>NC_138524.1:6843103-16843103 GCF_000230855.2 Cajanus cajan
TTTTAAGTTTTTCTCTTTGTTCTTTCACCTTAAACTAAATGTACCATAATTGTGGAAGGAAACAAACAAATAGGGTTGACAAAGGGGACTTTAGTCCAAAGGATTGATCGTCAACCTGCAAAAAATATCAAACTAGAGTAGACATTATAGTTTCTTATCCCACTTGGTCTACCCCACCTAATCTGCCAATCCACTATGCTAAATGTCAAATTGAGGTAGATTGGCTTACCAACTTATTTTATTTTTTAAATATTATTTTGAATTTATTTTATAACTTATTTCAAGACATTCTATTTATATTTATATTTACTTTGTGAAAAAATGTTGTATTATAGTTTTATTATTAAAAAACTATTAGTATTTATATTTAATTTCTTAAGAAGTATTATAATTTTGTATTGTTAAAAAATTATTTGTAATTTAATATTTTTGTGTTGAGTCTTAAGATTGAAAGACAAATTTATGCTATTAGTCTTTTAAAAAGTTGAATGATGTAAAAATATTTAATTTATCAATTCGAGTTAATAGTAAATAAAAAATAAAATAAAAACCAGTTTTGGCGAGTTAGCTCACCCCTAACTAGGACTGGCCAAAATTTTGGCCCATGTTATCATGCAAACCAGCCCACCCATGACCCAACCCCGTTTTTTATATTCATGATATATACATCTCCTTTATTTTTATTTTTATTTTTTAAATTATAAAATATTATATTTTAAAAAAAAATTAATTGTGTACCTCAAACTTTCAATTTTCTACTTTCTTTTTATTTTTTACACACTTTTTTTTTCTCTTTTAATTTTTACATGCTACCAAAATAAGTAGATGAATGAAAGATAAAGGAGTGCATATAAAAATTAAAAAAAAGGAGAAAAATATGTGAAAAAAAAGTACTAGATTAGATATTATGGATGTAAAATTAAAAAATTGAAAATAAAAATTAAGAATATTTAAAAATTTAATTATTTTTTTTAAAAGAAGGGGTGCTTATGAAAAAAAGGAGGTATATATATCATGAACCGTTTTTTACGAGGCGGAGTGCCCGTTTTGACTCGCAAGTCTTTAATTTGATGACTACAAATTACAAAACTAGGGTAACGGTACGGAGGATTAAGGGTATATAGGTAGGCAAATTTATTTGGGCCATTTGTGGTTTGGGCCACGATGCAAACAAAGAAACCGTGAAAATTGCTGTCTTCTTTAGGCCTCACTTTGATACCCGAGTTCTACAAATGACAAACCTGCACAGATTTAAGGAAGTTGTTCTCACCATTTGGAATTTCATATTTCACTTTCCTCTATTGAAAAGCTCTAGATTTTGGAACTACGTGCTATAAAGTTCAGACGTCCATTGAAAAAAGAAAGAAAGAAAAGAAGCTCAACCTATAAAAACATAATTTCAGGTTGAATCCTCATTATTCTTGTTCTTTTTTTTAAGATAAATTATAATCTAGATCGAAGTCTCAATACCCCGTTAACAATAAAGATGAAAGCTCCCATCTTTTGAAGTGTCTCGACTTTAAACTCTATGGTAGAATTATCCCCACACACAAATAAAACATAAGAAAACGAGCACGTTACCATTACCTTGAATACAGTACGAAGATTACACACTGTACAACATACGAAGAACGATTTATATGATAATGAAATCAAATGGCACTTGTCATCGCAGCACGTTATTATCGAAGAAGAGGATGCAATGAATTAAGAACATAGCATATCACATTATTCTGGGTACCTTTCTAAATGCCAGGACAAATCAAACTTAATTATAACAAGAAGAAAATATTAGAAAGAACGTGTAAGCAAAAATGATGATAGCATTACAAAAGTAGGAGACATAAAAATCTAAATTAGAAACTCTAGTAAGCAACCATAACTTATATTGTATTATTGTTTGACGGAGGTGCATACATGGATGAAATTAACATTTTGAAAATCACAACCTCGTGTTTCTTCTTCGGAAAATAAAAGGTATAGAGGAGCAAGGATTCATCATCTATCTCATCCTGTTTCGAAAGGGTGTCACTGCCAAAGGATCTTCAGTTGCCCAAATGATCAAACAAGTCCAAAGACTTGAAGTTGTCATTGGTTGATAAAAAGACTTATATGTCACCATCCTCGTCTTCACCGTCGTTAATCTCGCAGCTACATGCCTCGGTTGCTATCCGAATTAGCATCATGAATTGCAATAGAACACACCTAGCTAGAAAATTATAGAATACGAATAGATGATTGATTGCTCAAATTAGAGAGAATAAGAGAAGGGAAGTTTTGTAAATTATAAAGGGAAGGGAAGGTTTTCCTTTTGGGTATGGAGGAGGGTGGGTGGGGGCATAGACACAGGATCTTCTAAGCATATGCTTTGAGCATTAACTTGCTGGCCCATTCTTTTTTCAATATGCTTTCGCATCTTTTCTGTGAATTAATATAATTATATTGTTGAACTGAACCTGAATATACATATAGGTTAACATATTCATTAATATAACTAATAACAACTTATATATTTTTAAAATTAAGTTGTTTAAAAAGTTTAAATTTTAATTTTGATATAGAATAAATTATGTTAAGAAGATAATGTTCATATTGATTTTTTTTTATACAAAAGTTAACTATTATTTTTAATAATAAATACTTCGTAGTTCGTCCTATATCATGATTAAAATAAAATTAAAGATTGTAGTTCTTTGCTTCTATTTTTTTGTCTTTTCCTTTTAAAAATAAAATGGTCTTCGTCTTGGATTTCACTCTACGAAATGTTTATTTTTCGTGCCATTTGATCAGATGTCATTCGTTCATTACTGAATTTGCTTCTTAAATCGTGAATTCAAAACCAGAAAGAAGACAAAATGAAAAGGGCCAAAATGGGTCCTCTCGTTTTCCTTGCTAAATAGGAAAGGTTATTGATGGGGTCGATCATGAACTCATGGGTAGCAATTGATTGGTGTCCATGGCACATGGTGCACACTAGCTAGTTGTATTCAGCAAAACCAGTGTTTGGAAAAATTAATAGTGATTGTTTAATAAATTTAGTTGTTAAACTATCTAATAAATATTGTACTGGCAAGGCCTTTCGGCCACCAGTTGACCGATACCCGATCGACTCCTAAAGGGCCGAATCAGGTTGCCGACATCCAACCGGCACCCAAAGGGCCGAACCAGGTTGCCGACGGCTGATCGGCCATTGGATACCTAGTGAATGTGAATTATCATTAATCAAGGGACAAGAGTCATCCTTAATCAAGGGTTAAGAGTTAATCACACTAATAAGCTGATTAGAGGCGTATTACCTAATATGGTAATCTTGTGCAGGACCCATGGGAATCCGGGCCCATAAGGGTCAATATAAATAGCTCATGTTACAAGGTAACGTCACTGTTCATTAATTGCTATCGATATTTGTGCTTTGTCCTGACTTGAGCGTCGGAGTGCCTTTTGCAGGTACCTCCCCCCTCACCGGAATATTCGATTGGAACTCTCGTTCGGCCGACCAAATACGAGAAGATTACTAGTGTGCCCCTCAGACAGGTACAAATATGAAATGACATAAAAAATAAATGAGAGGTTAGTTAAGATTAAAAAGAAGACGATGAATTTCATAGCTCAAATGTTACATAAAGTAGCGTTCTAAAATACTGTGAAAATACTACAACCTACTAAAATAAATGCTTTAATTAAACAAGTTTAATTTAATCATACAAGTTTTTAAGTTAGTTAAATATACCAAAGGTCCAAAAGTTAATTTAAAAGCATCGAGAAACACACTTTTAAGTCAATTATGAAGAATCTATCGATTCGCGTATGGAAAGCACAAATGATGTTCAAGTAATAGGCCACACGTTCCTGCTTTGGATTTTGATTCGAGTTTACTACCAATTAATTAGCATTGTAAATTCACCAATTGCACTTAACTAACTTTTGCTAGTAGTAGCGAATTATGAGGCCAATTTAAATAAAATGAACACGATTACATTAGGCGTATTTGGATAATTTTTTTCCATAAATTCTTATAATAAGAGAAGAAAATAAAAAGAAAAATAGAGCATTTTTTGTATGCTAAATTAATTTATATGTAAACTAATTTATAAATGTTCTTTTAGATTAATTTTTAAAAAAATTGTTTTTAACGCATGTATAAATTAATTTAAATTATTCTATTTTTTTATTTTCTTTTACTAAAAGTATTTATGAAAAAAAAAATTGAATGTAGAATTGTTCGCATCCCATAAGGGATTGATATTCCATTTAGGATGAGCGTGGTTGAATAATTGCTAAATTGCAGGCATTTTCCACAGATTGCAAAAGTTCGGCAGAAAAAAATCTCGTTATCAATTTTCTATGATCTACGGAATTATATCTTTGCAGCCAGCAGAATATTAAAATAAGTTTATATATAAACTAATTTTTATAATCTTTTTTCATGTTAATTTTTTTAAAATATTATTTTTTATTTATTTATAATTCAACTTTAATTATAAGAAAAATATTTTAATTTTTACTTAAAATATTTTAGAAAAATGTCATACTCTATAAAATGATTAACTGCATTTTGTTGGGAATCTAAATTTAAAGAGGCTTGTTAACTATACATGTTTTTAAACGCACCAAATTACATGTGGTGGAGTTCATTAGAGAAGTATTTTTATTCTCACTAGAGGTAACCTGAATTTAAAATTTCCGTTTAAAAAATACTTACAAAAATATTTAAAATATATATAAAAAAACCCTCGTTTGTGTACAACTAATATGTTACTTATTAGTTATATATAGGAGAGTTATAATAATACTGGTATAACTTTTATTAAATGTTACACCGCTCAATAACTTTATATTAAATGCGAATTTTGTAAATTCAATCGTTAAATTGAAAGTTCATATATCTTAGATTATATATACAAAATTTTATATTAATCCAAGATGATTTGATACTTCATTTTTATAAAATAAAATTAACGTAATATATTCATTTTTAAATATACTAAAATATAAACACTTTGATCATTTTTAAATTGTTATTCAATTTTAACAAAATTTAATATACAAACATAAAGTGATATAAACTTTAAATTTAACAGTTGAATTTATAAAATTCACATTTAAATATTCTCTTACTCATTTTCTAATTTTTACATATTCCATTAACATTTTTTATTCCCAAATAATCCAATTGTTGGCAGACTAAGCTATCAGTTCTGACATTAATAGCTGTGGCACAACGAAGAGCATATAGTTGGAGTTGAGCATTGAGTGCGAATATACGTGGCTTACAATATACGTGCCATTGAATTTTACTTGAAAGGAAAGAAATTAAATGAAAACAAAAAAATTAAACTAAAAAAAAATATTTGTTTAAAACATATTTTTTTATTTGATTTAATTCAAATATAACATATTGATAATTTTTTTTTTTATATTTTACTTCATTCATTTAAATATTTATACTTAAAAATATATTTCTACTTATTTTATATTTTAGTCCCTATAGTTTAAAATAAACATTTTTAATCTTTGTACTTATATTTTTTAATCCTTATAAAATGCAACTTTTTAGTTTTTATATTTATTATTTTTAATTTATTTAGTCTATATTATTAAAAAAAATTGCAACATTGTCTATTTTGTGCCGAGATGAGAAAGTCTTCAATTTTGTATATGTATAAAATATATTTCAACAATGAACATCACACATAAAAAAAAAAACCAAATATCAAGAAATCTAATTTGAAGTAATTATAGTAAAATATATTTGACATCAAACATAATTGAATTAATATTTATATATATATATATATATATATATTTTGCATTATTTGTTGTCCCCCTTCTAGGAATAAAAGGTACTCTAGAGAGGTTGAACAAGATTCTGCGGCAGAGGCCTCATTCTATTAACCACTACTTTAATCACTGTCTTATAAATGACATTACATATACTAAAAGGTCGAAAATCCTTGAAAGTTTTGGGGTTCTCCACCTTGGGGATAAGAACCACCATCAACAATTCCTGTTTCAAATACCTTTCTAACAATCGTTGAAGTGAATTTAGATAAATACAGTAAAGGAAAAGGCAATAAATAACTGAATGCGATGAAAAAAAAAAGTTGTAAATAAAGTAACACACAAGGGATAAATAATTATAAAATAAAAAATATATTTGATTGGTTTGAAATGGAGAGAAAAACATAACTTTAATGATTTAATTATATGTTAATATATCAGATTAATTCACACATGTATCTCAATCACCGAATCTAAATCAATCAACCATTAAATCAGATAAACATTTAACCAATAATATTGTTATTTGGCTTACATGACAAAAAAAAAAAAGATAATAATAAAGACTACTTAAGGTTTTCTTTTCTCAAAATAAATAATTTATACAAAATTATTATCACATATATTAAAGACATTCCGGTGGTTCTACCAAGGAATGGTCAAATTTATTTAAAAATAAATAAATTCGTTCCAGAGTAGCTGTAATGTTCTTGACTATTATTGACATAATATATAACTTTTCACCGTAGTTTTGCTTTTGTGTTTTTATGCACTTTTCCTAAGGTTATGGAAAACCTATTCATGCGTGAAAATGACAATAATAACCTCTTTTTTTTTTCTTCTTTTTTTTCTTCTTTTGTTTCGTTAGGGGAAAAACTTCTTGCTTTTGCTTCATTCATGGAGACCAAGTCATGTTTTAATTATCAAAAAATAACAAATAAAAATGAAAGAAACAGGGATTAGTTTTTGTTTCCACGATGTCTTGTGATCTTGTCCTCGTGGATAAGGTCAAGGCCGTATCAATCTTTATCGGTGTGGTTCAAAGCTTGTATTAAACTTCATTTTCATGGTAATATGCTATTTAAAGGATAGGTCACACTCTACGTCTTTAATCATATCGTTCGAAATTCTAAAATTAGAAGTATACTCATCACTAATATATAATAGAACGATTATTATTATTATTATTATTATTATTATTATTATTATATTGATTAATTATATGGTAGGAGAAAACTATAACAATTAACTACGCCCAACTGTTGGGTTTTGCAGGGAAAAAAGGGGAACACGTGAAAACATAATTTCCATCTATAATATGTAATATGGCATATACATTTAAAACTTTTGTCCGAATAACATTAAAATTCGAGTAAGACTACAATAGGAAAGAGAAATTTCATATACGTTTTTATGATGATTAAATTATTCAAGCTCTCTCGTTTTATTAAATTGTTTCGATTTCATTCCTTTTTATTAAAATATTTATTTTTATTTTATTTTTTAAAACGATGCAGTGTAGTCTTTTGTATTTAATTGATTCTAATGATGTTAGATTTGTATACATGTGGCAAAACATGTTTTTTTTTATATTATTATATGTGTGTATAAAGAGTTAATAATATTTGTCTTAATTAGATAAAAATAATTATATTGCGTTATTTTAAAAATTTAAATAATCAAATCGAATGTTTTAATAATGAAATAATTAGATTAAGTTAATCAAATAAGATTATAAATTAAATGAATAATTAAGTTTTTGTGGTTCAAAATAATACTTTAATTATTGTATATACATTTTTTCTCTCTTATATATAGTTTCATCTCTTAATTTGAGTTTAACTTTGTTCCGAATACGTTAATATGATAAAGTTGTGTTCACGTTTATATTTCTAACATGAATTTGATTCTTATTTAAACGAATTATCCTATATTTGGTCTTGTTCGACCTCAATATTTTGTATTTTGCTATTTACTTTAATCTGTAATATTTATTATTGAGATAACCATTGTTGGAGTTTTGGGTGTTTCTCTTTCAAGAGTAATGTTGTCAAAATTGTTGGTAGAATGTTTTAATATAGGGTTTGAGTTGTGATTAATACAAATATGAGTCATTTTTCATCAAGTGAGGAGAAAAATGGTTCAATGAGTAGAAGATCATCTTTAGGGATATCTTATTGTGCACGTATATGGAGGGTGAGACTGTGTATTTCAAAAGCTAAAATAAATATTGGACAAACATTTACAATATGTCCTAGTTATTGGGTTATGCAATTATGATTAAAGGATGATTTTAAAAAGATGGTGATGAATCAAGTTTTTTCACTTGCTTTACAAATACGTTAAAGAAGATAAGAAATAAAACTCATATCAACCAAAGATCTACAATACTATTTATTTTCTCCTCTCAAACCATCATATCATATGTCACCATCCACCACACCAATCACGTCAGTGTCATGTAGATTTAATAAGCTTACATCACTTATATATTAAACCATGTTAAAAACAAACTAGGATTAATGCATAGAAACTAAAGAAGATTATTCTAAACTAGGTTTAATACATCATTTGATCTTCAGACTTTTAGAAATTTTCAATTAGGTCCCTAGACTTAAAAAAATGTAATTAGGTTCTACTAATTTTTTTAAACTTATTCTTTAAGGTTGATAATTCATTTACAAATTCACAAAATATCTTTTATATTATCATACTATACAATCATACCATATTAACGATATTTCACGTTAATGAATAAAAATTAAAATTTGATACACATAGAATAATAATTTGGTGTGATTGTCCGTGTATTGAAATATAAAAAAAAATTCATGAAATTTCATGGATTATAAACAAATTTTGAACCTAAGAACTAAATTACATAAAATATATAAAAAAAACCAAGATCCTATCTACAATTTTTGTAGTTTGAAAACTTAATTACTTATTCCAATAAATCAAATAATCAATTAATATATCAAATATTTAGTTTTTAGAGACTAAAACATAAAATAAGTGAAATTATATAATGAAAAAACATATAGATATTTACTTACTCAAAAATTAAGTTTTAGTTGAATTACTCCACTTAATAGTTCATATTTTACATTAAAATTCAACAGTACTAATACTTAATGATAGGTTGAAATCCATCTTCGGAACATTTTGTTAAGCTAAATATAATTGGTAGCTCCAAAGGAAATATAGTTTTTTCAATTTTGATGGAGTTTTCAAAAATCATCTTGGAAATTAAATAAAGGGATATGCGAGTCCATGTAGTTTCAATTCAAATGCTAATGTTGAACTATTGATATATTTTTTTTATGGTTTGTCTATAACTCAATAATGTAATTTTCTAAATATAATGTGTAAATTTGATTAGTAGGTCACTATTTCTCTTATTAACGATGAAGTTTCATTGATTCACCCCTATACTTTTTTTAATTTATAAAAGCAGAGCCTCTTCAGGTATTCCACGAAGTCTTTTTTTCCATCATGTTATCGCGAAGGAAATATAACAGTTGAAAATATCTTGTCCAACATTTTAGTTCTATGACTTTTTTGGTCAACTCATATATTTTTATTATTACCAATAGATATAAGAGGGACGTTGTATTTAAAGAATAATTAATTTATTTTATTTTATCTTTTATTATTTGTATTTTTCTACTAATAAAAAAACTATTAAAAATTATTATAATGAAGTATCTAATAAATTTTTATTTTTATAAAAATTTATAAACTTGAATTGTTTATTAAAATGTTATAAAGATATTAGAATGTCAAATAAAAATTATAAATTTAAAATTTATATCATATTTTGTTATATTAATCGAGTTATGAAACTTTACAAAATACCAAATAATAATTATAAATTTAAAATTTATATATATATTTTTGCATTAACTATAACAATTGGGCTATTAGATTTGAATTTGAATATAAATGACAAGTTAATAATATTGAATCATTAAAATTTAATAGATAATAAATTATTAAGTAAAATAATTTATTTAAATAAATTAAGTTTAATAATTAATTATTTAAATTATAATGATTCATCCATTAAAATTAATATAATAAAATATGATATAGACTTAAAAATTATAATAATAATTATTGTAAGATGTTTATAGCATAGGTGGAGAGAGAGAATCCACAGGCACAGGCAGAATAGTCGGGGGCAGCTTGAAAGTACAAGGTTGCGAGCACCTCCACCTTGTCTCCTACTCATACTGTTCCTTCCTTCTCCTCATTCCTATTTCCCATTTTTATTTTTCAATAAAGCAAAACAAAAATAAGCACCACCACCACCACCCTTTTTTTCTCTCCAAAAAATCCCCATCTTCCTTCACTTCTCAGCTTTGGACGAGATCCCATTCCCGATCTCACACACTCACTCTTCCATCCTTTCATCAAAAACAAATATTATATCTTGAAAGTTGATGGCTGCTCCACCGGCAAGGGCTCGTGCCGATTACGATTATCTCATCAAGCTTCTCTTGATCGGTGACAGCGGTAAAGTCTTCTTTTTTTCAATTGTTTTTTTGCCAAAAAAATATTAAAAAACTATTATTTTTTATGGATGGGGCTATTTTTCCACACAATGATAAATCATGATTCTTTCACTTGGGGTTCCCTTTTTGTAATTTCGCCATTTATTATTATTATTTTTTATCTCGAATCGTTGAGTTTGGAGTTCGTGGCAAATGCACATCTAGTCTTTTTGAAATGGGGTTTGTTTTAACTCATGAAAAGTTCGATCTTTTCGTGATCTGGTTTGAGGCAGCATTTGAATTGTTGTTGACTTGTTGTGACGCAAATTTTGGTGTCAAGAGGTTGAATTGCAAATTCGTGTTGATCTGTGTGGTTATCGTTTAAAACCAGCCTTCTCTTTGATCCATTGATAATTTGTTTATTTCAAAGTATTTGTTTGCCAAAATATGCCTTAGGCGGTCTAGTTGCTTCCCCAAGATGTTTTTGTGCCTTGTTTTTTTGTGTGGTTGTACCTTCAATGTTCTTTTTCCTAAAACGAAGAGTTATGGCACTGGTTGATGCTTCGCCAAGGATTAGAAGTATTGTAATGGCCATTGTAGAAATCACTATGGAATAATCGTGTTGCTTTTGCGTGGAACATGCCTGTAAGTTTTGTCTTTTTGCAGGTGTTGGAAAAAGTTGTCTCCTTCTGCGTTTCTCCGATGGTTCTTTCACTACTAGTTTCATCACAACTATAGGGTATGTTTTTACAGCTTAGGAGTAATACTGCAGAATTTTGTCTTCCATAAGTTTCTCTCTCTAACATCACAAGGCTTATCCTTCCTATGTAGAATCGATTTTAAGATAAGAACCATTGAGCTTGATGGCAAAAGGATCAAGCTCCAAATTTGGGATACTGCAGGGCAGGAGCGGTTTCGGACAATTACAACTGGTACGGTTTGTGATCTTATAGATATTATTTTTGTTGATTTTAGTATCATTGTATGTGACATATGAAAACTCTTTGCTTCGCAGTTGTCATCTGATTTATGGTATTTCCTGATCTAGGATTAAAAGGTAGTGATAGAACAAAAAAGCAAAGTAGGAATAGTATAGAAAACAAAAGCTTAAAGAAAATCAGAGCAATAGTGACAAGAAAGAATAGGGAATTAACCAGTGAGAAACATCATAATTCTTATCCAGTTTCAGATTTGATATGTCAGATTATATTAGCAGTTCACAGATTAAGTTTGAAGATGATAATTCTAAATCCCTAGGATAATGCAAAATTTGAATCCCCTAGTTCTGTCCCTGCTGAAGCCTGAAATAGTCTTCTGCTCATTGTTTTTGATTGCCATTGTTTCCACTGCAAACCTTGGAGGCTTAATGGGTGAAAAAGTTTATGCGAGGCTTAGAATATCTTGCATGTAGATTCTTACTCAAGTTAATTACTAACTGTTATTGATGTAAAAATACTAGAGCCAGTGAGCCTTTGTTTAATGTTAGATGAATATTGCAGAGATTCATTCGGGATATGTTTGGGAGATAGGTTTTGGAGGGGAAGGGAGGGAAGGGCAAATGTTTTACTTTTAATAGATCTTTATATAATGTTTATAAAAGTACACAAAAGCTTAACACATCAAGTCTATTATATTATTTTTTTTCACTTGAAAGTATAAAATAAAATTAGAGAATATTGATTAGGAATGTAATATTTGCTCTCCCTTTCCTTTCCAAAACCTAACTTCTAAACTTACCCTTAGGGTTTGTTTGGTTCAGAGGATGGGAGAAGGAAGGGGTTAGAAATTATGTTTGGTTATTAAGGAGAGGAGAGATTTTAATGGAGGGAAAGAGATGCAGCTTTTTTCTTATTTAGTTCACAAGAAAAGGGAGGAAAAGGGGGGGGGGGGGAGATGTTAAGAACTAATTTACTTTTGCACCCTGATAATTTTGAATTTAAAAACATAAGGATATTATACTGAAAATGTTTGTTTTGCTTCCCCCCCCCCCCCCCTCTTAAAAAATGAATCAAACAACAAAAGTTTATAAAAATCCATCTCCTCCCCTCTCCTCCATTCAATCACTATGTTAGGATCAATATGTCAACTGCAAGAGTCAAACTTCATACATAACTGTCCTTTACCATTGTTTTCAATTTTCATTAATGTCACCTTAAAATTCTTGTATCTTTCATTGTTTTTTTTATAAAGCAAAATGTACAAGTAGGGATGTTTGTTATTTAAAATTTTTTTTGTGCTACATATATTTTCCTAAAATCATTTTTGTTTTTTGCAGCTTACTATCGTGGTGCAATGGGCATATTGTTAGTCTATGATGTTACAGATGAAGCATCATTTAACAGTAAAGTTCCCAACTGTTGCTTAAGTTTGAAATTTGCAAATCTGTACATAACTATTCAAACTTTAGATTTTTTGCATCTGGAATATTCATTCAGCTTCGGCCAATTTCAGATATCAGGAATTGGATTCGCAATATTGAGCAACATGCTTCAGACAATGTTAACAAAATACTGGTGGGGAACAAAGCTGATATGGATGAAAGCAAAAGGGTAAGCTAACTTTGTCGGAATGGTTAATGAAACCCTGGTATTTGTTTTTTTCCTGGCCTCTTTTACAACTTGCAAGAGCAAAGTAAAAATCTTCCAAACACCAATTTGATTTGAACAGAGTTGCAGAGCTAAGGGCAAATGGGCTTAATAAACCAACTATTACTTTCATCAAATTCTCTTCCATCATTGTTATGCAAGTTTTACTGTTGGTTGAATTTCATCATTGAGTATGTTAGAGAAACCATGTTATACTGCAAGTGAATGAAACATATTTTTGTTAGAGAAACCATCATTGAGGTTTGAAAGGGGTTGAGTTCTGATGTGATGCCATCAATTGAATTATTAACATCTGGGAGCCTCCTCTCTCTTACGTACATATGCATGCCTGCAGATTTGAAATGTTTGTGATAATAACATACCTTCCCCTTTCTTTTAAGGCTGTGCCTACATCCAAGGGCCAAGCACTGGCTGATGAGTATGGAATCAAATTCTTTGAAACTGTAAGTGGTGTATACTTGAAAATGTGGAAACACCCTGAACTTCTATGTTATTATATAGATGCTCATGAAAAACATTATTGCAGAGTGCTAAGACAAATCTAAATGTGGAGGAAGTTTTCTTTTCAATAGCAAGAGATATAAAACAAAGGCTGTCTGACAATGACTCCAAGGCAGAGGTATTTTTAGTGTATTTGGATACCACCTAGACTCAATTTTAACCCTCAAAAGCATGGTGAAAATTTTAAAAAGTTGAATTAACTAGTTGCTGCTTTAGCCTTCAACATTATTTTGTAATTAATTTTGGTGGAAATGAAAGCTAATCCAAACACATACATTAACTTCCTCTCTCGAGTTTAATACTTTAATGTGTGTCAATTGTTCCATGTTTCCATATCTCTTATCTTTCCCTCTCAAGTTGAATATCTGGCGATATTTTAAATGCAGCCATCAACAATCAAAATCAACCAAGACCAGACAGGAGGGGCTGGGCAGGCTGCGCAAAAATCGGCTTGTTGTGGTTGAAGACAAATGTTACAAATTGAAGGCAAAATTATTGTCCATGAACAAGGAATGAAGAAATTACGTGTATAATGATGATGATGCTGCTGACTTGTGCTTCTTAACCTTGTCATTCTTTATAAATTTGTGTGTGATAAGTAGTGTCTGACTTTTTTAACAAGTTATGCATTAAATCCAAAACTGAATGTGATTGTGGTGATTGCATGTCTAACAGCCCCTGATTTTCTTTGGTTGGGGGACGTGAGATTCATTGAATATTGTTTTTTCTCTTCTTTCAGTGTATAAATGCGATGGCTTGTGCTGGATTCCGTGGATTGGTACACATTTTGAAATTTTGTAATCTGTCTTATAGGCAATCCGGTGAAATATAAATACAACCCGTATACTTAAATTACTTTTTAAAAAATTATGATATAGTTGATAAAAAAAAAAGTATGAAACCTGATAAAAAATTAAGTCAGGGGTACTTAAAGTTTACTTGTACTTCTGCGTTGTGACATTGCAATGTGTAGCAATGCCGCGAGAGGAATTAACATGCTATTGTAGACAACATTGTCCGTATTTATAAGTTCATCTACGATCCTTTATTTAACACAACAAAGGGTTTCATGAATATTCATCATTGCGTATTAGTACTCTTCCTAAAAGAAAATTGTGCTGCAGCAACCCAACGACTACCTTTTACAGTTCATACAACATCAAAAGGCAAACAAATGAATTATTCGATACGTTAAGACAGCCTGGTTAATGGTAAGCTGCATTCTTGTTCATTTTCAGACAGGGTATTCCTCGGAGGGTACCCATCTGATCGATCTGTCTTCAAGTTGTCCTAAGAGTATAAAATAAGGATATCTTGAGAATATTAATGAATTCAAACCTATCAACTAGTATTGTAATTCTTTTATGCAAAGGTTATCTTAATAATTATTAAGTTTGAGACCATAGATGGGACAACTTATCTTCGTTTTTTAGAGTGCCTTCGTGGGTGGAAGGTTCATACAAGATGATACAATTATTGCTCCTGATATTTTTCATGACTTGAGGAAACACATGGTAGGGAAAAGAGGAGCAACAATCAAATTGGATATGAACAAAGCTTATAACAGCATGGAATGACCTTTCGTTGAAAGGGTTTTACATTTTACTTGAATTTGGTTTTAAAGAGGGTTAGGTCCCATGAGTTGTGCTGCTAATGACCTTCGTTTCCTACAAGGTACATGACCATGTCAATTCTACATTATACCCTCAATTAGGCCTCATTCAAGGAAACTCATCTCATATTCTCCCTACTTGTTTATTCTTGTTGCAAAGCTGCTCTCTTTACTTTTTCAAAAAGCCGTGCATTATTAATCTTACATATTCACCTCTCCTTGTCCCATTAAATCACAGTTTGTAGATGTTATCCTACTTATTAAAGCCTCCAAGGATTTATCGGTTCACGAAGCTGCTAAATATATTTTTTTCTCAGGCTTCTGGCCAGTGCATTAATTATTCCAAATCTGGCATGATTTGTGGCAATTTTTCCTAATAATGTTAAAAAGGCCCCTGACTAGTACTTTATATATCCCTATGGAATTATTTACCCACCTTCAATCACAACCTTGACCTTCGTTTCTAGAATCCATTGCCAACCTAAGAGGAACTATTAGATTTACTTGAATTTATCTTGTATATTAGGAGATAAATATTTACGTGACACTTCACCACTTACGAGTTTAGTCCAGTAACAACTAACAAAATTAGCCTTCTTGATAATGTTTAGTCAATTCTGTCGACCAAAGCACCTAATACCACTGATTTGTACATGAGCCAACTTATAAAGTTACCAATATTTTAAGCAAGGCCCCGAAAGGTGCACATTCATGAAGGTTGCGGAGCCATAAAAAGACAGGAAAAAGAAAAATATTAAACTGACATATCTTACTATGCACACTAGAATATATTCTAAGTTACATTTTCACAAAGGGATGGGACTTATAGGTTAAGTTCTTCCTTTCCATAAATGCGTTGAAGCTCTCGTGTTGCTGCTTGAAATGATTCTGGATAAAGTTGACAGGAGATAAAAGAAATTGGATAAGTGACTTACCAAACAAAAACAAACAATAAAGTCTTGCCTATGCATGTAAGAATGTGTTTATAAACGGTGGACAGAAGAATTTCATTACCTTTCCAATTGCGAAACGCTTTCTGATTAATTGGTGAACCAAAAACTGTTTGAATTGTATCAAACAACAAACTTTCGGGGGTACTCCTCAATTCCTGTACTATTTGATAAATGGTTTTCCCATTCTCAAAATAGATGTGATTGTTCGGATGTTTTGTTTTACAGCCAGCATGTCTCTCGAACTCGTAAGCATTCAGAACCTGATAATGTAAATTAACAGTCAATGAGTAAACAAACTATCACAGATTTTAAGAAATCGAAAACCTAAATTAAGGTTTGTTCAGTACACCAGCGGATTACTCACCTTGGTATAGTTGCATGACTGACACCCACAAAGATAGCCAGAGCCTTTAATAATTCCACGAAGTTCCTTCATCCATGCAGAAATATGAGTATAGCTTATTAAACATTTCAAACAGAAGTAATCATCAATAAAGACCAAAATTTACCTCACGTGCCACTGAGATATACTTTACAGGAACACCATCAAGCATACCAGTAGATATCAAGCTCCTGACATTAGAAGGGAAGCTGTTTGGAGCTTCTTTCCTTCCTGTTTTGACCTCTTGTTTATTCTTGGACACAGTTTCAGACTTTACTTTTGCTGCCTGAAGAGTACTTGGAACTGCATCAGAACTCGACCCATCCAACTCTTTCTCATGGGTTGTTGTTGACACATGAATTGAAGATTGATTATATAATTGATCATACTCTGCAGCAGGCCTACCCACAGAGATAATATCCCGTTCATCTGGGAACCCACCAAAAGAAATTATACTAGTGTCCTCTTTATTATAGGATTCACTAATCGAAACGATTGAGTCATCTTTGATAAAGGGGGCACTAAATGGTCTAACATGTGTATCCCCACTGCTGTAGGTGAGTCCCATAAAAGTGGCATTACCATCCTTGTCAAACGCTTGCCCTATTGATGCAGACCTTGTCTCAACTTCCCTGTTATAGGCCTGATGTAGATCACCTTTACTCTGCTTACTAAAATTATGTCCCTCAGTAGCCTGTACATCATCTTCCTTAACCTGATTTACTTTGTCTTTTTTTATTCTACCAAAATTTACGCATGCTTCAGAATCTTCAATAGAATGAGATATAGACAAGCCAAAAGATGCATCATCTCCATATTGGTTGGTGATCATCTTTAATCTTGCATTAGAATCATCAGCCAGAACATAAGTATTTTTTTCGGGGAAATTGACAGGCCTGGTTTCAGACCCAAATAACCGGCCAATAAATTGGTTTGGGACTGGATGAAAATTGGGATTCTCCCAGGGAGGAAAATTTACATTTGAAAATCCAGGACTAGATTTTTCATTTGCATCTTCTACAGCTTGTTTCTTGCTTGGAAAAAAATCTACTTCAGCGGCATCAACAAACCATTGATGAGGTCGTTTTGGTTCAATTTTGGAAGGATTATCAAATACTGTTTCTCTGTCATTAATGTGTCCAGAACCCTTTACCACCCAAAATCCCTTGTTTTGCAAAGACTGCAGAAAAAAAAAACAAAAACTTCAAGTATGGTTCACATATAACAGTACATCTTAAAAGAATGTCTTTGTTTCAGTCACTCAATCAAGATGACATAGGAGAAAAGAGGATAACAATCAGTATTAGAGCTTCATTTGTTCACCCCGGTGTGGATGAACTGCTATTTTGTATGATGGTTGATGCTGGAGCACAACATGTCTGCCAAAGGAAATTGGCTTTCGGAAGGAATAGAAGGTTAAAAGAAATTGAAAAGATAAGCCTAGGATGCACCTAAAGGTTGATGATGTTGATATTCTGATTGACTATAAATATGACTGAAATAGAGCTTATAAAAGTTAGGGCAATTTTCGCCTTACGAACTAGTTTTTTGGGTTGAGTTAGGTTCAACCCAAATTCACAAGATTGGGTTACACAAGCAGGTAATACTCACTCTAAAGTAAAGCAATTAAAAAACAGACCTCCTATGACTAACCCCATGGGTTTGAGCTTCCTTACTAATCATGAAATTCATGCTTTCCAACTAGCTCATTTAGAAGTGGCTTTTGGCATAAGAAAAATAATAATAAGCTTGTTTCCTACAAGTGCTTTCCAAACATGGCCATAACATACCAAAGGCTCATCATTTATGTTTACATCTAGTTACATGAAGGCTGTCATATCCTCTACGATATGAAATTGACTTTTCTAAAATGAAGGTTTAGTTTAAAAGAAAAGGTGAAGGATCTCTCAACTATGGATGAGAAAATCAAGGTATTTGATTCTAAGAAAGTCACAGTTTGTTATACATGTACATATATCTTATCATATTATCAACTGTTAGTTTTTTATATTGTCCTTAACAGTTAGACCCCTCACTTTTTCGTCTTATGTGCCCCATGTCATTTGTGTGAACTTAATCCTTAGTTCTTCTACCCACAAGCGTTAACACTACCCCAACCAACCTTACAAAATAATAGCATGATTAACTCCTCGAATCCAATGTCCAATAAGTAACAAACAAATTCAGCACTATTCTACATTACAATCCAACGTGAACTTGACTAATTGTGTGAAGAATTCAGCCATTTCAAAGAAACAGAAGTTACAGAGCGTACAATTCAAAAAGAAAGAGTGTAATCAAGACACAATCTAATCAATCCAGTAATACTTAACAATCATAAATACCATTTGTTTCAATTTTTGCTGGTGAAAAATAATCCCGAAAAATCCACCGAAAATTCGTTGCTGACTCCAAGTGATGAAAACGGTGCCTAACAACTCCTGCAACAAGAGAAAGTCCTTCTCAACACGGTTCACAGACATCCTTCAAACACAGCATTGTAACAACGAAGGAAAACGCAAACACAGCAAGTAGCAAAAGGGAATAAAATAAATTAATAAGAATGAATGAACACTCACATGACATTGATATTATATTTTCAAATAATGATAATTACGTTACTATGTATCAATCAAAGGAATTCACCAAACAAAATTGCGAGAAATTCAACAAGTGAAGCTATTCGAGTTCAGGAATTGGGAGCAAGCAATTGATTACCTTGGCGAATGGTAATAATACGAACTAATAGCATAGAAGCTTCTGGAAGATTTTACGATCCTGTACACTCAGCGATGGCCGGAACCCTAACCGGATAATCTTTCCGACGCCGGTGAACGCAAAACAATTTTCAAAGAGTACAGATTCATATCGTATGATAGGGTGTGTGAGAGGTGCACTCGATCTTTTCCCATTAGAGGGATATAAGATACGGTGAACCGAAATTGAACATAACTCACAGTTGGGTTATTCAATGCCGTACACGTGTGTCTTAGAAAATGAATCTGGACCGTTGCTTAAGTTAATTGACTTCTACGACATCTAATTGGTTCGGTGTAAAAGACACTGCATGAAAAGAAGTTTTATACCAAAATCCAATTGAATTGTAACACATGCCACATAAATTGGATTGATCGAATATATGCCTTTGATTAATTTATAATTTTTTATTGACCGGACGGATGCATTCAAGATAACGTAATAATTAAATTCAAAACTCAAAAAATTAACAATGGAAAATTTGATTAAATAAAAAGTATTTTATTATATTAAATTAAATTTCAGATATGACTTTAAAAATTAATCAAAATTCAAACGATTTAAAGTCTATCTTATATATTTATTTTATGTTAGAAGTTTAAAATATTTTTACTTGTTATTTAAAAAAAAAAAACTTATAAAGAAGTTTCCCTCATGTTCTTAAAACAAATATGATGGTATACTTAATATAATATTTGTACATACAAAAATCATTCGTCTAATGTGCATTTAGCATATATGGTTAATCACGTTATCAATATATTAGTTTTCAATAATTTTATTACATTATTAATCACTTATAAAACACATTAATTATTATTACATTGACATTGTAATTATAAACCTTGAAATATAATATTGAGGATGACATATGATAGACATATAAATTTTGAAATTAGACTAATTAAATTTTAATTTAATAATATTTATTATATTTTTAAGTTAATAAAATTTTAATATTTTAAGTAATATTTTATAAAGTTGACAAACAAATTCATAATATTAAATATTTTATCAATTAATGTCATTAAAATACATTTTATCAATTATTTAATGATAATTTTATTTTATATATAAATCTAATAAAAATCGAATATAATTGAATCATATTAAAGACTTAAAAAAAAAATAAACTAATCCAATGCAGTCTCACTCATAAGTGATTCTTACGCATTTTATTTTTTATTTTTCTCTTACCCTATTTTTTTTATCATATTATTTTTTTTCTTCTACCATCTTATTTTATCACTTTATCCACCGAAAATAAGTGTACTTTACCCGTCTTCCATTAAATAATTAAATAAAAAAAACTTTAGTGCATGCTCCAAAGCAAAGTACATGTCGAAAACCGTCTGTCAAAGACACGCTTGCTTCACATAATCACATTTCCCATCTTTCAAAGTCAAAGAATTAACAGTAAAAAAGGCTGCTACAAATTAAACGCCAATTAATGTCAATTTACTTTTTTTATTATTATTAGCAAGAATATACTGTAATGTACTGTAACTCTAGTTTATGTGCAAAGAGACATTTATTTGCAATTTACAAGTTCTCAGAATGTTATTATTTTATTTTTTTTAATTTCAGTAAAAAAAAACTTTTTTAATAGTTTAAATACTTTTTTTTTATTATATATTTTATAGTTTCAAAATTTTTATCTTTGAATTTTTATAATTAAAAACATTTTTAAATTATATATATTACTTTTTTTTCTGCAGTTTAGTGTGAGAGCTAAAAAAAAAAATTAAATTGCAAAAAATAATATATATTATATAAAGATTAGAAACAGAATATTTTTAACTATAAAATTAAAAGATAAAGTTCATAAAATTATAAAGATTATAAAAACATTTAAATATTTTCTAATTAAATATTCTCCTCTTCATTACTTTTATTCCTTTTTAATCATATTTTGTTGAGAAAAAATGTTTTTTTATTTATAATTTTATCTTATTAATTTAAAATTTTTAAATTAAAGCTATGGAAAAAAGTGACTTTCAATTGCTTTCGAGTTCTAAAATTGATACGACGTTTTGGTTGGATGAAGAGAAAATTAAATAAAATAAAAAACGAATAACAATGTATTTTTTTATTTAATTAAAGAGAAAGTAGGAGAATAAAGTTTTTATTTGTATTTTTTAAAGATAAAATTTAATTTTTTCTTTCCTTTTACCATTCTTTAATTTTAAATTTCATATTTTTAGAAAGAAAGAAAAGCGACTTTTGTTATTCTCTAACTTAAATTAGTAAGTTGGCTTGAGATTATTATTTGAATAAAAAATTGTCTTTTCCTTATTTTGAAACCTTTGCATCTCCTTCGTAAAGGCAAAGACAACCTCGCTTTGTTTGAATAAAAAAATTTCTTTCCTTATTTGCTAGCTTCACTTTTTGCAGCTATTTTGGTCCAGGTTCGTCATCTTTTTCACTCCTCTACCGTTCTCCATTTCATGGTGTTTAATGTATGGCTCCTAAATTCATATTTAACGAATCATTATATGGACGAATATCATGGATGCTTGCTTTCAGGGAAAACAAAAGTGTATATTGGTTAATATCATTTTCTTTTAATTTATTCTCGTTACAAGCCAAATGAAGGGAAAACAAAAGTTAAAATTCCTCTCTACCAGCTCTATGAATCAAACCATTCAAATATTTTAATTTTACCATTTTTATCTGTCAAAAACCCTACAATTATTGAACCAACCACAATATTCTTTCATGAATTTTATAGTAGAAATTTTTTTAAATACTACTGACGTGGTGAGATCATTAACTTTATTGAAGTATGTGTGGTAAAGTAAAAAAGAAAAAAAGGCAATTATGCACCAGAAAAAAGGCAATTACCACCGCATCACAAGGGCCATATAACGCCAGGAATGGAAACTAATGCCACCCATATACTTACTTTAGGCCAAAACCTAAACATGAATATGGACAAGGGCTACAAACTTGTATTTTCTTCCTGTGACTTGCAAATTGCGAAGCTTTAGGCCACTATACTGCCCTCTACTTGATTAGTACTGATCCTATCTGCTTCCATATTTATACATTCATCCACACTGCTAGATCTAGTTAACCTCACTTTTCCAAGCTTTTGTTCTCTTCTCCGCTATCAGCTATTGAGCTACGACCTCCATTGCCAATGTTTCCTTTCTCTTTATATTCATTAAAAGTATCAATTTATTGTTGTGCCTGTGCGTCAAATCTTTTGCTACCATGTTGGCCATTGCTAATAATATGCGGGGAAGCACCCTCTTCTTTCTTTGCTTGTAGCGTCTTAGACTTCCGCGGTATGCACTTTGCCCTCACTACTTCTTCATGCTCCACCATTTGTAACCGGGAACCGCTGCAAGGACCAAGAGATCACAGACAAAACCACATTATTCATAAAGCAATTTATGTCACTGTCATAATCATAAAGGCAATATTTAATCGTGTCATCTAATGACATTATATTCGATCATTAAAAAAATTATTATACAATAATAATTAATTAATTCTTCAATAACATGCCAAATTGCTAGTCCATGATTGATTAAATGATAGTGTATGAATTGCAGTCAGCAATCAAAACAGGGCATATAATATTTGAATGTATTGACGTACTCATTGCCCAAAGTGCCCGGTGGAAATTTCTGTTTTTACCCCAATGCATCCCACTTGTCGCTGATTTCGTACTACTAGTATAATTCTAGGTGGCAAACTGGCATGTTAATTTATGAGAAACGAATGATCAACTCTTCGGATGCTTTAAATTAGACCCCACATACAGAAGCTGACAAATACTAATGGGACCAAAACAAAAAAGACAGGTATGAATAGTTGCATCATTAACTAAAATTTAAGAAGTATGTAATTAATTCACCATACATACTGGGTACCAGATGGAACAGAACAGACACGACACAGTCAAGTATCAGCATCTTATGTTACGGTGCAAAACCAATTATAACAAGCTATTATTAGCTACTCATTTGTGTAAATTGGACAATTTTGCACCCAAAGCAGATTCATAAACAAAAAACAATCAAATGACATTTCGAGCAATATCTTAAAAGGTTTAAGCATAATTACTTAGGTTTTGGATTTCAGCTAGAAATAAGCAGAAGGCTACATGATGAACAATCAGAAATTCAGACTGGACAACATCCGGAGACAGAGGAAGTAAGAAACCTACCCAGTTCTGACAATAATACATAGGATATCCAAAATTTTGAAATCTTAAGATGTGTAAGATTAATTCAATTTTTTTAAAATAACTTATAATGTTCCAAATTAAGACCACCTCTCCCGCGCAATCCGACTCCCTATTTTATACTGGAATTAGATTATTCTAATGGAAAATGGTTTATATACATTTCATTAGAGTGGATGGGTGAAAGAAAAAGAGAGACAAAAAATAAAAAAAAAAAAACTGATATAAATGATCTAATAAAAAAGATGGAGAGAAAAAAGACCAAAAAAGGAAACAGAGATGTAAGAAAAAGTTAAGTGACGAATATAATATCCTATTATAATAATCAGACCTGTGCAATATTGTATAGCAAAATGTTTTATACGTTGAACTCGAATAACAAAATCTGACCTACGTGTTCAACTCGAATAACATTTTTTATACGACTTCAATCTCAAGATGCTTTCTTTCTATGTCCTCGAACTTAGAAGCATTCTCATATGCTTACCCACAATATTTTATTTAACCTATGGAGCAGAAACTGTATGAATGTCAATGTCCACATTCTCCAACGTTGCTAATTACTAGGTACACACAGAGGGACACAGATCACAAACTTTATTTCACAAAGGAATTTGCAAAAGACACACCATACCATAACACTGGTTATAAAAATAAACCCATAAATAAAGGTAGAAATTGCTAAATAAAAAATAGAACATGTTATTAGATGACATAAATAATCTAAATTCATTTCTTATAATAGAAACTACATCGAATATATTCATTAACGACGATGAGCCAAAATTCTCGTGGCAGCAAAAAAAAAAAATGGCTCTCTAATTTACTAAACTTGTTTATGCACAAGCGTAACGTACCTATCGGCATTGTAAGAAGAGGACCTCTTCAAAGCAGGGATTTCCACTTTCTTAGTTTCGATCAAGCTTCCACTAAAATATTCTTTATCTTCCAACCTTACCCCGCTCAAATCCGGAATTTCCATCGATGTCCCCGTTTCCTTCCCCGCATGATTCCCTGCTCCGCGGGGCATCCTGGACTTGTAGTGACCAACCAACGAGAACCCTTGATCCTTCACCGAGTTTGCCCCACACTCTTTGAAAGACACAGCACCGCACGATAACAACTGCAACAGAACCGACGAGGCTCTCATTCTCCCGCTAGGACAACTCTCAACCGTCAGATTCCCTTTCTCAGATTCCAAAGACCGCAATCCGAGCCGTCCATCCGCCTTCATCAGCGTCTCCAGCGTCTCGGGACTCGAATCCGACGGCGGAGGCGAGATCTCTTCCCTACTCAGCTCCGTAATGCGATTATTATTATTATTATTATCATAACTCACGTGCGTCACGTGCTCCACCCTATTTCCCTCCATTTCCGCTTCAATTCCGTTTTCCTCTTGAATCTCTCCCGCTTCTTCCTCCCTCGCCGCCCTCCTCCGCCTCCGCTTGTCCTCCGTCTGCGTCGCCGCGTCGGCGCCGAGTTTCCCCGCCGAGTCACCGAACGATTCGGACTTGTAGACTCGGTACTCGTTCAAATCAATGGAGCTCCACGACTGGTTGCGCCGCCTCGTGATCACCACCGGCGAATCGGATTCCTCCTCCGATTTGTTAACCATCGCCGCCGCATCGGCGGCGGCGGCGGCGCGGTCGACAATCTCCGATCCTTTGAGAATGTAGTCCTGCCCCTGCGTCGGGTAGATGAAATCGTTCTCCGACAAATCGTGCCATACGAAACCGTTTTTGTAGCTCCTGCATGAGCACCACCATTGTCCATGAACACATCACAAATTACAATAAATAAACAAAAATGAATATGAATATTGTAGTGAAAACGGTACCGTTTGGCGGACCAAGAGTACATGGAGGCCATGGCTTTGCCTCGGAGAGAGTTCAAGCGGTTAATGACGTCTTTGAGATAGAGTCCGTGAGGCGAAGAGAGAGGAACCTCCATGAAGTGAGGGTGCTCGAGTTGGCCGTTACGGGAGAGATAGTAAACGACGGAGACTTTTCTGGGAGTTTTGGGCTTGGGCTCGGCCCAGACTTTGGTTCTCTCTGGACTGGTTTCTCTGTCGGTCCATTTCTTCGGGATCTGAATCTCCGTGGTTATTCTTCTTCCCCTGGAACTCGAACTCAGCGACATTTCTCTTTCGCTGCAAAACCTGGATGGATGGCGATGTAGCGAAGGGAGACACAAAAGAAGCGCGTTGAATTCGATTTTGAAGTTGTGTTTCTGTGTTTTTAAGGGTGTAAGGGTGTGTTTGGCGGAGGGAGAGAGAGAATTCAAAATGAGGATGCCAAAGACAACAGCTACCAAACAAGGAATGGCTGTTTGGGATTCAGTACTGCCAGCCCTGTGACTGTGACACTAGAATTCTCTTTAGTTTAATGCATTCGCTTCAACGCGCAGAATAAAAAAAACAGCAGAACGCCGTCGTAACGGCCTTGTTTCTTCCTTCTTTTTACTGTCACCAATTCCAAATTAATTGCGTTTCAACGCTTTCGCAGTAGTATACAAAACAAAAATTTGCCCACGCAATTTTTAAAATTACAATCTAGACCTTTGTTCCATCGTGCTTGTCGTTTTACCAAATCTCTGACCAAATGAATTTACGGAATATCTATTCCACAGCAAGTAATAGAAGCCAAAAGATACGAATTGGGACTGAAAATTCAAAATTCGGACCTCAACTGTTTGCATTTAATGCTTGTGTTGAATAATATTACCACTATACTACTATTAGTATTACACACGTACAGGTTTATAATTGGTTTTTTTTTTTTTTGGTGGTCCCGCGGTTTTTAGTGCTTGTCATTTGCAAAAGTCTACGTTTATTTTGCTTTTATTCTCCTTCTTTCTATGAACTTTCAACAACTTTTTATTTGAAAAATTCAAATGATTTTCAGCTAGGTTGACCGCTAAGACTCGTACACCTAACTTTGACTATGTTGAGTTATGATGTTGCGGTTCTCTCACGGTATCATTCGAGTTTATTTAATTAACCCTAGAAGGCTAGTGAATTTAGGGGCCTAATATTTTTAAATTTACTCCTTTTTTTTTCATAGTTGTTTAAGGTTTTGCACGGAATTTAAGGAAATTATTGATATTTTAATTTTTAAAAATATTTATTACTTACTTTTCTATTTTACTCATTATTTTTTTTTTTGTATTTTTAAGACTGTTGAACTATTCCATTAAATAGTTGTCTCTTTTTTTATTTATTTTTTTATAGTATTTTGTTAGAAACATATTGCTCTTATAAATGTATATTAACTTTATATGAGTAGTTGGAGAAAAATTAGGTAGACATTAAAAATAAATACATACATTGTTCAGGAAACATATATTAATTATCAAGGGTAAAAATGAAAGAAAAAAATTAATAACTTATTAATTTTAGTAATATGACAATGAAAAAAAAATAACAAATTCTGACAAAAAACGATTATAAAAAAAAAACGGAGGGAGTATTAAATTGTATGTGATGAAGAGACAAGAGAGTGGGTCCCAATCCAGATGGCTATTATTTCTGGGATGCGAACGTTGACCAGGCCCAATATTGTTCCCAATGCCTCCTCAAAATAAGTGATATCCATGACCTAGTTGAAGCATATTTTTTAACAATTGATTATTCTAATGCAAATAATAAGTTTCTTTGTGAATGGCATGGGTTTAGATAAAATGAAGAGAGTGAACGGCGTGAGTGTGGTGAGCATTGTGCGGTTGATTTCCGACGAGGACGCGACGATGAAATTGATGAATAAAAAAAGAATGATTTGGGAAACTAGCGAGGTGTGTGAAAATGAGAAATGGTCGGTTGGTCCAATATATCGGCACAAAAGTCCAAGGCATGGATCGAAATTTGCATGAACAAATACATTGAAGAGCACATGCATTTGCCAGTGCCCACAATGGCCCCAGGGTTTGAAATCTTAACAACGCTTATGTTCCCACCTGTTGACTCAACTGCACATCAATAAATAACCTTGCCAATGTTTATTATTCATTCACTAAATCATAATTTTACAATGTCACAAGTGTCATAAATTGCTATATATGTATGTGTGAATCTTGTTATACTAATTTAATAATTGATGTGTCGCATATGCATGTGGTGGAGTAATTAATTACTTATTTATAGAGAGAGAGAGAAAAAAAAAACATGAAGAAGCATGAAATGTGATTGCAGATATTATAAAATTCTTTCTTGATGTTGTGGTTATGGAGGGAGAAAACACCGAATCACGTGAATTCCATCTGGGATGATAAATAATTTAGGCATAGAGATGGGAGAAGAGAATGAGTGTCATGGAAATAGAAAGGACCCGAGAATTGTTTTCAAAGAGTATAATGGGATGAGGATGACTCTTCAACGTTGTAAGAGACTCGATCGACAATCAAATTTTCGGGATACATGACGTGTAATTTGTTTTTTATTGGCGACATACAAGTTGGAATAGATTCATATATCTAGCAAGATGTGAGGTAAAAATATGAGTTTGATTTTACGTACTGCTCAACAAGTTTGTTTGTAGGTAATTAATATTTTATTGAAAATCAGATTGAATTGGTGAATCAGATCCAAAGATCGGTGAACTAATAAAGTAAACAGTTTACATAAACGTTGAAGTTGACTTTGAGAAATTTTGGTCAAAAATTGAGCACAGTTGGTCAGTAAAAAATCTGTCATTTTAGTTTTGATGAAATGGCCATATGAAACTCGTTTTTATATTTTACAATATCTCAAGTGATGAGACAGAGAGAGCAAGATTTTTCTTAATATTCAATTTAATAGGCTACTTTATTTATTTATTTATTTTTTATCAACTACTATATTCTAATCGAGTTCCAATGTTTTTCTCTAAAAAAAAAGACGCGAATGTCATTGGATCAAAGCTCCCTGACAACTTGGGCCGTCAAAATGCTTATGACGGACTATATTGACTGGCCCATATTCTGGCGCATGTGGGCTAGGCCTATTTGGCAACATTGTGGAAGGGTGCCGGGTAATTAAAAAACAAATTATAAGAATGACACCGGTTATAACTTTTTATTTCTCATATCATTATTATTATTATTATTATTATTATTATTTATTTTATTTATTATTTTATTAAATTTTTAATTTAAAAATATAATCTTATAAAATGAAAATGGTATAAAAGATTTGACACGAGAAAAGGAAACATTGCTCTAAAGAAATGACACATTCATCCCTCTATCCTCCGAAAAATTGGAACCCATAGTAAAAGAATCGCACAAAATTTTTATATTCAAAATTTTCCAACTTCTGACGCAAAATCCAATTGCATAACTTACAAATAATATAAATATATTTACATTTATGCGTAAGTTTATTAATATATACTTTGTTTATATATATTAGTGAACTCGAAGGATGATATTTCAAATCATATTCATGCTGACACGTATAAATTATTAATTTATTTTATTAATACTGATTTTAGTGTTGTTAATTCATATAATATTGAAATTATTTAATTTAGTAATGATAAATATATTAATTTTGGTCCCTCATTTATGTTATATATAATATTTATTTTTTCATTTACTAATCAAAGAAATTCATTAATCTAGTGTTTTTTTATTTTTTATTTTTTACCACTCTTGATGCTTTCTTAATTTCTAACACATTTTTGCATGTCACCATACTGCATTGCATCATTGTCATGTTAGACCATGTAAAAATTATGTTAACATTCCTACCTAATAACTTACAATTAAACCTTCATATTTAAATGAATAAAATTATAATGGTGTTAGTGTGTAAGGATTTATTTTTAAATTATAATATTTTTTAAAATTAATTTAATTTTAACTATGAAAATTTAATTAAAAATTCAATAAAATTATAGGAGCTACTGATTAATTTAATTTAATATTTATACGAGGATGATAATATATATAATACACATTTTTCCTATTCTCTTTTGCTTATAAACTAAACTAAATAAGATTTTGTCTTTTCCTTCCTCTTTTGTATTTAATTTTAAGGTAAAAAGAGAAAATAAAAAAAAAATGTAATTTGGATGTAAAATATTAAAATCTTATATTCCTATATGCTATGGCAGTGGTAGTATTGTTATATCAGTGTGGAGACCTCTTGGTGGACATGGATTGAATAATGATATGATATGCATGACTATTTGATGCTTTAAAAAATATAATAAGATGTAATCTGCTTTTGCGTTTGTGGGCTGAGTGGAAGTGCTTCATCACCGCACCAGTCCCCACCTCCTATATACTTCCAACCAAATCTTTCCTATGTGACAAATGACCAACACTTACATAACCAATTATTCTCAGATAGAGATATAAATAGTGCAGAACAACTTCCCCCATTACAAGGTACTAGAGTAATAATTTGGTTTTCCAGGTCTTCTCATACAACAAAACTATGGGAATGTTTTAATAAATTTATCAACAAGCACCTATAAAAAAAATAAGAAAGAAAAATAAAACAAATTTTTCCAAAAGTTAAAAGTTAACATATGCACAATCCAATTTGTAATCTTTTGAAAAAGTTATGTGAGATAACTTATACAAATTAACTTATGTATAAATTGATTTTTAATTTTTAATTTTTTTTATTTCATAGTTTTTCTCCTAAAAATACTTTTAAAAAAATTTATTCAAACAAGATTCATATCACTCATGAATATTGAATCATGATCTCTTCAATTATAAGCCCCCTGAGAATACTCCGTTCAAAGTATCATACTTTCCATTTTACACATTAGGACAAAATTCATCGAATTACTCTAGTTAACTTGTAATAACACTACATGTATCATGAGTGAACTTGTTAATCAAATAGTTTTAATTTGTTATGACTAAAACTTTTATATGTATTATTTGCTAAATAATGATATATGTATAATAATTTGTACAATATTATATATTGCATTTTTTTAATCATTAATAAATATAATAAATAATGTAATAGAAATTCACAAACACAAAAATTAATGTTATATAAGTATATTTTTCTTCTTTATTGTGCGACAATTCACATGTACTAGAAAATTTTCAACGGATAAATGTTTCACAAGGATAACAAACTTTTCAATTGTATTTTTTTTTGGTAATGTGTAAAAAAGGAAACATGAAAAGAAATAAAGAAGAAAAGATGTTATAATATGTTAATTCCAACTATTTGGATAATGAAATTTGAAAGAATCCTCCATATTATATAAGACGTAGAAAATCTAACTCATTAACTAATTAGATTGTAAATAATAAAGTTAATTTTTTGAAAAATAATCATAAATTGAACTTGTCAAATAAATATCCCATAATTATTATTTTTTAGATATTAATAGCTTCAATCATCTGGTGTGAATAAAAAAACTTAGCAATATTTATTCGTCCATCTTAATATGATCAAACATTATATTTTACAATGAAAACATCTCTGATTTTTTTTAATATTGCTTTCCCTTTTTTCTTCTTCTTTAAACTCTTAGAGATTACATTGTATGGATGATTAATTTAGGGACCTACCTCATATGTGCATGATAAGTTGCGTGTGTTATCCACTAATTTAGAACAATACAATATGCATATTATTATGCGATTGTGCTCTCCATTATACGATCACCATTTGCCAACAAGCAAGCAAGAAATTGACATCAAGTTTATCTCTACGTCCAAGGTGGTCCTCCATCAAATACATTGGTTCTCCAAGTTGGTACTCGATATCTTGAAGAAATAACTCATTTATATATATTTTACTTTCAACGTATGTTTGGAAGGGTGAGAAAACAGTATCTTAAACATGCACTACGTGAATCGGTGATGTTCATCCTTCTTCACTTCCTTCCAACTACTGCAATTTATAAATCAACACTGTATATATTAGTGTTAATTGCATTGAATTGTTAAATCTGTAGTAGAGTTTATTATAAGTGTTTTTGAGAATGTTTTTGTACTGAAAATATAATTATTTTTTTTGATAAATTTTTTAAAAATTAGTTATAAGTTTATGTCCAAATAAATTCATACTAGTTACTTGATCCTGAAAACCAGCTAACTAGCTAGTTGCCCAATGTAGTACGGCTTTACTACCCAAGTTTGAATGTACATCATCAAATTGAACAACCAAAAGCATCGAGTTTTCTTTTGTTGTGTGCATGTCTACACAGACACAAATGATGCCTTCGAATACGACCTTACAAAGAAACCTAGCAGTATCAAACTCGTGTTTAACTATTTATTAAAGACTGGTGTATTTGCAACGTACAGTTGTGTTATTTTAATATACAGAGGGAATGAATCTAATTAGAATAATATTTTATTTTAAAAGATGAGATTATTAAATAATAATTTTTGAATTAAAATTGAGTAAAATACCATTTGAATCTTTAAAAGTGTTGTTGTCGCCATTTTAGTTACTAAGAATTTTAAAAAAAAAAAAACTTGAAAGTTTTGGATATTTCATTTAAATCTCTAAAAATATTACTCAATATATGTTAACATTATCAATTAAGTCATTTTTTTAAAATTTTTTTTGAACTAAAGTAAGTAATAATTCAAATTTTTAGAGTTTTTTGTTTTTTTTTTTATTTTCATACTTGATCAAAGTGTCAACACATGTACTTTCAAAGACCCAAGTAGTATTTTATCTTATTGATTTAACCTTTTTGTTTTCATCAATTAATAAAATTATTAAAATATTAAATTTAATACAACTTTTCAATGATAAATAGTGAAATTCATATAATTATATTATACTTGACATATTTTATACTAATGGATTTCAAATTAAATAATTAAATCATTTGAGTTAATTATGTGTTTGACTAATTAGTTTATTTAACATTTTTTTATATAAATTACATAAAGTTTAATATTTTTCTTTTCAAATTTTCAGTAATGTGTGTCTTAACAAATATAACGTTATTTAGTAATTTTTATATGAGGAGAGATTTATTTATTCTAAGAATGAGTCTATCTAAACTTGTTCTATTCAATAACTTATGTTCTATATTAAATTTCAATGATCCAACAGTTGAATTAAAAAAATTTAATAATTATTCAATATTGCAAAGTTTTAACAAAATTTAAAATTATTTAATATTTTATTTCATTAATTTAAATTAACAAAATGATCATAAAAATATTTTATACATTAATTTAAATTAATAAAATTTAAACTAAGTTGATTTCTCCTCTTTTCAAATGTATTGTATATATATAAAATTTTATATTTATAAAACTTATTTAATACATTATGATAAAACAATAAAAATTTTATATAAATATTTAATACAAGTGTGTACACAAAACTCAAATTTAAAATTATTGATCAAATATTAAATAATCCCATTTTAGTTGATTCAGACATTCAATAATATGAAAATAAAATCTAATATAACAAGAACTTAGTTAATCTTTAAAAATTAAATAAATAAATTGTAAGAACTAAAAAAAAATCCTTAGTTTAAAAACATCTTGTTAATTTTATTATTTTTAATAAATCTCAGCCGATAAAAAACATTTTAAAAAGAATGTCATAAATTTTTTTTTTAATAACATTTCTGCTAATTATAATAGTTTGTTTGTTATTTAATTAGTGTTCGACGACAACGATATATCATGAGTTACAATGCATTTAACTCCCAAACTCTCGTACACTATCCATATAGATTGAAATGGAGTGTATTTGGCCAAAATTCATTCGTTATTTGTTGTGCTCGTGCCTACGTTGGGTTAGATCTTGGTCCAAAATAATAACAATTGAAAACAGTAAAAAAAATTATATGTTTTAAAATTACATATATTATGTTAATTTTATTATTGATTAATGAAGTAGCTGTTAATCTAATTAACACCTTTAAATTTAATAGTAAATTCTGAAATAATTTTAACCAATAAAATTATTTAATTAATAATATAAAAATAACTTTAATTTATAATAATGTAATCTAATCGATCTATCATAAAAATAAATAAAAGGAAACAAAAAAGTTAGCGTTTATGGAAGAAAATTATAAAAAGATTGAGATGGCGGTGGAGTGATTAAAATTACTTTCACAAGTTGTTGCGTGGTTGCCTGACTTAATTTATTTATGTCTTAAATATATTATTATATCTTTGAAATATAGTATATATTTTCATTTAAGATTTCATTTTTAGTCTATATATATTAGAAATATTATATTTTTAATCTATCAATAATTCTTTATTTAGGGTTAAAAATAGGCAGTTTTTTTTAAATTAAATAAAAAGTAAAAAAAAAAACCAATTTATATGAATAAAAAAAATTATATATTTGTTTACTTCATTGCAAAGAACATTTGGGACCCCTTTCATTATCTTCTAATATAAACGGTCAAGACCTTGAGAAGGAGAAGATAAAATAAGTGGTGTACCCACAAATTGGTGGCATCCACCTCACTAGCCCATTTTTTTTTTTTTTTTGGCTATTCTCTCAATATATTTCTCCACTAAGAAACCTCCCTATTCTCAAGCTTATGTTATGATTTGTTCAATTATTCTCAAGCTCATTGTAGTAATTTTGTAGGGAATTAAATGAACCATAAATCAAAATCATTACTAATTAAGGATCCTTCCTCACTTATTGATTGAAAAGACGTAGGCATTTGCTCTCATACATATTATGTAGTTTTTTTTTTTAAATTTATTTGTAAGTTAATTTAAATCCAATGTTGAAAAGAACTTAAAAATTTTGCTATGGATTTTTCATCCTCTCTTAGAAGTTAGTTTAAAGTAAAAAAAATAACAGAACTGTTCGGATATTTTTCATCTTATTGACAGAACTCAACATATATAATTAATCCATAGATTTTTTTTATGTAATACAACAAATTAATTCGTATTTTAAGAAAATAATTATAATATTATCAATTAATTTAGTCTTTAAAATTTATAAAATATTATTTTAATTCTTAAAGTTATTTTTATTTGTATAATATATATATATATATATATATATATTCTTTCTTTGAAAAAAATAATTATTAACTAAATTTTACTTGCTTTCTGGTTAAGCTAGGTTAATTTAAGATGAAATTTTAGGACACCGGTACGAAAGTAAAAAAAATTATATATTTTTAATCTTTGAACTTTCGTTGATTTTTTATTTTTAATTTTATCTCTGAACAAATATTTTATTGATTTTAATCCTTAAACTTTTGTTAATATTTATTTTTAGTCACTAAATTTTCTCTGTTTTTTTTTTTGTTTTTTTTTTTACATTTTGGTCCTTAATGTCAAACTTTTCTATATACATGAAGAAAAAACATAAACTAAAATAAAATAAAATTTATTTAAAAATAAAAAATAAAAATTAACAAACGTTGAACCACTAAAAATATATTTAATATTAAAAAGTAACATAACATTTGACAATTTCATAAATGGTTGAAAAAAAATTGAAATTAAGTCAAAATTTTTATTTTAGCGGATTATTAAATAACATTTAATATTTATTAAACACATTTTTTGGCTAATTTTCTTTTAAAACATTGATCTCTTTTTCTTTATTGGTCGAAAAAAATATTGTGAATAAAAAAAAATGGCTCTATATTATTTGTTTTATGTGAACACTGTCGTTTTTTTTTTTTTATGATCAGCAAGGACCAACTCTAATGGCTACATCATAAGATTAGTATAATAGAAATTAATTGGAGGTAAAAAAAAGTTAAAAATAAACGAAATTGTCTTTAATGAAAATGGAAGAGGGAGCTTCCAAAATAAGTTCCACATAAAAATTGTAGTTTTTTAAAAGCTACTTATTATTTTTTCTTTATAAAAAAAGTAACTTTCTAGGGATTTTATTAATAACTATTTGATCAACTTTTTCCAATAAAAATAAATTAAATAAAAATAAGTTGGGCCAAATATAATCAATTGAGGAACTCATTCTACTTCAGCTGGAATTTTTTCATGATTTAAGTTTCTAGTTTATTTTCACAATTTTGAGAAGTAAGATGTAATTTTAAAAATATTATTTCACCTTCACTAATCATGAAAAAAAATACCAAAAATATATAAGCTCCAAATTTTAGGTGTAAATAAAAATATCTCTTTGTACTGATTGAAATTAAGAGTTGAGAGTCTTGAGACTAAGTTGACTTCGATCTGAACTAGATATGAGATATCAATTAATTATTTGATCGCATGATGAAGACCTTGAGTAAGTACTCCAATATGATGAGACAATGTTCAAACAAATCATGTACATACTTTGGTCTTCTGAAGTTATGGAAGATCCCATTACAAATACATTATTAACAAATATTGATAAGATTTATCCTTTAAAAATAGAGAAAACGATAATATCACAATATAGTAATCATATCTAAAATAAATGTCAATATTTTCCGTATAAAGGATACATTGCATATGTAATTTTAACTTTCAACGGATAGAGAAAAACTATAATACTCTCTAATGACTTTGTTAAGTATTTTTTTTAAATACCATCATTATTAGTATTGTTGTCACATCTTGAAAATCTTAGTAAGTCAGATTTTTGCACGTAACAACCTTAAAAAAAATAAAAATATTTCCAGATTTTTTTATATTAGAAATTCATTTGTTGCAATAAAAGCGTTCTAATTATTCCGTTGACTATTATTAGAAATTCATTTTATTAATAAACTTAAAGATGAAGATATTACATTAAATCAAGTAGCATGAGCATGAGAAAAGATATTTACTTCTATAAACAGTGGCTGATGGTGTAACTGAAGTAATAAATTAGGTTGACGAATTGTCTTCTGTTTCAAGAAAGGAACACGCCACCACAAAGTTTATTGAGTGGTGGTATAACAGTGCATTCAAATGATGCCATATTCCACTCTGCCTATCTACTTATCATGTTGTTAATTACTATTTCATGAATGACACTAATCAACTCGACATCTGTACAATAATGAAATCACACAAAAGCAGGCCTGTATTCTATGTCCAATTAGAATCATTTGAGTGTCTCATTTGTTTAATTTAATGTTTACCTCCACTGAGTCTCCGAATGCGACCAATTTCGGATCTTTCTAGAGAATTATGTACTCCGAATCATGTCTGGACTAATCACATAAGGCGAAAAGTTTATACGATATCGTGATCTTATTCTAATGTTGTAAATTGGTTATGATGATCAAATAACAAAAGCTTTATGATATAAAAATTAATATAAACTCTTACCCGGATAAACTATTCTCACCAAATTTAAGCGATTAATCAAGTGAAATTAAGATGTTTTCCCCTTCCTCCGAGGTAGAGAGATTCTGTTACTCTGGGACAATATTCCTTTATAACAAGTTAGAATTCGGAGGTTGAAGTTAGAGTGGATATCAGGAGAATAATTAGAGGATGGAATAATTGCATATTAATTAGTGCATTTTAATGGTACAATCATATCGTTGGAATTGTTTAATTTATTTGTTGGGTATTATAATTTATATAAAGTTCAAGAATTTAAACAAGTTTTTTAAATTAAAATTAACTAGAATTATTAGAGTCCACTCGGTGGTAAAGGTTGAAAAATAATATGCACGAGGTTCTAGTTAAATTCAAATCCTTAATTCCAATGAATGAAATTTTTTTTATAATTGACTAATAAGTTGTTAGTTCGAATAAAATTTTTAAATTAAAACTTTTTTATTAGCATGAAACATAAAGAAATAAAAAAAATTTGGTCTAATGAACAAAGTATCTATAATAATTAATTGCTAAGAGATGGTTGACATACATCTAAAAGAGTAAAAAGGATGAACAAGAGTTAATTTTCTTTTTGGCTAACAGTATGCAAGAAAGATCCTAAGAAAGGAAATGTTTAAGAGATTGTGAATACTATATAATTGTCTTGTCTCTTAAAATGTTAATGAAAGGAAAGGTTCCCAAAAAATTGCATGACAGAATATAAAATAATAATAATGCTAACAGTGAGATTATAAATCTCAACTCTATGGAAAATGAGTTCAAGTGAGATGAAGGAAACAGTCTCTCAAATTACACGCATATAATGTGTTTCTTTTGTTACTTTGAGTCCATAATAAATCATATAGAACTTAGGTATGAAATTTGTTGTAAACTCACAATTGTCTAAATAACCACATAATCGATTATCCAATGTATCACGAATTGAGCCATCAAAACCAACTCAACCTAATCACTAAAGGAATTGTCATATGTATTAACCTTGATGGCTTCGTTGGGAAGAGGTATCTATTAACCAAAAGTTATAGGTTTCATACAATCCAAAATCGGTAAAACTTCCAAAGATGTATGTAACAAGGACAAAACTTAGTTATGAGTAAATAATGTTTGAAGTTCAAATTTTGCAAATGAAAAAAGAATTTAGAAAAGAAACTAGACTAAAAAAATGATCAATCAAGTTTTCAAAAATTATCAATCATCAACAAAATTAATGAATATGGTGTTTTAATAATATGATAAATAAAAAAACCACCGTCCTTAAGAATTTAAAATGAATTTTTAAATTATTTTACAACTCTTATATGACAATTACTAAATTATTTGTTTTTAATGAAAAATTCCATAAAATCCATTCTTAAATTTAATTCATAAGCATTTCCATTAAAAATGTTCTTGTAGCGGATCCGATATGTGTTGCCTCTACCTGCATACACGAGGATGTTTCCTTCCTTCTAGCATAAAGCTGCAAGAGTGGATCCTATATGTGGTTCACCAGTACTAGTGTCTATAATTTATAAACTTTACATATAGTACATTCTTTTATTATTATAATCTTTCTATAAATACTTATAAGATAAAAATAAAAAGATAAACTAAAATTAACTTCTTTCTTAAATTCAATTTACGGTTCTAACTTTTGACTTAATTTTCTTAAAGAAGCATATGAACTGTTATTTAATACATCTGAAGCAAATCAAATGGCAAACGTTCCTACAAATGCGAAATTTTAAACAAAGGTTCTCGTGTTTCATATGTTAACTTTTTCCCCTAACTTGGCGGGGCGCACATTCTGTCTCTAACAAATAGTATCTCAAGGTCTCTTATTTATTCATGTTGCGACTTATTAATTTATTTTCCCGAAATAGAATTGAACAGCCTAATGTGGACCGACATCTGAATAATTAACATGAATTAGCTTCTGGGATTTTCACTTTGTATTATGAGATTAAAAATCGCCTATATATAAAACACCCCAATGATTTCTTCCTATTCTCCACTTTTAAAGTTTGATTTGTCTACTTCGACTTTCTCTTGTTGGAAAACCTTGTCCTCCTCTTTACTAAAGTCAAGAGCGCATCAATTGATCGAATTGTATAATAAAAGATCAAGTTGCTTCCTAAAGTCATTTCCCTCCACCCGTTCATCTTATGACATTTATTCTATAATATATATAATTCTATACCTTGCCAAATCTACATTACATATTTTCAACTAAATGTATATATTCCAGTTCACTCTAAAAAAATTCGCTAAACTAATAATGAATTGAAAATAATAACTTTTTTTTTCATCGAACACTCTTATGGCTAAAACAATAATAATGAATAATGATTAATTAGTTGGTGTTGCGGGTACAAATTGATAAAACTAATCCCGAAAGTAACATTGCAAGATTGATCCATTCCCTTGATTATTTCCCTCGTAATAGGTGACGTCACCATCCAGAATTGCCCATAGCAAATGATGAAATATGAATGAGCATGCGTGCACCACATGAATGGTGGATATGCAAATTTTGCTTATTATAAAAATAAAACTCATAGATAGTGGATAGTGTCCAGAACACATATAAATACTGCTAGTGCCCGTATAGGTCCCCGTAAGTCCATCAAGTGAAGAAAATAAAGTTGAGTTCCCTAATTAGAGAGTGTAGAAGAAGATGGTTCAGCAAGAAATCAGAAGGGGTCCCTGGACAGAACAAGAGGATTTCAAATTGGTGTATTTTGTTACCATGTTCGGAGATCGTAGATGGGACTTTATAGCTAAGGTATCAGGTTTGAGGGTGGAGGGAGACTGTCAATAGGTATGAATATTTTGGACATGCTAAATTATACATGAAGCCCCCTTTAACTACCTCACTTTGTTGTAGGTTTGAATAGAACAGGTAAGAGTTGCAGGTTACGGTGGGTTAATTACCTGCACCCTGATCTCAAACGAGGGAAGCTGACACCCCAAGAAGAGAAACTCGTGATGGAGCTTCATTCCAAATGGGGAAATAGGTTTGAGAACATACATGCAGACACTATAAGCTGCAGATCCCACAATTTTGATTTCTTCTAGTCTTTTCCTTCCCAATACACTACTTATATATATGTCTTCAATTTATATTCATTTTTAATCTTATATCAAATAGGTATGGCAAAATTGATAGATAACTTTATTTCTTAACTAGTGTGTAATTAAGAGTTTGATCTCATGTACAAAGATTAGTCTTTAATTTTTAGCTAAGAAATATCTTAGTTTATTAAAAAATAAAAAAGGGTATAGCTATGTAGGTTTGGCAGAGAGTATGAGTTGTTCTAAATCATTTGGCACAAAGTTTGATTCTGATAGATGAAAAATGAATTTCTCTTGACCTTATTTTGTGAATTAGTTAGTTCGAATTTTGTTGCTTACTGTGATGATCCTGTGCAGATGGTCAAGGATTGCTCGCAAGTTACCGGGGCGCACGGACAATGAGATTAAGAATTATTGGAGGACTCACATGAGGAAGAAGAAGGCACAAGAGAAAAAACGTGCTGCATCATTAGCATCACGTGTGTCTTCTAGTTGTCAATCTTCACTGTCCTCAAACAACCATGTTGTGGATTCACATGCTTCCAAGGAGGCTGGAGAAGAGAGTTTTTATGACACAGGTGGACATGATCATGATGACATGATGGGGTTAATTGGACTTGGTGTTGGAGAAGACCAAGTTGGTGAAAAGGGGTACACTATGGATGATATATGGAATGATATTGTTGAGTCAGAAGAGAACATTTATAATCTGCAACCTGTGTATGATGGACACAGTGAAGAGGGTTGCAACTTCTCTTGTCCACCTCCAATGCCTTCTCCATCATGGGATGAGTACAATTCTCACCCTCTTTGGGTGATGGATGAGGAAGAAAGTAACAAGATGTTATTCCCTGACCAATATTTTCCATGCTATGACCAAGGAAATGCATATTTCTAACAGACTAATTAGGATTCTTTGTTTACCAATTATGAATATTTTGTCCTTCTGTGTGCCATCTGTCATAATAAGAAGGCTAGCTTAACCTGTACAGCATAGTATGGTCCTCCATAGTGTGACACAGCTGTAATCGATCTCAAGTGTAACTGTAGTCTATTTCAATGTTTGTGGACGTTTTACTTTAAAGAAACATCCAATAGGGAGGTGATATGTTCTGAATGTAAAATATATATAAAGCACTTAAGTTCCCATTTGGATACCAATCAAGATAGCAAATTCGTTTTAATTATATTAAATAATTAGCAGCCACTAGCTACAAATGCGCGAATAATCTCTACAGCTTTTCAATCCGAATCATATATAAGATGCAATACACGGATCGATTAGAATTTAGAAGTCAACTTAGCGCATAAATAAACTTATGGTTCAGGTTTAATATGAGAAAATAATTTTGCACCTTAATCATGGATTATATTTTCCAGTTTACTAATTACACAAAAAAAAATCCAGCTTACCGTACCTCAAATAAAATTGTCTTACCTACATACATATCTAAGAGGCCACAACACATTGAATAAATTGAGGTCTGTTTATTACACTTTTAAGAGAATAAATAAAATAAAATGAAATAAATTTTTCATATTTAAAACTAACTAACTTTTGTTTAAAAATAAGTTTTTAAATAAGTTAATATGAAAAAATATATAAATTAATTTCTGAAAATTTTTATTTATTTTTCTTTTTTATTTGTTTTTCTTTTATATAAGAGAATGTATGATAAGGTAGAAATTTTTTCATATATAAGAATTATGATTTTTGGGAATTACAAATCCTATAAATCATCATGAATCTTGAGAATAATTAAAATATGTTTGGTTACTCATAAAAGTTATAAGAATATTCATACATGATTCTTGATAATTAAAATTTTTTGTTTGGTTACAATAATATTTTCTTGAATTTATAAATATTTTTTACACGAATATTATTTATTAAAATAAACTCATTAGATATATTTATTTACTCAAATCTTATTATAAATATGATATTAAATTATTTTAAAAAGTTAAAACTTATTAAAATTGTTTAAATATAGAATTCAATAAAAAATGCTACATTATAATCAAGAAGAGTAAAATATATTATTTTATTTTATTCAAATAAAAAATAAAAATAAAATAAGTGTTAACAAATACTATTAAAATATAAAAATAAAATAAGATTTAATGATATTATTAAAATTAACAAGACCAATAAATAATGAAATATAAGAAAAAGAGAGAAATAGAAATATGAGAGGGAGAGAGGAATGAAGGAGAGTAATGAGAGAGACACAAATAAAGAACGAGAAAGAGAAAAAAAAGAAAAAAAAGACTAAAACAGGGAAGAGGAGGATGAGAGTGAGTGAGAAAGAGAAAGCGAGAAAAATATATTTTTTATTTTAAAAAAGATACTGTGATCTTTTTATATATATAAAATTTTTCTCCTAATTTATAAAAGCTAGATTGTCATCCCTCGTAGAAAGGTTCATGTGAAAAAGTGAGATAAAATTGATTTTCAAAAAATTATATTCTTAGGAATTTTTTTTAAAAAATAATGACCAAATATGTAAACTAAAATTTTTACTTTAAGATTTTCAGGAATATAAAATTATTTTATATATTAGGCTTCTCTAATTTATGAAAAAATTGATTTAAACATATTTTTATTATCAAAATACCATAAGTTAGTTTGATTTTGAATTTTATAATTTTTTTTTCTCATGTACAACAATAAATTTGAATCCAAAACTCTATGTATAATATAAAAATACACTATCATAAAATTAAAGTAGGAATTAAAGTATATATTTCTTTACTATTTTTTCTATAAGAAATTATTGGCATTAAAATTAAGTGGTCAATTTTGGGCCACCTGTCTAAAAGGGGTCAAATTGTATTGGATTGAGTATACTCTGAATTTAGGTCAAATCAACTATTTTTGGGGGGAATAGTTGTGCAAAAGTTAGAGGATAAGACATGAAAAACTCGTCTGGAATAAGGCCACTTGGCCAATTGCTCATGATATGTTAAGCAATATGCAACCACAATTGCCGCGAACGTGGCTAGTTAATGATAGCATAGTGGACTAGTGTTGGTATCTCATGTACAAAGAATGAACAGAAGAATATCATATTCATATGTAAGACATGTCCTCAAACATGAATACAAAGTCTATCTTTCCAACCATTTTTTTTTTCCTTTTACAATTTTATTTAATATTCTTTCGTTTACTTGCAACATTTCTTAGGACTAAACATAACAATTTTTTTTATTTCAATAGTTTATATACAGCCTTTATGTTTACATTTCAGTCATTTAACGCAATTCTTTTACTACTTTTCACTTAAGAAAGTTCTGAAAGAGAGAGAGAGAACATTCCTTAAGAAAATCACCTAAAAGGAATCACATAGTTGCTGTTACTTGTCTCTCAACTGTTGGCCTCATGCAAAGGAAAAACATATATGAAATAAGGAAAACTAGTATCCATTTGTTAATATAATTAATAAAATAAAAATTACGCAAATTCATCCATTTAAATTTTATATTCAAAATTAAAAATTTTAAATACGAGTACTTAAATTTAAATTAAATGAAAATAAATAAATATTTTTTTAAAACTAGAACTAGTATTTTGATGTATGCAAGATAAATGTTTATATTTTATAACTAAGATTTATAAATATAAATAAACATATGAATAAATAAATATTTTTAACATATAAATTATATTTTAAATTTATAATAAATTATTTATATTGTGGCATATTCTTTTAACTATTTATTTTTTTTAAACATATATTAAGAGTCAATTTAGAAACAAAATAAATTAAAAGAGATAAAAGGTTAAGAAAAATCTCTAAAAAAAATACTATTGTAAAATGAAAATTTCTAAAAAATTCATTAAAGAAGGTCCTAGAAACACTCATGTTCGTGTTTTTCTTCTTCTTCTAATTTATATATGAAGGATAATATTTAAAATATATAAATTATATTTTATATTTATAATATATATATTGTAATATAAAATATATATGTTAAGATTCAATTAAAAAATATAAAAAATAAATTAAAAGAGATAATGTGTATATTGTCACTCCCAATGTTAATGTCATTAAAATTATTATAGCTATTGTTGTGTTGTCGCTCACAATGTCATTATTGTGTATGTTTTGTTCCCGATGTCAATATCATTAAAATTATCATCATTGTTATTTTGTTGTATTATCACTCTCAATGTCAATATCGTGTATGTTGTCACTCCCAATGTCAATAACATTAAGATTGTCATTATGGTTGCGTTGTCACTCTCAATGTCAATTTTATGAAAATTATTATCGTTATCATCACTGTTGTCCCACCATTATCAATGGTGGTTCAGACAACCACAACAATAACGATGATAGTGACAATGATAATAATAATTATGACGATGATGAAGTAGATAATGGTGACGATGACAATTATGTTAACTATTATGATAAAAATAATTATAATAATAATATGTGATAATTTTATTCATTATTTTTTTTTAATTTGAATTGTTTATTTTAATTTAATAGTATTTATCAATATTTCTATAAGAAATATTCGTTGTTTATAACTTGATATGAAACAGCCCATGTATGTATAAGTGAAATTTATTGTAAAGAACTGTATAGGAGAAATATTTGTTCATAAAACAACACAAAACAACACGTGGTAAAGCTTTTTAAAAAATAGTCTAAATATTTGTATTATGAATATAGTTTATATATTAGAAGTTTAATCATGTTAATTATTTAGAAGTAGGATGCAAAGTTTTTTTTTCCCTAATGATGTATAGTCGTCCTTTGTTTTTTTTTTTTTTATAGAAAAAGATCTAGTCCTTACTTAAGCAGTATACTTTTATTAAATAGGAAAATTAGATTAATGAAGATGCATGCTATGCTGAATTGGACACCACTTATCACAATATTTTGTTAACATTGACCTAACAGTAACATATCTTAATCATATTTGCAAATAGGAGCACTTACGTATCATGTATCGATAAAAAAAAAAATCACAAGTAAGAATCAAACCTAAACATTAATTATATGTTATAAGAGTGCTTCAATTCTTTATAATGGAAATTGACGTAAAACTGTATTGACTTTGATCAAACCCAAGCTGATAGTTCGAAATACATGTTACTAAAGTTTAAAATCTCTTTATGGTGGTGTTATACTTTGATAATGACTCAAAAACGGTTAATAAGAGATGAGTGCCTACTAGAAGTAGGTCGACACTCGACACTTAAGCAAGTGACCTTTTTTAATATAGTAACATTTTTTTTGTTCATTTAACATAGAGTATTCTCGTTAAATATGATAACTATCTCTTTTGCTTATAAAAAAAAATTAAATAAAAAGGCACCATGTATCTTGTTAATGTTGTGTGGAGGATGCAGAAGTTATAAAAAAAGTTTCGGAGTAGGCAATTAAAGAGGAAAACAATTTAGGATAAATAATAATTTTTGTTTAAATTAGGAAAATAAAATTATTAAGTTATCCTACTATGAGGAAGTGTATAGTTACCATCGTAAATAAAAGGGTAAAAATATCTTAAAAAATTTGTACAATAAAACATTATATCACATTTTACTCAATAACTCATGTTCTACATTAAATTTTAACAATTAAACTATTAAATTTAAAATTATTAATGCATAGATCAAGTATGAAAAATTTGAAAAAATCTAAAAAAAAATTAATATTCCGTTTCAATAATTTAATTTGACATAAAATTATAAAAATATTTTATATGTTGATTTGAATTAATGAAATAAAGTATTAGATGATTTTTATTTGATACTCCATTTCGTTAATTCAAATTGATAAATAATCATAAAAATATTTTATATATTGATTTGAATATGTATAATGAAATATCCTATATTTTTCATATATTTTAAAATTTTGCATAATTAATTTATGTATTAAAATTTTGTTATTGAACAAATGAATCATTAAAATTTAAAATAGAATATAAGTTATTCAGTGGAGTAATTGAATCTCTCTCCCCTCTCTTTTTATGTATATACTTGCTTAATATAATAACTGATTGTATTTATAGAAATTTGAAATTAGTCGCATTTCTTAACACAAAGTCTAAGATCTCTGAATGATAATATTAATATAACATGATAATCTTACTTTGAGTTTAGATATGATTTATTTTTCATAGATGCATTTTAGAATGGATAATAATGAACATACATTCTATTCTTTTACAACTCACTCTACTTCATTAATATTTTTCTCTGTATCTTTCTACATTTGTTTTTATTATATTACATGTTAAATTTATTACTTTCTCTATTTTTCCTCCTTTTCCCTATGTACCTCTCTTTCCTCATCCCAATCCACCTTAAAATGGGATGAAGGTTCAATATTCTCCATTTGGAATCATGTATGCGAGTGCTGCTAACCTCGATCAACACTTATTATTTGAACTCATCTAAAATTTTGGACAAGATTATCCAACATGAAAATAATTATCTTCTGAAAGAATAATTTTAGGTATTTTTCTTTAGAAAGAACATTTTTAGGCACTTTTTCTTTTAGAGTTTTAGAAGATTTTTTTTTAACTCTTAATTATTTTAATTTGTATTTATCATATTTATTATTAATAATTTTTTTATTTTTAAAACAAATCAGTAATAATTAAAAATAATATTATATTACAACAATTTTTTTTTCATAAATATAAAATATAATTTATATATTTAAAAATATTTATTTATATAAAATTTATATATAATATAATTTATATATTCAAATATAATACTTATTATAAATTTTAATTATATAATAAATATTTAGTCTGAACATACATATTTAAATTTAAAACAGGATTTATTTAATAGAATCATAATAGTTGAATGATATAATTGTTAATAATATAACTTGCACAACTAGTGGGATTAATCAAAACAACAAAATGATTTTGGATTGGAATTGTGTATGTGGTTTCATTATTGGTAATTAGTAAACCCTTCCACAAATTATTATTTAGCTTTATGAGCTGTGAGTGTGTTTTGGAACTAGCATATCCAAATAACGGAAAACTTGCTTTTGTTTGCTGCATATACATAATACAGTTAAATAGAAAGAAAAGAAGTTGTTAAATAATTTTAATAAAAAGAATATTTTATTGATTTGTTATTCTTCACTAAAATACTTAAAAATATTCCTTTAATTATTTAATTTTCGCTAAAAAATAACATTATAAAAAATAATAATAATTTGTTAATTTTTAAAATAAAGATAAAAAAAAGGGAAATATTTAGTAGTATTTGATTGTATCTGAAGTTAAATTAAATTGTCTTCTATAGAAAAAAAAAAAAGTGATTCAAAATAGAAGTGAAGCGGCGAGTTTAGTGTGAAATTAAGGCATGTAGGATATACCCATCTCCAGGGAATGGATGAACATATCGATAAGTTCATATTCATAAGAATCATAACCATCACGATAAACAAGAAATCGAGAGAGAATGTCTCGTAATCGCATCTCCACACTCTATCTTCTCGCTTACAACTCCTTTCAGGCCATTGGATGGTACAATAAAATCCTTCATCTTATCTAATCTCTTTCTTTCTCACTCTCTCTAATCTAATTTCTCTCTCACAGGACAATTTCCCTAATTAACATTCTCCGCAATCTTCTCGCCACTGCCTCCGTCACCGGAACCTACGCCGCCGCCGGCAACTTAATCTGTCAGTTCATTCCTAAACTCCTCTTCTCGCACTTTAATCATTCCATTCCATATATTGCGTAAAACAAACACAATTGAAAAGGAATAAGCGTTGAATTGCTTCATCGAATATTACTCTCTCTTTTGAATAGTTCTTAATTTGAAGCACGAGAGTAGGAAATTTTTTAACGGTAGGGTTTAAATTTTAAAACACGATATATATGAAAATCGATATGGACTAATAGTGCAATGTGTTTACCAAGATATAAAAAATATTTAATAAAATTTCATAGATAGGAAACGAATTTTTAACTCCAACTAAACTAAAGGTAGATAAAAAATATTTAGTAAAATTTGAGTTAGGAAACGAATTTTAACTCCATCAACTAAACTACAAAAGTAAAAGAAGATGACTAATTTTTTTGTTTTTGTTTAAGGATGTAATTGAAAATTTTTAAAAAGTTTTAGAGAATGTAACTAATATAACAGTACAAAATTGGCTCGTAAGGTACCATTCTGCTCTTGTATTTGTTTTAAGAGCAAAGCTGAACCTTTGGTTGCGATTTCATGTCAAAATAGGAATCGAAGCTCAGTCCGGTTAAGAGTCACGATTGCTAAAGTACTTGTGCTATGGATTTTCATAATCAGTTAGTTACTTTGAAGACTATTTAGGAGTGAGAGTAATACTCTAGGGACCAAAATTGATGATATATTCATTAAGAAATGTAGTTATTTTGTTTAATTTTTCTGCTCAAGGTTTTCTGCAATGCGCTGCGTTCTTGGAAGTGATACACGGAGCCATTGGTGCGTTTTACTTCAGTGAATAAGATTGAATTGCTTTGTTAGCAGAATGTAATTTTTACTTTAAAATTGGAGAAGCAGTTTTAACGTTGGTGTGGTGGAATTTCAGGCATTGTGCCCAGCGGGGCGTTGCTTCCTCTTATGCAATGGGGAGGAAAGACACACTTTGTGCTCGCCATTGTTCGGAAACTCGATGAGGTTTTATGGCGCATTTTGAGTTATTGTCGTTTTGTCTTGCCATGGATCTGTATAGCACTAAAAATGGAAATTTTTAAATAAGTGAAGCTTTTCTGTTATATGTTTTACTTTTTTTGTTTAATGCTTTTTGACAAGTGCAGGGTGTGTTGGCAAGACTCATTTCAATAATATAATTCCATTTCTGGTCACTTTCATCTTCATAAGCTCTTTAGGTCGAACATTGTAGTCTAGATTTTAAATGTTTAGGTCGATCGTTTGAGTCTAGATTTTAAAACTCTTCAGTTAGTCCGTTACTTGACAAAATGAGTAATGACATTTACTTTATTATCATTATTTTTAAATAGAGTAAGAGAAGACTAAAATAAATGATTTTTTTTATAAAGTCAGGAACTAATCTGAACTAATAGAGAATTTTTTAAATCTTAGGGACTGAAATGCATGGCCCTTAAATTTTGAGGACTAATCTGAAAGTTTACTCCTTGTTTATGCAATGATTGTGAATCAGACAGAGTCACATAGATGCTAACTTTGTCGTTTTTTGATGCATGCTTTCTGTAGCTCCAGGAATTACCTTCAGTTTTTATCACTTTTCTTGCATGGAGCATGGGTGAGGTAATTTGTTTATTTTTTTTAATGGATGTAGTATATTTAGTTTTCTAGCATTACCTCCAAAGCAGTCATTCATGATATGTAATGTTACATACTCATGTTCGTATCAAGGAAAAAACAGACATTGTTGATAATGTCTCTGATATTTTTAGTAGAGCAATAATGGGAAAATGACTTCATAACACATGAAAAGTTCACTTTTAAACAGATTTTTAGCATTTTGGATTTCAGTACTCCTTTAATGATCCCAAACATTTTCTTAAACCCTATGGTGTACTGTAGGTTTTTTGTATTATTTTTTATCTCTTTTCAAGAGAATATCAGGTGATCTGTTGATGGTGTACTGTAGCCAGGTTTTTCCTTTTACCGCACTAATGCTATCTTATGTCTGCAATCCATGAAAATTGTGGTATAAAAGAAATATATGATCTTTTTCCCGAGTAAGAACGATGACTGGGACTGCAATCTTTGGAGATGCAGGTCATCAGATATTCACATTATGCTTTTAGTTGTTTGGGAAATTGTCCTTCGTGGATGACCTATCTCAGGTATTTGTCCATTTTATTCCATATTCTCTAAAGTTGTACAAATATAAGGTTGATAACTTCTATTATATTCCATTCAAGTATATGCTTGTTGCTTTATCCTTTAATTAGGTACACTGCGTTTATTGTGCTGTATCCTTTGGGAGTGGGTCCTGGTGAAAGTGAGTTCATATTTCATAAATCAATATCTCCCTTCTATCTCTACATTTTGTTTTTGAATGAATTTTAAATTGATTTTACTATTAGTCTTGACTTCTCACCCATTCCTTTCTTAATCAAATGTCATCACTTCATAAAGTAACTGATCTGTTAATATAATACAGTATGGATTATGTACCAGGCGCTTCCAATTATAAAGAAGAAAAATCTCTATGCAGATTCCTTTTCAGGCCTCCCATTTAGTTATTATGATTTCCTTAAGGTAAGTTCTTAAAAGTAATCAATAACCCATAATCTCAAACGGATCTTGTAGTTGACACTTGACATCAATTATTTATGGTGTTTTTTGGTCTCCTATTGATTGGGCTTTTGATTACTGGACTTTCTATAGGAGAGGGGGAAGCTTCAAAGTAGTTGTGTCAAACTGTCGATGCATTTGGGTAAAGAGCTTAATTAAGGGTGCATTTGGAAAACTTATTTAGACTTATTTTATGACATAAGTACTTGCGTAGGCTTTTTAGAGAGATGATAAAAATAACTTATGATCAGTCCTCAAGTTGTTTTCAACATATTTCAATAAGCTCTTTAAAATAGCTTATGAAAACTGCTTAAAACTTTCATGAAAATAGTTTAATGTTATTTTTCTTCAATTATAAAAACAACTTATACTAGCACTTATATAGTTATACGATAAGCACTTAACCAACAAGTGCTTAACTAACCTATTTACCCAAACGAGTCCTGAATAATTGAATAGGATTTTATTATGTAAGCACTTATGTATAAGGTGTTTTTATTATTAAATAAGAAATAAGATTATTTTTTTTGGTATAAAAGCTGTAGGTTGTTTTCATAAACTATTTTGGAGAGCTTATTGAAATAAGCTAAATATAACTTATAAACATATCATAAGTTATTTTCATAAAGTCTCCCAAGCATTTACAAAGTTACACTAGAGTTGATGCCGTAAGTCCAAATAGATTGTACATAAGCTCTTCCAAGTGCCCCTAATCAAGTGTGACTCAAACTGGTTTTTGCTGTGTATCAAATGCCTCTTTTCAATTCATTTTTGTCTATTTAGTACGCCCGTGAATTGTTTATTCTTTTTAAATTATGCTCCATTTCTCTCATTCAGGTTGTACTTACAGTTTATCCATTCCTCTGGTTCAAACTTTACTTGCATATGTTCAAGCAACGACGTACAAAACTTCATAAACGCAATGAAAAGAAAAAGGCGTGAGGAGCTTTTATAAACACCATTCCGCTTGGTTAGTGATATTGTATTGATTGCTGAAGTTCTGAACTTGTATTTTTAGCTCCACACACGAAGTATTTAGTTGAATTATTTTTAATAACGTTCTGTATGTGACACTAAAGACATTTATTCTGAAATTCATTTATTTGCTTCTAAACTTTTTCCTTGAGTGGATAATACTGTCAAATAATGTAATTGTTAATTGCAATTAAGATGGTGGTAGGAGCTTGAAGAAAGACCTTGATTTGTAATATATTGCCTATAGTATAGTTCGTGTGGATTAATAATGATAGCTTGCTTATAAAATGAGTTAGTTCATTCTTATTCTGAAATATTGCATTCAAGTTGGTTGTAAATGTGTTGTAATTCAGTTTTCTGATTATGGGCCTGTGTATCTGTTAGAGACCAATTATTAAGTAGTATGACAAGTTAGCAACTGTTTCTGGAACCCAAGTATCCTGAATAACTGTCATGAGACTTGGACTTTTAGTATAAAAACCGTGTATGTACTATCAGTGTGATGAAAAATTCTTCTGATGTGTTTTGTTTCGCTGCTCTAAATCTTTATAAAGTGTGTGTGTGCGTGTGAGATAGTGTTCTTGCACTAACAGATGATGGTTATGGGCTTCAGGATAGTAAGCATTGTTTATATTCCCTCTCTTTCTAAGGATCATTTATAAGAATAAGATGATGGAAAGTTTGGCTAAAACTTCGAAGATTAAATGTGACAATTACTTGGTAAATGATCTTATAGAACACAGGACAAATGTAGCGGAAATCAAAACAAGCAAATGCAAACATGTGAACAACAAAGAGCACCCTCATGGGAATCAAAGAACCATCACCCCAGCCCCCAACTTGGGGAATTTAGGTCCTAATAATCTGTGACGGGTAGCTGTTCATAAGAGCTTGGGGTGATGAAGAAAATCTCGTACACAACAGCAGCAATAGCGGAGCCAATTAATGGGCCGGCCCAGTAGACCCAGTGGTTGGCCCATGTCCCACTAACAACAGCAGGTCCAAAAGAAACTGCTGGGTTCATGGATGCACCATCAAAGGCACCACCTGCCAAGATGTTGGCACCCACAATGAAACCAATTGCAATCGGAGCAATTATCCCAAGGTCACCCTTCTTTGGGTCCACTGCAGTTGCATACACTGTGTAAACCAAACCAAAAGTCATCACAATCTCAAAGACAAGTGCATTTGCCGCTCCCACTCCAGAAGACAATGCAAATGCAGATGTTTCCTGCAATGGAAACACAAAAAAGTAAGAATATATCACAATCACAAGGACAAGTGCATCTTGGAATGAATGAAAGAATATATGTAACATTTTAAGTTTGCAACGTGTCTTACCAATCCACCAGTGGCAAATTTAAGCAGCAAGCAAGCCACTACGGAGCCGAGCAACTGAGCAATCCAGTACAAAATGCCTCTGAGGAGGGTTATGTGGCCTCCAATAAAGGCACCAAATGTGACAGCAGGGTTAACATGCCCACCTGAGATGTTAGCACCAACAGAGACCGCGACAAAAAGAGCAAATGAATGAGATAGTGATGCTGCCACCACCCCAGCTGGTGTTGCTGAGCCATTGTTTGTGAGTTTGTCTGCCAAAAACACCAAAGAGTTCATGGAGTTATTGCATAGTTCCAATTGTTGTCAATGAAAACCAGACACAGAGTAGAGTTGTGCACAAAATAAATAAACAAAGTCCTTACTATATGCCATGCCAGAGCCTTCTCCTGCAAAGACAAAGATCAGCATTGAGATGAACTCAGCTAGAGCAGCCTTAAGTGCATCAGCTTGCCCCAACTCTGAAGGGTTTCCAATGGAAATTCTCGAAATCGGCATCTTTTTTCTTAGGTACAAGATTTCAACTATAAGCTTATATATAATGATAATGCCTTGTGCTTAGTTATGTTAGCAAAGCTTCTTGCTCTAACCTTTACTCAAATGCTGGTTATATATATGCTAGGAACCTTTGTAAGAGTCACGTGGGAAAAAACGAAAAAAGAGCAACTTGTCCTACAATAATTTGTATAATATTTTTCTTCTTCCATCACTCATTTATTTTTTCTTGTCTCTCTTGTTTATAAAAAATATTCTGTTAAAAAATTAATAAAAAAAACTTATGTATGATTTTACAAGTAATTAGTATAAAAATAATAATGTTAAGGTACATGAAAATTCATAATTGCATGAGCCTTGCTTCATTTTAATTAAATTGTAAACAGAATTTGACTTTCGATAAATACAGATGGGGCGCCTCCGTTTTGTTCCCGTGCAGCCACGTGTACGGTGCGATGTGATGTTATGAGGCTGCACCACCGTGATGACCAATACGCGATGGTGGGTCCTTCAATTAGCTTTAGGACCGACCGATTTTGGCGGTATGTTGGTTAGTTGTGCTGGATTTCATGAATTATATTATTTATATATATTCTTTAAAATTTATTTGTTTATTATTATTTTTTTTATCATTCATCTTATGTATACTAGTGGAAGAAAATACATCATGTGCTTACGGTAAAAAAAAGAGAAAATAATAAATATCCTAATAATTATAGGATTATTGGAGATTATATATAGTTATTAAAAGTAAAATAAGAAAGATAAAAGTAATCACTAAATAACTGAATGACTAAAAATTTAATTTGGTCCTTTATAATAATTGTTTGTTTCAATTTAATTTCACTTTTATTTTGGGTCTCAATTTGATCCTAATAAATTAAATTGTTGTAATGTCGAATTTTTGTCTGAATTATTTAGACGGAGTTAACTGTTGGCCACGTGGATGCCACGTAGAAGCTACGTAGATGTCACGTGGATGGCAAATTTTGTCATGCATCTAGAACCAAAACGGCCCGTTCTGTAATTGAAACGGTCTGTTTCGGTTGCACCCATGGTGTGTAAATTTTGCATTTGGAACGTGCCGTTCCAGATGCATTATTTAACACCAACGCGTGCAGCAAAACGGGCTGTTCTGGCTTTTAAAACGGGCCGTTTTGGATTCAGAACGAGCTGTTCTAGAACGCCAACCAACATAGTACACCAGTGTGGTTCAAAAATTAAAAACAAACTATTTACACATACACAATTTTTTTTTTATCTAAAAAATAATATATTTTAAAAAATAAAAATTATATTCTAATATATATATATATTTAAATTATCGTATATAAATTTCGAGGAGTTATTCATTTATTTGATATTTGTCAAACTTTTGTACTTTCTATTTATTGTTTATGTTGATAAAAAAAAATTAAAATTGTAAAAATTTATATCACATATTAAAAATCTTTATATGATAAATAAATTAAACTTAATTTTTATAAGATTTAACATATTTATTTATATGTTTTTATTAGTGTTAAATTATTATTAAGTAGATTTTTAAGATTGTTATTTATTTACATGTATTTTTAACAAAAATTAGGTTTAAATCTGTTAAATTATAATATAACATAATCTGACCTAGTTTATTTTCATCCTTAATCATAATTGTAGATATAAAAACTTGTAAAAAATAACTATAATATATATTTATACTTTTAAAAATTATATGTAAAATTTTTAATATTATAAATATATGAATAAGTATTGTCCTCACGATCTAAAATTTCTGGACATAATCATCAACGACATGTGTGACATTCTGGAATCAGAACGGCCCGTTCTGGTTTCACTCTTGGTGTGTTAATTTTGCATCTGGAACGGGCCGTTCCGAATGCAAAATTAACACACCAAGAGTGAAACCAGAGCCATTCCGCTTTCAGAACGGGCCGTTCTGGTTCCAAATGCATGACAAAAATTTGACATCCACGTGACATCTACATAGCTTCCACGTGGCATCCACGTGGCCAACAGTTAACTCCGTCTAAATAATTTGGACGGAAGTCCAACATTGCAACAATTTAATTTATTAGGGACCAAATTAAGACCAAAAATAAAAGTGGGACTAAATTGAAACAAACAATTATTATAAGGGACCAAATTAGGTTTTTAGCCTAACTAAATTTACTTTTATTATTAGTAGTATAATTTTCTTTTATATCTCTTAGTTGTTGACAAAATAAGAAAAGAATTGTTAGAATATATTTTTAGTCTCTAAAATGTAAAATTGATCTTTTTAGTCTCTATAATTTTAAAAAATTTTATTTTAATACTTATATCCAAATTTTATTAGAGAATTTGTTAAATATTGTTGTATAAAATTTATCTTATCAGTAGAAACATCACATTAAATTCTATTGATGATACATAATTGTCTTAATTTACTATTTTCAATATTATTAGTGATGTAAGAGACTAAAATAATATTTTTAAAAATTATAGAGATTAAAAATAACAGTTTAAAATTTGAGAAATTAAAAATAAATTTATCTTAAGTTTGAAGAAAAATACATATTGAAGGTTATATTTTTTCATCCATTATCATTACTTTTCTATTGTTGCCCTGATCATCTTTTGTTTTGCAAAATAAGTTTAATAAATTCTAATTTGCTCAATGGAGCAGATAAGAGAATATAGCTCTAGTGATCCCACGAACAAGGAGATGATGTTTTTGTTTTGAACCCCACTAATGATTGACTCCCATTGGCTGTTAGCATATAACATAAGGTCGTGTCTTCTTGGAAGGTATCCTTATTGTCATGTTTTATTGTGTGTTAAAACAGTAAGGAAAATAGACAAACTAATTGCCTTGTGCCTTATGGAGGGTCATTTTCTGTCCGTTTACGATTATCACTATGTTACATTAATCCTATGTGTTGATACATTTCAGTGGTTTTCTTATGGATCGGACTGATCTTAATCTTTGTTTTGTCATGCAAAAATCAATTGTTAGAGCTAAATTAAAAATTAAGTAGGTGATGAATTTTAGTAGGCAACTTTTGGAGAAGATGGGGTTTGGTGGGTTCAATTTGAATACCTAAGCATCTGTGATATGTGGTTCTCATTCATCGAACTTGTCATTCAATTTTTTAAAATAATAATTCCAGGGTTTAGCAGTTAAATCCAAAATCTCTAATATAATATAATTACTAACTGTTATTCATATATATTTGTCTACTAATATAGTGGATTAAGAGCCACAAGTAATTACAAGGTCCTGTCACATTGCCTCATCTCTTCCTCTTTTTCTAGCACTTTCAAAATTGTCTTAATTTGTAAGCCTAACTGCTTTATTTCTTTATTATGGATGGCTTAAAGGTTGAATACTTTAAACTAGGTTGTTACTTCTCCTGCTTTGATTTGGAATTGGAATGATAAAAAAATAAACAACCTCTTAACCTCTAGTAGAGCCATAACCAATGTACATTCATGGATTCGAGGGAGTTATTTCAAGCCACAAGAAAAATATAAATTAAGGGATTTCAGATAATTATTTTTAAAAAATGCTAACAATATTCTTTTGACATTTTTTTATACATTAATTATTAATTAAATTTTATAAGAAATAAATTATGGTGGATATATAAATATATATATATATATATATGAATTTTAGATAATTATTTTCAAAAGAACTTCACAATACTCTTTAATATTTTTAAAGGTGAATTAAAATTTATTAGAAAACATAAATTTGTAATGAATCTCTATTTTAAGCCACAAAATTACACCGATTGACTTGATCCCTATTAAAGTAAGTTGGCCTCAATTCGACTCATGATTTGTATTTGACACAAAATTTACATATTAATGATCATGATAAAATATCAAAATACTCGATAATAAGCAATTATTAATCTTGAGATTCTCTAGACCTTTAAGAGCACAACTAAGTAGATACAAAATCCGAATCTTAAGATAAAGATAGATGGAATATATATTTTTTTAAATGTAACTTTAGATGAATGATTAAATTAATCTAGTAGGTCATTCGAACCAAAATACTATATTATAAATATAAATATTTACTTATAAAAAAAAAAAAAATGAATCTTTATATAATATTCAGTAAATAAGATTGTGTAAACTTACTTTGTATTTTCACCTCTAATTCTAAGCCATGTTATTATCTATGAAAAAGAATTGAATTACTCCAGAAGTAATTTTAGAAGTATTATTTTGTATCTTCACTCTGTTTCTTTTGATGTTAGATTAAAAAAAAATGAAAGTCGAAGATAAAGAGTTGCAGTAACTTTTTTAGTGGAAGATTTTCATCCCTCTTAATTATTTATTGCTTCAATTCACACAACTATTGTTATTATTATTGTTGTTAGACAGAAACTTAAACAAAGTATTTCCTGAATTAGTGCCACCAAACTTATCTCCAGTTTGTTAACATCTACATGATCCAACCAAGACTTTTGATGTCAAAAGAGTTAAACAAGTAGGCTAAAATTTATAGGCAAATTATTTTCTTGCCAATAAAAAAATATTTTAAACTAATAATTATATTTAAGGCTTAAATATATTTTTAATTTCTCATATTTAAGACAAATTTATTTTTGTGTCTCAAATTTAAAATTGTTATTTTTAATCTCTATAATTTTTAAAAATTTTGTTTTAGTATCTCATATCACCAATAACATATCCAAAAGTAACAAATTAAGATAATTATGCAATTTCAATTGAATTTAATGTGATATTTTTCTTAATAGAAACATCAATAAGTAAGTTTTATACAATAATATTAAATAAATTTCTTAACAAAATTTGAATATAAGGACTAAAATATTTTTTTTAAATTACAAGGATTAAAAATAATAATTTTAAATTTGAGGGACAAAAATAAATTTTTCCTAAATTTAAAGGACTAAAAACATATTTAAGCCTATTTTTAAATACAAGTGTGAATCTCTTTTTTATATACATTATAAAAAATAATTTTCTCTATTATTACAACTTAAAGTTTAAAATAAAAATAAAAAACTAACTTAACACACGTATACACGTACACACACATATCTACACACATACACACAAATATTCCCTATATTTGAAGTATTCTAAATAATCAATCCAAAAGAAAAAAAAAAAGCAAAGATACTTTAAATGTTCTAAATAATCAACCATGAAAGCATTCTATTTTTAATTTCTTGATTTCATATGAACAAAAAATGTAAAACATTTAAGTGTAATTGAAATATAAAAAATATTGATAATTTAATTTTTTACATTTTAAACTTATTTATTTGATCATATTATTAATAATGAAATACACATATTATTTTTTATTATATATTATAAATAAATAAACTAGCCCAACAAGCAATTTTATATGCTTAAATCCAACCTTTTAAATAAATAAATTTTTAATAAACTTAAATATAATATTTTTCTTAAGTAAGTCGGATTAAACCAAACTTTAAAGATATCAAGACAAATTTCTATTAAACTTTAAATATTTATCTTTTTATGATGCTCTAATAGTTACCCGAGATTAATATAAAATTAACAGTAGGACATCTCTGAAGACGGTTACAATTGTAATTATTACAGCAATCCAAGTAAGACTTCAATTTTCCGCCCTAGATTTAATACTCATCATTTTACTGTAAATCTAACAACTAGTTTACGACCACATTCTTTGCTCATCATTCTTTATATTAATACGATTTTCTTAGGTTACCATTGATCATAACCCCATAGGTTTTCTTTATGACAGAAGAAAATGCAAAGAACACAAGTCCCATCCACCAGAAAAGAAGACATGCAGAACAAGGCAAATCATCCACAGAAACTAACAGAAGAAAATTGAAAAACATAAATTTTGATCAAGAAGGAAAGTACAGAAAAAATTGTGGTTGACTCTTTTGCTATTAATATTTCTTCTTCAGACTCTGTATTTCAACAAAGGCCATCAAAGAACAAAAAACCTATTCATGATACCTAGTGGATAATATAATTTTCAAAGCTTGATCTTGAAATTAACTACAACATTCAGATAATTGAGTAAATTTTTTGAATTGAACCGAAATTCAAATTAACATTGGGAATTCAAATTTCACTCACAGATCTTATGGTTATACCCCATCCATCCATATTTAACCAACACACTGAACATGGTAGTTTGCTCTGTTCAATATTCAATTATCCTAAACTTGACATTACATTCCCAGAACCACTTGAGAAAATATTTTCCCAGTTCACTAAAATCCTAGTAACACATCGGAGGCAGCTAGTCATCATTCAAAGATCTAACCATAGTAGTCAATAGCGGGCGGAGCGGCCGCAATCACGGCGCGTCGGAGCAGAGCGGCCCAACCCCGCCATTTGGATGCTGTCGCGTCGCAGATGAGTGTCGCGGCCGGAGCGGCCGTGGCGGCGGCGGAGCGTTGCGGCCAGAAATGCGAGAATCACGACGCTTTTTCTGACCTACCCTTCATTAAGGGTAAGTTTGTATTTTCGTTGGGCTTTATTTGCCCTCCGTCCCTCTCGCGGAAGTCTCCCTTTTCTCACTCGTGCACTCCCTCTCCTCTCTCTTTACTCTCGCACTCCCTGGACGTTCGTTTCTTCTCTGTCGAGGCAGTTGTCCAGCTCCGACGCACTGTTCCGATGGTCCTCCAGTTCCGACGCTGCCGTCCAGCTCCAACGCGCCTCCAGCTCCGACGCCGACGCTCCAGCAGCTCAAACTCCCTTTTCTCACTCGTGCACTCCCTCTCCTCTCTCTTTACTCTCGCACTCCCTGGACGTTCGTTTCTTATCTGTCGAGGCAGTCGTCCAGCTCCGACGCACTGTTCCGACGGTCCTCCAGTTCCGACGCCGCGTCCAGCTCCGACGCGCCTCCAGCTCCGACGCCGACGCTCCAGCAGCTCAAACGTGCCCTCTTCGTGCCCCGTCTGTCTTCTTTCTCTTTTATATTCCTATTTTATATTTCAAGTTTTCAACAGATTTTTTTTTATTTCTCATTAAATTTAATTAAGCAGAATTTTTTTTAATTTCTAAATAAATTTAATTTAGCAGATTTTATTTTTAATTTCTGATTAAATTTAATTCAGCAATTTTTTTTAATTTTTAATTAAATTTATTTCAGCAGATTTTATTTTTAATTTCTGATTAAATTTAATTCAACAATTTTTTTTAAATTTCTAATTAAATTTAAATCAGCAGATTTTTTTTAATTTTTAATTAAATTTATTTCAGCAGACATGAAGTTAGAGTTTGTTTTTAGCTTTTATATATATATTATTAATTATTTAATATATATAAATTAATATTAAAATAGCGGTTATCCCGCTCCGCGTCATCCCGCTATCCCGTTTTTAGGGTCGACCGCTCCGCTCCACTATCCGGGATTGACTACTATGGATCTAACACAGCCCTAAATGGGAATTGGACCTAGAATCTCCATTTTTGAGTATCTTGTTCCATAACTAGGGTCTCCCCTAATGCATAACTCATCATCTTAAGATCAAACATAAATATATCCATAACAGATGAACAGGTGGTGACCTTTGTTAAAAGTTTAAAACAAAAAATTCTGGCGTTAGGATTGTTCGTAACTCTAAAAAATCAGTTGATTAGAGTGAACTAAGCAAACAGTCGGTGCTGATGAATGTCATCACGAGATACCCCCCTCTTTCTTCAAACACACAATGCTACATAGTTAAAACTGAATTGTAAACTTCAGCAAGGAAAATTGTACACTGTTATAAAATCTATTTTCCCCAAGATTATGGCGAGTGCATAAAACGAGAAACTCAAAGTAGGATAAGTATTACAAAAAAGGAAATAACTCAAATCAGAAATTACTTAGAGAGACTATCTAGAACATCTCTCTTCTGTTATTACAAATCCATAAAATCGAAACAGGCAAAGTAATCTTGACAAACCTAACACAGTGCAAAGCCAGCAGAAATGTCACGACTCAGAAATCACCTGGACCTGGAATAAATGAACAATACAATGTCCAATTATCAGAATCCATAAATTTAATTGCATGCCTAAGAACATGTGATAATCAAATAAAGCTTACAAACAATCAAGCATATAGTGATAAAAACAAAATGCAATGTAAAATCAAAAGACAATAACGAGTTATTGCTCATCATCCTCAATTCAAGCCAAAAGGCCCAAAACATTATCATTCTCTAACTTTTAAATGAATTTCAAAGGTGATGGGAAAAAGTGCCGAGTATTAACAATTTGCTTCCATCAGCATAAATTATTTTCCCTTCCAGAATATCAGACTTCAATGAAAATCAAGCACATGAATTACCACAACTTATCTACACAAAAAACGATAACTAAAAACGAAGTCATTCGCCGCTTTGAATCGCTACCACGCTCAATAACATAAAGTATAACTTCTACGTGCAACGAAATACCAAAGAGGACTCGTCATTTTCCAATACATGAAAGTTCAGAAACTACACAACACGAATCTACAAACTCCACTGCCTAATTTTTCAACAATCAGAAACAACAGAACCAGACTCATAACAAACATCAAAACATAAACGAAAAATACACGCAGATAGGGTTACCTTTTGTGCGCCTGAACGAATTTCGAATTCTTAGCATCTTCCTCTGCCAAATAAAAACGAGAGATAGTCAATTACGATTAGGTCAAAAAAGGAAAACACAATTCATCGGTGAGAGAGAGAGAGGGCGCGGTGGTTTACCGGTAAGGCCGAGAGAAAACTTGGTGATTATGGTTCCGGTGATGGCGAATCCAACGAGGAATGGCCATGTCCGTTTCCATTCGCGCTTGAAGAAAACTGGCCATGGATCGAACTTTCGCATTTTTCTTCTTCTCTTTTTCTTAACACGATACGATACTATGCCTCACTCGCGTTTGTTTCTGCTGCTCCTTCTTGTAGTCGCAGCTTCCAAATCGCAGATCTAATGGGGTTTCCAGGTTTCACCGTTATCACGCCACGTGGGCCCAATCCAAATTTAATTGGGCTCCTAAAAGTGGCCCTGACCACCAAGCCTAATTCGTTCGACTGCTCTGGGCTTTGAAGCCCAAATAGAACGGCAAATCTGCATTACTTAAGGGTGGTCTTTCTTTAACAAACGCGTACTGCTTAGCTGAAAAAGTCATAGTGGTTAGAAATTTGTTTTATCCATTACTAGTGGAGTTGAACACCTCTATTTATTTTCTGAAAAAAAAATTGAGAGCAATAAGAAGATGATGGCCACTATGATGAAGAAAAAGAGATGGAAAGAGAGAGAGAAATAATAATTTTATGAATAATAAGAAAATTTTATTTACAATAAAAATGTATGTGCGATGTTTAAAGAGGTTAAAAGACAAACACATAAAAACAAAAGTTTAGATAAAAATAAATGAGTTTGTTTTTCATAGGAGTTTTGAAAGATAAAATAGTTATATTAAAAATGAAGATAAAAAACAGTTAGGAGAAAAAGTATCACTTTATCTGTTGTTATAAATTATCATTGATAGTCGTTAGTAATTTATCTTAATTTTAAGAAGAAAAGGGATATTAGCTTCTTACCATGTGGTAGTGCTACTAAGAGAGTATTAGTCCTTACAATTTCAATAAAATTTTATTTGCTCTTGTTCTCTTATTTTATTTTGTTGCCTTTTACCTTACAAGCCAAGTGAATTAAATTAAAAAGTGGGTTCATTTTTTAAGATATTTTTTTTTATTAAAATTAACTGTTTATAATCTCTCTCTCTCTCTTTTCACATCTCCTTATTTTGGTGATGTGAGAAAAAAATAAATCAATATTTACAGCCCGGGAATATAAATGATGTAATTCAAGATGGCATGCAATGAAAAAATTAATTAGAATTTGTAAGTTTCACAAACTTCATCTCCTCTTTTTAGCAACAAAATATAATTTAGTTCGAATAAAATCTTTCACACTTGCTAAAAAGTAATGGTTAAAATGCAATGGTTTTGCTTTTATTAGTGGGGATCGAACTTAGTAACAAAATAAAGTTTGGTTCAATTTCAACGTAAGTGTTGTTTTTTTAAAATTAAAATCAATTTAACTTTAACCTTTGTAAATTTCATTTTTCAAATATTAATACAAAATTTTAAACCTAAACTGGACAAACTATATTTACAACATGTTTACTTTCATATTTAGATGTTCCAAAATGAATTTTCACGACAATTAGCGATAATAGCAAGTAGCAATAGTAAAAATAACAATAGGGAATGTTGTTGTGTGTAAATATATAACACAAAACTTCACATATGTTGTTGATATATAACTTTTTTGTACATCGATGATCATTAACTTTTATTTCAACCTAAACTTTAAAAGTCATATAACAAAGAAAAACATCGGATAAAGAGTAAATTTCAAACTAATTCAACACCAATAAAAAACATTGAAATAATTAGGCATATTTTAGAGAAATAATAAGACGTATTCCTTCTCAAGATATGAAGATGCAAAAGCAATATGCATAATAGCAGGGTTTGTGTAAAACTGCCCGTAAGTTACAATAATATTGGGAACTATGTTCCTTTATCCTGTCACATACAATAATATCTAATTATATACCATACATACTTCGAGTTTCGGATCAAAGACAGCAACGTATGTGTGTGTGAATGTCTTATAACTCTGGGTTCAAGACCGCAACTGCAAGTTTGATTATTGTGATACACTACTAGAATCATGTTTTGAACCATGGATGTGTGTCTGCGAGTAACTTGCAATTAAGTCACTTTTAATTTCTTTCTATGCCCTAATTTTGCGTCCACTAGCTATAGAACGCGATATTAGACAGAAACACGTCCAAAACGATGTGATGCCACAAAAATACTGTTGAAAGGTAGTTCATTGGGTGTTGACTTCAATGGTCACAAAATATCATGGACCATAGACATGAGTTATGTAGATTAAACTCATTAATTTTATAAATATTTTGTAATTGTCTCCCACTAGCTTTTTTTTTTTTTTTTTTTTTCCTGTTTTTACAGAACCACAATTCTGTGAGTGCCGTTGCTTAGTAATATGAAAGGGCAGAATGAATATATGGGAACCTAAGTATACTCATCAGGTCAATTAATAGATACCAGCGTCAAATAAAACAAAACATACGAACAAATTAATGGCATTGTTAATGGATAAAAAAACAAACAAGTTCATTTTAATTTGGGTCTTCGGTGGTGCCGTTTGTGGACTGCTCGAAATGGAAGATAAGTCTGGCTAATGAAACCATAATGGCTTAGGCTTTCTTTTTTTGTTGAAGTCAGTGTATATATATGTAGCTCGCAGCCTCAGGAACGTGTAAGTGAATTATTTATATAAAAAAATATCTTTAACCCATATACCTTTTTATCAAAGGTAATTAAAGTTGTAAGTGAATAATTAATCTATCTATATATTGGGTTTGCAATTGCATGTGTCATGGCACACGATGAACACGCCAAGTGTCGTGGGAAGAGGGTCGTCATTGATTGGTTCGTGGCAATGTTTGTGTTGTGACTTGCGAGTTGCGAGTGAGCGAGTGAGTGAGACTTATTTGCTGACTCGCACTTTCCACAACGTGTCTCTACCTTGGCCTCCCCACATGACTTTCACCTAATCGCCATGTGCGCTTCCACAAACAAACAACCTCATTGGTTTGTCGCCACACTCGACGCTGTCACAAAAGACAACCATTGTACTATGCCAAATACGAAAAACGGATCAATCAGACACTATTGCGTGCCTAACGTAAAAAATTCAATCATCTTATTCAAAATCTTAATGTAAAATGTTAAGTCATAGGAAAGGAAACGAATTAACAAATAAAAATGTACATGATTGAAGTGACAGGTTAAGTCGTTACCCGTTAGGACACCCTCGTACCAATAACTTGCACAAGTTTATGGTTCATGGCTTTTTATGCTCTTTCATAAGCATCACAAACGTCGATATAATAATCTGCTCCAACATTCTCCTTAATTTTAAGAAGGGAGCGAATACGAAGGATAAATTACTCTTTTCATCTTGTTTAATTTTTAAAAACAATATAATAATATTATTATTTTTTGTTTAATTTAATCTAACAAAGTGACAATTTTTTATTTTGTTACTTGTACAAAAAGTAACCTAATTTTGACAGAAATGAAAATATTTTATTGCTTTTAAAGGCTAAGGAACCAGATTAAACTTTTTATTAATAAAAGAGACAAATTCAACCAATTAAATAAATAAACAGATCAAAAGAGTAATTTAGTTAAAATGAAAAAATATTATGTTAAAAATAATATTTATTATATAAAGAATATATGAATCTTTTAATTTTTTTTCAAGAAAGGAATCTTTTAAGCTTAGGCTCCTAGCTAGCTCCTTATTTCAGAAAAAACAAAAGAAAGGAATGTTTTATTGTGTGTCTATAATTTCGCAAACATTAAATATATCTTTTTAGATGTTTTAAGTCATATTAAAACATAACCATTGAATTATTTTGGTATATTGAATATTATTCTTTGATTTGCTTTTTTTTTTTTAACCTTTTTGTTATGTGTTTATGAGTATACAACAAATTCTTCTTAATAATTTAAATTATTTAATTAAGTTTAGTTAATGTTTTTGTTGTAGAGTTCACTTCAGCCTCCAAATTGTTGCCCTCATAAAGCCTATTATGGTACCATGAAAATAAGAGGAAAATAAGAAGAAAAAAAAGGAAAAAGAGAGAGAAGAGATTGTGTTTTTTCTTATTTGGTTAGTATAGAAAAAAGAGAGGAAATAAATTTTTTATGGTCTCCCCCAAATTTTGTGTTTTTTTTTCCACTTTGAAAAGAGATTGAGAGTAAAATTGAATGAAAAATAAATAAAATTTTCATTAAATTAATTTTTATATATTATTTTTATTTTAAGTGGTAAAATATTATTTTAATTTATCTTATATTTTGATTAGTATTGTTTTGTATTATTGAAAGTATATTTCATGATTTTATTTTATCTTATTACATTTCATATTTATTTTTCGCTTAAGGACAATGTCATTTGATAATTATGTTTCTTTCTTTTCTTTCATTTTTTATTCAATAAAAAAATAATATGTATTTTTTTCCTTCCACTTTTTTTTTTCTCCTAATCAACTAAAAATTCACTTTATTTTCTAATTTTTTTCTTTTCTCTCCTTTTATTTTTCTTCCTCAACTAAATAAAGTAAAAACGACACTATGTCAACACTTTGTCTTTAGTTTGGATCATAACTGGATTATACTGAAATAAAGTCTAAACTCTATAAGTCCAAAATATTTTATCTAAATGTTTGATATGTGACATTCTAGATTATACACTAACAAATTTTTTTCACTAAAAAGCCTTAATATAAGATATTTCTTACTCACATATATAGCAAAGTCAACAATTAATAACAAAGTGTATGAATAAATGCATTTAGTTTTTAATTCACTCGTACACACTTTATTATTAAATGTTGATTTTGTACTAAATTCACTTTTAAAAAAATATTCTTGTACTTTTAGATATTTTTATTACGGTTTTACAATTCATGAGTTTAAGGATGATTATTACAAAATTGAAAAATAAATTTATTTGCTAAAAATTTATTACAAAATACGTTGATAGTATTGAATATTATATATATTTTTTTGATAAAAGCTTTGAACATGGCAGAACATTGGTATCTATTATAATTTTGTTGTTGTCGTTATATTAAAAAAAAAAAAAAAACCTTTGAACAATTCTAACTAAATCTTTAGTTACATCAACCATGTGACTTATATATCACCGTTACTTCTAATAAATTGAATCTACATGAGGACAATAGAATTGTCGGTTATAACAGCGTAAGAATTTTATATGTTTAGTAGAGTTGCAAAAGGGTCAACCTTAAGAGGTGCATAATTAGACAAAAGCAAACATTGCTTGCACGTATAATCACTCACAAAATGCATGTTTTGAGGTGCAAGATACATCGTATTAAGGTGTTATGACTTCAATTTTTTTTATTAAAAAACGGTTTTGTCGTACGCAGGCTTTATTTTAACGAAAATGCTCATTTTAAAATACGAATGATTGTTGTAGTACTGCAGCGAAGAAGTACTGAAAAGTTTTAATTCGTACCTTGTGTGCGCTAACTACATTAACTAAGGTAACATTAGGGTCAGAATAATTTGGATAATTTGATTGAGATGCAAGGTAAGCCACAATCTAATGTTAGTAAACATAAAATTTTATTATTGTATCCGAGACGAATGAAGCAAGCTTTGCTTATTTCTGTTATCAGAAACAAAATAAAATTTAATTAAAAGGTGGGTAATAATAATAGTGGTAATAAATGAGACGATAATTATTAAATTGTAATTTTAATTTTTAATTATTTTTATTTAAATTTAAATATTATTATTAATAATTTTCATTTTTTTCATTTTAAGTGCAATAAAAGAGAAGATTCTCATTTGATACTTACCCTATGTATAAATATAAATAATTATGAAAGTATTAATTTATTTATTTATAACTTAATTCATCATTTATTCCCTTTTTTTTAATTAAATCTCTAAACTAAAAAAATTGTAATTGAGCCTTTCATCTTTTTTACGCTTTTTGTATTTAAGTCCCTAGGATTAGAAATTCAATTAAAATATGAAATTTCACAAAATATTTTTTTTTACATCCTCAAACCTAAGTAATCACATTAGATTATCATTTCATGTTATTATCAATATTTATCAAGTTTTAATTTCTACTGGTTAATTTTTGTTTTTGTTTTGTGATTATCCTACTCATAAGAATTTTAAAATAGTGGAGGCTTTTATAGGTAAAGATTAAAACATGATATATAAAGATAATGACATGAAATAAAAATTTAATGTGATTGTTCAAATATAATAATATAAAAATATTTTGTGAAAGGTCATAAATTATAAACAAATATCTAATTTTAGGAACTAAATTACAAAATTATAAATAGATGAAAGATTTGATTATAATTTTTTTTAGTTTAGATATTTATTAAAAAAATTTCATGGATGAAATAACGTATTAAACATTTATTTATTGAGTAAAAAAAATATATTCATCTATCATCACCCTTATATAATAAATGGCGAGAGGGATCAAACAAGGAAAGTTTTAACTGAATTAAATAATTGACCACAAAGACATAAATGTTAGAAGAGACAGAGTTCCTGAAAGAATGGGAGGATTTCAGGGATTCCCGAATCATATATCATACTCAAAAATGGGAACTACAATTTATTCTTCAAGGAAGATTTTGGCATTCATGACAGGGACTTAGTCCTCTGGATTTTTTGTGATCAAGCCTTGACTTTCCATAACTCTTGCTTCCTATTCCTTAGTCTCGTCCCTTTTACCCTATAGTCTTATAAAATGTAAACATGGTTTCTCTATAAATATAAGAGGGGATACGTACACATTTGTTTAATTTCCAATACCAATATTTGGCTTTCAAATTTTCTCTTCCCAAATAGAAGGTGCTAAGTATGGAAAACCTGGATTCGGTGTTCATTTACCATGAGGTGGGTTGTTTCATATATATGCTTTGTTCTTCTCTGTACTTTCATTCTCCTGCATCCTTGACTAGAATTTCTGTCTTGCAGAGACCCTTTTCCATTAAATGACATTTGCATTTATACCTTCTTTCATTGGGTATTACTCACTTTCATGATTGATATTCTTTATGCGATCAAGTTTGTTCCTTCAAGACTCTGTCTTCGTAACCGATTCATTGCCTTTTTGTTTATTGAATCTTTTGAGATGAATTGTGGGTGGAAAAGGATCAAACTGGTGAGAGTGTTTGAAAGATAACACAAGAAAGTGTAGCTTGTTTTGTCTCAGTAAATGGCTACTGCTTGTGTATTCATTAAATTAAAGGAAAAAATATATTGGGATAAAATTCAAATTTTAATAATAATTAGAAGAAGAAAAAAACACCGTAACCAGTTAAAGGAAAACATGTTGGGATATAATGTTTGAGGTCTAAGGTTGTAAAATTTAAACATAGTAAAAAGATTACTTTCTTGGTTGTTTTATTCTGTATACGATTTTATTTCTTTTGCACTTGGTTTTCTGTCTTGGTTAAACCTTCTGCAAGAAGGAGAGGGTGCATTAATTTCCAGACCCGTTATCATTTTTATGCTATCTGTTACAGAATTTATTGGTTGACCCTGTTTCTACCTATTGTTCCTCCTTGACAATTATTGTTTATTAATGATATTTTATTTATTTAGGAAAACTAGTGTGATAGTTTGATCATTGATCCTTTTCCTCAAATTAATTTTTTCTAATACCCGTATTATTGCTGTTTCTATAAATACTGTGTCTTTTTATTTATTTGGACACAGGGAAATTGATCAATTAGAGCCTAATTTTCGCCTACCTATTATATCCAATATATCCAAAAATTCTTTTTTATGGGTGTTTGAGATTACGTTTATCTTACTTTGAAATAGTTTTTGGACTTGATTCATGCACCATTTGATGTACTCATAAACCTAACTCATGCCAATAATCTGTCATAATCTAAAAGGAAAGCTGGTGTCAAATCTCCCATTTAATGCGAAGTTTGAGTGTCGCTTTCTCTGTTGTTAGTTTACCACCAATTGTAAAGCTGGTTATTAAAATTCTACCGTGTAATTAACGTGCATTCAGTCAATGATAGTGGCAGCATTAGACCACAGAAGTGGTTCCTTGACTTCCTTATATGAACACCAACGTTTTCCAATTTGATTTTTCAGGGAGAACACGAGTTAAGGCAGAAGCTTATCAATGCCACCCTTCAACTTGAGAACATGAAAATTGTGAGAACAGAACTGTTCAATCTGTTAAATATGGCTTACAAAGAGAGGGATGAAGCAAGGTGTCAGCTACAGAAATTGATGAACCAACTCATGCCCTCTAGCCCAACAAATTTGCAAAACGTGTTTGATAACCAAAGCTTTATGATGTTCCCTTATGCTAAGGCAAACTCAAGCATAACAGAATCTGACAATAGTGGTTCCCAAGTGGATTCCTTCTTTGACACTGTCTCTTCTCCAGAGTTTACAAACATCAATGCAGTTGACCCTATTAACAAAATGAGTTATCTCAATCAGCACTTGGTTGTTCAGGACATCAATTTCTCAGCAACACATGCTTTGATGGCCCCTTCAGAGAAGCCCGTGTCTGATACTGCCACTGCAATCATAGATAGTATTGCCAAAGAAAGAGGTTTGCCTCAAAAAGGTAAACTCCTTCAGGCTGTGGTGGATGCTGGTCCATTGCTTAAAACTTTGCTCCTTGCAGGGCCACTTCCTACATGGAGAAACCCCCCTCCTTTACAAAACCTCAAACTTCCAGTTCCACCCTTAGCCATCAAAAAGTGTGATACCACTAGCATTGAGCCTAACACTTTTGGAGACACTGGAAATTCACTTCTAAAACCAAAGCTTTCACCCTTGCATTCATCAAATGCTCCCTCCACTTGTTCAGCTTCCATGCTCAACTTTGCTGGTCAAAGTCAAACTACTGGTTCATGGAACAATGCATGGCAGTTGAATTCATCTTCTGGTGTTGGCATCCAAGTAGCACCATCAAGGAAGCGGCAAAGGCATCAATGTTTTGATGAAATTTTTATCCCCGAGACCTTTTCTTCCACTGTGTAAATGGAGTTACATGGATCGGTGCGAATGGCACACCCTGCTTTTGATTCAAGCAGCATAGATAGCCTTTTAGGTTTTAGTTAAAATATTGGGAGCCCTCCATTTGAGACGTAGGAAGATTAAACTCATATATTAAATCTAATTTGCATCTATGTGATGTAAGCTTTTGACTGCCAATAATCATCAAATAGTATTCTATATTAAGTTTAATTAGAAAGCATAGGTTTTTTTTTTTTTACCCACATTTAGTTATAGAATTTAAGTTTGTTGACTTTCATAAGTTGTTTAAGATGATTTCTGACTGGTTGATATTGTACAAGTCTACTCAATTCATAAAAATTAAACTCATTTATAATTAATATATTTTTGCTTTAGAAATTTTAAGTTTACCTTATTGCATGTCACAAAAAATAAGTTTTTTTAACATTTGATAGTATCTAGGACAAGGGTTGTCAGTGATTACAATGAAGAATCGTTAATATCATCTACTTCTTCGGTTTGAACGTTTGGTGTCCGTATACTGCTATTGTTGACAAACTCTGTAAACTTTATCTTCATTAACATGTCTTCTGCTTCTGGGAAATCTGATGACCCTGGGAATTGGAAGCTAGAGGATGTTATATCAATTGTTGTAGTGTGCGTTATCTTTATCACACTGGGTGATTGCTTCGGCTTATTTAAGCGTCTGATGTGCGGAATTTGCAGTGGCAGAAACCAGGGTCAAAGGAGACTTCTAGATGAGTCCATTGCCGATGACCCTTCTGTGCAGCTTCAAAGCCGTGGATTGGATTTCTCTGTGGTGCAGTCTCTTCCAACGTCTCAGTTCAAGAAAAATGAGGGAGAACAAGACAAGACAGTTGGTGTTGACTGTGTTATTTGCCTTGGAGAGTTTGAGGAAGGGGAGTGGCTGAAACATCTTCCACACTGTGGCCACGGCTTCCATGTTTTATGCATTGACACATGGTTTCAGTCTCATTCAAATTGTCCCCTTTGTAGATCATTTGTCCATCATCACCTCCTAGAGTGTTCGCTTTCTCCCCACACATTGCTAGAGTCTTTAAGGGGAGAAGATTTTACCCAAGAAAGGGTGAATCAACCCGGTGGATCTGAAAACCTGCCTGTTACACGATATTAGTCAAGTCCTGCTTGATTTCCAACCCCAACTGTTGTTCTCTCAATCTCTCTTGTTTGCTGGTATTGATATTTTTTTAGATATAGCCCAGAAGACACGGGGAATGAGGAGAATCATATAAAGGTATACTGGCAATACATATCGTGATTGCTGGTAAATAGAATCTGGATGGAATGCTAACAGCTAAGGAGGGTTGAATTTGGTTTGTTCATGTGTTTGGTCGCTAAGTGATCTTTGAGGGAACACAACGAAACTATTGTTTTACCTCATGCATCTTAGTACGATGATACGATTTAGTTCCAGGGAGTCCAATCTTATGTTTGTAGATCAATGAACAACACAACTATTAAAATTCGTAAACCGGTCATTATTTAAAAGTAAACACTGATCTTGCATACGTTACACGCACAATACTTGAAGTTGCATTAAGCATTTTAACGAGAATGGTAAACACATAAAATATCAGAAGACTCTAATCTTGTTTAAAAAAATAACACGAAAAACACCTTTCATATTGCATTTCAATTTTCATATCATCTTCCCATTTAATGCTTATCTCACAAAAGGGAGGTGTTTTGAAAGTTCGTATTTGAACCACTTTTTATTAATTATAATATATATCCTTATTTTACATTTGTTTATCTCGAGATATTTTAAGACATTCAAGTTGGAATTAATCAAACAATAAGCATCAACTCAAACCAAGATCACCCAACAAAATTTCCATCCAGACCTCTATTTACACATTCTTTAATTAGAGATTTTAATTAAATAAAGAAATAAAATACTCTTTTTTTTATAATTTAGAAGTAAAATAATTATATTCGCTTTCCTTTAATTGAATCAGATTAAAGTCGAGTAAAATAGATCAGAAAGGGGGAATACCCCATACCCCCCCTTTTCTAATTGGACGGTAAAAGAAACACTAAAAAAAGAATAGATTTTTAACTCTTTCCATCAACCCAAAGACAAGACTTTCTCCCCTAAGAAATCCTCCACATAATCAGTGATCTTTTCTGTTTTGAATTCCAGATATAACTAATTCTCATGCCAAACCTGCTAATTCAATCTTTCCAAAACTCCAACTTCCATAGTAAAAGCTTAACAAATGCTAAATTCAAATTTCTTACAACATTAAGTTATTTATTATCCCTTGTTGGCTTGTTCATTCACAATTTTGCTTATCATGTATCCTTTGTAGGTTGGCTCTACCGATATTTAAAGGCCGCAAAGTGTCCCTTAAATATACTGGACTGTGTACTTGACAATTTGATTAACACCACAGTAGTTTAGGCGATATCCAACTGGCTGCGGTACACTCATCAACCTCAGATTCAACGAGCTAGCCTAATCACTAAAAATTAGAAAATTTTAACATGCTCATTTCAATCAACAATTTAAACAACTCTCTAGTCAAAATTGAAACACAATGTCTGCTTAGTGTCAACTGAGCCAAAAGATACAAAATAACAAAGCACAAAATATAAAACCTATCCTTTTTTAAAAGGTTTCCATCACGAATCACCATAGAACTGCCTAACATTAAAATAGTACCCAGGTACTACCTTAGATGATCCCAATCTTGTTTGCCACATCCAATGCATCGTAATCAGGGGTCAACCTAACATATGCCTTCTTGGTGCCATCAGGCCTGCAACAGAAATCAAATTAAGAAATTGTAGCAGAAATACCTCATATTGAAGTAAACTAAATACATTAACACAGGTACTTTAAATGAGCATCTCAAACCAATTCCAGATAGTTCAGTTCTACATTCTCTAATGGAACATTCAAAGGACTGTCTATTATCTCTGAGCATTATTCCCCACATTATACTAGCCCAAGCATTATCCCCACATTCTGCAAGGGGCATTGTCAACCCTACCCTTAGTCCTCTAAATTATTAACTCGTTAATGGTAAAATTGCACCAAACCAGTACCAATTCACAGGCCAGTAATTAGACAATAAAACAGAGCAGGAACACCCCTTAATGGTTGCTTAAAGGTAGAAAAGAAAGACGCACACTGGAGTACAAACTATCTCCAATGTCATGCATCAAAATAACAGGGCTTTCTAAAGAATCGTCCAATATGAATATGAAAATCACTGCAACAATAGCCTCATCCCACTAGATGAATATGAAATTCACTACCATTCTACAAATTTCATTAGCACTGACGAGTTATCAAACTATTACTACTTTACTGTCAAACTAAATAATCATTGCATAGACTATGGCTCACCTGATCAAGGTGTTAACTTTCTTCGCCTGGATATCGTACATTTTCTTCACTGCATCCTTGATCTTCTTCTTGTCAGCACGCAGGTCAACAATAAAAACCAAAGTGTTGTTGTCCTCAATCTTCTTCATAGCAGATTCAGTGGTGAGAGGGAACTTCAAAATCTGATAATGATCAAGCTTGTTCCTTGGTGGTGCACTGATGCGAGGGTACTTGGGGTTCCTATCCTTCTTCAATGTCTTAGGCCTGTGGAAAGTGACAGAAGTTCGGATCTTCTTTGCCTTCTTCTTAAAGGTAGCACCAGACTTAACTGCCTTAGCAGTTTTCAAGGCCTGTGCCTTTGGATCACCCTTCTTAGAACTATCAACTGCACACAAAAACCCTAACTCAAGTCACACACAATAATAACCAAAACCAACCTAATTTTTCACACAACATAATCTTCCTCCTAATTACATGCTTAATAAAATGAAGGAAAAAAAAAATCAATCACTGAATTCAAATTTTCTTCCACTAACTGTTAAAAGGAAAATTAGAAAAAAAAAAAAAAGACTAAAAAAAAAAGGAAGTGAGGGACACGAAAATACCTTTAGCCGGAGCCATGAGTCGCGGAAGGAGAAGAAACTCTACCTGTCAAATATCCCTAATTCCTGAAATTAAAAAAAAATGAAAATTTGAAACCATTAAAGGCGTGAAATTAAGCTATTCGAGTACGGGGCAGCGTCACAAACCAGCGCTGAGGAACAAACCGGCTCTAGGGTTTTTCTGTTTGGTTTATGGCGTTTATATACGAGATGAAACGAAATGACCAAAATATCCCAAATTAGGCCCTAACCGGCGAGGCCCATTAAGGATATAATTTATGGGCCGTTTTGAAACCCAGCAGGAGGAGTTGACCAGCCCATGTTCAGTCAAGAGTGCAAGTTCAAGTGCCGTTGCTGTCTCCCAAAAATAGTAAATGCTGACGTGGCGGACCAATTCATTTTTCTCGCATGAAACATGAGAAAAGAACACAACGAGGCAACAAGTAACCTCTGAGCACGGAGTCTGAGGCGCGCGGTGTCTAATCCGACGTCGTTTTGGTTGTGTTCTATGTCAGTGCTGTGCTTGCGTTTGGGACATGGCGGAAACAACCTCTGCTTTGGTTTCTTCTCCTTCGGGTGATTCGAATTGGAGAGAGAACAAGTTGTGGAAAGGCACGTTTGCGGTCTCCGGAATCATGCTCACCCTCGTTACCTATGGCGTATTGCAGGTTTACTAGCCAAAGTTTTCGTTTTCTTCGATTTTTCATAGAACCACACGATCTCCTTATCTTGCTTAAAATTAATTGTAAATTTGTAATTACATGGTTGTGCGTGAATGTGTGTAGTAGTGGTTCTAATTGGAAATACATAGCTGTTATATTAGGGTACAAAATCACATTAATGAGCTGGTAAACAATCCTCTTGGTTGAAGTGTTCTCAATTTCTTAGTTTTGAATATCACTTGATGCTTATTTTTTAGCAATTTAAGTAGGGGTGCTTATATATTATCTAAACTAGCATCTACTTTAGGTACACTAAAGCTATTATGGACCTTCTTGTCTTGTGATGTTGGATAGTGTCAAATCCCTATTTGATAATCCTACTATTGTCCTGTTCCTGTTTGAGTTATATTATACAAATGTGTGCGTGTGTTTGTTTTTTTTCAGGAAAAGATCATGAGAGTCCCTTATGGGGTGAACAAGGACTACTTCAAATATTCTCTTTTTCTTGTTTTCTGCAACCGAATCACAACGTCTGCTGTTTCGGCGGGTGCTTTACTGGTAAGTGTGTGGAAAATGTCGTTGTTACCGAACATTTTAGGCTATATTTGGATAAAAGTTGGGAACTGGCTTTTAAAATTTCCAATTTATATTCCTGAATTCCAAGTAAAAAATGTAGAAGGAAAAAATTATTACTTTCGGAGTATAAAATACTTTTGAGGTTTCTGAACTGGTGTCGAAATATGCACTTAGTTTTTGAAATTGCGACCTTTCCTTTCTTATGACTGCATTTGCTCACCTAGAAATTTCCTGAAATTTATCATTTTCATTCTTTCTATAGGCAAGCAAAAAGGCATTGGATCCTGTAGCTCCCATTTATAAGTATTGTCTTGTGTCAGTGTCAAACATACTGACCACAAGTTGTCAGTATGAGGTAAGGTGGAATGCTGCATAGTGATACTCTCTACGTGTCTATGCATTGTTTGTTCACACTATAAGTCGTTATTACCATTGGCTGTCATTTAATACCCATTTTTTTTTGTATCCTATTGCTGATTCCAGGCCCTCAAATATGTTAGTTTTCCTGTTCAGACTCTTGCAAAGTGTGCTAAAATGATACCAGTTATGGTATGTCAAGCTTTAGTACTGTGCCATTATATAAATTTCTTTTATGTTGATATTTATGATTTCTGGCTGATTGATATATTCATTATTGATATATAGTCATATTTATTTGTAGCTTATTTATCATCTTTTCTATTACTGATGCTTCTACTGATGAAGAATAGTAGTAATTACAATTTATTGTTCCTAAACACTGAATGCTTCATGCAAATTCTTTCTCTCGCCTCAGAATCATTTCTCAATGACATCACTAGTAGCAACCTCCTTTTAAGGTGAGGTAACAAGTCCATGAAGAGGGAAAATGTTACTAATAAGTAGAATTTTGTGACTTGACCTCAAACTTCAAATGATTCATTTTTTCTGAAAATTTGGTTGAACAATATTTTTGAGATTGGTCAACCTTGGGCTGGTTCTCTCTCTCTCTCTCTCTCTCTCTCTCTCTCTCTCTCTATATATATATATATATATATATATATATATATATAAATAGTAATGTTTTTTCCCTTCAAACTTTATTCTTCATTATGGTACGGAATTTCTTTTTTTATTTTTTATTTTTTTGATATGCCAACCTTTCCTATACTTGTGTTTTGGTCTTAGAGAGAGAGAGAGAGAGAGAGAGAGAGAAGGAAGGGAATTTCATTCTTTTGGGGGAGACACTAACAAATTGACCATGACAAGCAAAAAGAATGTATCCTCTATACTTTGCTTTTTTGAATATGGCTTTTGAGAATGATGAATTAGATGATTTTGAAGTGGCTGCAGTCTATGCACAAAAGAAAGATATCCTGTGAGGATTGACAAGTGGAGATGTGGTGTGAGATTACAAACATGCCATTGTTTCTTTGATGCATGACAATAATATAGATTTGAGTTGATTATTTTGGTTTTGAATATAAGTAATTATGGCTGAAGTAGATAAAGGCCTAATTCTATCATATGGGTTTTGAAAGTCTGAAGTATTTTTTTGTAACAAGTTGATTATCATTTATACATGTAAAAGGGCATGCTGTGTGTGAAATGAGATGCAACTTCTATTTGCCTCTTTATATTATTCCAAGGACTTACCCTGTGTTCTAGTAAAGTGAATATACAGTTTATACTTGGTGGATTCTAGGTGGTGTAGTAGAATGCCCTAGCCATTATTTTTATTTTTTTCCATCATGCATGTCTTCTTGACTCAAATCCCATTCCTCTTTCCAATGTCAAATCTTATGCACAATCTTTATGCCTATGGTTTATTCCTTCCATGTTATGAAGTGGCATTCTAAGATTGGTTAATATCTTGTGCCATTCTTTCTTGCACATTGAATCTTGATTCCTGCCTTTGTATATTATTTAGGTCTGGGGCACTATCATAATGCAGAAGAGATATCGAGGACCTGACTATTTGTTGGCCTTTGTAGTAACTCTTGGCTGCTCAGTGTTCATCATGTATCCCGTAATCATTTGTAACCCTAGTTTTTGTTTTTCTTTCATCATTCGCTTTGTATGTTATTCTTTTCTATTTAGAACCAACTATGAATGTTCATATGCTAGTGTATTAGGTTTGTTAAGTGTTGGTTTTAAGAAGGCTGCATGCAATATTTTGTTCCCAAGATCAGGATGAACAAGTTTTCACATTCTTCTATATTTAGATGTACCAAAGCAGAGAAAGAATGGTGCAGACTTGTCAAATCCCATATGAAAATTACAAGTCCGCTTATTCTTTGACACATAGATATGTAACATGGGATCCAAAATTCCACTCATACACTTTTAATAATTGAGTAGTTAACTGTAGACTTGCCTTTGGTATTTTGACTTGCAAGTCTAACCAGAATATATTTTTTATCAACTGATTGGATCATTTCTATAACAAATGTTGTTTTTTCTCATTTTCCATTGAGTAAGCATTTTGTCACAGATATTGCTTCCTTACTCTGGATTGCTCATGCTGCTGAAGATACATAAAAAATATTGATAATCTGGCAGCCTTCTGTAATAAGCTGATGTAATTTTGTGTGTTGTCATTGTAGGCAGGGACCGACATAAGTCCATATGGTAGAGGAAGAGAAAATACTGTTTGGGGCGTTTTGCTAATGATGGGTTATCTTGGGTATAACTACAAAACTTGATCCCTCTTTCAGTGATAAGTGATTTTAAGTGTTGTCACTAAAATATCAAAAAATCAGTGCTACATTCACCCATTCTGACATGCAAGATTTTTAATGTCAGATTATTGTCATTGTTAGGAAAGCATCTCGCCTACATATTAGCTCAATACTTTCCTGCATATAATTTTTCTTTTGTCCTCTTTCAAAGTCTACGGATTTATTGAACAGCTGATTAATTATTTCAACTTCTTTTTTGTTGACTTGTAGAAAATGGTTATTTGAAGCCACATTATATTATATGGCTAAAACATCATTTTGTAACACTTTGTAGTTGGTGCATTCTTGCAGATTCTTAATGTTCAAATTGAGGCTAGCATTACAAATTTTATGCTCTCGACAATTTATTTTAAGCATTTAATTTGTCATAAAAATAAATTCACGTGCTAGTCTTTCTTTAAATCACATACCGAGTTTTATTTTGGTCTAACAGGTGTGACGGCTTTACAAGCACATTCCAAGATAAGCTGTTTAAAGGCTATAACATGGAGATACATAATCAGATATTCTATACTACTTTGTGTTCTTGTGTTCTTAGCCTGACAGGTAGGTCACAGACAGTGAAATTTCATTCAGAACATTTGTCTTTTCTCTGATGAGCATTTCTTGATCTGCATGTCTCCATTTTTATTTTCTCAAATTTTGTTTCTTTTCCGGCTTCATGGTTGGATTTGACATCTGATATTTTTGTTTAGGTCTTATCATACAAGGACATTTATTACCAGCAATAGAGTTTGTTTATATTCACAAGGATTGTTTCTTTGACATTGTATTGCTTTCTACCGTAAGAAAACTTTCCCTTCTGCCTTGAATTTTACAATTCAGTGTTGATAATTTGCTCCCCTTTCTGTTTTAATTGAGCTGTGAAATCTACAGTGTTTTTGCCTTTTATTTTTTAAAAGAAATATAAAAATACCCCTTCTCCATCTTCCATTTCACTAAAGAAATTCTTCATGATATCAACTTCCACAGGTTGCAACAGCTAGTCAATTTTTTATTTCCTACACAATTCGCACATTTGGTGCTCTAACATTTGCTACTATAATGACAACAAGACAGGTAACTATTGCTGACAAATGTTATAAATTACATTTTCCTTTCATTTTTTTTTTAATTTGTGTTTTCCATCTTTTATTTTATTTCTAAATGTGTTGCAGTTAGTAAGCATTATGCTATCATGTGTGTGGTTTGCCCATCCTCTTAGCTGGGAACAGTGGATTGGAGCTGTAAGACTTGCTTGTACCTTTATTGAACATCATAATGAAATATATCATGTTACACTCTGTCTTGCATCACACTCATTGTTTCTCTACCGCTAGATCACAACTGGTCCCCACTATACTTATTTTGAAACACCATGGTAGCTCACACACTAGATGTGACCTAATATTCTTGTTGAATTATCAGAAGCCTATTAACACCAGTAAATTTATCAGGTAATTGTCTTTGGCGCCATTTATGCCAAAAGCTTCATGAGAAAAGCACCTGAAAAGACAACCTCTTCTGTAGAACAATCTGTACAAAATGGAAATTCAAATAACTTAAAGGAGAACCCATGATGATGGAGGCCAATGCCTTTGCTGACCTGTCACGGTACAGCTTCAGTTTTGACAGAGACAACCCCTAATTTGGCATCCCAATGATAACAATGAAGAACATGATAGGAGCTTAACCCCTCATTTTTTGATAGGGGAGATCAATAATTGTGATCAAAGCCAAAAGAATGTTTATAAATTGAAACATGTTTCAATGTGTTTGCTCAAGCAAGGTTGTTTCTTGGTTGTGTTTTGTTAAGGACAGGACAGAAGGCTTGTGCTAATTTCTGGGGTCGTCATTCAGTCAGCACCAAGGGAATTTTTGTTCTTAAGGTTTTAACCAGAGAGGAAAGATTTCGGAAGACACAAAAAACTAATTCGGATATATTCTTATTATGAGCATTATAATCATAATTGAATTTTTATGCAGTTGTGTTTATCATTAGTATCTATGATAATTTACTTCATTTGGACTCATGAGTATATGACACACCACGATAGGAACTCCAAGGTCCAAATAGAATTAGCTATTTAGAATAACCAGAAGTTATATTTTATATTTTAACAAAGTCGACGTTATTTTAATTAATAATGATGGAATTGGCGAATCGCTAACATCGGCGCTTAAAATTAAATAAAAATGATGAAAGTATAATAAAATTATTAACAATAAATAAAACGTAAAAAAAATGTGTAATGAATGCTTTTTTAATAACAAAAAAAAATAGTTCTAGTTGCAATCAATGTTTTTTTTTTTTTTTTGTAGATATTTACAATCGAATTTGAGTGATGTTAAAAAAATAGTTAATTATTTAATTATTATTATTTTGGTTTAAATGCATTTCCTCACCTATCATATTTTTATGATTTTAGTCTTTGAATTTTAATTGAGTTAATTAAGTATCTGAATACGACAATTGCCTTATTTTAGTTTGTATGTAACGTGGGACTGACAAATGTGATATATGAGAATAAGAGAAAAATAATTAAAAATGTTAAAAGTAACATTTGAACTCTTTATTCGTATCTTCAACAACACTTAATTATTAAATTAATACATTATGAAAAAAGAGTATTCACCTATATGAAACTTTACTTATTTTACAAATAAGTAGTTTAAACTTTAATTTTATTCTAATAAATTTTTAAATTTTAATTTTGTTTTGATTAATTTTTAAACTTTTTTTTTTAAATAAACACTTAAACTTTAATTTCATTATAATTGATATTTACAATATGTATTTTTACAAAATAGTTTTTTTATTATCAATTTAAAGTTAAATTATTTATCTTAAACATCAATCATTTATTAATATTTTTTTCTTTTTTTGTTGTAATTACTTTTCAAATATAAAGTTTACTTTAATACTAGTTTGTTGCAGTTGGATTGTTATTTTAAAAATAGCATTCCTATGAAATATTAGTTTTTGAGAATAGTTTTTACATAGGTTTTCTATAAAAATATTCTCATGTGTATGTGAAAAATTAACTTTCTTGAGATTAAGATAAAATTTTAATGTGGTAAAAATGTCATGTTACCTTTTTTTTTAATTATTTAATGCAATAAAAATTCTTGATTCTTAATTAACATTTATAAACATTCTAAAAAATTATTTATGACTAAATATATATATTTTACCATTCTTAAGAATCAAAATTCTAAAAAATTATGATTTAATCATAACTCTTATGTATGAAAAAAATTATCATATATCAAACATCCCCTTAAGTCTGTTGGGTTTAAATGAGGGGATGAAAGAGGATGGATTTTAATGGAATAGATGGAAAGAGTTAAAAAATTTGTTTGATTGAGAGGAGGTAATTCTTCTTTGGTTAAAGGAGAGGGAAAAAGTTTTAAGAACTAATTTACTTTTGTATCTTTTATAATTTTAAATTTAATAACAAATAAAATATTTTGGATATTATATTAGAAATATTTTAAAATCCATCTCCTCTCCTCCAAATTCTTCTCAATATTGGAGAGGAGTTAAAATTGAGTTAGGAGATTTTGCTCTCCTTTCTTCCTAAAAATTGAACCAAAAAAAGATTTTTTTAAAAAAAAATCTCTCCTCTTCACTCCATATCCCTACACTAGGTTAAATAAGAGAGGTTGTATTTCGGATTAAGGTTGAAAAACCAAACAAAACAAAGAGGACAATTACACCAAAAGGTATACCAGAATTTGTATATGCTCATATTTTTAAATTCTTTGCAGGGAGGAAACCTTTCAAATAAGTAAAACATAAATCCCTGATACGCAGTTACACACCTCGAGGAGGTTTGCAATACTTCAAAAAGCACAAGAATAAAAGAGGAGGACAAATCCTTGAAACAAAATTTTAAATGTTTTTCATCTATCTTTTTCTACCCTTATTTTTTCTGTTTGAAACTTCAACCCATCCATCATCTGCTTCACCTGAAACCTTTGGCAGAGGCCCATTTACTGGCCTGTTCACTGAATTCATGTTTGAGTCAGATGTTGGAATTTCTAGATTCATGTTTGAAGAATTATCATCCACGATCATGTTTTCATCATTATCATCATCTTGATCTGTATCGTCTTCATCATCATTTACAATCTAGCACATCATAAATGTCGTAACATTATTATTACATTAAAATTCAAGAGAAGTGAACTGTAGAAGATCATTCAACTGTTACTTAGGCCATATATAAACAAATGATAAATGTGTATACATCAACTAAACACGCTCAGTAAACGTGTAACAAATTGGCAATTATCATAATCTAGTCCCCGCCCATGTTAGGGGATCAAAAGAAAAACTGTTCACATTTTCCAGGGACGGGAGAACAAACAAAGGAGGTTTAAGAACTGGTGTATAGTATAGAGTAAAAAAGAAATTGTAGGAATATAAAGTGGGATTAAGTCCAGACACGAAGCAGTCCCTGTTTATATTATATTTCATAACTTCATCGAGTTTTAAAAAAATCATAACTTTCATCAGATTTATCAACATCACTCTGCACACAAGCAGCATGGTAGGTTTTGCCTTATTTCGAATTTAGAGAAATATAATGATTCTGGACTTATTTGTGTTCTGTAAATATATTCCATTATTCCAACTTGTACGACATAAAACAAGGATAAAACAGAAATACTAGAAGTACCCAAATAAATGCAAATATTATTGGTTGGGTCTGAGCAAGGGTCAAGACTTAAAATTGACGGGTAGTTTGAGAGGCTAGAAGAGAGGCACTACATGACATTGTGCATTGAGTGAGCCACACAACACTTATAAGAGTAACGGCAAAGTATCATAAAGGTGTAAAGGCCATTTCCCTTTCACGAGGATGGATCTATTCTGGTTATAAAAACAGTAAAGTTCCATGCTGGGCATATTGTGGCTGTAATTTACCTGCGTTACACGAGGATGGGCAGCTTGCTCAAGATTGGCTTTCCTGAGATCTTCGAAAGAACTAAAATTACCTTCTAAGAATTCTTCGTGCATAATCATTAGTTTTTCAGCTACCTACATAATCATGAATATGAAAAATAAGAACAAGTGCACATTGGTCACATTGCAAAGCATATATATATATATGAAGAAAAAAAAACAAGTTACTAGAAATGGAATATACAAAGCACAAAATATATTTGTAACTGGGGCCCGTGAAAATTAATATGATTCAGCACCTGAGACATAATTTAAGTTTGTCCATGTAACATCATATGGATACCAGAAATGTATTTAAAGCTGTTTCTTTTTCAATAAATGCATCCAAAGCAGTAGCGTTTAGGGGTACTAAAATCCTTCAAAAGAAAAATAAAAAATACAGGTAAGGAAGGCAGGCTTTTCAAAAAAGATACTGATACATGATAATGATTTGCATACAAAATTACTATACCATGTATCTTCTTTTCAAAAACTGAAAAAGATATTGCCTTGAAGTATGCTTAAAAAGGGGAGGAGGCGAGTGTAATGTCAACATAAACAATATTATCTCCTTCAACCTAATTGCAATATAGTAAAGAATGATATCTCAAACCTTGTAACCATGTATATACTAAATAGAAAAGATGTTAGTGGAGTTCAACAACAACTAATCATTAATGCAACGGTTTGAGGCCATCAAATTCAAAAGGAAAATTTATACCTCTTCAACGCTGCCATCCTCGACCTCTACATTGAGAGAAAGCATACCTTGATCCAGTAAGTCTTCTAAGTCATCAATATAAAGTGGCTCTGAACAGCAATAATAAAATAAATAAATAAATCAAAACAGATTTTCCACTACACACAATCGCTTTTTACAGTAATGGTGTTTTAAACAAAAGTGGTGAAGGTTAAACAAAAGTGATTAGTTGTGTTAAATGATATACCTTTGGATTGAGTGAACCAGGACAGTATCTCACACGCAAGTTGATCGGCTTTAACACGGGACTCCCGGCCACCCCATTCATTCTCAACAGCCGTTTGAAGAGCCGACCAGCGAAATAAAACTAAACCAATCCCTTCACTGAAAACTCCTATAGACTGTCCTTGAAGCCGTCGCGAACCCTCCATCCTTCTTTCAAACTCTCTCTCTGGTTCAATGTGTCACCAGAACACAACAAACCGTTTTATCCAAAGGGACCTGCATGAAGCATGGCCGATTGATGAAGACATACTTATAGGGAATATGAAAACCGCATATACGTGAAACTAGTATACCGGTGTAAGTCTATCTGCATATTGTGCAGTACTATTATTTTACAGATTTAATTAGGAGGCATTCGGTAAAAGAATTTTTTTTTTTTTCATGTCCGGGAATCACAAATCATAGGAATTATAACTCAATAAGAATGATTAAAACCATTTGGTTGACCATAAATGTTTGAGAATATTTGTAAATGTTACCTAAAAATCAAATATTTTTACCACATTAAACTTTTCCTTCTAATTTAGAAATGTTAGTTTCTTACCTCCCACACAAATAATTTTGTAAGAAACATCTGTAAAAAGCATTATTGGGAATGTTTCCAATAAATGTTATTTTTTAAATAACAAACCAACCATCAGAAAATAACATTTCCAACTTCACATTCTTGAGAAAGTATTTCCGTATACCAAAAGCCTTTATACAAAGAAAAATATTTAAAGAGGAAACAAAGTTTAAAGAATAAAGATCAAGGAGCACCTGCCCTGTAAAGGATTTATTCAAAAGTCAAAGTTAGTTATATTATGCTGCTACATCAAGACATGAAGGAGACAATATACAAAAATAATTCAAACAGAAATGATACATCTATATGCAGTACTCAAGGACCAATAAAAAAATTGAAAAGCATTGGCTCCTCGACAGGAAAAAAACAGATAAAAAAACAATTATGCTAAAAATCAACTGCAAGTTTTCTCTGGGATCCTGTCTGTGCATTTCTCCCTAATATTCTGTGTGAGAGGAAAAAAACTATTATAACACACATCAAATACTTAATTAAACTTTAATGCATAATCATATATAATCATAAGTTGAGTTTGGCATCTTCATTGAGACATTCACAGAAACAGGGAAACTGCGAAATTAGAACCAGTGGATCAGAAAATAACTCACAGAAGCAATAGCACTGAACAATAGACTGCGGAATTGAGAAAACAGAGTGTCAGAGACGACCGCAGACGTGGCGGAGAAGAGCTCCGGTGCGGTGTTCGTGCAGCAGTTTTTGGCCGGAGAAAGGTAGAAGAGGACGCAGCGATGCCAGATTCATGGCGTTGGGTTAGAGAACCTTGTTTTGGGGGCTTGGGTTTTACGGGCTTGGGTTTCAGAAGCCCAAAACGAGAAAGAAAAAAAAAACTTGACCCAAAAACATGAAAGTTGACCCAAACCTAATCTTGGTCTTTCAAATTAGCATGTGCTATATACAGTAGTGTTTGAAGAATAATATATTTTTGTAATTTAAAATTTAAGTTATAATGTTATATATCTTTTATTCTGTTTTAATTTAATTTTTATTTAAAAAATTTAACAGTGTTGACCAATTTTTTTTTTTCCTTTATTGGACGTTGGATAAGTTTCGTTGGTGGTTGCACGTTTGGTTTTATCTCTGCACATTTCTTCTTTTGCACGTTAATAGTTTTCGGTACAGTGGCCATATTTCATCATTTCATGTCATACTATATCTGATGCAGAAATATAATTGTGCAAAAAGATAATTGACAATAAGAAAAAAATTTATTATTAAAAAATTTATAAAGAAAAATTCTCAATATATTATTTGTGACACCCTTACTACCCCAATACATATATTGTAATAATGAAAATTTACAAATAAATTTTTTAATTTTGGTAAAAGGGTTCACATGAGAATCTTCAAAATTATCCTTCAATAACCACAATAATAAAAATGAAACGCAAGAGTTTATAAATTGTTTTCAAAAATAACATTTACAATTCCAATTCCAAATAAAAACATATGTTCTAAAAAAATCCTCTGCCCCGATGTCACAATATCAGAGCATCCCCACAATTCAACTGTTGGCATACTAGATGCCACTCGAAGCAGAATCTTCCTCACCTAAAACATCCACAATTTGTACGGTGAGAAAAGAAAACATCCATATGTAAAGCACATACACAATAATGTAATCTCATTACATAATGAAATATTTACAAGCATTTCCATATATCATAACTCTATCAATCATGCATCATTTTCACATCTCAATTACATCAATCCATCACCATCCACACAAATCTTACAATTATTTCCACATCCATAATTCATGTCAATCTCACAATTAACACTATGCCAAGACCTCGCCACATCTGACACAAGTGATACAAGTTAATTGTCTCACTCAACCCACACCAAACCAGGGTCACGCCCTCCCTGTAACATCACTTACCCAGGGGCCGTGCCATCCCTAGTCATTTGGTGTGAGGAACCACAATCACATTACAATCAATACAATCTCTTGCAATTAACCCTATGTCAGGGCTGCCATAAGCGACACAAGTGGTGGTGTTAACGGTCTTACTCATCCCACACCATGCTAGGGTCACGCCCTCCCTGTAGCACCACTTACTCAGGGGCCGTGCCATCCCTAGTCATTGATGTGAGGAACCACAATCATAATCATATTCACATCCATACAACGTCTCATCTCATAACTCAATTTCATACACACATCAAATAGGTCTAAAATAATGGGTTTCATACATATCAAGCAATTCACATTTTAAATCATCAATTTTTATCAAATAATATAACAATGATATTCATAAATTAATATAATAACCAATAGAATTAGTAATTTAATATAATTTCAGCATAAACAGTAAAACCCCTAATTGTTCCAAAACCTAGCTCATAGGCATTTTTCTACAATTTCGTTCTCTCTCCCAAATCATCATTCTTACAAATTGTTAGCATATTATAATCCTCAACACATACAGAATCTAATGGTATAATTAATTTCTCAAACAGAAATAATCCAATTTTTCCAAAACCTAACCTACAGGCACTTTTTTATAATTTCGTTCTCTCTCCTAGATCATCATTCTTACAAATTATTAGCATATTTATAATCTTCAACACATACAGAATCTAATGGTATAATTAATTCCTCAAACAGAAATAATCTAATTTTTCCAAAACCTAACCGACACTTTTCTATAATTTCGTTCTCTCTCCTAGATCATCATTTTTACAAACAAATCATATATTTGTTGTCCTAAATATATACAGAATCAAATAATGCCAATAATTCTTCAAACAGAAATAATTATAAAATTACTCATAATCCTAAAGGATTCTTCCTCTACCCAATTCCCTCATGTAACTCTACATATAAATAATTCCCTTTTTCCCCTGTACCTGGATACGTAGAAGCTGAATTTATACGAGATCTGGTTGGTCTCCCTCGCTGGGTTCCCCTCGGTCTGAAGCAGAAAGTAGAGGGAAAAGAAGAGAGAGCAGAGGTGTGCCTTTTCAGAGTGGCAGACAACTCAATTTATAGGCCTCAGACTTCGCCAGAACGGCCCGTTCCAATTTCGGAACGGCCCGTTCTGGACCCCAAAATCGTGGGCAAAAATCACACCCAGAACGGCCCGTTCCCAAACCAGAACGGCCCATTCTGGTTGCATTTATTACTCACAACTGTCGCAGCCCGTTCCAAGCCCGTTCCCACTTAAAGTATAAAGCAGTTTTTAATAGTCCAGAACGGCCCGTTCCAACTTGAGAACGGCCCGTTCTGGCCTACGAACTAACATACAATCTGGTAGTCTGGAACGGCCCATTCCAATTCCGGAACAGCCCGTTCCCAGCTACTAAATCACATACATTTTGGTAGTTTGGAACGGCCCGTTCCAATTCCGGAACAGCCCGTTCCAAGCTACTAAATCACCTCTATACCTTTTATAAAATTTACCAAAATACCCTCAAAAATAAAATAAAATTGAAATAAGAAAAATGGGGTGTTACATTATTTATCTCTCACGATATTCTTTAAGTATTGTTTTCACTCTTTCGCTTGAATCTAATTATTATAATCCTATGCATTTATTTATATTATAATATAAACAATACAAGTCTCTCACTATGAATGGTTAATATTAACTAAATTATTATTTTGATAAATAATTTATAACTATTAACTATATATAGAATCATTTCAAGTCATATTTGATAAATCTTCGCTCTAACTTAAATTTCATGTCATATAACTTTTAATATTCCTTTGTGTTGTTTCACCTACTTCTAATGCTAAGCAACATTTGTAACTTTAACTAAAGAGTTGCTAGACAATTTCTTATGATAAAGACAATTATTCTTATTGTAAATTTGCTGTCATCTTTAAGATTACCTCATCCGAGGTATTGTCCGCTTTGGTACTCGTTGGACCATCACGATTTTGTCATTTAAAATGTGTCTCGGTGGGTTAAGGAAGGAAGATATTTATAAACTACCCTTAACCTCGACTCCTAAGCGATGTGAAACTTTTAGGTATACCAGAACAACAACTATCATGCTTGCTTCTTGTATACCCAATATCGGTCATAAAATAAGTAAAGTCATTTATACCCTCACTTGGGTGATTGGTTCAATTCATATAATGACTTCTTCAATAGACACACATGGTCTTGTCTTCCTGGTAAGACAAATCCTTCTGGTTGTTGCATATAAATTCTTTTCTCTAAATCACCATGGGGAAAGGTTGTCTTTATATTTAATTACTCTAACCCCAAGTCATGTAGAGACGCAAAAACAAGGAGCACTCGAATAAAAATATTATTCACAATAAAGAAAAAATCTTCATTAAAGTCAATACCTTTTTTTTGTGTAAATCTCTTTGCAACAAGTCTTGCTTTGAATCTTATTCCATCTTTCTTCTTGAATGCCCACTTGCAACAAGTTTTCAAGTTTGATTCTCGTGAAGGGATTCAAACTCTTTTTTCATGGCACCATTTCATTGTGACGCTTTATCATAATTAATTACTTTACAGTTATGAGATATTCTTAACTAAAATATAGTTTTGCTTACAAAAGGTTTAAGTGATACTTTTGTAAAATATTGATTTATTTTCAAATAGAAGATGAGAAATATTTTTCAAAAACAAATTCATTAATCTTGTTTTGGTACACTAAGATAAAAGGTCAAAAAATAAGAAGAAAAAAAAGCTAACAAAACAAGCTACACTCTAATGAAACTTAAATTCATAGTGTCCACCACAAGTAGCCTTCCCAACAAGGTTTCCTCCCCGCAAGTAGCTCTAATGAAACAAATTCATGAATTTGAAAAATATTATCTGACATCATGTTTATTAGTCTCTTGATTCCTAAATTACTTATTTCTTGGTCTAAATTTGCTAGAAACCTAAAATATAAATCTCATTATTTTACTTTAGATGATTTATTGGTTTATTTGCATACTAAAAATAAAACGTTATCTTTTACAAAAGAGTTTTCAAAAACATTAATTTCAAGTTAAGGTTTGTTTAGTGAAAAATTTCAATAAACTTAAACTCTGAAATCCTAAATCTTAAACTTTAAATCTCTATAAAATGATTCATTTTTTTTAAAAAATAGTTTTAATAAGAGTAAGTTTAATCAACATTTATCTAAAAATAAAGTAAATCTTTTATTAACAACAATAGGTCAAAGAATAAAATTCAAGGGAATGAGTATTTTTTTGATGAACAAACCATTTTGGATTGTTTTCATCTTCCTTCTCAAAATGCATTTGATCTAATTATTTGTTTTATAAATAAAATTTAACTATAAATTAGTGAGTGAAAATAATTAAAATGGTTAGTTCACCCACAAATAAAGTAAAATAACTAATTCCCTTGAATTTTACTCTAACTTATTATTGTTAATTAAAATGTTTTTTTTAAAGAAAATGGAAGCTCTGATCAATTTTATTATTATTAAAATCATATTTTTTTTAAGGACTTTGACTTGGACTTATTGGAATTTTCACTTTCCTAGACTTGAACTTGAGGATTTTGAAATTTCTTTTATGAAAGATTATATTCATCTTCAATGCACATAGAAACAGTAAATCATCTAAAGTATAATAATAAGGTTATGTTTTAACCTCTTAGCAAATTTTGACCAAAAAATGGTGATTTAGAAATCAAGAATTAGTAAGCATGATGTTAGGCAAAAAAAAAAAAATGTTTGTTATATTCATGTCATAAATCTTAAACTATTTTACTATATTTTAATTCAAGAGTATCTCATAACTCCAAATATGTTTTAGTGTGACAAAAGACATTCAAAATACAATCATGGCATAATATTTTTTTTTGTCACTAGAAACATCACCAAGAACTAACTTGAACCCATACATTATAAAAGTCTTTTTCACATCTTCCATTTAGAATAACATAAAATAAACTCATTTTAGTAAGTCAGATTTTTATTTATTATTATCAGCATAAAAAAAAATTTACCATTAAATTTCTGTGGACTTGTTAAACAAAAACTTTAATATATTTATTACAGACATGTTAATAATAGACACATGATTTTTCTCTCTAATATTAATAAAAAACAAAACAAACATAAATAAAAAAGTCCTATTTATAAATAAATGGAATATCAACATAGCAATAAATACTTTGAATTAAAAACCAGAACCATCATTAACATGCACCATCACTTAAATAATTTTTACTCTGTCATATATTTACCATTTATTTTAAATGATTAATTTTTATGATAAATAAGTAAGAAATTTTATTGATAGTGATATCTAATTAGTTTAATGTGTAACATTATTTTATATTGTATACATAAAAGCTAGAATGATGCACCACCACAAGACTTTCAAGTGGGTTGACATGTGTAACTTTTTTAGCTTTTGTTCTTTTGCATTCTTCCCCCTAATATTTAGGTATGAGAATTAAAATAAAAATGCATTTTGTCAATGCGCCATCTTTTCATTCCGCTAGTCTTCAACAGAGTGATAATTAGGAAAGAAGAGCAATTCTACCGAGTTGAGGGGTCTCCATAGATTAGATTGCACTAGGGAAAAATAAAACCAATTAGATTAAATTATTTTTATAATGCTATTATCAATTAGTTTTGATAGAATTATAAATTTAAATATAGTATCAATTTTGTTTGAATTATTACCATCTATCTAGTCTAAATTACTTTGAATTAATTGATATTTTTCCATTCAAAAAGTATCATATATATAATAATATATTCATCAAAATATAAAATATAATTTAATTAAAATATACCAAATTAAAGTTTAAACTAATTTATGGGATATCTACCTATTAAGTGTTTAGCAATTTTTTAAAATTCATTATCAAATTTAAAACACGTGACAAACTCTAATAGAAAGAATTAAACTTGAGAAGAGTACTAGTCATTTTTTTATTTATAAATAAATATCAATAATTCAGCAATATTATACATGTATATATATAATTTAGTTTTAGTTTGATATTTTATTAGCATTTTAGTATATACAATGTAGAATATAATTCTTTATTGTGTATAAGTATAACTAAAATTTATGATAAATAAATATACTTAATTATATATATATATATTGTGTAATAATTAAAATTTGTAATAAATAAATAATTTTAAATATATAAATTATATTATAAATTATGATAAATAATTTATATTATAATATAAATTATTTTCAACTATTGATAATTTTTTTATTTAAAAATAATGAACTAAATATGAAAATGATATATTCAAAGAGATATACGAAGTTATGTAAAAAAAAAAAAAGGGAGAAAGAGATAAGAAGTTAAAGAAAATATAAAAGTGATACAAAAGGATAATCAATCATTTTTTTGAGATAAAATATATATATATTTATTTTCTAAATGCATAGTATAAGTATACGAGAATGATAAATAATATAAAAGGTGTTTTATAAATGTGTAAGTTATTAAAATGTGTGTTTTTCTCTTTTTATATGCATGTGTAAGTTATTAAAATGTGTGTTTTTCTCTTTTTATATGCATGTTGTGATGTTGTGATACATTTGATTTAAAGGGTGTTTTATAAAATTTTAAACTACTAAACCAAATTTTAGAATACAAAATTATGAATTATTTATAACATTCAAAGTTAATTTTATTTTAAGTGACAAACTATATATATAAGAAAAAAATAATAATATAACTAAAAGTGTATTAAATAAGTGTTTTTTATTAAAATAATAAAATAAAATTTATTGTTAAATACATCGAGTGACTAAATTGTTTCTAAGTTTATATATTTTTAATTTTATTTTTTACTTATGTATGTGCTTAACAACCTATCTTAACAAATAACATAATTGTATATCTAATATTAATTATAAGCAACATATTAATTTTTTTTTAGTTCTAATTATAAATATCAATAATTAGCTTTTAAGGTTATTCAAGGTTAAATTTTTATATGCCCTTCATTTGTTATTAACTTTATTTCTTAGGCATTATAACTAGTATTAAATACAACAACCACTTAGAGTAAAAGGGTGCATTTGAAATAAAATTTAATTTATGATAGAATAAATTAAAAGTAACTATATTAATTATTATTTTTTGTCTAATTTGTCATATATTACTTATAAGTAGGACTGAAGATAATGGTATTGCATGTTTTAAACTTATTTTTAAATAAAAGATTTTTAAATTTGCAAAAATTGAACCAATTTAAAAAATGTTTGTGTTGGTTTGGGTTGAATTTAATAAGACATCTAAAATACATGCATTAATTAAGATAAAATTTAGAGTAAATGACTAAATTAATCCCATAAATTATATGTCACTGTCCCTCAAACAAAATTGTTAAAAATGTAATATGCCATTTATTCGATTAAGTTTTTTTTTAACTAAGTTCTGTTTTTTAAAATGAATATGTCTACAGTACACAATAATTCCATGTGATATACATATGGTATATATGTGAAATGACACGTGTTACATGGGTATTATGTTTTACATATCATATGATTATAAAACATAATATTTACTTTAATTCCTAAAACTATAATATCATGTCACTTTAATCCTTGAAATTGCAACTCAACTCCACTTTAATTCCTAAAATTTTAATTTGATGTCACTTTAATCTTCAAATGTTATCATAATTTTATTTTAATTAAGTAATTATGCCTTAAATATTTATACAATAAAATAGATAATTAAATTAATATTATAAATATGATAAGAGTCATATACAATTTTAGAGACTAATTTAACTATTTACTCTAAAATTTAACAAGTGGAATAAATATTTGTTGCATTACCAACAAAAAAAATAATGCACCATGTTTAATTCATCATATGTTATATAGTGTTTAGTTGAAGACGGGAATGAAAAGAAAGAGAGACATTTAAAAAAAAAAAAATCTTTTGGTTCAACTTTTAGGAGGAAAGGAGAGTAAAATCTTTCCTAACCTAATTTTAGCCCCCTTTAATATATATGGGAGAGATTTGGAGAAGAGCCAGAGGATTTCAAAATATTTTTAATGTAATATCTAAAATATTCTTATTTTTGTTATTAAATTCAACATCATAAAGATATAAAAATAAGTTAGTTTTTAAAATCTCTCTTTCCCTTACGAACCAAATAAAAAAAATATACTTTTTATCTTCTAAATCAAACAAAATTTCTAACTCTTTACTTCTCTTTATTCCATTAAAATCCTTCCACTCCCCATCTTTGAAACAAATGAACTCTTAAAAAAATGATAGTTTAAAACGGCTAAAGAAAATAATTGTTTAATATAATGATAAAAAAATACTATCAATTACTAATTATAAATATTTTTAATAATATTTTTAAAACATTTATAATGAAAATTAACAAAGTTACTCTAAAAAGTTGCAATTTCTTGCGATTAGATGAAAATAATTTTATATTAGTAGTTCATATATTATTTATTAAAAAATAACTTGAACTTTTTTAAGGATATACATTCATTAATTAAGATAAAATTTAACAAGTGAAAATAAATATAAAAAAAAACTATACAAAACTACTTATATATATTTTTAATTTTTTTTTATCTATATCATTTTTTATGTTTATCTTTAAGTTAAATTTCAGTTTTTTCTATAAAAATTACAAGTGATTAAAAATAATCTTATATTATAATATAAATCATTTATTATGGATCTAAATTATAATTTATATGACAAAAATATTTATTTACTAGAAATTTTAATTATAATATAATTATATGCTTAAAAGTGTTTATTTAATATAAAAAAATTATCTTATGTATTATACAAACTAAAATACTAATTATTAAGGGGTCTTTTATTTTACTATTTTGATATTAAATTCGATTCTTACGGATAAAAAACCTAAAATACTAATTATAATTTATTTATATTAAGAATATTTATTAACTATAGATTTTAATTATTTAAAAATAAATATTTTTTTTCTATAAGATGTACAACTTTATAACAAACTGAAAAATATTAAATTTTGAATTTACATCTCACGCAATAAATTTTGAAATCTTTAGCTCCATATCAGCTATGCCCTTGGTGCTAGAAAGATAAAATCCACTTCTCCCCCACTAATCTGTTACTGTTATCTTCAATTATTGTATTTGAAAAAAAAATCTTGAAGGTATCCTAATACTAAATTAAATCCTAATAAGTTTGTTATTTGTTATTATTTTTTTTAAAAATATTCATATCTCAACACGTGAGTCTGTTGGAGTAAATTGTAACAAATCATAACAATTAACAAGAAGTACGTGATTGCGATTTTGTGGTTGTGTACCCTTTACAGTTACGATTTCAATGGGATTCAGTAAAAATTTTAGATCGCTATATATACACAGCGCATGGTGTGGGAGAAAAAAATAGTGTGATCATTTGCTTAGTTTTCTCTTGTTCTTTTGTTTTGTGTGATTGGTATTCTTGTGTTGTCATGGAGATTGATCTTACTCCCCAGTTGTCCAAGAAGGTGTACGGAGACAATGGTGGGTCGTACTATGCTTGGTCCCCTTCTGAGCTTCCCATGTTGCGTGAAGGGAACATTGGTGCTGCCAAACTAGCTCTTGAAAAAAATGGTTTTGCCCTTCCTCGTTACTCTGACTCTTCCAAGGTTGCATACGTTTTGCAAGGTCAAGTTATACAACTTTTTCTCTTTTGATATCGAAATTGATTCCTTTATTCCTTTTATGTTATGATCTACTTAAATCATGACTGGATTTTTTTTATGTAAAAAAAATCATGTCTTTATAGATTAATCGGTCTATCTTTTTAAATGAATGTCTCGGTTCTAAATTTGTTATTCATTTTGAAGGTTTTATGAATCAAATTTCTTCATGCACTGATTAAGACTCAACTAGATTTGTTTTTGATCGTTGTGCTCTCTCTGTGATACCGTATAATGTGCATACAAGATTCTTAAAATTATTGTCATCTTTGCTTTTGTTTCATGAACATTATTTTGTAGAAGATGCCCTTTTATTCCTGATTAACTTTTTGTCGATATCAAGGGGCAGTTCTGTCACGATTTATGATGTAGTTGCATAAAAAGTCTTAAATCCTTAGATGTTGCGAATCGTTTTTTAAAATCCTGGTCAATAATGTTTTATATTTTGTTAAGCTAATGTAATTGTCTAAATGAACAATAATATTTTAGGGGAGATGATGAACAATAACATTGATTAAGTAGGGGCCATTTTGGATTATTTAGTGATTCAGTATTCTGATTATTGGTTGATTTTTAAATGTGAAATGTGGAAACAGGTAGTGGAGTGGCTGGAATTGTGCTCCCAGAATCAGAGGAGAAGGTTGTTGCAATCAAGAAGGGTGATGCTTTGGCACTCCCTTTTGGTGTGGTGACATGGTGGTACAACAAGGAGGACACTGAGTTAGTTATTCTGTTCCTTGGCGACACTTCAAAAGGCCATAAAGCTGGTGAATTCACTGATTTTTTTCTCACCGGCTCCAACGGAATCTTCACCGGATTCTCAACCGAGTTTGTGGGCAGAGCCTGGGACCTAGAAGAGAAGGACGTGAAGACCCTTGTTGAGAAACAAACAGGGAAGGGCATTGTGAAGCTTGATGGGAGCATCAAGCTTCCTGAGCCCAAAGAGGAGCACAGAAAGGGCATGGCATTGAACTGTGAAGAGGCTCCACTTGATGTTGACATAAAGAATGGTGGAAGGGTTGTGGTCTTGAACACCAAGAACCTTCCCTTGGTTGGTGAGGTTGGTCTCGGCGCAGACCTTGTGAGGATTGATGGCAATGCCATGTGTTCTCCAGGATTCTCTTGTGACTCTGCATTGCAGGTTACTTACATTGTTAGAGGGAGTGGTCGTGTTCAGGTTGTTGGTGCTGATGGTCGCAGGGTTTTGGAGACTACTATAAAAGCCGGTAATTTGTTCATCGTGCCAAGGTTCTTTGTTGTCTCAAAGATTGCTGACCCTGATGGCATGGCTTGGTTCTCTATCATCACCACCCCAAAGTGAGTTTTTCTTACAATTTTAATAATGATGTTATTCTTTGGTTAGACATAGTTAATACACATACATTTTCACATTTTTAATGATATTATCCATTTTAAATTTAAAAAGTCATTCAAGAACATAGATAGTAAAAATACTTATTAGTAACATGCTTTTTAAGTAAAAAATATGTTTTAAAAAAGGTGTTACTCTTTGTTCATTGGTAGGTAGTTGTGAATGTATGCTGCATATGATTAAATTCTAACAATGGTTATTATGTTGTTGTTGTATCAGTCCTATATTTACGCACCTGGCTGGAAGTATTTCAGCGTGGAAGGCTCTTTCACCTACGGTTCTGCAGGCATCTTTCAATGTAGATGAAGGAGTTGAGAAACTTTTCCGTTCAAAGAGAACTTCCGATGCCATTTTCTTCCCTCCTCCAAATTAATCATACCTATCTAAACAGATGAAAATAATCTTCCTATCCCATAGAATTTGTTTATCTACTTGGAACAGTTTGAAATAGTCCGAGATTTCAGTTCATGTTTGAATTAGTAGAGTACTTTTTAAGTATATACATTTCTTTTGGGTCTGTAAGGAATTTAATACCTTTTGCCTTTTTTTTTTAATCTGATCTTTATTTTAGTTCACACAATTTTTATATATAGTTTTTATGTCATTTTTATTATATTTATAGTTTGTTTTTTTAACATTAGTTGGTTCTATAATTTCTTAGTAAGTTCATGAAATAATATGAGTTTTATTTTTTAATAAATTAAAAAATATTTAAAAGGATAATTATTAACTTAATATAAAAGTAAAGAACCCAAAAATGCCTCTTTTAGAGTATGGAAGAACAAAACAAATTTATAAATAAATTATAAATTAAATTGCACTTTTAATCTTTTATTTTTATAGATCTGTAATTTTTTTTTGTTTTTTATTTTTTTATTTTAAAATAATATATTTAGTTATTTTATTATTAAATATATAAAAGTTTTGTTTTATCATATATTAATTATTAAATTTTTGATGTTATTCGATAATTTATTATTATTTGATATTAGTTACTTTATATACATACTTTTATATGTTATTTTTTAAATTTTTTAAAGATGAAGAGATTTGGTATGCAAAATCTTGAAACTCATAAAGTCTATCAAAATCAGATAAAAAGTTCCATTCATTTATATAGTAGTTATGTAAATAGTACATTACAAATATAAGATATACACACCATAATTATAACTGGTCATCTCAATTCAAATAAAACATTTTTGCCTCTCTTTAAGCCCCTCCTCCTGTGAATATATACAATATTAGTTCTTGGATTAGATGAAATCAACAATAAAATCATGCCACAGTAGTTTGAAAGTAAAGCATAAAAGAAAATGACGAATAAAATTTAAAATTCTGCTCTCTAATATTGAAGATTTTCTGTCAATTAACATGGTTAACCTGATAAATTTTAATTTATTACCGTCTAAATGACTATTTAACCAAACAAGATAGAGTATAATAAAAATATATTTAAACTTTATATATATATTTTTCTATTTTGTTCTCTATCTATAAAATAGAAAAAAATAGTTGTTACAAAATATTTTATTTATTAATAATCATAGATACATCGTCGGTATATTCATGGACTACTTTTATCATTTTTAACTGACGTTCAATTAATAAGATAGAATTAAAAATATAAAATTACATTACATAATTTTACAGAAGAGAACAAAATTACTTAATTAAAAAAAAAAAAACTAAAAATTGTGCGCTGTCACGAACCTGCCAACTTGAGCGAGTAGAAACTCGAAGCAGAGCTTCGCGCGAATACTGAATAGTAGTATCATTTCGCGTAGCTATGAATCCCGTTTGGTGATGAGAGAAAATGGCACCATTGAAATCTCTCGAAAAAGAGTATCCACTCATTGACTCTAATTTTCAAAGCTTCTGCTCCTCCCACGGCATTTTCTCTGGTTCCTTTTCCCTTTCTCTCTTCCGCTATTTTCTTTTTTCGATTTCGTTCTTCAGTTATGTTATGCACGCTCACGATTCCACTGTTTTCTCAGTTGAAGATTTCCTTCTGCATGATCTCGACGCCTTAATTGCTTTTGCGGATAATCACCCTACTTCACAGACACTGAAGCAGGTCAGGGTTACCTAATCCTATTTTTTAATTTTAATTTTATATTCTGCAAATTATGTTATTAGGTTAATAAATAACCTTGAGAGTTTACTGTTTAGGGAATTGACCAGCTTCTCTCGACAATAGATGCTCTTCAGCCACCATTGCTAAACGGTTTACAGCTCTTGGAAGATGCTCAGCGGAATAAACATGTTTTGCTCACTGGATGTGAAAGGTACTTTCAGTTCAACGTGTAGTTCATGTTGTGTTATTGCCTAGTGCATTATTTAGGAATGTTAGTGACTGTGTTGGACACCACTTTTTTGCACAAAATTTCTTATACTATAGGGCGTGCTTGGTTGAGCAGTTGGAAAATTTGGAGTGATAATCAGTTTGCACTGGCTAGTTGTAATAAAAAGTCTGGGAGGTTTTGAACGTGGAATGCAACTCATTTACACTCCACTTAACTAGTTTTAACCACTATTGCGGCAAGGAACAGAAATGAAATTCATTTTCTATTAATCAACAATTAATGAAAGTCAAACCTTTGTTTTGCTCTCCTTATTTTCGACCAGTGGCGCAGTGCTTTATTGTCTATACGATGTACAAAACTTTGGTGGATTATAATATTGACTTTTGAATAAATGTTAGATTTGGCTTTTAATAAGGTACTGAGACTGTCGGTTAAAAATAGCACTACTTAGTGTTTGAGTCTATGTAACTCAGGATTGATGCATTGCTTGGAGGTGGATTACGTGAAGGACAATTAACTGAACTTGTTGGGCCATCCTCGTCTGGAAAGACACAGGTAAGAATCCACGCCTTCATCAAAAATCTCATATTGTGTAGGAGTGTAACGGGTGAGGCAGGGGTAGGCGATATTTCCCCTGCCCCATCCCTGATGAGTATACCACTAGATGTTTAGCCATGGATATTTCATAGTTGCTGGTGTTTAAGAACTTAAAATGAATTTTAAAATTTAAAAGTCACAGAAGAATACAAATGTCTAAAATTTAACATCATATGTTGCAATGTTGCCTAATAATTAAAAATTCACATACTTTTATTCATTAAATGAATGTCACTAAACAAATAACATGCTTGGTTCAATTGTGTTGTAATAATTAATCTGCCAAACAATTTGAAGTATTTTCTCAAAAAAATTTATTGTTGTAAACTCATTTGTCAAAAATAAAACACTGTAAAAAAATAAAAATAAAATTATATTTTTATCTTATTTATGCAAAGAGGAAAAAAAAATAAAAATATATACACACACACACACACACACACACACACACACATATATATATATATATATATATAGATGTTAAATAAATAAAAAATATTTCATGGGTACTTGGGGGATAGGTAATCTGATCCCTACACCTGCCTCATATATCAAAGGGGGTGAGGGGTACGGGGTACCTGTAACTTGCCCCATTACAGGTAATATGCAGACATGGGGATTTAGTCCATGCTTCATCGTGGGTGTATTAAGAATAAAATTATAAAATTAAAATGGTTTGCATTGGTCATGTGGATGATCTTTCTGCTACCACACGTTCTCAGCTATATATCCTTCTCAATATTGAAACGTACTTAATGAAATAGCTAATGTGTCATCTCTTATTTGGTTAATATAAAATAAATTGCTATCTTTTGTTTCTTCGTTTAGATTCTGTTCAAATATAACTTGCTTTTTCTATTTATTTATTTTTATTTTAGGCATGCCTACTGTCTGCCTCAACTGTTGCAAAGCATAATAGTTCAGTTATATACTTAGATACAGGCAACTCCTTTTCACCTCAGCGTATTGCAAGTTTTGTTGGTCAGTCTTCTGGTCATGTTTTTGACAATCAGGTTACTTTGACTCAAGACTTATTATAAATTGTTTGATCCATCTTTCCCATTAACTGGCCTTAAAACTGTTTTTAAATGATCCATCTTTTTAGGTTGATCATATACTCAAAAAAGTATTGGACAGGATAATTTGCTACTCAGTGTTTGATGTCTATCAGATGTTTGATGTGCTGCATCAACTGAAGAGTAATTTAAGATCTGAGGTTCTCGTTGACTGGAATATTTGTACCTGGTGCAACTTGATTTTGTATTTCTTTCTATCAAATAAATGACTACTGTATGGCACAGATTGTGAAATCAAATCAACATGTTCGATTGCTTATTGTTGATTCAATCTCCTCACTGATTACCCCCATCCTTGGGGGCAGTGGTCCTCAGGGTATAGTACATTTTTGCATGCAAAATTCCTTGCAATGTTTACTTTAAAATATGGGTCCACTTACCATTTTTGTTTGCTGACTTGTGCAATTGTTGTCTGTTTTCATTCTTTTGGAACTCCCCGTTCTAATTTAACCGTTTTATCCAATTTACTTGTTATATTAATACTTTCTTAGGAACTTGAGCTTTTAACTACATGAGTTAAATGAATAAGAGTGCTTTCCGCTCTACATTTAAAGAAGGATGTAAAGGGTGGTGTGCCCTTATTTAAGTATTATTTTTCCAACAATAAATTTTAAAGAGCTTGCTTCTTGTTTTATTATTACTTTTCCAACCATATGTCTCCTATTATCTGATAACCATGTGTCAAGTCAAGCACTTCATTCTGGTTTCAATGTTCAGCCACTAAGTCACTATTAGAGACTAAGAAAGTGTGTATATTTTTTGGAGAGGTATATAAATTGATTATACTCTTTTGAAATGAGAAGTCTAATTATATGGATCATAATCTATTCGGCAAATTGTTTAGAGGTCAAGTCATTTCTCATGTCTTTCTACTTTTTAGTTTTGTTATTTTCTTCTTTGTTGTCACCAATTTCATTATATGATTAATCATGCTTTTCTTTGCCTTTCTCTGGTTAAGAGGGTCTTATTTTGCATGATAGAAGATTGGCTAGAATATAGATACTAACTGTGCAGAAACTTACGGTTTACATGTTATGGATGATTTCAGGACATGCTTTAATGATATCTGCTGGGTTTTTACTGAAGAAGTTAGCGCATGAGAATAATATTGCAGTGTTGGTAAGTTTTGGTATCCTTTTTCATTCTTGCTGGTGATAATCCTTTAAATATTTGTAAGTAAAGCACTGAAGCCTACTAATTAAAAGGGATTTTCTGGGGTATCTTACTTAAACCTTATTCATATGATAAAATACAACCAGCAACCACCAAAAAATTTCCAACTATGTGGGATCAGCTACATGGGTCAAACAATGTCATAACATTCTATCATAAATCATGTTTATAGAAGATACTGCTTGTCTTACTTTTATTATGAACCAAGTTTTATGCCATCAAGCATTGTTATTGGTTCAGATGACCTCCTATCTGCTGTTGCATTCTCTTGGCAACCATTAATATTTTTTGTGGCATCTCCATGCTATCATTTGGCTGTTAAATAACCAAAGTCAGCAAGTAACTATTCAAATTTGTCCAAGTATGTCTAACATAGTGGTATTTTTCAACTTCTGTACCAATGACCACTGAGTTCATTATAATAAGCAGAATTACTGAAGATCACCTTTGACTTGGTTCTTGCAATTTGCCTTGTTGTGCTTCCAATAGAGGCAAACAACCTCTTCAACTTCACAGATTGTGTAATCAGTTAATCACATCTTCTATGTATATTCTTTTTAAATAGTTAAGAGTATTATGCTGCTTAAAATATGCATAAACTTCCAACAGACTAGAAATTTCTTGCAGATTTCATTTTCCCACTTTTTCATATGCATCTTATCATATGCTTAAAATATGATAAATTTCATATGCTTAAAATGTACCTAAATTACATTGTTTAAAATATACCTAACTCTCGCACACACATCTTATCACATGCATGAAAGGCACTGCGATAAAGGAATCCCATCTGCACACTATTGAATGTGCAGATTGACTACTGTCGATTGTGGATGGTCTAATTGTCATGTTAAACAGAATGAATGAACTTCACATTTCTCACTCTTGACCTTTCTATTTTTTCTTGGGATGCTAAGCCCTACTGAACCTTGGGGAGGCTCCACTCTAAGGTGGGGGACTTAGGGGCGCTCCAATCTGCTTCTTCTCCAATACACCATATGCCAAATACCACTAGACCAATGGCTCTTGGGGTTACACCACCTTGCCTTTTTTTCCTTGTGACAGTGATCCTTGAAGGTGAATAGGAAAGTTGTTGTGTATGGTCCTTGTTCTTAAAATTAAAGTGACTGGAATAATGGTGCCTGATTTGTAATGTCTCTAAAATTTGTCCGGTGGTAGTTGTGAAAGAATCATATCTTAGTTCCTCCTTTTTATTGTAACTAAGACCGAACAAGAGAAATAAGTTGTGATGTCTTAGAGAGATAAACAAGGCGGTGAGCTTGTGTCTATGCCTCCAGGGATGAAGATGACAGGGTATTAGAGTATGTGTCCATAACTGTGTTAAGTAAAAGACCTGTACTAGGACCCTAGCAACATGTTCATATCAAATTAATACATATATTCCTAAATTTGATCCGTTGTCCATATTTTAGTTGGATGGAACACTTTTTTTAATGTCTTTTTAACAAACTAGTAAAACAAGGTTGTTGTTTTAATACTAAAATTTATTTATTATTGTGAAAAACGAATTAAATGAAAAATATTAATTACACTGTAACACAAATAAAATAAAAATATATCTAAAAAATAAGTATGACAAATATAGAGTTAAACAATTACGTTATTTTATGCATGTGTGTACAAGTATGGGGCAAGAATACTGTAGACAGTACCCAACTTGCATTCACACCATCAAACTTGTTCAAGGAATCATCCAAACCCTTTGATTCGTCAAAGTCCTATCCCTTGTGAATAATTTTTTTGAGTAGCAGTTGGGTCTGCGTCTTGTCATCTGTATCAAAGTTAGCATTATATGAATCATCTGTGTAAAAGTACAACTGTCTTGTGGGTTAAACAATGCAATGAGAGGACAGAATTTAGGGGGCAGAAAAAAGAAAATCATTTTGAGAAGGCCAGACAACGATTGAATCATGACTGGGTCTCATTTTATATTTAGAAAATTTCAAACATAATTGCTGTGATTTGTATTCATGAGGCAGGGAAGCCGGAAGCTATGTATCTTCAAATAACACTTCAATCGAACAAATTTTGAAGGTAACGAATCATGTGGTGGGTGGAGAAGATGGTATTTCCAAACCAGCACTCGGAGAGAGTTGGAAGAGTGTCCCACATGTACGGCTTTTGTTTTCTCGTGATTTTGGAAGCAATGTCTGCCATATTTCAGTGCTAAAACATCCATCTATGGTATGCCACTTGATCAAAAATTTATTTATGGTGTTGTATACGTTAGTTAGTGCCATGTTAATGAGCTGTTATTTTTGGGATGGCATTCTACTCCGCACCATTTTCCCCTTGGGCATTTGATTCCTCTACATCTCTATCATTGATGGGAATGGGATAGTTTATTATTATTATTTGGAGTTGAACCTCTCCGGAAATTAACCAGTCTGAAATTATTGTTCTGTTTCAGGCTTCTGCTAGGGCTGCAAGTTCTACTTTGTATTTATGACTGTTATGACGGTGGATTTCGAGCTAGATATCCTTCGACCTTTATTATAACTCTGATCCCACCGTGACATTTTTTTGGTACAGATCACCGTGACATTTCAAGATAAGTTGAAATATATAAAGCATTATTATTTTTCTTCGACTGTTTGCATTAGCGGATCTTACGAGTCCTGTATACTGGTTTTGCATTTAGTATTTTGATAAGTTATTTTTAAATTAACCCAAATGTGGTTAATTAAACACCCTAAGCTAAGGTTTTGACTCAAGATTTTGCTGTGCCAGTTTGATCCGGGTATTATCTATCGACTTTGTATTGAGTAGGGCGTTCGAGCATGAGTATGTAATTGTAATTGAATTTTTATTTTGATTTAGGAATGGAAATATTTAATGTTTCTTGTAGCCTACATTTATAAGCTACTGGCTTATTTCCGAAAGCGATTCACTCCATGCTAAGCCTTGAATCATATTGCGGGTAATCGAGTGCTGATGCTCGTGATTGCAATTGCTTTTTTGTTACCAAAGAGTCGTGAATATACTAATTGATCAGTTGGTGAAGCCGTGTTTGCACGGGCATATTTTAGAAGTTCTAAATTCCCATATTAAAAGTATTTTACAATGAATACCTTAACTTGGTCTACATAATAGTTATAAAGATTTAACTATATTTTTAAGTCTTTGTAATGTCATTTATTTTTATTTCAGTCTTCATACTAATTTGCCCGCGAGTTATAGCTGGCCAAGCATTTATAAGATAGAATTTATAACCACTAGACCAAAAGGTTCAAGTTATCTTTGTTATTTTGTTTTAGTTTTTATAAAAAAAGATTTTGTTTTTGTACTTGTAATATATAAATAAATCGTTTTTTAGTCCTTATCAAATTATTTTCAAAGGGGCTAACTAAAAATGAACAAGATGTATAGCCTAAAATTAAAAAAAAAAAATTGATATAATATAAAGACTAAAAAAATGTGTAAAGGCAACCTAAAAAGTTGCAAGATCAAAATTTAACAAAAAAAAGTAGTATATTTTTAGAGGCAAAACTATATTTAAATCTAATTATATGTAATATAAATATACAGGTTAATAATTAACTACTAATTTCATATAATTCCAATATTTTTTTGAATCACCCAAAAAATTCCAATATTACATGATATTTATACACTTAAAGATGTTTGCTTTATAGATTATAAGTTTATTGATAGGAATGTAAGTATGAGAATGTATTAATCTCGTGTTACAAGTTTTGAAAAATTATGTTCGGGTATTATTTATTCTTAATAAAGTCACTTGATCATGTTTTCTACACTTTTATTCTCATTGAGAGTGGAAAAATAATATTAATATGAGAAGTTATGTTTTAATACACTTATAAATTTTTAATTATTTTTTATAGAAGTTATTTTCAATTTTAAAAAATATTCCAATAAATATTAAAATGCAATCAAACACATTTTCAAAATATATCCTAAAATAACATTTTGAGTTAAAATATTTTTGAGAATACGATTTTTAAAAATATTATATAATATCTCAAAACTTTATACTGTGGGAAATATATAAAAAGAAAAAAAAACCTTAAGAGTATGGGGAAAACAACACTTCGTGTGTTTGTCTATTTGATTCCCTATTTGAGACTATGTTTGGTACAAAATAATCTAAATGACATTAAAGAAGCAATTATTAGGTGCATTGGAGATCGTATCGAGCAATTTCTAACATATTTTCAAACACTGTTAATGGAATTAGTGAGGCTTCAAAATAAAGGCGAGAACAACACTACCAACCAAATTAAGTGAACTGTTTTTTTTATTTGGAAATATATTAATCCCGACACAGTATTCAAATATTATATAATTTAATAGTGATGGAATTAAGATAATATTCGAGTCACCTCAAAAAAAAAGAAGAAGATAATATTCGAGTCTTACGTTCAAATTTTGTTATCCACACAACATTTTTTATGAATAAAAAATATTATAAATTTGACAAAACTCTAAATATTATGATATATCAAATTTAAAGTTTTTATAAAAATTACTAGAATTAACCTAATAATTGAAGAGGAGAAGTTAAAATAAAAACGAGAGGAACTAAGTTTTATTCTCGTTAAATCGTTGTAATTTTTCTTATAAATATAAAAAAAAAAACTTTAATGTGTATTTTAATTATTAAAAACTTATAAATTAATGTTTTATTTTAATTTTTAATATTAATAGAATGTAGCTTTATATATTATAAAGTTATTGTTATTTTATTAATACTAATTCAATTAGAGATGAATTATAGAATTATTAACAGCTTGACTGATTAAATGACTTGCACAGTTTTGGGAAAATTCAAGTAGTGTAAATGAAAAAATAAATTATCCAAATTTTTGACAACGATCAATAATTAATGCATATAAGGAAAGAAATCACCCCCAACAAGAAAGCACAGATAATGAATGGGGTCTCAACTGAAGAGAAGTAATTACTAATAAATGGCAGAAACCAAAAACCAATGGATGCATGGTTGGTGGCAAATGTGGCCAGCAAGCATCCACGGAGATTGTAAAACGACGACGGTGATTTTTGACTACAGTGATAGGGTGACACTGTCTATCAAAAGGACACTGACAGACAACTACAGTAGTACCAAAAATATTATGATGGCAACGACCGACTGCAAAAATTGATCATACCGACAATATTCTAGAAGATCAATATGCCCGTAACATGGTCACGTGTTTTTTTCTCATACACCAATAATAGAAATTGGTACGTGGATCGATCACTGCCAAGGCTTCCGAAAATAAATAATGAGATACATGTAAGCATTCAAAATAAACAAGATAATTAGAATTAGTATCAAGGTATCAAATTAAGGTTCAGTTCCAACACATGTATTGGACTTGATTCTATTAAGAAAATCAGTTTATTGATTGTGTCTAAAACACATACCTCATTAGGTTGGTTCAATAGAACAAAAAAATAAAATAAAAATTAATGACATGATTGAAATGTTGATTGACTTTGAGTAATATTCTTTATATTTGAGGTTTCATAATTTTACTTTATAGTACTTGATATAATGATATTTTATATATATTTTTTATTAGTTAGATCCTTTATTAGTCAGAATTTTCTATAGATAATTTTTTTTAGAAGCTTGTCTGATTTTTAGAATTAATGATTGACTTTATAAACAACATAAGATTTTCTAGTACACTTTCACTAAAAAAATATATATATAAATTATCGATGAATAATTTTTGACAAAAAATTTACATTTTTGACAGATTTTACGACGAAAAAGTAGATTTATAGGAAAAGTTATATTATCGATGGTAATTTTCGACATATACAAATCTATTGAAAAATTTACATTTCTAACAGATATATCCGTCGATAATTTTCAACGAAAAAAATCGTAAGAAAAGTTATATTAATGATGGAATAATTTCAACAAATTTATATTTGTTGAAAATGTAAGAATTTTTGACAAAAATTGACAATCATATATTAAAAAAGATCAATAAAATTTTAAATATCTATATATATATATAGAGAGAGAGACAGAGAGAGGAGGAATCAAATGACTCACAAAATAACTCTTGGTAAAGTTACTCCGCTCAATAACTTATGGTGTATGTTGAATTTCATCGATCTAATTGTTAAATTAAAATTTATTAAATTTTCTAATAATTAATATATAAAAAATTGATTAACTTTGAAATAAATTATTTGTCAATAATATAGTTGAAAAATTGATTATTTTAAATTATTTAACTAGAATCTTATTGACAATTTACTATATGATCTTGATATTTTTGTATAACTAATATCTGGTATTAAATTTGATATGAAAATATTATGATATAATTAGATAAGATTTTAAATTAGTATTTTATTAATAGTTGATAATTAGAAAATAAAATAAGGATAAATATATTTTTTTGAATTTTATATCTTAGATTTAAGATAAATAAATATATTAAGTTACTTAATAATTTATTTAAAATATTAAAATTTAATTTATAAGTATGTAATAAATAAATATTTATAATTTTATAAATTATATTATCATTATAAATTATAAAAATAATATTTTAATTATATAAATTATTATTAAAACTTTTAAATTTATAATAAATAATTTAAATTATATCATAATATTAATTTTAAATAGAAATAAGTAGATTGTTAATTATAAAAGTAAGTATATATATAAATAAAGATTAATTAAATATAATATAATTATTATTATTGGTAATATAATTATTATATATATTATTATATTTTTATAACCGTTCGGACACACCAGAATGAGAGGGATTCAGAGATAGTATAAGAATAAGATTGTATAGTTGATGATGACTTAAATGAATTAATTTGTAATATCTATATTAACAACATGCATCTACTTTTTGATAGTTAATCTTATTAGAATTCTACAGTTAAACATTCTTGACTTGAAGTAATATAAAGATGGGTGACCTTCTAGAAAGTTTTCCAGAAATTTATTAATATAAATGATGTTATATTAATAAATTTATTAAAATTGAACAAAAATTTTCCGACAAATTTAAACGTCAAAATCACATAAATTTTTTTAAACAATTTTCATCATCAAAAATTACCAATGAATGTATCCATTTTTCGTTGGATTTTTTTTTTCTGACCATCCAACACAATTATGGTTGGATAAGTATGTTCAATCTAACACAATGACTCAAACTTTTAAAACGTAACATATTCACAATTTTGAAATTATTGCAGAAAATTTTAATCACAAATGTTAATGTACAAATATAGATGAGAATCTTACATTATACAGATACGTTAAGTAGCATATGAATCAAAAAGATTGTTAAACCTAATACTTTAAAATTTTTGGTTAAAATATAATATTAAATTCATATTTATTCATAACGTAGACGTATTAAAAAAGACAAAACTCTATTAATATTTATTTTCGTAAATCCAGAATACGAAAGAAAAATTTGCAAAAATAAAATAAAATAAATTAAAAGCCACACCTTTAAATTCATGAACTAGTCATCATGCAATTATTTAAAGGCAATTTATGCTATGCCATTTAGATTTATTTCAAGTGTACTTTTTTACTTAATGAAATTATAGTCGTCGTATTTTCTCGTATCACATGACACTCTAAGTAAAGTACTTAAAAACATAAATATTATACTACCATTATATTTAGATAAATAAGAACTCACATAGGTCATAAGTTAATTGACCGAGCAAGTTAAATGGACATTAATACACTCGGAAACAAAGTTCAAAATTCAAGAGTTACCACAACAATCACCTTACAGAATACTAGCATTTAGAAACACTACTATATAAACTAGCATACACACATTTACCCAAAGCCATATTATTGTAACCACAAATCAATTTCGAAAATTAAGGTTGGGTCTTTCAACAGGAAAACAGACCAAGTCGTGCGCCCTAGGAGCCGTCAACCCTGGCCTCTCACTCACATCAATATTCACTACATTTTCACCCTTCAAAACCTCACCATTGGAATCCACCACCTGAAAATCAAAGCACTGGATGATGGCTGCAAGCAGTGCTGGCACCTCCTGCATGGCTAAACTCACCCCAGGGCACATCCTCCTCCCTGAACCAAACGGCAAAAGTTGAAAGTGTTGACCCCTCACATCTATTTGCCCTTCTTCACCAACTTTCAAGAATCTCTCGGGACGAAATTCCAATGGGTTCTCCCAATAATTTGGGTCCCTTCCCATGGACCAAATATTCACGAAAAGTAGTGTGTTTTCTGGGATCACGTAATTTTCGATGCTACAACTTGTGACACATCTTCTAGTGACCATAGGCACTGGTGGGTGTAGACGAAATGTTTCCTTGACGATGGCTTGGAGGTAAGGCAAATTTGGACAATCAGATTCTTCAACGAGTTTGCCTTTTCCTACTACATTGTCGATCTCTTCTCGAGCTTTTTGTAGCAATAAGGGGTTCTTGATAAGTTCCACTAGTGCCCATTCTGTTGAAATGGCCTGGGTATCTGTCCCCGCAGTGAAGAAATCCTACAAGATGGTAAATTGTAATTATAACAAACATCCACCAATTAAATATTAATCACTCAATCTTCATATCTTTAATTTATTTCATTGCAAGAAAAAGACACTTATGTTGTGTATTAAAAAAATAATAATAATACCTAGTGTGCTTAAAGCAGTGATTAAAGCACTTGTATTAATGAATAGCACAACGTGATTAGTGATGATTTTAATTGATAACTAAAATATGATAGAAAGAAGGTAGGGCTTTAGGTTTACCATAATCAAGGCCTTAATGTGCACCCTGTTAATCTTGACCTCGGAGTTCTCATCCTGAACGCAATCAAGCAAAATATCAAGAAAGTCTCTAACCTGGCCCTGGCTTTCATCATTTCCCATCCCTTTCTTCCTCATTTCCTCGCGCTTACTAATAACCCTCTCCACAAGCGTATCAAACTTCTGAAACAAATCCTCAATCCTCTTCCCAAACCCCTGAAGGTCAAGCTTCTTGAAAACCCAAATAAAATCGGAAACATTAAACTCCCCGAAGATTTGCGTGACGCCGCGCACAACGTCCCTGGCCTCCTCCGCCTCCCCGAGCATCATCACCGAGATGACATTGTTCGTCAACTTAAGGAGCTCCTCGGTGACGTTAACGGACTCATGGGCCCGGGCCCGTTGGGCCAGGAGGCCGAGGAAGCGGCGCGTCTCGTTGTGGCGGAGGTGCTGGAACGAAGCGATGCTGCGGGAGCCGAGGAGCTGGTTCATGGAGAGTTTCTTGATGAAGCGCCAGTAGTCGCCGTAGGGGGCGAAGGCCAGGGAGGAGTCGTAGGTCAGGCGCTTCACGGCGGTGGTCTCGATGCGGCGGATGAAGGCCAGCTCGTTCGTGTGGAGGAGCTGTTTCGCCAGGTGCGGGGAGGAGGCCACCACGCAGGGGACGGAGCCGAAGCGGAGGGAGAAGATCGGGCCGTGCCGGAGAGAGAGCCGGTGGAGCGACTGGTGCAGGAGGGGCCCTAGCAGGTGCATGTGCCCCACCAGAGGCAGCCGCAGCGCCGGAGAGGGAGGCAGGTTCTGCTGCTTGCCGCGGAGGAGGAACACGTAGCACACTGCAGCTGAAACAAGGAAAGAGACAAAGAGGAGAGCCTCCATTTTCCTTGGATTTTCTTACTTTGGTTTAACAAATGACTCAACTCAGACACTTCTATTTAACACATTTTACATCCATACATAAATTCCAGATGTCAGATTTGTTATATTTTTATAACTCTCAGTAATGGCTTAGCGTGGCCTAGTACCGATTATTGCTTATCAGGTACACATGTTTCTATATCAGTAACTTCTATCGATAAAAAAAAGAGAAATTTTATGATACTTACATTTTGAGAAAGTATTCGTACAATTATAATTATAAATTTATTTTATATTTTATATTTTTGATAATTTATTTAAATAATATTTATAATATTTTATTTTTCAATTTTTCAATTTTTAAATTATTTAATCATTTTATTTTTATTTTATATATTTTAATTTTATTTGTAATAATATTATTATATATTTAAATAATTTAATTTTAATAATTTTTAAGTATATTTTTGTCTTTTTATTTAAAATTTTTAAATTTCTATATTTTAATTTTAATAATTTTTAAGTATATTTTTGTCTTTTTATTTTAAATTTTTGAATTTTTATATTGTAATTTTAATAATTTTTTATTTTTATTATTTATTAATTCTTTTCTTTTTTAATATTTTATAACATTATTGAAATCTTATAATTTTAATTTCTATAACTTTATCTTACTTTTCATTTTATAAATATAATTTAAATTATTTATTTTATAATTAAATTAATTTTTTTAGATTTTTTTATGAATTTATATAAAAAAAATATTAAAATTCCTCCATCTTTGAGAGTACCGTAACAACTCCTTAAAAATAATTATATATATAAATTTATGTTGATTTTTTTGTTTAAATAATGTAAAATTTTTGTTTACATCCCAACAATAATATTAGTTTACTTAATAGTAATATATATTAACATATATTATTCATAATATAAATTCATATTATTTAAATAAAACTCTAATTTTAATTGAAAAATAACATCCACATATTTAAATATTATACATTTAAGAAATATACCAGTAAAACATAAATGGGTTCGCATTGGTTTGGACAGCAATTTTATTGACGATGTCTATATAATAAAAAATATTATGAATATATTTTTAAACATATATAACTTTGTTTTTGCAATCCTAGCCTTTGAAAATTACTATCTAAATACTAATTTATATACTAAAAATTAATCTTATTTGTAGTAGTTGGGAGGCATTTAATATCCTATACATCATATGGCACAAACACGTGTAATTGGCTGTTAATTTTAAATTTGGTGGAAAATAGAAAATATATTTTTATAAGTTGCTGCATGTGGTTGCAGTGCGCGCGGAAGAGGATGGTAATATAGTATCATCGGTATGTGCTTTTTATTGTCCAGAAATTTGAATTTTTGAACAAATTTCCATATGTCGATAAACTATTTCGGTAATCGGTCACTGATCCCAGGCACTTAAAAGGTAAAATGAAATTTTATAGATATAAAATTATTAAAATATAAACAAAATCTCGTATCAATAAAATTTAAAAAAATAAAAATTTATAAAGCATATATATGAGAGATATTTTAGGTGATAATAAAAAATAAACTCGTAAGAATTTAGATTTGAAATAAATAATATTTCATCATCATAAAATTGTATATGAAAATTTTATAAAAGTAACAAAATTATAACTCTCTTTTTAATATAAATATATTCTCTCAAATAAGTCATCATAAAATAATCCCAACATAAAGTATGTCACTTTTAATTTAATATTTAATTATAATGAAATTCAAATTTTTCAAAAATATAATTTGTATTTATTTGAATTCTTTTGTTAAATAGCTTCTGTTTTCTTAAAAGGGAGTACTTACGTGATAGGATTATGCCACATGACATAAATATGTTACGTAACGTATATGTATCACGTGACATACGATTGTTATACTATCATTTTAATCTTTGAAACGGTAATACAATGTCACTTTAGTCTATAAAATTGTAACAGAATGTCACTTTAGTTCCTAAAATTGTAAATTAATATCACTTTGGATGTGGCTTAAGCTAGGGATTCTCTACCCTGATCACGTTGGGTGTAGGATCGGTAGTGTCAAGCATGAGTTAGCAATGAGCTCTTTGACATGGTCACACTTGGCATGGAAAATGAGATGCTTTGGGCGTGAGTGCTTGAGGAGCTCTTTGATTTGGCAACATCGGGCTCAAGTGGATTGACGTTAGGAGTAATCAAGTTAGTGACTTTTTGGCTGAATTACGTCATGCGCAGGTTGAGTGGCATCAAATGTAAGTTTAGCAAAGGCTCTTTGTCTGAATGAGGTCGGACATGAATTTTGTCATGTCAAGTGTGAGAGACTCAGAGACTCTTTGCCTCATTCATGTTGGGTGTTGGTGGATTGGCGCCAAGTGTAGGCAAAATAGAAAAGTTCTCTGTCTCAATAGGGTTGAATACAGTTTGTTTGATGAAAATTAGTGAATTTGACTAAATCTTGAAGATCATATGGAGTGTAATACCTTATTACTTTCCATGTGATGATGTTGTATGATATTATGATTCATTATGCATTGATGTAAGACAATGTATAGTGAGGTGTTGAGTTGATGATTAATTGAGTTGATTACGTTGGTTAGAATGTGATGATGTGATGCATGTCTCAGGTTGTTTTGTGTTGATAATTGATTAAAGTTGTTAAGTTGCTTAGACATACATGTGGTGTTGTAATACATGTTTCTGTTGAGATACATAACAACTAGAGGAGAGAAAAGTTATTTTTGAAAGTTTTCATATTCTACAATATGGATATCAGTTGTGGCATTCAAAGAGGTCAAAGTTGAAAACCGTTGTGCAGTGTCTACCAGGAAGTCCTATCAAACAACTTTGAATATTATGCAAATCATGCATATGTTTAGGTATCCTTTAATGTGGTTTGAGGCTCTAGTATCAATAATAATCCATGTGTAGTGACTTGCATGTCATCTTCTAATTGCATTTTTTTTTGTTGACCTTTCAACAAATCCATCAACATCTACCACTACTTAATAGTTAGTCGAGTCAACTTAGAATTATCTCTGTCTAAGTAGATCATCTCAGAGCCTACTCCCCCATTTTGGATAATATATCTCAAAGTCTTAACTTGGCTTTGATACCACAAAAAGCTCTAATTTTAGAAAAGAACAATCTTGTTTTGTCATTTATCTTTTTACAAATACATAAATATATACATAAGTGATATATATAAAATAATTACTTTATAGAAACTATCTTAAAAATCTCTTTAAAAATCTACCTAATATACTAATTGATTATAGGCTAAAAACCTATTTTGGTCCCTTATAATCTTTTTTTGTTTCAATTTAGTCCCTCATTAATTTTTGGTCTCAATTTGGTCCTAAACTAATTAATTGGTTTCAATTTAGTCCCAAATTAATTAATTGGTTTCAATGTGGGACTTTCCGTCCAAATTGCTTTAACGGTAACTTTTGGCCACGTGGACGCCACGCAGATGCATACGTGGATGCCACGTGGATGAGAATTTTTTTTTTAAAACACCTAGACCCAGAACGATCCGTTCTGAAACCGGAACCGGCCGTTCTGGGTGCACTTTTGGTGTGTTAATTTTGCATCCGGAACGGCTCGTTCCAGGTGCAAAATTAACACACCGAAAATGCAACCAGAACGGGCCGTTCCGGTTTCAGAACGGGCCGTTCCAGTTTTATTTTATTTTTTTATATATAAAATATTAATAATTTTATAAAATATATATTATTAATTATATTTTAATTATGTTATTATATCTAATAAAATAAATATATTAATATTTTTTTATATTTTATTTTATTATGTTTATCTTATTAATTTTTATCATTTTATTCTTTTAATCTTAAATAAGTTGCAAAAAATTATAAAGTGATATTTAAATATTTTTTCAAACAGAAAGAGAAAAAGAAAAAATTATTACTCTATTTATAAGACAATTATATTTTATAAAAATAAGTAATTTTAAAATCTTTATCATAAAAAAATATTTTTCAAAATTATTATATTTTTTAATAAAATTAATCAAGAATATTGGTTTAATTGCATTTTTTATCTCTCAAGTATTACAATTGTGCAGTTTTGTGATCTCCAAGATTTTAATTGCATAATTTTAGTCCTTAAAGAATTACAATTGCACGATTTTGGTCCTTCAATTTTTAATTGAACAATTTTAGTCCCTCGAATATCATAATAGTATGATTTTTGTTTCTCCCATTAAAAATTAATAATTTTAATATATATATATAATGTTTTAAAATTAAATAATTATTTTTCTATTCAAATTAACGTATATTATAATTTTCGATATTATATCAATAATATTATTAATATATTTATAGATAAACTAATAATTTGATAAATATAACTTGTTATATATTAATATACTTTTACAAAAATATAAGTATATTAATTAGAAATATATATATGATCTTATATATTTATATTTTTGTAAAAGTATATTAATATATAACAAGTTATATTTATCAAATTATTAGTTTATTTATAAATATACTAAAAATATTATTGATATTAATTTATCAGTAATATTAAAATACTAATAATATATAAATTTTATTTATTTAGTAATAAGAAATATATATCATTTGATACATTAAAAAAATAAATAATATATGTTAATTTAAATAAAAAACAATTATATAGTTTTAAAACATTATATATATATATTAAAATTTTAAAATTATTAAATTTTTAATGAGAAAGACTAAAATTGCACAATTATGATATTTGAGAGATTAAAATTGTTCAATTAAAAATTTTGAGACTAAAATTACACAATTATAATCTTTTAAAGACTGAAATTACTCAATTAAAACCTTAGAGATCAAAATTGTATAATTATAATATCAAAAACACAATTAAGTAAAGAATATTTTATTCACAGTTTTGGAACGGGCCGTTTTGAATCCAAAACTGGCCGTTCTGAAAGCAGAACGGGCCGTTCTGAAAGCAGAACGGGCCGTTCTGGTTTCAGAACGGCCCGTTCTGCTTCACTGGTGGTGTTTTAATTTTGCAACCAGAACGGCCCGTTCCGGTTTCAGAACGGCCGTTCCGGGTCCAGGTGTTTTCAAAAAAATTCTCATCCACGTGGATGCCACGTATGCATCTACGTGGCATCTACGTGGCCAAAAATTAACTCCGTTTAAATAATTTGGACGGAAGTCCCACATTGAAACTAATTAATTAATTCGGGACTAAATTGAAACCAATTAATTAGTTTGAGACTAAATTGAGACCAAAAATTAATGAGGAACTAAATTGAAACAAAAAATGATTATAAGGGACCAAAATAAGTTTTTAACCTTGATTATATGCAAATATAAATATATATATATATATATATATATATTATCTATATATAGTAATATTTTTGATATATTACTATAGTTATAGTAAACAATGTTATTATTATTTTTTTATATATCACTATGAACATGTTATTATTTTTTTCTCTTAATCTCTTTATTACTTTCACTTATACATCCAAATATATATATATATATATATAGAGGACTATATTTAGTTTTTATTTTCTTCCTTCAAAAGATAATGATGTTCATAACCCATTTTTGGGATATATGGACTACATTTATTTATTTTAATTTTTTTCTCTCTCACCATATAATTTACATCACATTTAATGCTCTGTAGCTGTAGTTTTTTCTTTGGAGGAGGTATGCCCTACTGAACCTTGGGGAGGCTTGGGCAACACCCTAGGTAAATAATACACAAGTTCTTGGTGCTAGAACTGTGTTCTATGTGATAGTTGGTGACTTCACTGACAAATAAACATTGCACTATGGCAGTAATTAATGGGTTCGTGTCTAGCGTGGGCAATGGTATAGGTTATTAGGATAATAGTGTCTATATTGTGTTTAAGAAAAGTACAAAGCTTAGTTAAATTAGCATATGTACCACGATGGATAATGGTATTCAATTAGAACTAGTAATATATATTAACATATATTATTCATAATATAAATACATATTATTAAAATAAAACTCTAATTTTAATTGAAAAAGTAACATCAAATCATATGTATAATATTATACATGAAATATACCAGTAAAACATAAATGGATTCGTATTGGTTTGGACAGTAATTTTATTGCACTATAACAAAATTCATTTTTACCGACAATTATTTACCGGCAATAAATTAATTGTCTTTGTTTTATTATTTAATAAAAGTATTAGTGACTAATATATAATGGTCATTAAAAATATATTTATATCACACCAAAATTTACTATTACCGACAATTATTTATTAAGAAAAACTTTAGTCCCACATCGACTAGAAATAAAATAATTAAAGAGTATATAAATGAATAATAACTCTCACTTTACAAGTTTGTTATGTAGGATTGAGTTAGACCTTATTATTCTAAATTAGTATGAGATTACTCACTATTATCAAACTCAATAATCCTTAAACTTAAGAGGGTCGACTATTGATAAGAAAATAATTATATATATATATATATATATATATATATATATATATATAATTAGAAGATAACCTTTATCTTAAAGTCCCACATCAACTAGAAATAGGATAATTAAAAAGAATATATAATTAAGTAGAAAGACAACTCTCATCTTACAAGTCCCACATCAACTAGAGATAAAGTAATTATTTATTTGTACTCATCTTACAAGTCCCATCGACTAGAAAGTATCTTACAAGTCCCACATCGACTAGAAAGTAAAAAATGTCACAAAAAGATATACACTTTTTTTTGACCATTATAAGGGTTTTTACTAACATTTTGAATAATTGTCGCTAAATGCTTTAGCGCCACTGCATACAATGGCTAATGTGAAAATACCGGTAAAAGATCTTGTAACAATTTTTATTGCCACTAAAAATTATATTAAATGCCACTAAAAGTATATTTTGTAGTAGTGTTGACCATGTCTATAAAATAAAAAATATTATGAATATATTTTTAAACATATTTTTATTAAATATTTTGCAGGCCTCACATTTAATTTTTTTTAATAATTTTTCATAATTTTTAAATTTGAATAAATTTTAACTGATTTAGAAAATAGTGTATTAGAAGATTATAAAAAAAGTGCGTTACTAGTTAATAAATATCAAATTCAAACAAAAGACAAGGTAGTGTGAAAGATACTTCCTTATATTATTACACTAAACTTTTTTTTTATTTATCAAACTCTAAACCTATGTTGCATGGACATGATATACGACTGTTGTGTTCTTGAGTTTAACACTTTTTAGGAGTGTACATATCGTAGATGCACTTTGTACACTTTGATAGATTGTGGCAACATAAATTCGACACGTCTCTATCACGGACACCTACAAAATTGATGTGTCTTTATTGTGGATACCTATAAAATTAACATGTCTCTATTGCGGACACCTGTAAATGAACACGTCTTCATCTTGATGTATTATTTAATACATGGATTCAATATTTTTTTTAAAAAATAAATAAATTTCAATAAAAATAGAAACAAAGAAGGGATGATTTGAGATTTTTTTTAAAAAGAATAATAAATCTCAATAAAAGCATAAACAAAAAAAAAGAATTTAAGATGTTTTAAAAAAAAAAACTCGATAAGAATAAAAATAAAGAAGATAAGATTTGAGATTTAAAAAAAAAAAAAAAAAATTGATAAAAATATAAATAATGAAGAGAATTGTTTTATCTCATCTTAGTTAACTTTCACGTAATAAAAAAGAAAAAATCTTAATAAAAACAAAAACAATGAAGAGAAAATTTGATATTTAAAAAGAAAATTATGAATATGATGTCTCTCAATAATTATTTTTTAGACCTAGTAAGTTATTATTATATTAATATATAATATATTTTTTCATATTATTTATATTATATTATATATACATATGTGATGTTCACATATCTTATATTTTTTTGATTTTATATCTTATCCTCATATTCATATCCGTGTCATATTTTTGTATCGTGAAAATATTTGCTATGAAAAATTAATTTTGATATAATTATTTTACGATGATTGTGTACTTCTTAAGTCACGTCATCAAAACACTTAATTACTTTTTTAAAATCACTTAATCACATCATTTTGTTGACTAAATATTGACATTCTTCCTCAAGTCTCTTCCCAAGCGTCTCTTCTCAAGCGCTCGTAGCTAGGTGTTGTGTATAGTCAATTTACAAGTTAAACATTCAACCTCCTTCGTCTTTCCCCAATTTAGTTGATTGAATTTCTCAATCAATCTACTATTTGAAGTTATAGCATGGAGATGAAAGCAGAAGTAATTTGCGAGATTTTCCTCGTATAATTGGGCACGTAAGTCGGTAATTAGATTATCTTTGAATTTGAATTATTCAAATCAATCTAATTATATTTTTTGAGTTAAATTAAATAACTTTTTTTTTAATTCTTTTTATATTATAATTGAGTTAGATAATGAGTTAAATAATTTATTACTTAATAAATCTTAACTAATTTAACTTAACCTAATATATAATAAATTATTAATTAAATTAAAAATATTACACACTAAAGAATTATTAAACATAAACGGATGCAACTCATGCAAGAACTTTTTTATAGGTAGGCCATCACGTCGAAAAAAAAATCAATACTAAAGAATCATGCTAATAACCACGGTTTCCTTTCTTCTATAAACTTTAACTAATGTAGATGTTAAATATTTATTGTATGTAATTAAAATTTATATTAAATTATATATAAATAAAGATTATATTTGAATATATAAATTATTTTAAAATTTATATAAATAGATATTTTTAAACATATATATTTGTTTACGGTGGAATTAAGTTTTATGGGCTCTTTTTATTTAGACTAGCACGAAAAACGTTTCAATTTAGATATGTGATGTTTCTGAGTTTTAGTCTTATAAAACGAGAAGATGAGTAGTAGGAAGATTTAGTGATTACTTGTTTCTAAAGATTCTTCAATAATTAACAAGCAATAATTTCCAGACATATAAATGTAAAGATGAACAAAATGAATAATTGAGATATTTGCAATACAAATCATGGTTCAACTTACATAACGTTCCAGAATTACAATGCTGAAGTAATATAACTACGTGGGTTTAAACGAGATAAACTAAGAAAACTACGCTAATTCTACTCCTAAAAGGCAAAGAAAAGTGGTCAAGAAATTGATACCCAGCAGATGCGTGCACGAAAGCCATATGCGCAGGCAGAGAGTGCTTACAGAAATGTGAGTATGAAATTTCCGACCTCTTGAAAGTACATATTTCTTCGTGTTTATAGAGTCAAATGAAGGTGGTTAATTTTAGTGCATGTGCGTCATGGAAAGGTAACCGCCATCCACTATGCCCAATAGGTGGTTTTAGAATGTAACCTCTCGTAACCGCTCGTTCCACTCTTTTTCTTTTCACTTCGATCCATTTTCCGTTAACCGTTCTGAGATAACTACTCACTACTTGGAAACCTTCAGTAATTTCCATCTTTCGAGCACTTCTCGGTTTGATTCGACTCATTTTTTCGACTGTATTTTGAATACGGACAGCTTGAGCTTTTGATACTTCCTGAAACTCCTGAATGTGCTTTTCGAGTTACCTGGTCTTCGAGTGATCCTAACAAATGCCCCCCTAGGAATTCAATCTTGATGCACATACTACCCAGAGAGATTTGAATTCCTATCGAGAGTTATTTTTGAATCCTCATCAAATGGCTTCAAATAGTGACTTTATATTTCTTCGATGAAAACCTATCTCGATCCTTAAATTTCAGAGTATTGGAACCTTGAAAAAACAAAAAGTGGACTCGGGCAGCACCAAAACTGTAAGTAAACTTGCCTCAGTATTCTGTTATTTGTTATTTCGAGTATCAGCATGGAAACCAACTTGACTATAAAGATGTGTCTTCCCATCTTAGGTTTCGACCACAAAAAAGCCAGATAAAGGGAAGGGAAAACTAGTGATCCCTTCTTCCAAGAAAACTCAAAAGCCTTCCAGTGAGAAACTTCTTAAGGATGCGATGAAGTCGGTTCCCAAGGTATTTTTATTTTGATTTCGATCACCTTTCCTTCTTTCTTGATTTTTCTAAGATATTTGCTCATCATAGGACGTCGAAATCATCCACATTGACTCTTCTCGAGAAATGTCGAGAGATATACCTCTTGTTCCTGGGGCATCTCAACATGTTCATCTTTTCACCAGCCTTCATTTTTGTTAACTTTAATCTTTTCTTCTAATCCCTTCCATTTTTATCTGAGACTCCGTCCCTTTGATTTTCTGTTTTTTGTTTTTCTTCATTCTTCTTTTCGATTTCGAAGTCTTATCCCTTTCTCTTTTGTTTTTCTTTCTTTATTGACTCGAAATCCGTCTCCTCTTTCTTTTTTTTTTTTGTTTTTCTTCGGCCAAAATGGTCGTGCTAACCTCATTGTCAGACTGATCTTTCTCGGCCAAGTTGGCCGTTTGATCGGCCACGTAGGCCGCTATTCGAGCTAAGAAGCTCGAGTAAGGATTTCCTTCCTTCATTCATCCAGTGGAGCCGAATCCTTTTCGGCTCGAATCACAAATCCCTTTTTCACATCCCAGCAAAAGGTTTTCTTGATTCCTTCCTCTTCGTCCATCACACCAGAATTGTAAGCCTCGAAAGGCTTGGTCTTCGCAAAGGCCGTTAGTTGCTGGTCAGCAAAATACATCCCAACCTCGTACGTTTTCTGATCGGCCTCGAGGACCTCTAACCCTTCATCATCATTCCAGAAGAAAATCTTCTGATGCACTGTCGAAGGAACGGCCCCTACTCCATGGATCCACTCTCGACCTAACAGAACATTGAAGTTTGCCTTAGAGGGCGTCACTATAAACATAGTAGTCCTCTTCACACTCCCAATCTGCACATCGAGCAGAATCATACCTTTAGGGTTTGAAGACTTGCCTGCATAATCAGAAATCATTATATTGTGAGGTTTCAGATCAGTCAAAGATTTCCCAAACCTCTTCAACATGGTTTTAGGCAGGATGTTCACAGCTGCACCCCCATCGACCAAGACCTTATTCACTTCTTGCCCTTCGATCATCAAGGTCAGCAATAGGGGCTTAAGGTGCCCTTTCATTTCCTCCGTGGGAGAATCGAACACAGCAGAATTGAACTTGGGGACAACCCTCGAGATCTGATTCACCCATATAACCTTGGACTCATAATTAGGGTCCTCAAAATAATCCTCTCGATGGATATCCTCTTGTTCATTCACGGCCTCCATGGCACCAGCATACTCAGTTGGCAAAATGGACACTATTCCACAAATATCCTCTAGAGAATCCTCAAATCCGCTCTCGAAGCAGTCTGTGATCATATCTTCATCATCCTCTAAGAACTTCTGAGAGGATTCCCCTTTTTGGGGTACAGGAATCGAAAAACGATTTCCCTTAATACCTTCAAAAGTAGCTTTCCTCATCCTTTGTTGTCTCCTCCACTGAGTCTTAGTCAGGTTGTTGAAAGGTTGTCGAAAACCGCGCCCATACCCTCCGGTATTAACTCGACTAGGCCCTGTTATGGAGTTTGGCATCCTCCCGGGCACTCCTTGCATCGGGTGAGCAGTATGACTCATGACCTGTTTTCCTCGACCCATACCTCCCATCATCATTGGCCTAGGTGGTGCGTTCCATTTCCCCACAGGCACATTTACGTTCGGCACGTAAGTATTGCCGAACCTCGAGGAATTATACATCTCCATTTTTCCCACTGGAGCATTGTATTGAGGCATATGAACTTGCCTCATGGTCAATCCTGCCTTCGACCCTTCATATATTTTAGTCCTTTCACGCAGCTTCTCAGCTTTGTAGCTTTTCAGCATCTCCGACTCCTCGAAGGCCTTGGCAGCAGCCTTGTCAAAGACGGCACTGCATCGAGGACACAACATGACTTCCTTGTCTGCTTCTTTCTTCTTAGATAAGAAGTCGACCAAACTATCTCCTTCCTTTGGGTAAATGGGTTCCTGCTCCTTGGCAAAATCCTCCATTAACTCTTCGAGTTTCTCATCAGAGATAGGCTCGATGTTTTCATCCTCTTCCACAGTAACATCCACCATGTTGACCCCCATAGAGACTGGTTCGGCATATCCAGTATGAGCAGCGAATGGGTCTGTGTCAACTTTCATGTCTTTTCCTTCGAATGCAAGACGACCATCAGTAATCGCCTTTTCGATCAAATCCCTGAAACGTACACAATTATTAGTCCAGTGGCCATACATGTTATGGTATTTACAGAACTTCTTTCCTTTTCTTTGCTCGAATGGTGGAATCTTGTGATTTTCTGGAAGAATAATTTGCTTATCTTTTAATAAGATGTCAAATATTTTTTCTGCTTTGGTTATATCGAAACTATATTTCTTATTCGAATTCTCTTCCATATTACCCCCTGGTTTTAGCATTTGACACTGGTACGTAGGTCTGGGACGTAGTTCTGCTAAATTAATCTCAAAATCTTCACTCGAAACTTCATAGTTAGAATCTTCACTAAAATCAGACTTTTCTAAATACGCTACTTTCTCTTTTCGAACAAATTTGTCAACTTTTCTCAACCTTTCTTTTTCCCATTTAATTTGTTCGATCCTTCTCACCTTCTCAGCAAGTTGGGCCATGTCCCTCAATTGTTCATTTACTAATTTCTTGCGTATCGAAAAATCTAATCCTGTTGCTGCAATTCTAACTAATTCATGTTCAGGTATATTAGTATAGCATCGAGATTTTAATTGCCTAAACCTATTTAAATAGTCATCTAATGTTTCATTACTTTGCCTTTTGATATTCATTAGATCGACTATACTAACCTTTGTTTCCTCTCGAAAGAAATGCTCATGAAAGCTACCCTCTAGCTGTACCCAAGTATGTATCGAATTAGGAGGCAAGGTAATAAACCAGGTAAAAGCATGTTTAGTCAACGAACTTGGGAAATATTTCATTTTCAAGTATTCATTATTAGCCAAATCCCCACATTCGACCCCATACCTAGCTATGTGTTCAACTGTTGACTCGGTTAATTCTCCTGCAAATTTCGAGAATTTTGGGACTTTCACTCCACGGGGTAATTCTACTTGTGTAATATAATCTGGAAAGGCTGACACAAAGTATGGGCGTTCATTTCGACCTACATCGAATCCATGTCTATTCAATATCCTTTCTACCATTTGATCTAAATTATCATTAGGGTTCCTGTTAGGTCGAACTATGTTTTGCAAATTTCCATGCCCCCCAGGGTTTTCTGTATCGTTCAGATTCACACTCATTGCTCTCGAAGGAGGCCCATTACCCAGCTTATCTCCTATTTTGTTTATTAGCTCGTAAAGGGGTGTCATGATGTTGTGCATCTGAGTAGACAACAAATTGACCATGTCATGATTACTATGGTCCATTTGTTGTCGAAGGGCCATCATTGCTTGATTACTAATACCCGTGGGCATGTAACTACCTTGTCGAATTAATGAACCCTCCTGACTTGTTCCTACATCCTGATACGGGTCTTGCATAACAAAACCCATGCCATTCGGCCCAGGATTATAACCCTGTGGGGATACATGCATTTGTGAATTGGGTCCTATTAGCGGTATTGGCATTTCGACATGCACAGGTTGGGTATTTCGCCAATTCTGTGGCATACCCCAGGGATACTCTCTAGTAACATTTACCAACTCTTGAGTGATATTATTATGCCTAGCATGGTTTTCAAGCAACACAGGAGGAGATCTTGCCCCCCTGGTCACATTGGTAGCATTATCAGGATTGGAGTTAGGCTGTTCTACATCTACATTATTATGGTTTACGTTCATGTTATCAGACGTAGACATAGTTCTTCCACTCCTTAATCTCATGCAATTCACACACCTAAAACTAGTCCAATTATGTTCTAAATTAAACGTGTCCCACCGGGCGTGCCAATTTGTTTACGGTGGAATTAAGTTTTATGGGCTCTTTTTATTTAGACTAGCACGAAAAACGTTTCAATTTAGATATGTGATGTTTCTGAGTTTTAGTCTTATAAAACGAGAAGAGGAGTAGTAGGAAGATTTAGTGATTACTTGTTTCTAAAGATTCTTCAATAATTAACAAGCAATAATTTCCAGACATATAAATGTAAAGATGAACAAAATGAATAATTGAGATATTTGCAATACAAATCATGGTTCAACTTACATAACGTTCCAGAATTACAATGCTGAAGTAATATAACTACGTGGGTTTAAACGAGATAAACTAAGAAAACTACGCTAATTCTACTCCTAAAAGGCAAAGAAAAGTGGTCAAGAAATTGATACCCAGCAGATGCGTGCACGAAAGCCATATGCGCAGGCAGAGAGTGCTTACAGAAATGTGAGTATGAAATTTCCGACCTCTTGAAAGTACATATTTCTTCGTGTTTATAGAGTCAAATGAAGGTGGTTAATTTTAGTGCATGTGCGTCATGGAAAGGTAACCGCCATCCACTATGCCCAATAGGTGGTTTTAGAATGTAACCTCTCGTAAACGCTCGTTCCACTCTTTTTCTTTTCACTTCGATCCATTTTCCGTTAACCGTTCTGAGATAACTACTCACTACTTGGAAACCTTCAGTAATTTCCATCTTTCGAGCACTTCTCGGTTTGATTCGACTCATTTTTTCGACTGTATTTTGAATACGGACAGCTTGAGCTTTTGATACTTCCTGAAACTCCTGAATGTGCTTTTCGAGTTACCTGGTCTTCGAGTGATCTTAACAATATTATATTTTAAATTTTTGATAAATGATTTATATTGTAACATAATATATTTTTGTTGATTGATAATTTATTTTTAAAAATATTAAAATTTAAATCATAAATAATTCAGATAAATATAAATTAAATTAGATAATAAATACAAAAATTATAATTCTGTGAAGAAACTTTTTTTAAAAACACTCTTATATAATATAGGAAGCTTCGTCTTTAGTATTGGAGTGTGATATGGGCCGGTGAATAGTGAACAACCTGCTGAGGGAATAATTGACCTTTACAAAGCCGATGGCATTGGAAAAGTAAGAGGCAGATGATAAACACACCTCCACTCTCGTATAAGCACACCTCCTTTTAAAAAAAAAATATATAAATTGTCTAAATTACCTTTTTTTTAAAAAAAATGAAATTCCTAAATTTACACCTCTCTTCCCCGCACCCCCTTCCCCGCACCAAAACGGGCCGTTCTGCAAGAAGAACGGTCCGTTCTGATTGCAGAACGGCCCGTTCTACAAGCAGTACAGGCCGTTTTGCTTGTAGTACGGGGCGTACTGAAAGTAGTACAGCAGAACGGGCCGTTCTGGGGCCGTTCTATTGCAGTACAGGCCACTGCGTTACTTTTAAAATGGCTACCTTATGACTGATTTTAAAACTCCGGTTTTAAAAGTCATTTTTGTACTAGTGTGTCTTTTCATAGAACAAGTAAGAGTCTTTCTCTTACAAGACCACCTGCTGACATTGCGCACCCCTCTTCTTTCTCTTTCTAGCACTCCTCTTTTTTTTTTTTCCCGCACCTCGCACGCCCCTCTTCTTTCTTTTTCTGGCACTCCTCTTCTTCTTCTTCTTACTGTTACGGAAAATTCTTTCTGAAATTATATAAAAATGTTCCGGAAAATACTTTCCATAATATTAAATTCTTATTCCGGAAAGTATTTTCCGGAAATGTTTTGTTACATAATTCCGGAAAGTACTTTCCATAATATTAAAGTTACTATTACGGAAAGTTCTTTCCGGAATTATATGAACAATAATTTTACTATTCCGGAAAGTACTTTCCGGAATGCTAATGACTGTAAAAGTACTTTCCGGAATTCTAATGACTGTAAAAGAACCTTTCTTATGCTGGTTATGGTGGGACTAGTTCTTTTTTTCTATTCAGAATGACTGTAAAAATATATTGCTTAATGACATTGAGCGAAAAGAGGCTTTGGGAAGAAGAGGGGTGTGGAGTGTGGGGTGCGGGGAAAGGGGGTGCGGGGAAGGGAGGTGTAAATTTAAGAATTTCATTTTTTTTAAAAGGGTAATTTAGACATTTTATATATTTTTTAAAAAAAGGGGTGTGTTTATACGAGAGTGGAGGTGTGTTTATCATCTGCCAAAGTAAGGATATACGACCTTGGCCCAGTAACCATTCGGGCCTTAAGAGATTCCAACATAGAAGTTCTTGTTGGGGTCCCTAATGAAAATACTAAATCCCTTGCCAGTGCTGCAGCAGCTACTAACAAATTATGGTAAAGTATGGCAAATAAATCCCAAGTCATATTAATTTTTATTTAAAATCCTTATTCGAAGACCATAGACTCTGAACTTATTCATTTTTCCTCTTCACGTTCATTTGCATGTTCTTCTCCAAAGCATGTATATGATCTTACCTGTTGTTTTTCTTTGGACCTTTTTTTGTGTAGATTTTTCTATAAATATAAACTTGTAACTTTCTAATAGAAAAAAGAAAGGAGATAAAAATGAATTAATGTTTCTAGTAAGTTAAAATAAACTAATTTACTTTATTCAAGTCAATGTTTTTTTTTCTTTTGTTGCTAAATCTATTTCCTCCGGTATCAAATTGAACTGAACTTATTCAACTCAATTTTGTTGATTTAATTGTAACTTCAATTTTCAAAACACACAATTAATAGATCAAATACAAGAACTTAAAAAGTGACCGTTCATAGTCTAATGTCTAATAAATAATTGCTTTATTTTTGGCATACGTAAAATGTTTTTATGTTTAGCATACTTTTTTTGGGCGGGTATAAATGTACGTTAAGTATACTTTCCTAATCGGCTAAATTTAGATACGGCCCAATGGGCCATACAAGATATATGCATCATGTATAAGGTAGATAGATTCAGGGCCTAGCCCCTTTGGTTATTCTCACTCCCCCTTTTTTTTAATGATTTTAAATGTCTCTCACATTATTTATCTTTTTACAAGAAATACTATTAACTAAATTTAAGTCTTTAAATTAAAAAAAAATAATTGATGAAGTTGTTGGAATAAATGTTTTATTAATATTAAAAAATAGGAAAAAAAAATAAATTTAATACAAATTTAATTAGCTAAATTAATCAACTTTCTCCATGAACCACAAACAACTTAACTTATATTTAGAGAAGGCTTTTCACTATCTCATATTACACACCCAAGTATTTGTTTTTTCGAATAGATTTATTTATGTGTATTTTTTGTCTCCTAAATTTTTTATTACCAATTTAATTCTTTCAATTTCCAAAATTATGCCATGTTTGTCTACCATTATATATTATCTAAAATTAAATAGAAAATGAAATTAAAAAAATGAAATAGAAAATAGTGATATGCCCGTGAATAACACTACTGACAGTTACTTAGCCACATAGGAAAATAGTAATGTCAAAAAAATTTAAAATTGAAAAAAAAAATTGTTCTAATTAATTATAAATTTTAATTGAAATAAAAATAAATAAATAACATGAACCTGGTGTCCGGTTGCCACTCACAAATATATCAATATTTTCTATTGAATTTTAAATGCTATATTAATATTGGACTAATATTACTTAATTTTAAAAATTATGAAAATGAAATTTGTAATAAAAAATTTAGATACTAAAATTACACATTTCAAAATACCATACGGACTGAACTCAAGCCTAAAATAAATTAGAAATTCGATAACTTTATCCTCACTTGGTAGTTGGAGCTGGTGGTTAAGTTGCATTAATTAATCGTAGCATACAGGTACAACATTAGGCATTAGCTACTTCACTTCCAAGAGTTGATTCGGTTACCAACAACTCCAATAGTTCAATTATACAATCTCAATCTCCCCCATAAAACTATAATCTATCTTACTAGTTCATTCTTCTTCAAAGCAACCAACTAAACCATTATTCGACGCCGAATATATATATGAATTGCAACTAGCTTACAGAAGACGCAAAATGGCCAAAAACCTCGCCTTCACTTTTTCCCCGAAAGCCATAGTAATGCTCCACCTCTCCCTCGTTGGCGTCACCCTAAGGCACATGGTCCTCACTGAGGGTGATGTAGTTACAAAACCCTCTACCCCTACGATCACTTTCTTCATGCATGACATCATTGGTGGATCAACCCCTTCCGAAAGAATCGTGGCTGGCACCATTGTGAACACTCAAACCAGTAACCTTCCTTTCTCAAAACCCAATAATAGGGTCTTCCCCTTCAAAGGTGCCATACCATTAGTTGATACTAGCACTTCCACTAATGTTCCTACACACACAAGCACCATGGTGGTGAAAAACATCGACAAAAACAAGGTCGTTATCGATAGGAACTCGAACTCCATTCCACTAACACTTGAGAAGTTTTTGTTTGGAAGAATAACGGTTATTGACGATGAAATAACAAAAGGGCACGAGTTGGGGTCAGGGGTCATTGGTAAAGCACAGGGTTTTCACTTGGCTAGCTCATTGGATGGAAGTAGCAGAACCATGGCATTTACAGCTTTATTTCGTGGTGAAGGTGATGATGACGATGATGGTGCTGTTAGTTTCTTTGGGGTGCATAGAACGGCTATACAGGAGTCTTATATTGCTGTTGTTGGAGGAACTAAAAAATATGATAATGCAAAAGGGTATGCGAAAATTGAGACTGTACTTTCACCTGAACAGCACACGACAAATGGGGTGGAAACACTTCTTCAGATTAGTGTCTACATAAGCTAGATTGCTGTGCTTTTTTTCGTTGACATATTGTTTATGGTGGAATTAGTTTAGAGATTCTTTTACTTCAAACTAGCACGATAAGCGTTTCAATTTAGGTATATTGTGCTTTGAGTTTTACGGGATGAGACAAAAGTGGATTAGGAAGGTTAATGGTTACTTGTTTCTAAAGATTCTTCAATAATTAACAAGCAATAATTTCCATACACATAAATACTAAGATGAACAGAATGAATAATGGAGATACTTGCAATACAAATCATGGTTCAAATTGCATAATGTTCTAGAGTTACAATGCCAAAGCGCTGTAACTACGTGATTAAAAGAAAGAAAACGAGAGAACTACACTAATTCTACTCCTATAAAGCAAAAAGGAAAGTGGCCGAGAATTAGTCATACCCAAAAACGATTCCTTGCACGAAAGCCATATGCGCAGGCAGAGAGTGCTTGAGATTCTAGTCTTAGTATGAGTTTTCCGACCTCCGTAAATTACCATGCCTTGCATATTTATAGAGCTAATCAAGGGCAGTTAGTTGTGTGTGAGTTATTGGAAAATAACCGTTATTCACTACGTTCTCATTACGTGGTCTGACATATAACTTCTCATAACCGCTCATCTCACGTGCTTTTATCTTTTCGATTCACTTTCCAATAACTGCTCTATTTTGACTCCTCAAACCCTTTTAGAAAACCTCTAGCAACTTACTTTATCAATTCTTCGATCATTTCTCTCTTCAGCTCTCTTTGATTCGACCCATTCTCTTCGACCCCAACTCGAGCACGAACAATTAAGGCTACTAATACGATCCTGGTAGGTGTTGACCTTTTCCGTCTCGAGTAGCTTTCGCAAATACCATTTTCGAGTCATATGATTTTCGAGTGTCCCTAACACATATGCTATTTGTTTGTAGGAAAAAAATATTGTTTTATCCTTGATATTGTTTGTACTTTGTAGGAAAAGAAGCAATACTATTTTTTTTTATCAGATATAAATATTTATGAGATATGACTTTTGATTTAATTTATGTTACACAAATTTGGTTTGGTTTTGTTGGAGTTTTCATTTTAGTAAGCAGAAGATTAGAGAACAGAGAAGAAGTTGAACCACTACAACACCGGTTTGTTAGCGTGCGCTTAAAACCATTTATGTCAATTATACAAGTTATTAAGCTATTTTGATGACACAGGCGTTGTGATAAATTATTCTTCCAATCTGCAATACATAATTTTTCGATGTACGAGTGTGGATGAAAGAGTCCTAATGTAGATATTGCAAATAGGTATGTTGAATAACGTATATGTTGAGAATGACCTATAAGCTTATCGATTTTAATGTTTCCTCCTAAAATATAGTGTTAAATTTATCTTAATTTATTCATGATCATTTGATGAATTTTTCTTAGTATGTAATTCTCTTGTATTTTTAATAAATGGAGTTTTTATTATAATATTTTTAACTCATTCGCTTTTATTAATTGATTTATTAAAAAATTATAAATTTAAGAGGAAGAATAATTAAATACTAAGATGTCAAATCTTCTAAATTTTGTGTATTTCAATAAACTGTATTCAATTAAAAGTGTGTTTAAAAAAATATGTTAAAGAGTATATTGAACTAAACTCTTGACCTAATGATGAGTTAAACTAGTTCTCTTAAATTTAATTCTCATTAATGTTAATATAATATTTGACCAGTAAAAATTTCATTATATAACTAAACATTAATTTTTAGTTATCAATTTTATAATATTACATAAACCATATTCACATAGAAAAAAAAGTGTCCGCTAACATTTATCTTTTTAACGATGGATATCAAAGTTGCATTCCCATTAATTAATAAAAGAAAATCATTTTTCCAACAATGATTTCATCCATTCCCATTAATTACTAACAAATTAAAGTATGCATGGCAGATAAATCCCAAGTCATAGATAGATACAGGTGAAAATGAACCCAATTATGACCGGGAAAACCAACTTTGACTCACACTAGACAAGAGAGTGGATTGAAGAGATGAGAGACGGAAAGGAAATAGAAAGAGTAAAATTAAAGCAGTGAAGTAATTAATAGGAAAGATATGCAGTGAGTTGCAGGAGAGTCTGGACGCCATCAGTATTGTGTTGCTGATTAGGGGAAAGCGGAAAAGTCTTGATGATGGCATAGCCTTGTGCGTTGAGATATCTGCCAGTCCCTCCAATGATGGCAAGTTGAGATTGGGAAACTTGAGTACGATGGACGCCAAAGAAGCAGAGACTGTCAGCGTAAGCGTTATCTTGGAACTTAGCAGTGAAAGCCATGAGCTGGCTGGTTCCATCAACAGCGCTCGCAATGTAAAAGCCCTGCGCCTTACCCACCAAACCCGAACCCATTTCCTCACCCTCTGTCAGCTCATCATCGAACACACTCATTGTCCCAAACATCACCTTTTGCAGTGTCATTCCCTCCGGAAGTTGGTTCGTGTTTGTCACCGGGAAACCGCTCCCTCCGCTCACCAAGTTGTTGCCGTTGTTGTTGAACACGCTCCCCGTGCTACCGCCCAGTCCGGTCAGGAAAGGCAGGTTGTTGTTGTTCAGGATTCCGCCGTTGTTGTTGTTCTGAGGAACCCCGTTGTTCAGAGGAATGTTCGCGCCGTTAGGCTTCGCGAATGCCACTTGAGCGTTCAGAGCTGGATTCGTCACTACTCCCGTCACCGCTCTCGCTGTGGGGTTCGACCCTCCCAGAATGTCGTGCATGAAAAATGACAACGTGTGCTGCTCCTCGTCAACGCCGTTCACCCCCTTCACCGCTTCAGGAGCCTCTTCTCCTTGTGCTGCCTCCTCAAGGATTCGAGTTGAACTCGCAGTGCCAAGGATCATTATTAGTGCTACCAAAAGTATGCAAAGAGAAACAAGCCTTGCCATAATTTTATTTGATACTTCTTGATGATTATTAGAGAGCTTTAAATAGCAATTAAGAGAAGGGACTTCAAATTAACTCTATCATGGAGTTGATGCCAGCGGAGTGGTTCATGTGTGCTGCTAGCTGATTACGTTCAATCTCCCCATGTAGTAGTTACAACTAAACGGCGCCTATATATTATTCTTATCAATTATACATTAATGACATAATCATTCTTATAGGAGTCTTTGCACGAGGCCAAAACCATTATTCAATTGGACAACCAAAGAGGAAAAACATCAAGTCACATCTTGTGCACCCACAAGAGAGGATTCATCCTTCGTGACCCAGTAAAGAACGAGTACACAACAGTAACCTTAGTAAAGTACAATTCTACAAAAAGCTTAAATGATTATTTTAAAATGTATATATATATATATATAATATATATATATATATATATATATATATAATATACACTAGTACAAAATATGAAATTTACGTCATTGTATTCTCGTCGTACCAAGAAAATTCAACGTTAAAAAAATACGGTAGCATTTTTGTAATTATAATCAAGTTTTTTACGTCGGACCTTATAGGAGCCGACGTAAATTTGAAAATCTACGTTGGATATAGCTTGTGTTCGACGTAGATTTTCCAAATTATACAACTAAACGGCGCCTATATATTATTCTTATCAATTATACATTAATGACATAATCATTCTTATAGGAGTCTTTGCACGAGGCCAAAACCATTATTCAATTGGACAACCAAAGAGGAAAAACATCAAGTCACATCTTGTGCACCCACAAGAGAGGATTCATCCTTCGTGACCCAGTAAAGAACGAGTACACAACAGTAACCTTAGTAAAGTACAATTCTACAAAAAGCTTAAATGATTATTTTAAAATGTATATATATATATATATATATATATATATAATATATATATATATATAATATACACTAGTACAAAATATGAAATTTACGTCATTGTATTCTCGTCGTACCAAGAAAATTCAACGTTAAAAAAATACGGTAGCATTTTTGTAATTATAATCAAGTTTTTTACGTCGGACCTTATAGGAGCCGACGTAAATTTGAAAATCTACGTTGGATATAGCTTGTGTTCGACGTAGATTTTCCAAATTACGTCGACCCCTATGAGATCCGACGTAAAATATTTACAAATTTCAAATTTTTTCGCGCGCGCGTCAATATTTAAACAACAGAGCTTTGAGTGTATGTGCAAATCGAGTCTTATGAGTTAACATTTCATTTGAGTGTATTGCATCTGAGTGTACGTTTGGACGTTTGGGTGATTCTTGAGTTTTTGACCGATTGTATTGGGCTCGCGTTTGAGGTTAGTTTGGAAAATCCTTTCTTAATATTTTAGCTAATTTGTTGAAAATAAATGTATGTATTGATCTATTAATATATTAGTTAATATTATCTTCTTCTTCGTGTTTGGGTGGATCATCCTTTGTTAATATATTAATTAATATCAAGTAGAAAATTCTTCGTATTTGGGTGGATCTCCAAGCAGAACGGCTCGTTCTGCTTGCACTCATTATATTTTTTTTTGTTTACAACTTTTTTACGTCGGCTCTTGTGAATGTCCGATGTAAATTTACGTCGACTATCACAACCGACGTAAATTACCTTTTTTGTACTAGTGATATATATTAAACCACTTAATATATATATATATATATATATATATATTATAAAAAAAATTATTTTAAAGCATTTTTTTTCAAGAGTTAATATTTAAATTTTATAATAATTATTAAAAAGTTGTTAATTAACATTATACCTGCATCCCCTTTAAGAGTATATTTGTAAAAACTTATAATCCTACCTTTCGTATGTTTCAGTGAGAAAAAAAAATGTTTATAAAATGCCATGTGCCATGCAAATGCAATTCACACCAGACTTGCACTTCGGTAATTCATGAATCGTCTAAATTTTGTAGCAAAGTTCCCTGTCATAATACGGTCCATGTTTTGTGCGCTCCCAAATCGGGTTTGTCTTTTTTTTTATTAAGTGCATGTCCTCGATCTAAAGTAAAATAGTTACGGTATTTGGTAAAATAACTATATCATTATTTATTATTAGTCAAGATAACACTTGCACGGACACTAGATCATTTATGTATGTCCATATTTAGTACTCCATTTCTATTTACTTTTAATATTTATTTTTTCTCATTCACATTTTGGAGCCTTTTCATATTCAATGATAGTAACAAGAAGACAAGAAGTACCGTACTGTGCCCATCCCCTAACACTACTTGTGTTCTTGTAATCTCTTGCGTTTTTCTATTTTTGTAGTCTGGAGGCTAAATTTTTAGATATATACTATTATGCAATAAGTTCTAAACTTCTAATGTGTTTTTTAAAAAGGTATTTCAAGCACTACGTATTTTCCTCATATATATCCTTTGTGCTCATGGGTATTAATTAGTCATTATCTTGTAATTTTGTTTTAAAAGTTATTTTGTAGCACGATTGGTAGTGAGGCTTTTTTTTTTTTTGTCAAATATCATATTTGTTTAGATATGGATATTGAGAAGGAAAATACACTTTCTTCTCTTGAAGACACCCTGCTGCGTAGAGAAGAATCTTTAGCTCATTGTTTGGTTTTTGATGATGAAAGTTTATACTCCAAAATTTGGACAAAAAAATAATATGGAGGAAGTTCGGGTGGCAAAATTAGGCATGGAGTTTAAATCTGATGAATAAACTTATCAATTTTACAATACATATAGTAGTGAAATTGGTTTTAGTATGAGAAGGCATTGTAAAAATGATCTTCCAAATGATACAATAAAAGATCGAATGTTTTGTTGCTCTGCTGAAGGCTTTCATCGTAATTATAAGAGAATCACTGAACTGAAAAAAAAAACAAGCTAATACAAGAATAGGTTGTGCAACACACATGCAGATTTCTATTCAACTTAATGGCAAGTATTCTGTTAGTATTCAACTTAATGTTCATAATACATGCATGTAAGAAAACATTGTGTTTCATCTATCAAATTAATCTTTATTTTAGAAGGAAGTTAAAAACAATTATCTATTACTTCTATCTTTATTTTAAGTGTTGGTTTTTTCATTTATTGTACTTAAAAATTACAAAATTGTAACATTTTCGCTTAAGTTTGACAAATGTTGTAATGTCCTTTTTTTAATAATTAAATAAATAATTAGAATAATTAGATATATAAACTATATATATATATATTATTAATAAAATAAAAGGGAGGGAACTTGTTAGAAATATTTGGGTTATACTTTGAACTTAACTCAAAGGCTAATTTAAATAAGAGAGGTTAAATAGGATTAAATTAGATTGCACATGTTTTTTAAAACCATAAGAGCTCATAGGAGGAAAAAACCAAAAGAGATTATGTAGAAATTAAGCACAATTTGATGGTAGGAAAAACACGATTTGACTGCAGAACCATTCTGTGAGACTCATCACTTTAAGTAGGGGAATTATATATCAAGTCTTAAACATGTATGAGAGATAAGGGTGGAGAGGTGAATCCTAAGCTTTTTAGATTATTTGTTTGAAGTGAATCTTTTTTTTATATGGTTACTAATTGAAATTATATCATTGCCTGTATGTTCTGATTCTTATTTGTATAATGATTAAATTAATAAAGAAATTTTGTGCTCTAAGAGTTACGATGATTATGCATGAATTTTGAGGATTTTGAGTAAATTGTGATGAGTTGGTATTACAATGAGGTTTATGGACCAAATGCATTTTTAAGTTGAAGTGTTTGATATGTATGATAAGTTGGAAGAAGGAAAAAATAATTATTTAACTAACTATTTCATATGTTTTAAATAATTATTTTGTATATTTTAATTAATTAGTTTGTACATTTTAAATAATTATTTTATAGGTTTTAAATAATCATTTGTACATTTTAAAGGATAATTGAAGAGTCAATAGGGAATACTAAGACTAAAAATTAAAAAGTAATTGATGAATAATGTTGAGACTATATGGTCTCTCCACGTCGGACGTGGAGTAAACCTTATTAAACGTCATGCGTATTTCTTTTAATTGTTTTATTTTAGAGTTTGTTTGTTGAATGAGTAGCCATGAAGAATGATTGATATTGTTTACTAATAAATTAAAATTAATGAATATATTGAAAGAATTTGTTATGTTGTATCGTGATGTTGTCTAAATAGCCCTATTTATATATTATTGAATAAATATGATGAATTTTATGATGAGATAAATTACGAGAACTTGATGATGATGACATATGGTGAGATACGATGCATGAAATAAATGACGATGTGATGTAATGTTGAGTTGTGATGAATATGGTGAAGATGCATTTTGTGAAAGTATTGATGATGAGACATGATGAAGAAGTCCAGTACTACGGACTGACACTCGAGGAGTTGATGATGCATTTGAGTGGTTAAATTGTTTGTGAGATAGTGTAAGTTTATATAGGTGGTCCTTACACTATTTGATAGATGGTCTCGTTGCATTACTCCTATACTATTTTGTATACTTGATGAAAGAGATTGGTACTACATACATGTAGAGTTAGGAGATTACATCTCATGAGTCTTAATTGATGAATATTATTTATTGTGATTGATAGAATGATAATGATAAATAGAATGTAATATGTTAACTTGTTATTAATATTGTATGAGAGAATATTGTTTTAATAGTGTGACATCTAGGCTAAGTTCTATGATTAGTATTTGTTTAATTTGAATTTCTTTTAAGTTGTTTTATTATTAGAACTTAAGGAGACATTTTATTTCATTTGAAATGGAACTTTATGAATTTTTATTTTAGGTATTGATGAAAGATGTGAACCTTTTTTTTTACCAATTTATGAGAAGTATTATTATAAACGTTTTTATTTTCTAGAAATTTTGTTACATTGTATTTATTAAATCCTTGGGGGTAGAAAGGTATCACAACTTACCTTTTACTCCCTAATTTGATCATATCTTAAATTCACAACATCCTTTTATGTGATTTCAAAGCTAAAGTTAACTAAAATCGAGGGCTATAATTCTTATGAAACAACATAAATCCTAATTATGTCATATATCATGCTTGGCAAGGCACTTCTCATGCCTGATACTAAGAGGTCAAAAAGTTCTATAGAGTTTTAGTACCCAGTGTAGTTGAGATTATGCTCAACGAGAAACTTACATAAAAACAATGTTAAATGGAGTCTGATGTGGTATAGTTAGGGCCTAACACCAAGAGAAATGAAAGCTCTCGATAATTATCTCACTCAATGCCATGGTTTTTTGTTAGGTGTGTCATGAACTCTACACTTGTGTAGAAATGCGACTTTTGCAAATTGGAGGCTTCCTATCCACCAATTGCTCAAATACCTCTCATATACAAATTGAAGCCTAATTTAAGGGTTCTAACCCATCCTTAACTCGATTATTTAATTAATTTCATTACCAATTCATCTTATTTGATTTTAAGGTTCCTAAAGGTTCTTGCATTTTATAACACCTTAAATTTTCTAAATTTATTAAAAAGATATTTTAATTAGTTAAAAATGTTTTGTAAAAAAATAGTAGAGGTTTTTTAAATGATAATTATGAGTGTTTTATTTAATCATTAAAAGTTTGTGAAATGATTTTGTTATATGATTTAATTGGAGAATATGTGTTTTTATTATAATCATTTTTTTTGAATTTGGTTTTATTTATAATTGTTTTTATTTTTTAAATAAAAAAATGGGAGTTTTTTTTTTTTTTAATATAATCACTTATGCTTATTCTTTTCTCTACGCTCCTTTCTTTGAAATCCAAAGAACTTAAGGAGGAGAACACAAGGAGTACATTATAGAGATTTGCATTCATTATCAAGCATCTATCAAGGTAAGAGAGATTACATAATCTCATTCTGAGATGTCAGATATTTGTTAGATAGTGGGATTAGTTCTCAATCTCGTTGGTTGCTTTTTTATGCTCTGTGAGAGAAATCTCAATTTGATATATACAATGAGAATTGGTGTTTCATATGATTTGTGGATGCTCTTTGATTGATTTTTGTGCTATATATGACATGAATTGCACTTGGATTGGAACAATTATGAATCATAGTTCTCATAGGAAACTGTTGATTTATATAACATGTTGAAGATTGATGTTAATTGATGTTGATGAAGCTTGATGTCAATTTGAATTAATAAAATAAAGTATTAAATAATTTTTAAACTTTTTAAAAAATTGCAAACTTAATTTATGTATTAAAAACTTTTAATTTAACGGTTGGATCATTAAAATTTGATGCAAAACATAAGTTATTAAGTGGAGTAAGTCTACCAAGACTTACTCTTAGAGTAAGTCATAGTAGAGTTACTTCATTTAATAATTCATGATATACATTGAATTTCAACAATCTAATCATTGAAATGAGAGTTATTATTAAATAGATTAAGTTTACAAATTCTTACACAATTTGAAAATCATTTGATACTTCATTACATTAATTCAAATTATTGATAATGTGCTTTTGTTATTATCCATTAATTTGAATTAATCTAACAAAGTATAAAATGATTTTCAAATTCTGTAAAATTTTGCACACTTGATCTGTTCATTGTGAACTTTTGTTGAATTGTTGAAGTTTGATGTAAAATATGAGTTATTGAATGAAGTAAATCTATTAAGACTTTTTTTTGGGTAACTGGATGTCAGAACCCGAAAAATTTCAATCTTACACACAAATGATTCTCTTCCCGATTAAAAATCTCATCAATCAAGGAATGTCCAAATACCAAACTAAACCTTAATTGATGGATTTGAAAAGTAGTTCGTGGTAGTCGCCACCGATGTTTTGCTCAAAACATCAGAAAAAAGAAAATTTTTTGAAAAATGTCAATTTGGTCTTTCTAACCATAATTGAGTTTGGGGGTCAGTTACGTGTAAGGAAGGTATTATTAGGCACCTTACAACGCTCTGAATCGGTACCCTGATGATGAAATTAACGCAATATGGAATAGTAATTTAAATATTTGGTTCCCTTTATTGATCATTATTTACATGCTAGAATTTAAATTTATGCGATTTATCCTAAGACGTTTACATTATTGCTTTTAATTATAGGTTTGTTTATGACTGAAAAAATAGATAAGAGAGAGAAGGGATTTGATAAAAATACCTCTTTGAGCGCTTTTATAAATGCCTTGAATGTTGCGGTCTTAATTAGGCACTTTTTGGCTACCTTTCACATTACAAAATTTCTCACAACTCTCAAAGAATACAAGAAGAATTAAAGAAAGAGAAGAATTCTAACTATAACAACTTTAATGGACAATTTACTTTGCCTTTTTTCCCGTCCCTAAACACTGTGCACAAGACTTATATTTATAGGCACAAAAATTTATCGGAATTGACCGTTTTGATATTAGAACGGGTCGTTTTGGAGGTTATTACATGTAAAATTTAAAAATAAAACGATTTATTCTGGATTTAAATTTTGCACGTAACAAACTAGGTCAGAACAGGGTGTTCTGATCTAGGGTTACAAGCTATTTTCAAAGCTTGGAATGGCTCGTTCCGATTTGGGCCTCTAGATGCTGCTTTAGTATGTTCTTGCATAAAAAAATGGGCCTTCAAGGTCATCTCTTCCTTGTTTAGCCTTGTTCTTCATGTTTTAGAGCATCCTGAACGAAATTGAGTGTCTACAGTAGAATCCCTCCTTATTAGGATTGGAAATGAGTCGAGTTAAGCTAAGCTCAGGTCAATAATATTTGACTAAACTCATAGCTCAACTCTAATTTGACATGAACCTTTTTTTCTAACTTAAAGTCAACTGAGTTTAAGTTCGCTATAGTAACTTGATTCAGCTCGTTAGCTTAAAATCACATGCACCAAGAGTCAGCTTTTTTAAATTTTTTTATACATTTCAATATTTTAATTTAATAATATATTTTAGATAAAATAATTGTATAATTTTCTAAAAGACAAAAAATAATTTATTCTATTCATTTTACAAGGCTACAAGATATGACTTTAAAAAAACACAATTATAATCAAAACTTGTATAAATGAAAATCACTACATCTTGCATAAAATAATAGAAATTTTGAAGTGTCCATTTCTTTTATTATTATTCACTTATAACTAAGTTTTGAAATTTTAGTAAGTTAAACATAAATAGAAAGTTAATTATATATTTATATGTCAAGCTGATTCATGAATCAAATAATAGATAAGTCAAGTTTAGCTCATTTATTTATCAAAACTCAACTTATTTAGTTCATGAAACAAGTTTAAAAAGTTAATTATTAATTTGAGTTTCAAACTATTTTCAAATTGGTTCAATTTTTTGTCACTCTTTCTCTTGATATATATACCAAGACGTGCTCTTAAAGTAAATGAAAATTTCTTATATATATATATATAAGTTTACTTAAATTTATATCGTTCATATTTTACATTAAATTTTAATGATCTAAGAGTTGAATTTAAAATTCTTAATGTATAGATGAAGTCTGTAAATAAAAAAAATAAAGATTATTTAATATTTTGATTCATTAATTCAAATTAATATATAAAATAATTTTATGATTGTATATTAATTTAAATTAATAAAATAAAGTATTTTTATTTTATCTTTAATAATTATAGATAATTTTTATATAAAATAAAATAAAGTATTCATTAATTCAAATTAATATATAAAATAATTCGATTGAGAACTTAGGTGAAATAAGCAAATCAAGTCGCTTCTGATTTTGATTATGCCTCTACCCGTGGTTACTATTGTCGTCGGCTTCCTCAATTTTCCAATATTTATTAATTGTCCATTTGAATTTGATTAGGTAAAAATTCAGGATTGCCACATGATTTTGTGCATTGCATGTTAATTACGTGTGGTTTTTTCTTTAACCCCAAAAGAGAAGAAGATACGTGTGGCTGTTATTATTATTATTATTTTTTTGAAAAACCCGATTTGACGTTAAATGTGTGTGGTAGGTGGAACAGAATTCAAATAAATACCGGAGACATCTTTTTTGAGAATAAATACCGTACATTTATAATCTATCATTTTCTAAAGTATTAGGATTAGTCTTATGTTCAATCCTCATATTTTTCTGAAAAATAGTAATATTGGACTTTGACTGAGCGATCTTAATATCAAGAAAATAACGTAGGGTACCTAAATCCTTAGTTTGAAAGTGTTTAAATAAATATTGCTTCAAAGTCTTGATGCCCTCCTGATCATCACCTGTAATCACAATAGCATCTACATAAACAACAAGATAGATAAATTTATGTGTCGATGAGCGTCTAAAGAAGACAGAGTGGTTTGCCTCGCAGCGGATCATTCCAAATTCCTCCTAAACCGACCAAACCAAGCACGAGGTGATTGTTTGAGGCCATACAAGGACTTTTGTAATTTACATACAAGACCAGACCCCCCTTGAGCAACAAACCCGGGAGGTTGATCCATATAAATCTCCTCCTCCAAATCACCATGTAAGAAGGTATTTTTGATGTCTAATTGAAACAAAGGCCAATGCCTCATAGCAGCCATGGCTAGGAAGAGACGAATTGACGCCATCTTCGCAACTGGAGAGAAAGTGTCGTTGTAATCCAAACCATATACTTGCGTGTATCCTTTAGCCACAAGACGAGCTTTCAATCTATCCACTTGTCCATCAGGGCCCACTTTAATATTAAATACCCACCGACAACCAACAACGAATTTTTCAGGTGGAGGTGGGACAAGTACCCAAGTGTGGTTAGAGTCTAAAGCTGTCATCTCATCAATCATTGCTTGTCACCATCCTGGATGGGTTAATGCCTCCTGTACTGTCTTGGGAATGGTAATAGAGGAAATAGCAGAGACAAAAGCATAATAGGTAGGAGACAAACGATGATATGAAAGAAAGTTATAAATAGGATGAGGATTACAAGTAGAACGACTACCTTTACGAAGAGCAATGGGCAAGTCAACTGAGGTAGGTGGGACTGGAGTAGGTGAGGAGACTAAAGCATGAGTAGAATCACATGGCTCAATTGTAGAATCATTAGGAGGAACAACAGTTATCCCAAATCGGTGTAGAAGATTGTCAGACCCTGGTAGTGTGGGAGGATCTGGTGCCTCTAAAGTAGAAGGTGTGGTAGGAGGCACACTATGATCAAAATGAGGAATAGGCAATACCTGAGAGAGGAGATATGAGTCAACCGAAGAGACATCTATGGCAATAAAATATGGTGTATCTTCAAAGAAAGTGACATCTGCACTGGTGTAAAATCATTGCATAGCAGGAGAGTAACAACGGTATCCTAAGAACACACATTTGATGGCCCGAACAGACAACTTATCACGTCTTGAGAAAAAATCATGGACAAAACAAGTACACCCAAAGACACGAGGATGAACAGAGTAAAGGGGATCCGATGGGTATAATAGGGAATGAGGTACTTGATCATTCAAGACAGACGATGGCATTCGATTTATTAGATACCTTGCAGTGAGGACAGCATCGCCCCACAACTTTGGGGGTGCATTGGCATTCAATAAAAGAGTACGAGCAGTGTCCACAATATGTCTATGTTTTCGCTCAGCTACACTATTTTGTTGAGGTGTATGAGGGCAACTAGATTGATGTAGAATGCCATGAGAAGCCATAAATGATTTGAAGCAATCTGAAAAATATTCTTTAGCATTATCGCTTCGTAAAATCTGAATTACTTTGCCAAATTGAGTTTTGATCTCCGAATAGAAACTTAGGAAAATATTGAATAACTCAGAACGATTTTTCATCAAAAATATCCAAGTACATCTAGAAAAATCATCAATAAAGGTGACGTAATACCTATGTCCCAAAAGAGAAGGAACACGACTAGGACCCCAAACATCAGAATGAATAACATCAAAAGGAGACATAGCTCTACTATTAACACTATTAGGAAAAGAAACTCTAACATGCTTTCCTAATTGACACGACTCACACTCTAAAGACTCTAACCGTGAGAGATGAGGTACCATTTTCTTTAATTTATTCAAGCTTGGATGACTCAGGCGACGGTGGATTAAACCAGGAGACTCAATAGATGCACATATGGTAGAGGTAGAAGGCTGAAGGTAGTAGAGACCATATGATTCAGATCTGGCTCCAATCGTCTGTCCCGTACTCCGGTCCTGTATCAAGAAAGAATCATAAGTGAAGGTTATGACACAGTTTAGTGACCGAGTTAACTTACTTATAGAAATCAAATTAAAGGGACATCCAGGAACTAGTAAAACAGATTTTAATGGTAGTGATGGAAGAGGTGATATTTGACCAATACCAGTGGCTTGGACTTTTGACCCATCTGCAAGAGTGATATGATGTGGAGTTTTAGGTGATGATAGGTTACAAAAAAGGGAGACATTACCAGTTAGGTGATCAGAAGCACCGGAGTCCAAAACCCAAGGTCCAATAGACGTAGAATGAGAGAGACAGACCGTAGAATTACCAGTATGAGCAACAGTGATGGAGGAAGGGGCCTGTTTAGTTGCCTTTAGTTGAAGATACTCTTTGTAATCATCGGCAGATAATGTGATTGGATGATTGCTCTTGGGTTCAATCTTGACTTCTAGAGTCGAAGTCGGAGATTGAGCCACTTTAGTTGTCTTGCTCGGAAAGCCATGCAAGGAATAACACTTGTCTCGTGTATGCCCATCTCTTTGACAGTAGGTACAATGGAGGTTTCCTCTACCTCCTTTACCACGAACACGACCTCGACCACCTCCTCGACTTTCACGGTCAGTTGAACTAGGGATAAAAGCAGAGGGTGTGCCATTCTTGGAAATCTCTGCCATGAAGAGAAAAAGGAGAAGAATAGCAAAAAAAACACCTCCAAACAATCCCGAAAGACCTCTGAGACAGCAAACAAACAGTCCCAAAATTTCGTGGCAGCACCCAAACAACCACGAAATTCCAAGCAGCAACCAAACGACCACCTACAGTGTGACCCACTACCTAAAAAGGGTGAAAACAAGAAGAGGGAGGGTCGGCGAGTCCAACGGTGCAAACGGCGTCGCAAACGGAGGCCTGGAGGGCAGCGCGTGGGTTCACGCGCCGGCGAGCTTTTTTGATAAAAATCCCGCGTGAGAGCGCTTGAGACACCGGTCTGGAGGCGGATCGCGACGGAAAGGCCGATCGGCGACCTCTGAACACTCAGGCGGCGTCAACTCCGACAACCGCTAACAAAATTTGAAAAAACCCTAGATGCCTTGGTGGCGGCTGGGTTAAGGTTTCCAAACCAAGACCAAAATGCTCTGGTACCAACTTGAATCTGAATGATTTCATGTTATTGAATTGATGGATACAATAAAATAAATAGGCATAAAACATAATCAATCCCTAAAGTTTAGAGATTTAGATAAAACTGACTAAGGAAACTAAACTAGAAATTAGGAGAGGATAAACTAGTATATCTAAACTATATCTTATATAATTATCTTAACAGTTTTTTCACACATGTTAATAGAATATAGCTCAGATTTATATGGTAGGTGAAACAGATTTCGAAATAAATATCGTAGATAGTTTTTTTAAGAATAAATATTATAGATTTATATTTTATTATTTTCTATAATAATTAAAATTAGTTTAGAGGTTAGATAATTAGAAATATAAGACTTAAGTTCAATCTTTATTACAATCATTTTTGTAATCTTTTATGTCTTTATTAAAAAAAATATTTTATCACTTTCTATTTTTGTAATTTCCCAAATTTATAATTTTGGTCTTGAATTTTTATTATGACTTTTTAATAATTAAGCAATATCTGTATACATCTAACATATTATTTAAAATTAAATAGAAAATTCTAACAAGTGTTCATGAATGATATTATTCACAAATAGTTAATTAGTAAAAAGATATTAAAAATAAAAAATTAATTAATAGATTATAAATTTTAATTAAAATAAATAAGAAACATATTACATCTCTAAAAAAAATGTTAGTTCCTTAGATAGAGGTCGTGTAACCAATAAATATCAATTAATATCACTTATAATCACGTCGATATTTTTTTTTATATAATTTTGAATGATGTATTAACAGTGGATCAACATTGTTTAATTTTAAAAACTAGAACACCAGATTTATAATAAAAAAATCAAGAGACTAAACTTCACATTCGCAAAATTATTGGTATCAAAATTGAATTTAAATAAATGATTGTTTTAATTATTAAATATAGTTGTTCGAGTGAGGAATTTATCAGACTATATATATATATATATATATATATATATATATATATATATAAATTAAAGTAACTAATTTTATTTTATTATTCAAATAAAATAATTTCCTATTGTTTTTCCAAAGTCAATCTTTTTTTTTTTTCGCAAACTATATACTACCAAAATTAAAAATACACAGACACCGAATATACGGTATTTATTTATTTATTTCACGATGGACTGCCTCTTTGATAGTTGTTTTATATATTTAATAGAAAATATATATAATGGAAATATCATTTTTAATATGAGTATGAAAATTCTGAAGAGTGTAAAGTCATCAAGTGAGAAGTTATTTTTTCATCATTGATTGTATGTTTAGTATGGTAATTATTATTGATTAAAAATAATTAAAATGGAAGAATATGAAATTAAAATAAGAATTGATTAGAACAAATAAAAAGTTTTTCTTTCTCAGTATACGTTAAAACAAAAGAAGGAGAAAAACTTAAACAAAGGCTGAGGATTATACTAGACTGGGATTTTGAAAAGACAATTTTAGCTTAATTTTTTTTTTTGGTAAATTTTAATGAATTTTAAAATGCTTTATAGAGATGTTATGATTTTTAGGATTTTTTTAAAATATTTTTAAAATTTGATTTTTAATCAAGATTTTATAATTCATATTTTAATAGATTTATATTATAAGATTTTCAAGGATTTTATGAATTTTACAAGAAAATATGGATTTGAAATACTACAAGATTTAATATATAAAAAATAACACAAATAATAAAAAAAAATTAACACAATTTTTCTATTTTATGATAAATAATTGTCTTTATTTTTTGGTAAATAACTCATTTTAATGTCCTCTTACCTAACATTTATTCACATATATAAAGTTATATTAGTCCTTTATATATATTGATGTATTCTCTTTTACGAGTTTAAAACTGAACAATATGTTTCAAGTTATGGTTTTATTAATTGATAACATTAAAGATGGAGATTTTTTCACTAATTCAATTAAAAATTTATTAAAATTATATTCTTTATGAATAAAGTCATGTAATGTCACATGTTAATATAAACTCAACTTGTGTCTTAAATACTTTCTTTTCATTGAGGATTAATAAATATTTTAATTTTAAATCTTATTAAAAATAAATAATTTAATTTTTTTAAATAGATAATATTTAATAATATAAAAATTGTTTTAAATAATTAATTAAAAAAATATAAACACTTTTTTCGAGTAGAAATTTGAACCTACATCTATTACCTTATAAAAAAACTGGTCTCTTTTATAAAGTTTAAGAATTTTTCCAATAAAAAAATACTCTTTATTTTCTAAAAACTCTTTTTAAAATGTATCCATACATGTTCTAACTTATATATATAGAGAGTATATAAAATATTAAATATATAATTTAAATTATATATACGTAGAACATTCTTAATTTAGTCTTTATGTATAAAACATTATTAAATTAGTTCTTATATGTATAAATATTTATCGATTTAGTTCATGCCGTCTTTAATCTTTTACACACTTTTAGTTTTTTTATTTATTTAAAAGGACACATTTTTTTAATTTAATCTTATACATGTAGGATATTTTAACTTGATCCTTGTATACAAGAGTTAAATTGAGAATGTTGAGTAAAGTAGGGAGTGTAACATTCTAGGGTTGAGTACATGTTTAGCCAATAATATGCTTCTTTCACAAAATAAATTATGGCTAACAATGAATCAGAGGATCTATATGATGTTATTTATGTAAAAGACTTAAAGGTATTTCTTATACCTCATCAATATATAATTTTTTGTTGTTCAAAAAAAAATTGAGAATGTATAATATAATAGGATTAAATTAAGAATACATTACATGTATAAAAGTTAATTAAATTAAGATTATGTAAGAGAGTTAATAATCATTATATGACAATAAAGACAAAACTAAACCGTTATTATTAAATTAATAATTGTACAGGTAGGGGTGTTCGGCCACCACCCTGTCGGTCGCCGAACGGCCGAATCTGATAGCCGAACGCCAATCGGCCACCAGGATCGGCCTACGCTCACTTATTACTCTTAATCAATAATTATGGGTTAATTACACTGATAAACTGATTAAAGCGTATTACCTAATACGGTAAATATGTTGCAGGGTCCATGGAGTCCAGGGCCCATAAATGTCAGTATAAATAGCTCAGGTCACGAGGTAACGTCACTGTTCATTAATTACCCTAGATATTTGTGCTTGTCCTGACTTGAGCTTTGGAGTACCTTTTGCAGGTACCAATACCAGCATATTGGATCGGAGCTCTCGTTCGGCCATTCAGAATACTAGAAGACTTAGTGTGCCCATCAGACAGGTACAATAACTTTTATGTATAGGAACAAATCACGAGCCTAAACAGTTAGCGGAGACAAATTATTTAGAAAAAAAATAGTAATTATTATACATATATAAATAAAGACACAAATATTACATAATAAAAAAAACACTTGTTAAAAATGAAAAATGAGGTAAAAAAAAAATAGTCAATAAAAGATAAAAATTTAAAAATAATTGATAAATTTTTTTTGATGGGAAAATAATTGATAAATTAAAAACAATGAATTCGAATTATAAATTTAAGTGTATAGTGAGACAAAAAATCTATTACTCAAAACACGTATATATTATTCTTAAAAGTATGAGGTGCAAATACAGCCATCTATATTAAGTTCCATCGAGAGAGACCAAATTAAGAATTAATTACTATTCTATATATATAACCTACATAAAAGTAACCATCTTAACAAAACTGAGGCATACATCAGGACTTGATTTTTATCAAGTGTGCATAAGATACCAAAAATATCATCTTGTTCATTTCATAATAAAATCTGACATGCACTAATGGTTAAGATTTATTCCTATTATTAAATGGTTATCAAGATCATTTAAAAAATTTTAAAGAACCAAAATAGAATAAAATTATATTTATAGACATTAAAAATATATTTAAACATTTTTCATTTGTATACATAACAAGTGAAAACAATTCTTCTAAAGTGATTTTTTTTAAAAAAAAGGTAAATTTGTATTTAAAATATATATTTTTAAAATAAAAGTGAAATAATATTCTTAAATCTCAATAAATTAGTATTGAAATTTAATTTTCATGTATTGTTAGTATAACTTTTTTACATTATCAATAAATAAATAAAAATCAAACTAAATATAAATATAAAAATAATCATTATAAAAATAAACAAATGTATTATACATGACAAATGCATGATTTGATAAATACATGACAAATGCATGATTTGACAAATACATGATAAATGCATGACAAATGTATTATAATCAAACTAAACTCCTTTCACGTATATTCAATACTATGGTACTATGGTACAATTAGCAATGCATCATCTCCAATATAAAAATAATATACAAATTTAATGATCGAGGTATGTCCAAATTGATTTAATTTTATTAATTAATGTATATTATTAAATTTGTATATTATTTTTATATTAGAATTATCTTCTGGTAAAAATGATTTATAAATTTTTATAATTATTCTAGTGTTTTTTTAATCAAAATATTATAAAATTTTAATATTAAATTTTTAAATAATTTGATAAATTAATTTTTTTGTAAATATTATAATTATTTGTTTTTTGTAAATAATTAATTAAAATGTAAAAAATTTAAGATGAGTTAATAAATTATGAAAGGTATTAAATTTAGGATTTAGATTTTTAAGATTTAGGGTTTAATAGATTTTTTTATATATTATAATTATGTTTTTAAAGATTTTGTAATTATTTTAGTGATTTTGTTTTTGTAACTAACATATAACAATTTTTTGTTTTAAAATATCGTAATTATTTTGGTAAAAATTTTGTTAACTAAAACATTTCATATTTAAATTTTAAGATAATTTAATAAATTAAAATAAAATGTTTATAGGGTTATGGTTTAGTAGATTTTTTTATATATATTAGAACTATCTTTAGATAAAAATGATTTATAAATTTTTTATTCGTCTAATAATATTTTTTTTTTGGTAACAAGCAAATATAAAAGATTTAATTTAAAAATTATAAATAATTTGATAACTAAAAAAAGGTTTTATGAATATTATAATTATTATGGTAATTTTTTAACTATATTATTTCAAATATAATTTTTTTATATAATTTGATAAATTTAAAAAATTTAAAATCTATGGTTTAGAAATTTAAGTTTTAGAATTTATTGAATTTTTTTTTATAATAGAATTATCTTCTGTAAAAAAGGAATTAAAAAATTCGTTAATAGTCTAGTAATTTTATTTTTTTAACTGACATATAACAAATTTTTTATTTAAAAATATCGTAAGAAATTTGATGGAAGCTAAAATATTTAAAATTTACAGATAATTTGTTAAATAAAAAAGGTTAAAATTAAAAAATAAATGTTACTTAAAAAATAATTAATTAATCCAAATTTTTTCACAAATACTATATAATGAAAAGTTAAAAATAAAAAATGGCTGATGAGGGAAACCTGAAAAACAAAAAACTCAGAACTGAATTCAGAGAGAGAACAGAAAAAAAAATCAAGAAGTGAGAAAGTGAAGGAGAAATATACCGAAAAAAACTGAATACACTAATCCCAGGTTGTTTAAAGTCACTTTGAAACCCTAAACCATCAAACATTGTAAAATAAGATATAAAGAGTTGAAGAGAGTTAATTATAAACCCTAAACTTAAAAAAATGGAGAATGTGAACACTAATTCTCCTCGTGCACTAGAGTTAGAACAGGAGCGAACACCCACACCACCCTCTTCTTGTTCTCCTTCGTCAAGAGGACCAGGAGCATGGAGATCCATCAAATATATCATTGGTAATTTCCTCCACATCTTACAATTTATGTAACATTAACATTCATTGTTCTGATGAATGTCATTAATTTGCAAAGGTAACGAGTCGTTCGAGAAATTGGCATCCATGAGTTTGATATCAAATCTGACACTGTATTTGCTCACAAATTACAACCTGAGTGGCATATATGTGGTTAATGTGGTGCAAATTTGGAGTGGATCCTCCAACGTCTTCTCAATAATCGGTGCTTTCATTTCTGATACTTATTTAGGCAGGTTTCGGACCCTTCTCTATGGTTGTATCGCATCATTTCTGGTAAGGAAATTAACTTGCATGTTCCTGTCTTCCTTTCCATTCAAGTGCAAATTATTTTCATTGAGTCATGTTTTTAATTGTCAAATTAATTTTCATTTTTCTCTTCCTATATTTATTTCCACCTTTCTGCAACATAACCTTGTAATGCCTAAATGTACTCTTCAATAGGCATTGAAATTGAAAAAAAAAATTGAGAAAAATGCTGAGGCATTTATTCATCAATTCACAAATTAACATAATGTTAACTTCTAGTGCTTATTGTATTAAGTAAAATATGGAAGTTGTAACAAATATGCCCAATGTCAGTTAGTATAATGAAAGATCATGCATGAATACACATGATACAGCATTGCATTGCAGCAAACTTTCAAGTCACTTATTGATTCAATAACTTTCTTTTTAAACTGGGGGAGGGGGAGATTGTATTTGACAGGGCATATTAACCATAACCCTAACAGCAGGTATACATCAACTAAGACCCGAAACCTGCAAGGAAAGACCTCATTGTCAATTGCCACAAGCTTGGCAGCTAGCAGTCCTGTTTTTAGGTCTTGGACTATTAACCATAGGAGCAGGGGGAATTAGGCCATGCAACATTGCTTTTGGTGCTGATCAATTTGACACCAACACAGACAAGGGAAAGGGACAACTTCAGAGCTTTTTCAATTGGTGGTACTTCACTTTCACCATTGCACTTGTTATAGCACTCATTGGTGTTGTTTATATTCAAACCAATATAAGCTGGACTTTAGGTTTTGCCATTCCAACTGCTTGCCTTGCTTTCTCAATAACCATTTTCCTTCTTGTTCGCCACACTTACATTTACAAGAAGCCTCGAGGGAGCATCTTTTCAGACCTGGCCAAGGTCATTGCAGCAGCCTATAAAAAACGTAAAATACAAGCTTCTCGGAGAGCCCTTTACAATCCTACTTCCACTTTAGAATTGGAGAATAGTAGGCTTGTTCAAACAGATAGGTTCAAGTTCCTTGATAAGGCTGCTATAATAGTTAATCCTAATGAGTTGAATGACCAAGGCATGGCTAGGGTATTTGGAGACTTTGTAGTTTGTAACAAGTGGAACGCTTTAAATGTTTATTGGGAATTCTACCAGTGTGGGTGGCAGGAATTTGTTGCTTCATTGTGATGGACCAGCAAAACACTTTTGGGGTGCTTCAAGTTATTCAAACCAAAAGGTCTATTGGGCCACACTTTAATGTTTCACCAGGGTGGATGAACCTTACATCAATGCTCGCACTCTCATTTTGGATATACATTTATGAGTGCGTCTACATTCCCTTAGTGAGGAGGATCACTAAAAAGCCTTCAAGATTGAGCATGGAGCAAAGAATTAGAATTGGGATTTTGTTGTCCATCGTATGCATGTTGGTAGCAGCAATGGTTGAAATGAAACGTCGTGAATCGGCTTTGAAACATGGCCTGTTCATTTCACCAATAAGTTTTGCCTTCTTGTTGCCTCAGTTTGCTATAGCAGGCCTTACCGAGGCATTTTTTGCTGTTGCTATAATGAAATTCTTTACCTTGCAAATGCCAGAGAGCATGAGAACTGTTGCTGGGGCAATCTTCTTTTTGAGCCTCTCCGTTGCAAACTACTTAGGATCCTTAATTGTCAATATTGTCCACAAAGCAACATCACATAGAGAAAAAACTTCATGGATAGATGGTCATGATTTGAATGAGGGTAGACTTGATTATTACTATTTTGTCATTGCTGCATTAGGAGCTTTGAATTTCGTCTACTTCAATTTCTTTGCTAGCCGATATTTAGTTAGTGACAAAGACAATGAAACAACAGAGGTGCAACCAGGACAGTCAATGGTTGTTAGGAGTGGGCAAAAAAAACTAAACTGAGCTGAACTGAACTGAACTGGTGGTGAACTGTACTATAAAAAACTGAACTGTTTGTAAAAAAAACTGAACTGAACTGTTTTAAAAAAACTGAACTGAACTGAACTGTTGTAAAGTTGAACTGTACTGAACTATAAAAACTGAACTGAATTATAAAAATTGAACTATTTTTATAAAAGAATAAAAATTAAATATGTTTAACATGTTATGTCTTAATAGATTAGCTCGATAGTCTAATAACCAAAATTTTAGAAAAAAAGTGATTTGAAAAAAAATTATATCAATTTTGTGAACTTAACGGATCAATTGAGTTATGTTGAACTACTTATTTTTAGGCTTAAAATTCACCGAGTTTGTTTGACTTAATTTTATATTTTTTTCCTTCGAAAAATTTAAATAAAATAGAAAATAAAGTAAAGTTGACAAATGTGTCCTATTTTGATAGATCAATGAGTTAAAATTGTTCAATTTAAAATATCATAACAGTTTAGTACAGTTTAAATTGCAGTTCAGTTCAAGTTTTTATAGTATAGTTCAGTTCAGTTCAATGACACAAAAGAATAGTTCAGTTCAGTTCGTCTGAACTAATATTTAGTTTAGTTCAGTTCATATGAATTACTTTTAAGTTCAGTATAGTTTTTATAAGTTCAGTTCAGTTCAGTTCGTTTTGCCCACCCCTAATGGTTGTGGGGGAATCATCCGAACCAAATGACGAGGAGAATGTCTTGGATACAATTAGCACAAGACAAATGGCAACCTTCTCTCCTCTTGTTGGAGTTCAAATTTGAAAATTCAATTCTTAAGTGCCATGAATTTATTTCTTGTTAGGTTTTTTTCTTCTTAAATTTTTTTTATGCAATTCAATTTTGATATGGTTTTGTGTCTTTTACTTTAGATCTTTTTGTCTCCAACCCTTTATGTCACACTATAGAGATTAAATTTTGCCTCTGTTAATTATCATACTTTAGTCACAATTATAAATACACTTTCTTTCTTTCAATTTTAGTTTACCTTTGATATATATAAAGTATATTTATTTATCATGAAGCTTATAAACAAGACTTTTCATTTTCAATTGAAAACACTAGAGTAATGGACAAAACATGACGCCAAATTTATTTGGCTCATTTTCCTTGTTTCGCTGTTCTTTATTTTGTTTGTTTTTTCATTACTTAGCATATTTGGTGACATGTTAAAGATGTACATAGATCTATAAAATTGCGTCATATGGGAAAAAAAATACATCGATTATCATTAACATAACTTTTTCATTGATACAGTTTTAAGTGTAAGTAGAAATAGATTCAATCATTCAAACAAACGCACAGTTTCTCTAAAAAAAGAGTTTTTTCCTTAGAGCATCTACAACTCCCAACCACTTTAAATGGGTCCCACTGTGCCACGTCATTCATAAGCAACTCATATTACATTTTTATAATTTTTGCTCCAATGAGAATTGCTTATAAACACTCCTACTTTTTACAACTCATACTACACTTTTTTGACACCTCACACTACACTTTATGATAAAATTTTATAAAATTAATTATTATGAATAATATATAAATATAAATAACTAACAAATTAAAAATTATAATAATAAAAAATTTCAATAATAAAAAAAATACATAATAAAAAAATACAAAAAATTATAATAAAAAAATACATAATAAAAAAAATACCAAAAATTATAATAATAAAAAAAATTACATGATATAAAAAAAATATAAAAAATTACATAATACATAAAAAATATAAAAAAAATACATAATACATAAAAAAAATAAAAAAAATAAAAAAAATCACATCTCTCAGACTCTCACTCACGTTTTCTTCCAATCACTCTTTCTTTCTCTTCGGTCTTTCTTCACTCTCTCTTCACGGGGGGTTTTGTTGTGCACAGGAGTCTAGGTGCAGAGGGGTCGCGCGCGGAAGGGACAACCGTGTGGAGGGGGTCACGCGCGGAGGGGCGTACGGGCCGGGAGTCCTGGTGCGCTGGGCGGAGGGGTTTGACCGGGCGGTTCGCGCGGGCCGGCGGGTCTGGTTGTGCGAAGCTGCGTGCGCGGGGCGGAGGGGTCTGGCCGGACGGATCCGCGCACCGGCCGGATGGAGGAAGAAGAGGTGAAGGATGTTTTTCCTGTTTTTTTGATTTACCAAGTTTCTGTCCATATTCCACCTGGATCAGTTTCAACCAATCAAACTCCTCTTCTTCAAAATTTTCAGTGCTAAGCACCATTCCTTGTACAAGCAACTGAGAAAAAAATTTAAGCAACTGAGTTGCCACGTAGGATAAGTCCAATGGCAATTTCTAACAAGCACCGTTGCTTGTCAGTAAGCAACACACTAAGAACGTGCCGCTGGAGGTGCTCTTAGTTCATATCTTAATATTGATGATGTTATAATGAGAAAGAGAAACTATGATTTGAGAAAATTCAAGGATTAGCTAATAAGTTTTCGAGGTAAAAGAATTTTAAAGGACTTTTTTTTTTAAGTATAATTAATATTAAGATTCAAATCTAATGTATAACATCTTATTTTTTATATATTATTTTAATCACTAATTAAACTAACCTTATCGGTTATTCAATTTGGTTTAAAATTAATATGTAATATGTGAAGTTTTTTTTTAATTGTTTTTCTTATAGTTTGTCAAAATATAATTCTTATTTGACTCGAAAATGATTGCTTCCTATAAAAAAAAATACATGTAATATAAACAAAAATTAATTGAATTGATTGAAGAGTTGAATCATGCACTATTATTTGGAGTATTCATTAGATTAAGTTAATTTGATAAACTTGTTAATCCAAATCAAGCTAATTAAAATCTTTATTATTTTGGTTAATTAATAAATTCATTTTACATCAAATATAAATTAAACTAATTATAATTAGTTTGCTTTTCAAATTTATCTCTTAACTTGAACCAATCTAATCACAAGCTGATCAACTTTTTTTTAATGCTGAAACAAGCTCATATTATTTCATTCATGATAATACCTGATCAACTTTTTTTTTTCATAAAATTTTAAATTTATGTACTTTAGACTTTAATATGTTATTCCTTTCTTCTATTTTTTTTTTCATTTTCAATTTATTTTGAATGCCATATATATTTTATATTTTTAAATGATTTTGGTTATATATGTTTTTTTATCTATTTTTATAATATATTAATTACAATATTATAATATATTATTTATTTAATTAAGTAAAAGGATTAATGAGATACATAAAGACCCATTTAATATAAAGTAATATTAAATTGAAATTTTCATGTAATGAATAACACACGTAAAATAAAAAATAAAAATATAATAATTTATCTTTTAGCTTAACCTAACAAGGAAATTCAATTTTTAATTGGATTGATTTTTTTTTGTTTTTTAAATAGAACCACATCAACTCCAGAACGCCTTATATAAAGCTGTTTTCATTTTCAATTTTTGAACATATTTTAAAATATTGTGTACCATAAAAAAATATCAACATGTAATTTAATTTAATGGATTTCTATGTTTTTCCAACAAAAGTTAACAAACTTGTATATAATTGGCTAATTCCATATACTATAGAATAATTTTATCTATCCAATAAAGTTCAAGACTTAAATAAATAAATGAAGTTGGGAAAACTATAAAATTAAGGGTAGTTTTAGAAATTAAACTTGAAAATGATTGAATATTGTAGTAGTGTGTGGTGGATTTTAGAAAGTGAAGGAGAGAAAGCTACGGAAAAAAGGAAAGAAGAAAAAGGTAAACAGTTATAAAAACTAAAAAAGTGATGTGAATTTTAAATAATGATACACAAATACACATAAGTTACACCCTTCTTAATTTTATAAAAAGGTTCAGTAGTAATATTCTTTTCTTTCTAGGAACTACTATGATACTCATGATAATTGAAGGGTTTTGGTACCTCAAATTATTTGAACAAATAAATTTAAAAAAAATAAATTCAAAATAACAAATTTTAGATTAAAAATTTGAAGAAGATAAATCAATAAAAAGACTAATTCAAAAAAAAATAATCAAAAAGTCAATTTTCATAATAAATTTTATTATATGTTAGAATTAAAAAATTAAAAACAAAAAGTATAATAATATTATAAAAATATTAAATAAGAAAAGAATAATAAATAATATAATTAAAAAACTAATTTATACTATAAATTTAAAAAATTAACAAAAAAAAACTAAAACATAATAACAAAATATTAATATTAAATTATTTAATTATAATAGATGCTATATTAAAATAAAATTTAAAAAATTTAAAAATATAAAAAAAAATTTATAAAAAAAAATTATTAAAAATACTAAATAAAAATAAAAATAAAATAAGTAATTATAATAAATAAATAAGAAATTAGACGGCTGCCCACAATTATAGTTGGTATCATAGAAATGTTCTTTCTTTTTTCTCTCGTGTCATACAATTGGCATGATTTTTTATTATGACCCTCCAAGAGCCAAAAAAAAGATGTCATGCATGCATGACTAGTGTATATATAGCCATTAAATATTAGTTTACATTGGATAACAGTTCTCGCGTGACGAGTTTTTGTCATGTTTGCATCAACCAGCTAGGTTAATAGTAGTTGATTAGCTGTTAATAAGTTTCATTTCACTGTAACAACATTCAAAGTGATTACAGTGGGCACCGCATTGCTTTCCCAAAAAAAAGAAAGAAAAATGTAGTACTGTAATATATATATATATATATTATCAAATATATTTTGAATTATAGTTTATCTATGTGGGCAACATAACTAGAGCAGTAAAACTAAAAAGTACTCTTACAGCGCGGGTGAATCTTCTAACATGTCAACATGTATAGCCTTTCTCAACTTGAGAAAAGAAAGAGAAACAGAGACTACTCGTGTATTTAAATTAAAATTATACACATGAAGAAACGTAAGGAAAATGGAGGCTCTCCAAAGTAAGGAAATCCAAGGAAAATGGAGGCTCTCCTCTTTGTCTCTTTCATTGTTTCAGCTGCAGTGCGCTACGTGTTCCTCCTTAAGTTGACGAACAATGTCATATCGGTGATGATGCTCGGGGAGGCGGAGGAGGCCTTACCTCCAAGCCATCATCGTCAAGGAAACATTTCGTCTACACCTACCAATGCCTATGGTCACTAGCTATGATGCACCGATACGATACGCATATCAGATACGACACGTATCCGATACGGCGATACGATTATTTTAAAATATATAAGATACGATACTTGTAAGATACGTGTCATCATATATATCAATGTTCATACAATATAATAACTGTATACTAAGTAATTTTGATCAAAATTCATAGACATTAAATATATAATTGTTATTTTACAAATCCAAATTAAAAACATACTTATTATACATTACTAAAAATAAATAAATTATAAATCATTTCATCATAAATTACTTTTTATTATTTACAAATAAAAATAATATTATTTATTTCATTCATTTCTTAAAATTATCTATATAGAAGACAATTTTTATTTACAGTTCATCAAGGACCAATATTTCTATGTTTCTATATTAAATATATTTATATTTATTTAGCTGTAATGGATATTTCATAATTTTTCAAAAATTTAAATATTTTATCGATACGTATTACCAATAAGTATCGGTGAAGTATATCTGAGAGTATTGGAATTGAATAAAAATTTTATAATATTTTTAAGGGTTAGAATACTTTATTGACACATATCGGTGAAGTATTAAGAATATCGTGTCGAATACATATCGGTAAAGCAAATTGAAGTATCAATACTTTATAGGTCACTAGAAAATGTGTCGCAAGTTGTAGCATCGAAAAAATTACGTAATCCCAAAAAATACACTACTTTTCGTAAATATTTGGTCCATTAGAAGGGACCCAAATTAATTATTGGAAGAACCCATTGGAGTTTCTTCCCGAGAGATTCTTGAAGGTTGGTGAAGAAGGGCAAATAGATGTGAGGGGTCAACACTTTCAACTTTTGCCGTTTGGTTCAGGTGTCATGATGACTTAACTTATTCTATTTTCTTATTCTGTTTTCTATTTGTATTTTTTAATTCAGTTAGGAGGTTAGGAGGTTAGTTAGTCATAGTTTGTTTTCTCTTGTATTGCTGTAACTATATATACTTGTAGTTGATCATTGTTAAATAGGGTTTTTCAATATATTCCTGATTTCACATTCTTCTTCTTCTCCTTCTTCAAGAAAGTTTCTTTCATGATATTTTCATGGTGATTTCTTTATCAAAATTGTAATATGGTATCAAAGCCTGTGCCAGGGCTCTGTGTTTTTTTTTCCTTCCCTCTTCCATCAATTAAAGATCTAATTTCTTGATCTGTTCCCCTTCTTTTTTTTCCATCTTCAAAATCTTCAATCATGACTGTTCAAACAAACCCTCTCCTTGATCCTCTCAGTCCATATTTTCTTCCTTCCAACGAAAATCCTTCAATCAGTTTGGTTTCTGCACCTCTAAATGATCACAATTATCTTTCTTGGTCGCAATCTATGTTGCTTGTTCTCGGAACCAAAAACAAACTCGCATTCATCGATGGATCTCTCGCTCGACCTGTCACTGCCGGAGTGGATCAAACAGCTTGGGATCGTTGCAACAAGTTGGTTATTTCCTGGATCGTACAATCGCTGGATACATCCCTAATTCCAAGTGTAATCTGGATGCCAACAGCTTCTCAAATATGGAACGATCTCAAGAAACGGTACTACCAAGGTGATGCCTTTAGAATCTCTGAATTGCTTGAGGAAATCTACTCACTAAAACAAGGTAATATGTCCATTACACATTACTTCACAACCTTACAAGGACTATGGCAAGAATTAGATCATTTCTGTCCTATACCTTCCTGCACTTGCTTTACTACCTGTTCTTGTACACTCATCCCTACCATTCAGTCATACAGGGAAAGAGAATGTGTCATAAGGTTTCTTAAAGGATTGAATGAGCAGTATTCCAATGTAAGATCTCAAGTAATGTTGATGGACCCTTTGCCATCGGTGCAAAAGGTTTTCTCCATGATCTTGCAACAAGAAAGAGAATTCCATGGTACCAACGATAATCAGGTATTGGCAGTGACTTCTAATAATGAAAGGAACAACTATAAAGGATCCAAAACATTTAAAAGAAATAAAGACTACAACACAAAGGTATGTTCCCATTGTGGGAGGATTGGTCACCTAGTTGATTCATGTTATAAGAAACATGGTCCTCCACTACAACACAAGCATGGCAGAATTGTGAACCAGTACCAATCTGTTTCTGATGAGGATACTGATGATGATCAATCTATCCACTCTCAGAGAGTAGTCTCCCATAATTCAGGGAACATGTTTACTCCAGAACAACATCAAGCCCTTCTAGCCCTTCTTCAACAATCAGGTAGCACATCCAGTCACTCTGTGAATCAACTTGCAGGTCCTTCTATCCTTTCTTCTCCAAAGCCACCAGGTATGATTCTGTCTTTCCCTTATTCTCATAATAGTGATTGCTGGATCATAGATACTGGAGCCACAGATCACGTTTGTAAAAACATCAATTTTTTTCAATCCTATAGAAGAATCAAGCCTATACTGATCCAACTTCCAAATGGATCACAAGTTAGTACTTGTGTATCTGGAACTGTTCTGCTGTCCAAAACATGTTACCTAACGGATGTTTTATTTATTCCTAACTTTCATTTTAATCTTATTTCGGTCTCCAAGCTTGCTAAAACTTTATCCTGCACACTTACCTTTTCTGATTCTGATTGTCAGATTCAAGCAAATCACTCCATGAGGATGATTGGTGCAGCTGAGTTGCGGGCAGGATTGTATGCAATGGTTTCCTCACCTGAGTCAAATGTTGTTCATCACTGTACATGTCATTTTTTTACTTACCAATCAGATTTATGGCATTTGAGATTAGGACATTTATCACATGACAAACTTTCTGCTCTCAAGGGATCTTATCCTGAAATTCAATGCAATAAAATTTCTTTGACTTGTGAAATTTGTCATCTTGCTAAGCACAAAAGATTACCTTTTCCAGATAGCTTAACCAAATCTGAAAATGTGTTTGATTTAATTCATGTAGACATTTGGGGACCTTTATCTGTAGCTTCTATTTTTGGTCACAAATACTTCCTAACTATAGTAGACGACAAATCTAGATTCACTTGGATATTTTTCATGAAAAATAAGTTTGAAACCAAGTTATTGTTGCAGAACTTTGTCTCTTTTGTTCAAACTCAGTTTCAACAAAACATTAAAACTATAAGAACTGATAATGGCTCAGAATTTCTTTTAAAAGATTGGTATGCTAAATTGGGAATTGTGCATCAAACCTCTTGTGTAAATACACCACAACAAAATGGAGTAGTCGAGAGAAAACATCAACATATTTTAAGTATGGCTAGAGCACTTATGTTTCAATCAAATGTAAGCAAAATGTTTTGGAATTATGCTATTGGACATGCTGTCCACTTAATTAATAGACTACCTACTAGATTTTTGCAACAAAATTCTCCTTATTATGTGCTTTATTCAGAAAAACCTGATTTCTCACATTTGAAGGTCTTTGGTTGTTTGGCTTTTGCTTCTACTTTATCTCATAATAGAACCAAACTTGAACCTAGATCAAGAAAATGTATGTTTCTTGGATACAGTTCAGGCACAAAAGGATTTATTATGTATGATTTAAAAACAAGAGAGACTTTCATTTCTAGAGATGTACAATTTTATGAGAATATTTTTCCACTACAAAAGGATTTTTCAATTCAATCTACTGATGGTCCTGTTGTACCTATAGCACAAATGCCTTTAACTAGTTGTGACCCTATTCCTAGTCATACTCATGATAATCTTGATGAAACTGAACATGAACATAATTCTTCAACTTTACCTATGACAAATTCCAGCAATAGTGATCAACCTAACATTGAAATTAATATCCCTGAAATTAGAAGAACATCTCAAAGAGTCAAAAACAGACCAGGATATTTGCAGGACTACCATTGCACTCTTGCAGCTTCAAAAGTTGACCAATCATCATCTACAGCCAGGTATCCTATCTCTGATTACCTTCCCTATACATCTTATTCTGCAGTTCAACAGTCTTTTGTTTCAACTATTTCTTCAATCATTGAACCGAGGTCTTATCAAGATGCTATTAATCATGATTGCTGGAAGGAAGCTATTAGAGCAGAATTAGATGCTTTAGATAAACAGAAAACCTGGATATTAACTGATCTTCCTCCTAATAAAAGGGCTGTTGGTTGTAGATGGGTATTTAAGGTGAAATATCATGCTGATGGATCAGTTGAAAGATATAAGGCTAGACTAGTAGCCAAAGGTTTTACACAAATACCAGGTTTGGATTACATTGACACTTTTAGTCCTGTAGTAAGAATGACCACTATTAGAGTTTTTTTGGCTATAGCTGCTGCTTCTAATTGGTCAGTACATCAACTAGATATTAACACTGCTTTCTTACATGGTGACTTAGTAGAAGAAGTTTATATGAAACCACCTCCTGGCCTTATCTTATCTTCTCCTAACAAAGTATGCAAATTGCAAAAATCTCTTTATGGTCTCAAACAAGCCAGTAGACAATGGAACATTAAACTCACTGAGACACTCAAACTGTTTGGCTTTGTTCAGTCAAAGTCAGATTATTCATTGTTTACTAAAAGAACTAATATCGGTTTTATAGCCATCCTTGTGTATGTTGATGACTTGATTATTTCAGGTAGTGATGAAACAGAGATTATGAAGGTAAAGAGGCTTCTGGACAAACAATTTAGTATCAAGGATCTTGGCCAATTGAGCTACTTTCTTGGTCTTGAGTTTTCTAGATCAGATCAAGGCATTTCTGTTTGCCAGAGAAAGTATGCCCTTGAGTTGTTGCAAGATACAGGACTATTAGCATCCAAACCATGTTCTACTCCAATGGATCACACAACTAGGCTTCACCATGATCCACTTGATCTCTATTCAGATCCATCATCATATAGAAGACTAGTTGGCAGATTGATTTACTTAACCCACACAAGACCTGATTTGGCCTTTGCTGTTGGAAAATTAAGTCAATTCATGCACCAACCAAACAATGCACATTTTCAAGCTGCTCGGAAAGTGCTTAGATATGTGAAAGCTACTCCAACAAAGGGTCTATTCTTCCCATCCTCATCAGATCTTAAGCTCACAGGTTATACAAATTCAGACTGGGCCACTTGTCCTGATTCAAGGAGATCCATTTCAGGCTTCTATTTTTTTCTGGGCAATGCGTTAGTTTCTTGGAAAAGCAAGAAACAAAATGTGGTGTCTAGATCTTCATCTGAAGCTGAATATCGAGCCTTAGCATTAGGAGTTTGTGAAGCTCAATGGCTTCATAAGCTGTTGACAGACTTTCAACTGCAAGATCTCATTCCAATATCTCTGTTTTGTGATAATCAGTCAGCCTTGTACATTGCTGCTAACCCTGTATTCCCCGAAAGAACTAAGCATGTGGAAATTGATTGCCACACTGTCAGAGATCAAGTTCAAGCAGGATTTATTCATCTAGCTCCAATCACTTCATCTGGACAGCTTGCTGATATTTTAACTAAGCCTCTTTTACCAAAAATGTTCCAGGATTTTGTGTGCAAGCTTGGACTTTCAAACTTTACCACTCCAAGCTTGAGGGAGGGTGTCATGATGACTTAACTTATTCTATTTTCTTATTCTGTTTTCTATTTGTATTTTTTAATTCAGTTAGGAGGTTAGTTAGTCATAGTTTGTTTTCTCTTGTATTGCTGTAACTATATATACTTGTAGTTGATCATTGTTAAATAGGTTTTTTCAATATTTTTCTGATTTCACATTCTTCTTCTTCTCCTTCTTCAAGAAAGTTTCTTTCATGATATTTTCATGGTGATTTCTTTATCAAAATTGTAATATCAGGGAGGAGGATGTGCCCTGGGGTGAGTTAGCCATGCAGGAGGTGCCAGCACTGCTTGCAGCCATCATCCAGTGCTTTGATTTTCAGGTGGTGGATTCCAATGGTGAGGTTTTGAAGGGTAAAAATGTAGTGAATATTGATGTGAGTGAGAAGCCAGGGTTGACGGCTCCTAGGGCGCACGACTTGGTCTGTTTTCCTGTTGAAAGACCCAACCTTAATTTTCGAAATTGATTTGCGGTTACAATAATATGGCTTTGGCTAAATTTGTGTATGCAAATTTATACAGTAGTGTTTCTAAATGCTAGTATTCTCTAAGGTGATTGTTGTGGTAACTCCTAGATTTAGAACTTTGTTTCCGAGTGTATTAATGTCCATTCAACTTGGTCGGTCAATTAACTTATGACCTATGTGAGTTCTTATTTATCCAAATATAATGATAATATAATTTAAAATAATCAATTTTTCAATTATATTATTGGCAAATAATTTATTTCAAAAACTAATCAATTTTTTATATATTAATTATTAGTAAAATTTAATAACTTTTAATTTAATTAAATAGATAAAATTTAACATACACCATAAATTATTGAGTAAAATAACTTTATTAAAAATTATTTTATAAATCATTTGATTCTTTCTTTTTATCTCTCTATATTTTATATATATATATATATTTATTTATTTATTTAAAAATTTATTGATCTTTTTTAATATATGATTGTGAAACGGAAAATGTCAAGATATATAGTCTTTCTCAACTTGAGAAAAGAAAGAGAAATAGAAACTACTTTTTGTATTTAAATTAAGATTATAAACATGAAGAAACGTATATACTAAATGAGACACTACGTACAAATACATTCTTGTTTTTAGCACATTTTATCTTTTTCCTTAAAATTTATTATGTGATTATTAAATAGAAAATGCAAGTATATAACTCAGCGGAACAACCTACGTAATTTCAATAAACAAAAATGTACTTATGTCAGAAACTGTATTACGTTAGTAATTGTTTATGTTGCATTTTTCTTTTGCGAATTATGAACCTATCCACGTCTAAGAATCGATATATTATATCCGAATGTGAAAATCAACAGAAAAGAGAGAACGATGTAACTTCTATTATTTTTTGATACATCAATTATAGAAAATTAAAGGATTTTTGAAATTCATGATACTCACATAATAATAAGAAAGTGTGTATCTTTCTCCATAATAAAAATCTCATTTGATCTTTAAAGTGTTTTAATCTTCTTGAGAAGAGAACTAAGATTTCACTCCCTTTGGTTTTTCTTTCTACTCTCTTTATCTTTCCTGATAGCTAGGATTTGAGAGAATATTTTCTGTCAGGGGAGTGTGGACCTTGTCTTACATTAGTGGATATTTATAACCCCTAAAGATTGTTATTCTCATCAAATAACAATTATTCTCATAATTGCTCCATTAAACCCATTTATGATTTAGTCTTTAATTATTTAATTATTTATTTATTAGTCCCTTTATATATTACATATTTCTCACATGAGACATAATTATCTTATATTCTCTCACTTGACTCATGTGACATTTATCATAACAGACAAATAAATAAATAAATTAAATTAATATAATGCGCATTAAAATGGCTAAATCATTTTATACATTGAGTTCATCATAATTTCATATTTAAAAATATGAACTAATTTGAGTCATGGTGGTTGTACATCAGTTTAATCGACAGAGTCCCTTCCATGTACTACAAACAAGTCTTCTTCTTAATATGATCATTAATAAGGAGCACATACTTGGTCCAACTTTATATCTTCATTCAAGATAACACCTGTTTACATTACTCTAAGACAAATATGCATAAAACTATAGAAAACAGGTACTCAGAAACATATCATTAATGAGCTCAAAATGTCAATCACTTAATATAAAATAAACATGATACTCAACAATCATTAGTAACAATAATGCTCATATTTTTAACATGCTCAATAAATGTTTTGGGAAGTAATCCCTTTGTTAAAAGATCAGCAATCATAAGATTTGTGCTAATATGTTCTATTGACACTCTTTGTTTCTGAACTTCCTCCTTCACGGCAAAGTACTTTAATTCCATACGCTTAGCACCCTTAGAGTACTTGTCGTTCTTAGAAAAAAATACTGCTGCAGAATTATCACAATACATTTTCAGCGGCTTAGCACTGTCGACAATTCCAAGCCCTGAAATAAAGTTCCGTAACCAATTAGCTTGAATTGTAGCCTCAAAACATGCTACAAATTCAGCTTTCATAGTCAATGAAGCAATAACTATTTGTTTTTCACTTTTCCATGATATTGCTCCTCTAGCCAAAAGAAATACATAGCCAAGAGTGGATTTTCTTGAATCCACACATTCAGCAAAATCAGAGTCTGAATATCCAATCACCTCAAGGTGATTAGACCTCCTATATGTAAGCATGTGACACTTTGTTCCCTGTAAGTATCTCAGAACTTTCTTTGCAGCTTTCCAATGTTCCATTCCCGGATTACTTTGATATCTTCCTAACATTCCAGCTACAAAGCTTATATTTGGTCGAGTACAGATCTGAGCATACATGATACACCCAACAACTGATGCATACAGAATTGCTTCCATTTATTTTCGTTCCAAGTCATTTTTAGGATATTGAGTGAGACTAAACTTATCTCCTTTGTGAATTGGAACGGGCGATGCTGAGCACTTTTCCATCCTGAATCTCTCTAGTACTTTATTGATATATGTTTTCTAAGACAAGCCTAATAGTCCTTGTGATCTATCTTGGAATATTTCTATTCCTATCACATAGCTTGGCTCGCCCATATCTTTCATTTCAAAGTTACTAGAGAGAAACTTCTTAGTCTCATGAAGAAGACCAAGATCATTAGTTGCAATCAAGATGTCATCAACATACAGAATTAAAAATATAACTTTACTCCCATTGACCTTCAAATATATGCATCGATCAACAATATTTTCTTTAAATCCAAAGGAAACAATGGTATTGTGAATAATCAATTTTATCCGGAATCACAAAAATAATGAAATGGACATCTACTATGAAAAGGAGGAGCTCCCAAAGTATGGAAGCAACATTATATGACAACAAGAAAGTTTGAAGCCAAAAAAAATTGTTTAATTAGCCCAGAACGGGTCGGAACGGACCGTTCCGATTTTGAAACGGGCCGTTCTGGCAACTTCTTACGTCTATAAATAGACGACTCGGGCATAGTTTTCGGGGCCAGAAAATTTCGTCTAAGACTCTTTAGAGCTAGAAATTTCTGTCTCTCTCTCTTTGTATTTCTTGAGATCTATGAGGAACATTATAGTGTGTTAGGTCGCCAAAAAGAGCCTAATAGATCATCATATTTGAAGATTCAGCAAGTTAAAGTCTCTCATTTGGTATCATTTCTTTTTCTTTCTTTTTTTAATTTATTTTTTATTCATTTTTTATTTTTTAATTTTTATTTAATAATTGTATGTACATAGTGAATATGATTTGTTGTCTTTAAAATAATTGTTTAAAAAATATTTAATATACGAAAAATAATAATGTTAATTGAATAACATTTTATCTTTAACATTATTTGGTTCTAGGGGTTTAATAACTAGTCATTTGCTAGCTTAAACTCTCCTGTACAAAATTTTTTTTAAGAACAAAGATGTTGCAACTAATTACGTTAATTAAGTAACACTTCTATTTTTAATGTTATTGAAGAGACTTATTAATTAGTCATTTGCTAACTTGAATCCTTATGCAAAATCTATTTTTTTAAATAAAAATATTCATGTATACTTATTTTTATGGTTAATGATATTAATTGAGTAACACTTCTACCCTTTAATATCATGTAAATCACAAAAGTTAATAGAATAATTATTCATTATCTTAAGTTTTAAGCATAATTTAGTATCAACAAATAAAAATCAATAACATTGATTGAATAACAATTCTATCTTTCATGTTATTGGAATGGTTTATTGATTAATCATTTGCTAACCCAAATCCCTATAATTTTCTAATATAAATACAAAAAAAAGGCATCTCACATTTTAAAAAAAAAATATATATATATATATATATATATATATATTTCTCAGGAGAAAATTAAATATTTATAAATTTATATAATTTTGCGCAATTAATTAAAGGTACTATTTTTACGGGTGTTGTAGGGTGTTAATACCTTCCTTACACGTAATTGACTCCCGAACCCAACTTTAATTTTAAAGATTATCTTTTAAAGGGTTTTCCAATGTTTTTCCCTTAAAATAAAATATTGGTGGCGATTCCATTGAAAAAAAAAGGTTGTCGTCATTCCGTTGTGATTCTGATTACGATAGGTATCATTAAATTTTAAATACCATTGGCGAGAAGCTTGCTTAAGTCCATATATTGATTTCTTTGATTTGCACACCATGTGTTTCTTTCCTTCAACTGAGAACCCCATTAGTTGGTCCATGTAAACATTCTCCTCCAAATTTCCATTTAGAAAGACGGTTTTCACATCCATTTGATGTAGCTCCAAGTCATAATGGGCTACTAATGTCATGATAATTCTAAAGGAATCCTTTCGTGAGACGGGTGAAAAAGTCTCTTTGTAATCAATGTCATCTTTTTTAGTAAAACCCTTAACAACAAGTCTAGCCTTGTACCTTTCAAGATTGTCATCAGAGTCACTTTTAGTTTTAAAGACCCACTTACAACCAACTCTCTTGCAACCTTCTGGCAATTCTACAAGATCCCAAACATCATTTTGTTCCATGGATTTTAATTCTTCTTTCATGGCATTTAACCACTTTTCAGAATTATCACAACTTACAGCTTGTGAAAACGAAACTGGATCATTCTCATTAATACTTGAGTCAGTTTCTAACTCATGTAGATATACCATATAGTCATTTGAAATAGCTGGTCTTTTTTCTCTTTGTGACCTTCTTAATGTTATTTCTTGTGGTTGTTCTATAATAGGTTCATTATGAATCTTGGGTTCATTATTGTGTTGCTCTTCTTCATTGTTGTTTGACACAACAGTTAGAGAAACACTTACTTTATTGCCAGAGGCATAAGTCAAAGGAACTTGCATTCTAACTTCTTTGACTTCCACTTTCTGTGGAATTGTACTCCCACTAACTTTACAATTTTCAATAAACCTTGCATTTCCAGTTTCAACAATTCTCATATTATGATTAGGATTATAAAACATATATCCCTTTGATTTTTCTGGATAATCAATGAAATATCCACTGATTGTTCTTGCATCTGATTTCTTTTCCTGTGGATTATAAATCCTTATTTCTACCTGACAACCCCAAACAAGTAAGTGTCTTAAACTAGGTGTCCTACCAGTCCACAATTCAAAAGGTGTCTTTGAAATTGCCTTATTAGGAACCTTGTTTAACAAATACATGGTAATTTTCAAGGCATACATCCACAAATATATGGGTAAAGTTGAATTACTTAACATACTCCTAACTATATCCATTAATGTTCTATTATGTCTTTCTGATACACCATTTTGTTGTGGTGTACATGACATTGTATATTGAGCACAAATGCCACGTTTCTGAAGAAGTTTAGCAAATGGACCTAGGTGTTGCCCAGTTTTATTATATCTTCCATAATACTCACCACCTCTATCAAATCTTACAACTTTCACTTTTTGTCTAATTGCCTTTCTACTTCATTCAAGTAAATTTCTAAGGCATCGACTGCTTGAGATTTCTCATGCAATAGATAGACATAACCATAATGTGAATAGTCATCTATAAAGGTAATGAAGTATTTTTCTTTTCCGAAAGAATTGACATCAAAAGGACCACATATATCGATATGCACAATTTCAAGAAGCTGAGTGCTTCTTGTAGCTCCTTTCTTTGTATGTTTTGTTTGTTTTCCTTTAATACAATCTACACAAATATTTAGATCCGTAAAATCTAGATTTGGAAGAATTTCATTTTTTTATTAATCTTTCCATTCTTTCTCTAGAAATGTGACCTAAACGTCTATGTCACAAGAAAGCAGAACGTTCATTTATTAAACTATGGACATGGAATTCGTAGAGGCCCTTAAACCTGTAGATCAATCATGTTGGATTTCACCTTTCAACTTTCATCAAAATATTTTTAAAGCCGACTAAGAGGCAGGGATGAAATTCAGACCCGATAGACAAAAATCAGCAACTATACGTTCTTAAGGCTCTGCTTAGAGATCATGTTATATAATTTTTAAAATTTGCCGTAATCTTGTATTTATGTTGTGTGTCATGTTATATATCTTTGCCATCAAATACCATTAACAATCGTCTTCTAACCTATGCACCAAGATATATCCACCAATTGTAAACAATATGTTCCCCTTGAAATGAAACCATTCAATAAACGTTATTACCTTAAAAAGTGAAAACTTATGAAGGACTTCCAATTTCCTCCACACCAAATGCATTTTATTAGATATTCAGAGATGCAAGTACTTTCATAAGCTCACTAACACCCTTATCCTCACTACAGACAGACTTTATAATAATTTCCCAGCTCTTCAAATCAAGTTCTACCTTTCTCTTCTCCATCTCTTCCAAAACAAAGCAAGCACCATCAATATTCCCACATTTCAACAGGCCAACAACCAGATAATTAAATGTCTCCGAACGTGGACAATGTCTACTTGTAAGCATTGCATTCAAAACACTCAAACCTACCTCAAAATCCCCAATCTGGCACAAACCATCAACCATCATCCTGTAAGTAGCTGCATTAGGCTCACATCCCCCAATCTGCATCTCAGTTAATACTTTGTAAGCTTCCACTGCCTTACCTTCCTTGCAAAGATAATTTATCAATATGTTGTACGTTACAACATCCGGCTTAAGCCGCCTTTTCTTCATCTCATGGAGCAAAGACTTGGCCTCCCCAACCTTCCCTCTCTTCCCAAAATCGTTCATCAAAACACCAAAATTCACCGGCTGAGCTTTACACCCGCGATACGCCATATCAAACATCAGCTTCTTAGCCTCCTCGTACTTCTCCGCTGAACACAAACCCTCCATCAACAGCGCATAGGTTACTTCATTCGCATGCTTTCCTTTCTGTCTCATGTCCTCAAGCAAGGTCATTGCTTTATCTAAATCACCCTTCCTGCATAAAAATCCAATGAGACTATTATAAGTGACAACACTAGGCTGCACTCTCTTCTGAAGCATTTCATCAAACACCTCGCATGCTTTCTCCCACTCACCCTTCGCCAACCACCCTTTCATTATTATATTGAATGTCACCGTGTTTGGACGAAAACCCATTTCATAGGACCGTCCAAAAACATGATTGGCCTTATCAAACAGGTTGTTGTCAACTAGAACATTGAGAAGAGCATTGAAAGACTGAATCGTGCGGACGCAGTTGAACTGGGGCATTCTGTTGAAGAGTTCAAAAGCTTTTTGAGGACCATAATGTTGAAAGAGAGCAATGAAAACGCTCTCTCTACATTGCAATTCGGTGTCTCTCATGTGGGCGAGAATGGTTTCAACGGCTTCGAAGTTTCTGGAACGAGCGAGTTTGTAGAGCAAAGCGGCATAGGAAGGGTAATAGTGGCGGAAACCCTGTTCCTTGTAACGGTGAAAGAGAGACAAGGCTTCTTCTGGGTCTTGCACTGTTTTGACTTGGGAGACGAAAGGAATGCGCTTGCGAAACTTCGGAGTTGGCCTTTCATGGGGTCGAGGTTTGTGGCTGTGGAATAGGGATTGATTGTGAGCATAATGGAGCAGTGGATTTGGATTAATCGTTTTGGGTATGCGATGGATCATTCAAGCGAGACGAGAGAAATCCCCACCGGTTATTCAAATCGATAATTGAAAGGATAGTGATAGAGAAGAAAGGGAGAATCGAAATTCAAAGAAACCAAATTACAATTTTCACCTCCAATTTATGACTTTTTAAAGTTTATTACGATGTTGCTTAATTACTGTTTACTAGCTTTTTTAACACGTGTATGTAATGTACACGATAGGTTTTTATTTTATGATAATTAAAATTTGTAATAAATAAATATTTTTTAATATATAAATTATGTTTTAAATTTACATTATATAATTTATATTATAATATACAAAATATTTTAATCATTAATTAGTTATTTAAAAATATTAAATTTTAATTTAAAAATAAAGATGATTATAAGGGATTAAAAAATAGTTAAAATAAATAATACGATTATTTTTCATGTACATTTCCTTGCATTAATTAGCAAAAGTGAAAAAAAATTGTTAAAATGTTTGTCTAAAAGGAAATCACTTTTAAATGAATAATTCCGATGTTATTTAAAACATAATATATTTTATTTTACAGGTGTAACACCATACATTTTAAACATTTTAATTAATTATGATATCTGTATAATTATTGTTTTATTGTAATTATTGTTATTTTGAGGTTATGGGGTTGATGGGTCACAGTTAAATTATTTATAAAGTAGTTTTAGTTAATTAAAAGTTAAGTTAATTAAATTTAAGGAATGACATATAAGAATTTTCTTAAGATATGAAATTCATAATTAAGTTTATGTTCTCAAGAAAGTTAAAGAGAATAAGAGTGATAGGTTCTAGAGCCAAAAATATTTAGTTCTTCTTTTGATTTTGTGAAAACACTCTAAATCCTTCCCATTAGTTGAGAAGAGTTGTTGGATTGAAGATTCAAGCTTGGAGACTAAGAATCTGTAGTCAAGGTTGTTGTACGATGTACTCTCGTAGAGCTTCATTCTTCGTCATTCTTTCTTCCTTTTCTTGTTTTCAAGCAATCCAAGGTAAGGAAAGTCAGAAGTCAACCCTTTATGAATTTGTTTGTGTATTTTGCTTGAATTCCCTGGTTGTGTTGATCAAATCGAAATGCATGGAAAGGAGATTTGGGATTTTGGTGTTCTTGATTAAAAGTTAAGAAATTGGTGATTTTCTTGAGGTGTTGTTGATGCATGTATATTCTCCTTTGGTTTTTGAGTTGTATGTTGTTATAATTGATATTTTGGAATTGCATGCATGAATTATTGAATAGGTTGAGAGTAGGGATGGAGCTACTTATGTAACTAGGGGGTCATGACCCCCGTGAATTTTTTAAATTTAATTTTGCTGATACATATATGTTAAGATTATTATTTTATTAAAAATAAAATTTTATTATTTAACTTTTATTTGACAAAAAAATTATTATATTTTTATAGTTTTTATTGTAAATATTTTTGTAGACAAATTTTTTTATTTTATGATTTTAGACAAATTATTAAGAACTTAAGATGTTTGAACTCTTCTCTCTCTCTGCCTCTCTCTCTCTCTTTATGGTTTAAGGTTTTGAAAACTATTTGATAGCTCGTTTCATTAATTCAAATTGATGGATAATCATAAAAATATTTTATACGTTGGTTTGAATTAATTGAAAGAAGTATCAAATAATGATTTTCAAATTTTTTAAAAATTTGCATATTTGATCTATACATTAATAATTTTAAATTCAAGAGTTGAATTGTTGAGATTTGATGTAAAATATGAATTATTAAATGAAATAAGTATAGGTGAACTTACTCCTAGAGTAAACGAATTTCTCCTTATATATATACATATATATATATATATATATATATATATATATATATATATTCTCCAGAAAGAGCGAGACATGTAAGTAATGTGAAGCTATTCTCCAAAATGTAATAAATTAATAAATGACTAATATGCAAAAACTAAAACCTGTTTATAAATTAATAAATATAATAAAAATCACTTATAATATCATTTAAATGGTCATAGTTGGAGGGTATATTGATACCCTCTAAATAGAATTTACACCAAAGAAATTGCCATGACTTTATTGTATACAATACATAAAATCCATATTACATAAGCATAAAAATGGTGTGCATAAGACTTTGTAGTCACAAATTCCCTTCATACTAAATATGAAGAAAATGAGTGGGATTTAATCGTGCAACAGGAACAACAATAAGATCATTGGCCCTAGGAGCAGTTAATCCTGGTCGTTCATCCATATTGATTAAAGTTGTAGTATGAGCATGATCTTTGGAATCAAAGATTTTCCACTCAAAGCATTGTATGAGAGCTCCAATGATGGTGGGTAACTCTCTCAAGGCCAAAGGCATGCCAGGACACCCTCTCCTTCCACTACCAAATGGCAACAACTCAAAGTTATGTCCTTTTATATCTATACTGCTTCTTTCACCTTCTAAAAACCTCTCTGCCTTAAACTTTAATGGGTCTTCCCAAACATTGGGGTCCCTCCCCATGGCCCAAATGTTTACACATACTATTGAACCTTTTGGAATCTTGTTTCCGTTAACCACACAATCTTCAATTCCCTTCCTCATAATTATTGGTATTGGTGGGTGAAGTCTCATTGTTTCTTTTATGATGGCATTGATATAAGGAAGATTTGGACTGTCTGCTTCACACACCAATCGTTTCTTCCCAATCACAGTTTCTACTTCCTCTTGGGCTTTCTTCAACACCTTTGGATTGTTCAACAATTCTGCTATTGTCCATTCTACTGATATGGATGTTGTGTCAGTAGCTGCCGTAAAAAAATCCTAAAAAAATAATTAATTACAAAACTGTTAGAAATTATATGTTCTTTTAGAAGCTAAATTAGTGATTAATTAATTAAATTACAAGAATATTTTTATAATATAATAATTATTAGAAATCATATATATGATATATTAAAAGTGGTTAGTTTAGTGATTTAAACATCTTATTCTACTAACAAACTTGATTGTTTTTTTAATAATTTTATTTTTATACATGTTCATTTTTATCTCTTGATTTTTTAACATTGATTTTAAATATTTCTAAAATTAAATTACTCACTAAATCCATTAAAATACTAGTTTTAGGTTAAACGATTCAATTGTCATCAAGCCATAGTTGTTCACAATTAAATTGGTATTAATAAATAAAAAAGGTCTATAAAAAATTAATCGATATTTCTTTTTGATTGGGGTCATAGCGGAAGCCCGAAACCATGGGACTTACACTATGCCCATAAAAACTTTCATTCTTGATATTCATTAACAAAATAATTAATAATAATTTATTAAAAAAGATATAAAATAATATAAAAGAAAAAAAACCAAAAATTTATAGCATTAAAAATAAAAAAAATATTATAAGTTTTAAACATTTAATATACACATAAAAGTTTAAATCAAATATATCATAATAATAAGTTTATATCTAAAATAAAAAATGATAAATAAAAAATAACATCTTATTAGTATTTTTTTAGTGGTCCATTGTAAACCAAATTTTTTTTTGACAAACTTTTGATTCTTTGATCAATTTTTATGCAAATGAGTTTTAATTAAATCGAAATCTTATCAATAATTTAGGATTTGACTTCTCTAATTTTATTTTAGAAAATAAATATAATTAATTAAAAAATTAGCAATAAATATTAATTTGATTATAATTAATTTTAAATTTATTATATTTATATTTGATTTTATCATAATTATCTATTGTTGATCTTTTAATCAATAATTATTATTATTCTTTATTCTTTAAAGTATATTTTTCACTTTAGAGAAGTGAAATCCTATAATTTATTACCTACATCATTCTTCTTTTTTATTTATTTCAAACTTTTTTTTACAGCATTTCAAACTAACTTTTAGTCACTCCAAAACTACTTCAAATATATTGGATGATAATGTTAAATAAGCGCGCATAAGTGGGTGTAGGAGGCGACACTATACGTGCATATATTACTTAGTCAATTACTCCCTCTCTAACAATGCCCGATTAACTATTTAACAAATATGGTTGGTATGAATCGTATGATTGGGATGGTGGCACCAGTCGAAGACATATTTTGTTCTTTATGATTGGGATGATGGCACCAGTCGAAGACATATTTTGTTCTTTCCGTTATCGCCTATGTAAAAGATGGGGTGAGTTGGAATTTTAATTTAAAACGATATTTATATTTTAAAAATCCATCTTCATCCACATTAAATTTTATTGAATTAATTGATCACATTTTCTTTTATATAATTTTAATTTATTTATACATTTTAAATAAACTAAATTATAAGTTAATAATTATATTATAATATAAATAATATATAAAATAATAATAAATAAAAAATTAAGAATTAAATTACATTTTTAATTAAATGTAGAATTTTAAGTTTGTTATTTAATTATTATTATAATTTAAATTACTTAATTATTAAAATAATTACTTTATATTTTGATATTTAAAAATTAAAACTTAACCTTAATTTATATATATATATATATATATATTGCTATAAAAAAATGTAACAAGACAGATACAAGGACAAGATAGAGAGTTACATACCCAAGGAAAATCTATACTCATATCCCTACTCAATTAAAGTAATTTTTTTTTCAAAATCGGATTGAGGTCATGCCATGCTTACGCTAGAAGGATAGATCATATACGTAATCCTTATTATGATTATTATGCCCAACATGTTTGGTTCCGAGTGGCTTGTGATTTTGTTGCTAATGTGAATTTTCGCATTAACCATGAGCTATTAGCTATATAATAGCTTAGACTAAATTGATGTGATTATTTATTGTTTTGAGGAGTTTCCAAACATGCACATGCTATTGATTTGAAAATAGTTGAATATTACATGCATGAAGGGAGATTTCGTATTATTATCTATTATATTAGTAATTCATTTGTAAAGCATGAGAAGGAGAAAACCTACGTACCAAGATCAATGATTTGATATGGTTCCGAGTTAACTCGACCTCGCAATCTTTCTGCTCAGCTACATCCAACAAAATGTCAAGAAAATCCATCACTTTGTCATTTCCATCTTCACAGCCTTCTACCTTTGATTTCCTTCTCAATTCCTCGCGATCAGAGATTATCTTCTCTAGCAGCGCATCGTACCTTCTATGTATGTCCATTGCCCTCTTCTTGAAACCATGCACGTCAAAGTTCTCCAAGAAACCTATGAAATCCGACACGTTAAATTCCCCGAAAATCTGTGTCACTTCACGCACCAAAGCCCTTGCTTGTTCTGCCTGGCTTTCTGTTCCTGAACTTTTGATGCCCAACATCATCTGCGATATTATGTTGTTGGAAAGCCTCAAAAGTGCTTCAGTGAGGTTCACGCTCTCTTGGGCCTTCGATTTGTCGAATAGAATTTGAATAAATTCATGAAGTTCCCGTGTCCGAATAGGTTGGAACTGTCCAATAGTTTTGTTCCCTAAAAGCTCAGTGGTGCTAAGCCTTTTCATGAATTTCCAGTAAGTGTCGTAAGGGGCAAAAGCAAAAGTGGCGTTTTGGTAGGTAACCATGTTGATGGCCATGTTCATCTTACGTGAAGAGTATATAAGCTCGTTAGTTTTGAGAAACTCTTTCGCAAGTGATGGAGTGCTGACGACCACAAATTTAACAAAACCAAGTCGAAGGCACAAAAGAGGTCCATATTGGAGGGAGAGGTCTCGGAAGGCTTGATGAACTAGGGGTTTAAGCAAATGAAGGTGGCCAATTATGGGTATTGCTGGTGGGCTTGGAGGGTACTTCAAGTGGGCTCTTGGTTTGGTTTTTCTGTCAAAGAATTTGACAAGGAAAATAGAAAAGAAGACAATGAGAACTAATAAGAGGGACTGAACAATCATCTTGGTTGTTGATTAATTAGGAGATGAAAATAGAAATGTGTGGATTCAACATAATTTTGGAGGTTACTACCAATTGATTTTTATAGCCATGCACTGAAAATTGGAAAGGATGCATTATTGCTAATTGTGTTAGTTGGAATATTTGGTACCAACGTACTAGGGTATTGAATATAAAACATGTATTAAAAATTTGAGAGGATGCATCATTGCAAATTGTGTGTAGTTGACATATTGCAAATTGTGTGTAGTTGACATATTTGGTACCAAAGTATTGAATGTGTGTTAGTTGTGGGTTATTGTCAACTTAGCTTTTTATATGTGAAAGGAGTCTTTGAATTGAAGTTGATCTATGAAATTAACACCAAATCATGCATTGTCATGTATAATTAATACATTTGTTTACTTTTATAATGATTATTTTTATATTTATATTTAGTTTGGTTTTTTTATTGATAATGTAAAAAAGTTATACTAACAATGCATGAAAATTAAACTTCAATATTAATTTATTGAGATTTAAGAATATTATTTCACTTTCATTTTAAAAATAAATATATTTTAAATACAAATTTACCTTTTTTTTTAAAAAAAAATCACTTTAGAAGAATTGTTTTCACTTGTTATGTATACAAATGAAAAATATTTAAATATATTTTTAATTTCTATAAATATGATTTTATTCTATTTTTTAAAATGATCTTGATAACCATTTAATAATTAATAGCAATAAATCTTGACCATTAGTGCATGTCAGATTTTATTATGAAATGAACAAGATGATATTTTTGGTATCTTATGCACACTTGATAAAAATCAAAGTCCTGATGGGATGCTCAGTTTTGTTAACGGTTTAGGCTCGTGATTTGTTCCTATACATAAAAATTATTAATTTAATAATAACGGTTTAGTTTTGTCTTTATTGTCATATAATGATTATTAACTCTTACGTAATCTTAATTTAATTAACTTTTATACATGTAATGTATTCTTAATTTAATCCTATTATATTGTACATTCTCAATTTAACTCTTGTATACAAGGATCAAGTTAAAATATCCTACATGTATAAGATTAAATTAAAAAATGTGTCCTTTCAAAAAAAAAAAAAAAACTAAAAGTGTGTAAAAGATTAAAGAACTAAATCGATAAATATTTATACATATAAGAACTAATTTAATAATTTTTTATACATAAAGAATAAATAAGAATCTTCTACGTATATATAATTTAAATTATATATTTAATATTTTATATACTCTCTATATATAAGTTAGAACATGTATGGATACATTTTTAAAAGAGTTTTTAGAAAATAAAGAGCATTTTTTTATTGGAAAAATTCTTAAACTTTATGAAAGAGACCAGTTTTTTTATAAGGTAATAGATGTAGGTTCAAATTTCTACTCGAAAAAAGTGTTTATATATTTTTAAATAATTATTTAAAACGATTTTTATATTATTAAATATTATCTATTTAAAAAAATTAAATTATTAAAATTAAATTATTTATTTTTAATAAAAATTAAAATTAAAATATTTATTAATCCTCAATAAAAAGAAAGTATTTAAGACACAAGCTGAATTTATATTAGCATGTGACATTACATGACTTTATTCACAAAGAATATTATTTTAATAAATTTTCAATTGAATTAGTGAAAAAATCTTCATCTTCAATGTTATTAGTTAATAAAACTATAACTTGAAACATATTGTTCAGTTTCAAACTCATGAAAGAAAAGATATCAATACATAAAGGATTAATATAACTTTATATATGTGAATAAATGTTAGGTAAGAGGATATTAAAATGAGTTATTTCCCAAAAAATAAAGACAATTATTTGTCAAAAAATAGAAAAATTGTGTTAATTTTATTTTTTATTATTTGTGTTATTTTTTTATTATTAAATCTTGTAGTATTTCAAATCCATATTTTCTTGTAAAATTCATAAAATTCTTGAAAATCTTATAATATAAATCCATTAAAATATGAATTACAAAGTCCTGATTGAAAATCAAAATTTAAAAATCTTTTAAAAAAATTCTAAAAATCATAACATCTCTATAAAGCATTTTAAAATTCATTAAAATTTACAACAACAAAAAAAGCTAAAATTGTCTTTTCAAAATCCCAATCTAGTATAACCTTCATGGTGTGTTTGGATGAGGAATTTTACAAATTCAAGGAATTTTAAATTCATGGTATTTGAATTACTTTGATTTCAATTTCTATCATTCTTAAAATATTTTGTTTGGATGAGTCAATTCAAATTTCTTAAATTTTAAATTATTAGGTTGAATATGATAATTTGATTCCACCATAATAAAATTGATTTTAAAAATATATTTATATGTTGAGATTTTAAAATTAAATTTTATAAAAATAAATATTAATCCATTTTTAAATATTTAAAAATTTTAAAAATTAATATTAGATAATATTTAATAATTTTAAAAATATTTTTGAATATCCAATAATTAAAAGAATGAAGAGATAAGATAAAAATATATAGGTGAAATAAGAAAACAAATATGAGGAATTTCAAATTCTCCCATTTTTGGGAGAATTTGAAATTCTACTATTTGAAGGAATTTCACAAATGTTTGAATTTCAAATTCTTTGTAAATTCCTCGTCCAAACAAAGCATTTCACCTCAAGAAATTTGAAATTCTTCAAATAAATGAATTTGAATTACCATATATGAATTTCTCATCCAAACACATCATCAGCCTTTGTTTAGGTTTTTCTCCTTCTTTTGTTTCAACGTTTACCGAGAAAGAAAAACTTTTTATGTTCTAATCAATTCTCATTTTAATTTCATATTCTTCCATTTTAAATATTTTTAATCAATAGTAATTACCATACTAAACATACAATCAATGATGAAAAAATAACTTCTCACTTGATGACTTTACACACTTCAGAATTTTCATACTCATATTAAAAATGATATTTCCATTATATATATTTTCTAGTATATATATAAAACAACTATCAAAGAGGCAGTCCATCGTGAAATAAATAAATAAATACCGTATATTCGGTGTCTGTGTATTTTTAATTTTGGTAGTATATAGTTTGCGAAAAAAAAAAAAAGATTGACTTTGGAAAAACAATAGGAAATTATTTTATTTGAATAATAAAATAAAATTAGTTACTTTAATATATATATATATATATATATATATATATATATAGAGGAGGGTTCAAACAATACTGGTGTAACTTTTACTAAGTGTTACACTGCTCAATAACTTTATATTAAATGTGAATTTTGAAAATCCAACCGTTAGATTGAAAGTTCATATCTCTTAGATCATATATATCAAATTTTATATTAATCTAAGATGATTTGATACTTCATTCTCATAAAACAAAATTGACATAATATATACATTTCAAAATATACTAAAATATGAACACTTTGATTACCTTCAAGTTGTTGTTCAATTTTAACAAAATTTGACATATATGATCTAAGAGATATGAACTTTCAATCTAACGGTTGGATTTTCAAAATTCACATTTAATATAAAGTTATTAAACGGTGTAATAGTTAATAAAAATTACAGCAGTGTCGTTTGAACCCTCCTCATATATATATATATATATATATTCTGATAAATTCCTCACTCGAACAACTATATTTAATAATTAAAACAATCATTTATTTAAATTCAATTTTGATACCAATAATTTTGCGAATGTGAAGTTTAGTCTCTTGATTTTTTTATTATAAATCTGGTGTTCTAATTTTTAAAATTAAACAATGTTGATCCACTATTAATAGATCATTCAAAATTATAAAAAAAATATATATATATCGACGTGATTATAAGTGATATTAATTGATATTTATTGGTTACACGACCTCTATCTAAGGAACTAACATTTTTTTTACAGATGTAATATGTTTCTTATTTATTTTAATTAAAATTTATAATCTATTAATTAATTATTTTATTTTTAATATCTTTTTACTAATTAACTATTTGTGAATAATATCATTAATGAACACTTGTTAGAATTTTCTATTTAATTTTAAATAATATGTTAGATGTATACAGATATTGCTTAATTATTAAAAAGTCATAATAAAAATTCAAGACCAAAATTATAAATTTGGGAAATTACAAAAATAGAAAGTGATAAAATAATTTTTTTAATAAAGACATGAAAGATTACAAAAATGATTGTGATAAAGATTGAACTTAAGTCTTATATTTCTAATTATTTAACCTCTAGACTAATTTTAATGATTATAAAAAATAATAAAATATAAATCTATAATATTTATTCTTAAAAAAAATATCTACGTATTTATTTCGAAATCTGTTTCACCTACCGCACAATAAAGATTAAACATAAGACTAATCCTGATGCTTTAGAGCATCTACAATAGAAATTACTTATAAGCAACTCCTATGTCACATCACTACTACATCAGTTTTGGTCCATTTTATAGATTGCTTAAATTTTAGTAAAATTACTTGTAAAAGTAACTTTACTAAAATTTAAACAACCCATAAAATAAGTTAAAATTGATATAACAGTGTATAGCATATGGAATTGCTTATAAGCAATCCCATTACATTTACTCTTAGAAAATGATAGATTATAAATGTACGGTATTTATTCTCAAAAAAGATGTCTCCGGTATTGAATTCTGTTCCACCTACCACACACATTTAATAACAGCCACACGTATCTTCTTCTCTTTTGGGGTTAAAGAAAAAACCACACGTAATTAACATGCAATGCACAAAATCATGTGGCAATCCTGAATTTTTACCTAATCAAATTCAAATGGACAATTAATGAATATTGGAAAATTGAGGAAGTCGACGACAATAGTAACCACGGGTAGAGGCATAATCAAAATCAGAAGCGACATGATTTGCTTATTTCACCTAAGTTCTCAATCGAAAGATGGGAAGTGCATCTTCTGTACATAATCGGCAAGATACTACGTGACTAGCAGCAGAGTCATCATTACATCATTATATATGTTCGGAGAAATGTCTTAATAATAACATAGTTACAGTAGTATTGGTGAAAAAAAAAAAATATTACGTGCCACCGTTAAAAAGAAAAAAAAGCAAAATAATTTGTTAAAAATTATCTATAATTATTAAAAATAAAATAAAAAATATTTCATTTCATTAATTTAAATTGATATATAATTATAAAATTATTTTATATATTGATTTGAATCGAAATATCAAATAATCTTTATTTTTTTAATTTATAAACTTCATCTATACATTAAAAACTTTAAATTCAACTGTTGGATCATTAAAATTTAATGTAAAATATGAATTACTGAACGAAATAAATTTAAGTAAATTTAAATATATATATATATATATGTGTGTGTCTATATATATATATATATATAATTTTATTTACTTTAAAAGTACGTCTTGATATATATATCAGGAGAAAGAGTGACAAAAAATTGAACCAATCCGAAAATATTTTAAACTCGAATTGATAATTAACCTGTTAAACTTGGTTTATTAACCAAATGAGTTGAGTTTGATAAATAAATGAGCTAAGCTTGATTCATGAATCAGCTTGACATATAAATATATAATTAACTTTCTATTTAAGTTTAACTTATTAAAATTTCAAAACTTAGTTATAAGTGAATAATAATAAAAGAAATGGACACTTCAAAATTTTTATCATTTTATGCAAGATGTAGTGGTTTTCATTTATACAGACTTTGATTATAATTGTGTTTCTTTAAAGTCATATCTTGTAGCCTTGTAAAGCTAATAGAATAAATTATGTTTTGTCTTTCAAAAAATTAAACAATTATTTTGTTTAATTTGTATTATTAATTTAAAATATTGAATTGTATAAAGTTTTTTTTAAAAAAAAATGGCTCTTGGTTCATGTGATTTAAGCTAACGAGCTGAAGTTACTAGCGAACTTAAACTCAGTCGACTTCAAGTTAGAAAAAAAGGTTCATATCAAACTAGAGTCGAGCTATGAGTTTAGTCAAATAGTATTGAGTTGAGTTGAGCTGAGCTTAGCTTAACTCGACTCATTTCTAGTCCTAATAAGGAGGCATTATATTGTAGACACCCAATTTCGTCTAAGATACTCTAAAACATGAAGAACGAGGCTAAACAAGGAAAAGAAGACCCTAAAGGCCCATTTTTGATGCAAGAACAAACTAGAGCAACATCTAAAGGCCCAAAATGCAAAGGGTCAGAATTAGGAGACCGGAACGAGTCGTTCCCAAATTGGAACGAGTCATTCCAAGCTTTGAAAATAGCTTGTAACTCTAGATCAGAACACCCCATTTTGACCTAGTTTATTATGTGCAAAATTTAAATTCAGAACAGATCGTTCCAGTTTTAGATTTTATATGTAACAAAATCCTCCAAAAAAATCCATTCCGATATCAGAACGGCCCATTCTGATGAATTTTCGTGCCTATAAATATAAGTCTTGTGCACAATGTTTAGGGGAAGGAAAAAAGGCAGAGTAAACTGTCCATTAAAGTTGTTATAGTTAGAATTCTTCTCTTTCTTTAATTCTTCTTATATTCTTGGAGAGTTGTGAGGAATTTTGTAGTGTGAAAGGTAGTCAAAAAGTGCCTTAAGACCATAACATTCAAGGCATTTATAAAAGTGCTCAAAGAGGTAATTTTATCAAATCTCTTCTCTCTCTTATCTATTTTTTCAGTCATAAACAAACGTATAATTAAAAGAATCATGTAAATGTCTTAGGGTAAATCGCATAAATTTAAATCATAACATGTAAATAATCATCAATAAAGGAAACCAAATATTTAAATTACTATTCCATATTGCGTTAATTTCATCATCAGGGTACTGATTCAGAGCATTGTAAGGTGCTTAACACCTTCCTTACACGTAACCGACCCCCAAACCCAATTCTAGTTAGAAAGACCAAATTGACATTTTTCAAAAATCTTTTCCTTCTTTTGATGTTTTGAGCAAAACATCGGTGACGACTCCGACGAACTACTTTTCAAATCCATCAATTAAGGTTTAATCTGGTATTTGGACATTCCTTGATTAATGAGATTTTTAATCAGGGAGAGAATCATCTGTGTGTAAGATTGAAATTTTTTGGGTTCTGACATCCAGTTACCCAAAAAAAAGTCTTAATAGACTTGCTTTATTCAATAACTCATATTTTACATCAAACTTCAACAATTCAACCAAAGTTCTCAATGAATAGATCAAGTCTGCAAAATTTTACAGAATTTGAAAATCATTTAATACTTTGTTACATTAATTCAAATTAAAATGGTTAATAACAAAAGCACATTATCAATAATTTGAATTAATGTAATGAAGTATCAAATAATTTTCAAATTGTGTAAAAATTTGTAAACTTAATATATTTAATAATAACTCTTATTTCAATAATTAGATTGTTGAAATTCAATGTATATCATGAATTATTGAATGAAGTAACTCTACTATGACTTACTCCAAGAATAAATCTTGGTAGACTTACTCTACTTAATAACTTATGTTTTGTATCAAATATTAACGACCCAACCGTTAAATTAAAAGTTTTTAATACATAAATTAAGTTTGCAAATTTTTAAAAAGTTTAAAAATTATTTAATACTTCATTTTATTTATTCAAATTGACATCTCATCAACATCAATTGACATCAATCTTCAACCAGCTATATAAATCAACAGTTTCCTATGAGAACTATGATTCACAATTGTTCCAATCCAAGTGCAATTCATGTCATATATAGCACAAAAATCAATCAAAGAGCATGCATAAATCATATGAAGCACCAATTCTCATTGTATATATCGAATTGAGATTTCTCCCATAGAGCATAAAAAAGCAACCAACGAGATTGAGGACTAATCCCACTATCTAACAAATATCTGACACCTCAGAATGAGATTACTTACTCTCTCTTACCTTGATATAGATGCTTGATAATGAATGCAAATCTCTATAATGTACTCCTTGTGTTCTCCTCCTGAAGTTCTTTGGGTTTCAAAGAAAGGAGCGTAGAGAAAAGAAAAAGCATAAAATGATCGTGGATTTCTAAAACTCCCTTTTAAAACAAAACTCCCATTTTTCTTTATTTAAAAAATAAAAACAATTATAAATAAAACCAAATTCACAAAAAAAAATGATTATAATAAAAACACATATTCTCCAATTAAATCATATAACAAAATCATTTAACAAACTTTTAATAATTAAATAAAACACTCATAATTATCATTTAAAATACCTCTACTATTTTTTTTTACAAAACTTTTTTAACTAATTAAAACATCCCTTTAATAAATTTAGAAAAGTTAGGGTGTTATAAAATGCAAGAACTTTTAGGAACCTTAAAATCAAATATGATGAATTGGTAGTGAAATTAATTAAATAATCGAGTTAAGGATGGGTTAGAACCCTTAAATTAGGCTTTAATTCGTATATGAGAGGTATTTGAGCAATTGGTGGATAGGAAGCCTCCAATTTGCAAAAGTAGCATTTCTACACAAGTGTAGAGTTCATGACACACCTAACAAAACACCATGGCATTGAGTGTGGTAATTATCGAGAGCTCTCAGTTCTCTTGGTGTTAGGCCCTAACTATACCACATCAGACTCCATTTAATATTATTTTTATGTAAGTTTCTCATTGAGCATAACCTTAACTACACTAGGTGCTAAAACTCTATAGAACTTTTTGACCTCTTAATATCATGCATGAGAAGTGCCTTGCCGAGCATGATATATAACATAATTAGGATTTATGTTGTTTCATAAGAATTATAGCCCTCGATTTTAGTTAACTTTAGCTTTGAAATCACATGAAAGGGTGTTGTGAATTTAAGATATGATCAAATTAGGGAGTAAAAGGTAAGTTGTGATACCTTTCTACCCCAAGGATTTAATAAATACAATGTAACAAAATTTCTAGAAAATAAAACGTTTATAATAATACTTCTCATAATTTGGTAAAAAAGGTTCACATCTTTCATCAATATCAAAAATAAAAATTTATAAAGTGTCATTTCAAATGGAATAAAACATCTTCTTAAGTTCTAATAATAAAACAACTTAAAAGAAATTCAACTTAACAAATGCTAATCATAGAACTTAGTCCAGATGTCATACTATTAAAACAATATCCTCTCATACAATATTAATAACAAGTTAACATATTACATTCCATTTATCATCATCATTCTATCAATCACAATAAATAATATTCATTAATTAACACTCGTGAGATGTAATCTCCTAACTTTACATGCATGTAGTACCAATCTCCTTCTCATCATCAAGTATACAAAATAGTTTAGGAGTAATGCAACGAGACCATCCATCAAATAGTGTAAGGACCACTCTGCAATAAATTACCCCTTAAACCACCTCACTAGGGGATGTTTATTAGGATCTTGTCAAAATGTTGTAGCTGGTCATGGTAGTCTCTTATTTCCGATAGAGGTTTCCTCACTATAGCACTCTCAGGACACACGTAGATGACCTATGATACCCCACCTATATAAACTCACACTATCTCACAAACAATTTAACCACTCAAATGCATCATCAACTCCTCGAGTGTCAGTCCGTAGTACTGGACTTCTTCATCATGTCTCATCATCAATACTTTCACAAAATGCATCTTCACCATATTCATTACAACTCAATATTACATCACATCATCATTTATTTCATGCATCATATCTCACCACATGTCATCATCATCAAATTCTCTTAATTTATCTCATCATATTTATTCAATAATATATAAATAAGGCTATTTAAACAACATCACGATACAACCATAACAAATTCTTTCAATATATTCATTAATTTTAATTTATTAGTAAACAATATCAATCATTCTTCATGGTTGCTCATTCAACAAACAAACTCTAAAATAAAACAATTAAAAGAAATATGCATAACGCTTAATAAGGTTTACTCCACGTCCGACGTGGAGAGACCATATAGTCTCAACATTATTCATCAATTACTTTTTTTAATTTTTAGTCTTAGTATTCCCTATTGACTCTGCAATTATTCTTTAAAATGTACAAATAGTTATTTAAAACCTATAAAATAATTATTTAAAATGTACAAACTAATTAATTAAAATGTACAAAATAATTATTTAAAACATATGAAATAATTAGTTAAATAATTATTTTTTCCTTCTTCCAACTTATCATACATATCAAACACTTCAACTTAAAATGCATTTGGTCCATAAACCTCATTGTACCAACTCATCACAATTTACTCAAAATCCTCAAAATTCATGCATAACCACCATCCTAATCCTTAGAGTACAAAATTTCTTTATTAATTTAATCATTACACAAATAAGAATCAGAACATACAGCCAATGATATAATTTCAATTAGTAACCATATAGAAAAAGATTCACTTTAAACAAATAACCTAAAAAGCATAGGGTTCACCTCTCCACCCTTATCTCTCATACATGTTTAAGACTTGATAATTCCCCTACTTAAAGTGATGAGTCTCACAGAATGGTTCTGCAGTCAAATCGTGTTTTTCCTACCATCAAATTGTGCTTAATTTCTACACAATCTCTTTTGGTTTTTTTCTCCTATGAGCTCTTAGGGTTTAAAAAACATGTGCAATCTAATTTAATCCTATTTAACCTCTCTTATTTAAATTAGGCTTTGAGTTAAGTTCAAAGTCTAGCCCAAATATTTCTAACAAGTCCCCTCCCTTTTATTTTATTAATAATATATATATATATATATATATATATATATATATTATATCTAATTATTCTAATTAATTATTTAATTATTAAAAAAAGGACATTACAACATTTGTCAAACTTAAGGGAAAATGTTACAATTTTGTGATTTTTAAGTACAATAAATGAAAAAATCAACACTTAAAAATGAAAATAGAAGTTATAGATAATTATTTTTAACTTCCTTATAAAATAAAGATTAATTTGATAGATGTAACACAACGTTTTCTTATATGCATGTATTATGAACATTAAGTTGAATAGTAACAGAATACTTGCCATTAAGTTGAATAGAAATCTGCATGTGTGCTGCACAACCTATTCTTGTATTAGCTTGGTTTTTTTTCCACTTCAATGATTCTCTTATAATTACGATGAAAGGCTTGAAAGCCTTCAGCAGAGCAACAAAACATTCGATCTTTTATTGTATTATTTGGAAGATCATTTTTACAATGCCTTCTCATACTAAAACCAATTTCACCACTATATATATGTATTGTAAAATTGATAAGTTTATTCATCAGATTTACAATGCCTCCATATTATTTTTTTTGTCCAAATTTTGGAGTATAAACTCTCATCATCAAAATCCAAACAATGTGCTAAAGATTCTTCTCTACGCAGCAGGTTGTCAAGAGAAGAAAGTGTATTTTCCTTCTCAATATCCATATCTAAACAAATATGATATTTGACAACAAAAAAACTCACTACCAATCATGCTACAAAATAACTTTTAAAACAAAATTACAAGATAATGACTAATTAATACCCATGAGCACAAAGGATATGAGGAAAATACGTAGTGCTTGAAATACCTTTTTACTTATGAGAAATTATATGGTACCCATCTTATTTGAGAGGGTACCGGTACAGTTTTTTATATTTTATATTTTTAATAATTTATTTAAATAATATTTATGATATTTTATTCTTTCAATTTTTAAATTATTTACTCATTTTATTTTTATTTTATATATTCTAATTTATTTTTAATAATATTATTATATATTTAAATAGTTTAATTTTAATAATTTTTTAAGTATATTTTTATCTTTTCACTTAAAATTTTTAAATTTCTATATTTTAATTTTAATAATTTTTATTTTACTATTTATTAATTTTTTATTTTTTTAATATTTTATAATATTATTGAAATCTTATAATTTTAATTTCTATAATTTTATCTTACTTTTTATTTTATAAGTATAATTTGGATTATTTATTTTATAATTAAATTAATTTTTTTTAAATTTTTTATGAGTTTATATAAAAAAATGTATTGAAACCCCCTTAATCTTTTGCTTATTGCATAGTGATGGTTGTAACATTTAAATAAGTTGAATCATCTTTGTCTTTTAAAAGAAAGAAATTAGCAACCGTACTTTTGAACAGTGATGATCGTACAATTTGGAAACATGCCGTTGGCGTTAAACATGATAAAGAAAGAAAGAACGCACCGTTAATAACAAAATTTGCATCTAGCTAGATCAGTTTACTAAAGATTTAGCCTTCAGACTACAAAAATAGAAAAACGCAAGAGATCACAAGAACACAAGTAGTGTTAGGGGATGGGCACAGTACGGTACTTCTTGTCTTCTTGTTACTGTCATTGAATATGAAAAGGCTCCAAAATGTGAATGAGAAAAAATAAATATTAAAAGTAAATAGAAATGGAGTAAATATGGACATATATAAATGATCTAGTGTCCGTGAGTGTTATCTTGACTAATAATAAATAATAGTATAGATATTTTACAAAATACCGTAACTATTTTACTTTAGAGGACATGCACTTGATAAAAAAAAAAAAGACAAACCTGATTTGGAAGCGCACAAAACAAGGACCGTACTATGACAGCCTGACTGGGAACTTTGCTACAAAATTTAGACGATTCATGAATTACCGAAGTGCAAGTCTGGTGTGTGCATTTGCATGGCATAGCATTTTATAAACATTTTTTTTCTAACTGAAACATACAAAAGGTAGGATTATAAGTTTTTACAAATATACTCTTAAAGGGGATGCAGGTATAATGTTAATTAATAACTTTTTAATAATTATTATAAAAAATTTAAATATTAACTCTTGGAAAAAAAAAAAGCTTTAAAATAGGTTGTTTATATATATATATATATAACATTTTAAAATAATCATTTAAGCCTTTTGTAGAATTGTATTTTACTGGGTCACGAAGGATGAATCCTCTCTTGTGGGTGCACAAGATGTGATTTGATGTTTTTCCTCTTTGGTTGTCCAATTGAATAATGGTTTTGGCCTCGTGCAAAGACTCCTATAAGAATGATTATGTCATTAATGTATAATTGATAAGAATAATATATAGGCGCCGTTTAGTTGTATAATTTGGAAAATCTACGTCGAACACAAGCTATATCCAACGTAGATTTTCAAATTTACGTCGGCTCCTATAAGGTCCGACGTAAAAAACTTGATTATAATTACAAAAATGCTACCGTATTTTTTTAACGTTGAATTTTCTTGGTACGACGAGAATACAATGACGTAAATTTCATATTTTGTACTAGTGTATATTATATATATATATATATATATTATATATATATATATATACATTTTAAAATAATCATTTAAGCTTTTTGTAGAATTGTACTTTACTAAGGTTACTGTTGTGTACTCGTTCTTTACTGGGTCACGAAGGATGAATCCTCTCTTGTGGGTGCACAAGATGTGACTTGATGTTTTTCCTCTTTGGTTGTCCAATTGAATAATGGTTTTGGCCTCGTGCAAAGACTCCTATAAGAATGATTATGTCATTAATGTATAATTGATAAGAATAATATATAGGCGCCGTTTAGTTGTATAATTTGGAAAATCTACGTCGAACACAAGCTATATCCAACGTAGATTTTCAAATTTACGTCGGCTCCTATAAGGTCCGACGTAAAAAACTTGATTATAATTACAAAAATGCTACCGTATTTTTTTAACGTTGAATTTTCTTGGTACGACGAGAATACAATGACGTAAATTTCATATTTTGTACTAGTGTATATTATATATATATATATATATATATATATATATTATATATATATATATATACATTTTAAAATAATCATTTAAGCTTTTTGTAGAATTGTACTTTACTAAGGTTACTGTTGTGTACTCGTTCTTTACTGGGTCACGAAGGATGAATCCTCTCTTGTGGGTGCACAAGATGTGACTTGATGTTTTTCCTCTTTGGTTGTCCAATTGAATAATGGTTTTGGCCTCGTGCAAAGACTCCTATAAGAATGATTATGTCATTAATGTATAATTGATAAGAATAATATATAGGCGCCGTTTAGTTGTAACTACTACATGGGGAGATTGAACGTAATCAGCTAGCAGCACACATGAACCACTCCGCTGGCATCAACTCCATGATAGAGTTAATTTGAAGTCCCTTCTCTTAATTGCTATTTAAAGCTCTCTAATAATCATCAAGAAGTATCAAATAAAATTATGGCAAGGCTTGTTTCTCTTTGCATACTTTTGGTAGCACTAATAATGATCCTTGGCACTGCGAGTTCAACTCGAATCCTTGAGGAGGCAGCACAAGGAGAAGAGGCTCCTGAAGCGGTGAAGGGGGTGAACGGCGTTGACGAGGAGCAGCACACGTTGTCATTTTTCATGCACGACATTCTGGGAGGGTCGAACCCCACAGCGAGAGCGGTGACGGGAGTAGTGACGAATCCAGCTCTGAACGCTCAAGTGGCATTCGCGAAGCCTAACGGCGCGAACATTCCTCTGAACAACGGGGTTCCTCAGAACAACAACAACGGCGGAATCCTGAACAACAACAACCTGCCTTTCCTGACCGGACTGGGCGGTAGCACGGGGAGCGTGTTCAACAACAACGGCAACAACTTGGTGAGCGGAGGGAGCGGTTTCCCGGTGACAAACACGAACCAACTTCCGGAGGGAATGACACTGCAAAAGGTGATGTTTGGGACAATGAGTGTGTTCGATGATGAGCTGACAGAGGGTGAGGAAATGGGTTCGGGTTTGGTGGGTAAGGCGCAGGGCTTTTACATTGCGAGCGCTGTTGATGGAACCAGCCAGCTCATGGCTTTCACTGCTAAGTTCCAAGATAACGCTTACGCTGACAGTCTCTGCTTCTTTGGCGTCCATCGTACTCAAGTTTCCCAATCTCAACTTGCCATCATTGGAGGGACTGGCAGATATCTCAACGCACAAGGCTATGCCATCATCAAGACTTTTCCGCTTTCCCCTAATCAGCAACACAATACTGATGGCGTCCAGACTCTCCTGCAACTCACTGCATATCTTTCCTATTAATTACTTCACTGCTTTAATTTTACTCTTTCTATTTCCTTTCCGTCTCTCATCTCTTCAATCCACTCTCTTGTCTAGTGTGAGTCAAAGTTGGTTTTCCCGGTCATAATTGGGTTCATTTTCACCTGTATCTATCTATGACTTGGGATTTATCTGCCATGCATACTTTAATTTGTTAGTAATTAATGGGAATGGATGAAATCATTGTTGGAAAAATGATTTTCTTTTATTAATTAATGGGAATGCAACTTTGATATCCATCGTTAAAAAGATAAATGTTAGCGGACACTTTTTTTTCTATGTGAATATGGTTTATGTAATATTATAAAATTGATAACTAAAAATTAATGTTTAGTTATATAATGAAATTTTTACTGGTCAAATATTATATTAACATTAATGAGAATTAAATTTAAGAGAACTAGTTTAACTCATCATTAGGTCAAGAGTTTAGTTCAATATACTCTTTAACATATTTTTTTAAACACACTTTTAATTGAATACAGTTTATTGAAATACACAAAATTTAGAAGATTTGACATCTTAGTATTTAATTATTCTTCCTCTTAAATTTATAATTTTTTAATAAATCAATTAATAAAAGCGAATGAGTTAAAAATATTATAATAAAAACTCCATTTATTAAAAATACAAGAGAATTACATACTAAGAAAAATTCATCAAATGATCATGAATAAATTAAGATAAATTTAACACTATATTTTAGGAGGAAACATTAAAATCGATAAGCTTATAGGTCATTCTCAACATATACGTTATTCAACATACCTATTTGCAATATCTACATTAGGACTCTTTCATCCACACTCGTACATCGAAAAATTATGTATTGCAGATTGGAAGAATAATTTATCACAACGCCTGTGTCATCAAAATAGCTTAATAACTTGTATAATTGACATAAATGGTTTTAAGCGCACGCTAACAAACCGGTGTTGTAGTGGTTCAACTTCTTCTCTGTTCTCTAATCTTCTGCTTACTAAAATGAAAACTCCAACAAAACCAAACCAAATTTGTGTAACATAAATTAAATCAAAAGTCATATCTCATAAATATTTATATCTGATAAAAAAAAATAGTATTGCTTCTTTTCCTACAAAGTACAAACAATATCAAGGATAAAACAATATTTTTTTCCTACAAACAAATAGCATATGTGTTAGGGACACTCGAAAATCATATGACTCGAAAATGGTATTTGCGAAAGCTACTCGAGACGGAAAAGGTCAACACCTACCAGGATCGTATTAGTAGCCTTAATTGTTCGTGCTCGAGTTGGGGTCGAAGAGAATGGGTCGAATCAAAGAGAGCCGAAGAGAGAAATGATCGAAGAATTGATAAAGTAAGTTGCTAGAGGTTTTCTAAAAGGGTTTGAGGAGTCAAAATAGAGCAGTTATTGGAAAGTGAATCGAAAAGATAAAAGCACGTGAGATGAGTGGTTATGAGAAGTTATATGTCAGACCACGTAATGAGAACGTAGTGAATAACGGTTATTTTCCAATAACTCACACACAACTAACTGCCCTTGATTAGCTCTATAAATATGCAAGGCATGGTAATTTATGGAGGTCGGAAAACTCATACTAAGACTAGAATCTCAAGCACTCTCTGCCTGCGCATATGGCTTTCGTGCAAGGAATCGTTTTTAGGTATGACTAATTCTCGGCCACTTTCCTTTTTGCTTTATAGGAGTAGAATTAGTGTAGTTCTCTCGTTTTCTTTCTTTTAATCACGTAGTTATAGCGCTTTGGCATTGTAACTCTAGAACATTATGCAATTTGAACCATGATTTGTATTGCAAGTATCTCCATTATTCATTCTGTTTATCTTAGTATTTATGTGTATGGAAATTATTGCTTGTTAATTATTGAAGAATCTTTAGAAACAAGTAACCATTAACCTTCCTAATCCACTTTTGTCTCATCCCGTAAAACTCAAAGCACAATATACCTAAATTGAAACGCTTATCGTGCTAGTTTGAAGTAAAAGAATCTCTAAACTAATTCCACCATAAACAATATGTCAATGAAAAAAAGCACAGCAATCTAGCTTATGTAGACACTAATCTGAAGAAGTGTTTCCACCCCATTTGTCGTGTGCTGTTCAGGTGAAAGTACAGTCTCAATTTTCGCATACCCTTTTGCATTATCATATTTTTTAGTTCCTCCAACAACAGCAATATAAGACTCCTGTATAGCCGTTCTATGCACCCCAAAGAAACTAACAGCACCATCATCGTCATCATCACCTTCACCACGAAATAAAGCTGTAAATGCCATGGTTCTGCTACTTCCATCCAATGAGCTAGCCAAGTGAAAACCCTGTGCTTTACCAATGACCCCTGACCCCAACTCGTGCCCTTTTGTTATTTCATCGTCAATAACCGTTATTCTTCCAAACAAAAACTTCTCAAGTGTTAGTGGAATGGAGTTCGAGTTCCTATCGATAACGACCTTGTTTTTGTCGATGTTTTTCACCACCATGGTGCTTGTGTGTGTAGGAACATTAGTGGAAGTGCTAGTATCAACTAATGGTATGGCACCTTTGAAGGGGAAGACCCTATTATTGGGTTTTGAGAAAGGAAGGTTACTGGTTTGAGTGTTCACAATGGTGCCAGCCACGATTCTTTCCGAAGGGGTTGATCCACCAATGATGTCATGCATGAAGAAAGTGATCGTAGGGGTAGAGGGTTTTGTAACTACATCACCCTCAGTGAGGACCATGTGCCTTAGGGTGACGCCAACGAGGGAGAGGTGGAGCATTACTATGGCTTTCGGGGAAAATGTGAAGTAGGCGAGGTTTTTGGCCATTTTGCGTCTTCTGTAAGCTAGTTGCAATTCATATATATATTCGGCGTCGAATAATGGTTTAGTTGGTTGCTTTGAAGAAGAATGAATTAGTAAGATAGATTATAGTTTTATGGGGGAGATTGAGATTGTATAATTGAACTATTGGAGTTGTTGGTAACCGAATCAACTCTTGGAAGTGAAGTAGCTAATGCCTAATGTTGTACCTGTATGCTACGATTAATTAATGCAGGATAAAGTTAGCGAATTCTAATTTATTTTACGCTTAAGTTCGGTCCGTATAGTATTTTGAAATGTGTAACTTTAGTATCTAAATTTTTTTATTACAAATTTCATTTTCACAATTTTTAAAATTAATATTAGTCCACTAGTAGGGGTTGATCCACGCTTAAGCAAGGTCAGGGGTTCGAATCCTGCCTTGTGTATGCAGCCGCGTTAAATCTTGGGGCCAGCTATCCCACCCTTTGAGGTGTCTCCAACGTAGCGAGGAGATTAGTCACTGCTGTCGGCGGTGGATACTCCAGGGACGAACCAAAAAAAAGTCCACTATTAATATAGTATTTAAAATTCAATAGAAAATACTGATATATTTGGGAGTGGCAACCCGACACCAGGTTGATGTCATTTATTTGTTTTTATTTTAATTAAAAATTATAATTAATTAGAACAATTTTTTTTTTCAATTTTAAATTTTTTTGACATTACTATTTTCCTATGTGGCTAAGTAACTGTCAGTAGTGTTATATTCACGGGAATATCACTATTTTCTATTTCATTTTTTTTAATTTCATTTTCTATTTAATTTTAGATAATATATAATGGTAGACAAACATTGCATAATTTTGGAAATTGAAAGAACTAAATTTGTAATAAAAAATTTAGCAGACAAAAAATACACATAAATAAATCTATTCGAAAAAAAAAATACTTGGGTGTGTAATATGGGATAGTGAAAAGCCTTCTCTAAATATAAGTTAAGTTGTTTGTGGTTCATGGGGAAAGTTGATTAATTTAGTTAATTAAATTTGTCTTAAATTTATATTTTTTTTTCATTTTTTTAATATTAACAAAACACTTATTCCAACAACTTCATCAATTATTTTTTGAATTTAAAGACTTAAATTTAGTTAATAGTATTTCTTGTAAAAAGATAAATATTGTGAGAGACATTTAAAATCATTAAAAAAAAATGGGGAGTGAGAATAAGATAAGGGATCATGATATATACACCTCTTTTTTTATAATAAGTACACCCCCTTTTTTTTAAAAAAATAATTAAGTTCTTAAAATATCCTTAATTTTTATTATTTTTAATTTTTAATTTTACACTTCTAACATTTAATTTAACACTTTTTTTTACATATCACTTTCCCGTATTTTCACATGTACCCCCTTAATTTTTCTTCACCCCCACCTATTTTGATAGGTAATTTTAATTTTTTTAGTTTTACATTATTCTTTCTTTCTTTTTTTCCATTTTTCGATTTTTTCCTGATTTCACTATCTGCATAAAACTTAGAATAGTGAAAATGTCATTTTCATAACACTACACTTAATGTTAAATTTTTTGGAGGGGTGAAAGGAAAGGAAGTGTTGGAAGAAAAAATGTGTGTCTAATTTGATAGAAACTGTCGAGAAAACTACACGTACCAACAATGTTGTCGAGAAAATAAAAGAGTAATATAAAAATCGAGAAAACTAAAACTACCCACTGAAATAGATGAGGAATTAGAGGAAGATAAGATGATAAATGTGAAAACTAAAAAAGAGAAAGAAGGAGGTGTGTGAAAAGAAAAAATAGTAAATTGAAAGTTAGAGATGTAAAATTAAAAAATTAAATAAAAAAATTTGAATATTTTAGGATTGTTTTGAAAAATAAAAAATGAAAGAGGTGTACTTATTAAAAAAAAAAAAAAAAAAAAGAGGTGTATATATCAGGTTCATGATATATACACCTCCTTTTTGTTATAAGTACACCTCCTTTTTAAAAAAATAATTAAATTTTTAAAATATTCTTATTTTTTTTTAATTTTACATCCACAATATTTAATTTAGTACTTTTTTTTCACACATCATTCCTCTTTTTTTTTCAATTTTTACATGCACTCCTTTACTTTCCTTTACCCCACCTATTTTGGTAGTATGTGAAAATTAAAAGAGAAAAAAAAATTGTAATAAAAAAAATAATAAATTAAAAGTTGAAGATGTAAAATTAAAAAAAAATTATAATATTATATAATTTTTTTAAAATAATAAAGGAGGTGTATTATAAAAATTATAAAAAAGGAGGTGTATATATTACGAGCCATATATCTTTAGCCCAAGATAAGGGGCCAGGCCCCGAATCTATCTACGAAGCCTTATACATGATGCATATATCTTGTATGGCCCATTGGGCCGTATCTAAATTTAGTCGATTAGGAAAGTATACTTAACGTACATTTATACCCGCCCAAAAAAAAGTATGCTAAACATAAAAACATTTTACGTATGCCAAAAATAAAGCAATTATTTATTAGACATTAGACTATGAACGGTCACTTTTTAAGTTCTTGTATTTGATCTATTAATTGTGTGTTTTGAAAATTGAAGTTACAATTAAATCAACAAAATTGAGTTGAATAAGTTCAGTTCAATTTGATACCGGAGGAAATAGATTTAGCAACAAAAGAAAAAAAAACATTGACTTGAATAAAGTAAATTAGTTTATTTTAACTTACTAGAAACACTAATTCATTTTTATCTCCTTTCTTTTTTCTATTAGAAAGTTACAGGTCTATATTTATAGAAAAATCTATAAAAAAAAAAGGTCCAAAGAAAAACAACAGGTAAGATCATATACGTGCTTTGAAGAAGAACATGCAAATGAATGTGAATTAATATGAGATTTTTTGTTCAGAGTTTATGGTCTTCGAAGAAGAATTTTAAATTAAAATTAATATGATATTTTTTGTTTTTGTTTTTCTGGTAGGGTGGGACTCAAATACAAGAAAAAAATTGGAACCTCTTTATAAAGGTCTTGCCATAAATTTATAGAGATGTTATAAGATATTTTAACCAATGATTTTTTTTTTATCTATCGGAATTATCATGGTCTTGAAAACTGAATCGAACTATTTGGTTGATTCGACAGAGAATAAGAAGGGTGTATTGGATTAAGATTTTAAAAAACTTTTTTAGTTGAAAAAAGTCTTATAGATTTTAAAAGACTTTGCAAGATTTCCATGACTTTTAAGATTTTGTAAGATTTCACGAGACTTTCAATAAGGATTTTAATGGATTATGCAAGACTTTTAAGTTAGGATTTAATTAGATTTTGCGAAACTTTGTGAACTTTGCAGAATTTCATAAATTTTTGAAATAGGATAAGAATTCAAGATTTTTTTTTCATACATTCAAATTTAAAAGAGTCAAATATAAAAATAATAAAAAAAACAATAATGTCTGGATAAATAAAAATAATATTTTTTCGTAATATCATGTCGTTCTAAATAAAATTCACCCACATATTCATAGCTATACTAGTTCTCCAAACATTAGTATCTTTTCGCCCTTGCTCTTGTGTTTTAATAATAGGCTCAAAATTATGATTTTTATTAACTAGTAATGTTGAAGATGAAGGTTCGTCCATCACTTCAATTGAAAAATTATCATAATGACATTCTTTACGAAGAAAGTTATGTAGTCCCACATATGCTAAAAAATATTCTAAACAATATTTCAAATTTTTTATATTTTGTGGGACAAAATAATTTTTTATGAAATTTGTTACAGGTACAAAATAATTTTTTAATTTTTAATTATTTTTAATTATTCACTCGTTTCTTATGTTAATTTTCTTTTTTAAAATATAAAAATCCTAATTTCATAATATAAAAAATAAAAAAATAAAATTCATAGTAAAAAAAAGAAATAAAATAATTGTTGAGTCATAAAAGGGGAAGGATAACAATAATAAATTCAAGAGAGGGAGAGGGATCGCAGTTTTTGTGCTGAGAGGGTTCTTTCCCCGACTAAGATCCATTCTTATCTCATTCTACTTACACAAACCCTAACTCAAATTCATCTTTTACATACATATTTATATATATATATATATATATATTAATTTTAGCTTTCACCTTTCCTTTTTCTTGACGCGTGTTATAAAAAAGTTAAAATTTTAAGTGTTTTCTGTGTTATATAATTGAGGAACAATCTCAATTAAATAGACCAAAATAGAGCAAGTCAATAAAAGAGAACGGAGAGAAAAATAGAGCAAGTTAATGACACTATCATTTACGTATAGAAGTTTCACCAAATAGGAAAATGAAATGAGAACAGTAGTACAATATTATATACAAGTAGTAGTGCAATATTATTAACAAGAGAAAAAAAATGGAGAAGACATGAGCATAGAAAAAAAAAAAGATGAAAAACTTACTTGAAAATTCTTGAAGCACTTGAAAAGTCACTTCAAACAATCCTCCAAAATCTTATGAGTTTGGATGGGATTGTTTTATGAATTTGGTATTTATAGATACTACTAATTAAAAAGTTCATCAAAATCCCTCTAATACAACAATCCTTTAAAATTCCTATATTTTTGAATACTAATGGATTGTTTTTAAGTTATAATAAGTCTCAAATAAATACCAATAGATTTTAATATATTCTTTAAAAAATCTTGAAAATCCTGATTGAATACCACTTGATTGTTTTTAAGTGACATAAAATCCTGATTGAATACCAATACATTTTTTTACTCAAAAAAAATCTTTTAAAATCCTATAAAATCTTAAACCAATACACCACTAAATTTTCAACTGATTTAGTTGGTTTTAAAAATAATTTTGATAATCAATTGATAAGAATTTGGTAAAATCGGTAAAAATAAATAAAAAATCAGTTGAACCGTTTCAATTAAAAATATTTTTTTATTTTTAAAATTCAATTTAAAATATTTTTAATAAAAATACATATTTAAAAAATTTAAATTTGAATAACTTATTCTTAATACTTATCTTATATTTATAGTTTAATCATTTATATTAATTTTATATTTTCAATATCTTTATTTTTTACAACTTATATTATATTAATTTGATATCCCTTATTTTAAATGTAAACTTGTTATTATTATTAATAAATATTGTTATATTTTATTAAAATTTAAACTTAAATATTATATTATATTTTGTTTGGAACTTAAATATTATATCACATTAAATATTAAAAATTTATAAATAATATATTTATTTTAATTAATTTTTAGTGTTATAAAATTATAATATTATATTCATTTAATATTATTATTATTAGGTAATGTTTGGAATACATGTTAGAATGGGACGGAACGGGATAATTGAGTTTTGTTTCCTAATTAATGAAATTAAAATGGAGAACAGAACGGAATACATGATTAAAATAGTAGAACACTTTGTTCCCTAAAAAAAGGTGGAACCAACTAGAATGAGACAAGACATTTTATTAAATATTTTTAATGACAAAATTACCACTTTTTATTTTTATAACTCTTTCACTACATACCCAACTAAAAAACAAAATTCTTGTAGCAATTTTTTTTCTCCTCGCACTAGTTCGCTGCTCTTTTTTCCTCTCCCTGCACTGTTCGTTGTTCCCACTACATATAAGGACAAAGCATGTTTTTCCTTATCTTTTTTTATGCTATTTGCATCATTGAAATTTATGTGTTTTACTATTTGTATCATACAAATTATTGATCATTTGAATTACTATCATTTGCTAATAGAGAGAATGATATACTCATTCAAATCAACTCAACGTTGTTTTATATATATATATATATATATATATATATATATATATAATTAAACAAGGTGTTTTGTTATGTTCAACAAGCACTAAATGCAGAATAGAATACATGATTTTGTTCTATTATGTTGTTACCAAACTTAGTATAAATATATTATTGTTTTGTTCCATTCCATTTTGTTTTATTTCGTTCCACTACCAAACGTTACCTTAGACTCTTGTTTAGATCAGTTTAATGATTAATTCAATTTTGAAAACATTAACAATTACAATAATAATACCATGATTTAAACTTAAGACTCTATATATATTACTCCAACCTCTCACCATTAGAACGATCCTAATAATTATTTTATAATTAATTATAACTTTTTTGTCACTTTTTTTTTCACTTTCTTTATTACTAATCGAAACTTATTGAAAAGTATAAATTTTCATGGACCCATTTAGGATAAAGACTCGGTTAAATAAAATAGGTAACATACTAATATTTGTAATTTATAATCCTTAAACCCTAAACCTAACATATAGTTCTAGAATGAGTGTTAAAAAAATGTCATTAGCATTTCTTATAAGTACTTACTATTATATCACGAGATAAATTTAAATAACTTTTCATTTAATTTTTTTTTCAAATATTAGCTTAGTTTAATTTATTTTAAGAAAATAATTAATTATTTTTATGTATTTAAAAATTTCAAGTACATTTCAAACATAAACTATTTCACCTTATATATTATATATAAAAAAATCTAAAATTAGAGAAAGGCATGCCCTCACAGAATCAGGAAAAACTATTAAACTCATTAAAGATTTATAGTGGAATTTACGTGGTTTAAAATTCAGGTAAAGCAAAATCTGATTTTCTAAGTGCCTAACTGAGGGTGATTTTGCAAGTCTTTTTTTCTTCTTTTCTACAAGTATCCAATAGCCATCACTTTCAAGCTCTAAAGAATGTCCAAAGCAGATCTAATCCCATGTATTTCAATTCATAAATTATGAATTCATGTCTCGTAAAGGAGGAGAACCCAACAAAAAACTTTAGATCACATGTAGATATGAAGTTGATTAACGTGTTCAGCCTTACTCTTTTCTTCAATCTGTCATTTTCATCTTTCGTTCTATCTCGGTATTTAATTGCATAAAACACAAATAAAACCGTTTCATTGGGATCGTGCTGGTTGCCCTTTTTGTACTTTCCGCTTGGCGGAAAGGATTTTCCATCAACACTGCATTTTTCTTGGTATTTTTTTTCCTTCAAAAAACTAATATACTCATTGCAATCCAATAGGAAATTATTCTATCAGGAATATGATAATGTTAACTTATGACTTGTTTTATAGTAGTATTTAATTTTTAATATTATTATTAACTATATTATTCTCACAAAGTTTCCGATCGTCGGTTTGATAAATAGAAGGAATGAGGGATGGATGAAGCTGTATCACAAAAAGCTTCACTACAATGCCAATAATTTGAACATAATTGTTTGCTCTAAACTTCTTAATACACTAAAAGAAAATTAAAGCAAGCAAACAAGCCCAAGCAGAAGAGAAAGTAAACTACTCAAGATGTGTTTGGATATCCGTTTCATGGGAATGTGTTCACTTTTCAATACATAAAATCCAAAAGGCAAAAACAGTAAGGTATTGCTTTGAAATAAAAACGGGTTAAATTGAACTAAATTTTTATTCAAACACACTGAATCGTGTAGACTATGGATAAAATTCTCTCAGCTTCTACATGGTACTTTTTGTCTCATGAATTGGTTAGATAAAAGTAGAATTCCAAATTAAAGCAAAAGGAAGACACAACACACGGCGTGAAGTAGCCCCACACCGTCAAATTTGAGCAGGACTACGCAACCATAAAAGTGGACTATGCTCTCATCATTTCGTTACTTGTAGGGAATGTAGAAATGTACAATATTGACAAAAAGAAAAAAAGCAAACTGAACCCTCCAACAAAGGGACCTGCATGTCACACATTAAGTAACGTTCGCTGCTTTGATATGTAGTGATAGTGAGAATGAAATGACATCGCATTAATACAAGGAGGTATAAATCCTTCCCATATATAGATCAGTTGTATAGAGATAAAGTGATACCTTTAGTCTCAATTTCATGATTAAGTCAAGATCAAATCTTAATCATTAGCTAAAGAACATAAAAACTGAACTAGTTGTGTTAACGATATTTGGTGAATTAATAGTGATTTTGAGTCCAAATAATACATTTACTGATTATGAACTGTGAGTGCAGAAAAAAATGTTGACTATATATATGACCCACTAGCGTTTGGTATGAACATCGATCATTAGATGAAAAAGAAAATGTTAGAAGGAAAAGTTTGATCAAGAGAAATGTGTCCCAAACAAACCAGGCTGGCCTTGAGTGCTGCCTGCTACCACTGTCTGGCATGCATTACCTTGTGACTTGTGTCCCCAAGAAAGTGCAGCTGTTAATCATATTCAACCAAAATGGAGTGAACCCATTGCATATATACTAATACCATGCACATGTATGCAAGCTTCTCATGCTTAGAGAAACGTTGGAGACCCATGATTGCTTTTCAAGTGCTTAGCCTCCAGGCTACTGATGATAAGTCCTTCTCTCATTGCGGTGTGCATACATATATATTTTTTCTCTACAAGTATCTTTGTTCCGAAACAATCATGTTTCAGGTATCATTATTTAGAGGCAATTTTATTTTTATTTCTAATGCCCCTAACATTTTCCTTATTATTAGCTAAAATTTATCAAAAATAAAAAATTTATAATCTCGTAACTCATTGACTTATCAAAATTTGTGATTTTCAACTAATGATAAATTATATATTGGAAAAAGAGTGTCTGAGTGGACATTGTTGACCAGTATTTTTCATCTCCATATATACACTATTATGCACTAAATTTAAGCATGTGTTTGAACAATAATTCGAACGTTGATTCACCACATTTTAGGAGACTAATCCTTTCCATTGAACTCAACATTGGTGTTGTAGTGTGAATATTATGCGAGATTTTTCAGATTCAAGGTGGTTAGCTCAGACACTTACTTTCTACGAATACTTTGATGTCGATCATTTACATGCAAGTAATCCCCACAAGCAGGAAAAAATTAATGTGGGTCTTAGGTACATCATTTTAAAGCATACACGTTACCCTTTCTCCCTTTTAAGAACTGGCCAGAAGTTGTCCCCCCAAACAGGTGCGTGTTTCATATAGTCTGCAGTGAAGAAGAGTAAACAATTGGAAGCGTAACAGTTGCCAACCGAAGCAATAGAATATGGTTTTAACGTGAAAGACACAAGATGACCAAGTAAAGAATTGTAAGAACTACTACTTCAGTAGTGAGCAGAATCAGTAAACAGCAAAATAAAATTACACCCATTGTTCATTTACACGACACACATTAAGCTAGAGTGCTTGACAAGTCATCAAATTTCTAATCAAACAAACACGCACACCTTCGAAGGTGCATCAAACCATTGCAAACTAGAGACATAAAGGCCAAGAAAAAGAAAAGGAAGAGGGGTGAAATTAATATAATATATTGTGTCAATTATAACTAATTATGTTGACCATGGAGACGTTGGCCTCGAAGATGATGATGTAGGAGATGGCCATAGCTGTGCATTCTTCACCTTGGATACACTCGCAAGTACTCCTAGTGGTGTCACGTCTCCAATGATTGTCACTTTCTTTGTCTCCATGTCTATGCTAAATGATGTCACTCCTACATATATAGGATTAGCCATACATTAATGTATAGAAGAACTACAAGACCTAAAAACCAATGATGCTGCTTTAATACAAAATTGGTTGTTATAAATTACTATATTTCATTACAAAAAATCAAACTTTGATGTTTAGAGGAAGGAGGGAAAAAAGCTCAAGAACTTGGGAATTATTATTACTGCCACTGTTTATCTAATTAGGAACATGTTCGTATACAAACTTAAATTATTTTTTTTTGACAATTTCTCTATTAGAAATAGGGTTTTTTTTTTAATAAAAAAAACTCTGAAACTTTTCTAAACTTCTATTCAATCCAGACTCTCATTTTGAAACTCCAAGACAATGTATTGATTAACCATACTCACCTTCCATTTTTGAAATATGTTTTCTAACTTTTCCTTCGCAAGCCTTGCAGTGCAACGACACCCTCAAAACCACAACCTGAAGGTTTCAGAAGATAAATTGTTATCACCATAATGGCAACTCAAAACAAAATGAATACAAAATAAGTAACAACCCAAACTTTCGTTAAAATAAACAGTACCCCTCCAATTTTTATTCTTTTGGGAAACAAGAAACAATAAACAGAGAACAAAATTCAAAAGAAAAATTGAAAAACCTGGTCCTTGGAGCGAGTTGAAGAAGAGGACCGAACTATAGGATTGTGTTTGACATCACGCTGAGAAGGAGCCATTGCTGCGATTTTATTAGATTCAGATACCCACTCAATGAATGGAGCATCACCAAGGAGATATCTTGTGGATGAACCATCAACACTAGCATGATGAGTATATAGGTCGTTAACTTCAACAGAACTTTTTCTACGCATGTCACTGTTATGCTTATCTGCTGAACTCTTTCTGTGCTTTTCGAAGTAAGGCTTTGGGTTGATGGGCAATTGGGATGAACAAGGGACATGAACTTGGCTTTTCCTTCTTTCATGGTCGTAGCTTTTGGTTCTTCTGTGTACCATAGAACGATGGTGCATTCTAGAAGTTACTGCTGTGGAAGCAGAGGAAGCACAGAACAAATCAATTCCTTTCATGGTTTTTCTTCACTGAATATGGTAAGTTGTAAGTTTTTTGCTTGTGGCCAGTTGCAAACTTATAGACAAGAGAGAACAAGTTGAAAGCAATGGATATTTTAAGTAGTAGGTAGTAGCCTAAGCTAGAGCAAAGGCAAAGAGAGTAACATAAAGATCTTAAAAAAAGGTAACGCATTTTTATTTTTTTTTATAATATATATTTTATTGGTTTCTTTGTTCATCATTACAGTAACATTTACTTTTTATAATCCGATGATGGATCTATGTCGTGAAATGAAGTTAGTTGTGTTTAGTGAAATCTCTTTTTTAATAACTTTTTTTCATCCAACAATTTCGAAATTCAAAATTTATTTATGAGACCAATCTAATATTATTTGCAACTTATTAATAAAAAGATAATATATTTGGTCCTGCAGCTGAGTAATGATACCTTAGAAAGTATGAGATTACTTTATATTTCCAAATTTGTATTATATCTTTTTAATATTAATTATTTTTTTAACTGGTGGGAATAAGAAAGTGTGTTCGTCTTTGCCATGATATGATTACTACCACTAGCTGTGGAATTAACAAAGTTTAGAGGTGACACACACCTTCTATTATTGACGCATCATTGTTTCACAGTGGGCTCTGTTCTACAATTTGTGGGCTCCTTTTTTTTCGTTTTCTCTGTATTAGCACTTTTCATGCTTTGAATGAAGTGGGTGCGCTGCGGATGTGGATGGTTAGAAATCAGTGACATTGGTGGGTGCAATTTCAGCCAACTTAATGGTTATTAATTTGTTATTTAGTTCCTAATTTCATTCATATAGTTGCCTAATACTACAAGTAGATAAATAATGTGTTTGTGGTTGCAGCTGCAGTTAAGTTGCGATTGCCAAAATTGTATAAATTACATATAATTAAATGCTATTTTCATGTAGTCGTAGTTGTAGCTGCCATGAGTAGTGTTGTAGCCTCAATCGTAATTACTAATCACAGATTGAAATTACGAATATGCTCATTTTGATACATATTTTATCATGAAATAATTTTGTGGATTCAAGATTTATAACCACTTAGAACATGGTTTCAAAACCAATTCTAGTCTATATAATCAAATTATAAATTATAAGGTGAGTATAAACCACAGTTTTCATTCATTATTTTGTTAATATCGTTACTTTATATATAATGTTCACCATATCTTATACCAAGAATCAAACATGTTGATAAGATGTATGAATTAATCATTATTTATATATTTTATTTTGATCATATCACTAATTTATACGAGATATTTAATATATTTTACTTTCGTTAAGGATCGAACATGTTAAATATAAAATTTATCATTCAAAATGAAATATATAAAGTAAGAATATGTTAAATTTATGAAATTAATTTATAAAGTAAGAATGGTCTATTTTATTTCAAAAATAAAATGATAACTTTGATTATAATTCTATGTTCAAATATAAAAATTTAATTAAACACTTATAATTTTGATTTCTATTGTTCCTTAACTTGCTATTCAACTGCTAAAAACATATTAAAGTTGATTCGTGAGCAATTCGTCCCGTAGCATATAGCTATGTTGTGTTTTGGGTATCATACTATTTCATGGTGGTATTATTAGCCCCAACAACCATATATACATGCGCACTGACGTAAGTGTCGTGTTGCGTCTGGTCTCCAAAAGGGAAAGTTATCTTCCTTGACTTCATTCAGCATCTAATCTAAATCACACCGTAATAGTGTCTCCTTATAATTAATATACACGTTAGGTTTAGCAGTTGCCGTCAAATTTTAAATAAAAATAGTTATCCTTTTGAACATTGAGCACTAATGATCGTGTGCCAGAATTTGGGGATTGCTTGACGAGAGAGGACAAATAATAGGTCAAAGGTCGGCTATGGTGCACTACACAAGTTTCAAACAAAAATGAAAAAATTATGGAAAATTATGAATTCGACGCTATAGGAATTTAATTAGTAAACGCAAAATGATTATAATTATAGAGCAAGTAATCATTAATTTATCAATGATCCATGCATGTTCATTGCCTAAAAAGTTGCAACTCTTCTGTTACCATCAAATATTACAAGGATTTAAATTGAATACACTTTTTATTTTTTTATAGTAATTGACACACACAAAAATCACGATGAATGGTGTCACTCTTGCTCTGAATCTTTTTTCACTAGCATGGATTGCTTTAAGACCTCTATCTGATACTTATTAATTTAAAATACATAGCTTTTGCTGTGTGAGGCTTTGGATATCCTTCGGTGATTCAGACTAAGTTTTTTTTCTATTGTTAACAAAAAGAAGACCAAGTTTATATAATTATATAATCACGCGTATAAAGTTGTGGGTCTCTCTTCATGAGTCGAAGGGTTAATTAAGGCATGAATAAAGATGAAAGAAAGAAGGATTTATGAAAAAAAAAATACTTATTACAAACATGAATTCTTTAAATAGATTATAATAGTTCATAGAATTTGTCGTTAGCTATTGGCTAAACGATATTTAGATTTAACAAATAAAATAGATGGGGATGTTGACTGTACAATGGAGAGGTTGTAGGGAAGTGATGAGGGTGAAAGTAAGAAGAAAGAGAAATATTTTGAGAATATAAAAAGAATAATTAAGGGGTACGAGTAGCAACTATCTTTGAAACATTGTAATAAGTCCTATTAGTATTACTATTTATTTTCTGTACCAAACGCATAGAAGGCCCAAAACAACAATCGGGTTCCCATGGCCTTTTTTATTTCTTACCTAATAATACAAAAACGCTGCCCTCAAAGCTCAAACTTAAATTGGGCCCAAAGGAAAAACCGAAGAGGTTAGCTCAATCCAGCCCAGTTTAAACGTCAAAGGCCCAGGTCCAGGCAAATACGTTCAATCGGCCTATTAGCTTTTGTATTTGATTAGGGTTTTCTGCTTTCATTGTTTTGAGAAGAACACAGAGCAGAGCAATTAGGGTTTCACAGTGACACAAGCGCTTCGCAATGGGTAGGACGAAACAAATCCTATTGCACAAAGTGCTGCTAAATATGTTTTTTTTTTTACCTTTTACCAACATGATCTTGATATTCCTTTTCTTTTGTTGTTAAATCTAAATCTTTTAATTTTGAATGTTAAAAGCGAGAATCAAGGTTTACGAGCTGAGGAACAAGACGAAAGCAGAGCTTCTGAACCAATTGAAGGATTTGAAAGCCGAACTCGCTCTTCTCCGTGTCGCTAAGGTCACTGGTGGAGCCCCAAACAAGCTCTCGAAGATGTGAGCTCTCTCACCCTCTCTTGTGAATTTTGATGTAGCATTGTTCTGTTATTCAAATCTGATTGCATTTGTGTGTGTGTGAATGATGCAGAAAAGTGGTTCGGCTTTCGATAGCGCAAGTGCTGACGGTGATTTCGCAGAAGCAAAAAGCAGCGTTGAGAGAAGCTTACAAGAATAAGAAGTACTTGCCTTTGGATCTGCGTCCCAAGAAGACCAGAGCTATCAGAAGACGCCTCACAAAGCACCAGGTATGCACCTTTCATTCCATTTTCTGTGATAAATTTTATGTTGTTTACACGTTAGTGGTATGAGCTTGATGCGGGTGACAGTAGAAAGGGTGCTCAAGGGGTGAGGCTATTGAGGTGTTGTTTAGTGTAGAGATAATGTGTGACTATGATGAAAAAGTTAATAAGGATGTGCTTGGCTCTGAATTTGGCTGAAAGGTTGAATTAGATATTGATTTTGAACTTTTCTGAATGTCAGCAAGTTGGATGAAAGCTTTGTTTGTTTAAATATAGTGTATACTGTATAGTGTCGTTTTTATATGGAACTTGTTGGATCATCATGCCCTTTCATCTCATGTTATGATCTAGAGATATGGCTCCTTTAAGTGTTTTATTCGGCCAAAATTTATGGTGCCCCAAAAGTTAGGTCTGCTTTTTGACTAACATGCTTCACCATACTGTCCAAAATGTTAGATGAAAATTTGCAATTGACTTGTATTTTTCTTGGATAACATACGTTTCTAATGTCTGTAAATATCATGGTAGTTGAATCAGGATACAATTTGTGTATTGGAAAGCCTATTTTCCGAATTATGAATCAAATCGTATCATGAATTGAAAGATTCATAATCAATAAAAACATAGCATATATATGTGTGAATTCATTCGGTTTTAGTTCTCAATTATTTTTATTGGCTCTCTTTCTCTTAAAATTTATAATTTTAAAATAGTTCCTATCACTTATGCTGTATCATATCTTTATTCTTTGTTAGTTGAAGAATCTTACTGCAATGGCATCACTTTAACTTTATTGAAGCAAGTGATGATTCAATTGCATGTTATTCAAACTTTAGCTTGTAAATTACTTGCTGAAGTTTCAAACATGCACGAAATTTTGGATTGTCTATCTTGTTGGGGGGTGATATATATAGACTTTGATTGCACTATTTAAGTTGGTCGATATCTGTTTTGATTTTTGAGGACGATCTTTGTTGAGGTTGTTTTGGCCCTCATTTTAATTGTATTTCTAGCCTTATAGGCATGTAGGCTTCCTACTTAAGAATGGCTGAATGAATTTGTTTTGTATTTGTCGCAGGAATCATTGAAGACAGAGCGTGAGAAGAAGAAAGAAATGTACTTCCCAATTAGAAAATATGCATTAAAGGTGTAATGTCGATCCAAGTTTGGGTGATTTTTTTGACGTTGCTTTCTATTTGTTATTTGACATAATTTTAAAGTTTTTCAGTTTTCTTAGGTTCTATTTTTGTGTCTTTTCACTTAACTTATATTCTCCGCCTTTTCTTTTCCTTTTTCATCTTTGAAATGCATTAAATCATTTTTTTAAAAAAAGGTAGTGTGGCTTTTGTGGTTTTAATATAATAAATATTTTCTTTTATAATAATATTTTATTTTTATTTTCAGTAAGTCAGGCTTTACTAGGCTGGGTCAGACCTTGGTCATTATCGCTAACAGTGTTTACTATCGATTAAAATTTATTAGAAACTACAAATTCTGTCAGGTTTAGTAGTTTATTTATTGAGATTTATTCATACTAATGTTATTAGCATTCCTCTAGACATGGTATGAGATTAACATTAACATGTTTACTTGTCATTTGCTTTATTTTAAAGGCGTGACTTATATAAAAGTGTGACCTGACTTACAAGCATGTGTAAGGACATATTGTGGTAATAATATATAAATATAGAATCGAAATTAGATATTTTTTAGGCTAAATTTTATTTTTAGTCTCCCAATTTTTATCAATTTATAATTTTCTTTTTTTAAATAGACATTTAACTCTTCTAATTTTAAAAATACAAAATTTTTATTATCTCATAAATTTTTTTACATTTACTAATTGTTAACTTTTAACATTTACAAATATTTAAGGAATGTGACACTTGTACATTTAGAAATAAAAAACTGAACAAAAATATGTAAATTAAATTTTTATTAATAAAATAAATATTAATCATTTGTAAAAATAGATTCAAACAAAAAAGTTTTGTATGTTATTTTAAAATTTTTATCTTTATATGTTAGGTTTTTATGTATCAAGTCATTTCAGTTGTAATAGATTATTATATAATGTTAAATTTAATGATTCATGAATATCTAATTGTTGATAGGACTGAAATTTTATATCTCTAAAAAAAATTATTTTAAAATAAAGGAATCAAAATTATAAATTAACAAAAATAAAGATTAAAAATGTAATTTAGTCTGGTTTAAGTTTTATAAAAACTGGTTTTGATATATTTATATGATATGAGAACATTTGAAGTGTTTTTAATGCGATATTTATGATGATAATTTATTTATAAATATATTTTGTAATAAGCCTTTTAAATAAAATATAAATTTTAATTAAATAGTTATTGTAGTAAAAGTTTCGATTTGTTTTTATTTAAATATGTTGGTCTTTTGCATTTAAAATATTTTTTTTCTGACTTCTACATTAAATAATTTCAAATAAATGTTTTGATTTAATCTATTTCATAAAAAGTTTGATATGAAGTACGGACCTTGATATAAATTAGATCAAGGTCCTTTGTTAAGCAGCTCTACGTAGTTAAGTGTTAAATTAATTCAAGTGACAAATGAAGAAATAATGCGCCAAAGTGGTTTTTAACTTTTTCCTTCAGAAAACTACAGCTTTCAGAGAGTATCTTATCACTATGTCTAACGGGGTGTGATGCTAATGTAAGTGTGATCAAACAATTAGGGTATCACAATAATAATAGAATTTATTTTGAGTTTTTAATGTATTTTTTATAGAATTATTTATGTTATAAACTATTTAAGAATTTTTTTCTTCTATTTTTTGTTTCACAATAGACTTATTTTTTTTTATAAATAAAATAGAATTTTTTTTGAAGATTTTTATATAAAAATAATTTTTACACTATGAATGACATGTTAGACTTTTCTATTTGTAAAATTTATGATGATTGATTTTTATATTTAAGAACATTTATGGGGGATGACATTAAGAGAAATTGTTTTAGAAAAAAATTGTTAACTTTCATTATATTTATCTTTAAAATCATATTAATAGTAATTTTTATTACTTAATATTATAAAAATTGAAGTATTTTTACGATCATTATATATATATATATATATATAAGTTTACTTATTTTAAAAGTAAGTGTATTTAAATTTATTATACTCAATAATTTATATTTTATATTAAAATTTAAAAAGTATCAATAACTTTCAATTTTTTTATTTCATGTAGTTAAAATTTATAATAAAAAATTTTCAATATATAAATATACTAATTGAAAATAATATTAAATAAATATTTTTTATATTATTATAGAAAATTTTAAATTATTGATAATTTATTTTAAAATATTAATATTTAATTTAAAAATATGATTAAAAATTTAAAACATTAGTTTAAAAGAAAATTCTCAAAGAAGTTCTTATCGAAGAAAAATAGCTAAAATTTATATTATTATGGACCTCTTTTTTCCCTACGAGTTGATTCTGTTCGATACATGGTTATAAGCACCCCATCACTCCGAAAGAGTTTCTCAAAACTAACGAGCTTATATACTCTTCACGTAAAATGAACATGGCCATCAACATGGTTACCTACCATAATGCCACTTTTGCTTTTGCCCCGTATGACACTTATTGGAAATTCCTGAAAAAGCTTAGCACTACTCAACTCTTGGGGAACCAAACCCTTGGATAGTTCCTACCTATTCGGACTTGGCAATGTTGGGCCCGATTGTCCACCCGTTCCTCCACCATAGTATGATATTGTCCGCTTTGGGCCCAAGCCCGCACGGTTTTGTTTTTGGGCTCCTTCCCAAAAGGCCTCATACTATGTGGAATGGTGGACACTTATAAACTAGCCAATGTTCCTTCATTTTACCGATGTGGGACTTGGGATGAATCCCAACAAACCTCCCCTCAGACCAAGGACCACATGTCTCGTGATCTCCTCCCCTCAAGCGATAATCCGTCACCATCTTGTACCGCCGTTAACTCTACGGGACACGCCGCCACCAAGGACCACATGTCTCGTGATCTCCTCCCCTCAAGCGATAATCCGTCACCATCTTGTACCGCCGTTAACTCTACGGGACACGCCGCCTGAACACCACAATATCAGGAAGACTTTCGACACAAGGCACCAAGTTCGAATCTCCATCGCGAGGCACAACACTGAGGGTCTTCCCGCATCAAACCCAGACGAACCGTTGGCTCTGATACCACTTGTAGGGCCCGATAGTCCACCTGTTCCCCCACCATAGTATGATATTGTCCGCTTTGGGCTAGGCCCGCACGGTTTTGGTTTTGGGCTCCTTCCCAAAAGGCCTCATACTATGTGGAATGGTGGACACTTATAAACTAGCCAATGTTCCTTCATTTTACCGATGTGGGACTTGGGATGAATCCCAACAGGCAACTTCATGAATTCATTCAAACTCTATTCGACAGATCAAGGGCCCATAAGAGCGTGAACCTCACTGAAGCACTTTTGATGCTTTCCAACAACATAATATCGCAGATGATGTTGAGCATCAAGAGCTTGGGAACAGACAGCCAAGCAGAACAAGCAAGGGCTTTGGAAGAGAGCAATGGATATACATAGGAGCTAGGTACGATGCTCTGCTAGAGAAGATAATCTCTGATCGCGAGGAATTGAGAAGTAAATCAAAGGTAGAAGGTTGCGAAGATGGAAATGAGAAAGTGATAGATTTTCTTGACATTTTGTTGGATGTAGCTGAGCAGAAAGATTGCGAGGTCAAGTTATCTCAAAACCATGTCAAATCATTGATCTTGGTACGTAGCTTCTTCTTGTACCTTACAAATGAATTTTAGTACATATTTTTATATATAAGATTCAACTTGTTACATGTTAAAAATTGAACATATTATTTAATGAATATACTACAAGAAAAAAAATAATTTTTTGACGGACATAATCTATTGATAAAAAAAATATTTGTCAAAAAAAAAGAATTTTTGACAAATGAAAATATGTTAAATGTAGATAGTTAGATTTGTATCCGTCAGAAATCTGTCAAAAATTATTTTTTTTCGGCGAATATTCATTTTTATTGATGGATTATATTCGTAAAAAATTTACATTTTTCTTATAGTGATAATGGATAATAATACGAATCTCCCTTGCATGAAGTGGAATCCAACTATTTTCAAATTAATAGTATGGAGTGCATGGTTGCAAACTCCTAGTAAAATAAATAATCTCGTCAATTTAGTCTCATTACGTGGAAGCTATTAAATAACTAATACCTCGTGGTTAAATGTTACATATAATTTCTAATATTTTTTTATTAATTAATTTTTTAGGATTATTTTATGACAGCTACTGACACAACAATCATCTCAGTAGAATGAGCATAACAGAATTGTTGAACAATCCAAAGGTGTTGAAGAAAGCCCAAGAGGAAGTAGAGAAAGTGATTGGGAAGAAGCGATTGGTGTATGAAGTGTTAAGTTAGACGAAACAATTACGAACAAAGTTTTGAACATGACAAATATAATACATAATGTTATTTCTAACATGTGTGTTAGTGTTTCAGATAAATATAAGAACATGCAAAACTGAAAAATGAAGTACATGTTATTACACATACTATGGTTAAACCAAACGAAGCCTAGTTGAGCTGTACAACAAATATCAGACGATGGTTGATCAAGCATCAAGACTAAGCTTGATCAAAAGCCAGACGAAAATACAATAAATACAAGACAAAGTGTACTACAAGTCGAAGGTCAACAAAGTATTAGACGATGGATAACACAAGACGAAGAAACGTTCTAGATGGAATTAAATGTCTTCTCTCTTCACAACTAACCAGACAGAAAGAAAAGTCAAAGTCTACTTCTCAGATGGAGACTCAAATTTGAGATGCATTACCAGGCGCAGATGAAGAATACTGAAAAGCGTCTAAAGTCCACTATTCACAACAAGAGAAATCAAATATCGTCTACACTCATAGAAGAGCACACGAAGTCATCAAATTTGTGAGAAGAAAGAAGAAAGATAGACAAACGCGTATCTACAAGTCAAAGCATGCGTGTGTCAGAGAAAGTACACCTACTTTTCAGAAAAAGACGTCTCTGCAGCTACAATGACGGAAAGAGAACAGAAATACCTAGGTTATGATTGAAGTTAGAAATAGAAGTGAACGAACTACAGAAAAGACTTCACGTAACACAGATTCAGTAAGAAAACATTTAATGCAAGATCAAATGCATTAAATGAAAGATCTATATGGCCATGGACGAACTATTATCTGTGAAAACGGGAAGCTCTGCTCCAACGGACACTTTCAAATTTAAACAACAGACAAATTTATCACAAGTCTATAAATATCAAGACCTAACAAGAAAAGAAAGTAGAGAAGAGAAGCAACAAACAATAAGCAAAAGCGAACGTAAAAGCAAACCTACATCTCCTCTTGTACAGTCTTGTATATTTGTGTAAATCTAAGACAACTTATCTTAGCGAGTGTTGAGACCGTCCTATCCTCTCTGTGAGAGTAATACACACACTCAAAAGACACATCTTTGTAAAACTAAGGTTGCATACCTTAGCGAGTGTAGAAACCATCATATCCTCTCTGTAAGAGTAATACACACACTCAAAACACATGTCTCTGTAAAACTAAGGTTGCATACCTTAGCGAGTGTAGAAACCATCCTATCCTTTCTGTGAGAGTTATACACACACTCAAAACATCTATCTGATGTAAAGCCTGAAGAGGCTAGTTGAAAGAATACTTGGGGAACCAGAAGTGGTTTAAGAATACTAGCGCTGACGAGTGAAGTTGGCGAACCAGAAGTGGTTGATAATACTTGAGGAACTAGAAGTGATTTAAGAATATTAGTGCTGACGAGTGAAGTTGGGGAACCAGAAGTGGTAGATAATACTTGTAATCCGTTGTGATTAGTGGAACCCTTCAGTTAATGGAGACTGGACGTAGCTCAGGTCGAACAAACCAGTATAAAACTCTTTGTACTTTTTATCTATTTCTCAGACACAATTTTGTTTAGCTAATATATCATACTGAAAATTTTGTCCACTGCAACTATCTTCAGACAGAAAATACACTTGCTTAACTTATTATTTTAATAAACATTTTCTTTGTGTAGACGATAAACTCTCAAACGCAAAATCTTTTGTTAAGCTAACCTTGCACAGTTTTTAAGTGTTCAAAATAATATTTTTATTAGACGAAGAAGAGTCTCTTTGTGAAAACGTTTTTAAAATTTCTTCGTTCACACACACATTCAACCCCCTTTTTGTGTGACTTTTCACTAACTTCATGAAGCAAACAGTCCAAATCTTCCTTATATCGATGCCATCATAAAAGAAACAATGAGACTTCACCCACGAATACCAATGATTATGAGGAAGGAAATTGAAGATTGTGTGGTTAACGGAAACAAGATTCCAAAAGATTCAATAGTATGCGTAAACATTTGGGTCATGGGGAGGGACCCTAATATTTGGGAAGTCCTATTAGAGTTTAAGGTAGAGAGATTTTTAGAAGATGAAAGAAGCAGTATAGATATAAAAGGACATAACTTTGAGTTGTTTCCATATGGTAGTGGAAGGAGAGGGTGTCCCCACATGCCTTTGGCCTTGAGAGAGTTACTCACCATCATCGGAGCTCTCATACAGTGCTTTGAGTGGAAAATATTTGATTCCAAAGATCATGCTCATGCTACAACTTTAATCAATATGGATAAACGACCAGGATTAACTGCTCCAAAGGCTAATGATCTTATTGTTGTTTCTATTGCACGATTAAATCCCACTCCTTTTCTTCATGTTTAGTGTGGAGGGAATTTGCGACAACAAAGTCTTGTGCATGTCATTTTTATGCTTATGTAATATGGAGTTTATGTTTTGTATACATGATAATTCCTTTGATGCAAGTACTATTTAAAGGATATCATTATCCTTCTAATTAGGACCATTTAAATGATGTCATATATGATTTTTATTAAATTTATTATTTTTATTTGATATAATGATAATATGGGTTGGAAAACGCACTCTATTTGTGATGTACAAGGTAAAATATTTGATATTATGTCTTATAACTTTAAAACAATACTTTTATAATTCAACTAGATTATTTATTTGTAATACAACTAAATTGAAACAATTTCAAAATCTTTAAAATAATGATGCGCTTGCGTAACAACGATTTATATTAAAGAGAATGTTATTGTGTACTGGCCTTAGCCTGAATGTTAATTGTTGATAAACAATATCATAAGGGACAGGTTTCAAATGCTGGTATGGAAAAAGAAAAGAATGTTATAGTGTAAGTTGATACTTCTAACTTTTCCACCTAAATTAAGGATATTAAATTCACTCTATAATCTAATAATTATTTTATTTTAATCTTATTAATCAATTATTTTTCATAAATATTTCAGACTTTGTATTTAGTAGAATTAAATAATTTTAATGTAGTCAAGAGAGACTTATATTCAGGCATATCCCTCAATGAGGATACAAGATGATTTAAAAGCAAAAATTCGTAACGGAACATGACTTCCCTGCATATGGATTACAATCGAAAAGAGGGACTCAATTAAAAACATAGTCGTTGCACTTCTTGGGCCATTGGGTGCTTCTTTTGTTGGGCCTCATTGTGTCTGCTATTGATGGGCTAGTATCTATACCCACTGGGCTGACAAAGACCTTATCCTCATGTTCAGCAAAAGTGTGCAAAGGTGCGTTTTTAATGGGCAGTGATGATGGACCAGATTGATGAGTTGGCAGATCAGAAGAATGAGAAGGAGAAAACTTTTGGTTTGGTTTGGTTTGTGATCGTGTAGTTAGCGGAGGTATAGGATATGATTTTCTAAGCTGACACAGGCCTTGCTAAATATTTATTATTGGTAAAAATTTATTAAAAATTATAATTTTGTTTCAAAATCTCTCAATTTAGTGGTAGGAGAAACTCACTATGTTAAGAATAACTTCAATAAATAATAGAGTGAATGTTAAAATAACTTCAAAAAATATATCTATCTGGTTAAAATTACAGGGTGTATTACTGTAAGCTTGATTTTTTTTTTATTATAAACTTTTGTTTACAGGTTTGGCTTTATTTGCATTAAAATTTAGCTTAATCGGACTTGTATGCATACTTAAGTGCATATTTTTGTAATAATTTGACATCAAAATAAAATATAATTATATATGTTAGATTTTACAAGAATTGAGTAGTGTGATATTTACGATGATAACTTTTTTAAAATATATTTTGTAATAAGACTTTTAAGATATAAATTTATCTTTAAATAAATTAATAAAGATTATTCTTTTATGTAAATCAACATGTTAAATATTTAAAAAATGAATAAATGTATGATTTTAATATATTCAAACAACTTTAACAGCATAATAACAATTAGGCTTAATTGCATTTTTGATCCCTTAAATATTGTAATTGTGCAATTTTGATCCTTCAATTTTTAATTGAACAATTTTAGTCCCTCAAATATCATAATTATGCGATTTTAGTCTATCCCATTAAAAATTTAATAATTTTAATATATATATATATATATATATATATATATATATATATATACACACAATGTTTTAAAATTATACAATTATTTGTCTATTCAAGTTAACATATATTTTAATTTTCTTCAATGTATCAAATGATATATATTTATTTTTAATAAATAAATAAAATTTATATATTATTATTTTTATAATATTACTGATAAATTAATATCAATAATATTATTAGTATATTTATAGATAAACTAATATTTTGATAAATATAATTTATTATATATTAATATACTTTTACAAAAATATAAGTATATTAATTAGAAATATACATATCTTTTCTTATATATTTATATTTTTTAAAAAATATATTAATATATACTAAGTCATATTTATCAAATTATTAGTTTATCTATAAATATACTAAAAATATTATTGTTATTAACTTATCAATAATATTAAAATACTAATAATGTATAAATTTTATTTATTTAGTAATAATAAATATATATCATTTGATATATTAATAAAAATTATAATATACATTAAATTAAATAAGCAAACAATTGTATAATTTTAAAATATTATATATATATATATATATATAAATTCTAAATTTATTAAATTTTTAATGGAAAAGACTAAAATCGCACAATTATAATAGTTGAGGAACTAAAATTGTTCAATTAAAAATTAAGAGGCTAAAATCAAACAATTACAATCTTTTAAGGACTAAAATTACCCAATTAAAACCTTGAGGATTAAAATTGCACAATTGTAATACTTGAGGGATCAAAAACACAATTAAGCCTAACAATTATTATTATAAATATTTATTTATTTTATTTAAATTGCATGTTGTGCCAAGTCTAAAATCCGTGTATGGGAAATGCAGAAATAATGCGTCAGTGGTTTTAAAATTTTTCTTCGAGAAAACTACAGCTTTCATGGAGTATCCTACGCTCTTGTTAAAACCATTTGAACATTAATAAAGACTAATAGCTAATAGTGAAATTCATGTATTGTACGTTAGTGTTCTAATGTTTAATTAATTGCTTTGCGATTGATAATTTGCAAGTTTAGTTATATTGGAATATAATGAAGGAGTCTTGTTGTTTTCTGTACGTATGATGAAGAGCAACGGTGATTAGGAGCGTTGGCAAAAACCAAATTAATTCGTAATCCGTTGATGCGCAAATCAATTTGGTAATTTTGTTTGTACAATGTTGAATTGGTTTAAAATAAATAATTCTTAATTTTCATCGTGTCTTTGTTTCCAATAAAAGACAAAGGGGGTTTGACTTGATCATAGGATGCATGATCAGAAAATGAACTCAAAACTAGGAAAATACCTAGTACGTGGTATTGAATAGTATATAGGTACAGTTACAATTGTTCGAAATTTCAGCTAAAAATTGACGCGCTCTAACTTTAATTTGGTTGGCAAAGTATAAATAACAGTGTATTCATTGACAGCTGGAGAGAGGTATTGCAGAATGTTTAAAAGACAACAATCATAAACGTAGGCAAATGCAAGCTATTTTCCATTACGTTGGACTCTTGAAGAATGAAATGTGAAATTAATTAGTTAAGGTTTTAGGAACATTAGTAAGTAACGTTGACAAATTTTAGTAAAATGAGGGCCGTCCAATGCAAAGTAGATTACTAGTGAATAAAAAGACGCGTGCGTGAGTGGGTCACTCTCGTCTTTTTCTTCTTCTTGGATACCCAGGACGGCAAATACTAGTAGTAAGTCACAAAGACATTTTACAAAGGCATATATAAATTATATGACTCAAGAGCCAACATCACACAGTACAGAGTTTTAAGCATCAAGGAATCATTTTTTTTTCATTGACAACAAAGTTTGTAGCTCAAAACCCTCAAAAGAACAGTTCAGCAAGCAAAAAATACACAAAACGCACACACAATCCATGATTAATCCAACAGTTTTATCCATTGACTTGTTACTTCGAGTACCTTACAAAAGAACCAGGAAAAAATGGAGTAGTTTTTTATTTATTTATTTATTTTCAACATCTCCAGGCAGAACCAGCAAAGTCATGACCAACAAAGTCTAGGCCAACCATTTTATACCCAAAATTATGGGCTTGAAAAGAAAACGAGGAGGAGATCATGATAGCGCTATTTTCTGCCATACAAGAAGAGTATAATATATATATATATATATATATATATATAAAGGAACTCGTCTTAGTATGAAGAATGAGAAGGAAGTGAAGAATTTGAGCTAACACCGAACTAGAATGGTGTAGGAGAAGAAACCACCAAAATGATGCCTTTAGTGGGGGAGAGGAGGGAGTGTTCGACCAACAGAAAAGAAAGAAAAAAAAAAAGGAGAGAAAAAAAAGTTCTGAAGTTAGAGAGAGACTTGTGTGAAATGTTAGCTAGGGTTTTGATTTTTTATGTAAGCTAGGGTTTTATTGTTTTGTAAAAGCTAGGGTTTGGGGTTACTTACAAGTAAATTTTTATTTGTAACTATATTATTAATATGAAGTATGTATTGTGGAATACAATAATTAATTTGATAATTAAGATTTTAAATTTTAAGAATATATATGATTTAAAGGAATTATAAGCATTAAAATACATTAGATTTTCTCCTTTTTTTTGGCCTAGGTTTGACAGACACAGGGAGCCAATCTCATCTGATTTAAAAATATATATAAAATATATATATATATATACATAATTTAACATATTTTATATTTTTAATCATTTTAATTTAATATGCGATTCACAGGTAATATATAAGTAATACTATAAATCGCAAGCCACGTGATTTTTTTTTATTTTAAGAAAAAGGCTAAAGAACATGTATTATGCACAAGCCATGTGATTTGTATGTTTTATTCATAAGGATACCAGCTAATTAATTAAAACACAAGCCATGTGATTAATATGTTTTATCCATAAGGACACTAGCTAATTAATTAGGAATTTAAAGGTAAAAATTAAATTATGTAAAATATTATTACATAATATACTTTAATTATAAAAAATAATGTTTCTTTAATATAAAAAAATTATTTATTAATTTGTTGACTAATATATATACCTTTATTTATAATTAGCAGAAAAATGATAACCTGCACCTGCAAAAGAAGAAAAAATAATAGTCTTTTTGTAATAGTTTGTGTGTTATTTGATATTTTTAGGTAATTATTTTTTATATAAAATATTTATTGATGATTAATCTTTATTAAAAATTATATTTTTTATGCATAAAATTTGAATTTAAAATTAATCTTACTTAAAGAAATCAAATTTAATAATGTTTACACTAATGACTCGTTGATTATTAAAGGTAAAATATGTAAGAAAATTTGTGGACATTAAATGATTTTCTTTTGTTATTAGTTTAGATTCAAATGTTGACTTTGCAACGCACGAGATAACATCAAATCCCAGATCAAATAAATGCTTCTAAGCTAATCAATTCACGATGGAATCGTAGTGCACATTAATCGATAAAAATGGCTTTTATAGGTGGAACAGTTTAAGGACATTTATCTATAAAAATCTAAGAATTTCACATAGCTTTTGATCTGTTGACTCGTTATAAGCAGAAATTATATAAAAGAAATTACGACAATAATTTGTAAAAGAAACATATTTTGCATGAATATTGCTATGTTAATCAGAGTTGATTTATAATTAATTAAAATATAAGTATTTAAGCATATTTTACCCTAATTCTACGTCCAATCATCATGACTTTTCCCAATAAATCAATCTTGGCGAACCTTAATATATCATGTAAATATATATTATATATCGAAAAGTCTTTGTTAAGATCAACGTAATTGAATATAACAATTAAAAATATGTGAAATACTTGTGCTGTTGTGCGCATTTAGCTCGTTTTGTTTTTATTTTTATTTTTAAATAATAATAATTTCATGAAATTTTTTTATTAAAAAATAAAACATTACTATGTTTTTCAACAAATTAGTCCCAATTTTCGGTTCCCATATTGAGGCTAAAGTTCAGATCGTTTAGGCGACGAGAGACAAATGAATCATCTCATGATACTCCAGATTGAATTATAGGGGCAGATTAATAATATAGTGAATATTCCAATAGATAGATTAAATCAAGTTGCCTGAAACAAAGCAATATGTTGGATTAATAATATGTTAGACTTTCTATTATATAAGCAAAATAAATAAATGATAATACCTAATTATCTTTTTTAATATACGCACGTTTTTTCAACGATTTTTTTAATACACGAAATTGCTAGAGGCAAAAGATAATAATACACTGTTTGAAGAAGAAAATACAAATTAGGACTCCTTCGTATTGGTAATTAATTGAATAAATTAAGTAAAAGATGGATACCGTACGTGCGCAATTTCATTAAAAAAAAAATTGCATATGAAAATTGACTTGAAAATTATAGTATATCAGTTTATAAATGATTGGGTCATCACTCGTTGTCTTTTGTGCTTTTTGACTTGTCTTTCTTTGCTGAATTTGTGGAAGAAAAAACAGAATGAAAGGGATAATGCATCAACAAATAATAGTATATATAGGATATGCTGATTATTGTTCATATGACTTGATCAAAGCCAAGAGAGGGAAGCAACTACCCCATGTGCACCCTAGCTAGATTAATATTGGGAAATAAATTAAATTAGTGAACATGATAAAGACATGAATGAAACAAGGCAACAGAATATAGCCTAAAGAAAATGAAATGTCTAGATTGACATGCAGAATGCATATACGATCTTATACTTGATTAAGCACAATCAAATAGCTGCGAAATCAGTGACTTCACCAACCAAAAGAGGGTGTAATAAATAATAATAATTTCACTTAAGTTTAAGACATTATACACAAGCATGCTTTACCGTAAATATTGCATAATTATGTCTTAATTGAATATATAGGAATAAAAAATCAACCAAAATCAAATGAAAACAAACACAAATAACAAAAAATGAAAAAGAAGAAAGAAGAATATGTTCATTAAATAAATTCAACCAAACTTTTAGCCGGTTTGCAATTTTCACATCGTATTCGTAGGTATTCAATATTATACGAATAATGTTGTACCGAATAAAGATTACGGAATTGTTCTCCCATCTATTAACAAATCGATACTATTTCTCAACATTCACTTAAAGTCAAGTGTGGATGTGGGGTTCAGCTATTTTTATGGCTAAAATTTTTGAAAGATTTAGCATTTTAAAATTGTATACGAGAAATGTTGGCAGTACACATTCTCAATTTAACCATCTTAAATTAAAACTGGCTTATAGTTTAATTTTCAGATTCATGATTCTAGAAGGGGAAATTATTTACTTTGGAGTTGACTTCTCTAAAGTAAACATAATTCACTTTAGATAATAAAGTAAAATAATAATTGTTTATTAAAAAATTATTATACATATATTTAATTTTATCACAATTATCAACCATAATTTTTTTAATTAACAATTGTGAGTACATTTTATTATTTAAAATACACCCTTTTCCTTTAAAGGAATTAAATGATCTTCTTTATGATTAAGTTTTAAACTTACGATTTTATGAGGATTAATTGAATATTAATTAAGAAAGGATAAAAGAAAAAAAAATAGAATAGACGAATTAACTAGTCAGAAATTATTTCAGCTTGATTAATAGTATGCAACTCGTTAAATAGTCGGCCAAAGTTTTGTTGTTCATATTAAAGTTATCCTATTGAATTAGCTGAATATTAATATTATGATTTTAAAGATAATTCAAGTTGACTCACATCTTATAGTTTCAGATTTTATTAAGTGTAATAGTGATGGTGTAGTGTAGGATTGTTTAGGACTTATTGTTAGTGGAGACATTTTTCACGACTCTAGTGGAGCATTTCTTGGTGGCTTCTTCACTTATATTGATATTAAATCTACTATTTTTTGTTAAACTAATGATTGTTATTGTGGGCATTGAAAAACCACATGAAATGGGCTCATATAACCTTTGTTGGAGTGTGATTCTACCCTTGTTTTTATCAATTTTTAAGGATACATCTTTAGTTTCCTGAAAGATTTGAAATAAGTAATTGCATTGTTGACATATTTGTTTTACTATGTATTTTTTGTCTCTCACATTTATCAGGAATAAAATTCTTGTATGAATAGCCTAGCTAGTTGTGGGTTTCATCATAGGCTATGCTAGCTAATGTATAAATGGTGGGATTCTTCCCCTAGGTTTTATAGTGATAATTTTTTTTTATAATTGTTGTGATCTATTTTTTAGGTTTTTTGTTAATTCTTATTTATGAATTTTGCCTAGTCCCCTTATATTGTTTTTTTGTTTGTTTTTTTTCCTCTCTTATCCTTTTATATATATATATATATATATATGCTACAAATGATTGTTAGATATTGAAGTTTCAATGTTGTTGAAATCTCATTATTCTATAGTGATAGAAGTTATACCTTATAAATTTTTATTTTAAAACAACATTATGGCCTCTTAAATTGGATCTATTCAACGAGACATTGGTGTATATTTCAAACGCAAACACAAACTGGAAGGTTAAAATATTCTAATTTTATAATTTTTTAATATATTTTAAATAAAATAAAATATATGTTAAAATAAGTGTGTTTGAGTGTTCCGTGCTAAAGGAGGTTAAGAAACACTTCACCATGGACAAAGTGTCTTCATCATTTCTTTCAATTTCACGCTTAAATTTTTTTATCATACACCACTTTTCACTAGCAGTTTAAATTACCTTATTTAATTACATTTTAAAACCTAAAAACAACTTTTTAAAATAAAATTCAAACATTGCCTATTCATTCAAACTATTACGTTTGCAGCAGAATCCACGGATGAATTTCTAAGTTTGATTATACTGCTCATTATTTACCTTTATCAGAACTCAGATGAGAAGTTTTTTCGATATACTGTCTACCAGACAACCACATTTCTTTTATTTAATACGAGAGAAAAAGAGTCATTTTGCTGTTCTGTGTATTCTTTTAGATTGATCAGTAATATTAATTAAAAGATTATCTATTTTTCTGTTCTGTGTATTTTTTAAGGTTGATCAGTAACAGTAATTAAAAGATTATCTATTAGAGAGACTAAGAGATTTTTGGACAGTTATAAGAGTAGAATGAGATTAAAAAAAAATTGTACACCAAAATTATCTCATAAAATTAATAAAAAAAAACTTACAAATTACATAAAAGAAAATATGAAAAACAATTATAAAAAGAAGTATTATATTTATTAATCATATAAATCACTATTCATATAGTCACACATACTCTATAGTGATACAGTATTTATTATCAAAAAATTACTTTTATCTATACTAGCGATATAATATATATTAGTATATTATTAAAAAAATTATATAAATAAGCTATAATGATATATAATATATGTTATTAAATTTTATTTAAAGTCAACATTAGAATTATATGTAATTATATGTCAAATAAATTTATATTTATATATTCTATATTTATATTGACATTTTTATATTATTGTATATAATATTTTTTTAGTTAATTTAGGAAGATGAGAACATTTTTTTGCATATATTTATTTTTGATGAATAATGATTTTTAAAGAAAGAGAAATATTAAAGATTTGAGAGTAAGTAGCTGTATAAATTAGATGGAGGTTGGGTGTTTTTTTTTAATATGATGAAATAGTGATTTTAAAAAATTATTAAAACTAGATTATAAAGTGTGTCGTATGAATTTAGAAGTAAAAGTATTGAATAGAAATGAAGATTAAAAAAATTATTATAAGAAAGTATCAGTTTTATATATAGATTAAAATTAAAAACATATATAAAATTATTAGTGGAATTTCATTTAAATAAAATTTTAATTAATAAAAAAACAGCATTTATTAATTGTTGAGTAGACAGGGTCGTAGAGCTCAACTTTATTTCTGACCGTTGTGTATTTATTTAGTGCAACTTGTGTCTTCAATGGCCATTGACTTTGACTCTCTATCCTTCAAGAATTAGGCCTCACTAAAAGTCTAAAAAACATAAATAAGAGTACATTTATGTTTTTTTTAATAATTTTAATAGGTTAAAATGATGCTATATTTTAAATCAACACTAATTAATTATATTTTTACATATAGGATTCAAACTCTTTGCCCTTAAATAGTAATTACAAAAAAGATCTCTGCCAACAAATAGTAATTATAAGTAAATTTAAAACTATTTGGCAGATACATTTGCAATGATGCAATCGAATTTAGGAATAAACTCGTCCGAGATTAATTTTTTACGCTGACCACATTGGGGATTTAATGCTTATACCAAATGCCTACGTGCATTAATAAGCAGACCAAGTCATCATCAAAAGTCCAAAAAAATAGGTGGAGTAACGTTTGATGTTCTCTCATTTATTTTTTAAATATATTATCAAATCATTATATTTTTAATGAATTCAAAATGCAGTTTAAACGATGTTTTTTAAACACAAAATTGGAATAACAAAAAGTTGTTTGGAAACAAAAATGTACATAAAAATAAGCATAACTAAATACAATATTGTATATGACACAATTTTTTTTTATAACAAAACTATTTATCAAAATACGTATTTTAAAAAGTAAGAGTGAGATTAAAAAAAAAGTAGGAGTTTGGGTGTGTGAATAACAAGAATTTCTAAAATGTAAAAGTAAATAAAAAAAATAAGCATAACTATATTCAAGGTTAAATATGACACAAATTTTTATAATGAAAATATTTATTAAGAGTAAGAGTGTGTGCGACAAAAAATGTTTAGAAAAATAATGAAGATAACTATATACAATATTATGAATGTGGTTAATAAACCTACTAATTTATAAGTTTGTTGGAAGCTTATAAATTCTCTAAAACCTTAAAAGTAATAAGAAATGAATTAAAAATTTGAAAATTTATAAATTAACTGATTAAATTAAAATTTATTTAATAAAATTAGTTGATAATATAATTTTTCTTTTGACACCTGTAAGTTAGTTAATTATCTAAAATAACATATATTAATTACTTAAGAGTCAGAGAATCACTAGTAAGGTAAATGGGAGAGATTTGACATTCATAGTAATGTTATCCAATTAGAACAATATTCCTCTTAGTTGAAGATATGTGGTCGACAACGAAAATTAAAAAGGATAAAAACAAATTTTGAATAAATTATTAAAGATACAAAAATCTAAAAAATTACAAATTACAAGTTACTTCAACTATTTTATTTAAATAAACTATAAATTTTAAAAAAATTGTTAAACAAATTTATTTTAATTACACTAGTTTATAAGTTTGTCAAAAGAATTTATAATTAAGTTCTTTAGATATCGCATTAAACACTTTATATATGACATTTTTTTAATAATGAAATATTTATTAACAATAAAATATATCAATACATATTCTCAAATTCGAAATAAATGAAGAAAAAGGTTATTAATTTGAAAATAAGTATTATTTTAAACTTTTCTATCATGAATCCAAAGTTATCAAATGTATAATTAATAATATTATAATAATTATCAGATGTATAATTAATAATATTCAAAATCAACTTTTGTTTGGCTAGGTAAATTTATTAAATATGAGATACTTAACTTAATTTAGATATAATAAAATAAAATTATGTTAAAAAGTTAATTTTAGTAAAAAAATTATTTACAAATTTTAACAATTATTCTAAACATATAGTTTTATTTAAAATAGCTAAAACAGTGAGTTAATCTTTCTTAATCATGCTATGAAGCTAGTGGGTACCTATTATTTCTTGTAACATAAGCGTATTTTTATTTTTATTTTGATATTTAAGAATTCAACTCCATATTAATGAAATTTATAGAGCAAGATCTTTTACTATGCGAAACTTATTCAAATAAATTTTGTACTATTTTCTTTAAGAAAATGATTAGTTATTTGAATTTTCTTCCTGTCATAACCCAAAAGTACAATTTCTTTTTGTCATAACACAAAACAACAATTTCTTCGAAGTTCGTGTCCAGCAAAACACGGCTACTTTCATCTGGGGTTGGCAAATTGTAATTTATGATTACGATTGAACTAATCCTTAGTGTATGTTATACCTTTTTCAGTTTGGCATGATGAATCTTGCGGCAACCTTGTGGAAAATGGCCCCAGGTGTCCAAAACCAACGGAAGTAAAAAACAACACAACAGTTAAGGCTTGCACAGTCCGACCGCGTATCCTCGTAACTACGTAGTCCAACATCAACGCAAGCCATTACTCATCCAACGACAAAATCAAACACCTTTGGAGTCAAACTCTCTATAAATACCCCTCACGCTTCTCACAACTCACATCTTCAAACTATTACTCTCGACTTCTCTTCTCTTCCTTCTCCCTTACACAAACTCAAGAGAACACTGATTGAAATTTGAAACCAACACGCATCATTATTACTTGCTTCATCACTTTTCCTTTGATCAAACAAAATGCCAAGAAAAGGAATGAGAAGCATTTTCTTCAAACCATCGCCTCCTCCACCCGCCACGTCATCACTACCACCTCCCTCCCCTCTCCGCACATTCTCGGACTCTATAATGGAAGAAAACATTCAAACCGCAGAGTCTCTCATAACCAAATGGGACGATTCCAACGCTAATTACCGAACTAAATTCCCAATCCCTCTTTTCAGCGGCCCGCGCCACGAAGCCAAACAGTACCTAAACGCGGTGAAGGGACTACAGGCCGCTATGCAACACCTCGTCGCACAGGATTCCTCCTCCACCACCCTCGTTCGCGCTCAGTTTCTGATGCAACTCGCGATGAAGACGCTGCAGAAAGAGTTCTACCAGATTCTATCCTCCAACAGAGACCACCTCGATCCCGAAACCGTCTCCACGCGCTCCTCCGTCGACCGCCGGAGCAGCGTCTCCGACTATGTCTCCGATTACGACGACGAAATCTCAATCTCGATCTCCGAGGACGAGTATCGTGTCTCTGAGACGGAGAGAGTTTCCATGCTCGCTATGGACGATTTGAAGGCAATTGCGGAGTGCATGATTTCCTCTGGCTACGGAAAAGAGTGCGTCAAGGTTTACATCATCATGAGAAAATCGATCGTCGATGAAGCACTGTACCATCTCGGAATGGAACGGTTGAGCTTCTCTCAGGTTCAGAAGCTGGATTGGGAGGTTCTCGAGTTGAAGATCAAGAGCTGGCTAAAGGCCGCGAAAGTCGCCGTCGGAACTCTCTTCCACGGCGAGTGGATCCTCTGCGACCATGTTTTCGGCGCGGACTCGGGAAAGAGAGTCGCGGAATCGTGCTTCGCGGAAATCGCCAAAGACGGCGCCGCGTCGCTGTTTGGATTCCCGGAGATGGTGGCGAAGTGCAAGAAAACGCCGGAGAAAATGTTCAGGACTCTGGATTTGTACGAAGCGATCTCCGACCACTGGCCGCAAATCGAATCGATATTCTCCTTCGAATCCACGTCGAACATTCGGTTACAGGCCGTTACGTCGATGGTGAAACTCGGCGAGGCCGTTAGGACGATGCTAACGGACTTCGAAACCGCGATTCAGAAGGACGCCTCCAAGAAACCGGCCCCTGGCGGTGGAATCCACCCTCTCACGCGCTACGTGATGAACTACCTCACGTTCCTCGCCGATTACAGCGGCGTGCTGGTCGATATAATCGCCGATTCGCCGCAGTCGCCGTTGCCGGAGTCATACTTCCGCAGCCCGATGCGCGAGGAAAACGCGGCGGCGTCGGAGTTATCGGAGCGAATCGCGTGGATTATTCTCGTGGTGCTGTGCAAGCTCGACGGCAAAGCGGAACTCTACAAGGACGTGGCGCTTTCGTACCTGTTCCTCGCGAATAACACGCAATACGTCGTCGTAAAGGTGCGCAAATCGAACCTAGGGTTCCTTCTCGGCGAGGAGTGGTTGGCGAAGCAAGAAGCGAAGGCTAGAGAGTACGCGTCCAAGTACGAGCGCGTCGGGTGGGGCGCGGTGCTCGCCTCGCTGCCGGAGAATCCCGCGGCGGCGCTGCCGGCGGAGCAGGCTAGGGCCTATTTCGTGAATTTCAACGCTGCGTTTCATGAAGCGTGTAAAAAACAGTTGTCGTGGGTCGTATCCGACCCGAAAATCAGAGAAGAAATCAAAGGGTCGATAGGTTCGAAGGTGGAGCAAAAGTACAGCGAATTCTACGAGAAGAATCGGGTCGGGTCGGAGTCCGTTACGAAGCTTTTACCCGACGATATAGGGAATCACATGTCTAACATTTTGAATGGGAACGGGATTGGAGATTCGAGTGTCTCGTCACATTCTTCGTCAACGACGTCGTCTTCTCATCGCTCTAATCGACGGTGATGTCGTCGAACATCGATGACGCTATATTTTCCCCCATTTTTTTCTTCTTTTTTGTATATTTCAATTAAACGTCGATAAGAAACTGTCCTGGGTGTAGAATGGGACAAGATAGAGAATATTCCAATGTGTAACCTGTTTACTCACTATTACTGTATACAATACACTTTTTTGCTCATTTAATTTGCTTACCGTATGATTTTTATTTTATTTTTTAATTAAACTTTGTGGTGTACTAATTCTGGTGGTTCCATGAAGACCTTAGGAATTAGAAGAATAATATGTCCAAGGAATTCTCTATGATAACGCATTGTTTGTCTGAAAGAGAACGAGTAGGGATATTGAATCAATCAATATATATAAACAGATAATACACTATCAATTAAATTCATGCTAATTATAAAAAAAAAATGTTAGATACGCTGGATTATGTGAAGAAGTTAAATGAAAATTTAGTGGTTTTTGCACATATAATTTTGAAAATCTATCATTAATTTTTATCAAAATATAAATTTAGGTTATATACTATTGTTTTAATATATTATTAACATTTTAACTTCTACAAATACATGGAGGAAGTATTTTTTATATAAATATTTGATTATATTAATTGAAGTCATTTTCTATTATATTCTTTTTAAAAATCAAATTAATGTAGATATTTCAACTTTTGTTTCAGTTAAGGGTATCTCCAGCGTATAACATACTTAAGAATTGATACAATTATCTATTGTGTTGAACTTCGTTAGTATATAATTAATTTTCTTCTATATATATAGACATGGTCTTGAAAAAAAATTATATAATTACAGCTCTTCAATTTCTCTCATTATCTTTCATTTAGTGATATAAATATCAACTCTGTGAACTAAGCATAAAAAAAAACACTTAATACCTCCATGTATTTTTAATTAAATAAAAAAAAATTAAATAATGATTAGTGATTAATAATTGAAGACAGTTTTTGTATAGTCATAAAGAATAATCTGACATATAATATAAAAGTTATAAAGACTAAGTAATTTAAAAAATTGTATGCAGCAAAAAGAAATATCTCTTTATTATTTTATTTTTTTAGGGAAATCTCTTTATTATTATTAATATAGATAAAACTGTCTAATCTCTATCTTTCTTTATTTTTGTCGTAATAGAGTCTCTATAATTATTCAGATTTCTTCTCAAATGTATGTCTCTTACATAAAAACATATTCATTTGTCGACGGTTTTAGTTATAAAGAAAAAATAATGTAATCCCAAGATTCCCAACACGCATCAAATATAAGAAGCCTCAACCTTACAAAATGACATGTTTAAACAGATGTCTCTTGTTCTTTACATTTATTTTTTTCTGCCCTTCGTCATTGCATTCTACTACCCAAAGGCCCATAAAAAGTATTACCTAAAGGCCCAAATAAAGTTACAATCTCGTTTTTTTATTTTTTGTCTTGGTTCCAATCTCTCCAAATAAGGTCGAGATTATCCAATGGGCAGGCTGGTTAGATGACGAAATGTTTTTTTTTTAATTATTATTATTATTATTATATTATTATTATTATTATTATTATTTAGATGTGGTTCATTAACATTTAAAGTTTAGATGGAGCGCATGTATAGTGTTTATCTTTTACCCAAACATGGATGAGCATAGGCCTAATCTACAAACATTTCGGGTGCAAATGGAAGCATTGAATTATTGAAATATAGACAAACATTGAGAGAACATTATTGGTACGGTTCCTTTATGGCCCAATAATTTAATTTGCATTATCCTTCTGTTTTAGTCCTTTATGGCCCAATTATTTATTTTGCATTATCCTTCCTAGGAAGAAGAGCATGACGATGAAGATAAATTTTGAATTTTTCATCTTTAAATTTCTTAACAGATCACCACGAAACCTCAACAAATTGCATTAATAAATGCATCATTTTATCTTCCCAAACATATGACACAATGACAGTATTGGGCTGGTGCATTTGATATATGCTAATACGTAAGTCTGTGTATTTGAATATTTATTTTTATATAATTACAATCCATGATAAATAAAAGTTAAAAAATACTTTTTATTTATAGATTATATTTTAGATTTATAATAAATAATCTCAATTGTGATGTAAGGTTACTTTAAAATTGAAATGAATAGTCAGTTAAGAAAAACCAAATATATAGATAGATAAAGATAAAATGATGATAGTTCAATATAATTTAGAGAAATGCTTGTCTTACTGCTCGCAGGGATATTGCGTAAAATGCACTGCATAAGAATAAAGGAAATGCAGTTACAAAAAAAAAAAAGAACAAAGGAAATGAAGTTTTAAAAATGCTTAATGGGAGACAGAGGAAATTAAGGCATTCATTTTCTAAAATGAGGATTTCAAATTTTTTTTTTATAATATAAGATTACATTAGTTATGATTTTACAATGATATACTTTGATAGAGCATTTCAAAGTGAAAATATATTTGTACCCAGTATATAAATTGATATAATTTATAATGCATGACAATATTAAATTGATCACACTTTTTTTTAAATAGATAGGATTTAGATCCTCTAAAATAAAGGGATGTTGTTTAGGTGCTCCAAAATTTCTTCTAGATTTGAACACTGTCATATCTAAGTTACATTACAACTTACTCCTTTCTGCGAGCTAGTTTCCACTCATCAAGGCTCCTTCTAGCTTTATGAACAATCTCATTTATTATGAACTAAATGTAACATGTATGATAATGGAGAGCTCTGGAGAGAAAGGAAGCATATAACGTTCAATATTATTGATCAACAAACTTGTGCATAACAGAGACAACAAGGGTATTTATACAAAAAGATAAAACAGAAAGCATAACAGAATTGGTTACAAAGTAACCCTGATAAAAGTAAAATAGTTATGGTAAAACTAACTATAGTAAAATTGACTATAGCTAAGACCCCCCTGCAAGCTGGGAATGGATGTTTGATATGCCCAGCTTGGAACAAAAATGGCGGAAATCAGCAGGAGGCAAAGGCTTTGTGTATATGTCAGCCAATTGAAGAGATGATGAAACAGGTAGAAGTTTAAGTAAACCAGAATTGAGCTTTTCACGAACAATATGACAGTCAATTTCAATATGCTTGGTTCTCTCATGAAAAATGGGATTGGCAGCTATATGAAGAGCAGAACGACTGTCACAATAAAGTAAAGCTGGTTTATTAAAAGGAACTTGAAAATCTTGAAGCAAAAGAGTCAGCCACTGAATTTCACAAGTTGTAGAGGCAAGAGCACGATATTCTGCTTCAGAGGAGCTTCAAGAAACCGTAGCTTGTTTCTTGGACTTCCATGAAATGAGAGAAGAACCAAGATAAACCGCAAAACCAGTCACAGACCGACGAGTATCATGGCAACCAGCCCAATCAGAATCACTGAAGGCCTTGATCTGAGGATGACTATTGTTAGAGAAAAATATACCACATTCAGGTGCATTCTTGAGATATCGAAAAATGCGAAAAGCTGCTTACTGATGAGCAGATGTTGGAGAATCAACAAATTGACTTAAATGTTGGACAACATAAGAGATGTCAGGACGAGTATTAGTGAGGTAAATCAATCTGCCAATTAATCGACGATACGGAGTAGGATCAGGAAGAATAGTACCAAATTTTTTATGTAACTTGGTGCAGTAGTCAATCAGAGTGTTAACAGGTTTAGCACCCAATAAACCAGTATCAGTAAGGATATCAAGGGTATACTTGCGTTGACAAACGGAAATTCCAGTGTTGTTTCGGGCAACCTCGAATCCAAGAAAGTATCTTAAGTTGCCAAGATCTTTGATGTGAAACGTGGTATCAAGAAGATGAGTGATGGAGTGAATCTCAAAAATATTATTGCCAGCAAGGAGAATGTCGTCAACATAGACCAATAAAGCAGTGAACAAAGAATTATTTGACCATTTAAGAAAAAGAGAATGATCAGACTGAGATTGCGTGTAGCCATGAGAAACAAGGAATGAAGACAAACGAGCATACCATTGACGACTTGCTTGCTTCAAACCATAAAGAGATTTTTGAAGACGACAAACCTATCCAGGGAGTGAAGGAGTGATACCCGGAGGAAGTTGCATGTAAACCTCCTCATGAAGAATGTCATGGAGAAAAGCATTGTTAACATCGAGCTGTTTAAGATGCCAATTGTTCATAGCTGCAAGGGCAAGAATTAATCTGACAGTAGTGAGCTTTGCAACAAGAGAATAAGTGTCTATAAAACCAAGACCTTCCATTTGAGTGTAACCCTTAGCAACCAAGCGAGCCTTGTAACGTTCGATGGACCCATCAGCTCGATGTTTGATTTTATAAACCCAATGACAACCAATAGTTGTCTTGTGAGGAGGAAGAGCAGTCAAAACCCATGTATAATTTGCCTCTAGAGTAGATATCTCCTCATGCATTGCCTTAAGCCAACAGTCATGCTTAGAAGCCTTTTTATAAGATTTGGGTTCAGAAACATAGGTAATAGACATAACAAAATGATAAAAAGAAGGAGACAGTTTAGCATATGACAATACCTGAGATAAGGGATATCGAATACCTGGATGATGATTGGTGTTAGTTAAGGTAAAAGCTGTGTGAAAATCTTTAAGAAAAGTTGGTTGTCTACTGGGTCGTTGTGAACGACAAAGAGGAACAAGATTAGAAGGAGAAGGAGCATCAACAATAGGTGAAACAACTGGTGTAGTGGGTGAAATGGAAGATTCATGGGTGTCATATAAAAGATTCATGGGTGTCATATAAAAGAGGAGGCAAGTTAGATGAAATGAATTCAGGGGTGGTATCAGATTGAGAAATATGGTGAATGTGATAGTAAGGAAAACAATCCTCATGAAAAACAATGTTACGATAAATCTCTATGTTTCTTGAGTGTAAATTATACACAAGATAACCCTTGGTGTGAGGTTTAAAACCAAGAAAAATGCAAGGGTTAGCACGTGGATCAAGTTTTTTGCGATGAGCAGTTATAGTAGAAATATAACAAAGACAACCAAAAACTTTGAGTGAAGAAAGATCACAAAGATGTGTATAAAGAAGTTCATATGGTGTCTTATTTTTTAAAAAAGGAGTTGGCAAACAATTGATAATGAAAGTAGCATGTAAAACAGTAAAGGACCAAAATGTGGGAGGTAAATGAGATTGAAAAAAAAGAGCACGAGTAACATTTAAAAGATGTTGATGTTTACGTTCCACAATACCATTTTGTTGAGGTGTCTCAATGCAATTAGTTTGATGTATTATGCCTGTGGAAGCAAAAAATTGATTCATAAGAAACTCGACTCCATTATCTGTTCTAATGATTTTAACCTTGAATTCAAATTATTTTTCTGCCTGTGTAATAAAATTCTGTAAAATTTGACGAGTTTCAGATTTAGAAACCATTAGAAAAACTCAAGTGTAACGAGAATAATCGTCAACTATTGTTAAAAAATATTGATGACCTTGAAAAGAAATTTTGGCACAAAGGCCCCATATATCAACATGTAAAAGAGCAAGAGGTTGAGAAGCATGTGAATCACTTTTGGAAAAAGGAAGTTTGCGTTGTTTAGCGTAATGGCAAGTATTACATATAAAATTTTTGTCACTTACAAGAGAAGGATAAGAATCTTTCATAAGAAGCATGCGGTTATGAGAAATATGTACTGTTCTAAAATGTCAAAGGTCAATAGGCAACTTATTACAAGATGGTTGTATAACAGTAGAACAAACAGAGGTATGATTTGCAGAAATGGTGTTGTCTAAGGATGGTGGTGAAACAACCAATTTGTATAAGCCAGCAACAACATCAACTGTACCAATCATCATCTTGGTGTTCATGTCCTATATCAAACATTTATTAGAAGAAAAGGTTAGTATGCAATTAAGAGAAGAAACGAGCTTGGAAATGGAAATCAGATTGAAAGTGAAAGATGGAATGTAGAGAACATCAGAAAGAAATAATGTCTCAGAAAATTTTACAAGACCCGAGTGTGTGGCGAAAACTTCTTGACCATTTGGTAAACGAACAACTATAGGTTTAATGGAAGAATAAGAAGTGAAGTAGGCTAAGGAAGAAGATAGATGATCTGTAGCGCCAGAATCCAGAAACCATGATGCATTGTGAATTGAATTTAAGGAGCAAATAAAGGGGAGAACATTACCTACGGTGGAAGAATTATTAGTGGGACATGGAGAGAAAGTACCAATTTGATTGACACAAGGAGTGGAAGATGAAGAGGAATCATTGCTTGGCTGTTGTATTAAGGCAAGCAAGGCTTGATATTGTTGAGATGTGAAGCGTAGACCATGAGTTTCTTGTTTTTGTTGATCAGAAGTGACATGTACATCACCAGTCACTGAGCTGTTCACATGTGTATTCTGGTTATGAAATTTGTGACCCGGAGGAAAACCATGTTTTCTGTAACACACATCAATCGTGTGTCCAAGTTTGCCACAATGAGTGCAAGATTTTGTGCCACGATTGGATGTTACCTTATTTCCAGCTCCATTTGAGGCAAATTCATGCTTCCTATAACAAACACTTTCGCTATAACCAATTTTACCACAAAATTTGCAGGATGATGTATTGGAACTAACAACATTGATTAATCCTTTCGATTCAAGATTCAGTGTACTGAGAATACCATCATTTCTAATAAATTGTCGTTCCTGTTGCACAATATAGGAAAAGACCTTCGAAATCGGTGGTAATGGGTCCATCATCAGAATATGAGATTTGACTTGGTTATATTGGTCATTAAGACCATGTAAGAACTGCCTGATCTGATCCTGTTGTTTCCGTTCCAGAACACTAGAAAGAGCTTTACAAGAACATTGTGGTGAGCATGAACAAATCGGATTTGGTCTAAAATTCTCAAGTTCATCCCAAATTATGCGTAGCTTTGTGAAGAAATCGGTTACAGAAATGTCACCTTGCTTGATGGAAGAAGCTTGATGCTGTAAATCTGAGATGCGTAGTAAATCTCCTTGCGAATATCGTGACTTCAAATCTCTCCATATGTCGATAGCTTTGTCCATCCATAAGATACTTTGCCTTATTAAAACTGAAACAGAATGCACGATCCATGAAACGACCATGTTATTGCACCTTCGCCAAGCGATGTAGAGAGAATTGGTTCGCAATGGTTCGGTGAGGGTTCCATCAACGAATTTGAGTTTATTCTTGGCACTCAAATCTGTTAACATTGATCTACTCCATGAGTTGTAGTTTGATGAATCCAACACTGGTGAGACGAGAGCAATGGCAGGACTCTCACTCGGATGTAAGTAATAAGGGCTATGCATATGAACTATTTGATCATAATCTCCACTCATTGTAGAAAGAAAAGGAAGAACAGATGAAGAAGAGAAAGATGCGCACCAGAGCCCTTCAAAATAAGAGCTATGATACCATATTATGAACCAAATGTAACATGTATGATAATGGAGAGCTCTGGAGAGAAAGGAAGCATATAACGCTCAATATTATTGATCAACAAAAACTTGTGCATAACAGAGACAGCAAGGGTATTTATACAAAAAGATAAAACAAAAAGCATAATTGAACTGGTTACAAAGTAACCCTGATAAAAATAAAATAGCTATGGTAAAACTAACTATAGTAAAATTGACTATAGCTAAGATCATTCACATCCCAATCCATCTACAGCTGCATCAACGACCCTACATTTTAAAAACATGTAAAAATTTCGCATTGTTAACATTGAAATTTGAAGTTTGAAATCCTAAAATTTCAAGTTTTGTAAAAAGAAAGATAAAAGATCAATTTTTGTTGTTTACAGTAATTCTACCTGAGTCGAATGTGTAATTCAAATAAACATAAGGTATGTATCTCTCAATTGAGGCTTCTTTCACTTCTTGAGTTGCTCTATTGTGTTCAAAATATATAGAAGAATAATTATCTTAAATCATAGTGTATTTAGAAATATTTTTTAAACAAAAATATTTCTAAGAATTATTATCACCCTCATATATTTGATTTCGTGAATTGTTTATCTTTTTTATTTACTACTTTAATATTTATTTATATATTAAATTTTAATATTTTAAAATCAACAAATAGTTAAAAATAACCCTATTTGAAAATATAATATTTTATTATAAATCTAAATTTTAATTTATATGTAAAATAATATTTATTATAAATTTTAATCATATAAAAATATTTATTTATCATAAATTTTAATCATATAAAATTAATTTTTTATCATGTACATTCACAAACTAAAAATTAAAATAAGTTCTAAAATTTCCTCTAGTTTTACAAAAATTCATAAAATAAGTGTATTGTGGTTTGGGCCGGCCCAGTTCCATATAGTTCAAATTAAAGATACTCTTTGAAAGAGCCACGCTATCGCACGCAGATTTGGGCTTTAAAACAGACTGCTCAATTACTGGGTTAATCACATAAGCATTAGCTTGGCCCAGTTTTTATGCCTAATTTTTTCTTTCCTGCTATACTGCGCAAGTTGGAATGATTTTTATTATTAGTTGGAATGAATTTAACTTTGATTCATTGTTGCTTTCATCATTTCATTACAATTTTTTTCATTTATCTGTATTATTTTAAAATATTGAGTAACTATCATCACAATCATAATATAAATATTCTAACAATGTGAAAACATATAATTGAATGATAATATGAAAAAAATTATTAAAATTAGTAAATGGAATTTTAAATTAAAACTTACTCATTCTCATTAAAAAAATATTCTAAAATATTATCTCAATATTTAGTGGTGTTATTACAAGGGAATTGAAAAAAAAGGAGCAAATATTCTTGGTGTACAGTCTAATCTTAAACCAATTATAATATTATTTTGAAATCTTGTAATTTTTAAAAATATGTGATGAATCTTTCTGCAAAAGTAATGAATGCAATCCAGCAGTAGTAAGTGGTAACGTTGCTGTCTTATTAAAAGCCAAAAGCTGTATCCTTTATCTTCACCACATCTCCTTCATTGCACAAGCCACAGCTGTCATCACTCATATATCATAATCGTACATTAATAATGCTTATTCATTTTAATTATACACACATGAATCAACTTCATAATAATTTTGTTTATTTATTATGTTGTGAGCACAACAATATTGGTTATCAAGTTCTCACTTTCGGTCTAATTTAAAATAGACAAGTATAATAGTACATTCTTCATAACACAAATTTTATAAATAAGTAAAAATTGTTATAAATTAAGAAGAAGAAAAAAAGAATGAAATTCAGTAAATACAAAGTAAATATCACATTATTTTATATTTCTAATAAATTTTAAATAATAAATTTACGTCGGTTGTAAAAAACCGACGTAAATTTACGTCGGTTGTAAGAAAATTAAAAAAAAAAAAAAAAAACGACTGTAAGCAGAACGGGCTGTTCTGCTTGGAGAACGGCTCGTTCTCCTTGCAGAACGGCCCGTTCTGCAACCCGGACTTGGCTCTCCTCCTTATTTTCTTCTGCTGGTTTTTCCTCTGGCTTCTCTTCTCTGTTCTCCTCAGCCTTGGCTTCAGCCACTGGTTGTTCCTACTCAAAATATAAAAAGGAACACACATAATAAGTAGAAGAACTAATTAATGTAGACCAAGTTATAACACTATCAGCAAGAAAAAAGGTTTCACCAGGAAATATCACCTGTTTTTGCTTCCTCACCCATTTGCCGTATGAATAGAGACTGAAATGTTAGAAAAATTATAAAGAATGAAGGAGTATAGGAGGCGAAGGGATTTCAACGCGCAGGAGAAGAAGTTTTTGAAATGTCTCCAAATCTCCAGCTGCTAGTGACCTTCTTTTAAGGGCAGTCATGTGCATTATTTACATCGGACAAGGGAGGGTCCAACGTAAATTATGCAATCTACGTCGGAGGGTAATTGTGTCCGACGTAGAATGTATAATTTACGTCGGACCTTCCCTTGTCCGACATAAATTAGTTAGCTTTTATTTACGACAATGTCACCGTATATTTATAATATCGTATTTTGGGAGTTCTGACGTAAATGAGGTGACGTAAAATCCTATTTTTGTACTAGTATTAGTACCATGTTACTAACATTATTTTTTTTACAGCTATCAACATTTATCTTAAAAATTATATTACTCTAAGCGAACAGTCAATTAGAAAATAAAAATAAAAATAACGTGTAATTGTGTTGATGTGTATACTTTATGCACTTGCTGTTTGTCAACCACAAACGTATTCAAGCTACAGCTAATTAATTCCTTTAAGAATGTATGTATCCTGTCATTCAGAAAGTAAATAGAATTTTCTTATATATGGTCACTAAAATAAAACTTCCTACCAATTATAAATGTTAAAATCAATAGTATATACTTAAAGAATTCGACTACATTATCATAGTTTTTTGAAATGTTGGGATGAATTTATATGTATTAGAGCTTTATCAACAAAATTGTAAAAGAAACAAAAAAAAATTAAATATATTCTTAATCATTATACAGTAAGCAGTTCTTTATTTTAGTTATTGTAAATTTTTTATTTTATTTTTCATCCTATTAAATTTTGTAAACATTATTTTTACTCCTTGTGAAAAGAGTAAATTTTTATTTTGATTCCTGTAAAATATTTTCTTTTTTAATTTGTATATCTTTAAAATTTAAAATAACTATATTTGGTACTTGTAGATAAATGTTATTTATTTGAAGGACCTATAAAAGAAATTAAAGGCGTCACACGCTAACATGATATTGTAACGACTCACTATGATTTCTATACTTAATGATTCAACTATTAATAATAAAAAAATATTATTACAACTAACTACAATCATGTAAGCAATACTTGAACATACCAGTAATAATATATACTATACATGTATTAAAATTTGCATCAACAATTGACATGACTATACATGTATGTGTATATGTATAGATGAGTTTATTTAAACTTACTTTACTCAATAACTCGTATTCTACATTAAATTTTAATAATTCAATCATTGAATTAAAAGTTTTTAATGTGTAGATCAAGTCTGTAAAGTTTTTTTAAAATAAAAACTATTTATTACTCCATTTCATTAATTCAAATTAATGCATATAATATTTTTATGATTATTTATCAATTTGAATTAAAGAAATGAAGTATCAAATACTTTTCAATTTTTTTTAAAAAAATTACGAACTTAATGTATGTGTTAAGAACTTTTAATTCAACAATTGGACTATTAAAATTTGATATAAAACATGAGTTATTTAGTAGAATAAGTCACTTACTCTTGAAGTAAGTGAATCTCTCATCTCTCTCTTTATATATATATGAGTTAATCACCTATACACTGTCAGTGTAAAGTTTTTTTACACCGGCAACCAATCATATCTTTTAATAGTGACATGTCAGTTGCTTATTTAATAAAATAATAATAAAATAAGCAACTTTAAAAGATATGATTGGTTGCCAGTGTAAAAAACTTTACACTGGCAGTGTAGGGATGATTAACTATATATATATATATATACACATACACACACACATAATAATCCAGTACTAAATGTGTCAACCTAGGGTATCGGTCAAGCAACTATATATGTTACCAACATAAACAACTCATCTAACTTAAGCAATTTATCAACTTGCAACTTTTCAACACAATACAACATGTTCTTCAACTTGAACGACACAACAACACCTTAATCTAACATTTAACAACAAAGCAACTCATCAACTATTGAACATAACATATGAACTACACAGCTCAATCAATATATTATATATATAACACAACAATTATATGTGTCGTTACACATTTAACTAAGAGATATCTTATAACACAAGTGAGCAGTCAAAGTGGCTTGACCTACTGAATCAATAATGCAATCTTTTCATTATGGCTAGATCAACAACCAATTTTTGGATCAAAATCCACAGCAACATGGTTTCTCAAATTTCACCACTTAAACTATGAAAGTCTAATATTACTATTAATATTAGGGTAAAACAGCTTGGGTGTGAGTTTACCACAACATTAGCATGTATAACTAAGCCTCCTAGCTACAAGATTAGTCTACTGACTATCATCTAAATATTATATCTTTTCCAATACTTAGTTAAGAATTTTGGTAAAATCTCTTCATAAAATTAAAATTTAAATTAAAACAAAGGCTTCTAAAGTTTTAGTACCGAAAATTAATCGTCCATTTTTAATATATAAGGAAAAAATAAGTTTATGCTCCCAATGTCAATAATTTTGTATCTAGTTTATTTCCAATTAAATATGACTATTAAGTAATAAGCCTTAATAAATCAACTAACTCTTGATATGTCCTAATCAATTAAAGACATCTTCTTTTTATAGACAATCCTACACAATAATGAGTAATCTCACTGAATGTCTAGGACCCAGCATTATTAGGTGGAACAAGCCTTAAATGCTTTTACCTTTAGTTTTAATTGATAGCCCCCCACATAGGCACATATATAGCTTTATAGATTGTGTTAATAAAAAGATAATAACAATGAATAGAAACTTATATAACGTGAAAACAATGAGAATTAGTTGAGAAACTCTACAAAGTACAAACTTTCATCTAACAATTCGGCTATAGCACTCAAGCAAGAATTGTAATGAACTTTTCAAAAAGTTGTTCACACATGCTAGAGTTTGATAGAGACTAGAAGCATCACATGAAAATGCAGATTTTTATACTTTAGTTTATTGTTGTTGCTGTTTTTTTTTATTATTTAATTTTGACAGCCAAAAAGAAAGGCAGCATTATAGTATAGTAGTAGTTGGCATGAATTATTTTCACATGTAAGGAAAATTAAATTACCCCAAATTGAAGATGTTTAGAAAGAAAGGTGTATCAACATAGGATCGTGAATTTGATGAAACAAACAAGTTCTTTATTGATACTAATGAAAGAATGACTTGCTGTATTTTGGTCTCCTTACTTTTTTAATTTCAGAATTTTTTTTTTCATTCTTTATAAAGTTTGTGATTTCGTTATTTTAATTGAAAAAAAATAATTCATCACTTAACATTTAATATTTACCAAAACGATAAGGTGGCATTATATAATACTCTTTTATGACAATATTTTAGTTAAATAATAAATGTTAAGTTATTGAATGAACAATTAAAATCACGAAAGAATATATAGAAGGATGAAATTTGCAAAACGAGAGATGAAAAACGTAGTTAAATTAGAAAATTTATTAAACTTAGTTTTTCATATAGAAACCTATTGATCAAGAAAATAATAATAATAATAATAATAATAATAACAATAATAATAATAATAATAATCTATAACAATATATAAAAATGATTCACCATTTTCATGTATACAAATTTTAAGATATTTTTACTCTTTATTTATTATGATAATTGCACAATTTTTTTTAGTGAATGATGACTTAGTAATTTTACTCAATTAATTTAAATAAAAAATATTATTTTCTAAAAATAAATTGCAGCATAATCGTTTTATAACTTTCACAACTCACAATATTAATAAGACACGAAGAACCTTTTTTCATTAATAATAATAATAATTAGACGGAAGAGTTAAGAACATACTCTTTTTAGTATATATTTTGTTATTGATTAAAACCTTATTAAAAACTATAAAATTAATACAAGTTTATTAAATGAGAAGTGACATATTAAAAAAATTGTAATTTTTTTTATAAATATTTCTCATTAATAAAAACTTAAAATAATTATTTTAAAGATTATATTACTAACATTTCTCTTAAACCTTCTTCAGATTCTAACACCTAACATGTGCATAATTAGCTTCAAGCTTTGTTAAGATCTCAACCACAATGCATATTGTTTGCCATATACATCAAGAATTCTGGTACACTATACGACCATGTCAACAAAAAGTTATATTGACCTAATATTACAATCAACGACAAAGACTAAATGATAAAAAGTTTGCTCCTAGAGTGAGTAATTAAACATAAAATTTATAAGTATCTTTATATTTAAAAATTGTTTAGCCATTGAAGGAACAATTTACTCACTCGTCGTTAGGGAAGTTTCGGGATTAGATTTTCATATTATTAAAATAAATGAATGATTCACATATAATTATGTTGCATTTATTATACCATAAGCGATAACATAATGACTATCTTCTTTAACGTGACTTGTGTGAGTTGTGTTAGAATTATTTGACAAGCGTATTGAATTTTGTAAATAGTAAATTTAATAATATCAAATATCATTTTTTCAAAAGAGTTAAAAGTAACACAAATTCAAATATAATATTATCCCATTTAGGTTAAAACAAATTTTCAATTTGTTTATAATTTTTGAACAAGACTTTAATTCTTGAAATATAACATTCTTTGTGAATGAATCAGATAAATAATGAATAAATAAATTTATTTTTTACCCCTAAAAATAGCAGCAAAGAATATATTTAGGTTTTATATTTAAAAAATTACAAAAAAATTTTGATTAATTTAATACAAATGAATATATATATATATATATATATATATATATATATTGTATTTTGTTAAATTAATAAATAGCTAGTTTGTATTTAATACAAATGGTTAATTTTGTTTACAACATTTTTACATGATATTGAATTAACAAACTCCCCAAAAATAGTTTTAGTGGAATAATTTGTGAGTCGTTTTAGTTAAAATTATTTTTCTCATTTTAATGTGATGAAATTAGTTCATCTATGAAATTATTTTTATTTCAAGAAAGAAAACATTATGAAATTAAAATTTATAGATATATTAAAAAAAATAGTTAAGCACATTGAGTTATTTATTTATTTATTTACGAATAAGTTTGTATCTAATTGTTATGTTATTCTTCTATAGTAACTTAGGTAAATAATAATTGAATTTTCTTATTGTAAAAAGTTGAATCATATTGTATTATATTTTGTTAACAATAAAGGCAATTAACTAAATCGTCAATGTCTTTTTTTTAATATAAAAAATAAAATTCTTCTTAGGATCATCTATGCATCACATGGGGTGTCTTTTTCCTTATATGATAGGTAGTACGACTCTGGTGACGATGCTAAATGCAATCAATCAAGTTGACTTTATCATATACCGTATATTCTACTAATCCACTTCAATCAGCCCAAGTACAACTGTATGTGGCCCAAAAACACATTTCTAAATGTAATGCATTCATTTTCAACCTACATACATTAATCTGTCACTGTTATACGCTATGTTTTCAGGAGTGGAACAGGTTATGGGTAAGTCGTGAATTAGAACCCACAAAACTGGTTCATAATTTAATTCAATTCGGTAAAATAAGATAAAATAATAATAATAAGTTAATATTTAAATAATTACTTATTTAAGATAATATTCATTATCACTTTTGGTTAATAATAAATTTATATTTTTAAGTTGATAATAATGTAATAGTTCAATTTATTTATTTTAAATTTTATTTTGTATCAATATTAGTTATTGTTGATAATAATGTAAAAAATCAACAAATTTATCTTAAAATTTAGTCTGTATCATTATTTATTTTATGAGTTGATAATACTATATTTGCATCAACATACCAAATGATTTACATATATTTTAAAATTTTTAATTTTTATAATAAATAAATAAATATAATTATGTTGATCCAATTAATGCAATCCAGCTCATCCATTTCATGATCGGGTTGGATTTTAAAAAAAGCATAAATACTACCCAATTCATTAAATTTTGATGAAATTGAATAATGAATCTATCCAAACTCAATTCAATCCGACTCACTTACACTCTTACATAATTTTTAACATAGTCCTCTAATATATTAATGACAATTTGATTCTTAATTGTATATAAAAAATATTTTAAAAAGTAGAGTTTACTTTATAGAGAGAGGAAGGATATTAAATTAATTATTGATTTAATTGTATTTTTTTAAAAAAATATATGATCTCACATATTTTGTCTATATTCTTTTTGTGTGTGAATTTTCCCGAATTTACAAAGTATTGTGATCTGTGCTATAAAGTATTTAAACAATCACAATTAAAATAATTTTGTAGCAATTATTCTATTAAATAGCCATAGTTTTCACAATGTTTTGCAAACAAAAGAAAATGTATATAAAAAAAATTAAAAATAGAATTCGAGAGTTTGTGTAACTTTATAGATATAAAGTAAAATTATACCCAAGTTATTCTAACAATAAATTTTTTATATTTACTCTTTTAATGATTTTATATAAAATGTAATTGTTGAAAACATGTTTATGATCATGCATATAAAATAATCTTTCGTATTCAATCTCAAGTGTGTGCAAAAATTACAAAATGATATTAGCATATGGTCTAATAAATTTGTTGGGATACAAGCAAAGTTCCATATCGTTCAAACAAGAGGATGGTCACTGGTTTATATACACACAATTATCTTTATTGATTGAGAGACTTTTTGAGTGATGTCCAAAAATAAAACCGTGAGGGCTTGCGCCCAAAGATTATTAGCATATGGTCTAATAAATTTGTTAGGATGCAAACAAAGTCCCATATCGTTCAAACAAGAGGATGGTCACTGGTTTATATACACACAATTGTCATCAACAAAACAAAATTAAAGAATACTCGTGACAAGAAAAAAATGCATAAAAGTTATATATGTATCACCTAAAAAAAAAAAAAAGTTATATATGTATAATTTTGTTATTTTTATATATAATTTGAATAATATAATACTTATAACTAAATATATTTGAGCAATTTTTAATTTTAATTATTCATTAATAGTTATATAATTACTCCACTCATTTTATAATAAACTAGTCCTTTCACTTTACAGGTATCTATAAGGAATTCGGTCAATGCAAAACACATGCAAATGTTGGTAACAAATAATGACTTTCCAAGGGTTTATACATGCAATGCTTGGCTCAAATACCAACCAAATTTATGGCTTGTGGATCCGAGATTAATGTTATCGTCTCATTCAAAACGACTTGTTAATTATATGCAATATCGAGTCATAATTAAGACTAAGAGCTTGCACAGTGCTTGTAGTCGAGCTTTGGAGACAATTTTCACTGAGTTGACATATATTGCTCGTGTTATATATATATAAACATCGTTGTTTAGAAATTTAATACCCCGTATTAAATTTAGCTTTTCAACACCAAGGGTCCTTCATCACATGGCACCATGTTCATTTTTTTTGTGTGTGTTCAAACTAAGTGGCTCACACCTTAGCTAAATATATAGGATCTATCATTCTCATATATAACCATACAAATACAATGTTTAGGTATCTTCCCTGGATATTATTTTCTTTCATTTGTTGATTGATACACATTGTGTCTGTTTTCCCGTGATTTTTAATTTTTAATTTTATTTTCGGGGATTATCCCCTCCAATGTTCATTAAAAAGAAGTCATTTGCTGCAACAAGTATCTAAAGAAAATAGAATAAACGGGCACATGCGCTGGCAAAATCATTTAACATATTTATGTCCTCAGAAGTAGAGCAATTGTCTTTTGATTATTTTCAAAATTAAAGTTGCATCACATATATTTAAACTTTTAGTAGCCTACGATAAAATTATTAGGTAGCTTACTTATTGCGCATCACAATAATTTATTGTTATGATCAGTCGTTTATGAGAGAATAATAATATACGTATAATAGTTTACATAATATCAGGTAGAATATTTTTTTTATAATTATTTATTTTCATCATTAATAAAAAAAAATAAAAAATGTGATGGTGAGACATAAATAAAAAATATATATATGATAAAAAAAAATAAAAAAATGACGTTATATAAATTTTCACGTAATATTTTCATTATCATAATTGAGTCTATCTTTAATAACAATTCAATCTGTCTTCAATAACTAGTTAGTAAATTATCCAAAATTAAATTTTCAATAATGTTAAAAAGTTTAATATATATATATATATATATATATATATATATATTATTCTCTAAGGATCTTTTAAGAAAATATCTTTTATTTTAATTTTTTAATTTTAAAATTTATAAGATTTAAAAAGATATTTATTTTGAGAACTTATTTTTTGTTTTGAAAACTAAGTATCTTAACTGTGGTGGTAACAATGATAGGATAGTAATAGCGCCGACAACAATAATAATGATGATATAGTGACACAATGTTGATTGTGTTGTCACCACTACCATTTATATATGCTATTATTATTGTCATGACCACTGTGGAGATGATGACAATTGGGGTGGTAGAGACAATGGCAATAATGATAATGGTGACAAAAGTGAAAATGGTAGCATCATGACCACTATCACCACTGCCACAACCATTAATTGTTGTTAATGCTAGCATAATCATTATTGTTATTACTATCATCAACACTAAAGATAATAAAATAATAAGATTCTAAAAAGAGAAACTATTTTATAATTACAATTTATGCAAAAGCATTTTCATTTTGTTGAAAAATATTGAAAACAATTTTTATTTTATTTCATTTTGACCTTCATTTTGAAATTTTTTCCATAAAAAGTATTTTTTTAAAACTTAAATTCAACACTATTGTCATTTTCACTGAAAATAAAACAAAAAATAGATATATTAAATGTAACCTTAAACATCTCATTTTTCAACTTGCCTTGGAAAAATGAGTCCATTTTAAAAGTGTAGTTCAACTATATCACTTTCTTAATTTTCCATCAATGTAATCTGTTTTTTTTTCTCCAAAATCCTTTTTAACCATGAAATTGACATTCAATTTCACTAATTTAGTTTATATATCTTCAATCCCTTTGCAGGTAAACTCTTTGTTATTAATTATTATCTCTAATTCCTTAAGCAGATTGCAGACATGCATAATTTGAAGCGAGCAATACATTCAATAAATTACAAAAGAATGCTTATATTCAAACCTAATCCAAGGTACAAGAAGTATATGATTACTGGATCATAATATTCCAAATCACAGTTTTCCAAGTCTTCATTCGAATTAATTCCATATTAAATGTGTATTTGGATGAAGAATTTTAAAAGTTTAAAGAATTTAATTTTTTTGAAATTTGAATTATTTTGATTTAAATATTTTATAATTTTTAAAATATTTTATTTAGATAAGTTCATTCATATTTTTTAAATTTTAAATTTTTTTGTTTAAATATGGTAATTTGATTTTCATTATGGGTAAAATTAGTTTTAAATTTAAATATGTTTTTAGTCTATCAAATTTAGAATAAATTTATTTTTGATTGTTCAAATATAAAATTATTATTTTTAGTCCATATAATTTTTAAAACTTATTTTATTATCTCATATCACCAATAATATATATAAAAATTACAGATTAATTATATTTAATATAATATTTTCATTAATAAATTAAGATAACAATAGATATATTTTGTGTAACATTATTAATAGATTCTTTAACAAAATTTGAATACAAAGACTAAAATAATATTTTTTTATAGTATAAAGACTAAAAAAATATTTTTAAATTTAAAAGACTAAAAATGTATTTAAGCATTGATTTTAAATATATATATATATATATATATATGATATTTTAAAATTAAATTTTATAAAAAATAAATATTAATCAATTTTTAAATATTTAATAATTTTAAAAATTAATATTATATGATATTTAATAATTTAAAAGATATTTTTAAATATTCAATAATTAAGAAGTAGGGAACATAGATAAAAGATATATAGGTGAAAAGAAAAAATATGAAATTTTTTTAATTATTGAGCAATTATAAAACTCTTCTATTTTAAGAGGTTTCACAAATATTTATATTTTAATTTTTTTAAAATTCTTCATTGAAATAAAATATTTCATCTTAAAACATAATTTTTTTTAAATAATTTTTCCATTTAATTTTTCCATCTAAACACACAATTAAAAAAAAAACATTAAGCACAAACAAATAACTTATGCATCCCAAAGTTTGTATTATACAAAAGGAAATCAATTACAAATTAAAGGTTTAAATAAAGATTTATCCTACCCTATCCTTAAGAAAATTACAAAGCCATAAAGACAAAAAGGAAATAAGTAAATATAAAGATGAATAAAATGTTATGAATCTCCAAAAAATCAATATCGATGTCCTCAATCTTTAATAGTGGATGATGATTCTTCAAACTTTTCCTTGCGTTTTTTACTAGCTAGAGAAGTTAAAGAATGCCTTCACGCTGTCCTTAGGCTTCTAAGTCTTTCTTTTCCATATTTATAGGTTTCTGGACTATATGAAACCATCCTGTTTGTATTAAGGATGTGATAGATTTGGCTTAAAGTGCATCGATCGAGTGTCACATGACCCACTTATATAGTAGACTTATGGGCACAACATTTGTGAATCTATTAGCATATTCTTGCACATAAGTATTTCTTGGCATAGAGCATACATATACTTAGTTGTGCTCATATTTTTGCACTTTATTTTAAAGGTAGGTGTTGAGAACACTTTATGAAAAGTAGAGTCTGTAATGACCTGCTTGGCCGTCACACACAGCTCATAACACATCACAATACCACACAGAAAAGAGCAAGTATATATATATATATAAGCAGCTAAAATGTATATACACAAGGTCTAGCCTGGGGCTTAAAATCAGAATAAACACATTACATCCAAAATGGCCAAACTAGTGGCTAAAACAACAAAACATCAAAATTCACTCCATCTGCCAGCTGCAGACCTACCTCAAGACCAGCCTATCCCTGTTTTGTTCCCATACATAATATAATCATCGCAGTCCAAACTACATGGAAACAACAAAGGGTAAGCTAGTGAAAAGAATCAACATATACACATATAATTACAAGAATTATAATCAACTACAACTAACAACATATCATTTAGTTCAGCAACATCAGTAAATAATATATCACAGCATACATCTCACATCATTCAGCAATAACAGCAGTAAACACACAATGCGCCGTCATGCATACAAGCTCGGAGATCTCCTACAACAGCTCAGCCTTACGGCTTACAACAGTTTATATCATCACGCAGCACAACACAACATACAACAATAACAGCATATAGCACAGCTCAACATTTTACAACACAACTTTTACATCAATTCAGCATTAATAATTTACCACACAATAATCTTATCATTCAGCTCAACAATGTTCATCAATAACAGTTCAGCTCAGCATAATACAACATTTATCGGCATATAATAGCATATAATATAACATCACACCCGCGCCCGGCGCACTCATGGTTGCGCCCGGCGTGGCCCAACCAGAGAGCATCAGGGCTTAAACACGCTCGGCGCAATACCAATGCGCCCAGCGTGCTAGGAGGCAGAGACCTCAAAAGGTCTCACACGCCTGACGTGCCAAACCCGCGTTCGGCGCAGGGTAGACAGAGACCTCCCCAAGGTCTCATGCCCGGCGCAATACCAATTGCGCTCGGCGCCACCACTGGCAGAGACTCCCAAGGAGTCTCCACGCCCAGCGAGACAAGGTCACGCTCGGCACAACACCGGAAAACACAACAAAGTGGTCACTGATTGATAACGTGCCCAGCGTGGTCCAACCACGCCCGGTGTGAACCATCCAGGAGCATCCCTCTTCAAACTCGCCAGCGCACACAACCTTGCGCCTGGCGGGCTCGACCAAAGGTGCCCTTTGATGGTCACGCGCCCGGCGCTAAGAACTGCGGTCGGCGTGTTCTCAATCAGGAACCCTCCAACTTTGAAAATTTCTTCAAAACCTACACAAAATCAGCTTCCCAAACACATGCAATCGGCCCAAAACATCACATTTTCATCAAACAACCCAAAAATCCCAACTTTTTCAACATGCAACCACAATCAAGGAAAACCCCCAAATTTTCTCCAAACCTCGGAAAACCCAAAAACCCCAATTTCTTCAATCTCAGCCAAAAACCATCAAACATCAAACAACTAATGAGTTCCTAGAACTCATTTACAACCAAAATCAGCAAGACTTAACTTTCCTTACCTCGGTGCAAAGATTCCAAGCTCCAGGAAGAAGAAATGGAGAAGAAGCTTGAACGAGCGGAGAAGAAGCTCAACGAGGAAGAAAGGAAATTCGTCCGGCACACTCAATCAGATCTAGTCAGCACCTATATCACCACAAGGAATCAGCAATTGATGGAAGAGGAGAGTGAGGAATGAGAGTAAGTGAGAGTTTAAAGAGAAAGAGAGTTGGGGAAAGGAAGAAAATCCGCACGGGGTCTCACACAGAATCCAAATACAAGATTATTAAAACTCAAACTTTATTTATAAACTTAAAGTTTTTTTGATTCGTCCCTAGAGTATCCACCGCCGATAGTGATGACTAATCTCCTCGCTACGTTGGAGGCACCTCAAAGGGTGGGATAGCTGGCCCCGCGTTAAATCTTGGGGTCAGCTATCCCACTCTTTGAGGTGCCTCCAATGTAGCGAGGAGATTAATCACCGCTTTCAACAGTGGATACTCCAAAAAACTTTAAGTTTATAAATAAAGAAAAAAATCACAATTAGTTGTTTTAAATTAATTACTGAAAAGTTGAGTATGATTGTTTATCCAAATTTTAATTTATTATTAATACTTAAAAAACACGCTAGTCGGTTCCACAGTCTTTTGTTCATTATGAATATGAGTGTGAATTAATCGTGGGTGCTCATATTTTATAATTTAGCAAAAAGATTTGATGTCTATATATACCAAAAACAGCATAAAGATTTTATCATAAATATCGATAATGATCTTCCCTCATAAGCCATATGTATCTACCGCATTACGTCTTTCTTAAATGTGCTAACTACATTGGGTAAGCTACTTATTGTCAACTATAATGGCTCTTAACTTTATTATGGCAGTCTACAACTTGTGCGGTTTCTTAATTCAAACTTAAACCAGCTGATCTGACCCTAATATATATATATATATATATATATATATTTTTATTAGTATCAGACCTTAAGTAATATAACTATAATAAGAGGTTTTCTTTTTTATTATTTGTGTGTATTTCCACAAAGATAATCATAAACCACCTCTCAAAATGTTTACGATTATTAAACAAGTATTTTCTAGGACAGTTATAGGATTTAAATATGACACTACGAATAAAATTAGCTTTTTTTAGTACATAATAAAATTAGTTTGAACCATAACTATTTTTTTTATAATAATTAATAACTTTTGAATAATATAATAGAGTTGATTAGATATGATGATCGTAATTGTCAATTTTTGACCGTACTAGTATATATATAACATTAAATAACAACATAAACAAATGTGCAAATGTAGCTTAAAATTAAATACTGTAATATATATTGAATATTTATACTACTATACGACTACTATAATGCTTTGCTGGGGTTCGCTGGTCACAGAACAAGTTAATTTAGCTATGCTAGTAATGAATAAGATTAATTATACTAAAAATTTATTGGCATATCTCACCAAAAAAAACTTTAATTACTACAAGTTTTTCTTAATCTATATAACATCATTGCTCATTAAGACAAATATTTCCCCACTTTTATCAGCGTAGCTTAATTATATAATGATTACAAGTTATTGAATTATTTGCTCCGTGTTTTGAAAAATAAAATATAATAATAATTGTTGATTAAAAAATTAACAATAAATATTATAATTATTTTTAAATTTTATTACACATATATTTAATTTTATCATAAAATTTTATTGTTAATTTTTTAATCAATTATTACTATTGCATTGTATAGCATTATTATACGAACCAAACCCTAAGTTATTCGAGTCTGTTTGTTTAGTGTTTTAAATTATATTTATATTATTTATCTCAAGGATTTCATTCTGAATAATTTATTTAATCTACATAAATTAAAAGACCAGAATGTACAATTAAATTTTTAATTTAATTTTTGTTTAAATATTAGATATTATTTTACTAGCTCCCTTTAAAAAAAATATTAATAACTCTAGCCGGTAAAAAAACTTAGATATTTTTTAAATAACAAATTGACTCACCGAAAGTTAATCAACATCAACTTAATTCAAAACAAATTTAAATGAATGAATAATAGATTTAATGGATCATTTAGTTCTGAATTAAAAATAAAATCAATTAATTAGTCTCTGAACTAATTCTTTTTCATAATAAGATCCTTCATTTTTTATATTTTTATAATTTAGTCCTTATGATTATAAATTTATTTATATAATCCGTAAAAAATTTCAAATTATTTATAATATTTACATATCATAATAATTATAAATAATTATATCAGATTATATATATTATTCAATGTCATCATTTATGTGTATGAAGAATATATTTTATGAAATTTAATGAATTATAAACAAAATTCTAACTATACAGACAAAATTATAATTTTTTAATTTAAATAATTAATTGAAAAACCCTAAAAAAAATTCTGGAGCAAATTATGCATTGAACTTAAATAATACTGGAGTACTCAAATTAAAACGCATGTGTAACATAATTAATAAGAGGCAAACACAGTTAGCAAGATACTATAGTAATTGGGTTTGCAGTTTTCTTGTTTAAGTGACGTGGACAAGCTAGTCGATCACATCTCAACGTACCTAAGACCATATGGAATAAGCAACCGTATCCATTTCACTGGTAAATCAGTTCTTATGGGTTGTTTAAATTTTAATAAAGTTACTTCTATAAATAACTCTACTAAAACTTAAGCAACTTATAAAGTGAACTAAAACTGATTTGGCAGGTGACACAAAAAATTACTTATAAGTAATTTCGTTGGAAATGCTCTAACGGTCAAGCATATTGTCCGACTAATTTATGTACATATATAATATATGATAATTAGTTTAAAAAGCACGTTAATAATAACATTGATAATTTAAAAAAAGAAAAATAAATATGTTCATTTACTAATTTAGAATTTATGTTAAAAATTATAAAAGAGTTGGTTCGTTGGGGGTTGAGACATTGACATGGTGTGTTAGGTCTCTCTCTTCACATGCACAACCCCAACTCATTCATTCACCCACTCACTCACTCACTCCACTCTCCTTCTTATAAAACAACACCCCGCTTCAAATTTTAATCAATCCACCAAAATTCTCCAATCTCTGCCCCTACACAAACACACAAACACACACACACACTCATGGATCTCCTCTGTCTCTTCTACCTCGTCCCAACGTTGTACGCGTGTTTCCTAATCTGGAAAATGTTGAACGAGAGAAGAGACAGAGAGTGCTACATCCTGGATTACCAATGCTACAAGCCCCCCAACGACCGAATGCTGGGAACAGAATTCTGCGGCCAACTCATCAAAAGAACCGAAAACCTGGGACCCAGCGAATACCGGTTTCTGCTAAAAGCCATCGTGAGCTCCGGCATCGGAGAACAAACCTACGCGCCGAGAAACATCTTCGAGGGGCGCGAGGGCTCGCCCACGCTCCGCGACGGCATAGGAGAAATGGAGGAGTTCTTCCACGACAGCATCGGGAAGCTCCTCTCACGCGCCGCCGTGTCCCCCTCGGAGATCGACCTCCTGGTGGTGAACATCTCCATGCTCGCCGCCCTCCCCTCCCTCTCGGCGCGCATCATCAACCGCTACAAGCTCCGCCACGACGTGAAGGTGTACAACCTCACCGGAATGGGGTGCAGCGCCAGCTTAATCTCCCTCGACATCGTGAAAAGCGTGTTCAAGACGCAGCGTAACAAGCTCGCGTTGCTCGTCACTTCCGAGTCTCTCAGCCCCAACTGGTATTCCGGCAACGACAGATCCATGATTCTCGCTAACTGTCTCTTCCGCTCCGGAGGCTGCGCGATTCTCTTAACCAACAAAAGATCCATGAAGGACAAGGCCATGTTGAAGCTTAAGTGCTTGGTGCGAACGCACCACGGCGCGCGAGAAGAGGCTTATGGCTGTTGCATTCAACGCGAAGACGAAAGCGGAAGGTTAGGGTTTCATCTCGGTAAAACCCTCCCCAAGGCTGCTACAAGAGCTTTCGTTGATAACCTACGTGTCATTGCGCCTAAGATATTACCAACGCGAGAGTTGTTGAGGTTTCTCTTTGTTTCCCTTATCAAAAAACTGAACAAAAACAACACCCCCAAGGTCTCAGCCCTCGGCGCCACCAAGTCCCCGTTGAACTTCAGAACCGGCGTTGACCATTTCTGCTTGCACACCGGGGGAAAAGCGGTGATCGAAGGCATTGGAATGAGCTTAGATCTGAGCGAGTACGATCTTGAACCGGCGAGGATGACGCTGCACCGTTTCGGGAACACTTCGGCGAGTAGCTTGTGGTACGTTTTGTCGTACATGGAGGCGAAGAAGAGGCTGAAAAAGGGTGACACGGTGTTCATGATAAGCTTCGGTGCAGGCTTTAAATGCAATAGCTGTTTGTGGGAAGTAATGAAAGACATGGGTGACGCCAACGTGTGGGACGATTGCATTGAAAACTACCCACCAGATTCATTGGCCAACCCCTTCATGGAGACCTATGGTTGGATCAACCAAGTCGAGGATCCCAACACTTACGAAAATATTCCCGATTTTCTCAAGTGATTTTCCTCTCTCTCTCTCTCTCTCTCTCTCTCTCGACTCTCCAAGGAACAAGGGTCGCATTCTTTGGATCTCCATCATTTACAGGTGCATCGCTCGATCGATGTAATTGTGCATGCATTAATTGAATTTTTCTGTAAACTATACGTACACTTCTTGTTATTATTATTATTATTGTTGAACCCACTCCTCTAGGGTTCTTTACCCAATAAGGTGTGCTGGATGCTTCTATTGCCACTCTGCTTAAGGGTATGCTTAATTAATTTCTTACTTTTCGTTTGCATCATTTGTTTAAATGTGTTATAATAACAGGTTTCTTTGCTGACAATGCAAAAACAAAACGGCAAAAGAATAATCTCTAATAGTTTTTCTTAGCTCTTGTTTAGTGATAGCGGATCATTTTCGGTTTCTTTCTTATTCTGGAACTAGTCCGGGTTTTACTTTTTATATTATTTATTTCTTTATTACAACTTTACTATAGTCAAATACTTCTTCTCCTAATCTCCAGGTTCCATCTAGTGATAGAATTTAGAGTAGAATATATAAGATAATGGATTTGAACCATGTTATTATGATTATAATTTCTATAAATAAAAAAAATCTTTTTCTCTTTCATAAATAAATGTCGTATGTAAAGAAAAAATAAGTTACAAAATTAATAAGTGTTTGTTTAGTTTTATACTTTTTTTTATTTATATCCTTAATAATATTTTTTAGACTATTGTTGATTGCACCTATCTACCAAAAAATATTAATAATAAAGTTATTTTTATAAAATTATTATTCCTTTTAATCTATTTAATTATTAATTTATTTTGTCTTTGAAAAAAAAAACAAGACAACACTCATCACAAGAAATTTGACTTGCGATAATAAACAAAATTTGTTAATAAAGTTAGATATTTGTAGATAAATATTTATTCTATATTTACTCACCGATAATCTATTCGTCTAAATAAAGGTATCTTTATTTTACCTATAATCGTCACATTTGTAAAAACAAAATATCTGTAAGTATATAGTAGTGTATTAATATTTTCCTTATAGGGACTTATTACGAGAAAGAGTACTACCTTCCTTATATTGACTTATTATTTTTCTTATAGTGATTTAAAGTTTTTATAAACAAATCTATTTTTTTATAAAAATAAATTTGGAGTTTTTATTATACTTTTTCATTTTTTACACCACAATATATGTATATTGGATTTAAATATGTAAATTAATTAAAAATTACCTCATTTGTTCATTTTTAATAGTCTTTTAAAGTTTTTATACACAAATCAAGAAATACAATAAATTTTTCTATTTCTAATAAAGATAATTTTGATGTTTTCTATTATAATTTCTTTCATTTTTATTTCGTAAGGATATAATTGGCCGAAAATAGTCATGTCTTGAACGTTTCTTAAAACCCAACATAAAAAAGAAACCGTAATTGTCAATTGTGAATTAAGTTCCATTTTTATCCTTTGATAGCTTGTAGTCTTTGAACAGATGAAATTAATTTTCTAGACAAGGACAGCCTGTGTTTTTGTATTGCTACAGCATGTTATTTCCCTTTAGCATAAGGATAATAAGTATGCTATACACAATTAAAATCTTTTAACGCAATTTAATTTGAGTAAATCGAATTGGTGGTCGGTGGACATCAATGCTTTTAAAAAGATGGTGCAAATCAATCTTTAAACTTACCTATAACTTAATAAATGTGTTAATTTATGAAAAAAAATTCTGACCGAATTCTGTCTAGTATTTACCTTTGCTTTATGACAGTTTTATGAGGGAGCTGAGCGTGTTGAATAGCAGTTATTGCAACTACTGAAAAGTTAACGACAAAAAGATAAACTATTGAGTTCTGTGGAATCCTACCCCCTCTTTCTGTGTATACCGTTAGATTTGCAGAAGCCCTAGAAAGTAAACGCACGACAGTGACCAGGTAATGCTTTGATGAACCTTTTTGAGTTGTGGGGTCCTTTTATTAATGGACTTCTCTCTTACTCTCTCCATCTTTCAAGGTTGATGCATTATAGAAGGCTTTCTGATAATTGCATCGGGTTAGATAAAGCTTATTTGTACGTACTTTTTGGAGAAAAAAGATAAAATTAAATTAAAATAATTTTTTTTATAAGTTAAAACTAATTTATGTATGAGATAATGAATTAAAAAAGATTTTTTTTTAAAAATCAATAGAAGAAAATTTTTATAAATTAACTCATACATAAATTAATTTTATTTAATAAAAGAATTTAATTTATTTTTCTTCTTATTCTTTTCTCATAAAATGTATTTTAAAAAAAATTAGCCAAACGTGTAATATTTAAATTTGCTAATCTAGCCGATATATAGTTGCTAAAAATTTGTGCGTGGGGTTAACTGTGATTTCGGGTCTATACTCACAAAACCATAATTCTCAGACTACGCCCAGGGATCTTAAATTTATTTTAAAATAAGGGAGCACTCATTAGTGCTCTTAAACATTCATCTCCAGTTATTCAAAATATTAGCAAAAGTAGTTTAAATGTAAGAGAGAAAAGTTCAAAACTCGAACAATAATTGTTTCATCTAAATTTTCGGCTAGATCGTGAAGCTAGGAAGATCTAGAACAAGGAAAGTCGGTGGTTAGAGCCTTTTTAATTCGCAAGATATTCAATATATAAATTGTAATAAGAACTTTAAATTCATGGAATTAAGAATATAAAAGATCTTATATTATATAGGAGTGAATGCAAATATGCAATCAAACGTAATCTAAGACAATAATAATTAAGAAGAAAAAAAAAAGTTGTATACGACAATAATACTCCTAAAAGTGTCACCGACCGAATGGCATGGCATAGTAAATGTTGTCTCTCACAAAAAACCATTTAGCAAATAAAAAGGAAAATGAAAATATCACATGTTCACAACTAGCATTGAAATATCAATGTCTGCAATGTTGAGACTTGCCACTTGTCACTTTAGACCACATGGTTTATGAATTTGCCTTTTATTCACAAACATTAAAATATGGGAAACCAGGTGAGCGACCCCATGGCCAGCCCCTGTGTGACTAGTTCTGCTACTACATAACTGGCCTCAATAGATATGCAAAATGCAATAAATAGTATCTAACAGCATCGATCCCATAATTTACTGTCATCCTTAAAGTTACAACTACAAACAGCAACGGTTTCAAGTTTCAACTGTTTTAATTTACTTGATATGCCAATAACATGCATATATTGGAGTCAATTATTGCACATAGCTTTGTTAGATTTCATTCAAACAGCTACTCCTTCATTGTGTCTGATATAAATTAACAATGGCCTCCGTTATGACACTTTGTTCATTTATTTCGCCAAGTTGAGACTTAAGACGCAATGAGTATATAATTTGATTTTCTATTTTACAACACTAGGGGATGATGTCTAGAGAAAATTGATATGTGGGTAATCTCTCAAGACAACAAATATATATAATATTTAAATGCTGTAATGGATATGAACATAATTAGGGAGTGGAAGGGGTAGACCCAATGAAGTGGATATATAGCATTATATATATGCCAAAATGCAATAATATCTAGTCAATGTTGCTCATGTTACAGTAACAGCAACATTATAACACATTTCTGCCTTATTACGTGACAAAAAAGGGTATTAAAAAGCATAATTAGTAGCGTCACGCTACTAGCGTATATAATAGTATTGTAAAAGATTTAAAAACTGATCAATTGAGTTAAATCTAAATTAAAGGATTAATTAAATAAAGTGTTAGATATAAGCAGATCTGCTGCATGGTAGAATATTTCTGTCATTTAAAGCTTTAATACTATATATCAAGCCTAGCTAGGAACAAAAAAAGAACAAAACTGTAATGTCAAAAAGTTAAGTACATAACAATTGTGGTCCTTCTGAAAGGAAAAAAAAATGCTGTGCTTTGCATAGCAGAGGACAGCTAGTAGAATGGTAAATTTGCTTGCTAACTTTTGTGTGGTCCATTTTCGATGAGACTAGCAGATCCTGCGGATGAGTATTCCGCTTGGGATGCAGCAGTGATCATAAATACTACTCCAACTTTAATTCTCGTAAAATACTTCCTTGTGAAAAGATAAGAAACTTTATGGAGAGTTTTTATGATAAATGTCTTTACTTTTTTAGGAATATAAAATTAAAAATATTAGTTTCTCATATTTAGTTTATCATATAAAAAATAATATTTTTAAGAAATATAACTTTTCAAAAATGATTTTTATACAAGTCTCCTATCAAATTATTCTCGTGAAGTAAATGAAAATTTAATATTCCTAAGTTAAAAGAAATGCCTTATTGCAATAAAATTATTATGTTACATTTATAAATAAATTCCAGTTTCTGTTTTGTTTGACCAAGCGTTCCATAAGTGTGTCTAAGACACCTAATTAACTCTATAAATCAATTAATGTGATGTTATTTTAATTTAATCGATACTAAATCTTGAATATACAATTGTATTAAATATTTAAAAAAAATTATTCTCATAATAATTATATTTGACTATATATATATATATATATATATATATACTTAAAGAGTAAATAATTAAATTTAAAAAGTTATTTTAGATTTTATGTAGTTTAAAAACTAATTAACACCGCATTACTCACCACTATTAAAGAGGAAAGAGGCAGTGTAACTCCTTGAATAGTAACATAAACATTAAACAATGACAATGAAGATTTTGGTGGAGTGAGATATGTGTAGGGAAAAAAGAGGCGAGAGGAAGAGGACAAAAGATGGCATAAAGGTAGGAACTCGAGTAGCAGATCAATCAATTCAGCGTTTTGAAGAAAATCAACAAACAACACAATAAATGTTTGGAAACAGAGGGATCCCCGTGGGTAGAACAGAACAGCGTGATGTTAATTAAGTCCCAACGGGATTTGGTGAATTGTTGGAATCATCTAGACTGTGTTTGTATTCACGTCCGAAACGTGGAAAATCACGTTTAACGTTATTAAGAAAAACTCAAGTCTCACATCGACTAGAGATTAGACAATTGAATAGTATATAAGTGGAAATCAATCCTCACCTTATAAGCCGGTTTTGTAGGGTTGAGTTAGGTTTAATCCACTATTCTAACATGGTATCAGAGTCATTTAGATCCACTTTAAAAATGGGTCACTTACCATTGATGCATGCCTCATAGTGTATTGGGAAAAACCTCCGCCTATCCTAGATCATTAAAAAAGGGTCATTAAAAAAGGGTCACTCACCATTTATCCACGTATCAAGCCCAATAGTGTTGGACGTAAGTGGAAAGCAACCCTCACCTTACAAGCCAATTTTATAGGGTTGAGTTAGGCTTAATCCACTATTCTAACAAAAGTCTCTTCGGATTTTCGGATGTGAATATAAACACGCTGTTAGTCTCTGTCTCCTCTCATTTATCCATTTGCATTATCCACCGAATGTTTGGCTGTGCTCAATGTTCATCACACTTTTCTGCTTCTCCTTTTTCATTTTTCTCTCAACTCATACGCCTTTTTCATCAACACAAACTCCCATAACTCGAGAATCTTCACATCATCTCATCTATTCAGTGAGCCTATTTAAATAGGTTATTTTTACTTATACGTAATGTTTATGTTTAATATTGATCAAATGAAAGAACCTTTTTTATGAGAACAGATTAAATGTCACTTGCTGATTATGAGATTTAGACCACTATAGATGCGTGGCTTCTTCTTTCTCATGCCACATCTTCAATTAGGTAGATGAACAAGACTAGCTCCGATGGTTAATTTAGTTCAGGTTATATATTTATATGTTATGTTTATGAGTAGTGTGAATTATGTTTATTTGATTAAAAGAAATAAGTTTTCTTTTTATAAGAATAGTTTTGTTCGTATGATAAAGAAGTAACTTTTTATTATTATTATTATGGTTATCAAATTAGTCTTGTATAGTACTACCTCCACTCTATATTTTATATCCGGTGAGATTCGAACTCCGATCATTAATTTAAAAATATAAGTAATCATGGGTTAAATATTTGAACTAGATATTTTCATCATTTTATTAAAATTATAATTTGAATTTGAAAAATAAAACTAAACTAATTCACATTTCTCTATCATCTCCGTTTATTTTCTTTGTATTTCTATTTTTTACAACTTTTTTATGATCTGTAAAGAAATAAAATGAGAAAAGAGACAAGCATGTAACTGGATAAGTAATGTGACGAAAATATCAATCTCTTTTTCAAAAAAAGGAATATATATATATATATATATATATATATATATATATATATATGTATGTATATATAGAATATTTTGTTACTTCTTGCAAGTAATATTTTCTTATATTTATTTTCACTTCTCCCATTAAAATTACACTTTAAGTGTCTTTTATATTTTTCATATAAAACAAACACTCTATTTTTAAAATGTAATAACGGAATATATCAAAATAATATATATATATATATATTATCTTTAAAATTTAAGTATTATTCTTCTACTTCATTTATATTTACTATAAATAGTTATCAAAATTTATATTTACTTAAATATTTTAAATTTTTAACTCTTTGAATATTTCATTTTGAATTTAATTTAATAGTTTGTTAACTAATTATCTCTTTAAATAAATTATTTTCACAATCATTTCAACATTCTTTTTAAAAAAATTATCAATAGTTAAAAAATAATTTTATATTACAGCATAAATTGTTTATCAAAAATAAAAAAATATAATTTATATGTTTAAAGCAACTTATTTATCACAAATTTTTATAATGAATATATATAATAAAAAATTATTATAATAAGTTTTAATTATATAAATAAATAATTATTATGTGTATTGTACATATTAAAATATTAATTATAAAATATATATTCCTTATTTATATAGATAATTGTCTTTTATCAACTCATAGCCTAGTAAGAAATTATGTTTTTTCACATATGAGACATAATTAACATATGAACTTACTTACTCTCTAAATAAAATATATGAACGGACTTCGCGATAGGCTAAAAAAATAGGAGAATGAGGTGAAAATAAAATAGAGATGAAAATAAAAATAAAAAAAAGATAAAAAAAACAGCTATTTATAATTTTACAAATTTTAGGTAATTGGAACAAGATAATATCACTAATTTCACATAAAAAAGTGGTTAATGAAAAAAAAACAATTAAGTTTAAATGACAACATTACTATAAATATAACATATTAAAAAAATTAAAATTGAGTAGGAACATGTGTCCCTTATTATCCAATGTAAGTCCAACATTGAACGCGCATGTATAACAACTCAAGAATATAGGGTATTTAAATCTTCTATATCAGACAGAATTAGAATTTGGACTCTGGAATGATGTAACTCATATAATGGATCAAAAACACCATTAAAATTACAACAATAATATATATATATATATATATATATATATATATATAAAACAAGTTAAAAATACTTGTTCGACATTTGATTTTAAAAATAAATATACGATAACACAAAATAAAAAAAATAAAAGCATATGAAGCTTATTATTCCTCATGATTCTCTCAATATATATATAATCACACACCTTAATATATTTAAAATGATATCTTTTAACTAAGTTATTTAATTTAAAAATACTTTAATTTCCTTTATTATTTTAAAATAATGGTAACAAATGTTCTTAGAAAATTAATACGAAAATAAAATATAAAATTAATAAAGGAATTAAAAAAAAATCGATCTCTAAAAATTATTTTTCAGTGATTTTTCAAACGTACGTTTTCAATAATACATATATATATATATATATATATATATATATATATATATTCAATTTTTTAACTAGTATCTTTAGGAAATTATGAGTGTTTTTGAATTATTTTTTATTTCATTTTTATCAATAAAAGATATTCTGATAATAATATTTTATCAATTAAATTAATTTTATTATTTTTAAATTGAAAATTTCAAAGACTTGTATTTTATATTTTAATATAAAATTCTTCAGATAATTTTGAAGGTTTATATATTTTTTTTTTTATTTTGAGCGTATTAAACACTCACATAATTTAGACGTTATTGCTTGAAAGGGATAAGAATGGCAAGAAAATTATTTAAATATATTTGCATGCAAAAGTCCTTGCTAGTTGTAACTTGTAAGACAACGTACATCCATTAAGCATTAAGCAATAAGCAATAAGGCACATGACAAGATATATCCATAACGAAAACTCATTAACATCGATGCACATCTTCATAACTCAAGAAAATGAAAGGGAACGTGATCAAACACAGTCCGAGCCATGAAAAGATGGATGAAAATGACATTATAATTATGATTATCATTTTTATCCCAGTTTCTTGTCTCGCTTTTCTCGGAATTTTTTTAATAATATAAAAGTGTATTTGAAAAAAATTTCAAAAATTTATAATTTTTTTTTAATCAACATATAAGCTAGTTCAATATAAAATAAACTTGTTTGATACATTAAATTTATTTTAAGAGCTTATAATTTATGCCTATATGTTAATTAAAGTAATTTATAACAAATTTTTAATATACTTTTTATCTTTTTTATCATTATTAATTTATTCAAAATATTTTTTACTTTTTTAATTTTAAAATTATTTTCCTACATATTATTTTTTAATTCTTGTTATTAAACAAATGATTAAATATATAATCAATTAAAAGAAAGATAAAATGGTGCATGTGAAAATTGAAAAAAAATATATATATGAAAAAAAAAATAACAAATTAAAAGTTGGAGATATAAAATAAATAAATAAAAATTACAAATGTTTTATAATTTTTAAAAAAAAATAAAGGAGGTGTACTTATAAAAAAAAAAAAAAAAAAAAAAAGGTGTATATGTGATGAGCCAAAGTGGAAACATGAAGTGGGCTTCTTTGCTTGCAAGCCCAATACTTGCCCAAACTAGAACCCACTAATTCCTTCAGCGGGCCCAATAGCTTTCGACAAAGCCGAGAAATCTCTCGGATTCGGAACTCATTGCGATGGAGAAAGAAGCAAGCAGCACCGAACCTTCTTCCTTCAAGCTTCTAGTGTCGTGTCCTTCTGGCCTTTCACCAGCACAGGTTCGCCACACTTCGAGCCCTATCTATTCGCCTCAAACGCGCTTCGCTAACGAACAATTTTTCATCGATTTTGAAGGTTTCTGTGGCATTCAGCGATTCCTACGACCGCATTCCCCACTCCGACGCCAGCTTGGAGAACGCGATTTCCGAGGTGGATTGCATTCATTAACATTCGTTTTCGCTGTGATGCATTGCGTGCGTTAGGTACTTGGATTTCTCGTTGCGTTTGTGCTTTCGTTTCCTCTTATGCTTATTTTCCGTTTCCGTTGCGCAGATATGGGAGCAGAGGAGTTTGAAAAACAAATCGCTGTTCAATGGGAAGAAGTTCAGGGTACGCGAACCTTGTTAATGAGATGTTCTTACCTTCTCTGAAATTACACCAAAATTCAAGTTATATCACTTGGCATTGGCGATTGGTATTAAAAATGTAATGATATTAAATTAAATCTATCTGGTTCCTAAGCTACTGAAGATATAAACTAACAAATATTACATATTTGAAGAAATTTTTCCATAGTTACTTATAGTAGAAAAAATTAGGAAAGAAGAATCAAATAAGTTTCTCAATAAGTTATAATAAGTTTTCTAAGAAGCTAAAATGACATCACCTTTACAAATTAACTTATGCCTAATTTTAGTTTACGAATAAGCTTATTTCATTTTTTTTTCTTAAAAATATTTATGGAGAAGTTTATTTAAATAAACAATCGTATTTAAGTTTTTTTTTCTTCTTATTAATATGTTTTTAGCTTATTGATGGCCACATTTTTTTATATTTGTTTTCTTATTACTGTCATGGTTTGGAGTAGATGAATAATAGATGTTTAATTTAATAATTCGTAATGCTATGTCACCTGATCATATGACTGTATGGATCATTGCTTGTTTATTAATCTCTTTCAATGTCTTTAGACCTTTCTGTTTCTATGAGATGTCATGTATCTAAGATGTGTTATTGTAGCTAGAGTAAAGCTTGAACCCTGTTTTCTACTTACATTGTCGAGGACTATCCCTAACAGAGTGTGTCTCTCTTTTTTGTTGCAAATGTCACAGTATGGAGGGTATGTTTTGGACGCTAGAAATGGATCTGACCATGAACCACATGTATGCCTCCAGTTAGGTTTGACAGATTATAGGTATCATCTCAGCGCCCCTCTTTTAAAGGATACTTGTACATTTTTTATTTAGTGTGGCTAGTGATATTGTTTGGATGACGATGATTCTTTAGTCTTGAATGATAAATTATAATTTCATTTTTCATGTGGATGCTTTAATGATGTAAATGTGCATCTTTTTTCAGTGTCCGTATTTGTGACTTCTAAATATGCATCCATCATTGATAGGTAGAAAATAGTCAAAAGTTGTGTTTGGTGAGTTAGTGGGAAGCTTTTCATTTCCAAATTAAATTACTATAAAACAGTGGCTGAAAAAACATGTGCATGATTGACGTATTAAACAATTTCTCAGTCTGTGTGCATCAGTTGACACACAAATTTCAGATGTTATTTGCAGCAAATGTCATATGTGCTGTACAGTTATCCTTACTGTTTGTCTGAAACCAATGGAAGATATCTCTGCAATGCTGCCTATAAGCATTGTTGAATCTTATTGATATTCTCTTCTTGTATTTTTGCTTATCAATTCTAATTCGCTCTATTATTAATTATTGGTTAAACTTGCTTCCAGGACTTTTGTTGGGACAAATTTAAGTCCTTTGTGGGAAAGGTTCCTGGTTCCATCAGAAGGTAAATTACTAAACCTTGTTCTTAGCTCAATTACTTGTATTGTGGTTATCATTGACCTTAAACTGTTAGCACCTGAACTTAGGGTAATTTGACTCCTGTATGTCCAATAAAATTATCAGGCAGGGATCGAGGGGATCGAGGTTGAGTTAATGAAAATTTAAAGGCAACAATAGGACATCTCTCTTCTGTTTCCCTGATTGGATATTGTGGACTTTCCCTAAACCCTTGACTCCTTGAGCATCTCATTGCTGTATAGATGTGTAATTGCATAATTGGTACTATGGTAACCCAGTATCAGATATCTAAGGCTGTGTTTGATTGAAAGCTGGGAATGTGTTTTTGGGAATTCCAATGAACATTTCCAAATTCCAAGGCACAAAATGAAGAGGAAGAATTTGTTGTGATGGGTAAATGTATTTTTGAGCTCCCCTAATTGTCATCCAAGATTCCAAACTTACACTACCTTCATCCAAGTCATAACTGTTTTAGGTCCTGCCTACCTCCTTTGTGCCTTGTTTGAATTTGATTGTGTTCCACTTTTTAATCAGAAAATATTCAAAAAGGAAAAGGATGTACTTTTTTTTCTGCCTCAGTTCTCATGTTGGCTCATAGAGTCACTAAATAGGAGAATAAGAAAGAAGGAGCAGTATTACATATCAGTTGCTTCATGGTTGGTTGTGTTCATTACGAAGATAACTTACTATTTCACTGTTGGATGATAGAGAAGCTCATTTATAATTAGTAATACTGTAGTAAGAAGGGAGTGCACCTATGTCAGAGTCATATGCTTTATATATTTTTATTTTATCTACCACTTTAAGTTCTGCATTCTACAAGGACAAAGTAGGCACAGCTTTTATCTAATTGTTCAAACATATTAACTCCATCTAAGGGTTAGAAGTATTGTTTGTTTGATTGATTTGATCTCTTCAATTAAATGTTATTGAACAATAATGGATGGAATCACAAGCACCGAATTTCAAAGTTTTTATCGTTCCTTCTTTCTCCCCCTCTTCCATCCTTTCCTTTCTTTTTGAATTGATATTAATTGATTTGTCTTAATCTTTTGGCCTCATCCTTCTTTCTCCCCAGATGATTCTGTTCTTTGTCAGCACACGTCCAGCCCACTAGGAAATGGTGCAGTGGTGGAGACAAATGACAATAAGATACTTGTATTACAACGAAGTAATAATGTTGGTGAATTTCCTGGACATTTTGTTTTCCCTGGAGGCCATCCTGAGGTATTCAATGCTGAAATGAATGTGTTAAATCCTTTCTGTTGTTGCAATCTAGCATTGGAGTTGATGATTTATTTTCTACAATAGGTAAATGGACAATTAGTTCTAACATAAGTCTTTGATTTGCTTTTTGGGTGTGTGATCCATTTCTTGTCATGATATCTGCTCATTTTTGCTCTACAGTTTTGTCTTCTACTCCTTTTTTACTTTACTATATTGTCTTCTATATAATGATTACTGAATAGAAGCACATAATTTTCCCAGTTCATATATTTTCAGACTTGAATCTTCTATGTATACTTGGCTATACATTGATTTTTCTTTTTTTTCTTTTTTTATTAATGATCAACAGCCTCAAGAACTGGGTATAACATCCCATCAACATGTCAAGGAGTTAACAGAATCTGTTAATGTTAAGGTTTCACAGGAGATGTTTGACAGCATAGTTCGAGAAGTAGTTGAAGAAATTGGAGTGCCAGCTTCATCCCTTGTAAGTTTTGTTTCTACTTTAATATGACTATGAGTGAACACGTTATACATGGTTTTTAGTTTTTAATTTTTACCCTTGTTAGTGAGTGAACTTCGGAGCCACCTAGTATGCTAGCTTCAGTAGACATTGTGCTTTGTTATACACCTTCTGTTTTCTGAGTGGATTGATGGCTGAATGCTGATAAAATTTCAGTTTGATTTGCTAACTTTCCATCTCTTTTCCCTTTTAAAATGAGGTTGGATGGGTTCATAGATTCAATCTAATTTTGGTTTCTTGTAATGTAGAGCATCCCGGCTTTCATTGGTATATCTCGCAGGAATTTGAATGTGAGACCCACTGCATTTTTCTTTATCAAATGCAGTCTTGACTCAAAGGAAGTTCAGCAGTTCTATTCTAGCGCACAAGATGGCTATGAATCAACTCAGCTGTATGCTGTTCCAATGGTGAATCTAAAGCTTGTTTTTATTGTGTTGGCATGAACTCCATTCTTAATAACAATCGTGTGGACTATTTTTCTTTATTATTTTTTGGCTGTTCCATTCAAGAACATTTGCATTATTTTGGTAGTGGCATTAATAAAGGCATGAGCATAAGTTGTTTCTTTTTCTTTGTGTGACAAAAAGCCGATCAAAATGATTATGGGTTCAGACATGAAAGGATGCCACCTTGGTGGGTTTCAGCTGTAGCTTTGATGAATTGATGATAATGACATAGCTACTTGCTTGGTGCTGAATGCTCAGTGCTATTTCTTTCTCTAAATTATCATGGGATCTGTTGGGACTGATAAACTTGATAGTTCAAAGCTAAAAGCTAGTTTATTGTTACTAAATTTTTAAGTTGGTCATTTTAATGCCTATACAATCACAAACCTTTTAGCCTTGAAAGTTGAAACCTTAACTCATTGTGTATTTTTTCAGAATGCTTAGTTATATTTCTTTCTCTACGTTTCATGGCATCTGTTGCGAAATAAACTTGATATCTCTAAGCTTAGAATCTAGTTTATTCTTAAATTTTTAAATTGGTCATTTTAATGCCTATATTTACAACCATCAACCTGTAGCCTTGAAACCATAACTCATTGATTTTGTATCTTCCAGATTGAAGTAGAAAACATGACTTCTAGGATGCCTGGCTGTCATCGAGGTGGATTCGCTCTCTATAAATTGATGGTTGACACCAGGAAGATCACTTGATGGAAGTTTGTAGCGTTCACAGTTGTCAAGCATGGTGTTGCACACAGACCTTCAAGGATTTCTCTGCGTGATGTAGTTTGATGCTGACATTGCCGTGTTGATCCTCCACTTCCCCGCCCATTGAGAGAGACCTAATTTAACCGAGCTCTAATTTTCCCACAGAACATTATACAAATGTTCTATTTCATTGCAATAGATTATACTAATGCTTGTTTTCAATTCATACCCAAAATAAAATAAACAAGCCAGTCAAGAATATTGAATGGCCCGTGTAATATATTTCATTATGAATGGCCTCTACCCATGCCTACCCTACACTAGTTGAACTGCTTATTGATATCTGTAGAGCATGGCTGATGACTGATTCCTAGGGAGTTCAGAAGAGTTAGCAACCCACTTTGGACGAGTTTACAGCCCACTTCTGATTCATCAGCAATTTATTTGGGATTTAGTGATTTGTCAATACATCCATGTTGGACACAACAGTTACCCTTCTTTTGCTCAGAAAATGCCGCAGTCGTTGGATGATTTACATGTATGTATAAACATGAGCACTTTTAAGGTTGGATTTTGTTTTTCCTGTATTAGGTTGTTAGCACTGTTGCCCTGAATTTTATGCTGCAAATTGAACTTTTTTTTTTCTTGTTTATTTATGTATTTATAAATGTGTGTTTTACGAATGAGTTGATTACATGATATAGGATTTTTTTTACTATTGTGGACAGTTTTACGAATTAATTACTAAAATGGGATTCTTTTGAAAAATATTAAATCTTTGGGATTGTTTAGCTAGGTGTCGTCATGACCTATAGCATACCAGAGATACATATTTTTTAAGAAAAATTTTAGGCCATGCAACACATCATGTTGAAATCACGAGAGCTAATAAAGACAAAAAGGTGTCATTGGTTACAGCAATTTTTGGTCGATTAAAAAAAAGACTTTTTTTTTAGTCGTTGTAGATAATAGCGTTCCGACTTCTTTTTTTTAGGTTGTCATAGATTGCAGTGTTTTTTTTATTGTTTATTTATTGATTTTTAAAAGTTGATAAATAAAGATAATATATTTTAAAAGAAATGAAGAAAAAAAACATGTAAGATTTGTTTAATAAATACATTATTTCTATTTTTAAAATAAATTACTTTCAATTTCTTTTAAATATTACATATTTAGAAAATAAAATTTAATTAAATAGAAACATATAACAAATTTTTAACGTAAATCACTTTTATTTTTTAAAAAATATTACACATAAAAATAAATTACTTTCTTCTTTTCTTTTCAATTTTCGCTGGTGGTCATAGTGACTCCCCTTTACTTTTTTGTTTCCTTTTTCATTTAGTTTTGAGTTTGTTTTTTCATTTATTTTAAAAAATTATTAAATAAAGATAATATATATATATATATATATATATTTTAAAAAAAGGTGTAAGATTTTTTTAATAAATATACTCAATTTTTTTTAAAATAAATCATTTTCATTTTTTAAATATTAAATATTTAGAAAAATATACTTAACTAAATAAAAAAATATAAAAAATTTTTCAAATAAACCACTTTTTATTTTTTTAAAATACTATACATTTAAAAAAATAAATCACTTTTATTTTCAATTTTTAACTTTCTTTTAATTATTATTTTTTTTGGGGACGTTGGTGGCCTGGCGACCCCCTCTCCTTTTTGTTTTTTATTCTTTCTTTTTATTTATTTTATGGTTTTGTTTTCTATTTATTTTTAAAAAATATATAAATAATTTATTTAAAAATTTGAAAAAAAATGCAAGATTTGCTTAATAAATATACCAATTTTGTTTAAATAAATACTTTCATTTTTTTTAATATTGTATATTTAGAAAAATAAACTTAACTAAATGAAGAAAATGTAATTTTTTTTAGAAAAAGTCACTTGTAACACTGTACATTTTTGTTAATTATATCCATTTTATTGGCTTCCGGTAATTTTGGAGTTAATTGTTAAAAAAAATTGAGAATTTAAAATTTCTTGAGTTTTAAGTGGTTTAGGAGATTTCTTTGAGTGGGGGTTCAGTTTGACCTTGAGAAAAAAATATATAAGATAACTTTTTAAGAATTAAGTTTCATAAGATAGTTTTTAAGAATCCTAGAGAGATAAACTAATGAAAAGTGTTATAAAGTTGAAGTTTTCTTCTTACCTTTTTGAGAGTGAGTGATCCTTCCCTCAAAGATTTGAGTAGTTGTCATTATTGATTTAAGTTAATAAAGATGTGGATCAGAGCTTATGAAGTCTTGCAGAATTTTCCCAAAGGAGCTTGATTCCATTCTTTCTTCATCTTCTCCTTCTCCTTCCCTAGATTCTTGAGGTTTTGAGATAAGGGGGTAAATTTTAACTCGTTAATTTATTTGAGTTACATGCTGAGTGAATTTCATCAAATTGTTACTATGTTGATTAAGTATGGATGAATGTTGAGATTGGGAGTGAATTGCTCATGAAGTATGTTATGGACTGTTTTAGTGAAGTTTGATGTTGAGCATGAGTTACCTATTTAAAATGTATTATTTTTTACTATGTATTGAATATTGTATGAATAGTAGAAGAGTTCTACCATAATAATTTTATAAATTGTTACAACCAATAACAATTTTAATAATGTCACTATTAGTTATAAGGACTTTTATATAGTTCACATGACTTATGGTGTAATAATTATAGAAAAAATATATAATAATTTTTTCTTCATATATCGTATTCATAGATGTCATTATAACTTATAATTGTACTTACAAAAGTAACCTCAATGAGATAAATAGTTTCAACACAATAATTTATTTTAAAAAGTGAATCATAATTATAAAAAATCTAATACTGGATATGCATTTGAAATCCTGTTAATTTTTCTTTTGGGGAGTGCCAACACCGACTCTTTCAGGCCTATCCATCTAATGACTAGTAAAATCATAGTATAAGATAGACCAAATTATCCCAAAGGAAGAAAGACATTTGGATATACAATAAGCCTTTCAGCTGGCGCAAGGGAGGACTTAGCTTTAGGGCTAGTATAGGGTGCCGGTGGCCTCTGAAAGCCAAAACATTCCTTTGTTAATTGTATTGTATATTTAATATTTAATTTAATCCTTTTGGTACCTTCCATAAAGTTTAAATTTGCCTAGTTTTAATTTGTATGTAACTCACCTAATATTTTGTAATTATCCTGCTCCGTTGTGTAAATTTTCGCTGTGACTTGTACTAATGGTGCGATACTTTGAAAAGTACCATTATGACTTGCTGATTGGCATGTTGGCAGTGTAGCTTTTCTTTTCCTTGTAGCCTACATATCAGGTCATGCTTGATAACTGTTTCAGTCAATGGTCAACGAGTGGAAATATAAAAATTGGTCATCAAACCCAGTCAAGTGTCAACTTTCATTTCATCAAAATTTTAATATGATATTTGGATAATAAGTAGGGTATACTAAAAGTCCACTACACAAGTAAATGCTCATTAAATTTTTACACGATGAAACAATGAGGAATTCATGATAATGGTCATATTAATAGGGTCCTACGATTTAATATATAAAATTATCACATAACCTTATCATATAAAAAATTTAATACAAAAAAAGGATTTATTCTCCAAGTACTAGTTTTAGTAAGAGAGTTTTACTATATTTCCTTGCAACCCTATTCCATTAATATTTTAAAAATAATCAATTCCATCTTTACTTGATAATTAAAAATAAATTATAAAGGGATATGAATTTATTGATAGTATAAGCTTGCTAGTTGCTACTGTGAGTTGGGTGTGATAACAACGTTGTTCATGGACGATGATGTATCTGCAACGACCCATGGGTAGAGTCAAGAGTGGACTTTAAAGTTGTTCATTCACGCGCAATCTCGGTGCTTTTATACATTCAATTCATTCTTGCTGAGGTTCTACTTGTACCAACAAGAGTAACATTAACTTTCTCAAGAGTATATTAAAATTAGTTTATATTTAATTTTTCTCAAAGTTATTAGTTTATATATTAGTCAAAAATAAGTTTCTAGACAAGTTAATGGAAGAGTTTCAATAAATTAGTTCACGCATGAATAAATTTATTTTGTTTTTACTTTCTATTTTTTTATACAAAAATTTATCTAAATGAACTTTCATGCTTTACAAATATAACATTTTTTAAATCTTTTTTTGTAAAAGCTTTTAATCTATGTATTTAACTAAATTAACGTAGTCTTAGTTTCATGTTAAAAATTAAAAATATACGAAATTTATAGTTAATTTTAAAGGATATTAACTTCAGTCAAGATATCTGTAATTAGTAATTATATTTTCGCATAACTTCTTGTTCGTAATGCGTCTAACAATGTATTTTTCATAATTTTGAAAGACGGTAAAGAAACAATAATTTTCTTTATCTTTAAATCTTAATTATCATTTGATATAATATTTTTTAACATTATTTTGATCCTTATAATTTTTTAAAAATGTTCTTTGCAAAAAATCTCTTTTTATTTTAGTCCTTGTTATTATTTTTTTTGTTCTTATAATATACTTTATTATTATTATTATTGTCCTATAACATGTGAATAATTTACTTTTACTTCCTGCTATTTTTTTTTCTTCAAAGAAACTAACTCAAAATAAACAAATATTATAAGAACTAAAATAAAACTAAAAACAGATAAGTTATAAGAACTAAAATAAAATAACAAAAACAAAAACAAAAAAATCAAATTTAGCAACAACAATATAAAAAATAATAATTTTACAAGGACAAAAAATGATATATTAAAAAAATTAAAAGCATTTAAACCTTTTCTAAAATTAGCAAAAATAAGAATAATGATGGACTGGGTTGAAAGAAATAGGACGTGATTCACGTCTTTAAGCTTTTTTTTTTTTTTTTTTTTTGGGTATACTCCACTACTCCGTATGTGAAATTGATTCGTATTTGAGGAATATATTATTGAAATGTAGCTTTCGTGAAATGCATTTTTTAAAATGTGAACGTTAACAACTTGTATGACTTGTTTGGTAGATAAAAAATGAGTGAAAAATAAGGTAGAAAGAGTATAAATGAGAAAAGTTATTTGATTGAAGAGAAATAGAGAGAAGAAAAATTAAAATATTGTGTGTCTCATTTATTTATTTATTTATTTCTCTCATCTTTTATATATATATATATATATATATATATATATATATTATTTTTTACATATTTTCTTTAATTAAACAATAAAATCTCAACACCAAAAAAAAAACAATAAAATCTTAACTTTATTTTTTATTTATTTGTTTTCACTTTTTATTTTTCTCTATAAACTTTTGCCCTATCTGCTCGTCACACCCATTCCCGCTTCCATTTTCTTTCCCCTCATTCCCTCTCGTCTAATAAAGTTAGTTCAAAAATATATTATTGTTTATTAATAAAATATTTATTAAAATGTAAGATTTTTTTATAGTGCAAAAAATTTAGTTTAAATTTAAAAAGAATTTAACTTATCTTAAATTTAAATATTTTGTAATTTCAAAATGTGAGATGATAAATGTATTTAATGAATTTACAATATAATTGTAAATAAAAAAAATTATTATATTTATAATATTTTTTTATAAATAATATTTTGAATATTTCTTATATATTAATAAAAATTTATTGAAAGTAAGAGTGAAAAAATGTCCCAATCCAATTTATCATCCTTAATTAGAATTAATTATTTTAATGCTTTTACTATAATAGTGAAATATTAGTTAAATATTAATATATTATAATTTTTTTTTGTTAGAATTAATTATTCTCGCTTCGAGACTAGCCCCAAGATTTAACGCAGCTGCATACACAAGACAAGATTCAAACCCCTGACCTTGCTTATGTGTAGATCAATCCCTACCTCTGAATCATACGCTTAAGGTTAATATATTATTATTTATGTTGCTTATGACTTTTTTATTTTTATTTTTTTTTAAATAACTTGACAAACAACAGTATAGTCTTGAGACATGTATGTTAGTGGAATAGTTTTTATTTTTTTTCTAAATTAAGTGTAGATAAAATTAAAATGTAATGAGATTAACATAAATTTTAAATAAATTATTTTCAACTATAGTAAAATTACATTAAAGATAACAATGATATAAATTATTTTTTTCTAATGTCAAATATAGATAATAATATTCTAACTTTAAGTACCATTTTTTTTTCTAATTTCAAATATAGATAATAATGTTTTAGTTCTAATTTCAAATATAGGTAATTACATATAGTATTAAATAAAAGTATTGTAAAAACTCATAATCAAAATCATACCCACACTTTGCATAAAAATCCATAAAATAAAAGTACTAAAATTTCAAACAATTAATTGTATTTTTAAAAGTATTTCAAGAAATGAATAAAAAAATTTAAAAAATAAAAATAAAAAACTGTTTAATATTTTTATATATTTAAAATAATTTAATTTACCCAGAATATATTTTTTTGAATCTGCAAGTATGTAATCACATTTTTAATTGAAATAAATATTATGACATTTATGATTTTATAAACAAAAAATACTATGATACAATATAGTCTTAAAACAGTTTTGAAATAAACAAAGCTAACAATAATTTAAAATTTTATGATATTTTTATTGATTGTTTTGATTGAACACCATAATATAATTTAGAAAAAAAGATGAATGAAAGTATAAAAAAAAATGGATTTTTTGTTTTGTAAAACTAGACGGAAATTCAACATTATCAACAAGAATTACCGAAAATAATCGATTATTATTATTGACAATCAATTGTCAAAATTATATAGCAGTAAATAATAAATATTTGTAAACAGTAATGTTTTTTTAATTGCAGGTTTTATGAAACATGTTAATCACTTGTAGAAAAACGAAGCCGAGGCAAACTTGTCAACATAATTAATCAATTATCATGTTGAATGAAAAAAAAAATCAATTATCTGCATTTTTTTTTTCTTTTCTCTGTTTCCCTCGCCAAATTAAAATCACTTCATTAATTAGTTATTTTTAAGTACTTTTTTTTCTTCTTTTTTTCCCCCTCCTACTAAATACACGTAAATGGTCATCGGTGAATGATAATGTGCTCGTGAAAATAAAATATGACTCCTATAAAGTCAATGAAATTAATCAATCACCAAACCCTTGAATGGTGTTGCCATATAAAAGTATTTATTTATTATTTTGAAAAGTTAGGCAACTCCATCAATGTATATAGCCTATTTATGACGGCTAGAGCTACTAATTAATTCAACAAGGTTACTCATTATTATTTCAACACGGCTATTCTTTATTTTTGCAAAATTTAAATAATTTGAATTGATTCATCTAAAAAAAGATATTTAATAAATAAGATAAGTTTAAATAAAAAATAATTCAATTTTTTCTAAAAAAAAATATGTTAAATTTTTTTATAAATCAAAATTAACTTATGCACCCCTTTTTTTAATAGAAAATTTGAAATAAAACAAGATATCACTTTATATAAAGTTAAAGTTAATAATCAACCTCTCTAAAATACATAAGTTACTTTAACTTATATGAGATTTATTATTAATTTTCTTTTCATCCTACTAAATATTCATAAAAATAGAAATAAGAAAGATGATTTTCACTGAATTTGTCATAATTATGAATTGTATTGTTTTATTTCACATTGAATTGTTGATAATCATGTTGAACTATTTGCCAATATAATTTGGCAAATATTCATGTTTAGTTAGACATTAAGAATTTGATTAACAAAGTGATAAATAATCGAATTTTTTTAAATATGTTGTCAAATATTTGATTTATGCTTATATCATTTAAAAAATATCTATACAAAAAAAATCAATTAAAAAATATCTTTGATACAAACTAATAAAATAATACTAAAAATTTTCATTTATCTTACTTTTAGAATAAAAAATTAAAATACCCAAATATAAATCACGTACTTTTTTTCTGACACCACATATAAATCACATACTTCACATTTTAATTAAACCAGAATTAATTTTATAAAATGAATTTCACTCAAAACACAATTTACCAAACCTACCAAACACACACTTAAACTAAAACAAGGTCTTACACCTTCACCTTCTGAATCGCGTTATTATAAATTAAAGTGCATATGGTTTCTTTGAATATCGTGTTTATTGAATGTGAAATTCAACCACCACTCATTACGAACAGAAACGACCGTTACTTTGAGTCAACTTATCCTTAATTATGCCCTACTCACTCATTACTATCACGTATTACCATTGATTTTCTTTTACTACAAAATATGGCAAGTTTTTTTATTTGTTTTCATACGACGTATAGTCTACATGAGACTATCCTACTCAAATGGGTAAGATTCACCCTAAACTGAAAACTCTTCATCCAAACTATATCTTATAAGTTTTTCTACCTTTACTTTTTTTAACGGGCTATTGTACTTTGACTTAAAAAAACAAATCCACATTTAATTATTATGATTTTATAGATATTTATCACTTGTTGAATTAATTTTGTTTCCCTTTAATAAAGTTATGACGTGATTATTTTTGGTCGAGAAACTATGACGTGATTATTTTAAAAATATTGTAAATTAATAAATAGTTATAAAATAGAGTTTCGCAGGTTTCTTGTTTTAAAAAAATCCATTTACCTAAATATCTCTAAATGAAATAATATACATCTCTTTACATAATTTATGTCCTTTATATGAATCATCATTTGGTAATAATACATAATCTAGTTTATGATGAATCATTAGAGTTAGTTAAAAATATAAAGACTTAGATTCAACCTTAGTGGTTTAGCTAATTAGAAGTATAAAGATTTAGGTTGGATGGGGAGGAGTATGGGTAGTTAGAAACATAGAGACCTAAATTCATTTCCCATTACGACTATTTTTTATAATTTTTCTTATTTTTACAAAAAAAAAAAATATTTTCTATGATGATACGTTCACATATATACCAAGATATAGAGTGTTGAATATTGGGGAGTATTTATGGTCCGTTTAGTTCAAACATGATGTAAACTAAAATTTCAATCAATTAATTTTGATTGTTTTGAATTTGACTTATAAAAATAAATTATGATCAGAATCAAATCAAACAAATTAATAATGAATTAGTTTAATTTAGATTAATTGATTTTCATCGAAAAATAAATGACGATATTTTTCTAAATATAAAATGTATTATTTTGTTTCAAAATTTAAATATAAATCTATTTTTAGAATAATGTAGAAAAATATGAAATTAAAATAATAAAATATATTTTTTACTGAAATAAAAGAATAATGTCAGAAATTATCAAATTTAACTAATAAAATGATAATGATACAAATATTAATATTACAAACTAATAATATTATAAATATTATATTACAAAATATTCATTTATAAATATTAATATTGCATAAACAATAATATTATAAAAAACCATTGTTAGTGTGTTATCAAATTAGATATATTCATGTTAACATGAGTAATATAGTGTTGTATTACTAATAAAATTATAAAATAATATTAAGATAGTAATTATTAAAAAAAATGAAATGATAACAATAATTTTAATTGAGGAGGTTATTGGATCATTGGATTTGTAAAAGGTAAATTCATGATCCAAACCAATTAAAGTCAGATTTATTTAATTTAGATTGGATTTAATCTGATAAAAAATATATCAATTTAAATAATTTAATTTAAATAATTGATTTTATCAAATTAAAATTGGCTAACACCCTTAATTGAGTGTTAAGTATACGATTAAATATTATTTATTATATTGTATTACATGTATTACATGTATTTTTTTATTAACTAAAAACTAAATAATGATTTAAGAAAACATAACTCTGAGAATCAAGGTTAATTATGTGATTTTGTTATTCTTTTTATAGCTTTAATTGTTATAACTGATGTAATGTTTATTTCTTTCCTTCGTGGATTTAATTAATTCCAGTTGGGACACTAGTCTCTCCCTTTCACCCAATAAAATAACAACTTTGAAAATATTCTAAATATTTACATCATTTTTTTTTCCACAAAACATCTTCGATTTAATCACACAAATATTTCTTGTAAAATAATAAATATATTTTTTATTTCAGTTTTCTTCTGTACACTCTCTAGTCACTAGACATAATCTTAGGCTTTTATCTAGATCGATCGATAATATTGATAAACAAAAGACAAGACACACACATAAATTAGTAATTACACAGTATCACTGTGGATTCATTATTGAATGAATTATTTTTGGGGGGTACAATTATTTATTAGGGAATTTTAATATTTTATGTATATATGCCTTATCCTGTAATATGTATGTCTGCAAATTCCGAGTAGAGATATTTTAGGCGAAAATTACGGCAATATTCTCTGAGACCAAATCACATAGTTAGTTTTTTGTCGATTTGGCAGGTAAAGGAGATAATATAGTTACAAATAGAATAGAATATCTTACACACACCACTTGCAAATTGTAATTGCAAAGCATGGATAAAGAGTATCGGAAAAAATTCAAGTTGTGCCAATCACTGATACATGTACATGGGAATGAGGGGGTGTATCGAGAAAAATTTAAGTCTTATCACTCCTAGATCATTTAAAAAGACTATCTATCATTTATCCACGTACCAAGCCTAATAATATTGAACGTGAAAGGGTGTGTATTAGAAAAAATTAAAATCTTACATCAACTAAAGATTAAGCAATTAAAAAATATATAAGTGAAGAACAATTCTCATTTTACAAACTAATTTTATAAGATTGAGTTAAACTTAAATCTAATATTACAAGAATGTGTTTGCTGGGTCAGGTAAGCCTAATCAAATGCAGCATTTGAGTCTCTCTCTCAACTCTCAATGTTGCTTCTTTTATTCTACCTTTGCCTGCATTGCACGTGGAGAACAACTTCCACCATGTGCTTCAGTATTGTGCCTTCAATTTTTATAAAATAAAGTTGCGAGGGCCATTATTGACCGCATTTTTTAAATGAATGTTATTCGTTTAAATAATTATAGGGCACGGGTGTGCCCACTTTCCATGTCCGTCCAAAAACAGATTCCGCGAAGACCAATTGTGTGGGTCCAATGTTCGGTCAACTCACTCTAATTAATCTCTAATCACGGCTAATACCATTTTATATGAAGGATATGATTATTTAGAGGTAGCTTAAATTTAATTAGGGTAAAATATATTTTTAGTTTTTATAAAATTTTTGAGAAAATCCTTATGAAACTTAGGGAGACTCTCTATTGTTGTTGTTTGGATAAAATATCAATGTTTTTTTTTTCTTTCATGATTACTTTTATTAACATATATGTTACCCTCATTAATTGTTGTAAGTATTATTGCAATCATTATTATTATGGATTATTTTTGTTATTATAATTAATTAATTAACAATAACATTTTATTTCTATTTTCTTATTATATTTTCTTTATTATTATTATTATTATTATATCATTATTTTAATAATTATTTTCTTACGCATTAATATTACTTTTATTATAATTACTATTGTCATTGATATCTTCATTTTTAATAATAATAATATTATTATTCATGGATATTATTCCTAGTAACATACATATTCACAAAATTATCATATATCTATATGTTGCACCACCATTTATTATTATTACTAAATTAATATATTTACCACTAATATTCTTACTGAAATCAGGACCACCACTACATCCTTGCATCACCATCATATCTATCACTATTAATAGAATTATTCCACCGCTACTATATATTGTTTCCTCCATATCATTCTTGTTACCACGGCCAAATTTTTATTTTTTTTTATGAAACTTTTATTTACATGTAATTTATCTGAATATTTGAAAAATTATTTAGTGTGCATTAAACATCGAATAAGATGAGATCTTATCATGCTTTTATATTTTTCTCTAAGCCTTTCTTACGCTCTTGTCTTATACACTATTATCATATTCTAACAAACAAAAACTTTAAACATTCATTTGTCCCCTTAAAAATAGGTAAATGTAAGTTCTTTATAAATAATAATAAATAAATAAAAACTTATCTTACATCGAAACATCTTTTCCTTATCCTAAAGTTACCTTTTACCAACAGAAAGAATAAATCATCAGCTCAAATCATTAATAATTTACTTTTAACAAAGATCATAAAAATGTCAGATTAAAATTTACTGAACCATTAATAATTTGAATCACGAGTAAGCGAGTGAATTTGCTCAACTCATTGTGTACCTTTCTTGTTAATTGTTACATCAATAATAATAAACTCTCATTGCCAAGTTTTTCAATATTTTAATATTTGATTTTAGTTTATTCTTTTTAAATTTGAAATACTTGTATCATTTATGTAAAAACTTACTAGTTATATTAAAATTAGTTTAAATATTATCTCGGGTCGCAATCAACCTGATATAATTAAGATGAAGTGCACCTCGGCAACTTGGAGTTGGAGATTAACATGGTTGACATTTGAAAGGCAAGTTTCTGGTTGTGTAATTAAATTATAGAGTATCCATCTATCAAATATGGTCTTTGAAAACTTCAGATTTAATATATATGTCAAAATGCCAAGAGTAATTAATCTCTTAATGACTGAATCTTTCAGTGATCACAATGGATATATATTATTTATTTTTTAACGGAGACTACAGGTTTTTTTTAGTCTTTTACAAGAGAGTTTTACTTGACTCATTAATATTCACAATGTTATGTGACTAGCTTTTTCATTGAAATTTTTCTCATATACAATAATTGAATCTTAAACCTTACTTAAAATGAGTGTGAGTATAGTGTTTGAATCACCTGTAGTACATAATCATGTATACAGATAGTGTTTACTTTAAAAAATGGAAATATCCATTAATCAAAGATGAAATAATTATTAACAATTCATCATGGTCACAACAAGCCTACAATTCAAAAATTGAAGATAAAATTAATATTTTAATTCTCTACTTTTAATTTAGTCTTCTAATTTCCTTTAGATATCCCAGTTTAAAATTTTAACTTTTCATTTCACAGTTTTTAATGTGAAAACCTATTATTTTGTGAGTTACAATTAATTAACAGAATAAATCAACATTATTATCATTGCAACAAAAGTTGATGATGGAAATTGAAAAAACAACGAAACACGAAGAAAAGTTAATAATCAAAATCGACAAAAGAAAATAAAGAAATCATCAAATTAAAGCTTAAACTAAAGTTAAAGAACTAAACTGTTAATTTTATAAAAATAAAAATTTGAATAAAGGTGACAAATATCTAATTTGTGCTCTAGGTAATCATTATGGGACAAATTACACATAAGCTAAATACTCGGGTTTTTTTTCCCTTTATTAGTTCTTTGAATTCATATACTAACATTCGAATAACTTAAAGAGAGGCTTGTGCAAGATTATAAATAAATATAATATCATTAAATTTCAAAAGATTTGAAATGTAATTTATCTGTTATTAATTTTTTTATGAATAAAAAATAAATAAAAAGAGGTGGATAATGAATGAGGAGGTTAAATAAGCGATGGAAGAGTTAACTGAAAAACTGTTCCTTAAGTGAAGGGAAAGCGTTGTCCACTCGCGGAAGCAAGTGCGCGTGGTTCTGTTAATTCCGTTTGCATTCATTGGACACTTTCGATTTCGGTCTCGTGGTTGTCTTTTCACTGCATTAGCCACCGCCGTTGCTATTTCTGTTTGCCACTTTTTTTTTTTTTTTTTTTTTTTAATCTTGTCCTCTCTTCACTTGCTCCTTACTATATTTTTTATTCTCCATCACATTCACAACACTTTCTCCTCCATCGTCACTAATGCTACCTCTGCCTCTGATTTAGATTCGCATATAGTTGTTGCTTACATGTGCTTTTTTTTTTTTTTTTTTTTTTTTTTCTCTCTCTTGAATCTTAATCATTGCCCTCTATTCCCTACGCTTTTTCTTTTCAATTTTCATTGCCTCTTCCAAATCACTCTTTTTTTTCTTCTTCTTCTTCTATCTCCCAAACCCAAAGTTGGTTGGTTTACATTACAGGGTGTCCAACCAAAGCTACCCTCAAATCTTAATGCTTTCTACTAAGGACAACACATCAAGGTGAGACGCAGACTCTTCCTTCAAACTCACTATGATAAAAAAAATATATATTTTTTTTTAAAATTTGCACCTTTGATTGCTTCATTTAAAACTTCACTCCCCCACTTTCTCTTAAACGTGAAGAAAATGCAATAAAACTTGAAAGAAAAAAAAAAAAAACATTGCTTGGTGCTGTGGTTTTAACTTTTAACTCAGTTGTTTTTTTGGTGGCCACCACCCACCAGTGCAATGATTCTGGAGGCTTCCAGAAGGATGAAAATTTTCTGATATTTTGAGTTTTTTTTTTATTTTTTATTTGGTATTGATTTTTGATGATTCTCTCCTTTGTGTTGTTTTCAAGGAGGGAGAATTATTTGGGATGAAAGATGCTAGAGTTGATCTGGGTTTTTGCTGGAAGGAAGAAAAGAAGGTTCTGAATTCTGATATTCAGTGATTAGAGTCAAAAGTGAGAGAGATTCATTAGGTTGGTAAGTGAATCCAATTCCGATGGAGACTCAGACACCAAATGTGCAGCCACAAGCTGCGTCAACAAGCACGCCAAGGAAAAAGATGACCAAACAGTTGACAGGTAAAAAGGATGATACACCTTTGCACTCTGCAGCAAGAGCAGGGAATCTGAGTGTTCTGAAGGACACAGTTAGTGGTGCTGAAGAGGGTGAATTGCGTGCGTTGTTGACAAAGCAGAACCATGCTGGGGAAACAGTTCTTTATGTTGCTGCTGAATATGGCTATGTCGATATGGTTAGGGAGATGATTCAGTATTATGATCTTGCTGATGCTGGAATTAAAGCAAGGAATGGTTTTGATGCACTCCACATTGCTGCCAAACAAGGGGATTTTGGTATGTCTTCAATGGGCTTTCTTGTTCTTTTATGGTGTGTGATCTTTAGATAGCCTTATCTCTAAAAGATGTAGGATTTGGATTTTTCTCAATAAACTTCCACGCTCAACAAGATTGAGCTTAATTCCTGAATAGTATGATAGGAGACCCTTTTAATGAATACATAATAGGCTTTGATACCATTTTACAATATGAGCTTAGACTTAATTCAATCCTACAAAACTAGTTTCTAAGGTGAGAGTTGTCTCTCGTTTATATATTCTAATTTAGTCTTATCCCTAGTTGAAGTACTATTTGGGTTTTTTGCAATAGTATACCATTGATTGACTCTTTGTATCTGTCCTTTAAAAAGAAATTGAATCTCTTTGACTGTCTCTAGATGTAGGTCACATTGGTCTTTTATTTTTTTTTTATTTTTTTATTTTTGTAATTGCTATAACAGTTACTCCTGTTGCAGATATTGTGAATATCCTAATGGGGGCTCATCCTGAATTGTCAATGACTGTGGATCCATCCAACACCACAGCTCTGCACACTGCTGCAACACAAGGGCATACTGAGATAGTGAAGCTTCTAATGGAAGCAGGTAGTAGTCTTGTAACCATTGCTAGAAGTAATGGGAAAACAGCTTTGCATTCTGCTGGGAGAAATGGACATTTGGAGGTTGTGGAAGCGCTTCTGGAGAAGGAGCCTTCTGTTGCAACGCGGACTGATAAGAAGGGACAGACAGCACTTCACATGGCAGTGAAGGGACAGAACCTGGAGGTGGTGGAGAAGTTGATAAAAGCTGACCCCTCAACAATAAACATGGTTGATAATAAGGGTAACACGGCATTGCATATAGCAACCAGGAAGGGCAGGGCTCAGGTAAATGACCATGCCTGCCATAATTATGCTAATATTTACATAAAAAGTTCATATGTAAGGTTATGATGATAAGAAATCGATTGTGATTTAGATCACCATTCATGTGGATAAATTTGTTATTTTCCATGGTGTGCCTGTCCTGCATTGAAAAGAATACCATCTGGTTTGATAGTGCTCCTAGTATTAGGAATTCCATCCTTTTGCCTTTTAGTTTGAAATAGGAATCCATAATCTTTTATTATTACATGAAGATAAAGGAAATGATACTCCAAATATTTATGATATTTGGCTAATCATATTGGGAATAATAATGTTTGGGTTAGACTTTTAGTACCTGTTATGCTCTTGTTCCCGGGACAAATGAAAAATGTAACAGGTTTGGCTATCATTTGGGTTGAAATATGATTTATAGTTGCAGTTGTGGCCTATTGCCTAATTGGTCCCTTTAGCTGTTTACGTGTGTTTCTGCATGGCAATTAAGGAGTCAACTTTCACATTATGTTAGATGTGAAAAATTTTCTACCTCCAAGAGATATGCATATGGAACGGGCCTTCTATGAGTGTTGAATCTTATTCAGCCAAGCAATGTTTTGATTTGTGATATTCATAACACTGTTTAACTTCAGGTCTTTGTTAGCTTAGACCTAGGTCTCATGGTAGGATCCTTGGCTTCTACATTCTGAAAGTGTCTGCGAAAGCATATTGTTTTTGGAATTAGGACGGCCTTTTAACATGTTTAACCATTGATAAGAATGAAAGAAGAAAAAGAGAGGGAAATTTTGAGAGATTGGTCTTATTTTAGTGCCTACTCTCTTTAGTCGAATAGTCAATTACTGGAGATAATGTTGAAACATTCATGGCTAGGAACTTGTCTTCATCCAGCTTCACATTCATGACAACTTTTATTTGGGGTTAAAGAACAGCATTGCTATCATGATTCATGAACATGAAGGAACATTCATCAGCATCATTTTCTGGAACCGAGTCATCTCAATATAGCAATCCAAACTAAATGATCTATTGCTACCATAAAGTAACAGTCTGGTTGAAGAGGTTAATTAATATCTATTTCAAAGTTGTTGGACAAATATGTTAGAGTCTGATCTCTTAATTTCTATTTGTGCAGATTGTTAAGTTGCTTCTTGGACAAGCAGAAACAGATGCATTGGCAATCAATAGATCTGGTGAAACTGCATTAGACACAGCTGAGAAAACCGGGAACTCTGAAGTCAAAGACGTTCTACTCGAACACGGTGTTCGAAGCGCGAAAGCCATAAAGGGTCAGCCAGCAACTGGTACAGCCCGAGAGTTGAAACAAACCGTGAGTGACATAAAACATGAAGTCCACTACCAGTTGGAGCACACACGCCAAACTAGAAGAGGTGTCCAGGGCATAGCCAAACGCATCAACAAAATGCACGCTGAAGGACTCAACAATGCAATCAACTCCACAACTGTGGTTGCAGTCCTCATTGCCACAGTTGCCTTTGCAGCTATTTTCACTGTCCCTGGCCAATTTGCTGATGATCCAAAAACTCTCCCTCCAAGGATGACCCTTGGTGAAGCAAACATAGCCCCACAACCTGCATTTCTCATTTTCTTTGTCTTCGATTCCATCGCCCTCTTCATCTCTTTGGCTGTGGTGGTGGTGCAAACCTCGGTTGTGATCATAGAAAGCAAGGCAAAGAAACAAATGATGGCCATCATTAACAAGCTTATGTGGTTGGCTTGTGTTCTTATTTCTGTGGCCTTCTTGGCACTGTCATTTGTAGTGGTGGGGAAGGACCAGAAGTGGCTTGCAATTGGAGTCACAATCATAGGGACAACTATAATGGCCATTACTTTGGGCACCATGTGTTACTGGGTCATTAGACATCGCATTGAGGCCTCGAATTTAAGGAGCATTCGGAAATCTTCAATGGGAAGCAGGTCAAGGTCTTTTTCAGTGTCAGTTATGTCTGATTCTGAGCTACTAAACAACGAGCACAAGATACTCTACGCGATTTAGAATCACTAATAAAACCTTGTTGGCCTTTTTCATGTACACTTTTTTCCACGGCCTAATGGATTTATATCCAACTCAAGTGAGAATCATCACACTTGCCTCATGCTTAATAATATGCTTAATGGTCTCTTTCCCCTCCTCTTATTGCAACAGAAATGATTTTTCACACGAGATATAACATGATTAGTAGATAATCTTATTCCTTAAATACATGATTAGAGATTTGATTATTAATATTAGTGTGTACGAAAAAATATTTGTTTAGGGAGATTAACCTTTTAAATAGATTTTATATTTCAAATAATAAGTTCTTAACTTTGAAGTGAGGAATACTTTTGATTTATCAAAAACATAACAGTGTCTAGATGCATTTTCCATGTGATTGTTCACCATGCAAGTGCCATTATAAAAGGTTAGTTATTATTATGGCCTTTTCCTTACTAATAATTTCAGATTTAGTTATAAGATGTACATGAATTGGTTAAAGAATTAATACTATATTATAAGTTTATTGAGAATAAATTATTAGTTCATTAACTAATTTATAATTATTAATCAATATATAAATCATATGAAAATTTCGGTACATAAATAACACATTTGCTTTCACAACAAGTACAACTCTATTGTCCCACCATAAAAAGGGAGAAAAGGAAAACAAATAACTTTATACCCATTCATTGAACCAAGCCAGTCAGAGTTTTCTAGTATCTCTGGTACAATGAAGTTGCAACAAAAAAATTAAAAAATAAAGGACAAAAAAAAAAAAAAAACTGTTCCAAATAATTATCATTGTTAATGATGTAGCTTATATTTTTTCTGCTATGCGACAAAATGTATAAAGACGCTTTTAAAAGACTAAAACAGGACACCGGCCAGATAAACTAAGTGAGAGCTTTCTTGCTATTGGGTCTAATGTTCAGATTGTGAAGTTCATATCCCCTGGACTGAGTGACCTGATTAAGAAGCACACTCTCCAATTGAGACTGTGTTTGGTACTTGGTAGGATGAATATGTGTCATATTTCTCTTTCTCTTCTCAGGATTTATTTCTTCTTTTTGATGCATGCCAAAAGATACAATAACTTACTTTTTTTTTATGTTCTTTTTGTCACATTTAAAAGATGTTCTATTCCTATTTTTCTCAAACTATTTTCTTTTTAATAATGTTCTAAATTCTAATATTAATATTATATTTGATCATTCATACAAATAAATCAAAAGGTCAATGTTTTAATTTGGTGGAGATCTGATGTCAACTAAGTCATTATAATGTATAAAAGTATGAAACAATTCTCATTGTACAAACAATTGTAAAGTTGAATTAGAGTTAAATCCACTTTCTTGATATATATATATATATATATATATATATATATATATATATATATATATATATATATATATATATATATATATATATAATTTGTTTTTTAATCAAGACTAAAATGTAAGGTTGAAGCCTCAGCAAGACTTTCAACTTGGGAGCATAAATAATAAAAATTTAAATACTAATCAATAAATATTAAAATATTAAAATTTAAATAAAATGATTATTATTGAGCACTTTAAAGTAATTTAAGAATATATTTAAATTTTTTAAATATATTTACATAAATAATAGACTAAATATCCATATATATATATATATATATATATATATATATATATATAAAGAATCCGCTTATTCTAAAAGTGAATCTACTTTGATTTACTATGTTTAATAACTCATATTTTATATTAAATTTTAATTATTCAATCGTTGAATTAAATGTTCTTGATAGATAGATTAAGTTTGCAAATTTTTAAAAAAATTTAAAACTATTTAGTATTTTATTCTATTAATTCAAATTGTTTAGGATTTTTAAATTTGAATTGGTGAAGTGGTGTACCAAATAGGTTTTAAATTTTTTTAAAAAAGTGCATACTTAATCTATACATTAAATTTTTTTAATTTAATAGTTAAATTATTAACTAGAATTGAATTACATAGAATTACTCTTGAAGTAAGTAGATTCCATCTTTTATATATATATATTAAAACTTTTGAATTTGTAAAAAAAAAAATAGGAGGTCAATTTGCTCTAAATTTTTTCGTGGACCTAACTTGATTTAGAGAAAATAATAATAATAATCTAATACGTACACAAAATTTTAATTCGAAACTAAGAAACCACGAGTTAAGTTAAATAGCATCATCTTAATTAATTTATGTATTCAGTTGTATTATCATTTGTCACGAAGAAGATTTCTACCCATTGCTTAATATAAGAGCTACTATTAAAGAAGTTAAAAAGAAGATAAAACAAAAACGTTCACATTTTTTCATTCATTGATTTGATAGGTTAGGGAGAGCACAATTAGATAAAAATATATATATTATACCTCTAATAAGTATTTATTGAAGATATATATTCACTTAAACTCTAAACAGTAATTTATTCAAACAACACTAATGAATATCTCATATTAATAACATAGTTATAAAAAAATATTTAAGTAAAATGAATTAAACAAACAAATTTGATAAATAAAAAAATATGTCCACTTACCGCCTAGCTTGTTTGCATATACTGAATATTTAAAACTAATAACTATTAGATCTTCAATTCTTCATGACTTATGAACGTGTTTCAACTTTCAAGAGAAAAACTCAACTTGTTACATATTTTCTGTGAGACACGTTAGAGTGAATTGAGAACCATACCCAATTCCTCCATCAGTTCCATAGTATCTCGTATTTAATTTTGGTTAAAATTCCTTTGACTAAGAAGACAAAAAGATATTTAAAATTTCTATTTTTTGATATTAAGTTGAATATTTTAGTTTGACCATATTTTTTTGGGTTGAAATATTGAAACCATTTATGCTTTCCTATGTACTCTTGAAACGAGAGCACAGTCTCACTTATTTTTTAATGAAATACTTTTAATATTTTCTTTCTTGTCATGTTTTAGATATATATTTTAGACATAGTAAATTTTTTTTCTTAAATTACCTCCTTGTTATAGTTATTTAATTACTTAATTTTCTTAACGACTTATATCTTTGAATAAATAAAAATAATTTAAATATGTTAAAACCATTTTTTAATATTTATTTATGTATTATTTTAATATATTGAGATAGTTTGCTTTGTTTATTTAATTATTTTTAAAATAATAAAACCATTTCTTTTTAAATAATAAAAATATAAGGTTAATTTTTAAGTTAATGCTCTTTTAAATTATTAACTATAGCCTTAAATATCATTTAAATCAATAAAAACTCAATAAGTTATATAAGTGAAGCTTTTCTATTTAAAGTAAATAATAAGAGAAAAATGTGAATTGATAAACTCAAAAGTAAAGTTGACAAATCATGTCATCCTAGTTAAGTTTAAATGTGAAGTTGAGTCGAGTTGAATTTTTTTCGGACCGATAAGTTAATGGCTCTAATAGCTAGTGGGGCTACAATAGTTTTAACAACAACAAAAAAAAATCAAACGTGTTCAATTTATATAATTTTAATAAATACATATAATTTTATTTTATAAAATTAAACATGACTAATTAGATAAAACTGCGCAAGACAAAGTTTTGGTATTTATTATTAGATTTGTGATCATGTGATAGATTGACCTTATCCCTTAAACAAGTAATAATGAATTCAATTATTAGATTAATGTTTATAAAAAAAAATCTGTTCAAACAAATCAAATCATTGAATAGATTTTTAAATAATAAAAAAAACAGATTTCAATATTTTGAAAAATTAATCGTTAACTCCTAATAGAGAGGTGTCCTAAGTAAAAAAATTAAAAGTAGTTTTTGATATAAAATCAAAACCAAAATGCTGTCAAGAATCAATTCACAGTTCTCAAACAAACTTTGCAAGTTACAAATTAAAATTGAAATTAAAAAAGTTGTAGAGAGTAATCATATTTAAGAGTTTAACATATATGCTATAAAGATAAGATAGTGTACAATTTTTTACATAAGAAATTATTATTAATATAATTTTTAAGTTAATTATTATGAAAAAAACAAACTTACCAATTGCAATTGGAAATTTGGAACATATACATGCTAATTTTTTTTATTATAATCACATAATAAGAGAAGAGATTCATTTATTATATAAATAAATTTATTTAATTTTTTTTTTAATAATTTATATTAAATTAAAAAAATTTAATATATAGATGTACTTTGTAAATTTTAAAAAATTTAAAAATTATTTAATATTTCATTTCATTAATTCAAATTAATAGATAATTATAAAAATAATTATAAAAATATTATATATTAATTTAAATTAATGAAATAAAATTTTAAATAAATTTTAGTTTTTTTAAAATTTTGTAAATTTAATCTTTATATTAAAAGTTTTAATTTGATAATTATATTATTAAAATTGAATATAGAAATTATTAAGTAGAATAAATATTCCTTCCTCGTATAATATTTCTCTATTTATGAAGCTGTAAAAAAAACAAAGGCTAATACCATCGAATAGCAAGTGATCCCAATTCTTCAACAAAAGGGTGTTACCTAAAACAATTTCAGTCGTCACTACAAACCGAAGAACTCTTCGCAAAAGCAAAAGAGAAACGCATTGCGATATTCTGCGCGTGCGTGAAGAAGATCCAAACATGGACGACGAATTGCTCGAGCTGCAGCGACAATTCGAGTTCGCTCAGCAAGCCAAGTCGAGCATTCGATTATCGGAGCGAAACGTCGTCGAATTAGTCCAAAAACTACAGCAACTACAAATCATCGATTTCGAGCTTCTCCACACTGTCTCCGGCAAAGAGTACATCACTCTCGTACGCTCTCTTTTCGCTTCGCTTATTTCGCCGATTAGGTTTCAGTTTCGCCGTTAACAATTTTCATTTCCAATGGATTTTATAATCGATCGTGTTTCCGCACTTCGTTCACTGTGTTATTGTTAATCTTAATCGAACGTTTATTAATGCACTCGCGCATGCTGTTAGGATCAACTGAGGAACGAGATGGTGTCTGAGGTGAAGAAACTAGGGCGCGTTTCGTTGATTGATCTCGCTGACGCTACTGGAGTTGACTTGTTCTACGTGGAGAAGCAGGCTCAGAGCGTCGTAACGGAGCACCGAGAACTGATGTTGACTCAAGGAGAAATCATGTCGGAGTCGTATTGGGACTCAATCGCGGAAGAGGTTAACGAGAGGCTTCAGGAATGTAGTCAGGTTGCGCTGACGGAACTCGCGGCGCAATTGAACGTAGGTTTGGACTTAGTTGCGTCCGTATTGGAGCCGCGCCTTGGAACAATTGTGAGTTTGCGTGTGTTGGATTGGATTTGTTGTTTGTTGAATTTGGAATGAGAGTGAGAATTGTGTTTTGATGAGTGATGGATTTTGAAAATAGGTGAAAGGAAGGCTTGAAGGTGGCCAGTTGTATACTCCTGCCTATGTGGCTCGTGTTGGTGCCATGGTTCGTGGCGCTGCACGGGGCATCACGGTGCCGACGAATTTGACGGCAGTGTGGAGCTCGTTGCAGCAGTTGCTGCAAGAGATTGATGGAACTAGTGGATTGGCAGTTGAAGGATCTTTCTTCCAGTCGTTGTTTAATGGACTTGTGAAGGAAGGCCAGGTTCTAGGGTCGGTTCGTGCAGGAGTACATTGGACACCAGCTGTAAGTGGCGTGTTTTGAGATCCCTTAGGCATTGTTAGAGTGATGCCTGGAGTGTGGTTTTCATGTTTGTTTTTGATTCTGTGAAAAGGCTCTCCTCTTGATCCATGTCTACCTCATGTCTAATTGGCAGTAACTGGGAGGATTTTTATATGCTTTGGGTGCATTACGTTTGCAGTTTATTAGTCTATAATTGATACTTTGATAGAACACCAATTGATAAACTGATAAAATATGATATTGAACACTGAAATAACACATAACTCAGCAATACACTTACTGTTCTAGAGACAAAAGTCTCCTACAGAGAGTATACTCTGTCCACAAACTGCAAATAACTACACTCCTCCTAATTCCACAACCTACTATCGAATATATACTCCTAATACATAACAGGCAGCAGTTATTTTCAAAGCATAGCTGCCATCATGCAGTTTCTAATACAGAATCAATTATCTCTATTTCACACACATTCATAATAATTAACTACCTTCAATCCATTGATGGATCCTTTCCTATCTAACTAGAATCTCAGTTCCCATCAATAATCATCCGCCATTAGTGCCTATGGGTGGAAGTAGTCAACTGCTATGGCTGGCATATGCCTTGGGACTGTAAATTTAGTTCCTATGTCTTTAGAAAGTATTTGTTATGACTTCCACTTCTTATGTCACACTACAGGTATTTGCTGTTGCTCAAAAGGAGTTTGTGGATTCATTCTTTTCACAGGTATGAACTGTCCTTCTCTCATCTTTCATTTTTATTCAAGATATCAAAAACTTTTGCCTATTTCTAGTATATGATCCATTGATCAATGCTATATAGTCTTTACAAGTTTGTTAGCTCGGACTTGTATACTGACTGGCTTTTTCCCATTTATTCTTTGCAAATTGTATCTTTTACCTGTATATTCTTTGTAAATTGCATCTTTTATCTTCTCATTATCTCTATTCGGTAAAGAAAAATTCTGAACTACTGCATTTTGTGCCATCTTTTTTCTTTGCTATAGAATTCTTTTATCACCTATGAGGCTCTGCACAAACTTGGAATTCCCCAGCCCATTCAATTTTTGCAGGTAGCTAAATTGTTCCTATGTTGATTCTTATTCTAAATAATAACTATTAGGATATAGATATATGTGAAATAAATACTTTGTACTACTTGTTTCCCTAGCTTAGTTAATGAAGCCTAAGTTTGCGCAATCCAATTTAGTCCAGATATCCTGAAGGAAAACCTCTAGTTACAACATTTGTTCATCCATCTATGATTGAGATGCTAGATGCTTCTACTGAGGATGCTCTTGACCGTGGTAGCTGGTAAGTGCCTTCACATTTTTACCCCATTATCCCCAGTTTCTGTTTTCATCCTTTCTTCATTACTAAACTGGGCTTAGTCAATTGATCTACACATTAAAATTGCACAGTATAAACTAAAAAATTTGAACTATTCTCATTTACATGGTGGTGACTTTCTTATGTGATGGATTACTAAATTTGAACTATTTTTACTCATCTATTTATCCCATTTAAACTAAATTTCGCATTGCCTAATCATAACTTATTGGCTTAGCAAAAACAGATATGCAAATTAGTCTATAACATGTCCTTTTGTTAGATCTAATTTGTTTCTTGTTGCTTAGCATCAGTCAATGCTTAATATGCATGACTATATGTAAGGGGTCTGGATGAGTTGGTGAAGGGGGGTAGCCTCACACTAAAACCCAGCTTCTTTGGTTGCGCTTGTTATGTTAAAATTTATTTCTTTGTATGCATGATGATAATGACTAAGAGTCCTTTGCTGAACTAGATTCTTCCATATGTTTTTTTTTTAATTTTGAAAAACACTTGTGCATGTAAGTTGGGTTAATTTTGGTGAGAATCCTTATGCTATGTGAGATGTAGGGCAAGAATTTTCTTGACTGTTACCAAAAATTATAACAAGCTGTATTTGCACTTTGTAAAACAATTTTTTCAAAGCATTGTATCCTGATATAACTATGTTGCAGGAGTGATTCTCTTTCCTTATTGCCCTCATCTTTTACACCTCAAGATGCATCTAAAATGTTGTCCCTCTGTCAATCTGTTCAAAATGCTCTTAAGGTGATATTCAACGACCTTATAGATTTATGCTCAACGCTGTTGATTCATGTGTTGATAAACTTCATTTTCTTTGCAGTGTCACAAAGCACACATTTTTGGGGATTTTTATGTGATGAGTAGCAGCTTTATAAAGGTGTGTTTTAGCATTTGATGTAGTCATATAAATGTCAAATTAATTATTTAATTTTACATGTTTTACAAACCACCATTTTGTAGTGTAAATGCTACTACTAGTGTCCAGTTTGAAGATAGGTTTAACAGACTAGGTTAGTATTGCCAATGAGAATAAAAAATTAAGATGATAGATGTTTGTTATGATTTATGAATTTTGTTTACAAGAGGTTCAGCAGTTTCATGCATAAACAGTTCCACAGATTACTGCTCAGGTCACCATCAGAACATGGCTATCAATGAGAACCCTAAAATAGTGGTGGCAATGCCTGCTGTGTTAGATGTTAGCTTAATATGTATGAGCCTTTTGGGCTTTATGTTTCTTTCTATGATTAATTTCATTTACTATGTGCCCGAGTTTGATTTTGTATTTTGAATCTTCTTTCATTTCTAGCTCAGAGCCAAGAATAAAGTTTAGAAGTTACTTTTGAATTAAAAAAAATATATCTGCAACTATTTTTTATTATGGATTTCCTGATGCTAAACAGTCTCACTCATCCACTAGGACATCTGTGATCGTATTGTGAAAGAATTGGAGACATTAGGTGTTTCAGGGTCTGCTGGAATTACAATGCCTGGTGATTTTCAAGTACCCAACGAAGCTAAAGTAGGGCATGATTCAAGCAGGTTGAATGAGTCCAATGAGATCATGGCAAGTGATGGTGGTGCCAACAGGCATGCTGATAAAGGATCAAAGAAGAAAAAGGGGAAATCCGCTGGGAATGCAGTGGCAAATCTATCTGAAAGTGGTGCAGATAACCAGGAACAGACTTCGACAAAATCTAAGAAAAGCCAGAAACGGGGTAAGGATACATCTTCACAAATGTCAGTTACAAAGACAGGTTCTAGGAAAGAATCAGTTAAAATGAAAGAGGATAATCTCAGTCCCTCGGAAGAATGGATCATGCAGAAAATTACAACATTGGTTTCTGATTTCGAAGAACAAGGTCTGTTGATTCAGATTTCAAAAATGATTTTTTCCCTATACATGTTACCCAATGTTCTCAAATACAGTGCTATTTATGATAGGTATAGATGATCCTGAAACAATTCTTAGGCCTTTGGCTAACCAATTAAGGCCTACAATAATCAGTTCTTGGATGGAGAAAAGAAAGGCATTGCTTACAAACAATGCAGAAAGAATGAAACGTTTGCTTGATAATTTGCAGAAGAAACTTGATGAGGTTTGACTACTAAAGTTGTATATTTTTTTTTTTCTTTTAAATCTACTATTGTTATGTCTTTATGTACATTTTTTTCTTCTTTCATTCAAGGAGACTTATCTAGACATGTAAAATTAGTGGCCTTATATATGTACCGTTTCCTATGTTGATTGTTTGTTTTTCTGGCAGTCTTTCTTAAACATGCAGCTGTATGAAAAAGCTTTAGAGTTATTTGAAGATGATCAATCAACTTTTGTAAGTTTGATCAATTTATTTGAAATTTGAAAATGTTGTTTTCATATGTGAAACAAAATTGAAGTTAACTCATTTATGATGCCCAGGTTGTTTTGCATAGGCATTTACTTAGGACAGTAGCAGCTCCTATGGTGGATATTCTTCTTCGTAACCTGGTATTATATCTAAGAGTTACTTTTAATGTTTCTTGTGGTTTAATAAGGTCCAAATCTAACACTGGATTTGTCATCTTCAGGACGAGCACAACAAATTAAAGAATGGACTTGAGGTGCAGGAAACTTCAAATTCTGAATCTGTGTGTCTTAGTCCTGGAGACAGAACTGCAATTGTAAGAATAAGGAACTATTTGGCATTATAATTATATTCATTGCTTCTGTTTTAGCCTGTCAAATTTTGTATGAGTCTAATTTTTGCTGAAGATCATCATTTGGGAGAAGCACGTAGAATGACTTCAAATCAAATCTCTTATTTATTTTCATTTTCAGTGCAAGAGTTTTCCAGGATCTCTTGCAAGTAGGGCTCTTGCTGTTGTCGAAGCATTGGAAGGAAAGGTTAGAATTTTTAATTCAGAAACAATTCTCGTTGTCAAGGTTCATTGTATAGGTTTACCTCACTCTTCAATTCCCAATTACAGCTGATTGGCTGGAAATATCTTTTAGAACATAAAACTTATTATTCTGTCTTATTTCTTAGTATCGTACCTAATATTTGAATATTCAATACAACAGAGCGTGGAGATATTCATGGCTGCTTTTAGAATGGTAACTGAAGAAAGGTGATGTGTCAATTTTTTGTTTCTAGAACTAGCATTGATTTGATCTCTAGTGCATGTCCTGATGTGAACCCTAATACATAGTTTGATCATTCATTTTTCCAGTGGGTTGCCTTTGAAAAATCTTGACAAGAAACTAGAAAGAACACTTTTACATTCCTATCGTAAGGTATTTATGCTTTACACTTACATAAAATTTTACTAGAATTTATTGGAGGCTGGATTCTTTCACAAATAATATTGATCGTGCTGATTGTGGTATTCAAACTATCCAGTTGGTAAAACTTCAGAATGGCAAGAAATATTATTGAATAAGTTATTTTTAACAATTGTAAGGCAAAATTATAATTTAATAAGCTGTGGTGAACAGTTTTCAATTAGAGAATGTAGGAAATCTTAAGAATAATTTGAGCAGGGATAAAGTGTGACTGGACTCTGGACATTCGTCACAGGTGTCTATGTGATTTGTTTTAGTATTAATTTCAATGATTCAATCCTAATTATATGGATATAATCCTAAATTAACTCCTAAAGTTGCTCATAATTTATTTTATGTTATAAAATAGAGTCCTCACTCTTGAACAAGAGTGTTTTTTAGGGGCTATTTTTCTCTCTCCCTCATTAAACCTTGTAGCTTCTATTGCATTGAATATTTAATTTTGTTTTTTAGTTATAATTTCTTATTCCTTTCAAATATTATTACGTAAATTTAATTTTGTTTTGATTTGAATTCTGCAACTTTATAGTCTATATCAAATTGACAATATGCTTTTTTAAATCAACTGTTTTAAAATCATTGTAATCTTTGTTAATCTCAATTTGAATTTAATTTTTAAATTATAAAGATTGACACACCATATCAATGGGGATGACATGTATTCATTTAGATAATTTATTTTCACAAATTTCTACTTAATTTTAAATATCTTATGTATTTAATTTATTCTTGTCTAATAAAATAGAATATGCTTTATTAATAATCTACTGTCATCTTTAATTTACTTTTTATTTATAAATTTTGTTTAAATTTAAAATACTTATGAATGCACGGGAAGCTTGCTAGCTGCCACCATGACTAACTAAGATAGTCAAACGGGAGAATAGAGTTGAGATTTATGCTTAATTAATCCGTTAGTGTTTAGTTTGTGGTTAATTTTTTCAACAGTGATTTGCTATTGTTTCAGTTAATTCTTCTTATATGGGGTATATTTTTCTATATTTCTTAAATTGGAAATCTCCCTAATATTAATTAGTGATGCAACTCCACATAAAACTTTCAGTTAGTTTTACGAAGATACCCTACAATTTGATTGTTCTTCAACTGTGTGCCTTTTCTACCGCTGTTATTAAACAGGAATTGACATCTCAAGTTTCTGCTGAGACTGATCCTGTATCACTTCTGGCAAAAGTTGTCTCTTTACTATATATCCAAGTAAGTTTTTATTTTTTGTTCAGTTCCCACATCCCTTTTTCGATTTTAAACATGGATACTTGCATGGTTAGGTTTACCACAAAGCTCTTCAAGCCCCTGGAAGGGCCATTTCTGCTGCTATTTCCCACTTAAAGGTATGTTCTTTCTGTCGATAGATTTAGTTATGCATCAAATCATAACTAAGAAAGCTTTAGTAATATAAAGGTCAACTATATGTTAATTGGATTGCACGAATCATACTATGGATAATAATGATGATATGATCACTACTCACTCTCACTTGCCATCACCAACCTAAGAATTATAACTTTTTTTCTATGCACACAGTAAATAATAATCTCAGCCGAGTTTTCAGCCTAAAATAAGACATCTAAAGGGTCAGAGGGGTGTATAAAAGTTAAAACACGAAGTAGCCTAAACCCTATTTATTTCCATTCTGATTACAGTTGCTCACGTTGACTGCAAATGTGGTCCATTAAATGGTTTACAATTCAGTACTTCTACCTGATATTTTTTAATGTGTATTCATTGTCAGGATAAGCTAGACGAGTCAGCGTACAAGATTTTAACTGATTATCAAACTGCCACAGTGACTCTTTTGGCACTAATAGCAGCTTCACCCAGTGATGTGAGTAATTTACTAATCATGCATTCTTCTCACGTATTTCAAGTTTAATCTAATAAAATTATGTCTCTCTTTCAAGTAAAACATTAAAGTAGTGCTATTTTTTTAACTTCAATTTTATGATTAGTGCTTTCAAGTTAACCTTTCTTGCGCAGTTTTCTTTTTTAAGAACTATTTTTTTTCCTTTATGATTTCTGCATGAGCTTTTTTACATAAAGCTTTTTTAAGATTTGCCAAGAACGATGTACCAGCTGAAAACACTTTATTATTCAGTTAATTTATTTTAAAAAAACTTGTCTTAACAGCAAATAATCAAGAATTTGAAGAATGGCTGTCGTTGTCTCTATTAGGAGGGGGATTTTGATCACCCAATTCAGCACGTGTTTGGTTTACTTTATTTTAAAGAAATAATCACTTATTTTTGTCAAGCTCTCGAGAGGGTTTATGAAAGAAAAAAAAAAAAAAGCAATTATATTCTTAAAAATATCTGTTTCCAAAACATACGCACGATATTTAGATTATTTTGAATAATTGGAAATTTGTAATAATGTATATAGATTGTGAACTACTATTTTCTTCCCATTTTCTGCAGGAAGAAGATTGTGCATCTGATAGGATTTTGAGTAAAAGGGAGCTTCTAGAGGGCCAAATGCTGCACCTCAAAAGCTTGGTTTTGAGCAGCTCACAATCTTAATGAAATATTTTGTAAGCCAATTTCACTGCTGCTGAATCTACCTTCATCGTAAACATGCACTAATTTTGTGCTGTTTATTTTCTTAGGTTCAAAAGCATGTGAGATGTTGCATTTTGCTAAAATAGACAATGCTGGCAAATTAGATTAGATTTTCCTGTGGCATTTAATTTTAATCTAAATCTCACACTGCAAATGTTTACTAGTCTTGTCGCCGGAAATCTCTTAACCAAAGATTTATACTTGTTTGATAATTGATAGTATAATGGTATATAAACTCTTATGAATGAGAAATTCTTCTGAAAAGCTAGTTTCCAGAGATTGCGTAAAGATTTAACCAGTTGCTAAATGAAATTTCATCATTATATATTACATATTTTTTTTGTCATTTTAAGGGTCTGTTTGGTTAAATTTTTTTTCTTATAAAAGCACTTTTTTAATAAAATGAACACTTATTTACTTTTTATGTGTTTGTCTAATTTATTTTTTAAGTAGTTTTCTGCTTTTTTTAGGAAGCAACTGTTGTCTACTTATTAAAAAATTAGTTTCTTTTAAAAGCACTTGTTTAAGAACACTTATTTTTAAATTTAAACAACCAGATCATAAATTTAAAACAATAACATGCTATTTAGTTTACTTTGCACAACTCGTATAAACAAGGGCTATGCAAGTCTCTCGTAATCAACACGTTTAACTAGTTTCCTGAACTTCGCTCCAGCTATATTTTTTACCATTTTATTTGGCTATGCGTAGATTTTTTTACCAAACTCCATCGTGACTTTTAATGGGGAAATACTCCAGTTATATAGTATTTTTTCTTAGTTTTTTATTCAATTTAGCAATTAAATGCTAATGAGCTTGTATTACAATTGGATGGATGATTATTTGAAATCATCAAAGTCTATAGATTCATGAAAAATTTTATGATGATTAATTGTTACCAACAATCGAAGAAGCTTCAAATGTCAATAGTTAATGATAGGGCACGAAAAATGACGATTAAAATATCTACAAATATAAATATGATAATATCATTCTGTATAAGAGCCTGTTTTTTTAAGAAATTTTACAGCATTTGAAGGCATGTATGGTCTGGCATCAATGTATAATGCTAGCAGTCTACATGTAATGCTTAATTATCTCATTTATAACCGTAACAATCTTTTCCCACCAAAAAGAAAAGTCGTACCCATCCTCTAGGGCACACCTATACATCAGGGATTATAATAATATAACAATGTTCGACTAAATTTTTCCTCAAGTTACAAGAACGAAAACCACCCGTAAGCTAAATTTGCTTTTATACTTCTACATAAAATAATTTTAATTTTAACAATACTTATTTCATTTTCTTTCCATACAAGTATTAAAAAAAAATATATCCAAATACTCAGCTAAGTCATTTCAAGTGAGGTGAGGGTAGAATATTTTTGCAGATGATTCTAACACGTTAATTTTTTCAAATGTCCTATCAGAAGGCTACAAAGAGTATTGACTTCTAAACTACTTTGTAAAGAGATGTTTACATAACAAAAATGCACATCAAATTTTAGAAATCGAGAAAAGGAGTGCCAGCAAGAATTCTCTCAAATACACTATTTTTAACAAATATTTTGCAATTAGCTACAATTTATTGAAAACTGTAAAACTAATCATTAAACAAATAGTAAAACCCTATAAATTCTAATAAATTTCAGTCAGCAGTAGTGTTCAAAAAATTATGTTATAATCAAAACTCATACTATTTATATATATAAGCATTTATTTATTTAAATATAAATGAATAAATTAATGTTTTAACCTCCAGTTCAAGACTAGTTTTCAGCCACTAATTTTATCAGCCTTTGACCAATTAGATTACTGCTTGACCATTTTTTTACTTCCCTGGCTTAAAGTGTCCTGAACTAATCACAAGTCCAATTTAAAGATCCTTGATCCTAATAGATTTAAATAAATTATTTGGGAAAGCGGAGAATAACTCCAAGACAATACATCCAATTTTCGATTCAGGTGTTTTTTGTGTGCATTAGCTAATGGGCAGAGAACCATTTGTCAGACAGCTAGGTTATCCTATTTATCCTAATTATTGTTTGTATTAGGGCACGGAAAAAAGGGGGGGGAAAAAACTAGCTTGAATAACTAAAGCGACAAGATTGGAAGAAATGCCAAATTGAAGAATACTAATGCTGCAAAATGACTCCGAGGCATTAAATCCATAATCGAAACTTTACAATAAAGGTTTTTGTTTCCTCCTCAATGTTGAGGCAGATGTGGTCTCTTTTCCAACATTTCATAATGAAGAACAAAATTATCCTGCAAGGAGGTTGTACATTAGAGGCTTAAAAATAGAACAATATTTATTGGGGAATAAAATAATATAGCTTTGGAGCAGAGGAAGAGTTCAAGAACATCAAATTATATTTACAAAAACTAACCTTGCGGACGGTTTCAAATATGCTTGGTTCGAAACAGTGATAAGATCCTCTCTCGTATGTGTTGGTTTTAACCAGCGGCTCCATGTTGGGAACTCTTATAAACCACAAACGATGTTCTTTGTGATAAAACCAACCTCTGTTGTAACTGAGAGCAACAAACCCTACCTCGTTAGAAATTGTTGAATTGGGAAAACAATTGCAGAGAATTATAATTTAGGAATTTGTCAAAATATTTTTAATTCAGAAATACTGAAACTAGATAAGTGGTTAAGAAAAAACGGTTAATGTGTTAACCATGCATTATTTAATTAACCACTTATCTAGTACTTGTTCCCAAATTATAGAAATCCCAAAATGAAATAGAAATAAAGCTCAAATCATTCAAAAAAAGAAAGAAAAAAAAAAGATTGGAGACGATGTGCATACAGCTCATTAGCGGCATATAATTGTGCTTCATCTTTGGGCATGCTGCAAAAACGATTATTTTTAATCTGATTATAAAATACCAAGCAGCAAGTCAATGAAAAAGCAAGTGATATTCAGATTTTAAAGGTACCTGTAAAATATGTAAAACAATGTTTCCACCGAAAACTTGGAAAAATAACCTTGCTGCATCATGTGCAATAATATGAAATTAGCCCAAAGAAAAGGATTAATAATAGTGAAATGAAATCATAAACCATAATGTAAACATCTCACATGTAGAGAAGGTGGCTGTTTGGCGTAATAACATTGTGGTACATTAAACTCTGGATCGCCCTTGGCTGGTTCATCAGACCATGGAGACCCAAAGGTCTTGTGAAGATTTTCTGATGAATTCAAATTTAAGCCCAGTGTAGTAAGATCAATTCCAAGAGCAAGAGATGTCAGGTCGGGATCACTCATCCTGATCACACTTAACAAGCCAAGCAAACCAAAAGGATCTGGTGTAGATTGTGCGGTTTGAATAGACTTCATGCCTTGATCCCTGAAAGACTGATTTACAGCTGACATTTGAAGGCGGAACTGGGACTGGTTCTGGTGCTGTTGATATTGCTGGATGAGCTGGTCATATGAACCCATACCAGAAACTGTATTTGGAGAATTTAGAGGCCTTAATCCAATGCCAGGAGGTCCACTGGTCTAAACCAAAATACAAAAGCGACTAGAATGTCAGGAATACTTGCTTTAGTAGGAAACATGTAATTTGATTTTCAGCAGGAAGAACTTATTCATTATAAAACACTAGTTCTGCCATTGACGAATACAAACATACACACCTGTGAATGATAGGTTGAATGTGAAGATGGGAAAATATCTGATCCATGTAGATGGAGAAGATCCTGGTTGTTAACAGATGAAAAAGAGACATTGCCACTACTGACTGAAGGAGCATGCTGTTGCTGTTGTGTTCGATGTGATGAATATGTACCCCCTAAGCTGAAACCAGCTGACCTTCCCATCTGCAGATAGAAGTCATGAAAAGTTCAGTAGTGAGAACAGTTTTTGGATCCATCAATATTGTATAAAAGGATATGTATATAGATAAGATTTCTAAAACATTTATAACATGTAACTGACAGAGAAATGCTGAGATTGCATCATTGGCACGGCATTGTCATGAAGTTGTTCTTTCTGGTGCATATCCATAGCATAATCTGCATTACCACCTGCACAAATAACATGGTAAGAAACAAATATTGAATTTAATTGAGCAACTTCGACTCAGATAGAATTATGTAAATAAACAAAGGTAATAAAAAAATAATTAGAAAAAGAGTTTTCATTTCTGGCAAAGAAATCAAAGATTATCCGGTTTACACCTAAAAAGTAATTATTTCCTTTGCAAAATTTAGAGACAATAAAGCATTCTCACTATATCACAGATGATACAGAAACTTAACTTGAAACAGAAAGCAGGGGTGCATATATACACGTATCAAAACCAACCAAAGCCCAAGCACTGAAATAATACAGAGAATAATAAAACAGAGTAACAAAGCCATGCTCTGAAAGTGAACATGCATACAGATCCAGAAGAATTTTCTAAGTAGATAGTATCAATTTCATTCAACAACCCATCTCCCTAAGAATACACTTTAACCTCCAAAATAGAAGCAATACTACACCTTTGAATCCTGGTAAAGCTGGGAAATCCTCATTTTGAATGCTAAACTCTTGGTTTTGTTGAACAATGGGACTAACACCAAGACCCTGTTTCCGTAAAGAACCTGAAATTTTTTTGTTTATATCATTCTTTATTGTACAGGGTGCACAAATATATCAAGCATCAAAACATTTATCTTTACTTACCCAACTGTCCTTGAGGCCCTCCAGCAGAACTCGGACGACTTGTCAGTTGAGGGAAGTCATTGATGTCAAAAGGTGAATTATCATTGGTATTCACATCATTCAACATCCCCATAGAGTTCAAGTTACTTACTGCTTGAACATGGCTTTGGGAAAGTGGACCTCCAGCACTAGGATAAGAATTTCCTAGCATTGAAATTACCTGTGGAGATCCTGGAACAAGAAAATGTCTGTTACCATAGTCAACTCTATTGAAGGTGGAAGATTTACATGTTGAATATACAAATGATTTGAACGTATAATTCATATAAATCTCAAATAAACAGCTGCTCTATAAATTGTTCAGTTAGATTTTGCTGGCATAGTAACATTTAACATTCACACATCACATAAGGAAACCTTTTTATATCAGTTGACAAAATAAATTGCATAAATGCACCAGAGCCAACAAATTTGAAAGCAGGCAAAAAAGCAGAAATAAATGCAACAGAAAGCATACCACAATATAAATTCACATTATCAAGTTTAAAAAAGTGAAAATTGCAGACTTGCTGCTCTTGTTGAGGATAAAAGTCCACAATCTTGTCCAAAAATGCTCAATATAGCAGAATAATGTGATTCAGAGGAGGGTTCCCATTATAAAATCCCCCGTGGTGACTTTGACATGCCTGTACTACTGCAGAGCAGATGAAAAAAGTAGCCAGAGTGAATATGGCTGACAGATGGGAATTATCTGTCAAAACTCCCTTTCGCCCTGTTTCAGCCTTTGACTTCTTACTTTTAAGAGTTAAGTTTTCTGTTTCACACGATATAAGTATTGAAAATATTTAACTACAGTAGCATCATAAATACTAAATAGGGCATGTTATATTATGGTAATTATGTTGATTAGGGTAACTGTATAATTATTCTTGTAATTATTATTCCTAATATAAATATATGCTCTGCAGTGTAATTCAGAAACACGTATTCATTATATGTATCTCATTCTCTCTCGTCCTAAACAATAAACATCTCAATGCAAAAAACAACCCAAAATGCTCAAAACCTTGCCACTCAGAATCTCAACATAGAAAATTGTCAAGGATCCTACTCCCAGAAATCACTAGTTTCTTTTGTTTGGTGGTTGCCTTTTAGAAAACAACAGCTACCACGCCATCCATCATTGCACCATGGTAATTTTGGCTTTGCAGTCACTCGTCACTCACAAATGACAATGACAATATGTACCCCATTTCTTTTTACACCACAAAAAATAAAACAGTTGTACAGTTACAACGGCAAGGGGAAATAGAAAATGCTTGGATCAAGGGAAATTTCTTTCATAGACAAATACTCCATAAAGCAAACGTAAGGAAGAAAAGTTAAGCAAAACACTATTGTATCCAATTCATCTTGGAGAGAAGAGAAAGGAACAAAAGAATAAATATAACATGTTCATTGCATAAAGCACCACTCTTCCCCCATCACCGAAGATGAGAGAGACAGACAAACAGAAATAACAAAAGTAATTCCCACAACCAGGACCATAACTGAAAAAACCAGATTATGATGGCATGTCACTTCTGTAACTTGTATCATTTGTATGTGACAAACTTATAAAAAACACCCATACCACATGTCAACTGATGCTACAAAGAAGGTAGTACAAAACAGCATTCAAGACATTGAACTAGAAAGACAAGAAAAGAAAAGTTTATCCCTAACAAGGAAGTGTAGTAATATATTTTACTGCACAAAATGTTATAAGTAAGAAACTACATCGACAAAAAATAGAAAATTGACACTAAATACAAAAAATAACCTAAACATATCTGAATCCCTCAGGCAAAATTACTTTCACACCGTTAAAGCACTAGTGACAATAAAAATGCATACCTTGTGGAAGCACACCACTCATCAATCGATTCTGTCCTTGCATACCTAAACCACCGGATCCACTGTTTGCACCCAAATTCAGACGAGATGCAAGACCAGGCACAGACAATCCTGCACCAGTCCTTCCAATATTTCCTCCTCCAACCATGTTTCCCACAGAACTTGTGATTCGAGGACCTGCATTTCCCAAAATTGGGGATACTCCCAATCCTGGAACAGCATTTCGGTTACCAACTGCAGCAGATGTAGGAAGAATCCCAGGAATAGAACCACCAACTCCATTTGTGCTACTACTAAATCCAGGGTTTCCTACAACACTTATACCTCCTCTATTGGTGACTCCTGAATGTCCATGGGAGCTTCCATGAGATAGCTGCAAATATAATTGAGACAGACAAAAAAGCAGTAAATAACATCGCAGCAAAATTAAAATGACCGAATGAAGAGGTGAGAGTTCCCTTGAACAGTTTAAAACCACAAATACACGACCCAATACAAACCTGAGACAATGCAACTGGAAGATTATTGGATGTAAATCTTCCACTAGAAAGGCTTCCAGTGGGTTGTTGAACACCCCCCGATGGTACATTATTTATAGTTGAGTTTCTTGATGCAAGTGTACCAGGCATGTTTGGAACATTAAAGCTCCCATGAATATTGTGCAATCCTTGAATAGCTCCTGCAGCAAGAACCTAACAATCATACAACTACATGGAAAGATGAAATGAAGTACATCCAGTAAAAGCTCCCCACCAGTGTGATGAAAAATTGGGGAGGCTGCACCAGACTGACCAGAAAAGGATGTAGCAAAAGACCGCCCAGCACCATCTGGAAGATTTGAGGCAGATCCATTCAGAGAAGACTGCAACGAAGACTGTTAGGATTAAAAATTAAAATTAAAATAGGCGTGCTAAAAAGAATAAAATTTTAAAGTGGCAATCAACATTTTATGATTTAAAATAGTAACAATCATAAGTTAAAACAAATACATATATATTATTCTATGCAATGCATCCAACAAGCAAAAAGCATGAATTCTTATACAACAGGTTGAAATTTTAAATATTATTATTAGCATTTCCTGATAACCTTTAATTTGCTAACCATGCATGGATGCAACTGCCAGTAGTAAACAAGCATACAAAAAGAAGCTGTCAAAATTATTAAAGATCACAAAAAATTAAGATCAAAGATCTAGTTTTAGTACATGAGAATTCCTCCAATGCCTTCCTCCTGAACATCCTACTATTCAGCTCCAATCATACAACATAGTCTTTGAATAGATGACAATGTCCTTTTGTTTGTCACACATTTCAAATCTCCAAAATCTCTTCCCATAATTTTTTGGTAAAACATTCTAGAAAACAGTATAAAGTCATCTCGAAAAACACAAGAATTTTGTAACATATGGCATGTTGATGTGTGGAGATAGATTTTAATCATGTAAAATAATCCACTTAAAAAAAATCAAGGAATCGTGCTACCATGCATGTATGTGATGCATTATTATTATATATACAAAACAAGGCAATTATTATAAATTTTGATGAGTTTAACATGAATGAAATGAATCAAGCTGGAATTTGCAACTCATAATATAAGCCATATACTTCAATATAGCAAGAGAAAAGTGAAAGTTCTTTATGAAAATAAATCAAAATACAACATTACAGCAATTTAGTAGACATGACCAAGCAAAAGAGTGGAGGGAAATATCAAATGCTGAAGATAATTGCCAAAAGAAAAAAAAAATTAAAACAAGGATAGGAAGGGGAGAAGCTTTTCAGGACACAAGGGAATACATTAAGTAACCCCGACATGGCATGAATTTCAAAAGGTCAAGCCAAAAATCATCCCTTGCTGAAAATGGTCCTCCTTTGTATTCAAAGTCGTCAGAACAATAACAATCTGAGAAGTGTTTCCTTGCAACCAAATAACACCCTAAAATAACATGATGTAAAAGACAATATTAGACATGATTCAATACAGTAACTTGTTAGCAACCAATAATAGAATAGAACAAACAAAACCAAACTAATGAAAACAAAAAGGAAGTCACATTTGTCAAGTTCTTCCATTAGAACCCAATTCCCTTCTCCAAACTAACAAAGATGTAACTAAGCATGCTACTCTACAAATCCAGGTTATTTTTTCCACATTATTACATATTATTAACATGGAAACATCCAAACAACTTCAAGACCAACAGACGAAATAATACAATCAGTAAACCATATAACAAACATGCACCAACAGTATAGAATATTCTACACTATCACCCAATCATAAATCATCCCAAGTATAACTTCTAAAGTATTTATTCCAAAAAGTCAACAAACTTGTAATTAGATGACATTGTAAATTCAATACATATATTATTCATTCTACACGTTATTTACATGCTGGCATAAAAATAAAATTTGAAGTTTCACTTAGAAATTAGAATAGACCAATATTGAGATTTCAATTGTAGTGTTGTCCACAACTACATCAACGCACAATTGCAGAGCGATTTTCAATCCCTTCACACATAAAACAGCTGCAACGCAACCACAACAGTCTCAACGCCGGCAATCACATTAACCACAGCGCACCACAGTTTTCAGTGGCTCCGTCCACAATTTAAAGAAACAATCAGCGCATGTTTCAACTCACGGATTGAGAAAGACGTATTACACTAAACTTAAACCTGTAGCAACGATATGCAAACCCTAAATCAATTTCCAAGTGTATTTCCCATTCCTACGCGAAGCATAAACCATTTCCAAAAACGATTGCCTACACACACCGACAAAGCGATAAATCAAGAGCAGCAACAACAAGTTACAAAAACTCGGGCGCGTTAAATTTTCAATTGCGTATTCCTCAATTGTTTCACATCGCAGAGCAGAGCAAACAACGTGCAAAATATGACACTAGCATTGGCAACATAGAGGTTTCAGTTTGCGGAATCGAATAAGGAATAAAAACCTAAGGCGAAATTCGAAGTTGAAGAAAAGCGCGGAAACTTAGGAGGAGTGAGGGAACAGTCACGAGGATCTAACGAAGGAAATGAAGAAGTGGAAAGCAAGTAGATCGAAGTTGGAACGAGTCGGATCAACTCGGACTCGAACGCGAAGAGGAAGAGAGAGTACCTTAGGAGCAGATCAGAGCTAGTTCTGAGTCAAAGACCGAGTTCGGGTGCCCTAAATCGGAACCAGGGAAAAGAAAGTGAAAGCTAGAGAGAGAGAGAAGAGAGAGAAAAAATGCTTCGGGTTAGGTTCGGTTAAGTTGGGTTGAGACGACAAGAGAAGGTTTATAAATTTCTGGTGTAAAATGAAAAAAAGGTGCATGCGGCTGCGAATGCAGGTTCGCACCACTTGGGCCTGTCTAATTTGTAAACTTGTGCTTCACTACTGTTACATTTATGAGCCAAATTTTGTGGCCCAGAATTTTTTTTTTTAATAATGCTAGTATTCAAAAGAAAATGGGTAATACTATATGAGTTGCTGTTTCATTGGAATTTAAATTTTATTTCATGTAATAAAATTTTTTATTAAATATTAAAAAAATCAATTCTAATAAAAAAATAATACTAATAGTATTTATGGTGTTGTATTTGTCTTAAGAACAAGTTTATTACATGTAGATGAAAATTAAATCATCTTTAGAGAAGAAAAAAAGTGAATGGATAGACAATTGTCAAGATATAAAAAATCAATAACTAAATAAGATTGATAAAATTATTTGAATGTATAATTTATTTATTTTTTCTTTTTACTGAAAGTTATTAGGATTGGAACTTGAAATTAGAGCCGTTAAAATGGGTCATGGGCCAACCCGACCCACCTTGAAATGAGTTGGGCCGGGCTAAAATAAATTAAAAAAATTTATAGTAAGTGGGTATATTTCAACCCGGCTCACTCGGGTTGAACCCGTGGTGGGTTGCCGAGCCCACCAACCCATTTTTTAAAAATTTGAAATTTGATTATGATTTATAATTAATTACGTATAATGGGATATTGAAATTTTTTTATTTTAGACTTTTATCATAGTTTGTATTTAATTTTGTATTATGAGTTATGACTTATGACTATTAATGATGCTAATTTTATGATTATGTTAATTTATAGTTAATTTAAAATTTTGAATTTTGTTAATACTTTTTTTTTATTTTTTGTGGGTTGGTTCGTATAACCCACCGACTCGTGGTGGGGCGGGCTGGGTCAGAAAAATTTTGAGCAAATTAAAAGTGAGTCAGGCTGGGTTAGCTCATTTTTAAAGTTAGTCAAGGTGGGGCAGCACATATGGGTCGAGCTACCTGTTTTGACAGTTATACTTGAAACCATTTATTAAATTGAAATAATTGTTTATCACCTTATTCATATTTTTGTTGGTATTTGAATGTATAATTAAAAATTAACATAATTATGTGTATATTTTTATATTTTTAAGAAATTAATATTTTTGTTTCATTTTCTAAGAAATTAATATTTTTTTAGTTTTATTTTCATTGGTTTTAAATATACAAAATTCATATTATAAACCAAATACAAATTAGTGGGGAAAAAAAACTCAAATACAGTTTCTTTGATATTGTTCATGTATTATTCAATCAAAATTAGAAGTTTGCATTTAAATTTGTGTATATGTTTAAATGGATACTTTTATTATACATATTACTTAGACGAATTTCAATTCTTGTTGCATAACTCTAATTAAGTAATTGTATTTAAATTTTATTCTATCTTTGAATAAGTTATTATAAAATAAAAAATACAAACTCTAAGTGTGTGGTTCAGTGATAGGGATTGATTCACGCTTAAACAAGGTCAGGGGTTCAAATCTTATTTTGTGTATGCAGTCGCGTTAAATCTTGGGGTCAGTTATCCCACCCTTTGAGGTGTCTCCCACGTAACGAGGAGATTAGTCACTCCCTGTAGACCAGGGACGAACCAAAATTAAAAAATACAATATATAATAAATTGTATCTCAAGAATATTAGCGGACACATTGTCAATATGTTTAAATTAGTTTCTTTTTCTTTTTTGCAAGAAAGGTAAATTTAATATTCAAATCAGTCTATATACCTTTAATTTGTGTAAAGTGGAGTTTCTCAGCTATTGTTAATGTTATAATTCGATTACAATAGAAATTTCACATCCAGATTTGTATAATCCTTTAATACATGTTTTATTATAAAAATTACCTATATGAAACTTTAAATTTTAATTTGATAATAACACTTAGAGAGTTATATTTAGTTTTGTCTTCAATTTTATATTAACCGTAGATAAATTATTATAAAATAAAAAATACTATATAACAATTTGTAACAAAATAATACTAGTGGACAAATTCTTATAGGAGTATGTGATCTGCAGTTTATTTGATTTTTTCTTAAATTTTCACTTGAATCAAATAAAAAAATTTAAGTGTAGTTTGGCTTAAATATATCATGAAATCTAAATTAAATTAAATTATTTTTTTGTGATTTAATTTTATTTGAATTTTACTAATTTTAAATTTTGTTATTTTAAAATTAACTAAAAATATATAATATAATGTTATTTGTCAAGACTGTGTGTCAAAAATAAAACTAAAATTATATAAATATTAAAATTTTCCAATCACTTAATGTATTTAGTTTTTTTTGAAAAAAATGTATTTAATTTTAATATTTATCTTATTATTTTAGTGAAAATATTTATTTAATATAATTTTAATTATTTTATTAAATATTTTTTTTCTCTTATATGTAGTTTATCACTTAAAATAAATTATTTTCAAACGTTATAACTTATTGATAATTTTTCATTTTAAAATTTAGTTTGGTGACTTATAACTTAATAAAGTCTTTAATATGTTTTTAATCTTTCAAATTTAAGATAAAATTGTTTTTAGTCTCCCAAATTTTAAAATTAGCTTTTTTAGCCCCTATAATTTTAAAATAAATCTTGTTTAATTCCTTATACTCAATTTTTTTTAAAGAGTCTGTCAAATATTGTCATACAAAATTTAGTTGTTGATGTTCTTATTAGTAAAAATATCACATTAAACCAGTTAATAATGCATAATTATCTCAATTTGTCACTTTCAAGTATGTTATTAATGACTTGACAGACTAAAACCATATTCTTAAAAATTACAAGACTAAAGACAATAATTTTAAATTTAAGGAATCAAAAACAAATTTATCATAAATTTGAGGAACTAAAAATATATTTAAGTATTTAAATTATAATCAAATTTCATAATATATAAATGTTTTAAACATACAAATATTTTCTATGTATAAATTGAAATTATTATCTTAAATGATATTTTTTTAAGGGACCATTATTGTAACGACTCGACAAGTTAATACACATACTATTAAGCAAATATGCATAGCAGAAGACTAAGTAACATGCATCAAAATACGAGTTTATAATATAGCCAGTAACTAATATTATGTACATAGAAGTAATATACAAAATATAGTACTAAGAGTAAAAAAAAAAAAAAAAAACAAATGTCGATCAACATCTATACAAAACCTGACTACATAGGAGTAGCCAACAACAACCAAAACTAGCCACCTCCAACATGACTATCTTCCAACTATACAAACCACCCTACTAATCTTGTTTTGCATACATACCAAATATGATCATCGTAATTCTAACCACAAGTAAAATATTGGGTAAGTTAGTGAAAATAATTCAACATATCATCTTATAAACAACGTTATCAAAACAAATATATATAGCTTACAACAATATAAACACCATGACTTAACGTCTCATAGCATGTACAACGTATCAACTTATACATCATATGTAATGCGTTGTCATGCAAGCCAACTATAGAGATCTCTTACATCTTAGAGTGAGCAATTTAAATGGTTTAACCCTACCAAATTAAAGTGATTGATATAATACCAAAAATACACTAAGACCAAAAACAATGACTAACATGAGGCCAAAAACAATAACAAGCATAATCTATATTATTTTTTAGGTTTCACCACTTAAATAAGTAAGCATGGTACAATGTCAAGGTAAAATAGTTTGGGTATAAACCTACCACAACATTAGCATACAACACTAAGTCATTAATGGGATTAGTCCACCGACTACTATTTAAATACCACAACCTTCCGATATCAGGTTGGAGACTAAGTCATTGACCTAGTACTTTCTCAATTGGTCACTTTATATACATGCATCTTGATTTTGTTCGCATACAAATACCACATAGAACTTAAAGGAGAGTCAATTTCCTCACGCTTATATCACCAATCAAATAATAGAGTTATGAAATGAAAGTGTTACAATTATTCAAGGATTTTTTTTAAATGTTGTTGTTTTTGTTCAATAATGAGATTCTAAAGGATTTTTTTCTTACTCTTTTACCTTTTTAAAAAATATTTTAGTTATATATAATAAATATTTAACAAAAATATTATTTTATTTTAGAGATAAAGAATAGCAGATTAAATATAAAAAAAAATTATTAGAAGTAGTGTCTAAAATATAAACCCAAAAAAGATTAAAATGTGGAAAAAAAATATGAAAAATGTTTGTTTGAGAGAGTTAGAAAACAATAATGTATTATTAAAAAAATATATAAACTATTTTCAAAATAATTTTAATTTGTATTTTAGTATGTGAAATACATAAAATATTTATATATATATATATAACTATAATTAAATAATAAACAATTTTTTTCAAAAAGATACAAATTACATTACAATTAACATTCTTAATAAATATATAAATTATATTTTAGAATATGATAAATAATTCATATACAATACAAAGATATTTATAGCAATTGAATTTTTTTAGAAAATATTGAAATTTAATTTTAAAATAAAAAGATTAATTTAAAGAGATAACATGTTGAGATAATTTTTTATAAATATTTTTGCTAAAGTTAATCTACTAAAATCATTCTCATTAGACAATAGGTTGAAAGTCCTGTTGTAATATGTTGTTTTATTTTGCCACAATGATATGATAATATTATCTAATCCCTTACTGTATATCGCTGTTCTAGTGTATAAATAATATTAAAATATATAGTATAGTGTTGTGGTGTATGAAAAAAAAACTATACAAATAAAATAAAATGCAAAACTTAATTATATGCTTATATTTATTCTGTAAAAAAATATTAAACAATAAGTTATATAATTAATCTACCAAAAATAATTTTTTTAAGTGAAATATTATTATTAATTTTAAAATAGATTAACATCAAATTAAAATTTTTAAAACAATTAATTTATGCAATAATATTTTATATAATATACTGTTGAAGTTATAGCTCTGTAAGGTAAGTAGGCTTGTGGCCTTGATAGTGAGCTTTATAGCACAAGACATGAGGTCTAATTTTCATGAGTGTGAATGAATCTATTTTATCTATTCGTATATGGATTATAACGTGTAAAATTAAAGTATATTATTAACTAAAATATTTAAATAAAAATATTAAATAGTTTTAAAAGAAAAATATTTGATAATAATTTTAATGTTAAAATATTGTATTTTTTAATTTTAAGATAGTAACTACATAAATAAAAAAAATATTGTATAATATAGTTAAAATTATATAATTTTTTATTTGAAAAAAAATTATTTGAAAAAAGTAAATTAAATTAATTTTTTTAAAATTATATGTGATTTTAATGAAATTGAAATTTTGTTGTATGAATATAGTTTTTATAAAGCATGTGTAAAGCATGGAGGATTTACTTGTATTGCCATATTCAAAGATTATAATGCATATTTAGATAGATATCTTGTTAAATCATTGAATGTTAGTTCCACTTTTGAAACAAAAATATTGACCATTATATATATTCTAGAAATAGTAGTTACTAAAAGATGAAATACTTTTTGGCTTCATATATACTCAATTTTGACAATTAAGTGTTTTTATTATCTTGGACTTTGAGAAATCTATGACGCAATACTTTGAAATTTATCATAAAGATCAAATTCTGATTCTTTCACATATTCAAAAGAGAAAAAAAAATCATGTGTTAATTGTATAACAAGTTTTTGTATTAAAAATATATGATATTATTGATAAAATTATATATATATATATTTGTATAATACATAATTTTAATCATAATGAATGTGATTTTTTTATTATATTTTTTTAAAAGTGGGTTTGGAGCAGCCCTCAACCCCTCACTCCCTTTCATCCACCCACTTTTTTTTTTATTCTTTTATATTTTTTTAAAGATGTATTAAAAATACTGTAAATGATTTGTACCTGTCTAGGGGTACACTAGTTATCTTTTCGTATTCTGAGGGCCAAATGATAGCTACAAACCAATAGACAAGAGAAAGATACCTGTGAAAAGCACTCGAATGTTCAAGTCAAGACAAACACGAATATCGATAGTATCAATAATTGAACAGTAATTATACATCGTTTTGTATAACTATTTATACTAATCGTAATGGGTTCAGGCGTGGCGAGCCTCATTCCATGATTATCAAATTAGTTAATATGGTGATTAATGATGAATTATTACTTAACCTTGTATTATTTTTGTTAGTCATAATTTGTTGTAACAAGTTGCTAATGTCATTGTTTCAGCCTTCTCGGTCCTCGACAAAGAAGATGCGAACCATTTGGTGAAATTCATACGTCTTTTAGTGATCAAGATGTTAGGTATGCTTGAAAGTCTTGGTCATATCAACAATCGAGATAACCAAATTCTTGCGTGGGACAAGACTGTGTATTTGATTATCTCAATTACCGATATGGCCAAGATGACTTTAAGGAAGTCATTGAGAAAGTATCATAATATATGTTCGTTTGGATGTCTTGGCTACTGGTAGGGTTGAGACAATGTAGCCAAACGACTAATGGAGTTATTAAGAGCAACTCTAATGGGAGTTGCTTAGCCCATCAAGCAACTCCAATCTTAGTTTCTTACCGTTGGAGGGGTGTGACGTGGCAGCAGGAGTTTCTTGCAGAAGAGATAGGGTTGCTTAGTTACCTTTGTGAACGGAAGGAGGCGCGGTGATGAGGCGGTGGTTAGACGACGGAGGCGCGCGGTTGGATAGCGGAGACGAACGGGTAGACTACGGAGGCACGAGGGTGAGGGAGGGTGATGAAGTTGTAGGTGGTGGAGGTGAGGGAGATGATGTGGTGGCCCAAGGCGGAGGAACCTAGTTGGCTCAACTCTTCATCTTGGTTTAGCAAATTGGAGGAGACGCACCCCATGGCACTCTCACTGTGACACTCAGGAATGAATTGTATGTAATGAATTGTGGCTTTGAATTTGATTTGTCGGATTCAATTTTGAAAAGAAGAAAAGAAAGGGTGAAGAAAAAGGAAGAAGAAAATGAGACGTTGGGTTAAAGAATTAAAAAATAAAAAAAAAATAAAAAAATAAAAAAATGAGTTGAAAAATAATTCTAAAAATTAAAAATAAATTAAAAAATGAGTTAAAAAATAATTCTTTTATTGTAGTGTAATTATCTTTTTTAATAAAATTTTTAATTTAGTTCATAAATGATTTGAAAAAAATATATATAAAAGTTAAATTTTTTAAAATTTATTACTATTGGAATAAATTTCTGTTTGAGTTGCTTAATGCTAACATAACATATTAAAAATCACATTTTTCATTTTTCAATACATGAAGTAACTCAAATGAGTTGTTCCATCGGAGATGCGTGACACATCATACCTAGGCCTTCAGCCGTCTTGATTGTCAGTATGGTCAAGCCGATTATGGTAACTAGGTGAATTGGCACAGGACACGTGACATCCACATGTTGCGATACGTGATAATCTCCTTCCTTCCGGTACATAATTAATACAAACTATAGTATTCACTTAGTCATAACCACTTTATATACAATGGTACGATAACATTTCTATCTTTTATAAAAATAAAAAACAAACTTCGTAAAATGATTGGCTTTACATTTTATACACAATTTATTTACCCGTGTGTCGCATTGATCTATAATTTAATTTATGAAAACAAGTAAACAGTATCATTCTTTGCAATTTGGAGTCTTGTCCCTCGACTCTCGTAAAAAATAGGTTATAGTAAAATATGCTTATTATAATGAAACATTTAATTACAAATATACATTTCTTAGAAATAAATCATTAGCATTTTAAATTAAAAATCAAAAGACAAGCTTTTCTCATTAAACTCAAAATTTTTAATTAAATTAAAATAATTTCACGTTAATTGGGTACACATAGATGCATTTTAAGACAAAATATATATTATTAATCAATATTTTGGTCATTATTAATATTGATGAGTCTCTTCTATCGAATATAAAAGCTAATATTCTCAGCTTAATTTTTATGCATTTTAAGAATTAGTATTCGAATCTTAAATTTTTAATTAAGTGAGATGATTCTCTAGTTACTTATTTTAATCAATTTAGTTTTCATATATATATATATATATATATATATATATATATATATATATATATATATATATATATAAAATATTGAAAAACTGATATGGAATATGGATTCCAGATTGTTATTTGTTGGAAGAATGCATGTGTCATACGACGCATATGGCGTTTTGTTGTCACTTTCTATCACTATCTCTTTCTTTGTTTATCTTCCAGCTGGACAAGTGGCACTACACGCATGTTTCTCTTCTGGGACGCGCCCCCAACTATTTCTCTTTACGACAAAAATAAATTTAGATACTATCATCAATACTGATAATAATTCTAGTTTTATTTTAATAATATATATATTATCAAAATTTATATTATATATGAATATATTTATTTTTCATAAATAGTATTCTAAAGACTAATATATAAAGAATCGTCAAAATGACCTATGCCATGTGACCCAACCCAGTTCACCTTAAAAACGGGGCGAGTCATATTAAAATAAATAAAAAAAACTTATAGTAAGTGGATATATTATAAATTGACCCATTTTCATCGGTCCACTCAGGTTGAACCTGTGATAGATTGAGCAACCCACTAGCCCATTTTTTATTTAAAAGAAAAATAAAATTTGATTATAGTTTATAGTTAATTGTGTATAATGGGATATTGAAATTTTTTATTTTGAACTTTTATCATAGTTTGTATTTAATTTTGTATGATAAATTATGACTTATGACTATTAATGATGTTAATTTTATGATTATTATGTTAATTTATAGTTAATTTAAAATTTAAAATTTTAATGATATTTTTTTTTTACGGGTTGGTGGGTTGACCCGTATAACTCACCAACCCGTAGTGGGTTGGGCAAGACCAATTTTTTTTTTAGAAAAATAAAAGTGAGTTAGAGTAGGTTGACCTATTTTTAAAATGAGTCCAGATGAACCACTAGAGTTAGCCTAGTAGTTGAGTGAGAAGGAGTTGAGGTAGTTAGAAGCACGAAGACCTAAGTTCAATCTTTACATCGACTATCTTCGTAATCTTTCCTATCTTTACAAAAAAAAATGAGTCAAGGTGAGTCGGTCCATATGTATAAATATATACTTATATAACATTATTTTTTATTGGTCATTATTTTAATATTTTCAAGCATCGATCAAGATAAATAGATTCCATATCTTAGGGTGTGTCTTACAAGTTAGAACCACCGATTGAAACCCAATTTCGGTTTTTTGGTTCTTAGTGTAATGAATTACGCTCTTTGTTTTAAACAAACTTAGCTTGTTAAACGCAAGAAAAGGAGTGAGTATTTGATTCCACGTGAAGCTTGTCCACCTCATAAGGAGGTAGTTGCGGGCCACCGCATCTTACAACATTCATCTCATTCACCTTCCCCATACGCATCCTATTTATTACCTTATTCAACTTGTTTATTTATTTATTAATAATTTAAATATTTCTTTTCATATAATTTTACTTATTATACTTTTTTAGTCTCTATAAATTAAAATAGATATTTTTAATATTTATAGATTTTAATTTCATTCTTATATTTATAGTTTTTAATATTTTTAATCATTAATTTTAATATTAAATTTTTAATCTTTTGTCAAAATTGAAGATCTCTATTTTACATAAATACGGATAATGTTAAAAAAAATAAAAATAAAAATGAAAAGGACTGATACATTACAAATATATAAATTAAACAAATTTATCTTAAATTACAGAAATTAAAAATAAATATAAATATAAATATAAAAACTAAAAATTATCTATTTTAAATTGTATGGACAAGTCAAATTATAGAAGTTAAGAAGTATTTTAATATTTATTTATTTGTGACAATTGTGGGTAAAGAAAAACAAATTATATTGGACTATTTTGACGTTAAGACTGAAGGACGTGCAGTAAAAAAAATGTATGATAAAATTTTTTATATAATAAAGTTAAAAGAAGTGAAATGTTATTATATTTTAAAATTAAAATATATCAGGAGTTTTGGTGTCAAAAAAGATATTTCAGGAGTTTCAATAAATCTGTAATGATTTTTAAAATGGCCAGCAACTGAAAATACACAAGATGATTATTGATTTTAACTTTCCCTTATATGTTGTTTATCTGTGTAAACATATGGAAGTAGTTTCCTTTCTCCGGGTTGCATAGATATCAAATTTCAAAAATAAATAATTTATTATTATTAATAATATATTTTTTAACTTTTAAGTTAAATATTAGTAATTAAAATGTTTTCGATCTCTTAAAAATAAGATTAAAGATTTTTTTTAGCACGTATTTATTTTAGAAATAAAATATATTAAGACGTTGAATTTAATTTTAAATAAAAAAATGAAAATATTATAAAACGTTATATAGAGAGTGCATTTAAATTTTTTGAATAAATTATACTTTTTCTCTTTTATTTTATTTTTATATTCATTTTAGTCATTATCTTTTAAATTATTCATTTTAATCTTTTATTTATTAAATTTAATTTAATTTAGTATTTAATTTTTTTTATTGATTTAAAACTTGAAACTTATCTTATAATATTCAATTATACACAAACTATTAAGTGTAAATGAAATTCAAACCAAATGTGTTATAGATATTGTACAAATTGAAAACTTTAAAAAATTTATTCATATTATTTTTTAATTATTTGTAAGATATATTTTTTCACACGATTTTCACTATGTTTATAACTCTTGTAGATACAAATGTTAATTACATTTCATAGTTTTCATATAAGTGAAACTAATATTACAAGTTTCACATGTTATATCAGTGAAAAATTGATTCAAAATTATGTCACATAATTGAAAGTGACCATTATTTTAAAAAGATAAAAATCAACATTTAAAAAAGATAAATAAAATAAAATAAATTTAAATGACAAAATAAAAAAAACAAAAGTATAATTTAATCCAATTTTTTTATAAAACTTACTTGATTTAGTATATATATATATATATATTAAGAAAAAAAAGAGAGCAAATATGTTATTAAGTTGATAATTAAAGATCAATTTAAAATATATATCTATAAATCACAAAAATAACTTTTGCTTTTTTAAAAGAAAATTTTTGTAAAAATAGTTTTTCCCAAAATAAAAAAATAACTTTTGCTTTTTTAAAAGAAAATTTCTATAAAAATAGTTTTCCCAAAATAAAAATAAACTAAGAGTATAATCATGTAATGATCATCTTTTTTTTCTTCCTAACTTAATATATTTATTTTTTAAAAATATATTTCTAATCCTGATAAATTTGTTTTTATCTTTTAAATTTAAAAATTATTATTTTTAATTTTTATAATTTCAAAAAAATTGTTTTATTTTATATCAAAATTTTATTAAAAAATTTATCAAATATTATCGTATAAAATTTATTTATTAATATTTTTATTTATGAAAATATCATATTAAACCCAATTAATATTATATAACTGTCATAATTTATTATTTTCAAATATATTATTAATAATTTGAATGATTAACATAATATTTTTAAAAATTATAAAGATTAAAAATAATAATTTAAGTTTGAAAGATAAAAAAAAATATCTTAAATTTAAGTGATTAAAAATAAATTTAAATATTAATTTAAAATCTTTTCATATATTAATATATATTTTTGTCAAAGGTATATACTGAGATTTGAATAATTGAATTAATGTCGGTTTGTTTTGACATTAAATGTTCCGTTCTCTCATGCTTTTTTTACTTTGACCAAAATTGTGGCAGAAAACGTGTTTATACGTTGTAGCTAAAAAAATAATACCTATACATGCTATGTGAACGGTCCAATGAGGTGAAAAAAAATAGTGAAACATACAACTAAATCAATATGATTAATTCTATATCAACAAAAAAGTTTTTCTTAACAAAATAATATTTTTTTTACAAACACATAATAATATAGCATACAAGTAGTGTAACATATTTAGTGCATTTAAAAATAAATTGAGATTAGATAGAATAATAGCAAATTAGTATATTTTAACTTTACAAAAATGACATAAAAAAGCATTTCAAACATTTAACTTTTTAATACCGACGCCATTTTTTTCCTAAAACAAAATATTTCTTTCCAAAATTTAAGGATTTTCACTTCTTAAGGGTTCAAGCCTTATTAAGAAAACTTCACTTTTAGGATTATTTATTTCACTTGTCCGTTTCTTACTTTTGCTCTGTCACAAAGACACGTAAACATGTACAATAAAAAATTATCTAATAATTTATATAATATTATTTTTATATATTTTTTTTTTATCAATTCACTTGTTCTTTTTTTTTATAAGCAAAAAGATTTTAATTATAAGGAGTACAAGGGGTACTCCAACCCATTACAGAAGAGTTCAAAATCTAAGCAAAATTATGAAATACACAAACGTGGGCTGAAATACCAACTGGAGTAACTAAAAGAACAACCAGGGACAGAACTTTTAATCCACTTCCATAACCGCAGTTTAATGTTGTCCAACACTTCTTTACAATCCATTACACCTTGCTGAAAGATTATACCATTCCGATGAAGCCATAATGACCATATTACAAACACCCAAATCACTTTAAAACACTGCGTGGATATTAATAATAAAATAAATGAATGATAATATTATATAATTATTGTACATGTAACATTATCAGCTAACATCATGTCTTTATCAACTTGGCGTGAGCGGCAGATTTGTATTGTTGAGAATTTTTACGTCAATGTCAAGGTTCAATTCTATGCAATTCTTCCCTTTTATGTTAGTTTGCGACCAGTTATAAAATGGTTATTTTTTTAAAGGTTAAATTTTTCTTTTCATTATAATTTTATTATTTTACTTTTTAGTTTTAGAATTTTAAAATAGATGTTTTAGTTTTTATATTTATTATTTTTTTAGTCTATATAATATAACATAAACCTTTTCGATCATTATATTTACTTTTTTTTTAATTTAATTTTTATTATTAATTTTATTATTATTATTATATTATATTGTGTTAATATAATAGAAATCTTTAATTTTGTAGGGATAAAATAAATGTAACCCAACAATGAACATCGATATATAAAGATTAATTTTAATATAAAACACATAAAATTAAATTAATACTTAAATCAAATTAATACAAATAACGCTAAAAAATAAGCTAATAACAAATTTTAAAAGAATTAAAAAATTATAATGATAAAAACTTAAAATATTTATCTTAAATTATAAAAAAAAATTAAAAAAATACAAATACTTAAAATATTATTTTAAATTATAAAGATTAAAAAATTAAATATTTTTTAAAAAAAAGTATTTTAACCATTTTCAAATATAATCTTTGATTAAGTCTAATAACGTGGTTAACTTAAAATAAAGTTATGTCGTTTTCGTTAGTTTTTTTTTTATTTTATGAATGGTGAAATACTTATGTTGCTAGTTAATAGGTGAATATATTAATTGAGACAAAAGATAGTTGATATGGTATTATATTATGCGCAGGACTACCAACTTTTTTCGGTTCATTGATGGTCACTGCCAGCAAAAGCGAGCCCACAAGCATTTCCTCTGTTACTCTGCGCTTGCCACTATCATTGCATTACACTCTCATTAACTCTTCTTTTTATTGTTATGCAAACCAATAACCAACTCACCTATCTTAATTTATTTTTTTTTATATTTTTTATTCATGGTTTCACTTCGAAAACCAGGTCATACACCTGAACCTTAAGCCGTTTTTCAATTTCAATCTTGTACAAAATCTTGTGACCTGTTTCAGTCTTTTCTCTTTCTCTCCCTTTCTTTTATTATTTTTTATTTTTTTATTTATTTTAATAAAAAGTAGTGCACAAAAGAATCTAGTACAATATATATCAATTGCTAACGTTGTCATCAGTTTATACCAGCTTGTCCTGAGTTAGATGCGTGTTGGACATGCTTTTCGTTTTCTCCTCTCATCACTTGCATTGATTTCCTCTCAATACAACAAAAGCCAAAAGGGTATTCAGATTTGTGTTCTGCTATTTGGTGGTGGCTTGCTGTGAGAGCTCTGAAGGTATTGTGTCTAAAGCCTCAATAATCTGTCTTCATTTCTATTCTGTTTCTTTTTTACCCTTTGTGGTTTTGTGATTGACATGTAGAGAATCATTGCTTCGTTTTCTTTGCTTGCATGTACCAGTACTTTTCATCTGATAAAATCACAAGGCTGGAGGGAGAAAATTCGGGAGAAAAGGGAAAAAGGGTGTTCTAAAATGTGGGATTTTAGAGAACTTGGATTATTTATCTGTGCCTTATCAATCTTGCCCTTGGTATGTTTCTCTGCCGACTTTGTTCCTCTAGATAATTACCTCATAGACTGTGGAGCATCGTCCAATACTTCAATAAATACCCGCAATTTCACAGCGGATAGTTTCTACAACAATTTCATTTCCACCGAACAAGATATTCTTGCCAATACCTCCTTGAAATCAATCACTTCTTCCAGTGATTCCCCTCTTTATCAAACCGCAAGAATTTTCACTGCACCCTCAAAGTACACTTTTCCTATCAACCAAAGGGGGAGACATTGGATCCGTCTTTATTTCTTTCCGTTTACATATGAAAAGTACAATTTGAGTGCTGCAAAATTTGCTGTTACCACCCAGAACTATGTTCTTCTCAGTGACTTTAGTGTGCAGAAAAATCCTGTTATGAAGGAGTACTCTCTAAATGTGACCTCAGACACCCTTGTGATCACCTTTGCCCCTTCAGACAATTCCATTGCTTTTGTGAATGCCATTGAAGTTGTTTCAGTTCCTGATGATCTCATTATTGATGATGGTTACACCCTGAATCCAGCAGGAACATACTCTGGCTTGTGGACACAGGCATTGGAGACAGTTTTCAGGGTTAACATGGGTGGTCCAACTGTCTCCTCTGCCAGCGACACGCTTCAACGAACTTGGGTTACTGATAAGGAATTCCTTATACAAGCTAACTTGGCCAGTAATTTTTCAAACATAGGTGCTGTTAAGTATGTAAATGGAGGGCCAACAGAAAATTCTGCTCCACCTTCTGTCTATGGGACTCTAACACAGATGAACTCAGCCGGTGATCCACGAAGCAATTTCAATGTGACTTGGCAGTTTGTTGTGGAGCCTCATTTTCAGTACCTTATTCGACTTCACTTCTGTGACATAATCAGCAAACGCCTCAATGAACTCTACTTCAATGTTTACATTAACTCCTGGTGGGCTGCTAAGGATCTTGATCTCAGTACAATAAATAATAATGTTTTGGCTGCTCCATTTTTTAAGGATTTGATTACAGCCCCATTGGCCAGCAACAAAGTTTTTGTAAGCATTGGCCCTTCTGATCTGAGTAGTGATTATCCTAATGCTATTTTGAATGGGCTGGAGATCATGAAAATGAATAACTCTGAGAGAAGTCTCAGCTCATCAACAGCTGTGCCTCTGACTAGTACTTCTGGTTCAAGTCATAAGAAAGTTGGCATCATAGTGGGTGTGAGTCTCGGGGCATTGCTTGTAGTGGTCTTGGTTGGAGTTTTCTTTTTTCTACGCAGGAAAAGAAGACTTTTGGAGAAACAAGGGCATTCAAAGACATGGATTCCCATATCTATCAATGACGGAACTTCTCACACAATGGGAAGTAAGTATTCTAATGCCACAACAGCAAGTGCTGCTTCAAACTTTGGGTACCGTATCCCTTTTGCGACTGTTCAGGAGGCTACAAATAATTTTGATGAGAGTTGGGTTATAGGCATTGGTGGTTTTGGTAAAGTTTACAAGGGAGAATTAAATGATGGTACTAAAGTTGCAGTCAAGAGGGGGAATCCTCGGTCCCAGCAGGGGTTTGTTGAGTTCAAAACTGAAATTGAGATGCTGTCTCAGTTTCGCCACCGCCATCTAGTATCATTGATTGGGTATTGTGACGAAAAGAATGAAATGATCTTGATATATGAATATATGGAGAAAGGAACTCTCAAAAGTCATTTGTATGGTTCAGACCTCCCAAGCCTAAGTTGGAAGGAGAGACTTGAGATATGCATTGGAGCAGCTAGAGGACTGCATTACCTTCACACAGGCTATTCTAAAGCCGTTATTCACCGTGATGTGAAGTCTGCAAATATCCTGCTTGATGAGAACCTCATGGCCAAAGTTGCTGATTTTGGGCTATCAAAGACTGGACCTGAAATTGATCAGACACATGTGAGCACAGCTGTCAAAGGGAGTTTTGGGTACCTTGATCCCGAGTATTTCAGGAGGCAACAGCTTACAGAAAAATCAGATGTGTATTCATTTGGGGTAGTTCTGTTTGAGGTTCTTTGTGCTAGACCTGTTATAGATCCAACCCTTCCTAGAGAAATGGTGAACCTGGCAGAATGGACTATGAAATGGCAGAAAAGAGGGCAATTGGAGCAAATAATAGACCCAACACTTGCTGGGAAAATCAGACCAGATTCTCTTAGGAAGTTTGGAGAAACTGCTGAAAAATGCTTGGCTGACTTTGGTGTTGACAGACCTTCTATGGGAGATGTCTTGTGGAATTTGGAATATGCTCTCCAGCTTCAAGAGGCTGTTGTTCAAGGTGATCCTGAAGAAAATAGTACCAATATGATTGGTGAACTCTCTCCACAGGTCAACAATTTCAGTCACGAAGAAGTAAGTGTTTCTGCTACACAATTTGAAGCTTCAAGTCTGGATGATCTGTCTGGTGTTTCTATGAGTAGGGTATTCTCACAGCTGGTGAAGTCTGAAGGGAGGTGATTTTGAGTATTGTATCTTCTGAATTCTGCATTACATTACTCTTCTTTTAATGTTTTAGTGGTTTGTGTTCTGAACGGTAGTTCTCAGCCTCCTTGCAGAGGATTGAGGCATTTTATAGACTTGTAAAGAAAGGTCAAGTTAATGAAACATGTTTGTTTAATTGTAACCCACTTATATCCAGTTTAAACATCTGATTTATGATGTTTCAGTTAGATTATCTTGAAAAATTGGTGCCAATTGTGTGAATGTTAATTAAGTACCTTACCAAACTCATCAGCCAGAGAAAAATCTGAATCGTTAAGTTCTTCTGTTGAAGTTGAACTGCCAACGTGGTGGTATTTTGGCCAATTGCCAAGCATGCAATTTCGCTGAAGAAGTTGTTCAACATACTGTCATTTTGTTTTCTTTCATGGTTTGTTTCATACGCTTCCAAACTTTTTGACCTTTATTAGTCATAAAAAAGTAGGTGCATAATGTGCAGTGTGCTCATGTGCTGTATCAAAATTTTAGCAAACATCAACAATATCATGATTAGAAAGAACAGGTAATTCAAACTGTTTGATTAAAAATAATATATAAGTCAGCCTTGAACTTAACCACCATTGGTTTTCAATACCTCTGTAAAGTATCAAGTATTGTAACAAGACTTTGTACTCAGTCTTGGAACTTGAAAGGGCACATAGCGCAAAACAAAGATTAAAAAATTACATTAGACTTTTATTAGTATTTTCCATAAATTATAAAAACCAATTAGATATGATCTTAAGAACAATAATAAACAATTAATGATCCTGAACCATATAAGAAATTCTTGCAGGACCACCACCAACAATTTTATTGTTTAAAGCCTTTCCCAAATTCCAAAGTTTCATTAAACGAAAACTTTTCCGTTCATAAGAGCAAAACAATACAAAAAGACATTGGAACAAGCAAAGGAGATTGTCACAGTAATATTGCGTACACCTAAGTAAAAGAATTTCGTCCTACACACTATTAGGGAAAATAACCTTAGCCCGACTAAATGGTCCTTTAAGGGTTGCCATCAAAACGCTAAAGTATTCTGCTGTACACATTTCCAAACACGCCAAAACCACAAAAAACAAGCAACTTGCTTATCAGCCACGACACAAAATCACAGTCCACAGTGCCAACACAAACCCAGGTGGCGAATAACTGTGTTTGGATAAAAATTGAATTCAATTTAACCCACTTTTATTTCAAAATAATAATCTTGTTACTTTTAAACTTTATACATTAAAGAATAAAAATCCATATTTTCTTGCTTTGGAACGGGTATTCAAAAACATCCTAACTAAAACAAAATTTGAGCTCAAACAAAAGTGGCTCATTAACCAAACCTCAACAAAAACCACACATGCACAAATTCTTGAAAACACTTATTTTGGTAGCTAAATTTGAAAGCATTCTCTTTAATCTTTGAAACTAAATTTAAACAAATAAACACTGAAATATCTAGTAATTCGTTGAATTTAACTGCTACTTGTGAATTGGTACTTCCAAAAAAAATAAAAAATCACTTACAACTCTTAATTTCAAGAATTAAATTAACACTACCTACCACCTTCCAAATTCAAAAACAAATTTACTCATGCAAATCCCCTCCACATACCAAGATTAATAAGAGTGTGCGTCTGAATTTTGAAAGATAAATTATCTACTTAAAAAACGAACTACACCATGGCAATTAGCAGAAAAAAGGTGATTCTAGCATTAACAATATATAGTGATCAAATTACAAACTTGCCAGCAATAACAGACCAGATACCTCACTACAATACACGTTATTGTGCAACTATCCCTAAAGCACCACCATCAACCCACCACACCCAATCCTTGCAAAAGGAAAAAAAAAAAAAAAAATCTATCTTCCCAACATCAATGGTTCCTAACATCCATCCACACAAACCTCTAGAGCCAACAAAGGAAATCTAATAATAATTGGAAGAACAAAAAGAACCTAGCCCCCAAATCCATACAGGGTCCTTCCCTGTCTCTTGAGGGCATAAACGACATCCATCGCCGTAACGGTCTTTCTCCTAGCGTGCTCGGTGTAGGTAACGGCGTCACGAATGACGTTCTCGAGAAAGATCTTGAGCACGCCACGTGTCTCTTCGTAGATGAGACCGCTAATACGCTTGACGCCACCCCTACGCGCCAAACGCCGAATCGCAGGCTTCGTGATTCCCTGAATGTTGTCGCGCAACACCTTACGGTGTCGTTTCGCTCCCCCCTTTCCCAAACCCTTGCCTCCCTTTCCACGCCCAGACATCTTCAACCGCTAACAAGAACAACCGCAACCTGCACCGCGAAACATACACCAATTATCACTATCATTATAAGAACTAAGCTTAACCAAAACGGATTAAGCGCGAGATTAAGAAAGCATAGGGGAATTAAATTGAAATTACCGAGAGGAGAAGGAACGATAAGGTGTGCGCTTTCTGATGAGTGGAAGGGAGATTTTGTTTGTATTTATATGTGTGGTGATCTAGTGTGTGGATCCGTGAGAGGGGTTTCGGGGAAGCGTTTTGGAGCGTTGATGGATTTTTAATGTGCGGTTGAGATTCGACGAGGGATTGCGTGCGGATCGATGACGTGGATGCTTTGGCGCCTTTGCCAGTTTGGACTTTGGAATTCTGCCGCCTGCGGAATTCTGAAATGTTGTACGAAATTTGTAAGCGCGGCTAAGTGTGTACACCATGAGATTGTTTTTAAATAATTGAATCATTTATTTAACCAGATAAATAATTATAAATAAAATTATACTTTTGATCCTAAAAACATTGAAGCAGACTAAACCTATAATTATTTTATTGAAAGATATGCTTTTAAATTTGAAAATATGACCTGATAAGTAATTTTAAAAAAAATAGTGAAGGAAAAAAAGTGCAATGTATAAAGTAAGATGATTGTGTAAACTATAAATACTAGTAACTTATTCTGTAATACATATTTTTCAAGCATATTATATATGATTGACTACAATTTATTGAAAGGAGTAAAATTTTGTAAGTTCACTTATCCTTTAAAGGATTTTACTCAAAATTCTGAAATTTTTAATAAATTTTAATAAGTGTGTTACAAAGAAAATATTAGAAAGTGTGTTTTTGCGATTCTCATTTATAGATTGTTTAATAAAAAGTGAAATTAAAAAAATATTTTTTATTTGTAAAGAAAGTAAAAAGATTAAAATGGCATATACATCTCTAATAAAAATAATTATAACTCACATTTTCCCCCTTTCTTTCATCTAAAATTCTACAAATTTTAACTATGTGGATCTTACAAATTTTTTCTTTATCTTTTCGACTTTTAAGAAGTTCCAAATTGCAAAAAGGGTCAAATGTTTGTTCATTTCATCCTCTTTTAAAGATTTCCTCCTTGTTTTAATCAAAAACAAAGTAAAGAAAATGAAAATTAGAAAACTTGTGATTCGTTCCAATTGAGAAAAAACAATAGTGGAAAGAGAAAAGGAGTGAGAGATTAACACCACAATTTTATGAAGAATTGAGTTAAGGAATATTCAATGCTAATAATGCATAGATTACTTAGATGAAAATAAAAGTACACATGAGAAAGAAAATAAAGTTTTTTTCACGCAAGCTTGTGTCATACATATATGAATTAAAACTAAGTATCAAACCAACATAAGGTTATTTACACATTACACTTAAGTATATCAAAACTCAACTTTTAACAAGTCTAAAGTTGATCAAGAAGTCAACAAGTAAACAAAATATATTGAAATTAGCATTACTTACATAAATCAACACAAGCGTCACCAAATTAGATCCATTAAGGGTCCAATAAACAAATGTGAATCCACAAGCTCCAATTACCTAGCAAAATAAGCTCAGAGTCAAAAGTTGTCAAATGGATTGACAACCAACGCGTTTATATAGTTGACACTTGATTTTCTTACCAATCACTTAATTTGATTAGTATGTTGATTGGATGGACTATTTATTTTTTGGAACCTAGCTTGTCAAACCATTTTTGACACCTATACCCATAGCCCAAAAATATAAAAATAATTATAGTGTTTAAAAAATATAATTGAGAGTCATTCTAAAAATTAGTTATCAAATGTCATGCTTTCTTTTGAGTTCTTATTCATCCTCCTTTAAGTAGATTTTAATCACTTTATCGTATTTCTCGATCTTTAAATATCACAATTATGTATTTTGATTCCTCAAATTTCAATTGAACAATTTGGGTATCTGAAATATCATAATTGTATAATTTAATTTTTTTTATACCATTTTTACCAACATGATACTAACAACTAACATAGTAAATAATGTGATCGATTGACAACTGTGTCAATTAAATGACATGAAGAGATGACAAATGAAAATAAAAAAACAAATTTTCAAAATACTTCAGATTAAAAACCTTTCCCAACCTCTACCTAAAGCACTTAACCACTAAGTTAATAGTTTTCTTTGTAACATTTAAATAAAAGTTATAATATATGTATCTTGCATGAGAACCAAAATTATACATATATTTATTATTAATATATATATATATATATATATTATTAATATTATTATTACTATTATTGATAAATTAATGATAATAATATTAAATATGATGCAAGATATATTAATTTTTAAATTAATACATTAATAAACATAAATATATTACAACTGGGTTATTTAAAAAATACATGGTATAATATTGAGTATCTAACTTACAAATTTTACTCACTAAAATATATATGTATATAGTATATTTTTAATTAAAAATATTATCATATATTTATACCGTGTTTATTATATTTATACTTCTTTAAAGTATTTTAATGTATATATATATACTAATTTATTTAAATTTATACTAACAATATTATTAATATTAATTTATTTATAATATTATCAATGCTAATAATATACATAGTTTTTGTTTATATAACAATAGTAAATATATATTCTTTGTTTATATTTATTAATAATATTATCAGTTTAGTATATTCTTTCACCATTTTGGTCCATCACAAGGCTAATAAAACTTTTGCTTTTAGCTCCTTAGAAACAAAAATCTTAAAATTAATATTTTTATTAATTTTGTAAAACTCATAAATCTTTTTGTTATTTTTTTGTACTTAAAAACAATTTCTCATTAATTAAAATCAACAAAGATATTTCATTTAATTATATTATTAGTATAAAATATTCATGACTCGTCGATGGGTAATATTTATTAAGAAACTTGACTGATTATTTATAGCGAGTTTTCTCTCCCAATTACATTTTTTTTTTCACACACAAGATTCAAATTTAAAACCTTGCTTAAAAGGACCAGGTCCAAAGTATTACTCGAATCAACAACTTGTTGGTAATAAATTATCTATATTAAAAGGCTTCTCCTTTAAATACGTTTATTCTCACAAAATTTCTTATTACCCAATGTTTCAAAAAGTTGTCTTGGATCAATTGGATCAATTAAACTAGGAGTTGATAACCTAGGTGATTCGAGCCTTGAATTCAATCATTCATGTATGTAACTTATTACAAATCAACGAATTTTTTGGTTCAACCAGTCAAATGAAGAGTAACAACTTGATATGGTTCAACTAATGCTCCCATCTAAGACTTTAAAAAGATATCAAAGAGAATATGTGCTCAATTTTCTTGTAAACATAAGAGCCTCTGTTGCACATACCATTATACCAATCAATCTAATTGCTATACGGGCAACTTAAATTATTTGTATAGTATATTATTAACTTTAAATTATATATATTTAATAATATAGTACATATGCACATACCACATATATTATTTTGTGACATCAAAATTACAAGTACATTATACACATGCATATGTTATTTATATTTTAATTTGTATTAATTTATATAATTCAACATGCAATTTCTCCATATAAAATAAGAATAAAGATATTTTTAAATAAGATGAAAATTTAAATTTAGGACATGATATGATTTTATTGAAATTTATAAGTATAAAATTTATAAAACACAAATATATTTTTTTAAAAAAATTAATAGAGATCGAGTCACACAATTCAATTATGGTGTGTTAGGATAAAGAATTTTACAAATTCAAGGAATTTTAAATTCTTGGTATTTAAATTACTTTGATTTCAATTTCTATCATTCTTAAAATATTTTGTTTGGATAAGTCAATTTAATTTTTTTAAAATTTTAAATTGTTAATTTGGATATGACAATTTGATTCTACCATGATAAAATTGGTTTTAAAATATATTTATATGCTGATATTTTTAAATAAAATTTTATAAAAAAAATATTAAGCCAATTTTTAAATATTTAATAATTTAAAAAATTAATATTAGATAATATTTAATAATTTTTAAAGTATTTTTTAATATTCAATAATTAAAATATGAAGAGATAAGATAAAATATATAAGTGAAATAACAAAAAAAAATATGAAGAATTTCAAATTCTTACTTTTTTGAGAGAATTTAAAATTCTACTATTTTATTAAGGAATTTCGCAAATGCTTGGATTTCAAATTCTTTGTAAATTCTCCATCCAAAAAAAGTATTTCACCTCAAAGAATTTGAAATTCTTCAAACAAATGAATTACTCCATTTAAATTAACCATCCAAACACACTCTTAATGATTTACTGATTTAATCTTAATAAAAAAAAAACACGGGAATATACTAAATGAATGTTTCTTAATTTTTTTATCTTTAAAGGTAGAGCTGGAATGTCAATATATACACACAACAAAAGTACTAAATAAAGGAACGGACAAAATATACTAAATGAATAAATGGACAAAATATGCTAACAAAATTGGTACAAAAAAAGGTATAGAAGATAACTACTATAACAAGGTCCACTACAACAATGGTATTGTAATGACAACAATTTCAGAATTTCTATTGGCTCAGTTTTTTTTTAGGTGACGAGTATTCTTTTCCTTTGATAACATTTAATTTATTGATCTATTGCTTTAATCAATTTGATGATCAATTCGATTTTTAAAACTATGCTATTATCTTAAATATATTAATTTTTTTAATCTGTCTAATAATTATTTTCACTTCAAGATTTATTTCATATTTAAAAATGTTTGGTTGGCCTGCACAGTATTTATAAGATTTTGGATTCTACAATTACAAAAGTTAATTTATTTTTATTTTTTGTATTGTGGCTCCCAAGGTTCTTATCACATACTCTATGTAAAATATAAGAATGAAAAAATTAATACAATTTTTTTAACTCATAAATATTTTTTATTATTTATTGTTTTTTTAAGATTAATTCTACTTAATGTCAGCCCAACATTGAAATTCAGTGCTTGCTTGGATTATTTTAAGATTACCATAATGTGATGAGCAAGTAGCCCCCTAACCAAAATATCCGATGTTTGTTTTGATTTTTTAAGATTTATTTGTCCACCCAAGTCTTGTAGCAGCTGAATATAGATACGTTCATACCAGCAAGCAGCCTCTTAAAAATATCCAATGCTAGTTGGTTGAAATTGCTCCTAAGACTAGATTAAATTTTCGCAAATATTTTTGAGAATCTACTTTGCGGTCACTGGTAATCCAAGAAATGATTGATCCTTGAAGTTCAGCTTGATAGGCTAATAATGACATTGGACTTTCGGTACTTCATTGCAGAAAAGTGAAATGTAGCAGAGATATTAGCTTCACACAAAGTTTATCTTCTTGCGACTTCTTGTGATTGCTCTCGCCGTTTTAAGCATAATCGCACTGAAGTTCTTGTATTTGTGATCAGTATTGACCTCAAAAAACACGAAGATTATCACGACAAGACTTGATTTGACTCTAGGCTTGATTGCTTCAGTGAAAGTGCATTATCATATCATTTTCATAAGCTCAAACCTGCTGAGTGCTAACTAAGGACGTGGCTCGTGCCCCCTACTTCCATGTTCCATGCTTTTTGACATTTTTTTGCCATTCTTCATTCTTCAATGCCATATTGGAAATATATGCAAATGTAACTATGGCCAGGAACTAAATTGCTTGCCCTTTTGCTAGAGTGACATGTTTATGTAAAGTAAAAAAGAAAAAAAGAGGCTTTTATGTCGAGCTTGATGACAAATTCAGAGCACTCCATTTGTGTCCAAAATTTCACTGTGAAGAAGACCCCATGGGGAAAGTCACGGTCACCATCAAATTTTACCTTTCTTATCTTTTCCAGGGTATCCTCTTTTACTGCTTCTTTTCTTTTTCCCCACATTAACGTACAACAAAAAAAATATAGTATAAAATATATAACTTTATAAATACATCATATTATAAACCCCAAGTACAACTTGCTAAAGGTTTTATCCAAACAATACAATGCTGCTGCTACTGAGGCCTAGTCTATGAAAAACATAAAGGGTACTAAAAACTTCACCCCAGATTGAAGTCTAAAACTACAAATGGTCACATCCATGATTCAAATAAGTACATATATTTACATTACCTACTACAAAACTCAAAACATGGAAAACATACAACTTAATTAAATATCTTGCCATGCTGGTTTAAGCATGCAATTATTTCAATAAAACACACCAAAGGAGGAACTGCCTTGAGGGTCTTGAGGAAGATTTTCAGGAACTAAGGAATCAAAGAAATTGGCCCAATTCTCTTCTTCTTCATCCTCCTCCTCTCCATTAGCCATGTGGCTCCACTGAACTGGGGGGTTCATTGCAATTTCATCATTCCTTGCAAATCGTCCTCTGATACGTGGCCTACTATCTGCCAATGTCTTTCTGCAAGCATACTGATTCCAAGAAGAGAACAAATTAATATTTATATTTTGATTGCGTCATGATTCATGACTAAACAGTGTGGTGGTGGACCAATAAAGCTATTTAAAGTATACTGTGTTGGAGAGAAGTATAACATGTCTTATTTATTTTTTCCCTCCTAGACGTTACAGTAATGGGGCTAGTAGCTAGTTACCCTATAGAATGAGACAAATATGTGAGAAGATTTTTCTTGCTTCACAAATCACACATTTCAGGACCGGTTGCAACACACTAACATGCACCTGATATCACAAACAATTATGTATAGTCTTCAATTAACATCTCTTGTGCGGCCAACAGGTCTCCATCGGGCAAAGATCATGAACGAATCCTTGTGTTGAAAGAATCACTACTCAGATCAGGATTTGTCAAACTTCTTACTATTTCCCCTGACTTTCAACCCTCGATATGATTTTAGCATGATAAGATGCAACCTTCTAAAGGGCAGCATGGCTTTTCAGCAGTGTTTTCCCTTTTCATTTGTCCATTATATTGCTGTTTCTTGAAAACTGCCCAAGTCCACTTTCACTCTTTCTTTAATGTGAACAAAAACTATCGCCATGTTTTGATGGAATTGGAATATATAATTTTTAGCCCTTAAAGTTGAATTGGCCCAACGCCAATTTTATTGAAAAAATAGATAATAGAAAAGCTTTATGAATTAAAACACACAGCATCTTAAGAAGAAAATTAAAAAAAAAAAAAAAAAAAAGACTAAACCTTAATTTTCTTGCCGAAGTTCCTCTGGTTTCTCTTGCTTCTATATCTTTCAATCCTCACCTTCTTCTCCTCTGGGCTATAAGGACTGGTTCTACTCATTTCTTCTATGATCAAACTACTTTCACTTGACAATGGGCTATCAGAATGAGAATGAAGATAATGTTGCATTCCATTGAATCTCTGACCGAATAACATGTCCCCCCCAAAAAAAAAAAAAATCAACATCAATTTACACGAACTTGCACGAGGTATATATATAACAATATCATGTTACACGTCATTTCTTTTCACGCGTCCATATAGCTTCACCTTTTCCCTCATCTCCATCAAAAACAGTTTTTTTTCTTTCTTTTCTTTCTTTTTCTGTCCAGTATAATAATTATAACTCTAATACATTAAAAAAAATGATGAAGGAAACATATTTGCAACAGTGCATGCAGAACACCATGGAGTGCCCAGCAGGTGATCATAGTAGTTTAGTTTTTTTTTTTTTTTTTTTTTTTTTTTTTTTTTTTTTAATTAGATTAAAAGTTTTATGATAGGAAGAACCTGAAGATCACCGGTACTGCAAGCTCTTCTAACGGGAGCGTTATCAGAGTGAAGCAACTGAGCGAAGAGAGGAGAAGAAAAGAGTGTGTTTGAATTCTTCTGCAGCGAGTGGCTGCTAACGCTTCTCTGCATCAAACACGCTCGTTGACTCTCGTAACTCGCCAGCGAACTCGGCGATCCCATGTAACTCGTGCACCCGCTGCCGCTGCTGCAACTGTTGCACGTGTTACAATTCCAGCTCGCCTCCGAGTTCACCTGCCACGTCCACTCCGCCGCCGGGGTATGAGCGCCGCCGTACTGCATTGGCGGCGACAGGAGGGGGTCGGCGGCGCGTGGGGGGGCGGTGGGGTTGTGTGTGTACATGGCGCGTGGGATTGGAGGGAGGGAGCGAGGGAGGAAGGGGTTCGTTCTACTATGGTTTGTACTTAGTAGAAGTAGAAGAAGGCATTAATGAATGCATGTGAAGGGTGGTGTGGTAAGTATTTAATATTTTTCAAGATGCACAAAAAGACAACACATTTTTAAATGGAAACTCTTTTTTTTCTTCTTTTTTTTCTTCTTTTGAATATTAAATTAGAGAGTCTAATAAGTAAGGGGAAGAGGGATTAGACACGAGACGTGGAGGTGATGCTACTATTTCAGCCAAGAGTTGACTTCAACTCATGCAAATGTAAATCAATTTATTACACACCACCTCTATTTTTCTTTTTAATTTTATATAATTCTTTTTAAACAAAAAAAAACAAAATTTATATTTATATGATATATATATATATATATATATATATGTATATATATATATATATTTGCATAATATTTATTAATTTAGTCAATAATTAATTTTAGTCAATAAAATTAACCCATTACTTTTATTGAAATATTTTTTAAATCAAATTGTTTTTTCATCCATAAAACTTAAATCTCGTTAGTTTAAAAAAATCTAACCTCAAATTCAAAAATAAAAAATAAAAAAATAAAAAAACATTTTACGAAATTATTGAACAACATTTTACTTGCCAAAAACAAATTAAAGAGTTTAATTGAATTAATATTTTTTTTAATATATGAGTGAATCAAACTAAAGAAGCTTATAGTTGAGATGCTTCAATAACTTTAGGTCTCAACACTTTTAAGATTTGGGTATTTTATCTTATAAATCACAACTTTAATTCGAATCAAGAGTGTGAATGTTTTTCCCCCCCTTATAATCCGTCATTATAAGAGCCTGTCGTGCTTAAAATCCTTTGAAATTTAAAAGATAAGACAACTATGTGTGCAAGTTAGGTCTCAACCCTTTACTCCCTAGATGATCTTTCGCAACACTTGTGATATATATCTTCATCATCCACTACCTTTTTCATAAAAAGGACATGGTAGATATGCATAGGGGTCAGGTTTCCTGATCCAAAACTAACCTAGCTAGCTTCCTCCTACATCTTAAGACTTAAGCTATACAACCTTTTTAGTATAGGGACAATTGAAACTTTTTCAGCATTGATCAAAAATGAAAATTATTTCCATGCATGCATGTATATAACAAGCAAGTTGAAGATGAACATTATGTTGATAAAAACGTAATTTAACCATGCATATAGGTTATTATTAATTATCTATTTTTTATTATTATTAAGACGAGTACATCATTCCATTACCATATCTAAAAAAAACTCAACTTGAAATGATTTTTTATATATATATATTTTTATCAATAAGATTACAATATGCATTGAATTTAAATTTTCATGTATAAATTCCTACATTTCACTACTAGGTAAATTCTAATAGTTTATAATGGTTTTATATGTAAAAATAAGTTTAAAATAATTTTTAGACCAAGACAACAAAATAAAATATTTTATCCATATTAATTAAAGAATTTACAATATAACTCACGACCTTGCCCAACATCAAACCAATTAAACTAGAACTATTGCTCACAACGAAATATAACGAGTTTAGTGTTTTGGATTTGTTGCATTTGAAAATGAAACTGAACAAAATACGAAATTAAGAAAATGATACACGGTGATGTCATTAAAAAAGGTGGAGCAATGGCAATGGGATGTGGCCATGAGGGATTCATCTCTTTTGGTGTATATTATAATATCTTGAACAATGATCTAGCATTTTCTGTCATTAATAAAAATGATTAATAGATAAATATAAAGAACGATGTTATACAAATTGAATAATTAAATTTGTTGTACAAATATTATTTTCCTAAATTTTTGAAGAGATTGATTGAATTTAAAGTTAGTTATATTTATATATGTAGGTGATAAATCAAGACAAAGTTAATTACAAACATGGCTTTAAAAACCTACTGTACATATATTATGCTAGTGCTTCATTCTTTGACGTTATTAGACTTGCAAGGATTCTATGAAGATTTTATGTGTTCTTCTGAAATTTTCCACACCACTTTGTTTTTGAAACATGAAAAATGTATTTTGAATTTTTGGGTTGGGCGACCTTCTTATTCCGTCGAATGTTTGGAATATTGAAAGCAACCACCAAATTTATAGGTAACGAAAGTCAAATAAGATGATTATTAGCTAACCCACAAAAACCACCATTAGAGCTAAATTTGGCTATTGTACTAACTATAATATCAGTTTCTTATCACGTAAAACTCTTGTGGGTCCAACTATTATGGATAATTAGTGATTAAGAAGGCTCCATCAATCTAATTAAAGAGTCCGAATCCAAAAGGTAAAGCTGTTTCCTTCATTCAGTTCATCAGTGGGTCAATGTCTATAAAAATTGAAGGAAAAATAAATAATTATGAAAAAAATATTAATTTTTTAATAATCATATTGTTAATGCATAGTATTTTATTTACCAATTCCGTCGAAGACCATCTTTAATAATTAAATCATTAAAGTTTGTCAAATTTAATATTTTTTTAATATATCAAATAACACGTAAATAATTCATACACCGATAATACAATATATTCTTGCATTACCATTTGATTACATATTGTTATATATATATATATATATATATATATATATATATATATATATATATATATATATATATATAAAGTGATTTACTTACTTTAAAAGTAAATTTACTTAAATTTAATAATTTCACTCAATAATTTATATCCTATGCAAATTTCAACAATTCAAGAATTAAATTAAAAAACTTTAGTACATAAATTAAGTTTATAAATTTTTTTTAAGAAATTAAAGCTATTTAATACTGCATTTTAAAGTTGATAAATAATTATAAAAATATTTTATATGTTGAATTAAATTAATAAAATAAAGTATCAAATAGTTCTAAATTTTTTTAAAATTTACTAACTTAATTTATGTATTAAAAAATGTTAATTCAATGATTAAATTATTAAAATTTAATATAAAATATGAATTATAAGTGAAATAAATATAGATACACTTATTATTTGAGTAATTTCATATATATATATATATATATATATATATATATATATATATATCTTTTACTATAGTTGTCTTACATTTATTATTATTAATCGACGATGCAAAATATTTTATATTAATAATGTATAAAAATTATATAAAATTTAAAATTAATTTTTTAAAAAAGTATTTCATGTATTTTTAATATAAAAATATAATAAATAACTAAATGATAGTCATCACAAGTAAATCTTATAGAACTTTTATTTATTATAAAATTTTATTTATCAGTTGAATGAATTTTTATTTATTTATTTTAATCATATTTTATTTAAATTTATTTATGTACTGGTATTTTAACATGTACAATGCACAAACATGTTTACTATATATGATTAAAAATTATAATAAATTATTTATATAAATAAAAATTATATTTAAATGTATAAATATATGTTTAAAATAAAATACATAAATGTTTATAAACATATATTTTAGATTTATGATAAATAATTTGTATTCTAACAAAAAAAGATAGTTTTATTTTTGATATTTTATCTTGTAATATTAATATTTAATTATGTTCTTATTGAAATATTGCAAGTGCCTCGAAGATGAGATGACATTTTTACTGCTCTTATATCCATGGCGGTGGGAAACACCTGTAAAAACACTCAGATGTTTAAGTTAGAAAAAAGTTTAAGTTAAAAATTAAGTTGGATCGAATCGTACCTGATGTCTCATATATAACTATTTTACCTTATCTATAGACTTGGGGATCATGTTGTGTGATGTTCTAAGATATTCTTGTTAATTAATCAAGATATAGCTCTTAATCATGTGATCCTAATTGTAGAAGATTGATATGTGGGGATACAACAACTCTCGTTACTGTGTTATGAGATTTGTTGACTGTAGCTTGAGTAGCATTTTAAGTTTAGTGTGATGAATTCAGCTTAGTAGGTTATGTTGAGGAGGTCAACTCATCTCACCCAAACTCCGAACAAGACGATATAAATTCAAAAAATAGTTATGCTAAATAAAAATTTAAATTATATAAAAAAGTAAAAATATATATATAAAAATCCGCTCGTTAAAAAAAAAATCTTAAATTTTTACTTCCTCATGACACGTTGATGTTGATGATGCAATTAATTGCAAGCAAGAAAGGGATTTTAAATTAAGATTGAATTAATCCCAAATGTGCAGCAGAGCTAGATTGAAGCAAGATAGTTACACTTATATTTATTTATATTTTTTGTTTTTTTTTCACCTTCCATATCATCATTTTTCCTTTTATAATTATCATTATTATCATTATTTTTATTGTGATTATCATTATCATCAATATTATTACTAATTTAATCAACGATACATGTAATAGTCATATTATTGTAGTTATTATTATTCTTATCATTATTGTTATTATTATTATTATCATTATTATTTAGCCAAATTATTTTAAGATAATTAATATTAAAAAACATATTACAATAAATTTACATTATTTTGTTCGTTTTATTTGTTGTCATATAATTTAAGGATTTACCCTGTATTATTTTATTTTCGTTATAACTTTTTTTTTTTATATATATAATTCACACTCTATTTATGTCCCTGTGATAAATTAAAACTCTTTACTTATATATTTAACATAATAGTATATATAAAATAATTTGAACTAGTTAAACTAAAATAACATTTTTTTATTGAAAAAGTATATTTTATCAACAGTTTAACGATTAAAAATATTATTATATTGAAATACAATTTCCTTTTCAATACTTTTTCGCATTTTATTACTTAACAGCATAATAAAAGTGGTCACTACCCATTTTCGGTTGAGGTATTTGTTTCTATCATACTAATGGGTACAATTTATAGGCAACAAATCTAGCCTCTTGTCCTGTTATCATTTGTGAGTATAAGAGATAATTAATAATATATTGGTGTCCATTTTCATATGCATGCAGAATTGAAGGCCCACAAATGTGCAACATCTAAAAAATTGTGAGAGATACTTTTGTGCCTGGAATAGTTTAATAGAGCAGGACATGCATAGAGGGCAAATCAAAGATAGTGTGGATCATGGGAAACATAGTATCAATTTCCCATTTAGGTGTTTCATATCAATTAGTTTGTTTGTATTTGAGTCCTTAATCATTTGTCGGTAAGACATAATTTATGCACCCCTCTCAGTTCTCACACCGAAAAAATAAAAATAAAAAACAGTTTAAGCTCAAAAAGCTAAAAATAATGGTGAAAATTTCAAGTCATCATTTCGCTAATTGAATTGCAAATATTTATTTAGAGTGAAATTAACCAATATAATAACTGATTAAAGACATATAATCTATGATTTGACTACTTATGCTTTGTTCACTTTATACACCTTTTACATTAGTTATTTTTAGATTTTATAAAAAAGATGTACATTTTTACATGTTAAATAACCAATGTAAAAAGTTGTATATAGTTTTTTCTATTTGTTTATTAAAGTACTCCTCCCTCTAGTCAAGAAAAAGAAGTATGAAAATATCTTCAAAAGAGCGAGTATAATTATTTTCTTATTAAAAAAATATATTTTCCATAATTTAAGAATTATGTTAGATATAAGATTATTAGGAATATAATTAAGTTAATATATCTTTGGAAATCATGTACCATTATCTCAAAGTTTAATGATAATATTAAATATGTATATATCAGATATTAAGTATATATCATTCTACTTTTAATTCTACGATTAATTTAGACTCCATTAAATTTGAGTGTGAAAGTATCATTGCATGTGAGCCTTCAAATCGTCAACAATTGGAACACGGGGAATATCACTTCTTCTATCGAAACACCCACAAATTTAGGTAACAGTACATCTAATTCATATTTAAAATTAAAAAATTCAAATAAATCTTTAAAATGTAAGCAATCAATCACTTTAGTTTAATTGTTAAATGTATGGTGTAAATTTAAATTGTAATATATATTAACATATATTCAGAGATGACTAAAATAATGTTTTTTCTTATCTTAAATATAGACATTTATAATAGAATAATACAAATCAATTTATTTTATTTTTAAAATTATAACATGTCAATTTTACTTTTATTATTTATTATTAAATTGTTATGAAAGAGGTAAACTATTACTAATAATAATTAATAAATGGCATTTGAAGAGTTCAAGAGTATTTCTCAATTCTTTTTATTATTCAGCAACAAGAAATACATACTCACATTCTTTAATAAAAAAAAAATAATATTATCTCCATTCGTTTTCAAATATTGTCGCAATCTAATTAATTTTATTTAAAATATAACTAATAAATATAAAATATTCAAAGTTCATCTAAACAAAAAAGAAATTATTTATAATTGCCTCTAATCTTTTATCATCCCAATCTTATTATAAAAAGCAATAGATGTATTTTTTTTATCTAACTAAATCTCATTTTGTTTTTATTGTTAGTGTCACTAAACTTTTGAATGTGATAATTCGTCTAATTGGTTTAAACTAAAATAATGAAATTTGAAAAAATGGCCCGAACTAGAAAAGAATCTCGATGAGGTGCATATGGTGCATGAGGTGTATAAAAAAAGAATGTAACTGTCATATGTAATTGTACATTATGCTTTTCAAAACATTTCGCTCACTATTATTTTTCTCATTTTTTAAACTTGTCTTTTTCGTTTAAAATAAGAGAGAAAAAAAATAAGAGTTTATATAATATAACATATGTATATTATATCAGTTGAAAGATTTTTTTTGGATGATAATAAAAAATAAAACATATCAAATAAACCGTCAAAATAACCCTATCAATTATAGCATGTATCGAGTCTCTCAACCAACTAATATAATAATATTTTTATTTATCTTTTATTATTTATTATTGTACCATCTATTTGACTGATCAATAAAATAACTAATTCATTTAATAACAAGTTGAGTTAACCAATTATATGTTTTTTTGTCTAGCTAATGATTAACCTAATTATTGTCGAATCAAACCAAACCACTATTTAAAGTTACAACACAAAAATTAAATAATAAATAATGATTATCGACATTTGTGAGATTATCCCTATAAAAACTAGGATACCAACATTCTCATATACAGTATATAACATGGGGTTACACACCATGATTCATTCACATAATAGAACGAGTAATTTTCTCAATTAGTTATACTCTTATTAATTGATATAATAGGAATTGTACATGTTAGATATTTGCTTATTTTTGTGTAGTTTTACTTAAGTATAAAAAAGAATAAACATGTTACCTTTTAAGTGTTATAAACTTAGATAATCACTAAAGTATATATATATTTTTTTAAAGATAGTGATTTGTACTAGAATAATTACATTTTTGTTTAAATGTGTTTCTAGTCCTTTTAAATTTAAGATAAATTTATTTGTTCTTTTTCAAATTTTAAATTATTTTTTAATCTTATAATTTTAAAAATTTGTTTTAGTCTTCAAGTTATCAATAAAATATTCAAAAGTGATAAATTGACACAATTATATAATATTAACTTACAAGTTAATATGATATATTCACTAATAAAAATACTAATAAATAAATTATATGCGACAAATTTAACATATTTTTAACAAAATTTAAATAAAAACTAAAATAAAATTCTTAAAAATTAAGGAAACTAAAAAATCAATTTTATATTTTAAGTATTAAAAATAATTTTTTTCTTAAATTTAAAGGATTAAAAATGAATTTAATCCTTATATGTTTTTTCTTCTTCTTTTGATGGCAATTAATCGTACAAGTAACTTTTTTAATATAAAAACAAGCTTCCAAATTGTAATCAAATCACACCCAACTTGCATCCGATCCCACCACTTATTTCACAGAAAAAGTAATTTTCTAAATCACTCCATGTGAGAAGATAGATATTACAAACCTTAATCAAGCCAAATAAGTTTGGATTCGTAACAATTATCATTACATTGAGAGACAAAGCAATCCTAGGAATAGGATGATACGGTGAATATTTAGAATTTTCAACATCGGAGGTCATTATTAGAATACAGAAAACACAGTATATACACTGCTCATGTCATGCTGCTTTGGACACCACGCTAAGAAATGATGTCAATTTTGGCCATAAACATTTTATATTCAATAACTACTTGACTAATAAAATTTTTCAATACAGTTAAGGCCAGTAAAGATTATAAGTGCGTGAGGTAAATAAAAAAAGAGTAATAAAAGTGCGTGTTTAATTAAATTATTTTGAATAAATAATTTTTTTAATTTATTGAAAGTTAAAAAAAATATATTTTTCAAAAATTAATCATACAGGCATTGAATCAATAGTACTTCAAACGCACCTTGTTTAACCTTGTTCACAATAATCTTATAATGTACATAGACATGAATTATTTTTTAAAAATAAATTTTTTTTCTAAAAAAATAAATCTTATTTGAAAACAAATTTTTTTTCTAAAAAAAATTAGAATTTGAAAATTTGAAACTTATGGTTTTTTTTTAACAATTTTTTCCTTTTAAAACTGATTTATTACATAAAAAATATTTTTTATATTCAAATAAAATTAAACATCTCAAAATTGTTTTTCAATAAATTTATCCAAATAAAATTTTATTTTTATTATTATCAATTATATCATCAATCGATTCGCGTATAACCAATTATTGCAATCTTCTAAACACACTCTTGCATATTTCTGAAAGTATTTCATCTTTTTTCCCCCTCTAACAATTAATGGCGTATTTGGCAAATACGTATGCCACGAAGAAAATGTGAGAACTAAAACTCCTTATTTTAATATTGCTGTAACTGTGACGAAATTATGAAAATATCGTAATTTGGGCTGTTACATATAAAAATATGTTGCTCAAGTAATTTTCTGTTTGGGTATAGAGCTTTCATGAAATATATTATTCTTTGGTGTGAAACAGAAGTTAGTCATAAGTTTAATCTGGAGTTTCTGATCATATTATTATTAGCTAGGAACATGTTTATGATTTTTTTTTTGTTTTTTTGTTTTTTTGTTTTTTGTTTTTTCTCTCTCAATTTCAATGAGAACATACAATGAATCAAAGGTGGGGACCTCAAAGTAGCATCTTTGATCGAAGTAGGTCCAATAGAATCGTCTATGTCAACTCAAAATTTATCATGCGTTTAGTTAAAAGTAAGAGGTGTTTGCATATTGGTTTAGATCGGTTTTAAGTTTTAAGAAAATAAAAATTATTCTGGTGACCTAAAAACTTGTGGCTGGGTTTCATTTGCTTCAATCCATTTTTTTAACTACAATATTAATGAAAGTATTGATTAATTTTTATTAGAAAGATGAACGCATACAATTCAATCCATTCTAATAAAATACGGTTTGAACTAAATTAGATGATCCAGTTTTATTTTCACTTTAGTACTTGATTCTCAAACATTGAGAGATTAGTTTCATCATTATTACTTGGTGAATTAATGGATGTTCTAGGACAAACGCATTAAATGCGACTAAACTCACGAAATATTAAATGACTAATTAAACTTACTAAAACATAAAATTAATACAATTTACATGAGATGCAACATTAAACCTAATACCTATGTACATGCAAGATGCAACACCTGAAACTGACACAGTCTTGGTTTTGTAAGTGAAATTAAATATTAGAAATTAATTGAAAAAAAGCTGCGTCGCATTCTGACAAAACAATGGTACCAACTTCATGCTAAGATTTGATATCCAAAGTTATGCATAGTGAGTTATGACATATATATATATATATGTCTATGTATTCATAAGATCTCAACTTTTATTACATTGATAAGATTTCAACTTTTAAATACTATTTAAAAGGTCTTTTTGTCGATAAACACAATCGTATATATATAAATTCATGTTTATTTTATTGTTTGAATGATATAAAATTTTATTTACATTCTAACGAGTATATAAGTAAACAATAATTATCATTCAATAAGTTAATTTTATATAATTAAATTAGATATGAATTTACATTTTAAAATGATATTATAAACTATTTTAATAAGTATTGTTAGATTTATCATTTCATCATTTATTGATATTTATTAAACTATTTACAAATATTAAACACTGTAAGATTTACATTCAAATGTCTAATTCTTTGTATAAAAAGGTGTAAATCACAAGAAATGACTAATTAATATAAAATATATAAATAAGAAACAATATTCACGTTATAAATTACTAAATAATTTGCAGTTAAAATAGAGCGAGACAAATCTATGCAACTACTAATATTTCAAGCAAACATTTTTCTTAATAAAAAGTAAATTATAAATAAATACAACATAAAAAAATGATAATAATTATAGGTAATAAAAAATATTGAAGGCTCATTAATACCTTTAATCTTTGCTTTAATAGTTTCTTGAGTCAAAAAGTAAGTTGACTTTTATGACACCAACTTGACTAGTGCGTGTTATTAATGGAGATATGTCTCAATCCTCTGATACCACGGAAAACAATTAACCGAAAGGAGGTAGAAATAAATTTTTTGATTAGGAAAAAACTAGGTAGAAAGATATTTAAAAACTAAAGATGAGTTAATTTGAACACTGTCGGACATGTATGAATAGAAGACTTTGCATGTTATTATATCAACAAAGAATTAACTTCAAAGAATATAGTGTGTAATAATAACTAGCTGATGAGAAATTAAGGATCTTTTTTTGCCTACTTATCTTACAAGCATAATCATATATAGATAAAAAAATTTTTTAGACAAGATTATATAGCTTCAATAATAAAAAATATAAGTTATTTATTTGACATATTTATTTATTTAATAATAAAAGTGAGAAAAAGACAGGATAAACAAAAAAGAGTTTCCAAATTTTAAAAAAATATAAAATGTTTTCAAGAAAATCAATAAGAATAAAAAGAAAAAAGAAATTAAGGTCTTATAAACTACGTCAATAATTTTTTAGTTAAATTCATTATTTTATTTAATATAAAAATAATTTTCATTCAATTTATTTATTTATTTTTTACTTTCTCTTCCACTCACCTAACAAATGACAATATTTATCTTTTAATTTTATATATTCTTCCTATTTCTTTTACTCTCATTTCTTTTTTCTCTATATCAATCTAATTCAAACAGTGCATAAGGAATTAATATTGGTTAAAACATAATTAAAAAATGTATATATAATCATTGAAAAATTATAAATTTACACTCATCACTTTCTCTTCTATCTTATTATTATCCCTTCATTTTCTTTTTACCTTTCTCTTTCAATCATGTTACTTATCATATTTATCACTTTCTATCGTTTCCAAAATGGGGTAGACATTTATCATAACTAGCTCATATTTTTAAGTCATTGCTATCTCATTTGAGGCTCTTTCTTTTGTTGTGGTCTAGACAAAAAAATAAATACATCGTCTTCTTTAATATTTTCCATTTCCTCAAATAATGACCTAAATTCAAATTGAATGGCAAAAATTCATGATTCTCTCAACTAGTAAGCTTTGATTTTTTTTTTTTTAATTTTAATTAGTGTATATTTGATTTTCCTTCGAAAATTCATTCGTAAATATTGAAGAAAATTGAAGTATCGATTCAGCTTGTGGTATATTTGCTGTATTATAATAAGGAGGAAATATATCAAAATCACTTTTTTTTTTTTTTTTTTTGTTTGTATTATTGGGGGGTTAAATACGAAACAAGGATGATTCTCATCTATAGGTAACAAGCAAATCACTTATACACCTTAATCCAAAATTTTAAGGTACTAAGTTGATAAATTTTTTTATATATTCAAATTAATGTATTCAATGTGAGATTCCTTATTGATACTTACGTTCCAACATGCATAAGTGGAAGAAAGATAGATACATTAAAAATAAAAATAGAAGAGAGAGAGAGAGGCTTGTATGGTCCATGACCTGATAAATTTATATTCTGTGCCAAAACATAAACATACGAAAATGTTAAAATTGATATAACTCTAAAAATAATGAAATAAGCCAAAATCATAGGGTGCAATCATGTGGCATGTTTGGGTTAAGGAACACGGGAGTGGGGTTGTGCTTATATGGAAAGTTGAACTTTTACACTGAAGAAATGGAGTGGGGTCATAGCTTACGTGGAAATTTTAACTCTTGCCAATATGGAGAAGACAACGAAACTCTCTATGGCCCTCTGCAGAGGTTTGTGCCCTACCCTCTTTTCAGCAACACACTTTCTCCACTACCATCATTCATTCTCTCACATTCTTGCCACTCTGCACTATCTCATGTTTACTTTAATTTCCCTAACCTCTCGTGTACATTCACCACTCATAAGAAACATGAGTAGTGATTATAATTTATTCAAAATTACAAAATAAAAATATTTATATGTAACATCTTCTTTTAATTACCAACTACAATTCTTTATTTAAGTATCTTGTTTTTCTTTTACAACACTAATATAAGTCACTATTAATAACTTTCTTACAGTAATTATTTAAAAGAGAAGGAAATACATATATATTTTTAGAGAAACTTCTTTCTTATTTCTTATATTTATCTCACAAGAAAAGATATTATATTATATAACAAATTAATATGATTTGTTGGTAGAAGAGTAAATGTGATGGTCACAATATTATATATAAAGGATAATTGACATTTACTCATTAAGTTGTGATATCACTGAAGAACCTTATTATTTGAAAGTGACTATATATTATTTTGAGTGTCTACTGTCTATTGTAATATAGGAAATACGACATAAAGAAGTGTTATAAATAGTCCAAGATTTGGATCAACCATTTACTTTGATCAATTTATTTTTTATTTTTCAAAAACATACCCAAAATAAAATTTAAAAAATATAAAAGAAGTGAGAGCAAATATCATATAAGTCAATAAAAAAGAATATAACCATACAACCATACTCTAATACAATTATATATACATATATATATATATATATATATATATATATATATATAAAAGTATATAACCAATTTTTTATTTTATTTTAGATTTTAACAAGTTTTGTAGTGATTATTTTAAATAAATGAGTTTTACCATAACATAATAATACAAGAATCACCCACTTTATCAAATACATTCACATTTAAACTCCCTAGGTCAAAATCTCCATTTGCATACTCATATCTTTATCTAGATATTTAAATATTTCATTACTTATAACATGCTTGTATTGGTTAACTAATAACAATTATTTACTTATCATAACTTAAGAATAATACATATTATTATAATAACTACTATTTTAATAATAATAATAATAATAATAATTATTATTATTATACATATAGATATAATAACATTTACGTAAAAGAGGAATAGAAAAATAGAAGTTAGATATTATACTCATATTTTTTTTTAATTTAAATGTATAAAAAAATCAATATAATATAAAAAATTAAAAAAATAATATAATATAATGAATTAAAAAAGATATAATTAAACAACAAATACAAGATGTTAAAGAAAATAAAAATGGTTAAATAATGTATTAATAATAACTAGATAACATAAAATAAATAAATAAGATGAGGTTAAAGATATCTTACTAAACAAGTATGGTTATATATGCTAGTGAGAGAAAAACACTTCATGCCTCTATTTAATTGCCAATATTAACAAACTAGTTGACAATTATTATATAAAAAGACTTTTGTAACATTTTATAACTTCCATTTAATGATTTTTATTTTTATTTAAAAGATTACGATTATCTCAAGTAAGATATTCACCAAAATAAAGAATCTACTTTATATATATATCATAATAAATATCTCACCCTTCTATTTTTAACACTTGTTATCAATAAAATTTTCATTTTTGATGGTAGTTTTAATGATACAAATCTCTTTCTGTTTTATTTTTCTCTTAATAAAACCGCACTAATTGAAAATTAGCATTGTAGAGTAAGTGTGTGTGAACTTACTTTGTTTGTTATTTATAAAACTTTACGAAACATATACATCATGTGTGATATATTGAAGACTGTCAAAGTAAAAAACTTTGTGCATATTTCACTCTCCTTCAAGATTTTTTCATTAATTTTTTTTTGACATTTATCTTATCCCTCATGTATATTTCCATATCCTTCACTGTTTTACTTATTTATTTTTTTACTTACCTTTATATACTTTGAACAAGAATGATCGTATATATGTTCGAAAAAAATTTCAACATATTTATCTTTTTTTAAATTTTTTTTTATTCAATCCAGATTATCTCCTTTTTTATTTGTTTTCTCTTTTTTTAAACATATATATATAAAATAAACTATTATATTATATTATATTATATATATATATATATATATATATATATTCGTATTATATTATTTTTATATAATAAACTATTACATAACTTATATATAAATATATATTTTAGGAATCCAAACATAAAATAAAATACTTATATTATTACTATTAAAAAAATTATCATTCCATAATAATATAACTAAATGCTACTTATATAAACTCAAATTACTAAAAAAATAATTAACTTATTCATGATGAGTAAAAGAAAAATAATCAATTGCAATAAAAAATTTAGAATGTTTCATTATATCCATACTTTCATGGGTTACAAATCTAGTTATTAACATACATATTTATAAATTTTAATTGAAATTTCAAAAATTCAAATAATTTTAGAAATTTTTATTTTGATTAATATTTTTTATAGAATTTTGATTAATATTTAAAAATATAAAAAATTAGTTATTTTAAAAAACCCATTAGTGTTTTTTTTTTCATTTTATTTTATGAATTTAAGTGGAGGATAGCAACATTTGAATAAAAAAGTGAATATAAAAATTAAAAAAATTTATTAAGAAGTTTCAAAACTTACTTGTAATATATTATTATTAACAAATAAATGATATTAAATAACGTGGCAAATTAACTCTTTGATCAATTTATTTATAATTTTTCTTTCACTCTCCGCCACTTTTTCATGCTTAATTTCTTTCTTTATTTTATTTTATTTTATTATTATTATTATTATTATTTACTTTAACATATGTCTCTTTACGTTGGAGAAGCAATATATTATAGGAGATGATTCAAATGATAAATATACATGTATTTAAAAATTATTAAAAAATAAGAAATAAGAAATACTAAAACATATTATATATAACATACACAAATACCCAAAATATATTAGAAAATATATCAATAGCATTTGTACACGAAACAAATGTAATAATTATGGTTGATTCCATTACTTTTGAATATTTTTTGGTACATGCATAGTGCATGGTATCACCCACATCACCTCACGCCATAGTACTTGAGCAACATATAAGAGTATTTATGAGACCGAGCAGCAACTAAATGACAAAGCCATTATCATTTATAAATGTGGAGTAATCAGTAATGTGTATATTTTCATTTAAGTATACAGTAATATAGAAGTGGCATGAGGGAAAACCACTTCATTATTACTATGGGACTAGTGCTAATAGTCAATAGACAATTTTAATTTCATTTCCATTTTCTTTTCTTTTCAGAATACTAGTATGATTTATAGCATGTTTTTGTTGCTGCTCTATAGCTTCCAAAATTCAAAGTGAAATATACAAGGAGCTCTTTAACCAATATCAGCATGTAAGGAATGGCAAACCAAACATGTTCTAAAATTTTAAGAGGTAAAAAGCGAAAAACTCATGCCACATCAACAACTTCAATTTTAGGCCAATCCCTTTCCCACATACAAAATCAAGAAGGAAAAATGCCATCACTTTTTTCAGAGAGAGAAAGATGAAAAGAAAAGGGGATGAGGGTTAGCAGCACTGTTATGATTTCCTAAACACGATAGAGTGTTTTAGCATAAAACTTAAGTACTTATTTTTTATTGGAATTAAAATTTTACATATACAATAAATATAAATGTATTTATAATATACGTTTATGTATATTATTGAAATAAAATTTTAATCATGATGAAAGAATAATCTCGATTGTGCATATGATGCTGTTGTGTTTGTGTTTGTCTTTTTGTTTTTCATGGTATATGTATTGTCCTTTATGAAATTATTCTTAGTGATACTCGTTTTGATCGACACGTATTTGACATTTGAATGTATAAATGGCTCTAATTAATAAAACTATAAAATCTTCTTTGATAAGAAATGAAACAATCTCAAAAGGCCCATGAAGTGGCAAAAATAGCATTGTGTAATGGCGTGTACTGTGCACATGCATTAGGGGTGAGCAACGGGTGGGTTTGGTCGGGTTCGGGTGAAAAATGTCCAACTCATTGTAAATCGACTTTGAAAAAATGTGACCCATATCCGACCGACTAAGCTTTCGATTTGAGGCGGTTCGGGTTGAAACGGATTCAGATTTAAGCGGGTGGGTATAATCGGGTTTGAATTTTTTTGTAAACCAATTTATCTTAAGAAAGATGAAGCTTAAAACGATAAAAAATATTTTTAAAATAGTATATAAAAATAGAATGAAGGTGACAATAGATGGTGTAAGTAGATTCGTAGTTGAAACATTTACAAACTAAAGAAGCAAAAATAAAAGATAACAAAATTCATAGTTGTTACATGGAAAAGAAATATAAAGTTAGATTACAAAATCATAAGAAATCACAGTCACACAAAATGTACTCAAAATGGAGATAAGAAGATGGAAAAGAAAGACAAAGAAAGAAGCAAAAAGATAACTCTAAAAATGGACTAGTGTGTTGAGAAGTTGAATGAGGAAGGAGAAGACAAAATAAATATCTAAGTTATGAGAAAAAGGAAAAAAAATAAGTTACAAATTGATGGCTATATTATACTTGAAATAAAGACTTTTAAGTTTGGACCATTGTTGTTTAGTTATACAAAAGTAATAAAAATTTAAACTTATCTCATTTTCGGTTGGGTTCGGTTTTTGGCAGGTTTAAAAATTCAAAACCGAACCCGCTCAATATAACTCGTATAAAATCAAAATTTTAACCCGATTTACCCATAAGACCCGCCCGAACCCACATAAAAACAATATTTTTTATCGGGTTTTTCGGGTTCGGTTTGGGTGTCGGTTTAATGCTCACCCCTAACATGCATGGTGCATAATTGTTGATAAATTTCTTCATTAATTATTCTCAATCTCTGGGATTTTATGTCTTGAAACATGTCAAAGAGTTGTACCAAAAAGAACGTGCTTTGGAGGAAAAAGTGGGCGATAAATATGGCTAGTGATGGAATCCGACTTTGATGTGTGTGACTGTGGAGGTGATAAATAAATTTGTATTTATAGTACAATTTGAATCTGTCTTAACTTTCATTGAAAATATTTGTTTTCATCATAAATAAATATGAGTAATATCTGAATTATTAAACTGAATGTATAATAGTGAGGTATATATACTTAATTATCTATCGTATATGTTTCTATTTTAAATTTTTAGAAGTATAATTCTTTTAAAAAAAAATAAAATTTAGGTAATTTTTATGTAATTATTATTTTATGTTGAAATCCTTAATTTTTTTTGCAAGAAAAAATATTTAATTAATTTCTAGACAAATATATGTATACTTAATATATTTGACGAAATTGATGGAAAAAAACTTCTCACACAATAAGATTATCCATACACTTAAGGATATTAAACGTAATACATATAAATTTCATTTCTTGGTTCTCTATATATAGAACAAAATTATAATATAAAATTTGAATTATATAAGTCTCCTAATTAAAAAAGAAATAAATATCTAAACAATATTAAAATAAATGAAAAATTGTAAATCTAAACACTATCTTAAATATTATAAATTCCTAAAATAACTCCTTAAATTTTTACCAACTCAATTTATTTGAAATTTGAATTATTTTTTCAATAAATCATTTCTTACTTAAAATTTTTGAATAACTAGTTAATTAAAATATTTATCTTCTTAAAACTTGTCCTTCCAAGTAGCAAATATTTTTCTCATTCTTTTGTCCTTGTAATATCAAGTGTCTTCTCTTGTATACATTGCATCTCCATTTTGAACCAACATATTTGTAGTCTTGTGATTTCAGCTCCCTTAGTAGAATTATATTAGATGCAATAATAGGTACATATCTCACATTTTTAAAAGTTTGGATGACACTATTATGAAGTTTCACTATCACAACCCCAATACCTATAACCTCTATTTTTCTACCATTTCCTAACTTGAATTGATCAAACCCAAAATTAGTTTTTAAAGTGTGAAACATCGTTTGATCTCTAAAAATATGTCTTGAGACATCATAATCCATTACCCATTTTGATTTAACAACTTTCTCAGTAGTTACCAAAGAGACATCATCATCATGAAGGTTTTGGGTTACATTAGTTTAGGAGTCATCATCATTGCTCCTTATAATTATCAATTTTTAAAGGTCCTCTCACATTTCTTTAACATTGATTGTACACGTTTTGGAGGGTGGGAGCACTTGCCCCCACTACTATTCGAGACATGATTAATTTTTTATTCAAAAAATAAAAATTATATTCTAATAAAATAAATATATATGTTTAAATTATCATATGTATAAAATATAGATTCAGAGAAAATATTTATTTATTTCATATTTGTCAAACTTTTAAAAGAGATTAATTCTTTTATGTGATAAAGAATACTCCTTAATAATGAATCAATTTTTTAAAAAAATTTAATTATAATATATATATATATATATATATATATATTAATACTCACATATTTAGTGTAATATATTAAAAAATTAATTTTTGATAAAATAAAATTTGTAGTATACATATTTATCTTTTGTGCTTTCTATTTATTGTATACGTTGATTAAAAATATAAAAATAAGAATAATCAAAAGATTTATGTTTTATTTAAAATTGTTATTACAAAATATATTTTAAAATAAATTATCATCTAAAAATACATATTAGATATTAAAAATTTGTTTATATCATAAATAACTTAAACTTGATTTTTATAAAATTTTACATATTTATTTTTATATTTTTAATAGTATTAAATAATTATAAAGTAGGTTTTTAGGATTGTAATTCTACCCAAACATTTAAAAGATGTCTATGATAGATAAATAAGTTATACTTAGGATATATATTTTTTAAGAAAGTTAGGTTTAAACATACTAAATTATAATAAAATCTAGTCTGACCTAATTTATTTTCATCTTTAATTGTAATTATAGATATAAAAACTTGTAAAAAATAATCATGATATATATTTATGCCTTTAAAAGTTATACATAAAATTTTTAATACTACAAATATATAAATAAGTATTGCTCCCACTATCTAAAATTTTTGGATCCGTCACTGATTGTAGGTGACCTGTCTTTCCTAAATGGTAACATTGCATGTTACTCATATATTGATGTAATTAAAAATTTAATCTTCCTCTAAACTAGGGATGACAAATAAACCCGTACCCGTGGGTAATACCCGAACCCGTCCCGACTTTGACGGGGAATACCCGCTTTGACCGGGTACGGGTACTGTAACAGCCCAAGAACCCGCATGTAGATATTGTCCGCTTTGGCCGCAGCCCTCACGGATTTGTTTCTGGCAATGGCACGCATGCCACCCCAAAACGCGTCTACACAAGGAAGGTATCCACACCCATATATATGGCATGCTTCGTTCTCCTTCCTAACCGATGTGGGACTATATCCACCCCCCCTCAAGGGAGTCCAGCGCCCTCGCTGGCACACCGGCCCGGGAACCGGCTCTGATACCAATGTAACAGCCCAAGAACCCGCATGTAGATATTGTCCGCTTTGGCCGCAGCCCTCACGGATTTGTTTCTGGCAATGGCACGCATGCCACCCCAAAACGCGTCTACACAAGGAAGGTATCCACACCCATATATATGGCATGCTTCGTTCTCCTTCCTAACCGATGTGGATACCTACATCGGTTAGGAAGGAGAACGAAGCATGCCATATATATGGGTGTGGATACCTTCCTTGTGTAGACGCGTTTTGGGGTGGCATGCGTGCCATTGCCAGAAACAAATCCGTGAGGGCTGCGGCCAAAGCGGACAATATCTACATGCGGGTTCTTGGGCTGTTACATTGGTATCAGAGCCGGTTCCCGGGCCGGTGTGCCAGCGAGGGCGCTGGACTCCCTTGAGGGGGGGTGGATATAGTCCCACATCGGTTAGGAAGGAGAACGAAGCATGCCATATATATGGGTGTGGATACCTTCCTTGTGTAGACGCGTTTTGGGGTGGCATGCGTGCCATTGCCAGAAACAAATCCGTGAGGGCTGCGGCCAAAGCGGACAATATCTACATGCGGGTTCTTGGGCTGTTACAGGTACGGGTACGGATAAAACTCGATAAAAGAAATCGGGTACGGGTACAGGGACGAGTATATACTTACCCGCCCCGTCCCCGTCCCCGTCCCCGGTTTATTTTATTTTTGAAAAATTAACATTTTGTTCTAAAATGTAAAAGGGTCACGCACGCTTACAAGAGCAACACAAACACTTATTAGGGTTTCAATTTTCAAACCCCATTTGACGACCAAGCACTCTTGCGACAGAGCCACCGGACCAGCTACGGAGCCACCGCGCCATCCGCAGAGTCAGGGAACTCGCTGGTGAATTTGGAAATAACCTCTCCTTTCACAAGGTACTCCTTCTGTTGCCTCTTTCGTCCAATTTCGATTCGTTCCCTGCCTTTTTCTATTCCTCCATTATTTTGCTTCGTGGCTTTTGCTTTTTTTGGATTCATCATTTTCTGGATTTAGGTTTAGATTTTTAATTCGTTCCTGTCAGATATAAAGATAAGTTGAAAAAAAAATTGTAAAAAAAAAATTTAACAGGTACGGGTACGGGTACGGGTATACCCGATACCCGACGGGGACGGAGATGGGATAAAAATTCCATACCCGCCGGGTATGGGGACGGGGACGGGTATGGGTTTCAGTCGCGGGGATGGGGACGGGTATCACGAAACCCGTACCCGCCCCGCCCCGTTGCCATGCCTACTCTAAACTCACCTTGTCTATATGAATTACTTCTCTCTTGCTTAGGCATGACAATCTAACCCACCTCCGTGGGTTATCAATCGGGGGCGGGGATGTTAATACCCACCCCGCCCCCGCCCCCATACCCACCCCCGCCCCCGCCCCACTTAATAATATAATTAAAAAATTATTTATATATATATATATATATAAACCAAAATTATAAATATTTATATGTAAAAATTTATATTATTTTACTTTTCTTTTATTTTTTTTTAAATTGTTCATATTTTTTTAAAAGAAAAAAAGAAAATATGAGCAGGGGCGGGGCGGGGAAACCCGAACCCCGCCAGGGGCGAGGATGAGGACCCAGATTTTATCCCCAACAGGTATCGGAGGCGGGGGCGGGGGCGGGGAACGTAAAACCCGCCCCCGCCCCGCCCCATTGCCATGCCTACTCTTGCTTAGAATGTTGCACAACTCGTGCATGACCTTTGGTATTAATATTCTCATTTTTCATCATTCTCTCATTTTCTCTTAAAGTGGATGTCATTTCATATAACTTCAATGATATTTTCCCTACAAGCAATGTTTGAACTAAAGATTTATAAGACTTTAGTAGTGAAACTAAAAATAACATTGCTTACTCTTCATCATATTTTTTTTTATTTACATTTAGCAATTGATATACTATCCAATTAAAATGATTAATATCCCATCTCCATTTTGAGTTTATACAACTTCATCTTCAAATACAGACGATTGGTTAACAACTTAGATGCATAAATATTCTCAAGTTTCTCCCACAAGGCTTTTAATGTTGTCTCCTTTAAGACGTTGCACTTTATATTGGGAGCAAGAGCTAACCAAATCATACTCACGATCTTCTTTTGGATTTGACTCCATTAACTTTCATTAATAGTATTTGACTTTTCGTCTTTCAAAACTTGATAAAAACCTTGTTGCATTAAAATATCTTGAATGTATTAGGAAAAATTCAAGTCTCACATCGACTATAGATTAGATAATTAAATAGTATATAAGTGGAAATCAATCTTCACCTTACAAGTCAATTTTGTAGGATTGAATTAGACTCAAATTCACTATTCTAAGATGGTATCAGAGCTATCCTATATTATTAAAAAAGGGTCACCCATCATTTATCCACGTACAAAGTTCAATGGTGTTGGACATGAATGGTACACTATCAAATCATAAAATTTGTCTTACCATCAAATAACGATATTTCAAACATTTGTATGTTCTTTGTCATAGCTTTAATGCCAATAATGGAAAAAATTATCCCCCACATAGGAAAATTGTCTATACGTTCAAAAATATTAAATAGAACACACAAATTTTATTTTTTGACTCTCTCTATATAAAACAGAAATGTGGATCATATAATCTTCCTAATTAAAAAAATAAGAAACAAATCTCTAAAAGATATTAAAACAAATAAAATTATGTAAATCTAACTAATATTTCAAACATTACAAATTTTTAAATAATTTCTTAAATTTCCACTCAATTTATTTAAAATTTGAATTATTATTTTTAAATATAATATATTAAAAGAACAATATTTACTTTATATATTATCAACGTTGATGAATCATCACATCAATAAATACTTGTTTTCGATAGAATTTTTAAAATAGAAGCATATAAAGATACGTTGTAATTGAACGAAAAACAGTAACATCAATTATATGCCCATTAAAGAGTAACATCACACGAGTACGCCAAATTCTTTATAGAATATGATGTTTATGTAAAACTAGGGGCTCTATGCCAGGTCCTTGTAGTAGGATGTATAATGCATTATTATGTACCATAGTAGATAGAAAGATAGATACCTTTGTCACTATTACGAGGTTCGCTTCGATGTCTATTCCAATTATTATGATAGAAAAGTGAGAGCGAAGTGAGATCGAAAGTGATGGAACAAATTAGAAAAGATGAAACGAAGAACACTAATGATTTTGGTAGTTACTTTTTTAGTTCTAGCATGTATAAACTAATCTCCACAAGCTGTCGATATACGATTGGTTAAAAATGTGGTTTATAAATCTAATTTAATATTATAATATTAACTTGTAAGATAACTTTTTTCTACCTTACTTTTTTTAATGTAAAATTCGTAGAATTAAATATTTGTAAATAGTCCCATAACAATATATATGAGTGTTTGAATAGATTTATTATAGATCTAACTTAATTTTATAAAATTAATTTTTAAAATAAAGACTTGTAATTTGTTGACTATACTATTATTCGGTGATATTTTCAAAAGCTACATAGTATCTTAGTATTTTTTTTAAAAAAGAAATACAAGTTGATATGTCATATCAAATTGGAAATTGGAGGCTTGAAGTCTTGAGCCCCCAAAGATGGCACAATAATGGTCATGTTTTTTGATATTGGAAGCATTAAAGTGGGAAGCTACATGATCCCATACAACACTCTAATATTGGGTGGACGGTTAACAAATGATTACAATGAACAAAGTGGGAAAAATGATAGCAACGGATTGACAAGCATTACGTCGTTTTCATGTGTAAGTGCAGATTCATCCAAACCAAACAAACCTGAACCTCCCCAAAATAATAGGCTTTTTGGTGAGTGTGGCATCGAAGACGTTGTTGTATATATGAGTGTAGGTCAACTCAATCTTCTCAACAAGACGGTTAGGCACTAGTTAGCCACTCATACGACACCGTTGTGGAATGTTGAGTCAAAAAGGACCCTGCCTGACTCGGATCGAATGCTAAAATCACCATTCGCAAATTAAACACACTTTATTGCTGCTACGGATCGCTGCGTGCAACGTCTATGTGCTTCCTAACTCACTAGTGTTGGAATTCAAGTGTGAAGTGAAGTTTTACATTGATTAGAGTTGGGCATATTGAGTAATATATAAGTGAGAAAAATCTACTTACCTAATGGCTTAATGTTTTTAGTTATATTGTGGTGTCAAACTTATTTGTGTGACTTACTCACTACTTACTGTATGGAGTGCTCTATATTATAAAAACTCCCCCAACAACTAGTGCTGTCATTGCGACAAACAATGCCCCTATTCACGTCTCACGATTTATAAGTACCATTCATCATAACGACAAAACCTACATGTAAATTTTTATCATGCAAATATCATCAAGATTACACTTTAATTTTCAACATGAGAAACTACCATACACCCCATCACTTGAAAAAAGTGGACCCATTACAAGAGTATATAGAGCGTTGGTGAATTGTGTTAATGATCATTTACTACTAACGTAAGTTATACGGAAAAATGTCAAGTAGAACTAGTAAAAAGTAAAACGACCAAATGTAATCCAATAGTTATTACTTAGGCTTAATGCATCTTTCTCTCTCTCTAATATGATCAATACGTGATTTTGATTTTTTTTTTTTTGAGTAAAATATGTTTGTAGTTTTCATAAAAATTTAATATGTTTTTAGCTTTTGTTTTTAGTCCCTTAGTATGTCTTATTAAGGACAAGAATGTGATTATGTTGAAATTAAAATATAAATACTAAAATGTATTAAATTTGTATAGAGACTAAACTCAACATTCGAAAAAAATATGTTGAAGAATAGAAAGACATAATTTACCGTAACTTTTTAATATATTTTTATTTGATTTTAGTGCTTCAATTTTTAAGTATTACAATTAATTCTTTCGTCACTTTCTTTTTAATTAGGATTTTAAGATGTATTTGAGAAACAAAATGATTAAAAAGGACAAAAGTTAAAAACATGATGAAATTTTAAAAAAAATTATATGGTATGAATTAAAGTTTCGAAAAGGGTAAGAATTATGATTTTGTTAATTTTGGGTGAAATATTATTATTTTTTATTTAGTATACTTTTGAGCTGGGTTTTAATTTTTAATTATACAAATTTTGAGAAGGAAAAAAAAAGAATTTGATATAGAAAATTTTTGTTTAAAAATAATTGATTATGAAAAATTGAAATTTTTTCCAAACTTAGTTGTAATAATTAGAAAATTACGAGGTTAAAATCAAGTAAAAAGTTACGAAAAGATCAAAATCGAACATTAATTGTAATAAACAAAAGTATAATCGAGTCAATGAAAAGATAGAATTTGGGCCAATATTATTTCCTAAAGAGTATTCCAGCTTTGATAAAGGGCCGAACTCAGTTAAGACATTTAGCATTGAGAAAAATAACGTTGGGCTTTAAGCTCGTAGTTTGGACTTTTAGCCCTCAATTTTTGGATCGCTTAATAACCCAAAAGAAGGATTGCTTCTCAATGTTTGATCATTCTAATATTTTGTACTCTTCATAGATGTTAGGCCATCATCCAATCCAAATGAGAAACCAAAAGTGATAGGAGATATTTGATGGATTCACATTGAATTTTCCATTCTATGTTTTTACAAATACACATCCCTAGTAAACCAACCAAAACAAAAATTCACAAGCACGTAAATAAAAATGGATCACAATTTCATAAAAAGAAGTATGTGTATAATATGAAGACTTATACTCCCACATTTGAAATTGTACTTGATATTTCTTCGATTTTTAATCTATAGTAGAATTTTAAAAGTTAAAAAATGTTATAATGTCCCCAATTTTAACCTATAAATAGTGTTAAATTTGTTAACATATTTGTATTATGTGATATGCACATGACTTGAAATTGTTTGAAAATTAGAAGATATAGCATCCTTTTAATTTAAAAAATATTTCGTTGTAAGTTTAAATAATAATAAAATATTGAATATAATCTTAAAAAAATAAAAATAGGAGTGTAATTTACTTTAATATAAATAAAAGGTAGAAGATACATATATCATAATAATCATACATACATGTGTATATCCATGATATAAAGTCTATATGAGTACAGGGATACATACATATATAACATTTTAATTTAATGAAGCATACTAGGGTAAAGCTAAAAGAGCTTGTGATTGCTTCTCATAGCGAAAACCATTTCCCATGGAATCATCCGCGGACCAAACAAATATCCCATGAAGTTTTTGGTGAGTCTTCAACGTATGACACGCAGTGAAGAAGCCAGCATTTGGAGACAAGCCACCACTCCCATCACTGATGAAACTCACCAACACCTTCCCACCTTTATAATTCGAACTTTGTTGGTTGAAGTAACCGATGAACTGGTCGACGCTGGTGCCCTTGTCGTAGGCATAAAACTGAAAGTTAACATAATCTATGATGTCCCCGTAACTCTTCCACAAGGCCAAGTAGTGGCTCTGAACTTGGTCATCATCGAAGGGAGCAATGGAAGCAAAAGAAATAACCCCGTTTGATTTGAGCGTCTTGATGAGCCTCCCAATGCACTCAGAAAACGTGTCAGGGTCTGACTTGAAGTGCTCGTAGTCAATGTCGATTCCGTCCAAGTTGTAGTCTTTGATTATGGTTGTGAGGGAAGAAACGGCGTTGGAAAGCCACGTGTCGGTTGAAGAGGGGTCGAAGAAAGCATACCCGTTTGCCACGCTGTCACCCCCGAGACTAAGGGCAACTTTGACATTTGGGTTTTTGGCTTTGATGGAGGAAACTTGGGTGGGGCTAAGGTTGGTGGTGTCCCAAAAGACGTTGAATTTTCCGTTGGTGGGTGAGGGCGATGATGAGGTGTCGTAGTCGATGGCGAAGGAGAGAATGAAGTGGAATTCCACACTTGGGTTGATTGGGACATCGGAGAATTTAACGTTGTTGAATTCCGCTCCGATGTATTCTCGGAATAGGTTTGATGAGGGGGGTGGTGCTCCTGCTCCTGCTCCTGCATGGCTTGATGTGAGTAGTAACAAAATTAAGAAAAATGGTTTAAGAGTGGAAGTGGGGAATTCCATTGCTATATGCACCAAGAATCGAAAAGCTTGAGTTTGAAGGTTGTTGTTGTGCTATGCATTTGCTTTCGTAGGTTTATATAGTGTAATGGATAGAGTATGAATATGGAGGTGCACAATATAAAATTGGATGCATGTCGTGCCCATTAATTTGGTCTAATGCTTGAATTGAAGCTTTCTTTGTTGCTTTTGTGCAAAATATCATTGTTTTCAGTTGTGAATTATGATCATTCTAAAAGAGTGTTCATACTTCATACTTCATAGTATCCTACTTTCTTTTATATTTTATTTAAAGGTTCAAAGATGATATTGATGGGTACCTCATCTCACGAACGGATCAAAGGGGAGAAGCAGGGGCCTTAACTCTTTTTGAAGAAATTTATTAAGATAAAAATATTTATTATTTTAATATATAATTATTAAGAAAATATTCAGTTTATGCTTTAATTAGCTCATTTTGTTTCGATTATTATAAGTGAGAAAACACTTTTAGTCATGTAAATGGTAAAAAATAAACTTAAAAATAAGATAAAAATAGATTTTTATTAAATATTTAATTTTTTACGAGAGATAGATTAAGAGTCAATACTATTGTTATAAATTTTATGATTTTAAAAAATGACATTCATAAGTTCCATAATACAATATACATTTAAGGTTAAAAACCTCTTTTCGTCCCTTACATTATTTAATATTTTTAATTTAGTCCCACTTTAATTTTTGGTCTCAATTTGGTCCCTAATAACTTAAATTAGTGCAATTTGGGACTTCCGTCCAAATGATCTAGACGGAGTTAACTATTGGCCACGTGACATCTACGTGGATGCGCACGTGGACGCCAAAATTCTTGAAAAAACCTCAAACCAGAACGGCCCGTTCTGCTTTTAGAACGCCATGCTTTTTATTATATATATATATATATATTTTATTATATCTATATTAATAAATATATAATAAATAAAAAATATAATAAAAATATTCATTTATGAATAAAACTAAAAAAAAAATCAAATAAAATAAGACCTTCTAAAATATTTCTTTGATTTTAATTTATCCAGTTCAAACCTTGACTAAAATGTCGCAATGTATTTAAAAAATTGAAAATAAAATTCAGGGTTTAGGGGTACCTCCTCAAGAACAGGGTGCTATTGTTGGGGTACATATCGTCAATGACTTTAAGGAAAAACACTGTTTCGTTTTATCTTTGACTGTATAGTGTCAATTTGGTAGTAAGTAGTTCACTCCAGTTTGACTAACAATGAAATAAAACTTGTTATCATTGTCCTTATTGATACACTGCATCATCCTTAATGATATACTGTATAGCCCAAATGTTTAGCGATTGAAGTTATTAATCCTCATTAACAATATTATTAAATCTAGTGTTTGAAATGCTTTGTATTTTCCCAAAAAAAATGCTTTGTACTTTGGTTTTTTTTACGAAATTCTAGACCAGAACGGCCCGTTCTGAAACCAGAACGGTCCATTCTGGTTACACTGTTGATGTGTTAATTTTGGATCTGGAACGGCCCGTTCCAGGTGCAAATTTTACACATCAATAATGTAACCAGAACGGGCCGTTTTGGTTTTAGAACGGGCCGTTCTGGTTCTAGGTGTATTCAAGTATTTTTAGATCCACCTACGTGGCATCCACGTGACATCCACCTGGCATCCACGTGACCACCAGTTAATTTCGTTTAAATCATTTGGACGAAAGTCCCAAATTGCAACAATATTAATTATTGAAGACTAAATTGAAACAAAAAATTAAAATAAGACTAAATTGAAAATATTAAATAATGTAAGGGACGAAAAGAGATTTTCACATAATTATGGATCCGATCCTGCCTAGTGCCTAGTGCCTAGTGCCTCCTCTTTCATTAAAGGGGTGAGATCACAATTTGCTAAGTATATTTTTTAATCTTAGGATGAGATAAAACTTATATTTTCTTATTTTATAAAAATATTTTAAATAAATAAACTCATGATGATAAAAATTATGGAAAGGATATAATAACAACGACTTCATAATAACTAGCTTAAAAAAGATATTTAGTGTCTCTATGTATTTTTTTATAAAAATAACGATAAAAATAATCAAAATTAAATATATGTGAACAATTTTAAGCAATTATTTAAAAAGTGTAAAAAATTTTAAAAAATAAATTTATGAAAAAATAGAGAAAAAAAAAGAAGAAAAAAAACTAAATAAAAGATGCATAAGAGAGAAAAAATGTTTTAGACGTAAAGTGACAAAATAGTCAACAAAATGTATACAAAAGGTGTGTCATTTTTATTAATAGTATAAATGTATTTAATTTTACATAAAATATATTAAATAACATTAACTTAAAGAATACATGAACACGTTATATATATATATATATATATAATTACAAAATAAATATTGTAAATAAATTTAAAAGAAAGTAATTGAGAGAAATGGGTAGTTGTAGGCCGATAAAGATATATCCATCAAAAGAAAAAATATTAGGGTAAAAAATAGAAGGGCCAGATTGCAAAATAGAGGTGTTGTTTTTGGTCTGGTTGGGAGTGCACGGCAATCCTTAAGCTAATTATCTTGGAAGGCAAAGTGTCTCAATCCTCAATTCATCCCTCTTTCAATAACAAATCCTTTTTTCTGGGCAATGAAGTTACTTGAGAATGTACCAAAATTTAAGTCTAATTTAGAGGTGGTGTGGTGTCATCCGAATATCAATATTAAAATGAAGAAATTGGGTCCACTTTGTGTCTTAAAAGTTTCCCAATCCAATTCCCATGTTCTCCTTTCACAGCCCAACAGTCTCTCTTTATTCTGCTATCTTCAGAGTTAAGAATTCTAGACCAACAAAAATAAAGAGTTAAGAATGATGCTACCCACGACCAAAAATATTAAAGAATGATGCTACCCAATGTTAAGGTGGAAAAAAGTAAACTTCAACTTTGGGTTGGGTTGCTGACAAGTGTTATTTAATTTGTGATCAACTGGTAATTTTGGATTTGGCTCTTAAAACTGTGAGTTGGAACTTGGAAGAGCCATATGCTTTCTACTTAATACTAACTCAGAATTTTTTTTTGATTTTTTTTTCTTCCAATCAAGCTCGACCAATTAACTCCCAACATTATTAAGTTCATATTTTTTTCAAAGAAAAAAGAAATGCATGGCTTCATTCTCTCTTGTCTACTTAGAATCACAAATGAAAAAGTAACATATGTGTTAGATTGAGTTAATTCAATTAGATGAATCTAAAAACCAAACATACAGTTATTCATTACTTCCCTCTCAACTTTACATGACTTAGATTATCCGCCATTTATTTCAGTGGTCATTGTCAATTTATCTTCATCCACATGGCCATATTCGAGGTATAGAATCAGACTCATCAAGATAAATAAAATAAGAAAGGAAGCTATTAATAAAACTACACTGTAGGGACCATAGTATAAGAAAAACTTAAAAATCAAGTAGCAGTTACCTTGTGTTGTGTAACTAAGGAGATAACTTAAAAATCAAGTAGCAGTTACCTTGTGTTGTGTAACTAAGGAGATAACACTAACTTTCTTGTTTGTTGCAACTTTTGGGGAGAAAAATAAAATAAAATAAAATAAAATTGTTCCTGTAGATATAGGAGAGGATATTTTTCAAGGCAGAAAAAGAATGAGAACCTCGTCATGTGTGAATGTCAGAGAAGAGGGGTCATCTCATCTATTGAGAACAATATACGAGGAGCAAAGTGAAACACACGCAGTATTAATATTAATATTAAAATACAATTATAAACTGAGGGAGTTTGTTACAAGTGATGGTTATTGAAAGAGAGTTTACACGACTATGGACCGATGAATGTCGTACATTTGCAACAACTCAGATTGTACATCATCTTTTAGATTCTTTTGTCCCTGCCAATGCCATTATTTTTTTTTTTGTGAGGATGTACATTTAAAGTGTACATGTGTTAGGAATGCGCATTTTAAAAGCATTCTATATTTTATAACAAACTAATTATATTGATACCAATTAGAGTTGGTCTAACGAGTTATATTTAAGTGTACAACCATACTACGATCATGCTGTAAAAAAAAAAAAAAAACTAAGATCGCCTTAAACAAAATAACCATGAGAAATCAATAAAGTTTGATCTCGCTAGACTTCGTTTGTTTTAGAATTCATCAGAAAAACCAATTTAAGTTTAATTAAAGTGCTCCTGACAAGTGCCTATTTTTAATATTAATCATACAAATTACATTAAAATGACGCTTTACATTAGAAAAAAAAAAAAAAGAGAAGCAAACAAGCATATATTTCTTTTTTTAATTATTATATATGAGTTATTAGTATGAGTAGTTTGTTTTCTTATTTATAATTTATATTATATTTAAAAATATTTATTTACTATAGTTTTTTAATGAATTTAATTTCATGTGACAAAATTTTATATAATTAACCAATAAAAAAATTATTACTGATATAATTCTTAAGATTTTTTTTGTGCTCATATAATTCTTAAAATAACTATTATAAAATTTAATAAATTTATCACATATTATAATTTTTAATAAAAAATAACAATATAATTTTTTTTATATATAATACATGCATATCAACCTATTTAACTTTAATTACATAAAATAATACTTTTTGAATACACATAATTGCAAGGAATAAGTAAACCCCACCGTCTTTGAAAAGTGGATTATCCCCCCACTTCATTTTTTTTTTTTCATATAAAAAGACATTTATCTTATACAATTATACATGTACTAAAATATAAGGGATAAATAAACCCTACAAGCACGTGGCTCACTCTTTGTAAAGAGGGATAAATAAACCCTTCACCTAACAACACACAGTAACAGTAACTCAGAGACAGAGAGAGCAGGTTAGTGTTACTGTGATCCTCTTTCACATTTTTTAATTGCGTCTTTTTGTTAAGTTGTTCGTTTGTAACGGTCACGTGATCCCAGAAACGTCCCAGATTGGACGCCGTTATCCTCGCCCATCACTTTTCAGTTTTCAATTGCCGTCGCACTATTTTCCAACGTCTCTCAACTCTCAAGTCTCAACTCATACGCCGTAACGGTAACGCCTTCTTCGATTTCCATTTCTTCTCTATTCCCATTTTCTCTTTCTCTCTTTTGTCTTACCTTCTCTTCCAGCTTCCATAACAGAGACACTACACTCTTTCCTTTTTCTCTCTCCCTCTCTCACTCGCACAAACTATATTAACCATTAAATAATTAAATAATTGAATAAATTTATTTCTCTCGAATGTAGATTCTGACACCACAAAATTCCACATGAATCAAACGCCATAACCGCATTCCGAGTTCGATCATTGTTTAATCGTTTTCCATTTTCACCGTAACTTCGGAATTCAATTCCAACTGTTGTGGATTTTCATTGCAATGGAGGCTCAGAATAGAAGAGGAGGATTGGTGCCGCTGTCGCCGTCGCAGACGGCGCGCTCCGGCGACAAGCCGGCGCGAGATCTGCGATCTGCGGATTCTAATTCGAGCGGTCACAGCAAGTTTGATAAGGACAAAGGCGTCAATGTGCAAGTGCTTGTTCGGTGCAGGTTACTGAGTCCGACTCCGAGTTTCACTTCATTGAGTTTGGTTTGTTAGCGACTCGGCGAAATTCGCTGATCGCGTGTTTGTTTGTTTTTGTTTAGGCCGTTAGGTGAAGATGAAGCACGGTTGCATACGCCGATCGTGATTTCGTGTAACGAAGGTAGAAGAGAGGTTTCTGCTGTGCAGAGTATAGCTAACAAACAGATCGATAGAACCTTCGCATTTGACAAGGTTTTTTTTCGTGTTTTGTTTTCTTATGCGGTGATCGTTTTTCGTAAAGTAAAATTTGAGGAATTGTTAATATTATTATTATTTTTATTATATGAAGTGTGAATTAGTTGGCGGAATTTATGAATTCTGCATTCAGATGAAAATGTTAACATTTTTGAACTGAATGTGAAACGATGGAGTAACTCATTTATTAGTCACTTGTCTCATTCTCTGTCAAACATGAATACATAATCATGAGAACAATTTCTGTTATTATATGAGTGTGTGTGAATTCTGCACTTACCGTCATGCATTCATCGGGATTTATGATTGTTATACAGGTTTTTGGTCCAAATTCAAAGCAGAAAGAACTGTATGAGCTGGCAGTATCTCCTATTGTGAATGAAGTGCTTGAAGGCTATAACTGCACCATTTTTGCGTATGGTCAAACAGGGACAGGGAAGACATACACAATGGAAGGAGGTGCAAGAAAGAAGGTTGTTATTTTTGGCCTGCATTGCTCTTTATAGTATTTCTTGTTGTTTTGTGCTGAATCAACTCCTTTCTGCCGTGTGTTTTTGGTTATGTAGAATGGAGAGTTTCCGAGTGATGCTGGTGTCATCCCAAGAGCTGTGAAACAGATTTTTGATATATTAGAAACTCAGAATGCTGAGTATAGCATGAAAGTAACGTTTCTAGAGCTTTACAATGAGGAGATAACAGATCTTTTGGCCCCTGAGGAGACTTTAAAATTTGTGGATGACAAATCTAAGAAACCTATTGCTCTAATGGAGGATGGAAAGGGGGGTGTGTTTGTCAGAGGTTTAGAAGAAGAGATTGTTTGCACTGCAAATGAAATTTATAAGATATTGGAAAAGGGGTCTGCAAAAAGGCGAACAGCCGAGACTCTTCTTAATAAACAAAGCAGTCGTTCCCATTCCATATTTTCTATCACTATTCACATTAAGGAGTGTACTCCAGAAGGTGAAGAAATGATTAAATGTGGGAAGCTAAATCTTGTGGACCTCGCAGGCTCTGAAAACATTTCACGTTCCGGTGCAAGAGAGGTATCAAATGATTACGGTGCTTATTTTGGGCAGTGTACATTCAAATGATATAATTTGGAACAGTATGATAGCCTGTGTGTTTAGTGAGAGTATTGATATTGAAAAAAATATATATATGCCCCTCGACTACATTATAAAATTCAAATTACCCCTTGTCTATATCTAGTCATCTTCAGTTCTAGCATTATCGTTATCTCATTCTTATTCATTCTTCAGCATTTGTCTGAAAAGAGTAAAATGTTATAGCATTTTTTGTGCTTCATTTGTAAGAAAATGCTCGCAGGGTAGAGCAAGGGAAGCTGGGGAGATAAATAAAAGCTTGCTTACTCTAGGTCGAGTGATTAATGCTCTAGTCGAGCATTCAGGTCATGTTCCTTATAGGTATGAATGACCACTGTTCATCTGGTTATTTCTCGTTGGCATCTTTTGATTCTATTTTCAAACCTAGAGAAAAATGCTTTTGTATTATTAAGATGTCCCGTTATATCAGGGATAGCAAATTAACAAGACTGTTAAGGGATTCCTTAGGCGGTAAAACCAAGACATGCATCATTGCTACAATATCACCTTCTATTCACTGTCTGGAAGAAACTCTTAATACCTTGGATTATGCACACCGTGCCAAAAATATCAAGAACAAACCAGAGGTGACTTTCACAGTTCCTACTTTATTTTGTCAACCTTACCATGCTTTTTTTTTTTCCCTTCTTATCACAGATCCGCAATGCAACATATCTAATAGTTTGGATTTCAATGCTTTGTTAGATCAATCAGAAGATGGTGAAATCTGCACTCATTAAGGATCTGTATTCTGAAATTGACAGACTGAAGCAAGGTTGTTCACTGTTTACATATTAAAATAGTTTCTGTTAGTCACTTTGCATTCTCCCTCTTTCAGTTTTCTCTAAACAGAAAATAGAACCATGTTAATAAACTATTTTCCTTTCACAGTTCAGTGCTGAAAAATGTTTCATTTTTATGTGTGTGGTTTGCAGAGGTGTATGCTGCAAGAGAGAAGAATGGAATTTATATACCACGTGATCGTTATCTTCATGAAGAAGCGGAGAAGAAGGTTTCTCTAACTGTATTTTAATATGAATTGGGAATACAGTTATGCTTTTTGAGACATTACTGTTGTTAAATCTGTATGTTCTATAGGCCATGGTTGAAAAGATAGAGCGCATGGAACTTGAAGCAGATTCTAAGGACAAGGTACGTTCCATCGTAGATTATTCCAATATTGTTATAATCACTTGAATATTGAAAAACATCCCATAACTTGTGAGCAGCAATTGGTGGAACTTCAAGAACTCTACAATTGTCAGCAACTTTTGACTGCAGAGTTAAGTGATAAACTTGAAAAAACTAAGGTAAAAAAAAGTTCAGAAGAAGTGGCTGTGCCTAATTGATTTTTCTTTATTTTGAATGTCTGATCTGGGTCAAAGAGTTACATTTACTTATGGCGTATGCTATCTCAGAGAAGTCTTGAAGAAACTGAGCAGTCATTATTTGATCTTGAGGAAAAGCACACACAAGCAAATGCAACAATTAAGGAAAAGGAATTTCTAATATCAAATCTTCTGAAATCTGGTTAGTGAAGTTAATTATATCGCTTATTTTGTTTCAACTAGCTTTCTGTTTGGATATTCCCCTTTACCGTACTCTCTTCGTTTGGGTTGGTTGTTCAAAATCGTTCCTCTCATCATTCCAATGTAGTATGAAGTAGTTGTGTGACTTCTCTGTTCTTGCTTTTTTCCAGAAAAAGCACTTGTGGAGCATGCAATTGAGCTACGAGCTGATCTTGAGAATGCTGCATCCGATGTGTCAAAACTGTTTTCTACAATTGGTCAGCATCAATTTTCAAGTGGTTTTTCTTGTAGGTGTCAATTAGAGAGAATACTTTGATATCATATGAATTGTTTTTTTAAACCTTAGAGCGGAAGGATAAAATTGACGAAGGAAACAGAATACTTATCCAGAAATTCCAGTCTCAGTTAGCTCAACAGCTAGAAGAATTGCACAAGACGGTTGCAGCATCTGTAATGCAACAAGAGCAGCAACTGAAGGAAATGGAAGAAGATATGCACTCTTTCGTATCAACAAAGGCAGAGGTGGGGTTTCCATAGGATGCAATCATGCTTTTTATTCATATTATCTGATTTAAAAAATTTGTTTTGGTATGCCTTTTTCAGGCTATTGAAGAGCTTAAAGTGCGGGTGCGGAAATTAAAAAACATGTATGGTTCTGGCATTAAAGCTTTGAACAGTTTAGCTGAGGAGCTTAAAGGAAATAATCAGTTAACTTTTGAAGAGTTGAATTCTGAAGTAGCCAAGCATTCATATGCCTTGGATGATGTAAGGCTGTCTCTTACACTATACAAATTGATCCTACGCGAGCTTTCTTGGTGTGTTTAATTTAACTTTTGTGCTTCAGCTTTTTAAAGGAATCGCATTAGAAGCTGATTCATTACTAAATGATCTTCAAAGTAGTCTCCAAAAGCAAGAGGTCAAGTTAACTGCTTATGCTCGACAACAGGAAAAGGTGCGTGATTTCTGGTTTGTTGGATGAGCTTCAGAGTTAGAGATGCTGAATTCTATGCTATTACATGTAGGCACATGCCAGAGCAGCGGAGAACACACGTTCAGTGTCTAAAATAACTGTGAACTTCTTTGAGACATTACACATGCATGCGTCCAATTTGATCCAAATTGTGGAAGAATCACAGTTTACCAATGATCAGAAATTGTACGAACTTCAAAAGAAGTTTGAGGTGACTGAAGAAACGCCTTTTTGCTGAATTTGAACAAATCATGATTGGATTTATTTTTATTTTTAACTTGATACATCTCATTCTTTATTGGGTGTAGGAGTGTACTGCACATGAAGAAAAACAACTATTGGAGAAAGTGGCAGAAATGCTTGCTAGCTCTAGTGCTAGAAAGAAACAACTGGTAGCTGTTTCTTTTAGACACGCTAAGCTTACCTACAGTTCCTTTCGTTACTACCTTAGTGTAAATTCTTACCATTCTTTATTTGCTTGTTAGGTCCAAATGGCAGTTAATGATCTTCGGGAGACTGCAAACACTAAAATCAATAGGCTGAGGCAAGAAACATTAACCATGCAAGAGTCCACTTCTTCTGTTAAAGCAGAATGGAAACTTCACATGGATAAAACGGAGTCCAACTATCATGAGGATACTTGTGCAGTAGAATCTGGAAAGAATGACCTTGTGGAGGTTCTTCAGTACTGGTATGGATTAAGGATGTACTGCGTGTACTTTGTCTCTATTATAGTCTCTTTTGTTCACTGAGCCCTACCCTAAACAAACAATTGCACAGCCGCAAGAAGGCAGAAGTAGGTGCACAACAATGGATAAATGCTCAAGAGTCCATGCTTAGCCTAGACAAGAGAAATGCTGCTTCTGTGGATACTATTATTCGGTAGGTTTTTCTTTCCCTGTTGAGATCAAAACAGTCGATATATTTTCTTCATTTTTTCCCAATTGCTTTTGATCAGGGGAGGAATGGAAGCTAATCATCTCCTTCGAGCCCGATTCTCAAGTGCTGCATCAACTACACTTGAAGATGCTGAAATAGCAAACAAGGATATTAACTCATCCATTGAATGTCAGTATTCGGTCTCATAATTATGCATCATAAATGCCATGATAAATCATGCCACAGATGTCAATTGAAAAAATATTTATGCTTGTAGATTCATTGCAACTTGATCATGACGCTTGTGGGAATCTAAACTCTATGATTAACCCATGCTGTGGTGACTTGAGAGAATTGAAGGGCGGTCACTTCCACAGAATTGTAGAGATAACCGAAAATGCGGGGAAATGTCTTCTCAGTGAATACGCGGTAAGGGACCCCAAGTACCAGTTCCTTATTATGCACATATGTAGTATGTATAGATTCGGGTAACAAACAAACAATCCACATCCAGCCAAAGTAAAACACGGATTTTTAACATGTTTTGCTAGCATGCTTGAAGAGACATAAATAGTTAAATACCTTCTCTCTCTCTCTCTCTCTCTCTCTCTCTCTCTCAAGGAAATGGGTGTTTAACTCTTGCTGCTGGATTCTAATTTTGTGTGTTTAAACTGCTACGTGAAATACAGGTAGATGAGCCATCTTGTTCAACACCCAGAAAGAGAACCTTCAATTTACCGAGTGTTTCATCCATAGAAGAACTAAGAACCCCATCATTTGAAGAACTATTGAAATCATTCTGGGATGCTAAATCTCCAAAACATGCAAATGGTGATGTTAGATACATTGGGGCATATGAAGCTGCTCAATCCGTAAGAGATTCCAGACTTCCTCTTATAGCAATTAACTAGGGCAGTCAAAACTCTGTAAATAGCATATTGTTCAAATGTAATTCCATACAAATTACATATTCATTTATTGTTTATTTTGGAAAGAACAAAAGAGAAAGGAAAAAAAAAACGATAATATTTGTGGAGGCAGAAATGTGTGAAAGATTACCCTTTTTTAATTTGGTTTTGCTTCCACAATGGTATATCTATTGTTGATTTCAACTGAAATTGGATCATAATATGATTTTGACATCTTTATGTTGAATTGAATCTCAAGCCTTCCTTAACATATTCATTATCGTGGCAATCGAGAGTGAGAGGAAGAGTAAGACGGAGCTGGAGGGTTTCCTTGCAGGGCGTCTAGAGTTGTACATTTCGTCTTTACCTGCATATATACGATGAAATTGGCAACTCACTACTCAGATAAAGGAATAGATAAATTATTCTTTGCCAGAAATACAGTTCATAGGAGCCTCGCTAAAGAGAAAATTAAAAAAATGAGGCATTAGATGAGAGGGGGAAGAAAGTAAAAAATATAACTATAAGTGAATGAGTATAATGAGATTTTGAGTTGATGAAATCGGCTTCTAATTATTATTATTATTGTTCAGATAAAGGAATTCATAACCGTGAACTGTGTAGAATTGTAAATACCTTTGTGCAAGCGTCACTACTCATTACTCTAAGGAATTCGTTCTGGACTAACAATGTAAATACTTTTGCCTATATTTTATCCTTTAAATGATTTCACTTTTTTTTTTTGAAATAGTGCTGCATTACAAATTAATTACTTCCATTGGTATTCGTATTTAATTAACAAAAAAATATGGACGGAGCCATAGAGGTGGTACCACCTTTTAGCCATACATGCATTACAATATCTACCTTTCATTAGTTGATATTAAATTTGTTTTGTATAACAATATCTAAGGTGGTACCACCTGTTAGTACACATTTTCCGGACCCATATTACTCGAAGTGCATTTACCCATTTTACTACTAATGTACTATAGTTGTATTCTTTCCACTTTCAATTTCTTTTTATGAAGTAACAGTGTAATACTATATTGTAATTCTTTTTTTTTTTCCTCTTCTCAATCTCCTCGTTTTCAAAAGTGTAATTATAAATATACAACTCACTTTTATTTCGTTTTTATTTTACTTCTCCCCTGTCATCAAGTCACTAACTTCCTTGACCTTCCGGTACTGGACAGGCGTCAGCTCCTATACATGGTCTTACGACTTTGCGGAGACCTATGTTTTTGGTAAACAGTCGCCTGGGCCTGGTCACTACGACGGACTCACATTGTTCTCTAGTCTTTCTTTTTTGGTTTTTTTAAAAATTGATAACCTTTTTTAACTCACTTCTCCACCAAGTCAAGGGTGAGAACCATTCTAATAAAGTCCAAAATAAATAATCATCCTTATCTGGATTTATCAGAATATCAAGCCCCTCAATCATTTCTTGAGGGATGATAAGTTTCCTCTCCCAAATACTTCTTCTTTGCCTGTTTTGCTAAAAGAATCCAACATCTTTTCCAAATTTGATCGCCAGTTCATCACACAGCCGCCTAATTCCTTCTCAGTCAAGTCATCAAGGAATCAAAGCTTTCATGAGCAGAACTGAGTTCTACGTTCCTGACGAACAGTTCCAGACAGCTAATGACCTAGAAGAAAACGATGAAGACCTTTACTATGACGAATCAATGATGAACAACTGTTCAGACTCAGACGCATCAGATTCGAATCTCTCTCCTAGTCAGGGGCCTATCATTAAAGGAGACTAATGATGGGAATATATTACATTTATTATTTTCTATCTCTTTTTTATTTTTTTTAATCTCTTCTCCTTTCATCCCAATCCATCCCAAAATAGGGTGGGTGCTTATAATTTTCCTTATAAAAAAATAAAGATGTGGATATATAAATATGATAATGCATGTCTGGGTACACATCTACAATTTTTTGTTATTGTATTATATATTACATTTATTATTTTCTCTTTCTATTTTTTTTTTATCTCTTCTTCCATCCCAATTCACCTCCAAAATGGGGTGCGTGATCATAATTTCCTTATAAAAATAATAAATAAGTGGATGTATAAACATGATAAAGCATGTCCTTTTGCTGGTAAATGAGGATAAATACTTCAAAGTAAGATGGCGCGATGAAGTGTTTTTTTTTTTAATTCGTATGAAAATTCGTAACTTTTAATATAGCAATTTATCAGATTGTGTATATTTTCCATAATTCTTTTGAAATTCCAAAATGACAGTTTTTACGTTTGAATCCGTGACAGTGGTGATATCACTCTAGTCTTTCACATTGAAATTTGTTGTGTTGAATTCTCAAAATTCATTTTATTTATTCCTCCGATACAAGGGCAAAGTTTACACCATTTCAATCCATCCCTTTAGCAAGAACAACAGATGCTTCTACATATTTCACAAATTTCCCCCCAATTCTCCTACCCTTCAATGTTTATCTTCAATAAAAGCTTTCCCTGAGTCCAGGTTACACGGCTTTCACCTATTTTCGGGTATAAATAAGGAAATGGGCAAAAATGAAAATACAAATTGCTTATAACAAGCAAAAGCAAAAGTGGGAAAAAAAAAATGCAAAATGGCACTTCTTATTTACAATTGTGAATTAATCTCTTTTCTTTTAAGGTTCATTGCATACTTTTCAGCTTCGGTAATCAGAGAGAGCTATTTGCAACTGGGAATTATCAGGCTCAGCTGAATATTGTCTGATGAAGGCCCTTCTCCACCAAATCTCAAAAGCCTTCTGAATATTCGGACAGTCATCTCCTTTATTAAGAAATCTATCAAACCAATTGAGCAACACAGTTTGCTGTTGGAGTAAAGGAAGTGTCAAAATAGTTTGGCTTAGTCCATCCTCAACCAATTTTTTATCAACAGCTCTTGAAGCTCTCCTCATCCATCCAAAATCATCATATAGAGCTTCTAGCCATGTCGACAACAAGGAAAATCGAATTTCTTTTGGTACCAGTATGTGTCCCCTTCCAATCCCAATGCATAGTTGCGCTGTGATTCTACTGATCTCGTGCCGGTAAACCGTTGGAACCTTGGAATGAAGTGCAGCAAGCTCTTTCTGGTCTGCCCATATTTTCACAAATTCATCACCCATCTTTTTGCCAATCAAAATGTCAACAATCCACTGAATGTTGTCAGCTTCGCGAGTTATGTCGGCCATTATAACCGCCCGATCTGGCCTCTCATCGCCGTCCAGGGTCGCTTCGGACAGGCATAGGAGAAGAGAACTGATGCACTTGTGGCAAAGATGATAGAGTGTGTCTTTAGACACATCAAGTATGCTGCTATCATTAGATGCATTCTCTTTAAACAACCTAGACAGCAGAGCCTTCATTTCCCTGCGAGCCTTGTCGTCTTTCGCTTGTAGAACACCACTTAGCAGGTTCAAGAAGATGTCATCAGCACTATCAGCAGTAGATGGATCAGATGATACTCTAAGAAGAACTTCGGATGCAGGGTCATGAAGCTGCAAATGTTCTAGCTGAGACATGACTTCCTCCTGTTCATCCTCAGTCCATGGAATAGTTTCCAAATATTCAAGGCACGATAAAACCCCCAAGTCAAACATGATAGCCGCTGACACCTACAAAACAAAAAATATGAACATAACAAACAAATCTCAGTCAAAAACCAAAGAATGAACATCAAGAAAGCACCAATGTTGTCATATAGATAAGATCCAATAGTAAAAATTCCCCTCCATAACATGGTGATATGATATGAATTACCAACATTACAGGACCCAGTGAGTGAATAACATCATCAAAAGAACCAACTAAGCACTAACGTGGGGTTTAATTATGATATGGAATGTGGAATAAATAACCAATCACCAAACACTACCTAATAACAGCGTTAGTTAATCACTCCCTCCACAACAATATATCTTGAAATCAACCATGTAGCAATAATAATCATGAGAGTATTGAACACAGGTACCTTGAGCAAGCTCAAAATTTTAGGAACCCCTTGGCACATTTGGCGCAAGCGCAGCTTGAGATCATGGCAGTGCATCAAAACGACAGCCTCAACGTAGACTTGGACGTCGTCGCAGTCGCTGATCTCGACGGAGTGGGAGAAGGCGCCGTCGCAGCGAAACTTCTCGGCGAAGAAGCGGCTCTTGTCGGCGAGGACGGTCTTGCGCGCCTCCATGGAGACCCTCAGGCCGTCCCTTCCGACCACCGCGACCCTGACGTCGCCGCCGCGCAGGGCGGGCTCGGCGAGCAGCCCGGCGAGGCGATCGTGCATTTGGCGGCGCTTGTGGTCGGAGAATTTGTTGTCCTCGGACATCATGTCGAAGAGGGTTTGCGTGTGAGTGTGAGTCGGGCGAGTGGTGGAAGGTGGCGGAGAGAAGGTTCTAGAAGGTGAGAAAGAGAGGGTCGTGTCGGGTATGAAACCTTGTTTTATCATCGCTGACACCTCTCGGGTGGATTTCTGAGCGCTCTCTCCTCCCATTATTGAAGGTTCGTGAGAGTGTGTGTGAGTGGTCTCCAACAATTCTTAATTAACAAAAACAACTCACGACTCCTTCACATTACATTATAAGTGCCATGTCCCTACTCCCTTTCTACTTCACCAACCTCCTCTCATTTAACCCTTCCTAATTTCCCTATCTTTTCTTCTATTCACAATAATATTGGTGGATGCTTTTTTGGTTTAGACATTAACTCTCTCCTTCGTAGAGAGGATGATAAGGAAAGAAGTTAAGTGATGAGACGAAAATTAGGTAACACATAGGTGAAAATAATGTTTAGTCAAACACAAAATCAGAAAATGAGTGGAAATTAACTTTTTTTTACTTATTTGAATTTTTAAAAAAATATTTATTATAAAAATACTTTTTATTATTATTATTATTATATAAATATATGAAACAAGAGTTTTTCCTCCTTAGCAGACTTATCCAATTTAATTTGTATTTAATAATAGTCATATTTATTAAATAAATATTATTATTATTTTTAGATGATACATGTAGTCTTTTAAAAAAAATTCACTATTTTGAGATTAGAGTATCATAGTTGAGTGTTTATATTTTTTTATATAATGAATTATTTAATGTGTTAAAATATAAATAAAGTCTCGTATTGATAAAATAAAATAAAAAATAATAATTTATAAAAAAATATACATATTTCAATTGTTGATAGATTTTTTGAATGATAATCAAAAACAAAATTATGAGAACTTATATTCAAAATGAATCATATGCGTGAAATAATTATATAAAAATAACAGGTTATAATTTTTTTTTCTTGATATAAATATTTTCTCAAACAAATACCATGACATAATCCTAACATCATGGACAATTGACTTTTAAGTAAATTTGATTATCTTACTCTATTTTTTTTATATGAGACAAGCCTAATTACTAATTTAGTAAAAAAAAAATATAATAAGTCAATATTTTTTATTCTATTAGAAATCTAACAGTATTTTATAATATTTTTATTAGAAAAGGCATTAGTTGATGTAAGAAATTGTTTGAATAATTAAAAAAAAAAGCAATTAAAATTGATGCCTTATAACATGTTTAGATTTGCATAGAAGGGGAATGGATCCACATCTCTCTTAAAGCTATTCTCAATAGCTTATGTGTCTATGTGTTATTCGGTGTGTGTGTGTGTTTTTTTTTCTTTTTCTTTTTTTTGAATATATGAATATTTAATGTGTAACCAACCAGACATTTAATATATTTGAAATCTCATTGTGTCAAGTTGAATTCCCATTCCTTTATAATTAACAAAGTTATTTATGCGTGTTTTATTTATTTTTAACAAGGTTTTGGATGTAAGCACATGTATATAACATAAAGGTAAACACTAAAGGCACACTTTGTTGTTGTTGTTATTTTTTTTTAAATAAAAAAATAAAAAAGTGTTGTAATATGAATTGATAATTAAAATTAATTTATATATGTTTTAACGATCTTTAATAATTTAAAATTAATTTATCAACATTAATTTATTATTTTTTAATAAATTAAAATACACACATTAGGAAGTGAGATTCTCACTATTTTCTTCCACTTTCAATTAGACATTTTTATGTCCTTTTTTATAATTATTTTTACACACTATTTTTACAACTAGTAAATAAATTAAATTATATTTCAATCATATTAAACCACTCTTATTTTGTAATGACCTGACTGGTCACTACACACAGCACAACACACCAGAACACCACACAAAAAAGAACAAGTGTATACATATAGTGTCTAGAATATATATATATACAAGGTCCAAGTCTAGCTAGAGTCAAAGTGTACAAAATACATCAATCGCTACTACACCAAGTAGCTAAAACAACAAAACACCCGAAAGGATCAGCTCTATCTGCCAGCTACAGACTTACCACCAGTCACCAACCTATCACTGTTCTGCTCCCATATAACAATATGATCATTGCAGTCCAAACACAATGGAAACAACAAAGGGTAAACTAGTGAAAAGAAATCAACATACATATATAACAATATGAATGGTAAACAACTACAACTATCAGCACATCAACCAGCTTATACTACATCATAGCATTCAGCAATATTAGCACCGCAAAGCGGCAATATCAGCACTGCATAGCAGCAATAACAACAATAACAGCACCACTCTAGTGGCTATAACAGCACCGCTTAGCGGTAATAACAACACCGACTTAACGGCTATAACAGCACCGCTTAGCGACTATATCAGCATACAACTCAGCATTAAACAGCACAACCAAACAACTCACAGTCGAGCTACATAGCTCAAAACACAACACAACAAATCAGCATACAACTCAGCATTAAACAGCACAACCAAACAACTCACGGCCGAGCTAACATAGCTCAAAACACAGCACAACAAATCAACATACAGCACAACTAAGTAGTATACAACACAGCTTACTACTCACAACTCAACTCAATAGTCCACAGTACAACAATATTTTAATTCAGCATTAATAATCATCAATAACAGCCCAACTCAGCATAAAACAACATTTCTCAGCATTTCCACAACACCTAACAGCATATGGCTCAACATCACCTCCGCGCCCGACGCACTCCTGGTCGCGCTCGGCGTGGCACTACCAGAGAGCACCAGGGGTCCGCGTGCTCGGCGCAAGAGTGCCCGTGCCTGGCGTACATCAACCAGAGAGTCCAAGGCTCAAACGCGCCTGGCGCAATACCAAATTGCGCCTAGTGCGAACCCAGGCAGAGACTCTAAGGAGTCTGACCCGCCCAGCGTGCTCAAACCCGCGCCCAGCGCAGGGAAGGCAGAGACCTCCCCAAGGTCTCGCGCCCAGCGCAATTCAAATTGTGCCCAGCGCCCCCATGGCAGACCAAGAAGTCCCCACGCCCAACACGACAATGATCACGCCCGGCGCCACGCCAGAACACCCCAACCATGTTACCTACTGATATCGCGCCCGACGCAGTCCGAGTCGCGCTCGGCATGGGCCATCCAGAGGCTCACATTCTCAAACTCGCCCGGCGCATACATCTTTGCGCCCGGCAGCTTGCTTAAATGGAGCCCTTAGGTGGTCACGCGCCCGGCGCGAAGAACGGCGCTCAGCGCGAAGCTCAGCAGGAACCCTTAACTTTCGAAAAACTTCATCAAAATCCTGCAAAATCAACCAGAAAACCAACATACAATCCATCCAAAAGTCCACATTTTCATCAAACATCAAGGAAAACACCTCATTTTCAGCATGCAACCTCAAATCCAAGAAAAACCCAAATTTCTTCAAAAACCCCGAAAACCCCAAAACTCCATTTTTCACCACAACAGCTCATCAATCAACATAAACTCAGCCACACCATGAATTTAGGAACTCATTTTCAACCCAAACAACTAAAGACCTAGCTTCCCTTACCTCGGTACAAGAATTCCGAGCTCCGAGACGAAGAAGACGCTCAACGGAGACGAAATGGGGAAGAAGAGGAAGAAAGGAAGCTCCACACGGCTCAACAAGCAATTCCACACTTACTCCGCACCTTCAATCCAAAGAGAGCACCACCAAGAGAAGAAATCAGCAAAAGAGAGTGAGAGTGAAAGTTGAGAAAAGAGAAGAAGAGTAGAGAGTGAGTCGGGGAAGAAAGGAAAAAGGAAGGTCTCACATATTTTATCTTTATATATATATATATATATTTATTTATTTATTGATTGATTTTCTTAATTGTCTACCTTTTTAATCTGACAATTTTTTAATAATTAGTATTTTTTAATTGTCAATAGTTAAAATAATTGTAATATCATGTGGCTTACAGATTGACAACTGAAGATTTATAAGCTACTTGACAACTGAAGATTTATAAGCTACTAAAATAAGTCTTTTTAACATGTCTTCTTAGAAACTTCCTTAATGCATACCGAAAAGAGATTCTTAAATATTCAACTTTTGAAAAGGATAAGCATCTTTTTTAGTACATATATATAACTAATCAATTTATCTAAATTGTCATTAATTATACAATCTTGTACCCACTTTATTAGTAGACCTGGACCCTCTTGCTTGGATGTTTGATCACTTTATGTTCTCATTATCTCTTGAAATGTGTGACATTTATTATATGAAATACAATTATAATATTAGTATTATCTAATTTTAAATAAAAGGATCAAAATAAAATTAACTTTTTTATCCTTAATAAGTTTTTATCTTCCAAGTATAGAAGAATACGACATTTTTTAAAAGGAAAAATAATGTGTACATCAAAATATAAAATTGCGCATATATATATATATATGTAAGAAAAAAAAACACTTTTTGCTTCTATTAAAAAATGGCATTTAGCAAATTTTTTCGAATAGTTGATGTAATTATTAAAGATTATGTGTTGTTATTAAGGATAAAATAGGATATATAAAAATGGACACCAAATAAGATAATTTTACTTATTATTAGTATAAATTAACATAAAAAAGTACTACACATTTATGTGTATTGTTTTAAAAATAAAAATAAAATAATAATGACTCGTTAATAATTAAAGAGTCTGAGAATTTTTTGAGTAACTATATAGTTGTAAGGACAGCTTTGAAGAAAATAGTGGAAAGAAAAAGAAGAGTTTGAGACGTAATTATAAAAATATAATAATAAAAAAATATGTGCATAATTTCTTTTATTAATAATTTAGATAAGTAACAAATAATCAGTTGTGCTGACCATTGTGGATTCATACAAAATAGGTCTGATGGTTAGTATACTTTGAAAGCCACTTACCAACTTGCAATCTTTTCATAAAATTATTTACTGGTATTGAATTATTATAAGTTAGAAAAACATGGTAGTACGGTATAACTTATAAGTTGTCTTTACAAGGAATTTTTTTACTATAAGTTAATATTTAAAATTTTAAAAATGAATAAATTACTGTAAAATATTTAATCAAATCAACTTATAATATCTTTGAATGAATTGCCAAAGACACTTTGTAAAATTATTTTGGTCAACACTTTAGGGTTTCTTCCATTGGTTCGTGTACGATGGCTCATGGGATGGGAACACCAAGAGCTACTTTGAAAGATGAAAGCACATATTTTTAAAAAATCGTTTCAGATCTCCATTTTAACTTCGTAACAAACGTAAGTGATAGCTCAGCATAATTTTTTTTTAATACTAGTATGTTTCCAATCCCTATTTCCCCCTTTAGGCTTTTTAGGAAAAAAAGTCACTTTTTTAGTCTATTTCTAAATGATTGTTGTTATTATTATTATTATTATTATTCAGAAATACATGATTGATATTTTTGTTAAGCAAGAGATTAAAAAAAAAATTGATATAGGATAAGAATCACATATGTTTGAAATTTTCCTAAAAATAAGAAATTGAAAAATGATTTTTTTAGAAACTAAAAGCAGACAATTATATATTTAAAGATATACAAAAATATATATAACATTTTCTTAAGATAAAATATATTTTTAATAGTTAAATTTATTTAATTTCTAAATTTCTATTATTTAGTTTTAGTTTTTATATATCTTAGAATTTTGTTGAAATCCTACCTAAATGCTATTCATTATCATCTTTAATCACCAATCCTAGTTCTCCTTTGATGTATTATACATGTATTGGCCTTTATTTTTTATACTACAATCTTTAATCACCGGTCCTAGTCCCCCTTTGATGTATTATACATGTATTTGACTTTATTTATTTATTTTTAATTCTTTGCTTATATATATATATATATATATATATATATATATATATATATATATTCAATTATTCATTTTGTTAGGTGCATCACATGTTATGAGCTATGCATCAATTCTTTTAAAAGGGAAGACAAAGAAATGGAGTTAGAAGAAACAAATTTAGGGTAGGAAATTAAGAACAACGTACACGGTATCACCGTTACATAAAACCTAATTAGTTGATTTCCTTTCTTTATATTTCTCTAGTTCCTATTTCTGATTTTTTGTCTTGGATAAATTTTTTATTATAAACACTTTTATGAGAAAAAATAATTTTTTTTTATAAATTAAAACTAACTTATAATGAAACACTGTTATTTATTGATATCGCAATAAATTAGATAGAGAATGAAAGGGATAAGAAAAACACAATAAATTAAGACAAAGGATTTACACCATCACTAGGTAACTTTGAAACATCACACCATTCATAAATTACAATGAACATGTTACAAAATCAAACTTGGATTCCTGAACTTGGCTATACCATTGATCAAAGAACACAAATAAGTACCACCGACTCAATAAGGCAATAACTCAAAAGTATATATCGTGAAGTAGATATAACATCATCCTCTAACCTGTAATACAAAAGACAATAATTTAGCTTTAGTCACTAAAATTCTGCGTGTAGTGAGATCACAAGAGACATGCGAGATCTTGACAATGCAAAAACACCTGAGAGCAAGGTTTTCTAAAAGTTTCAACCACAACAATAAGGTTTTTTCAGAGTCGAGAACCATAATGCAACCATAACTATGGATGAATAGAACGCAATTTCCTACAATATTAAAAAAACTATGACCATGTCCATAATTTAAATACCTAACTTAAAGAATGAATAGTTATAAGGTTATCTATTCTCACACTCATATACTTTCATCTAACATATGTATTATATATATAGAGAAATTACTAATATACTTCTACTTATTTTTTAGTTAGAGTATGTTAACAACCAAAATTTTAGGACAAGAAAATCACTCACTTATTTTGATTTGATTAATTTGTATAAAGAATATTATAGTAATTTAATTTAATTTTAAAAGAAAAGAAAACATTTTCTCTTTCTTATTAATTTCATTCTCCAACTCATTTTTTTTATTAATTAATTTTTATTTGTTCAAAGATAGAGAAGGGAAACATCATAAAAGATGAAAGAGAAATGAGTTAGAGAAATATCTATCATTGAAAATAATGACTAAATTTTGTTGAAAATGTATAAGATAAATATTCTCCTCCTAATATAATTTATTTTATATTTGAGACTAGGATTTGATTTCTAAATAATTTGATTAAGAGATATGAATTACAATCACTTGTATCAATCCATGTGTATAACAATATATCTATATATAGACCTTTTTAGAAGACGTTCATCTCCTCTTGCACGTGATCTTCATAGTTGGCTTCGTTTTCTCCTTCGGTTGACTCAAGAGGAGCATCCAACTCAGGAGGTTTCTGGTAACACGTGAATGTTTAATCAAACATGTAAAAAGGACAATATGGAATAGAGGATGAAGGAAAACATAGTATAGCAATAATTAGCTTTATTTATGTTACCGTGCAACGAACTAGGGCCCAATTTACACCCCGAAAGAATGGATGGTTCTTAATTTCGTTTGCTCCCTCTCTTGAACCCAATCTGCTTTTGGGGTCTCTATTCAACAACCGGTACATTAACTGCTTTGCACTAAAACTTACCTGCACCGTGATTTTACATATACATAATGTATTGATTTAAAAAAATCATGCACAAGTAACTTTTGAAATAGAATGGAAAAACCCTTAAAATATTGTATTTCACTGGTTTAGAAATATTTGGAACACTTGGGAGTCTTTAACCTATTACATCTATTTTAGTATAGAACCAAGTTTTCAATAGTTCCATTTTTTGTGATGACAAAAAATGAACTTAAGAAAGTTGGTTTTCCAGCGAGGCAAGATTAAAAATTAATATTTAATTTCAAAATAAATGCGCATGATTAAAAGTCAATTGAATGTGATATATTAATCTAAAATCCCACACGGAGACTATAAATGCAATTTAACATTCGTGATTCATATTTTAATTTTTTTTTACTCTTTCATTCCTTAATTTTCAAGAAAATGCTTCCTTATGCAAGAATATATTGAGTCTCATGTTCCACCAAGAAATATAAAGTTTTACACTTTGGTTACAATAGGAATCTATGTCGCACCAGGTATACAATCTAAGCATCAAATTTGAATATTAAGTTGCGTTTACTATTGCTTAATTAAGTTTGAATAATTTTTTTAGAAGTATAAAGATGGATCTAATGTCACACAGAAGCAATGTGTAAACAACCAATGTAATCACTAGATTATGCAGGAACACAACCTCACCTGTTTATTTTTGGGAAATTTAATGTTCTTGTGGAGAATATTTGTAAATGTTCTTTGTCTAGTCTTTCCCCTGAATGGTGTATACCCATAAAACATTTCATACAGAAGAATTCCTGAAAAAAGTAATGCATGTAGTCAAAATATGTTTTGAAGTTTATCTGTACTAATTAGTCAAGTACCTTTTATGTGAAAGAGACTAATGGATTACATTCCGGCCATTAAATTCAATTAATGGAAAAAAATTTGGGCACATGCCCAAGTCAGAAAAGGGTGGAAAAAGGCAAAGGATTAAGAAAAACTGTGTTATTGTCTGATTTAACCAAGGCAAAAGTTTTCACTGATAGAATCCAAACTTTTTCAATTTTTTTAATCTACAAAAACATAAACATATCCACAACACAGTAAATATACAATGCATTCCTTTTTTTTAAAGTGATTTAGTGTCTAATAGTCTTGATTTATTGTAAGAATTAAAATTACCAAGAGCCCACCAATCCACAGCACTTGTATGGCCTGAACCCGTTATAATTTCCTGCACAAACATTGAACAGTCAATTACAACAACGTGTGAGAAATGGCTACAAAATTCAATGAAGCTTCAATGACATGAATAAAATAATTTGTACGACAACCAGGATTCCACCCCATGCCGCTCAAAAGAAAGAAAAAAATGATCTTTACTCTCCATGTTGGAATAACAATAATGTGTATCTTCTAACAATTCAACTTGGTCTTTCAAATTATAAAGTTAAACACGTTAACTATATCATCCATGTTTCACTAGGAATTTGGTGTCTATAAATGATTTGTTGCTTAAGAAATAATATTGTCTAGAAACAACGAACCGGAGCTATGTACTCTTCTGTGCCCACAAAAGAATTTGATGCTCTCATAGGTTCAGCCATAAATATTGGAGCATGTTGGCTTTTCTGTGCTTTCTTCTTTTCATTTATAGCTGGAACTAGAAGCTGTAAAGTGTGCAATCAGACATGGCTTAGTTTTGTTTCAATGGAGTTAAAAAGTATTACTTCTAAATAAAAACTTCATAATTTTAAGTTCGTGTCTCCAAGATACCTGTGGTTTGCAAGACGTTAAACATGACAAATCAAAATCTGTTAGAGACACGTGTCCACTACTCTGGAGTAATACATTTTCTGGCTTCAAATCCCGATATATTATCCCTGTGAATTCTCACCAAACAATATATTACGATATGTTGTTTGTGTCTTGGTGTACACAAATATTAATTTTAAGTGACAACATTTTATTGCTAGGACAGAATTTCACAATAAGAGAGGATTATATAATGCTAATGAGACATCTTAAAACATTTGATAATTTTGTGAGAAAAATATTTCAGAACATCTATAGATGTTTGTCGCCTAATATATTGATTTTGATAAGAGGTTTGGAAAGATTTCGTCGATTAAACACTTCCCAATTTGAAAAGAAGTTCACGAGTTAAAAAGGTAACAACACTATTTATCGCTATTACCATAATAATAATATTATCGTCATCATGTCATATGTGTGATGAATAGGAACCTACCTTGGTAATGAAGATACTCCAACGCAACAACTACTTCAGCGGCATAAAACCTATTATTATTAAGCACACTATGTCAGAAAGGAAAGTAGAGAAACATAAGTAGTCAACATTGTTAAATAAGTATCTTTTGTTTTTGTTTTTAATATTGAACACTATTTACTAAAGTTGCAGTGAAAAACAGACCACACATAAAGGTTAGCTTGTAACAATCTAAATCCATAAGAAGAACATTGTTGTCTTTTATGTGCATAAGGTGGAGAAGAGGAAACACATGAAATTGTGAAACAATAAGTATCAAAGGTACATGGAGGTGTAAAGGACTCCTACTTATTCATGAATTAATCAAGTTCAACTCGTGAATTATTCATTGTTTGTTTAATTAAATAAACTTATTCAAATTTGAGAGTAGTTTTCATTATTTACATGAGTTGGACCTAAGTTTGATATTAAGAGTTTGTGAATAATTTATTTATATTAATATTTTTTTTTTCTTCCCAAAATGAAAAATATTGTTGTCTCTAAAAAAATGTTAAATTAATTTTGAAGTTTCTATTTTATAATAGTCAATAAGTTATAATTTTTTAATTACTAAATTATGAAAATATAGTTGTCTAAAAAAATTAGTTCCACAGATCACATGTTAAGCGCATTTTTTTTATTAGTAAATAATTGTACCATATTAAGATAATATTAAATACTACGTTGATAAAGTCAAAAAATAATTTAAGAAAAATTTCATAAAAAGTAAAAATAATTAAGTTATAAATAAGCTAAACAAGCCAAAATCAAACTTGATTTTTTTCAACAAGTCAAATTCAAATTTTCAATTAGGTTTGATTAAATAATTAAAATAAGCTTAAGCAATCAAATTTTTCTTCTTACAAATCAAACCCAAATTTCAAGAATTCAACTTAACTCAACTCGTTTTCACTCTCAACGGTAAGATAAATATGTTGTCAACTCAATAAAGGAAATAAATCATGTAAGCAAATTCCAAATAAATGGACAAAATTGCTTTGGTACATAATAAGAGTGAGAGTGGTGAGTATACAAGAAGATAATTTAGCATTATGTGTGAGTATAGTATATACCTCACTGCATCTTCCCTGAGAACCTTAGCTGGTTGTCGGTCAAGAAGAAGGAATAGTTCTCCACCAGAACAATAATCAGTTATCAAACAAACATGTGTCTTGGTCTGCAAATTAATCAAGTTTCGAAGAATTTACAATTTCATTTTATTATAAGTAGTATGTATGTATCGTTTGATATCTAATAAGTTTTTGAATTAAATGAAATAGGAAATAAATGCATAATATATAACAACATTGTAAATATAATGTGTGAAACCATCCTCTATGGAAGCAATGATGTATCTTAAAGAGCTTGTGAGTTCTGACATATTTGCACTTTTTAAGCACATGCTTGAAAAGAGTGGCAACAGGGTGAGTAATCATTAAGATCCTGATGTTCCTCTTCTCTCTAATAAATAATAACTATTGAAAGAAGATGTAAAATATAACTATATTTTAGTTGTTAGTTACTCTTATATTCATCTTGTAGTTATAATTTAGCATGTTAGACAATTGGTAGTTATAATTGTATCTGTATATAAAGAGTTTCTCTAATCAGTGATAGTTTAAGTATCATTTTCATTACTCTATTAAACTATCTTACTTTAAAATGATAGAGTTTCAAACCTGAAAAGAAGCATATAATGCAGGAAGAAAAGGATGGTCTAACATGTCGAGGATCTCTCTTTCTGTGCAAGCTCTATGCACCTGCAAGTGACCCAGTAGGATAAAATTGTTTTAACTAATAAAAAATGAAGTCGATACCTTACAAACTTCCATGTAAAATTTCTAAAACTATTGATGGTAGGAGGTGACAAGAAAAAAGAAAAAAATTTATCAAATAATTATATTATATACCTTGTTACGATTGAGCATAACACCTTTTTCCATAGCCTTCATGGCAAAATATTGACCAGTTTCACATAGCTCCACCAGATAGACACTGAAAGCCAATAAACAATTGATATAATAACATTGCCCATAAGTTTGATTGGAAAAAATAATAAACAAAGAAAAATTTCAGATCACTCAAATCAATGAAAATATTCTAATCAAGGTTTTAAATTTTCAGAAATAGCTAAACTACAGACTAGTTCATATAAGTCTATAATATCTGCCAAAATTCCATTGAAGAAATATTAGACTTACTAGTTTAAAATCACTCGTTACACTAAGAAACATAGACAATTGAACCAATCTAGTAAGTTGGTAATACTTGGAGCGGTGAAATCATTAAAAAAAAAAAAGATCATAAGTTGTTGTTGCAGTTGAATCCACCACGCTGAAAGGGACTGAACATATGATGAAAGTATAGTTTCAGGTTTGACCATTAATTAGGTTCCTTGTATTATGTTTCCAAAGCATCATTGTCATATAGTTACAATTTGTTTCAACTAGCAATTAATTTAAGCCACATGCTACTTGTTTATGCCCATTTCAAATCCTGGGAAGTTGAAAAGAGAATCAAGAAGAAAACCTGCCGGTATCTCCTGATCCCAAAGGTTTAACTGGTCTAAAATGATTCAAGCCTATTTGCTCTCCACTATCTAAAATCTGCAAAACAAATGGTCACATAATCAATTTGCAAAATGCAACTTACATGAGATATTCAGAAAGTGTTTGGGAAAAAAATTCAAAATATAACAACCATATAGATAAAGAAGGATGTTTGATGTCATGTTTACCAATTCAAATCTTCAATACAATGCATAATTAAAAATATCATTTCCAAAAAAATCTAAAAAAATGATAAAAATATTTCTATCCTAGAACGTTATTGTAGAAAAATGAAATTGAAAAAAAAAAAAAATACATGATATTTGATCTTATTGTGAGATTTAAAGAGAAGGGGAGTGGGGGGTCAGATAGTCTAGAAAAGGCAAGACAATAATGGAAGCCAACACAAATGTCAAATGGAACATGTTGCAATGTTGACCACATATGTCAATGTTAGTTGTTTATGGTCATAATTTGTTTAGTCTTTCTTAAGTTTAGTTGGTTAATAGAAATAACAAGAAATACTGGAAAATGGCTTAATTTCAAATACATAACTAATACCTTCTTAATAGCCCTCCAAGCAGCTTCATCCCTTCTATGAGGTTTGGGGTGAACCACTCTTGAATGATTCATCCATAAATCTTCTGGTTTCTGAAGTTAGCCAAAAGATTATGAGAAAAATTGAATGCAAAAGCTTTTCAGAGGATACAAATAACTAAGGGAAATTACCATATTAGCATCTGGAAGTTCTCTCAGTGCATCATCAACATTTTCAGCTGTTTCCTTTACCTGAAGATTGATGTCAAATAAACTCGTTATAACTTGGAAATCACAAAGCATAATAGGGAACTATAAACTTCTATCGACTTTCAAACTAAAAGCCATTATTTGATATATATGATGTCGAAACCCCGAAAATTGAAGATTTCAATATATGTTAAACTAATGAAGCATTTGGATAGAAACCAAACCAATTGTTCTCCCTCTTTTGCAGTATCTTCTGCAATGCCATTGTGAAGAGGCTCCACATGTTGACTACCATCAAGTTGAACTCCAATAAAATATTGTACCTCTCCCTGTTAAACAAAGAAAGAGAAACAAGTTAATCTATGTTTCGATTGGAAGGTTTGGTAAATGAGTTTTGAGTTAACAAAAAAAAAAAAAAAAAAAAGTAATGGCAAGACATTAATACACAACACCTTCACTTCAGAGGACTATCACAAACTATACCTTCTGGTCACGCATAGGTTGCAAATGAAACAAGTTCCAAAACTTTTTACCTGAATAGAGCAGAATAATATTAGCAACCTTATTTGGCTTCAAGTTGTTAAACAATTATTTTCTTGTGAAAACTATGAGAAGGATTCATGATATGAAAACAAGGATATACGTTGAAATATTGAACTTTTTTTCATCTGCTACTACACATACATGTTATTCCTGGAAAACAAATATGGATACTAACATTTTTGTTTCCTTTTAATAAACAAAATATAGCGTAGCATTGGATATCCTGAGAACTTTTTCATACACTACTGTATGAATTATTCATGTAATACCTGCTAAAAATTCAATATGAAAAAAATTAGCTTATTGAACTGGGTCTAATAAGCTTACCACTCTTTGTATAATTAATGAGTTGCACAGTGACATCAGTTTGATTGTCAATAGCCTCTCTAATTTTTCTCACCGTTGCTGGATCAGTTTCAGGTCCTTGCAGAAACCTATATCACCATATAACATGTAAATAAATACCACTTGTTTTGGCATTATACAAACATCTTCCAGATCATTTCCAGGTATATCAATCTTTGGAAGATTTTTGGAGAAAATTATCATTTATCAAGTTTCCTAAAGTTTTTTGTAATTTGCTTTATCGATGTATGTATTTTTAAAATATAAAATAAAAGTGAGTCATTAACGATCTAAAAAATAAAAATAAGTTGTTAACAATATGGATAATTTTTAAGTAGTTGTATTTGTATGAGTAGTTTTTAAGTGATTTTGAAAAGTAGGAAAAATAAAAATATAAAAACTAAATAAAAAAAATGGTGGGAAAAGAAGAGTAGTCGTCTAAGAAGTAATTATAGGGATAATGCAAAATGGAATAATTTCCTTTATTATTGGTATAAATTATGTTTGCAAAAATTAAAGCTTTTTTTTTTTTTTACAGAATTTTTCCATTCATCTTTCGTGGAATCTTCATACTCTAGTAAATGAAGCCTTAGGTAAAGTTAGAAACATCAATTTACAATATAGACAATACTCTATGTAATATCAATTTTAATGGGTAGATATGAACCAAAGTAGTTTGGTATTCTTTTTCATGGTAAGTATACATTAATTTAAAGCATACCTGCAGTTTCTTCCCAAGATTTCTTCACGACTGTACTCTGTAAGCTCTAAGAAGCTATCAGATGCAAAGATCTGGAAAACCAAATAAAACCCAACCCTTTTAAGCTCATATTCAGTACATGAATCCCATATAAAAATTCAGCATTTTTGTTGCATCATAAATGATAATAGTAATAATAATAAAATAGAAAAATCATCTTACAATGGGGTTGTCGGGTAGCCTTGGATCAGTAATGACAAAGTTTTTCTCAATACGTTCAAGAGTGGTAGCAAGATCAAGACCCTTTCTCTTTTCCTTCTTATGTACTTTTCCATCAAAACTATCAGGCCTTTCATCATCATCATCATCACTACTCACAGAGCTGTCCTCAACAATCGCTTCATCATTAAAGCTTCCAAAGTTAGATTGACTTTTCCTGATGAACCTGAAACATAGATTTATAGAAATTAGAAAGACAAAGTTGAAATATAGGATCAAACATAAACTGCATATTATAAAACTTGTAGAACACTTAAAAAACTAGTTAAAAAACACACTAGATGCTCATATCCATCCCTCATGAAAGAAAACTTGTATTTTTAAAAATAGTCCATAAGCTATTTGTTCTTTTGTGTATATAAGTAAAGTAAAAGAGCATGCATACATACCCCATGAAAGAACGACGACGAGAGTTCTTGTGTTTCTTTTCAGGTATCTCAGCGATTCTCTCCATTGAACTTCTGTCTCCCGCATGTGATTTTCGTCTAAAAGAAGCCACACTCTCAGATTTTCTCCTAGATGACTTTTCTGGTTTCTCTTGTGCATCATCACCGGATGCTGACTTTCTGATCAAGGGACGACCTCCTGATTCACTCAGTGCCCGAGGCCTTCTTACAGCCAACACCAACTCAGATACTGAACTATTTGCCTTCTCTTTCTGACGAGCTATATGAGCAATACCCAACCTGTTAGCTTAGTTGTCAAAGTATACTATGCACAACATTCATCATTATTTTTTCTCTATTTTTTTATCCTATCATATCATCCATCACGTCCACCCTTCTCTCTCATCTATTTATATCTTTATCTCCATGTCCATGCATTATTTATGAAGCATATGTGACATAACAACACTTACTTTCAGCATGTAAATTGTGCCTTGTATGGTTTGAAACATGCTTAATGGTTGCCTAGCTATTTCCTTTGTGATAAATCATAGGAATTCTAAGACCATCCGTTGTTTAGTTTTGCTTCTTATCCTCTTCATTAATCGATAATGTTATTGGACTACCGTTGTTATAACTTGGATCAGAACTTATAATTTGTGTGTATACCAATTGAATTGATCTAGATTTAAACTAGTCCTGCCGTCATCTCCATCCACTTCAACTATTATTATAACATTTATTAAAATGTTTGTATGTTGATATTAATTACTGTAAAATAAATTTAAAGGATGCCTATAGCTTGACAATTATTTATTTATAAATATAAAAGTTTATCATGTTACCTTAACTAAATTAAAATATTAGTTTCAAGTTTATGACAGGTAATTTTTTTTTTCCCTTTTAGCTTTTTACCTCTTGTTCAATCGGCTCTTCTTTAAACACCACTCTAGTAGTGAGGTTTTCCTTATACCATAGCAAAGTAATAATATAAAAAAAAGTGATTTTTAAAAACTTTTTTGTACACATTGTTACAGTTCTATCAATTAACTCCTTTCCACAACTACTTAAGATACTAATTTAAAGTTCAATGGTTTAATCATAAAAGATACTAATTCAAAGTTCAATGATTTAATCATAATTGGACCGATACTATGTAATATTTAAATAATACAAAAAATAATATTATATAAATATAATATCATAATTTTATAAAACTAAAATTAAAACAAAAACAACTTTTTATATATTTTTATTTTTAAAATTCATGTAAAAGTCTAAATATAATATTTAATTTTAAATTTTAATAAAATATAGCAATGTATATTAACAATTTTATATTTAGAATAAAAAATTATTAAATTAATATAATATAAAATATAAAATATCATGATATAAAAATTATAAATTAATATAAAAGAATAAATTATATTTTTATAAGAAAATATTAAAAATAATAAATAAAAAAATTATTTTTATTTATAATTTGTATTAATTATATTTATTTATCAAAAAAATCTTTAAAATAAAAAATATATTTTAAAAATCGATTCAACCAGTTTTTTTTTTTTTTATACCGGTTTTGAGCTGATTTATTTAATTTTTTTACACACCAATTTTATGATTCTCTCGAACTATTAAACTAGGAATCGATTGGTCGAACGGCTGATGTAATCCAATTTTGAGAACAACAAATACACCTACAAAGTAACAAAGGTCTAGTCTTTGTTTCACTTATGAGTGTGCTTTTATTGATGAGACAAATTCTTCGCGGCCCACTTGATGTAATATGACTAACTATAGAATAATTTGTTACTTATACACATCTTATTTAATAAATTAAAATGTAATTATTATTATTTTTATTAAAAACAGGGCCAACGGCCCATTAATGTATTTATTTATTAAATTTGTTACATAGCTTGAGGTTACACAGTTATTTAAGTACTAGCATGCGGAATATACATATATATATATATATATTATAATTAAAAATTATAATTAATTAATTAATTATATTATGTTTGAATATATAAATTATATTTTAAATTTATAATAAATAATTTATGTAACAGTACAAAATTATCTTGTTTATTTTAAAATATTAATATTTAATTTATAAACATGTATGATAAATAAAAATTGAATTAAAACCATAAATTCTCTCATAAAAAAAAGGTTTTAAAATCAGTTTGAGTCAAGTTAATTGTTATGTTAAATATATAGGTTAGAATATGTGGGATACATACCATCATATCGAATCAAAGATTCGGGCAATCCATTGGGACGTAGCATCTTCTCCTTCGTCCCCTCTGTATGCTTGCTAACCTCCACTTGCATTCTGCCACCATCTCATTACACACAATATGCTTTTAAGCTAGTGCACAAACAAATACTGATAATATATTTTATTATTGTGTTATTTAGAAGGAAAAAATAAACCCATTGCACTTATTTTCATTTTAGTATGACTTACATGAAATTTATTTAATAATATATGTCCAAAAAAATATGTTGAGAGCATTTTTTTTTGGAATTTAACTTTTTTTTTTTATCAAGTACGAAAATAATTAAAATTATGATCAAATACATTCACATATAGAAGACTTTATAAAATTATAATAAAAAAATTAAAGTATTTTTTGAATTAGTAATTATCTTATAGTTCTGAAATTCTTTCTTTTTTTTTCTTCTAAAAGTGATTGGGGAGACTCAAATCTTGTACGTATCAGACAATGATGCATGCTACCGTTCCATTACATCAAGACCCACGTGCAATTGTAACAAAAAAATGAAAATAAAAAAGAGACACACGTGCAATCAATGCCTCCTTTTGTCTCCTGTTTGTTAATCTCATGCAATCAATGCCAAGTAATGAATAATTCAGTTTGCAGAACAGTGACAAAGATATGGATTTAAGAAGATCTATTTGGCCCAACATAATAAAATATTTGGAAAAAAAAAAAAAAAAAACCTTCTATATATATAACACTAGTATAAACCAACGCAATTTACCCAAATCCTACCATTACAAAACTCATATATTACCTCAATATATACTTATTGTGGCAAATTTCATAAATAAATAAATATATACATATATATATATATATAAAGAGCCCAGATAGTTGAATGGCCCAAACCATGAGACACGAGATAAATAAACAAAAAAAAAATCCATTTGATTAAGAATTAGAATAAATTACAGAAAAATAATAGTAGTTATTAACTTATTATACAGATTGTTAAAAAAAAAAAAAAAAACTCATTACACAAAAACTTTACAAAATATGATGAATCATAATATTTTTTTACTGATTGACTTTAGGCGGATCCTGAGAGTAAATAAATAGGAAGAGAATACGTTTTGAATGAAGAGAATTGAGAAAAGAGAGTTGAGGATGGTGAATATGAGTGTGGAGAGTGAAGTGAAACTGGTCCAACTCTCCCCGACCAAACCAATGAAAAGTCAATTCGTTGTCACTATAATATAAGGTCCGAATAGTTAAAGACATAGAGTAATAAGTACCCGATAAATTTGAGGAGATTGCCATGGTGATCTTTGATAGGGGCAATAGTGAGAAGGTTCCAAAAGGGAGTCCCATCCTTCTTGTAGTTAAGTAACCTTCCGCAATAAGTAGACCCTCTTTCTAAGGCTTCCCTTATCTTTGCCACATCATCCGGATCCGTGTCTGCGCCCTGCATAAACCGACTGCCACACACAAAACAAACACCCTTTACATTTACATTTACATTTACATATTACATGCTCCTTTTCCTTATACTTTACTTACACTTTTTTTTCTTTTTCCGGTTTTTTCAAATATTCAAATATTAAATAAATTATAAAAAAAAATACCAGTTTCTCCCAATGACCTCCTTGGACGTATAACCCGTCATCTTGAAAAACCCGGCACTAGCATACATAATCGGGTAATCGGGTTTGGTAGCATCCGAAACCACGAAAGTTTGTTGAAACGCCGACAACGCCTCCCTCAGGTCCTCCGACACCCGCGGTATTCCGCCGCGCTGCTCCCTTCCCTCGTCGGAAGACTCGCCGGAGCTTCTCACCGAGTTCCCGGAGTCCCTCCGAGACCCCTTCCCGCTCGCCTCCTCCCCGCCGGAGCTCCGCGCCGCCGCCACTCCCTGCGGCCTCCCCGTCTCCGTGTCCGTCTTCAGCACCAGCCCCCACTCCGCGGCGCGCTTCGCCGCGCTCCCGGCCTCCTCCCCCGCCGCCGCAGCCGCCAGAGGCTCCCCGAGCACCGCCGCCAGCGTGGGCGGAGCGGAGTCCTTCAGCGCCATCCATGACGTGGCGGTGACCTCGTCGGAACCGCGCTGCTGCTCCTCCGGCGGGTCCTCGGCGCGTGAGTCTATCCACGTCTTCCACGTGGATTGAGAGCGCAACGGCGACGCCACCGGCTTCTCGGCGGAGTAAGAAGACGATGGGTTGAACACTTCGAGCGAGCCACGTTGGTCTCTTGGAAATGCCTCCATCACTCTCACTCTCTGCTTCCATTCATTCATACACACACACATACATGCAAATTACTTCATATCACTACGTTACTAACAATAAACAATATATGCATAATCATCAACGGATAAGAGATATACCCGTCACCCGTGTTAGGATGATGAGAAAGACCAATTTATACATTAAGGTTTTTTTTTTTTAAAATTGTCATTAACACCATGTATAAAACATTACAAGTCATGTCAAGAATGATTTATGATTGATTAAGAATATTCAACATTTTCCACTGGTAGCAACAAATTCAGTTACTAATTTTTTATGATGGGGTTGAAACTTGAAATAGCATGCATGAAACTGCGTAACCATTATATGCTTAAAAATATATATTTTAAAAAAAGCACAATGAGTGATTACTGATAAAATAATAAATGGCTGGTTTTTCTGTTGAATAGGGTGGGATGAGATTCAGATGAAACAGGTTGATGTGTACTTTGGAACTAACATATGATGTTGTCCGAGTATCTTATCATGATGGTGCAGTGTTAGTAATGGGAATGGCTTGGGCATGTGATACGGGTGGGACTTGTACAGCGAGCCATGAGTTGTGTGGGTATTTTGGTAATTTCGGGTCTGTCCCTTCAGCTAGTTGTGAGCACGTCACATTTTCTTCAGGCTAGTTTTGTTTACTAGTTGAGGGTGGGATATTGAAATGAGTGGTGGAGGTGGATGCAGTGGTTTTACCTCGAGGGACTAGGGGGGACACCAATTAAAGTATGGAAACTGAGACTAAGACAGTGTCTGGGTTTTATGTGTGATTAGTTATGTCAGAACACAAGTGTCCCCTAGGGCCAGAGAAATCCCCAGAGGTGGACACGTGATGATGGGAAAGAAATTAGAATGAAAGGAATTGATGGAAGCTGTGCTGAACGAGGAAGTGTTTCTTGTGGTGGTGTGGAACAGAAATGAATGTTGGAGAACTTTCTTGTCATCAATCGAACAAATGAATCAGAAGAGCATTCTAAACATGCATGATTTGATTTATAACCTGTCAGGATATAAATTGACATAGTACAAGGACAGTTGGGGAATTGTGAGGAAGATTCAGAAGTTAATTCCAGCATGAAAAATCAGTACGTTAAGATGTGTGATTGGAAATATGCCAGTGTAATAGTTACCTCTGGTTGTGCTGTGCTGGATAAGGAATTCTGTGGAGTAGTGGATCTGCTTATTCTTCAACAAATTAGCACACAATATAAACATCGAGAAATGATTTCTAGAAATGGCTTATAATGCAGAAGGAGGACAAGTGGAACAAAAAGATGAAGGGATAATTTGATCATTGTTGTAAAGGTTTGGGTTCCCATTCCTAATGTATGGAAATTTCACATGGGTCATGCCTCTTGCACGTATTCCCATGAGTCTATGCTATGCTATAATGCAACCCTCTTCGCTTTGGAGTCCTAGAACATTTGAGACACACAATTTTACAGTGTTGAGGAGTGTTGTTGCCTCTTCTTAACCAAGGTCTTACCTTCAATGATTTTCTGGTGTCAGTAGGTGATTGACAGTCTGGAAAGTGGGTTGTCAAGCAAGAAAAGCAACAAGAACAGAGAACGTGAACATCATCTAAATCTCCTTAAGCACGTTGATCTCTGCAGGCTGTACCCTCCTTTTGTTCCAAGGACAACACTGTTTGGTTTTCTATGTCTGAGGTTGTGGACTTATAGCCGAGGACAAATGCAAAATCAGACAACCAAAAATGGCGAATATCTACTCACTTTTGGGTCTCGGTAAACATATAGAATATTAATATATACCCACTATCTCGCACAAGGGTAAATCTTGCCTATCGGGAGCGCGTTGAAAGGGCATGGTCACATGGATAAGCTTGAGAAGTGGACACATGAGATCATGTTGGTAGACGCTGGATGATTTCGTGACCACAAATAATCCTCTAGATATTCAGCTAAGTGTATATTTTCCCCTTAATGTGTGGGCTGCAAATGCTGATTGATGTTTACCTTTTTGATGTGGTTGCATGCTGAGTGCTAAAATGATTGAAAGTGAAGTAGTTATTTCATCAACTTGTTCAACTTCGTGATGTGAAGGATCAATGATACCTAGGATAAGTGATCTGCTATCGCTTGAATGCCAACCATTCACAAATTACTCCGAATATTGCATGAACAAAATACTCGAACAAGGCAAAAACAGGAATATATATAATTGAATTTAATTAAGTCAACTGTCTCTTGCTTCTGCTTTTATCCATGATGGTTGGATGAGAAGAGATTTGAGTGAAGTCGTAAATCTAAATGATAGTAACAACTCTTTGATGTATTGAAACAAATTCATTTCAAATTAAGATTTTATTTGGGACTTGGTATTAAAATTTGATTGTGTTATTTATTGTGTCAAAAATGGAAATTATAACTTTGATAGTGTTATTTATCATACTCCAAAATATTAATAATAGAATCTTATTTACACATAAAAAAATAATGTTATAAGTGTTGCGTACTATATTAACAAAGATGATTATACGTTTTATATGTCTTTATGCTTGTGAGTCTTCTACATTTTTAATTTTAGTCACTATACATAAATATTATTAGTGAATTTTTTTATCATACAAAAGTCACTTACTAATAAATTTGATTTACAAAAAAAAATTCACTTATATTTTTATTAATAAAAATGTTACATCAATCACGATTGATATTTTATAACTAACTCAATTTGTTTTATTTTATAAGTAGCTTTTGAGTATATATATATATATATATATATATATATATATATATATAAATTATAAAGACTAAAAATTAATTTTAAAATTTATGAACAGAACAATTTTACCTCAAATGTAAGAAGAAAAATAAGTATTGCTATATTTTGTTTCATGGAGTATGCAAATAAAATTGAAAGCAGTGTTTGTCAAATTTGTTTCATGGGGTTATGCTTGGTTACCTATGACATTAATTTAATAAAAATTTTAAAACTAGTAAATTGAAGCGAAAAGTTATTTAAATTATAAAAGTTAATAATGTATAATAGTGAATTCCATTTAAAACATGTAAATAATATAAAAGAAAATTCTAAGTTAGAGATGCCCTTATTGTGCATAATCGCAAGGCCCGTGACAAGAAATTCTGTCAGAAAGCTTTTCTTTTCTACCTGCATGGACAAAATTCGATATGATCCAACTAGGAAGTAAATTATTAGTATTCTCCTACATAGCTAAACATCGTTATTACAGGTGAAAAATGGAGTCACAAAAGGAAATTGATTCTGTTCCGGCCAAGACACGCGCTAGGATTTTTTCCTAGGTCAAGCCTCAAAGCCAGAGCATTCAAGAGTGTAATCTGTCTGCTCAACTTTAGGGTTTTGGGTTTTATGGTACGTCGTTCATGGGCTTTTTGGGCCCCGAGAATCAAGGGATTTCCCTAACCGTTCTTATCATGATGGTGCGAGTTAATGGGAACGAGCTTGGTCGGATTCCGACCGACTGGACCCATACCGAGGGTCCAGTAAGGTAATTGTCGAGTGGTTCCCTTGTAGGCGAGAGGAATCGAGCTTAGCAGGTCGAGTCGGGCTATGACCGATTAGGTCTGTACTGAAACTTAGACGAGAGGTAACTTAGTCGGATTTTTACCTAGACAGTACACTAGTCGGATTTTTACCTAGACAGTACACTAGTCGGATTTTTACCTAGACGGTACACTAGTCGGGTTTTTACCTAGACGGTACACTTGTCGGGTTTTTACCTAGACGGTACACTTGTCGGGTTTTTACCTAGACGGTACACTAGCCCTCCAGCTTTGAGCGTGTAGGGCGAGAAGGCTTTGCTAGATAGAGGGTCGGCTTAGCCATTGCCGACCTGTCCCTTGTTAACCCCATGGTCGGAATCCGGCCTAGACCGTACACTAGCCCTCTAGCCTTGAGCGTGTAAGGCGAGAAGGCTTTGCTAGATAGAGGGTCGGCTTAGCCATTGCTGACCTGTCCCTTGTTAACCCCATGGTCGGAATCCGGCCTAGACCGTACACTAGCCCTCCAGCCTTGAGCGTGTAAGGCGAGAAGGCTTTGCTAGATAGAGGGTCGGCTTAGCCATTGCCGACCTGTCCCTTGTTAACCCCATGGTCGGAATCCGGCCTAGCCCGTACACTAGAAATATGGAGGTTTTAAAACCAAAACAATCGCCAGAATTTCGATCTCAACAAAAGGTATAGTAATTCTAAGTTAACCAAAAGTAGTCTCCGAAATTCTGATAACCATAAACAGTGAATCACAAATATCATTGCTTAGAAGTATCACCATTAAAACGAGTATAATCGCGTAAATTCCGATTGGCATACTCCATGCATCAAGATTATTCTAAGTTAAAAGATTGGGGCAATAAGTAATAGTCGTCAAGATTCCGGCTTCAATGAGTAACTGCCGAAATCCCAACTTCACTTACGATCCAAAAAATTCTAAGTAACAAAAATGGTTTTTACATGTTGGGTTCTTGAACAATAGTGATCGCCTCAAAGCCGATTACCTTTGTAAATGGATCACTATTATTTTAAGTTATCACGGGGTTTGATAAGAACCTAAATTCCGTTTAGCATAAGTCACGAAAAATACTTTCGATGACCAAATATAATCGGCCATATGCCGAGTTCAACAATGTTTTTTTTTTTTTTTTTTTGAGTTTTGCGGGGTTGGATCACCCTATTGCTGATTCTATGTAATTGGAAAGAAAATTTGACCAAACAAATCGCCTAAGCTCCGAAAACAAACGGAAAATTTTTAGCATAAGTCATGAAAATTTTTCTAAATGAGTCGGTGATAATCCGATTTGTATAATGAGTTGAAAACCTTGTAAAATGAAATTTACTAGACCAATGGAAACTTTCCTAGTTGAAGATTAAAATATTCCGAAGCGAGTCGACCAAATTCTGAGTTGCATAACAAACAAAATTTCTGTCAGAATGAAATTTGCGTAGCCATTCGGTAAAATTCCGAATCGTAAAAAAGAAGTGGAAATTTTCCAAGTTAAGCGTTAGATCTTACGACCCCAGTCGTTCCAATTCTGACTATTCAAAAAAATTTGTACGTTTAGTCGGCCAAAGTCTGATTCGCATAATGTATAGAACCAAATTTAATACGGCCGGTCGGCCATATTCCGATCCATGTGATGTCGTGTTGCAAGATGAATGACAATCGGTCTAAAGCCGTGTCGAGTTTGTGCTCGTCCAGTCGAATTTGAACCGATCAATCACGATTTTTGGTCTTCGAGTTATTTATACTCGCCCAGTCAGATTTTTGCCGACAATCACGAGTTTGTCTTCGAGTTATTTATACTCGCCCAGCCGGACTTTTGCCAACAATCACGAGTTTTGATCTTCGAGTTATTTATACTCGCCCAGTCAGAATTTTACCGACAATCACGAGTTTGTCTTCGAGTTATTTATACTCGCCCAGTCGGACTTTTGCCGACAATCACGAGTTTGTCTTCGAGTTATTTATACTCGCCCAGTCGGACTTTTGCCGACAATCACGAGTTTTATCAATCGAGTTATTTATACTCGCCCAGCCGGACTATTGCCGACAATCACGAGTTTTATCAATCGAGTTATTTATACTCGCCCAGCCGGACTATTGCCGACAATCACGAGTTCTTCGAGTTATTTATACTCGCCCAGCCGGACTTTTGCCGACAATCACGAGTTTTATCAATCGAGTTATTTATACTCGCCCAGCCGGACTTTTGCCGACAATCACGAGTTTTATCAATCGAGTTATTTATACTCGCCCAGCCGGACTTTTGCCGACAATCACGAGTTTTATCAATCGAGTTATTTATACTCGCCCAGCCGGACTATTGCCGACAATCACGAGTTCTTTGAGTTATTTATACTCGCCCAGCCGGACTTTTGCCGACAATCACGAGTTCTTCGAGTTATTTATACTCGCCCAGCCGGACTTTTGCCGACAATCACGAGTTTTATCAATCGAGTTATTTATACTCGCCCAGCCGGACTATTGCCGACAATCACGAGTTCTTCGAGTTATTTATACTCGCCCCGCCGGACTTTTGCCGACAATCACGAGTTTGGTCTTCGAGTTATTTATACTCGCCCAGCCGGACTATTGCCGATAATCACGAGTTTGCCTACAAGTCAGAATCAATTTGAAAATAATGATTTTATTATTTGATGGTACCTCATTAAAAACCTTTTTAGCATAACACCCTCGCAGCAGACTCCCATGCTTCTTCCACGAATTGACATCTGAGCACGAAAGTCCATTAGATGTTGACTAGGATCCTGTTTCGCGTCAAACGGTTCCACCTGCTGATACGAAGCTGTTCTTTGACAAACCAGTCCTCAGATTGACAATCCGAACGGTCAGAATGAAGAACCTCAATTCATGAACCTATAGTCCAAAAATCAGGCCGATCCAACGGTGAACGACTTCACATCGATTAAAACACAGTACCAGCTCTGTTTTGTGCTGGAACACTTTCACCTACTGATATGGAGCTGTTTTTCGACAAACCAGTCCTCAGATTGACAATCCGAACGGTCAGAATGAAGAACCTCACTTCCTGAACCTATAGCCCAAAAATCAGGCCGATCCAACGGTGAACGACTTCACACCGATTAAAACACAGTACCAGCTCTGTTTTGTGCTGGAACACTTTCACCCACTGATATGGAGCTGTTTTCCGACAAACCAGTCCTCAGATTGACAATCCGAACGGTCAGAATGAAGAAACACATTTCTGGAACCTATAGTCCAAAAATCAGCTCGATCCAACGGTGCAAGACCTTACACGGACGAAAACACAGAGCCCACTCTGTTTTTGTGCGGGAAACTTCCTCTCCTTCTCTCTCTCTGGGTCGCGCTCCTCTTTCATGCCATTGATCATGGTCATCATCTCCTCCATGGTTGGTGGTTGCGAGTTGTTGTTGTTGCCGCCTCTCGCTATGGTAAAGTGTAGGTTTTTTTTTTGTTTCTTGGGGCGTAGGAAGAGTTTCACCGTAGCCCCACGGTGGGCGCCAAAATGTTCCGGCCAAGAGACGCGCTAGGGTTTTTTCCTAGGTCAAGCCTCAAAGCCAAAGCATTCAAGAGTGTAATCTGCCTGCTCAACTTTAGGGTTTTGGGTTTTATGGTACGTCGTTCATGGGCTTCTTGGGCCCCGAGAATCAAGGGATTTCCCTAACCGTTCTTATCATGATGGTGCGAGTTAATGGGAACGAGCTTGGTCGGATTCCGACCGACTGGACCCATACCGAGGGTCCAGTAAGGTAATTGCCGAGTGGTTCCCTTGTAGGCGAGAGGAATCGAGCTTAGCAGGTCGAGTCGGGCTATGACTGATTAGGTCTGTACTGAAACTTAGACGAGAGGTAACTTAGTCGGATTTTTACCTAGACAATACACTAGTCGGATTTTTACCTAGACAGTACACTAGTCGGATTTTTACCTAGACGGTACACTAGTCGGGTTTTTACCTAGACGGTACACTTGTCGGGTTTTTACCTAGACGGTACACTAGCCCTCCAGCCTTGAGCGTGTAGGGCGAGAAGGCTTTGCTAGATAGAGGGTCGGCTTAGCCATTGCCGACCTGTCCCTTGTTAACCCCATGGTCGGAATCCGGCCTAGACCGTACACTAGCCCTCTAGCCTTGAGCGTGTAAGGCGAGAAGGCTTTGCTAGATAGAGGGTCGGCTTAGCCATTGCTGACCTGTCCCTTGTTAACCCCATGGTCGGAATCCGGCCTAGACCGTACAGATTCTATTAGAGTTTCAAAAATACCAAGTCCTCTTTACTACGCATGTTCCGAAATTCGAGGTTGTTTTCGGTATAAGCAACTGGCGAAGATGAATTGACTAACATGATCAAATTACTTTAAGACGAGTTTCTTTTTAGTGTTTAAATTCAATTCAACTCATCCAAATCCGTTCATATACATGTTGGATAAGGAGTTTTGATTTTCAATGCAACCCACACCAACTCAACTCTTAAATATGATATATTATTAAATTATTGTATATATAATTATATATTTTAAAATGAAAGGCTAGATTACTCTTTTGTTTCTTCATTTTATTTAATTTGTTCATTTGCAATAGGTTTATCTATTATTGAAAAGTTCCGTTAATTTTTTAATTTTTGAAAATATTCAATGTGATATTTTATGTTTAATTGAGATTAACAACGTTAATATTTTTTACATGTGACATAATAAAAAAAAAGTGTATTATCATATATGTATAACAATTTAACTTCACTATTCGTTAGTCTCAATTAAACAAAAATGATCATATTGTATCATTTTTAAAAAATTAACAGATTAAATTGAAATTTTTTGATAATAAAGAGATCAAATTAAATTAATTGAATAAAACAACAGAACAAAAAATTAATTTAACACAAAAATACAAAAGTGTTAACTTTACTACAAACTACATCTCAACGGTATTTGTTGGACAACAGCATACTTGTACGTTTTGTTGGCTATCAATTATTATATGGTGGAATAAGGTCTAAGCATATATAATATTCAATTTGTAAGTTGTAATGGTGAGTAATATTTAATTTGAAAGTTTTGTTTCGTTGTTTGTTTTCATAGATTTACCAGCAGATTGGGTTATTTCTCTTGCTAGATTTAATATATATATATATATATATATATATATATATATATATATATATATATAAATGAGATCCACTTACTTCTTAGCAAGATTTAGTTTATTTAATAATTTATATTTTACATTAAATTTTAATATCAAATTTTAATGATCTAAATGCTAATTAATTTATTTTAATATATAGATAAAATTTATGTATTTTTAAAAAATTTAAAAATTATATGATACATTATTATATAGATTTAAATTAACATATATTTTTTTTTATAATTATTCATTAATTTAAATTAATAAAATAAAGTATTAAATAATTTTCATAATTTTCAAAAATTTATAAACTTGATTTATGTATTAAGAACTTTTAATTTGACAATTAGGTCATTAAAATTTAACGTAAAATATGAATTATTAAGTGAATTATTAAAAATAGTGGTACAAGATTCAAAAAAAGTCACTTTATTTTAAGAATTTTTTAAACTATTATTGATACAAAGTATCCGCCAGTTTTATCATTGACTAATCTCAATCAAAAAGATCTAATTGGCCATTTTTATTAAAATCTCCTCTCCCAATTATGTTTTTTTTATATACAATACTTAAATCTGAGACCTGAATTGAATTTAATAGTATTCAGATCAACAACTTTTTTTTTTGTATTTTGTAGAGCCTTTTGAGTTTGAGAGTAAGCCAAACATGCATATACATTGGTTTAAATGACATACACAAACTTCATTTAATAAATTTTTTGTTCTTCTCAAAAATGTTATTCATACTATTTAAATTGTTTAATGTATAACTTATTTAATGTGTTTGAAAAAATATCTTAAGTCAATACCAATATAATTTATGTATATAAAAATTAATTAGCTTTTAGAAAGAAAAAAAATTTCATAAAATTTAGAACAATTTTAAATACTCATACTCGATTATTCTAAGTCAATTCAATACATTCATAATTAGATTAGTTTGATTTGAATTTAAAAAAAAAATTACACAAACTCAATCTTTTAATCTAATTGAATAACAAATTTATCAAACTTAATTTACCCTCCTACCAAAAGTGATTGATATATGCTTAACATTTACATATCCACATGTTTTATTTCTTTTCATTCTTCCTCTTAAAAAGTATATTTTACTATTACCTTTCTACTTACCGAATCATGAACTTGTTTTCGCAGTCAACAAGGAGGGATTGTTGTAGAGTTCGATCATCACACAAGAGCTCAACTACATATGAGTGGTAAGCAGATTTTTGGGGAAAGGTGAGAATTCAGCTTCCAAATTCCAATTTAATTTCTTGGCTGTTGTTGCAACAGAAACCACTGTGATTGATCACAATATCACAAGCTACAGTTGTCATCTTCTACTACCCTCCCCTTCCTATACAAACTCAACTAAACATATAAGCCAATCCTTATCCGTCTAGGAATGCATTGTATGTATGAAATTCACCACAGGAATATAAACCGACAACACAATCTTACTATTGAATGAAATTCATGAGACATTTGAATCCCACGTGAATTTGTATGTTAGAAAAAGCATAACAAAGTGTGGTACCAACATTTCAAAGTTCGTTATTCTTCTAACGAAGGAGATCCTAAATCACAGATTCAGATTATAGTTCTATTCTACGTCGCGTAATGACCTAAAATTTCTTCAATCCTTCAGCCTCTTCCATTTTATTCTCACACAAGAAGAAAAATGTTCATTCAATTAGGCGAACTCACAGGTTGCAAATAGTTTTCGTCATCACCTGAGAGATTTTGAGGATTCGCAGGAATCGGCGATGACGCAGCAACTGCTAGTACGGTAAGATCAATTCGAGTATCGTTAGGAAGTGGTGCACGAATCTGTCGTATCGCTGTAATCCTACCGTCCTTAACCTCCACATCCACTGTTTTCAAAAGATTTTGAATCGACAAATTGAAAGCAATACAATGCAATTCGTCAATTCCTAATTAATCCTAATCCTAACGAACGCTTCTCAACTGTTAATATCGTAATGCGTCGTAAACCTCGCGTTCGGCGGAAAATCTGAATCTATTTTCTCTAAGAAATAGCACGAGATTAACGAGAAAGTAAAGTTACGCAGGGGAAAAGTGAAAACGGCGCGTACCTGGAAAAGAGAACCACCAGAGAGTGAAGAAGCAGAGCACCACAATGACAGGGATTACGTGAATGCATTTCTCCGCCGCCGGCGAGCGCGACCGGGAAGTGTCCCTCCTTGCGGTGGCGCTCCGGTGGTAAATCGGAAGGCCGTCGCGCGAGTCGTCGTCGAAGCTCCTTCTCCGCTTCGTGTGTTGCAGCTGGTCCGCACCGACGTTGATGGCTCTGTGCTCGTCGCCGGGACCGCGCGAGCTTGAACCTGAAGATCGCTGCTGCATTTTGGTTCAGAGAAATAAGAAGAAGAATAAGAAGAAGAAGGAATGGAAGATAGAGTGATTCAGAGGAAACTCTGCACTGTGATTCGGTGGTGGAAGCATGTCCTGGTTTGGTTCGTTAGGGTCGTAACAAATTTTTGGCGGGAAAGTGTTTACACGTGCCACGCACGTGCCTTGTGCTCAAACTCCTCAATTCTCTCTTCCAGAAGAGATGTTTGAACTTTTATAGCAATGAGGTTAGTTTTTTTAAATTGTTAACACACTACTAAAATCTATACGAGGTATTAATTTGTGTAATTTCTTTTGTTTTTACTTTTTTTGAGATTATTGTATTTTTATAACTTCTCTAAATCATCCACCTTTAATTACAGTTCACTTGCTATTACATAATTTCTATTATCTCTATTTTATTTGCTCTAAACATATAGAGGTGTGAAGTACTAATTTTTCTCTAATAATAATATTAAAAAAATACAATTCAAATATGTAACGTGATAAGTACAATATTGAAATGATTAATAAGTTATTTGTTTAAATTTTTAATTAGAATATGTTTAAAAAGTTATGTTAATTGTATAATTTTTTGAAAGAGAAGAAACAATGAAAGTTCTAATTTAGTATTTTTTTTTATATAAGTTACGCGTAACATATGAAAAAAAAAATGTAAAAATCTCTCTCACATAATATCAAAGACAAAATCTTGATACAAAAGTGCTCACATCTATTTATATTGTACCTCCTTACTAATTTTTTTGCATTAGTTAGTTACAACTATCTCCACATCAGTATATACTTAGTATTTATACAATTAAAGAAAATGATTAACTAAAAATACATTTCCTTAATAAGTATGACATTTAAGATTTAAAAATAGTACCTGGGAAAATTATAAACAAAGGTTACATAATAAAATCAATTTGTTAAGTTAAAAAGTGACTTTAAATATAATTATAGTATGTTTGAATAAATTTCTTTATGAACACTTATAGAAAAAAAAACTAAAATAAGTTCTTTATATATTAAAAAAGTATTCTGAAAAAAACTAATACGAGAGATGGTACAATTTAACTTATATGTAAAGCTAATTTTAGCTTTTAGATATGTTTATTAATTTTTATGTTATTCTTTTAAAAGTACTTTTAGACAAACTTATTTTAAAAGTAGACCATACCAAATGACGTTTCAATTTTTTTAAAACATGTTTATAATGAGACACTTGGAACATTTTTATGGAGCTTATTAATGATAGGAAAATTAAGCATCTAATGATAATATCTTAAAGCAATATCTTTAATAATCTTATTTGTATCAAAGATATATTCAGAGAATAATAATAATTATATTTTAAATCAATTATTATCACACTTGCAAAACTTTTAGGTTTACTTTATTATAAAATATAATTCAATCAATTTTCTTGGAACTCGAACCGGGGAATTGAACAATTACTCTCATTGCAAGCCGTCCTCACTTTGACTAGCATGCTCAATTATCAAGCATAGCTTTAAATAAATCCATAGGATTACAAAGTAGTAGTTATTTTCATGTTAGAAGTTAAACTCCTAGGCTAATTAGTTATGTAAAAATCCAAGATATTTCCATTCTCTTGTCCAATCCAAATCACAGACTTCACAGTCATTATCCTATTTTTTTGCCCTCACTTCAAAAATCCAAGCTCATGTTTCTTTCAATCATGGCAAGCTATCAACATCAGATTTGCCACGTAAAGAACTGATGTGGACCACTCATATAAACCATTCAGTGCAAACATTTAGGATGCAATCCTAGATGGTGACCAATGAACTTGACTATAGATCAATTCGAAATTGGACATTTGTTATAAATCTGAGGCTAAATTCCATGAAATGGCAAAACACAAAACAATGAAATTTTCCTCCTACAGAAAAGGCATCTTAAATACATTAAAGGCAGCTGGCATGTACATTGAGGGTACTAGAAGAAAAATTTCCTTGTGACAGACTTACATTTGATTAGGCACCTGTTATCTTCCCTATGAAACAAAATTTGGCAACTAGGTACCATTTTCATATGAAAAGCCAAAAACAATCTATTTTCCTAATTTTAAGACCTGTCTGTTGTCACATGCTCCATGCTTAAAATATGCCCCTTATTCTCATCATCCCTTTGCAATATCTGAGAAGGTGAACCTCTTCTAGAGCTTTGAGCTGAATGATTTAGGGGATCATACTTCTGAGAAGCAAGGTAATTTAGAGCTGTGACCACATCAACTATAACAGGTCGCATATTAGGTTGCTCTTGAACACACATAGCAGCAATGGCCAGAGCTTGGTATAAGCCTCTCATGGGATATTGCCCTTCAAGTAATGGATCAACCATTTGGGAAAATTTTTTCCTGTCTCTGAACAAGGGTCTTGCCTGCAAACAATTCACACGTAGCATGAGTTAATAATTGTGGAAGTGAAATGAATTTGGCTAATTCAGGTAATTTATTAAGTAGACAATAAATTGACAATAACTGACACATTTATTCTTAATGTACTCAACAAAAAAGAATGTCATATGTTCACCTTAAAGGAAAGATACAGATTTAAGGACGATTATGTTTCAGAGATTAACTAAGATTCTTATGTAACTACTCTGGAAAGACATTATCAAACAGTAAAAGGCAATAGCTATTCTAATTTTGACCAAATTTGAGCTTTGCAATTACCTATAGTTTCAGTATAGTAAGAACACAAGATAAGCAAATAAGCCAAATTCTTTTTGTATTAAATACCCCACTCAAAGTAAACAAGGACATGAAAATCAGAATGTATATTATTTCCAGTGACCATCAAAGGAAAGGCATACCACCGAGTATAGTGCTCAATGTGGTACAAGATCATTCATTTCCCCTTAGCTCAGGTATGATTCCTGACCAAAACGCTTGAGGGGTTAACCTAGGTTGTATATTTTTTTGTGTAGTGATCGTGCTCAGATCTGAACCTATGACTTCATGCATACTACTTCGACCTCCTACCACTAAGTCCTACTTTGCATAATATGGTATTGCTCAAGCTGTTCCTTTGTTGGGTCCGTGAAGTATGTTTTTACAATGGTCACCATGCATGCTCACTATTCCATTAATGGGTACAGTCACCAGGCATGCTCACTATTGGGGGACAGGTTTGGAGGGTAGCTCACCCATTTTTCACCAAAATAAAAAGGTAAAAAAAAAAGGCATGCAATCATATGCATAGTACTCCCTCCGTTTTTTATTCATAGTCGTTTAGGATTTTGTACGGGACTTAAGAAAATGATTGATATTTTAGTTTTCAAAAATATTTATTACTTATTTTCCTATTCTACCCTCTATTTTTTTATAGTATTTCGTTGGAAACATATTGTCCTTTTAAATGCAACATTAACTTCACATTGATGATTGGAGAAAAATAGGTAGACATTAGAAATAAATAGACACGTTGTTCAGTAAACATACATTAATTATCAAGGATAAAAATGAGGAAAAAAAAATTAATAAGTCATTAATTTTAGTAAAATGACAATGAAAAAAAAACGACAAATTCTGATAAAAGGACTATGAATAAAAAACGGAGGGAGTAGTAATAACTTTTTCATAACTGTTTATTCTAGAGATTCAGTAAGCACTTTAAATGTATCATTTTACATATGATTAAAGCTTCCAATTTTCTAATATCTTAAAAAAAAAAAAATCAGTACAATGAGACTCTTGACTTATCTCAAATGGGAGTCTTATAGAAGTATTGAATGGGAAAAAGTCACGAGCAAACAAATTAATCAGCTAGCTTCAGAAAAATGTCTACCCATTGAGAGGCATCATTACGCTACCTATAAATCCCAATTTTGATACTTTTAACCAGGTGCAAACCTGAATGGAAATTCACAGCTCTTCTAAAGATAATAAATAATGTGCCACTGAAATATGGAAGAAGGTAATACAAACAAATCCTTGCATAACCGTAACAACACTTGTTTATAGCTAATTACACTAGTCATTCAAATTCTAAGCTACAACAATTTGACAAAAACAAAGATTAAATCAATAAGCAATCATGGATTCTACAGTAAAGAATAAAACAGATAAAGAGATGTGACATACCCATGCAACTAGATTTTGTTCTTTGGGAGGTTTTGTATGGTCAATAGCTTTCCGGCCTGTAATGAGCTCCAAAAGAACAACCCCGAAACTGTAAATATCTGACTTGAATGTCAACTGACCTGTCATTGCATAATCTGGGGCACAATACCCATATGTGCCCATAACCCTTGTTGAAACATGGGTCTTATCACCACTTGGGCCTACTTTTGCCAAGCCGAAATCAGACAACTTAGGATGATATCCCTCTCCTAACAAAATGTTAGAGCATTTCAAGTCACGATATATTACAGGAGGCTTCATTTTATCATGCAAGTACTCCAAACCCCTAGCTGCGCCAGCTGCTATTTTCATTCTTGTGTTCCAATCAAGAGGTTTTACGCCAGGCCGAAGATCTATGACAATGGGGAAGAAGAGATGAAATGAGCCATGATGATTGATAAAGAATGCTGCAGACAATATATGAAAAATTAAGATGATAGAAATGATAGTAGGTACCAAGCAAATGGTTCTCCAGAGATCCTAATGGCATGTACTCATAAACTAATAGCCTCTGCTCTCCCTCAGCACAAAATCCAATCAACTTTACAAGATTAGGGTGGTCTGCCAAACTCAATGTCAACACTTCAACAACAAATTCCCGAATCCCTTGAAGTCCATTAGGGTCAAGTTGCTTTATAGCTACAACCTACACAGCGACTATCAAATATTAGTCTCACCAGTAACCACCTATGAAGCACCGACTCCAACATGGTCACAGATCTCCAATATATATATTAATATTAATATATATATATATATATATATATAATCAAACTGAAAAAAATCTAATTTGAGAACTAAAATTTATATTTATTCACCTCCTAAAAGCAAAGTTGTTAATCTTTACAATTTTCATATGATAATGACCTTCACATATATAATATTTAGAGAGATCATTTCACAATGCAATCTTTACAAGAAAAGAATCCCAAGATAAGAAGATGAATTATATCTCTTAAAACATAATGCAACTAGTTAAGTCATGTCAAAATGAGTCTCACAAAAAAATGCTAAGCGTCTCGAAATATTTATAAGTTGACTCTTCTTTAAAAAAATTTATTAATAGGAGGGTCAAAGAAAAGTGCTTTGCCAAGAGTAGGTATTGGCCCAATCTCTTGTCTCGTGTCCAAATTATGTCCGAGAGGTGTCTAAATCAGATTTTTTTAATTGTGACACCGTGGAAGGGTGTGTTTAGCCAAGAGTAGGTGTTGGTTCAATCTTTTGGCTCATGTCCAAATTGTGTAAGAGAGGTGTCCAAAATGGATCAACATAAAGTGTGGGCATCCAAAAAGTGTCGGTCTAAAGTGTCGATATACAAAAAGTAGTGTTGGTGTCTGAAATGTGTAAGCCACACCAACATGCGGCTCTGCAGATGTGTCTATGCTTCATGGCTCACCACAATTCAAAAGAAACAATAAACATGCAAACTAACATGACTATTCAGACTTATTAGGGCATAACTGAGCAACACATTGACCAGAGCAGGATCATGTTCAAATGCATCAATAATTTCAAATTTTGCTAGTTTTATTCAACAAACCTGGTCTATTCTATCCAGGTGTCCCTTGTAAACCTTGCCAAAGCCTCCTTCACCCAAAAAGCAATCCAACCTAAAGTTTCCTGTAGCAGTTTCAAGTTCGTTAAAACTGAATGTCTGTGCCCGGTTGCCATTATCTTTTCCATCCTCAGAAACCCCCTCTCTCAAATTTAAATTCTTCACGTCCAGAGCAAGTTGATCGCCTTTAGAATCATCTTCTTTATTCCCATTCACTTTGAAATCAACCTTAACGCTATCTATAACACATACAAAACACACACAAGGCAAAGGGGATACACATCAATAAAAAGTAACATAGACAAAATTATTTTAATCCCAGGATACTACAGAACCAAAACAACTGCGCAAAATGACAAACACAACTTCGATCGCGGATCCAACAATTCCAACATCACAGCCAACCAAAACAAAAAAAGAAATTGAATATGGTTAATTTCAATCTCAAGCCACCAAAAATAGAGCGTCCATATTCAAACGCATACAGCATCAAAAATCGCCGGACGAGACGTGACAAGCCGCATACCAAAATTAATTACAATATCGAAAACAAACCAAACAAAACAAAATCCATTTCTTTTTCCTTACGCGTATGCCCGGACCAAAATTCCTGGAAAACACTCTTTCAAAACGGACACAGAAGCATTCGATGACCCCACGTCCCACCCCGAAAAAAAAAAAACGAACTTTGATTTGTTTTTGACATACCCACCACGAAATCTTTACATAAAAACGCAAATCACTAAGAAAACGCAACAATCAGCATGATCACACAAAATGGGTCAGAAAACAATACGAGTGTGTTTGTGTGCGATAGTGAAATGCATTATTAGAGTAAAAAGGTTCAAAATTTAACCTGGGGCAGTGAAGTTGGAGGGTTTCGCGTTGTTCGGGGTGTCGCTATAGTCTTCTTCGGTTACCAATTGTTTCCTCGATGCCCCAAGGCAACAAAAGCAACCCATGTTTTTTCTTTCTCTGCCTAAGCTCCACCGAGAAAACAGAGCCCAGAACAGAGACCCCCTCAGGGAGAAGGAACGAAACACAAGAAAATAAAAAAAATAAAAAAATAATAATAATAATAAAAGAAAGGAGAAAAAGGAAAATAAAAATAGAAAAGAAAAGAGTGACACAAAGTCACACAAACTGTGTGAGAAAGAGAGAGAAAGAGCGAGAGAGGGGTTTCTGATGTGTTTGGGCATTCTCGGTGCGTTAATATATTCTTGGTCAATATGAGGTGGAAATTAATTGTGAACAAATGTTCCATAGTCACCAACAAGCCACAATAAGGACAAAGGAAGAAAGGGATATTTCTGTCATTTTACACACAGGGGAAAGTGACTGTAATCACATGCGCTTGTGTTCACCTGAGGCCTAATTGTACCCGCCCAGTGGCCCCTTTGGTATTTTCCAATGCTTATTAGATTTGTTTTGGATTTTGAAAAGACTCATGATTTGTATTTAAGTGTGATATTTAAAACTGGAAATTGAAAAAAGTTGATTTCATTTAATTCACATTTCATCTAAAATATAAATAAGATATTATTTGTGAATTTCATTAGTTCCACTTAAGAAATATTATATTAGTCATAGTTATATCTGATATAAGATAAAATCATTAAAATAAAAAATAATTCATGTTATTTTTAATTAATTTATCATAATTTTAAATTTTATTATAAATATATTTCCTTTAGACCTATATATATATATAAGTAAAAAAATACTTTAATCTTTTAAATTTAAATATAAATAATTTTTAATCAAGTTAACTTTATTTAATATTCTTTATCCAAAAATAACTCATAGGTAACAAATGAGAACATTGTTATGATAAATTTGATTAAGAATATTTTTGTAAATATAGTGTATAAAATTATGAAAATTAAATATATTTAATATCTTTCTTAATCTGTGTGAGATTAATTTTTTTTCCATTACTATATTTAATGTTAACTATAAATAAATGTATAGAAAATATATTTAACAATAAGTGAAGGGTATGAAAAAAAATTACTTTAAGTAATTTAATATCTAATAATTGTTACTTATAATTAAGATAAAAAAAACTAAAATTTATTATCTATAATTAGGATTAATGATAATATTTATACTAAATTATATTTTAAGTTAATATTTATTTTTAGGATTCAATTTAGTTTTGTTATTTTTAAAAAAATATTCAATGTCATTATTTCATCTAAATTGACATTATTGATGTTAATAAAATTAGATAAAAGGACAGCATTAAACTTTTTTTTTTAAATTAAAGAATTAAATTAAAGATCTTAAAAATAATGTAGTCAAATTAAATATGGTAAATGATTCAATTTAGTTATTTAATTTTTAAACAATATTTAATATTATCCTTTCGTTGAATTTTATTATCATCATTAATATCAATTTGGATAGAATAATAATATTAAATATTTTTTAAGAATCATATAACTAAATTGAACTATTTAAAAATAATAAACTAAATTAAATTTTTAAAAAATATAATTTAGTCTAATATTTATCTGAAAAATAATTTTATTTATGTCGAACTAACTTTATTCAGTAAAGATCTAAAACAATCACGACATGTGTTGTATAAAATATATTTTTTTTTTTTACATTTCAAAATGAATTTAAACTACATTAATCTCTAAACCAAGGAGACACCAACTACCTTCAAAAGTTCACAAGAAAAAGAAAAGAAAAAAGAAGGAAAGAAAAAGCTACCTATAACTATTAACTCTAACCTTTAATGATAAAAAAATGTTAACTCTAACCATTAAAGTTAAATCTAGGCATTAAGAAACAGTAATGACTTTTCTGAAAACATATTTATTATACTTTTATGTTTTTAATATAATAAATGTTTTATCTCTTTAATAAATATTTAAGATTTTTATATGCCTAAGATGAATCTTGAAGTTTTTTTTTGTTGAAAAGTTTAAAAATATTAATAAATAATTAATAAATTTAATTTAATTCGTTTGAAATAAAACAATTTCTTAAAATAAAGTGACAATAGTTATTGTGTAACATTTTTTAAATTTTATAATTTATTGAATGGATTTTTTTATTATTATCTCGCTTTACATTTTTTTAAAAATATATATATATAAACATGCAAGAATGAAAACAAGTCAGATTATTTATTGAGAATTCACAATCCAACACGCATTAAATTCAAAACAAATCAGAAAGGTATAGACCCAAATAAAAGTACAATTATTTACAAAATGAGTTAAGTGAAGATTATTTTAATTTATTGTAAAGTCAAGTTTTAAACTGAGATAATAAGTTATGTAGAGTAAAATTTTACTATTTTTTTCGATAAAAAATCATTATATATAATAAATTTGTTAATTTTTATAATATAAATATTTTAGAAGCTATACGATTCATAATTGTTTCGCACTACATTTTTATTTTATATACATATAGTACACAATCACTAAACCATTTTTAATTGTTGAAAAGTCTTTCTAACTTAACAAAATATATTTAAATAAATAATAATATATGCACTTATGTTGTGATTTTTAACTTTATTATTTATTAAATTTATATTAATTATGAAAAAGAGTTACTTCATATCTTTCTATTTAAAAAAAATAAAAAAAATAAAAATTTATTTAAAAGATGAGATATTTGAAAACTCAACACAGTTAAAATAGAAAAAAAAAAAGAAAATAAATAAATACTATATTCATTTTTGCTTATAAAGTTCAATTTAGAAGAATTATTTATTTCTTTATATATAACTCAGATCATATTATCTCATATATTAATTATTTATAGATTGAAATATCTTAAACTAAAGTATATTATCTTAATTTAGTATGATGCATTAATTATAATTTTTTTAAAGAATATATATTTTAATTGATTAATAGAAAGAAAAGTATTAATTAGAAGAGAGAAATATTATAAGATATGTATTTTTAATTGATTAAAAAAATGAGTATTAATTAAAAAGAGAAGTAGTATGAGAATAATTTTTTAAAAATATAAATAAAATAAATTTATTGTTATCAATTAAATTAATTATTTATATTAATTTAATTAAATTAATTATTAAGTCTTGATAATTATAAAAACAAAATAATTCAAAATTTGTATTAAAAAAATCTCTTTCTTAATAATATAGATACCATATATTTATTATCTCACTATATGACAGTGGTCTGTAAAACAAACAAAAAAATAATAGTATTTTAAACTTATTTAAAATGTTTTAAGTAGAAATCACGTTTTAGGAGTGTTATCGAGTTTGAAGTGTTGCATAAATCAAAACTATTAAGTACGTTTTGAAATGAAATATGAATATTAGTTGGCAACGGTGCGAGCTGGTTCGCAACGTTTAGATATCTTTGTCGTTTCATGAACCCGCCGGTGGCACATAAATCACTTTCTTTCAACGCTTTGACCAAATATCTGTCCGCTTTTCTATAAAAATAATACACTAATAATAATAATAATATTGAAAAAATAATGGGAAAGGTCAACCTCTCGAACAATGCAATAATCGGGCCCACACAGTGACGTAATAAAGTGGGACCCACTTGCTTACGCGTATTCTACTAACATGCCTTCAAATTTTCGTTCCAACATGTACCAAAAATTAAAGAAAAAAAATATAAAAAAACTCTGTTTAGACGGTGATCCACGCGTTCCGTATCCACCGCCGTAACTCCTGACCACGATGGCGAGTCAACCAATCAGGGAGGGGATGTGTTTGGGGATGGCCGCACTGGATCATTGCTCATCAACTATCGTTATTTTTTCTTTTTAGTATTATCTATTACCTATTATAAAGGAATTATTGAGATATATAATTATATTTAGTTTTATTTTTAGTGGTATGAATAATTATATCTAATCTTTTAATATTTATTTATATATAATTATTAATTATATTAAAAGAAGTATTTATTAACTTTCTTAAAAATCAATCTCTTTTAATATTTCGGTGTATTAACTTTTTTTTTTTGGTCAATTTCTATCGAAGTCATTTTTTTTATCAAATTTAAAGCGTAGAGGATTGTAATGCACTATCTTTGCACCATTGTTTACTCATTTTTTATTTATTTATAAGAATGACCAAATATTTATAGTATAGTTTTTCTATTACATAAAATAAAAAGAGTATAAAAGTTCCGTGTTGTATAAAAATAATGTGTTAAAATAAGTATAATTTGAATTTTTTATATAGTATTATTAATTATTTTGTGATTTATACTTCTAATAATATATTTTAAAAAATATGTCGATCATTTTTTTAAATTATATACAGTTATTTTTATAAGATGATTTTTTTTTTACTTTTATTAATTTATTTTATCTATGTAAAAAAAATTAAAACAATTTTGACTCTGAGACGATGGAAATATCAGCACTTCGAATTTGACCTTGTTGGCTTCTTCTATGCCATTTTGGTTTTGAACCATCCATGTTTGACGTAGCCATTTAATATAGGTTTCAACAAATAACCAATTATATTGTCCAAAAAAAAAAAACAAATAACCAATTATACGAAAGTTATGAAAACCATTAAAATAATCTCAATTATGAATAAAAAATAAATGAATTAATTTAGAATGCTTAGCTTATTATACATGTTAAAAGTAAAATAGAAGTTAATAATTCCTTACTTTTTAAAGAACACAAATAAAATAGGATACGTTTTTTTTTTATAAAGAGACTAATAATAGCTAGTGATAGGCATATTATCATTAAAGAAAAAGTTTTAATCATTTTTATAATGTTCTCTTACTAATTTTTCTTATTTGTTAAATACAAATTCAAGTAAAATAAAAAAATAAATAAAAGAGTGGGTGACTATTCTGCTCCATTCTTATTATCATGTGAAAGAGGATAGTAATTTTTCTATATATATATATATTATCTTTATTTCCTTAGCAATTAAGGGTGTAACATAACTCCAAGCGTGTGGTTCAGCGGTAGGAGTTGATCCATGCTTAAGCAAGGTCAGGAGTTCGAATCATGCCTTGTGTATGCAGCCGCGTTAAATATCCCACCCTTTAGTTACTGCTGTCGGCCCTGGATACTCCAGGGACGAACCAAAAAAAAAAATTAAAGGTGTTTATAAAAAATAATTAAAGAATATCTTAAGTAGAATTCACAAAGGAATTATGTTGAGCTGTTTTGGTTCATTTTATCATAAAGTAAATAAATTAGTCTCCGTTGAAACCAGAGAAAAAACAGTTTACAACTGGTCTTAAAATTTAATTTGTAAAATTTGGATTTAAAATTGCTAAGCTATAACTTTTTTTTCCTTTCAAATTAAAATGGATTTTAAATCTATTTTGAAATAGATTAAACTGATTAAAGCCCTTTTCTTTTATGAAATATTTTGATTTTAAAAATGAGTTTGGTTTAATCTTTTATAAAACCAAACCATGCAACTTTAACCCTATTGCCAAATGGTGTCTGATGAATACTTTAAAATGCAGTAACAAAAATTGGTGCTGATTGTGAAGATCAGTATGAAGGAAAAACCACACCTTAGTTGTTCATACCAAGTTTTATTTTTCCTCTGAGCTATGACATGATTCATTTATGAACTACGTACCAAAATAATGCATAGGGAAAAAGACAAACAAACCAGATCGATGCAGTTACTTGAACCAATCGAAGAAAAGAAAGGCAAGAAATGTAGTCATGCATGCTGAATTGGAAAAATAAAGAATATAAATAGCTGTTTCATTTAATTATTCAAAGTGTTGATTGCACAACACATTCATCTTTTCATAGTATTTGAAGTGTGACAAGTGTCAAATTCTGTAACGTTAATTCGTGCATGGTCGGCGTGCCAAGACAACACATATCTAGAAAGTTCCACTACCCAAACATTAACCATAAAAATACAGCCACATCGAGAAAATCTTTGGCTTAGATAAATTTCAAATAATGGAAAACGATAGGTAAAATAAATAAATATGGGAAAGTTTAATTAGTCTACACAGTACACTTGTACGAACAACAAAGCAAACCATGTATTATTAATTTATTATTATTATCTGAGTTAATGATTGGTATTATATTGTTTTAGCTTAATCATAATCTTGCATATGATTTTTGAGTATATAATCATATTAAATATTTAAAATAAGAATTTTATCATCTATTAATTTTATTCAGTTCAAATAAGATTATATCTAATAAATTTTTTTTATTATCTATAAACATATATATACACATATATAATATTTCAAATATAATAATAATTATTATTATTAAAATGATAAAATTGTGTAAAGTAGTGATTTAATTTATAATTAATATTTTAGTATATGCAATGTACATGTTATTTATTTATTATATATACCTAAAATTTAAAATAAATTATATAAATAAATAATATGTTTGAATATATAAATTATATTTAAAATTTAAACAAGTATAGCTTTTAAATATATAAATTATATTTTAGATTGATGATAAATAATTTAAATTGTAACATAATATTATTTTTATTTATTGATAATTTATTTATAAAATATTAAAATTTAATTCATAAATAATTATGATAAGTAAAAATTAAATTATATATTTCATTAAAGAAAAGTAAATACTCTCCTACTAAATAGTTTTTGATATTTTATATATAAAAGTTAATTTTTAATAAAACTTAAGTAGTATAGATAGCTATTAAAATAAATTAATGTGTTAAAAATGTTTGATAACATTATTTTTTCTCAAGTAATTATATATAAGAATTTTATTTTGAAAGTATTCATTTGATAAGAAAATTAGGAGTTAAGTAGGGCTTTTTGAAAGCGACAGCCGAAATAGATAGATGATTAGGTTTGTGTTGAACCATTTTTTTTCTAAGATTGCAATATTTTTCTGTGTATGTATGATGATTACTAAAAGACATAGAATATGACATGATACAAAACACACGTGTCACTAAATTGAAGGTAATGTCTTTTGAGCTGAGATTAATGGTGAGGGATAAACGGTAAGAAAATGAAAAGATAATGTCATCACTTTGAAGAAAGGAGGGTATCAATTTCTTTTGATGATATCTTAAACCTTATTACTATATTTTTGGTTTATGGACGGTCTTACATACGAAGATCACACACATTAACGCATATAGCTACTTCTAGAATATTCGAATATAAAAAAGGATCTCTATGATTTTTTGTATTTTTTATTTACTTTTTGGTTGAAAATTATTTTTGAAAACAATTTCACATTATTTAATAATTAATTCATTGTCCAAAATCTATTAAACTTTGAAAATATTTTTTAAAACAAATAATTTCAAAACTAAAAACAAAAATAGTTGAAAAAATATTTTTTTTCACCATCTTCTTTTATTTTGTTCGAATACTTTGCTAAAATGCTATGGAACTACAACTTTCTAAAAAAAACAAAAAAAAAATAGAGGGCATTGCTTTGAAATTTACTCAAAAAAACAAATTTTTAAAAAGAAAAATTATTTTTAAAATAATAAATAAACAAGGAATAAATCTTTATTTTTCCACGTATAAAGCTCGGACCATTTTCTACAAAAATATTTTTCTAAACTAACTTACGAATCATAGAAAAAAGACGGTCATCATTATATCATAACATATTATGTATAAAATAGTATATGAATAAGCTGGATGTTTAATTAAATAAAAATTAACACGTGATATCCGACAGAATTTGAGTTTAGTCAGTAGTTTCTTGTAACATAACAAAATATGTTTCAATTTTTTTTTTTTACTAAATGATATATTCCCATTTAATGTCTATTCGTATTTTTAGAGAATGTAAGAAAAAATAAATATTTTATGATATGTTCTAATAACAAAAAAAATTGTTTCTACTAGCTTATATCAATGTTTTGAAAAATTAAACCAATAATATTTACGTTAGAAAAATAACTGTCGCAATCAACCTGATTTGATATGGTAGATGTAAGTAAATTATGTCTCTTATATCAACAAAGTTTTGTCTTCTAATAATTTATGCATGGTAAAAAATTAATTATAATAATATGTTTAAAATTTTTAACAATCTATTAATTATGTTGAACTATCATATTTCATTGTCAAAAAGTACTTTTATATGAAAAGAAATATTGTAAAACAAAAAAACTTGTTTAATATTAGACAATCATATCTAATTGTCAAAAAAAATATTTTTCTATGATGACTTGTGAGAGATATTGTGAACTTTCATATTCTAACATTTATCTTAAACACACACATATAAATATTTTAAATATTATATATGTGAATTAATTGACGCAAATTGTTAATTTCAACTTAATTAGTGATATTGAATATGAGGGTTGAATATGTTGTTCTTTAAATGTTTGAAAAAATAATTTTGTTGTTTATAGTAATCCTATTTGATCCTAGCAAAATTACCTTTAATAAAGAATACCTATATGTTCATAAAAAAAAATAAAGATTTTATTCTTATACCTTTTTTTATTATAATTATTAAAATATAAAATAAATATTATTATAATCATACAATTTAAATAAAAGTTAAAATTATACAGTTAATTAAAGTATAATTTATTTACTAAATATCTTATTTTCAAGTCCCATTCTTTATTATTTTGTATATTATTATTTGAATTAAAATATAGTTAATACGCATAAGATTTATTATATGATATGTAAGTATTTTTTTAAAAGGTAAGAGAAGTTCGTAGTGTTTTATTTTTCCTTTTCTTTTTTTCTTATCAATTAAAATGGATAGAGTTAGGTTTAAACTTTTTATCTCCACTTTTTTTTTTAACTCACCTCGTCTTTGACTAAGTAGAGGCGAAAGAGTTGAACCTACTTATTTTTTCTTCTTCTCTATTTTAGTCTCTAATTCAAATAAAAAAATAATCATTTATAAAATATTAATATTTAATATTTTAAGGATTTTGAAAATATAAATATTTAAAATTAACAGAATATAATAATTTTTCTTATATGTAAAATATTCATAATACTTTATAAATGTTGGTAATTTAGTGGAATTTCCACTTTTGAAAAGAGAATTGTATTTTAAAACATGCTTTCTTAGGCTATGTCCATCAAGAGTTGTCCTATGAAAAAACTAGTAGCACTTTAATTATATCTCATACATAAACAAATTAGCCATCTTATAAATCTCTCAATAATTGATCATCAATTAGTGTCATAGTAGAATTGCTCTCCAAACGACAATTGATTTTTACTCGAGTTGTCCAATGAATAAGTGTTGAAAAATTAATTGGATTTGCTTTTCGGAATATCTATATTCTCCCTGGTATGCTGCAACTAAAGAGTAAGGTATTTAGTGTGATAAATTATTTATCAACCCATATAAGTAAATAATTATGCATCTTACTATATTGTGTTGGATCTTGTTTTGAACTTTATTTTACCACACTAAATACACCTTAGTCAAATTTAGTACGGTAAAATGCATAATAATTTACTTATATAGACCAATAAATAAATTATTGTATCAAATTGTATACAATTTTACTAAGAGCTAGACATCTAAATCCAACTCCTACAAACATTGTCTTCGTGACGTAAGAAATTATCCTCCTCTCCCTAATAGTTTAAACTTTAATGATCAAGCTTAAATGTAAGGTATTTTTGTTTTTTTTTTACTCGTCTGTCTAGCAATAATTATAATGTTATGAACAAGATTAATGAGTTCAATGAACTGAGAGATATTATTGACAAGACAAATAAAAAATATTGTTCCTATTATTGAATAAAAATTAAAATTTTATATCAATAATTTGTGTATAATTTTAATGTCAATTTTGATTATACAAATTATTAAAATAAAATTTTGATTTTAATTAACAAACAATATAAAAACACCTATAATTATAATAAATTAATAATGCACCGAAGTTTTTTACAAACTCCAATTTCTTCCCCGTATGTAGTACCTGTACGGCTTTGGGATCATTTTCAAATGGGCTACCAAACACATGTAGGAAAGGGGAAAAGATTTGCATCCAATAAATTAGATGTCAGAGCATAGGTAACCAACCACATTAAATTGAACTTTATGCATTGACAGAATCCAGAAACAATACTATGTCTTATTATAATATGCTCAGGTGTTTCAAATTCCAACATTTTGGGCAACTTAGGACGATGCTCTGTTCATTCAGGTCTTTCTTTCTTCATGTCCTCTCAGCAACCTTTATTTATTATATATTTATAGCTTGAGATTGGGGTTTCTTTTACAGACCCTTCAACAACTACCCAGTTCATAATATGTATCGATTCGTCGGTTAACATTTTGACCACAAAACTAACTTTAAAGGGAGCCTGATATGTTGTACATGAAATGGCGAATTTGAATATTTCGTACCTTAAAAAATGAGATTGACATAAAACAAACACGTTTTTATTATGTTAGAGAGTAATGAAAAAGTAAGGGCATGAGGGCCACGATGTTTGGAGTGGGAGAAAGGAACTGCTAGTGGTAGGGTAGGTCATTTTGAAGAATCCCTTTACCCTATGTCTATTATGTAGGGCATGTCATGGCAAGTAAACTTCTGAATTCCCAACAGTTCATGGCCCTTTGTCATTGAAGGGATATACTTGGAACCTGGTCAATTCAAGCCCCTCCCCACTAACCAATAGGAACGTCCTTGCCCCAAGAAGGCCCTATAACCTATGGTATAGACTATATGTTTAGCATTGGAAAAATCTATTGAGTTCTTAATACATTTTTTTTATGAATCCCTCATTCCCCACGTTGATTTTAAAACTTTTCTATATACGTGGATTCCATGATTAAGGATGACAAATAAACTCGTACTTATGGTAATATCCAAACTTGTCCCGACTTTGACGGGAATTTTATCGGGTACGAGTAGGGGTATATACATACCTGTCCTGTACCCGTACTCGTCTCCAATTGAACTATATTAAAAAAATTTAATATTTTATTATGTGTAATTATTTATTATAATGTGAAACATTTATAGTTGTTTAATTATTAAGAAATTTCTTGATTAAAATATGAGATAGAAAAACAATTTAATTATAATTATAATATAATGAAAAAATAATTTAAAATTATTATGTATTTTTTTGTAAAAAAAAAAAATTTACATATTCGACGGGGACGGGAATGGGGACAATAATTACATATCCAGCGGGTACAGGTATGAGGATGAGTTTGAGTCACAAGGACGGGGACGGGTATCATGAAACCTGTACCCGACCCGTTGTCATCCCTGTCCACAATAAACAATATTTCTTCCTTTTTTACCATATGAATCCGATTCTTTGTATGAATAGTTCTTAGACCATGAATAACATGGAACCGATTCTTATATTTAAGAATACTAACCATCATTGTTCATGGCTTAGGAACCAAAGACAAGGAAAAAATTGAACTGCAAACTATGGATAGGAGGTAGGTAGGTGTCATTGAATATTAGGTCGCGTGAAGAACCCAAATATAGCCTGGTCTGTCTTTAAGTAGGCAACCCAACTCGGTTGTAGACTTGAAGTTCCCTTTTCCACGCTTCAAGGAAACCAATTGGTTACTGCAACTACCGTTTTTTTTGAATCCTCAGAAAAATAAGCAAGAGAACCCCTAGATGTTTGGCACCGTACCAACAAAGTTCGACTGCTGACATTTTAGGTATGCAAACACCAAGGTTATTGCTCACCGAGAAAAAATTATTTATTAAACCGACTATTTGTTAAGTAAATAAAAAACAAGTTTTAATATATTAAAAGCTTTGGGAAAAAAAATCATAAAAATAGTTTAATGTACTAAAAATTTCCAAGGAATGTGTTTCGTTGAATACATTATATTTTTAAATCTTTACCGAGTATTTTGAAGACAATTTGCCAGAATTTACAGATTTATAATTCTACTAAAAAGAGGGGCCTTGATGTTTAGCGCTAGACAGCTGAAACAATTCTTGCCAAACAATTATCATCACAATTAGGGAATGTTACACTAAATTTTTCCATAATATCAATCATGATTCTTGTAGTCATAAATTCAACTAATAATCATAATTTTTAAGAGTAACAAAATCTGTTCAATTAGTTAAAAATGTTTCCAAAAATGTTATTAGATAATCAAAAATCCTTATTATATTAAATAAACAAATAAAATAAGGTGGCATTCATTAAAATTATATTTTTATCTTAAGAATGTTAATTTCTTATCTCTTCCCATAGAACAATTTTATGAAAAATTTATATAAAAACAATTTAGAAAAAAAAATTTCTAATTTTTTTTTAAAATATTAAAAAAAACATGAAAAACTATCATTTCCAAAGTAGATTTTCGATAAACTAATATAAAGTATGTATCTAACACATGCACAATGATTGATTTATGATTGACGCTACATGAGGAGATCCCCACTCAGCTTGTTAGCGTCACAAGACGAGTTAAGGAGAGGAAGCTGTCCCATTTCAAGACAACCGTTTTAAATAAATAGATGAATACGATTTTACCTTTCGGGAGAGTGGAAAGAATTGATGAGAAAAAAATGACACGGAATTGGTTTGAAGTTTTGACACAATCCTTGAGCGTAGAACAGAGACAGGACCATGGTTGACAATTGACACATGATGCATTCCCTGAACTGTCCATGCATCATAGTAATGAAGCATACGAGGCAGAGAAACTCCATTTTCCCTTTCTTTTCACCCAATAAATCAGTTCAAGAAATCTATTCCAGTAGAAGACCTAGATCTCATTAAGCATGTTATAATTCTCAGAAAGGAACCTGTTAACCAGATGTACTCAAAGTGCAAGCTAACATGATAAATTTTATTTCATCAGAGGTTAACCTATCCAAAGGTAACCACTTCCATGGGTCCATTTGGAGTTTTTAAGTTCGACAAGAACCACAAACAGAATCTAGAACATTGTCTCAGTTCCAAATTAAATGTCTGTTTTCTCAAACAATAGAGGTAAAAGTAAACTACTTAATCACAGATTCCTCTAACACAAACCTCCAAGCTCCTTCCTAGGTGAACACGTGTGAAGAGCTAGTCTGATAGCAAGAAGCTAGAGGCAGATACTGGAACGGAATCAGTCAAATAATGAAAAGTATTTTGGCTGGTGTTATTGTGGAAGGTCGCTAGAATTATCCCCAGACATCAGGTTGTCACTTTGTTGATCTTTTTCTTCTTTGGCTTCGGACCTGACAAAATTGGACAGAAGTTAACCCAGCACTTGCATAACGCAAAATAAAAATACAAAATGAACCAGCAACATACACTATTCGTCTGACAAATTGTCCCCTAATACGGGGTCGCTGTTCTGCCAGTTTTTTCCTGCTGTGATATCGAACCTGAAAAATGAATGAAAATTCCAGAATATTGAAACAAGTCAAATTCATGATGACAGTATATAACATCTCGTGATTATTAATGAAGGTGATCAATTCATTGACACAAATATGAACATACAAGTCATATAAGGAAAGTAACTTGGGAAGTAAATATCTTAATTTTAAATAAAGTGGAAATAATTTGATAAAATTGCAGAAATGTAAAACAGCCAGGATGGAGAGCAAGATCACGAGGCAAAAAGATAATGCCAACAGCAACATATTATTTTCATAGGATGCTCTCAAATAAGTAGATTTTATTAACAGCATCATCCATCTTGTTGGGATCTCAATAAGGCATCAGTTCATGTATAGTAAATTATGGGAATACAACGAGCAGGGTATAACCACATTTCATTCCTCAAATTGACCAAATCACAGCCAACAAAGATCTTCAGCGAACATATTATGACCATGTAATTAAAAAATAGATTACCCTTTTCTCAAAGCATCTTTCTTTTCTCTTTTGACGAAATTTGGTCAAGGCGGCCTCTCTCAATGCAAGTCGTCCTTCATCTGCCCCATTCCCAATGTTTTTCCAATCCATGCCACCAGCTCCAATGCTCCCAGCAGCCACATTGCCATTTTCCACATTTCCAGTCCTGATTGTCAAGGTGTTGCTTCCGTCTTGTCCATTGCTCCCATGATCACTGTCCACTGCATTTCCATCTACAGCATAGTTTGCAGCATTACTTTCTGCTGTCCCCCCAAATGCATTTGATGATACACATTGCTGAGCAGCTTTGGTTGCACTTTTCAGTAAGAGATCATGATCTGTTCGGAGATCTACTGCAGCCTTTTGGGAAATGTGATTATAATGAAGCTGATAGTGAGCGTGCTCAACTTGGAATCCATGTTCGGAGCCTCCCACTTGTCCTTTAATGAATTCTGTATATTCTTCCCGGGCAGAAGAATTAAATGAGCCAATCCCTCTAACAAACTCTGGCTTCTTGTCAAAAGCATCGGGCTTGGTGCCAAGATATGTATTAGTGGAGGCCATGTCGTTGATGTTGTTGCTCCCATTAGATTGTTGATTTGGAGGAGTGCCATTTGAATGAGATGGAAAGTTGTGTATTGCCTCTGTATTTGGTGCAGCTGAGCCATTGTCTAGCAGGTAACAGCTTCCAACATTTCCGGTTCGAGCCTGATAAAAAGTACAGAAATCATAATGCTTGCCTCAAAGATTAAGATTTGGTGATAAACACTATTCTCCAGCTAATGGAACCCAGAATTTGCTAGTGAATTGCAGAGAAATAACTAAGAAACACAGTATGTTGCTATCATTTATTCATATTGTATATTAGAATTTTTTTAATGATTCAGTTAATCCCTTTACCCCCTACTTGTTGGCTAGGAAGAAATCCCATATACATTTAGAGATCATTCACACGGGAAAAGACAGACAGATAATTTGATGAGATGAGTGGGATTTGGGATGAAAAATGTAAATGCAAATTACACAACACAAATTTTTATTCCATATATAGTTATTGCCATCAAAGGACTGAAGAACACCTGGTTAGCAGAAGTAGCAGTATTATATCTGCAAAATGAAGAAAAGAAAAAATGAATATGTTATTTATGTAATGCAACAATATTTGCTAGCAATAGAAGGTAGTTAGGCATGCAAATATCCTCGTACTTTGAGAATGCTGACAGATCTGAATGTCTCAAGATATTGCATTCTTCACCTGTGACATTATTAGCATCTCTCACATCTCCCAGCCTTTTCAAAGTCAGCTCAAGGGATGGATGCTGTTTGGAGCAACAGTTTACTTTTGTTTCTGAGAATCCGGAAAACCCATTTGGGGTGTTCAAGTCTCTGCTTTCAGCCTGTGGACTGTTGCTATCAGTAACATCAATAACATTCATAGCCTGATTTTCCTGTGTCCTGGTTTTATCGCCATTGTATTTCAGTAGTCCTTTTTCACAGACATTGTTCTGTCCTTTATCATCTACATCGGACATCTTATTTTCCCCTTTACCCGTTGGATTGCTAGACAGTTCCTCAGGTGGATGTTCTAGTTGCATATTCAAAGATATTCCCATAGCCAAGTCCTTACCCATTGCAACATCATCTGGAAAGAAGGTAACTGAGTGGTTTATTAGGGAAATATCCAAATCAAGATAGACAAATCTAAAAATTACATGCTATCAAGGCATACCAAGATGATCAATAAGTTCATGGCACTCTTTTTCTGTCGTGGGCACCCATCTACTACTAACTTTTTCAGTCTTCGTATGCATCACTTGGGCATACGTGCTATTATCAGGGGCATCAACCAATTGTTTATGAGGTGAAACTGGATGAGGACTGCCAACTTGAACCAGACATTTAGTCCATGAACTCTACATAAAATAGGAGCTTTATAATAATTTTTGGGAATTTAGATAAATAAATAAATAAGGGGTAATCACAATTATTAAAGTTCTAGCAAAAACATTTATAGTTCATTTGTTTAGGCACAAACACTGAAAAGTGAACATTCGAGTCAACTTATGGTAAACTATTTTTTAAAATAGAAAAATAATCTTATTAGAGAGACTTGAAAAAAGCGCAGCAATGAAGTGAAAAGGAACATGAAAAAAATGCAGCAAGGTAAGGCTACCCATTCTTTGTCCCTAGTAATAATTAGTGCATAACAATAAAAGGAAGCAATAAAATCATGATATTCCACAAGAAATGTAATGGTAATCAAATATCCTCAATGATGCATGTGCGAGCCACTACAAGCAAGAGCACCATTGATTTTTCATTAACCGCACACTGCCATAAAATTTAGGCCTCCTTTTTTTTAACAAACAGCTTTATAACAAACCCATCAAAATTTGTCTCAGAGCAGGACATATCAAATGCTCATAAGAGCCCCAAAATGGTTGTTCTCTAGGAAAGTAGATAAGTAACAATGAAAATAAGTGTCCTGCCATTTTTTAACCTGACCTACATATATAACATACTGGGGAGAAAGAGTGGGATGGGGTCAACAAATCTGCAATAAATCAGGACTATTAATCATAATAAATACCAACACCCAAACGAAAGACATGGTTTTAGAAGGAACTTTGAATATTCATGAGAATTTGTCAAGCAGGAATCTAAATGATTAGGTGTGACTTGGAAGCTTTAATAAATAACTCCTAGAAAAAACACCAAACAAAAAGCATAGAATCTCTCTGGTCTCTATCTGAATCGGCAGAAAGAATCTAAATGATTAGGTGACTTGGAAGCTTTAATAAAATTCCTAGAAAACACACCAAACAAAAAGTATACAACCTCTCCGATCTCCACCTGAATCGGCAGAAACAATCTAAATGATTAGGTGACTTGGAAGCTTTAATAAAAATTCCTAGAAAACACACCAAACAAAAAGCATAGAACCTCTCCAGTCTCCATCTGAATCAGCAGAAAAAAAGGTATGGCTGATAAAAAGCAAAGGCATCATAATTCACTAGATTCTATAATGCGCATGTTTTTTCAAGTGAAACTCCCAATTGAGCACCTGTAAAGATTTTTTTTTAAATGGGGGAATTAACCCATTAACCACCCTCCAAACAATGTTAATCATTCAGCAGTAAATTGTTTATAAACTGAAAATAACAAGATGGAATTCCTAAATTATTATTCTCCGTATTCCCTAAATTATTATGCTAATTGCTACAATATGTGATTCAAAATTTTGTGTAGTATGAATTATAAAACAAATAATGGCATGCATCTACTATCCTCAGTTCCATTAACAAGAATAACATCAATGATTGTCATTGAATATGTGGGACAGTGGAATGATGAAACAACTTTAGATAACAAGATGGTTCAGTGACACTTGTTGGCTTGTTGCAATAGGTAATTGTTATGGCAAGTAATTGACACACACAACGCTTTACTAAGTGAAGCGTACGTAGGTTAACCTGATCAATGAAAGACATCAATTATTCTTCTCTTCTTTCTTGATCTCTCAAGTTAACTACCATAAATGACAACTCAGCCTCCAAAAATCCATTTCTTATTGTTGTCAGCAACCCTAGCCCTAAATATTTTTTCCTTCCGATGTTGTTTATTGATCTGTCCCAGTACCTAGCCCCTGTTTTCAAGAACATATGACTTGACTAGAAATTTAAAACCCCTATTTCCTGGCTGTTTAAAATTATCATATTGAATCGCACATGTTAGTCTAGTCGGTATGGAAGAATACATTCCATTACTAACCATTAGTGATGTCAAAACACTTGGTACCTCTATATTTTATTTAAAAATTTTAAAATAAAATAGAAATTGAGGTTAAGTAATGAAGGTGGTTAAAAAATTGAGGATTTGAATGGTTAGAGGTAGTTAACTTATTTGAATGTTTACATAGGTGGTTAATTTCTACTATTATTTTTATTATTTAAAAATCTAAGGGTAAAATCATCCAAAAAAAGTGAAGCTGGAAAACAACTATGAACTGATGTATCCCCTTTATATATAGGTTTAGATTAGGATATCATAGATCTATCTAAAAAATGACAAATGTGTCCTTCAGAACTGAACTCCTGCATGTGTTGAGTTTTAAATAGAAATAATTTTCATTAATGGAAATTTAAAAAAGTAAACAGTGACAACTCATGGATTCAGAAACTAATTTTCATGAGCAAAAAATGATATTGACACAGCATACTGTGGTAATATTGCCATCAGATGGGGACATTACTTATTGGTGATTCAATTAAGAGACCCTTATTTCTGTTACGAGATAAATACAATACCTGAGTGCCACTTCCATTGTCACTTCCGTCTCGAATGCTCAAGCCTCTGCTTCCATAGTCATTCTCATCACTGCTGTCACTATTGTTTTCAGATGCATCATTACTTCTTGACTTTGCAGATTTTCTGGTGTGGGTTGCACTTTCACTCCCACTACCACTAGACTGAGGAAGGGTTAATCAAAGTTGAGGAATTACATTGATTATTAAATAATGAATTTAATGTTTTAAGTTGATAAATGATAAGATCCATAGGATAGAATATCATGCTACAGAAACTATATAAAATAAATTAATTCATTATTGCTTCTTTATGGCATCGATCTCTACGTAAAAGAAACTTCAAATTTGACTGAAAGGAGGTAGTGTCATAATTATCTTTTGAAAATTCCTCGGCTGATCCTTATATCAGTTAAGGAATGATATTCATATTGAAGAATGAACTGATAATTGAATATTTAAGCTAATCAAATATAAGAGCCACAAGATAAACTGTGATGTTGTAGGAACTAGATGGGTTGCTACTTGCTATTAAGTATTATAGTAAACAGTACTGTCTAAGTATAAGTTGTTTCTGTTTTCCTCTGGACGGATTTATTGCTTGGTTTCCTTTTATTAGGACAGATTTGCTTAGTGCAATATAGCAATATTCTAGGCAAGTAATTATTAATACAGGTTTATGTAATGTTGTAACAGTCCCTCACTAGCTGTACTGTAATTATTATTGATATTTACCAGACATTCAGTCTTATTTTAGGATAGAAAAAATTATGCTGTTCATCTATGTAATAGTATTCAGAAAATATTTTGTTATGCAGCACGAGCTTAATGAGTTTATTTCTTCATTCCTTTTTTGTACAGAGTTAGTTTGACTTATTCCTTATTAGGATAGTTTACTCGAGCTTGATTTGATAATCATAATTCTAGCATAGGCTTTTATGACTAAAGCTGAATAAAAAGACCCTCATTGTCCACTGAAAATCAAGAAATAATATTTCAGTAATCTTCATATTTCAAGTTATCTCATTTTTTTTTATGTAAATTACTTTAGTAAAACTGTAATTCATGAAATAATATTAAGAAATTATTCTTTCAAGTATAAGCTCTTAAGGGAGTCTCTTTTCCGTGGATATCAGCCTTCATCACAATAATCAGAAAGCAACTCAGATTCAATTCTCCTTACCTCTCTCTCTCTATAATTCTGAATTATGGTTATTCAACATGGTATCAAGAGCTTCTTGATCCAGCAACAATGGCACCCCAAACCCCATCATTACTCAACAACAGAGGGAGGATCCTCCAACTCACAAATTATTTTCATCCAATCTCTCAAAAACATGATGAAAATAATTTAGGCAGTGAAAACAACAAATTGAAGGCCTGACTAGTGATCATTGTTTAAAAAACATGAGAAACAGAGAGCATGTTTGCTGAAACATTTTGTTTGAAAGACACTATGTAGCTTGATTTATATAGGCTTATTACAACATATACAACCAATTATAGGAGATTTGTTCCTATAAACCAAATATTATTTGTCTATACAATCATTTAATAAATACATAATATTTGAATCTGATTTTCAACACTCCCCCCACGAGCTGGAGCAACTTAAAGGGAGAGTGCAGAAAAATGTTGGAGCAACTTAACTAGATTCCAAGAACATACTAACTAACAAGTTGGAAACGATTGATATCTATTTACCAACTTAAGAGAGAGTGTAGTAAATATCTTTTTATGTATATCTTTGATATTATTTTATTTAGATAAATATTTCATTATTTTCATATATTTCTTTTTTATGTTATTTCCCTTAATAGGGCTAGTCATGAAAGGGAGATTGGTGCTTGTATTCAAAATACACGAAAATATAAAAGTTCTTTTCATTTCAAGTGGAAGAAATAATGTAATTCACTTTGATAAAAACCAAGTTGTCATTTGTTTTCAGTACATGCCCGAGACAGAAATGTAAATCAACTCACACTGTGGCATCTTCTCCAAACGTGCTGCCAGAGGTTTTTAAGTTCATTCCTCCGAATAGGTTTCACTAAAAAATCAACTGCGCCTTTTGACAAACACTTAAAGACTATACCCATAGAATCATGAGATGACATCACTGCATGCATTTGACCATGTGCAATAAACAAAACACCAGATGAGCAACAGTCATCGAAAATATATGTTTAAATTTGGTACAATGTATAACTTTGGTATGCCACTTACTAATCACAGGAATATTCTTCAGAGACTTGTGGCTCATGATCTTGCACAAAAGACCTATTCCAGACAAAATAGGCATAGCTACCTCTGTTAGGACAAGATCAATGTGATTTCCTGGATCTTCTAGGACTTTCCACGCTTGAAGACCATTGGAAACAGCAGTAACTGTAATACCATAGATGAAGAAAATGGATTTTAAGAATTTTGGTGTTCATTGTTAAAGCATCTATTCGCTAGTTACATCAAAATAAAATAAATATAAAGATGCAATTAAAGCCACCCAAGGCCCAAGACTGACTATTATTAACAGCTATGTATGCAAAAAGATTGTAATTAACATCTGTACTGGGAATTAGGAAGCATTATCCTACATTTCAGATTAAAATTTGCCATTAACACAGGATTAATCCCCCTAAGTTATCTATCACGTTTCAATATAATACACACAAGAATATCTCTCAAATAACTGCAGAACAGAGTAAAATGCATGAATTGAGAGGTTGTATACCAATACTGGAACCTCCCTAGTGGATACATAGCCAAGAATCATTCAAAAGTAAAAATAAAGCAAGACTATATAATAAATGCATAAAACAAAGAATCCATCTAAATGTTGAAACTTACTGACTTCATATATATAAAAAAAAAACTACACTTAATAGTTTTACATCAATAGGCTAATTTTTTTTTATCTAGGCAGACATTTCAATCTAAAATCAATTCAAAGACTAATGTTAGGAGTCTCACATTAAGTAGAATATAAAGCTGTGATACTTAAGCCTTGAGGCTCTGCCACCTAATAGACTAGACTTTGGGGTTGGACTCTCTTCATGTGCTTAAATCCTACAATTGGTGCTTTCATTGAGAGTTAGGCTACATAAAAGGCTACCTATAGATTGAATTAAGGTGGAATCTAAATACTGATAGGTGAGTGAAGTCACAAAGAGAAAAGGACTACCATCAGTTCAGTGTCGATAGAGTGAAAGTTGTCATGGATGTTGGCTCTTAAAGGGGGCGGCAATGTTAGCAGTCTCACATTGAGTTTTATATGAAGCTCAATGTGGTACTTAAGCCTTAAGGCTCTCCCACCTAATGGCCTAATCATTTGGGTTGGGCTCTCCTCTTGTGCTTAAGTCCTAACAATTAATTGATAGCAACTACCATTGGCATTGCATATATTTTTTTACTCTCAATCAAAGCCATGACAACTTTGTTAATATTCACACACCCCTCACAACATTATTTCTCTCTTTAATTAATTCACCCCATCCACCCTGCCTATGGGCTCTTTGTAATTATGGGCATAGCTAATCTTGGGCCTTCAGTTATACACTTGAAGGGTGTTTAGGGGCTCTTGGAATTGGGATTGGGTTCAGGTTCCTATCAATTCCACCTCTTATAAATTTTGCCTTGTCCTCAAGGCAAAAGGTAGGAAACATCTCCTTGATTGCCTTTACTTCTTCTCAAGTAGCTTTTTCTATTGGTTGAGTCTTCTAAAGGATGACGATTCAATGACTACCTTACCATTATGCTTACTCTCTCTGGAAGCTAGAACTGCCTTTGAAACAGCTGGATTTGTGTCTTTAACCTCCATCTCAAGGGGCATGGTGGTTTCTACTGCTTTACCTTGATAAGCTTGCTTGAGTTGGGACACATGGAATACCAAATGAACTCTGGCTACTTTTGGCAATTGTAGTTTATATGCTATCTCCCCTATATAGGTTATAATTTGGAAGGTATTGGATTGATCCATTGAGCTACAATATTTTGTTTGTGGCCTCAATTTAATGTACACCTAATCCCCAACAACATATGTCACTTATTTGCGACAAGAATTTGCATGTTTTTTCATGGTTTGTTGAGCTCTTTGAAGATGATATTTCAATTGACGTAAGGCCTCGTCTCTATCAACTAAAACACATGCCACTAACTCAACTAAGGTTTCCCTAGTCAAATGCCTTATAACAGTTGGAGGAGGCCTACCATACATAGTTTCAAATGGGGTTTTTCCAGCTGTTGTATGGTATGATGTATTATACCAAAATTCAGCCCATGACAACCAAAAATGCCATTGTTTTGGTCGCTTGAAAGCAAAACAACGTAGGTAAGTCTCAAGGCATCTATTAACAACCTCTGTTTGGCCACCTGTTTAAGGATGGTAGGAGGAACTCATGCACAACAATGTTCCTTGGAGGAGAAAGAGTTCTTTCTAAAACCTGCTCAAAAAAAGCAAGTCACAATCACTAATTATGGATTTAGGAAATCCATGCAATTTAATGACCTCTTAGGCAAAGCTTTCAGCAACAATCTTGGCAGTAAATGGTTGTTTGGTTGTTTAAGGGTGATAAAATGAGCATTTTAGGACAACAAATCAACTACTACGGTACTACCATATAACTTCAAACCTATGTGACTTTGGAAGCCCAGTGATATGTCCATTGCAATCTTCACAAAATTTCCTTTGAAATTGGAATTGGCCATAACAACCCAGATGGGGACAATGTTTGGTATTGGTGTCGCTGAAATACATCACACCCATGAACAAAGTCTATAACAATTTTCTTTATTCCCATTTTCCAGCCAAGCTTTCATATGTTTTTGTTAATCTGGAATGGCCTCCCAAGTGGGTGGAAAGAAACTATTGTAATAATATAGGAATCAACGATCAACTTTTAGATAACAACTTCCCTTCATAGAAAAGCAACCCTTCCCTCCAGCTATAACTAGGTTTGCCTTGTGGGGTCAGCTTGCAAAATAGTTTGCAATTGAATCAACTTTGGATCTATTTGTATCTCCTCCTTCAGCTTGGAAAAATCCAACCAGCATGGACTCATACATATGGTTCCTAATTCAACAATAGCATATCTTCTTGACAGGGCATCTATAACTTTGATTTCAAGACCAGGTTTATACACAACTTCAAAATGGTACCCCAAAAGCTTTGACAGCCAACATTATTGGTCAATAGTGGTAATTCTCTATCGGGGCAAATGCTTCAAGCTCCTATGATCAGTGAACACCTTGAAACTCCTTCTCATGAGGTAGTACCTTTAATGTTTGACAGCCAGCACAAGTGCCATAATTTTCTTCTCAAACACAGGCTTAGATAATGTTCCTAGTGAAGGAGCCTTGTTAAAGTATGTTATAGGTCTTTGGTCCTGCATGAGGATTGCGCCCATCCCATGACCAGAAGCATCACATTCAACCACAAACTCCTTGGTGAAATTTGGCAAAGCCAATATCAAAAGGAAGCTAAACAACCCTTGAGATGATCAAAGGTAAGTTGAGCCTTTCCCTCCCAATGAAACATATCCTTTTTAGTTAGAGTTAAGGGATGAGCTAATTTCCCATAGTCCCTAATAAACTTCCTATTGTACCCAGTGAGCCAAAGGAACCCTCTTACTCTCGTAAGTCGTAACATCTAGAGGGATCGGCCAATCTAAGACAGCTTAAACCTTTGAAGGGTCCATTTCCACCCTTATGCTAGAACAATATGGCCAATATATTCTATCATGGCTTGACCAAAGGAATATTTCTTTCTATTTGCCACAAACTAGAGTTGGGCCAAAAGCTTGAGCACTACATCTAAATGGAGAAGATGAGACTACCAAGTTGGATTACAGACCAAGATATCGACAAAGAATACAAACACACATTTCCTCAATAATGGCCTTATGAATAGAAGTCATGATGGATTGAAAGGTAGAAGGTGAGTTCATAAGTCCAACGGGCATCATAAGATACTCGTAATGTCCCTCAAGTGTGCAAAATGCAATTTTATGTGTATATTCTTCCCTTACCCTTATTTGATGGAACCTGAATTTCAAATCAACCTTAGAGAAAAAACATGATCCATGCAACTCATCTAACAACTCATTTATGGTTGGAATAAGGTACTTGTTTGGAATAGTTACCTTTCAATTCTCTAAAATCCACACACATCCTCCAAGTCTTATCCTTCTTCTTAACTAGTATCATTGGACTAGAAAAAGGACTGGTTATGCTTGATTGCCCCTCAACCAGCAACTCTCCAACTTGTTTCTCAATCACATCCTTGTGGTGGTACACGTAACGATATGGCTTGACCCTCACTAGGTTGATGTTTGGTTACAAGGTGATGCCATGATCATTGATCCTAGGAGGTGGCAACCCCTTTCGATTATGAAAGACTAATGGGTGTCGGTGAAGGACTCGTTCAAGTTCCTCCTTGTCACAAGAAGAATTATCTTGCAGATTTATCAAATTGTCCTCTTCTTCTATAGCCACATCTTGTATAGTTCCTAGCAAGGATGTATTTTCATTTCTATCTTAAATTTGGTACCCCTTAAGTGTAACCATGTGATCATTCTCCTCAAAGTTCATTGTCTTCCTTCTCCAATTTGTTGTAGTTTTTCACAAGGTTTCTAGCCACTCAACACCCAAAATAATGTTCATTCCCCCATGTCCAACACATATGCATCCTTAACTATATTATATCTTCCCACCTTTACTTCAATAGCCAGGCAAACTCCCCTAGCCTTGCACCTACTTTGGTTTCCAAAACTCACTTTGTAAGTTTTTGTGTCAGCCACCTTCAATCCCAAAAACGCCACCAACTCCATAGCTATAAAATTGTGACTAGCTCCACTATCCACCAATAGTAAAATGGGATAACCCTTCAACAGTCCTTCAAACTTAATGGTTTGCGAATAGGTTGTTTCTCGATCAATTGCTCTACAATCCACCTGAAACACCATAAAATGTTCTTCCTCATCCAATTTAGCTTTAACGATAACTAATGATTCTTCTTGATATTCTTCACCTTCTTAAATGAGGAAGAGACGCAAATGTTTGTCCGAGCATTGGTGAGTGGGACTATAATGTTCCCCACACTTGAAACACAACCCCTTACTTCTCCTTTCCATCAACTCCACATATGAGAAATTGTGTTCCACCTTGGAAACGAAAATTGGAAACTTGTGTTGATCTTGTTTTTGACCCCATCTCATAAGACCCATTTGATCTTGTAGACAGCGCTGATTGAGCTTTGGACCCACTTGCAACTGAGCTAATCAACAAGGTCGTAGCCTTTGTTTGATACATTCCGTGCCACCCACTACTAACATTTCAGGGTGAAGAGCAAGTGAGTTTTCACTTAACCAACAATGAAATGAAAATCAACTTATATCAATTTTGTGGCTCGAAGGCAAGAACCTCCATTCATATCTCTCCCTTCAACCCTCCAAGGAAGAAACCAATGTGTTGCTCCTCAGACTTCGAAGGTACCTGAGCCATAAGCCCTTCAAAAGCTTCCACATACAAACCAATGGTTTTGTTTTGCTAAAGCAATTTAAGTAGGTTAAAAGGATTACCAAAGTTATGATCCCCATATCAGTCCATGAGTGAGTGTTTGAACAATTCCCAATTGAGTTGAGGATCAGAATTGAGTAAAATCTTGAACAAATGCCAAGTTATTCCCTCCATACAGATCTACGCAAGTTGCACTTACATCTCTAGTGGTGATCCTTGCACCGTAAAGTACTTCTTGACCTTAGCAATTCATCCAATCGAGTCCTCTCCATTGAATGCAAGCAATTATACTCGCTTTGTTGAAAGTCAAAGTTCATCTGAGATCATTACAATGGAAAACGAGCCTCCATGTGGTGTGTATGTTGCTTCATACAACAACTTTGGTTCTTATTATTGCCAAAGGAATCCATCTCGCACCTCGGTATGCAAAGCTTTAAAGGACTTGGTGATCTCATCAACCCTAGTCATCAAGGAACCCAACCGAATGGTGTATTCCTTCAATGTTGATTCGTGATAACACACCAACTGGTCTAGTCCCTATAGCAATTCATCCTAATTTTTAAGACTTGATTCAACCCTGACAACTCTCGCCTCCAATGCATCTGATCTTGAAGTCATTCTTGTATGCATACTCCAATCTCTCAATGAAAGCACCAACTGATAGCAAATGTTATCAGCATAGCATATATTTCTATATTCCTCAATCAAAGGAAAGAAAATAACAAAGAGCAGTAGTTCCCAACTAAGAGAAGAATCTCTAGCCCTGACAATTATGATAATATTCACACATTTCTCACAACATTATTTCTCTCTCTTTAACTAACTCACACTATCCACCCATCCTATGGGCTCTTCATAATTATGGGTCTAGCTAATCTTGGGCCTTCAGGTATACACCTAAAGGGGTTTAGGGGCTCTCAAAATTGGGATTGGATTTAGTTTCCTATCAAATTAATACTTTGTAGTAGAAAGTTCTACCTCAAATTTATAAAAGAAAGCTACATGGTATAGCAAGATTTTTTCCAATAAGAAAAATATACCAAATTGTAACAAACAAACCACGTTTGTTTGACTTTTTTTTTTCCAAGGGGAGACTTGTAGTAAGCCTTAAAAGGAGGAGCGGGAAAGGGGAATAGTAAAGGTGCAGAGTACCCAAGCACTTGTGATTATGTATGGATTTTGTATCACAATCACATTGGTAGTAGTTATAACTTATAAGTTGAAAAGATAGCATTCAAATGCTAAGCATAGTTACTAGAATTTTACAATTCAATTTAAATCAAATCCGATGCAATTTAGCAAGCTGCCAATTCATATCACAAGATGAATCTCAAATAACTTTGAATCTTATGATACATGAATGAATTGGTGCAATTTCGTATCATCAATACGAATTACATGATTCAACAATTCAATACTTTTTCTTTTGTTTTTACTATACCTTCACCAATTATCATGAAAGGAATCGAAAAGTCATATAAGCACATTAAATGAAAAGGAATTGAAGGAGCACACTTGAACTTATTCTATTTGATTATTCCACTGCTTTATTTGTCACTGACTAATCCAATGCATGGACTATATTTGGTTGTTTGTTTCATCGCTTCTTTTCCAAAATAAAGGCTTCACAAATTCAAATATAAAAAATAATTGGATTTTATGAGAGATATGATTGGTTAAGTTGCTTTATATATTTTTAGTTTAAAATTATTACATTGAATACTATATATCAATATCATCTATATGATACGATTGAAGTTATTTTTTGTTGCTTATGAATCACAATTCAATAATTAGATTAGCAATTCACAATTTGAATCTCAATTTGATAACCTTGGTGCTGAGGCATGATTGAGCACAAAAACAACATTAATACCTTCATAACCACAATTCCGTAACAGAGCACGCACAACATGGCGTGTTGAATCGTCATCTTCCACCAGCAAAACTTTTATTGATCTCACAGGAAGAAATCTCTCCCAGCATACGACTGGCCCTTGAGGTGGTGGTTGTGAAGTCTGCAAACTCCCATGGGTTTGAATAAGACCCCTCAACCCATTGTTTCCATCTTCAGCCACCTTATTAAATCTTGTGTCACCTTCATTTGATGATCCAGAGCCTACCCCTCCATTGTTCAGACTCTTTTCGTCAATAAACATGTGATTTTGTTCTGCCAAACCTCTTCTCCCTTCCCCAACATTATTGTTCATTGGACCAGCCTATATCAACCACACTGAAAAAACATTGTGAGGAATTAACACACAAACGCAATACCCTCGTCAAGTGAGCCATGGATTCTCCATATCTCAAACACTTCAACTATCAATTTCTGCAAATACAACCCTATCCATCAGTCAATTCAGCACTTTGAGAATATTCTGTAAAATGAAAACACCCTATACCTGAGAATAATCCAGCCCAAACAAATTTATATATACACACACGTCATGGGGAGTAAAATCAGTAATTGTTAACAGAAATAAAAACCTAGACTTGGCAATAAAAACATAGTTGTGATTTGAAGAAAAAAAAAAGTTGAGATAGAAAATTATAGATCCATACCTCCAAACTCCAGCCCCCAGACAGAAATCAAAAGCTCAAAAACAAAAAATTCATAGCAATTATGAAACGGAACAACAACCTGTTCCTGAACCAAAGAACCCTCAAAGCTTCTGTCTCAGCACAAGGTATAACTCCCCATTCATACAGATCCTGAGAAATGAATATAATAACTAACCTCACATACCATCCTTACAAAAACTGTTGATGACAAAATCTGAATAGACAAGCATAAATAGAGAGATACTCCACAGATTATTTTACATGGAGATATCAGCAGACTTCATAAATTCGAATAGTGAGCCAGTCATATTATAAGACAGCATAAAACACACAAACTCAAAACTATAATCTAAATATCATCTTAGTTTTGCTTCTTTTTTTAAAAGTAATTTCTATACAATTTACATAATCATTTTTGCTTTAATCTTCATGAGAAATAACTATAATTACAAACAATTTGATGCAACAATTATATTATATTTTACACGAAGATATTAGCAGAGACTCGAGAAATTAGGAAATGAAACCAAACTCAACCCTAAAAAGGGTTACTGTCTCATACAGATATAGCAATGAAGTTTCTACTCGTCTATACCAAACAGAACAAAAAAAAAATCCAGAAATCACAACCTAAAATCGCGTTTTCTACCGTTCAGAAAAAACCATAACACAGTGAAACAAACCTTCAGAGCTTCACTGACAAGAACCAAACCTCCATTTGCAAGCTCGATGCAGCAACTTGGAAAAAGTAATCCAAAAAAAAGTATTAAAAAAACACACAATAGTGAGAGCTCCAATCCGGTTTCGATAACAGCGCAAAATAACAGAAAAAAAAAAATAAAATAGAATCAGCGAAACAAAATCAGCAACTAAGGAAACAAGGTTCTAACATTTCTATTGGAAGCTTTGTTTTCTCTCCTAATCCGTTTTCCTTCTGTTTGGTTAATATTCGGCGAAAATCAATTTTGTATGGAAAAACACTTGACTGGCAGAGAAATAGCGAAGCGAAAAGGTTAAGAGAGAGAGAAACCGAAGGAAGGGAGAGAAGATATTATTCTGGGGACGCTGACGTGTACAAAATGAAGGCGTGAATGGCTCGGAATTCCACGTGGGCCTATGGGCCCACCGTGACGTGGCGCGTCCCAGACGCGTTGATTGTGTGAGCTGGACAAAATCAAAAGCCGCGAGGTTATGTAAACCCTTTCGAATCTAATACGATCTCCAGATCTGGATCCCACCACGTGGCTCACTCGCCGAGAGTATAAAGGTTCTCCCTTCAAACCCACAAGCCTAATACGCTGTCGTTTCGGTACATACATTACATCTTGATGCTCCACTACAACTATCTTTATGGGTGAGAAAGATCCGGTTCACTAAGCCAACTTGACCTATTATGTTTTGCCACGACTTTCAATTTTAAAATTAGACTATCAAAATTTTAAAATAATTTCACCTTATCTTCTCGATTGTCTCAACCTATTATATATTTTTAAAAGATTTAAATTTTTTATATAAATTTTTTAAAAGTATATTGTAAAAGGAATTTTTACAGTTACACGTATTTATTTTTTAGTTGGCATAAATAACAAGTTACACATTATTATTTTTTATTATAAAGAAATATAGCTCATTTTTATCAAATTAATTTTTATCATAAATAAAATGATATCTTTAATCGCAGTTGTATATTTAAGTTAGATCAAACATGATCTATGATTAAAAAATTTCTTGAATTAACTACTTTTAATAAGTTACACATTATAAGTGTATTTTAAGGAAATTATAATTATAACTTTCACTTAATTTTTCTAAAATAAAAGTAAACATATATTAGCAAATTTCACAAATATTTACAAATGTACAGTCACATTATTTTAATTCAAGTTAACAAACTACACAATAGATATATATCTATAATAATAATTAAGATCTTTTTTTCTGTACATATTTTTTTAAATCATTTTACTCTTTTATAAATCCTTTCAACTCAATCACATATATTTTATTTTATATTTTTTTTCCATTTCATTAGTAATCACCTCTATATTTTTAATAATGATTTATATTTATTATTTTTAAAAATAATTCACAGAAACATGCTTTTGTACCTTGATTTTAAAATAATTATAGTTATAACGATATCTTACTCAAAATTTTATATATTCTTTATTCTATAATTTAATTATATATAATATTAATATTAATAATTTATATTAAACTAATTTAACTTTTTTAATTATAGTTTGATAATTAGATTAATAATTTTATATATAATTGTTTTAATATAACTAAAAATTTCACATTGTTTAAAAATAAAATTAAAAATATTTTATAAATATTTTATTTTTTAATCACTAAAACTTCGAATAATACTTTAAACATTATAATCTTAACAATGTCAATAAATTTACGATTTATTTGATCTCGTCTCATGTGAAACTCATGTATCATTCAATCCTACTTGCCTTTGCACTCACTCTGCCTTAAACTTTTTCCAAAACCTGATTTTTAATATATCCATTGAGTACATGGTTAGGTTTCAATTATATAAAGATTCATTCATTCTAAAATTATTAATAGAAAAATATTTCCTACCATACTTATCCGGATAGCACTAGCTGGGTAGTTCCTCTTTTGGTCCTTCATGCTATTTCAGTTCTATCTGTTATGCGGATCTAAAACTATAGTGCTTCTTGTAATGTAGGATATTATATTTGTGCACATGAACTTAAGCAAATTTTGTTTGATGTGTTATTATTAAAAACTAAGCACTGATTGTGAGGGATGAGAAAAATGACAGAGTGATGATGTTACCATACTTTTACATTAGAGGAGGAGAATGAGAAGTACATATCTTTATTTATTCAAATGGTCATAGGGAATTTATCCTAGGTTTGAAAAGAAGCTATAGTTGAAATTCTACTTTGAGGGAGTGTCTATTACTATTTTATGTGTCAATTGCTACTTTATGTGTTTATCGTTTTTTTCATTTGATTGTTCACACATTGAATTTTAGGTTGATATGAAGTATGTTGGACTAAGGTCATCAGGATGTATGGCTGATTTTGTTCTATAAATAAAATTTTAAGACCTTCTGTTTATTTTGCTGATAAAATACACGCTTATTTTTTTTTAATTATAAGGGATGGAAATTTATATTGAAAAAATTATGGTTGATGTTCGATTATATATATAGAGAAAGGAGGGATTTACTTATTTTAAGCGGGGCTTTCTGTATATTTACTCTACTAAATAATTTATGTTTTATATTAAATTTTAACGATTTAATTATTGAATTAAAAATTTTAATAAATAAACAATTTTATAATTTTTTTAAAATTTGAAAACTAATTTATATTTTGTTTCATTAATTCAAATTGATAGATGATTATAAAAATATTTGATACGTTAGTTTAGATTAATATAACAAAGTATTATATAGTTTATAATTTTTTTTAAAAAAATCACAAACTTAATTTATACATTAAGAATCTTTAATCTAATAATTAACTTATTGAAATTTGATATAAAATATAAGTTATTAAATAAAATAAGTCTACTAAAATATATAATAATAGGTTTCATCTCTTTTTTTTTCTATGGACTACACATCTTTTTATTTTAAAATAATTATGTTTAAACAAGATTATTACTATTGGTAGCAAAACTCTCCCTATTATATTTCACAATTCGAATCCGAGACTTTTAGCTATATCAAAATAATTTTATGCTAGTTAGATAGATGTTTGATCTCTTTGTCTATGTAAAAGTTAAATCTTTAAATAAAAGTTAATGTCTCAAGAAATGAGTCATTTGTTTAAGTAAGAGAAAGTGAGTGAAAAATGAGTCATGGTTATGTGTGAACTCAGACAAATCTAATTGATAGTAGTATGTAGTAGTATAGTGGTTGAGAAAGTGAGAATCTTCTCCAAAAGCAGACATGACGGGGGAGGCAGGGAGCTAGTTGAAGTTGGTTGAAATTAAGGAAGAAAAGGGCATTGTGTTAAATAATTGAGGATGCGTTGTCGGAATGTACACAACTTGGGGTTTCACTACTGAAATCATAGTCTAAGCAATTTAATTATAGTTATGTGGTATTTTTTATTATTATTATTTATATATATGGCTTACACAGTATTTTAAAATTAACAATTTAAAAACTAATTTATATAAAACATGACTTTCGTTAATTAAACAATATTTTAATAATAATAAAAATTAATTTAAGGAACATTAAATCAACTCTAATGCCTTAAAATAGGCCTTAAAATTATTGGACCAAGAGGGTACTTAGTCGTTATGGTATTTTTTAAATACAAGTTATGAAAATGATCAAAGATTAACATAACGGGTAAAAATGAGATTATGAATTACCCTTTTTTTTGTAATTAAAACAGATGAAAAAGGGAAATACAGATTCTAGAAGCTGTAATCTTGCTTTGTCACTAATTCTGGAATCTGTAAAAGTTAATGTTGAAGAATGCAAAAGAGAGAAAAAAGTGGAAAAACTACAACACTAAAAAATCGACTAGGACCATAAGCCATAGGAATTGGGATTCTTTTCTGTCTTAACTTGTTTTAGTTGTTACCTTTTCAATATCGTGTCTGTCTACTTTACTAGAATAGCATATTGTTGGGGTTTGTAATATGTAACCAAACTCCAGAACCACATATTTGCAGCAACTTTCCATGAGGGGATTCTAGTTGTACATGTGGATGACCACATCATAGATAAAGTTGGAATGAACAAATGATAGACAGCCTTTAGGTCTCGCACGAGGGGTATGCCCCATGGAATTTTTAATTTTATTATATCATGGTATAAACTATCCAATTCAGTTTTGTACCATGATGACCCTCTATGCTGGATGAACTGCTTCCCTCTCATGGTTTTCAATTTAACATTGGATAAGGCCTAGTCAAAAGTGTGAACCTTTTTAAGCAAATGATCAAATTTTAAACATTAGCCAGATTTTAAGAGGACTTTAATTTTTATGTATTGTTGTGGTGGAATTTTGTGGGCTTGTTGTGTCGTTTGCTACCTTTAATTCACGATAAAAAAAAATCAACTATTATTTATATATATATATATATATATATAATTAATTAATTATGTTTATTTTTATTCATCTCGTATACACACTAACTTTATTAGAATATTTGTGCATATTTTGTAAATATCACTTTTTATCAGTGGATGTCGTTACTTATCGGAACCTTCTCTTCATTCTTTTAATTATTGAATATTCAAAAATATTTTTAAAATTATTAAATATTATCTTATATTAATTTTTAAAATTATTAAATATTTAAAAATGGATTAATATTTATTTTTATAAAATTTAATTTAAAAATCTCAACATATAAATATATTTTTAAAATCAATTTTACTATGATGGAATCAAATTATCATATTCAACCTAACAATTTAAAATTTAAGAAATTTGAATTGACTCATCCAAACAAAATATTTTAAGAATGATAGAAATTGAAATCAAAGTAATTCAAATACCAAGAATTTAAAATTCCTCATCCAAACACACTATAAGAGTATTTACAAGAGAGGAGAATGAGAAGAAAAAAAAATAATTTTAATAAAATAAAATTAATTTGTATACAAGTTAAAAAAAATAGAAATAAATATGAGAACATATTTTCTCTCTTATATTTTATAATACGAGAAAATATTTTTTCTCTTATTTTTCATGCACATGTACTAGTGATCTCTAAATAAAAATTGTTTCTCATGGTTTTTATTTCTATGGGTACATGTAACTACATCTAATTTGCTTTCATGATGCAAACACGGATGTCAGCATTGGATTCTCTCTAGGTTGATCACTATCCCTACGAGGTTAGAATTAAGGCAAGTGCTGAACGAGCAAAGCTTCTACTAGTTGTGTTAAGTGCGCTAAGGTTAGATTTGTTCTTTAGGAGGAATTGTTAGTTTATTTCTTAAAAATTAATTCGCCTTCAGTTATAAAATAATCGTGGTCTTAATGTTTGAATGTTTTGTGCAAATATTAAAGAAATTCAAGGAAGAGTAAGTTGATTTCACTAGAATACCCTCTCAATTTAGATATTACTCTCTCATTTTCACTTACCCTGTATTTGAATTTTAAAAAAAAAAATAGACATAGCTTACCTGCCAGTTTTAAAATAAGTTTAATAGTTATTAATGAGTAATAGCATGTTTGGTCAATTTTAAATTTAGAAAAATGATCACTTATTTTTTAAAAACTCTCCAAAATTAGTAGAAGCAAATAATTATTTCTAAATTATAAGTTGAATCTTCTTGCACTAAGAACCATTTTAAAAATTTGTGAAAATGTAAAGATTCCCGTTGTGTCCTTTTAAATTATAAAATATATTTTAAAAATAATACAACTAGAGAAAATCATTTAACAATTTGGTATGATTTTTAAATTATTTATTATAAAAATTTATAATTTTACCTTACACAATTAGTTATGATTAGATAATCAGTGATATTAGATAACGATATGAAATTACTATATACCGTTAATGTATGACGTATTTTCTTTTTATTTTATGATGTAAACAAATACAGAAAATGAGTTGCATAGATTGTTATGTCTTCCTCGACACTTTCCAAAACACCAAAATAGGAACAAGTTTTTATGTCTTTTCCCCGGGCTTGCAAGTTTTCAATTGCAAACACAAGTTATCTTTCAAAGTGGAATTGCCAAATCACACATGGAACTTCCAAGATAGTAGGACTGCCAGAAATCTGAAGTTTAGGTATCAATGCCCAGAGCAGAGTCATTTCGAATCGAAATTGAGGCCTAAAGTGCTTATTTGAATGTAAAGGTTACTGAGCACCTAACAAGAATCCAAACTTTAAAAACCACAACAGAAGTGTCTCCAAATTTCTAACTGAAAGACAAATAGCGACAACAAAACCACTATTATAATTTATAAGCACCCAAAAATAAAAACCACTATATTGTGGCTTATCTTTAATAACTTCTGTATAACTACTATATTTGGATATTTATACAATAGCCAAACAAAACGGCTTGGAGGCATATGGCATATGCCCCTCTTATGTAACAAGCACCAACGCTTTGTGGGTATCATAATCCTCCCTGGAAATAAAAGAAAAGGTAAAAAACATTGCCCCCTCAGGACAACGGAACTGGGAGAACCTATCTCCCTGATCACTTTGATTACAGAATCATATGCAGCACTTGCAACTCCAAACCTCTAAAGAACAATTCATAACATGTTTTATAAAACTAAAACCACTTTCCCAACCAACTCCAAACCTGTATTATGAAATTCCATAGAATCTAATGATAAATCATTTTACTACGGCTATTCCAACATTTGATCCTGGCTGAAGTTTAGAGACTCCTTCCATATGAGATCCTTTATGTCTTCTTCGTTGAGAACTGTCTGTTCGAAATCAAAGATGAAAGGAATTGGGCAAATGGGCTCCTCGTTGATCTCATGAAGACTTGCCATGTATGGGTGATTCAGTGCTTCCTCGACTATGCAATAACGCAGTCACAAAAAAAAGAGTAAAACTTACAGATAAATGAAAGTGAGTGATAAAAAAAAAAATATATCCTTTAATTTATTTTTATAGACATTAAAAGGTAAAATTTATAAAATTATAAAAATTATAAAGAAATAAAAACCGTATGTATAGGAGGTAAGATGAACTATATTTAATTAAAAGAATTAAAAAGCAAAATTTATGAAACTATAAGGATAAAAAAAAATTAATCCTAAAAATTAAAGATGTATCAAACATAAAGAGACGTACCAGTTATGCGCTTGGAGGGATCAAAGACCAACATTTTCTCCGCAAGATCAATTGCTAACGAGGAAATCTCAGGAAACCGCTCTGCAAAAGATTGCTTTTCTACATGGGGGAGTTGTTTAACATATTTCTTTGCATTATCACTTCTCAGGAATCCAAGATCCGAGTCATTTGGTGAACCTAATAACTGTTATGAAGATAATAGTGAGGACTTTGTTCGTCAACCTTTCATCATTTGAAGCTTGCATTTACTAATTCCTACTAATTATAATTAAAAGAAATTTCAGAAGACAAAGATCCTAGCATACAATGTTTATTCCAATTCAAAACACAGCTAGTGTTAGAGAGAGGGGACAAATACCTCAGTTATAAGGGCCAACTGCTGGACATAATCTTTACCAGGAAATAAAGGCTCCCTTCTAATTATCTCCATCAAAATGCAACCAACCGACCAAATATCAATGGCTGCAGTATATTCTGAACAGTTCAGTAGCAATTCAGGGGCTCTGTACCAACGAGTGACAACATATTCAGTCATAAAGTCGGTCTCTGAGGTGGTTCTGGCAAGCCCAAAGTCACATATTTTAAGATCACAGTTTGCGTTGAGAAGTAAATTGCTTGGTTTTAGATCTCGGTGCAAAACATTTGCAGAGTGAATGTACTTCAATCCTCGCAAGAGTTGATATAAAAAGTACTGCAGTGATGATGAATAATGAATAAACCACAATTTCCTTGTTACAAATCAAATATATAGGTTTAAAATATAATGAATTTAAATTTGTAAGCTGGTGATTAACTATCAGCTTCAAGGAAAAACATCAGATCATCTGAAACTGGTCACTGAATAATTATTTAAGGTCCTCACCAACCCAGAGATAGGATTATAAACAGAGGCGAGTTTCTAATATCACTCAAGTAGTTAGGTTCCTTTTTCTTTTGTCTTAAATCCTTCATATCAAGAAGTCACTTCAGATTGTAACTATCTGAGTAGGACAATTGGCAAATGGACTCACTTACGTGATAAAGTCATCGTATTCGACTATTCGTAGCACCTATTTTCTCTCTTCAGACTAAACTTGAACCCTAAACTTTATTTAAAGAAAACCAAACTTCCTTACCATTTAGACTAAGTCCATGTTTGGATTAAAATTTGCAAACTCAAGTTTGAATAAACTACTAGTGTATTTGGACTGGTGGTAGTAAATTACGGTGAGTGTAAAATTATAGTGAAATTATATATTTGCTGCCTCAGAAAAGCACAATGAGTGCAAACTTACCATGTTACCAAACATGCACTACATTTTGCAAAATCAACCCTCCATTTTTCTTTCATTTCAAACTGAGTTTCAAAACAAATTGAGGCAAAACACAGTTTACAACCAAAGACAAACTGAAAAGCAAACAAGTGACTTAAAGTTTTTACTTTTTGAACTTATGTTAGGGACCTCTCAATTAATACCAAACATAGCCTAAACCGTTGGAGGTAGTTGTATTACATTTACAAATGAGAAGATACATTCCATAAAATTGCGTTCTTCCCCTATACCATCAAACACGGTGATCTAACCACCACTGAACAAACAGCAAAACATTCACATATCATAATATTCAATACAAAAAACAAAAACAAAAAAATTGGGGGAGGGAGACGTTGAACTCAACTTCATTGCTCTACAGTGTTCCCTCACGTACATTGCTCTATATAGTAAGTTTCGGCGTATCCTTCACACGATACGATACCCGTTTCCCACCTCACAAACTCTAGTAGGCACGACAGATGCGTATTGTGTGGGAGTCGTAACAACCCACAATAATTCTAACAAATATGTCCACATTATCCATTAAATAAGGAAAGAAATCCACTAAAAAGAATAATTAAATAAACTCTCAATGTCCTATTACTATAAATACCTCACCATAGTCACAAATCAAACCACTCATGTCATTCCTCTCTCTTCTCATACCAATCCAATGCAAACATTTGCACACATCATGCACTCAATCCCATTCTTTCCTTTTGCATTTTAATCTATTTGGTACAAATTTAAAAGAGCTTCTCTAGTATAAAAACTCTTTTCTTTTTTCTGGTATAAAAATTTTCAAAAATTCTTCTAAATTTATATACAAGGAGACTCTAATACTCGCACTAACTTCTCGCATTCTTTCCTTTTCAAAGGCTCACAAGGGTCAGAACATGCCTAACAACTCAAGAAACACTTACAAATATACTTGTAGATTACCCAACAACGACATCATTACATTACATTACATTAGCTGCGATATTTAAGTTCACCTTGTAAGATATGTGTCTTATCCATATCCTTACCAATTAAACCAAAAAATCAAAAACCACTTACAACTATACTTACAAACGGCCCAAAAATATCAGCATTACATTATATAGCAACAAGATTCAAACTCAACATTTTGTGGGATGAGTCTTGTCCAGAACCTAACCAATTAAATCAAATATACTTAAAGATTCCACTAACTACATCATTATATTATGGGTCTGGTTGACTACAAATTAAAAACACTTTTAAAAGTTTCTCAAATAAAAATAAGAATATTTTCTAGTAAAGAAAACAAACTCTATATCAGCAACGAAATTCAAATTCACATTTTTGTCGAAAGAGTCTTATTCTTATCCCTACCAATTAAACCAAGCATTTGACTAACACTTACACTAACTATCACGCACTTCCAGACACTCGAACATTCACCAGCACGTGCACACTTACATTTCTTCTATTTAGCAAACATTCCAAGCAATTAGCAGCATTTAGCAATAAGTAAAATCACGCACGCAAGCAAATGCTTACCTGGCAGTGCTCATCCGTGAGAGCTTGATTAGACTGTATAATCTGATGCAGGTCGGTGTCCATCAATTCGTACACAATATACACATCATTGAACTTTTCCCTTTCCGCTGGCCGAATTATGTCCTTAATTTTAATTATCTGCATAACATAAACACCAAATAGAGCAGCCACGAAAATGCACAAATCACTATTCATTTCTATAAATCACAAAACAGCGCTTGCTTACGTTATCATGCTCCATGTGACAGAGAAGCTTGATTTCCCTGAGCGTCCTCTTGGCGTCGATTCTGTTGTCGAAGGCGTTTCCGATCTTCTTTATCGCAACTCCCTCTTTGGTCTCGGAATTCGTGGCGCAGCTGGTGAGTAAATTGTTGCCGATTTAATTTAAATAGATGAATGAATGAATGAATGAAAATGAAAGTGAAAAGCGAGTGTTGAGAGAGTAACCAAACGATGCCGTATGCGCCGCGTCCAACGGGTTGAAGAGGAGGAGCGTACTTAGCATAAACTTCGAAAAGGTTGCCTAAGACGTTGTAACGCACGTATTTTCCTCCGTGAATGGGGATTCCTTTCCCTTTCGTTTTCTCTGATTCAGCGTTATTTTCCATTTCTGATTTCTCTCCGACACAGCGAAGCGAGGAAAGTGAGGATTGAAAGAGTTTGGGTTTGGAATTAGGATTATTATTATTATTACTATGCTCGCTCGCTCGCTATAAAACAAAGGGTGCGTGTGGGTCACAGTGGCTGGCTTTTGCTTTTTTGGCGTTTGGATTTTTCAAATTGAATTTCAAATGTTCAAATTAATGCGTTCTTGCACTTGTCATTGCTGATTAGCGGTGAAAATCGCGTTAGTGGACTAAAAAAGAAAAACCGAACAAGTGTGAGAATTTTCTTTCGAAATTCAGTGGCGTATGAGAAATCCCGCCTTCTTTCTTGCTGCCATATTTGGGCTCATGGAGCAACGATGTCTACCCGAAAGCCCATAGGGCCCAAGGATAGGCCCAAATACAGCAACAACATGGCCTTCTTGGTAGCTGCTTCTATAAATGGAAAACAAAATACACCTCCATTATATGATCAGAACACCTTTTTTTAAAAAAAATATATATTAAAATATTTTTTATTTTTTATTTTTTGGTATCTAATATTCAAATTAGTATTTTTTTATTATTTACATACATTTTTTTTCTTTTTTTGTTTGACTCATGATACACATATATATATATAATATATTATAAGTACATCTCTTTTTTTTTTAATAAAAATAAATTCTTAAAATATCATGAATCTAAAAAAATAAGGAGAAAATTATAAATTAAACAATAAAAGAGTAAAATTAAAAAAAAATACAGAATAAAAAATTAAAGATATTTAAAAAAATAAATAAGAAGGTGTACTTATAATAAAAAGGTGGTGTATATATGATGAGCCAAACGAAAATCCATCTTGTGGGCCTAAGAAGGAGAGCCCAAACTAGAGGGGCTTCTCCAATTTATTTCGAGGCAATACTTTTGCCATTCTTTTCTTATTTATACGCTCTGCGTTTTCGGTATTTTTTTAAAATGTCCTTTTATAATTAAAAGTTATCATGTATTTATCATAAATAACTGAAATATTATATTAATGGTAATTTTTTAATAATTGACAAGATAAAAGTGATTTACATTAATAGTAATGGTCCTTAAACCTGTATAGTATGATTGACCAAATCATGTATATTAAATTAGAAATATCCATAATGCTATTTAGATTTTTTTAAGTAAATTTTTTAAAAAATTTATTTTAAATCAAATACTAATTTATCTTCCATAAAAAAATACTTATTTATCTAACTTCAAATATTTCTATATATGTTTTGAATTGTTACGTCAATTGATAATGATTTTGTCTTGCATTTTACTTGCTGCCACCATGCGACAAAACAAAGCACACTCGTAAGCCTCACCTCACTGGCTAACTTCATCACTGAGTGATGTATAACACGTGTGAGTTGTGACGCGTTCATAGCAATTTCTTTGTGGGAAAGCAGCACGAGACTGGACTTGAAGTTTTCCAAGTGTGTTTGAGTTGAAATTGCTGAGAAGTGAGAACATGAAATTTGTCGCTATATATGAAAACGCAGTTGACATTGAGCAAAAAAAAAAAAAAAAGATTATAATATTGTCAAATTAAAAGCTTGGAATCTTCCTCATGCACTTGTCAAAGGTTTCACGCATCTAAAATTAATTTCAAAGAGATATTAATTATAATTTCCACATTTGGTATAATGTCAAAATGGTTAAGTGACCGAAAATTAGTTTAATTTGTTATTCTAAATTAAAAGATCGGTAATAAAAAAAAAATTGTTGAGTAAATCATATAGAAAACAAGAAAGTGATAAGAAAAAATTAGACAGATAGATATTTTTTTCTCAAGTCGTTATAATAATTCATATCAACCAATGTTGGTTGTAGAACATCTTCGGTCCATCCAATACATTTCATTAAATTAAAAAGTAAATTTTACTAATTTGTCTACTACGAAATTGCGTAGACATTTTGTGAAAGATAGATTGCATTATGAATTGAACCACATCGCACCTATTACACAACCATTAGTAATTTCTTAGAATTTTCTCCTTGATTTAGGTTGTCTCATGTTCCACCGTTGCATCAATGTACCAAGCAATTTCTTCTTCTTTTTTTATTTATTAAGAGGCTAACCAAAGGTTCGAAGTTAATTTGAGTAACATCTCATCATTCATCAACGCCATTACTTCTGTGTACACGTGATGATACGTCTTTCTTTTTTCTTTTTTTTTAATTGTCTTGTCTAGAAAAATTAATGTCGCTAATTAAAACTAAATAGAAACTATAACTTTGGATTGTTTAAAAAAATTTAGAGACAAAATTAAATACTTTAAAAACAAAAGAATGAAACTGAACCAATTAAATAAATAAAAGTGATAAGAAGAATGATATAGTATTTTTTTTTCTCTCTTCCTATTATATTATAATTATATTATCCATCATATTTATATTTTTCTCTCATTCATTATATATGTGTTAGAATTATTATATTATCCATCATATTTATATTTTTCTCTCATTCATTATATATGTGTTAGAATTAGTATTGAGTTGAAGCTCATAATTTATAATATTGTATATAAAAAAAGAGATATTTCTTTTGGTAATTATTTTGGTCTACTTTTATAAAAAACTATTTTATGTTTTTTTAGTTTACTTAAAATTTGAAATCACACTTCTCTTTTAATATTTTTTTGTCTCAAATTGCTTATCTTCTTTAAATAATTATTCACTTTATTATTTATTTTATTTTTTAAAATTTTATTTTAAAAAATAGAGGCCTAAATTCCATTTTTACCATAATAATTTTTAAAATCAACAAATAAAATAAGATCATGATGATTTTTTTTTCTAGGTAAAAATGCATAATATTAAAAAAGGAGTATAATGAATACTCCAACTAATACAAAACTAAAACTTAACCGAGTATATTAGTAATAAATCAGCAATTTACCGAATACAAATTATTAAAAACAAATCGTATCCCTGCAACCCTTGTAAGATCATGATGAATTGACCATAAAATTAACTAGTTATTTGTAAAATTTATAGTAAGCTTAACTCATCATCAATTTAAACGCTCCCCAAGTATCGAGTAACATTTTTAAGTCTCTTCCATAAAGCTTCATCTTTGGGTGGCAGTGTCATGGGAGGCTTTTAGATGCAAAAACAGTGTTGATAAAACATTAATGCGGGTAGGTATAGCCCCAACTCTCCCAAAATAACGTGTCAGGTAAGGGGTTGACCTATTATCAAAGAGGAAAATTATATTTCTGTAATAATTCTATAAAATATTATTTCTTTTATCTATCTTTTTCACTCACATGACAAAGAAAAACAGACAAAAAAATGTTTATCAAATTATTATATGAATAATTGTATATCATTGTTTTAAAAAAAAAAGGAATTATAAAAGTTAACTCATTATACTCAAATGGCTAATTATTTTATTTCCTTTATATTTATTTTTAAGATTCAATTTAGTCACATTATTTTAAATTATAAAATTTGATCTTTTAATTTTTTTAAATTATTACGTTGTTTTTTGTTATCTAAATAGACATTATAACAGAGTTAACGAAATCAAGTAAAAAAGATAACACTAAATTTAAAAAAAAAATTAGATGATTAAATTGAATACTTTAAAACATAATGAGATCAAAATGAATATTTTAAAAAATAGAGTAATCAAATTGATAATAATTAATAAAATAGGTAAAATATATATATTAAATAGGTAAAAGAAAACTTAAATTTAACTATAAATTTTTTTTAGTTAAATTATTATTTAATTTAAGTTTTCTATTTTTTGAATGTTCAATTTAGTCTCAGTTGTTTAAAATGATTAAATTTGATCATTTAATTTTAAGAAAAAAAGTTGAATGTTGTCCTTCTATCTAATTTTATTAAAAGTTGTTAGTGACAATTTAACAAAAAGATAACATTAAACATTTTTTAAAAATTAAAATATTAAATTAACCATTTAAAAATAGTCTAATCAAATTGAATTTAAAAAAAATAAGAAATATAATTCAACCTACTTAACAAAAATATTTTTTTGTTAACTATTATACAATGATAATATAGTATTATACTATCAATCAATTAATATTCTCCATAAATTGATTTTTTAGTTATTTATTATAAAAGTCAACAATTAATTATAAATAATAATTTATAATTATATATTAATATAAAATTACTTTATACCCTTGTGACATCACCTATTTTCTCTCGACTACAAATAGCACAAAACAACGATTAATAAAGATGAAACCAACGAGTAATTTTTTTTTAACAACCATACAAGTAAGAAACAAGACAAAAACCATCTCTTTATGAAACTATTACTTTTTTCTATCAAATATTTTCGTACTAGACAAAACGTCCATCCTACAAAATTGATCAAAAACAAAATAGTTTCATTATTAATCTATTCCGACCCGATCCATGAGCTCAGCACCCAAAAATCAAGGAAGCACAATCATTTTATTATTATTAGCAAATATTTGAAGCCCACTCATCGTAAAAAGTGCTGCCATCAATTGGTGAAAGAAATTCTCGTTTTTCCATCTCTAAAATTCTTCACAGAACCGGTCAAAGTGGATTCTTTTTAGTTTTCAGTGCGACCGATTAGTCAACTTCTTATTAATTCATTCTTTTCAGCTACAATTTCTGACATCTAATCATTTTTTTTATCATTTGAATGAAAAATTATATTTTTTGGCATGCAGGTATCATGTTGCATGGGATTATTAATTTCGGCACGCAAATGATACATATAAGGGTTTGTTTTGGTCCCCTAATATAGCTCAATCATGTTATTAAACATTAAGGTTTAAGGTTTAAGGATAATTCAACTTCGAATATGACTCGTCAAAAAGAAAAAATAGAAAGGTAGTTCAAATACGTCTATGAACTTTATCAAAGGTTTAAGAAAGGTACTCCTTTATTCGACAAGAAGATCAGAACCTGAAGGAAGTTATATATATTGTTCCCGAAAAAGGAAAAAAAAAAAAAAAAACTGAATATAGGGCAAAATTTTCCTTTATGCTTTAGAAAAGCTTTATTGAAAAATTGAAGTAATATGCCATAACAGAAACTGACTAATGATCAGTGATAGAAAATCGTGTAGGCACCGATCACTAAAAAGTTGACACAAAACATATCCACATACATAGGTAAAAAAACAAGAAAATTTTCCTCCAAAAAAAAATAAAATAAAAATAAACAGATCAAGCATTTGCTTAGGACAAGGGAATACTTATCCCCAAATTAAGTGGGTAATTAAGTTAGAGAAATTAAAAACCGCAACCCATGTCCTCATCGTAGAAAATTCGTCAAAATCGTGGTTAGATAATGCGAAAAAAAAAATATATATATCATACATGAATAATTAATCATATACATACACACATCAATGTCTCTGCAAATATATTCCCATCCCATAGTATCAATCAATATATACGCATAAGAAACTACTACTACCGAACATGGTAATTCCCTCTCTCTTTTTTTTGTTTTGTTTGTACTTTGTATAAAAGAATTTAAACATAAAAAATAGTAAAACGAAAATTTTAATTGAAGACGCCCGGCAGAGACTAACCGGGATCCGAAGCCGGTAACCGGTTAGCCGGGTCGGGTCGAGCCGGCCCGGCTAGGGCGAGGCATCGGAGTTGTTAGCACTGGAATGGGTGGCGTAGAAGAAGTGAGAGAGGTTCCGTTTTGGGCTTGTCCGTTAGCGTTTGGGCGTGCAAGGCGAGCAGCAGCGGAAGACGCAAACGCCGTGACGGAGTTGACGAAACCTCTGAGAATCCTAATCATGACTTGGCCTCTCCTGGGTGGGAGCGTAGCATAGCCGTTGGATGCGGTGCGGTCCATGTGGGTAGGAGGAACCGGAGAGAGAGCGAAGGGTAGAGAAGAGAGAGGGTACGGTTAGCAAAGTTCTCGCTTTTGTTTTCGCAGTGGGTGGAGAAGGAAGTGAGAGTGAGAGGTATTATATAGACGCGCGTGGGACGGTGGGAGGCATGTGAACGGAGTTTTGGTTTCTTTGAATTGGTGAGCCGAAGAAAGAGAGGGTGCGTGATAGGCACATGACCCTCCAGTTTCCGCAAATTCCACACTTTCAAAAACGCAGAAACTTCGCCTCCAAGATTCGTTAAATTCATAACACAACTTAAATTCACTTACTAAAATGTTCATTAAAGATTATAAATAAATAAATTTTAAAAAGATGAAAAAAAGCATTTTACACGAATCAATTTCAAAATATGTTTATTTTACAAGGTCCCAAAATAATATTTGTTACAAATTTTAAAAGAAAAAAATTAACAAAGACTAACATAAAGAATTGTTTGTTTTATATAAACTGAAAACATATTTAACTAATTTTTTCACAATTTAAATTAACAGAAAAGAGGCATTTCATGCCTCCTTGTATATTAAAAAAAATTAAAGTTAAAATAATTAAAATTAATCATATAATCATTCACAATTAGTAATTGAAAAAATAATTTGAGCGGTTTTTGAGTATTTATAAATAGAGGAATAATATAGAAGTTATAAAAATAAAATAATTCAAAATTTATTATATATATATATATATATATATATATCCCATTTATTATCAACTAGCAATGAAAAGAGACATTTCATGCCTCTATATATTTATTTTTGAGAGAATTTTAAAAGAAGATTGTTAAATCTAAGTGTAATAATATTCAATACAAAAATAAAAATTAAAATGGTGGTTACCATTACCAAGACCTATCCCTTTATAATAAGTATAAATATAGGTATAATACTACTTTTAATTAGAATATATATGTTATCATGTCAACATAAATAGAAAAAATTGCTATAACTTATTTTGAAGTTTATCAAAATGAAACTTATCACCCTTTTATTTTATTATTAATTGACATTTATTTTCCTTATATTATAATTTAACTTTCACCTGTTACCCCCTTTTTTCAATGTTAGTTTATTTATATGTTAAAACTTTTTTTTTTCTATTTGTACTTTTTGCTATTGATAAAAAGTGCACAAAATCATTAGTGTCATTCATTGGTGGATTATACAAAGACACAAGTGATCAATTATTTTACCTACATAATTTTTAACATTTATTTATAATTTAATTGAAGTTAAATAAAATTAACATTAGAGAAGTTCTTTGTTTTTTCAAGAACTAGAGAGATAATTTATGTTATTTTGGTTATCTTTAAAGGAAGTCAATGCAATTTTTCCTTATAAATAATATCAAGAGTTTCTAATTTAATTTGTTAAATAAGATGTATGAGTGTTTATAAATTTCTTTGCTACTATGTTTGATTTTCATAAATAAAAAAATATCAATGTGAATGATGAAACTTTATGTTATAAATTAATATAAGCTACTATATTTATTTGTTTATTATAAAAGATAAAATATTTTATAGATCAAAATTATAATAAATAATATTTTAATTAAAATTTATAATAAATAAATATCTTTGGATATATAAAATTATATTTTACATTTATAGATTATGATACGAAGTCATTTTAAAAAAATATATATTAAAATTTAATGTATAAATAAAAATAAAAATGATAATTTAAATTTATTAAGAGATAAATATTTACATAATTGCGAGAGTAGAATGTGAAATATACATCACATAAGAAAAATTAAGACTATTAGAAATACCTAATTAAGCCAATAGACACTCTTATTCTCTAACTATATATTATAATTTATAATATATAAATAAATAAAAATGAGATAAATTTTAATTTAAATAGTAACATTAAAAATATCTTAAAACTATATTTAGGTTTTGTGGTTAATTAAATGCATGTTAACAAAAAAAGATTTCAAAACAAAAAATGAATTATTTTTTAATGATATATTTGTAAAAAAAACCTATTATTTTCAATAATTGAAATTAATGTGTATATAAGGTTTTTTTGTTCGTTTTATATGATATTATAAATTTATAAAATTGCTTGTTATCAGTACCATGAATGGTTGCAAATTCTGTCACTATTAGTATTACAATAAGGAGATTCCATTCCAGGGATGAGAATTGTGAGTGAAATGCCTTAATTAGCAAGAAACGCGGAATCCAACTGCGTTCTTTGCTTTTATTTTTTGTGAGTAAATTAGGTTCCCATCTCTTAGGATTATAATTTATAGGATATAAAAGTATTATTATTTTTTAATGTTAAAATATATAATTTAATTTAATATATTAACATAATTTTTTTTTATGAGTGATATAAATATCACACTATCCACTTTATATATGTTAAAATATAAGATAAATAACACTTATCCCCTTAAAATTTTAAGTATCATATTATCATTCTTTTATTTTAAGATTTTTAAAAATAATTCTTAAATTAATTATTTATAAAAAGTTATACTTTTAATTTAATTATTCATAAAAATATAATTTTAATAGAAATGTATTTTAAAACATTTATAAGTTTATTGCCATTCATTCATTGAATTAAGAAAATTGTAAAATATTTACCTAAATTTAAATTATTTTATTAAATTAATAAATAAAATAAAAACTATAAATTAAATTATATATATATATATATTATAATTTTATATATATGTCAATATATAATATAAATTAATATATATATATATATATATATATATATTTTTTTTTTGAATTTTAGAATAATTATATTTTATTTAATAATATATTTTTAATATAAATATATTTATATAAAAATTATGTATTTAATATACGCATTTTAAAATTACATTGATTAAATATAATAAATAATAATTTATCATAAAATAATTTATTTATATATTATTTAAATATTTTATTAGTAATATCAATTAAATAATATATTAACTTAACACATATATAATTAATATTATATAATAAAAATATTATTATATTTAAATTTTTATAAAAATATTACATTAACTATATTAAATAATATCTTAACATTTGTATTTTATTTTATTATATTTATATATATTATTTTTATTTTGATATGTAACTTTAAAAATATTTTGTAAAGATAATAATGAAAATATTTATTTGATATATATATATATATATATATATATATATATATATATATAATTTTGGTGAAATTTATAATAATTTTTAAAAAGTAATTAAATATATAAATTAAGAGATATATTATTAAAGTATAGTATGTTTAAATTTTTTTAAGGGAGAAAATGTTTATAAGAAGGGAAGATGGTGTAATATTTATATTTTTTTTAGGAGATATTAGTGTAAATGGTATTTTGAAAATAATTTTTTTGTAATGAAAGTTAATGAAACTTTAAAGAAAAATTTAAAAAATGGATAAAGTGTTATAATTAGAATCTATCAAAGAAGGATACTGTAATTTTTAATATACGAGAGCTCTCAAAGAAAAAAAAATGTAATTTATTTATTTTTTATTCAATTAATTAGTATTTATCAACATTTTTTTAGTAATGTATTTATCAACAATTAAAAAACTATAAAATGACCCTTTTAGTAATATTTACGAAATAAATACAGCGAATAGGATTCTTTGTTTTACATTATTTTTCGGGACTTCAAAAAATGCTAAATTAAATACGAATGAGTTATTTTTTTAAGAAGTAAATTAGATTTGTTTCTTAATAAAAATAATATTTTATTAAAAATAAATTTAAACAAGCAGACCTATAATATCTGCATTTAAAGATGACTTCTCAAATTATAATATCTGCATTTAAAAGATGACTTCTCAAATAAAAACATCTACTGTGCGTAAAAGTTTTGAAAGTGATACGTTTATATGTGCAAACTATTATTAAAAATATCTTTTGGATTTAAAAAGTTATGTCAAATTTACCGAAAATCTGTTTGAATGTAGGTTTGAAATTTTTTTTGAGGATTTTCCTATTGAAAATACTCTTTATTTTTAATAATAAAAAATCTTAAAAATATTTGTAATTTGAATTTAATCATACTCTTAATTAATAATTTTTAGTATTTTTCAACTATGGTTTTAGGACCTTGGATCAACCACTAGCAAATGCAATGAACTAAATTTTGTTTATTTTTTTAAATATTTATTCTATAATTTCACTTACTTTATTTTTTAATCACTATAACTTAAAAAATAAAATTTTCTAATTCTTATACTTATCTTCTTGATTATTTTTAGTTTTATAATTTAAGATAATTTTTTGTGTCTCTTTATATCAGTTTTTTAATCATTTTTATTTCTATCATTATTTTTTTTTAATGTTATATGTTTTATTTTAATGTAAAGTTTTTGGTCTTCAATTTTGTAAGAGTAAAAAAAAATATCTTCACAATTTGTGATAAAAAAAGACACAAACACATTGAAAAACCTAATTTAGAGAAATTTCAACAAAATAAATTCGACATCAGACACACAAAATTAAATTAATATATTTGTTACATTAATATGAAAGAGATCACGTTACAAAAAGATTAACGACAGAAATTAAAAGAATTAAAAAAATTACAGATATAGACAAAAAAAAAATTCTTAAACTATAATAACTAAAAAAGGATTAAAAAAATAAAGATTACAAAATTTATTTTAAACTATAGAAATCGAAAGATAAAATAATAAAAAGTATAAAATAAAAAAATATTTCAACCTATTTCATTGCATCGATTAATACCTAGAATATTCGACCAATATAAAGACTTATTAGAATTATAACTAACTAAAGTTGACCAAAATCCAATTTAAACACTCATTAGTATTTATTTATTTTAGTTACTAATTAGCATCTTTCGTTTTAAGAAATGACTTGTCTCGATAAAAACAAATGAATAAACAAATGTTTCTATATATACCAATAAAAACGATACTAAAATATTACTACATTGATTAAAGTTCTATATTATACCGGGGAGGAAAAACTTCAAGGAAATAAGTACATTTTAAAATTGTATTTTTTTTTCTTTTATCAATTTTGGGGAAAATATTTAAAATGCTGGAAAAGTGTTTTTTCAAAAAAAAATAATTAAAGATGAGCTAAAAAAACTTGAAAAATGTTTTTACAAAACTTATTCGAACTTATAAAGAATTGTCTTGTGATTCTTATAAATTAATTTTGAGTAATTCTGTAACATCATTTCGATCTCTCACCAAAGAGATAACCACCTTTAGATTCAACCTGCTACAACTATAGATGTCAGAAACTTCACCAATCATAAACTCTTAGTACACTCAATATATCACCTCCCATCCAAGGTTCTAATAATTCGAGTTGGCTAACACTATCATGATTATCATTCCTCTGATTACAAACTAACTTAACAATCTCAAACTCAACAATATCAACACAGGACGAACATCATCATCATAGTACACAACAAACAAGACATAGTCAGAGTACACAACAGAGTCATGATAAGCACATAACACACACGGTTGATAAAATCAACCTGGCTCTGATACCACTAAATGTGACAAACCTCTACCCCAACATAATTACAATAGATATAAACCATCTATATATAAATTCTTTCTTAGTCTAATATAAAATAATTATCTCAAGTATCATTGGGTAAAAGGTGCACATTCATAGTTTTCAACTGTAAGTATCAAATTATCAAGAAATAATAAAATAAAGATTATAGATTAATTCCAGTAAAGGTGGCAGGGCCTCCTAGTTAGGAATTAACTTATAATCTTTTAGTAAAATTATAATATGACAAAAATACACACTTTCAACATAAATAACATAAAAATTACAAAAGAAAAATAATAATAATTTAACAATAAGTCTAGCTAATCCCGATGTCACATCCTATCAGAGCGAAACCCAAACAGAAGCCTAAGCTTCACCACCAACATCCTCAGCCTCATGCTAATTATCTGCATCATAATTTAAATATACACAAAAATGACAAGGGAGTGAGAAACTTCTCACTCAGTTGCAGATATAGAAATAAAAGTTAAATAGCACACACACACGCAATATAATTCACATATATAATCAATCTCACATATATGCTTATGTATAATGATTTTCTTGACTTGACTCACTAATGTATGCATGTGGCGCCATACGGAAGTTGCAGAATTCATCACTGGTGACCCGAAGGCACACCTATACAATTGTCGGTGACCCTAAGGTACACCTATCATTGGTGTTCATACACCTCATTAGCATATCGTGGGTGACCCAAAGGTACACCTTGTTAGTCGTGGGTATGCGGCCTCAGCGGCACACCTGGAGTAATATGTGCATATGATGCATGTCATACATTCACAGACTCAACCTTTAGCATGTTACACATATCATATTCATATTTCATAATTAAGAATTATTTCAATAATCCAATTTAATAGTCCAATAGTCCAACAGTCCAAACAGTCCAACAGTCCAAACAGTCCAATAGTCCAACAGTCCAACAATCCAACAGTCCAGAGGTTGCTTAGGTATCATATTTTTCAATAATAATATATTAAGATCTTTTAAGTAAAGTAGGAAGCTTAAAAGGTAATATAAGATAATAAGGAGGCTCAGCCTTCCATTTAAATAATAGATTACAAATTTATAAATACTTAGGAGGCTTAGCCTTCCATTCAAATAACAGATTCTAATATGTAAATAAATAAGATATAAAACAAAACACATCAATAATACATATTCAAAGAAATAAACAACAGGTAAGGGATCGGGAGCCAATCCAACAAACAAACTATTTAACAATTATTCCCACACCCCCAAGCGAGGTTTCCCACTCCCCCCTTACCTGGATAAATAGGAATTTGGGCAGAATCTCCTCTCTTTCTCCTTAAACCGGAACCGGAACTAGAGCAGAACCTTCTCTATTCTCCTCCTCTTTTCACAACCTAGGCAGAACCTTCTCTCTTATTTTCTCTTTCTATCTCTCTAGAATTCCTTCTCTCTAAACTTTTCTTCTCTCTAGTTATGAATTTTCAAAATCCTTAGGTCCCTATTTATAGAAATTTTGAAGTTACTATGCACTATGCACTATTCATTAAAATAATATTATAAATTACTATGCACTATGCACTATTCATTATTATATTCAAATTAATTAAATTTTTGAAACGGAAAGAATCCGCAGCCCACGTTTCAGCCGCCCCTTCACTGTGCAATTGCATAGTAAAATACTATTCATACATACGTATTCGTAAATAGTAAAATACGTATACATAAATAGTAAAAATACGTATACGTAAATAGTAAAATACATAAATAAAATACTTATTCACATAATAAATACATAAAAAAATATTTCTTTTCATTAAATAAAATTTGGGATGTTACAAATTCTCACAATATTTTTTTATTAATTTAATTGATAGTATAAACTTTTTAATTTATAATAACAGTTTTTACAAATTTACGACATAAGGACTCAAATGAAATTTTTTTATTAAATAAGCATTTCAATATTTAAAATTATTAAATAAGCATTTCATCATTTAAAAATATCATACTTCTATATTAACAATAATAATTAAGTAAAACATGACATTAATTTTTTTGACGATAATAAATAAATAAAGCACGACATTAAATTTTTTAGTACATAAATGTCGACTTAGTTATATTAACAATTATGATAAATTATTACATAAAATGATGTTATAAAACTTCAACTCTCATAATCTTTTACTTATGAAAAAAAAAAATCTTTTACTTATAATTTTTAAATGCTTCCATCAATTTCTGAAAAATGATTTACATAAATAGTATCTTATTAAACATAGAATAATTAATGTTAAGTTCGAAAATATCAATATTTTTATTCTAAATTTATAGTATATATTTTTTGTCAAAGCTTTATAGAATTTTTAAATTAATTATATTCCCATCAACTAAAAGATTATCGTTTCTTAGCTAAATAGTCAGAATTGGAAATCCACGTAAAAAAATCAAATTGAAAGAGCATGTCTATCCATTAGGTGCTTGTTAAACCCCGATTAGTTTCCTGTAGTTTGACATAGATACTCCTTGATATATAATGAATTATAAAGAAGAATAAAGTTGTAGTTTCTTAGGTATAATTAGTGTTATTCTCTAATTAAAATTAAATTTTTATCTTAAAAAGTATGTTTAAATATATATTAATAAAATATTTATTAAATGTAAATATATTATTAAGATAATATTTTAATTGTAATTAAATAATAACACCAACTGTTTTGTCATAAAAAAATTCACTCCCTCTATTCTGTATCATAAACATCAAAATAAATTCACATTTTTTATTTTTATATAGAAACATATTTTAAATTATTTTTCTCTCATTTAGTGATATTTTTTTTATAAATATTATTCATTTAATATATGACCTTCTAGTTACATTTTTTTTAAATATTTATAATAAAGATAATTTAGAAAAGATATTATGAGAATAATATTAAAAGAGTTAATCACCTATACACTGTCAATGTAAAAATTTTTTACACCGACAATTAATTATATATTTTAATTGTGTCATGTCACTGTAAACACATTTATTTTTAACAGTGACATGTCACAATTAAAAGATATAGTTAGTTGTCAGTGTCAGTGTAAAATTTTTTACACTGGCAGTGTATAAGTAATTAACTCATATTAAAATTAATACGGTTAACTAATTTTTTTAATACATATGAAATTAGTTTTTTTTTTAATTTAATATAATTAAATAAATATTGAATATGCAGATGCCGTATCGTATGTAATCTCTCTTTCATTGTTTGTTTTTTATTTTTTCACGTTATTTATGGGTCAACAGGCACTTCCAGAAATTTACAAGCAGGTCCGTCACCCATTTTTTCTCTTGCCCAAGTTTTATTTACCAATATGCCATAAATCAGACAATCACATAATAATTCTACATTTAATTAAATGTATATCTTGAAGTTGAAAATTAATTTCTTTTAAAACATAAAGAATTAATTAAAGTGATTTTTGTAATGATCGGGCATGTCATTACATTTATTAGTAGAAAAAGAAATTGATGGAGAAGCGAAAACATGCATCAAGTAAAATATATGTGATATATACAATGTATAAAATCTAGTACACACTACAAAAATGTCTTTTATACGGCCAATTAATGACTCCCAAAATATGACTCACATATTAAGTATGGTCATGATAATTCCAACCATAAGGAAAAAAAGAGTATCCTTACGAAATAAACAACATACAATAATACAATTAAAGTAACAAAAACATAGATCGACAATAATACAACTCACAACTTATAACATGCTCAATATTTATCAACTTATTCATAATCAACATCTCAACATACATATATTAATAACTAATGTATCGTCACACATGTCAATTAAGGAGATCTCTTATAACTGAGGTAAACAGTTTATTAAGTGACTTGTCCCTACCAAATCATAGCATTAGACCTATCTCAATCAATTCAAGTATAAGACAGTGTTAAAACTCATAAGAGAGTCAAGTATGGATAGTTTAGTTTGATTTCTGAGGCTTTGTCACTCAAACAATGAAGTATGATATTATGTCAAGATATAACAATTTGAGTATGAGCCTACCACGACATTAATTAACTCAACTACTTCATCTATGGGATTAGTCCGTTGACTATTATCCAAATATCACAACCTCCAATGCTATGTTAGGAATTTTGACCCTCAATTTTATACTTTACTCAATTAGTCATTTAACTAAGATATGGTTCGACTACTTCCATACCAAAATCTCATAGACCCTAAAGGGAAGCAACTTAGAAAAAAATAATTTAATTCACCTTTAACATCTATGTATCTCAACTTAGACATATATCTCACCACATGTTCACAATTTTACCACTTTATACAACATAACTTTACAACTTTCAACTTTAAATAACTAAACAACTTAACAACTGAACCAATATCAATCTCAACTTAACAACTTCAATTGCAACATAACAACTATACAACATACAACTTACAATATAACATCATTAATCCATCTATCAACTTACAATATAGACATTCATCACCATATATCACAATCAAAGCAACATGCAACAATACATCAAGAATTCACCATGAGCTAAAGATTCATAACTTCAAAACCTTTTTTTAATTTATTCTTAATGTCATCAAGAGGAACATGGGAGAAGCAATAGAGGATTTGTTGCTCAGCATTAGGAGCAATGCTTAGTCCCAAATTCTTTGTCAACCCAATGCTCAGCATCAGGAGCAATGTTCAACATCGAGAGCAATGTTCAACCTTGAGTCCTTTATCAGCCCAATGCTTAGCATTGAAGGCAATACTCAACATCGGGAGCAATGCTCAATCCCAAATTTTTTGTCAGCCTAATGCTCAGCATCAGAATCTTTGTTAGCCTAAATGCACAACATTGAAAGCAATGCTCAACATCGAGACCAAATAACTACTTAATCATTTAACTTCAAAACTTCAAATTCACACATGAAACTTAGAAACAACTACATGCAACATCAAATTTTACATATATGCAACATTCTCAACTCATTTTCAACCAAACACAACACATGCAACAATCAAGACATCAAAATTATCTATTTTTGCTCAACTCACTCAAGAGAACACCAAAATTCCAAATTCCCTTCGTGACCCACAACTCAACCAACAATGAACCCAACAATTAATATAACATGAAATTGGAGATTTTGAAAGGTATCAAACAACATGCATACCACACATGGACAATACAAACTTTCCTTACTTATTTGGAGAATCAAAATCTGTCAAGTAGAAAGGGAAGAACATGCTCCGCACAAACTCGAGCTTAAGTTTTAAGAGCTTCACACACAACCCATACCCTCCTTAAGCACTAATCAATTATACTAAGAACAAAGAATTTAGAAAAAAATCAAAGAGTCAACTTCTCCTACTCTAACTTTACTATTTCAAAAACAAGCTTATAAAATCTCTTTTATAAGCCTAAGTTTTACAGGTTTTGCTTCTATTATTTCTATATATAAAGTCTAAAAATTAAATTTCTCTTAGTAAGCTCAAAGAACTCAATTATTTACTTATCTTTTTATTCATTTTTTTTATGTTTAAAACTATTTTTTGAAATGTAACAAAATGAGAAAATGTGAAGAAAAAAAAAGTGTAAATATATAAAATTGCCCTAAATCACTAGCTCCATCATTGACTGGTATAGCAATTTCTTGGTGAGATGAAGAAGCACGAGATTGGACAACATGGACCTTTGTTTTAAGTTTTCAGCACTGTTAGAGTTGAAATAAATGACTTGTACATTGTTTTTCTGCAATAAATTTTGGCATCATATTGTAAGTGTAAACGCAGTTGACATTTTATGAGTTTCTCTTCACAATGAATTTTCTCAATACAGCTGTTTAATTTAAGCATGCATTTATGTGTCAACGTCATAATGTCTTCATCTTTTAACAGAGACGAACATGATCCACAAAGAATTATAGTATATGGTTTGACTTCTGTCGTCCGTGAGATTAAATTCATTAGAAAAAATCAAACCAAGATGGTGACAAATTTTATTGAACTCACTCCCTTTCGTGGAATATCACTATGATAACGTGGTGGCAATTGACAAATATGAATGCATCTTAGTCCGCGTTAAAAATGTAAATCGATTCGAATTCATTCATGATCGGTCTGATTTATACTAAATAAATTAATTTATTTTGAAAAAAAATTGAAAATCATCTAATTTTTCAAAATTTATTTATATTGTTTGATTTATTTTAACAAAATTTGATTATATTTTTTAAAAACTGAAGTCATTTACTTTATGAGAAATAAAATGATTAATGGATCCACTTTTATAAAATGAATTGATTTTATTTATTTTAAATTTTTTAAAAAATCTGATACAGGTCATTTTTATTTCTTTCGCCTATTTTCTTATAACACAAATAATAAATAGGGTTGGCATGTCAAAAATTTACATAAAATAATAATTATAATGGTATCAGTGGAAAAAAATGCATGAACCTAATTCATTTGATGGGTCGTTTTGTCTTCTTTAATTTATTTCTTAATGTCCTTCTTCCAGTTGCTGCCTGTTTATGGGCTATTGGCTAACAGCTGGACAACTTTACCCACCAGACCTGAATTCAAATAATTATTTTCAGATTCGACAAATTTATGATGTGGAAAAAAAATAAAAGATTAAAAAAGTTATACGGAATTTATTTTATATACTTTTTCCTTGTGTTTAAACTAAATTCTATTAATCACTCGTCCTAAGTTTATATTTTGTTATTGTTACAGTAATTTTTACAAAATAAAATTATTTTATTTTATTTTCTTATTCTCTAATTTATAAATAATAAAAATAATAACAAATTCAACTATTTTCTTGGGAGAAAAAATATTCATTTTATGTATAATCATAATTTTTAACGGAAATTAGTTTTTGTTTTTAATGATAAATAATTCATGTAACGTCCTATTTTTGTTAATTATTATTTCTTATCAATAATTATGGTTGTAGAGATTTGGCGTTTATTGTTAAGAAATTTTCAGGATTTAAGAATTTTTGTGAGTTTAGATGATTAAGAGTGTTTTTTTCGACAAATATTCAATTTGATCTTAAGGAAAAGGTATATAAAGTGTTTATTTTTTTTTTTTTTTAACTTGGGCTTTATAAGTTAATTTCTCGTAAAAATTTAGAAAGATAGTAATGAAAGGAGCTCTAGAGCTTTAAAGATATTCCTTTTATTCTATTTAGCTTCTGAGAGTCGTAGAAGTCCATTGTTGAATACTAGAGTAGTGATCTAAAGTCATTAGTTGAGGGTTGGGGTGGTGTAGAGCTTCTCGACGTGTGCTCATAATTTCTTGCCTTCGTCTTCCCCTTTTGATGGAAGAAGGTAAGGAGGAGTGATGAATGTTCTTCTCCTTAGATCTCCTTATGCACGGATCTTTTTCAATGGAGATGGAACTAAGATGTTGAACTCCTTGGACGAAGTTCTCCAGCTGAAGACAAGGTCAAGACCTTGAAGGAAGTTTCAAAGCTCAAGCCTCAAGGGATTGCACACTTCAAAGTGTAGGAAACTAGGGTTTTCCTAAGAAACTATGAAGGCACTCTCTATAGCTCTCTCTTGGGGAATTCGGTGACTTAAGAATTGGTTGAAGTAAATTCAGATTATCATATATTCAAAAGTGATTACAATGTGTAGGAGAAACACTTAAGTAGGGACAGTTTTGAGTGGCATTGGCGCCTAGACTAAGCTACACAAGTTGGCGCCTAAAATTTGAATTCAAATTGGAAATTTGAATTCAAATTTTGGTGCACATGGGTGTGGCCGTGAGTTTAGGTACCTAATGTGCATCTAGGTCTGATTTGAGAGTCATTTAGGGTTAATTTGAGTGTCACATGTTCGGCCACCAATTGGTGCAAAACATGTGACTCAAATGTAACTTAAATGGCTTCCAAATTAAACCTAATTTAACCTAGTTAACCTACTTTAGTATTTCTTGTATTTTCCTAATCTAATGACCTAAATACAATGGTCAAACAAATACAATGGAAAGGAAAAATTACAAGAATGAAAATGAGCCCAATATTGGGTACCAAAAGCCCAAAGGCCCATGAAGCCCAAAACTAGGCCTAACTAGCCTAAAACCTAAAATGCTATTCTATGTGGTCCAAAATACAAGACCAAAATATATGATACCTATACTAACATCATGTATACAAAACATATGAAATTAGCTATAACAAAATATGGCCCATGAAAAGTTCAACTTGGGCCTTCCCAGGCCCATCGGGCCCATTGGGCCTTGACTGGCCCACACCTTCATGTTTAACCAACTCCTCTTGGCTCCTTCAATATGTCACCTCTTGCCTTCCTAGGCATGATTCCATCATCCTCTCCCTCTTGAAAAGGATTTGTCCTCAAATCACGAGGATGCATGGAATAAGAAACATCACCTACATACACAACAAACCATGTATAAGAGGTGACATGTTTATGATGAGAAAATGGATTATGGATCCTAAGAGGAGTCCTTATATCTAGCCTAAGAAAAAATAAACTATCAAAATTAGACTCCCTAAAAGTAGAAATAGGCTCCTCTCCTAAGCATAACCTAGAAGTAAAACCTAAGAATGTAATAACACTATGACTAAGTGATGAGCCTAAATTATACTTGTTTTTATACAAGATTTAATGATCAAATTCTTTCATTCTTTGTATCATTGCATTTTAATTGTTCTCATTTTGGTTTCTTTTGTATATGCAGGTATTCAAGTAGAGAATTGAGGAAAAAAAGGGTTAAAGGAGTGGAAAACCTAAGAAGCTAAGGAGCAGAGAAGAGGCTCTGCGCCGGGCTCAATATAATCTGCGCTGGGCGTGACAAAAACAGAGTATTTCATCTCTGCCAGGAATTAAGCCGGGCGCAAAAGGAATTAAGCCGGGCGCATTAAGCCGGGCGCAAAAGGAATTAAGCCGGGCTCATTAAGCCGGGCGCAAAAGGAATTGCGCCGGGCTTGTGTTGAGACAGAGAGTGCTTGACTTCTCTGGAAGAACTTGCGCCGGGCGCGAAGAATTGTGTGCCGGGCGCGGAACCCTAATCTGATCTCCCAGGCTCGTATTTAAAGCCATTTTCGGGGTTCTTCTCCCCCATTCGCCCAGGGGCGCCTCCAGGAGCTCTGCAGGAGGGATTCTCAGGCTTCGGAAGCCTCCCACGGTGGATCATTCCTTCGGTTCTTCCTTTCCTCTTCCATCTCTATTTTAGTTTTCCCCTCTTTGTTTTGAGAGGTTCTATCCATTGTATTGGGGTTTTGATGTAACCAACAAACTCTATTGTAATCCCTTTGTGTTTAATGATATATATGTTTTGTTTCATTCCTTGTTGTGTATGATTCTATGCTTAATGCTTGCTTTGGCTTGATCACCCTTTGCATGATTTAAGGTTTCATTGAGTATTGGGAAATATCCTTGAAACTAGTTATGAACATATGCCTAGTGGGAATTGTACCTAGGGATAGGGCTTGACCCATTAGTAGTCTTAAAACCCTAACCGGTAATGCGGGTAGAGGTATTGAGTACTCAAGGGATTGATATTCAATATTTTACACCTAGGCTCTTTCTCTAAGGAATTAGGTCTGAGTAAATTTATGGTTGACTGAACAATGGTTGTAACAAGAGACATAGGATTCACTAGTGTTTGTTTGGTGAAATCAAACCCCCACAACTTCAAGTGTCCATTTTACCATTTCTCACCCCATTTCATTTCTAATTCATTTATTTGTGTTTTAACAATTCCAGTAGTTTTGTTCTTAAATTCATATTCATATTTATTGGGATTGTTCTCAAGTCACAAGTAGCCAATGAATGCTTAGTTTACCTTCTAATCCCTGTGGATACGATATTTTTACTACTTGTACGGCCGGTACACTTGCCGTGTTTGAGTCCGTTGAGGGAAGTAACCTAATCTATAATTATAATAAAAAGTACTTCAACGGAAATCTCAACAAGTTTCTCGACGTGTGCTCATAATTTCTTGCCTTCGTCTTCCCCTTTTGATGGAAGAAGGTAAGGAGGAGTGATGAATGTTCTTCTCCTTAGATCTCCTTATGCACGGATCTTTTTCAATGGAGATGGAACTAAGATGTTGAACTCCTTGGACGAAGTTCTCCAGCTGAAGACAAGGTCAAGACCTTGAAGGAAGTTTCAAAGCTCAAGCCTCAAGGGATTGCACACTTCAAAGTGTAGGAAACTAGGGTTTTCCTAAGAAACTATGAAGGCACTCTCTATAGCTCTCTCTTGGGGAATTCGGTGACTTAAGAATTGGTTGAAGTAAATTCAGATTATCATATATTCAAAAGTGATTACAATGTGTAGGAGAAACACTTAAGTAGGGACAGTTTTGAGTGGCATTGGCGCCTAGACTAAGCTACACAAGTTGGCGCCTAAAATTTGAATTCAAATTGGAAATTTGAATTCAAATTTTGGTGCACATGGGTGTGGCCGTGAGTTTAGGTACCTAATGTGCATCTAGGTCTGATTTGAGAGTCATTTAGGGTTAATTTGAGTGTCACATGTTCGGCCACCAATTGGTGCAAAACATGTGACTCAAATGTAACTTAAATGGCTTCCAAATTAAACCTAATTTAACCTAGTTAACCTACTTTAGTATTTCTTGTATTTTCCTAATCTAATGACCTAAATACAATGGTCAAACAAATACAATGGAAAGGAAAAATTACAAGAATGAAAATGAGCCCAATATTGGGTACCAAAAGCCCAAAGGCCCATGAAGCCCAAAACTAGGCCTAACTAGCCTAAAACCTAAAATGCTATTCTATGTGGTCCAAAATACAAGACCAAAATATATGATACCTATACTAACATCATGTATACAAAACATATGAAATTAGCTATAACAAAATATGGCCCATGAAAAGTTCAACTTGGGCCTTCCCAGGCCCATCGGGCCCATTGGGCCTTGACTGGCCCACACCTTCATGTTTAACCAACTCCTCTTGGCTCCTTCAATATGTCACCTCTTGCCTTCCTAGGCATGATTCCATCATCCTCTCCCTCTTGAAAAGGATTTGTCCTCAAATCACGAGGATGCATGGAATAAGAAACATCACCTACATACACAACAAACCATGTATAAGAGGTGACATGTTTATGATGAGAAAATGGATTATGGATCCTAAGAGGAGTCCTTATATCTAGCCTAAGAAAAAATAAACTATCAAAATTAGACTCCCTAAAAGTAGAAATAGGCTCCTCTCCTAAGCATAACCTAGAAGTAAAACCTAAGAATGTAATAACACTATGACTAAGACAATGAAAAGAATGATTTTTAAACACTACAATATCTTGCCTAAAATACCCTAAATGGTAGCCTAAGCTTTTCCTAAAATATAAAGAAAAGAATACTAGAAAACGTCCTAAACAATTTTGAATCATATTGTTTGGTAGATAAAATGTCTTGGGGAAAATCTTGAAAACTCATATAAACTATTTTTGTCTTGTAGGGAATGGTGCAAATTAAGTTCAAATAAAGATGAACTTCCCATAAGATCAAAAATAGAATATGAAATATGACAAGATGTATCTATCAAACAATATATTCCAAAATTTGGGTGCTTTATTAGAACAACTATGGTAGAAGGATTCCTAAATAGAGGAAGGCTATCTTCCTTGGGCACCTCCAAGGAAGTAGCACAAGAAGTGGAACTAAATGTAGTCCACTCCTTCTTCACTACATCTTGAAGTTGAGATTCATTTTTCTTTAGAATGATTTGTTCTTGAATCTCTACTTCATGACTAGTGGTAAGATTAGGGTAAGAGTTAAGGTCTTTATTTATGAAGAGAGTATTTTGTAAATGATTTTTAGTAGTAGAACAACTCTCTTCACTCACAAGTCCTTTAGAGGAATTATTTTCCTCCTTACTCTTCCCTAAGAGCAATGCCTTTTTTCTTTCTTTTTCTCTTGTTTTTCTCAATTTTTCTTTTGCTAAAAGTTTTTCTCTCTTTTGTTTAATAATGTGAATTTCTTCCTCTAAAATTGCAATTTGTGCTTTTTTTTCAAGTTTTTCTTTTTCCTTTTTTAAAGCTTCTTGCTTTGTCCAAGGTGTTAGTGATTTAAGCCTTTGAGTAGAATGTGAAAAACCTTTTGGAGAGCTTAATTCACTACCACTTGAGAAATATTTTCTCATGATTAAACAAAAGAATTTTTTTGTATATGCTATGCAAAAAGTTATAAAATGTTTTTGGTATTTTCTAGGAATGAAAATAACACTTGGAAGTCTAAGTGTACAAGTTGCACTATCAAGGGAGGTGAGCTACAAAGAGCCACTTAATAACCAAGCCTTTTCAAGTGGAAATCACTAAACTCCTTTGTGGTACTTCCAATTCCCCAAAACTTTTCACAAAAATTTTGAATGCTTTTTCACAATTTGTTTGTTTTTGAGACTAAACTAAACGTGAGCAAGTAAAACTACACAATTCTAGACTTTTCAAGGCAGCAAAGTAAACAAAATTAAAGTTCAAACACTTGAAGGAAGCAAGGATAATCAACTACTCGGTTTGCCCTAGGTGGAAGCTTGAAACATATAAAATTTTCAAGCCACTTCCACTAGTACTACACGTGAGAATGCTAACAAGGAGTTAGATATACCTGACCAGCTTCTTAATACTCCCTCCAAGCTTTACAAATTGATTTTAAAATACAAGAGAGATTGCAAAATTTAAACTAGCCTAGAAAGCAATAAATGGCGGTTTTGGTGACCAATTAGTGACGGTTTTTGTGTTCAACTTTTCTAACACTTGTTTAAGTGTCTTAATCCGCCACTAATCCTTCAAATTTGATGCTCCTGGACCTGCAAAGAATCACAACAAAAGAGGTTAATGGTGGCTGCCTCACAAGGTGAAAGGAATGGTCAATCAAGTGAAGGAAGTTTAGGAGAAGTTTTGGTCACTAAATTAGGTCAAATTTTTAGGTCTTAGTGTCCAAACTTTTCCTACTCTTTGTTGAGCAATGCTTGATCCTTGAGCAAGGATTTGAGGCCACTTCCAGCACAGGGAAATTATTGAAAGAAAACTAGACAAGCAATAGAAGCACAATTTGAAAAGCTTATACCAAAAGTTAAGAGTAATATGTATATATGACAAGACTCAAAGAGGTTCAACAAGTAAAACTGGAAAATAAGACTCCAAATAAAGCTAGCACTCAGTTAGGAATGTTCCTAGATAGGTACTAGAGTAGATGAACAAAACAAAACAAAATTGAAAGCAATTGGATAAGTATAGCAAAAGTAGTAGTCAAAACAATAACAAGGAATCAAGTGAATTTTCTATCAATGAACACCTCTCGACTTTTTCACTTTAAAATGCTTTCTCTATTTTTTTTAATTATTTCTTTTTCTATATTCAAGTTAAGAGTCCAGAGAGTATATTTGCCTTTTGTTTCAAATTTTTCTAAGATTCCAAGCTATAGAAACCGAGACTACAAGTTAGCCAAAAATTAGGTCAAAATTCAAGTAAACTTGAGAAACTAGTGCACTAGTCTTTAAGTTTTGGTTTGGATTCCTTTTGAACTCTTTTTCTTTTGAACTCTAGGTCTTTTCTTTTGTTTTAGGCTCTGTTTTATCTCTGTTTTCAGCCTCTAATTTTTTAAAATTGAATCCACAAGAAAGAGTGCACTAGAAGTAGAATTAAGCACTTGAAATTTTGAGTCAAAAATTTTTATAAGATTTTCAATGGAAAGTGATTTGAAAACTTAAGAACACAATGGAAACCTAACTCTAAAGAAACTTGCTAGGACTAATAGCAAATTATGAACACAATAAGGTAAAAGAAAAAGCACATATAGGTAGGCAAAAGAGAAGCAAAACCGAGAGCAATATGTAGACACAAATTCAAAATAAAACTAGGTTAAACATGCTATTCAAGGAATTTGCAACATATAAAGACTAAACACAAACTTCTAAGACAAAACATAGATTCAAAACCAAAATCTAAATGCAATGCATGAGGTCCAATCACGGACACATACAAGGAATGGAGAGACTCAAAATAAAATAAAAAATAGCACAAGCAAATAGTTCCTAAACAAGTTTATTGAAGAAGAAATTAAAGAACAATCAACAATGGATCTATGAACACAAGAACATCAACAATATAGATCCGAAAATGAAACTCAATTAAGACAAACAAGAACAGCAAAGACAACACAAGACACGGACACAAAAGTTTGAAGAACTTATCTCCTTGAAGAACCTTGCTCTTGATACCAAAATTGATGGAAGAAGGTAAGGAGGAGTGATGAATGTTCTTCTCCTTAGCTCTCCTTATGCACGGATCTTCTTCAATGGAGATGGAACTAAGATGTTGAACTCCTTGGACGAAGTTCTCCAGCTGAAGACAAGGTCAAGACCTTGAAGGAAGTTTCCAAGCTCAAGCCTCAAGGGATTGCACACTTCAAAGTGTAGGAAACTAGGGTTTTCCTAAGAAACTATGAAGGCACTCTCTATAGCTCTCTCTTGGGGAATTCGGTGACTTAAGAATTGGTTGAAGTAAATTCAGATTATCATATATTCAAAAGTGATTACAATGTGTAGGAGAAACACTTAAGTAGGGACGGTTTTGAGTGGCATTGGCGCCTAGACTAAGCTACACAAGTTGGCGCCTAAAATTTGAATTCAAATTGGAAATTTGAATTCAAATTTTGGTGCACATGGGTGTGGCCGTGAGTTTAGGTACCTAATGTGCATCTAGGTCTGATTTGAGAGTTATTTAGGGTTAATTTGAGTGTCACATGTTCGGCCACCAATTGGTGCAAAACACGTGACTCAAATGTAACTTAAATGGCTTCCAAATTAAACCTAATTTAACCTAGTTAACCTACTTTAGTATTTCTTGTATTTTCCTAATCTAATGACCTAAATACAATGGTCAAACAAATACAATGGAAAGGAAAAATTACAAGAATGAAAATGAGCCCAATATTGGGTACCAAAAGCCCAAAGGCCCATGAAGCCCAAAACTAGGCCTAACTAGCCTAAAACCTAAAATGCTATTCTATGTGGTCCAAAATACAAGACCAAAATATGTGATACCTATACTAACATCATGTATACAAAACATATGAAATTAGCTATAACAAAATATGGCCCATGAAAAGTTCAACTTGGGCCTTCCCAGGCCCATCGGGCCCATTGGGCCTTGACTGGCCCACACCTTCATGTCTAACCAACTCCTCTTGGCTAACCAACTCCTCTTGGCTCCTTCAATATGTCACCTCTTGCCTTCCTAGGCATGATTCCATCACCTTCTTCTCTTTTTTGGAGTGATTGTTGAGGTAAGGAAAACTAGGACTTGATCTTTGTTGATGTTTTGTTATCCATGTTGAATCGTCAGTTGACTTACATGTCTTGATGGATGTTGTTGAATTGAGGTTTGGATTTTTGGTTTATGGGGGATTGGTGCTTTGATGAAGATTTGGAGAATGTGAGTTGTTTAATGGTTGCATGTTGAATTTTTGCCACGTATGAGTTGATAGTAGTGTTTACATATTGTTGGATGTGTTGCATGTTGGATTTCTTGATTTCCAAGTGAAGGGGGTGAAATTTTGCAAATCTACAAGTGCAAAATTCACCCTAACATCGGGCACGCCATCATGGCGTTAGACATAACTCAAATAAAAGGTTCTTTGTCTTACTCGCCCTTGACAAAGGATTGGTGGCGTCGAACATGAGAAAAGGAAATTGCCTTTAACTTGGTCACGACATATGTTAAGTTGAATGGCATTGGATGTTAGTAAATGGAATCCTCTTTGCATGAATTGATGTCTGATGCTAATGGAGTGACATTGAACGTGAGTCAATTAGAAACTCTCTATTTGAAATAGGATCAGACGTGAACTTTGTCACACCAAGTGTGATAAGGGTTTCCTACGTCATCCATGCTAAGCGTGGGTTTAATCATGTTGGAAGTGGGCGAGACAAAGAACACGTGTCTTAATGGCACTAGGCGCAAGGCATATGGTGTGGGGCGTAGATTTCCTTGTGAAAAACTTGTTGTTTGTGTACTAAAATTGTGAACATTATTAGGTTAGGTGAATCTAATTACTTGATGTATGATGATAAGTGTTATTGGTTCTATGTATATTGATATGGGATGTTGTGTGTGTGTATATATATATGTGTGTGTGTGTGTGTGTGTGTGTGATAAATTGCTAAACTATTGAGGTATGATGCTTATAATGTTTTAGGCATGATATGTTAGTTTACTGTTGAACTATTAAGGTGTTGATAATGAGAATGTTTTAGGCATTTAGGCACATTATGTTCGTTGACCTGGGATTAGAGGAGAGTGTGTTTTCAAAAGTTGGATATTCCATTGTGAAGAAATTGGAATAGGGTTATACAAGTCTAATTGTTGAAAATTCTTATTGAGTAGTTAACTCTTAAAATGGATATATGAGTCTCCTATACGACCTTAATTGATGCAATATGTGGGTCAGGTAAAAACATATTGACTATAAAGTGGCCACAATATAGGGATTAGGTTGAGCTACATTATTATAAGTGACCAATGTTGATCTGTATGTAGGCACGGTCAAGACATATGTGTATAAAGTTACCAATCGAGTAAGGTACAAGGTCAGAAGCTTAATCTCTAACTGAGTATTAGAAGGACGTAGTATTTGAATGGTAGTTGTTAGGAATGGATATCCCAATTTGGCTATTAATCTAATAGGTGTAAAAAGATTGTGTAGTTTAATAGGGTCAAGTTACTTATACTGCTCACCTTTGTTGTAAGAGATATTTGTAGGTAAATGTGTAACAATACATGTAGTTGAGATGTTAAGGATATGATGTGTTGTTTGTGATTGTGGTGTTGTTCATATGTTTGTTAATGGTGTTGTTGAATGGCATTGATTTGGCAAAATATGAATTTTCATATGTAGTTAAGTGGCTTATTTTGTAAGATGTAACATGTCACGTGGAGGTGATTAGTTGTGGTGATGAGATGTAGACCATGATATGATTTTATTGTATGGTTTACATGTTAATATTGTTGATAGTGTAGTTATTTTACTTTTATACTTTTTGCATGATTACTCTTTTGTATACTAGTTTATTCTTTAATGTTTTTTATGACTAAATTGTGATGATCATATTTAGTATGAGAGTAGAATATGAATAAATTATAAATAAAAATTTTAAGTGAAGCCATAATGGTGATGATGGTAGTAATCTTTTTGTACTTGTCTTATGTAGCTCTTGATAATTATTCCTCAAACAACAACTTAATTTAATTTAATTTAATTTATAATGTTGAATTATTATATATATATTATGCATATATTTAGATATTGTGATTATATTAATTATAAAAAAATTTAGTTATTTTTACTATTAATAGTTGATTCGTTAAATATAAAAATCTTTAGACTTATATGTGATATCAATATCATGTTTAAAAAATAAATACATACTACATGTTGTAATGCCTTTATAAAGTAACAGGTTTTAGTGGTCCATAAGCTGCGATAAGCATTTATTACACATTCAGCAAATCAACGCATCCCACACAACACACAGCCACACTTAAACCATCATCTTGTCACGCTTCACACACGCACACTTGCCTCTAGACACACTCGCACTTGTGCTACACATACATTTTTATATAAAATATGATTTACACATGGTCATAATACTTTAATCACACTGTGATTTTTTTTTAATATACGTGTAGTTCCATGTCTATATTTACATTTAAATTAAAATCACATCAAAATTAATAATATAAAAGTAACTAATTGATGTGAATTCAAAATTAATACAAAAGTAACTAATTGATGTAAATTCAAGCACGTTTTTATTGATCCACTGGTAATCCTAGCATTTTTTATTTTTTAATGTTTGTATCATTTCTTATTTTAAAGAAATTCTACTGATCAATACAAATACCATGATACAAAAAATTGACGAACATAAAACCAATTAATCAATTTTGTTTTTTTGCACAACCATGAAAGAAAGAGACAAGACAAAACCTTCTCTTTATCAAATTAATATTCGGCCAAACATTTCCGTACTAAATAAAATTTCCCTTTTAAAAAAATGTTCCTATTTCCAAAACAAATATACTCCATTTTAATTAATTTTAAATTCTTTTTCTCCTTTAAATATATGCCAGCTTAAAAACAAATCTGGGCAGCACATGATTATTTGGTTATTAGCAAATATTTTCATGAAAGTGCTGCCACAGATTAGTAAGAGAATCCACTCACAGAGTGCTCTTCTTTTCATTTATAATTTTCCTAACTGAAACAATCCCAGTGGATTCTTTTGAGTGCTCGATTAATCAATGATGTTTATTCGTTCTTAAATTATTTTTTATCAGCCACTTGTTATATTTAAGAATCTAATTATTTTTTAATCATTTGAAGAAAGATATTTTGTTGGCATCTTTTCACTGACACAAAACTCGATGTATTAAATTAGATTGAGAAAGCCATGAAAATGTTATGTGGCACGTGACTACTAATTTGGGCAAGCATATTATATAGTATGGATTAGTTTTTGGGTTCCCAAAGATAACTGAAATATATGTCTCTGTAGTCGACAACAATCTTACTAAAGTTAGTTCAAATATGAATATGGTGCCTTGCAATCTTATCAAATGTTTAAAAAGGGTATTCAACAAGAACATCAAAACCTACACATGAGTAGTATTCTTCTCGAAGAAATAGAAATTGAGCAAAATTTTCCTTTTATGCTTGAAACAACATTTTTTTATTTAAAGGTATAAGATACCATAACAAAAATTAACTATTAAATAGTGATGATCCTCTGGCACGTGGCAGTCATTTTCCATTTTCACTTTCTTTTGGCACTCTCTGGGTAAAAAAAAAAAAAAAGTGCACTGAACATATTTGTAAAGGTCAAAGGGCAACCACAAGTGGGTCCCATCATTTGCTGAAAGAATGGTAAAGGGAAATTTATGTGCTCTTGTTGCAATGCAGGAAATAGAAAGTTGAGAATTTTTCTTTAATTTTTTATTATTATTTATTAACATTTATAAATTTATTAAAATTTACTAACAATTATAAATAAACAGATTTTTTCGGTTATAATATAAATTATATTTAGCCCAAACCTAGTGATAATCAGGTCTTATTAGTTCAGTAAATCCATTAATTATATCATCTGTCCCTGCCTTATCTAGATAAATTTATTTAATGAAGTGATGATCTATTAAAATTTGTTAATTTAATAATTTTTAACAAATAATAGAACATTCTCTAAAAATACTAGTAATATATTTTTGTTTACATAAAATAAACATTTCACGTCCGTATTAAAAAAAAAAAGAATACTAAATCCTTCCTAATAATTAACTAATTAATTCAATTAGTTATTAAGAATAGAGATCATGCTTAATTTTTTTAAAGTAAAATAAGAATGATAAAAGTGGACACCAAGAGTGAAATTATTTCATTATTCATTACTATAAATTATTAACTAAAATATATTTGGTAGTCTTTTGTCTTATTTAATAAACATTATTTAAAATTTATAAATGTAATCTAATAATAAAATTTAAAACATGCTAAAAAAAAGTTACTTATTAGCATGCTGCACAATTAGCCACGAAAACTAGAAGTGAATCAGAATTTCAGAAAACTTTGGTTAATTTTATACAACAATATTCATACATCCACACACTGCAAATATGCACATACAGAAATAATATATAGTATTTTTTATTTATTTATAACGGTTGCAGTTGCAGGACTCTCGACTCAGACTTTACATATGCTAACACAATCTCCACTAATAGATCTAGATTAACCATAATGGTTGGAATCATATGTATAAGAAAACGTTAGTACATGTGTAGTTTGTTTTGTAATTTTTTGTATAAAAGAATTTGAGCATAAGAAACAGTAACACGTGCCACATAAACCATGATAATACATGAGTGAACTTCCGGGGCTAACGGACCTGGATCGGGTCATGTCGGGTCGGGTGGAACCACGTGGGTCATTGGTCGTAGTTGTGGGGACTTGAATTGGGTGGTGTAGTAGAAGGGGAAGTGCCTGTGAGAGAAGCTCCGTCTTCTTCTCCGTTACCGTTAGGGCGAGGAGTAACCAAAGACGCAAACGCCTTAACGGAACTGAAGACGGTTTTGAAAATCCGTATCTTCACGAGGCCCCTTGGCGGAGGGAGTTTTCTGCTGTTAGATCGGCTTACGGTGCGCTCCATTTCAGGAACCGTAGAGAAAGAGAGGGTAGCTCTCTCAAGTGGAGTGAAGCAGCGAGGGAAGGTGCATCTGGTGGTATAATAAGAGGAGAGAGTGCGGTGCTCTGTACAGTAGTTTCGATAACTTACACAACAAGATTCACTACACCATGCTCCTCTGTTTAGAATCCAATTCTATGCCGTATATGCGCCACTTTTTCGCCTTGTCTTTCCCATTTTTCTAGAAGATTTTAAGGGCAGTGTTGACATTTACAAAAAAATGTTAGGTATGTGTGGTAAAACGCTGCGTGCAAAGAGTAAAAGCCCAAATTTCAATGAACCCGGCCCAATCGGCCCATGTGGATCCCAACGCAAGAAACAAACTGTTATGAAATAAAATAAGGAAAGAAGAAAAAAAAAAATAGTGTTACCCGCTATAACATATTTGTCTATTTTTCTGTGTTACTTTCTCCTGAGCTGAACGTACGATTCTGGTACAATCCGAGGCATAAATTAAAAAAAAAAAAAGGAATTTTTTTTTTCAGAAGACCACCGTCCATTGAAGAATAGTGGCTGTGACCTTGACTCTTCCATGGGGAACAACTCTTGGTCCTTTTTATGCAATACATTAAAGACGATGTTGCCTTTGGCTTGTGTTTTAGACATTAATTAACCGACCCTAATAAATTACTATCATCCATATACTGGAGACAAGATATGAGGAAATTTTCGTGTGAAACGAATTAAACGAAGAAAAAGTGACCACCCCATTCTGCTACTATTGGACTCTACTCATCATCAAAATGACCCACACCCTCACCTTATGTAATACATATTACATACACTTTTGAATACTTTTAGTTTCCATTCTTTCCAAAATTATAGTCAGAAAAAATATAATAACTCAGCAAGCTAAATGAGTGTTATTTATTTTATGTATAACAACTACAATGTTCTATTATGGTCATCATTCGGGAGATTGAAAAAGTTCTAGATGTAACTATTTAAGCCTCAAATCGGAAATTAATCTCTTACACGCATGGAAAGATTCAAGTTTGTAGGAATAACTCACGGAGCCAACTAGGGATTAATCTTACATATTTTTAATATTAGAATAAATATTGTATGCGTGTGCAAAATTATAAATTCAGAAAAAACCCCACCACTTTATTTATTATTTATTAATGTAATTACCTCTTAATATTATTTGTTGGAAGCTATGACTTTCCGAATAATCAAACCCCCAATTTGTCTTATAATAAAGTCGACTAGATTTCTCTGTGAAAATTCCCACCACTTTATTATTTGTTAATGTAATTATCTCTTAATATTGTTTGTTGAGAGCTAAATTTCCCAATAATCGCAAACCACTGGTTTATCTTATTATAAAAAATTTGCAACTAGATTTCTGTCTGAGCATCCACGATAGAGATTGTGTAGAATGTCACCTATTTGTTCTCATCCGTATCCCATACAAACAACTCTCACATTATGGAGGTCTATTCATTCGTAATCAATCACAACGAAATTATCAAACCATGGTGTTATATATGTGTCTTTACATGTTTTTGGGCAACATTACTTTGCTTTTCTTGGCAAGGAAGTAATCCAATAGTCTACAATTTAAAATGAGTAATAACAAAAAATGTTTTTCGGGAGGGAGATGTCATTCACTAAGATGTAATAACTAGATATATAAACGTTTAAATTTATTTTTTCCTATAATACGTATTAACCTTTTGTTTTGTTATTATAAATTTATTATTTTTAAATAGTTCTAGTATTTTTTTATTTCATTTTAGTTCTTATAATAATTTTTCTTTTTATTTTAATCTCTATAATATATTTTATTCATGTTGAGTTACTATCTTTGAAAAAAACTTCGACAGGAACTAAAAATAAACTATTTACATATTTTTTCTTATTAAAAAATAGTTTACAGAAATACATAAAAAATTTAAAATAAAAATATTTATTTTATTAAAAAATTTGAGAAGGAAAATAATTAAACAAATATGTCCTTAATTTTGTCTTGAATTCCTAACTTAGTCACCTCGATCGGTTCGACTATAAAGAAGGTTGAAAGAAGAATTTAATAGAAGAAGATGAAAAAAAATTCTTTGGACTCTAACGGACTTCTTTCTAGCTTTTATCTATTTTTATTTTAAACAAGAACTTACCAAGTTCATCTTTTTTTTAGAAAAATTTATATACTTCACCTTAAACAGAATTAACTTAATTATGTCTATGACTACATCAAAGATTACTTAATTGTCAAGGTTTTATTGACTCCGAAACTCTTAAAACAACAATTATAACAACAAAACAGTCATTAATTATTTATAATTAATCAACAACTAAAAAAATTTACTATGTTAAATAATCATTCTTAACCTATATTTGATGGAGGTGATTTAATAGGAAGAGAGATGGCTTAGAGTAAATTTAAAAAAAAAATATTTGTGTTTGGTAGAAGATATTTAAAGAGAATTATAAACAATTAAAAGTGAGTCCCACATCTTTTATATCCTCTCTCCATTAAGGAAAATCATGTAAATTTTAAAAAATTAATTCTAAATATATTATAATGTGAAAGTAAAATAACAATAATTAATATCAAATTTATTCTACTTTTCACTTAATTCAACTCTATTAAATAATTATAAATTTCATTTTATTTCACTTAATTTCTTACTTATTTTTTTATTAAATTAATTTTCATTTATCCTCTCTCATTCTCTTCTATTCCCTCCTCTCCCCCAAACAAATCCCCAAGAGATGATATACAAAACTACTGACATATGGTCTGTAACTTGTAACGGTACTGTTTGGATATCACTTGTACCTGTTTCTACACTCAGTTATATAATACCTTTTCTTTGTTGATAAAGAAAACGCAAACATTATGCTGAGCTAGTGACGGAAGCACGAGGCATTATAATTTGTTTCATTCGGACTTGTTTTTGTTATTATTTATAGTTTATGAAAAATAAATACGATATTTGTTGCGATTTTTGTTCAGCGCCGGCCGATTATACTAATCGAGCAACAATTTCAATGTCAATAATATTTCTGCTGTGTTACTGCGTCGTATCAATCCTAAACTTGACATCATTTTCGTACTATTGTACAAGTAACATAGATGTTTGTAAGTATTATCGTAACTAAATTATGTCATGATTTGGACCCTAAAAGAAAAAAAATAAACAAGTAGCTAACAGAAAAAAACAGAATCCAAATTCATGCATCCATGTTCTCTGCTTAATTATGCTGTCGATTATCTTTTTTTCTTTTAGTTTCTCGATATTTATTTTAAGATAGATTAAAACAATATTTATTTTAAATATATTAATTTTTTAAGGTGTTGATATATTAGTTTAATACTGTAGGCACTAGTAAAAATCTTCTAAGATGATACTTATATTATGAAAAATGCGTAAGCTTTTAACAAATATCAAATAATAGATAAAAAAATTTACATGAACAAAAGTCAAACTCACTTATATTACAGAAGAAAAACATATTTAAGCATTCATAAAACATGATCACATATTACATTAACATGTTAACTTTTGAAGAGGCTATATCCTTTAAACATTCAAGATAATTAAAATGAATCTAGTATTGGAAAATTGTAATCCTTTTTTTTATTTATAAAAATTAAATTCAAATACATTGACAATATAAATCTTTTTACATTATCTTTAAACAACAATATAATTTTTTACACAATCAAATATATATATATATATATATATATATATTACCGTATATGGTAAAATATTTAATTTTATAAAAATACTTTAAAAGTAAAATTTCAAATGACTTTTAATTAGTTAATACTTAATATGGTATACAAAAATATCCAAACTAATCGTGCATGAAAATAAACCTCCGTTCCTAATTTTTACAATCACCTTATATTTCACAATTTTCTTCTCGTAATACATTTTTTTTGTTTGTTGTTATTTCTCTTTCTTCTCTTTTCTTTAATGTGCACACATCATTTGGAGTATTTTTTTACGTATAGAATTATACCCTTCAGTCGTAATATTATGATAACATTTTATTCACGAACGGTGATCGATGAATTTATCAATCATAGCTAGACAATTCGTGGCCCAAGGCCTTCACAGTCCCCTTTGTTAATAGAAAACTATAAAAAGACGCTAAAACGTTTGAACAGTTGTAACCCAAATAGTGGTGGATCCAATCCTCGTAGCCACCACATGTCACTTTCCTAGTTTCCTTAAAAACATGGACTTATGTTAAACTTAATCCTATAAATCAGTTTATAAAATATCAAGTGAAATTGAAAGACAAGCAACAATACTAAGTTCTCATATCACATATAGTACTTGTAAGAAAATTACAAATGAAACTGAAAAGTAAAAGTACAAAGATTACAAACTACCTCCCTCTAGTCATTAAAAACACTAACCAGAGGTAAGAACAGTTCCCAACAAGACAAACAAAGTACAAGGCAAACCAACACAACAACCTGATAAAAAAAACACACAAAAAGATCCAACATAACAACCATAAAGTCCTGATAAACCATAACAAAAACCCATCGGTTTTCAGGATTTATTGTGCACACTTCAATCACACCGATATATCACACCCATCTTCGACTTACTTACTATTGTACAAGAGAACGTCAAGAGGAGCTTCCGTCTGCAATAAAAGGAACAGACACGAATCCTTTTCATAATTTGACGATGATTTCTCTTACCCAAAAAGCGTTGCAAGAGAACCACGAGTTGAGAAGGTGATGATCTTTCTAGTCTCACATTAAACCTTTCAAATTAACCTTGCATGAGATAAATACCTTACTCCCTAAAATTTCAAAGTTCTTATCCGTTTGTTTTGACTTTCCAAAACCCATCAATTTTTTATTTTTTTTTATTTATAAAAAAAAAGTAAAATAAAAAAAATAAAAATGGATGCTTTTGAAAAGTCAAAACAAACGATTAAGAACTTAGAAATTTTGGAGAGTAAAATTTCTCACTCACGCAATCAGAAGAATTAATTTGAGAGTTTAATCGATTATTGAGACTAGGAACCATCGGAGTTGTAATCACTTGGTGGAGGGGTCGATTTTGCAGAGCCTCCACCATTGTTGCTATCACCCTTTGAGAATTTAGAAGCCACAAATTTGACCATGCCACTAAATATCTGAGCTTTGATCTGGCCTCTTCTTGGTGGTGGAAGGCTTGTTTTTTGGTTGAGAACCCTGGAATTATTATTTGTCGCCATTCTACCTTGTTCTGCCTAAATAAGACGAAGAAAGAAACAAAGGGTAATAATAATCAAGAAAATAAAAATATGCAAATATTAAAAAGCCTCTGTGCCCAACAATATTAGAAAGAACAGGCACAGGGAAAGGGGAAGAAGCGAAAGGGGTAAGAGAGGGACGATTGTGGAGCCTAGTTTTTGTTTAGGTTTTGCCTTTTAGTATTTTTTGGTCGTATTTATAATTTCATGGTGAGAAAAAAAGTGTTATTTTAGTTCTTTTTTTTATTACGTAAAGCGTACCAATCTTCTTATAAAGTATAATATTTAAAAGAAAAGCTAAATTGCTTGGAAAGTGGTGAGTGTTATGGAAGTGCTCACTCTCGAGACATCACAAGTTGTGAGTTATGACTAGGAAATTTCGCTGTTTGTGAATTTAATTATATCGTATTTTCATTACAAATAGAGAGATAAGTGGCTTTGTAAACCCATGTTATACGCCACCATGTGCCGTCCAAACCTATGAGCTTTTCACACTGCTATTTACATTCTTCTGGATACATCGTGGTACATGGACCGTGAATGTAATCGATATTTAATTTAACATATTTTAAAGAAATTGTTTTTAATTATTTTATGGAAAATAAAATAGATTTATTTTTTGTTGAAGAATATAATTACTTCTACTAGAGAAAGAGATATGCAGCTTTAATTTTTATCAAATTTAATTAATGGGTCTTGCAAATAATTATGATGAGTTTTTATTTAATAAAAAGTATATCCTTTAATTTCCTCTACATTAATATAACCATATCATCTTATTTAGCGACAAGAGGATCTAAATTTCCTTAAAAGAAGAGATATAATTTTTTGAAATTAATTTGTTACACGAACTTATTACTCTGTCAATTTCAAAGTTAATTTAACTTATTTTAAAGAAATTATTTTCACTAACTTATTGGGGAAAAACTTTAAAGAAAGTAATATTTTGAAATTAACAAGCTTCAAAGGTTTAAAGCAGGTCCCTAGATTACAAGGGGAGAGTGGGAAGTAAGCACTCTAGTATAATTTTATAAGTGTGTAAACGTATAAGAGTTTAATTAAATGCTACTTCTGAAGCTGATAATGCGGTGCATTAATTAGTTATAGTTTATAAAAAATGAAAGTTCATTCAAACGTCATTCATTGTGTATCTATTTAATTTAATTTATAACTTTCATTTAAATTTATACATTTAACAAATTTATACCGAAATATTCTATACCCTTGCGGTCAAATATATGAAATTTTTTTAAGAGGGCCTTTCCCTATGTGGTCCTTACCTATTGATTTGCTTTATTAATAAATAACAATTGTCTTAAATATATTTTAAATTCTTATTAAATAGAAATATTTTGATTTTAATTTTTGTAAAAAAATATTTGTTTTTTTTTTTCTAAATAAAATTATTATTTTTAGTCTTTATTATTATATAATTATTTTAATAACTTATTTATTTTTTAAAAAGTACCATCTCAAACATTATTTATGATAGTTAATGATATTGTGTTCACATTTAAAAAGTTTTATAAATCTTTAAAATAAGTGTTATTTATCTGCTTTAAAATAAGTGTTAATGATAAAAAAAAAATTAGAGGAATCAAGATAAGTAAAAAAAAAAAAAGATTCACAGGAATCAAAATTAAAATTTACTTATTTTATAAAGATAAAAAAATATTTTTACAAAGATAAAAATAATGTTTATAAATTTAAGAAAGATGAAAAAAAAATATAGATATCAAAATCAAAAATCACTTATTTTAAAGAAACTAAGAACATATTTAAATCCTAATAATATTTTTAAGATTAGTTTTATTTTGAATTTACCTTCATTAAGAAATGAAAAATTACCTTTTTAGCCCACTTTCTTCTTTCAATCTTCTTATAGAGTTATAGCAATATAAACGGGGCATAAAATAAAATAATTAATTAACTAACAATGGACACCTTTGGCTTGTGTGGTGTTGCTCCTCAAATACATAGTCAATTCGCATGTACGTTTCTTGTAGGACCGATTTTGTAATCTGCTAAGATAGTTTTATATTTAATTAAAAAGCATATTTTTAGTCATATACAAAAGACTAAAAGTGCCTATTTTATATTTTTAAAAATTAAAAATTAAAAATTATTTTTAGAGATAAAAATATATTTACATTAAAAAAGAGGACACGTGAAAAGTGAGATAAAATTCTTGACAAAATACGTTGAACTTTAAATGAAAAAATATATATTAATGTTGATATTTAATTAAGTATTTTTTCGTACTAAAAATTTGGACAAGTATTATATGAGATAGATTCAGAATATTCAGTGGAACTAAGGTATTATATATATATATATATATATATATATATATATATATATATATATATATATATATATAATAATAATAAAAATAATAATAATAATAATAATAATAATAATAGTAGATAGATAGATAGAATACTCTGTTTCGGCACGCGGTTATGGCGGCTAAAATCTCAATGATGATTTAGAGAAACGTTGGTTGATATATATATATATGCAGCTTCCGCAGAAATTGCCTAACAAACACGGATTTTACAAGAGTATCACCGGTACCTGCGAGTCATCTTGAGTGAAAAATTTATAGGATAATAATTAATAAACGTATATAATTTTTTTTCTCTTTATATATATATATATATAAATTATAAAAAAAATTAAGGAAAATATTTTCAAGAGCTGCTTTATTTCGAAAGAAAATCTGACAAGAACATTTAAAATTTTAAAATATTAATATTTAATAATAATATTTAATTATAAATTTAACATTCATCTTTACAATTTTGTTAGTTTATGTAAACTTCTTGACCAATTTAGACATAAAAAGAAATACTAACGATTTTTCATTTTGTTATGTAATGTAACACATAATTTGTTGCTTTACTATTAAATTTTTATGTGTATTTTGTCTCGGTTAGAAACAGAAAAATACTTGGATTTAAGAAGTGTAACATCATAAGTTGGGAAGTATTATACTACTTCTAGTTGTTTTAAGCTATTAAGTTGAGTTATCAGTATTAAGAGATTCGAGAGTTTTAGGATCTTTATTAAGTTTTAATGGTGTTAAGAGGTGGTTCTTTAGGTAGACACCTAGTTTGACCTCAGATGGAAGAGTATATAAGATTTTTGTTTTGAACAGAGCCTCAAACTCATTTCCCTCAACTTTTTAGAAAGAGAATCCTAGAGAGAAGGTCTTTAGCCCATGAGTTTTTTTTTTCTCTCAATATTCTCTTTTTGCAATCCCTTTTCTAAGTTGTGTTGTTGTGATTCAGGTGGTGGAAACCTTAAATCAGGTCATTGAGCTCGTGTAGAGCCCTGATTGTTCTTTTTTCTTCTACCTTAGAATCGAGCTACTTGATATAAAGGAAGCTATATTTTTGTTTTTGTTGTTGGGTGATGGAGTTGTTGGATGATTATATTGTTGAATGTTGTTTAGATTTCAAACTAGAATGGTTGAATTGATGAAAATGGTGAAGAGATGTGTGAATGTTGAGGTTGAGTTACATGAACAGGGGGATATGATGATTGCTAATGTGTTATTGTTGCATGTTAGTGTTTGAGCTAAATTTGAGTTGCTTGTGTTGACTAAAATTGTTGTTCCTAGTTGCATGTGTTGGATAGTTGCTGGATTTCAGGTTGTAGCTCAAAACCAAATTCTTCATATGCAGAATTATGATGTCACATTAGGTGCGCCTTTAAGGCATTAGGTGTTGTTCTAACGTGAGGCTCTTTGGCTCAATCGCGTTGGGCACAAGATTGGTGGCACTGTACGTTAGGAGAGAGACTCATTTCGGGTTGGAACTGCGTTAGGTGTGATTGAAAGGTACCAGGTGTGGATGATTTGATAATTCGCTAACTTGGTGACATCAGGCCCAAGGTGGTGTAGCGCCTAGCATGGCCAAGCCATAACTCTCTATCTAGATTTTGCCATGCGTCAAGGTGGTGACGTTAGGCAAGATTCAGGTAGAGACCTTTTGCCTAAGATGGGACTGTGCATGGTGTTTTACTACGTCAAGCATGAGGTCTAAAGTGCTTCTGCCTTAGCTATATCGGGCATGGTTTGTGTGACGTTTGGTGTGGATGAGGCAAAGAACTCCCTTCCTGTATGGCACCAGGCGCAATGTGTGTAGTGTGGAACGTTAGTTGTTGAAGAAAAACATGATGATATGGTTGATGAAGAGTTATTTTCTTGTTTATTTAAGTTGTTATATGACAATATGCTAAATGAATTGTAAAGATGGTGTGGTATATGATGATTGTGTTATGAGTTGTTAGATGAGAAGTAGATTTGAGTTATGAGTTGTGTGTTGATAGAATGATATGTTGTATGTGTAGTTATCTTGAATATACAATGTGTTGTTGAGATGTTTGTTGATTATAGAGTTGAATATGAGTTGTGATGATCAAGATGTGAGATGCAATGTGCACACATGTATTAAGCGACCACAATATAGGGATCAAGTTGAGTTATACTGATTACAAGTGAACAACTAAGTACGAAGTCGAAAACTTAATTTCTAACTAAATATCAAATGATTGTACTATTTGAAGGGTAATCAATGGACTGATCTCATAAAAGACTTGGTTAAGCTAAATAATATCGTGGTAGGTTTGTACCTAATTGTTCTATCTTGACATTAGTACTATACTTCCTTGTTTAAGTAGCAACATCCGAGAAATTGAGTTATTGTGTTTAGGGTTTATATCCAATTTGTTATTGATTTAACAAGTCCAAAAAGATCGCCTTGTGTTGTCGTTTTAGTAAGATCAAACCACTTAAACTACTCACCCTGTATTGCAAGAGATCTCCTAGTTGAAATACGTGATGACGCATATGGTTGTTGTGTTAAGCATGTGATGTGTTGAGGTGTTTGTTTTGTTCATATGATATGTTGAACTGAGATGATCTGTGACACTATGTTGAGTCATAGTTATACTATGTTGGTCTATGTTGTATGTTGTGTTGTTATGTAATTTTTTTTTGTTAAAGATGAGATGATAATGCGATGTTTTCGTGATGTATTTATCTTGTTTCTTTTTACTCTAGCTTATCCTTACATGTTTTCATGTGGTGTGGATTATGATGATCATAGGTGGTGTGGGAGTAAGATAGGGCTGGAAAGTTGTTGTGAAGGCCACCTAGTGGTGTAGGAGCTGAAGGATATTTTTTTGATTATCTATGGTGGTATACTTATATAGATAGTGAAGTTTCTTGATCAAAAACTTAGGATGTATAGTTTACATTTACTGGATTACTATATTTATATTGCATTTATTTATTTGGTTTAATTTCCTTTATACACGTGCATTATAATGCATGTTTTATTATTTGTATATTTGTAGTCTTAAGTTAGATGTCTTCCGTTGATAATAGTTGTATCGTGCCGTATAGAGACCAGGTTGGATCATTACAATAAGTAAAAAGTAATATATCGTTACCAGATATATTAAATGTCTTTCAATTTTTTTTTCTTTTATTTTGAAAAATAGGAGCCAAGGCTACTAAAAAATACTATTATTAAAATCTACAAGAAAAATAAATAGAAGTTGCATTAGTCAAAACTTTAAAATAAATAAAATCAAGACAAATATTTAAAAAAATATACTCTCTTCTTCAATTGATAAATCACATTTAACTAGAACATAACTACTTAATTTGTTTTTCTAAATATGTGACTTCATGAGGAGATATCTTTTATGACAATAAAATCTTTATTAAATTTTAAGAAAAGAGGAATATCAATGACATGTTCATTTCAATATATTTTATATTATTAATTAATATTTATTAAGAAGCATAAAATTATGAATGATATTTATTAAATAAAATTATAATTCATGAAATTATATTTATGATTTTAATAAATATTTAAAATTAAATTAAAAGTTATATCCCTAATTGCTCCCTTCATTAAAAAGAGAAAAAAAAATAAAAGGAAAGAAATACAATTGAAAACATTAGACTTTATTAAATGCACTATAACTATAGAAACAATTTTTAAGGTCGCACAAGTTGTATAACACTTGTCAAAAATAAAATTTTTATTTAATATTTTTATAACTATATTATTAATATTAAGTATTTATTAGGTTCACATGTGACTAGTTTTTTTTAAAAACTTAATTAATCACTTTTAGCAAGATCTGCGTACAAATGTTTCTTCATTCATAAGACTTAAATCCAATATCATACTTAAGTTGAAATAATCTATTAGTACCACTTGAAAATAATTTTCTTTACCCTTTATTTAACATTTAACATCCATACCCTACCCAATAATAATAAAAGTATCTTACCTCTTTGTAGTAACCCAATTTCATCTGGAAAATGTCAATTTTGTTAAAAAAAAATAACAAAAAAAGGTATGTACAAGAAAGAATAAAAAAAACAAAAATATAGAAGGCAAATGTAACACCTCAACTTTTATACTTTTTTGTAGAGGGTAATTTAGTAATTTTTCATATGATTTTAGAAACCCAGAACGGGCCGTTCCAAAACTGAAACGGGCCGTTCCAACCTTCCAAAAAACTCTAAAATTTCTAGCCCAGAACGGGCCGTTCCCAAACTGGAACGGGCCGTTTCAGCCTTCCAAAAAGACTTAAAATTTATAGCCTAGAACGGGTCGTTCCCACAACTGGAACGAGCCGTTCCCAAATTGGAACGGGTCATTCCAACCTTCAAAAAGACCTATAATTTTTAGTCAAGAACGGGCCGTTCTCAAACTATCAAATAACCTATAAATTCTATCTCAGAACGGGCCGTTCCGAAACTGGAACAGGCTGTTCCGAAATTGGCCGTTGTGAGTAAAATTGCAAGCCCGAAACGGGTCGTTCCGGATTCAGAACGGGCCATTCCGGTCCCTCCTGAAAGTCTATAAATAGCGGCCCTTGCCTTCCCAAAAGGCACCAACACACACAAATCTTCACCTTGGACCAGAGGAAACCTAGAGGAAGAGACCAGCAAGTTACCGCTACTGTAGCGAAGAATTGTAAGTATGTTAAACTCACTTCTTTTTATTTTTTATTTTTTATTTTTATATCTGTTAGTAGTCCTCATTTAAATTCAAAATGTGATTAAATATCAAAATATAGTGTTACAATATTTAATGTAAATATTTGAAATTATTGTATCAAAAATTTTATTGGAGGAATGGTTAATTAGATGTGACATCTTTTTAACCTTTGAATTTAAAGTACAAGTTGTGACAGCTTATTTTAAAATTTTTTCTCTAAAAACAAAAATGTCGAACCAATAAATTTTTTAACCTCATAAGATCTCTAGCAATAATTATAATTAAAATTTTATTGAATTGACTTTGGTGTACACCTTAGTCAATTTAATTAAAAAATATCAATACACAAATATTTTTTATTAAAGAACTACGTGACTCTGATTCTTCATTACACATGAAGATACGTAGGAGCAAGAAATAAATCTTGTCGAGACAAAAAAAATAAAAATATATTATCCCCTTTTATGTAAATAATAATTTTAACCCTTTTTTAAAATGCATTAGTTAAATAAAATATATTTAATCATTTTAGTGAGATAAATATTTTACAAATTATAAATAATTAGTTTAATTAATTAAATGTAATCGTCTTAGGACGAACGTTGTGAGGTGCTAATACCTTCCTCACATGTAATCGACTCCCGAACTCAAAAATTTGATTTTCGTAGACTGTTTTCTACTTTATGGTTTTTCCAGTGCTTTTCCGTAAAAAATAACATTGGTGGCGACTCCTCTTTTTCAATTTATTTTTCGCTGTCCCGTCGCGACCGAGGTTGTTACACTCTTTCATTTCTCATAATATTATTTAATGTCTATCCATTAATGACTCTCTCTCTCTCAATTAGATGTCACAAAATTATTAGATGTCACAAAATTGATAAACGAGTGTGATAAAATATTTTTTCTTTTTATAGAGCACACACACACATATATATATATATATATATATTATTGGAGACAATTATATTTAAGTTTAGTAAATTAGAGACAAAACTCTCTCTATAAGTATTTAACACAATTGCATATTTAGGACTTAAACTTGGTACCATAAGTTGAGTTGGGACAATTTCTTATTATTTGATCATGTGTTCATTGGCTATGACAAAATATGTGAATTAAGGTTCGATTTCTAAGTTTGTACACACACATATATATATATAATTAAAAGATGTAAAAAAAATCTCAAAAATTTATTATATATTTTTTGTTGGAGATGTCAATTTTTTTTTAAAAAAAATTCCCTCTCATGTTATTCTTAGGATTGGGGCCTTCAGTAATGAAAGCTATTGAAGAATATCTCCCACTCGAAAAAGAAGAAGACATTGAGAAAACAAAGTGGCTCTCAAACTGAAAACACATGTGGTAGGGTCCCTCTTTGTGAGAGCATACCAACTCGAGTTGGATCAATGAGGATGATGTGATCTGACCTCTCAATCATGGGTTTTCCCGTTCGATGGTTCCCTTGCCCTCGTATTTCCTTACGACAAAGAAGAAGATGAAAAAACATAAGGATTTTTTTTTAAAACACTAAGGAAGAGGGGCATGACTAAGTTTGGCAAGAATCATCCCTTCATTTTTCAAAGAGATCATAATATATTTTATATTAACATCACTTTAGATATGCAAATATTACATTACTCACCTTTTGTGTTGAAATAAATATTTTTCTCTCTTAATGAATATAAATTTTACACCTTAACAATTTATTCCTTGATTTATATATTTAGTTATTATGAATTTTTTAAAATTAATTATATATTTTAAATAATATTTTTAATTATTATTTTGACAAAATATTTTTAAAGCTATCAAAATAAAAATAATATATACAATATAAATATAATAAAACCAAACATGTGTATGAAGTTAGTAGCTAATCAATGTAGTTAATGTAATATTTTTTTTTATAAATATTTATATAAAATAATATTTTCATTATACAATATTAATCATATATATTAAAAGTAATATATAAATATCAAGTCATTATTTAATTGATGTTATTAATAAAATATCTTAATAAACTGGTGTTTTGTGATAAAATATTATTTAACATGTTTAATAAATATAATGTAAAAAAAATGTATAAGAAGCATATAATTTTTATAAATATATTTATAGTAATGTTTTTTTAACAAAATTAATGGGACTTTAATGAAAAAAAAAGGTAAATATCATATATTAAAATTCGTTGAGACAAATGATAGTAATTTTCAATATAAAAAGGTAGGACAATGTAATATTTGTATTTCTAAACATAATTTACTCTAACTTTTTTTTCTTTCTTATAAATATTTTTTAAAAAATATAACTCAATTTATTTATTAACTATTTAATAGTTATTATCCATTGCTTCTAAAATATTGGTTTTGTTTTCTCGTATAAAAAAAAGGCATACACGCACATATATATTTTAATCTATCACGCAAAACTTACTTAAACTTATTCGTTAGTAAAAAGAATTATGTTAAATTTGGAAAATGTTGTATAATTAATTCAATCTGTTTTTGTCAATAATATTATGGAGGGTTTCAGAAATTATAACAATTTTTTTGTTAAAACGATATAAAAGTTAACTTTAAACTTGAGAGAAAGAGAGTGAGAAAAAAAAAAAAAAACTTCAAACATAAGAAAATGAAAAAATAATTAAGTTAATATTATAATTTAGCTGTGTAGTCATGCCGGAACAACAATGGCGTGTGCAGTGACATATGTGCCAACAATTCAGCAAACAAGGAAACAAGCCTACTCAGATCAGAACATACCTTCCTCTCTTTTGTTTTGATGCTACTTTTGCTGTTTATAGTTGACACAATCCACAGCTAATGGATAAGATAGACCAACTTCTTTGAAAGTATGACTCATCCACAAACTCATAATTAAATTAAAAAAATATACACTTTTAATATATTTCCATTATTTTATTTAGACTTTAGAGACACTTCATAAGAGGATGGCGTCGAAAGTGGAAACTGTCAACAGGTAATAAGGTCAACTAATTATTATTTTTAAAAAACATAACAATAATAATAATAATTATGCAATAACTATAATAATGAAAAAGGGGAACAATGTAAAAATAAATAAAAATAATTATTTCCATATATTTATATTTTTGTTTTGACAGTTGCCCCATATTTGAAATTTCTCTATTTCTTTTATGATTATTGGAAAATAAAAATAAAAAGCTAAAGAGCTTGGGAAATGTGATGAGTATTGGTTTTTTCATGCTACAAGCACGTAGAAAATTAAAATAATCGAAAAGTGACGCAATGAGTATTTTTATTTTCATGCAAAATTCAATGATTGTTTTTAAAATGAGGAAACGCCGATGTAAAAACTAAAAACGATTAAAAAAAATTAGAGCACATAAGCCCATACTTATTGGTCAATGAGTCCATAATTGAAACTTCTATCTTTCTTTTCTGATTGGGCCAAAAAGACTTAGAAATGTGATCGAACGCATATAGTTGGTAGATGTTAAACACACCTCCACCCTCGTATAAACACACCCCTTTTTTAAAAAAATATATATATAAAATATCTAAATTATCCTTTTAAAAAAAAATTTTAATTCCTAAATTTACACCTCTCTTCTTCGCACCTCCCTTCCCCGCACCCCCACACCCCTCTTCTTCCCAAAGTCTCTTTTCGCTCAATGTCTCCAAGAGTAATATGAATATACTTTTACATTCCGGAAAGTACTTTCCATAATATTAAAGTTACTATTACGGAAAGTTCTTTCCGGAATTATATGAACAATAATTTTACTATTCCGGAAAGTACTATCCGGAATGCTAAAAAACTTATTTTACATTCCGGAAAGTACTTTCCATAATATTAAAGTTACTATTACAGAAAGTTCTTTCCGGAATTATATGAACAATAATTTTACTATTCCGGAAAGTACTTTCCGGAATGCTAAAAAACTTATTTTACATTCCGGAAAGTACTTTCCATAATATTAAAGTTACTGTTACGGAAAACTCTTTCCAGAATTATATGAACAATAATTTTATTATTCCGGAAAATACTTTCCAGAATGCTAAAAAACTTATTTTACATTCCGGAAAGTACTTTCCATAATATTAAAGTTACTGTTACGGAAAGCTCTTTCCAGAATTATATGAACAATAATTTTACTATTCCGGAAAGTACTTTCCGAAATGCTAAAAAACTTATTTTACAAGCGCATGGCACATTTAATTTACCAGTTTCTTTATCTCTTCATCCACCACCGGCGTCTGCGATCGAACCTGTTGTGCATAAGTAATGTTAAATAAGTTTAAAAAAATTGTAAATATGAAATGTAATTTAATATATTAATTTTGTACCTTGTATTGAATGTAGAGGATAATGATGATTGAATGAAAAATTAGGGTTTAAGAAAGAATAGAGTGGAAAGTGAAAAATAGAATTTAAAAGATAGAAAGATAAAATATGATTATGTTGATTGTAAAAGAAGAAAAATTAAGAATAAAAAACGAAAAAGAATAAAATCATCAAAAAATGACTAGAGTGATAAAAAAGGAGAATAAGAAAAAGAAGAAGAAAGAAGAAGAAGAAGAATGATAAAAGAAGGGGGTGAATAAAACAATTTTAAAAATAAAAATTTAGTTATAAGGATATTTTAGGAATTTAAAAAAAAAAAGAAGAGAGATTAGAAGTGTATTTATAAATGATAGGAGGTGTATATATCATCAGCCCATATAATTTTGTTGTGGATTTTGACCCAATTGCATCAGCATCACCCTTAGGCAGATGATAAAGAGGTTAGGGCCCAAAAAAGGAAAACCCACAGCCACAATTTCCGCGGTTTCATCGACAAACAAAAACTAATTGATTGATGTTTGATTTTGCTAAACTTTGAGAAATGGAAAAAAGTGATATTGTGTTATTCAGTGTTATCATCCTCAAATTAGATATCAATTCGGTTAGTTTCATTGGATAATTGGTCAAACAGCACGAAACAGTATATTTATTCCCTATATAAACTATTATATATATATATATATATATATATATATATATATATTAAATAGTCTTTTTTGGTGTTAAAAAAATAATATTTGTCTTTCACAGTTTCATTTTCTTCACTCAATCAATTAGTTCATTATTTATATTTTGTTTATTTTTTCTTGTTTAATTTTGACTCACAACTATTAAAAGGAAAAAGTTTTTCCTCACTCTCCCTATCTCTAAATGATACTAATACAAAAATTTCAAATTTATTCATATCAAGTGCCCATGTATTTTTTTTTACTCATTTAAAATACATTAAAGTAATAAAAAAAATTCTTAACGTTACAAAATTTTAATTTTTCCAATATCTTTTTAACTCGTTTAAACTCACGTATTTTTTTATTTTAAACTTAAATGAACAAATAACTAATAAATTGAATACTCTCCTTATACTTTCAATACTTTTATTTAATTTTTTTAAGGTACGTTATATTTTTTTTACTTTATCTCTTTTTCAAGTTTTCTTGAATATATTAATAAAATTTATTATTTCAATAATTTATTTTTATTACATTAAAAGACTTCTTATTAAAATCCCTTTTAACACAACATAATAAATAATTATAAGAAAAAAAATGTAAAAAAACGTAGATAACGCAATTTACAAAAGTAACCCGAGATAATAACATAAAAGGCTTTCGAGATAAACCACAGAAATTGTAAAAGCCCTCTACACTCACCTCCTTTAAAGCACGTTACTATGTTCTCCTAGTTTCCATCTCTTGAATGTCTAAGTTTACAAGATTTTTCTATACTTTTTCTAAATAAATTTCGTCGTACAAAAATATATTTAAGTTATGCTATGTCATTGGTTTTTTATTGAGTGTTTTTTTTTCCATTAGCAAGAACAATCATCAATGGGAAGAAGCATGTTTCATGTTGCGATGATTCTTTGCCATGATTACTTTGTGAGAAATTTAGTAATTTAGTAAGCATAGTAAAAGAGGTACATGAAAAATATTATATTGTTCTTTTTGTTTGCAATCAATTTAACCGGTCAATAAATTTAAATTTTAAAAAGTTAACACATTTATTTTTAAAATACAGTTTATTAAATATTAGTAAAATTTAAATTTTGAAGAAATATAGGGAAATAGTGAATTATTTTCTGTTGAAAGGATAATTCATGCATAATCATATATATTTATGTAGAGTCACACACATGTTATAAGCTTCTAAATTATAATGAAAAAAAATAATTGTCTAAAAAATTTATTTTAAATATTGATAATTTGCTTTTGTTTTATAAATTTATTTATTTTATTTATATTTCTAATAGTATAAGGATATTATTTTTTATTATATTATATAAATAAATTTATTTTTAAAATATAGTTTACTCAATATGATAAAAATTTAAATTTAAAAAGAAATATAGGTAAAAAAGTGAATCATTTTATTTTGAAAGGAAAATTTGTGCTTAATCATATATGTTGATGTTACGCACAAGTCATAAACTTATAAACCTATGATGAAAAAAAAAACAAATGTATAAAAATATATTTGAGATATTAATAATTTGATTTTATTTTATAAATTTATTTATTTATTTTAATTTTTACTGATATACATATATTAATTTTTATTATATTATATGAATAGATACTACGAGACATAATAGGCTTATTTCTAAACCTAAACCTAGTCATTTTATATAAATATTTTAATTTAAAAGTTTAAATTTGACTTTTTTATTTAACAGGTTAAGTTAGGTTAGACTTAGAGATCATATGCTTTTGCATAGGGTTTGACCTGTTTTTGTCCCTACACACAACATATTATTAAGACATAATGTTACGGGGCAAACCCACTTTCCCACTCAAATAACAGTCATAAATGTCAAGACTTATGAGTCTATTAATGATAATAATAGGTATGATGTGATTTGTAAGATCGTAGCAAAAAGTACGAGATTTATATCTGTACCGTCCAGGTCGTAATCCGGCCTGATCTCCTTATCGGGCAATAGGGCGATCACAACCCTCTACTCGGCCAATACCCGACTGGGTCGCCAGGCCCTAAGCCCTCTCGCCTTATAGGCTTAGGGCTGGAAGGCAAGTGTACTGTCCAGGTCAGAATCCGACTTGGTCCTTCATTCGGCAATAGGGCGAGCACGACCTTCTACTCAGCCTTAACTCGACTCTTCTCGCTATGAAAGAGAGGTACTCGACATTAACCCGACTGAAAGCTCAACACGAGCCTAGTTGGTCATAACCCGACTCGACCATCCAGCTCGATTCTGCTCACAGTGGACCGTCCAGGTCGGATTCCGACCTTACTTTCTCGGCTTGTTGCACACCGACCACAACCCCGACCGAACAGCTCCCTTTCTACATGTACTCGGTCGATGCCCGAATGGACATCCCCGTGCAACATCTGTCGGCCTATTCCCGACATCTCTTACCCACCATAGCCTACTCGGCCAATGCCTGACTACACCCTAGGGATGGACCTTATCGGTCAGGATCCGACTCAACATTCCCACGATTGTCAAATATCTTTGATATAATAACGGTTATGAAATCCCCAAATTCTCGGGGCCCAGAAGGCCCACGAGCTACAAACTATAAAACTTAAAACCCTAGAGCTAAGTAGGCAGATTACACTTTTTGAATGCTCTGGCTTTGAGGCTTGACCTAGGAAAAAACCCTAGTGCACCCCTTGGTCGGAACATTTTGGCACCCACCATGGGGCTACGGTGAAACTTTTCCTACACCCCAAGTCACATAGAAGAACTAGCACTTTACCATGGCGAGAGGCGGCAATAACAACAACGACTCACAACACCCTACCATGGAGGAGATGATGGCAATGATCAATGGCTTAAGGGAGGAGAATGCGCAGTCCAGGGAGAGAAAGGAGGCCATTCAACGCGAAAACGAGGAGATCAGGAGGCGAGCAGATGAGATGCAGGCCAGAATAGCGGCCAGTACCAGGACGGTGGAAGAAGACGTCATGATGGAAGTCCCTAGGGATTTTTGACCCTTCTCGGAAGCCATAGAAGCCGAGATTATCCCCAGGGACCATCGAATACCCCAAGTGGAACCTTTTGATGGAACGCAGGATCCCAGTCAGCATTTGACGGACTTCCGAGCTCAAATGTTGATCTGTGGAGGGAGCATGGAAGTCCGCTGCAAACTGTTTATGGGGACGCTCAAAAAGGCGGCACTCGATTGGTTCATTGGTCTCCCCGACCGATCCATCACCGACTTCGATGTCTTCAGTTGGCTCTTCATGGCATAATTTGCCGCTAACAAGAAGAAGTCGCCGATCACGTCGGACTTGTTCGATCTCAAGCAGCAGCGGGAGGAATCGCTGAAGGACTTCCTGCAAAGGTTCAATGAGGTCGCCTTGAGGATATCATCTTTAGATGAAAGGATGTTTGTCATTGCATTCCAAAAGGGATTGAGGTCTGGAGCTTTCGACATCGCACTGGAAAGAGAAAATTGCCAGATGATGTCGGAGGTGAGAGCCTTCACGCTGAGCCACATTAAGACGGAGGAAGGGCAGATCAGCAAAAGAGCAGCGGAGAGCCGAGAAGCAGGGGGTAGCAATAAGGAGGGAAACAAGCATCTCCGACCCCGATCAGATTGGAGTAAGCGACGCGACCATTACAACATGAAGGAGGGCAATTACCGATAGACTGATCATGGTGGTCGGGCAAGGGACGACTGGACACGCAACAACGACGAAGAGAAGTTTACTCCGCTCAATGTTCCTAGAAGGCAGATACTTCACGACGTCAACAGCGCGTCGCTATTCGAGTTCCCAGCGGCGACGGAGTGCCAGTTGGGTCCCTTCAAGACCGACTGGTGCGAGTTTCATAGGACCCATGGACATTCTATAGAAAATTGCTTCGTCCTACAATATACTCATCGGCCGACCTACACTGACCAAACTGGGAGCTGTAGTATCAACATCACATCTGAAGGTGAAATACCCATTGCCGAATGGCGATGTCGGGGTCCTCAAGGTAGATCAGGAGGTCGCTCGAAAGTGTTATGAAGACAGTCTGAAGGCAAGAAGGCGATTATATACCGCTGCAGCTGAGAAGCACATCCATTCCGTCGAACTGGATCCTAGAATGGGTCAGTTCGACCACCGACCCGCCCCCACGGAAGACGTCAAGGAAGTGGAGGTAATGGAAGGGAGAAACGTAAAGATAGGTACCTCTTTGACTCCCGAGGACGAAGAGAGGTTGGTAAGAGTTCTAAAAGATAATGTGTCGGTATTTGCGTGGCATTCCAGCGGCATGCCTGGCATTGATCCAGATTTCTTGTGTCACAAACTTGCTATAGACCCTAGTGCGAAGGCAGTGATCTAGAAGAGAAGGAAGTTCGGCAAGGAAAAGCGAAGGGCTATCGCGGAAGAGACGCAAAAGTTGGTAATGGCAGGACATGTCCGAGAAATCCAGTATCCAACCTGGTTGGCGAACGTAGTCATGGTGCGCAAGAGTAGCGGGAAGTGGAGAATGTCTACGGATTTCACCGACCTGAATAAGGCCTGTCCGAAAGACTCCTACCCGTTGCCAAACATAGATTGCCTGGTGGATGGAGCGTCAGGGTACGAGTTGCTGAGCTTTATGGATGCTTACTCGGGATATAACCAAATTCAAATGCATCCAGCGGACGAGGACAAGACCGCCTTCATAGCCGATCAAGCCAATTTCTGCTACAGGGTTATGCCGTTCGGTCTAAAGAACGCAGGGGCGACCTATCAGCGGCTGATGGACAAAGTCCTTGTGAATCAACTAGGTCGGAATGTGGAAGCTTACGTGGACGACATGGTGGTGAAATCAGAAAGCGTCATTCAACATTTCGACGACTTGCAGGAGTTGTTCGACACTATCGGCAAGTACCAGCTCAAACTGAATCCCGAAAAGTGCTCTTTCGGTGTCCAAGCGGGAAAGTTCCTCGGTTTCCTGCTGACTCATCGCGGCATTGAAGCAAACCCTGACAAGTGCTCGGCCATCATCAACATGAGGAGTCCGTCCACGGTGAAGGAAGTCCAGCAACTAACGAGAAGAATGGCTTCGTTGTCTCGATTTTTGTCCAGAGCAGCCGATAAGGCGTTACCGCTTTTCCAACGTCTGAAGAAGAATGTTTGTTTTGCTTGGACGACCGAGTGTGAAGAAGCTTTCATAGAACTCAAGAGATCACTGGCATCACCGCCGATTCTAACAAAACCACGACTGAACCTCCCTTTGTTGGTTTACATATCGGCATCCGATCGGGCAGTTAGTTCGGTTCTTGTACAAGAGTTGGAAGTTTCACAAGCTCCTATTTACTTTGTGAGCAGGGTCTTACAGGGAGCAGAGACGAGGTACCAAAAGATTGAAAAGCTAGCCCTCGCAATACTGGTTACTGCGAGGAAACTAAGACACTATTTTCAGAGTTACGAGGTGATAATCCGAACTAACTATCCGATTCGCCAAGTCTTGCAGAAACCTGATCTGGCTGGTAGAATGAGGAAGTGGTCGGTCGAGCTATCAAAATTCTCCATCAAGTATGGCCGAGAGGAGTGATCAAAGCTCAAGCATTAGCTGACTTCCTGATGGAGTTGACCCCTCCGGCCGAGGAGGACACAGTCGGGGAAACCCAGTGGATTCTATCGGTTGATGGTGCTTCTAACCTAGGAGGAAGTGGAGCTGGAATTGTCTTGGAAGGCACGGGCGGAATACTGCTAGAGCAGTCATTACGATTTGAGTTTTGGGCAAGTAACAACCAAGCCGAGTATGAGGCGTTATTAGCAGGGATGAGTTTGGCAAAGGAGATGGGGGTGACGAGCTTGTCAGCTAGAAGCGACTCCTAGTTGATCACCGGAGAAGTGGCTGGAACCTTCCAAGCCAAGGATCCTCAATTGGCCAAGTACTTGGAAAAGGTCAAACTCTTATCGGAAAATTTCTGAGATTTCACACTTAACCATGTACCGCGGGAGCAGAATTCGAGAGCAGATCTCCTCTCCAGGTAAGCAAGCACAAAGAAACCAGGAGCCACTCGGTTGGTCATCCAAGAAACCTTAGCTTAACCGAGTATAAATGAGCCACAGGAGAGTGTCATTTTCATCCAAGAAGAGCTAGATTCGTGGATGGGACCCTATATTGCGTACCTGACTCGGGGGGAGTTGCCAGAAGGCAAAAAGGAAGCGTCGCTCATACAAAGAGAGTCTGCCAGGTTTATGGTCATCAATGAAAGGTTGTATCGAAGAGGTTTCAGTTCTCCCCTTTTAAGGTGTTTGACAACGCACAAGCGCAAAGAGTGATGAACGAAGTGCATAGCGGAATGTGTGGAAGTCATATCGGAGGACGAGCTCTAGTATATAAAGTTGCTCGGGCAGGGTACTTTTGGCCATCTCTGAAAAATGACTGCGTCAATTGGGTCCAAAAGTGTGATGGATGACAAAGACACGCGACATTGCACCATTCCCCAGCCGAACGCCTTCACTCAATCTTGTCTCCCTGGCCCTTCCACAAGTGGGGTATTGACATTCTCGGTCCATTTCCGATAACTGTGAGACAGTTGAAATTCTTGATAGTAGTTGTGGACTACTTCAGCAAGTGGATCGAGGCGGAGCCAGTTGCAACCATTTTAGCAGAGAAGGTTAGGGTGTTTCTATGGAAGAATGTGGTGTGCATGTATGGCGTTCCCCAAGTACTAGTTTCTGAAAATGGGACACAATTTGCAAGTGCGAGAGTCCGTGATTTCTGTCAACAGATCGGCATCCGAATGACATTCACTTTCGTCGAACACCCTCAATCTAACGGCCAGGCGGAATTGGCTAACAAGGTTATACTCTCGGGACTGAAAAAGCACGTCCAAGACTCAGGTGCTTCATGGGTGGAGTAGCTTCCCCGAGTGCTATGGTCGTATCACACAACTGTTCATTCGTCGACCCAAGATACTCCTTTCAATCTAGTGTACGGAACAGATGCCATGATCCCTATCGAAATTGCAGAGCCTTCAGTATGCACTACAGCTTTTTCTGAAGAGGAATCCGACCAGGGAAGACGAGTTGATTTGGACTTGATCGCAGAGACAAGAGAAAGAACAAGGATAAATCAAGTAGCAGCCCAGAGAAGAGCAGCTTTCAAGTACAACACAAAGGTCGTCCCAAGAGACTTTGTTGTAGGAGACCTCGTTTTGAAGCGTGCTCAGCTAACACAAATAAGGAACAAGCTGTCACCTAAATTGGTCAGCCCATATAAGATTGATGATGTGGTTGGCAAGGGAGCTTACCGACTGAGGACCTTGGATGGAGGATGATACCGAGAACTTGGAACGCTGCAAACTTACGTTTCTATTATAGCTAATCTTTCTTTCCATTTGAATTTGGTGCACTCTTTTCCTAACTCAGTATTTTTTCCCCGTAAAAATAAGAGGGGTTTTTGCTGAAAAGGTTTTTAACGAGGCACCACAATCCAATAACTTCTCTATTCAATGAATATCACTATTTCTTGTTTCCTCATATGATTTTTGACATTTTTTTACAGAAACTCGTGATTGTCGGCAAAAGTCCGACTGGGCGAGTATAAATAACTCGAAGACTGAAACTCGTGATTGTCGGCAAAAGTCTGACTGGGCGAGTATAAATAACTCGAAGACTGAAACTCGTGATTGCGGCAAAAATCCGACTGGGCGAGTATAAATAACTCGAAGACTGAAACTCGTGATTGTCGGCAAAAGTCCGACTGGGCGAGTATAAATAACTCGAAGACTAAAACTCGTGATTGTCGGCAAAAGTCCGACTGGGCGAGTATAAATAACTCGAAGACTGAAACTCGTGATTGTCGGCAAAAGTCCGATTGGGCGAGTATAAATAACTCGAAGACTGAAACTCGTGATTGTCGGTAAAAGTCTGACTGGGTGAGTATAAATAACTCGAAGACTGAAACTCGTGATTATCGGCAAAAATCTGACTGGGCAAGTATAAATAACTCGAAGACTAAAACTCGTGATTGTCGGCAAAAGTCCGACTGTGCGAGTATAAATAACTCGAACACTGAAACTCGTGATTGTCGGCAAAAGTCCAATTGAGTGAGTATAAACAACTTGAAGATAAAGTTTGTGATCCAGGTTGATGTTTAACTCGATACATTTTATCCACCACTGTTCACCGAAATTTTGACGATTCGAGATATACAAATCGGATTTTGCACGACCTATTCATATAATTACGGTTCAATGCTTATTTTACAAATTTTATTCACCTTTCTTGTCGGGATTTTGGTGACCCCGGGGCAGACAAGCCGGGTTAAGGACGACTCCCCTATTTAAATGTTAACTCACTAGCTGATTCAGGATTAATCAAGTCAAAGCCCCATCCGTCAACCATATGACAGAGTCGGGATGTTCCACGATTACCTTTGAGTCGGCGTTGGCCCGAACACTTGGGTAAGCTTCATTTTTAACGGGAATTTTTCGTATATTATTTCGAATTGGCGTTGGGCCGATCACGTGGTTAAGTTTCATTTTAACTTAGAAAAATTTCCTCGTCTTATAGTCGGAATTTCGCGATTTGCTTGTTAAATCTTATTTTAACTTAGAAAAACCATCCACTTCATTATTTGAGTCGGAATTTAGACGAATCATTGCTAAAATTCGTTTTTAACTTGAGAAATTTTTCCAGTTCATTATTTTGAGTCGCCATTTGGCCGACTATTTCATTAAGCTTCGTTTTGACTTGAAACTTTTCGGCATTTGGCTGATTACGTGGCCAAGTCCATTTAAACTTAGAGAAATTTTCGTTCATTATTTTGAGTCGGTTTCTTGTCGATCACTTGGTTAAGTTCCATTTAAACTTGGAGAAATTTTTGTTCACTATTTTGAGTCGCTTTCTTGCCGATCACTTGGTTAAGTTTCATTAAACTTAAAAAAATTTTACTCAACATTTGAGTCGTCATCTGGGCAATCACTTCTGACTTGGCTTATGGACGTGTACATCGAAAACTTTTCTTTTTTAACTTAGAGGCTTGTTGCGCCTAAAGATGGTATCAGTATTTGGCCGACTGGCCACGAGAAATGTCATTTTTAACTTACAAAAAAATTCCATTCGGTATTTGGCCGACGGGCCACGGAAAATGTCATTTTTAACTTACAAAAAATTCCATTCGTCACAACAATCGGTATTTGGCCGATTGGCTATGAAAAATGTCATTTTTAACTTAGAGAAAATTTTCTTTTATTGCAATCGGAATTTGGCCGATTTGTTTTGCAAAAAACAATTTTTTACTTAGAAAAATTTCTTTTACTGCAATCGGAATTTGGGCGACTTGTTTCGCAAAACTACAGTTCTTAACTTAGAGAAATTTTTTCACTTTTATTGCAATCGGAATTTGGCCGGTTTGTTTTGCAAAAAACAATTTTTTACTTAGAAAAATTTCTTTTACTGTAATAGGAATTTGGGCGACTTGTTTCGCAAAACTACAGTTTTTAACTTAGCGAAATTTTTTCACTTTTATTGCAATCGGAATTTGGCCGATTTGTTTTGCAAAAAACAATTTTTTACTTAGAAAAATTTCTTTTACTGCAATCGGAATTTTTTAAATGGTTAGAATATTTAAAAACCCATTTTGACTTAGAATATTTTTTCACGGTTTCCCTAAATCGGAATTTGTATGATAAAAACAAGCCAGAATAAAGAGAAATGAAAACATACTTCATAAGCGTCTCAAAGTAGTATGACAAAGTTTAAAAGGCACCATGACAACAATTAAAAAGCATAAAAGTAGGCATAGTTTGTAAAAACAAATTCAATCATCTTCAGGGGGATCTACGAGCTCGCCATTTATAATCTCCTTGAAGTAGCCGAGTCCTCCGAGGTCGACGCCGACATGTAGAAACTTCATTTGATTTGTGGCAGCGTCAAAACCTTCAACAAACTTTTTCAGCGAATCCATTTTGGCGGCCTGAAGGTCAACCTGCAACTGCTCGACCTCCGACTTTGCCAAGGACAAGTCATTCTCAAAGACTTGCGCCGCATCGACGTTCTTGTCTCGAGCAAGTCGGACCTCCACCAACTCCTTTTCAAGGGATGCCTTCTCGGAAGCCCAAGTCTTCCTCTCCTCATCAAAGCCACGCCGAGCCTCAAGCAAATTATCTCGCTCATTAGATAACCACTTAAAATCGACCTTGCTCTTAGCCAAGCTCTCCTCAAGGGACAAAATCTTTTTCCCTTGTAACTTAGTTTCCTGCACCAACCCACGGATCTTGTCTTTGTTAACAAGCGACAGAGCAGAGAGGCGATTAGTCAGTGATTCAATCCCTTTGGCAATGGAGAACGAACTCATCTTCTCCAAGTCCCCTTTATCACCGTCGAGCAAGTCGGTGCCGCGAATGTGAGCAGAATGATTGAACTTCTCATCCCAAAATGACACGACGCCGACACGCTCGGGGCCATGATCAAATGGATCCCAATTCTCGTCGAGGCATGCACTAATAGTCCTTTCAGCAGATTGGACCTCGGTATCGCCCTTATCAACCTCGGTAGCTACTACTGTTTCCAAGTTTACCACCGAGATGGACTTCTCGCCCTCTCGCCGACGTTTGTGAGAGGAATCGCCGACGCCCCTTGCCACGGCCACGGGCCTCTCGGTCTCCTCACCCTTCTCGGTCGCCGATTCTCCGACCCCGGCGACCTGGGAAGCTTTCTGCTACTTCCAGAGTTTAGCCAACTCCCGATTGCTCATACTCACCATTTTATCTGCACAATAATCAAGCAAACATTACATTATAAGAAAAAATAAAACGTCACAAAGAAAATAATAGGATGCAAAGGGTGATCGGCGAGGGACCGATTACCTATATATATTTTCAATTCATGGGGCCTATTTTCTAAATCTAATAGTTTGGCGGTGTTGAAAATCGTTTTCAATTCCTCATGTTTCCTAACATCATCTCGATCCTTCTCAGGAACCTTCTCAGGACTTAGTCCACCAAAGGGGTTTGTTTTCTCGTTCCAGTACAAGGGATACCCTTTAAGTAAGTCCTCGTTGCCAGGTGTGCAACGAACTCGGAAATAGAATTTTTTGAAGTCCTTATAGGACGACTGCAAAAGGGTCAAAATCCCCTGACCTGATACCCCATGGACGGACACCCAACTACTGCGTTTATTGGTATGACTTTCGAAAAAGTAGAAAAATTTGTCTATAGTCGGGATTATACCGAGACCCCCACATAAAACTTCAAATGCTCGGATAAACGCCCAACTGTTGGGATGCAACTGTGTGGGTGCCACATTCAAGGTGCTCAAGACCCCCTTTTGGAAATCGGAAAGTGGCCACCTAACCTTAAGTTTAGAAATTAGAGTCGCATAGCAAAAGGTAAAATTCTTAACAACACCACCCTCAATACACACAGGTTCGCTATCCACACAAGGCTCGCAAACAAGAACATTATCACCCTCAATACACACCACATGCTCCCTGCAAAAACTATCCATTTCAGCCCACGAATTCATTAAAGATGCACAACGGAGCACATCATCTCTAACCCATTTATACGTCTCTCCATAGCTTACGGCCTCCATGGTATAAACAAATTTGAACTTAAAAGGGCAACTAAAGGTCCTCTATAAACAAAAAAGGCCAAAGTGGTTAGATAGGCGTACCTAAAGACACAAAAACAACTCTTTCTCACCCAACAACGACCACCAAAACGTCGTACACCACCGGGCACCACCGCACTTCAAAACAGAGCAGAGAGGCTCACCGGAGAAGAGAATGCAAGAAGAAGAAAAGCAAAAGGGTTATAAAAAATGAAGGCAACCCCTATTTATAAGAGGCCAAGGGTCGCGAGTGGAGGAGGGGGACCCAAGAGTCGCAGCGCGTGTGGGACATTGCATCCCTTAACCCAAGCGTCGCAGTGCGTGTGAGACGTTGCAACCCTTAACCCAAGGGAAAAAGGGGGGCCCACACCACTAACTTTGGCAACAAGTTTGGCCACGTGGCACAATCATTACTCACACCCCTGCGACGCCGGCTCCACAATAAATACATGTCTCCTCTCGAGTAAGGTGAAGAGACACCTCTTTTCAGGCCCTGGGTAACCACGGTCTCACATGATGACTTGATCCTCGGCCCACCCCCGATACCTATTCTCGGCTTATTGCCGAGGTGACTCAAAGAGAGTAGTCGTTTTAGCCTTTTCGCCTCGTAGGCTCAAGGCTGAAAGGCAAGTGTACCGTCTCGGCCTACTCCCGATACCTGTTCTCGGCCTATTATCGAAGTGACTCAAAGAGAGCAGTCGCTTTAGCCTTTTCGCCTTATAGGCTCAAGGCTGTAAGGCATATGTACCGTCCAGGTCGTAATCCGATCTGATCTCCTTATCGGGCAATAGGGCGATCACAACCCTCTACTCGGCCAATACCCGACTGGGTCGCCAGGCCCTAAGCCCTCTCGCCTTATAGGCTCAGGGCTGGAAGGCAAGTGTACTGTCCAGGTCGGAATCTGACTCGGTCCTTCATTCGGCAATAGGGCGAGCACGACCTTCTACTCAGCCTTAACTCGACTCTTCTCGCTATGAAAGAGAGGTACTCGACATTAACCCGACTGAAAGCTCAACACGAGCCTAGTCGGTCATAACCCGACTCGACCATCCAGCTCGATTCTGCTCATAGTGGACCGTCCAGGTCGGATTCCGACCTTACTTTCTCGGCTTATTGCACGCCGACCACAACCCCGACCGAACAGCTCCCTTTCTACATGTACTCGGTCGATGCCCGACTGGACATCCCCGTGCAACATCTGTCAGCCTATTCCCGACATCTCTTACCCACCATAGCCTACTCGGCCAATGCCCGACTACACCCTAGGGATGGACCTTATCGGTCAGGATCCGACTCAACATTCCCACGATTGTCAAATATCTTTGATATAATAACGGTTATGAAATCCCCAAATTCTCGGGGCCCAAAAGGCCCACGAGCTACAAACTATAAAACTTAAAACCCTAGAGCTAAGTAGGCAAATTACACTTTTTGAATGATTTGGCTTTGAGGCTTGACCTAGGAAAAAACCCTAGTGCACCCCTTGGTCGGAACAATATCTATAATGTCATATCAATTTAAAAGGAGACAACTAGATTTAAAAGAAATTTTTTTATTCATTTGATGTTTTGGACTTAAATAGTAGCTAAAATTTTCTAGTGGTTGTCCTCTATATCGAAATAAATATTTATTTAGATAAGTTTATTAATTAATGATTTTAAGATATTTTATTTTGTTAACTAATGATTACAAATAAATATCACTCCTCGTGAGCGGAGAAGACTCGAAAATACAAGTGTCATCCTCAAGAAAGAGACCGTATTTTGCAAAAGAGTCAGCAACCATGTTTTTGATTCTATAAATATGGTTTCACTTCACTGCCTAAGCCATTCCAACGTCACATGTAATGGATTCTAGCAGAGGATTAGATTCTTTGAGTTGAGTTACTCGATGAATCAAATTAAAAACTTTAATAAAGTATGAGAAAACAACTATGTGAGTGAATCCTTTAGCTAGAGCCAACCTAAGACCATAGAAAATGGCCCATATTTCTACTTGCATAATAGAAGTTAATTTTAGAGGACGAGAGAAACCTGCTGCAAAGAGACCTGATTCATGCAAGAGTAAACTATCATAAGCCGCTTGGTGAGTCAGATTAGATACCCCACCATTCCAGTAAACGTTAACCCAAGAATGAGATAAGGAAGGTTCCATAGAGTTATCCATTACCACCTTGCGTTGTATTTGAAAGACTAATTCTTACTCTAACTTTGCATGTTCAATCTGATCAACAACTCTATTCTTCTTGACAAGTTAGGAGGAGTTTAATTCCCATTTGTTTGGGAAGATAAATTCGTTTCTCCTTTTCCAAAACATATCAGTTAAAAACTTGTTTAAAAATAAACATAAGTTTAAAAAATTTAGATGAAAGAAAACAACTTAATTTTCAGATAATTTTATTTTTACAAATTTTAGTTGTTTTCATACATTCAACTTATTTTGTAAACAATTTAAAAAGGAAAAAAATTATATAAAATTTTCAAAATTAATATCCTCCAAATACATTCTGAGTCCATGCTTAAAATTTCCCTCTTTCTTTTATGAATAGAAGGAAGAAAAACGTCAAAGAGCTTGAAATCCATATCAATGGGTAGTGGTTTTGGGCTTCAGATGTCTGTCCCATTAAATCAGTTTGAAGACTTTATGCGATGAGTTTTATTAATGAATGTTGGCCCATGAAAATCGTAAACCTTTTATGAAAAATTCCACTTTCCACTTTCTTTTGTCATTTTTTTTCTTCATAAAATTACTTTTGACCGAAATTAATTCCCTTTATATATTTGGACAATACGATTGTTAACATATGCAACTAGTTTCTGTTATGTCAAATCCATAAAGGAAACTAGTTTTCAGTATCTTGACATAGAAACTAGTTCTAGTTAAATTCGAGATACGTGAAAAAAAATATATAACAAAAAGCTAGCAGAGAATAATAGGAGTACAAAGCTCACACAAAGATGATAATGAGGAACAAAGAAAATAATGTTTGTAGAAGAGAAATTGAGATGTTTTATAAAATAAAATAAAGAGAGGGGGAAGGAGACTCATGTGCACTATTTAATTAGCTGAGTTAAATTCTCTTAATTTTCCATATATTTTTTTTTATATTTATCATCACTTTGCACTTAGGTTAAAATTTTCTTCTACATCACAATGAATTACACGTAATGACTACACGAAAATATGTATGTTATATTTTATGGGAGTTGAGTTTAATTTATTTATATGAAATAGATTTATTTTTTAAGGTTTATAATAATATATATATATACAATTTTAATACATTATAAGAAAAATAATATAATAATGATAAAAATAAAATAATACTTATAGTTATTTAAACAACCGGACATTAAAGTATAAAGCCTAAAATACTTTTTTTTTTGAATGATTTAAAACTTTAAACATAACTTTTTAACTAAATAACTTCTATAAAAATGTTTACATAATTTATTTATTAAAAAAGTTTGACGTAATTTAGGTTAGGTACCTAATTGATTAATTCCACGTGTCCATATCATGCATCAGTATAAGTTTTGTGTGCATTGTTATTACATAAAAATATTGTCTGCTAAATAATATTATCTATTCAATGATTATTTGTATTAAAATATAAATTATAAAATATATCTTTGTTTAACATTTAAATACCTTTTATTCTACCGTTTAATTGTGCATAATGTGAATATTAATTATGTTAAAATGTCAAGTTAATCTAGTCTCATCCCAATATTTAAATTTTAATCGCATCGAATTTAAGTTTAAATAAATGATTCAAACCTGAAGGCCCTAATTCTTGTTATCAGAGGTTGGTTGAATCAATGCAATGCTACTTGTACTAGGCATTACTGGAATAGCCTAAGTATTCCATGAATTTATCATCAAAATAATTGAATTTAATTTTGAATCTTAAGGCTGTGAAAATTAAATTTAAGCTAGTTAGAGTTAGTAGGATGAATAGTGGGTCATGAAAATCCTTCAATTATTAATCACTAATAATTAAAAGTCGAGGTTTTTTTTTTTTTTTTTTTTTTTTTCCTTTATAAAAACAAGGATAAGACTATTTTTTTAAAAGGTAAATTGGTGGGAGGATATCATATTCTCAATTCAATTGCTCATAGGACCTGTCCCCCTCGAAAAATAACCCCAATAAAACACATCTCGTAAAATAATCCTAATTATATATGTATAGCTAAAAATGTTATAATATAATTTAAATTATCTATTATAAATTTAAAATATAATCTCTATATATTCAAAATAATTATTTATAATAATTTTTAATTATATATACTATAGAATTTAAAGCAATTATCATAATCATATTTAATATAACTATTACTTTTAAAGTCGATAAACTTATTATATATATGATATTTCATAATTGAATGAAAGTGAAAATGCATATTTATTTTAATAACATATTAATGTAAAAAGATATTTCATACTTGTATGTATTTAAAAATAAAAAAAAATTGATTAAAATTAGATAATAAATAGTGATTAATAATTGAAGGATTTAAACAATTTTTTTTATTATTAATATAGGTATTTAAAATGATAATTTATTAAAATATTTAATTATAAAAATACATATTTGTCTTCTACAGTTCCTATAATAAAATATTATTTGTATATTAAATTTAATATAAATATGACAACTTTATTTTTCCCAACCTGCACCTTTTGACTTTTTACAATTTCAGTTCTGAATTTTACTCTTGCGATGATTTTCCTAATCTGCCTGTGGACAACCACGCTCTCGTTCACACGGTGCCGCCGCAACTCTCTCCCTCTCCGTCACTCATTTTTTTAATATTCATAATATTTATATAAAATATCTATCATTAAAAATAATAACTAATTTTCTATCATTTTATAAACACACATAAAATGGATAGTTATCTATTCATATTATTTATTTCATATCTAACATCAAAATCTGAATTATAATATTAAATATAAAATAAATTATATTATAAGAAAATACTTACTCTTTATATTCATGGTCCTCAACAGATATTAATATTTTTACAATATACATTACATATTAATACCATTTTTACCAATAATAATACTAAGTTCCTTGCTAAGCATTTATAAAAAAGACTTAATAATTACATATTAAAAGTATAAAAACAGTTTTACATAATTATCCAATTATAATATAAATGATAATTTTTTTTCTTCTATTTTTATGATAATTATTTTACAAGTAAAATAAATTTTGATTATTGAATATGTAAATTTTTTTGTAAATATAAATTTAAAATAACGTCTAATATATTTTTATAAATATAAGTTAATTTAAATTAATGTAATAAAGTGTTAAATAGATTTTAAAATTTTATAAATTTTATTTATTTATTAAATTTTTTTATTCAACAGCTGAATAAATAATTTAAAATTTTGTATAAAACGAGTTATTGAGTGTAATTTTAAAAAAAAAATATTATTGAAGTAGAAAAATTTATTGTATAAAATGAATATTTATTTTATTCATAACAATGTTAAAGTAGAATTTAGTAAATATTTATTAAAAAACTTATCCAAACCGAACTTTATTCGAGTATTGTTATTTTAATGTAATAATAATTCTTTAGTTTTCTCCTTTTCTTTTAAAAGTTCCTTCTATTATTAATGAGGAGAATTCAAATGACATCGGTCTAATTTTTACTAAGTGTTACACCGCTCAATAACTTTATATTAAATATGAATTTTAAAAATTCAACCGTTAGATTGAAAGTTCATATCTCTTAGATCATATATATCAAATTTTGTTAAAATTAAACAACAACTTGAAGGTAATAAAGTGTTTATATTTTAGTATATTTTAAAATGTATATATTACGTCAATTTTGTTTTATGATAATGAAGTATCAAAACATCTTAGATTAATATAAATTTTGATATATATGATCTTAGAGTAATGAACTTTCAATCTAACGGTTGGATTTTCAAAATTCATATTTAATATAAAGTTATTGAGTGGTGTAACACTTAGTAAAAGTTACACCAGTATCGTTTGAACCCTCCTCATTATTAATAGTTTTAATTAATATTATTTTAGTATCTCCACATAAACTTGTTAGAAAACAAATATTTATTTTTACCAGTTCAAGTAGTTATCTGTCGAGAACTAAATTCTTCAAATATTAGGATATATTCTAAGAAGACAGGATTTAATTGGTTCAACAAGATATATGAATTGCTTTAAATTTTTTAACATTAAATTCATTGTTAACTAATAAAAATAATAATTCATTTGAAAAATTAATCCATCTTAATAAATATATAAGGTAGTCTAATAGTTTAGGAGGAGATACATACAACTAAATGATAAATTAAAGAATGAGGGAGGGAGTAACAAGAAAAGAGGGAGATTGAGTATAACACTATGCATTAGTAGTGGACAGACTTCAATTATTAAAACTTTCTTCTCCTCTCTGGTCTCCAAGGACAATAGAGTTGTGATTCTTCCTATAGGAAGAAATTCAAAGTATAGCAGACCAAGAATCAGAGCATGTGGGTGTGGAGTTCTTTTGATCGAAGCTGAGTGCGGAGTTAGGAAGCTTAGAGCAGTTCTTCCTTCTTCCTCTTTCTCTTCTCCTCCTAGGATCAACTCGGAGTTAAGGTAAGGGGAATTAGGATTGTTTGTGAATGGGGTGATTTGACTGAATGTTGTTGATTCTAACCAAGAATGAGTGGATGGTTTAAATTTGCGAAATTTGCATGATGAAAGGGTGGAATTGGATGTTCTTGAGGTGATTGAGATGATTTTGATGATCTTGAAAGACTTTATTATTGCATGTGGTGGTTTCAGGGAAAAATGAGTTGTTGAGAAGGTATATGAATGAATGGTGACATTGTATGCATGTATTGTTGTATGGATTGAATGGATTTGAAATTGTTGAGTTGATTTGGTTTGCTCGCTATTCCTGAACCTTGAATATGTAGGTTTCTGGGCTTATACGCTCAAAGCACCCAAGGGGGTCGCTCAAAGTGAATGGGTGTGGTTAGGTGAGGGGTAGTCTCAGACTTGATTCGCTCAAAGCGAATTGTGATCACTCAGAGTGAGTTTTAGTGGCTTAAAGCAAGGACTTACTCGCTCAAAGTAAGTGGAGGTGGAAGTTCAGGATGCTCTCTGACTTTGCTTGCTTCGAGCGAATTGTTGAGCACTTTGAGTGACTTCTATTGCTCAAAGCGAGGTTGATGTCGCTTGAAATGACTAGACTGAGGCTCCCATAAATTCCCTATGTTTGGGCTCGCTCCAAGTGAGTTTCGTAGCGCTTAGAGTGAAATTGCATCGCTTAGATCGAGGCTTGAGGGCGCTTGAAGTGCCTAGTCCTTTCTTTATTGTATAAGTTGAATGTTTGAATGAAGGTTTAGTTTAATACCTTGCATATTGATTATACATTGATATGGGATAATGCATGATGATGTAATTGTTGATGGTTAAATGTTGGATGGTGAACATTAATATAAATACTTTAGTCTATTACATGTGTATGGTGTAGGATGAATTGTTGAACATTGATATGCAAGATATGATTGATAAGCTATAAATTGCATGGTTGGAGTGTTGAATAAACATTGGTATATGATTTTAAATAAGTTACTGAGCATTAATATGCTACTTTGAAAGAATTGATTGGCATTGGTATGCTATGTATAATGGTATGACTTGATCTTTATATGCATTGACCTAAGGTAATGTATATAGATGATGTGTATTGAGGTATTGATGCTAAAAATGTTGTGGACATTAAAACATGTTGATTGGCATAGAACTAGAGGAAAGAGTATTGAATTAAAAGTTGAAGATCTTATATAGAAAATCTTATTTTGGTGCTCTGGGAGACTAATTATTGAAAACCCTCCTTAAGAAGGCGTAAAACTCTTGGAGTGAATTTTGTTGAGTCTTCTTTAGGTCCTTAGTCAATGTGGAGTAAAGTATGAGGTCAAGGATTATCACTCTTAATTGATTATTGAAAAGGTTGTGTGATTATTTGTGCATAAGTGACTTGGTAATGTATATCAAGGTCATGATAGATACAACTATACTAGTCCTGATAGTGGAATCAAACTTTCTTAGTATAAGTGGGGACACGAAAGTATCCTATTTTAGTTGTCGGTCCAATGGACGTGAAAGTGATCAAGTTGGTTTAGTAGGATCAAACCACTTATATTGTTTAAATATATTAGAAAATCTCCATAAGTAAATGCATGATGACACATTAGTTGTGGTGTGTGGTATGTTCGTGGTACATATTTGAATTGCTTAACTTTCAAACATGTTGATTGTTGTTTGTTGTAAACCATGTGACGTGATTTGGTTGGTTTATATGTTGAAGAATAGTATAGATGTTCTTTTCTTGTACTTGTATGTTTTTGAAATCTAATTTACCCATATGTGTTTTCATATAACTTGAACTGCAATGGTAATGATTTTTCATGGCAATAGGACAAGGTTAGTCGAAGCGGGCTCTTGGAGTGGTTGTGGGGCCACATAATTGGTGATGTAGTCAATGACCACTTTTGAATGATTTATATAATTGTCCGTAACTGACACTTATGGTTCATAATTTACTTCTTAAATTTCTATGTGTATATATATATACACGCACATGATTTTACTTGTATAGTTGATTCCCTTTCCCTTTCGTATGTATATTATATGTATTACATATTCAATTATTAGTAGATGTATGACTCTAAATAATAATATATTTTTTCGTTATTAGTTGATGATTCCACAAAAGATAATGACACGGGTTATCATATCATGTCTTCAATTAACATAATATACTAATTATTAATATTTTTTTTATTAAATATAAAAATCAAATATAAAGTTATGAGTCACAGTTACTGTAACGTTGGTTTCAGAAAAGCAAAAATGAGGGGTAAAAGCCTCAATAAAATTCAAGCACATAACTACATCAGCTTCTATCGGTCCAAGTCCTCACCCTAATGAAAGTCTAAAATTGATACTATCGGTATTTATTGGAGCTTTCAATAAGGTGGGGTATACAGAAACCATAGACTTTAGTTACGTGTACGGCGTGGTTCACGTGAACTTTAAATTTTTAAGATGCATACAAATCAAAATTATTGTGTGTAACAACCAGCTTTCAACTCCAGAGTGCAAACTTCGTCTTCCTCCACAACAAATTCAATATATACGGATCCCATCGTTTTCACTCTTGGATCATGTTTTAGCTTTTATCTCCAATGCTTACGCGTTTTTAAATTATGTATCAAATAGTAAACATTATTCACTAAAAAAGAAAAATGTTACTTGTATGGATTTATATTTTTTATGTGGAAATAATATATCTACCACATTTTAAAACTTTTTTTTTATGATATCATTCGATCATAATCATCGTATGTAGTAAATTTTGACTTTAATAACAATTATTTTAAACCATATTATATATATATATATATATATATATAATGAAAGATAAATTATAATTGGTTAACAAGTTTTATATTAATAATACATACCGATTAAACTTTTCTTATTATTCATTTATAACTCTTTTTATTCGATTAAGTTGTTATTTTAAACATAAAACTCATAATTTTTTTACAAAATAAATGCACTATATTTATATTGAAGAAAACATCAAATTAAAACATTTATTTTAGAGTTTAAAGATGATTATTATAAAATAAAAAAACTTATTAGCGTAAATCACAGTCTTATTCAGAGAGTTAGATAAAATTATTATCGATTTTTTTTCATTGATGCGAAGGTTGTTCGCACATAACGGAAAATGAATGTTTTATCCTAGATAATGTTACAATATTTTATCTTAATTATATTTATAAATAAATTATTAAGTTATAAGTCCTTCTTAATCGCTCCTTTTAGTTGTTTTTAAGTATACTTTTATGCTTTTGACTATTAACTAGTCTTTATCTAATTTATTCCCCTTATGCAAACACCTTATAAGCATATAAGACGAGACTTGATGGAATTTATTAACATGTTAACATTGTTTTTATTTATTATTTTAGAGATTAAAACTTTACTTACACGGAATTTTTTCCTTTTTCTTTCTGAAAGGAAATTATAGAGAGAGAGAAACTAACAAAGGTGGATGAGTGAATGTTGGTGGCAGGTGGATGAGAACACAGAACTTTCGACGTAACTGTAGTGGTTGGCTTCTCCAATAAAATAATAAATAAAATAGAAATTTAAAATATTAATTTGATGCTTTAAATAGCCACACACATATTTTTAAATTAATATTTTATTTTATCTCAACTGTATCGGTGCAACCGTGTATACTTTGGACACATTTCATATCACATATAAAGGGTTGGCAACTTGCACATCTTGTTAGGTTCCGCAAATAATGATATTTATGAAAGTCAACAGCCTATTTGCCTACTTGTCACGTGCGGTTTAAACGTTATTATATATACATATATTTTTTTATATAATATATAAATAATTTAATTCATCAAATTTAAGGTAAATTTATTTTTATTTTTTAAATTTAAAATTATTTTTTTAGTTTTTATAATTTTTAAGAAATTTATTTTAATTTCTTAAATTATTAATATTATTTTTTTTTGTAAAGATAGGAAAGATTATAAAGATGGTCGCAATGAGGATTGAACTTAGGTCTTCATACTTCTAATTACCCCAATTCCTCCTCACCCAATTACTAGGCTAACCATAATGGTTATTAATATCATATTTAAAACTGACAGATTGAAATAATTAAATAATGTAATGTTTTCACTAACAGAGACATTAGTAAGTAAATTTTATGTGATAATATTTAACAGATTTTCTAATAAGATTTTGAATATAAAAAATAAAACAAAATTTTTAAAAATTAAAAAAATTAAAAAGATCAATTTTAAATTTAGAAAACTAAAAATAAATTTATTATAAATTTAAGAGATTAAAAATATATTTAAACCTAAATAAGATTAGAAGAGTTGATATTGGAAATGTAGATCAATCACTTAAATTAATTAAATAGTAATTTTAAATTTAAATCTTAAATATATAGATGCATTAAATATTTTAAAAAAAATTATAATTTGAGAATTTAAGTGTCTTATCTAACTCAAACCAAATTATATTCGGTGAAAAATTACACGTGTATAAAAGAAAAAAAAATGTTTTCTACTACCAAACATTGAAACAAAGGAATCTACTTGTTGAATTTATAGTTTTAAGGGATCACAAAAAGTGACTTTGTATAACTTTTTTATACAGTGAAAGCTGATTATTAATATTATTATTGTTACTTAAAAAACAACAGTTTGTTATTTAATTTGAATATTGAAATATTGATATCCTATATATATGAGTTTAATTTTGATTACTTAATTATTGTTGTAAAGTTTTTTTACATTATCAACTAATGATAATTTATTATTTTCTCTTTAATTAAATGCTGAAATTTATTTCATTCTTCTAATTTTCTTTTACTTCTTTTTTATTTCAACTAAATGAAAGCTTAATCAGGAAGCGTGAAAAAAAATATATATTTAGAGGGTATTTGAATTAGTCAAATTAGTATTTATTAGAGAATATTTGATTACATACATGATCAAAGCTTTCATCACAAACACCTAATATTAAAATACTAATAATTATGGATAAAAAACTTTAAAAAATTACAATTATATAACAATCTTTTGTAACATATAAGAATCAATATATACTAATGAATTAATAGAAGCGACAAGAATTAAAACTAATCTTTCGTATAAATGATTTTTAAATTTAAATTATCTTTTCAAAGGAACGCTGATTAAAATTCTCCATTACCAAAGGAACTAATCACTCTCTGTGTTTTAAACCCAAACCATAGAGGCGCAATTTATTTTCTTCTGCAAATGACAAATATATATATAAATTTAAATTTGATCTTTATTGTCTTCATTATTATCATTTTTATTAATAAAAAAATTATTAGATGATTAAAATTAAAAATATAGATTATTTTTTTAACTAGTTTTATGTTCATTAAGCCATTAACTAAGTTTCAATTTATCGTTCATGTATTTAGAGTGCATCAAATGAAAAATATATAACATATATTCTTAGAACAATTATTTAGATTAAAAGATAAATGTATACCAACGAACATGTGGATTAAATAGTATGAAGAGAGGATTTTGTAACTTAAAGAAATTATATTTGACTTGAACAAAATTTTTTTTATTGAGAGATATTTGAAGTCTACAAAAAAAAAAAATTCATATGACCCTTTTAAATAGGATTGACTCAACATATTATTAGACCTAAAACAAATATTAAAAGTCAAATTTTTTAAAAATTATTAATAATATTTTTTTTATAAAAATAAAAATATTTTAGAGATGAATCTTGAAGAAAATAATTATATTTATATATTTTTTAGAGATATAATTTTTAAAATAAATTTTTAAAAATATAAAAAGTGACTTTTAAATTATGAAATCTTTTAAAAAAAATTATATAAATATTATAAATTTTTTTAAGAAATCTAAAACGAAAATTTGTTAGCTTCACTCTTAAACGTAGTTATACTATTATAGTATTGTTAACTAACTTTTAATTTTAATCATTTGTGCATTTGTAAAAACTCAGATTTATAATTCAAAATTTTCACTAAAAGTTGCCAATAATTGGGAAAACTCAGATTCATACGTTTTTTTTTGATAAGCAAAAGAGAATAATATTAAAAGGAGTACAAGGGGTACTCCAACCCGTTACAAGAGATACAGATACAAAATTAGTCTAAAATCTAAAATAGAAACTATAAGAAATACAATGTTGGGTTATTATACCAAGTTGAGTAACTAAAAGAACAAACAGGGATAGAACAATTTATCCTTCCATGAACGCAATTTAATATTATCCAACACTTCCTTGGCATCTATAGTACCTTGCTGAAAGATAATAACATTTCGATGAAGCCATAGGGACCAAATGACAGAAACCCAGACTACTCGCAATAATTGAGAATGTTTTTCATATATGCCAAGATTCGTCCAATATAAATAATGAGAAATTATAGAATTGGGGAACACCACCGTAACCTCCAACCACTTAGCAACAGCTAACCAAGTATTAAAAGTCATCGGACACATTAGAAAGAGATGAAGAGGATTTTCTACAAACAGAGAGCAAAAAGAACAGAGATTATTTTCCAACTCCACACCACGTACTTGTAACAATGATTTGCACGGGAACGCATTCAATAGCACTTGCCAACAAAAGACCAAACACTTGATCGGAGCCTTACATTTCCAAAGTCTTTTTATAACTAGTTGAAAATCCGAAGAGTTTCTGAGTTCTCCACCTACCGATCTTTGCAGCCAAAGGTACGCACTTTTCACCGAGAATACACCGTCCTTGTCATAAATCCATCTCCAAGAATCTTGCCTTGACGAGATAACTTGCAAGCCCTTAAGCATATCCAACAAGATATTCACACTCCTACCTTCATGGACAAAAGGTTCTCTTCTCCACTTAACCTGCCACACCCATGTAGATCCCTCCCAAGTTCCATTATCTGCCACCACTGACAATGGGTCTAAGGCAAAGGAGAACAACCGAGGAAATACTTCCAACAAGCGCAAACCACCTATCCACTTATCCTCCCAAAATCGGGTCATAGTACCATCACCAATACAACGTTCAATCTTTTCATCCAACCAATAATTCCCTTGATGTAGCACCCACACTATATCCTTCCACCACCAAGATGCCTTCCTATCCACATTTGAGCAATTTGAAAAAGACTCAATACGACCATACCTATGATGGAGAACTTTTGCCCACAACATACCCGGAGATTGCATGCACCTCCACACCCATTTCCCTAGGAGTGCCCAATTGAACAATCTAACATCTTTTATACCTAGTCCACCCTCCACCTTCATACGTGGTCATCATCTTTCGACATTTTTTTAATATCAATACAAATTAATCTATCTCTCTTCAACTGATTTTGAAAAAAGAAAAAACTCGATCCTAACGCCCATCCACGTTAAAGATGAAGAATTATTAAAGTAACATGAGAGTGGGAAAAAAGAATAAAATAAAAGAATTAATTAATCAATTAAATTAAAAGGTTGATAAAACTAGAGGATAAGATGTTAATGGAGTACCTTGGATGAATGGAAGAGGAGCATCCACGTCTCCCTAATCTTAAACCTCGTACATGTTGCCGACAACGTACCCATCAAAAAAGCAAAACTAATAACTTAACCTATTCTTTTGTTTAGCTTTATTCAATTCAACTTTCTTTTCATTTACGTTGTTTATTCCTAAATGGAAATTATAATTGTACTCTAATGTTCGAAGTTGCAACATGAAATGCCTAGTTGCCATTAATTAAACCTCCACTTATTTGTTTACTTATTTTGCATTCTAACACACAAAATATTCGCAAAGTTGTCCATAAGCCACTAGAGCACCCATACATGTGTGAGACAGAGGAAAGGGCCACGCATGAAAAAATATTATAAAATTTAGAATGTGCAAATGGTTTTGGTGAATTTATGTATCATATGTACTCCCACCCCCCAAATTTCATCCATGCACGTGTGAATGACAGAGAGAGGAAAGGGAAGCCCATAAAAAATATATATATTATAGCCAATTTGTATATGATGTGCAGCTTGAATTTCTCTTACTACTCTATTTTTTTTATCAGTAAAAAACTTTAAAAAAAAACGAGATTAAAATATGAAATCTTATATATATTATTTTAATCTTGCTATTAAGTTAATCTCAGTAGTTCTTTCTCGTGAGTCTATAGTTTTGCATGTGTTTTCTCAAAATATAGATTTAAACATGACATCAAGGCAATGCAGACAAATTTTTCAATTAAAAGAAAGTTAATAAAATTTAATCATGTGTCATGTGAAAATAGTAAGAACTCGACAAATCATAATACTTTATAACTAAATAACGAGAATTATAAATCTAATTATGTAAAATTATCATACAAATAATCATTAAATATATACAATAATATATATCTTAAGACATATATCGAAGAAGATGACTCTTTTCCTATAAGTAATCAATTTTCAGACCCAAAATTTGGTTGAAAAACCAATTTTTTAAAAGAAATGAAGTTTGAAGCGATTCCTTTGATTTTAGAGTATTTTTGTTATCCAATCGCGACTCTACAAAAATTAGATAAAGTTATAATAGTAAATTTAATGAATATATATAGTTTACGTCAATAGTTAATTGGTGTACTAACCTTTTAATTTTGGTTGTTGGGGCCGAGTGGAATGTAGGGAGAAGGGATAAGTTTGGGTGAGTTTATTTTTACCGGATCCAATGTTTTGATCGTGACACTTATTTAAACTTGAATTTGATCCCCAAAATATATAAGATAAAATCAAGTCAATTCGATTATCCAAATTAAAATAAAAATATAAAACATAAATTAAAAAATAATACATATATAGTATAATTATAAATATAATATTATGATATATAAAATATTATCTATTAAATAAAATATTATTATTATCTAGGGGAAAAAACAAAGTGGGAAAATTTATACAAAGTGAGAAAAGTTATGAGAAGTTATATGAAATGAGGATTAGAGAGAGCAATAAAATAAAAACTAACTTCCGTGGAATAGAAGTGAGAGACAAAATGATTAAAAAAAAATAGAAACAAAATATAATTTATTTTTTCATCTTTAATTTTTAAGAGTATAATATTGGTAAAAAAAAGTGAAAATAAAAAAGAAGTTGCACAAACTCCTAAGTCCTTATATATAGTACTTCCTTCTCTCAAATGGTATGTAATTTTACTATTTAAAATATATTTTAAAACAATTAATGTTAATTAAAAGTAATATATTTATTAAAAATAAAGTTGTTGGAATAAAAATTATATTAGAAGTAATACATTTATAATTGTTCTTAATATGTATGTATAAATCTTAAATTCTAGTCACTTTAGAGACAAAGAAAATATAAACAAATAATTGTTTTAAAATTTTAATATAAGACATTAAATTGAGTTAACAAAACATGAGATATAATTCAAAATCATCATCAAAATACATCCGGTTTAAAATTTAAAACTTAAATCTTTCGATTAATTTTGATTAAGTTAAAATTAACTTGTCGAGTTGCATCATGTTAATTGAGTGAATTGTATATATATTAATTATATTAATAATTAATTCTTATCGTAAAATTTAATTAATTATTTTTTAACAAAAATTATCTTTTAATTATATTTGTTATCTTTAAAACTCGAACTTAAAACTTTATATTTAAGAGGATTATATCTGATATTGTTTGAATTACCGACTTGAATTAACAATATGTTGATATTATTAAGTTGTTCTAAGACATATACATTAGATATTGTATTTTAAAATGGAAAAATAAAGTATTTGAAAGAGTTTATAGTTTTTATTTGTCATCCAAAAAAAAGAGAAGGATAGGGAGCGGCTATACCCCGTTTGGATGTCAAATCGAAATGGTGGGTTGACCGTAACACGAAGGTTACTAGAATTGGAAAACGAAGTTTACCAAAAGGTTTTTAAGGTAGGAGGATTACCGTAAGAGGAAGTACTAATTGTGCGAATAAGAAAAGCATTATTGCCTCGTAAACCTCGTATTCTGCAGTAGTAATATTTATTTCCGTTTGCCAACATGCTTTTCCCTTTTTTATGTGTTTCCGCTGCCACGTGTACGTCTCCCTTTTCCCATTTGCTCCAGGAAAATTCACGAACAAAAGGTGGACCCCTTTCACCATTATTGCTTTGTCCCATGATTGGACATCGACAAGACACCTCTTTGCTTTATTGTATCATATAAATTATAAAATCTCATGCTGACCTTTGAAAGCACAACTATATTTTTTTAAGGTTTAATTATTTTTTAATTTTCATAAGCTTTACATTTTAAAATTATTTTATATTTTTTTTTATTTTCATCGATTACTTATACACAGACTAATAATTTAAATTTATGAAATTATAAGATTTTACTTTCTCCATTTTTTTATGAGTAAGGTTATATACAAGAATTATAAAAATGATTGATATTTTAATTTTTTTAAAATATTTATTATTTATTTTTTAGTTATACTTTTTAAGTAATTAAAGAAGAAATAAATATATTAAAAAATAAATAAATACATTGTTTAGTAAATAATTATTAAAACTTCACTTCTTTTCTTAAATCTTAATTATAAAAACTTTTTTCCCCTAAATAATTAGCATTATGAGAATTCACCAATATATGTAATGAACATTATCCAACGAAATGAGCAATCAACTTAGGTCTAATATCATTTGTTAGCACTGTCTAATAAAGAAACAAAAAAAATGTGTCATTATATTTAAACATAACTTACTATAATAAACAATCAACTTATCTCTAATTTGGGGATCAACAATCGATGAGTTAGGTCAACAAAAGAAAAAAGAAAAAGGAAAAAAGCAAATAATCTTGGTTAAAAAAAGGAAAGACCGATTAATTATTGAAGCGTAAGCATAATATACTACCTTGTGAATATGTTTAGTAATGTCACATTTATTTTAAATTCGATATTCAACTCAATTCATTATATAAAATTTAATTAATTTGAATTATGATATGAATAATTTAAAAATCCAAACTAAAGTGTTATTTGAGTCAATACTCAACTCAAATTATATATAAAGTTTAATTGGTTTGAGTTATAGCGTGAATAGTTTAAAAATCCAAACTAAAGTGTTGTTTGAGTTGAGTCGAGTAAATTTGAGTTTATAGATACTTGTATCCAAGAACACTCCTAAAGTTTAAGTATTTTTTTTTTTAATTTACTACCTGTTTAAGTGAATTTAATTTCGTTGACTTTTTTTAAAAACAAAATCATCAAATTATTGGAGTTCGCGTGTGATGTTACTCCTATTTTTGAGAACAGACGCCAACAAAAAATTGGATAGAGATAGAATGTGGTAGAATTCTATAGACATTATTGGTGAGTGAAAGAACTGGAACCACACCTTACGAAGAGGACCACAAAGTGGTACCAACTACGTACAAAATTGTGGTTTAAGCCAAAGCTTAATTATTCACGAAAAGCTAGCATGAGAAATTAATGATGGAAGGAAATTAAGAAGAATCCAAATCCCACTAACGTGTTTGTTGCTTGAGCCTGTTTAATTAACTTTTTTCCCTTGTGATGGAACCTTATTTTACCCACCAAGCAAGAGTGCAAGTGAACTAATTAAGTGGGGTTATTATTATGGCTGGCCACCCAAAAATAAAAAATAAAAACACTGCATCATTGGTCAGTTTGCACCAATAAAAAGTGTAATTAGAAAGCAAAGATTGCAGCATTTTGTGAAGCTCTGTTCAAAGATGCCATGGACCTGACTTGGTAAAAGTAAAACTACAATTCTCTAATTATTCTTTTCTATGATATGATAGCTGCGGAATCCACCAAGGCACCAACCAAGATCCAATCAGATTTTTCCAACCCTTCTTTTCGAAAAAAAATATAAAAAAAAGGAGATATAATAGGCACGTTTTAAAAATGCTTGAAACAGATGTTTGGGTTCTATGAATTAGGATGCCAATTTGGTAGTTTAAGAAAAGGAAAATAAATAGAAAAAAAAAGTTGTAGTATTTACGGGTTTGTTTGATTCAGATGTTATCGAACTCGTTACTCAATTAAATTAAAATAGTTTGATTTGAATTTGTGTAAATTTTTTTATCAAATACAAACTAAATCAACTCAAATTATAATTAGTTGGTTTAGATCAAATCAGATCATTGGATATACAAATTAAAAATCATATTAGGAAAACACTTACATCTAAATAAATATAAAAAATATAACTCCTAATTTTAAATGTATAAATGAAAATAAAGAACTAATGAATTCATATTTTTTGAATTATTGTTCATATTATAAAATTAAATTAATTTAATCAATAATATCAATTCATTAAACTATTTGAGACAAATATAAAGTCTAAATGAGTTGGTCGAGTAATGAGATTGATTGCTAAATCGGAGAAATCCAAATGAAAAACTTGTAACTTGTGAGTTTGTGTTCAACAATGTTTCACGTGTTTTTTATTCTTGAAGTTGCCATTTTTTTTTAATACTTTTGTTTGAAGCATAGATTAATATTATTTTGTATAAATGTATTTTATTGGAGTGCCAACAAATATTAAATTTGTTATATTATGCCTATCTTGTCAAAAATGGATATGGATAAAGATTAAGTGATTCAACTTATCAATTTGTCTAACTCATTCTACTTATTTAGCCAATTCTTCTAGAGGTGAGTTGATGTAAGTGGATTATTTAGGTTGGCTCACCAAACTTACAAATATATATTTTTTAATATTCTTTTTATACTAAAAATGATAGATGTCACATATTTAAATTATGATTTAGTAATAACTTGTGAATTGTCAAGCTATTGACATGGCTTAATCTATCAAGCCATATTTAAGTTGTAACATCTCGTTTTTGTAACAATAAATTAGAATAATTATAATATCATAAGAGAAATAATTTTTTTATAAAATAAAACAAAGAGATAATTTAGGAGGTTGTAGTTAGACTTTGGATTCAAATCATAGGCTAATTAAAAAGAAGAAAGAGAGAAAGAATTAGGTTATTATATGTTTCTGAAACCTAAAGCATTCACAATAAAAAAAATCAAGAGAAGACCATTGGAGGAGGCATGGATTAGCGGTCAAAATTAAAAGAAACTCCTTAATATGATTGTTACTTGAGGTAGGGGAAGTGGGATTATCAAATCCTCTAGGCATATATGAGGGATAAGGGTAGAAGGATGAACCTTAAGCCTCATAAGTTGTATGTTCAAGTTGTATTGTTATGTATGTATGCAATTGTAAACTTATTATTACTCTATTTAAGAATTTGGTATGATGTTCTGATCAATCTATTTGAATATGAGTGTTTGTGAATTATGTGAAAACATTGTTTATAGAATAATATGAATTTCTTATGAGCATGAGATGCTATGTTTGAGTCTTATGTATAAATGATTTGTATTAAGTGGTGTGATTATGAATCTATGAGTGCTTGTAAATTTTGTGAAAAAGCTTTATTGATAGAGCAAAATAGATTTTGTATGTTTCTTGTGAGCATGAAATGATATGAGTGAGTTATATGTACAATTGATTATGCATTGAATCTATGAGTATGAGTGCCCGTGAATTATGTGAAAACACTTCACTATAACACAAAATTTTTATTAATATTTGAAAAATGTTACCTAATTGTGTATAAATATTGCTAATTTATTTTTACAACATATTATCAAATATTATATATAGTCAATGTAACTAAAGTAACATTTAATGATGTTTCTAAATTTTTGTTAACTTTATAAAATAATAATTAGCTTTAATATAGATGTTATCAATTATTATACTTTATGTCTCTTAAACTCCTACAAGTTCTTTAAGAAAAAGTCGAAGACATTTTTAATTAGTCACTACTAATTATATATCAAATATCAAAGTTTATTTATTTTAAGTATAATTATATGATTATATATACTATTTATGAGTCATTCATTTATTTGATGTGAAAGTTTAATTATATGGTTATATATACTTTTCATGACTCATTCATTTATTAGTTGTATATTTACGTTTACGGGATTATTGCATATATATTGCATGTATTTGAGTAATTGTTTCATCCTTATATATATGTGATATAGTAAATATTATAATACTTGTAAGTATATGATCTTAAGCTAGTTATTTTTTGCTACTAGTAGTTGTGTTGTTTAGTGTGAGAACAATGAGAGGCTGTTAGACAAAACACTCTAAAAAACATTTTATATAAATGTGAATTATAAAAGTAAAATAAACTAATACAAAAAATAATTAATTTATCTAAATATTTTTTAATATAATTAATACTAATAACTAGATTTTGATAACATCAAATTAATAATTAACATGATAAATGAATAATTAAAAAATAAAGAATAAAATCAACATCTTAAATATATAAAATACGACCTATAAAATGAATGATGATGATAAATTACAAATATGACCTATAAGTAGGGATGATAATAAGTCAGGCCTTAAACAGGGACCTACACCTTATCTCTTTAAAGTCTGACCTGATTTGACCTGTTTAATAAAAATGTCAAATTTAGACTTTTAAAAAATACATTCATATAAAAAGGTTAGACTTAAACTTATAAAAAAGTTTGTTAGGTCTGATATATTAACTTTTTTTTTTTGTAAAGATAGGAAAGATTACAAAGATGGTCGTAATGAGGATTGAACCTAAGTCATCATCTTCTAACTACCCAAATATGACCTATAAGTAGGGATGATAATAAGTCAGGCCTTAAACAGGAACCTATGACCTTATCTCTTTAAAGTCTGACCTGATTTAACCTATTTAATAAAAATGTCAAATTTAGACTTAAAAAAATATATTTATATAAAAAGGTTAGACTTAAACTTATAGAAAAGTTTGTTAGGTCTGATATATTAACTTTTTTTTTGGTAAAGATAGGAAATATTACAAAGATGGTCGCAAACACAATGAGGATTGAACCTAAATCCTCATGCTTCTAACTACCCAACCCCTCCCAACCCAACCACTAGGCTAACCCTAGTGGTCGATATATTAACTTATTTATTTATATAATATAATAAAAGTTAATATATATTTATTTATATAATATAATAAAAGTTTTTATATATATATATTATTAAAAATATAAATAAACAAACATATTTATAAAACAAAAATAAATTATCAGTGATTTGAAATATTTATTTTATACAATTTTTTTATTATATGTTTATAAGCTTATGACCTACGCATGACTATATATCAACATATATGATTACACATAAATTATTCCTTCAATAAAAAATGATTCAGTTTTTCTCTTATATTTCTTTTAAAATATAAATTTTAATAATATTGAGTAAATTATATTTTTAAAATAATTTTATTAATTTTTAAAAATTAAGTTTATTAGCCTAATTAACATCAATAATTTAAATAGATTTTTAAATAAGCTAATAGGCTAGACCAAGTTTTAAAAAAATCAAACCAGACTTATAAAAAAAATCTATGATAAATAATAAGTCAAACTTATACATTAATTTTGTAGAACAAATTCAATCTATATATTTAATTTAAAACCTGACTTAACCTAACCTGTCTTATTCTCATTCCTACCTATAAGATATAAAAAATCGTATACAACCAATAATTTAAAGTAAGAATAAAAAGCGTGTGGTTCAAGCGATATGAGTTGATCCACGCTTAAGCAAGGTCAGGGATTCGAATCCTGCCTTGTGTATGCAGCCGCGTTAAATGTTGGGGCCAGCTATCCCACCCTTTGAGGTGCCTCCAACGTAGCGAGGAGATTAGTCACTACTATCGGCGGTGGATATTTCAGGGACGAACCAAAAAAAGTAAGAATAAAAAATACATATCAAAATGAAAGAGAATCAAATTCAAATCACTACTAGAAAAATGTCATTTCTCTGCAAAAAAATATCCAAAATTTTTTTTTGCGAATTTTCTTACAATAATAATTTTGTAAAAAAAAATTTACGAATTTATTTGTTAAAAATAATTTATAGATATTTCTTACAAATTTTTTTATGAAAAATAATCTGCAAGAATTTTTTGCAAATTTTGCTACAATTATAATGATCATAAAAAAAATTTCATGGTAAAAATTTGCAAAAAAATATTGTAAGAATTTTATTTTGTTTCTTGCATATTTTATTGTAAAAATAAATTCACAAGTAATGTTTACTAAATGGTAGAAAAAATTTGCAGGTAACTTTTCCTACGGAGTTTCCTGCCAATTTTAATCTGTAGGAAAAATAAAATAAAAATTTAAATTTATAAGTAATATTTTAAAAAAACTTCAATCCCACATTAATTGAAAATAAAACAATTAAAGAGTATATAAGTTGGGGCAACACTTACCTTACAAGTTGATTTGTATGGTTGAGTGTTAGACTTATAATCTACAATCTTAGAGTCTAAAATATTATATATCACATATTGGAGTCGTGGAAACAAATGTTCCAGATGAATTCATTGTGAGCATTTGAAAGTTGAAGAATTATTAATAAAATTTGTAGTAATTTCTTTAATTTTTTTCATAAAAAAATATTCCTGCAGGATTTATTGCAAAAAAATTCGTAGGAAACTTTCCTACGAATATTTTTTTGCATGAAACTTTCTTGCGAATTTTTTTGCAAAAAATTTTGCACGAAAATTTATTGCGAATTTGAAAATTCACAAAAACATATTATTTACGAACCGATAAAATTTCGCAGAAAAATTTGTAGGAATAACGTTTCCTACAAATTTGTTTTAAAAATTTGCAGAAAAAATCGCATGTAATAAAAGAAATTCTAATAGTGAATTCTGACTGTGTAATGATAAATTAAAATAGAATAAATTAATAATTTAAAAAATCAAAATGTAAAATATGACCTATAAAATAAGGATGATGATATAGTCGGTTTCAAAATATGACCTATAAAATTATTATGAGTATAGTCGGTTTCAAAATTGTAGCTAGAATTCATACATTTCATACATAATAACGATTTAATGTATTTACTATTATGTGATTGTTACATACTTAATTAATTAAAATTATTTTAAAATAATAGTTTATCAATCATTAAATTAGTCTAATTGACCTTTATATCAAATAATATACAATAATTTGCAAAATGTTTATAAAAAATTGTTTAAGATTTAAATGAGTTTTGATATATACATAATGTAATATTTTTAAATTTTAGTGATTATATTTTGTAGTAAATATATAACTTGGTTTAAAAAAATAAAATCAACTTCAACTTTTGACTGCTTAATGATGAAATAAGAATATAATAAATAATATTTAAAAAAATGAAAAATAAAATCTAAATCTAAAAATTATAAAATAAGAATATCTATATTCAAAATAAGAATATAAATCAACTTCAAAATATATAATTTAAAAAAACAAATATATAAAAAAAATATCAAAATAAAAGGAAAAAAAAAAACAACGATAAAATAATAATATGATAAATTAATGATTAAAAAATAAAAAATAAAATCAAAATCTAAAAATTATAAAATATGACCTATAAAATTTATAAAATAAAATGTAGAATAATGATTTAATGTATTTATTACTACGAGATTATTACTTTACGACTTTAGTTTTTATAATGTTATTTATTAGTAATTACTAATATTGATAAATATTACTATCAATAACTACTAATTGTTTGTCCATCAAAAAATACTCTTTTATATATATATATATATATATATATATATATATATATAAAAGGAGGGTTCAAACGACACTGGTGTAACTTTTACTAAGTGTTACACTGCTCAATAACTTTATATTAAATGTGAATTTTGTAAATCCAACCGTTAGATGGACAGTTCATATCTCTTAGATCATATATGTCAAATTTTGTTAAAATTGAACAATAACTTGAAGGTAATCAAAGTGTTCATATTTTAGTATATTTTGAAATGTATATATTACGTCAATTTTGTTTTATGAGAATGAAGTATCAAATCATCTTAGATTAATATAAAATTTGATATATATGATCTAAGAGATATGAACTTTCAATCTAACGGTTGGATTTTTAAAATTCACATTTAATATAAAGTTATTGAGCGGTGTAACACTTAGTAAAAATTACACCGGTGTCGTTTGGGTAACACCCAGTTTTTTTAAAAAAATGGCATTTTCGTAATTATTGATGGCATTTTCGTAATTTTAATAAAGGAATAAGGGTATTTCTGGGTGTCTGAACGGGCCGTTCCAAATGCAGAACGGGCCGTTCCAAAAGAAAGAATATGCTTGTTTTTAAAGACCCAGAACGGGCCTGGAACGGGCCGTTCTGGTATGGAGAACGGGCCGTTCTGGAAGCAGTACGGGCCGTTCTACTGAGATTGAGAACGGGCCGTTCTGGTTTCAGAACGGGACGTTCTGCTTTTTGGGAACGGGCGTTCTGATTTTGGAACGGGTCGTTCCAGTTGAAAATTTTGCCCATGTTTGAAGGATCCGGAACGGGCCGTTCCGAAATCAGTACGGGCCGTTCCGGGTGCGTCAGATTGCCTATAAATAGGGCCAAGGGGGGTGAAAATTATATACTGAGTGAGAAGGTGAAATCTTAGAGAGAGAAAGAGGAGAGAGAGAGAGAGAGAGAGAGAGAGAGAGAAAGAAAGAAAAGAAAGAAAGAGAGGGAAGAAAGAGAGAATCCAGAGGAGGAGGCCCTGCCCAAGTTCCAGCTCCTGCTTATCCAGGTAAGGGGGGGAGTGAGAACCTCGCTCAGGGGTGTGGGGATAATTGTTGGATAGTTTATTTGTCGGATTGGCCCCCAATCCCTTGCCATTGTGCTGTCTTATTTTCTATTTGCTCTACTTTATTCCTTGTTGGAAATAATAAATAATTATGTAATCCCAATCCCTTGTCGTTGTTCTGTTTGATTTTCTATTTACTTTACTTTGTTCTTTGTTGAAGGTGTCGTTGTTCTGTTTGATTTTCTATTTACTCTACTTTGTTTTTGTTGAAGGTGTCGTTGTTCTGTCAGATTTTCTATTTATTCTACTTTGTTCTTTGTTGAAGTAATAAATGAATATGGAATTAATGTTAATAATAAATGAGTTTTAATATGAAAAAGAATGCTCTCTGTGAATACCTATGCGGACCTTATGAGGAGTATTGATGACATGACCATGTGAAATATGGACAAATGACATGAGACCTAAGAATGAACTATTGAGACAAATATGATTATGTGACTATAACAAATGAGGACATGATGTACTAAATGAAATTATGTAACAAGTTAAATGTTGAGTTAATGAAATAATGAATGTATGACATGCATCATATGCATATATTATTCCAGGTGTGCCGCTGAGGCCGCACACCAGTGATGTAACTTGCTAACGAGGTGTACCTTGGGGTCACCAGTGATGTAACTTGCTAACGATGTGTACCTTTGGGTCACCAGCGATGTAACTTGCTAACCAGGTGTACCTTCGGGTCACCAGTGATGTAACCGGGTGTACCTTAGGGTCACCAGTGATGTAACCAGGTGTGCCTTAGGGTCACCAGTGATGATATGTGAAAATTCCTTATGGCGCCACATGCATGCATTTATGAGTCGAGTTCATGACATCATTGCATGATAAATGAGTATATATGTGATATTGATGATGTATGTGTATTGTTTATATGTGACTTATATTTGTTGTGTGTGTGTGGGTGCTATCTAACCTTTATTTTTGCACCTGAAACTGAGTGAGATGTTTCTCACTCCCTTGTTGCTTTTGTATGTGTTTAAATTATGTTGCAGGTGATCAGCATCATGAGGATGTTGGTGATGAGGCTTAAAGGCTTCAATTGGGCATGCTCTGATAAGATGTGACATCGGGGCATAGTTATTTTAGTTTAATATGTTATTGTTTTAATAACTTTAGTTTCTCTTCTTTTGTAATTTATAACGAAGAGATAACGTAGATAACATGTATAATTCAAGGAAAATATATGTTAAGAATTGTAATTTGAACGTTCTTGATAAAAGACCAAGATGTACATTTTTGTTATATTTTTTTATTATATGATTTGGGAGTATAAATTAATTCTTAACCAGGAGGCACTGCCACCTTTACTGGAGTTAATTTATATTTCCTTTATTATTATTTGTATATATATGATTTCTTGTTTTACACTAAATTGTATTGAAAATCTTAACTTCTTTTCTTTTATAATTTTTACACTGGAGTTATGATTTATGAGTTACGAATGTGAATCTTCTATCTTGTTATATTTGAAATATTTGTCAACTATGAAAGATTTTATTTACCCAAAAAGAAGAAAATAAATATTTTATTGTTACATTTGTTGTATATTAATAATGGGGTAGAGGGTGTCACAGTTTGAACCCTCCTATATATATATATATATATATATATATATATATATATATATATATATATATATATATATATATATATATATATTCAGTTATTGTGATTATATTTATCTTAGGTAATTAGTTGTTTTCATTGTTAGTTGTTGATCTATCAAGTGTAATACCCATAGCGGGTCATTACAAATTCTTTTACTTACTTAACTATAATCAGTACTCTTTTCGTCCCATAATATATCATACTAGGTTGTTTTACATAGGTTAGGAATGAGAAAATTTTGTGATTAATCTTCATTACTACAAACAATCCAATGCAATATCCACCTTTTAAAGAATGTTATGAAGGGCATAAATGAAAATAAAGTAATTAATACTACATGGAAAAGGCAAAATGACATTTATTTTGAAATTCATTTTTTCTTCAAACACAGTACTTATTATGAGACAAAGACACTTATTACCAGATAGAGAGAATATTATCCAAACTATAAAAAAATACTTAAAAAGATTAATATACTAACTTTAACTTTTTTACCAAATAAAAATATAAAAAAAGTAGAGAGATTTAATTTTTAACATGACAAATGTGAGCACATTATTATAAATTTATAATATGTACATATAAAAAAATTAAATATAAAAAGAGGAAAATAAAATACTATTAAAAATAAAATATATTAAAATATTTTATCTACAAAGGAAAAAGAATATAATTATTTTTACAATAAAAGCTAAAAAAAATATTTATCAAAAATAAAATAAAATAACACATAAATATTATTATTGATCTAAAAAATAAAACACCTAAATAACTCATACAAATAATCCTGTTTAATACTACAATCCTAAAAAATAGAAAATTATTATTTAGAGTATTTCAAATATACCTTATATATATATATATATATATATATATATATATATAATTTTCCACTTAAATATATTTTTAACTCCTTAAATTTAGGATAAATTTATTTTTGATCCCTTAAATTTAAAATTATTATTTTTTAATTCTCATAATTTTTAAAAATATTGTTTTAGTCCCTTAGTTTATTAATAATATATTTAAAAATAACAAATTGAGACAGTTATACAATATTAACTAAATTTAATGTTAATATTTCTTTAATAAAGACTCTAGTAGGTAAATTTTGTGAGACAATATTGAATAAATTTTATATAAAAAAAGGTGTAAGGACTAATTTTTTTTTTATATTACAGAGACTAAAATAATCAATTTCAAATTAGAAGATTTAAAAAAAAAATTAAATTTAAGAGACTAAAAATATATTTAAGTCTAATTTTTTATTTATTAAAGAAATAAAATATTTTTCATGTTCTTTTCTTTAACTTTCCTTCCTCAACCAAACAAAGTGATAGAGAAGTTGTTAAAGTCTTAAAAGAGTTTTTATATTCCTATAAACTATAAAGAAGAGGTAAACATGTTAATGGTAGTATGATATAGTGTAATTGTTTTCCTACACCATATATTACCATCTTAGATTAGAAAACCAAACTGAATTTTTGATCGTTTAGAATAGAATTATGGTTGTTAAGCAAGTGTGTAAAAACATCTCTAACTAACACAATTTGTGAAATCTTTAATTCCTTGGTGTGAATGCAAGTTATCCCATACTTTTGCAAAGATTCCTTAACCTTACCGTTCAATTGCTTAGGACACAAATTTCAAGTTTGAAAACATAAATATTTGTCCTATAAGTAGAAAAATGTTAAATGGAAAGTTGTACTGCATACTGTACTTTACACATAAAGTTCGCCCCCAACAATAAAAAAGGTTCTTCCAAGTTTTAACACAAAAGCACCATATGTATGCACTGCTTTTTTCTGCTTTATCCACGTTAAATAAGTACCCACAAGACACAAATTATGCATTTGTGAAAGAACTAGAAGTATAATTTTATCAATTTCTTTTTACCAATTAATTATGATATGGTTATTGGTGTAAAAAAATTATGATATGATTATTAATTAACTATATATATTCTTTAAGAATAGCATTAGAAATTTTATCAATTTTTTTTTTACTAATTTAGTATGATATGGTTATAATTTATAAAGTAGCTAGAATAAATAGCATATGTCTTACCGTTATTAATATTTATTTTATATAATCATTAATCACGTATTATTATATTAGACTTTTGGTATATATTAGATTAGTTTATGATTTAAATAATAATTATTTTAAAAATTATACTTACTATTATTAAACTAACGATTTTATGTATCTATTTTAACTTTTCACAATTAAACCTAGTTCAGTAATAATTTCTTTTATTAACTCTTTGTTATTAAATCAATTTTAGTAGTTTATGTATTATATTAACTCTTCACTATTTGACTGGTATTATTAGTTTAATCGCATTTTTTTATTTAATAATATGAAATATTTATTTTCCCTGAATAGCATATAGAAATTAAACATAAAATTTTATCTTGTCTAGGAAAAACTTATAGCGTTATCGCTTATTTGGCATTATAAGGCATGTCATGTGAGAAAGTTGCCGACAAACAAAACTGTAACTAATTATATATTTGACGGATCTTAGGATTCCAATCTTTATTTGGATGGTACAATTGCACTTTTTCTGCTTTCTTCCAGAGTAATGTTGGAAGTCACGAATATATCGTGTTTGTTCAAAACTGTGCATTAGGTTTGTTTCAAAATATTTTTATTTTAAGATTTTTATGAAATGTTGAAAATATGTATAATTTTAAATTTTAAATATAATTTCATTTAATTATAAATCTCCCTCCTATCAATCATATATTTTTTAGTTTCCTAAAATATATCCTATTTTGCAAGTGAGATATTTAATATCCTAAAATATATGTGATAAAGTAACAAATTTAATTAGACTTCATTTGTCATATCCAGAATTCCATATCAATATAACGAAAATATAACGAAACAAAGAGAAAATTAAAAAAAAAAACTAAAGCTTTTGGAAAAAACTAATTATTAATCAGAGCTACCAAGGCAATGGCAAGGAAAGCACGTGTCGTTCATGTTTGGTAAATATGGACATCAAATAGGCAAAAGATTCTTAAGAAATCATAGAATCACTCTTTTTTGAACAGACAATTTTTTATTGTTTTTTTTTATAATATATTTAAAATTCATTAAAAGTTACAAATTTAGGTGATGCTACATTTTTTTTTATCACAATAGAGATTGAACCTAGATTCTTATATTTTTAACTACTCTAATCCTTCTCTACTCAATTACTAGACTAACCTTAATAGTTTATATTAAGTTTAATAAATGTCTCATAATTTTATAGTTTTAATTAATAGGAAAAAATATATTAAAAAGATTGTCTCGTTGTCAAACATTCTTTTATGTCTCAAATTTTATAAGCGGCAACTGATCACAATAAATCCCTTTTCAAAAGATTTAAGAAATTAGAAAAGAAAACGTAATTTAAAATCAATTAGTTTTGTTACTTTTAAAATATTTAATTATTTTAGGTAATTATATTTATTTATTTATAAATATATAATATTTAACATACTTTTTTAATCGCTAACACTTAAATCTAATTAAAAGTTGTTCATAATTTATGATAACCACTACTTTAGTTTGTGTATTGTATAAAATAAACATTTTTATATAATTAAATTTATAATGAATAAGTATTTATAAACATATAAAATGTATCACAATAAAAATTTATAATCGATAATTTTAAATATATAAATAATATTTTTTATTTATAATAAAATAAATAAATTTTGATATCTTTTATACATTGATATATAAGGTCATATTTAATTATTGATACTTAGTGATGGACTAAGTCCCTGATCTTATAATTTACTCGATTAATTACTTTACACATATATACCATGATTTTGTCCACAAAAAACCTAGAGAAAACAACTGCAAATTGAGAATCCAACTTACTCACTAAAGAATTTTTAATTGAACTCTCAAAGCACCACAACTTATATCCATAGAATAAGATATTTTAATTTCTAAAACATCTTTTACTCTCTTTTATATTTTGTGTATCTTAATAAAGACATATATTTACATCACATGTCTAACAACTTAAACAACTGAATCAACTATAACATTATACAACTATACAATATCATATCATATATCAACTTATAACTTAACAATATAAACATCATTAAATAGTCTATCAACTCAAAATATAACGAGTATCATCATACCATCTTCATCACACAACTTAATCATCATCATTCAATCACAAAACAATTTAAAACATCACATTATAATCATACAACTCATGTTCGATGTCATCCCCTAAGCGCCCAATGATTTTGAGGCAGGGGGTTTCTAATCTTGCCCACATCCAACACCAAACTATCCATGTTTGGTGTGGTTGAGGAAGAGAGCCTCCCAATCTCTCGCGCTTGGCATGGAAAAACCATGCCCAACCTTAATGAGGTAGAGGACCTCTATCTGATTCACGTGCAAGACTACATCATTGGTGCCAAGCATCAATCTAAGCAAAGACAGTTCTCTCCCCTCACGACTGACATTATTAATCATGCATCTAACATCAAGAGAATGAGAACCCTTGATTTCGAATCACGTTTGATGTGATACCAATTTTTTCACTTATGCAGAAATTTGATTTGCCCAATCCACCTAAAACTAAAAAATCCACCAACATGCAACATGATATGCAACATTTAGGGACCATTATTAACAACTCGAAAACTACATCATACATAACATGCAACCAACAAAATTCAAAAATACAAAGTGACTCAAGAACACCATTTCAAAAGCATCTTCCACGACATATTTAATTCATGATCTTCACCGATTCAAACATGCAAATGATGAATTTAGATCATATATAACAATAAGCATCCAACATCAAATGATTCAAACCACAAAGTTTGTCTTACCTCTTGTCAATCCAAACTAAAAAGAGAAGAAGAAAAAAAAAGTCTAGTCATTGTAAGACTTTCACCTATTAAGATCCTCAAGTACAAGTCTTAAATCTTCAACTTAACCATATAAAGAATATAACAATCTACTAGTATTAAAAAATAATAACTTTTTTTATAAATTTAAATAACTATCATATATCAAAGTACTTTTAAGAATATTTAGTTACGAAATTTTATTTGGGAACTTTTCTCATTTTTTTTTATCTCTTTAATTTATTTTTATTTATAGTTTTATATTTAAGTCCAATATACTTTTAAAAATGATCAATAATTATAAATGCTTTCTATATTACAAAATTAAGTATTTATTAAAAAAATAATAAATAATAAATTTAAAAATATTTATTTATTATGAATTTCAATTATAATATAATTTATATATTTAAAAGTATTTATTTATTATAAATTACGACTATATAAATACTAATTTATTTAGAGTGAGTGGATATTCAATTTTAATTTATCTAAAGTACATCATAATGACAACAAGTATATATATTTTTTTTCTAAAACAAGTTTAATAAAGATACATTATTGATATATATATATATTTTTACATTATTAATTAATCTGAAACTATTTTTAGTATAATTTTTAATTAATTATTATAAAAATTAACAAATTTATTATATATAATCATTTGCGAAAAAACAGTAGTATAATGTTTTTTTGCCATGTATGTACTATGTACATGTCATTTAAAAAAGAATAACTTTTGGGATAATTTTCTATTATAGAAATAGAAAATAGGTTACACTATACAAAATAAGTACGTGTGGATGCGATTAGAAGTATTCCTAACCGTGAGATCTTACATCTTTATTTTGGGACCACCACGTGTGTATAAGGTAGTACAATTGAAGACAATTTGTGAATGGCTGATTGTGAAACGGGTGAAACATGATTTGACTCAAATATTGGTGGAGTTGGAGAAAATTGTCAAACGGTCACTACTTATTGTTAAATTCGTTTTAGTTTGTTTTTTTAACCGGATAGGCTTAACCGTATAATAAAATAACTGTTCAATAATTATATGATTTAAAATTACTTAGATTATATATAAAAATTAATTATATAATTTAAGATTACTTTTTTTTAGGCAAACAAAAAATATATTAAAAAAGTGTACAAGAAGTACTCTAACTCATAATACAAAAAATTAACTTCAAAATTTTAGACATAGGTATATGAAACTAGTAAAAATACCAACTACCCAATGAATACAATCAAGTGCTTGGACAATTGTTGCTAGACATTAGTAACTCTTGAAACCAAATAGTGAACTCAATGACAGTAGTATCTCAAACGATAGATTCTGACAGCATCGGCAATAAATAAAATACCATTAAGAGATTGATCTTCAAACAACAATTATAAGAAACAACAGTCAACACTTAGAAAGTAAGACAAGAAGAACCATATCAAGAGAAATTTAAGTAAGAATATGGGTTATTAGACCAAAGAGCAAAATGGTATTGAAAAGCTAAATTTTTAGCCCTTAACCAATTCTAAGATCTTAGCTTAATTAAATCCACCACATCCTCATAATCCATAATTTTTTGAGAGAAAACGACATCATTCCTTGCAAGCCAAATTGACCATAATGTTACCAACCAAATAGAAGACCATCGCACCCGGTTAACAACATTACAATTTGGGACTCCTACAAATTGCTCGAAATTAGCCAAACCAGTACTATTCTGAATAGAGGAGAATCCAAACCATCGAAGACAAGACATCCATATTTTAAAAGTATAGAAACATTCGAAAAAGAGATGGGATGAGGTTTCCTCATATAGACCACACCAAACACAAGATGCTACATTAGAAGGTAGAACCTTTTGTTTAATTAGGTTTTGCTTTGTTGAAATTCTGTCTATAATAGCCCTCCAACCAAAACTAGAAACCTTGGAGTGTAACATTGAAAAAAAAAAAAAAAAAAAAAAAAAGAGGCTGATTCAGTAGCCCAGAACGGGCCGTTCCCAAACTGGAACGGGCCGTTCCACACTACTGAATTGAACTACATATTGTAGTTGAGAACGGGCCGTTCCGGCAAGGAGAACGGGCCGTTCTAGGAAGGAGAACGGGTCGTTCCGGAGGGAGAACGGGCCGTTCTGGATGAGTCCCGGAACGGGCCGTTCTGTTTTCAGAACGGGCCGTTCTGGGCGTGGATTTTGTGCGTGATCTGGGAGTTCAGAACGGGCCGTTCCGGTATCGGTACGGGCCGTTCTGGCCACTCCGGATTGCCTATAAATAGGGGTGAAGGGGGGGCCGTGAGGAGTTATGGTTCTAGAGAGAAGTTTTAGAGAGAAGGTCTCTGGGTCAGTGAGCTCCTTTCTCTCCCAAATTTCTCTGTTTAACTCCTTTTCTCCTCTAGATCAATAACTCCTTCTGTCTTTTCTTGAAATTCAGATTAAAAAGCTTGTTTTGGGAGGATTGAAGTTTCGAGTTGAGCCTCGAGGGGAAATTCTACTTTTGTTCAGTCTTTGGCTATTTGAGCCAATCTTCAGGTAAGGGAAGCTAGATTGTTTGCATGTGGCTGAATTTGTTAGTTTGGATGAGAGTTTTGAACTCTCTGAATAGTTTTAGGTCGGGCGCAGGTTGAGCGTGTCAGGCGTGGAAGAGCTTAGAGCTCTTGGGTTGGTGTTAGGCCAGGCGCGAGTTGACGGCACTGTGCTTGAATATATTTATGAATGAATTGATGCTTATGCATGTTTAAAGTTGAAGTTTTAGATCATGTATGTATGATATATGATGTATGGTGAGGTGTGATTCATATGTATGCTTTGTGATGATATATATGAATGTTTGAATATGATACGTTCATATGGTATGTATTGATCATAATGGTAGGTAGACCATTTATGATGTATGATGCATTATTGCATGTGATGTCTTATGACATGTGTATGGTTGTTGATCATGATGGTGGGCAGACCATTATGATGTATGATGCATGATTGCATGTGATGCCTATGGTATGAGTCTAGCCTAGGACTTGAGGAGAGGAAAAATATTTTCGAACTAGAAGAGCTCACATAGAGTCTCTTGAGAGTGGTGCTTGGATAGGCCACTGATATATGAGAGTGGTGCTCTGGGAGGCCACTGGATTTGGGAGAGTGGTGCTCAGATAGGCCACTAGGTTGGGTGAGTCTCCTCTAAGTCCTTAGCTAGTGTTGGAGCGGGGTATGAGGTCGAGGGTTATTCCCTTAACCAAGTACTCGGGAAGGTGCGTGGATCCTTGCGGATAGTCGGTGGGCGAACTCCACTATTGACTTGGTTAATGCATGCCAAGGTCGTGGTAAGCCCGTACCCAGCTGTGCTATACCTGACGGTGGATCTGGACTTCCAAGTGTGTAAGTGACATCATCCGAGTAAATCCGAGGGAGGATTATATCCTGTTTAGCTGTGACCGAGCGGGCGCTTTGGGCGTGAAAACGGTTGGGGTGGTTTCGGTAGGATGGAATATCACTTATACAGCTCTATTGTTATGGAGATCTCCTAGGTGTATGCGTGACGACGCATTAGATGATTGATATGTAAGCCTATCTGTCATGAGTTGCATTCATTGCATGATTATTAATATGATGAAGTGTGGTGTTTGACTTCATGTTTGGTGAATGAATGATTGATTGAGATGAAAGGTTCCTTAGGGACAGGATTTGGGATGCATGTGTAGTATAGAATTTTTATTCTGTACTTGTATTATTGATCTTTGAATTCTAGCTTACCCTTCTGTTTTCCATGTGGTGGAACTGCGATGATCATACTTGGTATGGGAGCAGGTCAGGGATAGCTTGGGAGTAGAGATGATCGTTGTGAGACGAGGAGCTGAGTCTCGTGTTGAGTTACCATTCTGGGTAACATTTTTTTTGTCAGTGCTTGACCGGCACTAAGGAATATTTTGGGATGACTGTATATATATGGTGCTATATTTTATATACAGAAACTTAATTATTTCGATCTTTATATTTATGCCTGTATGTATGTGTTATCCAGTTTAATATTCTCTTAGTTAACTAGTTGTAGTGCGATTCCACTAAGTGTAGAGACCGTGGCGGGTCGTTACACTTTTATGGTATCAGAGCCGGTCAAGTCTTTTAGGATACTATGCGGGGAGTGATCCTTCTAGGTTTCTGTTGTGTCATATCTCTGATATGTGTTAGCCTTTGGTGAATTGTGGGGGTATTATGTTACTAATAGGATGTTTGAATTCTTGTAGTATGGTGAGACCCCAGTATGACCAGATTGCTAGGGCCATGGAGATGATAGCCATGGCGATGCAGCAGCAGAGTGCTCACTTTGCTCATATGGAGGCAGGTAGAGCTGCGGCTGAGGCAGCCAGAGCTGCGGCTGATGCAGCTAGACCGGTGGTCTCTCAGGAGGGGAGAGATTTAGCAGAGTTCAGGGGATGTCAGCCTCCTCAGTTCAGAGGGGATTCAGATCCTGATGTGGCGGATCAGTGGTTGAGGGATATGGAGAAGATTTTTAGTGTTTTAGGATCTTCTGATGAGAGAAAGTTGGCTTATGCAGTTTACATGCTGGGGGGCGAGGCTGAGTACTGGTGGAGAGGCACCAGGCAGATGTTAGAGAGCAGGGGTGTGCCTGTTGACTGGGATTGCTTCAGGAGGGTCTTTTTGGAGAAATATTTCCCGGATAGCGTTAGATACGCTAAGGAGGCAGAGTTCATGAGATTACATCAGGGGAGCTTGTCTGTTTCTGAGTATGCTATGAGGTTTGAGCATCTAGCTCGTTTCTACTCTCAGGCCATATCTGAGGCTTGGAGATGTAGAAAGTTTGCGGAGGGATTGAGGCACGAGCTGAAGAGGGTTATAGTCCCCATGTCCATAGTAGAGTTTCCTGCCTTGGTTGACTTGCGGGGACGGGGACGGGTATCATAAAACCCGTACCCGCCTCGCTCCGTTGCCATCCCTAATCCCGAACTCCCAAACCCCCAAATTTCTTGTCCCTACAAACCTCCTCCCAACCCACCCATGCTATTTTATTTTTCTCTCGGTTCCCTCCCCACAAACTGTATACAACATAATTTACAAGTCTTAAAAGAATTTAAGTTCCTAATTAAGAGTAACATAAGTAAGTCTAATCAATAATGAAAAAATTTATCAAAACATGTGATTCCTTGAGTTTTACTTAAGTAGCACCTTTTAAGTAAAATCTCGAGAATTTAAGTATAATATTTAAATAAAAAAACTATTATTAAAATATAAATTTTACAAAAAAATAACCTAATTATTTTTAGTAAAGATTAGTTTTCAGCAAATTTGATTAATATTTTGTATTAAAAATATAGTGAATTGAGAAGTAAAACAATAATGAGATAATAAATAATTTATATTTAATTAACACATTCGTAATTATATATATATGAATCACTAGGGTTAGCCTAGTGATTGAGTGGGGAGGGGTTGGTGTAGTTAGAAGCATAAAGACTAAGTTCAATCCTCATTGAGACCATCTTTGTAATCTTTCCTATCTTAACCAATATATATATATATATATATATATATATTACAAAAATTATTATTGTTATTAATATTAGTTGCACATAAAATATCTGAAAAAATAATACATAATGAGACAAAACTGTGGTGGATTTGAAGTTATTAATTTGTATGACTCGAAGGATCCATTGTTTGCATGCATAATCCTTGTGTTTCTATTAAAATGACAAGAAATGAAAAGACGAGGGTTAGACCCATTAAATTATTGGAAGCAATAATATAACTACATATATTCATTCACACACCATGAAAGGATTTCATATATACCATATAAAACTTATCTACGAAAGAATTTCTCATACAATTGTCATTAGTTTTTTTTAATGGAAACAATGGTCATCAGTTAATATCCTGAAATAATGTAAAGATGTATAATTTAATTTTATAATATTTATATTTATAATATATATAATATTTTAAAATTCATAACTAATAATTAATTTGTGATCTAAAACAAAATTTTCATTGACAAGTATTATTTTATATTTGTCGTTTAACGTCTAATCAGATGAAATTTTTTTTGTAAAAAACATATATTGATTGAAACTTGAAAAAGTAGTACAAAAAAAAAAAAATGATGAATTACCTTAATAAAAAATATTCATTTAGTTTATGGGGAATTAATTACCTTTTAAGAGTTTGCATGCTTGACAGCATTGTAAAAGACACAATGTGACTGGTATAATTTTGATATATATATATATATATATTAATTCATTAATAAAGTCAATTGAAATCAAGTATAAACTCACGTAAAAGATTGTTTAATATTTTTTTTATCAAATGCTTATTTTTAAAAAAATAAATTATAATTTCAATATTAATATGAAGTATTTATCACCGACAATAATTACTAAATTATATTGAAGATCGTGAATGCACGTAAAATATATATTCTTTTTTTAATATAATTTATTTCATAATTAATGACAAAATTTAAATTCCTGACAACTTAGTTAAGAGATAAAAACTATTACCACTTATACTAATCAATATTTTTTTTAAATATAAAATTATGCAACTCAATCATTAAATTATTTAATATTTTTTATTATGTAAATAGAATTTAACATAAATGAAACATTTATTCATATGTTATATAACCATAAATATTTAAATTATATTTTAATTAACATATTCATTGTTGAAATAAAATATGAGATTAAATTAAAAAATAATTTTTGTACTTTTATTTAGTAAAAGATTTCGACTTGTGAGATAAATTTATTTAATTAAAAAATATTAAATAATATAATAATGGGTATAAATTAAGTTAGTATAATTTAACCTCTTTATATAATTAAAAGTTACTCGATGAATTTTAAAAAAATTTAGTATTTGAAAATATTATAAAATAACTTATGTTATAAATGATGTAATAATAGGAATAAATTTAGTATAATTTGATCTCATATAAATTATATCAATCATAATGAATTTTGAGCACCGTGTTTGTTAATCCCTTTATCATCAAAATATATTGATTGCGGAAGCGAGACTGTTTTAGTAAATTTTTTTATTAATTTTTTTATATTTATTATTATTTTTACACAATTATTTTAAAATAAAAAATATTAAATATTGTATTAATTAATACACGTTATAGTTGAATGAATGATTTAGTAAGTAAATTGAATTGAATCAATAAGCAGGTAGAATTTTTCTTTACCAATAAAAAAAAAAGTTATAAGAAAACAACTTTGAATCTAATTCTTCTTAGATCCATCTCAACTCTCAGCCATTATGTCAGTAACTAGGTTGAGTTTAAAAACAACTTTGAATGTTTTCTTTTCGATTTTTTCCCATTTTTTTTAGGTTTATCTTTTTTAAGAAAATAGTTTATCCTATTTTCTTCTACAATAACTTTATTTTTTTCATTTTTGTTCATTAATTTTTTAATATTTTTTTAAAGTTATATTCAATACAACTTTATTTTTAAAGAGAAAATACTAATAAAAAAATAGAGACAAATGAATCCTTAATTATATCATAACACTATTAGTCCTAAAACAAATTTTAATGTGACACTTTTATTAAATTAATTAAAAAATTAGAATTCTTATGAAAAAAAATTTATCTTGGTATTGTTTAAATTCTATTAATAATAAAAGGTGTTTCTTAATTATTATTATACAAATTAATTGATTAATAATTATTATAATTAGACTGACTTTTAATGGTGGTTTTTTTTTTTTTTTTTTTATACACAGAAGGTTCAATGTCCAAAACTAAAAATTACGAAAAAAAATACAACTATAATAATAATAAAAAAATTATGAATCTATCTAGAGGGTCTGTCAAAGCTCACAATGGTGAATATTCTCTTTGTTTAGTTGTTATAACAATATTTTTTTATTTAAAACCTAATTAATTAAAATTAATTCTAAAACTAAAATGATTATTTAAAACATTGAAAATCTTGTCTGATTAATTATTGTACAAGGATAGCATTCACTTATATACTAGTAGCTTAGTATCGTTGGAGTTGGATTTTGTGAGAAACTCTAAATAAATCTGACAAGTTTGAACAAGTTCACGGTTCATTATAATTTCTTAGCCGATAAATTTGCATCCGTATTGATAAGGAAAATCATATTTATAACATTTATAACGAGAATTGTTTATAAATCATTCTCAACCACTTTAAATGAGTTTTATTGTGTTTACTTATAAATAATTTATATTATATTTTTATAAATTTTTATTCTAATAAAAATTATTTATAAGCCCCACTACTTTTTTACCATTTTTTGATACTTCATACTACACTTTTTACAAAATCTGTGTACACTTTTATCTTGGATCAACATCAACCAATCAAACCTCTCCATTTTAAATTTTAGAGTGCTAAGCACCGTTGCTTCTTCAAGCAACAAAGCTAAAATTTTTAGAACTTATCTTATCGCATATGCTAACTCTGGAGATTTCTTATAAATATTATTGCTTAAAAATAAGATACACAACAAGTATCCTTCACGGGAGGTGCTCTTAGTACACTAGATTATATAATAAATTATTTAATTAAGAGAAAGTAAATAAATAATAATAATGTTGTATATGTATCACTCAATTGATAGTAATTATTTAGAATATTAATTGCATATTCTTTTCACTTCAATCATTCCCCTTACGCTAGCCATTTGACAATAATCTAGTAGTTAGTTTAGCCATAAATCCAAATCAAGAAAAACTCAACTAAGTCGATAGTTTCCTTCAACGAGACGGTGACCTTGGCACAGAGAGAGAAACTAAGAAAGAGCAACGAAAAATATCTATTCCCTTTTGCAATATCGGTGACCGGTAACCGAACCAACAAGTCGCATTATGAGAGAGAAAATGTTTATATATTCCTTCCCTCTTAAAACGGGTCGCAGTGAAAGAAAGAAAGTGTTTCTGGCACTTCACTTTTCATCTCTCTCTTCCATGGAATCCACAAGTCGGCGACGCTTTCACTCTCTCCGGCGACGATGAACTCATCGCCGGCGAAATGAGCTCGCGTCGATTCCTTCTCACTCCTTGTTCCGTGAGTTCCTTCTTCTCACTCCTTCTCCGTTTTCCGGTCGCCGGAAAATTTATCCGGCGTCACTCGTACTGAACAAAACGACGTCGCGAATCTGTTTTCTTCTCCGTTTCGTTTTCCACTTGTCTCTCTGTGACTCTTACATTACTTCTCTCGTTCGGTTGTTCTCGATCGGATCCATTTCGCGGACGGAAAATCTTCGCCGGCGAAGTTAGTTATACAAGCTTTAGCTAACGTTAGTTGACCTAAGAAATTATAAAATAGAAAACGGAATCTAAGAGTTAGTTCGGTTCAGTTACAGAACGGTTAAATGAAAAAAATAAGCGCGATGTTAGATCTTAATCTCAATGTGGACTGGACCGAGTCGACTCAGAACGTCGACTCGGCGGTGTCGTTTGAGAAGTTTCAAGAAGGTTTGAGGCACCAAATGGCGGAGTCAGGGACTTCGAATTCCTCGGTGGTGAATGCGGACGGTTCCAGCAACGGCGGCGGAGACGAGGACTCGTGCTCCACGCGCGCCGATGACCTGTACACCTTCAATTTTGATATCCTCAAGGCGAACGACGTCGTAACGAGGGAGCTCTTTCCGGTGAGCGGTGGGGGAACTAAAGGAGAGTCCGATACGCCGTCGCTTTCGGCGAGGAATGGCTTGGTGGATCTCTCGTTCGATCGCGAGGGAGGGAACGGTGCGATGAAGGTGGTTCAGCCTCAGGTTCAGCCTCAGCAACCGGCGAAGAAGAGTAGGAGAGGACCGAGGTCTCGAAGCTCGCAATACAGAGGGGTTACCTTTTACAGAAGGACGGGAAGATGGGAATCGCATATCTGGTTCGTGAATTTTTCTAGTGTCGCTTTGGTTTTGTTTTAGTTGCGTTTTCCATTTTAGGTCTTGCGGGGAAGGGAATATTTGTTTGTGTGGAGTTTGATTGGTTGAATTGCAACTGACTTTTGTTTTTTGGTCGTATTTTTTGTAATTATTTGGTGTAGGGATTGCGGGAAACAAGTCTATTTGGGTATGGATTTTTAATTTATGAATTTCTATGTTTATTTTTTTTTTGGTGCATGGTTTTTGTACTATTTTCGATCGTATTCTATGGTTTACTATTTTAAGCATCTTTTGACGGAATTGGTGTTTGAGTTTGTAGGTGGATTTGACACGGCTCATGCTGCTGCTAGGTAGAGCTTTGGTCTTATTTTCATTTTCTTTGTCGTAATTTTGGTTTTAAGAAACGGTCCTTCATTTTGATTTTTGAAGATTTGAGTCGTGTTATTTTATTATTGACTTGGAGTTTCTAAATGTAGAGCCTATGATCGAGCTGCAATTAAGTTCAGGGGAGTTGATGCTGATATCAATTTCAATCTGAGTGATTATGAGGATGATCTTAAACAGGTTAGGAGGCTCAAGCATTTGGTGGATATGGAACTAGATGGTGTATCTGATTTGTTTTTTCACCGTTTTCTTACTGATGGGCAGATGAAGAATTTGTCCAAGGAGGAATTTGTACATATACTGCGTCGCCAAAGTACTGGTTTCTCGAGAGGAAGTTCTAAATACCGAGGAGTAACGCTTCACAAATGTGGCCGGTGGGAAGCTCGAATGGGACAATTCCTTGGCAAAAAGTGAGGACATGTTTTTATTTATCAACTTAATTAGTGATGTACTATGATTATATGAGATGTTATAAATTCAAATACCTGTTGGCCTGCCAAGCGAATTGGTTCCAGCTTAGTTCTCGATGCATCTTTTGGCTTTTTCCATGTTTGGAGAAGCATTTCTAAGATAGTAAGATGCATGTTTTCAACGAAGCGATTGGCAAAGGTATTTTCGTTATAGAGATTGCAATGCTTCCATGCAGGTATATATATCTTGGCTTATTCGACAGCGAAGTAGAAGCTGCAAGGTCCTAAATCCTAATGTTTCATGAATTAAATTCTAACTGCATTGAATTTATTACCCTGAATTATCAAGCTCATTAAGTTCCATCCAACATGTATCTCCCATTTGATTTTCTGGAAATCAGGGCTTATGACAAGGCAGCTATCAAATGCAACGGAAGGGAAGCAGTGACCAACTTTGAGCCAAGTACTTATGAAGGAGAGATGAAATCCGCAGCCATTAATGAAGGTAGTACTTAATAGAAAATATCTTCTTCTATTTTTAATTTCCAAGTGATTTTCTGAATGGCAAATGTTCTTTTTTTCAACACAGGTGGTAGTCAGAATCTTGATCTCAATTTGGGCATAGCAACCCCAGGACCTGGTCCCAAAGAAAATTGGGGCCAACTTCAGGTCCCCTCCGTCCCTTACAACATGCATAGCGGAAGAAGTTCAATGGTATAATTGAAGTTACATCTTCATTTATTTTAACTTTATTCTAAATTATGTGCAATGAAGGTGGGTAGCACTTTTTATGCTCTCAAAATACCCATTCAATTCAATTTAACACCTATGACCATAGAGACGTGGATTGACGTTGAAAGTGTATTGGAAAGTGGGAAATAAGTAAAAAAAACAACACTATTTATTATTTTGATAAAACTATTCATATCATGATGTTGAGGATATGTTTGTCTGGATGCAAAGCTTTTGTAGCCATCGTGGGTTCACCTTGTAACTAATTACAACCTGTTTTCCTTTGACGGCATTGGTATTGTTTTTATTAAATCTAGATGTCCTATTGAGTGATCGTAATTGACATGGTTTTCTTTATTTGCAGATGCAAACCAATGTTAATTCTGGAATTGGTAATCCATCTTTGAAACGGCTGGTTGTAAATGAAGATCGTCCTTCTGTATGGAATTCCATGTGTCCTAATTTCTTTCCCAATGAGGTAATCCATTTGGTGTTGCTCTCTTGTTCTTTATTGAGTGCAACATTTAAAAACTGCAGAATTATTTCCTAGCTAGTGTCTTCGATTTCATTGGAATACTGAATAATGCTTGACTTTTAAATGTGGTGCTTTACAGCAAAAGTTGATTTTTTATGTTCAGGGATTTACTAGTTAACTTAAATAGGATTTTGGCGTAATTTTTGTATTGGAAAGTCAAGGGAATTGTAGGTATTATGTTATATATAGTTGATATTTGCTCCATGGTATTCAATTTTTAACAAAATGAATTGGTCCAGAATGTGTCTCAAAAGCATTACTTGGAAGTTCGAACGGTCAACATTTGTGATAATGCATGGTCTCTTTTTGTTTTTGTTTGGTCGGTAATGCATGATCATTATATGAATAAAATAAGACAAATATGGCGCATGGCTCGAGTTTTAAAACAAAGCCCATCAAAGCATTGTGATAATATTTTCACTGAAAGTTCCGCGACATACATTATATTTTTGTGGCCTATCTAAAGGTTCTGGGTGGTGTAACGTTTGTTCACTGAACTCCGCGTGTAAACAATTATATGATTGCATGCATTTTTTTAATTAAACGATTCTGTAAGACTGTTAAAGATTGCTAATTATCTAGCAGGAAAGAGCAGAGAGAATCAGCATTGATCCTTCAAAAGGACTCCCCAATTGGGCGTGGCAAACACATGGCCAGGCCAATGCTACCCCAGTACCAACGTTCTCTGCTGCAGCATCATCAGGATTCTCAATTTCAGCTAACTTTCCATCGACTGCCATCTTTCCAACAAGATCTATGAATTCAGTTCCCCAGAGTCTTTGTTTTACTTCATCCAGCACCCCTAGCAGCAATGCATCTGAATATTATTACCAGGTTAAGACCCCGCAGGCACCACCATAGCTGATCTTGTACTACAGATTATAGGCAAACCATAAAAAGTGTTTGCATTCAATTTTTTTTTGTTGGTATAATTCAGTAACTGATTGGTGTATACCGAGATTTGACACCTGATTGCTACCTCTTGCTTAAACTAATAATGCCCCATGTTTCGGTGAATCATGTTTGAAGCAAATGATGTTTTTAGTGCACTATAGCACATCGATGTTGCTGTTTTCCTCTAATTTGTTGGCAGTATCCACATTGCACACCAATCTTGAGATATATTGTGCATCCCATAAATGGGAGAAACGAAAGAGTATTTTATATTCTCCGTTGTAGGACTCGACCCGATTTGACAAACATTAATTGTAAAAAACAACGCTGAATATTTCCCATGGGATTTGGGATCTCTTCACCTAGTATATGAAAGAAGGTAGACAAGGCAAAGAAGTTAGATAGGTTTGCACCAGTACTACTTGCTGCCGTTTCCAGAATATATAGCTGCTAAATCACATATGGCGACACTAATGTTGCTGTTCTTTTATCCGGGAGAACGAAACAGCTCCAAAGGAAAAGAAATGGTTAAAATGGATAAACACTTTACTTTAAATAGGATACTCCATATTTTATTTTTTTATTTTTTTGATAACACGATTTCTTTTTCATAACCTACATAATGGCAATTAATTTCGTTATTGGGTGATGGTGATGCTTACCGATCCATCATATCAAAATGAAAAGGAGGGGAAGAAAATTTGAACTCATTGATGATTAGTGAGCCACCCTGCAACTATGTAGCCATGAGAATCGGCCTCGTCCAATGTCAATGCCAATAGGTGGCAAAACTCATATTACACTTGTCATGTTACTAGGTTGTAGCAGTGCAGTTTCATTCAAAACTGATAGCAACTAGCAATTACATAAGTGGAGCTAGCCAAATCTAAGGAATTGGATGTCACTGTTCACATTCATATGCCGTATCTGTTTTGTTGTACATTTGTAACCTAAGAAAAACATTCAGTGAATGAGTGTTATTCCGGGCCTACGGGTACAGGTGTTCAAATGTTTGAGGAGAGGGATAATGGGGAATGTTAGGTTTCGACCCCGCAAAACTGAGCTAAGCCGTGGGAGGCAGTCCATTAGGCAACAGTTATTGTGTGTTTATGAGGTGGTGGACCAACCCTTAAAAGCTTACCACGGTACTCCATTCAGACACCAGAGAATAGAGGTCCTTTTGATCAATTTTCCCAAATAAGCCTAGACAGTCCTAGCTAGAGAGTTCAAACCAAAAAGGGCAGAAAAAAAAACTCTTTAAAGCATCATTGCTCGTTACTGTCCATCCCGGTTGCTGGTTTTGCATATCATCTTATGACAAATTTTGTCAACTTAAGATGATTAATGTCATAAAAAAAAAAAGATAAAAACAAAAATTAGTGATGTAAAACAAGTTGTGAGAATCTAAAATTAGTCATTCAATCTAAACTTTTTTTTTTTTGGAAGGTAATATTATTTTGGGGTAATATGATAGAAATCGATAATGTATATAATTTATCTCTATTTCATTCCCTTAAGTAATATGGCTGTAATAAATTTAGCCTCTATATGCCTTATCCGGGTAAACAATTGCCTCTCTATATATTATTTTAGAATTATTCTCAGTGCCAAAAATCTTTGCTCACAAAAATTTAATGCAAACAAGCTGTCAAATGTTTTTTTTTTTTTTTACATCAACAGAATCGTATTTTTTTTCCACTAAAACAATAATTTAAATATAATAAAAAAGTTTATTATAAATATTTTCTGCATCAAATAAAATAAAATTTCTAATTAAGAAATGAACTATCAAATTACACGTGGTCAAATGTTAATATACACAATGTTGAGTTGATTTCAAAGATGCGTAATTTGTTTGGGGGAATATAAAAGGTCAACGGATAAAATATGATTTATGGTCATTCATATGTGAAGGGATAGGTTCTCGTTGTGGGCATCTATCTGAATGGTGACCATATTCTACCATTCTCCCACTTCTCCATTCTCTATGCTGCTGGTAAACTAAGCTAATAAAACATGTCATTTTCATGAATGACAAATTCAATTGGCACCACAAGTGTATTATTTTTTTGTTCATTTAAAACAATTTATTTGATAGTGGTGAGTAAATTGTAATATTTAGATGAGATTCTTATCCTCATCTTCCTTCCCTCTGTTTTTTTTTCCTGTACTGGTGCATAGTAGAGATTTTTTTTTTTAATTTTTAATATTTTAAATTATTTCAAAAAATTAATTTATTCATGAAATTATTTTAAATTTAAATATATTATTTTATTAATTATAAATTTTAAACTTTAATTAATATTAATTTTAATAAGATATAATAAGTTATAGTTTTAATTAATTTTAAATGACCAAATGTTTTAAACTTAATTATTTGTAATTCTTGTGATTAATTATAGTTATAATAGTTAATATTCCCTTCTATAAATATTGGCACCAATATAGTCACATACACATAACACAACTCTCCTTTATATGTTTTTTTTCTCTTATTGTATGTTTCCTCTTTTCTGGGTTAAGAAATTGTTAGTTCAATATCTTTAGTCTAATACCGGAAAGATCTTGTTATATCTAAAGAACTTGCATTACGGGTCTCCTCAGAAGTTCAGATTAGTTAGTGCTCTCAATATTCATGAACAACATTTTTGAGTGGATAAGTTGAGATATATAGTCAATAAATTCCTAATAATATAAATATATGAACAAAAATATAAGAATAACATATCGAAAGAAAAATATAATGTTAAAATAATAAAACATTGAGAAGAATATAAACCCAATTCAATGTTTTTTTATTTATAAAATAATTCATGTAAATTTGAAATTTATCCACAAAAAAAAAAATAGTTTAGATTTTTTTTGTGTGCTTAAATTTATTAAAATAGTTTTTTATACCCTTTTGGTCGAAACTGACCTGATCTTGGTCCAAAGATGGTGATCAATTGGATAGTTGTTAAGCTTCTTCATACTTGCATAGTTAAAGCTTGGTCTTCATCCCTCAATAGTTCCTAGTTCATTAACAATTTGGGACTGACTCATTTATCTCGACACCTTTCTTAGGATCATATAGAATATTTGTGATTCATCTCCAAATATTTAAAAAACATAATACACTCACATTATATATAGACAACTAGATTTTATTTTTGAATATTTCAGACTTTAACTATCGCTAAATTTCTAGAAGAGGTCCTTTGTACCAGAACATATTCTATTAATAATTAATGATAAAACACATGCATTTGTTTATCACCTTTTATGTGTGAATATAAGACATTTTTTAGTTAAGAATTATAAACTAATTTTGAGATATTACAATTCATTTAAGAAATTAATATTTCCAAGCAAATGTTTATATATATATATATATATGCTTGAAAATAAAAGTTATTATATTAATATTTTTGTTGTATAATGTGAAGAATAAAGTTAAAATCTAATATTACATATAAAATATTTAAACCTCTTATTAGTTCGAATATGATGATTATCACATCATATTAGTGTATGTGAAGATTTATCACTATAAAAAAAATCAGCTTTAATCCGTATGTTTTGATATTCATATATGTTTGTTATATTATTCCTAAGTAGTCATAAAGATATTTTTTTCTTCTTCTAAATCTTATAAAAAATATAAAATTAATGAAAAATGTTAAATGATAAAAAAACTAAATAAGAAATATTTAAGCTTAAAATAAAAAATGCTTTTGTTACTTATGTAATTTTCTCCTCTTGTTTAAAATTATTTTCTTTAATTTAATTTTATATTAGAAAATATGATTCTCATTATAGATTATTTTCATAATTAATAATAAACTTTTATTACACTTTCTTCCTTCTTATAATACATAATTTTCTCATATTTATTTAAAAACTTAAGATATTTGGATTTATGAAGTTGTATAATATACACTATTGAAGTCAAATTTTATTTTATTTTTGAATATGACCATATTATTAGAATAAAGTATCTATTACTTTTGTCACTAACTAACTTTTATACAAAAATTTAACTGATTACTTTTGGTGAGATTGTTTCTTTATACTTTCATTTTTTTTTTTCATCCTCAAAATTCGAATCTATAATCTTGTTTATGGAATTTAAGCTCACTTCTACTTCAACAAACCATGGCCACATGTTTTTAATATGCATTATTGAAGTCAAATTTTTATTTAGTAACAACAACAATATTTTTTTTTCATCCTCAAAATTCTAATCTATAATCTTGTTTGTGGAATTTAAGCTCACTTCTACTTCAACAAACCATGGCCACATATTTTTAATATGCATTATTAAAGTCGAATTTTTATTTAGAAACAAGAACAATATATTTTAGAAAACTGTACTCAAATTCTATATCGTGTATTAAAAATCCAGATAAAAGTAAACTACACTACATATAGTAATCGTCAAATCGGCACACTTTTTAGTAACTACCTAAAAAAGAAAAACACTTTAAATAGTTTTTGTTCTTACCCTGCTCTCATCATGCAAAGCTAATTATTGGAGATACTATTACAAATATATATATATATATATATATATATATATATATATATATATATATATATATACATGCAATGTGCATAAATGTGGACCTCTTCATTAAAAAAATTTAAAATGTGTGGCTCCGAGGAAGACAGCCAGAATGGGTTAGGAATAGAAGGACCACATGTGTGTGGTGGGTATTTGTTTCGACATATTTGTTTGACTGCAACTCAGTCTTATAATTGTTCCTATTGATGGGGGACACTTACTTGGTACTATCATTTAGGCAGTCACCTTTAAGCATGGCCAAGTGCGAGGACCCCCCAAAAATACTCAATCCAATGCTGTGAAGAGAGGAGACAGTGTTTCAGTACCTCTATTAAGGTCACCACCTCCCGGTAGGCATGTCACTACTCACTATTAGTCATCATAAATAATCATGTCCTCTCTTCTTATCAGCAACTATAATTTAAGATTCCTATACATCAAAGAGAATAATAAAGTACAAAATTTAATTTAAGTATAATTAGTATTATTCTTTAATTATAATTGAAGTTTTATTTCGATGTAGTATGTTTAAATATATATATCAATGATATCTAAATTAAATGTAAGTGTATAATACTAAGATAAAACTCAAATTTTCATTGAAAAATAACATCAACAATACACAAGAAACTATACCTAAGTTTTGTCAATATTTATTATAAGTGAGAAAAAATAGATTTTTTTTTCTTAAATATAAGTAAATTTTAACTATTTTTACCTCATTTAATGATGTTATACAAGTAGCAAAAAAAATAATGATTTTACTCTTATTAAGAAAGTTATTTATCTTACCGGGATAATATTTATTAATATATATACTAGTATAATATTTATTAATTTTGTTAATGACTAATTTTCGTAAGAAAATTTGAATGATCATTTTTAATGAAGTCTTTCTTTTTTATTATAATTTTTTAATTCTCAAGACTTAAACTTGAAATCTTACTTAAGAAAATTAAATTCAATTATACTCAAACTAACAAATTGTTAGGAACAAGAGTATTTATTAAAATATTTAAATTTTTAATATGGAATATCTCTTAATTAAGAATAAGACTGTCTATTAAAGTATTTAATTTTAAAAAAAATTATTCTTTTTGATATATGTTTTTTCTATTTATAAGGACGATCGAATATATCAAGCATTTATTTCTTAAACAAGTAAAAGTACTTTTAAAAACATATTAAATTCTCAATTTTTTTGGTAAAAAAATTATTTTTTAACAGCTTTGTTATGAAGTTGTAAAAATGATATTAATATGTCAAAATGAATTAAACATGCGAGAAAAAAAAATCAGCAACTAATTTGCATGTGTATGTTAGTTGAGTGTTATTATTTTTAATATATTTATATGAATTTAATTATAATGTATTGATAATGTAAATATTCATAAATTGTTACATAGGAAAAGATTATTATTTTATAATAATTATTTTTAAATGGATATCTAGTTTTTAGAATAAATTTTAACATATTTTTATATAAAAGGTTTAAATTAGGCATATAAAGTGAGAGCCAAAAATCAATACAAATCCATATAAAAAAATATAGAGAGAAATTATATTTGATATCATGTTCTAATTAATATAAGTAAAGGAATTTAATCAAATGTGTCACTCTTGTAGAACTACTTAAACTTAGTTAATTGTGAGACCCCTTTTTCCCTTTTACTTTCTTCCCCGTAAACTCTCCCTCTCTTTTCTCTTCCTCACTCACTCAAAAAACTCTCTTTCTCACTTCTCATCTTCTCTCATCTTCTTTGTGGTGACCTTGGTAGTTGTAAGTGCTGATTGTGGTGTTGGAAGCTAGTGAAAGTCTCCTTCTCCGTTCTAAATTCTCCGCTCGTTCTTCTTCTCCATTTCTCTTCTCCTCTGCTGTCCCGAAGCTCGGATCCTTGCACCGAGGTAAGGGAAGCTAGTTTTCTTGATGGCTGGATGCAAATGAGTGTAGCAACTCATGGATAGTTTGATGTTGAATGATTTTGGCTGAGATTGATGGCTGTTTTGGTGAAAATAAGTTTTCGGGATGTTGGAGGAAAAATTTTGGTTTTTCTTGTTTGATGATTGCATGTGTGAAAAGATTATATTTTTGAACTCTTGGATGAAAATGTGAACTTTTGGCTGGTTTGCATGTGCTGGTTGAGTAGATTTTTGCAGGTTTTGGGAAAATTTTTCAAACTTGGTGGGTTGCTGCTGAGCCTCGCGTTGAGCGCCGTTCTTCGCGCCGGGCGCGAGACCACCTGGAGGCTCCTTTTAGGCAAGCTCGTCGGACGCAAAGATGTGTGCGCCTGGCGAGCTTGAGAAGGTGAGCCTCTGGATGGCCCACGCCGAGCGTGACATGGATCGCGCCGAGCGCGCTGGCAGTATGTGACATGTTTTGGGGTTATTGTTCCACGCTGAGCGCGACCCTCTTCGCGCTGAGCGTGGGGGACTCCTTGGGAGTCTCTGCCATGGGGGCGTTGGGCGCAATTTGAATTGCGCTGGGTGCGAGACCCTGGGAGGTCTCTGCCTTCCCCGCACTGGGCGCAGGTTAGGGCACGCCAGGCGCGCGAGACTCCTTAGAGTCTCTGCCTGGGCATGCGCTGGGCGCAATTTTGTATTGCGCCAGGCGCGTAAGAGCCTTGGGCTCTCTGGCTGATCACGCCGGGCGCGGGCACTCTTGTGTTGGGCGCGTTGACCACTGGTACTCCCTGGTTGCGCCACGCCGGGTGCGACTATGAGTACGTTGGGCGCGTAGGATGATGATGATTCATATGCTGATAGTTGTTATATTTTGCTGAAATTGTTAATAGATGTATATTGTCGTGTTGAGTTGAGCTGTTATTGATGATTTTAATGCTGAATTATGATATTGTTGTACTATAGAATGTTGAGCTGAGTTGTGAGTAGTAAGCTGTGTTGAATACTACTTAGCTGTGTTGTATGCTGAGTTGGCGTGCTGTGTTGTGAGCTGTGTTAGCTAGGCTGTGAGCTGTTTGGCTGTGTTGTATATTGCTGAGTTGTATGTTGGTTATGGCCACTATTGTGGTGCTGTTATAGCCGCTATGTCGGTGTCATTATAGCCACTATTGTGGTGTTGTTATAGCCGCTAAGACGGTGTTGTTATTGCCGCTATGCGGTGTTGTTATAGTCACTAGAGTGATGTTGTTATTGCTGCTATGCAGTGTTGATATTGTCGCTTTACGGTGCTGATATTGCTAAATGTTGTGGTGTAGTATAAGCTGGTTGTTGCGCTGATAGCTGTAGCTGTTTATCATTCATATTGTTATATATGTATGTTGATTTGTTTTCACTAGCTTACCCTTTGTTATTTTCATGTAGTTTGGACTGCAATGATCATACTATGTATGGGAGTAGAGCAGGGATAGGTTGGTGGCTGGTGGTGAGTCTGCAGCTGGCAGACGGAGCTGATATATTAGGATGTTTTGTTGTTTTAGTTGCTTGGTGTGGTAGCATTTGTTGTATTTTGTACATTTTAACTCTATCCAGACTTGGACCTTGTATATGTATATATTCTAGACCCTATATGTATACACTTGTTCCTTTTTGTGTGGTATTTCTAGTGTGTTGTGCGGTGTGTAGTGACCAGCTGAGTTGTTACATTAATAATATTAATGTTGTACTAATAATGTACTACTTCTTTTCTTTATTATAAGAAAAAAATAAATTACTTTTATGCATATCAAAAAAGTTAGTTATTTACATTAAATTTTACTAGTTTCATAATATTCTTTCTAAATTATTCTAATCATAAATGTCAAAAGAAATAGTACAATTAAAAGGTCATATATTGAAAAGGAGAATATTTTTTTTAAAAAATATTATTAAATAAAATGAAAGTAGTTAAAATTTATTTATATTTAAAAAATATTTTTTTTACTTATAATATAGACAAGATGGAGGATGAAACATGATTTGTTTATATTCGTTTTATTTGTGCGAACTACATCTATGGAACAACTCATCTTTGTCTAATGCTTCATGTTAGTTAGGCTTACATTAATTTTCTAAGTACCATTACTTCGACAAGCAACTGTATCAACACATGAGATTGCTTCATGACAAAATTGAGGCAAGCAACATAATTAATTCTAAGCAATATGAACACTCTCGGTGTCAAACTTAAGACCTTCAATCAGTGAAAACAATTCATTTAAAAGTAAAAAAGAAAACATTTATTATTATTATTATTATATATATATATATCAAGAAACAAATATTATAAAACACTCATCAAAAACGACAAATGGTTTGAAAAGATATCAAAATATAAGAAATAAATTAATTAATAAAAGAAAAATTTAAGAACAATAGAAAAATTAGATGCAATTAGTTGAAATTATAAATTTAGAGAGAGAAAAACTCAACTCAACAACATATATATAATATGAATTATATGTAAGTATTTTATAAGTTGCTTTTATCTCTTTATTCCGGTACAAAAAACTCATTAGAGAAGATTTAAATATTATCCATGATCAGAGCATTTAAAGAGTATATAACCTATCTTCCTTCAAGACTAGAGGTCTCTAATTATACCAAAGTTATCATTTATGAGTTTCATAATTTTTTTAATTTTCACCCTAAAATCTAGGAATGATTGATATTATGTTTTGACATTCAATCTATGCATTAATGATGTTGATCCTCATATCAAATCTCTCGACTCAATAAATATTTGACCACCCCTAAATTTGATTTGCTAACTTGAGCATTCTACAATGGAGAGGCTTCTTAGAATATTTTTTAAACAATACACTTGCATCCTAGCCTTAAATAAAGATTGTAGGCAACACTCTCCTTGTTTTGTCAATTAGTTGAGACCTTTCAAAATATTTTTGAGATAATACACTTGTTCCCCAACCTTAAGCACGAGATGTAACACCCCTCAGATTTGATCTCTTAGTGACTCTACTTCATGGCACTTCACACAATAATACTTCACATAACTTCTCATTAGTCAAAACTCTTCACCAGTCTGAACTCTCCATGGGTAACCTTTTTTGAGATGTCTGTCTATTTTGAGGATCAATGAATGACCCCACAAACCAACATAAGACTTTTCAACGTACTTTGTCCTCACTCGCACACTTTATAAGAAACTTTCTAGAAGGTCACCCATCCGTAAATTACTTCATGTCATGAAGTTCTTATGGGATAAGTTACCAAAAAGTAGATGCATCTTGTTAGTATAGGTAGTACAAATTAATTCCTTTAAGACATCCTTAACTCTACAACCTCATACTTGTACAATCTCTAGATCTCTCTTATTTTGGTGTGTCTAGGCTGTTGCGCAAGGTGCTTAAAGGTTGTAGATGACCTTCTCCTTATTTTGTCAATTAGTTGAGACCTCTTAAAATATTCTCAAGATAATACACTTGTTCCCCAAGCTTAACCCTCAATTGTTTGTGCATGGTGGCCAGTTGAAAGTCAATCCTAATCACATCTTTTCAAGTCAAATGCATGGTGGTTGGTGGCAACCAATCCAACCTACATCTTTCCAAGACCAATGCGTGGTGGTTAGTGATGACCAATTTAATCCATGTCTTTCCGAGACAAATGCATGGTGGTTGATGGTGACCAACCTGATCCACGTCTTTTCAAGACAAATGTATGGTGGTTAGTGTTGACCAATTTGACTCATATCTTTCTGAGATGAATGCATTGTGATTGGTGGTGACCAATCTGACCCACGTCTTTCCAAGACAAATACGTGGTAGTTTGTGTCGACCAATCCAACTTATGTCTTTTGGAGATGAATGTGTGATGGCCTATGTCAACCAATCCAACCCACATCTTTTTGAGTCAATTTTTTGTACATGGTCCAATCATGTTGAGTTATGTTCTATCATGTTGAGTCTTCTCTTTTTTTTCCACATATGAACAATTTTTGTTCTCTTTTAGTTTCTAGTAATAGACAACAAAGACTAAATATAAACAACAACAAAAAGTAATATGTATAAAAATAAAAATGAAATATTTTTAACTGAAAGGTAAAATTTATGAAATTGTAAGGATCGAAAGGTTATTTTTTTACACCTTCAAAAAAAAATTTACTTTTATTTAATTAAACAGAAAAATATCACCCATCATATTTTTTTCTCTTTTATATTCTTTTTAACCCAAACATACATAAAAGGATACTTCAAGTCATATGGTAGCAAGTTACTAAAAGCAAACGTTTCTCTCCCTGGTTCGGAGTTAAATGAATTAAGGGTTAGCATCAAATAATAGACATTTTATCCGATTTAAACATGATCGTTTTCGATAATAATGATAATAAAATATCTTTAGTATCTGCCAAATAAAATAAGATAATGGTGGCCTTACTTAAAAGCCATCAATCAAAGAGAGGGATGTATATTTTAGGCCAATTTTTTTTCAGATAGTGTGCTCTTTTAATAGCTAAAAAAAGTGTTGAGTTCTCAAAAGAAAAGTAGGTTAATTAATTAAAACAAAATAATAAGGCTACAGAAAAATAGAAACAGAAACTAAAAATGGGCGTATTTAAAATTTTACTTCTCAGATTGTCAACTAAATTTTCTTCTTAACGTTCTAATTTATATATTTATATTTAAATTTTAATATTACTGGCATATTTCAAATTGATCTTGCCTTAAAAAACTTGGATCTTGATGCTTGATTATTGAAGAATACATGTGCGTAATTTTTTTAAAGAAATTGAAAAAAAAAAAGGCAAAATATTCGGTTTGAAGCGTTGGAAGAACAAGCACTATAAAGCAACGAGCAACCTTTTTTGCTAACATAAGTTCCATTATAGTGCCAAAAACAATTGCAATGCATAATTTATGCGGTAATCCAGCGCTTAACACTACAGTAAATCTTAGTGCTGAGAGCGTTGCACATAGAGATTTGGAAACGTTGTAAATAATTCCCATGCACTATAAAAGCAAATATCAGATGCAAAGAAATCGGACACCCATTACAAAAATACACATTTTATAATCAAGGAGTGGATACCTTATTCGTGTTTTGCTAAATTACCCTGAACTAGGAGTGGATGAACACTACAAACTCTCGGTAATTTAACTCGTTTGCTCCATGTTTATTTTCCAAATGTGGGCAATCGTTCTCTCTACTTCGTGGATTATCTAATTGATCATTAGTGAATATGACGTTTTAGTTATGATTGAGAAATTATAAATACAGCTAAACTCGAGATTTACTTCCTTATTCAAAGAGACTAGAAATAAAACTTATTGAGCAAGCGTTCTTAATAAATTATATACTTAATGATTAAATAGATCTAAGTATATTTAAGATAAAAGAAATTAGACTTAAATGTCTATGTCAAAAAACTAAAAGCTAAAATATCATCAATCTCGAGTAATATTACTGAAAAATAACAGATATTCAAATCTTAATAACTTCTATTCCATATTCATCAATTAATTAAAAATATATATAAAATCTACTCGGTTATCAGTATTATTTATATTTCATATATTATTCATACACACATCCCCTATACTATTGTATTACTTAAACAAATGTATAGAAGAAAAATTTACAAAGATAAATAAAACTACAAAAATAAAACTTGAAAATTTAAGGGGTGATAAAATAGCGACAGAAACATTTAAACCTTCGTGTAGTTAAAAGGGAGGAAAACAGACACCATACCTCAATGAAATTGCAATTTCAGTATTAGCTTAGTTAAAACCAATAATCGCTAATCCTTAGATGTCTTGGCGTAATTTTAAAATAATAGAGGATTTTAATTTTAAAACAAGAACTGTATATATTAAAAAAATTAAAAATTGTTTTTATATTAATTGGGTGTTTCATTTTATATTAAAAACCATCGTATTAAAGAATAGCTATTTAAAAAATTACCCACTTCTATTGGAGTGAGAAGGTAGAACCATCAAAGTCAGTTTAACCAACCAGATCTATCATGGGTTTGAACTAAATTGGAATAGAAAAAATTGAATCATTTCAATTATATAAAAAAAATAAAGATAAATAAAAATTAAAATAAACTAACTCACTTATAATTCAACTCACTACAAATCAACCCATGATAAGTCAAGTTAACTCAAAAGTTAGTCCATCTAATTTACTTTTTAATTTTTAGATTCTCTAATATTAATTTATTTGATTATACATTTATAACATTGACTAATTTAATAAATACTAATTATAAATTATAATAATTAATATTAATTTAATACTATTTATCTTTATTTTATATAATTTTGATATAATTTAATATTATAAGTTAATTTAGTTAAGGTTTATATCTTTTTTTTCTCTTTTTTTTGTCCTATTGTTAAGATAGTGGGAATTCTAAAAATTGTATGTACTTTTTATAAAGTTCAATAATTATTATTATTATTTTAATTTAAATAAGTTAACCCGTTTAATCCATTAACTAATGTGGATCATGGTGTACTGAGCCGAGTTCTAGGAGAAAGGGACTCATTTTGGGAAAGGGTAACACTCCTGCCAAAATGAACACACCCAGAGGACACCTTAAGTAACGGGCTCCACAAAGGAATCACCAAAGAAAATTATATACGTCATATACTCGAACCACAGCACAGCAGACTAGAATTAATTGTGTGTACCAAAAGTCAACAGAAACCTTAAATACATAACCGATCTCATTCAACAAACCCGAAATCGGCCCTAGAACAATGATGTCCTCAACATTACATCTTAGATTTTCAGCTGCGCCAGAATATGCAGAAAATTGACTGCTAATAGAGACATGCCCATAGTTTCATAACAAGGCATGGGTCACGCCGTTCCTGCTGGTTATATTAGTTTGAGAAACAGTTTCAAAATCAGAAAACAGCTAAACAAGGGGGAAAAAACAAAATCAAGGAGAAAACCAGCGCATTTAGAAGCAAGAGAACTCCTCTCGCAGGAAATATATGAAACGATTAAAAGAATAACTACCGAAGAAATGGCAAAATTAAGATAACTAAAAAATAATTGGCAGAGGGGAAGGGGGGATGGCCACAAGCTCTAAACGAGCGCAACAGCATTTCATTCACATCACATGGACTTTCCAGTTAAATATCGATCTATTTAATGCCCAGAATAAGTATCAGACTCTAGCATGTAAACCCCACTTCCAAAAAAATTCCCCTTTTACCAGTCGAATCAAACCTCTACTTCTACCAAAAATGGTAGTTAAACTAAAACATAAGTTACAAACAATGAGATTGATCTACTTGATTTTGAATCAATAAGTTTCCATGTTCTGTACTATCAAGAAAACAGTCGACTAAGATCTACCTGCCAGTTTGATCACGTTAGCATACTGACAGTTGATATCTTAAAATCCCAAAACAGCTCACTTCTGCCAATCCAGAACTACAAAGGAAAAAGGGGAAATGAGTGCACAATTACAAAAATAAAAACAGAAACACCAATGACATTCTTAAAATAGAAATATAAAACCGAGTGCAAAATGAATTAAAAAAAATACTACTTTTATCCCTATTAATAACCCAATTTAGATCAATTGCTTGTTCCAATTCATATTGTCTAATATATTAATTATTTTTAGACTAAAATATCCCTAATTAAAATGTGTTCTCTTAATTTTGTAAAATGTATTACAGAATGTTTAAAGAGTATGCACTCTAATTAGTTAGGAGAAAAATGAGTATTAATTAGTAGAGAGAAATAATATAGAACATACACTCTAATTGGTTAGAAGATATCTAATTGGTTAGAAGATATGAGTATAAATTAGGAAAAAAGTAGTATACAGGTAATCTTGGAAGAAAAAAATATATAAATAAGTCAATTTTATTATTATTAACAAAATTAACTACTTTTCTGATCTTAGTGAATTTGGGAATTGAATCCTATATATAAGAATGGAGGCAGTATTTTTTTATACAACCTTTTTTGGAACAAATAGATGAGGACAATTTCATGTGTATGCAAGTTGGGTAATGCCATATAAGCCAATTAAATCATGAAAACAGAGGAAGTTTATTAGTTACCAACTGTAGCCATAAATTACACTTCCCGGGAGCTTCATCATTAGGTACCCCAATACTTGCCAGCAAGAATCAGTTCCATCATCCTCAGCAACACACCAAATTGTTTGTCCATTTCTGCTAGGGTTTACCATTTCCAACAATAATAATGAAAACATAGCTAGCAAAAGGTCACATCCCAAATGTTCTGTTGTAAAGATCCCCAGAATTTGGCATCCGAAATTTCGAATCATCATATCCTGAGTAAAATTTATTGAATCCAAGTCTTTCATTTCTCAAAAGCTCAGCCACACCCAAACCATTTCCACCCTGCATCTCATTCCACCCATCCCATTGCCCATTTGACAATACTGAATTTGCAGACTGCTGCAGAGACAGCTGCTGAAATGGACCTAGATTACTGACTTGTGATTGATCTAACCTTGAAGAAAGACCATAAGAATCACCAAGTTGAGAAAAATTATTCCCAATTTCAGAAAATCTATGGTTTTGCTGTGGTGAGAGAGATCTTTGCATCAGTAATTGTAGTCTGGCATCATTTTCAAAGTAATTTAATTGTGACATAAAATTAGATCGCATGTCCAGTGTTGGGCTGTTCAGTGCACCTTGAAGTCTCCCTTTGCCAACTGCCAAAATAGCAGGGTCCATAAATTCAATGTCCCCTGTGCTACCAAGATTTCCAACTGAAGGTGTCTGATATGAATTTCTCAAAAGGGAAGAATGGTCGAGCAAAGAATTCCCTGTCAAGAGGACTAACATGTTCAACCAACATATGAAAAAGGAATATGTGGAAAGTCAAAAGAAACCATAACTAACCAGAAATGGAGTCAAAGGCGTGCTCCACTCTCTCATGGGAAGAAAAGCCAGGCGGTGGAGGCCTGCTTGGAATTGAAAATCCTGGTGGAGCTGAAACTTGTGCTCTTGAAATGGCTGTCAATCATAACCAAAGCAAGGTCATCATATCAGATGAAATTAAAACAAATGAGACACCTAAATGCATATATAACATGGCAACGATGCAAAAATTCAGAGGAAGGCAAACAGTTTGCCAAAAGAGTGCAGCCTTAATCATAGCTAAAATATTCAATCAACAGAACCAGCAGCAATTGTTATTCACACTTTGATATAGTGGACATAATTTTCCTTCATATCTAGTGATCAGCCATAAATCATCGCAATTGAAAATGTATGCTGTCTAGTTACTTTTCATACACTATATTCTTAACAATTTGCTATTCAGTCAAGACCATACAGAAAAGGCCATTTTGACTATTCTACATAAAATACAATAGAGTTTTTTACAGCCGCAAAATAAAAAAATTTCCATCCAATTGAAGGCCTATACCATATAGTTACTTAATTCAAATGAAGCAAAAGAATGAACGTTTAATTTTTCAAAAGCAAGGTTGACAATAAGCGCAATATGTCAAAATGAGCCTGCAGTATGATAAGTTTATTTAAAAATAAACATTTAAAAAAACTGAGTTAAAATTATGTGCATAACACATTGAGCATTTTAGACTGACCAAATACAAACTCAATATTCGCTCATTAGCTTGAGCAGCTATTGAGCCAAAGGCAAGCATATAACAAGCCAAGAAAATTGACTCATGTCTTAAGGCCTTCTTCCAACCTTGTTGAAAAGTCATTACAAAGATACAATTTCTCTCTTTTTTCCCCATACACAAATGAAAGATCTTCCAAACAACTATATACATACCACAATAGAAATTCAGAAAATCATGAAAGCCAAAAATCAAATCAATTTTCAAAGCAGCAAAGGGAAAAATTTGTTAAGGAAATCAAACTAAAACCAAAAATGTGCCTAAAATTATAGTATCATACAAAAGAAATGTTTTAAATAATGTTTCTCATCAAACAAGAATATCACAAAAGCAATAATGGAAATGGTAACAAAGGAAACAATAATAGAATATGCCGCTAGAAATGGTATATAAAAGCTACAGTAGGCATCTCAAGGAAGTTATTATTACTCACCAGAAAACTTATTAGAAGATGCAATGGAATGACCACTGCCCATATTTTCAGCTTCCTCAAAGTTACTGGAAGGAAATCCATTTGCAATGCCCAACTTATCCATATATAAGTCTCTTTCTGAAAAATTCTGGATGATTGGCTGTTGCTGGCTGACACCATAAGATGCATGAGCATCAAACATTTGGAATTTGGATTCCTCCTGCCTTGCGAAAGAGAACCTTGATTGGTTGTTATTGGGAACTTTCCAAGAACTGGATTTTTTTAAAGGACCAGACTGGTTATCAGTATTGTCACCCAACAACTTTGCTAAATTATGAGGTGATGTTAGTGTGTCATCCCAGGCATCAAAATCCATGGACAATATATTTGAAATTATACTATTTTCACCCTTATCCATAGCAGCATCATGTCCAGCATTAACTTCTTCACCAACTAATCTTTGAATGTTATGCCCATTTCTTTCACTGTGAAGCAGACCATAGGAGCTGCTGCTGACCAATTTCTCAGGGTAGCCATTACATAATATATTAGATGTATGTAATATAGGTTCATCCCGAATTCTGTCATTGGCAGAGAGAGAACCTGCATTTACGGCAGCACATAGTTCACCATGCTGCAGAAGAGGAGGGCTAGAATGATTTGATGCATGAAGGAAACTGGTTGACTTTGGCAAATAAGTACGACAAACAACTTCTGGATCCTTGAGTCTTTGATTATCAAAAGATGTTACATCATCAATTTCAGCAGTATCTGATACTACTAGAGATTGAGAATCTAATTTCCAATCACATTGTTCCCTCGAATTACAAACCGCATTATCCAATGTAGCTTTACCAGCCACATTTGTAGTTATTACATCTTTAAATCTGTCAACAGTATATTGTGATCCTTGAATTTGAGGAGATTTAATCAAGACATGATCAGTAGATGGGCTATTAGGTTTGGTTATACTGCAATGTTCAGCATTCCTATCAACGCTAATTGAGGACAACTCACTGGACAAATTCTGAATCTCTTCATTGGTAGCAGCCATTGCTTCCTGAGGATCAGAGCTACAAGCCTGTCCAGTAATGTTGGTAGAAATTATTGTGTTCGCTGTGGTACAATTGCCATCACTATCTCGGGACAATGGTAGAGAAGACAACTGACTGTTCAAATTCACAGGCACAGGAGAAACATCAGAAGCTGAAGTTTTTTCTCCTGCACTAACCAGACTGTCCACACTATTGTTGTATTGTTTAACAGGTTTCAATAATTCACTTTTCACTCTAGGTGTCATACTATGACTCCCATCACTCGATGGTGGCCTCTTTGTAACATCTGATGAAGTCTGAATTGAGCCTGTAACAGCTGCGGAAAAGGCTAGTGTGCTGCTGCCTGTATCAGGCTTTGGCTTGGATGGCCCATTTGAATATGATAGACCTCCTGCAAGTGGCTGACTATTCGTGGTCTGAGTACCCCTGCTAAACATAAACAAAGCTAGGAATCATAACTATCTTCAGATAAGTTCAACCTTCAAAGCCAAATACAAAAATTATACATGGTACAGTACATACCATGCAGCACTAGCCGGAAGGGCAATATGCCTCCCATAGATTCCATTCGGTGGTGAACCTCTTACAGTGCTAACAGAGTTCTGCTGTATGAATAATATTAAATGTCAGTTTCCTTGCATACAGCTGCTGAGTGCATAAATACACTTCACTCAGTTTAGCAATTAAAGATAAAAAATAAAATGAGCTCTGAACATTAATGCGGCGAAAGCTAATAAACAAATAAGAGGGAGATTATAGAAAAGATTTTTAAAAAAAGGTCTTACACTTGAAGCATTTTTCACAATAGGCTTTGCAGAAGAATTATTCATACTGTCATCCATAGGAGGAGGTAATACATTCCCTGACCGCCGTTGCATATTATTAGTGGCACTGGTGATTTGTTGAACTCGACTTCTTCAAAAGAACAAAATAAGATAAGGCATACTTATTTGGAAAGCACTATATTCAGTTCAAGCAACTAAAGTACAGAAAAGCACAATCTGTAAACACAACTTTTTCCAGCACAATATAATTATAAAAGCAATCTCCTTAGTTTTACCCAACTAAAATAACTTCAATGCAAAGATCACAAATCCTCAATTTAAGCAAGAATGGTTTTTATTTATCTGAACCACAGTAAGTCTCATCAAAATATCAGAAAAGTACCTAGTGTATGCAGAAATTATTTCATCTTTAGTAAAACTATCTTCTTGAGAGCCAATCTCATGCAGATATAGACAATCCGGATTGCTGCAAGGCTGGTCATAGATATCTCTCCTCAATTACACAATTAAGCATAACTTTAAAAAATGGTGTAAACTAGTAATTTTCATACCACATTTCGGAGCCATGCATGGCAATATTTTGTAGTTCCAAAACAAGCCCTGAAATATTAAATCCAAAACCACAGAATTGATAAGCAAGACTCAATGCTAAGCCTCCCATGCATGACAAATTTCAATAAAAACAAATATTTGTACCTTAATGGTCTACCCTCCAAAACAAATCCATGTACATTTTGAATACAACGAATAGCTTCCTCTTCCTTTGAATAAGTTATATATCTGAAAACAAAAACCTTTGTTTAGAAACTGTAGTATGCATATTAATATTAATGTATCATATAAAGATATAGCATTCATGCCAATAAAATAGCTGGAAATAAAATGGAGAAAGGGGAAAAGATAGACCCATTCTCTGTTTTGTAACTAAATATGTACAGAAATAGATTTTCATGTTTTCTTTCTTTTTTATCAAAGGAGAATATTGCATTAAATGAACTCCTTTTTTGCTAGTTTCCGTTTGCTTGCTTCCAGTGTCAAAAGAATTGTTCAATAATCAAAAGCTACCCAAATTCATATCTATGACAACAAAACTAAACAGTATAGGTTCTGTATACAATGACCAGAGCTAATTAACAGAAACCCATAACCACAAGAGTATTTAGTTTAGTAAAACCCTGCTATCCAATGCACATTGAGCCAATCCTCCTCTCACATTGGAGAGGCACTCATAGTGGCCTAATGCTTATTTGAAAACATACCCTAATAGCACAAAGGAAACAGCTAACCCACAAACTTGAAGAGGATATACTTACACACTGCAAGTATCATTTGGAAACTGTTGAATGACACCAGCTGCTGTTCGAGACATCGACACTTTTAAGACCTTCCCATACTGACCAAAATACTCTCTCCGCTGAAGAAGCTATACAAATGGTGATTGGTTATTAAAAATAAAATTTTGCCTATGGAAAACAGACCAAAAAAATCCAACTAAAAAAGGGAGAAAAAAATGAACAAGTGGAATTTCAACATTCAATTGTGGACGAGGTTAAAGTTTTACATCTTCATCTGCAAGATTTAGAGGCAATCCAACTATGTAAACAAGGTTCCTCTGAATCACTCGCACACTGCTGAGCTGCTTACGCCCATCAGATGGTTTAGACTTTGATTTCTGATTCTTCATCTTTTTCTCCATATTAATTTCATTCACCAATCTACAGGAAAAACATCAAGATAAATGCACAGATCAAAAAAGGTCCACTGTTGCCTAAGTATAAATAACTTGAAAAATAACAAGATCTAAGAAACAATAAGTTCAGTAGCTGATATTTTCCTTTGTTTCATCTCAAACAATTAAAAATTATAAAGTTTCTAAAATGTATCTTATTGAAATCAAAAGACTATTTTGATACGACAAGTAATAGCAACATACTTTACAAAACACTACCATCAGTTGAAATCAATTGGAAACACAAAATTATGAGTACGACTAGCATCATTTCATGAGTTCCAACAATTCCAGCCAATAAAAGTGTATATTGAATAAATAGTTATACCAATACATTGATGTGTATTGAATAATGAAGTGAAGAAATGACCTACAGACAAACAAACCAACAGAAATATACAGTTAACAGAATAACCTCTCACAGCTTGCAGCCATCCCAACAATCTTCTCCTTATCATAAGGAGAACGACATGCGGGGCATCGCCCCTCAGTGTCATCCTTCTCAGCCATTTCCATTATGTGGTGCCAGCACCAGACACAGATCTGCAATCAAGGAGAGATGAAACTGACATTTATCATAATGAACCTTAATGATAAAGACATGTCATCCAAAATCAAAACAGAGACAAGACCAACATCGCATGTACAAGTCAATTTCTAAAAGATGAAGAAGCAAGGTTTTATTCAGGGATATAACAACAGTATGAAAAGTAACCACAAAACTCAGATAACACAGCAAAAAAATAGGTGCACTCAATCCAAAGATAAAAGCAATACCAGAGTAACAGGCTGAATAAAATAAGATCAATAATGGGAACAGATAAATGAAAATATGAACCATAAACCTTAATAAACATTAAAAGGATCAACAAAAGAGAAACTTATATAAAGGACAAGCGATTGAACTAACAACAAAATTAATTAAAATTAAATAAAAATAAAAATATAAATAACATAAGCATAGAATCAAACCTCATAACCACATTTGCAAGGCTTCAACTGCTGATCTGTCAAATCCATCTCTTCAGCACAGAGGGGACAAGTTCTTTCTCCTTCGTCACTCATGATTGCCTGAATGAGAAAAGGATATGCCACGAAAACAATAAACAACATCCCATCAAAAACAATAAACAATGCACATCAGAAGCTTAACCCTAAAAGAAGAGGAAAGCACTTATCCAGCATACTTGAGAAAACTATTTTGACCTAAGAAACCATGTGTGAGAAAAAAAGGAACCAAACCACAGCTGTGAGAGTAAAAATTATCACGCACCCCTCAATCCAGCAAGTTAACAATAAAGTTCAGTCTTATAACAATCTAAGGCATTCACTTAAGGAATATTGCGACTAACAACATAATGGAGAATATGAGAATTTCAAGATTAAAATAAGAATAGCAAAAATAATTGCATCAGAGAATCAAGATACAAATCCAGATAAAAACCGGCACAGTCTTACAACTCTAGCAACATTTGATTAACAAATTATAACACCAAATCCCTTCAAGAAAAAAAAAAATACATCGATGCATTGAAATACGGCGAACCCAAGGCACCACAGATCAACTAAATCATCAATCAGAACAAAGAGAATCGTATAGATATACAATAAAAAAATCGTAAAGATTGACAATCGAAATCGAATATGCAACACGAACAGAAAAGAGAGCTTAAAATATTTAAAAACAAAAAGGCAAAAAAAAATAATCGGGCGCTGAGAAATAGCAAACGTAATTTCAGAACCGATTAGGGATCTAAGAAAATATTGTAATGGATAAGCAAATTAGGGTTAAAGATTGGGACTCGATGACTCACAGTGGTGAGATCGAGAAGACGAAACTGTGAGGAGGAGATTGTTTGCGAAGACGGAGAAGGAGAGAGAGGGCAAAAAGTTAAGAAGGGTAGAGAAAAACCACAGGGTGTCTTTATAAGAGAGAGAAGGCGCTGTTTGGATGATGGCGTTTTCGGATTTGGGCTCTCAATCTCTATCTCTTGCGCGTTGCTGTCGTTTGCATAGATAAATAGCCTTTGATTTTCAGTTAATTACTGGAATTGCCCCCTCCCCTCTGCCTTCTGTTTTGTCGCAACTGGTTCCAGTGTTTGGGTCTGTGGTACACGTATTTCTTGCTCCTCTGTATGTGGTCATTTAGATGTGTGACACGTGGCCAGTCCTTCGATCCTACGAATGTGCTTGCGGACAAGTTTATGGTGCGGGATATGGGTGCAAAAATCAAAAGAATTTAATTCCGCCTTTAAAATGATACTATGTCAGTTTCTTTGAAAGAAAAAAAAAAGTAAAATAATAGGAGTAACAAATAATTTTAAAAAGAAATTTTCAAAAACAATTTCACTCTAAAACATTAAAAAATAAATTAATACTAATATTTTAATATCTGCAATACACAAATTAAATATTTATTATATATAACAAAAGAATTGTAATAAATTACATAAATAAATATTATGAAAAATATATAATTCATAATTAAAAATTATATAATTGATACTATTAAATATATAAATTATATTTTATATTTATAATAAAAAATTATATTATAACACAATATATTTTTATTTATAATTTATGTTAAAAATATTAAAATTAAATTCATAAATATTTATGTAAATGAAAATTGAATTAAATAAGAAGTTAAAAAAGATTCTCAAAAAAATTCTAAAAATACTCTTGTCCGAAATAACTTAAAATAGAAATTTGTATTTAATATATAAGAATTGATTAATAATTTATAATAAAAAAATAATAATCAAATTTACATTTATATGAATAATAATATATATATATACTTATTTTTTCATTGGTTACATTTATTTATTTAAAAAATCAAATCCAAAACAAGAGATTAATCTCTGAAATTGTAAGGGTATATAAAAAGCGAGTTTTAATTTTAAAAAGAAAAGCAAATTTCGATTTTAAAAAATATAATTTTAGAAATAGAGACTAATTTTAAAAATTATAATCATATATAAAATAGATATTTTTTTATAAATACACACAAAGTATATACTTTTCTCTTTATATTCTCTATTTCATATAAATATCAGGATTTAAATTTTAAATAACTTGATTAAAACTTAAAAGACACTAATTGACAATTATAATTATTACTACTTATATCAATTAATATTAATAAAATTTTATATATATTTATGTTTGATAGCATAAATTTGAAAGAAAAAAATATATGTCAATATAAAATATAATTAATAAATAAATATTTTATTCTCTAAAAATATATTTAAAAATATATCATTTAAATGATAATATATATATATATTAAAACTGAAATAATAATAATAATAATAATAATAATAATAATAAATATTATTTTAGAGACTTGAATGTAGTAGGCGAAAATCTCATGACTTAATTGAAAATTTCTAGATTTTATTAACTAATTAATGGCAAGTTACATTTTTAAAAGTCAACATAGTAGTCGACTTAAAGATATAATCTTTACCAAGAAAGTTTATATTCTAAGGAAAGTAAGAAAATAAATGCTACCAAAATGGCATAAAATTCAGATATTGCCATACTAATCAATAAAAAATAATTTAATAAATAAATTATTAAAAAAAAATCCTAAATAAACAACAGAGGACGATAGTATTAATATAATATGACCAGATTAATATAAAATATAATACTTTACTTTATTTTTATTTTTTTTGAAATTACTATATTATTTCAACTTCATATAGAATAATATCATAATGTTTCGTGATTTATGATTTATTTGTTAATATTTAATTTTCTGCTCAATTGCCATGCTGAGAATAATTGAAGGAAATGATTTAATTTATTGATTTTTTTATTTTACATTGTTAATATGAACGTATCTGTATTTTTACTTTTCGTAAACTATGGTGACAAATATTATTTATAAGATTTATGTTGGACATTATACTAAATAATACTTAAAATTTACATAATTATGTGTGTATAAAATAAAACTTCCCAATTGATTTAGGTTGCATATTATTTCAACATTTTTGTATAATGTTTTCTATTTTATGAGATAATGGTTAATTACTCAGTTGAGAAAATAAGAAGGTGAAATTATTTATTGGTAAGTGCAGTACCTCCCTGATCCTGACTTCTTTTTTTTTTTTTATGGACCCTATCTTCTTTTCGTAATTTTCCTAAAGTTTGATGTGAATTAGTTATTTAACAAAAATACATTACATTTACTTAACTATCACTAGTGTAAAGTATTAGAATGGGCCGTGCACATCATAAAAAATAAAAAATAATTTAAAAAAAAAAATCATTATATATACATCCTTTTTTTTAAACAGTATATCTCTTTTATTTAAAAAAAATTATTAAAATATCTTTAATTTAAAAAAATAATAATAATTTACACCTCTAACTTTTATTTTACAACTTTTTTTTTTCTTTTTCACATACCTCATTCCTTCTCCCTTTTAATTTTCACTTATATCATTCTGTCATCCCAATTTCCCTTTTTATTTTAATAGGTTATTTTAGTTCTCTTAATTTTTACATTACACTATTTTCTCTTCATCTCTTTCACTTTTTCGCACGCACTCAGACTGTAAAACTAGTGTGTGACAATACTATAGGTATGTGCAACTTCTTCAATAGTTTTTGTTAAGATAAACATATTTTTTTTTCCAACATCTCCTTCCTTTTCACACTTCAAAAATTGTAACATTAAATTTAGTATTATGAAAAATACATTCCGAAATACTAATTTCACTATTTTGAAGGACTTTTCAAGATAGTGAAATAAATATTCTGAAAAGTATTTTTCAGATTTGTGTTTTTTACATATTTTTAGAAAGTATTTTATAAAATACTAAAATTGGTATTTTAAAAAATAAGAAAATTAACAGACTCGTATAAAATATTTTCCAAAACGTTAAATTTACTATTCCGAAAGAACTTTCTAAAATTACGTGAAATGACACTTTTGAAAAATACTTTTCAAAATAGTAAACTTCATGTTCTAAAAAATACTTTCAAAAATAGTAAAATTAACGTTCCGTAAAGTGCTTTCCGAAAGTGTTGTTTTACATGACTCAAGAAAGTTTTTTCCAAAATACTAAATTTATTATTTTAGAGAGTACTTTCAAAAGTATGTTAAAAACACAATTATTTGATGTTGTGTTTTCTATACGTGTAAATGGGAAAAAATGCTCGAAGAAAAAATGCACATTTGGCTTGTCACTTTTGACACTGTAAAGGAAATCACACGCACCTATAATATTGTTAAAAATTAGTTCTACGTCTTGTGTGCATGCAAAATCTAAAAGTTGCGAGGGAGAGAATAATAATGTGAAAAGTGAAAAAAGAGAGAAAAGAGAATAATATAAAACCGAAAGAATTAAAATTATTTATTGAAATAGTTAGGCAATAGAAGGTAAATGGATGCATGTGAAAACTAAAGAAAGAATGGAAAAAGATGTGTAAAACAGAAGAAAAAACTGTTAGATTAAATGTTGGGTGCAAATTTTAAAACAAAAATTTCAAAAGTACAAATATTTTATGACTTTTTTTTTAAAGAACATATAAAAAAAAATTAGTTGTATATATCATTAAAAACAATTGAATGGGGCCGTGCATGTTTTGGACCGTTATCCACAAATGGCCCAAGTCCAGAAGAATTGAGAATTAACCATTTTCCTCGTTTAAGACAAAATCTTTGATTCTAGATTTCGATCTTATCAGTGGGTCCGTAATTTATATCTGAGGTAGTACTTAGTTTGAAACTTTAAAATTTTAAGACATTATAATTATTATTTTTTAGTTTATAGTTTAAATTTTAATTTTTAAAATTTGTTAATAATCTTATAGTTTTATTTTTAGAAGTTTATTAAAAAAAAATGAGACTTTTGTATGTGATTGTGATCAGAGGATATGGAGCTAGATTAGAACACAACGAAAAAATAAATATTTAAGTTTTTTGCATGTTTTTTTCAAGTTACATAATAGATTTAATTTGTGTTTAAGATTTAAAACCTAAGTCAAACATTTCATCATACAGGTTTAACTAGTTAAAAAAGGTTTGTGAATTTGATGCCCTAAGTTATAGTTTGTTAGATCAAAATATTATAATTTAATTTATGTTTTTAAAATGAGACACAAGTTTATTTGCACGAGTTTTTCATGATTAAGTGTTAATTAGGACGTGATTGTACTAACCTGAAATGGTAAAAAAGAAAATATTGATAAAAAAAATTGAAGCACAAAATTTACATTTCACCGAATAGTTTTAGGTTTGTTGTCTCAAACTTTACATTGATTATAATTGTGGGTGATATGAAATTTGATTAATTAGAATTTAACCTTCTAGAGTGAGATTAGTCTAAAGAAAATCTATTTTGTACAAGTTTTTTTTTTGGGCAAGCTAAACAAACTAAGAAACATATTTAAGTTATGTTCAAAATTTAAAGCACATTTCATAAAGTGGGTTTAAGTTAGGTTGGTCACAAACTTCATGCTAAAAAAGTCAAATTCAATATGAGTTTTCAAATGAGGCTCATGATTAATGATAACCATATTTGTACTAGATTTTGCAGGTTAAGCCTCGTTTAAGGTATGGTTGAATTGAGTTAAAAGAAAATAAAAACTTAATTTGAGTTTAAGATTTAAAGTTCAAGTCATATATTTCATCTAATGAGATCAAGTTAAATTAGTTTTGAAGTTGATGTGAGTCACAATATATATAATAAATTAAGCCAAAAAAAGATACTCATGCTTTTAGAAATAGGACTAAACTTGATGAAAACCTTTTGTGATATTTTGTTATGTGCTAAGTTCGTGGCAGGAATCGTCAAATTGAACTAAAATGTCTAAAAAAATTGTGCTTAAAAGTTAGGAGACATTTAGTAGGGGAGAGGTTTCTTCATACCTAGAAATCATAATTTTTGAAAATTACACATTCTGAAAATCATTGTTTTTATGAACAGTTAAAATACATTTGGTTACTCATAAAGTTTTCTCAAAATATTCATACAAGATTTTCAAGAATTAAAGATCTTCACATTTTTTTATAATAATATATTCATAAGTATATAAATAATTTTTTACCAAAAATATATTTTATTAAAATAATCTCGTTAAATATACCCATTTATTTAATTTTTTTTACAAATATGACATTAAAGTTTTTATAATCTAATTACTTTTTAAAGATAATAAAAATTTAATTACATATATAACCAAATTTTTTATATAATAATATTGCATTTGATAAAACTTAAAACTATTTTTAAAATTTTAAAATTTATAGTTAAAATTATTTAAATAGAGAAACAAACAAAAAAAATGTTACCTTATAATTAAGAAAGATAAAAATATATTATTTTATTTTATTAAAAAAATTTAAAAAAGTATTAACAAATAATACCATTAAAGTGTAAAAAAACAAAATTTTAATAATACTAGTAGGCTATACATTATATAACTAAAAATTATAATAAATTATATACAAATAAATATTATGTTTGAATATATAAATCATATTTAAATTTTGTATAAACAGATATTTAAAACATATAAAATATTTTAGATTTATGATAATAAAAAGACTTATACTATATTTGAATATTGTTTTTATTTGGATAAGAAGTTAAGAAAATAAAAACAAAATTTAATAAAAAGTTTTTTAAAAAATCCTTAAAAACTCTATCATCCAGAAAAAAAAAACTCCTAAAAATACTCTATTGCAATATAGAAATTCGTATTTAATATATCAAATTTATTAAAATTAATAAAGTCAAAAAATAATGAGATACAATAAATATATAGAGAAATAAAAATATAGGAGAGAAATGGAGAGAGCAATAAAGAAAGGGAGAAAGGGTAATATAAATAGAAAGAAAAAAATATTTTAAAAAATAAAAACTCAACTGTATATTTTCTATTTTAAAAATGATATTGTGATCTTTTATATAATTATAAAAAAAATCTCTTGATTGGGCAAGTTAGATTCCCAACCCTCGTGATAATATTTCGTGAGAAAGTGTGATAAAAGTGATTCTCAAAAAATAATATATTTTGAGAATCTTGTTTTTTTAAAATAGATATCAAAAATGAGAATCATGGCGCTTGGGCTGCTGCGCTCTTAAGTAAAAAGAGTTGCGCCCTGACTATCAGCTATAGCTTTTGGCCTAGTGGTAAGCGCTCGATCCAAAAATTGGTATCAGAGCCAAGGTCATGAGTTCGATACCTAGCGGGACAATTACTGAGGGGGAGATTGTTGCGGGTTGCATCAATTGTCCCGTGGTAGAGGCTAGGTGGGCAATAAATATCTCCACTCTTTTATGATAATTCTAATTTTTAATAAGGAACATGTCTTTTAGATATAGATCAATGTCTCTTAGCAATGATCTATCTAGTTCATGTTTAATATATAAGAGTTGAAAGTATTTTTAAGCACAAAAAAATAATATTTTTTTATTAATGATAAATGATTTAAACTTCAACACAAGATTGTTTTTTATTATTAATTTTTATAAAACTATTAAATTTTAATTCATAAATAAAAATTAATTTAAATAAAGAGGTTAAAAGAACTCCTAAAAACGTTTTGGTTGAAAAGTAGCTGAAAAAAAAAATTGGGCAAGATAATTTGCACTTAAAAAATTGGATAAGTAAAACTTTCGACTAGATAACAAAATTAAAAGAATTTATACAAATGCTCTTAGTGAGGAATGATCCCTAAAAATGTTTTCGTCCAAGATATGGTCACTACACTTACATTGAAAATAAATAACTACCAGAAGCTAAATATATAACATCTAAGTGAAACATATAAAAAACATAGACTAGTCATGCAGAGCCAGAGGTACACAACTTAAAAGAAAAAGCTTAACATAAACATTATACAACTCAAGACCATAAACTACAAGTAAGGTTAGACTGTCAGACAATGTTTAACAAAAAAAATAAGATATCTCTTCCAGTGGGATCAAACAACAACATACCGCATTTGACAACTTAATAAAGTTCCAAGCAACAAATCTAATCCTATCATGCTCACATATCAAACATGGTAATGATAGTTTCAATTACAAGGAAAAATAATGGTAAGCTTATGCAAGAAAACACACATAAATATCATCAATAGGTAATCAACTTACAACTTAAAAGTATAATTCACAATTTAATCATCAAACAACTTCCAATAATAACAACTTAACAATGTGTCCAATATTCAACATAATAATGTAATGCTCTTAATCAAGTAATATAACCAAACAACTTAGTAATTGAGTCAACATCAATCTCAACTTTCAATAATTAGTACAACTTACAACATGTATGACAATATCAACATAACAACTTCAACTGCAGCACAAAACTTAAAATAAAATAAAAACTAATGTGTTGTCACACATGTTAATTTATAAAGATTTCCTACAATTAAAGTGAGTAATTTAAGTGATTTGTCCCTACTGAATCACAACATTAGACTTATCTCAAACAAGTTAGGTATAGTACAATGTTAAGCCTTGTGAGAAAGTCATGTATAAACAACTTAGTTTGGTTTTTCAAACTTTGTCATTTAAACAATGGAGTATGGTACTATGTAAAGGTAAAATAGTTTGGGTATGAATCTACCACGATGTTAGGTAGCTTAACTAAGTCACCTATGAGATTAACTCACCAACTACTCTCTAAATATCACAATCATCTGATACTAGGTTGGAGAATTTAACTTTTGATTTTGTACTTTACTCAATTAATCATTTAACTAAGATATGATTTGACTACTTCCATACCTAAACCACATAGACCTTAAAAGAAAACAACTTTTAACACTGTATACATTATACGACCTTATAACTTTCAATTTTCATTAAATTAATCATCAATACCCAACTCAACATCAATGATACTCATCATCAAGTATTATCATTTAACAATTTAAAATACCAATAATTCATTATGTTCCAACATTTAATATCTTAACACATCACATATTACCATATGTTATAAGATAATCAACATATAACGTTTTCAACATGTAATTGTCAATTAGCATACAACGTCAATTATGTATAACACAAAACAAATGGAGTTCTACCAACTAGAACAAACTCGTATTTATCTCATATGGAAGATAAAAATATTATATACAACTATTTTGTATGCCTCAAATTCTAATTTCATCATTTACTATGCTAAAAACCTAAAAAATTGCAACAATCTACATACAAGTTGACAGCTTAAACTTTGGTCACTAAAAATATTATTACTTGAGTTATAGATCTCATTATTGACTGGTTCTAATGTCATTGAAAAACCAACATTCAGGACTACAACTTTCATGAAAACTGATTCCAACTTCACTGCACTCGGTCATACGCTTTTTGTTCGATCAGTGCGGGTGTAGGGTCTACACTTCACAAAACTCATGAATTTTGAACTTCTTAAACTACCAAAATCCATCCTTAACTCATCTACTAACTCCAAAATCAATATAAACCACCATAACTCATATAATCATCACTATAGAACATGATTCCAACTACAAAATAACATGCAAAATAAAAAATTATAAATATCAACCAACTTATCGAGCCACAACCATGGTCAACAAAAATGCAATAAATCTATCTCACTTCATTTAACTTAACTAAGCACCCAACAAGAATCTTGACAATCAATACAATGTATTTCAGACCTCATTTCAACATGCAAAATACATAGAAGAATAGGTAAGTTTCCCTTACCTTTCTTAAATTTAAACAGCTAAGAAACACAAAAGTCCAAAGACTCTGTACGGGCACTATCTATACTCATAAACCCTCAACCACTAAACTAGTCACACAACCAACAACCAAACAAGACAACCAACTTCAAGAATGCCTAAGGATTTTAAGAGTTAAGGTCAACTTCACGAGCAAGGAAAAATGGGAGTGGAAGATTCAGTCAGGGCATGGGAGCTCTCTTACACAATTTATCTCTTTCTCTCTCTTTTATTCCCTTTTCAAAAAATAAGTTATGAGCTTATGACACGAGAACCCCTTTGTGACCCCTTAAAACAACTTAATAAGCTCATCTCCTTTCCCAAACTAACCTAAAAGACTCGGTTTACACTAAGTTCTAAAAAACAAAAACCACTTAAAACAACTCAACACCAACAATAAACTAATTATTACAATAAAACAATTTCAATCAAGACCAAACAACAACTAATTAAATTAAAATACAACACAAATAATTTAATTAACTAACCATCAATAAGTTAAATCAAACTTAACAAACAATTTAAATTAAACACGAACGTCACAATAATTGTTCGCATTTAATTTACAAAGGTTGATAAATGATAAAACTACAATTAAAATTAGTTATTTAAAATTTGATTTAAAATATTTATTTATTAATTGCCAATGTAAAAATCTTTCATATTAATTATGCCTTTCTTTATATGCTATGTGTTAGTTATTAGTTTTACATTAAAACTAAACTCTAATTTTCGTTCTTAAATTTTAACAAAATTTTACTCATAAAAAAAACAAAAAATTAATGCTTAATTTAATTTATAAATTAATTTTTTTATAAATATAAAAAAGTTATCGGTGGCATTCAAATTAATTTTATTTAAACAAAAATTATTGTTAAATTGATTTCAGGCAAAAAGAATTATTTAATATCAATGATAATTCCCAATATAGACTACGCATGGAATGCCGAATTTATATAAAAAAATTTGAAAATTATTTGATGATGAACATCTCAATGATAGCTAGCCTTTTTGAGTTTTATAATACATACAACTAGTATGGACAGCACAAAGTCAAGCATATCCACGTCGTCGGGGAGCAACCAAATTGAGTGAGGAAAAAGGAGTATGGAAGGGGCTATGCCTCGACGGTGACATTAATATTGCTCAGAATGGAATCTTCTGAAGTGGAACGTGTTCACACTTTGGAGTTTAAACATATTTTATTATTTCAGCATGGAAGGTTACCAGCTCCGTTTAGAAATTTGAAGCTTAATTACGTAAATAGCCTTCCACTCATGGAGTCTCGCGCTGCACGCGAATTTTGAATTAGACGTTGGTTTTTCAGATGAATTGTTGCGTAATTAAAAATATGCGACATTAAATATAATACAAAAATTAATTACAGTTCTTCAAGCATATTTTGTATTAATTTTTAATTAAAATTTAAATCTTATTTTAATATTATACACAATTATATATTAATAAAAATTATATTAAATATAAATATATACTATTTAAGTAAATTTTTTTATTTTAATTGAAAAATAACATCAATCATACATTAAAAAATTATACTCATGTTTTATCCTAATATACATTTTTAACATTTTAGATATAAACCTTTAAATTGAAATCTTTACATCACTTATATCAATTATTATAAAGTTTTTTTATTTAAGTTTTAATTTTGAGTATGTACTTACTGTTTTTCTTTAAATATTTGAGAGTAGATTTTTGTATTTTTAATAATATACTTTACTTAAATATAGTTATCTTTGATAAAAAAAAATACATATTATTTAAATATAAAAAACCTTTGCATTAATCCGTTATGAGTGTAATTTCGAGTGTCAACCTTTTTTATTTTTAATTTTGACCCACATTTAAAAGTTTTAATTTGGAATAAATTTAAAACAATTTCAAATAAAAATTTTAGTATAATATGAAAGTCATATTTTTTTTTACTTAGAAATATTTATAATATTTTTGAATCACCTTATTATTGACCTAAAATATCCACTATCAATAATACTTTCTTTCCATCAACTAACTACTTTAATAAATTTTATTTTCAAATAATTTTTTTTTCATCCATAAAGTTTAAATCAGAATTTTATTTAAGAAATTCGATTGTAATTGTATTTGGACCAACCAGACAAGCACATGTCGGTTTACTTTTCACAATTTTCAGATTGCATTTGGTATGGAATTTATTTTTTTTATTCTCAAATTAAGTAGTTAAGAGTAAAATTCCTAAAACGTTGCAGAAAAAATAAGATTCCTAAAAAGTTTTTTTTTTTGTAAAGAGATTCCTAAAAAGTATTTAGGAACATGTTTAATTATTAATTTGTTTATAGTTAATTGCTACAAAACTAATAATTTTTCCGTCAATAATTAAACGGTTTTATTTTTTTGTTTTTACTTATTTATGAATAAATATTTGCAATTTGCACTTTAAAAAATATTTTTATTCTCTTTAATAAAAAAAAAAAACTTTAGTTTTCACGTTTCCTTTCGAGTAATATTAAAAAACATTCCTAATATTAAAGATTATCTTAAGACGAATGAATATTAAAAAACATTCCTAAACCCTAAACATTTATTACTTTTTAGTATTCTTCCTTTTATTTTTATCCCTCTTATTTTCAACTTAATCCACTCTATTTTAGAGTGAATGAATATTGTTGCCCGCAAATACTCTCCTTGACAGAAAAAAAAAGCAGCAAATATACTCGTCACGTCAACGGGGGCATGTTCGTCATTTAAATCCGAAAATATAATAGTCAAAGGGACTTATGGTATAGCGCCACGAAATCCGTTTTCACTTTCTTTGATAACAATAATCCATGACTTTTTTATTTATTTAATAATTTAAAAAGAATCCACAGTCTATGACCTTTTCAATCCCGTCTTCTTTCCCATGCTTTATTTATATTAAGGATAAAATAGTTTATAAAGAAATAGAAAACAAAAACAGGATGAAATAATGTATTGCTTAGATAAATAAAAAATCAATATTTGCTTTCCACTTATTTTAATGAAAGAAATTGAGAGATGATAAAAAAAAAATTTCATAAAAATATGTTTATATCAATTGATTTTTTTTTACTTTATTAATTTTTAAAAGAAAAAGTAGCATTATTAGGATTTATGAAAAAAATATTATCAAAATTAATCATTTAACAATAATTCATGTGCTCTTTTCATCTTTACTCATAACTAAATATTAAAATTGGAAGAAATGTAATATGGCAGGCCTCACAAATTTTAACATTTTTCTTAAATTATTCAAATAAAATTTTCTTTGAATGAAGAATGTCAACGATACATTTTTTTAAAAAGAAATTTTAGTTTAAGTCCTTTATATATAATTGGTATTATTTTTTTAATTATAATTAAAATTTTACTTCAATAATATACACTTATAATTTTATTTAAAATTTTACTTTGATAATATATACAGTAAAAATCAAATTTTGATTAGAGAATAATATTAAATATATAAAAAATTATATTTAAATTATATTTTTTTAAATACATTCTTTAATAGATTGAAATTTATTAAAAAATATAAAATTTGATAAATCTCCTATTCTATTTAATTTTATAATTTTTAATAAATTTTTATCAATAAAAATAAATATATTTAAGAGTGTGTTATTACGGCTTATATTTTCCTGAATTACCCAAAACAAAGTAAATATATTTAAGAGTGGGTTATTACAGCTTATATTTTACTAAATTACCCAAATCAAAATCAAACTCTCTCTTTCTCCTCAATTGTCAGTCATAAAAACTTTTCTCACCTACCCAACTAGCTGCACCGTGCAATTCACACGTGCAGATCCATCTCAACCATCAATTCCCCAAGTCAATAACACCCGCTTGATCAAAAGAATCAAACGGCTCACAATCATCTACTAGAACTTTCTCCGTTTCTCCTCATTATTTATATCTATCTTCCCCTCCACTCCACTGCCTCATCACTCCTGGCTTGTGCTCTCCTCGTGCCACTAGGGTTACCTTCTCCATTTCCATTTCGCTCTCAAGTTTCAAGGTTCGTTCGCTTCCTTCGCCGAAATCGTTGATTACGGTTCACGATCCACATTCTTATCGGTTTAATTTTTTCGATATTTCATTTTTTCGCGCACGATGAACTGTTATGTGACGGTTTACTTCGACTGTTGTTCAGAATCGTGAGCCATGGGAAAGTCTTACCCTACCGTTAGCGCTGATTACCAGAAGGCCGTTGACAAGGCGAAGAAGAGGCTCAGAGGCCTCATCGCTGAGAAGAGATGCGCTCCTCTAATGCTCCGTATAGCGTATGTTAGCCTCTCTCTCTCTCTCTCTTAGTTTTTGCGCTATATCACTGTTTCATACGATTTTGAGTTATAGACTGTCGTTTTGATGCGTTTCGATGCGTTTTGTGTGCAGGTGGCACTCGGCTGGAACCTACGACGTGAAGACGAAGAGCGGTGGTCCCTTCGGAACCATTAAGCACCCTGCTGAACTTGCTCACGGTGCTAACAACGGACTTGACATCGCTGTTAGGTTGTTGGAGCCGGTTAAGGCGGAGTTTCCTATCCTGAGCTACGCCGATTTCTATCAGGTCAGAATCTCTCGTTCGGATTTCTTTTTTCTTATCGTTTACTTTTTATTTATTTTTTATTTTTTTTTATGCTAGATCTGAGAAGAGAGAAGTTATTACTTGTTTTTGATGGTTGTGTGCTTAACGGTGTATTTATGTTACCGCAGTTGGCTGGTGTTGTTGCCGTTGAGGTCACTGGTGGACCTGAAATTCCTTTCCATCCGGGAAGAGAGGTATATCATTTCGAGTTTTTAGTTCTCTGTTTATTGATTATGTATGTTATATGTAACATGCAATGATGTTACATGCAGTAATCGTACTTTTGTGAACTGATTTGATTGTGTTTTTATGCATGGGTTTTCTTTTACTCGTGCCGTAAACGGTAGTTGTGTTAGCGCGTGGTTGTACTGTGTAATTATGAACAGAGGTGTTGAATTATTGTGATTGCGTGTTTGTTTGGCAAATCGTTTAATTCAACTCTCCTTATCGTGGTAAGGTGCTAAAATCTGTGACGCAATTTTTTGCACAATATTATTAATCTAGTTATTAAACCTATGCGATTTGTTCTACCGGATTTGCTATGTATACTTTTTCGCCCTTTGTTGGTCCTTGTTTTGTTATTTTTGGCACCCTGAATTGAAGTGAATTTTGGTGCACTAATTTGCTGTTTTTTTTGTGACTGTGATGGCGATTTATTGTTATTATTTGGAGGATAATTGTGTTTTTTTTCTTCTGATCAGGACAAGCCTGAGCCACCACCAGAGGGTCGCTTGCCTGACGCAACTAAGGGTTAGTACTCCGGTCTTGTAATGCCAAGAAATGTTTGTGATTGGTCGTGTTTGTTTGGCTTAAGGTTTGTATCCTGATTGTTGCAGGTTCTGACCATTTGCGTGATGTGTTCGGAAAAGCTATGGGGCTCAGTGACCAGGATATTGTTGCTCTATCTGGTGGTCACACCCTTGTATGTTATGATTTTAAACTTGTTCTTGTTGAATTTTGTTTATGCCACATTGCATAATGACACTGCGATGATAGTATGACAATTGAAACATCTAAAATCGTGGCCTTACTCTCTAATTCTGCCTAATACATTTTGTAGGGATCTTGTCACAAGGAGCGTTCTGGATTTGAGGGCCCCTGGACCACTAATCCTCTGATTTTTGACAACTCATACTTCAAGTGAGTATTTTTGTGACTCGCGCATTGTCTTTATGCTGGTTTTTTTTTTTCCTCTCAATTTTTATTGATGTCCTTGTATGTTTCAGGGAGCTGTTGAGTGGTGAGAAGGAAGGTCTCATTCAACTGCCTACTGACAAGTCTCTTTTGAGTGATCCTGTATTCCGCCCTCTGGTTGAGAAATATGCCGCGGTGTGTATATTCCCCAATATTTCACATAACATTGATTTTTAGAATGGACTTGATGATACAAATAAGCTCAAATATTTATGATTTGCTAATGATTTCAGGATGAAGATGCCTTCTTCGCGGATTACGCTGAGTCTCATCTAAAGCTTTCTGAGCTTGGGTAAGTGTTTTTATCTCTTCTATTGCTATTATTTTGATGCTTTATTTGTTCATTTACGTTTTAGTTCTGCATTATTAAATAGGAACTGATTCGTGTCATGAACTTTTACCTCAGGTTTGCTGAAGCCTAAGCAATGTTTGGGCGTGTCGGAGATGCACGGTGCCCATAATATTTCTCTCGTAATGTGGGTTCGTCAAATTTCGGATAGCTTTTGAATGTAGTTTGCTGGACGTGATAATTGGGCATTTGGATTGTTTTTGTGGTTGATCTTTTTTAATTAAATAACATTGTTCAGTGATTATGAAGAAACTCTTTCGGACCTCACTTCGTTATTAACGTCTATAGGTATTATGTTTTCCCGATTATCTACCGTGCTTTTTTCGTATGGCTTTTCGCCTTTATAATTGCCGTTTAAATTGCTTGGTTTGGCAGATATTTGGCCGGTGTTTTTATCGATCTTTTTATTTAATATATGACGTAGAAACCATACTTGGATTAGTATAAAATGCTTGAAGATGTTTTGTTCTTTCAGTATTTTTTGTTGTGCTCGGAAGCTGTGTAAGAATTTCGGTCCGCGTTGGAAATGGGGTTACCTTTATTTTCGGCTCTCTGTTAATGTAAAGTTTGTTGTGCCTTTAAAATCTCTAGATCTCATTTTTAATGAATGTAGGTATGCGAAATGTGTATTGTGATAAAGAACAAATTCAAGATTTGGACCAATTTGAAAAAGATGAAATTGAGATGTAGCTTTTGTCTGTCTGTTGAGGTCAAGTTTGTTGGGCTTTTAAAACCTGTGTGCTCTGTTTGACGAATGCAAGCGAATATTATTTTGGTTGGTAGGAATTTAATTATAGTATATGAAATTGATTAAAAAATCGAGATTGTTTGATGAATTTATGTAAGCGAAGATTGCGCTTTGTTTGGCATTTATTCTGGTGACAAGTTAGTTTCTGTGTTTTATTATTAATTATTAATTTTAGTTTTATTAAACTATATTATATTAAAACGCTTAATAGATATTTGTTTAATACAAATAGAATATATTTATAATGAATAATTTAAATTATGTGATCATTTTTAATTAGGATATTTTTTAAAAAAAATGCTATATTTAATTTTAAAATAAAGATTATATTAATGCCAAGATATATTCGCTTATTAGGCCCTCTGTTTTTCTTAATCATTGAAAAACCAATTTAAATTAAAGTAGTTTTTTTTATAGAATTAAATTGGAGTAGTTATTCCCTTTCTTAATGCTAAAATTATGTTCACATTATTTTATAAGATAAATATCAAGTGCTTCTCATAAAAGATGTAAAGTTACACGTCGATGTATTTTTAATATAAACAATTGTAAATAATGATAAATATATCCTTTAAGAAAACCATCGTATCTTTCAATCGATTGATGTCAGTAATTAGATTAAATATTAACTATTGGTTTTATGTCATCGTTGGCAATGAATTAAAATTGATTCTCTTACATATTCTCGGTTTTTGATAAATACTTGGCAGAGAAGGACTTAATGAAATTTCTCCCTGAATTAAACTAGGTCCATGAGTATGAGAAATAGCTGAATTAAATAAGGTCCAAGCATATGAGAAATATAGAGGATATGTTTTTACGTATTTGTATTTGAAAGTTCAGCATTTGAATTGCACATCTGAAATTTCATTTTAATTTGGATTTTGGTTATTCATTATATCGAAAGACCAATTCTTTGCAATTCATAGTGAAGTAAGCACAAATAAAATTGTCTTCTAATGTCGGGAAGGCTAACTAGAAATTAAATTTTAGTATTCATTATTGATATTTTATATTTTAGAACGGAGGGTATATTTGAAAATAAGAGAAGAAAGTGCATTATTTTTTTTTTGAAAATGAAATAAATTTAGTTTTATAATTTTTTTTACATACCTTAACATTTTTGTTTAACTTAAAAACTTTTATAAATTGATTTAATTAAATTATTCTAATATTAAAACACTTAATTTATTTTAATTAGTGCATCTTCAATGACAAATCCTTAGAGAATTTCTTAACCCAAACAATAAACCCTGAACAAATTTGTCATTGAAGAAGTCCCAGGTGACATCAAAGTTTAAAAACCATTTTGGGTTGCTTCTACAAAAAAAAATAGTTGCTTATACAAACAACAATTGCTTAAATATAATAATATTATTTTTTAATTAAAAAAGAGGAAAAGCTTAAATATAATAATTTATTTTTTAATCAAAAAAGAGGAAAAGGGAAGAAAAGAAAAGGGGAGAAGGGAAGAGAAGAGGGGTGCAACCGGCGGAAGAGGCGGCGGTCCGACGGAGGGCGCGACCGACAGAGGAGGCACGACCGCCGGAGGAGGCGCGCGACAGGGTTAAGAAAGGGAGAAGAAGAGAAAAAAAGGAGAAAAAGAAAAAGAGAAGAAGAAGAAGAAGAAGAAAAGAAGGAGAAGAAGAAGAGCAACACAATCGGTGGCATGATGGGCGGTCCGACGAGGAGGCGGCGATCCGGCGTGATGCGGGAAGAAGAGAAGAATAAGAGAAAAAGAAGAAGAAGAAGAAGGAGAAATGTGCCGGAGAAGAAAGAGAAAGTGGAAAAAAATGAGAGAAATACGTATCTTTTAATTATTTACTTTATAAATTATTGATTGTATTTTATTTTCATAATTTTTCAGATATAAAATAATTTAAAAATCTATTTTAAGTAAAATATTCTATAAGTTTAAAAGTGTTAAGTAGAAGGACTAAACATAATTAAAATTTCTTACTATAGAAGTTATTATTTGGTTCGAGTCATTTTCTAGTGTTTTCTTTAGGATATCACAAAAAATTGCACCTTTTCTTAATTATTTTATTGAACTTCATATTAGTGATAATTTTAAATATTATGTCAAGAGTAGAAGAGGATTTTTGGAAAGATTCTTTGTTGATACTTGATACAGATTGTAAAGCTTGAGGAATAACCTGTCACGAACTTTAAATAAAGTTTTGGTCAACGAGTTTTATCACAATTCAGGGACAATTGTAGAAAAATCTTAACATATAAAGTGTTATTACTAATTGAGAATAAAAATTTAAATTTATATTTCAACTGTATTTTGCTCAAAAGTTTTACAATTAAATGAATGAATAAATATGAATCAAAATAAAGTATACTATATAATATGAAAACAACAAATTATTATACAATAATATCGTTAACTTTTATAATAAAGTTAGACAATAGTTGGATATGGTTAAATTCAAATTCAAATGACCCAACCTATTATAAACTAATTCTTATTTTTGGATTTCAAAAGTTATTAGTTTAAATAGTTCGAAACTTGAATTCTTTAATTAAGGATTAATATTCAATGTACAATTTTATCTTTATAATGGTTGATTGGTGGAAAAGAGTTATATTTTTTCAACAAACCAAAAAATAATATTGGATTTGCTCATAGGGTTACAAGATTTTTAATTTTGATTTTTAAAATAAAACATGTTTGACAAAAAGGAAATTGAAATGATTTTTTTTTTTTGAAAATGATTTTACTTAAATTTTTAATATTAAGAAAAAAAATTGAAGTATTCAATTTTTAGTTTTTATTTTTTAAAAAAATAACCTTTCAATATATTTGACAATAACCTTTTTCGACACTAGTATTAGTATTGTCACTACAATCATCACCACTATTATTGACTCCATACCACCATTGACATCACCAACATTGACATTACCATAGCCATAGTCACACTAAAAACATTGTCATTATAACTAGTTATGACAGTATTACTATTACAATTATCACATATTTCTATTGTCACCTTCACTAACATCACTATCATTGTTACCACCACTTATAACATTGTTATTATCAACATTCTTGCTATTAACATAATCATTGGCAATATCACTACTGATACTAGCATTAACATTGCTTCCACCAACACTAATATCATCATTGACATTGTTATAATTAGCATTTAATTCTATGAGCGCAATTTAATCTTTGATTGTGAGCTAGTGTCTCATATTCATGAAATTTTGTTAGCATCATTGTTATCATATAAATATAATCTTAAACCGATTTTTAATAAGATAAGAAGTTTTTAAAATAAACTTATTTTAAAACTAAAATATGGAAAGAAAACTAAAACTATAAACTAAATAGTAAATTTTAAAACTAACATCTGCTCCTACACGCCAATAATTTTTTGGTGTCGTTTGGGTCATGCGAGTGGATTACATCATTTTGGGCTTTCAAATGGGGCTAATATTTTTTTGACCTTGGGAAATATTTTTAAACAAAATGGATAAATAGGTTTTGATTCTTTAATTTAAATTTTAATATCGATAGTCCAAAATAATAATATATTATTTCATTCAAGAAATTATGGAGAAAATTGAACGATGATAGCTCAATATATATAGGTCTTCACCTTTTAAATTTTTAAATTTTACACAACTATACAGTGAGGCAAAAATCAACATAAAATGGTAAAGGCCGTAATCAAGTAAATTAAATATTTAATCTGTTGATGACTCGTGCCTAATTAACCAACAAAAAACTTCACAAGTACTACCATTTGAATTATGTAATTTGCAACATATATCAGAACATTTTAAATATATGTTGTGACATCAAATTATTCTAATGATATACTCCGATCTCCAAAAATAATTTTTAAGGACATATTTGGTTTACCAATTAGATCCTTAAATGATCCTTAACGAGTTAACTTATTCTATTTATTTATTTTTACTTATAATATTGATTTTGATTTTTTTCTTCTATAGGATCCTTGCATTGTTCAGTTGTTTTTAAAATATTTTAACATAATTTATAATATTTCCATCATTTTTCTTAATAATATATTATCAATTCAAATTTACATGAGAAAGAATGAAATAAATAGTATTTATATTATATTATAAAATTCGTATTTATTTCAATAATCATATATTTAAAAGTATTTTTAATTATTATTATTCAAACAAATTTTTATTAATGAAAGTACTTTTAAAATATAAGTATCCAAACATAAATTAAATTAAGTAAACCCACTTTTAATTAAATTTAAGTTTAAAAAATTGAATTCAACTCAACTTAACTTTTCAACTATAATCTAAACACACACTAAAGCCTTAAAAAAAATGTTGCATAGAGTATTTTTCCTATATCACAACTATTTTGGCATTGGCACTTAGAACTGACCTCATCTTCACTCCACCGATCATGTGTTACCATATTTTAATTTCTAAGCAATTAAATTTTAATAGCTTTTTTAATTAGGTAAATAACATCCAACAATACTACATGTTTAAGTTGAAAAAAAAAAGTAATGAAGTGATAGATGAGCATATTCAAACAATATATATTATATTCCATAATAAAGTGGTTACATCTTTGAGCAACTTTTTTAATTAGACACTTTTACACCTAATTTTATTTTCATAAATTTCAAAATCATTCACTCAATATAAAATACTTACTCTCAACTTTCAAATTTCAGTTTTTTTATTCTCTTATAATCATCTTCTCTCAAATCATCATTCAATTAAAATTACAGTCTCTTTTCTCTACTAGTACTTTATAATGACTTTAAAGTTGATTAATGAAACCGTTTTCATCCTTTTCACAAATTCTAGCAGGACTTTATTTATTTAATGTTCATATGAAAATGATCTAGACATTAGATTTTAATTTGATAATATTTTATGATAATCCCATAAAAATATTCGCCGTGGGGATGCTATAGTTGTAGTTGTTAGTGATACACTAACAAACACAATTCTTTATTAACCTTATCAATTATTTGTGCAATTAATTGTCCATAAGTAAAAAATTATTTTAGCAATTTTTAATTTTTGGTGACTGAATGGGTCCAAAGGGCGAAACAATAGAATGAAGTCATTTCATTACTTATATACATATAGACATAAGTATGAGTCAAAATTTGCACATAATATACTAACACGCTTCGACTCAATTATTCAGTTATCTTCTGGCTCAGAACATTATTCTATATTTATTATCTCGCTAAAATACACGAGGTGGCTTTGACGAGCATACAAATCACGTAATAACACAAGTGAGAAAGGTTGATGGCTGTTGAAATAATTGAACGAACGACGACCGTAGATCAGAGGCGGCTACAATCTGAGCCGTAGGATCGAGTCCCGAACGCGTCGCACGTGTGCGCGTGTGGTTGGTTCTGTTATTTTTTTCTCCACCTCGCGCGTTTTCGCACCTTCTTCCTGGCACCTGCTATGAAAGAGTGTGAAGACTCAACGTGCTTACACAGCCGAGTTGACCGAGGGAGCGAAACAGTTATTTACACGCACGCACACACGCACTGACTCGGTGACTCGCTCGCTCTTGCGGACACTATTTAAATTAAAACCTCTCCATTAGCTTCTTCCACTCTTATCGTATTCTTCTTATTCTTTGACGGTTTCTAGAGAGAGAAAGTTTCGTTTCCTTGAGAGAGAAAGTTCGGTACGGTAGTGATGGCCGGAGTTAATCCGAACGGCGTCGCCGATTTTCCGGCGGTTCCGACGCACGGCGGACAGTTCATTCAGTACAACATATTCGGTAACCTCTTCGAGGTTACGACGAAGTACCGTCCTCCGATCATGCCGATTGGCCGCGGCGCGTACGGAATCGTTTGGTACTGCTTCGTTTTCTTCGGTTTCTCGTGTTTTCGATAGCGCGATAGGTTTAATTTAGAATTTGTGTGCTTCTCCGATTCGGTTTAATAGGATTTGACTGTGAATGAATTGTTAGCGAGTGCGTGAGTGTTTGATTTTGACGGTGCTTATTAGTTTATTATTTTTGTAAGATTAAGAAATCTGAAATAGTTAGTTTCTGTTGATTCGATTTTTGAAGCTCTCTGTTGAATACGGAGACGAACGAGTTGGTGGCTGTTAAGAAGATAGCGAACGCTTTTGATAATCACATGGACGCTAAGCGTACACTCCGTGAGATCAAGCTTCTTAGGCATTTGGATCATGAAAATGTGAGTGATCTTTCTTCTTTGTGAAGTTTGACTTACAGATATATCGTATTGTAAACTATTTTCATTAACGGTTTGGATCATGCCACGTAGTGTAATATAAATTTTGATTTAATAGTCAATTAAAATTAAGCAAATTACACAAATTTAGTAAGTTAGTTGACTTATTATACAAGAATTGTATTAAAATGATATCAATTATAATTTTGGATTGGTTGACTTTTTTTTTTACACAGTAATAGTGTATTAAAACTAAAACCAAAATTATGGTGAGATTTCATATCTCTTCTTTATGAAATGTCGTGGCTACCTAAAATACCCGTAAAATACATGTGGTGAGTGGTGACACGTTTGTAGGGTTTTAATAGAGCCAACTACTACTAGTCAAGTCATTTCCCAAGGTTGACCATGACTTCCTAATTTGTGGAACACGTGATGGCGTGGTACTGGGATTGAGTTGTAAAATTTTGCTAATAATAACATTTTACTTGCCCACGTAATGAAATTTAACTTAAGCTTAGCTGCTTACTAAGTTGGTTGTGTTGGTACGGCTCAAGTTTGCACTGTTGTTAATGTTATCAAAGTCCAGACTGGTAAAAGAAGAGTTCGCAACGTTTGTCTATTTCGTTGGGATTAAAATGTGTCTGTTTAACAGGTAATTGGTTTGAGAGATGTCATTCCTCCACCCTTGCGTAGAGAGTTTAATGATGTCTACATAGCCACGGAACTCATGGATACTGATCTTCACCACATCATTCGCTCCAATCAAGGTCTGTCAGAGGAGCACTGCCAAGTGAGTTCTTTCAATTTTTTTTTATTTTTTATTTTTTATAAATTTTGTTTCACAATCACATTCTGTAAAATCTTATTCTTTTTCACATTGAAACTTTCTGTTTTACTGATTAGCGGATGCTCTTGTACTTGCAGTACTTCTTGTATCAGATTCTTCGTGGGCTTAAATACATACATTCTGCAAACATAATCCATAGAGATTTAAAACCGAGCAACCTGCTGCTGAATTCAAATTGTGACTTGAAGATTATTGATTTTGGTCTCGCACGACCAGCTTTGGAGAGTGACTTCATGACTGAATATGTAGTCACAAGGTGGTACAGGGCGCCCGAATTGTTGTTGAACTCCTCCGATTACACCGCTGCTATAGATGTGTGGTCTGTTGGTTGCATTTTTATGGAGCTTATGAACAAAAAGCCTCTGTTTCCGGGCAAAGACCATGTGCATCAGATGCGCCTATTGACAGAGGTGAGATTGAAAATATACAAAACTTTGATGTAAACAATTGTATTAAATGCTATTTAGCTGCTCATTTAATTTGATATGTTTCAAATTTGATTATCAAATGTTTCAATTTATTTAAATAACATGAATATAATCAATAATTTATCTATAAAAGGTAATTCTGGTTCCATGCTTACCCTTCTTCTCTGATCCATAGCTTCTCGGCACCCCAACTGATGCTGACCTTGGGTTAATGAGAAATGAAGATGCGAGAAGATATATCAAACAACTTCCTCAATACCCTCGCCAACCTTTAGGTCAGGTCTTCCCTCATGTTCATCCCGCAGCGATTGATCTTGTTGATAAAATGTTGACAATTGATCCCAACAAAAGAATTACAGGTAATTTTCCCATTCTTTTATGTTTTCTGTATCTAGATGAAGCGACGTGCAGTTTCATTTTGAACATTGATGATAACAGCATTAGCATCGGAATAAAATTGGGCAAAATTTCATTTCAAGTATTTGGTTAAATTTTGGCAGTTGAAGAAGCTCTAGCCCATCCATACCTTGAAAAACTGCATGATGTAGCTGATGAACCAATCTGCATGGAAGCATTCTCTTTTGAATTTGAGCAACAGCAATTGGATGAAGAGCAAATAAAAGAGATGATCTACAGGGAAGCATTAGCACTCAATCCAGAGTATGCTTAAATATTGAAGCTTAGAAGGAAAAATAAGAACTCGTTTTCAATTTTTTCGTCACCAAGTTCCCTGCTAACAAGAGCAGGAAAGGATCAAGTTGAATGAAAGTTCAATCTTGTTGCCAATCAAACTCCCTAGGTAATCTATTCAATCTGTGTGACTAGTTAGGCTTGATGAGTGCCTTTGTTGTATAGTGCCATGTAACGTTAATCTCCATGATTTTTTTAACCCTGATGGGTTATTATTAATTTTTAATTTTACATTTTCATTTTCCTTTTGGTTGCTTTCTTGGGTAACTCATCATGTATCTTGCCCAAGTTATTTGTTTTGTAACTTCTTGCTACCTTAATTTTAGCTATTTTCTGCTATATTATCTGTATAGTGGATTTCAATTCAGTGAGCAAAATTTTAAGAGCAGTACTTCCTTATGATTCAGAAAATTGAAAGCGTGGACCTTCGTCTGGCTTTTCAAGTTTAATGCGTGTCTTATATAAGATGATTATGTAATACTACGAGTCTCCTTACAATAGATAGGCAGATTTAGCAATCTTTACTTTTTACACCTTTTTTAATTTCTAATTTCTATTTTTTTTTTGGCATACTATATTCCCTTTAAATTTGAATAATTTTTTTAAAAAGTAAATTAAAGAAAATAGTATATGTATTTTTTAGTATTAATAATTAATGATTTTTGAACTTTCAAAATAGATGAAGAAATTACAAAAACAAATCATATGAATCAAGACTTTATTTTTATTAATGTAACATGTTAAAGTTAAAAAATCAAATTTAAATTAATATTAATTAAAAATTACATAATTTTAATACGTATCTAAATTAAGAAAGTTATATTCAATTTAATATAATATATCAATATTCAAAATTTTAAATTAAATCAAACTAAAATTGAAATTAGATTCAAGTAATAGTGTTTGAAGGAAATACAAAATTATAAATAAATAAAATTAGATACTTAATGCAAACGAAGTCATCTAAATTAATAAAAAAAATGTATTGTAAATGCTTTTTCTTTTTTCCGGTTGAAAAGATATTTTCATTCAAAGACTCAATTTTATAAAATATAAATGTATATGATATCTAAATCTTTGGCATAAAATTTCATTAAAAACAAAAAGACTTAACATAGGGAAATATAAAATACATTCAACATTATTGTATCTTCTAAATGTGACAAAAGAACTAAAGTTTATGACACTGTAGGTTGTAGCGTCACTTAAGAATCAATTCTAGCCCAGAAAATCATGATGATAGAAAAGTAGAAACAATTATTTTGTTTTGCCTTAACTATAAAGTCACATCTAATACCTCGTAGAAATCTTTGAAAACTAGAATTCCATAAAGTAAAAAACTATTACACATTTACAATTTGAGAACAATCATTTATTTATTTATTCATTTAGTCTCTTTGGAGTAAGGCAAGGCATAGTTATGGCAACAGGCAATTCTATCTACGTCGTACTTTGCTCCGTACAACGTCTTCTAACTTGAAGCTGAAGGGTTGGATCAAGCAAAAGAAAAAATGGTTAGTGATTAATGAGGATTATATCCTAGTTTATCCATCATCAACTGGAATGCTGGATATTGTGTTTCGTACAATCAAAGGGTCCAATCGATTGATTCTTTCGTCTCACCTGCAAACCAACATGAAACAAAGAAATTAAAGTAATACTCGCAATAATATATCATCAAAATATAAAGCATTACGATAGAAGAAGACAACGAACGAAATGGGAAAGTAAAAGCAATAACGCAACTTCTTAACATGTTCAACCAGAAAGGATTATAGTTAGTTAGCAATAAAGAAGAATCAAGCGAAACTGAGTTGATTATCATGACATCAAAGATAATCAAAAGAGATTGGGGAGATTTTGATGTTACATTGGTGTAGAGATAATGAAAAGGCATTTAATAAAGGATGTGAAAATTCCACCATTTCTTGTCATCCAAGTTCTAACGGGTTACATAATCAAAGGAACACCGCCATCCAAGTTCTCATGCATATTGCATCTTTTGATGTTAAGGATTAAGTTCGTAGAAATGATAGGCGAACAAAACGAGATTGCAAAAAATCCCATTTTAGTAGAGCAGGCAGAGGCTGTCCCCCTGTCACCATCGAAGAGAATAAAATGGGAATATAGAGAATATTACCATTCTGGTCCAGGGAACAACTACAAGAAACGAAGTCTGTCCCCTGTTTATTTTTCATATACTACGAAGACAATATGGACCATTTTGCTTGTGTTGTTTGTAGGAAATACATCTTACATGTTAGATTTTTCGCATGAAAACAATTCAGGTGAGAGAATCCATAGGACTTTGAATTAAAAAAATTCAATTATTCACGCAAGAGATTTACGCTTAGAATTGGAATTAAATTTAGATACTGAAGGATGAACCTACCGGGGACCAAGGACTTGGTTCATGCTGGGGCTTGTCAGGGGGAGAATTTTGCACAGCACCGCTTTTTATCGTTAAAATCTCCTGCAAACACTCAAGTGTAAGATGAATCAAACATTAACAGAATCTAATGCATTTCAATTTCCACGTGCAATACAAACAATTTGACTAATTTATCATTAAAAAAAAAGCATACCAAAAAAATAATACTAAATCCAAGTTTAGATAGAGCCCTAAAGAAACAACTTAAGAATTGAAAACAGAAAAACAACACTGAAGTGAAACACCACGCCATGCAAAAAATATTAACCAGTCATTAAAACTATGCAGGTACAGTCAAGAAATCTGAGACACCTCTCCAGCGGCTTCAATTGCAGCTAACCATTCGTCAGAAAAAGGAGCAACATTTGGTGGAGGCTTCACTGTAGGAACTTCCTGCTTGATTTTAGTCAGAGAGTTCTGCCTGCCATTCAAAAAATTAATACATCACTCAATTTGTCAAGATTGAAAACCGCATCTTAGATGCAGAAATGGAAGGGTTGCCAAAGCGTAATTGATCATCAAATATAATCAAGAACTAAGATACTCACAAATGAGTTATTTTGCTGTTGTCTTCTGCAGAAAAAATGTCTCCTGACTGGAGCTTCATGTCGGAATTAGGAAACCCATCTTCCTCAAAGATATTAGTTTCAACTTCATCTGAAGATCTTGTACTGTTCAATGAACTAACTTCACAGACCTGTGGGATTCTTGTGTTGATGGTTAGATTATCTAAAGCTTGTAATCCTGAACTTTCACTTAAAGAACAATGCTCATCGGATTTCCAAGCAACTACCTCTGTAAGGGAGTCTTTGCTTACTTCTAAAGAAGAATCACCTTCAGAAGATGCAACTTTATCATTCAGTTGAACTTCAACTACTGACAATATGTCTGAACCTTTTTTTGCACCATCCATTTGCAAAAGCTCTGCCCTTTCATCCACGTCAAGATTTCCATCTTTGTTTTCAGGCATAGCCTGAATATGATGATTGGAAGCATTGTGCTCACTTGTATGGATATCACGTCCTTCTAATGCACCCTCAAATAAATTTGGTTTCTTGATTTCTTCCGAAGAAGTAATATTTGTGGGCAGCCAATCAAGATCTGACTGCAGTATGTTATCAACATTCTGGGAATCTACAACAACAGCACTAGACCTTTCAAAATCAGAAAGATCAAAATCTTCATTTGTATTATTATCTTCCAAAGGAAACTTATCATTAGTAACAGCAAGACAATGTTTACTGTTGCAGTTGAATGCCACTGGATTTTCAGTAAATGACTGCACTTGTGCATCTTCCAAATGTGATTCCTCAATCTCTCTGTTTTTGTGATCAAAATCTTGGACAAACTCAGCCAACAGTGTATGTTGTAAATGGTCAGAGGGTTTTTCAGCTCCACTATTAATAGAACCATTCGTGTTTGAAATTAAATCTGCAGATACTTGTGCATCTTCCAAATGTGATTCCTCGATACCTCTGTTATTGTGATCAAAATCTTGGACAAACTGAGCCAATAGTGCATGTTGTAAATGGCCAGAGGGTTTTTCAGCTCCACTACCAATAGAATTTTTTGTGTTTGAAATGAAGTCTGCAGATACTTCACGAAATTCCCTCTGATCAACCAAATGATCACTATTTGGCAATAAGCTCTCATATTCACAAAGCATTTCATTAGCTTTAGAATAAATAATCATGCTAGTTTGTTGCTCAAAGTTTACAGGGACATCACATTGAACATCATGGTGCATTGAAGCATCCCTAGAAGAACCATCATCGCTAACCTGCAACTCAGAAATGGTACAGCAGTCATTAGTTGACATCATTCTCCATGGAATCAAAATCAGCTTTCACCAATGAAGAGAGTTGGGCTGTAAAGTGGAGATATTCTACATCATTCTCCAGAAAAGGTCTGCTTTTCTGAGAAGCATTGCTCACCTTAGTGTCACAAGCAGTTGCAGAACCAGTTTCTGGCCAACCTCCATTGGGGGAATTTTGATTCAACTTCCACATGCAACACAAACAATTTGACTATCGTTCAATAAAAACATACCAAATAATTATTAAAAAAGGATCAACGTTAAATCCCACAGAAAAAAAAAGCACAAGAATCAAAAACAGGAAAAGAACACTGATGTGGCACAAAACACCATTCTATGCAAAAAACCTATTAACCGGTCATTAAAAACATGCAGGCAGTCAAGAAATCTAAGTCACCTCTCCAGTGGCTTCAATTGCAGCTAAGCATTCATCAGAAAGTGGAGCAGCATTCGGTGGAGGCTTCACTGTAGGAACTTCCTGCTGGCTTTTAGGCACAGATTTGTGCCTGCCATTCAAAAATAAAGATTACATCACTTAATTATGTAGAATTGGAAGGGTTCTAATGCAAAATTGACCAACTATTATCACAAACTAAGCTACTCACAAAGGAATTATTTTGTTGCTGTCTTCTGCAAAATAAATGCCTCCTTCTGATTGATGCTGCATGTCGGTATTAGGTAACTCATCTGAAAGTGTTTCACTGTTCAATGAGCTAATTTCACAGACCTGTGGGATTATTGTGTTGAAGGTTAGATTATCCGAAACTGGAAAATTTGAACTTTCACTTAAAGCACAACGCTCCTCAGATTTCCAAGCAACTGCATGTGTAAGAGAATCTTTGCTCACTTGTATAGTAGAATCACATTCAGAAGATATAATTTTGTCATCAAGTTGAACTTCAACTGCTGGCAGTATGTCAGAAGAACCTTCTTTTGCATTATCCATTTGCAAAAGCTCTTCTCTTTCATCCACAGCAAGATTTCCATCTTTGTTTTCAGGCATAGCCTGAATTTGACGATTGGAAGTATTGTGCTCACTCGTGTAGATATCGCATCCTTCTAATACACCCTCAAATAAATTAGTTTTCTTTATTTTTTCAGAAGAAGCAATATTTGTGGGCAGCCAGTCACCATTCAAATGTAGTACGCTATTAACATTCTCGGAATCTATACCAACAGCAACAGTCAATTGAAAATCAGAAACATTAGAATTTTCATTTATATTATTATCTACCAATAGAAACTTATCATTTGTAATAAGGCAGTGCTTACTGTTGCAGTTGTATGCCGACTGTACTTGTGCATCTTCCACATCTGATTCTTCAATCTCTCTGTTAGTGCGGTCAACTTCTTGAACTAACTGAGCCAATAGTGTATGTTGTAAACAGCCAGAGGAATTTTCAGCTCCGCTACCAATAGAATCTTTGGTGTTTGAAATGAAATCTGCAGATACTTCAGAAAATTCACTCTGATCAATCAAGTGATCATTGTTTAGCACCAAATTCTCATCTTCATGAAGAACATCATAGTGCATTGAAGCATCCGTAGAACAACCCTTGTCTCTAAACTGCAACTCAGAAATCATACAGCAGTTATCAGTTGACATTTCATTCTCACTAGAATCAAAATCAGCTTTTTCCATAGGAGATTGTTGGAATGAAAAGTGGAGATTCTCTAGATTATTCTCATGAAAAGGTCTGATTTCCTGAGAAACATTGCCCACCTCAGTGTTGCAAGCAGTTGCAGAAGCAGTTAAGCAATCTTTACTCCACCTATACAATTCAAACACTTGAGTACTATCATGAATTGCTTTTGAGTCAATAACCTTTTCACATCCTTCCAAAACTGGTCTTGTCTGAATGAAACCTGATTGATCATCTACAGGAAACGGGCAGTCTTCAATTTTAGCTATTTTTGGTTCACTTTCAGCAGGACAGTTAATTTCTGGCACAGACTTCTGTGGAGAACCTTTGGAAGATATTATATGAACTGGCTGACAACTGTTTACATGAGATTCATTTCCTTTTGAATTAATTTCTCCTTCAATTCTAGTACTTGTAGTCTTGAGTTGTTCCCCTGGTAACTGCTGATTAACTGCCTCTAAATTACTTTCAGTGGTGGTTTCATTGCAATCGACTGAGGGATTCCTGTCCAATAAATGCACTTGTGCATCTCCTCCACTTGTAACAAAATCAGCACCACTACCATTTACCTGTTCAGTATTCTTAAAGTGGATTTCTTGTGTAGGTAAAGCAGTTTCACGAAAGCCATTAAGACCAGAATTTATAAGGGCAGTCTTGACACTACTGTATTCCTTTAACTCTCCAGAAAGTCTACTATGCTTATAAGAAGTTTCATGCTTTTCCTGTGGCACCAAAGTTTCATTTAAAGTAAGAACATCAGAACCAAGAAGTTTGATTTGTTCATCTTCATCTTGTCCCATGGCATTATGCACAGTATTTGTAATACTACCTTTCACTGTTGAAGTTCTCTGTATGCCATGATATTGCATAGACTGTGGTTCTTGAAATACAGATCGATACCCATTTGACAAAACATCAGGGTGCTCAACTTCTTTCTCCAACTGCTCTTGGGTATCACTCTTTGAAAGAAGCTTCGTTTCATGTCTAGGGAATACCACATCCTCCACACTAGAATCATTCTCATTTCTATGTAGTTCTCCCCATTCCTTGGATTTTTTGTTGACATGTTCAAGAATGCTTTCAACCTTTTCTTGCTTTGTTACTTTTTTAGAACCCATAGAATCATATTCCACTTCTACACCAGCCATCCGCTTATTATCCACTTGCATGCTTGCTTCTGACTTTACATTTAAAAGGCTTAATTCCTCAATGCAATTCTTGGCTGCTCCTTTGATAATTTCAGACCTTACACCAGGTGCATGCGGTAGTCTTGCCTCATTAACAGAAATTGTTTCTAAATTCTGTAATTTAGGAATGTTACTGTTAGAAGGTTTGCAAGGTTTAGAACTTTTCTGCAATTGGCTACGTGAACTGGGAGCTTTTGCCTGCAAAAACAGCAAAAGGGATGAATACAAGATCATCATATAAGCATTGTTTTACTTATACATGCACCAAAATATGAAATAAGGAACCAAATAAAACAAATATACCTGAGATAGAGAAAAGAATCCCAATGAGGGAGATGGCATCCGTAGGCCTGACAATTTTGTTGGTTGAAACTGTGTCTGTTGCTTTTTCTCACCAATGTCAGAAGCACCTTGTGGGAGATAAGCTTCTGAAACCTTATTTGCTTCAGTTCCTGATTGATGCATTCTGGATGGTGGATGTGTTTCTGAAACTGAGTTATCCTGTCACTCAAACAGTTTTAAGAGAAGAATTATGCACCTAGTATATTTAAATAAAAGGAATTGAAAATTTTTATGGTGCAAGTGATGAATAATAAAAAATTACAGCCTCTGGAAGTTTGAAGTTCCTACCAAATGTTTCACAGCCGGCTTGGCAAGTGATCTAGTAACTGAACATTTGTCAGCCAGGCCAACTTTTGGGTTACTTGGAGCAATTTTAGGATTTTTCGATAGGCCTTTTACTCCAGCATGCCTCTGCACATTAGTGGCTGTAGAAGAGAAAAAAATTAACAAAATATAACCAATAAATTCATCTCATTTTAATGTAAGAAATTTCTGTTTGGTTCCTCAAGAAACCTGTATTTGTGAAGTTCATTGAGGTTACAAACCTCAATCAAAATTAATTTATTAGCTGATCCATTTTCACATCATACTATGCAATAGTACAACAATTGTACTTGAAATCATTTCACTCCAATTCAGTCTTGTCAAACATCCTAGGAAAAAATAACAAACAAACACAAGTTGCAGAACAAACCAGGAATAGGACGACCATTCTGATTACTCTTTGAGGAACCTGAGGTCAACATTCCACTCCTAGCAGTTGTTGCAGTAGCAGACACATTTAATTTTGGACCAGGTATCCTATTGACTTTCAATTCTTTACTCGGTGCCTTTGTGTCAGGTCTTTTTAGTTTGCAAAGGAGTTAAGGTAAACACTCATAATTCAACAGATGAAGAAAGTAAAAAACACCAGACAACTCAATTCCATAGCACAGGCACAATGTCAGACACTCCACTTAATATTTATCCTAATTACTAATCAATAAAAAGCAATGTGAAGGATATGAGGACGAAGCTACTGGCAACCGCGGACAAGCATTGCGTTTTGCTCTATTCCCAACAGTATCATTGACAGTAAGTACTTTCCTCTTTGCCTATCAAAGAGGTATAAAAAATTAATGTAATAGAAATCAGAATAAGTTCAATTTTTATTCACTATGATATAATCGCGTAAAGAGTATGTATACATAGACTAACCAAGGAAACCGGGGCCGGAGAAGCTTTAGCCAATGCACCAGGCTTCGGAGATAAGCCAATTTTTCTATCTTTAACGGGAAGAGCATCTGATGAATGCATAAACAAATTCTCTTCAATTTCCTGCAACTCTATCGAAGTGCCAACGGGCTCTTCTTCTTGGATAGCTTCCAGATTCAACCCTGACTTAGCAGAGACCGTGCCACTAATCATAGAAAGCTCCACCGCATTCAAAACACCTGAAAAGTAAGGTTCAACACCAATTAATTAATAATATCAAATTTTACAGTTTATTCATGGATAATAGAGAGAAGAGAATGTGAATGCCTTGTTCGGTGAAGAAAGCTCGATCCCACGCCAAGCTCTTGCGCAAGTTGTAACCGCCTCCTCTCTTCTTCCTCTTCATCTTCTGAGTCTCCACGCTAAGCTTCTGTGGTTTGTTCCAATCCGCGTTCTCTTTGTTCGCATTCTCACCGAGCGAGGAACTCGGAGTTGCAGAATCCGCACCACCGCCACCTTCTCTTCCTTCTGCAGGTGCATTAGTCAAATCAGTGATACATTAACAATTATTCATCACAAATTATAGAAAAACCCTAACCGGATTGAGGAGGATTAGATCCGAGGGAAAGGAGAGGGGAGCAAGAGAAAACGTCGGTGGACGCTGCCGAAACATCGAACAGCAACGAATCGTCTTCGCCTGCGATCTCGAGAAGCGGAAGGTTAGAAATGGAATCCATGTGATATCACTTCTTCTTCTCTTTGAGTTGTAGTTTTTGCATTGGCTGTGAAATGGAATGAATGAATCGGTTACTGTGTCTGCTTCTGCTGCACACTCCTTCCGAAATTCAAATAAGGGCGAGCGGGAACCACCACTGTTCTTTTGGCACGTTAGTGTAACGGATTTACGAGATGAGCCACGCTAATGTCACGGATTTACCAAGAATATCCAACGGTAGTGTGAGTGATATAATGTAATTGGGCTACACCAAATTTGTAGTTGTTAGTTAGTTATTACCCTTTGGGCCCATTAGCCTCTCTTTCTATGTCCTTCTTTACTACTCCGCCTAGTCGTTCCATGTGGATAACTTGATTTTTTTTTTAATTATTCTTTTGATCATATAGTTTCATCCATTTTATTTTTTAATCTTTACAATTAAAAGTATTTTACTTTTATTTTTATATATATCATTTTTATTTTTTTTAATCTCTATAATTTCATAAACTTTATCTTTTAGAAATATCATTTTTTAGTTTATATAAAAATAGATAGGATAGATTAAAAGAAAAAAAATGATATGTATAAAAACTAAAATGAATCATTTTTAACTGTAAAAATTAAAAGGTAAAATTGATAAAATTACATGAAAAAAGTAATTATTTTTTTAACCAAAACAGTGTGGATATCTTTGTTCTAGTGTTTGTGGATTTGATGTTTTGGAGAGACAATTTTTAATACACATATTAAATGAGAGACAACAAAATTGTTGTAAAGACCGTCATAAATATTACTTTAAGATTGAATTATCAATATTCATTCCTTTCTCGTAATTCCTTGTATGTTTATCACACAATTTGAATACTAAAGATCCACCAGTGATATAATATAAAATTTAAATAAAAAATTAGTTATATTTGTTAAGTTTTATAATGATTATTTTAAGAGTTATATTTAAGATGACTTCTTATTAGTTTATATTGTGAAAATACTTACGCTGAAAGTACATACAAATTAAATTCTTAAATAACAATTTATGAAAAATATTAATCTCTATATATTAAACATGGATTTCTATTTTACATAAAAATGTTTTTAGGGACTTTTCTTCAATATGAATATTTGTAGAGACTTTTTTAATTTTTTTTTATCTAATTTAGTTTTTATTTATCATAATTATTTATAAACTACATATTAATATTTTAAAATAAACTATTAATAAATAATTTTTTTGTTACAACACAAATTATTTATCATAAATATAAAATATGATTTATATATTTTAAAATATTTATGTATACTAATTTTAAATATAGTTTAAATATTCAAACATAATAATTATTTATATAATTTATTATAAAATTTAATTATATAATAAACATGTTTATGCATTGCATAGACTAAAATACTAGTTAAATATATAAATTTTATTTTAATATTAATTTATCAGTAATATTAAAATATTAATAATATATAAATTTAATTTATTTAGTAATAATAAATATATATCATTTGATATATTAACAAAAATTATAATATATGTTAACTTAAATAAGCAAATAATTGTATAATTTAAAAACATTATATATATATATATATATATATATATATATTCTAAAATTACTAAATTTTTAATGGAAAAGACTAAAATTGCACAATTATAATAGTTAAGCGACTAAAATTGTTCAATTAAAAATTAAGAGACTAAAATCACACAATTACAATCTTTTAAGGACTAAAATTACTTAATTAAAATCTTGATGATCAAAATTACACAATTGCAATACTTGAGGGATTAAAAGCACAATTAAGCCAAAATTATAATATGCGTTAACTTGAATAGACAAATATTGTATAAATTTAAAATATTGTATATATATATATATTAAAATTATTAAACTTTTAATGGAAGAGACTAAAATCGTACAATTATGATATTTGAAGGACTAAAATTGTTCAATTAAAAAGTGAAAGACTAAAATCGCACAATTACAATCTTTTAGGGACTAAAATTATTCAATTAAAACTTTGGAAATCAAAATTGCCCAATTGCAATACTTGAGGGATCAAAAATGCAATTAAGCCAATAAAATTTTAGAACATGAGAAGAATTAATAAATTTAATATCATATTAATATTGATTTAAGTAAAATCAATTTTAATTATTCATATACTGGAGAAAAAGAAGTATTGTGTGCCTTTGTGTTTAAAAAATAAAATAAGAGTAAAAAAAAAACAGGGAAGAAAAATCAAGCAGTTATTTATTTTTAAAAAATCTCAGTTATTTTATTTTCAAATTTTACTCTTTAATAACTAGCATATTATTGTTTAGAATAAAAACGTCAAAATAAATGTGTATATAAAAATAAGATATTGTCTTTATAATAGTCAAGTTATGATTGCTTTTATAATAGTTGTGGATAAATAAACCGCTAAATTACATTGATAAAATTTGGTATCCTACTAGGATTGACTTGACATAATTAATAATACGATATATAAAGAGTTACATTAAATTAATCCATGAAATTATAAACATTGATGAATTTAATCCTTAGCATTATAAAAAATAAAATCTTTTACAATTCTCACATTGGAAATGATACCATCAATGAATATAGTCCTTAACATACAAATTCAATATAGATAAAAATTTTGACAATCATAAGCCAATTTATTCTATGATGTTAAGACGGGGAGTCATGTTGAACAAAATTAAGAACTAAATTAATATTCATTAAAGCTGAGTTTAATAAAACTAGCTGATAAATATAAAATAATATACTTATTTATTTTTTGATAATCAGAATAAGAGAATGATGAGATAAATAACATAATTTCTAAATTAAAAAAATAAAAATCAAATAAATGAATAAATAAAAAATAAAAGAAATTAACAACTTATAAACTATAAACTACAATAAACCTATGAAAATAAATTATAATTTTTTTAAATAAGTTCCAGTACCAAATAAATTTATTTTGTTCAAACAAATTTATAAATCATTCTAAAAACACTTACAAGTTCCTCAAATATTTTGTCAAACAATAAATGACTAATTATTATCAAAATTAACACATTGGTAAATTTTCAATATTGAAACTAATATGATTAATATTGACTTATTGAGTACATATTTGATTCCTCCTACAAAATTATTTCGAATTTTTCACGTCAAGTCCACCTAAAAGATCCAAAAGTTAGTTATTTTAGGTTGAGTAATGATATATCCTTCGAAACACAGTTCGAATCATCTTCCGAAATATTAAAATATTATTATATTTTTTATAAATTTATTATAAAATAATTATTTAATTTAATATTTTAATCACTTCGAATGATTTTCGAATCATCCTTTCGGAGATTCTATCATTTTTCTTTTAGGTTTAGTGTGACAAACGTTAATCTTTGGCTGACACTTTTAATGATTTTGAGGACAATTTTTATTTTTCCTTCATAATTTAAACGACTAAAATGACTAATAATTACATTTTCAATAACTAATTTAATGAATTACTCAGATATATAAAGCTAGACAGAAGTGCAGATAAAAGTAGTAAAAAAGATGTGTAATGTCACTTTATTTGATTCCCAGAGCCAGAGAGGTGCATAAATTAATTCAAATTTTATTCTGGGCTACAGTCTGCTTATCATGTCACGAGTTCATACAGATGGCATAGTGTTTTCTGATTAAAACTAATAAAAAGGAAGGGACTATAACTTGTAGTTAATCATTACAAAAGAATTCAGAGTAAATACCTACATCCTATGAAAGCCCACGCTACATTATGTGTATGTGTGTAACCCCAAATAACCAATAGCTAAACTATGATGGACTTCTCTTTTACAAAATTAGTCTAACAATTTCCTTCTCCCTAAACTCTTCCCATTTTCCTACTCTAAGAAAGAAAAAGAAAATTACAAAAGAAAATATTCTGTGTTCCTTCTACTTATGTATATATATCCTTTGCACATATTTGCCAAGACCAAGACAGACAAGAATGGATCAATTTTCATCCTCTGTTAAGGAGGCGAAGGAAAAAGGTCTGAACTTGTATCCATCACCATGGTAGAATTTATTTTGGAATTCTACCCAGTGAAGACGCAAGGCGTGAAGAAAAGCACTGAGAGTCTCCATCATTAATAGTATAAAGGCAGTTGCAAAGGCAAAAACAGTTAGCCCCACTAATCGAATGACAAGATTGTCATACCTGTTATAATGGTAATCAGCGATGACATCGACAATTAAATAAAAAAAATGATATTAAAAAAGATAAATGCCAAAAAGGAATGCAAGCATGATACATGGATAATTCTTGAGCCTAAAATATCCAACAAAAGAATGCAGACACGACGGAGGGTTTTTTCATACGGCTCTGAATTAACTTCAACTAAAATTTCTTCAACTCAAACTCAAAAAACATACAAAATATTTATGTTTACAATATGTGGAGACTAGTTAGATAATTGTACTGGTATCGCCACAACTTCTAATCAGGAACTCATCAGAAGATTCAGAACTCACACTATTCTAAACTAGCAATTGGATCGTGCACAATAAATTAATGGATGCACTGTCATTAATTAAGATAATTTTATCAGCCATGATCTTAATGAAAATAGCACCTGTAGAATAAGGTATAAACACATTATCTGTTCAAAAACTACTCTGAAGCATAAAAATATCTTACTGACTTTTCCCTATTAAAAAAAGTTCCTAACTGTCAGTAACAATGATGCCCATTCCATACCATGATCTCAAACTAGGAATAATAATATTAATAAAGGTTACTTTCATGATAAATAAAGAAATTACGTAGAACTTAACGTATGCTATTGCCACCCAAGACCAAACATAAAGCAGTACTTTAACATCACAAAGTTAAGCAATTTGATAAATATCAATGATGGAATTTATTCCAGCACCCTTCCTCTTTATGCTCACACAATAAAAATATCACACATTTTTGTGGACTATGAAAACCTTCCTTTAATTGCTATTTCGTAATAACCATTCAGACAACTTTGATTATAAATTATAGTTTTATTGTCTATTACAGGATGCATCTTTTTGGGGGGGGGGGGGGGGGGTGTTAAAAAAAATTAAAGGAAACATCTCAATGAAAAGCTCAAAAAATAGTATGTCATATTAATGAAAGGTTATGAATCAAACTCACCCCCAAGCAAGAAGCAGGACTTTCTCATAAAAAACGGTAGAAAGTTCAGAGTGCGCCAAGCTGCAAAGTGGTAAAAAATATCAACCAAGGTTTAAAAAATGATAAAATACGGACCCAAGGCAATGAGAGAAAATCATAGCTGACCAAACCTTAATGCCCAAAGTCGTAGATATGAGGCTGTATTTGAAACTGAACCTAGAACAAACTCAATGGAGTGAATCATTTGGTGGACAAAGACCTCACTGAAATTGAATTCCTCACGGTGTTGCCTGGCAGAATCTGGTTCCAACTCAAGATCAACCTCAGAGCTATTAAGCATACCATAAGTGCGTCCTTGAAATCTCTATATTATCAAGATAAAAGATTAAACTTCACAAACTCCTTGGAATTTATTATTTAATAACTAACCGTAACAAAAGTATAGGACAAGGGAAACTATATACAGCTAAAAAAATGTCGGTGCAGCCAATAGAAGTTGCAAGTGATTTAAAAACAAACATGGTTTTGTCTAAAGAAGAACGGTCTTATGGTGGACCTCATGAAGAATTGAAATTTGACAACCACAATAAAAAAATACAAGCAAAAGAGGAAAATCAAACCGACAAGGATATGTATGTAATGTAGACATATTAACATGTAAACAATAATTTTGGAGAAGTAATTAATTTTCAAGCAAGAAAATCATACACAAGGGAGGCAAAAGTGGCACCTCGTTATGAAGCTTCTTTAGTATAAAAGGCTTTGGAAAGAGCATCCATGGAACTGCAATTAAAGCCCAAAGCAATAGCACAACCTGCATATCATGAACACAAAGAAATTTAAAATGATATAAACAAGGAAATGGAACAACAATTATTGAGTAACAAAGCAGCAAAGAAATGAATCTTACTTGAAGTGGCCTTTGGCCCCAGAACAATTGATTCTCGCCAAGATTGTCGAAAGGGCTTAAAAACATGTAAATCATTACATGATAAAGGTCTGCCTGAGAGCCAGTACACCACTTGACAATGATGAGAAGGGAAAGATATCCAAATAGACAGTTAAGGAAAATCATCTGGGGCACAAACTGGTACCTAAAAGCACCATGACGAGTAGGTTACAACATTCTAATGAAAGCAAAGCAAAACAATAACTGCTAGGAGAAGTTAGAAGAAAAGTGAGCACCTTATATCCAGTGAGTTGCTAAAGAAACAAGCGTTGAAGTAACTTAATATAATTCCCAAATTCATGTGCACCACACCAAACAGAATGGACATCTTCATCTTGAGAGAGTTTAGAAAAGCCAATTCTGAACGGCTTCCCCGCCAACTGGGATCCACACCAAATGGATATGGTTCTCTGTATTTTACTAAGCCAGTAGTATGCGCATCCCTTTGACAATATAAACCACACACCACCAAGTTAAAACATGGCTACAAAACAACATTCCAATTGCAAGCTCTGACAATATAAACACCCAAAATTAGCACCATTTTGAAGGAGGAAAGGAGCAAAGACAAAGCATAACTGAAGTGTGCAACTGTGGAAGAGATGTCAATCAAATTATTTCGGATGATGTAGATTTGAAGGTGATACTCTTGAGTGAAATGTGAATCAATTTTAAATAAATAGAACTTCAGTTTTTCAAGGAAACAATCATAATATACAGACATTAAGGCAACTCACTTAGAACTGTCCCCAACCATATCTGATGACTGATGGTGTCAAACCTAAAGATTCTTCCCAGGATGGAATTGATGGTATGATAAATCTCATATTTGCTTTAATCTTGGGGCATAAATTGAAGTACTTATCTTAATTTTCTTTGACTTGAGTCATTCATTTGATTTAGTTTTATCTTAATTTGTAGAAAGTTAACTTTAATTTATAACTTAAACTTTTAGGAAATTTACAAGTTTTTTTATGTTAATTTGTAGAAGAGAAGGAAGAGGATGGAAAACATTGAAAAAAACAAGTGGAAAGCTTGGTGAAGCATCATGGTACATGACTTGTGAGTAGCAGAAAGATTTGAATCAACATTTGTATTGTAGCAAAAATGGAATTTAGCAGGAATTGAATGGTTGGTTGGTTGTTTCACTTAAAAAAACATAAAACACCAACAGTTAATGCATTGTATATCTAGGTAATGATACCCCAAAAAAAAAAAACTGGCACAAAAAAGAGAGAAAAATAAAAGACACCTGCATGAATTATCTCGGCATTTGTAAGCAGATGCGCCAAATATGTGAAAAGGAACAGAGAAGAATTCATTGTAGATTAACCCACAATAGATTGAAAATAGTGACATCAAAAGTAGCACATAACGCCCACCAAATAACATTTCCATAAAGCTTCCAAGTCGCTGGAAGAAATAAAATAGAATTGTTAAGTACTTAATTCCAAAGCCAAGAGTAAAAGAAAAGTACAGGATATTGTGCAACTCTTTTGCACTTGTATGCAGTACAATAGATTGATTACCATAATACATTAAGATATTTAAGGACATAAATTTAGTGTAACTTAATTATTGTGCTATTTATCAACTAAATCATAGAAAACATTGGATACTAAACTCTGAACAATAATATGATGATCCTACTACAATTAGATGGAAATGAATCTTGATCAAATTTGATACAACTCTAACAAGTATTTGTGCAAAGAAGATTAACCATAATAGATATAACACCCATTATGAATTTTTGGTATAATCCTCCCACCACTACTTTATTTATGTCAAAGCTAGAATGAAAAATACCTGAGTGCTGAGCTTGCTTTGACGTGCTATAAGAATCAACGCTCCCAGCAACAGGCAAATTCCATGACCCCAGTCGCCAAACATAACCGCAAAAAGAAATGGGAATATAATAGTTGTATAAACTGCAGGATTTGCTTCTTGATATCTTGCAACACTGTCAAGTACAAGGACTCGTTAGGACTAGGAATTTTTCAGTTTTTATAGCAAAATAAGGGTACCACCTTAAACTGGCTTTATCCAACTCCGTACATTAAGGGCATATTTAGTGGTGAGATAGGAAAGGGTACAATACGAGAATAGGACAAGATAAGTGTATGATATGACAAAAGCATGATGAACTTTATTTCTATTCAATGTTTAGTACACATCATCATATAAAATAAATCATGTTCAAATAACAAAATTATTGTTTCATTAAAATTACATATAATTTTTTTAAAAAATAAGTTTTAATTTAATTATTCAAATTAAAAAATTAATTTTAACTATATTATAAAAAATATTTTTTATTTATGTGATTACTTTTCTCAAAATAATAAAAATTATAATATTTTTAAAATTATAATTATTATTCAAAAAAATTTCTTTATAAACTATTTATATAATAATTATTTATTTTAATTGATAATATACTTTAATTTTATGTGTCAAAATTATTATAATTATATAAGAAAAAATAATGAATGCAAATTTTATATAATATATTATATAAATTAATATTTAAAACGTATTTTTTTAAACTTTAAAAACAATATTATATATGTTATACTTATTATATATATATATAATATATTGTATTTTATATAATATAATATATATATTATATTATATTAAATTATATATACAATATAATATATAGAGAGGAGGGAGGAGATCTTATCATATTTTGTTGGTACAACAAACAATAGATCATATAATAGAATATCTTCTCATATCCTGATTACCAAACGCATCCTAGGAAGACATTTATGATCCAACACTGCTAAGTAGGGGGGATCATTAGTGTTAGGAATTTTTTAGTTTTTATAGTAAAATTGGAAAATAAGGGTACCATCCTAAACTGGATTTATCCTAAACAGACACTTTGTATTGTGCTTCTATATTTATTATTTTTATGTATTAAAATAGTTATAGCAAAAAAAAAAATTAAGATTTGAAAACAAGTAACCAAGTATATTAGTGAATGGGTGGTTTTTTTTTCCTCTCTCTTTATTATAGAGTGGGTAATTTAAAAATGTTTTATTTTGGTGTAAAACTGTCCAATCAAAAGTAGATACCAAAAAAGTAATTACTAAAACATATTCCCTTTTTAGTAGATATAGAACTATAAATATAGATTTGTCTATCTATATCTATTGACACAGGCATAGCACTTTGCCACGCATTCCTAACTTCAAAAAAAGAAATTTATTTCAAAAACATTATCAATTTGTGTTGCCGCTAATAAACATATTAAATATTAGGCTCACCCATATGCATCAACAATTTCCTGATATGGACTTGTGAAACTGTTGGTTCTAAAATATGTAGGTGGTGATTCTAGTGCATCCATTGAATGAAAGATTATGCCGATTTGCGAATTGCTGTCAAAAGTTGCCCGTTGCAGTGCCTCCTGAATCTGGAATATCAAAAGTTGCAATCTCTTTAATAATTAATAAACAATATAAATCACCGATATTTTGAACCTTTCAAAAATTAAAGGGCAAAGAAATTTAAGGAGGGTAGAATACCTGTGTTTTTGCAAATATAGGGCACCAGCCCTCTCCAACAAGACATTTTTTGGTGACATCAAAATTTAACATGTTCAGGGTATCATACACAGCCTTCTCTCTTCTTACCTAGGACAAGATGAAAAGAATGAGAGGTATTGGTTCATATTAAATATCCATCAAAAGCTGATCAGGTATTAGGAATGCCTTGCAGCTACATCCCAAGGAACAAGAATATATTCAGAAGCTAATTCTAACCATGTCCATCCATTCTGAAAAATGGGCTTCTACAAAAGCTAGAGCCTTATTCCGATGCCTAATCCCAGCATCCAGAGTTGCCTCTAAGTCAGTAAGACGTGATGAAACCTGTAACCAAAAACTATTCTTTTAATTAGAAATCATACAATCTCTATTAGAATATCCAGAAAATATCACTGTTGTATCTTAGAATAGTTTAGAATATCATGTATATCTCTTAGAAAAGGTTTTCATATTTCATTATATGTCATGATTTGTTTCCTTATTTGATTAAACTTAGGAGTCTAGCATTCATATTAATAGGGGTTACTGCTTTGTCTTTTTGTACAGCATCAAATCAATTCAAGTTCAGATTATTCTATCTCCATTTTCTCCGTCGTCCTTTCCTTTTTTCCCTACCTAAACCTTATAATCTAAACATGATATTGGAGCAGTACCACCAGCCTGCCACTATTCAGCTGCTGCATTTCCATAAATATGGAAGTCCACTTTATTTCCACAATTATTTTCTTTTTCCAATTACTCATTCTCTTGTCATGTTCTACTTCTGGCACCTTCTCTCTATCTCTTTACACACTTGATTATTTCTCTCTCCTGGTTTACGCCCCTCCCTTTTAGTGTTATTATTGATAATATAAAATATGTGGAGGATACAAATGGTAAAGACAAAATTTTTTGATAATATAAAGTTATTCTCTTGTTGACAATAAGTCCAATAGTCCACTAATGATCATACCAATGGTGACTTTTCTCCCAACTCCCAAGATCATTCCAATGTTGACTTTTTTTTTGCTACATCTCACATAAACTGCATCTTCGCCCCTGATGCATTCTAGCCCCTACATTTGTTCCCAGAGCAGTTTGATGACTATCTTTTGCCTCAAACTCCAGTCCAAAATGTAGTATGGTCCCATCTTCAGATTTTGTTGCCTGCCACTGTGATATTTTTCATTTGTTTTTTTAACAAGCTTAAATTTTAACTTGAAGAGTAGTGTTAGAATATCTAAAAATATCTCATAATATCATTATTGTATCTCATACTAATTTGGAGTATGTTACATATCTCATAAGAGTGGTTTCCATACTTCATTATATTTCATGACTTGTTTCATTATTAAATTAATATCAGGAATCTAGTATTCATGTAAATTTGGGTTAGTGTTTGTCAGTTGTATCACGTCAAATCCATCAATTTCACATTATTTAGTCTCTAGTTTCTTTTTTTTTTTTTATATACACTTACCCAATAATTTCAACAATATCCAACTTCCCATTTTTACAGTCAACAATTATAACATGTAATGATATAAAGCAACAAGGCACCGTTGATTTCAATTTAATGAATGGTAGACCTTTTTTCTTTTATCATTGGTCCATGTAGTCTACACCACCTAGTGAGATGTGTTAGGATTCAATTCCATAGTATGGGACTCGAGTCCCACATTGAAAGTTTGGGATTCTAGTGTGGAGTTTACAAGGCCTGGGCTCTCCTAACAACCAGCTTTTGTGGTGTGATTCTGTTAAGGTGCTTATCATGAGTTAAGGCCTGGTTGTTATTGTGCTCCTTTTTTTTTTACTTGATACTACTCTTTACCCTTGAATGATATTGATGGAAAAGATCCCCCGAAACATTATGGTACTGAATACTGAAAATCTTAAAGAGCATCAAAAGAAACTGGTAGTGACTTGAGTATTTAACTGCTTGATTCTCCCCCCTTAACAGTTAGCTTTTAAGGGAGGGTTCCCTAGTGTTTGGATGCTTTTCCCATCTTAGAATTGGAATTAGGACTTAATTCAACCCTACAAAATTGACTTATAAAGAGAGGAGTATCTAATCCTTATAAGGACTACATTACTCATATATCTGTAGTCATGGGATCTCAACAATATTAAAATATTGAAGTTCAGACAGCAACTTTTCCCCAAAGAAACTGTAGCAGCAAAAAGTTCAGTTTTATCTAGAAACTGGAGCACATATGACCTCTATGTTATGACACAAAGGTATATAAAATCGAAGAGGAAAAAATATCTTCTTAATCTGAGCATACATACCTCCGAAGTTATTTGCCTCTGTTTACTTATGTCTTCAGGAACAGGGTAACAATTTGCACCAAATGCATCACAAATTTTCAGAATCTTTGTTCTTGCTTGCTCCCCAGAGAAAAAAACTACAAACACAGTTTTCTCAACCTGAAAAGAGGATCAGGAATCTGTGTCATCAGGAGGACAGAGAAATTATTAGAAAAATAAACAAACTGGGCATGGGATTGGTTAAAGTAATAAGTTAAATACTGATTAACAAAACTAAAGATAAATTATCAATATTCATTAAATTGATAAGAAGGAAGAAAACCATCTCGGCTGAAATAGGATCCACGATTTGTTCATCAGCAGGTGCCTGATTGAAAAGCATATTGCCTCTTGTAGCACGAAACAACATCCTTTCAAACCTAAGAACTTTGGATTTACAAATTATCCCACTGATAAATCTTAAACCAGATTGATTTGATGGTGCAGGCCTCACTTCCTGAAAATAAACCATTTATTACAGTTCCCTTACATGTCAAAATAAAATTGAAAAAAACTTGTAACAGAACCTTTACACTTTCTGTAGTAGAAAAATATCAACAGTAATAAGATGTTAAGGAACCTGTTCAAACAAAAATGGTGTCTCAACATAGTTTTCGTTTGAGAAAACGTTCTCCTCCAGTTCTCTCTCTTCTGAAATGGCTTTGCCATGATTTGAAACAAGAAAACCACATGCCTGAAACATGCCCACAAAATTATATCATCCGTACATGAGAGAAAGTATGTAGGAGTATTTTCCATCGAAAAGAACAGAATTACATTTATAATTATAGATTACAGATAAAATGTCATTGAACAAGACAGAATACATTAAAATCAGAAGTATAGCAGAAAAGCAGATCAACAAAATATCTCCAATGACTAATGTTGAGTTTCAATCAAAAAAGACCCCTATTGGCTAATTGAATTAAAACAGGAAAAACTAGCGTAACCAGAAATAATAGAGAGCATATCAAAACCTCTACAGAACTTTAAAAGAGACTATCCTAACCACAATATCCAAGGAGAATACCTTTTGTAATACAATCTTGAACTCTAGGAGTTCGTTATATGATTGCCGAAGTTTCTCACTATTAGAGTTCATTTCAATTAGCTCATGCTCATGCTCAGCAAGTTGTATCTGATATAAGAGAAAAACAGCATAACTAACAATGTCAGATTCAATAGTGATAACCACCCATGTAAACAGGTAAAATTGAAGACAACCAACATAAGATCCATCATCATGTTATTGCTGGCAGCCAGCCATGTATATATTGAATAAACCCAAGGACAACGATCACATCTGATGGGGAAAAAAGTGAAATAGAGAAGGACCTCTAAATCCTCCAGATAAATATCTGATTGCAAGACCGGATGCGAAGACATTAGACCAGCTTTATTGATTTGATCCTTGAAGAATCGTAGCTTTCTTGACATTTCTGCACATCGCTTTACCTGTCAAGAAAAATGCAGTTAGCATAATAATAATAATAATATATATATATATACATATATATATATATATATATATATATATATATATATATATGTTTAGAGAATATTATCACTATCATGACTTATGAAGATAGATAACAATATATCCAGTGCAAAGAAACTATAAAAAGCTAAATTTTCTGCTAAAACATCAAAACATCTCATAATATCATTTTATTTATTTCTTAATATTTTAAAATAACTTTGATGATCTCTTAGGAGTGTCTCATATTTCATCATTTGTTTTCTTAATTAATAAGGATTACGAGCCAAATATATAACAAAGATTAGTGCCTAGTCTTTCAAGTCACATATCGCATCACATCAATATACATCAGAGAGCATATTCCAGTCTTTTTTATCTATCTTTTCCATTTCCTCTACCTTAATCCCAACAATTTCAACAATGACAATATTTTATACACCAAATTCATTTTAATTCCACAAAAGAGAGGAAAACAATAAAAATAAACTTCTTCCCAAAGTTTGAACCAGTTTCTTCCTTATTTTAATTAACACGAAGAAAGGCACTACGTATCTCCATCAAAACAAAACAAAAAAAACAAAATAAAGAAATAAATAGACAATTCGTCATAGAGTGAGCAGTTAACTTCTTGTATACATATTTTTTTTTTATCTCAATTTTATCCTTAAGAGATGCATAGATGGAAACAGATTAAAATATAATATATATATATATATATATATATATAGAGAGAGAGAGAGAGAGAGAGAGGATAGAAAGAGAGAGAGAGGAGGGATCCTTTTACTCCAGAAGTAAGTCTACCTAGACTTACTCCATTCAATAACTTATGTTTTAAATCAAATTTCAACAATCCAACCGTTCAATTTAAAGTTCTTAACGCATAGATCAAATCTGCAAATTTTTAGAAAACTTGAAAATCATTTGATACTTCATTTCATTAATTTAAATTGACGGATAATCATAAAATCATTTTATACATTGACTCGAATTAATGAAATGAAGTATAAAATGATTTTCACATTTTCTAAAAATTTACAGATTTGATCTATGCATTAAGAACTTTAAATTGAATTGTTGGATCGTTGAAATTTGATGTAGAATATGAGTTATTAAACGGAATAAGTCTAGGTAGACTTACCCCTGGAGTAAAAAGATCTCTTCTCATATATATATATATATATGTGTGTGTGTGTGCCCGCATATAGATATCAATCTAGAGAATTTGGAAAATAATAATCTCTTTAACATGAAATAAACTATAAACTATGTACTTAATAGAAGATATTTTCAAATTTTTTTCTAACTAGTAAATTGAGAAGATAGTGTCATAATATCTGGCCCCATAAAATAACCTCAAATCCAAACTGCAGACTAAGTCCTAACATAAAAAATAATACTGATAGTTACCATTCCAAAACGGGACAAAATTAAGGGCATTCAAAATGCAATAGGGTTTCTAATAATTAGCGCAGTGTAGATTACCTGGTTAACAAATGTTCTCTGGAAGGGGCTTTTTTCAGCATTTAACTACAGATAAGAAAATAGAATCCATAAGAAATGCAGTGATTAATCTCCAGAAAAATTTTATACCATCAACACCGGAACCAGAAATTTTAGAAAGATATGACAGCTAAGGAAAAAAGTTGAAACAAACTAAAAACATTTCCCAACACTCAAACAAACCTGCAAGTTGCCACCCAAAATATCATTTATAATAGGATACATCATTATATATGATATTGCAAAGAATATATATTCCTGGAACTTTAAATAACACCCCCACTTTTAGTCTGTCCGTGTAATGTATGAGAAAATAGACCCGAATTGAACATTAGCATCAAAGCTTTTGCTTATCCAATATCCATATATATTTAGATCCACCAGACTCTAGAGCCGAAAGAGCTACAATTCTGTAGATGTACAACAATTCTAAGAAGCATTCTTTTCTCATAATCACATAAAGAAACAGCTTCTAAGAAGAATCCTCATATGCAAAAAAGATGCTAATTACGGGAAAAATAACTATAGTAATACTCTTCCGTCCCATTATAGGTGTTGTGTAAGATAAAAAAAAATGTCTCAAAATAAGTATCATTTTAGTTTTTCAATACAGTATTAATTACTTCTTTTTTATTTATACTCTTAACACTCACAGTCTTAAATGACTGCAGTTTTAGTATGCGGGAAATGTTCTCAATTTTCAAGTATTTATCAATAGAGTGAGTTATTTTAGCAAAATTACATCAAAAAATGATAAATTTATTGTATTTTTTAATTTGTGTGTAGAAACTTTGAAATGCAGTCATTATGGAACAGGGGTAATATTTTTTAGAAAGTTGTTGTATTACATCGTTTCTAGCAATGAAAAGTTAATTTCACATAATTTTGTAAAATTGTAGTATTCTCTTTCATTTGTTTATTAATTTTTCTTGATTTGTGTACAACAATTGCTTCAACTTCCGAGGGACAAATCCAGAAATCTATTTAAGGGGAGGCCAGAAAATATTAATAATAAATTAAATTATAATAGTTAAATATATCATAAAATTCACCTACAACTACAATAGTATATGCATCATAAAAAACATAGATAGAGAAGTATAGAAAAAATTAATCAGCATATTCTTTTTAGTAATATAATCAGAGTTATAAATCATTTAATATTGATTAAATCATAATAATATATCAATTCTCAAAGACTTATGGAAGGGCTGCATGGCCCCTGCTTGCCCCCATGAGTCCTTCTATGGTTGTTGCCTTGTGACTTGGAGGTCTCACGGTCAGATCCCTCTCACCTTGTGGGGTTAAGGTGGCATACATCTACCCTCTCCAAACCCTATTAGGCGAGAAACTCGTGCACTAGATCACCCTTTTATAGTTCTCTAACATGACTACGGGCACAGTGAACAATTCATTAGTGACATCATTTTGTCCTTGATTACCAATAGGATTTACCACTATCAGTAGCACATACACATAGCCGCACAATATAAGTAAAAAAGGAAACCACATTAGCAAGTTTCTAAAATTAGCCGCCTTCTGAACCTAAATTTATATGCTACAAAGAACAATGCATGACAGTGAACAGAGAGCAGCAATCTCATTTGGAAGTTAGAACCCAAACCGAAACCATCCTATCCTCACCAATACAAGACAAGTGTTGGAAAATTTTAAGTCCCACACTGACTGAAAATGAGAAACTCAGAAAAGTAAACAAGACCTTTCAGAATTTCAAGTTTTCAACAACAAAGTATATAGTATAACCCACCTTCAATAAAAATAGGAAGTCTGTGTAACCTGAGAAGCTATTTATCAAAAATAGCTTAGTTTTGTGGATTGGAAACCTCTAAAGCGAGTAAAGATAAAATGAGTAATCTAAAGAGTGGATTCGATATTCTACTACATCCATTATTTTCCAATCAACAACCGAGATAACTCAGTTTATCCTCTAAAGTGAGTTTCTCTACATTTTAAACACAAAATTAAACGTAAGCAACAATGCAACAAAACTGTTCATCAACCAATCTCTCAAACCGTAACTAGATTCATCAACATACAATGTAGAATCCTATTTCGTATAAACTATTGGCGTGAAGCATCCAGCATCAAAAATCCAATTCCAAATCAATCACGCGCAACAAACAACAAGAGAGAACGACGCGTGCGAACAAATCCCGCACTAGCACCACATTCCTGAACTCAAAACACACGAATTCAAGCAATGCCGCATGCTACGTCAATCATTTCCCGAGCGAAACGCAAGAAACTTCACGCACTCGACTCGAACAAAGCCAAAACTAATGCAGACAAAGACATTTCCGGAAAACGAATAACAAAAGGCGCGAAAAGCAAGAAAACGCAATTTGAAAAAAAGGAACGAAGATTGGATCTAAGTGAGAAAAAAGTTACGTCGCGAAATTGAAGGAAGCCGAGTTGGCCTAAATAGGTGATGGCGCGGTGAGCGGACTCGGCGGGGATGATGAGCTGGACGAACGTCATCATCTCGGAGCGCATCAGATCCATTGGCGGCAAGTCTTCTATGAAGCGAACCATTTTCCCGGGAATGGATCTTCGGGTGCAGATCTGAGAAAACCGTTTCTCTGTGAGAGTGCTTGCGTGCGTGTGGTGTGATGTGAGGCTTTGTTTGAATTTGAAGGGAGCGTTTGTTTTGGTTTGTTAAACTTGAGCACTCTGCTTCAGTTTCCCTTTCGCAACTGCCAATGCCATTTTGCATTAGATTAGAATTGGAAAATTTTCACATTTTCTTCCACGGAATCTGATTCGCTAAAATATAAACATTGCTGTTGTGGTAGAATTCCCATAGCTAATGCTCATGCTTTTCTATAGTCGAATCTCTTTATATCCTCGTCACACGTGTTTATTATATGTGTCGAAGCAAATTAAATTTTTACAGGCAGAGTATTATTATTTATTATTATGTTCTATGAAAAAACGAAAGAAAATAACATGTATAATTGTATCTATATATACCTACCTATAAATAAATGCAGGCATGTTTTAATAACTTTATTTTACCTTTAGTTTTTTCACATTTTATTTTCTCTTTCATTATTGTTTTTAAAATCATTCATTGTCACTCTTCAACTGCTTTTTTCTCTCATTCTCTTTCTCATAACTGTCAATTTTTATTTGTTATTTTAAAATAAATATACAAAAACATGAACACTAGTTATTATTGTCTGCAACCCACCAAACTACCCTAGCAGCAAGATGATATTTCTTAATCGTTACTTGTTACCTATTTCCCCCACTTATTGATTATGTTACTCGTTATCTACTATTGTTATATTCTACTTATTATTTGTTATATTTTATTTATTATCTATTACATGTCACTTATTTTCCTTTATTTATTACTTATTACTTGTTATTTTGTTATCTATTATTATTGCCCCTTAACAGATAACAAATAACAAGTAAAGGGCAATATGTAGAGCGTAACATGTAATAGATAATAAGTAGTAAATAGTAGGTGACAAATAAATAAGGTTAAAAATAAATAAGGTTAAAAATTTAATTTGGTCCTTTATAATATTTTTTGTTTTAATTTAATCTCATTTTAATTTTTTATTTTAATTTGGTCTCTAATAATTTAAATTATTGCAATTTGAGACTTCCGTCCAAATGATTTAAACGGGGTTAACTCCTGGTGACGTGGACGCCACTTGGATGTGGACGTGGATGCATACGTGGATGCTTAATTTTTTCATGCATCTGAAACCAGAACGGCCCGTTCTGAAACAATTATATAGTTTTAAAACATTATATATATATATATATATATATATATATATTAAAATTTTAAAATTATTAAATTTTTAATAAGAAATACTAAAATTGCACAATTATGATATTTGAGAGATTAAAATTGTTTAATTAAAGTTATGAGACTAAAATTACACAACTGTAATCTTTTAAGGACTGAAATTACTCAATTAAAACCTTAAGGATCAAAATTGCATAATTATAATACTTGAGCGATCAAAAGCACAATTAAGCAAAGAATATTTTATTCTCAATTTTGGAAAGGGTCGTTCTGGGTCCAGGTATTTTCAAAAAAATTGTCATCCACGTGGCATCCACGTATGCATATACGTGATATCCACATGACCAAAAGTTAACTCCGTTTAAATAATTTGGACGGAAGCCCCACATTGAAACCAATTAATTAATTTGGAACTAAATTGAAACTAATTAATTAGTTTGGGACCAAATTGAAACAAAAAATAAAAATAGGACTAAATTAAAACAAATAATTAATATAAGGGACCAAAATAGGATTTTAGCATATATATATATATATATATATATATATATATATATATATATATATATATATATATATATATATATATATATATATATATATATATAATTAATGCAGCTAATAATTAGAAATGGGCCTCATAAAAGGGGAAAGCGTGGATTAATAAAGGTACGTACGAGGAAGAGCGAGTGGATCTCTGGAAACGACGTCGTCGGGGGAGGTTCGCAATTCGACAGTGTGGGGTTTAGCGGCGAGATCGTCCTTCTTCTCCTCGTGGCCGCGAAGGGAAGCGCGAATGCCGAGGTTACGGTACCGTTTTGGGTGAAGTGTGAGGTTGAGGGACGGCACGGCGTCCGACGGCGGAGATTGACGGTGGAGATAGGACGGAGGATGAACTTAAATTAAGATAAGTTTTAACAAGCAGGTAAGGAGATTAGTTACTTATTGTTTGGATTCAATCAGTTAAATGTTGATGGTGAAAAATGTTTGAACCATTCCTCACCGATCCCGTTCGACTTGATTAAATGCTTTCGAGTTGCTATAGAATGAAAGTCCAAGGCTAGATTAATACACATCTATGCAGCAGTCGATGATTTATCTTGTGAATTCGTTTTTGGGTTTTCTATTTTATTTTTGCTGCGGTTGCATATTCAATGTAATTGATTATACCGTTAGAAATTGGGATGTCTGAAGAGAGCATTTTCAACTTTGAACTGGAAAAATTGACAACCATGGTTTTAATGATCAGTAATAAATGAGGGTGTGTAGAAAAACCCAAGTGACAAAACCTAGGCATTGCATGTTGTGTTACCTAAACTAGAGCTTGAAATTTAAGTATTGGTTGTGTGTTTGCGTGCATGTTCTTTTCTTTTCCTCTGAAAGTTGTATATCTAGCCAAGACTTATCCTAATTTGTTTTCACCAGGTTTTTCTATATACTTGATGGGGAAATCACAAGCAGATGAGAAGATTCTCAGCTACAATGATGTGGTTCTTAGACGATCGGATCTAGACATCCTTAGTGGTCCATATTATTTGAATGATCGAATTATTGAGTTTTATTTCAGCTATCTTTCTTCATGTCATCCCTCTCAGGATACTCTGCTGGTTCCCCCATCCATTGCATTTTGGATTTTAAAATGCCCTGTCGCTGAGGCTCTTAGTGATTTCATAGAACCCCTTCATTTATCTGATAAGACATTGGTTATATTTCCCATCAATGACAATGATGATGTTGAGAGAGCTGAAGGTGGTTCACATTGGAGCTTACTTGCATACTATCGCAATGCTAATTTGTTTGTTCACCATGATAGTTGCAGAAGCATGAATGCAGCACCTGCCAAGCAACTATATAAAGCTGTTTCTGGATACATGGGGTTATCAAGCTCAGCTTCTGAGGCCAGCTTTATGGAATGCACTGATTCACCCCTACAAGAGAATGGCTATGATTGTGGTTTATATGTCACAGCCATTGCCAGAATAATATGTAGCTGGCATGTAAATCATAAAAATACTGATACAAATGATCTGTGGTTTTCTGTCGTGAAGGAACAGGTTTCTCCATCTGTCGTTGCCAGCATGCGAGGCGAGATCCTGGCCTTGATCAGAGATCTAATGGCAAGACATTGAGATCAACATGCTCCAGATTAAAATACATCTTCTTATTTTAAGTATTGAATTTAAGTTTGAGCATCTTCTATATCTTGATTGGTGAGAAGACTTTGATTTACACTATGTTTAGACTTTAGATACTAAGTGAAATTGAGGGGATATTAATTGAAGTGATTTTGAAGTGAAATTTTGTATTGTTTGGATTGATGTAATTAGAAAAAAAATGAAATGAAATGGTTATTTATTTATTTATTTATTTGGTATGTGAAAAAGTGAATGGAAAGAAATGAGAAACACTAAAAAAATTAATTTTATCCATGTAATTAAATTTAAAACCTAATTTAATTCAATAATATGCATAATAAGTATTACATAAGTTGCGTATATTAATGTGGGTTATATTTATTATTTTTATTTAATTAAGCTTTTAATTAAAATGTCATAAAACATAAAATAACTAATTACGTTAACAAAATTATTCTTACGATGCTATAATTTATCTTATTTAATTAATTTTTTTAACATCGCGTATTTAATTAAATTCAAAAACTGTTTTAGTATAAAATTATGGTTAAGCACGGGTGGGTGTATTTTTTTAATCTCCAGTGAAAAAATATAGAATTTGCAAAAGGGGACAATTTTTCTGTTTTCAATCACCGCGGTTGTATTCAATGAAATTTTTTTTTGCAAATTACTTTCTTCCATTTCCATCCGAAATCATGGATGTGTTGGAAAGAAATGTAATATTGCCAGTGAAACAGATTTTTATTACTTTCTTTCTTAATTACTCACTAAACAAAGGAAATGATTTTTTTTTCTTTTCTAAATCCTTCTAACTTAAATCACTCCCTCCTAATTCACTCAAACCAAACAAAAGTGTGTCAAGTCTGTTTGAACCTTACGTTTGAGCCTTTGACTACCCAGTCACTGCTGAAGCTTAAGCATTTAGATGTTAATTTCGCAATAAATACATTTTGGTTAGTTGTAAGAAATCCTTTACATTGCTCAGTTTTTTCTTCGTTACAATGCAATTTTAAGAGTCTGTGAGCACTGATATATCACTTAATTACAAGGCGTAGAACAATTACTTTTTTCTTATCCGTACGCTAGTTTGATTTTCTCAGATTTGATTTTACTTTGATATTAACTTGAATTAAAAATGCTTACGTTAAATTTGGAAGTGAGTTATGCTCATATTAACGGACTCTAATTCCTTCACTCCAAAGTTTATTCATATTTCCGGTCTATGTGATTATCATGTGTGCCATCTACCATGCAACATTATTACAATAGTACATCATGACTACTTGAAAAATAGTCAATGCTAGAGGAAATGCAGGATCCTTTTAGTTTTAGGTACCATCTGAATACTGTGTCCCCGTGGCATTATCACATTTAGGCCAGAACATTGTGGAAACATCACGCGAAAATTGAGAGCAAGAACAATGAAAATAAATATTTGAACTAACGTAGGGGGAAAATGTCTATTCATTGTTAGCTAGCTGTGAGAAAATAAAGGGCAACGGAGGCCCATCAAAATTTTAAGAACCTTGTACATTTGATACAACTTTTTGTTTATATTTTGTATAGAAACAACGTAAGCTCTCTACATTCATTAACATGATTTGACAACCGCAAACAACAGTAATTATACTTAGGAGTCCTGCATCAACAAAAGTATACAGCAAATAAGTCAAAAAAGAAAACTACAAAATAAAAAACCTAGCATAAGCCACACATTAGACTTAACATACATGTTAACAAACTAAGTAAATGTCCAGATTTTATTCCCAGCAAAAGCAATAATCCAATAGCAACATCACGCCACTTCAATTTAAGCAGTGCCACAAACATCTATCGGGAGAGCAAAATTGTTGTTATTAACATGGGACATCTCTCTTCTTTTTTTTTTCTATTTTCTTTTCTTTTTCTAGGAGGGTGAGGAGGGGGAAGATGCAGAGTTGTAACCAAACCAAGAGAGAGAGAATAATGGAATTCGAGCAGAAGCAACAGGGAATCAGGGATTACTGGGACAAGAAATGCAGACACTGAACCATTTTCTTAACGATCACCATGTAGTATGGTTTTGGTAAACTCGTACACAATAGAACCAATATGAGAGAATTGATGAAGTTCAAGCACGACAATTTAGACAATTTGACACGATATCCAGAAAAGATTTGCATCGAATGCAACTATATCATATTCATAAGAGCAACGATGTATAAAGTTCCATGCAGTTTGCAATAACAATCGAGGTATAGTACCAAATTTCCAAAATTGGAGGTCATTTAGATTCAGTAAACTTGCTAGGTTAATCTCCAAGAAAATTATTAAGAAAAATGGCACTCACATCTTTTGAAGATTATTTACGTGCTGGTGTCCACAGGATAGCTCCCTAGCACTCGCAAGAATGTAGCAAATTCCTGTAAAGTGTATCAGTTTTAGAACGTCTATTCAAGTAATGCTTTCAATGTGCTTTGAAGGATTAAATTAAAGCACACCTTTAGATGCCTTAGGGCATTTTGTGCACTCTGATCAGCCATTGATGCTTCAAAATCAACATAGAAAAGATAATCAAAGTACCTGTATAAGATAAGAACTATGCTCAGCAGTTCAGCACGACAATCATCAACAATATAACCTTTTAGCAGACAACAATAATAATGATTTTAAGTTTTTGACTAATAAGTTTAAATGATGCATGTATTTGAGTTCAGAAAAAGATCAGTAGCTATGATTTTCAGTAATTATACTTGGAATTGTTGCTATCATCTGATGCTCTTAGAGGTTGGTTACGCAAAGGACGACTCTCAATCTGTTGGGGAAACAAATGAATTGTATAATCAGGATTCAGGAATGCCTACAAAGCACGCTTTCAATGTCACTTCCTCAAAAGATATAACAGGTGATGCTAGGGAAGACAACAAACCTTTGTTAGGTTAATCTGACGCAAAGCAAAAACAGCAAGGGCCTTGAAAAGTATCCCTGGACCCTCTTCTAAAGAAAACACTATGCTTGTCTGAGAAATCAACACCACAATTAATGGAAATATTCAACATTGATAAAAGCATAGACCAATAAATGGGGGAGTCTGAGACATGAGATGTATTACATCCAATAACTCCATCTATTTATTAGTTGAGTACCTTAAATGGCCTATCAGTGCCCGGAATTATAGGTTCTCGTGCTAGCATTAAAAATCGGGTGATATTATCACTATCATCCTGCAAATGCAAATCCATTGGTGATCAAACCTACCATGAACCAGAACTGCCAACCACATAAGTTAGATCACTCACGCCATGGACCCATACCTGAATGTCCTGAGCAAGTATATTCAAGCCATAGATCTTTGCAGCAGCAGAACTAGCAACTGCTCCTGCATCTTGTAGTTTGTGGAAGGCGACATGCTATAATTTGTAACTATGTTAGCATAAGTGATAATGAAAAACAAATCAACAGTACCAGTAAAAATTGAATAAAAATCCTATAACCCAAGGTGCAATATCTAACCATATCTTCACAAGATGATAAGAATATGCTAATTTTCCAAGCAGGTCAGAATTTGACCAAGGATGACCTACTTACATAAATTAAATATATAAATGCTCTGAAAAGTGAAATCTTAAGGAAAGAAGCATAATTCTTAACCCAAAAAAGTGGGTAAGGTTCAAATGATCCTGACCACAAAAATTGGGTAAAGGAAAGAAGCATCATTGTACCTTAAAAATTTAAGCATGATCATTATTCATTAGTCAACAGAAACACCTAAAATGATAACAGCTAAATAGCTTTCAATAATTCTATACTAACCTTAGCAGCACCAGCTGTGTCATCAACTGCTTCTCGCACCAATCCGAATTTTGTTAGTGTGTTCTCACATTGAGCAAGAGCCTGAAAAAGTGTCAGTCTAGGATATGTTTGTGATTCATGAAAAGGTAAGGCTTAAAATGTTAGAGTCACACCTGTGGGTGACTTAGAACCCGCTTCAAATCCTCAAGTTTAACACCATGGTTGGCCATCAAACAGTGACGGACTGCATATTTTACTTCTCCTACTATATGTAAACTGTGCCGGAGTAAAAGATCATAATTTCTATGGATGCTCCCTCCTAAAGAATTCTCAATTGGCAAAACTGCTCTATCCACAAGCCACCTTTCAACAGCCTAGCATGGGAAACCAAAAATGAGGTAAATAAAGAGACTAGAGAGTAGAGACAGTAATAATTAACCCTCTTGGAAAACGTCTATGAAAAAAGGGTAACCCCAGTAAGAAAACAACAATCATAAAATAAGACTAGAACTAGCACCTGTGATTTTGAATTTTAGTGATTAGAGTAACAATAACAAATAATACGTTAAATTTGTCCAGACAAGAACCAGTAGTACAGTACAACAAAAATCAATCAAGATTAACATGAAAATCCATAAAGAAAACAAGGGAAACTGAAAAAAACTCAGGGTGTATTGAATTGGGCTTTTAAAAAACTTTTTTTGATAAAAAAGTTTTATGATATTTAATCAAGACTTTTAAATTATATAACTATGTCCCTGGGTATTTAATCAAGATTATTAAGAATTTTTAAATAGTGTGTCAAAATTTAGTGGCAATGTGGCATCCAATTGAGACTTTTTGCAACTTACAAAAAGTCCTATGACATTCAAAAAACATATAGATTTTGATGGATTATGTTATATGGTGGATTTTGAGTGACCTTTTAGTAGAATGTATAAATAACACTCATTCAACAATCCCACCCAAACCCTTAAGACTTCCCTACTCTTTCATTCCTTAGTTTTTCATTCGTCCCCAGACTTTTCTTTCTCCCATATCACAATCCCTTCACTTTTCATTGAAAGCAAATAGGCAATACAGACACTGGTACAGTACTTGATCATCTATTTCTTCCAATACTACACACCTCTACACAATGAGATAAAAGACCTTTCTACTTTTTCTTATCCTTCAACCACTAGTTTGGACAAATTCATTGTATGCACTCTAAAGTATTAGATAATGTCTTTTCCTAGTTTGTATAACAGGAGATTGGATTTTCTTAGGTTTTGTCACTCTGTTAAATAGAAAAGTTTTCATGAATATTCACATTTACAACTTAAAGATCGATTTTTGTGTATGGGAAAACACTTCTATTTTCATTTCCTGTTTTCTCTATTAATTATAAAAATGAATATTCTTAATTTGTTTCTTAGTTTCAAATATTAGTGCTTGAAATGATGAAAGGAATATTTTTTATACTAATTTTATTTGTATTATATATGTAATTAGTTAAATATTTCCTAGTGGATTGTGAATTTCCTGATCTGCACTAATTTCTAGCTCCATTTTGATGTGTGTGATATTACCAACAAGACTTTGCATGACATGGTAATGACCCTCAAAATGAAAATGGATTGTCCAATCTTCATCATATGCCCTTGAGGATTGTGATGGGGAGGATATTTGATATTTTTAAATCACAATTCACAATTTTTAAGTTAACTCCTCCATTTAAGACAAGACCCAAACTTGTGTTAACGTGTAGTACTAAATAACTTTCATCGCAAAAAATATGTTGCTATGATGAATTCCCAATTGAACTAGTGATGAATCTTAGTGTATGTTTGGTTTCACGTTCAGAACTCTTAACTCACGTAAAAAACGTGAAAACAATAAGTTAATATTACTTGCTTTTGCGTCAAATTCATGAAATCGTGGATCAATGCCGCCAATCCAAACAGGCACTTAATCTTCAGCGTTATTAGGAGAAAAGGGCAGCGAAACTTTACCTCAAAAGCAGTGTCAAACTGTTCACAAGGCACAGCTTCACAATTTGGATAGGCCTTCTGTGCTGCTGACTCGCTGTAAGCACCGCGAACCCCCTGAAAGTGCAGTATTTAGCCATACAATATATAAAATTCAATTACAACGCCCTAATTTACACTCTCATCCAATATGTCAGGTGTAAAAATTTACTCTAACATGTCATGAAATTTAAATTCCATATATAATTAGCTCCTATCACTCTTTCGCGGGATGAATAAATGGAAAAACAAAGCAAATGTGTGAAGAAAGTAATGCTTGCAGGAGCACTGACACAGGTAATCAAATAAGCTCAGGATAATATTCAAATAATTCTTTTAAAACAAGATCTGTTATCTATTTGATCACTATTTTGATAATTGTGCTTACATACAGAGTGATACATAATAAATAAATAAAATAAAATAAAAACAAAGGAATTATATTCCACTAATCAAAATAGACGGGAAATAGACAACAATCAGAACATGCAATGCAACAAGCAAACACCTGATACGCAACACGAAGCCGAGAACCATCGGAAACTGAAGCAGATAACTGAGTCGATGTCAAAGGCCCTGAAAAATGAATCGCAAAAGGCATCGATAATAATAATAGCAACAACGAAAACGGAAAGGGGAAAGCGTGGATTAATAAAAGGTACGAGGAAGAGCGAGTGGATCTCTGGAAACGACGTCGTCGGGGGAGGTTCGCAATTCGACAGTGTGGGGTTTAGCGGCGAGATCGTTCTTCTTCTCCTCGTGGCCGCGAAGGGAAGCGCGAATGCCGAGGTTACGGTACCGTTTTGGGTGAAGTGTGAGGTTGAGGGACGGCACGGCGTCCGACGGCGGAGATTGACGGCTGAGATAGGACGGAGGATGGGCTACGATTCGCGACGCCGCCATCGAGACGGTGTTTGGTTTTGCAAAATGCGAAGTACACTACACAGTTACCTGTTTCCCGGTGATGGGGGCCATCACCATAACCCCGTGTCTAAAATATTCGATAATTAATTAATTCGCAGATAAAAATGAAGGTCTTTCATAATTTAGCAACACGCTGCATATAGTAATTATAATAAACTAGGAAAAAGAAGTATTCTTCGTCTATTAAAAGAAAAAATAAATTAAAAATATAAGAGGAAGAAGTTACTTATAAGAAAAAGATAATTATTAAAAAAAATATACATATAAAAATAAAAATAAAAAATAATTAATATCCTTTTATATATTAGTATAGATTAAATAAAAAGTAATATTATATATACTTCTTAATGCAGCATTATATATTTCAGATGTTAAAAAAATTACCTCACACATATTTTTAATAATTAATCACAACCATTAAATATTTAAAAATTGTGACTAAATATAAAATTAATTAATATTGTATTTAATCGATATGAATTGAATAAATTATTTTCAATTGAATTCTTGAGTTATTTTTGTCATAATATTGATTGTTTTATTTTTACATAAATATACTTACTGATTCAAATATTTTATAAAATTATTTATAAATGAATTTATTTATTTTGTTTCTAAATCAAATTCTTTTTTCCTGACTTAGCCTAATAATTAAGAAAGAAAGATTAGAACAATAGAAATATAATGAGTTAGATCTAATTCCATTATGATTATTTTTGTCAAGAAAAGTTATATATAATATATGAGTTAATCATCTATATATTGTCAGTGTAAAGTTTTTTATACTAGCAGTCAATTAGAGTCGTTACTAGTACTTTTTTTTTAATTTAATTAAATGAATAGATGAAAAAATACTATTAACGACTCTGATTAACTGCCTGTTGTAAAAAAAATTTACACTGACAATGTATAGATAATTAACTCATAATATATTATAAGTTTTACAATAATCATCTAAAAAAATTGATAGAAATCTTGATCCTTTAATAATGTAAAATCATTTTACATTGATACACGGTCATTAAACTTTATTATATGTTATTATATATATATATATATATATATATATATATATATATATATAATTTTGAAATTATTAGTCAAAATGGCAATATAACATTAGTTTTTTTCTTTATTTTAATTCTTTCTCATCAGATTATATGAAGACAGAATTTAATTTATGTACGAAATTATATATTGTTATTTTGTTAGTATTGTTTTCTAATAAATATTTATTTTGATAATATACATTTATATTTAATATAAATCTTAGTAACATATATTTATACATATTACTAAAATAAAATTTTAATTTTGATTAAATTAATACAAACAATATATATGTTAATATATCTAAGTTTTGACCTTTTACAAATTGTTAGTGAGTTTCATTGTCAAGCATAATGCCCTCTTTTTCTTTTGGTGCATAAATTGAATCAACGATTTGATGTATTGTTATTATTGTTGTTCTATAAAAGTTTAATGGACTAAATTAGTTTAGTAGTAAAATGATTTGGTAAACCCTACAAGTTGAAATGTATATGTGGGTTAATTTGGCACGATGAAATTTTTTTATGGATTATTTATTTTTGTGACTTTCTTTCACTTTTTTATCTATTAAATTATACTTAATAAAAAATGTTAGACTAAATCAACTCTAAAAAATTAGTGATTTAATTGATGCATTAAGTCAAATTGAATTAATTATTTTTTAAGTCATTTTTTTTTTAAGTTTGGCTCCATTAATTAAATCATTTAATTAGTTTGTTGAATCAAACAATTTTTTACACCTTTATAAATTAAGATATTTTTGTTAATATTTTATTAATTTGGACTTTTGAAATGTTTGATCGAGTTGTTATGACAAAAAATATCGACTACATTTTTAATGTTACTAAACTAACATTTTTAATGTCATATAATTATTTTTATTATATTTTGAATAAATTATGTCTTTACGTTGAATATTATAATGACACTAACATCTTTTCAAAATATCATTGTTATCGAATCGTATCGATCGGTCGGATGTCCAATCCAACTACTACTAAAATTTAAAATATTTTGTAAATGAATTGAACAAGCAAAGAATTGATCAAATTATTTCAAAATTAGTCAAACCGGTATAGAAAATTAATTTGAATCAATCCTATTTAAACATGTATATATTAAATGTAAAACTTTATTTAATTTTTTAATAATAATATATCTAAATAAATTATGTAACAATTATTTTTAATGCTTTTCTTATAAAAATATAATTTTAATCACTTATATTAATAAGAAAAAACTAAGATATAATATCTTAGTTTTTTATATTGATTTGACATTTTGTATTCTAAATATAAAAATTGGACATTGTTTTGTTTCATTAAATTTTTTACTTAAATATTAAATTATATTTATTTTAGACTTTAAAAAATTTATAAATGATGATTTATTTAATTTTTTTAGTGTCATGAAATTATATTATATTTACTTAATATTATTTTATATTTTATTATTTTATTAATATCGATTTCATCGTAGTTTAATCACAAATGAAATTTAGACTAATGTATAAACTCATTCAATGATAAGATTAATTTTAAAATCGCCAAAAAATACTAGTGCAATATTCTAAGAGCATCTTCAGTTAACTTGTTTATAAGCAACTTCTACTGGAGATGCTCTAAATGAATTATATGGAAAATCCACGTGGCCTAAAAATTTATCCTTTTTGTCAACTAATACGATATACGTGGTTTTGTACGAGTGACTCGACTGCTTTGCACGTTTTATAAGTAAGTAAACAATATAATATATATTTAATTTATTAAGGTAAAAGCTCTTAAAAGAATAAACCTTTATGATTAATTTATGAAATAAGCGATGTGTAAAGCAAACACGTTAATTTATATATTGAAAAACATGAAAAAGTGCAAAATAAAAGTAGCATTAACAAAGTTTAAATTTAGTATATTACAAACAATAATGTCTACATCGGTAAACTTTTTTTTTAATGGTATTTAATTTAATAATTTAAAATACATAATTCAAAAGGTGAAACTATCACTTAGAGCTGATCCAACATATTTTAAGGCCTAAAGCGAATTTTAAAATTAAACATTTTTTAAATTAATAACAATAATTTATTTTAAATTTATTTTTTGAGCCTTTTGAGATTCAAAATCACTTAATAAGTTATTATAATCAATAGAGATTGAGAAAAGACACTAGAAAGAGGTAGGGAGAGAAGATGAAGAATAAAGTAAGTTTAGTCAATCACGTTCATAATTTTGGAATTAATTTAGTGGGAGAAGAATAATTAATAAGAAAGTGGATAAATAACATTTAAAAATTTGGGTCTGATTTAGTAGGGAAAGATAAACTAATAGGAAAGTGGGTCTAGTACTCTAGTTTAACGGTCACCCATAAAAAATTTTAAAAAAAAAACTTTTAGCAAAAAAATTACAATACTATGATCAAATATAAAATTATGAACCAAAGTTAGACTTAAATAATGACCAACAAACAAAAGTTAGTATTAATATAATTAATTTATTACGTTCTATTGGTAAAAAAAACATTTTGGGAGCCTATTTTACATAAGATTGACCTAAAATATTTGTTGGAGCCTAAAACTAGGATTTGGACGGCTTTATACTTGGGTTAACCCTCTTATCACTTTATCTGTATCTCTCTCAATTAGATATTTTATCTTATTTTAATATATATATATATATATATATATATATATATTTACATACTATCCCTATAATTAACCAAAATATATCATTTTTTTATCTTTATTTATATACTTTTTTTAATTTGGCTTCTTTCTATATCATGTTTATCTCTAAATTAAATTTAATTATTTGTTTAATTAAAATTTTGAATAGTTCAAAATAATATTGTATGATTATTTATATTATAATATCATGTTTATATTATAATATATTTTTATTATGAAAGTTAATCATATAAAAATAATTATTTATATTGTGGAGACTAAAATACCAGTTTTTCAAAAAAAAAAAAAAAAATAAACAACTAATCAATATTTAGTTGTTAATAAGTTAATTACAAACTTTAGAATTTTTAATCAAGTGAAGCTTAAATTTTGTATACAACAATATTCAATATTAGGCGCTATTACACTATTTTTCTTTAACGTATCTTTCATTATTAGCGTCATCTCGTCTCCTTGCTATTTACTTATCAAGAATGTGTCTTTACCAACTTGAATTCAAAATGAATGTTGATATTCTTTAACTTTTGACATCTTAATGTGTTTCTAACACTATTTTTTCTTACGTGGAATGTCTTACAATATATGATTGTTAATTTTTTTTATTTATTATTATTTCTCAAAAGGGAGATAATGGAGGATTATCTTGATACTTGTCCACGCTTTACGTCTGTCACCATATTTTACTATAATATTTGTATTTATTTATTTCATAATATCCTCTAATATATATTTTTTATTTTATAATTTACAATTCAATCTTAAATCATTTATTACAACGTTAATGATAGATTTAGTTAAAAAATGTTATAGTTAGTTATTCCTATAAATGTGACACATATCATTCAAAATTCAAAATTCAGTAATGATTAATGTTATCTAAATCTATTATATATATATAATATTAATAAAATATAATATATACTAAGAATAAAAGAATTTATTCAGTTGGTGTCTATATTTATCTTTAATAATAATTATACATAATCTCTAATAATTGGATAAGATTTATCTTGTAAATATAATGTAATATTTGATTTGAAAAAGAGTTGAAGGAGGGTAGAGTGCGTTTCCAAATTCCAAGTAGGCATATAAAAGGACGCTAGGGCTAAAAAGAGTGGGAAGAAAGGAATAGTGGTGTGGCGGTGGCGAAAGAATGGTGCTTCTGGAGGAAGAAATCGGGAGGCTGTACCGCATAAGGAAGACGGTGATGCAGATGCTGAGGGACAGAGGGTACCTGGTGGGGGACTTCGAGATCAACATGTCCAAGCACGACTTCAAGTCAAAGTACGGCGAAAACATGAAGCGCGAGGATCTCGTCATCAACAAGTCCAAGAAGGACAACTCCGGCGACCAGATCTACGTCTTCTTCCCGGAGGAGGTCAAGGTCGGCGTCAAAACCATGAAGACCTACACCAACCGCATGAACTCCGAGAACGTCTACAGAGCCATCCTCGTTCTTCAGACCAACCTCACTCCCTTCGCTAGAACCTGCATCAGCGAAATCTCTTCCAGATTTCACTTGGAGGTTTTTCAGGTCGCTTTCCATTCTATTTTATTTTATTTTATTTCATTGCTTTGGTTCTGTGCTGCGTGAATGTGATTGTTCTGACGGAGTCAATGGTTGTGAAATTTCAGGAGGCGGAACTGCTGGTGAACATTAAAGAGCACGTGCTTGTCCCCGAACACCAGGTTCTCACCGACGCGGAGAAGAAAACCTTGCTTGAGAGATACACTGTTAAAGAAACTCAGGTAACTGTCCTCATTTGGTGGAAAATCTCAATGTAGGATACCGGTTAGGGTTTGCAATGTATAAAATGAGTTTCTGAAGCTGAAGTTTGCTTATGAATCTGTTTTTTGGATACCAGCTTATAAGCTCTCAACGACGCATTAACAGATTATGTATAAAACTGGAAGGTCTCTGTGTTAGCTTCTCTGAAATAGCTAATTTTAGTTTATGGATTTCAATTTTTTTCGTCTTTGTTTATTGTTTTGTGTGCATTTATGGAGAAGGTTATCCATTCATCTTTTGAAATTAGTTAACAGTCCCTTGGTGTTTCTGAAGTAATGTAAATAATTTAGGGTACTGAAATTTGGTAATTATCTGAGATGACATTTTTATTTTCGGAAATTCATTTGGTGGATTACTCAAATTTTTATTTGAATTTAATTAGAATACACCGACATTTCATATATTTTTTACATTGTCATTTGATGGTTATGTGCAAATGACTATTAATTTTTGTAATAATTAATTTAGAAGCTATTTTAAGGGTGATTTCTAATTTTCAGTTGATTAATTATAATGCATTAAAATTGAACTCTTTTCATTTTTGTGTAAAAATATTGTAGTTAATCTTAATTTTCTGTATTTATTTTGGGTTGCAATTCTGATATTGTCCTACGTATTTCTGTGGATACTGATACGGTGCTTTATTTTTAATTTTTATGGGGTGGTTCTCAATTTCAGCTACCTAGGATTCAGGTGACAGATCCTGTTGCAAGGTATTATGGACTGAAGCGTGGACAAGTTGTCAAGATAATCCGGCCAAGTGAAACTGCTGGCAGATATGTTACGTACCGATTTGTTGTATAAGAATTTTCTTTAACTTGATTTAGAAGAGGTGAAATGTGTGATTTGTCGAAATGGTGTATAGGGAGAAACTCTTGATTTACAAGAGGTGACATGTGCGATTGTTGAAACTTTTGGAATCAAAAATATATATTTATATCGTAATTGACTGGCTTCTGTTGTTTTTGATTGGTGGTGTTGGTGTCATATGGAACTCTGTTTTTGTGCTTTATAGATCAATGAGTTCTTTAAATAATTCAGTGACAGGGAGAGCATGAGGTTCATTTATTTATTCATTTCTTGAGCATATGCTAAGGTCATTTTTATGTCAAATGAGACTGAAGTACTTCTTGAACGATCATGAACTCAGTTAGTTATACAAACTTTGGAATTGATTTTGGCCATGCTTTCATACATGGATCGTGAAGATCGGTTTTATTCATACATCCTATAATTCTTTGGTGTGCTATATTCATGTTATTATGATTTGTGAAGGAAATCAACATGAACTTGAACAATTATTTTTGTCAGAATTCAATTAACATTTAACAGAATTAACCTAGGAAGTAGAGATGACTTCCATAGTGTACATATTGAAATTTCCAACCTTTACTCAATTATGTCTGTTCCCATACTCCATCAGAATCATTGCTATGCGGGTTGGTTGGTTTCTTGTGTTTTAATATTCACTGTTTGCTCCTTGCATATGCCTGTTAGGAAACCAGAAAATTACTCCAACAATTATCTGAACACTATTGATATGAAAGGTAATGAAAACTGCATACAATGCGCAATGCCTATGGCTCCTCAGAGAAATTATCCACCACCAAGGGTCCAACCAAATAAAATCTTCCCCACTTTTATTTATTTTCCCATCCTTATATGACTACCCAAAATCCTGAATATTCCCATAATCAATTCCCTAACAGACGTAACAAACTGACAGCTCATCCCATATGCTTATTATAATCTGACTTAGTTTTATCTTATAGTAACAAATGATTGGTGCTACACTGAACATAGATCCTAATTGAACGTACAACCTACCTTCACCAATTAGCTTTGTATTAAACGAAGCATCTTCAAAATATAAGGCTAACTTAAATGCATTGTTGACTGAAGTTTAAGAGCATGTTTGTGTATCCATTGGCACTCGTTCTAAAGTTATATTTAGTAAGTAACAATTTGTTGCTTTTGTTTCCATGTCAATTTATGTTCCAGGAATGAAAAAGCAAACACCCTAAAAGATTTTGTAAGGCTTACTTAAAGGCACAGGTGACTAAAGCCTAATGTAAGTGGGGTTGCAGGGGAGGGAAGGAGGTGAGAAGTAAGTGGGCTTGACTGTGAGAGTGAAAGGGGAATTTTTGGAATATAAAGAAACTAAAAAAATAGTGTGAAAAAAAGAGGGTGCAAAAAGAAAGGGCCCTACGGTGATCCATGTTGGAAGTCAGGCCCACTATTCTTCTGCCTAGAAAAGCCCATAACAATGAATCACAAAAGCCCAATAAAGGCATTATTCAGGAAATATCCCATTAATATATTGCCACAATGGACACAACACACAAGACATCGACTAAATAGAGAACTTTAAATAAGTTTTGATAAATCGCTTTAAGCATATATTTGTCCTTACTATAAAATGGTGGCGCCGCATCCGTGACAATAATAATCTATACTTATTATAAAGAGATAAATATGTAACTATTTTTGTCTCTATTTTTTAGTGAATTATTATACCTTTTAAATATAAAAAAAGAAATCTATAATTATTATAAATGAGATATAAGAGATGTAACTATTTTTTGATCTCTATTTTATAGTGGACCGTTATTTCTCTAAATGTAAAAAATCTTAAATTTTTTTAAAATAATTATACACAATTTTCTAATATTTTATTAGTGAATAAATATTAGAGGCAAGAAGTGTTTCTATCCCTCTAATATCTATACTCTAATATCTATAAAGGGAATAGGTTTTAAGAACTATCATTTTAATTTTAATTTTTATATTAATATTATTATCTTTATATTTAATAAAATTTATTTTTTCATAATATTTTTAACAATAAATATATAGAGAGATGAAGTGTCTCTTTTTTTACTAATAATATAATAATAAAGTAATTACAATGATGATTTTAATTTTTAAAAAATTATTATTAGTTATTCTTACATCATGATATTAATAAATATTTTTACTTTAGTCAATATATATATATATATATATATATATATATATATATATATTATAATGATTTAATCATTACATTTCAAATTTTAAACATATAGATAAGTTTATATTTTTTTAAAAAAAATTAAAATTATATGATATTTTGTTATATAAATTCAAACTAATATATAAAATATTTTTATGATTATTTATCAATTTAAATTAATAAAATAAATTATTAAATTGTTTTCAAATTTTATAAATTTAATTTATGTATTAATAATTTTTAATTTAATAATTGAATTATTAAAATTTAATGTATAATAAAATTATGAATATAGGAAATTTACTAAAATTTATTGGAGCAAATAAATCCTCATATATAATTAATCACTTTTATTTGTATATATAAAAGCTTCTGTAAGTCTTTTTCTTTTAAATAAATATTTATTGCAGATATATGCATTCGCTTAATTAAATTATTAAACTAATGTTAATATCTGATTATGACTTGACTGCGGTGTCCAAACGTCAATGAGTAACAGCTCAAACGTGATCTTAATTAGAATATAATATATTATGCTCTAAAATATCACAGAACAAACAAAGTGGATCATTCAGAAAAATCCGAATCAAGATTTCGCAAACGAGTTGATAAAGACACGTGTAATGTTTTGTATGCATTTCAATAGACATTCTTTGAACCTTTTCAAGATCCTCCAGTAAACAACTATTACCAAATCGACAACACACGCATGCTTTATTCTTTGCTCACAATATTTAAACTGTGGCGGAAACAAACTAACCCATTACTCCATCAGAAATAGAAACAAAAATACTAGACAATAGTACCTTCGAACCGACAGATATATGTAATTTAAATTTTTATAAGAAGACCCTTCATCTATAATTTGTTGGTATCAACAATCCAATTATATATTATGCCATGAGGAAACTATTGGTGCATGTAATTGTTTGGTTTTGCGGCTTTAATCACGACCAAATGGATTTTGGAAAAGAATACTTAATGATGAAGTGTTGTCCTTTTTGGCTTCTTTCCTTAATCCTCTCCACTTCCACTTTGCATAAGCAAATTTGGTGCTCTGTGACAGAGAGGTCATATATATCCAAGTAATATATATATATATATTAGTGTAAGTGACATGTAAATTGATACATTAGAATTTGATCATTGAAATATATCTAGATTTATAGATGTATATAAAGTAAATATATCTTCCTAAATATACAAGGTGAATATTCTCTTTTTAATATATTACTTTCTATATTTAAAATCAAGATTTAAATTATAGATAATTTGATTAAGAGATATAAGTTGTAATTATTTGTGTCAAGTACGCAAAAGCATACACATATAAACAAGGTTTCGTTGACACTAAGGTCAAATTAATGAATTAATACATTCAATACTTTTTTTATAAAATATAAATTTAACTGATTCAATTATGCACTCATATGGGTAAGGATCTATTAATACTATGAGATCAAATTAGTGAAATAATACATTTAATAATTTTATATAAAATATAAGTTTAACAAATTTAATTATTATATTTGATGATATTATACTCGTAATTATATATATTAAATTTTAAATAATTTAGACTAATTTTAAATATGTTATCCAATAATATATATTTTATAGTTAGACATATTTTTAATGATAGTTAAACATCATTTAACTTTTCTTCCTCTCAACTTCTCATTATTCAGAAAAAGATAACTCAGCTAAGTTATTTATTTTTATATTGTGATCAAATATAGCTTCCATATTATTATAATAACGTATTATTATATTAATTAAGATTCAATTTTGAATAATTATCATCTTCTTTGAAAGTAATAGTTTCGAGCAATATTTTTTTCAAAAAAAAAATTTATAAAATCATATTTTACTTATTTAGTGATAAAAACTTTGTTAAATGAAATTCTTTTACAATAATCTTTTAAATGGGTTAAATCGTTTAACAATCAGACTTTAACAATTCTCCAATTTATCTTCTTTACTTTATCGAATATTGAATATAGAATTAGATGCTTAATATTATAGTTAATCATGCACTAAATATGAGATGAAACTAGATTAAAAACTAATTAATCTTAAAAGTTTAATATTTACAATCGATAAAAAAAAATATAAGTAAGACAATTATTATTTATCACTCACCAACATGAAAATCAAAAGAGGAGATCAAGTCCACTAATATAGTAAAGATATCTTTAAATTGGAATCATAACATATTAGTGGAATATCTTAATAATTACAAAGATATATTCTATATATTCTATGTATTCCATTAATTACCAAGATATTTTACTAATAGAACAAAGATCATATACAAGAAAATTCGTTGTAAAAAATAGAATTTAATTTCGTCAATACTCACTCGCTCAAATTGCTTCATATCAAAATATATTTCATAACTTATTATTTATAAAAAATTACTATAATTAATATTTTAATGCAATTTTGGATAATCTAATATTATATTAGAAATCCAATTTGAAGTGCTACGAATGTAGCCATACATTGACCGAATCATAAGCTTAAAACTGAATGGGTGGAATCCATTGAATTTGTAATATATGAGCATTGCCTATTTATCAATTTGGGATTCCGGGCTGCGTTAATAAAAGAGAAGTTGTTTTATTGTTTGCAGCATTTTTTTTAATTGTGAAAATTATATTATTTCAATAATTTATTATATGAAAATTATATTATTTTATAGTTGATATAATTAAATAAAATTTTGTTTAGATACGTTGATAGAAAAGAGATTTTAAAATGTTTAATTTTCTTTATATGTGATAAAAAAAAGTTATTTAGTAAATCAGTTTAAAAGAAGGCAAAAAAAACACCGCTGAAAAATATTTATAAGCTTCAAATTTTCAATTTCACAAGAATAACTTATATTTTAGGAAAAGAAATCTGTTTATAAATTTAACCTATTGTTTCAAACATATTTTTTTTTGTGAACAATTTCTTTTCTGAACAAAATAGTTGAAATTAAGAGATTTAATCTCTCCCAATCACCATCACAGTATAACAACAAAATAAATTAGAAAAAAAGAAGAAGAAGGGAAATTCTATCGACATATTTACATTCTCTTACTCTTTTTTCAACACACCTTTTAATTAGTTAAAATTTTATTTAAAAATATAAATTTTGATAACTTCACAATTTATTTATTGAATTTCTCATGATTTTTTAGTTTTTAATGTGTTAAGACCCAAGAAAAATGTGTTTGCTCAATAATAATAGAATTGAAATACATATAGTATGCTAAAAGTTAATACTCCAAATATTTTGACACTTATATTCATAACTTGAGTATCAAGATTTGATTTTTGTCTTGACTTTTAGATATAAAGTGACGAAGAAAAATAATGTTTTATTTTTTAAGAAAAATCCTATCAGTATAAATTGGTCTAATACAAATTAGTCTATGCAAGTAATCATCTATGATTTCAACTAGTTATCAAGGTTTCTTTTTTATCTTCTAATTTATGTTTCAACCAATTATATTAGAACACGTGTGCCGCAAAAACTTTTGTATCAAATAGTTTGTACCATTTAACATTAATGATATTTAAAATGAATCGACACAATAGAAAAAACAATTATATAGTCTAATTATAAATATAAAATAATTTCGTTTGTGATCTTTTATATAATAAATAAATAATTAATTTATCAAAATCAATAAAAAAAATTAAGATAGTTAACTTTTATTAATAATCTCATAAAATTAAAGTTTATTCTTAAAATATTATTTAGATGGATTGATTTAAATAGTAATTGCATTAAATGAAATTTTACTTAATTCAAGAAATAAATTTTATCACCAATAAATATAATTTGTATTGTTAATAGATTAATAAATGTATGAATGTATAAAAAAAAATCAACATTTAATACAACTTAAAATAAATATTTATTCCTTAAAAATAAGATAAAAATATATATATTCATATGTTTATTATTTAAGTTTTTCTTTCTTATACAACTTTTCAAGTGTTAACGAATATTAAATATCCATTATTAAAATATTTTTCTCATCTAATTAATAATGAGAGATTGGAAAATACAATAATTTCACATGTTTATTTAACCTCTCTCTCTTCCTTAATTATAAACCTTTTTTATTTGTATTTAGTATTTAATTGCTACTTACCCATTTTTTTTATCAATGTTTCTCATGCCGTTTCGGATTTCTTTGACTAGTTTTTCTTGTTTTAATTATATATATCATTTATTTATTTTTGAATAAATTCATGTGATAGACATACTTTTATTAGTTACTCCCTCGTTCTTATATATAAGAAACATAAGAAGAAAATCACACAAACTAAGAAAATGTCATTTAAGTTATTAATTGTGATTAATATATACTAAATTTAAATCTTATTACTAAAATACCTATACAATTAAATGCTGTAATGTCACTAATTGTATTTCTCATCATTCCAAGTCTTTAGTTTTTCCTGATGGATATCATTAATTGAGTTGCATAATTAATTCAACAATTTGACAAATTGAATGTTTAAAATATAATTAAAATTTTTCAAAAGACAAAATTGCATGAAATATATATATATATTTTTTATAAAAAAGACCTACATTAAGTAAAGATAGTGAACACATTTTGACATCCTTAATAAAATGAAAATGTTCTAATAAATTAAAGTCACTAATATGAGAAGTTAATCGATATTTCTCTTTTAATAAATTAGAGGTATAAAAAGAATCTATTAATTAATGTAAATAAAAATATGACCATATTTCTTATATTTAGAAGAAAAAAAATTATTCTTTTGTTTTATATATAGGTAATACTATACAAATAAGGGAATATTAATAAGGAATGGTATGATAAGCATGATAAATTGTAATTCATTATTTGATTTGATTTCTCACTTGAGGATTTGGGGATCCGACAATCCCAATTCGTTACCAAACACTGCCACTTCCTTCATTGGTGCCTGGCGTCTCTTCCATCATTCTCCCCACGTGACACATTTCATTCCCCTCACCAACCACCTTCACTCTTTCCCAATTCACATTATTCACAATTCCTATTCTTAGCCTTTCATTTCATCTAACCAACCACATAATATATTTATTTGTTTCATTATATATCTCTATGTCATAGGTTTATTATTATATTTTACTTGTTTTTCTAAATATGTTCAATGATTATAACTTTTACTTTATTAAAATATTTTAAAGGAGTTATTTATAAAAAAAAAATATGTTTTTTTTCTAAAATTAAAAGGGCATACATGACTTCTATTTTTCATATATTGTAAGTATACAGATTTTTATAGTATTAACTATTAAAAACTACATTAGATATTTTTTTTATATATAAATAGTTATTACAAAAATAACAATCTTATCGAGAGTAAAAAATTATTATTTAATAAAAATATACAAAATATTTATCCTATCAATTGTTGGATCAGGGAGTTTAAATATTGTGAAGAACTTCATTCATGTATATTAAGTAAATTACACATAAGTTTGACATTACATCTCAACCTAAAATCTTAAGACATTAGGTTGTGAATCTTTTTTATTTGTATACTATTTAATATGTTTAACTTTAATCGATGTTAGACTCTCTTCACACATAAACTTTAATACTCTCCCTCAAATGTGAATCTCTTATAGGAGTGACAAATGGATAGATCGAATAAATTTTTAGACAAATTATATTGGATTATATAAAAATAATTCATTAATCCATTTAGGTCTATTAAAAAATCACATGAAAATCAAATTCATCCAATATATTTAAAGTAAAAAATTCATTCAATCCATCCATTAACATTTTTTTCATGGATGGATATCCAATCCATTTTTTCACTCTTGGATTTTCTACCAATTATACTGTATAAGATTTCACTCTTGATCTATTGCCAATTTTTTTTGTCAATACTTGTCTAAGTCAATCACCTAATTGGAATTGACTTTGATAACATTGTTTGGTATGGGAGTTTAAACATTGAAGAGAACTTCATCCAAAGGTAGTGAGTAAACTACACAAGTGGGTTTGACACCACATTTTAACCCAAAACCTTAAGATATTAGATAGGTAAATTTTTCACACTTATATACTACTTGTATGTCTAACTCTAATTTATGTGAGACTCTCTTCATACTTGAACTCTTACATTAATATATTTTGTCATATAACTTTTTTAAATATGTTGTCAATGTATATAATTCAAAATTCATTGAACCATATTTAAAGGTATATTTGTCAATATCTGTGTGTGTTTTCTTTGGAGATGTTACAATATACATCAATATGATTTGATGTTGTTTATGAATTAAGGTAAAAAAATAATTTATAAACACTTTTTTTTAACTCATCAAGGCATATTTTAAGGCAAAATTATAATACTTGAAAACAACATTAAAGTAGGCAATATCTTAAATGAGATATGTGGATTATAAGGTAGAATATATATTAAAATTAGAAGAAGGATCTAGACTACCCATGTGTTCGTGTAACCTACTAATCCTTGTCTTTGATTCAAAATAAATCTTTTAGAAAATGTTTTTAAAAGAAAAAATAGAAAAAGAAATGATATAAATTTCTCTAAAAATAATCATAGTTTATGTACAAGTTAAAATTAAGATTTCAGGTAAGTTAAAAAGAGAAAGTTGTTACAAATTTTTTAGATATAACAATTTTAGCTTATTAAAAAAAATTATTTAATATTTTTTTTCTCTTGAAAAATACGTTTAACTTTATAATACCATATTATTCCGCTACACCTACACATTCTGAGTTCTGACCAAGAATAATTTATGAGCACTTTATATGATGGCCTACATACACTAATAATAAAGCAAACAATAATGTGATGACCCTTGACAATGTAATCAGACTTGGAAGATTATTTTGTTTCTCGCAATAATTACTAATCTATCTGACCCAAATCTAAATAGGTGGGTAAGAATTAAAAGCAAAACTAATTTATGTAGTTTGGATGAGAAGGAGGGAAGGCAATAATATAATATATAGTGGAATGAATATAGGGTTGTTGGAATTGGATTATGATGTATGAAATTTGTGATGCTTTGCTTGAGAAGGGAGGAGAAGTTAGTGGGGACCCACTAGAAGGGCACTATAATCCAAGATTTGACAGTGGTATGCTATTCTATCATTCTATTTCTATGGTGTGTGTCACTTTCTCTTTCAATTTCTCTCTCTATAATTCATAATGCATAATGCATAATGCACATTGCTATGCTATCTATTCACTCTTCATAGTTCATTCTTTCTTTCTTTCATCGTAAACTGCAATATTCGTCTCATTTCCCATGCCACGTGTTCAAACTACACACCTGCCATTGTCACAAGTCCCACCTCACACCGACCATAACTCTTCGCCCTTTTTTTATTTTTAATTTTTTTATGTCTCATTTCAAATACACTGTTCTTTCAAACAAAACTTAATGTTGTACAACAACTACGTGAATCAAGGCAGATGTTTTTCTGTTTTTTTTTTTTTTAATTAAGGTCACTTAATGGTTTTGGAAAGAGAAATTTTTTTTGAAGAACTTACGATATAATATTGTGATTAAATGTAATTTAAATCAATAATTTAATTATTGATGATTGTATAATAAATGAATAAATAATATATTATTATTAAGAAAATTAAATATATTATTGTTATGTAGATTTAATAAGTCATCTCACTTATAAAAATTAATATTATAAAAAAATTAACGATAAGAATCAAAATAATTTTAAAATATTAAATATAAAAATTAAAAATATTTATTTTAAATTATAATGACTAAAAGATAAAGTAGAATTATATAACTAAAAATTTATTTCAACATTCACTTTTTTTTTTCTTTTATAGATGTGGGTTTCAAATCTTTCTAATGTCATTTTTAGAAAATTATTTTCAAAGAGATCTTCTAATTGTTAAGGACTAGTTGAATAGTTAAAAAAGGCGGAATTATTTGGACAAGTATGAAAGTTTCTTTACATTCTACCATTTTTTATATATGAAAAAAATGGCATAAAATTATTTACTTTAATCAATGATTTCAAATTTTAAATATAGATCATGTAGTTATGTTAAATACTGAAAATAAAAACTTTGTAACTTATAGGAGTTTATACAAGTCGAATATAATTATCTCTAATAAAAAAACATAAAATTTAGAAATAAAAAAAAAACGCAACGATGAATAGTTACAAGGACAGTTTATTTAAATATTATTTTTAAATTATTTAAAAAAACTTTAGAGAAACATATAAAAAAGTTACTTATTTTACTCAAATATATATTTTTTAAGAAAAATTCAAACAAACAAAGTAACAAACTCATAAATTTATTTGAATTTGTCAAGATTATCTAAAACTATAGAAGAAATAATTCATCTTTTTAGAGACGTTTTGAAAAAATGAAAGTTATTTTTTTAAACAATTAATAAAACCTGTGAGATGATGTAAAGCATTATCTGCACTAAAAATATGTGAAATATTTCTTTTGGTTACACAAATATGTGAAATATAGTTATAAGTCATCACTCCAATATTTATGCACAAGTTAAGATTCTCTCAGCAACAAGATTTAGTAAAGTTGGTAAATAATTGACTTTCTTAATCATGTTATATTATCTTGTTATATATACGGAAAAATGTTTTGTTAAGAGATATAACATTTACTTTGATAGTATAAACTTATATTAACGATGTAATCTATTAATCAAACAACTTGCACAATGGTTCTACTTTTGTGCAAATAGATGTTTAAAACTTATTATGAAGAAAGTGCTAGACGTGAGTGAAAAAGAAATAATAATTAAGTGCTTTTCATATCATATTTTGGGGGGCAAAAATGGATTTTTTTTTATTAAAAAGAGTTTTATATAGGTAGAATTTCTAGAATCTTTCTTTGCCATTTTGTGCAAAACAAAAAATATTATGTACGATCTCCAACATGCGCGGTCTTTCCAAAAATGAGGTTTGATGGCTTAAAGTGAATTTCAAATATTCGTCCCTCTAAAACAAAACTTTGGAAATCTAACTCATTTTTCCGTTATCAATTCTTCGCCCTACTTAAAAAGAAACTTAACAGTATTCAATTTTTTTAATGTAATAAAGTGGCAGAACAAGAACCTTTCCCAATATTACACAAGATATGCTGATTGTACGTTGAAGTTGGTAGTAGTCACTCAGTCAGAAGATTATTACGTGGGTATATATAATTTGAAGAAGGATATACGTTACTTATAGAGTAAGTTCATCCAAATTTAATTTATGCTATAATTTATGTTTTATATTAAATTTTAAATTTTTAATATATAAATTAAATTTATAATTTTTTTTAAAATTTAAAAAATATTTAATATTTTATTTTATTAATTTAAATTAATAAATAATTATAAAAATATTATATACGTTGATTTGAATTAATGAAATAAAATATTAAATATTTCTTAATTTTTTTTTAAAATTTGTAAATATATTAAGAATTTTAAATTTAACAGTTAAATAATTAAAATTTGATATAAAATATGAGTTATAAAATAAAGTAAATTTGGATAGATTTATTTTTAAAATTTTATTATATTCAAATTTTGTTATTGTTATTATAATTTGATAAAAAAAATATATATATATTGATGATTAATTAATCATCAAATACTATTTTAGGTTTTTTATAAGAGAGTTATCTACTAAATTTTTTTTAATGAAGTTAATAAGAGATATTCAATTTACATGAATAGATAGAATGAAAGTTAATTTCAAATTAATCACTTTTCAAATTTCAAAGTGGTAAATGTTTGGATAGGATGCATATAATCATAGATTTAAATCTTTCGTTATTATAATTTTAATAAATAAAAATAATAATCATTTTTCTCGAGTCATAACAACTGAAAATAATTCATATAATGCTAAAAACTGTTTTTGCCACTCTGTGTTTCTCTACTATTAGTTAAAATTAATTAAAATGGTCACAAATTTTAATAGATCTAGTCTTTAAATTAGTGGACTCATTTAATAAAAATGATCCGTCAATTTTTGTAATTTCTAATCAATTTTAATGAACAATATAGAGATCATTAGAAAGAGTGTTGTTATCATTTCATTTCTTAAATTTGTTCAATTTGATGTATAAAAAATATTATTACTAGGTACTCACCAATTATTATGATAGTTAACTTATATCATGGAACATTTATTAAATTAAACATCAACAAACAACATAACACTATTACTGTTAATTTTGCCCAACAAACAAAACAGGACCTCATGGTCTTAAAATCATGAGCAACAAGGGATGCGTAATTAAAAAGTGATAACGATGCAAATAAACGACTTTTCACATCGATGACTAATAGTGCACCATGATTATTATCATATATATCTTGGAGTCGTTCCAAACGAAGAACGTAAGCATTGTGATTTGTTGTTAACATTATTCCCTTTTGTTATGTTGATTGGCCAATCCAATGAAATTGTATGCCACATTCCACACGCCTCTAGCTAGCTCTACGATCCACATTCCACAGTTTTCATTGTTTCAAATCCCACTTTTCTTCGCATAATTTATTTTCCTCCATCACATCCTACTCGTTAATTATTAGCATGATTTGTGATTATTAAACTGGAAGCAGCACACAAAATCAGATGACATATCAACCTCAACCATAGAGACAAAGATTCTGCGTGGAAGAAAGAAGAGTGAAGTGGGAACACCAGATTCTTTTCTTCACACAAATGCTAATACAAACAACGTTACCGTATATGTTGTGTGCCTAGGGCTGTTGGGCACAGTTTCCCATCACTTACTTTTACTTTTTTTTGCCCTCAGTGTTTCCTTTGACTGATATAAATTTGACCAGTCAACCAACATGACTGATCCCTATGATGTTCATGCCTCATGACCCCACCTACATCCCATGCCCCACCACATATTTTTGCATTCTCACACACATGTTCATTTCAATCACCACATGATAACATATAATAATACTATTATTTTCTTTTTTCCCTTTCAATCTATGGTTACTTTGAATGCTAGCTAGCCAGGGACTTATTAAGGTTACATAGGGTGCACTCAAAGCTAAATTTCCATGGGATCCAAAGGATCCCAAAGTGGGATCAATCATTGTTTGCTAATTTTTTTCCACAAGTACTCCAAAACGATAATGACAGTATGAATTATAGTTAGTATTATACTATTACCCGTTAGCCACTCTCAAGAATCTCATATATACGAGAATGGCTATGGAGACATAACACCCAATTTAGGAACAAATCATACGGTATAGAATGTACTGTGGCATGACATAATTGGCCCATTGTTCTACTTTTTCTTTTTGGTGGGAAGAATACTTAAATGCCTTATGATATGTAGTAAGATTTCAAAAATTGTTCTACAATGAGAATTTCGGTTACAACATCAAGATTTTTGGATGTTTGTAGCACAATAAAAACCACCATTATTACCATATTTGTTGCATTTGTCCATAATTTTTTTGCAATACAAAAAATTCAGCAAAACTATGAGTTTTTTTTTTTTGGTATACCAATATATCATTTAGTTGAAAACTAAGAACTAATTTTCTGAAGTACAAACATCTATTTATGAAATTAACATTTTTCAACAAATATTTTTTCATACAACTATGTTATAGTTTAAAACATTAATATGACTATATAATTTAGTTGAATTTAATTTTTTTTAATCATATGTGTATCTATTTATCTATGGCATGGAATATTTGTTACTCCTTTTAACTATTTTCCCGGGATGTGTATACATAATAGCTATGATTTGTTAGGTAGCAATCAGTTCGGGTGGTTTTTGCATGTTGGTCTTGATTGTAACTAAAGAGAAAGAAATAGTGTGCCCCATGATTCATGTAAACTTGGGATTAAAAATTTATAAAATGCAATGATGGCTCTTAACTTTTCTCTAATTATTTTTTGAGTAAAGAACGAGTCCAAAGATACAGATCGGTTGTGAAAAAAGGAAAGTATTTCTGTGTTTTTTTTCTTCCTATCAGCTAAGCGACAAAACGGCATGTGTGAGGAAATACATCTGATAATTAATCTGCAGATGGATTAAAGAAAAGAAGAAGACGAAATTAATCATTCGATTCTGTATTGGCAAATAATGGTAAGTATCATACAATCATGTCCTATGTATTTGGCGGTTCAGATGAATCTTCGAGTCTGTTGTTTTGCTAAATTATGTTACATACAGTTGGAAAGAAAGGAGAGTGACCAATCGTGCATGCTGTATTTGCAAGGATATGCTCTAGCTATAGTGTGTATATACAAATAAAGTATAAATTATGTATATAATATAACAACTGGACATATACCTAGCAGATTTTAATAAATTATTGATCTAAATTAACAAATGTACTTAAGATTTTAATTATCATTTATTAATTGTGAGGAAGTCTGAACCAGTGACACTGTAAGATCTTTCTGGAATATGTAAGTTAACTTGATATTCCCATAATTGAATTTTAAAATATTAAAATAATGTTTAATCAATAGAAATAATATCCTTTTTTAATTGTTAACTTTAAGATATAAACTCATGAATAAATAATAAATAATAAAAAAAAAGAATCATTCATTATTGTGAAGTTAGAAGTTTTTACATTCTTTAAATTCATGTAAATATTTTGAATGAATTAATGTATGAATAAAGAAGATTATCAGATGTTATAATTTGACATGTATATTTTTTGGAATTAGTTTAAATAATTTTTCAATAAAGAAAATATTTTTTTTTTATAAATTAAAATTAACTTATGTACCTTAATTGTTTGAACAGTAAAATGAGAGAAATTTTCCCACAAATTGAGGTGAACAATTTGATAATAATTAATTTATAAAATAAGTATGATTTTTTTTTTTAATTTCTTTCACTTCTAAAAAAGTTTATTATACATCATGATCCGAGCAAAACTTATCCATTAATGAATGTTGTCTAAGAATCCAGATAGATAAATATTCTTTCTAACCAACGCACAAGCAGGGGAGACATCACAGCATTAGTTAGCTATGTAAAAAGATATTTGATTTGAGGGGGGTATTATTATGCATGGTATATTAATTATTTTTGGCAAAAGATATTGGTTGTGGATTGAAGTGATTGTAATGGGTGTAGAGTGACAAGGAAAACAAAGTGCATGCAGGAGTTGCATCCAATAAGTGGGAGTTGAGTAAGACAAGTCAGAGACTGTGTTTCAGATTATTATTGATCATGATCAGGAATAGGGACCACCACCAGCACCAAAATTGAAGGGCCATGAGACCCCAAAACAGGTAAAGCAAAATTGACTGATGAATATGGAGTGAACAAGTGAGTGAGTGGTGACAGTATAGTACTGGTTAGGTGTGAATGAATAAACCAATGACCCTCTGCCACCCACATCGTCTTCCGCCCCATGTATGTATGTATCTATGTTAGTACTTGGTATTTCTATGTATCAACAATAGTAGCCTTCTTGGAACATGTTTTGGTAAATAAAAAATAAAAAAATTAAGATTTTAAAAACTTAGTATAAAATAACACTTAGGTATAAATTAATTTTTTTTTATACAAACAAACCCTTAAGCATATTAATAAATAAAAAAAAAATCAGTTTCATGGTGATATACTTCATTGATTTCTATATTCAAAAGAGATTTTAGTAAAGCTAGACTCTCGAAATCAAGTTCTAAATAACATGGTGATGTCTAAGGTGATCAAGTGGCATTCCGGCTAACATGCTCATACTTAAGTTAACTTAATTACACATGATGTAAGGAAAAATGTAACAAATTGTTTACGTAAGAAATTAGTTTTTTACCTATTGGTTGAAAATATTGTTGATGAAAAAGGAAATTATGTAGGAAAAAAAGGGGAATGGGGAAACAGTGAGTGAGTGTGCACAAGAGAATGAATGCACCAAAAAGACGAAGGAAGAATGGAGATGAAAATGGAGATCCTCTGTCACTGTCATTAGTGTCCCCCTGCCTGTCCCCAACATCATTACAAGTCGACATCACTCGGACATTCAACAAACGACGACAATCCTTCCCTTCCATCATTTTCATTTAATAATATCTCCTTCCTACATCTTCTCTCTGGGTCCCACCTCATCATACACAAATCCAAAAACCATCACCACCCCCTCTTTCCACCAAATTGTGTTTTGTTTATTTATTTATTATCTGTGTCTTTTGAAAAACAAAATAGAAAAGAAAAATGGGGGAGATGAAATGATTAAAAAATTCAATTTTTTAAAGAAAAACAGCATGGGGACGCGGGTGGACGAGGTTTTGTGTTTGGGGGCTGAGAAGATCGCAGAGGTTTTGGTGTTTTTGGGTGTTTGGGCGATGGATTGTGGAGTGGATCATGGAAGAGGGAGTGGTGGATGTGTGGGGACCGTTGCTGAGGTGGGGCCCACTAATAGTTGCATCCACGCGAGAGTGGGTCCCACGGTGTGTTTTTGTTTCTTTTTGTTTTTGTGTTTTTTGGTTCGTATGAAACCGTTGCAGAGGAACAGAAGTAGTAGGGAAGTGAATGAAGGCACTCGAATTTTCTTAATGCTTTCTCTGCGTGCAAGCCAACCTCATCCATCATCTCGTACGGCAAACACCCATCATTACACTACCCTCTCTCTCTATCTCTCTCTTGGGATTGCTTTATATATAACCACCCCTACACCTCTGGTTTCTATTACCTCACTTTGCATGACTTCCTAAACTCTCTCTATTCTTATCCCTTCTCCACTTTCCTCTCTCTCTTACCCTTTTCTCCCTTCCCCAAGTACCATCATACAAATTACACACCAAGCTACCTACACATACCCACATACTCAAAAGCTAAACCTTGTACTTACTTTCAACTTCTTTAACTCATCACTTAATTCAGGAGTTCATATTTCGTTGTTGTATGGATGGATCCTTCTAGTGGACAACACCAGGTGAAATATTATTGCATATCATAATATCATGCATGTTAATTAGTAGTAGTGTCTATTTGGATACTGTTTAAAAGAGATTTTTGAGAATTTCTTTTCTCAAAAATATTTATATCTAAGTATGCAAACAAGTTTTAATGTTGTCTTATTATCTTACATAATTATGCCTTTTCATTTTAGTCTTTCATGGTTTTTTATTACTTGGTTTTGATTGGGTTCTGATTCTTCCCTAAGATCAGTATAGTTTGGATGAGTGAACAAGGAAATGATCTTAATTCACACTTCTAATAATTGATTTTATTTTGTTTAACGTTTATATAGGAAAGTTCTGTCCTTCTCTTGTTATTCTACACCATGTACTATACTATTCATGGCGTCTTTTTATGAAACTGATACTTGAATACAGCTGGGGTATGTAATTGATATGTGTCTCAACTAGAAATATGAGGGAAATTCTCTTTCAGTGTCAGTAAAGTACAAAAATTGGAAATTTAATTAAATGTATACTTGATGTATGTATTGCAATTTTTCAATATTAAAATTAGCCCTTCATTTGTGAGTTTATGTACATGTATGTAAGCATGAAATTGGGTTGAGTATTAATTGGTTATTGGGTATGATTTATCATGTGATGATCAATTGGTTAATTTGGATATGTTGTGTTTTGTTTGTTGCAGCAAATGTCTAACCAGTCATTGGAGAACATGTTGGCATGTTCAAAAGCACAACAGGATAGGAAGCCAAGGCCTCAGCCAGAGCAAGCTCTGAAGTGCCCCAGATGTGACTCCACCAACACCAAATTTTGTTACTACAACAATTATAGCCTCTCTCAGCCAAGGTATTTCTGCAAGTCTTGCAGGAGATATTGGACCAAAGGAGGGACACTGAGGAATGTTCCTGTGGGAGGAGGGTGCAGGAAGAACAAGAGGTCATCATCAACATCATCTTCAACATCAAAGAGAGTTCAAGATCAAGCATTCACACCCAATCACAACCCTCTCACTGGCCTCCCTTCACTGTCTTATGACTCTAATGACCTCACCCTTGCACTAGCAAGGCTTCAAAAGCAGTCATGTGGGCAATTGAGTTATGATGAGCATGACCTTTCAATTTTGGGGAACCCCACAAGCACCCCATGTGACATCCTTGGCAATCATGGCATGAACCCCTCATCCACAAACCCAGGGTTCTTGGATGCCCTTAGAAGTGGGTTCCTTGGAACCCAAAGTAACATGCACAATATGTACTATGGATATGGGAATGGGGACATGGGGGAGGTGGACAATGGCAATGCTTGTGGTGGGGTTGGGGTTAGTGGAGACATGATGATGCCTTATGATCAAGAAATGAGTATTGCCACCACACAGGCAGTGTCAGTCACTACCATGAAACAAGAACTTTGCAATGGAAGGGAACAAAGTGAGAATAGGGTGTTGTGGGGTTTCCCTTGGCAACTCAATGGAGACACCAACATGGGTGAAATTGACTCAGGGAGAGCTAGTTGGAATGGACTCACACCATCATGGCATGGACTTATCAATAGTCCCCTAATGTAGACACAACAAGGCACTGATAATTATTATTCCCTCTCATGATGTTTGATGAAAAAATATCAGTCTAATTAGGACTTTCAATCCTCTTGAGTGTTGAGTTAATAGGGGTTTGATTGATTCACTTGAATCATCTCCTTTTTCTTTCTTGTTTGTTTTTTTGTTTCTTTTTTGCCCCTTAAATTGTCAAATTTTTTGTACTACTACTATCTTTTAATTGGTGAATAGACTAATGGAATTTAAGAGGTTGTTTGCTAACTAAGTCAATGAAGTTGGAGAGAAGTAGATATAGAGCATTATTTCCTAATTTGACATGAGAGAGAGAGAGAGAAAGACAGAGAATGAGTGTGATGTTTCATGGTTCAATGCAGCCTGAGCCTGAACTCTCTGAACAGTTAGAATCAATTTTATTCAGGAGCTTTGGATTTATAATTCTGTGATGGTTTCAAGATATTCTTCTACGATTGCATCTTATTCTCACCAGGGTAGATTCTTAGAACATGTTTGTACTGACTACTGACTATTATGCATTATTAAATGAAATTAAAGCAGTTACCAATGTGACATTATATGATATGATATGATAGTGGAGCTGAATCAGCTGATGAGAATTTTAGAATAGAAATTTCAGTGAAGCATGAGCGCCAACTTTGGGGGGGATTTTTTCTCCCTTTGGTACTTGGCAGACCAAATCTAACTTAGGATTTGGGCGTGAGAAAATCGTCAGTAATAAGTTTGAAAATTATTTGAATGTGCCTCACTAATCAATGATAATGAGCTACACTACAACATCATAGTTTGAATTATTTAACAGGACATGGATTCTGGGGCATAAAAAATTCAATATAGTCAGAGGGAGAATCTGATTTGTTTGGCTGTCACTAATCGAGAATTCGTATGAAAACATGAAAATAGGTGTAGCTGTATAGCATTGACGAAGTGATTTTCCTCTTGGTTGGTTTAGATGAGATTACAGCTTTGTCCTTAATTAGTGGGAAGAGAAGGGCCAAGGGTTGATCTTTTAATTAAATGATTGTGACAAATTATAATAGAACTAAAAGGATTATATTTTAAATTGATAATATTTTAACCCAATAGATTGGTGTAGTGATTAAATACAATCCATTTATCCATTGTGAAAGTAATTCATGTAATGAAAAACTTATGTTTAATTCTTACCATGTATAAAAACTCATCAACTAATTACAATCATAATACTACGGGCAGAATTAGTCTTTAATCATGTGAGTTAGGAAAATGACAGAAAAAAAGGTGATATTTTAAAATGACCATCACATTCAGCTCAAAGAGCAACAACTTCAAGTACTGGGCCTACTTTGGTTGAGACTTCAAATGAGAACAAGGTGGAGCAAGTACAACTGGTCAAAGTCTTCAACTAGCACTATCTCTTGTTTATCTGACATGCACATGGCACAAACATGGTAGGATATTATTCTATGAGCTTGCCATCAAAAGTAAAAATAGTTTCCTTTCGGATTCTTAATCTGTATTCACAAGGTTCGCAATTTAAATAATGCTCTATCCTTTTGTGTTTTTGAAGGAATTTGATATATATAGGAGTAGGAAGTGTTAGGGAACAAAAGAAAATGCTTGCTTTGTTCCTAAAAGTGAATAAAATATTTCGGAACTAACAATAGCCAAAAATCTCTCAATAGTTAATATATTCTAATATTCTTGGGAAAGATTTTCAACACACTCAACATAGCCAAAAATAGCCCTTCAGAAAATGAAGCACCAGTGTAAATAACCAAAAAGGGTTGTCAACATTTTAATTCCTTGTTGAACATGGCACTAACATGGTTTGATATATATTATTCTATGTGGTCGCTATCAACAGTAAAATTATTTTTCTTTTATTTTCTAAATCTGTTATTCACAAGGGTTTATAATTTAAATAATGGTCTACCCTTGTGTGTTTTTGAAGGAATTGGATACATTCCAATGAAAAAGAAGAAGAAAAAACAAAGAGTAAAGAATTAAAATATACATGTGATAAGTAATGTGACGGAAAGAGAAATAGGAAGGAAGTTAAAGAGAAAATTGATATACGTTAATATTCTAATAGCAGTTGGAAATGTCAGGGAAAAAGGGAGAAAAAAACTTAGTTCTGTTCCTTGGAATTAAGTACAAAATATTTTAAAATTGATAATAACGAAATATCTCTCTAAATAATTACCATATTTTTATTTTTCTTGGAAACAGGTGTAAGATTTTTGACATACTCCAACCTAACCAAAAACAACACTTCAGAAAATGATGCAGCAGTCTCCAGGTATTAATTTTGGGATCCAAGTTGAAGCATATCATTTTCGAACAAAAAGAAATGCTGATGCGTAACGTAACTAATGGCCCAAGGGACGTATAAATTGTCTTGACACTTGAGTCACTCGGCACAAAACACAGACATACATGTTCTTCCAAGTTTAATAGTATTATTAATACACTTTTAAAATGTGACAAATTAACGACAGAGAGAATCCTCAGAGAAGACTAACAAGATATTTTGTCTTTAAAAATCTCCGATGTTGGATAATCATTACATCAAAATATCTAAATTTAAATGACAAGTTCCTGTAGAACCTAAGTTTCAGGTTCCACTAAAACATAGACACTAATTTCATGATATCAACTTACATAAATTACGTGTGCAAGCATTATAGTATAGGTACGGATATCCCACAAGGGAATTGTGAGTGATTGGATGTAAAGAAAAAGTTTAAAACAATATTAATAAAAAAATAAGTAATGATCGTAATGTGATTATCTAAGATCTGTTAAGAAAACTTTATTTATTTTAATATGCAGAAAGGTAAAACGCATACTAAAGAGGAATGGAACGAGGGGATGAGACCCCAATAAGGTCCAAAGCAGAGACAGTAACGTGTGAAATTTGAAATACATTATACATCTCCAGATTGTATCAAGTACATTATACATCTCCATAAATGATCAAATTTATATAGAACATCTTAAAATTTTCCACGTGAATGATTTTGACTATCAATCCAAACAAACCTATATCATTATATTACGAATAAACCATTAATTTAATCATTAAAGTATTAATTTCTATCCTAAATAGCCCTTTAAATAATAAAATTATATAAATAATCCTTGAAATATTAAATCGTTATATATTCCTTATTTAAAAAAAAATTCAAATTAATCCCTCAATGTTAATAAAATATATCAATGTAGGAACTAATTGATAAATTTTTAATACTTTTAAGAACTACTTGATAATTGTACTATTTAGGAAAGAGAGATACTTAACGGAGCATATTATTAGTGATGGTTTATTCATTATATAAACTTTAGAAAGATTTGTATTTTTCACCACAGTGGCAATAAGGTAGGGAAAATGCTTATACGTGCAGGGCCATAAACACGATTGCTGAATTTTGCACTCTTTAATGCCAAGTTCCAACCATAGGTGATTGAAGAAAGAGCAAACTGGCAAAAGACTAACATAGAAGCTATATTATAAGTATGTTTAGATACAAGTTTGAAACAATTTTAAAAGTTTCTCTAATAAAAATAAAGAATAATTTTTGGGGAAAAAAACCTTCGAAAGACACTTCTAAGCTTGTATTCAAATAGTCCATGTTTACAAAACAATCAATAACCTAACAAATAAACATGTTTTTCTTGCAAATCGACACATGAGTGAAATGTTCGATAAAACACTAGAAAGAAACTAGGGCCAAAAAGGGATAAAGAGAACCATGTTCTACTTCTCCCAAATTCTAAAATTGAAAATCATGAAAAACCAAAGATTGGGAATCCTAAAAGCATCAATTCAAGACCTAGGTTTCTCCTTCTTCTCTTTAAAGAGGGCAAGAAGAGACACCCCAGATACCTTCACAACCTTAAATCGGACTCCAGGAATATCTCCAACTGCATGCCCTTTTCGGCCAAAACCAGCAATAAGTACTTCATCCTGCATAATCATAACAAACATCAATCTTTAAGCAGAAAGGAAAAGAGAAACAAAATTAACTCACCCCAACAACACCTTCCCTTTCATCCTGTTTTAGGAAAACTTACATTTTCTTCAATGTAGTTCAAGCAACCATCATTTGGCACAAAAGCTGCAATCTTCTTTCCATTTTTGATTAATTGAACACGAGCACATTTTCTAATAGCAGAGTTTGGTTGCTTAGCCTCAATGCCACTGTAAAAGAAGTCAAATTTAGACAAATCCTTCATTAAAGCTTATGTAAAATTTTCAAGATGCCATCAAAAGAAAAGGATAAATTAGGCTAACATTTTTTCAAGAACAATGCCTTTTGCATGAGAGGATCCAGCGAATGGCTTTTTCCATTCATTTCCAAGATGTGATTTCTTGTATGCTTTGTCTGCCCACCTCTGCCTTCTTCGGTGGGACTTCAACTTGCGAGCCGCTCCCATACCACGTGTTTTCCTGACAAAGGAAAAAATGCCAGCCGCTGTTAATTAATTTACATTTCTTAAAAAAATATTAAAAAAAAAAAAAAAGCACAGGGCATATAATCATTATTAGTCCACCGATAATGGAAGTTTAAGTTTACTACTGAAGACGACATTAAACAGCAACTCAATTAACAAAAGCAATACACAAGGAAGGTGTTGTGCTATTATACAAGTTTGTTTGGATATAAGTTTAAAAGAGCTTTTAAGAACTTCTCTATTAGGAAAAACTCTTTATTTTCAGTAGAAAAGTTCTTCTAAACATATATCCAAACAGACTCTATGCTAATATTCCCCATGAAGTATGAACTAATGAACAAATTAAGTTTCACTAAATACAAAATTTCTTGACTATAGATGAAGGGCACCTCCTGCAGTTGCTATCCAATGGATGTCAATTTATCACAAAATGACGTTTTTAAAGGACAAGAATCACAAGATGATCCAAACATGAAAATGGCTCCTGAAACATAATATTCCATTTGTTGCTCCTTCCACAACCCAAAAGTAAACATCCATGGACAACTAAAGTAGACTACGTAAATAATAATTTGGACAAATATAAAGCATTTTCAGCTTAAAGCAAATACTCTAACAGTAATGCAAACACTCAGCTAAATTATACATAGAACCTAATGATGCATGGACACGGCATGGTATTGTGTCCCAAGTCCGACACTGTTTTGGAGCGGACATGCCACAATCGCGGCACAAATTGGACACATTTTAATCGCTAGCACATACAAAATGGACATCCCAGTTGCAAACAAGCACCTAACCAAGACGCCCAGTCGTGGACATGTAGACACGGACACAGTCAAACACCCCAATACGTGTGGACGCGTGGATTTGAGATTTTTTTTTTTAAAAAGAAAAATCTCGATAGAAACAAAAATCTCCTTACTTAACCTTCATGTAAGGGAACCAAAGTCCTTCGTATCAATATATAAATTTTTTTATCATATTATTCATATTATATATTATATATATGTCATGTCTACATTTCTTATGTTTTTTGATTTTATTGGATCCTGTGTCTTTCTCGTGTTTGAATCCATGCTACATTGCATACAACTTGATATAAGGCCACAAATCTATGACGAAAAGTATATTTTGATTGCAGAAAAATCTTATCTTTTTGGCAATTCTTGTTGTGAAACATAATTTTCTTAAGAAGTTCCACAACTAGAACTGCTAAGTACAAAGAACATCAAAATTCAAGACCAGTTCTTAATGGAACAAACATATATAGAGACAATAAGAAAATTACACAGAATGAATATAGTTATATATAAAGAAGAAAAAATCAAATTTTAAAATTTCTTCAAATTCTGGCGCGGGGCTAAATACTATTCCAAACCCCGTTTTAATCATGAATCATCTATGTAAATTGGTAAGAGCAAAGAAATTATGGCACGAATTTTAAGTGAGTTGATGAATGGAATGAACTAATTGTTGTGCAGCAGGTAATGATTGTTATGCTGAAACATAAATAACAATTCAAACTCAAAAAACTAATTTCATTAAGCCAAATGAAACTGACCCCATGGTGGCGTGTGGCGAGTACGAATCGCAACTTCTGAACCGGACGGATTGGGGAAGTAAGAACCACCTACAGCTACTCACTCACTCAACTCACCTCCTCACACTCAAACCCTAACCTAACGTAACCTTAATAACGTTTTTTTTTTCTCCTTCTCTGAGCAATATTTTAACTCAGCCCACTGAAAACATCTTAACGGCCCAAATGTATATTATATGGGCTAGGTCGAAAGCCTACTTGGACAAAAACGGCCATTTCCCATTTAAATAATCCGTCGATAATAGTGACTAATCTCGTTGGAAGCACCTCAAAGGGTGGGATAGCTGATTCCAAGATTTAACGCGACTGCATACACAAGATAAGATTCGAACCCCTGATCTTAAGCGTAGATCAACCCTTACTGCTGAACCACACACTTAAATTTTTTTATTATTTTTTATACTTATTAGCACAAGTGTTTTAACATCTCGCTCACTGTAAAACGAGATAGCCTTTAGGAAACCGAAAAATTAGTCAAATATTAGTGAATATCCTTATGAGGAAGGTAATTACTATAGTAAAAAAAACAAAGGCTATATACTACTTTTTTTAACAATAAAATTACAAAAATAAAAATAAAAAAATTACCCAATGTACTGAATATCCTTAAATATATCATTGGGCCGATAGTCCACCTGTTGCTCCATCATAGTATGATATTGGTCGCTTTGAGATAGGCTCGCACGGTTTTATTTTTTGGACTCCTTCCCAAAAAGTCTCATACTATATGGAATGGTGAACACCCTTATAAACTAGTCAATGTTCCTTTATTTTACAGATGTGAGACTTGGAATGAATCCCAACATATATAGATTGTAATTTGTAAATAACAATGTATGCCTCGGCGAGAGAAATTAATTCTGGGTGTTGTTCAAAATAAACATGTAAAACATAGTTCGAAGAGAAGGAGAATTATGTCAAGTGCTTAATTCATTGAATAAGTAAACGGCAATGCTTAAAGTACAGTTCACAAACAGTTTGTGATGGAGGCAGGATTTACAGCGCAGTGCAGAAGGAAGGTTTTTTTGTGGTCAGACAAAATTGCAAAAGACATAATAAACATGACATGAACACACACTTGTTATTGGACTACAATTTCACAACACATGATACATATCAGAGTGCCACTATTTCTGAGGCTTCTTCCACAAGACCCCAATCTTCTTCAGCATGTTGCTATTCTTCTTTCTCTGCAAGTCATCATCCATGTCTTCAGCATAGGGTGAGCACTTGTAGCTGTTGTTGTCCAAAGACACGGTTCTCTCTGTGATCTTCCCATTGCTTCCTGCTGAAAGCATAGTAGCAGCAGCCTCTGCAGCCTTCCTCCACTGATCAGACTGCACCTTCAATCTTCTCAGTTCTGCTTCCATTTCCGAGTTCGCTGCTTGCGCCGCCTCTAGCTGCTCAGCCACCCTTGCAGCCTTCTTGTTGCTCTTATCAGCCTCCTCCATCACAATGCTGAGTTTCATGTGCGCCTCGCGTTCCGAAGCCTTAGCTCTTTCCACTTCTGCTGCAACTTCTTCACTCAATTTTCCACCACCTGAGAGCTTGTTGATTTCCATCTTCAGCATTTCATTCTCTTCAGATATGCTTTGCAGGGTTGTTTCCTTGTCCATCATATCTGCCTTCAATTCCACCACACAGTCTTCTAATCTTTGAATTTCCCTTTTATGTTCATGCTCATTTTGGGATGACAAGCTCTCTGTAAGCTTTAGGATCAAGTTCTCATTCTCCTCCACAATGCCTTGCAACTCAGTTTCTTTGTCCATTAGGTTAGCCTTCAACTCTTCAATATCAGCTTTCTTACTTTTCAACTCAGCCTCTAGCTCACACTCCCTCTGACCTGATTCTGATTTTATCTGCTCTACTAACTCATAGGCATTCCTGATCTGCACCGCGCTTTGAATCTGTTGTTCTTGGTATTTAGTCTCAGCAGTCTCTATAGCAGATCTCAGGTATTTAACCTCTGACTTCAATGAAGCAACTTCTGCTTCTAGCTGATTAGTATCCTCTCCCTCTTTCAATATTTCAGGTTGGTGCTCAAAATTATGATCATCCTTTTCAGAAGGGGCGGATTTATTATTGATGGGGTGTGTCTCAAGTTTGCCAACAAGTTCCTCTAGTGAGTTCACCCGCATTTTGGATTGGTCTAACTCTAGAGCAATAGAGTTGTAGCCATCAACAGCTTTTGCAACATCAGACCTGAGGAGCTCAACAGTTCCTTTTGCATCCTCAAGTTGCAACATGGTTTCATTGACCAATGCTTGGGCCTGAGCTTCAGATTCTTTGCAATCCATCAATTGGTTTTTCATGTTGTCCACAAGAGAGAGTGTTTCTGACAAGTACTGCTTCAGGTTTAGTAGCTCAATGTCTGCTGATTCTGCATGTTGAGATTGCACATTCTCACAACTAGCTACCAATTCAAGTTGGGCATTGAGCATCTGAATTTCATTCATTGCAGAGGCCAAGGCAGCAGAGTCAACTGAGAGCTGCTTTTTGGAGGCCTCAAGCTCAGATTGACATGCCATGTCACGTTCTTCTATAATTTTCTGGAGCTCAACAACACGAGCTTCTCCAGCAGCACAGAGATCCAGAACTTGTTTCTGTGACTCTTCAAGTTTTGCAGATATGGCTAATAGTTGTTCCTTGGACACCTTAGCATCTTCCAGAGCTTGCTTCTTGCTTGATTCAGATAAAATAAGCTGGTCCTTTACCTTCTTCAAATCATTTTGGAGTTGAGAAATTTGAGATTCCAATTCCGATATTTTGCTGGGGCGCTTCCTCTAATGCAGCATAAAATCACGGTTTAAAATTCTCCACAAATATCAAGAATAGGAAAATTGTGATGTACAGACAAATTGTAGAAAACAACACACCATAGTGGTGCATCTTCTAAGTAGAACAAAATTGAAAAATGACGCAAGATAACTTATACCTTAGAGGCTCTGGAACATATACACACAAGGCTTTCACGCGTATATATGTACAATGTCAAACGCACAAATAAAAACAATAACAAGTAGTTATATGACACGCCAGTAGTTTATTCTACTCACTCTCTTCAGTGATATGAATACTCTTAAAATGTTTATGCATATAATCCTTTAAAAAGGTCCCTTTATTACCCATCCAGTAAATAGCTTAAGTGCACTAGGACAATCTACATCCTAAAATGAATTTAAAGTAAGCTTCAGACAAATAGTTAACAGCACCCATCAACTGGTACTTTCGAAAGGAAAACCTGGAAACAGTCCCATACTACACTTGAAAACACCTTTGGGGCAGCTTCTTTCATAAGCTACTAAAATATCAAAGGAAAAAATGCATCTAGGGATTATGGTTCTCATTGACAGACAACAGTTCCAACATATCATGATATTTGTAAAATAATTGTTACCTCAATAATTGGGCTTCTGGGTGATCTGCGCTCAGTGACTTTGGGACTTCTTTCCTTTGATGATTTAGTAGCCTGACTTAAAGAAGATACAGAGTCTGTGTCCAGAGTAGTAGGCCTGAGTTGGCGCACAGCACGTGGAGACACCTTTTGAGGCACTTCAGAGGAGCCACTTCTGAAATCAGAATATACAAATGTAAGCAAGTGAATTGCATTGTGGGGAAGGGAAATCCATATCTCTCAATTTCTACTCATAAATACCTTGTAGCCATATTAAACAATATCCCCACAGTCACATCGTAGTAGCAATTTCTTTAGATGATATAGAATTGAGACTAGATAAGTCGAACCATTTTTCAAGACTAATTTAAAAATACACAAATACTGGCTAAAGAAAACGAAGTAATTGAGTGCAAAAACCACGTGAGAATGATTCAGAAAGTCTTCCTAATATAACATAGAGTCATTAACGTTATAAATTCAGTTAGAAAATGAAAAATGCCTTCTAAACACAAAATAGAAGACTCTTAAAAGTTTACAAGAAAGTTTTCCTAATAGTATAGCATAAGAGTCACCAACGTCATAAGTTCAGTTTGAAAATGGAATGTCTACCAAACACAATTGAAATTTTTTCTACAAATTACAAGAAAGTCTTCCTATATAACTTGGGTGTCATCAACTACATAAATTCAGTTTGAAAATAAAAATGTCTTCCAAGCACAAACAGTGAGATACTTTCGACTATTAATCAACAAGGTGATTAACAGTGTATTTTCGGTTACAAATTTCTACTAATTGGCAGAGAATCTTGGTCTTTCAAGATATATCATCACCATTGCTCAATGCAGTTAGTTGGTGCTACATGCTGCCCCAACCAAATGATGTGATGCTTTTTAATTTTGGTAATCATTTGGGAGAGAGAAAAAAAAAAGTAATAATAAGGTTGTTGATCCATGGAAAAATCAATGTTTTGTGACTCCTCATTAGAATAGGTAATAACTGCCCGGTCCCAATCTCCCATTCCGCGGTTAAAGGGAGGAGTCAAATAACGAAACATAATGGAACCAAAAAAGAAACTCGTAGTGGGAATGTGGCATGATTAGGCCTTTTGGAGACAAATATGCTTAGCCATCAAACTCTTTCTTTCTTAAAACACAAATTGACCTAACTTGTCTGCCAGATAGATCAATAACATATTATTTTGGTAAACTCAATACTCCTCTTTGGTTGAAGAGTAATGTTATCTTGATTAGCTTTCAGCAATTGATCATATTTCAAGATAAATTCTCCAGCAAAATTAATATTGCATGAGATCTTGCATTGCGCATGTTGAGACGCAAAGAAACACCAGAAGCATTCTCTACCGTGGCCAATAGAGATTTTTTTAGAACGAGAAAAGGCAAAAGAAAATAAAAGGAAGCTTAACTCCCAACAAATGTCCACTAACAGCAAGTGTCCCAAGCTTGAAGCCTGAAGGAGGAGACTTGACGAACATTTGGTCCACTAATTGCTGTTAGCGACATGAAAAATAAATATAAAGCCTATTATTGATTAAAATTTTCTCTTCTATTTTTGAAATACTAAATGACACTAAATTTTAATATATGAGAAAATAGTGAAATAAAACACATATCAAGTTAAACAATACCACTGAGAGCTGATATAGCTTTCTAATTGCATTTTAAGAGCAGACATCCTTTTGAACTAGCAAAGAAGCAACATTAATAAATCAGGAAAAGAGCAAGGGAAAAAAAATTCAAGTTACCTTGTTTTCGGGGTCTGCATGGCTTAACTACCCTCTATCAAGTAAAGAGAAATGGGTTAATAATTTGATCCTCACTCACTGCTTGAATGCTCCCTGACCCACAAGGACTGTGGCAATTCAGACAAATATCTCACACTGAGACAAGAGAATCCAATGAGAAGGTTCAGTTGTTCAAATAATGGGAAAAAAAATAAATGTGTTCATGCAAGATGGGATGATCTTCTTATCTTCACCGCCTTAGCTATAAATGCAGAAGATTTCCTCACTGTGATTTTCACTTAAATGCTTAAAAAGCACCTTAACCTTACTAGTGACTAAGTACCTAAAAATATCACTACTTTTTCAAGATAGTTAATAAAGAAAACCCTTCATAGATTTTCACCGGATTTCACTATAGTTCACTCCATCCTAAATAAAAGCAGAATGTGTCAAAAGATATCACTAGAAAGGTGTGTGCAGGTAGGGGGGATGGGCACCACTATCAAAGGATGGAAAAATAAAAGTCAAGCAGATTGGCATTAATACAAAATGTCAAGCAGAGGTCCACACATGAGGGAAATTGTTCTCATTACTACCAACTGATGCTATGATAAGGTCTTTCAGGCTAACAAGCAGCCAGTAATGATCAAGAGGGGCCTACAACTACAACAACAGAAAATGATGAAATTACATAGGTGCCCATAATCTCCCCCATCTCAAATACAAAATACCAATTTGCCCCTATGTGCTAATGAACCAATTTCATCCCAAACTAGAGGTGACAAAATGCGTGAGGTTTGCAGAAAAAAAAAATGTAATGCTAGGCTTTAAATGTTTGAATTAAATGCGGATTTTTTAGCTCGATATGAACAAAACACCTGACAAAAGCACGAAAAAAAATAAAAATTGAGCTTTAATCGGAAAGTTTAGGCTTCATTTTGGAGACCCAATTTGAATCTAGACTATCTAAGTCTGACCTACTATAATCCACAGCCCACAATGGGTTGGATAACTCATTTTGAAACCTCTATTCTCATTCATACATGTACAAGGGGCATTATAGTAAAAACACAAAATTTTCTAAGCCCCCATTTTTGCCGTGAAAGAAGGCAAGTCTATTCAATGGGAGTTTTGGATGTGAAGTTGGTGTGATATGAACACCAATAAATTTATCTAAAAACGCTCAAACCTTGTGATTTTGTCTGCCAAACGCGAAAGCCAAATGATCACTAGGCTCTAACCCGTTGACATGTTTCACATGATTGTTTCAACGAGGAAACAAACAAGATGGCTTTGCAGCTGAATTTCGTAGCAAAACATGTTCTATAACATGTGCATTGCAGAACAGAAACACGACAAAATGGAGAAGGAAAAACCTGCGGAAGGTCACTTCATGCAAGGAATCTCATCTCATTGTGAACAAGGGGAATCGAATGTTGCATTACAACAAAAGAGAAAGCACGCAGAAACGTTAAAGTCCGCAACACAAGAAGATAATGGAAGGAAGAAAGACTGAAAAGAAAAAAACCCATCTTTTGAGAATAGAAATGAGAGAGATATTAATTTACTAAAGCATGAAATGAAAAGCGGAAGAAGCACAGAAAGAAACAGACAAAAGAAGTACGTTGTGGAATAACCCTTTTTCTTAATTTATTCCCTTTGCTTTTAAAAAAGGGTAAGTAAAATATGTGACACATGAAAGCAAAGCAACGAAACCTTGCAGCACCACCAGTTTGTTTAGGCATCACTTTGAAGTTTTAACAGGCAAAAAGCACTTTTGGGAAGAGCTAGAAAAGAAGGAACGTGACAGATTTCAGGTTGAAGAAAGTAACGTCTTTATTTTGGAAAATTAAGAACCAAAGTTACCAAACCCGTTTCATAAAAAAAAGTGAAAACAAATGTGAAGTTAATGTGACGTGCATTATGGAGGTGTGTGGTGGTTTGCAATGAGAAAAGAAGTAATGGGGACATGAGTGTTAAGTGTTTACCTAGAGAGTGAAGTTGTTGTGTTGTTGTGTGTTAATAATGATGTGTCTGGTTTGGTTCCATTGCTGTGCGAGTGGAAGATGGGTAAGAAAGGAAGGTGAACAATGAATGGTGAATGGTGAATGGTGAATGGTGATAGGGAGAAGCTAAAAGAGAAAACAGAAGAGTACAGTCTTTGTCACTTCACGAAGGAAGATTTAATCGGTTTTAAGTATGATTCTGCGTCCGCACACTGCACTCCATGTGTCTTACCCGATTATTCTCACCTGCTCCCCTTTTTCTACTTTCATTTTTTAAATATTAGATTAATATTGCACATTTTTTCAAAACAAATTTATTTTTCTAATAAAAACAGATTTACTCATGTCAATCAAAAGACTATTGTAAAATACATGATGAAATATAGATAGACTTTAAGGCCAGCGTTTGATTTTGTAAATTTCTTATGTAGAATAAATTGTAGTTTTAGTTTCTTTTTTATAATATTTAAGTTTAATTGTGCCTTTTACAACACAAGTTTTACGTTTTTTTTTTATAATTTTACTGTGTGACTTTTGAAATTATATATTTTATCATTTAACTCTTACATTTTAGCATAGTTTATTATTTTATTAATTAGTTGTTTCTCTTTGTTAATTGTCTTACATGAGACATGTTAGAAGTTTATAATATGAAATTTAGTATAATATTAAATCCATGAAACTTTCTTACTTAATGAATTAATTTTTTGGATTAAATTTTCTTCATGTGCTCAAGTTAACCGATGAGGTAACCCCAAGCGTGTGGTTCAGCGGTAGGGGTTGATCCACGCTTAAATAAGGTCAAGGGTTCGAATCCTGCCTTGTGTATGCAGCCGCATTAAATCTTGGGGCCAGTTATCCCACCTTTTGAGGTGCCTCCAACGTAGCGAGGAGATTAGTCACTGCTATCGGCGGTGGATACTCCAGGAACGAACAAAAAAAAAAGTTAATTGATGAGGTAACATGCTATGTCACATTGATAATTAACATATTTTATTATTAAATATTGTATCATATTAATGATTAATTAATAATTAAATCAAATAGTTATGAAATAATGAAGTGTGTGAAATTTTGGAAGTTAAGTCATAAAATGTATAATTTTAAAAATTAAGTAATAAAATTAAAAAAAAATTCATAAATCATGAGTAATAAAATGTGCAATTAAATTTAATATTTAATAACAATTATGGTTCATGATTTTTATCTTTTGATATTGTTGTTCGTTAAAATTGTAACGTTAAACATTACTTAACATGACTTAAAGTTATAATTTTTAATGATGAAACATTTAACCACTAAATAAAAATATATATCTTATATTGGATGATTAAAAGTGCATATTAAAAATTTTAATTAGTGATATAATGTATTGATATAATATGATAATTACTAATATAAACTAATCATATCAACAATTAATTTAGTAAATAGTATCATATCATTAATAAGTTAATAATGTCAAATAATTAATTTATTAGAGTAATAAAATTTACAATTTTTTAAAAGTTGGATGACAAAATATACAAATTCAAAAGTTTGATAATAAAATAAAATATAAATGGAAAAATATGCAATTAAAGAATTCGCACTAACACTAAATAATATCGTAAATTATCACATATATGCTTGTTGACATTATAAAGGAGTGTAGTATGCGAAATTTAATCCCAAATTCTCTACTACTGAATTCCTCTTAATTTGTTTCTTGCTTAATCTCTTGTTATATTAAATAATGGGTCTTTGTAAATATAATTGTGAATAAAATTATTTACTTGAGTAATATAATTGTGAAACAATCAAGTATATGAGATTATGAGGAGGTGGACTTGCACTCGTTGTTTAACTAAAAGTTCACATTAGTACGTTTGTAATGGGCCAACAAATATTATTTTCTTTTGTTAGCATTTTCTAGTATCTTCAATTAAAAAAAATTTAAGACCACTAATATCAAATATGTTTACAGAAGTTTAAATTTGTTTCAAAATTAATATAATATTTTTTAATTTATTATCATTTAAAATTTTCAAATATTGATTTCAAAGAAACAGGTTCAAAGAGTTTTTATATTTAACTTTTAAAAATAAATTGTTAATAAGAGATGAAAAAAATCACAATATAAATACAAAACAACTAAAACTAAAATAATTAATCTTTAACTGAATGTGTGATTTCGTCATTATTATTTTCATTCAAACATTTTTAATAAAACTATTTTTATAAAATATAGTTTCTGTACTCAATTTAATGTAATTTTTTGCTTGAATTAAGAAAATGTAAAACAATTTTTTTTATAACTAATAAACTTTCTCACAAAATCTATACAAATATTTATGGCTGGAAATATTTTTTTAACTACACAAATGATAAGTTGTTATTTTATTCCTGAGACAATTTTTATTTGTAGAAAATTATGCATTTTATAAAATATATTATGTTTTTCTTCTGCGAAAATATTATGGATTATTTCTCATCTCATTTTTTTTTTTTGAATCTATCTTAATAAGGATTAAACTATATTGTATAAAACGTGCATTCAAATTTTATTGATAATATTTTTTTTTTCATGAAAATAATTTATGTAATATTATAAAACTAACATAAGATTGTATGTAGTCGCGTTAAATCTTGGGACCATCTATCTCATCTTTTGAAGTGCCTCTAACCTACGAGATTAGTTATCGCTATCGACGGTGGATATTTCATGGACGAAAAAAAAATAAAATTAACAAGCAAACACTATTTAGTGTTTACAAGACATTTTTTTATCAACAATATAAGAACTTTGGATGAGTTCCAATCATTTAACTCGACTTAATTTTGATTTATCAAAAAATAAGAAGAAAAACGAAGAAATGAAAACCTTGTTGGTGAATTCGAATGATTCAACTCCCTTTTTAGTTTGAGCATTCAATATTATAGGAAATTACTTATAAGAGGTCTCCGTGACGCATACATTGAGTGTGATTTACGTTTTCATTGTAGCCTTTTCACTATATAATCTTATATATCCACTTTGATTTAATGCAAGGAAACATTAACACATGGTCCTTAAACCATCATAAAGAGAGAAATAACACAAGAACCGCAAAAGTTGAGAGTAAGTGTCTTTTTCCCTATGGTACGTTTCTTAAAGGTAACGGTCAAAACCTATATGAATCGATATCCTCTTCATTTTATTTTATTTTTATAGCTGTGAGTATATATAAATGAGATTAAATGTTAATCACTTTTTTATAATTAACATTTAATATTATTTATACACTCAAATATAACACATAGACTTTGTTATCAATTTTTGTTACATTACATTTTTAATTATGTAAGTTGAATAAAGACAGCATTATTTATATATAAATGTATTTTATTTTAAAAAAATAAATTAGAATAAAATACAACTCCATATAGAATTTAAATTCAAGTCATTTACTAATTCCTTTGAATATTTTTAATGTTGTACAAATTACTTACCTCATCTTCAATATGAGACGAGAGAAGTTGGATTCAGTCTTAAATTCTAATTAGTAATAACAAAGAGATTTAATAAATTTCGTCACCCTTATCGAAATGGATGTTTTGGAGTTGATTTTGAAATCCCAAAATTAAGGGAGGCTTATAAACGGTGCAGAAAGTAATTTACGTGAAATCTACGTGTGTGCTTGTTGCACCTCCCATTGTTTATCCACTAGGCACGTGGTTACTAGATCACAAAAGAAAATATCTTACCATTAAGGGTACTTTTTTAAAGGTACACATATTTTGTCAGTGCCAAAATCCCTAGGTCACATTTGATATTTCAATTAACAAAGAGTATAATTGAAGTTGGTGGGACATAATACTTTTCTAATAATGTCGCTATTTAATATTTACACCATTATCATTTGTGCAAGAATAAAAAATACGTAGAAAAAAAAAAGTTTGACCATAAAGTCCGGGGAGCTTTGAATTACCATGCAGCTTCTGCTGAATTCTTTTTCTATTTGCATGTCCACATCTAGCTAGGCTTGCCCCACACTTTTAGTCACATAATAAAACATTTATTTGGACCGTTTGGTTTGATTTTTCATGAATAATAGTTTTTAAACATGTATTTTTTCTTCGTATTGTATCATATCACCTAATAATTATTTGAGGTGTCTAACACTTGTAATTTTTCATCACTCATATTCTAGATCCAACGAACAAGAATGATCTAACGTCTTCCACGCCCCAATCTTAAAGTATTTAGAAAGGGCACAGCGTGATTAACGCTCCCATGGCATTTATTATTAATATTTTGAAAATTTTGTGTCCACATATAGAATAAAACAAATTATCCATAGTAGTAGTACGATGATGCAATGAAAGTGTGGTTGAGAGGGTGAAGGTGAAAGGGACTCTCCAGCAACAATTTAACTACCCATATCCATGAAAACCCAATAACAAGAGTACTTTACTGTTTCAATTCTATGGCAGAAGGATATTTGTACAACTTTTTATACACCATGGCCCATCAAAATATCCAATAACAACACCAGACCCAAATCTTAAGTTGCTCAAACCATATACATATATATATAGATCAATTGACATAAGGAAAATTAATGATGAATAATTTACATAAGAAATTAAAATAAATTTTACATAAGTATAATATAACTATTAAATTATTTAATTTTTATAAGATAATGTAACTATTATCTTATTAAATTAAATATTTTCTAATAAAAAATTGTTAGTGATGACCATTTTGTCTGCTTCTTATTAAGTTATTGCAAAAATAATGTGTATTTACTTTACTTGTGATGATTCAATGATCCCCCACTTCCCGGACTACATCTATATATAAATAAGTATCCAATGAAAGCTATTTTAGATCTACTTTTGTGAAAACTATAAATGTTTTTTTTTTAATTTTATTAAAAAAATACACATGTATGAAAAAATATCTTGTGAAATTATAAAAATATTTTTAAAAATGATTTATTTAAAAATAAAAGAAAGTAATAAATATTCTCATATGATAAATAAATAATAAAATAATAATTTTTTAAAGTAATTATATTGAATGAAGTTATTTTATTAAAAGTTATTTGCCAACAAAATCCATCCATCCATCCATCTATCTATATATATATATAAAGAGATTTGTTTGTTCCAGGAGTAAGTCAACCTAGACTTACTTTGTTCAATAAATCATGTTCTACATCAAATTTCAACGATTCAACCGTTGAATTTAAAATTCTTAATGCATAAATCAAATCTGCATATTTTTAAAAAATTTAAAAATCATTTGATACTTAGTTTCATTAGTTCAAATCATTGTATAAAATAATTTTATGATTATCCGTCAATTTGAATTAATAAAATAAAGTATCAAATAATTTTTAATTTTTTAAAAAATTTGCAGACTTTATCTATATATTAAGAACTTTAAATTCAATGGTTAGATTATTAAAATTTGATATAAAACATGAGTTATTGAACGAAGTAAGTATAGATAGATTTACTCCTTAAGTAAGCGGATCCCTCATATATATATATATATATATATATATATATATATATATATATATATATTAAAAATTATTGAAACTAAATATAAGAATTTTGAGTTTAATTTTTTATATACCATCAATTTAATATAATAAAATTACATTATAATTTTTTTAACCTGGTCAACCAATCATAAATCATTATTAGTATAATTTTTAATATGATTATTATAATTTTTTTAAAATTAACTTATTATATATAAAAAAAAATAGAATTAGATATCGGGAAAAAAATACATGTAATATATTTTATAAGAAATATGTGTTAACATTTTTTTAAAATGTTTATGGCTTACTAAATAATTTAATTATTTTTATGAATGACTAGAAAATTAATATTTGATGGCAATGGAAACAAAAATCGCATCAATATTAAACTGATGTTTAAAGAGAAAAAATTATAGCTTACAAATACAAACTAATATTCAATTACTAGTGTTTTATATGATCTAATCGTACATATAAAATTTACAAGTCACGATTTTCAATATTTTTTGCCCTTCACTAAATATTCCCTTGATCCAATAATGTTTTTGCTTTTTCAAAAATAAAAAATAAAAACAACTACACATTACAAGATTCCGTTTTAGTTGAAAGATTTGTGTTATGAGTTAACTATGTGAAAGAAGTATAAATAGGTATTTTTAAATAATTATAATATTAATATAAAATATCTATGTCATAAATAATAATTAAATATCCATTTTCATAATAATTAATCTTTATTAAAGACTATAAATATACATCTTCTATCTAATGTATTTCATAAAACTAGTATTCGAATCCTAGAAGAAGAAAAAAAGGAGTATAACGCGTTCTTGGTAAATGGAGCGTTACCCTTATTGGTAACATGAACTTCTCAAAAGCCAAACTTTCATCCCAAGCAATGCAAATAAATAATCTCTATTGTCAGTTGATTAGGGATGGCAACGGGACGGGGCGGGTACGGGTTTCATGATACCCGTTCCCGTCTCCGCGAGTTAAACTCATCTCCGTCCCCGTCCCCATACCTGTCGGGTATAGATTTTCATTTCCATCTCCGTCCCTGTTGGGTATCGGGTATACCTGTACCCGTCAATTTTTTTATTTTTTATTTTTTATAAAAAAAATGATATTTTTAATTTATTTTTTTATTATATTATAATCATAATTAAGTTATTTCTTTATCTTATATTATAATAAATAATCACATAAAAAATTATTAAATTTTTTTAATATAATTAAATTAAAAGTGAGTATTAAATTAAAAATGAGAATGGGGACGGGTACGGGTACGGGGCGGGTAAGTACATACCCGTACCCGTACCCGTACTCGATTTAATATATCGGGTTTTACCCATACCCGTACCCATACCTGGTCAAACCAGGTATTTCCCGTCAAAATTGGGACGGGTTCGGGTATTACCCGCGGGTACGGGAATGTTTGCCATCCCTACAGTTGATGCATAGAGTAAGTAATGCGAGTTACTAATTAAAAAGAAAAAACTATTATTATTGTCCTTTGCATCTTATCACTTATTATTGAATAATGCATGATACGATAAAATTAAAAGAAGAAGAATATTATGTGAATACTTTAAATATCACTCTATTCTTGTGAAGGTGTATAATTATATATATATATATATAGGGGTTATAATTACACCGGTATAACTTTTACCAAGTGTTACATCATTCAATAACTTTATATTAAATGTGAATTTTGTAAATTCAATCGTTAGATTGAAAGTTCATATCACTTTATAAGTGTATATCAAATTTTGTTAAAATTGAACAACATTTTGAAGGTGATAAAAGTGTTCATATTTTAGTATATTTTGAAATGAATATATTACGTCAATTTTGTTTTATAAAAATGAAGTATCAAATCATCTTGGATTAATATAAAATTTTGTATATATGATCTAAGAGATATGAACTTTCGATCTAACGGTTGGATTTACAAAATTCGTATTTAATATAAAGTTATTGAGCGGTGTAACACTTAGTAAAAGTTACACCGGTGTTATTATAACTCCCTCATATATATATATTAAAGACCTACAATAATAGGTAAACAAGGTATAATAACCTGTTATCAATAGTAACACAAAACTAACTAATCTATATTAATCCAATACCCCCCTTAAGATGGGAGAAAAATGTTTTCGATGCCTAGCTTGGACAAGATGCTAAGAAAAGCATTACGAGGCAATGGCTTAGTGAATATGTCGGCCAACTGATGATGATTTCTGACATGAATTAACTTGAGTGCACCTCTTTCTACTTACTCCCTAACATAGTGAAGATCAATTTCTAGATGTTTGGTTCTTTCATGGTATGTAGGGTTGGTTGCAATGTGTATTCTTGCCTTGTTGTCACAGTACGCAGCTGCATATGGTGTGACAATATTGAAATCAGTTAATAAATTTCTCAACCAAGTAAGTTCAATAGAGACTGATGCTAAGGATATATATTTTGCTTCTGCTGAAGATTTGCTGATTGTCTTCTATCTCTTAGCCTTCCAGGAAATTAAGGAATTTCCTAAGAAAATACAAAAATTTATTGTTGATCTTCTGCTATCAATGCATGAACCCCAATCAACATCCACAAAAGCATGTAGTTTAGTTCAGAGGTAGCTTTGAACTGGATGCCTTGACTAGCAATATGTTTTAAGTGTCGTAGAAGCACGTGAGCTGCATTCATGTGTTCAGAATGTGGATTTGATACAAACTGACTTAATTTGTGTACAATATAGCAAATGTGAGGTCGTGAAATTGTTAAACACAATAATCTTCTTACAAGCCTTCTGTATGATCCTTGATCTGCAAGTGGAGAACCCGAGTCTGTATGTAGTTTCAAATTTGCTTCCATAGGTACAGCTGAAGGCTTGCAAGCAAGCATACCACAATCTTTAAGAATATACATGAGTGTGCTACCTGCATCGCTCTGCTCCAGGTGGTATAATTCTTGTGGTCAAGAGGTTGAGACGTGAGAACCAGTCCAAGTCCATCCGAATGATGCAGAAAAAGGGGGTGAGTGGGATCTTGGCTTGGATCTTTAGATTGATTCGTCATGGCTGTGGGCAAATTGATTCAGGGTTGCAAAAATGGTGGATTTGGGTGAAAGACGATGAATGGGAATCACAGGTTGAATCGTTCTAAGAGTTGAATTCTCTCTTCTGATACCATATTGAATACTGCAAAATATGATAAAATTAAAAGAAAAATACTTTGTGAATACTTAAAATATTACTCTCTATTCTTGCAAAGGTGTACAACTATATATATATATATATATATATATATATATATATATATATATATATATATATATATATATATATCAGTGACCTACAATAATAGGTAAACAACCTATAATAACCTGTTATCAGTAGTAACATAAAACTAACTAATCTATATTAATCCAATACTTATACTAAAACAACATATATAACACCCATCTTAATACTCCTATATCAAACTCTTATACATCTTTTTCTTTTTTGTTCAAACATGCTACTTTATCATTTTTATTGTTCACAAACAATGTTTTAAACACTTTGTTGTCATTTTGCTTTTACGAGAGACGACAAGATCTGAAAAGCTTAAAACTCACCTACCATGGTTACCAACAAGCCAAAGCATGATAAACGCTATTTATATCAACATAAAAACACATCTTAATATTTTAGCACGAGTACAAATTTACTAGTTTAACATAATTTGTATGTGAGTGTCTTTTTTTTTTTTTGGCTAAATTACTTTTTCCATTCAGTTTTTTTTAAAACTTATTTTTATAAATATTAAAATATTATATTTCCATCAAATTTTTATTAATGTGTTATTTTTAATAGTAATAATAATAATACGTTTTTTTAATATATTTTTGTATTTTCTAAAATTTTATTAAAAATTATAAATTCATGTGAATTTTATTTCTCAATCCAAAAGTCTCTCCTAAATTTACAATTTATTTTTAAAAATCAACTAACAGGAAAAAAAAACATGTAAAATAATGTATTATAAATCAAAGTGCTTGTGATTATTGAATAGTCCACCCTAATGTGCTTGTGAATAATCTAACTGTTAAATTTTTAAAATTTATATTTAATATAAAGTTATTAAGCAATATAATACTTAATAAAAATTATACAGTATCGTAACCTCCTCTATAATATTATAGATTTAAAATAATGCACCATAAAAGCACTCTACAGATACAAAGTGTTGATTTCCACTAATAAAGTATAAGACCGATAATTTTCAACAATAATAAAAAAATCAGTGTAACATATAAATGTTTTAAAATAAGTGTGACAACGAGTTTATTACTAATTAATTTAATTTAATATCCTCATGAAGTAACAGAAAAAGCAATGAAGTTCAAAATAAAAAAAAGAAGGGCATTCGAGTAATTTAGTATTGTAAAGGACAGGTGTCGAGAGGCGGAACGAGTAGCCCGTTCCTGAGTTTAAATAAACAACAAATAATGACGAAGCCGAAACACGACAGCACAGGCATCTGCATCCCATAAATACAACACTTGTTCCTCTCACTTCCCAGATTCAGAAAAGAAAAAAAAAAAAAGAAGAAGAAGAAGAAGAAAAAAGAGGGTATTCCCAACGAAGAAGGTATGAGAACAAGCAACCACTTGATCGGTGTCCTAAACTTCCTAACGTTCCTTCTGTCGATTCCGATCCTGGGCGGCGGCATATGGCTGAGCAGCCGAGCCAACAGCACCGACTGCCTGAGGTTCCTCCAGTGGCCGCTCATCGTGATCGGCGTCAGCATCATGGTGGTGTCGCTCGCGGGGTTCGCCGGCGCCTGCTACCGCAACACGTTCCTCATGCGCCTCTACCTGCTGGTGATGTTCCTGGTCATCGCGGTCCTCATCGGATTCATCATATTCGCGTACGTTGTGACGGACAAAGGGGGCGGTCGAAGAATCACCAACCGCGCCTACTTGGAGTACTACCTTGAGGACTACTCGGGGTGGTTGGAGGAGCGCGTGGCCAGTGATAGCTACTGGGGGAAGATTAGTTCCTGCGTTAGGGATTCTAAGCTTTGTGCCAAAATGGGCAAGACCATTAATGGCGTTCCCGAGACTGCTGATATGTTCTACCTCCGACGGCTCTCGCCTGTTCAGGTATCACTTCTTCTTTCAATGCTTCTAATTTATAAGCTTTGATTCAACACCCTTTCATATCAACTTCTACATGATTTATTTTTAGTTTCGTCACTAGTTTCTAATTTAAGTATTGAAGGGTGAACGTGAACCTTTCTTGTTTGGCCTGTTGCTCAAATTTTGTTGTAATTGTTATAATTTTTAATTTGAAAAATATAAATTTATATTAAGAGTGTTTTGGATAATTATATTTAGATTATATGTATAGTATTTTTTTTTAATTTGTTTATGATATTTAAATAAAATAAAAAGTCAGTATTTATATAGTAAATCAGTTTTTATTTTTTTATATAGAATAATTATAAACTTTAATTTTTTGGATATATAAAAATATTTTTTTTAGAAATTTTAATCATTGTTCTAACTAAGAACATAATTTATTTTGCAATTAATTTGTTTCTTCTTAAAAAACACAGGAAAAAAATATAATTTCTCAGACATATTCGACATATAGTAATGTTATGAGAATTGAAAAGTGTGACTGTTAATATAAGTTTTTGAGATATTCAATTTTATTAAATATTCGCCTCACAGTAATCTTGCCGGATTAAAAAAAGAGAGGATCATGTTGAGGATACTCATTCCCAAATAAAAAACTGAAAAAGAACTTTGAAGGAAGGAAGGTGCTCCGAAATTGGGATTACTTTCGACTTGTTTTTTATTTTTATTTTTTATTTTTATTTTTTTATAAATTTTGGAACACGTAAAGTAAGCAAGTAAGTTTGGGATTTTTGTTACGTTACATTTTTTTTTTAATAAATGCACAACATGATGTTTGAAAGAGAAATATGAGAGACTTTTTTCCCCTAAAAAACTTTATCTTTTAATCCTTTATACGTTTGTAAACGCGGAGACTATAATCTATCTATCTTTTTCAAGTTATAATATTTTCAAAGATCGATGAGATTTAGTTGATATATATAGGGTTTCACTTAAAGACAAATTGTCTCTTGTATTTCTTACGGGGAGGGTATCTTTTAGTGCATTTAAAGAAAGTATGGGTCGTACCGTTGTAGAGAAACAAATTGAAGAAAATGAAGTGCATGTTTCATTAAATAGGTAGATCTGACTATAGCAGTGGATCTCTCTGCAGCATGTGGGGGGGATGGGTTTTCACTCGTCAATGCCCGAAATTTATGGTTCTGTGTCCAAATTGATTGGAACCTAAGCTAATGGGGGACATATAAAGAAAAAAGAAAATATGGCATCACTATACTCTAGCGCTCATAATTCATCAACATTATTATGGAAAGGTCGTGTCATCACTGCTAGATACCAAATGAGTCATCGTCACATTTTTTCCTTTAATTTTTACATAATTCTCTTTAGTCTAACATCACACCGAGTGATAATCTTATAACATGTCATCAACACATTTTTCCAAGAGGTATGTGAGTAATGACAGATAGACAGTGATGTATTATTAGACGGTGGCCACGTTGCAGATAAGTAATGCATTATGGGACTCAAAATGGCATTCACAAAACATAATCATGATAACAAAGAACTGTAATTTGTCATAATTGCTTAAATATGAAAATTAGTAGTGTGATTAACTTATTAAATTATGATTTGAAAAATTGTGTTTAGGTTTTGGAATTTGAAACTTATGGGGGGCTTAATGATCCTATATTTTTTAGTATTGTTTTAGGCCATATTCCCTACCTTTTTATGGTCTTGTTAATTAAGCATCATAATGCCGACTTTGCATAGTGAGTTTGAATTATTGACTTTTTTTGGTTTCTAATTCTGTTTGATTTCATTTCATTACACCTGTATACTTTTATTTTTGTGGGGCAAACCTGATGTATACATATAACCTAATACTTGTCGCTTTCTCCTTTTTCACAAACTCCCCCCAAGTAATATAAGAATGTTCTAGGATACGATTAAAACTTTTGTTTGAAGGGCTGGTGTGGCTAGCTTTTTTATTTTTTCTTTTATCCGTATTATTTATCTTTTAGGTGGAATATCCTGTCTCTCTTTTGTTTGCTAGTGTAGTACAGTGTGTAAGAGGCTGGTGGGACAAAATTGTAGAAGAAATTAGAATCCTGACCATGATTTTTACGCACCCAATTATCTTCTATTTTAATGCAATTTGTTCATTGTTTTTAGATATGTTGAGTTTTATTATTATGTTCATTTTAATTTAGAAAAACAGTGATATAATTGACATTCACTGTAGAATATTATTGGTAAAGATACGTGGATGGCGTTTATATGTTAAAAAAATAAAGTACTAGTTATCTTAGTTATATGGTCAATAGTTTTATGATTTAAGGTTCTGACTTCAAAGTGTTGATTAATTATGTTGTGCCAGATATTTAGATCTTTTAGAATGACTTGACAGTTTCCTTATCTGATTATTGTTTCGCGTTTTGCTCCGATTGGTAGATGAGATAGGCAATTTGGTCTGCATGTTATGATCCATGCCACAAACACAAAGTAACTTTTGAGTGCATGCCGTAACATTTTTCTAGGGGAAAGAAAAAGGGCAATTATAGTTTAACTGCAACGAGACACAAGAAGACAAAAGACAAATACAAAATCTTTTTCAGAACACAAAATATTCATACAACTGTTTTCAAAAAACTTGGAACAGGACAACAACAGGTGGTAGCTCGTTTCCAATTGTTCTATTGGTTCAAAACACCCGTGTGCACAATTTCTCCCATACGTACATTAATTTTTTTTTGCACCAATCAGAAGCAAAAGGATTTTTTATTTTCATTATTTTATTTATTTATTGATTAAATAAAGTAACATTACTAGAAAATTCTTAGCATAAGTTATTTAACATTTATGTTTCTTAATCGATAATCAAGGGTCAATCTTTCACTTGTACATAGAATTATAATATTAAAAAAGAAAAGGTTAATTATATCTCTTAGTTATAGAAAATAAGAAAGTATTAACAATCTTTTAACCTATACTTTCTAATACACTAATTTTTGTAAAAACTACAAAAATCAAAAGTAAAACTCATTAAAGAAAGAGAAAGTTTAAAAGAGTGTCAACAACACACATTTTAACATACACTTTCTAACATTATTTTTTGTAAAAACTACACAATTATAAATAAAACTCATTAAACCAAGAGTTTGTTCAAAATAGTGTATTAAGAAGTGTGTCAAACCCATTTTTCATTCAATTTATTGAAAGAATTAGGAAAATTTCATTTTGTCAACCAAATTGAACATGTTGCTAAACCCATTTGTGATGCAATTTATTGAAATAATGTTCTCCTTTTGTGCTATAGTCTGGTTGCTGCAAGCCCCCAACAGAATGTGGCTATATCTACCAAAATGAGACAGTGTGGAACCTAGGATCAGGTTTGATGGCAGCCAACCCAGATTGCACAAAGTGGAGCAATGACCAAGAACAGCTATGCTATGCCTGTGATTCTTGCAAAGCTGGTGTGCTGGCAAGTCTGAAGAAGAGTTGGAGGAAGGTCTCAGTGATCAACATTGTTGTTATGATAATCCTTGTCATTGTTTACATAATTGCTTATGCAGCATATAGGAACAACCGCAGGATGGATAATGATGAACCCTATGGTGAAGCCAGGATGACAAAGGCACAACCTAGTGCATTTCATCTTTAGTGGCACTATTTGGATGCCAAAAAAAGGTTTCTGTGACATGTCTTAGGATTTTGAGCCTTAAGTAACTAGGTTGCTCTCATGGTTTTCTATCAAAGAACCGTAACATGAATTTGGTTTTAATCTTGGAAGGCTGAATGTATTTAATTATTGTTATATTTGCTTGCTGTACAACTTCTGTTTTTGCTTTGAAGATACTCATTTTGTATTAGTACTGACAGATTATTCAGAAGAAGAAAAAAGTATTGATAGATTTGTAAATTTGGAAAATAGTAACAAAACTCATTTGATCTTTTGCACCTAACACGTTCGTTTTCAATTTTTGGTTAGGAAATATACTTGGTGGACGCAAATAGAGCAATGATATATTGAACCATATATTTTAGGAACATCTAGTTGAATTTAAGATTTAGCGTGAAATTGATTTAGGTTTCATTTGGATAAATTATTTTATAACACTTATTAAAAAAGAGTAAAATACTTTTTTTTAAAATTAAAATTAACTTATGCATGTATTTAATTCTTATAGAAGTTCTTCTATTTTTATTTTTTAAAAGTTAAAATGTATAAGTTATTTTATTTTATTTTATCTTTTTGTTAATTTCTCCTCCCATAAGTAATTATGCAACGTTTACCCAAATGATGCCTTTCTCATAATGTAAAAGCTTATTGGCAACATAGATTGATTCAGAATCAACACTGTAATATAAAACATAGTTCACCATAATATGGTTTATATGATTGATTCAGAATCAACACTGTAATATAGTTTTAGGATGAGATAAATTATATTAAAAAGAAAATATTTATTTTTTTATATGTAATTCTTAACAAAGATTAATAATTATTTTTAATGGTAGATATTCGTATTAATATAATAATTATTAAAAATAAATAAATAAATATTAGCTGATTCGGAGTGGTGATAATGACCAAGATTAGGCATTGAGAATTGTTATATAATCCAGAGGATATCACGATAATGACCGGCGTAACAGACTCCAGTACACAATCCAATGCCTAATTTATTTATTTTTTTTCGTCCATTGAGTATCCACGACTGATAGCAGCGGCTAATTCCTCGCTACGTTGGAGATACATCAAAAAGTGAGATAACTGATCCCAAGATTTAACGTAACTACATACACAAGATAAGATTCGAAATTTCGAACTCCTGACCTTATTTAAGCGTTGATCAATCCCTATCACTAAACCACACGCTAGGTTCAATCTAATGCCTAATTCGGCTACATGAAATTATATACTTTTATAATAGTCTTGGGCCACAACTCACGCTCTGGAACACTGCTGGACTTTTTCCGATGGTTATTTTTGGGTCTTTTATAAAATATGGCAGAGCAATTCTTTGTGACAGGGGATCCAAAATAATTTAATAGTTGCGGTGGATGTTTTATTTTATTTTATTTTATATTTTTTACTGTTTAAATCATTGTCATGTTAATCTTATATTGCGTTTAAGTACACATGGCCTCAAACTTCAATAATAAGTATCCTTATTGATTATCAACCCATTGAGTGAATATTTGTTTAATTTTTTTTAAAGATAAATGTTTATTTTTAAATAACTTTGTGTATAATGTAAAATTAACCATATGAAATATTATCCTAAGACTTATGAAAATTATTCGTTTTTACATTTTGTGAATATGTAACTGAAAAACATTAATTTACATTACAAATAATATATCATAAAATAAAATACAATAATATGATGAAATATCGATAATTTTATTAAATTATATGAAATTAAACACAATTGATTTGACTGTGCTCCACAATGCACGTGAACATGAAAAAAACTGTTCCCATTTATTTCAAGAGTTTTTCGAGCTAGGTGGTTTTATCAATTATTTTGTCGATGCTTCTTTATTTTAGAAAGTTAAATCCTTGTCTTTCAATAAGCAGGACACGAAACAATGATGGTGAATTCAAATCCTGACAGTCTCCACAGATTATGACACTAGTGATCATCTATACTTTGAACCTTGAACCTTTCACCACCCAAGATGTTTTGAACATCATTTGATTTGGAAAAGCCTCATGAATCATTGGACAAGTTAGTGTGTGCTGCTGGGGTTGGTCTTGCATGCATTTGGGAAACATCTTCTGTCCTGATTCCATTGTGTGTGCAAAGGGAGAGGTTCAAAATGATGCTTAAATAATAATCAAAGACTCAACAACCAAAAAGAAGAGTTGCTAAGAGTGAAACAGGTACTATGGCCTTAACTTTAATGACTTAATGAAGCCTTGCCTTAAGAAGATTGCTAATGCTCATGTTGAAATTGGATTTCAGATTTGTTTCTATCGGGAATAAGATGTATGCCCAAGATCCAATCTATCTTATATGCATTAATGAGATTGTACTTTATTTTCATGTTTATTGATTATGAGAAATAATTAATATGATAAAGTCCTTGATTAAAATTAAAGACTTCTTTTTTTATAATAGAGATTATAATAATGAGAAAAACAAGTCCTTTTTAATTTTAATCTAAATTGTTCTTGATCGTAGGATTATTGAGGATAGGATATCATTAATCCACATAGATCAATATATGTGTAATAGTCTTTATTGGATAGAGATTAATAGATCTCATTTATTAAATTACTCATATAAATAGTGCATATAGGGATATGACTATTGAACAGACTCTATAAAGGAGAATTCTTAATGGTTATGTATTACCTTAAAATTTTGTCAATAGGAAATTCTTAAGAAAAAATATATAATTTCCTTAGACTTGAGATTATCATAATAATTAACAAGATATTTATTATACTTTGATTTCGGACACCTAATACCTAAAGGTGTTAGTTGAATGATTATTGGGTGTAATTAAATTCTTGTAGAATTAAATGATTAATCAAGAAGGGATCCATCGACTCTTGGTAATGAGTTTGAGCTTTATAATGAAAATAAGGACCTTGGCCAAGGCAATTGAAATAATAAAGAAAAAAGAGTTTTTCTTGTATTTTTCATTATATGTTAACTGATTAAAATTTGACAATTAAATCATATTCTAAAGATAATTTAGAGCTGTAAAATGATGAAAGGAAATTTTATGTTAGTCTTCTAAAAGGTTCTTGAAAATATTATTTCATACTATCCGGACGTTAAGGAGTGTTGCTAGACGCCAACCTTGATTAGTAAATTAATGTAGTTAATTTACTACCGATTTAGTTTTGAACCTACAGGGTCACACAGTAACGAGTGTTCTAATCTTTGCTCAAGAAAATTTATTATTTGATAATTAAATTAAAGAATTTGATTTTACCAAATAATTATTTTCTTATAAATAAAATATTATTTATTTATTTTTGACTAGCATCAAAATATAAATAGTATTTATTTCTATTAAGATAGAAAAGCACGTCAGTTTTTCAATTTCAAATTGAAAGATTCAATTTGAATTTTGACCTAGTCAAAAGTGGTTTTGATAAGAAAAGATAAAAACTAATTTCTTTTGGATATTTGATAATTCCTATTTTTTAGAAGATAGGATATGGAAGTTGTTGCTAAGTGAATAGATATGTTTACATATTTATAAATATACAGCTCCACTGTGGAGAAAAATACACAGAGAAACCATAAGAAAATTAGTTTTTTTTCTCTCTTATATCCTATGCTGAAAAGTTGCTCAGTCAAGAGGTTGACAAACAAAGATTAGTTTCGGTGTGGATACACGTGGGACCTTCATAGTTTTGAAGGAAATTTTTTAAATTTCAGACTTCAACCGGGTAAACTTTATTTACTTTCATAAATATCCTATTAATTATCATGTGTGATTTTAACATAAAGTAGATCTTTTTATTTCCGCTACACATATTTAGAACATGATTGAACTTTCAATTAGTATCAGAGCTTGTTTTTATGCTATATATTACACTGTTAGTAGTTAATAGATTTCTGAAACCTTATATGTGATATTGTTATTTTCACGATTCGCATATACAATTTTTGTTTATGAACCGGATGCAAAGTGGACGTGGTGGAGTTTTGAACCACGTGGTTGCAGCAGCCTTGACGGGAGTGCCCGAAGTGCTTGATCGGTGCTGTGTGAAGAGCCACAGCAATCCAATCTCACGTGAGGGTCTAATTGGTCTGAGAAAAGGTTTCCAGGCCTTGTTGCCTTGATAGAGCAACGCTCTCAATAATAATAATAATAAAATAAAATAATTTGATTTAGCGTTTCTTTTTTCCAATTAATATGATATGGGACGTAACACATATGTTATATCATGTTTACGAATTGAAAAAAGGAATTTGGTTTCCACGGATTAGAAATTATTTTAATTAACAAACAGTTTGTTAACATATTTTAAATTCATGAATTTCATGCATCGAAAAATTGTTTCCAATTCAATGACATATATTCAGAATCATAAAATATTAATTTGTTAATATTTTATTATGAGAAATTTGATAGTTCAAATTAATTATTTGGAATAGTTTCGGTTCTCTATTTTTTTAAACCTTTTATAAAGTATATTAGATGTATATTAATTATTAAGTACGACCTGACAACCAGGGGACTTGTGATTAATTATTGCATAAGATGCGAATTTGGAATTAATTTATACTGAGTGCCTAGACAACCTAGGAAAATATAAAATTAATCTAAGGATATTAATAGGAGCGACCTGACAACTAGGGGACTTGTGATTAATTATTGCATAAGATCGAATTTGAAATTAATTTATACTAAGTGCCTAGACAACCAAGGAGAGTATAAAATTAATCTAAGGATACTAATAGGAGCGACTTGACAACCAGGGGACTATTTAGTATATTATAAAATAAAATAAAATTATATGACTTAAAAGATGTATGGAAAAATGACTTGACAACCAAGTATTTATTCATAAATTTAAGATATTTATTTTTCTTGAGAAGAAATAATAATTTCTTAATATTGCTTTTATAGTCAGTGGGAAAATTTTTATTTTATTTGAAATTTTTGAATATGATCTGACATATTTATTATTTATATTTTTAGATATCTTCAAATGTCTACTATATCACTTCGTTCTATACTTGCTGATGAAAAGTTGGTTGGATCCAACTTTGATGATTGGTACCGTACATTGAGAATTATTCTCATGCATGAAAAGCTTATTGATGTGATTGATAAGCCTGTTGTACCTCAAGCTGCTAATGGAGATGAACAGGCAACCAATGCTTATAAAAAGTACTTGGAAGACTACATGAGCACCAAATGCCTCCTTTTGGCATCTATGAGTTCTGAACTTCAGAGGCAACATGAGGACATGGACCCAATTGACATTATTAATCATCTTAAGAAGATGTATGGTGGACAAAGTAGAACTGCTAGATTCCAGCTGTCTAAAACTTTGTTTAGGTCCACATTGACTGCTAATGCTGAAGTAGGACCCCATGTTCTAAAGATGATTAGTCTTATAGAACAGCTTGAGAAGTCGGGGTGCAAACTTGGAAAAAAGTTATCCCAAGACTTGATCTTACAGTCACTCCCTGGGACGTTCTCATAATTCATTGTTAACTTTAACATGAACAAAATGGATTGTGATTTGCATGAGATGCTGAACTTATTAATTGATTATGAGAATCAAATTGCCTTTGAAAAATCCAAAGGAACTGTGATGGTAGTTGGTAAATCCAACAGCAAAAAGGGTAAAGGTAAGACTAAGCCCAAAAAAAAAAAACCTTTTGCAGCTAAGGGTGGTGTGACCAAACCCAATCATAAGAAAGTTACGATTGACAAAAGTGATGTTGAATGCTTCTATTGCAAACAAAAGGGACACTGGAAGAGGAATTGCAAGAAGTATCTTGATTCTCTGAAGGAAAACAAAGATGAAAAATGTTTTCATGATCTCTTTAACTGTTACTGATTCTTCAATGTGGGTATTAGATACTGGTAGTAGCTTTAACATATGCAATACGTTGCAGGGGCTATAGATAACTAGAAGGTTGAAGAAAGGAGAAGTCAATCTTCAAGTTGGGAATGAAGCAAATGTTGCTGCTTTAGCTTTAGGATCAAATTCGTTAATAATGCCTACTGGCAAAGTGCTAGTGTTAGAAAATTGTTATTATATTCCAAAATTTGTTTTGAATATTATTTCAATTTCTATGTTGGACAAACGTGATTTTCGTACTATTTTTAATAATAACATTTGCTCAATTTATATGTGAATGGTTATCTCCAACATGGTATTTATGTTTTGCCTGATGTAAACCTTAATCCCGTTATGCATGTTGTAACACCCCAATTTTTATTTCACTTTTTATTTATTTATTTTTAATTAAGGGTATTTTGGTAATTTTACAAAGGTAATACGGGTGATTTAGTAGCTTGGAACGGGCTGTTCCGGAATTGGAACGAGCCGTTCCAAACTACCAAAAAGCATGTGATTTAGTAGCTCGGAACGGGCCGTTCTGGAATTGGAACGGGCCGTTCCAAATTACCAAGTTGTGTGTGAGTTAATAGCCCAGAACGGGCCGTTCTCAAGGTAGAACGGGCCGTTCCAGACTATTTAATATGCCATTAACCCTAAATGAGAACGGGCCTGGAACGGGGCGTTCCCAAAATTATGGCCGTTGGGGGTAATTAATGCACACCAGAACGGGCCGTTCTGGTTTTGGAACGGGCCGTTCTAGATTTATTTTTTAGCCACGTTTTAAGGGTCCGGAACGGGCCGTTCCGGATTTGGAACGGGCCGTTCCGGCGTAAAAAGCCTATAAATAGAGCTGCTTGCCACTCCCAAAAAGCACACCTCTCATTTCTGATTTCTTTTCTTCTGCTCTCTCTTCTTTCCTCTACTTTATGCTTCTGACCGAGGGGAATCCAGCGAGGGAGATCAACCAGATCTAATCTAGATTCAGCTTCTTCATATCCAGGTACGGGGGAAAAGGGAATTATTTATATATAGAGTTACATGAGGGAATTGGGTAGAGGAAGAACCCCTTAGAATTATGAGCAATTTTAGAAATATTTTTGTTTGAAGAATTATTGACATTATTTGATTCTATATATATTTAGGACAATAAATATATAATTTGTTTGTAAAAATGATGCTCTAGGAGAGAGAACGAAATTATAGAAAAGTGCCTGTAGGTTAGGTTTTGGAAAAATTGGATTATTTCTGTTTGAGGAATTAATTATACCATTAGATTTCGTATGTGTTGAGGATTAGAAATATATATTTAAATCATAAGAATGATGATCTGGGAGAGAGAACGAAATTGTAGAAAAGTGCCTGTGAGCTAGGTTTTGGAACAATTAGGGGTTTTACTGTTTATGTTGAAAATATATTAAATTGGTAATTCCGTTGTTTATTATATTAATTTATGAATATCATTGTTATATTATTTGGTAAAAATTGATGATTTACATGTGAATTACTTGATACGTGTGAAACCCATTATTTTGGACATATCTGATATATGTATGAAATTGAATTATGAGATGTTGTGTGGAATGTGAATGAGATGTGGTTGTGGTTCTTCACACCTATGACCAGGGGTGAGCACGACCCGAGATTGTTACATGAGTATCGTGACCTTGGTTAACATGTCAGGGGTGAGCACGGCCCTAGGTTAGGGGTAACGTGACCTTGGCACAATATTATATCAGGGGTGAGCACGGCTCTGGATTGTTACGTGGGTATCGTGACTTTGGTTAACATGTCAGGGGTGAGCACGACCCTAGGATAGGGATAACGTGACCTTGGCACAGTGTTATATCAGGGGTGAGCACGACCCGTGATTGTTAAATGGGTAGCGTGACCTTGGCATAGTGTGAAGTGCAAGATTTGTGATGATTGGTTTGATTGAGAATTATGACGTGATGACAATGCATGATTGATTGAAATACGATACGTTGAAATATTTACGAATATTAAATAATATATTGTGTTTTCTTATGTGCTATATATATAGATGTTTTCTTTTCTCACCGTGCGATTTGTGGATATTTTAGGTGAGGAAGATCTGGCTACGAGTGGTATCTAGAATGCCAACGGTTGAATTGTTGGGATGCTCTGATATTGTGACATCGGGGCAAAAAGGATTTTTAGAACATAGGTTTTTATTGTAAATGTTATTTTGAAAATAATTTGAAAACTCTTGCGTTTCATTTTGTGTTATTGTGGTTATTGAAGGATAATTTTTAAGATTCTCATGTGAACCCTTTTACCGAAATTGAAAAATTTATTTATAAGTTTTTATTCTTACAATATATATGTTGGGGTAGTAAGGGTGTCACACATGTTTCTAATGTTAAAAGAAAAAGGGATGATCAAGTAAACAAAACACATCTTTGGCATTGTAGGCTTGGTCACATTGGAGAGAAAAGAATTAACAAGTTGCACAAGGAAGGGTACCTTGATCAGTATGATTATGAATCATATACAACTTGTGAGTCTTGTCTCAAAGGATAAATGACCAAATCTCCATTTACTGGAAAAGGAGAAAGAGCTTCTGAATTATTAGGACTGATTCATACAGATGTTTGTGGGCCTATGAAAATTCAAGCCAAAGGAGGATATTCTTATTTTATCGCCTTCACTGATGATATGTCTAGATACGGTTTTGTGTATCTCATGAAACATAAATCCGGATCATTTGAAATGTTCAAAATATTTCGTAGTGAAGTTGAAAAACAAACTGGTAAGAATGTTAAGGTGTTAAGATCTGATAGAGGAGAAGAATATCTTAGTAATGATTTTCTTGATCATCTAAAAGAGAATGGGATTCTCTCACAGTGGACACCTCTAGGAACACCACAACACAATGGTGTATCTGAAAGAAGAAATCGGACCTTATTAGATATGGTAAGATCGATGATGGGGTTCATTGATCTTCCAATTAACTTATGGGGTTACGCATTAGAATCATCGGCATATTTGTTAAATAAAGTTCCCACAAAATCACTCTCAACAACACCATATGAGATATGGAAAGGGCGTAAACCAAACCTTAAGCATATTAAAGTTTGGGGTTGTCACGCCTATGTTAAGAAATTGCAAATAGATAAACTTGAAGCAAGATCACAAAAGTGTCGTTTCATTGGGTATCCTAAAGAAACAATGAGATATTATTTTTTCCACCCTTTTGACCATAAAGTGTTTGTGGCAAGAGGAGCAACCTTTTTGGAAAGGGAATTTCTTGCAGAAGGCTGTCATGGGAAGGAAATAGATCTTGATGAGATTCAAGAAGCCAATGAAACAACTAATGCTCAAGAACATGAGATGGAAAATGAGCAACCTTTCTTTGATGTTTTGAAATTAACGCAAAGGTTACCTTCTTCAACAAATTTGGTTGAAGAACCAACTATAGTTCAAGAACAAGTTAATGAACCAACTTTAGAACAAGATCAACAACCTCTTAATGAAGTACAAAGGGATTATACAATTCAAGTGCCTCTTAGAAGGTCTAGTCGTGAACATCGTGCACCAAATAGGTTGAATTTATTAGTCCATGATGACACGACATATGAGGTTGATCATAATGATGATGACCCTAATAGTTATGAAGAGGCTATAAGAAGCTTGGACCATGAGAAGTGGCGTGAAGCCATGGAATCCGAGATGGAATCAATGAAGATCAACAAAGTATGGACTTTAGTTGAAGCTTCAAAAGATATAAAACCAATAGGTTGTAAATGGGTTTACAAGAAAAAGATTGGAGCAGATGGAAAGGTTGAGACCTACAAGGCTCGCCTTGTTGCCAAAGGATATCGTCAAAAAGAAGGAATAGATTATGACGAAACTTTTTCTCCTGTGGCGATGCTCAAATCAATTCGGATTCTACTTGCTATAGCGGCATACTATGATTATGAAATATGGAAAATGGATGTAAAAATAGCTTTTCTTAATGGTGAGCTAAAGGAAGATGTGTACATGACACAACCTGAAGGATTCATATCCTCTTTCGATCACCATAAGGTTTGTAAGCTAGAAAGGTCCATTTATGGATTAAAACAAGCTTCTAGAAGTTGGAACATTCAATTTAACAAAACAATTAAAAATTTTGATTTTGTTAGATGTGAAGAGGAACCTTGTGTTTACAAAAGGGTTAGTGGGAGCACAATTATCTTTTTGATGCTATATGTGGATGACATATTGCTTATTGGAAATGACATACCATCTTTGCAAAGTACAAAGATTTGACTGTCTGAACAATTCTCTATGAAGGATTTAGGAGAGGCAGCATATATTCTAGGAATAAAGATTTATAGAGATAGATCTAAAAGAATGCTTGGACTCTCCCAATCTATGTATATAAATACCATTTTAAAGAGGTATAATATGGAGAATTCCAAAAGGGGATATTTGCCAATAGGAACAGGAGTTACTCTCAGTAGGGAAGATTGTCCTAAAACCCTTGAAGAGAGAACACGCATGAATAGGGTGCCATATGCTAGTGCAGTGGGAGCTATCATGTACATAATGACTTGTACATGTCCTGACATCGCTTTTGCACTAGGAGTAGTTAGTCGATATCAAGCAAACCCTGGTGAGGAACATTAGAAAGTGGTTAAGACCTTTCTTAAGTACTTAAGAAGAACTCAAGATCAATTCCTCATTTATGGTGGCACTGAACTAATGTTGAAAGGCTATACCGATGAAAGCTTTGCATCGGATAAAGATGACAGTAAATCTATTTCAGGTTATGTTTTCACCTTATATGGTGGTGCAGTGAGTTGGAAAAGTTCCAAGCAAGCTACGGTTGCAGATTCAACAACTGAAGCAGAGTATATAACTGCAAGTGATGCTGCTAAAGAAGCAGTTTGGATGAAGAAATTTATAACTGAGCTTGGTGTGGTTCCTTCAATAGAAGAACCCGTTTCGCTATTGTGTGATAATAATGGAGCTATTGCTCAAGCAAAAGAGCCGAGATCACATCAAAAATCTAAACACATCTTGAGAAGATATCACTTGATTAGAGAAATCATTGAACGTGGTGACGTTAAGATTTTAAAGGTAGATGGAAAGAAGAATGCAGCAGATCCATTCACCAAGGCACTTGACATCAAGGGGTTTGATAAACACAAGTGGGAGGTTGGAATGAAGTACATGACAGATTGGCTCTTGGGCAAGTGGGAGATTGTTGGGAATAAGATGTATGCCCAAGATCCAATCTATCTTATATGCATTAATGAGATTGTACTTTATTTTCATGTTTATTGATTATGAGAAATAATTAATATGATAAAGTCCTTGATTAAAATTAAAAACTTCTTTTTTTATAATAGAGATTATAATAATGAGAAAAACAAGTCCTTTTTAATTTTAATCTAAATTGTTCTTGATCGTGGGATTATTGAGGATAGGACATGATTAATCCACATAGATCAATATATGTGTAATAGTCTTTATTGGATAGAGATTAATAGATCTCATTTATTAAATTACTCATATAAATAGTGCATATAGGGATATGACTATTGAACAGACTCTATAAAGGAGAATTCTTAATGGTTATGTATTACCTTAAAATTTTGTCAATAGGAAATTCTTAAGAAGAAATATATAATTTCCTTAGACTTGAGATTATCATAATAATTAACAAGATATTTATTATACTTTGATTTCGGACACCTAATACCTAAAGGTGTTAGTTGAATGATTATTGGGTGTAATTAAATTCTTGTAGAATTAAATGATTAATCAAGAAGGGATCCATCAACTCTTGGTAATGAGTTTGAGCTTTATAATGAAAATAAGGACCTTGGCCAAGGCAATTGAAATAATAAAGAAAAAAGAGTTTTTCTTGTATTTTTCATTATATGTTAACTGATTAGAATTTGACAATTAAACCATATTCTAAAAGATAATTTAGAGCTGTAAAATGATGGAAGGAAATTTTATGTTAATCTTCTAAAAGGTTCTTGAAAATATTATTTCATACTATCCGGATGTTAAGCAGTATTGCTAGACGCCAACCTTGATTAGTAAATTAATGTAGTTAATTTACTACCGGTTTAGTTTTGAACCTACAGCAGTAACGAGTGTTCTAATCTTTGCTCAAGAAAATTTATTATTTGATAATTAAATTAAAGAATTTGATTTTACCAAATAATTATTTTCTTATAAATAAAATATTATTTATTTATTTTTGACTAGCATCAAAATATAAATAGTATTTGTTTCTATTAAGATAGAAAAGCACGTCAGTTTTTCAATTTCAAATTGAAAGATTCAATTTGAATTTTGACCTAGTCAAAAGTGGTTTTAATAAGAAAAGATAAAAATTAATTTCTTTTGGATATTTGATAATTCCTATTTTTTAGAAGATAGGATATGGAAGTTGTTGCTAAGTAAATAGATATGTTTACATATTTATAAATATACAGCTCCACTGTGGAAAAAAATACACAGAGAAACCATAAGAAAATTAGTTCTTTTTCTCTCTTATATCCTATGCTGAAAAGTTGCTCAGTCAAGAGGTTGACAAACAAAGATTAATCTCGGTGTGGATACACGTGGGACCTTCATAGTTTTGAAGGAAATTTTTTAAATTTCAGACTTTAACCGGGTAAACTTTATTTGCTTTCATAAATATCCTATTAATTATCATGTGTGGTTTTAGCATAAAGTAGATCTTTTTATTTCCGCTACACATGTTTAGAACATGATTGAACTTTCAGTTTCTACTTGTGGAACTTGAATGAGCGAAAAACCCTGCTGAACAAATGCTGAAGATGCAGAAAGCAAGCCAAAATATGTGCATTTGCAGACAACTTCATCCTCCTTAAATTGGCTAGGTGATAGATAACAGTAGTAAGCATGAAGCATCTTTGTATATGGTACTAATTAATAATATGTGCTCTAGTAGTCTTTTTGGCTGCCAAAAGTTAATAGTTCTTGATATTTGATACTAATTATTTATTAGACAGTAATTTTAGTCTTTTAGATAGTGCATGCAGCATAATTAGAGCACAAGTAACGTGCTCTATATAATTTTTTTGGTCTTTGTGTAGTTTTATGCTATGTGTAAGTGTAAATGTCACAAATTCTTGTAACAAGAAATCAAAATTTATGTTCGTGGGAATTCATACTTTTGAGTTATTAATTAATATCTACAGCTTCATTTTCCTCTGAAGTGAAAAGTTTCAAACTATAAAACAATCTTCTATCAGCTCCTCTTTTTCCATTGAACAACAGAAAGTAACTATTTATAAGGGAATGAATGGTTATTTTGATTCATTAGAAATTGAATAGGAAAGGAAATTTCTCTAACTTAAAGATGAATAAACCTCAATTCAAAGTATTATGTTTCATTTTGGATTGACCTCCTTCATCAAGCGTGTAAAGATATTGCCATATCTTTATCATCTTTGGTTTTGTTTATTGACTGCTCCTAAACACGGTCTGTTACAATTTACAAATTGTTGCTGGCTCCTGATAAATCACTTGCTACTTTGTGCACAAAATTGTTGTGAAATATGTTAAATTTTTACGGCTAATAATCATTTCAAGTTTAAAAATCTTGTGACTCCAATTGGATGCTACTGCTTAAGTACAAAGTTGTTTTAACTTACACATCCCAATGTATTTCATTATATGCAATCCTTGAAATTCTTTTATCTAAGAGCAAGAAAAGGAATTTGGTTCCACCAGCTATTTAGTAGTGGATAGATTGTATTTCACTGCATCTTTAACATGAAAGCATATGAATGAGAGGGGAACTTTACTTTTATATTTTGCCCTGCATCTATTATATTTGCCTATTCTGAATTTGTCGTTTGAGCACTCAAGGATGCAGCTTTTACTGTTTCTCTTGTTTTACCTGCTGAGGTTTAGCATATCGGTGTTATGCAAGTTTATTTGATTTTTGTGAGACTGTATTTTAAATAGGTTGCTATCTACTGCATGAAGTAGATGAAGCAGGGGAAAACTCTTGAAGTGGAAGAATTGCTTTTTTGGTATTAAGAATGTAGTTTATAGCCTAATTCGACCTTATAAAATTGACTATACATTTTTACAGCTCTCCTCATGCCGAGTGTTATACATCTCGAATATGAAATTTGTACGACTAGATATTTATAGATGATTTGATAACGACCCAATAGTAGATGGTCTAATAAGTCCACCAACAATTGTCAAACTCCGATACTATTTTAAAAAAGTGATTTTGAGACTAATTTAATTTTATAAAATCAGCTTGTAAAATAAGAATTGTTTCTTACTTACATACATTATTATTGTCTCATTTCTAGTTAATGTAAGATCTCTAATACCTGGATTTAATATAATTTATAAAACCCATAATTGCTTCTCATAGAGATTTTTCTTGATATTGGGCAGTGGGTTGGTCTTTCAAGCCTATAGGAGTGCATAACATGTTCTAATATTATTTTTTCTTAACATTTGCATATTGTGAAGCTGGTCTGACCTTAATTTCTGCATATTGTGTTTAGTGTAAATCTTGTCTGAATAGATTACTAAACCAATGAACTTTGAAAAACAAAGACATTATCACTTTTTATTAAATAATCATACTAGTCTTTGTGATTGTGTTACTGGATAATTCATTTATTAATTATTTATTGTTTAGTCTACCTAACCTAACTTGCTTAATCGGTTATTGCACAAGACAACATGTCATTCTGCAACAGGGTTTTGATTTTCTGTTTTTGGTTAACATCTATGACTTTGGACTTAAGGCAATTATCAACTTGGGCTTGACTTTGAATGTTGGTTAAATATCAGAATAACGCTAATAAATATCTGGATGCAAAAAAAATTTAGTGATTGGTCTCCAAATGAAAATGTAGTTAATGTTGGAAATGTGGTATAACTATAAGAGAAGAATAATTATTAACTTACAAGTTAATTTTATAGGATTAAGTATTTGAGTTAGACCCATAATCATATTCTTAAGATTGTATAACAGTCAAATCCACTTTTCAAAGATTCTAAAGATTATTGTTTAATCTATAGTGTTGTCCATTATTAAATTGCTATAAGACCACTTGTAAATGTTCTGCTCTATAATTTTTATACTTGAGATGTTCAATTCTTAACATGAGGAACTGAGTTAAAAATCTCTCATCGACTATGATACAACTAACTATAAATGATGAGTAATTCTTGTCATCCAAACTGATTGTGTAAGGATGAGTTTGGCTTTGTAAACACAATCTTAAGATGGTATTAATACCCAGATCCACTTCCTAAGAGTTAACTAATCCAAATAAATACATTTTCAAATACTTTGACTCTTTTTTATGTGTTACAGACTAGGATAATCTGCATGACAGTTCTCATGAAAGTCTTGACAGAAGTTAACATCACTAGCCGCTAGCAATGTGATGGATTGAAGCATCTCATATGAAAAATGAGCAAATAAGGGACCCCTCAGTATTGTTTACTTGACTCAATGTTCACCTACGTGAAAAAATGGGCATTGCAGAATGCTCAATCAAGAATCATTGCCACCATGCATCCCCCAAAAAAGGAGAAAAAAAAAATCACTGCCGTCAGACCGAAAATTTGTATGAATTTAGCAACAATAATGTGTGATACTGTGATGTATGTTCAGTCAAAATACTGGACCATATTGCAGCGGAGAATCACGAATGTGATCAATTTCATTTCCACTCGGATCAACATGTTGATATTCAATATCATATTATGAAAAAACAATTCAGTCCTTGACTTTGGCAGCTCGCTGAATTAGGCCGTTAGTTAACTTACTTTTTTGTATTATTAGGAATTAAATTAAACAGTGATGCTAATTTTAATTTTTAAACACCAAATTAATGCTTCAGTTTACCCGAAACATTTTAGCTTTATCCTGAATTTTCAACAATGTTACATGCCTGGCTTCCATCGAAACAACTTAGAGTACATTGATCACTGAATTCAAAAGAGCTATCGGCGGTCAGAGTAGGGAAGAGGTAGTAATTTAGAAGTGTATCTCGTGCTTCTAGAGCAATTAGTGAATATAGCAAGTTATATGAATTTCTAGAGAGCACTATGAGTTTGGAAGCAAATGATAGATTCATTCTAAAGTGATAACTTGCAAACATTGTGGATAATTTTGAACTAGGAACTATGGACACACATATGTATGGCTAGGATACAACCATAAGTGAATATAACAAATTATAATTATAAATTTGTTTGGATAAATTATTCAATTTTATGCTATACATAAGTTATCTATAAGAAACTACTAAATGGAAGTTATAAAAAATTACAAAGATTTTTTAATGTATAATAACTGTCAACTATTTTATTAATATGAATAGTTATACAAAAACACAACTAATAAAAAAAAGAAAAAAATATATAAATAATGTGCTAAGGAAATCCAATAGTTTACTAATTTTTAAATATTTTATGTTAACATGTTATTATGGAGATTAGAGACAACTTATTTAGTAAAAAAATTTGGTGTTTGACACGTATTCGTGAGAAAAAAAAAAAAATGGGGCCATGAACAGTTACATTATTGTGAACAGCGGGCTTGACAATACATGTGACAGAGAAAAAAAACTAGTGTTAGGAAACAATGAGAATTGATTATTCCTATTAATATCATGGTGTATGAAAGCGACTATTTGTTTTCATTCTTTTGGTGTGCTCCACGTAATCGCTTTTGGTGCACTCTCAAACATCCTATTTATGTTGAATTTCTATACGAGTGAAAATCAATCAACTTATACATATTAGCTTTTGAAAAAGTTTAATGAAATAATTTCTTTAAAAATTAAGTGTATAAGTTGATTTTAGCTTATATGAAGTTTAATTTAATTTATTTTCTTGTTTTTTAAAATATGTTTATGAAAAAAATATCTCCGAAACAAGACCATAGTAAAACACTTTCAAATTAAGACACAACTCATAAAATTACCATAGTATTGAGATTAAATTATACATCTTAAATTAGAATAAAAACTTTAATAATTTACTCATCAATATTAGTTATAGAAAATATAATGAAATATTATACCATTTTTGTATTTTTTAATCATCGATATTTATTTTTAATTTTTATAGGTGGTGATAAAAGGTTTATGTAAATATAGACACTAAAAAAATTATGCAACTATAGGAATTAAAAAAAGGTTTATGCTATTATAAAGACTAAAAAATGGCATATATAAATACTAAAATAGAAAATTATAATTAGAGATATAAAAGGGTAAAATTTATAAAATTGTAAAAAAAAAAATTCTTAAATATCGAATAGTTGGAGTATAGTCAACACACTACAAAAAATATTATATATAATGACATATAAAAAGTGTCATTAGGTACAATATATGTATATATATATTTGACAAATAGTTACATATAATTTTAGTGTTGATTTTGAATGGGATTTAACAATATATTTTGTGTGTCACTATAATCTATATCCATAATTTTTGACAATATACCAACATATATTATATTTATTATGTGAGTAAAAATAATTTTTAATAAAATATATTATATTACTATAGGATGCGTGACTTGACAATTTTCTTATAGTGACGGACCTACTTAAAAAAATAAAGTTCTTTTATTAGTTTTTTTTTTCCTAGGATTTAAATCGAAGAACTTGGTAAATTTTTACTTAAGTACTTTTCTACTTAAATACAAAATTTAAAATAAAGACATTACTAATAAATGCCTTAAACAGACTTAAGAATTAAACATCAAATATACTTATTAAATATCTTTAGTTACATGAGTAATAATAATAATATTTTTTTAGTCAGTGCTATAAAACCAATCGATAACATTTTTTTGAAACAAAATACTTCAGAAATACTTTTTCCCTCTCTAAAATTGGTGACAACAAAATTATAATTTAAAAACTTATGTATATTATTCAAATACATAATTATGCCGACATTTGTTTGAGGCATAATCTAAAAACGTTTAATTAATTATATCCAACAAAAAAAAAATTGTTTTATTACGGATGTCTATCCACTGCAAGAGACTAATCCAACTCAATATACTTGTGATATTAATATCGAAAATATTATATTTTGTGGTGTTAATTAGTACCACGGGCATGTTAATGTTAACAATTTCTAAAGTTTTTTTTTATTAATATGAAAATGACAGTTCCGGCCATACCATTTTTCGTACGTCATTAATTTTTCCAGTGGTGATCAATTAATATCCTCGTTCATCTCAGGATACGTTGTTCATCAGCATTGTTATTTCGGTTCATAGAGGGCATAACAGTATATAACACTAAACACCAATGCTACTACAAGTGTTTGGTCCCAAAACATGTTTGATAAGAAGAACAAAAGAACCCACAAGAGGGTAGATATAAGATGTGAATTTATGTTTTCCAACAAAGTCTTCTTTGATACGCACATACAGGTAATGAATCGAATCCAGTGACGTTAATATACAGTGTAAGTAGTTGATGATTCTGGGTCGAATTAATGGGTCATGATCCTCGATCGCACCCCAATGTGGTACACAACTAGTGAATAGTGTGTCAATAGTCAATGTTCATCAACCAAGGGTTTGGAAGTTTTGGTCAAGTCTGAAGAATGTGCTTGATCACTGTCCTCTCCTCTTTCACACCCATCTCTGTACCCTGTGCCTTACGACGTGGTTTCTCACTCTTTAGATCAAAGACCATCCAAAAGACTCATGAACTTCACATTTATTAAGCTGGTGGAGGCATCAAGACCAACTTTTCATTGTTGAATTTGGCAATTAATTAAAGATCAAGAAAGGATATGGATGACACCATGTCAAGAGGTGCCGTATTATATTCATAAGGCACTTATAATACAAGGACACGTGTTGTTATAATGCTGTAGTACGACCATTCAACTTATGATTATTATTCATTTGCACATTCCTTGCATGGCAGGACAAGTGCTGATGACGAAAGCTAGCTAGGTAGGGACTACACAATTGCAATTTTTTGACTGTTTTTAGATGTTTTTTTTTCATCAAGTTATTGGGGGCTTATTCCTTATTTTTGTGGACAACTAATGTCTATAAAAAGAACTTGATTGAGAATTCTTCTTTTCAATCACGAATTTTTTATTCGTAAGATTTGAATTCATGATATAAATAAGAGGATTGAGTTCAATATTAAGATCAACAACTTGTTAATCAAGGTGTGTGCAAGATTTAATTTTTTAAAAATATTACATCATATCGCATTGTATATCATTTTATCCAACTGAACTGATTTATGAATCATTTGAATCACATTAATAAATCGGTTCAAAATCGAATTATTTTTATAAACAAGTTTAAAACTAAACAAAATTAATTTTGAAATAGTTTTAAGAACTAAACTAGTTTTAAATTGGTTAATTAAGAAAAAATATTTTTTTTAGAAATTGATGCAATCTTTAGGAACAACTTAAAATCCGTTTACCAACTAGACATCTAACTCTGAACACTAATTAAATGAACAAACACATAAAAAAGTATAAAATTGTTTATTTTGTTAAAAAAAATTAAAAGAAAAAAGTTTAAACAAATGAATCTATAGAAGTCAACTTAAAAGCATTAAAAAATTATAATTATCATTTACAAAATTAATTGTGAAGCATGATTTAATAATTCATATTTACTTTAATAGTCTAAAGACAACCATAAATTTTAAAATACACACACAAATACAAAATGACCATAAGTGACACTCAAACACTTTATGTGTGATTATATATCATTAAAAATGTAAGATATAAGAGATATAAGTAAATTATTTAATTTTAATTTTATTTTATTTCATTATTTTAGTAAATGATACACTAGTGCTTCAAACCTAATTACCAATATAGTTTAGTTTTTAAAATCCATTTGATCTAAACAATACATATTGGTTTTCTTAAAAAAAATTAGTTATATTTTTATTTTAAATGATATTGCTTGGTTTCAAATTTGAACGGGATCATTTGGATTTTTTTTTTTTTTGAACACCCTAATTGTTAATGCAACATTTCATTTATTAACATTTCTGAATTTAGTTAGGATATTTTGCTCTAGTTGGCTAATTTATTGAATTATCTCATGCAATAAAAAGTCATGCAGCCAGGAGCTTGAATGTTGAGTGATGCCGTCTTTATCTCTCTCTCTCATTTATGAAGACTCCATGCCTATGGAAAGATAATTAATGACCCCTATCTGTTTTCCAAACTATAGAGATTTTACCTTAATCAAATTGTTTTATGTCAATACTAACCACTACTTCAACGATAATATGAACGTGTTTATTTGAAGTTGGAAGAAAAAAAAGAGACTTTGTTATAGTGGGAGTAAACCGTAAAGTGATGATGGCTAATATTCTTTTCTTAAGGTCCACACGTTAAAGCCTCTTGAGGGCTTTACAGAGCAATTGAGGAAGAAAAATGTTATAAATTACAAAGGTCCAACTGCTTCCACCGCAACGTTGAAACTGGGAATTAAATTTTTTCCAAGTCGTGGAAAATTTAATCACTTGAAGATAAGAAAGAATCCCACAGTTATAAATAATACCTATTTAAGAACTTCAAGTCCTATGATGTATACGCATTGTAGAAGAGATTATTCGCGCCATATATATATATTATATAATAAATATTTGAAAGTTCACAATGTTGGAGCTTAAAAACTTTGATAGAGACCCTTTTGTGTTGGAATTTTCTCCAGTTCCACATTCTAGTAGTCTTGTTCATGTAAAAGAGTCATAAGATAAAAACAGTTATAGAATTTGTTTAAGATCAAAGTACACAAGCCCTTTCAGACAATTCAATTCACTTTGGTCCAAATAACATGTGAGTCCAAAGTTCACCATTGATGGTGAATTAAATCTAACATCAACTAGTAATATAATATTATAATAATATATACAAGTAATAGAGAAAATTTTAATTTATGAAGTGAGGATTATTGAGATTTGGATAATGGGTTTTACACAATCAACTTCAATCCATCTTAGTGTTATGAATTCAGGTGAAAGGGAATTTGGTTCAATAATTTTGAACATTTAGTTTCATGGCCATGTCCAACGAGCTGAACGACCCCCAACAACCTTGACCCACCCTGTGGCCCAATAAACTCTCTCGCACACACACACACATGGAAGCGTGTGCATAGCAGACACTAGTTACTGAAGGTCTTTGTGACCATATAACATAGTCTTTCGTAGTAGTTGAGTGAGTAGAAACTAGAAAGATACCCTTGTCTCTGTCGTGGCAGCAACCGTACCCTAATATCAACTCACTTAAACAAACCGTTCCTAACCGATCTCTACAAAACTAAGCCAATTGCCATTTGCCATTTGCCACAACCATATAAAAGCTCTACATAGCAACTAGTTTATAGTGTGGACCAACTTATAAATAATGTTAACCTAGCTAGGAACATTGAAGGTAGTAAAAATGTAAAATTATATCTGTGACATTTTAGTAGTTTCATCGCAGGTAGTGTTAGTGTTGGCCACAAAGTTTAGTCCACCGTATCAATTTGTGGAACCCAATAATTAGCAAATTAAAATTTGTGATATGCTCCACCAAAGATTTTTCAGATGGTGAGAAATATATGTTTATTTTTGCTTTGTCCTCCGAGGCTGCTTTACATTGTGGTGTCCAATATGATAAGGTTAAACAAGAGGAAAATAATTCGAAAACAAACAAATGGGGGAGTAATGTCGTACGTCTAATTTATATACGACCCTTGCTTGTTTTACACGTAAAATAATTTTGGGAAAGAAGAATTGTCTTGTCACTACGAATTTTAAGGAGGTTTAAGCATGCCAATAAGCCAATTTCAATTAATATGACACCCATTTTGGGTTTTTTTCTGGCTATATGCTGTAATTCAAGTCCAACAAAGGTGGAGAGTGAAGAGGACATGTTCATGACGGGTTTCTTTGTATAGGGAGAGGCACTTTCCACATTCCTAGACAAGTTAGGCAAACCACAAAAGATTTTCGTGGAAAATGCTAAAGAGGGTTTCATATGGAAAGAAATTAATTGTATTTATTTATTTATTTTCAAAATTGGGCATTAAAGTAAAAGGGGGGGGAAAAGAAAACAAAAGGAGAATGAGATGGAATGTGTATTGAAAACGGTGTTTTTCAAAGATGAAGAGTTTTGATACACAATGAGCCAAATCCAGAACACCTAACGAGGAAGTGGGAAACCGCGAGCAGCCACGTGGGCTAACGAATTTCAACGGTGACGTCAGTTTTTCCATGTCATGACGTGTTGCTAGCTTCCACTTTCCCTTATAAAAAGGATTTGGATTCAGCTTCTAAAGCAATAAGAAAGCAAACCCCACAAACCCTCTTCTTCTCCCTTTGTGTCCCTAAGACACACACAACACAAGTAGACAAACACAAAGGAACAAATAAAGAGGTTATTGAGAAACATGGAGAGTAGTGACACTTGCTCTGCCCCACTTTCTCACTCTCCCACATCCTCTTCTTCCTCACCCCCCACAGTTGTGATGAGCCCTTGTGCTGCATGCAAGATTTTGAGGAGAAGATGTGCTGACAAATGTGTTTTGGCACCTTATTTCCCTCCCACTGAACCTTCCAAGTTCACCATTGCACACCGTGTATTTGGTGCCAGCAACATCATCAAGTTCCTACAGGTAATTTACGTCAAACTATGTTTAATATATAAACTTTCCTATAAATATTCATAGGAGACAAAAATAAGAAAAAGATGAATCAACCTTTTATTTCATAAACTTGTATTGTTTATGTATAAGTTAAAATTAAGTTTTTCAAATACACCTTACAGAAATTGTTGCACACAGACAGAAATCGAGTATAAATCTCTTGCTATGTAAATTATTTCCACGAGTGCCTAACTACTGCATTAAACTATCGGGTTATTCAAAATCTTAATTCTCTATTGAAAGGCCAAACTTCGTATTTAAAGATGTTTGTGCTATTTTGAGTGAAAAATTAAGAAACCAAGCAAACAGGGAATTTTGAATATGTCAATGATGTTACACATGTTTCTTCATGCATTATTCATTTTCAAAAATTATTTAGCACTGATCGATCTATAAGATCTCTTTAGAGTTCCAAGTTCCAACATAATTTTTTTGAGTCGATGATGAAAGGTGTTAGGAATCTCTCCATTATTGAGTTGCAGTTCCCTTTACCCACCGTCAAAGCATTCTCTCTCTCCACATGAACAATTTTTTTTGATCAAGTTTCCACCAAGAAATTTCTTTAAAAAAATATATATGACTCCGTACAAGGACAAATACTGAAATAGACAACACAAATGGGTAAACAGAGAGTTTTTTTTTCTCTCACAAGACTAAAAGAAATATATTATTTTATTTATATACTGAAATCACATTTTATCTTTAAAAAGAATTCTCGGCTTTGGCAGAAAAACTTGAAAAGTTAACCTTAATAGTGCATAATCATGTAAAGCTCCTGACTTTATTATTTGTTTTTCTGAAGTCAATGAGGCCCCTCTTTCCTAATTAGACAAAATGGAGTTTGGGGTTATAATGCCTCCAATAAATGCATTTTCAACCACCTAATTTTAACGAATACCTGGTGGTGGGCCTCCTAGTAGTTGTACTTAATTAACACTCCTTTATTCCAAGTCTTGGCCTTCAAAAAGATATTTCAGATGTAGAAGTAATCAACATATACCTAATCTTTTAATCAGTACGTAAATATTTTTGTCTAGTGTAAAAGTTCTACACCACTAATTAATATAAAAAATATATATCATTTATATAATTTTAAGGTAGTCATTGAAAAAATTAACAAACTTAACATAATTTCATTTATAATTAGATGATAGTATAAAAATATTATCAGAATTAAAATGAGAACGTTAAAGTTTAAATTTAAGATTTTATACATATTATTCTAATTTTTATAGTATATATATTGTTTTCTCTTTTATTATTTAAATTTTGTTGCATTTATTTTGCAGGAACTTCCAGAGTCGCAGAGAGCTGATGCAGTGACCAGCATGGTTTATGAGGCTAGTGCAAGAATAAGGGACCCTGTTTATGGCTGTGCAGGAGCAATTTGCCAGCTCCAAAAGCAGGTGAATGAACTTCAAGCACAATTAGCCAAGGCACAAGCTGAGCTTGTAAACATGCAATTTCAGCAAGCCAATCTTGTGGCTCTAATTTGCATGGAAATGGCACAGAGCCCACAACAGGAATCACCACAACAATCAGTGGATAATATTGTCATTTCAACTCCTCCCCACAGTGGTGGCTATCAAAGTGGCATGAACTTCTTAATTGAGGAGAACACTAGCCTAAACTCACTATGGGAGCCTCTTTGGACTTGAAGGAGAATCATATCAATATTAATTAAATATAGCATATAGATAGACATTCAGAAAGTGTTCCAATGATTGTCTCCTAAGGAGAAGTTGAAGGAATCAATTAGAACTAATAAAATTTAATTCATAGCTAGGATTTATCATTTATGCAATTAGGTTAATTTCTTGCATGTGGAAAAATTTGGAGGGAAGAATGTGATAATTTGGTATCTAGTATAAGAAGGTCCTACATATTCTTGTTGATCAAATTTGCTTCCTAATTAACTAGGAGATGTATTCACTTGTGATCTCTCCAACTTGAAACACCAAAAGAGCTCAGGAAAACATGATCCTAAAAGTTGTAGATGGTGTTTTACTCGTGTAGTCTTTGCAATTGAAGAGAAAGGAAAATGTTATGTTATAATAAGAGTCTTTATTTACGGTGCTATTTTGAATCTTAAACACATTTTCTACCACCTACAATATATAATCATTAAAATAAAGGCATGATGCTTCCTTGCCAAAGTAGTAGCTTTTGACCATCTCTCTCTTGGCTTTGGATTCGTTATTTGGTTCCATAATCCAAATTTTCGTGTCAATCAATAGGGAACACTACGCAACATAGAGATGGAAGACTGAACAACCACCATGTAGCTATAGCTAAACCTCAACATGATGCCTAGGCTAGCAACAAAATAAAATAAATAAATAAAAATGTTATTATTGTGATGATTAAGAGCGATCGAGTTTAACTTTTGGAACATTACATGTTGTTAGGTTGTCAAAATAATCATTTATGTTAAGAAAAAGCAAAGCATGCTCCCTTAATCGAATAAAGTCATAACCAACGAGGGGTAAACTTCGATAACATAGTCTTTTGCTTGATTTTATTTGCTCACCTATTCGTCTTTTTGGAGAATATCCATAAATTGTGGTCCAAGATGCATATCAACAATTAAAAATATATGATAAATAGAGAAAATAAAATACATAAGATTACATTCATTTTAGTTGAGTTTAGAATTTCTTTTACTTTTAATTGTGCATAACACTTCTTTCAAATTTGGTTTGGTGTAAGATAAAACAGTACAAGGGTGTAGAAAGTTTTATTAATTAGAAATTATCATACACATGATAATAATTTTGTTAGTTTTTAAATAACTGCTTTAAAAGCTATATATATATATATATATATATATATATATATATATATATATATATATATATATATATATAATGCTTTATTGATTGACGATGTAAATTTTTTTACGTTTACAATGCATAAAATTTACAATGCTTTATAATTAGATTTAATCTCTTGTATCCATATGTAATGAAATTATAATGGTAAAAAGTTTTTTTTTATTAATTTTAAAGTAATTCGTGACAACATGATTGTTTAAAAAAAAAATTAACAAACCATTGCGACTGTGAAAGACAAAGGACAAAATATCACCATATCATGTCATATATACAATTGTTTCTCCACGAATTTATTTGCACCATCTTCTAAATTTTCTTCTATTTATTTATTTTTTATTTTATAATTAAATAAATTTAGAAATTGCAAAGTATTTATCACTTCTTTGTTGCTTATAAAAATTATAAAATTCAAGTTGAATTCGCACCCATGTGCAACATTGTATTAACTAAAAGAAATGAATATTCAATTATTTGGAAATTTTAAAATTGGTATTAATTTGTTTAGTTTTTGTTAGTGGCCTAGAGTTGCCACCTTGATGTGCCGTGATAAAATAAATTATCCTTGAAATTTTAAATTAATGATAAAAAAAACGATAAGCTTAACATTTGTCTTAAGCTTGGAGTCAAACTTAGATTCTAAGTTTATGATATATGTCAAATCATTTTTACAATAAACATATTATAAGGTTAAATATATTAAATGTGAAAATGTTAAAAAGAAATACTTTGTATAAATCTTATTAACACTAGAGAAAATTCTTTTTGTTGAGAGAAACTAACAGAGAGTGAATTATATTGAGTCTGAAGAATATTGAATGCATTTAGAAATATAGAGAAGTTGAACTTATATACAATGAGAGAACTAACTAGAGTTAGTATTTTAACTCTTTCTAACTAACACTGTATCCTCTTTATCCCCCCTCAAACTTAGTGTGGATTTTCTATCTACAGTAAGTTTGTCTCTAAGATCAAGAAAGATGGTTGTACTGGGGGCCTTTGTCAACAAATCTGCAACTTGGAGCCTTGCTGGAATGTGTTTGACTATAATCTTCCCTTGAGCTACTCTCTCCCTGACAAACCATAAATCTAATTCAAAGTGTTTGGTTCTCGTATGTAAAACTGGATTGAGAGATAGGAGAACCGCCCCTTGATTATCACACCAAATTAGAGGTGGATTTTTGTTGTTGTGACCAAGTTCTGAGAGAAGATTCTGAACATATTGGATTTCTGCCACCAGACTTGCCATCTTTCTTGATCTTAGAGACAAACTTACTGTAGATAGAAAATCCACACTAAGTTTGAGGGGGGATAAAGAGGATACTAACTCTAGTTAGTTCTCTCATTGTATATAAGTTCAACTTCTCTATATTTCTAAATGCATTCAATATTCTTCAGACTCAATATAATTCACTCTCTGTTAGTTTCTCTCAACATGGTATCATGAGCTGAAGGTTCATTCTCCGGGAAACGCCATGGCTTCCGCACCAACAAAACTGTTCATTCCGCAAACCTTCTCAACTCCAATCTCATCCAAGCTCAGCGATGATAACTTCCTCACATGGAGGCAACAAGCCGAATCTACAATCAGAGGGTATCGCTTACAGAAACATATCCTTGGAGAAACTCACGTTCCCCCTCGGTACAAGACAGATGAAGAAGAAGCAAAAGGGATTCTTAGTGCAGAATATGAAAACTTTGATCAACAAGACAATTTGCTCAAATCTTGGTTATTGGAAAGCATGGAGCCTCAATTCAAGGTAAGAATGGTTGGATACGAGTGGTACCATCAAATGTGGAGAAATCTGGAAACATACTTTGCTTCTCAAACCAAGGCCCGTGTTAAGCAACTCAAGATTCAACTCAGAGGCATCAAGAAAACCACTGCCATCAATCAATACCTTCTTGAAATCAAGAAGATTGTAGACACCTTGGCAGCAATTGGGTCACCTCTCGATACAACCGAACACATTGATGCAATCTTTGATGGACTGCCTGAAGAATATGATCCATTCGTGACCTCTGTCCTTACAAGAACTGAAGACTACACTGTTGAACAAATTGAAGCGCTTCTGATGGCTCACGAAGAAAGATTGGAAAAACACAAACGTAGTGACAGTGCAAGCCCCCAAGTCAACCTCGCCCAAGGAAACCTTCATGCAAGAAAACAGTACACCAATCAAGGTAGAGGTTTTAATAATAATATCAATGGAAGAAACTCTCAAAGAGGCAGAGGCCGGGGAAGAACGAATCAGACTTATGGAAGAGGTAATAGGCAACAGTGTCAAGTCTGTGGAAAGATGGGTCATATAGCATTTCACTGCTGGCACAGGTATGATCAGCAATTCACTGAACCTAATTTCAATAATACCACTAATGCTTACAGCTCAGGGAATTCGCAACAACTCCAAGCCATGTATGCGGGCTCTCAAAATATAGCATATGATGATCAATGGTATCCAGATTCTGGAGCCACTAATCACCTTACACCAGATTTGAGTAATCTTGGCTCAAAATCTGATTATACGGGTCAAGAAAAGATTACTGTGGGAAATGGACAAGCAATTGGAATTAATCATACAGGTACATCATATTTTCTTACTCCTATGTCATCCAGAATTTTTACTTTAAAGGATCTTTTACATGTCCCTCAAGTAACCAAAAATCTGCTAAGTGTATCTAAGTTTTGTAGAGATAATAAGGTTTACATTGAATTTCACACCCATTATTGTCTTGTTAAATCTCAGGATTCGAAGGAAATTCTTCTACGAGGGAACCTTAAAAATGGCTTATATGTTTTTTGATGAAGTGCAAATCATGAAATCTGATACTCATAAGCATACTGCTGTTCATGACCCTACTGTTTTGAATGTTCAAAGGTCTAAGACCTCTTATGATGTATGGCACAATAGACTCGCTCATGCCTCTATGAAAATTGTAAAAACTGTAATGAACACTTGTAATGTTCCTTTGCCTGTTAGCAATAAAGATATTTCGGTTTGTAAGAACTGTTGCATTGGAAAGTCTCATGCTCTTCCCTTTTCTGATTCTTCCACTGTATATAGTTCCCCACTAGAGCTTGTCTACAGTGATGTTTGGGGTCCCTCACATTACGCATCTAGAGAGGGATTTAGATATTATGTTCATTTTACTGATGCTTATTCAAAATACACATGGATATATTTCATGCATAATAAATCCGAGACTGCTTATCATTTTCATCACTTTAAAAATATGGTTGAAAATCAATTTCGCACTCATATTAAAATGTTTCAATCTGATGGAGGAAAAGAATTTATGCGTCTTACAAAAGTTTTCAATGAAAGTGGCATTCTTCATAGACTAAGCTGTCCTCATACTCATCAGCAAAACGGTTCAGCTGAGAGGAAACATAGACACATTACTGAGATTGGCTTAACTCTCTTAGCTTCGTCTGGCTTGCTGCACGAATTCTGGGCTGATGCTTTTAGCACTGCCCTGCATGTAATAAACAGACTTCCTACTCCTATTCTTGGACAAAAGTCTCCATATGAAATGTTATTCAAGAAAATACCAAATTATTTCTTGTTAAAACCCTTTGGATGTGCTTGCTATCCTCATTTAAGACCTTTTAACAGTCATAAAATGGACTTTAGATCCTCTCAGTGTCTCTTTATTGGATATAGCATGCACTATAAAGGATATAAATGTCTTACCAATAATGGCAAAATTATCATGTCCAGGAATGTGATCTTTGATGAAGACACATTCCCTGGTGCCTTGTTTTTCTCCACTAACAAAACTGCAGGAATTTACACGCCCATATCATCTCATACAGTACCAAGTATTCCAGTTTTGCAGCCCACATCACTGGTTCCATCTACCTCTTCCAACACCAGTTCCCTCTTGGCTCCACCCACTTCCAATATTGATCACTTGAATGCAGATTCTGGCACAACTCTTCCTCCTTTATCATCAGAGCTGGCAGGAGTACCAGACAACACACAAACTGATATACGCTCAACCAATCAAGCTTTGGAAAATCAACATCCTATGGTCACCCGAGCAAAAGCTGGTATCTTCAAGCCCAAAGCCTACCTTGCTACGTATGAACCCACAACTGTAGCTCAAGCTTTGGAACACAAGCATTGGAAACAAGCTATGCAAGCTGAATATGATGCATTGATGAAGAATTGCACTTGGGAATTAGTTCCTTTACCACCCGACAGGAAAGCTATAACGTGTAAATGGATATTCAAGAATAAGTATAAACAAGATGGTTCAATCCTTAGACACAAGGCTCGACTAGTGGCTAGAGGGTTTAATCAACAACCGGGGTTAGACTACACAGACACCTTCAGTCCCGTTGTTCGGCCTGTCAGCATTCGGGTTGTGCTTGCCATAGCAGTTTCAAAGGGCTGGCCAATTCACCAGATTGATGTAGACAATGCCTTTTTAAATGGAGATTTAAAGGAGGAAATATACATGCTGCAGCCGCAAGGATTTCATCAAGGGAGTTCAAATACTGTATGCAAACTGAGGAAAGCCATTTATGGTCTCAAGCAAGCTCCAAGAGCCTGGTTTCAGAAACTCACTATCGCTCTGATACCATGTTGAGAGAAACTAACAGAGAGTGAATTATATTGAGTCTGAAGAATATTGAATGCATTTAGAAATATAGAGAAGTTGAACTTATATACAATGAGAGAACTAACTAGAGTTAGTATTTTAACTCTTTCTAACTAACACTGTATCCTCTTTACTTTTGATTGATCCTTTTGGATGAGAAAAAGTGTTACGATAGTGAAACGTAAATTAAATAGTCGCTCAATTTATTCAAGAATGTGACAATAAAGTTAGAAAAGAGAGCTGAGAAATAATTTAAAGAAAATATATACATGGTTGTCATGATAAATAGTATTTTTTTTCTAGAGACTAAGAGATTCAATTTTCATTTGCTGTATTGAATTATGTATTTATTCTTTTACTTGCACATCCTCTCAACTTTAAGTTAAGAACCTTAGAGATTTATCATCATATGCTATATATACATTTTTTTTTTAATAATTTTGTGGTTCCCAATCCCATAAATTCATTATGTAAATGACCATTAGTTAGTTTGAAGATGAGTTTAGATTAATTTCACATAATAGGAGGACTCACTTTTAAATGTTTTAGTCATCATAGAACTGTCTTTTGACAATTTTTTGTGAGCAAAATAAAATACTGCTTAAAATATATAAGTCCAATTTTACTTGAATTAATAATACATTAGAAAATGGTGTAAAAAAACACTATAATAAAAAATTAGTTTAAAACTTTAAATTATGAGAATAAATTTGAAATTAAATGAAAGGAATATGTAATAGTTGGTGTATGACTTTGGCACTTCACTGGGAAAGAAAGTAAAGAAGAGTGATAAAGATGGGAACAAAGCACGTGATGCCTAACATGTGTCTCTCGGACTTAAACGCGTTTGCGGGACATTTTTCAAACCATGTGCTGCGCACGTGACTGATCTGGTCACATAATGACCATCAACAATATTTAGATACAAATTTCAAAATATTTTTTTAAAAAAAATTATTAAAAATTATTTTTTTATTTTTAATAAAAAAACTATTAAAAATATTTTTAATTTATATTCAAACAAACTCAATGTCAGGTCGTAATTAATTAATTACTGTCACTTAACCATTCCATCCCTCAAACAACATATTCATGTCATGGATAGCTAAATTTAATTATAATTTTATCTTTTAAATTTGAATTATGTATCATTTTGGTTTTTTTTTTAAACTAATTCAGTTTTTTTTAATTTTAAGAATTTGATAAATTGATATCTTCATATTCTTAATTTATATTTATATTTAAAAAATAGTTTATATGTTAATACTGTAATTTATTCCGTCATTCAACCAAAAATCATTGTGTATAAAAAAATTATTGACTTTTATAAAATTTTATTTAAAAAATTACGTATATCATGATTTGTGATTAATTGATAGTATAAAACAGTTTATAATATCTATATATAGTCATTAAATTTTTAATATATTTGAAAAATAAATAAATTACATTAAATTTTCTTCACAAAATAAAATGTCAAATTTCCTTTAAAAATTTCTCTCTTTTTTAAGGACCGACAAAACTCCTCTTCAAAGCCTATTCTCCCATTATATAAATATTTTCAATTTTTATTAAAATTTCACAAAAGTTTAAATTCTAAACCTATAAGTTTTCACATTTTTTTTTCTTTCTAAAGCTATGCTTTGTATTAGTTTATATAAATTAATGGCGTGTTATATCTCTATTACAATAAATAAAAATTTATCGAAATTAAATTCATCATTTGAGATTTATAGCAACCGTACTCAACCAATCAAATTACGTCCTTTGATCTCTATTACAATAGTTGAAAAAGTAAAATGACTAAATCTAGAAGAAGAAAAAAAATTGTTAATAAATTAAAGTATAAAGATTAAAAGAATATTTTTTTTTTAATAATCATGAAGTATTTAAACTATCTATTTGACACTCAACTAATTCACTCATCCCCTGGGTTAACTATTTAAGGCCAAAGTTGTATTTTCGGTAACAATTTCATTTTTAAGTTGGAAATTGAACTTTAGATATTGTTTAAGAGACACAAGTATACTTTTGCAACAACTAAAAGTATAATCAAATTTAATTTATAATATTTTTTAAAAAAAATTGTTTATAATAATGACAGTATGTCAGTATATAAGATTCAGACTTAAATTTTTATACAAATTATTCAATTTTTTTAATTAAATCGATCCCAGTAAATTTTTAACATATTTGTATACTTTATTTATCGTTAATCATTATTTATGTAAAAAATTTGCACGAGCACCGTTCCTTATTTAATAATTCTTACAATAATTATTTGAATTTAATTAATAAATTTTAACTAATGATTAAAAAATATTAAAAATGTGAAAGTCATTTCCTAGATACATATTAACAATAGATTCAAGCTTGAATCTTGGTTATAAACAAGTTATTTGTGAGTAATTAGTTAATTATAAACACCTTTATTTATCTCACTACTCATTTCATAATTTTTAACTTAATTATGAATAGTGAATATTGAACATATGAAAAAATATATATACTTTTTTTAAATAAAAAAAAAAGGAGGGATTACGGTTTACAAGAAACATTAATCTTAGGCGAAAAGTATGACTAATCAATTATAAATTTTTCTACTTTGTCTAAGAAAAATTATAATTCCACCACTCATACAAATGACATTAGAATTATTAGTGGTATATTTTACAAGAATGTTGTTTTTGTGTTTTGTGTGGGTGAAGGGAAACACGTTTGCTTTTCTATTGACTCAAAGTCAAAATCTCATCGCGCTCGATAAATGGCATCATAATATTGACCAATATAGTATACTTTTGCTTTAGTAATCTATTTTAATGTTAATTAATTCTCACAAACGTGCATTACGTGGAATTCAGACATGGGGTGCTCAGACTAGTAAAAATGTAAAATGTTATAAAGCCCCTTGTCTAATTTCAAAACATAAGATTTAATGATAATATACACATATATATCTTCCAATCACAATTTACACAAATAAATTTGTTAACTTTTATAATAACTATTTTAAAAATTATAATTTTCAATTGATTATTATGTAAATAATTTACACCGAGAATGTATATTGTACTAGTAAGGTCATTTGACCACTAGGTAGCCAATGCCCAATCGGCACCCGAGCAGTCGAACCAGGTAGTCGATGCCCAATCGGCACCACAACGGCCGAACCAGGTAGCGACGGCTGATCGGCCACTAAAAGCTCTATAAACTCAGATCATCATTAATCAAGAGTTAAGGATTACCCTTAATCAAAAGTTATGAGTTAATCACACCAATAAGTCGATTAGAGGCGTATTACCTAATATATGGTAATCCTGTGGCAGGGCCCATGGGAGTCAGGTCCATCAATGTTAGTATAAATAGCTCATGTCATGAGGTAACGTCACTGTTCATTAATTATTATCGATATTTGTGCTTGTCCTGACTTGAGCGTCGGAGTGTCTTTTATAGGTACCCTCCATTTCATCAGAATATTCGATCGGAGCTCTCGTTCGACCTTCAGAGTACGAGAAGATTACTAGTGTGCCCTTCAGACAAGTACATATACCATTAAACTTCAAAAACATATTCAATTTTTATATTATCAATAAAAATACAAATCTTTTTATTAAAACTTTAAGATAATTATTGTAACAATTTAATAATTTATTATATATGTTACTCTGTAATAACATTGATAATTTTACTGTGTAGAAAGTGTTGATGAAGATAAAGTATATAATAACATTGATAAAATAAAAAGAAATAAGTAAAATAAACATTGAACAATTTCATTCATTAATTTTTTTAAAAAATTCAGGTTATATAAAATATAATATTATATTCAAATTGATCTCAGCAAAACTATAACCAACAGGGTGTAGTTTTCAATCCTCATTCATTTATTTAAAAAGTAAATTATGTTATAAAAATTATTTTAAATTTAGAGGTTTTTCATATCTTCCACTATACACTATTCTCTCCCGTAAGTTTTTCATCTTCAACTCTTTTTTTAATATTAAAATCAAATGATTGTATGGAAAGTTGTTAACGAATCACACATATTTCTAATTAAACTAAAGATTGATGTTTAACTTTTAATCTGGATGTGAATCATATGATATTGTGATTATAAATACTATTTTATTAATAAGTTAACTTAGTATAAGAAAGTTATATCTTTTGATTATAAGTCAATTCGGTATAAGAAAGTTATATCTCTTTATCATAAATAAATAGATAACTCTTAAAAAAAAAAATCAAATTCGTGTATACTTTTTTAGTAAATTGCGAGTTAGAATAATCTCAAGTGTGTGGTTCAGCAGTAGGGGTTGATTCACACTTAAGAAAGGTCAGGAGTTCGAATTCTGCCTTGTGTATGCAGCCGCGTTAAATCTTATAGCCAGTTATCCCACCCTTTGAGGTGCTTCTGTTATGGACAGTGAATACTCCATGACGAAAGTAATCATCTTGCACACTTGGCCCTTATTTCATAAAAGGAAATAGAAAAGAAGTGGAAGGAAGAGACGGTAAGTGTAGAGTTGTTTGGTAAAGAGGAATTGTGAAGAATTATGAAGAAAAGGAGATGGGACCTAAAATAAAAATTTCCTCTAAAATGAGGGGGAGTGTAGAAAATTTTACTCTTTATAGAATAAAAAAGAGATTGTATAATATATAAAATAATGAAAATAATTATATATTTATAAACAAATATGATAATAATAATAATTTTTATTTATTATTTTTAGATAAAATTATTTATAAAAAAAATAAACTCCAATAATAATAATAATAACGAAAATAATTTTATTTATTTCTTTTCAATAAAATTATATATAATATATATGTTTTAATAATGATAAAAATAATAATTCAAACTATATTATAAAAAGAGAAAAAAAAATAATTATGAATATTATTTATTTTATGTAAAAATTTAATTATATAAAACACAATTTTAAAACACCATATTCATTTTATTTTTCACCTAGTTTTACTCTAAAGAACTACAAATTTTATTATATTTGCTATCAAATCAATTCTTAGATACTTTCTTTTATTCCTCTCCCTCTCTCAAACAATGCATTAAAGTTAAACTCACAAACACAATCCCTCTTTCGTGCACTGAATTTTCCTGTCTATTTTGACTTTGATGACTATATTAGCTTCTTGTGTATTAAATGTAATAGAGGACATATCTCTTATTAAAAGTCATTAATTTAAGTGATTTGATATTGTGGTAATTAATTAAAAGTTAATATTTAATTAATCTCATATTTAAATATGAAATTATAATTAAAAGTACTATTTTATTTTTATATAGACTAATTTAATATACAAAAATTATATCTTCTTGTAAAAATAAAAGTAAAAAGAAAAAGGTGTCTCTTACCATATTCCAAGAAATGAGGGTCCCCTTAGAGAATAAAACCTGTGAAGAAAGTTCAGGAAATGGACAAGAAATTTTTTATAAAAAAAAATCTATTTGAGGATTTAATAAAAACAAAATTAAGGGTAAGATTTGAACACTAGATAATTATTGGTGTAAAAAAAACACTTGATAATTAAAAAAAAAAAACTACTTAATTGAGAGAAAATATTAATATTAATATTTTTAAATAAATTTATTATAAAATAATTATTTAATTTAATATTTTATTATTTAAATCAATTTTTTATTCATTCGAATCAAGTTTCGGAACAAGTTTTTGGAGGATGAAGCATTTTTTTAAATGAAATAAATGATATGGCAGCATCTATAAGAATATATTGAAATATGGATATTTCATAAAATGAAAATTTAATACTTTAATATGAAAGAATTTAATTATTTAAAGTATATATCGAATAATTTTATATTTTAAATATAATCAATATTTTTATTAATCATTTTTTCACTTTTGCATTGTTTAACTAATGCCTTGTAAAAACATTTTTAGCATATAAGAAAAATGTGTAAATTAATGTGTAATGCATGTCAAAATAACACCATCATATATTCGTACAAGATCAGCTGGCATCTCTGAAAAATTGTGTTGTGTGTAAAAACGCAATCATACGCAGAGACAAAATCAGTTAGTGCTGAGAAAGTGGGAACGATGACGCAGTTGTTGGATTTATGTTAATGGGAAAGAAAAAAGCAATTAAATAATAATTTTAGTTTATTTTTACTTGTTATATAAAAGTCTTGTACGTTATTATATAAATACTATTCATGTTTTACACTTTATTTGAATTAAAACTTACTTTAATAAAAGCTTCTTTTATTATGTATAAACAGGATGTATAATAACACTGTCCCATGTTCTAAAAGAAAATAACTATGCATCATTGATTAGGCCATTCTATTAAATGATATTTTTAGTTGTACTAAAAATCATCTTGCTTGTATTCTAAAGAAAGTTTTAAATTTTATTTTTTCCCTCTATTTTTATCTACTTACAGGTTTAATTCTTTTATTTTAAAATATAGATATTTAATCATTTATTTTTTAAAAATATATAATTTTAATCTTTTCATCAATTTAATAAATATAAATCGTTAAATTTTAATGTTATTTTCTAATCTATCATTAATTAAGTGGTTGATATTTAGTGATGTGATATATATAGATAAAAATTAAAAATAATATACAAAATATTTTCATTTGTATATATCTTTATGAGTGATTGATATTCATTTTATTAATAAAAAATTTGTTTATATTTTTTTATTTCTAAATGTAATAATACTAACTATTATATTGCTTGAATATGACTAAATGTTAAAACTTAATGATTAATAGATGTCAATTTGATGGAATGATCAAAATTTTATAATTATAAATTGATAAAAAATAAAATTACAAAAAGTGAAATTAACCTAAGAAAAAACATCTATCTACAAAATAAATAGTTAACAATTATATTGCCATTTATTTTACATTATATCATAAATAAAAATATCTATCTACAAAATGAATAGTCAACAATATTGTTATATTGACCAATGTTCATTGGTTAAATAGATGTTGCAGTTAATCTTCAAGTAGGGATGATAACAAGGTGGGGTGATTATGATTTTAGTATCTCATCTCTATTCCTGTATATTATACTCATCTCTATCCCCATATTTGTGGGGTATAAAATTTGCATATCCATCTTTGCCTTCATTGGATATTGAGTATTTTCATATCCATTTTGTATCCACTATTTCTTTTTTTGCAGAAAATTATATAAAAAAAATAATATAGAGTAACAATTACAAAATCACATTAATTAAGTTTTATTTTAAATGAATTTAAAATATAGTAAGAATTATGTAAATGTCAAGTAAATAAAAAAAAATAAGTTTTTAGAAATTTAAAGTGGATAGAGATGGGTATATATATACTCATTTCATTCTCGTACTTTATTCAATAAATCAGATATTACCTATACCTAATTTTGGTCAAATCAAATATTTTCATCAAAATCAAAACGGATTCAAGTATTACCTGCATATATAACTTTACTTATCATTCCTATCTTCAAGCCTTAAGGTCTCCCATTTAAGTCTTAAATTTGATAATTAAAAAAATAAAAGGAATAAACCAATATCATTATATTGTCATTTAGTTTGCATTAAATTTAATATTTAATATCACCATCAATTTTATTTTAAGAAAATTTTGCATCAAAATATAAGTTAATAGAAGGGGTGTGTGTAAAGTAACCGCATTTTGTAAAAAAAATAATTACTTCATTTAAGTTTTCTTAATAAACTCATCATAATTTTTAAAACAAGATGAATTAAATATACTCTTAAAATATTTTTTTTATAAAAAATTTAAATACAAAATTAAATCAATGATCAATGATATAAAATGTAATACGATTAACAATTTCTGTTTACAGGTCAACTAAAATTATTAAAATGTTGATAGTTAATTTTTAATCGATGATTATAATTCTATTTTTTATTGCATAAAGTCGACCTAAAATTTCTATATACAAGTCAAATCCATGACATTCAACTTTCACTATAAAATGTTTGTCGGAATGTTAAAATTTCAAAGAAGCCGATTCAAAGGAGAAAGATGCTTTCTTCTTGGCAAATGTTTGTTATTAATTTGTTTATGCTAATCAACATATGCTTATATAAATTACTCATTAAAATTCTTTATTTCAAGTCAATTATCGGTTGTGTTCAAATATTTAATGCAAGTCAATTATGTATGCATATGTTCGCTTTCAAAACTAGAAATCGAAGAAACCTTATTACAAATTTCAACTTTAATAGATATTTTTCCATCTTTTATATATTAATTGTATTAGAATATTAAGAGTTTGTTTAGGTATAATGTTAGAAGAGTTTTTAAGATTGTGTTTACTAAAAGTAAAATGTTTTTAACAATGTATAAACTCTGACAAAGTTATTCTAAATTATTGATGGTAGCTCTTTAAAACTGGACAAGAATATTTAATGTTTGATATAAAGTGCCGACAATGATTTTTAGAAAATAGGTGCTAGTCCAGAATCCGCATGCAAAATTAGAAAATATATGAATTTACTATTGTTAGTACTCGAAAATGAATTCAGAGACACTCAAACCTCGAAATCCTAGATGATCGAAAAAAGGCAGAGAAGTTTCTAAAGAAAGCATACAAAGCTTGAAGAGAATCAAGAGATACGCGAAGACATTTTTCGTGAAACTCTCGAAATCCTTGAAACAGGAAGGATGATGCCCAGGAAAAGGGGCTCACGGCCTCGCAACCTCTCAAAGTACAAGCAGAATCAGGAAACATTCAAGTATAGTTTTCGCTGGTTACTCGAAATCCCAAGAATCCGGACATATACGAATACACTTCATAACCTCTCAGAATGGAGAACTTAAAGGAGACACGAATTAGGAGCGGTTGAAGTAACATGGGATAAGTGTCAAAGGCTGCAGAACGGTTTAGGGAAGTTAATGAGCAGTTCCAAGAATTATCCAAAGACGGGCCCGGGAGCAGGCCACTACGTGGAAGTTTATAACGGTTATGCACTTCCGGGGTGCGTCAGAAACAGTTATTTTTTCCCAAATCTTTGTCTATAAATTAAACGAGTCATGCTCGTAGCAAGAGGTCAGAAATCTAATTCCCACAATACCTCACACACACTCTGCAGCCTGCGCATAAGGCATACTGTGCATACGAGACAGCTTTGGGTACGATTTCTCGACCACTTTTCTTTTCCTTTTTTAGGAGTAGCGTAGCATAGCATAATCTAGCCTAGTGTAGTGTAGTCATTCTGAACATGTTTCGTTATCCTTACGAATTGTAATTCTGTTACCATTTAATGAAGGATATGATTTCTGCAGTCAATATACATGTCATCTGTTCAATTCACGTAAATTATTACATGCATGAATTTGATTGTACAATTAGCATAGATCTTCTGATGTGCTGAAACAAGCATAGATCTTCTGAAGTACTAAAACTGGTATAGATCTTCTGACGTGCTCGAAATAGTGAGCATAGATCTTCTGATGTGCCAAACCAGCATAGATCTTCTGAAGTGCTCGAAACGATGAGCATAGATCTTCTGACGTGCTGTAACAACACCCTAATTTAACTCTATTTATTGCTTGTACGAATTTATTCTTTCACGGAAAGTCTTCGATTCTGTCATGTCACGAACACGCATAAATTGAAACGTGAACTCGTGCTAGTTCGAACAAAAAGAACCTACAAATAAAATCCTCCACAAATAACTATACGTGCGAATATAAAATGTCACATTACCATTTTGAATTTGAAGAGTGATAATATTTTTTTTTTAAAAAATAGTGATTTTATTATTAAATGAATTACGTGTGCAAATTCTACTAAATAATTTGATCCCCATTATTAACTCGCGTGTAATTTCTTTGATTATAAAAATAATTTAACTTACAAAAGGTTATTTCATTATTTATATATATATCAACCCTAATAATGTCAAGTATGAGGTACTATATTGAAAAAATTAAAGTCCCATGAGTCTATCTTAATTATTTATATAACAAACTCAGGACATGTTTGAATAATCGTTTTTGGATGTTCATATGCACCTAAATAGAAGAGTTTTTCTCTCAATGGATCCAATTCAAAAGACGTTGATGCGTTGAAACGAGAATTCAAATACGTCCCTAATAAATCGGATATGACGAAGTGTATTGAAAAATAACCGAAGATAATATAGAAAAAATAAAATATATAAATGAGAACAATTCTCACTTACAAACCAACTTTATACATTTAAGTTAGACCGAAATTCATATTCTAATAATAATTCAACCATTTCATATCGAATAGCAAGTTTTACCAAAAATAAATTTTACCTTTTACACTTCTCTACACTTTTGTTTATACATATGAAATTTTTATGTACTAATTTGGATTGCATGATCTAATTAAGTAATAACATTTATTTCACATCAACGTCAAATAATTAAAAGGAAAAAAAATAATAGAAGAATATATTATTCATATAATAATTTTATATATCATTTTCATATTTTTTTTTCTCAATTGCATCCTTCATACCTTATCATACCCTTTTCCTTATTCTTTTTATCTCTCTCATTTTGGTATAAAATGTGGAAACTTACACAACTAACATTCTCAAATGCCAATTAAGAGATAACTACAAAGAATCAACGAAAGAATCCAAATAAGAGATAACTAATTAGCTATTAATTGACGAACTCTCAAATGAATGTTTAAATTTCATTGAACGAAACATTAGAATTAATGTTTGGCAACTTATATATATATATATATATATATATATATATATATATATATATATATATATATATATATATTAAGTTAAACATCATTTCTCTCGAAATGGTCATTCAATCTAAAGTTAAGATTTTTTTTTTTTATTTTTTATTGTTGGTGTTGGACGGGATGAAAAGAAACATTCTGCATTCATGCATTGGTACAATCAAAATATAACAATATATGTAAAATTATTAGTACACCTATGTAGAAAATGAAAAATTAACTACAAATTAACTTCAATAAGTTCATTGAATTTTTTATTCTTATTGCAAAATTTTCAAAATAATAATAAGAAACAAACCATCATCAATATTTTTTTAGCAATTTTTTTAAATACAATAATTGCAGGGTTTTATTATTTTTATTTTATAATACTAGCATCAATTTTTTAAAATGTAATAATAATATAGTAACATGTTATCAATTCAAATATATTTTAAAAATAATGAAATAAATAATATTTATATTACAATATAAAACCCATACTCATTTTAATAATTACAAATTTGAAAGTGCTTTTAATTAATATCATCCAAATAAATTTCATTTTAATAAAAATATTTTTTGAATAAATGAATCCAAACATAAATTAAGTTATACGTAATCTACTTCTAAGTTTCCAAAATTAAATTAACCAAAATTCATTTTATAAAATACAATCTAAACACACACAACCGCTTCTCAATTCTCTGCTTTGTCATCCCACATTCATCTAGAATGTCCAAAGCTACTCTAGAGTCAAATAATTTCACTATTTGTCAATTCTCCATAGAAAACTCGCACACTTTCTTTGAAATTGGATTTTATATAAATAAGAAATAAGTCTCCTTAAACAGAAGTTTATGCTTTTTTGTTTTTCATTTGCAGTTTTCATATCTAACCATCTTAATTTAATATGTACTTTGAGAGTGCTGGCATTTGATTTACACATGTTATCATAAGTGGAGAGTTACAACAGTATAAATAACCTAACGTTTGAAAATATTAAGGTATACAATTTCGTAGTACCAATTGAATCAAACATCACTATCATAAAAATTTGTAATTTTCTAGTCTACATGACATTGCCAAGATGTGTGAGCATAAAGAATATTCGTTATGAGCTGTAATGGAGTTTTTTTTTTTTTTTGGTTCGTCCCTGGAGTATCCACCGCCGACAGCAGTGACTAATCTCCTCGCTACGTTGGAGGCACCTCAAAAGGTGGGATAACTGGCCCCAAGATTTAACGCGGTTGCATACACAAGGCAGGATTCGAACCCCTGACCTTGCTTGAGCGTGGATCAACCCCTACTGCTGAACCACACGCTTGGAGTTGAGCTGTAATGGAGTTTAGAATTGACGAAGAAAAAAATTGTTTAATATTTTTTATTAAAGGTTAAAATATATTAAATTAAAAAAGACCCGGAGAATAGAGAATAATGAGACCTATCTTGTTTAGTAAGTTCCACAAAAAATCCAATCAATAGTGAAAAAAAAAATTGTATTTAGAATAAGTCAGCGGATTATGTTAGTTTAGCATTTTTTTCCCCATTGAATGAGTTAGTGCTTAAATGTAATTCTGTTAGGTAACAGAAGATAACAGATTTTGACACCATATTGATTTGGCGCCATCACTTACGTTGGAATTTGGAATATGGCCAAATTAGTGTCTTTTCTGTCTACTTTAAATACATGTTTTTCCATGCCAGGATTTGTTATTACTTTACGCTATTTTGAATTTATGTCTTTTTATTTATTGTTTGGTTGCCATTGCTTTGTCACGGTGTCTACTTGTTATACCTTCTTTCTTGAGTTGAAAAATCTAACTAAAAGAAAATGGTTTCTAGATTTTTCGACTGATAAATATAGAAATTGCAAGAGATAGACTTTAAAAGTTTCATCTTTGATTGTTCTTGGCAAACAAAAACTACTAAAAGAAAATTCAACAAAAGAAAGTACAAATGGGTATACTTAATTAAACTTTGAAAGTTTCTTCTCGAATAAAATTCCATTGAAGATATATGATTACTATTGTTGATTTGTTGTTGATAAAGCCAACAAAGCGGAGTGATATCATTATTTGTTGAAGTACATTTTTTTGTCCACTGTTTGTATTTGGAAGTAGGATTCCCCCAAAAAAAAACCATGATAGTTTGGGCTTTCAAGCCCATCTAGTTCTCTTGGTTCCAAACAAACAAAAACAAAGAAAAATTCATGCTTATTCATTTGCTTTTATATTTAAAAAAAAAATGTTTATGCTAGTGTGTCTGGTATTTTACCAGCCATTCTCATCATTTTTTTTGGGGTCCAGAACTACTGTCAGCATTGTCATTTAATTGCTATAATTACAAGAATAAAATAAAAAAATTATATGCCAGTTGCACAAGAAAACGAACCTTTTGGATCATGAATTGTTTTTTTTTCGAGTACACTTTTATTTTTGAACTGAGACAAAGATGGGCTTTACTCAATCATCTATTTATTTTTAGCCCCCGCGGTTTTTTCGCGGCCTCTAAATGAAGTATTATTTTGTCTCCCCCCTCTTTTTTAAATACACCTCCCTCTCTAATAATCATACATCTCAATTACTTTTTTTTCTTCTCTAAACTACCCTTTGATTTAATTTCTATTCTCTAATTTTCAGAATTTACAAACCCCTCTAAAAAGTATAAAAAAGTAATTCTAGAAATTATTTTTGAAACATTAAATTTGTTGTTACAAAAAAATACTTTTCAAAAGTATTTATCAAATATAGAAAAAAAAAACATTTTTTTAAAGTACTTTTTAAAATAAATCTTCAAATTGTATTTACCAATGTAACATAGTTAGTAGACTGGAAACTGGAACGGGCCATTCCAAACTACTAAATAGGCCTATAAATTATAGTTGAGAACGGGTCGTTCCAAACTTGGTCATTTTGAGTTAAATGCAAATCCAAAACAAGCCGTTCTGCATGTGGATTTTTCACATGAAGAAATAGTGCAGAACAGGCCGTTCCGGATCTGAAACGGACCATTCTGGCCACTCCTTAACTTTTATAAATAGGTCTTATGCATGCAGTTGAGGAGAAAAGAATGGGAACTTAGAGAGAAGGACTCGGGGTTAGGAAGCTTGATTTTGAAAGATTGAAGTTCGGGAGTCGAACTCCGAGGAAACTTTTTCTTCTTCCCAAATTCTTGACTGTTCGGAGCCAATCTTTAGGTAAGGGAAGCTAGAATGTAGGTTGTTTGATTTCATGGGAGTTTAGGAACTCCATTGATGCATGAATTTCGAAAATAAGTGGTTGAATTGAAGAAATTCCTCATTTTTTGGGGTTTTAGGAAAAATGGGGTTTTTGATGATTTTGATGTGTTGATTTGTTGCATGTTGAATCTGAGCTCATTTTTGAGTTGTATGAAGCTTATATGTTGCGTAATTGATAGAATTAAGTTGTTTACATGTTGTTAAAGTTGTTAAAGTTGTATAGTTGAATAGAAAGTTGTCAAGTTGGTATGTGATGTCTATTGTTGAAAGTTATTTTTAAGTTGTAAGTTGCCTTAAAGTTGTTCAGTTGCTCTAAAGTTGTTGAAGTTGATATTTTGATGACTATAGTTGCCTGTTGTTGTAAAGTTGCCTGTGTGTTGTAAAGTTGTAAAGTTGTCTGTTGTTGTAGAGTTGAAAAGTTGGAGACATATGGTAAAGATATATGTCCTATGTTGAGATACATAGTACTAAGGTTATAAGTTGAAAGTTGTTTTAAAGTTGAATCCCTTAGTATTGTGTAGGCGATGTGGAAGTAGTCGATCCATGTCATGGTTGAATGACCAAATTGAGTAAGGTATCTAGTTAGAGATGTAGTCTTCGACTATGTATTAGAGGGTGCGTAGTACTTGGAGGGCAGTGGGTGGACTAACCCCATATGTGGGTTGATTATGCAGACCAAGGCCGTGGTAAGTTCATACCCAAACCCTTCTGCCTGACAGTAGTTGTAATACCCATTTTTTTAATTATTATTTATTAATGGCATTTTCGTAATTTTTATAAAGGTATAGGGTGTTTTAGTAATTTGGAACGGGCTGTTCCAAGCACCAAAAATAAACTAGTTAAGAAGTTGAGAACGGACCTAGAACGGGCCATTCTAATTTTGGAACGGGCCGTTCTGGAGGGAGTACGGGCCGTTCCGGAAGAAGAATGGGCCATTCTGGATGAGTCCCAGAACGGACCGTTCTGGTTTTGGAACGGACCGTTCCAGTTAAAAAATTTGTGTAGAGTTAAAGGGCCCAGAACGAGCGTTCCACTTTTGGAACGGGCCGTTCCGGGTTAGGTCGGCAGAGGTCTATAAATAGGGGGCTGGGGGTTGAGAAATTGAGAATCTGAGAGAAGGACATCCTAGATAGAGAAAGAGAAGAGAGAGAGAAAGAAAGAGAGAAGAGGGGAAAGAAATGAGGAGAGAGAGGAAGAGAAATCCAGAGAAGGAAATTCTGTCAGAGTGAAGAAAAGAGGAGGGAGAGGAGAAGGTTCTGCCCTAGTTTCGGATATTGCTTTTCCAAGTAAGGGTAGTACTTATAAGACTTAATCTAGTATGTATGAGCATGATAGGACTTAATCCAGTTGCACAAGAAAACGAACCTTTTGGATCATGAATTGTTTTTTTTTCGAGTACACTTTTATTTTTGAACTGAGACAAAGATGGGCTTTACTCAATCATCTATTTATTTTTAGCCCCCGCGGTTTTTTCGCGGCCTCTAAATGAAGTATTATTTTGTCTCCCCCCTCTTTTTTAAATACACCTCCCTCTCTAATAATCATACATTTCAATTACTTTTTTTTCTTCTCTAAACTACCCTTTGATTTAATTTCTATTCTCTAATTTTCAAAATTTACAAATCCCTCTAAAAAGTATAAAAAAAATAATTCTAGAAATTATTTTTGAAACATTAAATTTGTTGTTACAAAAAATACTTTTCAAAAGTATTTATCAAATATAGAAAAAAAACATTTTTTTAAAGTACTTTTTAAAATAAATCTTCAAATTGTATTTACCAATGTAACATAGTTAGTAGACTGGAACGGGACGTTCCAAACAACTAAAACAAGGGTGATTTAGTAGCCCAAAACGAGTTGTTTCCAAACTGGAACGGGTCATTCCAAACTACTAAATAGGCCTATAAATTATAGTTGAGAACGGGTCGTTCCAAACTTGGTCATTTTGAGTTAAATGCAACCCCAAAACAAGCCGTTCAGCATGTGGATTTTTCACATGAAGAAATAGTGCAGAACGGGCCGTTCCGGATCTGAAACGGACCATTCTGGCCACTCCTCAACTTTTATAAATTGGTCTCATGCATGCAGTTGAGGAGAAAAGAATGGGAACTTAGAGAGAGGTTTTAGAGAGAAGGACTCAGGGCTAGGAAGCTTGATTTTGAAAGATTGAAGTTCGGGAGTCGAACTCGGAGGAAACTTTTTCTTCTTCCCAAATTCTTGACTGTTCGGAGCCAATCTTTAGGTAAGGAAAGCTAGAATGTAGGTTGTTTGATTTCATGGGAGTTTAGGAACTCCATTGATGCATGAATTTCGAAAATAAGTGGTTGAATTGAAGAAATTCCTCATTTTTTGGGGTTTTGGGAAAAAATGGAGTTTTTGATGATTTTGATGTGTTGATTTGTTGCATGTTGAATCTGAGCTCATTTTTGAGTTGTATGAAGCTTATATCTTGCGTAATTGATAGAATTAAGTTGTTTACATGTTGTTAAAGTTGTATAGTTGTATAGTTGAATAGAAAGTTGTCAAGTTGATATGTGATGTCTATTGTTGAAAGTTATTTTTAAGTTGTAAGTTACCTTAAAGTTGTTCAGTTGCTCTAAAGTTGTTGAAGTTGATATTTTGATGACTATAGTTGCCTGTTGTTGTAAAGTTGTAAAGTTGACTGTTGTTGTAAAGTTGTAAAGTTGCCTGTTGTTGTAAAGTTGTAAAGTTGTCTGTTGTTGTAAAGTTGTAAAGTTGTCTGTTGTTGTAAAGTTGAAAAGTTGGCGACATATGGTGAAGATATATGTCCTATGTTGAGAAACATAGTACTAATGTTATAAGTTGAAAGTTGTTTTAAAGTTGAATCCCTTAGTATTGTGTGGGCGACGTGGAAGTAGTCGATCCATGTCATGGTTGAATGACCAAATTGAGTAAGGTATCTAGTTAGAGATGTAGTCTTTGACTATGTATTAGAGGGTGCGTGGTACTTGGAGGGCAGTGGGTGGACTAACCCCATATGTGGGTTGATTATGCAGACCAAGGCCGTGGTAAGTTCATACCCAAATCCTTCTGCCTGACAGTAGTACTGGACCTCCTAGTTTAAGTGGCACATTTGAGCAATTCCCTATTGTTGTCTATACCTGATTCTCTTCAAAGTTCCTAACGATGCCCTATACTTGACCTGGTTAAGATAGGTCAAATATTGGATTCGGTAAGGTTTATGTCACCTAGACTGCTCAACCTTAGTTGTTAGAGATCTTCTAGTTGTATATGCGTGACGACGCATTAGTTGAAAGTTGTATGTGTTGTTGTACTCATGTTGCATATAAGTTGTATGAACGAGTTGATAGTTGAGCTTTTATGTTGAATTATGTGGTTGTGTTGTGATGATGAGTTGTTAATCACTAGGACTAGATGAGAAGTTTTTGAAGTTGCTCATCCCATTGTGCGGATTGAGATAGTTGTGGTGCTCTGAGAGCCCAATTTGTTTAAAAAACCCTCATCGAAAAGTTGTCCCTTGGAGTGGATGATGTCTTGTTCTCCTATAAGACTTGGTTGGTCCCGTGTGTGGGCAAGGTCGAGACACACGTGTATGATGCAACTACGGTATAGAAGTCAGGCCGAATTATACCGATTACAAGCAGCCAATTTGAGTAAAGTATGATATGTTGAAAATGTTGTTGCTATTAGATGATGTTGTATGCTTATTGTTGTATGTTGTTGAAGTTGTTTATAAGGTTGTAAAGTCGCTAAGTTGCCTAATGAAGATAAGTTGAGTAGTTGTTGGCTTAAGTTATTTATATGTTGTGTATTTCATGCAACTAAGTTGTTTACCTGTTGTCTATTATTGAATTAGTAAGTAGTTGAGATGTATAAGTTGAAAGTAAAATTTTATTACTGTTTATTATATGTTGATGCTATTATTATGAGTTGTTTATTGTCTCTAGCTTACTCTTGCATGTTTCCATGTGATTTGGACTGCGCTGATTATACGATGTATGGGAGCAGGGCAATGATAGGCTGAGAGATGGTTGCTAGAGGCCACATGAGGTGTTTGGATTTTGACTTTTTTGTAGGTTACTTTATAGTAGCGTATTTTATCGTACACAGCTGGTTGCTGTTGGTTGCTTGATCAACAACTTGTGTTGTATATATTTTATTATACTATTTTGGTATATATATTTCAGTAGTGTGTAGTGTTATTCCGTAGTGTGATGGTCATGGCAGGTTGTTACACTTAAGTTACCATTTTATATAATTATTATCTTTTATGTATAAGTCGTACCTTATTTTTAATTAAAAAGAACAATAAAGATGAAGTGAAAAATTAGAGTTTAAAAAATGATAAAATTGAGAGTGAAAAATTAGAATTTAAAAAGTATATGTATAAGATATGAATATATTTCTTATGGAAAAGATTAATCAAGTACTAAAAAGTAAAAAAGAAAAAACTTAAGAAAGGATGATCATAGAGAAATGGATTGGAAGAAAAAAATGGGGGAAGGAAGGGGTCAATGAAAAAAATAATTTTACAAAAAAAAGTTTTATTTTTAAAAAATAATTAAAAGGGTATTTTGAGATTTTTTTGGGAAAAAATACAAAAAAGGAGGGGTATTTATAAAAAATAAGATGTGTATAAATTAGTTGCCTATTATTTTAGTTTTTGATCAAGAGTATGGTCTCTTATGTACGACAAAAACATGTTACTAAAAAAGACTTAAAGGAACTAAATAGTTAAAAGTAACAAATAGTATGTTATGTCCTTAAAAAAATAAATAATTTGTTGTTATATCATCATATTTCTTATAATATTTGGATAAAAATGTGCTTTTTCATAGTTGTTACGAGATTAAAGTTTTTATTCTTGTGCACAGGAATGTATTTATGTAGAAGAGAGTGGGGGCACATGCCCCACTACCATTTTACACAAATATTTTTTTTAGTTAAAAAAATAATATATTTTTTAAAATAAAAATTATATTTTAATAAAATAAACATATATATTTAAATTATCTTATTATAAAATATAAATTTTAAAAAATTATCCATTTATTTGATATTTATCATATTTTCGAAGGAGATTAGTTCTCATATGTGATAAAAAAATGTTTTAATAACGAATTAATTTTTTTAAAAAGTTTAACTTTTGATAAAATAAAATTTGCACCATATATTTATCTTTTGTGCTTTTTATTTATGTATACGTAGATTAAAAAAATTAAAATAGAAAAGATTATAAGATTGTATACGTCAATTAATTTAAAAAATCAAAATGGGAAAGATTGGAAGATTTGTATTCTATTTAAAATTTTTATTATAAAATATATTTTGAAATAAATTATCATCTAAAATATTATATTAGATATTAAAAACATGTTTATATTATAAAAAAATTAAACTTAGTTTTTATATAATTTAATATATTTATTTTTAAATTTTTATTAGTATTAAATTATTATAAAGTATGTTTTTAGAATTGTAGTTCTAACCAAACATTTAAATTTTTTTTATAATATATAAATAAGTTATATTTAAGACATGTATTTTAAAAAATAGTTAGATTTAAACTACTAAATTATAATATAACATAGTCTAACCTAACTTATTTTATCTTTAACTGTAAGCATAAATATAAAAATTTGTAAAAAATAATTATGATATATATTTATACTTTTAAAAATTATATATAAAATTTTTAATATTATAAATATATAAATAATTATTATCTCACTATCTAAAATTTATGAATCCGTCACTGTTTGTGCATATAATATTATTAAGAAGAAATATATATTCTTGTGCTTTTGTTTCCAAAAAGAGATGGATAAATCGATTTTTATGACGTGAGAATAACATTATATATGTAAAAAAAAGTATCTTTCTAATTTCCTTCGGACTTCACTTTATAGAAAGAGTTAATCAATTATACACTGTCAGTATAAAGTTTTTTTACACTAACAGTCAATCAGAGCCGTTAATAGTACCTTTTCATCTGCTCATTTAATTAAATTAAAATAAAAAAGACACTATTAACGATTCTGATTGACTGTCAGTGTAAAAAACTTTACACTTATAGAAATACTTTCAACATTAACCAAATAAAAGTTATTTCAAAAATAAAAATTGATAACTTAAAATGAATGATTTCCAAATCAGGTACAAAATCATAAAATTTGTGAGGAGTCATGCCATGTTTGTTAATTGTTATGCTTGACTAAAACATCAATAACCAAATTAGCCTATCATGACCTTCAGGAAACATAAGCATAATAAAGTGAAATAAAAGACGAGAGAAATTATGGAATAATTAAGATAAGATTAGTTCCGAGACAAATTATATGATGGAAAACTTAAAAATATCTCCCAATATGAAATTAAGTGTGTATTTGTTTTAACATTTTTAATATTCAAATTTATGTCTAACTCAATTCACTCACACTCGTATTTTTAATAGAAAATAAAAAAGGTATTATTTATTTATTTATTTTATTTACTTATTTATTATTTATTTATACGAGATTTGGGGCAAAGTTATATTTAAGTGAGTCGCGCTTCTTTATAACGCATTCAAGTTGCTTCTTTCACACTCTTCCAGCTCCGATGGACTTAACCCAAGACTCTCACTACCTCTTGTCGGAGCAGCGCCGCGAGCTCGCCGCCGCGGAGGCCGCCGAATCCGACCTCGACTTCGCCTTCCGCCTCCAGTTACAGGAGGCCCTCGCCGCCTCCCTCGCCATGCAACCCTCCTCCTCTTCCTCCGCCGCCGCAATGAAAGAACCCATGGTCGTCGACGACGACGGCGGCGCCCTGAGCGCGGCGGCGCTCCAGCGCGAGGAGCTTTCGCGCACGGAGCTCGAAATGAGGGACCGCGAACAGAGCGAGATGGAGATGCGGAAGACGAGGGAGGATCTGAGCCGTCTGATCCACGATCAGAAGGTGGCGAGGGAGATCTCATCGATTCCCGAGAGGGAGTGGGTGCAGTGGGGCGATAACTTCGAGAAACCGTTCGGCGAGGGTGGTTCCTCTTCCTCGGGAAATGTAGGGGAAGGTGTGGCTAGGGTTTACTTCAAGGGTTCAGTGAGTGTGGAGAATGTGAGGGGCGAGAGGGTCGTGTTTGCTGGGATTGGTGTTGCGATTTGTGACATTGCTGGTAATTCATTATTCGAGGTTTCTAAGCCGATTGCTGGGAGTGGCACTAGCAAGGTCGCGGCAGAGATTAAGGCTTTGATTGAAGCTTTGGATGCCGCCATTTCTTTGGACTTGAGGCGCGTCGATTATTGTTGCGATTATTACCCCCTTTTCCAATTTGTGAGTCCATGCTAACGATCATTGCTTAATTGTGGGTTGAATATGCTTCTAAACTATTTAGTAGTCCTCGTTTAGTTGTGAGATAACTTGTTGTGAGATAACTTACCCGTTAAATATGCATGGTTAGGGGATTCGAACCTTGGTTTGTGCGCTTGGAAAAACAATTGTTGGAAGAGGCCTATCTCTTTAATCAATCTCAGACTCTCAGTATCTTGAGGAATTAATCCTTAATTTCCTACAAGGGGATACCTTGGTTTACCAAAATGAAAAAGGAGACATTTTTTGTGACTTTCTAACACATTTTTATAAATGATGGATAAAAAAAAAGAGATGATTTATTTTTTAGAGATTAAAAATATATTTAATTCTTTAATTGTTTAATTGATTTGGAGTGTCTGGTGTTATAAAAACTGTGGTTATTTGTAGGGTATAGATCACGTGTGTTTGGACCATGATGTGGCTTAGATTATATTTTGTTTGTTGCATGGGTTTAAGATGATGAGAATGAATGAGTGAGGATATGATGATGACGATGATATGTTTTCTTGTGGTGGGTTTTGATATCTTGTGTTGCTGGTCAGGTGAATGGGAAGTGGCCTGCAAGGCAGCGGAAGATTGCTATGCTGCTTAATAAAGTGAATCTGCTTCAAAGGGAGTTTACGTACTGTAATCCGAGGCTTGTGACCAGACGTGATGTCAAGTTTGTGTTTAAGCTTGCAAGAGATGCGATTGTGTCTCAGTTCACGAGGCCTCTGGAATCTGGGAGTGGGAGTCTGAATGATACTTGTGTTATCTGTTTGGAGGATACTGATGAGAGTCAGTTTTTTTCTGTTGATGGTTGTCAACACCGCTATTGCTTTTCTTGCATGAAACAACATGTGGAGGTGAAGTTGCTTCATGGAATGGTGCCAAAATGTCCTCATGAGGGGTGCAAGTATGAGCTTCTAGTTGACAGCTGCCAGAAGTTCTTAACACCTAAGTTAAGTGAGACCATGCGGCAACAAAAATTGGAAGCTTCAATTCCTTTTGCTGAAAGAATTTATTGCCCTTATCCAAGATGCTCTGTATTAATGTCAAAAACTGGGGTCATAGAGTACTCCAGAAATCTTATCGGTCAATCTGAACAATTAGGGCCCATGAAATGCATAAAATGTCATGGTCTTTTCTGTTTCAACTGCAAGGTCCCTTGGCACAGTGGTATGACATGTTTTACTTACAAAAGGTTGAATCCTAACCCTCCTGCAGAAGATTTGAAGCTGAAGTCTTTGGCATCAAGGAGCCTATGGCGGCAATGTGTGAAGTGCAACCATATGATTGAACTTGCGGAAGGTTGCTACCACATGACTTGCAGGTACGGTAATAATCTTTGTTAGTTTTAACCTGTTTTATAATCATCCTTCTTCTAGAATCTCTTTTCTTTCTATTACTTTTCCTAGCAATAGAAAGTGAGCATACACAATTTCCTGTAGGCATAACTGTTAGCAATTAACCTAACATTGAGTTATATTATATGAGAAGCAAGAGAAGCTGGATAGGTGATGTGTAATCTTTAATTCACCAACTGTAGCTTAAAACATAGATACATACATATATATATATATATATATATATATATATATGAGAATCTTGAAATCTTAAAATATATTTTTTAGAACTAACATTCAATATCAAGAACGAAAGGAAAAAAAGTGCGTTGCTAGAAGAAGACATGACAGTTGCAAGGATGCAATGCTGGGACCGTTCACAGGTCACACTTTTGTATCTGATAAATACTAGACTCTTCTGAGTTTTTATTTTAAACATTTTGGACCTTAGTTCGGGTTGGGTCACATGACCCAAACCCTTGACTTTTTTCTTTGACAAATCTTCAGCCGTTTCTGCCATGGCCGTAGCACACCATGGTGTCACATGAACAGTGGCTGCCATAGCCCGCCACACTGTTGTCATATAATGGTGCTTTGTGAGATTTCTGCCACCACCATAGCAGAGCGATTACTGCTTTTTAACAATGCCTTTTTGACAACACTGTCTGTGAGTGACATCTTCATTAATTTCTCTGTCATTACATAATATTAATCCCATGCACTTTAACTTGGGGTATAAGTTATACGATATCCAATTTTTACTTCCAAATGATCTTCCTCTTGTTTCTTGCTAAAATTGCAATGCATATATTTTGTCTCTCTCGTATTCAAACATAAATCCTTTGATTCCAATGTCTGTTTCTAAAGCTCAAGTTCAGAGTTAACATTTTTCACCATTTTTTGATCAAAACTATGTTATCTGCAAGGATTACCCATGCTAAACCTTGAGTAAACTTATCCTTATAAGTCGTAGTCTCGTCTATAAGAGTTCTCACACTATTAGTTAACTCATACATGTCTTATATAGCTTAGATATATGTCGTGGGAGCACCTTTTTTTCTCTCATGTTTTTTCCAAGTCAATAAAAATTACATGCAAGTCTCTCTCTTTTAATTATGCTCAAATTTCTTTTTCCATAATTACATACCGTTACTCAAAAGTTTAATGCTTCCGTAATGTACATAATTAGATTTTCTTTGTGCATTTTAAAACATGTATCCATAATCTTGGACTTCATGCACAAACATCATTACTGTGAGCCAAAAAATACTGTTCCAACAAATCTTGTTTTGAAATATTTGCACTGTGACCCTTATCAAGGTTGGTACAATTACACGATTATTAAAATGTACCAACCTTGATTGACCCTTATCAACCTTGGTAATTAAAATGTATCAAGGTTGGCACAGTTACACGATGATCGTGTCACGATGAAAGTTAAGGTAGAAAGATTTTTACACAAGGAAAATAATTCTCATTGTCATTGCAATAAAGGTGACAGAAACTAGTCTAGTTACTTCTGTTTTTCACTTTATAACTAACTAGAAAGCTGTTATCTTGTTTTTCACAAGGTTGGACAGAAAATAACTTTTTTTTCCTTCCTTTTTGTATAAATCTTTGAAAACATCGAAAATTAGGTAAGCATTTTATAATTAAAAGGTGAAAACAAGGAATAAAAACAAAAGTAAAGGGGCCTAATATTCTTAATTCGTGATACACTATTCATGCAGGTAATTTTCAGTTTTCCATGAACGGAGAAGTGATATTATTATTACTTTCACTTGTACTCCATGTTTTCATTTCATATTATTTCCCTGTGACTACAGATGTGGTACTGAATTTTGTTACAACTGTGGAGCTGAGTGGAAGAACAAAAAATCAACGTGTGCTTGCCCATTTTGGGCGGAGAACAATATTTGGTTAGAGGATCATGATAGGGATTTGGAAGAAGAGGTTGATGATGATGGTGATGTCGATAGCTCAGATTATTCTGATGATTATTATTAAGTAGCTGGCCAAACAACTAGTAAATATTCAGATATCCATATGTTTAGGAAAATGCGGGTTTCTCTTAATATCTTTCTCCTTATTTCGGATTCATTTTAATTTTTCTCTCTCAGCCAAGCCTACTCCCCCCTCCTTTTCTTTTACTAAATATTACGCATTCTCAAAAGATTCCTCCCTCATTTACTTTGCTAATCATCTCGGTACTAAATTGATTGAAGTTAATAATAAGAAATACAACATTACAAAAATATCAAAAAAACTTAAAAATAACAACAACAAAAAAAAAATTGACAAAGAAAGAATCAAATAGGATCATATTTACATGAACTTACAGATAAAAAAAAATATTTACACGAACTTGATAAATATAGTTAAGTCCATGTCTTTCGTTATTCTCAACGAATCATGATCTCATCATACATGTAAGTGGCCCAGGCTACGTGGTTCGCGTGAGGTACCATATGTTAATCTTATACAAGAGACGATTAGTCAACGAGCTTAGTTGAATATAATTAAATTTTCATAAAAGAAACGTTGCAAGAGGTTGCCTCACATATCTATGATGTGTTACTTTTCCTTGCCTATCAAAAGTTTATGATTCTGTCCGCGTTATCTTTTGTTATATTAACTGGGAATAGGTGCTTCTAGTTAAGATTTTCAAATCTAATTCGATTCAAAGAAAAACTGTAAATAAGTCTTTTTATTTTTATTTTTTTTAGATCGACTAATAATGAAAATGATTTAGATCTTTTTTTTTAATGATTTTTGACCAAACTAAGCCTATATTTTTAATATACATTTTTTATGTTGTATTTCGCATGTAAAATGTATAGTGTGATACGATTAGTACATAATATTATTTTTTAAACATGCAGTTATTGATTCAATATTTAATTTATATATAAGAAAAAATATTTATTGAGAGGTCAACTCCTTAAACGAGTCTTAGTATTTTGAGATTAATTTTAAACTTCTGATTAGAGATACCCTGATTTATATATATAAAAAAATGTAAATTGTATGTGCTTTATATTGTAGGAAGTTTAGTCATTTAGTGTTTCGTAACTGCAGTCACATTTAGTGTCTTTGAGGATTAATTATTTCATCAGATAAGTACGAAACTAATATCTCAACGTGTGATGTTCAGGCGCTCAAGTGGATATTTTTCTCAATAATTTTTCTTTCTTTCGTTTTTATTCGTGTAAGAAATAAGACATCTAGTACTAGTAAATTTAATATTTGAAACTAAAGATATATAGTAAAAAAAATAAAAACATTAGTAAAAAATTGAATCATCCAACCCAATCTGCATTTTGTTGGATAAGATTTTTCTAAAAAAGTTATCGAAACCGATTTGCAAATACCCTTACTTGAAACCACCAACTGAATAAAAACATCTTTCAAAGGAAAAAAGAAAAGCTTAATCTATCAAATAAAAATAAGCTTCTACTCTCATTTTGATTTAAATTTTGACAAATTAATATTTAGGACAAAACTTGGAATATTTTTGAAAAAGTTTGACATAAATAATTTAAATAATGAGCATCTATAACTTACCAATTCAACATATGAAATTATATTTATATAGCTTACTAAGTTCTATATTGATTTAAATCAATTTTTTTTACAAAAATATTAATTTGATTTATGGTATTTATTAAGTTTATAAATATTAGTGCTGTAAGATGAAAAATAATGTAACAAAAAAAAATATTTTAAAATTTTAAAGATTTAAAATATGTAATATATCTTTTAAAACCAAATCATCCTTTTAAGGGTTAATGTTTTTCAATAAATATTTTTGATACACACTGACCAAGATTGAATATTAAATCATATGTTTGAGAGGTAAGCTTATCTATTAATTATGTCCCATTTTGTTAGTAAACATATAGTTTATAGTGTCAGTTTAATTAGTATTTTCTATATCAGTTAAAAAGATTTAATTAGTAATTTTGAGTTTGTGTTGAATATATAATTATATTAAATATTTAGAAAAAAAATTATTATATACAATAATCCTACTTGGATTTGAGCAAGAATTTTTCCGTAATAAAATATAAGATACCAGTGATTTTATGAAACAAAATAAAATAATGCATTGGTTGAAAATAGCTTTTGCTATTTACCATTGTCAGCATATGCCAGTACTGAATAGGCTAGCATAATTAGTTTTGCATTCTATTTAATCATCGAACCTCGAACGTATTACACCGTTTTTTTTTTATTTTTTTATAACTAATGTATCATACATCTTAAACGCACACCTTTTTTTTAAATTTTTTTAATTTTATTATTATTTATATTCCAAAAGTAAATGTGCATATTACATGTGATAAAATATTTACTCTAAATAATTAAATTTATAATAAATAAATATTTTAATGTATAAATTATATTATAAAAACATACATAATTAAATATATAGTTATATTTTAAAATTATGGTATAAAATTATTTTTAACCGAGTGTATTTTTTTATTATTATAATATGATACTTGATAGAAAAGTTGGAGTTTTGGCCGAGAGGTTAGGTTGAGATAGTGGAGCGTGGCGCAAGATTCAAAGGGTATGATTGATTGCCGTTGGTTATCATTTTATGCAATGGCTAATTTATCACCATAACTTTTGGTAAATGTGGATGGAAAATGGTTATACCAATTTTATATTTGAGAGTGGATAATTTCTTACATTAAAATAAATATAATTGCCCAATAAAAAATATACTAATTACAAGTCGTTTGATTCTTTTTAATAGTATTCATTTATAAACAAACTAAGATACATATTAAATTTTCTCGTTTTCCATAAAATGACTTTTAATGTTTCTTATTATGTTTCCTTTTATTTTTATTATGCAATAAATGCATATTAAATTTTTCCATTTTTCATAAACGACTTTAATGTTTCTTATTATTTTCCTCTCATTTTTATTTTATAATAAATGCATTTTAATTGTTAATGTGTGAATTAATTAAAAATAGATGAGATATAAGGATAATTATAACAATTATTATTCTCTTGAAGTTTGAAAATGATATATAATTAAAAAAATTAACAATAAAAAAATGGAAGAAGTAAATTTTAACAAAACTATATAAGATAAAATAGCAATTATTATTACAATCTAATTTAATTCAAATTTAATATTAATTTCAATAATAATAATAGAATTTAAACCTAAAATTTTGTGTATATTATCTTAACTCCTAATACTAGGTGATTTCAGATGAATTTTTAATACTAAGATCAAAATTATAAATTTTACAAAATTAAACAAAAAAAAAATACAAATATAAAAATGAGTTTAATAAGATTTTAGTCTTTTAATCTTTTAAAATTTAATTTTTTAGTTCTTGTTATTATTATTTTTTTGCCAAACTTTTTTATCTTTCATTAGTTTTCCATCCCATAAATTAGTATATGTGATTAATCTTTTTTATGTTAAGTGATGATGTGTGATAATAAATCGTAATTATTTAGACTATTAATGTTCATGTAACTACTTAGTACATATGATACATGTTTGATAAAAAAGAAATATACACATGTATTATTACATCACAAGAATATAAAGATTTAATAATCACTTAGATACATGATTTTGATAAATAAAAAAATTATATGTATCATATAATTTACATGACAATTACACGAGTATTAATTATTTAATTAATCATCATTCATTAATACACATCATCACTTAATAAAGAAAATTGAAGTCGAAAAACTAATTTACACAACAAAAGTTAATGAAATAAAAAATGACAAAAATTTAAAACTAAAAATTGAATCCTAAAAATGTTGAAAGACTAAAAACTTATGTAACTTTTTTAAAATTAAGAGTAAAATAAAAAATTAAATATTATAAAGAAGTAAAAATGGATACATTCATTCACTTTTGTCTTTTATCTCACTTCCATGTTCCATTATTTTTTTTATAAATAAATCCATTTTAGGAATAGACTGATTTTAACAAATATTTTTTCGTGTGTGTAATAAATAATAATTGTTGAGAGGATGAACTCCGTGACATACAAGACACTGTACTCCACACGTGGCTAACCGTGCAGCGTCTATCTTCGTCACCCATCACTCTGCGTCATTCCTCCGCAAAGACCACCCTCTCCAAAACCAAAACCCTTTTCCCTTTTCAACTTTTCACTTTCCACATAAAAACAACCAACCTTTATTTAGTTAAACCATCACTGCTACTCCTACCCACTCCCACTATTCCATTCCACCTATTTTTCTTAATACACAGACACAAACAATAACAAATTGTTGGTCCAAATTAAATTAAACTTATTCTCTTTATTAAAATTTAAAAAAATATCATTAAAAATAGTAGCAATAATATAACTCAATTTTTTTTTTATTTAAAAAAATTGCATGAGCCAATAATAACGGTTAAGAGGGACAAAAGTGGTTTTGCTGGCATCGAAATTCCAAACCACCAAAAGTCACTGCCATTTTCCTCTTCTTCGTCATTTCCCCTTGGGTCCATTTCCTCACCTTCACTCTCCATATTAACTGTATATATATTAATTATACCATATTTGTATCCTCCCCAGTGTACCCAAACCTGCACCCGCCTCCACCCAATCACTGCTCTAGAATGCGATTCGATGGAGTGGGAGAAGACGAAGGAGTGCGCGCGGGAGTTCATGGCCGGCGTGGCGGAGATCACGGTGGCGTTCGGCAAAGGCTGCAGAGACATAGTCAACCAGAGTCTGGTCAACGACGATTCCTTCATCGTCAAAAAACTCGGAAGAGATTCCTACATTGGGAAAAAACTGAGAACATCCTGCGCTAGGCTTTTCGCCAAATTCACCTTCTTCAACCACTACTTACCCGAGGACAAGGACCCTCTCCACGCTTGGTCCGTCATTCTCTTCGTTTCGCTATTCGCCTTCTTAGGTAATCGATTCAATTTCGATTTACGGAATATATTTAATGCTTCAACTTCGCGCTATTAAGTCACGTGGTTGATTTCTTCGTAGCTTTATATGTGAATTTTGAGCGCGATCCGTGTGCGCCGCTTGTGAAGCAACTGTTCGTGCATCCTCCTAGTGCTACTCGGATACTGCTTCCTGATGGAAGATACATGGCGTATAAGGAGCAAGGTGTTTCATCTCACAGAGCTAGGTTTTCGGTTATTGCTCCTCATACTTTTCTTTCCTCCAGGCTTGCAGGTTGGCTTCTTTGGTTTCTGTTAATTTACTGCGTTTGAGGCATTTTTGATATTGTTAAATGTGTTTGAAATTAGGGATTCCTGGAGTTAAAGATTCGCTGCTGGAGGAGTTTGGGATTCGTTTGTTGACGTATGATCTTCCTGGCTTTGGTGAGAGCGATCCTCATCCCAAGCGGAATCTGGAAAGCTCGGCTAAAGACATGGCGTTTTTAGCGGATGCTCTTGGTGTGAACAAGTTTTGGGTTGTTGGTTACTCCACTGGTAGCATGCATGCTTGGGCTGCGCTTAGATATATTCCTGATAAGCTTGCTGGTATTTGTTGCTCTTTTGTTTGTCCTGTGTTTTTTTTTTCTTTTCTTTTTATTTCCTTGCAATTTATAGTATTAGTCACTCCGTTGTTCATTCTCTTTTTAAATTACAACTGTTGTCTACTTTTTGGTTTGGTTTAGTGTGCTCTATTGCATTTCATTTAGGCCTTTTGTTCTTTTACCTCGTCTAAAACATTTGAATGACTTGTTTAAAGTGAGTTTATAGGTGTTTTGCATCTTTTTAGTGATGGAAGTAGTTGCTTCCTTTTTGAAAAATATATTGTTTAATGATAATAGAGTAAACTACAGACACTCCTTGAAGTTTTGTGAGATTACACACCTATTTCTTCTACCCCTACACCAACTCACTTAATTGTTTGTGAAACATTACGGATACCCCCTTTGGACATTACATTAGCCCCTGAATTGTTTGAAAAAATTACCCTGTGACTCTTGTAAGGAGGTTGCTGTAAATTTTCAAAAAGAAGGGAGTTATGTGAAATCTCAGGATATGTAATTTACATAATATATGTGTCATGTCAATAAACCAAGTTTTTCAGAGAGAATAAGCACCTTGCCACGCATTATGAAATTAATCTGTTACTTGTTGACTCTCAGGTGCTGCCATGTTTGCTCCCATGGTGAACCCATACGATCCTATAATGACGAGGGAAGAGAGAAAAAGAACCTGGAACAAATGGACCCGGAAAAGAAAATTCATGTATTTCTTAGCTCGGAGATTTCCTGGACTTCTTGCTTTCTTCTATAAGCGAAGCTTCTTGTCAGGAAAGCATGGTCAGATTGATAAGTGGCTGTCATTATCTCTGGGAAGGAGGGTATGGGAAGCTTTGCTTATCTTTTTTTTTTTTTTTTTTTTTTAATCTTTGAATCAGCAAATCTGATATTTAGGGTTTGATTCCTTTAAAGTAAGAGATGCATTTTAACCTTGATTAGAAAATCAGGGGAATAGATTTTAACTTCATAGTTTGTCATACCTGTCTACGTATTTTATTACCGTTAACTGTGGATTTTTCAAATCAACGGTTATTTTATCCTCTAAAGTGATACTAATCTCTAAAGTGCACTTATTAGTATCACTTTAGAGGAGAAAATTCATAATATTTGACTTCCATATATGACTTCAAGTGTTCAGTATCTCTATCGATGTCCACTTTATGGCTATTCCAATTAAATTGATCAAGTATTAGAGGCGCAACAGATTGCTAATTAACTGATATATGGAAGAGAGAGGGCCTTATGTAATTGCTGAGGGAAGTTCTTGGCATGTTCAAATATGATTTTGGTCTGCTCTGACTTTACTCAAATAGCCAAACTTAAAGCATAATTATTACTGAACTTTGGCCGAAATTGATAGCAATAAGACATTTTAAACATGCATTCTGATCACAGAACCCAAGTTTACTAAACTAACTAATTATGCATAATGTTTGTGTTTACGAAAGCAGGTTCTGATGGCTCATGCTTTTCCAAGTTGTTGTTGTTGTTGTTTTTTTACTTGTACATTCTCTCATGCAAGATTGCAATGTTCCTTTCAGGATAAAGCACTGATGGAAGATCCAATCTATGAGGAATTCTGGCAAAGGGACGTGGAAGAATCAATCAGGCAAAGGAATTCGAAACCCTTTGTGCAGGAAGCTGCTTTGCAGGTCACAAACTGGGGTTTCAGCCTTTCGGACCTCAAGTTGCAGAAGAGAAAACAAAGTTGGCTTAAGTCAATGTTCACCGAAACTCAGGAATATACAGGATTTCTTGGCCCTATACATATATGGCAAGTGAGTGCAACTATGTTTTTATCCTCTACTCCTATATGTGAGTTCATTCACATTAATTGTCAGTAATATTATCATAACCGCTTGCATGCATTCTACTATCCAACCAATTTTGATCAAAACACTTGACAGCAATGACGCAATATGCAGCTATGGAAAATATTTGATATTGTAGGATATGGGTAAAATAGAGTATGTCGAGTAAAAATGTTATGAACGTATTTATTATACATAAAGAAGTAACTATACAAATATTCAAAAAGCACTAACAAGTAAACATAATCAAATTTAAACTACTAAATGATTTCAGACATGCTTCAGTCTATTTCAGACAATTCAAGCCAATTCTCAGCATTTTGATTTCATTTTAAGAGTTCTAGAAACCAACTTGCCCATTTTGACCAGTTGGTTATAAATGCTCAGACCATATTAGATAATTTTTTTTTTCTTCTTTTGCTCATCTTTTTCCATTACCTGGTAGTATGTACACCTCTGTTTCAGTTATCATTTTTAACTGATCTGTTTTAAGTTGCCAATTGTTGAGCATACATGAAAGGAAAACATTTAGCTGTTGCATGCAGTCATTGCAGTGATACCAGGAATCAAGTTTTCATTTTTTTTTTTACTTTTTTTTTTTTGGTAATTCCCATTTGGCACTATTAGGTTTCAATTCTGCTGTTGTATTTCTGTACCTTCTGCCAGACAGAATTTAAGGTTGCATTTTCATCCTGAAATTGTGAAGTAGACACCTTGAATTTATGATTTTTCCTTCTGGTAGATGTTTCCCTTGGAGTAGATTATAACTATATTTAAAGTCTTAACACGTTTCTTGGGTGAAATATATTTTAAGTAAATGAAAATGAAAAACAAAACTATATTTTTATTTGCATGGTCTAGTTTTATTTTCACCAATATTTGACACTTTAGGTGAAATATGACTTATAGTGCAATGTTAACAGGGAATGGATGATAAAGTGGTTCCCCCCTCAATGACTGATTTTGTGCACCGCGTACTACCTGGAGCTGCAGTTCATAAACTCCCATATGAAGGTCATTTCACCTATATCTACTTTTGTCATGAATGCCACAGACAGATATTTACTACAATTTTCGGAACCCCACAAGGCCCACTCAGCATTTCTGTAGAAGTAGATCAAACTACCCTAGAAACCAATATTGAACAGCAAGAAGTAGTAAACGATGGTGATTATGCCAAAAACTAGAAAAATATTCATAACAGGATTAAAAGGTTCCTTCCTTTTTCCATTTTTCTTGTCGAGTATCACAATTTAATGATGTAAATACCATATAGTTTTGCTTCATCTCCTATGAAGCAGTATAGGAAATAAAAAACAATTTTAGTATTTCTACCCCTTCTTTGGTGTTGAACTGGTCTGTCCTACAAATATTATTGTGTTTGGACTCCTCCTTTACTCAACAACTCCCACAACCCCTTCATAACTGAACTTGCTTTTGGTAGTAGTGAGATATAAGACAGCAATTTGAGCTCACCAGAATTCCAAACTACGTGATTTGGAAAAATGATATAATGCTAATATTTCTCTCTGTTCTCGATGATGCGACGAGAGCTACTGAGCAGCAGATATTTGGCTCAAATACCAGCTGACTTTGTTGGAAGTGAAAACACTCGCATTGGAATAATCATTAATGGAGCAATACAATATTTATTGTTTTTACAAGCAATATTTTCTCACTTGTTAGTTTCATTTTATCTAGACATGGACTTGAGTACTTTTTTTTTCTTTTTTTTTTTCTTTTTCTCTCCCTTATACGAAGAGTTGTCTCGTTCTTTGTTCATAGATTAAAGGGAGCAACGTGGGTTTCTTACCCGTAGGGATAATTATGTAGTCTAATTATTGAAATGAGGTATATATTTTTTTTGAAAACTTTCTCATTATAAGTCCTGGACACGATTTTTAACAGAAGTCATACATAGGGAAAGGATTTAACTTCTCAAAAGAAAAAAAGTGCATTTTAGAGTTAAAGTACACAATCGTTAATTAAAAATTATAATTATGAGAAAATTATATATATATATATATATATAGAATATAAAATTAATTATAATATTTATTGTTAATTTTTAAACAATTATTATTACACTTTATCTTTTAGAATGAAATTTTATTTCATTTTACCCGAACCAATTCTAAAAAATAAAAAAATAAAAAATCCTAAAGTTGTACATTAAGTTATAACTTCTATTAAAATTGTGTCTATCAATCACAACTTATTTTAGGAAAATTTTTTAGGATGTGTCTCATTTCATTAAATACAACACCCATCATTTAATGGGTAAAACAGTCAGAGTCGGGCTTTACTTATGACTTTGATTGTTTAAAATGCCGAGATTAATTCAATCATATATTACTGATAGGTAATAACTTGATTATTATTTCTTTAAAAATGCTATTGCTTGCATATATTTCTAGTAATGTTTGTTAACAATGTCGCATCAGAATGTATAATTAAAAATTGATCGTAATAAACAAGAATTATGGGACCCATCACAATTTTGGCAAAATATTGTATTAGCATTTTATGATTTTTATATAACATAAAGTATTCATGTAGAAGAGATTCGCCCATATATATATATATATATATATATATATATATATATATTTTTTTTTTTTTTAGGTTCTAGTCATCTTTTTTTTTGTGGGTACAATTCCCCCTTATAGTTTGTTGCAAGTCAAGTGAAGTATTACTATTTCACACTACCTTTGTAAATGTTTTTGTTTGTTTCTCATGGAAATGAATCCCAACACAGAATCTTACCCTTACTGTTTGTAAGTCTAGCTAGCGCAGATTGCAGACACGTTTATATCAATCGAAAAGTTATTAATTAACACATTATTTTGCGCTCACTCTTTGTAAGGCACATTTATTGTTCATCCACGAGATACCTGCACTTATTATTTGCAGGCACACTTATCAATCCATGGTTTTTAACACAATATCTCGTGCTCATTGTTTGTAACGCTTAGTAATTGTTCCATCCGTCAGATGCATGCACCATAACACACCAAAAGAGTGCACGTGTAAACTATGGTGTGAATTTGGATTTTATTTTACTAATAAAGCAGTGGCTTATTTATAACTACACACAAAATCTATAACTTTATAATCATTGCAGAAAGTTAGAAGCTGAAATTTTGTTCTTATAAAAGAGAAAAAATTATTAGAACAGTTTATATTGTTCTGCAGATTATAGTTTGGTGACTATTAGACCAACCCCTTGAATATGTAATAAGATTATAATGCAATCGATATAAAGATAGTTGCTCCAATTTTTTAAATAATAAAAGTAATTATCACAAACATCAAGAAATAAATATAATTTACAACATTTAATGCAATTTATTTTATAGTATCTAATCTAATCTAATGTATAATATCTAATCTAAAAAATATATAAAACTAAGTTTACGACTTAAAATTTCATATTACCTGTCCTCACTCACTCATTCTCCTTCCCTCCGAAATATAAATCATAAAAAATAGTTTTTCATTAAATTTTTATGCTATAATATAAAACTCACTAGTGTGTTAACCTTTGCCCCTTCTTTTTATTCTTTAAAATGTTGAAAATTAAGATACTAATTTTAATGTTTTTAATATTATATTTATTGGTTATGGAAAGAAGTATTTTAAAGAATAACATATTAAGTAGATAATATTATTAATATTTTATAGAAAATATTACCAATATGCTATTATATATAAGACCCAATTATTTAAAGATTTTAAAAAAAATTATTTAGTTGATAACAATTTATTGATCATAAAGTTATCTTTATATTATTTATCTTTCTTAATTAACACTTATATATCTTATAATTAATTAGAGTGTATATTTTATACAATTGTTCTCTTTTAATTAATTAAGATAATATATTTCATATGAATATATTTCCCTAAATAATTAAAAAATATATTTTAAAAAATTTATAATTAATATATTTTTATTAAATAAGATAATATATTTTTAATTAAAAATAGTTAATTTTAAAAATAATTAACATATTCATATTTTTTGGTTCGTCCCTGGAATATCCAAGCCGATAATGGTGACTAATCTTTTTGCTAGTTGGAGGCACCTCAAAAGGTGAGATTGCTAGGTTGGAGGCACCTCAAAATGTGAGATAGCAGGCCCCAAAATTTAACGCAGTTGCATACACAAGGCAAGATTCCAACTCCTGACCTTGCTTAAACATAGATCAACCCTTACCACTGAACCACACACTTAAGATTAATTAACATATTCATATGAAATAATATAAATTGAGTCTTATATAAAAAATATTTTAATTTGACTTTTTATAAAATAAAAAGAAAGTTAGAAACGAGTATTAAATTTTTTTTATAAAAAAATTACAATCATATCATTGCAATGATGGTCACAATTATATTTAATAAAAGAATCCTATTTATTAGTTTCTTAATTAGTGCTATTCCACATTTGTCAAAACTCTTTTTATAAGTGCTTTTTAGTTTTATCAATATTAAAAAATTACGAAAATATAAAATTGCGGTATTTATTACTATTAAAGATGATTTCAACCCATACAACATTCCTACAAACGTATAAAACATAAATATACTCCTATTTATTTATTTATTTATTTATTGCTATTTACATGTCTAGAAACTACTAACATTTTACAAGAATATTTGCAACGATAATTTAACAAACACGTGGAGTTCTGACTTGCTTAAACCACCCCATGGCATGCAGGGCGTGAAGCATTTGGCGCCGCAACTCGACCAGACCCAGTAACCTCCCTTTACCGAGTCTCCCTTGCACTACACCTGCGTGCGTGCGTGCGTGCGTTCGTGCTCTGCAAGTATTGTCAATTTCTCATTCGTTAATCCAATCCCAAATCTCTCACACACACTCTCTGTATATATATATATATATATACAATCGTCCTCACTTGAATGTCGGCACCGCAGAGATTTCTCTGCACATTCTCTCACGCTATCCCTCTCTCTTCCGCTCTCTCCACCTTCAAACCTAGACCCTTCGTTTTTCTTCCCTTCGCTCACTCTAACCGGACCTTAGCTCCTTCTCTCTCATCAATGCCTCGCAATCAGGTATTCCTCTTTCAATTTGCTCGATCATTTTCTTTTGTCGAATGCTTACTCCGAAACTGAATATTTGAAGTGCCTATGATTTCTCGATCGGTGCTGGTTTCGAGGTGAAATCGCGCTGAATTGTAACCGATTGATTGTTTTGCAGCGAAGTGGCGCGCAGGTGGCGCGGAGATGGAAAGAGAAAGGCAAGGCCGAGGGACAGTTATCCGCTGCGGGAGACGCAGGTGCAGCCGCAACTGCGGCGGAAACCGTTACTAACAGGCTTGCTGGAATGAGTATCGGAGAAAACAGTGGCAGAACCGCGGCGCAAGGTTCGATTGCGATTTGGAAACCTAAATCTTACGGAACCGCGAGTGGAGGCACTGTAACTGAAGCTGAAAATGGAGCAGGAGTTGCTGCGAGTGTGGCTTCGCCGCAAAAGAGTAGTAGTAGTGGTTTGAGTAAGATATTTCGCGGTAATCTGTTGGAGAGTTTCACTGTGGACAACTCCACGTACACACGTGCACAAGTCAGAGCGACTTTCTATCCGAAATTTGAAAATGAGAAGTCGGATCAAGAGGTATATTCTATGTGTCACGCTTGTTTCCTGTTTTGGAAAGTGTCTTGTGATTTCTGCGCTTTTTGTTTGAAGTGTGTGCTTGAATCTTATCATTCTTGGATAGTTCTAGTGAAAATAAACGTAAAATTGATGGAAGTTTGGTGGTGAATAGGTTTTAGGATTCAGGGAGGATGAAATAAAGTAATAAACAGTTCCTGAGAGGAACTTTTGTCTCCTTGAAGGATTTCTGTTTGCTATGTGAAGGTGTGTTTGTTTATGTTTCCTCACACCAGTTTGTTCCAGCTTAACTAGTAGTTTTGAGTTTAAACCCTAAATTTGTTATATCTAGCTGCATGAAATTCTAGGATTACATCATGTGAAGAATACATGTAGTTTCGTACCAAAAATTACTCTGCTCAGTGTTAGCTGAAATAGCCCTGTGAACCTTGCACATTTCCTGGCACCAGAAGTTCTCTCACAAATGAAGGAATCGCGAGGTTTTTAAACCTTGACACTAGGAGAATGATCCCAAGTTCCCAACAGCCATGTATTCTAACTTTTTAGAAACAATATAGAGTAATTTCTAATTGCCTGTATTTGCCTCAGGTTTTTGCATTTTTTTGGGAATTTTTTATAACTGATAATAATTTCTTCTGGATAAGGAAATCTTGTTTTCCTTCTGGCAATTACCTATGCGTATGTAGTTTTAAAACTGTTACATGTATGTATTCTGTATGGCTGTAGGTCCGGACCAGGATGATTGAGTTGGTATCAAAAGGGCTGGCTACCTTAGAGGTATGGTGATTATACATGATGTCACATAAATTTTTATAATTTTTTTAGGGCTGATAAATGAACTTTGATTTGATTGATTTTCATTGGTTGAATTAATTTTATTGACTTGCATGTGCAGGTTTCACTTAAACACTCTGGATCTCTTTTTATGTATGCTGGTCATGAGGGTGGAGCTTATGCAAAAAACAGTTTTGGAAATGTGTAAGTGCATGACAGATTTGCCCTCCTTTATGTTTCTTTTTTCATTTAGCTTATGCTTGCTGTTTTATTTTTACCTTTATTGTAAATAATGATCATGCAGTAATTCAGCAAATGGTGAAAGGTTATGGCATGGGAAATTTTTTTATCCATACATAAGTTATTTGCTAGGAGTATGATTGTTGTGGTTTCCATATTTCTAAATACATTTTCCTTTATTATCTCATTTTGTGTAGCTACTTTTTGTTTACTGGTCATACCATTTTTTTTCCTGAGCAGATATACTGCTGTTGGTGTATTTGTTCTTGGACGGATGTTTCGTGAGGCTTGGGGAACTGAAGCTTCAAAAAAACAGGCTGAGTTTAATAATTTTCTTGAGGTAAAATTATAAATTATAAATAAAGAACATAGGTGGATTGAATTTCATAGCATGTCTAGGATTTTGTGATAGTGTTAGCAAAAACATCTCAAAGGATGGAAGAAATTTAGCTGCAAACATTTTTGGAATTTTGGCAACTGCAGGTACATCTTGTACATAAAATTAGAAAAGAATGTGCTGCAATTTTTTCTGTTTTTAAACTTTGCTTTATCATGTTCTAAAATTTCAGTTAAAATGTTTTTATCCCAAACATTTGGTCACTATGTGCACTTTCAGCCCTTTTATTTTATCTGGAAAATTCAGGGTGTTCTTGTTCAATTTATTGTGGCTTGAGGAGAATTATTCAGAGATGCCTTAATTGGGTTAATTATAATTAATTTCCAATCTATATCTGTTGAGAATTTGCCCACTCTCGTTATTTTATTTTATTTTTCTTTTTTAGGTTGTGCTTTCTAATCATTGCAGGATTAATGTTAAAAATGTATAAATGATTAACTTGTGACTAATGCGACACTCTTTGAACTGGTGGTACCATTTGGTTTTCTGTTTCTCTTGATTTTAGAACTAGGCAAGCTTGCATTTTGTGTATAATTTTGACTGATGTCTTTTACCCCTTCCAACATGTTCAGTTCATGTGGCTGGTGATTGTATTCACTTTGTAACTATTAGTTGATACTAGTGCATGATTTTGATACTGCATTTATTTAACTTCTAGTTTTTATTCATGCTCAAGCACATGAAATGAACATTATTATTATCTTCTTTTTCAGAGAAACCATATGTGCATATCAATGGAATTAGTAACTGCTGTTCTTGGAGATCATGGACAGCGTCCCCAAGAAGATTATGGTAAAATTCTTTTACTTGATCAGTTCTAGATAAACCCTGGTATTTTGAACAATATAGTGTTTTTAGCTTCAGTTGAAAAACAAAGTATCAATTGAAAAATTGAATTCATACTATTGTTTACTACATGATGAATTTACTTAACAAAATCTGTTTTTGGCTATGTCAGATTTCAACTATTGAATTGTAAGGAATATTATAGAGATGTATAGACTGAGCTGTATGGTTATAGCTACGATTACAGATATTTCATATGTAGTGTGTATTAATTATAGTCTAAACCTGTCCTGTCTTAGGTCTTTTATTAATTTTGCTATTTTTCTGATGCACAATCTACTATTAGTAATTACTAATTTAAAGTTTCATGACTCAGTTTTCTCCTGGACCAGGAGTTTGAAAGGGAATGAAATTCTTACATATGTGTCTGAGTTAATTCTTGACATGGAAATAGTCTACCGCATTAGGAAGCAAAGAATGCTTCAAATTTCTAATATTCCTGTTCAAAGATTAATTTCATTTGGAGTTTTTCATATATTTGTTTCATGTCACATATTCATTGTTTTCTTTTATAATTTGGGCAGCGGTAGTTACAGCAGTTACTGAACTGGGCAATGGAAAGCCAAAGTTCTATTCAACTCCTGAGATTATTGCTTTCTGCCGAAAATGGCGCCTTCCAACAAATCATGTGTGGTTGTTTTCATCAAGGTGAACATTGAGGATTTATTTTATATATAAAAAAGGATTTTCATTATTTGACATAATGCAAATGATGTGAATACGTTATTTCTTTTAAATTAAATCTGGTTTTTAAATGGTGATATACTAAAATGACTAGTGTTGCCTAAGAAACAGTGGATCATTTCTATTTATGTTGAAGCACCAAACTATCTTCCAAATGAATACCTTTTGTCTGTGAATTTGTAATCTTTTGTGATTAAAGTATGATGTATTGGTATTCTTTGTAGAATTTTTTTGGAGGTTTGTGACTCCGGCTTTTCTTTTTATAATGGTATAACTTTTTGACTCTAAGCACTGTTTATTTGGTCTAGCCATAATTACCTTAGGTTTAGTGTTATTAGGAGTGCTACGAGTAGGAGGGACACATGTTTCTTACGAATATGATTCTTTTTCTTTGGTTTGTTTCATGGTTATATCCCAAATATAATTTAAATAAACATATAATATGTTCTGTTGAGCTAATTTATTATTTAATTAAAATGTGTTCAGTCTTTTGCTATTATTTCAAGTCATACATTTTGACTTGACTTTTTATCATTAATATAATATTCTTCAAGTCTTCACGAACTAGAGAACATTTTGGTTTCACTTTCATGGCCCTATGTAAATGTAGAAAATCAGCCACTTCTTTCTTTGCTGCCTATGATGCCCTATGTGAGGAGGGGACTGCAACGTCTGTATGCAAGGCTCTCGATGAAATTGCTGACATCTCAGTACCAGGTAAAAATTTTAAGCTTAGCATTGATTCGGTTAGCTAGACAATGCATATATATATCATGCATCACACATGAACTGTTCTATTCGAATAAATGGTATTTGATTGAAAGCCATTTCAAATGATTACTTAGGGAAGAACATGTTGGCTCATTAGATAAATAAATGAGAACCCCTAAAGAAGAATACCATGAAATCACAAGCATTCTTGATGCCATAAATTTGACTTGTGAACTTCTTACCTCATAGTTGGTTTTTATTTTTTCATTACACTGGCTGCTGAACCACAACTTATGATGTAAACAGTACCTTCTCAAAACCATAATATAGACCTTCTGCTCTCACTCCCACTTTGTTTTTACTTCTATCATAGACAAACAATATATTTCTGAAGCCAACTTCTGGAGGGTTTGTGACTAGTAATTATATTTGCTACTGCAATTATAAGAGGAATTTGTGAACTGATATTCTACTTATATAATTCTTTTGAAGTTTGAATGCAATATCTTGTTTTGAAATTAAGTAGGTTTAGGGTTTCTGCTACTGCTAATAAAAGAATTTCTGAACTGATATTCTACTAATAGATGCTTTTTGAAGTCTGAATGTAATGTTTTGAAATGAATTAGGTTTGTAGTTTGTGTTCTTGTTTCAGTTCACTGTGTTTTATTAATTTCAGTATTTCATTTTCTTTTATTGTTAGTCTCTTTTAACTGCTCAATTATGTGTGAACTATTTGTCAATTTCACTCTGTATTTATGTATGTTTTCATAACTGAAGGTTCAAAAGATCATGTAAAAGCCCAAGGTGAAATTTTAGAGGGTCTTGTGGCTCGTCTTGTAAGCCATGACAGTTCAAGCCATATAGAGAGAATTTTGAAAGAATTTCCTCCTCCACCTGCTGATGGAGGTACGCTTATTGATTCTCTAAATATTGTGTGCCTGCTATATCATTTTCTTAGTTGTCAACCTTGTTATTTTGTGCTGTTTAATGATCAATATATTCAATTTATGCCATGTCATATGTACTTGATTGTTGAGGAAAGATGATTAGATATGCCAAAGCTTGAGATCATAGTACTGGTAATAAGTCCAAGTGTGCCAGGGAAACATAATAATTGCAAGCAAATTTGGACCTTTTTCAAACGGAAAAGTTACCTACTCCTCCCCTCTCTACTAGCGAACTTTCTCGACAATCATTAATATTGGTCAAAGTATATATTACAATTTAAAATAATGTATGATTTTTCCTTTCTTCTTCAGTGGCCCTTGATTTTGGACCAAGTCTAAGGGAAATTTGTGCAGCAAATAGATCTGATGAAAAGCAGGTATGGAGTAAACTACATTACTTTAATTAAAAAGTTATGTACAATTGCAATTCTTGAGTTGGATATGGAACCTTTCATTATAGCTTGTAAAACATTGCAATTCTTGGTGTTGTGTCTGTCTGCACTATAATGACAAGGTTATTTAGGAATAAAATTGAGAATATTCAAATCCAGATTGACTTTATTAAGTAATTTAGTATTGTGATATGGAATGTTTCTGCAGCAAATAAAAGCACTTCTCGAGAGTGTTGGTAGTTCTTTTTGTCCTGACTACACAGACTGGTTTGGGACCGATGCTGCTGATTATCATTCAAGAAATGCGGACAGATCTGTTCTTTCAAAGTTTTTACAAGCCCATCCTGCAGACTATTCAACTAAAAAGTTGCAGGCGAGTTTAGACTTTCTATATCCTAACCTTACACATTGAAATATGTAAATTTCAACCAACTACTAAATTATTTTGATGTGCAAGTTTGTTTATCCAATAAATTTCCTCAGTATATAGTTGACATCTCCTTTCTAATAAATTATTTCTGTATAATGAAAAAAGTGTTTACTGATAGTTTTTCTTTCTAGACTTGAACAATATTATTATTTTGCTCATTGCATGGTTGAAATGGCCTCCCAATTCTTGTTTAGTGTTGACCTTTTGTTTTAATTTTCTCCTGCAGTTTATGCTTCCACCTTTTTCTAATAAATGCTTTATTATTTTCCATTCATTTCATTCTCATCACAGCTTTGATTTGAATTTGAATCAGGAAATGGTTCGGTTGATGAGGGAAAAACGATACCCTGCTGCATTCAAATGTTATCATAATTTCCACAAGGTTGATGCCATGTCAAGTGACAGTCTTTTCTATAAAATGGTCATTCATGTGCACAGTGATTCTGCTTTTCGGCGATACCAAAAAGAATTGAGGTCTACTTTTAATCTGATTTTCTCCCTGGATAACCAGCTAGTTTAATATTCTGAAAAATTCAATTAGAGAATTTTCAATGTTTTACATCAAACATTTTCTTGATAATTTTGAGTTTTCAATTTTTGGCACTTTCAGGCTTAAACCAGGATTATGGCCACTATATCGAGGTAAATACTTTATTTTCCTTTTAATTTTCTAATATCATATTCATGTATGTGAAGTTTTTAAGCTAATGTTTCCAGCTCCCTTTTGAGCAACTATTGATTATATTGTTGATTAGGTTACCGACTATATGTATTGGTCCATGCTATTTGTTTAGGCATTAAGAGTTTGATAGTTTTTGTTGAGAGAGATGTAATTGTTTGTATTGAAAATGTATATTTGACCATTTTAACCTCTTCATGGATTGTGGAGCATGGATTTTCAAATTGAAGTTGCTTACTTAATTTTTGACTGTTAAAAATTTCATAAGCACTAAACAAGTTTCATTCATCTAGATTTATTTGGATTTCTCTGAAATTTCTAGAATATGCAAATCAAACAAATTCATTGATATTATGCTCTTCCGTGCTGCAATAAAAAAGTGATAAATTATTAATCCTGTGGATAATTTTCATAAATATAAACATATTATGTATCCCTCTGAATGCTTTATTTGAAACAACATTTAACGTTAGGTGCAAACTTAAATTATGAGGAATTTAGGGATATAGAGCATGTGGCATATTTCACTATATCGATCATTGCACAAACTAATGCTTATGGTGTGCTAGCTTGTGAAACAAAACACAACCTCTAATGTTATATATCACCAATTGATGCAGAGTTACGTTTTGTTGATATATGCAGAACAGATATATGTTGCTTGTTATTCTTATTGATTCATACAAGTTTCTGACACCTAAATGTTCGCAGGATTTTTTGTTGATATCAATTTATTTAAGGCAAACAAGGAGAATGCTGCTGAAATTTCTAAGAACAATGTAAATGAAATTGGTAACGGGAGCTCTGGGAAAGATGACTTAGCTGATGAAGATGCAAATTTAATGGTCAAATTAAAATTTCTTACATATAAGGTATACATCCATATTTGAAATATCTGATAAATTGTATCATTCAAATCATATTGTTTATGCATTTGAATGGTGATATGGTGCCCCAAAAGTATGTATCTTATTTATAACTATTTTTTTGAGATTATAATATACAGACTTTGTTCTTTCCTATAATTTTAAATTTGCCAAGTGACAGATTGTAGCTTGTGTGCTTTTTGTTTAATGTTTTATATATTTATCCAGCAGTTTTACAATATGGTGCCCTTAGGTGTGTGGAACATAGGAAAGAAACTGAAGAGCAATGCTAATATGTTTTGTGTTGGAACTATTGGTGACACCATGTGTTAATGTGCTCAAAATATAAGTGTAAAAGAAGTTTCTCGGGAAGGGTCCATTTATATGCTTTATATTGGGTATCCGTGTTCCTTTTTGTAGCATCTTCCTTGCTTCTTAAGCATATCTTCATGCCATGATTTTGAAGCATTTCTTCCATTAAATGCCTTTTGATTTTCTATGAGTTTTTAAAATTATTTTGCTTTGAAATTGCATTGTGAAAGTTCACGTCATTTCTTTGTGATAAGGATGATTCTTTGGTCTGTAATTTTGTTTAGTGTTGTATACTATCTACTTTAGGTTATCAAATAGAGATTCCAATCATGAATTGCCATGCTAAATTTTGAATCATAAATCATAGTTTGTATTGAACCATAGATTCAGAAACATAAAAATAACTTAAAATATATCATATAGATGATATATTATGTTGAATGTTATGATTTTAAACTAGGAAAAGATAAGAACAACTTAACTATAAGCCTCTGAAACAAAATTATTAGTTATATTTGAGTTTGTGAAACCACTATATTAGAAGAATGGAAATGAAACAATGAAATAACCAAATAGAGTGGTGCATTGATTGAGTGACAAATAAAGTAGGGGAACTGTGGAATAATCAAATAAGATAATATTAGAAGTGATCCTTCAATTCCTTTTTGTTTAACAATTTAAGCTTAGGTGAATTTTAAGAATTTTCAATTTCTTTTCCGAGCATTGGTGTAAGAAAAGTAGAAAAAAGAAAAAAAAAAAATGTATTGTTGAATCGTGTGATTTATATCGATGATGTGAAATTGTGCCGATTTATTCACAAAAGATTCAAAGTCATTTGAAATTCATCTTATACAATTGATAGCTAGCCAATTCATATTGAATTGTAGGATTCAAATTGTGAATCATAAGAGCTTAATAACTATGCTTTATTCTTATTCTTATTTTGGATCTCTGTCCCAGTTGCGAACCTTTCTCATTAGAAATGGCTTGCCAATTCTGTTCAAAGAAGGGCCAGGGGCTTACAAGGCTTATTACCTCAGGTAAATTGTGTTGCTTGCAGTGAAGACTATAAATCTAGTTCTTAGAGGATTTCAACTGCATATAATATTGACAGTTGGGCAGATTATTCATCAACATCACCCTTTCTGCTGCATGAATGTGTTTACTATGAGACTTTTCTGTTAGGTCTAGGGCAGTTGAGCATGAACAGTGACTTCATACGGAAACAAAGAATAGTACTGAATGTGCATGAAGGATATTAGTAGAGTCTAATTCTTAATTTTTTTTGGTCCTTTATTCTGCTACACAATAAAGTACCTTTATGATGAATCCTCAACCCCAAAATGTACATTTTCAGAACAATTTTTAACAAAAAAAAAAAAAATAAAGCCTTCATTAATCTTGAATCTATGGCTATACCATTTATAATCGTCTTCCTATTGATCTATCAGCTTTATAATTATGCTCTTCTGGTTTAGTAACTCTTAAGGGCAATAATCTATACTTGATGGACAACATGTTCTTGGTGTTGGAATTTATTGAATGGAAATTGAGATATTGTATCAACATGTATCATATCTGTGCATCATTGCTTTAATTCAATCATAATGATGTGAAAGATGTAAAGTTATAATATCTGTATCCTTGTCATCCAAGGTTACAATCTGAATTACATATTTCCTTTTTTCTTTTTCAACTTTGCAGACAAATGAAAATATGGGGAACCTCTTCAGCAAAGCAGAGAGAACTTAGCAAGATGCTTGATGAATGGTAGTTCCTGAATCATTTCTCCTGATGACCTGTAACTATGAATTTACTTGCTGTTTAAGTGTCCCTTTCTTTACTCTTTCCATCTGCCTGTATTTTTCTTTTTCCAACTATGGTTAGTGTATCTGGTTAAGATTTTTTCTCTGATTACAGGGCTGTGTATATAAGAAGGAAGTGTGGAAATAGGCAACTGTCATCATCATCATATCTAAGTGAAGTCGAACCTTTTCTTGAGCAGTTTGCAAAACGTAGTCCACAAAACCAAGCTCTGATAGGTTCTGCTGGTAATTTAGTTAGGACTGAAGATTTCTTGGCCATTGTTGACGGAGGCCAGGATGAAGAAGGTGATCTTGTGGCAGAGCGGGAGATAGCACTGCCAGGGTCTACTATCTCAGTCAAGGACACAGTTCCAAAATATGAAGGGTTGATTGTATTCTTTCCGGGTAATTCTTTTACTGCACTCATAGTCATTCCCAACATTTAGATTTATATTTTCTTGGTCATCATCTTCAAAACCATTGAAGATCAAGAGACCTTAAATTGTGTATAATGGGTTTTAAATGTGAGCATTTAGAGTAGGTTTCCACTTATATACTACTGTGGGTGAAGTAATTTAAAATGCCTGCATGTTGATGAATTGTCTGCTTTTCTGTTTCATGGACTCTTACAGTGCGTGGTAAACAATCTCCTGTTAGTGTTTAATGAAACTAATGTGACCATGGGACAGGACAGAAGTAATGAACTGTCCATGAGTTTAATGATTCCTCCTCTGCTGCAGAGCCCCATCAAGAACAAGGATTTGGAGTTAACTCAAAACTCCAAGCTTATTAGGTTTCTCTGTTTGAGTAATCATTCAAAATAAAAGCAAGAAAATGTATAATGGTAACTAAAATTATAAGCTCTGGGCTGTAAATTTTGAGTTGCTATAGTTTCGTGGGAACTTCAAATATGGCTTATTGGTGTTATGTTGTTTTAATGGGGTTTACCGTGGAGGTTTTGCATTATTCGTTTTTGCTAAATCTTGTGTCTGTAGTTTAGGCATAATTGATTCTGGTGTTGATGCATAATTAGCACAGTTTCCTATAATACAGTTATGCAGCCTAGTGCTTGAATTTTTTATGTTTTTAAGACTCATCTTCAAGGGATTTCACCCTTCTTCCAGGAATACCTGGTTGTGCTAAGTCTGCCCTTTGCAAAGAATTGCTAAATGCCCAAGGAGAACTAGGAGATGATCGACAAGTTCATAGTCTCATGGGTGACATGATTAAAGGTAAATTTTCTCATAAAAATATTTCATATGGTGCTTAAATTGCTGAGGTTCTTAACAAGCTTCGGATTCACATCATGTATCCCACTGTTCCAGTGATCTTATCTATAATCGCTGTAAATGTTCATTGGTATTATTATCTGTAATTTTTTTTTACAATTAACTGATTAAGTAGTGATAGATACCTTGAATTAGGTTTCATAAAGCATACTGTTCTTGAATGAATACTTATGTTTATCAGGTCAGTTCTACTCGGATAACTAATATGTAGTATTGTGGGGTATCAACAGGAAAATATTGGCAGAAAGTAGCTGAAGAACGCAGAAAGAAACCAACTTCTATAATGCTTGCCGACAAGAATGCCCCAAATGAAGAAGTTTGGAAACTGGTTAGAGATCTTTTTCATTAGGGCTTATTGAATTTATTTCTTCCGTTAGTATTTTCATCCTTCGCTTGATGGTAAATTGACATATTTAATAGCTAGGACCTCTCTTACATGGAATGTTTTTTGATATGATGAAACAAATTTAAACTAGAATTATGGTTGACTTGATGTGAGACAGAAATATTTCAGTTTTTTTAAATTTGTTTTTTATATTCACTAAAACCTTATGTCAGGTGGTAATTTGTGTTCTTCTTGGATGGCCGGGATAGTGTAATGTCATGATGAACTTTTTGTATTAGAAGGTAGACTAGAAATACAAAAGTGATATGAAACATATTTGTCAATCCCTGATAGTAGCATGGTATGACCTACTCCAAAAACACTAGTGGGATGGCCACTGTACTGAAAATTATACATACAGGCAGATAATTAATATTGCACGCATAAATGTTAAAAAAGTTCAAAATTAAAGACTTGTTCATTACTAATGATCGAAAGCCATAGTCTAAACAGTAAACACAAGGAGGGAGAACACAAGGGATGAAGTCCCGCAGCAGAACAAAGGAAATAAGTCACAGTAACCAAAATTAAAAAGCCAGAACAGAGCAGACATGTGAAGTTCTTGCCTAGGAGGGAGAGTACTACACATCTGTGAAGAGGAAACCAGATGGGGCGCATGAGTGGGGTTGGCTGAAATACCATTGGGTTGCTAGAAATCAGCTGGGTCTGTCCAGAAAATCTGTTCAGCTACTGGAAGTATGTTTTTTCTTTGAAGCTCCAAAAGGAGGGTGCTTTTGCAGAAATTCATTAAGTGAGATGGATTTCAAACCCTAATGCTGAAAGAATAGGGAATCACAAAATCCCCCTCCCCCCCTCCCAAATGGGTGGGAAACCACAGAAAATGGGAAAGTTGGGTTCTGTACCGCACAGAGTAGCTGCTGCAATTTCAGGCTGCACTGACCGCAGCAGCAAAGCAGTTTGTTAAACCCAAGTTTCCTTGAGTTGGCGTCCAGTAAAACCTTGCAGCCAGAGGAACTGGACATTGTTAAACCCAACTTCTACTGTGCTAAAGCATTTCCCATTCCCACATCTCGATGCACATTGAATGGGAATCCTATTCTCACAAAGGATTCATGTTCAATGGAGAACAGAAATCCATACATGCCTTTCCAAGTGTCTGGTATGAAGGGATTCATTTTAGTTTTGTCATGTGTGTGTATTATATAGTGAAAGTAAGTTTAGGGGGGTTGAGGTTGCCTCCTTCCAAGGTCAGGGGATGCTACTGCAAGGGCTTACATTGGTACTTCTTATAATTTAATTAGAGAGAAATCACTTGACTTTTAGCTTTTGATTTGTTAGTCTGCTTCTGGATGGAGTCATTCTTCTCTGGCTATAACTTTGAATCATCTACTTATTAAAATTTCTATACTTTAACCTAGTCACACTTGTCAAATATGCAGATAGAAGACATGTGTCACAAGACCAGAGCATCTGCTGTACCAGTTGTGCCTGAATCTGAAGGTTATGTTTGTTGTCAGTTCTAAATTTTTGTTTCGACTAAGTCTGTTAATGTTTGTTTTATAAATCTAAGGACATTGTGTCTTTCATCTCAACATAAAACCAATTTTGAAGATTTTGCATACCCTTTTTGCTTCATATACTTTAGTCTCTAGTAACATGCTCGAATAGTGTTCTTAATTTGTTTTAAAATCTGGAAAAATTTAAAAATGATATTGGTCTGGCCTGGTTACAATAAGAAGTGTCAGCTGTGTCATATACTCGTATGTTTCTTGACAGTAAAGAACTCGACTTTTAGGTCCATTATCTCATACAATGCTTCTCAGTAATGAAGAACTCCATTTATTTTCAGCTTCATTTTCATCTTAGTATATTCATCTCTCTATTTTGTTGTGCAGGAACTGATTCGAATCCATATTCTCTTGATGCATTAGCTGTTTTCATGTATCGTGTTCTTCAACGAGTTAATCACCCGGTATATGTTGTTTAGTTTTTTCTGGGAATATGATCCCTGATCTTTCCAAAAGTTTTATTACCTTCCACTGACTTTATTTGATATTTTGAAATTTCTCAAGGGGAATCTTGACAAAGCATCTCCAAATGCTGGCTATGTGCTGCTAATGTTTTATCATCTTTACGAGGGCAGGGTACAATGCTTCTTTTCTTGTTACTCCATGCTTATATATTTAAATGCTTTTTAATTGTATATATTTTAAGATTTTCCGATGCTTGTCAGAGCCGTAAAGAGTTTGAGGGTGATTTAATTGAGCGTTTTGGGTCTCTTGTCAAGATGCCACTATTGAAATCTGATAGGTACTTTCATGATATCACTATCTGTTAACTGGTATCAATATTTTTATTTTATTTTCTTGTTTATCATTTAATGTTCTTAAAGTAATTAACAGCCTGGTAGTATCCATTATATCCCAATCTTTCTGTTATTATCTAAATTTACTTTTGTTATGCTGACAAAAAGTAACTGATGAAATTTACTACTCGTATATCCAAACACTGTTTCCAATAAGGAAATCTTGATTCTTAAGATAGATTGTGAAAGGTGTACTTAAAATAGCTGGGGACAATGTAACTAAGCGAGTGCTAGCAACACACTTGTAACACTTTTTTATTAGTTAAAATTTTTTGAAAATTTCAAAATTGTGAGAGATTTGTTAAATAAAATGTGAAAACCACAAATTATGATTTTCAATAATTTCAATTAATAAGAGGGAGAGGGAGCCTGTTCAAAAAAATATATTAGAGAGTATGTTCTTAGCATTTCTTGTACAATTACAAAACCGCCACAAAACTGGTGGTGGTTTTACCAACTCCATGAACCCAATTACAAAAATTGTAGAAGATGAAGAGTTCAGTTATATATATATATATATATATATATATATATATATTTTTTTTAACTTTAGGAACTATGAGAGAGAGAGATATGAGAGAGAGTTTTAGAGAATTCAGTGAATTGTATTATTGATGAATGAAAAGATAAAAGCAAAGATTACAATAAGCGTATATATAAACATAACCAACTTCTAACTAACTATGACAGTTAACTAACTTCAATACACTTAATAAAGGTGTTTATTATTCTATTCTCTAATATACCCCCCACAAGCTCAAGGGGGATGAAAGATAGTGGACGAGTCAGTCACATTGAGCTTGGACCTAAGAAACATAAACCTCTTGGGTGACAGAGCTTTAGTTAAAACATCTGCATATTGATGTTGAGCAGGTATGTGGGAGACAATAAGAGCTTTGCTTAACACCTTCTCTCGAACAAAAAAGATGTCAAGTTCCATATGCTTAGACCTTGAGTGTAGGACAGGATTGTGAGATAAAGAAACAGTACTTTGATTGTCACAAAGTACTTTGGGAGTATTAAATTTGACGTGCAATTCCTTTAGAAGGGATTGAAGCCATAAAACTTCCGTAACAGCTTGAGCCAAGGCTCTGTATTCAGCTTCAGTACTTGACCGTGCAACAAGTAGTTGCTTCTTTGACCACCAAGATACAAGATTAGGACCAAGATAAATGCACGCAGCTGAGGTAGATCGTCTATCATTAGGATCAGCTGCCCAGTCAACATCAGTGAATGCAGTGAGATTAAAAGAATTAGTAGATGTAGCAGGTGTGAACAGCAGACCATGACCAAGAGTGCCTTTGAGATATCTAAGTATCTGTTTAACCACTTTCCAATGCTCCTCCATTGGTAAGCACATAAACTGACTTACTTTATTAACACTAAAAGCAATTTCTGGCCTTGTAATTGTGGCATATTGCAGAGCACCAACAATGGATCTGTATAAGGTTGGATCATCAAATAAAGTGCCATCCTTAGGGAGTTGTTGACCACCAATCATAGGAGTAGATATTCCTTTACAATCCTCCATTTTAACTCGAGTGAGAAGATCCGTAATATACTTGTCTTGAGATAACAACAGTCCACCTTGAGGAGTAGCTTTAACTTCAATACCCAAAAAATAGTCCAAGGAACCAAGATCCTTGAGAGAAAAATTGGCATGAAGCTCATTAACCAATTTTTGCAACAAGTCTGACGAAGTACCTGTAAGAATGATATCATCTACATAGACTAGCATGTAGACAGTGGTTGTGGACTGAGAGAGAATAAACAGACTTGGATCACATTTGCTTTTGGTAAAACCCAATTGAAGTAAAACAGAGGTCAGTCTGTCAAACCAAGCACGAGGGGCTTGCTTTAGACCATAAAGTGCCTTTTTCAACTTACAAACAAGGGTTTTGTTTCCAGATTGAACAAAACCAGGAGGCTGAGACATATAAATGTCTTCCTCAAGCACTCCATTGAGGAATGCATTGTTAATGTCCAGTTGCTGAAGAGGCCATCGAAAGGAAACTGCCAAAGAGAGAATAGTCCGAATGGTGACTGGTTTTACAACTGGAGAAAAAGTCTCTGAAAAATCAATACCAGGTTGTTGATGGAAACCTTTTGCAACAAGTCTGGCTTTGTATTTGTTGATAGAACCATCGGGATTTTCCTTAATTCGAAAAACCCATTTGCAACCAATGGGTTTCCTTCCAGGAGGGAGATCAACTAAAGTCCATGTTTGATTGTTATGAAGAGCTTTAATTTCAGCTTTCATGGCATTTAACCAGTTAGGGTCAGTGAGAGCAGCTTTCACTGTCTTTGGTTCTGCGTTAGACAGTAAAAGTGTGGGAGTGATTCGAGGTTGAACAATTCCATTCTTGGAGCGAGTAATCATTGGATGAACATTGAGCTGCCTGGCAGAGGATGAGTTGGAGGGAAGAACAGGAGTAGCAGATGATTGGTGCTGAGAAACTGAAGGTGAAGGTGAGGTAGCAGTACCAGCACTCGAATCAGAATGCAAGGTGTTGAAACTTGAGGAGTCTGAGTTGGGGTTGAATGCAGACTGAGTTGGTGTTGACAAAGAAGGATTGTGAGCACAAATTAAAGAAGGAATTGTTGACACCGAAGTTGCAGGGTTGGTAATTTTGGTCTTGGGAGAAAACAGATCATGATAGGGAAACCGCATTTCATTAAAAATAACATCTTGCTGATGTAAATTCGGCCAGACTTACTTAAGCACTTATAACCTTTGTGACTAGGAGAGTATCCCAAAAAGACACACTCCTCGGATCTAGGTTGAATTTTGTATTGATTATAAGGTCTAAGTAGGGGAAAACAAGAGCAGCCAAAGATCTTGAGAAATTGGTAATCAGGATTCTTGTGGTAAATCATTTGGTAGGGTGATTGAAAATCAATTGAGGAAGATGGTAACCTATTGATTAGATAGGTAGCAGTCAAGAATGCATGATCCCAAAATTTTAATGGAAGTGAGGCATGATGAATCATAGCTAATCCAAGTTCAACAACATGTCTATGTCTCCTCTCAACCATGCCATTTTGGTGATGAGCATACGGACATGTGAGCCTATGAACAATCCCTTGTTGTTGAAGATAGGAAACCATAGGACGAAATTCACCACCACCATCAGTCTGGACAGATTTCAAAGGATGTTGAAACTGTTTTTCCGCAAGAGCCTTAAAATTCAGAAAATGAGAGAACACATCCGATTTCTTGTGGAGAAGGTAGATCCACATATAACGTGTACACGCATCCACGCATGTTAAAAAATAAGAATAACCACAACTAGATTCTAATGATGCAGGTCCCCAAACATCAAGAAAAACAAGTTCAAGCGGTTTAGAATAGATAGTTGTTGAAGATTGAGATGGAAGTCTATGAGATTTTGCAACACAACATGAATCACAAAAATCAGAATTTTTATTAATAGGAGGAACATGAATATTACAAGATTTTAAAGCTTTAGTTAGTGCATCATGATGAGGATGCCCTAACCGCAAGTGCCATTGTTTGTAAACTGTGGGAACAACCCCTTTACATGTTTCAGACAGAAAAATACAAGGTTTAGAAACACTGGAAATAGAATTTTCTGGAATATCATCTTTTGGTGATTCACTTTTTGCTAAAGATGGATGAAACCGATAAAGCCCATCTTCACCAAGTTTTCCTTCAAGAAGAGTCTCGTTCAAATCCTGTGATTTGACAACACAATAGTGAGGATAGAATACAAAGTAGACATTATTGTCTTTGGCAAATTTGGAAACACTCATCAGATTTTTGGTTAAATTGGGAACAAGGAGAAGATCTTTTAAGGACAAAAGAGTAGAGGAACGAATAGGGGACCGAAACACATTAGAACCAATTGAGGTAATGGATGTACCTTGGCCATTAGCCATAACAATGTGCTCAGCTCCAGTAAATTGAGCACTTTGAAGTAAATGTTGTGGATCGGGAGTAGCATGGTGTGATGCTCCTGAATCAGGAATCCAAGCTGTGGCTGTGTTCAGGACAGGAACAGGTTGTTGTGAAGAAGAGGCAAAGTTTGAACGAGCTTGCTGAGTGGCAGATGGAGTAGCTTGAAATGCAAAACCAGGTGGTATGAAGCCAGAATTGGGAAAAATCGACCCAAAAGAGCCACCTGATGCATATGTAGGCCACTGGGATGATCCTGGATGTCCAAAAACATTAGGAGATCCAGAAAAAGGTTGAATTCCAGTATTAGGAAGAAAGCCAAAATTGTGAGAGCCATAGCCGGTTTGAGGTCCAAGACCAAAGCCAAAATTCTGAGGAGCATAACCATTTGGAGATCCAAATCCAAAAGAAGTGTAAGGAGAAACATTGGGACCAAATCGTTGATAGCAAGTTGAAGCTTCATGTCCTCTTTTATGACAAATCTGACACTGAATTGATGATCCACGGTTTCTGCCACCACGTGAACCACCACGACCACGTCCTCCATCACGGATTTGACCAGACAAACCCGTATTGTAGCCACCCTGAGAATCAAAAGCTGGGTTCTGAAACATATTCTGCTGAGCGCTTGGCATTTGGGACTGCTGAAATGCCAGATTCGCACTTGGAGTTCCATTGACAGCTGAGGTAGTTTGAGCCAGATTTATTGTCAAAGGTTCTTGAATTACAGATGTTTTGACTTGTTCCAACCGCGCTTCTTGAGCAAGGATCATAGTTTCAATTTCACCGGGGGAGAGGGCATCATCACGACTGACAAACGTTGTGATTGTGGAGATTAACGAATCATAGTCACTTGGAAGACCTCCAAGAATGCATTCAGCATGCTCTCTGGGAGAAACAGGACTTCCAATTGAGGCAAGAATTTCAACTATAGTGCTTATTCGAAGGAGATACTCAGAACAGGTCCTGGTACCTTTCTTGATGGTACGAAGTTCAAGTCGGAGCTGTGTGGCTTTAATTTTCGTGAGAGAGTGAAAATGCTGAAACACCATATCCCAAACCTGGTATGAATGACGACAGGAGACCACTCTTGCTTGAATGGAATCAGACAGGGTAGTCAAAAGCCAAGAGAATAGAAGAGAGTCCTTGCGATCCCACGTGGTGTATTCAGGGTTAACATTATTTGCATCACGGTCTTCACTTGTGAGGAATTTCATCGGAATTTTCGGATTAACAACAAACCGCTCAAGGTCATGAGCACGAATTACAGCCGTGACCTGTTGCTGCCAGGTCATGAAATTTTTCTCATCAAGTTTACAGGTTACACTTTGAGAAAAAGTGTGCGAGACAGTTGAGGAAGCCTGAGTAGAAGCGGAAGCCATTGAACAAACGAAACAGAGATGGAGACAAACGCGCAAGAATCTTCAAGAATCAACAAAGAACAAAGACGACGAAGAGAGCAAAAGAGACGCTACGAACCAGAAAATATCACAATAGAAGTTTGCGAAACTGAGCAAAAACAGCGAACACTAAACCAGCCAAACGCGACACGATCAAGCAAGAACGGCACAATCAGAACAAGGAATCAGCCAAACACGACGAAAGAGCGTCAAAGAAACGATTCCGAACACAGAAAAAGAAGACGACACAAACGCCCAAGGTTTGCCGTCAGAAACGATGAACTAACAAAAAAAAAAAAATTGCAACCAATTGTAGTCGTAGCGCGATGCGGAAGCAGGTACGAAGAACAACAAATCATCGTATGTAAGAAGACTATACAGTAGAGTCGAGGACAAAGAAGAAGAAGAAAAATACTTCCCGGTCCCTAGCTCACGATGATACCATATGAGAGAGAGAGATATGAGAGAGAGTTTTAGAGAATTCAGTGAATTGTATTATTGATGAATGAAAAGATAAAAGCAAAGATTACAATAAGCGTATATATAAACATAACCAACTTCTAACTAACTATGACAGTTAACTAACTTCAATACACTTAATAAAGGTGTTTATTATTCTATTCTCTAATAGGAACCTAATTAAAATAATCAAAAAGTTCAGGGACCTACTGGTTTCATTTCATTATTACATTTTCCTTTTACATCTGGTTGGAGTCGCTTATATCTGCTTTATATTTTCATTTGAGAGTATTTCTTTGCAGATGATTTACAGTTGTTATGGGATAACTCGAGCCCGTTTTCATTATGAATAGAAAGCTCACTAGAACTCTGAAGCAGACTGTATAGATCTATTCTCTCTCTAATGTTTCTTATTTGTGCTTTTCCCCATGTGCAGGAATCCCCTTCCCGAGGCAGTGCAGTCCATTTTAGAGGAAGGAATTGATCTATATAAACTCCACACTAAGAGACATGGAAGGTTAGATTTATGATATTTCACTTGCATATGTGAAGATTATTACACTATAGTTTTTGTTTTGAGAATGTATAGTGGACTTGGTAGCTTCTACAACTACTACAGCAATAGGATGTGACCTTTTTATCATCTGTGTTAGGGTATATTGGGATGTATTTTGGATTACAATGCATAGAACTTGCAGTAAAATGAAGGAACCTAGCTGCATATCAGCCTCCGTACTTCAGAAAATTTTATTACCCCACGCTGATATTTGTTCCAACCTGCAGAAAATGTTTTCGTCTTGCTTGTGTTTTAAGTCAAAACAGCAGTTTTGTAACTTTAATTCAATTGTTGGACAAACTTCATTTTGATTTTTCAAATCTTTAGATTTCCTCCGTCAATTATGGGAAGGTCCAATACCCTAGGCTGTACTTATCTTCACCCATGTATTCCCCCGACAATCGTAGTGCTATAATGCACTTGAATTTTCCATCCAATGGTGTTCTTATAGCTGTAATTGAAGTATGAGTGACAACAATATGTCAAGTGGCCTCTTGTTTACTTTATTTAACCCTGTTTTGAGGTGATTGGAGTGAACTGAGAAGATGACAATCTTAAATTGATCCTTATTGTGATAGATTAGAGTCTACCAAAGGATCATACGGAAAAGAATGGATAAAATGGGAGAAACAGTTACGGGAAACTCTTTCTGGAAATGCCCAGTATTTCAATTCTATTCAGGTTAGTACATCTAGCATTTTTCCCGCTATTGTCACATTCTCTGTTCTTTTTGTCCACTGTTATCTACTGTGTTCATCTAACATTTTAATAACCTTGGTTTTTGACTAGGCATTAGGCAATGCCAATGATTGTTTTTAAAATCTACAATTATGCTCTGAACAGCTATTTTTTCCCCTCAACATCCTCTAGGTTCCATTTGAATTTGCTGTCAAGCAAGTGTTGGAACAAATAAGAAACATTGCCAAGGGAGATTACACACCACCAGATTCTGAAAAGAGGAAATTTGGTACCATTGTTTTTGCTGCTCTTAGCATGCCAGTTACTGAAATTCAAGGCATCCTCAATAAAGTAAGGAAACTTCTGCTATTCTAGTTCTAGTTGCATTCTGTTTTCTACACTCGGTGTGTTAACTGAAAACTAACTTTATTTTGCTCAGCATTATTGTTGACTTTTAACTATAAAGGCCATGAAGAGACAAACAGCCTGAATGAAAGGCAAATCATATTTAATGTTGAGGAGTTTGTTTGTTTGTTTGTTTTTTTTTTTTTTCCCTTTTCTTTTCTTAGGGTGGGGGTAGAGATTGGAGAAGGTAAAAGAAATTTACTATATTTGTTTTTTGTAGCAGTATTAGCCTTTAACCGGTTTATACCTATCAAACCCATCTTATTACATTCAACGGATCAAGAGACTTGACCAGCTATGAGCAATTTTGTTATCTATAAGGTTAGCTAAGTTCTGCAATGTAGGTGGCGGGATGGCAGTAATAAAAATGCTTATTAATTAGACCGTTTATTTCACTTCGATCTTGAGTGAGAGATATTAGCCTTACCTTGTATCTGGAAGAAGCTTTCTTACTTTGTTCGGTATTTCCATTTGAAAGAGGCCATAAGTAAATTATCCATCCACAAGGGCTCTATGGGTGGTTCTTATCCCTCTCCCTTGGTTTTCCTCTTTTCCTTCTTTTGTCTACATCTACCTCATTTGTGTATCCAAAATGTTTTCCACATCCGTGTGTGTTACCTTGGTTTTAGGAAACAGTATCTGATGCAATAATATATGTTATGCAGTTGGCCCAGAGTAATCCCAAGATTGACGTATTCCTTAAAGACAAACGTTTAGAGAATCTTAATCGAGCTCATTTGACTCTTGCCCACAAGAGAAGTCATGGCGTAAAAGCTGTAGCTGATTATGGTATCTATCTTAATAAAGAGGTGCCAGTGGAGTTGACAGCATTGCTCTTCTCAGATAAAATGGCTGCATTTGAAGCTTGTCCCGGGTCGGTGGATGGTGAAAAGATAGTTTCAAAAAATGAGTGGCCTCATGTTACCTTATGGACTGCTGAAGGGATTGCAGCCAAGGAGGCTAACTTGTTACCACAGTTGCTTGCAGAGGGGAAAGCAAATCGGATTGACTTCAATCCCCCCATCAATATATCTGCCACAGTTAACTTTTATTGAGTTCCTTTTGCTCTCGTCTTTCTAAAATAAAACATACTGAAATGAAGGTGATCACATGCATTTATTTGTTTATTTATTTAATTAACAAGATCATACACTTTGCGCATGCTGAGTGGGCATACAGGTTAGATCCAATATTTAGGGAGGATGATGGAGAAAGTTTTTGTAGGAGCGAGCATTTTCTCCTGAGGAATTGTGTATATATAAGCTGTTTACTGTTTAGAAAGCCGAGTATTGTTTCTGGAGTCTCGTGGCCGAACTTTCACCATATGAGCCTATGAGGCTCTCATCTTTGTTATAGTTCTTTCTCTTTTTTGTTTTCTAATAGTTCGGTCTCTCTTTATCCATGACATGTGTCATTCTGCTTGTGGTTACAAGTTTTTAATTATTTATTTATTAACTTTAACACTTGGCATTGTACATTAACCATATCATAGCATTTTTAGTGGGAGTTGCTTATTTGTGGATTGCTTAAATTTTAACAAAGTTGTTTGTACAAGCAACTTTGCTAAAATTTAAGTAATCCACAAATTTGATGTAGCATGATATGGTACTGGGATTGCTTACCGGAGATGCTCTTGGGGAAGCATTCATTATTAAACCCTGTGGATTTGATGTTGGAATTATTACAAGAAATTAATCTCTGTAAAATGTTAAATTATGATTAGGCCTCCTTTTAAATGGTGACTCGTTAGATAAAACAATACTTATTTAATGCATATTATTATGATCAGGTCTCTTGTGGAAGACATTTCCATTGGAAATAAGTTAATTATTTAAATAAAAGAACAATATATGCATATTATTTCTGGTTGGCTTGTAGCATGAAATTTAAATATGCGTAAAACAAATTATCAATAAGCACTTATTTATAATTTAAGTAAAATTTATGGCTAATAAAAAAATATTTAATTCAACAAAGTTGACAGGATAAAATGGACATTCGTTACTGTCTAGGGACGAACATTTGCTAACATAAAAAAATTAATATAAAACTTCACTTTTTTAGAGGGAAAAACAACACCATTAATCTGATCCATCTATTTTATTTTTATTTAAGAAAAACTATATCTAATGGTTTTTGATTATCGGTCGCCTATGAACCATATCCTCAAAACATTTTTCTTCACGGTTCATCCATGAATTAAATGTCACCCACACTCGAACGTTCATAGTAGAATTTGTACTAAATTAGTAATATGCCACATATCTCAAACCAAAGATACATTACTTCGTAAAATTAAGTTTAAATATATTTCAAATTCCTATAAATATCGTTAAATTTAGTTTTAGTCTTCATAAATTTCTTTTAAGTTTTAATCCGTATAATCTTTTTTTAAAATCTCCATAAATTAGTAATGACACTAAATGTATTTAATCTCATCGCATCAACTATTATTCAAAAATATATTTAGGTGTGTGTAATGCCATTAATAAGTAATAATTACTTTTAAGATTTTTAAATTTGTGAAGATTTAAATTTTAAAAAATGTGAATGCATGACTTTGTTTTTTGTTGATTTTTTTTTCTTCTTTTTAAAGAAGAAATTGCCTCAACATTTTTGAAAAGGTTCTTAAAATTTAAGGAACTTAATTTCAGAAAGGTAACCTAAAAAAAGTAGGCGAATGAATTTTTAGAGAAGAGTGATGATACATTCTCTGAATCGTATTCGTTCGAAACGTTAAAATATCAATATTTTTAATAAATTTATTATAAAATAATTATTTAATTTAATATTTTATAATTTAAATTATTATTTTAATCATTCAGAATGAATTTCGTCACACGCATTCGGAGGCTCAATCAAAGTAAAAATAATTTTTTTCTTTTTCATCTCTTTCTCTTTTCACCATTTCATTTCTCTTCTATTTTTATCACTTAGCTCTTTCTCTCTTTTAAGTTAAAAACAAATAAGTATTAAATAAATTATATTTTACTTGTAAGTTTATTTTAAACTAAAAAACAGATTAAATGTAGCCTTATGCATTTATTTTCTCTGTTATAAGTATTTCTTTATCAAATATGTTTGGATTGCATCCCAAAATTAAAAGAAAAATGTTAACAATACATTTTTTTTAATTAATAGTTGAAATTTATTAAAAATAATATTTTTGTAATTTTTTTTATATTTTTTTAACGAGACTTGTTCTTATTTTATAATTTGAATAAAATTTAATAAATAATAAAAAATTTATACTAATATATAAAATAAATATTCTTTTTAATAATCATCTTTATTTTTTTATTTGATAAATGATTATATCTTTTTATTATTAAAAAATAATATTTTTATTTAACTCAATATCTTCAAACTTCAAAATCAATCACAATATCAATTGAATCAATAAATATTAATTAATTAATTTAATTATTTTTATTGCTTTATTTTAATTTTTTAAATAAATATAGAAGTAGAAAGTATCCGATAGTATTCCTCCAATTTTAACTCAAAGGAAATACTATTAGACAATTTTTTTTTTTTTTTTCACGGAACTCGACTCGGGTCATAATATGGTGCGGGAAGCTTTGCCTAATACGGTGCCGTTCCAGTCCAGGTTACAAGTTTCATTCTTTCCCTTGTTTTCCCCTGTCCAATTACACTCCAAGTGACGGTGGTGGCGCTCGGTGGCGACGGCGGCGGCACTCTCTTCAGCAACCTAACGTGTAAATTCGTTATCTCATTCACTCTTGCTCTCCCATTCTTTCATTAGTTCGCGTCCTTCCTCATTTCTATACGCACGCTGTTGTCGAAGATTTTCAAATGACCGAAATTTAAAATTCCCTCAATCGAAAACACTCTGATGCAATCCCTGAGTTTTAATATCTTTGAAGCTTTTCAATCTGACTAAAGTGTTTTTCTCATCGTAGAGTGATAAGGAAAATGGCGTTCAGAGGGAAAGAGATGATGAAGAAAATTCTGAAGACAGTGGGAGAGAAGGGTTTGAGTCGAAGGGAAAAGGAATCGTTGGAGAAATGCATACCTCGAAGCAAGGTTGTCATGAATCGCGCCAAACGCGGTCTCTTCGCCGGGCGACATATTCAGTTCGGAAATCGTGTCAGTGAAGATGGCGGTAACAAGTTTGTATCCACTTCATCCATTTTTTTATTTTTATTTTGGTGTTTGTTACTTCTTATAGGAGTAGTGGTGAAAGTTTCATGCAGTAGCCACTGGTGTTAGATCTATTTTTACAGCTTCTATTGTTTAGTAACTGTGTTAAGTTACTTTTGAAATGAATTTAGAGTTTGTTTGGATAAACTTCTTTATAAGTACTTTCAGGAAAAGGAAATAAGAAAGAAAAATGAGAAAAGTTTCTCCGTAAGTTAAAATTAACTTTCAGATAAGCTAAAATGAGAGAAGTTATACAAACAAGCCCTTGGCTAATTGAAGTTTAGTATGGATTGAATAGTGATGAACTGATGATGGTCTCAGTTTGTTTCAGCTCAGTGGCCCGCATCTACTGACTCAGTTCTTTGATTCTTTCTGTTTCCCCCTACTGATTTCCAATCCTCTTTCCTTTGCATGGGAGGCCTGTTTGACTTGCTTGCCCTCGCTAAGTGGGTGGCTGGTTTTGCTGGCAGAGGCAGTCCCCAGACCTGTTCTCTCTCTTTTTCCTTATTTGTTTGTTCTTTCTACCTCTATTGCATTTGCATTATCCCTTCTTTGTTAAAATTCTTAACGGTATAAGATTAAGGATTAATAGGATTAATGTTCTGGATTCAAAATTGGAAAAGTCTAGGAGCTAATCATCTTTGGATTCCTAAAAGTAGGATCGGTAAGAGAGATGGTTAGTTTGCAAGTTGCCTCTGCACTTATTCAGTGATTGGAATCTTATGCATGTTGAATTATGGAAATTCCATTTTCCATGGAAGCAGGTCGCAATCATTAGTTTAAACTGTCAATTTCTTGGACTCTTCAAGTGCGACCAAAGCTAGATAAATTTTCTTCAATGGACCCCTTGAATGTGGTCATAATTCTGATTGAGTTCTAAACTGTACTTATTGGTCCGTTCCTGTCATTGTTCATGTCTATTAACATTGTTAGAAAATCAGTTTTCTCGATTCTGTAGTCTTGTATGTTAAATAATAAAAACAGTACTTTGTTGATGGTTAGTTCTAATAATGTCAGTACATGTCCTGTTTATCAGTTGCCTATGTTTGTTACACTGGATATGGATCCCAAAAGTTCTGCTTGCAGTATGTGTGATTTCTCTTGCATGATCTTGTTTATCACCGTAATTTCAGGATAATTACCGAAAGAATCTCTTTGTTTGTTTAGTGATCACAACATAATGCAGAACTTAAATGTTGTCTGTTGGTTGCTCAATTTTATGTAAGAAGTTCTTTTACCTTTTAATTATGTTAAAGAAATGAAAGAAAGAAACATTGAAAGAAGTATTGATGAGAACTTGTTCTTTCTCTAATGGTTTTGACAGGACAAGGAGAACTTGGAAACCTAATGTCCAGGAAAAGCGGCTCTTCAGTTATATCCTAGATCGCCATGTTCGTGTTAAAGTCACCACCCATGCCCTGCGATGCATAGACAAGGCAGGTGGGATTGATGAGTACTTGCTGAAAACTCCTTATCGCAAGATGGACACTGAAATGGGCATCCTTTGGAAGGCAAAGATTGAGAAGTTGTATGAAGAGCTTGGCAATAAGGAGGTTGTATTCTTTTCAGCCGAGGATGAAGCAAAGTTTGAACAGGACTTTAAAGATTTGAAACTATCTGAAAGGGAAGCACAAAAGGAGGTCAGAAGAAAAATGTACTCTGGGATGAGCAAGCACAAGCTAATTGAGGCAGAACGAAAAGATGATCAATCTATTGGCGAAGAAGAAATCTCGCATGATTCATCAAAACAGGTGGTCCCTGTTTCGTACGTCTTAGCTGCTGACAAGCTCAAAGTTGGAAGTATTGTTTCCAATTAATGTTATGCCCACCGATATGGCCGTGTAAGCTCTATTAGTCCATAGAGTATGAAAGTCTATGTTCTTTGATTTTTGGAACATGCTGGTTTTTTCACTCAGATTTTTGTTCTAATGCCTTAAACTTTGTGGAGCCAATAGCATAATCTATTGTGGCGAAATAATAATGTAGTTCTATATTTCTAGGGGCACTGTATTTTCCGATGGCAACTTGGTACAATCAATAGAGTATTGTTTTCATTTTTCATGTTATTTCTTTCATTTCCTTTTCACATTTTCCTTATGCAAGGGGATGTTTTGGACCTTCTGATTAGACTAGTTCTTTAACAAAGGTGAACCGCTTGCATTTCTATAACAAAAGGAAAAGATATCATAGGTGGTTTTAAGATATCTGTAGTCTTTCCCAAATTCTCCCGAATTGCATGTCTACGGTTTCGCTCTTTTTACTTCTCCCTCCAGCAAATATAAATAAAATTGATTAATTTAAGCGTTAACAAAGAAAGTTAGTAAATATTATTTATTTTTATTGATCTCATTTTAATTTTTTTAAAATTATCCTTTATTGAAACTTGAAATAAAAATAATGGTAATTAAAAATAAGATTTCAATTAAATTAATAATATTAGCTAAAATTTACATATATTTTAATTCATCATTTATGATTTTTTTTCTTATGAGTTTGTGTGACAAAAAATTTCTCAAATGAGGACCAAAAATTATGCTTTTTTTTTCTTTTGAATAAATAGACTATTTTTTTTTTTAATCTAACAAGGCTTTTCTTATATACAACTAGAAACCGAATCCTAACTAATATGCTTACAAGACTCGAGTCTATTTTTTTTTACTCTCAACTTTCCAATCTGCTTTTCACACTCGTTATAGTGTACAATTTTTTTTTCTGCCTTTGGTCGTGGTATACTTGTAGTTAACAATATTAATTTGCCAGAGAGCCACCATATCCTCAAGGTGTTACTTTGGTAATTGTCCTGTTATTGCTGAAAGAAACTTTTACCTTCATACAGAGCTAGATATATGACGAGTTAAGAGTTATTGACCATATTAGCATAAAATAAACAGGTTTTTCCTTTTTCCTGGCTTTGTACACTAAACATGATGAAACATTCACAGACGTATCCTGTAGATTTGACGGTGAAATTGTCATAAGAAATTAAAATTTAAAGCCTTACATACCCTATAGCGCACATGAGAAAGTGAGTGGTACCAACGAAGTTAATGAATTGTCCTGTAGATAAGTGCAAGGTATGTTTTGTGGCTTGCTTATCCTTTGAAAGGATGAATACAATGTTTACAAAAATGTTCCAACTACAAATCAAATTTCTATTTTATACAAGATGGGATGGAATAGATAGTTGGAAAAATAATGGACATGTGGTTACAACAACAGTACATTTTGATAAATGAATAAAATAATTCTTAGCGTAAACCTATTTAGGCCTATGATAAGCTCTGATTAAATATCACGCTTTTCTTAATGAAGGCTTTCACCGTTATTGATGCAGCAAACAATAACATTAGAGAGTCAGCATTTGGATATATCCCCTTCTTTGATATTTGAATCATTGCTTTTAGGGGAAACTGCTCCTTTGCTATCAGTGTATGCCGGACAGACAGTTTTAAATTGACAGAATCCACATTTCCAGCGCTCTTCCTCAGGAGTACAAGTGGCTTCTCGTTCTCCCAGCCAGAACTCAAGACAATAATGAATTTGATTCTTTACCCAAACAGAATCATATGCAAATTTATCTTCACCAAGCAGCGAATGATCTTTCTGATACTCATATCTGATATGACATGAAGCAAACACAACCATGTCCTTACAAAATCAAACTTCAAATATAAAAGCCATTTAGTGCAATCCAACTGCTATTCATTCTGACTGATAAATTTATCAACATGACTTATCACTTTTCCTTGTCTTCAAAAAAATTGGTTCAACATTTCAAGTTTTTACTCAAGATATGCAACTTGTGCTAGTGTGTGTTTAGGTGGTTCACCCACCTGGGAAAGGCAGTGATAGATTTCTTTAGAAATTCAAATTGAAGGGTGATGAATATTGTAACTATTCCATCTAAAAGCCACTTTGTTGAAAGCTATCATTAGGTCCTGTTATTGTCCAGAACAACTTTGGCAATCAATAAAAACACAAATTAAGCACATGAGCCTCTGGCTCCAAGATGGATACCTCAATAAGAGTTGATCATGAGCAGGGGCCAGCATCCTGCATGTATTTCTGTAATATCTCACCACATCATCCAGGGTCTGCATTTGACAATAATAAAAATAGGAAAGAAAATTATGTACAAGTCATGCTTCACTCGCAAATCAGCTGAAACTTTTATGGAAGAATATTATGATAGTGTAAAAAAGTTTAACTTTGATTGTGGAAAAAATTAAATGCTTCATGGAAACTTTACAATGCATATTTCTAGAGGAAACACTGCTTTGACCAAGATACACTCAAATCAAGCAGTGCTATAGTATAATTGTCCTCAAAAGGATGATCAGTAATTTATTCAATACTTGGTTTATGAAAGAACAATTTTGTAAAAATGCAGCATAGCATAACCACCTAACTTATCACAATTCCTGAAACGAAAGAGAATAAAATTACAGTGACTTTGAGAACATTATAAGCAACTCAATATATCCTGTACTTACCGAAGCTGAAAATCCAGAGTCAGAACTTATCACTTTCAGATCTTGACATAGATTATATTGAGGGTTTAAGCCAAAATAAGTGAAGAATTTTTCGGAAGGGAAATCATCAGCAACTAAATTGTCCCACAAATACTTGTAGCACATCAACTGAAGCCTGCAAAAAGTAAGAGCACCATAATGATTCTATCAAATGCATTAGCATGCAATACCACATCCATCAGAATGAAATAAATGGCAGAAGAATAAGTGAACCTTCCATTTCTTCGTTGTGGTTCAGCAGGAAGTGTATCTCGAGCACGAGTCTTTGTGTCAATTAGTATTGGATTATGGTGATTTTCAGTTAATGGCATCCGAATCTCATCAATCACTCCCACCATCCATATATCTTCTGCAAAACCTATTCTGATATCAGAAGTAAGAATAGTCCATCATGATCAAAACTGCTCCAAATCCCAGCAATGAAGACATTGGGTAAATTTCAAATAAATTCTATATTCTCTGAAATCTAAAATGTAACCAGTAACATTAAAAGCTTAATTCACTATAAAATATAATAGCAGATTTGTCAATTTAATAGGTAGAAACAAATAAAAAAAGGGAGCATAATTCAACGCATAACTTAATAAGTAGTAACAACTTAAAGAGATTTCAATAGGAACCTAAACCAAGTTTTCTACTGTATGTAACTTTTGAGAGTCAAAACTCAAAAGAGGTTTCAAATCCTAAGTCCTAGAAAAATTGTGATAAGACAAGGGAAATTTCCTATTCTTTTAGGGAATGCAGATAAGTAGATAACTACCTTGATTCATATCCTATCTAGAGGACTTTGCATTCTTTTCTATATCCATTAAAATAAAATGAAAAATTACCATTTCCTTTCAAAATGTAATATTTCTAATCAGTTATCAAAGCAAATCATAATTTAGTGCTCCTTCCATCATTTCTAAATAGGCAGTGGATGTAGGTCATAACAATCACTACACAACAGGCTCAATCCAACACAGTCTAAAATGTATGTTAGGCTTGATTATCATGCCATTTGCCAAATTTAAGTTCTCCCCCCTTTAAGATCCAAAAAGTTATATCAGAAAAGAACAAGTTTATGGCTGTTATATTAGAACTACACATTCGCAACCTACTTCTGGTTTATCAAAACCTATGAGAACCTACAGATTAATTCATACAATTTCATTAACTTACATTGGCAGTTCACGAGTCAATCCTTCAAATAATAATTGATTTACACCATTTATAAAATTAAGAAACTTCAGGGCCCAACGATCTTCTTGTGATTTGACCTTCACTTCCACCCGTTTTATAACCTGCACATCAACACTATCACGAGTCAATCCCCTTTGGGCCAAATTATTTGAAGAAGCACTTGAGGTTTAAACACTGGAAATGCAAAACACAAGAAGCTATATAAAGATAGTAATTCCTAATAGGTACAACCAATAAAAAAAATAAAGATAACATTAAAACAACAGTCATCTTGAGCTTTTCATTGGTAGTGCCTAATAGGCAGGTGCTCATGCATCAATTGCTCAAAAAATACAGAAATACCATCAGATGATAGCTTATTCACAATAATAGTAACATTTCAACATCTTAAAGTCCTCAGACAACATCCGATAGCTATAGAAATATGTCATCCGGCTTCAACTTTTGAGTTCTTTTTATAGCCAAAAAATAAAACCTGAGTTAGGTTTGAATTGATTGGGAGATTTATGTTAGAATCTAAATTTAATAACAATACACAGATAGTATAACAGTTTTTTATTGTCTATGCCGAGATTATTAACTTTTGTAATAATTACTTTAAAATCATATCTAAGGTGAATTCAAATCAATAGTGTATTTTTGTTTTGGTGATCCATGGACATGGCCCACAAAGAACCCTAAAATTGACAATCAAAAACTTTTATACGCTCACGAGATATGACTTTTGACAACCAAACATTATTTTAACACAGCAGAAATCGATAATGAGAGTACTACGGCGACCCTCCCTTGATCAGTAGAGTATAAATACACCGACAATATATCAAAACTAAACTCTTCACACTAACAATAACAAGTAAAAGATGACCATGTGATGTAATGTAAGATGGGTGAAGTATGAAGTTGAATCAATGAGGTAACAAGATATGACCTCTTCTTCAAGCTTTGCATGGCGAGCAATGCCAGCTCTCATTGCTTGATTGACCTTTCGCCGTCCAAGAAGGAGAGAAAATTCCATTTGTTTAGGGCACCATTCCTATCACAACACAATAACATAAATAAACTAAATAAATTTCACAGAAAATCTAAGGCAATAGGAACAGATGGCGACAACCCAATAAGAAAAAAATGAAAAATTATACCGTAGCTGTAAGATCAGTGACGGACAAACCCCGTTTCTTCCTGAAGCGGCGAAGAAAGGAGTCAAAAAGATTGGATTTTTTCTTGTGGGCAGGTAAGTCCTCGATGTCACTGCTGCCACTTGATAACCTTCTTTTGGCATTGGACACGAGGGTGACGGATAAGGCGTTTGAGTGAAAGTGTGGTGGCGAAGAAGAAGAAGAAGAAGAAGAACGAATTGCAGAGAAAGAACGAGTGGAAGCGAAAGCAAGTGCAGCTTCAATGAAAGCCATTTCGTCGTCGCTCACAATTTCGATGGGAATATGGTTATGGTTGTGATCCTCCGAGGTACATGCTTCGGCCATGTTACTACTGTCTTGATCGTTTAAAACGCCGCGTTTTGGGGTTTCCGATTGCTTCGCTTTCTGTTCAACCTTCATACAGATTCAACCTTCCACGGAACGTATCTCTTTCTCTTCACAACACAACGGTCTTCGGGTACGGATTGCTTATATTTTTCAAAAGTCTATTATAATACTATGTTAAATGTTAATGACCTTATTTATTAAAATATTAAAGAATATGACCATTTCTAATATCTCATGGTTAACTTCAAAATTCACTAAATTAAAAGCCACTCAAACAAGAGAAACAATAAAATAGGATTAATAGATGAGCTTTCTTAATTTTGCCCCTAACTTTAGCCTCTTGTCTTTTGGGAAAAGTGAGGAGGAAAATACACTTTTTATATTAGGATACAAATAAATTTTACATTAATAAAATAAGAGAAAAATTAATAACTTATAAAACACACATATATTTTTAATGTTAGAGAGATATTTTTGGAATGACAAAAAATAAAACTTGTTTAATAATTTTATAAAAATAACCTTCATAAAATAATCTCATCATTTCATTACCTTTTATATATATATATATATATATATATATATATATAAAATGTGATGTCTAAATTGTTAATATAATGTTTCTTTTAAATAATTAAAGAATCAGTGTGAATTTAGAAAAATAAAATACATGTATTAAAAATGTTTATATAATTTATTGAAAAATAAAAACACTCATATTATATTGTAATTAACAAGAATGATATAAGGGATAATGAGTTTTTCTTTTTTAATTTAAAAAAGAAATATTTCTAAACAATTGCTTTTATATATAAAAAATAATAATTCTTTAAGGAGTTATTTTTGAAAAAACAAGTAAAAAATTATTTAAAAAAAAAAGAATAGATAAACATATCAAAAAGGGTAAAATATTTATTTTATTTAAAAAAACGCTTTTAAAAAAAATTAAACAAACAAATTGTGAGTTTCCTAGTGTTTATTTAAATTTTTTTGGTAACGAATTCAAGATAATTTTGAAGCAAGTATATATATAATTTTTTATATATGAATTTAACATGAAAATTGAAAATTATGAATATTCAATTTGTTAGTAAAGAGGGATTCGAATCCTGACTTTTGAAAAGGGATATATTTCAAATCTCTTAAGTTACTCCTTACAATCGTCTAATGTAAAAACATATATACGATTGTGTGATATAAGATAATTAATTTTTAAATTAATCGTCAAAATTAGATTGAAAATTATCAAACCTCATGTAAATAGTTATATTTTTCACAAGTATACTTTATAGAAAATAATTTTCTATTCGAAGAAGGTAAGATAACAAACGTAATTTTCTATTTTACAGTAAATTAATCTATTAAATCCAATTCAGCATCATGTCAATAGATTAAAATTGTTCGTCTCTTTTTTGTCTTTTATAAGTAAAATAGTAGGCTATTTGTTGCATCATTATAAAATTAATAAGTTATTAATTTAATTTAATTTTTAAATATTGATATACTGTTTCACCCAATTATTTATATTTTCAAGTTAAATGGATTAAATTATAAAGTAATGAACTAATGCAGAAATTAGTTGGAGAAACAGCTCCAGAATAAAACTGAAACTACACTTCCTTATTCTTCCTCCTAGACAATGCTAACTATAAATGGTTAATGAATTCTGTTTACTAACACAATGTTACCTGTTTCAACTGAAGATCTAAAGGAAATTGCAGCTCCTTGAATCAAATCATTTGGAATAATTGTACAACCAGAAACCCCACACAGCATGCATTATTTAATTTGTTGTAATTCAACCAAGGTCATTAATCTGTTGTAATTCAAATACTTCTATGGCTCAATAATTGGGCATGCATTATTTATCTATAAAATCCTTTCAGAATAGTAAGATACCAAACCAGAATGTCTATAGTAGTACACCAGACATACAACATTAAGAACGGAATATAAAAAAGATAATACATTAAATTTCTTCCTCACCAGGGGTCCCATTGTAAGAAGTAGAAGCTAATATGTGTTGGACTTTACTCTTCCAAGATAAGAATGAAATTTCTCCCTCCACCATGATCATATATACCAAATGTGTAAAAGTATTAAATTATAGAAACAGATACTTGAAAATTAACACATATTAATCCATCAAAGCAGGAGTAGAGGTTGCATTTGAGATATTTTCCGTCACTTTCGCCGCAGCTGAAAAACAGAAGAAACAACATAGTTGCACCACGCGTGTTATGCCTAAATTATAAATAAATAAAAAAAACAAAGGAATGAATAGCCTGCTGTTCATACCTTCAACCCTTCGCTGCCTTGTGGTGCTTTGATAGGCCTTTTTCTCAATTCATTAACAGGCGAAACATAACCTAACCAGCGCCTCATCCTTGTCTTTTTGGGCTCCATAGCAGTCCCCTGGTTTGGGTTAGAAGGTGGCGAACCATGACTGGACATGCAACACCTCTCAACAAATAGCCTACTATTCCATATTAAGAGTTCTTTTTCAAAATGCTTTAAAAGGTTTGAGTCATTTTTACTCCTATTACTCTTGAAAGTGATCAATTCAAGAGAATTTCTAATGTCATCCAGATTCAACCCCTCAAGCACCTCAAATTGTCTAGCTAAAAGATGTGGAAGATGATGTTCCACAAAGTTAAAGCAAAACAATAGTGATAAACGTGTCCTGCGAGGTATCTGGAAATGGAGCTGAGTAGACAGCATCTTCATAATATATGGGTGCCAATCCATATTCCGTTTTATAGAAAATAAAAAAAAAAAGTTATTATAATTAAAAGTCAAAACTAAAAGGTGGTTCAATTAAAAAAGCAAGCTGATTTAGCCTTACCATGTCCTCCAGATTGTCTAAAATGGAAACTGTTTTCTATTCATAGGTTGCGTAGTGGTCTCGACCTATCTTATGTAATGCCTCCACAACCGAAAACTGTTGGTCAAAAGTTGCGGTGCCAACTTTCCAACTTTCGATGGCTCAAATTTTCAAGCCAAACTCGGTGCAGCTTTCTTTGAATACAACATATTGTGTTCACACACATTTTCTTCATTTGTTGCTTGATTCTCGGTGCATTCTTTGCCTATAAAAGGCACTCATTGCTCACCACAATACACACCGAAGTTGAGAGAAAAAGGAGAGTTTTTTACTCATCTTAATATCTTTCTAGTTCCATTTGAGAGAGTATTTTTAGTCAGAAAATTTGAGAGATCATTTTTGTTTTAAGTCTTCATATTATTGGGGATTTATTAACTTTCTGTTCTCATCATATTAGAGAACTTTCTTGTACTCTCCTTTTTACATAGTGAAATAATTTTGCTCTCGTTCTTCCGTGGTTTTTCTCCAAATTTGGAGTTTTCCACGTAAATATTGTGTGTCAATATTTTTGTCTCTCTACTTCCTTCTCATTATCTCCAATTGACGCGATCCAGCGCTTCCGTATCACGCTGATTTCATAACAAGTGGTATCAGAGCTGCTTGTTCAATTGGAGATTCAAGATGTCTACAGTCACCAAATTTGACATTGAGAAGTTTGACGGCAAAATTAGCTTTTCTATTTGGAAAGTCCAAATGAGAGCCGTTCTTATCCAGAACGGATTAAGGAAAGCTTTATATGGAAAGTCAGAAAAACTGGATTCCATGACAGATGAGCAATGGGACGAATTGTCTGAAAAGGCGCTTTCAGCAATCCAATTATGTTTGTCTAAGGAGGTTCTCCGTGAAGTAGCCAACGAAACCACCGCTGCTGCTTTGTGGTTAAAGTTGGAATCTCTATATATGACTAAAAGTCTCGCAAACAAACTTCGTCTCAAAGAACGACTATACACACTCCGTATGATCGAAGGTACTCCTATTCAATCTCATCTTGATGAATTTAACTCTATTATTATGGATCTGGAAAATATCGATATTAAAATCGATGATGAAGATAAAGCTGTTTTGTTGGTTGTCTCTTTACCTTCTACCTATAAACACTTTAAAGAAATTATGTTGTATAGCAACAATGATACCTTATCCTTTGAAGATGTTAAATCTAATTTATTGTCTAAGGAAAAGTTTGATCTTGATATTCATTCTGAGGACAAGGGTGAGGGATTAAGTGTCAGAGGTAGAACTCAAGAAAAAGGGAGTACCAGTAACAAGAAGAGCAGATCCAAATCTAGAGGGCGTAAATCCAACAAAACCTGTCACTATTGCAAGAAATATGGGCATGATATCTCTAATTGTTTTATCTTGAAAAAGAAACAAGAAAAACAAGAGAAAAATAAACAACCTGCTGAAGCTGCTAATATTGAAACTGATTCCGATGGTGATGTTATGTTCTCTGTCTCTTCTGATAAGAGGAGCAAAGATGAGTGGATTCTTGATTCTGGATGTACTTTTCACATGTGTCCTTATAAGGACTTATTTACCACTCTTGAACCTGTTGATAGTGGTATTGTCTTAATGGGTAATGATACCCAATGCAAGATTGCAGGAATTGGTACCATTCAGATCAAGACTCATGATGGCATTGTTAGGACTCTTTCCAAAGTTCGCTTTATTCCTGACTTAAAGCGGAATCTAATTTCTCTTGGCACCCTCGAATCACTTGGGTGCAAGTATTCAGCTGAAGGTGGAGTACTAAAAGTATCTAAAGGTGCCCTTACCTTATTAAAAGCTAACCGTGTTGGTAGTTTGTATATCTTGCAAGGATCTGTAGTGACAGGATCAGCAGCTGTTTCATCTTCTATTCATGATAAAGATGTCACCAAATTATGGCACATGCGCCTAGGCCATATGAGTGAAAAAGGCATGCACCTTCTGAGCAAGCAAGGTCTTCTTGGTAATCAAGGTATCGGTAAGTTGGAGTTTTGTGAACATTGTGTCTTTGGGAAGCAGAAAAGAGTTAGCTTCTCCACTGCAACTCACCGTACAAAAGGTATCCTTGATTACATTCATTCTGATCTTTGGGGACCTTCTAAAGTTCCTTCTTATGGAGGACGTCGCTATATGATGACCATTATTGATGATTTTTCTCGAAAAGTCTGGGTTTATTTTCTAAGGCATAAAAATGAGACCTTCCCCACTTTCAAGAAGTGGAAAACTCTTGTTGAAACTCAGACAGGAAAGAAAGTCAAGAAGCTCAGAACAGATAATGGTTTAGAGTTCTGTGAAGGTGACTTTAATGAGTTCTGCGCAAATCATGGTATTGCTAGACACAAAACCATTCCAGGCAAACCCCAGCAGAATGGTGTTGCAGAACGTTTGAACAGAACTATCCTTGAGAGAGCTCGTTGTATGCTCTCAAATGCTGGGTTGTGGCATCAACGTGAGTTGTGGGTTGAGGCAGCATCCACAGCTTGCTACTTGATCAACCGATCACCACACTCCTTACTTAACTTCAAAATTCCAGAAGAAATTTGGTCAGGTAATCCTGTTGATTATTCTAATTTAAGAATTTTTGGATGTCCTGCATATGCACATGTCAATGATGGAAAATTAGCTCCAAGAGCTATTAAGTGCATATTTCTTGGTTATGCATCTGAATCCAAAGGATATCGTTTATGGTGTTCAGACCCTAAGTCACGAAAAATAATTCTTAGTAGAGATGTGACTTTTAATGAGGATGCATTATTATCTTCTGGGAAACAATCTTCTGTCTCTTCTTCTAGTACTAATAATCTACAGGATACTAGCGAGAAGGTGGAGTTGGAATTGAAGTCTGCAGCTCCTAATGTTGATGTTTCATCTTCCTCTACCACTGAGTCTAGCACTGATGATCATATTGATGATCACACTACTCATCCTATTCAACAACAGGATGATTATAATATTGCTCGAGATAGGCCAAGAAGACAAATCAAAAGGCCAGCTAGATACACTGGTGATGATAATTTGACTGCTTATGCATTGTCTATTGCACAAGAAGTAAATGATGATATTGAACCTGCCAGCTATACTGAAGCTGTTTCTTGTGCTGATTCGTCTAAGTGGCTAGTGGCTATGAATGAAGAAATTGAAAGTCTTCATAAGAACAACACTTGGAGTTTGACAAAGCTCCCTGAAGGCAAACGACCTCTAAGGTGCAAATGGATCTATAAAAAGAAAGATGGTATTCCTGGTGTTGAAGATCCTAGATGCAAGGCACGATTAGTTGTCAAAGGCTTTTATCAAAAGGAAGGCATTGACTTTAATGAGATCTTCTCACCTGTTGTACGTCATACCTCCATTCGTGTTTTGCTTGCTTTTGTTGCTCTGTTTGATTTGGAATTGGAGCAACTTGATGTAAAGACAGCTTTTCTACATGGAAAGCTGGAAGAAGAAATTTATATGCATCAGCCTGAGGGATTTGTTGTTCCTGGTAAGGAGCATCTTGTTTGTCGATTGAAGAAATCTTTATATGGACTCAAGCAAGCTCCTAGACAATGGTACAAAAGGTTTGATTCCTTTATGCTTCGACAAGGTTATTCCAGGAGTCAATATGATGACTGTATATATTTCCAACAATTTTCTGATGGAACTTTCATATACTTGTTACTTTATGTTGATGATATGTTGATTGCATCACGTGATAAGTCTTTGATCAGGAAATTGAAAGCTCAACTCAACAATGAGTTTGAGATGAAGGAATTAGGTGCAGCTAAGAAAATTCTTGGCATGGAGATTCACAGGGATCGTCAAGCTGGTAAATTGATCTTATCTCAACAAAAATATATTGAGAGATTGCTTAACAGATTTAATATGAGCAACAGCAAACCTGTTTCCACTCCACTTGCTGCACATTTCAAGTTATCATCAGACCTTTGTCCAGAAACAAAAGAAGAGATGGAGCGTATGTCACACGTTCCATATGCTAGTGCAGTTGGCAGTTTAATGTATGCTATGGTGTGCACTAGACCTGATATAGCATATGCTGTCAGCGTGGTGAGCAGATACATGCATAATCCTGGAAAGGATCACTGGAGTGCTGTCAAATGGATTTTTCGGTATCTTAAAAGTACTACAGATATTTGCTTGGTATTTGATAGATGCAAAGCTACAACCAATGATGTTGCAGGTTTTGTTGATTCAGATTATGGTGGTGATCTTGATAGAAGAAGATCTCTTTCTGGTTACATCTTTACTCTCTGCAATTCTGCTATTAGTTGGAAAGCATCACTTCAATCTATTGCTGCATTGTCAACAACTGAAGCAGAATATATTTCTGCAACAGAGGGTGTGAAAGAGGCTCTTTGGATTCGAGGTTTGGTCAATGAACTTGGTCTCACACAAAAGGTTCTTATTGTGCTTTGTGATAGCCAAAGTGCTATTCATTTGACCAAGAATAGTCGTTATCATGACAAGACCAAACACATAGATGTAAAACATCACTTTATCCGAGATATTGTTACTGTTGGTGAAGTTGTAGTAAAAAAGATTCATACTTCTGATAATCCAGCAGATATGCTTACTAAGCCACTTCCAAATGCTAAGTTTCAACATTGTTTGAACTTAGTTGGTCTTTACAGCACTTGAATATCCTTTGGGACTTTATCTGACGATGAGCAACTTATCAAATTTGAGCCAAGGTGGAGATTGTTGGTCAAAAGTTGCGGTGCCAACTTTCCAACTTTCGATGGCTCAAATTTTCAAGCCAAACTCGGTGCAGCTTTCTTTGAATACAACATATTGTGTTCACACACATTTTCTTCATTTGTTGCTTGATTCTCGGTGCATTCTTTGCCTATAAAAGGCACTCATTGCTCACCACAATACACACCGAAGTTGAGAGAAAAAGGAGAGTTTTTTACTCATCTTAATATCTTTCTAGTTCCATTTGAGAGAGTATTTTTAGTCAGAAAATTTGAGAGATCATTTTTGTTTTAAGTCTTCATATTATTGGGGATTTATTAACTTTCTGTTCTCATCATATTAGAGAACTTTCTTGTACTCTCCTTTTTACATAGTGAAATAATTTTGCTCTCGTTCTTCCGTGGTTTTTCTCCAAATTTGGAGTTTTCCACGTAAATATTGTGTGTCAATATTTTTGTCTCTCTACTTCCTTCTCATTATCTCCAATTGACGCGATCCAGCGCTTCCGTATCACGCTGATTTCATAACAAAAACAATAAAAGTGTTGGCGGCTGCACTTGACTAAGGTCAATTTTAAGCTTTTCTTGCAGTTTTCGAATGTGGTATACGAAAAAACCTATAAAAGAAAAAAAAACATATCAACTCATTAAAATATCAAAAATCATAAAAAAAAGAAAGAAAACTCTACAAAAAAATTTCCTTACCAATAGAACCCACATGTTGCCATCACAAAATTTCTTCTTTCCTTTGTATACTTCTTCATCCCATGATAGAGGAATGAAAGTAATGCAGCCCCCCAAACATAATTATTTACATCGTTCAAATCTTTAATGATTTGAACATATGAAGGACGACATAAATGTTCATCCCCTGATGGTACTATTATACAACTGATAATCATCAACAACATAGCATAAATCTTATGGTCCTGGGGCGACTGTCCACATGCAATTGTTTTCAATTCATAAAGACTAAGGGTCTTTGCATCGGAACCAAATATAGAAAATGCATCCTTGTCATAGCTACAAATTGGGATGATGGGTTTCCCCTCAATGGGTAACCCAATTAAAAAAAGAACATCTTCAAGCGTGATGTTCATGCAAATGTCATTGATTAAGAAAGATAAAAAGTCCAGGCGTTTGACTTTGATCTGATATTTTTTCAAAAGAATTTAACACAAACGGGTTGGAATAATGTTGCCTTTATGCCCTACCTTCAATAGGCAGAAAAGACAAGTGGTTGGACCATTTGAGGATATGATTTCATCAATGAATGCCTTTAATTCATCATCCAATTCTTCATATGAATTTGCTAATGTGTCCAACTTGCCACAACTCTTAAAAGTCATTTCTACTTCTACATATATTCAGTCCATAAACATGCACAAAAATAATTAATGAAAAAATATGAGCAAATAAAAGAATTTATGAAACATTGACAATCTTCAACATATTGTTCATAAATGCACATTATTTTTTCATAAATTCTTTTATCTGCTCATATTTTTTCATTAATTGCTCTTGTGCATGTTTATGAACGGAATATATGTAGAAGTAGAAATGACTTTTAAGAGTTGTGACAAGTTGGACACATTAACAAATTCATATGAAGAATTGGATGATGAATTAAAGACATTCATTGATGAAACCATATCCTCAAATGATCCAGCCATTGTCTTTTCCACCTATTGAAGGTAGGGCATAAAGGCAACACTATTCCAACCCGTTTGTGTGAAATTCTTTTTTAAAAAGTATTAGATCAAAGTCAAACACCTAGACTTTTTTTCTTCTTAATCAATGACATTTGCATGAACGTCACGCTTGAAGATGTTCTTTTTTTAACAAGGTTACCCATTGACGGGAAACCCATCATCCCAGTTTGTAGCCGTGATGAGGATGCATTTTCTATATTTGGGTCTGATGCAAAGACCCTTAGTCTTTGTGGATTGAAAAGAATTGCATGTGGACAGTCATCCCAGGACCATAAGATTTATGCTATGTTGTTGGTGATTATCAGTTGTATAATAGTACCATCATGGGATGGACATTTATGTCGCCCTTCATATGTTCAATTCATTAAGGATTTGAACGATGTAAATAATTATGCTTGGGGGCTGCATTACTTTCATTCCTCTATCATGAGATGAAGAAGTATAGCGAAGGAAAGAAGAAATTTTGTGATGGCAACATGTGGGTCTTCTGGTAAGGAAATTTTTTTGTTGAGTTTTTCTTTCTTTTTTATGATTTTTGATATTTTAATAAATTGATATGTTTTTTCCCCTTTTATAGGGTTTTTTCATATACCATATTCAGAAACTATGAGAAGAGCTTAAAATTGACCTCAACCAAGCGTAGCCACCAACACCCTTGTTGTTTTCGGTTGTGGAGGCATTGCATAAGATAGGTCGAGACCACTATGCAACCTATGAGCAGAAAATAGTTTCTATTTTAGACAATCTCGAGGACACGATAAGGCTAAATCACCTTGCTTTTTTAATTGAATCACCTTTTAGTTTTGACTTAATTATACTAACTTCTTTTTTTATTTTCTATAAAATAGGATATAGTTTGACACCCATATACTACGGAGATGCTGCCTGCTCAATTCCATGTCCAGATACCTCTTAGGACATGTTTATCACCATTATTTTGCTTTAACTTCGTGGAACATCATCTTCCACATCTTCCAGCTAGACAATTTGAAGTGCTTGAGGGGTTAAATCTAGATGGCACAGGAGATTCTCTTGAATTGATCACTTTCAAGAGTAGTAGGGGAAAAAAGTGGCTCAAACCTTTTAAAGACTATGAAAAAGAGCACTTAATATGGAACAGTAGGCTATTTGTTGAAAGGTGTTGCATGTCCAATCACCCAAATATAATGCTTTTAGGGGAAATTGCTCCTTTGCTATCAGTGTATGTCGGACAGACAGTTTTAAATTGACAGAATCCACATTTCCAGCACTCTTCCTCAGGGGTACCATTTCCTTTCAAAATGTAATATTTCTAATCAGTTATCAAAGCAATTCATAATTTAGTGCTCCTTCCATCATTTCTAAATAGGCAGTGGATGTAGGTCATAACAATCACTACATAATAGGCTCAATCCAACACAGTCTAAATTGTAAGTTAGGCTTGATTATCATGCCATTTGCCAAATTTAAGTTCTCCCCCCTTTAAGATCCAAAAAAGTTATACCAGAAGAACAAGTTTATGTGTTGTTATATTAGAACTACACATTCGTTGTTTTAAGCTACAAAGATTGTTGTATAGAAATGGCGGACGCACTTATGAGTAACCTGAAACACTGAACAAACACGTTAGCCAAATCTCTACTGAGGCGTGTAATAGCACTGACCTTAATATCCGCAAGATATGCGCAAGTCTCCCACGATACAACAGGGTCGTCTCAAGGATTTGAGGAGCAGAATTGACAATCGAAAATATTGAGAACTCAGAGAGAAAGGCTTATTGTCGGATGATAAAACAGTGTGTTGGAGGCTTTTATTTATAGAGTTTCAGAAACCCTAAAAAAATCACGTAAAGCATCCGATAATTAAAGAAAATTAATTTGAATAATTAAGGAAAATAAATCCGGTAATTAAAAAAAATTAATTCAAATTTGTAACAGTGAAAAATTGTAATTTTCGGATAAGGTTTCCTTAATTAATTAAAAATAATTTAATGTAATCAAAATAAAAATATTTTTGGATCTCAGGGGGAAATCAAAATATTTAAACTATAATGGGCTCACGTGCGTGAACCCACCACTCATTGCTCGTGGCCGTAGGGGCGCTCCCTCGTTCTGTCCTCGAAGGTTCTCACAATCACTGCCTTCCGCCCTGTGTAGCGTCTCTACAAGACGATCACTGCCTTGATCTTCACCATCTTCTCTAAGGGTGTTCATTGGTTCAGATCAACCTGACAAACTCGGTGACCGAACCAAACCATTCAAATTGGTTTGGAATCGAACCGAACCAATGAAACTGAAGGCTATTGGTTCGGGTAACGGATTGGGTAATCCAAACCCAAATCCGAACCGAACCAAACCTAGAAACCCTCGTCGTGGTCCTCGTGGACATGTAGTAAGCCAGAAACCCTCACGCAGGCATGTAGCCCCACCTTCCATCTTCGGTCCTCATCGGCATCCTCGTCAGAAGTAGCCCCTTCGCCGGCACGGCGCCACCCTCCTCTCCCTCTGCCTCACCTCCCGCAACTGTAAGCAACCCCTTTGCCGGTGCAGCGCCACTTCCCTCTTCCTCCTCTCCCTCTGCCACACCTCCCACCACCACAAGCAGCCCCTCCACCAATGCGCCGCCACCCACCTGTTCTCCAAGGAGGACAAGACTAAGAGCACCTCCAATGGGGGTGCTTACTATGTTGCTTATTCTTAAGCAACAATACTTATAAAAACCTCTCATTGGAGTGGTCTTATGTGGCAATCCAGTTGCTTAAATTTTTTTTTTTCCAGTTGCTTTACAAGGAACAATGCTTAGCACTAACAAATTTGAAAAAGAGAAACGGCTGATATGAATCCAGGTGAAATATGAAAGGGGTTTTGAAAATAAAAAAACCAGATAAAACCTCAATCTTCAGGTTCTTCCTCCGTTGGGCATGTGCGAAGGCTGCTGGATGTTGGAGGAAGGGTTGTCGACCTCGGCCACCGATCGTCGGTCGCACGTCGCCGGAGGCGCGACCTTCGAACGACAGATCCCCCAGCCCGCGTGCAACCTCCGATGACAGAACCCACTAGCCCGCGCGGGACCTCTGAAGACAGAACCCACCAGCCCGTGCGCGACCTCTGAAAGACAAAACCTTCCAGCGCACAGCTTCGCACGAGAGACCCCTCTGCGCATGCTTCTCCGCGCTACAGAACCCTCCCCGCGCGCGCCTCATTGCACGACAGACCTCCCCCGGTGAAAGCTTGAGTGAAGAGAAAGAGAAATGCGAAGAGAAAGAGAGAGTGAACAGAGAGTGAATAGAGGGTGAGACATTGATAGACGTGAATAAAAAAAAAAAAAGACGTTGAGAGACGTTGGTATTTCTTTTTTGAATTTTTTTTTATTATATATTTTTTTTTTATTGTAATTTTTTGTATTTTTTTTTATTTTGTAATTCTTTTTTATTATTATAATTTTTGGTATTTTTTATTATGTAATATTTTTTTATTATTGAAATTAAATATTATTGTAATTTTTGTTTTGTTAGTTATTTATATTTAAATATTATTCATAATAATTAATTTTATAAAAATTTATCATAAAGTGTAATGTGAGGTGTCAAAAAGTGTAATATGAGTTATAAAAAAGTAGGGGTGCTTGTAAGCAATTTTCATTGGAGTAAAAATTGTAAAACTATAGTATGAGTTGCTTATGAGTGACGTGGAATAGTAGGACCTATTTAAAGTGGTTGGGAGTTGCTTATAAGCAACTCTCGTTGTAGATGCTCTAAGTGACTTGTATTGTACGTACTTTCTTTTCATTGATTTTTTGCTGATGTTCTGTCTCATGGTTGTCTAGTGTCTAGTTATTATTTTTGAGTTAATCACCTATACATTGTCATCCTCACGTGCGTGAACGCACCACTCATTGCTTGTCTCTTTGTAAGTGTAAGGAGCACTTTAATATATAAAGACTCTACACTTGAGTGGTTCAAAAGAAAATAGTCCCACATTATGTGGGACTATTTTCTTTTAAAATATCTTGTATGTGCAACATTCGCAACCTACTTGTGGTGAATTTTTTACGGAAGTAGTATTTTTTGAATTTTTTTTACCAAAAATGCACCTGTTACACTTTATTTACACATTTAGCACCATTCACTGTTCATATTCAGAATTCAGTTCCTCTCGGGAACCGAATTCTGAGCTTCAAAATTATTATTTTTTTTGTGATCAGAATTCGGTTCCCGGGGGACCGAATTCTGAGTAGTTTTTAATTTATTTTTTTTGTTGGTGGAACAATTTGCGCGAATCTTGGAATTGGAACGGCCCGTTCTAGAAGCAAAACGGCCCGTTTCGCTTGCACACGTAGAATGTTAATTTTGAAAATGGAACGGCTGCAGAACGGGCCATTTTAGAGTTATGCATTAACGCAAAACTTGAGAACGACCCATTTTGTGGCCGTTTCAAAATTAACATTCTACGTGTGCAAGCGGAACGGATTCCAGAACGGGCCGTTCTAGTTCCAAGATTCGCGCACTCTCGCCCACAAATCAAAAAAACAATTAAAAACTACTCAGAATTCAATTTTTCGGGAACTGAATTCTGATCACAAAAAAAAAATTTGAAGCTCAGAATTCGGTTCCCAGGAAACCGAATTCTGAGTGTAAACAGTAAATGATGCTAAATGTGTAAATAAAGTGTAACAGATGCGTTTTTGGTAATTTTGTTTTGAAAAAATTCCATTTCCGTAAAAAATTCACTTATGGTTTATCAAAACCTATGAGAACCTGCAAATTAATTCGTACAATTTCATTAGCTTACATTGGCAGTTAACGAGTCAAACCTTCAAATAATAATTGATTTACACCAATTGTAAAATTAAGAAACTTCAGGGCCCAACGATCTTCGAAATTTTTACCTAAATAATATTTTTTAAAAGAAAAATTACACATTTAACACCTGTACAAGTTTATTTACTGGACTAGAACCCTAAACCTTTTACCATGAAACAGCCCGTTTTAAAGAATGATTTGAGCTATTTTTTTTAAGCTGGAACGGGCCGTTCTTGTTTTAGAACGGGCCGTTCCAGAATAGAAATTTAAACATTTTTTTGAATCTGGAACGAGCCGGAAGACGTTTTTAGGAATTAAAATGTGGTTTGGAACGGGCCGTTCTGGTTTTGGAACGGCCCGTTCTGGGCAAACAGTGAAAATGCTGGTTTTCCTATAAATAGGCCCTCTCCCCTTCATTTTTTCCATACGATTTCAGCTCAGTTTCTCTCCTTTATTCCTTCCCTGTACTACTTCTGATTCACCTTCATAGTAAGAAAATCTTTTTTTGGTTCAATTTTCATTAACCAAATATCAAAAATGTTATTGTGGAAGCAAAATGAGCATATGTCTGCCTTCATTGGTAGAACGGTAAGTTTAGCACTTTCGTTATTTACTTTAAATTTCAATGAACTTGTAACAAATTAGTACTAATTTTGGTAATTATTGCAGGAGACTGAGAATATTATTTGTTCTTACTGTCATTCAATGCCAGAACCCCACCCTCTAATTGTTCCTATACTAGAGGAAGTTGATTTTTCTGGGGTTGCAAACCTCAGACATCTGAAAGTGGATCACGCATTAATCACAGCTTTGGTTGAAAGATGGAGACCTGAGACTCATACCTTCCATTTTCCAACTGGAGAGTGCACCATAACACTGGAGGATGTTGCACTTCAACTTGGCCTAAGAGTTGATGGTTTACCAGTCATTGGCCCAACATTATATGACTGGGAGGAAATGTGCTCCACCTATCTCGGAATCATGCCAGTTAAAGGTGAGTCATTAATTGGCTCTATGATTAAATTAAAGTGGTTAAGAGAAAATATGTTAGAATTACCAGAGGAACCATCTCAAGAACAAATTCATGCACATTGTAGAGCATATATATTAGGTTTAATAGGAGGTGTTTTGATGCTTGACAAAACAGGCATAATAAGGTACATCTTATGTATTTATCTTTATTAATAAATTTTAGAAGAACAAGACGATAGTTGGGGGTCGGCTTGTTTGGCTATGTTATATAGGGAAATGTGTAGAGCTACAAATGTTAGCAGCAAAACAATGGGTAGTTGTGCATCTTTGTTACAGTCTTGGGCATGGCATCGCATGCCATATATTGCGCCTATTTCCAGGATACCATCAACATTCCCTCTAGTTTGTAAATGGAGCGGGGGCAGAGTTTTAAACTTTCAAAATGTACCTCATAATGATGTTGTTGGATATAGATCAAGGTTTGATCACATTCAGAATGATCAGGTAACTCTTTAAAATCAAAGTTTTATTATTATTTTTTATTTTCTTTTGTTTAGCATAATATGTTAACTTAAAAAGTTTAATTTTTTTTGTAGTTTTTATGGGCGCCATATGCAGTATTGCAAACTTCATGTGGCTACTGGTTGTAGTGGTGGATTATTTGGAATTGGGAGGGTTTCTTCATCATTATCTTCATGTGCAGAGAGAATTTCGTTTTCGTCCTCGCTAAAAGGATCAAAGACATTTTCTGTTGGGAGACCAACAACAACATGATCTTCAATGTTGGTTTCAACATTGGGTTGAGAAGCAGAAGGTGTAGCTTGCTCAAATGGCTGAGAAGGTATTTGATTAAGGTCCATGATTGGACCAGTTAAAAGCTGTGTGTATGACTCAATGTCGTAGTTGGAGGGGATATCATAAGAAGGGCCAGATGGGTTAGTGTTCTGGTAACTTTGATAAATTTCGTAAGGTGAACGTGAAGGTGAAACTTGTGGTACATGTGATTCAACTGTAGTAAATGTAGCATATAATTCAATACCTGATTGAAGTTGATTAGAATCGTGAACATTGAAAAGTGCCTCAACGTCTTCATCATCCGTCAACTCAACACAGGTATAGCTACTAACCCCTGGGCCAAGTCTAATAGGGTACCAAAAATGTATGCTAGCCACCCTCTCAGAATCATGGGATGGACATTTATGTCGCCCTTCATATGTTCAATTCATTAAGGATTTGAACGATGTAAATAATTATGCTTGGGGGCTGCATTACTTTCATTCCTCTATCATGAGATGAAGAAGTATAGCGAAGGAAAGAAGAAATTTTGTGATGGCAACATGTGGGTCTTCTGGTAAGGAAATTTTTTTGTTGAGTTTTTCTTTCTTTTTTATGATTTTTGATATTTTAATAAATTGATATGTTTTTTCCCCTTTTATAGGGTTTTTTCATATACCATATTCAGAAACTATGAGAAGAGCTTAAAATTGACCTCAACCAAGCGTAGCCACCAACACCCTTGTTGTTTTCGGTTGTGGAGGCATTGCATAAGATAGGTCGAGACCACTATGCAACCTATGAGCAGAAAATAGTTTCTATTTTAGACAATCTCGAGGACACGATAAGGCTAAATCACCTTGCTTTTTTAATTGAATCACCTTTTAGTTTTGACTTAATTATACTAACTTCTTTTTTTATTTTCTATAAAATAGGATATAGTTTGACACCCATATACTACGGAGATGCTGCCTGCTCAATTCCATGTCCAGATACCTCTTAGGACATGTTTATCACCATTATTTTGCTTTAACTTCGTGGAACATCATCTTCCACATCTTCCAGCTAGACAATTTGAAGTGCTTGAGGGGTTAAATCTAGATGGCACAGGAGATTCTCTTGAATTGATCACTTTCAAGAGTAGTAGGGGAAAAAAGTGGCTCAAACCTTTTAAAGACTATGAAAAAGAGCACTTAATATGGAACAGTAGGCTATTTGTTGAAAGGTGTTGCATGTCCAATCACCCAAATATAATGCTTTTAGGGGAAATTGCTCCTTTGCTATCAGTGTATGTCGGACAGACAGTTTTAAATTGACAGAATCCACATTTCCAGCACTCTTCCTCAGGGGTACCATTTCCTTTCAAAATGTAATATTTCTAATCAGTTATCAAAGCAATTCATAATTTAGTGCTCCTTCCATCATTTCTAAATAGGCAGTGGATGTAGGTCATAACAATCACTACATAATAGGCTCAATCCAACACAGTCTAAATTGTAAGTTAGGCTTGATTATCATGCCATTTGCCAAATTTAAGTTCTCCCCCCTTTAAGATCCAAAAAAGTTATACCAGAAGAACAAGTTTATGTGTTGTTATATTAGAACTACACATTCGTTGTTTTAAGCTACAAAGATTGTTGTATAGAAATGGCGGACGCACTTATGAGTAACCTGAAACACTGAACAAACACGTTAGCCAAATCTCTACTGAGGCGTGTAATAGCACTGACCTTAATATCCGCAAGATATGCGCAAGTCTCCCACGATACAACAGGGTCGTCTCAAGGATTTGAGGAGCAGAATTGACAATCGAAAATATTGAGAACTCAGAGAGAAAGGCTTATTGTCGGATGATAAAACAGTGTGTTGGAGGCTTTTATTTATAGAGTTTCAGAAACCCTAAAAAAATCACGTAAAGCATCCGATAATTAAAGAAAATTAATTTGAATAATTAAGGAAAATAAATCCGGTAATTAAAAAAAATTAATTCAAATTTGTAACAGTGAAAAATTGTAATTTTCGGATAAGGTTTCCTTAATTAATTAAAAATAATTTAATGTAATCAAAATAAAAATATTTTTGGATCTCAGGGGGAAATCAAAATATTTAAACTATAATGGGCTCACGTGCGTGAACCCACCACTCATTGCTCGTGGCCGTAGGGGCGCTCCCTCGTTCTGTCCTCGAAGGTTCTCACAATCACTGCCTTCCGCCCTGTGTAGCGTCTCTACAAGACGATCACTGCCTTGATCTTCACCATCTTCTCTAAGGGTGTTCATTGGTTCAGATCAACCTGACAAACTCGGTGACCGAACCAAACCATTCAAATTGGTTTGGAATCGAACCGAACCAATGAAACTGAAGGCTATTGGTTCGGGTAACGGATTGGGTAATCCAAACCCAAATCCGAACCGAACCAAACCTAGAAACCCTCGTCGTGGTCCTCGTGGACATGTAGTAAGCCAGAAACCCTCACGCAGGCATGTAGCCCCACCTTCCATCTTCGGTCCTCATCGGCATCCTCGTCAGAAGTAGCCCCTTCGCCGGCACGGCGCCACCCTCCTCTCCCTCTGCCTCACCTCCCGCAACTGTAAGCAACCCCTTTGCCGGTGCAGCGCCACTTCCCTCTTCCTCCTCTCCCTCTGCCACACCTCCCACCACCACAAGCAGCCCCTCCACCAATGCGCCGCCACCCACCTGTTCTCCAAGGAGGACAAGACTAAGAGCACCTCCAATGGGGGTGCTTACTATGTTGCTTATTCTTAAGCAACAATACTTATAAAAACCTCTCATTGGAGTGGTCTTATGTGGCAATCCAGTTGCTTAAATTTTTTTTTTTCCAGTTGCTTTACAAGGAACAATGCTTAGCACTAACAAATTTGAAAAAGAGAAACGGCTGATATGAATCCAGGTGAAATATGAAAGGGGTTTTGAAAATAAAAAAACCAGATAAAACCTCAATCTTCAGGTTCTTCCTCCGTTGGGCATGTGCGAAGGCTGCTGGATGTTGGAGGAAGGGTTGTCGACCTCGGCCACCGATCGTCGGTCGCACGTCGCCGGAGGCGCGACCTTCGAACGACAGATCCCCCAGCCCGCGTGCAACCTCCGATGACAGAACCCACTAGCCCGCGCGGGACCTCTGAAGACAGAACCCACCAGCCCGTGCGCGACCTCTGAAAGACAAAACCTTCCAGCGCACAGCTTCGCACGAGAGACCCCTCTGCGCATGCTTCTCCGCGCTACAGAACCCTCCCCGCGCGCGCCTCATTGCACGACAGACCTCCCCCGGTGAAAGCTTGAGTGAAGAGAAAGAGAAATGCGAAGAGAAAGAGAGAGTGAACAGAGAGTGAATAGAGGGTGAGACATTGATAGACGTGAATAAAAAAAAAAAAAGACGTTGAGAGACGTTGGTATTTCTTTTTTGAATTTTTTTTTATTATATATTTTTTTTTTATTGTAATTTTTTGTATTTTTTTTTATTTTGTAATTCTTTTTTATTATTATAATTTTTGGTATTTTTTATTATGTAATATTTTTTTATTATTGAAATTAAATATTATTGTAATTTTTGTTTTGTTAGTTATTTATATTTAAATATTATTCATAATAATTAATTTTATAAAAATTTATCATAAAGTGTAATGTGAGGTGTCAAAAAGTGTAATATGAGTTATAAAAAAGTAGGGGTGCTTGTAAGCAATTTTCATTGGAGTAAAAATTGTAAAACTATAGTATGAGTTGCTTATGAGTGACGTGGAATAGTAGGACCTATTTAAAGTGGTTGGGAGTTGCTTATAAGCAACTCTCGTTGTAGATGCTCTAAGTGACTTGTATTGTACGTACTTTCTTTTCATTGATTTTTTGCTGATGTTCTGTCTCATGGTTGTCTAGTGTCTAGTTATTATTTTTGAGTTAATCACCTATACATTGTCATCCTCACGTGCGTGAACGCACCACTCATTGCTTGTCTCTTTGTAAGTGTAAGGAGCACTTTAATATATAAAGACTCTACACTTGAGTGGTTCAAAAGAAAATAGTCCCACATTATGTGGGACTATTTTCTTTTAAAATATCTTGTATGTGCAACATTCGCAACCTACTTGTGGTGAATTTTTTACGGAAGTAGTATTTTTTGAATTTTTTTTACCAAAAATGCACCTGTTACACTTTATTTACACATTTAGCACCATTCACTGTTCATATTCAGAATTCAGTTCCTCTCGGGAACCGAATTCTGAGCTTCAAAATTATTATTTTTTTTGTGATCAGAATTCGGTTCCCGGGGGACCGAATTCTGAGTAGTTTTTAATTTATTTTTTTTGTTGGTGGAACAATTTGCGCGAATCTTGGAATTGGAACGGCCCGTTCTAGAAGCAAAACGGCCCGTTTCGCTTGCACACGTAGAATGTTAATTTTGAAAATGGAACGGCTGCAGAACGGGCCATTTTAGAGTTATGCATTAACGCAAAACTTGAGAACGACCCATTTTGTGGCCGTTTCAAAATTAACATTCTACGTGTGCAAGCGGAACGGATTCCAGAACGGGCCGTTCTAGTTCCAAGATTCGCGCACTCTCGCCCACAAATCAAAAAAACAATTAAAAACTACTCAGAATTCAATTTTTCGGGAACTGAATTCTGATCACAAAAAAAAAATTTGAAGCTCAGAATTCGGTTCCCAGGAAACCGAATTCTGAGTGTAAACAGTAAATGATGCTAAATGTGTAAATAAAGTGTAACAGATGCGTTTTTGGTAATTTTGTTTTGAAAAAATTCCATTTCCGTAAAAAATTCACTTATGGTTTATCAAAACCTATGAGAACCTGCAAATTAATTCGTACAATTTCATTAGCTTACATTGGCAGTTAACGAGTCAAACCTTCAAATAATAATTGATTTACACCAATTGTAAAATTAAGAAACTTCAGGGCCCAACGATCTTCGAAATTTTTACCTAAATAATATTTTTTAAAAGAAAAATTACACATTTAACACCTGTACAAGTTTATTTACTGGACTAGAACCCTAAACCTTTTACCATGAAACAGCCCGTTTTAAAGAATGATTTGAGCTATTTTTTTTAAGCTGGAACGGGCCGTTCTTGTTTTAGAACGGGCCGTTCCAGAATAGAAATTTAAACATTTTTTTGAATCTGGAACGAGCCGGAAGACGTTTTTAGGAATTAAAATGTGGTTTGGAACGGGCCGTTCTGGTTTTGGAACGGCCCGTTCTGGGCAAACAGTGAAAATGCTGGTTTTCCTATAAATAGGCCCTCTCCCCTTCATTTTTTCCATACGATTTCAGCTCAGTTTCTCTCCTTTATTCCTTCCCTGTACTACTTCTGATTCACCTTCATAGTAAGAAAATCTTTTTTTGGTTCAATTTTCATTAACCAAATATCAAAAATGTTATTGTGGAAGCAAAATGAGCATATGTCTGCCTTCATTGGTAGAACGGTAAGTTTAGCACTTTCGTTATTTACTTTAAATTTCAATGAACTTGTAACAAATTAGTACTAATTTTGGTAATTATTGCAGGAGACTGAGAATATTATTTGTTCTTACTGTCATTCAATGCCAGAACCCCACCCTCTAATTGTTCCTATACTAGAGGAAGTTGATTTTTCTGGGGTTGCAAACCTCAGACATCTGAAAGTGGATCACGCATTAATCACAGCTTTGGTTGAAAGATGGAGACCTGAGACTCATACCTTCCATTTTCCAACTGGAGAGTGCACCATAACACTGGAGGATGTTGCACTTCAACTTGGCCTAAGAGTTGATGGTTTACCAGTCATTGGCCCAACATTATATGACTGGGAGGAAATGTGCTCCACCTATCTCGGAATCATGCCAGTTAAAGGTGAGTCATTAATTGGCTCTATGATTAAATTAAAGTGGTTAAGAGAAAATATGTTAGAATTACCAGAGGAACCATCTCAAGAACAAATTCATGCACATTGTAGAGCATATATATTAGGTTTAATAGGAGGTGTTTTGATGCTTGACAAAACAGGCATAATAAGGTACATCTTATGTATTTATCTTTATTAATAAATTTTAGAAGAACAAGACGATAGTTGGGGGTCGGCTTGTTTGGCTATGTTATATAGGGAAATGTGTAGAGCTACAAATGTTAGCAGCAAAACAATGGGTAGTTGTGCATCTTTGTTACAGTCTTGGGCATGGCATCGCATGCCATATATTGCGCCTATTTCCAGGATACCATCAACATTCCCTCTAGTTTGTAAATGGAGCGGGGGCAGAGTTTTAAACTTTCAAAATGTACCTCATAATGATGTTGTTGGATATAGATCAAGGTTTGATCACATTCAGAATGATCAGGTAACTCTTTAAAATCAAAGTTTTATTATTATTTTTTATTTTCTTTTGTTTAGCATAATATGTTAACTTAAAAAGTTTAATTTTTTTTGTAGTTTTTATGGGCGCCATATGCAGTATTGCAAACTTCATGTGGCTACTGGTTGTAGTGGTGGATTATTTGGAATTGGGAGGGTTTCTTCATCATTATCTTCATGTGCAGAGAGAATTTCGTTTTCGTCCTCGCTAAAAGGATCAAAGACATTTTCTGTTGGGAGACCAACAACAACATGATCTTCAATGTTGGTTTCAACATTGGGTTGAGAAGCAGAAGGTGTAGCTTGCTCAAATGGCTGAGAAGGTATTTGATTAAGGTCCATGATTGGACCAGTTAAAAGCTGTGTGTATGACTCAATGTCGTAGTTGGAGGGGATATCATAAGAAGGGCCAGATGGGTTAGTGTTCTGGTAACTTTGATAAATTTCGTAAGGTGAACGTGAAGGTGAAACTTGTGGTACATGTGATTCAACTGTAGTAAATGTAGCATATAATTCAATACCTGATTGAAGTTGATTAGAATCGTGAACATTGAAAAGTGCCTCAACGTCTTCATCATCCGTCAACTCAACACAGGTATAGCTACTAACCCCTGGGCCAAGTCTAATAGGGTACCAAAAATGTATGCTAGCCACCCTCTCAGAATCTTGTCGATGTAGCTTTTTGTGGATGACTCTTTGAAGCCTTTCTAGAGTAATTCCTCTCTTGATACGAACTAATTTTGCAGATAGAGAGGAGAAGGTGATTCCTTCATTCGGACATTGGTTAATGGAACCATCAGAATGAACAATAATGTAGATTGAAGAAGCCATTTTATGAAAGGTTTAAAGGAAATGAACGTGATTCTAAGAAAGTGATTCAAAAGGGGTAGATGGAAGGAATAAAGGAGAGAAGGTAAGCTGAAATTGTGTGAAAATAATGAAGGGTAGAGGGTCTATTTATTGGAAAACCAGCGTTTTTACTGTTTGCCTAGAACGGGCCGTTCCAAAACTAGAACGGCCCGTTCCAAACCACGTTGTAATTCGTAAAAACAGTTCCTGGAACGGGCCGTTCCAAGGCCGTTCCAGATTCAAAAAATTGTTTAAATTTCTATTTTGGAACGGGCTGTTCTAAAACAAAAACGGCCCGTTCCAGGTTAAAAAAAATAACTAATTTTTTTTTTCAAACGAGCCGTTTCAGGGGTCATTTTTTGCTTTAAAACTTAATTCCGGAACGGACCGTTCTTGACCCGTTTTAATTTAAAAAAAAATACTCTATTTGTTTAAGCAGAACGGCCCGTTCTGATTTCGGAACGGGCCGTTCCACTTCCAACATTTGCCCAGATTGGCCCACAAACCCGAAAAAAATAAATAAAAATAACTCAGAATTCGGTTCCCAGGGAATCGAATTCTGAGAAGAAAAAAAATATATAGAAGCTCAGAATTCGGTTCCCCAAAAACCGAATTCTGATCATGCACAATAAAAAGTTCTAGTCCGCTAAACCCTAAACCCTAAACCCTAAACTTGTACAGGTGTTAAATGTGTAATTTTTCTTTTAAAAAATATTATTTAGGTAAAAATTTCACGATCTTCTTGTGATTTGACCTTCACTTCCACCTGTTTTATAACCTGCACATCACTATCACGAGTCAATCCCCTTTGGGCCAAATTATTTGAAGAAGCACTTGAGGTTTAAACACTGGAAATGCAAAACACAAGAAGCTATATAAAGAGAGTAATTCCTAATAGGTACAACCAATAAAAAAAAATAAAGATAACATTAAAACAACAGTCATCTTGAGCTTTTCATTGGTAGTGCCTAATAGGCAGCTGCTCATGCATCAATTGCTCAAAAAATACAGAAATGCCATCAGATGATACCTTATTCACAATAATAGTAAAATTTCAACAACTTGAAATCCTCAGACAACATCCGATAGCTATACAAACATGTCGTCCGACTTCAACTTTTGAGTTTTTTTTTTATAGCCAAAAAATAAAACCTGACGTAGGTTTGAATTGATTGAGAGATTTATGTTAGAATCTAAATTTAATTACAATACACAGATAGTATAACAGTTTTTTAAAAAACGCTTTTAAAAAAATTAAACAAACCAATTGTGAGTTTCATAGTGTTTATTTAAGTTTTTTTAGTAACGAATTCAAGATAATTTTGAAGCAAGTATATATATATATATATTTCAAATCCTGACTTTTGTAAGCATGAAAATTGAAAATTATGAATATTTAAGTAAAGAGGGATTTGAATCCTGACTTTTGGAAAGGGATATATTTCAAATCTCTTAAGTTATTCCTTACAATCTTCTCATATAAAAACACACACACATATATATATATATATATATATATATATATATATATATATATATATACGATTGAGTGATTTAATTGATTTTTAAATTAATTGTTAAAATTAGATTTGAAAATTATCAAACCTCATGTAAATAGTTATATTTTTCACAAGTATACTTTATAGAAAATAATTTTCTGTTCGAAGAAGGTAAGATAATAAACGTAATAGAATTTCTATTTTACAGTAAATTAATCTATTAAATCCAACTCCAACAGCATCATGTCAATAGATTAAAATTGTTCGTCTCTTTTTGGTATTTTATAACAAAATATTTTTCGTCTAGTATATTTCTTAAGTTGACGGGGTTAAATAAATTTTGTCTTTTATAACAAAATATTTTCCGTGTACGCAACGAAAAATTAAATTGTCGCTATCATGTACAACTTTTATAATAGAATTAAATATATTTATAATCTTTTAAAATATATTCTTTTTTATTTTCCAAATTTTAAACAATTTTTCATTTTCTATTTTGAAAAATAAATCCATTTTAATGGATTAACATGTTATTGTGCATCAGTTTTCATCGAGAGTTAATAATACATATATATTAATTAGTTGTTAAGTTTATTTATTTATTTTTATTTCATATTATTTACTATTTATTACTATAATTATTAACTACAAAGAATAATAGAAGAAAAATGTTGTATAATTTGTTTGTTTGTTTATTATGCACAGAAAGCAGAAAAATTCCACAAAGTGAAAGACAAGATAGTTAGAAAATTTCGAGCAGGCTTTCTGTATGTGTTAGTCCTTTATCCGATGTTTCTCACAACCTCAACATGTCTACACATAACATCGCCAGCAAACCCTCCAAGCTCTACATGCATGCCACGTGTCTCTCTATGTTCTCTTCACAATCCCTTCATAAACCACCACATTTTCTTTCATCTTCAATCTTCATCAATTGCATGTGCCATCAACACACATTCATGGCAAACAGAACCACCCTTTTGCTCTTTCTCTTTGTTCTCTGCCATGGAGTGGCCTTAACAATGGCCCTCCTTGAAGATGAAGAGTCATCAAACAATTTGTTCATGATGCACAACTCCAAGATAGTGGTGGAGACTGAGTTTGGTGAAATGAGAGTACTGAAAAGCCATAGGGATGTGATTTTGGATAGGCGCATGCACATTGGTTTCATCACTATGGAACCCAAGACCTTGTTCGTTCCTCAGTACCTTGATTCTAATCTCATCATATTTATCCGTAGAGGTATTGCCATCTTTTCAATTCCCTCACTTTTCATGCTAAATCATAATAACACAAGCATGCAAGCAAGGAACTAGAAATAAAAAAAGACCCTGAATACAAAAGATGGCGATAAATTGCAGAGCTGGAAACATGTGAAACACCAACTGACAACCCCTCTTATGTAATCTAACCATAAGTTTGAGATGGATTTAATTTTGAAATTTTGATGCAAGGTTAGTGTGATAATATCATCTTTAAAGTACATATTATTAGAATGTCTTGAGGATATGTACTGTCATATCATAACTAGTCTAGCTATTTTAATTAAGCCCATAAGATTAGATTGGGAGAGAAAATAGATTAATCATCAATATTACATTATCACATATACTAATTATCATCTAATCATAACCTTTCATATAAAGAAAGTAAAAGGTAAATGTATGAATATATATATCTTAACACTCTTTTTTAGTTTGAACATTTATCTCAATCTTTAGATTAAATGTTTAAATATAATCCTAGAGACATAGGAAAGAATTACTTGAAAGTTTAGGCTTAACACTCTTTTTTAATTTGAACATTTATCTCAATCTTTAGATTAAATGTTTAAATATAATCCTAGAGACATAGGAAAGAATTACTTGAAAGTTCAGGCTTAACACTTTTTTAATTTGAACATTTATCTCAATCTTTAGATTGAACCTTTTAAATATACCAAAGACGGGTTACGGACGGGTTTGGGGTTTGGGGTTTGGGTTTTGGGTTTAGGGTTTAGCCTGTCATATTATAAAAGTAAACTCATGGATTACTATATCTATTTTTGAAAAGTGCCATTTTTTTTTTACTGATATCGATCATAATTATCGTAAGAGCTGTGATGCTGGTTTTTAATTGTTTTTTAACTGATTATATGATGATATGTTTTTAATTTAAAATAATAATATCTGAAAAAAACAGTGTCATGTCATTACTGATATGTGGGTGATATCACATATAATAATAAGCTTTTTGATTTTTACGTTATCTGTTCTAAAACTATTTGAATAGATCTATTAAATTTTAGCTGATTAGAGAAATTGAGTTATGTTTGAAATTGGTTTCAGGGGAAGCAAAGTTGGGATTCATATATGATGATGAACTAGCAGAAAAGAAGTTGAAGACAGGGGATGTATATGTGATTCCAGCGGGTTCAGCATTTTATTTGGTGAATATTGGGGAAGGTCAGAGACTTAACATCATTTGCAGCATTGACCCCTCTACACACTTGGGACTAGATACCTTCCAGGTACATGCATCCATCCATTATAATTTAACATCTTTCACTTTATTATCATTTATTATTTCGGAGTTGTGCCACTTTGTGACTAAGGTTTGACATTCTTCAATTTTACCTTCACCATGCAGTCCTTCTATATTGGAGGAGGAGCCAAATCACACTCGGTGCTTTCTGGATTCGAATCTGTGATCCTTGAAACTGCATTTAACGTAAGCTAATATAGTGACAAGTTTAATTGTGATGCAGGAACAATGTAAATGTTCTTTATACTTTCATTGAATCAGAAATCATTGTTTATACTCTCATTGATCAGAAAATCATTCTTTATACTTTCATTGAGCAGAAATCATTCTTGATGGAATGACTTTTAAGGTTATTGCAAAGGGATTAGTGGTATATCAATAGTTTTACACTTTTAACCAATCAGAAATCACTTACTATATCTTTTAAACCAATTGTCACTGTGTAAATAAAGTACATAACCTATTTTTCTACTATAAAAGTTATAAAACTTATTATACATTGATGATAGTGTAAAGTTTTTCACCGTAAGTTATAAAACTAGCACTATACACAAAAAACACTAACAAATTTCTTTTATTAATTATAACTGTAGGAATCAAGAACAGAGATAGAGCAAATCTTCTCCGCAAAACTAGATGGGCCATTTGTGTACGTGGGTGATTCTCATGCACCTAGCTTGTGGACTAAATTTCTTCAACTGAAGAACGAAGACAAAGTGCAACACATGAAGAAAATGGTGCAAGACCAAGAAGAAGAAGAAGATGATGTTGATGGTGGTGATGAAGAGAAGAAAACAACTAAGCTATGGAGGAAGCTCTTGGAAACTGTATTTGGGAAGGTGAATGAGAAGGCAAGGAACAAAGACACTAATGGTCCCCCTGACTCTCACAACCTCTATGACAAAAAACCTGATTTCAGTAACGCTTATGGTTGGAGCAAGACACTGCATGGAGACGACTATCATCAACTCAGAAAACCTGACGTTGGAATTTTTCATGTCAACCTCACTGCGGTAAGAAAACAAGTCCTTCAATATTTATGTGCAAAACTTGAACAAAATTTACAAATAAGTACTTTTATCCAATGGAAATTGACATTGTTACCAAGATGAATTTCCAATTTTAGTTTAGTTTAGCATTTGAATGGGGCAAAACATGTATGCAATTCCTCTCTAATTAGAATTGAAGTTTAATTAGCATAATAAAGATTTGTATTAGAGATCAATATAGATTATCGAAGTAAAATCCAATTCTGATTAGATAATAGCTTCAAAAGTATCCAACTATAGAACCGTATCTAACTTTTCTCCATTTGAATACGAGAAAGTAGGACACGTTGATTGTATAAAATACTTATATACTTTCATCTAGTCACTAATCATCATATATTTTAAGCTTATTGACTTTTACAATATATACCTTACAAGTTATACGGTAGTAATTTCTTATTATAACTACATTGCAAGTTATACTAGCAGTGATTTTTTATTTTTGATTGACTGATGATCTAAAACTGATTTACACTATCAGAGGGTAACTTCTGATTGATTTTTGCACTATCAAACATGACCAATAAACTCCTCGACACTCGATTATTGCACTGCAAATTGAATTAATTTGGATAATGCCAATTATTTAGATAACACATATCCTTACAGACTTACAGTAAGTTTTGTCCTAACAATTCATGAAAATTGTCACTTTGTGACATCCATTTTTCATGCACAGGGATCCATGTTGTCACCTCATGTAAATCCAAGAGCAGCTGAGTATTGCATAGTGCTGAGAGGTTATGGTAAATTTCAATTAGTGTTTCCAAACGGAAGCAATGCAATGAACATTCAAATCAAAGCAGGGGACGTGTTTGTGGTGCCAAGATACTTCCCCTTCTGTCAAATAGCATCAAGGGATGGACCCTTAGAGTTCTTTGGCTTCTCCACCTCATCCAGGAAGAACAATCCACAGTTTCTGGCTGGTTCTATGTCCCTTCTTAGGACCTTGATGGGGCCGGAGCTTGCGGCGGCTTTCGGTGTCAGCGAGGGCACACTGCGGCGAGCCCTTGATGCTCAGCATGAGGCTGTGATACTTCCATCAACATGGGCTGCACCACCAGAAAATGCAGGGAAGATGAAGAAGGTGCACATGAGTCCAAAGGGAATCAGAACTTAGAAGTTTTTTCAATAATGTGGTTATGAATGTTTTTTAGTAGAATTTCATTTGATTTGGAACATGCTTATTTGGTAGTGCTAGTGTGTAGTGAAATTCTGTTTTGAGTTTTTAAGTTCTTTTTATTTGGTTGAGATGTTGTGTTCTTGAATTTTCTTGAGTTAATAAGATCTGCTTTCTTTCTGCATTGAATTCGTTCATGTCTCTGCTTTCTTCATTGAAAGAGCTACTTTTGCTTTTGTGTTGATGGACATTTTGTGTACAGATAAAAAAAGTGATATATGTGAATGTGATAAATTTTAATGAGTTAATTACTGTTAAGAGATGGTGAATTAGCAGACATTCTCCAATGAATAATAGGTAATAGTCAACCTCGAATTGATTGTGGGGTTTAAAGAATATTTATGTATGTTTTGGTTCTTCCTTTTGTTCTGTGAATGTGTCTTGTGTCTTCGGAATCATAGAATATGGCATAATCATTCCTCTACTGAAATGCTTGTGCTCTAATGGATTAATTGAAAGTTTAACTTTGATTTATTTAAAGGCTGAAATTGCATTGCGCCGGATAATATGATTGTTTTCAGAGATATGTTATTTATAGAACACTTTTTATAATATTTCTGACACTTTTTATTTTCACTAATCATTTTATCTAACATTCTTTTTTCTTTTCATTATATATTTTGTTGAATAAAAAAATATATAAATACAAATTTTCTCGTGTTAAAGGCTGCAACTGAACCAGTTAAATAAACGATATTATTTTGTAGGTCCAATCCAATTTATTCGGTGTGCTTGAGTTTGAACTGGAATATATATTGTAAAGAGAAAATTTAGGCAAATAAAAAAATATAGACTAATTGACATTTGTAACATTGGATTTGGCTCTATACTTGAGTTCCAATATCATTAGGAGATCTCAAACTTCAGTTTACACAAGTATATTTTGGTCAATTTCATCCGAATCAATAGTCACATCTCAAACACATAATCCCTCATAAAAAAAATACCTATAATTTAAAAAGAAAATAGAAAAAAATTGTCAAATAGATTTTAATTTTAATCTTTATATATATTTGAGCCATTGGGGAAAAAAATAATATTGCATGATCTGCTCCTAATTATGATAAAATTAACTGCCAACAAAAAGTTTGATAATTCAGTAGCAATATTTGTGGGGTATTGTTCCATTTGGATTCACATGTATGTTGGTACGTGAGTAGAGTGAATGTTAAATGGAGAAACAGTGCACGTGTTTTTTTCTCTTCTGTCTTTTGTGCTGTGTCCAGAGTGTAGAGACCTTATCTTAATTAGAAGCTGCATCGAAATTTCTGTGCTGAAAAAACATAATAGTAATAATCATACTATTCATCAATCTCATTCCCACATCTATACTTTCACCAAATAAGATTGTCTTCAGGCTGTAGTAAGGATTATTTTCAAGTTAATGCAAAATTGTTTAACATTTATATAATATGGTTTTTACATTAATTTCTCTTAAGTTAAATAATTCATATCAATTTAATATTTATTATATTATATAATATTAAAAATATTTAATTATTAACCCAGTTGGATTAGTTAAGGACAAAACAATAAAGTACTAACTTAAAAAATAATCATCGCTGTTATATTTCTCATTTTATCAATAATAAAATATTAAAAATAAAAATAAAATCACAATTAAAATATAATAATATTAATGAATTCTTAAATATTTAAACAGAGAAATAAATCAATAAACTCCTTAATAAATAATTAAAGTAAAACACTAAGATTTTGACATTTGTCACGTTTGATTTATAAGCCAACCAAACAAACATATACATCTTATTTTTGACAAATAATAATAATAATAATAACTAGATTTACGTTGTGACCCTTTTTGGCATAAAAAAAAAGTGGGTGGATAGGACGAGAGTGAGAGACGTCACAAAAATAAATAAAGAGTCCACACTTATTTATTATTTCTCTTCTCTTTTCTTTTGTATCCATTTCCACTTGTTTTCCCTGAAATCAAAGCAAAAAATGCAACCGATGGTGAACCTGTGTGCTACTCATGGTGTTCCACTTTGTGTCTCTGGAATTACCAACCCTCTTGCTCTTGCTAAGGAGTATCTTCTCTCTCTCTCACTTTCTTTTTTTTCTTTTATTCTATTTGTCTAGCTAGTTGATGATCTTAATTAATAATTCATGTAGGATGGAAGATCATGAGCGTAGGAGGAAGGCCATGAAGATGCAAAGATCAGTGGCTATGCATGCAAATGCAAATGATCAATTGCAAAGGAGAAACTATGAGATCATGTTCATGGCTGATCTAGATGACCTCATCATCCATCATTTGTTCTACACTCACCTTCATTTAACTGCAAAAGCTGCATAGCATCACTCTTTCTAGACTCTATTATATGTATCTATATTCCCGTGTTTCTAAGTTAAGTTGCCTTCTCTTTAGTTAATTAATTGTTATGTTCATATCTTTAATTTCGTTTGTTTGTTTAACTATGGGAAATTCTAGATCCTTTTCTTTATTAATATTGCTGCTGCTCATATAAACTAAGGGGGGTGTATTGGTTTAGGATTTCGTAGGATTTTAAAAGACTTTTTTTGAGTAAAAAAGTCCATTGGTATTCAATCAGGATTTTATGTCACTTAAAAACAATCCAGTGGTATTCAATCTGGATTTTTAGGATTTTTTAAAGAGTCCATTAAAATCCACTGGTATTCATTTGAGATTTTTTACAACTTAAAAACAATCCATTGGTATTCAAAAATTTAAGGATTTTAAAGGATTGTTGTGTGAGAGGGATTTTGAAAGACTTTCTAGTGTTATCTATAAATACCAGATTCATAAAACAATCCCATCCAAACCCATCGGATTTTGAAGGATTGTTTGAAATGATTTTTCAAGTGTTTTAAGAATTTTCAAGTGAGTTTTTCATCTTTTTTTTCTATGCTCCTGTCTTCTCCAATTTTTCTCTACTAATAATACTACACTATTGTTCATTGCTCATATATAATACTATTCTCATACCATTCTCCTATTTTGTGAAACTCTAATATGTAAATGATAGTGTCATTGACTTGTTTTATTTTTCTGTTCGTTCTCTTTAATTGACTTACTTTATTTTATTCTATGTAGTTGAATTTGTTCCTTTATATAACACAAAAAAATACTTGAAATTTTAACTTTTAAGTGGTAATTTTTTTTATGACACACGTTAAGAAAAGAAAAAGGTGAAAGATGAAATTGATATCATAATCTCAACAATATATATATATATAAAAGATGAATTTGTTAGGGTTTTTGTGAGTAGAATGAGATAAAAATGGATCTTAGTAGGGGGAAGAACCCTCTTAGCATAAAATTGCGAATTCTCTCTTTCTCTTGAATTTGTTACTCTTATCCCTCCTCCTTTTATGACTCAACAATTATTTTATTTTTTTTACTATGAATTTTTCTTTTTTATTTTTATATTATGAAATTAAGATTTTTTATATTTTAAAAAAAGAAAATTAACATAAGACATTGCAATATCTAATTTTTTAGGGTTTAGGATTTATGTCTTCATTAACTTATTTTTTAAAAAAGAAAATATTGTTAAAATATTTGTTAGAATAATTTATATTTATAAATATCGTTAAAAATTATCATATATATATATATATATATATATATATATTCTCTATATTTAAATACTTATGTTTATATAAAAAAAAATTATATATCTAAATATTTTTTCAGTATCGAATATACTAATTTTTTTATATAAAAAATTATCTTATGTTTCTATATTTTCGTTTTTACATTTTTTTTTTATAATAACTGAGGTATTTGATCCATTTGGATAGCAAAAATATATTCGATCTTGAATGATGGTGTGCTTCTAAAAATAATAATATAATTTTATTAATTTTGTCTATTATCCGTAATTATTTATATAACTATTTTTTAACATATATTGTTTTAGTAATTCAAATGGGAGATTCACAAGGAAATAATAAAGAAAAATGAAAAGAGAAAGAAAACTATGAAGCTTGGATTAAGGATGATTCCGATGAATTGTTACAATTGATAGTGAATGCTATAAAAAGAGGATAGAATATTATAGAGAATTATTATTATTATTTATCTAGACATTATTTTTTTTATTTATTATTTTTATCTTTGACTCTTTTTAAATTTGAATGTATAATTTTTTTTAAATCTTATCAAATGTCAAAACTCTACAAAATCCCACAGAATCCATTAAAATCCTAATTTAAAAGTCTTGCAGAATCCATTAAAATCCTGATTTTAAGTCTTGTAGAATCTTGCAAAATCTTAAAAGTCATGAAAATCCTGCAAAGTCTTTTAAAATTCGCAGGATTTTTTTTAACTAAAAAAGTCCTTTAAAATCCTAATCCAATACACGCCCCTAAGAAAGTGGTGCTTAGAAGTCATGAAGGGTATTCTCGTGTATTTTCAACTTAATTTCTTTAGTTTTAATTAGATTTAATTTTCTCTAAGCTGCACCGCGTGCAACTCGAGGTCTATTGTTAGGTTAATTTAGTGAGAGAAAAGAAAAGCATGTACAATTGTGCTTTCACTGTTTGAATCTGAATCTTCTACGCGAAAGGGGTTATTCTATTCTCGTTTCATTAATTCCGCTACCCCAGCACTTTAATTTCAATTAATTAAAATTTTGCAAAAATAAAAATCTCTTCTATCAAAGGAAAAAAAAAACTGTAATAATGTAATGAAGCACACTTAAAAAATATCGTGTTTAAATGGTTAATTTTAATTTTAAAAAAATCACCCAGAAGTCGATTTTTGATATGAGTTTAGCGTTTAATGTCATGTTTCATAAACATGACTTACCTATATCTGAATTTTTTTTAAAATTATTCATTTCAAAAGTTTAGAAGAAAAATAACTGCCTACTGACTATATATGTATTTGACTTCTCACATCTTTGACATATTTATCTTTTAACTATTGTAAATTATCTATAGTTACTTACGTATTTTTTTTATTTCTCAAATGCTGACACAGAGTACCTTTTTTCATTGATTCTAAATAAAGATTATCTTACTTGATAAGAATATATTTGTTTATAAATTGTAAGATAAAATTAAGATGTAATTTCTTAAGTATTTTTTGTGCTATTTTTAAAATTGAAATTTTGGTTTTATAGTGTGTAATAAAGATTTATATTAAAAGTTAGTATAAAGTATTGACATAATATTCAAATTTTAATTAGAAAATAATACTAAAAATGCTTAGAAAATAATTGTACATAAAGTTTTTCTTAAATTTTAATATTCTAAAATTATAACATATTTAAAACTAGATGTAGATCGAACAAAACCAATCCAATTTCATAAAAAATAAATTATAAATTGATAGTTATCTAAAATCCAGGCAAGGTTGTTATATGTTAATTTTCGTTATTTCAATTTCACACTTGAAGGTAAGTTCACTAAAAACTTTGTAAAATGCTCTATCTTGAATTTAGGGTTTTTTATCAATAGAAAAGTTTATAACAATGAAAACAAACCTAAATTCTCATGCATCTTGACTTTAGGTTTAAGGGTTAAAAATCTTCTCATGTTAATAAAAAAAAAAATACAATGTCATATCATAAAAGTAAAAGACATAAAAATTAATTAATGGAATTTACATAAATAATGCTAGATCTTACCATAATTATTTAATATTTTTTCTCTTGTAAATATTGTCATGTTTCTAACTAACATAAGAAGATTAAAATATCAAATATGTGGATTAATCAATACAGGTTTGTAATAGCTTAACTAGTAGTTACATTAAATATTCATAAGATTAATTTTGTTGTTCATAATAATCTTATTTGGCTGGACTAAGAAGATCCATAACCTATATCTTGTTGACAGCAGATCTATTCCGATGTAGAAGCACACGCATACATTTTTCCAGCAACTTGATGCCTTCTTCAACGGTCAAACTTTCATGCCACTCATTCACGGAGAATTGGCCTAGCACGATTATTTCCCACAGTAGCTATATGATTGTCTTCAAAATTAATACCAATCATGGTAACCTGAATAAGATTCCTTAGCACAAAAACTGAGTAAACTTGCAGGCCACTCACTGTTGAACTAAATGAAAAAGGCATACCCTGCCAAGGTACTTTTATCCATTCTTCACACCACCAAGAACAAGGGAGTTCCACATAACTTGAGTTAAACAGTTGTGCAACTCCTTAGGCCCTAAAGAATTCCCATCATCCCACATATTGTCATTCAGACTGCATCAGTCAAAATTCAAAATCAAGAGTTACAAGGGAACATTGAACCGAAGCAATCAATTCTGAAGTTTCCATGAAGAGCGTGTTTGTATGCACGTTGGAAACGTGAAAAACCACGTTTAACGTGGAAGCTATTATTAATAACTTCCACGTTAAACGTGGTTTTCCACGTTTCCAACGTGTATACAAACACGCTAGAAGTCTAAAATAAAATGAATCAAGCAAAGGAAACAAAAGCAAATGCATAGCAATTAACTAAACAGATTCTCCTATCCTCATCTTATCAGAAATACCCGAGGCTTACATAAGCTTGTCGAGGTAGAGCAGAATCTTTCCCCACTGGCACCAAGAAGGGAATGTTTCCCAATGGGCTTTACACGCTCAACACTCTTGTATCGCATGGTAGACCCATACGAACCTATTAGTGTAACCATCATTTAAATAAATCATAGAGTGAGGCCACTAATGGGCAATGAACTGCACAGCACGTAGCTGACATTGACAATTCAGAAACATAAATCACAATTTACTAAAACTACATCATTCAACATAAACGAAGGCACATATTTGTTTCTTTAAACAAAAAAATTGTAAAGAAAAAACAACAATGAAGAACACAATTCCACCAAATAAACTAACTAAACAATTTCTCAATTGGATTTTGGACAGTAAATACTGATTGGACTGTTCATATGCATACTCAATATGCAATCAACAACCAAAAAAAAAGTTTTATTATGTACACTATAAAAGTGAAATATGAAAAAATAGGGATGAGAGTTGAATTTGCATTTGACCTCCCATATTAGCAGCCATGAGAATCCCATCTTTTATTTGATGGCAACCACAGAGGATTTGGTCACACAACCCGTGTTCTTCTTCAACAATACTATGCAAGGTCAATTTTCTGTCCTGACCAAGAAGGCAGCATCTGATAGGGAAAAAAGCGAACTCTCTTTTGAGGGGAGGAGACTCCTAAGAACAAAAGTGTAGCATATAAATGGAAGAAAAAATGAATATTCTCATTCACAAGTTTCTCCATACATTGCATCACCCATATAAGCATAACCTCTCAAACATAAAATGCAACTCAGAGACAAGCAAAGAAACAGAATATAACAATACAAAATAACCAACAAAACAAACTCCTTTCAAAACTCAACCCCAGCAACTCCTAACAAACAATATCTTCTATTCCAAATTCACCATTAAAACAGTCTAAAGTAATCCATAATCCTTCATCCATTAGGGCCTCAGCCTATTTTGTTTGACTCTGATTTGAGGCACTTGATCCAATCCATGATTGTCAACATTAGCCTCAGCATTTTCAGCTTCTGAGGCACTTGATTCAGGCCTTGATTGTCAACAATTCAACATTAGTCTCAGCATGTTCAGCTTCTGGGACTATTTGACCAGCCTCTTTCCTATCATCCAACAGCTCACGAAGAGGGCAAGGTGTTTGTGGAAGGGAATAGAGATGATAGGAATTAGGCAGAAAGTTGGTCAAACAACCCAAGAAATTATAAACCCGCTGTTAATAGGCACATAAAGCCCTTGTCCTTTGGTTAGGATGTGCCATACTGTAGATGTGATGTGATATCAAGTGATGCCGACAACAATTTTAGTATCCTAAATCTTAAACCCTAAACTAGCAAAATTGTCGCCTGCGTCACTCAACATTATGAAGCTTTGCATATAGCATGTAAAATTGTAAATATAACTCTTCTCTATCAAACTAAAGAAACAGCCAACTATAGTGATAAAAGAATGGGAAACTGCAGTACCTGAACCAATTCTGCTCACCGATTTCCCACATTGCTTACTGAATTCCCATAGTCATCTTCAAGCACATATAGAAGCTTCCTGTATGCATGCCCATCTACAAGGTCCTTTTCTTGCAACTCCTGCAAAAACCTCATGCCCTCCTGAATTGTTCCTTGTCTACATATCTCATCCAGTACAGTCCTATATGTAATAAAATCAACCGACCTTTGCTTATCAGTCATCTCCCACAGATAATTTACTGCCTCCTCAATCTCTCCACCAAGTGCCAAAGAATTGACAAGCGAATTATATGATTTACTACTAGGAACAAAGCCTTTGGTCTTCATTTCACAACATAATTCTTTGGCATTATTTGTTCTGCCTTGTGCACACAAGCCGTGAATCAAGCAATCATATGTTAAAGCGTTGGGCTGACAATCATAGATCACACCCATCTGATGAAATATCCTCAATGCATCATTGACATGAAGAGATAGCACATAACCTTTGATCATAGTGTTCAATGAAAAAATATCAGGCTTGATCCCATCATTGACCATTTGCCTGAACAAACACCTAATTGTTTCCATATACACATGGTTTATATAGGAGTTGCTTCCTCTACCCAAAAATGCCGCAAAAAGAATATTATAGGTCCTAAGAGAAGGCCTAAAACAGCAATTCAAATTCCTACCACTTTTCATGTGCTTAAACACATGGACAGCTCTAGTCAACTTCCGCGCCTGAGTGAAATAATATATAACCGTGTTGAACAATGCCTCTGAACCAATAAACGGAACCGCAAGCAATTGGTTCACAATGTCATCCATCTCTTGGTACATCTGTGCAGCACCAAGCTTCTTTATGGCAACATGAAATGTGGACTCATCGTGCCGAAACCGGGGCTGCTGAGACGCCCAGTGAAACAATTCTAAGCAAACTAAGGGGTCATCTTGTTGAGTAATCACATTGCATAGTTCTTGAGGAGTGAACCTTGGGGGAAGTTGGGACAGTACCAACTGAAATTGGGCTTGGTCTAGGGTAGGCTTGGAGGCCTTTAACAACCTCTTCCGAGCCCGTCTTCTATAAGATCTTGAAGGAGCCTTGGTTGAATATTGAGAAATAAATGGTGCAAATGGGACCGGAAAATGAGTGTAATTAGTGCTGATTTGGAATATAAATGAGTGAAATTTGTGGGTATGGTGAAAGAAACCTATCTTGTGTAAATTTTTCCCAAAAGTATTATCGAGCTCAGGAAATTTGTGGCGAAATGAGTTTGTGGAGAGTATATTTTGATTTGAAACATTCCTCGTGAAGTAGGTACCAGGATATTTGAAGCAATTTCTAGCGAAAGATAACATTTTTAAGGAAATTTTAGTTTAGAAAACAAAGTAAGTGTCGATTTGCAACACTTACTTGCTTTCAAGCTCAATGAAACCAATCCTTCTCTGTCACGATCAAACTAATAATTAATAATCGAAATCAAAACAGAGGGAATTAGGAATAGTGCAGTCTGCAGAGAGTGTCTGTGGAAGGAAGCAATTATTGTTAGCAAAAACGAGAGAAAACAATTACAATATGCAAATCATAGACATGGTTGTGTTGCGCCACAGAAGCGTACCTCTTTGCAGCAGCAGCGAACAAATGAGTGAAGAGTGCGTGGTACTTGGTGAGGTATTTTATTAAGTATATTTTATGACATAAATTCTTGTTTTTAATTATAATTAAGCTAAATTCTACTTTTTAATCTTTATTCAGTTTACTTCTTAATGCTCTCACAAATTATTTTTTAAATGAACAATATAATTAAAAATATAATATTATTCTATTTAAAATATTATCTATTAAATAAAAAGTTTTATTGTTAATTCATAAGTTAACAAAAAAAAAAATATAAGCTAAAAAAATTAACTATACATTTGGTTAAAAGAAGAGAAGAATTATATGAGGGAAAGAGTTAAAAATCTTGCTTAGTTGAGCAGATAACTCTTTTCATATTTACTTCACAAGCTGAAAAATTTTAAAAAAATTTAATTCATTTTTATCCTTATAAAAGATAAGCATCTGAAAGGACCTTCGTAGAGTGTGACTCATATAAACCGACAAGCTAATATGAGAATTATCTCCAAATCAGATGATAATTTTTTCACAGATTCATCTGATGAAGATTCTCTTACTTCAGCTTCATCAAAGTTTTAAAATTTTTCCTCTCTCCTCTAAATCTCTCAATATTAAAAACGGAGCTAAAATTAGGTGTGAAGATATTTTGTTTCATTCCATTTCCTTTTTAAAATTGAATCAAACAAAAAAATTATAAAAATCTCACTCTCACTCTTCCCTTGGTTCTCTTTCAACCAAATACTATAATTTAATTAAAAATTACTATCTTACAAATTATATATTAGCGATTATTCTTTTTATAATTTTAAAAGAATGGATACTAAATTTATTATTTTTTTATGCTCAAAGTTATAATTGGTTAAAATAATTAGGTTATTTTTTATCCTTATAAATTTAAATTTTAAAAATATAAGTAATAATATTTTAAATATTATTTTAAAAAAGTTTTAAAATTTCTCTCCTCTCCTCGAAATCTCTCAATATTAAAAATGGAGCTAAAATTAGGTGCAAAGAGATTTTGTTTCATTCGGTTAAAGTAATTAGGTTGACTCATTGAATTAAAATTATAAAAATATTAAATAAATAAATAAATAAATAACCCTTAATAGATTTGTTAGCTTTGCCTTTATTTTTAGCTGCATCTTGCAAGTTGCGCGTGTTTGGAAATGAGTTGAAGAAGGCATGCATAAGTCCATGAATTGAGTCATTTGAGGAGAAAAACGCAAAAACTATTGTTATTGACTGCTACTTTAGTACTTTGACATGGATCAAGTCTTTGTATCAAACAATGAGTATATAATATACTCTTTGTTTGCCTTCCACTTATCTGCTTTTTATACAAGAAGAGAACTCCCACTTATATAGGTGTTTGGTTCCTCGTTTCGGGTCTGATTTTGTATATTCCTGATGTGATTTTTTGAAACTAAAAGTTTTAGCTTTTACGTCTTATATTTCATTCCTTCATTGTCAATAAATTTTCAAATACGTTATTAGATTCAAACAAAGAGTATGTATGTGCGAAAATTTTAGAAATCATTCCTGGTAACATTTACTTTTATGTAAAAGATTACATTACATTTTCACCCAAAAAAAAAAAAAGATTACATCACAATCCATTTCCAAACACGCTATGCACATGCTGATGCCACCACATGATTTATTTTAAAGAGTAAAAAACAATGTAGTTATATGATTGAAACTTGAGCTTTCTGAAGATTTAGCTACACATTTGTTTTCTATACACTTGGGGAACAGTGATTGAGGGGAAAATGGATGCATGAAGAAAAGACAAAAACACAAAGCCTGTATCTTGTTGACAGCAGATCTATCACGACCCAAAAGCACACGCATGCATTTTTCCAGCAACTTGACGCCTTCCTCAAAAGTCAAATCTTCATGCCACTCATCTCTGAGAATTGGCCTAGCAAGATGATTTCCCAGCCCAGTGGCTATATGATTGTCTTCAAAATTAATTCCAATCATGTTGACCTGTGTAAGATTCATAACCATAAAAACTGAGAAAACTTGTAGGCTACTCACTGTTGAACAAAATAAAACAAATCAAAGCACACCATGCCAATGTACTTTTGTCCATTCTTGACACCACTAAGAACAAGGAGTTCCACAAAGGGTTGAACTTGTTACGCCTGTTATACATAACTCGAGTTAAATAGTTGTACACCTCCTTAGGCCCTAGAGAATTGCCATCATCCCACATGTCGTCATCAAGACTGCATCATTCAAAATTCAAAATCAAGAGTTACAAGGGAATATTGAACAGTTAATCAATTCTGAAGTTTCCATGAAGTTTAAAATAAAATAAATCAAGCAAGGGAAACAAAAGCAAACACATAGCTAGTAATTAAACGGACCCTTCTATCCTTTTCTTATTAGAAATCACCAAGGCTTACATAAGCTTGTGGAGGTAGATCAAAATCTCCTGAAAATCACTTATTTCCCCACTGGAATGTTTCCCAATAGGCTTTACACACTCAACACTTTTGTATCGCAGGATAGACCCATAGGAACCTATCAGTGTAACCATCACTTACACAAATCAGAATGAGGCCACGGTGAAATGCACATTGACAATTCAGAACATGAATCATAATTTACTAAAACTACATCATTCAATATAAATGAAGGCAAATCTTTGTTTCTTTAAACAAAATAATTAATCAGAAAATAAAAGACGTAATTGCACCTTTTTACACATGTTTCACAATTTTCTGAAGTTTGTCCCATAACTTTTAAAATTGAACATTTTATCACCTAATTTTTAAAATATTACATATTTTTTTATTTTATTAGCTAATCTCGTAATATATTAATTGTTGACATAACATATTAATTATGAACATGACATGATAATCCATGTCAGCAAATAATATAAAATCAACCACGATCAACTAAGAACTTTAAAACATAATCAACACATTAGCAAAATCTACAATTTTGAAAATTAAGTGATAAAATTTTTAAAATTGTGAAATATAGGTGACAAAAAAGTATAATTAAGCTAAAATAAAACGATTTAAAAACATAATTACACTGTAAATTAACTAAGCAATTTCTCAATCAAATTTTGGACAGTAAATACTGATTGAACTGTTAAAATACAAATTCAACTTGCAATCAACAACAACGAAAAGAAAAAAGGTTTTATCATCTAGACTACATAAATGAAATATGAAAAGTAGAGATAGGAGTTGAATTTGCATTTGACCTTGTTAGGCAACTGGCATTAAAAGAGAGAATAAAAGGATAGAAGAGAGAAATAAACAATACTAAGAGTATTTGTTTTTGGTGTATCTTAAACCTTACAAGGTGCCTCTATATATATAGCATAAGGAAGAGGCAAGCATTACAAACTAAGTGATGTGGGACTTAATAAGTAAGTTAAACTAAACAATGTGGGACTACTTCAATTTTAGAACTTAGACTACACACTTAACAATTCTCCCACTTGGAGTCTGAGTTCTAGTTAGCTTCCTTGTAAGCATCGAGTTCATATGCTCCTTCGCCTAGTGCAGCTTTCTTTATCTTCAATTATCCCTGAAGACCAGCTGAGGTAATGCAGAGCCTCAGCTTGTCAGTTGTAACAGTCTTAGTTAGCATATCTGCTGGATTTTCTGATCCTGAAATCTTCAGCAGAGATAATTCTTCATCATTTATCAATTCTCTAATGAAATGATATCTTAATTGAATGTGCTTGCATCTAGAATGGAAGACAGGATTCTTCGCAAGACATATAACACTCTGACTGTCACTGAACAATGGAGCATTCTTTTGTTCTTTCCCTAATTCACTGAGAAAGTTCTTTAGCCAGATCATCTCCTTGGCTGCTTCTGAGATAGCTATGTACTCAGCTTCGGTAGTTGAGAGAGCAACTCTATTCTGAAGCTTAGACTTCCAACTCACTGCAGTTCTCCCCAAGGTGAAAATGTAACCAGTGGTGCTTTTTCTAGTGTCCAAATCTCCTCCCAAATCTGCATCAGAGAACCCTTGTAAAGTGAAATTACCTCTTTTGAAGAGCAAATTTATTCCTGAAGTACCCTTCAGATATCTTAATATCCACTTTACACCTTCCCAATGCTTCTTCCCGGGATTCGATAGGAATCGACTGACAACTCCAACAGCATGTGCTATGTCAGGTCTGGTGCACACCATGGCATACATTAAGCTCCCAACTGCTGATGCATATGGTACTCTTGACATGTGGTCCTTTTCTTCAACTGTCTCTGGAGATTGCTTCTTTGAGAGCTTCATGTGAGTTCCCAAAGGGGTGTTCCTGATTTTGGCATCTCCAACATTAAATCTGTCAAGAAGCTTTTCTATGTATTTCTCTTGAGACAACTTCAAGACTCCTTCTAGTCTGTTTCTAGAAATCCTCATGCCAAGAATTTGTTTAGCTGGACCAAGATCCTTCATCTCGAAGTGGTCTGTCAATTGCTGCTTTAGCCTGTTAATTTCTGTCATATTTGGCCCTGCAATTAGCATGTCATCAACATATAGAGCAAGGATAATATAACTGTTAACATATTTCTTAACATAACAGCAATGATCCATGTCACATCTGCTAAATCCTGAGTTTTGCATAAACTCATTAAATTTTTTGTACCACTGCCTTGGTGCTTGTTTCAAGCCATACAAGCTTTTATGAAGCTTGCATACAAGATTTTCCTTGCCTGAAACTTTAAAACCTTCTGGCTGAGTCATATAAATATCTTCATCTAAATCTCCATGCAAGAATGCAGTTTTAACATCTAACTGCTCCAAATGAAGATTCTCTGCAGCAACAATGCTCAGTATGACTCTGATGGTAGTCATTTTTACAACTGGAGAGAAAATCTCTGTGAAGTCAATTCCTGGTTTCTGCTGAAATCCTTTGACCACAAGTCTCGCCTTGTATCTTTTTCTGCCATCAGATTCTTCCTTCAGCCTGTAAACCCACTTGTTTTGTAGAGCCATCTTTCCTTCTGGCAATTCAGTTAACGACCAAGTACCATTCTTTTGAAGAGATGTCATCTCATCCTTCATTGCTAACTCCCACTTGACAGAATCATTCCCCTGTATAGCCTCATCGAAGTATTCTGGCTCACCAGCATCAGTCAACAATAAATAGTGCAATGAAGGAGAATACCTTTCTGGTGCAACTGAAACTCTGCAGGATCTTCTCAAAGGAGGAGATGCTGGTTCTGATTCAACCTCTATATCTGTACTCTGGCTTCTGTTGGTTACGTCGCTTTCTGAAATTTCTTCAAGTTCTACTTTCTCAGAAGGCTCTGGCAACTTGTCTGTATCAATAGATTCTGCAGAAAATCTATCCTTATAAAATAGATTCTCATTAAAAGTGACATTCCTGCTTCTGATGATTTTCTTGTTTTGGTCATCCCAAAATCTGTAGCCATACATGTCAGAACCATAACCAATAAAATAACACTTTCTGGCCTTGGGATCCAATTTGTCTCTACTATCAGAGTCTATCAAAACATATGACACGCAGCCAAATACTCTTAAATGTGAAAGATTTACCTCCTTCCCAGACCATACCTCTTCAGGCAATTGATAACCCAAAGGAACTGATGGTCCTCTATTTATGAGATATGCTGTTGTGTTGATTGCATCTGCCCAAAACACCTTAGGCAAGCCCGATTGGATCCGCATGCACCTAGCCCTCTCGTTCAATGTTCTATTCATTCTTTCTGCAACACCGTTTTGTTCTGGTGTTCCTGGTATTGTCTTGATCATTCTGATCCCATGTTCTGAACAGAAGTTCTTGAATTCGTGGCTATTATACTCTCCACCATTGTCAGAGGACTTTTCAACTTTAAACCTGTCTGATTTTCAACTTCTGTTTTCCATCTTTTAAACACAGAAAACACGTCAGATTTATTTTTGAGAAAATAAACCCATACCTTTCTCGTAGCATCATCGATAAAGGTGACATAATAGCATGAGCCTCCAAGAGATTTCACTGGAGCTGGCCCCCAAACATCTGTATGTACCAATTCAAGCCTTTCTGTTTTCAGTGTCTTTCCTTGCCTTGAGAAACTAATTTTTCTCTGTTTTCCCAAGATACAGTGTTCACAAGTGCCGACATCTACGTGCTTTAGTTTTGATAACTTACCCTTTGTCGCCATTAGCTTCATTCCTTTCTCACTCATGTGCCCAAGTCTTTGGTGCCACAAGAATGAATTATTGGTAGCCTCAGTAACTGCTATCATGTTCTCATCTGCAACCATGTAAAGTGACCCTCGCTTCTTTCCACGAGCGACAATGAGATTGCCTTTCTTGACTTTCCATGCTCCATCTCCAAAAGTGGTTTCGTGCCCTTCATCATCCAGCTGCCCTACAGATATTAAATTTCTTTTTAAGGCAGGGATATGTCTGACATTTTTCAGTGTCCAATGGCTCCCACTTGAGGTCTTGATGGCAATATCTCCTTTTCCAACAATATTCAGAGGTTTGCCATCTGCAAGGTAAACCTTTCCAAACTTTCCAGAAACATAGTTAGTCAACAATTCATTAGAAGGAGTGGTGTGGAATGACGCACCTAAGTCCATAATCCATGACTCAATAGGACTATCTAGGCTGCAGATTAATGCATCGTCTATCTCGTCAGTTGCTGCATTTGCGGATTCATCATCATCACGTTTCTTGTGATTCTTGTTTTTCTTCGGAGCTTTGCATTGATTGGTAAAGTGACCTCTCTTGTCACAATTCCAACAAACAATGTCATTCCGGAATTTTGGTTGACCTTTAGCTCTTGACTTTGATCTTCCTCGGCTGTTGTAACCTTTTTGAGTGGTTCTTCCTCTACTTTCAGTATTTAATGCTGAACTGGAAGTAGAACTGGAAGGTTCCTCGGAATCTCTCCTGCGAACATCTTCGCTCAGGATCAGGTCGCGAATGTCGTTGAGCTTCAACTTGTTATCCCTTGCAGAACTGCTGACTGCAGTAACAGTTGCAGCCCAACTTTCCGGTAATGATGACAATAGTATCAATGCCTTCACCTCATCTTCAAATTTGATTTGTACTGACTCTAACATAGCAAGAATAGTGTTAAAATCATTAATATGATTAATCACAAGATTACCTTCTCCCATCTTAAGGTTGAACAACCGACGCATTATGTGTACTTTGTTGGCTGCAGATGGTTTCTCATACATGTCTGATAGTGTCTTCATCAGACTTGCAGTTGTCTTCTCATTGACGATGTTGAACGCGACATTCTTGGCCAATGTCAGCCTGATCACGCCAAGAGCCTGTCGATCTAGCAAGTTCCACTCTTCCTGTTTCATATCGTCTGGCTTCTCCCCTATTAAGGGTTGATATAACTTCTTTTGATACAGATAATCCTCTATCTGCATCTTCCAGAAGCCGAAGTCTTTACCATCAAACTTCTCTATCTTCACCTTCCCTTCTTCTAATGTCATTGCTCTGCTGCTGAGAAAAGCTCTTGCTCTCTAAACTGAGACTCTCTCCTCTTAAACTGAGGAATTCTGAGAAAAGCTCTCACTCTCTAAACTGAAGATTATTCTTTTCTGTTGTGGAAGATCAGATAAAACTGCAACCACAGAGCGTACTAAGAATACTCTCCCGAACCTAGAGCTCTGATACCAGTTGTTAGGCAACTGGCATTAAAAGAGAGAATAAAAGGATAGAAGAGAGAAATAAACAATACTAAGAGTATTTGTTTTTGGTGTATCTTAAACCTTACAAGGTGCCTCTATATATATAGCATAAGGAAGAGGCAAGCATTACAAACTAAGTGATGTGGGACTTAATAAGTAAGTTAAACTAAACAATGTAGGACTACTTCAATTTTAAAACTTAGACTACACACTTAACAGACCTCCCATATGAGCAGCCATGAGAATCCCATCTCTGTATTTGATGGCAACCAGAGAGGATCTTGTTACATACTGTCACCTAAACATCAAACCAAATTTAGGGATCAAGACCAAAATATACAAGTTTACGATGAATGTACGAAATTATCGTACACAGTTTGGATACTGCAAGAAACCTTAAACTCTGTGCAGAGACATAAAAAACGCACAAAAGTAGCAATGAGTGTGGAGAGAGAAAGAGAGAGGACTACAAAGTTCTATCAGTTTCAGCTATAGAATCCATGTCTTGTCAAGGGAAACAGTGGATACAAAGTTACAAGGTGCAATGGTACGCTAAAATGAAAAACATTTTTGTTTTTTGTTTTTATTATGATTTTGCCCATCGTAGTTTGCCCTTTGTTCAAGAAAACTTATTTGTCTTTGGTTGAAGTATTTTTCTTTTCCTTTTTCTTGGTGAGGAAACAGACAAATGAATATGAAATGATGACATCATTCGCACTAAAAAAATGAATAATGGGCTGAATGTCTTCCACTATTTATGTTGGGCTCATTTTTCCTTTTTTTTTTAATTAATAGCTTAAATCCACTGGTTTTGTTTAACTCATTTTTTTTATTAAAAAACCATGAACCTAACTTTTAGAGAATATTTAGTAAAACTTTTTCATGTCTAAGAATATTTCAGAACCATGATTTTCAGAAGGTAATTATAATTCTTTTAATCTCCTGGAAGGTCTAAAAGATTAAAATATATTTTTGTATGTTTTTCCAAGAATTATATGATTTTACATTTAGTTTTAAACAAATTTTCACATAATTTTAATTTTTTATTATATTAAATAATTTTTTTAAAATCTGGTGGAGTCATCGGTCCATATTAAATGAGTTTTTAAAGTAATGTATTATTTTTAATAGTAAAAAATACTTTTTAATTTGAAAAATTAGATTTTATCATCATAAAAATAATTTCATGAAAAATATTCATTTTCAAAAACAATATTTTTGTATATATTATTTTTAAATACAATAAACTAATATTTTTAACTTCAAATTTATAAATAAAACTAATAATCTTCATTACTCTATTCTAATCTTTCTTGTTAATAAAAAATATTACTTTATTTTTATTTTATTTTACTTATTTCTATTTATTTATTTTTTCTTTATTGTTATATTTTTTTTATATTTGTATTCAGAAATAGGAATAAGTCAGTCTTAAATATGAATTTATGATCTAATCAGTTTAAAATATAATCTGACTTAACTTAATAAAAATGTTAGATATACACTTTTAAAAAAGAATTTTTTTTTTTATAAAGTTAGATATAAACTTATAAATTTTTTTATTAAACTTGATAAATTGATCTATTTATTTATATGAGATAATAAAAAAAATAATATACATATTATTATTAAAAATATAATTAAATAAATAAATTTATAATACAAATAATTAAATTATTAATATTTTAAATATTTTCATTATTAAAATGTTTTATATCTTTTATTTATACAAAATGAAGAAATAAAAAATAAAAAATCTAACAGTCACATCTTTATTCACTTTTTTCTTTATTTGTGTGATTAATTATTTAGAATATTCTAAATGAGATATTAGAAATATTTTTAAAAAATAAATTGTCAACATATCAATCATTTTCTTTCAATGTGCATGAGTATACATGAATTGATTTTTTTAAATTAATTTATTTTATTTTAAATTGAATGTTTAATAATTATAGAATTAATTAGTATTTCATCATACAAATTAAAAAAAAAGACTCTCACACATATTTAAAAATATATTTATTAAATTATTTAAAAGTAAATTATTACTTTTAAAAAAGATCAATCAAATTTATAAAAACATCTATAATAAATTAAATTTATGCCTTAATTTATACAACAAGTTATAAACTTTGTCTAACCTATGACTAATTGTGTTATATAACAGGTTTTCCCAATTCCGGTCAATAGCAGCTAATAATTATTGAATATTTAACCTTGACGTAGGGGTGAGCGCACCGGAACCGAACCCGGATGTGTCACCGCAGAAAAAACCGAATTGGATAATCGGCGATAGGTCCGAATTTTGTAAGTGGAGAGGAGAGAGATTGGTTCTGGTTTTGAGTCTCGTCGGTCAAAAGAACACGCAAAGCAAGCCACCCCCAACACAACGCTAACAATACCGTGTCCAGCTTCCTCTCCTCAAACCCTAATCGCCTCCACCAACCCTCACTCATTCCTAATTCACCTATTCTTTCTTCATTTCCAATCTCCTAATTCACTTCTTCATTCCATTCAATCGATTAGACCGTCCCAGAATCCGCTAACTTACTCCTCGATTCTCCGCTTCTCGATTCCTTTTTGTCCGAATTGTTGGGTTTTACCACATGGATTTGGCAACAAGCATCAAGGTATACTGTGGGTCCTTCAATTTCCACTTTACGCACTCTAACACGCCTTCTCAATTGACTTATGAATAAATAGGGATGGATTCCTTGTAACTCGTTAATTCTGCATGAGTCGCGAATTGACTTTGCTATTGATGCAGAAAACGCATACGATTTTTATGGTGATCATCAGTGCTTGAGGTTTAGGGATTAAACCGGCTGGAAGAGCAAGGAAATTGTTTATGTTTAATTGAAATTTGATTTGCTTGCACGACCTTTTTTACTGGAAAACTATAGTGTGTGCCTGGTTTGATCGGTTGGATTTGTAGTATTTATTTATTTATTTATTTATTTTGTGTATCTTAATGCTTAAATGTTAATTACGGTGTTCAGTACTGGTTTTATTTTTTGTGTGATTGTTACTGCTGATGTTATTTATATTGTGATTATGTTATGATTTGGTACTTTGTGGGCAATGTGATTGGATGGCTGGGTACTTTTGTTATTGGATTTTGATCAGCCTGCACTGTGGAATATGGATCAGAGGCATATTTTATTTATTTTAATATTGGGTTTGGTGCACTGTTGTATTAATCGAGGGGTGTGCTATTCTACTTTCCTGATTTTTTGACATCTCTTGTAGGAAAAATTGAACTATTTCCGTATAAAAGAGCTAAAAGATGTGCTCACTCAGTTACAACTTTCAAAGCAGGGAAAGAAGCAGGTGAGATAATAAAACTATTACCAAGTTTGTCATTGTTATTTGTGAGGCTTTTTCAATGGCAAAACCTTGAGTGCTGAATGTAATTTATTGCCTGATTACTGTTTTGTTGACCATGAGAATCACTGTTTCTTCCTTAATTAGTTAATCATTTTTTCCTGAGTTTTCTCATCATGTAACATACAATGTGGATTATTATATATGGATCTTGTATGATTAAACATCATACTTATTGCTTGATAATACGAGTTTGCAACTCTTAAAATGGATGAATATAGTCAATTTATGACATGAAGTTTCATTTCATTGTTGTAATATCTTTGGTTTGGACTCCATGTATTGTTTCCTTTTTAATCCTGAATTTAGTATGATGTCTTCGAGGTTTTGGACGATATATTGATGTCAGTGTGTTCATCTTTTGTAGGATCTTGTTGATCGCATATTATCCGTTCTCTCAGATGAACAAGGTAAAATTGTATACATGCATAGACACATTACTCAGTATTTGGGTATTCTATCATATCCATTTGTTTTATTTTCACAATGTTTCTGTTTGAGCTGTCATCATGACTATATACTGGAAGTTTAGACTTTAGACAATGTTCACATATGGCAATGTGTATGGAATTTAATATTTGAATTCTTAACTAAACTGAGCATAGCTGCAAATTTTTCCATTTGTCTATCAACATGTTGAAATTGTCAATCATAGTAATTGTAATGATAGTTTAAATGGAATTCTTGAAATAAGGGCATATGTTTTTTTCATTTGCTTCAATGTAAGTAAACTCTCCTTGTAGATTGATAAACTTGAGCTGCTTTTTTTTTCCTGGCATGCATTTGTATCCCAAATATCTGTTATTTCCCTCTTCTCTAACTTTTTATGTTAGAAGCTGGCTTGCCATGTTCTATCTTTTCTGGAAATGATAGGACATTTTGTGGGCATAGTTCATTGGATCATAATGCATTTGGATTATTGTGCATCTAATTTAATTTTGTGATTATAATACATGGAATCTTCTTTCCTGTGTTTCTTCCTCCTTTTTTCCTGTTAACTAAGCAACTTGTTGCTCTTTTTCCCAGTTTCGAAAATGTGGGCTAAGAAGAATGCTGTTGGAAAAGAACAGGTGGCCAAATTAGTGGATGATACATATAGGTCAGTGTTAGCAACAACACTCTTGATAATATTTTCTTCTAGCTTTGGTATGGTTCAGATGCATGCAGTGACGTAACTTACTTGGCTGAGTTCACATAAATGATCTGGCACCTTACTATTAGGTCTGGTTTAAGTTGATTATACTGCTTCATATATGCTGTGTTTCTTGTCGTTAGCTTTGTTATCTTTATTGGCGTTCTTGTATCTCCTTTTACCCAGGAAAATGCAGATATCTGGGGCCACTGATCTAGCATCCAAGGGGCAGGGTGCATCAGATAGCAGTAGTGTAAAAGTTAAAGGCGAATTTGATGTAAAAGTTAAAGGTGAATTTGATGATTCCTTTCAACCAGATGCAAAGATTCGCTGTCTATGTGGAAGTAGATTGGAAACAGAGGATTTGGTCAAGGTTTACCATTAAATATGTTTCCTTCTTTATGATAGAGACAATTATAAGCATCCGTACATGCAGATTCTATTTATTCAGCCAATTTATGATCTCCTCCAGTTTTTTGATGATCACATGCACTTTTCATTAGAGCTCCATATGTTGCTTACATATGATAATTTTGGAATTTTAATTTTCCTCATCATATTTCAGTGTGATGATCCAAGATGCCATGTGTGGCAACACATCAGTTGCGTTATTATTCCAGAGAAACCTGCAGAAGGCATCCCACCAGTTCCTGATAAATTTTATTGTGAACTCTGTCGCGTTTCTCGTGCACACCCGTATGTCAAATTCCCTCATATTTTATTTGTTTGAATTTTTTCTTTTTGATGAATATTTTTTTTAAAAAAAATATGTTAAAGGGTTTTAGTGTGCATTTTTTCTTCTAGGGTTTTTTGGTTGAATTATTTGCTTATAATTTACAATTTCTCTGCTACAATTCTCTGTTGGTGGTTGGTACAGTGAACTGGGCATTGTAATATATGACATTGCGATATTGTAATTTTTATTTTTCAATATGATGATTACTTGATGTTGTCCAATAATAGTTGTGGAGTTGATGAATTTGTCCATGGACCCTTTTGTTTGAACTTTTTTTCTTAAAAAAAAGTGTTTTTTTTTAATGAAAATAAGCACTTATGTAATTTTTTTATATGTTTGTCTAAACTCTCTTTTATAAAGAGAAAATTTTTTTGCTTTTATTCCTATCTACATCTTAAAGAATTGTTTTTAAAAAAATTACTTTTTTAGAAACATTATTTTTTAAAATTTTAAACAAGTTGGCCATATATATCTTAGTGTGCTTGCACTATTTGTGAAAAAAAAAATTATTTCAGTAAGTTATGTTATATAATCTATAAATTCTAAATCTATAAATATTGAAATGGCGATATCCACTTTCCATCTCCACATTTTTAGACTATTTTAGCCCTTAACATTATAAACTACATATAAAAATTGCATCTAGTATGTTTTAATTTCATATAAAAAAAACCACCCCACCATCTACATATAAAATCTTATTTCAAAATAATTCTACTTCTCATCTATAAATATTGGAATGGTGATATCCACTATCTGTCTCGACATTTTTAGACTATTTTTACCCAATAACATTATAAACTACACATAAAAATTGCATATATTATGTTTTAATTGCATAAACTACCCCACTATCTGCATATAAGATCTTATTTCAAAATAATTGTACTTCTCATTTCTTATTTTATCTCCTTAATGAAACTGTCTATAGAGAGGCACTAAGTGCCTGCTTTTCACTAGTAATTAATCATAGAATATGTTTCGTTTATCGTAAATTTATTTATCATTCTAGATTTAAATACATAGCTTTTTAGCTTTTAAAAACCTTTTTCCCCAACATCACTCATATCCAAACATGTACCTAGTCTTTTAGTTATGTCTAGTGATACTCATTATGGTGAGTTTCTGACTCACGAAGATGCATTTGAGTTATATATTTCCTTTCACTTTAACTATTTAGTTCTTTTTTCTTTGTGCTGAGTTTTATTGAACGGCTCTTCTCTCATTTTGTTTGTTATATTCTCTCACAAGTGACTGGTATAATCTTTGCATTCTATTTTTTAGCATTTTTTTGCTAATAAACTTTTTATCTACTGCTTTTTGCTCTGTCACAGATTTTGGGTTTCAGTGGCACACCCTTTGCATCCTGTGAAGTTGACTACAACCAGCAACCCAACTGATGGGTGAGTGAGTACCTAGTGTAATTGGGTTTGGGTTCATTTGTCTCTTTATAAATGTCTTGTATATGTCTTGGAATTTAGATTTTTTTTTTTTTTTCTTGTTGCCTTGTTTCCATGTAAGAGACTAAAAGTTCCTTCATTCTGGCTTGAATGCTAGCTTTTTTTTTTTTGGTGGGGTGCGTTGGGGATTTTCTGGATACATTTTAAGCACGCGTGAAAGTTCCTTTACTGGATGGTAGTATTTTTTATTGCCTTTTTGTTATGTATATGGTTATTTTATGCTATTTGCAGGGATTGTAATCTTTATTCAGTGGAGCTAGGCTAGTAGACTTCATTTTCTATCCAAAAACACGATCTAATGACCATGTGTAAATAATGTTTAGAACCTAATTTCAAATGTGGCTTCTGCTTGAATGGCTTAACCATGTTCTCATTTGAATTGTTCAGAAACAACCCAGTTCAGAGTGTCGAGAGAACATTTCAACTTACTAGAGCAGACAAAGACTTGGTTTCAAAACCAGAATTTGATGTTGAGGTTTGTTTGGATTTTCAGTGGATGTAGATTAATGCATATCCTTTGTTGTGTTGGTTTGCTTATTTATTGAAAAAATTGTGTTTAGGCTTGGTGTATGCTTCTGAACGACAAGGTTCCATTCAGGATGCAGTGGCCACTGTATGCAGACCTGCAGGTCAATGGTATGTTTTAAGTCATGTGTTCCTTGCTAATTTGGAAATAGGTTTCTTGTTGGCTGTCTAGTTTTAATTTCCATGGTATGTTATGCAACTAGGAGCATGTCATTTTAAAGTAAAACACCAAATATGTTTGCAATGATTGTCTTGTGACTGTCTTTGAAATTTGTTCTCATTGGTTTGATTATGCTTATATAGGTGTTCCCGTTCGTGCAACTAACAGACCTGGTTCCCAATTGCTTGGTGCTAATGGTCGGGATGACGGTCCAATTGTAAGTTTATTCTCATTTATTGACTTATTTATGACTTGTCAAACTATTTAAAATTGTTAGACATGTGTTCATTTACTATTTGAATTGGTTTTATTAAATTTCTTACTGTACTTCTATTTTGTCAGATCACGCCATATACAAAAGACGGAATTAATAAGATTTCCTTAACAGGAAGTGATGCTCGCATTTTTTGTTTAGGGGTTCGTATTGTTCGAAAGCGCAGTATGCAGCAGGTAGATTGCATTCAAAGCTTGATAAATTTACAAGCAAACTATTTTAAATTACTGTTGGTTCCTTAATCCAGCCTTGTGGCATTGGAATAGTAAAGTTTGAAGTATCTCCCTGTTTGAAGTTTGGCCAATGTTCCTAATGTTGGTTTTTTATGGTTGATTTATTAAAAATTAGAAATTTGAAATAATTTGTCATGCTTTTTTATTATCTTTCATGAAGATGTTTGTTCAGCCATTATAAATTGGAAAGCACAGGTATGGGCCTCATAAAGTGATGCTTTTATTCTAAAGTAAGTTAAAATATTCTCATTTTTTCTTGAGCAGTATTTTTGCTTAAGTTGTCTGGCTTATGAGACTTTTTTTTAAATAAGGAATGTTGAATTTTTTCACATAATAATAACTAGATCTGGTTTGGATTTTGACCAAATTTGCTGGTTTTAATTGGTCGTGTCTGGTTCAACTCTCAATCCAGTTTTGGTTATTACAGATGAGAAGCCCGATTGTCAACTGTTGAACCAACCGCCAAACTGTTATTTGATGTTGGTCTTACATTTTTGTTGCTACTTTTGTTGTGAATGTTTACAACAGTTGCTTCCCTTCCATTACTGTTATAAGTTTGTTAAATAGTTGAGTTTTTGTTATCTAGATCCTAAACTTAATTCCAAGGGAATCTGATGGTGAGCAATTTGAAGATGCTCTTGCACGTGTCTGCCGTTGTGTGGGGGGCGGAAATGCAGCTGATGATGCCGATAGTGATAGTGATTTGGAAGTGGTTTCAGATACTTTCACTATCAACCTTCGTTGTCCTGTAAGGCTTTCATCAATAGATGAATTATTTTAGCAATTCATGAAGTCCTACTAAGTGTTTTTATATTTGGTGAAACTTTTAGATGAGTGGTTCGAGAATGAAGGTTGCTGGAAGATTCAAACCCTGTATTCACATGGGCTGCTTTGATCTTGAAGTTTTTGTGGAGATGAATCAGCGATCAAGGAAGGTAGGATTCCAACAAATGGTGCATGATTTGTCCGCTTCCCGTCTTTGTGATTTTTTTTCTGATGATGAATTGAAATGTTTCTGCAGTGGCAATGTCCTATATGTCTCAAAAACTATGCTTTGGAGAATATCATCATTGACCCTTATTTCAATCGCATCACTTCTATGGTAGTTATTTAAAAAATTATTAATAATTTCTAATGTTCATAAATTTCTATTTGACAATCTGTTGTCATTATTTAAATTGCATTGTTGGTACAGATGATGAATTGTGGTGAAGAAATTGCAGAGGTTGAGGTAAAGCCTGATGGTTCTTGGCGTGTTAAGGTAAAGAGTGAAAGTGAACGCCAGGAATTAGGAAATCTAGCACAGTGGCACCTCCCAGATGGATCTCTGTGTGTTTCAACTGATGGAGATGTCAAGAGAGTGGATACATTGAAGCAGGTCAAACAGGAAGGTATTTCAGACAGTCCTACTGGTTTAAAACTTGGCATCAGGAAGAATCGCAATGGAGTTTGGGAAGTCAGTAAACCTGAGGGCACAAACACCTCCTCTGGTAATAAATTGAAAGGGCTTTTTGGAAATCCCGAACATGTTGTTATTCCAATGAGCAGCAGTGCCACAGGAAGTGGCCGGGATGGTGATGATCCTAGTGTAAATCAGGGTGGTGGGGGGCATATCGACTATTCCTCTCTGAATGGGATGGAGATGGATTCTCTGTGTCTCAATAATGTTGGTTTAGCATGTGAATTTACTGCACACAACACTTCTGCTCAGGTGGGTGGTGCAGAAGTTATTGTCCTTAGTGATTCTGATGAAGACAATAATAACCAAAATGATGCTACAGATGGTTACTCTGTACCACCACCTGTAATTGTTGATTCATATGCTGAAGATCATAATCTTGGTGGAAATTCATGCTTAGGACTCTTTCATAATGATGATGATTTTGGGATGCCTTCTCTGTGGTCATTGCCTTCTGGAACTCAGGCTGGTCCTGGATTCCAATTGTTTGGTTCTGATGCAGATGTGCCTGATACATTGGTCCATCTGCAGCATGGTCCTATTAATTGTTCCTCATCACTAAATGGTTATGCATTGGCTCCCGATACTGCTTTGGGATCCGCTAGTATCTTGCAAGATTCCTCTGCTGGTCGTTCGGATGCTGATTTGAATGGTGGTCTAGTTGACAATCCATTGGCATTTGGTGGAGATGATCCCTCACTTCAGATATTTCTTCCTACCAGACCAGCAGATTCATCCATGCAGAATGAATTGAGAGATCAGGCGAATGTGGCTAATGGTGTCTGCACTGAGGACTGGATATCCCTTAGTCTTGGAGGTGGTGCTTCTGGTAGCAATGGTGATGCTTCCACTCAAAATGGGTTGAACTCTAGACATCAAATCCCAACCAGAGAAGATGCCACAAATACTTTGGATGAAACTGGTTTGTTACTCTCTGACCTTGCTGAATCAGAAATTTTCCTAATTTTTTAGTGCATTTTACTTTTGTGGGAAACTCCTTTTTAGTACATGGCAATATGCAGTTTAGTGTGATGTTCTGGGAAGTGGAGCATTTTTTCAATGGAGAGAATAATAAAATATATTTAATGAAGAGAAATGGACTAAATTCTTTAAATTAATAAAAGTAAAATTAGATTAACAGATTTTTTATAAAATAAAGTGTCTACTTTTTATGTATGTAATACATCTTAATGAAGAAATACATTTTAGTTTAGATAGGTGTAATTTAACTGATCTTATAATAAAAATATATATATATAAAGTATCTTGATAAATAACATGCTCTACAAAAATAGATCATCATGGCATTAGCAATTGAGTTTTAGGACACCCGAAGGAACATTTATTACACTTTCTAATTACTTAAAAGAACAAACTTCTTGATGCTTTTTGAATCTTCTAGATACTAAATGCATATATTTGTCATGTAATAGTTTCTATTATGATCCATTACCTGGGTCCTAAGGGCATGCGTCAACAAAATCTTGGTTACTGAAATACAAATTTTTATTTTGTAAAGAAATCTATTATTTATATATCTTAATTTAAAGAGTTTTCAGTTAGTTTATCTGTCTTCATATATTCACTCTTAGATAGAGTTTTCTATTCTCTTGCTTTGTTAAATTATGTTTTCTTAAACCACTACAAGAGATAAAATAAATAATTGGAGAATGGTGCTGGAGTTTTCTTCATAAGAGTGTCGATTAAACCCAACCCATATTTACAAAGGATGCTTAGGATTGGATTGGACCAGATTTGTCTGGTTTGGAGGCAAAGCCGAAAAAGACAAGTGATCTAATCTAATTGGTTTTCTTATTATATCATCCAATTGGTTTGGTTCAAAATGTAAATCAAAACCAATCTGAATTGATTTGTTGTAATTTTTTTATTATAGAAATTCATCAAATGTAAAAGTCAAATTTTTGTCAGAATACATCAAATACATGTTTTCCACTAATTCTTCAAAATACAGAAAAAATACTAAATCTAAATCCTAAATATAAAGCCGAATTAATTGTCAATAATACCAAAATCCCAAAAGGAAAATTAAGTTTGGATTGGAGTATAATACAAAAGTTCATAAATATTGTTAATATAGGAATTTAGGTATAATATTATTTTTGAAATATATGTTCATAAAATTTTGATTTGGTTGGGTTTTCAAAACATGGATAATATACAATTCATTTTTTTTTTGGTTTTTTTTTTTCAGCTCCATTTTTTTTAGTTTATAGCGGATAGTAGTAAGTATTCTCCTAACATTTTCAAGCGAACAAAACAACCATTTTACGTTTTTCTACATATTGTGGAAATGTAAGCATTCTTAAAATTTTGTTGGTATCTTTTCTTGATCACCTGTCTCTGCTATCACTGCATTTTGTTTGCAAGTCTTTTGAGATGGAGAGTTTTTAATTCTTTCATGCGTGATTTTTAGTACACTCTTAAGCTTCATATCAAGTTTATTTGAGAGGGGCTATGAAGGAGGATTGGAAGCTGGGTATTCAGTTTCTTTGCATCGGGCACTGCTATACCTTCTGTTAAATGGTTAGAAACCTTCAAATGTTTAGTTGTGGATTTGTCGAGATACTCTATATGGCTCTGTTAATCTGTTGCTGCATCATACCCTTGTGTCAGGAAAAAAAAATTTTAGAACACTATTCCTAAAATCACCCAAATGCCCATAATTTGTTGCATAGAAAGTATAAATGGTTATTTGTATCACTCAAAAATGTGGAGGATGTTAACCTTAAAACAAAACTTGAGGTAGTGTTCTTTATATGCATTTTGCATCTTCCTACATTCTCCCACCTTCCTCATTGTGTTTGGTTCCCCTTTTCTGCTCTCTATCACAGATAATTGCATTGACTTTTGACTTAGTGACCATTAATGTAGTTTTGACATTTTATTTTTCCATTATTTTTCTTGATTAGTCATTCCTCTATTTGCAGCTTCTTTACTCCTTGGGATGAATGATGTTAGACCTGACAAGGCAAGTAGGCCAAGATCAGATAGCCCCTTCTCATTTCCTCGCCAAAGACGTTCCGTAAGGCCCCGCTTGTACCTTTCTATTGATTCAGATTCAGAGTAAAGGTCAGACCTTGTCTCTCAAGAACTTTAGGTACTCATCTTAGCACCAGATTTTGCATTTAGAAATTGAAGAAAGTTGAGAGGCATTTTTGGGCCTCATGCAATGGCAGTTTATACTTAATGTGGTCTGTGGCATCTCTGGTGGAACAGATCTACAAATTACCCCTGCCCAAATGCTTGCAGCTACCCTATTGGCAACGTAATGATTCTTTGTGCTTGATATTGCGTCTATTCTCGTCAATTTTCAATGAGGGTGTGCTGGGGGTATAGTGCTGGTTTATTGTATAGTTGATCATTCAAATCTGGTAGTTCAAACTTTCAAATTTGGTGGGACGTTATATCTACATTTTTGTCTCTGGTGAGAGCAATAACCTGTAAATGTTTAGCCATCAGATTCAACAGTGAAATCAAACACATTGTTTTTCTAGGATATTATGTTTGGCTTCCAGTATCATTCCTCATGATTGTGGCCGAGTGCCCATTTTCATAATAGCTGGACGGTAATCTTTATTTCAAATATTTAGTCATAAAATGACCCTCCACTGGACGGGTTTTATTCCAGCTGAGCCCTTCATTATTCTTTTTTGCATAATTGATAAGAGCCATTTTACGTATTGGCCTATTATCATCGACAATTATTTTAAGCTCGTCTGGCTGATATAGGTTGACAGGTAATATATAAAACAATATTGACTAGACGCTGCAGGAATATGGTTTGGTTATGGCCACCATTGCCATATTCTGGTCACTTGTTGATAACAACTATATTCTTAAATTTAAATCATATAATTCAGTAAGGAAGAAGGATAAGCTAATAAAATACAGGGACACATTTGAGGCACGTATGAATAAATATCTGGTACAAGTATATTTTTAATCTGGGCAATTTTTTTAAAAGTATACACACAAGATTACTTCAGCCTCATTACCAATCCATCTTACTTTATACAATGTGTTTTTAAACTTCTTTTCTTGCACCAATGTTATCTTTCAATGGATCACTGAGGTGGATATTGTCTCTTCCAAGTCTTTCATTCACAAGGGATGGACATTTGTTATAGCCATTGGATGTGGTTCAACACAACCGATGAAACCCTCATTCTACCGCAGAATCCTTCAAAACCAACAAAAGATCAAGAGGATAAAGCTTTCCATTATGATTACCATTAAGAAAGCAAATATTCTTTGCACCAATGATCCCCCACTATCATCCACTTGACATTTTGTACACCCAAAAAAGTGACTCTAATGCGCAAAACCATAAAAGCACCCAAACCCAAAGCAAGCGTCAGCCTAGCAGGGTTTGGGTGTTTATGATGAAGGCCATGAGATAGGATTAGGTGTGTATCGTTCACAAATTTAAAGTAGCTAGCTGCCACCGAAAAGTAAAAAGGAAGGGAAAGGAGAATTAGGGAGTCCAAAAATAGGATATATTTAGAACTTAGAAGCACTAAAACGAAAAGGGGAAACATGAGTTAGGGAGTCAAAACTAAAATAAAAATGAATTACATTTAAAAGGACTAAAACAAAATCCATAAAATGACATGTAATAAGTTGGTCAAGACATGCACAGACCTGTTTTTAGTCACCTCAGTAAACAGTTAATACAAGAAACTAACTTAAAAAAATAGTACATAACGTTATTTAAAATAAAAATAAAAGGATTAAAATTAGAGATAAGCATGGATCAGATTGGGTCACGTTTAACCTTGTTCAAACTCAACCCAAATTCTTGTCTCAACTATTTTTTAAAATTTTAACCGATTCAATCAAGACCCAAAAATATATATGAACAATTGAGTTGATTCATCTTTATTATACTATTAATTTTAATATTATGTATAATTAAATAATAAAATACAAAAAATACAAAATTTAAATTAAAGTATAATTTATAATATATATATATATTTAAATAAATAATTATATTATAAATATAATAACATGTTATAAAATGTATTACCAAATTTTTAATATTAACGTATCATAATCCAAATAGTTATATTTTATGAGAATATTATGCCAATTTAGATTAAATGATCTAAAATGTAACTCAAACTTATTTTTAATATACACGAATGAATCTTAAAGTCTCAATCCATCCAAATCAACTTCAAGTCAGTCGGGTCAATGAATTAACTTGAGTCATACTCACCCCTAATTAAAATAATAAAAGGTATATGTTTAAATATATTTTTAGTCCCTTAAATTTAAGACAAATTTATTTTTAGTCTCTCAAATTTAAAAATCGTTAATTTTAGTTCTTGTAATTTTCAAAAATCTTGTTTAGTTCCTTAGGTCACAAATAACATTTAAAAATGACTAATTAAAATGGTTATACAATATCAACCGGATTTAATGTGATGTTTTCACTAATAAAGACAGTAATAAATAGATTTTATGTAAAATGTTTAATAAATTTTTTAATAAAATTTGAATATAAAAACTAACATAAGATTTTTTTAAATTACAGGAACTAAAAAATACAATTTTAAATTTGAGGGACCAAAAATAAATTTACCCTATATTTAAAGGACTAAAAATATATTTAAGCCAAAAGTATATTAGAGAATAACATTATACTTAAACCTAAATACCTTTATAAACTTTATCCCAATTGTTATACGCCCAAGGCAAAAAAAAATTAAAATTAAAAAAAAAAAAACTGTTAAAATTCAGCCCGTGTTAAGCATAATTTGACGCAAACAAATGCACTAGCTACCCACCCACTAGGACTACAATTTGTTCAGGCATTGTGACTGAATAAGTCACTTTTGTTAAAAAAAATACGGGGTCAATAACTCAGTATGACTTAGAAACACAAAAATAAATACAATTAAGTAAGCTCTGCTTTAGTTGCTGTTGTTTTAGTTTTCTCAACCAAGTCACATGGTCCCGGACAAGTTTTCCCCAGTGGAAAAATATGTATATAGCTAACTGCATTTGGGGAGGGAGGGTACAAAGACCTGTTAATCTTCTGGTCATAAGGTATCCAAATTTGATTTTTGACAAAGTGCAATGTCCCACATACAGTGAAATCATTGAGCCGTGCATTGTAAAGGCCTTTAGAATACAGGATACAGCGTAATTCTAACCAACACTCGATCAGGAGGGATCCACCTCCAGCATATTCTTTTCTGCAATGCCTGACTTCAAGAAATGCAATTTATTGCAGATGTTTGAGTCAGCATGCTGAATGTTGATAGAAGCAAAGTGATTTGTCAATCATATAGAACTTAATCTTCAGAATCTGCTTCCATAACTGGGAGAATGCTTAAAGCTGACGCACCTAGATGCATGCCCCTAATAACACCTCCATACCCAACCTTGATCTTATGGCACAGAAGCAAGATGGAATCCCACAGTGCCGTTCTTCCCTGACATAAATCAAGAACTGTTAGCAAACCAATATAAAAAATTAAAAATTAAAAAATAAATAAATAAATAACACTGTACTGGTTGATAACAGCTCTATGGGCGAATCATGTGTACAAAGTACGTATTAGAAAATAAACAGTATTAGTGATTAGATAATATTAGTATAAAAAAAGGCTCAAAAGTATTTGATGTAAGTTCATATAACTTGGGGCTACACAGGCATTACCGACCTGAAGAGAAAACTGCAGTTTCTTATCCCAGTACAAGGCAAATATCGGGGGACCCTGCTTTCCAACTGCTAGTATACATGCTCCTGGGTGGAGCACAGAAGGGACAGCAGACAGTACAGCAATGTATTTCTCTGGAAACCTTTCCTTAGGGGGAAGGACTCCCAAGAATAATGGGTTTTTCCCAGACTGGGCTCCAGCATAAGACATAGCATCCACATGTAACATCCACTTTGGATGTTCTAGGAAAGCACAGAACAGATACAACAGCAAGTGAGAATCAGAAGGCAGCTCAAGAGTCCACTTTTTATTCTTTATATCGTAAACCTCCCCGCTTCCAAGATACTCGTAATTCTTCAAGCAGGTCCCTTCTGCAAGCTCTGAAAATTAAGACAAGGTAACTATAGTTAGATGACATTGGTGTATGCTGGCCATGAAATCAATCTTATATTAATCTTCAATTGATCCAGGAAATACGATGAAGGTTAATGACAATTAAAAGCAATATATCCATAATTCTGTCTACCTCGGATCCTTTGCACAGTGTAATCAGCACGAACACTGCTTTGAGGTAGCAAACCTTTAACCCACTCTCCTTTAACCAAGGCTTGAAGCCTTTGGTGTTCAGTGATAGCATCCACACAATCCTGCATGATAGGAACTAGCGAAGCCTGCTGTGGGGACTGTTGCATATTGGATACAAACAACTTGGCTGTGTGCAAAATATAAAGCAAGTGGAATTTGTCAGAGCTCAGAAGCTATCAGCATTCGGCAAGTATAATCAAATTGGACTGAAAAATCACATTTAGTGATTAATGTGAAGCAACATACATTTGGAAGAATCTATGGCCTGCACAAGACTAGAATGTAACTGATGAAGTAATCCATCTTCATTGAGAGTCAGGGCAGGTTGCCAGTCTTGAATCTTATCAACTGTTGGCAAAGCAGCAAGGGTTCCAGAAGACAGCATATCATTGCCCACTTGACTAATTGTGATTGAAATACCAAGTTTAGCAGCTGCTTGCATAACCTATGAATAAGAAAATCTTAGAGCCAGGGGAAATGAATTAAATTAGTTAATGCACCAATCATGTGACATGTTTTGAGCTTAACTTTAATTAACTACAAGTAAGAGCTCGTTTAGACACAGTGCCGAAATGCATATTTTACTGGTGCTTAGTCTGGGTGGCTCATTCGAACATTATTTTGCGCTCTGCAGACTAAGTGAACTGGTTTTGCAGCAAAAGAAAAACTTTTTGAATGTTCTACCTTCTGCGGTAGTATTGCCAGCCATAATCCATAATATATTAGTAAAATAATGTAAAGTATACTTTATACTCGTTTTTCTTGGTAATTACATACCAATCCACAAGTAATTATTCCTACTTAACCAAACAAAACTCATTCTTATTATAACATCTTTAGATAAACACGCTCTAAAAAGTAACTTTACCCCAAATTAATTCTCTAAAAAACCAGCTCTATACAGTTAACTGAGCACACAAATGAGAGGTCCCAAAACTCTCCATGAAAGTTTCACATCAAATACTACCTTGTCTGTCATTGAAAAGACATATTGACTTTCACACAGTTGATATCTTTCTTGTTTGTTTAATCTTGCTTCAAACATAAAGGAAGAAATGAAGGGCAAAATGAACCTGAATGTGACTTGTCTCAATCTTGTTAAGCAAAGGGTTGAGCAGAACTGAAGAAAACCATTGCCTGAGTCGATCATGCCACTGTTCAATTTGAGGATAAATGCCGAGATGTTCAAAAGCTTCAATAGATTCTTCCATGGACATTGGTGCAGGAAAGTCACCCTCACCCTTCTTAGGAGGAGTTTTAAACTTTTGCGAACCTGGAGACATCCTCACAGGCCTCAATGGCATAAGCCTTGCAGTTCCAGAGGTATTACCCGAACCTGTAACTGTACCAGGGCTCACTATGCCAAAACCAGGAACCGTGGGAGGCGGAGTAGGCATCTTCCCTGCTGACTCATTGAACCTTTCATCCACTTCAGATAAGAACTTTTCCAGCTTTTCCTCTGATGTTATCTTACTAGCAGAGGAGGCTCGCCTATTGGACCAAGGGCTCGAGACCACCGTATCCACTCCAATTGAACTCCTCGGTGGCGAAACTAAACCTGGAGAAAGATACAACGAACCTGGCGACCTTGAGGGAGTGCCAATGGAGCGAGCAGCAACACCCCTGTTAGAATTCGACCCATCTGCATCAATGCGAGACGAGGATCCTCGACTAGGGCTGGGAATTGGCTGATGAAGAGGAACAAGCAAATCTGAAGAAGGCAATTGGGGTTTAGCCTTGGGGGGCTTCTTTGCCGAGTCAGGTTGAGCCAATTCAACCTTTGACTTCACTCCTAAAAGCCCTAGTTGATGTTTGGTGAGCGAAATCTCAGCTTTATTAACACTGATAGAATCTGACACGGGCTTGGCGGCAACTACACCTCCAGCATTCCTAGCTCTAAGCATAAACACAACTTTGAGAAGTGCAGAAACAGTTCCAATGAAGACAATACCCACTATAGCTTGTAGCGTCTTGGCAAGCCAATCTGAAGTTCAATAAATAGATCAGAAATCACAAATTACCCTGATTATTATAAAATAAAACTTGAGGTTGGAACTTACAAGCTGTGACAGGGGAAAAAAATCCGAGGCTCAAAATGTCGATGAAACCGTTTTCCCTGCAATGTGCGAATGTTACATAGTTAGTTGCGTAAGAAAAGAAAAAAAAAATGCATGTGAGAGTGAGAGAGAAAGTGTATACCTGAAGATGATGGCGAGAAAAGCGAATGCAGAGGCGGAGAAGAAGGAGAGGATGGAGAGGATCGTGAAATTGGAAGGTTGAAGACTGTTGGAAGTGAGAACCGCCGAGAAAGAAGGGTTCTGATAGACACTGAACTTCGATGTTGAAGACGAAGAAGAAGAAGCCATGGGAATTGGGAACCAACCTCGTGTAGGGTTTTGATTTGGGGTTTAGGGTTTAAGTTTCATTCAATTACAAATTACAAATTACAAAATACAAAAACTCAGTTCTTCCCTCGCTCCCTGAATTCGTTTGTTTTGAAATTCACTTCCAATAATAATGAGAATTGGAGTAAGAGCGGTGTAATTTGTGTAATAAAATTCTATAAGAAATTTTACATTTTTACAAGAGAGGATGAAGAAATTAATGTGATTAGAAGATAAAAAGAAAAACTATCTCGCTAATAATTCAATTACTTCGTTAATGTTTTACATTAAAATTTAATAATATAATTTTTAAATAAAAATTTATTAATATACAGTAATTGTTAAATTAAAAAAATTAATATATAAATAAACTTACAATTTTATAAATAAAAAAACACTTTATATAATATCTTGTTATATAAATTTAAATAAACACATAAGATATTTTCAATAAAATGAAATAAATAGTGAAAATAAAAAATAATAGTGGCAAGTTGTTGGTTACCACCGAAAAATATATATACTTATTGAAATTATAATTATAATTACAATAAAAATATTTGAATATATTATCATGTATATTATTTAAACTTTTATTCCTGTTGATTCTAGAAGTGAGTTGTATTATCTAGTATTGATATTTATGTGATAAATGAAAGGTTTTTATATTAAACAAAATTTATAATAAATACTTAATAAATTTTATATTTTTATAAACAATAATTTTTAATGAAGAGGATTCAAATTTTATTACATCTTTTAATAATTTTATATTAAATATGAATTTTGTAACGACCCGTCATATATACTTAGAAGAATCGCGCTAACAATACTAATTATTTAATACAGAATATTAAACTGGATAACAGAATATACACATAAAGGAAATGATAAAAGAAATAAAATATTTATATACAATTGAGTTAGGCCTTCTCTTTAAGATGTGATGGCTCGTGTGAAGAGTAACTTAGGCTTAGAGAGCCTACTAACTTTCAAGTTAATCATTCATTCTTGTATGCTCATAACCATAGCTCAGGTGATTGAGCCCTTGATCCATGGTCCTTCAACATATATCATTACTTTATAACAAACTGAATTTTTATTTCTTTGTGCAATTTTGCATATATTAATGAACATTAAATATTTACTTTCAAAACATTTCTTTTTTACTCAATTAATTAGGCTTTAAAAAACACAATTATCTCATCGTAATTAGTTTTTTGTTTTTATTTTTATTTTAATTATACTTTTTTGAAACATATAATGAATGAAGTAATAATATAATTCAATTGGTCAAAAATTACAATAATATAATAACATATTGCTGCAATATTATAGATAGATATTCATTAATGTTATTCATCAATGTTAGAGTGAAACAAAAATGTAAGTAGAAGGTGATTGAAGACTGAACAATAATAATGGACCAAAATGATATTAATAATTTTAAAAAAAATGAAATGATATATCAAAATGATGTCTTTTTACTGTCACAATACATCTTATATGATGCTTATAATGTATTACATTAATATTTTTGTAAATAACAATTTTGTTATTTTTAGAAACAGGCTTAATGCAATTCATTCATAATCTATTGAAATATATAATGAGAAATATAGTTGAAATCATGCGGACCAATATAAGAATTAGTTGCTTTTGCCAAAAGATGGGAAATCAAATTCGCTTTTCTGTTAACAAATTTGATCTTACAGTTATCTAGAAAAAGTTTTAGGATTACACATGTCAATGATGGAATCAAATTCAATAAGATTAATTTAATTATAGTTAATACTTTAAGCTGGCCTTAAAGGAAATTGAATCCAACTAAAGAACTGAGACCCATTCAAGGGCTTAAAGAATAGCATATGCTTCGCATTCATGAGGCTTAAGCAAAAACGGATAGAGGTTAGTCTTGGTCCTCATAAAAGAGCAATCTGAATTACAAAGACAGAAACCAACTCCAAATGAATCCTTAGTAGTAAATAGAGTTACATTTGCGTTGCACTTAAGCTCATCGCTTTGGGTGAATCCACTTAGAGATATAAGGTTGTTTGATGATTTGTTGGGACAATGATTTGTGGTTGCGTGCCTAACTCCAATCAACAAGAGTGTTTTCGGCTCTCAACTTTATTTGTTGTGGGTTCCAAGGAGCATTCTCCCAGAGCTTCTTATTTTTGCTTGTCCAAATACTCAAAAGCTAGCATGACAAATTCAGTAACTTTGTGAAGGCTCCAATTATGCAAAACAGAGAAAATTAGATCCTTTAGACTATCCATTTTATTAAAAAGTAGGAGTAACTGCTATCTAACAAAATTGAAGTTCCAACACTATTGTGTGAAGGAACAACCAGGGTGTGCCAAGAGTTCTCATGTTGATCATCACAAACAACACATGTGTTCAAACATGGCACACCTCTTGATTAGAGATTTAGCTTGGTGGAAAGACAATCTTTACAGGACTACCAAAGGAAGTCTTTAACTTTGGCCAAAATGTTGAGCTTCCACAACTCTTTCCACACACCAATAGCATGCAAATGGCCATAGTTTAATACATGATGCATGCATCCATGATAGACAGATTTAATAGTAAAACGATCATCTCTACACCATTTCCATATTTGTTGACTTGTAATAAAATCATCAATCAGAGGGATACTGAGGATAAGAACATAATCTTCTTCATCAAAAATGTCTTTAATAGTATCAATTTTTCAACTATGATTATCAGGATCAATGAGACCATTTAATTTCATGTCAAATAGATAAGGGATAATAGGCGAGCTAATCATATTACTATCTCTTAATCAAGGTTCACTCCAAACAAGAATATATTTTCCGGATTCGACTCTCCGACAAAGGTCATCAATAAAAAAAAAATACCGACTTATGTTTTTATGATTATCCGTTAATTTGAATTAATGAAACAAAATATTAAATAATTTTTATTTTTTTTTAAAATTTATAAATTTAATTTATGCATTAAGAACTTTAAATTTAACGGTTTGATCATTGAAATTTAATATAAAACATGAGTTATTAAATGAATCAAGTTTTGGTAAATTTACTCTTAGTGTAAACAAATTCCTCATCCTCATATATATATATATATATATATAATGTGATACATGATATACCATGTCAACATTTACGTAAATATCAAAATATCAACTTATGTTAATTAATAAAAATCTAAATTGATAAATGAATTAAAAGTTCAAGATCTCAAAAAAAAATTTATTTTTAGAAATTGAAATAACTTATTTATAACTTTTTAAGGTACTGTATATTTTATATTTTATAATTAAAACTAAACACTATATCATTTTATTAGATAATGAAAAAATGTATCATTTCATTGAATATAAAAAGAAAAAAAAATTAGCAAAACACTTTTCAAGTATATTTTTTTATTAATTAAAATTTATTAAATAATACAAAATTTAGTAAAACACCTTATTAAATGAAATTTTCAACTAATTTTATGATTTTCATTACATTTTAACTAATGATAAAAAATTTATAACTTATAGATAGGTATGTTAAAAGAGTGTGATAAAAATTATATTGTTACGTAGTATTTAAAAAAAAAAAAAAGCTATTGTCTAATAATTAACAATCATTAATTTTTAATGTCCCAAACCGTAGTTAAATAATGGGGCCCATTTTAAAAGCACTCGTCCATATAATGACAGTTTTCTAGAAGATAAAAAAATGTTTGCGACATTTATAACTTGAAAGCCACTATGTCATGTACATAAAATTTTATATTTAAGGCCTATTTTTTTTTTTAAATAATTATTTAGCCAGTTAAAAATGAAGTTTTTAACTTTTTATGTGTGTAAATCAACATTTAATATTTATAAATTTATTTAGAATTTAGCAGTATTCATTTTGTTTCTGTCAATTATTATTATATTTCTTTGATCTTCTTAAAAATTGGTCTCTGTAAGACGAAAAAGCAACAAAGTTTTTCATCTTATGAAATTGAATTTTTTGTTTTTAAAAGACTAAAAGCTAAAGACATGCAATTTTCGAAAATGTTATTTAAGAAAAAAAGTGTTTTCTTTTAAATTTAAAACAAAAATGGCAAAATGTTAAAATAAAAAACTGTTTAAAAAAAAGGTGTTTCCCATAAAATAAAAAATAAAATAAAAAAAGTTGTTTGTAACATTCTTGGACCTTGGTTGGAGGATGAAGCTTAGGAAACGTTTCGTAATGAAATGAACATCTGATTGTGTTTGAGGTCCAACGATGTTCCACCGTGGCTAGTTGCCAACACCTCTGTTCTTATCTGAATCTGCCATTAATATATTACTTCCTTTACCATTTTTATATTAATATTTTGTTTTCTTCTTTGTACCAAAAACACGAATTATTATCATCAGCGAACTGAGAAAGCAATAATCCATCGATCCATTTTCATTTTTCAAGTGTGACCCATCTTTGTTGCTTCCACCATGCATAGGATCAACACTGCAAGGTCCATTTTTTCTGCGGTTTTCAGAACCAAATCTCAGCGCCACTCTGCTGCTTTCTCCACCTCCTTGCTCTTCGACGAAACTCAGATACAGGTTCTTCTACCCACCATTCTTTGTTTCAAACTTTAGTCAAAGTGTTTGACATTTTTTTATTTTATTTTTTTGGAAAAAGAGTCATATTTGCATCAATGGGTAGCCAAGCACAGCTTTAATTATTTGGCTCTGCATTTTTTTGTAAAAGTTGAGCTATGCTATGAATGTAATGATTGGAAGGTTTTATTGCATGGTTCAGTTTAAAGAAAGTGTTGCTCAGTTTGCCACGGAAAATATTGCCCCTCATGCTTCAAAAATAGACCACACGAATTATTTCCCAAAGGTGTGTATAGGGATATGGTTTTATCATGTCCATGAACATAACTCATAGTATGTTGCACATTCTGATTACATTTTGATGTAACTATAGGAGGTGAACTTATGGAAAAGCATGGGAGAATTTAATCTCCTTGGGATTACTGCACCAGGTAGTCTATTTTCCCTGCTTCACTGCTTCCATTTTTTGATATGTAAAAGCAAATAAAAGACCCCTTTCAGATTTGTTATTTGTTAGTTTTATCTACTATTGTGACTTCCATTAGACAGTTGTTATTCTCCCTGTAGACCGTGTGATATGATTGTGAAGATAATAAATGCTAACAAAGCACAATTCATTCTGATGCACATTATTTTCAATCACTGAAAAAAGGTGTTTGATTTACCTCTCCCCAGAGAAAGGTTAGGTACCTTATACTAATTCATTTTGCAGGCTTTCATTTATTCAGAAATCACCATTCTTCAATAAATGGAGTCATATGGATAAGAGCATCATTTTTTTTTTTAATTCTCCTTCTTAGGGTGTGGTCAACTTAAGATAAATATACTTGGAATCTTTACAATATGGTCATGTGTTGTAATGCCAACAAACATTTCCAATTCTATTTCTGCATGTTTGCAGAGGAATATGGAGGGCTTGGCCTAGGTTACTTGTATCACTGTATAGCAATGGAAGAGATTAGCCGTGCTTCAGGATCTGTCGGTCTTTCTTATGGTGCTCATTCAAACTTGTGTATCAATCAGCTGGTAATTGAAGAGAACTTAAGTATCTCTCATTCTTTGCTTTATGATCTTCCAATTCCAATGAATCTTCAGATTTGCTAATTTCTGTTTTGTTTAGGTGAGGAATGGAAACCCTGCTCAGAAACAGAAATATTTGCCTAAGGTTCCAGTTCTGTGAAGTTTAATCTTAATTATTTTCTGTGAAATTTTTCTGCCTTGCTCTCTTGCTGATGATGTGTAAAGTATCAACTTTATCAGCAAAAAATGCTCATAGCTTTTCACCCATTTCTTGTGCTAATTAATAGTCTTTCTCAACTTTTCTGGTTCAATATATCTATCTATTTATAGGCTAAGTTGTTTTTTTTCTCTTCAATTTTGAAGCTTATCTCTGGAGATCACGTGGGAGCTTTGGCAATGAGTGAGCCCAATTGTAAGATATGTGAAATTGAACAGTAATATTTTGCATTTCTAGATATTCCAAGGACTTTACAAAGTGAATTGAACTTTTCTGCAGCTGGTTCTGATGTTGTCAGCATGAAATGCAAGGCTGATCGAGTTGATGGGGGCTATGTACTTAATGGGAACAAGATGTGGTGTACTAATGGGCCAGTTGCTCAAACATTAGTATGTTTCTTAAAATTTCATTGTATTTTCCCATGCTCTTGCGTTGACCTTATTCTTGTATGATCTGCCTTTAGAAAATTAAAATGACAATGTTTCCTTAATTTTTTATTTTAATTGATCATTTTTCCATGCAACAACATATCATTATCATGATTTGAGGACCTGATTGCAAAATTATAAGATCAGCTATATGGGTCATACAATGCTAACATATTTATCATACTTCTTGGGTTAAGTAAACCTTCGGAATTGATATTTTATAATTAATGTGGATAGCATATTTTTCTATTTTATATTTGGCAGATCTAAGAGGGTTAATTTTTGTGATCTTGACTAGTTTCTTTTCCTATAGCTTATACAGGGAAACCGGATGCTCATTTAATGTAAAACTAGATCTTACAGTCAAGGCATACACTGAGAATGTGTAGCACTTATTTGATTGTGTTGAATTGAATCAGGTTGTATATGCAAAAACAGATATAACTGCTGGGTCAAAAGGAATTACTGCATTCATCATCGAGAAGGGAATGCCTGGGTACTTGTTCTGAGCCTTGACAAGTTATATGATAAGTGGACAAACCTCTGCATTCCAACTTAGTTAATTCTTAGGCAATAATGTGACCACTTGGTACAGTCAATCAAACCATAGGTTGTTAATCTTTACTGGCATCACATGATTTTAAGCTGCAGTTTCATTTTGACAACTGATGCTTCTCAAACTAATGGATTTTAAATTGTACCTTAAACCAAATTTCTCTCATCTATCATCCAACACTAAACTCATTTAGTGGGACTTACCATGTGTTAGCAATTATGCAAAATGATTTTAGTAAAAAGTTAAAAGTACTGAACCTTTTGGCATCAAATAGTTTAAATTCGATTCCTGAGTTTATAGCTTGCAAAACCCGTTTCTGAAAATGATGGAGAAAGAAAGTGTCATGATCACTCATAAATAATATGCATATGCATGTAATATATGTGAGAAGAAGAAGAAGAAGCAATTTTCACATGATTGAAAGGATGGGGCCCCACTTAAATGATAAATCATTTGATTACTGTGAAAATTAGAGATGAAAGATGAAAATTTGACATTTATTTCTGTTTGACTACAGATTCAGTACTGCCCAGAAATTGGATAAACTTGGAATGCGAGGAAGTGATACGTATGTGCGCATGTTCTGTGAGAAATTTTCAACATATAATCCATTTTCAATCACTTTCCCTTACTTTTGCTGATAAAATGGAATTCTGTGGGCAGATGTGAGCTTGTCTTCGAGAATTGCTTTGTTCCAGAAGAAAATGTTCTCGGGAAAGAAGGGAAAGGTCTTGCAACTTCTTTTGCACTCTTCTATATTATTTTTAAAATGAAATCATCTTTATGTTGGTATAATGGACTCATTTGGATAATGAACTTATTTATAAGTTATTTTTTAAACTTTTTTTTTTAATGAAAAATTTATTTTGTATTTGGATTTAATCTTTAAAAAGCACTTATATTAAAAAGCACTAATATTTAAAAAATACTTGTATTTTCACTTTCAGAAACTCATTTTAAAATGAATCTGAACAGGTTCATATTCCCACGTCGATATGCTCAAATTGATCTATCATGTTAGCCTATCTCTTCTTTACCATTAATGTGCAAACATTTGAAGAAATAGAGAAAATAGTATATTTCTTATGTTCTTACCTTTGTTACTTCTAAGTTCGGAATCAGAATTTTGTTATTATTGGCTCCACTTTCCAAGCACACTTGATATATAAATTTATGTAAATTAAAAGAAACTCTCTAAATTTGGGCCACTAATTTTCCTTTCTCTTTTTACAATGTAAATACTAATAAAAAGAAAAAAGTTTGTTGCATGTCAAGTGTCAGCCATTACCGCTTATTCTTTCTGTTTCAGGAGTCTATGTCATGATGTCTGGGCTGGATCTGGAGAGACTTGTTTTGGCAGCTGGTCCTCTGGGTATTATGCAGGCATGTCTTGATGTTGCCCTTCCTTATGTTCGACAAAGAGAGCAATTTGGTCGTCCTATTGGGGAGTTTCAGTTTATACAGGTTTGTTATGCTCAACATATTTTTTGCAATTATCAAGTATAGTATGTGTCTTAGCCAATCACGTTGTCAAACGATTTTTGGTTACAGGGGAAAATTGCTGACATGTATACTTCATTACAGTCCTCAAGGTAGAAGATTCTAATGTTGCTCTTTTCACTTAGTAAATAAGTTTGCATGGCAGTCGATAACATTCTTCATTTCAGGTCTTATGTGTATTCTGTAGCTCGAGACTGCGACAATGGAAAAATTGATCCAAAGGTGCGTCCACATGCCTTTATCTTGTGGTTGAAAACTTGAAATAGTACTATTAAGGTTCATCATTTGGTTCTTTAAATGTACTTTTTCTGTTTATGAAACTACATCCATATTTTTTCATGGATTACACATATTGCATGAAATGATTAACTTTGGTTTTTGATTTTTATTTTTGTGCCCTCTTTTTAACCCTGTTTATTTGTTTTGGCCTTTGGGTCCATTTTTGCGCTGTATAACATGAATGCAGTGTGCAACTGCAGTGCATCTGTGAGTAGTACTGTAATGATGCTGTCATGATATGGTATTAGAAGTGTCAAATTATAATTCTTGGAAAATTTATGTTTTCTGTGTTTGTTTTAAACTTGATCGTAAATTTATGCTAAGATTTTGGTTCGTTACAATTTTACTGGCCTCAACCCTGGTCCTCAATCTAACAAACTTAAAGATTTTCTGTTTTTCACCATGGTTGTATGCCTATTCATTTCGTAAAACATGCTGTCTTGACTACTGATTTCAGGATTGTGCTGGAGCCATACTTTGTGCCGCTGAAAGAGCAACCCAGGTTGCTTTGCAGGTAAATAATTTGCTTGCATCGGTTATAGTTGCTGCTGCTGTTCCTTTTTTTCACATTTTTAATGCTTATCCCCACCAAATTTTCAGGCCATACAATGTTTAGGTGGGAATGGCTATGTGAATGAGTATCCTACTGGTCGTCTCCTGAGAGATGCCAAACTCTACGAGATTGGGGCAGGAACAAGTGAGATCAGAAGAATGATTATCGGACGTGAACTCTTCAAGGAGCAATAACATGTGATGACACCATACCTTACATGATGCCAGTCTTTTAATAAATCTTGGATGCTGCTGAGCCCCTGGTTGCAGATGTCTGTGAAACTAATGTTACATTCATCAAACGAGAATTGTAATCACGATAATTGATCATTGGTCCAAGAAATAAGAATTTCTGTATCATATTTTTATATATTTTGAAAATCTTCAAATCGATAATTTCTCTCGAAAAACAATTCTGTAAAAGAAATTAATTCCTACATTACAGTAATGTGTTAGGGCCTTAGGGGCATGTAAAGCTGAAATAACGTGATAGATATTGAATAACTATTTCATGCATTTTCTAATGAAAATTTATACTAATTGATTCGTAACTAGAGTGCATTTCTCAAGTTTTTGCCTAAATATTTGTACCTTCAAACCCGCATCACATCTCAAATAGGTTCCTAACAGTGGTAGCAATATTTCGCAACCATGCATGGAAGACTTGGAAACCATCACCATTATTCCAGTGTACGTAACTCAAGCCATAATGGCTTATTATATGATGCCAAGACCCTTATTTAGCTACTTTAGTGCACTTAATTGTCAGTCTTTCTAGCGCTGACCATGCAATTTTGCTGGGCCTACAAACTCAAAGGGTAGTAACCAAACACAGCATTAAACGTGTTGATTAATCTTGTACAGAGACAGGACCAACATAATAAATATTTAAGACAACCCTGAAACTTAGACTCTAACTGCCGTGGGAGAATAATCTGGCTGACCCACTGAGGAAGACTTTGAAGCCTCCATAATCACTGGTGCCTCTTCCAAACAGCTATGAGTATCATCACTGATCATCCCAATTGTCATTTTTTCCACTTCTTCTTGGGTATATATATGGATCTTAGACACCACATCACAAAACTCACTGCAACCATAGGAAACATGCAAATTCTTTTAGTGTCACCTAGAAAGTACATCACATTAACTTGACACTAGATAGCTCACATAAAGAATAGAGTACAAGAGTTAGCAGTTTCTGTCTATCCTATTAGAGTACATGTTGAGACAGGTGATGATTATTGATAACTAATTATAAGTTGCAAAAGTAGCATTCTTTAAAGTGTTGATTTGAGTTGAGTCCATGAAGAAGAATACTTACTGCCATGGGTCATCCCCCACAACCATTATGTCATTCTCACTGTCAGTGTAGAGAATCCTCCATCCCTTATCAGGATCTTTTAGAAGGCCTTCCATGCCAAACAGTCTCTCTAGTTCACTCAGCAGATCATTGTAGCCGCTCAGTCTTGAAAGATCAATAGCTCTTCCAACTAAGCTGCCTTGCTTGTGAACCTTCATTTAGTGTATGTTACATAGGTGGGTAAAACTTCAGAGAGAAAAAGGCATATCATAACATAATTTTGTTGTTATCATCCCTCACCTTTGTGCAGCTCCTTTTAGCAGAGTTCGGTAAATTCTGGGTAGCAGCTTCCCCAGACAAATGAAACCCGAATAGTTTGCAGCCATTTACCTTTCCCTGGGCATTGTTGTCACTAGGAACCCCCATATTTGGAGCCCCCAATGAAGCAGCAGCAGCAGAAATATTGTCCTGCAGCTTATGTTCATTTGGGAGATCTGATCTTCCAACTTCATTTACAATTATCCCTCCCTGAGTTGGTGGCTTGTTAAATGGGGCATTCTCTCTCTGAAAACCGGTGGGTTTTGAGCAAAACAAGCTAGTTTGACCAGGTTGGTGAATATCCCCATAAGGAAAAAGTGCAGATTGAAAGTTGGGTTTGGTTGCTTGATGGAGGTTGAAAGTTGAGCAACTTAGATTGGGCATTCCCCAAGCACCAAGGTTCAAATCAACATTTCCAGTCAGGGATTTCAGTTGACATATTTCTTGACCTTGCAAGACCCTTGGAAACCTGTTAGTTTCCACAAAGCTTGCATAACTGAAAGGGTGAACACTACTAAGCTCAGAAGTGGTGACCTTTCTTACTTCAGCTGATGCAAGATTTGGATGACTCGAAGAGTTCATCTCAAAACCTGGTGGCTTGGTTACTGCATCACATCCGTAGTAGAGTGACACAAAACCTGCATTTTCTTGACCTTGCAAGACCTTAGGTGATCTTACAGACTCCTCAAAGCCCACCAACCCACTGCCTCGTGCTGCTACACGAAACAAACAAGATGTTGATCAGGATATATCAAGTTAACAATCACTATGGACTTATGGTCTATTTGGAAAGATAACTTAATTAAGGTCTTATTGAATAGGTACTTATTATGTAAGTAATTAATATTATGTATAAGTTGTTTTTATAATAGAAGGTGAAGTGGAGTTATATAAAATTTGTTTTCATAAGCTATTATGGAGAATTATCGAGAGTCTATTTAGATATTAGTTTAGAAGAGTTTTTTTTGGAAAACTTCCCTACTATTAAAAACTATTTGTTCTTAGTAGAAAAACTCTTAGAAACAATTCTATGTTTGTATTCGAACAGATTCATAAGCTGAAAATTGCTTATGAACACATCACAAGTTGTTTTCATAAGCTCTCTCAAAGTTTTATACAAGTGCTTATGCCATAAGATAAATCCAAAAAAACTATAAATAAACTTTTCCAAATGGGGCCTAATTCTAGTTTAGTGTTAGGACTCGTACCAGTGATGAGGTGACTAGGTGAGGCAACCTGTAGACCTGTCCGCAGTTTCTTCAGTCTTGGGGAAGACTGAATGCTCAAGGGGGGGAGAGGAGCAGAAGGATCAATCTCCCATGGAGATACGCGGTCTTGGTGATTAGTCTCAATATCCTCATCCCATCTGACCTGTTGCATGTCACAGAAGGCTTACATTAATGAAGGGATCATCATGACCAAGTGGTCATTAACTCGGCTCGGTTCATAAATGTTAGCTTGATAGGTGGATTGCAAATGCAACCTTCATGTTGAAGAGCATCTCTTTGATATGATATATGTAAAACAATTTAAAGTGAGATACGAAAAATGTGCAAGCAAATATTACGTATAAAAGTTGGGGAAATGGAATTAGATTTTTATGTGTATGTGAGGTTCACAAAGAAAATGGCTTCACAGTAATATGCCTTTAGAACTTCTTTCAATTCTTCATGTATTTCTCAAAAACTGCAAACTACAATATGAAGAGATAAAAACATGTGAATTCAGCCTCATTAATTAAAATCCGGTTGATAGATCATATGCTTCAATGGCAAATTTGGGGAGCATACAAAACCGAAGTAAATCCAATGCTAAATGTATAAATGTGGTAAAAGAGTACTGCATAGTAACAAAGCAAAATTGAAAATGTACCATCAAGCACCTCCATTTTGATTTAGGCCATCTATAGGGATCCAAATCACTCGTTCCAATCAAGGTGCCACTACTACACCTGCAATATACCAATATGTCACACGCAAAAACCTTTTTGGACAAAGACATAGGAGTAAAGATTTATAACTATTTGTAGTCTACCTCCTTTCTTGAGATTCGTCCATTTCCAATCTTATTTTGAATCTTGTCCCAATGCTCACTGGATTATTGATGCTCTTAACATATTTTTGGTAAGGAACAACAAAATCTGCGTGACTTGCCCTGTATTATATCAAATTCAAAAACATTACGAATTTGTTGCTAGTGTCACACAAGAAACCAAAGAGGGAAGAGATTACATATCAACAGAAATTAAAGATTATGGTAAAAGGTTTCATTTCTAAGAAGGCCTATCAGAGGAGAAAAGCTAGTTAAGTAAGCTGCCAATATATTATCATCTGAGTTTCTAGAAAGGACACGGCCATTTCTGTCTAAATCAAAGTGTTTCCTATTCTTCCATCCACATCATTGGAGTGTTTCACACAATCCATTCTTCTAAGTACTTCATAGACAAAGTGCTGCAATACCTACACACTTACAGACATATCAACTCAAATCTATTTAGTTTTTACCATGTGATTACTGTTAACATTTATACAAAATAAAGTAAAAGAATAAAATTTAAGTGCCCTTTCTTTAATTAAAAGTAAAAACAAAAAGATATTTTTTCAAAGTACAACATGCCCTTGTGTTGCCCAGCCAAAATTTAAATCTAAGGACAAATAATTGCAGTGTAAACTTCATACATCTTACAAAGCAAGAAGACATGAACAGTCAGTATTAGTACCTTGGACTGTAGAAAACATGAAATTTGCTTTTGGTGGATATTGCATTTGCCACAGAAGAAAGGACATTGGGGTAACAGTTCTGGCTACCGATAATTGATTCAGGAAGTTCATTTCTAGGTCGAACAGCTCTTCTGATTCCCAATCTCAGTTCACCATTTTCACCCCTACAAAGGCATTATTAATAAGCAATTAGGATCTGAAAGGTACTTTAATGACCGATCGATAGACTCTTCTTTCTCTGCCACTAGATAGTTAGAATTTCAAGTTTCATTTAATTGGCTTCCAAAAGATATTATTACTCATTTTTCTTGCTTTCAAAATTTGGTAAGACTTAAATTCTTGATTCTCATGTAAAAGGGCCATCAATTTTGACTTTGAGTTAGGTTTTGTAAATTGTAAGTACATATATTTGCTTTGTACTCCCCTTTTGGCACTTTATGGTCTCTATCTAAGACAATGCAGCTCCTCAATAGTAAAATACAACGTTAAAAAATTATTATTTAGTATTAATAGTTCGTGATTAGATCATATAGCCTTTTTCTCATATGAATGTTACAACATAAGAAACTATTAGGTGTTCAAATAAAAAGACGAAGTTAATAACATCCATGTTTATTTTTTGGCATCTGACAATTACTTTCTACTAAATTATTGGAAGACCATTATTAATAATTAATAATTGTACGTGAGACTGATCCACGTTTAGGAGCTTTAGAGGTTGCTCCTCCTAGTCAACAATATAAGAATTAATGTCAATTAAAACGTCCAGTTCAACACACGCACACGCCAAGGATTCTTGGGTGCAGCAAGAGATTTTAATCTCTCTCTCTCTCTCTCTCTCTCTCTCTCTCTATATATATATATATATATATATGTTTGTATTAAAAACTTGGTTAAAATAGGAGACAATCATGAATCACAGCTGAGGTGACAAAGATGTATTTCAAAAAAGAAAAACATGCTTCGAGAGTAGCTAAAACTTTTTCCATACATAAACTAACAGTTGATAGATATATACCTTAGAAAGAGCACTGCATCGCCAGAAACAAGATTCTTTTGGCTCACAAAAATACTCCAACCAGTAGTGAGTAGATGCCTTCTTGGCTGACCTGACATATTACCACATCGATTTTGTGTACCAATTAGTGTCTGTTTGCTTTAGTAGAATTGACTTTGAACAGTTGAACATGATTTAGATGTCTATCTAAATTAATTTTAGCCACAGATTTTATCTTGGAACATGTTACAGTGTGATAAATTGATTCTCAATGTAAACCAAATGGGGGCCTTAGTCAATATATGAAGATTGAAGTCACACTTCACACCTTGTTTTTCTAATTGCATTACCTCTGTAAATGTGACGAAATTTCCACTCCACACCATGCAGGTCTTTGGCAACAAGCTCTTGTGAGGGCCTCTGCTGCTTATAATCCTGTAGCAGTAAAAGTAAAAGGAATAATTCACCAAGTTAAGCAAGGCTATTAAGTCAAACTTTGGTCTTTTCAGATAATCTTCTCCATGAACACATATAAGAAAGTAAGAAGGTAAAATGAACTAAACTTATCTCGCAAGTTAAAATCAAGCATTTTAACTTTTTACATAAGTTCTCTTATCTAACTTTTTCAAAAGCCAAAGTACATAAGTTGATTTTAATTTACAGAAGAAGTTTGATTCTTTTTACTTTTAATTTTTCTTCTTTAGAAGTGTTTATAATTATTTTTATGCTGTGAAAGATGTCACACCAAAGGAGGAAAACAGTCTTCAGCAGCTCTACGAGGAACAGAAAAGCCCCCATGTGTGCTGGTATCAGAGGCAGTTAGTGTTTTGCAGAACATGTGAGGGGTTGATTTAGTTGGTGATCTTTCATCTCCCTCCTCTTCTGCTCCCAATTCCTCAAGTTCTTTGCCCTCTGAATGCATCCCTTCCAACTGAAAAGAGTCCAGTGTAAAGAGTTACTAATGTTATGCAGCAAATGAACAATTGGTGCATCATTTAACATTTCAAGCTCATAGAGACAAATATTCCTTCTTCTAATTAAACAATGAAAGAAGCTTAAGAATTGTCTACTTCCCCCATGAAGAAGCACCAAATTTCAACCATGACAAATTAGAAACACACCAAAACATAAACAACTTCAAAGTTCAAACGAAAACAAACCTCAGCCTGAGGAAGCAAAGTAACCTGTGTATAAACCTCATCATTCTCCTTGTTGGCCTGTTCAAGGAAGTGACAATTTAGCAAAACCAAGTGAACAATAGAGCCAATGAAAGGGCCAAGTAAAATGATGACATCTTACATGAAATTCAGTAAACACAAGTGAATCTAAGAGGAGAATTGAGTACTCACAAGTAGTTGGACATTGACAACCCTGCAAAAGATCTGTGGATGGAGATCATAGGTGGGAATCTCCATTGGTGTGAAAGGAGAGAAAGAGGCAACCTGTTCTAAGTGACCTTGTGGAAAATAGACCACCACATTTCCCTTCCTGGGAAGAGAGGTGAGAGGGCCAGCGCAAGCATGCCAAAGCTCAAGGTAAGAAGAGGACACATGAGCTGAAGAGGAACTAGATGATGAACAAGTTGAAGAGGACCAACCACCAGCACCACCACCTTTCTCACATTCCCCATCACAGAGTGCATTATTCTCAACCTCGGTCACTTCATGGTTCAGATCAATTTCCATGAACACCTAGTGGTGTAGGCTCTTGAGAGACTCAAATGGAAGCAGCTAGAAAATTCACAACTTGAAAGGAGGCAAAGAGTGTTTCACCACCAAGTGGAATTAAGAAAAGGAAACCCCAGAAAGTGGAAAGTATAAATAGCATAGAAAAGAGGCTAAATTATGAAAAAAGAATTCATATTTGGAGGGGCAGCACACTACAGTGATAAATCAAGGGAAGGATGAAGAGAAAAGAACAAGAAAAGTCATGTTCAGAAGAGAGGATTTAAAGATAAGAAAAGAAGGATATTAAATAAGAAGAAGAAATTCAACGTATGATTCCACCCCCATTTGAAGGTACTGAGAAGGGGGAGCAGAGGCAGCAGACATAGACAATTGCATAGGAAGCACATAAACAAAAGGCAAGAAAAGCCAATGTGGTAGTGGCTTTTGGATTTAGACTGTTAAGAGTCATAGAGATAGAGAGAGAGAGAGAGTGTGTGTGTGTTGGGTGGGGGGGACAGGCTAAGACAGTACAGAACCCACACTCCCCCACTCTCACTCTCCTTTGCCTTTTATTTTCTTTATTCATAATGTCTTTCACTGTGATTGATTGAGATTTGAGGCCCTCTCTCTGGACAACATAAGTTAATGTATAAGATAAATAAACAAACAATCATTAACAAGCTTTCTTTCTTTCTCTCTTTCAACTTGCATCGAAAAAAGACAATTCCAAGGGAAACACAACCTAGTTTGTTGAATTTCAAGGCATGTGTAAACAGAAATGTTGAGGTAAAATAAATACTTGGTGTATATTGTATAGTATTATGTCGATAAAATATGCATTAATTAGAAAGATAGTAATGGTTTGTTGATTTGATATGATTTGGAGGCGTGTAACATGAATATCCGACAAGTGGAGATATAGGTACAGGGGTTCATTTAGTAATAAAAAAGAGAGAGTGAGACTGTGAAAATGCAGTGTGGTGTTGGTTTTGGCAGCAACTGTCCTGGACTCAGTTTAGTTGTCAAGGACTCACAACCCTTTACAACACATCTCAATTCTCCAGTCTTGTCACCCTTCCCTTCTAGTCAAGTGAAATGAAATCTAGGCCTCTCAAATTGCAAGGAAACAGCCACACTATCTCTTCTTCATCTCTGATATCAGGGTTTCAGTAATTGGGTCCTTCAGGATTTGAGTAACTGATACTTTTTTTTTTATAATATTTTTATAATTTAGTTTTTGAAATTAGAGGTTTGTGGACAAAGTGTAAAATTTGACACAATTAAAGTTATGTTCCACAAATAGTGAGTAGTTTTAGTTATTGACTTTGAGATATTAAATCAATCATTTTATGAATTTTTTTTATAGAATTTAATAAAATATTATTTATATTTTAATACTTAGATAGTCACATCGTATTATATTTTAATACTTAGATAGTCACATCGTAATACTTAGAATATAACGAAATATTATTTATCAAGTTTTCCAATTGTAAATTGATGTCTAATTCTAAAAACTTAAAAATATAAAAAAAAATTAATGATATAATTTTAGTTTGACTCCTTTGAAGAATTATTTGTATTTTTTTTTTTACCATAATTTTATAATTAATAATTTAATTTTTAAGTTTCCTTTATTGTCAAAGATTTTTAAAGAGACGTAATTAGTTAGTTGAATAAATAGTATAAATTATTGTGAAACTTCTATTATCGAATTCAATTATGATATGTAAAAATAATTGTTAAAAATAGGTATATATGGAAATATTTTATATATTATTTTTAATTTTTATCATTATATATTGTGTCATTTAATATCACACTACTCAAGTAGTAATAATATCACAAGATAATGTTAAAATTTAATGATCAACTAACACTAAATTAATGAAAAAACTAAAATTTCCTATTTTAAAAGATATGAAAACTAAATATTTCTATTTTAAAATAGAGAGATTAAAATTACATATTAACAAAAATAAAAGAATTAAAAATACAATTTAATCTATATAAAAAATTAGTTTAGTTTTAATGCTAATGAACTTAACTTTTGTGGGATTAACCTCAAAGATACTAGCTTTAGTGATACTTTTTATGATTATGTTTTATGTTTTTGTGAATTTTGTTATCTAATTTTCTAACTTTTAAAACTTTACATTTTTTATCTTGTTAATTGACTATTTAATATTGTTAGTTGATTGTTGATGTAACATACTAGTTATTAATGAAATACATTAATTACGAACATGAATCACTAATATGATAAATAAATAATAACATAATATAATATACAATGTAGATAGTTAACATGCTTTGTTAGCAATAAGTGTCCTCTCAATAATTAATAACAAAGTTGGATAACAAAATAATAAAATAATAAAATATGTAAATTTTGAAATTTAAAAAATTGGATTAAAAAATGAGTTAATCACTTATACACTGTCAATGTAAAGTTTTTTTACATTAATAATTAATTATATTTTTTAATTATGTCATATTACTCATGATATAATTAAAAAATATAATTGATTATCAGTGTAAAAAATTCGTAAAATTACAATTAAGTCCAAATTTGTCGGTTAAAAAACGAGTCTTCACTTTCGTCGATATGAGCTTGGGTCAGACCAAGTAGACTGACTTTGACCCCAAAATAAAAAGTTAAGAAAGACATTAGCTAGTCTAGTTTGCACCAATACCAGGATTACCTCTAATCAAATTCAACAAGTTTACCCATGTCCCATTTAGTTTCAGTCATTATCAAGTGGAGGAAAATTTAACTTTTTATGATAAATAGAAATAGTAAAATAAATTTTTAATTATATAAAAATAATTTAATTTGCTCCCTCAATTTCTTTTTTATAGTTTTAGTATCATCATTTTTATTTATTTTTAAATAGTTTGTATCTCTATTAGTTTTTTATTTATTTATAAATATGATATGTATTTAAATATATCATGTGGTATCATCATCTTTATTTATTTATATTTAGCTTTTATTTCTATTAGTTTTTTTTATTTATAAAATATGACATGTATTTAAATATTTCATGTCACACGTTACTTTATAATGGTTGTTGATGTAACACGTTTAAATGTATTTTATATTAGAACAAATAACATGTATAATATTTTATATTATCACATCTAATCACAAATGTATAATAAATTTATTAATTTTTGTAATATTTATATTTAAATATATTAAAACTAATTTTATATTGATGAACAGTACAAAACATTTAGATCAATAGTGCATTTTTTTTTTACATAAATAATGCATCCCTACTTTAGTAGATTAATTCTTCATAGAGACTATCTTAAATTTTTTTTTATAATTATTTAAATAAAAAAATCATGTAATAATAATGTTTTTCTTTCACAATGAAAAAAATATTTTTTTAATAACTAAAACCAAATTTAATTATATTTATCGGAAGTATATATATATATATATATATATATATATATATATATATATAAACCATAATTAAGGGATTAAACTTTTACTCTTTTATGCTATATAAAAAAAAACTTGTACTCATTCAGTATACACTACTAATCTACTATTAATTGAAAACTTCAGTTTTATTAGATTTAGATTTATAAACAGTACATCGAAAAGATAAAAATATTTAACATATGAAAACAATTCATAACATAAAGTCTTAAATAAACATGATATATAGGACCTAGATTTTTTTAATGGATTAATATTGAGTGGTTTATTTGGTACTTTATTTTTAAGAAAGTAACAAAATTTTTAACAACTAATGATTTCATGTGTCTCTTATTTAAAATATAATATTTTTATTTTTATATTCATATCTCAACCTAATGAAATATATAAGTCACCAACCACTAGCAAGCAAGAACTTCCCAAAAAGTAAAGGTACCAATAAGAAGTTCCTAAATATTATCAGTTTTTTTTTTTTATATAAATTAAACTCAATGTCCATATATATAATTGACTATATTAAAGTTGAGGCCCTAATAAGTGTAATATTTTATATATAACAACCGTAATTTGTGGAGCATTACAAGTTGATTTATAAGAGGATGCAATCCAATCCAAATATATTAATTTATAGACTTAGCTTGGATTCAATGACTTCTTGTCTGGTTAAAGTTGAAGGAGGTAAAAGACACTAGTCGTATTTATCTACTTGTCATGCATGAATACGAAAGAAAGAAAGGCTATTGGACCATATAGAAGTTTCCCTAATTTCTTTCTCCTTTTTCTAGCCCCTTCCACATAAATATGATAATGTCTTCTCCTTTTTCTCCTAATTCAATATATACTATATAGAAACCATATGGTAATGAAAAGGTTATCTATATACATATATAAGATCTTAGCATGTTCATTCATATATAGATCTATCTAGTTATGAATATGTACCAGGTCACTTAAAAAAAAAATCATTATGAAAATATCGATACCAACAACATGTCACAATCAATTAATGGTTAAAAAATCATGGAAAAGATGAATAGTTTGCAACTTTATCTCCCATACACGCCCATAATGTACACTCTTTAATGCATTCCATTCATTTCACAAAGAAACTCTTTTTTCTTTTTTCAGACGCGTATTATACACACACACTCATATATATATATATATATATATATATATATATATATATATATATATGTGCATAATATATGTTCATATAGCTAGGTACAAACGGATAGAAAACAAATGGACATGGACATCACCTAAAGGTTTGTCTGTCCTCGTGGTAAAGGCATACAAGTTTTTACTTACCCCAAAAAAAGAAGAATCATGCAAGTTTCAGACGAAGTTGGTTTAGTCCACATCAAAAGTGGGCATATACAGATAGAACGAAAACTCGGGGTGGGATCGATTTTTCTCTTTTGGTGTGCAAATGTGAAAGGTAAAACTCAAAAAAGATCGAATAAATCGATTGTGTTTTGCTTTATAATTTGTAACCGACAACAAGTATCTTACTCTTTGCTTAAAGTATATCAGCTCGTGTGTTGTAGTTCTAAATCAGTTATTAGCATAAACTAACTTAACAAATTCTCATTAATGGTTTATATATTTAAGGGTCTTCAATCTTTTTAATACTTCGAGGTGTTGGAATTAAAATATTCAACAAAGAACACCTCAAAGATACTTACTATATCTAATAAATAATTTAGATATCACTACAAAAAATTTTACATTATTGTAAATATAATAATATAATTATTACATACTATTTTAATGTTAATTTTAAATAAAATTTAATAATATATATTATATATCAGTATAACTTTGATTTAAATTTTTTAATAATATACTAACATATATTATAATATAAATAAAAATAATTTTTAATAATAAATATTATATCAATATAAAATGTACATTTGTCATTATTATATGACGATTTTTCATAGAGTATATCATATATGTGTTGCCATGGAAATTTTTGTTATAGATATATTTAGCTCTTTAACTAACGTTAATAGATATTTTGTTGGCCCGATCAAGATGACAACAATAATATTCTTCTACGATAGATTCCATCTTTTGGGGATGGGGAATGTTTCCAATTTTCAATTATTGGGTCTCTAATCTCTATATATATAACCTACAATTTGTTTCTGGCCGGAGATTCAAAATTTTTAACAAGATTTTTTTTTTGGGCATCAGGGTGTCTTCTAACTATAGACAATTTATTTTAAAGGTTAGAAAATGTTGAAATAAAATCTGCCTTTATTAATAAAGTAATTTTGTTTTATTCACATTTAAGAATCAATCCTTATGGATACGTCTAAGAGATGTAACCATGCAAAACATCATATGTGTCATACTTTAGCTTATTTTAGTATGACTGCAAATTCACAGAATTTGGCAGCCTGACAATTGAGATGGGTATGGGAAAAAAAATGTCACATGTTAGCAATGGGTACGTACAAGAGATGTCAAATTAAAATTCCCAACATGTTAAAATTTTAAAACAATTATATAAAATTTAGTGAAACAGGAAAAAAAAAAAAAAAGAATTCTGTGTATTGAGATTTTACATATTAGACAAAAAAATTACATGAGATGATTCAAATCCCGTGTGGAGTTAGTAAATGACTTATTAAAATCGTACAAAACCCTCGTTTAATAAAAATATTCGACATTCTTTATTGATTTTGAGACTAGCATTTAAAATATGCAAAACGATGACATTTTTGTTAACATTTATATGTAAACTATATAATATTTTACCCGAAATAATATAATAATTTCACACATTAAAGCACACATTATGAAAATTGTGTCAAAGCTTGATAGCACGACAGATTGTATTTCAAGTCAAACTGACTTTTAATTTTTAAAAGTGGTGTGAATGATGCAAGTTTAAGGAATCTTTTGCATGTGGATATGTTTAGTATTTAAGTGGCATTCTTTTACTTTTTTTAACAAAAAAATCTTTTGTTATTAAAATTCAGTTTGTAATTTTTTAACATTTACTTAAAAATTATATATATAAAAAATTTACTTAATTTTTAGTGTTTATTTACACCACATTTTAACTTCCAAATTATATATTAATTCATTATACTAAATTTATCTATGTATCACTATATTAAAATCTATTTTTTTTTTTTAGCAAATTCTATCCCAATATATACAGCAATTTTTTTAGTTTTCTTCATATTATTGTTAAATTGAGTCTTGACAAACCTTTTTACATAATAAGTGAAAAAGTTGTAAGAAGTTAATATTAATTTTCAGAATCTGTGAAGTCAAATTAACAGTTAATTGGAAAAATATTTTATGTGAAACTTACATAATTAATAAAAATTAATTAAAAAATTTCGATGGGGAAAGTGTTTTTTCTTAACCTTTACTTTTCACATCTTTTTTTTTTTTTTTTTTACATATATACACCCACCTTATTTCTTTATTTAGCTGTTTTTTTTTCATCACACGTATTATATTTACAACTCTGATATTTTACATTTTTTTCTTCTTATATCTCATTTACATTCAGATTTTAGTTTTGCAATTTTTCTTTTTCTAATTACATCACCAATTTCAATTTCTTTTTTCGTTTATCTCCATTTTCCTGAGCCAATTAAGTTATCCATTTAATTAAAGAGTGATGCATGGCAGAAAATTTAAGAAGAGAATAAATGAATGGTAGTTGGCACATTGGAGTGAGAAACATGTATAATTACAAAGATGAATGATGATTTGTTTGTGTTTCACGAAAATTAAGGATGTTTGTTGTAGGAGCAGAGTGTGCACGTGGGAGCAGACTAGGCAAGGGGCATGCAGTAAAATTTCCCCCGTACTTTTCTCTCCACTCTTTTTCTGCTACAAACCACACAGCTGCTAACATTGTGCTGCAGACAATGACATTTCCATCACTCTAAATTACTACTTTATAATCAACACTTGTTACTTTATATACAACTTAAAATTATTTTTCAGTTTTTAAATTTATATCAAAACATGATTCAACTCTTTTAGTTCATTTGTTGTAAAATTTATCATGGATACAGAAATCGACTTATACTCTAACAAAAGTGCTTAGCAAAAAATTGTTCGAAACAGATTTTAAAAACTAAAATCATGGCATAGCATTAACACCAAAACTATATATTAACAGAAGTAATTTGTGTTTTTAATCACTGGTTAACTTGAATATAAAATTGTGAGTGAAACTATCACTATCACTATGACTTTATTTTAAAATTAAAAATAATATCTGTATCCATCCGTTGCATAGCATGCATTACAGTGCAATCTTGAACGGAGAGTCAGAGAGAGATAGGGCGAGGGAGTGAGGTAGCTAGCGCTTTGTCTCTGTGTCGTTTATGTAATAAAAACCAAACCTTCTGATTCTGCATACCAAATTCACAGAGACATAACTGACATGTTACCCTTAGGTGAACAGCTTTTAAGACCCAGTAGTAAATACCATATTGTTACTCCCACTTTCAAAATATTTAACTTAAATGCAAATACAAGTTTCAATTTATTTTTAAACCACTTATACCTTTCATTAGAAAATCATATATGAGGAGGTAGATTATCCGTATGTCTAACAAAGTTTTTCTTATGAATATTAACACAGTTTTTATATATTTGGGAGTAAGATTTGAGATCATCGATTAAGTTAAAACTATTTCTTATCAACTGCTAGTTGATTTACACGTTTGTCAATATTTAAGTTTATATAAAATTATTCTGATTAAATATTAATTGATTTATGTATTTAGTAATTAAATATTACTATTTTGGTATCTATGTCACTAACTCTAAATTTTAATTAATATAGATTTTTAATTAATTTATAAGAACTTTGCTGTAAAAAAATATTTTATAAGAATTAGGAAAAAATAATTAATAAAGTTTCTAGTATTGATTAGAGTTTTGCTATTATTTTATATCATTATATTTTTCTAAAATTATCTTAAGATTATTGAGGCTCATTATCTCATTCTTTCCGTCTAACTAACCATGTAGAGAGAAATATTTGATATAATTAATTTGCAGTGTTTTTTGTTTATTAACTACACTACTTATAATTGGTAAAAATAATTAATGTGAAAGACAAAAAAGGAATCTTATGAAAAAACGCATATAAATTCCTTAAAATATTCCTATATATATAAAGACAGAAGGTGTATATATAGGAGCCTTAATTTTGAAAAAATATTTATTTTTTATGAGATTTATTTTAAATAATATTTTATAAGTTATTTCAATTAAAATATTATTAATTATTTATTTTATTTTATAAACAATAAATATAGTAAATTAATAAGATAAATAATTTTTTGTGAAGATTAAAGATGACAAATTATAAATATGATAAATTACATATATAACTGTTAGTTTTTCTCTATATTAATTAATGAAAAGTGATTAGGTGAAAAGAGTGAGACGGAGTTTCAATAATTTTAAAGATAATTTTAAAAAATAATATAAATTACTAACAAATTTAATGTTACTCACTAGATTAATTAAAACTCTTAATCCGAGCGAATTCGTTAAAACTTAAAAGCGAATTAAATTATATTTTAAATTTATGATAAATAATTTATATTCACAAGATCATTTTTAATTATTGATAGTTTATTTAAAATATTAAAAATTAGTTTATAAATAAATATAATAAATAATTTCTAAAAAATTCTTTTATCAATGAAAAATACTATAAAACATTCTTGTTAAAAAGAAGTTTTAAAAACTTTCTGAAACAAAAAAAAAAAAATCATTCATGTTTAATATATAAAAATGTTATTTTTATTAGAATTAAATCAAAAAAAATTCAAATAATATATATTATCATTTAGTAAAATACTTTATTATATATTATAGCGATGAAAGTTCATATATAAAATAATACTAACCATATTTATAATATTGTATGGAAGTTTTATGGTATCAACTTTTGGATTTCCTCTACTAAACATTAAACAGACCCCTGGACCCCTTGTGGTGCAAGGAACTAATTTTCTCTTTCACGAGCGAGAAGACAGATAAAACTTACTAGAACTACTTTTTAAACAGAAATTAAAACAAAACAAAAAATGGTGCAAAGAAAAGTAATGATTGCTTTACGTAACTTTTATTATAAACATGAATGAGGTAAGAAAGGAGTTAAGCAAGAAGAAGATGGTCACTTTCCTTCTCCATCCACTCACTACTCAACACAATAATCTCTCTTCTCTTTCCCTTTCTCTTTCTCTTTCTCTCTAATCAATGGCACTTTGTCTCTTTTGTCTTTTGCTTCTCAATGCCCTCTTTCTTTTTTAGTCTTATTAATCGCCCGCATTCATCGTACCCCCCATCATATGTCCATGTCTCACTTTCCCTTCTTCCATACTCTTTTTACGTAACAACATTTAACCTAGTATATACCAACTATTTACATGCATATCCTACTATACTATGCACGTCTCTTCAATCTATAAATTCAACAAATCACTCAACTTATCAAACGTTTCATTCTTACATATATAATACATTTTAAAAAGAGTGGAGAATTTAAATATTACCTTGTCTCAGACTAAAGATTAGCTTCATAACTCACCTGTAATAAGCTGAAGTTTGCGAGAATACCATAGAAAATTCAAAAACCTCAATTTATGTTATTATTTAAATTATAATAAAGATAAATAGGATCAACATAGTGATTAAGGTCTAAAATATTAGGAAAAACTCAAACCTACATTAATCATAGAAGATAAAACAAACAAAAAATATATAATTATAATAAGAGATCATTTTCACTTTTTAATATGATTTTATAAGATTGAATTAAACTTAAAACCCTTATTTTTAAATGATATTATAACTACCTTAGAATTATTTAAAAAGAGTCACTTACCACTTATATATACATCAAATTCAACTATACTGAACATAAGAGAATATATGGTAAAAAAAATCAAATTATACTTATTCAAGATCATTTAATAAATGCAAAAAAATTTAATTTAATCTCTGTTATTGTCTTAATATTTTTTATTGATAAACAAATTAGAATGAATAAATGACTGTCTTTTGAAAATTAATCTTTGATTTGAAGAATTTGTTTGACTTTTTGTAGAAAAAAAAATGAAAAACAAAATGGCCTGGGAATGGATGAATAGATGGTGCATTTAGAGAGTGACTAAAATTCTGTTCAAATATAAGTAAAAAGTTCCTCCACTAAAAATAAGTAATTTTTTCAGTAAAAAAATTTCAAAAATAATTTTAAACTTGTATTTAATAAAAGTTAATAAAGATTTAGATTTGAAAAGTTGGGCTATGCATGCTTTGCTTAGTTCCAAAAAGCAAAGAGTTGGTGGGTCCACCATAGGAGACAAAGGGTATCCCATGAACACTGACCTGCGATTGGGGCATCACGTACAGCTACAACCAAGTGCTTTAATCAAAGTTGAGTTTGCTTGGGAAAAACATCCATGAAAGAGTTATCTTTTTGGGATATTAAATACTAGTTTCAGGAAGCATAATTATAGATCAAAGATTTTAGTTGAGGTTTAGATTTGTTTCAAGATCTTTCATTATCACTGAATCCTGATAAGGTTATCTTAATCAAACCAACTGGACCTACTCATGTGGGTTAAAGATGATCTAAAAAGACTCCTAGGTTCTAAATCCTTGTATTAGGTGGGGAATTAGACACTAAATAATGCAACTATACCATTTAAAAGAGGACGATGCTAATAATTATTAATTAAGTCGTACTATATATTACAATTTTTTACATATATATTAATGACTTAACTATTTTTAAGTTAAATTATGCAAATATATTTTGACAAGATTTATAATTATAATATATCACAATAATTTTCCAACCTTGGAGAATTTCTTGGGTTTGTAAGATGAGATATTAGATAAGCCATTGGAGGATAAAACTTTTTGGCCAATGATGATTGAACACAAACACTCAGCATTTTGACAGAAGACAAAAGAATATTTTTGGGATCTGAGATTAAGTAGAATTTATGACTAAAGTGAACTGAAATTTGAGAATAAGAATCAATAACCGTCTAGTGATAATTTTATTTATAAATATTGTATTATTTTAGCATCATCCTTTACCATGTATAATTTTCCAATAAACGGTTATGCTAATTCTCAAAAGGTTTTGAGAAATTTAATAATGATACCTATAAATTTTTCACTGTTTTGCTTAAAAGTCTAACTACATGCATTAGTGTAAAGGTGCATAAGTTATCAGTAAATTTGTAAAACAGTATATTCACAATTTATATGTTGATTAAATTTAAATTAACAGAAGAAAATTAAATGTTAAAATGATAGAAAATAAAAGAAGAAAAGACTTAATATATTTTTAGTCTATATTTTTAATTTATAAGATAAAAATTGTACAAAAAAAAATACAATTTCTTCTTTCCATTTTTTTTTTGGATTTTTAAAACGTGTGTATTTATAGAATGAGAGAGATATACACTATAAGGCTAAATGATATGTAAAAAGAATTTAATGCACTGGCCTTCTACTACTAGAAAATTTTAATACTGAAAAAGAAGCATAGTCATTTAAAACAACTAAAAAATTTCAACGGTCTAAATCCTAGTTCTTTTGGATGAATACCATCAAGTGCTCACTGTCCCTGCCACCATGTGGATGCTACTGCAATTTCAGAGTACTGCACTTGCTGCTGTTTGCAAAAAAGCTCACTAAAAGCATGCATAATTGGGGGCTCATAACAACCTATTCATATACATCAGTTTAAAATTTATGAAAATATATATTAAAAAAAATTATTTACACAAATAATCCAACTACTTATGTTTCATGATTAAGTACTAAAGTTTAAAGTTTAGTATATATAAAATTATAACTAAAAATACTACTGAAAGTATGATTTTATCTTTATAATAATTAATTTGATGAGAAAGAATTATATTACTTTATATTAAAAAAATTATAAAAATTGTAAATACAAGAGTAGAATTATTTAGAAGTCCCAACTAATGGTGTGGAGAAGCTATGAATTTTGAGCAGTGAGATTTTATGTACCTTTTCATGTATTGCTGCCACCCTCCTCCTAAACAACCTTCTATGATGAATTCCCTTAATTCCAGACACAAAAAGGAAAGGTGGCCCATTTTGTGAGAGATAATGAAATAAAGGAATTATTTTTTCATGAAAAAAAAGCTAAAAACCTATTTTAGTCCTTTATAATAATTGTTTGTTTCAATTTAGTCTCATTTTTATATTTGTCTCAATTTAGTCCCTAATAAATTAATTGGTTGCAATGTCAGACTTCCGTCCAAATTATTTAGATGAAGTTAACTGTTGGCCACGTGGATACTACGTGAATGCCACGTGACTTTCACATGGATGTCAAATTTTTGTCATGCATCTGGAACTAGAACGGCTCATTCTGGCTCCAGAATGTCCACAGTTAACAATTATATCCATAAATTTTTAATCGTGATGACAATACTTATTCATATATTTATAATATTAAAAATTTTATATTTCATTTTTTTAAGTATAAATATATGTTATAGTTATTTTTTACAAGTTTTTATATCTACAATTATGATTAAGGATGAAAATAAACTAGGTCAGAATATGTTATATTATAATTTAACAAATTTAAACCTAATTTTTGTTAAAAATACATGTTATAAATATTATATATTTATCTGTCATAAACATTTTTAAAATGTTTGGTTACATAACAATCATAAAAATTTACTTAATAATAATTTAACACTAATAAAAACATATAAATTAATAAATATGTTAAATCTTATAAAAATTAAGTTTAATTTATTTATCATATAAAGATGTTTTTAATATGTGATATAAATTTTTACAAGGCTTAAATATGGGTAAATCTATTTTTGAGTCCTCAAATTTAAAATTGTTGTTTTTAGTCCCTGTAATTTCAAAAAATCTTAATTTAGTCCTTATATTCAAATTTTGTTAAGAAATTTATCAAACATTATTATATAAAATCTACCTATTGGTGTTCTTATTAGTGAAAATATCACATTATATCCGGTTGATATTACATAATTGTCTTAATTAGTCACTTTCAAATATGTTATTTGTGACCTAAGGGACTAAAACAAGATTTTTGAAAATTACAAGGACTAAAAACAACAGTTTTAAATTTGAGGGACCAAAAACAAATTTATCTTAAATTTGAGGGCCTATAAACATATTTAAGCCTTTTTACAATTTTAATTTTTTTTATCAACATAAACAATAAATAGAAAGTACAAAAGTTTGACAAATATCAGATAAATAAATAACTCCTCGAAATTTATATTTTATACATACGATAATTTAAATATTATATATATATATATATATATATATATATTAGAATATAATTTTTATTTTTTAAAATATATTATTTTTTAGATAAAAAAATTGTGTATGTGTAAATGGTTTGCTTTCAATTTTTGAACTACACTGGTGCACTATGTTGGTTGGCGTTTTGGAACAGCCCGTTCTAAATCCAGAACGGCCTGTTTTGAGTTCCAGAACGGTCCGTTCTGCTACACACTTTGGGATTAAATAATGCATCTGGAACGGGGCGTTCTAGATGCAAAATTTACACATCATGATTGCTACCAGAACGCGCCGTTCTGCTTCCAGATGCATGACAAAATTTGACGTCCACGTGGCATATACGTAGCTTCCACGTGGCATCTACGTAACTTTCACGTGGCATCCACGTTGCCAATAGTTAACTCCGTCTAAATAATTTAGACGGAAGTCCGACATTGTAACCAATTAATTTATTAGGGACCAAATTGATACCAAAAATAAAAGTGGGATTAAATTGAAACAAACAATTATTATAAGTGACTAAAATACTATTTTAGCCAAAAAAAAAAAAAAAAAAAAATCTAACCGTGCAATCAATCGTGGGTTAGTTGTTAGAAAATCAATTCCGGGTGTTGGACACATCTCAATCTCATGGTCAGAACTACGTCCAAGTTCAAACATTGATCATTGTTCGTTATTGGGTCATAATCTTTTTCAACCATCAATTTTGTACCAACCTGAATGGATTGCTTGTTTTTGTTCACCCATTTGTTTAGGATTTTATAGGGGTTTCCCAACAAGATAAACCCAACAGAATCAAGTTGTGCCTTTGATTTCTTAAAAGATTGAAGTGATTGATAGAAGTCTAAATAATTGTTATTCAATAAATTTTGAGAATCTTAACTATACACAATTTAATCCAAAAGTAAAAAAAAAAAAAAATTATTAATTTAAGCAAACCCATCATCTTCGTTGAAAAACAATTAGTACAACATCTTTTCATTGTCTTTTAAGGCTATGTTTGGATTTCCATTTAGAGTGCTCAAACTTGGTTTTTTTATAACATGTTTGGTTAACTTTAAAAGGACATTTGCACACTTATATTTTGCTTAAAAACATGGTTCCATTGAAGCATGACCAATGTTCCTCTTGCAAGCTGAAAAAGTATTCGAACTTAAGTTTGCAAAATTTAACTCAAGCATGCTCTCATTTATTGTAGTGTGCATTCTGAACCACATCTAATATATTAGTTCTTGTTTGGGTTATCGTTAGAGGCAATTTCAATATATTTTGTTAATGTTATTATAATTCAGATAGATAAAAAAAATATATTATATGCAATTTAAGAAGTTATTAAATATTTTCAATTTAATAATCTAAGATTCATATTATTATAGTGCACCAAAAGACGTCATCAAATACCTGGTCTTCTGTTAGTTCCCCATAGCCACCATGGAATGTTGCATCATCACTAGATCCAAATAGCAGTGTCAATTACAGAAAGAGAAGGAAGAAAAACATATCTGATAGTGAGAATGCATTGTATATAAAATGAATATAAGACTATAAATCACTTAACATAAGTGATCACCATAGCCTTCATCATATATGATTAAAGGTAATAAATAATTAATATTCATTTTATTTTGAAATTTTGGGAATAAAGTTTGAGAATCACATAGAACGTACACTTCCATTCGAAAAGAAAAAATTATATATACCATTAGTACATTACCAAATATTAATATAATATATCATACTATTAGTTTAAGCTTATAATATTCATTAGATAAAATCATGTCAACAAAGATATATAATCTTATTGTCTAACAGCCTTTCGCCCTAGTCCATAAATTAAGAAATGTAACAAATATCGTCATTTGTGTCAAAATTATTTATAATTTATAACACATCCTTTATTTCTCTTATTTTTCTATTAATTACTTCGACATTTAATATAATATCATCATTATATTTTTCTTTATTTGGTAAATGGAAAAACTAATAAAATAATAATTAAAGCTATCTTAAAAAATTAAAGTGAAAGATAAATAGGAAAAAAATCTTCTAAATGATAGTTAAAAAAATAGAGGAAGTATTCAATTATATTATCTTCACACTTCATTAATGTTCTTTTATTTTACTTAGTCGAGATTTCCAAAAAGAAAATTAAAGTTAGAAAAGAAAAGTAATTAATAATTTATGTATTTTCTAAAATTACAAATAAATCAAACAGAAGTTGAAATTTCAACAACATTGTTGTTAGTGCTCTTAATTATTGAAACATTAACGATTAAAAGTATCTGCTAAAAGGATTTTATATTATTGGTATAATAATAATAAATAAATAAATAACTGAACAATGTATTCATTTTGTTGCATTTTAAATTACTTTCATCAGAGACAACGATTAGGCAAATGATTTTTTACACAATAAATAGTTTTTTTATTTAATTGTACTCTCTAATCTATATCTCAAAAGTAATAATCATTTTTTATATTAAACATATGAATCAGTGATTCAAATTTGATTATGTATTTAGGGGAGAAAGTTAAAGTAACAGTTATTAGTATTATATTCATTTTAATTTTTTTTTTGACAAATATAAAAAAAGAATGTATTTGAGTTGTTAAAGAAAATATAATATTTATAATAAAAAAAATGAAGATGGTATTTATTTAATGAGATTAGATTTATTTTGATGGAGAAAGCAGGGTTGGTAATGTGTCATATCTTTTGCACTACGAACCCACTAGTGATGGGTCGATGGTGTCGGATGTACTTGTAAAAATGGCATGCAAAACTTAGACATCAACCTCTCCTTTAATTTTTGGCCCAAACATGTTCCTTAATCAATTTCATTTATGGGATCCGATTTCAACCATGCCTCCCCACATTCATTTCAACATTTTATTCTCTCTCTCTCTCTTAACCACCATTCATTTTGCATGTGTAAAATAAGTATTTATTAATTTTATCCATAACTAATTTTTATCGAGTATCATATTTAATTTCAACATTTAAACTTCTTAACCAAAGATTGAGATTTAATTATAAGTTTAAACATAAAATCTTAACTAAAAGTATTACTTTTATCCTTATAAAAATAAATCTAATAAAAATGAATTATATCTTTTAAATAATTACTCATAAAGTATAGAATTTTTTTTCTCAATCACAATTATACCAATGAGTATAACAAAATCTTATTCATATATTTTTAGTTTTTCAAGTTTAAGATAAATTTATTTTTAGTTCTTCAAATATAAATTTGATCGTTTATAGTCTTTGTAATTTAAAAAAAAAATTATTTTTGTCCTTATATTTAAATTTTATTAAGGAATTTGTCAAATAAAATTTATTTATTAATATCTTTATCAATAAAAATATTATATTAAAATCAGTTAATACTACATAATTGTCTGTTATTTTCATATATATCATTGACGACTTAAGAAACTAAAATAAGATTTTTAAAAATTACAATGAATAAAAATAATAATTTTAAATTTAAAAATCAAAAATAAATTTACCCCTAAGGAACTAAAAATATATTAAATTCTTTTTTGCTAAATATTAACATCATCTGTTGGTCATGGTTATGTTTAGAAGTGAAACACAAAAGAAGCAAATGATAGAATTGTAATACAGACAAATTCACAACTTTTAACATTGTAAGACACCGAGGGCATTTGGTCTAGTGGTATGATTCTCGCTTAGGGTGCGAGAGGTCCCGAGTTCAATTCTCGGAATGCCCCACTTTTTTCTAAATTTTTTTAAAGAAGAGCCAGTTTTTAAGTCATTTTTTTAATCAATCTTATGCATATCTAGCTCGTATCTGTCCGCATTTTTATAATTTATATAGTATAACAAATGTGTACATGAAAATATTATCTTTATTGTGGTCATAAATTATAGATACAAATGATGGAACTAGATAAATAAAATAAAAAAATTAAGTAGCAACAACGAAGTACCTATATTGTGGCTAAAATGTATAGTGTATGAGTGGTTAAGTGTTTTCATTACAACACTAGTGTGTGTTGCTTTCAAGGTTGAGTAGTCCATACTTAGCAGCAACTTCTCTCCATTCCTTCTGCTCAGATAGATATCCATGCCTCAACAAATACCTTCTAAGCTCCATCCTTAGCTTCCTTATTGGCTTACCAACACACCAAATATCAGGTTCAAAGTATCAGCCACCTTTTTTTGTACCAAAACACAAGTTGTACCAAAACAAAAAATTGAATATATGTCAACAAAGATATGTTGAAACCTACCATAGTAATTTAGATTACTTAATAATTTCTTTAAATAGATGGGTGTAAAATATCTTACATTATCATTAAATTAAAATTCAATGCTAATATAACTTTTAAAGTACTTATTATGAAAGTTAACAAATTGGCTATATGAATAATGATTTATTGATTCAATTTTGTGGCATTCATCCAACAGAAAGCAAGTATAGGACATTACAAGTTTTGGTAAATTCAGACAGTGTACTAAGGAGACATTTATGTAAAGGGTAGTTAACCACCACAAATGAATTTTTTTACCTCAGCCTGAGATTCGAAAGCAAGCCTAAAGAAGTGAGAAGCAACAAAATGCTTGCCCACAGACTCGGCCATTTTGATTTGGACAACCCAATAAGATGACGTCTCAAGCCTATCAAAACGACAGTTGCTACAATTTATTGCACTGTAGAATGGTGTCGATGACTCGCTACAATTTAATGTTACCGGAGTTTTGGTCTCAGAAGATGAACATTAACCATTCTTCTTTGATGTTTTTTCAGCAGGGAATGTGTCACTTTTCTTCTTCAATCCGGGGTTCATATTCTCTCTCGATTTTTTAACACGTGTCTTAGTGGGTTGTGTCTTTGGAACAGTAATATTTGTTTTGGCGGAATTTCCTGGGATAATGTTTGTGTTCCTAGTGGTACCAAAAACACGGTTCTGTCTGAAACCAAAACAAATCATGATTTTCTTTTCATATATAGAATTATAGCAAGTGAAATTAAATTGGTGAATAAAAAGTGTTAGGTTACCTTTGGGCTTCACTAGTGCCCATTTTGGCTGCTTTGTTGAGTTTTGGTTTCGAATCACTGGCTTTGCCTGGTACCATTTAAGAAAATTATTTGCATTAAAAAAAAGTTTTAGAAAAATAATACTAAGGAAAATGTGAAGGGGTGATGCATAATGAAATAATAGGATGAAAAAATTGCATTGTAAATTTGTAACCTGGGAGTGGTGTGGGAAGAGAATCCATGAAAAAGATATCACAAGAGTTCAGCAATTATGTGATTGTGGGTCGTAAATTTATTACCACTAATTGGAACCGTTGGAATGCACGAGCGGGAACAGGTTTTCTCCCACCAGTTTTCTTTTTCTTTGAATTGTTTTGGTTATTAGGATGAAAGAAGAAAAAAAAGACTATTATGGGCCACAGTTAAACTGAAAATAGGCCCAGTGACCCAAACCCCATATCATCTGTCATTTTCTCAAAATAATAAGAGAAAAACACATTTCAAACACAATTTCTCACTTGATCACTAACTACTAAGGCTATGTTTGGTTTGCCGTTTAGGTACCCAAACGGATGTTCAATTCTTATCGAATATTGTATCAATTTGTTTGGTATTTTTTTTTTTTTTGTATATTATGTTAAATTTCATTATCTTCAAAATATATGTTGCATATAAAATAATACATATGTTACTTTTTCGTTAAACGGGAAGTTTCGATTGAGTGAGAAGTATTCGTTAAATTTAACTTTTTTAACTTAAATCCAAACACACACTAAAATAGAGTTCTCTTTCCAATTTCAAATTCTCAAATTGATTTTGTACCAAAATTGATTATCCAATTACAAATGTGCCCTTCAAATTAGTTTATTTTGTGTTCATTTGATTAAAATCAAGTATCGATATAAATATTAATAAAATCTAATACAATTGATAGATAATTGAATTTCTAAATATTATGATGATGATATTTGATTAAGTATATAAAAAACACTTTGTAGAAAAAGATAAAATTCATTTCAATAATCTTTATATTTTAAAGAAATTAGTCTTTTAATTATGGATCCAGAGATATTTTTATTCATATATACAAAGAAAAAATAGTGTAAAATAAAGGGAATTTATATAAAAGTGCAAGAACATAATCAAATAAACAGAGTAAACATTTTTATGATCATTCTTTTGCTATGAAGCAAAAACTTTTCGTTGGAATGACTAGTTTGATAAGTCTCCACATTAGCATTCTACCTCTTAATTGTGGGCCATACCATCTCCAAATCAAGGCACATAAGCTATCTCTATTAATCCCATTAAATTAAATTAAATAATTATAAGCAGACAGTACTGAAAGCTTAGCATCACTAGATGAGTTCCATGGCAGCACATCATCATCAATCAAGAAGGCTAGTAGGAGGGGCCATTGCTTTAACTTTGTTGCACATGTATTGGCCAATCTTTGATGGAAGAGTTACAACTTAATTTGCAAATAGATGCCTAATTTCTAGTCTTAGTTCTTAATCCAAGATTCCTCTAGCACTGATTACGCTGAATTTTAAGATGAGAACAAAACCTGGGCCAAATGTGACCCATGTTAAAGAATCTGGTTCATATCAATTCTAAGCATGAGTTAAGGTCTTTATTACAAACATAAAGTTGTCATATCATTTGCAAGACTGATCAATCCAAATGTTGTTACTTAAAAGCGCCTTTGCTATACCAAAAAATATTTTCAGTTATAAGTTATAAGTACATTTTCAGAGTCTTTTTTACTAAAAATGAAAATTAGTTTTCGATAAAAAAAAAAAAAAACTTTTAAAAAAATCTTGTAAAGTTGTATTTATACACACTATGTAATTAACCTATACTTGAACCCTATAGCAGAAATAAGTGGTATAAAGGTGAATGAAATTAATGAGTGAGGAGGGAATAATAAAGAAAGAAAAGTTCCGTCATTGCTTTGAATCAGCTATCCTAAATAAAAACTTTAAATTAAATAAATAATTAACTAAAGTTTCAAAGACCTCTACTAAAATGTGATGAAATTGCTTTGTTATTTTTTGACCGATAAAGGTGTCTCCTGTCTTTAAAAAAAATCAAAGAAGGAAAAAAAAATACTTCCTTGAATGTTGTTATAATTGTATAATTTTTTGTTATTTTAATGATAACTTTTAATTCGTCAAACTTAAAACTATGTTAAATTTTGAATTGTAACGAGTGACATCAATTTTCATGTTTTAGTTATGTAATTTTAACTATTTTTCATCAGTTTAAATGAAATCTATTTATATATATATATAAAAAAAAATTGGCTACATCTTATTTTGGCTAAGAAGTTATTAAAAAACAAATTCTGGATGATCCAACATCTACTTCGTTCATTCGTACACACAAGCTAATTTTGATTTGACTGCGGACCATAAAAGCATCAATTAACATCGTAAAGTTAACATACAAGATAAACATGTCGACAAATTACTTTTTTCCAAGAATACAAGCACAAAATTTGGAATTTGGACTTTGGTATCGGAAGATATTTTATAGAAAATTACACTATACATATTTGAATTTTTATTTAGTTATTTTATTATAACTTTCCATATTAAGTTTATATATATATATATAACTTGAAACAAGTATTATGTGATGAAATTCTACTAAAGGATTTTTTTTATAATGGTTGATTATAAATGTTATATATAACTAAATAACTTGAAAAAGTATTTATGTAATGAAATTCTACTAAAGAAAAAAATGTTTTTAAAAATATTTAAATGTTAAATGGAAATCAATAATTTTTACTAAAATATTTTCTGTATTAAAATTTTATTTTTATTTTGAAAAGTTACTTTTTTATTTTTCATAAAAAATAATTTCATAAGAAACTTATATAAAATTCATTTCTAATAAAAATATTTCTTAAAAATATTATTTTTTAAATAACAAATCAAACATAACATTTTTACATTATATTTTTAATAAAATAAATACTTTTTATATATAAAATGTTTTCTAAATGAAAACTTTTTTCACACGCTATTAAATGAAGAATTATAAACACACTTAGTCATAAATTTTTTTTTAGTAAAAATAGAAAAGATTACAAAGATGATCACAATGAGGATTGAACCTAGATCTTTATGCTTCTAATTACTCAAATCCATCATCACTCAATCACTAGATTAACCCTAATGGTTATTAGTTATAAAATTTATTAAAATAATTTTTTACAAAAAAATTATTAAAAATAAGTAATTTTTTTATATAATTAAAAATGACAGTGGAGAAATTATTCAAAAAATGATTTTCATAAAAATTTTATTTTTAAATTTATCAATACAATGACATTTTTAAGTATCTATTTAAATTGAATTAAAAATGTTTAAATATATAACTTCTAAATACTTTGAAGTTGGTACCTGTTGCACAAAATACCTAGCTAAGGATCCAAACACCGGTACTCCGCTCCCTCATTCCTTCTCGGGTAAGTTCCAACCCGCACGAAAGGTGTAACGATCTGAGCACTGTCTCGGAGAGAGACTCGGTGAAATAGACATGTCTGTGAACATGCGGACTACCTTGAGTTACACCATCAACTCTTAGATGATGCTTATGTGTGTAATTTCGTTTCCTTTGTTTTCTTACTTTACCCCAAAGGGAACTTCTAAATATTTTAAAATTTATTTTAATTATCATCATTAAGTATCTATTAATTGGAGTAAAAATGTTATCATATTCACTGTAATAAAATGAACTTTTAGTGATATTTAATATTATTTTTAGTGATAATAAAAATAGCTGTAAATTATTTTATTAACATTTTAGCATCGGTCATTGTATGACGAGTCAATAAAACATATATCAACAATTATTTTATATGTTGATAAAGATCTTTATAATGATCGAAAAAATATATGTTTTTGTGATATTTTTTTACTGATATTTAATATTAGTAATAATATAAAGACCCTTATAATGATCATATCGACAATTATTTTGCATGTTAATAAAGATCCTTATAATGATTGAGAAAAAATATACAAGTTTTTGTGACATTTTTTTTACTGACATTTAATATTTTTTTTGTTATTGATCCTAAAACTTTAAGAAATAATTCATAACTTATATATTTTTTAATTATCTTATTTCTAGTCGATGTAAAACTTATAAGATGAGAGTTGTTATCTATTTATATATTCTTTAATTTTCTTATTTTTAGTCAATGTGCGACTCGAGTTTTTCTTTAAGAAATGATTCCTAGTCTATATATTTTTTAATTATCTTATCTCTTAAGAGATGTGAGACTTGTAAGGTAAGAGTTACCCTCTACTTATATACTTTTTAATCTCCTAAAATATGTGAGACTTGTAAGGTGAATGTTGCACTCTACTTATATAGTTTTTAATTGTCTTATCTCTTCGACGTGGAACTTGAATTTTTTTAACAAAAAATTATCATTAATAATAAATTTTAGTGTAATGTAAGTATACTTTTAGTGGTTATTGTATATTAATCATTAATATTTTTATTAAATAATAAAATAAAGATAATTAATTTATTGTTATTAAATAATTGTTACTAATAATAAATTTGGTTGTAGTGATTAAAACAGTAAAATGTTTAGAAGTTGATATATTTGAAAATAAATGTCAAAATATCATTATAAGGACAAGAAAAACGCGTATGAAAAAGTCTTGAATTTAATTGGACTTAATTCAAACACAAGCATAATAAACTTATGAGTAATGTTATGCATATAATAAATATTATTTTTGCATTTTTTTATCAGATTACGTACAATAAAAATTATTAATGATGAAAAAGGATAAATATAAAAGTAATATTATACTATTTTTATTATAAGTATAACATTACACAAAACTTATTTACCATCCTTTACTTATAATAGTTTAAGTTTTTGGAAAGTCAACATTTATCGATGGATATACTATTCTAATTAATCCCTTTTACATGGGTAGAATGTTAAAACTGTGGTCTTTTGGAGGAATTGTCAATTTCTGAACTGCTAGTGTGATCCGTGTTGCACACAAAGTAAACCAGACTTCTGCAATGTGCATGCTTCCATTTAAAAGGAATCTTGTGTACTGTAATAAGGTAATATGTTATATGTTAGATGTGTAAAACTATAATCATGTGCCTTCATCAAAATTGGCATGCTTTTAGTCAAAGCTAACATTACATACTAATTTTATATTCTATACTATTTATACATAATTAACTAATTAAATTTATAAAAAAAATTTAAATAAGACTTTGTTCTTCATAATTTCTACCTACGTATTTATTTTTTGATCCCATTGCTGTCTCAGGGATTACTACCTTGTAACTCGAAAATGTATAGGAACTAATCCTTTATAGAAAATTAGGATAATGATTAGTGTTATGAAAAATGTTGCACGTTAACAATTCGACGTTGTATTTACCCTTGTTAATATATTTTTATTTAATTATATTTCAATTATGAATATAGACATTGTAAATCTGCATTATATTAACAATTGATTGCCTGCATTATTAATCAATAGTATAATATATCATATAAACAATTAATTATATAGATATTTTTAATCTTTAGTAGGCATGACCAAGGACGGAGCCAAGGGGGGACCTACGGGTGCCACGGCCCCCCAACAATTTTAATTTTTTTTTATATACATATATATTACTATATGACACCCCCTATTTTTAATATAAACTCATATGTATAATTAAATGAATAACCCAAATTTATTTTTTTATTCAACTTTTGGACTTCTGGTACGGCCTGCTATGTGGTATCACTTTGGAATTTTTTTTTTTTAAAAAAAATGTAGCGCCTCATTTGATCATTCCAATTCTCGGCCCCCCAGTATTGAAATCCTGGCTCCGTCCCTGGGCATGACAATCTAACCGGCTCTCGTGGGTGCCTGAACCCGCCCCGATTTGGACGGGGAAAACCCGTGTTTATTGGGTTCGGGTTCGGACTCAGATTTTCCTCTATTTATAAAATCGGGGGCTCGGATTTACTTTTCTTTTACTTTTTTAAAATTGTTCATATTTATTTAAAAAAAAAAGAAAAAAAAAAGGAGCAGGAGTGGGGGCAGGGCGGAAAAACCCGAACTCCACTAAAAACGGAGATGAGGACCCAGATTTTATACCGGTGAGTATCAGGAGCAGGGGCAGGGCAGTTTTAATTTGCGCCCCGCCTCCACCCGCCCCATTGCCATGCCTAATCTTTAGTTTTACTTTATGGTACAAATATATTTTCTCTTCTTCTAAGTTCGTTTGGCAGTCAATATACAGTAAACACGCTTTATTATTTTGTGTGTGAAAGGATGATAGGTATTTTGCAGACATGAAAGACCCAAAATAGTTGTTTCGAAAAATCAAAATGTTAAGAAGAATGCCTAGGCGATTGCGTAATACGTACGTTGACTTAGGACATTGATAAAGGGTTAGGATTTAAAAACGAAGAATATTTTTAGTTTGTTTGTTGTTTTATGATTTATCGTCATGATCCCTGCGAATTGAACTGCATTTTTTAAATACAAAAATAAACAAAAGTGTTAGGTCTTGGGCAGGCATTACAATTAAAGTGGTGTTTAAATTAGCATTAAAGAACCTCAGGAAAAAAAGAGGGAAGGAAAGTTGAAAAAATTAATTTAGTTATGAAATGTTGAATCATGCACTTACCAAACTTACCCAACTAAATTATATCATGTGACAACAGGACGATGCATAATTAATAAATTTTTAATTTAGAAAAAAAAAAAGAAATTTAGAGAATAAGAGAAGAGAACAATAATGACTACTTTTGACTTCTACTAATTCTTAATATTTATAGAAGGAGATATCAATTGTTTGGATTATAATTAATCATGATAATTTAAATCAATTATTTTCAAGTGTTTAATAATTTAAAATTAATTAAAATTACAACAGGTTATATTATTAAATTTCTAGAGAATTTTCTCTTTTTTGGGTTAAATTAAAACTTGTTAGTTCTATATCCTCTGTCTAGTATAGAGAAAATCATGTTATATTTCATTGACTTGTGTAAAAATCGATCTATGAATAAGTTATTTAAGACAGTGTGTTACACGTCTCAAGAGTTTAAATCATTTTGTACACTCAACATCTATGGACAACAAAACTTTATATATGTTGGTCACTCTTTCACTATTTTGATTAGGATTAAATTCACTTAATATCAATTTTTTGATAAAGAGATTTTAAGATTTCCTTAGTTAAAGAGATTTTAAGATTTTTTTTTTTAAAATACAGATTTAAGATCTATTCTTATGGACTGGGATCAGTAGACAGTTCATTTCAAGTCTTAATTTAAAAAACAATTCCAATCGAATTCAAAATTTAAAATTAATTTACGAATGATCAAAATGTAAGTACTTTAAGAATGAAAATGAAATCACAAAATAATGAAAAGATCATAATATTTATAAACACATAAATCAAGTAACATACAATTCCAAAAGAAAAAGGTTAGCTACCCATTTTCATGAGAGCTAACTAACAAAAGAAAGAGAAAAAAAAATCTAGTAGAAATTGTTGTCTTTCCATTTTCGAATTGTTAGAATCACTATCAAAATCTTCAAATTGAATGGTCTTTTAAGATTAAAGAGAGAGAGAGAGTGATGAGTGGAGGTACGAAAGTCAAGAGAGAGATCCCATAGGCTCTTTCCCCCTTTAAATATGTTTTGATTAGTAATAAGGAATTATTTGTTGCCATAAATCGACTTAAGTCATTTTTGGAATACTTCATCATGAAAAGAATAAAATAACTAAAGTTCTTTTGAAATGGTTTAAGCCTTTATATATATATATATATACACACACGCACAGACACACATATATATATATATATATATATATATATATAATTTTATTTTTTTTGTAATCTTTAATTTTTCTAAAATGACTTCGATCCTTTTTTGGTACAATGTGATTTCTTATTTTTCTGAATTGGCTTAGGCCCTTCTTGAGTTAGTGGAGATAAATATCTTTTCTTTTATGAATCTTTTTCAATTTCTCTCATCTTAATTACCTACAAAATGAAACCACAAAATTTAACTAAAAATTACTTTAATTTGCATGGATTGAATTTCTATATTATAGTTATATAATTATATATAATATTCACATCCTTAGAGAAATTTTCAAGGGAAAAGAGGTGAAACCATGTCATTTTACATAATAATACTTATAAAATTTAAATAAAAATGACAGCTAACAACTTAAGAGGAATTTGAATAAAAAGTAAAATTAATTTTTTTTTGAAAGCATTCCTTCACTCAATGTTCCTTTTAAAAAAACCTATTTTTTTCTTTCATGAAAACTAAAAAGCTAGTTACTTAACTTTCAGGGAAAAAAGTATTTAACTCCTTAAACTTCACCTCTTTTACAAATAGATACTACAAACTTTAACTTTATGTCAATTGATCCTTAAACTTTGTCTTGCCAGCAAATATACACTATAAACTTTAATTTTATTATAATTTATCCTTAAACTTTACCAATTTTATAAATAAATATCTTGATTGCAATTAATTTTATCTTAATTATTTTTTTTAGGTCTCTTATATTACATTGAGATTAAATTACTAAGGTAAAAAATATAAATCATTTATTTATTTTAAATCTTATTTTAAAACCACACTTATTTATTAATTTTTTGGTACATATATATTGGTTTTATTTTCATATAGATTAAAATACCATATAATTTAGAAGAAGAAAAAATTAAATAAAGACTTCTTTTTATTATTTTTATCCTTTTTTTATAAACTCATATTTTTATTATATTTTGAAAAAATAATTGTAACATAAAATGAAAAATTAAGATTAATAAATGATTAATATTTAAGATAAATAATTTAACTCTAAATTAATAATATAAAATTTTTGTAAAAATAACAAATTATCAAATGTCAAAATCAATTAGAATGAAATGAAAGTTGAAAGTATTTATTTATAAAAGAGGTGAAATTTAAGGATTAATTAAAATAAAATTAAAATTCATAATATATATGTATTTATAAATAAAATTTAAGGATTGATCAGGATAAAATAAATATTTATGATATCTGTTGATAAAAAAAAAAGTTAAAATGATTGATTACTCTTTTCATTAACTTTTAATAAGAACTTCAAAAAAATAATATAAAATTGTTCCCACTTCTGCATGGACAAGTAAAACCCAAAAAATAAGTCAAATACTATAGAAATTAGAAAGAGTTAGTTTGTGCTAAATAATAACTGCTATTTAAACATGCATTAAAATTAAAGTAATCGACATTTAATATCATTAACCATACTTTAAACAGGGTCATCTATTATAAAATTTTAGTAATAAAACAAAAAGCAGAAAGACGACTATCTTTCTTCCTCTGTCATTTTATACGTCAAAGTCAAGAGTAAGACCCTTCCATTCCAGTTATATTATAAGATGAAAAGAGAACTACAAATTAAGCACTCATGATTAAATTCTCTTTATGTGCCCAAAATTATTACTATAATAAGCTATAAAGCTCCCTTGGTTGTCCGAAACCTCTCTTGTCTTCAATTCAATCATTAATCGAAGTTGAACATAGAGTACCAGCAGCATAACTCCTCTTCCACCCCTCATATATCTTAAAGCTTCTCTTCAATTCTTTGCATAACTTTCTCCTTTGCTTCTACCCTTTCTTTTGTATTTCGAACGATCAAACAAAATTCTCGTATTAAGAACAATCCATGGCAGGAGGAAGTGGAGGAAGGAACTTGGAGGAAACGCCTACATGGGCAGTCTCAGCTGTTTGCTTTGTTTTGATCACAATATCTATAATCATCGAGCATATCATCCATCTCATAGGAAAGGTATATATATATAAACATGTCAGCACCATATTCTTATACCATGTTCCACAATTTTGATGTATATATAATAGTTGCACCGAAACTTCAACCTAAAACTCTATGTATATATATATACATACAATATCAACCTCACTAGAAATCCCTCATGATTTAAGAAGCTACATATATAATTGAATTACACATTTGATATTGATTAATAATAATATGTTTATACTGGCAGTGGTTGAAGAAGAAGCACAAAAGAGCTATGTACGAGTCACTTGAAAAGATAAAATCAGGTTTGGAACGTGGCGTAGTTAAATTGCTGAAAATAGATGGAGAAAATGTGAACGAATTAATGATGGGTATGGGTTGTTGCAGAGCTTATGTTATTGGGGTTCTTATCGTTGCTTCTAACGGTGGGACAAGGTCCAATATCAAGGATATGTATATCGGAAAAAGTTGCAGGGACATGGCACCCTTGCAGCAAGGACGACGAAAGCCATGACTCAGATAGTGAAGATTCGCAACACGGAACCAATGGTCGTAGGTTGTTAGCGGCGTTCTATGCTTCGGACACGCGGCGTCTTTTGGCCGGAGGAGGAAGCCACAAGTGTGCCCAGGTTGGTATCATTCTCTCACTAAAATAAAATATATTAAAAACTAATATTGTAGTGGTAAGTAACATCTTAGAACACCTTATAAGGAATCTCATATGCCACATCATATTACATCTACTTTTTTTCACTGTTTTTTTTAAGTACCGGAGTTTCTATAAGTAACTTTACTAAAATTTAAGCAACACATAAACAATATATGAAAAGAGTTGATGTGATATAATGTTTCCAGGAAGTTCTTTATAAGCAACTTCACATCAAATGCTCTAAAATCTACCAGATCAATTTTCATTTGGTTTATATGATTTTGCAGTAACTATGAATGAATTACTATTGTTAGTAACATTTTTTTTAACAAAAATGTTAATTAGTATAAATGAAATTTTGTCAAAATTATACCACTGTGATTCCCAACAAATCGCTTCTTATATATTTTATATTTTTAATTAATATTTATTTTATGAAAATGTCGTTCATCCGGGTTGACATTCGATCGTACATTTTTTGCATCTAATCTTTCATATGATTATATCAAATAACTAAACTGATTTTTATAGTTTCCATTCTTTATTTAATGAGTTCATATATTTTTTGAATTTTTTTAGCAAAGAATAAAAATAATTTTACAAAAATATTGTGTTAGCTGTACGCTTCTTTTTAATAATTATACATGCACGTTTGGATGAGAATTTTAATGTAGATTGAGTGCGATACTAGTTGAAACTTGTGATTGAGTAGAATATACTTAATTGGGTATGTTTGTTTGCCTATCTTTCGAAATCAATAAAAAAAGCATTGACTTCTTTTTAACAAAAATTAAATGGTGATTGTAAACATTAAAAACCTTGCTTAGAAAAAGGTTATTAAAAAATTAAAAAAAAATTTATTTTTGAAAAAACAATAAGATGTCAATTTTTAATTAAAAATACTGGTAGTAAGACAGAAAACAATTAACTGTACAGTTGGTGTCAACCCTATTATGTCAAGGTTTCTTAATTGTTTTAGAAAAGTCGTTTTTAATATTAAAATGTACGACAATGAGATGTATTATAATTGTGTATTTTCTTCTATGGTTGTGCCACTTATGTCAAATGTAATAATGTCTCTTGACCCTCTTGGGGGGCCAGAATGTAATGAGAAAAAGCCTTTACACACATGTATATGAAAAAGGAAGGGCAAAATATTAATCTAATGGGGAATCAAGTTGTATATAAACCAAAAAAATTTACTTTTCGATAAGGGTAGTATACAGTATAGGATTAGAAAAGTATTAATTACAACCATGTTATACGCAATCACTGAATATTTCACACATAAGTCTTCTTAATTTTCTATTTTATTTTTCTTTATTTGTTTCTGTCATGTACTGACGATATTCTAATTAGAAAAAGACTAGACCATTAATAAGAGTTGAAAGGCTGAAATTTGTGTGGATGCCAATACTTGCACGGAAAGAGAAATTAAAAAAGGAAAAGGAAATGAAAGTGATTAAGAACATACATGAAATAATATAAATCTAAAATGCTTATATACTAATGGGTTTTGGACAGATTTTTATATTATGGTTATTTTATTACAATATACAAAATGTATACACAGGGTAAAGTCCCGTTTGTGTCATCGGATGGCATTCATCAACTCCATATATTTATCTTCGTGCTGGCTGTTTTCCATGTTCTTTACTGCGTCATCACTATGGCTCTGGGTAGAGCAAAGGTAATATTATTACAGATACATTTTAATTTTCTTTGACAAAAAAAATAATATTATATATATATATATATATAATATTAGCCTCAACCTCAGCATATATTTATTAATTGTGACTCAATAGATGAAAAGGTGGAAACGATGGGAAGAGGAAACCAAGACACCTCAGTACCAATTTTCACACGGTTAGTCATTTTGTTTGAGGGTGAATAAATATTTATATAGACATATATAATTGTATATTTTGTATGAATTGAATTATGTTATATATATGCGTATAAAATTATGGCAGCTTCATGTATATCTGCATGTATACGTTAGGTAACTCATTTAATTTAATTTAATTTGTGGTCCACATTATGTGTATATCACAGATCCTGAGAGATTCAGATTTGCGAGGGACACATCGTTTGGAAGAAGACACTTGAGCTTCTGGACCAAAAATCCTGTCCTCATGTGGCTTGTAAGTCAAATATCCATTTTATTTATTTATTTTATATTTTGATAACTTGGCCAAATCCATTTTAAGCCTCCCACTCATTTAATATATTTTAACTTTTTCTAAACTCATTTATTATAACTCTCTGACTTTGTAGAATGCCTTTTTTTATTTTTTATTTTTTTAGTTTCACTTCACTTTTTAATTAATGACATTAAAATAAATGACTTTTATTAAAGATTGAATTAAATGAACATTAAAAAAAATAGAGACTAAATGATTAAATATGAAATATATGTTAGAAATAATGATTATTTTCATACAAACAAATGACATTGTTTTTTTTTATCATATTCTTAGAGATGAAAATGGAAAAGACTAACATTATAATGAAAGAAAAATAAATTAAAAAACAATAATTCTAGAGAGACATAACCATTCAATTGCACAAGAACGCGACTTGAGACCGGTTCTTGTTCATGACTTCCTAAATTGGACCTTTCTTTGGTGAAAAAATTGGGCTAAGAACCACTTGGCCACTTGAAAATGGTGTTGGGTAAACAAATAGTAGTTTCTCCCGACATATTTATCCTTAATTACCAGGAAATTTTAAAAAATAGACATGTCTTTTATTAACTTGTTTTTTACGAAAGAGACGACAATTTGTAAATATTCAAAGTACGTAATGGTTAATTAATCTAATTACGTATTTGCTGAGCTTTTCCATGGTTTGTTTGCCTTACGACATGATTGCAGGTTTGTTTCTTTAGGCAGTTTGTGCGGTCAGTTCCTAAAGTGGATTACTTAACCTTGAGACATGGATTTATAATGGTAAACGCCTCCTTTTCTTGCTAGTTTCTCTTGTCATTTTCTTCAACAAGAAAAATGCTACTATTCCTTTTATGCTTTCCTAAACAAAATTTTATGATAATATATTTTTTTATTCATGATGAAGCTGTAAAAGGTTTAAGAATTAATATAAAATAAGGGAAAATATAGCAAATAGTTTTCTAAATTTTTAATTGGACAGAGAAACATAAATAATTTTAGTATTAAACTGTAAGTAAATAAAAAATTGACGGAATAAATTAAAGTAGCAAGATAATGTTGTGAAAACAATATTATATAATTCTTCCATTTTATAACTATCATTAACGATTTTTAAGAATAATTAAACTATCAAAATGTAAGTAAATAAAATTTTTAAGATATTAATTTCTTAATTATTATCTTAAAATTCAGCAAAAAAATTATCTTACAATTAAATAATTTTATTTATGAGCATTCATTACAACAATTGACGTGAAGAAAAAAAAAATTCCCTGAAAAGACACGGCATGCTCGGAGATTACGTAAAACATTTTCCATATGCAATAAATGACATGGAATTTAACGTTGATGTCAGGCACATTTGGCTCCTCAAAGTCACTCCAAATTTGATTTTAGGAAATACATAAAACGATCACTGGACGAGGATTTCAAAGTTGTCGTTGGAATCAGGTATATTTTGTGCAATGACTACTATTCCATCTCTTGTCATTTTGCAGTATTTTTAGTAATAGTTACAGAACGTAGTTACATTTGAATTAAATATCTTTATTTAACATCTTATTATGTTTCATAAATTATATTGTAACAATATTTGGATTTCCATGCAAGTCTATGTAATGGTTTATTTTTTTATAAAAAAATTTCAGTCCTCCATTCTGGTTCTTCGCAGTGCTGTTTCTCCTCTTAAACACTCATGGTAAGAAACAATCTCCTTCTAACGTGCAGCCGACGAATTTGACTTATTATTGTTATTTTTTTTGTGTGTGTGATGTGATTAAATCATGGATGGACAGGGTGGTACTCTTATCTGTGGCTGCCATTTATCCCTTTGATTGTAAGCACATTAATTAATTTGGTCCAAATGAGTGATAATGATGTTTATACATCTAATTTGATAATGTTACATTGATAAAATGTAGATCATCTTGTTGGTTGGAACCAAGTTGCAAGTGATCATAACCGAGATGGGCCTAAGAATTCAACAAAGGGGAGAGGTACTGAAGGGCGTGCCTTTGGTGCAACCAGGGGATCACTTGTTCTGGTTTAACAGACCAGGCCTTATTCTTTACCTCATCAATTTTGTGCTATTTCAGGTACATTGCTTTTCTCATGCAATTCATAACAATTAAAAATGGGGGTAATTAATCAAGAATTCTCTGCACTATAATATTGAAATTAATTAGTAAGTAATTAGTAATAACAAACTTATGGTTAATTGAAGTCTCCTTTGTCTCTGTTTTTTCATCCAAACAGAATGCTTTCCAGCTGGCTTTTTTCTCATGGTCTGCGGTAAGTCATGAGTCATCCAATATACATTACATGGTTAGAAGTGAAATTAGCTTGATGATGATCTTAGCTTATATTACCTTTTGAAATCCCAGCTTCAATTCGGGATTCGATCATGTTTCCATTCGCATACGGAGGATGTGGTGATCAGAATCACAATGGGGTAAGTAATTAAAATGTGAATTTAATTAAATTAATTAGTTGGAAGTTGCAAGGCATGTTAATACTTGTCCGTTTTAGGCTTAAACCCTCACGATTTTACTTTTAGTCATAACTCAAAAAACATCTCTTTCATTGAAGAATATATATAAATTGTTATTTCTTATCTTATTTGTATCTGACAACACGCTGTATCTAACAACACGCAGGGTCCTGATTCAAATCCTGTGCAGCTACGTCACTCTTCCTCTCTACGCTCTAGTAACACAGGTAACGCAATGATTACTAAATGAAAAGGTACATCCCCTATGGTTTGGGAGAAATATTAGTGACAAGAATTGAGTGTGTTGGAAACAGATGGGTTCGACAATGAAGGCAACAATTTTCAACGAAAGAGTGGCGGTTGCGCTGCGGAACTGGCACCAAACCGCGAAGAAGCACATAAGACAGAACCGCGTGGGACCGTTGTCGTTGTCGGGGACACCAACGTCAAGCAGACCCACAACGCCGAGTCACCACATGTCCCCAGTGCACCTCCTACGATACTACCGTTCCGAAGCGGATAGCTTCCCTGCTTCTCCTCGAAGGTCTAACTTGGATTCCCAACCTTGGGATAATAGTAACATCAACGTTGATTCCCCTTCTCCTTCTTACTCCCACCACCAATTGGAAATGGCTCCACAAACCAATGACCCCACCGTTGACACAACGCACCATGAGATTGTTGTTGCACGTCATAGCAAGGAGTTTTCCTTTGATAAAAGACCTACTACTAATAATACGTAAATTAAAATTGATTCACCACCAGAAAAAAAAAAAAAAAAAAAAAGATATGAAGATATCTAAGTAGGCCACCAGGATTAATCTTATTGGATTTATTTAAGCTCTTTCATTTGTATAATTGGATATATTATTATGTTAGATTCATTATTATATTCATAAAGCAATCCACTAGTTGATCTTTGAGATTGGTAGCTTGAGATTTTTTTACACTTTTTGTCGGTGCTCGTGAATTGACTTAATTTATTCACTCAATATAAAATGTCAGATCAAGTATTTTTAAAATGTTTAGTATTTCACTGTTACAAACCACTAAAATATGCTTAGCAACATGCTCCACATACTCTTGAATCATGATTGATATGATTTAAATCACCATTGTTAAAGTACGTCTTAATCTTGGATTGAATTGGCTTATGCAATGAAGGCAATTTGTTTTTTCTGACTTCTCGTTAGAATAGATTGTCGTGTGTCCAACCTTCCCTCAGATTTGAAGCATTGGTTTATCTCTAGACTTTCCACTTCTTTCTCTTCCTGCTTTTGCACATCTTGAATGATGAGGTAGTGTTCCATCTTCATTGAATCCTATTTTGTGTTTTGCAATTCAAATTTCAGTTGAATGACACAAAACCTTGTGTATCAACCAAGCTTTGAGTCAATGATAAACTTATATTATAATAAGGATGGACACATGTATCTCTTCACTTTAATTAAATTATTAGTGTATGATTAAAAGTATTATATTTTATATTTTTAAATTTTATATATTAAATTCATTCATGATTGTTTTTATTTTTATTTTTTTATATATGATGCTGATTATCAATTTTTATTCTTTTAAAATGATACTTCCCCTAATCTAAGGTTTTGGATCTGTTAGAACTTCGAGTCATCTCCTAAAATTGCATGAGTGATTCACTATGTGTTACCTTATTTTCAGCATCTTTAATTTATCACGGAGTTGAACAACCATTCTAATATCTGTTAATCTTTGCCATCCATTTTTTGTATGCAGGTATTCATCTTTTTAGACCCTTCAGTAATAAATTTTTTTGGTATACTACTTTTTGCAAAACTTTTTGAAAAATGATAAAACAAAATCTCAAAATAGATGGTCTCATATTAACGTGAGTGAAAAATAAGAATTAATACATTTAAAAATATATCACTATTTCTTATAAATCGGAGTAAAATGTTTCCCTCTTTTATTTCTTATATAAATAAATATAGAAAGCTAAAGATAATATTTATGACGGAGAGTCTTGTGACCAATGAATTATGAAAATTTAAAGTAAAAAATAAATTATTAATCTTTTTAAATTAATTATCTTTTTTATGGTAAAATAATTTTAATGTTGCTCTTAATAGATAATATTGTTAATTTATTTTGTAATGTAATTGATTTCAAATGATATTTAAATAATTTTAATTTTAAAAAAAAATTCTTAATATTTATTTTTATACATAATTTAGACTCTGTATATTTCAATAGCAATTTTTATTTCGTGGCATTTAAAGCTAATACGAAACTATTTTCTCTAGAAAAAAAAAAAAAAGCAATTGGCCTTTTATATAATCAATAGCGTTGTTTATTACTTGGCAAAACGTATGAATTACCATTGGCATTGGACTCTTCATTTAATTTAATCACTCATATTATCTAATGAAAATTCCTTCTTTAAGTATGCTAACCAATTAATAATTATGAAAAAAAAATTTAATGAAAAGAATTTGGGAATTATAAAACAATGAAAATTTTAATATTATGTTTGGTTAAAAGGAAGAGAAAACATAAAAGAGATTTTAATAAAAAGTATATATTAAAAATTATGTTTGACTGGAACGAAAAGATGAAAGGTGTTTTAATGGAGAATAAGGAGGAAAGGTGGATCTTTTACTATTTGATTCACAAGAAAAATAGAAAAAATTTTAAAATTAATTTACTTATATACTCATAATTTAAAATTTTTAAAAATATAAATAAAAATATTTTAGATATTATATAAAAAAATATTTTTAAAATACTTTTTTTTTCTCTTTTAAATTTACTTTGATATTAAAGAAAAGTTAAAATTAAAAGAAGGAGGGTGGCCTCCTTCCATTCCTCTTTTCTTCACCTAAATATTGAATAAAAGAATTATATATATATATAAAATAAAATAAAAAAGTGCTTCTGTTTTGGAACAGTCTTGACTACTAATAACATTTGATTTAGGACTAAAGAGAGTTTGATAAGGTACCCCTTGAATATTAGAGGTTGGGTAGCAGAGACACAGGCATGAGGACCATGATGTCCTAAACTGAATCTAGACAATGCTGTGTTCCAACCATGCTATAGTTACTAACTAAGCCTTTTACTTTGGTTTTAAATTACAGAAAATAATCAAAACAGCTTCAAAAGCAAGTCTTAACTTTTGAATTAATCACTATTAGTAGATTAACTTCTATAAAATTCTTCTAATTTAATTAATAATTTTTAAATTCAAATTCTAAATATATAATTGTATTGAATATTTAAAGAGAAAATTTTGTTTTTAATAATAATTTTATATGACTTGATAAATTTATTTATCATAAAAAATATATTAATGATCTAGTATAAAAGAAAGTTTATATCACAAGGTAGAAGGTCAAGCAAATCAATAAACAAATACTAAAAAAAACACTATTTAAACAAATAAGGTATACATACAAAAAAAAATTAATAAATGGTTAACTACTAAGAGAATTTAATTCAGTTAATTGAAAAGTATGCATAAGTTATAATAAACTTTTTTATATAAAATTTTATAATTTGTTATAAACATTTTAATATTAAGTTTTATAGGTAAAATAACAAATATAGTTTAAAAGGAAGAAAACCAAACAAGTTAATCAATAACAATACTTATTTTTTTGAAAATAATAATACCTATTTAAACAAATAAGATTAATATTATAGTGTGGAAACAATATTCATAACTAATAATCATTGCCTTTACCTATTGAAGGAGAAGTGATAAAAAAAAATCCTAGTTTTAATTAAAATTAATATAAATGTATTTTATTATTATTTTATTCGAAGAGAGGTAACATCATTATAAATGTGAGTACATTCATAAATTCAATCAATTTAACCTAAGAATAACATAATTTAGGTTGGTTGTACCCAGTTTTGATCAATATATTTTTAATCATTTAGTTGAAAGTTAATACTTAAATTTAAGGTATTAAGATTCATTTGAAAAGTTAACATCTCTTAACAAATATTTTTCTATACATATTAATCAAGGATTGAATCATTGATCACATACTAAAATGATAAGGTTATTTATCAATTATGACACACTTTGTTGATAATTTTGATTAGCCTTAACTAATAATCTTTACAACTATTGAATTGATTTTTGTATAGGAGGATATAAAATACAAATAAAATTTGATTTGATCCCAAATCATAAATATTATGAGCGAAAGTTTTTAACTAGTTGTATTAACTTTCATGTAGTTTAAAATAAATTATATGTACATAAATCAAATAGTGGCATTTAAATAAATTCATTTGCATTAAGTCAAAATTATTAAGGCATAATTTTTTTTAGACTTAAATATATTGTTAATCTATACTAAATGAGTAAGTTTTAATTTTGGTCCTTGTAATTTTTTTATTTTTTATTCAAAAAAAAAATAAACTATTATTTTAGTTCATGTTATTATATAATAATTTTTAACTACATATTTATTTATTAAAAGATTAATTAATAATCTCAAGTTTTATTTATAATTACTAATGATACTATATTAATGTGTGATATTTTTAAATTTTTTATAAATTCTTAAAATAAATATTATTCATTTTTTTAAAATTATCACTTGTGATAAAATAGTAATTTTAGAGATGAAAATAATAAAGAAAAATATTTTATAAAAATATAAAATTAAAATTTATTCATTTTACAAAGAGAAAATAAAATATATTTTACAGAGAAAATAGTGTTAATATAATTTAGAAAGGTGAAAAATAAAAAAATAGAAAATCAAAATTAAAGCTGATTAATTTTATATAAAAGTTAAAATACATTTAAGTTAATTTTTATACAAATAACTAATGTCTAATTTCCATTTGAACTTTGAAGTATCAAGGATCTTATAAAATTTTTTTTTGATACAATAACACGCACGCTTTTTACCAAACACCAAATCATTAGTATAAGTGGGCACACGATGATTGTTCTGGAGGAGTGAAATTGACTACATATCTAATTTTAACTTTTTCTATTTATTTTTTACAAATTTCGTTTGATGAAATTCATATAATTTCCAATAATCCAACTTAAACTAAAAAAAAAAAAAAGAATTGCAAAACTAGCTGGAGCCAATTCAAAGAATGGTAATTAATTTGATCTTTTACTTTTCCTCTGATCAAATCCAAGTTTACCCATGTTGATCCATTAAATAATGAAGAGTATCAATTTCCTTTCAACATAATCACGATTCATGCACCATCCACATATACACATGAACATAATCAAACTCATCTTATCTTATTACTATAAATAAATATAGTATTAATTAAGAAGTGAATGGAATGATAGTATTAAATAATTGTTTCACATTTTGGGGACATAAATAATTCCATAATCGCAAATCTCCATTCCCAACTCTGTTCCATCATTCTCCGACACAGACTACCATTCCCTCGTGATCTTCGCCACATGGCCAGAGGCGCCTCTCAATCCCAATCCACGGCTTCAGCGCCCACCACGCGACCGGGCGTCATGGCCCCGCGCGGCTCCGCTGCCGCCACCGCCGGCATGCGCCGTCGCCGCCTCGCCACCGGTAACGCCTCCGCCTCCGTCGGAAGCGGCTCCGGCGCCGGAAGCAACATGCTTAGGTTCTACACCGACGACGCCCCCGGCCTCAAGATCTCTCCCACCGTCGTCCTCGTCATGAGCCTCTGCTTCATCGGCTTCGTCACCGCTCTCCACGTCTTCGGCAAACTCTACCGCTACCGATCCGCCGCCGGCGTCTGATTATATTCCACTTCTCATCACAGATCTCACTACTCGGTTTCTCATCTGGATCGCGAAATTCGGTTTTCCAAAACCTGCGCTATTTAATTTACGCTTTTTTTTTTTTTTTTTTTTTTTGTTGTATATTTTCCTAGGGCTTGATTAGGCTTCCTGTTTCTCTAGCTCTGAAATGATTGGATCTTCTTCTTGCTGTTGAAGGAAGTCGCGTTTGGCCTTTCCGTGAAAATCGATCTCTGCATTCATTTATTCATTCTGTTATTTCACTTTATTGCTTGAATTTCCAAAGCGAGAAAAGCAGTTACGTTTTCAGCATTTTCTGTTATCACTGTGTAGCTTCATTGCGTTCGTTTCTTTTCTGTTAATCGCGTTTTATTAGTTTATGCCGCGTTTATTGTAGAATACTTTTGAGTGCCATTAAGCTAAGTGATGATACAATTGAATTAATTGTAATAGTTTATATTTGATGCTATCAAGTTCATAATAAGGATTTATATGTTGTTTCTGAAAGGTTGTTGAGAAGGCTCAGCATAACAATTCAAATAACCTCAATGCATCAATGCGGTTGCGAAAGGCTTGCAGGTTGGTGGAATATAAATTGAATTTACAAATTAGTTTTAACTTAGATGAATTAGCAACGACTATTATCTATATCTGTATATACGATAAGGAAAAGGATGTATATGATTATATTTGAACCTTGCAATGATTCTCTTGGCATGAACAAGTGCGGCAGCAAGAGGAACTCTTATCTATTGTGTCTAGTTCTTACCAGTAAAGTATGACAGTTTCTATAGCAATTAATATATTACGTCTACTACACAATCATGAGGGTTTTTTTTTGGCGATGCTTGGTACATTTGCTTTTACTGAGTCATGAATTTTGTTTAGTTCACAGCCTTGCATCTGTATAATTTTCTCTACACTAAAATACGTAGACGTTCGAAAGGCTGTGTCATGAGTTTTGAAGAGCAACACCAAAAGTTATCCAGAAAGGCCACATGCCTAGCTATCAGAAAAATTAAATTGCCAATAACTTTTTGTAGCCAGAAGACACACGATTCATTATTAAACTATGCAGAGTGCCATGAGTCCACCTGTCAGTTTTAGGCTACTTTTATTAGGACGGAATTTATTCCAAAAGTTGTTTTGGTTGCTTGCTGATGATCTTGGCTTATATGGAAGTGATTAATTGCTTCTGGGAAAAAAGAAATGGAAACATCAGATGTTTCGTTTCTTTATATATATTTTTTATTTTAGTAGTTATGTTTTTGTAGTAATTCTACCCTTTCTAGTGGCAGCTACCTTTCTTCAAGCTTCCGTTGTCTAATTTGGTGAAATCATTCACATTCACAACAACTAGAATTTTGAATCGCATGAAAACAAAACCCTTGTTGAATAATATCAAAAACTTGAATTGGAATTTGAAGAAGAGAAGAACCAACACGCAAATCCCCACCATTGCTTCATGTTAGGATTGGGGATTTAGAGTTCCCTTCTCAGTTGACTGATAGTGGCGAGTGGCAAATGGAAGAAGGTTGCAATATTTTGCTATGTTACGGTTCAGGTGGCGTCATTCAGGGGGTTTGTCAATAACGACATGAATTTTCAGAGACTCGAAATTACCTCAAATCGACACTTTCATGTTCATCCCTTTTAATTTGCATCTTGAGATCACGTTTGGATGGTGATATTGGTCGGAAATTGATTCAAAAGGAGGAAGGGTGGTACAAGATGAAATTGTCACCATCACAGCAGATGAAGAAAACTATAAAAGGAGTCTAGTTAGAGAAATTATTACTTGGTCAAGAAATATTACGATGTTGACCAATATTTATGTAACACGTAATCAAATTTTATTGTTAGTTGAAAATCAATTATATGTGTAGATTGATGGGAGACTATAAATATATGATGCTCCTAAGCTAAGTAATAAATTCGTGCTAAACAGAAAATGTAAAAAAAAAAAAAAATGTTTTAAATGCAATCGTGAATTCATGCATCGTAATAACAAAAATAACTAATTCATTTTTTCATCGGGGATGTTTGTTACATAAATTAAATAACATGATATTTTTAATAATCATAAAAAAGATATTTCTACTTTTATTTTGGATTGGACTAGAGGCCCAATTTGAATAACGGGCTATCTTAATCCAAGGTGTCATCTCAACCCATACTTCAACTTGAAGTGAAGTTACATAGCTCTATATGACTATATCAATAAAAAAAGTAATATTGTCCTTGAGAGGCCTTTGAGCACATGGCAGGAAGTCCAACTCATCTTAAACTCCTATAATAATAAACAATGTTATCGTAGTAATAACCATTTATTAGATACTGTTAATCTAGTAAAATTGTTACTGACTTGATCATTACGGATTTTTTTATTTTTTTAATTTTTAATTTTTTTTTTGCATATACCCGCCCTTGCTAAAGTTTATTTATTTATTTTTCCATGGTTGAACTTTGGTCCATGTAGCTGATCGTCTGGATATTCAATAAGTTTGGTAAAAGTGATTAGTTAGTCTTATCAAGCTGATTATTGATATCATTTGAGAAATCACACCCATGACCACATGATTTCAAGGCAATCATATCATTCATAAATTTTTTTAATAAGATAATAGGAGATAATCAGTAAATAAGACTTATTTGTACAACCCCTTTCTCCAATGCTATATTTGTTTAGATACAAGGAGTGTTTGCTAGCGAAAGAAATTATAATAGGGTCATTATCGCATGTATCTATCATTATTATCTATTTTGTTGGACTAGAGAATTTTTTTTTAAGGAATGACACACTCTAGTTCAAGATAGAGAAAGTGTTAAGGAGATTTTTAAAGAACACGTTACTAATCCTCTGTATATCTTGTCTCTCTTGGTGTTTCTAACCATCTATTAGTTTTCTTTTATTAATTCCTTATTATTATTATTATTATTATAATTCATTTAAATAATATAAAAAATAAACAAATACAAGATATTTAATATCTAGCACTATTATATCATCATCAAATACAATCACCAATATCATAATTACTACAACCGTGACTACTATTAATTCTTACCAGTTACCACTGTTATTACTGATATTATCATACCATGATTATTTTCTTGTGTAACAACAACAACGTTAACTTAAAAATTTGTGTAAGTTAGCCAACTCCATTTCTCTATGTTGACTTTATATAGCTGTTCATCACCACTAATTAATCATGAATTATTATATGTCTTTTCATAATATTCTTTTATTAATTTTTATAGTTCTTTTGTACTGTAAATATTGAATGTATTTTATGTTTTTAAGACATTAAATATATTTTTTTATTAAATATATTTTTCTTAAAAAATAGAAGAATTTATATAAAAAATAGTAAGAAAACGTAATATTTTTCATTAATCATTATTATTATTATCATTATCGTTAATGTTTTCATATATATATATATATATATATTAATTATAATTATGAAACTTTTGTTTTAGCAACTACTTATTAAATTAGGAAAATTAAATTAAGACACTGATTAAAGAATAAAAATATAATTTTTTATATTGAAAAGTGTATTTATACATTTTTTCATGTAATTTTTTATTATAATTTTGAATTTTTTTTATGTATTAATTAAAGACACTGGTTAGTAAAACTCATTAAATTAATAACTTCGAATAAGAGTAATTATTATAAAAATAATTAATAAAATGAAACTTTAAATTAATACTTATAAAAAAGACTGAACTGTCATTTTTTATTTAGATATTAAAAGAAGTGTATTTATATTATTATTATTATCGTATAAAGTTGTTTTATACAACCATTTAATCATAACTTATCGTGAATGATTACTTTATCAATTATTATAATAATCATCTTAAAAATTATATAAACTTTAATTTGTTTTTTAATTGACTGACGGTATAATATTTTACAATCACATTGTAAGAACATTAAACTCAAAAACTATTATTACGAGGAAAGAAAAAAATACACGAATTAATAATGAGTTGCAAGGCTTGAAAGAACTCTTAAAAATATTGGGGTGGTGAATAATCATTCCACAACTTCTTATTTAATTGGCTAGAGGGTCTTTCTCAAGCCCTCTAATCTTTGTTTAGCTTTTTGTGAAAAGATTTTTCCCTTCTTGCTTTATATTTTATTTTAGGGTCTAAATTTCACCTTTTTTTTGTCTCGTTATATTAGGTGGCAGTGTAGAGTGGTTTGGTTCCTTGTTGCAGGAAAACAGGATGGGAAAAACAATGTGTATAATTCATTTGGTTAAATTATATGTATAATGTATTATTATTATAAAAAATTGATATGGGGTTATAAATTAAAAAATATGATCAATACATTCGGAAAGGAAAAGAAAATGGAGTAACGAAATTAACGGTTGCCCTTGTCCGTGCACATCCGATAATTCCGAAAGTAAAAAAAAGAAAAAGAATTGTTTGTGACAACATGCTGCCGTAGTTCTAAGCAGTGTTTTAAAACCCGGACCGACCCGGCCGGTCGAACCGGTTGGACCGGGAACCGGTGGTCCAGCCGGTCCGAATCTAGTTGGATCGGTTATGCAATCGACCCGTTTCAAACCGGATTGAACCGGTCAATTTTCTGGTTCAATCGGTGAACCGGTGGGTCAAACCGGTTCAACCACTTTTTTTTTTTTTTTTTTTTTAATTTTTAAGGGACCATAAATCACAAAAATAATATTGAAAATTGAATCTCTTAATGAAAAAACAAGGAGTCTTATTAAATATAACAATGACTACTTGTTCTAATATATTTGTTTGCAATATATACAACTTAAATAACTTTTATAGTATATTTAATAATTCAATATCTATGTAAATATTACATATATTATTTTGTGATATTAATTGCAAACATATTATATATGTACATATTATTTATATTTTTAATTTGTATTAATATACCGTTTAACATGTAATTTTTTTATGTATTTTTTTACAAAATAAAAATAAAAATAATTTTAAATAAGATAAAAAAATTTAAAACAAGATATGAATTTATTAAAATTTATAAGTATAAATATATTTAATATGAATATTTTTTAATATAAATAAATAAAAATCGAGTCATGCGGTTCAACCAATGACCCACCGGTTCAACCTTTGACCCACTGACCCAATACCTTAACCGGTTCGATGACCGGTCCGGTTTTTAAAACTATCGTTCTAAGAAATTGCCACCTTTTTGTGTTAATGCTGTATGTTTCTTGCACGATATCCACAAAATTGGACCAAAGTCTCTTATCTTATATATCTACTTTAGGAAATTATTTGAAAGCGTCAAATCATCCATAATTGTTGAAATTCATTTTTTAGAAAATAATATTCATCTTGTAAATTTGTTTTTAAAAAATTTGTTGTAAAAATAACTTCTTCTTCTTTTTTTTTTTTGTCAACATAATGATTTATATTAAGGTAATAAAATGCTATAAAAGCCTCCTTAATTAATTGATAAAAAATACCACAATTTCTAACAGTTAGGTTCTACTATTAGATAGTATCACAATTGAAAATATCACTAAAGAGAAAAAAAAAATAAAAGAGACTAGAATTGAAAAGATAAATATTTGAAATTCTAATATTATAAAAAAAATGTTATTAAACGTTTTTTAGAAAGTTGCAATATGTGTTTGAATTATTTTTTAAGCATTTCTGAAAACAATATGTTATAAAATAGCTATTTATCAAAAAGGTTTCGAAATGCTAGTGTTTTAATTTAGAAAACGATATATTCATTTATTTTTATTTTTCACTTGAATAAAGCATTGTTTTTCTGTGGACAAAGAATTGCATAAAAAGAAACCAATTTTGACTAAAGTTGAAACCTATGCATGATTTTTCTTTCTCTTTGGCACAAACATCACGACTCGAAGTAAGAGAAATTTTTAACTAAGTTTACGAGTCTAAGGTAGTGTTTGTTTCCATGAATTTACTGTTCACGAGCAAAGAAAGGCGAAGAAACTTGTTGTTCGTTTCCGGTGATTTGCGACGACGAAAAGGCGAAGAAAAGGGGGGAGAAACGTGATTCTCGTCCTCGCACAAAAGCGAAGAAAGCATAAGAAAGTCACGTAAGATTTATAAAAACTCAAAAATGCCCCTTCGCATGCATGCGTAGTGTGCCATGCAGTAGAGGAAACATATACAAAGGAAGCATAATCGATTATGCAAGGCTACATAATCGATTATGCAAGGCCATAATCGATTATGTAGTCTTGCATAATCGATTATGCTTGGCCACATAATCGATTATGCTGTATATATATACACAGCATAATCGATATATACACAGCATAATCAATTATGCTGTGTATATATACACAGCATAATCGATTATGTTATATGTATAACATATAACATAATCGATTATGTTATATGTATAACATATAACATAATCGATTATGTTATATGTATAACATATAACATAATCGATTGTTATATAACATAATCGTATATATATATAAAATATTAATATTTAATATATAATATATATATTAAATATTAATATTATATATATATATTAAATATTTAATATATATATATATATATTTAATATTTAATATTTAATTTATATATATTTTTTAAATATTTAATATATATATATATTTAATATTTAATATTTAATTTATATATAAATTAAATATTAATATTTTTATTTTTTCACTTTTATATATATTAAAGTTTGTTTATTTATATTATACAATTTTTTTATATTAAGAAAATCCTATTATTTAAATATTAATATCAAAAAGTGAAAATATAAAAAAGATAATACCTGTTTATAAAATTAAAATAATAATATTTTTTATTTTTATTAATATTAATATTATTTATTATAATTAGCATCATTATTATTTATTATGATTCTTATTATTTTTTTAATATTTATTTTTATTCTTATCATTATTTATTATTTTTTTTAAAAATTATACTTATTAATATAATTTTATTGTAATTATTATTATTTATAATAAATAATATTATACTCATTTTAATCTAAGGGTAAAAGTATAAATCATATTTATTTATTAAATTTTTAATTTTTATCTATCATTAAATTTAAAGTAAATATTTAAATTAAATTATTTTTAATATTTTATAATTTTTTAAATTAAAATTTATATATTTATTTTTTAATTATAATAATTATAAACTTTTTTAACTTAAGGGTAAAATAGTAATCTTACACAATTATCAATTAAAAAATTTATTTTTATCTATCACATCAATCAATTCACTCACAAACTTTCACAAACTTTCTCTACACTTTCCACTCACTTTCCCTTAATCCAAACAACCTCACTTTCCACTCACTTTCCCTTCAAATCTTTCCTTTTCCACTCCTCCTTTTCCATCTTCAAATCTAAACAAAGCCTAATGGATTTAAAGTACTTCCCTTTTTTCCATTGCTCAAGCATACACACGACATATATATATATATATATATATATATATATATATGTGTGTGTGTGTGTGTCACTTTCATTTATTATTTTTGTCTCGGTGTGAAATTTAATGACAAACTAAAGAAAAATTCTTGTACTTTTTAAATTTTGAGTCTTTTAATTTGTAAATTATTTTTTAGTTTACTACCAAGGAGTATCATCGTTAAACATATTATACATGATCTAATATTTCTGGAGGAGTTTCATAAATATTGAATAAATTAATTAATTTTCAAGCAGTTTAAGTTCATCTTCAATTCCTAACCCCGAGGGAAATCAACAAAATATGAAAAAATATAGACAAATAAAGAAAGAAGAGTAGAAGGGTGGTGGATATATATGTTGCATTCAAAGCTCCAAGATCATTAATTTGCCAACGTTTATATATATATATATATATATATATATATATATATATATATATATATATATATATATATATATATATATATATATATATATATATATATATATATATATATATATATCATCAATGAATGCAAGATGATATAAGTATCTAATCCTACTTTATGTTTTTTATGTGTATAGAAACTTGGTGTAGGACAAGTTAATTTGTGTGAGTTAACATATACCTCTTGTACTTTTGTTAATAAAATTTTTATATGATTATAAAAATTGAATTTTATTAAAAATTAGATCATAATCTTAATTTTTTCTCTCATTTATTTAGAACGTAATTAAGTTGGGAAAGATTTCAAATAGGCAAATTTTTTGTCCTATTGAATGTACAATAAACATTGTTGCTAATGCTAGGTGTAATATATATGTACTTAATTTTGAGCTACACTTGCTGAAGGACTATGTATTATTATGGGTTACTGTATTTTTTTATATTCTTGTTCAGTGTATTTTTCGTTAAAAAATGCAAACCTATACTATATAGGAAGATGCATCTTAATGACTATTCAGATATTAATTAGAGGGTATAATATAGTAATATCATGTCTGTATTCGGACTTGTTTACTTATTTATGGTAGTTTACGTTAAATTTGAATCTCTCCTTTTACTCGATATTGATGAAGCTATATATTGGTACACAGGAGAAATCTGAAAGAGGACGTCTTTATCTAATTTAATAATATCACCATGGAAAAGGAATATAAGGGTGATTTATATAATTAAAAAGAGCAACACAAATATAGCAATTCTCTTCAGACGATACAACAGCCATTGAAATGATAAAGTTTTAATCAATAATATAAAAGGTTACACTTTTTATATGATACAAAAATTTAATTATTTATTAACTATATTTGGCCATTTAAGAAAAGAATAGATTTCGGTCAAAAAAGAAAAAAGAAGAAAATAATATATTAATTAAGTGCCACTTGGTTATTTAATATTAATATTCAACATCAAACCTACTATTAAGAATTGATTTATCGTCACGAATTGAAATTATGTTTATTTAAATATACGAGATGTCATTAATTTCCGCGGGATGATTTCAGCCCATAGCTTCAAACTAAGTCAAAGATTGGAATGGAAATTTATTCACATGCATCTGCATGCATATTGGTATATATAATGATTTTCTTTCAAATCAGACCTACGTGCACGTAATTTTTAAAGGTGTGTAAATTGTGTATAAATTAGGCGGTGCCTATATATCCTACGCCACCCCTAATAATTATTGCAAACCATGCATGATAATATTAGTCACAAAGTTAACTTGTGTTTAATTTTGCTAATAGGTTGATTTTTTTTAATGGCCATCATAAATGTAGTTTTTGGATAAACATGTAATCTATATGTATGTGTGTGTGTGAGAGAGAAAAATAATTGACTAAAATCATAAATGTTTCTTAGTAAAATTATCACATAAATCTTGTATATATGTACATATCTATATTAATAATCCAACTGAAAACATATATTCTAATTTTTGGTTAAGCAACAATTAGAATTAGTTATATCAGAGTAGTCCAAAACAAACATAATCATCCTCTAGGATGACTCTCAAAAGTGCTCAACCTCCAACTTATTTCTACTTTATTCTTATAACAAGTATGATCATCGTAGCCCCACTACAAGAAAAAAAAAATATAAGGGTAAGCTTAGATTCAAAATAAATAACACAATAAGTACAAAAGTAAAGTAAACTATACTATCAATATCAACATATCAACACTTGTAGAATCAACAACACAACAACTTTAATTAACAATTTTCACCATGTCAATACAACATATAAACCACTCAATACAACTTATCAAAGTTTTCAACTTAAACAACACAACATCTCAACTTACAACAAGACCATACAACTTATCAACACATCATATATATAATACAACAAATCTATACGAAGTCACATATTCAACTAAAATATCTTATAACACGGTGAGCTGCCAAGGCATGCTTGAAATACTAAAATTCTCTTCCTTATTAGAAGGCATGCTTATACTGTCAATAACTCCCTATAAGCATGTTGATAACATCCTATAAAGAGCTATTGACACTAGTTATGCACCAAGAAACAAGTCAAAATACTAAACTCCACTTCCCCATTAGGAGGGAATCTTGACACTTAATTTGAATATACTTTAGGGAAATCTCTGGCCAACCTAATCACACTAATCGACTTCTCAGTCTCAACACTCAAGGCATAATAGGTCACAAAACACTAAGCTCCTTCCTTCATAAGATCATCCACCTACTTAACAGGTATCAACCCATCTTTTTAAACTTTTGAAAAAATCAACTCTTTCCTTAAACGATATTTAAGAATGTGATTGACAAATAGCCAATTCATACCTAAGATTATGTCTAAGTTCACCATGGGCAAACAAATCAAGTTTATCCTATAACTTTTACCATACACATCTATCAGACATCTCAAGTACATATTAGAAGTAACCACAAAAGCAGAAGAAAGAGTAGATACGATCAAATCAACATGTAATGAACTCATAGTCAAACCCAACCTGTTTACACAATCAACAGAGATAAAAAAGGGAAGTCCATAATCAAATAGGACAAGAACATCCTTACTAGTAGTTTTCCTTTCCCTTTCACCAAGTCAGAGGAAGTAGAAGCCTTAACTTTTGACAAAGCAAACACCTATCTCGGTAGAAATAGGTCATTCCACTCTTTGATCACCCTTGGGTTGACTGTAGCCCCTACTTAACAATCTCTCAAGATATGGTCACTTTTTCTTGTTAGGATTGTGACAAGCGAATCAAGTCTGTTGTAATATAAAAATTGATGTACTAGTTATCGATCCATAGTGACTTGAAAGTTATTTTGTAATTTCTATTGTCTTAATTAAAACTTGTAAAAGAAAGATGTACAATGAATATAATCATATTGATGTGCATTTTAATATTGAATTTGTAAAGAAAATAATAATAGAAAGTAAGTGTAAAGTTGAAAGATAACAATGTGAGAAATTATTGGAATTGAATTTCATCTATCTTACTGCTATGTTCTTTTAAGATTATTTATATATGATTACTATCACTTAGTGTTATTAAATTCTTTAAAGTCATTCTAAATCAATTACTCACTTTTAGAAATTCTAAAGATTCCAATTTTATAAATGATTGCTCAATTTACCAAATCAAAGTCCTTACATTAAGTTCACAAATTTATTCAACTAACAACTCTAAATCTATTCTTAGCCTTTAGAATCATTATGTGATTTGATTCAAAATGAACTTAAAAATTGTTTTTCAACCAAAATCTAAATTCCAAAATCAAAAAATGATTGATCAGTTCACCATAAAATTTAAGGACATAATCAAATCATTAACAATGAATAATAGAATATCTTATATATATATATATATATATATATATATATATATATATATATATATATAAATTAAAAGGATTACATAAGATTTTGATGGATTACATTCAATCCCAACCAAAGAGATGATCAACTACTCATGATAATGAGAATAATATCTCCATATACAAAGAAAATATAGATGAAGAAGAAAAGAAACCCAGAATCCTCGTCCCTAGATGACTCCTAATAAAGGTGTTCTTTCTTCGGCTCTATTTCTTGCTTTATTCTACTCTTTTTGATGGTGATTTTCTCTCTCTTGATTCCTTAAATATGTGCAACAAATAAAACAGAGTAAGCATGAAAGAGACCAATTCACTCAACCCTTTCCAAATAGTCGAGCAAATTTTTGAATTCTTCGAGGTGAAGAAAGCTCCACCAATTGAGCCAATTCCAATGCGTAGAGGCCTTGAAGATAAAAAATTTCACCCCTCTCTTGACAAATCATCAAAGAGGATAGTAAATCAAAATATTTGATTTGATTTTGTGTTAGAGGCATTCAATGCATACAGGATAATGTATCTAGGGTTTCCTCAAAATAACTAAAGAATGTGTGTAAAAAAACATTTGCTCTCCTACACCTTGAGGCAAATATTTTTAAGGAGGCATCTGTTGGTGAAATTTTTGAAGTGCTCGAAGTATTCTCAAGGGGTCGTTCGATAATCAAAGAAGAGCAATTACAAACAGTTCAGATAAGTTACCCATGCTGCGTAAACGACGAAACGATTATATATCACATGGAACCTATATGCATAATAATCGTTTCTCGAAATAATGTCTGAAGGTCTCGAAGGAATTATTCGATAATCGAAAGGTTTAGAAGGTAGTTGTAAGAGGTTAATAGCAATTAGGAACAATTACTCATGTCGTATAGTGCGGAGCAGTTATATATCACACGTCGAACTAATACGAAATAACTACCCTCTCTTAATTTCTATAAATAAATGAGGCAAACTCATTCGAAGAGATAAAAAATTCAATACTTACATGCTCACAACACTCATTGCCTACGACCATGGCTCTTGTGCACGTGACTATTGAGTATGATTTCTCGGTCATTCTTCTTTTCTTTCTTAGTTCAGTTTTAGAATAACTTAGTTTATAGTATCTTTGTTTCTTCTCAGAATCTCATGCCTGTAATTCACGAACTATTTGAAGTAAAGGATATGGTTATTGTGCTTAATGTACGAGTTGTTCATTCAATTTACTTAAGTGTTTATATGCATGAATGTTGTTTTGTGGTAGTCATCGAAGAGCATATAGAATTCTTTGCATGCTAAACCATATAAAATTGAACCTTGACTAGTCTATCTTGTTTATTTCAATATAGTTACTTATGTTTTATGTATGTGAAATTCATTCCTAGAAGCTTGTTGCATTCTAAGAACGTATATAGTTGAATCTGGTTGCCCTACACGTATGAATTGGTTTAATCTTTATAGTTGTGAAATTAATTGGAGATCATAATCGATAAATACGTAGGATACACCATTTGTTACACCACATGCCTAAATTGAAAATTGTGCTAGTTTGAACAAAAAGAATCCATAAATGAATATTCTCGCAAACATCCACAATTTTAAGAAATTTTATAAATGTTTAAATTTCAAAGTTTTTCTAAATTCTCTATCAAAACAACACATTTTACAGCAAAGCATTTAAAATTCTTCAAAATATATATTGAATTACCTCATTAAAATCTCTCATCCAAACACTATAAAAGAAAAATATATGCCTATATTTAAACATTTAGAAAATATAAGTGTTATATGATATTATTAATCTCGCTAATAAATCATTATACCATGTTAATGATCTATTTGTATTTTGAGAGAATCATGTATTTTTATTTTTAAAAATAAATATTTTCATTTTTTATAATAAAAAATCCAATTATCCCAAACAAAACCAACCTATCGTTACCCCCAATTGGTTTAGTTTATGTTGTATAAAAACTTCTAGCGAATCCAAAACAAACTGAAATAATCAAAATTAATGGATTGGACCGATTATAAACATCCCTATTAAATCGTGTAGTGGTTAGTCAAAACTCCTCCAAGTAAATTGAGAATAATTAAAATTGCATAGGTCACAACATGTGTTGATAGGTCAAGGAAGTTATAAAAATCTGATATCTAACATTATGAGATGTATTTTGAGTGTAGTTGATCACCTTTTTTGACTATTGACTTTTTCTTATTTTTCGATAAGCGACTTGAGCATTAAAATACTTAGAGATGAATTCTCTTCCATTCGTAACATGAACCATGATTCACCCTTGGACGATGCATCACATACATATATATGCATGTGATGTGATGACTTCCCCAAAAGTTGTAACAGAGACAAATGTATTTTGAAAATTGCCAAGCAAAGTCGAGAATGAAACTTGTGGAAGGACGAGTACGTACGATATTTGCGGGGGCATAGGACCGAGTCAACTCGGTCGAAAAGGGTGTTCTTTACTTGTTCTATGATTATTTGCAATTGTCACATTTCACTCTCTAGTCAATCGATTAGTGGGAGGCACCAGTGTGTGAGTGTGACTGACAGAGTAAATACAGCAATGCACCACAATTTTTATTTTTTATTTTTATTTTTTATGAGACAATAATAATTTTTTAATAAAAGTATACTTTTTTTTACTAACAATATTTAGTAATAGCTAATAAGAAGAATTTTTTAATCAAGAATTTGGATAAAAATGATTAGTATGTTGAATATGATCAATTGTTTGGACATTGTCCAAATTTGATCTTTGACAAAAATAATCTTTAATTAGATTTTACTTATCTTTCGATCGATTTGAATTATTTTATAAATATCGTTAAAAAAAAAGAAGAAGAATCCTTTAAATCAAGTAGAATTATAGGTGTAGTTTTTTTTTTTCTTTTTTGCATTTAATTTAAGTACATATTTAGAACTCAATACTAAAAAATCTCATGCTATGCAAGGGCTGTGTTTAAAAGGGAATACACTTTAAATTTTAATGAAATTAATTTAAATCATTAAACATGATGGAGAGTACATATAGGAGTATGTGTTTAAATTAATCTCATCAACAATAGATTTTACTTTAAATATGTATTTTAATAATAATAAAAATTGAGTGCTAACCAGGGAAACACGGAGTCCCACCTTTATTAATTGACCCAATGGTTGACATAATTTGGTTGAATCTTGCATAAATTTATTAGGGGTTACTATATTGAATAATGAAAGTTGAATGATTGGACGAATTTATTTGAAGCATCGAGCATATGAGTTCCATTAAAAGTAGTAACATTTGAATGATTATGGTACGAGAATTTCACGAGGAGTGTTGCGGAGATTTTAAATCGCGCACAGGATTTTCTCCCAAGAGTTACTGTTGCAAAGAGTATAAAAAGTAGGAAAAATTAGAGTGAGACGAGATCAGGGATGGCCCACTGAGGGTCGAATTTCTAGAGAAATGTGAAGCACACACGATAGGGACTCATTCATCACTCATCACTCATTAGTTTTTATTTTTTTATTTATCAAATATTAGCTTGATTAGAAATTGATCTTAAGCGAGTTGTGTCCTTCCAACTTGTATAAACGTATTTAAGAAACTCATATATTTACTAATTATAAATTTATCTATTAAAAAGGTGTTGTGTATGTATATTAAGAAGCATGTGAATTGATCTATAGAAAATTAGTTGAAGATGATTAGTTTAGACTTTAGAGTGTTATTTAGTAGAATATAATTGTGTAAGAATGGTTGGGGGAGAGAGAGGGATGGGTGGAGACATGAAGCAGTACAAGTCATCTCTTGCCTTTCTTTTATGAAACTCTCTCTCTGACAGTCATCTTGTGGGCCCTCACTCCCAACCAGTCAGGCCTCACGGACGGCACCACCCTCTTTCTCTCTCTAACTTTTTGGGAGATTACGGTCCTAATACAATTATGGCATAATCATTTTCATACCTCCCTGTAAAGTTCAACCTCTTTCCCTTTTCAATTCTATTTTCTCACCACCCCACTCACCTTTTCCTTTTCCCATTTTGTGTCTATGGTAAATTTCGTTTACAACTAATAGTACTAGGTAAAAGGATGCTCCGTCATATTCTACAATGACCCATTTGAAAGTTACACACCATCTTCCAACTTTTGGTAGTCTTGCTATATCCAAATATAAGCTAATTTTGGTGTTAAGTTACAATTTAACATAAACTTTGAAATAATATTTACTAGACTTAATTTATCATTTATCATTCAACCATCATACATGTTATCTTCCAAGCTTTATGGTTAAGATAAGAGGAGTAGAATAGTGTTTACATATAAAATAAATTGTTACTCCTTAAGCTAATTTTTGAGTTGAGTTAAAAATGTAAATTTTAAGACTTTTGATCTTATTTACAAACTTTATTTTGTGTAATCTTAATTTTGTAATATGGTGAGTTGGCATAATGGGTGAGTTTACATTATGGAAATAATTTTTTAATGAAAAAAATTATATTTGATTTTTGCTGTATATGAAAATCTTTTGGATTGACAATTATGCCAGAAAGATTGGTTTGTAGTCTATGGATTGGAAATATATGTGACAGGATAAAAAATAATCTTAATTTTGTATAATTAAATTAAATTGGAGTAAAGTAACTTATTATTGAAATTTTTTATTTCAAATTTAAGTTTACACTAAACTTTAGTATACCCATTTTAACCCAACATGAAAGTTAATAGTCCATCCATACATGATATTATTCTCCTAAATCTCGTTTGAATAATGTTATGAACACACAGATTTGTAACAGTAACAGCAATTTTTACTATTGTTCATTTAGTTGACTTGGTAGAATTGCAATTTAAACTGTTTCTAATTAATTGGGTAGATTTATATATACTACTACTTGGTATATATAGAGAGAGAAAGTAAAATAGAGAGAGAGAAAGTGGTCCGCAGAGTCTATGGCTGACTGACCCTTATCAGAGCAGCCGTGTTAGATAAGGAGAGAAAGAAAGAGATCGACTGAGAAAGAAAGAAAGAAAGATATTTTTATATATATTATTCTCTTCTCTTCTCTCTTCATTTAACTCTCAACTATGACTTTGCTTTCCGCGCGATTCACATGTAAAACCAATTTCAATTTCTTTCACACACATATTCCTTTTCTTTTTCCATGTCTCAAATCACAAACTCAATGGAATGAAAAATCATTATCCATGCTCTAATTTTGCTTTCAACATGTCTTCATGTTAGTGTTATTTTTTTCATTCCCAGCACAAGCATAGCGTCTAGCTAGCTAACACACTGCTTTTTGGTTTTATATTTGTTTTGGCAGTAGGCTTTGGAATTTGCAATAGGTAGCTAGTTTAGGACACACAATTTTTCTTCCCTTCAAAAATCATGTCTGAAGAAACCTTTTCTGTTCCTCCCAACACCATCTTGCTTCATGCTCAACCCCCCACCTCAAACCCTAATCATCCAAACCCTAATTCAAATCCACCTAAGAAAAAGAGAAGTCTACCCGGAACACCAGGCAAGTCATCAATCATATCCACTTCTTTTCTCTCAACAATATCTCTTTCATTTATTAAGAATTTAATTATTATTATTATTATTAGTATATAATATATGAAATTATGAATGAACTATGTATAAGCAGATCCAGATTCTGAAGTGGTGGCTCTTTCACCAAAGTCCCTCATGGCCACCAACCGCTTCATATGTGAAATCTGCAACAAGGGTTTCCAGAGAGACCAGAACTTGCAGCTGCATAGACGTGGCCACAACCTTCCGTGGAAGCTGAAGCAGAGAACGAACAAAGATCAAGTGAGGAAGAAGGTGTACGTGTGCCCTGAGAAGAGTTGTGTGCACCATGACCCTTCCAGAGCCTTGGGAGACTTGACAGGGATAAAGAAGCACTATAGCCGAAAGCATGGCGAGAAGAAGTGGAAGTGTGACAAGTGCTCCAAGAAATACGCTGTTCAATCCGATTGGAAGGCCCATAGCAAGATTTGTGGGACTAGAGAGTACAAATGTGACTGTGGCACACTTTTCTCCAGGTTAATTATCATTTCATTCAATTCTACTAATTAATGCCTCATCATACTATAATTAATATGTTCCTTTACTTCAATTTAATAAAGTTAATTTGAATGCCAAATGTGCCTTGATTTATTAAATCTAATGGATGCCAGATATGAAGGAAACAAATGTCATAGTAACTGAGAGAATATTTGTTTGGAATAGTAAATGAGGCTTTGTTTATGTCATATGTGTATATTTATATGTGTGCTAAAAATTCAGGAAGGACAGCTTCATAACGCATAGAGCCTTTTGTGATGCTTTGGCTGAAGAAAGTGTGAGGATAACTACAACTACAGTTCCAGCAGCTTTAAGTAATATTCATCATTTGACCAATGCTCAAGGTTCGAGGATCCCTCAGATTTTCCCCGGCTTTCACTCAGAATTCGGTGGCTCAGGGTCAGAACCATTATATGCTGACGCAAATCATCATCAACAAAAGCTAAGGCTACCACTGTGGCTAGACCATGCCAACAATAATATTAATCCTCATCACCCTCTTAACTTCCCAACCAAACCAAGTGCTTTCACTTCAGGAACAAACTCTGTGCCCGATCTGGTGCAAACAATGGACATGTTTGGGCCACAGTTTGCGAATTACCGTTACCCCGAAGCATCATTTACAAGTGCCAACCTGTCTGTGCTACCTCCACATGGACTGAAGCAAGAACAAGAAGAAAACAAAGGAGACTTGTCGCATAGTGCAAGCTCTTTGTACTTGAGCACTCAGAATCAGAACCCACCTCATCACATGTCAGCCACCTCACTGTTGCACAAAGCGGTTCAAATGGGATCTACGAGGATGAACGGCAACAACGTGTTCGGCTCCATGAGCAACAACAACAACGTGGTTGTTGAGGTTCACAAACTGAACGAGTTGATGAATGTGGAAGGGTGCACCAACCTTGGAGGTGGTGGTGGTGGTTACATATTAAATGACTCAAGCAACTCGTTTGTGGTTGTGAATAGCAGCAAGGCTTTGGAGCACATGGTGATTCCGGTGGATGAAGAGACAACAGCATCAATTGTGGGCAAGCAATTGCACTCTAAAAACAAAACCCAACTTGGTTTAACCAGAGACTTCTTGGGCGTTGGAGAAAATGTTGACTCAATAAGAAGACCCTTCTTGCAGCAAGACCTTGTTGAATTTAATACAATGGGGTCACACTCAGCCTCATCAGCCATGAACCTGCATAGCCAGTACGGTGGACACTACTGCTAGAGTTTCAAAACATATATAGCTTAGAGCTAAAGAAACTAGTGAAGTTGATTGTCTCATAGTGATATATAATATAGCTAGCTACTCTTATTAGTAGGAGCATGTAAAGACTGAAGAATGAGATGAGACTGGGGACAAAGAATGCAGATCACAATGACTCTGCATTAATATTGTCAACTTTAGACTTAAGATTTCATGTATTTGCTTATGGTGAATGTCCAAAAAACTTCATACCAATAGAAATTGTGCTTATAAATTCATGTTGATTCTATTGTTCCAATAATATGATACTTTCTTTGTATCTTACAAAAGAATACCGAGTTAGAGCGATAGAGAAAGCAAGTAAACGAGTCAACTCAGTCATGCACAGTGAAACGAGGAGATTTCACGTGTGATATTATATATTCGAGGTCTCGTGAGGGAGGTGGGGGCCAATGCATGTGAGAAGGGACAAAAGGCAATAGATATATGTATAATATATGTGTCTATGTGATGAGATGAGTCCAAAACTCAAAGGGTGATTTGATTCTCCGTTATGCTTATGCAAGGTCCCTACTACCCTACACTACCTCCATGGCCATGCATGTCGATGGATATGTTTTCTTTTACCTGGCTAGACTTTTCTCTGACGTGTAACGTTGATACAGCTTTACATTGTCGTACCATTTACCTGGTGTGGTGGCTGTGACCTAGTTTTTCTTTCTTTTAATTGTCAGTGGACTTTTAACTGTGCAGGGCGTGAATGCTTTTCCATGGTGAAATAAAAGACTATAGAATGATAGAGGTAACTAAATGCTTTCTTTTCTTAGTTTTCTAGCCATTTTAAATATGCATGATTTCATTAGCTATGTCGTCCTTTTAGTCCTATTTTCACTATATGTGATTTTTCTCTAAATAAAATCACATGTCATGAGTGGTTGCAACATGGGTTTGAATGAAGAATAGTATAGTTAATTAAATTATTTAAAAATTAAAATATAATCAAGTCTTTTTTTTTTTTTTTTTTACTTTATCAATATTCTTAATTTTTTTATGCACAAAATTAATAGACAGTTGTTTTGTTCAATTTTTTTCTTCTTCGCAAAACTAGTATGTGAGACTACATATATATGAATTGTTTTAAGACATTTTATATGAAACTATTATGACATATCATGAAATTTATAATATTTTCTTACTCGAAACTTGTGTGCATTATGCTGACACAATATTCTGTAAACTATTCACAAGTTATATGAAAATTTTTATTATTTTAGCTCCAAAAAAAATTAATATACCTTTAGCTTCAAAGGAGGATTAAGAATTATTGTATTTTTAAAGATTAAAAAATATATTTAAATAAAAAAACAAGATTAAAAATGATTGGATATACGAAAATATTAGAAAAAGAATGAAGACAAAAATGAATAATTCATTTCATTTAAATTTTTATTATAAATTAATTAGTAGGAATTAATTCGTATAACTTGCTTTCGAATATTAAATTCTTGTTTTTCTTATCCATTGATTGAATGATATATTATAGTTAATTAATAAAATGGAATAGGACAAGAAGAGATCACGTGAAAACAAAATGAAATAAATAAAACAAAGCTATTTTGTCCTTTATTTAGAAATCAGTAAATAAACAGAACAGATAATTATTACATTACTTTTATTTCAAGTCCATCTTTATTAGAAAGGAGAACAAAAGAACAATGAAAATCATGGTGGAAATGTTTGTGAATCAGTTTTATTTAGTTGAAAGAGAAAAATTATAACCAAACAAGTTATTTTATTTTATTTTATTTAGTTTTGTAATATTTCCTACGTCAAATTTAAACTGTACAAACATACGAATAAATAAATAAATAACCACACACTATCACAATCGCAAATATAGGCTGATTTAATTTTGTTCATAGAATTTGAGAATATTTTTATTTATAAAATGGATATATAGTTGAATAACGTCCATGCTTTTAAATAATAAAAAAAAAACTATACTGAACATACGAGGATAAAAAAAGCATAAGTTGATATATAATTAGTTAATCAATTGCTAGCGAAATAAGGTTGTGTTGTTTCTGTGTGTATGAAGGAATTAACATTAAGTGAGAACTGTTCATACTTGTTATCATAAAAATAGATTTTAATCGTATATAATATCATAGGTTAATTGGTCTGGAAAATGAGTTACGGAGATTCAAATTATCTTGGGGAATAAAATGATTTTTTTTTCTTCTCACTTATTAAATTATTATTATTATTATTATTATTATTATTTTTATGCAAGGAAATCAAAATCGGTATTAAAAAATTTACAATAAGCACATTACTTTGCTTAACTAACTAAACTAAACATCTTTGATTAACGGCGTGAAAAGGTATGTCTAGTTGAGTTTCAAATAATTTAAACACTCTTATTTAAATATAAGATGAGTTAGCTACTTTAATTTATTTTTATTATACATTTATTTTTTGTATAAATAAATACTTCATGTTTGCTTATTTTTAATATAACGTGTTTTGCATTTTTTCTGTTTTGACAGAAAACACATTTTGGTAAATATCTATAACACTACACCAAAATTAGTTTTTTGTGACAATTAATTTATTATTTGGCGGCCATATAAATGGCCATTATTTTTTTACCAGCATTTAAATAATGGCTGGTGTATCCAGTGTCACTAATACTATTATCGGCATTTATATAAAATGCCGGTAAAAATCTACTAAATTGTTAGAAAAATTTATTTTTTTTAGTGGCAATTCTAGTAGCCATTTTAAAGGCTATTAAAAGTTATTTTTTTCAATTGTCTCCTTTATTTTAAATAATTTATTCCTATAATTTTCTTTTCTAAATTCATAACCTATATATTTTTTTATCTCTACTCGATGTGGAATTTGTAAGATGAGAGTTATCTTTCATTTATATATTTTTTAATTTATTTTTTTAATTGTCTTGTCTCTTAAGAGATGTGAGATTTATAAGGTGAAAGTTGCTTTCTAATTGTTCTATAGCACTATTGAACTTGGTAACAATGGGTGGTTTGATACCAATTTAGAATAGTGAATTAGGAGTCAACCCTATAAAATGAACCTGTAAGGTGATAATTATTACTCACTTATATACTGTTTAATTATCTTATCTCTAATCGATATGAGACTTAAGTTTTTCTAATAAATAATTGTCGCTAATAGTAAACTTTAGTGTAATATAAATACATTTTTAGTGATTATTATACATTAGCCATTAATATTTTTATATATGGCGGCAATTAAATTATTGCTATTAAATAATTGTCATTAATAACAAATTTTGTTGTAGTGTAAATACATGTTAAAATTCATAATTTCATATAAGCTTATATAACAAATATCCTGTATGAGACAAATACAATATGAATTTTTATTCGACAAGAAACCTCATAATTATCATCCCTAGAAATAATCACTACTGATTGGTTAACCAAAGTATAGATTCCTTTGATACCTCTTTGTAAGTAAAAAAAATGTTTAGAATTTGGTAAAATTAAGAACATAATTAAAATCTCGCTTTAGCTTAAGTTTTGAAACAAATATTTAAATTAAAACATGATTTTATTATAAATGTTTATAAATAAATAAAAAGTGTGTTTGAAAAAATCTATTTATTTGAAATAAATGTCTAAATTAAAATCAATAATACTTTTGCTAATCTTAAATAGGGATTCTTAACCATATGTTTCGATCAAGTTATCTTGTCTTAATAAATGTTTTAGAGATTGTTTATATATTACAACTAAAAGATATAATAATTTTGGAAAGAAAAATGAAAATTGGTGTAGCATATGTAAATCCTATTTATAAAAATTAGATTATACTTTAGGTTTTTTTTTTAAAAATTTATTTTAATCTTTTATCTATTAAAATGTTTGTTTTGTTCATTTTTTTAATATTTAAATCAATTTTATCCTTTTAAAATAATAATAATAATTTTAATTTTGTGACATAATTTTGAATCAGTGTTGACTCATTCGAAACATAAAATTTATAACAATAAATTCAATTATATAAAAATTATAAAATTTAATTGACATTTGAATCTATAAAATTTATAACATAATGAAATTCTTGTAAAAAATATGTCTCATAAATAATTAAAAAATAATATAAAATTATAGATTTTAAATTTTAAATCTTTTTAAACTTATTTTTATGTAATTTTTATTATATGTGTGATTTTTTTATTTGAACTTTAATTGCATTCAGTAATTTCTAAATATGTGAAACTAATGAAATAAATTTAAAGTTTTAAATCAATAAAAATAATTATTATCTTAAAAAGACTAAAATTATTGAAATTTAAGAGATAAAAAGTTATAATAAATGTTTAAAAATAAAAAAAATCAAATAAAAAAAATAAATAACTAAAAATATAGTTTAATTGATACATATGTTGGTACAGGTGTATCTGTAAAGAGAAACATGGCAAATACAGTTTAAATGTGAGTGAGAAGAAAAATAGAAAGATAAAACAAAAGTAATGAAAAAAGAAGATAGAAAACACGTAGAAGACAGCAGATAGAAAATTAGAGTAGAGATGGAACTGCCTGGTGAGTGAAATGACAACGCCCGGAAATCAGACTACAAATTATGTTGGCCTGTACATATCCGTACACTCATCACTAAGATTAGACCCTTCATGTTCATGTTCATCTTCATGCTTCAACAACAAAACCTATATATATAATGTTGAAAATGGTGAAATTGTTTTGAGGGTGTATAAATATAATGTTGCACACGTGACTACTAACAGGTATGTGTGAGGAAAACAACAAAAAATGGCATGTGGGGGGTGCCATTGCCATATAAATTGGCGTGAGAGAATGACAGGTAGAGGATATAGTACATGTTAATTAGTTCTGGGAATAAGCATCCTAACCTACCCAAGAAATTAATAATAATGGGTAAGATGAAAGATGGGAGAGTGAGATTAACGTACACAAAGTGGGGGGTGGCACATCAAATTATTACAATCCATTTCATTTCACGTTATTTTTTATCACGACACTCAGACAATAACAAAATAATTCCCATATTATTTATTTTGCTTTATGTCATTTTCTCACCTAACCTAATGTTGTCATGTTTTTAATTAATAGAAAAAAATGTTTAAATATTCAGGCTTCCAAATATGATGTCGACTACACTACTCGATCGTTACTGACTTACTGTTACTGTACATGTACGTGTGAAGAAGGGAATTTGACCTTATATTTTATGAGTCTAAGTCCTCAAGAGAATAACACTGTGTTTGGGAAGATGGTATATTACTTTTATTTTTTGGGAGAAAGTAATCTAATTTATTAAAAAATATATATATGATAAAAATAATGTATATAATTAATATAACTGTATTTTTCTTCTTCTTTATTTTGGTGAACCTAAATTTTATGTTATATTATCTTTCATCTTAAAGTAAAGTACTATAAGACAGCTTGTCAGCGTATAGTTCAATTATCTTTGGGAAAAATAAGTTGTGTTTCTTGGGAGAATTTTGTTTGTTCTAAACTTTTTAATCCAAAAAGTCGGTGGTTATAAATGAACGTACGAAAAAAAAAGCCTATTGTTATCTGTTATTTGAGTTCTTACACGTGATTTTGTTCCTTGTACAAAGCTAACGAGTAGGAAAATGTTTCCGTAAAGACATATATATATATATATATATGAATGAACTTTTGATTGGTGTTTTTTTTTAAAATTTTTTTTATTTTATCTTGTAATTCATCTAATTTTGTGCAACAATTTACATGTTATTTATTAATGGTTTAAAAATATGAATACTCTCTCTAAATTTATATATAAATAAAAAAGTCAACTTCACACAGATTAAAAATTTAATTAATATATTTAATTTTTATAATCTTACATAAAACATGTACTTTTATTTTTTAAAATATTTTAAATTAAATTTATAGTAAATAATATTCTTATTTATTAATTTAGAAATATTTTTAAATTAAAAATATTGAATGAAATTGATTAATTAAAACTTATTTATATTTTAGTTAAAATAAATTTAAATATTTTCTTGTTTATATATAAATTTAGAGGAATTTTTAGTATTTTGCGATTCATGGGAAGACATGGTGTCAGTACTGCCTTGGATACTCTCTGTTGTAGCTACCAAATTTTTAAATTCTGAACTATAATTGAACTCGCCAAATTGATAATTGATATTAATAAAATAATAATTAAATAATAGAAATAAAATTAAAAGACATAATATCATAATTTCGTAAAATTAAAAATAAAATATTCATTTATATATTATTAACATTTAAAATATATATAAATATTCAAATCAAATATATTATAATAGTTTACTTTAAGTTTTAGCAATACATATTAATATTTATTAACAATAAAAAAGTTTATATTTAAAATAATAAATAAAAAATATATTGATTTTCTTTTTTTAAGAAAAAATTGTTAAAAAAAAAAGAATTTTGTTACCTCGTTGAAAACTAGTTTTTGACCCACACTTAATCAAGTTTACTAATTTTTGACCGATCTCTTATTCAGTAAGTTTTGTCTTTTGCGATTCGTATTCACTGTTTTCAAGTCAGATCAGCTAGAAACAACAATCACTTATCTCTTAACCACTCTTATAGTTCATATCCATTCTTCCAATCATATCGTCCATCATTACAATTTTGCATATTCATTGCATGGAACTAACCAAATTTAGATCCTATTCTAGTTTATGATGACAAAAAAATCACAAGAACTAGTCCAAGAACAAGGGACACCAACTTTCCATGCACATTGATTTTCGCAGTGCCAGAGTTTTCGTTTGTGGAATTAATCTGAGATGATTCTGAGGAATCTGGGGATAATGGTTCCTTATCAGGTTTGGGAGCCTTTGCTGAAGGTTGTGGTGCCAATGAGGGTCCCTTTGCTGGTGCCTTGGCCACTGCAAAGAAGTCCATTGGAAGAAGCACCTTCCCCACCTTGTAAATAGCAAGATGCTTATCTGTATATATAATGCCAGTGATGGTTGTGTTAACCTCACCTGTTGAGATGTTCACACTTCCACCGTAGCTTATCACATTCAGTTCCACCTTTCCAGGCTTAGCTCCTGCAAGCGTTCTCACTGGGTTTGTGAGAGTATCAAAGTTGGAGCTAGATACATAGTCTGAAATAACGTGGAACTGTAAGAGCTCAAGTTTTTGTCCATCAGAAAGAGAGTTGAGGAAGCCTGCTTTGAGTTCTGAGAAGGCACTGTCATCGGGTGCAAGAATGGTGATGCCACCAGATTTAGTAGTGAGTAGTTGTGCATTGAGTTGGTTGATCAATTGGGTGGTTTTCATGAGACGGATTAGGATGTTGAATGATTTAGCCTTCCTTAGGATTCCAACAATGTCAACTGCTGCTGCAGTGTCAGGGGTGGAATCACTTGGTGATTGTGGCAATGAAGGAACTAATGCTTGTTTGGGAGCCTCAACTGGTGGGGTAGGGCTAGGTTGGGGTGGTTTTAGAGGGGCAGAACCTGGTGATAATTGTGCAAAAGTGGTGGTGGAGTACAAAAATGAAACTATCAATGCTAGTGAACAAGACAAGACAAATTGGTTCCTCAACATCGTGTTGGCTTTTGTAAATGAAGGTTTAAAGGATTGCAAATGATTGGTTTTGTATTGGGAATGAGCTTGATGCATTGATGAAATGGTGGATATGGGTTTTATAGAGCAAATCTGAGTGTGGGAGAAAATGATAGGTAGGTAAAAGGCTTTTTTAAAAAAACTTGAAATTGCGATATGTGAGCATATATACAGAAAGTTGCTAGTTGGCAAGGATATTGAGGTGTTGCATCAACGATGATGTACCATGCATGGTAGCAATGTGTTTTTGTGATTGAAGGCCACACCAATCTCCCATCTCAATCAATATTTATTTTGTGAGTTGAAGTGTTTTTTTTGCTGAGACAATTGTAATCAAAGAGTACAAGCTTATGGTTGTTTTGCAATGAAAATGGGGTGAAAGTGCCGGTTGATGCCTAACAAGCTTAAGCTTCACAACTTTTGGATATACTCGACTAGTAATCAAGTACTTGTTCCAACTAAATATGCACTATTCGTGTTACTATACTTGCTCTTCATCTTTCTCAACGTGACTAAAGATAATATTTTTTTTAATTACTTTTACATATGATCAGTTAGCTATTTGAGTGTAAATAATTAAGTCGTGTAAAGGACAGTTGGATTTTTAGCAAAAGGAAATAATGGTTTTTTAATTTTTTTTTCTCTCAATGCTAAGCAATTGTTTGAGATATTTTTGGACATTAATAAGATCAAAATACTATATATAATAATATCTTTAATAATGTGTCTTATAATACAATTATATGAATATTTTTTATATTTCACCTTAAATAAGTCTCACATTGTCACATTATATTTAAACAACTCATAAATAAGTACCACACAATTTGCTTCAATAGTATACCTAATAAACAATTTTTAACAATCCATACTTCTATATACTTTTTTTTTATTTTGTAATTTTATGTGAACTTAAAATAATAATTAATTATTTTAAATGAATTTTTAATTTTTAAGCATTCATATCTTATATAAGATAAAAAAATTGTTTAAATAGCATGCATTGCTTAACTCCAAGAAATAAAAAATATCCAAGTAGTAAAGATACTATGAGTGATAGATAAATTTTCGATTTATAAGATTAAGTTAAATTTAAACACACATTTTTAAGATGATATTATTAGAATTTTTTATAATGATTATTGTTAGATGTATCATACAACTATGAATGTCGATTCTTGTAAATATTATACTTGGAATGTTTATAAGGTTTAGGGTTGAGGATTTCTCTTTAGAATTTTATAAATTTTATTTAAACTCAAATTTTAATTTCTAAAAATATTGATAACCACAAATTTTGGTGAAGAATGACTCAAACAAAAATAATGGAATTGGACTTGGAGATTTAGGGTCTATTTTGAAAAAACTCAATTGTGATCTTATTCAAGAAGTTCTTATAATAAAAACTTATAAATAATTAAAATTAATTAGTTTTTTATGATATTATTTTGAACTTAAATTTTAATTTAAAACTGTTATTTTATTAATTGTATGTTTTAATTAAAATCTAATTAATATCAATTTTAATAAAATATAATAATAATATTACGGTTGTAATTTTAATTACTATTAAATTGTCAAAATTTTAAAATTAATTGATTTTTAATTTTGTGATTAACTGTAGTGTGATATCCCTTTTTCTAAAGAGTATATTGCTATTACTCTTCTTTGTATAAATACTGAGCACTCATAGGAAATTGGGATGCATTGAACACTGTTATGAAATCAGCGTGATACGGAAGCGCTGGATCGCGTCAATTGGAGATAATGAGAAGGAAGTAGAGAGACAAAAAATATTGACACACAATATTTACGTGGAAAACTCCAAATTTGGAGAAAAACCACGGAAGAACGAGAGCAAAATAATTTCACTATGTAAAAAGGAGAGTACAAGAAAGTTCTCTAATATGATGAGAACAGAAAGTTAATAAATCCCCAATAATATGAAGACTTAAAACAAAAATGATCTCTCAAATTTTCTGACTAAAAATACTCTCTCAAATGGAACTAGAAAGATATTAAGATGAGTAAAAAACTCTCCTTTTTCTCTCAACTTCGGTGTGTATTGTGGTGAGCAATGAGTGCCTTTTATAGGCAAAGAATGCACCGAGAATCAAGCAACAAATGAAGAAAATGTGTGTGAACACAATATGTTGTATTCAAAGAAAGCTGCACCGAGTTTGGCTTGAAAATTTGAGCCATCGAAAGTTGGAAAGTTGGCACCGCAACTTTTGACCAACAATCTCCACCTTGGCTCAAATTTGATAAGTTGCTCATCGTCAGATAAAGTCCCAAAGGATATTCAAGTGCTGTAAAGACCAACTAAGTTCAAACAATGTTGAAACTTAGCATTTGGAAGTGGCTTAGTAAGCATATCTGCTGGATTATCAGAAGTATGAATCTTTTTTACTACAACTTCACCAACAGTAACAATATCTCGGATAAAGTGATGTTTTACATCTATGTGTTTGGTCTTGTCATGATAACGACTATTCTTGGTCAAATGAATAGCACTTTGGCTATCACAAAGCACAATAAGAACCTTTTGTGTGAGACCAAGTTCATTGACCAAACCTCGAATCCAAAGAGCCTCTTTCACACCCTCTGTTGCAGAAATATATTCTGCTTCAGTTGTTGACAATGCAGCAATAGATTGAAGTGATGCTTTCCAACTAATAGCAGAATTGCAGAGAGTAAAGATGTAACCAGAAAGAGATCTTCTTCTATCAAGATCACCACCATAATCTGAATCAACAAAACCTGCAACATCATTGGTTGTAGCTTTGCATCTATCAAATACCAAGCAAATATCTGTAGTACTTTTAAGATACCGAAAAATCCATTTGACAGCACTCCAGTGATCCTTTCCAGGATTATGCATGTATCTGCTCACCACGCTGACAGCATATGCTATATCAGGTCTAGTGCACACCATAGCATACATTAAACTGCCAACTGCACTAGCATATGGAACGTGTGACATACGCTCCATCTCTTCTTTTGTTTCTGGACAAAGGTCTGATGATAACTTGAAATGTGCAGCAAGTGGAGTGGAAACAGGTTTGCTGTTGCTCATATTAAATCTGTCAAGCAATCTCTCAATATATTTTTGTTGAGATAAGATCAATTTACCAGCTTGACGATCCCTGTGAATCTCCATGCCAAGAATTTTCTTAGCTGCACCTAATTCCTTCATCTCAAACTCATTGTTGAGTTGAGCTTTCAATTTCCTGATCAAAGACTTATCACGTGATGCAATCAACATATCATCAACATAAAGTAACAAGTATATGAAAGTTCCATCAGAAAATTGTTGGAAATATATACAGTCATCATATTGACTCCTGGAATAACCTTGCCGAAGCATAAAGGAATCAAACCTTTTGTACCATTGTCTAGGAGCTTGCTTGAGTCCATATAAAGATTTCTTCAATCGACAAACAAGATGCTCCTTACCAGGAACAACAAATCCCTCAGGCTGATGCATATAAATTTCTTCTTCCAGCTTTCCATGTAGAAAAGCTGTCTTTACATCAAGTTGCTCCAATTCCAAATCAAACAGAGCAACAAAAGCAAGCAAAACACGAATGGAGGTATGACGTACAACAGGTGAGAAGATCTCATTAAAGTCAATGCCTTCCTTTTGATAAAAGCCTTTGACAACTAATCGTGCCTTGCATCTAGGATCTTCAACACCAGGAATACCATCTTTCTTTTTATAGATCCATTTGCACCTTAGAGGTCGTTTGCCTTCAGGGAGCTTTGTCAAACTCCAAGTGTTGTTCTTATGAAGACTTTCAATTTCTTCATTCATAGCCACTAGCCACTTAGACGAATCAGCACAAGAAACAGCTTCAGTATAGCTGGCAGGTTCAATATCATCATTTACTTCTTGTGCAATAGACAATGCATAAGCAGTCAAATTATCATCACCAGTGTATCTAGCTGGCCTTTTGATTTGTCTTCTTGGCCTATCTCGAGCAATATTATAATCATCCTGTTGTTGAATAGGATGAGTAGTGTGATCATCAATATGATCATCAGTGCTAGACTCAGTGGTAGAGGAAGATGAAACATCAACATTAGGAGCTGCAGACTTCAATTCCAACTCCACCTTCTCGCTAGTATCCTGTAGATTATTAGTACTAGAAGAAGAGACAGAAGATTGTTTCCCAGAAGATAATAATGCATCCTCATTAAAAGTCACATCTCTACTAAGAATTATTTTTCGTGACTTAGGGTCTGAACACCATAAACGATATCCTTTGGATTCAGATGCATAACCAAGAAATATGCACTTAATAGCTCTTGGAGCTAATTTTCCATCATTGACATGTGCATATGCAGGACATCCAAAAATTCTTAAATTAGAATAATCAACAGGATTACCTGACCAAATTTCTTCTGGAATTTTGAAGTTAAGTGAGGAGTGTGGTGATCGGTTGATCAAGTAGCAAGCTGTGGATGCTGCCTCAACCCACAACTCACGTTGATGCCACAACCCAGCATTTGAGAGCATACAACGAGCTCTCTCAAGGATAGTTCTGTTCAAACGTTCTGCAACACCATTCTGCTGGGGTTTGCCTGGAATGGTTTTGTGTCTAGCAATACCATGATTTGCGCAGAACTCATTAAAGTCACCTTCACAGAACTCCAAACCATTATTTGTTCTGAGCTTCTTGACTTTCTTTCCTGTCTGAGTTTCAACAAGAGTTTTCCACTTCTTGAAAGTGGGGAAGGTCTCATTTTTATGCCTTAGAAAATAAACCCAGACTTTTCGAGAAAAATCATCAATAATGGTCATCATATAGCGACGTCCTCCATAAGAAGGAACTTTAGAAGGTCCCCAAAGATCAGAATGAATGTAATCAAGGATACCTTTTGTACGGTGAGTTGCAGTGGAGAAGCTAACTCTTTTCTGCTTCCCAAAGACACAATGTTCACAAAACTCCAACTTACCGATACCTTGATTACCAAGAAGACCTTGCTTGCTCAGAAGGTGCATGCCTTTTTCACTCATATGGCCTAGGCGCATGTGCCATAATTTGGTGACATCTTTATCATGCATAGAAGATGAAACAGCTGCTGATCCTGTCACTACAGATCCTTGCAAGATATACAAACTACCAACACGGTTAGCTTTTAATAAGGTAAGGGCACCTTTAGATACTTTTAGTACTCCACCTTCAGCTGAATACTTGCACCCAAGTGATTCGAGGGTGCCAAGAGAAATTAGATTCCGCTTTAAGTCAGGAATAAAGCGAACTTTGGAAAGAGTCCTAACAATGCCATCATGAGTCTTGATCTGAATGGTACCAATTCCTGCAATCTTGCATTGGGTATCATTACCCATTAAGACAATACCACTATCAACAGGTTCAAGAGTGGTAAATAAGTCCTTATAAGGACACATGTGAAAAGTACATCCAGAATCAAGAATCCACTCATTTTTGCTCCTCTTATCAGAAGAGACAGAGAACATAACATCACCATCGGAATCAGTTTCAATATTAGCAGCTTCAGCAGGTTGTTTATTTTTCTCTTGTTTTTCTTGTTTCTTTTTCAAGATAAAACAATTAGAGATATCATGCCCATATTTCTTGCAATAGTGACAGGTTTTGTTGGATTTACGCCCTCTAGATTTGGATCTGCTCTTCTTGTTACTGGTACTCCCTTTTTCTTGAGTTCTACCTCTGACACTTAATCCCTCACCCTTGTCCTCAGAATGAATATCAAGATCAAACTTTTCCTTAGACAATAAATTAGATTTAACATCTTCAAAGGATAAGGTATCATTGTTGCTATACAACATAATTTCTTTAAAGTGTTTATAGGTAGAAGGTAAAGAGACAACCAACAAAACAGCTTTATCTTCATCATCAATTTTAATATCGATATTTTCCAGATCCATAATAATAGAGTTAAATTCATCAAGATGAGATTGAATAGGAGTACCTTCGATCATACGGAGTGTGTATAGTCGTTCTTTGAGACGAAGTTTGTTTGCAAGACTTTTAGTCATATATAGAGATTCCAACTTTAACCACAAAGCAGCAGCGGTGGTTTCGTTGGCTACTTCACGGAGAACCTCCTTAGACAAACATAATTGGATTGCTGAAAGCGCCTTTTCATCCAACTCGTCCCATTGCTCATCTGTCATGGAATCCAGTTTTTCTGACTTTCCATATAAAGCTTTCCTTAATCCGTTCTGGATAAGAACGGCTCTCATTTGGACTTTCCAAATAGAAAAGCTAATTTTGCCGTCAAACTTCTCAATGTCAAATTTGGTGACTGTAGACATCTTGAATCTCCAATTGAACAAGCAGCTCTGATACCACTTGTTATGAAATCAGCGTGATACGGAAGCGCTGGATCGCGTCAATTGGAGATAATGAGAAGGAAGTAGAGAGACAAAAAATATTGACACACAATATTTACGTGGAAAACTCCAAATTTGGAGAAAAACCACGGAAGAACGAGAGCAAAATAATTTCACTATGTAAAAAGGAGAGTACAAGAAAGTTCTCTAATATGATGAGAACAGAAAGTTAATAAATCCCCAATAATATGAAGACTTAAAACAAAAATGATCTCTCAAATTTTCTGACTAAAAATACTCTCTCAAATGGAACTAGAAAGATATTAAGATGAGTAAAAAACTCTCCTTTTTCTCTCAACTTCGGTGTGTATTGTGGTGAGCAATGAGTGCCTTTTATAGGCAAAGAATGCACCGAGAATCAAGCAACAAATGAAGAAAATGTGTGTGAACACAATATGTTGTATTCAAAGAAAGCTGCACCGAGTTTGGCTTGAAAATTTGAGCCATCGAAAGTTGGAAAGTTGGCACCGCAACTTTTGACCAACAAACACAATTACTTTGCCTTTTGATTTTCTTGATCTCAACTCTTTCCCTTGCATAGGAGGGGGATAAGTCATTTAGAACCGTGTCCATTGTAAGCATCATGAGTTTAATCAGTTCATGTTGTGACATAGATAACTACTTCACGCCTTGTTGGGGCAGAGATGATTACTCCTTAATGCATTTTTATTAACAGTAAAAAATTGTAATAACAAAAAAAAATTAAATATAAAACTCTATACATAGTTGGTTAATCCCCAACACTAGATCAACCTGATTCAAAAGATACGATATAAGTAAAAAAGAAAAAAAGTAGGAAAAGAAAAATGACTAATGCATAAATATTGACCCAAAATGGCATATTTGAGACTCGGAAATTGGTTGATATATTATAGACAGAAGCTAACACAACAGATAGATTTGAATCCAACAAAAGAAAATTATTGTGATGAAGTTAATCTGATATGATGCAATGCATGCCTCCAAGGCTCCAACTATATGAAAACCAACCAAACAACAAAACGCAACCACATTACATTTACATTCTTCATATTCGGCTTAGGAAAGAAGCACGTCAAATGGCAGAAGCACTTTATCCACTTCATAAATGCCAACTTTCTTGTCATTCACGGCACCGGTGGTCATGCTCAAATGGGAACCACCGTAAGTAGTGACGTTCAGTTGCAGCCTTTTGGGTGTGTTTCTGGTATTGAGGGTGATGCTGCTGGTGAGTGTTGGCCTAATGCAGTGAAGAACAAGGTTACTGTTACAAGTGAGGCTGAGAAAAAGAGAGATTCTTGCATCATCATTTTTGTTTGTGTTACAGAAATGAAATGTAAAAATGATTGTTTTGAGACTCTAATTTCATGTGAGGAAAAAGGCAGAAGCGGCTTGCCCATTATATTGAGGCAGGAAAGAATCAGAACGATGTGTACAACTACTAGTTGTGTTAGAAAGATAAAGGCTTTGCTCCCAAAACAATTTTCACTTACCTATCATGCAAAGTTTGTGCATCAATCACATGATTGGTGGTGAGATGTGAACATATGTAACTGTGTTGCTTTCACTTCAAAATTCATGGGTTATCATCTTACATCAATTGGATGAATGGATCTATGAAAATCTAACTTGAAATGCGCAAGGTGGCTCCGTATACTGGTTGTGTATTCAGATGATATGGCCAAATTCATAATCACTGTCTCGATGATATGTATCTACGTTTAATGCACATCTGATTAATGTACATTACGTATACGCCAACTCTAATTAGAGAACATCACTATCGGTATCTATGGTAGGTTCCTAAGTTTTGTCCTTTCGGTATGACCTCCATAATGCTTAAAAACTAGTAAAATTGGGACATAGTTTCTAGTAATTTTTTCTTCAGAAGATATAACAAGGCTTGCAAAAATTATTGAAGAAACCATAGATCATAAACATTACACTTAAATTTATGGAGGGATAGAACAATCTGTCAAATCACAGATCCCCTAACCCACTACGATAAATTCACCACTTTAGTATTCACCCCTTTCGCGCAATCACAGAACACATCATACTCTTGAACAAAATGGTGACTTAACTACTAGCTTAAACGTTGGTAAATTCACAAAAACTTTTGATTCAAAACATATTTTGGTTTACGATGACAATGCAATCAGGAGAACTAGTCCGAAAACAAGGGACACCCACTTTCCATGCACATTGATTTTCACGGTGCCAGAGTTCTCTGTTGTGGAATTAATCTGAGATGATTCTGAGGAATCTGGGGACAGTGACGTCTCCTTATCCGCTTTAGGAGCCTTTGCAGATGGTTCTGGAGCCAAAGAGGGTCCCTTTGCAGGTGCCTTGGCCACAGCAAAGAAGTCCATTGGAAGAAGCACTTTCCCCACCTTGTAAATAGCAAGATGCTTATCTGTATATATAATTCCAGTGATGGTGGTGTTTACCTCACCCGTTGATATGTTCACACTTCCACCATAGCTTATCACATTCAATTCCACCTTTCCAGGCTTAGCCCCTGCAAGTGTTCTCACAGGGTTTGTAAGAGTATCAAAGTTGGAGCTAGATACATACTCTGAAATAACATGGAACTGTAGGAGCTCGAGTTTTTGTCCATCAGAAAGAGAGTTGAGGAATCCTGCTTTGAGTTCTGAGAAGGCGCTGTCATCAGGTGCAAGAATGGTAATGCCGCCAGATTTAGTAGTGAGGAGCTGTGCATTGAGTTGGTTGATCAATTGGGTGGTTTTCATGAGGCGAATTAGGATGTTGAATGACTTAGCCTTCCTCAGGATTCCAACAATGTCAATTGATGCTACAGTGTCAGGGGTGGAATCACTTGGTGATTGTGGCAATGAGGGAACCAATGGTTGTTTAGGAGCCTCAGTTGGTGGGGTAGGGCTAGGTTGGGGTGGTTTTATAGGAGCAGAAGCTGGTGATAGTTGGGCTAAAGTGGTGGTGCAATACAAAAATGAAACTAGCAATGCTAGTGAGAAGGATAAGAGTGATTGCTTCTTCAACATTTTGGTTTAGTTAAATGAAGGTTTAGATGATATTGGAAAGGGTTGCAAATAATAGGATTTGTATTGGGAATGAGCATTTGATGCATTGATGATATGGTGGAGATATCTTTTATAGAACAAATCTTGGAGTGGGAGACAATGATAGTTAGGTGAAAGGTTTTGTTTTAAAACCTTAAACTGTGATTTTTGAGCATACATACAGTTGCTACTGCTAGCTGGCAAGGTATTGAGGTGTTGCATCAACGATGATTTAAGGATGTAAGCATGGAGCAACGCATTTTATGGTTGTAGGCCACACCAATTAGCCATCGCAATCATTTGATTTTGTGAATTGTAGTGTTTTTTTTTTTTTTTTAAGTCCAAACTCGAAAGACAAAGTTAAGAAAAGAGTGCAGTGTGCATTACAAAGAGAAAGAAAGAGTGAATGAAGAGAACCTCAGGAGTGCTACGAGGGTAATGAATAGAACCAGAAAGCAAGACTCGGCGCTTGCCATCGATGACCAATGCTCTATGGTCGTACGTGCCATTTGCACAAAACGAAGAAGGGGCATAGGAACAGAAGAACCAAAGCAAAACCAGAAGAACATGTGTCTCTCTCATTGTCTTTGCTTGGATTTGCAGTGCAATAGGGAAGGATTCACTCTTTGTTATTGCTTCTTGTATTTAGAGGCACGGCTTTTCTTAATACATTTGCAAGTGCTAACACTAGCTTAAGGATGGAGTCAAAAAGAAATAAATGGGGTTGTTGTTTTGAGACAGACAGGAGAAAGAAGCATGCAGCAGAATGTTTGGCTACTTGGGTTCATGTATTGGTTTCTTGTGTCCTTTTTCGACATCACGTTGTTGTTTAGTTAAAAGATAAATTTGTAACTTGAAAGTTGAAACTGAAAAACATGGAGAGTGGGAGAAGAAGTGTTTGGTACTTTAGTTTTGTGTACTTTGGTTTTCTTGTATTTTTTGGTACTAATTTTATTGTACACTTGAAATTATCGTATTACTAATGGAGAAAAGGAGATCTAGTGTGGCTACATTGTTGTTACTTTGAGCAACAGAAGGAGGGTGGGACGCATGCAAATAAGTATATTTAAAGGTTGTGAACGTGGTTGGTCATCTTCCTCAGATATTGTCTTAAGAAACAAGGAGTTTTTACTGTAAAAAAAAAAAAAAAAAAAATCAGTATTACAGTGGACTAGAATGATATATGTGCATTTGTCCCCATTACTCTTATTTTTACATATGTTAAAAATATATTAGTTTATAAAATTATTTTTTATATTGAAAAAATATAATTAATTGTTTTAATTTTTAAGAATACACAAAATATAAATATCCAAGTTGAATATAACCTTATATATAATTTTTATTTTACTTAAAATATTTATAAATTTGTAACATTTTTTGTTTTGACAGCATGAAAGTTTAATTTAAATTTTGAAAAAAAAATAACTTATCTTAAATTTAACTACTTTCTATTTTAAAATATAAAATGATGAATATATTTAATTATTTTAACTTTATATATTGTAAATAAAAATTTATTACATGTATGATATTTATAATTTTATAAATAATACTTTAATATTTTCTATGTATTAATAAAAAGTTATTGAAAGTGAGAGTAACAAAATATCTCATGTTCTACTCCATCTCATTTCTTCAGTTCTTTACCTAGTCTTGTTTCATCTAACTTAGTAAAGTGAGTTCAAAAATTCAATTTATCTTGTTTATAAATTTAAAAAGTTTTATATCAGTTGACAAATGTGACCATTTATTGCTAGTTATCAATATCTTATTTTTAAGTTGAATATTATCTTTTATATATATATATATATATATATATATATTATTTTATTAAAATATTTAAAAAAATTATAAGATTTTATTTTTGACGGCATGAAAGTTTTATTTTAGAATTTAATTTATCTTAAGTTTAAATATTATGTTATTTTAAAATGTGAAATAAAAAAATATTAATTATTTTACAACTATATATTATAAATAAAAAATTATTATATTTATAACTTTATAAATAATATTTTAAATATTTCCTTTAGATTAATAAAAGTTATTAAAATTAAGAGTGATAAAATATCCCAAATTTTGTTCCGTCCCGTCCAGTCTGCCTTGTCCAATTAGTAAAGCGAGTTAAAAAATTCCATCAATCCTATTTAATAAGTAAGAAAAGTTTTATATTACTCGACAAATTTAATGATTTATTGTTATTTATAAATATTTTATTTTTGATTTGGATATATTCTTATATATATATTTCTTATTTTCCTTAAAATATTTATAAAATTATACGATTTGTTTGAAAATATTAAAGTTTAATTTAAAATTTTAAAAGAATTTAACTTATCCTAAATTTAAATATTCTGAAATTAATCGCATTTTGTTTGGGATACTACTTGAGAGAGTGAGAAAATTAATTTAAAATATTATTTTATTTTATTTATTTATTTTGAAATTCAGAAATGTGCATCGGAATTTCTAAAAATATTTTCCGAACTATTATGAAAATATAGACTAAGAAAATGATGCATTAATGTATAAAATTTAAAATTTTCAATAGATTTAGCCCTTGGTGTTGGAAAAAAAAAAAAAAAAGACTTAGTCCGTTTTTAGATGGTGTTAACTAAAGTAGAAATATTAAGTTAGCATATAAATCGTTTAGGTGACATTCAATTGGAGGTGTTAATCAGTATATTCGAGACAAAGTTTCAACCAATTTTTTCTTCAAAATACAGAAACATGCAAAATATTGAGTGTGCAAAGAAACGAATACTGAATCGTAGCAGCCAGAGCATCTCTTAGAATAAGTTCAGAGGGATACAACAATTTCAGATAATTCACCACTATAGCAATCACTTCTTTCTCCTAATCATAGATAGTACTGTTGAGTGTTGAATATTAACCGCGTGCATGGTAAGTAACAGCCAAATCCTCTTCTGGTTTATGATGAGAATACAGTCATGAGAACTAGTCCAAGAACAAGGGCCACCCACTTTCCATGCACATTGATTTTCACAGTGCTAGAGTTTTCGTTTGTGGAATTAATCTGAGATGATTCTGAAGAATCTGGAGACAATGGGTCCTTATCAGGTTTAGGAGCCTTTGCTGAAGGTTGTGGTGCCAATGAGGGTCCCTTTGCAGGTGCCTTGGCCACAGCAAAGAAGTCCATAGGAAGAAGTACCTTCCCCACCTTGTAAATCGCAAGATGCTTATCCGTATATATAATGCCAGTGATGGTTGTGTTAACCTCACCTGTTGAGATGTTCACACTTCCACCGTAGCTTATCACATTCAGTTCCACCTTTCCAGGTTTAGCTCCGGCAAGTGTTCTCACAGGATTTGTAAGAGTATCAAAGTTGGAGCTAGATACATAGTCTGAAATAACGTGGAACTGTAAGAGCTCGAGTTTTTGTCCATCAGAAAGAGAGTTGAGGAAGCCTGCTTTGAGTTCTGAGAAGGCACTGTCATCGGGTGCAAGAATGGTGATGCCACCAGATTTAGTAGTGAGGAGTTGTGCATTGAGTTGGTTGATCAATTGGGTGGTTTTCATGAGGCGGATTAGGATGTTGAATGACTTAGCCTTCCTCAGGATTCCAACAATATCAAGTGCTGCAGTGTCGGGTGTTGAGTCACTTGGTGATTGTGGCAATGAGGGAACCAATGGTTGTTTAGGAGCCTCAGCTAGTGGGGTAGGGGCTGGTTGAACTGGTTTTACAGGTGCAACAGCTGGTGATAATTGGGCTAAAGTGGTGGTGCAATAAAAAAATGAAACTAGCAATGCTAGTGAGAAAGACAAGAGAGATTGGTTGTTCATCATTTTGCATTAGTTAAATGAAGGTTTAGATGATATTGGAAAGGATTGCAAATGATATGATGCATTGATTATATGAAGGAGATGGGTTTTATAGAGCAAGTTTGGGAGTGGGAGACAATGATAGATAGGTGGAAAGCCTTTGTTTTAAAACCTTAAATTGTGATTTGTGAGCATACACACTGTTACTAGTTGGCAAGGATATTGAGGTGTTGTATCAATGATGATATATGGATGTAAGCATGGAGAAAGGAATTTTTATGATTGAAGGTCACACCAATCAGCCATCGCAATCAATTGATTTTGTGAATTGTGGTGTTATTATTATTATTTTGCTGAGACGATTGTAACCAAACAGTACAAGTATTTTTGCAGGTAATATAGGGCGAAAGAAATAGTGGTTAATCAAACAGCTCATAGACCGTGTTAGGTATTATACATGTCTCCTTATCATCACGAGCAGGCCAAACAATTTTCATATCCTTTATGGCGCATTGTATAATGTTTCTTATATACTCACAGACATGAAACATACAATAAGTCTGATAGACTACGGAAATTATGCTCTTACAATGACATAATAATTCTGTTGCGAGTCACAGAAAAAAGTTTCTATCCATAGTGGTCAAGGATGATGAAGATTGAAGGTATGTCCATATCAAAGACATGCAGGGATTTTATTTTGCCCAAAATTATCGTCCAGATTTTGGAGAAACCTTATCTCTGTATGTAATTGAAAGGAAATTTGAACAGGATATCTCGTAATGGTCTACTTATACAGTGGTTTGCTACCGGCGAAGAACATGGTGAATACTGATATCATCAACAATTATGATACAAGTTTCCCATACAAATTATTGACATGATTTAATGCAATAAAAAATTTACACTATCAATCAATAAAAAATGACTATTAAAGTGATTTTTTAAGGAAATTATTTTAAAAGACAACAAATTTATCATATATATGGTAATTTTTGATTGGATGATAGTGTTTTATATTATCGCTGCATAGCCTATTTTTTCTTATCGACATGCCAGTACTTGGGTTTCAAGCTTAGTAACGTATTCAGACAAACAATAGCCTAACATGTTACCCCACGGTTTTGTGAATGAAATGGTGATTAAATGTACTAAAGATATGATGAATTTTATTTTGAGGGAAACTTTCCATTACAAGTTAATAATTAATTGATCCAACTTCTTTTATCAGAAATAGCCCTATTATCATTGCTCGTCTTTGTCACACTGATGTACGAGAACAATTTCTTTTCTAGTTAGCTAGAAACCTTCCTTTCGAGTATAAACTATCATTATCACACATCATGCATAACTGAGAGTTACCTCTTTAATAAAGTAACAATAATACAGTTTCGTTTGACATTTTTTTCCTGGTTTACGACCATAATACATTTTTTTTTATATATATACTTTGGCTAATAAGGAATCATCTTCAACAATGAGTCAAACACATTTGGGAGAGTTCAGAGTTTTCTTCAGCCAAGTCCAAGCTTGAAGCAACATGTCTATGCACAAGAAGCTTCAACAGCTAAACTCTTTGCTACTCCTTTACATGGATCTCCAAATGAATTAATTGATAGTTCAATTCTACAATTGCTTGATCCAATGCAGGCCTGTTAATTAATACTCATTAGAGTCAGCTTAATAAGAATGAGAAAGGTCAAATTAACTACACAAAAGGAAAATATGAAGTTATTTAAAGAGTAAGCTAATAACACCTTCTGCACAATGGATAGAGCCTTATTACTTGTGCACCGTCCATGTTTGAAGTTCCCACAAGTCCCATAAGGCGTTCCAAAACTTGCAAATTTAATGGAAGAGATAACCTGATTAGGATAAGGGCACTCCAGTGACAGTACTGTCCCTATTTTTCTTCCTGATTCTCTATCTGAATTCCACAAGTCTACAGGTGGAGGGTGAGATTCAGATACATGAGAACATATGCTTCCTATCTGTTTTGTAGCAAAAGAGATTTTGGTAGGGTTGCCTCCACTTTCCTCAAACAACACAAGTGTGTTGCTATCTGGTTGTAACCATGATCGTGGTACGTGGTATCTGCAGGATCAGTTACTCAATAATAAAACTCGATAGCCTTTACTTCCATCAAACAATTCACCATTTTTTTTAATGTTTTAACTTCTCTCATGCAGAATATCTAACACTTACAATGTCTGTGATGGTTTTCCACAGTCCTTGAGGCATTTGGATGGAAGATAGGTCCCTCTATAATTGCATGAGTCAGTACAACCGCCATTTGGAGAGACATATGTAGGCCAGTAACGCCCAATGCTCTGTCCATTCACCCAAGCCTCACCTTTTCCCATCCCCGTGAAATCAATTGCAACTGGATTACTGCCAGAGGGAGCAACGAACTTTGTCTAATACAAACATGTATTACTTACCATTAGTTAGAAGCAAAATCATTTGTCCAACAGTAACATTCCCTTAGTTTTCTTTGAAGTATTTGATTGTGAAGATATCACATATAAGTAGCTGATTACCTTGTACCAAGTCAATGGTTGGTTTATAGGCAAGGTTGATTGTGAATTCCACTGTCCAGAACTGCCAGAAGATAGACCTAAATCTTCACCTTTAAGGCCAACCTGAATTCAAAAATTATAGACCATATATTCTACATATGGCTTCAACCAAAAAGGAAAAATGAAATCGAATTTACCATATTTCAATTTGTACCTATTCAGTTAATGAAGTCATCAAAACTCAACAAGGAAGAAAAAAAAAATAATTGGCTTTAGTTAGGCTGAGATAAACCTGATATGTCCACTGCTGGGAGGACAGATCAAGAATGCTGCCATTCTTTAAACTTTTCAAAATCACTGGACCAGTGATCCCTGCACCCCATGTGTCAAAAAAAGCTCCATAGTTCTGATGTGCAAAAGGTTTGCATTAGTTGATATGGTAATTAGAAGTGACTTGGTGATAAAGTAAAATGATATGGGGAGGGAATGAGGGATTAACAAGCCAATGCATATTACAAAACCAACATTTCCTTAGCTCTAAATGTTTATCAACTTTATAAGAAGATAAGACAAACCTGAAGTCCCACAGTTAAACTCAGGAGATCAATTGTGTTCTTCCCAGCCACTAGTTTGATGGGGATGTCTACCGTAACATTAGCTTTGTCATGGTTGCCCGTTCCACTCCCTGAAATAGTTCTCCACAATGTCCCAGATTAAATTTATATCGCTACATCCTTAAAGGGATTAAATTTGGTGATAATGTTACTCATCAATTTTATACAATAAATTTTACAATTTAAAAGAGAGAAAGAAAGAGAAGAAAAATAAGTGCTGGATAACATGGATTGGATGATAAGTTGAAGAGAGAAAAACAAGAAATAAAATTGTAAAAGCTGCTGTAAATTTTTTTTCTGTGTATCATTACTCTAAATTTGGCTTGCCAATGCACAAAATTAACAGAATGTTAATAGTTTTCTTTTATATATTTAATGAACCTCGGAGTTGGTAACACATTTTAAATTTCTCCTGATAAAACTGGCGAGTACCAAGTTTTATGCTTATTTTAGTGATTTGATCAAGAAAGTATAAGTTTAAATGTTTAAGAATGCAAACTTGCATGAAAGATGATGGATCCGCAGCCAAGAATATCATGTTCTCGGCTTACTGATCTATCATCTGTGGCCGGTGGCCTCATATAGCAGGAAGATAAAGACACCATACACGTTTGTTATTTCGCTACTGATATTACAGAGTTTGTCAACCATTATTCACAGTTTCTTAAAGGGGCAAATCCACCTTGGACCCACCATAGTGCCAACCTAAATATAATCTGACCTCTTTTTGCAGAATTTTCTAATAAAGCAGCTTTGAGCTTAAAGGGGTGGGGTGTGGTGAGAGACACGCTTCTTTGTCAGGCCTTAATATACTTCCAAGGAATTTAAGCAAGAACTTATAGGGTCATCCAAAATATTTAACTCAAACAGACATATAAATATCATCATATGTCATTGAATTAACTTTTATTCACCTGCAAGCTTCCTGTTTATGAAAGTGTGAAGTGCATGACCAAGTGATTCGATGTGAAGGACAGCTTGAGTACCAGCATCAAGATCAATGCTGCAGAAAAAAATCATGAAAAGTGTCACCTAGTGGAGAAAATTGCAAGCCAGAAGAAAGCTTTCTCAACCTTGAAGGTATACTATATACCTTAATGAGTACCACAAGTAATCACTTCTATCAGCAGTTGTATTTATTTGTTCCAATAATCCAAATTTTGAGAATGAATCAGCCTTTGAAATACCAATAGGTTCACTAATCCAACTCCATCCCGAGCCAGAATCATCCAAAGAACCAACCTCTTCTTTTAAAGATTCAGCTGTGAAGCTTGAAATCATAGATGCAGAATTAATCTGTCATATCATAAATAACTATAGGTTATGCCATTTCTTGGACTACAAAATGAAGGAAAAGATCTAAACTATGGATAGATTAATCACATTTATTCTGAAAGTAACTTCATTCAATTGAACTATCTATTTTGATGGCAAAGTTGAAAAGGCAAACCTTTGCAGTATTAAGCACTACATTCTTGCAGTCTGGTAAGATGCTCACAGACCATGCGGGCAAGTGATATGACTTTCCATTAAAGGTCACTGTTGCATCAGATGTGGCAATGTTGGCAAGGAAGGCTGCACATACAGCTCCTGTCTTGTAAACTGCAGCCTGGGTTTGAAATTTGAATTGTAAATGCTAAGAGGTGTAATTAAACATTCATGTAATTGAACTGCTTAAGCCTTTGGGATCATCGGTTCTAAATGTTAAGGAGTTTTGACATTCATGCTCCTTTACCCAACATTTATGATTACAGGTATGGTTCACTAAATGGAATAGATTAGGTACAGAGAATAGACTAAATCTTCATAAAGCATCTAAAACAAGTATTAACCAAGAAAAGAAAGACTAGCACCATAAGAAAGCAGTATTTTTCCACAATCAATAAAAAGCAACACAAAATTAGGAATGGGGCAGGAACCAGAGAAAACTATGAGCAATTAATAAAAATCCAGTGGTTCACCACACTTTTCAAGGTATCTTCAGGACAGAAACGTAAAAATTTTATAAAATTTGAGACATTTAAGCCACTAAGATAGCCCAGAAATTCTGGACTAAATTTAAAAGGACCACTTATTACCTCTATATTTGATCCAAGAGATGTAATTGTTGGATCAGTTGCTATCAGTGCCTCTTCACAAAGTTTTATGGCCTTATGCACATCTTTAAGATGGCCCCACTTAGGCTGTCTAATAATTCCTACATCATGCAGTTAAGATATTTTAAAAATAATATACATAAACGCCTTAAATTTGTTTTTAATTTTTCAAATTTAAAGTAAATTTGTTTTTGTCTTTCAAATTTAAAATCAATCTTTTTAATCCCTATAATTTAAAAAAAAAAAAAACCTTATTTTAGTACCACCAGTAACATCACAGACAGAGACAAATTGAGTCAATCGTATAGTAGGGGAGTTTAATGTGATGTTTTCACTAGCAGTGACACTAATAGGTAGGTTTTGAGGGATAAATTTAGTAATAGGTGACTTTTGTTTGATAGATTTATTAACAACATTTAATATAAGGATTGAAATAATTTTTTTTCAATATTACAGAGACTAAAAATAATTTTTAATTTGAGAAATTAAAAATAAATTTATCCCAAATTCAAGAAACTAAAAACATATTTAACCCTACATAAAGTTTTTGGTGTAATTTTTGTCATCTTCATGTAAAATGAGAATATGTGTCAAGTGACAATACTGTTTATTCTTCGTCTTGATTGCATATGGAAGCAAGGTTGACTAGTTTATAAAATTCTATATTGTCAACAATAAATATGAAATAAGAAGGTTGAAAGACTGCATACCGTACTCATCAATTGGTGCATCATAATCATAACTACTAGAAATGAAAGGTCCACCAGAAGACCGGCCAAAATTAGTCCCTCCATGGTACTGTTTTGAAGCAAGCAACCAAAAAATTTGTGGCATCAGCTCGTTTCCTATCTTGAATAGCTTAAACAACATCTAAGGTTGCATTACCATGTAGTAATTTTGAAAAGTTCCACCCCACTGGAAAAAGCGTGCCACTGCAAATGCAATATCTTCCACTGGTCTGTGAGGCACAGCATCGCCAAATGAAAGAAACCTACAGTTTTATAGAATTCAAAAGGTTATAAGAAAAACAAAATTAGAGTTGATTGAGAAAGGAAATACACTATCAATCAGATCATATTTTGAGTATGACATTCAAATAACTAATGATTTATACAGAAGAGGAAACTAACCATCCGGTATAACTCTCAGTCCACAATTTTGGTTTTGCATAAGTGTTTGGTGTGAATTGATCGCAGTAAAATCCATTGCATGTGTTAATCTGAGAGTAGTTAACATAACAAATTATGAAATTATCAATCAAGTAGGAAAAATGTACACAACAAATTAGAAAGATTGCTCTATTCAGGAATCAGGAAGACAGGCAACATTGTGAAATGGTAAACTTCATAACACTTGTAGACAGCTTAAAGGAGAAAACTTACAATTGGATCAGGAGCATCTGTCTGTTGGCACATTACCCAAGGAACCCCTGTATAAAGAGATGTTGCCATTGATGCTGCCCAATTGATGTAGGATTTAGCAGCAGGACCATAGGCTGCATCAATGTTCCCATACTCATTTTCAACCTGGCAGTAGAAAGTGTATATTATGATTAATATTAGACTATCTTTTCATATTAAAAAAGTATGCAGTAGGCCATTAAAAATTCAAGACTGTCTTCACTCTTCTGTCTCTATACTATGTTCCCACGTCTGGATGCGATAATTTATTCTCATAAAAGAAAAACTGACATGTAGATAATAAAAATTAAGAAAAACCTGAGACAAAATAATAGGCCCTCCCTGTGACGTATAGAGGTTCTGTTGCTTCATCATATCCACAATCTTAGCCGTGAACCTCTTCATCTCAGCCTGAAGAAAATTCAATTTCGCATTATAGAAGAAAGCAGATGTTGCACGATGAGACATACAGAAAGGAAAGGAATAATTACCTTGAATGGTTCATTATCAGTTCGGAACTGAATTCCCGGAATAAAATGCAGCCAAAGAGGGAAACCACTGTTGAGAAAAGTTAAAGGCCATGATCAGATATGAGTGTCCTTGTTAGAAAGAAACACAGAAAGGGTCCAATTTTACCCATAGTTCCATTCGGCACATGCATATGGACCAATCCGCAGGTGTACATATAGACCTGCAGCTGCTACTGCCTTCACAAATCTGACCAAATCACCCCTACCTTCGAAATTATACTGCCAAGCCAAAGTACATAATTCATCATTGATTTCATCAGAAGACCCCAAATTTATAAACTGTTTCCAATTTATGCCTTCTGATTGATATTGAGAAATACTCCACCCAATTCCATGCTTTTAAGATTTAACTACACTGTTCATAGTTCATACTAACTGTGAAAGAGTGATCATTTATTTTCCTAAGCTGCATATGTTGGACCCTTCACTTGTTTGATTGCTGAGAAAGTTTGAAAAATGAACACACACATACACAACATGCAATGCAAAAGACAGTGAAAACAGAAACAATACAAAATTGGTAATAGTAACAGAATAGAAGAGAACCTGGCCTCGAACTGGTTCGTGTAAGTTCCAGAAAACATAAGTCTCAATGACATCAAGTCCTCCATCTTTGGATTTATGAATGAGGTCTGGCCACATCTGCAACAACAAAAACTACCCCTTTTAAGCCCAAACTAAATAAACAAAGGTAAAAATAAAAAAAAAAAGAGTGTAGTGTGCATTTCATAGACAAAGAAAGAAGGTAACGAAGAGAACCTCTGGAGTGCTGCGAGGGTAATGAATAGAACCAGAGAACAAGACTCGGCGCTTGCCATCGATGACCAATGCTCTGTGGTCGTACGTGACATTTGCACAAAACGAAGAAGGGGCATAAGAACAGAAGAAGAAAAGCAAAACCAACAGACTCAGTAACGCTGTCATTGCTTTTTTGGGATTTGCAGTGGAACGGAAGAGGGAATTATCCACTCTTTGTTATTGCTTCTTGTAAAGTATTTAAAGGCACAGGTTTTCTAAGACCCTTTGAAGCTACTGGCTTAAGGATAGAGTTAAAAAGAATAAATGGGGTTGTTTTTTTACGACAGACAGACAGACAGACAGACAAAAGAAGCATGCAGCAGGAATGTTTGGCTAGTTAGGTTCATCAGTTCATGTATCCGTTTCTTCTGTCTTTTTTCGACATCACGTTGTTGTTTAGTGAAAAGATAATTTTTTTTTGCTTGAAATTGAAAATCAAGGAGAGTGGGAGATAACGCTAGCTACGCATGCAAATGGTATATTTAAAGTTGTCAATGTCGTGGTTATCTTCCTCAAGTCATTGTGTTATCGTCTTCCATTCAATACATACATAATATAATGTTAATATGTTATTTAATATATAAAAATGTATATTTATATTTATTGGGTGAAAAATATATTGAATGATAAAATTTATATTTATAAAATGAAAAAGTAATAAAAACATACAATAAATATAATATTAGTATACATATTAAAGATAATGATATATTACATTTAGTTTTATTTTTGGTATAACTTACATTTTTTTTAAAATGTCATCATGGATTACTACAAATAGTACATGATTCAGTCCTGGCTTGAGTTCTTTATTATGTGAGTTTGACGCTTTCTACAACCATAAAATCTTATTTTGGTGGGTATATCTACTCAAGGACATCTTTTGGTGTCAATGATGAAATTCCTCTAATGAATCTATGTTGAATCTTAATTCGATTAGCAAAGTTCTAGGTTAAATTGGGCATTGTTAAGTTTTGACTAACCATTCGGCGGACAATAATGTTTGATTCGAGAATTTTTGATATGTCATTGGTCCCTTATAATCTTTTTTTTTTTCAATTTAACCCCTCATTAATTTTTGGTCTCAATTTGGTCCCAAATTAATTAATTGGATTCAATTTAGTCCTAAATTAATTAATTGGTTTCAATGTGGGACTTTCCGTCCAAATTGCTTTAACGGTGTTAACTTTTGGCCACGTGGACGCCACGTAAATGCATATGTGGCATCCACGTGGATAAGAATTTTTTTGAAAACACCTGGACCCAGAACGGCCCGTTCTGAAACCGGAACGGGCCGTTCTGGGTGCACTTTTGGTGTGTTAATTTTGCATCCGGAACGGCCTGTTCCAAGTGCAAAATTAACACACCCAAAATGCACCAGAACGGCCCGTTCCAGTTTCAGAACGGGCCGTTCCGGTTTTATTTCATTTTTTTATATATAAAATATTAATAATTTTATAAAATATATATTATTAATTATATTTTAATTATGTTATTATATCCAATAAAATAAATATATTAATATTTTTTTTATATTTTATTTTATTATGTTTATCTTATTAATTTTTATCATTTTATTCCTTTAATCTTAAATAAGTTGCAAAAAATTATAAAGTGATATTCCTTTTATCTTATTAATTATTATATTTTTTAATAAAATTAATTAAGAATATTGGTTTAATTGCATTTTTTATCCCTCAAGTATTACAATTGTGCAGTTTTGTGATCTCCAAGATTTTAATTGCATAATTTTAGTCCTTAAAGAATTGCAATTGCGCGATTTTGGTCCTTCAATTTTTAATTGAACAATTTTAGTCCCTCAAATATCATAATAGTATGATTTTTGTTTCTCCCATTAAAAATTAATAATTTTAATATATATATATATATATATAATGTTTTAAAATTAAATAATTATTTATCTATTCAAATTAACATATATTATAATTTTCGATATTATATCAATAATATTATTAATATATTTATAGATAAACTAATAATTTGATAAATATAACTTGTTATATATTAATATACTTTTACAAAAATATAAGTATATTAATTAGAAATATATATCTGATCTTATATATTTATATTTTTGTAAAAGTATATTAATATATATTAAGTTATATTTATCAAATTATTAGTTTATTTATAAAAAGGGTAAAAATATTATTAATATTAATTTATCAGTAATATTAAAATACTAATAATATATAAATTTTATTTATTTAGTAATAGTAAATATATATCATTTGATACATTAAAAAAAAATACGTTAATTTAAATAAACAAATAATTATATAGTTTTAAAACATTATATATATATATATATTAAAATTATTAAATTATTAAATTTTTAATGAGAAAGACTAAAATTCCACAATTATGATATTTGAGAGATTAAAATTGTTCAATTAAAAATTGTGAGACTAAAATTACACAATTATAATCTTTTAACGACTGAAATTACTCAATTAAAACCTTAGAGAACAAAATTGCATAATTATAATATCAAAAACACAATTAAGTAAAGAATATTTTATTCACAGTTCTGGAACGGGCCGTTCTGAAACCAGAACGGCCCGTTCTGATTTCAGAACGGCCCGTTCTGCTTCACTGGTAGTGTTTTAATTTTGCAACCAAAACGGCCTGTTCTGAAACCAGAACGGGCCGTTCTAGGTCCAGGTGTTTTCAAAAAAATTCTCATCCACGTGGATACCACGTATGCATCTACGTGGCGTCCACGTGGCCAAAAGTTAACATCGTTAAAGCAATTTGGACGGAAAGTCCCACATTGAAACCAATTAATTAATTTAGGACTAAATTGAAACCAATTAATTAATTTGAGACCAAATTGAGACAAAAAATTAATGCGGGACTAAATTGAAACAAAAAAAGATTATAAGGGACCAAAATAGGGTTTTAACCTATATTTTTATACAATAAATATAAAATACAATGTAAAATACATAATATAATGTTAGTATGTTATTTAATATATAAAAATGTATATTTATATTTATTGGGTGAAAAATATATTGAATGATAAAATTTATATTTATAAAATGAAAAAGTAATAAAAACATACAATAAATATAATATTAGTATACATATTAAAGATAATGATATATTACATTTAGTTTTATTTTTGGTATAACTTACATTTTTTTTAGAATGTCATCATGGATTACTACAAATAGTACATGATTCAGTCCTGGTTTGAAATTATGTGAGTTTGACGCTTTCTACAACCATAAAATCTTATTTTGGTGGGTATATCTACTCAAGGACATCTTTTGGTGTCAATGATGAAATTCCTCTAATGAATCTCTGTTGAATCTTAATTCGATTAGCAAAGTTCTAGGTTAAATTGGGCATTGTTAAGTTTTGACTAACCATTCGGTGGACAATAATGTTTGATTTGAGAATTTTTGATATGTCATTGGTTATACGCCTGATAGCCATAAATGTATCATCATTTATCTGCCATTTTTATGTAAAAAAAAATCTTTTAAAAATAACAAAAATCAACAATTTAAGAGATTATCATGTAACATTTTTGAATTGCCAAGCAACCTATTATTTGCTTAATTAGACCAAAATTCTTTTTCATCATCCATTCAATACCCACAATGTTTTATAACCTAGTGAATTAGTATCTAAACTCACAAATAAAATGTTGAAGAACTGGTCACAATATGCCTAACAAATTGGAGGTGTTAATTAGTATATTTGAGATTGAGTTTAGTTTTTTCTTCAAAATACAGAAACTTGCAAAATATCGAAGCAACCTTTGTTGAAGTATGCATAAAAATGAAAATTTAATTGAAGGAACAATAACATATATCTTGGAATAAATTCAAAGGGATACAATATACGATAATTCACCACTGTAACAATCACTTTTTTCTCGTAATCATAGATAGTACTCTTGAATATTAATTGCATCCATAATGTCTTGGATTTTGGTAAATTAGGCTAATCATATTCTGTTTTATGATGAGACTACAGTCATGAGACCTAGTCCAAGAACAAGGGCCACCCATTTTCCATGCACATTGATTTTCACAGTGCCAGAGTTTTCGCTTGTGGAATTAATTTGAGATGAATCTGAGGAATCTGCAGATAATGGGTCCTTATCAGCTTTTGGCGCTTTTGCAGCATCACTTGAAGGTTGTGGAGCCAAGGAGGGTCCCTTTGCAGGTGCCTTAGCAACAACAAAGAAGTCCATTGGAAGAAGCACCTTTCCCACCTTATATATAGCAAGATGTTTATCCGTATATATAATGCCAGTGATGGTTGTGTTAACCTCACCCGTTGATATGTTCACACTCCCACCGTAGCTTATCACATTCAGTTCCACCTTCCCAGGTTTAGCTCCTGCAAGTGTTCTCACGGGATTTGTAAGAGTATCAAAGTTGGAGCTAGATACATAGTCTGAAATAACGTGGAACTGTAAGAGCTCGAGTTTTTGTCCATCCGAGAGAGAGTTGAGGAAGCCTGCTTTGAGTTCTGAGAAGGCACTGTCATCGGGTGCAAGAATGGTGATGCCACCAGATTTAGTAGTGAGGAGTTGTGCATTAAGTTGGTTGATCAATTGGGTGGTTTTCATGAGGCGGATTAGGATGTTGAATGACTTAGCCTTCCTCAGGATTCCAACAATGTCAAGTGCTGCAGTGTCTGGTGTTGAATCACTTGGTGACTGTGGCAATGAGGGAACCAATGCTTGTTTAGGTGCCTCAGCTGGTGGGGTAGGGCTAGGTTGAACTGGTTTTAGAGGGGCAGAAGCTGGTGATAATTGGGCTAAAGTGGTTGTGGAATACAAAAATGAAAGTAGCACTACTAGTGAGATGGACAAGAGAGATTGCTTCTTCATTTTGTTAAGTGGAGGTTTAGATGATATTGGAAAGGAATGATAGGATTTGTATTGGCAATGGCACTTGATGCATTGATCGATGAAATGGTGGAGATGGGTTTTATAGAGCAAATGTAGGAGTGGGAGATAATGATAGGCAGGTGAGAGGCTTTGTTTTAAAAGCCCATGCTATAATGGTGATTCGTGAACGTTTGGGATGGAGATATTAAGGTGTTGTTGCATCAATCAAGGTAGATACGGTAACAAGAGATTTGGATGATTGTGAAGTAAGTTCTAGCTTCGATGGTCACTGCTACCACACACTATTGGTTGATTTGTATGGATTTCATTTTAATTTTGTCTTTTATATGGCTCTACTGATCAGATTGGTGTCAAAAGTATACCAAAAAAATTTGAAGTGTACCAAAAACAGATTTTTGACAAAGTAAGTAACAGAAAAATCCGACTATCCTCTCTAGAACAGTGGATAGTGTGGTACATGCAAAAATATTTTATTGCAGTGATATGATTGTAAAAAAATAAAAAAAATTTGTGCTTTCAAATAATGTTCAAATAATAAACGTAAATTAATCATTAATTATCAAGTTTGAAACATTATGTAAATCATGTTTATAAGTAAATAAAAAATAAATAAAAAAAGTAAATAAGAAATAGGGCAGAGAGAGTGAAAATAAGATTATAGAAATGAAAAAAGTTGTTTGGTTAAAAAAAAATTGAAAGAAGAAAAATTATAAGGTGGTAGATCCCACCTTTTATTTATTTATTTCTTTATCTTCTTTTATATACCTCATTTCTTATATATTTCTCGCATATTTCTTTTCAACTAAACAATTTAATTTTTATTTTATTTCTTTTCATTTTTTATTTTATTTCTCAACTATTTTTTTCTCCTCTACCAAACAAATGAGAAGAGTAATTTTGATTCTTAAAGAAAATATTTTTAGAAAATATTTTTCAACTTCTTTTCTCGTTTATTTTATCTATACATTTTTAGTTTTATATTAAATTTAATATTTTAAAAAATTATCATAATTAAAAATAATCTTATATTATAATATAAAATAAAATAAAATTTAAATTTATATATTTAAAAACATTTATTTATTATAAATTAGAATTATATAAATAAAATATTTATTCTATGTATTGTATATGCTTAAAATAGTAATTAAATAATTGTGTAAAAACATTTTAAACTAACAATGCATATTTTATTTTTATCATTATAATAATAATCTTTGTTTTAATAAGATGTTTATTTAAAAGACGTGAATTTAATTAGTGTGCAATAAAAACGACTTAATAAAGACTAATTTAAAATTATTGTAAATGCATATTTTATTTTTTAAAATAATATTACTTTACATTTCATTATTATTAATTCAAATTTTAAAAGTTTTTTTTTTCTCAACATGATAAAAATCGTCTGCATATTTTTTCTATTTAAAACTAATTTTGATTTTTATCTCCCTGTCGTGTCTAAAGAGACTAGTAATCTTACACAAATAAATCATATAATCCAGAAAATAGAAAAAATTAGTTATATATATATATATATATAAAAGATGAATTTGAGTTAGGATTTCTGTGAGTAGAATGAGATGAAAATAGATCTTAAAAATAAGATGAATTCTAAAAAAAGGAAATATTATTAAAATATTATCTACGAGATTTTGCAAGTCAGGGTAATGACCCTGAAAATGAGAAAGAATTGTTCAATCTTTGTCATGCGTTTTTAAAGAATGTGATCGAAAGAATATTTGATATTTTTAAATCAAGGTTCATAATTTTTAAGTCAACACTTCCATTTTTATTTAAGACACAAGTAGAACTTGTGTTAATATGTGCAACATTACATAACTTCCTACATAAAGAATGTCGTTTTGATGAATTTCTAATTGAAGCGGTGGATGAATTTTCATCGTCAACATTACTAATTAATGAAGATCATACTTTTGAGCCTATTATTTAAACCCACGAGTAAGAGCGAGAAGATGCTAATGTTTGGAGGACTAGTATAGCTATCGATATGTGGGTGAATGTTATTTAAGAGGATAGAATATTATGAAGATTATTATTATTATTAATATTTATCTAGACATTGTTGTTTTTTATTATTTTTGTCTTTGACTCTTTTTAAATTTGAATGTATGAATTTTTTTTTATAAATCTTATCAAATGTAAAAAATTCACGAAAATCCTACAAAATCTCACAAAATCCATTAAAATCTTGATTTAAAAGTATGACAGAATCCATTAAAATCCTGATTTTAAGTCATATAGAATCTTGCAAAATCTTAAAAGTCATAAAAATCCTGCAAAATCTTTTAAAATTTGCAGGGTTTTTTTTAACTAAAAAAGTCTTTTAAAATCCTTATCTAATACACCCCCTTAATTTTTGTTAAATCAGTTTCGCATCATCATAAATAAAATCTGAAAATAGGAGTTAGATTAGGTTCGGGTCGGTTTTAGTCCGTTTATATTGGATCGGGTCGACCATTACCCGCTTACAAAAAAGAGTTAAATTGGGCTTATGTTTGTTTTCGCTGGAACAAGTGTCTAAACGTAAACCCTAACAAAACCCCATCCAAGTCCAATGGGGAAGAAGCAGAAAATCGTTCTTCCACCGGACCTTCCGCCGGAGATCCCTGACGACGACATTGAAGTTTCCGACGATGACCTCCAATTCGTCAAGGAGAACCGCGGCTATGCCTCCTTACTCTCCACTTTGGATACCCAATCAATCACCAAGTTCGATTCTCTCTTCTTTTTTTTCTTCAATAGTTTCCCTTACTTGTAATGCTACATTCTGTGTGCCATGGTTGTTATCTCCTAAACTGTATATATATAGCTCATAGCTTATAAGCTTATGTCAATGTACTTTGGAAATAACTCTCCCACGCATACTTAGGCATGTTACACGGGTTGCTGATGCCAAAGATGACGCATTGGAGAAAATATATGAGAAACGCTTGCAAAAGAATGCTCTCAAGAAAGAAAAAGAAGAAACTGGTTTGCAGGTTGATCGTGTAGATGCTCTTCCAATCAAAACATTGGATGGAAAAGTCTATTACCGGACAGGTATATAATTTGGGCCTATTAAATGAAATAGGGTTAGGCATAAGCTAATTTGTAGAAGCCCTTTCGTATAGCTTCTCCAAATAATTACAAATAAGCCTATTCATAAGCTAGTTTTCGTGTATGGAGAAGCTTATTTCATTTTTTTTTTCCCTAGAAGTGCTTCTCGAGAAGTTTATCCAATCATACCGTTTATGCATTATTGTTGTCACCTGGTTACTCTTTTATTTCTTTTATTAAGTGCCCTGGTAACTGATGCTGTTCTCACATTCTGCAGCTACTAAGACTGTAACGGAAAATGATCCAAGTGAAGAGGGAGCTGGAGAGGATGTCGATGTAGACAAAGGTCTAGTGAAGCTAACAAAGGCTGAAAAGAGAGCCAAACTTAAGAAGATGAAAAAAGAAGCAAAAAAACAAGGAAAAGAGGTGGCTGAAGCAGAAGTGGAAGAAACACCGCAAGCAGCAGTACTGGTATTATTCAATCAAATTAGCTATATTATTTTACTCTTTATGGTTTTAAAGCTCCTTTATTTTATCCAATCAAATTAGCAATATTATTTTACTCTTTTATGGTTTCAAAGCTCCTTTTCCTTTTTGCACCTGATACTATATCAATTTTCAAATGGAATGCTTTGTTAAAAAGGAATCTAATGAATTGATAGAAAATTAAGTTTCTTTTTAATTGATTGCATGCAATAGCAAATTTTCTCTATTACTGTTCTGATGAATCGTGTTCCACACACATCAGCAACTGATTTTCAGAGGTAGTTGTCTGTTATTTTTCATGTACTCTGGTTTTGTCTTTATGCATTTCACTATTAAGGTACTAAGGTTATCTTTTTCTTTTTCTTAATTATCATAGCATGTCACCTCAACAATTCCATCCATTAAAAACAGAAAAATGCTACACACTATTAAGTTATTTTCACATGTCTCACTAAATATAAAGAGTGTGCCCGAATTATTTAATAGGATTTGTGTAAATTCAACTAGTAATAGAATGTGCTTGAAATATTGTGTTGCATGCATAAGTAAAAATAATTGTTTATTTTTTTGAAAATTTCATATATTCTCTTGAACTGCCAACTTTAAAAAAAAAAAAAGACTAGAAATGGTTGAACTTGATGTTTTGGATAATTTTGGGTATATGCTCCTAACTTTGTTTAGGCTGAGGTAAAAGAAGATCTTACAGCCGAGGAGGCATTTGAAAGTAAGAAGCACAAACTTGCAGAATTGGGGAATGCCTTGCTTACAGATCCAGAGTCCAATATTAAATTTCTGAAGGAGATGGTACAGATATCTAAAGATAATGATCATACCATTGTTAAACTTGGACTTCTATCCCTCTTGGCTGTTTTCAAAGATATTGTCCCTGGGTACTTCCTGATAGTTATATATTATATATTATAATACACATTTTCTATGTAATGATATGATGATATTTTGCTTTGACAATCAAATTTAATTCTATATTTAATGTTTCAACTTTCATGTTAATGCATGGAATGTGGCAGCTATCGGATCAGGCTTCCTACTGAAAAGGAACTAGAGATGAAGGTTTCAAAGACAGTTAGAAAGACGCGTTATTATGAGTCAACTCTTCTTTCATCATACAAGGTTCACATTCATGCTTGAGTGTTACATAATATACTATAATTACTTTATTTAGCTGAAAGCTAATACTTGCATATATGACTTCCAGTTCTTGTGCTTCTTGTCTTTTTCTTGAATCTACTTCATCCATTGCTCAAATTGTTTATAATATCTTATTTGTAATTATTATTATAAAATATGAATTTTTTCATATTTGTGCCACTAAGATGTTCTCTTTTATACTTTTGTCATGTTGCAGGCATACCTGCAAAGGCTGGTAGCCTTAGAAAAGAAGCCTTTATTTCAGCTTGTGGCAGTTCGTTGTATTTGTTCTTTGCTTGAGGCAAATCCCCATTTCAATTTTCGCGAAAGTTTGTTGGATGCTACTGTTAGAAACATAAGCTCTACTAATGAGGCTATAAGGTTCTGTTGTATTTTTGCTGTTGACCATTCTTCATTACAATAAGCTTTCTCCTGAATTTTGTGGGATTTCCTATGAAAAGCATGAAATTAGTTTATAAATGTTGTTCAATATTTAGGGTGAATATTCAATCATCAGAAAAGGAAACTGTTGTGTACTGTCATTTGGGACATAAGGCAAAAGTCTATGGTAATTGGGTTCTTGTTCGATTAAAATGCTAGACTGCCTTGTGTAGTTCTAACTTCTAGTATATATAAAAGTTGTGTATATAAATATGCTAGTTGGCCATTGGATTTTGTGCAGAAAAAAAGCATCTCTTTTTTTCTTAATGGAAGTTCATTGATTGGGGAGAGGTATACAAAATATTTTGCCTAGTTTTGGGAAGCATACCTTGTCAAAAGAAATTGGAGGATGTGAATATTATTCTTGAAGTTGTACAGAGGGTTTAGGATTTTCCAACATCACTGTGTCTTTGTCCATTTAAATAACTATTATTACTGTTTAAAAATAATACATGCTTCAGGTCTGTAGTCTGTAATGAACGGTACCTCAGGAACTTCTTACCAAGTTTCATAACTAAATATCTTATTTCTTTCAATGATTGTAAGTTGTGTCTTTAAGCACTGTAACGATATTTCTTCCATTATTTATCTTTTTTCTGACATCATTCACTTTTCTGTGGAAGCTAGGCACATTTATAATTTCAATTTCTCAAGTGGTGAAAGATATATAGTTTTGTTTTCTTGCTTAGATAATGCATATGGATAATGGTTTTTCTATTTCAGGACACTGTTGTGTACCCGATTGAAATTTCTTGTTTCTGTTTAACAGGAAACTTTGTTGTTCCACAATTAAATCACTCTTTACTAATGAGGGTAAACATGGGGGTGAAGTTACCGTGGATGCTGTTCGATTGATTGCCGATCATGTTAAAGCTCATAATTGCCAAATGCACCCAGATTCCATTGATGTATGACCCACACCCTCCTATATTTCTATATTTTGTTTGAAGTCTATACTTTGTCCATGTTTTGTTTCTCTAATCAGTTTCTATTTAGCTTTTGTGTGGTAAAATCATTAAGTGGCTGCTTGTATAAGCTGAGAAAAAATAAGTTATTCTATGATACTAGTTTTACAGTTCTCCCCCCCCTCTTATTATTTTAGCTAAAATAGCTTTTTTTAAATAGTTTTTTTCCCTTTACTTAACACTCAATATTTATGATTTTTTTTAATAATAGGTGTTTTTTCTTTAAAAAAAATGCACACAATTTTGTGTCCTGTAGCTATTTGAGCGAAACCTTTTTTATTTTATGCTGATGTTTGTTCTTTGCAACGCCTTTTCAGGTTTTCTTGTCCCTTTCATTTGATGAAGATCTTGTTAAGTCTGGAAACATAGAAGAGGATCAGAAGTTAAAAAACAAGAAAAGTAACAAAAGGAAAAGCTCGGAGGCATCAGATCAGTCGGTGGAGAATGATAGAAAGAAAAGTAGGAAAGAATTGATTTCTAAGACAAGAGAGGAGGTTATTACTTTTTCCCATAAAAGTCTTGGTTCTGGTTTTTGGTAGGGATGATATTGAAGTGATGCCTTCTGTAGGTTGAAGCTGATTACAAGGCTGCATCCTTTGCTCCGGATGTTATGGAGAGGAGACAGATGCAAACTGAAACACTCTCTGCTGTCTTTGAGACATATTTTCGCATTTTGAAGCATACAATGCAGTCCATATGTGCCAGGTGTGCTTTTATATCACATGTATTACTATATCTGAGGGAAACATTAGTGTTCTTGGGTTTATAGACCCTATTCTCCATCAAATTAGATACTTTTTTTTTTCTCTTTATATTTTTCTGCGTTAATTTTAGTTGTGTAATTTTACAGGCCTGAAGCAAATATTGGTGCATTATCTACACCAGTGGAACCCCTCCCTTTGCTTGATCCATGTCTGAAAGGACTGGCAAAATTTTCACATCTGATTGACCTGGATTTCATGGGTGATTTAATGAACCATCTGAAAGTACTCACTTCTGGAAGTAGCAACACAGGCAACACTTCTGACAAGTCTTCTAAATGCTTGACTGTATCGGAGCGTCTCCAATGTTGCCTTGTTGCTTTTAAAGTGATGAGGAACAATCTCGATGCCTTGAATGTTGATTTACAGGACTTCTTTCTCCATCTTTACAATATTGTACTTGAGTACAGGCCAGGAAGGTTTGCATCCTGAAATCTCCCTTTTTATTTATTTTTTTCCCAAATGAGCAGTATGGTCTGTTTTTGAAAATCTACTAGGCATGCAGGATATGATATTAATGTACTTGTTCTTGGTGTTGTCATACATTGCATGCTATTTTTCATACATAAGTATGCATATAAATTTAGAAACTACTATATCATATTGTATTGTTAAAGACACAATACATCCTATGGGTCTCTGCCTAACATCTTAAGTTTTTAGAATAAGTAGGTATGAAACTCTTCATTATCATATGGTTAGGAATTCAGTCTTTTCTGCCCTCATTTTTCTAATTAAATTATAATTTTAGCCCAAGGTAGTGTGCTTACATGTATTGACACCTAAATCCAAGGGCTCGTCTTTTCATGAGTGTATTAAGAGACTTGGAGATAAAAAAGATTACTAGGCCTATCTGCTTGTGCTTTTAGAATCAGTTAGTTCCTTTGATATATACTTTTGTTGGAAAATTGATCTTATTCCATATGTAAATGATGCAGACTCACACATGCATACATATACATATGAGAATCCAATGGAAGCATGGAAACATATAGTGCTATTGAATTTGTTTGTCTTTTTTAATTTTTTTTTTCTTGTTTCAACTTTCAAGTAATGTACAAGGAGATGCACCTTCTTAGAAAACTTCAGTTTTTTATTTTCAAAACTTATTCAGTTAATTTATATGTTTTATTTTTATGAAACAGAGATCAAGGAGAGTTGTTGGCAGAAGCTTTCAAGATAATGTTGTGTGATGATAGGCAACATGACATGCAAAAGACTGCTGCATTTGTAAAACGATTAGCAACGTTTTCACTGTGTGTTGGATCAGCAGATGCCATGGCTGGTATGTTTTAATATTCTTATATCAACCTTCAATCTAGTATATGCTACTACCTTTGGTTAAAAAACAGAGAAAATAGAAAACTAATAAAAGAGAAAGAGACTTATATTTAGTTTTTCTTCGAATCCATTTCAGCCTTGGTCACAGTAAAGCATCTCCTTCTGAAGAATGTTAAGTGCAGAAATTTGTTGGAAAATGACATTGGAGGGGGCTCTGTTTCTGGCACAATTCCTGTAAGCTTCTTTCATGAATTATTTGTTTGCATTATGTGCAGAATCTTTGCCTCATTATTTCTTCTCTCTCTTTTTATTAGTTTGAGAAATTTAATTCAATTGGGGGGGAGGGAGAAGAGGGTGTTCGACAAGAGTGCAGACGTTAAGATACCTCCTAAAGGAGTCATAATAAAAGAAATAAGAAAAATTAAATTGGGTATGCCAAAACAAGAAGTCCTCCATTCCTTATAAATATCCATTAATGATATCCTCTTTTAAAACTTAATTATTAGAACTGTTTAACATGCCAAAAAGGCTAGGCGATATGAATTTCCAAGTCTGTCTATGGCAAAAAAGCTAAATGTGTGAATTTGATTGCAAAATTTTAGTGAGGACCATTCTTTTTCTGTCATCTTTTATGGAGTGTCCCCCTCTTTGGTATGCAGAAATATCTACCATATTCCACAGACCCCAATTTAAGCGGTGCCCTTGCCTCAGTACTTTGGGAACTCAATCTTTTGTCCAAGCATTATCATCCAGCTATATCAACATTGGCCTCTGGCATTTCAAGCATGAGCACTGCAAATAACCAGCTCATTTTATCCAAGTCCTCTCCTCAACAAGCTTTCAAGGAAATGTCTCTGGACCAGGAATTATGTTTCACACAAAGTAGCAGTATAAAGGTAAATAACAAGAAGAGACGAAAAAATGGCTCTGCTACATCACCTTCCATTGGTTCTACAAAAGTTATTAGTTCATTCGACGATGATGAGTTGCGAAGCAAACTTAATTCCCATTTCACGATTCTTCAAGACATCAAGGAGAATGAAAGGTTGAGGAGGGAGTTGGATAGGACTGCACTTTCACTGCAGCTATATGAACAATATAAGAAACAAAAGAAACCATCTAAACGAAAATCGGTCTTGCCCAGACCGCCTTTCAAACTTCGGTCTGTCCGGCCGGCCTAAGTGGCTCCATTTTGACAAGTCTATATTAAAAACACAGTTTTGTCTTTGAATGCAATCAATTTTTTTTATATATTTTGTTGTATGTATACCACATTGTATAACATGGGTCAATGGTTTTAGTTTTTATATTAGAGAAGTTTTGTAAGGGTATTTATAAATCACAGGACATGTCTCCCATTATAAATTTTATTCAGTGATATTACACCAATAGAAAGTTCAGGAGATATTAAAGATTCAAATACAAATTCTTTTAATTTATCTATTTAAAAACAGTTAAAAAGTTCAGGACCAACAAACAGATTGAACCATAAATTAAATAAGAGTGAACGTATCTTTAATCATTACAAATGAACACTTCTTTGTATGCTTATTTATTTTGAAGTAATATTGTCTAAAAATGATATTATTCTTATATTTTATTATTGGAATGCGATTGGGGCAGTGCGTGTTTGGGATTACATCACGTCATATTTCATCAACATTTTAGAGAAACAAATAATTACAGTTTCTGCATCTTTTATCACTTTTGATGTAATTTTTAGCTTCAATGCATAAGATTCTACCCCAAGGCTCAAAGATGCTGTAAAGTGTAAACATTAAAGTTATATTTAAAAATGTAACTTATTTACTTTATAAAATACGCGAGCTGTACTCTGCAAAATGACTAGCATACATTAACAAATCGTTAGTACAAGTGAAATGAGATTTTGTTGGTACAAGTGAAATGAGATTCGACTTCTTTAAATAAAATTTCAAATTCATAAAAGTTGGTTATTAATAAATTTAATGAATATTTTTATACTAAAAAAATATATAAATTATATTTACTAAATTGACATTCTTAAATAATATTTAAATTTTAAATCACGTTTTATTAGTATGTCTTGGTAGGTGTAAAACAAAGTATCTCTTGGTAAGTGGCATTTCTAACTGATACTTGCATTATATTGTAAAGGTTTAGTTAATTATTTAGTCTTAGCGTTAGCTTTTCGTTCTTATACCTAAAAGTTCTATTTTTAATTTTATGCAAGTTGTTTTTTATTTATTTTGTTTTATGTTTTTGTCCTTGTTAATTTTCTAATGATATACTAATACAACTGTCACAAAATAGAAATATAAAGACTAAAACATATATAACAAATTATTCGTGAATATATATATATATATATATATATATATTTTTTTTTTTCTTCTAATTTTTAGATACAGGGACTAGAATGAAAAGGTAGTAGAAGTATATGAACCAATTGATTGGTTAATTGTTTTAGAAATTTCTTTTTGAAGTTGTATTATTATTATTATTATAAGTTGCATAAAAAAACAAAAGAAATATACACCGGCGAGATCGGAAAGTCCTCTCAGCCTCAGTGGTTTGCTCCCCATTCATATACTCACTTACCAGAAAACAATCTCATCAGTCAGGACGTACTCAGGAGCAGAAACAGTATGCCACACCGTTAATGTTAACCTCCCCATCTCAATTAAATAAATAAAAATACAAAAATTCGAGCATCTGAATTCTGAAGTAACCCTTTAGCTGTTTACTTTACAACTTACATCCCAATATCACTGTTGATGCAACACCCATATATCATTGCCAGCTACCAACTCTCTGTGAATGCTCACAAATCACAATTTAAGGTTTTACAACAAACCCTTTCACCTACCTATCAATATCATTGTCTCCCACTCCTAAATTTTCTCTATAAAACTCATCTCCACCATTTCATCAATGCATCAAGTGCCATTGCCAATACATATCCTATCATTTCCATTCCTTTCCAATATCATCTAAACCTTCGGTAAACAAAATGAAGAAGCAATCTCTCTTGTCCTTCCCACTAGTACTGCTACTTTCATTTTTGTATTGCACCACCACTTTAGCCCAATTATCACCAGCTTCTGCTCCCCTAAAACCACCCCAACCTAGCCCTACCCCACCAGCTGAAGCTCCTAAGCAACCATTGGTTCCTTCCTTACCACAATCACCAAGTGATTCAGCCCCGGACACTGCAGCTCTTGACGTAGTTGGAATCCTGAGGAAGGCTAAGTCATTCAACATCTTAATCCGTCTCATGAAAACCACCCAATTGATCAACCAACTCAATGCACAGCTCCTCACTACTAAATCTGGTGGCATCACCATTCTCGCACCTGATGATAGTGCCTTCTCAGAACTCAAAGCAGGCTTCCTCAACTCTCTTTCTGATGGACAAAAACTCGAGCTCTTACAATTCCACGTTATTTCAGACTATGTATCTAGTTCTAACTTTGATACTCTTACAAATCCTGTGAGAACACTTGCAGGAGCTAAACCTGGAAAGGTGGAACTGAATGTGATAAGCTACGGTGGGAGTGTGAACATATCAACAGGTGAGGTTAACACAACCATCACTGGCATTATATATACGGATAAACATCTTGCTATATATAAGGTGGGAAAGGTGCTTCTTCCAATGGACTTCTTTGCTGTTGCTAAGGCACCTGCAAAGGGACCTTCATTGGCTCCACAACCTTCAAGTGATGCGGCAAAGGCGCCAAAAGCTGATAAGGATGAATCATCATCTACGGATTCGTCACAGGTTAATGCCACTGAACAGAACTCAGGGACCGAGAAGATCAACGTGTTTGGAAAGTGGGTGTCCCTTGTTGTTGGACTAGTTCTCGTGAGTGTAATGACAACATAAACCAGAATAAGATCTGAATTTTCCAACGTCCTAGCTTGTAGCTACCATGCTATTAATACCAAGAGTGTTACGATGTGTTACGTAATTGCGATAAAGAAGTGAAAATTATTGATGAATTTATCTAACTGGGATTGTATCTATGCTTAATTTTATCTTTTTAACAGCTTCTATGCATTTATAGAAATCATTTACTATATATTTATAGTTTCATTCAATTTTCGCGTATCGTATAACTTTTTTTATTTATTTATTTTATTTTAAATTTTTGGAAAATAATTAGTACCTCATTGTCACTTAATAAGTACTGTAAGAAAAAATAAATTCTAAAAATATGTTTCAAACAACAAAAAAAAGTTAGTTTTGGAAAATTATATTTTTAATCCATTTATTAATTTTTTTATATGTTTAAAATAATTTAAGTCAACTTATTATATAGAGCATAAGGAGTAAAATTTGGGTTTGTGTTGTAAGGAATTAGCATGATGATAAATATTAAATATATCTGGACCATGTAATAACATCTTTTATGTAAGACCTCATCATCCCAATTTCTAATTAAACAAAATTACTATATCATCTAATTATATTTTTGTAAATATTTTTATTATTATGTAAAGTAGGTACTAAATGAAAGAATGAATGTATTTAATGTGTTAAAATATAAAATATATCTAATTCATTTTTCATTTAACAAGAAGATTATTCAAAGACAAAATTAAGAATCAATCAATCAAGCATAAATGAAATTTATATCGGTTTTTCAATTTAATTAGCGATCATCTCAAGCCACATTTTTTAGTTTAGTGGTCGTAAAGTTTTGAGACATGAAAAGTCGATCTAATATTCATAAAATCAATTTTAATTAATATTAAAATAATATTTAATCAATAATAATTATACTAATAATTTTAAATAAATTTTTTATTATCAATTTTGAGACAATATATTAATATGTTCATAAAAAATTTTAATAATTGTCTAAAATTCAAATTCTGTGTTGGCTGTTGCATTAAATATATAATGGTGGAGAGATTCATTGTGTACAGTAATTTGACCTTATTGAAACAGTATAGGGAGTATGTAAGTTATCCATTCTAATTACTTCCTTGTACAATTAAACCAAACTTCTTTTGATTTCCCGTGTATGAAAAAAAAATAAAAATAGCTTACCTCATGACAACGTGATTAGCAATTTGGGAAACGGACCCCACCGGCTTCTAAACTCTATTACTTGATTAATCTTTTGATCTATCATCACAGTTGCTTCTACTGTAACTATATCCCGCCACTATGGCCGCCACCACCACCAACTAGGAATGGCAACGGGCAGGTTTGGTACGGGTTTCAAGATATCCGTCCCCGTCCTCGTGAGTTCAACCCATTCCCATCCCTGTCTCCATACCCGACGAGTATAGATTTTCATCCTCATTCCCGTTCCTGTTGGGTATCGGGTATACCGTCAATTTTTTTATTTTTTATTTTTTGTAAAAAATGATATTTTTAATTTTTATTTATTTATTATATTATAATTATAATTAGGTTATTTGTTTATCTCATATTATAATAAATAATCACAAATAAAAAATATTAAATTTTTTTAATATAATTAAATTGAAAGTGAGTATTAAATTAAAAATGAGAACAGAGACGGGTACGAGTACGGGTACGGGTACGGGGCGGGTAAGTACATACTCGTACCCGTACCCGTACCCGATTTAATATATCAGGTTTTACCCGTACCCGTACCCGTACTTGGTCAAACTGGGTATTCCCCGTCAAAGTCGGGACGGGTTCTGGTATTACCCGCAGGTACAAATATATTTGCCATCCCTACCACCAACCCCCTCCCTCCCGCTGTCACTACTGTCTCTACTGCAAAGGTGCCCTCACCAACCATGGTGGTGATAATAACAATAATAGAGACAATAGTTATTGTAAGGAAAGAATGGTGATGACAACAATGATGACGATAATAATAATAACAATAACGATAAAGACGATTATAGTGTTGATGGCAGCAAAAGAGTGGTGATAGTAGCAATGATGATGATGGTGGTGCAACTGCTACAACCATTATGTCACCACCATTGCAACAACAATGGTGATAGTGTTAATGGTAGTGGTTGTATCAATAGTTGTAGTAGTGATGGTAGAAGTAATGTATGATAATGATAACTAAAATTATGTATGGTGACAACGTAAGTAATAAATTGATTTATAATATTTTAATTTGACGTATTTATTTTAATTTAATAATTATTATCAATAATTCTTATTTTTTATATTAAGAAGTTTTTTATTGGAAATATTTTCTCATTTATCTCTCTTTATATATATTAGTGGGACCGAGACAAGTCGTACTTTTATATTTATTTAAAGGTATTTAAGAATTATCAAATTTTTTTGAATTAATTGATGTTGCGTTTAGTCCTTGAATCTTACGATCTTGAGTTTGTAAAAATAAGTAATTTTTAATATTATTTTTTAGCACTTAAAAATTTAAGGGTAAAATAATCCAAAAATTGTATACACAAAAACAGGAAATTACTTATATACATATTAGTGGGATCGATACACTTCGTGTCTTTATATTTTATTTAATAAAAATGTTAAAAATTATCAATATTTGTTAGATTAACTAATTTAGTCCTTAAACTTCAAGATCTCAAGTTTGAGTCTTATATTTGTAAAAATAATTAATTTTTAATAATATTTTTTATTATTTAAAAATTTAAAGATAAAATCGTCTAAAAATATGTACACCAAATTAGATTATCATATATATATATATATATATATTAATTATAGATGAAAAATTACATATTATTTAAGATAAAAAGTTAAAAAAAAAGCCTGAAAAATATTACCATTGGAAAAAACTAAAAACTAAAAACTCCTTTGTTGAAAGATGATACCTAAAACACTCTTAATGGCGATAATTATTCAATTTAATATCTAGGGTAAATATATAAATTTAGATTTGTATCTTTTGTTTCAATATATATTGAGTTGTTTAAATCATTAATAAAGCTATGATAATTTAAAAATAATATTGACGTTATCATCAAAAGATTCGATAGATTTTTGGCTTAGATAAGTCACAAAATAAGCTACATAATAAAGCTTATCAAGCTTATATATATATTGTTACCATATATATATATATACATATATATATATATATATATATATATATATATATGAAATCCTTAATTTCCTAATTTAATTACTATCTAAATTAACATTTGTATAATAAATTAGTGAATATAGATATTAAAATAAAATTTTAAATATGTTTTTAGTAAAAAAAAAAAAGCATGTTTTGATTTTTGGTCCTTATAAAAATTTTTCTTTGTTTTTCATTATTCTCAAATTCAAAGTTATGCTTTTAGTTCCTATTATTATGTCTTCATTTGAAAGTTATGTAAGTATTCCAAGTGGTAGTTAAAGTTGTTGTGATACTTTATTTACATGTGACACTACTATTTTATTTTTATAAATTTTTAAAATAAATGTTATATATATATATATATATAAGGATGCGTATTTATTTCAAGAATAAATCTACTATATATATTTATTCTGCTCAATAACTCATGTTTTATATCAAATTTTAAAAATTTAATCGTTGAATTAAAAGTTTTTAATACATACATCAAGTCCGCAAAGTTTTAAAAAATTTAAAAACTATTTGATATTTCATTTTATTAATTTAAATTGGCGTATGAAATATTTTATGATTATCAATTTTAAAATTTTTTAAACATTTGCAAACTTAATCTATTTATTAAAAAAATTTAATTCAAGGGTTAAATTGTCAAAATTTGATGTAAAAACATAAGCCATTGAGTGAAATGAGTATAAATAAATAAATAAATATATATATATATATATATATATATATATATATATCTTAAAATTGTCATAAAGACCAAAAAATAATAATTTTATACTTTAGAAAATGAAAATCAAAGAAAATTTTTACAAAAATAAAAGTAATATTTACAAATTTAAAAAAAAATAAAAAAATGAAAAATAAATTTTACAGAAACTAAAATCTTTCATTTTACAGAAAACATAATTAAGTTCGAAAGATAATAACAAACTTGATTGTAAACTAATATCATGATTTAAAGATATAATATTATGATAATTTGTCTTTTTGAATTCTGAAATTGAATGCACTTCAATTTACCTGGTATTATTGTGTTTATTGCAAAACTGTACTCTCAGTGAACCTTGCTCATCCCAGGTTTCTTTTTCGGTATTAGAGATGATGAGAAAAATAGAATATGAGAAAATAGAATGAAATTGTAACCAAATCTGCACACCTTGCAAATCTTGTATCTGCGGCTAACAAGAAGATTGTATCCAAAGATTACTAACTGATAAAATCATGAACAGACTAAATTCTAATTTTTTAATTACTGATAACTATATCTTTATGGTGCTTTATCACCCGAAGTTTATCTTTCATTACCAAATTTTAAATCTTTCAGAGCAAGATCGTAGTCAAAGATTTAGGTGATTAACTTATAGATATATATGGAAGAAATTTAAGAATTACCTGAGGTATACTATTCTCGAGCAAAGGAAAAACAGCAATACATGGCTACTTGGAAGAAGTTGGCAACTCTAGGGAGTGGGTCTTATGCTACTGTTTATCTTAGTGCTTTGAACCTTCCAGACGGATCAAATCGGAAGATTGTAGCCGTGAAGAGTTCAAGTCATTTCTCTTACTCAGTTGCTTCGCTGAAGAAGGAAAAGAAAATACTGGAGTTATTCAAGGGTTGCAATGAAATCATTCAATGCTATTTTGATCAATACGCTATTGAGAAATACTATGTCTCCTACAATCTTTTCATGGAACTTGCTCCTTATGGTTCTCTTGGTGAATTAATTAGGAAGAGAGGAGCACTATCTGAAGATACAGTAAGAATTTACACACACATGCTTTTGAAAGGACTTCATTGTATTCATGGAAAAGAAGTGGTTCATTGTGATTTGAAACCAGACAACATTCTTCTGTTTCCAACATGGACGAGTGAGACATGGTATCAAGTGAAAATTGCTGATTTTGGATTGGCCAAGACTAGAGAAGAGGCAAAAGCTGAGTTTGGACCCGGAAAGATGAAATTTAGAGGCGCAGCATTTTACATGTCACCAGAATCAGTTACTGGGGTGATTGGAACTGCATTGGATATATGGTCTCTTGGGTGTATAGTAATTGAAATGATCACTGGAATGGATGCATGGAGGAATGTTAAAAGTCAAGAGGAACTAATGGTGAAGCTTGCATTACACAAAGAAGCCCCACCAATACCTGATGGACTGAGTTGGGTCTGTAAAGATTTCTTGAGCAAGTGTTTTGTCAAGGATCCTACCCAGAGATCCACTTCTGCAATGCTTCTTAACCATCCTTTTATTAATTCTGCATATAACAGCGACATGCAGACCAGCCACACAGCTTATCAAATCTATTCTCAATCTGTCACTAGTTCATCTTTATTCTCATATGATCTTTTTGATTACCTACCACGTAACTAATTAAGGCATGAATAGAGTTTGCTGGTCAAGCAATGTAAACTCTTTATATTTTTATGCTGTACTTTCTTTTGTTGAAAATATCAACTAATGGCACTTTTATGTTTAGTTTTGCTCTGTTTCAATTCTTTACATAAAGTAATATGAATAGAGTTTTCTTCAACACTGCCTGCAAACTTTGCTTGTTCCATCTGATATGATGCTTTACTTATTGCTGCATATAACAATGTGAGCTTAATTTTATCATTTGAACCCGTGTTACCTCTATTCTGCATAAAACAATGACGTGCAGACCCACATTAACTTCTTCTCAATCTGTCACTTGTTCATCTTATTAGTTTCTCATGATTTTTTTATATGTTATTTCCTTATCATCACACATATGCTTTGTTGTGCTTCTGATTGTGAAAATACGTTTTCTGTTACTCTTTAATTTGAAATGATGTTGGGCTCTTGGTCCGTTACTTTTGTTATACACGGAACTTATAGGAGGTATACTTTTTCATTTGCTTCATTAGAAAGAGTTACGGGTTTTTTTTTGGTTAGTTTTTCAGACGAAATTAATATTAATTGATTTTCCTGCCAACTAATGAAATGTTTTGTTTTATTATAAAATAGTTGAACTATTATATAATAGTTTACTACGAAGTACAAACTTTTAGGAGGGCCTAAATCCAATTTACCTACTATATTGAGATTTGGTCTACGACCTATGGCAAAATATTATTTTCAGCTTTAATTATAAAACTAGATTAAGGGCAGAGAATCTTAATCAATTTGGCCATATCATATTTCTCAGATGTTAAAGCTCAACCTATATACAAAGTCACCTTTCAAATTACATTTTCGATCGTATATGCATGCATCCAATTGATATAAATGATAATAGCCTCTGACGTGAAAGGTTAATATAGTTAATTCCATGTTCACATGTTAATGTACCCGCCAATACTTATCATTTTCCCTCCCAACTCAATTTTCCTCTCTAGCTGTGGCTGTACACCCATGCTAGCCAAAGGGAATTCTTTTTTAAGGAAAAAGGAGTAAAACTTCATTTTTCTAGCTAAAGCCATATATATGTACCCATCATTCTACCCAATAATAATTAGATAAAAGATCCTTGTTCTTCATGCAGAGATGTGATATACCCTCACACAACCATAACATTTCACCAACCTATCATTTCCTTGGCCTCTCTAGTATATATAACCCCTCTCCTTCATACATTTCACACGACAAACACAAATTCATTCTTCCACAATCATCAAAGCCATTTTGGCAACTGGAAGATGAAACAAGCAACCCTTTTCTCCTTCTTCTCACTCTTGCTACTCCTTTCATCCACCACCTTGGCAATTTCACCAGCAGCAGCCCCTAAAGCCCCAGGAAAAACTCCCCCTACCCCAAAGGCTGCAGCACCATCACCAAAACCATTAGTCCCAACATTACCTCAGTCTCCAGACTCTTCAGACTCGGTCCCAGATGACATCACCAGAATCCTCAAAAAGGCCAAAACGTTCTCAGTCCTAATCCGGCTCCTCAAAACCACCGAAATCATGAACAACATAAACTCACAGCTCATAACAGCCAAGAGTGGAGGTATAACCATCCTTGCACCAGATGATTCTGCCTTTTCCAACCTCAAAGCAGGCTTCCTCAACTCTTTAAACGAAGGCCAGAAAATAGAACTTGTGCAGTTCCACATATTGCCAGAATTTGTGTCCAGCTCTAACTTCGATTCTCTAAGCAACCCTGTGCAGACAGTGGCTGGCAAAGACCCTGCAAGGCTTCCACTGAACGTGAATGCATTAGGTAACAGTGTCAACATTTCAACTGGGGTTGTCAATGCCACAGTTCTGGGGGTAGTCTACTCGGATAATAAACTAGGCATATATCACGTGGACAAGGTCCTTCTTCCTCTAGATTTCTTTCTAACCAATAAGGCTCCAGCTTTGGCTCCTACAGCTCTTGCAAAGGCTCCCAAAGCTGCTAAGGATAACTCTTCTGAAGATGATCAAGAAGAAGCAAAGCAGGACCAGAACAAATCTGGGGCAGTGAGTTTGGTTAGCATTCGTGGAACAATGTTGATGTCGCTTGGCATGGCTTTGGTGGCATTGGCAACCATGTGGAGTTGATCCATTTGACCGAAGCACTTTCGGTTTAATTTCTTTGTCAGACACTTGGATGTTAATTTTTCTTTCTTTTTGTTCAAGTTTTGCCATCTGTTTCTGGTTTCTTGTGTGCCGGTGTTATTATGAAAAGGACGTGAAAACTTTCAATGATTAAGAATATCTTGCAATCTATAATTTGAGAAAAATATTTTTGAGATATAGATATCATATATACAAGTTTTTTTCTTCAATATTTTTCAAATATATGACTAATCGAATCTTAGTTCTCGAGTTTAAGAATTCATTTATCTACCAACTGCGTCAAGAATTATGAATACTAGAAGGTGACTTTTGGATAAAAATAGGAACCGCTTAATAACTTAAAAAAATTATTTGTTATGCATCACTTTTCCACCCTGTTTACCATCTTTACATTATGAAAGGAAAAAACAACAAAAGAGACTCTTTGTTAATAAGTGTAAATGCAGTTGGATAAAGAGTGATGACAAATAACTCTTCTAACTTGAATTAACTAATTTATTGTTTCAAGAAAGATTTTGAGATTTTCATGTTAAAAACTCAGAATATAATGAGTGGTTATTCAATCAGAGATGTTTAGTTTTCCTCAAAGTTAAGTTTTTTGAGTACAAATCCTGGTAATAAAAGAAATACTATATGTTAGAGTGCAAGTGTAAATAAAAGTCACACATTCAATATAATTGAGTATATTGAATAGCATATAAGTGAGAAAGACTTATAAATATGATGTCTTAAGGTATTGTGTTAAGATATAATATCATGTTCACTCATATAATGAAAATCTTCAAGGTGTTTAACCTTGCATTCACAACAATTGGTATACTGTGTTTAACCTCCTTGTATTCACAACAATTTTTATCAAATTATAAATGTTTCAAACTTGAACAAAGGTGATAGAAATAGAAACAAACTTTCTTGTGTAAAGACTCATCATGTGAGGTACAATAATTATATCAAAAGTATTTGTCTTCATTTTTCTAACAACAACTATAACAACAAGAGTGAATCTATGTCCAGAAATGAGAACTTTGTATGAGTATAATATGTTATCTCCATCTGTTTTAAACAAAATTGTAATATATATATGTTATCTTTGAAGTACAAACTGAATCTCAAAAGGTTTCAATATGAAGAAACAAAAATTAAAACTTCTTAGTCGTCTTGAAATATTTCCAATAACATGCACCAGACCAGAAACATTGTTTTGGATTCCAAAGTCCTCTTAAGGGCTATATTATTTATATAATTGGTTATTAATGAAGAGAGATGCTAGGAAGATAATATGGTAAAAGGAAAAATCAACTTTCTCCCAACTAATAGCATTGAAAGAGGAAGAAAGGGTAGAATGCCGGTATGAGGAGTTCCAATTCAATTATAACTCTCAAAATTGCTGAATCGTATGAATTTATTAGAACAATTGTTCTCTGGATCTGTATCAGTGCCTCCTTCCCTGTTTCCTGATTAATGTTATGATAAGTGCTCAAATTGCATATTTTTATGCTTAATTTGGCACTTATTTTGGATGAGATATAAGTAATTTTGGTTATGTTTGACCCTCCAAATAGATGAACTAAGATTAATCTAAGGAGTTACAAGAGTGTAGTTTCTTTGGCTAAAAATATTTCCTTTTTGTGTAGGTTTTGATGAAATTGGAAATCCAAGGCTATAGCCCCAAAACCAGAGCTGCAGCCATGAAGCATGAACCAAAAAGAAGTGTTCCAGAGAGTTGGAGCTGCAGCCCCCATTCCAGAGCTGCAGCCTTGGAGCTTTGTGCGTATATGGACCAATTCCAGAGAGTTGGAGCTGCAGCCCCCATTCCAGAGCTGCAGCCTTGAAGCCTTGTGCGTATGGAAACACTTCCAGAGCTGCAGCCCCCATTCCAGAGCTGCAGCCCCCATTCCAGAGCTGCAGCCTTGGGTTAAAAATCCCAACTTTTCCTTGGACAGAACATATGTGGGGCCCAAAATTAAGGAGAAAAATAGTGGGGGACAAAAATTAAGGAAAGAAACAAGAAACACATGAGCACTAAAATAAAGAAAGACAAGTTAAGGAGAAACAAACAAGGAAAGAAGGGAAATCATTAGTGGAAAACCACTAATTGAACCACTAATGCAGGCTACAGCTGGACATCCACTAGGCTACAGCTAGAGACCAATTGGAGGGGGCAAGTGTTTTTTTTATAGTAACACACTGATTGGGGGGCTGTAGCATACACACGAGGGAGGGAACCCAAATTCTCTGGTTTTTCACTTCCAACTTTGTAATCTCTTATGGAAATTGCTGGAGAAATTGTAATGGCCATGAGTGGCTAATTTCATTGAGGATTGGTTGGATGTAACTACTAACTCTTCTCCTTCTTAAATATATGCATTTTAATCTCATTATTTGTGTATGATTCTTTACTTAATGCTTATATCGGCTTGATCACCCGTTGTATGAATTTTTGATTTTTGAATCCAGTTGGAAAACGTTTTTGAAAACCCGAACTGAATCTTGCACCTAATCAATTCTTGTTCTAGGGATAGACTTGATTTGGTTAGTCACATTGTTCAAGTTCTTGTTCTTAATGCGAAGTGTTGAACTCAAAACATAGAGGAATCATGTTTTGAGCTTAATGACTTTAGGATTCAACCTTGAGGAATCTTGTTGGATTACTTAATGAACGTGGAAATAATGGAATTAGAATAGCATTTATTTTAAGAAGATCTATGAGTTAGCAAGTGCTTCCGAACCAATCCTTGTTTCTTATTCATTGACCTTACTACGTTTGTTTTATTTTGTTGTTTTAATCTATTTTCACTCATCTACAATTTGAACATCAATTTCGTATAAATCATTAGAGCAAGAATTACTAAACACCCAAATCCCTGAGGACGATCTTTAAATACTACTTCGAAACTTGGTTCACTTGCCAAGTGATAGGTTGCGATAAAAACCCCATCAAGTTTCTGGCGCCGTTGCCGGGGATTTTGGTGCTATTTAGTAATTTTTAATCTTGTGATTTAGTAATTTTGTAAATTATTTTGTGAATACTTTGAATAGAGATATTTGTCTTGCTGTATTTTTTTGGACTCACCTTGCTGTGCAGACTTCTTGGAATTGTATGCGAGGGAAAACTCCAGCTGAAGAATTACATTTTGATCCTGAAATTGAAAGAACAGCAAGGAGGAATAATAGTAGAACAAGAAGGCTGAGACAGTTAGAGAGAATCCTAGAACAACAGCAGGATTTTCCAAGTTCTTCTACTTCATCAAATCAACCAATGGCTGAAGACGGAACAGGAAATAATAATGGTGGAAATGGACCAACTAGGCCTCCCAGAAGGACCCTAGGTGATTATGCACAACAACAAGGTCCTAGACATTTCTCTAGTATCGCAGCTCCAAATACTTATAGAGCCATGGAGATGAAGCCTGCCTTCCTTACCTTGGTTAGCTCACAACAATTTGCTGGCCTTGATCATGAAGACCCATACTCACACCTATCAAATTTCTATGAGTTATGTGGAACTATGGGAATTCCTAAGGCTGATGAGGAAGCTGTATATTTGAGGTTGTTTCCATTTTCTTTGACAGGAAAAGCTAAAGTTTGGTTACAATCTTACCCAAATCAAAGTTTGACAAGCTGGGGTGATGTGGAAAATAAGTTTGTGAACCGATTCTATCCTTCATCCAAGTATATTAAGGCCAAGTCAGAAATCACTACTTTCAGGCAAGGTGCAGATGAACCATTCTGTGAAGCCTGGGAGAGATTTAAGTCATTGCTAAGAAAATGTCCTAACCATGGGTTTGAAGATATAGCTCAACTTAATTTCTTTGTCAATGGAATCAAACCTGAGGTGAAGATGTTATTGGATGCAGCAGCTGGTGGCACCATGATGACCATGAGTCCAGAAGAAGCCACTCAAATTATAGAGTCTCTGGCATTTTCTGATCACCAAGCAGAGCATGGAAGACATCAATCTCATAGAAGAGGAGTTCTTGATCTTAACACTAATGATGCAATCCTTGCTCAGAACAAACTGCTGTCTCAACAGATCGAAGCATTGACTAAACAGATGGCCAAGATTCCACAACAGCTTCATGCTATTGCTTCTTCTTCAACCCAACAAAATCCTTCCTTAAAATGTGATTTTTGTGGAGGAGATCATCCCAATGGTCACTGTTCAGAAATTCCAAATGAAGAAGAGGTCAACTATGTGGGGAACCAACAACAAGGAGGTAATTTTAATTCCCGTAATTATAACACTAACAATTATATGCAGGGAAATCAAGGTTGGAGAAGCAACAATAACAACCAAGGTTATGGATGGAGGAATGAAGTTGGACCATCCAATAGGCCACCACCACAACAACAACAACAACACCAGCCTGCTTATCCTTCTATGCATGAAAGAACCAGCAAATTGGAGGATACTCTGAACCAGTTTATGCAGGTATCTATGAACAACCAGAAGAATACAGAGGCATCCATCAAGAACTTGGAGGTGCAGGTGGGTCAGCTAGCTAAACAATTGGCTGACATGTCTAAAGGCCCATTTTCAGCCAACACCGAGACCAACCCTAAGGAGTATTGCCAAGCCATAACAACAAGAAGTGGGAAGGTGGTAGGTAGTGATGTTGGGGTAACTGAGAAAAATGAAAATAAAGAAAATAGTAAACTGAAGGCGGTTGAGGAGGAGATTGAGAAGAATGAGGGAGAAAGCAATAAAAATGAGGGTGTAGATAGTGAGAAAATAAAAGAGAAGAATGAAGTTGAAAAGGAGAAGAATAAAAAGAAGGGCAAGGAAGTCATTTCCACTGTTCCTATTAAAGACTTACCTTACCCTCATGCTCCTTCCAAGAAAGAAAAAGAAAGACAGTTCTTGAGATTTCTGGATATCATAAAAAAGCTCCAGATTAATATTCCTTTCACTGAAGCCATGGAGCAAATGCCCACATATGCTAGGTTCATGAAGGAATTGTTAACTAAGAAAAGGAGAATGCTTGAAGAAGAGACTGTGGAGCTTGAAGCAGGATGCAGTGCCATTATACAGAAGTCTCTACCTCAGAAGTCCAGAGATCCAGGCAGTTTCACTCTCCCTGTATCAATTGGTAATCTGTCAGTGGGTAAGGCACTCTTAGATCTTGGAGCTAGTATTAATTTGATGCCTTTATCCATGTTGAAAAAGATAGGAGAAGTGGAAGTGAGACCTACAAGAATGACCTTGCAGTTGGCAGACAGATCCATCAAGATTCCACATGGTATAGTGGAAGATATGATTGTAAAGGTTGACAAGTTCATGTTCCCAGTTGATTTTGTAGTGATGGACATGGAAGAAGATGTGGAGGTTCCATTGATTCTGGGCAGACCCTTTATGAAGACAGCTCGAGTTCTCATTGACATGGATGAAGGAAAGCTGAAAGTGAGGGTCCAAGATGAGGAAGTGAGTTTCAATGTATTTGAAACAACAAAGTTTCCAAAAGGTCACAAAGATTGCTTCAGAATTGATGCATTAAATGATATGTACTTAGAAACTCAAAATGATTTCAAGAGCTCATTGCCACTAGAGAAGGCTTTGCTTATCTCTAATGAAGAATTGGAAAAAGTCATTGGTAAAGCTTGTCATCTACAATTGGAATTGGAACATAAAGCATTTTGGGCTTTGAAGGCCTTGAATTATGATTTGAAGGCAGCAAGAGAGAAAAGAAAGCTTCAATTGCATGAATGGGAAGAAAGAAGATTGAAAGCTTATGAGTCTTTTAAGTCTTACAAGCACAAAGCCAAGATATACCATGCCAAGAAGATTCTGAACAGGAACTTCCAACCTGGCCAACAAGTATTATTGTTCAATTCCAGGTTGAAACTTTTCCATGGGAAGCTCAACTCTAAGTGGTCAGGTCTTTTCTCAAATAAATCTGTCAAATCATGTAGAGCCATTGAACTTGAAGATCCTGGCTCTAGAAGGACTTGGCTAGTTAATGGTCAGAGGCTCAAGCATTATTTGGGTGGTGAGGTGGAGAGATTCACTACCAGCACACATTTGAAGGAGCCATGAACAAACAGGATTGTCAAGCTAAAGACATTAAATTAGCACGTTCTTATTTTGATTTCTATTTTTAGATTCCCAATTTAGTTTGAATAGTAAGTAATTAAGAGTTTTTGTTCATAGAATTGCTTGATATCAGTATGAATGTTGCTTGATGATTTGCATGTTTGTGTTTTGCTAATTTCATATCTTGGTTACTACTTGTTGTGTTATTTAGGCTTCATGAGTAAATGATATGGTAGTATCAATGCATGTTTGAATGTATGATATTCATGTGTCATTGCATATCTTATATTTTGTGTGTCATGTTAGTTGCACTTGGTTAATTGTGTGATTGTTTGTGTTAATTAGGAGTTCATTATAGCTGTTAAAAATGTGGGAGTGTAGGAACAAGTTTTAGAGAGGTTGAGAGCTATGAAAGAGTGAAAAAGGAAGTAAAAATATGAAGTTTTAAGTCTCAGGGCTGCAGCCCTCATCCAAAGCTGCAGCGGATTTAGCAGAAAAACTGAAATTTTTTTCTGATATGAGGGCTCAAGCCCCGGATCCAAGGCTCAAGCCTTAATTTTCTGTTTCACGTCCAGGGGTCCAGAGCTGCAGCCCTCATTCACGGCTGCAGCGGTAACTCTCTGCCAAGCTCCACATGAGAGCAAAAAAAAAAAAAAAAAAAAAAAAAAAAAAAAAAAAAACGCAGCTGCAGCTCTGATTTCCAAGCCCAAGCTCAATATCTCTGCCACCATTATAGCTGCAGCTCCAAAAACCGTGGCTGCAGCCCCAGGTTCAAATGCCCAAAATTTTTAAGTGATTTTAAGACCCATTTTCCACTTCCAAGCTACGAATACACTTCTCTTCACTCTCTTTTCATGTTCTCAACCTCTAAACCCTTCCACACTCTCTTATACTCCCACTCTCTTCTCATGAGTCTCTCTTGTTGGTAGGAGATTAATGAAATATTTCATAGTTCTCTTCTCCTTCAAATCACACTAAAAAGGTAAATTTTTTCATAGATTTTTCTCCTCTAGTTACATGCGATTCTTTCAAATTTCTTCTTCCTCTTGAAGCACAATGTGATTTTTAAATTGTAATTTCTCAAAAGAACTCTTGAATTGTTGAAGTGAATGAAACACTTTGTTTGCTTAAAAAAAAATGCTTATTTAAGGTGCATGCAAAGTGTTTGTGGAAATGTTTGCAAGAACACCATGTGAAATTCAACTCCATGTTAATTTTTGGCACATTAATCTTTGCTTTTTGACGTGCATATCATCCACATGGTTAATTGTGCTTGAAATAAACTGAAACAGGAAGTCTCTATCCATGGCCTACTTTAGAAACCCTTGTTGACCAAATTTTATGGCCTAGGGACAGTCCTATATACTTAGGAGGGGGTGGAGTGCAACAGTCAGGAGTTCATAGTGCACAACCTGCTGCTGAGCATGGACAGGAAGAGGAAGTTGAGAGAGATGAAGAAGCAGAGGAAGAAGAGGAAGGAGAAGAAGAGGAATCCAAGTCAGAGGATTTTTGAGACAGACTGTGGAGAAAAGTTCATTTTAATTTTTTTGCAATTTTAAATTTTAGTATTTAAATATTATGGTGGTTTATTGCTAGCTTGTTCAGTTTAAACTATCTGTTTGTTTTGTGTTAGTTATGGTTTTATGTGTTGGATGTTATAATTATGCATGTGTTGTTTTGGCTTGTGGTGCTTAGGTCAAGTACTAATAAACGTTTGGGGTTTTTGTGGAAAGTCACTAGTTTGTGAATAATCACTGACTATTGAAACACTCAGTTCTTTTTGAAAGACAAGTCAAGTTGTTTCAAATCAGCAAGAAGAAAACTTTCATCTTTAAATTCACCGAAAAAAAAAAAAAGTGTTGTTAATACTCATCTTTTGGTTGCACTCTATCATTTATGCATAATCTTAGAATTCATGAGCATCTCTTTAACTTGACATGAAAGGTCAGTGGTTGGATTTATTGAGCCAAGCCAGTGAGTGAGAACACCCAATACATACACTTATATGTTTGAGAGTCACCATCATAGCATATGTGTATGCATTGTTTGATTCTTGAAATTGTTGCTCTTGTAAGAAATGTTGGAAAAGATCAAGGCATTATGTTGTTCATGTTGAAGATCTGTTAAACCTAGAACCAAACAGCTAACCTTCATTTGAGAAAAATCTTTGTTTGAAACCCATTTGAGCATTACCCTTTATTCAACCCTTAAGCCTATACCAATCATAAATTCCTCACCCTAACCAAACCTTAGAGAGCATGATGAAAATGATTGTGGGTTAAGTTGGGGGGAGTGAAAATTGTCAAAGGTTGAAGAAAAAGAAAAGAAATACCATGTTGTGAAGTGTTAAAGTGAGAATTACATCTCTAATGTTATCATTGTACTGTACAACTCCATTCAAAATAGCTTCATAAAAAGTTTAAAAAAAAAAAAAAAAAAAAAAAACTAAGTTAATGTACAAAAAGTCTCAAAAGAGGTGGGATTCTTGCAATTGAGTCAATAGATTGTGAGGGTAAATATGGGAAAAGTGAAGGTAGAAATTGGGCCGAGAGATATGGTTGGAGTTGAAAATTGAAGAGTGAATAAATTTTGAGTCTTGTTGCTTATGTTTATTGTGCTCTCTAGAGTTTGAACTTTGAACCTTGTTTAACCAGAAAAATCATATTTCTTTGTTAACCAAGCCCCATTACAACCATCAAAAGACCTTGAGATCCTTCATCTTCTTTTCAAGAGTGGTAATGGAGAGATGATATCAATGCTTATGTTCATAGAAATGATGAGTGTAGTTGAGAGAAACACTCACCCAAGGAGAGATACACCAGTGAGGAGTATTTATTCAATCACTGATTCATAGTGCTCAAGTTTGTGATTTGTTTTGTGAATTCTTTGATTAAGTATGCTTGAAAATGTGGGCACCTCAAGTGAGTAGGAATTAATTTAATGAAGGTGAATTAATTGATGACTTATTCTCTTGTTGATATAAAAGCAATTTGTGAATTAGAAAGTGTTGTCAATTTGTAGTCATAGTGGAACCTTTGTTTGGGGACAAACAAATGAGTAAGTTGGGGGGAGTTGATAAGTGCTCAAATTGCATATTTTTATGCTTAATTTGGCACTTATTTTGGATGAGATATAAGTAATTTTGGTTATGTTTGACCCTCCAAATAGATGAACTAAGATTAATCTAAGGAGTTACAAGAGTGTAGTTTCTTTGGCTAAAAATATTTCCTTTTTGTGTAGGTTTTGATGAAATTGGAAATCCAAGGCTATAGCCCCAAAACCAGAGCTGCAGCCATGAAGCATGAACCAAAAAGAAGTGTTCCAGAGAGTTGGAGCTGCAGCCCCCATTCCAGAGCTGCAGCCTTGGAGCTTTGTGCGTATATGGACCAATTCCAGAGAGTTGGAGCTGCAGCCCCCATTCCAGAGCTGCAGCCTTGGAGCTTTGTGCGTATATAGACCAATTCCAGAGAGTTGGAGCTGCAGCCCCCATTCCAGAGCTGCAGCCTTGAAGCCTTGTGCGTATGGAAACACTTCCAGAGCTGCAGCCCCCATTCCAGAGCTGCAGCCTTGGGTTAAAAATCCCAACTTTTCCTTGGACAGAACATATGTGGGGCCCAAAATTAAGGAGAAAAATAGTGGGGGACAAAAATTAAGGAAAGAAACAAGAAACACATGAGCACTAAAATAAAGAAAGACAAGTTAAGGAGAAACAAACAAGGAAAGAAGGGAAATCATTAGTGGAAAACCACTAATTGAACCACTAATGCAGGCTACAGCTGGACATCCACTAGGCTACAGCTAGAGACCAATTGGAGGGGGCAAGTGTTTTTTTTATAGTAACACACTGATTGGGGGGCTGTAGCATACACACGAGGGAGGGAACCCAAATTCTCTGGTTTTTCACTTCCAACTTTGTAATCTCTTATGGAAATTGCTGGAGAAATTGTAATGGCCATGAGTGGCTAATTTCATTGAGGATTGGTTGGATGTAACTACTAACTCTTCTCCTTCTTAAATATATGCATTTTAATCTCATTATTTGTGTATGATTCTTTACTTAATGCTTATATCGGCTTGATCACCCGTTGTATGAATTTTTGGTTTTTGAATCCAGTTGGAAAACGTTTTTGAAAACCCGAACTGAATCTTGCACCTAATCAATTCTTGTTCTAGGGATAGACTTGATTTGGTTAGTCACATTGTTCAAGTTCTTGTTCTTAATGCGAAGTGTTGAACTCAAAACATAGAGGAATCATGTTTTGAGCTTAATGACTTTAGGATTCAACCTTGAGGAATCTTGTTGGATTACTTAATGAACGTGGAAATAATGGAATTAGAATAGCATTTATTTTAAGAAGATCTATGAGTTAGCAAGTGCTTCCGAACCAATCCTTGTTTCTTATTCATTGACCTTACTACGTTTGTTTTATTTTGTTGTTTTAATCTATTTTCACTCATCTACAATTTGAACATCAATTTCGTATAAATCATTAGAGCAAGAATTACTAAACACCCAAATCCCTGAGGACGATCTTTAAATACTACTTCGAAACTTGGTTCACTTGCCAAGTGATAGGTTGCGATAAAAACCCCATCATGTTACTAAATTATATCTTATAGATATACAAAACAATTGCAGCAATTCCTTGGTATTTTTACATTGACTCCTCTTTATATTGTTATTCCCTTTCTCCAACTATATTATTTCTACAAAAGATGCAACACCTTATGCATCTCAACTGCTACTCTTTCACCTTATTTTCTTTGGAGGAAAAAAACTTGATCTGTTTGATAACAATAGTCTCACCTAAAAGCACAACAATTCACAAAATTAATTGATTGAGATGGGAAATGGTGTGTGTGACCTTCAATCATAAAAAAAATAACATACTGTTCCGTCCATGCTTACAACCTTATATCATCGTTGATGCAACACCTCAATATCCTTGCCAGCTAGCAACTGTCGTATGCTCACAAATCGCAATTTAATTTTTTTAAAACAAAGCCTTTCACCAATTCACCTACCTACCATTGTTTCCTATTCTTGGACTTGCTCTATAAAAGCCTACTCCTGCATATCTTCAAGGCATCAAGTGCTCATTGCAATCAAAAATTCACAATTCCTATCATTTGCAATCCTTTCCAATATCATCTAAACCTTCATTTAGCAAAACCAAAAATGATGAAAAAGCAATCTCTCTTGTCCTTCTCACTAGCACTGCCAGTTTCATTTTTGCATTGCACCACCACTTTAGCCCAATTATTACTAGCTGTTGCACCTGTAAAACCAGTTCAACCTAGCCCTACCACACCAGCTGAGTCTCCCAAACAAGCATTGGTTCCTTCATTACCACAGTCACCAAGTGATTCCACCCCTGACACTGCAGCAGTACTTGACATTGTTGGAATCCTAAGGAAGGCTAAGTCATTCAACATCCTAATCCACCTTATGAAAACCACTCAATTGATCAACCAACTCAATGCACAACTCCTCACTACTAAATCTGGCGGCATTACCATTCTTACACCTGATGACAGCACCTTCTCAGAACTCAAAGCAGGCTTCCTCAACTCTCTTTCTGATGGATAAAAACTTGAGCTCTTACAGTTCCACGTTATTTCAGACTATGTATCTAGCACCAACTTTGATACTCTAACAAATCCTGTCTTGCTGTTTACAAGGTAGGGAAAGTGCTTCTTCCTATGAACTTCTTTACAGTGGCTAAGGCACCTGCAAAGGGACCCTCTTTGGCTCCAAAACCATCTGCAAAGGCTCCTAAAGCGGATAAGGAGAAGTCAATGTCCCCAGATTCTTCAGAATCATCTCAGATTAATTCCACAACCGAGAACTTTGACACTGTGAAAATCAATGTGCATGGAAAGTGGGTGTCCCTTGTTCTCAGACTAGTTCTCCTGATTGCATTGTCATCGTAAACCAAAATATGTTTTGAGTCAAAAGTTTTTTGTGAATTTACCAACGTTTAAGCTAGTAGTTAAGTCACCATATTGTTCAAGAGTATGATGTATTGTGTGATTGCGAGAAGGGGGTGAATACTAAAGTGGTGAATTTATCAGAGCGCATTAGGGGATCTGTGATTTGACAGATTTTTGTATCCCTCCATAAATTTAAGTGTAATGCTTATGATCTATGGTTTCTTCAATAATTTTTGCAAGCTTTGTCATGTCTTCTGAAGAAGAAATTACTAGAAACTATGTCCCAATTTTTCCAGTTATTAAGCATTATGGAGGTCATACCAAAAGGACAAAACTTCGGTATCTACCATAAATACTTTTAGTGATGTTCTTCAATTACAGTTGGTGTTTCACTTTAATAACATACATAAATGCATATTAACGAGATCTACATTAAATATTAATATATAACATCGAGATGAAACTCCAACATTGAATTTTTTTTAAGAGGCTTCAATTTGTAGATCTGTTTCAAACATCAGAATAAGCAGTGTGGACCAAACTACAAAGGTTAAATTTTTTAGTGTTTGATATCATACAATGAAGAGAGAATATAGCAGATCTCAGTATCTCACCAAGTACATGTTCCCCTCTGAATGAAATGCCTGTCAGTGATCGAGACAGTGACTATGAATTTGGCCATATCATTTTTATTGATGTGAATACACAACCAGTATACAGAGAGCCACCTTGCGCATTTCAAGTTAGATTTCCATAGATCCATTCATCCAATTGATGTAAGGTGATAGATAACCCATGAATTATGAAATGAAAGCAACACAGCTGCATACGTTCACATCTCACCACCAATCATGTGATTGATGCACAAACTTTACACGATAGGCAAGTGAAAATTGTTTTGGGAGCAAAGCCTTTATCTTTCTAACAGACACTTTTTAGTTGTACACATCATTCTGATTCTTTCCCTCCCAAACCTCAATATAAAAGGCAAGCCGCTTCTGCCTTTTTCCTCACATCAAATTAATTAGTCTCAAAACAATCATTTTTACATTTCATTTCTATAACACAAAAATGACTCTCTTTTTCTCAGCCTCACTTGTAATGGTAACCTTGTTCTTCACTGCATTAACCCAACACTCACCAGCAGCATCTCCCTCAATACCGGAAACACACCCAAAAGGTTGCAACTGAACGTCCCACTTACGGTGGTTCCCATGTGGACATGACCAAAGTGTTAAAAGAATATATGTCTAAATATCTTTAAGAAAAATAAATTAATTTTGATAATTTTTTTTTATATTTTAAATATTTTTAAATTTAATTTATATTGATTATTTTAAGATTTGTTTTCTTATTTTTAAAATAAGATAATATTAATATTTAATTTTGTATCACAATTTTTTTTTATAAATAGATATTCATGAATAAAGTTTTATACTCCTCTGCTAAAAAATTTATTTTTATTAAATATAAATATAAAATAACCCACCTTTAGTATCTAGAGTCAAGGTTACAACCTATGGAGATGAAAACAAAAATAAATTTTTCACAAATTTTTCTACCAATCTTTGATGAAGAAAGCTATGATCTTTGGATGGTGAGAATGGAAGTATATTCAGAGGCTTTAGATCTTTGAAAAGTTGTGGAAGAAGATTATGATGTTTCTGCATTATCAAACAATCCTACAATAGCCCAAATAAAAATTCATAAAGAAAGGAAAATCAAGAAGACAAAGGCTAAAAGTTGTCTCTATTTCACAAAATGTTTTCGTCGTATCATGACTCTCAAATTAGCAAAAATAATTTGGATTTACCTAAAGGAAGAATATGTTGGGGAAATGTATAATTACTAGGAACACAATTTCTTGATTCTAAAATTGTTTAAAAATATTCTAGCAACTATACTTAAAAGATATAAAACTTCAATAGTAGTCTTGGAGAACAAAAAGGATTTGAGTAAGTTCACTTTGGCACAGATGTTACATGTATTGCAAGTATTAGAACAAAGAAGACTTATGAGACAAGAATGAATTATGGAAGCTATGTATTTAGCCTAATGGAAAACAACAATGGTGGCAAAAACAAAGAAGAAAGAATTGTTTTAAGAGAACAATCAAAATAATAGCACTCAAAATTTTCCACAATGTCCTTATTACAAAAAGACTAATCATTTACAACAGATCAAATATTGGTGGAGACCTGATTCAAAATGTAACAAGTGGGGGCAATTAGAATACTTAAAATATGTATGCAAATCTCATGTGGAAGGTAACATTGTTGAAAATCAACAAGAAGAAGAACAACTACTTTCAATGTCATTCTTTATGACAAAAAAAAATCTTCAAAAGCTTGAATTATTGATAGTAGTTGTTCAAATCTTGATATTAATCAAAATTTGTTGAGTGTTGATTAATTGTTGAAAAAAGGCTATAAAGTATTATTTGAATATATAAATTGTGTGATTAAAGATATAAACAACAAAGAAGTGTTTAATGTTTATATGAAAGACAAAAGTTTTGCTTTAAATGTGGAGAAGAAAGAACCAATTATAAATGAAGATACAAGTGAAGAATACAAAGATGTATGTCTTTAGAAAAAGTTTAATGATCAAAAAGAGAATGAAGATGATGAAAAACATCTTCAAAGGAGAAGTTCGAGACAAATGCTAAGGTGATTCGAAGAATTGCAACAAAAATCACAAGAAAAATTAAAAAAAATCAAAAAAAGAAAAGACAGATTTTGAAATTCAAATTCAAATTAGATAATAAAGATTCAGTCAAGGAGGAATGATGAGAATATGCCTAAATATTTTTAAGAAAATAAATTAGTTTTGATAATAATATTTTATTTATATTTCAAATATTTAAAATTAATCTGTTTTGATTATTTTAGGATTTGTTTTCTTGTTTTTAAAATAAGATAATATTAATATTTAATTTTGTATCATAACTTTTCTTTATAAATATAGATCTTATGAACAAAATTTAATTATACTCATTTAATAAAAATTATATCTTTACAAAATATAAATATAAATTAATCCATCAGAAAGTTGGCATTTATGAGGTGGATAAAGTGCTTTTGCCACTTGACGTGCTTCTTCCTTATAAGCCGAATTTGAAGAATGTAAATGTAATGTGGTTGCATTTTGTTGTTTGGTTGGTTTTCATAGTTGGAGGCATGCATTGCATCATATAGATTAAGTTCATCACAATAATTTTCTTTTGTTGGATTCAAATCTCTATCTGTTGTGTTAGCTTCTGTCTAGCTAATATATCAACCAATTTCCGAGTCTCAAATATGCCATTTTGGGTCAATATTTATGCATTAGTCATTTTTCTTTTCCTACTTTTTTTCTTTTTTACTTATATCGTATCTTTTGAATCAGGTTGATCTAGTGTTGGGGATTAACATACTATGTATAGAGTTTTATATTTAATTTTTTTTTGTTATTACAATTTTTTACTTTTAATAAAAATGACATGAAGGAGTAATCATCTCTGCCCTAACATGGCGTGAAGTAGTTATCAATGTCACAACATGAACTGATCCAAACTCATGATGCTTACAATGGACACGGTTCTAAATGACTTACCCCACTCCTATGCAAGGGAAAGAGTTGAGACCAAGAAAATCAAAAGTGAAAGTTGTGTTCAATGCATCCCAATTTCCTATGGGTGCTCAGTATTTATAGAAAGATGAGTAATATATAGCAATATACTCTTTAGAAAAAGGGATATCTCACTACAGTTAATCACAAAATTAAAAGTCAATTAATTTTAAATTGTTGACAATTTAATAGTAATTAAAATTACAACCGTCATATTATTATTATATCTTATTAAAATTGATATTAATTAGATTTTAATTAAAACATACAATTAATGAAATAACAATTTTAAATTTAAATTTAAGTTCAAAATAATATCATGAAAAAACTAATTAATTTTAATTATTTATAAGTTTTTGTTATAAGAATTTATTGAATAAGATCACAGTTGAGTTTTTTTTTTTAAATAGACCCTAAATCCCTAAGTCGAATTCCATTATTTTTGTTTGAGCCATTCTTCACCAAAATTTGTAGTTATCAATATTTTTAGAAATTAAAATTTAAGTTTAACTTAATCTTATAAAGTCCTAATTCAAATAATGAGAAATGAACATTCCAAGTGAGCATCCATAGTTGTACGATAGATCCAACATTAATTATTATTAAAAAAAATCTAATAATATTATCTTAAAAATGTGTGTTTAAATCTAACTTAATATTATAAATAAAAAATTTATCCGTCATTCAGAATATCTTTACTACTTGGATATTTTTGGTTTTTTGGAGTTATAACCAATGCATGCTATTTAAACTTAATTTTTTTTTTATCTTATATAAGATATAAATGCTTAAAAATTAAAAATTCATTTAAAATAATTAACTATAACTTTAAGTTCACATAAAATTACAAAATAAAAAAATATATAGAAATATGGATTGTTAAAAATTGTTTACTAGGTATACTATTGAAGCAAATTGTGCGGTACTTATTTATGAATTGTTTAAATATAATGTGATGTGAGACTTATTTAAGGTGAAATATAAAAAATATTCATATAATTGTATTATATGACACATTATTAAATATATCATTATATATAGTATTTTTATCTCATCACTAATCTCATGTATTTAATGTCCAAAAATATCTCAAACAATTGCTTAGCATCGAGGGAGAAAAAATTAAAAAACCATTATTTCCTTTTGCTAAAAACCCAACTGTCCTTTACACTTTAATTTACACTCAAATAGCTAACTCATATGTAAAAGTAATTAAAAAAAATATTATCTTTAGTCACGTTGAGAAAGATGAAGAGCAAGTATAGTAACACGAACAGTGCATATTTAGTTGGAACAAGTACTTGATTACTAGTCGAGTATATCCAAAAGTTGTAAAGCTTAAGCTTGTTAGGCATCAACCGCTACTTTCACCCTATTTTCATTGCAAAACAACCTTAAGCTTGTACTCTTTGATTACAATTGTATCAGCAAAAAAAAAAAAAAAAACACTTCAATTCACAAAATAAATATTGATTGAGATGGGAGATTGGTGTGGCCTTCAATCACAAAAACACATTGCTACCATGCATGGTACATCATCGTTGATGCAACACCTCAATATCCTTGCCAACTAGCAACTTTCTGTATATATGCTCACATATCGCAATTTCAAGTTTTTTTAAAAAAGCCTTTTACCTACCTATCATTTTCTCCCACACTCAGATTTGCTCTATAAAACCCATATCCACCATTTCATCAATGCATCAAGCTCATTCCCAATACAAAACCAATCATTTGCAATCCTTTAAACCTTCATTTACAAAAGCCAACACAATGTTGAGGAACCAATTTGTCTTGTCTTGTTCACTAGCATTGATAGTTTCATTTTTGTACTCCACCACCACTTTTGCACAATTATCACCAGGTTCTGCCCCTCTAAAACCACCCCAACCTAGCCCTACCCCACCAGTTGAGGCTCCCAAACAAGCATTAGTTCCTTCATTGCCACAATCACCAAGTGATTCCACCCCTGACACTGCAGCAGCAGTTGACATTGTTGGAATCCTAAGGAAGGCTAAATCATTCAACATCCTAATTCGTCTCATGAAAACCACCCAATTGATCAACCAACTCAATGCACAACTCCTCACTACTAAATCTGGTGGCATTACCATTCTTGCACCTGATGACAGTGCCTTCTCAGAACTTAAAGCAGGCTTCCTCAACTCTCTTTCTGATGGACAAAAACTCGAGCTTTTACAGTTCCACGTTATTTCAGAGTATGTATCTAGCTCCAATTTTGATACCCTAACAAACCCTGTGAGAACACTTGCAGGAGCTAAACCTGGAAAGGTGGAACTTAATGTTGTAAGTTACGGTGGAAGTGTAAACATCTCAACGGGTGAGGTTAACACAACCATCACTGGCATTATATATACAGATAAGCATCTTGCTATATATAAGGTGGGAAAAGTGCTTCTTCCAATGGACTTCTTTGTAGTGGCCAAGGCACCAGAAAAGGGACCCTCATTGGCACCACAACCTTCAGCAAAGGCTCCTAAACCTGATAAGGACCCATTATCCCCAGATTCCTCAGAATCATCTCAGATTAATTCCACAAACGAGAACTCTGGTAATGTGAAAATCAATGCGCATGGAAAGTGGATGACCCTTGTTCTTGGAGTAGTTCTCGTGATTTTATTGTGATCATAAACTAGAATAGGATCTGAATTTACGGACGGAGCTATTAGTTACCATGCAGTTAATACCCAAAAGTGTTAAACGATATGTTGTGTGATTGCGAGAAAGGAGTGAATGCGGCAGGGAACAATTATGAGAGAGAATTAGGGGATCTGAGCTTGTTGTTTGCCTCTACGAATTTATGATATAAATATAAACATAAGAGTTTTATTTATGTTGTGGTTGCTTCAATATTTTTCAAGCTTCATGACGTATTCTGAAGAAGAAATTTATAGAAACCAAACCGGGTACTGACTTAACCAATTTGACGTACTACGGGTTGCAGTTCAATATTTAATTTTAGGGTAAGACAATGATTAATTACAAAACGTTCTGGTTATTAATTAAAGGAGGTGGAAGAAGATTAGCCTTTTTTTTTTTGTAAAGATTAACCTAATGTAATCGAATAATACTGTAGATTGCAATATAAAAATACTTCACTCCACTTATGGCCGACTGGCCAAGGTATGTTTTAGTGTTAATGTTTTAAATTTTAAAATAAAAGAAAGACATAGATAAACCTTTTATTTGACGTATAAGTCAGGGTAATAAAGTTAGAATACATGCTAAATTATAAGATTTATTTTTTTTCTTCTTATTTTTAAGATTTATTTTTAAAAAGATTTACATCTTTGTTTATTAAATGTAGGTCAATTTAGTCTTTTGAAAGTATAATTATTTTTACTTTTAGGACATAATTTGAAATATTTTTTTATATCTTTCTTGGTTATGGTAAGATTTTATTTTTCAAATATTAGTTGAATTTCAAAATTTTCATATAAGTAAATACAAGTTTCACGTATTGCAAAGTTGATCTTGAGTTTTTTAAGACTTTGAACGAACAATTTTTTTTTTAATGCCCTCACTTATTTAAGTATTTTTTATTGCAAAATTTTTAAGATATTAAAATTATCATTAGGAACATTTACAATAGACATGTACATATCTCTTTTAAGACCATTTTTTTAATAATTCATTTCGTAAATCATTTCTAAGGTTATTTCATCTTATTGAATCATAAATGTCTAATGAAGTATATTAATTATGTTATTCAATACAAGGATATGTTTATTTTCAAGCATTCAATTTCATCATGATAAAAATATTTATTTTTATTATTTTTAACTAAAATATTTGGTTTTTCATTAATCTTATGTTGTTTTCCATTCTCAAAATTTTTAGTTTTGCTGTCTAGAATATCTAGATTTTACATCATTTTGAAGAATAACTATAGGATGTTTAACAAAAAAGAAATATATTAAAAGTACCATTTTAAGAATCAGTGTCAATTTTTATCTTTCTTTTTCATTTTAGATGACTAGAAGGTTATTTTCTAGACAATATGTTCAAATTCAAACAATTAGACAAATATAAAAAAATTAAATTATAATCTATATATGATCAAATAATCATTTAATGATTAAATAGTAATGAGATAAAATAATATTACCCAATAAACCTTATACCTTGAATTGTCAATGTTGTAATAGAAAAAAAGAATTATTGTACATCACAAACAAGTTTACTGTGACTAACATATAGAAGTTTGTAATTTAATTTTGAAATTCTAAAAGAGCATAAAAGTCACAATTAAGATTATATATATAGAGAGAGAATAAAAGAGAATAGATATAAAAGAAAAAAGAGAAAGTTCAGGATGACTATTATTATAACAATGAAAGAAGTTATAACAAATTTCTCTTTATATATATATTTAATATTATCAAATTTTTTTTAAAATTTATGGATAAATTTTTGTTAAGAGATAGAAACATCATGTTTCAATTAATTAATTTATTTTTATAAATATAAAAATTTATATTTATATTTATTTAGACTAAAAATAAATTTGGTGTCCCAATTTGAAGATGGGACTCTAGCCAATGCCCACTTTGATCATACTCAAAAGAGCCACTCACATTGAATCAGTAAGAAATTCAAAATCATGTTTCTAGAAAAGATTAAATTAAGTCAAATTTAAAAGATAAAAATATTAAAATAAAATTTAATGTATATATTTATATGTAAGAAACAAGTTCATTCATGAATTATTTATATATTATATTTAATTAAATGATTTATACATTAATATATTTAAATTTAAAGTAAAACAAAAATATATTTTAATAAAAAAATGTTAAGTTAGTTCTACCTTACTTGATCAAAATAATTACTTATTGCGTGAATACACGTGGTCCTAATCAAATAGAAAAGGAAAATTAGATTCGGAATTTATAAATATTTATACATTACGCTAAATTTATATCACTATGAAAGCCATTTTGAAACTATGTTAATAAGAATATGTATATAAAATAAAGCTGAATAAAAATTGCATTTTAACCAAAATTAATTAATTTGTTTTGTGTCTTTATTTTATACTTTAAAATATGAATATAATTTATTATGAGTTAATATGTAATGCATAAAAAAAAAAAATTAATTTCGGTGGATATTTATATACCTTCTACACTTTCGGAGCTCATATTCAACCCTGCATTCTTATTTATTTAAGTTGTATTTTGGGGATATACTCTTAACGTCTTAAGTAGTTCAAATTTGAAAAAAAAAATCCATGGAGAAGGGTCAATTGGTACAAGCCATCACAGATTTTCTCCAAAGGGAACTCTTGGATATACATTAAAAAAAAAATTTTAATTAAAATATTCTTTTTATTTTTACCTTTGAAAATCAAGCTTTTATACTCTTTTAAACGACCTAATTGATAAAAAGGATATTATTTTCACTCTCTAATTATGGGGGTGTACTTGCAGCCATCATTGATCAACTCAACTGCATGCTGTCATAGAATCGAACTCAACCCAAATATAGTCGAATCCACTACAAGCCTACAATTATCCCTTCTTGGTGAAATTAATGCATATATATAGTTCATTTTTTTCGACTACATATAAAGACTCCCACCTCATTGATGAATTACTTTAGCTTGTGGTGTATATTGGATATAAAAAGAGGGTACAGAGGTTGATTTGGCATGAAATATATAATACCTTCACACTTGATCAGTTATTTGTTCTTCTATTTTATTTGAATTGATTAATGCATCAAAAGGCGTATAATATGTGAAGAGTGAAGACTAGTTCATTCAATATGTCCATTTATAGTGCCAGTTCATCTGAAGTCGCCAGTATATCAGTAGCTCTATATATCTTATGGAAATAGAAAGCACCACAATCATGCAAACCTTTTACGTACTTCAGAGTACGCTTCTTAGGCTAACACACACCAAGTCCAAAACAAGACAACCACACACAAAGAAACAATTCTGCATGTTTTAAAGAATTTCAAAGCTGCAAAATCCACCCTCTCCATCAAGTTTGCATCGTTGCTGCCACCAATGCAAGTCCAAGTGACACCCACATTCCGTACACACTGATCTTGGTGGTGCCAGAGTTCTGTTCAGTGGGTTTAACCTGTGACGAATCCGAAGATGATGACTCGTCCTTATCAGCTTTGGGCGCCTTTGCCGCATCACTTGAAGGTTCTGGAGCCAATGAGGGACCCTTGGCAGGTGCCTTAGCAACAGCAAAGAAGTCCATTGGAAGAAGCACCTTTCCCACCTTATATATAGCAAGATGCTTATCTGTGTATATAATGCCAGTAATGGTTGTATTAACCTCACCCGTTGATATGTTCACACTTCCACCATAGCTTATCACATTTAGTTCCACTTTTCCAGGCTTAGCTCCTGCAAGTGTTCTCACGGGATTTGTGAGAGTATCAAAATTAGAGCTAGATACATACTCTGAAATAACGTGAAACTGTAAGAGTTCAAGTTTTTGTCCATCAGAAAGAGAGTTGAGGAAGCCGGCTTTGAGTTCTGAGAAGGCACTGTCATCAGGTGCAAGAATGGTGATGCCACCTGACTTAGTAGTGAGGAGTTGTGCATTGAGTTGATTGATCAATTGGGTGGTTTTCATGAGACGGATTAGGATGTTAAATGACTTAGCCTTCCTCAAGATTCCAACTATATCAACTGCTGCTGCAGTGTCAGGGGTGGAATCACTTGGTGATTGTGGCAATGAAGGAACCAATGGTTGTTTGGGAGCCTCAACTGGTGGGGTAGGGCTAGGTTGGGGTGGTTTTTGAGGGGTAGAAGCTGGTGATAATTGTGCAAAAGTGGTGGTGGTGGAGTATAAAAATGAAACTATCAATGCTAGTGAGCAAGACAAGACAAATTGGTTCCTCAACATTGTGTTGGTTTTTGTAAATGAAGGTTTAGATGATATTGGAAAGAATTGCAAATGATAGGAATTGCGATTGCAATGAGCACTTGATGCTTTGATGACATGCCGTAGTAGGGTTTTTATTGAGGCTGGAAGAATGACAGGTAGGTGAAAGGCTGTGTTATACAACCTTTAATTGTGATTTGTGAACGTATTTGGCTATGAGATTATGGTGTTGGATCATTGATGATAGAGACATACGGATATATATGATATTAGCGTGATAGAACAATGAGTTCTTGCTTGAAAGGGACATGAAAAATAGGGTGAGGCGCAGTACTGCTGGATAGGATGTAAGCAATGCAAATACAGGAATTAGATTTAGATCCTGAATGTGCTGTGAGACATACTCTCATTATCCGACAAGGATCATTGTGGTGGCGCGTCATTTAAGATTGAAACGTTGGAAAAAGTGATAGCTGAAATGAATGTGGCCAAATAAAGGAGTTGGAGAATGATCATGGATGTGTTGCTTTCAATTAGAATCTCTGTCAAATACATCCCTTTTTAGCTCAAAATAAATCGTTTTCCAGTGGATTTGGATTCAGGTAGCAATGGTTATGTAATTTGTGGGTGTCTTCATGTAAGTTATAAAATATGATTTTTAGATTCTTCTACATTTTTCCACAAAATGATATATTGATAAGTTTTCTTAGCAGATAGTTAAAATGTTTAAATATTCTTTAAATAATGAATTTTATCCAATAGTCTCTACAACAATAGAGAATAAGGGTTAAAAATAAATTTTATAGAGATTAAAATGAAATATTTTTAAGTACATATACTAAAAGGTAAAATTAATATGTTTAAACCTAATAAAATAATTATAAGTTATTATATAAATTCATTTCTAATTTTTTTTATAATTGTATGATTGACCATAGTTATAAGGATGTATAATTTTTTTTTTCATCGAACTAGTTCTTATAAAATAAAGTAATATTTCAAATGCAATTCTATATCTAAGTTAGAGATTGAACCATGATACTTAAATAAAGAATATAAATATTAAATCACTTAAATTAATAATTTTTTATATCTTTTATTTAAAAGATACATGTTAGTAACATACAAAATTTTCACAATAATTCTTATTATTTGAGAGAGATGGGATGAGACAAATGTGTTACAAAAGCAAGTTATGTAAGGAAAAGAAATAAATAGAAAAAATGATGTGAAAATTTATTATAAGTACAGTGTAATATCCTATTTAAATATATATAGAGTTAGACAGTAATATAAATTGAAAAAAAAATTAAAAAAATGTATGAGTAATTGTTTGAATGATATAATATGGTATCAGAATTTTCCTTACAACTAGTAATGAAGTTGTATGCTGTTTTAGGCTACTGATCATAGGTGAGATCTCCCTGATGTTATTTAAAATGATCCTTGGTGGTGGGATTTCATCATTAGTTTTTATTTTTTTTCTATTAAAATAATCCATACCTGTGTGCACAAACAATAAGTCATTCCCTCTCTTCAAGTTTCAAGTAGGTGTATTGCAAATGCAAAATCTGTCCTATTGGACCCTTTCTTCTTTATCTATCATTTTCCCGGTTTCTTCTTTATTGCATTTGTTCTTGTTTTTCTATGTTAAATATTTCTCCCGAACCCACATATATGTACACAATAAATTCTAATGTCGTTGCCGTTATTATATAAAAAAATTAAAATAAAAAAAAAGAAGTAAAAACTCTAATTAATCCACCTTTTCAATTTTAGAAGCCCATTGAACTCCATGTAGCACATTCAGAGTACATGATTTTCTAATAGGACAAAATTTAAGTAAAATTTTTGTGTGCAATTAGTGCTGCTCTCTAATTCTAATATATTAGAGTTTTACCTAGACTATTCGAGTTGAAGTTTAATTTCTAATATTCCAATAACTCCACTCAACTCCAACCTTTTGTTTTAAACAAGAAAACAGCATAATCTTAATCATTGAAAGTTTTCACGTCCTTTTCATAATAACACCAGTACACGAGAAACCAGAAACAGATGGCAAAACTTGAACAAAAAGAAAGAAAAATTAACAGCCAAGTGTCTGACAAAGAAATTAAACTGAAAGTGCTTCTGTCAAATGGATCAACTCCACATGGTTGCCAATGCCACCAAAGCCATGCCAAGCGACAACAACATTGTTCCACGAATGCTAACCAAACTCACTGCCCCAGATTTGTTCTGGTCCTGCTTTGCTTCTTCTTGATCCTCTTCAGAAGAGTTGTCCTTAGCAGCTTTGGGAGCCTTTGCAAGAGCTGTAGGAGCCAAAGCTGGAGCCTTATTGGTTAGAAAGAAATCTAGAGGAAGAAGGACCTTGTCCACGTGATATATGCCAAGTTTATTATCCGAGTAGACTACCCCCAGAACTGTGGCATTGACAACCCCAGTTGAAATGTTGACACTGTTACCTAATGCATTCACGTTCAGTGGAAGCCTTGCAGGGTCTTTGCCAGCCACTGTCTGCACAGGGTTGCTTAGAGAATCGAAGTTAGAGCTGGACACAAATTCTGGCAATATGTGGAACTGCACAAGTTCTATTTTCTGGCCTTCGTTTAAAGAGTTGAGGAAGCCTGCTTTGAGGTTGGAAAAAGCAGAATCATCTGGTGCAAGGATGGTTATGCCACCACTCTTGGCTGTTATGAGCTGTGAGTTTATGTTGTTCATGATTTCGGTGGTTTTGAGGAGCCGGATTAGGACTGAGAACGTTTTGGCCTTTTTGAGGATTCTGGTGATGTCATCTGGGACTGAGTCTGGAGAGTCTGGAGACTGAGGTAATGTTGGGACTAATGGTTTTGGTGATGGTGCTGCTGCCTTTGGGGTAGGGGGTGTTTTTGCTGGGGCTTTAGGGGCTGCTGCGGGTGAAATTGCCAAGGTGGTGGATGAAAGGAGTAGCAAGAGTGAGAAGAAGGAGAAAAGGGTTGCTTGTTTCATCTTCCAGTTGCCAAAATGGCTTTGATGATTGTGGAAGAATGAATTTGTGTTTGTCGTGTGAAATGTATGAAGGAGAGGGGTTATATATACTAGAGAGGCCAAGGAAATGATAGGTTGGTGAAATGTTATGGTTGTGTGAGGGTATATCACATCTCTGCATGAAGAACAAGGATCTTTTATCTAATTATTATTGGGTAGAATGATGGGTACATATATATGGCTTTAGCTAGAAAAATGAAGTTTTACTCCTTTTTCCTTAAAAAAGAATTCCCTTTGGCTAGCATGGGTGTACAGCCACAGCTAGAGAGGAAAATTGAGTTGGGAGGGAAAATGATAAGTATTGGCGGGTACATTAACATGTGAACATGGAATTAACTATATTAACCTTTCACGTCAGAGGCTATTATCATTTATATCAATTGGATGCATGCATATACGATCGAAAATGTAATTTGAAAGGTGACTTTGTATAAATACAAGTATTAACGTCTGAGAAAAATGATATGACAAGATTTATTAAGATCCCCAGGGGAGAAAGATTTCGTGGGAAAGGATATATGGTAACAAAAATTCCTCATTATACATTAAGAGAACACATAAAAAGAGACGTCATAAAAAAATAGAAAAGATAATACTTCGTATAAATTTATTTAACGTGTTTCACTTTCTTACATTTACAAATATGACGACATTTTAGTGAATATTTATTATTTTAAATTTGTTTAATATAGTTTCACCTCTCATATATTCTACAATATTTCGTATAATTTCCTCACTCATTTAGGTGGTATCCATATAGTAAACACGAGGAAGCCTCTAATGTTGACCCCAACATGGTAGCGTCCAAGCATTGGGTGTGCGATAGTGGAAACCATTTATAAGTGATTCAACGTTCAAGTCACTAAGAATTCTGTAGAGTAACAATAAGAGTAATAGAGAGCATACTTAACTTATGCTATGGGACCTTATTTCCAGTGATTATTGTGAAAGGTAAGAGAGAGAAAGCTATTATCTTATATTGACAAGTCATTATTATGGAATGCATTACGTAATGCATAGTATTATGCTTGGATTACCTTATTGATTGTACAAGGCATGATAAGATAATATTAATGTGATTAAGTTGACTTCATCGTGACTAAGTTATTGGCCTCTGTGTATGTGTTTAGGTCGATCTTAGTTTGATTTGGTTGATTTGGTGTGTAAACTACTTTATTTTACTTCTTTTACAATATTTATCTATAAATTAAATAAATAGATTTTTTAATTTATAATATCTTTTTTAAAAAAATATTATTATAGATAAAGTAACATTTTTTTATTTTAATATTATTCTTTTTAATTGTTTCTAAAATCAATCATATAAAGTAAAAAAAAATGTTACATATTTTGCAACATTTTTTTTTGAAAATTATTATTATAAATAAGTAACATTTTTTATCTCAATATTATCCTTTACAATTGTTTCTAAATCAAAGTCTTACATCAAGTTAAAAAATGTCACATAAAAAGTATATGTTTTTCTCATCTCTAATTGTTTCTAATAATTAAAGTTTCACATCAACTACATGGATATTGGTTTAGGGTTTAAGATTATGGTTTAGAACTTATAATTTAGGATTTAAGATTTAGAGATTAATATTTAAGATTTAGGATGTACGATTTAGGATTTAAGGTTGAACATATGATACGTAAATAAAAATAATTTTTAGTAACCGCTATAACTTAACTAACTACATTGGACTAGATGCAACCTTAACCTTTATTAGAACAATTGAAGCGAGCATGAAGTTATCCTACAAGGACTTGAAACAAAAGGATAGCAATAGACATCAAACCACCTCTAAGTAGGGGTTACAAATTGAGTCAACCCACTTAAAGTAGAACAATGCATGTTAACTCACCAAAGAAAATTGGTTAAAAAATACTAGCCATCCCATTTAGGAGTGAGTTGGTAGATTAACTCACTTTAATAAATTAATGAGTTAAAAATGATGGGTTGACTCACCTTCAATCTATCCAATTTTTTAAAAAAAAAAAGAAAATTTTAATTGAAATATTTTAATAATATCACTTCAATCTATATTTTATTATTATTTATAAAATTGATTTAAAGTTCTATATTTTAAGTAAATTTATAAAATTATTTGTTCAATCCAATCCACCAAAATTAATGAATCGACCCGCTAAATTTAACTCACGTGATATCTACCTCTAATGAGATTACCTTCACAAGCGAACTCATTCATGATTATACCCTCTTTTTTAATCCTATCCACAGCAAATAGGAGGCCAGATTTCCGATTTCTTCTAATTTTGACTTTATTTCAAATATGTAATATTTCTTCATCATTTTTTCTCTTTAGAATCATATCCTCATTGGTTCCATGAGTGCCAGAGTAATAATGCATGATCTCTACATTGCACTCTATACATCCAACTGGAGCGAGAGGACCTGCTAAGTGGTAAAGCTTTTTCAAATATCTCAATTGCTTTTCTTCCGTTAACCTGATAGCTGTGTATTCTAAGGATATGGTTATAGGTATAGGATATGCTATTTTTCAAAAATTTAAGATATGGGTACGTTAATGTAATTTAAAAGATATATTTTTAATTATATAATGCAAGTAAATTATATAAATGATAAAAATAATTTACAAATAATAAGACACTTTAACTATAATATCAACAATTAAAATTATAACACTTAAAATATACAGGCTTTTTGACCAAAGTGGGGTCGTTGACCAACTTATTTACGTAAATGGGGCTCTTTTGAAAGTATTTACGCCTTTGGGGCTGTTTACAACGGTGTCGCTATGGCCCATAGCGACACCATGCCACGTGGCAATTTTTTTTTTTTGCTCAAAATGAGTTGGACTGAGCCACATCAGTGTCGCTATGGGCTGGGCCACCACAGTTGATGGACCAACAGAAATGATGTAACCCATAGCGACACCATGTAAGAAAAAAAAAAGAAAAAAAGAAAAATAATTTAAATGTAACTTAAAAATAATAAACTGAGTTATTTATTATATATTTATAAAAATAAAAATAAGTTGTTTAAAAATGTAATTTTAAAATATGTATTTTAATTATTTATAAGAGTGGCGCTATGGCCTATAGCGACACTGTGTCGCTATAGGTCATAGCGCCACTAGTTTATTTGTTTTTTTTTTTTAATTTCCCCTTATTTGGTTCCTTAATTTCCCCTTATTCAAAAGCTGCGGATATAAGCAAGATATAAGAATATTACAAAGAGAAGTAGAATATTCGTGAATAACCAATAGATCATGTCCTTTAATTTGGTTTCCAGTGAGGGAATACGGTTCTGTGTGATGATAATGAGGATAAAAGGAATAGGAATTTTCAGGTGATTTAAGATAAGTTGGGTGAAAGCTCAGTGTGTGACCGTTATTGTGTGATGATAACGAGCACGAAAGAGCACGAGTCGCTATGGCCTATAGTGCCGAAAATTCGCTATAAGCCATAGCGACTTATTTTTTTTTTCTTTTCTTTTCAAATTTTATATTATTAATTTATTTAAAATATTAATTTTATATTTCTATTATTATAAAAATTTATTTAATTTCAATAAATTATTTATTTTATTTTCTTTTATTCTTATTTATATTATTAGCTTTTTTCAAGTTTTATTTTTAAATTTCTATTTTATTCCATTTTATTTTTAAATATTTTTTTCCTTTTAATTATTTTTTCCTTTTAATAAAGAAAATACAGAAAAGATAAATATATAAATATAGATTTATATAAAATTCATAAAATAAATTAAAAAGTGGAAAAAATAAATTAAGTAAATAATTAAAAGTGGCGCTATGGTCTATAGCGACACTGTATGTGTCGTTATAGGCCATAGCGCCACTTTTACAAATTCGTATTTTTTTCAAAAAAATTATTTACTTATTTTTTTATATTTTTTTAATATTAAAAATGGGGCGTTGTAGGCTATAGCGACTTCATTGAAGCCGTTTTGTGTCGCTATGGACTATAGCGACATTATCAATATGGCTTTCATGGCTTCCCTAGAGTTTAAAAATTTTACGTGGCATGGGTGTCGCTATGGGCCATAACGACACCGTTGTAAACAGTCCCAAAGGCGTAAATACTTTCAAAAAAGCCCCATTTACGTAAATAAGTTGGTCAACGACCCCACTTTAGTCAAAAAGCCAATTATAATATCACACTTGAATTATGATATCATATTTTAATTGTAATATATTACAAAGTAACCCTTATTATATTTGTGAAAATAATTACTTTTAATTATGGTTTATCAAGAAAAAGTACTAACTTAAAGAACATCGACCTTTTCAAATGAATCTCATTCATCTCTCCTAATATCTAACATTTTATTTTGGGATCTAATATATATCAAAAAAGTAGTCATGTGAATCCAAATTAAGTACCTATTTGTGTATATATAATTTTTTTTGAAAAATGTTTTTGGACGAGTAACTAATGTGTATAGTGGGTACCCCATATGTGTCCAACATAAATTTTGAAATACCATACATGAATTTTGGAGTACCTATATTTCATAGGTGTAAAACATACACACACAGTTTAAATATTTTGTATCAATCTCACCGTAGCTAAGGGGTCAGGACGTCAGGTTACGAGTTGTGAAATATCAATTCATTCTTGGTTCCTGTCCTTTCATATTAACCATAATGTAAAGAACAAAACAATCATAGGGCCCTTTTTTTATGCATATTGTTTACACTAACCACCCTTTTGTGTAATGTCTGAAAAGTGTTAGAAAATGTTTTTTAAATAATTAAGGAATTATTATAGGGAAAAAAACATGTAATTTGCAATTTTACCAAATCTCAAGAGTTATCAATGTTATCGTTAATCATTCTTTTCAAGGATTCTTGCCCTTTCCATTAACATTTAACACCAATACAGAAGAAACCACAAAATCAGCAAAATTTAAACAAAAATAAAAAGCAGCAAAAAGGACACAAAATAAGAAAAATAAAATGAAAACGCAGCTGCCAAATGGCTCAACTCCACATAGTTGTCATTGCCACCAGAGCTATCCCGAGAGACATCAACTTTGTTCCCCGAAAGCTAACCAAACTTAGTGCCCCAGATTTATTCTGATCCTGATTTGTATCATCTTGATCGTCCTCAGAAGAGTTATCCTTAGCAGCTTTGGGAGCCTTTGCAAGAGTTGTTGGAGCCAAAGCTGGAGCCTTATTGGTTAGAAAGAAATCTAGAGGAAGAAGTACCTTGTCCACATGATAAATGCCAAGTTTATTATCCGAGTAGACTACCCCGAGAACTGTGGCATTGACAACCCCAGTTGAAATGTTGACACTGTTGCCTAACGCATTCACGTTCAGTGGAAGCCTTGCAGGGTCTTTGCCAGCCACTGTCTGCACAGGGTTGCTAAGAGAATCGAAGTTTGAGCTGGACACAAACTCGGGCAAGATGTGGAACTGCACAAGTTCAATTTTTTGGCCTTCGTTTAGGGAGTTGAGGAAGCCAGCTTTGAGGTTGGAAAAGGCAGAATCATCTGGTGCAAGGATGGTTATGCCTCCACTCTTGGCTGTAATGAGCTGTGAGTTTATGTTGTTCATGATTTCAGTGGTTTTGAGGAGCCGGATTAGGACTGAGAACGTTTTGGCCTTTTTGAGGATTCTGGTGATGTCATCTGGGACCGAGTCTGGAGAGTCTGGAGACTGAGGTAATGTTGGGACTAATGGTTTTGGTGATGGTGCTGCTGCCTTTGGGGTAGGGGGTGTTTTTGCTGGGGCTTTAGGGGCTGCTGCTGGTGAAATTGCCAAGGTGGTGGAGGAAAATAGTAGCAAGAGTGAGAAGGAGAAAAGGGTTGCTTGTTTCATCTTCCAGTTGCCAAGTCAAGCTTGTAGATGGCTGTAATTTGATGATTCTGGAAGAATAAATGTGAAGAATGGTTCTTGCAATTTGTGTTTGATTTGTGGGATGTGAGAAGGAGTGGGGTTATATAGATTACAGAACAGGGAAACAATAGGTTGGTGACATGTTATGGCTGTGAAATTTGTAAGGTCTGTTGTGTGAGGGCATATCCCATCATCTGTCACGGTGAACAAGATCTTTTATCTTATTATTTTTGCCATATTTGCCAAACTAATGCTTTAGGTAACATAAATTGGGGTGCATATTGAGTTTGGTATGGTGAGCTGAGAATGAAATAACGTGTGTAGTGTAGTTGGAGAAGGGGAATGACAATGTAGAGAGGCTACAGAGGACCCCTAAAAAATAACAAGGTTGATTTTTCCTTTTACCATATTAGCTCCCTAAAATCTCAATGGATTAATAACAAATTATATGAATTGTATAGTCCATAAAGAGGAATTTGGAATAAAAAACTATGATCCTGATACATGTTAGTGGAAATAATTCAAAAATACTTTTAAGCTTTAATTTTTGTTCTTCATATTGAATCGTTTTAAGTTTAAGTTTAGACTTTGAGGATAAATTGAAACATGAAATTTTCACATTAAAAGTTTTGATCTTTCATTTTGTCCATGAATAATATAAAAGAATAAAGACATCACAACATTCTTTTAGCACAAATGGAAACAAGACATTTTACCTCGCATAAAGTTCTCAATTTGGATATAGATTCACTCTTGTTAAATGAATGATGTCATTGTTAAGAATGTAAAGATAAATAATTTTAAGATAATTATGATATTTCACGCACAATGGATCTTTATACAAGAAAGTATAACAGAAAAAGCTAAAAATCCTTCGGATATTAAAGCTAAATTTGAATTTTTTTTACATTATCTTTTTTTATACACACATGCATATACTTATTGAAAAAGGAAAAAAAAAAGTCTTTCTGTTTTTTTTTTATTTCTCTTTTTCTATCTCTTTTCTTAAAATGATTTAGTATTTTATGGAGTAGAAAGAAAACGTAAATAAATTATGTGAAGTAATTTTTTTACACAGAAATTCATTGTCTTTTTAATTTAAGAACATGCATACATTTATAGTTTCATTATTCGTATGTCAAAAAGTCGACATTATATGTGAAATTGTACACAAATTTTTTTACTTATTTTTTTTTTCATATATACACATCTCAAAAATTACATTTTAATTTTAAAATAAAAAGTAACAACTCTTTATCGTCCCAAAATTTGTGTTCTAATTTTTTTTGCAAATCTTTATTAGCACTAAATATATGGTTTGGGTAAATCTCCACAGGACATAAATAAGTTTAAAATCTTAACAAAAAGAATTTAGAAATTGCAAAGTTATTTTAGATATCTGCTTTTGTTTTATCAGGAATTATTACTATAATTTCAACTCAATTTAACTTGAATTCGTATCGGAAGGTTGAAATTATTACTTAAGATGTTCTAAAATGCATGGTTGTCATGTCAAGCCTGAGGGAAGAGTGAGAAGGAGAAAAGTGTTTCTTGTTTCATCTTCCTGTTAAGTCCAACCTGTTGATGGCTTTGATGCTTCTGAAAGAATGTGAATGGTTGGAACGCTTAGTACAATTCGTGTTCGAAGTTTGGAGGATTGGGGTTCTAAATAGACTAATAGAAGCCAAGGAAATGATTGGTTGGTGAAATGTTTTGTGAAATTTGTAGTTGTGTTGTGGAGGGTATATCCCATCTCATGGAGAATGGGGATTTGTTATCTAATTATTATTGGCAACTTGGCATCATTGCTGATAATGACATCTGAGATACATGACATTTGATAACTATCATATTCACATGATAATGGACACATCTTTTGTAAAAGTAATGTAGTTGGAGAAAGGGAATGACAATTGCAGAGGATCCCTGAAAAACAGCAAGGAGTTCCTGCAATTTTGTATATCTATAAGATGCAAAATACAAAGTTTTAATGAATTTTTATATAATAATAGAATGAGTGTTAGTAAAAGAGCATCAGAAAGAATGTCTCTACTATTCTTATGAAAAATTGGGAATAAGTGTAATTGATATAAATGCAATTGTCGTAGCAATGTTGGGATTCCAAAATCCTTAACAGGTGCAAAATATTTTTTTAATGAAATTCAATAACATGGATCAGAAGATAGAGAAGAGTCTTTGATACAAATCCAGCGTAATATTGTACTAATAAATTCAACAATTTTGGGAGTTAGTATAAATGGATTGGAACTTGGCTACAGGCAAAACAGGGATCAGGTCAAGAATAATACATAACATAACATGATGGTCCTAAACAGGCAAGTATTTCCCAAAAAAGGCCTTGTGCCCTACACTTCTATTTATGCCCAAAAATTGCAGTTTTAGACTTTAAAAAGATGAAAAATAGATAATTTTTAATAAGAACTAAAATTAAAATTTGTTCATTCTACATAAAACAAAGAATTACAATTCAAAATTTCAAAAGAATGAATCGTAAAAAAAATACACATGTACTAAAATCAAAATTTATCTATTTATATAACCTAAAAACATAGTTAAATTGAATTTTAACTTTTTCTCCATCTCAATCTAATTCTTTAAAGCTATTTTAGGACAAATATAAAAACAATGTGTGCTTGAACCTAATTTCATCCTAAACTTCTAAGATAAGTCTTGTGTTTATATATATATTATTTTGATCTTATTGTTAGTTGATACAAAGAAATCTTTAAATCTCTTACACAGAATTAAACATCTCAAATTTGAAATTTTTAGAACTATTCATTTGAGGTAACCTAATAATATAAAGTTTAAATTTAACTCAATCATACACTATTTTGTTTTTATCATTAGTCGGATCTCCTGACAAGATCCCCAGGAAACAAAAGAAAAAAGGATTAACGTGAAGCACTTCAGATATCCAACAGGGAGAGCCTGCCAAGTGATAAAGCCTTTCCCAATATCTCCATTGTTTCTGTTATCCTCATTCCATCCCTTGTTAGCTGTAAAACACAGACACTTGGTTTCAAAATTTTGGGAGTTATGAAAGATGAATTGATTTCTGTCCTTCCATAATATATAACCCATAATGTTAGGAACAAATCAATTATGGTTCAACAGCAGAATCGTTAATCATTCATTTCAAGGATTCTTGCCCTTTCCATGACACCAATACACAAGAAACCACAAACACGTAGCAAAATTTAAACACAAAAAAAAAAAGCAAAAAAACATGAAGTAACTGAAATAGAAGTTTCCAAATGGCTCAACTCCACATGGTTGCCAATGCCACCAAAGCTATCCCAAGTGACATCAACGTTGTTCCGCTAATGCTAACCAAATTCACTGCCCCAGATTTATTTTGATCCTGATTTGTTTCATCTTGATCATCCTCAGAAGAGTTATCCTTAGCAGCTTTGGGAGCCTTTGCAAGAGTTGTTGGAGCCAAAGCTGGAGCTTTATTGGTTAAAAAGAAATCTAGAGGAAGAAGCACCTTGTCCACGTGATATATGCCAAGTTTATTATCCGAGTAGACTACCCCCAGAACTGTGGCATTGACTACCCCAGTTGAAATGTTGACACTGTTACCTAATGCATTCACGTTCAGTGGAAGCCTTGCAGGGTCTTTTCCAGCCACTGTCTGCACAGGGTTGCTTAGAGAATCAAAGTTAGAGCTGGACACAAATTCTGGCAATATGTGGAACTGCACAAGTTCTATTTTCTGGCCTTCGTTTAAAGAGTTGAGGAAGCCTGCTTTGAGGTTGGAAAAGGCAGAATCATCTGGTGCAAGGATGGTTATGCCACCACTCTTGGCTGTTATGAGCTGTGAGTTTATGTTGTTCATGATTTCGGTGGTTTTTAGGAGCCGGATTAGGACTGAGAACGTTTTGGCCTTTTTGAGAATTCTGGTGATGTCATCAGGGACTGAGTCAGGAGAGTCTGGAGACTGAGGTAATGTGGGGACTAATGGTTTTGGTGATGGTGCTGCAGCCTTTGGGGTAGGGCGAGTTTTTGCTGCAGGGGCTTTAGGGGCTGCTGCAGGTGCAGGTGAAATGGCCAAGGTGGTGGAGGAAAGGAGTAGCAAGAGTGAGATGGAGAAAAGGGTTGCTTGTTTCATCTTTCAGTTTCCAAGTCAAGCCTGTAGATGTCTTTAATTTGATGATTCTGGAAGAATGTGAATGATTGGAACTAATGGTTCTTGCAATTTGTGTTTGCTGTGTGGGATGTATGAAGGATTGGGGTTATATAGTGGCCAAGGAAATGATAAGTGGGTGAAATGTTATGGGCTTTTTTGGCTGTGAAATTTGTTAGTTGTGGAATGTGAGGGTATATCCCATCTGTCATGGAGAATAAGGATCTTTCATCTAATTATTATTGGCATATTTGCCAAACCAATGCTTTAGGTGACATGAATTAGTGTAAATATTGAGTTTGGATATGGTGAGTTGAGAATAGACATATGAAAGACCTGTTTTTAACATCTTTGTAGTATGTAGCTGAAGAAGGGGAATGACAATGTAGACAGGCTAGGGAGAGAACCCCTCAAAAATACCAACAAGCAGCTGCAATTGTTGTGTATATCTTTAAGATGTAATTTAATAACATTTATCAGGAAACAGAGAATGAGCCATTGACACAGATCCCCATAGTACAACTAAATTCTTGAAGTTCAGCAATTTTGGGAGTTAAGTAATTGGATTGGAACTCCTCCTACTGGCATTCTGCATTTCCACTTCAAATAGGTGATAATTGGGAGTGTTGGTTTTTCTTTTTACGGTATTACCTCCTTAAAATCTCACTTGATTAACAACAAAATATATGAAGAGTAGTCCTTAAAGGGGACTCTGGAATCCAAAACAATGTTCCTTATACATATCAGTTGATATATTTCAATAATACTTTTAAGCTTTACTTTTTGCTTCTTCATAAAACATTTTAACCATATAAAGTTTTCATTTTAGGATATAGATCCACACTTCTTGCTATATAATAGATTTTATTGTTAAAAAAATATGAACACGGAATTTTAATTGACTCCTTACCCGATAGTCATGTAATTCCATCTCTTATCTATCATTTTACTTATAAGAAAAACAAATAATTTTGATTTAATTATTATGTTTCTTACATGCTGGATCTTTATACCAGAAAGTTTGCCAGGAAAAGCTAAAAATCAGTCGCATTTTAAAATAATATAGTAATTAATTCAAGTTAGGATGACTATTTTACATTACTTCTTTTATACACCTGTACTTATACTTGATGAAGAAAGAGGCGTTTGTGCTCTCTGTCAATAAATGTATGGCTATTTATAGAGAGACAACAAATCACAAATCTTGTAATGTATGAAATTTAAGTAATTTTACAATCTGTCACTAAATATATGGTTATTTATTGACAGACAACGAATCACAAATCATGTAATGTATGATATTTAAGTAATTATTGTAAAATTCAATAAAATTATCATATATGTCAAATTATGATTGAATGACGGTGTCAAAAATCTTTACACTTTTGGTATATAGACTTTTTTTTTTAGTTTCAAATCTTAACAAAAAAATTTAGAAAATGAAAAAGTTGTTTTAGAAATGTTTTATTTATTTATTAGGAATTATTACTATAATTTAACTCAATTTTAACTTAAATCATTCCGTATCCAAGCCATATTTCAGCGTTGCCTTTTAAGATATTTCATCTTCCAGTTACTAAGTCCAGCCCATAGATGGCTTTAATATTGCTTCTGAAAGAATTTGAATGATTGGAATGCTTCTTACAATTTATGTTCGATATTATGAGGATGGGAGTTATAAATATACTAATAGAGGCCAATGAAATGATGGGTTGGTGAATTGTGTTTAACAGCTTGTGAAATTTGTAGTTGTGGAGGGTATATCCCATCAGTTGTGGAGAATGTGGATTTTTTTCTCTAATTATTATTGGCATCTTTGGTGATAAGGGATAAGAACCTGAAAAATAGAAAGGAGCTGCTGCAATTGTTTTGTATATCTATAAAGATGTAATTTAGTAACATGGTCAAGAAATAAAGGAGACACTGAGATGATGTTTTTCATCATTGCATTGATGGTTTGATATACTATATTAAGTAAAAAAAACAATCTGAAAAGTATTAGCATTTTCCTCTAGCTAAAGAACCATATCCACAATGGTTAATGAAGCTAAAAAAATAGTATGACTATTTTTTTATATTCATATCGGCTTTTCGATGATTAATTTATGTTGAAAAAACTAACTGGCTACATTTAATGGAGTTTTATCTCCCAACAACTAACTCCATGAAGTTGGAGATGAAAATGTTGGTTCTCTTAATTGTATCAAAATCACACAAAAAGAATCTTAATTGTTTCAAAAGAAAAACATGTGAACAACTCAACACTTCACATGTCCCTCAAACATCAATCTTCATATGCTGATCAGAATAAGAATATAAAGTCAAAATCATCAAATAGATTGGCTGGTCTGGTCTAGCCAGTCTTCAACTTGATATAATCACCATTGCAACTAAGGCAACTCCAAGGGACACCAATGTTGTTCCTTGTGTACTCGTCAAACTGCATGCACCAGCGCTGTCCTTGGATGTTCCAAGACCATCGGTAGATGAGTTATCATTATCAGCTTTTGGCTCTATTGCAGGAGAGGGTGCAGGAGCTGGTGGCTTAGGCTTGAAGAAGTCCAAAGGAAGAAGCACCTTGTCCACATGATATATTGCTAGCACCTTATCTGAGTACACAATTCCTGTGACCGTGGCATTAACCACTCCTGTTGAGATATTCACATTGTTGCCATATGCTGTCACATTTAGTTGCAACCTGGTGGGGTTATCCCCGGCTAGTGTTCTCACAGGGTTGCTTAGAGAATCAAAGTTTGAGCTTGAAACATAAGTGGGAAGGATATGGAACTGCAGAAGTTCAATCTTTTGATTGTCAGCCAGTGAGTTGAGGAACCCAACTTTGAGTTGTGAAAAGCTACCATCATCTGGTGCAAAGATGGTTAAGCCACCTGATTTTATAGTTATGAGCTGAGAACTGATTTGGTTGATCAATTGGGTGGTTTTCAGTAGGCGAATTAGGACGTTGAATGATTTGGCCTTCCTTAGTATTTTGATGATGTCATCAGTGGAAGAATCAGAGTTGTCTTCAGAGGGTGAGTGGGGTAGTGTTGGCACAATTGGTTTTGATGGGGCTGCATCAGGTGCTTGGGCTAATGTTGTGGTTGAATATAAGGTTGAAAAAGGCATGATAAGTAAGAGGGAGAACAGAACATGCTTCATTTTGCTATAGGCAATTGCAAGTTGCTATTGAAATTTGAAGGCTCTAGAGTAAAGTAATAAAGTTGCTTTGGTGCTTTTCAACGATTGCAGGTGATAGGTTAGTAATTTTATTAGGATGAGTGTTTGATGTGTGGAAGATGTGGAGTGAGGTGTTTTTATAGGGACTAGGTGAATGATTGGCAGGATAAAAGCATGAAGCTTTGGTGATGAAATTTGCGTATATTCTTGTGTTGTGAGTGAGATCTGTGGTGGTCCTGGTGGAGATTAAGGTGGTGCATCAAGGTAGATGAGATAAAGTTTATTGAGAAAAAGATTTGCCTCCTTTTGCTTGGCAATGCAGGAAAAAGAGGAGTTGGTTAGAACTCATTTGGGTGAGAGATGCACATTAATGAAATTGTGATGCTTTTCCGCTGATAAGCAGTAAGCTGAAACAAAACCTGAGGCTTACTAAGTGCTTACAGTAGATTCTGAGCTTTTCATAATTGTTATTAATTGTAATTATAATTAAATTTTTCACTAAAGTCTTACACTTTCTTCTTTTAGGAAATGAAAAGGTTTGGTGTAGAATTCTGTATTCTTAACTAAAATGTTTCACAAAATATGCTTGGGTTAATGCAGCCCCCACTTCAGATCACTATATATTAGACTATTGCATTTACATGTGTTTAATGTTAATCATCATCATCATTAGATGACCCCTGTGCACTTAGAAATAAGTGTAATGAGATTATCTTATACCGCATAGAATTAAGAATGTCTCAAGTCGTCAAATCTCCAAGGCAAGCTAGTTATCTCAAGGATGCTCAACTATGGAGGTGCTTTTGCAAGAAAAAAGACACCTTAATGACTAATGAACTAGAAAATTGATCGTAAAACTACCTAAAAGCTTATGAATGGTTTCATTTCATATATGTTACCTAATTTAAATTACTACTATATTGTGAGGGTCCGGATCTTGTGGAGGTTTAAAAATCTTATATTGGTAAGTTGTTATCATTAGATTAGATGCAATAAAAGGTTAAGATTTTGCCACCTTTTTATACAGTTTTGAAAAGAAAAGAAGTATACTCTTCCCCAACTTTTATATTATTTAAATGAATAGAACACTTGCCATTTCATTTTCCTCGTTGAATTGCAATATAAAAGAACCTTATGGATTTAAATCCTCCCGTTAATCCAAGTACCATTAGTTAACTTGAAGTTGGCTTGGGATGCTATCATTTCTTAAATAGTCTTATTCAGTAGATGCAATTTGGATGATTCAGCAAGAGATTACTAAAAATGAATTTTGTATTTTCTAATAAAGTCCTTTTTTAAAACATAACAAAGGATTGATATGAGGATATTACAGCTCCCTTCTACACTTTGCCAGCCAGAAGCAAATAATTGTGGAGATTTTCTTGATGGAATAATAAGGGTCATATGAGGATGATGCTTTGGGCTTTGGAGTTTGATTCCAACCTCCTTTAAGGTTTCGTAAGTTATTATTTTTTAGTTTTCATATGAATCTTTTGGGCATTGCTTTTATTAGTGGTTAGCTCCTTTTCTTGTCTTTGTTTCCACCAAAAAACGCTTGATAATTTAGCGCATTTTTTTTCTGGACTATTGACGGATGTGAGAAAATCAATGCATTTCATGCTAAGTTTGCTTTTGTTGCTCCAAAAGTCACACCCTCTAAAATCAACCCTTTCAATTTAGATTTTTTTTAAATATTTTCAAACTGATATTTAAGAATTAATTTTTTTCGAGACAAATTTCCAAACTGAATTTTATTTTTCTTAATGATTGTTTTTCACATGCACGTATAGTTGGAAATCCAAGCTTCTTAGTATGTTTGATAGATCCGATTATCTCCTATTTGAAACAATGTCATTTAAAGTTAGGCGGCAAATGCTCTTAATCATTATTAAAAATAATAATAATTCAGCCAACTTTTTTCCGGATCTGCCCATCAAAAGTTCTCTTCCACACCTTTCATATTATTTTAAGACATAAATGTATTTTTAATTTTTAAAATTTAGAATAAATTAATTTTTTATTTTCAAATTTAAAATCATTGATTTTAAACCTATAATTTTCAAAATTTTATTTTTAATCTTTCAGATCATTTATAATATATTTAAAAGTAATAGACAATTATACATAATTAATTGTGTTTAATGTGTAATTTTTTCTTTTTATCCATTTCGAATCAAACCGTATTTAATATGATATTTTTACTAATAGAGACATTAGTAGATAGGGATGGCAAAAATACATGCGGGTGGATAAAACCCGCTACAGATAATAAATGGATAGGCTAATTGGGTACCCGCGGATAATGGGGACGGATAATTTTTTACCCGTTTATAAATGGGGCGGGGCGGGTATGATGATATCCATACCTGCGAGTACCCTTTTAATATTATTTCTTAAATATCATAATTATCCTTGTACCACATAACCCTAAAACTACACTCTCTCATCTTATTTTCTTACAAAAGTGAGGTTGATGAAGTTACCGACATGTGTTAAGCATATTATAGAATTATGTTGGATGTAATTTGATTAATTTTCTAGCTTTGATTGGACTAATAAGATTTATGTATTTTAAGTTATTTACTTTCATTTGCAATTATGAGATTGAATTATTGTAGTTTTGTGATGAGACTTTAACTTATTTATGAGATTGATATATTTTAAGTTATTGATTATCTTGAATTTTTATTATTATTTCAACAAAATTAACGTTAAATAAAAGTTCAAAATTAACATTAAATTTTTATTTTTAATATTTTAATGACATTAAAATATAAACTTAAAATAATTTATAATATAATTCTTTTAATTTCTTAAAAATTTTATAAATATCCATGAATATCCATGGATATCCGTGAGTATTCAAGAAATTCATGAATACCCGCGCGGATATGAGATGGGTATGGGACCAATTTTTATTCAGCAGAGCGGGGGTGGGTTTACTATTACCCGCCTCCATGGAGCCCCATTGTCATCCTTATTAGTAGATAGGTTTTATGCAACTAATAGATTTCCTAAAAAAATTAAGTATAAAAATTAAAACAAGATTTTTTGAAATTACAAAACTAAAGAGATCAATTTTAAATTTGAATGACTAAAAATATATTTAAGCCTTATTTTAAATATATTATATTATAGTAAAAAGGATTTTTTAATATCTTTAAAATTTTAAACACTTTTGTACTTTTTTTATTTTACAATTAAAAAAATTATTAGGATGGATTATAAAATTATAAACTATTTCTTGAACACAAAATCGAACAGAAAAAATAGTCTTTTTAATTTTGTGATATATTTTTATAGATGTATGCAAAAAAAAAAAAAGGTAAAAACAAAAAAGAAGCAAAACTCTAAAATCATTGCATATATACAATGTCACATTATGTGAAAAATATTTGGAAAATGTTAGACGCCACTCATGTTTAAACACTTTGAAAGAGATAAGAAGAGAGAAGCTTTGAAAGAGATAAGAAGAGACAAGAAGAGACAAGAGATATGTAATGATATGAGATAAAGACAAATGTAACCGTCAAGTATTGTTTGGTTGTTTGAAAATGTGAGTGTCTAAAACAAATAAAAACCCAAAAATTTTATTGATCAAATTATAAAACTCTGAAATTATTGACCGGAAACTGTAAAAGGTATAATAAAAGTAAGCAAAACTTTTGTATCATTTTTCTATTAAAAGATCTTTGTATGCAAGCTTATACACAAATTTCTCATAAGTAATACACAAGATATGAATTTTTTCTTATGGGGGGAAGAGAACAACTAGTAGAACAAAGAAAGCCTTCATAAATCGAATATACATAATTTTCACGACAACCTTAAACTCGATTCATCAGAAAGGAAAATAAAACAACAAAAAAAAAGCCAATTATTTAAAATCACTGAATCTGCAAAATGTTGATCACCATTCACCTTTCCATGATTCCATCCACCCCATATGGTACCTTCAAACAATGCTTTCATCGTCACCACGAAAACGCTGCAACCAAAACTGTAACAACAACCCACATAACATGCCGTTGTTTCACACTGATAGCAGCAGATTCAGCATCATCTGCTTCAGTTGCAGTGCTGTCTGCAGATTTCTTCTTCGACCCTTTAGACTTTTCTGGCGCAGGAGCTGGAGCAGGAGGCTTAGCAACAAAGAAGTCACGTGGAAGAAGCACCTTGTCCACTTGATACACCGCAAGTTGGTGATCAGTGTACACAGTGCCACCCAATGTAACGTTAACTATTCCCGTTGTCATGTTCACTTGGTTTCCTCCTGAGCTTGTTATGTTAAGTGCCAACCTATCAGGGTTTTCACCAGCTTGTGTTCTTACAGGGTTGCTTAGAGTGTCAAAGTTTGACGTGGAAACGTATTGGGGTAGCAAGTGGAACTGGATGAGCTCATTCTTTTGTTGGTCATTGAGGGAGTTGAGGAAACCTGGTTTGAGGCTTGAAAAGGCGTTGTCGTTTGGTGCAAATAGGGTTAGGCCACCGTTTGAAGTGAGGAGTTGGGAGTTGATTTGGTTGGAGACTTGTGTGGTTTGAAGGAGGCGGATTAGGGTTGTGAAACCACCAGCCTTTTTGAGGATTCTGATGATGTCTGTGGGGGCTGAGGAAGGTGTCGGCGCCGGGGTGGCCACCGCACTGGCGGTGGCCGAGGCGGCTGGGGCCGATGCAGGTGATTGGGCTAAAGTGGTGGTGGAATGGGAGGAGAGTAGTAGAAGAAGTGAGAGAGAGAAGAGTAGTGGACGTGGATGATGCTTCATGGTCATGGTCACCATCTTTTGGTGAGTGGAGTGAGGAGGGTGTGGTGAGAATGGAAGGGTGGTCCTTGAAGTGAGTGCTTGATTGTGGGGTGATGATGGAGGGAGGGAAATATATGGAAAGCTGAAAGGGGGTTTGTGTATGTTTGAGTTAGGTGGAATGTTTCTTTAGAAAGTTCAGTTGTTAGCAGATCTGCGTGCTTGCACATCAATGAAAGGTGGTGTGTCATGGAGATGCATTACTTGGGAAGGCAGGAAAAACAGTGAGATCTCTAAGAAGGGGTGTGTGTGTGAGAAAATAAATAAATAAATAAATGAAGATCATATATGATAGCGTAGCATTCACTTGTTATTCTTGTGAAGTAGCAAAACAATCAAGTGCTAGCGGCTAATTTAAGGAATGAGTCCTTAATTAACTTTTGTGAGACAATTTGATTATGTTTGATGATGCATTTGATTTGGGTGAGTAACTGGGTTTGGATGTTAGCCTCTGACCTACGATTTTCTGTTAGTGCTACTTTGATCGGTATTAAATGCTAGTGGGACTCCTGAATTTGTTGATTATACGATTGCCTTTCTTAGTGTTTGATGGGGGAAGAACGACGGTTTAACACACGATTATTATATGCACTAAGCCGATAGAAATTTCTCTCGTTGTGATCGGGCTTCTAAAAAGAATGTTGAATGCAATTTCGTGAAAAACGAACGATGGCTATTTTAAGTCACAATTGAAAGTTTTTTACCAAATACATCAAATGATCAGGTAAGAAATCTCGGGAAACTTGAAATTCAAAGTCATATTTATGACCTACGTGTGTAAAGTCATCGTGCCATCAGACCACGGGATTTGAAACTTCGAATATATTTTAAAATTACCAGAAGCTACTACATTCCGAAATACGCACTCTAACCTGATCTTTCACGGTATCAACTATTAATCTATTATGTTGTGTCACAGACAATTATTTGATTATGTCTATAGCTTGTAAGTTGAGAGGTTCACTTCAAGGTAATAGTTTTTCTGCATTCTGGAAATCGGATAGAGACAGCCATCACCATTGACATTTAACAATCTCGTAATCTAGAACATTGTATACGAACCTCCCTTTCGGGTTTTGGTCGGACATCAACGTAGCTTTGAATGCTAGGCTAGATTAGAGCCAATACTTTATGATAACATGTGAGAGTGTTCACAGGGACTCCAACTTAATTAGATAAAACGTGTTTAATCACAGGGTTTTGCGTTTTGTGGATCTCAAGAATACGAATACATATGGGATGCTAAAAAAATTTTAAAAAGTAAAAGAGTGCGCATTAATACATTATGGTGGTTCACAAGAATGCTAATTTCAGGTTCTGGAGAATTTTTGCTGAGCCTTTTCACCACTTAGAATTAAGGAAGCCATAACTAGCAACATCATATTTCTGATTTATCAAACGAAAACTAGTTTTCCTATAAATAAAAAAACCAAGAGAAAAATAAATAAAAGAAATGTATTTCCTTCATGCTGGAAAATTGAGGATACCAAACAAAGAATAATTTTGGTAGAGGGTTTTGAAACTCCAATGCTAAAAATTTGGCCAATCCAATTATAACACAGATTATGGTTCAGATCTGTATTTTCCGCACTTCCTGACGTTATGAAATATTGTTGAATTACTATAAATTGGTATTTCCCTCTTACCCTCAAAATGACAATAGCCATCCAAAGATTAGGCATAACAAAGGAATGTACACCATAATGCATCCCAGAAGCAACTGAACTCATTTTCTAAATTAGTGAAAGCCAAAAAGTTTACGCCATTGTTGAACGAGAGAACTAGGAGGAGGAAAGTGATCAAAAGTCCAAAACAATTGTTTGGAAGTTTTAAGGAGGGGAAAAGAGTGAAGAATCAAGCGAATCAGAAAAAGGGGGCGAAGCAATTGGGGTTGAGTGAAGCAATTCTCACCCTCCCAATTTTCACAAAGCCGCAGTCAAAATCCCCCTCACATTGGTGGGGGGGGGGGGGGGAAAGGGGAAGGTTTTTAAAATTAAACAAGGGATATTAAACTTCATTGGCCCCAAATAACTTCAACTCTCCAGCAAGGGGAAGAAAGTTTCCCTCCTTTTCTTTCCTTAAGCATCCAAAACAAAGGAAAATACTCTCCCTCCATCCCATTACACACCTCCCTTCCATTTCCTTCTATTCAACTCTGCTCCCCTCCACTCAAAAGAATCCAAACATCATAGCTTAAGCATTCATTCCATCAAGTAGTTATTAATTCTACGAGTATTTTATATCTTTTCATGGGCAAATTAACTTCATATTTTCAACATATGGAATTTGACAGCTGCAGCATGCTCCCAAAGCAGGTCGAGCATTAAGCATGCATAGTCACTGAAATATCATGTACACTTACGGGAATTGGACTATTATAGAGAAGCAGGGACATAAATACAATATGTAAACTTAAGTACAGCATTACTCATCCCGGTGCATGTTTCCATTACAAAATGTGACGTGATTAAACAAAGTATAAGTTTAGATTCTCCACTAGATTGCTTTAGATTTTCTAACATCCTCCATTGTCTGATGAACTTCTCTCTCTCTTAATGCATCCTCAGCTTTTACTTTCTCAGGAACAAAATCTGAACAAGCAAAAGCAATGTAGAAAACATTGTAAGTAGGGTACGGTGAATACAGGGAAATGTAAACTTAAGAATAGGATAGCATTATAACTGGGATATGAAATTACCGGAAAGAAAGTCATATCTCCTCTGCTTACTAACAACATGCGCTGACAGGAAAAGCAGGTGACTAATCAGTGATTGGGAAATGTTTAATAGACTCAATGAGCATGAACAAGCTCAAGATCAATTCCTATGGTCATAAAAAGTAGTAGTTCTACAAGCCATTTAGGTCATACCTCCATACCAAATCTTATGGTAGTAAATATTTTAAATTTTAGCTGCCAACCAATTAAAAGGTTTTCACAACATTGAGCAATCAAACTCACCTGCCTTGCTTTTTCTCTTATCAAAGAGATCAAAAAAGTTAATGAAATATCGGTGCCTTATCAATGGGTAAGATTAATGACTTTCCACTTTACTCTTGATCTTTTTTCTTTTCAGGATAGATGTTTCCTTTGATATTGAACGGGGTAAGATAAGGCAACCTTCGCAATAACTGAGGACAGAGGAATTCTAGAAAAGACCAATAGAAGACATTAGAAAAACAAATACCATTCCCTTTGAAATTCCTCAGCACTGATGAAGTTGTACAATTTTTTTTACCACATCCCTATACCATTCAAGCATAGTTTATTAGCTTATTTTATTAACATACATAAATTGGAATGCAGGTTTCCACAAGCAAGTGACGGTGCTGAATCTGTTTCAGTGGCCAAATATAGTTCGTGGCACTTACAAGTTGGAGATATGCAGAATCTGGAGAGGTTTGATGATATTCATAACTGAATGAGTTGATAGCTATTCAGAGGTTATCAGAATAAATGATTCAAGAAAAGAAGTTTATCCGAACCGAATAATAGTTACCTAATGCTTAATATTCTTCAGTATGGGTATAGTCGCGTAGGTGTGTGGTATGCTACTTGGAAAATTTATGTTACACGGGTATACTTTGTTGATGTATTATTTAAATAAGTAATATGTTTTATAGTATTAATTAGTACCTTATTAATATAATTCTTTAAAGAAATTTAAAAAAGTTGCATTATATATATATATATAGGTACATTTAATCAATCAATATATTTCTACATGTTGGTAATTATTTTAAAGTAATGCATTTTAGTCTTTTCCAAGATGTTGATACTCACAAAACAAATTTTACTAATTAAAACTCTTAATCTTTTTTCCTTTTAAACCCCTCCCCCCTGCCTCTTCCTAATGCAAGAGCATCTGTTCTACTGTTCCACTCGCCTCTTTCGTCGTTTTCTTCCAGTTTGCACCATCCTGTCAAAGTCCCCTACCTTTGTTTTCTTCCAAAAGCATCTTTTCCCAGTCCCCTCTTCCATCATCTCCTACAGATCTCCATCAACCACACCATCTGCACTACAACTCCTACTCTGTCTTCACCCACATTCCACCTTTCATAAGGGAGTTGATCTATTTGGTGGTAACACTGATCTAAAATGTTTTTAATTCACATTAACAAGGGAAAAAACCAATATTTACTATTAATTTAATTTGGGATAGCTACTAGATTATGAGCTTCACTGTATCAGAACAAAACCAATATGATATTCCCTACCCTATCTTACGACAAAACTCTTACAAAGTCCCTCACCCCAAAAGCATGACCAAAAATGATCAGGAATTCTACCCAAGCAGTTCATCTTCAAATTATATTGAAAAAAAAAATTCATTATAAATATAAGCCTAAGAGAAATGTTGGGAACACACTCCGAGACACTTTTGAATAGACTCTCTAATTAATTGAAAATTATTAGAGATCACAAAATTTGGTCTCACTTATCTAAGCCTAAAACTCACAAGCCTTCAAAATTTTCAACTAATAATAATGAAAAATATCCCTGAGTTCCCAAAACATAGATATTAACATCATTGTTGGAAAACAAGCAATCAGAAAATGTAATTGGAATTGGACCATCCAGCCGAGAGTAGCAACTGCCTGCACCTTTCAGATTGATGCTTCATAGGCTATGGACTGTCCAGCCGAGAATCAGACCACCTCTAACCGGCCGAGTATGAAAGCTTCCATCAAGCCTAGCACCTAATATAGGTTGACTCGCACTTGTAGATCGCCGGAATCTATAGACAGACCACCCATTATAATCAACTCACTCCATCACATTGGGGTTTTGGGGTTCAAAGTGTACCGTGATATTCTAGATTCTTCCTACACATGACTAAGGCACCATTGGCACCACCCTTTCTTGCACGTGAGGGAGGCACCGTGCCATGCACAACACCCCTAAAAAGGCAGGAGCCACTAGAGGACACACTCATTAAATAGATAGTACTATAGAGGCTCGGTGTGGATTTTTAAGTTCATATTGAGCTTTAGGACTCACCAACAAGTATGTTCTGAGGCCTAAACAGTTATATACTACGTTACAGCATACAATTGACAATAGAATCCAATTTCAAACTTCATTGAACTCACATATCAATCAAGAAATTACCTAGGTGCTTGTAATGCAGCGATTTCTTGCGGTCCTGAACACAAGAAGCATAAGCGTCCTGCGTGAATTGCTCAAGGAACTTCTCCTGCAAGGAAAAAGGCAAACGATGAAGGAAAACATGAACACATGGAAACAGAAAACAACGCAAGGATTAGAAAGCTACCACAGCATTGTTGATGGCCAACAAAGCTTCCTGCGAAACGCGCATATCGGGATCCTCGCCCTTAATCATGGTCCTGATACGATTCATCGGAAACACGTTCGTCTTCGCCTCTTCTCCGTTGCATTTTAATCCCTTCTCGCCGTGTTGTTCCGAATTGCCATTGCTGAGCTTGAGCTTCTTATTCTTCTTCTTGTCGTTTTCCTCTTTCTCGACGGCTCTATCCTTCTTCTTCGTTTTGCTTTCGGTTTTCGTTTTCTTCTTCTCCGATTTCGGCGTGTTGGAGGGAGACATCGATATTACAGTGCAAAAACGCACGCACGCGGACACAGGACCCTCTGTAGTGTCGGAGACTGGTATCAAAGACGAAGCGTGAGGGTAGCTGGTTTGAATTTTTGTTGGGCTACAAATTGGGGCCATTTACCTTTTGTAGTCCATTCAGTAAAATGGGCCTGTTGTTGGACTCTTAGTGTTGAAACCAAACACAACTGTGCCTCATATTGGGCCTTCTGAAAAGACTCCATCTTAATATAACGGTTCATGATGTATACCTCTTTTTTTAAAAATAATTAAATTAAATTTTTTTTTTTTTAATTCCACCTGTAATATTTAATTTAGTACTTTTTTTTCACACATCTTTCCTCTTTTTTTCAATTTTCACATTTACCCCTTACCTTTCCTTCAACCTATTTTGGTAGATTGTTTTAATTCTTTTAATTTTACATTACTTTTTTCCCTTCTCCTCTTTCAATTTCCTTATTATTATCTCCTTTTCACACATGCAAAATGTAGAACTAGTTTTCAACAATATTATAGGAGTGTGTGTGATTTTCTCGACAATGTTGATTGTGTTTTTTTACATATTGTTCCGAAAAGTACTTTCCAAAAGTATAAAAATATATATATATATATATATATATATATATATATAATAGAAAGATCTTTCTAAAGTACAGCTCCTTTATTTTCTTTTTAAAAATTATAAAATATTTATAGTTTTTTTAAAATAAAATAAAATAAAATAAAGTGTATATATTATGAACCTAATATAACATGTATTTGAATATAAATATTTTTCGGATTTACAATATTCATTATTAGCGGATAAAACCACAGATTAACTCCTTGGATATAGAATCTCTTAATATTCAATGTGAAATAAATGTGTATTTGGTTACAAGATATTCACTTATTTTATTTCACATTAAATTAGTGCATATCTTTTGATTCCACTATACGCATTTTCGCAAATCTTTGATATCTAAAGACCTTTTATATTCATCATTCTCGTCCACCAAAAATATAGAATAGGTTATCACTTTTGTAACTGAGAACCGAAATGTTGAAACATGAAAATGAAGATTGGTAGGTTATATGGCAATCATTCGGGCAGCACTTGATGACACAGACGTGGATATTGCCTAACATCGAAACTACAGTGTTCTAATTGGATTTGTCGGTGTTACAAATGTCATTTTTTAATTCCATGCCCATCTTAACTTTGGAATGGAGGAATTTTAATTAGGTAGGAATAGGATGATGTTGTACTCCTTTTTATGTTTGGTTGATTAGTTTAGGTTGAATTTCAGGCTGTGAATGTGACATTGATACCGAATGTGAATGATTGACTAGTATCAACCTTTGTTTGGGATGGACGAGTGTCCACTATTGTTACTATCATTCAGGATTGTGCTTCCCCCACTTTCGTTTCAGTCATAAAGTATAAAATTGTAATTTTGTTATGTTATTTCTAGAGAAGCGAAATCACATATCTGTGTGTGAAAATCCTCATTCTTGCTGAAACTTTATTTGAATATGAAGAATGTTTGATCACGTGGTTTCACTTGGCGATCATCTCAGTTCTCACTCACGGGATTATTAGAAGATAATTGTGGTTGCTGCGGGTTGGTTGATGCATCATTCTTACTGTGTAATGTGTGCCATAACTGACACCCTTTTCTGATTTTTATTTATCCTAAAAAAGAAAAAATTTAAGACATGATTCGTGATGCCTCAAAATTGCTGACAATCAAAGTTAAAAATATATTTATGTAACAAAATTTTTATTCGTCAAATATTATTTTAAAATTAATTAAAATCAAACTTTGAAATATTAAATTATTTAATTTAAGTTAAGAATTTGAGAGTGATATTCCTTTCTTTAAAAAGGTATTTTTCTCTTAAAAATTAATCGACACATATATTAAATATGAACCTTTTTTTGTGGTAGTGTAACACTGTCATTTCATAACTATATTGTTTGATTTGGGAGTTGTTGTTGATAATTATATAATTGAGATATTCTAAGAGCAAGTTGATCTCTGGAGGATTGGATCAAAGATAAGTGAAATCAGCTCAGAAAAGGTATAGAAGGAAGATTTTCTTTTTTCAAAGGAAAGATTCAAAATTCTTAGAACTTTGTAGAGAAACTAGAGAGGATACTACTCTTGTTTTTTTATTTCTTCCTTCCTTCCTTCCTATATTTTTCACTTGAACTCTTTCTTCTCTACCATTTTCACAACTGATCATAAGAGGTGGTGAGGAAGTCTGAATTCCACGGTCAGAATCCTTGAGCCAGTGGTGTGTGGAGTCGCTCCTCTTCATTTTCTCTTGTGGATTTGAGTCTCCAAGAGGTAAAGGAAGCAATGATTCAATTTAAGTGTGCAATTTGTGTTGGTGATGATTGGAATGAGTTGCTTATTTCAGTTGATTGATTCAATGATGAAGTTGAAAGGGATTTTCATGGAGGTTCATGATCGATTAGTGATTAGTTTCAGTTGCATGTTGTTTTTGGTGATGAATTTATATTGTATATGTTTATAAATTTTGTTTATTATGTTGCATGTTATTGGAATTTGTTGCTTTTCAAGTATTTGGCAAAAATCAGGTTTTGCACAAGTGCAGAATTTGATATTGCATCAAGTGTGCTTTCAAGGCATCGAGCGTGGTTCTAAAAGAAAGGTTTTTGTCTCACTTATGTTAGGCGCGCATGATCGGTGGCGCCAAACATGAGGAGAGAGACTCGTCTTAGGTTGGAATTACATCGGGATGTAAGTTGAATGATGTCGGGCATGAGGAGAGAAACTCATCTTTACTTGGGTTCACGTTAGACATTAAGGTGTGTGGCACCAAGCATGAGTCAAGTAGAAAGATTTTTACCTGATCAAGGTCAAGCGTGGATGTTGTCATGCCAAGTGCAGGAGTGTGAGGCACTCTCCACTTCAACCACACCGGGTGCGAGTGACGTGACACTTAGCATGGGCGGTCAATGATATCGAGGACACGATGAGTGGCGTCAGACGCCAGTTGGATGATTAGAAGTTGCTTTTTAATGATGTTTTACAATTGATTGATGAAAGATAAGTTGTATGCTAAACAATTGGTTGTTAAATGTTGTTTTACAATTGATGTGTGATGAATAAGTTGTATACAAAAACTTGTTGAGATTTCCGTTGAAGTACTTTTGTTATAATTGAAATTTAGTTTAATTCTATCAACGGTCTCAAACACGGCAAGTATACCGGCCGTTCAAGTAGTAAAAATATCGTATCCACAGGGATTAGAAGGTAAAATAAGCATTTATTGACTATTCGTGACTAAAAAATAATTCCAATTTCATAATTTGTCATGTGAATTCAAGGTTAAGACTATTGGAATGAAAGCTGTAAATAAATATTGGTTTGTGAGTGGAAAGGGTAGAAATGATTTTATGGTTTTGTGAGATTGTGGGGTCAGATTTCACCAAACGTCAAACTAATGAATCCTTAATCTCTTGTTAAATTCATTGCTTAGTCAACCCAATAGTTTACTCAAACCTAATCCCTTAGAGCAAGAGCCTAGATGTGGATATTGAATATCAATCCCTTGAGTACCTAATATCTACATCCGCATTACGGGCTAGGGTTTAAGACTACTAATGGGCTAAGCTCCATTCCCAGATACATTTCCCACTAGGCATTTGTTTCAGAGCTAGTTTCAAAGGTATTTCCCAATACTCAATGGAACCTTAAATCATGCAAAGGGTGATCAATCCAAAGCAAGCATTAAGCAAAGAAACAAACACAACAATGAATGAAACAACAAATATATATATCATTGAAAACGTAAGGATTACAATAGAGTATGTTGGCTACATCTAACCCCACAAAATGGGTGAAACCACTCAACAAAGAGGGCAAATACAAAATAGAGATGGAAGAGGAAGTGAAGAACCGAAGGAAAGATCCGCACACGGACGATCCCAAGCCCTGGGAATCCCTTCCGCAGCTCCTGGAGGCGCCCAATGTGAGAATGGAGAGAAAGATCCCCGAAAATGGCTTCAAATACGAGCCTGAGAGATCAGATTAGGGTTCCGCGCCCGGCGCACAATTCTTCGCGCCCGGCGCAAGTTCTTCCAGAGAAGTCAAGCACTCTCTGTCTCAACACAAGCCCGGCGCAATTCCTTTTGCGCCCGGCTTAATATAACTGGCAGAGATGAAATACTCTGTTTTTGTCACGCCCAGCGCAGGTTATATTGAGCCCGGCGCAGAACCTCTTCTCTGCTCCTTAGCTTCTTAGGTTTCCAATCCTAAGAGTCTTCAACTTTCCACTCTTCCTCAATACCTGCACAAAAAATGAGGTGGATTAAGGTATTGTTAGATGAATTTGGGTTAGTTATATCTGCACACAAAATGAACCAAAAAGAGAACAATTATATTGCAATGGTTCAAAGGATGAGTGGAATTTGTTCAATAAGCCTCATCCAAAAAGAGGTAAAATTGAGACTTAACAACTCCCCCAAACTTAGAACCTTGCTTGTCCTCAAGCAAAAGGTAATTAATCTAGCAGATAACAAACAATGCAAGTGAGTCAATTTCTACATCCTAGTTCACTTGTATCTTCTTTTCGCAAGCATGAACCTCAGATGAATTTCCAATCACAATTATTGCAATAGAACATGACAAGGTGCAAACAAAGGTTTCAAAAGAGATCAAAGAGCTGAGAAGAGTAATGACTATCTGTGTATGCATCCTCACTAGGAAAATGTTTCTCTCTATGCACACTAGTGTATCAGGGTGAGTGTTTCTCTCTAGTCTACTACTCACGCCACATAATTCAACTTTGCTCTTCGTTTCCAAATGAAACCAGTGGTAAAACAAATGCAGACACTTATCACAAGGTCTTTATTAGGGCAATCTGGGTCAAGCAGGGTCAAGCAGTAGCAGTTTTATGGTTTTTCAAGGATTGAAGGTGCTATAGCTTAAGAGAGCAAATAAGATTTTTCAATGATGTCCCTCTCCATACCCCATTATAACAATTTGGCACATGCCCTTTACCTGATCCAAGCCATTAGCCTTTATGAGATGCATATTTACATTTTTGCATCTTAATATTTTTGTTTTTGTTTTGCTTTGTTTTTTTTTTTTTTTTTTTTTTTTTTTTTGTAATGGCTGACCACATACTTTCTTCTTCCCAAAATTCCCCATTCTTCAACTCCCCCAAACTTATTTGATGTCATCAGTTTGCTCTCTTAACCAAAACAAGGGTTATGGTTAATTTTTCATGGTTTGGGACAAGTGGAAGGTGTGGTGTTTAGGCTTAGAAAGGTATGGGTCAAGTGAAGAGTGGAGATGGCTTTTTGGCTTAGATGGTTAACAAAAGATGGAAATGTGAATGCCTTGATCATATAAGTGCACAACATAAGCAAACCACCAGGGAAACTCAAGCAAAGTCTATCATGCAACCTAAGTGTAGTTCACTCATAGGTATTTAGGCTCACACCTCACCTGGCTATGCATGCACAACTATCAAACTCAGCTCAGTTCTATGATCAACATTGAAACCCGTATGCAACTAGTTATGAACTAAAGATCTAATGTGACTTGAAAATGTCTAAGGTACACACACCATAAACATCAAGCAAACTATAATCCAGAATCGATCACAAGCAGAACAAGTATCAACAAGATTAAAAACCATGCTAAGGCAGACTATTCACAAAAGAACCAACAAAGTAATCATCAAAAAGACTATATATAAAAATAGTTAAATACTGAAAATAAAAGACAGAAGAATAAATTGCAATAGACAAAGGTAAACTAAGGTAGGCTCCATCTGCTTCCATCTATGGGGTCTGGTCATCATCATCTCCAAGAGCTGCTCCACCATCATCAACTCCATCAACCTCAGCAGCTCCACTCCCCCAAACTTAGGAGCCTGGTCCCCAGGCCAACCAGTATACGCCTGAAAGTCCTGGTAACCAGAAGTGATTGCAGAGTGTACTCATGAAAGAACATGGTGAGCACAAAATTTATACACAGTGATGACCAAGCAAATATAGCAAAAATGGAGAATATCCTTAGACCAAAATTAAGCACAACATGCATGCACACGGAAATGAACTATAACAATGCAACATAAAGCACACAAACATACAACATACAACAGAACATAAAGAAACATGATTGAAAACAGATAAATATGGGCTGTCAGGAATGTGGTGCGCCGGGCTTAACACAGATGCGCCGGGCTTAATATCAGTAAAAATCAACGAGGTTTCAAAATCTGATATCGCGCCGGGCGTGCGTTAAACGCGCCCGGCGTGGTGGTTCCAGAGACCAAAAATTGAGTATTAGGCCGGGCGCAAAAGAGTCACGCCCGGCGCATAGTCACTTTAAAAGGTCAATTTGCCCAGGTTTTAAATTAGGATCAGGCCTTATTTCCACCTAGACACAGAATTGCCTCATTCCTCACATTCCAAACAAAATGTACCCTATATTTACCCATTCAAACATGATTCTAACAACTAACACATAACACAAACAACATATACCACAAAACATATAACACAAAACACAACACATAATACAAAACAACACTTATAACACAGAACAACATGCAACAAAAATCTAAAACACAGTTCAGATCTCTGGGTTGCCTCCCAGGAAGCGCTTGTTTACTGTCCCGAGCCTGACGGTGGCCAACTTGAAGTGCTCTACTCTCCTTCTCCTCCTGTTGCTCTTGTTCCTCCTGGCTTTGTGCTCAATCTCATGATTGCTCAACAATTGCTCAGAGGGATTGGTCAATCTTGTTCATAGTACCTAGCATACAAGAGAAAGTAGAGGACTAGAGCGCCCAGGTCAGCTTCAACAATTCATTGCTACCATAAAATGAAAATAAAAGTAAAAGAATAAGTCACAAATAGCTATAAATACTAAATCGCCATTCTAATCCCCGGCAACGGCGCCAAAAACTTGTTGAGATTTCCGTTGAAGTACTTTTGTTATAATTGAAATTTAGTTTAATTCTATCAACGGTCTCAAACACGGCAAGTATACCGGCCGTTCAAGTAGTAAAAATATCGTATCCACAGGGATTAGAAGGTAAAATAAGCATTTATTGACTATTCGTGACTAAAAAATAATTCCAATTTCATAATTTGTCATGTGAATTCAAGGTTAAGACTATTGGAATGAAAGCTGTAAATAAATATTGGTTTGTGAGTGGAAAAGGTAGAAATGATTTTATGGTTTTGTGAGATTGTGGGGTCAGATTTCACCAAACGTCAAACTAATGAATCCTTAATCTCTTGTTAAATTCATTGCTTAGTCAACCCAATAGTTTACTCAAACCTAATCCCTTAGAGCAAGAGCCTAGATGTGGATATTGAATATCAATCCCTTGAGTACCCAATATCTACATCCGCATTACGGGCTAGGGTTTAAGACTACTAATGGGCTAAGCTCCATTCCTAGATACATTTCCCACTAGGCATTTGTTTCAGAGCTAGTTTCAAAGGTATTTCCCAATACTCAATGGAACCTTAAATCATGCAAAGGGTGATCAATCCAAAGCAAGCATTAAGCAAAGAAACAAACACAACAATGAATGAAACAACAAATATATATATCATTGAAAACGTAAGGATTACAATAGAGTATGTTGGCTACATCTAACCCCACAAAATGGGTGAAACCACTCAACAAAGAGGGCAAATACAAAATAGAGATGGAAGAGGAAGTGAAGAACCGAAGGAAAGATCCGCACACGGACGATCCCAAGCCCTGGGAATCCCTTCCGCAGCTCCTGGAGGCGCCCAATGTGAGAATGGAGAGAAAGATCCCCGAAAATGGCTTCAAATACGAGCCTGGGAGATCAGATTAGGGTTCCGCGCCCGGCGCACAATTCTTCGCGCCCGGCGCAAGTTCTTCCAGAGAAGTCAAGCACTCTCTGTCTCAACACAAGCCCGGCGCAATTCCTTTTGCGCCCGGCTTAATATAACTGGCAGAGATGAAATACTCTGTTTTTGTCACGCCCAGCGCAGGTTATATTGAGCCCGGCGCAGAACCTCTTCTCTGCTCCTTAGCTTCTTAGGTTTCCAATCCTAAGAGTCTTCAACTTTCCACTCTTCCTCAATACCTGCACAAAAAATGAGGTGGATTAAGGTATTGTTAGATGAATTTGGGTTAGTTATATCTGCACACAAAATGAACCAAAAAGAGAACAATTATATTGCAATGGTTCAAAGGATGAGTGGAATTTGTTCAATAAGCCTCATCCAAAAAGAGGTAAAATTGAGACTTAACAATAAGTGTGGCATGGTGAGATGTTATATGAGTTGATATGATATGAGTTGAATGTGTTGTGAAGTTGTAAGTCATTGTAGTTGCTTAGATTGATTTTTTATGTTGTTTGCTCAAGATGTATGTTGTTTACGTTGCTTAAGTTGACATGTTATAAGGTTGAACATTGAATGTTGTATGTTGTTAAAGCTGATAAGTTGAATGTTGGAAGATGAATGAGTTGTTAAGTTGATAAGCTATAGATATGTAGGTTAGATACATTTCTTAGTTACGATGCATAGAAACTAAATGAGAGTTAAAGATATTTTCAAACGCAATATCCCATTGTGCGGATATATGTTGTGGTGCTCTAAGAGCCCGATTGAACCCTTCAATAGGTAATTTGGTCTCTGAATGGGTAATTTGTTTTTCAATTGTTTCCTTTAGATTTTATGTGATATCCATGTATGGACAAGGTCGAGACACACATGTATAAAGCGACCAATTGAATAAAGTATCGGGTCGGAGACTCAGTCTCTAACCTATTATTAGAGGATTGTAGTATTTGAAGGGTAGTCAATGGGTTAATTCCATAAGTGACTTAGTGTTGCAAACTAATATCGTGGCCCATACCAAAATTGCTCCATCTTGACATAGTACCATACTTTCTTGTTAAGTGGTGAAATCTGAAAAATCAATATATCTTATGTTAGTTGTTGTTTCTAGCCTTGTGCTAGTCGTTATTTATAGTCTTAACATCAGTCGTTATTTCTATTATTCTAACTATTGTGATTCAGTAGAGTCAAATTACTTAAACTACTCAAACTCATATGTAAAAGATCTACGTAGTTAACATATGTGATAACACATTAGATAATGTATGTATGTTGTTGTGAAGAATATGTTGTGAGTTGTTTAATAAATATGATAATATTGTCCCGTTGTTAGATGAATTATTTTAATATGATGATATTTATATATTGACATGTGTTAAACGATGATAGACTTCTTCACACTAAATTCAATTTGATTCAACACATTCAGTATTCACCTCAATTCTTTGGTGAGAGAGTTGTTTAGGATAGTGAGAACGATGCTTCCTCATTTTCTATGGTGATTTATATCATTTATTTTCTTTTCCATCTTTTTGCATATGTTATATATAACTTATGTGAAAAAAAAAGGAAATTGTATCAATTTGATATCCAAAATAAAATAAAATTACTACATTTATATCATTTAATTAATCTACATCGGACAACAAGGTATAAAATGTGTTTTTGTAAGTAATATAAAAAATATTTAATAGTAAAATATTTTTCTTTCATTTATATTATTAATTTACACCCATCTCAAAATCATAATTAACATTCTATTTGAAACTTTGTGACAATTACTCAATACAGTAATACGTACGTAATTTATTTATTTATTTTATCATCTCTATCATAACTCTAGTAAGATACATGTCCGTCTCACCATGCATCATAAGCCTCGTAATAGAAAGGATTCTCACACTTCACAATAGTACATTAATAAAACACAACACTCAGTCCACATTAATTACAAATAAATTGTGACTATCATGTTATAGGTATATCATTGTCTAGAACTAGAATGATAGATAGATTATAGATAGTAATATAATTATGGATAGAGAGGATAGTTGAAATCTATTTGTAATGTGAAGTGGGTGTTTTGTTTTATTATTGGTGAATGTGCACCAGGATAAGTTTTTTGTATTCTTACTCTCTTTTTATCTATTTTGACACACTTTATTTTATGTTTGGTACAATTATTAATACATTTCTTTGATTTATAAAAGAAAAAGACAAGATGATAGACAATTGTATTTATGGTGATTCAATTATAATATTTTTGTTAAAAAAAGTTTGTACCGAAATAAGACATAATCTCATATATATATATAAAGTCAAAATCAACCATTAATTTCTGAAAATTTTTAATAAAACTACAAAATTGAATTCAATTTAAAGTCTTAATTAGGAGAAATAAAAAATACTTAACCAGTTATATATCACCCTCGTAGAACGATTCAACTACAATGTAAGATAGTGTGACATTTTCTTTTGTTATTGTTATCACTTAGTGCATGTTTGGATTAGTTTTTGAAACATGATTTTACATTTTCTCTCTACGTTAGATATCAATTTTACGTGAAAACAAAAAAATTTTGCTTCAAACAAACGTGAAAATTCAGTGTAACTTGTATATAGTGTGCTATTTTCACTGTAACAATATAAGATCACGTATATAATGGATCAACAATCTTCAAATAAAATAATGTTTAACCGTTCAACTTGATCAACAATATTGTAATCCTACTTACTGTCCAAGTATCTTGAATTAATTGGTTGACTGCACACGTGTTTTCTCTTTGTCTTTATGCTAAGCCTCTCGAAAGACTAGACAATAAATTTAAAGGAGGTGCATATGATTAGCATATTATATTACATATTTTGTTTAGTTTATTTTAGAAAAAAACAATCATTGAATTTTGTAAGAATTACGAAAGGGATTTGAATATATATATATATATATATATATATATATATATATATATATATATATATATATATATATATAAAATAATACCAACAAAGCATATCCTAATTAATACATAAGAATTCAATTTAGTAAATAACATCGACAAAAAAATAGAAAATTGCAAATTAGTTTTTTTATACGTGCAAATTACAATTCAGATGCCAAAGAATCGATGTAGTACAGCTATTACATATTATTCATCTATATATTGTCAGTATATTTACACTGATAGTTAATTAGAGCTATTAATAGTGTTTTTTATTTTAAATTAATTAAATGAGCAGATAAAAAAATACTATTAACGGTTTTGATTGACGGTTAGTATAAAAAATTTTTATACTAACTGTGTATAAGTGATTAACTCAAAAATAAATGCAAATAACGAGATATAATCATATTAAATGATTCGATAATCACATTAAATATACTGAGGGTTCATGATTTTTAAATGTATTTAATAAAAAAATCAATTATATGTTTGAATTATTTTACTTTTGTTTTATGCAGACTACAAACGTATAATGACAATTGACGACAATCTTTCTTTCTTCTATCAACCGTTAATTTCATTATAAATTGTTGTTTAAATGAGTGATTTAGAACATAGTTTTAAAAATCGAATCCGTCATCAAATTGATTAGGATACTGAATCAGTGAGTTAAAGGTTGAATTAGTAAGTTACTAATTGAATTGCATGACCTGATTTTTATTAATTTTTTTAAAAAATATTCATATTAAATATATTTTATACTTATAAATTTCAATAAATTTATATCTTATTTTAAATTTTAATTTTCATCTTATTTAAAATTATCTTTATTTTTATTTTGTATAAAGAAATACATATAAAAAAATTAATGTTCAACTGTATATTAATATAAATTAAAATATAAATAATATGTACATATATAATATACTTGTAATTGACATCACAAAATAATATATGTAATACTATATAAATATTATATTATTGAATATATTATTTAAAATTAATAATATATTACAAAATTTTATTTAAGTTGCATATATTACAAACAAATATATTAAAATAAGTAGTTATTATTATGTTTAATAAGATTTTTTGCTCTTTCATTAGCATGATTCAATTCCCATTGTTATTTGTGGTTTGTGTTCTTTAAAAAAAATTAAGGTTGAGCCAGTTTGACCCACTAGTTTACTAGTCGAACCAAAAATTGACCGGTTCACTCTGATTTAAAACGGGTCAAATAATTTGTTGAGTTTTTTTTTGCCACTTATCGTCTTAGTAAAATTTAAATGTTCCATTTGTCTATGGGTGTTCATTACAAATAATATATATTGTTGAGATGTGTAATAATTGATTTTTATATGAGATGTGAAATAATTTGAAAAACTATATGTACCATAATTTTTAAGTAATCAATTGCTATAAATTCTTTAAATTGATAATGTATCAACATTAATTTTTTTAAAAATTATATATATATATATATATATATATATATATATATATATATATAAAGAGAGAGAAGAGATTTACTTATTTCAATAATAAATCTATTTAAACTTATTTAACTTAATAACTCGTATTTTACATCAAATTTTAATAATATAATTATTAAATTAAAAGTTTTTAATGCATAGATCAAGGCGATAAACTTTTAAAAAAAATTAAAAATTACTTGATGCTTTATTTCATTAATTCAAATCGACGTATAAAATATTTTTATGATTATTTATCAATTTGAATATATATAGAGTGAGAGAGAGAGAAAAAGAAAGGAATTACTTACTCTAAGAATAAGTTTTCTTATACTTACTTTATTCAATAACTTATATTTTTCATCAAATTTAAACAATTCAACCATAAAACTAAAAAATTTTAATGTATAAATCAAATATGTAATTTTTTTAAAATTAAAAACTATTTGATACTTTGTTTTGATAATTTAAATCAACATATAAAATATTTTTATGATTATCCAAGTTAAGGAAGCAAAGTATCAAATAATTTTTATTTGTAAAAAAATATATAGACTTAATCTATATATTAAAAAAATTTAATTCAACGATTGGATTATTAAAATTTAATATAACACATAAATCATTAAATGAAATAAGTATAGATAGATTTACTCTTGAAATAAATAAATCTTTCTTCATATATATATATATATATATATATATTATTTTTATAAGAAACTATGACTTATTTTCACAAGGTCAATCCTTATAAAAAATAAAATGATATTTTTAATGTCTTTATATTTAAGATGATGATAAAATTTTGATCCTTAATTAAAAAATTCAAATACTAAATCAATTAAGTTAATGACTTTTAATTAATATATCTATACTAATATATAAAGGGGATACCCTTTTCAGTAACTACTTTGGTCTTCACTTTTTTGGACCATTATACATTTTTATTTTAAAAAAATTAGAAAAATATTTTTTAATAAAATTTAAGAACTTAAAATTAATAGATTAATCATAATACCAATTATATTAATATACTTTTATTATTTAATTTATATTTTTATTTTATTTTTAATAAAGGCATGGAGTGCCTCAACTCCACTAGTATAAATAAAGGGAAAGAGCTAATAATTATATACTTTTCACATATTTTTCTAATACGAATATTATTATTAATTAGTGTTTATTAAAAATTGACAAGATCCATTAAATTTGTATATTTTAGTTTTTATTAAAAAAATACAAAAAAAAAATATTAAAAGTGTATTTTTAACATTTTCTGTCTTTAATATTATTGCTATGAATAATGATAATTGTGGTGTGACCTGTGACCATGACTCGCGATATTTACTTTTCACTTTTACATGACGTCATTATTGCGGTGGTTGACTCAAAATAAAAGCATCACCTATTCCATCAAAAATGATTAAAAGTACAGTACTTCCAAACCACCATTTAATAATTTCCAAGATGAAAACATAAATATTCTATAGGAGTTTAAGATAATAATAAATATATTAATACTATTTTGTTAATATAATTCTATTAAAATAGTTTACTGTTTTAATAAATATATAATTTTAATTGTGTTGATTGAATACTTTATGTGTGTAAAAAAAAATAATATATATATATATATATATATATATTACATTAAAAAGTAAGATATTAATATAAAACTATAATTATGATAGGACAAATGAAATATAAAAATAGGTCAAGTTGTATTTTTATCCTCTCTATATATTAAATTCATATAGTTTTAATCCTTATATTTATAATTTTACATTTTTTATTTTATAAAATTTGTAACTTTGATCTCTTCATTAAATGTATATTTGTTGATTGTCAAATTATAATGTTAGTAGTGACTTAAAATAGTTATATAACATGATAATTAATATTTAATAATGTTTAGACTAAGTTGTACTTCTAGTTATTATTTTATTTCATTTTTTTTCTTATTTTATCATTTTATGAGATAAAAATTAAAATTAAAATAAAATTTTATTTAAATATTATTAAATGTTACATCATCCTAATTGTAAGCAAAAATTACATTTTTATTTGATCTTAATTATAAAAAAAAAAATCATTAGTTTTTGATACTCAAGATTAAATTTTTTTTTATCATTTATTTATTGTTATCTTTATTTCCATGTATTCATTTATGATTAATATTAAATATAACAATCACTTTAAGTAAATGTTATATTTATAATAAAAATTGAATTTATAATATAATTAATTAAAAGTAATTATATATTATTGATCTTAATAATTTATCTTATATTATTTATAATTAGAATCAGAGGGGTAATATTAATTAACATATAATCTATTTTGAGTTTATTTAATATTCTAAAAATATGGTATTGGATATAATATATTACAATTTTAATATCAACCAATAAATATTTAATGAGAAGACTAGAATTACGAATTTGAGATTATATTTCTTTTTAAAAAAAATACAATTTTGTTGAACAAATAATATAGTATAATAAATAAAAAATATAAAAGAGATAATAATTGTAACCTAGTAGTACTAAAAAAATTATAGAGATGCCAAAAATACTTGGTTAAGTTAAAACAAAAAAATAGTTGAAAAAATTAGACTTATTTAATCTAATGGACCGACTGACGGATTAATTCGAATCATAAAATAAATGATTTATATATATATAAAAAAATTAAAAAAAAAATTAGGTGCAATGTCAACTCGCTTTACAAGCATTAGTAGAGTTAATCCGAACCATTTAACAAGCTCACTCAGGAAAGAGAATTGTTTTAGTAAACCTCTTTAATAATGACTTTGATTCCCATCCATAAATTTAAAAGGAAAAAAAATAGTACCAAGAATATTTATTGCATCTTAAATTAATTTTAACTCATATCTTAACTAGGAACTTTTTTATATATCCATATAAGATTTATAATTTTACTAAAATGATGGACGTAATAATATACTTGAATCTCGGTGAATTTTATAGTAACTAAATCCTAACATTTAATAGTTTAACATTAATACCATTAATTAAAATAAGGTGGCTTAAGCCCCATGAGTCATGAGTCATGACCAGCTTAATCTAATTATAATCCAAAGAGAAGCGAAACCATGCTAAATCCAAAAGCTGCGGCAGTGTGAGCTCAGAAGCAATGGAAGACAATAACTTATAACGCAAATGACCTTATGAAAATAACCACCATATTTAAAAGCTTTAAATATACTATTTGCATGCGTGTCGTGCCCTTCAACGAGTACCATAAATACGTACCACTATTACCACTCTTCACTCATCTCCCATTTGATTATTCTCTTCCCACTCTCTAAGTTGTTTTACTTCTTCCACTCTTATATCTTTTCACAAAGCGCCCAAGCAACAAACTCTTGCACTCACACGCATGTGGAAAAAAGGACACATTGAAGCTTACTAGTTAGTCCAACATTCTGATGCAACCGTGCAAGCTTGTTTGTTTTCTTTGTCTTAACAAAGCAACCCCGTTGAACCTTTTTTGCCCTTTAACTCTATCCTTAAGCCACGTTTAGCATTTGCTTTAAGATAACTGTCTCACGAAAACTTGTCTTGTGCTTGTGCCTTTAAATATATATAATAAGCTCATTTTGCACTAATAATCCCAGAAAAGACAATGAGAGAGACACGTGTTCTGCTGGTTTTGCTTTGGTTCTTCTGTTCTTATGCCCCTTCTTCGTTTTGTGCAAATGTCACGTACGACCATAGAGCATTGGTCATCGATGGCAAGCGCCGAGTCTTGCTTTCTGGTTCTATTCATTACCCTCGTAGCACTCCTGAGGTTCTCTTCATTTCAATCTTTCTCTCTCTCTTTGTAATGCACACTGCACTCTTTTCTTAACTTTGTCTTTCGAGTTTGGACTTCAAAAGGGTAGTGTTTGTTTTGTTGTTGCAGATGTGGCCAGACCTCATTCAGAAATCCAAAGATGGAGGACTTGATGTCATTGAGACTTATGTGTTCTGGAACTTACACGAACCAGTTCGAGGCCAGGTTCTGTTCTGTTCTGTTAATGTTACTATTACTATTAGCATTTTTTTTATTGATTATGTCCTTCATTGTCTCTTGCATTGTATTCTGAGCGTGTTTGGATACAAGTTAAAAACGTTTTTGAGAGTTTCTCTATTAAAAATAAAAGGTATTTTTTAGTAAAGAAGTTCTGAAATATGCTTCTATGCTTGTATCTTTAGTTTTCAAACAAGTAAAAAATGTATCAGAGGGTCCAAAGTAGAAACCAAAAGTAAAAGTATGCAGCTTAGGAAAATAAATGGTCATTGTTTCACATATTTTTCAGTCTAGTTAAATCCTAAAAGCATGAAATTTGGAGGAGTATTTCTGAATGTCAATCAGAAGGCATAAATTGGTATTTTGAAACAGTTTATTAAGTTGAGGTCTTGTGATGAAATCAATGATGGATTATGTACTTTGGCTTTGCAGTATACCTTTGAAGGTAGGGCTGATTTGGTCAAATTTGTGAAGGCAGTAGCAGCTGCAGGACTATATGTTCATCTGCGGATTGGTCCATATGCATGTGCTGAATGGAACTACGGGTAAAATTGAATCCTTTCTTCGTATTTTTTTCAAGGACACTCATATCTGAACATGGACTTCATCTTTTCTGAACAGTGGTTTTCCTCTTTGGCTGCATTTTATTCCGGGAATTCAGTTCCGAACCGATAATGAACCATTCAAGGTAATTATTCCTTTCCTTTTTGTATGTCTCATCTTGCCACATCTGCTTCCTTCTATCATGTGAGATTTAATTTTCTTCAGGCTGAGATGAAGCGGTTCACGGCTAAGATCGTGGATATGATGAAACAACAGAACCTCTATGCGTCACAAGGAGGGCCTATTATCTTGTCTCAGGTTTTCCTTAAATTTTACTAACTACATGTCAAATTTTCCTTTATGAAAAACTATGGCATCAAGATGTGGAAGCATAGTATAGAGATTAGAGACAGAAGAGTGAAGACAATCTTGAATTCTTAATTGCCTATTGCGTACTTTTTAATAAGAAAAAAAATTGTCTAAAACTAATATGTACTTTCTAATGGCAGGTGGAAAATGAGTATGGGAACATTGATGCAGCTTATGGTCCTGCTGCTAAATCCTACATCAATTGGGCAGCATCAATGGCAACATCTCTTGATACAGGGGTTCCTTGGGTTATGTGCCAACAGGCAGATGCTCCTGATCCAATTGTAAGTTTTCTACCTTTAGTTCTCTACATCAAGTATTATGTAATTTTATGTCAGATTAAATGTTTACTCATTGAATTTTTGTCATTTTTATTTTTAGTACCAACAAAAAATTTTATCGTCAAGGACAAGAAATATTAATGACAGAAAAAACTCAGGGGTTAAAGACGAAAATTGGCAAAAACTTAGAAATTTAAACTAGTAAAAAAATTTGTTCAGACTAAAATTAAATATGGTCGAAAGTTAAGACAACTATAAACATGTTTGATCCTTTTATATTTTATTATATTGGCCGTCTTCCTTGTTCTTGAATAGAGCAATCTTACTGTGCTGCTGTTGTCTACACTTATCCTACAATTCCTACTTGATTGATAATTTCATAATTTTATATGTTAACTATTCTCAGATTAACACGTGCAATGGATTTTACTGCGATCAATTCACACCAAACTCTAATGCAAAACCAAAAATGTGGACTGAGAATTGGAGCGGATGGTTAGTAGAATCTTTTTCTATATAAACATTAGTTGTTTAAAGGTCATACTAAAAATATGATCTGATTGATTGTGTATCTCTTTCCTCGTTCAACCCTATTTTAATTTTTGTTGTAACCTTTGAAATTCTATGAAATCGTAGGTTTCTTTCATTTGGTGGTGCTGTGCCTTACAGACCAGCGGAAGATCTTGCTTTTGCTGTGGCACGCTTTTACCAGCGCGGTGGAACTTTTCAAAATTATTATATGGTAATGCAACCCTACGTGTTGTTTAAGGCTTTAAGCTATTCAATATAGGAAATGAGCTGATGCCACAACTTTTTCGGTTGCTTGCATGTAAACAGTACCATGGAGGGACTAATTTTGACCGGAGTACTGGTGGACCTTTTATTTCCACTAGTTATGATTATGACTCACCAATTGATGAGTATGGTAAGTCTTTCAACCTTATATCTCATTTCAATTGTCGACAACAGAGTTATATAAACTGGTCAAGCTTGCTTCCATATGCAGTCAAGAAGATAAATATACATTATTGCAGCTTGTCATCATATGCTTATGTTATATGTAGAGTACAAAGATTATAGTTAAAATATCTGAACTGCATGATGCAGGGATTATTAGACAGCCTAAGTGGGGCCACCTTAAAGATTTGCATAAAGCCATAAAGCTTTGCGAAGAAGCACTGATAGCAACTGATCCAACAATTACAACTCCTGGACCAAATATAGAGGTAATAAGGGACCCTTTTAAATTTAGGCCAGAATTTCTGGGTTTTCTTTTGGTGGCCTAAATGTCTATGAAATCCCAAGTTTTTGTCCTGAGAAATGCCTTGAAAAATGTGGAGATCCACTGGATCATTGTCAATTTGTCATAAGGTTTCCCTGGTTACTACTGCCTACCCATTTTCGTGAGTCATTTTTTATTAACTGTGGAAAAACACTATTGTCTGATGGTGCTGGTCTTTTCTTTTCTGGGTTAATACTTGTTTTATATGCTATAGAAAAACATAATGTATGCGGTTTAGTGAACAATCCCATAAGCTTAAAAATTTGGGGAGAGGAACACGAATGGTTGGTGGCAAGGATCAAATACCTTACATTTAGAGCCAATTATCCCGAAGACTTAAGTGTTGACTGACATGAATGGTTTAATTATATCTACTAACATTTACTATTCAAAACCAGGTTGCAGTTTACAAGACAGGAACTGTATGTGCAGCCTTCCTTGCCAACATTGCCACATCTGATGCAACAGTGACGTTTAACGGAAATTCATATCAATTGCCTGCATGGTCTGTAAGCATCTTACCGGACTGCAAGAATGTAGTGCTTAATACTGCAAAGGTTTGCCTCAACAACTTCCCAAACAAAATAGATAGATTAAGAAGTTACTTTCAAAATGCATGTGATTAATCTATCTACTGTTTAGATCTTTTCTTTCATTTTTTTAGTCTAAGAAGTAGCATAACCTATAGTTGTTTATGGTATGACAGATTAATTCTGCATCTACGACTTCAAGCTTCACAACTGAATCCTTAAAACAAGAGGTTGGTTCTTTGGAGGATTCTATCTCAGGATGGAGTTGGATTAGTGAACCTGTCGGTATTTCAAAGGCTGATTCATTCACAAAATATGGATTACTGGAGCAAATAAATACAACTGCCGATAGAAGTGATTACTTGTGGTACTCATTAAGGTATATAACATACCTTCATGGTTGAGAAAGCTTTCTTCTGACTTGCGATTCTCTGACCCATGGTAACACTTCATTATTTTTTATTCCTGTAGCATTAATATTGAAGATGATGCTGGTCCTCAACCTGTGCTTCACATTGAATCCCTTGGTCATGCACTTCATGCTTTCATAAATGGGAAGCTTGCAGGTAAATAAACTTTTTAAAGCAATGACCTCTGATTATATGTCTGTTTATGAGTTAAAACCCATATAATGGTGGGTCTCCAAGTAGGATTTGCACCCTTAAGCAACTCTGAACACTAGCAGTCAAAGTCAACCACTATATAGCGATCAGAAGAGAAATAACAAAGGTGGATGGTGTTTCTATCATCCTGCTATGTGTGACCACAGGCTACAGATGATAGACCAGTAACCTCAGTAGTGAGAATACTATCTAGATCAAATAACTGAAATTATGCACAGTGATAAAACTTAATATTCACCAGTTTTATCAGGAGCAGTTTAAAATATCTCACCAAATCCTAGGATCGTTAAATGTATAAAAGAGAAATTATAAACATAATGTTAAACTTGTGCATTCCTTGGCAAGTAAAATTTAAAGTAATGATATTTATACAACAAATTTCTACAACATTCTTTACAATTTAATTTTTCTTCCCATCTCTCTCCATCATATCACCCCTCTAATCCAACACTTCTCTCTGTTCTCTTCCTATCTCTAGTCTCTCTTAAATTGTAAAATTTATTGTATAAAATTGATTTATAAGGAACATTATCCCCAAATTAATCCCTTTAAGGATGTAGTGAAATAAAATCAAGGTTGATTAACAATGGATTATGATTAACTGTTCGTGAAATCTCTCTTATTTAAATGGAATATCTCATGGTTTATCTAATATACTTATCTGTAACACTATATGGGGAATTTTTTCAGGGAGTGGAACTGGCAACAGTGGCAAAGCTAAGGTCAGCGCAGACATCCCCATCCCTTTAGTGGTTGGGAAGAATACAATTGATCTCCTGAGTTTAACTGTGGGACTTCAGGTTCATCTTTTCTTCTTGTAATGTATATAAAGCATTTAGAAGTTAGAATTGAGGAAACTTTGGTTTGTAATATACATTGGCTTGTCAATCCCTCCCCATATCATGCACTTTATATCATCATGCCAGTTCTCGTTACTACATCAACTAATGCAAAACTTAATTTGCGCATCAGAACTATGGAGCTTTTTTTGACACATGGGGTGCGGGGATCACTGGTCCAGTGATATTGAGAGGTTTGAAGAATGGAAGCACTATTGATCTCTCCTCCCAGGAGTGGACATATCAGGTTAGTCTCAGATTAACTAAAGCCAGTTATTTTCTCTATCGTGTTCAATTTTGATGACTCCATTAACCGAAGAGGTTCAACTGAAATGCTGTAAATTGGATTTCGTTTCTCCTTTTTGATTGAAGTCGTTGATGGAATAACCGGTCTGAATTTTTGAGAATTCAGGTTGGCCTTAAACATGAAGATTTAGGCCCATCTAGTGGCAGTTCTGGACAGTGGAATTCGAAATCTACCTTACCAACAAATCAACCGTTGACTTGGTACAAGGTAATCATTATAAGAATGTAACATGCATTTGAATTCTCCATGTTTTCTTATGGATAAAACTTAGATACAGTACCATCGCTACTATTGGTGATATTTTGTTCTCCGATCAAAATTAATGCTTTATCTAGGTAATATGCAAAAATATTTAATAGAGTCTTTTATTATACAAATTATCGAATTGAAACTCTAACTTCAATCGAAGAATAATACCAACAGTACGTATGGTTTTACATACAAGTTTTACCATTTTCTTAATTATTCTCTCATTATTATAACTGCATAAGCAGACAAAGTCTCTTTGCACCTACTTGGTTCTCTTGGTTTATGGACTATCTAGTGTCATGTTTACTCAGCTGTGTTTGTATCTGATACTTTACAATCACTTCAAAGAAAATTAAGGGAATGCTACTATAGAACAAATGATTTTTTTGTTAACTAACGGTAATGCGTGTTGTATTAGACAAACTTCGCTACTCCCTCTGGCAGTATTCCAGTTGCAATTGACTTCACGGGGATGGGAAAAGGTGAGGCTTGGGTGAATGGACAGAGCATTGGACGATACTGGCCTACATATATCTCTCCAAAAGGTGGTTGTACTGACTCATGCAATTATAGAGGGGCCTATAGTTCATCCAAATGTCTTAAGAACTGTGGAAAACCATCACAGACATTGTAAGTGTCAGATATTCTGCATGAAAGAAATCCTGAATTGTTTGAAGAAAGTAAAGGCTATCCTGTTAGATTATTATTGAGTAACTGTTCCTGCAGATACCATGTACCGCGATCATGGTTACGACCAGATAGCAACACACTTGTATTGTTTGAGGAAAATGGAGGCAACCCTACACCAATCTCTTTTGCTACAAAACAGATAGAAAGCCTGTGTTCACATGTATCTGAATCTCACCCGCCACCTGTAGACTCATGGGATTCAGATACAAAATCAGGAAGAAAGGTAGGGCCTGTACTGTCACTGGAGTGCCCTTATCCTAATCAGGTAATCTCTTCCATTAAGTTTGCAAGTTTTGGAACGCCTCAAGGGACTTGTGGGAACTTCAAACATGGACGCTGCACAAGTAATAAGGCTCTATCCATTGTGCATAAGGTGTTATCTAGCTTCCTCTTTAAATAAGTTCATATTTGCCTTTTGTGTAGTTAATTTGACTTGCTCATTCTATTAAGCTGACTCTAATGAGTATTAATTAACAGGCCTGCATAGGATCAAGCAATTGTAGAATTGAAGTATCAATTAATTCATTCGGAGATCCATGTAAAGGAGTAGTAAAGAGTTTAGCTGTTGAAGCTTCTTGTGCATAGACATGTTGCTTCGAGCTATCCCAATTTCTAGCTGACTCGTTATTGAAGATGATCACTGGTTAGCCAATGTAAAGTGATATTCTGGTAGTAAGCCAGGAAAAAATGTCAATAAAAACAGCTTATTTTTACTTGATAAAAAAGAAAAGTCTCACTTATGCATGATGTGTGATTGGTATTGCATGTTAACTCGAAAGGAAGGTTACCAACTCACTAAACAAGAAATTGTTCCCATACATCAGTGTGAGAAAGACGAACAGTGAACAATATGGCTATTTCTGATAAGAGAAGTTAGGTTAATTAATTAAGCTGTAATGAAAATTTTCCCTAAAATAAAATTCATGGTATATGATTATATGTAGTACGTGTAATCACAATTTCATTTACGAAATCCTGGGGCAACATGTTAGGCCTTTATTTGTCTGGATACCTCACTAAGCTAGAAACCAAAATACTGACATGACAATAATTTGTTCAGGAAACTTTTATCATGATTATTGGTGATATTCACCTAGTTCTTCGTTGGTAGCAAACCACTGTAACGAGAACATCTTGAGGTTCCCTTCCCAAATACACTCAGATAAGATTTCTCCCGAGTCTGGATGATATTTCTGTGTGAAATTAAATAATTGCATGTGATATCAATAAACTTTCCATATTCACAATGCTCCTCTCAAGTTAGATTAGTTTTTCATAGATACATGCATCCATTTGATGCATGATGATAACCTTCGAATTATAACGTGAAAGCCAAATTGTTGCATAAGTTCACATCTTAATGCACCTGCCAAAGCTTGGTTCTACCTCTTCTCACTGCCAACTCAGTGCTTATCGATGTCTCACCACCAATCAGTATTGATGCACCACCTTTCCAGTTTCCCTGATAGGTAAGGGTAAATTGTTTTGATTTGGAGCAAGGCTTTAATCCTTGTAAGTTCTTACCCACATTGAGAAAGATGTAAAAGCACCCGAACTGGATTGTTATTTTTTTAATCGAGTATCACACACGCAGCCCAGTCTTGTACTGCTATTATTGATTCCTTAGCTACGTATCTCAACAACTTTTTCTTTCACTCTATCTTCACTGAACAAAAAAAGAAGGAAAAAAAAAAAAAAGAGTACTGTTTGATTACTATGATTTCAGCAAAAAAACACTACAGTTCACAAAATGGATTGATTGTGATGGGATAAGAACATATTGCTCCATGTATATATCCGTATGTCATGGTTGATGCAACACCTCAATATCCTTGCCAGATAGCAAATAAGTGTATGCTCACAAATCGCAATTTAAGGTTTTAAAACAAAGCCTTTCACCTACCTATCACTGTCTCCCGCTCCTAGACTTGCTCTATAAAAACCATCTCTACCATATCATCAATGCATCAAGTACTCATTCCCAATACAAATCCTATCACTTGCAATCCTTCCAATATCATTTAAGCCTTCATTTAACAAAACCAAAATGATGAAGAACCAGTTAGTCTTGTCTTTCTCAATAGCACTGCTACTTTCATTTTTGTATTCCACAACCACTTTAGCCCAATTATCACCAGCTTCTGCCCCTCTAAAACCACCTCAACCAGCCCCTACCCCACCAGCTGAGGCACCTAAACAACCATTGGTTCCCTCGTTGCCAGAGTCACCAAGTGATTCCACCCCTGACACTGCAGCAGCAGTTGACATCGTTGGAATCCTGAGGAAGGCCAAGTCATTCAACATCCTAATCCGTCTCATGAAAACCACCCAATTGATCAACCAACTCAATGCACAGCTCCTCACTACTAAGTCAGGTGGCATCACCATTCTTGCACCTGATGACAGTGCCTTCTCAGAACTCAAAGCAGGCTTCCTCAACTCTCTTTCTGACGGACAAAAACTTGAGCTCTTACAGTTCCACGTTATTTCAGAGTATGTATCTAGCTCCAACTTTGATACACTCACAAACCCCGTGAGAACACTTGCAGGGGCTAAACCTGGAAAGGTGGAATTGAATGTGGTAAGCTACGGTGGAAGTGTGAACATATCAACAGGTGAGGTAAACACAACCATCGCTGGAATTATATATACGGATAAGCATCTTGCTATTTATAAGGTTGGAAAGGTGCTTCTTCCTATGGACTTCTTTGCAGTGGCCAAGGCACCTGCAAAGGGGCCCTCATTGGCACCAGAACCTTCAGCAAAGGCTCCTAAACCTGATAAGGACCCATTATCCCCAGATTCCTCAGAATCATCTCAGATTAATTCCACAAACGAGAACTCTGGCACTGTGAAGATCAATGTGCATGGAAAGTGGGTGCCCCTTGTTCTTGGACTAGTTCTCATGACTCTATTCTCATCATAAACCATAATATAATCCAAGACATTACATATTATGCGGTTAATATTGGAGAGTGCTATGATTGCGATAAAGGAGTGAGTACTAACTACTAAGTACTATAGTAGTAAATTTATGAGAGTGGATTAGGGATATGAGATTGTTGTATACTTCTATGAATATGAATTTATAATGTGATATGCTATGATTGCTTCAATATAATTTTTGTGCACACTCTAACGGAGGTTGGTTCAATATTTTCTAACTTTATGATGTAATATGGAGAAAAAAAATCATCAAAACTCTGTCGGTCTGAAGGGAATTTGGTTCGAAAGAATAGAAACACAAACTTATTAGCAAACAACAGTCAACTATGTTACACGGTAACAAAGGCATAATTTGTTCGTGAACTGAATTTACAATCCTAACATATCACCTAACCAATAGCACAAATAAAGAAAATAGTCCATAAAAGTAAAATAAAATAACTTTTATCACACATTTCTTATGTTAACGAGGCTTCAATTGTAGATCTGCTATAAATATCAGAACAAGCAGATGGCCCAAACATTTTTGTTTGGGTCATATCAATTTTATTTGATGTGAATACTCGACCAATTTACAGAGTCACCGCGCACCACTCAAGTAACAGTTGCATAGATACATGCATCCTATTGATGTATGATAACCTACGAATTACGATGTGAAAGCAAAATAGTTCCACCCGTTCACATTCCGAAGAAACTAACAGGTTTGCCTTATCAACTTCATTGGCTGTGTCTCCATCTAGAACAACCGTAAAGTTGAAGACCCAAGTCTGTCTAGGACCATGGAATTCACAGTCTACCTTACCTAGGAATCAACCCTTGACATGGATCGTTGTTATTTTAGCAAACTTTTTAATGAGGCATACGCGGCTTGTTTATAACTCTATCCCCTTAAAATATACGGCCCGAAATATATGTTTCTTGTATTTCTTCCTCTACAACATGTCAATTACATGATTATATTCAATTTAAAATTCTCGAGTATTTCTTAATTATCCTTGATCCTTCTTTCACTATAATCGCGTTAGACAAATCTTGCACCTCTTTGGTTCACATGGTGTTAAGTCAGAGTATGGATTGTTTCATCTAAATGTCTCAAGAACTCTAAATGTTTAATACTTTTTACTGTTGTAAAGAATTTGAGAGCCTGTTTGGACAGATTAAAACTCCATTATTGTGGAATACGTAAAGAGTAAGCATGGATTGAAAGACTAAAAAATGATTCATATCTTTAATACGCATTAATCACCATAACTTTTTAAGGAAATGATGATCATGGGCAACAATTTAGGCCCTTATTTGTCTGGATACAACACAAAGAAACCAAAATGCAAGATGTCAACAATAATTTGATCACTAAGAAGTCTTATATTTCATGATAAATGATATCAATACTGAGCAACTAGTCCTTCGGTGCTTGCTACCCCAGATGGCCTCTGGAACTTACATAGGTCGCAAGATGTTGAAAAGAGAGAGAGAGTGTGGTACTTGTCCTCCCCACCCATCATTGGCATAGGAACCCCTCTCTTCACAGGGCTAACATACCCTGGCCTGTAAGTCTGACCCAACACTCCTTCAAAATTATCGGTACTTTTCTTAAACCTGAACTGAGTCTCCAAATGAGCAAAAACATCATCTGATGGCAACTGGTAATTGTGAACCTTGTTTTCATGCTCTCCAATAGGCTTCACACTAATGTCCATCTCAACCAAACCTGAAATTGTCACTCTCACACTGTTTGCCTCATCGGTTCTCTCCACAACCACTTCTCTTTCATCACCATTGGCCCTCCATTCAGCCTCTCCATCGGTAGGAACGTTGATAAGTTCACCATTCCATTTTATTGTGAGAGAGTCAACGCTTTCATCCCAATGAGAGACTCTATTGGCTGCAATAACAAGAGTGTGTGTGTCGAACATGACAGAAAGTGCTTGCACCCATGTGTAGTCACGAGTCCTTCCTTGTGGTCGTGTACCAATGAAGTGAGCATTGATTTGGAACTCAACATCAGAAACAATGGCAAAATTTCCTCCCTTGGCACCGTGGAAGTAGAACATCACACCGTCACCACCCACAAAGCGAGGATCATAACACAGAGAACCATACCCATCACATTTAGCCTTTCTAACTGTCAAACAAACGAACTCAACATATCAGAAATCATCTTAGAGACGAGTTCTATAGAAGTCAACAAATTAAAAACCCTTTACAGTTTACACTATCAACTCACCACTATAATATGCATAACTATATATTATCAAGATTTGCATTAATTGTGAATATATATTATTGAAGTAAAATTATAATTCTAATCGAAGAATAATACCAATAAGTTCTGTATCTAAGTTTTATCGGAAATATACACTAGTGACTAGTATAATTTTTCAGAAGAAAATTTGAGAGTCGTTTGGAACTTACCCTTGCAAGTGGCTTCACATGTGCTACTGCTGCAATTAATGAAACATGCCTTCTGCTTCTTGTTCTTCTTGGGCTTCCTCTCTGCGCACTCGGGTGGACACACGATGGTCTTAAACTCACAGGTTGTGTTTGCTCTGCAGAACCCTCGTTCTTGACCCGATGGCAAAGTTGACAAGTGGTCATAATTTGATGCTTCATCACTTTGCTTTTTTGCCTTTTTCTCTTTTTCCTTTTTTTCCTTCTTCTCCTTCTCCTTCTCCTTCTTCTCTTTTCCCTTACCCTTTCCATTATCATCACCCTTGCCTTTGCCATTGCCATTACCATTTCCATTACCATTACCATTACCATTACCATTGCCATTGCCATTTCCTTGACCTTGAGCTATGGCAGCATCCATAGCAATAAGTAAGATAAAGATGGCCACCAAGAGGCTCCACTTTCTTCCACCCATCTTAGTGATCTTATAAAGCTATTAACTTAAACCTTTGTTTTTGTTTCTTTCCTCTGCTGTGATGATTTTCAAGTACTAATTCAATGGCGCAGAGGATAGATGGAGAGAACACGTAGTGAAAGAGAACATTTATAGAGGGATGTGGCATGCAAATTGGCCCAGAAGTTCGCCTTAAGCTTTGCTGAAAGTTTGTGGTTGCTTAGTAGTGATACGTAGACTACTCAATGCTGATTTTTTAAGGTACCAAAGAGATTTATTGACCAAGTAAGCACAACACTAACTTGATGTTTAAACTGCAAGTTCAATTCCTTCATCCTATGAATGTCTATGTCCTTGGTCCTACCACGTTCTTTTGGCTAACATTAAAAAGAAACTTATTGGATCTACATAAGGTTATTAATTTGTCTCCAAGATTGAAAAACTCAGGTACATGTTGTATATATCAACCGACTCGGATTTCGGACATACATTTAATAGTCCTTAACTACTTAATAATTAATTTTTCTTGCAGACTTGGATTATTCAGATGAAAGACTTGCAATTGAAGATTATGGGCTTATTATTATAATAGACACAAGAATTGAGGAGCTAGGTGCCAAAAGGAAACATGCATAACGCCATATATCAACGTAACCTTGTTATTTATTTATTTGAAAACGATCAGCTTCAATTGTAAGCTACACGTTAACGTTATGGTTACGTTCATGGCATGTAATGAATTTAGGTTACGTTTATGTGCCAAAAGGTCGACAACATTGTGACTTAAGACTTGCGCTTTATTGGAGAGAGCATTAGCAGTGAATTTAGGTGTAGCAACGTGAGTGTGGAGTTCAGAAGAAGAAGCTTTGATTGATGGCATTGGGGTTGGAACACCACCACCTTGAATAACTTTAAGCAAGCCAATCCTTGTTGATAGATTATTTTGTATTTGTATTTTGTAATGATATATTTTTATGAAAGGAATATAATTTAATTTTATTCATTATTTTAGATAAAAATATGTGATTCAAAAATCAAATATTAATATTCTTCTATTCTAAAAATAAAGAAACAAATCTTAAAATAATTTAAATAAATTAAATTTAAAATTTTAAAACATACATAAAATATTGATATCAAAACTAATTTATTCTCCTAAAGATATTTAGATATATTTCCAACATTTTTTCTTGACTAAATATTTTTATCACTTAATTTGAGTTTGAATTTGAATTTCAAAACTTATTTTTTCTCTTTGTAATTGTTTTTTTCCTTTTATTTTGCTTGTGATATTTGTTACCATCATTCTTAAGTGTGACCTTTGACTCGAACTTCTTTTTTGAAAGTGATTTTTCATTATCTTTATTCTCTTCTTGATCATCAAACTTCTTTTTTAAAACATGCATCTTTGTAATCTTTACTTGTATTTTCATTTATAATTAGCTCATCTTCACCAAATTTAAAACAAAACACTTGCCTTTTATATGAATATTGAGCACTTCTTTATTGTTTATATCTTTAATCATACAAGTTTTATCTTCAAATAACACTTTATAGTCTTTTTTTAACAACTAAACAACACTCAACAAATGTTGGTTAGTATCATGAACGTACAAAATATCATATATTAATTTCAAACCTGAATGGATTTTAATAACAAATGTTCCTTTGTCTTTTACCACAAGGTGTGCTCCATTCCCCATTTGGACTTTAGAGATATCATTTTTGTTGAATTCTTTAAAGAGATCTCAATCATAAGTCATGATTTATATAACCATTATCAATATTTTAAGTCTTTTGAGGGTTTTTTTAGTTGTAAAGTTGTTGAGATTTTCGTTGAAGTACTTTTGTTATAATTGTAAATCAGTTTGATTCAATCAACGGTCTCAAACACGGCAAGTATACCGGCCGTTCAAGTAGTAAAAATATCGTATCCACAGGGATTAGAAGGTAATATAAGCATTTATTGACTATTCGTGACTAAAGAATAATTCCAATTTCATAGTTTGTGCAGTGAATTCAAAGTTGTGACTATTGGAATGAGAGCTGTAAATAAATATTGTTTTGTGAGTGGAAAAGGTAAGGAATGGTATTGTGGTATTGTGAGGTTGTGGGGGTCAGATTTCACCAAACGTAACACTAATGTATCCTTAATCTCTTGTTGAATTCATTGCTTAGTCAACCCAAGAGTTTACTCAAACCTAATCCCTTAGAGAAAGAGCCTAGGTGCGGATATTGAATATCAATCCCTTGAGTACCCAATATCTACACCCGCATTACGGGCTAGGGTTTAAGACTACTAATGGGTCAAGCTCTATCCCTAGATACAATCACCACTAGGCATATGTTTCAGAACTAGTTTCAAAGGTTATTTTCCAATACCCATGGAACCTTAAATCATGCAAAGGGTGATCAATCCAAAGCAAGCATTACGAATAGAAACAAACACAACAAAGAATAAAACAACATGTATATATATCATTAAAACCGTAAAGATTACAATAGAGTATGTTGGTTACATCTAACCCCACAAAATGGGTGAAACCACTCACAACAATGAGGGCAAATACAAAATAGAGATGGAAGAGGAAGTGAAGAACCGAAGGAAAGATCCGCACACGGACGATCCCAAGCCCTGGGAATCCCTTCCGCAGCTCCTGGAGGCGCCCAATGTGATAATGAAGGTTTCTCCCCCGAAAATGGCTTCAAATACGAGTCTGGGAGATTAGATTAGGGTTCCGCGCCCGGCGCACAATTCTTCGCGCCCGGCACAAGTTCTTCCAGAGAAGTCAAGCACTCTCTGTCTCAACACAAGCCCGGCGCAATTCCTTTTGCGCCCGGCTTAATTCCTTTTGCGCCCGGCGCAATATAACTGGCAGAGATGAAATACTCTGTTTTTGTCACGCCCAGCGCGGGTTATATTGAGCCCGGCGCAGAACCTCTTCTCTGCTCCTTAGCTTCTTAGGTTTCCAATCCTAAGAGTCTTCAATCCTCAAGTCCCTAGCTCAATACCTGCACAAAAAATAAGGTGTATTAAGGTATTGTTAGCTAAATTTGGGTTAGTTATATCTGCACACAAAAAGAACCAAAAAGAGAACAATTATATTGCAATGGTTCAGAGGATGAGTGGAATTCGTTCAATAAGTCTCATCCAAAAAGAGGTTAAATTGAGACTTAACAAAAGTATGACATTGAAAATAGTTGTTATTCTTCTTCTTCTTATTGACTTGTGAAATTTGCATGCATTTTTCACATGTCTTGATTGTCCACACTTGTAACATTTTACGTAAAGCCTCCACCAACATCTCTATTGTGGATGACTAGTCTTTTTGTAATAATAAGGATATAGTGGAAAATTTTGAGTGCTATTATTTTAGTCATTTTCTTATAACAATTCCTTCTTATTTTTGTCACCATTGTTGTTCTTCCTTTTGGCTAAATATACACCTTCTGTAGTTCCTTTTTGTCTTATAAGTCTTATTTGTTCTAATATCTGCAATGCATATAATATCTTTGTCAAAGTGATCTTACTTAGATCCTTTGTGTTCTCCAAGGTTGTTATTAGAGTTTCATATCTTTCGAATACTATTACTAGAATTTTTTCAACAATTCTAGAATCAAGAAGTTGTGTTCCTAGTAATCGCACCTTATTAGCAATGCCAAACAATTTATTTAAGTATTGTTTTATTGTTTCGGACTCTTCCATTCTTTATAATTCAAATTCTCTCATTGAATTTAGTATTTGCATGTTTCGAATCCTTTCATCTCCAACATATTGTTCTTTTAGGTAATACCAAATTACTTTGGCGATTTGAGAGTCATGATTTTGGTGAAAACATTTTGAGACATAGGCAAACAAATAACTTTTTGTCTTTTCCTTCTTGATTTTCCTTTTTTTTGAAATTTTATTTAGACTAGTCTGGCAGTGTGAAATTCCCAGAGATCTAAAGTCTTTAAATATGCCCTATTCTCACCACCCAAAGATCATATAACTTCCTCCATTAAAAATAGGTGAGAAAATTTGTGAAAAATTTGTTTCGATTTCCTTCAATACAAGTCGTAAGAACATGGCTCTAATAGCACTGTTATGGGTTTTTTTTTGAACTTATCTAAGGAAATGTATTTATCAAGATGAGGGTTATTTCTTTTATTATTTTTATCGAGGTGTTTGAGAGTATTTGCATACATAACTCCACAATGATAAGATATTGTCTATTTTGTGCTTAAGCCCTCATATTTTTACTTTTAGTTATCACCCAAAAGGTTTCCAACCAATAAAGTATGTGTATTTTTTAAACCTTTGTTTCTCATTTTATTTTATTGATGTGAGACCTTATTTGTATCTCAATACTTGCATCCCTGCATAATTAAATGAGAAATGTTACAAATACATTCTCTTTTGAACATGTTTTGAATTATTGATTAAAATTTTAAAAGAAATTATAAAATTTAGTGGGTTTAGGGTTTACCCTATTTAACTAATAAAAGTGTTAAAAAATGGTTAGAAAATATGTTATTATCGACAAGGTATGACATAGTTGCATGTTGTCCTATATGTGATCAAAGATTCAATTTTTGATTTGTATGTATAAAAAAAATTGTTAGGAAATATAGTCTTTAGATGAATCTTACTATCTTGAATTGATTAATCTCACAAACTCTTTATCTCTCTTATTAGAAATGAAACAAATGAGTATAAACATAGTTGTCATATGATTATAATATTCTTTTTTGCAAACATTAATTAAATATAATAATAAAAAGTAGAAAGAAAAATAATTAATTTTATAAATGTTAAGGATAATTTTGAAAGGAAGCAAATCAAATTATTAACAAAATTAATGTTATTGAGTAAATTAATCAACTTTCTTAAAAAATGTAAATTAGTTGAAAGGTTGCAAGTAAGGAAGCTTAAGGAAGAATGTAATACATAACAAAATTAAAATATGACTTAATTGTTGACCAAGCTAAAAAATGAAGACTTAATTTATGTTCTGATGATTATAATGAGTGTTTCTCATGTTTAAGAGAGTGCAAATTGTATTAATGTGTGTTTATACTTTGTTACGCATGTTTGCTTTGTGCATTGTAAGTAACTTAGTTATATATTTCTTGTTAGATGGTGATTGATGATGAAAATATTTTTAAACTAGTTTTAAACTTGAAAAATCAATATTTTAAGTTTGTCACTCAAAATAATCGATTATCCACTTATAATAATTGATTATTTACATTGCGTTTTCTCATTCTGATAAGCTCACTATGATAATCGATCATCATTGTACAATAATCAATTATTTCAAAGTCAACACTATGTGATAATTGATTATTCTAGTAGATAATCAATTAAAGTGTTATTGTTTGGTTTCCAGATTTGTCAAGAACAAAATAATCGATTATCTACAAAAATAATTGATTATTTCAATCAGAGAGTTTTATAAATACTAGTTTTTGAGCTAAAAAAAACTATTAAAATATTTGTAACTGTGTGAAATCTTTTGTGAAAAAAACTCTCTAAAACTCTCTGTTTTCTTTGTATAAGAAGGGGTTAAAGAATTATCATCATTCAACTAGAGAGAAAGACTAAATTATTATGATTTTGATTCACCTCTTTAATTGATTTTGTATCCAGGTGAATTCGTTTTAAAACTCTCTTTATCATTGCTCTTGAGTAGGTTTCTCAAGATTGAAGGTTTTGTAATGGATGACTACAAGGAACATTTCTTGGGGTCCAAGAAATGAGATTTATTTTCTTTATGGGTCCAAGAACTTTGCTACACTTATACAAATTTTTAAAAAAATTAGGCCCATATCTGCACTAGCCAAATGGATCGATTTGTGAACTTGGATTTATGATCCACCCCTGGGTGTAAATGACAAATGAAGAAGGTGGGTAGCAAAATAGGTAGAGAGCAAGCAACAACAAAAAAATGGTGAATAAAAAATTATATTATTATCGACAATAATTTGAAATTAGATAATAAGTTATAAGAATATTTATTGATAAAAAAATTATAAGAATATTTAAGAAAAAATATAAAAAATATTTTAGAAAACAAGATATATTTATTAATTATGAGAGGTGTAAAGAGGTATTAAAGTGAGTCAACTCGGTTTATATAGATTGTCTCACCCCATGGATTGATACCTTAAACAAGTCAACTTAACTTGACTCATTTTTTGGTGAACTAGAAAAATTTTAACCTGATTCGACTTACCACAAATTGATATGTTAAGTGGGTTGACTCAAGATTTTTTTAAAATAAAAAATATTAATTACATGCTCTTATTTTTAATAAATAAATTAGTTTTTTTATTATCAAAAAATGAAGTTTATCGTTGATTCAAATGCAAATAAACAAGAAAATATCAATCAAAATTTTAAATGATAACTACATAAAAATAACACATAATTTTTTATTTATTTTAATTATAATGGGTTAAATATATTAATTTAGTTTACTTAGGTTTGAACTCGTTTGACTCACGAGTTAAGTGAGTTAAGTTATAATTTAGTTAAAATTGGTAGACATTCTTTTCCTAACCTGACCTAGACTCATAATAACAGAGTTCATCCATCGAGTTTAACTTACTTTAACACCTATAAATTCATTTATTTCATTTCCTTGTTACTCTCTAATTTATGAAATAACCACAATATTTTACAAATTTTACATGAATTATAATTCAAAACCCAGGTTTCGTTCATAATTAAAATAATTATACTACTTGTCCAAGGTTATATTTTATCATATTGACAACAAATTAAATTTATATATATATATATATATATAATATTGATTTATGTTATTTAATCACTAACTTAATTATCGATTTGATCAATTATCTATTGATCTAATACTTCGATTCTTATAATACTAATTTCGATTCAATTGGAATGAAGTTATTTCATTTTAATTAGTGATTTTATTTTTTTTTATCCACAATAATATAGAATACAATCCAAAGAATTTGTAATAACTCGTATATCTTATTTAATCATATGAGTTAAATCCCTTAATAGTAGTAAATATTTTGAATTTTTTTATCACTCATAATAATTCTGTTTAATTTTAAAAAAATTGCCTCTAAGAAATAATACTTGCTGTATAAATAAAAAACTAATCTCCACCCAATTTAACCAAGTATAAGCAAATTGAGTAAGAAGAACTCAAACCGACCCAAATTGCGACATTATACTCGATGAGTTACGTTTGCCTCTAAACTTTTACCCTAATTTTTTAATTATTTACCGCAATTTAAACAAAAAAAAAGACAAAAAAAAAAACGTTTTTAATAAGTGGAAATATATTTAATTTTCAACACTTGAATCAACTCATACCAGATTGTTTAAGTTTCACAGGTAATATTAATATACAATTGTAGTAAAATACTTAAAAAAAAAAAAAAAAATAGCACGTATAATCTGGTGGTTCCACATTAATCTTGTTTTTCACTCTTCACTAAATTCTCCTCTTCCCGCTTCCCAATTCCACTACATCACCCCATCTCATCACTCACCTTTCAAATGTTTCCTCTTTTTAATTTAATTAATTTCTTCGTCTAGGGTTTTCGAATAGGATCCTCAAATACGATTCGGTTCTCGTCTTCATTTTTCCCAATCGAATTTACGAGTTAGGGTTTTTGGGTCACCGAAAAGCCCTCGATTCCCGCTAGAAATTTAGGTTTTCTGGAGCTGGGGTCACAGGGCTATCCCACTTTGCCATTCTCGCCTACAAAAAAGAGGTATCTTTTTTAACATCGGAATGCTTATGTCGTTTTCGTTATTATCAATTGTTCTATGTAAACTTATCAATTTTGGTTTATACCATCGTCATCCATTTTTTTTTAATTAATGTTTAATTTTTCAATTGTTAAAATTTTACCCTGTTCCTCTTGCATGCCAAAGGTCAACGAAACCTGCTACGATCGTTATAAACTGGAGTTATCAGCACAATGTTAGATGTGAATCGTAGTAGCGGGTTTTATGTCTTTAGTCGTGTTCTCCACCTTGCTGAATGGCACCCATTAGAATAGCAACGTTGAGTGGGGCCTGAAGCCCTTTTTCCTTCCTCTGATATCTGGTAAGATAACCTTCTCTTCAGTGTTTCTTTCATCCGTTTGATAAGATGATTGGTTTTGAGGATCTGATATGTTATTGTTGCTGGCATAGTAATAGATTTTTTTTTTTTTGTAGATTTTTTAATTTTTAGGCCGAGATTCATCAATAACCTTTAGGGTCCATGCTTCGGACGTTCAATAAGACTATTGCTTTTGCCAATGCGATGGGGTGTTGTTGTTGCTTTGGGTTTTTGAGGACATCGAACCATCGACGTCAAAGGTCTAAGCCTGCCATAAACAATAATATCTCCCAGGAGCCTCTGTTGGATGATGACATTGAAGATGAAGAGGGTGAGCATTTGTATAATGATGAGGTTACTGACACTAGTGTAAGTGGAGATGATAATGATAATGAGGAGCAAACTCGTCCCAAGCGATCAGAAGAAATTTTGAACTTGAGAGTAGAGAATGGCATGATTTGTAGGCAGTTTCCCGTTAAGGAGACTCACAAAGTTGTTCGCATGGAGGTAATATTTTTATGGGAATAGGTTTATAGTTTTTGCTGCAAGAGTGATTTTGAATTTTCTTTTGTACAGTAAAACATCAAATTGTTATGTGGTGTGTTTATTATGAGCTGAAATATAATTTATGATATTTAATTTAAATACAGAAGGAACTGTTATCAATTTTAATGGAATGCTACATGTTACCAAGGGGGTCTAACTCAATTGGTTGAGCAAAATACGTGAGTTGTTGTAAATCTCTTGGTACTGTGTTTGATTCTGATGGATAAAAGAATGGAATGCTAGTATGTTACATGTCAAAGGAAGTTCGGATTTAACTTTCATATGTTACGTACACCAGTTTTAGTGATAGACATGTTATGACTAAATATTTGAAATGTCTTGGGTCATTGTTGTTACTGTGTTCTCTGCTTCACCTGAAACCATACATTATCAGTTTATATCAACAGTATTTATCTTATAATGAATTGTATATTTCTCTCTCACACAAACAAGTTACATGTCTTTTCCCTTCTGAATGCTTATTTGTGTCTAGGAAACACTTTTATATTGTAGTGCATATTTTTTCCCTCAGGACCTATAGCCTTACCGAACTTTTATTTTCCTTTCAGGATGAAAATGGGAACAAGATGATAAATGAGTATATACGTGAGTGTAAGATTGGTTCTGGTAGCTACGGGAAAGTGGTGAGTGTAGTATTCATGGTACATAACTACTTTTCTTGTCTCAATGAAAACAATTTTACTGAGCCTCTTTCCTTACATGCATTACAGGCTCTTTATCGAAGCTCTGTTGATGGAAAACATTATGCAATTAAGGTAAGGAAACATTTTTGGTAGGACAGACAGATTACTGTAGGAAACATGGCCATATTGGCCTTTTTTTATTTTTATTATATACAGGGCTTTAATGTGTTATTTGTGTTCCAATAGTTATTTAGACAATAATGCACTTCGTCATTTTTTGAGCTGAAAATCTTTTGAATTGAAGGCCTTTCATAAATCTCATTTACTGAAGCTTCGAGTTGCACCCTCAGAAACTGCCATGACAGATGTACTACGTGAGGTATATTTCTTCATATTTTTGGTTTTCTTCATAGTCTGAACTCTGAACTGGAAATATGATTCAGACATGAATATGTCAGTTTTTTGTTAAATACATAATATATTCCCTCTTACCTGCCACTTTATTGTTACTCTTCATGTTGCATCTATTTTTTTGTGATTCTGTTTGTACTGTAGCATCCATTTAGGTCACTTTTAGAAAGTAGGCATTCTTTCATTCACAAAATTTGTTCCTCTCTTTTTTTAAAGTAAATTCTTTTGCTTCCTGGTTTTTGTATTTATGATATGCATATGCTTTAGTTGTTGTGCTACTGTCCCCATAGCGTGTCATAAGGCCAATGCCATTTTTCTTTCAGGTTCTCATAATGAAAATGCTGCAACATCCAAATATAGTCAATCTCATCGAGGTGATTGATGACCCAGAGTCGGATAACTTCTACATGGGTACTGATGACTAATTTCTTGAGTTTAAGTGAAGCAGAATATTACCTTTGAAGTTCTGTTCCTGACTGCTGATTTTTCTTGTACAGTACTTGAATATGTTGAAGGCAAATGGGTTTGTGAGGGTTCAGGTCCCACTTGTGGCTTAGGTGAAGAGACTGCTAGGAGATACTTGCGTGATATAGTTTGTGGATTGATGTATCTCCATGCTCATGTAATATAACTACCTATCTTTTTGTGCTTAATATTAGCTAAGGCTCTATTATACACATTTTTTTTTGCATATAAATGGAAATATATGATGATATTCATGCTAAACAAAAAGAAAAATGCTTATAACTTATAATATGACATATAATTTATGTTAGATGCTCATACTCTTATTTATGGAAATGCTTTAAAATAGTTTCATACTTTGATCAATTTAGTGATTTTTTCCCCCTGAAATGCAGAATATAGTACATGGGGATATTAAACCAGATAATCTGTTGATTACTCGTCATGGTACAGTAAAGATAGGGGATTTCAGTGTCAGCCAGGCTTTTGAGGTAATGTAATTACTGAGCCCAAATGTAGATTTGATTACTTGAAATGAATAATTTTGAAGTTGATGAGTTTACATGGGGCATTAGTGTGTCTTTCAACTGCAACATGGGAAACTTGTCTTTTGTAAAATGGAAATTTGATTGCACATCATGTGGAAAATTGAAATGTGCTTACTTGAAAGATATGAAACTATGAATGCTGACTAATTTACTCTGTCAAGTTGAAATTAAAGCTAATGACTATAGAAGCCTCTTGTCAACTTTGCTTTGTTGAGCTATATATCATGGGCCATAGCTCCTTGTCAAAAACATCGATATTGGATTATTATCTTTAGATTATGCTCCAATGATCCAGTGGGGGAGAGGGAGGCTGCTATTAAGGTTACCCCACTATTGACCCAGACATTGTAAGAGGGTTCCCCTTCCCTCTCCTCTAACTTTTTCCCCTTTCAACTTTTGCAAATTCATGTGGTTCTGACTGCACTCTTGCTAATACCGTAACCATACCTCAAATTTTGACCCTCAATTTTCTTCAAGCTAGTATATCAGAAGCTGTAACAAGAAAGATTAGCTAATTTAAGGATGAGGGTCAAATCATAGGAACTTGTGATTTTTTCCAAGAGGGATTAATCAATCATACAATATATTTTGGCCTATTGAGTTTACATAATTTATGCACACATCTTGATAGGAATTTTGCATAATTCATAACAATTCATTTTATTCTTCCCAACTTTTCCATCAAACTTTAACAGTTTCATTTTGCAGGATGATAATGATGAGCTTCGTCGATCACCTGGCACTCCTGTTTTCACTGCACCAGAATGCATTATAGGTTCGTTTTTCTTTTCAAGCTTGTAAGTACTGTTACTGTGGAGTTGAAGTACAAGTTCTCTCATTGCTGTTTTGTGCCTGGATATTTTTTAGGTCTGACCTATGGTGGTAAAGCAGCAGACACGTGGGCAGTAGGAGTTACTTTATACTGTATGATATTGGGCGAATACCCTTTTCTTGGAGACACACTTCAAGATACATATGACAGAGTAAGAAATGCACACATGACAGGGCATTCGGTCTTATTTTTTGTATTGCCAGTAGACATGTTTTTATTATAATTACAACAAAAATGTCATTCAGTTTTATGAAGTTGTTTTCACCTTTTCCTTTACAAAATTTGTAAACTAAGAAGCAATGTGGTGTATCCCAACACCTAACTTCATCCCGGTATTATACATGGCACTCATGTTTTACTCGTGCATATATCAGTCTTAACATGCTGTTTTCTTCCTGATCCAGATAGTCAATAATCCTTTAGTACTCCCCAGTGATATGAATCCACAATTGAAGAGCTTAATAGAAGGCCTACTTTCCAAAGGTATACTATACATGACACTCATCATTTTTGTCATGTCACATGACTATATTTTTCTTGTTAATGGTTCAGTTAAAATTTGAAATCTGCAGACCCAAGACAAAGGATGACTTTGGATGATGTTGCGGAAGATATCTGGGTTATTGGAGACCATGGGCCAATTTCTGAGTACCTTTGTTGGTGCAAGAGGAAAAGCTTGGGAATGGAAGACAATGAGAGCAATACCTACTAAAATTTTTTCTAGCTTGCATCTATGTACATTGAATAGTTGTGATTTTTTTCTCCGTTAGATTCTTCGCCGATTTGGTATGATTATAGAGGCAATCTTGAAGGAATCTTAAAATTTAAGAATATATTGGTCATGTAGGCATGATAAGTAGCAGAGGCAGAAAAATATTGGTTATATTCTTTTGTGAAAGAATTTGGTGTCTAGAAGTAGAAACTGAGGCCTTATGCATGAAATGAATTGAGCTCCAGCTTCTAGGCACGTATGTTTATTTTAAACTTGCGCATTTATTATTACGTGGGTTGTTTTGTGTACGGTTTGATCCATATTTACAAAGCTCTATTAAGGTGCATTTTTGCTAAATAGCATGAGTTGCGTCACAAATTTAGAAATGGCAACCCTAGATGTGCTGTTAGATACGTGTCGATCTGATTATATTCTTTTGTTGTGAATCATTAATAATTAATCGAGGATAGCAATTAGCACAAAAGAAACAGCTTTATAAATTCTGATTCTGATGTCACGTGGTGAAGAGCAGCTAGCATGTTCTTATTCTATATGCTTTTAATGATAAAGGGTGAAAAAAGCACCAACCAAAAAAAGCATTTGTCGCCGTTATTGTTATTATTATGTAGACTTTTTCCTCATCTGCATGTGCCTCAAAGTACAAACAGACAAAAGAGGGATACATTTTGATGGTTTCATATCATCATCAGCTACTAGGAGCATTGTGTTTTTATACTTTTCAAGCTAATGGAGATGTTTCATTTATGTGGGACGAACACAACCACTTACAAAGAGTGGTAAATATATTCGGAAAAAGATGCTCCCTCATAAATTCATCAGAATTTTGATTTAAATAATTAATCAAATTCTGTGTTGGTTTAGCCAGCCTGTGCACCCGAGAAAAATCGTACTATAAGTGGAAAAGGCAGAGAAAATTACTTAAAAAGTAAAGTTACTAATCGAAACAGACGAAAAACTCTATCTTGGTATTATGATGAAAATTTCCTCAGAAGACAAGGAGTTCCTCCCTTTCAGAAACAATTTGGAACTGAATTTTACTCTTGGTCATTTTAAAGTGTAAACTCATAAGTATAAATAAATTATTTTAAAATTAATTATAACATGTCTTCTGCTTTTTTTATTTTATTATTATAGTATTATAATGTTAATCAATCATTTAAGTATTATTTGTTATGTATTAAGTGTCTGTTTGTTTTCAGGTCACATCCAATAAAACATAGATCAATCCAAAACTAAGAATACTTGCGTCTCGATCAATTTAACGTTTTAAACATAATTTTAGAGTAAAACGTGAATAATAGACGTAAATCCAATGATGCACCAAGTTATTTTGATTATGAAAACTTTAGAATGTGTAGTTGGCATGGATGTGGAAGGGAAAGGCAAAAGTACAGCGAAGAAGAGGGACCACGTGACGCAGTGAGATTACTAATACTGTGTCAGGTGAGGCACTCTGAAATCTGAATAAAATGAAGATGAAATTTCTGACACTGAATGAGAGGCACTACAACAAAAGAAGAACCACCCTTCCCAATCCCAAATATCACATTCATAAATAATTCTTCAATCACCTCACTCAAATGCTTGTGCTACTATTAATTACTTCCACCTGCTTCCACTTCTAAAATTATACCAACTCCACTACCACATATTACTACCTCTATATTTTAACGTTTCTTACGCCATTTTTCCCCCAAATATTTTGTTGAAAATATAGTATTTTTACATTTGTTGGTACAATTTTTATTTTGGAATTTATTGGAAAAAAAATGACGTTAGGACGTTTTGTTTAATTTTCACTTTTATGATTTTTGTTATGAAAATGTTTGAATTTATCTCGTAACATATATTCACCTTCATTCTTACTCTCTTCTTATCTCTTAATCATTTTGAATTTTGACTTATATTCGTTGAAATATTAAATTTCTAACTACATATACAGTTTTTGAATTTTGAAAACAATATATTTTTGTTATTTCTAGAAAAAAATGTTAATTAAGAACAGACTCTTTTTTTTTTTTATTATTGAATGTGATTCATGCGGATCTTTCTAAAGAATGTAAATCTCTTTTTACTAAAATGCGATGTGATATATATATATATATATATATATATATATATATATATATATATATATATATATTAAATAGAGTGCATGATTATTAAATATATCTTATATAATTATTAAAGAAAATTAAGCTGGTAATAAACAATTAACATATATAATATCCGCATTGACTCCTATTCTTTTTTAACTGCGATTAATTTTAATAATGTCGCAACCGACATCGCGACGGGACAGTAAAAAATAAATTAAAAAAGAGGAGTCGTCACTAACGTTATTTTTTTATAGAAAAATATTGAAAAAACCATAAAATAAAAAATAGTCTACGAAAACTAGATTTTTGAGTTCGGGAGTCGATTACGTGTGAGGAATGTATTAGCATCTCACAACGTTCGTCCTAAAACGATTACCTTTAATTAATTAAACAAATTAATTATCATTTATAAAATATTTATCTCACTAAAATGATTAAATATATTTTATTTAACTAATTTAACTAATGCATTAAAAAAAAGATTAAAATTATTATTATTATATAAAAAGGAAAATAATATATTTTATATTTTTTGACTCGACAAGATTTATTTCTTGCTCCTACGTATCTTCATGTGTAATGAAGAATCAGAGTCACGTAGTTTTTTGTAGAAAATATTTGTATGTTGATATTTTTAAATTAAATTTTATTTTTGTTAAATATAAGATTCTTGAACTGTCTCAGTCCATTCACCTCAAAATATAAAATTGACTAGGGTGTACACCAAAGTCAATTCAATAAAATTTTAATTATAATTATTGCTAGGGATGTTATGATATTAAAAAATTTCTTGGTTGGGCATTTTTATTTTTGGAGAAAAAATTTAAAGATAAGTTGTCACAACTTGTACCTTAAATTCAAAGGTTAAAAAGATGTCACATCTAATTAACCATTCCTCCAATAGAATTTTTGATACAATAATTTCAGATATTTATATTAAATATTGTAACTCTATATTTTGATATTTAATCACATTTTGAATTTAAATAAGACTTTAAGATGACAAATAATAAAAAAATGACAGATATTACTAATAAAAAAATAAAATAAAAATAAAGAAAATAAAAATAAATAAATAAAAAGAAAGTGAGTTCGATATATTCACTATTCTTCGCTCAAGAAGTGGTAACTTGCTGGGCTCTTCCTCTGAGCTCTCTCTAGTCAAAAGTGGAGATGTGTGTGTGTGGAAAGCCCAAGGGCCGTTATTTATAGACTTTCAGGAGTGACCGGAACGGCCCGTTCTGAATTCAGAACGGCCGTTCTGGGGTTGTAACTTTACTCACAATGGCCATTTTTTGAACGGCCCGTTCCGGGCTACTAAAATCATATGAAAATTATTAAATTACCCTCCATAAAAATATAAAAAATGAGGTGTTACATTTAGCTTCCATATTTTATCTTTTTATTCTTTCTTGTATATACTTTTTTTGCTAATTTTTTAAAACAAAATTAATATTTTTCGGACGAAATTGGGTTACTACAAATAATATATATACAAAAATTGCAGTAAATTATGTGCAACCTTTAAATGCACCCTTCTCATTTATAGATGCAATGCTTGTAAGTAACAACTAATTAACCTCATCCCAATTAGCATCAGAACTATAGTGAATTATTTATTTTTCAATCAGATTTAATATTTAATTAGCATGTCCAAATTTAAGTCGCATGATTCAACATGCTGTTAATTATATGCCTGTCTTTTGCATATGAATTTTGAAATACCATGTATCTTTGCATAAGAAATCTTGATTCAAATCGGTTTATCATAACAGTCACAACGTTAATTATCATATGCTAGCACAAATTTTGTGAGGCACATAGATTTATCTATGTCACTCAAAACATATTGTACTCTCTCTCCGTTGTGAGGGTTGAATGCTAATGAATTCTGTGAACCAAAAGCAGCACCATTTTCATATGCAATCTTTGTCTAATAAGAATGCAGAACCGTACCAAACATTTGCACACATACAAAGGAAATTAATTACGTACGTGTCAAATATTAATACACCACATGTCACCAAAGCCCAAGTTGTTCTCCGTGACCTCGACCTCTTCAAAAGAAGATTATAAAAACTAATAAAAAAATTGAGAGCGACAAATATATTTAAGCTTTATTTAAGTCTATCTTGTTTTTGATGGAGTTTGAGATAAAGATAAGATAAAAGAAAAATAAAGATATACTTATAAGTACGTATTTTAGTTATTTTAATGAACTTACTTCGAAGTAAAATGGTACAGATAATAATAACTGTCACGGACTGTGGCTTATCTTGTTTTGTTGGAATGAGAGCTTAGAGGACAGAAAACGAGCCTAACGTTAACGTATACTCCTACTCCTTAGCCAATTTATTATTTCAACATGCTTTAATATGTTTTTAATTTCTTATAATTCATGCCTTAGCTAATTTTAATTTATGAATAATTTATTTTGTTATAATAAATGAGTTTTGTATGAATAACATTAAAAAAAATTGAAATAATCTTTTTAAATATAAGCCATAAATTTATCGATAGACTAAAAAGTATTTAATTTATTTTAATATTATAGTATGTAATGTTACATACAATAATTTTATCATGTGGGGGCGTTAGGTTGTGCCACTTGACGCTCGTGCATAGCCAGCGTATATAGAGACAAAAAATTGCAAATCCTATTTTGGTGTTAATTAGTACAGAAGGATGAAAGAACTAAAACTAAATTTAAAAAAAAAAAATAATAATAAATTTGATATATAATGTGATGAAAAATAGATTAAAAATTCGTTGTAAGAAAGTGAAGCATATATTAATAAGTACTCGCATAGAAACATAGCAATGAGCCATGAAGCACACAAATTAAGAAACATATATATAACCATAAAACACAGCCTTTTTGTTGTTTTCTACATCGCAATGATTCATTGAAACGATCGAAATGGATATAAATATTTGGACATCACTTTAAAAGCTTGTAACTGGTTAAGGATTTGATTGTCACAAGCATTTTCAGTGGCTAGTAATATTATGTGGCATTAAAAGGTTGGAGGCTTTTGAGGTTGAAACCTGTGGGCATTGTTATTACGTATTTTACTTTTACTTTCGCATTCACATGTCTCCCATTTGGAATTAATGAAAAAAAAAAAGTATTAATGTTTAATGTTTACAGGATATACAATAATTATTAACAAAACATTTTATGAATTGTTTATATAATAAAGACAAGTTATCATATAAAGTTTGAATTGTAGTGCGATGATGTGATATAACAATCACAATCGTAAGCGCACATAAAATATGGAATATAGAAGTATGAGTGGGTTATATGCATGGCTGCTCCTCTGTCACCACTTGTTTTTCCTATCAATATTTTAAGATTTCATATATGTTTTTACCTAATTTTTTGAAATTATATATTCTTTATATATCGTATTAAAAAAATTCAAAATATATATTAGGTTAGCTTTTTAATATAATATTAATTATTATTTATTTATAATAATGTTCTTTAGAAAGTGATTATAGTTCATTACATTCTTTTTAATAATAAATATAAAACAGAAAAAAAAATATTTTATTATTCAAATTTTAAAATTTAACACATTTTATCATTTTATTAATTAACTCTCTAACATTATTAATTAGTTGTTAACATGACATACTAATTAGTAATATATTACATTTACTATCAACATAATATGTTATGTCAGGTTATTATATATATGTCATGATAGTAATTTATGTTAGCAATTATGTGACATCAGTAATTAAATAACTAGTTAAATAATCAATTAACATGTTATAAAATATATAAAATTCTAAAATTGATAAAAAAAAATTTAATTTTAAAACTTAAATGAAAAAATTTATAAAATTATAAAATATGAACTAAAAAAATGCAATGAATCCTATTGGTTTTGAGTGATCTTCAGATAAGTTCATACAAGACACCATGTAGAAAGATAAAATAAAGTTAGATGGAAAAATAATATAAACAACTCAACTTGTTTCAATATATAGTATCAATTAACAATAAAAACGTTTAAACATAAATTAGATTACCCATATATTTCGTAGAGAGGAAAGAAATAAGTGAGAAATAGAGTTGAGAGAAATATGTGGGTAAAAATAGGTAAGACATAGAGTGAATATTTGATTATTTGGTTAAAGAAAAATATGTATGTAAGAAATAATATTTTGTATGTTTAGTAAAATGGAAAGAAATAAGTAAAAAGATAAAATATATAAAAAAATAAAAGAGAAAAACAAAGGAATAAAATAATAATACAGTAAAAAATATTAAAAAAAATATTTTAAAAAATATTTGTTATTAATTGGTTTTAATTTTAATCATTGAAATAAAAAAATTATATAGCTAAATAAATAATATTTTAAATAAAACAAATAACTAATTACACAATTGAAAGTTTATTTAATCAAAAGAAAACATATTCAAAAAAAATATTATTTAAGGTATTCGAATAATTAATTCTATTCCATTGAAAGTATTAGTAATGTTATTCAATTTTTCGAAGAAAAAGTATTTAAATATGAATAACGTTATCATCCTACTATGAATATATTCAGTAAAGTGTTATTCAAATGTAAGTAATATTCTATTTAAATATAAATAAATTTTAATATGTATAATTCATTTTTATATACTAGTTTAAAAAAAATAAAAAGGTATTAAATATTTTTTCTTTACTATTTTGTTTCTCAATCAATCCCGTATTTCTCATTTAATATGTACCAAAACCCTAAACCCTAGGCATTGAAAATAATTAAATTTTATGGTGGTGGAAAGACATAGATATTGTGATGATAGTTTAGTGAGTGATGTACTGTTATTAGTTAGTGAGATGATTGAGATTAGTGTGGAGTGTGGTTTTAATTAATCATTGAGATTTGTGATACTGATATGAGTATGGGGCCGCAGTGAGTGAAAGGGAAAGAATTAAGGCAGAGACAGACGAACTTGTGGTATGATTGGTTACAGTTGGGTCACCGTACGATACAGATACAGATACAGATACAGATACAGTGTAGAGTTGAATAATAACAGTACATGTACAACTGTACATCAGTACATGTGCATTCACCATTACCAAACTACCAAATGCCGCCACCATCATGTCATGTCACTCTGCAATCTCCTACGCCTAACTAGCCCTCATCATCAGTCTGAAATCGTTAAATCTGAAAGCAAAATATAAATAATTGAATCTCTAGAATTTGGATTATCTGGTGAAGTAAAGACATGGGTTATCTGGTGAAGAGAAAATAAGATGAAAGTTGGATACATGTTATTAAGTACCGAATGTAAGTCACTCACAAGACTTTTATAAATTAGTTAATCATTTATATATTATTAATTTTAAAAAAAAATTATATCGACAATTAATTATATCTTTTAATTATGTCATATTATTGTAAATATATTTATTTTTAACAGTAATATAACATAATTAAAAGATATAATTGATTGTCAATGTAAAAAAAATTTATACTGATAGTATATAGATGATTAACTCTATAAATTATCTTTTATATTTGAATTTTAAGTGATGTGGGATTTTTAAAAATATCAAAATTCACAATTGGGATTAAAGTGTAAGAGTAGCTAGATTCTCTTTTTAATACCAATGTTTTGACCGGTATATTTGTTAGCATCGTTGAGATCACATTGTTTAAGTTATTATTTGTTTTGATGTTTGTTGAACTGTCATAATTTTATCTTTAAAAAAATGTCTTGAAAGTTAAAGAAAAATGATACTTATAAACTATTATTAAACTCAATTTTTAAGTGATATAAAACATTTCAACAATATTGAGAACAGAGATGACAAAATGGGCTGTGATCTGCGGTCCAGACTCATCATTTTAACCCGCCGACCAAATGATAGTGTCTTAAAAATAATAATAATTTAATATTAAAATATTCAAAATTTACTATATATGTCAAAACACCCAATAAAATAACCAACAGTTCAAAATCATTCTAGCAAGTGTCTTAAAGATATTAATTAGGGCATTAATAAATGTTTTTTTTATTAAAAGTGGAATATTAAAATATCAGTTGTACTTTTAAAATACAAATAATTTTTATATAAATAAAAATGTTAATTAAATTTGTTTGTTTCAGGTAAAATATAGGCAGTACATAACTGTTTTGTTTGGATAAGGAGAAGTATAAAAGAAAGAAATATGATAGAAAAAATTAGGAGAGAAGAAAGAATAAATAAAAAAATTAAATAAATTTTTAAGGATTTTGCATTGAAATAAATAGTGAAGAAAGAAAAAAACTGAATATTCTCTTCACCAATTTGGTTAGGATAGAAAAGAGAAGAGAAAGAAAATGGATCTTCTTATTAAGACATTTTTACCTTCATATATATAACAATTTTTATAAAAACATATAATAATAAAATTAAATTTGTAATTGCAAGTAGATCCCACATTTTTATCATGTAATTCTCGGTTTTCTTCTCGTTTAATAAGAGATTCTAATTTTAGGTGAGCTCTTTTTTTTTTTCTCTTTCTTTTTTATTTCTCTCCTAAAACAAACACCATAAAATTACCCTCTCTCCTCATTTTTTCTTTTCTTTTCTCAACTTCTGCTAAAATAAAACAAAGGGACAGGAGGAGAATATTTGTCATAGAGACGACAGCCTAATGCCTATGTTTTCAACTAAAGTAAAAATATGAAGAAAGTCTTGAAGCCTTTTTTCTTTTAAGTATGCAAATGATTACTTACTAAATTTATCTTTTCTACGTCTGATACAAAGTGTTATGAATTTAATCTTAAAATTCGCCTCTCCCTGCATTTGGATTCAAGACATACTAAAATTGAGTTTGGTTCCCCTCCAATTTTTTCTCTTTTTTTTTTTTTCATTCATATATTTTTAAGGTTGTATTTGGTAAATTAATTTATAAGTTGGTTGAAAACTCGAAAACAATAAGTTAGAATTTCATAAATTAGAAACTTATAAATTAACTGATTGGATTAAAAATACTTAGTAAGATTAATTGATTAATATATAATGACATATTTATTTATTTAATAAGGAGAGAGACTAGAATATAGATAAAATGGTTTCTATATTATAAATAATAATAAAAAGATTTAAAGTAAGAAAAAAAAAACAATTAAGAGCTTATAAGATATAATTACTTCAATTAGTTTATGCATGAAAATAAGTAATAAGATCCTAAAATAATTTTGTATACTAATAAACAAATTTATTTTGGTCAAAGAAGTTTATAAGTTCCTCAAATGCCTTCCTGAACACAGTTAGACAATGTGTTTGGGAAAGATTATTTCCACCTACTTCAGTTGTTTGTAAAATAAGTTGATTGTTTAGAATAACAACTTAAATTTGCAAACAACTTTTCTTTATGAAAAAATAAGTTATTTTCATGAATATGAAAATTTGAAATTTATGATTATTTTCTAAATTTTTTTATTCTCAAGTTAATTTACTATATGAAAGTTAATTTTTTTGCTGTATTTAAACAAAATTAAATATTTCGAAATCACTTTTCAACAAATTTACTCAAATAAATATTTATTTTGTTTTAATAAATTATACATATAATTAATTATTAAAATAATCTAATTTTCATGATTTTCTCAAACACATTCTAAATGTATAAATGACATTCAATCATTTTAAAAAATTAATATCCATTATACATCTAAAAGTATAATAATAAACAATAAATTGAGAAGAAGAAAAAAAAATCTGAACTCACTAAAATCACTTAAATATCTTATATAACCTGCTAAGGTATTTTGAAGTAATAAAATAATAAATTATCTTAATTAAACATCCACCTCCTTTACAAAATCCTAAATATATCGTTAGCTCATCATAAAAAATCACTTTGAGGATATCTCTATGATTCTTTCAATTGCATACCATAGAAATGTTGCACCCCAATATCGTATAGGTATATAAAAATGAAGAAAAACACAGATAAAGAAAGAAAATTTGAAAAATGTGATAAATAATTTTAAAATTAAAACCAAGGTATAATGAAAGAGAAAATAATTATCTATATGAATATAATAATTATCGATGAATATTTTATATTACTTAAAAAAAATGTGACTAGGTGAATTCAATTGGTCAGCAGGCATGTCCCATCATTCATATAAATGGCCATAATATTGCTTTAAATATTGACTATAAAGTATTCCTATACGTTAGTAATCGATATGATAATTGGCCTAAATAATATTCGGTGATTATTCAAGAAAGGATTTCGGTTACGTTACAAACAATTCACCAAACCGAATGATATGATGTTGAAGAAGAAACGTGGATGAATGATGGATAATGATATGCTAGCTCCTACTTTGAGGTGAAAGGAATAAAAGATATTAAAAAAAGTAAAATAAAAATGTATGAGACACAAAGGTATACGAATATTATTAATGAATTATGAACCTATTTAATTTGGAAATTTAAATTAATATTTATATATTAAAAATATATCAAATTTAAATGGTAAATTACTGATCTCTCCAAACATTAAAATGTTGAGAAGTTTTGAAAATTTAGAAATTCTCAAAAGTGTTAGTTTAAAAGTTATTTTTGAACAGATATTAAGTTTGACCGTAAGAGAAGATATATAAGATTTTCTTTAAGATTAGAGTTTTATAAATTTATTCTTAAAAAAAGTTAGAGAGAGTTTAGAGAAAAGAGTTTTGGAACTAAAGCTAATCATCTTTACTTTTACTTCATGGAATCTCTTCCATCCACTCCCTAGAGAAGTTTGGTGGCTCAAGTCAAAGTTAAGAATCCAAGTTGTTGGAGTGACTGTATTGACTAGCTGGGGGAAATCTGTTTTCTTCTTCTACCTCCTCTAATTCTTGTGAATTTAGATGTAAGGGAAGCTAGAACTTAAAGTCTTGTTGAACTTTGAAGTTGCATGTGATTGATTTCCTTAAATCAGTAGTTGTGTTGATGGATTATATGGTGATATGCATATTGAATGTTTTGGTGTTTTCTTATGAATGTTGAAGGAAGATGAGTGATCCTTGACATAAGTGGTTGCATGTTGATAATCTGGTTGGATTCGAGTTGCTTATGATGCTTTGAATGTTTTAGTACCTTGCATGTTTGGATTCTTATGAGTTTTAAGTGGGTTGGGTCAATTTGGCGATTCTACCAAGTGCAGATTTCATTATCATGCTAGGTGCAGCTCCAAGGCATCGGATGTGATGTAATCCAAAGGCTATCCCTCCTGCCGAGCAACGCTAAGTATAAGTTAGAGGATAGCTCTTTGACTTGGTCATCAGATGAGTGTTGAAAGCCATCAAGCGTGGATGCATTTGGAGATTTTTAACTTGGTAACATTATGCCCCAATTGAGTGGCATCAGGCATGATCAAGATAAAGACTCTCTGTCAAAATGACATCGAACACTAATTGAGTGACACCAAGTGTGAGTCAAGTAAAGACTTTCAATCTAAACGAGATCAAACATGGGTTTGATCACGACAGACGTGATTGCCATAGACTTTCTACCTCATTCACTCCATGTGCAAGTAGATTGGGGTCGGTCATAAGCGAGGAGAATGAGTCGAGCATGCATTGCCTAATATGTGTTGAATTATTGACTAATTGTTAAACATGTATATGTTGTTGAACCTCTATCATGTTGTATGTTGATGTAACATATTAGTCCTTTATACATTAATTTTGGATAATGCATATTGATGATCGAATTGTTCAAAGTTATTAGTTGAGTTGTATGTTGAAATGTTAAGGTGGTTGTGTTGAGAATGCTTAAGACATTAAGTTGTGTTGTGTTGATTGACTTATAAATAAAGGAGATGTTATTTTAAAGTTGAATATCTCATTGTGAGGATATTGTGTTGTGGTGTTCTACGAGTCCAATTGTTGAAAATCCTTCTTGAGAAGTTGGTTCTTGAAATAGATTGTTTAATTTCCTTTAAGACCTTAGTTGATGTGGTATGGGAGCAAGGTCGAATCATATGGTATATAAGTGGTCATATTATACAGGTTAGGTCAAGTTATACTAGTTATAAAGCGACCACATGTTGATCCATATGAGGATTAGGTCAAGCTATACATGTATAAAGCGATCAAATCGAGAAGATACAAGGTTGGGGACCCTAATCCCTAACCAAGTACTAGAAGGGGCATAATATTTTGAGGGTAGTTGGCGAGATAATTTCATAGGAGACTTAGTTATGCATGATAAGGTCGTGGTAAGCTCATACCCAAGCTATTCTATCATGACATAAATACTAGACTTCCTTAGTTTAAGTAGTGAAATCCAAGGAACCATGTTGTTGCAAAGTTTTATCCAAATTAGTTGTTGATCTAGCTAGTGTAAAAAGATCATGTTGTTAGTTGATCTGGTAAGGTCAAACCACTTAAATTGTTCACCTGTATTGTAAGAGATCTCTTAGTTGAATGCATGACAATATTTGTAGTGTAAAATTAATGTAATATATTCATTTTAAAATATACTAAAATATGAATACTTTGATTACATTCGAGTTGTTGTTCAATTTTAACAAAATTTAATATACACATATAAAGTGATATGAACTTTCAATCTAACGGTTAGATTTATAAGATTCACAATTAATATAAAGTTATTGAGCGGTGTAATATTTAGTAAAAGTTACACTGATATTATTATAACTCTCTCTCTCTCTCTATATATATATATATATATATATAAAAGCAAACTTTAATGCATTTAATATGTTTTTGTATTTGAAATTATTAATATAGATCATTTATAATTTTATTATATTTATGATAGTGTTTGGATAAGTTTACATTGAGTTTTTTTTTTCTTTATAAGTGAAGGATGTGTCAAAAATAATTTTATTAAAAGTTAAGTTATGTCAAATACTTTTATGAGACACAACACAAAAAAAAAAAAAATACTTTTATGAGAGCCCTAAAAAATAAAAGAAATTCTTTTAGTTGGGTGTGACAATAAAGTGGGTTGGAGGTGAGTTATACTCTCCCCATTTCTACCCGTAAAAGGTAGGGTGAATTTAAGTTTTAAAGAAATAAGTTTATATTTTTAAAACTCATCTTCATCCCCATTTTTATCGAGTTTTGCAGGATTTGGGCGAACTCATGAGATCTATTACATTTTTTTTAGAATTTTAATTATTTTTATATTTTAAATAAATAAAATTATAATTTCATAATTATATTATAATATAAATAATATATAAAAATAATAAATAAAAAATTATAAATAGAAAATTTAATAATTAATTTATATTTGTAATATGTATGAAAATTTAAAACTTAACTTTGATATATATATATATATATTGGAATCCATTTAAGTTGATATTTTTTAAACAAATGTTTGGAAATGTCTATTTTGAGAACCAAGAATAACATTTTCATGCAAAATTAAAAATTAAATTAGTTTATCCAACAAAGAAAAGAAATACTCTACACATGATTAGACGGCAAAAAAATGCACTGTGGTGTTAGGGTACAAATAGTGTATATCTCAAGTGGTTTGAATTTTGTGCAGTTGGTTCATAACTCAAATTTGGTTTGGATCTTTGGACGAGGTTGAAAGGGTGAAGGAGTTTTAGATTGGTGGTACCTGAAATGCAATGTTGCAAACTGCTTGAAAGAAATGTCTCACCATATCCAAATTAATGTTGGTTTTACAAATTACAACCTCTTTAAATGTTTTTATAATATATTTTTTTGTTATGTTTTTATAATATATATTCTGTTTTGTTTGTTTTTGGTTTAGTTTATATTGGTTTTTATGCACAATCCTACATGAAAATGAAGTCAATAAAAGTTATTTAGGGTTGGAGAGGGAGAAAGGTCAAATGCTGAGGATGAAACTTATTATTATTATTATTATTATTATTATTATTATTATTATTTGCAACATCTACATAACGAATTAATAGTTCACTAACATTGATAGAGTTAGTGTCCAAACGTGTCAAGACAATAGGGATTATAAGAAATTAACAATTGCAGAGTTTGATTTAATAATGTTTTAAATATATGGATCAAAATGTGCTAAATATATAAGGATTAAATTATTATTTATCTTGAAACTAAATCGGTAACATTTGTGTTTATAATAACTGATTTAATAATTAATAACTATTTAAGTATATTTATAAAGACCAAACTTTGAATTAAAAAAAAACACTCAAAATATATGTTAAACCTATTTTTAAAAATCACCAAACACAAAGATATTGTAATTAATGATTAATTTTGAGTTCAAGTATTTAATATACAATTCAAGAAAAAAAAACTTTGATATCCAAATAGTTTTACATGGATAGAGAAAGATTACTTTTTGCATAGAAGATTCTTGTATTTGTAATAAAAAAATTATCGATTTTCAAATTAGATTGATTATTTAATCAATAAAAATATTACTTTATGAATTTTAATTAAATTAAATTTAAAATAAGATTGAATTAGTAATGTAATATATATATATATATATATATATATATATATGCTCATACAATAATTAATTTACAGCAAGTTATTTAAAAAAATATAAAATTACATAATACTAAAGGAAAATTGAATTAATTTTGAATCCATGATTAAATGAAAATTAAGCTAAGAGAGAATGCAAGATGGGGAAGAGAAGAGAAGAGAGAAAATAGTTAAAAGAGTGAGTGCAATTGTATTTGTGAATTGAAGAGATTTGATTGGTAAGACAGGGTCGCATATTTTATGGTTAGTGTTTGTGTTAGTACTTAGTAGCACGCTCTTTCCGTGTCCCCAACTTGTAACTTATCTAACACACCGCATTCACCCTTTCTTCCCGTCGCCGGTTTCCGGCTAACACGTCTTCTGACGGCGCCCGAGATCCGTTTCTCTCCGCACCTCCAGGTACAGGTACAGGTACACCCTCTTTATTTTTCTCTCTCATCCTTTTTCATTTGGATCCGAATCCTCCTTCAATTGGATCAGACCATACCCTTTATCTCAAAATCTGATTTTTCTTTCTGGGGTTTCTCTTTTGCCCTTGCATGCACGTTTCTTCTGTTTTTCATTTTTTTGTCATTTCTCCTTATCATTTTGCAGATGATTCCGTCTCTGAACCCGGAAATCAGATAACCAAGGTTCCTGACTTTCTGGTATTGCCGGAATTTCAAATCTTTGTCTGGTGCCGCAACTCTGCTTCTTGTTTTCTCTCTTTTTTCATATGAGGTTGTGATGATATTTCAGTTGATGTTCCAAATGGGTGTTAGTCCCGTGAAGGGATGATTGTTTAGTGTGAGGTGATTGCAGATTTTAATTGAAGTTCATAGATTTGATGGAGAGAATACAGGGATAGAGATTGGTGGCATGCATCTGTTGGGCGGATGTTCTTTGTGGGTGTGGGCTGTGTGAAGAATTTTGTTGGGGTTCGCTGAAGGTTTGTTGACATGACAAAGAAAATACGTTTGGATTGTTCCTTGCAGGAGGATGAAGAGAAAGTGAGTAATAGCTTTGTGGAATTGGATATAAGGGAAGGAGTGAATGATGGTTTTCCTAGAATTGGACCAAATGATTCGCTTCTCCCTGGTCTTTTTGATGATGTTGCGCTGAATTGTCTTGCTTGGGTTAGTAGATCTGATTATGCTTCACTAGCATGTATAAATAAAAGGTACAACTTGCTGATTAGGAGTGGGTATCTATCCGGGTTGAGGAAGAAATTGGGGATTGTGGAGCTAGAGCATTTGGTTTATTTGGTTTGTGATCCAAGAGGATGGGAGGCATATGACCCCAAGAGGAATAGATGGATAACATTACCTAAGATACCGTGTGATGAGTGTTTTAATCATGCAGACAAGGAGTCATTGGCTGTGGGGAGTGAATTGTTGGTTTTTGGCCGGGAATTGATGGAATTTGCCATTTGGAAGTACAGCTTGATTTGCCGTGGTTGGGTGAAGTGTCAGGAGATGAACCGACCTCGCTGCTTGTTTGGATCTGGCAGTCTTGGTTCGATTGCCATTGTTGCTGGTGGAAGTGATAAATACGGCAATGTTCTTGAATCCGCGGAGTTGTATGACTCTTCTTCGGGTACGTGGGAACTGTTGCCAGACATGCATACGCCACGTAGATTGTGCTCTGGTTTTTTTATGGATGGAAAATTTTATGTAATTGGTGGCATGGCAAGTCCTATTGTTTCATTAACTTGTGGGGAGGAGTATGATCTTAAGACAAGAAATTGGCGGAAAATAGAGGGTATGTATCCATATGTTAATGGGGCTGCTCAGGCACCTCCACTTGTGGCAGTTGTGGATAATCAGTTGTATGCAGTAGAGCATCTTACCAACATGGTGAAGAAATATAACAAGGAAAATAACACTTGGAATGAATTGGGAAGGCTTCCGGTACGGGCCGATTCTTCTAATGGATGGGGCCTGGCTTTCAAGGCTTGTGGAGATAAACTTCTGGTTGTGGGTGGACAAAGGGGTCCAGAAGGTGAAGCTATTGTACTGAATTCATGGAGTCCTAGGACAGGGGTCAGAAATGGAACCATAGATTGGCAAGTACTTGGTGTGAAGGAGCATGTTGGGGTGTTTGTGTACAATTGTGCCGTTATGGGATGGTCTGGTGAGATGCTTTTAGATTGACTCAGCAGAAGATTTGCTGGTATCTACAATCTGACTTAGCTTTGAGGGGTGCTTCCATGTTGATTCATCTCATTTACTGAGTTAATTGTCGTTGGGATAGCTTTCCCTTGATGAGATTTGGGTTTCTTCTTTTGACATCTTATTTGGATGTGTTTCTCACTTTCATGATCATAATTTTTATTTGCTTTTGAGATTACGTACTAGGCTTACACAGATATGATCTGTTATCTTTTTCTTATCCAACTATGTAAACCAATAAATCATAGAGTTTTATTTTTTTAATACTCCAATGCTTATTCTTTGCATTAGTGTATGCAATATTGGTATATCTGTCAAAATTTATGTCCTCTGTGTATGCCTAGTGGAAATAGTGTTCGAGGGGAAGAGGGTGGGTTACTTTAGTTTAGAGTTTCAAAACTAATTTCTATGGGGTATGCTGTGGACTGTAAGTCACTAATGCACTAAGTTGAACGATGAAGATTGCTTCTCAATTTAGGCCAATAATAATAGATAGCTGCCAAAAGAAAATGAGGTCCCCTCAGTTCTATGATGTCTTTTAACACATTGTCCACACTTCCAGCTGTACTTCCTGGATTGAGATACTGTTTTCATCTTCCTGTATTTGTTTAGTTATACAACTTGATCCAGAAATGTTTCTTTTCATTAATAAGCTAGTTTAACTGAGAGACTGGGACCATCTTTCATTACCCTGATTGACTAACTAGTTTAAAAATCAAGAAAGAAGGCTCAGTGCAATGGCCACCCTATTTATTGAGTAATAATAGTAGTTTACAGTTCACACATACATACTTAATTTCTAGTCACTGGATGATACTTGGGCCATACTGTAAAAAGAATATTCCCCTCTCCTCATGAGCTTAGCATATTATGTTAGCCATGTTGGGAATTCATTGGTGTCTGTTTCAGATAAGTGATTTGGAATCCTTTTGTACTACATGTCGGTGCATATATTCCCTGGAAGCTAGGATGACATTTCTACCAATTAACAGAAAGGGGATTGGTCAACAATCTTACCTATTTTCTAGGACTTGAAATGAAGAAAAAAAATGCGAAAGAAAATAAATCATTGGTACAAGTTTTATTTAACTATTTTAAATGATAAATTGTTGTATTTACATGGTTTTTTAGCCTGCTGTTTTATGTCTCTAAAACGGCTTGGAATTCTGTCACATTTCCCTTTGCTTTTACACCGATACAACGGTGACAATAAATTGTAGAACTTTACATAGTTTCATGGAAAACGCCAACGCTTACCGAAGATTGTAACGGTTGAGACGTGAGACTTCAAATTGGCTAACATCTAACGTGAAGAAAGTTCATATTAGCATGTTAGAAGCATAATCCTTTTTGCTTGATAATGGGGGTAGGACCACGGCCACTGTGCACCGACCGACCATACCTTTTGCTGTTTGTTTCTTTTCCACTTGGAGATTCCCCCCCAAAAAAGTCACATGAGTATCATTAAAGTCAACCAATATTTTTCCATCTGATAAAATTTCCATTTCTTCAGTTTAAAGTAAAAACAGCCATTTTGTTTGTTGAAAACTAGGTATCATTCATCGTTGAACTTATGTATATGACTTATTATTTGATACAACATTGTGGCAGAATAGTAAAGAGGGGGTTTCAATAAAAAAAAAATTGTGAACCATATAACACATGTATAAGATGCATGTTCCCAAAACTAATTGTAGTTCCAACCATGCCCACAAAAGCAGGAAATGAGGAAATATCAGTACCTGCAGATATCTTAAAGTATAGAAAAAATATGAATGAAATGGAGGCAAATTGTTCAATCAAACTAAACTTGAGTCACAAGGGTCTCTTTTAAGAGCCCCAGCTAAAGGACAAAAGAAGCTTCAAAGTTCAAAAGCATAAAAGTACCACTCTTGCTCACACAAAAAGTTTTGACCAAAGCAAGCAACTAAAAAGTCTGCAGGAAACTTTAGAAACTGGCATTGCATCATAAAATCTCAAAAGAAGCCTCCAATCCATTGATCACTGCTGTTGCCACTAAAGGACAATCAACTCAACTGAAGGAGGCACATGTGGTTTGAGAGCATCAACAAGCCATAAGGTAGAGTCACGACGAGTATTTCTAACCCTGGCCTTGACATCAGGTGACCTATCCGCATAGTATGAAGACAAGGGATCCACAAGAATCCTGTTTAGATTAGGAGCCTTAGCAAATATGCTGATCAGCAACTCAATTTGACTGGGGTCTCTTCTGTATCCTGACACTTCCAGCTCCCTCAGTTTTGGATACTCCTGTTTCAGATTTGCCTTCCACTCATGCTCCACATCCACGAGATTGGACCTCATGAACTGCCAAATTACAGATACACACACAATTCTAACTATCATTGATTGATATATCAACATAAAATGTGCTGAGATCAGCATCCACATACACGCAGCAGCAATAATAGGAACTTGTTTAAGTTTGTGTGTTTCTTTGGGTGGATGTTTGCAAATTCTTATTAGAATTGATTTTGAAATGAAGTCATCTATGTACTAGAGTTTTTATTCTAAAAGCAAGTTGGTTGTTAAACTTTGTATAAAGTTGCTTCAACACTGAATCCAAAAGCTATCTACAACACGAGACCAAACATGTGAACATTACTTAATTACGTTAGCTAGTATTCTAACGAGATTTTGGACGATTCTGAAACCAAACATGCACTACTGAGTTGAGAATTGAAATTGTTTAGCTTATGAAAGTGGTACATGGCCTTTTTGTAGGTTGTTTTGTTTTGAAGTTTATTTTATGATCAAGCCTTAACGACATAAGTCCGATTGAACAAGCAATCAAGTCATTTATCCAAAAACCAAAATGGTTGAAGTTGATAACATCAGATAATCAAGCTTGAACTATTTGTCTATTTATTTATTTATAATATAAAAGTTGAATTAGAAGCTGTATTGATATGTCATAATAAAATGAATCTTCACCGCATTAACATATTTATTTGTGTCAAGTGTCAATTCTTTCACATTCCTTCCTTCACATTTTCTTATGTAACTTTTAGTTGTTATGACCACAATTAATATAGTATTTGATAGTTATGCCTTCAATCAATAAGAGATACTACACTATTGAATTTTTTTCTCTTCTAAAAGTTTTAATCAATACTGTTGCTGTGTTAGGATACACACTTCAATTATTCTTGTTGTAGCGGGTCTGGTCTTGGGTCTAGGTCTTCTCGTCCTTCTCCGAGTAGTCCGAAGTGAGGGGGGTGCCTGTAAAGACACTCCAACGCTCAAGTAAGTGTTCGGCGTAATAAATGCGGTAGTTGAAAGTTAGTTACGTACCTCGCAGGGGTCCTATTTATAGTGATTCTTATTGGGCCGCGATTAGGGACTGGGCCCGGGAAATTAGGGGGCTAATCCGGTGCATTACGTAAATTAACCTCTCCGTAATTATCCTGACATGAATCCGTGACTTGGCCGAGCACACCGACACGTTCCGTTCGGATAGTGAGTAGTCAGTGTGCTCGGGGGATTTATTTGGGTCGGTCGGGTCGGAAACTCGGGTGTTCGGCCTAGTCAGCCACCATACGGTATAAGTACATTTTCACTCATTATCAATGTGCATAAAGAATTCTACATTCTATTATATTTCTCCCCTCTACACAATTCATTCTTTTTTATTGTCAATTTAAACTTAAATTCTCTTCTCTCTTTTTTCTGACTAAAAATTTTAATTCTCATTTGACATTACAATTTTTTCTATAGAAATTTAAGGTAATATTCACAATTCTTTTTTCTTATTTTGCTCTTTGTATTTTTTCTTTTTCTCATGTTAATTTTCTCTAATTTAAATGTTCTAAATTTTAATTTTTATCTTATGTTGCAATTCTCATTAGAATTTGAAGGTGATATTCACAATTTAAGGTATAAAAAGTGACCTGAGTCATATTTTACTCTTCATAAGGTTTTGTTTCCATCCCATATTTTAAAGGCCTTTTGTAAATAAAAAAATTGTTGTATTTCTCTTCATTTTGAGCTTACCTTTTTTTAGGGTTGTGTTGTGCTTTTAAATAATTTGAGGTTTGTAGTATTTTATATTCTTTAGAAACTACTGAAAAATGGTGATGAACTAACAATTTAATTTTCATAAAAAATAGAAGGTGATATTCTTGATTCTTTATCTTATTTTATTATCTGTAAGTTACTTTTTATCTGATTCATAATCTAAAAACTTTTTGTTGTTCTTTTCTATTATGAATATTTTAAATTTTAATTTTCTTCTTATGTTGCAATTCTCACTAAAAATTGAAGATAATATTGACAATCCTATCTTATTTTGCTTTATAGAAGTTTTTTTAATTTTGAAAAAAAAATAAATATACTTTTATGTTACATTTTTTTTGTTCTCCACATTTTTTTCTTAGGTTTTGTGAATCTGTATTACTAATAATTTGAATTTTGTAGGATTTTACATCGTTCAAGGACTATTAGAGAATGATGTTCAATTAAAAATATTTGTTTTACATGTAAATAAGAACAGAAACCAAAACAATATATATGAAATGTTGAAGTCATCAAATTTGGGATACACCTAAGCAAAATATTCAATTTTTATTCTTCTATTGTTGTTAGTTTTGCTATATTAATATTAGACTCCTTATGTTTACTTATATGACTCTCTTTACGATTTGTACGAGTGATATCATGCATCTTTGTTATAAAATATTCTTTGAAATCATATAATTGTGTCATAAATAAAATAATATACAATTAAAATATCTCCAAGTCCACCTTTAATTTAAACATCAAAATTTTCATATTATTATTTTTAATTTGCATATGATAATTAACTAGTAGATCCTATTTGTATCAGAATCAATATGAATTATTTAGTAATTCAATACTCAACCATGTAGTTAAAAATACCAAATTGAGTTAATTTTTATTTTACAAAATAAGCATCATCTATAAAAATATATAAAGGAGACATATCTTTTTGGTCCACTTTTCAAAGACAATTATACTCTTATATTGATATTCTTATTTTTTTTATCAATATATTTAAGGATAAAATAGGGGGAAAATGCATATAAAAAATTATAACTACTTTTTTAAAATAGTAACTACTAACTTATTTTAAAAAAAATATATTAAAAACTTTTTTTACAAGACACATGAAGTGTCTTTTTCATTGCTAATATATAATAATTTTTATTGAGTTAAATTTTCAATAACTTACATATTAATCAAATTAAGTTTTTTAGTTACACATCAATTATTAATATATTATTCCTAATTATATATAATATAAAATTAATTATTAATAATAAATTGCCAAAAACATTAAAAGTACTTTTAATTGTACATTATTATTATATTAAATTTGTGATTTTTCCCTTTTGATATAAATATGATAATTAGATAATAGATTATCAAATTATTCTCAAAATCATTATTAAATTATTTAATAAATCATGAACTCTATATATAAAATATATAAAAGGTTGAGAATACTGATTTTTGTTTAATGAAAGAGATAATATATATATATAATAAATTCATATATTATTGGTTTTCACTCCATAATCTTTGATTAAATTGTTTTTTAAAAAACTTACAATGACTTAGAAAAGAAGAACACTCCTAGAGAAAGAGAAAATTTATTAATAATTAAATAATAGTTAATAATTTTTATTGAGTTAACTTTCTAAAAACTAACATACTAATAAAAAATCGAGTTTCTTAATTATAAAGTAATTATTAATATATAATTATCAATTAATTATTATTATATTATCAATGATTTAATAATATAGTTGCAAAAATTAAATCGAATTGGTTGGTCAGACTGATTCGATCATGAACCAATCCACAATTAATTCGGTTGGCCTAAAAAACTATTTTACATCCAATTGATTAAATTAGTTTGAGTCGGAAAATAAAGGTTTATTTTTTGTAAAATAAAATTTATTTTAATAAAAAAATTATAATATAAAATAATTTATTTTTAATATTTATTTAATAAATATAATTTAATAATTTATATTATTTTATGATTTTTAATATCTTTATTTTTTATAATTTATATTATATTAATTTAATATTTTTTATTCTAAATATAAACATGTTATTATTAATGAACATTGTTATATTTTATTAAAATATTTGAACATAATATTATATTATATATAATTTAGAATTTTATGTATATAATAGATATTAAGAATCTATAAATAAAGTTATATTTTAATTTTTAGTTTTATAAAATTATAATATTATATTTATTTAATATTTTTATATTTAATAATAATAATAATTATTATTATTATTATTATTATTATTATTTTATTAATATCAATTCGGTCATTTTTCATTCACAAATCTTAAATTAGTGTCAACCAATTTTGAAAATATTACTTATTACAAATAAAATTTTAGCATTATTATCAAGTTTCACTATACTCTTATTAAAATACTTATTATTAACTTTAATTTTATTATCTTTTTTTTAATGATTATATCCTATGTATATATTTAATATAAAATTTTAATTTATACATTTATACATAATTTATCAATATACTTCAATTATATAATTTAAAAATAATTTCTAAATAATCAGAATAATTAAAAATAATTGTTTTTAATTAAATATTATTATAATTATAATTATAATTATTAATTTAACTAAATTGTGTTATTTCTCTTCCAATCACACAAATTGTTTCATATATCATGCTTTTGAACAAAAAATTTATTTAATTTTTCGTTATATAAATCTACCTAAAACATTCTCTTACAAAGTGATTAACTTTAATCACATACATACACACGAGTGCGGGCGCGCGCACACATATATATATATAGGGAGCATATCAAGTGAGAAGAATTTATTATGAGAGGGTGAGAGGGCGCACGCACGCACACATATATATATATATACGGAGCATATCAAGTGAGAGAAATTTATTATGAGAGGGTGAGAGGGTTAAAAATATATATATCTGGAGTACGTTGGAGGCACCTCAAAGGGTGAGATAGCTGGCGCCAAGATTTAACGCAGCTGCATACACAAGACATGATTCGAACCCTTGACCTTGCTTAAGCGTGGATCAACCCCTACCACTGAACCACACGCTTAGGGTTATATATATCCTAATTTAAATATTCTTATGTTTAAAATTAATTTTAATATCTTAACAAATACTCACTAATATTAAATATCAAGTATAATCTTTCACATTCAATTATGTATCAAGTTTTATATTATTTTAATTTATTTTAATATTTTTAACTCTAAATTCATTTTGTATTTTTAATAACATTGTAACAATAAATGATATTTAAATTTCAACCATATTTTACAAGGAATAAATACACATCATAAAAATTTTAAAATAATTATAACAAGTGATACTTATAAATTAATATATCAAACATTGCAATGATTTTTTCTTTATAGCTACTTTTAGTATAGATTTACTCATTCATTAATCTTTCTTTACAATATTTTGAAATTAGTTCAATTTGATAAAAAATATTTTAAAAGGTTGATAATAAAATTGTCTTAACATGTATAAAATTATTAACATACAAAAATTATCTTTGGTGACAAAGTAACTTACACATTTTTAAAAATATCACTAAATTTTATGATTCTTTATACTAGTGATGAAAGAGCAAGTTTTGTCACTAAATTTCCCACAATTACATTAATCTATAATAAAGTAATATCACTTTAATATAAAAATATAATTATTATTATATTTTTCATTTTTCAATTCAGATAGTATTAATTCACTTCATACATATGTGAAGTAAATGTAAATATATCATATTCATTTTACATATATAAAGCTTATACTCTTCTTATTTTAATGTATATTTTACAATTATTTAATTTTATAATTTTATGTAATATTTTTTAGAATACTTTTATTTTAAAATTATATCTTATACTTTTATATATAAATATGCGTATAGTGCAGATCAATATCTGGTTAATATGAAGGTGAGAGAGACTTAATCATTCCTTACCTTAATCTTAAGCATACATATTGAAGGGAAAGCACTTAGTACAGAAACTGGACGACCAAGATCCGCTCCACAGATGTGAGGAATTTGCAGTTCCAACTGCCTCACATTATCGAATACTGGGAGCCCTTCAATAACCCCCTGAGAGTGGCATCATAACAGAAAAATATTCACTACAACAAAAAGACACATAAATGAAAAGAAACAAAGAATATAACCTACTTAATTACTGACCACAGTATATGTAGACAAATTCAATTTCAGAACATGAACCTGCAACAGTACTCCAAAAAAATCTTCATCGTGCATGTTTGCTTGCAGATAACTAGCATAACGCCCTCCAAAGGAGGCTTCCTCAAGGCTTGGAACACTTTCAAAGTTAAACTTTCCATAATCACCAGAGTACCTAAATGTCATGAGATTTTCAGCACAAATATCAAGATACAAAATATTGCACTCAACTAACTCCAAATGCTTCAGCCTCAGTCCTTGGCCCCAAACTTTCAATCGCACAAGGCGTGTGGATTCTGTGACACGTATTGTTTCAAGCAGTGGACAAGTTGCTAAAAAGCACTGGAGGACTTCACCATTCACGTCCACACAAGCCAAACGCAGCACTCGCAGTGACTTCATTTCAAACTTCTTTGATGACAACACATTACGAATGTTGTCACTTATTCCATAGAATGGTTCAGTGAAGTGATACGTAAAATCCAGGTCCAACACTTGAACATTCCTCTCTGAGGCAAACTTAAGCCACTCAGGTAGCTTCCTAGGGTTACCCAAATCCATGCAAACTCTGAGTCCTTGCATGGAGGGGCATTTGAGTGATTTCATGACATGTTCCAAACGAGCCATGAACTTCTCCCACTCAGAAACAAAAAAAATGCACTTGGTCAAAAGTCCAACGTGTAATCTACGCAAGACATAGCTCCTAAGTGAGTGATCAAAGTCCACGACCCCAGAGAAATGAGTCCATTGATATCTCCATGTAGTTGAGAGCACGCTAGTTCTACCAGCTTCTTTCATTGTCAAACGAGATAAAATATTCCCAATGATCTCATTCGGCATAGTGCTTATGAAGTCCCTCATTTCAAATCTGTTGCTAGTGATGTTTCTTGATCCTTCGTTTGCTATGTTACCCTGCGTCATTTTCTCCCTGACAATAACCCAATTCAATTGAAAAAATATTCGTGAACATGAACTAGCTAAATTAATTTGTCCAAAACAGTTTTGCTTGAAACTCGCGATCTGTATGTAGTAAAAGTAGGTCCGAGATTTTGTGAGCACTTATAAGAAACTTATCAATAACCAACCAATATAACAATAACACTAATAATACTTTGGCATATCAACTAAAATGCACATAATTTTCTCGTGACTTGATGGTGTCTTCCCTTCTCATTGTTCTCCCTCCAATTCATGATTTTCATTCACACTCATATGCTCCAGCCCCACCATATACAGGGAATACAGCGGACTCTTCAACAATGCAGGCACCACACTGGACTTGCCTATCAAAGCATTGATATCTGACAATTCTTCATCAATAGTTTGTATTTTTCCTGTTGTGGGGTGGTGTGGCGGGAGAGTGCAATGGTACATGATGGAGGAGAGTTGGAGAGGGAGGGACAATGAAGAAAGGAGGAGGGGGAAAAAGAACGCCAATTTGGAACCGTAAACAGAAAGAAAATCATATGCATTTTTAATTCATGTGTCAAAATATTATTGGTGGGACAAGAAAGTGAGATAGGTTATTTCCATCCCACAATGAACAAGTTTGAGTATAAGTTAAAAATATTTTAAAGGATTTTTATCAAAAATAAAGTGTTTTCTAGTATATAAACTCTAAAAACATTTTTAAATTTGTAACCAAATACAGTTTACCTATAAATTCCCTAAAATCAAACTCTATATTGACCATTATCAACAAGAAGTTAGGTTAAACATATGTAACCTAACCTATTTATATATGCTTTAAAAGAGAAATAAAAAAGATACAATAGACTCTTTGAAATACAACAATATTTATATATCATTAATTATTCCTTTTTTAAAAGTTTAACATGAGCCAAAGTCTATTTAAAAAACTATTTCAACATAAACCTATTTTTTAATAAAGATTTTTTACATTATAATGGAAAATAAAATAATGTGCGTAACGAATTTAACAAACTTTATATGGTTTTAAAATATTTTTAATTAAATTAAATTTTTAAAAAGATCGACCTAATTTAATAAATAATACAAATTAATTATATCTATTCTCATTTATAATTTACAGTTTAGAATTTAGTATTTAAATTAAAAGTCTTAATAGATCAATTTTAATTAATTTGACGGTCTTATTTGTAAATGTTCTAATATTAAATTTGATTATGTTATATCAATAAAAAGAAATTATAAAACATCTCTAAATATTTTTTTATTTAAAATGTTATGCTTTGCTTATACGTAAATATTTAGATATGGTTCGAACTACATATATATTAAACCAAATTGAATAAACTTAGTTCATAAGCACCTTAACCCAAACAAATAAAAAAAATTACCCTAACACTTAAAAATTAGGATAAAAATAAATTAGACTTTAAATATATAGTTCAACTCTGTCCTATAAAATTAAAGTTTAAATCTGATTTATTATTTGTTATAAATTTTTTTATGAGTCTAACCTAACTTATTAGTCTATTTAAAAGTTTATTTTACGTTAATAACATTAAATAATTTAATAAATTTAATTTTAAATAAGTTAATAATTATAATTTTAAATACATGCATGAATCTTTTTTTTAATTAACACGATAATTTTTTTTAATTTGCATAATAAAATAGTTTACTTTATTATTATTATTAACATAAAAGAAGATAATCTTATCAGAAAACCATTCTAAATATTCTCTATATCTCATTTAAAGTATTTTAAATAACTAACTATGAAAATGAAGGGAAAAAGCAAGTAAAAATAAAGCTACCAAAGTTTTCATTTACAACTTTTTTTAATATCGTATGAACAAAAAATGTAAATCGTTTAAGTGCCGTGAAAATGACATTAGAGCAAGTCCTTTATCTAAGGACGACGTTTAGAACCAAGTGAAAACTGGTGGACTTGTAACAATTTGGACACATCGAAAAGAGAGTGATCCAAAGATTGTAAAGTGTGGTACTATATATTCAAGGATGAATAAATTAATTAATATTCCATATAATTTTTTAGTAATTTATTACTTAAGAACTTCTTAATTAAGTGTGTTTGATTTAAAACAATTTAGGGATATGAATGACCTCCTAGAAAGTTTTCTAAAAAAGTGTAAATGAAGATAAATATGTCAAAATGTCTTATGTTGATTTATGGGATAATAGTTGACCCAAAAAAAAGTGACTAGAAATCTCATAAAGGGTTATCTATAGAAGATTATGATTGTAAAGAGTTTTGATCAAAGAAAAGTTGAAACGTCAAATCTGATGAGTGTTACAAATGGTATGAATAGTAAGTCCTTTATCCTAGTATGATGTAATTTGGAGACAAACCAAGCGAAAGTTGGTGGACTAGTAACATCTCACTATCCTAGGCACACTAAAATAAAAGGGATTCAAAAATTATATAAGTATAATTAAATGTCCCACTGTATATTAATTTTGATCAACAAAATTAATTAAAGTGAACTAAGTGGAGTGTTATAAAATGTAGTGATGAGAAAGAGTATTATAAAATAATTTTCATAAAGCCAAAATAAAAAAATAAACAAAATCAATTTCAATCATCTTCCAATTTGAAGAAAAATGAAGCGTGAACTCGTATCTTTTTTCACCCGACTTATTTTATTATAGCAACTTAAACAAACACACTATAAAAACAAGTTGATAGGTTAAAGGCCCCCAACATGCTCCACCCAAAGAAAGGAGTTAAATAGATTGGCCTCACAAGTTTAACCTGGTTTGCCAATCTTGATGTGGATAAAATCCTAGTAAATTGCTAGTAACAACATAGTGATTGAACTTCACTTGGAGGACTAAACCCATCATGCTATTTTTGGCAGGTTAAGCAGGTTGTGTTTATTTTATCGATAATATACATTTTTAAATAACTAAATGGAGAAATATGTGAGAGAAAATTTTTAAATAAAATTATGTTTATCTTCTCAAAACTCAAAACTAAGTATGCTCTTAACTTGTCCAATTATCCAACCCACTTTCTACTAGACAACTGGTATATGAATTTCATTATAAAACTTTTTTAAGTTTTTGTGGTATGAACTGATATTGGAATTAGATTCTCTTTTCCCTCTCATTTCTCTTAACTAATATTTTAAAGAAAAATCTATGTTAAGTTTTATAAAACTGAGAACAAAACTAAGCGATACACGAAAGAGTATAAAACTTACCTGGGAAGAGTTCTTGATACAAAGGAGAAATCTACCATTGATTGAAGTTCTTTGTCTCAATCTCAACAAAAAAAATGTTAGAGAAAACTCAAATATACAAAATGGAGAACCTTTTTTCTTAATATAACAGAGCATACTGATAAGAAAAAACTGACAAATTCAGTAATGTATATTTAACCTGTAATATTAATTATTTTTAATAAATATATTTTTTTAAAATGATTGTTTGATTGTAAAATTGCAACTATTTCTCTCTGAAAGGAAAAAATGCAATGAATTAAAAGGACATTATGTATTTTTGATAAAATAGCATTATTTTGTATAAGGATTTAAATAAATGCAACAATCCAAATTAATATTTAATGCAATGCTTTTTTATACAACATTGTACTGCCATGATCTTTTTATAAAAAAAACAATGATAGTGTACACACTAATTTGTCCTTTAATTTTTTTTTTCTTTAACTACATTTCTTCAATGTCACTGAGTAATTGTTATAGGATCTCTATAAAGTTTTCTTCACTCTAACTCCCTTTTAGATTCACCTTACTTATCACCGGTTCATTCACTTATCAATTTTTTTTTTCATCATTCATATTCATAGTCTATTGGCACATGTAATGCTTATTGTTAATAATTTTATTGTATTTTATTTTACTTTTTTATGCTCTCTACAATTTTCTTACATATGAAAATTTATGTGAACTTCATCCAAACAAATTGAATAAATATAGCAGGTTTTATAATTTATTTCTCTCTTTTATATTTTCTTATCAACATTTCAATGAGTTAATTTATGATTATTTTTTAAAACAACTTATTTTCTTGCATCAATTATTTAATTGTTAAGCAACACAAAGAAAGAAAATCTTGAAACATCAAAGGAGTAAAATGTTTTGTTAGCCTGGTTATATATTGTCTTTCTCAATTCATTTTACAACAAAATATCATCTCTTTATTTATAAAATTGATTGTAATTTTCTCGATACATCATTAAAAAAATATTTTAATGCTATAAAAGTTTGAAATAAGATATAAGTGTATGATGAATAATTTAAAATTATAATAAATAATTTATTTTTCATAGAGATAATATTATATATTAACATTAGTAGTAATGACTTCAAATATCATATACATTAATTATAATAAATTCAATAAATATATCAAACTCATTATTATATACATTAGTTTATAAACTCTATATAATCAATTTTTTTATTATAAATTTAAAATAAAAATATTTTAAAACTATAAAAAAATACACTTAAACACATTAATTAAAATAATAAACACATAATTATTTTTTAATTATATTTATTAATTATTAAAATATAAATTGTGTTTTAGATTAAATATCTCATGCATCGCACATGTAACCATACTAGTTATTTGAAAAATCGTAAGTTAATAATACATTTTAAAAAAAACTAAATATTAAATGTTATGATGTTAATTTTTAAACTTTAATTTATTTTCATCCCAAAGACTTAATTATATTTATCACGCCACAGATATTGATTTTTAAGTTTTGATGTTGATGCATGACCTATCACCTCTTAAGTTGTGTGGCATTTAGTAGCATGAAATATAGAGATGAAAAATAAAAAGCAAAATAAATGAGGTTTAATAATAAAATAAAATTGTTAAAGTAAATACAAATGAAAAGTATTTATATACTTATCTTTAAGTGTCATATCACTTATGTGAGGTTAATGTTAAAATTTAATGATCAACAAATGCTAAATTAGTGGTTGGACAAAGAATTTATTTATTTTAAAAATTAGAATGATTAGGTATCTCTATTTTAAAATATAGGGAAAAAAATTACATATTAAAAAAGTTTTAAATAATTATCTAATCGAAATATATAAGATTTAGGTGGTGAATAATTAAGGATATTTTATTTTCTTCTAAATAAAGAATATTTCAAAATTAATTAATTATTATGTATTATTATTTAATTATAACATACGAGTCATTAACCGTAGTTAAATGCGGGTACAGATTTTTAGAGTTTCTCTGTATATATGGATTAATGAGACTATGTTTGCCTCTAATAATTAATATGCGCTCTTTTGATCTAAATAGGAGGGAGAATCATGGACAATCAAATACGATCTCAAAGATCTGCACCCAACGTTTGATGTCCATTCAACAAGGTAAAGAAATTGACCTTCAATCGTGTATACTTGCTTGTAATTGTGAATTTATGAGCGATTGTGGTTCTCGAAGGATCCTAAAGATGAAATAAACTTAACGAATAAAAGTAATGAATATGAATATGTGAAATTAATGTTGGGTTCTAGTAATTGATGGTATAACAAAGCAGTTTTAAACTTTAATTTATGTTTTTACTGATTGGATTTGGAGAAGTGAGTTTGATTGTGAGTTGAGTTTTGTTCTATGAACTATGAATGTGATAAATGTTGAGATATATGGTATAGTAATTATTGTATTTTGATATTAACTATAATTGCACATTTGTTGTTTATTTGTGTGAGACTACTCAACCATAACTTGCATCAATAGCTTGGATGAGATTTCTTTATCTGTTGTTTGTTTTTGCGTATGCTCGTAGGTGAAACTAATTATGAAAATGACGAGAAGGTTTAAACCTTGTGTTGAAAGTGCTATGAAAGGATATGACATCAGAGTAATGGATAAGAGCTTATATTTTTCTACTAGTTATCTTATATTAGGACTAGTATTTTGTTAGTTGAATTTGTTTTAGTATCAAACTCTTATTTTCTTGTAATTTGGTTCCAAATTTAGCTTTATTTACTGATGAGTTTTGTTTTATGATGTGACACTTCTACCTAGGTGGTTTAATTTTTTACTTAGTAAAATAAATTGAGCAATGCCTTTTAAAAATTATTGAAATGAATACTATAATAGCATGTAGAGTAGAGAATGTCACAAAATAAATAGTACATATATACAAAATTGACACATAACATAAAAAGTGTTTTATAAAATTGTAAGTTACTAAAAAGTGTTTTTTCCTCCAAAATATATGTTATAATATTCAAAAGGTATTTTATAAAATTATAAACTACTAAACTAAATTTCAGAATAAAAAACAATAAAATTATTTATAATGTTTGAAATTAAATTTTTTATATGACAAACTATATATACGAGAAATAATATTTATTATGATAAATTAAATTATATTAAAGAAATGTTTTTACTAAAAAAATAAGTTAAGAATTTGTATTAAATACATTAAATGACTAAAATATTTTAGTATTGATATACTTTTAGTTTTATTTTTGACATATGATCTTGAACAAATAATAATATAATATTAAAAAAATTTAAATAACAAATTTAAAAATTGCAAAAAATAAACTAAACCAAACTATAAAATATTAATTTGGTTTAGTTTAGATTTTATAATTTATTCAAATTAAACTAAATCAAATCACACTTAACTTTTTTATTTGGTTTGAATGACTTTTAAGATTAAAAAAATATCGGATCAAAATGTACCGTACATAAACACTCCTAAATTTGTTTAGCTATTGTTAACAAAACCTTAATATAAGTTTTACAAATAATATCCGCAAAACTTAAATAATCAATAGAAAATATTTAAATATTCTAATTTAATGTTTAATTGAATTTATTATTACAAATTTTTCATCCTTTCATAGAATTTTGGATTTATCCCTGTTTATCATTTAAAAAATGGTATAATATGATTGATAAATAATTATACTCCCTACGCACATAATTATAAAATATAAATAAATTTCATGTATGCATGAAAAAGTATTTATCAAAAAAATCAATTTCTTAAATGAATGTACATAATTTAATGAATTAGTATCTGACTTTCAATTGAAAAATACTTTGGGCAATAATATTTTTTTCATAAATTTAAAAGGATAATTTTAGTAATAAAAAATGAAGGTGTGGTTTAGTAATTAGTAGAAGTGTAAATAATAACATCATCCGCCATTCGTGGATTGATAGTTGATGGGCCGGCAGTTATTGATAGTGGGCCAATATGCGGCCCAATAGGAAAGTGTTGTGAAAACGGAGTTAGTTCAGTTATGATCCTACTACAACAAGCAGTTATGATAGCAAAGAGAGAGTGAGAGTGCAGTTGTGAGCAAAATGGGGGAACCTCTTTCAAACACCGAACTCTCTCCCTCTAAAACCCTAGACCCAACCAACGGCCCCGATTCCATTTTAGATTCCAATCTAACGGCTCCACAAGACGCTCAACTCAATCCAGAAAACCACGATGTCGTTTCGACCGCCAAGCGGAAGAGGGACGACGAGCGTTCGCTCCATCCACTGTGGAAGACCAGCCTCTGTTCCTACTTCAGGAGCCATAACGCCTCCTGCAGCCACGGCGGCGCGTGCCGATACGCGCACGGCGAGGAGGAGCTCCGCCCTCGCCCCGACAACACGTGGGACCCGACCTCCAAGCGCGCGAAGAAGGCCTTAGAGGCCGAGGCCGACGAAAAGCGCGCCGTCTCGGAGGACGTGATGATGACGGAGGCCGTCGTTGACGGCGGCGACGACGACGACGGTTCCGGCTCCAATCGCGCGCTTAGTAAATGCTTGGTGCATTTGCCGCGGAAATGGAGCTCCGAGAATTTGAGGAATTTCCTCAACGAAGAGGCGAGCATGTTTGGTTATTTGATTATTTTCGAGTTTCTGATTTTCAATTTCAATTCACTCAGCATTTTCAATTTGATAATTGCTTGTTTCTCTTTTCCAGGGTGTACCTTTTAAGTTTGCTAAGAAAAAGAAAGGAATGATGATTGGTTTTGTTACCTTCGAAGACGAAGAACAAATGAAGAGTTCATCAAAGGTAGTTTTATTTATGTCTAATGATCCGTTTGCTTTGTCTTTTCATTGGTCTGCATTGTAATTCGGACTTGATGGTTTAGGGTTATCAATTTAACAGGATTTAGATGGAAAAACAATTGGCAATAAAAAGATAAAGGTTGCTGATGTCATTCCTCGATCATTTAAAAAGAAAAGTAGCGCCAATGTTGCATCCCATCAAGAATTAGCTGAGGAGAATACAGGGGCTGATGTCCCTTCAAGTGGGACTATGGATGGTGAAACGAGTAATGATAAGTTGGCTGTTGATGGTTCTGTGACAAAGACAAGAAACGTGCGTGATGCAGTTACTCCTCTAGCTCATATGGCCTATGCTGATCAGTTGGAGCAGAAAAAAAGCTCTCTCATGCAGATTCTCAAAAAACTTGTTAGTCATTGATTGTTTCTGTTTTATCATTGTAATTTTGTCAATATACACGTTTATTACTTTTATAAAGAATCAGTAAACTAAACTATTAATTTTTTTCCTGACAGACTAGAAATGCTCGGAAAGCTTGTCCAAATGGCGTTTCACTTCCTGAGTGGATTCTCAAATCTAGGGAAATAGGTAGTGTGTTATTTTATAATCTGCGAAGTTCCTTCAGATCTTCTAGAACAGTTTTAATTTATAGTTTTGGGTTTTAGCACTGTATGATGGTGTTATTTTGAGATATCTGATACAGATGTTGTCTTCATAATTTAGTGCACCCCCTATATTCTCTTCTTGTGAGTTGTAATCTTTTTTTAAAGTTTTTTTTTTTTTTTTTGAAAACGTATTGTAAGAATTTTAATGGCTTATGCAGTTCTTTTGCCATTTATTTCTCACACTTCTTCAGGTGGTCTTCCGTGCAAACTAGAGGGTATTATTGCATCTCCAATTGTAAATGGATATCGTAACAAGTGTGAATTTTCGGTTGGATATTCTCTGGAAGGCAAAGTGACTGTAGGTTTCATGCTTGGAAACTTCAGGTAATCTTACTCTGTTTCTAGAATGTATTTCATGTAAGTTGTTAGTTGTATACTAAAATATTATAGCAGGGAAGGTGTAACAGCAGTTGGGGAAGCGGTGGACTGCCCAAATGTTTCAACAATTGCTTGCAAATATGCTACAATCTTTCAGGAATTTCTGCAGCACAGTGATTTACCAGTTTGGAATAGATTTAAAAATACTGGGTTTTGGCGTCAATTGACGGTATAATTTTGCTGCACTTCTTGGTGTTGAAGTTTTAGGGTCACATTTGAATATGTTACATGTTTATTTCCATTTTCTTATATATTTCTTACCCTTTTTGAAGCTTTTCTTCTTCTTCATATTTCTCTTGCAAGGTTCGAGAAGGGAGGACAAATGGGAATGTTGTTGATGCTGAAGCTTTTGGTGGTATTGCAGAAGTCATGCTTATTGTGCAGGTAAATTTCTACTTTTTTAAATTTCTTGGTAAATGTGCTGGTAAAAAAATGGTGTTGTAACACCCTTTGGGGTGGGCTGGGGATGGGTGATGGTTTCTTGTCCGTAATCTACAAGGCTAATGTGATTGTGAACATTTAGATTGAACGGACTGATGAGCCAAATTAATCTGTACTGATATTATCATATAAATTGTAAACTTGTGGTATGATTTATATAGGGAGACAGGACCCCTAATTACCAGAAGCTTATGATTTGTATTCCTCCTTTCTTTTCATATCTCGTTCATAACTCTTTGGCCTTGATTATAGGTTTCTAGTGCAAGCTTTGATGATGCAAAAGTAGCTGCTGAATTCAAGAGGCTTTCTCAGGCATTTGTTGCCGGAGCTACTTCACATTGTCCATCATTACCCCTTACAGCTCTGGTTGTTCAGGTATCAGTCCTTCTACTCCAAGTTTCTTTTGTAAGACATTGTAGTTGTAATTGTATGTAATGTATTAATGTACTAATTTTTGTACATATGCATATCTATGTAATATAATTAGAAGGATAATGATGTTTCTGTTCCAGTGTTTGCTAGATAGTAGCATGTTATTATCCCTCTCCCGCTCCCAGTGTCAGTAGGTTAGGTTCCTTCAAATATCTTCATTTTGCTTACCATATCAAACTATCAATTTTAATGGTGTTATGATATTTAATTTTCTAAAGGACTTCTAATATGGTAGTTGGTTTTATGTGTAGGATCACCAAGGAATATCCAATGTGGCGCCAGCTGATGCACCACTGCAATTGCTTCCCATTCGTAAAGCAGTTGGTGTTCCTGAGATGGATGAAAACACTAATGCCATGGATGTAAGAATCCATGATTATATCAACAATCTCCGGTTCTCTATATCTCCAACAGCTTTTTTTCAGGTTGGAATAGCAATCATTGTTTTGCCTAGTTTTCAGGGCTATATTTTCCCTTCTATATAGAGTTTTTGAATGTACTTCTACTGCAGGTTAACACTCTTGCTGCTGAGAAGTTGTACTCACTTGCTGGAGATTGGGCATGCTTAGGTCCTGATACACTGCTGTTTGATGTATGCTGTGGGACAGGAACAATTGGCTTGACATTAGCACATCGAGTTGGTATGGTAATAATCATCATTTTAAGTTCCTTTCTTTTTTCTGGCTTGCAGTTCTTGTATCTGGGGCATTTGCTGTTAATGTGCCCCTTTGGAAAGTGAAAATATAAGATGTAATGATTACTTTTGCAGAGGTTAAAATATAATCAAACTGGAGTTCTTGCAAAATTCCTAATTTTTAAAAATTGGTTGAGCCCTATTTATTTTAATTTATTTTTCAGGTGATTGGAATTGAAATGAATGCTTCTGCCGTATGTGATGCACATAGGAATGCTGAGATTAATGGCATAAAAAATGTTAGATTTATATGTGCGAAGGTGAGATAAGCAGTCTTGATTTTAAATCCTGGTTGAATTATTTAATGGATGCTGCCTAGAAAAAGACTGGAATTTTTAGTTGATGTCACCTGTGGCCCTGAAAGTTTTATCTCACGGAAATATTTTCTTTAGATTCATTTTTTGACTTGTAATATTGCACTTTTGCATGCTGGCTTTATATGAGGCAACAGGCAGAGGACGTGATGGGATCTCTGTTAAGGGAATATCTAAATATGACTAAGGAACAAGTTGATGATCCTAATATCTCTGGAAGTGGCAATGACATTCCTGAGGATAGTGCCTGCCCAGAGCCTGAAAATGGTGAAATGGCATCTCATTGTCCAGAAAATAACAATGCAGAAGTTGGAAGTGAGGTTCAGAAGGGTAGCACCTCTGAACAAGTTGATGAGATCTCTGAACAGGCAGAGGATGTGATGGGATCTGTGTCAAGGGATGATTTAAATGTTGCAAAGGAACTTAGTGATGATCCGAATATCTCTGGGAGTGGCAATAACATTCCTGTGGACAGTACCTGCCCAGAGACTAAAAACAGTGAAATGGCATCTCGTTCAGAAAACAACAATACAGAAGTTGGAAGTGAGGTTCAGAAAAGTAGTACTCCTGAAAATGGGAATACTTCCATGCAACAGTTCAAAAATGTTGTTGCTATTGTTGATCCTCCACGTGCTGGACTTCATCCTACTGTAAGAACCATATACTCTATATGCAAGTGATTACAATTGTTATTAATATACTGAATGGTCCGAAACATGGCATTTCCCATGAAATTTTCGTTTAGTTCCCTTGTCTAGCTGTCACCCCATTTTGAAAAACCATAGAGAGCAATATTACTTGGTGGTCCACTACAATGGCATTTCCCAATCCCCCCGTTTTGGTGCAACAACACCTTTCTTCTCTAGAACCAAAAAGAAAAATAAATACAAAAATCAGTTCACTTTCGCTTAACATTTGACTATGTGATTCCACGCATCATTCATTATCTGGTTTTGTGTGGTCATGTTCCACAATTCTATAGGGATGATTATTATATATGAACTTTCTTTACATGCCATTGGTCCAACATGTCTTTTTATTGGAATATTTTTCTTATTCCAATTGATTGCAGAATACAGTACAAATATATGGTGGTCTTCTTGCTGTTGAATTTCTAGGGGATATTTTTTGAATGTTAATATTTAATTTAAATTTCCAACTTTTGAATTTTGGGATCACAGGTGATCAAAGCTTTGAGAACTCATCCAGGCTTGCGGAGGCTTGTGTTAGTTGTTCTGAACTCTACTATTTATTATTTAAAGTAACTTATACTTTTCTATGCAATCTATTTGATTGTGCACCTCTAAATGCAGTTACATATCCTGTAATCCTGAATCATTGGTGGCAAATGCTATTGAGCTTTGTACGCCATCCCCCGCAAAAATTGAGAAAGGAAATAAAGACAACAGAGGATGGAGAAACATGAGCAGTGCTGGTCTAGCACGGCATAGGGCCAAGTCTATGCCCATCTCAGAGGCCTTCCATCCCGTAAAGGCTATGGCTGTTGATCTTTTTCCACATACTCCACACTGTGAATTGGTTATGCTTTTTGAGAGGTAGGTGGACCAGACACTTTTTTATATATGCTAAGTTCCCAAATTTCATTTATCCGACATTTTTTGGCGGCACTGTAACTGGTGGTTGATTTTAGTGTTTATTATATTTTGATCTTTCGCACTGTTTCAGCTATAACATGATTTCCTTTTTGCTGCATGTATCATGAAGCATTATCTACGTCTTGTCTTTTTCCTGTGGACATTTTTTTTAATATTTTGGCGCCTGATATTCTATGCTCTTAGAGCATCAGTGATAATAATAATAATACACCAAGATCTCCCATTCTCTATCATTCATTTTGGATAAACCCAGAGTTGGGTACGGCTGTGTATTATCAGAAGCAATTCTTTAGAAACGCTGAAAATTCTTTTGGTCTTTTTTAGGGTGTTGTTCTTAAGGAAACTCGTATCCGATTATTCTTTTTCTATCCACATTATTTTTAGTAAAGTGCCTTTTCCTTTGACAAACATAAATAGATCCTTATGAGCATACTGTTAAACCCGCACTTGAAGCTACCATTCTGGCCTGACAGGAAAACCCGTTTTGACTGATACGAGTTTGTATATAAGTTTTCTCCGAGGGTTTGGGAATATTACTCCCTTTATCTACTATGCGGTATTTTTTTTTTATAATAATTTTAAAATATGAAGTATTTCTTGTAGTTAAATAATTTAAATTAACACTAATTAAGTAACACTTAAAAGTTATATTTAATTACAAATATAATTTAGTCATTATTTCAAAGTTTTTTTTCCTTCTTATTTATTAACTTTTATATATTATTTGAATTATAATATTATTAATAATATGAAATTTAATTTATTTAAGATAAATTAAAATCATAAAAAAATATCATGGGTTTTCCACATGTTTATCCGATATAGCCCGACGGAAATGGAGATGAACATTAAATGTTATGCATATATTATTTGGGAGTAGAAAATCTTGTGTAATATCCTAATTGAAATGTAAAACGTGTTATGGACATTAAATACTATAGCATTTTATAATAAATTTTAGGGTGTGCATATATTCACACAAGAATTTCGTATTACCTTAAGAATTTTAATAGGTGCATTGTGCAAGGCATGGGTGGTAGACAAAAATTACGAACGTAATTGGTTTAAGTGTTCCGTGTTGGCTTGGCTTACTCACTAATTAGTAAATACTCTGTTGGAGATGAGTCACTTAGCGTAGCTGCAATTATTTAATATTTAGTGGGCAAACATCTAATTTTTCTATTTAAAGCTGATAAAAAGAGTTGTTGACCCTGTCACCTGTGGCACACTCATTTGGACTTGTGGTGAAATCAGAAACAGGTCCTAGAACTTTTGACAAATGGAGTTACAGTACTAGACTACTAATTGAGATATTTAAATTAATTATTTCGGGCTGCTACTTTCTGGCAGGCTGCTAGTGCTGTCATTATCAAACAGATCAAACTAAACAACTCAATAATTTTACAACAGGGGATGGAATTTCTCAACTCAAAAATATTCACTGAATCTAAAGTCTTACTGCATCGGTTGCTTCTTAACCTGTATTTGGTATCGATTTAACGTCAAAATGGTTGAATTATGTGAAAATTGATATTTATAGCTTCAAATTGGACGTGAAAAATTGTGAATATAAACACATACTTAATTAATTTTGAAAATTTTAATGTTTCTTTCAAGTTTTCTTACAAAGTTATGAAAATGATTTTTTAATGAATTAATTTTACCACACGTTCAAGAAATGATACACGTACAACAAATAGGAGATTTTTTTTTATAAATATAATAAGTAATGCAATAGAAAAATAGACACGAAAACTTTACTAGTATTTTAATTTGTATAAATTGTTACGCGTATATTACTCTTTTCTAATTACATTTTAGAAAACTAGTTTCTAAAATGTTTGCAACCTGAAAAAAAAAAAAAAAAGTGGAGAAGACAATGCCGGTGAAGGAAAAAAATGACAAAAAGGAAGAGGGAGGGGGAAGGGTATTTTGAAAATTGACAAAACAGTTATGTAGTAAAGTATGTGTATGTGGGTGCTTTTTCCAATTTATAATTTTATACTATGATTTGTCACTTTGGTCTTACTCTAGATGTAACTCCTAGTAATTTTTTACATAAAGCTTTTGATCAATTCTTTTTATAATTTAAAATCTATTCAAATTCTTATGATTATATTCCTTTTCTATTTTATTATAAGTATTTCTCTTCCTTTGTTAGTGTTTCTTTTGGCTGGTCTGAATTGGAAATAATACAATTTCAAACTATTCAAATTATTTTCCATTTTTAGTTGTTGACGGACGCAATATCTCCTTCACCACTTTCAATTTTCCTTGAGTTCACTCACATATTGTTATACTTTATTTAGTTAAGTAATTAAAAATATTTTTTTAATTGAAAATCAGTCTATAAATACAGTATAAATCATAGTAAGGGTGTGTTAAAATCACTTTTAGTTATAGAATTAATTATCTATACACCGTCATTAATAGTATCTTTTTTATTTTAATTTAATTAAATGAGCAGATAAAAAGACACTATTAACAGCTCTGATTAACTGCCAGTGTAAAAAAAATTTACACTGATAATGTATAGGTGATTAACTCTTAGTTATATATACACTTTTATTCCTTACATTTTTCATTTTATTTTTCAATACTTTGTAATAACATCTACCGTGGGTCCCTTTTTCCACTACATAGGAACTTAAAAGGCAATTCGTTTTTGATATTTTATTCCATCATTTTGCTTCCATCTCCATTAGTAAATATGACTCATGATTTGTTTATTCATAATTATTGCCCATGACATCATTTCTATTTGTATGAAAGCATTACTGTTAAATTTTGTTTGAGATTGAAATTTAATTATTATAAAAGATTCGGCAAAAGATAAAATTGAGATGCTAAGTGTATTCATGTTGCCTTTGGTAGGACAAACACCACAAAAACTCGGAAATTAAATCGATAATGTGCTTGAAAGTCTTAAGAGGATGTTATTGATATTTATTTTGCTTTGAGATTAAACTCATTCTTTAAGACTAGTGCACTCTTTCATCAGCTTACTTTATCACCATTTTGCTCTAAGGCCTAAAATATTTTCTGACCCTAAAGTCCACGTCGCTCTCCTTTGCTCTAACCTTACTCCAAAAAATAACATCTGTAAACTTCACTCTTTTTTAATGTTATCCAAAATGCTAAATTTGTTTGTGAATGTGAACAATGTGACCATTTGAGCATCATACCCACCCTAGTACATCACTATAAATATCCATTGAGCAATCACTTTTAATATTTTATCTTATTTAATAATGTTTTTGTTATTGGATCGTTTAATGAACTATTTAGCATATTAATTAAAGGTTGAATAGTCCAACTGTAATTAAATTGTGTTAAATTAATATTATTAAAATAATAATAATTGAATAATACATATAATGATATTAAAAAATATATATAGTATTATAAGTTTATAATACTAAAAATTAAAAACAAGACGTGAATTTTATGCATTTTTAACTTTTTAAGTATATACAAGTGTTCTAATTATATTAGTTTATCGATATGCATCCATTTTTGAGCTATTGTAAACCATTTATTGACTTGATTTTTTTTTTATATAAAAAATTGACTGATTTTTTGTTAGGCATGATCAGTGGTTTAATTGAATTACTCGAGTGACCATTTGATCAATTCTTTGAAAATATCAATTGGTTTGATTTGATTTTCAAAACAGTTATTTAGAGATTCGTGTGAAAAGAACTAAGAAAATATAAGAATAATAAGATTAAAATAAGTTAATTTGCTACGAAACATGTTTTTTGTAATCACTAAAGCAGTATAATGTTTTTTTTTTTTTTTTCTGACAGAACTAAAGCAATATAATAAGGGAAAGGGACCATCTTCTTATCTCATTTTTTCGTGTGTAATTGTACATGAATTGATATAATTTATTTTAGATTAATTGTATTTATCATGTTTTTGATATGCATTAACAATCACACTTTATCTTAAATTTACATCAAATTGACAAAATGAAGCAAAAAAATAGTATAATCTACTTATACGCGAGTCTACCGCCGTCAAATGGACAACTAAACACACAGTTTATAGAATTGATCGTAGTTAAAATTGTTTTTAAAATAACATGATTTTTTGAATGACAAATGTTAGAAAAATGCTTTTTAAGAAAATGTATTAAAATTGGATAAAATAAACAATAAAAGTATTAAATTAACGTAAGCACATATCAAAATCAAACACAAGCATATCTAAATTATAAAAGTACAAATATAATGTAACATGTAATGAGATAAGAAAATTTTCTTTTAAGTTAGGCGTAATATGTTATTAATATATTTTAAATTATTTAACTATATTTATTAATTTAGATTAATAATTAAATTTTAATTTTAATTTTAGGCTAACCTATCAACCTATTCTTAATTCGGATGGTACGATTTTCAGTCCACAATCACTGGACAGACTGGTTAAGATGGAATTGTACCATTTTACTATGCTTTTTTTCTCTATTGAAAGATTTATTTATTTTCTTTCCTTTCATACAAAACAACCTAAATTTAAATTAAATAAAGTTTCACTCAAATCAGTGTAATTGACCACTAAACCTAACATCCACTTCAACCATTCCGCAAAGAAAACTACAATGTTTTACACCTTTTCAAGAGAATTAGGAGCAATCGAGATCTATTAAATATAAGACAAAGACATTTCCCTAACTATAAGGTCCAGACTCCCTCTTTGCCCCTCCAACACCTCATTAATCCTATGAATCTTGCCTCTCCAAAACAAATTTAAAATCTTGCAAGCTGTAATAGTGGTAACAAATCACACGTGCTTCAAGTTTACACAGAAGAATCAAGGCATTAGGGAAAATGAATGAACAATAAAAAGAGGAGCATTTATGGTGCCATGATATCTCAACAATCATGACTTTTCATTTCACTATTGTGAAAATGAATTGATTGGTGCATGACGGTGGCTATTCTTCTGGCCCATATTGCTTCTCATCCATAAATTTAAAGGGACACGTCACATTTAGAGGACTCTAAAACCAGCTAGACTATTAATCATTATAAACATGAAGAACAAACAAAGTGAATATGGTACATTAGCATATCATGTTTTAAAAGTGGCTGGATTCGTGAACTTCAAATTAATGTGACACATAAAAATGTTACCATGTGTGTCTCTCTGAAATAATCATTATGTTTGCTATAATTTTGAAAAGGTTACAGAAGGGGAAGGATTCTCTTGACTTGACTGTTGAATTCTTTAATTTCCTCATATGATGACCACAATATGGTATAAGCATCTCGTGGCAAAAGCAAAAGTGAAGGTTTTGATTAAACTTAAATAATCATATGAGCTTTCTACCTTTGTTTGATACTTTAATTCAAAACTGTCTGGAAGCAAGGAAAGGAGAGAAAGGTAAAAAGGGTAATCTATCTTTACAATAATGCATGGAGATAACAAAAAAAGAAGAAAACCGATCTCATTTTTACCCTGCATGAAGGTGATAGAAAAGCACTCAGATTAATATATTGTTATCAAAATAACACGAGTTTTGGTGCTATTCAGTAAGGTATCTATCAGTGACTCAGTGTCTATTTATTATATATTAATCCTGCGTGCAAGAATTGACTAGAAATCTGCTTGAAGTTGATATAAGAATTTATTTTCTATTAAAAGAAAAATGGATGCAAAGTACAGGCACCTTTTTTGATATGTAGTGGTACAGTTAAATGATGCCTAATCATACGGTTCCTAGTAAAAAGTTATTTTGTGTTAAGATATTATCAAATAAATCCACTAACTATATATGTGGGGTTGGAGTACACTGCTTTTGCTTTCTTTCTTAAAGATCTCAAGTTGATTTTCTTTTCTTCTTCTTCTTTTTCCTGTTCCTTCATATGGCAGTTGGCACTTGATTCTTTTCATAATGCAGGCAAGGCAAGTACTCAAACAAAAGAAGCGGGGTCTCTTGAAGATCATACATATAACATATGAATGTTCAAGGACATTAGAGGTAGCTCCAATTTCGTAAATGTTATATTCATATCATATAAATATAAATTCAATTTTGTTACAAGTGGCCTAAGCTTAACCGTAATGCACATTCTGTGGTGGCCACGAAATCATAATTATGTATCCTGTGAAAGCGGCTGCACATAAATTTTGTCTACCCATCCCATCATCTTTCTATTTCTTTTTTTTTTTTTTCTCTGATAAGTAATATTTTCATGTACCGTATAATAATAATAATAATATATTATATATCTCATGTGCTTGTGCATAGAATTTCAAAGGCGAATATAACCAGAAATTCTCCACTGCTTGATAGAGTGAATTTATGCTATTCTTATTCTTTTCAATGGTTAGTTAATTCGTGGTGATCGAATTTAATGGAGTTTTCTTAATAATATATTTAATGTTATCAGAAAAATAATGCTCCAACTCCTTCAACACGAAACTGCATGCACATAATATTTTCATTTTAGCTACCTGTCTGAAGAAACTATCTCACCATAATTGCGTGAATCCAAAGTGATTTGGTGAATGATCCCCAAAACAGGAACAAATATTTGCGTCACTTCCCTGCCTTCAACACCACACTAATCTCATCCATAAAAGTTCCTTTAAAAAGTAACTACTCGTAGGTGGGGTATGGAGGAGATATACTAGTTTACTAAAATACTTTGCATGAATTTACACCACTAAACTAGTCCTTACCAACTCACACGTTATTCTTTTAAAAATAAAAATATTTGTAATTAATATATGCAGTTCATTTTAATCAACTTTTGTTGAATCTCGAAAATTCAAAGTCAGGAAAAAATATTTATTTATTTTATATTAATGGAATATCTTGGTAATTAATGAAATATTTCCTTCATATGTTTTAATTAAATTAGCTCTGCTATTTATGAAAATGCTAGAAAAACTTTATATTTATTCATGATAATGATCAAATTTAATAATAGAGAATTATTCCACAAAACTTTATATTTTATGTCTGTAAACTTTTAAAAAAGATTAATTTTTCATATTTATAAAAGTATTACTTCTTAATAATGAAAAATAAAATCATACTTTAATTTAAATAATAATATATTCAAATTAATTTAGAAATAAATGCACTCTTTATTCGTTTTTTAATTTAAAACTCAGTTAAAAAGATATTGAATGTCATTCATCTTGGGAAGTTGAGAGTCAGAGGAGGTGTAAATGTGATTGCATCTTTTCAACTATTTCTTTTCCTCTCCTAACTTTCTCTGTACTCCTTTATTATTTTACGTTACTGCCGTGGGGAATTAAGATTTGTTCTGCAAAAAGTGGACACATAAATATAATAATTTGAGTAATGCTACCTACATTAATCTCATTATATTACAATATGTGGTACTATTTTTTTTGTTAATATAGTAAACATTATCTGCACATTTTAACAGTGGCGAGTAAGAAAAAATTATGAAATGTGAGTGGTAGCAGATCATAGGGCAGTGTACCCCACTAACTGTGTAATAAATGTCAAAACTTGGCCTTTGTGCTTAATCACAGTCACTTCCTCTTATCTTTGTAACCCATATTTTAGTTGTCTCTGTCATCACTCATCTCTTCTTGCATGCACCAAGCAATAAGTAAGTGGTATGGGTATATAATTGGTGTCTCAAAGGACTCAAATTTATTTGCAATTTTGCTTGGTCTAGGAATTCCAATTTCTGGTTTGATTTTTTTTTTTTTTTTTGCTACAGCAAAATGAGAACAGAGGAAAAGCCTGTGAGTGAGGAACATGATGCAGGTCCTTGCAGAAGAACAGTTTCTCTTCCAGTTCAAAAGGTGCCACTTTCCGTTATTCATTCTGCATCTTCTTTTGCTTCAATCTGCGGCATGGGGTCTGATTTTGTTTCAAGGACTAATCACTATTTTAAACTTCTGAATATATATATTTTTTTCCTTCCATTACCTTCTAGTTGTTTTGGTTTTGTTTGGGTGATTGATGATTTTTCAGAATGAGATTTCACAAACTTTTCTGTTACTTGAACTAATCATTGTGAACAGTCATTCTTTTATATATATATATATATATATATATATATATATATATATATATATATATATATATTCAATAATTAGGTTCCTTTTTGGACTAATATATATCTATGGATATATTTTAAAATACTCGGAGCTTGATCTGTCAACTGCATCTGTGGGTTATGTTATTGTAGTGTCTTATTTCATTGTGTGAATTTTATTCCTTTTAATTGGTAACGTGTTTGTTCTCTTTTATGTTGTGTGTGCATGAAAACGGTCTGCAACAAGCGTCAGCTACTTTTGTTTTTTTCCTCCATATACTTCGAATTATTCAGTTGAATGTGTCATAAGTAGTCAGCAACCAGACACCCAGAAAACCTAGTTGGATAGAAACGTGAATCTGTTGAAGCATCTACTAATTTACTAGCAAATATACAACACTAAGTAATTTGCTCAAAATTTCTTATGCACTTTGATTTGAATGTGGGATCTTCTTGTTATCCTCCATGGTATTGGATATTATCACAACTGGGATCTTCCCAGAACAAGAAAAAGAGTTGATTTAATGATTGTTGGGATGCATTACACTTTCCTACTTCCTGTTGTTAACGGAAGCAGTTTATGAGCTTGTTTATATTTTCATCAAAATATAAGTATAAGATTCAAGGGAAGAATTCATTTAAACAGTTATATAACTTTTAATCACTGTTATATGCTTGTGCTATATTAATCTGAATTTTGAAATAAAGGATCTCTGTCATTAATATTGGTGGTTCTGTCTTTTAACTGTATATTTGATTCTTCTTATAATTCATTTGATACATGCGCCACCATGCAAATTTTTAATCTATGAGAACATGTTTTTTGCGTTGTCTTTTTATTGTTTACAAAATTCCATGTTTCAAAAATAAAGCAATTTTTTGGCAAGTGAGGAGGTGAGTTAATGGAGAGGCTGGAGGGAGAAAGATTCTGGTTATTAATAAGGCGGATAAATTCAACAGCCCTTTTTCAAATAGTCTAATTCTGTTTTAGTTTGGTGACTTTCAAGCTATGACTAGGAAGAAGATTGAGCGACTACTTTGATAATTTTATTAAGTGTTCAGTGTAAAGTAGTTTACATGTATTTTAATGCCTGCATCACTTATTTTATCAATTCCATATTTTATTTATAGGTTGATGATGCAATGGGGATAACTGAAGAAACCACACATGTTCCTCCTCGGAAGCGACAGAATCTTCTCCTAGAAATACCCTCAAGAACAGAAGAGTGTTCTCCAGATTTTGTTGCAATCAAAATGCCACCAACACCAAGTTCCAATCCCACTCCTACTCCAAAGAGAGTGAATTTTCTTGTGAGTTCTCGCTCTGTTGATGCTCCATCAAATAATTCTCCTGGACCTTCAACATCAAGAAGCAGATCATCCATAAGAAACCTCCTTCCAAAACTGAGCTTCAGGTATCGAACACCAGCAGATACTGAAAAAGCAAATAATGCAGCTCCAGAAGTATCCTCTTCAGGCATTGGAGAAAAGCCTTCAATCTCGAGATCATTGTCTCTTACTAAGATATTTACTCCTAGGATTAAGAGAACCTCATCATTGCCTCTAGATGAAATTAGACAATCTAACACTGAATCTTCTCATGGTGGAAGTGTTGGTGGCCCTCTAAATGTGAGATTTAGCAATGCTTTTTAAGTTCCCTTTTATGGAATTATATATTTGGCAGTCATTGTTGCTAAATCTTACATCATAAAACCAACCTTTGTTTTAACCTGTTAGTTCCTTTTACAGAAAAGAGAAGCCCAGCGGAAGATAGCTCGCTCTCTTTCAGTACCTGTCAACAACAAAGATAAAAGCCTAAGGAGAATGGATTCATTTTTCCGTGTTGTTCCTTCCACTCCTCGAGTAAGGGAAGGAAATGAATTGTTGGCCTCGCCCACGACAAATGATACTGGTATCTCATTATAAGCATTTGCATTTGCACTCATGAAAAATGGTAGAATTTTGTATGTTAACTAAGATCCCTCCTGATTGGCACATTTATGATTTGCCAAACATTAGTAGTATTAACACCTTGGTAAAAATGATGACAGATTCTGCTACCTTAAGGCAGATTGGAATACTCGCTCTCATGGTCTCAAACTGTTTTCTTTTCTTTTTTTCTTTTTTTTAAAACTTTTTTCCAACTTTCTTTGGTGTCATTTTGATTTAATTTCTAATTTTAGAACACTCACTGTTTCATATGCTGCATGCAGTTTGTAACTTGTCTTAAATTCTTTCATGGTGCAGAAAATGAAGATTCTAATGGTGAAGATATAGCAGAAGAAGAGGCCGTGTGTAGAATCTGTCTGGTTGATTTATGTGAAGGAGGTGAGACCTTCAAGTTGGAATGCAGCTGCAAAGGTGAACTTGCTTTGGCTCACCAAGAATGTGCTATTAAATGGTTTAGTATAAAGGGTAACAAGACCTGTGATGTGTGCAAGGAGGAAGTTCGGAACCTACCTGTCACTTTATTACGGATCCAAAGTGTTCGAAATCGGAATAATGGTGCAAATAGGTCTCAGCTGGATGATGTAAATGGATACAGGCATGTGCTTTCACTTTTGTTTGATAAATGATCTTTACTGATTTCTGTTGCATGAGTTATGACAATATGCTTCAATTAGGATATAATTGCATATCATAGAATCTTAATAGATCTTGATAGAAACCTGGTATCTTATAAGAAAAATGGGGAGGAACTCCCCAATCTACCAAACGCAAAACACACACTGCAGATCATTGAGGGTTTTGACCTCGCAATGTCCAAAGGCCTAATTTCCTCTCAAATGACATGATGCCTCCGTATTTTCCCCTCTCTAACTAACTTCTGACTAACTATGCCAACTAAGTAACTAACTATTAGGGTTATCTAACAGATTCATACTTTAATAATCTTGAATCACCATCCTGCCAATCATTTGTTATTTTACTAAATTTGTACTACTTTTCCATTGTTGTCACCGCTTTCACCGCTTTCGCGTATGCAAATGCAATAATGGTTAACACTAACTAAAAGACGAACCAACCAGTTTACTGTCATGCCTTAAAATTGAAACAATGGACTCGCATGCTATCTCAAGATTCAAACATAGTTTGTGATACAGACCATCCATGATATACTTGTGAAGTCAATAATTTTTCTTGGCGTTCTGCAGCCAGTACAACTGTATTGCCATACTCTTACAAGTGGAATAGAGTGTTCTTGTTGTATCTTTTTCATAACTTATTGTACTGTAGGTTATTACTAAAGAGTCACACTTTTAATTTGTATGCTCAATTTAATAGGGTATGGCAGGAAGTCCCAGTGCTTGTCATTGTCAGCATGCTTGCCTATTTCTGTTTTCTTGAGCAGCTCTTGGTAAGAACACCATTCCTCTCAGAACTTTCAAAGTTGCAATTTTTGTATAGGCTTAGTTATTCAACTCTCTGCAGGTTGGAAAGATGGGAACTGGTGCAATTGCGATATCTCTTCCATTTTCCTGTGTACTGGGTCTACTCTCCTCTATGACATCATCAACCATGGGTAGGTTTGCAAACATCGCTAAATATTGTCAAAATATACTTTTTTGGAGAACCCATCATCCTTTATAGGGAGTGTCTATTGTCATTTCGGTGCATCAATTGCCACTCATATTCAAATAGTTTTTAACTAGCTTATCCTTCTTCTCTGTTAAATAAGAGTGGTGATAGACACGTTGGAGTGGGAATGACACTAGACACTTCCTCTTTTATAGATCTATGATGGTGAATTAGTCAAAGTCATTTGTTTGTTGTAAATAGACCAGACATCCTGGAAACTGATTATATCATCTATTAATTTTCTTTATTGATGTAACGATTCCTGTTGTGACTTGTGACACTAAATGATTCTTTTATTCTCAACTAGTAAGTTGTATAGTTTTTTTATTCACAATGATACTTTTTGTTCTTTATTGCCAATTTAAATATTTCGTGATACCAGGTTGGTTTTACTGATTTATGCCAATCCTAACATTTTTCTTTTAAACTTTTCTGTCCAGTGAAGAGCAGGTTCATCTGGATTTATGCATCTGTCCAGTTTGCTCTGGTGGTTCTCTTTGCACATATATTTTACTCCGTGGTAATGGATTTTTGTGTAAATTAAATTCTAGTTACCTGTATTTTTCATTTGAAACCAAGTTTGACAATATTTGATGAGAAATAAATGATCAAATGAATAGAGTGCTAGGTTTTTATCTCTAAGATAATAGTGCATCCGATATGGTACAGATGAAATTGTACCCTCTCAAAATTTTCATAGTAACATGACGGTTTCTTGGGTGACATAATGGAACAATATATATCTAATCTGATTCTAGCTAAGTTCTGGTTTATGCGTATCCTGATTCCAAAGTCCAGTCATCACATTCTGCTTGTGCAGCATGCTTGGTTGGTTATTGATGCCCCAACATGTAGTGTAGAAGGCTAATCATTCTGATTTCCTTTAATGTATTTTGTCTCCTTAAGGTTCATGTGCAAGCAGTTCTGTCAATCCTTCTGGCCACATTTGCTGGTTTTGGTGTGGTGATGAGTGGGAGCTCTATTCTTGTGGAGTTTTTTAGATGGAGGAGAAGATTGCAGGCTTCATCAGAGCAGCGACACGGCCCTCCATTGATGCCACAAGCAGCACAAACTCCACGAACTTCAAACACGCCACGTCCAGGTTCAGGTCCTTCCAACCACAGTCAATCTGTGGTGCAAAATGAACAAAACTCAAATCAGAGTTGAATTGATGTGTTTGTGGCTTCTCTTAACACTAGGAGTTTTCAAGCTGGAATTTGAAGTACTTATTGTGTATAGGGAATTAAACTTCATTACATCTTTAATAGAATTCATTGTACAGCTTATGGTAGCAATAGAGTGACTTAGAATATAGCTACTCATGCTATGGAATTTCTGTTTATTTATTTGTACTGGGAATTTCAATTTTCAGCACATTAAAACCAGAAGGCTTCTAGCCTTCTTTTTTGTAGTCTTGGGTGAGAGAGATAATGATTTTGTTTTTGGTCAGAGTGATGAGGAAGTTTTGTTTGTTGGTTTGTCTTGGAGGTTTGATCATTGATGGGCCAATACCACATGTAATGATGTAGTAAATTGAATGAAGCTTTATTCCCTTGCACTCTAGGACTATAGCAGATTTTCCACATCTACACTGTCCCCATGCAGCTTTTGGAAGAAACACTTGAATTGTATAACACGTTACTGGTACATCTAAAGCTACCACTACATTTTAGCAACTTGTTATGTTACAAGAATAATTGACAATTACTTTTTGTGGGGGGAAATTTGTGAAAGATATATCTTTCTTAGAAAGGAGGAAATCTCTAATCTTTATTCTATTATGTACTGATTGGGTTGGTGTCTAATGATATGTATGTATGACACGATCATTGCGAAACTTTTTGTGACACGTAGTCTTTGTCTGTTTGCCATGTTGTTTTTTGACTAAAGAGTGTTTGCCATAATCTATCAGCAAGATAAAGAAGCTGCTTTATTCTATTCAAGCTGACACTGAATTGTATTATCTACTTTATGTACTATGCTTTCCCGTTTGTTTTTGGAAGTATAAGAAATCGTGTCAGCGGTTTGACACTGACACAACTTAGTTGCACATTTAGTTACTGGAATATGGAGCAGGAATGTAGAGTCTAATTTCATGTAGTTGGATAATTGCATTTATAATCAATGTCAATTTTGATCTTCTACAATTTTTGCTTGAATTTACTTAAATCTTTTCTCTTTTTTGGTAGGAGGAATTTAGTTGTAAAGGTTTTTTAATTTTGATAAAATATTATTATTTCTCTTTTTAATTTTGTAAAGGAATTCACTTGAACCCTTATTTTGGGCCCAGAAAAAAATAGTTTAGGATGAAGTCAAAAGAGAATTATTTAAAATAAGGTTTGATAATTTTATTTTTACTTTGTGAATTAATTAAAAATTACTATAGGTATAACTTTTGGATAATTATTGTAAAATTTAATAAGCATATGATACATGAAGATATTGGATGAATGCTTAAGCTTCTTTTTCTTTAAAATATTTTAAAGTTTTAAAAAAAAAAATGAAACTTTAAAAGACTTGATAAGACATGAGATAAAAATTTTGAACCGTAGAAAACTGGGAATATTCCAATTTAGGGTGAAATGTGAGCGGATGAGATTTTTAAATTCGTCAATGGGTTTTGTTTTATTAAAACACCAAGAGAAAATAAACGAGGATTTGAGAGTCTAAAATTGGAAAAAGAAAAGAAAAGCTCATTAAAAAACTTATTGTAAAAATAAAAAAGATTGCAGACTTAAATCTAACGAGTAAAATTTAGAGTAACAAGATAAAAATTAAGAATTTTGATTTTAGTAAAAAATTGTTAAAAAATCAAAATTCCTCATACATTATCATAGACACAAAAATTATAGAATCCAACTCTTAAGCTTATAAAGTGGGATGAAATTCACCGTCAACCAATGAATCAAGTGGTTCATGGATGAACCTCTATATTATCATTGTTGGATATGATAAATGATGTAAATTATCTTAATTATTTAAATGATATAATAATTAAAAAATTATATTAAAATTTAAAATGTCATTTTTATCCTTTAGTATGAGCATTGAGCAGCACCAATCTCCTAACCTTTGCCATGCCTTTTTCTTTTTCTTCTGTGATACCTCTGTTGTCATCTTCCTCCTTCAACCTTTATCATTGTCATCTGACCTCTACCGTTCCTCTTCCTCCAACTTCTTCACGACCTTCGCACTACCTCCTCAGTCACATTCCTAATGCATCGCCTCCTCCTCCAACCTCTACATTTTCTTTGCACCACATTAATATTGTCTCCTCCTCTAACCTTTACACTTCCTTCACACCACATCGCCTCCTCCTTCCACTTCCACAATGCATCACCTTTGCATATTTGTGAATATCGAAGGGTTATTGGTCACTTGTCCACCAATTAACATGTTAAACATGTACATCATAACAATAGTCATAAAGTGTATGAACCATATTTTTAGAATCCACTTTAGGCTTTGAGGAGTGGGAGTAGCTAGTTCAATCTTCTTAAGTTGTCAACATATTTTAAGGAAGTCTACATAAAAAAACGTAGTCACTTGACCTAAATGATTCTTAAATTGCTAAAAATTGGATAGAGGTGTTCCTACACTTGTTAGGAGTGTTGAAGTTACATGACTTTTCATCATTCAATATTTTTGGTGCCACATCACATTCTCTTCATATTGGTTTGTGTTAGTGAAATTGTTGATTTCTTATATTGTGTTTGGATAAAAAAATTTAATAAAATGAGTTTTTTTTAAGCATTTCAAATGTTTTTGAAGTGAAATGTTTTATTTAGATAAGGAATTTAGAAAATAAAATAAAATTAAAATATAAAAAAAAATTCAAATTCAAATATTTGTAAAATTTATTTCTAATCTTTCATTTTGCATTTTTATCTCTTTCATATCTCATATTTTCTTTCCCCTCTCCCTTCCTCTTCTCTTTTTCTAATTTCTTTGTTTTGTTTTTTTTCCCTCATGTCCTTCTCTCTTTCAAAGTCAAAATAAAAAATATTAATATTTTTTAAATTATTAAATATTTAAAATATTTTTTTTAAGTATTAAACCAAGCTAATAATACAAGTCCCTTTATTTTGTATAGTTAAATCCAGCTATAGATAAATTAAATTTAAAATATTTATTTGTACTCAAAAATCAAAATCAAAACTCTACATTTATTAGATAAGAGTTTGAGCCAGCGACCAATTCGACCTATCTGACTATATCTAAATTATTATTTCCAGAAATATTGAAAATATTTTCAATAAATTTTAATTATTAACTAAACATGTTTTCTTAAAGATAAATGGTAGCATTCCTTATTAAAATAGTGGCATCCTTATGTAGTACTCCGTCAGCTTTATTCTGGTTGATGTTTTAACATTTTTTTTTCTCTGTTTTAATTTGATTGTGATTTTATAATATCAATATAATATTAAATATGTGTTTTTTACTATATTTTTAAATATTATTAATAATTTTTTTATTAATTTTCATATTAAAATTAAATCCTTAAACTTGTATAGAGAAAAAAGAAATATATTAGAAAAAAAGTGACATGGTAACTCAAAAAAAAAAAGAACAACCTTGAGTGAGTATGGAGCATAGCATTGACATTTGGCATTGGTGAACGAGAGGATGAGCATTTGTACGCGAGGAGTGCTTCTCATCAACGCTCGTATCTCTTCCAATTTCTCCTTCCGAGGTGCCCTTTAGTCGTCAGTCTCTTCTCTCTCTTCTTTCGAGACTTCAATCAAACAGTTAGTGGATCAATTCATTAACCAAATTTTTGACCCTTCAACGTTTTTTCTTCTTCTTTTAATTTAACGTTTTGTATGCCCACTTGAGTTTCATGGTCAATAGTGCTTCCTTTGATGGCATTTAGTTAGAAAAATGTTGACTTTCTGTGGTACTTTAGCTTCTGGTCAAATCCAAACCAAACTCAGTTCTACACGTTGAACCAATGACACTTGTGCTTCAGGCTTTCGCAGGTTGTCGGTTGTTCCACGTTTGCAACAGTGTGAAGGGGTGAGAAGGGGTTTCTCCAAAAGCATGGCTTGCAGTGTGGAAAATTGTGATATGGGTAGTGGGGTGGTTCATCCAGCCACAGATGCTTATGCTGGAGAGGCAGTTGAAGCTTTGAAAGCTGGGAAAGTCATTGCAGTGCCCACTGATACACTCTATGGCTTTGCTTGTGATGCTTGGTATCTTATTTCAATCTCTGCTTTAAACCTATTGCCTTTATATAGCCTATATCCTTAAAATGTTTCAACTTTCAAGCTTGACTTTTGTTTCTGGCCTCTAGATTCTTTTCATGTATGTTTTCTTAGGTAAATGAAACAAACAGTGGTTGTTGTGGTTTTAATATCTGGAATTTGAGTTTTCTAGGATTGAAAATTAAAATCCAAGCTTGGCATAATCAAGATAAGAGACAAATGGAGAAGTGAATATTGACAAATTAACAGATTTTTTCTTCTTGTTGTACCTTTGCCTTGGAAAAGATGAAAGTGTTATAGAGTAGCATTGAATGGGAATGAAGTTGTAACTTGTAAAGTTACCGCCATGATGTTTCAATGAATTTCAGTATTTGTATATAATTCTAGAGATTGCTTTGTCTCTCTTGCGCAGAGCATCGGCGTGGGTGCTTGCTGTTGGTCCTATTGGATTCAAATTGGATCATAAAACTGTTATAAGTCTACAACATTTCTGTTGTTTTAATGTGTAACCTAATATTAAGTTATTCACAACCTTTCCTGGCAAAATATCCAATAGTGTTGTATCAAAAAAGATTGATCTTCATGAAGGGAAGCAGATGAATAATTGCTTTATCCTATCTCCATTTCACACAGGTTTTGATAAGATATAATTTTTTCCTCATGGACATCAAATGTGAGAAAAGTTAGCTCACATTATGCCCATCCTTCTGAATGCCTGCAATATGTTTTATGCGTTCTAATCAAATATGTTTTAAATTTCATTTGCCCAATATGTCCACATATTTAGGCCAATATTATGTCTCTGTATTCTATTGCAATCTGAATGATTAATAATTACCCGTTACCTTCTATTGGGGCATGTTGGCAGTTCATTGGAAGCGGTTAACAGGATTTATGAGATTAAAGGCCGTAGACATACAAGCCCTCTGGCTATTTGTGTCGGTGACGTATCAGATATAGCCCGTTTTGCTGTCACTGACCATTTACCTCATGGTCTGCTTGATTCCCTCCTACCTGGGCCTGTTACAGTTGTACTAAAACGAGGTTTGTAAGTCATACGTTAGTATGTGCGTGCATTTGTGTAATGGAAAAGGAAATATATGGAAGTAATATATGCAGAATAATCTTCAACATATGTTTAGATCAATCAGTTCACAAAATTTATTTGGTGCGACAATGTAGTCCCATTTCTTCAATCCCTTTGACAACATATCTTCTGTGAACCTCAGATTTTGTTGTAAAGAACTAAAGATAGTATATATTGTCTGATAGTATGCTTGGATATTTTACAGGAGAGTCAAGTGTTCTTGAACGATCATTGAACCCAGGATTTGATAGTATAGGAGTTAGAGTACCTGATTGCAACTTCATCAGGATCATTGCCCGTGGTTCAGGAACTGCCCTAGCTCTAACCAGTGCAAACCTAAGTGGACAGCCAAGTAGTGTGACCATCAAAGATTTTGAGAACCTCTGGGAACACTGTGCTTTTGTTTATGATGGTGGTTTGCTTCCATCAAGTCGTGCAGGTTCAACAGTTGTGGACCTCACTGCACCGCACAAATACAGGATACTTAGACCTGGAAGGTAGCTGATCTAAACTCTTCTATCAGCATCGTTTAAAACATGGACTACGCTGCCAAGTGTTAGATGCAGATGCTAAAAAAGATTTCTGATAAGAAATCCTTTTCAATTTAATATAGGATGATATTGATTGTGTTCATGTTCACCTATCATTTGCAGTGCAAAGGACGAGACAGTTGCCATCTTGGAAAAGCATTCTTTCGTTGAGGAAGTGACCTCTTAAATAATTTGTGATTCATTTGCAGTGTCACGTTGTAGCTAGGCATAATGTTTCACTTGCAAAAAAAAACAATTATTTCGCTTGGACATGTGAGAAGCTACCACCCAGGCTAATTATTTCCATTAACTGTTTATATGATCTTCCGTAGGATCTCTAGGATGCATGAAACAATGCGTTATAAATGTATGATCATTAAGCTTCAACTGAGTTATTCCATTCTACCTTTTTGAAAGAAAAGAATTTAAATCAATTAGTAGCATGGTGATACATTTATATAAAAACTTCTATACCAAGCACTTGCTATGGAATTGTAGGCAGTCAAGTGAAATCCATCCACATAACCATTTGACCTATGGATAGCATTATTAAAGGCTATAATGCCAAGGAATCATAGTTGACATAATTGAAAACTCAGAAATAGGTTGTGTTAACTCTAGATTTTGTATCACATGATTATAAGCTTATTGTGTTGTGTAATAATGATGTCAGATTTTAAGAAAAATGTTGAAAGGTAACAATGACGATTATCATAACTAATGAAAATGATAGCAGAAAGAAACTGAACAACTTTTTTGCTAATTCACTTGTGCGTTTGTTCTGACAGTTGATGCATTACGACCGTGGTAGATAGTGCATTGTGGGATTCCTTCTATATTTAACATCTTTGAAACACAAAGCAACCACTGGATATGGATGCTGAATCTTGTTATCTCGAGCATCACGAATTATGTTACGTGTTTGTTGTGGCATTGCTTTTACATTGGATTTCACGAGTATCATTATAAAAGTGTATATTTCTGAATCTTCCTGGCAATTAAAGGAATACTAGGATAAGCATTTGAAAAGGTATATTTTTGAAGGGTTTTTTTAGAAGATTATTTTTAATCATTATAAACTTTTTAAAACGTTTTAAATTAAAAAAAAAATTGTTTCTTTTTTCTTAAACACAAACAAACTGGTCCTGAAAATTAATTTATCTTATTGAGAGCAAAGGGTGAAAAGTGAACCTGTAAATTTGTGTTTCTTGATCAGCTCCTTGAGTTTGGACTACTATAGCTTGTGTTTATATATATTCATGAGCTTGATTTTGGGGCATGCCCTTGCCCTTTGTCTACGCAAGATGGTTAATCTCGTGCCAACAATATCAACATAAACTCTACCCAAAATTATTTGGTTATTGACTTGATAACAAAATTTTGTTAATCAAGTAATAAGTAGTTTAATTCTTGTATTTTTTCCTCTTATAGATTACAAGTATTTTTTTAAGGAGACAATCTTATTTAAGTTGAATAAAATTATTTTAGATATAAAATTTTCTTTTATGCATACTAAAATATTTGAACTCAAAACTACTGATTAAATTAAAATAATATTGTATTAGTTAATTCGGGTACTCGAGGGTTATAGTTTGTGTTGTTTAAAGTGTGGACAAAAGTGAAATTGGATTAAAGAGATTTGTGATATTTATATTTGTTCATGGTCATCCTGAAGCAGAACTTTGATAAACAAAACGTCAAGAAATAAGCGCAAAGTTAGGGAGAAGAAATCATTCCTGCCTGGTGTAATTCGGTAACTTTTCCTTTTAGTCTTGCTAAATAAAATTTTCTTTTCTTTTCCAAGTCAAGGTATTTTTTATGTGAGATGATTTTATTCAAGTCAAATAAAATTATTAGAAATGACAAAACTATTTTCTAAGTATTTATAACAATTGTAAACTATTGAATTTTTTTTAAAAAAAATAAACTAAATCAAATAACTAGTTAAAAAGTCTAAAAAGAAAAACTAAGTTGATCCATCTCATAAAAAGAGATATGGTCTCCAGCAGAATAAAAAATGACAATGCATGTTACATTTGATTTGATGATTGGCCAAAGATCACTGTCTTCTCATAGTCATAGTTTTACTCTCAACACAATTTCCAAAAGGCAAAAGCAGAATATGGAATTCAATGTTTTAACACTGCTTCCCCAATTAATGCTGGGGTCCGTGAGAATCGCAACTCCGTTATGGATACATACCAACCAGAATGGATTTGCTCTGAATCTCCATTAATGACAATATAATAATATAAACAATACAGTATTTCCTAGAACCATGCAAGTTAGTGAATTCCATGTTAGATGTTTTAGCACTACGCATCGTGTCACCTTCAACACTGGTGTATGCATACCTGTATGATAGGGATTGAAAAAAGATGTTTCCCTTATTTAAGATTTCATCCTCTTATGCCATTTTTTTTTATATAAAATATATGTTCTGTAAAAGAACACATAAAATATAAGTTGTAAGTTTTGACAATTTCTAATTACTTATAGTGTTTAGTCTTTTTCTATTAGGTATTATTATTTACTTGAGTTTGAAACTATTAATTAAATTAAAATAATCTCATCTCAATTGATCATGTACTCAATAACAAAATATTATTATTTATCATCTCAATTCTTTTACTCTTTTTGAGTGATTCTCCTGATAAATAATCTATTTTAATTTTCTTGTTGAGAAAATATACCAGGTTTTACATTTTTTTTTTTTGTAATTTGCAGATATTTCGATAGAATTAATAACTTGTAGTTTTTAACATATTGAAAATTTTAATAAGATTTTATTGTATACATACATGTGTATTCAACGTGTATCTAAACATATATTATATTCAATTTTTTAACATATGTGTTACCTTGAAGTTAGAAGTGTATTCAAACATTCACTATATTCATTTCTAGTCTTATATGTTAAAACATGTGACCCTAACTTACATGTTTGTTAGTTTGAGCATAGATTTACAAAGTAATAAGTAATAGTTATTCTTGTGCTTTTTTTTCCCGTAAATTTCTGACAAACACGGGAAAGGAGAGAGGAATGATTGAGAGATAAAAGAGATACACATATCCTTCACGCTTTTTGGCCTACAATTAGGGTACTAGCATCATTAACCTTTTCATACCCCACACTTCTTCATTGTTAAGTTTTGTTTTGGGAGAGGAAGGGGTTGTCTTTTTTCTGCTCCTCATAAGTCATATGTCATATGTGGCCTCCACCCAGTTCCCGTACGTGTTTCTTTACCAGTCCTTCAAACTCCAAACTACCGTTGTTGTGGAGGAACTTAGATTACTATCCAACTCAAAACAAACAAACAACATACGATGGGGAAAGTGAAATTTGCATTATGTATCGCCTACACCACTTCGATATTACTAATGCTGTAAATAAAATGTTAGAAACGTATATTATTTAATTTATAGATTAGTAATTTACGTTAAAATATTATAAATAAATTACCGTGCACAGTGATCGTACCTTTGATCTCTAAAAAAGTAGATTAATAATCACTGCCACATCGTATAAGTAATAGGATCACGAATCACGATCGCCTAAAGGCTACAGGCTACAGGCTACAGTGAGTAATAAAAATATTGACTTAAAAGTTATACTTATTAGGCTGCGTAAATTACGCATCGCGAATATTACGTTGTTAATGTTATTCTGTAGAAACCGATCGTGAACGTTAGTTAAGACTTCTCGTTGTGTAGAGTGTAGAGACAGTAGACAAACTCTGGAGTCTGGACTGAGGCAATGCAATTACAATTTCATTTCTCGCTATCCAAATTACCTAAATCACCCTCAATAAATTTAAAATATTAAATGAAAGTATTCTTTTTTATAATTAACAAATTTAGTTCCAGTCGACCTATTTAAAAACAAAGTATTACCTACATTGGAGGCTCTATACTCAAGTTCAAAATAAATGTTATTTAAAAAAACATAAGCATTATGTTATATACTAACAAGTTTTTGCAATAATAATAATAATAATAATTGTTTACTTACAATGTACAATTAAACCTCTTTTTAAAAATTCTTTAAGATGTGCCCTTAAAGTAAAAATAAGTCAAACCCATCCCTATATAAGTTTAATCCATATATTTGTTTTAAAGCTTATTTAACTTAAAAACGTCAAACTTAAAGCGTGCATTGCTTAATATGTATAATTAATAATTAATTTCAACCAAATAATATGAAATTAAAAATTTTAAAATTACCATCATTCAATGTTTAGTTTGAAAATGTCATTGTTGCACAAAATTTAGTATGAATTTTACATTTTACTTTTGTTTTAATATATATACACTTTTTTTTTTGTATAATTATACAAAGTAATGATACATGACACTTCGATTATACTTTTTGTATACATATACTCCTACAAATTAATACATACACACATTCCTTGGAATTTTGATGTTTGGAACTTAATTAAATAATTAAGAAATCAAAAAGACTAAATACACATAAATTAAAGAGACTAAAAGCATAAATTCACATGTTTGTACGCAATACTCGTTTTTAATTTATTATCTACATTTTACACTATTATATTTCGAACCATTTTTTTTTTAAGGGAATCCAAGATTCATTTTGTTCTGATAGTCAGAGTAATTTCTTCACTAGTTTGAATCCTTCCACACAGGAAGTAATAGACCAAAATTGAATACACGAGTGGTTAAATTTTGACTACCAGGAACAAAACAAATTTGTAGTAGTTTGTAAAATGAAATTTAAATTGAAATCATTCAGAGATCATGAATAGATGAATATACTCTACAATCGAATACAAATTTAAAACAATACAAAAAAACTAGAATAGTATGATGAATCAATGGTGCCGAACCTACAGAAGTTCTCTCCTCGCCGCGTAACCGTACTGCGACCGTTGAATGTTCTGCCGGCGCTTCTTGTAAACCACTGCTCCCAACGCCACCACGCCGGCGCCAACGATCACTCCCACCGCTATCCCCGCTTTCTTGCCGGAACTCATTCCTCCGCCGGAGGAGGACGATTTACCGTCGCCGCCGTCCACGTTGGAGCGGTTAACTCCGTCACCTCCTGCATCCGCCGGAGTCGTATTCGGAGCCGGAGAAGGAGAAGGAGTGCTCCCCGGCGAAGGAGACGGCGGCGAATCGTGATGAGAAGGCGCCGGAGATGGAGATTCCGGTGGACCGGCTGGGGAAGGGTTCGATGCAGGAGTGACATCGTTAGAAGGCGACGGTGACGACGACGGAGTAGGAGAAAAAGACGGTGACAAATGCGGCGCCGGCGTCGGCGCCGGCGATTCGGCGGCGATGTTGACTAGCAAAGAAAAGAGGAGAAGAAGAGCGGAGAATGCGGCGGTTGCAGGATTGGCCATTGAATTTGGATTGAACAGTGTTGGATCTGAGATTGAAACGAGTGTGAGAAAGAGGAACTGTTTGAACGGAACGGAATGAAGCGGTGGATGGATCTGGAAAAGTGTGAGGACGCGAAATGATGAGTGCGGTTTATATAAGGGGTGAGGCTTTGGGATTCGTGCGGATCGGAGGGTGGTGATTGGGGGGAATGTGGATTGGAACGGCGATGGAGGACACGTGGCGAGTGTAAAGAACGGTGAGGCAGCGCGATGCACTGGAAAGTGAGGGTGTTTGTTTTACGTTTTTCACTGTTTGGGTGGAAGCTTCGCAGGGAAGTGACGTGAATGTGATACGGAATGCATTTGGACAAATTGAGGAGAAAAACGAGGGAGGTTGGAACTCTATGTCCAACTATTAATTACCCAAAGTCAAATGCTAACCATCACATAACACTTTGCCTAAAATATTTTAATTCAAAACTTATAGTAATTGAAAATATGTTGTTAATGTCTTTTATTACTACTTTAATACATTTTCATATCAACTTTCCTTAACAAAAATCATATTTAATACTGTTGACAAATTTATAGAAGTGAATTACTTTATCGAATCAACTCATTTTTAGAAATAGAATAATGTTTCCGATTTTGATTTTATATTCAAAATATGAATCAAACTTAAATTTCTATTAAAAAAATCACTTACACTAATGGTTTTTAATTATAATTTTTTTTTAAGTTAAGCTATACTTTTTTTATATCTTTTATCTTGTTTTTTAATTCATCTTAATTTTTATTTATTAATATATTTTAATCATTTATCTTTATATTTATATTAATTTGATATTTTTAAAATAATAACTATTTTTAATTTTGTGATACAATTTCAAATCAATTTTTGATTAATTCATGACGTAAAACTTATAACATTAAATTCACATATATAAAAATCATGAAATATAATCAATATTCGAATTAAAAGATGATAAATATAGTAAAAGTTGTATAAAAAATATAGTTCATAGACAACTAAAAATAATATAAAATTAAGTTATTCAATTTTTATCATGTATATAATATTTTTGTTTAAACTTTAATTATATTTGATAATCTATTCAAGATAACTAAAATTAATCTAAATTTATAAGATAAAGGAAAAAAAATAAAATTTTTAACAAATAAATGATTAAAATAAGTATAAAAAAACGACAAAAATGTAATTTACTCAAACTTTTAATTATAAAACATTTTAGACATAAATAATGTTTGTATTTAGTACATTTTATTAAGTGTTTTAATCGTTAAAAATATTCCTTAACCAACGTTCTAATTTTAATGTAAGTTTTAATAAATTAATTTACTTATACTTTCTCGATCAGGATTTTATAAGAATATAGGTTTTTTTTTTTAAGATAAAAAAATTACAAAATAATCGCAATAAAAATTGAATTTCGTCCTCATATTTCTAATTATCTCAACTCTTCTCTATCCAACTACTAAGTTAACCTTAGTGGTCCTATAAGAATATAGGTTGAGAAATAATTAATTTTAAAGAAACATTTAATAAAAAAAGGCAAATATAAATCACAGCAGTAGAAAAGAAAATAGCAAAAGTATTTTACATGAATGAAGTTGAAATATTTATAATAAAAAAAATTGTTATAATAAAATGATGGTAATGTAAGGGTTACGTTTGGTTCGAGAAAAGACATTGTTAAGTGCACCAATTTAGCATTATTGTCGATTACATCCACGGGCAGTCTGGCACTGTCATGTGCCGGCGGTGACGGACCTCGGAACTGACGTAGATGCCGATGTCCTGTAATCAAACCTAATTAACCTTTTTCCTTACAACTTACGATTCTCTTTAATCCACTAATTTATTTCAATGCCTCTTCAGAAACCAGTTGGCACAATAAAACACTTCAGTTCCAGTTCCTAACATCAAAACTCTACTTCTGAAATGCTACCAAAATTTTCTGACAGACACTTCTCAACATGTTTTTTCTTTTTAATAAATTTTGACACTTCTTAAATCAAGATTTAAATTTATCAATAATTTTTTCTTTTTCAAAATCTAGTCCTTTTAACTTATAAAACAATTCACGTTTTAAGATTTAATTATTTTTTCCAGATTATATCCTTATTTATATTTTTTTCATCAACTATTCACTTAAATGAGATAATAAGCTTATGATAATGACTAAAATTTGAGATAGAGGAAGTATTTGTTAATATTATTTTTTATATAAAATATTTAAAGTACAACTTATTGTTATCTCATTTAAAACTAAAAAAATATTTTTAAAAATTTCACGGTGTATTTGGAGAGGAGAAATAAACAGGATTTAAGAGGTGAGAGAGAAAAGTGAGAAACTTTAACAAAAAAATATTGGTTAATAAAAAGAATTTGTATAAGATAATGAGATTCAAAGTGAGTTTTACTATAAAAAAATAAAATAAAATAAAAATTACCCTTTAAACAACGAGAATTTGAAGGGAAATAAAACACTTAAAATTTGATGACAAAGTTATCCTCACTCAATGCTATACGTATGACTATTGTGGTAATCTGTTACTTGCATGCTTTCTCACTACCCAGCTACCTCTCAACCCAACCTTTCAGAGCTTAAAGTGAGATCTTGGATAGCTCATCTTCAACTCACCTTCTTTGGCAACTCCAGGTACAAATCTGTATCATATGTTATTTGCAGCCGAGGTGGTGACCATTATCCATTATCATATGTTATTTGTGCACCAAAAGTTATGACCATAATATATTATCAAAGATTCATAATCCATTAGCTAACATATGTTACCTGTGTATTGAGGTGATCCTAATCAACTATGTTCAATTGATAATTCATTATGATTTAAGATAGCCAATTGTATCAATTTATTATAGTTTGAGATAGTCGATTATCCACCAACTTATTAAAACGTAGTGTAATCAATTATGATAACTAATATATACTACTAAATTATATTTAAAAAATCAATTATCATACATAAAAGAGAAAGAAGTAATTCGGTGATTGTTTAAATAATTTATTTTTACATAAAATTTAACTATATAAAATAATATAATTTTAAAATATTAATTTTTTATTTTTATCTAATTTTACATTATCAAACAATTACAAATTTTACATTATTTTTTTTCTTAACTATTTTCCATCGAATCATTGTCATTTGTTATCTTCTTTTATCTCTCCAAAACAAAGCATTACTCGCAACTCATTCTGAGTACAAGTGGAAAGTACGTTTTAATCATACCTTGAGGCCTCGACGATGGGAACAAGGTCACAGGCTAGCAAAGTTCTAACTCATAAACATTTAACAAATAAATTAATCTCATGAAATTTAATTTTTTCAAAATGTTACTAAAAATAATATTTAAGTTTATAGTTTTATTTATCTTATTTTTAATACTTAGATTAAATTTTTATTTATCATTTAATTTAACATTTTCCTTTTATCTTTCAACTAACTTAACAATTATTTTGAGTAAACTAAACTCACGATCTTGATATTTTGTGAGATTGAACACAATTTTTTTTAACGCTTTAAGTAACTTTCTCATAAGTCAAATTGTAATGTTTTATCAAACAAATTTAGAGAATTAATGTAATGTTTAAAGAATGTCAAGGTAAAGTTTTTCAAACGTTAGTACGAAGATAAAAAAATAATAATAATAAAAAAGTGTGCTATTTCAATCGTGATGCTTCTACTAGCCATTCTTATTCCCAAGCTGGGTGTGGTGGAATGTTAAGAAATTATGCTGGGATATCTTGTGCGGGTTTCATTTAAAAACGGTAGGTGACAGCTCCATCACCAATGCAAAGTTATGAGCTATTTTTCATCACCCGGCTTTTCCTTTGCAGATTATGGCACTTGGTGAGCATGTCCACTGTTTTCATATCAGAAGGGAGGCCAATTAGGCTGCAAATTCTTTTATTAAACTTAGTTTTTCTTCTGTACTTCAGTTCCAAATTTTTTAGGTACTGCTGAAGTGTATTAGCTTACAGTTACTGACTGCTAAACCAGCCATTGTTTTCCCCAGGGGATCTTAGCCTGCTTGTTTTCTTTGTCTCGCCAAAAAAACAATATCTTTTGTCGGTAGCTTGTGATAGTCTAAAATAATTTTATTTGTACAAACAACTAACAACACAGCCCATTTAGGAAAAGTAAAATTGGAGGCAGATAAAATTAATTTCGAGGCATTTTTTTTTTAAATTAAAGTCTCACCCAAAATCCTAATACTCAAACATGTAAAAGTTGGAAGAAGCTAATACATTTGTTGCCTCGTTTCTTCGCCACCCTTTTCTTGGCTATTTGTCTTTTGGTCAGGGTGAGGGAAAATAGTTTTTTTCACCCAATCATTATGTCACTTTCTTGGCTAAAGCACCTTTTCACGTCGTTATCACCTGCCTGAATCATATCTCTTTATACATATGTCAGTTAACTTACAATTCATCTTTCACGTCGGTGCTGCTGCTTTGGCTCTCCTTGACATCAGAACTCCCACTACCGGATTTAGAGGTTGAGGTGGGTTTCTGGAGCTTGAATGGGATTGATGCATGTTTCCTGAGGAACTTATAAAAGGCTACCACTGTACGATCCACATCAACAGGAATCTGCATACACAATGAAACAGATACATTTTATATTAGATCATCTAGAGATATAGTGTATGCAGATCCAGCATAGCCGAATAGAAAAACTGCGCGTTGTTTAATAATTACGTACAGGGTCAGAAGTCTTGTTTCCTGCAGGGAAGAAGAGAAGAGTGGGGAATCCATCAGCCTGCAAAATGAAGAACATAACTCGGTCAGTACTATGATGTTATGAAAATTCAAAACAACAACTGTTAGAGCAATTGCCAATTATTGATAATAAATAGCACAAACTTTATTCTATCAACATCTAGTTTAAATTTGGGTTTACCTTGGCCCTGGGATGCTCATTTGTTGTTCCGTCCATCTTGGCTATAACAATAGACTCAATGCTGCTGAGATGTTTAGCAAGCTTGTTGTATGTTGGTTCCAGGGATTGGCAGTGACCACACCAAGGAGCATAAACCTAATATTACAGCAACCATTAATTAGATTGACATGAACAACCTGCACATGCAAATATATATGACTTGGAAACTTATGGGCTAGAATTGTACCTCAAGCAGAACATCCTTTGACTCGTCCAAGACAATTTCATCAAAGCTATTCCCAACAACTATTTTCACATCACCATCATTCTGTCATAAAGTTAGCAAACGTGTCAGACATGAAAACTCTGGCCAAGAGAACATGGATGGGCAACAAAATAGCTTACACTTTCAGGAACTGGATCTGACTTCAGGAAAGGTTTTAGCTTGTCTTCAAGAAAATCTTTACCAAACGCCTTAGAAAAATAAAGAATAGAAACTTTTAGCCACAATCTCTTCCAAGCCTTACTAAAACATAGAAGAAAACATTTATGGATGTTCCATAACATGTCAACAAAAATGAACAGAGTTCGTCACCATGAAGAGAGAAAAGAGTACCGTAATTGTGTCAACAGTAACCTCTCCATCAAGCAAAAATTTTCTTCCATCATCATTTCCTGTGTATGCAAGCACCTATATTGGAAATTCATCAGTTACTTAATTTACTTCCAATATTGAATTTGAATAACGTGAATAATCTCATGACTCGACCACTAAAATGAGATTAAGAGAAGAGGAGGAAACTATTACTTTGGGAGCATTCCCTGCGAGGCCAAAATAATCTGCAACAGGCTTTCCAACATCTTCATTATCCATTTCCACATGAACAAAGATCAGCTGCAACAGATTATTGTACAGTAGAAATACATTATTGTCCAAAAACTAAAATTATTTTGCGGGGGAAGGGCAGGCGGAGAATGAGTTATAATTAAAAGTAAGGACACTAAAATTTATCATTTCTTAATTTTTAAATGATAAATGGGACTATTGTGAGAAAAATGTATGAACAGAAGGAAAAAAAATCAAATTTGAGATATATGAAGATTCAGCACTCAGCATTCGCAATACACAATTTGTCCAGACTATAGAGAAAGAATGCATCAACAGAAGTGTTAAGTAATAGCATGATAAGAAATATACCTTTCCCTTGAAAAGTTTTGCTGTTTCTTTAAATACTGGAAGGAACTTCTCTGTATCATTTGATGTCACAAACAGCAACAACTAAAAGTGAAATTTTTAACACACAAGGTTAGAAATCTGTGACCATTCCATTTTCAAGGAATATTTATCCCTAGATTGACAATAACAAAAAAAAAAACACAGAAATATAAGCAATTACCTGTTTCTTGATTTGACTTTCAAAGATTGATGGGGCGTTTTCTCTCGTAAAAGTTGTAACCAAAGGAAGCTTGTTGGAGGACACAAATTCGGCTATTTCAGCTTTTACAAATTCACCATCTGCAGAGACAGGGAGAAATACATCTAAGTTTCTGACAACAAAAGTAAAAACAGAATGCCTTTTTTTTAAGGAAGGGAGAGAGAAGAACAAGGAACAAACCAAAATGGTTCAATTTCTCCTCCTCTTTCTTGAGCAAGATCAATGCAGGGCGTTTAGCACTCGCATCAATATGAAAAAGCTTTGCCACTTCAGGTACCACAGTTTGATAAAAATTGACATCATCCTCAAGCTTTGATGCTGCAGCCAGCTCGTCACTTTCAGCACCCTGCACATCACATCATGACAGGATAAGCAAATCATCAGGCCTAACAATCAACAATCATCAAGTTGAAATATCAAAACTCAGATCCACCAAGTCTAATCTAGAGAATCAACAACGGCAAATGCCCCTTATATTACAGTGATTAATTAGGAAAGCAAGCAATGCATCACTATATCCAAATTTTACACAAAACTTACCCTAGTAGATCATGATAAACATAAGAGAAAGTAGCCTATACACTGTCATCTAACTACAAGCTATGTATGGTAAGTTTGTTGCCTTTTACAATAACTACATTAAAAAGTCATGCATTTGATTTCTGATTGGTTGACGGTCTTTTGCACTATATTGAACAATAAATCCATATCCATAAAGTAATTAAACAACAACACTTAAATTACCAAATAAATTCAACTATCCAATTGTGTCATAAAACTTACAACTAAAGAGTTTAGGAAGCCCAAAACAACTCTACTTTCAGAGGTCAACACGCTTTCAGCATCATCCAACGTGGTTATGTTGGACACACCAGGTCCTATCTTCTTCCTAATCCATGTCACTATCGCGTCTCTGAATTGCAACGCAAGAAACACATCGATTCAAATTAACAACAACAACAACAATGCGAAACTGATTGAAAGCGAAATTCGAAGATCCAAAACATGCAGCGAGCTTACTTAGTTCTCTGGGCAGTGTAAGGCTTGTGAGCGCCGTCGACGAAGAAGAAGACGGTGGGGAAACCCTGCACGTCGTACTCGTGAGCCAGCTCGTTCTCGACGGTGGCGTCGACCTTGGCGAGAACGACGCCGTCGGGCTTGAGCTCGGTGGCGGCAGCGGCGTACTCCGGCGCGAGGGCCTGGCAGTGGCCACACCAGGGCGCGTAGAACTCGACCATGACGAAGCGGTTGTTCTCGACGACGGTGGTGAAGTTGCGCTCCTTCAAAACGACGACGTCCTTGTCGTCGACCGCGGGGTCGGCGAAGGCTTCGTCGGCGGAGGGGTCGTAGCCGGAGAAGTCCCCGAAGTCGTCGGCGTCGTCGCCGTCGTCGTCGTCAAATTGGTCGGGATCTGGGAAGTGGTGGTGAGAAGTGGCGGTGGCGTCATGGGGCTCCTCGAGGAAGCTGAGATCTTCGTCGTCGTCGTCGTTGTCGTTTTGCGGGGCTTTGTTGCAGAGAGTGAGAGAGAAGGAGGATAGGAGTAAGAGAGTAGCGAGAGAGAGCGAAACGACAAGTCGTGTAAGAGTTGGCATTTTGATCTGTGGATTGGATCGAGATGGAGCAGAAGTTGAGGGAAGTGTGAGTAAACTATTTGGCTATATTATATATGAGTTGTCGCCCTTACACTACACCTTTTCACCAACATCTCCCTTCACTCCTCTTCCACTATATATCATTCAAATCAAAGAGATGCCATCTTCTAAATTATTCTTTAACTTAAGTCTCAAAATGTGTAAGTATTTTCCTCCACCTTCATCAATATTGGAACAACTAAAAGACCACCTTCATTCTTATAGAATTTATAAAATTTATATTTAATATAAAATTATTAAGTAATTTAATAAAAGTTGTTATTATAACTTCTTTATATAATATATAAGAGATTATTTTATTCTAGAATTAAATCTATCTAGACTTACTTTATTTAATAACTCATATTCTATATCAAATTTCAATAATCTAACCGTTCAATTTAAAGTTCTTAATATATAGATTAAATTTATAAATTTTTAAAAATTTTAAAAATTATTTTATACTTTATTTCATTAATTCAAATTGACAGATAATTATATTTGAATTAATAAAATAAAGTATTAAATAATTTTTTAAAAATTTGCAAATTTAATCTACACATTAAAAAATTTAAATTAAATAGTTAAATCGTTAAAATTTGATATAAAACATGAATTATTAAAAAAAGTAAATTTAAGTAGACTTACTCTTAGAATAAATCCTCGTATTTTAACGGGCCGTTCCTAGAAATAGTTTGATCAAGAAGTTAAAACCATTTTTTTCTTGGCATACATTAGTCATTTAAGGGAGAAAAAAAAAAGGAGAATTAAGAAGACAGTAGTTTTTGGGCCTGCAGTGGTTTTTGTGGTCCAGCAAAGAGGCCCAAAACTGGAGAAGCAAGCGGCAATACGACGTCGTGGAGGAGCGAAGCCTTTTCCGGTTTTCCCGAAGCAAGGTCGTGGATTGGTGGTGATTGGGGAGTCCATAGAGCGCAATTGAAAGAGCAGAGTAGAATTGGGAATTGGATCATCGTTGGTTGTTGCGGCAAGCTAACAAAAGAAAGGATGATTAGCATTCTCACCCAGGTATCAATTCATTCCTCTAACATAATCAATCAAGGGTTTTCAATTCTAGGGTTCTGTTTTCTTTCAATTCAAATGAAACCAAAATTAACGGTGGATTTGGGTGGGTGGGGAATAGGAACGGTTACTGGGAGCTTCACTGGGAGTCGTATTGACGGGAGTGCTTGTGCTTGAGCAACGCAGATACATTTACGCTTCCATTTCCAATACCCAATCCCAGGTACCCTCCTTCTTCATATTATTCCTCTATTTTCAAATTATCTCATTGCCTACATGTAATTCAAATTCCACAGGCTTAAGTTACATTATGTTTAAAAGGGTTTTGCTAACCTGTGCCCTAAAGTGTCCAAGTTAAGGAATCAATGTGTAGAAACTGTGGTGCTAAGCTTTTCCATAAAAAAAATTCTATCTTTGATTTTTAACCAGTACACTTGGGGCACAGGTTAGCATTTGAAATACAGGGTATTCAACATTCAGTGTCACCCTTGACTTAAGACTTTCAACTTTGATTTGGTACTTTTAAATTCTAACCTTTCAGCTTTCATGCTCTACCAGGTTAGGGAACCTATATTTGGGAAGAAATCGCGTTCTGAATTTGCACATGTATGGAACAAAACTGTGGATCAGACATTTGGACCTTTGATAAAGTCCATCAGCTCACGTGGATGGTAGAAATGTTATGAGTCATTTTATTTTTAATACTATCTCTTGTAACTGTGATATCAAAACATACAATACTTGGCCTTATTTTTGTACCTTGACATTCTAAATTGTTTGTTGAATGGTTGTGCACATGGGCAGTGTGTTGCTTTAATATATGAATCAAGATACTGATTTTTCTTCCTTGGAGCACTACTATTTTCTGAATATTAGAATTTACTTGCATTGTTTATCAAGAATTGGCATTCTCTTAGCACGGTGCAGGTTCCTGTTGTCAATAAAAATGTAAAAATGCGCTTAATGATTGGCATTGTCTTGATGTGATTCTATGGCTCTGAAGTTTGGACAATTCTCTTGTTCAAGCTCTAAGATAGAAAAACTAAGTAAATGAATAAAGCCACAATTTATCTGAAGTTTGGACAATTCTCATGTTCAAGCTCTAGGATAGAAAAACTATGTAAACAAATAAAGCCACAGTTTAGAAATATCATGGAAATTGACCACTTCAATGGCTGAATGGATAGTAACATCAATAGATCCTAAAGAAAGAGCCATTTCAATTATGTTTTAATTTTGGTTCAGATACTTTAAAATAGAAATGACTCATTTAGGAAGTCTAATATTGAAATCCGAAGATCTTTTTTTTTTTGTTTCTTTAATAAAAATGTAATTGTAAATTTAACTTTTCTTAATCAATAGAAGAGATATAGTGCGGGAATTTGTGCAGAGGATGTATATTCCAATGAGCCTACTGTATAGTTTACTGTACTAGCTGATATTGCTGTGATGAAAGAGATAAGATAGTCTTAGGTTTAGTATCTTGGATGAGAAGCCTCTCAAAACTGAGAAAGTGTTTGCTGTAATTTAAGTTTATCGTGTGTCTGCTTGCAATGGGTTCAGGATTCATGTTCATAATTTATTGGATGTTGAGAAATGTTGGCCACACTTCTTTATGTAACACTTTTTCATTCAATACATTCTTCTGTTGGGAGGAATTCATGTAAGTTCTAAGCTAAATATGTGAGTTTTATTTCCTATTTGGTGATTCATATGAATTACAACCAATAATGCAGGTGTTAGAAAGAAAATGTCCAATGAGTGTATTGCTAGCACTTTTATTATATGTTTGAATCTTTGATACCATCCAGGTTCTGTGATAGACCTGCTATCTTGTATCTGATGTTGCTTCACATTGAACTTATCTTGCATTTTCAGTAGTTAGTAAGAAATTGGAATATCATGACTATGATAATTGTCTAAACATCCAAATTTGATATTAATCACTATCACAACCATGTTACATTGTCAAACCATAAACAACGGGAAATGGAACTAGTGCTGAGAAATAAGACAGTGAGATACATACACACATATATGGTTAGGGAAAGGATTTTTTTGAGAATTTGGGCAAAGTGGAAGAGTATTTTTGCTTTGTTCTAAGTCGAGGTTTTGATGTGATTAAAGAAGGCACATCAAGCATGAGACTAAACACTGTTATTGGCTCGACTCATGTTGGCTTGGCGAGTGACCTTAACATAGTAGATTCCCATAGCTAAAAGCACAACAAAGGCAACAGCAACAATAATGCCAGCTACACCCCCAGCTCCAATTTGTTTCTCACCTTTCTGCATTTCTGAAGCTTTGTTCTCATATATTTGAGTGTTGTCATCCACTTGAGCTGCTATAGGCAGTGGTGAACATTTGGATGCCGTACATGGGTCTCTAGTCTCAGGCTTTCGAGCATTGGGATGAAAGAAGTCATATGCTGCTGGTGGAAAAGCTAAAGGGCTCTCGTAAACAAGCCCATGAGGGGCCCTTTCTTGACCTCTAGCAATGGAGAAAAGTGCCAAAGAAAGGAGGAAGAGGAAGGACAAGCCAATGGGACTCATGTTGATCTCTTTGGTTTTGTGTAAATCACTATGAAGCAGAAAAGTAGGTAGTTTTTTGATAAAACTTGTAGGAGATTGCACAGGCTTTTATAAATGTGTTGAGGTCCTGAAGAAGTGGTTGTTCCTTGGACTAATGGGAGAGAGGGGACATAATTGTGAATTTTGCTTTCAACAGACCCCAACCCCAACATTGAAGCTTTTGCAATTCCCAAAATGCCATTTATATGCTAATTATTTACATCAATGGTTGCACAACTACACCCCCTTTAAAGGTTGCATTGATTGAAGCAGCAGTGGCATTACTGTCATAAGAGGTCTTCTCACGACACAAGCTTATTGCTTATTATTTTATTATCTTGAGGTGGTTCTAAGAAAAATGATGCTTGTACTTGAGGAATTATAATGCTGATACCTTTTTTGAGGAGGGAGGGACGGGTAGTTCGTAAAAATTTAAACTTAGTGAAGGCTCGTCGATTTTAACCCACAATAAGACATATTATCAACTAAAGAAAAATTTAAAGATTTATAAGAAAATTATGAGTCACCTATTAATGGAACTTCTAAAATCGATGTCAAGTCCTCATTGAAGTAAAAGTTCCACAAAGACACTTGGAAAAATAATGGTTATACTTGAGTAAGAACTAGAGTACTTATTCTTTCATGGTTGTGCTCGAGTGTCTTAACTCTCATACAATACTGATTAAGCACTAAGCTGGGACTAGTGGATAAAGTTATTGGAACATTAATTGATATCCTTGCACAATTAAAGCACTAATCATCCACCTTAATTTAAAAAATGCATCCTTGAAAAATGTTCTGATGTAGTTAATAAATTCATTTAAAGATTTAGCTGGGATACTAATAAATGAGAATCATCTTGAAAAAAAAAAAAATCAATTTTTTTAAGTCACAAACTAAGACACTTAAAAAATGCAAGGAGTACTCGTTATGTTACAGTTTACAAACTCACTCTCCCATGGTTTGTCTACACGTGTTACTGTGTCAATAGTCAAATGCTAGTTTTAAAAAATATTATGAATAGCCTATGATGAAGAGGCTTAATGTGCATATTATGTAGTAAATGAAAAGTTTTGAGCTTTGCTTTCTGGCTAAGTGGAACATTATAAGCAAAGCATAATAAGGGTACCTTAGCTTAGAGGGGCAGCAAAGGGCAAAGGGCAAAGGGCATTGCTGGCCTACCCCGTCACATAATTGCGAGTGCACAAAACGCATGCAAGAGCTGAATAGCAATAGCCACACAGTAAATGTGAAAATGATAGTCATGTTAATTCAAAATCATGTCAGTCTTCATGCTTTCTCTCCTTTTCTATCCATCTCATGCCTTCACACGGAAAGTGGATGCTTATTGTGACTCTCTTTAATCCATTCCCCGTGGCAGCGCCAATATTAACTCTACAAATTCTTAATCAAAATATGCTAAATAAAACGTACATAAGTATCAACAATAATAAGTTTAGATCATGGTAAGGTAAATTACATGTAAGGATAAAGTCACCTACTAACCTCTTAGATTTTCAGTGGAATTATAGATCCGATCCCAGATTCTAACTAGTATGAGTAAAAAGACTTAATCAATTATATCACTCTTGTGAAATTTAAAAGAAATTGTTAATAATACTTGAGAAAAATAGGAAAATAATTACACTCTCCTCACTTTAAAATAGCAAAATCCTAAATTAAAACCAATAAATTTATGAAAATGATTTTTTAACCATTGAGGTTAATAATAAGCCTTACAGGGGGAAAAGATGATAAAATAAAGGAAGAACAAAGGAGCAGACTGTATTAGGAGGAATTAAACTCGTACAACCATCTCCAAAAAAAAAAAAAAAATTAAACAGTATATTGCAATTTTACTAAATGAACCAACTCGAAGAAAATAGAACCCCGTGATTCAAGCTATATAAGATTTGCATATGAAATTTATAGTATCTAATAGTTATAGATTGACAAAAACAAATTGTATACTTTTTATTTTTAATTAGCACAAAATAAATAGGAATTTCACCTTAAATTGTAATTATGATATAGTCCTTTTAGAATTAGAGTCACAAATTTAAGATTCCATTCTATAGAATTTTAATGTAACTAAAACTCAATTGTATTTTTGCTCTTTTAGTTTTATTTACGTGTGGTTTTAGTTTTTTTTAGTTAAATAAGTTTTTCAATTTTTAAAATTAAGAAAATCTAGTCCTTTTTATCAATCTTATTCATCTTGAAGCTCTCAAATTCTTATTTTCTATTTGAAGTCGTCACAAATTCAAACAACTAGATTAATTTAAATATTTTCTTATTCCAAGCCCATAAATAAAATATTAGATTTCATTAAAAAAAAAAACCAAAATTTTCCTTCTTGGAAATTAATCTCAGATCCTACGTAAATTCAAATATTAATAAATTTTGTTAATGTTTTACTGTTAAACTTTTAAAACTACTATATAGACTGAAAATTCATGTTAATTTTATTATAAACTCTCAAATATTTAGATGAAAAATAATAATTTAAGGATTTTGAGTTGAACGAAATCAACCGGGAAAAATGATTAAGAATTGTAATACAAAGGATAAGGATCGGGAACTTAAAAACTTAAATTGATTTAAGGTTCCTCTAACTTAATTAATCAAGTTTGAGCTTTAGAATTGTGTTAAATATTTAAATAAATAATTTTATCATCTATAATGGTTCTTATCTGATTCAAGTAAGATTGTGTCGTTCATGAAAGATATTTGTGATCTTTATAAAAATAAAATCAATAAAAGAACCAAATTTACTTAATTAATTTTTAAAATATAATTATGAAATTTATTCAAACACAACTTAAAGATCATAATCAATTCTTATATATAAAATAGGAATAGGAACAGTTATCTTATGATAATATTGTTAGAAACTTTTCTTTGATAAGAAGAATTTTAGAAATTCTTTTAATTTCATATTTAATTTGATTTTTACTTATTATAATTATTTATAAATTAAATTTTAATATATTTAAAATAAATTATTAATAAATAAAAATAATTTTATACTACAATATAAATTATTTATCATAAATTTAAGATATAATTTATATTTTAATAGAGAACAACATATATCCAAATTTTGTTTGCCTAATGTCCACTCAAAAACATGGTTAATTATATATATTTATTTATTTAGGTTAAAATATATTTTTAGTTCGTATACTTTCATTTATTTTATCTTTTCCTATAGTTTAAAATAAATTTTTTTAGTCTCTATACTTATCTTTTTCAATTCTCTTTAATTCTTATATAATTTAAGATTAAAAAAATAATTTGTCTTTATACTTGCAGTTTTGTAATAATTTGAGTTCCTATTGTTATTTTTTTTTAACATTCTATTTTATATTAACATGGTAGAAGTCTTCAATTTTGTGAAACTAAAAAAATGGTGTCTCAATAATAAACATTATAGATGAAGGTATAAAAAATGTAAGAAACATTGATTAATTTAGAGTAACTACAGCAAAATAAATTTAATATCAAACATATGAAATTGGATGGATATTTCTGTCACATTAACATAAAGGAGACAATATTACAAAAATATTAATGACAAGAACTAAAAGAATGAAAACTCTACAAATATAAAGACTACAAAGATTTATCTTAAACTATAATGACTAAGAAGAATTTAAAAAGATAACTATAAAGACAAAAAAAATTATTTTAAACTATAAAAACTAAAAAGTAAAGGAAGTGAAGCTATAACAAAATAAAAAAAGGTTTTAATCTTTATTTTATAAGTAGTTAAAAAAATTGCATGATTGTATATGATTATTGATATTAAATTAATATTAACTATTTATGAGACAAAATTATACTATTAACCACTTGAAAGATAATGTTAATCATTATTAAACATTTCAATAACTACATAATATTAACTACATGTTGATAATTATATTCAATTACCTTCTTTTATTCTGATTACTTATAAGGCAAAAGCAACTATATTTACACATGTAAACGTGATGATACCACATGACATTATTAACCATTTGCAAGAGCCAAGAGACAAAGTTAACTATTAAGACATTTAATAACCTCGTGAAACTATTAATCATGTTTTTATAATGATATACACTTTTATTCATTTATTTTAATCACTTGTAAGACAAAATTAGTTAACCACTTATGTTGGATGAATTTGAGGTGTAATATTAACAATACTCTTGTCTAGTTATTCTTATCATTTTTTTTTTCATTGATATATTATAATGACCATCACCACCATCAATTATTAATACTGTCACCATGACTATTGACTTTCGTTGTGTTTTCTTTTCCACCAATTATAGAGACAAATACCGAATGTAATAAAGAATTTTGGGCAGAACAGTTGATCGATTGGGCTTCTTTTTTGTGACCAGTTTGGTACAAAACAATGTTTCCATTTAACATTTAGGCTCAAAGCTTGAACCCACTAGAGGGCCCAGTAGCTCATAGGTTTCCATCACATGAATTGATATCAATATAGACATCAAAAAGTTATAGATATAATCAACAAAAAAAAAATTACAGCTGTAGAGTTGTATATAAATTTGTGCAAAAAAATAATAATAAATAATACGTCAGAATCTTACTTTTTCTAAGATACTTAACTTAAGCTCCATTGCATGATTATGATTGTTTCTCTAAAAAAATCTCAAATGTTCCGTCACCTTCTATGGATATGCGCTTGAGAATAGAATATGCGGAGAAACCCCAACTTTTTTCTTTTCTTTTCTTTTTCAACTTTCATTTTCTTTCTAAAATAGACTTCTTTATTTCTTTTGATTGTTTTTAGTGACTTTATCGGATAAAAGATAAGGAGCTAGACAATGAATCCAAACCTCGTTTTCTCTAGTTTTCTTCAAATTCATAATTGTATTATAGTGGCTAAGCCAACAAACACATCTTATCAATTTTTCTTTTGGGGTTTCTATGTTGGGTGGTTTGATTTTACCTGAAAATTTTTAGTGAAAAGAAGAAGCTAGCTACTTTTAAACCTCCATTTGTGCTATGATTACTAATCTATATGGATTTGAATATTATGACTTCATGGATGGTTGAAGATGACGAGTTTCGCAAGTGCTCTTAAATGGGTTTAGCAATACTATCATAAATAGTAATGCCTATATCAACACAAATTGTACCCATAAATAATCATGTTATCAAACAAATAACACACGTACACCTAATCGGGTTCATAAATAAGTTAATGGTCACAAATTAAGTGATGGATGAAGACATAAAATATGGCGAAGATAACGTATATTACATGAAATAAGGGGCACGAAGGTAAGGAATCCGAAGCCATCCACCTAACATGTTTACTTTTGTGTTCTTTATTTCTTTTCCATTATTTTTATTTTTCTCAACACTTATATGATAGTGTCCCCAGCAACAGCGATGAGTTTCACAAACAATTCAAAGTTTCATGTCACGTCGATAACCACCACCACAAAAGCCAAGTTAGATTATCTAATAAAGAGCCTAACTTTTGAGTGGAATAGTAATTTAATTATGGTGCTAATTAAGCTCTTCCACTAGTACACATTTGCAATAGTTTAATATTACATTAGGATAAGCATCCCAACCGAAATATATAATTATGGGGCTTCACGGACAAATTTGAAGGTTCAAGAAGCTTAGGTTACGCAAATCGGTGAATGATCTTGTAAAGCTTAATTAATAATTACATAGTTAAATTTGGCCTAATTCCAAAGGACACTTGTCCACATTGCCAAGCCTAAGATTAATGGTGGTGACACAGTTAAGTTTAAGATCTATATAAATAACTGGAGAAGCTTCTAATTTTCTATTCTTCTATATCCTATTCGAATGTTTTCACTTATTACTCACTTTATCTCTATATTAACCTTAACCATGAATACGAAAAACCAGCAACTTAATACATGTAGATAATATTACTCAAGTTAAGGTACATTACATATATAGATGATAATTAAGAAACAAGAAAAGTAAAATGATAAATTAATGATTGAGGATGCACAAGACAGGAAGGGAACACTTTAGGAATACATACAAGGAAATTAAAATAAAATATATAAAAAAAGGGATAGAAAATAGACCCTTGGACACAAGCATGGTTATCTACAATTTGATGCCCCCCATGGTTTTGGCCTTATCCTCCAACAACTGTAGCTGATGAAAGAAAAAGACGAAAAACCTTAAATTAGGGAACCCCAGAGACACACTAGCACTCCCTCAACATAGAAATTCTTATTATTATCAATTCTTCGGAAAAACACCATGTTGGCTAGCAAATTAAGAAGCTAATTAAGCGTTGCTCCTGAATGATCCAAGAGCCTTGATAGCTGCTGCTCTAAGGATGTATTGGTGGTAGAATGCAGCCACTGCTGCTCCAACAATGGGTCCAACCCAGAAAATCCACTGATCATCAAAAAACAATTCACCAAAATTAATTACACCATGCACCATCGATCAACATATAAAAAGAATGTTAATAAGTATATGTTTTTCTTTCAAGTACTCTCTTAATAAAAATAAGTAATCTTTTTTTCAATAAAGAATATGAATATAGATATATATGTTTACCTGGTCATCCCAGATTTTGTCTTCGTTGTAGATTACAGCTGCTCCAAAACTCCTTGCTGGGTTAATGCCAGTACCAGTAATTGGGATTGTAGCTAAGTGAACCATGAACACAGCAAATCCAATGGGTAGTGGTGCTAGCACCTTCACGTTGATTAATCACAAAAGTCAAACAGTGAATTACTAATCAAATTTATGTCACTAATTCTGGAGTTACAAAAGTTTTGTAACAATTTCTTTTTTTATATAACCATGTTGATGCAGATTATCTTAAAGTTTTATTGATGATTAATTTCTCAATCAGATAGTCAATTTTAGTAAGATTTTTTTGACTTTAGTCAAAAAGATGAATTTAATTTGATTTAGATCAACAATTTGTTGGTAGTAATATTTTTTATTTTAATTTTTTGTGAGTATGAAGTAAGGAAAGTTGATAATGTAAGGGTGTACTTACGGGAACATGGGAGTCCCTAGCGTTCCTCTTGGGGTCAGTGGCAGAGAAGACAGTGTAAACAAGAACGAAGGTACCAATAATCTCAGCACCCAAAGCAGTGCCCTTGTTGTAGCCATCTGCAACAGAGTTGGCACCACCTCCATATCTGTCGTAGTATGCTGTTTGGAAGCCCTTGGCAAGTCCAGCGCCACAGATAGCACCGGCACACTGTGCTACCATGTACAACAACGCCCTTATCAGCGACACCTTCCGTCCTAGGAACAGCCCGAATGTCACCGCCGGGTTTATGTGTCCTCCTACAACCACCAACTCCACAATAATTGTAATTTCTTCTTGCATGCACACACACACACATTCCATATCCAACTTTCTACTAATTATTCAACTTTTTTCCTTCTAACTGTCTAGTAAGGTCTATTTAAAAGGTGACAACATGAATATATTTACCATAACATGTTTAAAAGGTAAGATGATCTGATAATCATGTCACACATAGTATAATATGTATTTTATTTCTTCTTTGTCTCTACTACTTGTATTAAGAGTATGTGTTGCTTTGTAGCTATATGTGATGTGTAGAGTGTGTTAAATTGTGAGAGATGAAAGGGGAGTGATGTATACCAGAAATACCGGCGGTGCAGTAAACAAGGATGAAGATCATGCCACCAAAGGACCAAGCAATGCCCAAAATGCCAACCCCATCACACTCGGTGCCCTTTTTGCTAGGATCAGTTTGGCTTTTGTAGCCAATAATGGTGAGAACAGTGATATAAAGGAAGAGAAGGGTTGCTATGAACTCAGCAATGAGGGCTCGCCAGAAGGACCACTTTGTGAGCTCCTCAGGGTCGATCAAGGGTGCCGGAGGAGGGTCTTGATAGTCTTTGGAGGAGTATTCTCCTTGCTCTTGAACCTCAACATCTTTAGCCATATTTTCTCTCACAGGCTCAACACTATTGCTAGTTGTGTGCTGTTGGAGTGGATTGAGGGGGTGAGTGGAGAGAGGTGGTATTTAAGTAATGAAAGAAAGAGAGAGACTATGAGAATGAATCGAATAATTAAACTCTCTGCTTTTGTTTTTGTGTATGGACAATGACATGATTAACATAATTTTTTGCCGCCCCTCTTAGCTTGATTTCGCTTGCATGGCCCCACGCCTGGGCTACCATTCCAGGGGCACTCCTTCATATACATATAATATGTATAATTACACCAACAAGCTTTATATCACACTTAAATCACTCACTAATCATCCTATTGTGCTACATCATATTTAAGGCTCAAAGTAGCAACAGATTTAACTGCATATAAAATGACTATTTTCTTCTTAAGATAATTCATTTTATATTTAAGATTATAATTTAAATTCTGAATAACTTAATTACATAATATAAGTCTATAATTTGTGTCAATCAGCATTAAGAGATAATTGAGTTTTTTTAAGTATGTGTTGAAAGAGTGACAATTTATTTGAGTGATTTATGCGATCTCTCCCACTGCTAGTTAAAGGAAATGTTTGGGACAAATATAAAAAACCTAGTTGTATACAATAAACACACAGACGGCTATGGCCCAGTGTGAGCTAGAAAGCTTTATTGAATACAAGGGGTTATGGGGAAGTCCCAAATTGCATTGTCATGTAGATTGTAGATATAGGAATTATTAGGATGACAAAATTAAGTAGGAACTCAAAGGATAGGCTATTGCTCCGGTGCCCTCTTATTTGAAGGGGTTTTGGTGCCCCTCAGTACAAAAGTTGGGTTTTTAGGGGCAATAAGGTAAATTGATAGCTTTTGGTCAATTTATCAATTTACCTTATTACCCCTAAAAACCCAACTTTTGTACTAAGGGGCACCAAAACCCCTTCAAATAAGAGGACACCGGAGCAATCCCCCAAATTGGGTCTACTGTTTTTGCTGCCCTGTCTGTCACAACTCACAAGTTTAGGGGAGGGATAATTAATGGCTATGGTCCCCTATGTTTTACCAATGGGTCCTCCTTACTCTTTCCACGCATTTAACTTTATCTTCTTTATTTTCGTTGCACATGGGAGAAAAACAATATTCAATTTTTCATTCTTATTAATTTCGACCCCTCAAGGCATAAATTCTTATTTACATATAGTAAATTAATGTATTTAAATCTATAAGGATTATATGAATCTACTTTAATTTTATTATAAAAAAATCAACTAGAAAATTAAAACGATAACATTTTATCATGTACTAATAGATGTCACAACATAGAAATTACAGAACAAAATTTGTGATAATTTAGTTAAAGCACTTGCAAACTTATTAACATTGATATATATGTGTGTATACTATATTCCACCATTTAATTTTGTGCGAGAGAGAAAAGGAGCACTAATTTATCACGTTAAAAGATTTTTTTGTTTTTGTCCTTTAAAATTTGGAATTGTCTAGAAGTTCCGTTTGAATAACCAGAAGTTTTGTTTTAAAAATATTGACTATACATCCGTTGAACTTGGTTTTGAACTAAAGCATGAAGTTAGTGGCCAAGAAACATTAGCATAACAAATAGTAAGAGATTAAGATATATTATCCTGAAAAATGAAAAAGAAAGTTAAGAATAATTATTTTTCAGTACTGCAATTATTATGAATTTTATAAGAATTAGAGTAGAATAGTTGTTGTCTTGTTGGATGACGAAGACTTGCCAGAAGAACTTATCTGGAAGCACCTAAAATCAAATGGATTTTGAACACAGTGAGGGTCCTAGTGTTCCTCGATGGCCACAAGTTTGAGGTTACTTATTCTAATTATAAAATTTAATAATTAATTGGGCAGTTAATTAAATCTTATGTCATAACTATTTCAACCGGATTAGGAAATCTTATTGCAAGTTTCTTGCTAATATTAGAATATGTTTTTTACACTATTTGCTCTTCGACCCACACCTACCACCAAATATAAACACAAACGTTACTTCAATTATTTAAACCAAAATAAAATACTGTGCAAATTATTTGTCTTAATTCATAAACCGTTGTAAGAAAACTCCCAAAAAACTAAAGGTCTTCCCTTATTTTACTTTCCTCTTTTTACTTTTTTATAACAATTCAAATTTCCATCATGTTGTCTTCTAGCTTTAGCTTTATTAGTTCAAGTATTAAATGGAGTGAGGAGCTAGAAAAGGTTTTAATTTAATTTTCAGTATATCCAACAAACAGTTTTATTTTCATATTATACAAATATAAATTTATTCTATAAAATATATTTACTCAATCGAAATTGTTGGTGCAAATAATTTGACATTTGTACTTTTTAATTAAAAATTAAGTTTAATTATATTTTGGACGTAAAGCAATGAAATGAATTTGATCTTATTGAGATAATTATACTATATACTAAAAATATATACACATTTACTATAAAAATAAAAGAAAAGAAAAGAAAAATAATACCGATGATTTTTTTTATCACATCATATTACTTATTAAAACATTCATCATATATTTACATCATTTACTTACTATCTCTTTCCTTTTTTATCATATCGACTAGCATTTCTATTATTATTTCCTTTCTACTTTTTCCTTCTCTATCTAGCTCTTAAATATTTCTACTTCAATCCACTCTAAAATGGAGTGAATAAATATCACTACTATACTATTTATTTTATGAATACTTTTCTCTATTTTTCTTTCTTCAAGCGTATAATTGCATTAGGTGTTCATAGACCATATTTTGCATTTTAAAAGAGTAAACAAAAACATAACAAATTTGTTAATTGTTGTTTTAAAAAAGCAACGGTTAAAAATATCAATAAATAAAACAAATTTATTAAAATTTATGGTAAAAAAATATTTAACAATATTAAATGTTACAATTTTAATTTAAAAAAAAAATAACTTTTAACCATTGTCCTTAGCATAGCAAATCTGTTATAACTGTGGGGGGAAAAGATATCCAAGGCATTCGGAGAGGAACCAAGAAATCACTGAACATTTTCATATGTATGGACAAAATATAAACAAATGAATTTATTAGGTGAAGTGCGAACGTTTAAGCCCTAATAAATTATAATAATGAATAATATTTGAAGCCAACATGGATCATGATTAATTATAGTATATAGAAATGGATGCCAGACTAATTGCATGGGACCAAAATGGTTGGTCCTCTTTACAGAGTAGCTGTGATTAGAAATACCTAGTGGACTTAATTTTCCAACCACCCTCGTATCATCAGCATGGACAAACAAATGTTTTTTTTTTTTTTTAATTTTTCAAATATACATGATCAGAGACAGTGACTAATTTTTATTAAAGATAATAAATATGTATTTTTCTTCTAACATATAAGATAAATATACATAATTTACTTGATACTCACAGGTAGAATAATAACTTAATTAAAAGATAAAAGAGGGTATATAAGAGCAAATATTAACATTAGGGTTTGTGTATCTGTGATGATGAGAATTGATGGTGATGAAGGTGAGAATTGACATGTAATGCCGCCCATCCTCTGATTGAGTGCAAGTTCAGTTTAATCCTATTATTTTACTCGTGCATCTTGTGCATAATTATTCGATGATGAATTAACGAGTGAATTTGTGAATGTTGTATGATATTGAATATTGATATAAAATATGATGTTGTGGCTGAGAGAGCACCATGTGTTGAACACTTTGTGATGGATATAAAAAAATCATTTTGTTTATTTGGTTTTATGTGTAACTTTAGATTTTGAGAATGACTATTTTCACTGGACGGTGGCTGCACTACAAGTTTTAAAATTTGAAAGTGCAATTGCATGAGCTAAGCTTTACACTTTAGCAGCACTACGTGTCTTCACTTGTGCATCTCATACAACCGTTTGTTTCTGTTTCTTAAAATAAAAAAGAGTTTTAATTAATTAAAAATTCTATAAAAACAAATAAGTTAGGAATAATATGATGATAGATCAGACAATTGAAACAAATATTTTTTAGTTGGCTGTGAAGAATGCATATGAAATGCACATTCCAATGAGAATGAATGTTCAGAACTTTTGATTGAGATAATGGGGAAAGTAGGAACTTCAAACTTTTAAGTTAAATATTTTAATTTATAGTATGAGTGAGTTTTACAATATATTAGAGAAATTTGTAAACTAGTTTTACTAACTTGGGTGTTTGTTTGATCAAAATAAATAAATAGGTTTATTTAAGACTTTTAGAAACTTATAAGTTAAAGTAATTAATAAAAAAATGAAAAATTATAGAGGAAAAATAAAATAAAATAAAAATTAAGAGATTAAAATTAAAATTTACTCGTCAACTCCAATAAGTAAAACACGAATGATTGATTATCTTGCATGAATGTACTTTTAAAGATTTTTCTTCAATAAGAAAATTCTTTAAAAAAAATTTAGTTTTATATCTAATATGCTTTTTATTTATCATAATTATTTATAAATTAAATTTTAATATTTTAAAATAAATTATTAATAAATAAAAATGTTATGCTACAATATAAAATATTACATAAGTCTAAAATATAATTTATATATTTAAATATGTATTTAATATATAATTTATATATTTAAATATAATAATTATTTATAAATATAAGGCTAAAATCTATTTTGGTCCCTTATAATAATTGTTTGTTTCAATTTAGTCCCACTTTTATTTTTTGTTTCAATTTGGTCCCAAATGAATTAATTGGTTTCAATTTGGTTCCAAATAAATTAATTGGTTTTAATTTAGGACTTCCGTCCAAATTATTTAAACGGAGTTAACTATTGGCCACGTGGATGTCACGTAGATGCATAGGTGGATGCCACGTGGATGTCACGTGGATGACAATTTTTTTTTAAAATACCTGGACCCAGAACGGCCCGTTCTGAAACCAGAACGGGCCGTTCTGGTTGCACTTTTGGTATGTTAAATTTGCATCCGGAACGGCCCGTTCCAGATGCAAATATAACACACTAAAAGTGCAACCAGAATGGGACGTTCTGGTTTCAGAACGGGCCGTTCTGGTTCCACACTACTAAACATAAACGATCAATGATTATAGTTTACGGTTGTGAATCATGGAAGGAAAAAGACCCAAGGTACAAAGTATTTCAAACATTGAATTTGGTAATATTCTCAATGGAAATTAATAACTTCAATTGCTAAACAGTTAGGCTATACAGTGTATTATTAAGGACAATGCAATGTATCACTAAAGACAATGGTAGCAGATTTTATTTCATTTCAAACTGGAGTGAACCACTTACTACCAAATTGACACTATACAGTAAAAGATGAAATGACATGGTATTTTTCCTTAAAGTTATTAACGATGTACCCCAACAACAACAATTTGTTCTTGAAGAGGTAAAACCTGAAGTAAAGGAAGAAGATACACAGGACTAACATTTCACCACACAACTATATGCAGGGATAGATCTAAGTTAATTATAGTGGGGACACTTGCCCCACTAAAAAATTTTTCATTCTTTTTTTATATATAAAATATTAATAATTTTATAAAATATATATTATTAATTATATTTTAATTATGTTGTTATATCTAATATAATAAATATATTAATATTTTTTTATATTTTATTTTATTATGTTTATCCAATTAATTTTTATCATTTTATTTCTCTAATTTTAAATAAGTTGCAAAAAATTATAAAGTAACACTTAAATATTTATTCAGACCGAAAGAGAAAAAGAAAAAGTTATTACTCTATTTATAAGATAATTGTATTTTATAAAAATAAGTAATTTTAAAATTTTTACCATAAAAAAATATTTTTTAAAATTATTATATTTTTTAATAATTAATAAAAAATATTCTATTCTCAGTTTTGGAACGGGCCCAGAACGGCCCGTTCTGGTTTCAGAACGGCACGTTCTGATGTACCAGTGGTGTGTTAGTTTTGCATCTGATACCCGTCCTCATCCCCGCGAGTTAAATCCATCCCCGTCCCTGTCCCCATACCCGTCGGGTATAGATTTTCATCTCATCCCCGTCCCCGTCGGGTATCGGGTATACCGATACCCGTACTCGTACCCGTCAATTTTTTATTTTTTATTTTTTATTTTTTTATAAAAAAATGAGATTTTTAATTTTTTTTTTATTATATTATAATTATAATTAGGTTATTTTTTTATCTTATATTATAATAAAAAATCACACATAAGAAAAATTAAATTTTTTTAATATAATTAAATTGAAAGTGAGTATTAAATTAAAAATGAGAACGGGACGGGTACGGGTACGGGGCGGGTAAGTACATACCCGTACCCGTACTCGTACCCGATTTAATATATCGGGTTTTACATGTACCCGTACCCGTACCCGGTCAAATCGGGTATTTCTCGTCAAAGTCGGGACGGGTACAGGTATGTTTGCCATCCCTATCTGGAACAGCCCGTTTCAGGTGCAAAATTAACACACCAAGAGTGCATCCAGAACGGCCCGTTCTGATTTCAGAACGGGTCGTTCTGGTTCCAGATGTTTTCACAAAATTTGGTGTCCACGTGGTATCCACGTATGCATCTATGTGACATCCACGTAGACAAAAGTTAACTCCGTTTAAATAATTTGGACGGAAGTCCCAAATTGAAACTAATTAATTTATTAGGGACCAAATTGAAACTAATTAATTTATTTGGGACCAAATTGAAACTAAAAATAAAAGTGAGACTAAATAGAAACAAACAATTATTATAAGAGACCAAAATAAGATTAAATATAATGTATTTTAACTTTTAGTTACATATAATAAACATTTAACATATTACACATGCTAAAATACTAATTTCACATAAACTAAAAATGTATTTAAAGAAGAAAAAAAAAGTTTTTTGGTCTATTTTTATTGATTAAAAATGTATTATCATTTAGAATGTATCTTCTTCAGTTTTCTTTTTAAATTAAAACTCATACATTGTGACCCATGTTTGATATTACTTTTTCAAGAAAAATAATCTTTTTAAACTTTTAATTGGCCAAAAAGTAGTTATTACTTTTAATTGCCTCGCTGTTCAAGATAACTCTTAAAGGAAAGTTTACTGTAAAACAAACACATAACACTCTGTACAATGTCATTGTATTTATCTCGTTATAACGTTATTTATTATATTTATTAATTATAAAGAGGTAGACAAATAAAATAATAAGAAACAAATTTGGAAGCGATCGAACAATAACAAGATCCATCTCGTTTTGAAGAATAGTCAACATGTTATTTGGGTCATGTTGATCAACTCTCACTAACTAACTAGTAACTACCAATGACTCCCAAGTTAATTGGGCCAATCTTGTGCAAAAAAGCCCAGTTCACAAGGCTTGCATAGTCTTAGTCTCGCGGGTTTCTCCGGCAAGCCTCGGATTTATGCTCGCCCCTACTTCCAGGTATGGACGCTCGAGTAAAATCAAAAGTTGGAGGTTTTGACCTTAGTAGACGCTTACGAATATTGCCAATACTAGCTTACAATTTGACTTTTTAATAAATAAAAATTTTAATTTACTCCCACTACATTAATTCTCCATTTTTTACTATACATTCCTTCTGTTAAATTTATCAGAATTAATAAAAATCAAAAGCAAAGTACAATTACTGCTGATTAGGGAGAACATGTTGAAGCATTTTAGATAACAAAGAGACATAGAAATACCAACAGAAGCGTCTACTACTATCGGGACTGATTGGATTGCAATTTACGATCCGAAACATAACTGAACACACCCAACACAGTTTATAAAATTGTACGTATTGGTCCATATTATTTAGTACTTCAACAATGAAAGTGTGAAACCATTATTAATGTCACTGAACATATACAACCATCCTACTAAAATTGGCTACCAAATTGTAATTAAATTAAATATTATCGAAGTGTAAATCATTGTCTTCCACAGGTAAAAAAAAACTGCAATAACATGAAACCTATATGACTCTTTTTCAGACGAAACAACTCGTGCCAAAACCAATCAAAAATACAATAACAGCACTGCACACGAAGATTCAACATCCAATTCAAACTGAAACTACAATCAAAAAACAGAAGACAGCGATTATTGAAATCACCTTTTCCATTACGGTACTTCTCTCTTGCTAACGATAATAATCTATATAGGAGTTCTTATAACATCATAGAAGTGCCATCTAGCAAATAATGGAAGAGGTCCTCACCATTTCTTACAGAAAAATCCTAATCTTTTTTTAATATTTAAGTTAGGTGTATCAAGGAAATTTGCAACTTCAAACAAATAGACTTAGCCATGATAATATTTATACACGCATCCATAAAAATGGAGATGTCAACTTCCTACAGAGATACATAGATGATCTCCGCAAAACATCACGCAAGTTACAAATTATAAACCAGCTTAACAATTCCACCATCACTCCTTGTTCATGATATTCACATGCAATATCCGGAAACATAAAATGCAATTCACAAGCGACGAACAATCAACCCTTGCATTCTATTAAGAAATGGTAAAAAAAAGTTACAGTGAAGAAAATGAATTTCCAACAATCATTCATCGCCCATGAAGGATATAACTAAAATGCAAATGTCAATAATATTTACCAATTTCAGAGAACATCATCACCACACAGGCATAACATAAACATTAGAAAACAAAGTAAAACATTTCTGACATCCAGCTACGTAACCCATAACTAAGAAAAAGCATCATGCAAAAAAATGACACAACAATCCTACAATATTAAGGCAATATTTCAGACATCTTTTAAACTTCAATGCAAATTGATATGCATCTGGCAGTGTTTCTAAAAACTAGAAAAGAAAACTCAATTCAGAAATCCACACACGAGATAAGTCAGTGGTGAGTATTACTAAGAGATATGATTTGAGCCCATGATATCTGCACTTCAGCAGATGTTAGATAAAACTTATATAAAAGGGTCATTATAATCCTTTGAGCCACATCTATCAATCACAATAAACACCAAGGCTAAATTTATCAAGTAAATATGAACAGATAAACAATTGTAAAAAGTTTACTTAAACCATTGCTATTAATTAAAAACCCCAGGGGTTCGTGCTAAGTACAAACACAACAGAGGATAAGCAATGACACCAGAACAAAAATCACCAGAAATTAAATGAACTAAACAAACCACCAATTCAGTTTAACCTACATATACTAACAAAAGGGCCAAGTATACGCATAATAAGCTAAAATTCATTGACAAAATTATACCAAAAACATATTATGCTGTGAGCAGAAAAAAACTAATAATCCCATAATAATATCTCTCGAAATCATCTAAATTATCCAAAGCAGTAAATAAACATAAAACAAAACGTCCAATACTTGCCCCAAATTTATATTAAAAAGAAGAAAAAAGAAAAAGCACATAACAAACAGAAGAGGGAAAAAGAGTCTTCCTCATCCTCATTCGAGAGGGACCTCAACATCACCGTCGGTGATCTCTTGCTGCAAGTCCTTGGGATCCTTCCCATCAACGGTGCATCCAACGGAGACACACGTCCCGAGAATCTCCTTAATCGAGCCGCTGAGGTCCTTGGCCATTGACCTCGGCTTCATAACCCTAGCGATCTCGATGACGTCATCAAGCGAGATGTTGCCGTTGTGCTTGATGTTCTTCGTCTTCTTCCTGTCGCGCTCGGGCTCCTTGAGGGCCTTGATAACAAGCGCCGCGGCGGAGGGGACCACCGTGACCTTGGCCTGACGGTTCTGCACGGTGAGCTTCACGGTCACTCGGAGGCCCTTCCAGTCCTTGGCGGTTTCCTTGGCAATGTCTTCTCCGATCTTCTTGGGGGAGAGACCGAGGGGACCGATCTTGGGGGCGAGGGAACTCGCCGCGCCGACCTCGCCGCCGGTGACGCGGACGAAGACGTCGACGACCTGGGAGGGGTCGAACTTCGGCGGCATTGTTTTGCAGAGATGGAAGAGGGGTTAGGGTTTGGGGGTGATAATGAGGCGAAGCGGGTTCAAGGAGTACAAGGAGGGGTTATATATATTGACCACTAGGGTTTTTCTTTACACTAACTGGATTTGGGCCCTTATATGTGGATCCACTCAGATCAAGTTACTCTATTTTTCTTATATTTTCTAATTGGGTTACTCTTTTAAGATAATGTTATGTGTTGGGCTTTACTTGATACTTAGTTCTCATAAAAATTGGAGTCCATATCTTGAGAATTATAGAGAAAAATAATATTCAATATATATATAGTAACAATAATAGATTAAGCCTTAAATAAGGATTTATGTTCTTATTTTTATAAAATTTAACCCGATTTGATCTATTTAATAAAAGTATTAGAATTAAGTTTTTTTAAAAATGTGTTATGCTTAATAAATTAGTTTATTTATTTATATAATATAACAAAAAAATTAATATATGTATATTATTAATAATATAAATAAATAAATATTATAAAATAAAAAATAAATAAATTATCAATATTTTATCACTTTTACTTAAACATTTTATGTATCATATTCATACAAAATCAATAAATTACAAATGCAAATTTTCACTATCATGTTTATTGTACAACATTGTACATGAGTTTACATGAATTGTTCCTTTAATAGAAAATGATTTCTTTTACTTCTTCTTTATGATATTGCACATGTATGTTTTTTAATTTGTTACCATAATTATTTTTATTTGTTAACAAATTAAAATAGGTGTCAAATATTTAGAATATGACAAATGAGTTATGAAAAATATTTATAAAGTTACTATTGGATAAGAATAAGAAAACTCTTTATTGTCTAATAAAAAATTATTCATTTTCTCCCTCTTTGTGGCATTATATATATTTCTTTTAAAATCTAAAGTATATCGAATGACAAAAGTCATATGTTGATAAGAAGAAAAAGCCTTTGGAGTTTGCTAAAAGAGAGTGCTAAAAGAGAGTATGTGTTTCTGAAGGTGACACCCACTATCGAAGTAGGAAGGGTGATAAAGTTCAAGAAACTGACCCCACAGTTTATTATACCTTATCAAATCCTTCGTCACGTATGTCCACTACTTATCAATTGGCGTTGCCACCATTCTTATCCAACCTACATGATGTATTACATGTGTTTCTGTCAGGAAAGTATGTCTATGACCAAGTCATGTAGTGGAGGTGGATGAGGTGCATATTGGACTTTAAAGAGAACTTGACTTATTATAAGAGACTATTGTTGTAATTGATTACATGCTGAAGGAGTTGAGGGGCAAATTCATTTGCTTAGTGAAGATATTATGGGATGCAACTACTGATGAGGTTTTCTGGGAGGTTGAAGAGTAATTCAAAGATCAATATCCATTTCTATTCCTAAGTAGGTTAATTTTTTGGGATGAAAAATCTTGTGGTTGAGGAGTATTGTTACACTATATATTTTTACTAATAATTGATAATTTGGTTTATTTATATGTTGTGGTGATTTTGAGGTTTAATTGTCAAGAAACTTAGGGAGTTTAGGAATTCCTTATGCGTTTTAGGAAGTTTAAGGGTTCTTTGGACAGATGTTCAGTTGACCCTGAGGAGATGGTATATAAGGTTTCTTTTAAGACTTTAATTTTAGTTGTTGTGGATTGGTGTCCTATTTGGTTATTAATCTAGCAAGTGTAAAAAAATTGTGTTGGTTTGAATGTGTGACGACATATGTAGTTGAGGTGTTATATATATGATGCATTGATTTTTGGTGTTGCTTATATGTTATGTTGATTTGTTGTTGAATGACATGATTGTTATTGTAAGTTGAGATTGTTGTCTACCTTTCAAGGTTGTTGAATGTCATGTTCAGATGTTGTGTTATGTTTTTTACATGTGGACATTTGGTAATATAGTTATTTTTAGGCTAAATCCCTATTTTGGTCCCTTATAATAATTGTTTGTTTCAATTTAGTCTCACTTTTATTTTTGGTCTCAATTTGGTCCCTCATAAGTTAATTGGTTTTAATTTGGGACTTCCGTCCAAATTATTTAAACAGAGTTAACTATTGGCCACGTGGATGCCACATGGATGCATACGTGGATGTCACGTGGACGCCAAATTTTGTGAAAACACCTGGAACCAGAACGGTCCGTTCTGAAACCAGAACGGGTCGTTCTGGATGCACTCTTGGTGTGTTAATTTTGCATCTGAAACGGGCCGTTCTAGATGCAAAATTAACACAACACTTGTACATCAAAACGACCCGTTCTGAAACCAGAACGGCCCGTTCTAAAACCAGAACGGCCCGTTCTGGATTCAAAATTGCCCGTTCTGATTTTAGAACGACCCGTTCTGGATTCAAAATGGCCGGTTTTGGTTTTAGAACGACCCGTTCTGGTTGCATTTTTAGTGTGTAAATTTTACACCTGGAACGGGCCGTTCCGGATGCAAAATTTACACACTATAAGTGCAACCAGAACGGGCCGTTCTGGTTTCAAAACGGGCCGTTCTGGTTTCAAAACGGGCCGTTCTGGTTCCAGGTGTTTTCAAAAAATTTAGCATCCACGTGGCATCCCCCTATGCATCTACGCGGCATCCATGTGGCCACACAGTTAACTCCGTTTAAATAATTTTGGACGGAAGTCCCAAATTGAAACCAATTAATTTATTAGGGACCAAATTGAGACCAATTAATTTATTTGGGACCAAATTGAGACCAAAAATAAAAGTGGGATTAAATTGAAACAAATAATTATTATAAGGGACAAAAATAGGTTTTTAGCCTTATTTTTATTTCTATACTAGATATATGTTTATTCCTTAAATACTAGCCTACCTACGTATATTTTCCTTATGGTTAGACTATGATGATCATATATATATATGAGAGCATGACAGGGTTAGACTGGAGCCAGTGCATTTTGATGCCACGTCTAACAATGACTATGATAACTTTTTTAGACTATCTTGATGTAGTTAATTTAACTGTGTTGTTCGATTGAGAACTTAACATTTTTATTTTCAGTACTAACTTATTATCTATATTTATATACTTGTATAGTGTTCTGTCTTCTTTTAGTTGTTGTTGAGAATTTTCACATATATGTAGTATTGTGCATATATCCATATACTATATACATATCTAGTTTAGGTATTATATGTTTTTCGTTGCTAGTAGTTGAACCGTTAAGTGTAGAAACAATGACATGTCGCTACACTTCTCATATTTTGTAGTTATTTAAATAAAAAAGATTTTCATGAGATATATTTTCTTAAGAACCATTTTTATCTAACTTTCACACAAAAACATTTATATAAAAGGGTTGGAAATCCATTTTTTTTCGAGTTAAAGAAAAAATTTGATATATACCAAATATCACAATATCTTTTTTTAAAACAAAATATATATAGTCGGAATTTATCTTCTTCTAAAACATTCATGTTTTCATACATTTCATTGTTCAATTTTAAAATATTGAGAAAAAGACATTCATGTTTTCATACATTTCATTGTTCAATTTTAAAATATTGAGAAAAAGGTAACAACATCGTTTATACTTTCATAAACTCCATGTAAGTCCTTTTTTTCCCTCTCTCTCATTTTTGTATGTAAGTGTGATGTAATATCCTTATTGATTAAAACTCATTATTTTCATCATTTCTTATTTAATTAATTTCGTGTCAATACCTATTTGATTAAATAGTTAAATTGAGTGTTTTCGTAATTTCATCAAATACAATTTTAATATGTTAACCCTAATTATTATATTTTTTTTATCCATTGTCACTGGACATCAAATATGAAAACACATTAATTTTATTAACTAATTAAAATATAAATTAAATTAAATAATTAATTAGACATATTTTTTTATCACTTTTAATTATATTGTCTTAAAAAAGAGAAAATTAGGATAGCATTTCATGTATAAATTTGTAACAAATTATTTCATTGTGTTTTTTATTACAAAATATTTTATTGTTATTAGGTAGGAGTTAATATATTTTTATTTTATCACTTTTTTCATTAACTTGACAATTAAAAATAAATAATTATAAATTTTTCATAAGATATGATATTTTTATAATTATTTTAAATCTATAAATTATAAAATTGTGTTGCTAATTTCTTATTAAGATTTTTAATTTATAAATTTAACAAGTTATTTAAGCAAAATAATGTTATATATATGTATATATTATTTTCTAGTTTACTTGTATTTTAATTTTAATTGTTATTTTGATTGTTACTTTAACTTTTTTTTCTTATTATGATAAACTATAAAAATTATATTTTACTCTTTGATTTATTGTATATAATTTAATCGTATGCAAATTATTGATGTGTTATTTAAAATGAATATGATATTTTTTATGCTAGATTATGATACAATTATACTCTACAAGGAAGAAGAAATTCAACTTTTTGTAAAGGATATTGTAAAAAATATTTATATATATAAGAAAGTAATATTGTAACCAAACATGAAAATCTTTATTTCCCAACAAAAATCATATAAATATTTTCAAGAATATTTACAAGTAACCAAACGATTTTTAGTCATTCTTAAGAATTATGATTTTTTATACTCATAATTCTCAGGAATCATGATTCTTAAGTATAAAAAAATTTCTCCCTACTAGACACTAACACCAAATTTTATATCTTTAAAATTTTTTTGTACAATGCAAATTTAATTTATTCAACCATTAAATCATGTGATATTATACTCAAAATTATATATATCAAATTTAACATGATTTAAAAAATATTTAGTAGTTCAGCACATTGTTTTATTTAAATATACGGTATGATATTTAAAATATGCATGAATATCAAATTCTGGAAAACATTTATAAAACTAAAAAGTTTAAATCATGTAAAATCCGATATACGTGATATTATACAATTCAATAGTTGAATTAGTTAAATTTTGTATTATACAAAAAAGTTATTAAAGTTTTAAAATTTGGTATAAATATTTAAATTTACACTTGGATTTACACCTCTCATGTCTTATTATGAAAAATGAGTGGAGTAAATCATAATCATTAGATTATAGATAAAAATATTCAATTGATAAGATTAAAACTTAATTATAAGCACTATTGTATAAGAACAATGAGAATATTGATATTATTAATTTTTTCACTACTATCAATATCACTACCACTATCATTATTATTATTGTTGTTATTATCACTCTCAATATCATAATCATTGTCATTGTTACTCTCGTTGACGTTGTCACATGGCGGCAACAATAACAATACTAATGGTAATAATAACGATAATTAATGATAAAGATGGTGACAATGTCACTACTAATATTATCATCTATTATTACCATTGTCGTTATTAATAATGAAAATAATAATAATAACATGGATGTTTACAACAATGACTGATGATAATGTTGATAATTATAGAATAAATAATAATAATAATAATAATAATCTCCTAAAAATATATAATTAAGTTTAAATTTTAATTATTTATTACTTTAGCTATAATTTACTTTTCTCATTTTATTTTATCTACGTATATAAGGTGCAAAACTTTTCTCTGAATTGATCACGATACATGGATTTAATATCGTGGACTTACTAAATGTAAAAGTAACAAAGGTTTGTAATTTAATTGATTAAAGTAAAAATCATGACTGAGTAAGAGGAATCTTAATAAGACTCCCACTTGTTATCTCTCCCAAAAAGGAAGAATAACCCACCAATTTGAAGTTAATGAAGTCTGTTTTTCAAGATCCTCGATTAGGTGCTCCTGACTTTTCTTTTGTATAAAGCTCTTATTCTTGATCCTAAAATCCACTAATCCATGGGTGCAATATTGTTGGCCCCTTGAGAGTTGTTGATTTCATAAGTGGGACACAACCTCAATTCAAATAAAATGAACATCCAGATATGCCGCCCTGTAAGTGAACTTTCAATAAATAAGAACTCCAATCAATAATCCTTTCAATGCTTTGTCACTTATTCCACATCATAACAAAATTGGATATAAATTTTAAACTTAATCCTTGCCCCTAAAAGGAATAGAAAGGCCAAAATCAAAATGTTAAATGGAATAATATAATCAATGTTTAACTTGTAATGGCTAAGCCACACACTAGCATAGAGTAGGACCCTCCTTGTCTCGCATAATTTATAATTCTTATCCGTCATAACAGGGTAGACAGATTTCTTTTCATCCTCTATACATTAAAAGTTTTTAGTAGACTATCACTGTTGTTGTTTCATATCCTTTTTTTTATTTTGTTTCTTTTGTAGTCAATTGCTCATCCATATAGATTATTCATTTCATAGTTAACTTTGTAGTACTAGCCAGTGTTATTGAAAGAACCAAAGAGGAACATATCATAAATGATATTAGATGATTTTTTTTAATATTATTGTAACTATTAATCATACACCTTCTCTCTGATCTAGATATAAAAGTATAAAACAAAAATACTTGTGCTGTTATGCACCGTGAGTCACAACTTGGGGTACCTAAAAGTGGCATAAACTTAGATGTTGTATTCAATGTATTGTTTATTTTTAGGAGAGGAGCAAAGGTTCAAACTAAATTCCAAGGGAAAATAAGAAAAATTATAATAAACATCTATGGACAGTTCTTGTGGATGCTTGTTGGATTACCCAATGCATGTTTTGATTACTTCTTGTTGTTCTTCTTCTAGTAATCTTTTTTTTTTTCTCTCCTCCTTCTTGTTGATAGGTCTATCAAATTTGAAATAACAGAAGTGTTAATAACAAATTCTCTAACATATTTATTTTTATTAATTTAAGTTTATTAAAAAATAATAAAAGTAAGAAAAATTATCATTAAATAAAATGTAAAATCTATCAGTTTTTATATCTTTAGTAAATTTTAATCACTTAAAAATATGTTATTAATATTTCTCATAATCATTTCTATATAAAATATGGTGTTTGAAACTAATACACGCTGTCACTTAGATTATCTTCGATAAAAAATAAAATTAAGATACAATTTTATAAGTTAAAAATATTATAAAAATACAACTATTCTAAATGCTTTACGTGGACAAATGAAAAGTATGATATGTACATATATATATTTTTAATTTATTCTTTACGATGAATGCCATTTGTATCATGTATAGTAAATATTTTTTTATATTATTAGAAAAAGAAATAAAGTCAGTTCTTAAAAAATGACAGCTGCAACTTGATGGCCCTCGGCCTGCCATGACTTGTCCTTGCTGTAGTTTTTTTTTTTTTTTTTTTTTTTTCTTTCACAATGTACCAAAAAAATACACGGTATTTTCAATGAAAGCAACTCATTTGAGTTGTTTCATGCATTAAAAAATGAAAAAAGTGGTCCCGAGTGTGCCATGTCAGTATTAAACAACTCAAACATAAATTTACTCTAATGGTAAGAAACTTTAAGAAATTCTAAAAATTAAAATTTTTTTCTAACTATTTATGAACCAATTTTAAATTTTTATTAAAAAGGATAAATTGCACTATAATGAAAGAAAATAAATTACGAGAAAAAATACACATTAAGTAGATATTAAAAATAAAATAAAATAATAATAAATACATAGACATTATACAAAATTAATTTTCATCATTATTATTTCTGAAACGTTTCCAAATATGTTCAATAAAATTTGTTTGAAATCTGGTAAGGAACGGTTGCTTGAGGAAACAACTCTTTCTCTTTCTCAAACAACTCATGTTACCACGTCAGAATCCTCTAATAATAAAAAATCGGGACTTGAATTGCTTCTGGGACAAGTAATTTTCATTGAAATTGCTATTAATGAAACTTAATAAATGACAAACAAAAATTTAGCATATCTATGAATATAAATACGCTGTCCTGATATGTGCAGCATGCCGTATACCATTAACATAAAAGAAATCTGAATTGTGTCGGACATAATAATGTGTTGTTATATTATTTAAATAAAACTAGCATTTTATATACTAAATATTTATTATATAATTAAAAGTTATAATATATTATATAAATAAATATATATTTAAAGTTATTAGTTGGATTATATTTACAATGTGTTTAAATAAATACTTTTAACATATAAATTGTATTTTAGATTTTTGAGAAATAATTTTTATTATGATAAAATATTATTTTAGTTATTATTAATTTATAGTAAAAATATTAAAACTTAATTAAAAACAATATGATAAATATAAATGGAAATAGATAAAATAAAATTTAAAAGAATTCTAAAAGTCGTGATTTTATTGAAAAAACAATCACTTATAAATACTATCGCTACAATAAGCTCTCTCAAATGCCCGTGCACAAAATAGTTAGTGATATAAATTTTTTTTCTTCTTTCAGTAAAACAGTGTCTAATCAGATATCACCTTTAATATGTTTTTTTACTTATTCATTATAAAAAGTTAACAATTTATTATAAACAATAATTTATGATGGAATTCTTCTATTCCTCCTCTAGGCTGAAGCTAAAACTGTTGGGTAATGGACAACATTTTCAGTCAAGCTATATATAAGGAATAGAAAATACTAATGAGTATTAGAATTACAATAAGATATGTGGTCATGTGGCTGGAAGTGATATGTGAAAGTAAAGTAATGAGCATTTATTTATTCTTTGTGCAGTCTGTCCGGTCCAGCATAAACACCAAATGCACTTTCTCTAGAATCCTGAAGAAGAGATGAACAAATGTTAATACATGAATGATTAATGTGAATATTAAGAAATAACAACTTTTTTGGAGTTGAAACAAAAAGTGTTGAATGGTTCAGTGAAACTATAAATGAAACGATAAACAGAAGAGAATGAAGAGATTACGCGTGTCGCATTGGAGGTCAGGGCCAGCTGGCAAGCAGGAAATGAATTAGCGTTAAATGATAGGAGTGAGGTCTTACTGTCATATGCCACCATGCACCTTCATCTTTCTCCAAATCATTGGATGCCACGTCTCCTATATATAGCTACCATAATACGCCTTTCTTCACTATACATACTTTAAATTACAAATAAAAACAATAATAATTCTAATATTTTTGGTCAAAGATTTTAGGTTTTAGTTCATTTTTACTAAAAAGTAATCACATTTATTTTAAAAGGACTAAATTCGTTTTTTGTTTTTTAAAGTTTGATAACTAAATTTATCAATATGGATACGCAATAATCTTATTAAACAGGATCACATCTGTCATCATATATATAGTGAGGTGATATCAACTATCTTTATTTCAGCATATTATGATAATTAAAGGCAATACAAATGTTGTTTGTTCTTGAGATAAATTTAAGTTGATCTCATGTAATGGACTGTTTGAGATTGATCACAAAAAGTATTTACACCTTTTGGTCATAGCATTTGAAGAAGCATTGTGAAATGTTCAGGCAGATTCCCTGTAATCAGGGTTTAGTTGCTATAAAAGTTAATTTCTTTGGCTCATCAGCAAAATTTATCTGTTATTGACTTTTATATATAAATTAAAAAGGTTACATATGTTAATAAAAAGACTTCATCCAGCAGAAAAAAAAATGCAATAACAACCTTATTAAACAAAGTTTTAAATTTCTCATCTCGATCTTTTGATTGTGACTTTCACTCATAATCAGAGTTAAAAAGTTTTTCTCATTCTTCTTATCTTCATTTGATATCTTTATTTTGATTCATTTTAAATTATATAATCATTAATAAATTAAAAGATTTCTTATGATCAATTCAAAATTTTAAATATAATTTTTTCCATAAACAGGATGAAAAACAAACAAAATGAGTGTAAAAATAAAAGTATTTATAGAAAAATAACGGCTTGTTAGGTATAATTTTGTTAATGAAGCGGGGTTTTATTGAAACAGTAAAATGGGTGGGTGGGTAGTTGGTAGTTTCTCATTCTCACACATTAGTGAGGAAGAAAAGGCATATATAGAAGATGGAACCTTATCCATAATGTAACGCAGCATTTTCTCTATATTAGTATAATTATTTTCACACGATACACGATATTATTTAAGAACAAGAATAACAACATTTATATACCACCTCCACATCTCTCTCTCTTTCCTTTCCCATTCTTATCCAAAAATAATAATGAAAACGGTATTTACAACAACACTCATTTCCCTAACGAGAATAAAGAAAAGGAAGGAAGCAAACCCTTTTATAAAAGCACACCAAAGGAACCATAATAAACAACAACGTAGGAGAAAGCAAACCCTCTCCACAACACAACACAACACCACACACAGAGACACAACCTAAACTTCCACGCGTTATAAAAACCACCACCTGCATGCTTACAATGGCCACCAGAAAAACCTACTTCGCCGCACGGAGCCACCGTTTCCTCCCCGTAGCTCCAGACACGGACTCTCTTTCCCTTTCCGTGGATTCCGATTCCGATTCCGCGTTCGAGTTCCACGAGTCCGAGATTTACGACTCGGGCCGGGCCAACTCGTTCGAGTGCCGCGGATCGTTACATGGTCGCGCCTCTGGCTTCGCCAAGAAAAAGGGGTCTCCCACCACCGCTCCGGCGTCGGTGCCGGTGAACATCCCCGACTGGTCGAAGATCCTCGGCGGCGAGTATCACCGGCGGAGGAACAGCGACGAGGAGAACGAGGAGAACAGTGTGAGGGTGCCACCGCATGAGTTCCTAGCGAGGACGAGGGTGGCTTCGTTTTCCGTGCACGAGGGTGTTGGGAGGACCCTCAAGGGAAGGGATCTCAGCACACTCCGAAACGCCATTTGGGCCAAAACCGGTTTCCAAGACTGAACAAAAAAAAAAAAAGAGAGTACAAACACACTTAACCATCTCCCAAATCTTCTTTTTTTTTCCTTCTAAATTTTTGGGTTCTTTTTTTGGTTACTACTGTAATTGGTATGTATTTTTGGTTGTTAATTACGTTCGCGTATGCTGTATGCATATTAAATGTAAGGTTTCGGTTATTAATTCGAAACCTGAGGTTTGTAATTTCGTGTTTACGTGCCCTCTAAAGGAATATATAACTTTTATCAATGTTGACGTTGTTTTGAGATGTGATATGCGTCTAGGGTTGATTGCTTCTGTTTTAGTTTCATGGACGGTGTTGTGTTGATGAAAAATCTAAATGGTGAGTGGAAAGTTAGGGGAGGGGTTGGTGGGGACGTTATAGGAGAAGAAAAGGAAAGTAGGGCCAGCTTGTTGGGTGATTTGATATAGGGTTTGGGACCAACGGGGAAGGCTGTTTCATTCTACACCACAAACTTTCCAACTAGTGTGCACTAATCATCAAATATCCATTCATTGCTGCCTTTTTAAATTTTTAGGTTAAAAAAATGAAATAATAAGTGAAAGAGAAATCATATTATGATGAAATTGAACCTTAGAAGAGTTTTAGAAACGCATGAGTTAACATTACTTTTTTTTTTTTTTGGGGTATATCAATGATCCATATAATAATTTTACTCTAGGTATCATTCACTATTCACAAGTGTATTTAATTGCATTTTCAAGTGTTGACTTTAACCAATACTTCGATTAATGTCACACCTTAGGTCAAGGTAATTAACTAGTCCATTTAAGGATAAAGTCTCATAGGGTTAGTTTGGAACGATTTTCCCCCAAACATGGCATGCTCAAAGATCATGCATGTCATGCTGTGAATTTAGTTTTGAGATCCTCACTTGGTTGAAGATGAAAATGTGTTTTAAGTTGAGGTGCGGTTGTAATCATGTTCTTTCATGTCTAGCTGACTTGTAATATCCAATTAGTAGAACATATATACGACATATTGTGGTTGGATGTGGATTATCAAGCCCTCCAAAATTTATGTCAATCACTAGTTTCATGCAACAATCATGACAACTCAATTTTGGATCGAGGTACCATGTTGCCCTTACTTTCATGGTTGGAATATCAAGTTTACCCTTGTAAATTGCTTATAAGTAGGGTCGATCCACTTTTACGGTTGTCTTCATTCTCCCTTCATAAATATTCATATTTTTGTTTCTCTACGACTTTAACGACACATAGTCATTATGGTTTTGAAGTTTTTTCGACACTCTTAGTTTTTCTTGCATTCTTCACTCCCAAGTACCTTCCTCTCCTTTTGTTCATTTTTTTACTCCTCTTTTCCACCAATGTTAACCTTAGGAAAGGAAGGTGGGTGGAGGAAGGCAACAATGGAATTTCTATAAAAGGTTTTCACAATGTAATGTTTGGGGTTTGACCATTACAAGTCTTCTTCTAAGGAGAAACCTGGGTTTGACCTTTATTCTTCACTATTATTAGAAATCTGAGAAAGTTTGTCTACCGAGGTCGTACTCCATATGAAAAGTTAAAAATATATCAGCTTGCGTCAAAATGTATATCAAATTTCCAGACTTAGCTCTTGATTCTTCTAACCTTTCTAATTATATATGTTTCTTGTAACTTCATTAGTTCTCTTCCAACATGTCATACATATTATTGTTTCTTGTTAGGATGCAAGTAAAGTCTCACATTGTTCAAATAAGAAAATGAACATTAATTTATATACACACACTTGTCTTATATACACACACTTGTCCGATGCTCAACACTTCTCTAACAGGTTCATTTATTTTTTTTGGTATGGTTTGGGTTTAACCGTTTATGGTTAAGAATCAACAATCAAAAATTGTATCATTATACAAAAATTTCCTAAACTAATGTGCAATAATAAATTAATATATATTCTTCGATGATTTTTTTTTTAATTTTCACAATAAAAAAATGAGCAAGACTTGGTGTAAGACAACATTTAAATCCAATCAGACTTGAAATCAAAAACTTATAATCAAATTTCTAGTTCTTTTTAATTATTTAACATCACTTTAAGAATTAGAATTGTAAATAACCGTGCAAGTTTTATGGAGATTAAATTAAAGTTGAATTGTAATCTTACTTGGTTAAATCCAGCTCTCAACTTTGAGCGAATTTATAGGAGGGACACATTAATGGCGTGATAGTTATAATCAATTTCAAAGCTAAATAAGCACAGATTATGGTATTTATAAATTGAAGGAATCGCAAGAATTCCTCCCTATTAATTGAGATAAGAGATTAAGATGAAATTAGACACATAATATTGCGAAAAATACACCAAGGTTATAATTAGGTTACAACTGACACCGACTTAGATGATAATATACACATGATAATTATTTCCTTAAATTATAAAAATGTAATTAAAAGTGCTCACCGCCTATACCACAACTTTGAGATTAATAATACAAGCCTCAAAGATAGGAGATAAATCATTCCCAACAAAAAACAATCTTATATACAATCACATTATCATATATATATATATATATATATATATATATATATATATATATATATATATATATATATATTTAATACATAATTATATATAATTTTAATATTTATTTTTAATAAAATTTAATAATATATATTATATATTATTATAACTTATTTATATTTTTTAATAATGTACCAACATATATTATTGTATTTAAAATGTAAAACTTATAATGTAAGAATAAATTTTAATGATAAATATGTGTAATAGTTTTGTTTTAGTGATTGTACGAGTACAGTTTTACTCATTAGCTAGGTATATCTCATTATCACACATAACTTTGTTGCCTCCAAGTTAGCAAATATGCACTGTCCAATTATAACTAACTAACCACTAAACCAAACTTGCTTACCGAATGAATATATCTCACCATACATTTTGGGGGTTCAAAATCAAAATCTTTTAAATAAACTGCATGTCTCATCATCCATCGCTTTTCAACGGACATGATTCCTAGATAAAGCTTAATACTCCCTCCGCGTTTCTATATATAAGAAATATATGACGAAAATCATCCGGATCAAGAAAATGTTATTTGAGCGGTTAATTATAATTAATATATCTTAAGTTTAAATTTTATTATTAAAATACTCATACAATTAAATGCTTTAATGTCACTAATTGTATCTCCTCATTTCAAGTCACTATTTTTTTTTCATGGATATCATTAGTTGAGTTGTAGAATAAATTCGACAATTTGCCAAATTGAATGTTTAAAATATCATTAAAATCTTACAAATACAAAATTGTATGAAATATTTAAAAAAAAAAAAACAAGACCTACATTAAGTAAAGATAGTGGACACCTTTTGACATCCCTTAAAATGGAAGTTCTCTAATAAATTAAGGTCACTAATATAAAAAATTGGTCAGTATCTCTCTCATGGTATAAAAGAAATCTATTAATTTATATAAATGAAAATATGACTATGTTTTTTATATTTAAGAAAAAAATTATACTTTTGTTTCTTATAGATAAGAATGAAGTAGTATTATTTGTGCGGTTATGTATTAAACTTTTATATTTGATCTTATATATCAAAAAGACTCAAATTGTTAATTAAAAGTAAAGGTATATTTATAAATTTTTTTTCTTTTAATTCATTGAAACATCTTTTTAAGGATGAATTTTGTGACAACCCAGTGAATGTGTAAGTGGATAATACCTTTGGATGAAGTAATCCTAATGATACCGGTAAACTTTAAGTTGAATCATTGACATTAGAAAGAAAGCGTAAATCACTCCTCTCACATACACTCGATTAGAGAGCTTATATATTTCAACATGTCAAAAAATTATAGATCATTTAGGAGTCAAGACTAAAAATAATCTCACTCTTATCTTATTAAGACATTTTCTGAAGGACAAAATTATTCATACTTGAGGTTAGAACAATAAGCAATTTTTAACTAAATTTCTCTATTTAATGATTTTATCCCATAAAATATCCCTACATTCAAATGAGATATTTTCAATGTCATTATTTATTGTTGGTAAGTTCCAACAAATGATAGTTTTGAAAAGACAAATTAGATGATATCAATGAAATTAAATAATGTTAACTAACTTAATAGTTAGCATAAAATAATTTTTTATTTATATTTGAGACCAGAATCGTAGGAATGAGTATACTGACCAGTCCGACTTGTTTAAGACCTAATTCACCAAACTTGTATTTTAAATAGACTAGACAAGTCCAATTTAAAAAATAAATAGATTTTTTTAAGTTTGTATCACAAATAGATGGACTAGTTCATGAGCTTAAATAATGATTTGAAAAAAGATATTACTAAAAAAATAAAAATACATGAAATTATAAGAAAAAATTATTTTATTTTTAAATTAAAATCTATAACAAAAAAAATTTACCGACATTTAAAATAATCTTGAACACTAAATATTTAAGTATTAATACTAAAAATATTCCTAATATTTATATAATTTTCTCAACCTTTCAATAATAAACATATCAAAATATCTTTATAATAATCCTGAACAATAACTATCAACTAAATATAATTTAGGTTAAATACCTCTTTTGGTCCGTGATAACATTTTTTTGTTTCAATTTAGTCCCACTTTAATTTTTTGTCTCAATTTGGTCTCTAATAATTTAAATTAGTTCAATTTGGGATTTCCGTCCAAATGATTTAGACAGAGTTAACTGTTGGCCACGTGGCATCTACGTGGATGCCACGTGAATGCGTACGTGGACGCCAAAATTTCTGGAAAAACCTGGAACCAGAACGGCCCGTTCTGAAACCAGAACGGCCCGTTCTGAAACCAGAACGGCCCGTTCTAGATGCACTCTTGGTGTGTTAATTTTGCATCCGGAACGGCCCGTTCCAGGTGCAAAATTAACATACTAAGAGTGCAACCAGAACGGGCCGTTCTGGTTTCATAATGGGTCGTTCTGGTTCCAGAATACCAAACACAAATGGTCACTCATTATAGTTTACGGTTGTGAATCGTGTAAGAAAAAAAACCCAAGGTACAAAGGATTTCAAACACTAAATTTGGTAATATTGTAAATGAAAATTGATAACTTCAATTGCTAAACAGTTGGGCTATACAGTGTATCATTAAGGACAATGCAGTGTATCATTAAAGACAATGGTAGCAGATTTTATTTCATTGTTAGTCAAACTGGAGTGAACCACTTACTGCCAAATTGACACTATATAGTCAAGGATGAAACAAAACGGTGTTTTCCCTTGAAGTCATTAACGATGTACCCTAACAATAACATGTTTTTGAATAGGTACAACTTGAATTTTTGTGGTTTAGGGTTTCCCTTCAACGTTACCCAGATGATTTCCTTTCTCAGTAATTTTTTTGAACTTTTTTAGTATATGTTATGTTCTAAATTTTTGTTTTCAGTTTCTGAATCATGTTTCTGTCTTTGAATTTATGATATGTTATGAATTTTTATTTTTAATTTTTGAATCACGTTGCGACATTTTGATCAACGGACACATGAAGTTGGCTCTTCTGGAACGGCCCGTTCTGAATCCAGAACAGCCCGTTCTGAATCTAGAACGGCCCGTTCTGATGCACTGATGGTGTGTGAAATTTGCATTTGGAACGGCCTGTTCCGGTTGCAAAATTTACACACCAAGAGTGCATCCAGAACGGGTCGTTTTGATTTCAGAACGGGCCGTTCTGGTTCCAAGTTTTTCAAAAATTTTGGCGTAGGCATCCATCTAGTATCCACGTAAATGTCACGTAACCAACAATTAACTCTGTCTAAATCATTTGGACGGATGTCCCAAATTGCACTAATTTAAGTTATTAAGGACCAAATTGCGACCAAAAATTAAAATAGGAGTAAATTGAAATAAATTTTTTTTATCAAAGACCAAAAAGAGGTAACCTATAATTTAATGTCTTACAATAAGATATTAAAATATTAATATCTAAAAAAAAATTAGTAAAAGTCGCGGACTTGTCTGGTAGCCCACAAATTTAGTCCATCTACTCATCCTTACAAGATAATAAATTGGTATCACTATTTTTTTTTTAATAAAAATTAACATATATCAATAACCCAAAAGTTTTATGAGATTATAGATAAATCTCATGTTTTTTCTATCACTACTGAAAAGAAAAACTTTTAATAATAATTTTAATCACTAACTACATAATTTTGTAACTGATAAATATTAGTCGTTTAAATTTATTATTTATTAGTCATTATTTTATAGATAGTAAAAAATAATTAATCCTTAATAATATTAGGTGATTAATCCGTAATTTAATATTTGATGTTATAAACTAATAACTAAAAAAAAAAGCAAAAAATAATTTTAATCATTTTGCACTATTTCGAATTGTCTCTCGCACTCAAGCTTTCTCATTGTCTTCAATTTCAAGCTCTCATGCTCTCTGAATGTTTTTAACCTCGAGCTCTCTCTCTCTTTCGCTTGTTCATCTCTCTTGAGCTCCCTCTCTATTGGTTCATCTCTCTCTCTCTTCAGCTCTCTCATCTCTGCACTTATTTTCTACCTAATATAGGATTTGTGTATTGATTTTGATTCGTGTTTGCCTTGATTGTGCATTCCTATGGTTTTATTTTTGTTTAATTTGTGTTTTTGGTTTAATTTGTGTACCGGAGAGACCGTATCGGTCACGTGGGCCAACACGTGCCATTTCGTCAGACACCCATGCATAGCCACGAACAAGCATCACTGTCAACGTCGGCTCGGCATGAGGCCGAGAACCGACATCAGTCTGGTTAATGCAAATGGACCATTACCATTCATCGAGTCGGCTCGGTCAGGTACCGTGCCGACATAGAACATACCGGAAGTATACAGGCTGCCGTATACGGACTAGACGGTTCAGTCATTTGCCGTTCCGACTAGTATTGATTAGCCGGCTCGGCCTCTTGCCGAAGGGTTAAGCAAGTCATAACAAGTAATCACAATCAAGAAAGGTAAGTACATGATTAAAGCCTAAACGACCAATTAGTACCGTATTACCTAATTTGGTAAATATCTGAGAGGGCCCATCACGCTCAGGCCCATGTCAGATGCTATAAATAGGTCACACGTAACAAGGTATGTCACTGTTCATTCATTACCCTAGAAAATCGTGCCCACACTGACTTAAGCATCGGAGTATCTTTTGCAGGTACCTCCCACTCCGAAGAATCCACCTAAAGCTCTCGTTCGGTCCTCATATTCCCCTGAAGATTACGAGTGTACCCTCAGACAGGTACATTTTGGCGCCCACCGTGGGGCCGAACCGATAGCTCTCGAGAAAGACGTATTCAACAGTTTCGACGTCATGGTGAAGACAAGGAAGACTAACGCTGAACACCAGTCCGAGGAGGAGCATCAGTCCGGGGCCGAAACGGTAGAGGAGACAAACTTGACCGATGTGGTACGACAAATGAAAGAGGAAATGATTGCCATGAAACAGCAGCGAGAGAGAGATGCCGCCGAAATGGCTGCATTGAGAGAAGAGAATGCTGCCCTGAAAAACCAATACCGAGATCCCACATGGAAACCATCCGAGACGACCCATACTCAGGGGTCGTTTCATTCACACGGACACCACACCCCTGCCAACCACACCTCTATTGCCACCCCAGCCGCTCATGCTTCAGCTAGTAGGCCGATACTGCCGATGCCGGCCGGAGCACATCGGCATCCCTTCACATCAAATATCATGCAGACCGCGCTTCTTGATCATTGGAAGTCGTTGCCTCTCGACAAGTACGATGGGACCACTGATCCCGATGAACACGTAGATGTGTTCTTGACTCAAGTCACCTTAAGCACAACCGATGATGCCGCCCTTTGTCGAATTTTCCCAACATCGCTAAAAGGACGAGCTCTGAGTTGGTTCACTCGGCTTCCGGCCAACTCAATTGATTCGTTTAGTACATTGGCCTCCCAATTCACAATTCAGTTTGCTACCAGTAGGCCTCACCAACTGACCTCGTTGGCTCTGGTAAGCATTCGTCAGGAGAAAAAGGAATCCCTTCGGACATTCATGAGCCGATTCAACAAGGCGGCATTGGAAATCCGAGACCTAAACCCGGCCGTCGCCCTGCATCATCTGACTACCGCCTTGAAGCCAGGTCCCTTCGCCAACAGTATTTGCAAGAAGCCACCATCCGACATGGATGACCTTCGGCGACGAGCCGATAAGTATATGCAAATGGAGGAGCTAGCTGAGTTCCGCAACCAAGCTAGAGCAGAAGTCGCGGCAAAGCCTGAAAGGCCAGTCGAGAATAATTTCCGAGGTCGCCCGAAAGAATTGGTACCTCGGGAGAGACCCCCTCGTGGGCCGAGGTATTCCCAATACACACCACTTAACACCAACAGAGCAGCCATACTCGAGCAAGCGCTGGCCTCGGACGTATTGGCCGTTCCAAAACGAGCTTCTACCCCCCCCAGGGCCGACACAACAAAATCTTGCCGCTACCACCGCAATCGAGGGCATTCGATAGAAGAATGTGCGGCTTTAAAAGACAAGATCGAAGACCTAATCAAACAGGGCCAGCTACAGGGTTTCATCGACCGACCGCACACAACTCGGCACGCCGACCGGTCAAGACGGCACGACCCTGAGCAAAGGAGAATGGAACCACGTCAGTATAGAGAACGGAGCCGGTCCAGAGAAAGACGAGATGTCGAACCCTCGTCACAGCCTCGGCGAGTCATCAATACCATTGCAGGTGGATTTGCTGGTGGTGGCTCATCTTCCTCATCGCAACGGAGGCATCTACGGGCCGTTCGGCATGTTCACGCCGTTGAAACAGTCCGTCGGCAATTACCTACTATCACCTTTACCGAAGCCGATTTCAAAGGCATTGATCCGGAGCAAGATGACCCAATGGTAATCAGTGTAGAAATCCATAACTGCATTGTGCGTAAAACGTTGGTAGATCAGGGAAGCTCGGCAGATATCTTGTACTGGAACACGTTCAAACAGTTGGGTATTCCAGAATCCGAATTGGTCCCCTACAACGAGCCACTGGTGGGGTTCTCTGGTGAGCGAGTGAAGACAAAGGGGTATATCAAGCTGTCCACACGGTTCGGATTTGATGAAGCTGATCACCGCGATATCCCAGTCAAGTATGTAGTGGTGCACGCCAGCACATCTTATAATATTCTGTTAGGACGACCGTCCTTGAATCGGCTCGGAGCCATTGTCTCCACTCCTCATCTGGCCATGAAGTTCCCGGCTGAGTCCGGACGAATCGTCACCATACACGCTGACCAAAAAACGGCGCGCGAATGTTATTTTAGTAGCTTAAGGTTGCCGAGAATGGAGGAGCCAACCGAACCGAGAAGGGTGCACTCGGTTTCGCAGCAGTCGGCCATCGACCTCGATCCACGAATCGATCAGGAGGAGAGGGTAGAGCCCATTGAAGACAAACAACCCTTCCAAGTAGGAACGGCACAATCCCAAGTTACTTACTTGGGAACCTATTTAACCGAAGGGGAGCGCCTAGCCATTCAGCGTGTGGTCCTCGAGAATAGAGACTTGTTCGCCTGGCACCCATCTGATATGCCTGGCATTGACCCCAATTTCCTGTGCCACAAGCTCTCCGTTAGCAAAGAGGCTAGGCCGATTGCTCAACGGCGCCGAAAAACGGGGGAAGAAAGAAAAACCGCCATCGAAGCAGAGGTGACCAAGTTGCTAGACGCTCAGTTTATCCGAGAGGTGCACTACACGACTTGGCTGGCTAACGTGGTCATGGTTAGAAAGTCAAATGGGAAATGGCGTATGTGCACCGATTATACCAATTTAAATAAAGCATGCCCAAAAGACGCCTACCCACTCCCGAACATCGATCGGCTCGTCGATGGGGCATCCGGCCACAAATTCTTGTCTTTTCTGGATGCTTACTCGGGATACAACCAGATCCGGATGCACCCCCAAGACGAAGAAAAAACGGCATTCATCACCGAAACAGCCAATTACTGTTACCGGGTGATGCCGTTCGGATTAAAAAATGCCGGGGCCACATATCAGCGTTTGATGAATAAAATCTTCCACAACCAGATCGGCCGAAGCATGGAAGTATATGTTGATGATATGGTGGTAAAATCAAGTGATGAATCGGCACATACGCATGACTTGGCCGAAGTGTTTCACGCGCTTCGCCAACATCAGATGAGACTCAACCCCGACAAGTGCGTATTCGGGGTCTCAGGCGGCAAGTTCTTAGGGTTTATGTTGTCCAGTCGCGGCATTGAAGCAAATCCTGACAAGTGCCAAGCCATTCTAAGCATGAAAAGCCCAAGTACCCTGAAAGAAGTTCAGAAGTTGGCAGGCCGGCTCACTTCGCTCTCCCGCTTTCTTCCTTGCCTAGCTGAGATAGCTAGACCCATCCTCCTCCTGCTCAAGAAGACCGAGCGATTCCAGTGGACCCAGGAGTGTGAAACATCATTCCAACATTTCAAGCAGCGCCTTAGTACACCCCCGGTCCTTTCCAAACCAGTTGCCAACGTTGACATGATTATATACTTAGCGGTTTCCGACAGCTCAATTAGCGCTGCGCTAATACAAGAAAACCGAGAAGAGCAACAACTAGTGTATTTCATCAGTCGGACTTTGCAGGAGGCCGAACGACGATACCAGTTAATTGAAAAGGTAGCCTTAGGACTCATCTACACTGCTCGTCGACTGAGACAATACTTTCATAGCCACAAGATAATTGTTCGGACCGATTGTCCAGTGGCAAAAGTATTAAGAAAACCAGAGATTGCCGGCCGAATGATGGCATGGTCGGTCGAGTTGTCAGAGTTCGATTTGTCCTTTGAGCCGAGAGGTCCAATCAAGTCGCAGCACTTGGCTGATTTTGTTAACGAGCTTACCCCTTCGGGGTGTTTTGAAGACGAATCATGGACCTTGCATGTCGATGGGTCTTCTAACGCCCAAGGCAGCGGAGCAGGAGTGATACTGGCTAGTCCCTCAGGCGTCACAATTGAGCAGTCCCTCCGGTTCGGTTTTCGTGCCTCCAATAACCAAGCGGAATACGAGGCCCTACTAGCTGGGATGCGGTTGGCAACCGAGATGGATGTGAAGCGAGTCATATGCTGGACCGACTCAAAGATAGTGGCCGAGCAGGTCAATGATAATTTCCAAGTTAAAGATGCGAACTTATTACAATACTATCATCTATTCCAAAAATTGAAGGATGAATTCAGTGAGGTTCAGGTTCGCCATGTTTTGCGTAGCAATAATGAACGAGCGGATCAGTTAGCTCGGCTCGCCAGCAGCCGGAAGCCGGGACAGCTGCGCACCACTATTCATCTTGAAGTTCCCTCCCCAAGCGTAACAACCGAGTGCATGGCAATAGATGAATCACCCTCATGGACCACACCCATTCGGAACTATATCACTAACGGCGCAGTACCAGCCGACCCGATGGAAGCTAAGAAGTTGCGAACACAGGCGGCTCGGTACTCCATGATAGCCGAGGACCTCTACAGACGGGGGTTCTCCACCCCGCTGCTCAAATGCATAGATAGTCACCAAGCAGATTACGTGATGAGGGAAGTCCATGAGGGTATTTGTGGCTCCCATTCCGGAGGACGAACCTTAGCAGCTAAAGTCTTGCGGGCCGGTTATTATTGGCCAACTCTGAAGGGGGACTGCGCCGACTTTGTCAAAAAATGTGTTCAGTGCCAAAAATACGGGAACCTCATCCATGCTTCAGCTGCTGAACTGCATAGCATCAGCTCTCCATGGCCGTTTACTTTATGGGGCATTGATGTACTCGGCCCATTTCCGGTGGCAAAGGGACAAGTTAAGTTTCTCCTCGTAGCTGTCGATTACTTCACAAAGTGGATTGAGGCCGAGCCGCTTGCCTGCATCTCCGCCGCTAATGTCCAGAAATTTGTCTGGAAGAACATAGTTACCCGTTTCGGCATCCCATATGCCATCATCTCGGATAACGGCTTACAATTCGCGGACAAAAAGTTCAACTCTTTCCTTGAAAACCTTGGCATCCGGCATAGGTTTACATCAGTTGAACACCCCCAGTCGAACGGCCAGGCCGAAGCAGCCAATAAGGTTATCCTCACCGAATTAAAGAAACGGCTCGGTTCGGCAAAAGGGGCATGGGCCGAAGAGTTGCCAGAGGTCCTTTGGGCGTATCGATGTACACCACAATCAACAACAAAAGAGACACCCTTTCGCCTGACTTACGGCGCAGACGCCATGATCCCGGTTGAAGTCGGAGAGCCATCATTCCGAAGACAGCACTTCCATGAGGAGTCCAACAATGCTTCGCTCCGAGCCGAGCTCGATGCCCTCGATGAAGCACGGGAAAAAGCACAGATTGTGGCCGAGGCATGTAAACAACGCATGACACGCCGTTTCAATTCAAGTGTTAAGCCGAGAACATTTCACGAAGGTAATCTTGTATGGAGAGCAACCGGGTCAGCCAGACGCAACTCTTCAGAAGGAAAGCTATCAGCTAACTGGGACGGCCCTTTCCGGATACGGCATGTCCTCAACAATGGAGCGTACAAGTTAGAAGAGTTGTCCGGCAAGGTCGTTCCTCGGACATGGAACTCTACGCACTTGAAGACTTACTATAGCTAGTTGCCTATTTTCACAAACTTGTAAGCGTTGTAAGGGTGCACTCTTTTCCTTGAACCGGTCTTTTTCCCTCTTAAAAAATAGTGAAAAGAGGTTTTGGCCGGCAAGGTTTTTAACGAGACATCCATTTATCAATAACAACACGATTCAATCACTCATGCTTTAATTAAATTATTCAAGTCTTCCCTCCCGAGACGTCTCTCGGCCAAGGATGTGGCTTTAATTAATTATTCAAGTCTTCCCTCCCGAGATGTCTCTCGGCCAAGGATGTGGCTTTAATTAAATTATTCAAGTCTTCCCTCCCGAGATGTCTCTCGGCCAAGGATGTGGCTTTAATTAAATTATTCAAGTCTTCCCTCCCGAGATGTCTCTCGGCCAAGGATGTGGCTTTAATTAAATTATTCAAGTCTTCCCTCCCGAGACGTCTCTCGGCCAAGGATGTGGCTTTAATTAATTATTCAAGTCTTCCCTCCCGAGATGTCTCTCGGCCAAGGATGTGGCTTTAATTAAATTATTCAAGTCTTCCCTCCCGAGATGTCTCTCGGCCAAGGATGTGGCTTTAATTAAATTATTCAAGTCTTCCCTCCCGAGATGTCTCTCGGCCAAGGATGTGGCTTTAATTAAATTATTCAAGTCTTCCCTCCCGAGATGTCTCTCGGCCAAGGATGTGGCTTTAATTAAATTATTCAAGTCTTCCTTCCCGAGATATCTCTCGACCAAGGAGACGGCTCATGCAAATTAAGTTGTTAATCACCACAAGAGTTCACGCCAGTTATAACATAAAGGACGGAGAAATTTCATTAAAAAAAAAAAGAAAGGTACATTATCAATAGGCGCTATCGGCCCCATAATACAAAAGAAACATTTAAGACGCTACTTCTGCCTCCCCCTGAACTGGACCATCCTCAGGTGCAGCCTCCTCGTTCAGAGTCTCCTCTTCGTTTGGCCCAACTGGCCGAACCGGAGCCTCCTCGTCGGCTTCCTGATCAGGTGGAATGGAGGTCATATCCACTAACTTCCCTTGGAAAAAATCTTTTGTCATGTCCAGGTGGAAGTCAGGGGGAAAGTCACCGAAGTAGCAAGCCTGCCGAGCAGCTTGAGCAAAACCGGCCTGATGCTGACTGAGAACCTTGGCGCGCGCCTTCTCCTGATAAGCACCAAAGGCAGCCTTTTCAGCATCCAGCTCCTTGCTCAGAGCTGTCACCTTATCAGTCTCGCCCTTCAGAGCAAGTTCGAGACGCTGTACCTTTAAGGCCAAGTCATCAGCGGTTCTTCCTCGGCGATCCATCTCGGACTGATACTTGCTACTAGCCGTCTGGGCGTCGGTCAAAGCAGCCAGTGTCTCTTGAAGAGACTTCTCCTGCTCAGCTAGCTGTTTGCGCAACTCATCCGCCTCACCGTTCGGCTGCATGACAATACTCTGTGCCATGGCCACAGCGCGCACTTGGAACTCACAAAAGAAGCTCCATTTCTGCGCCGAACTCATTCGGCTCAGCAGCCCCTGCCCTACCTCGGAGGTCAGGTCTTGACTCAGGAAATCCTGAGCGTTAACATTGCCAGCCAAGAAACTTGGTGCCGACAAGCTTTCGGGAACAGGGGGGCTAACCACTCGGCGCTGTTTTGCCCGGCGACTCTCCTCCTCGGCCCTAGAGTCAGGCCTTCTTTTTTCAGGTTGGGGCCGGGTGGTCTTCTTCGGCCGAGACGTGGGTCCGACCCCACTACCTTGACCAGCTGGTTGATTCACGCGCGCGGCCGGCGCAGGCCTATTCGCGGTGTTCGACGCAAGTTGGTTCCGAAGCAAGTTGCGGATATCCAAATCGTCATGACCCGCCATTATACCTGCACATCATTAGTCAAAATCAATGATAACACTTGAATTCAAACAAGTAGGAAAAGTACTATACCGATCAATTCTTCGACCACATCGGCCGAATCAAACAATCGGACAAGAGGACGGCATGGTAAGGGCCGAGGCAACTTGTTTAACAAATCAAGACTTCCTCTCTCCTCTGGGGACATGCGTGACTTGGAAACCGTGTCATACTTGCGCGGCTTCCGGGTCCAGTAGAAGGGAAATAGTGGATTTCCCTCAGCGTCAAAGAAATACTTATTCCCTGGTTCCGGCCGAATCATCACCTTCATAAATCCCACTTTAAATTTTTTGTAGGAGGTGGTGAAAGGTTGTAGTAGACAATCACTGTGGCGAATCAAAGACAGCCACTTGGCCTTCCTCGTCGGCCGAGAAGTATAGAAGTGCAGAAATAGATGTGGAGTAGGAGAAAGACCGAGACCCAGACACAAATGCCTGAACCCTTGCATAGCGGCCCAGGTGTTCGGGTGAAGTTGACTCGGCGCCACATTCAAAAGCCGAAGTATACCCATAAAGTAATCGTCAAATGGGAGAGATATCTTCAAATCCCGGAACATATAATCATACACATAGAAAAAGGGGTATTTAGAAGTCCCCTGACTCAAATAAACAAAATCAGGATTGGACACCCCGTCGCCTCGGCATGGTTGAAAGAAGATGGCCGAAGGCTCCTCATCTTCAGGAAAGTCCAAAAACTTCACGGCCGATACAAAATCCACCAGAGATTTTTTACTTGTATACCGAGAGTATACACTACCAACCTCACCGTGCACCCACGAATATCCGGGAGTTGATATTGGAGGGAACACTCTTGATGATTCTCCACCCCGACTAGGTTGCTCATCGGAATCTACAGCCGATGCCGACTCATTCCCGCTTTGCGACCGACCGGACCCCGAAGCCGACTCTGTGGAATCGTCCCTATTTGAAGCTGAAGCCGACGCTACCTCCTGGTGCGGCGTCGTCCTTAACCTAGATACCTCTTCGTCCCCAGAGGAGTCAACATGAACAATGTCCGGGTTAGACATTACGTACCTGATGATTGAACTTGACCAATTGCTGTTGAGTACTCAAAACGCTCTCAGATATCTTCGGCTCGGAGCAGCTAGTAAGTTTGCGTGTGGCAATCCTTCCTCCTACACACCTATTTATAGGCGTTCTTAATAGGCAACTGAAGAGACACCCCCTCGTGCCTACCGTTGGATCATTTAGATCCAACGGTCTAGGGCGCGCAACTCTTCATATCCCACCATAACTTCCCGCGTACGCCATCAAATACCCAACGGTTACAACTCTTCATATCCCACCATAACTTCCCGCGTACGCCATCAAATACCCAACGGTTACAACTCTTCATATCCCACCATCAGTTGTAACCCTTAGCTTCTTCTTCACGACACCGACTGAAAAATTCTTTTTATTTCATTAACCTTTCGCGTCACTTCGTTCCTCAAAGGCTGGGGGGCTTGTGTACCGGAGAGACCGTATCGGTCACGTGGGCCAACACGTGCCATTTCGTCAGACACCCATGCATAGCCACGAACAAGCATCACTGTCAACGTCGGCTCGGCATGAGGCCGAGAACCGACATCAGTCTGGTTAATGCAAATGGACCATTACCATTCATCGAGTCGGCTCGGTCAGGTACCGTGCCGACATAGAACATACCGGAAGTATACAGGCTGCCGTATACGGACTAGACGGTTCAGTCATTTGCCGTTCCGACTAGTATTGATTAGCCGGCTCGGCCTCTTGCCGAAGGGTTAAGCAAGTCATAACAAGTAATCACAATCAAGAAAGGTAAGTACATGATTAAAGCCTAAACGACCAATTAGTACCGTATTACCTAATTTGGTAAATATCTGAGAGGGCCCATCACGCTCAGGCCCATGTCAGATGCTATAAATAGGTCACACGTAACAAGGTATGTCACTGTTCATTCATTACCCTAGAAAATCGTGCCCACACTGACTTAAGCATCGGAGTATCTTTTGCAGGTACCTCCCACTCCGAAGAATCCACCTAAAGCTCTCGTTCGGTCCTCATATTCCCCTGAAGATTACGAGTGTACCCTCAGACAGGTACAATTTGTATGTGTCCATTGCTGTTTAGGTTTTGATGATTGATCTTTTTTTAATGGTTGTGTTCTTATGCACTCATTTTAGTTGGAACACCAGAAGGACTATATCCTTTTATTCATTGAATGCTTACTACTTAATGCGTTATTTTTCATTTTCTAGTTCCTGTATTTTTTTACTAGTTGATTTTTATGATTTAGAAGTTTTACAACTATTTGAAGGACAAACGGATTTGTTGTTATTTATTATAAGGTGAATCTTCTAAACAGTGTTTAAGTGCAACTCCTTCGAATCTTAACAAAGATGAGTTGATAGAAGCATTGCATTGGGCTTTGGTGGTTGTATATAAAAACTGATAAAGGTTTCCAAGAGAAAGATATTTATAGTTTATTCCTTTTAGTGTTTGATCTTTTCTCTGTTAATTATTTGTTAAAGACGGAATTCATGTACATCAAATTGAATCTTCATCCTATTTTTTGTGGTTATCTATCACTCAAATGCTTCCATCAGCAACTCAAACCCTAACGCTTCCATCCGCGTTGGAGACACTGAGAGAGGAAAATGTACAAGAACCAGCTTCAGGAGCTGGCCCAACGAAGCTGCTTCAACATCCCTTCCTACACCTGCATTCGGGAAGGCCCCGATCACGCCCCTCGCTTCAAGGCCACCGTCAACTTCAACGGCGAGATCTTCGAGAGCCCCCACTACTGCTCCACTCTCCGCCAGGCCGAGCTCTCCGCCGCCGAGGTCGCCCTCAATTCCCTCTCCCACCGCGCTCCCTCTCACTCCCTCGCCGCCAGGATCCTCGTAAGCTAATTACCATACTACCCTCGCCCTCCCTTAATTCCTTTTACTGAGATTTCTTTCTAAAATAGGGATTCCGCTTTTGCATCTTTTATTTTTTGTTGTCAACTTAATTTCTTTCTTTCTCTCTCTATGTTGATGTGAGTGTCTATTGATTTGCCTTGTGTGCTGTGTGGTAATTCTATAATTGGTGATGTTGGGTTCTTATGTGCAAATTTTTAGGATGAAACGGGGGTTTACAAGAACCTCTTGCAGGAAATTGCTCAGAGGGTGGGGGCTTCGTTGCCGCAGTACTTTACATTCAGGTCAGGCTTAGGACATCTTCCTGTGTTTACTGGGACGGTAAAGTTGGCTGGAATCATGTTTACTGGTGAACCTGCCAAGAACAAGAAACAAGCAGAGAAAAATGCTGCTATGGCGGCTTGGTCTTCTTTGAAGCAATGTAAGTGCCTCCCTGCCTTTTCTCTCGATGCCTTAATTTCATGTAAAAGGATATCGAGCTTTACTTCAGTTTGTCTTGTCAATATTGCTTCAAAATACCACAAACTAGAACACTCGCAATTCCCAGCCCAGTCCTGTTTCCGAAATTTGCGTAAGAAATGTGGGCTTCTGAGGCAGTGCACTGCCTGTTTCTTCCGAAAATTCGCCTGTAGTGCCCGCTTATCCGGGGTAAAGGCCAAGACCATGTTCAATGCATTTGTAGATCCTTTTTCCATGTGACTTTCTTTCAGATGACATAATGTTATGTGCCAGATAGTTTTACCTGCATATGTGACGCTACAATCTTCCTTTTGTCGATTTCTTTTCGTCCAATTGAGTTTTAACTTTTTAGTGAACTACTTAATAGAAGCAAATCACCCTGCTATAGTGGCAATGCAGGACAGGGAGTCCCATGGCTGCTCAAAATTGTTCGCTGTCTTTCTATCACGTTATGCTTATACATTAAGCAGAGTGTAGTTGATATTATGGCTTTCTACCACGTTTGGTTCAGCTTAAATATGGGAGATAATAGCTTATTTTCAAAAATTCTCTCTGGAAGTTGATCAAAATCTGTGATTAGATTTCCAAATTAAGCTGAACCAAAAATGCATGAAATCTATAAAAAGGCCCCACCTATTAACACTTCAGTTTTCTCTCTGTTGGTTTTGCAACTATATTCCAGAAACTCAATCATTTTCCAATCAAACCTGCCCTTTTGTTATCAGGTCTTTGCCCTGTCACCACTCACCATTGTTTCCCACAACTTTCTAGATATAGTATTTAACCATTTACTTTCTAGTTGATTATACTTGTTACTTAATTGAGTTTTTTTTTTCTTCATTTGGGTGCGTAGACAGGCCAACAATCAAACTTGTTACACAATTGTGGTTCCCCACACTGTTCTAGTTCCACCAACGCCTACTTTCCTGCTTTGCTGCGTTTGATCATGACTTGTTTATTGTGTTTTAGGTTGTGTGTGATTGTGCACCTAGCAAGAACTTCCACTAATTAATTACAAATATGTCTTCAATTTTGGTAATTTTTTGTTGTTGAGTATTCATATATATGTATTATATAAGTTATTTATCTTGTATCCATAATGTTCAAGTATACTGGTCATTTTCGAGTGTCTGGGATTGACTGCTACGTTTTATGTTATCCATGATTCGCAACTATGGTCTTAAGTATGTATAAAAATGATCAACTATGAATTAACTAATGTTTTCTTTCTTGGCAGTGGCAAAAGAAACTGCCAAGTCTTCAACTGAGCCAGAGAACAATGACGAACTAGAACAAATCACTATAGCACGGGCCTTACTGAACTACCGACTGAAGGAAAAGATTTACATGTTATAGTGTATATAAATTGAGGCAACACTCACCTTACAAGTTAATTTTGTATGGTTAAGTATTAGACCTATAATTTGCATGTTAGATGAATTCATTGTAAGCATTTGAAAGTTGAATAATTATTAATAGAAATTGTACAAAAATTACATTCGAATAGTAATTTCTTTTTATTTTTTTTCTTCTTGCAAAAAATTCGCAGAAAGTTTCATGTAATAAGAGAAATTATAGTAGTGAGTGTTTAGGTACAACTCCTTTGAATCTTAACAAAGATGAGTTGATAGGAGCATTGCATTGGACTTTGGTGGTTGTATAGAAAAACTGACAAAGATTTTCAAGAGAAAGATATTTATAGTTTATTCCTTTTAGTGGTTGATCTTGTTAAAGTAGGAATTCATGTACATCAAATTGAATCTTCATGTTGATGTCACCAAAAATATTTGTATGTTTTTTTTTCCCTCTATTTTTTTGTGGTTATTTATCACTCAAATGCTTCTCAAATATTGGTAAAATTTTCAAATTTGTAACCTTTATAAGAAGGTTTGTTGTTTGATCTGTTTAAAAACAAAGTTAGCATAATCTAGACATGAATGTTACTTCTTCTAGACATCAGTTCCAACTACACCTTTATTAGTTTAACATTGCTTTGGCTTGAGTGTCAAAGTATATTAAGATAACAAAATCCCCGAACAAAAGGTAGTTTTTTCTTAAATTTTTATTAAGTTTTGCCTCTGGCTTAAAACACCACATTTACTAAACACACATTTATATCACACTCTACTTGTTCTAATTACCTCAATCCTAGGCAACTGTAGCGAGGCCAAAGATCGGTTAATAATCAAAATGTTAGTCATTTTCCACTAGGTTTTTGCTCATCCACCAACAATCTTGCATCTTATAGTCATGTTGGTGCTAGCTTATGTTCGTCATGTTCAGCCTTTCTCTATTCATCAAAGGTTATTAATATTCTCATGTCGTAGATCAAAGACCAATACCTCTATTATATGTTTTAATGTTACCTACAAGCAGTATAAAAGGAGGATTACACTAAAATCTCTAAAATTTTGCCTTATTTGCACTTACCTTAAGTGTTTGAATTTTAAAAAGTAACTCGTATCAAGTAAAGGGTGTATGTGTAATTATGATTAGTGTTAAATCATGGTAAGTATACAAGGAAAATTCATTTTGCCTTCTCACAGTTACAAAATTTGTAGAGTTGATGACATATATTGTACCTTGGGGAGCTTGAACAATTAGTCCTTACTCAAAGAGCGATATGATTTTTTTAAAGAATACTAATGAGGTTGTGTTTGTGATTGAAAATTATAAGACTCTTTGTTACCATGGTCCATGCACGACACATCAAGTTGTCAAAGATTTTTTTTACAACTCTCAAAAGTTTTTTTGCAAGTTGTGGTTGGATATAACTGATACTAAGCTAACAAAAGATAAAAGTTAAGAAGGAAAGTGTCAAAATATTAAATATATATACTTGTTTTGTGTTATAAGTTGGAAGCATGAGAGACCAATGTTCCTATTCCAATATCCATACCAACTAATATTAAGTAATTTCGATCTCTACACTAAGGCTTTGTTTGGATTTGAGGATGGAAAATGGGGAGTGGAAAAGGAGGGATTTGAAGGGAAAGTGAGTGGAAAGTGATGTTGTTTGAATTAAGGGAAAGTGAGTGAAAAGTGTAGAGAAAGTTTGTGAGTAAATTGATTGATGTGATATATAAAAATAATTTTTTTAATTAATAATTGTGTAAGATTACTATTTTGCCATTTGGTTAAAAAAAGATTTTTAATTATTATAATTAAAAGATAAATATATAAATTTTAACTAAAAAAAATATAAAATATTAATTTAAAAATAATTTAATTTAAATATTTGCTTTAAATTTAATGATAGATAAAAATTAAAAATTTAATAGATGAATATATAATTTACACTTTTACCGTTGGATTAAAAATGAGTATAATATTATTTATTGTAAATAATAATAATTACAATAAAATTATATTAATAGGTATAATTTATTAAAAAAATAATAAATAATGATAAGAATAATAATAAATATTAGAAAAATGATAAGAATCATAATAAATAATAATGATACTAATTATAATAAATAATAATAATAATATTAATAAAAATGAAAATAATAATATTTATAATAATAAATAATAATAACAAAATATATTATGATAATTATATTTTGTAAAACAAATTTTGATACCCAGAACGGGCCGTTCTCAGACCAGAACGGGCCGTTCTGGGGTTACAAATTAACCCACATCGTCCATCTATGAAACGGCCCGTTCTAAAACTGGAACGGCCCGTTCCCAAAGTGGAACGGCCCGTTCTGAGTTCGCATTTTGCACATAAAATTCATTTTTGGAACGGGCCGTTCTGGGTTCCACTGGAAGCAAAAATACCCCAGCATAATCGATTATGCTCAGTCATAATCGATTATGCTCAGTCATAATCGATTATGCAAGGCCATAATCGATTATGTGGCCAACCATAATCGATTATGCTTCCTTCGTATAATTGATTATGCATGCATGGGACAGGGGCATTTCCGGGTTTTCACAAATCCTACGTGACTTTCTTCTCCTTTCTTCGCTTTTGTGGGAGGACGCGAACCACGCTTCTCCCCCCTTTTCTTCGTCTTTCCGTCGTCGCAAATCACCACAAACAAATAGCAATTTTCTTCGCCTTTCCTTGCTCGTGAACAGTAAATCCCTGGAAACAAACACTACCTAAAATTACCCCACCAAATCTGAAAAACTATATAAATTTCAGTTGATTCTATTTGTAATCTAATACATAAATACCTGTAAGTGAATGAAAAGTGTTAATAAAAAGATATATTATGTAGTCATTAAAATGACTACAAAAATTACCTCTAATTTTTTTTTTTTTTTTACTTTTATCAGTTATTTATACGATCTTTATCAACATTTGATATAAATATCGATAATATTTTCACCAATCTTAAATATATTGATCATTAATTAATTGTTGATAAAAAATTTGGTAGTCATTTACAAAACCACTAAAAGCATTAATAGTCGCTAAAAATGAATTTTGGTGTAATGTATCTCTACTAATTTTTCTTAATTGTTTAAAAAAGGTGACATTGACAATATTTAAAATACTCCATTTAATTATTTAAATAACATTATAATCTGTTGTTGTATAAAAAAAATAATGGATTACGTGCAATCTGACGAAATTTTAGTCCATTTGAAGAATGTTTGGGTGAGTATTTGAAAAAGAATAAAAGGACTATATGCAATTTTACCAGTTAAGAATTCACATTTAATCAATCAAAATGGAACTGTGTAAGTTGTTAGGAGTTAGGACAATGGTAAATGGTAAGCAATAACTAATAAGCAATAGCATCGAGTGTGACTAACGGGAAACGTTGGGCCTAACGGAGAAAGTTTGTTAGCTCGGCCCGCAAATCGCATTTCGTGGCGCGGGGTCTGAACGCGAACGTCCGCTGAGCTGACTGCAGCTACCGGTCAGAGTCAGACCCAGACCCAGCCGAGACAAGCAGCGACTGGCAGCGCAACAACCCGCATTTCTTCAAAACCCCAATCCTCTCTTTCCTTCTCTCTCTCTCTCCAATCACCACCATGACCGACGAAGAAAGAGAGGGAGAGATTAGGGCTTCCCTCGAGGACGCTCCCTCCAGCCCCGGCAGCAGCGGCTACGCCGGCGAAGGAGGCAGCACCAGTGCCACCAGCGGTTCCCAATTTGAAATCCAGCACCAGGAAATCGAGGACGACACCAGAATTGAAATCGATAGAATCTCACTTTCCGATTCCCACACGTCCTGGATTCCCGGGAAGCGCCACCTCGATGAGGTATGTGCTTTGAGTTCGGCACACACTCACTCCGTCATGATAGATAACTGTAGAATGAATGTCGTGTTGCGTTTCGTTAATGAGTAAAGTGCAGGATGATGCTTCCATATCGTGGAGGAAAAGAAAGAAGCATTTCTTCGTTCTCAGTCATTCTGGCAAACCTATATACTCTAGGTTAGTGTTTGTTCAGTTTGCACGAAACTCAATTTTAATTGTTTAGCTTCTGGGTAAAACATTAGTTTAGTACCATTGCTCCATTTGATCCTTGAAATTGAAATTACAAAAAAGAGGATTTAGGTACCGACTTTCAATCAATTTGGCCGTTTCACATTATGGAAAATCAATCTAGTACTAGATTTTGCTAATTGTAACTAATTTTAGGATTTGTTAGGATAAACTCATCCAGGTTATAAGTTATAAGAGGAAAAAATGAACTAAGTTTTTCCATAACTTAAAATTGACTTATGCATAAGTTAAAAACAAGTTTTTAAATAAGCTAATATCAGATAACTTTTACAAATTAAGCTTATACATAAGTTAATTTTAGCTTATGGAGAAACTTATTTCATTTTTTCCTCTTCTAAGTGCTTTTGGAGTAGTTTATTCAAACATACCCTTAGGCATTGGTTTTGTCAACTATTAGTCAGTTAATCTTTGGCATTGGTGTGTGTAAGTCAATTTCACCTCTAACATTAGGGACCGAATTAACTGCTAGTTGTCAATTTTAGGGATTACATTGACCGATTTGGTAATTATAAAAACCAAATTAATTAATGGTGCCGATTTCATCGATCAAGTTGATTGATGGTTGTCTAAGCTAGGGATTGAATTTGCTATTCCATAAATGTTAAGGATTAAATTGACTGATGATGTCCATTTCAAGGGCGAAAATTATGTTACTCTCTTAAAATTTCTGTTCTGTTATTTTTTTATACTGTTTACTTCCTTCTAGGTATGGAGATGAACACAGGCTTGCAGGCTTTTCGGCAACTTTGCAAGCAATTATTTCCTTTGTTGAGAGCGGGTATTGTGGCTGTTTCTGTTTCTGGTCAATTAGATAATGCCTGTATTCCTGTAATGTATTTGACAGACTGCATTCTTTAATATAAACTTGCAACGGACTCTTTGTTTTCTGTTTCTAGGGGTGACTCCATCAAATTGGTGAGGGCTGGAAGGCATCAGGTGGAGTCATGTGTTTTTATCTCTTCATGTTTTTGTGCTTTAATAGTATGTTTCATTTGAGCATTCCTCAATTGAAAACCAGCTCCTTGAACCCCCCCACCCCCACGTTGAAGAATATGCTAAGAAAAATCATATTTCAATCCTTTCTTAGCTTTGAAGTGTAATTGACATTTAGTGGCTATCCTTGCTTTTTCATTGGTGAGCTGCTCTTCTCATCATGTAACTATTGTTTGAGACTGGTTTTCTACCCAAATGATGCAAAATTTCAAAATTCTATAAAATAAAATTGCTGATTTGCCATGTCAGATCTCTTTATTTTCCTGCATGGGTCATGTTACTTTTCAAAAACCTTAGAAAGAGTTTGTTTTTCTATTGTGTCTTGTTGGACTGATACAATGTTTCAGGGTTGTGAAATCTCTACTTTAAATGATCGTGTAGGTGGTTTTTCTTGTTAAAGGACCAATTTACTTAGTCTGCATCAGCTCCACAGAAGAACCTTATGAGTCATTAAGGGGGCAGTTGGAGCTAATTTATGGTCAGGTATAACTGAATAGCACTGTAGAAGTTTGTGGGTTCATTTGCTTGCTCATTATGCATGCTTCTGTGCTTCTCAATTACTGTTGCTTCTTTAGGACATTCAAGTGAACACCTTATGTTGTGTTGATGGTTATATGATATATCTCTGTTGTTCGTACATGTGCAGATGCTTGTCATACTAACAAGATCAATAAACAGATGTTTTGAGAAGAACCCAAAGTTTGATATGACACCCTTGCTTGGTGGAACAGAAACTGTCTTCTCTTCTCTAATCCACTCTTTCAGTTGGTTTGTTTCTCTGTTCTTAGCATGCTCAGTTTTCCAATTTTTTTTTATTTTTAATTTTGGTAGTAAATGTTTTTATTTGTCTGATTGTTTCAGGAACCCAGCTACATTTCTTCATGCCTATACTTGTCTCCCTCTTTCATATGCAACAAGGCAAGCTGCAGGAGCTATTTTGCAAGATGTTGCTGATTCAGGTGTTTTGTTTGCAATACTGATGTGCAGGCACAAGGTTTGACTCTACTTGATTTTGTTTACATAATTACTGATTGAAAATAATATGCTGAAGATTGAATGCAGGTAATCAGTCTTGTTGGTGCTCAGAAAGCTTCCCTTCATCCTGATGATATGCTGCTTTTGGCCAACTTTGTCATGTCATCAGAATCCTTCAGGCAAGTAAAATTGTACAGATTTTGTTTTTCAGTTAGCATTCAGTCTCACATAAGGTTTTATGGAATAACTTACTTTCATTCATTAGAGGCTTAACTGATTGTTTATTTTGGTAATGGAAGTTATAAACATTCTGGTGTTTTCTTTTAAAGATATTTATGGGGTGATTTATGATTTATGAAAACCTGATGTAAAAAACCTTCCAATTTAGAAGCGTTAACCACTCAAGTGGTTAATAGATAATGATGTTGGAGGAGTTGCGACAGTGGTATTTGTTATCCTCATACTGATTTAATAATCCACTTGAGTTGCTAGTATTCCAAAATTACAAACCTGCTGGTAGAAATATTTAAAAATTAGAAGCATTAATCCACATATTGATCGAACTAAGCACTTTAGTTGTTAATATTCCTAAATTAGAAATGTTTTATCGTGAGGTTCTTGAATCTTTCTCTGAAATATACATTAATAGTGTGTTTGGATGAGGAATTTTACAAATTCAAGAAATTTTAAATTCTTGGTATTTGAATTACTTTGATTTCAATTTCTATCATTCTTAAAATATTTTGTTTGGATGAGTCAATTCAAATTTTTTAAATTTTAAATTGTTAGGTTGAATATGATAATTTGATTCCATCATAGTAAAATTGATTTTAAAAATATATTTATATGTTGAGATTTTTAAATTAAATTTTATAAAAATAAATATTAATCCATTTTTAAATATTTAATAATTTTAAAAATTAATATAAGATAATATTTAATAATTTTAAAAATATTTTTGAATATCCAATAATTAAAAGAATGAAGAGATAAGATAAAATATATAGGTGAAATAAGAAAAACAAATATGAGGAATTTCAAATTCTCCCATTTTTGAGAGAATTTGAAATTCTACTATTTTAAGGAAATTTACAAATGCTTGGATTTCAAATTCTTTGTAAATTCCTCATCCAAACAAAGCATTTCACCTCAAGGAATTTGAAATTCTTCAAATAAATGAATTACCCTATATAAATTCCTCATCCAAACACACCATAAAGCAATTTATGTTTACATGTATTCTTCCCAAAGTTTCTCAAACTAAACAGTTTAGAATAGTGTTCTATTATAGAATGACCAGCATTTTAGATGAAGTTACAATCTCGCGGTGGTTTACAGCTTCATTCCTAGATATATATGTTGTCTTAAAATTCGTCTTTCACATTTCCTGTGGCTATTGAGCAGTCAATCATCAGAACCGTTTAAATCTTTGCACTAGAAAATTTGTTTCAAATAGTTTTCTTTGCTTTATCCTTCAGTTCTGCACTTTCTTATTCTATTTCTTGGGCTATTATCATGCAGGACATCAGAATCATTTTCTCCAATTTGCTTGCCAAGATATAATCCTTCAGCATTTTTGTATGCATATATCGATTATTTTGATGTGAGTCAGATTGTAAGACATCATTGGCACATTTAATGGCTGTTTGGTTTGGGAAAATATTTTTGTTTTCACTTCTAATCTAAAAAATTTCACCTTTATATTTTGTTTTCTGTTTTCAAAGATTTGTGTAGGAAACAGTAAACATTTTCCCGTTTCATATTCACATTTTTTGAAATAACAAAGTGAAAAAATGCGGTATTTTTGTAATTTAAAGTGAAAATAAAAAATATTTTCTCAAACCAAATGACTCCTTATACTTTGTACATTAGAACGTACATAATGGAGCTTTATATATATGTGGCAGGCTGACACATACTTGATGTTGCTAACCACTAGCTCGGATGCGTTTTATAATCTTAAGGATTGCAGGTAAATGATTGTTAAAAATCCAATATGCTGTTATTGGAGGTAGTACCTACCCTTAACTTTACAAAAAGATATTGTGTCTGTGTAGCAATTATCTTTCTTGCACGGTTCAGAAATTTGCATGCCATTTGTAGGTTTCGTGTTGAAATGGTTCTTTTGAAGTCAAGTGTCCTTAGTGAAGTTCAGAGATCCTTGCTAAATGGGGGAATGCATGTTGAGGATCTGCCACCATTGCCTCATTCTGGATCATCTCATTTGGGCCAGCACATGCTACCTTCAGATTCTCCTGACAGATTTAAGGAAGCTAATTCTGGCATTGGGGGTCCTGCTGGGTTGTGGCATTTCATGTATCGCAGTATATATCTGGATCAATACGTGTCTTCAGAGTTTCCATCATCAATTAACACACCACAACAGCAGAAAAGGTATTAACTGTTATCACCACTTGTTCGCTTTCCATGCCTTTGAGTACCCTGTTTTTTTCCCCTTCATTTTCTTTATGCATGTCTATTGTAGTTTGAAGTATAACTTATCTTCATTGTTGCAGACTGTATAGAGCTTACCAGAAACTTTTTGCATCCATGCATGATAAAGGAATTGGACCACACAAAACTCAATTTAGAAGAGATGAAAACTACGGTAATAAATCATACCTGATACCTGATTGTGTTTGGTTTTTTGTCTGAAATGGATATCTGCATTGTCATTTTGGTGGGAAAATTATGTATGAGTATGGAAATGCGTTTTTGGCATTTGGTTTTGTAAATAAATCATAAAATGTATATTGGAAAAAGTATTTCAATGAGCGTATTGTTAACATTATTCTTTATAACTTTGCCAATTAAAGACTAAACCAATTGAACTTCGATGAAACTAACAGGATCTTCTTTTTATGGCAGTTCTTCTCTGTTGGGTGACACAGGATTTTGAGCTCTATGCTGCCTTTGATCCCCTTGCAGACAAGGTACAATTTTTGCTTGTTTCGAAGATATCTCAATTATCTTCTATTATCATTTTTAACGTCTCATCTCTCCTATGTTTTCTATCAGTGCCCAGGTTCAGATTCATATTTGACTTTCAATGAAAACTTTTTGATACAAAAAATATTACAAGTTTTGAATCTAGCACTATCTTTAGTATCTTTGAAATTATATGGTCTTGTTAACCAAATGCTCTCTGGATACTGGTTAATAAATCATTAAATAGAATATTTTATTGAAAATTGCATCGAGGATGCATTGAAAATCATAGTGAAAGTAGGGGTGTTAAAAAAAACTGAACAAAATTGAACTAAACTATAAAAATTAAAACTATACTCAAAATTGAACTGAACTATTTATACACACACATATATATATATATATATATATATATAACTGATCGGAACTATTAAACCAAATTGAACTAAACTGAATTATTTTTATAAAAAAAGTAAAAAATTAGAGGTGTTAAAAATGGTCTGTCAAAAAAAAAAAGTGGCCCAAAAAAAGAATCAAGTCAATTTGGTCAAGTTTGGTGGGTCTATCAAACTAGGCTGGGCCACTAGTTCCTAAGCACCAAACAGTTTAGTTTGGTTTAAACTGCAGTTCAGTTCATTTATAAGTTCAATTTAATGTAGTTTATTTTATCCCTCTTTCAGTGAAAGTGCATTAATAACAGTTTTAAATAAAATCTTTTCACTTTGTATTCCTTAATTAGTGCTCTTAGGACACTAGTTAGGGGTTAGCATTTAGTATTTAATCATTCGAATTGCTGTTTTTTTAAGCTATTCGGTCCATTTGTTTGGGGGAAGAGTAATAAGAGCAGGTGAAAGGGGAAGAAACAATTTAGTGAAATTTGGACCTATGATTTCTAGGAAAAGCATTTTTCTGTGTTACTTTAGGTACAACGGACACAGAGACAGGGGAGCTTATATTAAAGTAGGGACCAATTATCAAATGTTATGAATTGCATTTATGTTTATGTTACACTGTTGGGCCAAATTTTCATTTTCTTTTTGAAAAATGAGCATATGCAGGCCTCGGCTATAAAGACCTGCAACCATGTTTGTCAATGGATAAAAGATGTGGAAAATGAAATATTTTTGCTAGGAGCTAGCCCTTTTTCATGGTGATTTCCTTGCAAATGCTGTAAACATGTACGGTAAATTTTAATTTAATAAAATTCTTACACAATTTATTCTTTTTTAGTATTCCTTTTGCATTATTTATTTTATATTGAAAAAAAGAAAATCTTCCGTGAAGAACCATTTTACTATCAATTTATGATGTGTTAACTTCATTCTTTTCCCATCATCTGTTTCAAGAGCAGTTACATATAAAAAAGACAATCAACTGATTTTTGCGCTTCTAATACTAACAGTGTGGCAATTGGCAACTTGTATATTATTTGCAAAACCAACGTGCAGTTTTGTTGGGCGCTGCTTCCAGAACCCATTTTGCAGAGCTTTTTTTTACTATTATTTATTTTATTGAGCTGTTAATACGTATTTGTAAACTTAATTTTGGTTAGTTTTGATTTCATAGAACTGATTTTAATGAAAAGTAAAAATAAAGTGATTTACATTTTAATATTTGTTCAACATCAAGGCTCGGTTGCGCAATTTCATGCAGATTATAATCATCCATAACTATTATAAAAAATAAATAAGTCACTTGGAAAAGAAAAATAAACTGGCATCATGAGTTTACACCATATTTTTTTATAGTGCTTCCATAATAGTAAAATTATAAAATATGTAGAGATATAACCAAGTCAGTGCTACTTTCTTAGTATAACCTTCCACTATCTTTTCGATGAATTTTTACTAGAAAACCTATAATAACTTAATATTTTTATAGTACCACTGTTATGTAATGCGACTTCCCCTTCTCTCTGATTAATGAAAATGATGTATCAAAGATGCAGACAGTCGAGGGCGAAAGGGGAAACGTGGAAGTAAGAAATGGAGCGTATCCACAAAAAAAGAGAGGAAGAAATTGGACTGATAAACATTAATATCAAAACAATCCTGGAACTGTGTCGGTGACGAGTTTGAAACAATAGAATGATACTCAACTGGTAATCCAAGCTATTTCTTAGTAAAAAAATTAGAAATTAATCTCTCAATATACTAAAATCTATTTTAGAAGTTGATTTTTCTGGATAAATATTTTTCTATACATAGAATAGGGTCATTAAAGATATTTTTTTTTTCTTTCTTTTTAAACTATTCTGTATTGGAATATTATTGATCAATTTATTTCCCTGTTTCACTAACTTGATCACATTTTCAATGCCAAAGCCCAAAAGTGTTTCTAAGGAAAGGTTTTTTTTCAAACTTGAGAAAATAAGTTTCAACGGGCCAAAGGTTAAGCCATGAGTTTGATGGGTTGGTCCGTTTAGTTTATGGATATTCAAACTTGACATGAATTGATTTTGATTAAATAATTACGCGTGCTTTTTAGTGTTTAATGATTTTGTAAAATTGATTTTACAAAATTAATTTTGAATAAAATCGATTTTTAAGTTATTTGGATTATTTTTAGATATTGTTATTATAAAAGCAAGTATATAGTTAAATTCAGTATACATTTTTAAATTCAACCTAAAAGTTATTTAAAGTTCTTGAGTCAAATTCAGGCGTAAACCCCTGAATCAATATTCCTCAACATGAAACCAAATATGTAAAAAATTTATTTAAAATCAGGTTAAATAGTATTTCAATATAATTTTGAATAATCCTAACATGAATTGCGTTAAAAATAACGATTCTAGCATATTAATATTTTAGTTCAAATGCATTGAAACTTTCAGTGAATAACACAATGTTTTACATTAATGATAGCGAAAAAAAAAATTACACATGATTGATTAAATAATAAATTTATTTTTTAAAATATTAAATCAATAATAATTAAAATCAAAACAAACCCTAAATTTAAATCACTCTTCTCATGCTTATGGGTTTTTCTCTTCTTAGGCTTTCCATTTTTTTTATCCATAGGAATTGATCACGGGTACCAATAAAATTTAAAATACACACACTACTCAACCAAGTTACACTCTCTTAATTTCTTATGTTTTCCATGTTTACTCCCAATCACCAGTTATGTTTATTTTTAGTGCCTTATCCAATGAGACAAGTAAACTTTGCCTCTAATTTATATATTTATTGTGTTAAAAAAAAAAAGTATTGTTCAACGGGCTGGCCGATAAAAATAAAGAAGAGAGGCAAATAGAACCAAACCATAACAACCCTAAAATATACCAAGTTTATTTAAACTAGTACTTTATTTATTTACTACTACTATTATTATTTATAATTTAAATAAAAAATAAAAATGACCAATTTAATCTTATCCGACGGACCAAATTAAGCTACACAGTAAGTGGTCCATAAAATAAATAATAGCTGGTTGAAATTATTTTTTGAAAATAGCATATTCAAAATGGTTAAAGAATGTTACCTTGAGAGGCCAATGATAGATGGTGAAGCTAGGGATAGGGAGCGTATTTGGGCCTGGTGACTAGGCTCAACAAGGGGATGAAAATCGAACCATTCTTCCTCTATTGGGGGTTTCTTTAGGGTTAAGAGGAGAGATATGTAAAGTAAATATCAGGCTACCTCTTTATTTTAGTAATTTTATTATGAGTTAATCACCTATATATTGTCAGTGTAAAGTTTTTTTATACCAACAACTAATTAGATCTTTTAATTGTGTCATGTCACTATAAACACATTTACTTTTAACAGTGACATGACACAATTAAAAAATCTAATTGATTGCCGGTATAAAAAAATTTTACACTGGCAGTGTATAGGTGATTAACTCTTTTATTATTATTATTTTTGTTTAATTTATAATTAATATTTAATCCTTAATATAAAATGTATTTATTTCATTAATGATGTAACATTATTTTATTTACTATTAGTATATTATATAATGGATCGACATAATTCTAATGATATTCATCATCTTTTATTTGTAAGCTTTTGTGCTTGATGCATTTTCAATTTTTGAAATTAGATACATGAGCGTATGTCAAAAATTTGTAAAAGGGCCATTAATCTTAGGTGTCCTATTACAAAAATTTGAAATGATTAAAGATTCTGTACTATCCGTACCGCTATGCCGAGCTCGAGCTTGGTAGCACGGAGTGACCTCGGACACGTGCTAGGCGACATCGACTCGCTATCCAATTAGGTCATAAACTGATCTCGAGCCTAAGGTCCAACAAAACCCTAATACACACAAAGGTACGTGCATTACTTATACGAGACTCATACACCCACAAATACTAACTTTAACATCGGAGTCTCTTTTGCAGGTACTACCTCCATCTTGGAGCAGCAAGCGTACCAGCGAAGGAGACTCACTAATCTTACCCAGCGGATCAACTCTACCTCAATTCCCGGTAAGAACAGATTCTATTGCGAAAATTAAAATTTTAGCAACCTATTTAAAGTTTAGGGACTAATGAATGTATTAAACTTCTGCGTTGTTGATTCGTCTAATAAAAGTGGTATGTAGTTCTTCGAGAAATAATGGAAATGTCAGATGAGATTGATGAATTGAACTTTGATATTTATGAGACTCTTTTTTTTTTCATCAAGGCAACCTAAATTACATAAGTGATATGAGGAAATATTTCTACATGAATTTGAATAAAGATAATTTTATTTTCTTATCTATTTTGTATTTTACATTTTAGTTTTGTTTATTTATTTATTTATTTATTTTTACTTCATCTTGTTTTGTGATCTTGATATGATGTAAATTATATCCATAAATACGTTACTAGATATAATTTTATTTGAACTTGATAGATAATTTTGAGAGTTTGATATTCAAATTTGAGAATAGTGATTAAATAAAAATAATAATGTGCATTGATCTATGATATGAATTAAATAATTTTTAAACTCACTTTTAAAAAATAATCTAAAATTTTATTTATTTGGAATTAATTATTTTGAAATAATTTTTAATATTAATGTTATCAAAATCTAAAACTGAAGATAATTTCAAAGCATTATGGTGGTAATGAGAAAGAGAAAAAAAAAAAAAGAAAAGTAAATAAATAACATACAGTATTGTTAAGCATCTAAACTGAAAGAGGACAAGAATTGTACTTGTCATGTGGCCAACAGAAGGATACAAGTGGCTAAACTAAATCAATTCACTATTATTTAATTACTTTATCTATTTTTTCCTTGTCTTTCTTTGTCTCTACTTTTATGTTATTATTATGATATAGAAAGAAAAAACTTTGCTTTTAAACGGATATAAGTTTTTTTTAAAAGATAATCAGGAGTTTGATATACCTTTAGATATTTATTATAAAATATTTTTAATTAAATCACACAAATAAATATAAATAATTATATTAATTATTTTTATTGAATTTATAGAATAATATTATGATATATTTTAATTTTAACTTTCTTATTCATATTATTCTATATCAAAACTTATGATAAAACTAATATTTGATAAAAATGATAAAAACATCTTATAAAAATATCACTATTTTATCTTAAGTTGTGTCTTATAATAATAAAGATTAAAAAAATATAAAGTAAAAGTGTTTGGAATGTTTTAATATATCCATTTGAAATATGAATTAGCTTTTGAAAAGTATTAATTGTTATGATTAGCAAGATACTTTTTTCCAACTTGTAATCTATTTTTTCTCGAAATGTCTTGTAATGAAAATTTAAAAAGGATAAAATTAAGGAATTTTGATAAACATTATGTGTATTTGAATCTGATTGAAAGTAGTGGTACTTTTGTTGCTTGAAAAATACAGTAGTGTTGGATGTAATTGTAATGAATGTGGTATGTGGTGTGTTCCATGGAATGGCATGTGTACCAAAATATGATGCCCCATTAAATGCATGGATGTCAATGATGATAAGGTGTGTTAAATTTAGTTGGGTGGGGAAAAATATAATAAATAAGAAGAAACTTTTTCGTCCCAAGCCTCTTTCATCATTTACGTTTTCCATCTTCATTGTGTTGTGGATCCAATTTGTCAAAACCACTATTCACCAATTTCGGAGATTAGAAAAGTTGTGTTCCCCACTTAACTCCACCAAGATAATGAACCCTAGTGCTTTTAATAAAATAAAAATAAAAATAAAATAAAATAAATGGTCTTCTTCTTTGTGTGGACACCACCACGCATTCATACTCAAGAAAAAAAATAAAACATGCCATAATTATCTCACTAATTCAGATCACGTGTCCTTCACCTTCAGTGCCTCTTCCATTATTTTCACCATTATGAATAAAGTAAGTGCCTCTCTTACTGTTTTACAATCATCACCTTCCTTTATGGACCCATCACCTATGTTTCTATTTCTATCCAAATATTCTTCTTTTTTAGTACATACTCTCTTTATTTTTTTATTATCAATATAAATAATTAATTTTATGCATATTAAAAAGTTGGTTATTTATATTAAGTTTTGTTATTTTTATAAAATTTTTCCTAAATTATCTTTATTATAAATATTAAAAGATGTAGTATAATTAAAAGGTCATACATATGTTTTAAAAAATTAACATTATATCAAATTGTGTTTTATATCCTTCATGTGAACTTACATTGAAATTCTACTAAAAAAATTTAAAATTTGATGATTGACTCTAATCTTATATAGTGTTGTATCTTATTCTAATATAAACTTTATATATATATATATATATATATATATATATATATATATATATAGATAGATAGATTAGCTTATACAAAATTATATATGCTTAAACAGATATTTGAAATGTTAGTTTTGAGAATATAACTATATTTAATATTCATAAGAGATAACTTTATTTATAGTAGTTTAAGGTAGTGTTTTAAAAATCGGATCGAACTGACCGGTCAGACTGGTTAAATTGGGAACCAGTGGTCCAGCCGGTCTGAATCTTAAGTTGGATCGGTTATGCATTTGACCTGTTTCAAACAGGATTGAATCGGTCAATTTTCCGGTCCGACCAGTGAACCGGTGGGTCAAACCGGTTCAACCATAAATTTTTTTTTTTAAGGGATCACAAACCACAAAAATAACAATGAGAATTAAATCTTTTAATGGTAGAACAAATAGTCTTATTAAACATAACAATGACTACTTGTTCTAATGTATATGCAACTTAAATAACTTTTATAACATATTATTAATTTTAAATTATATATTTAATAATATAATATCTATGTAGATATTACATATTTATTTTGTGATATCAATTGCAAACATATTATATATATACATATTATTTATATTTTTAATTTGTATTAGTATACAGTTTAACATGTAATTTTTTTATACAAAATAAAAATATAGATAATTTTAAATAAGATGAAAATTGAAATTTAAAATAGGATATGAATTTATTAAAATTTATAAGTATAAAATATATTTAACATGAATATTTTTTTTTAAATTAATAAAAAACCGAGTCATGCAGTTCAATTAGTGACCCACCGATTCAACCTTTGACCCACTAACTCAGTACCCTAACCGGTTCAATGACCGGTCCGATTTTTAATTAAAACTATGATTTAAGGTTTAAGGTTTAGGGTTCTATACACATCCTTAAATAGACCTTAATTTTGGGATCTATTTAAAACATCAACATTTTCTAGCAAATATTTTTTATATACATGTACTTGAAGATTAACCTCCCAACTACTTACTTAATAGAAAAGTTTTGTTGAATGTTCAAAAAAATTTCAAAGAGTTTTTTTTAATAATATTCCTTCTGAACCCATATATAAAAAAAAAAAAGTATCTAAAAATTTTAAACTTTAAAATAAATAAATTTTAACTAACTTGATCCTATTTAATGTTATCATTTCAAAAATATTCCTTATATCAAATTTAATTACTATTTCCAATAAATATTATTAAGGGTACGTTAGGAAGTAAATTTTAGTTTTTATATGAAATCAATCAAATTAAATAATTTTAACTAAAATTTTTAATATGTGTAAATTTAGGTATATTTACTTATACATTAGTTCAGAGGGAGTATGTGTTAATTAATTTTTATAAAATATTTTTTGTTTCATAAATATTATATGCATGATGTTTTAAAGTTGACAATCATGGATTAATTCGCATTCTTATGATCTATTTTTTGCTAGTTAAATATTATTCCCTTAATGGTTACACTCCGTAAACACAAATTAATTATTAGTGAACCATACTTAAGAAATAAAGAGGATATTACACATGAGAAATGTTAGCAATACTATCTTCAACATTTTTTTTATTATTTGTTGAAAAACATAGTTTTTAACAAGTCTTATCGTAATCCAGGAGAGAAACTTTATACAATAATGAAGTTGCAAGACTAAAAAAATGACAAATATTAGACACCATTTTTTAGAAACAATTAATATTATTCTCTAATAAAAATTAGATATTTACTTTTATAATGTACATAAATATATGTTAATAAATTTTATATTAAATATAAATATATATTACTAAAATGAATCTTCAATTTTTTAATAAAATTGATTTAATAATAAAAAAACCGTATTAAAGAAAAAAGTGTTAAAGGAGATAATGGCAAACATTTCAACGTTATAAATAATGGTTGATTGAAATAAATAAAGAAGACAAATGTGAAACTGTGAAAAACTTAAATTCTTGCATCTAATTTGACAGCACACTGAAGCTTTTACTAGGAGAGAGAGAAAAGGGAAACACGCTTCAATTGTGATTTTAATATAATTGGGTTCATATTTCAGCGTGACAAACTTTAATTAGAGTGCAGTCTGAAAATGGTCAAATAAATACACTAGTAGTACGTAGTAGTAATAATAAACAATGCTGCAATAAATTACAATAAAAAAAAATGGTCTAAATTGATTGAATCTACAAATTCTGAACTAGGTTGAAATGTTGAATGCAATTAGGTTAGAGAATGATAGATAGGTTTTATTTATTAATGCAGACATAATTAGCTTCCACCCGTTTCATTAAAACCATAAAAAGTAGTATTTTGTACGAAAAATGGTACTCTAAAACTTTAATTTTGCAATACAAAAAAACATATTTATAATCGTATATGGCAACAGATATTAAAAAAAGGGTGAAACGCATGCGTTTGATTAAGGGTGAAAGCAGGCATGATTAATAATTAATCAACTTACGAGGCGCAAGAATTAGTAATTAAGATTTAAGGATGATGGATGCGTTTGAGTTGACTGGCAGCAGCATAGCAAATAGCAATAAATAAGGGTCTTGAAATTTGAATATAATAATAATAATAATAATGAGAAAATAAAAGTACTTGTAGTTCCAATTTCTATCTTTCTTTTCTTTTCTCTCTCTTCTTCTCCCTCGCTTCTGCCTCTGCAACTCAAAACAAAACCCTAACGCTGTCTTCCATCGGAAAATGTACAAGAACCAGCTTCAGGAGCTGGCCCAGCGAAGCTGCTTCAACCTCCCTTCCTACACCTGCATTCGGGAAGGCCCCGATCACGCCCCCCGCTTCAAGGCCACCGTCAACTTCAACGGCGAGATCTTCGAGAGCCCCCACTACTGCTCCACTCTCCGCCAGGCCGAGCACTCCGCCGCCGAGGTCGCCCTCAATTCCCTCTCCCACCGCGCCCCCTCTCACTCCCTCGCCGCCAGGATCCTCGTAAGCAGATCCTCACATTTCTTTCTCTCTCTCTCTTCACGTTACTGTCTATTCATTCCTGCTAATTCTATTATTGCTGACGTTGGGTTCTTGTGTGCAAATTTTCAGGATGAAACGGGGGTTTACAAGAACCTCTTGCAGGAAATTGCTCAGAGGGTGGGGGCTCCGTTGCCGCACTACTTTACATTCAGGTCAGGCTTAGGACATCTTCCTGTTTTTACTGGGACGGTAGAGTTGGCTGGAATCATGTTTACTGGTGAACCTGCCAAGAATAAGAAACAAGCAGAGAAAAATGCTGCCATGGCGGCTTGGTCTTCTTTGAAGCAATGTAAGTGCCTCCCTGCCTTTTCTCTCCATGCTTTTATTTCATGTAAAGGGATATCCAGCTTTGCTTCAGTTTGTCTTGTCAATAAGGCTTCAAAATACCACAAACTGAAACTAGATCACTGTCGATTCCCTGTTTCTTCCGAAAATTCGCCTGTAGTGCCCGCTTATCCGGGGTAAAGGCCAAGATCATGTTCAATGCATTTATAGATCCTTTTTCCGTGTGACTTTCTTTCAGATGACCTAGTGTTATGTGCCACATAGTTTTACCTGCATATGTGACGCTATAATCTTCCTTTTGCCGATTTCTTTTTGTCCAATTGAGTTTTAACTTTTTAGTGAACTACTTAATAGAAGCAAATCGCCCTGCTATAGTGCCAATGCAGGGCAGGGACTCCCATGGCTGCTTACAATTGTTCTCTTCTGTCTTTCTATCACTTTGTGCTTGTACATTAGGCAGAGTGTAGTTGATATTACGGCCTTCTCCCACGTTTGGTTCAGCTTAAATATGGGAGATAATAGCCTATTTTCAAAAATTCTCTCTGCAAGTTGATCAAAATCTGTGATTAGATTTCCAAATTAAGCTGAACCAAAAATGCATGAAATCTATAAAAAAGGCCCCACCTATTAACACTTCAGTTTTCTCTCTGTTGGTTTTGCAACTATATTCCAGAAACTCAATCATTTTCCAATCAAACCTGCCCTTTTGTTATCAGGTCTTTGCCCTGTCACCACTCACCATTGTTTCCCACAACTTTCTAGATATAGTATTTAACCATTTATTTTCTAGTTGATTATACTTGTTACTTAATTGAGTATTTTTTTTTTCTTCATTTGGGTGCCTAGACAGGCCAACAATCAAACTTGTTACACAATTGTAGATCCCCACACTGTTCTAGTTCCACCAACGCCTACTTCCTGCGTTGCTGCATTTGATCATGACTTGTTTATTGTGTTTTAGGGTGTGTGTGATTGTGCACCTAGCAAGAACTTCCACTAATTAATTACAAATATGTCTTCAATTTTGGTAGTTTTTTGTTGTTGAGTATTCATATACATGTACTATATAAGTTATTTATCTTGTATCCATAATGTTCAAGTATACTGGTCATTTTCAAGTGTCTGGGATTGACTGCTACGTTCTATGTTATCCATGATTGGCAACTATGGTCTTAAGTATGTATAAAAATGATCAACTATGAATTAACTAATGTTTTCTTTCTTGGCAGTGGCAAAAGAAACTGCCAAGTCTTCAACTGAGCCAGAGAACAATGACGAACTAGAACAAATCACTATAGCACGGGCCTTACTGAACTACCGACTGAAGGAAAAGATTTCAATGTCAAATCCAAATGCTCCAATTCCATTTCCAAAGATGTTTCAGATTCAGAATCCCAGGCCAACCAGTCCTCAGCCTCCACCTGCCGCCACATCAAAGATTCTTCCCTTAATTTGCCAAAAGGCAGCTCCTCGTAACAGGCATCTAGTTGCAGCATCTCCAGCACCAGCTGTGAGTGACAATTCTGCAATGCCGCAACTTTCTGCTACACCAGATAGCCGAGGAATTCGTCGCCCCAAGTTCCCTGCTGCCGGAGCAGCTCCTTATGTTCCCATTAGACAAATGAGACCACCTTGCCATGGGATGGCACCACCGGTAACGATTCGGACTGCAATACCTGTATTCTCCCCACCACCACCACCAGCAGCAGCCACTGCAGCTGCAGTGTCCCATCAAGTACTACGAGCTCCTTCTGTACGAGTTGCTCCTCCAGTCACTATCCGGCAAGCTGTTCCAGTATTTGCTGCTCCACCAGTTAGAAAAGATGAACCTATTCCCATTATAAAAGACGCTCCAGTATTTGCTGCTCCGCCCATTAGAAAAGATGAACCTGTTCCCGTCCTAAAAGACGTTCCAGTATTTGCTGCTCCACAGGTTAGAAAAGATGAAGCTGTTCCCATCCTAAAAGACGTACCAGTGTTTGCTGCTCCACCGGTTAGAACGGACGAACCTGTTCGCTCCCCAAAAGACGATCCACCAACAATTAGTGCCCCTAGCCTGGAAGACAAATTGCCAGCCCAAACTCCGGAGACAGAAACCAAGACTGGGACTATTTCACCTGAATCTGAGATGGTGCCGAGCATGGAGCAGCTGAAAATTTGATGTTTATTTTGAGTAGAGGTCTGATATCTGAATCCATGGAAATGTGGTCATGGTTTTATGATGATGTGGAGTTTGCTTCTCATGTTATAATGAGTGATGTAATATCATCCCTTCCTTTTGCCCTGTTAAAATGAGACAGTTGGTGCGGGTTAGCAGCATCAACAGTCCAAATATCTGTGAAATTGAAGAGCGGTTTACCATATAATTTGCCTTTTTTTTTTTAATTTTATATATGTTAGTTATATATTTATGGTATTATACATATTCATCTTCCATTCCCTTTATTTCAGCAGGCAATTGGATCTCTGGTTGTTTTTTGGGTCACCATTTGTTATTTGTTTGTTTTGTCGAAATGAAAAGATGGACACCGCCCCCTTGCCGGTTTGTTCGTTTACGAAGAAGTTTCATTCAGTGCTATTAAGCCTCAGTGATGAAATGGGTTAGACGCAACCAATCTATATACTTTTAAGTCACTGTGCTTGGTAAAACATTGGAGCATAATCAGATTTTCCACCAAGTTCAAACTTTTAAAAATTTACCAAAAAAATGCAGTTCAGTGTTTTTTGATTGGTTGATGATAAATCATAAATATAATAATAGATTTATGTCAAGCTATTCAATTGAATAGTTAGTTTATACAGAAAATTTGACGCAACTTAAGCACGACTTGGGTATGTCACTATGCACTAAACAAGAATGATCATTTGTTTAAAGAAATGAATAATAATAGGTAAGGTTAAAAAGTAAATATAAATTATTCTACCAAATAGTCTGTTATTTCCAACTTTTAATTTTGATTATATGGCAATTATACAATTTAGATTTACTGTTTTACATTTTTAAAATAAAAAATGCTTTCAAAATTTGTCTCTTATATGAGTGTAAGTGTGTCCTAAAAAGAAATATGGGTGCATATGTATGTGGCTTAATTATATCATATCTTCATTACCAGTTTTTAAGTGTATCCCCTAATTTTAACTACTCTCATTTTATGTCCATAACTTTTCAATTGATAAATCAAGTCTTTCACCCAAATATTTCATTCAATCAATATTAGGGATATTTATGGATTGAGTTGCCAATGAAAACTTGCTAAATTAGTTTAGATTGGTTCGATTAATTTATTTATTATTTCAAGTTTAAATCAAATTAATTATAACATGATTGATTTCTACTTTATTATTTTTCAACTTGAATAAACCCAATCACTTGATCTATTATTTTCCAACTTTTAGACTCTGGTATTTTTATTTTATTTTTATCTTTTCTGTCTTTGTCATTCATTTTGACTCTTTTATAATTTTATTGAGTGGTATCAAGCATCTTCATTTGATTATTTAATATGTAAATACTTTTTATGACATTTTTTTAAGAGAAAAATAGAATTTTTATTAAATCATACTTAGTGGAATATAAGACATGTCCATATAGAATATCAAAAATAGTATACAAAGATTGTGTAGTAAAATAAATCAAATGCTTTGAAATATACCTAAATGAGTTGTTTTTTTTTTTTTTTAAATAAATAACCAAAAAAATTTATGAATTTATACTTATTATAAAAGTAATAAATTTTCACGATCACTCTTCTAGTTTTCACCTTTTTATTAGATACTATTACATTTTAATATAAAAAAAATCAAAATTCTGTCAAAAATAAATATATAGTGACATAAAATGCCTCTTTTTCTTACTTTTAAGTCACTGTGCTTGGTAAAACATTGGAGCATAATCAGATTTTCCACCAAGTTCAAACTTTTAAAATTTTTACCAAAAAAATGCAGTTCAGTGGTTTTTGATTGGTTGATGATAAATCATAAATATAATAAGAGTTAATCACCTATACATTGTCGGTATAAAGTTTTTTTACATTGACAACCAATTATATCTTTTAATTGTATCATGTCACTATAAATATATTTACTTTTAACAGTGACATGACACAATTAAAAGATATAATTGATTGTCAGTGTAAAAAAACTTTACACTAACTATAAGTGATTAACTCATATAATAATATATATTTATGTCAAGCTATTCAATTGAATAGTTAGATACTATTACATTTTAATAATTTTTTTTCAAAATTCCGTCAAAAATAAATATATAGTGACATAAAATGTCTCTTTTTCTTACTTATTGATACACAATAAAATATTTATTTATATTTAACTTTTGAATTTTTTAATGTGATGAAAATTCTTTCAAATCCTCCGTTTTTGAGGAAACAACATTTTTCTCAAAATATAATTGAAATGTTATCCATCATTGATTTGTTCAGTTTAACATACTATTATATAATAATTAAATTAAAATAAAAAATTCTTGAAAACATTAAAACAAGAATAAAAATAACTCTTGTTGCATCTATCATTAGAATTGATCCAATATATTGTTAAGCCTAAACAAATCTTAGAGTAAAATTTTTAAAAAATTAATAATAATATCTTTTCTGTCTTTTTCATTCATTTTGGCTCTTTTATAATTTTATTGAGTGTTATCAAGCATCTTCTTTTGATTATTTAATATGTAATTACTTTTTATGACATTTTTTTAGGAGAAAAATAGAATTTTTATTAAATCATACTTAGTGGAATATAAGATATGCCCATATAGAATGTCAAAAATAGTATACAAAGATTGTGTAGTAAAATAAATAAATCAAATGCTTTGAAATATATTAAACGAGTTGTTTTGTTTTTTTTTTTTTTTGTGAAAGAAATAACTAAAATTTTCTATGAATTTATACTTATTATAAAAGTAATAAATTTTCACGATCACTTTTTTAGTTTTTACTTTCTTATTAGACACTATAGCATTTTAAGAATTATTTTCTCTCAAAATTCCCTAAAAAATAAATACATAGTGACATAAAATGTCTCTTTTTCTTACTAATTGATACACAATAAAATATTTATATATATTTAACTTTTGAATTTTTTAATGTGATGAAAATTCTTTCAAATCCTCAGTTTTAGAGGAAACAAAATTTTTCTCAAAATACAATTGAGATGCTATCCATCATTGATTTGTTCAATTTAACACACTATTATATAATAATTAAATTAAAATAAAATAATCATGAAAACATTAAAAAAAAAAAACAAAAATGACTCTTGTTGCATCAATCATTAGAATTGACCCAATATATTATTAAGCCTAAACAAATCTTAGAGTAAAATTTTTAAAAAATTAATAATAATATCTTTTGATAAAAACAAAAATATTTTAGAGATAAATCTTCAAAAAATAATTATATTTATATATTTTATAAAGATAAACTTTTTAGAATGAACTTTTAAAAATACCAAAACAAAAATGACTTTTAAATTATAGACATTAAACAAAATTATATAAACCACAATGTAGTTGTTTTTTTTTTGAAGGAACCTAAAACAAGAATTTTGTTCACCTTACGCTTTTATCGACCCTAGTTGCATCTTATACATTTTATTTTTATTTAAGTTTCTTTTTCACATTTTTATACTATGTCATACCTATGCTATATTTTTGGACTTTGAGACGAGGATTTTAATTCGAACAACTGAGTGACTAAGATGATTAAATACGAACAATTAAATTTTTTTGCATTGTTTTCAGGGTTTTTCTTAAACTTTAAAGTTTTTAGGCGTTGTTATCATTATCATATTTTTAATTTATTCTATTGTTCATATTTTTTAATTTGTCTTTTTAATTTTTATTAAAATTTAATTTTAATATTTTATAAGAAATTATCAAATACTTAAAAATAATTTAAATTATTTAGCATAAATTTAAATATAATTTATACGCCCAAAATTTTTATTTATTATGAATTTTTAATTATTTTAATTTGTATTCCTTTTTTACGGTTAAACTTGACCAAAATTTTAATTGCAAAACATATTTTGACCCATTTACTGGTAACGACTCTTTTTCTAAACTTAATGCGTTTTAAAGTTTGACCAAATCTAAATAATTGTTTATTAAGGTTTATAAATAAATCAATAATCTTAGTAGCCCAAATAAGCTAAAAGTCCTATTTGTAAAAATAAACAAATAAGTCAATGAACATATGAAGATTTAATAAATATATCATAGGCATGTGTGAGATAGTGATTTACGTACTATTTTCTCTCTAATCTCCTAATAATGTCTATCATTTTTTTATATTTTAGATTTGACTATTAGTTTTCCTTTTTCCATCACATGACTTCAAAAGTTACTTCGTGTGAGGGTCGTGACATCAGCTTGACCGGTAGTTCAATTCAAAACCTAATAGTTAGATAGGTTTTTTCACGTTGAAATTATTCAAAAACATAATAATATACATTTTACTATATATTTCACAATTTGGGATGGAAGAAGATAGAAATAGTAATAAATAAAAAATAGAAGAAAAAAAATCGCATTTTGAAATAGAAGAAGTGAGAAATAATAACAAAAATATATAAATAAAAAAATAAGAAAACAGGTGCGCACACAGACATATATATATATATATATATATATATATATATATATATATATAGAGACATATATATATATAGAGGAGAGATCCTTTTACTCCAGGAGTAAGTCTATATAGATTTACTCCGCTCAATAACTAATGTTTTACATCAAATTTTAACGATCCAACCGTTCAATTTAAATTCTTAATGCATAGATTAAACTTGCAAATTTTTATAAAATTTGAAAATCATTTGATACTTCATTTCATTAATTCGAATCTATGTTTAAAATGATTTTATGATTATCCGTCAATTTGAATTAATGAAATGAAGTATCAAATATTTTTAAATTTTATAAAAATTTGCAAATTTGATCTATGCATTAAGAACTTTAAATTAAACAGTTGGATTATTGAAATTTGATGTAAAACATGAGTTATTGAACAGAGTAAGTTTAGGTAGACTTACTATTAGAGCAAAATAATCCCTCCTCATATATATATATATATATATATATATATAATTATTTAAAATAAATTTAGTTTGATTTTAATGTCTCTTAATTTTAAGTTATACTACTATTATTACAGGAGAAAAAAAGACATTTCGTTTATCTATTTAAAAGAAAATAAAACAATGAATAATTATTTAGAAGATGAAAAATCAAGAATTGATAAATGTAATGATAAAGTAAGGAGTGAGAATAAATAAATAAAACAAAAAATAACTTAAAAATAATTATAAGAGTAAATTAATCCTAAATTTATATACACCATAAAAGATATTCCTTTAATAATAATAATAATAATAATAATATTAAATTATTATTATTATCTTAAAAAATACTTAAATTATTTTTATTAAAATTTATAGGATGGATTTATTAATAATATTAAATGTCATATTTATAAAAAAAATATTTTTTTCAAATCAATATTTTTAATATCGATTTTGTCAAGACATTTAGTTCATGATTTAATGTTTCAACCATAATCGAATCAAACTTAATAAAATAATAATTATAATTAAATAATACATAATTTAATATTATATAAATATAATATCATAATTTTCACTAAAAATAAAATATTATTTTATAGGTTTTTAACATTTAAAATGCATGTAAAAATATAAACATAATATTTAATTTTAAATTTTAATGAAATATAGTAATGTATATTAATTATTAGAATTTTATATTTACAATAGAAAAATTATAGTCAAATTAATATAATATAAAATTGTAAAATATAAAGATATTAAAATTATAAATCAATATAAATGAATAAGTTATGTCATCATAAGGAAATTGTTAAAAATGATAGATAAAATGATTTCTTCCTATAAGTAATTTTTGTTAAATATATTTTTATTTATCATAAAAGTGATTTAAATAATCTTATAAATTAAATATATATTTAAAAAAAAAATAGTACTGGTTCCACTAGATTTCTACATTTGTTTTAGATCGATTTGATCTGTATGCATCAATTTTGAAACACTTTGATTATTTTGAGTTTAAAAACGAGACACTAATTGAATCAACCGGTCTAGTCAAAATTTAAAATTATGGTTTAAATATTTATTTGATCTTTAATTATAATTTTATGAAATTTTTACCTTTTAATCTTATAATATAAAAACAACTTTTAGTCTGTATTGATTTCATTTTTTTCTTTTAATCCTTATAGTTTTATAAACTTTATTTTTAACTATTATAACAATAGACAACAAAAGTAAAAATAAAAATAAAAATGTATATAGAAATTAAAAATATTTTAAATTATATAAATTAAAAGATAAAATTCCCAAGACTATAAAATTACATAGTATTATATCTTTTTTACTTTTGGTTTTTAATTTACCATATTTTTAAGCTACATTTTAATATTAATACTATTATCTATATGTAATGGTGGTAGAATATATCGACTTTTGTATTTTTTAATACCATTTAATTATAACTAGTATTTTAATATATGTAATGAATGGATTAAATATTTATTATATGTAATTAAAATTTATAATAAATTATATATATACCATAATTAAAATTTATATAAATAGATGTTTTTAAACATATAAATTATATTTATATTTATAATAAATAATTTATATTGTAACAAAATAAATATTTTTTTTTATTTTGAAAATATTTAAATTTAATTTATAAATAATTATATAAATAAAAATTGAATAAGATAAAAAAGATTAAAAAAAAATTATAAAAACTCTTCCATCGAATATAAGTTTTCAAAAATACTTAGATAGAAATTTGTATTTAATATATGAATATTAATGTATCATATACAATACTTTTATTTATAATATCTTAAAAGTTATATAAGACTGTACACATTTTGTTTATGAAAATTAAATATTTAGAGGGTGTTTGTTTTACATAAAGATATTAAATTTTCGAAAATCATATTCTGATGAAATATAACTTTGGCACCTCTTATCATGAAAATTGAAATGATTTAAAATGTAAGATAACTATTTTTTCAAGAATAAACAATACTCCAAAATATACTTTTAAAACTTAAGATAAATATAAAAATTATACATTTCTATTCAAATAGTATTTCAATCCGTGAGACAAATGCGCTCTTATTATTGATATTGGAGAGGCATAAGATAAGATTATCTACCTCAAGATGGAAGATCACTGATGTTATTATTACTTATTACTATTAGTACCATAGACCTTCCTTGGCATTGAATACTGATCCACCCTGCCTTATGTGGAGAAAATTCATCCCTATTTGTTTTTTCTAATTAATTTATCTTCGCCACGTTGTACTCAACGGGTCGAAAGAAGCACTGTTTGGAGTAGTTCAAATGTGAAATCACATTAATCCGCATGAAATGCCTTCCTAACCTGTCAAGTCATTTTCATTCTGTGCTTGATTTACAACACCTTCCTGTGTAGTCCTCATGAGCCACTGTTCAATGAGACATAAAATTTTTCACTTTGCAAATAATGCAAAATCTGAGATAAATGACAAGAGAAAAGGGGTTATTAACTTAACTCATGCTTCCAAAATTAACCAAACAGAACCTTAGATTAATCATCTGAAACCTTTCTGTGTCCCAGCCTTAAATGGAAGTGCAGAATGAGTCATGGGGTGGTAGTTGGTCTTGGTTTAATGCTTGTTTGAATTGAACAGAATTTTTTAGCTGACCATGATTCTTCCCAACTTGATCATTATTATGACTCCGGTCCTCGTTTCTATAAACATTACAATCACAAACTGCAAGTATGTGCCATAATTGAGTTCAGAGATTCCCAAAATGTATAACTGCTTATTCTCATTCATTTATTGCCACGAGGCCTTCTTTCTTTTTTATCTGTCAAATTTGTTATTATTATTCTGCATCATATTCCATTTTTTTGGTTCCTATCTACCAAATTAGAACTATTTTATTCCTCACTTTCTTTATCTTTGGACTCTCTTAAATGGGGTATAGGAAGAATCTAAACTCAATATTCATCAAAACTATAAGCAACACAACATTAAGCAAGAAGTAACACGTAGGTTTATGTTTACAGAAGCTAACCAAATTGTTGATATCTTGACAAAACGTGAGCATTTTATGGAGTTGGAGTGCATGTTTTTGGGAATCCACTTCCATGGATTCTGATTTCTTGGTTGGCTATTTTCCTTTTAGAGGTTTTTAGTTTGGTCGATTAGTTCCTGATATACCAAAAGCAAAACAAAAAGTTATATCTGTGTTTTTGGTTTTTTTGATACTAGCTTTGTTATGCAATAATGCTGCATGGCCATCAAAATTATAGTAGCTGGCTTTGGAATTTTGATGTGTATCAGGGGAATTTTCTTTCTCCAACTTGATTGGTTTCCATTAAGATAAAGAAGTTAAGGTTGTTAAGTGGCATGTACGACGTTATCCCACTTTGCATATTTAACAAGTTCATAGAAAATGATGGGAAGTCACTAGTAGAAAGAAATTATTATACTTGCAAATGGAGCCAACATTTATGTCTAACTTTATAATAAAAAAAATATAAGAATCACTAACAGATAGTAGAGTATTAAGAAAGGTTTGCATAGTAAAATGCATGATAACAGATAAGGACAAAGTGTAGGTAAAAGTGTCCTAGGGGCATCTCATATCACACATACGATTCTTGAAATTCAATTCATGCCAGTTTGTTTGGACCTTGAATGGTAACATTTTATTGGTGGGAACAAGAGATTCAATACGGTGCCACATTGGAGTATACCAACAAGTTTTCAAATATTGAGGGTGCAAAAGAGATAAAAGGATAAGACAAGAACCCCATACAATTTTGATTGAGATTTTAAGCATCGGTGATCTGTGATTACATTCTCTTGAAGTGACTAATGGGTCCCTTTTTCCTTTAACCTTGGCCTATTTATACTGCTCTTTATGCCAGGTTAGGAGCTCAAATCAGGTAGTTATACAATATCAATTAATTTGTTTGTCTTTTAGTGGACAAATTATTGTTTGTTTCCAGATTTTTTCATATCTGTCTAGCATTCATATCGACTAAATTATATTTTTTTCTTCAATTTAGAAAGCATTATATTGGTACATATAATTAAGAAAATATCAAATAAATTCTTAAAAATGTAAATTGATAATATGTTTATTTAAAATACAATATATATATATATATATATATATATATATATATGTGTGTGTATATGTGTCTAAAATATAATATTAAAATATATTAAAAAACTAAATTGACAATAAATATTGAGTATAGAAGCTTATTTGATATTTTCTTAATTTTAAAAACTAGTATGAGATGTTTATTACTTTTGTGGATGAAATTAATTTTTACTTACATATAACCAAGTTTTTTTTAATAAAAAAAAATTGGCAACTAGGAAATGATATTATCAAAATAATATTTTAAATAGTATTAAGACACTCTTAATAATTTTGTGGAATTTATTAAATTCTTATTGAATTACTCATAAATGTTGAATTTTTTTTTATAAATTTTGTTGAAAATATCAAGTAGTCAATATGAAAAAGAATGAATGCTAATTAATATAGTGAAAATAAGATGTAAGATGTTAGATGAAGATTGGCCTGAAGTATATAGATTATAGAGTATATATGTAGAATAATATTAATAAAATAATGTGATGTAAAGGAGTGGTGTTGATGAAATGGAGAGTCTCCATTAAAACCAAGTAGACAGTTTTGCTTAGGCAACACCCTTAACCACCGAGAGCCTGCAATGGCATCTTTATCCATATGTGGGTTAAAGCTTTATGGTGAAAGGAACAGAGCATGGGAGGGTGAAATGATGTGAGAAAACAATAAGAGAGAGAAGGGTACGATAATGACAATAATAAGTGTGCCACTGAAGCAAAGGAGAGAGTGTTTGTGTGTGTCAAAGTGGCTGACTTGTGTGGGCCCAAGTCTCCACTTCAACGACACCAACCCCTCAAAGCAAGGCCACCTCAGCATTCTATTGATTTACGCAACAAACCAATTTTTTAAAAGGAATGGGGAGCCGGCCCAGACAGGGTGGGCCCACGTGATTGGACCCGAGATGGGGCCCAAAAGGGCCTTATATTCCTTTCCTATGAGAAAAGCAATGACTCAAGGCAAAAGGAGATGGGAACCCTCCACCCATTGAGAAGACACTAAGAAGATCAATTAAATCATATAAAAGATGGAACGAGAGGGGGACAAAGTGGAAGGATGTTAATCCCATCATTGTAAAGTTTAGAAAAGAAAATATTCCCATTTGACTTTCTTATATCTCATCATACACCATTCATTGTACTACATCTATATTTAGGGTAAATAAATTTTATTATATACCCCTTCTTATGTCACCCTCTTCTTCCCTAACTTCACAAAACAACAAATCAAACTTCCTTCCAACTATCTGCTTACCCAATAAATCATAACCTTCTAAAATATTCTTTTCTAACATATTACTATATTTTTAAACTCTTATTAATAATATATGATTCGTTAGTGTTAATTTCAGTCGTACTATATTCAAAAAAAAAATTAAGTAAAATTTTGCAATGCTACATATTTCAATTTCCTTAACCATAAACTAATTCCATTCACAATTCTATGATTAATGGTCCTTGGAATTTCGGTACATCCAAGTTTAAGATGCGTGATTTGAAAAGAAAGATCCAAAATTAGAAGGATTGCAAGTTTTTCCCCTTAAAATGAAAAACTCTTGCACACATATTCTAGAAGTATGGGTTGGAATTATTGGTTCCTGAAAAAAAAACTAGAAAGAAGAATAAAATGGTGATTATTGGAGGAGGAAGTTGTTGGAAAACTATGGAAAAGACATTATGAATTGATATGTTTGTGATGAAAGGGGGATTTGAGCACTAATGTTGAATATTAACGATTCTTTTAGATCACTTTGACAGAGAGAGGATTGTTGTCTGATATGAAGTGATTGCATTGCACCCAAATAATGCCGACAACACCATGGAAGCATGAAGAGCTTTTTCCCATGTTGCAAGTCAATTTCTTCGACCTTTTGCTTCCTATTTTTTCCACATGGGTTTTTGCCATTGGCATGCTTCCAATGGAATTAACGCAAAGTCGTATGGAGCAGATTGCAAAAATCCATCTTCTCTTTTTTCAAACTTCGCTCTTCCATCTAAGCTTATCATATCCAAACAAACATCTTTGACTCTCTCTATATATTTTCTTTTTTGTATTTAACTCTCCAAATTTCTCTCTTTCTGTCATTTTGTACATTTTCAAACCCTCCCTTTGACACCCATATTTGTTCTTTTGTGTTTCTAATGTAAAGTGTTTTTATATGGTGTCAATTCATTCACCACCACCGAATTAATTGCCTTGTACATATGTGCACACCATTCTGAGGTGATTTTCACTTTAATTACTAGTGCATTTTCTATATTTTCTTTTTTTTAAATAAAAAAGCTTTGACCTTTTCATTTCAACTACATGCATGATTTTGATTTGATACATTAATCTATTATTTTTAAACACATAACTGATTGAAGTATTCACCATTTTTATTTTGATTATTTTTGCAAGTGTAGGGAGTTTTATGAGGTAGATCTGCATGTAGAGGATCATATTGACAGCAACAAATATTTAATGAGGGTGGCACAATATAAAATCATTGTATCCAAAAGATTAATTTGGACTTGAAGTGTTGAAAGGCAAAATTTTTATGTTATGGTGGTTGTTGCTTGTGATGCAATAATAGAAAAGTTGGATTAATTATTGAGTATAATGAGGAAACAACAAATAATAACTAGTCTTAATCTACGATACCTATAATTATATATGCTGTATCTCAGTATTCAATTTATGGGAAGCACGTGACATTACTTTTCGCGCATGCCAAAAGCACCCTAAACATATAAATGACACGTCATTAATTATTTTTCTATTTCCTTTTTTATATATAATAATACCTACACACCTACTTTTATTGGTGGATATTCAATCAATTAAAAAATAAATCTCAAAATCTCACCGATCATAACTAACGTGCGCCGATGGTGTGGTCGGCGCCGGAAGATTATTCATAACTATAATATAGTGCCAACTTCATTTAAAAAATAAGTACAAAACTATAATATACAATGTACAATAATCAATTTGGTTGGGAATTAGATTTGATTCAAGATACTATTTTTTTTAATAATATTTACTAACAAATGTTTTTTTATACAAATGTATATGAATTAATCATTTATATACTGTTAATGTAAAGTTTTTTTTTATACTGGCAAACTAATTATATCTTTTAATTATACCATGTCATTATTTAAAGTAAATATATTTATAATGACATGACATAATTAAAATATATAATTGATTGTTAGTGTAAAAAAACTTTAGTAATTAACTTAATACATATAAAAGACACAATCTTTCTAGATACTTAAAATTGTTATTTTTTATATGCAATTTTTTTATGTTGCTAGAAATCGAGATCTCTAAGTTCAGAAATCTCATGTCAACTGATCTCATTGCTGGTTTCTGTTAACCATGTTGATTCATTCGTGTAAAAATCGAAAAACCTATAAATTTTTAGGGTGTATTATTTTATTGGTATTCTTGAAGTGGAAGAATGGTCCCTCATATTTTGTAATATGAATTTGTCCTTTCCTTACCTGAAGAATCTCCACACTGCCATTTCCATTATCTCCAAATAACTTTATATTCATCTGTTTTCATTCCGAGTGACGATTAAAAATAGTTTTGGTACATAAATATGTCGATTGAATTGACCCCAAAGTTCCAAGATTGACCATGATTTGCATTTGTAATGTAATGAAGAATAAACACATAATCCGTTATCCTTGCAGCTAAGGTAATAATTAAGAAATGTATAAGACAACTGTGGACGGAAAGTGTTGATTGGTTTAGTACAACGAATATGCTTTAAAGTTTAAAGTTTCAAACATCTTTCTTGTCAATAATAATCTTTTCATGAACACTAATATTATACACAAAGATGATGAATGACATTATATATCGTTAGTAGTGTAAAAAAAGCTACTTAAATAATAATTGAATACTTATTAAATGAATGCTTGTCATATAAATACTTATATATAAGTTGCTTTTCTAATTAAAAAATGTGATTAAGCTAACTGCATGTAAACTATAATTGAGTTGGTTCAAAAGTTCCAAGAAATTTACCAGTGCATCATAAAATATTTTTATACCAGTGTTATATATTTATACAAGTGCTTATATTGAAAGTGAAACCCAATTAAACTTTAAATGAGTTCTTCCAAACACATTAATAGGTAATAAATTATTTTAGAGATCAATATAAGAGATTGGGCAGTAAGTTAGCAAAATATTAGAAAAATATAAATATATGGTCTGTTTGGTTTTTTTTTTCTTATAGTTTTTCTGAAAACATTATTTCTTTTTTAAATTTCAAGACTTAAAAATATATATTATTTTTATTTCTTGTGTTTTATTCTTTGGATACATATACCTATGAGTCATGATCTTGTTGCTATTGGGTGAGTAATTAAGTAAATGGTGTGTCTGGGAAGAACGAAGGAAATGGGATGAATGAAAATGAGAAGAAAAAAAAGTAGATCACAGTAAATTAAAAAATATAAATAGTCTTTTGATTGCGTGGTCAGAGAGAAATAAAAATAATAATGATCGATTTTAATTTTTCAAAATTGTGTTTTTTTTTTTGTTTATGACAAATTAAAATTGTTATAAAACCTCAAAAATTGTAAACAAAAAATGGCATGACTGTTTTCAGCCACTACGATACGTATCTCATATAGTTAAAGTATTGTTTATTTCTGCAATTTTGTAGAAAAATAAAAATACGTGGATCCCTCACTATTTTCCTACATTTTTCTTTATCCTTAATTAATTTCCCTCAAATTCATCTTCACCCAATAAGTTGTTCAGTGTCTTATATGATCAACGACAACAATGTCATTTTAATATATTTATGATAATTAAACCTTATTTGACGGTGATTGAAGTTTAGGAGTAATAAGCTTATGTCATGTTATCAATAATAAAGATTAGTAATGTTTTTGGGTGCACAATAATTTGGAGTTCAAACTTATAATTTCATACATACTATTTCGATATTTATTAATTAGGTTGACCTTTAAAGGATTAGTAAAGTTAATACTTAATAGTATAAATAGCGTCATTATGCTACCAACAACTATGAAGAAACTAATAATAAACATTCAACTCTTTTATTATAAATAACTGTTTGTATTTAATATTTAGTCGTGTCTCGAGTAAAATTATTTAAAAAAAACATATTTAAAGAAAAAATAAATAATAATAAATGGACAAGTATTCAATGATTTTACAAGAATTAACATTTGAATTATAGTATGAGAGGTGAAGAAATTGTAAACCAAATTAAGGGTGGGTTTGGCAGGAAAGTAAAAAATAAGATGAATAAAAATAGACAAAAAAAACAATATTCAAGTAATATTGTAATTTAAAAAATGTTATCATATTTTAAGTAAAAATGATGAAAATAATGTTTTATCTTTCTTAAAACCAATGTTATCATCATGTAACACTCTTTTTTTATGTGTCTAAAATAATTATTATTTATCTTTCTTAAAATTAAATTATAGATCAAAATTTATGATTTTAAATTTTAGAGAGATTAAAGATCAAAATTAAAATTTACTTATTATATAAAATTAAAAATAATGGTTTCAAATTTTAGAGAATATAAAACAAAGAAAAAAATTACCAGAATAACAATATTTGTTTTTAGTTTTAGAAAAAAGTTACTATCAATCTTTTAATTTTATTTTGGAAAAAAAATTATTGACAGTAATAGTAATTCTTTCAGAAATCAGGTATTTTTAAGTTTTTGTTTAGCAAAAATAATAATTAGATTTAAGATCAATTTAATAGATAGACACTATTAATGTAATATTTTCCATCATTGACAAATTAAAAATTAAGTTTTGACACCACTTTTAAAGTAATTATTATGAAAGTTAACAATTATATATATATATATATATATTATAATTATTATATTTCTTACTCATAAAATATATTTTATTTTAAAATTATGATTTGAAAACTAAAGATTAAGAACTCAGCACTACTTCATATAGGTCCTAAAGGAATTAAATTTAGGTTATATGATTAATTTACGAGTCAAAATTATATTTATTGTTTCACTGATTTCATTCCAATAAATTAAAATGGTAAAAAAATTAATATTTATTTTTGGAAATTAGCTATATATAGATAATAATTTTGTATTATAATATTAATTAAAAAAAATTAGGAATTGGAAATGTAATGTCTTTTAGAAATTTTGACTATAATTAATTAATTAATTTCATATTAAAATGTAAAATGATAAATGCATATTATTTTGTTATATTATTTTGAATGAATTAAATTACTATGAAGATAATATTCAAAAGATTTCTGTTAAGTATTAATAAGATAATTATAACAATAGTATTTAAAACAATTTGTTTAAGATTATATTAATTTTTCTTAATTATTGGTGTCAAAATTTTATATTTTCTCTTAATTGTTAGTCTATTTTCTACGTTAAATAAATAAGAATGCCACGATGCATTAAAGTTTTTTTTTTTTTTATCTTTTTGAAATTCTATTATTGTCTTATATCGGATTTATAGAGAAGATTTAGTAAAATTTGTTTATAAGCCAGTAACAAGGATATAGAATAAGAATTAATATTTTATTAAATTAATATATTAAATAGTCATTAAAATTGTGAAAAAGAAAGGTTTTAAATTTATTAGTAGAAAGAATTCAAAGCATGAAATATAGAAAAAGGTAATTGGGATTAATTATGTATTTTGTGTAATAATAATAATTGGATGGTCGGGAATTGACAATGAGAAAAGAGTTGGTGAGAGTGTGGGTCCCACGTGTCAAATCAAAGGAACAACAGGAACAGGGACAAGGACGTAAATGCGCCGAAAATTATAAACAAAAGGAAAACGAAAAGAAAAACGAGAACCTCCCATGTTTCTCGATCTTCGTGCTGAAACCTCAACTCACAATTTCTCACTCACTTTATTCCCTCACTCACTCACTCACTCACTCACTCACTCCTTCACTCACCTTCCTCACCTATTACCACCATGCTTAGTTAGGTTAGGGTTTCTTTACTATTCCTTCCTTCTTCTTCAAGCCCCTTCCTTTCTTTTTTTCCCTCAACAAAACCCCGCAATTTCAGCTCAAACTCAAATCTTTCTCTCTGCAACTCAACAAAAAGAGGGGACACTGAAGTGGGGTGGGGGGGTTCTCTACTCTTACCTGGGAAAACAAACGAGCGTTTCCTGTTTCCACTTTGGAGCATTCCCTGCAATTTCAATGAAAGACAGTTTTTTTATCCCTCTTTCCTTTTATTTTTTATTATCTTAGCTGGTTCCACGGTAAAGAAGGAACCAATAACGGTGGTTGCACAAGTATACACACACTACTTCTTCCCCTCTTCAACGTTTCAGTTTTCTTATGCCCCTTTGCTAGTACCAACATCACCCACCACCCACCACCCACCACCCACCTTGCTTTTCATTATGGCCATGGCTGTGGCTCAACACAGAGAGAGTAGCAGCAGTGGGAGCATTGACAAGCATCTAGATTCTGGCAAGTATGTGAGGTACACTGCTGAGCAAGTTGAGGCTCTTGAAAGGGTCTATGCTGAGTGCCCTAAGCCTAGTTCTTTGAGGAGGCAGCAATTGATCAGAGAGTGCCCCATTCTCTCCAACATCGAGCCTAAGCAAATCAAGGTTTGGTTCCAGAACCGCAGGTAAGACTAGCCAATGAATCACACACTCGTATGAGGTCATTTTCTCAAAGTGGTTCTGAGATGTGTGGCTTTGGATGGTGTGCAGGTGCAGGGAGAAGCAGAGAAAAGAGGCTTCACGGCTTCAGACTGTGAACCGCAAACTCACGGCAATGAACAAGTTGTTGATGGAGGAGAATGATCGGTTGCAGAAGCAGGTGTCACAGCTTGTGTGTGAAAATGGTTACATGAGGCAGCAATTGCATACTGTAAGTGTGTGGGGAGACCACCCTTGTTGTAAATCATGTCAGCTTTTCTGCTTCTGATCGTCAATTCTTCACTTTGTTGGGGGCCTTCGGAAGAAAAGATGAGAGAAGAACCGATCTGTTTTCTGTATTCTTGCATGTTGGTCTTGTGTTGATTTTGATGGATGTTGCAGCTGTTACTATACAAGTTTTGATGGTTGTTTGGGTTGTTATTGACTCAATTGTTATTCCTGCAGACACCAGCAGCAACTACTGATGCTAGTTGTGATTCGGTGGTTACTACTCCTCAGCAGACCATGAGAGATGCTAATAACCCTGCTGGGTAATTTTGAGCATCTTGAATTGAACTTTCTGCATTTTGTGTGATGAAGCTTTGCTCAATTATTTCTTCTATTGTGATCCTTTCAGACTCCTATCAATTGCGGAGGAGACCTTGACAGAGTTCCTTTCAAAGGCTACGGGAACTGCTGTAGATTGGGTCCAGATGCCTGGGATGAAGGTTTTTTTTTCCTTCTGTTTCTTGCAATAGTATTGCTTAATAATTTAGTGACCTTTGGCATCTAGAGGGTACTTATTGTGAATTTCATTGTGATTCTGTGCTGTTATTCAATTTACTGAACTCGCCAATTACCTCTTCATCTAAAAATAGTTCTTTTTGCCAGCCTGGTCCGGATTCGGTTGGGATCTTTGCCATTTCACAAAGTTGCAGTGGAGTGGCAGCTCGAGCCTGTGGTCTTGTTAGTTTAGAACCTACAAAGGTAAATTGACCAAGTAAAAGTATGGTTTTCTTTTCTTGTCACTTGATATTTCAGTCAGTGTCTGTAAACTGTTTGGAGTTTGAGTTTCTAAATGCGCTATTTTCAATAGATTGCAGAGATCCTTAAAGATCGTCCATCTTGGTTTCGGGACTGTCGGAGCCTAGAAGTTTTCACTATGTTTCCTGCTGGAAATGGGGGAACCATTGAACTTGTTTACACACAGGTGAGTCTCAAATTTAATGCATCTTTGTTTGTTATTGTTTTTTGTCACTTCTGTGAATATACTTCAAAATTTCTGCAGACATATGCTCCAACAACACTGGCTCCTGCCCGGGATTTCTGGACTCTGAGATACACAACAAGTTTGGAAAATGGCAGTCTAGTGGTGAGTATGTTTGGTCATGTGATGCATGAAATAGATGTGTTGAGTTTATATGTAAGACTGTATTGCATTGTGGTTTCTATAAATTCTTCTTTGAAGGGATGTCCTTTGGACTTACATGTCTTCTTCTGATTCCACTTTTGAAGGTTTGTGAGAGGTCCCTTTCTGGTTCTGGCTCGGGCCCTAATCCAGCTGCTGCTGCTCAATTTGTAAGGGCTGAAACGCTCCCTAGTGGCTACTTGATTCGACCATGTGAGGGCGGAGGGTCAATTATTCACATAGTAGACCACCTAAATCTTGAGGTTTGATTTCATCACACTAAGCTAATGTATTTTTTTTTTCTGTGTACATTAATTTGCTTATTGTTTTCTTTTAGGCATGGAGTGTGCCTGAAGTGTTGCGGCCACTTTATGAATCATCAAAGGTGATAGCTCAGAAAATGACAATTGCGGTAAGTTCATTATTGTTGAATTCATAAAATAGGGATTTATATCAAAATCTGGTTGACTCACTAGTGTTATTGTGAACAATGTGCAAACTGAACCACAATCCTTGAGCAAATCCAGTATTATATCATTTAATGTTTGAGTGGTCTTTTGCACTAAAATATTCTGATATCTACACATCTCTTTTTCCCTTCTGTTTTTTTAATTCTTCATTTCAAGTTCTACAAGAACTTGGCAGGTTTTCTGGATCTACCTTCAATTCATGTGATTCCCATGTTTTATGCCTTTCTCTAATAAGATAGGTATTGATTTAATAATGGCTTTTGTGATAGGCACTTCGCTATATCAGGCAAATAGCTCAGGAAACAAGTGGTGAAGTGGTTTATGGATTGGGTAGGCAGCCTGCTGTTCTGCGAACTTTCAGCCAAAGATTAAGCAGGTAGCCACATGAAACAATTTGTTTTGTTGAAGGTCATTTCAGTTTGCAGCTCTAGAATATTGATTCTTATGATATCATCTCCAATTCAACTAGTTTTTGGCCAAAAAATTGATGTATTTGACTTGCAGAGGCTTCAATGATGCTGTAAATGGATTCAATGATGATGGGTGGACTGTACTGAATTGTGATGGTGCTGAGGATGTAATTATTGCCGTTAATTCAACCAAGAATTTGAGTGGCACTTCTAATCCAGCGAGTTCCCTTACGTTCCTCGGAGGAATTCTCTGTGCAAAAGCTTCTATGCTTCTTCAAGTAAGTCTTGAGAACCCAATGTTGTGATATTTTTAATGAATTGAAAGAAGAGAAGGCCATGTTGTGTAATTAACTTTGTAGTTGCTGCTTTTCCTTTTACTAACTAATTTGTTGTTTGCATTGCTTGGTAGTTGTTAACAATTATAACATGACATTGATAGGTTTGATCTGTGAAAAAAAAAATATCTTGGTCAAAATAGACTCCTTTGATACATTCCTAAATATGGGATTTCTTTGATACATTCCTAAATATGGAACATGATCCTAGCATCAAGTGGATTTATGATTCTTTAATTTAAAATTTTAGTTGGCTAACATTTACCATTTTCAATGTTATGCGACAACTTATGGTTGACAATTATGTGCAGAATGTCCCTCCTGCAGTTTTGGTTCGTTTTCTGAGGGAGCACCGCTCAGAGTGGGCTGATTTCAATGTTGATGCTTATGCTGCTGCATCATTGAAAGCTGGCACCTATGCCTATCCAGGGATGAGGCCTACAAGATTCACTGGCAGTCAAATAATCATGCCTCTTGGTCATACCATTGAACATGAAGAGGTAGGTTTGCATTCTTTTAAAAAGTGGATGGAGGATGCTTATTTGCATTGAGCCAATATCTGTTTGACATTTTTATGTGTACATGTTATTGAGTATGTCAATAATATTGGAAATTTGTACTTGCAAGCAACATTACTGAGAATGTTTGTGTTTTCACTACAGATGCTTGAAGTTATTAGACTTGAAGGCCACTCTCTTGCTCAAGAAGATGCTTTTGTTTCTAGGGACATTCATCTCTTACAGGTGACGGCCGATGCCTCTGTCTTTTATTGGAATGTTGAGCAGTATCTGTATATCTTTATTAAATTCTTTTTTGCATAAGCTGAATCACATCAAGTGTGAATGTCATTGTTGGTACAAAATTGCGTCCTTTTTTTTTTTTTTTTTGGTACAAGTGTGAATGTCATTGTCTTGCAAAACCTCTGATTTTGAACAATACCATTAAGACAGATCTCAGTCTTAGATTAAGATTTTTACATTGCTGTTTACTTGTTAAGTGTTAAAATGCTACTTGAAATCTTTGCCTTTTAAATATATGCATGCCTTTCAATGGGTTTTGGGCTCTCTTCTGCCTTCATTCTTAGCATTCGTTTCATTGTAGTTCTTTTCTATGCTGTTAAATACTTAAATGATTTATACATTAACAAATATAATTAATATAAGTATGTTCTTATGATTTTTTTGCAGATTTGTAGTGGGATTGATGAGCATGCTGTGGGTGCTTGTTCTGAGCTCATATTTGCTCCAATTGATGAAATGTTCCCGGATGATGCTCCATTGGTTCCTTCTGGTTTCCGCATCATCCCACTGGATTCAAAACCAGTTAAGTTTTGTTCCTCTATATTTTAATTTCAATAATCCCTATTTTTATTTTTTAGCACTTTTCATCTTCACTCAAGCTTGTGAGCACATGTACTTGAAAGTTCGTATCACTGAATTTCATGTGCCCTCTAATAACACGGATATATTTCTCTGCTACTTTTTAAGTTAGAATGAACCTACTGTTGTTTATGTCTGTGTTTCCCTGCTGTAACAATCTATATTCTTGTCTTAGGGTGATAAAAAGGATACAGTGGCTACAAATCGGACCCTGGATTTGACATCTGGTTTTGAAGTGAGCCCAGCAACAACTCAAGGTGCAGACGCGTCAAGTCACAACACTCGATCAGTGTTGACTATTGCTTTCCAGTTCCCATTTGACAGCAGTTTGCAAGATAATGTTGCAGTCATGGCACGTCAATACGTCCGTAGTGTGATTTCCTCTGTGCAGAGGGTTGCCATGGCTATATCTCCATCTGGTATAAACCCAGCTGTCGGAGCAAAACTTTCTCCTGGTTCTCCAGAGGCTGTAACGCTCGCTCACTGGATCTGCCAAAGCTACAGGCATGCCTACTTATCTCGATGTTTGGCAGTTCTGTCTTAGAAGTTAATACATGCATGTTATCACAAGTCTGACTGGTTGAGAATTATATAATTCAATAACAATTTGGTCAAGTTATTATAGTTCATTTTCCTTTAAATTAAAAGCATGTTTAATATGTTTCTTTTCCTATGTTTTTTCCAAAATCAGTTACTATTTGGGGTCCGACTTGCTGAGATCAGATTCCCTTGTTGGTGACATGATGCTGAAGCATCTGTGGCATCATCAGGATGCCATTCTATGCTGTTCACTGAAGGTAAGCGTGTGTGATTTCAAATTCATTTCATTTCGACATGGGGCGGTGTTGGTGGCCCTTTTGATCATGAAGGAAGTTGCAAGGCGTAATTTTTATGATAGCCATTTAATTCTTTCTCACGTGAGACTAATGTGATATTTCTCCTTTTGATATTGCAGTCGTTGCCAGTGTTCATATTTGCAAATCAAGCAGGCCTAGACATGTTGGAAACAACTCTAGTGGCTCTACAAGACATCACATTGGATAAAATATTTGATGAGTCTGGACGCAAGGCATTGTGTTCAGACTTTGCCAAGTTAATGGAACAGGTAAATTCTAAACACACAAACGCACTTATTTTATTTACTTGACCTGTGATCACAAAATATTGAAGTTACAAGTTCACTTATATAATGTATTCTTGCATCAGGGGTTTGCTTATCTGCCAGCTGGAATCTGCATGTCCACCATGGGGAGGCATGTTTCATATGACCAAGCCATTGCATGGAAAGTGCTTACTGGAGAAGATAACAATGTTCATTGCTTGGCTTTCTCTTTCATAAATTGGTCTTTTGTATGAGAATCCAATTCGTGTGCCCTGCTTTTTCCCACTTGAATATAAAAACAATGGGTTAAAAGTTGAGACAGACAAATTTGCAGGGAAAAAGAAATCCTAAATTTTTGTTTAACACAGGGTCAGGTTTGCATTTAATTCGATTTAATTTATTTCTTATTTAGTGCAGAGACCAAATTGAATTAATCTTGTAAATTATTTAGTGCTAGAGTGAAGTTGAGACTTGAATGACACATGTTTTTGACTCTAGTGTATCTTTCAACTCGAGTTAAGGTAAAACAAAGCACTTGTGTGATGACAAAGCGCATGTGTAACGTTTACTTACACACAATCAAAGTTCTGGCTTGTGTCACACCAACACAGTACATCTTTACTGATTGTACTTTGTTTTATTGTGTATCTGATGTACTGTGTCTTTGTAGTTTGTTCAACCCAAGTATATTTTCAGATTGCGCAATTTAAAATTTGAGGTGTTATTAGGTACATCAGTAACGATTGTGATAACGTATGAAATACATCTATGGCTTTGAATTTTAAATTACGTATTCTATATTTGCCAGGGTGTAAAAGCTTACATATCATTAGTACATCAAAGAAGTGGAATTTATATAAGATAGATCGGAACAGCAGTTGTAATAAATATAAGGGATAATCATACGGACCATTTATATATGATTTTTCTTTAAGTGATAATTTGATTAAAATATTTTTATTTACACATTTTATGCGTCTTTTTAACATATTAACACTTGTTATTTTCAGAAAGAAATACAAGACTATCTATGAATTATATAATAATAATCTAGAACAATGTTTAAAGGAGATTCAGCATTTTCTTTTCTGGCATCTTTTATTTCCGTAACCCGTAACTATTTTCAGTTTACTCTTCCTTATTGTAAGCCCCTCAGTTTGTAGCTCTTTTTTTATTACTTATTTCTTATTTTTGTTTCTAAAAAAGTGAAAGCAATTTTAGAGTTGCGAAAAAAAATGGTTTTAATCAACTTATTTTAAAAAGAAATACATAGAAATACCAATTATCTAATTTACTCTACTATTAAATTATTAATTAAAAAATGTGCGAGATACGTTGAAATTTAGAGCTAAGGTTTAGACATATTTTTACTAACCTGAGGAGAGAATTAGTGTGATTTTCTCAATGTAATAAGCATTTAATAATTTGTTATTTTATGACAGGAAAAATGATGGTTCTGACGAAAGAAATAATTATGGATATTTAAAGTGAAGCAGAGATGGAGCAGTGGCTCTAATTTTCCATTTATTACACCCTCACGACAAGGGGAAATAAAGTGATCCTGAACATGTGTCCTTCCCATGCCTTTTGTTTTAGCTAAGCTTGTCTTGTCTATTCCATATGCCTCGTAAAATCAGAGCAGAATCAATTAAAATTTGTGAAATCCCAACTTACGTATAAAGAGATTCCACCGCCAACAACTCGGTTGCTCCTCACCTGCATTAACCAACCTATGGTTTATCTTTAAAATTTATTTTACTAATTTAAAGTATTACTTGTTTTCTGTTCAAAAATAAAGCTTAGGTTTATTCCTTCACATGCTTCAATGAAGCATAGGACTATCTCCGAATTGATTGAGTTTAACTTATTCAACTGTCCATATGCACTGTGTAAAAATACTAATAACACTAAGAAAAAGTATAAGCAAAACAATGTTAGAAAAAAGTGTCACTAACATTTCTCATGTATATATATACATGTAATGAACAAAATTCTAATTTAACGACAAAAAAATCACTTCATGCATTCATTTGATGGAATATAATTAGATTTCTTATGAGATCTTTTTTAAGTTTGATCCAAACTAAAAAAAAATCAATTGTGTTAAACACTCGTGATTCATAAGGTGACAACAAATAATAAATCTTGCAAAAGAGTAAAAGACAATTTTTTTTGTCCATACACATAATATCCCAAAATTAACAATTAAATATTAATTACGAGACATAACTTTTATTGACCAAATATTATTTTAATACACATAAGATACAACTACTGACCAAATATTATTTTAATATAGTCAAACATTTGTGTCTATAGACGTAAAACTAAACTAAGGGTATAAAATGGCGGGCACTTTCAACAAAAACAAATGATATATAATCATAGAAAAACATATGGCTAAAAGACTCTAATAACTAAAAATACATTTAGGGGGGTGTATTACTGTATTGGTTTAGGATTTCGTAGGATTTTAAAAAACTTTTTTTGAGTAAAAAAGTCCATTGGTATTCAATCAGGATTTTATGTCACTTAAAAACAATCCAGTGGTATTCAATCTGGATTTTCAAGATTTTTTAAAGAGTCCATTAAAATTCACTGTTATTCATTTGAGATTTTTTACAACTTAAAAACAATCCATTGGTATTCAAAAATATAAGGATTTTAAAGGATTGTTGTGTGAGAGGGATTTTGAAAGACTTTCTAGTGTTATCTATAAATACCAGATTCATAAAACAATCCCATCCAAACCCAACGGATTTTGAAGGATTGTTTGAAGTGATTTTTCAAGTGTTACAATAATTTTCAAGTGAGTTTTTTATCTTTTTTTTTCTATGCTCCTGTCTTCTCCATTTTTTCTCTACTAATAATACTATACTATTATTCATTGCTCATATATAATATTGTAGTACTGTTCTCATCCCATTCTCCTATTTTGTGAAACTCTGATATGTAAATGATAGTGTCATTGACTTACTCTATTTTTCTGTTCGTTCTCTTTAATTGACTTGCTTTATTTTATTCTATGTAGTTGAATTTGTTCCTTTATATAACAAAAAAAATGCTTGAAATTTTAACTTTTAAGTGGTAATTTTTTTTATAACATACGTCAAGAAGAAAAAAAAGGTGAAAGATGAAATTGATATCATAATCTCTAAATATATATATATATATATATATATATATATATATATATATAAGATGAATTTGTTAGAGTTTCTGTGAGTAGAATGAGATGAAAATGGATCTTAGTTGGGGGAAGAACCCTCTCAGCATAAAAACTGCGAACTCTCTCATTCCCTTGAATTTGTTACTCTTATCCCTCCTTTTATGACTCAACAATTATTTTATTTTTTTTACTATGAATTTTTCTTTTTATTTTTATATTGTGAATTTAAGATTTTTTTTATATTTTTAAAAAAGAAAATTAACATAAGACATTGCAGTATCTAATTTTTTAGGGTTTAGGATTTATGCCTTCATTAGCTTATTTTTTAAAAAATAAAATATTGTTAAAATATTTGTTAGAATAATTTACATTTATAAATATCGTTAAAAATTATCATATAATATATAACTAAAATAAATAAATATATATATATATATATATATATATATATATATATATATATATATATATATATTCTCTATATCTAAATACTCTCATTTATATAAAAAGATTATATATCTAAATATTTTCTCAGTATCGAATATACTAATTTTTTTATATAAAAATTATCTTTTGTTTCTATATTTTCGTTTTTACATTTTTTTTATAATGATTGAGATATTTGATCTATTTGGATAGCCAAAATATATTCGATCTTGTATAATTGGTGTGCTTCTAAAAATAATAATATAATTTTATTGATTTTGTCTCTTATCCATAATTATTTATATAACTGGTTTTCAACATATATTATTTTAGTAATTCAAATGGGAGATTCACATGGAAATAATAAAGAAAAAGAAAAAGAAAAAGAAAACTATGAAGCTTGGACCAAGGAGGATTCCGATAAATTGTTATAATTGATAGTGGATGCTATAAAAAGATGATAGAATATTATGGAGAATTATTATTATTATTTATCTAGACATTATTGTTTTTTTTAATTATTTTATCTTTGACTCTTTTTAAATTTGAATGTATGAATTTTTTTTTAAATCTTATCAAATGTCAAAACTCCACAAAATCCCACAGAATCCATTAAAATCCTGATTTAAAAGTCTTGTAGAATCCATTAAAATCCTGATTTTAAATCTTGTAGAATCCTGCAAAATCTTAAAAGTCATGAAAATCCTGCAAAGTCTTTTAAAATTCGCAGGATTTTTTTTCACTAAAAAAGTCCTTTAAAATCCTAATCCAATACACCCCCCTTAGTTAACAGAACAAAACTGTGTACAGACTACACAGACTTCCGCATACAAAACGCCACCAAGTTCATATAGAATCTGTTTCTTTACATCGTACCATGCATAATATGAACTAACCATAAAGTCCTATTTCTTCACTCCACCGTCAAATATGACCAAGTGAGTGAGTAATAACCACATGCAACCATTTGGTGCTAACACATGACATGAAGCTTAAAAAACTTTGACAGGTGCAAAACATAACAGCCAAACAAACCCCTGACACCAACATTTACTTTACAAGCTACCCAAGATTCTGGTTGTCACTGTTTTGAATTACCGCGATGCCAAGGACCAGAAGTTCAGGAGAAAAGATGGCACTGTGGTGAACCAACAAATGAAGGCCATGCCTGTAGCCGTTTCAAACTGCACACAGTGGTTCTGTGCACAACTTCCGAGATCATTATCAATCAGGACTGTGATGCCTGCTGATGCACAGGCCGCTGCAAATGTAAGGGTGGAAGTCACCTGCATGGAATACACAGCTCTTCTGAAATTAACACTGCAGCATTTTCAGAGGGGGAAAAAAATAACACAAGTTAAAGTTACATATTATAGTGAAACTTTTGAAACAGTTATGAACAAGTAAGTAATGAAGAGAAAACAGTGGAATAAGCTTTCCACTGAAGTTATGGGATGTTAAAAACACATCCAAGTGATTGGTCAGTATAATTTCACAAAACCTTAGGATGTTCAGTATAATTTACTCTGATAAATATTTGAAAAGTAGTGTTGAACATGAGATGGCAGTTAAAGTGAAGAGAGTTCAAAAAATTAACCAGAAAGTGACAAGTATTTTAGCGTTGCAAAATTGTGAAAAGATTATTGAGTCTAGATCTTACCCCATCACCAATTGTAAACAAGCTGACAATTCGATAGTTCTGCAAAGAACGCCTTACTAAAAGGGCATACACATCAGTAATAGCCAATGAAAAGCTCCACAAACACTGCAAGCCGGCAGCAGCAACAAGGTAACTGATAAAAGATGAGACAAAGATTATACGTAATGTCGTGGCATTCATGCCATTTCATAAACAAAAGGGAAATTTGAAAAGAATAAAGCCAAAAAAGTATAAATGCAATAATAACATGTTCCAACTAGATAGTGCAGGCAAGTTAGCATGGGCGACTATACACGTAAGAACTAAGCTATTATATATGCAATGACAAACCAAGGTACAAGTGCCAAAAACAGGTCTAAGATCAGAACTATCCAACACCAAACCCATTTTTGTGTTTTCCCCACTTAAAAACTACATTAAATTTAAAGATCAAAATAAGAGTTTTAAAAGTAGAAGTTACTCACCAATTTTCAGTTTTTTAGTCTATAAGATATGCCCAAAACAGAAGTGACAAAATGTGCTTGACTCAATTTCTCCTTTTAAGGAGAAGAGAAATCCAAACAAAGCAAGGTCAAACACTATCTAAAGTCGCATTGGATTAAGTAATATCCTTCCAACCATACAGCCACAACATATGCCTATGGGCATGGCATTGTATTAGAATCGTGACAGTCTTAGAAATCAGAGAGAAAGAAAGTAAGAGAGAGAGCAGAATTAACAGAGAAGAGTGAATTGTATTTTCAGTAATTAATCAGTAATACAATTGTCCTATTTATATGTTTCAATAGCTTCAAGGGAAGCTATTGAAACATTGACCTGTTGAACAGGTAATTAAGCTAAAACAGAAAAATACAGAAACTAACTGACTGAAATAACTCTATACATTAACATATCTAATACAATTTTAAGGAGTAAAGATATACTCCAATACATTGAGTCATTATCCAAGTCTTTCCATTCCTTCGTATGTCTATACACAACAAATACTATTCCAACAATTAGTGTTTTATAGAAAATTATTAATGTGATATGATATACAGGAAAGATAAATCCTTTATTTTTCCCAAAAACAAATCCACACTAATGATTTCCTTCCAGATAAGAAAGTTATAATGTGTCCTCTCAGCAGCTAAGTAGATGTTAAGAAAATGTTGAAACTCCTCGAGGTATAAAAGAATAATTGACAACAGAAGTGGTGTCTGTAATCAGTTAACCAAACCATCTTAATTAAAAATCATAAATTTTCAAACTCTTGATGAATTCAAGAATCTTAGAATATTTTAAAGTCAAGCAGAGTCGACTCTATCATACGCATAAGATGAACTAAACATGTCAGTAAGTTGTTGTATGTTACAATGGCTCCATTTAAGCACCAAATAGTAATATGAATGGCATCACTTTGTTGAGAAATAGTTCCCTAAATGACCCTTTATTATGTAGAAAAATTTGATGCACATAGAACGTTATAAAAATACAGCTCTACCAGACTCTCACCCGCATCTTACAATCCATTTTGGGACCAAATAGTAATGCAAATGGCATCATTTTATTACGAAATCTAAATCATCCTTCATTTATAGTAATTGTCTCTAATTTCAAAGGCTATTTTTTTTAATAATTTTCCCATGTTTTCCCCTTGATGTCGCCTTCATTGAACATGTTGTGTCTTTCCCATCATGACCCTTCGTTGTGACGGTAAAAAATTCAACGTTCGTAGCACATTTTATACATCCTGCTCTATAAGACTCACTCTGCTAAGAATGAAAGATATGATGAGTGACTTACCAATGGATTAAGTCTCATACAACAACACACTCAGACCCCAAACAACAATTTCAAATTCATAACCATCTATCAGAAGCACATGCAAAATTTAGGGATGCACAATATTACATTACCAATCCAGATCCACATGCCACTTAAGTCCATACTCATGCAGTGGATGTCCCAAAGAAAATTTATCCGAATTATTCACAATTTATATATTTTGAATCTTCAAGCATCCAATAGGGAAAGAATCAGAATTGGAATCTCCTTGATCCAAAACTTGATAATTGAACCAAATCCCTCCTTTTATGTCCTTGTCTGATAATCAAAGACTAATTTCTAGAGCTCAGATGCCCAAATTTGAGGAATTAATATCTATCATCCCAACATATGCTCTTTTACACACATCTAATGAACTACTAGGGTCTCCCTAGTGATACTTGGGGTAGTATACATAGTTCTAAGTTTGAACCCTGTTGCCATCACCAGATTCCATACGAATCAAAAAAAATACACACCTTATTCTTAAGAAAGGTTTCTTAATTACAATCACTATTACAAACAAATCAAAATTGAAACCAAAAGAAACAAGAAAAAAAACTATATTGACAACAGTGGTTACCAGAAAGCAGTGACAGAAGGGAAATCACTAGTGGAGGCCATGATAGAGAGAGCAGCAGCAGCGAAAACAAGCTGAGAAATACGCAGAGAAAGGCCACCGGCAGTGCCGGGCATGCCTTGAATATCCTTCATCCTCACCCTCGGAGCGTTAACGTTTTGGTCAGCACCACCACCTTCAGTCGTTGGAACTTCTTCAACTGGGTGAACCGAAGCATGGCTCACGTTCATGTCTCCTCTCAACAATTCAATTCATCATCATCACACTTTCCTCTTCACCAAATCTGATCACACCCATCAAACATCGTCAATAACCCCATTCTCGCCTGTGATCTAAGCCTCCATGGGAATTTTATATAAAAAAATATAATCGAAAGAAAGCACGAAAAATGCTGACTTTTTTTTTTATTTTTAATTTTTGATGGGGAGGTGAAAATTGACTTCGGTGGATTGAAAAAGCGATTGCCCTTTAATTTGTTTCCTCAAAAGACTGTGAATTTAAACTCGGAAGCAGGAAAAGTGAACAGAATCGATTGAGGGTATGAAGAAAAAGTGACGTACCCAGAAGAATTTTGCAGTGTTAATGGGTTTGATCGTTGGAAGTGGGATCTGCGATGGAAGTAAGGAAAAGGGAAATAGACAAGAAGAGTGGCTGCAGAGCGCAGTCGTTGAATGAATCTTCGTGTACGCCTCAGTTGTGGAGTTGTCGTTGTTTTTGTTTGGTGCACCAGCTGAGCCACTTAAATGGCAAGAGGAACCATCTTCACATTTTATAATCCTTCTATTTTCTTTTATTCGATTGGGATTTTATTTTGTGTAACATCACATCGATTTTAATTTTATTTTTAGGTTTTTAATATCAGATAAATTATTTTACTTCACCGAATATTAAAAATTATTAGGCTTAATAATGTTTCTTTTGGTACATATGTAGGCTTAATAATGTTTTAAGTTACTGTGTAATACATGTTTGATTTAGCATGTATTTTGGTTATTATTCGCATCACGTTGTACTTAAAAAAAATGATTAATTTATATACAGGAAATCATTATTTTTTTAATAGTGTTTCTTGTCACGACGTTGTCTCAAACTACCATTAACTTCTTGAAAACACAATAATTTTATTTATTTTTTTACAGCAAGTATACATTTATTTTGTTCACGTATATATTGTATATTCTTGACTTGGTCTTTATATTTAAAAAACTATTAAATTATTTTCTATTAATAATGTGATAGTAATAAGTAGGTTTAAATACCTCTTTTCGTCCTGATAACAATTTTTTGTTTCAATTTAGTCCCACTTTAATTTTAGGTCTCAATTTGTTCCTCAATAATTTAAATCATTGCAATTTGGGACTTCTGTCTAAATGATTTAAACGGAGTTAACTGGTGGCCACGTGAATGTCAGGTGGATGCCACGTAGGTGGATCCCAAAATAGTTGAAGACACTTGGAGCCAGAACGGCCCGTTCTGAAACCAAAACGGTCCGTTCTGGTTACATTATTGGTGTGTAATTTTTGTACCTGGAACAGGTCGTTCCAGGTGCAAATTTAACACATCAATAGTATAACCAGAACGGGCCGTTCTGGTTCCAGAACGGGCCGTTCTGGTTCCAGAATTTCATTCACAAAAAAACTACTGTACAAAACATTTCAAACACTAGATTTGGTAATATTGTTAATGGGGATTGATAACTTCAATTGCTAAACATTTGGACTATACAGTATATCATTAAGGATGATGCAGTGTATCACTAAGGACAATGGTAACAAGTTTTATTTCATTGTTAGTCAAACTAGAGTGAAATAATTTCTTTGAACTTTTTTAATATATGTTATGTTCTGAATTTTTGTTTTCAGTTTCTGAACCATGTTTCTGTCTTTGAATTTATGATATATTATGGATTTTTATTTTTAAATTTTGAATCACATTGCGGCATTTTAGTTAAGATTTTGAACTGTATAAGTTCAAATCAAAGAAGAATTTTGGAAAGTCTTATCTTATTTGATTTTTTTTTAGTTTTATTCATAAATGAATATTAATTTATTGTATTTTTTGTTTATTACATTTTTATTAATATAGATATAATAAAAAAATATAATAAAAGCATGAAGTTAGCGTTCTGGAACGGGTCGTTATGAATTCAGAACGGTCCGTTCTAAAAGCATAACGACCCGTGTTGAATTCAGAACGGCCCGTTCTAATAGCAGAACGGCTCGTTCTAGTTTCAGAACGGCCCGTTCTGCTGCACTCATGTTGTGTTAAATTTGCATTTGGAACGGCCCGCTCCATTTGCAAAATTAACACATAACCTGTGCATGCAGAACGGACCGTTCTGGTTTCAGAACGGCCCGTTCTGGTTCCAGGTGTATTCATGACATTTGGCATCCACTTATGCATCTACGTGACATCCACCTGACATCCACGTTAGCAGGAGTTAATCCCGTTTAAATCATTTGGACGGAAGTCCCAAATTGCAATGATTTAAATTATTGGGGACCAAATTGAGACCTAAAATTAAAATGGGATTAAATTGAAACAAAAAATTGTTATCAGGGACGAAAATAGGTATTTAACCTAATAAGTATAAACCTTAGGTGTGTGAGACCTGTTTTCCCTCCTTCCTCTCAACACTTCTCTTTTCCCTTATCTTCCTTCACTCCCATTCTCTTCTCACTCTCTTCTTCTTCCTTGGTCTCAAAAGGTGCTGAGTAGAGGCTAACTGAGTGCTCCGAGTTGGCTTCTCCCTTCTCCGTTTCTCTCCTTCTTCCTTTCCACTTCCTTGGAGCTCGAATTCTTCTTCTCCGAAGTAAGGGAAGCTAGATTTCGTGCAGATTGTTTGGAACTGAGTTTAGAAACTCAGATGTTGCTTGATTTTTGGAGAATGACGGTCTGATTTGAAGTATTGTGCATTTTTGGGGTTTCGGGAAAATTGGGGAAATTGGGATTTTTATGCGGTTGATGATTGCATGTTGAAAAAGAGTTGATTTTTGAGTTGTATGCTGAAAATGTGGTTCATTTGATGGATTGCATGTGTTTGAGCTGACTGATTTTGCAGGTTTTGGGTGAAATTTTTGAAGTTATGAGGGTTGCTGTTTGAAATTGCACCGGGCGTAGTTCTTGGCGTCGAGCGTGTATCCATCACAGAACTCCATTGTTCAAGCACGTCAGGCGCAAGGTTGGTTGCGCCGGGCGAGCTTAAGAATGGAAGTCCTTGGATGGCTCACGCCGGGCGTGAGAGAACCGCGCTGGGCGTGATACCAGATAGAGACTCAAGGAGTTGAGTTACTGGTATGGCGTCGGGCGTGATTAGATCTCGCTGGGCATCGAGACTCCATGGGGGTCTCTGCCTTCTATGGCGTCAGGCGCAGAATGAGCGCGTCGGGCATGAGACCTTTGCGAGGTCTGTGCCTTACTTGCGTCGAGCGTGAGTTTGGTATGTCGGGCTTGGGAGACTCCTGGGAGTCTCTGCCTTCTATTGTGCCGGGCGCATAAGAGCTTTAGAGCTCTCGGGTTAGGTCCAGGCCGGGCGCAAATTCTATTGTGTCGGGCGCTGATGTGTCTTTCTCTATAACTATGAAAATGTTGTATGTTGTATGAGTTGTTTAAGCTGAAATGATGAGTTGTTGATCACTAAGACTAGAGGAGATGTTTTTCGAAGATGTTCATCCCATTGTGTGGATTGAGGAAGTTGTGGTGCTCTTAGAGTCCAATTTGTTAAAAACCCTCCTTGGAAAGTTGTCCATTAGAGTGGTCATTGTGTTGTTCTCCTCTAGTACTTAGTTGGTCCCGTGTGTGGGCAAGGTCGAAGTACACGTGTACAAAGCGACCACAGTATAGGGGCCAGGTCGAGCTATACCGATTACAAGCGGCCAATCGAGTAAAGTACGAAGTCGGGAACTTAGTTCCTAACTGAGTATCGGAAGGTTGTGGTATTTGGAGGATAGTTGGTAGGCCAATTCCATAGGGGGCTTAGTTAAGCTAGCTAATGTTGTGGTAGGCCTAAAACCCAGTTGTTTTATCCTGACATAGTACCATACTTCCTTGTTTAAGTAGCAAAGTCTGAGAAATCATAAAGTTGTGGATTGATATCCAAATTGTTGTTTACCTAGGAAACCCAAAAAGGTTCTTTGTTGTCGGTTCTGTAGGACTTAGCCACTTAAGCTGCTCACCCATGTTGTAAGAGATCTCCGAGTTGAAATGCGTGACGATGCATAAGCTGTTTGATGTTGATTTTGCTGAATGATATGAGCTGTATGTGTGCAGTGTGTTGTGAAGCTGAGATGTAGATGTATGCTGTTATGTGTTGTATGTTAACTTTGTTGAAATTAATGATGTGCTGTTAATTTGAAGTTGTTTAAAATTTAATTATATGCTGATTTTTTTCACTAGCTTACCCTTGCTTGTTTCCATGTGGGTTGGACTGCAATGATCATACTATGTATGGGAGTAGAGCAGGGATAGGCCAGAGTGTAGTAGCAGGACTGCAGTTGGCAGCTGGAGCTGATTTTGTTGTTTATGGGCTACTTGGTGTAGTTATTTTGGTAGTTTTGTATATTGACTTGTTGAGTTTCAGGCTAGACTTATGTATATATAATTACTCTTTTATATGCATACTCTATTCTGTGTGGTGATGTTTGTTGTGCGACGGCTAAGCGGGTCGTTACAAGGTGGTTGTTAACGTGCAAAAAAATATTATTAAAATCATTTTTTCTAGGTACAACCTTATTCATTTAATTCTTATACTGTTATGTCACTTTGGATTTTTATTTTTTTTAATGAGAACCGTTAATCTCTTGCATGGAATTTCACCACGTCCTTCTCCTTCAATGGGTCTTCTCTTCCCCATCTAATCTTTAGTCAGCCATCATAATTAATTTTAATAGATTAAGTGTTTGATTTAAATTATTTTTAAAGAAAAAAAAAGTATTTTAAAGTAACACATACTAGATAAAATAAGTGTTCGGCTGTTGTTGTTTTGTAAGTTACAACCACATAATGTGCAAGAAGAAAAAAAACTGTATTTAAGTATATAAAGTTAAGAATGTCTCATTTGACTGACTAAAATAACAATTTGTTATATGAAAAGATAAATAAATAAACTTAGCCAACACGAGTAAATTATGCCACACGTCAGCGTGACTAAAAAAATTGAATAAAAAAATAAAGCTACTAACAGGAAGAATGATTTGGAGTTTGAGGATGTTTTGATTCACTGATTGGATAACTAAAGATAATAAATTACTTCATTTTTTTATGTGCAGTTTTCTTCTATAATTGTATAAATATTGTTTTAAAAGTTAAAATATTTTATTGTGTAGATATGTGTTGTGTTATTTCAATAGTCTAATTATTGAAAATCTTTCTTGAATACTGTTGTCTGTGTTGAGTCTTCTCTAAATTTTTAGTTGATATTATATGGAGGTTATGTCAAACCATACTAGTTTGAAAGTGACTAAATTGAGTAAGGTATAAAGTCGAAAGATAAAATTTTTAATTGATTATTGAAAAGATGCATGATATCACAATGATAGTTAGCGAGTTGTTCTCATAGGTGACTTGGTTAATGCATGTCAATGTTGTGGCAAACTCATACCCAAACTATGTTATACCTGATAACGGATACTAAATTTTCCTAATTTAAGTGGAGAAGATTGAGAAATCATGTTGTGTTGTTAATTGATATCCAGATTTATTGTTGTTCTAATAAACAAAAAAAAAATTCTATTATTAAGTTGATTTGATAAGGTCAAATCACTTAGACTATTTATCTGTGTTGTAATGGATTTTTTAGTTGAAATGCGTTATAACATAATAAGTTGTTATGTTGTTGTGTTACTGAGTTGATATGTCGTAAATGAATTGTATTGTATAAATGTTAAGTGATATGATGAGGAGTGATATATCTATATGTTATAAGTTACGATGTTGTTCATATATTGTGTTTGAAAGTTGAGTTATTCTTATCCTTAGTTGATAGGTTGAAAAGTTGTTAAGATGATATGATAGTAAGTTGTATAGTTGTGGTTGTAAGTTGAGATGATAATGTAACAACTAAATTCAACAATTTGATCATGATTAAATTGTGTTCAAAATAACATTAAATAAATATAATATTATAATTATATAACATTAAAAATTAAAAAAAAAATATTATTTACAAGTTTTTAATATTCAATATATATGTCAAAGTCTAAACTAAATATAATATAATATTTAAGTTCAAATTTTAATAAAATATAATTTTTTTCATTAATAATCAGAATAAAAAATATCAAATTTATATTTATCATACAAGAAATATTAGAGTTTATAATTTTTTTTCATCTCTACTTTTTAATGAACTATTATACCCCTTAAATGTTAAAAAAAATTCTTATATCTTATTCGAATAACCACTTACAATTATCTAATGTCTCTTTTGTATAATTATTAGAGATACAGAGTGTCTTGACCTCTCTAATTTATATAATATAAATCATTAAGAATTACAAATTAATATAAATGATTAAATTATATTTTTATAAGAAAAGTTTTAAAGGTAATTGATAAAATAACTTATTTTAAATTATAATTTCTATTAAACATGTTTTTTTATTAAAAATATTTTAAATTAAATAAAAAAACTTAAAAAAAAAATAAAATAAGATCACTTTAAACCAATTTTAACACCAAATTTAATTCCATTTGGTTGATTCCAAAAGAATTTGATTTTTGTAAGGAATATTCATTGGATAAGATCAATTTGAAGAATCTAACGATTTGAATTAAATTAATTAGAATAAAATTGGATCCAAACTCAAATCAAATTAATTAAATTCAATGTTGATTGGTTTGGATATCGTGTTTACATATTTAAAGTCTGAACCAACTAAAATCAAAATAATTAATTTTTATATTATTATTTATATTTTGTTAATAAATAATGTGTATGCATCATTTTGATTATTTGTGAAGATGTTTTTTATGTTATAATATATAAATTTTTCGTTCCTTTTTCAAATACCCAAAGAAACAAAAAAAATATTACAATATATTGAGTGTCATTTTTATATAATGTAATGCATCTGAAATTTTTAAGTAGATTAAGAAAAGAAATAAAGAGAAATCATATTTCAAATTTATCAATTTAGTTAACTTTAGTTAATGTTCAAAAAAAAAATTTAATTTGAGAAAAAAATATTTTTTTAATTTTTTTTTTATAATAATTTCATTAAATATCTAATGATCAAAACTAAACCATCCCAATCAATATCAAATTGGTCTTATTCGAATTAAATAAAAAATTATAAAATTTAAACTAATTAAATTAAATTATTTTTTACCTAAATTCAAACTTACTCAACCCTTAAAGAACCCTAATTTTTGTTAACTTTTGGATCGATCCTCATCATTTTGATTTTCAAAATGATTTATACCCGTAGTTTTGTTGCCTTTCACTTTTTACACAAACAATTTAAAAAATCATCTACTCCGCTTCACATTTTTTTCTTTACTATTTATTTGCTTTCACCTTTTTTTTTCTCCTTCATCTTTCTTTCCAAATCCCAACACATCATTAAGTTTGTGAGAATCTCAAAAATAAATTAAAGTAATATTTCCTCTAATTATTTTGGTAAAGATAGGAAAGATTACAAAGATGATTGCAATAAAGATTGAACCTAGCTCCTTATGTTTCTAACTATCCCAATCCCTCCCCACCCAACTACTAGACTAACCCTAGTGGTTATACTTCCTCTAATTTTAAATATAAGTAAAAATATATATAATACTTATTCATCTTAAATATAAACAAACTTTACTGTATTTAATATTGTTATTTTGAAAATACTTTTCATTTAATTGAAATTATATTTTCAATATCATTTTTGATTCTTATCAAATTTAAGAAATGATAGTTTTAAATTAACCAGACACTCACTCCACCCTCCTGGACTTTCTTTCTCCAAACAAAGTTAAAATCAAATTTCCCGCTATGCCTTAAGAATTGAGAAAAGTGGAAAACAAATAAAAAAGAGAAAACTGAAGAAAAGTAGTCACCAAATTAGATAAGAAAGCAATGTGTCACCTTTTCTTTGGATTCAAAAAGTCGCAGAGAGTAAGCACGTGCTCTCATTTGTTCTTTGTGTCCACTGTCCATCATCACTTTATTTATTTATTTATATATATATATATAATACATTTATATGTTGACATGAAAATATAAATGATAACTTTTGATTTGAGGGCAAGTTGGTTGATCATGGGTGCATGCATGTATGTACCATGGGATGGCAGGATGGATACGAATTTTTGTATAATTAGTCTCGTTCTCATTATCCTTTATATTTGATAAATATGAATTTTATGTTCTTATTTTCATATCCATCAAATTTAGGATATATTTATATTTGTTGATATTCGTCTAAAAATTAATTATATATATATATATAAAATAATAATTATAAAATAATGTTAATTAAATTTTATTTAATATAAATTAAAAATAGAATAAAAAATTTCATAAATTTTAAATAAGTTCTTAAAAAATAAATTAAATATTTATAAATTTAAAATAGATATAATACATAATAAATGTATATATATTTATCTCTTTTTATATTTAATTTAATAAAATAAATATTATCTGTAGTTATACCTATAATTGATTAAATCGAATATTTCACATTGAAATTAAAATGGCTTGGAAGTTGGAACATCAACTATACATACGAATTTACTTGTGTAGCTATATGTTCATTCCATCCATATGCATGGCTAGAATAGGTATGGGCACGTGAGTGTGAGCAAAAGCATAGTAAGTTAGTAAGAACTAAGGTCATCTCTGATGGGGTTACTATACATCCGTCTCATTTTTAGTGTGTGAGTTGTTTAAAATTTACAAAAATTACTTATATAAACACTAAAAAAATGATACTAATGTGAGCATTTTCGGTGGAGGTTACTTATAAACAACTTCTGTGCTACATTAACTCTTTTTCACTTTATGAATTGTTTAAATTTTAGTACTAAAACTTTTATAAGTAACTTTACTAAAATTTAAACAACTCATAAAGTAGAAAAGAGTTGATGTGGCACAGGGATTGCTTATAAACAACCCCGCTGAAGATGCTCTAAGAAGGATCTGAATGTGCATGACATGACACGTGTCTGGATGGTTGACTCATTTGACTGGGAGTGTGAACGTCATGTGTTGTACTTGTTTGTGGGTGAGGTTTGGACATTTGTATTTGTACACTCCTCTTGTTAGTTGTTAGACTTGCGTGGGATCTTCAATATTATCCATCTCACCATCTTCATTCACTAATATTTTATTATTTTATTTTAACAAGGATACATCTTGAGTTGTCTCATTCTTTATAAAATAATTATATTCAATTTCATTAAAAAATTCATAAGGAAAAGAGTCACTTTGGATTTATGTCTATTCATTTTTTAAGAATTATAAAAGAAGGTTATGAAAAAAATATTAAAGTTATAAGATTAAATTATACTTTTCATCTTTTATTTTTGTGAGTTTACAATTTTGATCCATTTATTTAAAATGAAGATATTTAATTTTTTTTTTTAAAAATATACAAAATTTTAATCCTATCAAAAATTTAATATTTGTTAATCGTTAAATTTTATTATTTAGTAATTTAAGTCATAATTTAAATGACATGATATTTAATAATGTAATGTATATAAATAAAAATTTTAAAATAATTTAAAAATAATCTTTTTGTATATATTTTTATGAGTTATTGATACTTATTTTATTAATATTTTTTTTCTTATTTTATAATTTTTTATTTTTAAATATTATATTATTAAATATCACATCACTTAAATACAAATAAATGTTAAAATTTAATAATTAATAAATATTAATTTGACGAGAAGACTAAAATTTTATATCATGAATTGATGAAAATAAAAAAAAATGTGCAATTTAGTCAAATTATAGAGTATGTACTCAAATTGGGTGTTAATGAAAGGAAATTGTATGAGTGTCTTTCTTTTTTTATTATGGAAGGCAAGTAGTATAAATTTGAGAATAAAAATATCTCATTAAAAATAAAAATTAAGGAAGTGATTTATCAATCGTATTATATAAGGAATGTTATAATTATACCGGTGTAACTTTTATTAAGTATTACACCGCTCAATAACTCTATATTAATTGTGAATTTCGTAAATTCAACCGTTAGATTGAAAGTTCATATCACTTTATATGTGTATATCAAATTTTGTTAAAATTGAACAACAACTTAAAGGTAATCAAAGTGTTCATATTTTAGTGTATTTTGAAATGATATTACGTCAATTTTATTTTATAAAAATAAAGTATCAAATCATCTTTGATTAATATAAAATTTTGTATATATGATCTAAGAAATATGAACTTTCAATCTAACGGTTGGATTTACAAAATTTACATCTAATATAAAATTATTGAACGGTATAATACTTAATAAAAGTTATATCGGTGTTATTATAATCTTTCTCTCTATGTATATATATTATGTATAGATATGTAGATAATATAACTTTTTTGTTTAATAAATTATATTTTATATAATATAGGATGGCACTATATGTCAAAGTTAATAAAACTATACATTCAATAACTTTTGTAATATGCAAATTTAATAAATTTAATTATTAAATTATGTAATATTATATTAATTACGTATATCAAATTTTATATATCTATATTTTTATATATATTATCTGTTAATATATGTTTCTATATATTTTTAATATTATATGTCAAAACAAAAGTGATGTGAAAAAATTAACAAATAATTTAAAAAATTTACATACTTAATCTAATAAGTAATAGTTAGATTAATTAAATTTATATAAAAAAGATTATAATTTTTTTCTAACACACTATCCTGAACATCCACTTAAGGTGATTCTAATAATTTTAAATTTAAATTTTATTGTGTAACTTCATTCAATATTTGAAAATATAAACATACAATTTTTGGTAACAAAAATAAATACATACATGTAATTTAAACATAAATATCCTTACATTTATCTATTTCCATGATTGTCATGCATGAAATAGTAAATCATTATTTCCTCTTTAATTTATAATGACTAAGAGATTACTTATAACATAAATGAACGGTCTAAATTACTTGATCCTACCGAACCAAAAATAATATGAATTTTTGACTTGTTAGATTAATAATAAATTTATATATAAATTCATAACATAACATTATTTCTCAAAATTTGTTACTTACACCAAAAAAGTATAGTACTCGTTGTCAAGTATGACATGACTTGGTTTGGACCTTCCATGACATTAACGTGCATTAACCAAGTTACATATGGAATATCTCGATATCATTCCTTAATGTCACACAACCTTCCAGTAATCGGTTTAGGATTTTACCTGTTGATTTCATACCTTACTCAACAAGTCACAGCATCAATAGTATAACTTGACTTAACCCCATATTATATCAATTAAAGACTTAAAAAATATTCAACACTTTACTTCAAGATGCAACATACTCAATAAAGATTTTTTTAACAAATTTAACTCTTAGAACACCATAACACATATCTACGCAATGAGATATCTCGTCTTTTAAAACAACACTCTCACCTTTAGTTCTAATAAGTTCACAACATAGTTCAACAACATAACTAAACAACATAATTCAACAACATACAACATGCATCTCACAACATAGGTCAACTCAATAACATGCATCGTGCATGTTTTCAACATGGTTCAACTCAACAACATGTATCATGCATCAAAAATATCATTAAATTAAAAAAAATCATCTTAACTTACTTCATATAAATATTCTACAACATAATCTTTCATTGTAAATAATACAGTGCAACACCATTCCCCAATTATTCAACTTACAACACTTAGTACATCAAAACATGCAACACAAACACATTGACACATTTCATCTTCAAATTCTACAAGAAACACAATAAAGATGAAAATTGGCTAAATAAAACTTGTATGACTAAGCCAATTTAACAAAAACATAATTGAAACCAAAATTAGCTAAGTCAAATTTCCCAAGCTAAGTCAATTTAAAAACAAACATGATAGAGGCCAAAATCAGCTAAGTCACATTTGTCAAACTAAGCCAATTTGCCTAGAAAAATTATCATCTAGAGATTTTCAAAATCTTTAAACCCTATCTCTTTCCCTCAAAAACAACAATTTAAACTATCAAAATATACCAACTTAACAGGCGATCATCAATTTAACATCTTTTCAACTTTTACAACTTAGGTTTGCTAAAATAAACAGCATGCAATAACATGATTTAAGATCATATATTCTTCTCATTTCATTAAGAAAACCTCAAGAACAAAGCACCTTGGGTTCAACCCTTAAAATTTCAACATAAAACATCATTTAAGCATGAATTAAACACATAAGTTCATAAGGTTAAACTACAAGTTTCCCTAACCTCAAATTTGCAAGAAACAAGGAAAGGAAGAAAATGGCAAATAACAAGACTTCTCAAACCCTCACCGTAAGACAACCTTAACCTTAGATTCTTAACTCTTTAGCTTTGAATCTCTACTCAACCACTACAATCTCTGCTTCGGAAAAGAATTAGAGTAGGCATGACAACGGGGCGGGGCGGGTACGGGTTTCGTGATACCCGTCCCCGTCCCCGCGACTGAAACTCATACCTGTCCCCGTCCCCATACCCGGTGGGTATGGAATTTTTATCCCATCCCCGTCCCCGTCGGGTATCGGGTATACCCGTACCCGTACCCGTTAAAATTTATTTTTTTTACAAATTTTTTTCAACTTATCTTTATAATCCCAAAATTCCACAAATCTGACAGGAACGAATTAAAAATCTAAACCTAAATCCAGAAAATGATGAATCCAGAAAAAGCAAAAGCCACAAAGCAAAATAATGGAGGAATAGAAAAAGGTAGGGAACGAATCGAAATTGGACGAAAGAGGCAACAGAAGGAGCACCTTGTGAAAGGAGAGGTTATTTCCAAATTCACCGACGAGTTCCCTGACTCTGCGGATGGCGCGGTGGCTCCGTGGCTGGTCCGGTGGCTCCGTCGCTGGAGTGCTTGGTCGTCGAATGGGGTTTGAAAATTGAAACCCTAATAAGTGTTTGCGTTGCTCTTGTTCAGCGTGCGTGACCCTTTTACATTTTAGAACAAAATGTTAATTTTTTAAAAATAAAATAAACCGGGGACGAGTATTTAACCGGGGACGGGGATAGGGACGGGGACGAGGACGGGGACGGGGTGGGTAAGTATATACCCGTCCTCGTACCCGTACCCGATTTCTTTTATCGAGTTTTACCCGTACCCGTACCCGTACCCGTACCCGTACCCGGTCAAAGCGGGTATTCCCCGTCAAAGTCGGGACGGGTTCGGGTATTACCCACGGGTACGAGTTTATTTGCCATCCCTAAATTAGAGCACTCTTAAAAAGTTAGAAGAAAGAAAGATCTCCAAAATCTATCTCACTAAAACTTATCTTTAAAAACTTTAAAGAAATAACTTATGAAGTTTAAGTCTTAAAAGGATATTAGGTACCTTTCTCTAAACATGGTCAACTTTGACCAATACGAAATGACCTCAAACAACTAAACTCTTGAGAATTTCTCAATCCTTATAATTTTAAAACATAAAACAACACATCATCATAATCATTTACATATTAAAATTTAAAATAAATAACAACACACAACAAAGTGTTACAATAGGTAATACTCAGGCTTGAGCAAAAAAGTTGTCATCGATCACAAATTGCACGACTTGATCCAATAATATAATGTTTGTTCGTTTAAAATCTGCATGTTGGTTTATATGATTTAGAAAGTCAAACTTATGCGGTTAATTTTGGGCGGGTACAAGTTAAGGAAAATATTTTCGTTGAAACTCAGACTTAACTTACTATCCAAATACAGTAAAATTATATTTATAAAATGTTAAAACTGATTCATGTACTATTGTATCTAGTTCAATTTTAAATATCACAATTACAAATCTCATTATCACTAAAACTGAAAAGTAAAAACGTTTATTAAGCCTCACATCAGATTCACATTATCCCACCCAGTTTTTCAATTTCTCACTCTCTTGTCACATAAACAATGACACACATATGACCTGTTTCACTTTCCATAAATCACTTCTTCCCTTATTAGCTATTTGCCTCTTCCTTCTTCATCTCTTTAGAAGAGAAGTTGGTGCGGTATGTGATAGCCATCGAAACTTCTTCCATCATTGAAGAAGAAAGCAATTCCACCATGCGTTTGCTTGTGGCAGTGGGCATAAAGATAGGGTAAGCATTTCCAATATGCCACACTGTTGTTTGCTTTTTACTAAAAATTAGTATATTACGTCACCTCTCTAACATCGGACACACTAAAATCTGATGTAAAAAAGATACGGTAGTATTTTTGTAATTTTTGTAAATTTTTTTACGTCGAACCTGGTAGGATCCGACGTAAAATGTAAAATTTACGACAGATATACGTTGTGTCCGAAGTAGATTTTATATTTTACGTCTGACCCTACCAAGTCCGACGTAAAAAAAAGACGCGAAAGCGAATAAGAGAGTGAGAGACACATCCACACACATTCACTCACTCGAATCTCATCATCACTTTTTTAGATTCTTCTCTGTAAATCTTCTCTCTCTCATTTATTGCTGAATCGTTTTTTTTTTGTAACCCTTTCCCTTCCCCTTTGTCTACTTCACTTTTTCACTATACCTTCCTTACCTATCTTGTCTCTATTGGTGATCACGACACTACAAAATGCGTTACATGCTGAGTCTTTTTAAGAGTTGAAAGAATGTTTAGATTTGCATGTGTTCAATGAATTTTACCTGAATTTGATTCAACCCAAACCCAAATCAATTTAAAGGTTGATTGATCGGAAATGAACTTTATTTTTTACGACTCGATAATACATTATTATCTTGCTGGTGTTTATATCCCAAAATATATAGTTAATTAAATAACTTTGCGTATTGATTAAATAAATCAAACTTAAAGTTGTTTACAGTCAAATAATGTATACACCGTAAAATATTATATATAAAGTTAATTAAATAACTTTGTGTATTGATCAAATAAATCAAAGTTTATAAAAGTTGTTTCAAGTCAAAGAATGTAGACTGTAAAATAGGACAAAATTAATTATGCGGAGATCAACGTAAAATTATCTCATTTAAAAAGAAAGAGGATCCAAATTTGGGATATAAAAATGAGTTGTCATATTCTACAAAAATAAAAATAAAAATGAGTTGTCATATTTTACAATTTACAGTTCCGTATTCATCGTTTTTGAATGAAAGCTGGGACAACAATTTTGTTTTTATGTTTTCAAGATTCCATTTAAAAGTTATAATCCATCTACCCTCCTATTACTCCACACAACTTTGGTTCACTATAAACTAGCAAGCCTGAAATTACAATGGTTAACTATAAGGTTGAATACATTATTTCTTTCACTAAACTTTTTGAGAATTTATAATTAGCTATATCAATTAAGAAAAATGTAATCAAGTTATTTATTATTTTTATAATTTTGTAATTCGATCTTTATAATTAGGATTTCATTTACAATATATAATATTTTATAGTTTTTTTATTTATTTATATTTTCATAATAAAACAACCGCATCATATTAATATTAATATTGTATATCATCAATCATATTTATAACGTTTGAATCTTCAGTCGTAAAAATTATATTATAACCTTTCTGATCATAAGTTGGTATTCATTCATTATTTATTCATTACCTATGGTTTCTCTTTAGAGAAAATATTGAATTTTAATGATACGATTTCTACATTGATTAGTCAAAAGGTTTTAAATGCAACATCAGAAAGAAAAAAAAAAGAAATCCTTATTAAAGACAGTGATATTTAATTTTTATAATATAAGCGAGAGCGAAAATAGATATTGAAATAGGTGTAGCAATTAGCATACATGTATGTATATGCATACGTAGGTGAATGTAGACAGAAATACATAGATGGATGAGAAAATAAATTAAAAAAAGAGTGGGACGTATAGATACGTAGGTAGATGTGGATGTTATGTATGTGGGAATTGGGATGGTGAAGTTGTGTTGTGTGGCAAATGTGGCAAATGTGGCAAATGGGAATTCTGATTTCTGGGATTTTGTACTAGTACACCGCTCTCTCTTCTTTCTTCACCTTTCGCTTATTCTTCCATAACCGTACCGTAGGTAGCTACGATCAATCCATTATTTACCCTTTCTCTCTCTCTCTCTCTATTTTTCTACCTATCCATCCATCTTCACCGCCTCGCACCTTTTCGATCTTCAAATTAGGGTTTGGAGGTTCCATGTTCCGCGGCTAGATTCGCCAACGCCTCACAGATCCACAAACCTTCTCTTTCGCTCTCTCTCATCCCTCATGTTCTGGAAGCTCGCCTCCATCTCCTCCTCCTCTCCCGTGAGTTTTTCTCTTTTCCCCTTTCGCTTATGGAATAGTCGCGAATTCCAACTCTCTTTCGTTTTCTTCTTTTTTCCGCTCGAATTATTTCTTTTCGAATGCACATTTATTTAGCGTCTTTTTAATTGCCAATTTAGTAATTCTTCCATCACTTGCCGCTTCTAATTTCCATTTGCAGGATCCGCCTTAGCTTCGCTCTCGCGATTTTCTCTGCTTTTTAATTAATGTTTTCTCTGTAATCTTTTTTTGCCACTTTCTCCGCTTTAGTGTCTTAATTTGTGCATTCTTACTTAGCAATGAAAGTCCATGAGTTTTACTGTGAATTCACTTAAATTACTGCAAATTGTATGAAAAATGAAGAAAGAAGGAAAGAGGGAGAAAACCTTATGTTTATATTTGAATTTAATGGCAAATTCAATTTTATCTTATTTCTTTGGCCTTCTCTGTAATGATGGATCTTTAGAGCGAAATTTTGTAATTGAACCGGAAGAATCTTAAGACTGTGTCTTGGTTTTATGGTCAAACTTTGACGTGGCTGAAAGCTTGCCTTGTTTATTTACTTGTTCAATGTCTTGTTGTGTGGTTGGTGCTCTGCAGGTGGAGGCGATATTGGACAAGGAGAACTTCACTTTGGAAGAAATTCTCGATGAAGAGGAAATAATCCAAGAATGCAAGGCCTTAAACAGTCGTCTCATTAACTTGTATGTTCCTAATCAGTTTGAAATAAAGGGTTTTACTTTTTTTCCTGCTCATAACTTTTTGGTTTTTGACAAGTCCACTGAATTGATTGATCCATCTAGCTGTCCCTACCTCATGGGAACTAAGGCTATTGTCTTCGATTTTTTTTTACTTTCAGTTTGAGAGATAGAGCTCAGGTTGAGCAATTGCTACGCTACATCATTGAAGAACCACCAGAGGATGCTGAAAACAAACGGATCTTCAAGTATGCATTTGCAACTGAAAATTTGTTGCAGAAGAGCTATATATTTCAATGTTTCAACTTTCTTGTTTCCCTTTTATCATCTAATCATTGGTCTGTGATTTAGGTTTCCATTCATTGCCTGTGAGATCTTTACATGTGAAATTGATGTAATTTTGAAGACCTTGGTGGATGAAGAAGAGGTTTGTAGTATATTTTATTTTCATTTCATACTTTGAGTCTTGTTTGAAGTCCTATAGTAATGCTTTGCTTGTATTATTTTCTGCTTACTATTCTTGTTATTGCAGCTCATGAACTTATTATTCTCCTTCTTGGAGCCTGATCGATCTCATAGTACCTTACTGGCCGGGTACTTTAGCAAGGTATATGCTGGAATTTTTAGTCTGACACATTGAAGACATTAGTTATATGGTTGTATTAAAACCATTTGCTCTGATAATTTGTGTTCAATTTTTCAGGTTGTCGTTTGCTTATTGATACGAAAGACAGTACCACTTATGAATTATGTTCAAGTAAGTAAACCAATGTGTTTTTATAGTGTGTTTCTGTATTGGGTTATTTTAATAATTGATTATAAGAAATAAGTTTTATGTATGGATATGTTAGGTGAAAAGTGGTTTTAAGATTATTTCATTTGGATTTGTGTAAATTAAAATAATCTGTTTTTTTAAAAGTAACGTTATGAAAAATGGGTAGAGTTATTTGTAGTAGTTGGTTTTGTATTTAAATTAAATTAATCAATTGTTGAGGATAAAATGCCAAAATAAAAGTTAACTGATAAATAATTTGTTAGCTTTTAAATAACCTGCAAAATTTTGTTTATCATAAAAAACCTTATTTCCTTTGTTGAGAGAGTATGATCTTTTGATTATAAATCCAAATTACCTAACACATTTAAATAGTAACACTCAACTGTTTTCCCATCATTCAAATTAGTATATATAAAATTAATCCCATCCAAATACATGCATAGCAGAATGTTTTTTTTTAATATGATTTATACAATTTTAAGGAGACAGTAAAGTACTACCAGATATAAAACTTATTCATTTTGTTCTAAGCATCACTCTGTGAAGCAGTTGGGAGTCTATTTTACAACTAAGCTCTATAATATGTGATCCTATTCTACTTGTGATATCTTCCATTCATTATTTTGGTTACTTTTTGCAGGCCCATCAACATGTTTTTCGCCAACTGGTAGATTTGATAGGCATTACATCCATTATGGAGGTAAACATCTATCTAGTAGTTTTAATATTATTGAAATCTTGCTAATATGATTTGCTAGAATGAGCCCTAAATTAAGTTCTTTGCACAGGTTTTGGTTCGATTAGTTGGTGCTGATGACCACGTATATACCAATTTTATAGATGTGATGCAATGGTTGGCTGAGAGCAACCTGCTAGAGATGATTGTCGATAAATTAAGTCCATCTGTAAGTGAAACGTCCACATTCTGTGTTTATAGTTTTTCAATCAGATGTTGCTAATTAGCTGTATGTTGCATATGCACCTTGTTGCAAAAGCAAACTTAAGAGAGTTTACCATGTTTTGTAGGAGGCTAGTTTATTCATTTATTAGTAGATGATCCATGGGATATTCTTTGACCTACTTCACCTAGCCATTCTACACTTGCCTGGTGTTAAGTTATTGAAGTCTTGTTCATTGAACTTACATGAAGCCTTACTCTTGAATATAGGCCGCTTCTACAAGTGTGAGTGCATGTTTTGGCCAGCTAAAGGAATTTTTTTTACTTGACATTTGACAACACAAATTTTTTAGGAATGCTGTTACCACTTACAACTCAAGTTGGATTGTGGTGTTTTGAGTTGGTCTTTATAAGGGTCACATAAAACACATCTTTTGCATCTTGTAGCTATAAATGGAAAAAAAAAAGAAGGAAAAAACTCTGGGAAACTAAAAGATCTGACTTTGGTTGTAGTTGAGTGTTTGAATTTTATTGGCTCTTTGCCTCCTTGTCGTTTTTTGTTAATGCTTAAAATAATCTGACAGCTGTGTCTTTTCTGTTTTTAACCAGAGTCCTCCTGAAGTTCATGCCAATGTAGCTGAAACATTGTGTACCATTACTCGAGTTGCATCATCTACTCTAGCAATTAAGCTTTCAAGTCCAAGGTTTTGTGTTGCAAGGCTCTACTTTTTTTCTCTCTTTCAAATATGCCTGTAAATTGATCATTACAATTGTTACTTTGCAGTTTTGTTGCAAAAATTTTGGGTTATGCATTGGAAGATTCACAATCAAAGTCTAGCCTTGTCAACTCGCTCTCAGTGTGTATTTCTTTGTTGGATCCTAAAAAATCAGCTATTTCATCTCCTTTTTTCCATTCATTCCGAAGTCAAAACATGTATGAGCCACCAATACCTGTAAACCCAGATACTATTGGTGCAATGCTACCTAAACTTGGTAAGTATGGTTTGTTTTATTCCCATGAGTGGAAACAGTGTAAATGCTTCATGATGATTTATTTTTCATTTAGCTGTGTTGCTTGTATAGAATAATGTGGAACATAATATGACTGGAGGAAATTATAGCGTAAATGCTGTAATTTTTTTCAAAAATTATGTTATGAGATGTATAATCATTTTAATGAAAATAAGATTTCAACTACCAAATGGTGAACCCTAGTCTAGAAGATGTATATAAAGGCTTGAAAAAAAGAAGCCTACAAGAAAGGGGAAATATATATTTATAGCTTATTTTTTGGGGGAGGGGGGATTGCTGTAATGTGGGCATTTTATGATTTTCATTTTTGTAACAAAATTATATAAAATGGGTTATAATGTGGTTTGAGTTCTAATGTTTAATGAATAATTAACATATTGATTTTCTTTTTGATATCAAAGTACTCTTGGTTAGATGTTGTACCCTTCATTATTATCAGGTTTTATCATTGGGGTGGAGGGGTGGCTGTTTTAGTAATTATGTGCATGTTTTGCATCTTATAATTATTCCTCAATTAGAGGCTTGAAGAATGATATGTTAATTCTGTTGCAAAATCTGACACATTTTGTTGAAGCAGCCTTGTCACATTATAAGTAAGATTATATTTCTTGTCTACAGGTGAATTTCTTGTGCTTTTGGATGTGTCATCCGATAACAAGGTATTGCCTACAACATATGGCGAATTGAGACCTCCACTTGGCAAGCATCGATTAAAGGTTTGTTGTTTAATTTTTTTAAATGAATGTCATGTATGGCCGTCCGCTCCAGAACTAGGTTGTAGTTGGTCAGTTGATATTGAATTTTATTCCATCGATAACCTTGGTTGTGTACTTTGAACATTCATATTTCTCAGAAAGGAGAGAACCGATGTGATTTTTGAATGCATTTTGTTTCTCTGATCAATTTGCATTTTATTTCAGATTGTGGAGTTTATTGCAGTACTTCTTAAAACTGGAAACGAAGTGGCAGAAAAAGAATTGGCCAACACAGGAACCATTCGACGAGTCATTGATCTTTTCTTTGAGTAAGCAACTTTTAATTTTCAATTTTGCAGAGTTGTATATTTTTCTTCATGTAGACATATTCTGCATTAATATTCTTGAGTAAGAAATCTTGATGAAATCTGCATTAATATTTCTCTTCTTTTGACATATTCTGCACTAATACAGGTATCCATACAATAACTCATTACACCATCATGTAGAGAGTATCATATCATCATGTTTGGAGAGCAAATCTGATGCCATTATTGATCATCTTCTTCGAGATTGTGATTTAGTTGGAAGGTTTCTCCAAGCAGATAAACATTGTATTCTTTCTGCTGAAAGCAATCAGGTAAGTTTATGCTTCAAACTGATGGATGGGAGATTGGGTTGGCCATTAGTTTTTCAGCTGTCTATATTTTTGAGCCACTAATTTACAACTCTCAACCTAGAATGGAAAGAAACATGATTTAGAAAACTTTTCTGTTGTACTGTTTAGTTATCTTGATTTTCTTCATGTTTTATTGGATAAAAAATGAAAACAAAGATGCATTATATGAGTTCATGTGATATCTCATGCACTGTAACTATATACTTAGTTTCAATATGCTGTTAAGTCTATAAGAACATCTTTTAACTAAATTTGTGTGTTTTTTCAGCCCACAGTACCTGCTGCTGGAAAACGGGGAACACGGGTAGGAAACATTGGACATATTACCCGCATTTTCAATAAACTTGTTCACTTGGCTCATAACCAAACCCACATTCTGGCATGTCTTCAGGTTAGTTTTGTATTTAATTCCAGAGACAAGATTCATGGTTTTCTTAGTATCTAGTATATGAAACTTTTCCGACTAGTATAAATATCTGAGATCTGTAATGTTTACTTTGAATTTAATCCTTGGCATCCAGCTTTGCTTATAAACTCATGGCAGATGGTTATTAACAGTCGTCTTCTGAAACAGTTTTTTTTTTTTTTTTTTCATGGAGGATGTGAGTCAGACCCATATGTGCCTAGTTCGCTTTTAATAATTGTTTAAATGAAAATGTCATCAACAGTGTTGAGGATTTAGATCCCAGAGCATGGTCTTCTGAAACACTGGGATTAAGGGTGGGTGTTCATGGGTCCTAGTAACCCGTGAACTTAAATTGAACAAAACCAAAGCAATCACTTTGGGACAGATTTTTTAGTGTTTGGGTCAACCGCAAAACATGTTATTTATGTAAGATTATTTATATATTATTTAATGTGTTTAATAGCAATATCTTATATTGATACAATTATAGTTTGTTTTTATATAAAATAATTTAATTTTAAAAATTCTAATTTTCAGAAAATTTAATCTAATTTTAAATTGTTGGATCTGATTGATCCAGTTCATGATCAGGTCAGGTCAGTTTGGGTTTGACAAAAAATTTACACAAATCCAACCCAACTCTTGGAATTTTGATCGGGTTGGGTAACAAATTTGGCCAAATTGAACCCAAACTGATCTGTGATACCCTTTAGCCCTAACTGCCATTATAGTGTGTTCTTGTTGGACTTCCTTGTGCTTTCAGTTGAATTGTTATCCCATGCCTTAAATGATGAGGTTGAACTTGTTTCTTAAATGTGTTGGCATGAATGCTCTAGGAGAATACTGATTGGAATGAGTGGCAAGCTACAGTTCTTCAGCAGCGTAATGTGGTTGAGAATGTTCACCGTTGGGCTTGTGGGTAAGTTCCAATTTCAATTATCTAGCTCTAAATTCTTAGCAGAAGCGTCACCGAGAGTATGTGTTTTTATTCAGCATAATGTCTTTGTTGGTTATGTAAATTTTGGTTTTAGCAATATAAATAAAAGTGTCAATACAATGCTACCTTAAAATGGGTAGTCTTATGACAGCAAGTGAGGTTATCTCAAGCAACGAGGGTTGGTTGGGCATGATTTTTTGTGTATGTAATTAAAAATATAGGAGAATTGATGTTATGTTGTGAATTCTTTATAATTTTGATTGATTTCTTATTTGTCCTTGTTATGTACAGGCGTCCAACTGCATTACAAGATAGAATGAGGGATAGTGATGATGAAGACCTTCATGACAGAGACTACGATGTTGCAGCTTTAGCAAATAATTTGAGCCAGGCTTTTAGATACAAAATTTATGGAAATGATGATAATGAAGAGGTTTGTAGTTAATGGTTGCTCCTTACCCTGTCTGGACCTTTTGTTCTTCTTGAATCATCTGCCCCTCTCCCCCTTGTTTTAGTTTCCCATTTTTGCCTTTGGTCTTGGACACTGCTATTACCTAAATGGACTAATTCAACGAGTTTTGTATAGGATCATGGCGGTCTTGATCGAGATGATGAGGTAATTTTATTTTTATTTTTATTGTACCTGAAGGTATTTTCTTTGATTAACTTGCAAATATATGTCTCATTTGGAAATTAGGTGACTGTCTAATTCTCATTTTGGTCCTGTTATTCATAAGCACAATTTTTGCGTTTTTGTGCCCTGCAGTTTTACTATTTTGGGCATTAGTTGCTTTACTTTGGTAGCCTGTCTCCAAGATACACAGTAATTAATCATCCAACATATATTCCTACAGGAAACTAGTTATTTTATAACAGAAAATAGGGATAAACCGTTGTTAAAAGACTGTTACCAATTGTGGAAAATGCCGGAAGACAATAATCTGCTATGTCATATAACGGATAGCATCTCAGGCAAATAGCAGAAGTTGCATATCAGTTAAAATGTGTATATATCAATTATATATGTATAAAAACCTAAGTTGTTTGCAAATAAAAATAAAATGCATAAAAATTGACATAATATTAACTGAAAAGTTCAATTAGTTGGAGACTCGCCAGAAATGACTAGAGGATATAGGATGCATGCTGCTAACATTGGCTATCTAACAACACTTAATAAGATCAGAATCACAGGTTCATCATTCTTACTCGCAAAAAGAAAACAAGAGATAGAATACTGCAGAATCTGAGGTTCTGTAAATTTTCCTGCCTCCTTCTAGTGTGGCAATGCCTTCACAACCCAAATTCAAACGTGATCTAGAATAATAGTGCCTATAATACAGTAATCTTTTACTCTTTGTTTAACTAATTTGATAATAAACTAATGTGTTTTTATCGAATGCAGGATGTCTACTTTGACGATGATTCTGCTGAAGTAGTCATATCATCTTTAAGATTAGGTGATGATCAAGGGAGGTGAGTATTTTATTTTGTTGGATAACTGGCAACCATCACGAATTTGATCTCATGGATCTATAAGGCATGATAATTTGTGCAAAATAACTTGCATACAATAAATAACTCACTTGCTATGCCTTTAAAACATTAAAACATGCGTTGTGTATTGTGTACTACTATTCTAAGTGTTTATCTTTCTAGGTTTTCCGTATAATTCATTATTCATATTCATCATGTGGTAACCATTCTTTCCTTAATTCTTTATGCATTTTTAATGAAGATGACAGTGTAGTTAGCGTGCAGTCACAAACTATAGATATATTCTTTGGTTGCAAGTTGCAACTAAGGAAAAATTAAATGTGGATGGATATGTGACTAGAGAAACAACATATTGATATACTCGGCATTTACTTTGTGTTGTGCTTATAGATTCTCTATAAAGGGATTTTATCTTTGCTTGTGGAGATCTTCATACCATTTTGTTGGCTGCTATAAGAAGCTACACCCGCAATTAATTACAAATGTTCACATCCTGGTGAATAATATCTCTGAAGATTTGATTTTTAACTGAGCTGAATGACATGTGACACGTGTAATCCATGTAGCTGACCTCATCTAGTGACATGAGATTTTGTTCACATCGCGTGATGGGAAATAGTATATAATATATATGCCTTTTTAATTTTTGTAACCCCTGAAGATATTTGAGTTTTGGTTTTCTGCTTCATGGTGTGACTAGTGTCTGCCTCCATGTTCTGCTTCATCATGTACAGAAACTAGTATCGTGGGGGAAGCTAGGTGGTGATATAAGAGAATAGAGTAAGGAGGGGGAAGCATTTAGGAATTTGGACCACCATGGTCAGGAAATTATTGTGGCATGGTTAATTTGAAAATTATGCTCGGATATACTTTTTGAATTAGATGGTTTACACAATTTATTATTATTGTGATAAAGTCATAAAGATTGACTGAAAGAAACACAGAAATGATGCTCAAGGTAAAATGATCATATGGCTGTTACAGTTTTACACGCATCTCCAAAAGGTCATGTTTCAATTTTCTTTTTCTTTCACCTTATTCGTGCAATTTTATTCTTATGTTTCATTTATACACCTATATATATGTTCTGCCCCTGCTTCTTGTTGGAGTTATGGTTGTGTTAAATTCTTTTTTAGTGTTTTCTATTTAGACATAACCTGTAAGTGCTAGCTATTCAACCTCTGACATAAACCCAGTCATGCACTGCCTTATGTTTTTATCCTCCCTCCTTTTGGTTGACTGTTACCTAAATTGTGAGTCTAGCTTTGGATGCCCAAGGTGTTTTCTATTTCATCCATCATTAAATGTTGATGTGTTTGTTTTATGCAGTAATCTGTTTACAAACTCCAACTGGTTTGCATTCCAAGACGACAGAATTGGTGATGCATCTGGGGGCACATCATCCTCTGAGATGATGGATGAGATAAAATTGAATGCAGCTGCAAATGGTGGTAGCAACAGTAGTGATGATGAGGTAGTGGTTGGAGAGGATGAAGAATTGACTGACACCAATAATACTGTGAATGGTACATCTAGCTCTAGCACGAACTTCTTTAGTGGATTAACTGGTAATGATTCCATGAATGGGGGCACTTTAGACTTAGAAAGTGAGAAGGCAAGTCCTTCACAAGATATGGGATTCTTCAGGTTTGAGGCACCAGACAATGAGGACTTGTTCGGGGATAGGCCCTTACCTGATTGGGTGGGATGGGGTGAACCATCAGATATACAACATGCTGGCTCAAGTATGAATCCCTTTCTGGATCATGCTGAGTCTGGCAGTGATTTGTCTATTGAGTCTCAAGTAGGCAGCCCTAGTCTGAGTTCTCCTTCAGGTGGGGAATCCATACCTTCAAATGGGTCTGCAACTACTAGAGATTCAACCAATGGGGGCAATGACTCAAATCAAACATCAGTAGCAGCACCCTCACTATTTGAAGAGGATGTAGAATTTGTAGGTGTAGAACTAGAAGGTACTGAGAAGGCAATGGACCATGCTCTCAAAGAAGGCGTAGTTGGAGAAGCAGGACCTTTGAAAAAAAACATTGTCTCCAAAGTTCCTGAAAAGGAAAATTCTGAAGAAGGCGGTCCTGGTCTGAAGGAGTTTAACGATTCGAATTACTGGAGGGTTGACAAAGAGGTTGCTGTTCTAGAGTTATGATGGACTGTGTTTGTATGAAAAATTGGATCAACAAGGTTATGCAACAAATTAGTGTACAGTATATTTTTGTTTCCATTATGTTCTGTTTCTGATGTTTCAGCATTATTAGATATTAAGCTTGTTTATTAATTTGAAGTTTTGCCTCTGCCTGCAAGTGATTGAAAGGGAATTCCCACATTTATTGAATATTAATTTTGGTCTTCTTTTTTCAGTTCTTTATAGTGTTCTTGATTTGCATTCCTTGGATAGAGGGGCAAGTTTCTACATCCCGAGGATTCATTAAACGTAGAATTAAAATAGTGCGTTTAGGAGGATCAGACTATAGGATTACTTTTTTTTATTTTATTATATTATATATATATATATAAATAAATTAGGCAGGATAATCTTTTTTTTTTCTTAATTTTTAAATTATGTAGAATAAAAAAAATAGTGCCTTCTTTTGGATTATTTTGGTGAAAGTGATATGTTTATGATCTAAATACTTCAGCTTATGGGATAATTATTAATGGAGAATGTCTCATTTTGTTACTTGTTATTAGTATTAGAGACAATGTAATGAAAGCAGTTAGATAAGGATCAAAGATACAATTAAACTGATGCAAAAATCCCTTGTTCAAGTAGTTTTCTCGTATTTTTATGTCTAAACTCATACACCTTTCTCTTCCTATTATTTCTGACCCCTCTTGTGATCCTTTGACTCTTCCTAAAAATTTTCGCAATTCAGAATTACGAAGGCCTTCTATTGATTTATGTCTTGTATGTGTTTGACATTAAAATAACAAGGACAAATTCATTGTTGAAATAATATTATCTAAACAAAAGAAAATGTGGTATTATCACAAATATTGAAGGACGTTCATACACAACCACCGCAACAATTTAACCTCTAAACTCGTAATTCGAGCAAAACAATTTTTTTTCTTCTTTCCATATAATGTTACGAATGAGCTTTCAACGTATTATTTTAGGGAAGAATGAACTGAATCATTAAAGAAGAAAAGCCAAACAATTAAAGAAAGAAAGATGAAGAACATTGTCAGATAATAGAAAACGAAATAAGTGAAAAAAGAGAAGAATAAAATGTATTTGAGCAAGTGAAAGGAGAAGGGAAAAGAGGAACATTTATGTAAAGTTGTTAATGGAAAAAGAAAATAAAAAATATTTAATGATAACAGGGACATGTTTAACAATTCACTTAACTTAATTGTGAATTTCTGAAGATCAAGCTAATACCTTAACTATGTGATATTTGAAAACATAAAATTAATGATCATACAGAAGACTAAGACCCTGTGTAGTGTGTGAGCGAGAAGGAAATCCTACTTTAGCTGTCTACTCTTGCCAAACCATGAAATGACAGGTTCTAAATAGAAATAGGATAGTAAATAATGCTACCACTTTCTTTCGTTTCTCTTGTTAATCTTTTGGTTTTCGAAAAAATGTAAATCCTCTTATCAGGATTCAGGCTACTATAACTATCCAAGTTTCAGTAAATAAAATAAAATTATATATATATATATATATATATATATTGAAGTTGATTTGTAACATTTAATAAAAATTATAACTATTAAAAGAATAAATGATATGCACACTTGATTTTTATAATATTATTTTATCAAATTATTATTTATATTTTTTTCAAGAGTATTTTTCATTGAATACAAAGATAATATCTCTCTCAGTTATATCTATACTAATAATATCAAGAATAACTTCATCTTGTGTTCGTTTTTTTTTACTCTTAATAATTACGTATAATCTTGAATAACTAAACAAATTATAAAAAAAAAAATTATTTTCTATTTTTTTACGAAGATACAAAATATGTTTTTTTCTTCACTAATATATACTTTAACAAAGACTATATGTTTTTTCTATACACTTTGTTGACTATATTTTATTCACTTTTTATTGACTATTTTACTCTTATAATTTTTAAAATACTTTTTTTTATTTAGTTTTTATCATATTATCTAATTAACTTCCAAAAATCATCCACACCCATTGTTAACCACTCTCATTGTTAATTTCAATTACTTATTATTATAATTATTTTTAAATAAAATAGTAAAAGTTAACGAAGACATAAAATATCTTTAATCAAATTTTATAAAAGGGATAGCTTCTTAAACTAAACTACCCACGCTTTAACTATAAACCACCAACTATTTTTTCTTTTACAATACAAACTACCAATTATTATGTTACTTAGTAAATATATAGAGACATAAATATATCTTATCACTCACTTATATAATAATTTTGTTGCCTTTTATATAATAATTTTAAAAATTATATCAATTATTATTTCTAATTAATTAATAATATATAATTTATTTTCCACTATTCGGCACATGAAAATTAAAGTAGTATTGAAAACCAAAAGATGAAGAATTGATATCTAACATTTAATATAAATAAAAAATATAACTACTAAAATTGTCTTCTGACAAGGACTCAAGTTAACATGAAGTATCCTATGGTTAAATCTCATCCTTGCTAGAGATTGTATGTTAGGCCAAGATGTGACATTCAAGAAAACGTAAAGTCGTAATCAATTGTATTTTCATCATTCTAGAAAGAATCGTAAATATTTTGAAAATTAGGGTTACATTAATATGTCATGTTGCCCATAACGACTCATTTGACTAACACAACTCCCATCACTTGATGGTGTCATTGTAAGCACTTGTTACATCTTTGTCTGCAATTTCAATATCATATCATGTCCACTAATTAACCTATTTTCTTTGGGACTCGCATAAACTTTACAAATCCAAATATAATTAATTGTTCTTGCTTTTTCTTTTACAAAATATTTGTTTCTTGTCTCTTCTTTGTATTCTTTCTGCACTCGATCATAAAAATATCAAATCACTGAACACATCAATAGAGAAGAGAGAACGCAAATGATTTTTTTTTCTTAAACAAGATAAAAGTTGAGATATACTTTGAAAAGAAGATAGAACCCAAACGATCCATGGTAAGATGGAGGGAGTAAAAAATTATTTGAAATTATTAAAACTCGTCTTTTATAGATTTAACGTTAATGAAACATATATTATATTTAATTATAATTTATCAAATAATAAATTTATTAATTTTTATAATAATTAATTTGAAAATTATATAAATTATAATTTTTTTATTAGTTAATTGTTTAAAATTATACGGTTAACTATCGTTAAATTCTTCATTATACTATTTTTTTTTTCTTAAAGAATCTGTAACATATTTTTCTCATTATTCTCGCAATCTAGTATGCAAAGATTCAGTTTCTTTAATGCTCAACACTAATTTGTTATTAACTGGTTGATTAGACAGGTGAATGAATTATGGTGTCAAAGATTCGGATATCGTTCCACGTTGAAACTCTTCACTTATCTGTTAGGACACTAATTAATAAGGGTTCACTGTGGCAAAAATCAAGTCAAATTCTTAGGAAGAAAATTAAAGTTCATATTCTAGAAAAAAATATTATTGGAGAACGTCGTAATCGGAATTCGCAACAATATTTAAAAGATTGTCACATAAAAATATCTTAAGAGAAAAAAAGATAATTGTAACAAAATGACAATTGTGTTTATGTAATGGCTCCTAGTATCAAGAGCATACAATAATTATAACAAGAAGAATATGATGTTTTCATTCATAGCTCACACATTATTTTAAAAAATTTATAAATAATTTTGAAATAACTTTATATAGTCAATCTTACTTGCATAATATTTTCAACAAATTTCGAATCTGTTTATATGAATGATACCACGCCATTAATGGTTAACTTTTTCACGCGGGGTGTTAAGGGAACCATCATAGAAACAAAAAGGAAATAAAGGAGATGAAGCTACTGATTATGCAGACAAGAATCAAGGACCTACATAACTATCATATTTTCCTATCTCTCTCTATTTCTTTGGTTGCTCTTCAATACAGATGTCCCATAATTTTCTCGTAGTTAGTTTTGTCTGTGTATTTAAATTCCTAAAGATTATCGATGAAAATAAGAATGAAAATCGGTTATGCCACTCAACAAGAATTTATGAACTATCTTACATTAGGTCGAGGTTAGAAACTTTTTAAGAATATAAGTCACTTTAAGACTTTTTATTAAAATATATTTAATTAAAAAGGTTAAATTCTAGACTATTAAGGAACTTTTTAAGCCTAACATACTCACCTATTTAAATGAAATAAAAAATATTTATTGTTATCATTATATTAAATTTGTGTTATTATGTATTACAAACATACATTTAATTTATCTTTTTAAAAATCCAATAGGTCCCTACACTTTATAACTCAACTACTAGCAGCAAAAATATAAATATAATTATCTAGGGTTAACATTCAAACAATACCTGGATATACAAATAATAATATATACATGTGTAAAAGTTTTGTCAACAATTGAAATAATAAAATAAATCCTTCAATAGGACAATAACTATAATTATACAAAATATATATGTGTGTGTATAGATAGAGTAATCCATTATTGAAAGTGTACATCGTTGTTGGTTAATCAACATTATAAAGTAAATGCTACACCAAGGGTAGTTCAAGACAACATTTTCATCCACCAACATGACTCTCAAAAGAATCCCTTTGATTTATCCATGTCCTACTGTTATACCAAGTATAATCATCATAGTCCAACTATAAGAAAATATGTAAGAGTAAGCTAGTATTCAAAAGAAATCAATAAGTATAGAGAAATCGACTAGCTATACTATACTTAAACAACTCAATATGCAACAATCACTCCAAGTAACGACTTTCCAAATATAGCTACATTTTCAACTTGCAACACAATTACACAAGTTCTCAACTTTCAATGCAATCATACAAGCATCAACATATCGACATTGCATATGAACAACACGATTTTATCAACATATCATATACACAACACAACAATTACATGCATCGTCACATATTTTTAAGGTCTGATATGATATTTACATAAGACTTCTAAACAAGTTTATATCATATTTGACCTTAAAAGTATGTTTATATCATATAAACAAGTTAGCCTCGGTTTTTATAAACCTAATATATATATATATATATATATATATATATATATATATATATATATATATATATATATATATATATATATATATGTGCACTTTTATATATTGATGTTACATTATTATAAAATAGTTCCTAAATAAACTTATAGATCAACACAAATTTTTATGTGAATCATAAGCGTCTATGATAGATAAAAAAGTCAAACTTAAACATTTTAAAAATGAAAGCTTATGATAAGTAGGTATGCTAGATAAACGTCATATATTTCTAATCAAAGTTATTTATTATTTTTTAACCAGATTCTAATAGAAAAAAATATTGGTTATTTTCTTCATTACTTTGCTCATATTCATCAACTAACTTTTTTTTTTATTACATTAATTAAACAATATCTTAGTAAATGTTTAGGAGAACTAGTTAATTATTTTAAATAAAAAAATTGATCAATATGTCTAGCAAATCCAATTAATATAATTTATTTCTTTTTAATAGATCACATGCATCCTTCACTAAAGATAATTTTATTTGAATTGGATAAAATTATTACGAATGACAAAATTCTCTCACTTTATACTCAATACAATTGCATATTCAAATCTGAAACTTGAAACACAGTTGAAACAACATGGATTAGTTCCTAGCAAAGCCAACCTACCCATGCGATGTATGAAAAAGAGAAAACATGTAAAGAAAAGAACAGAAAAACATAGTAGTCTTGTTATTTTGACGAGGGAAATGAGAAATAATAATGAAGGAGTAAGATGCTTCCCCATCCCCATGCAAAGTAAATAAAGTCCAATAACTAGGCCTTGAAACTGAATACAAAAGGAATTCATCTCCTCGGAACGTGTTTTCTTTTGCCTTTGCAATTTGTGAATTGCCATTGCCATGCCCCATAACACAAACTTCTATCCCTACCCTTTTGACCATTTGACTTGTACTTATAATGTATACCTAACTTTATCCATACTTTTTTCTTGTCACGTGTGCTACTTCTTTTTTAATTTTTTTCTCCTTTGAGTAGAGAGCACCCCTCAAACCACATCATCGTGCTTCAACATGAAAAACCGAAAAATAAAATAAAATTACTTGATCTCTATTTATCTTTCATTCCTAGAAGCCTATTCATTCATTTCATAGTATCATTTTTAAGAAACAACCTCAATTTTGAGTTTGCGGGTTTGAAAGAAGAAAATAGAGCTAGCTAGAGAAATAATTGCGTGAACACAGTTTTTTTTATCAACACAAACAATTAAGATCGATATGAATCATATGATATCTTCAAGTATCTTTAACAAGAACTTTCTTATAAACTTAGTTTACGTACTAATGCGGTTTATCAATGTACCCTATCATAGTTTTGAAAAACTATATTGTGAGAACAATAATTAGTAGTAGTACATGGAATTTTAGATAAATTAAAGGTATGTAGTAGTATTAATAATCTGTTAAGGGCATTAAAAAGGGGGAAATGGCCGGCCATGAAAACGGCGACATAGGTGGGAAGGTGCACGTGAATGCGAAAGAGTCAAATTTATAATGGTGGTATTCAGTTCTTCCTCGATCTATTAATCGATTAATCCTCATATGGTTGGTTTGGTCCCACTCCCACGTGTGCTTATGGCTTAGGACTCAACAAAACACTTATATTAAGGTTGAACCTGTCTGTCCTTGCTCTTCAATGTCCCACGTCACATATTCTAGGGACAATTCAATTCACAAACCCTATGCAATGCATACCATGCATTAATTGGTTAATAACCCATCTTTGCCTTGTCAAACAATCACACCTCTAAACCAATACTATCACCTTTTCGGGATTTTAAGATCCAACAATCTCACCACAAACTAAACAACTATTTTTTTTCCCTCTTTTCAGTTGAAGGTAATTCTTAATTTTATAATTAAAATTTGTTCACCGTATCATGTATATTATTTTTTTTTCTAGTATTTTCTTAAAACACGTTATTTATAAATATACATTAATTTGGATCAATATAATAAAATATGTTAAGTCAAAAGATAATTTAAATTTTTTAAACTCTAAGTTTTAATGCTAATAAACAAAACATTTTTATAAAGAAGAAATGTCTGTAAAAATGTCTTAAAAAAATATCCTTAAAAAATTTATCAGATGAAACATAAGATATAGATAGTCTGTGAGACGTTGTAAATCAAACGAAACATATAATCTATCTCATACATTGAATAATGTTTATTATTTATTGAAACTAACAACAAAAGATTTTTAATATTTCATTCTTTAATAGATTGAACTAGGAGATATTCTCAAAACTCAAAAATCTATAAAAAAGAACAAGATCATATTTTTTGTCAAGATCAATGACAAAAATCCTTGAAATCACATAGAAAAATAGATAAAGTCTTTGTTGCTGCTACTGTGTTGACATTACCTCTTCAAGCTTCATTTGGTATGAAAATATAATAAGTAAATCTCCTTGATCAGATAAGAGGTATCATTTGGTGAAATACAATATTAATGCTCGCTTTAAATGAGTCAAACAACCATTTGCTATCACAAGGAAAGACATTGAAGTTAGACAAAACAAACTTGTGAGCTTGACTTAAAGTATTGCAACGATCATTTTTTCCAAGTTACTATATAAGAAGATTCAAAGTTTAAAAAAGACAGAGAATTTTTTTTTACATAAGAGACACAAATTTTAAGTGATACATATGCTCTGTATAGAAACATATTATCTATAAATCTATTCTTTCTTGTAAACACTCATTGTTTTGTACTGGTTGTATAATGTCTAAGTGAGACGAATATACAACACTTGTAACCCTCATAACCATTGTTATAAGGTTGAGCCTATAGAGGTTTGTTTGAAAAGAATATTTATCTTGAGCCTGGAGAGGTTGTACTGTAAAAGAATACTTGATTGTTAAGCTTGGAGAGACTTGCTGATAAAATAATACTTGAGCATTTACTTAAAGAGACAAATCAAAGAATAATTAGGGTTGAGCCAAACATGATTTGTTGAAAGAATACTTGTACCTTTGTTTAAAGATAGTGAAACCTAATCTGGTTGGATTGAGAACTGGATATAGTCTCGATGGTTGAGACGAACCAATATAAAAATTCTCAGTATTTCATCTGACTACTCTTCATACTTCATTTGACTAGAGTTATTACTTTACTATGAAAAATAATGCAAGTTTTTGATATACATTATTTAATTCCCTTTCTAGTTTTTATCTTTTCTCTATAAAGTATTATATAATTTTTAAATTTTATAAAAACTTATGAACTTGATATATTTATTAAGAATTATTAATCTAACAGTTTAATTTTTAAAATTCAATATAAATTATGAGTTGTTAAGTAGAGTAACTCTATAAGTATGTGAATCAAATTATTTCAAGAGTAATTCTTTATAAATTTTACTTTACTTAATAACTCATAGTATATATTAAATTTCAACAATCTAATTATTAAATTAAAAGTTATAATTGAATAGATTAAGTCTACAAATTTTTGTAAAATTTTATAACTATTTGATATTTTGTTATATAAATTTAAATTAACATATAATACTTTTTTAATGAAAATACATTAATTTGAATTTATGTAAATAAAAATTAAATAATTTTCAAACTTTGCATATATGAAGAGTGGATAATGTATAAATTAGTAGAATTAGGTAGTCATTTTTTATATGAAGAGTGATAAGTGATTTTAAAATTTATGAAAACAAAATTATAAAATGTGAATTAGAGGTAAAAGTGTTTAATCAAAAATGAAAATTGAAAGAAAGTTACTGAAAGAAGTATTCTCTTTGTATAGAAATTATAATTATAAATTATATATTATAAATATAGATATAAATTATATATATAAGTGGATTTTAAAATAATAATAAATAATTTTTATAATAATAATGACAATAAATAAAATATTTTTTTATAACAAAATAAATAAATATGATAATATAAATATTTTTATTTAGTATTTTTAAATAAAATTATATTTCAAAAAATTAACTTTAAATTTTTTCTTTTATAAAACAACCTTTATTTTTATTTTATTTCTTCCCTTCTTCATTACGCTCACACTTTTTTTTCCTCTTCGTTTTTTCTTCTTTACCCAACACAATATTAGTGTGTTGTATCTCTTGTAAAGGTGAAAATATAAATGTAAAAAGCTATTAAAGTAAAAGGGTGGTCATGTGGCAAACGTCGCTGTATAGTGCATAGTTTAAAAATAATAAATGGTTTTTAAAATTGCATTAAATTAGTCGATGAAGGACAACCACAATATATATAGCGAAAATTAATGCAACAAAATTTGTGCAAATGTTACGTAAGATGTAATAAGTGAAGTATGGTTTAGTTTGACTTTATTTCATTTTGCATACAGGAACCCAAACTGGACCAAATTGCATTAAATAAGTTGAATAAATTACATTCCCTCCCTCATAGATTCTTAGATTACACTCTTCTCTCTTTAAATATTTGTGCTTTTGTCGCAATTTTTTTTTAAATATTTAATGTGTTTTGTCTAGCAAAGGTAAAAATTCGTGTAAAAAACTATTAAAATAAAAGGGTGATGGACCACGTGGCAACATCACCCAAGTGAATTTTTATAATTAAATTTTAAATTGGATTCAACTAGTCAAAAAGTCAATAAAGGATAACCACAATACATATAGTGAACTGAATTATCAAAACGAAATTTGCTCAAGTGTTACGTAAAATGTAATAAGTGGTGTTTAGTTTAGTTTTACCTATGAGAATCGAAACTCGACCAATAAGTTTAATATATTAGTACATCTCTCTCTTTCGTAGATTCTTAAATTACAATCCTATCCTTTAAATGTGTTTCTGTTGCAACTTCTTTTTTTGTTTAAATATTTAGTGTGTTTCGTCTCTTACATAGGTGAAAATATGTGTGTAAAAAGCTTACAAGAAAAAGGTGATAGGTGATGTCACCCTAGTGAATAGTTTAATTTGTACAAATGTTGCAAAATATGTAACAAGTGATTTGCAATTTAGTTTGACTTGATTCAGTTTTACGTATCAGAACCGAAACTAAATCAAATTGTATGAAAGAAGTTACACCAATTATATAGGTTTTTATATAGAAATGGGTTTATTGAAAACTGAATATCTATAGCTATGGCTATAGCTATTCCATAGCAGCAAGGGTGCATCTTATTATCTAATATATCTAGTTAGGAGTAGTTACATCACGGAAACAAATGGAGGAAAAAGACTACCAGAGCAGTCACAATCAATCCTTGTTAAATACTAATGAAAGCTACATTGCCCTGAGACCAATAAATGGCAGACATTATCAAAAATTGGTGACGCGTTAATATGTTCGTCCACACATTACAACTTTCCTCAATTTAATGTTTGTAGAGAAATGGTGACGTGGATACACGTAGGCAGCAGCATGTGAGAGCATAATGGAAAAACAGTGCAAGTTGCCAAATGGGGTCCAAATCTTGGTTAATATTACAATAATAGTTGACCATCATAAGAGCATCATTATTTGTACACTTAATTAAACCAACAATGCCAACCTAGATAAAATATTATTTTGGTACACAGCAACAGCAGTAACCATGATCATGTTCATGTTCAGTCTTTGCAGAGGTAAATAGAGTTAAAACTGTCCTTCCACTACTCAGATGCTGCATCATATATTATTTTAAGCATAAATGCTCAGCGGGCCTGTTTTATTTGATGCATCCAGCCCATGTTCACCATTCCTAGTTCCAGTGATCCAGACCCTGCAGAAAATATTAGGAGGAAAGGTTATAACTTTTTATTTTTTGGAGGGTAAGGTTACACACTTGTACATAACAACTTTGGGATAATTCTAAAATATCACTACTTTTACGCTATGATAGATATTTTATTGGTATGCTCATCTTAATGGTTTTGCCAAAAGTTTTCTTACTTTCCTTTTCTGTTTGGTCGCCTGAGCTATGATCCATTTCCAACAAGACATATCAACATATATTCATTTACAAAGGTGAAGATAAGTGTGTAGCAAGACTGAACTTATTGTCTTTCTCACCTTTTAATGTTCTTGTTGCCTGAATCTGTTAGAATTGTCAATCTTTTTGCTGTCTTCATGAAGTCACTGCAATAAGATCACAAGAGAAACAAAAACCCAATAAATATAGGACTAAGATAAAAACATGCATCTGAAAGGTACAAATAAAATGATTCATTTGACACAAGATGGAAAAATAGGGAAAATATTATACCTGAAGGGTTCTTCTCCAGTTTGCTTAACAGCACCTGTTGCATCACGGTAGAGAACATGGTTTAAAATCTCAGATCTTTCTATGCCAAACATGTTGGCTAGTCTCCTATACAGCTCTTCATAAGAACCAAGATGTGATAAGTCTAGGGTCCTTCCTACATCTTCTGACTCCAAGAAAACCTTGCAATGACCAGTGTCCAAGCCAAGGTGCCAAGAAAACTCAGCAGCAGAAGCTTTTCCTGGTGAAAACTGTTGTGAGAGTGCAGATTGGGAGTCATCCAAAACGCACTTCTCTTTGTCCTTATCATCATCTAGTGAATTTTTTCTGTGAGACAACACCTCGCTAGAAATTTGTTGCTCCGTGAGAATTGGCTGACCAAAAAGCAAAAACTGGTGTTTCTTAACAACATCATCAGATTTCTCCAAACTCTTGCTAGATTTCCCCATGGTGAGCAAGCATGATAAGTTTTCTTTGCTCTTATCATGGTTGGCTATGTTACCATTTGAAATTCCACTATAAAGTTCAAGTTGCTGGATATTAGTTGGAAGCAACCCCAGCTGCAGTTTATTGTTTAGGTGGAAATCTGTTAGAGATATTCCAAATTGAGCATGCCTGGCTCCCTGTATGCTTGCAGGAGCATTATCCGAAAAGGGGCTGTTAGGCCCAAGGTGGTTCCCTGAAAACGCTGGTATCGGAAACTGAACATCAAGGGGGAAGTCCGGGTGCTGTGGAAACCGCAGCTTCTTCCTTGGTGGAGAGAAGGGTGTGAAATTGATGACTGGCATGTTTGATACCAATTCAACCAACCACGGGCTAACACGCTTCACATTTTGTAGTAAATCTGGCTCATCCCAAGTGACCTGCAGAGATAACAGTAGCAGCAAGATCAACAACATTGCACAGCATAATTTTCAACAAAACAAAATCAAATCCAACCGCAATGTTAATGCAATAAAGCACAACAAGCACACAAAACCAAATAACATTTCCTCAATCAACATTTGGCATTTCAACCATCCTCATAATCATAAGATTCACGGGTTAACAACTGCATCTGAATTACACCTCACCAACAACATGCTTGGAACAACACATCTCAAAAAGCATTTTCTCCAAATTAATTACCAAAACAAACACAAGACATAGCATCCAACGCGTGTTTGGATGAACGTTTACAAAAAATGATTTTGAAATAATGTCATGTGGTAGCAAGTCGGTAGTAAAACCAAGTGTAAAATCTTTGATCCAAACCCTAAACTATATAAAGCGCATGTCTATGATCCAAGTTTGAGTAAGAATCAGATGAAAATTAATGCAAAAGCAAGTAATTGTTTCCACATGGAACCAAAAAGGATTGAATTCCTAAACACGGAACAAGAAACCATAAGAACATTTATCTAAAATGGTATTTGAAGGCAAATAAGAATGATCTGACATGACTCAGAAAGAGTAGTACCTGAAGAAGCCTCCAAGGGGAATTAGGCCAGCGGATGGGGTCAAGAACCTGAACAGAAGCAATGGTTCCCATGAACCAGCTTATCCGGGAAGAGTCCTCAGTTTCGAAGGCCATCTTGAACCTCATCCCAGAAGACCACTGAATCCTCATAGCAGCCCTGACAGAAGAAGCCTTAATGCAAAACTCAGGAGTGCTAGCTCTAGGGTAATACACAACCTCAAAGGGCTTATTACTCGCAGCAAGAGTCGAAGCTTCAACCACAGCCTCAGGACTCACCCTAACCCTCCCACCACCATTCCTCAAATGCTTGTTCTCCTCCCTCAAGAAAAAAGAGAAAGGCCCATAAGGCCCAATTCCACAATTCCCAGACCCAGAAGCAGAACTCCACACAGATGAACAAGCCTCAGACCCACCAATTCCCTTCTTCGCCCTCCGAATCCCAACGCACAGCTCACCATTTTCGGCCCTCAGAAACACAACGGAATCCCCAGCAACCAGTTTCTTCTGGTTCACGAAACTGCTCCAACCGGTCGTCAAAAGGTGCCGACGCGGCGTCCCTCGGTAAATGTGCCGGAACTTCCACATCTCGCCGTGCACGTCCTTCGCCACCACCGTCTGCACCGGCGGCTCCGCCGTGTAGTCCAGCCGCGGGAAAATCGTCTCCGCGCAGTACCGCGGCACCGAGAACCCCCCGCCGTTGTTCGCGTCGGACTGCGTCAGAGTCTTCGCGAACGACGCCGGCTTCTCCGCCGCCTCCGGCGCGGAGTCAGCGGCGCCGGAGTCTCGGGCGAGGTCGGAGTTGGGGAGGAGGCTGAGCTTGGCGAAGACCTCGTCGGTTTCGGGGTCGGCCATGAACTTGACGGCGGCGACGGTGCACGGAATGAGCGGCGGAACCTTAAGATCGAGGGTGGTGTGGGCGTGCTCGGCGTGACCCTGCGGAAAGTAGAAGACTTTGGAGTTGAGTTGCGGCATCTGAATGATGCCACCGGCGCAGGCGTGCCATAGCTGGGGATCCAATAGCTTCTCAGCTTCCTTCATTGGAACAGAGAGAGAGAGTTAGAGAATGAGAAAGTAACAAGTAACATGTAACATGTACCATGTAACATGTAACATGTAACATGTAACATGCACCCTCCAATTACACTTTCACTGTTTCAGATCTCTCAAACTATCAGACTCAGACTGTGGGCAAGCAAGCTACCATATGAAACCAACCTCTTCTTCCCACCCCAACACTTTTTTTATTATTATTTCTTTCATACAATCTCATTTTTAATTTGGGCCTTATACTTAATACTTATACATGTCAATGTCTCACGTTATTATCTCACCTTTTTTTTTTTTAACAACAAATTTCGTAATTAAGAAATAACCACTCGTCTTTAAAACTTTAAAATCAATTTAAAGAATTTACATCTCTCCACAAATAATTTTGTATATACGTTCATCAAAAAATTGAATATTACTGTTTTTAATGAGGAGAAGTATAATTAATTAATCCATGAAGGGTTAATCGGTAACCATAAAAAGCTTTATTTATTTATTTTTTTCTTGAAGTATCACCGCTAATAGTAGTGACTAATCTTCTCACTACGTTAGAAATACCTTAAAGGGTGGGATAAATGACCCCAAGATTTAACGCGGGTAACCATGAGAAGCTTGTAATTTATATCACAAACATTTTTATGTTAAATAAAATAATATATTTTTTTAGTTTTAAAGATTAAATTATACTAATTATTTTTATTTTTATAATTAAAAACTATATTTTATATCAAAGATTTTACCACATGCACATATTCTAATGGTGAATATCCTTTTAGTATAATGTTTATTTTAAAGTAAATTATACTCCTTTTTTCAAGAATATATAAATATTACATTGTTTGATCTTTCTTTTCATGTTAAAAGTTACAAATTTTTTTCCCAATAAATTTCAGTATTTGAAAATTTATCCATTTTTTTTCATAAATTTTTTTATTAAAGTTTCATTAACTTTCTTTACGAAAAAAAAATTATTACCAAAGCACCTGTATATTAACATTCCTTCATAAATATAAACTAGTGTAGAGTCCGTGCCATGCACAAGGAGAATATTTTTTAAAAAAATTAATGTTATATGAAATTAATATTTTTTATTATTTAAACATTAAATTAAAAAATGATGACAAACTGTTAAAAAATGATTTATAAATATTTTGAATTTAAAAACATAAAGATAAAATGAATAAAGAAAACACCTTTAAGGGATTTGGCTAAAAAATTAGGTAAAAATAGGATACATACTTCACATTGATGAATAAAGAAAATAATAATAATCACTGATAATATTGTTTTAAATAATTTAATAAATTATTATGATTAAAATAATAGCATCCCTTATTTATATTATCAATATAATTAACAATTTTAATAGCCTAAGTAATAGATGAGGATATAAAGCTGAAAGTTAGATATATTGTTTTGATTCAAAATAACAACCAATTAGTAATGAAGTTGTTCTAGAGAGTACATGTAGTATGATATCATCAATATAAACAAAACATATAAAAGACTAATTGTTATGTTAGTCAATATGAGCATTGTCAAAAAAATATCCCCTACCACGCAAACTCATTTGGTTTTCGTTTGTTCTTCCTCAAAGTTCTTGCCAATGTTGTCTCAATCCAATTATTATGGAAACTACATGAGCAGGGATGTACTGCAATTTTAAAGAACAAAAAATGATTAAATCACATTTGAAATAGAAATAGTATATTATGAGTAGAGATGTATGAAATGATTGAGCAAAGAGACAAAGCAAAGGATTTTGGCCATAAACAAAAGCTTCTGAAGCAGTGAGCAGTGACATCCCTTCCCACAATGTTTGCAGGCTAGGCTGAGATGGAACAGGAGGTGGTGGAGGAATGACATCGTCATCCATTGAATCAGAAATCATTATGCAAAATCAATGTAATGCTATCCTTATTCCTTCCTTCCAAACTGTAAAATTTAATGATGTACGTTGCGCACATCATCCCTAAACAATCCTACACTTTCATGCTTTCTTACCCATAAATTACACTAATTATTCTTATTCTTTATTTATAAAAACTATATTTTATATCACATACACATATTCTATGGCTGAATTCAACTATATACTTTTAGTATAATATTTATTTTAAAGTAAATTACACTCATTTCTTGTAAGATATATAAATATTACATTGTTTGGTCTCTCTTTTCATGTTAAAAGTTACAATTCTTTTTTCCAATAGATTTCAATATATAAAATTTTATTCATTTTTCTCATAAATTTTTTGTTAAAGTTTCATTGACTTTCTTTAAAAATAAAAAAAAAATTTACCAAAACACCTTTACATTAACATCCTTCATAGATATAAATATTACACTATTCTTCCTGTTTATGAAAAAATAAACATTTTTCTCTCTTGCCAAATTTAGACATATTATATTTTAACTAATTGTTATTTTAATTTTTATTATAAATTTTACTAAAATTAATAATATATGTCTTTAAAAAAACTTCATTATTATTTTTATGAAATATTTCTACTGTTATATATAAAATAATATATATATATATATATATATATATAAGTATAATAAAATTAAATACAAGTACTAATATGTTATTTAATCAATATAAACAGGTGTAATATTTTATAAACATTTAAATAAAATGATATTTTTATTATAAAGAATTAATTATATGTATTAAAGGTAATACGTAAGTATTAAGGTATTATTTGATTGATGTTACTAATGTATTATTTTAATAATATTTAAATAAATTAGTATTTTATGATAAAAAAATTATTTGTTATATTTAATTAATGTAATGTCAAAATATGTATATTAAATATTAAAATTTTTAAATATGTATTTATATTAAAAATCTATTATTAAATAAAATATAAATATTACAAAATTTAATATTATATATATATATTAATTTATATTATATATATTGACGTATATATAAAAGTACACATATATAATTTATTTTATATAATTTATATTTTGTTTGTTATTTTAATAAATTAATTTAAATTTAACTATGTACTTAAAAAATAATAATCAAGTGAACAAATACAATGAATTAAAAATATTTTAAAATATATTTTATTTAAAATTATATTTTTAATGAATAAATAAATTAAAAGAATATTTTTTTAATAAATAATTAAATTAAAAATATTTTTAAAAATTTTATACTAATTATTTTTTAGGAATGTTAAGTTAATATAATAGAAGAATGATAATATAATATATGTATCTCTCTAAAGGATAAAAGTATAATTTAATTGATATTGTAATATATAGAGAGTGAATAATGTAACACTTACATCTTTTAGTGGAGATAATATAATTTACATTAATAACATTAAATTAAATAAATTAAATTATATATTTTAACATAAAATAAAAAACAATGAAATTCTCTTATTTCTTTAAAAAAATAATGTAATTTACTCTTTAATATGTATTTATTTTTGTCTTGACGTTATACGAAACTTTTGAAAAATGAAATTGTCTGAAATCTCCTTAAACACAAATATATCTTAAAACGATTTAGACATATAACTTTTTATATAACACTTGGTTATCAATACATGAGATAAAAATAAATGAAAATATACAATTTTTTTATATACCACAAGTTTTTGCTAACGAATAAATTTCTTATAAGTATTTTTTAAAAATAAGTTTTTTAAGTTCGGTACAATTATTATTTAACTTGCTTATCTAAGTAATGAGCCAATGGCCTAAATATTATTTACAAGTCAACATCTTCATACGCAATCCAAGTACTTTTTTTTATGCAAAATATTTCTAGGCTTCAAGTTCTTTTTATTTAAAAAAAAAATTTAAAGTTGACCACTATTACTTTATCTTGACTAAATGAATGTAAATATAAATATTAAAATAGTAGATTAAGCCTAGTTCAACCTTACAAAACCAGTTTGTAAGGTGAAGATTTTTCTCAATACACTTCCTCATGCTCATGGTGCATGTATCAATGATGAGTGACCAATTTTAAAGAATTAGTAGATTAAGCCTAACTTAACCCTACAAAACAGGTTTGTAAGGTGAGAGTTGTTTTCTACTTATATACTATTTAATTGTTTAATCTCTAGTAGGGTGAGGGTTGCTTTGATTCTCTTAAAAACTGTTAATTGAGTTGAGATTAATTTATACTACGACTAAGGCACTTTAATTTTATTAATGTAGAAGGTCCTCTTTGATTATAACTATGGAGGTACAAGCTAAGTAATCCATAGTAGGTTATTATTTAGGCTTGCTTTGTGACTTTTTACATATGTAATTGAGTACCTCTAGTGCTTCCATATAATATATAATATTTATTGCTTGGCTGATAAAAAAAAAATTGTTTAATCTCTAGTCGATGTGGAATTTGAGTTTTTTCCAATAATAAACACAAGTCTTTTTTACACAATTTTTTTAAAAAAGAAATACAAGAGATTTCACATCCTAGTTTACAATCTTTCACACGTAAGAGTTTTATCTTTCTTGTCCATCAAATTAAAACTCTGGGTATTTGCATACAAGTAGAAAATGTTCACCATAGAACCGTTTGAGATTTTCATCGAAGTTTGAGAAAATGAATGCTAAAGCATTAAATACAATATTTAATGTCTTTCACCAACTAATCACTTTAAAATAATAAAATAAAACATTATTCCTATCTTATTTTTATCTTATTGGAGTTGTGAGTGACAATACAAAGTTATGTTTTATCACACATAATATTTTAGAGGTGCATCTTTTTGCGAGGCAGGTGTGCAAGGGTCTTTCACTTTGCAAAGCTTCTTTGATACATTCATCTACTTATGAAGAACATTCATCATTTTGTCTTGCAAATTAAGATAAGATGATGCAATATATATATATAATGTGTGTAGGATAATATATGTATTTTAAAAGATTCCACTTAAGTCAATTATCTTATCAAGATTAGTTGATTTGTCTTTTTAACTTAAAAAAAATTGTTTTTCTTTCTTTGTTTTATCAAAGTAGAGAAATATATAAACATCTTTTGCTATAATATTATTTACCAATAATTAATATCACCAAATATTTTAATCCACTATATAATAGAGATTTTAGAAAAATTAATTATTGAAATTATTTTTATTTCGTTTTTTTAATTTAATAATTTGCAAGTTGACCCACTAGTCTAGGGACCGAACCCATTAAAAGTGAAGGTTATGTATAGTAGTTCCAAAAAAAGAAAACTGAATTTAAATGGTCCTCATTTTACAAGAGTTATGATGAACATAAATCACAGGTTAAACAACTTGTTGATGGATCATAACTCGTAAACTTACTCTAAATGTTAGTTAATGTAGCGAATAAGGGTAAACCCACGTAATTAATGAGGCATGGGAGCAATCACCCCCACAAAGTTTTATGTTTTATTTAACATATTTAATATAAAAAAATGTCCCCATAAAATAAATAGGCATTGTCCACATAAAACTTTTATTACTTTTATGAGAGATAACAAACGATAATAAATTAAAACTAATTTTATTATTTCTATCTTTCTAATTTTTATTGTCTCATTCCTCTCATACTAATTAAGACACGCTAAATCAAAAATACATCTCTTAATACAATCTCAAATAAATAAATAAAAAATAAGCAGGTAATTCATAAAACAAGGTATTTATATTTTTTTCATAAAAAAAAAATATGTATTTTGAAAATTTTATAACATTTTTTCTATGAAAATATCATATACTATTTATTTTATTGTCCCACTGTTTTTTTTTATCCTCCACCGAAGCAAGGGTCAACTACTATTTTTTTTATTTTTAAATTTGATGTAGTATTTAATTGTCAGAATTTTAATTTCGTAGATAATACACAAATTATATATTTATTTTAATCTCGTTAACCTGTATTTTAAGAGTATTAATAGAGAGGTTAATGAAAAATGTTATTTAAAATATATGTTTGTTTTTATAAAAATGTATTAACAAAATTTTAAATCAACATTATTAACTTTTATTTTTATAACACTAATTAATATTAATATTTATTTTTAGAATACTTTAAAATCGATTAAATATGTTCGTATCAATCTATCTATTTATTAAATAAAAACATTTTATATTTTTAAACATTAAATAAAATTAATTTTCATTTAATATTTTTTTAAATATTCAAAAGATATAGAAAATAATGTAAATTATATATATATATATATATATATATATATTCCTCTAATAGTAATAAAAAAAATTAATAACAATACACATTAATATAAATATTTTCTTAATTATCAATTATTTAATAAAATAAAAACATGACATTTTTATTTGATTTGGGCTTTTACATTAAAAATGCACATTTTATTTGATTAAGTATACATAAATAGAGGTATAATAGTATAAATTCTATAATAATTATAAAGTTTTTTTCATAATCAAAGGGTATTCACGTGAAATAGGGGTTGGTCTCTTGAGAGTTCAACACTAATTAAGTAGTGAATCTCTCACAACTTGAGTTTTATACATTTTCAAAAAGTCAAAAAATTATAATTATATATATAAAAAATGTTTTAGCATTATAAAAGATTTTTTTTATGCTTTTAATGAGTAATGATTTTACTAAAATAACATTGATAAAAAAAGTTTTATTTCTATAATACTATTAATTGTATTTATAAAAATTTAAAATAAATTAAATTCCTTAACTCTATGATGTGAGTTTTTTTTAATGATAAAACAATTCACTTTTAAAATGTAACGGCGTAGACACACCTAAATGAAAGGGATATAAAGATTTACACATGTATGGGATTATGCAATTAATGATAGTTTAAAGAAATTAATTTGTACTAACTATATCAATAAAATATATCTAATTTTTGATATCTCATCAGTTAAAAACTTTATAGTTAAACGTGTTTGACTTAGAATGATTTAGGGATGAATGACTTTCTAAAACGTTTTATGAAAAGTGTGACTAGGGACAAAACACGAAAAAATATTGCATTAATTTGTAGGAATAATCATTTATTCTAAGGGTAGAAAAACATCTAAAAACTGACTACTAATGGAAGGTTCTAATTGGTGAAGGATTTTGATCAACGAGGAGTTGTGTGAAGCATTACTATGTGAAATGCCATAAAGTGAAACAGTGAAGACATCAATTGTGAGTAGTGTTACATAAAACATACTGAAAGCCATATAATAATAAATAGGTGGAAATATAAAACTATAAATTTGAGCTTAAACTGGATCTAACTCCAAAAATTAGATTAAGAAGTGTTTTTTTTTACTTGTATACATTAATTATATTATTGATTGATGTGAAATTCATACATCAATATGTTTTATAGAAAATAAAAGTAAATAGAAAATAAAAAAATGCAAAAAAAATTTAAATAAAAAACACACATAATGATATATCAATGTATTTTCTTTTGTTTAATTAAAAAAATAGAAAAAGAAAATTGATTTCAATAGAAAGATTTAAAAAAAAAATTATCTTACCTTCCTTTTCAAATTTAAAATTTTTATTTCCTTCCCATTCCTTGTACCTCAACCCAAACGTTGCATAATAGTTAGTCATATATAGGGGTGGGTAGATGGATCCAGGTCCGTGGACTAGTCCAAAAGCCCGCGAACTTCGTGGATAACAGATTCATTTTTTTCAAATTCGTATGATTATATTTCATTTTTGAGTCCGGTCTGTGAAGTCTGCAGACTTGGCAGATTTAATCTGCAGGCGCAAATTAGTCCGTAGACTTCACTAATTAATATTTTTAGATATTAAGACTTTAATATTAAGTTGTGTATTTAATATTTTAAATTATTATGACATATAAACTATGTTTAGTTGGTATGTATTTGTCATTTAAATTATTTTTATGAATTTTGATGCTTTTATTATTGAAAATTTGGTATTATTATATAAGTATTTGTAATTATTTTTATTTTAACACTTTAATATTTAGTATTTTAAATCATTTTAATTTTTAACTGTTGATAAACTTTAGTGTGATGAAATTTAGCTTATAAATAAAAAATATTTTTTTCTTCTAATTTTATGTATTTTTATTTTTTTAAAAATTCATTTTTTTGAACCATTGTTTAGACCTGCGGACCGATCCGTTATCCACGGATTTTGGCAGACCAGATATGGATATGAAAAATAAGTCAATTTATTTTACGAAGCAGACTTACCTGATCTGTATAAAACGCAGGTTTTACGGGTCAGACCTTAAACGGGTCGGATCGGTTTGTATACCCACCCCTAGTCATATATCAATTTGTGCAAATTCATTTGATACAAATAAAAGATCATTGTAATACTCAAGATTATGGAGTTGCTGAAAGTTGTGGGATTAATTAGAGAGTTATGGTTAGTTGATTGGTTTAGCTTAGAAGGAGTACTGGTCTTATAAAACTTTCTTAAGAAGAGGCAATGGTCTTTCTTTTCTTTTCACTCTTTCAAAATACTTGAGAAAATAACTAGAGCTTTTTCTCCTCTACCCTTGAAGTCTCCCTTCCCCTTCATCTTCCTTATAGTTGAACCAGTTGACCAACATGGAGATCAAAACTCTTAAAGCTAAGGATCTCTCCCCGAAGTCGTACGAAGCTCACTGTCTTCTCCTTCCTTATTTTCATTTTTATATCATCAAGAGGTAAGGGGAGCTTGTTGATTGATGTATTTTTTGTTGCATAAGGTGATTTCTATGTTATTTTGCCCATTAGTAACATATATGTTGAAAACGCATGAATTTTACGTTGTGGGTTTTTGGGGTTATTAAATGTTGAAGATGAGTTGATGATTTTGAGTTGAAAATGGTTGCATGTGATATTTTTGTGGTGTTTTGAGTTGTAAGAGTTGTGGAGAAGTAGAATTATTTACATGAATTTCATGTTATGAAGTTAGAGTTTTCGGGGAAGGTGAACCCAACCCCAAGGTTGTTGATTGCTTATCATTGAGTGCATGCATGTTGCATATGAAATGGTTTCATGTTGCATATATTGCTTAGAGTCTTTTTGATGGAATGCATATGAGTTGATGGTTTTTATTCTTTTGGGGGCTTACAAATGAGTTTGGGATGATTTAAATTTTATTGTAGATGTTCTTGAGGCATTCATGTTTGTAACCCCATATTTGGGAGCCATCACGAGCTTGATTTAGTGGTTATTGTAGACACCCAATTTCGTCCGGAGGCACACAAACAAAGAAATGGATCTCCGTTATGAAGGGAAGGAGCTTCCAAAATCGGAACAGGCCGTTCCAAAATCAGAACGGGTCGTTCCAAAATCGGAACGGGCCGTTCTGAACCCCGGAACGGGACGTTCCAATATCAGAACGAGCTGTTCCAACGTAACTAAAAACACCTAAACATTTTGGGTGGAACGGGCCGTTCCTATACCAGAACGGGCCGTTCCAAACAAGGCAAATGTGGAACAGCCCGTTCTGGAAAGGGAAAATTTGTGTTAATTTCTACTCTGGAATGTGCCGTTCCGTTTTCAGAACGGGCTGTTCCAGGGTACGAAATTTGCACATAACGATTGGGCCAGAACGGGCCATTCTGAATCCGGAACAGGCCGTTCTGGCCCCTTCTGATTCCTATAAATAGAAGTTTCGGGCACAGTTCTCAGGGCGGCTAGAGAAATTTCGAATAAGACTCCTTTGAGCACGAAAATTCTCTATCTCTCTCCCTTCTATTGTATTTCTTGAGATTTGTGTCGCATCTCTATCTTCTCTCTCCCTCCTATTGTATTTCTTGAGATTTGTGAGACATACTGTAGTGTGAAAGGTAGCCACAAAGCACCTTCTCGATATTTGAAGATTCAATAAAGCTTGTTCTGTAACATTCCAAAATTTTATTTTTTTTATGTATTGGAATTAATAGAAGAGTTACCATATTTTTATACGTATTTTACTATATACATATACGTATTTTACTATTTACGTATATGTATTTTACTATTCATGTATACGTATGTATGAATAGTATTCTACTATGCATGCATAGTGAATGGCTGCGCATGAGGGGCGGCTACGAGGGGCTGCGGAATTCAGAATTCTAAAAATTTAATTAATTCTAATATTTTAATGAATAGTGCATAGTAACTTTAATATTATAATAATGAAATAATATTATTTTAATGACTAGTGCATAGTGCATAGTAATTTCAAAATTTCTATAAATAGGGGCCTAGGGTTTTGAAAATTCATAATTCTAGAGAGAAGGAAATTCTAGAGAGATAGAAAGGGAGAAAGAAAGAGAGGAGATTCTGCCCTAGTTCCGGTTCCGATTTAAGAAAAAGAGGAGGAGGTTCTGCCCAAGTTACTATTTATCCAGGTACGGGAGAAAAGAGGGTTATTTATATGTAGAGTACATGAGGGTATTGGGTAGAATTTCTCAGAAGCATGTTTAATTTATCTGAATGGAAGGCTGAGCCTCCTATTAATTTGTAATTTAAACGTTTTTGATAAAAGACTAAAATGTACATCTTTGTTATATTTTTATTACATGATTTGGAAAATATAAATGGATTCCTAACTAGGAGGCACTGCCACCTTTACTGGAATTAATTTATATTTCTTTATTATTATCTGTATATATATAATTTATAATTTAGAATAATTATTCTATTGAAGATATAAATTGATTCCTAACCAGGAGGCACTGCCACCTTTACTAGAGTTAATTTATATTTTCTTTATTATTATCTGTATATATATATTACAACTAAGCGACCCATGAACGGTTGGACCATTGAAATATTAAATATTGAATTATTGACCCTTGGAATATTGAACTTTTGGATTATTGGACTAATGAACTGCATTAATGGACAATTTAGATTATAATTAAGGGAATATAATGTGATGTAATAAGTCGAGTGTTGAATCAATAAATATATGACATGTATCATTAATGATCTTGCTATATTTTGTTGGAATTATTAAGAATGATTGAGGGGTATGTAAACTCTATTTTGTTGTCTTATTTGTTATGAATATGAAATTGCATATGTGATAGAAATTGAATTATGAGTTGAAATGTTGTATGGTTGTGATATAGATGTGATTGTGATGTCTCACATCAATGACTAGGATGGCACGGTCCTGTATAAGTGGTGCTACAGGGAAGGCGTGACCTAGCATGGTGTGTGATGAGTAAGACAGTTAACACCACCACTTATGTCATTTATGGCTGCCCTGACATAGGGTTAATTGCAAGAGATTGTATTGATTGTAATGTGATTGTGGATACTCACACTAAAGGATTAAGGATGATACGAACCCTGGGTGGTGGATACTTTAGGGACGAGCGTATTCCTCGTAAGATCAGGGATGATACGAACCTTGGGTAGGTGATGCTTCAGGGACGAGCGTACCCCTGGTATGGTGTGAGTTGAGTGAGGCAATTAACCCGTATCACTTGTGTCAGATATGGCGAGATCTGGGCATAATGTTAACTGTGATATTGACGTGTTTGATGGATTATGAAAATGTTGAATAATTGATATTTAAACTATATATATGCTTGTAGATATTATACTGTGATGTGTTTGTATGTACTTTGCATATAGATATTTTCTTTTCTCACCGTATAAATTGTGGATATTTTAGGTGGAGAGGATCCAACTGCAAGTGGCATATAAGATGCTAGCATTTTATTTTGGGAAATGCTCTGATATTGTGACATCGGAGCAGAGGATTTTTAGGACGAAATATTTATATGCATTTGGTATTGTAATATTATTTTGAAAACAATTTGTAAAACTCTTATGTTTTATGTTTTATATTTATATTATTGTGATGTGAACTAGTAAGGGTGTCACATTTAGTGGTATCAGAGCATGTCGATTCAATCGGCCGTGAGTCATGAGTCTACTGTGCTTGTTTGGTAGATGAATGGTGTAGTAAATTGATTATTGAACTTAATTGATATGTTAAAATGACAATTGTTGTTTTAAAGCAAAATTGTTAACTTTTCTGGGAAAAACAGAAAAACAATGGCAGGAGGTAGAAACGATCGTGCAATAGCTGATGCTCTGCAAGCAATGGCTCAGGCTCTTGGTAATTTGAACCAACGACCAGACATTGATTGGCTAGAGAGATTCCAGCGAAATAATCCACCAAGTTTCCGTGGAGGCTATAATCCTGACGGAGCTGCTGACTGGATATTTGAAGTTGAAAAGATATTCCAAGCTATGGGATGTCCTATAATACAGAAGGTGACTTTGGCTACCTTCATGCTCTCTGGAGAAGCTGGCATCTGGTGGCAAAGTACTTGGAAAAGAATAATAGCTACGGGAACCCAAGTAAGTTGGGATAATTTTAAGCTGTTATTCTTAGAGAAATATTTTCCCCGAGATATAAGACATAAGAAACAGGTGGAATTTCTTGAGTTAAAACAAGGAGAGGATTCGGTGGCGGAGTACGTGACCAAGTTTGAAGATTTGGTTAGATTCTGTCCTATGTATGATGGTGTGGGCAATGAGGAGGACAAATGCGTAAAGTTTGTGAGCGGTCTTCGCCCAGAGATTAAACAAGTATTCAATTATCAAGGGATCACGCACTACCACGAATTGGTAAATAAATGCAGAGTTTATGATGAGGACAACCGAGCTAGGGTAACTCATTATAAAAGTGGGGGACCAATGAGAAATAATAAGTTTGGTTCATCCAATAAGGGTAAACCTTATAACAAGCCCGCTGGGAATACGAATACTAAAGTGAATAGTCAAGACTTTGTGCAAAAGAACCAAGCTAGCCAACTTTCTGGAAGTGGGAGTGTGAACATTGTTCCACACAAAAACTGCTATAACTGTGGAAAACCAGGGCATAGGGCATTTGATTGTCGATTACCAAAAGCAATAATATGCTACAAATGTCAACAGAAAGGACACAAGGCTAGTGAATGTCCTCAGAATAAGAAAGAAACAACAGAGAATGGAGGCAACGCTAGCAAACCTCGAACCATAGGAAGAGTATTTGCCTTGAGTGGTGTCGAAGCTACTCAATCCGAAGACTTAATTCAGGGTATGTGTTTCATTAATGGAACTCCTTTAACCGTTTTATATGATTCTGGTGCGACTCACTCTTTTATATCACATGCATGTGTGTCTAAGTTAAAATTACCTGTCTCTTCCTTATCTTTTGAGTTAATTGTCGAAACACCCACTAATGGTTCTGTAATTACTTCTAATGTCTGTCCAAAATGTCCTCTGATTATTGAAGGTAGAGATTTCCTGGTTGACTTAATTTGTTTACCTCTAAGTCAACTAGATGTTATTCTGGGTATGGACTGGTTATCTTCCAATCATGTCCTTTTGAACTGTGCTTGTAAATCTATTGTTTTTGGTGAACCTGTTGAGAAAGTGAGTAAGGATTATTTGACTGCCAACCAAGTTAAGGTATCTATGCAAGAGGATGCCCAAGTATACATGTTGTTAGCTTCTTTAAATTCTGAGAAAATGTTCTGATAAATGAACTGCCTGTTGTGTGTGACTTTTCGGATGTCTTTTCTGAAGTGTTTAGTTTACCACCTAGAAGAGAGGTAGAATTTTCCATAGATTTAGTTCCAGGAGCAGGACCTATTTCTATTGCACCTTATAGGATGTCACCCATAGAATTAGTGGAATTGAAAAAGCAAATAGAAGACTTGTTGGAGAAGGGGTTTGTGAGACCTAGTGTATCACCTTGGGGAGCACCCGTACTCTTAGTCAAAAAGAAGGATGGTAGTATGAGATTGTGTGTGGATTATCGCCAGTTGAACAAAGTAACCATTAAAAACAAATATCCATTGCCTAGGATAGATGATCTTATGGATCAGTTGGTAGGTGCTTGTGTGTTTAGTAAGATTGATCTTAGATCAGGGTACCACCAGATTAGAGTTAAGAAAGATGATGTACCTAAGACAGCCTTTAGAACTCGCTATGGACACTATGAGTATCTAGTAATGCCTTTTGGTGTGACAAACGCTCCTGCAATTTTTATGGACTACATGAATCGGATTCTTCATCCGTACTTGGATAAATTTGTAGTTGTCTTCATAGATGACATACTAGTTTATTCCAAGACTAAAGAGGAGCATGAGGAACACTTAAGGGTAGTACTACAAACTCTCAGGGAGAATCAACTTTATGCAAAGTTGCCCAAGTGTGACTTTTGGTTGGAGGAGGTGAGTTTCTTAGGACATGTAATTTCGAGTAAGGGTATAGCAGTAGATCCATCTAAGGTTGAGGCTGTGTTGAATTGGGAGACACCTAAGTCAGTTAGTGAGATTAGGAGTTTCCTTGGATTAGCTGGATACTATAGGAGATTCATAGAGGGATTCTCTAAGCTAGCATTATCTTTGACAAATTTGACTAGGAAAGGGGTTGTGTTTGTTTGGGATGGTAAATGTGAAGATAGTTTCCAAACCCTTAAGGAAAAATTGACCAGTGCACCTGTTTTAGTATTGCCTGATCTTAGTAAGACTTTTGTGGTTTACTGTGACGCTTCTAAGATGGGTTTGGGTGGAGTGTTAATGCAAGAAGGAAGGGTCGTATCTTATGCATCCAGACAATTGAAGGTACATGAGAGGAATTACCCCACCCATGATCTTGAATTAGCAGCTGTAGTATTCACACTTAAGATTTGGAGACATTATTTGTATGGTTCAAAATTTGAGGTGTTTAGTGATCATAAGAGTCTTCGGTATTTATTTGATCAAAAAGAATTAAATATGAGACAAAGGAGATGGTTGGAGTTCCTTAAGGACTATGATTTTGATCTTAATTATCATCCAGGAAAAGCTAATGTGGTAGCTGATGCCTTGAGTAGGAAATCTTTGCATTTGTCTTCTCTTATGATTAGAGAGATGGATCTTTTGACTCAATTTAGAGACTTAAGTCTAACTTGTGAGGTGACCCATAGTAGTGTGAGATTAGGTATGACTCGAGTGACTAGCGAGTTGTTAAGGGAAATTGGAGAAGCACAGTTAATAGACCCATTTCTAGAGGCTAGACGTATGGCTATAGGACAAGGGGTGGGAGGAGAATTTACCTTAGGTGCAGATGGAGTGGTAAGATTTAAAGACCGAGTATGTGTGCCTAGTGACCCTACACTTAGACGATTGATACTAGAGGAAGGTCATAAGAGCAAGCTTAGTTTTCATCCAGGAGCAACTAAGATGTATCAAGACCTAAGGAAGATATTCTGGTGGCCTAGGATGAAGAAAGATATAGCTGAATTTGTGAGTGCCTGTCTAGTATGTCAGAAGGCTAAGATAGAGCATCAAAAACCTTCAGGACTACTTCAGCCTTTGAATATACCCGAGTGGAAGTGGGATAGCATTTCTATGGACTTTGTAGTTGCTTTTGTGACACCCTCTACCCCAACATAAATACAATAGATATAAACCATCTATATATAAATTCTTTCTTAGTCTAATATAAAATAATTATCTCAAGTATCATTGGGTAAAAGATGCACATTCATAATTTTCAACTGTAAGTATCAAATTGTCAAGAAATAATAAAATAAAGATTATAGATTAATCCCAGTAAAGGTGGCAGAGCCTCCTAGTTAGGAATTAACTTATAATCTTTTAGTAAAATTATAATATGACAAAAATACACACTTTCAACATAATAATAATTTAACAATAAGTCTAGCTAATCCCGATGTCACATCCTATCAGAGCGAAACCCAAACAGAAGCCTAAGCTTCACCACCAACATCCTCAGCCTCATGCTAATTATCTGCATCATAATTTAAATATACACAAAAATGACAAGGGAGTGAGAAACTTCTCACTCAGTTGCAGATATAGAAATAAAAGTTAAATAGCACACACACACGCAATATAATTCACATATATAATCAATCTCACATATATGCTTATGTATAATGATTTTCTTGACTTGACTCACTAATGTATGCATGTGGCGCCATACGGAAGTTGCAGAATTCATCACTGGTGACCCGAAGGCACACCTATACAATTGTCGGTGACCCTAAGGTACACCTATCATTGGTGTTCATACACCTCGTTAGCATATCGTGGGTGACCCAAAGGTACACCTTGTTAGTCGTGGGTATGCGGCCTCAGCGGCACACCTGGAGTAATATGTGCATATGATGCATGTCATACATTCACAGACTCAACCTTTAGCATGTTACACATATCATATTCATATTTCATAATTAAGAATTATTTCAATAATCCAATTTAATAGTCCAATAGTCCAACAGTCCAAACAGTCCAACAGTCCAAACAGTCCAACAATCCACCAGTCCAACAATCCAACAGTCCAGAGGTTGCTTAGGTATCATATTTTTCAATAATAATATATTAAGATCTTTTAAGTAAAGTAGGAAGCTTAAAAGGTAATATAAGATAATAAGGAGGCTCAGCCTTCCATTTAAATAATAGATTACAAATTTATAAATACTTAGGAGGCTTAGCCTTCCATTCAAATAACAGATTCTAATATGTAAATAAATAAGATATAAAACAAAACACATCAATAATACATATTCAAAGAAATAAACAACAGGCAAGGGATCGGGAGCCAATCCAACAAACAAACTATTTAACAATTATTCCCACACCCCCAAGTGAGGTTTCCCACTCCCCCCTTACCTGGGTTTACAGAAATTTGGGCAGAATCTCCTCCTCTCTATCTTTCCTTAAAAGGAATCGGAATTAGGGCAGAATCTCTTCATCTTTCTCCTTAAACAAGACACTAGAGCAGAACCTCCTTTTCTTTCTCCTTCTCTCTCTCTTACTTTCTCTCTCTATTTCTCCAGAATTTCCTTCTCTCTAGAATTCTAAATTTTCAAAACCTTAAGTCCCTATTTATAGAATTTTTGAAGTTACTATGCACTATGCACTATTCATTAAAATAATATTATAAATTACTATGCACTATGCACTATTCATTAAAATAATATTATAAATTACTATGCACTATGCACTATTCATTAAAATAATATTATAAATTACTATGCACTATTCATTATTATATTCAAATTTATTATAAAATTTGAACCCGCGTCCCTCGTGCAGCCGCCCTTCACTGTGCAATTGCATAGTGAAATACTATTCATACATACGTATACGTAAATAGTAAAATACATATATATAAATAGTAAAATACGTATACATAAATAGTAAAAATACGTATACGTAAATAGTAAAATACATAAATAAAATACTTATTCACATAATAAATACATAAAAAAAATATTTCTTTTCATTGAATAAAATTTGGGATGTTACAATTCTCCCCTCCTTTTAGAAATTTCGTCCCCGAAATTTTTGCAATGGTAAACTCTTCGCATTCTTACTTCTAATTCTTATGCAACATCACTACCTTGTTGATGTACAACTTTTATCAATTTCCTCAAAGGATTTGCTTAGGGAAAGATCTTGACGAATTTATCCACTTAAACACAAACAAAATCAATTTCTTAAGCGTCTTAGACAAATCTTCCACTAGGGTCTATCTATTCACCATCTTACTTCCAAAATGGAGCATCTAAGTGCTACAAGATTCTTAAAAACTTCTAGTATGCTAACCATAAATATACAATTGCTTTACTCCTCTCTTCATCTTAGGTCACAAAATATCTTCTTAAGATTTTGGTACATCTTAGTAGTTTCTGAATGGATACTAAAGATACTCTTATGACCTTCTTCTAGGATTGCTTTATTAAATTCTAGCACACTAGGAATGCACAACTTATCCTTAAATCTCAAAACTCCATCCACTCCAAATTTAAACTCACTCTCCATATCTTGATTCAAGTTCTCTACTTCTCTTTCCATATTAGACCATCACGCTTCCCCTGCGCCACTCTGATACATTTTAGTAACTTCTAAATAAATGTTAAGAGTACTCTTATGTCCTTTCAAGTTTTATAACTAAACATCCAACTGTGTCCTTTCTAATCTCTTGCTTATTTGGGTCACTAATAAAGGATCTAACTCCTAGTTCCTCTAATCTCATCTATTAATCTGATAGTTACTTCCAACATAAATAATTCAATGCTACTAGGGTAATCTTACACATCAAGCATAAGTTTCTAAATTCTGCAATCAAATTCAATCCTTAAATCATCAAAATAATAATTTGGTTATCATTGTAATCCAGATATTTGCCACAACATCAACACCTAAGCATTAGATACACATATCAGATCACTAATTTTACTACTCTATCTACAACCAATTCAAACTCTTCTATGATCAATTCTAAAGATCAGGTACCTAAGCATAATGTACACTCGGTATCCATATCAGTTCTCTAGTTTCACCATTTCATCTTCACCCAAGTCATAATCATATCCATCACCTTAACCTATAGCCTTATAACTTGTTACCAAAATAAATCAACTAATTATGCTCCTATAATTTTCTTCAACAATCCATTCGTTGTTCATACTTAATCTCACAATACTAGAAGTAACCTTATAATCCAAACTTAAATTTCTAATTTGAGCCAAAAAGATTCATCTCTCTAATCATAATGAAAGATAAAGATTTCCTCAAAACATCAATCACCACAATGGCTTTAGCCAAATAATAAGATCAAAATTTTACTCCTTAAGAAATTTCAACTATTTCTTTTATCTCGTATTCAACCCCTTTGGTCAAAAGATATTTAAGGTTCTTATGATCACTAAATACCTCAACCATAGAATCATATAGTTAGTGTCTCCAAATCTTAGTATAAATGACAAAGTCGCTAACAAGGTTATGGGTAAGGTAATTTCTCTCATGAATTTTCAATTTCTTAGAAACATAAGCTACTATCTTTTCTTCTTGCCACAATATTCTTCCTAAACCTATTTTCAGAGACATATTTATATATCACAATAATCTTACTAAAATCTAGTAATATTAACACTAGTCAATCTTTCCTTAAGAGTTTGAAAACTACTTCCTCAATTGTTATCCCATACTAATGTAACTCCTTTCTAGTCAATTCAGTCAAAGGTAATAGTAAGTAATTCAAAGAAGTAAGCAACGAAATGATTTGGGTAGTTAAAAATATACATAGGTTCAAGAATTCCTGATATAGATTATCCTTACGGTTGATTCCAAGGGTAGGCAAGAAACAACCTAGTGAACTGAAACATCTTAATAACCAAAGAAACGAAGGCAAAAGCAATTTTTATAGTGAGAGCAGTTTAAACCATGAACAGCTGTTAAAAAAAAAAAATTACTCACTGAATTTTCATATAAACTATCAAACAAGACTCCTGATTTTACTAATTGACTCAAGTATCTCTCACTTAAGCACAACTTAGGTAAATCTTCCTCCGCAAGAAATTTCATGGTCTAAAATACTCACCTCATACAATCCAAATTCATACTTAGACAATCTAGTTTAAATCTATACTCTAATATGATCATCTCACATCCTAAGGTCAAAAACATTTTATTATCGCAACCCTCCACTGATTGATCCATAAAGTCATCTATTCTTATTTCTACATACATGTATATCAAATCATATTAGAATACCTTTTTCATAAATATCATTCCTAAGCATGTATGAATTGATCATTGCTTACATCCTATAGCATGTACAAGAACCAACTTTTACTACTCTGCATTATATCATTTTAATAGACCTATCAAATACAAAACCTCAAAATATCATATTTAAATCTATTTTTATACCTAACAACTCAAAATATCATGATAGCATATATCTGCCTGACACACAGAGTTGTATTCATCCAAGTGATTTCAAATATCACCACTAATAAATTCAGTGCTTACTAAATTTCTAATCACCAAGGCAGTCATAACTTGAAGTTCTAGATTTTTGTTTCATCTTATCCTAGTTCTATTGAAAAGATAATATCTAAAGCCATATTCTTCATAAAGACCTCAAAATATAAATTTTGTCGATATAATACTCATACTATCATAACAAACTATAATGAAAATATTTTCGACACCAAATAGCAATAATGTATCAATATATCTAATGCCACAAAATACCTCAACTTTTTCCAAATTCACTACTTAATTTCTCATTCAAGTCTCTCCTTACTTTTCTCAATCAAAACAACTCTCATGCTACCTAAACCATAAATAATTAACATACCAATAATAACACTTAAGGGAATTACCATCATTTCGATCTCTCACCAAAGAGACAACCACCTTTAGATTCAACCTGCTACAACTATAGATGTCAGAAACTTCACCAATCATAAACTCTTAGTACACTCAATATATCACCTCCCATCCAAGGTTCTAATAATTCGAGTTGGCTAACACTATCATGATTATCATTCCTCTGATTACAAACTAACTTAACAATCTCAAACTCAACAATATCAACACAGGACGAACATCATCATCATAATACACAACAAACAAGACATAGTCAGAGTACACAACAGAGTCATGATAAGCACATAACACACACGGTTGATAAAATCGACTTGCTCTGATACCACTAAATGTGACACCCTCTACCCCAACATAAATACAATAGATATAAACCATCTATATATAAATTCTTTCTTAGTCTAATATAAAATAATTATCTCAAGTATCATTGGGTAAAAGATGCACATTCATAATTTTCAACTGTAAGTATCAAATTGTCAAGAAATAATAAAATAAAGATTATAGATTAATCCCAGTAAAGGTGGCAGAGCCTCCTAGTTAGGAATTAACTTATAATCTTTTAGTAAAATTATAATATGACAAAAATACACACTTTCAACATAATAATAATTTAACAATAAGTCTAGCTAATCCCGATGTCACATCCTATCAGAGCGAAACCCAAACAGAAGCCTAAGCTTCACCACCAACATCCTCAGCCTCATGCTAATTATCTGCATCATAATTTAAATATACACAAAAATGACAAGGGAGTGAGAAACTTCTCACTCAGTTGCAGATATAGAAATAAAAGTTAAATAGCACACACACACGCAATATAATTCACATATATAATCAATCTCACATATATGCTTATGTATAATGATTTTCTTGACTTGACTCACTAATGTATGCATGTGGCGCCATACGGAAGTTGCAGAATTCATCACTGGTGACCCGAAGGCACACCTATACAATTGTCGGTGACCCTAAGGTACACCTATCATTGGTGTTCATACACCTCGTTAGCATATCGTGGGTGACCCAAAGGTACACCTTGTTAGTCGTGGGTATGCGGCCTCAGCGGCACACCTGGAGTAATATGTGCATATGATGCATGTCATACATTCACAGACTCAACCTTTAGCATGTTACACATATCATATTCATATTTCATAATTAAGAATTATTTCAATAATCCAATTTAATAGTCCAATAGTCCAACAGTCCAAACAGTCCAACAGTCCAAACAGTCCAACAATCCACCAGTCCAACAATCCAACAGTCCAGAGGTTGCTTAGGTATCATATTTTTCAATAATAATATATTAAGATCTTTTAAGTAAAGTAGGAAGCTTAAAAGGTAATATAAGATAATAAGGAGGCTCAGCCTTCCATTTAAATAATAGATTACAAATTTATAAATACTTAGGAGGCTTAGCCTTCCATTCAAATAACAGATTCTAATATGTAAATAAATAAGATATAAAACAAAACACATCAATAATACATATTCAAAGAAATAAACAACAGGCAAGGGATCGGGAGCCAATCCAACAAACAAACTATTTAACAATTATTCCCACACCCCCAAGTGAGGTTTCCCACTCCCCCCTTACCTGGGTTTACAGAAATTTGGGCAGAATCTCCTCCTCTCTATCTTTCCTTAAAAGGAATCGGAATTAGGGCAGAATCTCTTCATCTTTCTCCTTAAACAAGACACTAGAGCAGAACCTCCTTTTCTTTCTCCTTCTCTCTCTCTTACTTTCTCTCTCTATTTCTCCAGAATTTCCTTCTCTCTAGAATTCTAAATTTTCAAAACCTTAAGTCCCTATTTATAGAATTTTTGAAGTTACTATGCACTATGCACTATTCATTAAAATAATATTATAAATTACTATGCACTATGCACTATTCATTAAAATAATATTATAAATTACTATGCACTATGCACTATTCATTAAAATAATATTATAAATTACTATGCACTATTCATTATTATATTCAAATTTATTATAAAATTTGAACCCGCGTCCCTCGTGCAGCCGCCCTTCACTGTGCAATTGCATAGTGAAATACTATTCATACATACGTATACGTAAATAGTAAAATACATATATATAAATAGTAAAATACGTATACATAAATAGTAAAAATACGTATACGTAAATAGTAAAATACATAAATAAAATACTTATTCACATAATAAATACATAAAAAAAATATTTCTTTTCATTGAATAAAATTTGGGATGTTACAGCTTTGCCTAGGACTAGGAAAGGGCATGATTCCATTTGGGTTATAGTTGATAGGTTGACCAAGAGTGCACATTTCTTACCTATTAACATTAGGTATTCTCTGGAAAGATTAGCTAGACTGTATATTGATGAAATTGTGAGATTACATGGTATACCATCTAGTATAATTTCAGACAGAGACCCTAGATTCACCTCTAGATTTTGGGAGAGCCTACAACAAGCTTTGGGAACCCAACTGAGACTTAGTTCAGCATACCACCCTCAAACTGATGGTCAGACTGAGAGGACTATTCAGTCTTTAGAGGATTTGCTTAGAGCCTGTGTTTTGGACCAAGGAGGAAGTTGGGATAGCCTTTTACCTTTGATAGAGTTTACCTATAATAATAGTTACCACTCTAGCATAGGTATGGCACCCTATGAAGCCTTGTATGGTAGGAAGTGTAGAACTCCTTTGTGTTGGAGTGAGCCTGGAGACAATGTCATCTTAGGACCTGAAATTGTGCAGCAAACCACTGAAAAAGTTAAATTGATACAGGATAGGATGAGGATAGCTCAGAGTAGACAGAAAAGTTATGCTGACAGGAGAAGAAAAGATTTAGAATTTCAAGAAAGTGATCATGTATTCTTGAAAGTCACTCCGTGGACTGGGGTTGGTAGGGCATTAAAATCCAGAAAACTTACTCCTCGATTTATTGGTCCTTTTCAAATTCTTAAAAGAGTCGGCAATGTTGCCTACAAAATTGCTTTGCCTCCTAATCTGTCAAATCTTCATGATGTTTTTCATATTTCACAACTTCGAAAATACATCCATGATCCTTCGCATGTGATTGAGTCGGATCATATTGAGGTTAAAGAGAACTTGACGGTGGAAGCTACCCCGATAAGAGTCGAGGATCGAATGGTAAAGCAACTTAGGGGTAAAGAAATTCCTTTGGTAAAAGTTATTTGGGGAGGAGCTATACCAGAAGGTGCTACTTGGGAATTAGAGGAGAAGATGAAAGCTTCATATCCATTTTTATTTGCATCAGGTAATTTCGGGGACGAAATTTCTAAAAGGAGGGAAGTAGTGTAACATTCCAAAATTTTATTTTTTTTATGTATTGGAATTAATAGAAGAGTTACCATATTTTTATACGTATTTTACTATATACATATACGTATTTTACTATTTACGTATATGTATTTTACTATTCATGTATACGTATGTATGAATAGTATTCTACTATGCATGCATAGTGAATGGCTGCGCATGAGGGGCGGCTACGAGGGGCTGCGGAATTCAGAATTCTAAAAATTTAATTAATTCTAATATTTTAATGAATAGTGCATAGTAACTTTAATATTATAATAATGAAATAATATTATTTTAATGAATAGTGCATAGTGCATAGTAATTTCAAAATTTCTATAAATAGGGGCCTAGGGTTTTGAAAATTCATAATTCTAGAGAGAAGGAAATTCTAGAGAGATAGAAAGGGAGAAAGAAAGAGAGGAGATTCTGCCCTAGTTCCGGTTCCGATTTAAGAAAAAGAGGAGGAGGTTCTGCCCAAGTTACTATTTATCCAGGTACGGGAGAAAAGAGGGTTATTTATATGTAGAGTACATGAGGGTATTGGGTAGAATTTCTCAGAAGCATGTTTAATTTATCTGAATGGAAGGCTGAGCCTCCTATTAATTTGTAATTTAAACGTTTTTGATAAAAGACTAAAATGTACATCTTTGTTATATTTTTATTACATGATTTGGAAAATATAAATGGATTCCTAACTAGGAGGCACTGCCACCTTTACTGGAATTAATTTATATTTCTTTATTATTATCTGTATATATATAATTTATAATTTAGAATAATTATTCTATTGAAGATATAAATTGATTCCTAACCAGGAGACACTGCCACCTTTACTAGAGTTAATTTATATTTTCTTTATTATTATCTGTATATATATATTACAACTAAGCGACCCATGAACGGTTGGACCATTGAAATATTAAATATTGAATTATTGACCCTTGGAATATTGAACTTTTGGATTATTGGACTAATGAACTGCATTAATGGACAATTTAGATTATAATTAAGGGAATATAATGTGATGTAATAAGTCGAGTGTTGAATCAATAAATATATGACATGTATCATTAATGATCTTGCTATATTTTGTTGGAATTATTAAGAATGATTGAGGGGTATGTAAACTCTATTTTGTTGTCTTATTTGTTATGAATATGAAATTGCATATGTGATAGAAATTGAATTATGAGTTGAAATGTTGTATGGTTGTGATATAGATGTGATTGTGATGTCTCACATCAATGACTAGGATGGCACGGTCCTGTATAAGTGGTGCTACAGGGAAGGCGTGACCTAGCATGGTGTGTGATGAGTAAGACAGTTAACACCACCACTTATGTCATTTATGGCTGCCCTGACATAGGGTTAATTGCAAGAGATTGTATTGATTGTAATGTGATTGTGGATACTCACACTAAAGGATTAAGGATGATACGAACCCTGGGTGGTGGATACTTTAGGGACGAGCGTATTCCTCGTAAGATCAGGGATGATACGAACCTTGGGTAGGTGATGCTTCAGGGACGAGCGTACCCCTGGTATGGTGTGAGTTGAGTGAGGCAATTAACCCGTATCACTTGTGTCAGATATGGCGAGATCTGGGCATAATGTTAACTGTGATATTGACGTGTTTGATGGATTATGAAAATGTTGAATAATTGATATTTAAACTATATATATGCTTGTAGATATTATACTGTGATGTGTTTGTATGTACTTTGCATATAGATATTTTCTTTTCTCACCGTATAAATTGTGGATATTTTAGGTGGAGAGGATCCAACTGCAAGTGGCATATAAGATGCTAGCATTTTATTTTGGGAAATGCTCTGATATTGTGACATCGGAGCAGAGGATTTTTAGGACGAAATATTTATATGCATTTGGTATTGTAATATTATTTTGAAAACAATTTGTAAAACTCTTATGTTTTATGTTTTATATTTATATTATTGTGATGTGAACTAGTAAGGGTGTCACATGTTCAAGAGGTATTTCAGTCAATCTTCTTCTCTTCCTTTTATTCCTCATCTTTATCTCTTTTTTTGTTATAATAAACGTCATAATGTAGATATTTTGGGTTAATCGCTTAATTTATATTTTAAGCATGTAAATAAACATTAATAAAGGGGATTCAATATTTAATTTATTAATTCTTATCATGTTAATTTCATCATAGGGTACCAATTAAGGGCGTTGTAGGGGTGCTTAATACCTTCCCTACACGTAACCGACCCCCGAACCCAATTCTGGTTATCAAGGCCATTATTGGACTTTTGAAAACCTTTTCTTTTTCCAATGTTTTGAGTAAAACATTGGTAGCGACTCCATGAACCTATTTTCAAAACCATTAATTAAGGATTAGTCTGGTGTCCGGGCATTCCTTAATTGATGAGATTTTCAAAAGGATGTCTAAACCATTAACCGCGAGATCGGAAATTTTTTGGTTGCGACAGTCACGACTGTGATTGGCACTGTCAGAGGTCAATAAATGTTATAAGAGTGAGAACAAAGTCAATCACAGACATGACTCAGAGTTCATGATCATGGTCCTTATAGCCTGAAGTCGAAAAACATGAGCAGTATTAGAACAAAGCTTCTCACAAGTGTGACAAAATTTGTCACGATCGTGATTGTCTTAGGAGTCCTTATATGAGTCAAGTTAGTTGTTGAGATCTTCAAGAAAGTTTTAGCCTTGGATGTTCAATTTTCAATGGCTTTAAAATCACCTAAAAAGGAGTTCTTTAACTTAAGTTATGACCTTTTTTGTGAGTAAAGATCAAACTGTTAACATTAGTTCAAAACATTATATTTTTATGATTTTTAGTATAATAGATGATGAGATTATAACTTTTAAATTTGAAAACTAAAAATAAATTTATCCAAAATTTAAGGAATTAAAAACATATTTAAGTCTAATATATTTTAAAACTTCCGCTAACCTATAACAAAAAAGCTTAGTTAACCAAATCATACGAGTTACTCTATTTCAATAAACTCCAACTCTTAAGTCTTTGATTAACGGATCTACGCAAGTATGTTTTCTCTATACAATGCTGTCAATTTAAGTTTAAAATTTGTAAAGGTTAATAACATAATCTTTGTGTATCAAAGTGCTCACAAAAGCCCAATAACAATAATAATTATATGTAAATTAAACCAATAAATACTGAAATATTTGATATTCAGTTAAATCTATACCACTTATATAGTTTAGGATGACAATTTTCGGAACTAACCTTGATATGTGATTCATCTTTGTGTTATCTAATGAACTCGGATGACTTTACGAGATTATAAACAACTTACAATTGTCATATTAAATGATTAATAAATGAACATTAAACCATTATGAAGAAAACAAAAGGTTCTGATTATAAATCTATACAACTTATGTAGTATAGGATGGCATAATTTTCAATTGCTTTAAAGATTACTCGATAAAATATCTTAATGATATTTTATAAGTGAACACTTTAAAAGCACATACGCCACATAAAATTTAATCCCAACTTTTGGATTTTTATTTGTTATAAATAGAAAAATGCACAATTGCATCGGTCACTGCATATGTTAATTAATATAAAATAAATATGATTTAAATGTAGTACAATCCAAAATTTGTTTGATCAAGGCACATTCAATACTAATGCATTCTAGATTAGTTGGTTGAACAGTGTGTGGATTGTCATAAATTTTTGTATACTGAATTCAATTCTCATATATAATAAAAACATTAAAAAAAATACTTGGTAAAAATTTGTCACAATATTAAGAATAAATAAACTAAGGGTCTAAATTTTGAGAGTATAATAGTAAAAAACACAATGTATATATTAAAATGTTAAATTATGTCAATTATAAATTTTATTAATACACATAAATGGCAAATAATATACAATTCATATATACACTTATTTAATCTAGAAACAAGTAAGATTTAACCATGTAGTGGATTTAATTTTGTGACAACAAGATTTGGAGTGCCTAAACCCCAAGATCAATAATATAAAATTATTTTGGATAAAAAAAACCCAATTATTTTAAATTAAATTCCACGATATAACGATTAATAATATTGAAAAAAAAAGGAAAAATGAGACAACACAAATGTTGACATTCATTTACTCCCGATTAATTTAGAATTTATTATATTATCAAAGCTCATTAAATCACATTAAAAGTAAATAAATAAATAAATAAATAAATAAATAAATAAATAAATAAATAGGACATTACACTTTAATCTCTCTGTTCTTATCTAATTTACTAATTTATTTTTATTTGTTTTTGTGAGACCCCGTACGGATTTTTTTTCCCCAAAACTCTCATTCACTCAAACTCTCTCATTCACTCTCTTCTTCCCTCTCAAATTCTTCCTTTGCTGATTCACTTTCGTTGCTTGTATTTAAGGTGCTGAGTAGGTGTTTGATTTTTGCTGAGCCGTGCGGAGCTTTCTCAAGCTTCCCCTTCTTCTCCATTTCTTCTCTGTTCAAGCTTGTCTCCTTCCCGAAAGCTCGAATTCTCGCACCGAGGTAAGGGAAACTAGGTTTTTGCTGATTTTGGGTTGTAAATGAGCTCTAGAAGCTCATTAGTTGCTTGATGTTGGATGATTTTGGCTGAGATTGAAGAAAACTCACTTTCGGGGTTTTCGGGTTTTGGGGTGAAAATTTGGGATTTTCCTTGTTTATGGTTGCATGTTGAAAAAGATGATGTTTTTGAACTCTTTGATGAAAATGTGAACTTTTGGATGGTTTGCATGCGGATTTTCTGGTTGTTTTCACAGGTTTTGAAGAAAATTTCGAAAGTTTGAGGGTTGCTGCTGAGCATCACGCCAGGCATAGTTCTACGCGTCGGGTGCATGACCACCAGAGGGCTCCATTGGGCAAGCCCGCCGGGCGCAAGGGTGTGTACGCCGGGCGAGCTTGAGAATGTGAGCCTCTAGATGGCCCACGCCGGGCATGGTGGGACCGCGCTGGGCGCGATATCAGGAAGTAACTTGGTACTTTGTGGTTCTGGTGTGGCGCCGGGCGTGACCACGTCTCGCCGGGCGTGGAGACTCCTTGGGAGTCTCTGCCAGAGGTGGCACTTGGCGCAATTGGTATTGCGCCAGGCGTGAGACTTTGGGGAAGTCTCTGCTTACCCTACACCGAGCGCGGGTTTGCACGCCGGGCGTGTGAGACCTCTTGAGGTCTCTGCCTCCTAACATGCCGGGCATAATGGGAATTGCGCCAGGCGCGCTTGAGCCCTGATGCTCTCTGGTTGTGCCACGCCGGGCGCGACCATGAGTGCGCCGGGCGTGGATGAGATGTTGTATTACATGCTGTTATATGCTGATATGTGTTGAATTATGTTGAAATTGCTGATAGATGTTGTTACATGCTGAGTTGAGCTGTAAATGATGAATATTGATGTGCTGTTAGATAAAATGCTGAATTATGATGTTAAGTTGTGCTGTATAATGTTAAGCTGTGCTGTATAATACTGTGTTGTGTTGCATGCTGATATAAACTGTTGTAGGCTGTAAGGCTGAACTGTCGTAGGCCGTAAGGCTGAGCTGTCGTAGCCGTAAGACTGAGCTGTTGTAGGCCGTAAGGCTGAGCTGTTGATCACTAGGACTAGAGGAGATGTTTTTTTTTTGAAATTCCTCATCCCATTGTGTGGATTGAGTGACTGTGGTGCTCTTAGAGTCCAATTTGTTAAAAATCCTCCCTGGAAAGCTGACCCTTGGAGTGGTAACTTGTTGTTCTCCTCTAAGTTCATAGTGGTCCCGTGTGTGGGTAAGGTCGAGGCACACGTGTACAAAGCGACCATGATATAGGGGCAAGGTCAAGCTATACCGCTTACAAGCGACCAAATCTAGCTGATATGCGTGACGACGCATTTGTGTGTTTATTGCTGTTTATGCTGTAGATGTGATAAGTTGTATGCTGATGATGTGCTGATAGCTGTAGCTGTTTACCATTCATGTATTTATATATATGTATGTTGATTCCTTTCACTAGCTTACCCCTTGTTGTTTCCATGTGGTTTGGACTACGATGATCATACTATGTATGGGAGCAGAGCAGGGTTAGGTTGGTGTGCTGAAGTGAGTCTGCAGTTGGCAGATGGAGTTTTATTCTTTTGTTGTTTTTAGCTACTTAGTGTAGCGTTGCTGGATGTATTTTGTGTACTTCGTGTTGTAGCCCAGATTTGGATCTTATGTATATATATTCTAGATGGTTATATGTATATACTTGTTCTTATCTGAGTGGCACTGTTATGTTGTGTTGTGTGTGGTGACCAGCCGGGTCATTACAGTTTTTCATTCTCAAAATTCAATACAACATTATTTTTTTCTTTATCAATTATACTCTTACACCGTAATACCTAAGTTTTAATTAACTTATACATTAACAACTATTATTGAGTAAAAATAATATATATATATATATATATATATATATATATATATATATTAAAAAGCATCAAAATCATTTATAAAAAACAAGAAAATTTACTACATCTTTTTTTTGTATAACAACAACCTTTAACAACTATTAACAAAAAAAAAAAAAGTATATTCTAAGAGATGCAAATATTATACTCTATTCGTCGTGACAAAATAATTGTTAATTTTTTGTGTTTTATGTAAATTAAGAAAAAGTAATAAATAGTCAAATGATAATGATAATTTATAAAATTAACCTTATTTAATAAAAACAATGCATCACAAAAATCGTATTTTAAAAATAATATAAAGGATATAAATGAAAAAAATTACTATTTTAAAAGTTAAAATGACAAATATTTTGGAGCAATTATTTTTCCTTTTTTTTATAAATTATTTTGGACAAAACTAGAAATATACTCCCCTTTTATGTTGAAAGAGAAGTGTAAACAACACACTATTTTGAAGCACATTATCTTATCAATCAATTTCTTTTTACAAATTACAACAGTTTGTGGGCCCCACATATTTTTGATACCTCTATTTTAATTTTGTTGTTTTCATTAAATTTTAATTAATGACAAAGAATAAATTGCTAACATTGTGTTCAAATATATAATTCATTTTATTTTATTTAGTATTATTAAACTAAATTACACTCTCGTCTTTGTAAAATATGCAAACATTACATTACTTTTATTTTACATGTCAAATGCAAAATAAATTACACTTTCTTTTTAGGATAAATATAAATATTATCTTTATCTCTTTTATGCTAAAATATATAATTTATTATATTTTAATTTAATATCTCTAAAAACATTCATTATAAAATATTAAAATATATACTAAAATGTCTTTAATTTGCTAAGTTATCATTTACTTCTTCACTCAATAAAAATTTTAAAATACATAAGAAAAATTTATCAAAGTAATAATTGAAAAATAAAAATGATGTGATAATATATATATATATATAGATAGATAAATTAATGTTTTTAATCTCAAAAGTTTAGGATTAAAATCACAACTATTTTAAGATTATTGATTTTATTTTACTCATATGTATTTATTATTTTAATTTGATTATTTTTAAAAATATTTTTCAAAATTAATAATTAAAATAAATAATTTAAAATTAACTCACCACAAATGTGAATTTAATGGTGGAGAGTATGTATAGTCATAAGTTCAAATTTTATTGCCGTTATTATAATTCTTATGATCAATATTTTTAACATAATTTATAATAATTTTTAAAATAATAATTAAAGACTAAATGAGTATTTTAATTTTTTAACTCGAGGAGGGAGAGTAGCACAATAATTACAATTTTGAGAATGAGGTAGTTTAGAAAAATATTTTGGTAATATTTTTCTAAACAAAAGCAACATAACTTTAACAAAAAATTTATAAAAAGAAAGAAGTGTGTCATATATTCAAATTTGTCAAGAGAATATAATTTTTCAACACAAAAGATTAAGGTAGTATGATATTTATATCTCTAAAAAAAATACTACATTTGAATTTACTAGGCATACCGGATATAGATAAGACCAAAGTACCATAAGAGGAAATAGGAGAATCTTCAACATAGATATTTTAAGGAGTGCGCAGTTTACAAGAGTCTAAATCACTCTACACATACCAAGATTATTGGATCCTAATGGGCTTGGTTATGAGCCTAAATCCATTAAGGTTAGTATAAATAAGTGTAATCAACGACTGATTATAAAGGTACGTTTTCATAATTACCAGTTAATTAGCATTGATATCTCTGAGACTGAGGACTGACTTAAGCATTGGAGTGCCTTTTTCAGGTACCCCTCTCTTTCCTTAGGATACATCATGGAAGACGAAGACCCAGCAGGAGTAGCAAAATTACTGGAGTACCCTCGTGCATGTCAGGATTGATTCAATTTGATTTTTTGAAAAATCAATTCATATATGAGTATAAAGTAGATTGTAACACTGTGAGTTTTAGATATTTTTAATTTAATTATATGATTAGTTGTAAGTTGTTGTAGTGTTGTTGTTTGAGAACTTTTGAGTTAAAGGACTCTAAGAGTTAAATTATCATTGTGGTAGTGGATGCAGAGTTAAGTCAGTTCAACCCCAAAAAGGATATATAAGATTTTTCTTAAGATGTGAACCTCGTAAGTTCATATTTTATGAAATTTCATAGAGAAATTGGAGAGAAGTTCTTTGAACTCAAACTTTTTTATCCTTCTTCTAAACTGAAAGTCTTTCCTTTCGTCCTTCTTGTAGCCAATTCACTTGGCAAGATGGAGATTTCAAGCTTCAAGAGTTGGAAATCTCAAGTCAGAGGTTGTACGAAGTTCATTTCTTATCTTTTTCTCTTCTCAGTTTGGGTCGACAAAAAGTAAGGAAAACTTTGTATTTTTGAACAATTGTTGATGCATGGTGTTTACTATTGCCCATAATCACTTAAGTGTAGTTGATATTTATTGGATTCATGAGGGTGATAATTTGGTTATAGTTGAGTTAATTGAAGGTGTTTTGAGTATAATGTGTTGATTCTTGGATTTTGATAGATGCATGTTGTTTCTGAGGATGAAATTGTGTTTTACATGTTGTGTAGATGTTGTATGTTGTAATGCATGTTGGATTTTGGTTGAATTTCATGTAGATTGGGCTAGTCGAGTTTCTACATAAGTGCAAAAACTAGTATCACATTGGGTACGCCTTCATGACATCGGGCATGGTTTGAAGTCAAGGGTTTTCATTCTCTTAGCATTGGGTGCAAGATTGGTGGTATCAAATGTGAGGAAAGATAATCATCTCTAACTTGGTTACATTGGGCATGGGTTTGAATAATATCGAGCATAAGGAAACCCTCTGTCTTAATGGTGCTAGGCACCTAAGGGATGGTGGGCACAAGTTGCTTGATTATAATATGAAGTTTTAAGTTGTTTTATGATTAAATGATGATGATTAAATTGTATGATGAAGATGGTATGATGATACTCATTATGTTTTGAGTTGATAAACTATTTAATGATGTTTATGTTGTTAAGTTGTAAGTTGATAGATGATGATGTTGTATAGTTGTATGATGCTATAGTTGATTTAGTTGTTAAGTTGTTAGACATATGGTATAGATACATGTCTTTATTGAGACACATAAAAACTATAAGAGAGTAATAGTTGTTTTAGAAATTAAAATATCTCATTGTGTGAATATAAGTTATAACACTATAAGAGCCCAGTTGAAAACTCTTTAGTAAGCAAGCAAGTTACTAAATAGGTAGTTGTTTTAAGTTGTCTCCTTTAGGTTTTATATGGAATCCGTATATAGGCAAAGTCGAGACATATGTGTATAAAATGATCAATCAAGTATAATGTAAGGTTGGGGACTTAGTCCCTAACTGAGTATTGAAAGGGCATAGTATTTGAAGGATAATTGATGGACTAATCATATAGGAGATTTAGTGTTGCAAGCTAATATTGTGGTAGACTCATACCTAAATTGTTCTACTCTGACAATAATACTAGACTTCATAATTTTAAGTGACAAAACCTGATAAATCAAATTTAAGTTGTAAATCTAACACTTTTTGAGGCCTAAGATTGTTTATGCTTGACTTGATTGCGATAGGCCAAATATTGTCATTCGATAGAGTTTAACCATTTGGACTGCTCACCTCTATGGTAGAAGATCTCCATAGTTGATATGCATGACAACACATTAATTGTTTAGAAATGTTATGATGATATTGTTGTGGTGTTATAAGTTGTTGAGATGTTGGTATGATGATATATGGTTTATAAGTTGAAGTTGATATGTAGAGTAGGATTAAATGTTGAGTAAGTTATTTATGTTGTATTGTTGTAAACTGATGTTATGAATGCATGTTGATTTCATTTCACGAGCTTACCCTTTCTATTTCTTATAGTTAAAACTACAATGATCATATTTTGTACAAAAGCAAAACATGATTAGAAGGTTTGCTTGGATGTTGAGGGTGAGTCATGCTAATTATGACTCTTTTTATTTGATGCTACTATGGTGTAGCATGACCAATGTATAAACATTTGATCAACGACTATGAGTTATTTTGTGTATAATTTTGTAGTCGTTGAAGATTATATATATGTATATAGGGTATATATATGTAAATTCATAAGGAGATTTATTGATTTTTGTTATTTTATTTTCTATCCTATGCATATATAGATTGTATGAATGGTTAAGCAGTTGTTGTATGAAAATCTTAGGTTAATAGATTTTAGTTGGTATATTTCATTGTGTGGTAATTGAACTATATTAAATGTAAGAACTTATCAAGTAGTCACATAGATAATCATAATAATTGAACTGATTCAATTTTTTTAAAAAAATAATTCATTTTTAAAAAATTTGTATCACTTAATTTTTTAAAACATAATTTGTTTAATCAATTTATTTTTATAAAATAGATCGATGTGACTTGAATTTAATATTTTTATTTAAAAAAAACGATAGATTAACATTTTAGTTCTTGTTTTCTTAATATTAGAAAAGGACAAACCACAAGCAACAATAGGCTACAAGTTCCGGACACACTGATTTATCAATAATGATCAAGAGAAGTCCACAGAAAAACTTGAAATAAAAAAAAAAAAAAAAACCTTCTGATTTTCATCAAAAGAATGAAACACGAGACATAACTTTTGTATTCTCCCAAATGGCTCAAGCATAACTTATGATTTTGATTTGAAGGGTTTAATTCGAAATTAATTAATCTAAGAATGCCTCAAATAGATCGGTAAAAACATTTATTTGACCGATAGAAATCAAATACAAAAAATTAAAGGTTTAGCAGAAGAAGCCACGGACAATGATCAACAAATTTTCCGGATTCCGTTGTTGAAATCACATAAAGTCTTAGTACATTTTTTTCATTTTGGTATGTAATCTTAGGCGTACAACATTTAAATATTTAATTATAACAACATGCAAAATAAACCCTCAAACAATTTTTGAATTTCATGTAGATAATAAGAGTGTTTTATTCATGAAATTAAAAATACAACAACTGAAAATTCAACAAATTTTAGTTTTTAAGTAATACAAAAATAGAACAATCATAATCTATATCTAATCTAGCTCTCATACCAATTGATGAAACAAAATAAAAATAAGCCCCAATTAACAAAGTTATAAAGTGCTATAATCATACACATTATAAAAATAAAAATAAATTGTGTTAGATACATGTACCTGGAAAGAAAGCAAGAACACGAGAGAGAACAAAAATGAGGTAAGACTCTCCTTGTTTGATTTTCGATTTGTGTTAATTGTTTAATGCAACAATGATTAAATAGCTTAATGGGTGAGAGCAAAATTCTTTCTTCGGCTATCAATCTAATTCATCATACACTATTTAGGACAAAATTCAATACAACGTTCACCACATAATTAGATGTTATAATGATAAATTTCGACCATAATTAATATATTAATAGTTAAATAATATTTTTAATAACTATTTAACATTAAGTCATAAAATAGATTAATTATTTAATTAATGAAACATAAATATCTTGAAAAAGATATTAATGCACGTTTGTATGGTTTTTTTTTTCAACATAATTTACGTAATATTGATTTTGACCTCTAAATCTCATATCCAAATCAAAATAATTGTGATTTAAATTTAAAACAACTTAGAAAGGAAAGAAAAATCATAAACCCTTATATTAATCAATGTTAATTTTAAACAATTTAAAAAGGAAAGAGAGATGACTATCACTTATGTTAATATTTTGTATTTTATAATTGAAAAAAAGTGAAAGTTTGAGGCATTATAAATGATCCTTTATGGGAGGCAATTAGATGAAAAGGGAAGGGGAAAGGTGGAATAGTTGTAATTAATTAGAGGAAATTGGATGGGGTTCTAGAAAAAGGTTGTTGTGCTTTGCATTTAAATTTGATGGTAGAGGCAGTGGGGGAAAGAGAATGGAGAATGATGAATGATGAATGATGGCACATAATTCATAATACATATAATACATAGTCTATGTGACAGCTAGAGACAACCCCATGCTATGAAATATGGATAGATTATGGATGTGAATTTCATAGAGGAGAGGGTGATGTTCCTCGTTGGCATCGATCACATACGTAATGTGTGGGCCCCACTTCTTAGGTGCAATGCAAGGAATCTCTGTCGTTGTGTTCTCTCTGTCACCCTCTAAGGCTCTAACTATTACCTCTTTTACTCTGCATGGCGCATGCTGCACCAAACAACACATAACACTTCAAATATATACTTTCTTTTCATCACTAATCAAATATTCTGCTATGTCTAAATTTGGGTTTGGATGGGTGAAAATGATATTCAAAGTAAATAATGAATGAATGTGTGCGGAATTGAAATGATAGGATCCATTGGTGTGGTGTGTGTCCTTTGGTGCCATAGAGCTATAATTACCTTGGAGACACACCCTATTCAATCGAAATTAAAGGCTACAAAATTTTTAACTATAAGAGAGTAACATTTTTTTAACTATAAGAGAATAACATACAAAAATAAATAAAGATCTTACAAAAATAAATATAAGTTTTACTCAATGATTAACCTTTATTTCCTGACAGTGTACCAAAAAGAAAACCTTTATTTCCTGACACAGTGAGTTGTATTATGATTAAAAAAAACCTTTTTCTGGACTTAAAGAAATTCCCTAAGAAGACATCGTCGGTTACCATTGTACTATATTAACTAACCATGATATTTTACGGCTAAAAATTATTTTTAGTTTCTCTAATCTTTTTTGGTTTATAATTTTTATAAATTATTTCTTTTAAAAATAAAATATGTAGAGGCATGTTCTTATTTGTATTTGTAAATAAAATATTAAAAAAATTTCTTAAAATAAGATTTCTTATTTTATTCATTTGTTGACGAATTACGGTTCTGATTAGCTGCAAAAGCGGATCTATCTTTCACAGTTGCATATATTATTTCTATGTTATCAAATAAAATTTGGAGTGATCTTGTTAGGATTGTATTACTTGGTCGTCATAGAAATATGGAATAATAGAAATTAAATCAAGTTTGAAAATATTTTTTTGCCTTACCAACATATTAAAAATAGAGTTTTCTTTGTCGTAAGTAATTGTGGTTCTATTGCAGCAGGTAATATGCAATCTACAATACCTGAATTAAAAATTCTTAAAGCACTCTCTATTTCTTGTCGACCAAGGAAAGTAGAGAAAGTCTTACAGGTTGATTGGATTTCTCCTCCTCCTAAGGACTAGATTAAAAGAAATACTAATAGAGCATATGTAGAGCATGAAGGATTGTCTTCTTGTACTGCTATATTCAGATACTATAATGAAGATTTAGTTGGATGCATTGTTAAATCTTTGAATGTTAATTATGCTTTTGAAGTAGAAGTAGAAATATTGACCATTATACACACACTAGAGATAGTAGTTGTTAAAGGATGAAATGCTTTATTACATGAGACAAATTCACTTTTTAACAGTCGAGTATTTTTATGATCACTCTTTGGTGCCTTAGTCTTTTGAGAAACAAATGACATAATACTTTGGTGTTTATAGATCGGATTTTGATTTTTTTCACATATATAGAGAAGGGAATTCATGTGTTGATAGTATAACAAAATTTTGTATTAGAAATATTGGATATCATTGGTAAGATTATGTATATATTTGTATGATACATAGTTTTAGTCATGATAGATGTGACTTCTCACATTATAGATTCTCTTAAATGGGTTTGATGTCCCCCCCCCCCTTTCTATTGTATTTTTTTTTATTATCTTTTCTTAATAATATTTTAGGAATGTTACAAATGACTGATATAGATAATGGTGTTAACCAGTTAGGATCATTTTATGTATAGTGATACAATAGAATTTATGTAACACTATGAATTTTATTGTTGTTTATTTAATTTTATTAAGTAATTGGTTATGTGATTTTTTATCTTAATGTTTTAAAACTTTAAGGATTAAGAAATTTTTATATTTTTATTTGTTGTGAATTGAGGTCATTATTGACCAAGTTTGGGAGAAGGTATATAAGACTTTTTTAATACTTGAACTTCATAAGTTAATTTCCTTAAGAAATATAAAAAGAAGTTAGAGAAATGAGCTCTAGAGTCAAAGGAAATCATTCTCTCTTTTGACTTTGCAGATTGCTCAGATCCTTCCCTTGGAGCCTAGTTGGTATTGCAAATAGGGATGGCAACGGGGCGGGGCGGGTACGGGTTTCATGATACCCGTCCCCGTCCCCGCAAGTTAAACTCATCCCCATCCCCGTCCCCATACCCGTCGGGTATAGATTTTCATCCTCATCCCCGTCCCCGTCGGGTATCGGGTATACCCGTACCCGTACCCGTACCCATCAATTTTTTTATTTTTTATTTTTTGTAAAAAAAATGATATTTTAAATTTTTTTTATATTATATTATAATTATAATTAGGTTATTTCTTTATCCTATATTATAATAAATAATCATACAAAAAATATTAAATTTTTTTAATATAATTAAATTTAAAATGAATATTAAATTAAAAATAAGAACGGGGACGGGTACGGGTACGGGTACGGGGCGGGTAAGTACATACCCATACCCGTACCCGTACCCGATTTAATATATCGGGTTTTACCCGTACCCGTACCCGTACCCGGTCAAACCGGGTATTTCCCGTCAAAGTCGGGACGGGTTCGGGTATTACCCGCGGGTACGGGTATATTTGCCATCCCTAATTGCAAAGTCGTGATTTGAAGCTTCGAAGCTCAGAATCAATAGTTAGAGTTGTCGTAGGGAGAAAGCTTGGAGGACCATGTTCTTTGTCATTCTTCCTTCTCCTTCCTCTTTTCTTGGTGGTTTGAGGTAAGAGAAACTTGTAGATTAATTAATATTGTGATGTATGTTGAATGTTGAATGAATTGATCTTTTTGTGGCTGTGTTGATTAAAAGGAGAAGTGGAAATCCTTAAGCTATGGGTTTGGTGTTTTTAAGCTTTTTGTAGAGGAATGATGATTTTGGAACCTTTTGGTTGTTGCATGTTGCTTAAATTTGTGTAATTGGATTACATGTGATGTGCATTTGTTAGATTGTGAGATGCATGCTGGTTTGGAACAAGTTTTCGATGGATTGAGCCAAAATCACGATTTTACCAAGTGCATAAATTGTCTTCATACTAAGCGTAGCTTCATGGCGTCAAGCATGATGTAGGTTAGAGGCTCTGTGCCTCACTAATGCCATATGTAGGATATGTAGTGTTGGGGGTGAGTCAATTATGAGCTCTTTAACTTGGTTAGATCAGATGTAGGTTAAGGGGCGTCAAATGTGATTGCCTTGGGAGCTCTCTAACTAATGACATTAGGTGCAGGTTGAGTGGTGTTAGACATGATCAAGTTAATGGCTTTTTTCATTAATGACATCGAGTGCAAGTTGTATAGCGTTGGGTGTGGGTTAGGCAAAGGCTCTCTACCTAAATGACGTTGGACGCGAGTTTGGTAGAATCGAACATGGGTTTAAGATCGAACAAATTGAGTAAGGTACGAAGTTAATGGGTAAAATCTTTAACAGGTTACTAGAAAAGTCGATGGTATCGCAAAGATATTTAGTGGGTTGTACAGATATGTGACTTGGTTAATGCATGTTAATATTGTAGAGGGTCCATACCCAAACTATATTATTCCTGACAACAGATACTGGACTTTCTTAATTTAAGTGGTTAAATCCAATAATTCATGATGTGTTGTAGATTAATGTCCAAATTTATTGTTAATCTAATAAGTCCAAAAAGATTATGTTGTTAAGTTGGTCCTATATGGTTAAACAACTTAGACTGTTCACTTGTGTTGTAAGAAATTTCTTAATTGAAATATGTGATGACACATTGTGATGTTGTGTGTGGGTTACTGTGTTGTTGTGTTGCTATGTTATTCTGTTGTGTTGTATGGTAAAGTTGTGTGGTTATTTACCAAGTTGATATGTTGACTAGTTGTAAACTAGTATGCTGGTTGGTTATTATATGTTGAAGTTATAAGTTGAAATGATGATATGTTGTGGAATTAATAAGATGTATTAATATGTTGTTCTGTGTTGTTATCTAAGTCTTAGCTAGACTAATGATACGTGATATTTATAAAGTTATTGATATATTTGAAATCTTACTGCCATGTTACATCATGTTGATTTCTTGTTTACGAGCTTACCCTTGTTTTTTTTTTTTTTTGTGTAGTTAAACTGTGATGATTATATTATTATAGAAACATGCCAATGTTGATTATGTTCTTTTGATTGTATGTGTAATCTCAATGAGAGACTTATATTTATGTTTTCAACTGTTATTCTTATACATATTATATATTGTTGAAAGGATATCAATAACTGTTTGCATATTAATCTTAATTAATTAATTTTTTTTTTTGTATAATTACTGAACTATAAAGCATGAGAATCTGTTGGATTGTTTTAATTTCTATCTTTTATTAAAAAATGTTCTTATTTGTATTTTTAGAAGGAGCAATCCTAAACTTATTTTTTATCAAACAAGAACCCACCCTAACAAATTTTATTTTTAAAAGGGACTAACATAATATAAAAAAATCAAAGAATTAAAAACAAATTTAAATAAATTTAGAGGACTAAATTAACTTTTACCAAATTATTAGTATAATAATAAATATATAACGTCTTTCTAATGGCCTAGTGTAAGGATTTAGACAACCTTGGACCAATCTTGATTTTATGAAAAAAAAATTCTTTACATCAAAATAAATTTTCTGTTTTACTAATTTTAGTAAATTAATTAGTAAAAATTAAACTTCTTTATTTTGTTACTTTGCCCCCTAATTTTTGAGTCCAGCTATATCAGTTATGTTAATTATAATATATTATTTTTAATAAAATTTTCTTGAAAACACTATTTTTTTTTATCACATTAAATTAGAGAATATACATAACATAACAATTTTATTGTAGTAAATGTTTGTTTCCAACTCTGGAAAGCTAGATTCGCCTTTCTCAATAAGAACACTTCCGTTGGAAATCTAAGTAAAAAAATAGTTTATGATAATAGTATTTTTAAAAAAATAATAAACTAAATATGAAAAACAAACATTCTTTAACTTCAAATTCGAATAAGCTAAAACCTTTTCTTAAACCAAACGTATCCTAAATATGACAACAAACAACTATGCCTTCAAGACAACAAAAAATAGAGTATATATAAAAGTGAAGATGAAACTAATTGTAATTAAATGATGAAAAGTTAAAAAATAAAAAAAAGCTTAACATGTATATATACATTCTATTATATATATATATATATATATATATATATATATATATATATATATATATATATCTTTTGAATTGTCTCAAAGATTAATTTTACTTACGATATTTTATTTGTTTGTAATTTAAAGAGTTTTTATACATAACAAATTGGAACACGAAATTAATTTCTCATTAAATATATAATTTCACAACGTGTAAGTGTAACCTTAGTTTAAAAGTATCGAAAAAAAATAAAAGTGTGTAACTAATATTATTTTAGAACAGAAAATGAAGATAGTAGGTACACATCATCCATTCATTCCTTCTAGTTTTGTTGTTCCTATCCGTGAAAAGGAAAGGGGTAATCTTTGTAGGGCAACCCCAACTAGAAAGCGACATTAATTGATTATAGTGAGGAATCATGATGGAATTGAACTAACAAACTACATATGCAACGTAAAAAGAAATTATTGTTTGAATTGAATTTAGTACAAAAAAAGTGTGATAAACGAAATATCTAGTTCACTTTTCCCCCATAAATAGACTAGGATAGCTATATAGGCCATATGAATGATGGAGAAGGAATTGGGGTAATGTTGCTGTCTCAAAATAGGAAGTTATGGTATGGATAATGGACCATGGAGGATGGGAAGTACTTTAATTTATGAATAATAATGCATGTGCTTTCATATCATGCCAATTTTTTCATCATAGGTTAGGATATGTAAACTAAAATCTAGTCTTTTAGACTTTAGAGTTAGAGAATAGAGAGGTACATGGACATTCACCTAAACTTGGCAACTTGCATTTACACAAACACAATTGCACCTTCTTAATTAAAACTACATAGTAACATTGCAATTCACGGTCATTCCCTAGAAATGGAACCTATGTAAACTAAGCAGCAAAAGGACACAAAAAAGCAACAAAGTTAAAAAAGTTGAACTAATTTTCCCATTTGTTTAGGTGTGTTTGGATCATTGTGAGAGGAGAGTTCAGTTTAACTTGCATTGAAAGGTATAATTTCACTATAACAGACACGGTCTCAACTTTTGGTTTAATGCTTGCCCATGAACATTGAGAAAAACCTGTCAGCAAGAATCATCATAGTAATAATCAGAATAAACTCTTGTTTTCAACTTTGGTCATCATCGAAGGATATTTGTTATGAATTTAATTCTTCAATTATGAAAAGTGTCATTTTTTTAAATTCATTTATTTTCTCTTAAAAGTGATTATATTTTTAATACTTTTTTTTTTTTGTCTAAATGGTACAATTTAAAAATAGAAGCCAACATCGGTTATATGAAACTAATTATTTGAACATCAATTATAAATGAAGTTTCTTCTAAGTATAAATTGAATAATAGTAGTAACCTTCGTTATATAACAAAAGGATAACAAAACCCTTAAAAAAACAGAAGGATAACAAATAGTTCGTTCAAATGGTTCTGAATTAAAAATAAATATTAATCATCAATAAATACTTTGAACTAATATATATATATATATATATATCTTCTCATTTTGTGGAACTAATTAATCCTTCTTAACTCGGAAGGTGCTTTTTGACTTCTTGTTGGTTTCAAATTCATGCGTTACAAGTAAACTTTAACCACATCAAGCCCATAAAATTGTAATCTTAGTCTAACTGTTTATTCAAATTGTAATATTAAGTAAATAACAAAATAATTAATATTTAATAATATTTAGTCTAAATTACATTTTCATTTGTTAACACTTTATCTCATTTTATAATATTTATAGGGTAAAAATGAGATCTAAAGTGTAATTTAATTTAGATATTATTAAATATTAATTATTGCATCATTTTATTTAATATTAAATCATGATTAATGTTATAATTTTAATAATTCATAAATAAACATTTAATGTTTGGGATAATATTGTAGATTTTATATAATGCAAAAACTAAAATTAAGTGACTAAACTATAAATTAAATATAGAAACACCAAAATTATAATTTAGTCTAATTAATATTACGTTGAATGTAACATCTCACCAACTCTTCGAACTTCATTTGTCAATATTATTCACAAATTTGGATCAACTAACAAAGGACGAACATTAAATGCAGGAAAACTACTCTCCATGCATGCGATCATTTTTTCTTGAACATAATTTACCTCCTTTTGAAATTAAAAAAATGTACTCAAAAGATCAACTTCAAAATTATAATTTTTTATTAAAAAATCATCAATTAAAAACTTTATAATTTTTTATACTTATTAATATATTTACTATAAAGCACTTGTGCCTTATTTCTTTGGGAACATTTGTACCAAGTACATGATTGTGGGCTGTGGCCCTTGAGAAAATAACATGTTTGACCACTGACCATGGGCTACAAATGCTTTGCGGCCCATATCTTTGGATATACAAAAAGCTCGGACAGAAATCGGGCCTGCTTTGCAATTTCGGCGAACAATTATTTTAAAAGTGACTAAGCATAAATATTATTTCAGATGAATTTATTCCAGAAGAAAAGAAAATGAAGCTATCATTTTATTGACAATAAAATAAAATAAAATAATATAATAAAATGGAGATAATGTGTCGATTTAATATAAACCACCTATTTTTCTACTTTTACACCAACTCCTTAATTTGAAAACTAATACACTTACAACCTTTACATATATATTGCATTAAATTCCTTAATTGTTTGAAAAACATTCCACCGTATTCTCCTATAAGAGATATTGCTACGAACATTAAAAGAAAAAAGAGAAATTATGTATAATTTCGCAAAACCTCAAAGGACACTAGTATAATTTACACTTCAATATAATATTTTGGAAGATAGGGAGAACCAGAATTGAGAGTTACGTTTGGGTGAAAATCACATGCTACTGTGCAACTTCAACGAATAATGAAAATCATTATGCAAAATTTTAAAACATTTTAATCAGTCCCAACATATTTGCCTACATGGATAACACTTGATTTGGACACCGCTTAGGTCTGCTTTTACTGCTGTTTATCAATCAAAAGTGAAACTTCGCCTCAATATTCCATGCCAACTTTAAATATTAACCTTTATTGTATGAATTGTAAAGGAAAAGAAAATATAATTTTAATTAAAAAATATCACAAAGCACCTGAAGAACTATGCATGATCCTCTACGCCATGCCCTAGTAACACAACCAGCATCCAATTTCTAGGATTCTAGCTCTTTTCATCCCATATTGTCTCTTTGCTTCAACAGTGTCTTAATTTAATTCTCTCAGAATTTTCAACATCTTGAGTGCATAGCATGCATTGAACCACTATTATAGTCTTACTACCTTTTATTGTTCTGCCAATCAATTTACATAAAACAAATGATGCTAACTTGCTAGGCAATATAAGATTAGGATTAGACCATAAAAAAAGGAGAACAATAATCAAGAGAATCATGTTTAGGACTACCACTAAATAAAATCTAACACAATACTATCCTAGAGGATTTCCAACAAGGTTTATCTAACACTCTCCTGGGTTGCTCTGTTCCTAATTTCTAAGACCTTCTTGTGAGAGTTTGAGTGCAATGATGCTACAAAAGTGGGGCTAGCTGCCGGCCGGTATTCAGCAAAGAGCCGTCCAGACCGATACCGAACCCCGCAAGCATTGCATAGGGTCTTAGGACCCATTGGTCCCTCTCTCCATTGAGGCGTGCTTGTCACCTCACAATGCATGCATTTTCTGGTTGCAACTGACTCTTGTGATGATGATCTCTTCATCTCAATTTTGTACGTTGGCAAGGAAATGTCTTTTCTCCTCTGCTGCTTTTTGACTATGTATATTAATTTCCCAGCAGAATGTGTTGGCAAATCTGATTCAGAGACGGCTATCCTTTGAAAATCTGGTGGAGTTAAGTTGACAGGAACATAGTATAGCAGATTGATGTTTGAGAGACGCTGGCGTCTGCCTCGTTTGCCTCGAGGATGATTCGTAGGGACAACAGGTAACTCAGAGTTGGAATTCCCAACTGAGGGAGAGCTACTGCTTTCAAAAACAGAAACTGGGCTGTTGGTTTGGAGTTGCTGCAAATCTTTTCCATTTAAAGAGGCATTCTGGATAGGAATAGTTTTGCCATGTGTAGGTTCGCCAGTCTTCGCTAGCTGTTTTTTCAAATCCCAAAAAAAAGGGTAAAACATTCAGATCCACAGATGATGGATATGCCTATGTATCTTGACAAAACGATAAATTTTTGATAGCACACATAATGTTGTAAGTAATGAGAGAAAGAGAAACTGAGTAATTCTTTCAACATTTACATGTGTATGCCACAGCACTATTCACAGGAAAGTAATGCTACAGTTCAAAAACATGCACACTTATCAATTATCAGATGCCATAAAGTCAATACTATCATGAACAAAATAAGAACAGTCAATAAAACCACTTGTCTTCTGCGGTTTCAGTTTGTGATTGGCATAGGCTTGCCTAATATTTGTGGCTAAACAAATTGTATGATACAACTTAAGTTACTTAACCCTTTGCATGAGACATTTTCTACTTAATCTGGGATCACTTATCAGTCTTGGCTTAGGTTTCAGCAACCTTGCCAATGCATGAAGTTTCCTAAATTTAAACCCATACAGACACGAAAGGCTTTGGCCAAGAGGCAGGTTATTCATTATTGTGTTCATATACCAAGTTCAAGCACACACGTGAGACATCAATCCATCTACTTCTAAAGGATCCAAGAAAGCACATTTTACATATTTTTATATACAAATGCCATATACTCATCATTCCAAATAACCTAAACACTTCCAACTTTCAAGCACTGCATAGAACATTTGTCATTTTTTGACGGCAATACCCCAGAAAGTTAAGGCATGAGTACCAAGATAATTTTGAGACAGATTTTCAAATTTTCATGGTGTCAACTATTATATTTAAAAACTAATAGAAATAAAGCATATAAGAAAAGTTCCCTCTATGATTCAAGTTTGCAACCAAAACGCACAAAAAAAATATGAAAAGCAAAAAAAGCATAAGGACGCTTCAAGGGAATTCAAAGAATCAGTGAAAAGCTAGCTTTACTCTGTGTCACTGTACTGGAGGAAACATGTTGGAAAGCCACCTTAGTAGCAGCTTTTTTAGGGTCTGCTTTAAATTGCAGCCTCAAGGATGGTGTTTAGTCCTATATTGACTAAAGATATGACTTAAAATAGAACTTATAAAACTTAGACAACCCTCACCTAACAAGTCAATTTTATGAGATTGAGTTAAGCTCTAAGCTCAAATTCTAAGAAAACATCTGATGAGGATGGAATCAACTCACTAGCTAAAATATGTTATGCAATTATAGTAGCCCAATAATCCTACTTACTATGAGGCTTGGTTACTAGATCGACATCCAAATCATGAATCATTAAGCTAATTTTTGAATTGTGAATCATAGCTTATATCAAATCCTAAGATTTAGAGACAAATTGAAAGTTGTTAGTACAAGTGGCTCGATATTTGTGTTTTTCTTAACTATATTAATGAATGATGTCAGAGTTTACAAAAAAACAACATGTGATCATAACAACAAAAGGTTGTTACAAATCTTTCCATTGCACATTTCAGAATATGCTTTCCACTATGAACAAGTTTCAAACTATGAAGCTTAGATACTTAGAACGACATGGGTACGATAAGACATGGATATGGGAATACGATTTTTTTTTTTGAAATTAAGGATACAATACGATATAGATATGTTAATAAAAAATATAAAATTTTATACAAATATAAAATATTGATAAAAAAAGAGAGGGAGAAATGTGTCTTTGTAGAGTACACATATTAACTTTTAAAAGGTTTTTCGTTTAAAAATTTTAAAACTAAAAATAAAAATTTAAAATATTAATAAAACGAACATTTGGGTAAAAAAAATGTATCCAAGCCATATCAAATGTTATAAAGCCATATCTAGCCATTGTGAGCTATATCGGAGCCGTATTAGAGTTGTATCCAATAACTTTTTTTATAAAAAATAAAAAATAATCAGATACTCCTTGGATATGTATCTTGACGTATCTGAGCCGTATCAATGTCTGATACGGGTACGACATTGATACTTTTCCATTTTTGGAGTATCTGGGCTTCATAGGTTTCAAAGTTACATTTTTTCCCAACCCAAATCAAAATATCACGAAAGTTCTTAGATCCATATAAATTGCCTACTATTTACTACAGCTTTAAGGATACAAAGGCAAGATAGAGACATATAATTTTAATCCTATAAAAAGTATCAAAGCCACATCCCAAACGTATCAGTCAATAAATACAAAAGATAAAAAATGGAGGATACTCCTTCGATATGCATCTAGGAGACACATGCACACATCCACATCAGTATCAAAAACGGGTATGACATTGACACTGCCATTTTTGGAGTATTTGGGCTTCATAGCCTGCTTATCAAGTAGATGCATGAAAGCTGAATCTTTAGCATATGATTTCACTGCAAGTTTTTCTTCTAAACTAGACAAAATTCGTTCAACAAATCTTTCCTCTTACTCACAGAGAAGTTTGATATAACGCATCTATCTCTAACAGGGAAACAGAACACAAAGAGCTGAGTCAAAGGCTGCTAAAATATTAAGATAATCTCCCCTCTCACTCTCTCAACATTACTTGCTGATTTTTTTGGACTGAATTACCGATGTTCCTTTTTTGTCAAGCTGATGAAGTTCCTTAACAACATCAATGCAGTAAATCACAATCCTGCTAAAAATTCAGACTAAGAAAATTTCCCAGTTATCTAAATAACCATGCTAACATTTCCAATTAAGAAGGTCTACGGTCTACAGTGAAGGTTACACTCATTGAGAAGTACAGATCCTATCAAATGAAACAACCGTTCTAGTAACCAAATTATATTCATGTTGTCTTAGTTTCACATAATTGAACATTTAAACTATATGCATAATTAATTTATCAGATATAGGACCTGTTTGGATTAACTTTTCCATAAACACTAATAAACTTCTACACAAGCTAAAATTATCTCATGCATAAACCAATTTATAGAAGCTCTATCATATTAATTTCTCGAAAATCTTATTTTTAACTTATGTATGAGCTAATTTTAGCTTATAGATAAACTTATTTAACTTTAGTCTCCCATTTTCTTCTCTAGAAGTGATTCCGAATAAGTTTATCCAAGGAGTCAAAAATTGAATTGAAATGAAGTAAAATTGTAAGGTTCTCTGTACATGAAGCAAGGGGCAACATGGGAAGTTACCCAAACAAAGACATCCATTGATAGAGCATAAGTGAGGAAAGGAAACTCACAGAAAAAATCCCAAGTGATGGCTCTTCAAGGAGTTTGAACTCAGCATCCCAATCTAGGTCCACACCAGCATCAGTTTCCACATCCTCAAGGGGGAAATCAAATAACTCGAGGACATCATCAAGAATCTTATCCGACAAACCATTGAAATTCTTGTCAAAAAACAAACAGTCCTTCATGTTTACAATACCTTGAAGAGAAACACAGCAAAGGTTAGAAATTCAAGTCCGAGAAAGGGTCATTGTTATAATGCTGAGGAAACATAACATTGTACTACGTCGTGAATGTTAAAGTGAAAACAAGAGAAGTGTGTTGTGGTGCAGAGTGAAAGTGTCGGAAAGAAAGAAGCGTTTGACAATAGAAGAGACTCACGGTGACAGCTGACAGGTGAAATTGCTCAAACTCAACTCAAAGTCTCAAATAGATTCCTTTCAATCTCTGTCTTTGCTTTGCTTTTCTTATTATTATTATTATTATTATTATTTATTTTTATTTTTATTTACGGCGGTGGCGCTACCATGCGGAAGCCCTTATCTGCACTCTTCCTACCTCTGCCCTTTCTTAACTCTTTTAACTTAATCACTATTTCTTTTTCCTATTCGCATGTGACATGTCTCTATTTTATCCCAACATTATTCTTTTTCCTGCATTCTTTATTATTGGCGTGGCTAAAATTTTATGTTGGTAATTTGGAGTCACTTTCTATGGTAGAATTTACATCAAAAATTATATTTTGTTTTTTTATTTTATTCCAGCATGCCTTTGTTGTATGTTTTTATATACAGAGAGAGTTTAGTCTAATTATAAAGAAATGATGATAATTACATAATACTTGCATTTTTATGTTTATTGTGTTTAAATACGTGAATTAAAAATATATGTAAACAAAAATAAAATCCACCTACTTTAACTGGATGATAAAAAACTAAAAATTTTAAAAGTATATGTATGTGTATTTTAGAAATTTTTATGCTCGATAAAAGAAACATAATTCACAAGACCAGAAGCAAATTAGAAATTGTTAAATATTTGAATTATTGTCTTAGGCATATTTGATTCAACCATGCCCCCTTGGCCTTGGGCCCCCAAATAATGGTAATTTCCACGGACGAGCAAAATCATGGCCTAATTATAATTATTAGGTTCATTTTTTTTCCTTTTTTATTTAAAATTAGTATTTTAGTTGTCCAATGCATAGATTAAATATTTATTATATAAATAAAATTTAAAACAAATTATATTTATAAATAAATATCATGTTTAATCACATAAATTATGTTTTAAATTTATGATAAATAATTTGTATTATAATAGTGAGAAGAGGTTATTTTATTTATTGATAATTTATTTTAAAATTATTAAAATTTAATTTATAAATAATCATAATAAATTAAAAAAAAATTAAATATGAAGTTATAAGTATCTTTAAAAATCTTTTGATAAAAAAAAACTCTAAAAACACTCTAGCATGTTTTACATATATGAATTGATTCATAACAACTGACATTGGTAGATGTGGAACCACACAGGACAGATGACATTAACACGATCAATAAATTCAAACGTTACAAGTTCAGCAATAAATTCGACACTGCAAATGGTTACAAATTTTAAGTATATATCAGTAAGATGCTAGTAGAGTTTAAAACAATTAGGTTGTAACATAGTAATTGACATGTACCAAAATATTAAGTTCGGTGAAAAATAAAAATTAAATGCACATGAATGTTAATCAAAATTATTAAAATAACAGTTCAAAGAAAAAGTTTAAAATTTTAAATACATTCCACCATTACAAAAGTATAAGTGGAAAAATCTTGAACATTCATTAATTTTAAATTTTAACATAAAAAAATGTATTAAATGCACTATTCAGTTTTTTTAGCTGGAGAGGATCCATGGCCATGTACCTTTTATAAAACGTTTTATTAAGAAATTGTTGAGCCAATACTGTGTATTCAAGAAGATAAGTAGGACAAAGGAGTACTTGTAATCAGCTTTTAGATGTGAAACTCCCTTGTCTCATTATTTGCTTGCGTACAGGTTTAGGTTAGTTGGCACAAAAAATAAACTTAGAATGCCTTTTCTTTCTTTCTTTTTTTTTTTTTTTTTTTTTTTTTTGAATTAGTTGCACGATAACCACAGTTCTTAGTCAACAAAAATAAAAATAAAGAGGAAACGCTCAACAGAATTTAAGCTTCTCTGTTCTCATCAACGGACAAAACTTGGAACAAACTCCAGTTTAAGCTATACGACCGGGGATGAGAATATCAATCGTTTAAAACATGGCTGATGCAGATTTTGTCTAAAATATCTCTTCTCTAAAATCTTTTAGACTGTGATCCCACAAATTATGATTTAATTACTTTCACTTCTTAACTTTCGACGTTCTTCTTCTCACATTTACAATTAGTAAGTATAAGAAAATGAAGAAGGCAAAAGTAATTGCTAGCGTAACGACCCTCCAGAGGCCATATGCACTGCTTGATATGTCCCAACTCTCCTGCAATTTAACATAGTAAAATCAATCAAAATTCAAGACACAATTTGGGTGCAAGTCACCAAATGTCTTCCAGCAGTTCCTACCTTCCACGAGCAGAGAGATCTAATAAGATTATCAATTTATCATGGATATACACATAAATACTTCACACATAAGCTTCATAATGAAAGATATCGGGTTCCAAATTTCATAGATGGTTTTTTATTAAAATTAAAATCTAATAAAGATAAACCATTTACACCAATTTGTTGTAAAGTTCTCCTAAAATAAAATTTAAATAAATAATATGCATAAAATATTTGCTGTTGTGATCATGATTTTTTTTTTTTTAAAGTTGTCCAAAATTAAGACTCCCAAACTTCTCCAACCATTAACTCCCATGGATAGGATTATACAAAGAGAGAACATATAAAACCAGCAGTCATACCTCGGCATTCAGCAATGAGGCTTTATGTTGTTTATAGAAAATGGTTCTTGCATATTCGTAGAGCTGTAAGTCAAGGTCATTAAGAGACCGTATCTCATCGAGAACCTTTTCAGGAACCTGAAGACGTGCCTGTAAAATCACAAAAATCACTAAAAAGGGATAATGCAATAGTAAAAGATAACAACAGGCTGTAGAACACTCCAATCCAACACCTAAAGTCAGATGTCAACATTAATCAGACACTACAGACTCGGTCATTGGTAACTAAAAATTTGTAAAAAAATGTAAAAGATGTTGAAACAATTTATCAATGTTTAACAAGTTCCATATTCATGTTATATATTCTAAATTTCTAATATATATAGAATAACCCTTTCAAGAAACTCTGGCCACATAATCATGAGATTTCCAGCTATAATGCATAAATGTCAATGCTAGAGCATCCTTGCTGATTTGAAAGCCTGTAAAATGATTTTGGAGATAGACAAGTTTGCTTAAAAGAGTGCGCAAACTAGTATCCCAGACTGTACACCACAAATTTGAAACCAAAGCCTAAATAGCTTGAAATACAGGCACCGCCTACCCATACAAGAAATACAAATGCTGGACAGTGGTAAATATCTACACCTGAAGAGGAATATTTTCCGAGCATGAGAACTGCTAAGCTTACCTCCTTTGTAAAGTTCACAGGAGAAATCTTCTTCAAAGAAGAGACACGTCGACGTGACTGGGCCTTCCGTAAATTGGAAATACAGACTTCATAAGCATCCATTAGTTCTCCAGCCGTCATCTAAAATCAATAACAGATCAGCATCCTTTTAAATATGAGAAACACATTATATCTAATAAGCCCATGAAAATCACCACACTTGCTAAGAAAACTAAGCTTACATTAGATTCTGTTGCTTCTCCACCTTCACTTGAAGTAACCTCACTTACTCCCCCGTCTGAGGTGCTATTCTGTTTTGCAGTGAGAAATGTTGTAAGAATGCTTTCTTTATTCAACTTCATTAAAAAGGTTCCTCCATCAGAGATATGCTTGTTAGGTCTTACCTTATGTTGACTGATATCAGGATCAGAATCCGAAAATGATCTCTTTTCTGCAGTACAAGTATATGATCAATGTCATGTGTAAATGAAAACACACCAAAATCTGTCCAAGAATATAAATGTCACCACCAAAATACCAACTAAAGGTCATTTCAAAAAATGATATTTACACACACACAACACACACGACAGAGTCCTGTGTCATTCTTCAAATGCTGCACCATTTTAGACGCCTTATTTGCTTTTGTAACTTGAGAAAAAGTTCAATGGAAACATAAAAGTGTTTAACCACACCAACCTGTATTATCAGTAGTTTCCAAGCTAGTGTTTGGTGCATTAAGCTGTGATATCACTTGAGTACCAACCACATTTGCAAACCTCGTTGCAGATTCTCTGTGCTCCTCAGTAAGACCAACGTATAACATATCATCCAGTCTCTTCTGCAAGATGTACAAGCACATACCATAACAGTTTTGAGGAGAGAAACAGTATGGGAAGCCAACAACTATCACAAGTTTAAAAGCTTATTTAATACCTTCGCAACATCTAGCACATATTTACCGAGAGTCTTGTATTTCTGTATACAATGGCGCACTTCATGTGCTTCTGCTATATAAGAATTGTTTGTCAAACCTGCAACCTGATAATTGAGCAGTACATCAAACTTCATTACATATATTACAGAAATCATTATCAGGCAACTCCATGCGTACATGATTTGAGGTTTTCAATTGCATTTGGGGATTTAAATTAGCAGGATATACAACTAAAAAGCACTGCACATCCCATATTGTTAACCAAGTACTATTTAAACGAAGGCTATGGTATTTGGTGTTAAGGTATAAGGTGAGAGTGGGTCATACAACAATAAAATGGGTAAGCAGTCACATGGCTTTAAAAATATATGCATCCATGATTAGCGGCATCAGAACAGAAACGTAAATTCTGGGAAACATACTACAGTTGAATCATGATTTCAGAAAACAGTAAGCTATTCATAGTACTTCCAGAAAAATGAAGCATAAGAATCTCAACACTGCTAACAGTTGCTGAAGTACCTGGAATGTGGCTCCATTATGTACAACATCCAAAGCCACAGGATGATTGATGTATTCTTGTAATGGCATTGCAAAATCTTCCATGTCATAAGAATCACTGCTCTCAATGATATTCTGACCCCTACTATACCTAGTATCTCTCTGTCAATTAAGGTCTACATCAATCATATATACATCACATGGACGTACAGAAGAACATGTAAAAGTAATGGACAACTAGTATAACCCAGTACATGAAAACATACATTAGCCAACAGAAGGACATCATGAAGCAAAGACTTCATTTTCTTTTTCGGCAACTTCAATGACAATTATTTCCATCTTCAACAATAAATGAATGGCTACAGTTGCATATTTAAACACATTTACATCCATAACCATACCATAGGAAACAAAGTCATGTTCAAGATTGCTTTAAAAACAAAAATCAGGCTCCATGCTTTTTAATACAAGTAATAGTGTATCAGCAAATAGACTCTGACAACCTTGCATAAATTTAGAAGCATGGAAATAAAATTCACAAATATGCCAATACCAAACAATAGTGAAATAAAATATACCCTAGTAAATAGGTCTTCTCTCATCCATGGAACCAGGTACTTCCATGGCCAGATATCCAGTGTGCTTACTCCTTTAGTCTTAGAGCTTAGACGTAAAGCCATCTTTGTTGCGGATGTCAAGTTTGGATGCACCAAAAATCTAGCTGCAACCTCTATTGAAAATTCATAAGTACTAAAGACACGGTCAACTGGATTCCTAAGTATGGTCACCACAGAAGTTCTCTCTCTTGGAAGTTTGGATGTCATGCTATAGTCATCATGTGTAACTAACAGCCTGCATTTTGGTTTCCTGCAAATTCACGGAAACAATAGAATGCACAAATAAAAAATGAATGTTGAAATTCAGAGTGTACTTTTTTCATCTAAAATAAAATGTGGGTTTTCGACAATGGACTAAGACTATTGGTGAGAATGTGGTGACCTTACAGAAGCTGCTATGCTTTAGATGCGAAGTAAAAACAGCTGTGAAGATCTGTCATAATTTTGTTGAATGAAAATATCATAAAAACTGCTGTGCATTGTACACAAATTACTGTGTAAAAAAAAAAAAAAAAACCAGAAAAAGCAGCTGAAAACTACTAGATTTACGGAGATGTGGGTTATAATGATAAGCAACAACAACAAGGTCCAAAACTCGGCAAGAGAAAATGTCAAATAGCTTAATAAACTTCTCAAGAGCCACAGCAGCTTAAAAAAATGTTATCAAAGGCACTCCTAAAAGCTTTAGTGACCTTTGTTGTCAAAAGGCACCCAGTCCACACCTGTGCCAGATGGGGCTACTACCCTCACTAGAAGTGCCACCCACTTTACTCCACCAAAACCCAAAACACTCATTTTAGCATTTTAAAAAACGTAGCAACAAAATCCACATGCCACAGCCACATGCAGGCATAATAATTGAAGAAGAACAAAAATTACTAAAACAATGAATTAAAGCAGCACCTTGGATCAAAGCGCAACTTATCATAAGAGCGAGGGCATTCCAGATTGTTGGGATACAACTTCTTCAAAAAACTGCAGAAACAACAACAGGTCAACGAATTCAATTCAATTAAATTAAAGAGGTCAAAGTTACAGTCATAATAGAAATTAAATTACCAGTGAAAATAGGTTCTCCCTCCCGTCCTGGGAACATGCAGAAAATAGAGCAAATCCCTTAGCGTGTGCTTATCTTCTGTTCTCATCTCTTCATCGAGCGAAGACCGCGCCCAACTCCTGACAACGCTGTGGCATTGTCCAAAATCACTTTCCGCAAAAGAGCCATTCACTAATAAATCAAAACCAAACACGAGTTAATCCACAAACAGAGAAACGGAGAATAAATAAATAATAATCGACGACGAATGATTGTTACCTAATCCGAGGAGAATGAGCAAGAAGGCGCAGAGCTTGAGAGTAGGATCCATGCACGAAACCCCTCCTCCTGCGAGAAAGAAGAATGAAAACCCTAACGAAGAGAGAGAGAGAGAGAGGGAACAACGGTAGGCAATGGACCTACCTGTATCGAATTACGGGATCTCGTGCTCGTAAATTGGCAGAAGTGCGTTTGGACTCCGATGCGGACCCACTTTGGGGGCGAAACGGCTTTTTTGCGTTTGTGTGTGGAGATGAGATTCTGTTTTGTGGCCAGCCAAACAGAAACTTTCCCGGGAAAATGGATGGGAAAGAACCTGAAGGCTAGCAGCGTTTGAATTAAACGCAAGACACTGCTCTAATTAATTGTTGTTACTTGGAAAGTTGAAACAAAAGAATGTTGAAACGAGAGGAACCTTTTTTTTTTCTTTTTCTTTTTCTTTTTTTTCTCGCCCTTTCAATTCCACTATTTTACTGCATAAGGAAAGGGTGGGGACAAAATGGTCAAAACGCCCTACAACAATGCCAGCGACCACCACTTTTCTAGTTTTATGTTTTTTTTTTGCTTTTTTACAAAAATGGAAAAAACTGGAACGGATATTTTTCATAATCACTTTTTTTTTATTTTAAAACTTACATGAATTACTTATCGGTTTGAATACCAGTCAACCCCATCATAAATTTGCAAGGAAACAATTACTTTTTAAATATTTTTAATTACAATCAACACACTTTTAATTTGTCATTAATTAGAACAATATATTCGTACATTTACACGGGATATTATAATTTTTACATACTAAATTTGTTGACCGTACCATGTTTGATTATTCTAAAATTTCTCACAATCACATCACTTGTCATGTAGTTTAACTGTGAAATTTTTGGTTGATGGTATTTTTCTTGAGTTAATAATTTCTTGCACCAGAAAACGTGTACTATGACGATTAAATTCGAGGATATGACGACTATTAGTCTTCAATTCTTCATCTCTCATTGCCCTATTAATTATTTCAGTATAAACATGGTTAACCCAAAGTTTAGCATCGACTTCCTTCCCTCTTTGGATGAATAAGACATTACATCTCTCACAAGTCGACATGATAATTGCAAAAATTGGTAATTTTCTTGTTTTTCTAAGAATGAAATTTATTGTCTTTGCCAAGTTGGTAATCATGTGTCCATATTATCGGCCACCGTCTCATGCAAGAGTCTATTGTTCTATTGGTATAGTGTTGAGCCATTCAATTACACCTTCAGTTTCTAGTTCGCTCTTAAGTGTGTTGTAGTAGTAATTGAATTTTGGTTTAGTCATCCCATAAGCTGTGAAATTAGATGAGTAAAAAATAAACAATTTAGCATTGTTGAAATATGGTCAAACAAATAAAAATAATTAATGATAAGAACTACATACCCATGTTGAAAATAAAAATACTTGGCTCAATTGCACTTTGCATTTGAACCCAAGAATGGTCTCATTTAAATAGAAGGTGGAGATAGGGTTTAATCAATTATACTTATGACTAAAGTATTAGATTCTTAACGTGCGTAAATCAATGACATTCTACATCAATAACACTCATGACTAAAATATTAGATTCCTGGCGTGCGTAAATCAATGACAATCTGCATTAATGACATTCATGACTAAAGCATTAGATTTCTAACGCACGTAATTCAATGACACTTTGCATCAATGACACGTTGCATCAATGACATTTTGCATCAATGACACTCATGACTAAAACATTAAATTCTTGACACGTGTAATTCAATGACACTATGTATCAATGACACTATGCATCAGTGACACTCTTTCCTGACGCATATAAATCAATGGTATTCTTAATTAATAGCATTGTATATTAAGTACAATAATTATAACAGTTATATCATTAAAATGAAAATAACTTAAAAAAAAACAACTTAAACAATATTTTACATATTTATAATTTTAACGAATAATTTACGAAATTATAATATTAAATTTTGTATATTTAAAAAATATAATTTCATTATTAAAATATATTATTCTTTTGTATTTTATTTGTGAATTTTAAATTAAATTATCTATATTTTTTAAATAAATTTCTTTTTTAATAAAATAAATAAGTTTTAACATTATCTTTATTTTTAACATAAATTTAAAATATTATACATAATGTATAATATTTTAAATTTAAGATATAATTATAATACTAATTATTTCAAATATATATATATATATAATTTAATTATAATAAATCATTTCCAAATTCTAAAAATTAAAATTAATTATATATTTTTTAAAAAATTAAAATCAGAAAAAAAAAATGAAAAAAAAAAGAAGAGAAAAAAGGCCCATTAAAAAACCGGTTACTGGGTAATCGTTTTCTTAATGAAATTTTAAAAAAAAAAAAAAATTCAAATCCTATTGAGAAATCGGTTACTCTGGACCTAAAAACAGGTCATTTAGGTAAATAAAAATTGGCACAAGTTATTAAAACAAATATAAAAAAAATTAAAAAAAGTCTCAATGTTTAGTTATTTAGGAAATCTAAAACAACAAATAACCTCACTCATGATTGTATAAATAAGATGATTTAAATCATCATTTATATAATAAAAAATAATACACAAAAGACGATCTAAATAATATTGATAGTTATATATATTAATGTACATTTATTTAATTTAACAGAAAATTAAAAAATCAAGTAACAAATGAGTTACAAAAATTAAAATCACTTTGTATTTAATATAAACTAATTTTATCTGTTTAATTATATATAATATAATCTAGAACCAAAACTATTTTAGTTTGTAGCTCTTGAAATATTTTAATATTAACATAAAAAATTGTTATCATTTCCATAATTTTATCCATCACTAATAATTACTAATTAAAATTCTTATATAATTACTAATGTATAATGATTTTATGTATAATATTTTTATAATTATTTTCAATAACTATTAATAATTAGTAAATAAATACTAATGTATAACGGATGGTATTAAATTTATTCATGATAGAGTTTATACAATACTAAAATTGTGATGCCCTCAAGTCCCCTTCTTTCTCGTTTTTCCTTCACTCTCTTGATCTTCCTAAATCCTCTTTTCTTCTTCTCAAGGCTGGACAGTTGGTAGAGTAAGGAAGCTTCAAGCTTTGTGATTGGAAGATTTCTCAATCTTCTCCATTTTTTCTCTTCTCGGACGTGGTCGAGCTAGGGTTGCGAAGCCGAAACACCTTCTTCCTCCTTCTCCTTATGGTGTAACTCGGAGTTGCTTCACTTTGATTCGAGGTTAGAGAAGTTCATTTTTAGCTGTGGGTTGAATTCGTGGTGCTTGAGTTGTTGAAGGAGGGGAAAAAAGTGGGTTTTTGGGTTGCATTGGAAAATAGATGATTTGGGTTGATTTTGAGTTGCATGTTGGTATTCTTGGTATTTTTCTGTGTTGTGGGTGAATGTTATTGGCGAGATTATAGGTTGCATGTGTTGCGTTTAGATGAAAGTGCATGATTTGATGAAAAATCAAAGGGGTGTTTTTGTTTTCAATTTTTCAGGTGAGTCACGAGCATGATTGGTGAGTCACGGTCGTGATCTCCTCAATCTTTATAATACTGCTCAGAGTGAGTCACGGGTGTGACTAACCCTGTTTGAGAATCTTCACTCTTTTCTTTTGAAGGTTAAAGTGTAGATTAAATTATCAAGTTGATAAAGTTGAAATCTATTGAAAGATTGATTTAATGTTGTAAGTTGCTATGTTGTTAAAAGAGTTGTATAGTTGTATAGAAGTTGCTAAGTTGTGTGTTGCCTATTGTTGATGATGTTATGATGATGTTGTGATATATAAGTGGTTTATGTTGTAAAGTTGTCAGAGTTGCTTATGGGAGTTGATTAAAAGTTGTTAAGTTGCATTAAGTTGTTTTAAAGTTGTCAAAATGATTATTATTGTAAAGTTGTAAGAATGATGTCTATAGTTGTGAAGCCGTTAAAGTTGATATTGTGATGACTATAATTGCTCAAATTGTTTATTCAAGTTGATATTATGATGCCTCTGTAATGTTATATAAAGATGTTTATTATTGTAAAGTTGTAAAGTTGGGGACATATGATGAAGATATATGTCATATGTTGAGATACATAATACTAAAGTGATAAGTTGAAAGTTTTTTTATTTATTTTTAAAGTTGAATATCTTAGTACTATGTGGATGGCATGGAAGTAGTCGATCCATATCATGATTGAATGACCAATTTGAGTAAGGTATCTAGTTAAAGATGTAGCCTTTGACTAGGTATTGGAGAGTACGTGGTACTTGGAGGGTAGTGGATGAGCTAACTCCATATGTGGATTAGTGATGCAAGCCAAGGCCGTGGTAGCAGGGTCAGCCCAAGCATAAGGCTGCCTAGGCCCTAACTTTAGACCCTCAAATTATTATTTTTTACTTATAGAACTTAATGAAACAGTTGTATCAGTACTGACTTTAGTTTGTTGGTCATTGTTTAAGTCTAGCATTCTAAGGACTAGGTTCGATTCTAGTATTGTAATTTTTTTGCTAAAAGTTCCTTTTTTTATAGGTGATTGTTGATTTTCTTACCACTCTCTCATCTTTAAAAAGGCTCGACTTTAAAACTCGTTTTAGACCTTAAAATATGTTAGGTTGACCCTACGTGGTAGGCCCACACCCAAACCCTTATACCTTGACAGTAGTATTGTACCTCCAAATTTAAGTGGCACACCTGAGCAATCAACTATTATTGTTTATACCTGGTTCTCTTCGGAGTTCCTAATATTGTCCTATACCTGACCTAGTTGATGAGATAGGTCTAAAGCTGGATTCAATAAGGTTTATGCCACCTAGACTGCACAACCTCAGTTGTCAGAGATCTCCTAAGTTGTATAAGCGTGACGACGCATCAACTGTAGTTGTATGTTGTGTATATTATATATATGTTGTTGTTGTTTAAGTTGATGGTCGAAAGTTGAATTTTGTGCTTCTTTTGTTGCTTATTATATGTTGATGTTGTTATATATTGTTGTATATGTTGTTGGTTGAGGTTGAAATTAAGAGTTGAATGTTGTGTTGCTTTTAGTTGTTTACTATATATTGATGCTTTTTATATAATGGTTGTTTTTGTGAGCTTACCTTGACTGTTTCCCTTGTGGTTGAGACTGTGATGATCATACTTTCGTATGCGAGTAGATCAGGAGTGGGTAGGTACTATGCTATGGTAGGTAGGTAGGCTTTTGGATGAGACTCAACAGGAGAATTGATATTTTATTTTGTTGTATTGAAGTAGTGACTACTAGATATTATGTATATTATTATGTCACATTTTCTTTTTATATGTAGATATGAGATTTAACGGTCTATTCTCATGATGTATATAATTGTTTAATTGTGATGTTTTATTTTATGCATTATGTATGATAAGAGAAATGTATTGTATATATTTTCCCCTGACACTATAGATTGTATGAGACCTTATGGATCGTTACAAAAATATTAATTAAATTTAAATTAAAAATATTAATATAAGAATTTATATAATTATATAACATTTTTTGTACTTTACTTACTATTAATGTATATCAATCAAAATAATAATTACTAATTATTAATAATTAGTAAATAATCACTTACCCATAACGGATGCTGATGGTAAATTTATTCATTATAATGTTTGTAAAAATAGGAAAAATTTTCATTCAAGGAAAAAATATTTAAATCAAAATGTAAAACTCTTTTATTAATGTTAAATAATATGGTTACTTATTATTAATGTATATCAATCAAAATAATAATTACTAATTATCAATAATTAGTAAATAATCACCGACCTGTAATAGGTACTGATATTAAATTTATTCATTGTAGTGTTTATCCGGTACTAAGATATTTAAATAGGAAAAATTTTCATTTAAGGAAAACATGATTAGGAGCAAAATATATTTGTTAACGTAAGAACATGGCGAGATTTATACCAATACTACAATAGTGATAAATTTTTATTAGTTTTATTAAAAGGGAAGAAGCTTTAGAAACTGCCATATATGGGTTGCACATTGGACATGACGAACCATTTTTCTGTATATTGATTTAATAACTATTGAGCATGATAGTGGCGCTTCACTCCTACCCCACATTTCTTATGACTTATCTAAATTGAAAAATGAAAGTTGCATGTAATGGAATCTTACACCTTTTTCCTCTTCCTCTTTCTCTTTCCTTTTCTTAAGCTAATTAAATCACGTATATTTATCAATTTGGGATGCTCTAATATCAAAGTTTAGGATTTAGAGTTTAAATTTTGACAAGAAAAATTTAATTAAAAGAATATGTTTATTTATATGATATTTGTCAAAATTTTAAAAGAGATTAATTCATATGTTTAATAGGAATATTTCTTTGTAATGGAAAAAAAAATCACATATATCTATGTTAATTTTGGTAATATCTTAGAATCATAGACTTCATTTTCCCAATTCCCACTAATCCACTATTTTCCAATCCTTTTCAACAGTAACACCATTTCTGTGTGCGGCCAAGAAAACTATCAATGGTATAATAATATTTTTATTTCCAATATTTTAATTTAAACGTGTTTTTATTTTATAAATTTTGACGGCATCATAATTTTTCAATTATCAAAACTCGTGATATTGAATTAACAAAATTAAAAATCTACAAAATATTTAAATAAATACAAAGTAATTTATAAACTGCAATGAAAGGTTTTTCACTTTTATTTAAACACTTTATTTTATTTTCTTTATTAATCTATACGAATTAATGTTGCATCATACCTCCCATCTCTGCTTGTTGTGCTTTTAGAATTTATCACCAATTCTCAATTGATAGTAGAAATATAGCAACTAGTGTTATTAGAAATATAATATATATCATATATGATTCTTACGAAGTAAATTTATGAAGACTGGCACGAGGGTTTACAGTTTACTCTTATTTTAGGAGTTCAGTTCGCGTGTAAATTTATGCCGAAAATCTTACAGTATATGATAATAATTAATGAATATGAACATTAATTACAATTGCATCTCTGGGAAAGATCAGTGTCCAATTGGGAAACATGAGTTATCTCATTCTTATCCCTTGACAGCAAAATCGCTGACCCAATTTCCCACTTAGTTTAGAAGCAAAGCAGAAACAATTCTTAACTTAAGCATAAGTGAAAAAGGAAAAGAAAACAACAAAGAATAATTAATCAATCGAAATGATGAAGTTTTTCAGAATTTGGAGCAAGTGTGAGGTAGACCAGTATCTTGATCAACAGCAACAACTTCAGTGGCATTGTCACATCTAAGCACGTCCTGGCCCAACTTAGCTCCTGCAGCTTTAAGACCCTTTAGAGAAACTGGTTGGTTAAAGAGGTTTAGTGATGGAAGCCTTGATGCTGGTGGCATTTTCATTCCTGGCAACAAGTTTCTGAAGTCTTGTTTCAATAGTGGCACCTCAAAGTCCTGTTTGTTGTGCTTAACCACATTGTCTTTTGCACTAATATGTGCCCCAGGTTCCATGTGGTTGGTTGAAAAGCTTGCTTGTTGTGGGAAATTTGGGTAGAGACTAACATACCCTCTAAGGTACATCATGTCTATGAGGAACTTCTTCCATGAGGCTTGCCATCCGTTGGTTCTAGACTTTGGAATTTGAACTGGGTTGGCCTTGGCATCCTCAGTGAACCTCATGTTCATGTACACATAGAACTCTCTCCAGTGCTTGGGGAAGAACACTGCCCCCCAACTGCATGGTAATTGGTGTAAGTAAGGTGTGTTTTGGTGGATGTTTTTGAAGAACTCTGTGGCATTCCATTTAGGCCTCTCTTTGACAACTTCAACAAGTTTTGGAGTGTAGAGAGAGATGGAGGAGAGCTGAGGGAGAGAGACTTGGGGGTCATAGTGGTATGCCATGAGTGCATATTTGATCCATAGGTAGTAGTAAGGGGAAACTTCAATGTCATCTTCAAGTAGGAGCCCAAAGTCATCATCAGAAGATGGGTACCAGCTCTCACTCACAGCCCGGATGAGCCCACCTTGGATGATTCTCCTTCTCAGGGTTTTGGGCCCATGAGGCCACTCAAATGTACCCACTAGTCTTATGGTTGCCTCGTCCACCTTGCTATCCATGTTGAAGGTGATGGGAATTTCATCTCCTAGGTAGTAGGCATCGGTCAGAGATTTGAGAAGCCTTGATAGTGAATTGGCCCTGTTTTGGGTGATGATGTTCACAGAAATCCTCATCCTATTCCAATCTGCAAGACACAATCCTTCGAGTTTAGTAGACATGCACTATTTGTCTACTATCGTAACAGATTTTCCATTGTCAACTAATAAAAAATATCGTATGGTATAACTTTTAAGGTAGTAAAATTTTTTATATTTTCAACTAATAATAAAGCCGCATTACTTTTAAAGAAGTTATTATAAAAGTTAACCGACCTGTGATTAGATAACAATATAAAAGTACGTGTATTATTTATTCAAATTCTATTAGCTAACTTATCCCACACGCATGATTATGTAGTGGCTTAGATTTTTATTTTTATTTTTTATTGAAGATGACCATTCATTCACATTATTCCATTATTATTATAATAGAACTAAGAATATACATTACAGTCATACTTAACAAGAGATGAGGAATTCTGTATTCTTACTTGGTAATGCTGTTGAACGTAGATCAGCCATCCAAAGAACTTGAGACACCGAAGCCCTGGGTAAGAGAACCAATGTGGTGGCATTTGAATTGGTTTCTGATGCCATCTTGAGAGCTTTCCTCACATGAGGGTCAATGTCAGCCACACTGATGATTACACTGGGATTGTGAATTTTGATCAAACCCTTCATGCTGGTGTACACTGCTTGTATCACTGGTGCCTCTGAGTTTGACACCCCAGAAAGTGTTCCAATGGCCAAATCAAAAATCTTAAACCTGCGTTCTTTGCAGACCAATGAAGGCCATTTGAGAGCTGTTGCAGCATCTTCACAGGGGCAGAAACTGCCTCCAGAGACCGCGATGTAGGCCTTCTTGCCAACTGTGGACCTGAACTTTTCAAGAAGTGGTGCAAGGGCTTTCACTTCATCAACTGAGTGAGCATAGAAGAGTGCATCAACTTTTTGAGGGTGCATTGCAGCCCACTGAGTCACATAGCCTGTAGAAAGTGCTTTCCACCACTGATCATCTCTGACTTGAACTATGTCCTTGAAAATCACTGTGGTTTCAGACACATATGCAAGTCTGTGTTCACTGTCACCCCAAGTTTCCTTGTCCTTGGGGTCTACCGGAAGAACAAAAGAGGCAGCATTTCTGTACTTCTGAAGCTGATAACTGCAATAAAAAATAAATAAATTCAGCAACTATCATACAATAATAATATTTTCATAGTCACGTTATTGGAACAAAATATCTACCAACTTTGTGATTAATCTTGCCAATAAACTTGATTAGTCATTTTTAGTAGTGTCACCCTTTCCTATTTTTTTTTTCTTCTATTTATAAAACTTGAATCCAAAATTTTGCTTAAGGGATTCATTTGGATCAATGATTTATTAATAAATAATTTTCGTATCTTTGTGTGGATAAGTGTGTAAAAAGATAATTTGACTATCAGTGAAAGAATAAAATATGAAGGTTCCTTCAAATGAAGACTGAATACAAGTTTGAAGATAGGTTTTATACCATTTTGGACTTTAGGATTCTCGTTTATCTCTTAAAGATTTCTACCTAATTTACAAACAATTTTCTAACTAAACAGTTTTCTATGGGATGGTATAATTAAAAATTGTCTCAAAATCAAGAGAATTGTTTTGCTGTAAAAGAAAGAAAAATTATTTTTACATACATGAATAATCCAGTAAAAAAATGGTATTTGATACGGTCAATTAAGACACGCATTTACTTTGTTTGACACATGACAACAACTCAAAAAGGTAGATTTTTCCAATTCTGACGTTTATTGCAATTTGTACTACTTATTAGTGTCTCTGAACCTAATGCCATCAACTAGTTGAATACTACCAGATCCTCTTTGGCTTAGTCAAATTAATGATTGTTTGACTTGTTTGGCCAACGTTCAAATAAATTTCACAGCCAGTTAGATCTCTTTTCACCAAATAAGATTCTCTCAGCGCCCAAAAAACCTTCACAAAATGGTAAAAGTGTAGAAATTGACAAACCTGAGGTGCAGATCTTCACCAGTTGAGAAGGTAAAAGGTGTCTCGATGAAAAGTGTCTTGACAAGATCAGCTGAGAGAAACCATGAACTAGAAAGAAAATCCACTTGCACAATTTTATCAACAGTGATATCATAAGCAGGATCAGGCAAATACAACCCAGCCTCCTTAGACCGAAATTTTCTGTAACTTGGAAACGTGAAGTCCTTCTGCCTAAAGGGCAATATCCTTCCAATACTCCCCAAGACAGAGTTCTTGTACTTGTCCGTGCCTGCCACGTGTGCCAAAATCTGCAACATCTTTCTTCCAGGAATCATGTCATCATCAACAACATACACAAGATCAGCTTCAGTCTGAAGAGCCATTTGAAACCTTCCATAGTACTTGAAATCATAGCTTGAGCTTATGAAACTGATTCTTGAGTCATTATAGGTGTCCACAATTCTCCTTAGTGAGGCCTCATTGGGGCTCCCAAATGAAAGCACCCAAGCATGATGGAAAGGTAGGGTTTGTTGGAGCAAAGAGTCAAGCTGAGCACAAAGTGTCTTTCTCTTGAAGTGGTTTAGCAGCACTGTGATTTTAGGCCTATTAGGACCCTTCAAATCCCACTTGGATTTCATTGCCATTAACTCTTGGAGAGTCTCAGTGCCAATGGTTTTGCTTTGGAAGTTCAACACCTCCTCGTAGAGCTCTCTCTTTAACTTGATCATTTGGACATCATTGGACTTCTTTTGCCCAAAGTCTATCTTCTCATTTTCACATACTTGGGAAGGAGTTATGGGAAGAACATCAACATCCTCCTTGATGAGGGAGGAAGCAGCTTCTTGGTAGTGGCCAACAACGTGGGGTGTGATCATAAGTTGCTTCCATTGTTGTGCAATTTTTGTGGCCCATGTGAACTCTGGCTTGGTTCGTAAATCAATGGAAGGGCCCATGTAATACAATAGGAATGTTGCATAAATTGCAAAGAAAAACTGAAGGCATGTGAGTGCTGCCACAAACTTTATTGAGGCACTCTTTGGAGCCTTCACTTTAGACCTTCCTCCAACATAGTCATTAAGCATCCCTTCCAAGTAATCTCCACTTGTTGATGATTTTGAATTTCGACCAAAACCCATGTTACAAATTGGACTAGATGATTCAATGTCCTCTAACCTGCAAAACAACACTTAGACAAAGTTAGTCCCTAGTCCTACACATGGACATGTTGCAATTACAATTTTGCTAAGGAAGCTCCAACTGAGTCTAACCAATTAGTCTTTCAACACAACAAGTGATGCCACTGTTTTTTTGATTGAAATTTGAACTAATCTACCACACTGAGGATCATGGAAGAGAAGAGAAAAACCGATAGGGGGGGGGGGGTGGTTATGAAAATGTGGTGACGGTATTGAAATTTGAAGGGCAATGGCAAGTGTGCTTTATATTATATATATCAGTGGAAAATGTGACAAAGCTAAGAAGTTCCCATGGAAAATGCATCAAAGGTCACATGGGTTAAGGTTTATGGTGTATTTAAGAAATGTTAGCAGACGCGTTATATTCATTCTCTTCATTCACTATACACTACTTCATGATACTTTTGTGCTAAAAAATCAATGAAAGCCAAATTTAATGGCGTAGAAAAGGGTCACCCATGCGTTTTTGGCACTGCATGGCCTCATAAATCATTTTCGTGTTACGTTTTTGTCCCATTTTTCCCTCTCCCAAACCAAGATATTTTATTAATATAAGATATCTTAAACTGCTAGAGAAAAAAAAAAACATGATTTAAGGGCCTTAAGTCAAAACCGAAAATCAACCTCTACGTGGAGACGTTACATTGCAGGAAAAACATATTATATAACGTTAAAGGCACAAACAAACACGAAAAAGAACATGGGGGTGGAAGTAATACGTACATCACACACTAGCTTGGCTACAAAGAGAAATGTGAAGAGGGTGAGAATAAAAAAAAAAACGAAAAGAGCCTTGGCTTCTTCAGCAAAACAAGCAAGAGACCTTAAGCTTGACACATATATATATGATTCAGCAAAATAAATGGTTGATTTGCTGGCAAAGAGTGAGGCTTAAATAAAACAGTTAGAACTCATTAAATGTTACATATATGGTGTGCTTGACCTTATAAAGGAAGATACGTAAATGAAATTAGCAGCAATATCAACGTTTTGTTAATGGTTGATCGCCGAACTTAGGCGGGTTCTACGCAAGAAACTCATGGCTTGGTTCGCTTGTGCAACACTAGAACAGAGAATTCAAATGTATCTTGGTCGCTTAGGCTATAAAAAAAGGTATTGGAATAATGGGAACACACAACATTTTTTCTATCAAATTAGTTGGTCACTTTTTCATTTTTATTTTCCTCTTTTTCTGGTGCTTTGCCATTTATAGGTTGCATATGGAGAGTGGAGAGAGAAGGATCAACACATGGGTTGAACCTTAATTGAATGACAAATTATCAGGCTATATGCCTAGGTCTAGTTATACGTTACGAACGTAAAAAGAAGTTATATATATATTTACACTATCTAAATAGATGTAAAATTTATCTTAGAATAGTCAATTATTAGGACCAAATTAAATTAGTATAGGCATTGAGGGATGCCCTTCTTCATCATCATGTTAAACCTATCCATACATGACCTTTTGGGGGCAGACATTAGATCACCAAAGAAAAAGGGATCACTTGTAATGATCGAATGACATTTGGTGAAAATGATGAGTTTTGTTTGCTACAAAACTTATATATAAATGTTTAAATGAAGAGTAACACATGGAAAGAAGGGAATGATAGGACCTTAAGGAAAAAATCTATATTTCTTATCTATCTATATATAATATTTTTTTTTTTGACAGCATCTATCTATATATAATATTAAGACCTGAGTTTAACAGGCAACGATTTTTATATTTACATTTTCAATTAATTACAAAAAATATTTTGTAGAACCTTTTAAAGTAATTATCATAATTAATCAACTTATCATAAATAATAGTTTAGGGTTAAATACTGTAAAGAATATTTACAATCTTGGTGCATTATTTTATTAGTTTATTTTCATTTGTTTTATGTATGTTTCTTAACTTTTTTTTTTTTTTTTTTTGTATTTTTAACCTTACAAAATTTAATTTTTAAAAAAATTGTATATATATTAACTAAGAATATCATTCTGTCGAAAAAAACTAAAAATATCAAATTAAAAAAATATATTTACACTACGTACGTATCGCACTAATCCAAACACTAATTTTGTGCTAAGCTACGGCCGACAAGTCCTAATAGAAATCCATTTTCCAAAAAGACACCTTAAAATACATGAAGAAAGTGTATTAGGTGAAAAGTATATAATAATTATACAATTAAAGTAAATAGTCAAGAATAAGTTGAATGAAATAATATTGACTATCCATGCCAAGATTAATTTTCCTCGTGTCACCAGATATTTTCTTTATATCTCAATTATTATTATTTATTCTTATTTTCACCTTTTATCTTATTTTATTTTATTTTTATTTTTTTTATATGTACACTAGGATAAAAGAGGCACTTTTGTCTCTGTATTTTTTCAAAATAAAAAAATATAAAAAATAGAGCAAAAAGAAATGTGATTTAAAAAGCAATCATAAGAGTAAAATTAGGCATTAAAATGTGTATTAAAAGCACCTATTTTCTTTATATATAGCAGAGAAAAATGATATATTTCATGTTTCACTGTTAGTTTAAAAAGTAAAAAATAAAAATATAGATGATAAAATGAGAATGTGTAATTAAGTTTGCAATAATTGGATAGTTGTAAATATTAATTGAGAAGTAAAAAAGTTAATGTGAACACCAAAAACAACATATGACTTTATTAATAGTTATAAATAATATAGATTACGATAACTTCCATTTTATTCGAAGTTTGCACGTGAGAACCTGTTAAAACACTTTAAGAAGGTCAACAAATGTATAGTTTTATAATGTATTTCATTTCATTCAAAGTATGCTCGTGAGGATCTATTGAAAGTCTTAAAGAAAAGAGAGTCAACGTTGGTGTATTAGTGTACATAATGAATCTCCTTCGTATTCCTACGTTTGAGTTTGGTATGTTTATAATGGTGTTTGGTAGGTTTCTGGATATGCATGAGCTACTGTAGTGGAAACCACATAGGCAATAGTTCGCCCTTATGAAAATTTCTGGTCTTAAATGAACAATTTTTACTATGAAAAAGTGCACTTGTGCCTAAACAAAATCTTCAAACCACTGCTTTACACGCTCCTCACAAAATATCTCAATCTCTCTCTCTTCTTTACGAAATTATTTAAAATCTTGGTGGCTTTTTCTCAGGTTGCATTTTGTGTCATTGTATTAATATAGATTTATAAGAGTTATGTTAATTTTTATAAGTTATATGCTCTCTTTTTCATTTAATATTTTTTTATATTATTAATACAAAATGTCTATTGATTTTATTGATATCTAATATTTATTAAATAACTAATTTGACTAATCATCTTAAAAAATGGCTCTTCTTTCAATTATATTTTTTTTCATTTATCATACTTGAACATGATATTTTACATAAAAAAAATAAGTTTAATTTCATTTAGATCAATACATATAAATATAACTTAACTCGATAAATGTATCTACTTTTATTAAAAAAATGAGTCGATGTCTCATTAATAAACCTATAATAAATTAAGGGTATAAAAGAAAACTAATGATTAATGTATTTAAAAGCTAACCTATATTTTTTAGGGAAGTCTCTCTTCTTAATTGCATTTTTTTTACTTACAATACTTAGACATTGAGACCTTACTTAAGAGAATTAAATATAATTTCAACCAGGTCAGCGTAAGTATGACTTTTACTATTAGTAACATAATTAAATTTATTTTCATGAAAAATGAGTGAATGACTTGTTAATATAAACAAATTTAACTATTTATATTTAAAGTAAATTAATATATTTTTTATAATTAAAATTAAAATGATACTTTAATTTAGTTTGTAAGACTAAAAGTTTAGTAAATTCTATATCAAACTTGGTCAAATGGGTCATTATGAGTTTCGGGTTCAGGGTTCAACTTTAATGCAACAAATTAATGGCCTTGTTGCATAATGGAAAAGTAAAACAGAAGAAATACTATAAGAAATATTACATTCAATGATAAATAAAAAATGTTATTATAAGTATAAAATATATATATAGATTTATTTAATATATAACTATATATAATTTTAGTGTTAATTTTTAATAAAATTTAATAATATATATTGTATATTATTATAACTTATACTTACACTTTTTAACAATATATCAATATATGTTATATCTATAGTATAAATAAAAATAATTTTTAATGACAAATATTATGTAATTATATAACAATTTTTTTTTAATGAAGAGAAAAAAAAATACAATTCCTTTGTTTTTGGCAAACAAATTCAATCTCGAAAAACCAGAATTCACATTGAGCAGAGTAGTTAGGCTTCACAGCTACATTAAACTCAGTTCTGTAGTTTACACTAACAAGTAATTGCAAGAACATAAAAGAATTCTGGCTTGAGGAAATTGTGGCCATAATAACAGTAGTAGTCTCTTAAACCATTAAACTAACAACTCTCTACTTGGTTCTTCCATAATCATCTAATCACCTAGACATGTCACAATTTGAGGAGTACTCTATCTGCTCAGTTTCCCAGCTTAGCTTAGAGGCAACTCTTTCATGTTGTGGAAAATATTCCTATCAAAATTAAACCAAATCATATCAGTTGTAAGTTATAATGAATGCACATGGAAGCATGAATCATGTAGAGCTCTAATTGTTGAGTTTGATTTCTGTGTGTTTTCAGCATAATTTTTATTAAATGATCAATTTATCAGAAATATGAATTTTAAAATAATTATTATAAAAATCAACAGACTAATCATACATAATTATTTATGAATAAAAAAAATCGAGCTTAATTAGTAGAGAAGACTATGTAAATTACTGTAAATCTAATATCAAATTTGATTCTGACAGATAAAAAAAATGATGATTGGTGATTAAAGTACTGTTAAACTATCATTGTATGAACTATTTTTTCTTAATAGGAAATACCTCCATCTTTTTGACAAGCTCTTTTGTTGATGGAGCAGATACAATTATGTGGCGAGCTTTGGGGCTAATGAAGCCTTCTTCCACAGCTTTGTCAATGAAAGACAACAAGGAATTGTAGTATCCATCAACATTCAGCAACCCCACCTTTCAAAACCATAATTAACTTGATTTTAGAAATTATTTTCTTCATTCAAAATATAAGAAACAACAATTTTCTTTAAGTAATTATGGAACTTAATAATAGATGTTTAGCTATTTCTAGATGTTTAAGCATTGAGATGGGTCCTTACCGGTTTATCATGGATACCAAGCTGAGCCCAAGTTATGACCTCAAGAAGCTCCTCAAGTGTCCCATAACCCCCTTCACACACAAAGAGGACACACATCATCATTAATTCAATTTTCTGTCTACTTAATGGCTTTAAAAGATGTTTGTTTAAGCCCACAAATTCTTTAAATAAACGGAAAATTAAGTTTCAAAATTATGAGAGGATGGTTGACCTATCAGACGAAGTTAAAATAATATAGAATCATATATTTTAATCTTAATGCGACCATTGTATATATATAAAAAATACGAGATGATAATATTTTTTAATGATACATGACTTATATTGTTGTTGGTAATCCAATAAATGTATTCACTTTTTTTCTTTACCTTTTCTTCCCCTGTTTTTGTGTTTTCATAATCTGAAATCTATTTTTTTATATTATTTTTTCGGTTGCAGTTTTTTCTTTTTTGTTGATTGTTTTCTCGGCCATTTCAATTTGTTATCTTTTTCTTATGTATTTGTTTAATAATACAGATACTTGGACCCAACAACGAGCGACTGAATGGGCCCCTTTTACAGTTTCTGAATAAAAAAGGGAAAGAAGCGTTCTGGGGCCCTTGATTTTGTTTTTATTGGGCCTGTCAGTAAGCTTTCTAAAAAATATGCTTTTCGACACATAATAATCCAAAAAATGCATTAATAATAAAATAATTCCAAGAAAAATATTATTAATATGCTCTTTGACACATTATTTTTATTAAAACATATTGTAGTTTATAATTCTTTTATTAGATAGTCTTTTTGAAAAGATCATCTTATTTTCCACTTTACTTTATATATGTACAACAAAATGATTTCAAAATTTGTTATATTTAAAATTTTCTCTGTAAAAAGATAAAAGAATATTAATATATCTTATTGTATATTTTAAATATAAATACTCTTGAGTATTTAAATGGGTAAGTAACATATATAACTTGATCTGAAAAATAGCGCAAAACTATCAAACACATCATTTAAACAAAGAAAGCTTGTGGTTGAGTATTTTACACTGAGTTAATGAACATGGACAATCAATTCCATGTTTTTTAAACTTAGATCCCATCTATATTTTTATTGTAGTGCACAAATAAAGTAGTGCATCTGCATCACGTAGGTTGAAAAATCTCTTATGGATCATGTGAATTTTGTCCCAGACATGTCTGTACACTCCCTATGGATGAATTTTAATGTCCTCACATTCTATCACATAATGATTTGCGGTTGTCATGTTATATGTGCAAAGTTATTGACATGTAACATCATCAAGGAAGCAAAGTTTATCAAAACAACCTTACATTCATAATAATAACAGAGTTTCTACAGTGAGTACCACTTAACATGTTTCTTATCATTTAAATTTAAAGAAATCATTGGTTTTCTTTTTAAAAGTATTTTCTAGAAACTAATAAAAGAATATTTTTTTTAAAATAAAAATTTCACTAGACAAAAAATAAGTAACACCACGACAATGCTACTTTGGAGACATTAAAAAAAAAAAGTTATACATATATAACAATTCGTATAATAATTTGTTCAATATTACTAATACATAGTGTTTTACCTCTCCATCATTAATAAATATAATAAATGATGTGAAAAAGAATTAAAAAAAATACTGTTGTATAATAATATTGTATAATTTATTATATAAGTATTATTTTTCAAAAAAAAAAAAGACAAAGACAAAAAAAGTGTATGTACCATGATTTTAAACTATGATTAAATTATCATTAAATACAAAACATGCTTGATAAATTTATTATGTTTTATAATAATTATCATGAAATGAATTTTTATTAGTTAAAGGTATAAAAGTTTTCTTACACATGTTGCATAACGACAGTTAAACTCAAAATCAAATAGATTAATAATGCATAGTGGGTGGAACCATTTAAATAGTTTTGACAATCATTTAAATGGGGTAATTTTTGTTTTATATGTGAGTTTATGTAAATTAGAAAGTGCATAGCACAGTATAGTGTTGAATTTATATGTGACTTTAAGAAGGAATAATATCGGTGGAACCATGTACGAACCGGGTAAGGCAATAAAGGCATCAGAGTGCCTAGCCATCTCTGCTTTTCTTTGATGCATGTCTGCTACTGCCATCACTTCCCCCACTGTCTCTCCAGTAATCTGAAAAAAGCCAAATGAATCCAAATTATCACTGAAACCATAAAGAGGTTTTGTGTGTGTGTGAGTGAGTGAGTGATTCTTGTTGCAAGAATGAATAATAATGCATGGATAGGAATGGAAGAGGAGTAATGATGAGTGATGCAGAAGTGGGCTTCACATTTTTCCTCGGGAGATAAACCAAACAATAGACCAAACGAAGAAAGTTACTGATCAATGATAAGAAAATTGGAGATCAAACAAACAAGGGTTGCCATAAGAATCTAAGGAGGGTACATGGAACTTGGAGAGAGAGGGACAAAATTGCTCAGAAGGAATGACCCCAGGTTGCCAGGTGTATTGATGGATAAGTTTATAATGTGAAACCAAAAGCAACCTACAAGAATCACCAAAAAAAGACAAAGTGCAAAATCCATACACTCATAACAAAAGTAAAGTGCAAAATTCACTAAAGATAGATGCTATGCTATTGTTATTGCTAGCTACTTGTATTTTAGTAAAATGACTAATATAATAGATTCTTTATTAACATCATGTAACTTTTAACAGAAAGTTAATGACTAATCCTAAATGTATTTTGATTCATTTAACAAATGGACTTTTCTCAACAGATGTTTTTCATATACATAAATTAGAGATCAAATTTCTGATCACGTGTTTAAGAAACAAACGTCTATCTGCTAATTATATCACACGTTTTTGGTTGAGTAATGCTTCTAGATTGAGATAGAAAAATGTTACAAAGGGATCAATATATAAATGGCATTAACTCTTGGTCTAAAGAGTTTGATAGGTAGCATTGGAACAAGAAAAGCATATTGTGGTTGAAAGGTAAAGTATCTAGATAATTCTCTGTCTCTCGTTCTGTGTGTAGCTGTTTGGTCATTTTCTTTTTATTTGCAATCATGATTGATGAAGTGCCTCCAAAAACATCTTAACATTACCTCTCTTGGCATGAGTGTCTTGGGAATAACTCTGCAGACAATATCATGACAAGAAATAATTGAAATTAACACCATATCCTATAATCCAACATGACACCACCAACACAAATAAATCACTACAAAGTAAGATGCTCACCCAATTACATGGCGACCCCCATCATAAACAGCCTGGGAAACCAACCCCATCAAACCAATGCTGCCTCCTCCGTAAACCAGATCAATATTTCTTGATACCTTTTCAAGATTCCAAAAAGTACCCAAAGAAGTGAATTTAGTCTATAATTCAACAATGGTACTCTCTCAAATTCTCCTTCCAACAACTCTATGAAATTAGGAAAAATGGTTTGTCCTTTGTATAGACCATACTACAAAATATCCGTGTAAAAACATAGAAACTGAATTGAATTATTTCTCCCTCCCTCTGTCTTTTTTATGAAAAAACATAGAATTTTTTCTTCCCTCACTTTCCTTGAGGAGCTTATGTAGTTGAAATGTGGATGAAGGAGTATCAAGAAACAGAAGAAGAAACACCAAACAAAGGTTTAATAACCACTTAAACCAAAACAAGACCACCAAAAAGAAAAGGATGAAACAAGATAAACCAAAGCACACCAAAAAAACAATACATGACAACTCACAAGTTCAATTGGGAAACAGTATTTCAGATTAGAAGAAACATGTCATAACAAAAGAAACAAGAGAGAGAGACATTACCAACTCTTTTCCAAGCTCAATAGCAGCATCCTTATAGGTACTCTTGTTCCCGGGGCTGCTACCACAGAACACACAAATCCTCTTGAACCTTGATTGTTTCATCTCAGTTTCTTCACCCTCCATCTCTTCCTTTTTCTCACACTGTGTCTTCTCTATCATCTCAGTTTCTTGAGTTGAGAATTCGGTTAATTGATGTTAAGTGTATGTGTATGTATATGTGTGTGGCTTTATATAAGGGTAGCATAGGCACACGCGAGGGTGCATCTATTGTGGAACCATTATCACATCATGAACGATGACGATGATGACTCCTCCTCCCAAGTTGTACGTAGGAGAAAACTTGATCCACAAACGTGTGTGTTTGTTTTCTACTCTACTATGGTCCCCTGTACCAGAAAAATTAAAAGAAAAAAAAAAAAGAAACACAAACCGTGGTCCTATGTCAAGATCATGGTGCGTTTTTGTTTCACCAAATTGAGTATTGGAATGGGAACGCAATACTGGAAGATGAAGCTGAACTCTCAGTTTTGATGCCTCTAAAATACAGTTTGAAAGGGTTGGTTTGATGAGTATTGTTACTCGTAGTTTTATAACATCATTCAAGAGTTACCAAGGTTGAAAAGAAGACAAATAGCATAATATAGGCGTGGAAATGAATACGTGGAAGTAGTATCGTGGTTGTTTCTATTCTTAATATCCACGTGGGAAGTCAGAGCCAAAAGCAAAATTTAGTACATGGGTACATCTGGGACCTTTTTATAGCGAGGAAAATGTTTGGTAGACATAATTTGGGGGGTGTAGACACTTGGACTGAGATGAGATAAGGAAAAGATGAGAGAGAGTGACCAAGTGCATGATAATACTGTAATACTGTTTAACTGTTTTATAAATTAGAATTGTATAACAATCCCACTTTTAAGGTGCAACCTTTTCTTTTATTGTATATATTGACCAAGACCATGGCCACATATAATATTAGTGCATGCTTCTTTACATAATTTTAAATTGCGAACATCACTGTATTTACCAGTATTATTAAATAAAGTCATTAGTTAATTGAGCTTTAAAACAAGTATCTTGGAGGTAGCACATAATTTTCTGATATCAATTTCAAGGTATCCCCCCCAAAAAAATATCTTCTATTTGATTTGCACCAAGGATAGTGGTTAGATATTTGTTAGGACAGAGGAAGTTGACCCAATCTCCAATTTTGTGGATGGTGTTTTCAATTCTTAAAGCACAGTATCAGAATTTTTCTTTTTGGTCATGAAAAGTGGTAGCAGAAGAGGTACCCCTAATGTTAGTGGGTATAATGTTAATAGCATGTTGGTTTTATCAGTAAGAGCCATCCATCCAAGATGTAACATAGTTAGTAAATAGATAGATTCCTCAAGTATAAGTTTAATTTTCTGACTGAGTGTAGAAAATTTTTTGTTAAGAGAAACAAAATTCATTTGATAACTTTAAAATGAATTAGTCTCTGAGACTCTGACTATCTATAAGAATAATTGTTCACTACTATTAAGATGAAAATTAATTCACAGTCCTTGAACACTTGTGTCAACCTGCATAAAAATTACCACAATAGTAGAATGGCATAGCTGTTTAAGACTGGCCCGTGATACCCTTTCCCCCTCCACAGTTCTGGCTTTGACATAGCCAATTCTAGTGTTCTAGCTAAACCATAGGTATTTTCATTCGGGTAGACTTTTAATCAACTACTTCATCGCACTCGCTTCATTTTGGTATCCAACTAACGTGTCCACTCAACAACTTCCATTATCTAGCTCCTTGACTCTGTAAAAGCTCCAGAGATAAGACATCTAACTCTTAGACACACAATGAGACAATATGTGTGTTGCTATTTCTTTTGGGTAATTATCCACAGAGGTGACTAATCTCAATAAAAAAATCGTAGGTACATATAAAATAAGTATTTTTTTCTTAATATAATTTATTTTCTATTTAAGACCAGTACTTGTCAATATGTGTGTGGTGCTATCTGTCAATACGTGTGTACATCATGTGATGCCGTAGATTGTAACGTGTAGGCTATAAAATAAGGGAATTCTTATACCGTTACACGGAGACAAGATTTACATTTAAGCTCCCAATCGCATGTTAGCAATCATCCACTTTGTGTTGTATGCACCCTCAACCACTTACTTACTAGTACAAACTTGATGCATGCCTAGGAAACATTGATTCTTTTTTATCACTCAGATTTAGATTCATTGGACATTAAAATAAGTTACCCCTCGTTCCTGTTCTGCGTAGACAAACAAAGCCTTGCTGTCCCTATTCTTCTAGACTTGCTATTTTATTTTCTTCCTCATGCTTAGCTGCTTGCAATCAATTGCTAATATACAACAAGTACACATATACGGTCATATTTAACTGTTTATATTATACTGTGAATTGATACCAAAACCAAAACAATAGCAATTTTAAATACCCATTTATTTTGTTTGTATAGGTGTATTGGAGACCCAATTGGTAAGAATGTTAATAATGCTTTCCAAAAGGAAACATCACATCAAACAGTGTTTGTAAATAAAGGTGGAGGAACATGTTTTCATGTATATTTCTGCTACGCATAAATGTTACGCGTTTAAAACCACTTGATCAAAGTCGGAATATTCTATACCAATCTTCTCTATACAGTATACCTACTTATTCGTCTAACTAGATAAACGACATATGCGTTGAGAATTAGTCTAAGATAGTACTTCTCCATGAACGGAGTTTGGAATTCGTGTTTTTGCTAAAACTAAACAAACTATTAGTCTGTTGGTGTGAACCGTATTCACTGCTAGAACTATTTCTTTTTCTTTCTTACAATCCCCTTACTTTATTTCCCCACATACTCAATTCAATCGCTTTTGGTCAATCCACTAGCTTTAAGCCATGGATTAACTAAAACTATGTAAGTTTGAATGGTTTCATTTCGTCAATTCATCCGTGCAATAATAGAAGGTGATGAATCGAGAACTTGATGAATAGAAAGGAAATAATGGTGAATATGTACTTCACTGACACCAATGTTGTTTTGCTCAATTGAGACATATAGATAGGAACAAGCACGTGCTATCCCCTCCAAAACCATTCTTTGTGGAAAGAAATGATCAATTATGGGGTGTGGTCACAAAGTCCTCTTGGCTTGGTCCATCTCTTCTCTAGTGCCAATAAAAACTTGACGCATGTGTATAACCCCATGACTAGTTTGGCATGAAATTAGAGGTTAGGCTATGTTGGTGTTAAAATAATGTATGATCGGTCAAAATCATATTTTAGGAGTATAAATTATTTATTAATTATTATTTTTTGGATACCATGTGAACTATGTTTAATTGTTTTTATATATATAAAAGTAACAATATGGAATTTTTCCTTTGAACCTCACTCATTTTATGACAATGAGTTAAATACTTTGATCATGTTCAACATTCGGTAACAAATTATGAAGATTGTGCTTATTATTCCCAACACTTACTAGATAAGATGTTTGGCATTATGTTCGGTAAGTAAACAATTGCCATCACTCCATATCTTTATCCTTTGTTGGGGGAAAGCATTGCAACCGATTGTTTATTAAATAAGTATGTTAAACATATCTTACTCCAAATTAAAATAAGTAAATAAAGTTAGTACTACTCAAGATCGTTGGTGGGGAAATCATTGGTCAAATCTTGATTGATTAAATATATTCCTTGCTTGAGGGGTGTAGTGTTAATACTTTGCCCTGTTTGTTTGCAATTATAAATTAATAATTGAGTTACACAATTAATGGTGGGAACTGGGAATCCTACTCATATAATAATCATCCACACTCGCAGGTTGAGAACCTATATATCTATCCCCTTTTCATTCTCGTGATTTATTTTCACCTCAAGAATGATTAACAAATTTATAGACTAAAAGCCGGTAAATAACTAAATATGTTTGCAAGGAAACTAAATTAAAGTTCTCATTCTGTCTTTTATTCATACAAGAATAAAATGCTCGTCCAAAGGTTGCCTTTTCGGATAAGGCACGCATTCTCTTTCATCAAATTGAGGACTTAAAAGCATTAGACCAATCCATGCACAATGGAATCTAGTGTGGAGCATGTAGTTAGAAAATGAGGTCAATTTTGTTGATTATAAAAAGACTAGTCAATTTTTAAGAAAGCCTTTGATGCAAGATTGTTTGGGGAAAATCATGAATTTAGCTAATGAGCAAGCAATTAAAAACATGGTGTAAAACTAGGAAATGGGACCTACCCTTCCAGTTTCATATTGATTGTTACGAGTCAGCTATGGTCCGTGCTTTCATTTTTTTTTTGTTAAAAAAAAAAAAGAAAAGAGAAGCTTCTCCTTTTCTTTTCCACCCTCATCAGAAAAGTGTGTTGGAATTTTATAGCTTTCTTTACTTCACCTAGCATCCAATAAATTTTCAGATATCCTTTTAAGAGGGTTCTAGTGTGGTCACTTGTCATTCCCATTCATTTATTAAAGCGTGCACCTTTTAATTTTAAAAATCACATCCCTTCATATATATATATATAACCCTGGTAATGAATAAGTTATCAAGTGTAAAACCCTTGACTAGTGATTAATATATTATCACTATCCATTCTTTTTTACAAATCTAAAAAAACACTGATTTTATTCCTATATATATATATAGTTAAAAAAATATAATAAAAATTATTACTTTTAATATCTTTTATCATTAATATTTTTAGAGTAATCAAAACTAGGTTTGCATATGATCAAAAGGGAAAAATATATTATCTATATCGTTAAGTGTATCGATCAATTAATATAAAATTATTTTAACTTAATTAATAACTTTGAATTTGAATTTTGAGTATATAGTTGTGTTAAATATTTGATAAGAGAATTTTAATATTTATTGAAAAACGAGTTGGGAATGTTGGCCTGTTCGCATACCACTAATAAAATTACAAAAAAAAAAAGACTGCAAAAAAAATGTATTTTATGTTCAAATAAAAAAACTGCTACAAATAAATAAATATAACTACATGAAATTGAAAATGCATATATATTGTGCATAATATATGTTCAACAAAAATAAATTACAAACTTACAACAAAATTAAATAGAAATTAGTTCCCTTACAACAAAATCAAAATCAAATTACAAACTTACAAATTACTAATAATATAAATTTTCTAATAGTTCACAAATGAAGCCCAATTACTTATGTGTGCTAATGAAACCCAATTACGTATGCAGGCTAATGAAGTCCAATTACTTATGCGGGTTGTGACGAACCAGCCCGCCATTTGACCTAACAGGTTGGTGAGCTTGACAGGACAAACTTAACTGGTTGAAATCATGGGTCTAACCCCGCCAATTTTTGATGAGCCAACAGATCGAGCCGTAACCCACAACCCATTTTACTACCCCTAAGTAAAATATTAATGTCGGACAATCATACATGCATATATCAATGTATAAATTTAAATCAAAACTTCATATTTATTTAATTTTACCAAAAACATAAATAACGTAACAAATCAAAGGATAAACAAATACTATATAAAACTTCAAAAGAAAATAAAATCTAATTAACCCTCACACGAGAGGTTTAAAATTTAGTATGAGAGAAAAAATAACAAATATTATAGATGTCCGAAACTAATTAACAAGAAATACGTTTTCCTTACATTAACTCAATATGTAAGGTTTATGATATTTAGATTAACTAATAAGACTTTTATCTTAGTTAGCATCCTAGAGACACATGTAAAACACAAACAAACATAAATATACTATAAAAATTAATTAAATATTGTAAATAATTATAATTAAAATCAATAAACACTATGTACTATCCGTACCGCCATGCCAAGCTCAAGCTCGGCATCTCAGTGTAGAGTGACCTCGAACACGTGCTAGGCGACGTCAGCCCGACATCCAAATAGGTCATAACTGATCTCAGGCCCAAGGCCCAATGAAACCCTAATTCACACTAAAATACGTGCATTACTTATACGAGACTCATACACCCACAAACACTAACTTTAGCATCAAAGTCTCTTTTGCAGGTACCACTCCCGCCTTGAAACAACAAGCGTACCCAGTGAAGGAGATTCGCCGATCTTATCCAGCAGATTGTCCTCTACGACCGATCTCCGGTAAGAACAACTATAAAACTTTTTTTTAAATCTCTTAGTCTTTTCCGTGTGTAGGATTATGTGAATATAGGAGAAAAGGATTAAGCGGGAAGTTGATCACCCGCGAGATAGCTTTCCTTCGCAACATGCTCTATTGCTCTTGAACTCACATAAGGAGAGTAAGTATGCATGCATGTCTTAATGCATTATATATTTGGGAATTGATGATAAATTAGAGCAACCTGAATTATCTTTTTTTCTCGATTTTTTTCCGGTAACATATGTAACACAAATGATGCTTCCTTTAATGTTATGTTTAGCAACATGCTTTCTTTTTAGTAATCACATACTACTTTCTGGTATTCTCATGTACATTTTTGTTGTTCTTGGGTCTTTTTAACATGGTTTCACTATTGTTTGCATTTGAATTTTTTTTCAGGGAACCATTGCTCAATATGTATATTACTTCGAAAGTTTTAATGTTACTAGAAATTTTATAATTAATATTTTATAAAATATTATTATTTTAATTAATAAAAATGAAGCTAGTAACTTATAAATTCATAGATTGATGCGAATTTGTTGTGATTGATCTTTATGTACATGCATCTTAATTGTTTTTCAAAGAAAAAATGGAAAAATATCTCTCAAATAACACACTATTACATTAGAATAAATTTAATACAAATGATATTAATAAATAGCATCACATGCAATGATAAATTGGATCAATTGTATAACATTAATTAGATTTAAAGTATGCCTTTTTTCTTACAATTATATAATAAGTATATTTTATGCGACAAATTTAATAACAAATACATTTTATTTGACAGATTCACTAATAATATTTTAAAAAAACATTATATTGAGATTTTTTAAAATTATAGAATTAAAAAAATCAATTTAAAATTTAAGAGGTTAAAATTAAATTTATCCTATAAAAGATGTCATGTGTTAAAATTAGACTGTATACATTTGAGAGTATTGTTTCAAATGGCCACTTAACTTTTAGATAAATACTTAAGTGAATAAGAAGTGTCATATGAAAAAAGAAAAATAATAGTATATTTTAAGAGACAAAATTCAAAGAATTTTTTTTATAAGACTAAAAACAAAACTTACTCATTATATATATATTTAACTCGTATAAAAATATTACATAAACACAATTAAACAGAGTGACAATAATAAACACGTCTATAAAAATATATGGTGCATGGTTTTCATTTTTTAAAATTTAAACTCAGCATCTGGAAAATAAAAACCAGGCCAAGGTTACGTATCTATTTTCATATATTATTACAATCCAACTAATTAACGTAAAAGAAAAATTGTAAAGAAGGGATGGGGAGAATGGCATGCATATTGATGAGAAATGGTAGTGGTTGTGAAGTTCTTTGCAATTTTAACAAGTTCTAAATTATAATCCCAATCGAACCACCGACTTCTGATTTGTCTTTTGAGGAAAGTGCTGTCACATAATTTTCTTGGCTAGTCACTTTCTTGAATTTCAACATCAAAATAAAGAATATGAGGTGGGAGAAGCCAAGTTGAATACGTAACTTGGGGCGTTTCGCAACACATTTTCTTGGTTGGGTCCTAAAAGTTCCTTTTGCGTTACGTATATTCCCTCCAATTTAAACATAAATTCCTCCTCAATTCCGGCCATTGTTTCACCAAGGAAGAACAAGCAGAGAGATTCTCTTTTCATTTTTATTTCTACTTAATAATTGTGATAATGATCAAATTATTTGTCAACCAAGACCTAATGATCAAATTGTTTGTCAACCAAGACTTGGAAAATATTGAATGCACGTATAATATTAATTGAATGTACAAATACTTGTGAATCCAAATAAAAATCGATGCACAGCCGCAGATAGTTACCTAAACAATATGTAAATAATTACGTTTATTATTATTATAAGCGTTATTTAATTATATATATATATATAATCTAAAACACTTATTATTTAAAAACTATTTTAAATTTTAACTAAATCAAATTTAGTGAGAATTTATTTAAGACAATAAAATTATTTTAATGCCCTTTATTTATAAAACTTGATCTTGTGACCTAATTACCGACATGAAAATGGTTTATATTCTTGTTCAACGTTGAAAGTCTTATCTTCGTTATTGAATGTGATGGGCACTTAAGTTTCTTTATTTAGAATGAAAAGTACGTAGATGCATTTTTTTGTATACGTGAAGGTGAATTTTAACATGGAAAAATGTAAAAGTTGTACGTGATGGATCACACAAAAGATAATCGTCTCTAGTAAGTTCTCAATTATGATTCTGATGAGATATGTAATAAAAGTGCTTAAGTTAAGATTATATGCAGATGGAAAATGCTTTGTGCTATGGCTACAATTGCTGAATCTATTGTGGACAAAGTGGTAGTTTCTTCAAAATCGTTCAAGGCTACTAATATAACTTGATAATAGATACCTAACTGATAATTCAAAAGCTTAAATTATTAAAACCCTTTTGATTTCTGAATAAATAAATAAAAACTTTTGATTTCGCTATATTTTGATTTCTTCATTCAGATCCACTAATGAGTAATGTACTAGTAGGCACCTCTCGGCCGGATCATAGGCCGAAACAAGCACTAAAACTAAAGACACCACCCCTTCGGCCTGCTCATAGGCCGAAACAGGCACCTAAACCGATGGGACCTCCGCTTTTGCCCTACCCCTTCGGCTGAGGAGTCGGACGAATACCCCTCTCGGTCCCAAGTTTAGCCAAGCACCCCCTCGGCTTCTATCTAGGCCGAACACCCTTTCGGCCCCGAGAGTGACTTGGTATTCCCTTGACTTTGGAAAAGAAGGAAGAATCCCAGCATAAAGACAAAAGAAGCACCCAGGAGGAATACTCAAGAAACCCCTCGGCATGGAGTTTGGCCGAATACCCCTTCGGCCCCAAGCTAGGCCGAGCACTCTTCGACCCCAAGCTAGGCCGAACACTCTTCGGTCCCAAGCTTGGCCGAATACCCTTTCGGCCCTAAGCTAGGCCGAACGCTCTTCGACCCCAAGCTAGGCCGAACACTCTTCGATCCCAAGCTTGGCCGAATACCCTTTCGGCCCCAAGCTTAGCCGAGCCCCCCTTCGATCTTATGCTTGGCCGAAGACCTAAAAGAAGGACAACTCGCGGTAAATACGTGACAAATTAGATACCTGTTACACAATAATTATCATGCCTGATTAAGAGAGATTAGGGTTAATCAAAGTGTTACCCATCTCCTAAGACAGAAGGCCCACCAGGCCCAAACATGTCACTATAAATACATAGGTGATGAGACATAAATGAGATACGTTTTATCCAATATAAAAGCCTATATTCACTACAAGAAAAATAATAAATTGCGACGGACAAATTGCGACGGTTATCTAGAAACCGTCGTCGCTTTGATATTGCGACCCTTCATACGACGGTTTTTCAAAACCGTCGCAAAATTGTTCAACATTGCGACGGTTTATCGTAAACCGTCGCAAAGTTTGTTTAACATTGCGACGGTTTATCATAAACTGTCGCAAAATTTTTTTAACATTGCGACGGTTTATCATAAACCGTCGCAAGTTTAACATTGCGACAGTTAATCATAACCGTCGCAAATTTAACATTGCGACAGTTAGTCATAAACCGTCGCAAAATTTTCAGCATTTTTTTTATTAGAATTTAAAAGTTTTTTTTTAAGTATTATGTATATTATCTTAACGAACTTATATTTTATTAACAATTTTATATATACTTTCTTTAAAAATATAAAAATAAATATGTTAAAATTTATAAAAATCCAGTTTAATTTATTTATGATATAAATATGTTTTTAATATCTAATATATATTTTTAGAAGATAATTTATTTTAAAATATATCTTATAATAACAATTCTAAATGGAACATAAATCTTCTGATTTTTCTTAGTTTGATTTTTTTAATCAATATATATAATTTTACTATTTTGATTTTTTCAATCAACGTATACAATAAAGAAAAAACACAAAAGATAAACATGCATAGTAAAAATTTATTTTATCAAAAAACTTTTTATTTTAATATATTACATTATATATGTGAATATTAAGACATATATATATATATATACATATATATATTATAATTAAACTTTTTTAAAAAATTAATTCATTATTAAGAAAAAAAAAATTTATTACATGAGAATTAATTTCTTTCAAAAATTTGATAGATATAAAATAAATAAACATTTTTTCTGAATCTATATTTTTATTTTATTAGAATATAATTTTTATTTTTTAAAATATTATTTTTTTAGATAAAAAATTATGTATATGTCAAATAGTAGTGGGGCAAGTGCCCACTATTCCAAATGTACATCCGTCCCTATATATATATATATATATATATATATATATATATAATATAGGGGGTTATAATTATACCAATGTAACTTTTATTAAGTATTATGTTGTTCAATAACTTTATATTAAATGTGTATTTTGTAAATCCAACCGTTAAATTGAAAGTTCATATCACTTTATAAGTGTATATCAAATTTTGTTAAAATTGAACAACAACTGGAAGGTAATCAAATTGTTTATATTTTAGTGTATTTTAAAATGAATATATGACATCAATTTTGTTTTATAAAAATGAAGTATCAAACCATCTTGGATTAATATAAAGTTTTGTATATATAATCTTTGAGAGATATGAACTTTCAATCTAACAGTTGGATTTACCAAATTCACATTTAATATAAAGTTATTGAGCGGTGTAATACTTAGTAAAAGTCACATTTAATATATATATATATATATATATATATATATATATATATATATATATATATATATATATATATATATATATGAGGGGGTTTATAATTACATCAGTGTAAATTTTACTAAGTGTTACACAACTCAATAACTTTATATTAAATGTGAATTTTGTAAATTTAACCGTTAAATTGAAAATCTTTTACTGTTAAATCATATATACAAAATGTTAAATTAATCGAAGATGATTTCTTATAAAAACAAAATTAAATCTGTCAGAAAATTTATATTTTTGATGAGAAAATTTTTGTAGGAAAAACTATATTATTGATGAAATATTTTAGAAAAATTTATATTTGTCGAAAATGTAAGAACTGGTTTTAAATTTGATATGAAAATATTATGATATAATTAGATAAGATTTTAAGTTAGTATTTTATTAATGGTTGATAATTAAAAAATAAAACAAGGATAAATATATTTTTTGAATTTTATATGTTTGATTTAAGATAACTTACAAAATAACTCTTGGTAAAGTTATTCCGCTCAATAACTCATCGTGTGTGTTGAATTTCATTGATCCAATTAATTGTTAATTTAAAAATTATTAAATTTTACTAATAATTAATATAAAAAAATTAATTAGTTTTGGAATAAATTATTTTCTAATTAACAATATAATTAAAACATTAATTATTTTAAATTATTTAACTAAAATCTTATTGACAATTTACTATATGATCTTAATATTTTTGTATAACTAATACTTGGTTTTAAATTTGATATGAGAATATTATATATAATTAGATAAGATTTTAAGTTAGTATTTTATTAATAGTTGATAATTAGAAAATAAAACAAGGATAAATACATTTTTTTTTGAATTTTATATGTTTGATTTAAGGTAAATAAATATATTAAATTAATTAATAATTTATTTAAAATATTAAAATAATTTATAAGTATGTAATAAATAAATATTTATAATTTTATAAATTATATTATCATTATAAATTAAAAAATTTAAATAATTTAAATTATAATTTTAAATCGAAATAAGTAGATGTTAATTATAAAAGTAAGTACATATAAATAAAGAATAACTAAATATATTATTATTATTATTATTATTATTTGTAATATAAAATTATTATATATTATTATTATAATACAGATATGAGATTGTATATTTGAGGATGACTTAAATGAATTAATCTGTACAAGTTATACTGACAACATACATATACATTTCGGTAGCTTACTCATCAGAACTTCACAGTTAAGCGTGCTTGACCTGGAGTAGTACAAGGATGGGTGACCTTCTGGGAAGTTTCCCAGAAATTGCACAAGTAAGGATAAAACATGCTAAACAGTGAAATATCGTGAAATAAAATCCTTGAAAGGCCAAATATGAGGATTGTTACATTAATAAATTTATTAAAATAAAAAAAAATTATAATTTTTGACTGGTAAAAAAAGGATTGTAATATTAATTTAGAGGCAGTTGGTGCGACAGTTGATGAAAGGGTCGCAATGTTAATATAGAGGCATTTGGTGCGACAGTTGATGAAACGGTCGCAATTCCAATTTTGCGACGGTTTGTGCAACGGTTCTGATAACCGTCGCAAAATTGCTTGGTGACGGACGACTCTGCGACGGTTCCCAAACCGTCGCAATGTTGTCTTTGCGGCAGTTATAACCGTCGCAATGTAGGTCATATAACCGTCGCAAAATCGTCATTTTCTTGTAGTGATTGCTCTGTACCGAACACTTACTTGATCGTTGGAGTGCCTTTGCAGGTACTCTTCCCACCACCTGGAGATACTATTCGGTCGGCATCAAAGACTTAGAAGACTATCAGGAAAGAACAACAAGAAGAGTGTTTCTACGCAGGAACAAATAACATTTCATGATTATTGAATAGTAAACTGTTTTTGATTAGAAATAAAGAGTCGAACTCTGCTCCCAAAATATTTACAACAATTCATTTACATTTTTCAATTGACTATTAAATTGTAAACAAATCCAATGCATTCACTGTTAGGCTTAATTTCATTGATTTTTTTTAAAGATCCAATGTTAAATTTATCCTCTCTCTATCTCTCTCTCAGGTTAAATGTATCCTCTCTTTGAAACCATATAATTGAATGTACTCATGAAGTCTGATGAAAATGTGACAAATCAAGGATGCATGCATATTGGACTTTGATGTATTCTTCACATGCTTGTTCATCTCCTCATCAAAGGCGTCGTTATTGGATATAGCCACTTTATATATATATATATATATATATATATATATATATATATATATATATATATATATATATTTGCATTCAATATATTCATGTTTTTGTCTTTCTTAAAGTTATTAAATAATAATGTACGTACGTAGTATGATCTATCCTAATTAACTAACACATCATATATATATGACACGTGTATCGGGCAAAGAAGGTTTAACAGTAATGTGGTACCATGAAAATGACAGAGTTAAGAGATCTAAAGTAAGAATAAGAAGTATTTGTTAAGTTGTTGCTGGGTCAAATCATGGTGTTACATTCCATTTCAATGACACTAACATTGCACCCATAACTGCCATAATTAATTATGACACTACATCCTTTTTAATTTGTCAACTTAATTCCTCATGAATCATGGCATTGCATCATGTGTCAAAGCTTTGAAGAACGTGCTTTTGACCGTATGCCCCAAAATGAAAATGATGTCAAGAGTTATATAATAGTAAACGTGGCCTATAAATTGTAATCTGTGGTTTTATTAATTAAGGGGAAACTGGCTTTTTTTTAATTCATTTTTTTATTTATGATAATTAATGAGTCATGAATTATTTGCATTTTCTTTGTTGAAATGAAAGTGGATTCCCAAATGTTAATGAATGAAGAACAGATATCTGTCATGGTTGAGAGACAATGAATGTGAAAAGAAAAAAAATCTTTTAAATAGTTTATTTAATTCAACTATTTCAAGAGAAAGAATAAAAAAATTTCTCCTTTTTCCCCTCCCTCTCTAATATTAAGATTTAAAAGAGGAGAAAAATACTTAAATATTTAGATTATTTTATTCATAATGATTAAAATATTCTTAACTTAAACATTTAAATTCAATGACATAATTTGTTTATTATTATGAAGTCTGAATTAATATTGATCTCGCATATATAGAAAATTCAAACAAGAGAAAATATTCAATTGTTCACTTAATTCAATATCTACTAAATTTGGAAAGAGGCTAATCTCATATTTGATAAGAAATACTTATTGATAATAAAAAAAATGGCATAAATTTGAAATTTGTTTATTATTATTATAAGAGTATAATAGTAAATTAATTATTTTTATATCATTTTTTTATAAACTAAACAATTAGGTGTGCTTGTGACCTCTCTTCCCCTACATGGAAAGCTTCTCTCTTTTAATTCCCTTTTCTCCCATTTATTAAAATTCTTTTTTTCATCTCCCTTGTTTTAAATTATAATAATAATTTATTATATATGCAATCAAATATTGAAGAAAGAAAATATTTTTTCAGTTGTTTCAAGCACACTCTAAACGTGTATATCAACGGGTATATGAAATCATTCCAATTTAATTGATAGTCTTTAATTTAAAATTTGAATATGCAATTACGTTAATTCTTAAAAAGAAAGTTTTGTTGCTCATAAATATATAGAGAAGTTTATTTAACAAATTTGTGCTACTTTAAAATTTTTCTCTAAAAATTAACCTTTTAAATGATAACTAAATTATTTTATTTTTTTAATTTATTAAACATAGCTAAGACTGTATTTGGAAAAAAAAAATTTATTATGCTACCCTAATAAATATAATTGTTTTGGAACAATTAGTTTTTAAGGACCTTAATTATATCACCCACGCACTCAAACCCACAAATTTCTAGAAATTCAAAGTCCACTATCAAGGAGCTAACTCTTTCCTGTAAAACACACCGAATACAAACACATGCATGCATGCTTACTATATATAAACATATTACATATAAATGACCTAGTAGTGGTCGGTTGATGTGTGAGGGTTAGTAGTGTAAGGTGGTTGAAGTTACAACATTAGAATTGATGGTGGTAGCATGAAACAAAGAAATAATGAAGGGATCATGAGTTAAAGTGTTTTCTTTTTAAATATAAAGATTGATATATCTATGTGCTTTTATAATCGTTGAAATAGAGAAGTTAAATAAATATGTTTTGTTACTGTATCAGGTAGCCTCCATGTGACTACATATATTAATCAGATGCTTAAGACTGATAACGTGAAAATGTAAAAGCTCTCCTAAAAAGTTGATTTTTTTTGAAGGTCATTCATAAAAGTTTGATTAAAAGCTAAAAGTAAAATCACACAATTCCACATGAAACAAGCTAGCCAGGCCAATTGTCAAAGTGGGTCCATAGTTAATCACATTGCTTGCCAAGTTAATATTAACTCGACAAGTGGCCCATGAAATGGCCAAGGGTTGCATATTAGTATTATTATGGGAATAACTTGACTACCTACAACCATGTAGGGTCCAAATTTGTTTCCCTTTTCTCACCTATTGTCCCTCTTTTTTGTGTCTACTACATTTTTCAACCATTATATCTATTTCCCTTTTCGTTATGTATGTCTGATAGAGGAAAGAAATAGAGGGGAGAAAGAAGAAAAATAAGTAAGAATTTGAGTAAATTTGAATATGATTGGGGAAAGGGAGAAGATTAATCGATTATGATGGTTTTGATGGGGAAGGGGCAAAAACAATATAAAAAGAAAGAAAAAGAATCTGTTTAAACTTTGCACAAATCATCTCATTCTAGTGATTCTTTTTTTTTTTTTTTACCATGCGATGAGTCCCACAAAAAATCTAAATCATTCACTGTGATTCCCGTTTATCAAATAACCTATTACAACAATGTTTTCATACTTTCCCTTGTGGTAGTAATTATAGTAAAACAGCAACTTATTTTTTTGCAATATTTTTCACTTATGGCGGATAATTCACAAGGTGCTATGCTATACAAATTTCACGTGGCGCAATTTGATGGATACAATAATATTCATGCATGTTCATAATTCGACCTAATGTATGCAATATGCAGAGTCAGGTATCATAGGTGGCTTACACCATCATTAATTCGTTTTTCAGTACCATGTAAAGAGACTACACAGACAACAAAAGAGAAAAGAGAAAACAACAAATGTCCCAAAGAAAAATAAATGATTGCCACTTTCATATATTGTTCATTCCAATTTTCTAGGAAACATAAAAATCCCAAGGGAATCATATAAAGCAGTCACAAAGTGACAAAGGAAACATTTAAAGTTTCTTAACAATTTTGAAATTTTAATTGTTTTATATTATAAATTTTAGCTTTTATTATTAAAGATGAAAAAGGTCTTTGTCTGTTCTTAATTCTTATTTTCATATAGTTAGTTATTTGTCTTTTTTCATTATATTTATATGACAATTATTTTATGATTTTTAATATTAAATTGAATTAATATTTTTAATTAGTAATCTAATGAGAGAATTAGTTCTTTAATTTAATTATTTTGATTCATCTTCAAAATTATTTAATAAACATTAAGTGTAATATAATATTTTTTAATCCCCCTTTATTTATATTTATATTATTTTAATACCAAAACAGTAAATAACTCTAAAAATATTTTTAAATTTATATTTTTTATTTACACATATATATCCATGTAACTATGGATAACTTTGGTCTTTGGTAACGCTGAATGCTTTTCTTTTTGGCCCAAATACGTGATTAAGATTTGATTATTAATTGACTATTGAATAGATAAGAACATTAAAATAATAATAATAAATATTGTATTAATATAAAAATAATTATCACATATTACTTTTGTGAAATTAAAATAGTTGGTACACCCTTTTGATGAGTAGTTTATATTAGTACGAAACAATCCTTTCGAATCTTGAACTATTGACGTGGATGATAATAATATCACTGAGGTAAATTTTGAGAGTACGCAAAGGTCATGATTTTACGTAAGAATTTCATACCAATATGCATTTCCACATATATTTTAAGAGCCATTGATTTCATGTGAAAAACATGCTCAATTATTCTCTTTTTATCGTGTAAAGACTGGTTCGTTTCTTATAAAAATTAAAGTGATGCAATTTGTAAAAAAATTGCAAAAATTAGAAGACTCTTATTTCATTTCTAAAATGTTATTTCCAGACAGAAAATCATGTTTATTTATTGAATTTAACTCCTCAAAGTAAATGATGTACTATAATAATAATCGTTAATTAAAAAATTAATAAAAAAAAATTGTAATAAAATTAAATATATACAATAAAATTTAAAATTAACTATAATATTTATTTTAATTTTTTAATCAATAATTATCGTTACACTTTATTTTTTAAAATAAAATCTTCTCACTTTAAAATAGATAAATCGTTATTTATTCCTTACTTTCTTTAGTTTAGAATAAAATTCAAATGTTCTCCCTCTTTACCCTTTAGGTTAGATAACTCTTTATTTATTCTTTATTTTATGGTTGCTGACTTGCTGTTTTAAGTGTTGGGCCTGTTGCCATAAACATTTGGCACACTGTCTACGCACAAGTGGACCTTGAATGTAATGTTATAAGAAAAAACAAAAAAAAAATCATGAAATATACACTTTTTTTAAATTATTTATTTATAAGTACATCTTCTTTATTATTTTTAATTTTTTTTATAAATATTCTTAACTTTTTATTTTTTAATTATTTTAATTTTATACCTCTAACTTTTAAATTTATATTTTTTTATATACTTTCTTTTTCTTTATCTTTCCACACTCTTTATCTATTTCAGTAGATAGTTTTATTTATCTTGATTTTCATATTATTCTCTTTCACATTCATCTATTTCAGTTTTCACATGCACTCTAACTATATAATTAATGTGCAATTGTAAGTATGTGCAATTTTCTTGACAGCTTCGAAAGTACTAAGCTAGATGTATGTTTTTCTTCAAATACTTTTTCCCCTTTCATACCTCTAGAAATCTTATAACATTAAATTTAGTGTTCTAGAAAATATTTTTCAAAATTTTGTTTTTTTACATATTTCTGGGAAGTGTTTTTCAAAATACTAAATTTATTATTTCGAAAAGAACTTTTCAAAATTATGTAAGATCACATTTTTTAAAAGTACTTTTTGGAACATTAATTTTATTATTTAAAAAAATCTTTTCAGAACTCCAAAATTAATGTGCTGAACTACATTTTTCAAAAGTGTGTTATTTTACATAATTTCACAAAGTTCTTTTTGGAATACTAATTTTAGTATTTCATAAAGTAACTTTTAGAATAGTAAACTTCATGTTCTAGAAAGTGCTTTTTGAAAGTGTGATTTTATATTATTTCAAAAAAAAATTTCGGAACAATAAATTTAGTATTTTAAAAAATACTTTTCGAAAATATGTTAAAAACACGATTTTGTAAAACACTATTTTTACTATTTTGAAAAGTAATTTCTAAAACACTAAAATTATTTGAACACTAAATTTAATGCTTTGCTTTCTAGACACATAAATGAGGAGAAATGCTCAAAGAAAAAACTTACACTAGGCTTGGCATCTTCGACGTTATTGAAAAACTCACACTGTCTACAATATTGTCAAAAATCAATTATACATCATGAGTGCATATGAAAGCTAAGAGAGAGGAGGGAGATAGTAATAATTTGAAAACTAAAAAGAGAGAAGAGAAAGAGTAATGAAAAAATTGAAATAATTAAAATTATCTACTGAAATAAGTGGAAAGTGAGGAAAAAATAAGGTATGTATGTGAAAATTGAAAAGAGAGTGGAAGAAGATATATGAAAAAGAAGAAAAAATAAATTAATTAAATACTGGAGGTATAAAATAAAAAATAAAAAAAAAGAGAGGATATTTTTGAATGTTTTTTTGAAAGAGGTATATCGAAAAAAAAAGAAGGTATATATATGAATTGAGCCATATAGTTAGAGCTATTAATTTATTTGGTTTTTAAGTTTTTTTTAATCACATTTTTATTTTTGTAACACATGAATGTATAATATTTGTCACAAATAAAATATGTATGTATATAATGAGTATGACTGTAAATAATATTTGTTATAATTAAAAAATATATGTAGATAATGAGTATGAGTATTTTATATACATGTATGTTAACATATATGGACGGTTATCATAATATTTGTATGTGAATATATGCTAATATTAAATTATTTAATTTATGTAATTTTTTTTTAAATTATGCGTGTTAAGAAATTTTATGTAATTTTTTTTATGGAAGTTTGCAAGCTTTTTATACAAATTTTATTTTATACAATTTTTATGCATATTTTTTTTCTCAATTTTTATGCATTTTTTTTATTTATACATACTTTGCGTAAATTTTTATGCTAGATTTTTTTGGTAAATACCTGTCCACACCCATAGATATTAAAAGAATTGTGAATATCCAAGTGGATATGGGAAAGGATGCAGAGCTTATATTTATCCGACGAAAGAATGATGACAACGTGCTAGTACATGGCCGTCCTGTTCAGGGATGGCAAAACGGGCTAGTCGCCCATCAATATAAAACAAGTTAGGGATGCTAGCCCGTTTCATTTAAGGACAGATTGGTAAGTTGGTGGGCCAGACCACATACAAAATATATATATATAAATATATATATATATATATATATATATATATATTATGTTCAAATAAAAAAATTTGTTACAAATAAATAAATATAATTATATGAAATTAAAAATGTATACATATTGTACATAATATATGTTCAACAAAAGTAAATTATAAACTTAGAACAAAATCAAATAGAAATTAGTCCATTTACATCAAAATCAAAACCAAATTATAAACTTACAAATTACTTATAAACTAAATTTTTTGATAATCCACAAAACAAGTTCAAATACAATTAATTAACTTTGAATTTTTATTTTAAAAATATTAAAAGCTCTCTTGAAAGAAGTTGTCTCTATTTTTTTTCTTAATCATCTTCATCCTCATCTTCTACATCAAAATAAAATAAACATAAAAATAATTAAATTAATATATATATATATATATATATATGCGGGCTGACCCGCTATTTGGCCCAGCGAGTTGGCGGGGTTGAAATAATAAACCCGGCCTACTAATTTTTGACGGGCCAACGAGGCAGTCCGCAGGCTACTTTGGCATCCCTAGTCCTGTTTTGTAACTTGGAAGGTTACTTGGTTGTCCAAGGTGACCATTATTGCTAACCTATTTCTATGTATCACAATTCACAACTGATATATGAATTATTATTCTCCATATACAATACAATACTAGCTATTGTGAAGTACTTTACTATTCTCCACCGTGCTCCATTTTCACTAGTGTGTTCCACGGAAGACTTATTTAAAATCAGGAAACTTCAAAAACGAAGAATAGCTTCCAGAAAAAACAATAAAAGAATAAGAGTAGAAAGCGATGCATGAATGAGAATCAGTGATCAAGAGAAAAATCAGGTTCTTGGGGCTTGGGCAAGGAGTTAACAACAAGACCAGAATCCTTCCTGACATATGGCAATGGCACAGCCTTGGCTTGCTTCCTCTTCTTGTAGCGTCTCCACGCAGCCTGCACGAAGCACGCAGCCCAAGTCCTCCACTGGTGGGAGTAAAACCTGAACTTGTGCCGAACCTGCTTGCTGTGCAGCCGACGGAACTGAGACGCCACGAACCGAAGGTCCTCCGCCGTCAGGGCGAACGCCTCCACCTCCGATATCGCCTTCACGCTTCGCGTCGACGACGGCAGCGTGAAGCTGGGCCGCGGCCCCAGGGCCCACGTCAGCAGCTCCTCGCCGCAGAAGTCCCCCGGCCCGATGCGGCACGAGTTGAAGAAACCGCTGCGCCCTCCGTTCGTGGTGTAGGAATCCAGGTGCCCTCTGATTATGAACAGCATCTCGTTCACCGGGTCACCCTCCCGAACCAGATACGTGCTCTCCGTGCACAGTGCCGGCTTCAGCCTCTCGCATATTGCGTCCACCATCCTCTCCTCCATTTGATCCAACAGTGGAACCTGTTCATATCAATCCACAAACACATGCCACATCACTACTCAAACTCTCCATACATTTTCTGTTTGGATATCTGATATAGGATATCAAACATACATACATATGATTGAAAGTATTATAAAGATAGGAAATATTATAAAGATAATTGAAAGTAAACAATGTTTTATCATTACCAAATGTGTTTAAAATATTCTTATAAAAATTGAAGTAAAAGTGACTTACTCGTCGAACTAGTTCAAGACAAAGGTGACGCTTGATGTCTCTTCGAAGATCCGCTGGAAGTCCTTTGAGGAGAGCTTCTTCATCTACCCCTCGGGTGGCTAGCCATTTATATTGGTTGTATTTACGCACAGATTGTCTTAGTTCTGCAGGAAGTTGTCTGTGATGCATCCATTGTTCTGTATCAGTTCTCTTCACCCTCCACTCTTCTAAACGGACAGTTGTTGATTGGAGGTATGTCTGCCACAATTTCACTTTTATTACTTCACTTTTTTTTTCTTTATCCTTAAAAATTGAATTGGATATCAAAGAGTTACAACAAATTGAGCAGCTCTAGGCTAAGAGAGATAATCTAAGTGCACTTACCTGCATATTACCAATCAGCAAAGCAAAAAGAACCAATCCAAAGGTGGCAACAACAATGGCGAACATTATTTCTCCAATAAAAGTTCTAGTAAGAAGACCTTGTCCCAAAGAACTGCACCCAACAATCAGAAACTCGTTGATTATCAAGTGATAAAAAATAAAAATCATTTAGTGAGTCATGGTCACCCACATTGCTCTGTTTGCTAGGGAAAACATCTTATGAATTGCTCATGAATAATACAAAAATGAAGTGGAGATGTAGCATTTTGAAGCATATGATTAAATGATGAAGACAATAAATTCCAAATAAGACTTGCCTCAGATTCCTAAGACCCCACCACAGACAAAAGAAGTACTTATCGAAGAATGGCGAGGTTGTAACTTGGGATGTCACTGCATCACCGTATATACCAAACTGATAGAAGTTAGACTTCGGTGAGCATAAAATTGTGACATTACTAGCCATAAACCAGGAGGCCCTGAGGGGATCTTCAACCCTTTTACAATCAAAAAATCCATATTCACAATATGACCACTCCATATCGCATATACTCCTCCAGCATGCTTCTTGTCGCTCAATTGATAGAAGGTACCAGCTAGCTCCTAAAAACTTCAACCAAAACAAAAAAAGTGTTAGTAAAGTACGGTATATTTACTTTAAAGTCTTACATACATATTGCCCAAAAATTAAACTAGTTGCTTAACAGCCAATCCTGAAATAAATTTTGCATGCCTAATATATATCATATTATGACAATGTGAAGGTGCATGAGAAATCAAGTAAATGCAAGTTTTCATATATACTCACATGACTAGCCAACATGTATAGGACCAAGTTGTAAGCAGCTCCTGCCCATGCTGTTTCTGTCACAACCCCTGTAGCTTTTATAATTTGGGATGAAAGTGGAAAAATCAGAAACAGCCTTGGCAAATATTGGAAAATAATGATAAAGCGAAGCACATTCTTTGTGTTTGCCATGGTTGAACCCCCAAGATTGGGAATCACAATCCAAATTAAAACCTGTAATAAACATAACGGAAGCATTTTTAGCAACTCAACACCATGGGCTACTAATAAATCATTGGTTCGAATGGAACTAGACTCAATCAGATTGAGAGAGGAGATCCAACTAAAAGTGGTCAGTTAGGTTTTCAGACAGAGATTAGTAGCCGATAAAACTAGTAGATATTTCAACCAATAACATGATTATAGAAAAAATAATGGTTTTGATCGAGATAAAGGAAATCTATAGTGACTTACCTGAGGAAGAGGCAATGCAGCAATGAAGTCTAACCAAAAACCCTTGCTCAGGTATCTAGTAGCTATCTTAGAAGAGTCTATAACAAGTTCTCCCCTCCCAAATACCCTAGAAGAAGGAGCTACATAAGCCGTTCGAAACTTCATGAGAATCTGAATCATGTAAAACACATCTGCCACTGATCTTATCATTGTGAGGAAAACTTCAAGTGCTGTTCCAATATCAATGCACACCTCATCTCGAACTAGTGGCAAATAAAAGAATAGAGGGTCCACAAACAAAGAAACTAAACATGCTACCAAGAAAATCTTGTTCCATCGGTGAATGGTTTGTCCCCGGGGATCCAGTAATGTTCTTTTTCTAACTCTCTCATAATCCTCTGAGAATACTCTTGACAACACTCTAGCCTTCAAGAACTTCCCTGTCTTCCTAGTGGAGTGAGCCTTTTTGCCACTAGTCTCAGCTACTTGTGTTCCATTAAGCTTGATTCTATTGCCACCAATTGTTGTTGGCAATTTTGCTAATTCAACATCATCTTGAAATCTATAAGTTGGAACTTTACATTAGAGGCTAATAGATTATCAAAACCATTTTATTCAGTTACCGAAAACATGCAATAAAAATCCAATAATCTAAAGAAATAGTACATAATAGTAACTTAGAACTTGAAGGTATACAAGGAAGGAAACTCACCTTACAAATCTTGAACAATCAGAAGCCATACTGATTTTCCACAGGTGTTAGCTTCTCTCAATCAGCAACATGAAGCTGAGAACAAAGGAAAGGGATTAAATAATATATGTATCAGCTGTTAAATCAATGATGTTGAGCCTTTTCACTAGTGAAACTGACTAATGATGAAATTTAGACCATAGCAAAAGGAAGACCCATCCATGTTTGTTATGGTCAGGATTCTTGTGACTAATAAAATAAAGCATACATGAAATGAAACTTGGAGAAGAAGCTATCCAATTGTAAATAAAAATTCCGTATGTGATGGAATCTCCGAGGAGATGATATTCAATATCCTTAAACCCAGCAAAAGTTATGAAGAAAACTTATGAATAGTAAATTGTAAAATGTATTCAAAATCCAAAATTTGACCCAAATTTTTAACCATAAATAAAGAAGACCCCAACAAAATACAAATCAACCCTGAAATACTAGTGGCCAAAAAATGGAACTTTAGATTAGACTCACGGATTTTGTGAATAAAAATGCACTTTTTGTAAAAGTTTAGTTCCTTACAGCTAGTTAAAATGAGAGACATTCCCAAGCATTTGACTCTGCTGCAACTGCAATCAAATTCATGTCACATAAAACTAACCAATTCTTCCATTTGCAACTCTAACACTTCCAAGTTCCACTCCCTTGTTTCACCACCGACAAGGATTACCATCAACATGAACACAAGTAGTGATGCTATGCAAACCAGAAAACCAAATTGAGGATTGAAAAACGTTAGAAGGTTGGTTACTACTACACTATGTTCCTCATTAGTAGTTAATTACATTTACACCCCCCTAAAAAACGGGTGATCATGCACATCCAAAACAAAAAACAAAACCGTATGCACATTCAAAAATGGTTAGTTTAAAAGAGTTGAAGACGGAAGAGCCTATGCAAGTAGAAGGAAAATGATTTGATACAAATGAAAACTCACACTCACACATACACAATAATCATATGCAATAAAGACAAATGAAAGGGGAGAAGAATTGTGTTTGAAAAGCGTGTGTAAGCAATGAGTTAGAGCCAGAGAGGTTGGTCCAAGTCCAACCAAATAAGCTAAGTGGCTGGAGACAGTTGCTGGTTTCTTCGACGTGTGAAGTTGACTACGTTAGATACGCTGTTAGGGAACCTTAACATGTGTCATTTTCTTCTGACTCGGTCCCACTTTTGAGGCACTTTACCTCATTATATTATAATATAATACATACTTGAAAACTATACAAGGATATTGGCATATTGCAGAAAATAAATAAACACCTTAAAAACATTCGTATAAGTGATTTCTTACAGAGAAATCTGTGTGATTAAGTTTAAGCTTAGGCTATTCAATGTTAAAAATGATTAAATAAAAAAAGGACATGAAAAACGTTGTGGGGCACCTGACAGCAAGCTCCTTTACGACTTTGTTAGACGTAATATCCGAACAAAGTGGCTGTCGGTGTGTACTGTGTAATACTTTCCTTTGTGATACCATTTCAACCTTATCAGTTACCACAAGTGGTTTTCAGCTAACATAGTATTTTTCTTTCGTTCTGTCAAATGTATCCTTTTCGTCAAATGATGTGGATAGAAGAAAAAAAAGATATAGCTAGAAATCATCATTCGTACAAATTATAAATTTTGAGAATTATAGTTTAATTAAAATATATTTGGTTTGCAGTAAATATTTTTTTAAAAGTATTTATATATGTTAATAAAAGATTTTTCTTTTAGTTAACGACGTTCTATAAATACAAATCATTCTTTGGTCGTTAATTTTAAAGTATTGTTTGTACCATTTAATGGGAAAAAAAAAATTCTTTTTACTGCATTATAATTTTTTAAATTACATTGTGGTAATAATTTTGTGAAAAAACTATGTAAAAAAACATTTTTAGCAATCAATGTTTACATGGATATTATTTACTTTCTTCCTCTTTTAGATTAATATTAAAATCATACCGTGATATTAGAATAGTGTCAGTAAAAAATTAATGTTAAATTTATCTAACGAATAATTTAAAAAAAATTATTTTCTTCTACAAGCTAAATACACACTAATATGTGCTAGTCACCAGATATATAGAAAAATATGCACGGACTTCCTGACTATATTAATCTTACAATAACTTTACTAGAAATTAGACGAATGATGTTGAATAGTACGTAAGTTCATATTTCATCATATTATACATATTATATTGGTATTGATATGAAAAGCAAGTAGCATCAACCGCAAACACATTGCCCCATTGGAAGGGACAGAGTCATGCATATTGTTTAAATATAATCTTTTTTTTCTCGACAAGCAGTTATCTATCATCAGAATTATAAACCAAATTGGTGGCGGCAGAAATCACAAGTAAATTAAGAACAGCTTGGTATGGACTTCATAACATAACCCTCAAACCTCAAGCCACACATTGTTTCCCTGTCCCGTTATCCGTGTTTGACGGTGCAACATTTTCGTATACATAAAGGTTATTTAGTGATTAATTACTACATATTAGTATATTATTAATTAGTTGTGTTGTGTCTTCCGATATATCAATTTATCTATATATATTAGTAATATGGTTTAGTTACATAAGTTTGGATTTTTTATGTGCTACCAACAAGACAACGAGATTTCTTGTCATACTTGTTCCATGTTAATTAGATAAAAATCTACAATTATATCAATCAGTTCTTTTTTTTAATAGCTACTATACAGTATATTTATTTATTCCTAATACATAAATGGATAATTTGGGACTTGATCGTGCGTGATCATGTTAATTGATAGGTATTTTTTTTAATAAAATTAATATGTTATGTATGTAATAGTATTATAATTAAGAACTGATCCTGTCGGAATATTTTCTTTAATTAATTTATATATATTTGACTTTGATCAATGCTCCTTTTTAATTGGTTTTTCATAATTGATATAAATATTATAATAACATTAATATTTTATTTTGACGGCAGAGAATTAATTCCTTTCCATTTCAAAAATACGAGTAATTCAGTGGGGACTATTTTGTTAGTTTGTCAAATAAACACACAATAGGATGCGATGTTCAAGTAAACTAAAATGCATATAACGAGTCTCAGAACGAATTATATATAAATATTTTTTTCAGCAGATATGAAAATCGCTATGATTGTGTGAAATGATGGGAAGAAAGTGACAAATAAATTATACACGGAAACAAGGGATAAAAAAAAGGAAATTATATATGCATATATAAAATGAAGCGTTGACAGCCCTTGTGTTAGCTTTAAATGAAGAACTATGATTGGCTGTACCTTCCGGATGATATCAAATCAACTTGTACAGACTGTCTTTGATACAAGGAATCAATAATCTAGACGCACGAGTTTCTGACCCATACTTTACACGTTCACAAAAAATATAGCTCTTCCTGTTCAATCATCTTAATCTGTCTTCCAAACTAGTGACTCCGTAGGGTTAAAATAAGTTATAGGATACGAAAAGTGACCTCTTACACGGTCCAACCTAATATATACCAATTAAAGTGTCATCTAGAAAATGGCGAAACCAAACGGCTAGAGTTTGATTTTGCTATACTTGATATCATATCATGTCAATATATCATATATACCTATTAAAGTGAAGCTCCCACCTATAAACCAAACCGATTAACCTAATCCATAAGTTAACCTACAAAATAATCAGCTTACAAGGACTCGGTCATTTTGATTTAGCTCACATGTTAGTCGAACCAACCTAGAGTTAATCGTGATTCTTAATCGTTTTGGACTTTTTTTTTATTTAATATACTAAATTTGTTTTTACTTATTTAAATAACTTGAGCCTATTATTATTTATGTAAATAACTTATTTTTGAAATTTAAGTGAGAAATCAATTACTAAATAACGGATTTCTCAAAAGGTTTTTTTAAAAAAATTTCAAAAACCCTTTGAAAAATCAACTACCCGATTTCTCTATTGATTTTTTTTTTCTTTTTCGTTTTTTGGTTTTTTTATTTATTTATAGATTTTTGGCCTTTTTTTTTCAGATTTTTGAATTTATTTTTTCATTTTTCAATTTTTAATTTTTAGGTTTTTAAAAGAATTATACTATTTAAAAAAATAATTTAGTTAAATTTTTAGAATTATAAATCTTACATAAACCAGGTATACATATTCTAGTATATTTCAAATATATATAATGAATTATTTGGTAAACTGCCCAATGAAAACTTAACTAGTATTAAATATATTTTTTATATTCTAAAAACTTAAATAAATTTTAAAAAATATATTATAATTCTTTTAAAAGTTTAAAAATTAAAAATTGAAAAACAAAAAAATAAATTAAAAAAACTGGAAAAATACAAAAAAAAGGAAAGAAAAAAAAAACCAATAGAAAAATCGGTTACTAAGTAACCGATTTCTCAAAGGATTTTTGAATTTTAAAAAAAAAAAAAACCCTTTGAGAAATTGGTTACTGATCGATTACCCAGTAACCAATTTCTCACTTGCGCCTCAAAAACGAGTTATTTACGTAAATAATAATAGGCCCAGGTTATTTAAATAAATAAAAAAAATTAGTATATTAAAAAATAATAACCTGGGCCCATTATTAAAAAAGAATAACTGGTTTCACGTCTTAATAACGTCAGCAAAAAAAAAATATCACAAAAAAATAATCTATGTTCCCGTTTTTTTTTTCAAAGGAAACCAGGCTGGCCAACCCAATTCAACCTTACTCAAATCAAATTGGTGGGTTAAGTTGACAAACTCCTAATTCAGAGTAAGATAGAATTGACTTGCCAAACTGTGACATGCATATTGCTCTTGCTGTAAGAATAATTTTTAATTTATCTTCGACAAGCTCATGAGCACAAAATTTTCTGGACATGCAAAGCACATCTGTCTACCTCCTTCAAAACACAATTATCTTAATAGTGAGGTAGAAACAGAAAAAAAATAACAGCATATCTTGTGATCCGTGTCAATTTTTTGTACTGTTATTCTATTCCTGGGAACCCGAAGCAGCTTCTTTCAAACACGACCTCATAATCTTTGCAAGTTTTGCACAAGCATCCAAACACAGCTGCATTCCCTGCATGTGGGGAGTCACAATCTTTATACAACAACCAATTTAGATGATCAAACAAAGGTAGGAGGGCAGGGAAAAGGAGATACAAATATTTTAGACGATTAAACAATCGAAAAGACGGGTGAGAAAATTAGCAATACAAATATGTGCAATCAGCCCTTGCAGATCCTCCCGGAATATTTTCAATTGCAACATTGAGAAGGAGATACAGATTGACAGTGCTATGTGCAAAATTGCAACGGAAACTTTCGGTAAATGCTGCCGCAAAACAATATTTTCAATAGAAAAATATCAAAATGCCATATCATAGACAGTAACTAATTTTGTATCCCAAAAATTGGTTAAAAACCATTTTAAAAAAAAGAGAATACTCCCGGAATATATACTTTGGTGTATCATATGCGCATCAGTGATAGACACACACATTTGACACTAATACTTTGACAATTTTAGAGTATTTAACCTTCAAAGATCCAAATGAAGATTCACAAGTTAAAAATAGGCATTTGGATAAAAGATTAAAAAAACTTAAAATAGGTAGACCTCATTAATCTTTGGAGTGGACCATTCCCCAGTAATGGTAAGCTGGGTGATTTCGTAGCGAGAAGGCATGCAAGTGACCATTAAGCTACCATCTTGGCAGTTTTCCTCCTCCAAAATAGGGTCAATAACAAGGTTCTTGCTAAAACATGACTGCAATCATTAAAAATTGATGAGACTCAGCAGCAAATCAAGGATGTCATGAATGAAAAATTTATGGCAGGGTCATAAAAGGTAAAAAGGTCAGTAACCATCATGATGATCTCATTTTATCATAATGATTTTTGAGAGGAGGAAGAAGATCATCAATAAAAATAGGACACACGCTCACTAGCAATAATGCCACAGAAATTGGTATCCACAGAATAGTTGGAATAAATAAAAATTTGTTTAAAAATATGTTTGTAGGCTACAGAAGCAAAATGCATATAAGATGTAATTTAATAATGCATGAAATTTGTGATGCAGGTATTATTAAGTCAAATCATATGAAAAAGGGAAATCAGAAGATGGTTTTATAGAAGATCAAAATTTCAAGACAAGTTTAAAATGGGAGAAACAGATTATGCAAACTACAAAGCAAGTACAAATTAGTGATATTATAGCAAAGTGCAAAATTGGGCAAGATTCGTACCACAGAAACTGAGGCAACAAGATCATACATCATTATTCCAGCATCTGCCAGGGCAAGGCTAGCACATGATATAACTACTGGGAGATCACCTGAAACACACTCACTAATATTATCAACTGCTGGAAACTTGAACATTTAGCTAAAAGATTTCAATTAAATTGCGTCTCTGACTGCTCCAAACTTTAAATAGGATCATTCATCAGCACTTCTGTCAGAGACCAAGAAATAAAATTGAAAGATACTGTATTATTGAAAACGAAATGTATTACAGAGATAGAATCTGCAATACCCACAGAGCACAGCTCCTGACCCACTACTAACGGAATACCCAAAAACTGTCCCCTTCTCTTTCCTCCTCCCTCTAAAATGAGAATCCACCCAAAACGTAACTAACTCCACGTTCCCTCCTTGCATAAATTCCCCTTTTACCCCTTCTACTAATATTTTTTATTTCTCCTATTATATGTCTTCCATACCCATGGCCCATGGCTGAGTTGGACTGGGCTAGCTATTTTATGGGGCCTGACATTGCCCTCTCCTTCAACAATAGCCTTGTCCTCAAGGCGTACATCAGGAAATTGATTGGTAATAGTAAATGCTTCTTCCCAAGTTGCCTCCTCAACAGGTTTCCCACACCACTTGACCAACCAGTATGGAACAAGAACCCCATTCTTCTGTCTTTGTTGAACTGCCAAAATCTGCTCAGGTGTAATGTTCTCAAACACTTCCGCTTCCAAACCTGCAGGTAAGTCCACGGCCTCTTGGTAGTTGCCAACAGCTTTCTTGAGTTGAGAAATATGAAAAATGGGATGAATTTTGGAATGTGAAGGAAGCTTTAACTGATATGCTACCGCCCCTATCTTCTTCTCAATTTGGTAAGGCCCATAGAACCGAGCAGCCAATTTAGGATTAATTCTTTGTGCCAAACTTTGTTGTTTGTGTGGTCTTAGCTTGAGAAAAACCCAATCTCCCACTTCATAGGAGTGATGACTCCTTTTCCTATCTGCATACTTCTTGATATGTCCTTGAGCTCGCTGTAGATGATACCGTAACTGTCTAAGTGCCTCATCCCTATCAATAAGCTCCTTCTCAACTGATTCTACTTTGGTTTCACCCGTAACATACTGCACCAATGTAGGAGGTTTCCTGCCATATACTGCTTGAAAAGGACTGACCCCTGTTGTGACATGAAAAGTGGTGTTATACCACCATTCTGCCCAGTGCAACCAATTGACCCAAGTCTTAGGCTGTTCAGAGCAAAAACACCTGAGATAAGTTTCCAAACACTTGTTAATAATCTCTGTTTGGCCATCAGTTTCTGGATGATAAGAAGAACTCATCCTAAGCTTGGTGCCTTGGGATTTGAATAATTGAGTCCAAAAATGACTTAGAAAAAGGGGATCCCTGTCACTGACTATAGACTTGGGAATCCCATGCAATTTTACCACTTCCTTCACAAACAAATCAGCCACTGTTTTAGCTGTAAATGGATGTCGAAGGGAAAGAAAATGAGCATATTTAGAGAGTCGATCCACCACAACTAGTATGGTATCAAGTCCCTTGGACTTAGGGAGAGCAGTAATAAAATCAATGCTTACATCTTCCCAAATTTGTTCTGGGATATCTAATGGTTGCAGTAACCCAGATGGACATTGAGCTTGGTATTTCTGTCGTTGGCAAATGTCACACTCTTTAACAAAATCTTGAACTCTCTTCTTCATGCCACACCAATAAACATTTTCAGCCAATCTTCTATATGTCCTATAGTAGCCAGAATGACCACCCGTAGGTGTGCTATGAAACTCATGTAAGAGAATTGGAATCCAAGAAGAATTTGCTGAAATGACCAACCTGCCATAATAGAAAAGAATATCATGTTTTATAGAAAATCCAGGCCTAGATGTGGGGTCTTTGTGCAAATCTGAAACCACCCCTTGCAAGTAAGAATCATGATGAATTTCTTCTTGCACCATACTTGAGTCCAACCATTCTGGTTTAGAAACCAGAACTTGTAATTCCACTTCTTCCTTACTCCTAGACAAAGCATCTGCAGCTTTATTTTGAGGACCAGGCTTATAAATCACCTCAAAATCATAGCCCAACAATTTAGTGAGCCAACATTGTTGATCAGGGGTAGAAATTCTCTGCCCCAACAATTGTTTCAAACTCCTTTGATCAGAAAAAACCTTAAAATGTCTCCCTAAAAGATACGGTCTCCAATGTTGAATTGACAAAGCTAGTGCCATGAGCTCTTTGTGGTAAGCCGATTTTGCCAAATTTCCTTCAGAAAGAGATTTACTAAAATAGGCCACGGGTCGACCCTCTTGCATCAAAACAGCACCCAACCCTCTTCCTGCAGCATCACATTCTATCACAAATTCTTTTGTGAAATCTGGTAGCCTCAAAACTGGTGCCTCTGTCATAGCCTTCTTTAGCCTCTCAAAAGCCGTTTGAGCTTGTTCCCCCCAATGAAATCCTTCCTTCCTTGTTAAATCTGTTAGAGGTTTAGCAATTTTGCCATAATCTTTAATGAACTTTCTGTAATACCCGGTCAATCCCAAGAAACCCCTAACACCTTTTACCCCTTTTGGAACGGGCCACTCCAAAACACTTCTCACCTTTTCCGGGTCCATTGCAACTCCATCCTCCGAAATTACATGGCCTAAATATTCTACTGTCTTCCTGCCAAAATGACATTTCTTTTTATTCGCTACCAAGCCATGTTCTTTTAAACAAGACAGCACATGCTCCAAATGTTGGATATGAGACCCCCAATCTCTGCTATACACTAATATATCATCAAAAAACACCAAAACAAACTTCCTTAAACAATGCCTGAACACATCATTCATCAAGGATTGAAAGGTTGCTGGTGCATTCATTAACCCAAAAGACATCACAAGATATTCATAATGGCCATTATGAGTTCTAAAAGCAGTTTTAGGAATATCTTCTTCTCTTACCCGGATTTGATGATACCCTGACTTTAGATCCAGCTTAGAGAAATAAGAAGCTCCATTCAATTCATCAAGCAATTCCTCTATGACTGGTATAGGATACTTGTCAGGTATAGTCTCTTTATTAAGAGCCCTATAGTCAACACACATTCTCCAAGTATGGTCTTTTTTTCTTACCAATATCACCAGGCTTGAATAGGCACTTGTGCTAGGCCTAATGACTCCAAACTTCAATAATTCATCCACTTGCCTTTCTATTTCTTCTTTTTGATAATGCGGATATCGATATGGTCTCACATTCACAGGTTCAGCCCCTTGCTTCAAAACAATCACATGCTCTTTGGTCCTCTTAGGAGGTAACCCTTTAGGCTCTAAAAACACTTCTGAAAAATTTTGCAAAATACGTTGCAGCCTTCCCTCCTGCTCATCCGTCAATCCTTCACCTTCACATCCTTTTGCCTTTTGAATATTACTAGGCCACATCACCCCATTTATCTCTTGTACCTCCTGATTTAGAAAGCAAAACAAAGACTCAAATACTCTCCCAAGATTGACTTCTCCCTTCAATTGTATCTTCTTCCCCTCATAATTAAATTCCATAATTTGTTTCTTCCAATCAGTAGTTACTTTCCCTAAAGTAGCCAACCACTCCACACCTAAAATCAAATCCACATCCCCTACATCAAAAACATAAGAGTCAATGATTATCTGCAACTCATCCAATTCCACCAATACTCCATTACAACGTCCTTGCACTTTTTTTTTGTTACCATCCCCCAGTGTTACTTTTGCAATTGTAGTCTGCCCATAATCCAACCCCAAAGAATCCACCACCCTTGAAGAAACAAAATTATGTGAAGCTCCACTATCAATTAAAATGATCACAGGAACGCCTTTAACCATCCCCTTGATCTTCATGGTTTTAGGTTGAAAATCAATCCTCTTTTCTACATTACAGCTACTAAGGAGCGAACAAGTGAGCTCCTCTGGTGGCTGCTCCTCCATTTCTAAGGCCAATACTTCATGTTCCCCACCTTCTAACTGCTCCTCATCCACAATAATTAATTTCAGTTGACGCTCAGGACATTGATGCATTGGGTGAAAGTTTTGACCACATTTAAAACATAACCCTTTTTGTTTCCTTTCCATTAATTCTCCATAAGATAAGTGACGCACCCCACGATCCCTACCACCACCAAATCGCCTCTCTCCGGTACTTGTGTTGCTTACACTAGAGCCTTTATTCTTTGATTCATCATGACGAAATTCCCTCCTTTGCTGACCACCTAAGTTTCCTCCAGATTTTAACATTGCAGAATACTCTGTTCCACCACGAGAAAACAGAGTACGATTTTGACTCCCATCAACTACCCCCAAACCCCTCTTATATAAGGGTTTTAAGTGAGTTTCCTCGAGCAAATCAGCCTCAATCGCCCTTGCAAGCTCCATCATTCTCACCCTGTTGTCAGGTTTATGTATTCTGACCTTCCTCCTAATTTCTGCTCGAAGACCATGCATGAAATAGGCCATAAATTGTTGCTCTGGCATCTTAGGGACTTGAGAAGTTAAGTACTCAAATTCCTCAATATAAGAGGTCACTGTTCCCTCTTGTTGTAACTCTGCAAGACTCTCAAAAGGATTCTCAACGAACGCTCCTCCGAACCTCCGCAGTAATGCTACTTTAAGACCCTCCCAAGATGGTTCAGATTCACTGTCAAACCAAAGATTGAACCAATGCACAGTGGATCCCTCCATACAAATCTTAGCCAAACGCACCTTCAACTCAGGTCGAGTTTCCTGAATTTCAAAATACGTCTCTGCTCTTGATATCCATGCACCGGGGTCACTGCCATCGAAACTCGGAAGCTCCACCTTCTTCACAGCTGATCGAAATTCGGATAATATTTGCAACTCCAAGGGACTTTGATTATGCGACCCACTTTCACTCGAACCCGACGACCCAACATTCGAAACATTCCCACCTGAGCCTCGTGACAAACGAACTTCCATTTGCCTCATCTCCTCCATCATCTTATTCATTAGACTCTGCAACTCCGATTGGGCTTTCACCTGGTTCTCCGCCAAATTCTGCACCGTGACCTCCAACAAGCTTACACGACCGTCCATCGCTGCTGAGGTTCCTCCACGTCCTTTGGGCATAAACTCTTTCGTTGATGACTCAGGCAACGGATCCGGCAGGTCGGACCAATTGTCAGAGACCAAGAAATAAAATTGAAAGATACTGTATTATTGAAAACGAAATGTATTACAGAGATAGAATCTGCAATACCCACAGAGCACAGCTCCTGACCCACTACTAACGGAATACCCAAAAACTGTCCCCTTCTCTTTCCTCCTCCCTCTAAAATGAGAATCCACCCAAAACGTAACTAACTCCACGTTCCCTCCTTGCATAAATTCCCCTTTTACCCCTTCTACTAATATTTTTTATTTCTCCTATTATATGTCTTCCATACCCATGGCCCATGGCTGAGTTGGACTGGGCTAGCTATTTTATGGGGCCTGACAACTTCTTAGTTCTCACAATTATAAAATCAAAGGAATATCACTGCATCTCAAACAAGTTCACTAAGAACTAAATTACCATAAATGACCACATCTTAATAGCAAATTAGCAATGTTAAAGGTGTCCATAAAAAACTGCTAAATTACATTAAAAAATGAGACACCATATGTGAATGCCATCCATTATTATAAACCATATGTCCCTTGTGTTTGTTGTGTACTTGGCAGCCTATCAAAGAATACATGAATTATACTAATTGCTATAGTAATTGACCTTAATAACATGGAAACAATTATCATCATAAGAAACAAGGCCTCACACAATAGAAGCTCCAACTAACTTCTCTACCAAAAACCAATAGAAGTAACTTTAACTTGTAAAAAATTACTTTTCATTTAGCCTCTGACAAACAAGTTGTTGCCAACCCAAAAAGTGTGGGAAACGGGAATAATCCACCCAGGCACCTGGTGGTGTGGCCTTGACAACAAAGTTTGCCCATGAAATTCAATGCCAGGCAGGTGAAGTTCATTCATATACATTAACAATTGAACCACACCTCATGATTAACTACACAAAAATATGTAAAGGCAAAATACCTCTTCACTTTTACACAACAAGAGAACAAGCATTGGTTGAAGCAAAGCATTCATTAAACAACAGCAAGATAGATGATAATTCAAAATGAACTTAGGGTTCCTTTTTGATTGTATTTTAGTATATTTATATTCAGCGCAATTTTTGTCTGCAAATATCTAACCATCAAAAACTATATCATGACAAATTAATAGTGTGTTTGGTTCAGCAGTGTGGTGAAAAAAACCGAGAAATTATTTTTTCATGTTGAAGGTACCAATGCATCAGGATTTCTACAGTGAAAATTTGATTTTGGTGGTGCCACCACCAAACCAAACATACATCAAATAGAAAATCAATATGAAATTGTATGCTTACTGCCACTAGATTCCAGCACCAATGCAAAAACATCCACCGTTGTTTTGGGGAAAGTTTCCAGTATTATTGCACCCTCCAAAGCTTTATGAAGCATCGTACTGTACTCTTTGTGGTCTGAACCCTAACTTTGTGAGATTTAACATATTAAATGCTACTTCAAAAGATCAATAAGCAGAAGAACACAAAATGGAAAAAGTTACACAGCCTTTCATATACCTGCCCTCGAACTGGAGTTGCAAAAGTTGTAAAGCTAACATTACAATTCAAACGTCCTATATCACTGTAAATCATCGCCTTCTTGCTCTCTCTTGGCCCAAATCTAAAAAAAATACAAATAAAATATACACATTAGGCAGGGAGCATAACAAACAACAAATCCAGAAGAAACAAACCTTAGCAAGCTAACTTAACTAAGTGACACATTTATGAGATAAAAGAGCCACTCACACAGATACTATGACCTTGGTATTTCCAAACTCAGCATAAGCAGATCCAGATGCAGCATTCACAGCACCAGTCCTGAAAACTGCATGTCACCAAATATCGAAGTGCTTGTCAAAAACTAGTGTAACCAATTAGCATTTCAAAGAAAATAAGGGATTCTAACAGTTCATTCAATGATTAGAAGTTATTTAGTCTTCTGTTAGCTGATAAATTAACAACTTCGATGAGATGATGACAATTAGAATTAGGTTCACTTTCTGTTATTTCAGTTGCATTAATTTACCTCACTGTATATAAAAAACTCCTTAGATGAACGAAAATTGAGTTCTTTTTTTACCACACAATTTTCTAACATGGTATCAGAGTCTATCCATTATTGCGTCACCTACCATATTATCTATATACCAAGTCTAATAGCGTTGGTAAGAAGGGGGGGAGGTATGGAAAAAGCTCAAGTTCCACAATGACTATATATTTGGTACCTAATAAGAGCTTATAAAGCTTAGGCACCCCTCACCTTACTACCCGGTTTTGTAAGGATGAATTTGACTCAAATATCCAGTCCTAGTAGTGCAATCTACAACGTAAGGAATCTCAGTCCCTAACCCTTTTCCAACAGGCATACATCTAGCATGACAAACAGGAGCTCCCCCTTTTGCAATAATTTCAAGCCATATATGATCAATATCAGGTTGGACAGAACCAGGTAGCCCAGATATGATCCCAGTGGCAACTGGATCAAGGTGACTCGTTGGACCAGAATCACCTTCATCAATTAATAACTGGGTCAATTACAAATGCGATCTAGCCCTAATCCAGGGTCGTCTGTATTCCTTACAGGGTAAGGAACATCACCAATGAACAAAGCACCATCTATCCTTGGAACATTTAGAATCTCTCTTAAATTGGTTCATGATAAGTACTGAACATCCTATGCACAATAGGTAGATCTTGCAAGAGGTCCAATACCACTATACCAGGCATAAGGCACTCCGTTTGGAGTGGTCAAAACAAATGCTCATTAACTAATCCAGCAGGTATAGGCCTTTACTTCCGGGATAAAAGCTACAGTAATCTTTGCCAGGTGCAAGCTCATTGCTTGTATACATAATCGTATATGAGAATCACTAAAAATCCATATCCTAGAAAACGCTGTTTGGCAAGCTGAGCTTCACCAATGCTTCTAAATTCAACAAATGAATAATGTCTACCAGGAAAACTCTTAGATTCTCTCAATTTCAAAATAAAACCACGGCATTGTGGAGCATTCGTTCATTGATTTGAAAAGAACGAGGAAAACCTATCCACAAAATGTTTCTAGCAGGAAACGGCATTAATTCAAACAGTTCATTGTCAAAAATCATTATACACATGAAAACCTTAACAGTACATCGAAGAAAGCAAAGAGAAATAATAATTTAATAAAACGGAAGCATCACGTGATATAATGACGAAGCGTTTAGTCAGATTGCAATTTCATTGAGAAGAAAGACAGAGTGGGGCTTACACGCAGGTCTGCACTGGTGGAAACCGCGGCCATCGGGCCGAACCCAATCTTCCTTGAGAAGCGGTGGTTTCTTTTTATCGGTCGTCGGCGACGGCGAGTATGTCGCCGGAGTCGCTCCTCCTTTACCGGCCATTTCCAACGACGGTCACCACTGTACCTCGCTTAACTTCTTCAGGTTTTGCTCACTTTCCGATGGTGTATATAAATGGCCAATGGAACGGTGCATTTTGGAGTCAGTCACAGAACTCGTGCTTCTGGGCCTGGGCTTCTCTTACTTTTCAGCCCATCTTCTTCTTGCTCCATTTGAAGGTGCTGTTTTTTCATTGGCTCATTTATTTATTATTATTATTTCAACAAACCACAGACATTGTTGAGTCTACTAAGATTATCGTTTATGACTAAGAATGTTAATAAATTATGTGATACGTTGAATATATAGGTTTAGTATGTAAAGTTTAAGTTTAATTTATTATTGAACTTCAAGTGTGTGGTTCAGTGGTAGGAGTTGATCCATCCATAAATAAGGTTAGGGGTTCAAATCTTGCCTTGTGTATGCAACCGCGTTAAATCTTGAGATAGTCATTGCTATCGACCCTAGATATTCCAGGGACGACAAAAAAAAGAAGTTAATTTGTTATTTATTATAAATTTTTTTAAGTATGATTTGATCATTTTAAAAGTTTGATTTAGTTTATTAGTATATTTAATAATTTATTTTATATTAATAGTGTTAAATAGGTTAATAAATTTAATGTTAAATAAGTCAATAAATTTGTTTTTTAAATTCATGTGTGAATTTTTTTTAATAAAAAATAGTTTATTCTATTATTATTAAATTTTAAATTTTGAAATTAAAATTAAAATTGATATAAGAAAGATAACTCATGGACATCTACGTAAGAAAATACTATGTGTTCCCTTTGATTTGTATATATGATATTCTATTATTTAATGATAGTGATTTTTGATTTTGTTCTTAATGTTAAGGTGACTTGATCACTCATCTTTGATTTTTTGGTTTGATTTTTAGTTGGAAAACATTTTCTAAACTAGGTTTTGAATCAAATCACCTAATAGTTTCTGAGAGACCAGGGATGGATTTAGAGCTATTAGTTGAAAATTTTCTTACACATAATGCAAGACTTTTAACTTAATAAATAGAGGAATCATTTGTTAAGTGGAATCCTTAAAATTTATAAACTAAAGAAATTGATTTGGAATGAATTTAATGATAGTGGATAATAGAAGTCACACACACACACACAAAGTGTTCATATTTTAGTATATTTTGAAATGTATATATTACGTCAATTTTGTTTTATGAGAATGAAGTATCAAATCATCTTAGATTAATATAAAATTTGATATATATGATCTAAGAGATATGAACTTTCGATCTAACGGTTGGATTTACAAAATTCACATTTAATATAAATTCACATTTAAGTGTTACACGGCTCAATAACTTTATATTAAATGTGAATTTTGTAAATCCAACCGTTAGATCGAAAGTTCATATCTCTTAGATCATATATATCAAATTTTATATTAATCTAAGATGATTTGATACTTCATTCTCATAAAACAAAATTGACGTAATATATACATTTCAAAATATACTAAAATATGAACACTTTGATTACCTTCAAGTTGTGGTTCAATTTTAACAAAATTTGACATATATGATCTACGAGATATGAACTTTTCATCTAACGGTTAGATTTACAAAATTCACATTTAATATAAAGTTATTGAACAGTGTAACACTTAATAAAAGTTACACCGGTGTCGTTTGAACCCTCCTCATATATATATATATATATATATATATATATAATTTCTTTTAATTATAGAGATTTAAAAGGATTAATTTGACTTATTTAATCTCAAACCCATTTGATTTACTTATTAAATAAGTCAAGTCGAAATTTAATCAAAATTAATATTTTTTTTTTCTAATCTGACTGAACCTAGACTTATGATAAATCAAATTAATCCTTCATATTTAACTTATTTTGACACTTCTAATCCAAAATTTTAAATAATAAAATGTTATTATATTTTTTATTTATAAAAATTATAATAATAATAACAAGATTCAAATGTTACCCTAATTTCTCCCCCCACGAGATTCACCCTAATAGGATATCATCATATATACTATCGTACTTCTTTTGGTGACTTGTATTATTAATGCAATTCAAAGAAAAATCAATCGAAGTTTTGATCCCCAATAGAAACCAAAACTAGAAGTTTAAAATTTATGCAACGGGGAAAAAAGGTTGTATTGCTAATCCACACATGCCTTCTTTAGCAGCAACATCTCTTTGTATCCTAAGGTATCCTTGTTCACCCCACGTTGGGCCCCATGAATTCTTGGCCAACCAATACTTAGTTCCATCATCACTTACTCCATAACCCACAATAGTGACACCATGATCAAGGTTAGTGCCACATGATCCTCTGAGGACCCCACTTGAATAAAATTGAAAAGTGTTAGAATCAATAGATACAGCAAACTGGTTGATTAGCAACAGCGAGGAGTAATGCAGTCTCATTGTTGACAGGGACTGACTCGTAATCCCTAATGGTAGCTACATGTTGCGATGCTTCTTTTGCATTGCAGTGTCCATCAACATCACGATAAGGGTAAGAGGCTTCTGAGGCAATTCCTTTATTTGTCACGATGAATCTGAAGCCTTCTTCGATTACACCCCCTTCGCAACCATGGTCTGAACCCTTTGTGTCACAATCAACAAGCTCTTGTTCTGATAAATCGATTAATTTGCCTGTGGTTAACTTGATAATTCCTTCTACGGCCGCCACAACAGTAAATGCCCAACAATCTCCTGAAAGATCAAAATACCAAGCAAAATTCATTAGGATTATACACTTACTAATCAGAAATCATAGTTTACATTTAAGATATAAATATATTATAATTGAAGGTTAACAATTGGATTATATATGCCAACTTATGATTGAATAGTGAAGTGTTGAAAGTCTTTACGCTACTACAATATTTGTGTGTATTAGTGTATATGAGGCCATATCGTAATAGTGTATATATATGAGGTCGTATCTAATAAAAATTCTTAATCAAGTTTTTATATATATATAAGAATAATTTATTACAAATTTTAATATTAGGTAGCTTATTGAATTGAGATTTTAAAGATAATTTTAGAGTATTTTGATATGAATAATACGGTAAAAGAATCATCATGAATAAGTTCTTAATTAGAGTTTTTTTTAACAAAATAAATTTAAATAAAAAATAAAATATGAGAACCACAAAAAGTGTATTAAAAATCCAAATTAGGTTTTTTATTGAAGCAAAAATTAGAGAAAATTATTAAAGTCTACATGACATTGAAGAATTAAGAAAAAGTGGACTAAAAATCCAAAAAGAGTTATACTATTATAGATACTTTGAGAAGTGCTATGAACACACTCTTTCAAACATTCTTTTTCATCTATTAAGATTTATTGAAAAATTAGGAGAATTAATAAATAAAATGCAACAATTAATAAAATTTAACTAATAAAATAGTATATTTTTAAAATGGTGTATAAAAAAATCATTAGAATCTACTTAGTGATCTGAGATTAAAATAAATATATAAAAACTTAAGTTTGAGTTTAGATTCTCTACTATCACTTGAACCCTGAAGAGCTATATAAAAATATTTTTTATACTCAAATGTTTATTAACATCAGAAGTTAATCTAAAGGTCGAGATCATTGTTTCTAGGGCAACACAACAACCTCAAGTTCGATCTTCATTTTCGTGGTTGGAAAATATTTCTTACCCATAAAAAAAAGTGTGTTGATAGCATGATATAGTAGTAATATGTAATATCATTTAATAATTGTTTTATAAGTGCTTGGAAATTTGAAGGAATTACAAAGTTCATACCACAGTCAAAGCCTTGAGCCTTGACGGATGTGACAGCTCCTTTCTGTCTCCAATCCAATGTTTCCGGCACTTGTCTCAACTAATTAATCTAATTTAATATTAATTAGAAAAAAGAAAAAGATAGAATTATTTGAAAAATACAATAAACATCAATAATATATTTTTAAAGATCTAGAATAATAAAAAGATAGAAAAGATAATTGATAATCTAAAATAAAAGATGTTAGAAATTGATTTCATCATCCTTCCTCGTGTATCTTTCCCAAATACTATTCATTTTTGGTATTTATCAAGTTAATTCATTAGCTAAAGAAAATATTTTAACCCTAATTTGTTAGGTAGAGAATTCTATGTTCTTTAAGAAAAATTTAAATTCTTTAGTGAAGTTTGTTAAGCAACTCGCATTAAGATCAAATGTCTAAAACGTTTACCAATAAGACTTATCATATTCCTAGTAATAAGCATTAATAGTATTATTCTTGAAATCATAATTTCAAAAGAGTTTTTCAACTTCAATTAAATCTATGAGATCGTGCAATTGGTGATCAAGTTAAAACAAACCTTAAGAATAGAAGAAAAATAATTAATCAAATAAAAACATTAATTGAATAAGAACATGAAAAATTATATGGAAAAGAGTCAACTATATCAATCTATCCTCAACAACAACTCCTTTTATCCTCTCAAATCTCTCTAAAATATATAATATGGTGAAGTGTTTTTTATTCTTTCCAAACCCTATTTTATAAGATTTCAAGTGTGTTTTCTCTAATTGGGTTTGTAATGTCCACTTGCTTAGAACAATCAGTTGGCTTGCTTAAGCGAGTACTTCGTGATGCTCTTGAAAATGTTTTTGTGCTTGCTCGTTTAAGCAACCATGTTGGCTTGCTTAAGTAATTGTAATGACATGTCCTTGTTGACGTTGCTTTGTCAACTTACTCAGAGTGCTAAAATGACTCCCTTAAGTAAGCTCTTTATGGTATTCTAGTGATATCTTTTTGAGTTTTCTCGCTTAGAGCATTAAGGGTGCTCACTTTGAACAAGTATGAAATCACTCCGAGTGTTCTTTCCTCTTGCTTTGAGTGAAAGCTCCCAATGTTCTACTCCTTTGCTACTAGCTCCTTCCTCTCCCTATATCTCAAAACTAACAAAAATTATAAATAAAAAAAAACTAAAAGAATTCTATAAATTAATGAGAACAAATTAATTAAAAATACTTTTTTTTTGCAAAAATAAAACTCTACAGCATAAGATATGTTCAAATAATTGTTTAAATTAGATTAAAAAAATATTAATATATTTGGCCATGATAATTAGTTGTAGTAGAAACATCAACGATGATGATTATGCATGAAATTTTATAATGCATGAAATGTGTGATGCATGTATTAAGTCAAAAATCATATTGAAAAAGGGAAATCAAAAGATGACATTATAGTAAATCAAAATTTCAAGACAAGTTTAAAATGGGAGAAACAGATTATGCAACCTACAAAAGTGAGTACAAATTAGTTACATCATAACAAAGTGCAAAAGTGAGCAAGATTCATACCACAGAAATTGAGGCAACAAGATCATACATTATTATTCCAGCATCTGCCAGGGCAAGGCTAACACATGATATAACAACCGGGAGATCACCTGAAACACACGAATATTATCATCTGCCAGAAACTTGAAGATTTTGCCAAAAGATTTCAATTAAATTGCGCCTCTGACTGCTTCAAACTTTAAATTGGATCATTCATCACTAGTTCTTAGTTCTTAGTTCTTATAATTATAAAATCCAAAAGAATATTAATTATTGCATCTCAAACAAGTTCACTAAGAACTAGCTAGACTACCATAAATGACTACCTCTTAATAGAAATGTTTAAGGTGTCCATAAAAAACTGTTAAATTACATTAAAAGAAAATGAGACACACACCACATGTACATGGCCTCGATTAATATAAACCATATATCCTTTGTGTTTGTGTGTACTTGAAAGCCTATCAAAGAATACATGAATTATACTGATTGCATGGTAATCGACCATAATAACATGGAACCAATTCTCATCATAAGCAACTAGGCCTGACACAACAGAAGCTCCAACTGACTTTTCTTACCAAAAACCTATAAAAGTAACTTAATAAAGAAAATGCTTTTCATTTAGTCTCAGACAAACAAGCTGCTGCCACCCAAAAAGTGTGGGAAATGAGAATAATTCACCCAGGTACCTGGTGGTGCCACCTTGACAACAAAGTTTGCCCATGAGATTCAATCCCAGGTAGGTGAAGTTTATTCATATACATTGACAATTGAACCACATACACCAACTACACAAAAATTATGTTAAAGCAAAATACCTCTTCACTTTTACACAAAGAGAACAAGCATAGTTTGAAGCAAAGCAATCATTAAATGACAGCAAGATAGATGAAAATAAAAAATCAACTTAGGCTTCCTTTTGCATATTTTAGTATATTTATATTCAACACAATTTTTTGTCTACAAATATAAGAAGAATAATTTATGCATATATCCATCTACACTCACAAATAAATATAATGAAAGAAGATAATCGTATAGGAAAAAAAAAAAGAAACTTTCTAAATATTTTCTATATCCTATTTAAAATATTTTAAATAAATATAATCATGAAAATGAAGGAAAAAAGCAGTTGAAACGTGATGGTTAAATTTCTATTTTTTATTTCTTGATTTTGTATGAATAGAAATGTAAAACGTCTAATTAAGTAAGTGAACATATCAAAAATATTAATAATTTGATATTTTGTATTATAAAATTATTTATTTATATTATTAATAATGTAATATATATATATATAAATTATATTTTATAGATAAATAAATTGACTTATTAAATCTAACAATTTTTTTTAAATAAATAGATTTTTTTAAAAACTTAAACTAGACAATTTTATTAAATAGTTCAGATCAAATTATAAATTTTTGTTTAAAGTTTGATTTATTGTCATTCCTATGTATGACTAGCGTAAAGAAAAGCATTTTGTGTCTTTAGATATTTTTAAATAAAAATAAAATTAAATAAATTATAAAAAAAATTAAAATTAAATGTGTAAATTATTAATAATTAGAGGATATGAGTATTGAGCACTTTTGAGTAGCTATTTAAAAAAGTGTGAGAAATTTGAAGAACAAAAATGTAGCTATATAAAAAAAAGAGTGTAGAAAATATATAATAAAAAAATGTAGAAGATAATTTTTGAAAGTCAAAGAACAAAATAAAAAAAATATATACAATAAAAAGAGATATTATCTTTATTAATAATTATCATAAATGTACAATAATTTTAATACATTGTAATAACAAAGAATCATAAGTTTGAATTTATTCGTTTTAAGTTCCTCAAACCTATTAATATTGTGACACCTTGAAAAAAAATTGTACAATTAAAGTGGAACATATTTTTGTTATCCCTTTCCAGTTTAAGGAAATATTTTAATGACGCATTTAAGAAAAAAAAAAGACTAGGATAATTATTCAAGATTTTAAATAATAAAATATTATCATATTTTTTTTTATTATAAAAATTACAATAACAGAAGTAAGATTCAAACTTAGAATTTGTATACTTCCCTAACTTCTGGTGACTTGTAATATTACATGCAATTCAAAGAAAAATAAATTGAAGTTTTGATCCACAATAGAAACTAAAACTAAAAGTTTAAAATTTATGCAACGGGGAAAAAAGGTACTGTTGCTAATCCACACATGCCTTCTTTAGCAGCAACATCTCTTTGTATCCTAAGGTATCCTTGTTCACCCCACGTTGGGCCCCATGAATTCTTGGCCAACCAATACTTAGTTCCATCATCACTTACTCCATAACCCACAATAGTGACACCATGATCAAGGTTAGTGCCACATGATCCTCTGAGGACCCCACTTGAATAAAATTGAAAAGTGCTAGAATCAATACTTACACCAACTGGTTGATTAGCAACAGCGAGAAGTAATGCAGTCTCATTGTTGACAGGGACCAACTCGTAATCCCTAATGGTAGCTACATGTTGCGATGCTGCTTTTGCATTGCAGTGTCCATCAACAGCACGATAAGGGTAAGAGGCTTCTGAGGCAATTCCTTTATTTGCCACGATGAATCTGAAGCCTTCTTCGATTACACCCCCTTCGCAACCATGGTCTAAACCCTTTGTGTCACAATCAACAAGCTCTTGTTCTGATAAATCGATTAATTTGCCTGTGGTTAACTTGATAATTCCTTCTACGGCTGCCACAACAGTAAATGCCCAACAATCTCCTGAAAGATCAAAAATACCAAGCAAAATTCATTAGATTATACACTAACTAATCAGAATTCATAGTTTACATTTAAGGTAAATATTATAATTGAAGGTCAACATTTGGATTATATATGTCAACTTATGATTGAATGGTGAAGTGTTGAAAGTTTTTACACTACTAGAATAGTATATGAGGTCATCTCCGAAAGAAATTATTAATTAGAGTATTTTAAGATTAGAGTATATATAATAATAGTTTATAACAAATTTTAATATTAGAATATTTTTACATGAATGATACAGTGTAATAATTGTTATTATATGAAAAACATGTTAATTAGAGATTTTCTTTTAATTTTTAACAAAATAAATTTAAAGAAAAAACAAAATATGAGGTCTACAAAAGGTGTATTAAAAACTTAAGGTTTTTCTATTGAAACAAAAATTAGAGAAAATTTAACATAGAAAAACCAACAAAAAGTGGATTAAGAATCCAAAAAAAAATTATCTTAAAGAAAAGAATTCAAAAAGAGTTTTATTATTGGAGATATTCTAAAGAGTGCTGAGAACACACTCTTTTAAAAAAAATTCATTTATGAAAATTTATTAAAAAATTATAAGATTAGATGAGAGAATTAATAAAGAATATGCAAGACCTGCATAAATTTATATTTTTAATAAAATTTAACTAATTGAAGAGTATATATTTAAAACAGGGTGTGAAAAATACTAGTACGTATGAGCCTAGTGATTAGAGATTAAAATAAATATATAAATATTTGAGTTTGAGTTTTAGATTCTATACTACTCCTTGAACCTCTATAAAAATATACAAAAATATTTTTTATACTCCAATCTTTAATAAACTTCAGAAATTAATCTAATGGTGGAGATTATTGCACAACTGCCTTTAAGTTAGATTTTTCATTTTCGTGGTTGAAAAATATTTCTTACCTGAAAAACCAAAGTGTGTTGATAGCATGATAGTAATATATAATATCATTTAATAATTGTTTCATAAGTGCTTGGAAATTTGAAGGAATTATGAAGTTCATACCACAGTCAACGCCTTGAGCCTTGACGGGTGTGACAGCTCCTTTCTGTCTCCAATCCAATGTTTTCGGTACTTGTGTCAGTTGTTCATACCTGAATGTGGATGTCCTTAATTTTTTAGACAACACACGACCCTTGAGTTTATTTCTGGCTTTGAATTCCTCATTCGTGAGATCAGCAAATTGGTTAATACCAAGCTTGTGAGATTTGTTTCCTTCATTGTTAAAGGCTTCTATGTGTTTCACGTTTTGCTCGAATATTTTGTATCTCAACTCTTTCTCCTGATGGTTCTTGTAGACTCTTCCATATTGAGCAATCCATTGTTCGTGCCTCTCTTGCATTGAGGCATATTCGAGATTGCGAGCACTTCCATTGAATGCCCAAAATCCAACAAGGAGAAGGAAAACCAATAGAGGGCAATGGAGAACACTTTTGAAAGTCATGGAAAGTGACTATAAAGAAAAATTAGTGCAATATGAGAAAGCAGATGTGTTGGTCCCTAAGATCGCTTGAGGTATATATACATGAAAATAGTAAAGCAGATGAGGTAGTGCAATATGAGAAAGCAGATGAGGTATTTTTATGGAAATAATAAAATGAGAAATTTTTTATTTTAGTTTATTATTATTATTATCATAAAGGTTTTTATTCAATAATAAAGTAGAATAATGGATTTTCCATTTTTTTATTGCAAAATTATTCGTACAATAAAAATGTTTGGCTGGTAAAATGGCAAAAAAATAAATTTATATTTTCTACCATGATAATCACTACCAAATATATAAATTTTGTAATAGAGAGTAGAATAAAAAAGATATAATTATATCAATTGTCTAATTAAAACAAAATAGAATTAACATCTTTTAACTAAATTCAACTTGTTCTATTTTTTTATATGAAAATAATGTATTTTTATTTGTTATGTAGGACATTGTCATTGGACATAGAAAAAATATCAACCTCAACATATTTTAATGGGACTAATTTAATAAAATAAAATTGAAGAACCAAAAGAAAATTTGAAAAGTTTTAGAAGAATTAAAAGTAATTTCCCCCCGTTATTTATTAATTAAGATAGATAGCATGCGTGTATACCTTTTATTTTAAATTTAAAGTTATAGTTTTTTACCTATTTTAATTATAACTATTTATTACATCATTCTTATCTTAATTAGATGTAATAATTAACTTATAATAAATTCAACATTTTAATACATATTTTTAGGGGAAAAGACACATATAGGATCAAAACCGAAAAAGAAAGATAAAGAAAAATGAATAAAAAGGGAGATAAATCTCGTTCATTTAAAAACCATTATATCTAATAGTTGCAAATTACTTTGCTAGACATTTTCCCACCTATGCTTTCACCCCTTATTCACATCTCACATCACAAGAGGGATCGTTAAGGAATAGGGATCCGATTTAGTTCATCAGGTTCAAAGAGCACAAACTTAAATAAATATAAGATTGAATATGTTTTTACTTCTTTAAAATTAGAATAAGTTTAATTTTATTTTTCAAATTTAAAATTATTTATTTTAATCTTTATAATTATGTAACATCATTTGAATTTAATGCTATATTTTTATTAACAAATTTTGTGTAATAATATTTAATAAATTCTCTATAAAAAAAATAGAATATAAGGACGAAAATATATTTTTTAGAAATTATGAAAATTAAAAATATCAATTCTAAATTTAAAAAACTAAAAATAAATATCTTAAATTTAAATAATTAAAAAATATTTAAGTAATAAATATAAATATATTTTAAATTATTTTAAAAATAATTTCTTTGTCGGTTCTTTTGAAAAAGGATCCTATTAAATAAATGATTTATCATTTATCTCTCATATATTAATATGGATAAGTATCTTATCAAAAATATTTTTAGGAGTTTTTATTTAACAAAAGAATTTGTAAGGAGTAATTTCTTATTTGATTCATTTTCTTTTTATCATAATTATTTATGAATAAAATTTTATTATTTTTTAAATAAATTATTAATAAAAAAATAATTTTATATTTTTAAAATATCTATTTTTATAAATTTTAAATATAATTTATATATTCAAACATAATATTTATTTGTATGAATAATTTACTAATATTTTAATATGTACAATACAAAGATTAAATATTTATTATATAATTAAAATTTAAAATAATTAAATATATAAATAAATACTATGTTTAAATATATTAATTATATTTAAAATTTAAATAAGTAGATATTTTGAAACCTATAACTTATATTTTATATTTATAATAAATAGTTTATATTGTAGTATACGATTATTTTTATTTATTAATAGTTTATTTTGAAATATTAAAGTTTAACTCATAAATAATTATGGTAAATAAAATTTGAATTAAATATACAGTTAAAAAAGTCTTTAAAACCTCTTTCATTAATGAAAAACTCTTAAAAATATTCTTAAATAAGATAATCATTTGTATTTTATATATAAGAGTTAATTATCAATTTTGATTATATATAATAAATATTAATATATATAATACACAAGTTAAAATGTTAGTTATTTTTTAAAATTTAATATCAAAATTTATTTATTAATAAAGAGGTTGAATTTGATGTTTTTAATATGTTATATAAACATATTATTTTAATCGGTAGAAAAAATTACAATGAAAATAATAATATTTAAAACCTAGGACAATTGTCCATATTACTCAACTTTACTCACTAAGTCAATTCTATTTGGTCATTTAAATTTCAAAGACACATTTATTATTAAAAGAGTGATTATTTTTTGACAGGTTTAATATATATATTTTTTTATAATTTTAAAAATTTTATTTTTTGATTCCTAAAGTTTCAATTATCTCCATTTTAGTGCTTATACTTATACATAACATTTTTTTTCCATTTTAATCTGATTGTCTATTATTATAGAGTTTAAAATGGAAAGTCTATAGAATTATATATAGAGACTAAAACATAAAGTTTATGTACTTCTAGAAACTTAGAAAAGAAAGTTTATATACTTAAAAGATATATGTATAGAAACTAAATGAAAAAATTTTAATTATAGGAAAAACTTTATGAAAATAAAATAACTAAAAAAGAAAATAAACTTTTTAAAAATTTATTAGACACATGCATAAGTCAAATATGCTCAATCAGTAACGAGATTTGAGTATGAATCTTTTGATATGTCATTCAAAAACATTATTAAATATATGTCCAAGAAAAATAATAACTAAATATTAACATATTGAAAATTGTTAACAATATTCGTTAAGTAAAGTGAAATAAATAATTTCACTTTATGAATATAAAGAAAAAAAATTGTCGAATATTTAATAATTTATTAAACTATTATATTAAATTTAACTAATGCTTTTTTAATGCATCAATGAATATAATTCTTATTTTATTTTGTACATTATTAAAATTTATACAAAAAATGAGTTTTAAGGAAAATAATTAATAAATATTTTAAGAAATTTTTTCAAAGCAAAATATTGAGATTTCCATATAATAATTAAGCATTTAATTTCATTAAATAATTAAACTCTTTTTTATTTAGGTATAGAGGCATAAATTGTATATTTCTTTTATCAACTATTGTAATGGAAATTATATGTTTATTAATTTTGGAGTGTAAATATTTCATTGAAATAGTCTGTACTTTGGAATTTTTTGAAATTGAAAATAGAATGCAATTATTAGTTTGCTTAATCTTCGAGGTTAAACATCGTTGGTTAATAATTAAACTTTTTTAAGTAGTCCAGCATATAGTTCGCTTAATCTATCGAGAGATGTCTTTATTACAAAAATAAAATTTGATTTTCTTAATAACTTGTTTTGTTTAAATTAAATCCTTTTGATTTCAATTTTAACAAATATTATTATTTTTAAATACTAACATTGTAAGGTAGAAAAGTAATTTGACGTAGAGAAAAAAATATCGGCAACTATTATTTATTTAAATTGATGAGAATTTACTCTTGGAATCTAATTTTAAACAACACCTTTAAAATGAAAATATCATAGGAAAAAGAGAAAAAAAATCAGTAATTAATTTATTTATAATCACTCATTTATTTAAAATTTTGAAATTAATTTATAAAAAATATAAAAAGATAATTTAAAAAAATAAATTGAAATAAATAAATATTTAAACAAAAATTATAAAATATTTTTATTAAATAAAAATTCATTAAAAATAGTTATTGTCATGTATATATAAGGTGAGAAATTGTATTCTCAATTCTCAAGAGTTTTATCACCGAATATATTTATCGAAATAATATAACCAAACAATATAATTAATATTATTTAATGTTTTTAATGCAAATTTTAATTAGTGTTGTGACGTAGCAGGTTGATGTTTTAGTAGCCCAGAACGGGCCGTTCCCAATCTGGAACGGGCCGTTCCAAGCTATTAAAATGGCCAGAAAATCGTAGCTGAGAACGGGCCGTTTTGGAGAGAGAACGGGCCGTTCTGGAGGGAGAACGGGCCGTTCCGGATGGAGAACGGGCCGTTCTGGTAGGGAGTACAGGTCGTTCTAGTTGAAGAACAGGCCGTTTTGGATGAGAACGGGCCGTTCCAATTTCAGAACGGGTCGTTCTGCATGTAATTTTTGTACGTGTTGAGGGGGTGCAGAACGGGCCGTTCCAGTTTCGGTACAGGCCGTTCTGGCCACTCCGGAATGTCTATAAATAGGGGCTGTGGGCAGTTGAGGGGAGGAGGTTTTTTTAGAGAGAGGTTCTAGAGAGAAGGGCTCTGGACTGGGAAGCTGACCTTTGAAGGATTGAAGTTCCGGGCTGAGCTTCGGAAAGGGGATTTCGCTTCTTGGCTATCCTGATCCAATCTTCAAGTAAGGGAAGCTAGTTGAGGTTAAGTTGATAAGTTGTTATAGGTGTGGACATGTTTATGTTGTAAAGTGGTTGATTATGCTGATTAATATTGTTAATGTTGTATGATGAAAAGTCGAGTTGTGAAGTATGTTGTTTATGCTGTTAATGATGTAACGCTGAGCCGTACTGTATGATGCTAATACTGAATTTCGTTGTTGAGCTGATTAATGATGAGTTGTGCTGTGGGATGTTCATGCTGAATCATGATATTTAAGTAGTCTTGTATAATATTGAGCTGTTTTGATGAAAACGGGTTTTTAGGGTTTCCGGGGTTTTGATGAAAATCTTGAGGTTTTCTTGATTGTGGCTGCATGTGGGTAAAACTGGGATTTTTGAGATGGTTGATGAAAATGGGAACTCTTGGCTGGATTGCATGCTGGTTTTCTGCCTGTTTTTGCAGGATTTGGTGAGGTTTTTCGAAAATAGAGTGTTGCTACTGAGCTTCGCGCTAGGCGCTGTTCTTCGCGCCGGGCGCGCGACCACCAGGAGACTCTATTTAGGCAAGCCCACCGGGCGCAAAGGTGTGTGCGCCGGGCGAGCTTGAGAATGGGAGTCTCTAGTTGGCCCCGCCAGGCGTGACTTGAGCTGCGCCGGACGCGATATCAATGGTGATCTGTTTTAGGTGTTCTAGTGCCGCGTTGGGCGCGCATTTGGACTCGCTGGGCGCGGAGGCTCCTTTGGAGTCTCTGCCAAGAGGGCGTTGGGCGTAATGCGAATTGCGCCGAGCGCGAGACCTTGGTAGGTCTCTGCCTTCCCCACGCTGGGCGCGGGTTAGGCCACGTCGGGCGCGTGAGACTCCTTGGAGTCTCTGCCTGGTATGCGCTAGGCGCAATCTGAATTGCGCCAGGCGCGTGAGAGCCTTGGGCTCTCTGGCTGAGGCACGCCGGGCGCGGGAACTCTTGCGCTGGGCGCGTTAGCCCCTGGTGCTCTCTGGTTGAGCCGCGCTAGGCGCGACCACTACAAGAAATTTGTCATATAGTGACACACACCTTATAGTGACACTATACATGTCACTAAAAATTACTTTTACCCACACAATAACTATAATATATGTTGGTATATTATTAAAAAGTGTAGGTATAGACTATAGTGACACATAAAATATGTTGTTAAATCTCATTCAAAATCAACACTAAAATTATATGTAACTATATGTCAAATAGATATATACCTACATATATTGTACTTATAGTGACACTTTTTGTATGTCACTATATATAACATTTCTTGTAGTGGACCATGGGTGCGCCGGGCGCGTAGGAGGATGTTGACTTGATGTGCTATTAGCCGTTAAACTTTGCTGAAATTGCTGAGAGAGGTTGTTTTATGCTGAGCTGAGCTGTAGTTGTTAAATATTGTTGTGCTAACTAGTTGATAACGCTGAATTATGCTGTTGAGCTGAAATTGACGAATATGCCGTGTTGTTAGATGTTATTGTTGATTAAGGATGTTTAGGTTGTGTTGTAAGTAGTTTAGCTGAGCCGTAAGCTGCTAATTGCTGTATGCTGATATTGCTGTGTTGTAAGTTATTTAGCTGTGCTGGATGCTAATATTACTTTGCTGAGCTGAGCTGTTATTGATGATTTTAAATGCTAAAATTATATTATTGTTGTGCTCTAGAATGATGAGCTGAGTTGTGAGTAGTAAGTTGTGTTGAATACTACTTAGCCGTGCTGTATGCTAATTTGTTGTGCTGTGCTGTGAGCTGTTTGGTTGTGTTGTGTTAGCTAAGTTGTATGCTGTGTATGACCACTATTGTGGTGCTGTTCTAGCCGCTATGTCGGTGCTGTTATTGCCGCTATGCGGTGCTGTTATAGCCACTAGAGTGGTGCTGAAATTGCTGCTATGCAGTGCTGATATTGTTGAATGTTGTGGTGTGGTATAAGTTGTGCTGATGTGCTGATAGCTGTAGCTGTTTACTATCATATTGCTATATATGTATGTTGTTTCTTTACACTAGCTTACCCTTTGTTGTCTCCATGATGTTTGGACTGCGATGATCATACTACGTATGGGAGCAGAGCAGAGATAGGTAGGTGGCTGATGGTGAGTCTGCAGCTGGCAGATGGAGTGGATCTTCTAGGATCTTTTGATGTTTAGCTACTTAGTGTAGTAGCTTTTGATATATTCTGTACACTTTAACTCCATCCAGATTTGGATCATATATATGTATATATTCTAGACCCTATATGTATACACCTGTTCCTTTCTGTGTGGTGTTTCTAGTGTGTTGTGCAGTGTGTAGTGACCAGCCGGGTCGTTACAAGTGCACTAAATATTTTATAGTAATTAACAAAAGATCCTTGGCGATATTCAATAATTACTATTTTTCGTTTTTTTATAAATTAGAATAGTAAATAATTAAGAGTAAAATATTAGATAATGTTTACTTAAATGAATTTATTAAATTAAAAATATAAATCCATTTCATACATTTTTATTAATTAGAATATTTAATGTTTAAGTATATCAAATGTGTTTTTAGTAGATTTGTGAATTGAACGCTTATTTACTATTTTGCATGTTATAAAATAATAATTTGTACAAATTGTAACAGCCCAATTTTCATAGAATGTCTGAGGGCCTAAAAGTCCAATGAGGATAATTTAATAATTCACAAAGATGTTTTAGTAGCCCAGAACGGGCCGTTCCAGAATTAGAACGGGCCGTTCCAAGTTACTAAAATGAAGGTGATTTAGTGGCTCGGAACGGGCCGTTCTGAAAATGGAACGGGCCGTTCCAAATCATTAAATTTTCCTATGACTCTTAGTTGGGAACGGGTCGTTCTCAGCTGGAACGGGCCGTTCCGGATTTCAGAAATGGCCTTTGAACCTTATTGAGAACGGGCCGTTCCAGTTTCGGAACGGGCCGTTCCAAAATATGGCCGTTGAGAGTTTTAATGCAAACCCCAGAACCGGCTGTTCTGGATGTAAATTTTACACATAACGTGAGATTTCAGAACGGGCCGTTCTAGATTTGAAACGGGCCGTTCCGCGAATCCTGATGCCTATAAATTGAGTGCTCTAGCACTCCTAAAATCATATTTTCAGTTCTGACTTCTTTCAGTTCTGTCTTCTACATTCTCTTCTTTCCCTTCTACACTCTCTGAAGATTGAGGGACACTTAGAGGAGGAGACCAAGAGATCTCTGTTGTAGTTTCAACTGCTGTTTATCCAGGTACGGGGAAAAAGGGGATTATTTATATGTAGAGTCACATGAGGGAATTGGGTAGAGGAAGAACCCTTAGGATTATGAGTAATTTTATAATTATTTCTGATTCGAGAATTATTGGTCTTATGTGATTCTGTATATATTTAGGACTATGAATATATGATTTATTTGTAAAAATGATGCTTTGGGAGAGAGAACGAAATTATAGAAAAGTGTCTGTAAGTTAGGTTTTGGAAAAAATTGGATTATTTCTGTTTGAAGAATTAATGATACCATTAGATTCTGTATGTGTTGAGGATTATAAATATGCTAATAATTTGTAAGAATGATGATCTGGAAGAGAGAACAAAATTGTAGAAAAGTGCCTATGAACTAGGTTTTGAAACAATTGGGGGTTTTAATGTTTATGTTGAAATTATATTAAATTGGTAATTTCGTGGAGTATTATATTAATTTATGAATGTTATTGTTATATTACTTGATAAAAATTGGTGATTTAGAGGTGAATTGCTTGAGGTGTATGAAACCCATTATTTTGGACTTATCTGATGTGTGTATGGAATTGAACTATGAGATGTTGTGTGGAATGTGAATGAGATGTGATTGTGGTTCTTCACACCTATGACCAGGGGTGAGCACGGCCCGAGATTATTACATGGGTATCGTGACCTTGGTTAACATGTCAGGGGTGAGCATGACCCTGGGTTAGGGGTAACGTGACCTTGGCACAGTGTTATATCAGGGGTGAGCACGGCCCGAGATTGTTACATAGGTATCGTGACCTTGGTTAGCATGTCAGGGGTGAGCACGACCCTGAATTAGGGGTAACGTGACCTTGGCACAGCGTTATATCAGGGGTGAGCACGGCCTTGGATTGTTACGTGGGTATCGTGACCTTGAATAACATGTCGGGGGTGAGCATGACCCTGGGCTAGATATGCCACAGGGGAATCGTGACCTTGGCACAGTGTTATATCAGAGGTGAGCACGACCTTGGATTGTTAAATGGTAGCGTGACCTTGGCATAGTGTGAAGTGCAAGATTTGTGATGATTGGTGTGATTGAGAATTATGACGTGATGACGATGCATGATTGATTGAAATACGATATGTTGAAATATTTATGAATATTAAGCTATAATGAGATAATATGTGTTTTCTTATGTGCTATATATATAGATGTTTTCTTTTCTCACCGTACAACTTGTGGATGTTTTAGGTGAGGAAGATCCGGGCTATGAGTGACATCTAGAATGTCAACAATTAATTTATAGGTATGCTCTGATATTGTGACATCGGGGCAGAGGATTTCTAGGACATGAATTGTATTTGTATATGGAGTTGAACCTATTATTTTGAAAATATTTTGTAACCTCTTATGTTTTATTTTCCAAGTTTCATTTTCATACTGTTTTGGATATTGAAGAATGTTTCTAAAGGTTTTTATGTGAACCCTTTTACCTATATTAAAAATTTTATTTCCTTAGTTTATTTATATTATTACAATATATGTGTTGGGGTAGTAAGGGTGCCACACAAATAACTAGTTTCAGTTTATAATTATTAAGATAAATTGTAAAATATTTAATAATTTATTGTTTTCTAATTATTTATTAAAGCATTATGTTAAATTTGACTAATGTTTTTAATGTATTCATGAACAGGAATCTTATTTTTTTTAAAAATTTTGTACATTGTTAAATATTAATTTATACAAATAATGAAATTTAAGGAAAATAATTAATGAATATTCAATAATTTTAAACATTTTACTTTATACAAAAGTAAATTATTGAAATTTTAATTCTTTTTACTATATAAAGGAAATTAAAAAAAAAACAGTAGAAAAAGAAAACCAGATCAACCAACACCGACTAGATAATACAAAAAAAAAAAAAAAAAGCTTCTAAAACAAATGGAGGTATTGAAATTTCAATATAAAAACATTTAATTTCTTTAAATAATTAAGTTCATTTTTATTTAAGTATTCATGTATAAATAGTAATTTTTTTATTATCAACTATTGCCATGAAAATTCTATTTTTATGATTTTTGGAGAGTAAATGTTTGTTGAAATAGTCTTTACTTTTGAATATTTTTGAAAGTGAAATTTATACGGCTGAGAACTAATATCAGGCGTGTGCATGTTTTTACTTTAGACCTATTTTGAGTATTTTCTCCCTCTCTCTCTTTTTTTTTTTTTTTTCATTTCCAATTAGATTATTATTCTATTTTGGCAGATAATGTACCTCATAATATATTTTATGTTAAAATATTTTTATAGTTGTTATAATTTTATTGACTTCATCTTTTAATTCTTATAGTGTAAAATAATTTTTCTTAATCTTTATATTTATATTTTAAATTTTTTTAATTTTTATCGTTAATTTTTTTAATATCATTTTTTATGAATGACGTAAACTTATTAAATTCATACGATAATTATGTATTTGAATGTGAATGATGATGTGTCACTTAAACCATTAATAAATGCACAAAATATTAAAAGTAATGTTGTTCAAAATTATTAAATAACATATTATAATCTAAAAAATTAAATACATTACGCCACATGGAGTTAATAAGCCCACATCACTCACATACAAAAAAATTAATAGTAGAAAATAAAAATAATTAAAAAAATTTATTTTAAATAATAATGACTAAAAAGTAAAGTTAGTAAAATTATAGAAATTAAAAAAATATTTTAATTTATATTATTAATGTTATCAAGTACATTTAATAAAATGCAATTATCAATTTTCTTAATCATTATGTTTTGATATAGGTAAAAAAAAGTAGGGGTTGGTTGGTTTATGAAAATATTTTTTATTTTTGTTTTTATTTTTATTTTTTTAAAATATTTTTAATTTTTAAATTTATGAGATTTTAAAATAGGCTTGTTTTGATAACTTATTTTTTCTTATTAAAAATAAAAATAAAATTATCATAATTGTGATGGTGGCAATAATGATGATGATGACAAACTATGTCACTCTTCTATTGTAACAGCCCATTTTTTTGCTGGGCCTTAGGCCCAATTCGTGCCCGGAACGGGCCGTTTCAAAAGTGAAACGGGCCGTTCCGAAATAAAGAAAGTGGCTAAATTTTAAGTTTCGGAACGGGTCTGGAACGGGCTGTTCTCCAAAGGAGAACGGGCCGTTCTGCTTGAAGAACGGGGCGTTCTCCTTGCAGAACGGGCCGTTCCGGAAGGAGAACGGGTCGCTCTGCTGGGTTTTGGAACAGGCCGTTCTGGTTTTAGAACGGGCCGTTCCAGTTCAAAAATTTGCACAGATTCGAAGGTTCCGGAACGGGCCGTTCCGAATTCAGTACGGGCCGTTCCGGGTGCATCAGAATGCCTATAAATAGGGCCCTAGGGTATTTGGAAATTCATAACTTGGAGAAGAGGTCCTAGAGAGAGAAAGAAGAGAGAGAAAGGGAGAAAGAGAGAGAGGAGGGGAAGGAAAAGGGGAGAGAGAAGAAGAAGAATCCAGTAGAGGAGGTTCTGCCTAAGGAGAGAAAGGAGGAGGAAGATAGAGGAGGTTCTACTCTAGTTCCAGTCCGGTTTAAGAAAAAGAGGAGGAGGTTCTGCCTGAGTTCCTATTTATCCAGGTACGGGGGAAAAGGGGATTATTTATATGTATAGTACATGAGGGAATTGGGTAGAGGAAGAATTCTTTAGGATTATGATTGATTTTACAATTATTTGATTTGGAGAATTATTGGTTCTATTAAAATTATCTGTGTTGAGGTTTATAAATATGCCTAAGTGTAGGAATGATGATCTGTGAAGAAGAATGAATTGTAAGGAAAATGCGGTGAGCTAGATTTTGGAATAATGAGGGGTTTTACTGTTTATATTAATTATTCTATTGATTATTATATTAATGAAAGTTATTGTTATATTACTTGTTAAGAATTAATGATATTGATGTGAATTGCTTGAGGGGTATGTAAACCCTATTTTATTGAGCTTATCTATGTGATATGGAATTGCGTACGTGATATGAATTTGAGTTATAAGATGAAAGGATGTATGAATGTGATTTTGATTGTGATTGTGGTGCCTCACATCGATGACTAGGGACGGCACGGCCCCTGGGTTAGTGGTGCTACAGGGAGGGTGTGACCCTAGCATGGTGTGGGATGAGTAAGACAGTTAACACCACCATTTATGTCGTTTATGGCAGCCCTGACATAGGGTTAATTGCAAGAGATTGTATTGATTGTAATGTGATTGTGTTTCCTCACACCAAATGATTAGGGATGGCATGGCCCCTGGGTAAGTGATGCTACAGGGAGGGCATGACCCTGGTCTGGTGTGGGTTGAGTGAGGCAATTAACCCGTATCACTTGTGTCAGATGTGGCGAGGTCTTGGCATAGTGTTAATTGTTGAGATTGGCATGAATTATTGATGTGGAAATGATGTTGAGATTGACATGAGTTATGAATGGTGAAATAATGGTTTTAATGATGTGAATGAGAAAAGGTATAAATGATTTTGTTAATTATAAAATCTAAGTGGATTGTGATGGATTGATAAATTATGATACATGCTCGTAAATATTTTATTAAATAAAGAAAATATGATGAGATTTTAACATGGTGTGTTTGGATGTACTTTGCATATAGATATCTTCTTTTCTCACCGTATAAATTGTGGATATTTTAGGTGGAGAGGATCCGGCTGCAAGTGGCATATAGGATGCCAACAGTTTTATTTTGGGAAATGCTCTGATATTGTGACATCGGGGCAAAGGATTTTTAGGAGCGAAATATTCGTGTGAATTTGGTACTGTAATATTATTTTAAAAACAATTTGTAAAAACTCTTGTGTGTTATGTGTTATATTTCTGCTAACGTGGTTGTTCGAAGTTTCTCATGTGAACCCTTTTACTGTAATAAGAAAGATTTATTACAATATATGTGTTGGGGTAGTAAGGGTGTCACATCTATCCCCGAAGCGTTTGTTACAAAAATATTTCAGAACATGTAGGTTTATTTAACAAGATGATGCAAAATGTAACACCCTAGTTTTCATACTTTTTATGGAAGGTAATTTAGTAATTTTTATAAGATTTATTGAGGTGATTTAGTAGCCTAGAACGGGCCGTTCCCAAATTGGAACGGGTCGTTCCAAACTACTAAAAAGACCTAATTTTGGTAGCCCATAACAGGTCGTTTCCAAATTGGAATAGGCCATTCCAAATCACCAAAATGGGCTATAACCCTAGTTGGGAACGGGCTGTTCCAAAGTTGGGAACGAGCGTTCCAAATATGGACGTTGTGAGTTAAAACTCATCTCCAGAACGGGCCGTTCCATATGTGAATTTTTCACATGATGAAAGGATATAGAACGAGCCATTCTGGATCTGAAACGGGTCATTCTGACCACTCCTGAAATCTATAAATAGAGCACTCTGGCACTGTTTCTAGACACACTCTCTGGAGACCAAGGAGAACCAAGAGAAGGAGATCAACCAAATTCTGCTCTAACTTCGTCTTCTGCTTATCCAGGTAAGGGGGGAGTGAGAAACTTCACTCGGGGGTGTGGGAATAATTGCTGGGTAGTAGATAACCCCAATCCCTTGCCTGATGCATGCTTCTAGAAACAGAAAAAATATGAATATTTTCTGTTTTGCTTTCTGAATGTCTCGTTATGTTCCTTGTGTGATGTTGAGTGTAAAGATGTATTTAATTTCAAAAATAGATAAGTTTTGATATGAATTAGAGTGCTCTGTGGGTTCTTGAGAGAACCCTATGAGAAACAGACAAAATGTAAATATTTTCTATTTTGCTTTCTGATTCTTCTATTGTGTTCCTTGTTGTATAAGATGTATGAATATGTGAGTAATTTTGAAAATAGACAAGTTTTGATATGAATAGAGTGCTCTAAGGGTTCTTGTGGGAAACCCTATGAAATAAAATTAGGAACATGATCTTTGGATGATTTTGAGGCAATATATGTAAAATTGATATGGCTTCATGTTTTGGATAATTACTTGGTATGATTTTTGTATATGACTACGAGAAGTTTCTTGAATGAGACTATGTGAACATGATGTGAGAATGTGAAATGTGAACGTATGATTTGTAATATGATATTGTGAAATAATCTGACATGATATGATGAAATGTGATAAGTGAAATGTTGAGTTAGTGAAATCGTGAATGTGTGACATGCATAATATGCATATACAAGCTAACAAGGTGTACCTTAAGGTCACTGGTGATGTAACAAGCTAACAAGGTGTAACTTAGGGTCACTGGTGATGTAACAAGCTAACAAGGTGTACCTTAGGGTCACTGGTGATGAAATGATGAGATATGTGATGAGACACGTGACTGACGCCACATGCATTTATGAGTCGAGTCCATGATATCATTGCATGATAAATGAGTGTACATGTAATATTGATTATGTATGTGTATTGTTTATATGTGATTGGTGTTTATGACTTGTAATATGTTTGTTGTGTGTGTGTGCTACCTAATCGTTATTTCTACACTTGGAACCGAGTGAGATGTTTCTCACTCCCTTGTTGTTATTTGTCTGTGTTTAAATTGTGTTGCAGGTGATCATCAGCATGAAGATGTTGGTGATGAGGCTTAGGCTTCAGTTGGACATGCTCTGATAGGATATGTGACATCGGGGCATAACTAGGCTTAGTTTAGAATGTTATTTCCATTAAACTATTTGAAAACTCAGTTTTATTTCTTTGTAATTTCCGTGTTGAAGATATTGTTTATAAGTTTATGGATGTGAATCCCCTACGTAAGATATTTGAGAATTTGATTTTATTTATGAAAGATTTTAATTAATTTTTTTTTAAATGATTGTATATGTATGTTGGGGTAGAGGGTGTCACACAAATAACTTCATCAATACACAAAGTAAAAGGATTTGCATATCTTAATTAAAATTCTCAAGTAAAAAGAAATAAACAAAATAAAATTTTAAAAATGAAGGCACAAATCAACCTTTTTCAAAACCTTAATTAAAATAACATAGAACATCATAAAATATTCTAAGTTCAAGTCATAATAAAGAAAATGATATAAAGTCGTCTAACCTTGATGTCACACTACCAGAGCAAAACCCATAAATCATATCGAAGCATCAAGCTTGCCTCCCTCATGCTCAATCTCATATACATGATCTACTCATGCATGACGTTTAACCTAAATAAGAAAAACAACAAAACAAACACAAGAGAAGTGAAGATATATCTCATCCATGTACAACACATATAAGGTATACAAGTAGCATAGTAACATGTCATACCACCACAATTTCTATCCATACAAGTCATTTAGTCCACAAGATTCATCACATTTTATTTAATGCATTAAACTCAAAAATCACACACATGTTGTTATTAAATGACCCATGCAACTCATGATCCTAACTCAATGCATGTGATGCCATCTTCAACATCACCAAAAAAATTCAAATACAAGGCAACCTAGGAGCACGTGGACCGAATCACCATACATTAGGTGACCCTTTCAATCTACTCCCAATGAAGGGAGATCTATTAGGATTCAATTGAAGTATTATAGTTGGTCATGATTACATCTCATACTCATCAGGGGCTCCCAACCATAACACCTCCAAGGTCTAAGTAGAAAATTATAGGCTCCCTCCTACATAAATTCACATCACCTCTCAAAGAAAGTATACATGAATGCACAGATTCTCACACAACAAACAATGCAACTAATAGTGCCACATCATGAACTTGTTAGACCTCTCTGTTTGGACCTCTCCACAAGATACCAAACCTTTGCTTCAATTTCACTATTGTTAAGTCTTTGCCCAGATTTACTCACCTCCTCATCATCATCACCTTTTACACTTTTAATATCTCTTTCATCATACTCACTTCCTTTCTATATTTACTCAATTATAGTTATCAGGTTTCTTTCTTCCTTTTTTTCATTCTCCTTCATCATTACTCTCATTTCTTTCTTCTTTTTAATTAATTACCCATGGTTATTTACTCTCTTCATTTCTTCTTTTAATTTCTAATAATATCATTCTCTCATATGCTCCTCTACTAATTGTTACTCTATTGCGATTTTGTGGCAAGCGCATCAAGTCTACTATAGTATAAATGGAGTACGAGTTGTCAATCCATAGGAACTTGGGAGATATTTTGAAATTTCTAATATCCTAATTAAAACTTGTAATAGAAAGAATTACAATTGAATATGAACACATTGTTTTGCATTCCAACATTAAAATAGTAAAGAAAATAATAGTGGTGAACAAATGTAAAGTTGAAAGATAATAGTTAGAGAAGCTGTTAAGATTGAAATTCACCTATCTTACTCCTATTTTATCCTAAGATTATCTATATATGAATTCTATCACTAAATATTATTGAATTCTCTAAGATCATTCTAAACCAATCCCATACCTTTAGAAATTCTAAGGATTCTAATTTAATAAATGATTCCTCAATTTATCAAATCAGAGTTCTTGCATTAAGTTCGAGAATCTATTAAACTAATAACTCTAAATCTATTCCTAGTGTTTATAATCATTAGGCAATTTGATTCAAAAAAAAAATTTAGAAAATGTTTTCCAACCAAAAGGTGAGTGATCAATTCACCTTAAGCGTTATGAACAAAATCAAATCACTAACACTAAAAAATAGAATATCATATATATAACTCAAAAGGATTACATAAGATTTTGATGGATTATATTCAATCCCAACAAAAGAATGCATCAGCTACTTATAGAAATGAGAGTAATCTCCATGTACATAGAAAATGTAGAAGAAGAAAATGAATTCTAAATCCTCATCCCCAGATGACTCATGTAGTTTCTTCCTTCAGCTATGTTCTTGTTATCTCCTTTGTTCTAAATCAATTATTTTTCTCTTTCTTCTTTCCTTAAATATGTCTAGTAATTAAAATAAAGTAGGCAGGAAAGAGACAAATCCACTCAACCCTTTTCCGAATGTTTGAGCGGATTGATGGATTTTTCAAGGTGAAAGGAAGCTCCATCAACTAAGCCCTTATAGATCCATGGAGCCCCTGGGAATCAAAATTTCTTCTCTGGACCAAATCTACTTAGCCCTTTGGAAACAGTTAAGCAGATTGGCTTTGCTAGTTGCAAATCAGTTAAGCAAATTTGAGGGATTTTTGAGATCTCGGGACTTCATTCAATCTACAAGCAAAAATGAAGGTTCATGAGTAAAAAGTCCATCAACTCTTAACAAAGCTAACTCGTTTACACATCCCTTTGATTCTTCTAATATTTTAGGGATTAAAAGCTAATTTATTTTAAAACTAGTTAAATAAATGTCAAAACAGTCAAGTCATTTAAGTAAAATTGACACTTATCGTACTATTAAAACTCACTCTCTTTCTCATCAACGAATGGGGAGATCACTGAGGCAAGGCTCCCAACCACTATGGAGAGTAAGGATGACAAATAGACTTGTATTCATGAGTAATACTCGAACCCATCTCGATTTGATGGAAATATCTGATTTGATAGAGCACGAGTAAGGCTACTATCCAATTTATTAAATCGGTTATAGGATAGAGATGAGTATATGCATAACTACCTTGTACTTATGCCTGCCCCCATCCTTACTTTGAATTTCTATAACACCCTTAGATTTTTAGGGTTTTAATTATGTGTGGTTGTTTATATTTTATAGAATTTATTTGAGATTTATCTAATTTTTACTCTATTTTGAATTTATGTCAAATGAAACTTAATTAATGTGATTTTTTAATTGCTACTCTATGTTGAAATTTGTGTCTTTTATATTTTTTTTTTGCAAAAAAAAAATTACTTAATTTAAGGGTAGGTACGGGGTGAGGATAGGTATACCTGATATCCGATAGAGACAAAAATGAGAAATAAATTTCATACCTATTAGGTATCAGAGATAAGGATGGATATAGGGTACGAACTCGAGGACGGGGATGAGGGTATTAATTAAAACCCACACTTGCCCTACCCCTTTTCCACCCCTAGCAGAGAGTTTAGGGACCTTTTTGTCATGTTTACGCTTAGTGTGGTTACTCTCACACCTAGTGCATAGAGGTTAGGAACCCCTCTACCTCTTTCATACTCGATGTGACAACTTCCACGCTAGCATTGAAGGAATAAGGACATCTTTAATGTTCTTATGCATAGCGTGATCTTGGTCACGATCAATGTCATCCATTAGAAAAAATGATGTCAAATAACACATGGCAAGACATTCCTTGCTCAACACCAAGAGGTCAAGGACCTCTTTTTGGTTCCTATGCCTGACATGGCCCTCTCCATGCCCAACATGAAGAATTGCACTCACCATGCTTGATGCATTAAATGCACGTTTGGCATTGTCACCGATCCTACACTTTGTAGGATCACAAACCTCATGATTTAGAGTTTTCTAGGAACCATCTTAACACTTAAAATCTCTAATCCAATCGATCAATAACATCAAAGGATGTTTATTTAACATCAAAACATATATATGAAATAACTTAATTACATTAAAACCCTTAGTCATACAAACCCCAACCCTCAAAGAGACAACATATAACGTATCACAAATTTGCATCACAGACCACAAAATTCACCATGATTATCCCAAAAAATTACAACAACATATTAATCAGACATTAACATTAATCTCATATCATCAACATAAGCATTAAATGAATTTCAAACAATAAACCTAAGAGACTTAGGGGTCACTTTACTATTCATATCTATCATATGTGCACACAATGAGACAATCTCACTCCCCTGTTTATCTTAGGTGATGACCTTTAAGGCACAAGCATGCTCTTCTACCATCTTTGCAACTACTCCATGTGCTCTTTGAGGTTTCCCTTGATAGGCACTCATAAAAAGTATTTGGTAGGAGAGAAGCTTTTAGTTTCCTAGGAATCTTATATTGGAAATATTGGTTTCCCATGTTTGTTATCTATTTTTTTAAATCTTAAAAAATATTATTTTCCAAAAATTACTTTTACCCATTTTTCTACAAAATCATTATCATGAGATTGAGAATCCAACTTTTTTGACTTAGAGGAAAATTTTTAATTATATAAAAAGATTACAATATCTTTTTTTTAAATTAGAAATATATAATTGAGTTTCATATTTCTAAAGTATCTTTCTCGTTTTCTCTCTCGCTTGCTACGTCTTTCACTTTCTTTCCCCCCTCTCTCCATCTCTCTTTCCCTCTACCTCTCCCTCTCTCCCCCATCCCCATTTCTCTCTCTTTTTCTTGTGTTTCATTATTTATTGACCTTGTCAATTTAATGTGATTAAAATTTATTTTATTTCTATAGATTAATGATATTTGATAACACTTTTTTTAATAAAGAAATAATATGATTTTATCCTTTTTAATCATAAGGTAACATTTTTCTTTGTTTATTTTTTGTGTTAAATTTTGTATTTAAATAATTTTAATTATAAGTTAACAACTTTTTAAAATAGTTTAAGTTTTATCAAATGCAAATATTATTATATAAAAATTTGTTTATATGTGTAATTAATTTTTATTATCTTAAAAAAAGTAATAAGATCATAAAAAAGTTTAATGACATATTTATAACATGATTTGAGTAAAGAAATATATATAATGAGATTATTTTAATAAAGGACATTTTTGTAAAAAAATATTTATATACTCAAGAATGTACTATTGTACCCGAATGTAAAAAGTTTTAAATCCAGGAAAACTTGTATAAATATTCTCAAGAACATTTATAAGTAATAAATTTTTTTTTTGACTATTTACAAGAATCATGATTCCTAGGATTAGTAATTTCTAATAATCATGATTCCTGTGTATGAAAAAAAAAACTTCTCCCTTATCAAACATCCCCTTAGATTCAAAACAAACATGCAAAACTAGCCTAACCCCCATTTTTAATAAGACTTCAGGTTAGGTTCAAGAATCTAACCCAAAGACTCTTCTCTAACCCACCGTTTATTCTCTTTTATTTTGGTTATTAAAAACCATATTTATTTATATTATAAACTCAATTAAATAGACTAATTAAGTCTATAATATAAATATTATTTAAGCAGGTTTATTTTATTTTAAATATTAGGATGTTACAACAACAACGATAGTGATGATAGTGACAACACTAATATTACCATCACCACCATTGTTATGCTGCCATGTAATAACAGCAACAACAACAGTGATATGATGGGGACAATGACGATAGTGGTAATGATAGCGATGGTGACAATAGTGTATTGCCACCATAACCATTCAAGTATTGAATCCACATTACTTTTGTAACAACTAATTAATCTAATTTAATATTAATTAGGAAAAAGAAAAAAATAGAATTATTTGAAAAATGCAATAAACATCAATAATATATTTTTAAAGATCTAGAATAATAAAAAGATAGAAAAGTTAATTGATAATCTAAAATAAAAGATGTTAGAAATTGATTTCATCATCTTTCCTCATGTATCTTTCCCAATTACTATTCAATTTTGGTATTTATCAAGTTAATTCATTAGCCAACGAAAATATTTTAACCCTAATTTGTTAGGTAGAGAATTGTATGTTCCTTAAGGAAAATTTTAATTCTTTAGTGAAGTTTGTTAAGCAACTCGCATTAAGATCAAATGTCTAAAACATTGACCAATAAGACTTGTCATATTCCTAGTAATAAGCATGAATAATATTATTCTTGAAATCATAGTTTCAAAAGGGTTTTTCAACTTCAATTAAATCTATGAGATCGTGCAATTGGTGATCAAGTCAAAACAAACCTTAAGAATAGAAGAAAAACAATTAATCAAATAAAAACTTTAATTGAATAAGAACATGAAAAATTATATGGAGAAGAGTCAATTATATCAATTCCCAACAACAACTCCTTTTATTCTCTCAAATCTCTCTAAAATATACAATATGGTGAAGTGTTTTTCTATTCTTTCCAAATCCTATTTTATAAGATTTCAAGTGTGTTTTCTCTAATTGGGTTTGTAATATCCACTTGCTTAGAACAATCAGTTCGCTTGCTTAAGCGAGTACTTCGTGATGCTTCCAAAAATGTTTTTGTGCTTGCTCGTTTAAGTAACCATGTTGGCTTGCTTAAGTAATCATAATGACATGTCTTTATTGACGTTGCTTTGTCAACTCACTCAGAGTGCTAAAATGTCTCCCTTAAGCAAGCTCTTTATGGTATTCCAATGATATCTTTTTGAGTTTTCTCGCTTAGAGCACTAAGGGTGCTCGCTTTGAACAAGTATGAAATCACTCCGAGTGTGCTTTCCTCTTGCTTTGAGTGAAAACTCCCAATGTTCTACTCATTTGCCAATAGCTCCTTCCTCTCCCTATATCTCAAAACTAACAAAAACTATAAAAAAAATTAAAAATTAAAAGAATTCTATAAATTAATGAGAACAAATTAAAAATACTTTTTTTTTGCAAAAATAAAACTCTAAAGCATAAGATATGTTCAAATAATTGTTTAAATTAGATAAAAAAAAAACATTAATATATTTAGCAATGATCATTAGTTTTAGTAGAAAGAACATCAACGATGATGATAATAGCAATGATTATGCATGAAATTTAATAATGCATGAAATGTGTGATGAATGTATATATATATTAAGTCAAAAATCATATTGAAAAAGGGAAATCAGAAGATGATATTATAGTAAATCAAAATTTCAAGACAAGTTTAAAATGGGAGAAACAGATTATGCAACCTACAAAGTGAGTACAAATTAGTTACATCATAGCAAAGTGCAAAAGTGAGCAAGATTCATACCACAGAATTTGAGGCAACAAGATCATACATTATTATTCCAGCATCTGCCAGGGCAAGGCTAACACATAATATAACAACTGGGAGATCACCTGAAACACACACGAATATTATCAACTGCCAGAAACTTGAAGATTTTGCCAGAAGATTTCAATTAAACTGCGTCTCTGCTTCAAAGTTTAAATAGGATCATTCATCACTACTTCTTAGTTCTTATAATTATAAAATCCAAAGGAATATTATTGCATCTCAAACAAGTTCACTAAGAACTAGCTAGACTACCATAAATGACTACCTCTTAATAGAAATGTTTAAGGTGTCCATAAAAAACTGTTAAATTACATTAAAAAAAAATGAGACACACACCACACGTACATGGCCTCGATTAATATAAACCATATATCCTTTGTGTTTGTGTGTACTTGACAGCCTATCAAAGAATACATGAATTATACTGATTGCATGGTAATCGACCATAATAACATGGAACCAATTCTCATCATAAGCAACTAGGCCTGACACAACAGAAGCTCCAACTGACTTCTCTTACCAAAAAACTATAAAAGTAACTTAATAAAGAAAATGCTTTTCATTTAGTCTCAGACAAACAAGCTGCTGCCACCCAAAAAGTGTGGGAAATGAGAATAATCCACCCAGGTACCTGGTTGTGCCACCTTGACAACAAAGTTTGCCCATGAGATTCAATCTCAGGTAGGTGATCAAAGTTTATTCATATACATTGACAATTGAACCACACCAACTACACAAAAATTATGTTAAAGCAAAATACCTCTTCACTTTTACACAAGAGAACAAGCATAGGTTGAAGCAAAGCAATCATTAAATGACAGCTAGATAGTTAAAATAAAAAATCAACTTAGGCTTCCTTTTGCATGTTTTATTATATTTATATTCAACACAATTTTTTTGTCCGCAAATATAAGAAGAATAATTTATGCATATATCCATCTACACTCACAAATAAATATAACGAAAGAGATAATCGTATAGAGAAAAAAAACTTTCTAAATATTTTTTATATCCTATTTGAAATATTTTAAATAAATAACCATGAAAATGAAGGAAAAGAGCAGTTGAAAATGTGATGGTTAAATTTTCTATTTTTTATTTCTTGATTTTGTATGAATAGAAATGTAAAACGTCTAATTAAGTGAAAATATTAAAAATATTAATAATTTGATATTTTGTATTATAAAATTATTTATTTATATTATTAATAATGTAATATATATATATATATATATATATATATTAATTATATTTTAATATATAAATAGATTGACTTATTAAATCTAACAATTTTTTTTTTTGCAAATAAATAAATTTTTTTTAAAAATTTAAACTAGACAATTTTATTAAATAGTTCAAATCAAATTATAAATCTTTGTTTAAAGTTTGATTTATTGTCATTTCTATGTATGACTAGCGTAAATAAAAACATTTTGTGTCTTTAGATATTTTTAAATAAAAAATAAAAATAAATAAATTTAAAAAGTGTGAGAAATTTGAAAAACAAATTTTTAAAAAAAGTGTAGAAAATATATAATAAAAAAAATGTAGAAGATAATTTTTGAAAGTCAAAGAACAAAATAAAAAATATATATACAATAAAAGGAGATATTATCTTTATTAATAATTATCATAAATGTACAATAATTTTAATACATCGTAATAACACACAATCATAAGTTTGAATTTATTCGTTATAAGTTCCTCAATCCTATTAATATTGTGACACCTTGAAAAAAAATTGTACAATTAAAGTGGAACATATTTTTGTTATCCCTTTCCATTTTAAGGAAATATTTTAACGACGCATTTAAGAAAAAAAAAATACTAGGATAATTATTCAAGATTTTAAATAATAAAATATTATGATATTTTTTATTTATAAAAATTACAATAACAGAAGTAAGATTCAAACTTAGAATTTGTATACTTCCCTAACTTCTGGTGACTTGTAATATTACATGCAATTCAAAGAAAAATCAATTGAAGTTTTGATCCACAATAGAAACTAAAACTAAAAGTTTAAAATTTATGCAACGGGGAAAAAAGGTTCTGTTGCTAATCCACACATGCCTTCTTTAGCAGCAACATCTCTTTGTATCCTAAGGTATCCTTGTTCACCCCACGTTGTTCCCCATGAATTCTTGGCCAACCAATACTTAGTTCCATCATCACTTACTCCATAACCCACAATAGTGACACCATGATCAAGTTTAGTGCCACATGATCCACTGAGGACCCCACTTGAATAAAATTGAAAAGTGCTAGAATCAATACCTACACTAACTGGTTGATTAGCAACAGCGAGAAGTAATGCAGTCTCATTGTTGACTGGGACCAACTCGTAATTCCTAATGGTAGCTGCATGTTGTGATGCTGCTGTTGCATTGCATTGTCCATCAACAGCACGATAAGGGTAAGAGGCTTCTGAGGCAATTCCTTTATTTGTCACGATGAATTTGAAGCCTTCTTCGATTGTACCCCCTTCGCAACCATGGTCTGCACCCTTTGTGTCACAATCAACAAGCTCTTGTTCTGATAAATCGATTAATTTGCCTGTGGTTAGCTTGATAATTCCTTCTACGGCTGCCACAACAGTAAATGCCCAACAATCTCCTGAAAGATAAAAAATACCAAGCAAAATTCATTAGATTATACACTAACTAATCAGAATTCATAGTTTACATTTAAGATAATATCATAATTGAAGGTTTAGAGTTTAGGGTTTAGGGTCAACATTTGGATTATATATCTCAACTTATGATTGAATGGTGAAGTGTTGAAAGTTTTTACACTACTAGAATATAGTATATGAGGTCATCTCCGAAAGATATTATTAATTAGAGTATTTTAAGATTAAAGTATATATAATAAGAGTTAATCACATATACACCGCCAGTGTAAAACTTTTTTATACTGACAACCAATCATATCTTTTAATAATGTCATGTCAGTTGCTCATTTAATGAAATAAAAATAAAATAAAATAATTTAAAAGATATGATTAATTGTCAGTGTAAAAAACTTTATACTGACAATGTATGGATGATTAGCTCATATAATAATAGTTTATAAAAAATTTTAATATTAGAATATTTTTACATGAATGATACAGTGTAATAATTGTTCTTATATGAAAACCATCTTAATTAGAGATTTTATTTAATTTTTAACAAAATAAATTTAAAGAAAAAACAAAATATGAGGTCTAGAAAAGGTGTATTAAAAACTTAAGGTTTTTCTATTGAAACAAAAATTAAAGAAAATTTAACATAGAAAAACCAACAAAAAGTGGATTAAGAATCCAAAAAAATTATCTTAAAGAAAAGAATTCAAAAAGAGTTTTATTATTGGAGATATTCTAAAGAGTGCTGAGAACACACTCTTTTAAATATTTTTTTTCATTTATTAAAATTTATTAAAAATTATAAGATTAGATGAGAGAATTAATAAAGAATATGCAAGACCGGTATAAATTTATATTTTTAATAAAATTTAACTAATAGAAGAATATATATTTAAAATAGGGTGTGAAAAATACTAGGATGAGCCTAGTGATTAGAGATTAAAATAAATATATAAATATTTGAGTTTGAGTTTTAGATTCTATACTACTCCTTGAACCTCTATAAAAATATATATAAATATTTTTTATACTCCAATCTTTAAAAAACTTCAGAAATTAATCTAATGGTGGAGATTATTGCACAACTGCCTTTAAGTTAAATTTTTCATTTTCGTGGTTGAAAATATTTCTTACTTAAAAAACCAAGGTGTGTTGGTAGCATGATACGGTAGTAATATATAATATCATTTAATAATTGTTTTATAAGTGCTTGGAAATTTGAAGGAATTATGAAGTTCATACCACAGTTAACGCCTTGAGCCTTGACGGGTGTGACAGCTCCTTTCTGTCTCCAATCCAATGTTTCCGGCACTTGTGTCAGTTGTTCATACCTGAATGTGGATGTAAATTTTTTAGACAACACACGACCCTTGAGTTTATTGGTGGCTTTGAATTCCTCATTCGTGAGATCAGCAAATTGGTTAATACCAAGCTTATGAGATTTGTTTCCTTCATTGTTAAAGGCTTCTATATATTTCACGTTTTGCTCGAATATTTTGTATCTCAACTCTTTCTCAGAATGGTCCTTGTAGACTATTCCGTATTGAGCCATCCATTGTTCGTACCTCTCTTGCATTGAAGCATTTTCGAGATTGCGAGCACTTCCATTGAATGCCCAAAATCCAACAAGGAGAAGGAAAGCCAATATAGGGCAATGGAGAACACTTTTGAAAGTCATGGAAATGACTATAAAGAAAAATTGCTTAGTGCAGTATGAGAAAGCAGATGTGTTGGTCCCTAAGATCGCTTGATGTATATATATACATAGAAATAAAAAATATTCAATTACCACCCTTGCTTAAAGATTTCAACATCTATATTAATGATGTAAAAATTATTTAATAATGGATTGACTTGAATAATAATAATAATATTAACCATGGATTGACTTGAATAATAATATATTAATATTAAATATAATTAATATTGTCATATAGTTGACTTAAATAATTCGTTGATTTAGCAATTATGTTTTTCTTAAAATTTGTTTTTGATCTTACTACTTCTAGAATTATAACACATGTTGAGACCCGTTTTTGTAACTCTATCAATGATGCCTTCCTATGCGAAAAATAAAAACACACATGTATGTCAAACAAAAAGTTAATTTTAGTTTGAATTCGGCTTTTTACCATAATAAATAAATAAAAAATAAAAATTATTGAAATAAATTAAAAAAAATATTTATTAAAATAAATTATTTTGGATACGAAGAGAGAGAAAAACAAGAAAATGTGATTGTATATAATGTTGATGAGTGAATAGAAAACGTTGTAACTATTGACACTTTCTTCATGGTGGCACTAGTACAAAATATGATTTTTACGTCACTGTATTCTTGTTGGAAAATGAAAAATCAGACGTAAAAAAAACGTGGTGACATTTCTGAAATTATGTCCAAGTTTTTTACGTCGGACACCACGAGATCCGACGTAAAAAGTCTAATTTACGTCAGACTACAAGGAGATTCAACGTGGATTTCAAATTTTACATCGGACCTCATGGTGTCCGATGTAAAAACCTTGTTATATCCTCAAATTTCAGGTGACTACTCCGACGAAGAATTTGTACGCAACCTGAGTGTTTCTGGTCACGGTGAATGACGGCGACGGTGGCAGCGACATCCATTCGTCATTGCAGATCGTTTTATCTGATTGGATTGAAGCTTTTGGTGCGCGTCTTGCTTAGGTTAGCACTTAAGGCTACTTGAAGCTTTTGGGATTTAAGGTTAGTGTAAATACATTGTTTTACATTGTTTTGGTGGCGGCGATTTGATTGGATTGGAGGATACATTGTTAGGCTTTTCCTCTAGCGATTTTTGGCAACGATGGTATGAGACTTTTGGGTGTTTTTCGGTCACGGTGAGCGGCGATAACAACGATGGCAAAACCTATTTTTGATTCTGAACCTATCTCTCCAATTGGATTGAAACATTTGGGTATTTTTTGGACGTGTTCACGAATCGAGATTTTTTTTTGTCTGTTAACTATTTTATGTCGGACGTGGAGGATGTCTGACGTAATTTTATGTCGGCTAAAACACCCAACGTAAATTTACGTCTCCTGCATTGACGTTAGACTTTTTTCCAACATAAAAAGTCTAAAAATACAAACATAAAATATCTCTTTTGTACTAGTATGGATAAACAAGCAAAAATGCCATAGGTCTTGACGTTTTGTACACACTAGTACTCTTTATTTTCCCGTGACTTTGGACATATATTTTTGCATGGTAATTAGGTAGAAAACGTCATACACCATAATATTTTTGGTGCATGGTAAGTTATCATTGAAAACATCATACACCACATGACATTTTTGGTGCATGCATATTGCATATGGTGAAAACGTCTAATGAATTGTTCTAATTATTTGGGTGTAATGTTTGCAATCTTGAATAGGTGCGATCATACCAGAACTAATGTACCGGATCCCATCAGAACTCCGCAGTTAAGTATGTTTGGGCGAGAGTAGTACTAGAATGGGTGACCTCCTGGGAAGTCCTCACCTATTTAAAAAACCCCAAGCGTGTAGTTCAGTAGTAGGGGTTGATCCATGCTTAAACAAGGTCACGGGTTCGAATCCTGCCTTGTGTATGCAGCCGCGTTAAATCTTGGGACCAGCTATCCCACCCTTTGAGGTGCCTCCAACGTAGCGAGGAGATTAGTCACTGCTATTGGCAGTGAATACTCCAGGGACGAAAAAAAAATGTTTGCAATCTTGAATGGCAAGAAATAATAAGGATAAAGTAAACCAATCCATTAACCAGTATATTATTTAATTGTTACTCTGGCAGTTGTTCAATGGATTAAACTATCTACACAGGTGAGTCTTTTTTGTTTTGAAACTGACGTTGGTTCCTTTTCTTTTCTTTTCCTGTTTATATGTTGACTTATTATCTTTTTCTTTTCTGTTTATTATATGGAAAATTCTACAGTACCCACTTGTTCCGGCCACGAGGTGCACTAGGGTTTCTGCCTAGGTCAAGCCTCAAAGCCAGAGCATTCAAAAGTGTAAACTGTCGTCCTAGCCCTAGGGTTTTGGGTTTTATAATTTTGTGTTATGGGCTTCGTGGGCCCCACGATTATCGGGATCCCCCTTAACCGTTCTTATCTCGAAGCCCTGGGGGTGAGTGGTGGTTAGTCAAGTCGGGATTTTACCGGGAGGGTACACTTGCCTTCCAGCCCTAAGCCGATAAGGCGAGAGGGCTTGTGGCCTGGAAGACCAGTCGGATATTAGACGAGTGGGGGGTCTAGTCGGAATTTTACCGGGAAGGTACACTTGCCTTCCAGCCCTGAGCCGATAAGGCGAGAGGGCTTGTGGACCGGAAGACATTGATCTTCTTTTTGGGACGAGAAGTTTAACCACAGCGCTCACATACGTGGTACCGACCTGCTGGAGGGGGACCGAGATGACTTGGAGAAGATGAGCGCTTTCTCCATCGCCAAGGGCGTTGAATCGCTGACGAACCGCCTTTCTGCCCTTTCACTCATCAACGAAGACAAAATTCGTGGGCTAGTGAGAGAGAACAAATTGCAGGGAAAGAAGATATCCTCTTTGGAGGAAACTTTGAACAAAAGTAAGGTGGATTTTAAATGGGTGGTTAATGAGCGGGATAAGTTGCTGGAAGGGCGTCGCGTCTTCGAGGATGAGAAGCAAGCTTTGGCAGCCGAGAAGGTTGCACTGGAGAGTGAGCTGACCGAGACACGCCTGGCAAGGGACAAGTCGGCCGATGCCGCTAATGCCCTTGAGAAAGATTTGTCCTTGATGAAGCTTGAAGTAGAGAAACTTCATAACGACCTTCAAGCGGCGAAAATGGATTCTCTAAAGAAGTTTGTTCAAGGGTTTGATGCTGCCACTGCTCAAGTGAAGTTTTTGTACGTCGATGTCGACCTTGGAGGCCTTAGCTATTTCAAAGAGATCGTGGATGGGCAGCTCGTAGATCCCCCCGAGGAAGATTGAATCTGTCTTTACAAACCTCTCTTGCCTTTTGCATTTGTTTAGCCTTCTAATTTCAATTCTCTGTGTAATTGACTGACTTTTGCGTATCAAGAATTTGTCTTTTTTACCAAGTTTAGCTTTCATGCTTCGTCGCTTTGTGTGCTGTTATTGTTTCCCTTGGTGAGACGAGTGTGACTTAATGATAAAGGAGTGTTTTTTCTGAACCTTTGCCTAAAGGAATTCAAAGGAATTCAAAATTTTTCCAAGTTAAAAATGAATATCAAATCATCTAGTCGTCCAAAAACCGACTAGGAAAATGTCAAAAATTTTCTAAGTTAAAAATGAATATCAAATCATCTAGTCGTCCAAATACCGACTAGGAAAATGTCAAACTTTTTCAAAGTTAAAAATGAATATCAAATCATCTAGTCGTCCAAATACCGACTAGGAAAATGCCAAACTTTTTCAAAGTTAAAAATGAATATCAAATCATCTAGTCGTCCAAATACCGACTAGGAAAATAATTAATTTTTTCTAAGTAAAAAGTTGAACATGAAAATAGTCGTCTAAATACCGACTAGGAAAATAATAAATACATGAAAATGATTGCTTCAAAGTTTCAAACTTCAAAATCAATGGATCAATCGGCCAAATACCGGCTGCAAAAGTGATGAAATTTTTTCTAAGTTTCAAACTTCAAAACCAACGGATCAATCGGCCAAATACCGACCGTAAAAGTGATAAATAAATGACATTTTTTCTAACTTCAAAATCAATGGATCAGTCGGCCAAATTCTGACTGCAAAGATGATAAATGAATGAAAATTTTTTCTGTTCTAGTGCAATTTAACCATGCAATCGGCCAAACGCCGACTCAAAATAGTGAGCGAAAATTTTTTCCAAGTTCAAGCGAAATTTAACCATGCAATCGGTCAAACGCCGACTCAAAAATAGTGAATGAAAATTTTTCCAAGTTCTAGCGAAATTTAACCATGCAATCGGCCAAACGCCGACTCAAAATCAATAAGTGAACCTTTCTTTAGATTTAAAATGAACTAGTAGAATTCAAATAATGGAATAGAACTGTCAGATCAGCATTGAGCTGCAATTATATGCACGGGTCGTCCAAACTCCGACTTATGTGTTTGGAATCGTCAAAATTCTGATTAACAAGGGTGAATAAGATGTGCTAAGTTAAAGAAACTGCTTGTATCGTAATCTGTCTTCGAGTTATTTATACTCGCACAGCCGAACTTTTGCCGACAATCATGAGTTTGGTCTTCGAGTTATTTATACTCGCCCAGCCAGAATTTTGCCGACGATCACGAGTTTGGTCTTCGAGTTATTTATACTCGCCCAGCCAGCATTTTGCCGACAATCACGAGTTTAGCCTTCGAGTTATTTATACTCGCCCAGCCGGACTTTTGCCGGCAATCACGAGTTTGGTCTTCGAGTTATTTATACTCGCCCAGCCGGACTTTTGCCAAAAATCACGAGTTTGGTCTTCGAGTTATTTATACTCGCCCAGCCGGACTTTTGCCGATAATCACGAGTTTGGTCTTCGAGTTATTTATACTCGCCCAGCCGGACTTTTGCAGACAATCACGAGTTTGGTCTTCGAGTTATTTATACTCGCCCAGCCAGACTTTTGTCGACAATCACGAGTTTGGTCTTCGAGATATTTATACTCTCCCAGCTGGACTTTTGCCGACAATCACGAGTTTGGTCTTCGAGTTATTTATACTCATCCAGCCGGACTTTTGCCGACAATCACGAGTTTTCCTACGAGTCAATCAATTTGAAAATAACGATTTTTATTATTTGATGTTACCTCGTTAAAAACCTTTGTAGCATAAAACCCTCGCAGCAGACTCCCATGCTTCCTCCACGAATTAACATCTGAGCACGAAAGTCCATTAGATGTTGACTAGGATCCTGTTTTCGTCAAACGGTTCCACCTGCTGATACGAAGCTGTTCTTTGACAAACCAAACCTCATATTGACGATCCGAACGGTCAGAATGAAGAACCTCACTTCCTGAACCTATAGTCCAAAAATCAGCCCGATCCAACGGTGAACGACTTCACACCGATTAAAACACAGTACCAGCTCTGTTTTGTGCTGGAACACTTTCACCTACTGATATGAAGCTGTTTTCTCCCAAACCAGGCCTCCGGTTAATAATCCGAACGGTCAGAATGAAGAACCACATTTCTGGAACCTACAGTCCAAAAATCAGCTCGATCCAACGGTGCAAGACCTTACACCGATGAAAACACGGAGCGCACTCTGTTTTTTAGGCAGAAACCCTAGCAGCAGACTCCCATGCTTCCTCCACGAATTAACATCTGAGCACGAAAGTCCATTAGATGTTGACTAGGATCCTGTTTTCCGTCAAACGGTTCCACCTGCTGATACGAAGCTGTTCTTTGACAAACCAGACCTCATATTGACGATCCGAACGGTCAGAATGAAGAACCTCACTTCCTGAACCTATAGTCCAAAAATCAGCCCGATCCAACGGTGAATGACTTCACACCGATTAAAACACAGTACCAGCTCTATTTTGTGCTGGAACACTTTCACCTACTGATATGAAGCTGTTTTCTCCCAAACCAGGCCTCCGGTTAATAATCCGAACGGTCAGAATGAAGAACCACATTTCTGGAACCTACAGTCCAAAAATCAGCTCGATCCAACGGTGCAAGACCTTACACCGACGAAAACACAGAGCCCACTCTGTTTTTGTGCGGGAAACTTCCTCTCCTTCTCTCTCTCTGGGTCGCGCTCCTCTTTCAAGCCATTGATCAACACCATCATCTCCTCCATGGTAGGGTGTTGTTGTCGTGGTTGGATGTGCCGCCTCTCGCCATAGTAGAGTGTAGGTTTTTTGTATTTCTTGGGGCGTAGGAAAAGTTTTACCGTAGCCCCACGGTGGGCGCCAAAATGTTCCGGCCACGAGGTGCACTAGGGTTTCTGCCTAGGTCAAGCCTCAAAGCCAGAACATTCAAAAGTGTAAACTGTCGTCCTAGCCCTAGGGTTTTGGGTTTTATACTTTTGTGTTATGGGCTTCGTGGGCCCCGCGGGCCCCGCGATTATCGGGATCCCCCTTAACCGTTCTTATCTCGAAGCCCTGGGGGTGAGTGGTGGTTAGTCAAGTCGGGATTTTACCGGGAAAGTACACCACTATAATTAATTGTGGGGTACCGGAACAGTCGTCTAATATATATATATATATATATATATATATATATATATTTATTGTAATTACTTATTTTTATTTAGCACTTTTAATAATTTATCTTTATAAAATTTTCTATATCTTTATATTATTTTTATATTTTTTAATTTTTATCTTAATGTAGCATATATTATAATTAAATAGTTTAATATTAATATTTTGTTAATAGGTTTTAGTTTTTCTTTGGTGTTAATTTTTTGAATTTATAATATAAATTAGTTTTTCAGTTATATTATTTATTATTTTTTCCTTTTTATTTTAATATTTTTATAGTATTATTATAACTTTTTATTTGGTTACAGTTTTTCTTTCTCCCTAACATGCAACCACGATGGGATGTTTACAGCCAAAATGCATATAACAGGTAGCAAATGCAGCATGTGCAGTCATGAGATGTGTAAACAAAACGTCTAAGCATTTGACGTTTTATGTTCAATACGTTTGACAACTTGAGTTGCAGACTCATCACCTCACCATTGTTGACGTTTTGTTCTCATTTACATCTCTTTTATGTGTAGAAAATAATTTATTTTGGTTAATAGTTTTTTTTAACATATTCGAGTAATTTTTATTTTTTTTATTTATCATGGCCAAGTTGTTTTAAAAAGTCCGAGAATTCTTCAAATTTATTTTTAACCCTCTAATTATTTTATTTATAAAATTAATTCTTATAAAAATAGAATAAGTTGAGTTTGATTTTCGAAAGATATTAATTGCCTAATTCCAATTTGTTTAAAAAAGTCCTTACAAGTTGAGGAGTAAATATAGTTAAATTTTCATTTTATTAAATATTACAATGTTTATATGTTTGTGAGTGCTTATCATGAAAAAATCATCCACTGATAGAGTATATTTTTGGTCATTTTATTAGCCAAACACTTTTTTATTGTTTCAATTAATGTGAAATAATAAAATGAGAAATCTAGTATTCTATTTTATTATTATCATGAAGGTTTTTTTTAATAACAAAATAGAATAACAGATTTTCCATTTTATTATTGTAAAATTCTTCATACAATTAAAAATTGTTTAGCTAGTAAAATGACAAAAAAAAAATTGTTAGTAAATGTTTTCTAACATGATAATCACTAGCGAATTTATAAATATTGTAATATTAAATAAAAAAATATAATTATAAACTAATTTAAACGAAATGAAATTAGCATATCTTAAAACTAAACTAAATTTATTTTTTTTACAGAAAATATTGTATTTTTTTAGTCAATAGGACATTCTCACTCATGGGGCTAAAAAAATTATCAACTTCAACATATTTTAACGGAACTAATTTAATAAATAAAAAAGTGAAGAAAGTACCAACAAGAAATTTGAATTGTTTTAGAATGATTTTCTCATTATTTTTTAAGATTCATAACATGTATGTCTTTTATTAAATTTATCGTTTTTTTTCTTATTTTAATTATAACTATGTAATACATCATTCTTATTCTAATTAGATGTAATAATTAACTTTTAATAGATTCCAAATTTTAGTACATATTTTTAGGGAGAAAAGACACATTGGATCAAAACCAAAAAGAAAGATAAAAATGAATAAATAAGAAGATAAATCTTTCTCATTTATTTAAAAATCATTATCTCTAATAGTTAAGAAAATATTTGCTAGACATTTTCCCACTTAAACTTCTACTCCTTATTTACATCTCACATCACATGAGAGATCGATGGTTAAGGATTCGTTTTAGTTCATCAGGTACAAAGAGCCCAAACTTAAATAAATATGTGTATTTTAAAAATAATTTTTTTGATTTTTTTTTTTTTTTGAAAAGGTCACTTTGTTAAAAGCAATGATCAATCGCATGTATAAAATACAATCAATTAATTTGTACAAGAGCATTTTATCAGCTTTTCTTTGAAAAAGAGAATTTATAGAGATTCTTTTAACTTATTAAATTTGATTTTTATTTATTATAATTATTTATAAATAAAATTTTATTATTTTGAAATAAATTATCAATAAATAAAAATAATTTTATATAATTTTCTTAAAATTTATTTTGTTAAATAAAATCCTTTTGTTTTTCACTTTAACATATTTTATTATTTTAAAGTAATAACATTGTAATGTAGAAAAATATTTTGACATAGAGAAAAAATTATCGGCAACTATTATTTATTTAAATTGATGAGTAACTTACTCTTAAAACACATCTAAATTTTAAATAACACATTTAAAATGAAAATATCATAGGAAAAAAAGAAAAAATAGTCATTAGTTTAATTATTTATAATCATTCATTTATTTATAAATTAAAGTTTAATTTATAAATAATATAGAAAAGATTAATAAAAAGATAAATCTAGATAAATAAATAGTTAAACATGTAAAATCCCAACTTTTTTTTTAATAAATTAATAAAGATATTTTAATTTTATTAATTGGGATTATTTGTGGATAACGAGAGTTATGAGAGAATATTTTCTAAATTAATTATTATAGGTAATATATTATTTGAACTTTAAGAAATAGATAATTAACAATGAGATAACAAACTTTTACTAGCATAAGATATGGTTTAGTATTTCCTTATATAAATATATTAGTTGGGTTAAGGTTGCCTCACTTTATACATTGAGCATTTGTGAAATTTGAAGAAGAAGGAGAATTGAAAATAACCTTGGGGATACACATGTGGAATTTGTAACGACCCACTCTAGGCCGTCACATCCATAACTAATATATAAAAATAAAATAATATATAATAAAGAAAATAGAGCAAGGGCCAACTACACTAGAATGTAAATATACAATAACATATAAATTGTTTCTAAAATATATAACATATTTTTATAACAGAGTCATCATCCTCAATAAAGATTATACAGTAATCCAAAAAGATAATATAATTACAATATTATGAAAGTATCAAAATGAGACACCCTAGGTGCTGGTCAAGCTCTAAGTCTAGCCATCTCTTAAAGCAGTTACCCAAAAAGACTTCTTGCTATCGCAAAGCCTCACACCTAATCTGCTCCCCCACATAGTGAGATCATCACAGTCCACATCATGGAAATATAAGGGTTAGCACATATAAAATCAACCATAGTACAATAAAATAGAATATCATTAAACTAGATATTCATCAATATGTATCCATACCAAAGAAATGAACATTATAAACAGTTATTTCCATGCCAAATGTAAACCAATCCAGAATCTAATGTATACACATCCATGCCAATGCATACATATTTTATGATAATAAAGAATTCATAACCAATGTATACAATTCATACCATATGTATACATATTAGTTCCACATCCAAAACAAAGTCACACCACTGTATAATCCATGATGTAACCAACACATCCAAACCAAATGTTGGCCTCAACACATCCAAACCAAGTGTCGATTCGGTGCAACATGTCATCAACCCATGTCACACACCTAAGCTCTCATGGAAAATATACAGTTAGATTACGTCGTCACGTAACCCTGGCGATTGTGGCCACTTCATCCATCGGTATGACTCGGCCTTGCCCCATATCGGTAGCAAATAGAATACTTAGAGGAGTACTTCAGAATCCACCTAACATCTGAAGTGGTTCATTATATAACCTTTGGAAAAGTTCCATATTGGAATCCTCACTATGGGACTCCTAATTCCATGTTTTTCCAAAGATTATATCCTGATCCCACCAAGAGATCTAATCCATACCATAACCTTACTCCTCTAAGTTCTATTAGCTTTCCAAACCACACACATATAGCATATTCCATAATTACATACAAACTTTTCCATAACCATGCCAAATCATTCAATATAATAACATAAATAATTAAACACCTAAAACAACCATTAACTTAAACACATGACAATCTTCATATAAACAAAATAGCATATTAAAAATTATACTACCTCTATCATGCTCATACATACTAGATTAAGTCTTATAAGTACTACCCTTACTTGGATAAACAGGAATCGAAACTAGGGCAGAACCTCCTCCTCTCTTTCTTAAACAGGAACCGAAACTAGGGTATCTGGATTTCTCTTCCTCTCTCTCCTCTTTTCTTTCCTCTCCTCTCTCTTTCTTTCTCTCTCTCTCCTTTTTCTCTCTCTAAGGTCTCCTCTTCTCCAATCCTCAATTTCCCAACCCCCAGCCCCCTATTTATAGAATTCTGCCTACCTAACCCGGAACGGCCCGTTCCGAAAGCGAAACGCCCGTTCTAGGCCCAAAAAAATCTACGTAAGTTTTAAAACTGGAACGGCCCGTTCTGAAACCATAACGGCCCGTTCCGGGACTCATCCAGAACGGCCCGTGCTCCTCCCGGAACGGCCCGTACTCCTTCCAGAACGGCCCGTTCCAAAACCAGAATGACCCGTTCTCCTTTTGGAACGGCCCATTCTCGACCCGTTCTCAATTTTAATCCTAGTTCATTTTTGGCGCTTGGAACGACCCGTTCCGCTTTTGGAACAGCCCGTTCCAAATTACCAAAACACCCTATACCTTTATAAAAATTTACGAAAATGTCATTAATAAATAATAATAATAAAAAATGGCTATTACAGAATTTGGCATTCATTGAGGTGAGAGAGGAGTGAGAATCTCACTTTAGAGTGCAGGTTACCTATAGGGTAGTGGAATTGGCCTCCAATTTTGTTTGTATGTGTGTACGATGCATGATGGGATAAACCCAATTTTGATTGGGATCTTAGATCATGGTATCTATGAATTCTCTCATATTTTGATTGTGATGTTATATTATAATTATATTTATGATCTGTGACATTGTCTATAATTGTGAATCTATGAGTGCTTGGGTTCTTAGGAGAAACCTAAGGATTAATACAAAATAAATTATTAGAGAAACAAATGTGAATAGGAAACTTATAGAGAAATAAAATAACTATGTTGTAGATCCCCCTTGTATCACTTATTTTGTAGAGTCATATTTGTAAGTTGTATCATTTGTAATTCGTACATTATGCAAGAAAAACCCTTATTGATATCGCATCAAGTGCCACATAGGTTCGTCAGACGTGAAGCGATAAAAGGCTTTTTATAATGATCACGTTGACGTACATGAGCATGGTCACACTAGGCATAGGAGCTCTAGAGGCTCCCTATTGTGAAATTCTCTAGGCGTAGACAGAGTGCTTTCAACCTCAACCACGTTTCAATTTAATAATTATTTAATTTCTTTAAATAATTAAATTCATTTTTTAATTACTCATTCAAAAGTCAACTTACTTATTGAAGAGTTCAACATAACGTATATTCCCACAATGAGATATTAAACTTCGAAAACTCTTCTAGTTTCTATGTATCTGAATATAAACATGTATCCACATGTCTAACAACTTATCATCGTATATCGTTACAGTTAAGACATCATTCAACTTATGTTTTAACCATACAATAACATAACATCATATCAACTTACATCTTTAAAACTTAATCATCTTTTAACATACATAACAACTTTACAACTTTAACAATTATTAATATTCATCTTACAACATATACATCATCAACGTACAACCACCTTTCACCTTAACATAATTATCATCATACGTCATTTGTCATACAATTCATATATTGTTATTCAACTATAAGGCAACTTAAAATATCATACAACATGTATCAATATACAACTTACATCTTAACATCATCAATTCATCTATCAACTTTCAACATACATATACATCAAGATTTCACAATCAAAACAATATGCAATCATACATCAAGGATTCCCCATGAGCCAAAGATTCTCAACTTTAAGAACCCCTTTTAGTAATTTCATCAAGAGGAACAGGGGGGAGCAACAAAGAATTTGTCGCTTAGCACTAGGAGCAATGTTCAACACCTAATTCTCTATGAGCCCAATGCTCAACATCAGGAGCAACACTCAACATTGAAATCTTTGTGAGCTCAAATGCTTGGCATCAAAAGCAATACTCAGCATCGAGACAAGAACAATCACCAAGTTATTGAACCCCGAAACTTCATATTCACACATGGAACTTAGAAATCAATTACATGCAATATCAAATTTACATATATATGCAACATTTTCAACTGATTTTGAACCACAAACAATACATGCAACTATCAAGACATTAAGATTATCCATTTTTTTTGTCAACTTACTTAAGAGAACATCAAAACACCAAATCCTCTTTGTGACCCACAACTCAAAAACCAATAAATCTAAGAATACAACACAAAATTAGTGATTTTGAAAGGTATTAATCAACATGTATACCACATGGAAACAATGCAAGCTTCCTTTATCTCGTTGACAATTTGAAACTGATAAAAGGAACTGAAAAGACAACGAGCTCCGTACAACTACAAGGAGAGATCCTCAACTTCACCAACTCAGAATCCTCACCACCATGCCTCTAATCAGTTATAAGGAAGGAAGAAAAGGGCTTCTCAGCCGTAGAGGAAAAAAGAATAAGGGGAAGGTTCACTCAAAGAAACCTCTCTCTAGTCCTTCTCTCTTGAAGAGAAACCGTTTTATAATTTCCTTTAGTTGATCCAACCTAACACCCAACACAACTCCTATAAAATAAACACATCAAAACATGATTGTTACTATCAAAAAATAAAAAAACCATTAAAATGAGATATTATGAGTAATCAATTTCAAAAGATGTTAAAATCGTTACTCTCTTGAAGCCCCTTAATTTTTGAAATTATTTAAAATAATATCAAAAGGACGTAAAAATTTGTGAGAAGCCTGTGCATCTCATGCTTAGGTGGCAAATTGATTAACTTACACTACAACAACCTCCTTGGTCCAAGTATATGTGCACAAGCCTCACTATTCTTACTAACCTCTTTATATGTTTATATCATAACTTGATATATAAACCATTCTCCAAAGACAATACTAGCCAATGTGGGACTTCTTCCTTTTTTAATACCTTATATACAACATTTAGTTCATTGAAACAATGAAAATTTGATCCTAAGACTTATAGAGATGCACTTCCTAAATGTATTATTAAGCATGATCTTCCATATAGTTGTGTTGAATTTGAAAGGGTTTAAATTGTGAATAAATTGTTAAATCATTATTTTAAATCCAATTGTAAAAACACTTCAACAATTGATCACATTTGTGACTAGCTATGCTCATTTATAACTAGTGTAAAATATCAATTAATCATATTATAATTTTACTTTTTTTTCATTGTAAAAAAATAGATTTAATTTTTTTCATATTTTTAATTAGGCCAATTTAATCTGGCCTAACATGGGTCAAGTTGGACCAAAAAATAGAATAAAAAAGAATTTAGGTTAAGCTAACGTAGCCTAAAATAATATTTGTCTCGTGTAAGTTAGGTTAGACGGGGCGAATCCAACCTGTTTGACACCTTTTAAGGGTAGGGATGGGGGAGCAAAATCTACCATTGACCCACCTTATTGCCATGCATACCAACTATCAAATGAGCATATCTTTTATATATGTATAAAAAAAAAAGTTTCTTTAAACAAATAATTTGTTTAATTTAAATTAACTCCATTTGTTTTTGGTTTTAACAAATCTTATTATTTTTAAAATATTATTACTATAAGACTTAAATATGATTTTAATCATATAAAATAAATAAATTTTGATTTTGATCCATGATAATATTTTTTTTTTGGTTTTTCATTTCTTAAAATTTGTAAGCATTAATTTTAATTATTAAAAAATAACAAATTTTGGTTTTTCTTCATATAAAATATTTTTCTATATCATTTTCATTATGACGATCGAAATCTAAATTCATTATTTTTTCTTAATTGCCCTTTTAGAGTAAATAAATAACATTTGATTTTAAAATGTATAGAAAATTTTAGAAATGCCATGCATGATCTTATATCACTAATAATCATAAGTAACACATAAAATAGTCTTTTAACCTTTTTAATAAATAAATAAATAGTTTAATTGATTACATAATAATAGAGATTAAAAATAATATTTACAAATTTTAGAGATGAAAAAAATTATAGAGACCAAAATCAAAACTTTCTCATTGGGTAAAGACTAAAATATATTTAAGCATTGTTATAATTATTCTATTATCTTCAAAATTAAATTAAATACTTATATTTTAACTTGTGCATTTCACAAAATAAATGTTTATTATATATAACTAAATTTTATAATAAATTAAATAAATAAATAATATATTTGTATATCTAATTATTTAAAAATTTTATAAATATGTATTTTTATTTAAGATAAATAATTTAAATTGAGACATAAGATTATTATTGATAATTTATTATAAAATATTAAATTTTAATTTATCAATAAATATGACAAATAAAAAATTAAATTAGATAAAAAGTTAAAAATCTTTAAATTCTTTTCACATATATTAAAAAAAAAACTCTTAAAAATACTATCGTGTAAGATAATTATTTTTATTTAATATAAGAAGCTAATTTTTATATACTTGGATCAGTTTCATTCATGGAAAGAATCTAATAAAATAATTTTAATTTATATAATTAAATGATTATTTTTTTATTATCTCAATATATACATTTGTGGGGATTAAAATGCAAAAGTTTAAATAAAACTTTCAGTTTTTAATTATGAACTTCCGAATCCCGACAATGATTTAGAAGAAATTTTAGAAAGGTAAAATAGTTTCCATCTATATATCGATTGATACAGTAAACAAGTATAAATTATTCATGATATTTCTTTTTACAACAGATAAGGTTTGAATCTGTCACTTTCTATAAGTTCTTCAAACCTATAAATATCACACAGTAGTGTTACCACAGTTCCATTGGTTTGTACGTTGCATATATAGATTATGAAATAGTAGTAACAAAGTTTACCAATTATGCAGTGGGATAAGAAGCTTGCATTGCTATTCCACACAATCCTTCCTTAGCAGCAACATCTCTTTGCATCCTAATGTATCCTTGTTCACCCCACTTTACTCCCCACGAATTCTTGATCAACCAATATTTAGTTCCATTATTACTTCCATACCCCACAGCAGTGACACCATGATCCAAGTTGATGCCACATGATGATCCATTAAAGACACCACCTGAATAAAATTGAAACTCGAATCCACTAGCATCAATGGCCACAGAAACTGGTTGGTTAGCCACAGCTTTGAGAAGTGCACTCTCACTATTGGCAGGAACATCCTCGTACCCCTTAATGCTAGCTGCATGCTTGCCTACTGCTTTTGTATTGCATTTTCCATCAACACCCTTATAAGGGTAAATAGATTCTGTAGTGAGTCCTTTGTTTTTCAAAATAAATTTGAAGGCATCGTCCATAAGACCTCCTTCACAACCTTGGTCCACACCCTTTGTGTCACAATCAACGAGCTCTTGTTCCGATAATGAGACCAATTTGCCAGTACTCAGCTTGGTGATTCCTTCTGTTGCTGCCACAGCAGAAAATGCCCAACAACTTCCTGAATGACAAAAATACATTCAATTATAAGTCTTAGTACTTGTAAATTTCAGATATCATCAAATTAAAACACATACCACATTCGCCTTGATCTTTAATGGGCGTGACAGCTCCTTTCTTTCTCCAATCCAATGAAGCTGGCACTGCTGTCACATGTTCATACTTAAATGTGGGTGTCTTTGTTATTGTGGAGCACATATGACCCTTGAATCTATTTCTGGCTTTGAATTCCTCATTTGTGAGATCAGCAAACTGGTTGATGCCTAGCTTGTAAGGTTTGTTTCCAGCGTTGTTAAAGGCCTCTATGCGTTGCACGTTTTCCTTGAATATCTGATATTTCAACTCTTTCTCAGAAGAGTCCATGTAGGTTCTTCCATGTTGAACCATCCACTGCTCATGTCTCTCACGCATTGAAGCATCTTCAAGAGTGCGAGCATTAGCCTCAAAAACACAAAATTCAAGAACCAAAAGTAAAGCCAAAGTCCAATGGAATAGGGTTTTGAAAGCCATAGCAATGACTATGGAAAACTATTTGCTTAGTGAAATGTGAGAAAGTTGAGGTGCTGGTTCCTAAGTTACACTTGAGAGATATTTATATACACTCATTTGTGTTATAACAAGCCATGCACATGGACGTCCATGAAAATTTTTTCTGACTACGACCGTAGCACGCTTTAATTAATATGATGAATCATATAGCTAGGAAAAGTTTCACCTGCGTACGTAATTACGTGTTGAAATCAATTATCGGTGTGTATGAAAGGAAAGATTTTCGTATATTCTTAAGTTGCTCAAAAATGTTGAGAAAACGTAGTTGTATGGAATTAGAATTCAAGTCTTATCAATTGCTATATCATATATAAAAGCTTAGATGTAATATATCATTTAAGTTTTTTGAATTTCTATTATTTGGTCATGGAAGTACACTATTACTCTCTAATTGAGTGTGGTTTTAATATAACTTCTTTTTAATGTTTTTTAACTTTAATATCATGATTATAAATTAATAACTTTTTTCAAAAAGAAGTTAATAATTTTTACATGACCATTTAACATTGTTAACGTAAAATAAACTTTTTAAACAGATTAATAAGTTGAGTTAGGCTTTTAAAAAGATACCTATAAAAAAGTTTATAAAAAATAATAAATTAGATTTAGACTTTAATTTTATAAATCAGACTTAACTTATATATTCAAAGTCTGATGTAATTTATTATTATATTTAACATCAACACCATTCTTAACTATTTTTAATTTTGGGATTATTATTGCATCAAAAAAATTTCAAATTATAAATAATTATTTACCTTAAAATCTTATATCAGATTATAAACAAATAGTGCTCTTAAAGTTGCAATGAGATCAATTTTAGTGTGCACCATTGAAGAATTGTAATTTTTGTCATTTTCTTTTAAAGAATTGAACCTTTTCTTTAATACATTTACAAATACTTTTATATATAATTTTAGTATGTATTAATTTTGAATAAAATTTAACAACATATATTATGTGCTATTATAATTTATATTTATATTTTTTAATTAATAATATACCAAAACATATTAATTATATCCATAATTTAAAAAAAAAATTTAATAATAAGTATTATATTACTATTGAGTATGTTATTAAATTATTTTTAGTGCATATATAGTTTATATTTAAACAAATATTATATTTCGTGATTTATATTAAAATTTGTTCATCTATTCATAATATATATAAAAATCTTAGAAACACGAATTATGACATTGACAAGCCAACCCTATCCAGCTACATCCATATTTTTATTATGTTGCAAAGTGGTTCAATAATTTAATTCTTATATTTCTCTTAACTAATTAATTTACCAAAGCGTGATCTTATTCTTTTTATAATTTGTCAAATGAATAAGCTTCAATTAAACTGCACAAAATAACTATTAGTTACTCAAAACAATGAGCCACTTTTATATATGTATTACAATGCAAAGTTCTTGTCACCTTAATAATATATTTTTTTCCACAAACACTTGATTAACTTCTCTAATATTATAACATTGACAATATATATTTTAAATCAATCTAGCGAAGACTCCGGATCTTTAGAAAGGAAAATTATTAGATTATTTTAATTTTAATTTTATATTTTAATCATTTGTAATATATTAAAATGGAAATATTTTCTTAACTATATAAAACCTAATTAAATGATCTGTTGATCATATATAGTAAACAAATATAAGGCATTACTGACCAAAAATGAATTATTGAAATATCATGACTTAATACATTTGACACAAAATGGGACAAAACAGCATCTTATCTGCTAAAAAAAATATTATAAAACATGCAGCTTCAAAAATGACAAACTTAACTTCAACAAGGAATAGTTAAGAGAACACAGATATCATGTTTTATGGAGAACATATAATGTTTCCTTCTCTAAATGCTCAGTGACGTAAATTCCTTAGAGAAATGCAAGTGGCTTAGCCAATATCCTAATCCATTATTAGGCAATCGCAATTGTTGAAAGAAAGAGAACTCTCTCTCTCTTATCTTTTTCTCTTAAGTATTGAAAATAAATCCGTTTAAGATATTAATATTCGTAAGACTGGTGAATTGCTTTATGTCTTTTTCTCTTAAAGGATTGAAAATAGATCCGTTCAAGATATTAATATCAGTAAGATTGGTCAGTACGTTGTATTAATTCTTATGGAACGTTAAGTCTGTAATGTTAGAAATAACTCTAGGACACTTTTATTTTTATTATTTTTATGTAGCTCCAATAAATCCATAGGTCCAATGAACTTTTGTGTTTTTTCTTTTATCAAATTATAATATTACGCTAACAATGTTCGAACTTTTGAGATTTTTTTAATATAAATTTATAAACTATAAAATTTTGTAACTAATTTCTTAATCTTTTTTAAGTTTTGTAATTAATTCACTAGTTTATAAACTATTAACTTCTATAGAATATTCTTTATCTTCTCTTTCAAATCTAACAAAATCACTTATTAATTATGTATATTATTAAAGTGAAATCCAAATTTTGAATGAAAAATAATACAATCAAGAAGTTAAGAGTGAATGTATTATTCCTAACAGAGTTTAGTAATGAAAAACATGTAATATAATTTGCATATCCTAAAAATTTCATTAAAGATTCCTCTCTATCCTAAAATTTAAAATCATTATTGACTCACTTTATGGAATGATGCATTTATATAGTTAATATATTTTAACGATTAACTATCATTTAAGGACGGTATTATATTATTAATATAGTTGTCAAAATAGATTGTTTGGGTTGACTCAACAAACCATTAGGTAGACCAAAGTTTTACAAGGAAAAAACTTGTTGCATGAAATACAGTAAGTGTTGGTGGTGGTTTTTCTATTTAAAATTGAAGTTTTACATAATTTTATTAGATGTCCCTATATATTATCAAAGCAAAACATTAATTCTAATTAAAATAAATACTAACAATACTTATAGTACTTATTAAGTTTTATACTTTTAACAACTCTAGCTTTTAAGAAGAAATTATAACTTTCACAATCTATCTAATTATTTTATATGTAATTATCTAAAAAATAATATATATCTTATTCTTTTCATTTCAAAAATAAAAAATAAAAAAAAAACATTTTAAGACACAAAAGTTTTATATTAAATATTTTTTTTAGTTTTTTAATTAAGTTCCTAGTCTTTTACAATTTTTTTCAATTAGATCCGTGAGTATAAGTTAATGGGTCGTAAAAATTTGAAGAAGAAAAAAACAATAACTCAATCATAAATTTTTATAGTTTAGAAACTTAATAAAAAAAACTAAAAAAATTTCAAGGACCTACAAATGTATTAGACCTTTGTTTTACATACTCAATACCATCGTCTAAAATTTATTAAAAGTCACATATTCTTATAGTTCTCATTTTTTTTTAATTAATTAGTCTTATTCATAGTTTTAATTAAAAAAAAAAAAAAAAAGTGTATATCTAGAGGTGTATTGTTGTATTCCCCAAGTTATCCAAAAATTGTGCAAAGATAAGTGCCTTAAGATGAATCCAAGAAATAGGGGACCAGGAAGGGTTGCTTCTACGTTTATAAGTTCCAATATACTGATGCATGAAGGCACACAGGTTTCTTATATTATACATACGTGTACATTCAATGCCATGAAATTGAAACCATCCTTTTCTCAAGTCACAATTCATTAACCATTCAGATACGGATTCAATATCACAGACGACACCCTAAACTAACTCATGCGTCCACACAATATCATGTCAGGTGCAATTTGTTTGTCTATTTATATAAATGGACCAAATCCATCCCCAAAGTATTGTTTAACCTCTCATATTATCCCATAAAACAACTCAACAACTGTAGTCTATCACATATCAATAGACATATAAACATATATCAACAAAGATTAAGAAAAAGAAAGGACCACATCATTGGTATTAATTCTGAATGGATGAAACTTGTTAAAATACCATTTTCTTTTAGAGTGTACAAACTTTAGTTTCATTTAATTTATGAACCTTTCCCTTTTGGGAAGATAACTCACAAAAAGGATATGGTGGTGGATTCTTTTGGCAATGTATATGTATTAAGAAAGTTTATTTCATCTACTGCATAGGTCAGTAGAGTCAGTATCAAATATATTTGTAAGAGAAATATTTCTATGACCAAAACCTTTAATTTAATGTGTATGTAATCTGGTTTTTCTCCAAATAAAGAAGAACCAGAATCTCCTATAATCCTATGCTTTTCTGTACAAGAAACAAACGAATATTTTCCTTTCAAAACAAATTGAAGATAGTCTCAAAACCAGAATATTTGCAGCATCTCTCATGATATCTCGTTGAGCCTTGAACAGAAAGTGTACACAACATAAACTCCTCAAACTTCTTCCCTCGCCAGGTGTAATGTTTTCAAGGGTTGTTGCCATTTGTGATGCAGAATGCTTCAAACCTAGGCTCGGTTAGGTCTACTATTTCCTCTTCTGATGCACAAGAGCCATCAGATTTTGCAGTCAAGAGGATCAAACTCTCCATAGACTCAGCTGAAACTGTATCTGCTTCTTTATTTTTGTTCTCAGCACATAGATTGTGATCAATATATAGTGGCAATGAACTGTGTGATGGAAATTTACCATGTGTAGCTTGCCTTTGCTTTTCTGCGGCCTCTGGTTCCTATAGATATCCAGAAAGAAAAATATCAGGATATAGTTTAATTTTCACTCTACACGATAATGTTCTATGATAGCAGCTGATGTAACATTCAGACAAGCAAATTATACATGAAAACTTCAAATAGTTGAAAAATATGAAACCTTATTAAACTAGAAACACTTCAATTATTAGAAATAAAAACACGAATCATGATAGTGAATGTGTTTACCTGAAAGAGGCTAGTTGGAATGTTTCTTCTCCTCCTAGATTTTCCAGGGGAAATACTTGAAAGAATCTGAACAACCTCACTCATGGTTGGTCGAGTGTCAGGATCCAGCAGCAAACACTCCTTTGCTAAGTATGCCATTACCTGCACCTCCTCTTCTGGGATGTTTCCTTTCAGTTGTGGATCAACCAACTCCGATATTACTCGCCTACTATCCTGTAGGCGAGGAGTAGCCTAAAACAGAATTTGACCAATCTATATCAATACTTGGTTGTCCGTAATCTTTTCTGGTTGAATTCATTAAGCTATGCAACTAGTTCATTTTGAAGCAGGTCATTATCAATAAAGAGTATGTTTGAATAAGTTTCTCTAGAAGTACTTCTAAGTGAGAAAAATATAAAGGAAAATTAAAATAAGTTTCTACATAAAGTAAAACTAGTCTATGCATACGTTAAAAATTAAATTATGGAAAAGCTAATAAAAGGGAACTTCTACAAAATAACTTATATATAAGCTAACTTTAGTTTATGTATAAACTTATTTCATTTTTCCTTCTTATTTTGCTCTCCTAGAAATACTTTTGAAGATGTTTACCCAAACAGGTCCAAACTCAATTATCCTGATTCAGGATTGTAGGTGGAATATGAGATATAAGAATGCAAAAGACATGATGAATCAATGATTGAAATGAAAAATAAAAAACTAATGGAGTCAGAGATGATATAAGTCAAAGACCCTCATGAAAAATTATGTCATGTTATAAACATTTAATTGAGCACATTGAGGATCTTCCTCATATGAACAAATGTAAATTCTGGTTAAATGTTATGAGGATAACTTAAAATACCCATATAACAAGGCTTTCTTCTTTTCCTGTAGATTTATGGATCGGTTGCCGACCACTGATAAGCTCAAGAAGAACCACCCCAAAACTGAAGACATCTGACTCAAGAGAAGCTCTACCAACAATGGCATACTCAGGTGCAAAATAGCCAAATGTTCCCTGCATTCTTGCTGGAGAATTTGAACAGCTGGGGAGATCATCAGATCTCAAGTTTTTAGCCATACCAAGATCAGTTATCTGCAAGTTGGATATTTGAAAAGATTATTGAAGCATACCTTATGACTTAGGTGACAACTACCACCTATGGTATAATCGTTAACTCAATTTCCTAAAGAATCAATCACTTCAGCAGATTTTACTAAAGAAATTCAATGGCGAGAAAGGTTTTACAGAATTTTAGTTATTTTAGTTCAAAACAACCACTAACTGCATGTACTTTCTGTATCTTAATAGCCTTGTATCACAAGTATGCAAATCCAGGTGTATAATTTCTTCTAAAATAAATCCCAATTTGCTACTACCATCCAGACAAACAAGATCCATACCTTTGCTTGCCAATTTTCATCCAGAAGAATGTTAGTTGATTTGACATCTCTATGAAGAATTCTGGGAGCAGCCGCTTCGTGGAGATACTCCAAGCCCCTTGCAGCTCCTATTGCAATCATGACACGAGTAGCCCAATCGATATGTTTTCCAGAAACTCCATCTAAACAGTCCCTCAAATTTCCATTAGCCATGTAGTCAAATACCAGTAACCTTTGAACATGTTTTCCTTTTAACTCTGAGCAGTATCCAAGCAAAGGCACCAAATGGCAATGATGAAGTCTAGATAATAGTTCAATCTGCACAAACAATAACATGGTTAATTACTATGAATGTTGTACAGAAATAAAAATGTTTTAGGTTCATCATTTATCTAGACATTTTGAGACATTATAACATAAAATAACCAGTCAAAGAATACTGATATTGCAAGATTAGGTACAACCTCCTTGAAAAATGCAGAGTCTACTTCTGGCCATCCCTGATCTTTTAGTCGTTTAACTGCCACATTGCTACCATCTTTCAACCGACCTAGGTATACATAACTACTTCCACCTAGCCCAATTAGGTTGGAAGATGAAAAGTTTTCAGTGGCATTTTCCAGTTCAGCTAATGAAAATTGAATAATATTTCCATGATAAGTTTCTTTTGGGCTCCCAAATAAGAAAGAGGCTTTCTGAAAGCATCCTACACAAGGAAAATGCATTAAGAACTAATGAATTAACATAAGAACATTGGAATTTGAGTACACATTCTTAAATATTGAAAAAGGTTACATTTGAGGATTGAAATTAAAATCAAGGAATTACTATTAAAAAACCAACTTACCTGAAATATGACAAATTGAAGAATTTATTGCAAATTTTGTTTCTGGCACTGAAGAAGTGCCTGACCTATGACTAATTAAATTGGTAGTACTACCACTACTTGTTTCCTTATCTGCTGAGAATATTGGTGATTGAATAGTACATCTGTCCCTTCGGTAGACATAGCATACAACTGAGACAAGAAATGCAATGGTTGTGCATATAACACATATTAATAGTATAACTACAACAATCTTGCTGGAAACATGTTTCTTTGGACCTCCTGGCATGCTGACAGTTCCTGAAGAACACAAAAAAAATTATATATTCAGTTTCTGAGTTGCTTGATCTAGGAACAAGCCAGTAATTTTGTATGGAACGTTATAAGCCTTTTCCTATATCAGTAAGACAAAAATACGACAAAAAGAGGCAAAAAATTGTAAAAGAAAAATAAGAAGTGATCTGTTATAGAAAATTTGTCTTAAAAATCCATAAATAAGAGTTTACCCCCCAAAACTTTTCCCAGTATATAAATATCCATTTATGGCTTGACATTAGTCCATCTAAATCAGCTTCAGGAATCAATAGTTAGTGAATCTTAAAGAGATGGAAATTTAGGATTAGTGCAAAAGGGACAGATGGAAAGATACCCCAGGTGCAGTTGCAAGCGTTGAAGCAATTAGGGCTATGACCATCTGCTGCCACTCTGGGAAATCCATTGGGATCACATATGCATGTCCATACAGATGCACTCTCTTCAGCATCTACATGGAAGGAAAAACAGTCACCATATAATATTCAGGCTGTGATCACTGTATCCGCATTTCACCCAAATGGAGAAAACATATTGCATTCCTACCATGCATATTGGTCATCAACCACAATTAGCCACTTTAGCATCTCAATAAATGTAAAACTTTAGTTCCAAAAAGTTCTTTTTGTGCTAGTCAACATTTAAACGTGAATTCTACAATGAAACATTTGGAGGATCAAAGTTGAACAACACCTACTAATATCCAATTAATGAGTTTTTGCCACTCTGTAGTTTGTTCTGCTTTCAATAAATATATTTTGAAATTTATAATAAAAGAAACTTTTATGAATCTAAATGAATTTGATTTACCAGGAACTTTTGCAAAAATACATCCACTAAGCATACACAAAGGCAAAGGTCAAGCTAAATAACCAAGTGTAAGAATATAATAGAAGTGAAAAAGAAAGGGAAAACTCATATGACACAGTACAGAAGAATTGGTTAGGTGTTGGTTAAGAGTAGCTCATTAAAGAAAAGAAAGATTAGAGGGGAGTAGAAGAAGTTTCATTTTAAATTGATAGTATTAGAAATGTTGTACAGCAACATTTGGGGTATTATTAAAGCTTTGTAGATTTTTCTTTCTTTCTTTTCTCAGTTGTCTTGCTTGTAGGTTCCTAAGTCCTAACAAACCACAGCGTAAGGCTCTTGGTCCTCATTCCAATAGAAATTAACAGCATACCTGAGTGGCAATCACATGACTTTGAACAATTAGCAAGAGAGTAGCTCTGGTTCCCTTGGAAAGAACATCTACATCTCCACTTGTTTAAGCTAGATGTATCAGAAGTTTCATCTGCAAAGAATAATGGCAAGAAAAAAACAAAAAAAAAAAAAAAAAATTGGTTCACTTGGGATGCCCAACATATCAAAAACTAACATATTCCTCATATTTTTTGTTTAAGCAGGCAAGCAACTAAATTTCAGAGCATAAGCCATGTTACTGGAAACAATTGGAGAGACAATTACCAAATATTTTCTAAATTGTTATACTAACCACAAAATGAGTGCTGAATCCATAGAAAGCTAATAACTAAAGCAAGAGCAATTTTGAGCTGCGACTTCATTTATTCCAACCCATACACTGCAAGTAAAAGAAAGGAAACCATTTAGATGCCATAGAAATACTTGAGGAATAATGCTCCTCGTGTTATGAAACAAGTCACATATGGTTGATGATTTCCAAAGACAATAAATTCATCTGCTGATCGCAAAAGAAATCATGAGCAACATGTAGCTACATCATTTCAGATACAAGACAGCAAAGAAACAGAAAGAGAGATCTAGAGATTTAACCAATTAATGGCCACAACGTATTTAAGCAATTTTAAGAACTGTGTAGATGGTCAAACTATCAAACTATCAAGATATATGAAAAATATATATGAACAACTTTCAAAAGCATATATGAGGCTGGAAACATGAAAGTGAAGCAACTGACAAAACTTAATTATGGCTTATTCTCAATTGAAATAACTTTGCGATTTTAGAGATCATAATTGAAAAAGAAAGAAAATAGCATCAATTGGCAAACCTATATTAAGAAGAACAGGCTTAGTCTTCAAATATCCCGAGTCCAATCCTCATCTGTGAAAGCAAAAGGGCAAAATGATCCACAAGATTAATTAATCAGAACATTACTAGCTGCACACAAACAAATCAAGATTTTTTTTGGTTTCTAGCCTATGATACAGCAAGGAAATGGACGCCAATCATTTCAATACTGATAAGGGGATAGAAAGTTTCTTTTTTTGACCTAAATTTTACAGCCAGTGTATGTAATTAAGGTAAAAAGGGGTTAGGAAGGAACAAATGCTGGGTTGGTCAACAAACGTCAGAGACATGGTTATTCACCCTCAGCAACATGTACTGAAACAAACATAAAGCGATGGCAGTGGGGAGCTTATTGACTAATTAGCAATGTATAAAAGCAGTGAAGGTTTGAAAATTTAATAGAGTAGATAGCAGCTAAAGGGACTGGAATAGTAACATTGAGAGAGAGTGGCTAGGACTCATAAATTAAAAGTCAACAACCAATTTGCAATAATGTTCAATTGAAGGAAGACAGATGAACCGACAGAATTGTTACATCTTACACCACACAAATAAATTAATACTGGTAGAAGCATGGCTTGAGAATAGCCTCCAGAGTTTATGACTGGAATGTAGCAAAAGAAACCATAGTTTCCACCTACAATTCTGCAAAGCTTTTCAGAATTTGGAGCTAGAAGAAGAGGGTTTTGAAGTTTGTATAATTCAGAACCGGTGCAAAGAAAGTCAAATCAGCAAAACAAAACAAAACAAAAAGAAAGAAAGCTATGATGAGCAACTGAGAAAGCAAAGACTAAGACTAATATAGCTAGGGGGTTTGCAAGGTTTTATAACTTCCCCTCAAATTATGCACGTTTTTCCTTGTTTTGGAAAGAAACTAGTTCACTAAACTGACACAAAGCAAGAAAGAAGTAAATTAGAGTAATGGGAACCAAGCTCACCAACCCCCAGGTTTCATTATTGGAGAACAATAAAGAGCAATAGGAAGAAAATTAGTCACACAAATGGCAAACAGATAGGGAGGATAGAGACCTAACCAAATGAGTCTATTCTATAAAAACAACAAAAACATCTAGATATGAATTGATTCAATTGAAGCTTAAGAAATAACCATCTAGTCCTTCACCTCTCTGAAAGTAACCTATTGCTAACTGAAAACAACCCTTCAACCTCCCTTCCAAATTTACATCTATCAAAATAAAACCACCTCACAGCTCATCTGTTTTTTCACTCATTTCCTGATCCATTCTTCCTTCATATGAACAAACTGACCCACTGAATTTACTCAATTGTCATCAAGTCATAATAGAATCTGTACTTTTTTATAAAAAAAATAAAAAATTAGGGACAGGCATATCCCTTTATTACAAACATGAAAAATGAAGTGGAATAAGCTTGTTTCTATTTCCAAGCACCAAATTTTACTTACTTCAAAAGAATAGAATAGGGTATAGCTAACGGCTAAAAAGATAAAGTACTGCTTTGTCATTTCTTGAATGAAAAGATGCGAGACAAAGAAAGAAAAAAACAGTGAAGGAAGGTAGATAGAGTTTAATGGATGTAGATAAATAAAGTTACATACCATGATGCTATGATAAATAATTTGGGAGAGACAGCCCTTTAAATAAATGTTAGTATTTCGAGAATTGGTCTCTATCTCTCAAGCAGTACTTAAGTTCAAAAAAATAGTTATCATAAAGTTGATCATTATTTGAATTTTAAGTCTTTCAAATAACTACTATAAGAAAACATTGTCATGTCCCTTGAAAATGTGGGAGAGTATTGATAAGATTTTAGTAACGGATCTATAGTTCTATACACATCATTCATTAATCATATATATAACTTAGCTTGAAAGACAAAGGCATATATGGTTAAGAAGTACGTAAACCGTAAAGAAGAAATTCAACGCTAGCTGAGTTGTTTTCATCCCAAGTGTGGGCCCCCAGTGACATGTTGCTTTGTCGTCTGTGGGGTCAGTGTCACTGTGGGGCCACTCGTGAAGGAGAGAGTCAGCACAGAAATCAGCAATGAGATGATTAGATTAGACAAAGGCAATCTTAATCAGCGGTGACTCTTAGATCGTTAGAACATATTAGAAAGCATGTTAATCCAAAAATGTAATCAAATCATGTTATACTCATCATGACCAACACTAACACAACCTATTAACTTTTTCAAAGAAAAGGGTCCTTTGGTGGGGATGGGTGCCAAACCACAATGCCACCTTGTTTAGGTACAGCTATATACGAGAATAATGCCTTATGCCACATGTTTTTGAACTGCGTACCTTAAAGCTTTAGATCTGCCAACTATGGAACGCAACGATCCATGATACATTCAATGTTGGGGAAAGGAAAATGAAAATTTTCGGTGCAAGTGTTGAAGAAGAGCTTAAGAATGTGGAGAAGGTGAAGAGCGTGTTGAAGGGCTTAATGAAGTCACAAGAGAAGAGATTTATGAGGCGCTGGAGGGTAGCTAGCTAGAGAAGCAAGTGATAAGGTGGCAGAACTTAATTACTTCGTCAAACACGTGGTCCTGCTAAGTTTGATCATACATGCAATGAATGAAAAATCTCTTTTTTATTAAATCGCAAAATTTCTATTTATTATTAATTAAATCAAAAACTTACACGAGTAATTAAATATGAACAAGAGACTTTCTTAATCTAAACTTTTCTTTAAAAAAAACATGAATCAGATTATTCGGTGTTATTTTCATAAATTTTATACCAATAAATTGTTGGTTCAGTACTAGTACTTGACTTAGTTTGGAAAAACCAGTATCAACACTTCGTGTAATTGATATAGTTATGGAAAAATTACATAAACGAGTTGTAATAGTGATTTTTCACGTCCACAGTAACACCACTACTGGTTGTAACTTTTGGAATTTTCACATCCGGGACGTAAATTCTGCGTTAAAAATGTATTTTCAAATATGTAGATTGATGAACTGAAAAAAAAATTGTATTACAAGTGTTTTTGTTAAATTAATAGAAATAAAGGGTAGGAGCTTCACGTGACTATAGGCTCTCAACACGAGGTATATCATATCATATTTGTTTATACCGTCTCCACTATATCTAGGACAACTCTAGAGTCTAAGTTTGCGATGAAAGATCTGGAGATCAGGAGTTTTATAAAAAGCAGGTCAAACCCTATTTAACGTGGGAGAGAGTAGGAATATAATAAAGGATTTGAATTCTTTTAGAAAAATCAAAATTTTAAGATAAGAGCGGTGCCTCATTCAAAATAGGGATATGAATTCAAGTAATAAATGATGAAACGACTTAATATGTTATTAAGCCTAAAATAAATTTTAAAATAAATTTTTTAAATTAATAATAATATTTTTAATAAAAAGATAAAAAAAATATTTTAGATATAGATTTTGAAAAAATAATTTTATTTATAAATTTTTTAAAAATAAAATTTCAATAATATAAAAATGATTTTAAAATTATGAAACTTAAAAAAAAATCATATAAATATTAATATAAAATATTTTTCTTTTAAAAGATAACTTAAAATAATTTATTGACCTCGCCCTTATACCAGTCTGTATTCAAACTTAAAATATAAGTTTAGATTGAAAATTGAAAACAAGTAACAACTAACTCATGTAAGATAGACTTCCATAGAAATATTAGAGCATGAAATTCCTGATTGTCTTGCAAGGTAATAAGAGGATACAAAAATATGAGCAACTCTTTCATTTGCCCATAAGTTTAAATATTGTTTAAAGCATATGATATGCTTTGAAAGATCAGATTCTAATGGTGGCACCAGCAGATTTTGAAATGTCAAAAGTATGTGCATTTAGATATGTACATTGTCTTTGTTACGTACTTTTAAGTTTTTATTACTGCTTATGGAGTGTCATTGAGCGAAAGTGTTTGCCGAAAGTATTGTTGAATTAGAATCAACAAGCGGTGCCTCTTGAATTCGATCGAATATAATAAAAAATGAAAGCATGCAATGAAATCCCATGCCATGTTATGCAAACAAAAAAGAATCAAAAAGTAACAAAATTAAAAGAAAAAGCATAAGGAAGATCACCCTTTTGAAAAGAATCAGAAGCACATATTATATGATATGTATATAATGAAGTGAAGAAATTCACCCGCACAATTCAACCGAAAACAATAGGGTTATATACAACACTCAGAATCACACTAAAATATTCGACCTGTGCATCCCTTTTCGCCATTCATTCTCTGCTGAGCCCCATTTCCAGCCTATGCATTTACAGTTTCCATATTGGCAAAATCAGGAATTTTGTCCACCTAAAACTCCTTCCTTTCCATTATACCCCACCTTGACAAAAAAACAAATCAAAGGGTAAAACAAGATTAGAAGAAACTCAAAGGTTTCCCCAAAAGTATATGTATAGGCCAAGTAGAATTTTCCAAACATAATTTTTCATTTTTATTGCCTTCTCTGCCTCTCAGGAAATGATTTAGCAGGCCTGAGGACACGTTTATTTTGCGGCGCCCCAAATACCATGGTCTGTGAACGGGTCACCATGTCAACCATGGAAGGAGTTTGGTATGATTGCACAAGGCTGGAGCTGTCTGTGGAATCGCCACGAGCTGTTGCCCTTTGCCAAGAATGTGAACTCAATCCGGACAGAACATAAGCCCTTCCAGACTGCTCATATATGCGTTGATTTGCCATCCTCTCCTGCATCTCCTTCAACTCTGCAGAAAGAGAAACACACAACCGATCCCCGGCTTGAGCAGAAACAGTTTCAGATAACGCCTTATGACAGGTGTCCAGGACCGAAACTGCAGTTGACAAATCACCACGTTCGGCTGCAACTCTAGCCTCAGACATTGCCTCAGCAGCTCGAAGCCTGTTTCGCTGTCTGTCTACCTCTATTGACACAACAAGTTCTCCATTTCTTACATCAGGTCTCTGAATTTTTACTTCACTAGCTTCTTCCAAAGCCACCATTTCTTTTGTTATGGAATCTCGGTAAAGACCTCGCACAATCAATAATGACATCTCATCACTTGATTTATCAACCGGAACATTAACTGTCACCAAAAAGTCCCTTTCCTCTTCAGCATACAAATCTCCTACATTGATAGTAGCCAATCTTGCATTCGCCACCAAGCTTGTTTGGTAACTTCCTGCTTTTACCGAACTAAGTTGCAAATGTGGGTGGACACATTCAACTTCTACTTGTAGTTCTTGCACCACCACACTCAAGAGTCCCCCAATACACTGTGCAAATGCATCCTGAATGACATCCTCGGCTTCGATAAAAGAAAACGTACCCCCAGATATCTCAGAGATTGAATGCATTGAAGTAGCATCATGGTCACTGCCAAAGCCAAATGCATGCACTGGTATCTGCATTCCCATACCATTGTTACGATGAATGGAGTTTGGAACAAGTGACTGGTAATCTGTTCCACTATTTGGCCTGCTATTGACTGTGTATGTATCCTGTCCATCAGAGAGTAATATGATGCTGCAAACTGAGTTCTTCCACCGCCGGTCAGCAAACACCTTGGCGCCTTTCCTCAAGCCTTCAGCAATGTTTGTCCCACCATTTGAAACCAAAGAATTGACAGCCTGTAATGCCTGCTGTCGTCCAGTGTCAGTCATCTGCCGAAGAGGAAAGATGCGACGTGCTGTGGAGGAGAAGGCAATGACAGACAGCCGGTCTGATGGACCAAGATTCTGAATGACGAAACCCATCGCCCGTTTTAGCAATGCTAGCTTAGTACCCGCCATGCTGCCACTAACATCAAGAACTGTAACAAGGTCAACCGAGGCACGAGAGTTCTCAACAGGTGATGATCCAGTACTGTTTCCATCAATATCAGGTTTTGTCCCTGAATGAGGAGCTTTGAGATGAATTAGTACAGCGAAGGCATCATGAGCGGCTGATTTTGGAACAGCTGAAACCTCAGGATATGTTTTGATCTCCACTGTATTTACTACATTGTGATCAGTCTCATTTTTATGAGGGCTAATTATAGTTTGTTGATCCAGGGCTTCATCATCATCAAAAACAGCTGGTTCGGTAACATGATAAAGCGATGAAATCTGCCGACCAGCCTCACCTTGAGGAGAAGGAAGCCTCCGAATGACAGTTGTCCAGCCTTCATCTCGAGGAGATACTTGGTTGATACGAGCCATGTCATGGGGAATATTAGAAGCAGGGCTTTGAAACGGAACTTCTTTCCATTTTGCTCGGCAGACGGGGCAAATCTGGTTCCCGTGTTTCACATTTGAAGTGATGCAGTGAAAATGGAAAGAGTGAGAACATTCTGCAGTGAAAATGGCATGGCCCTGCCCTGGTTTCATTGTGTAAAGGCATATAGCACATGTCCCCTGCACACAATGTGGATAAAAAATGTCAGGAAAAGAAGGCACTCTAGGTGCAGTAATAAGTAAGAAGGCTTTCAGGCTAATTGAAGCAAAAAGTGTACAAAATAGTGACCACAATGATGAAATTTTATCAACAAAGGTCCTTGTAGAGATAAAAATAAAAAAAATAAAAATGAATAAAATAAAAAAGTGTCAGCAAAAATCTACCCTCAAAACAAAGAGGAAGGAGGAAAAAAAGATCCTTGTTGAAGACTATTTTGGAATGTAAAAAACAATGTAACACTTATTTGACAAATCTATCAAGATCTGATTGTTAAATTAAGAAATAATCGACTATGAAGAAAGAAAATGAGATCATAATGGAATTTCAGACAATGTTTAGAAATTCCAAAATGCCTGCTCATTGCAATTGCTGAATTATATCATCACTTTAGCTTAGACTGGATCAGTATTACCTTGAGCTCAATATCGAAATCAGAAAGGCTAAACAGGTTATGCCGGACAAAAATAGTACTCAAGTTGAAAGAGAGAAAAGAATGTTTCCATTAAAACTACTCATTGAAGAGTGACCAAACAAAAATCTCAGGAATTTTTATTAAAAAAATTAACAGATATTGCCCCACTAAAAATAGTTATTTCAAGTGTTGGTAACTAAAAGAGTCTGGAGTGCCCTAAGAGGAAATCATGGATATGACTTTTCCATTCAAACCACATCCAAGTTTAAGGCAAAATCAATGATTAAATTTCAAATTTCTAATAACCAGATATGCCATTGAACACACCATTCAGAAACATGTTTTGAAATCATCTAAGAGTTTTATGAAATCAAAACTTGGAAAGAAAAATGTGTCCGACCATTAAAGACTCATGGATGTCAATTACAAACAACCTCAACCTTTTCCATCCATCAAAGTCACTATCAGGAATGGAAAGAATCAGCATCCTCCCCACAAATATATCAATCATTTTTAACTGTGATTTTAAAAATAAACCAAATTGAATTGAAGAAAACGTAAGGTACCCAGCTAATGACAACAATTAGTCCCAGGTTCAAATCCCACAGTCAGTGATTGTATTTCTAGATTGAAGGTCTTTAATTAAAATAAATTATATTTAATAATTATAATTTTCAATAATGGAAAACATGGCCACACACATACCTAGAAGTATGGACTATGGGGACATGGATCCAAATATCCATACTAATATCTCAATTAGTTAATTTTATTAATAACTAAAAGAAAAAGCACTAAATTCATTGAATCGGCGAATCTGAACAGTGGCTAAATAAAGTAATCATTGATAAATGTAACATTTGCAAAGGTCACTATTACACCATAGTGTATTACACTGCGCTCCTTCTGTCCCAATGCAGGTCCACTAGCAAGACCATTGCATAAAAAGATGAAATAGAATGCAACCTATCTTTTTACCACAGAGACCTAGATTCTCAGCCAAAACCATAACATAATACAAAGATAAAACTAGGTCAACGTTCCCTGGTCAAAGACTTTGAGGTCACCAAGGAAAAAAATATATAACAACAATCAACAACCGTCTTTAAAAAAGACAAATCCGCAACTAAAAAATTACAAATGTCATCGAAAGAAGGCGAAATCAAAGTTGATTTATTCATTGGTCTACGATCTTTATCTTTATTAATTTGCTTCATTATTTATTTATTATTATTATTTTATTTTCCTTTAGTTGATTGATTATCCTGCAACTTTTTTTTTTTGTTTGCATGTGGGAAATTCCCAATCAACGGCTATGGGGTCTCATGTGGGGATAACAAAGGAAGGGAAAGGAGAGAGAGAAAAAAAAAATCAAAAAATGTCTCCACTGAATTGAACAGTACACAGTAAAATGAGTGATGGAGGAAACGAGAAGGGTGTAAAATGCAAACCATTTCTAATGAGCCAAGCAACGTCCTTAAAAAGGGTAGGCACAGTATTCCACTTTATGCCATTCCCCACCCATAATGGAGTTGAAAATAACACAACCCAGAACGAAACGTTTCCGCAATAGTCAGAATGCGTCACACTCCACCATACCCCAATTAAGAATACCAAAGTGTGATTAAAGATGAAGTTGATGTCCATCAAGTCATCTTAATTGATAGCAATAATAATAATAATATTATTAATAATATATGCTAATTAATTTTTATAGGGTTACATAATACATACTAATATACAAATTAAGGATAAGGTCAATTGATGATAACAATAGTAATAGTAATTTTAATTTTCATCATACAACACCAAGAGAACAAAAGAAAAATAGAAATAAAGATTAAAAAAAATGGAATGAATGTGGCTCAACAGAAGCAGTGCAATTAAGAATCTACCATGGAGATTCAGTGGTGAAGGTGAAGCAAAAGGGAAACTTTAGAAACCCCACAAAAAATAAAAGATAAAAACTGAAACTTTTATGTTCAAAGGGTCAAAGGGTAATTAATAATGCTAACCTTAGGTGACTTGGGTCCGGATTTGGGTAACCGGAGGCCAGAAGACGACGGTGTTGGGGTGGAGGGGCGGTAGCCGGAGGTGTCACCGGGCGGCGAGACGACGGCGGGGGAGATGCCGCCGGAGAATCTTGCTGCGGCGGAGGAGGAGGAGGAGGAGTCATCAAAGGCTCTAGGAATGTGAACGCAGGAATCCAATCCAAGAACAAGCTTCAATTTTCTCCATTTGCTTCCCATATTTTCTGGTTTCTTGTTTGAAAAGGGTTGGGAGATGGGTGTTCTAGAAGTGACCCAAGAGGGTGTGGGGGTTGGAGAGGAATGTGTGTGGGTGAAAGATTTGAACTTTGGAGTGGGGAAGAGGGAACATGCTACAAGGGTAGTAGGGTTTAGAGAGAGAGAGAGAGAGGGATAGTTTGGCTTCTTTTAACTAATGGGGTGGTGGAGTGAAGGTATGAAAGAGAGATGATGAGTGGTCTCTGGATAGAGAGGCTAGCAGCACCTTGCTTAGCTCAGATGCTATTCAATATTATTGTACACCAATTACCAACTCAAACATTGAATGGACATTAAAAGGAAAGAGGAGCAAGTAGGATAAGTAAATGTGTAATAAATAGAGTAACTACTAAGTAATTAAGTAATTGTGTAATAAATAGAGTAACAAATAAGTAATTGTGTAATTTTAGTTAGAGTATGTTCATAGCCTACATCAAAATTTTAAGAAAAAAAATCATTCATTTTTTTATTTAATTAGTTTATATAAAGAATATTATAATAATTTAATTTATTTTTAAATAAAAATAAAAATATTTTCTCTCTCCTCTTAATTTTATTATCTAACTCATTTCTCTCTTCTATTAATTAATTTCTATTTGTTTATAGAGATGGAATGTCGTGAGAGATAAGAGAGAAATGAATTGAAGAAGAGGATTAATAAGAAAAATAAAATGTTTTATTTCTTTTACCTCACAATATCCCCTCTCTCTCAACAAATAAAAACTGATTAATAGAAGAGAAAAATGAGTTGAAAAATGAAGTTAATAAGAAAGATAAAATGTTTTATTTCTTTTATCTCATGATATCCTTTCTCTAAATAAATAAAAATTAATTAATAGAAGAGAAAAATAAGTTGGAGAATGAAGTTAATAGGAATGAAAAAATATTTTTATTTTTTTAAGTTAAATTAAATTACTATAATATCTTTTATACAAATTAACCAAATCAAAATAAATGAGTGATTATCTTGTTCTAAAATTTGGGTATAAGTTATTAACATACTCCAATTAAAAAATAGGTAACGTATGTTAGCAATGCCCAACTAATAATATACTCCCCCTTTCACATAATAAGTAATATTTTAGTTATTTATACATACTTAAAAATTTAATAAATAAATAGAATAATAATTTATAAAATTAATTTTATTATTAATTTTTTAAAGAAATTAATATAATATAAAAATCACTTCTTATATGATATTGTTATTATGGTATAAATAATAATAATAATAATAATAATAAATACTATATTAAAAAACTAACACTACACCTATTTTTAGAATTTATATTTTTTTTAATGAAACACTTATTATGTGTAACACCCTGAATTTTCTACTAAATACAATATTAATTATTATTTATTTTTATAATTATTAACATTATTTTTTTATAGTTATTTTAGTTAATTAAAGGGGTTTTATAGAATATTGTAAATGTTTGTAATAATTTAAATTATTTATGAAATTTTTTATATAAAATTGTTTCTTTAGGCTGGAACGGGTTGTTCCAAAAGTGGAACAGGTCGTTCCAAACAAAGAAAATATACTGTTTTTGAATGACCAGAACGGGCCGTTCCAAAAGTGGAACGAGCCGTTCCAAAGTAGTAAAGAGGCCTATTTGGGTTTTTCCAGAAGGGGTTGTTCCCAAAGGGAAACGGGCCGTTCCTGAATTCTAAAAATACCTAGAAAGTTAAGTTGGAAACGGGTCGTTCTGCTTATGGTCAATCAGTGTTAACACGAACCCCAGAACAGGCCGTTCTGATTTTAGAACGGGTTGTTCTGCTTTTTGAAAACGGGTCGTTCTGATTTTAGAACAGGCCGTTCCAGTTGAAAGTTTTACATGTATTCGAAGGATCTGGAACGAGCCATTCTGAATTCAATACGGGTCGTTCCGGGTACACCAGAATGCCTATAAATAGGAGGTAGGGGGTGAAAAATTTATAACTGAGTGAGAAGGTGAAAATCTTAGAGAAAGAGAGAGAAAGAGAGAGATAGAGAGAAAGAGAAAGAAAGAGAGAGAAAGAGAAAGAAAGAGAGAGAAAAAAGAAGAGGGAATCCAGAGTAACAAGGTCCTGCCCAAGTTCCAGCTCCTGCTTATCCAAGTAAGGGGGGGAGTGAGAAACCTTGCTCGGGGGTGTGGGGATAATTGTTGGATAGTCTGATTGTCGGATTGGCCCCCAATCCCTTGCCTGTGGCATGTTCCTTTGAACATGCAAAGTATTAATGTGTTCTGTTTTATTTTTTATTTGTTCTACCTTGTTCCTTGTTGGAAGTAATAAATGCATATGTAATTAATGTTAAAAAATAAACAAGTTTTAATATGCATAAAAATGATCTTTGTGAATTCCTGTGCGGACCATATGAGGAGTATTTATGACATGACCATGTGAAATATGTACAAATGACATGAGACATAAGAATGGACTATTGAGACAAGCTGTGATTATGAGAATATGAAAAATGATGACATGATGTACTTAATAAAATTCTGTAATAAGTCAAATGTTGAGTCAATGAAATAATGAATGTATGACATGCATCATATACATATGACTCCAGGTGTGCCGCTGAGGCCGCATACCAGTGATGCTAACATGGTGTACCTTAGGGTCACCCACGACGTAACATGCTAACAAGGTGTACCTTAGGGTCACCCACGACGTAACATGCTAACAAGGTGTGTCTTAGGGTCACCAGTGATGTAATATGCTAACAAGGTGTACCTTAGGGTCACCAGTGATGTAACCAGGTGTACCTTAGGGTCACCAGTGATGTAACCAGGTGTACCTTATTAGGGTCACCAGTGATGAAATGTGAAACTTTCTTATGGCGCCACATGCATGCATTTATGAGTCAAGTCCATGACATCATAGCATGATAAATGAGTATATATGTAATATTGATTATTTATGTGTATTGTTTACATGTAACTTATATTTGTTGTGTGTGTGTGTGTGCTATTTAACCTTTATTCCTTCACCTAAAACTGAGTGAGATGTTTCTCACTCCCTTGTTGTTCTTGTATATGTTTAAATTATGTTGTAGGTGATCATCATCATGGAGATGTTGGTGATGAGGCTTAAGGCTTCAGTTGGGCATGCTCTGATAGGATGTGACATGGGGGCATAGCTAGCTTAGTCTAATATGTTATTGTTTTAATAACTTTAGTTTCTTTTCTTTTGTAATTTATAGCGAAGAAATAATGTAAATAAAGTTTATAATCTTTCTTTTGTAATTTTAAACGTTTTTTATAAAAGACCAAAATATGCATCTTTGCTGGAATTAATCTATATTTTTCTTTATATGATTTCTTGAGTTTGATGTTTACATGTTGACTTTTTATGATTTATGAGTTACGAATATGAATCTTCTACCTTATGATATTTGAGACAATTATTTTATCCATGAAAGAGGTTGTTAATTATGAAAGATTTTATTTACTTAAAAAAAATTATTGTTTACATTTATTGTGTATTAATGTTGGGGTAGAGGGTGTCACATTATGTGACGGAAAGAGTATCATTTACTCTTTTATCTCATAATTGTGATAATAAAAAAATTAAGTATTTATAGTTTTATTTTAACTTTTTTAAAGTAACATTAATTACTTCTATTTTATTTATGTTCTTAATAGTACTAATTTTTAACTTGTATAATACACATGCATGTTTATTATAAATTAAAAAAAAAAAAATATATATATATATATATATATTATATTTTAATATATAAATTATATTTAAAATTTAATTAAACATTTAAATTATGAGTCGATTTATTGATATAAGATATTAGTCTAAACATTTGTATTATGCTTTTAATGACATTTTGTATGATACAAATTATGCTTAAGATCATGTATGTCAACTTTTACATGATTCAAAAATTTTAGTTATTTATCACACTATTTTATTTTAACATATAATATGATATTTAAAATATATATAAATATCTATTTTTGGATAACATGTCTAAAAAGTTTAAATTGCATGAAATTTGATATACATAATCTTGAGTATAATATTTCATAATTCAATATATAGTTGGATTTAAATTTACATTATACAAAAAGTTATTAAAAGTATAAAATTTGGTATAAATGTTTAGACTTACGCTTCATAAATTATATTTTAGATTAATGATAAATAATTTATAATATAGCATAAAATTATTTTTATTTATTGATGAATTATGTAAAATATTAATATTAGTTCATAAATAATTATGCTAAATAATAAATTAATTTAGATAAAAAAGTAAAAAATTCTTATGAATTTTCTGATTGAAGAAAAACTCCTAAAAACACTTTCATTCCACTGAAGACAATCTTGTTGAAGTCGGATGGAATCATTATGGACAACAATATACAAACATGTTTATTATATATATTTAAAATTTATAATAAATTATATATATAATATTATGTTTGAAAATATAAAAATATATTTAAAATTTAAACATGTAAATTGTATTTTAGCTTAATGATAAATAATTTATATTGTAACATAAAATTATTTGTATTTATTAGTATTTTATTTAAAATACTAATATTTAATTCATAATTAAATATGATAAATAAAAAACTGAATTAGATTAGAAGTTAAAAAAATTCTACAAAACCGTTCTCTTAAAAACACTTGAGTCAATCTTGTTTGAGTATGGTAGAATCATTATGCACAATAAAGCCTCTCCCTTCGAGTATTTAAAATTATTGCATGTCTAAGACTCGAACTTGAATTCACTAATTAAGCTGAAACAACCTCTTACTAATTGATTCATGTTTATCGGTCAAAAAATGATAGTTTAAAAACTTAAGTTATTTTTAAATGAGACTTATATAATTAAATGATATAAATTAACTTTTCTTATCAATCAAGAAATGATAGTTTAACAACTTAAATTATTTTTAAAGAAGACTTGTACAATTAAATGATATAAACTAACTTTTCTTAATAAATATGATTTTTTATTATTGTTGTTTATATTTAGAACTGAAAGGACTATCTTTTAGAAAAGTGTTTAAACTACCAAAAATAGATATAAATAATATTTTTATGTTACTATGTCACCACTTAATTGTGAAGGCAAAGATCTAAACATACCGATGATAACTCAATTAGAAAAACAAATCGGGTGTATCTATCCACTAGTGTTCGAACCTACATCAAAAACCTTGGAGAGTTAATTCGGGACGAGGACCAAGGTGTCTTCGATCAATTCATCATAATACTATCCGATTCAATATTAATTACTTTGTTTAAGTGATTCTTAACCGAGTCTCTATACAAACATCTGAAAACCTCTTTGAGTACATTAGATGTTACAATCAACATAATAATTTGTGTAAATAAGAACTTCTCGTGTCTGTTCTCATTTTATTTTTGGTGTGTAGAAGTTCTCGCGTCTTAATTACAAAGGTAGTCCAATACAACGAAAGTCAGATGTGTCATTTGCGGCTATGCTTTTCCACCGTTATCAACATCAATACGTCATTCATCACTTCTTTCTAGAGCTGTTAAAAGTTAAAACATGCCAGTGCGGTTCATGTAGACTGCCACCTTGACTTACTTTAAAAACGAATCAACTCAATTCCAGTCCACTTTTAACTTTCTCACAAAAAAATAAATTGACCCGACCGGCCCACTATGGGTTGGTAGGTTATACGGGCCAGTCCATCAGCCCACCAAAAATTTTAAAAAAAATTATCAATAAAATTTAAAATTTAAAATTAATTATAAATTAACATAATAGTCATAAAATTAGCATTACTAATAGTCATAAGTCATAATTCATTATATAAAATTAAATATAAATCATGATAAAAGTCTAAAATAAAATTTTTTAATATCCTATCATACAAAATTAACTACAAATCATACTTAAATTTTTATTGCAAAAAAAAATTGGTAGATTGGTGGGCTACCCGGTCCACCACAGGTTCAGCTTGGGTGAGCCGGGTCAAAGTGAACTGGGTTGAGATATATCCACCTACTATAAAACTTTAATTTTTTTGATCCGACCCAGCCCATTTTTAAGGTGGGCCGAGTTGGCCCACGGGTCCCGACCCACTTTGACGGCTCTACTTCTTTCTACCATCGCATTGTAACCGGTAACAGTGAGTTCGTAAACTTTGCATTATTTTTATTTTCTGATTTTTATTTTTTAATTATCTAAATTTGTTATTAGATGACGAAATAAATTAATAAATTATTTTTTCACATTTTACAAACATCACTTAAATTATAAAACATTTAAAATTAGAAAGAAAAAAAAAGCTATATTAATAATATAATTTTTATTATTAAATATGTTAAATTTATTAAACTTTACAATAAATAACTAAAATTATATCAATCTTTAGTTTCTTATCGATTAATTATCAATATAAAAATATTTTAAAGTAAAATATTTATATGTCAATAAGTCATTAAATGAAACTAGACTCAGATGCTTGTAAATGAAGTCTTATAGTGTGTTTGGATGAAGAATTTTACAAATTCAAGGAATTTTAAATTCTTGGTATTTGAATTACTTTGATTTCAATTTCTATTATTCTTAAAATATTTTGTTTGGATGAGTCAATTCAAATTTCTTAAATTTTAAATTGTTAGGTTGAATATGATAATTTTATTCCATCATAGTAAAATTGATTTTAAAAATTTATTTATATGTTGAGATTTTTAAATTAAATTTTATAAAAATAAATATTAATCCATTTTTAAATATTTATTAATTTTAAAAATTAATATTAGATAATATTTAATAATTTTAGCAATTAATATTAGATAATGTTTAACAATTTTAAAAATATTTTTGAATATCTAATAATTAAAAAAATGAAGAGATAAGATAAAATATATAGGTAAAATAAGAAAAACAAATATGAGGAATTTCAAATTCTCCCATTTTTGGGAGAATTTGAAACTCTACTATTTTAAGAAATTTTACAAATGATTGAATTTCAAATTCTTTGTAAATTCCTCATCTAAACAAAGCATTTCACCTCAAAAAATTTGAAATTCTTCAAATAAATGAATTACCCCATATAAATTCCTCATCCAAACACACCATTAAATTTTAGTCATAGAAAAAAAACTAATTAGGTTTACGCGTAGAAAGTAAAATATTTATATTCGGTTACTGTTAATTAAATGTAAATTTTTAATTAAATTTTATATGAAATTCTCAATTTAAAACAATATATATATATATATATATTTTTGCTTATAAACAACTTGCTTATTTATATTTTTTACAAAATAAAACTTAAACAGAGAAAAAAAAAAAAAAAAAAGCAAAGCGTATGCTAGTAAAGGCATGATCAAAGTCATTTTAAGTTTTCAAAAATTATTTGGCCCTTTTTCATGCCAATATAACTTACAATGTCCATTTTCTTGAGAAATTCCAAACACGAATCAGTGGCCATTTTGAGGCCCCATTGTTACCTGAAGTGTCCCTTTTTCAACATCACAACTCACAAGCACGAAGAAAAGTACGGGTTCCCGTTGAATGAGATGCCTTGCACTACATGGAGTATAGGGAAGAGTCAAGTTTCACCTAAAAACACAGAAATTATAAATAAATAAAATCCCGATATTTTGTTTTAATTTATCACATGATAAACAATTAATAAACAGGTCGGTGATAAGAGTTTATTGTATTTTTTAGAAAAATAAACTTTATCTTATACACTAAGTACATAGATTAAAAGGTCAGGCAAAGAGAAAATAAAAAAGTAATTATATGGTGCCAAATATTTATCCACTCATTAATATTTTTTAAAATATATAACTTGACTAGTTACCATCCAGCAATTATAAAATTATATATCTTAAAAAAGAATAAAAAAAAAATTATCATCGTTAAGAATGGAAAATTTATTTTATTGTATGAAATAAATTTAAAAAATATTTCTTTAGATTATTATCTAAGAATAAATTTAAAAATAAGAGTTTAGAAATCAAAATTATGAAAATAAATTACGTGAACTAATTATTATAATCTAACAAATTTCGAATTTTAAATTTATAAATGTTATGATAGGTAAGTTAATTAATATCAATATTAATTGACACATGGTAATGATTTGTATCTTTAAATCAAGTTGTCTAATTTGACATTTGATAAGGAATATATTATATTTGAAGGAAAATATTTATCTTTTAATATCAAACATGGAGTAAGTTATGTTAGTTATATAAAAAACAATAATAACATTACCAACGTGTTTAAAAAATTACAAATTGATGCTGTAAAAAAAAATTTGATAAAAATGTGAAGTCATCATGTGATAGATCATATAACATATTAAGAAATATAGTGAATTGAGAAAGTCGTTGTCCTACAAAATATAGACTCAAAATTGTCAATTTAATATATCATAAAAATTTGATTATTTAATCACGTGTCTACTTTAATTTAGATTTTGATGCGGGTTTTTAAAAAAATAAAATAAGTGTTTGCAACGTCTTCTAGAGAATAGCTCGATCAATTTTATTTGCAATAAATATTTTATAATATAAAAAAATCATAATAAGATTTGAGAAGTTTTTTTTTTTTTTTAACAATTGAGAAGGCTGATTATAAGTTGTACCAACCTCGGTCAAATGGTGACCGAGTTCGAACTAACTCGGCCTACCAACTCGGCCTATTAACTCGGCCTGCCCAAGCTTGAATCACAATAGTAAGTAGTTAATTTAACGGTAATAATGACGGTTACATAGAGAAAGAAAACGGACAATAGCAGGTAAAAATATATACATTTCATTGGACAATATCAGATAACTAACTTGATCGTCGGAGTCCTTTTTGCAGGTACATCCGAGATGCTTGGAGAAGGGCGACCAATTTCAAAGACCAATCTCGAAGACCAATCTCAAAGATCAATCTCGAAGACCAATCTCTCATGATTTCTAGAGAGACCAAGATAGAGAAGATGATAAATCTGACTTGAAGGACCAACCTGAGGTAAGAACATAAGTTATTTCGTATTTGATTATAAACTAAACTTTCTGGTTGCTTCACGAGTAATTTTTTTTTTCCTTCAGATAAGAGGAGAGAAAGAAAAACAAAAGTTTATTTCCCTTAAAATGAGTAAATGTCTCTATTTATGTGTTTACTTATTTTAAAGGAGTTGAATTTAGGGAGGAAAATGATAGTGCTGTCCAACTCGTAAGAAAGACTCGTGGGAAACACCAAACTCAACAAAATAATTTGCAGTGATTTCCTAATGCCATATGCCAAATTATGTTTTGCGAAAACATCAAAAAGGGGCATTATTATGTTGGGGGAAAAGTGCCCTCTTGATGAAAAATAGTATAATTAACTTACTAAAGCACCGGAAGTGTTTTATGCTTTGTTTCGACAGTAATTAAGCAATATGAAAGGAAGAAGCAAGATAAAAAAAAAATAATAATAATAAATACAAAATCGATAGATGAATTGAAAGAAGTGAAAAAAATAATTAAAAAAGTTGAATTTTCTTTTCATTGATTTGGACGAATAGAAAAGTATAGAAAAAGAAAATGAATTTTATTGTAGAAACATTTTTGCTCTTCATATATAATTGATATCGTGAAAACCAAATAAGAAATAACATCATTAAAATTCTAATTTAAGTGAGATCCACGTTTTTTATCTCACAATTTCTCTATTTTCTTATCCTCATCAAGGATTAATTCTCTAAGTAAGATTTTTAATAAATTGGTCTCTTGTAACACTATAATTCAATATTTACACAATGAGATATAAAATTTTAAAATAATCTCTTTTCTAGTTTTAGGTTGGTCATCACAACTCAACAACATCATGACTAAATGGCTAAAACACTCTTTAACATTCATCATCTCAACAACACAACAACATACAACTCAACTCACTTTCAACTTTCAACCATCCATCATCTCTAATTACCATTATATATCAATACACACATATAGTAATCAATGTTATGCAACTTAAAACATGTTATAGATTAATCTACTTTACTCATATTCAACAATTTATTAACCAAACATGTTTTAATTCAACAATCAACACCCTACGCCACACATCTTACGTCCAGTGTGGACAAGGTATATATAAGCCCCTAAGACCACACGTTAGGTGTGGCAAAGCTCCACACTCAACCTTATTTCAAGCAAAGAGTCTCTGCATGACACACACCTAGTGTCCCCATATTGGCACCTAGTGTCGTCTAAATAGAGAACTTTGACTTGGTTATGTTGGACGCCATTCAATTGAGGCCCGACGTCACCAAGTCACAAACTCTCAATGCTCTCATGCCTAACGTCATTCAAATCACTAGTACAAAAGAGGTGTATTACGTCGGACATTTTCAGCTTTTTACGTCAGAAAACGTACCGACGTAGAAGCGGGAGACGTAAATTTTACGTCGGATCTTCAAAACCGAAGTAAATTTACGTCGGACATTAAGACATCCGACGTAAAAAAGTAGGGAAAAAAACAAAAAAAAAACATAAAAATGCCAGCAGAACGGCCCGTTCTGCAAGCAGAACAGGCCGTTCTGCTTGGAGAACGGGGCGTTCTGCTTGAAGAACGGGTCATTCTGCTTGTAGAACAGGCCGTTCTGCTTGCAGAACAAGTCGTTCTGCTTGCAGAACAAGCCATTCAGCTTCGTATAACAACCCAAAAGAAAACGCTCACTACCTATACAAATAGAACAACCAAAAAATCAAATAAAACAGATAGCCAGAGTAGCAATGCGAAGTAAAAAAGTGCTAACGAAACCTTGATTCATACCTGAGAAGCAGCAACAATGTGCAAATGAGTAATAAAGAGTTCATCCCTCTGCAAAAGACAAAAAAATGATTCAGTAACAAAGGAGAGGGAGAGGGTTTAGAGAGAAAAAAATGAAAAATGATGAAGAGTGAATGGGCGCGGTGTGCCTCGCGCTCTCTTATTCAAATTTGCGTCCTTTTTTACGTCGGACCTGGTAGGGTCCGATGTAAAAAGTCCAATCTACGTCGGACGCAACATACCTCCGGCGTAGATTGGACTTTTTACGTCGGACCCTACCAGGTCCGACGTAAAAAAGTTCGCAAAAATTACAAAAATGCCACCAGATTTTTTTTACGTCGGATTTTCGTATTTCTGACGTAAAAGGGGTGACGTAATATGCTAATTTTCCACTAGTGAATAACATCTAGCGTCATTCTAACCCGAGACTAGTTTCTCTCCTCACACTTGGTGCCACCAATCCTATAGTTGGTGTGACAAGAAAGAGTCTCATGTTGAAATTGCACCCAACACCTTGAAGGTGCGTCTGACATAATAAGTGTTATGCACCATTACAGAATATGAATCTGCCTCAAGGTCCTAAAACTCAACAACTTTCAAGCATACAACATTATCAATCAACTATATACATCACAACGAACATATAAATGCACTCAAATTTAACATGCAACAACAAGAAACCAATTCACCCTTTTCGTCCCAACATGCTTCAAAACCTAAAACCCTAGCTTAGGTCATTCCATTTAAAATTATACAAATCAATAGCAGCTTGGATTAAAATCATCCACAACAATATAACAACTTCATAATGACAAGAATTTCCAGTTTCCTATACCTCAAGGTCAATCGAAAAATGAGAAATGAAAATAAGAGAAAACTTCACAAAATCTCGAGATGCTTCGCATGAATCACACCTCTAACTTCAAGATCCTACTGACCTAAAACAACAACCAATATAACAAGAATCAAATTAGGGATGCCCTCATAAACTTAAAGGAGCTCCCTAATTTAAGTTTTATATCTCAAAGTTATTGGATACTCGTTATCTTGGCACATGCTTAGTCTCCCAAAAGACTGAATACCCTCATACCTATTCGATCTTTCAAAAGATCGAATGCCTCTTTAAACCTATTAGACCTTCCAATTGGTCAATTAGATGTATCCCTACAGGGTTTGGCCCAACTAGAAGGAGTTATACCTCAAACTAAAAAAAAAAAGCTTCTTTAGGCTTACTCAACCTCCTAAAAGGTTGAATGCTCCTTTAAACTTATTTGGCCTCTCAAAAGTTGAATAATTCTTCAAACACATTTAACTTCTCAAAAGGTCATATGCTTCTTCAAACTTGTTGGACCTCTTAGAAGGTTGAATACTCCTTAAAACACTTTCGATCTTCTAAAAGTTTGAATGCTCCTTCAAAATTTAAATCGACATGAAAAATATCTTATTAAATATTAAGGGAAAGTAACCTTTGGTTAAAGAAATATTTTAAAGATTTTTAGAAGCACGAGGAATTAAAAATTTCTCATATTTAATATAAAAGAATTAAAATATTTCTTAAAATAAAAAATTTATGGAAATTCAAATTTATGAATAACTGAGAATAAATTTTTCTTACTTTTATAGATGAAAATAAAACTTTTTCTTAATAATTAAGTTTGAAAGGAAAAAAAAAATATTTTATACTTCTATATAATTATTTAAACTAAAAAAATGATGAAAAATAGAAACAATAAAATAAGTAATTTGTAATTAGAGGTGATTGATTTGGATTGATAGTAGAGACAAGAGAATTATAAGAGTTGTAAAATAATTAAATAGTAAAGATGTCCATATAAATAAAAAAAAAAAATTTATTAAAAAAATATTTTTTATATAATGGTATATATATATATATATATATATTAAATTTAATAATAACTAAACATATTTTGGGTCTTTTTAGATTTTTTTCTTAAAAAACACTTATAAGAGAAAAAATAGAAAAAAAAATGAAATGAAAGTTTTCATAAACTAAATTAGTCCATGCATTAAAAATTAGTTTATGTATAAATTAATTTGTACAAGTTTTATTATATTAATTTCTTAAAAAAAATATGAATAAGTTAATTTTAATTTAGTTTTAAAAAAACTATTTTTCCTATTTTTTAATAGGAGAATTTATCTAAACAGATCTTTTATAAAGTTTTAAATTTATAAGTTTAGGTATTTAAAAAAATTCTTAAATTAAAAATCAATTAGTTAAAAATGAAAATAAAAATCATATACCAATCATAACTTAAGTATTACATTTTTTATTACACGAACAAATAAAAAGAAAACAACAAAAACTAGGGATGCCGAAACTGAAAACCCATTAGACCAGTTTGGAATGCGAAAAGGACGTGCGTGGATGAGATCCAATAGAGAAATTCAGAATCTTGCATTATACCAAAAATTTCACAGAAGTTTCCCTCACGAAGAGTATGATATGATCCTAAGTATTACATACGATATAGTACAATATAGATAAACCTACAAATTTAATGTAACACACAACAATGAGATATTTTTCTAATTTATGGAAATCATTTAATGTTTTCCAAAAGTTCTACCTTGCTTCTTTGAGATCTGAGAGAGACCAAGACCAACCACTCCAATGACCATCCAATCGTTTTCATCATCCAAGCTATTAAATTAATTCAACGTTCTTCTGTTGACTACTGCTTCATATTATCATTATCAAATTTCAATATTACTATGCAGTTACTATTTTAGTTCTGAAGACTGCATTGTCATTATCCTCCGCCAATAATATTTCATTCAACTCATTCAATTTCATTTGGAAAAAGCTTCACGTTTTTGCTTTTGCACCAATCCATCCGTGACCAAGCTTTAACACCTCCAGCTACGATGTTTCCAAAGAAATATTATACCATTAATTAAGTCAATTAATTAGTTATTGTTAGAGTATATGAGTTGTGGTTTAAGTAATAATAAAAATATTCCTTTATTGGGAGAGAGATATACACTTTATTTAAACAAGGTAACTTCAATTAAGATAACATATCTAACTTATATCCACTAAATTATAATTTTATTTTTTAATTCTTATAGTTTTAAAAAAAATTAGCTTTTATATTTATGTTTTTTTTTAATTATTTTTAGTTTTTGTCTTTAATTTTTTTAACGTAAAAATTAAAAATCTATTTTAAACTATGAAAATTAAAATGTTAATATATTTATACATGCAATAATTTAATTAATCAAATACTATTAAGTTGTTGAGCCTTCTCCAATTAGAAGGAAACGTCTTGGACGCAACCACCTATAGCTAGCGTTAAGAAAGGGAATCACAAACAAAGAAGTTCAACAAATCACGCAACTGCTGTCGTATATTTCATGTTTTCTTGATAATCTTCTGATACGAATATTGTCAAAATAACAAGTTGACATTAATTACATCGTAAAGCCAACCATGTTTTCTCGGATAGCTGACTTTCGGTGAGACAAAAGAAAAAACAACTTTTAATGTAACGAAAGGAACTTAACCTTCCTAATATTAGTTTAATTAAGTACGAGACGATGCTAATATCATTAATTAAAAACATAATTATATGTTCTGTTTACTATAATGTGGTTTGAAGACTTTATAAATTTTTATTGCTGCTTCCTTAGCCTTCGCTTAGTCGATCTCTATCGACATGTGACTGTGTCTTTATTTGAATAAGTTCTCTATCAACATTTGCATAAAAAAAAAAAATATTATTTTTTATATATTAATTAATATATGTATAAGTTTAAATTAGTTTATATATAAAATTAAGTATAGGAGTTAAGCTTAAACTATTTAACTTTTGAAAAACTAATTTTAACTTGATAGATTAATTTTAGTTTCCGAATAAAATTATTTATTGTTCTTACCGGAAATCTGCTGTAGAGATGATACTCCGAGTAAAATTGGTGAGCCTCCTTCGCTGGTACGCTTGATGCTCCAAGATGGGGGTGGTACCTGCAAAAGAGACTCCGATGCTAAAGTTAGTGTTTGTGGGAGTATGAGTCTCGTATAAATAATGTACGTATCTTTGTATGAATTAGGGTTGTGTTGGGCCTTGGGCCTGAGATCTGTTATGATCTGATTAGATAGTAGATCTCGTCTAGAGCGAGATACCTGAGATCAGTTATGATCTGATTAGATTGCGGATCTCATCTGGAGCGAGATCTCCGAGATCAGTTATGATCTGATTAGATTGCGGATCTCGCTTAGGCCGAGATCTCCCAGTGCGTGCCCAAGGTTATTCCACGCTGTGATACCGAGCTCGAGCTCGGCATGGCAGTACGGATAGTACATTAGCCTCCCGAGCTCCGAAGACCCTAGGTCGAGGAGTTAAGTCCGAGCTCGTCAAGTGGCTGTGGCCCTTTGCGTACATCTGCCTGTCGAGATGCCATGTGTCATAGCCGTCACCTCGTTCCCATAACGCGTGGGCGGCGCGGCGAAAAGATTGTATTTTTATTTGTTTTGATGGCGTGGCCTTTTTGGGCCGATGTGGTGTTTCGATGTCCATGTTTCATGGTCAAGCTGAGGAGCTCGGCAATAATGAGTTTACTGCTTGGTTAGGCTGGTAAACCTTTGACCGAGTCAGCAGTTTGGTGAAGGACAAGTCGATAACTCGGCTGGCCAGTACACTTGCCCCCCAAGCACCGAGTGATGTAAGAGCAAAGGGGCTTCTCAGGAGTTCCCAAATTTGTTGTTTGAAGGTTCAAATTCGACCTTGTTAAGTAGATGTGATCTCAAGGTTCGGACTCGACCTTGGCATAATAAGGTTCGTACTCGACCTTGGTTAAGAAAATGTAATCTCAAGGTTCGGACTCGACCTCGGCATAACAAGGTTCGAATTCGACCTTGGTTAAGAAAATGTAATCTCAAGGTTCGGACTCGACCTCGGCATAACAAGGTTCGAATTCGACCTTGGTTAAGAAAATGCAATCTCGAGGTTCGGACTCGACCTTGGCATAACAAGGTTCGTACTCGACCTTGGTTAAGAAAATGCAATCTCAAGGTTCGGACTCGACCTCGGCATAACAAGGTTCGAACTCGACCTTGGTTAATAAAATGTGATCTCAAGGTTCGGACTCGACCTCGGCATAACAAGGTTCGAACTCGACCTTGATTAATAAAATGTGATCTCGAGGTTTGGACTCGACCTCGGCATAACAAGGTTCGAACTCGACCTTGGTTAATAAAATGTGATCTCAAGGTTCAGACTCGACCTTGGCATATCAAGATTCGAACTCGACCTTGGTTAATAAAATGTGATCTCAAGGTTCGGACTCGACCTCGGCATAACAAGGTTCGAACTCGACCTTGATTAATAAAATGTGATCTCGAGGTTCGGACTCGACCTCGGCATAACAAGGTTCGAACTCGACCTTGGTTAATAAAATGTGATCTCAAGGTTCGGACTCGACCTAGACATATCAAGATTCGAACTCGACCTTGGTTAAGAAAATGTGATCTCAAGGTTCGGACTCGACCTCGGCATATCAAGGTTCGAATTCGACATTGGTTAAGAAAATGCAATCTCGAGGTTCGGACTCAACCTCGGCATAACAAGGTTCGTGCTCGACCTTGGTTAAGAAAATGTAATCTCAAGGTTCGGACTCGACCTTGGCATAACAAGGTTCGAACTCGACCTTGGTTAATAAAATGTGATCTCGAGGTTCGGACACGACCTCGGAATAACAAGGTTCGAATTCGACCTTGGTTAAGAAAATGTAATCTCAAGGTTCGGACTCGTCCTCGGCATAACAATAAGGTTCGAATTCGACCTTGGTTAATAAAATGTGATCTCGAGGTTCGGACTCGACCTCGGCATAACAAGGTTCGAACTCGACCTTGGTTAAGAAAATGTAATCTCAAGGTTCGGACTCGACCTCGGCATAACAAGGTTCGAATTCGACCTTGGTTAAGAAAATGCAATCTCGAGGTTCGGACTCAACCTTGGCATAACAAGGTTCGAACTCGACCTTGGTTAATAAAATGTGATCTAAAGGTTCGGACTCGACCTCGGCATAACAAGGTTCGAACTCGACCTTGATTAATAAAATGTGATCTCAAGGTTCGGACTCGACCTCGGCATAACAAGGTTCGAACTCGACCTTGATTAATAAAATGTGATCTCGAGGTTCGAACTCGACCTCGGCATAACAAGGTTCGAACTCGACCTTGGTTAATAAAATGTGAGCTCGAGGTTCGGACTCGACCTCGGAATAACAAGGTTCGAATTCGACCTTGGTTAAGAAAATGTTATCTCAAGGTTCGGACTCGACCTCGGCATAACAAGGTTAGAATTCGACCTTGGTTAAGAAAATGTAATCTCAAGGTTTGGACTCGACCTCGGCATAACAAGGTTCGAATTCGATCTTGGTTAATAAAATGTGATCTCGAGGTTCGGACTCGACCTCGGCATAACAAGGTTCGAACTCGACCTTGGTTAAGAAAATGTAATCTCAAGGTTCGGACTCGACCTCGGCATAACAAGGTTCGAATTCGACCTTGGTTAAGAAAATGCAATCTCGAGGTTCGGACTCAACCTCGGCATAACAAGGTTCGTGCTCGACCTTGGTTAAGAAAATGTAATCTCAAGGTTCGGACTCGACCTTGGCATAACAAGGTTCGAACTCGACCTTGGTTAATAAAATGTGATCTCAAGGTTCGGACTTGACCTCGGCATAACAAGGTTCGAACTTGACCTTGGTTAAGAAAATGTGATCTCAAGGTTCGGACTCGACCTCGGCATAACAAGGTTCGAACTCGACCTTGATTAATAAAATGTGATCTCGAGGTTCGGACTCGACCTCGGCATAACAAGGTTCGAACTCGACCTTGATTAATAAAATGTGATCTCGAGGTTCGGACTCAACCTCGGCATTAGAAGGTTCGAACTCAACCTTGGTTAAGAAAATGTGGTCTCGAGGTTCGGACTCGGCCTCGGTAAGTCGTCACGATTAATGTGCCAATACCAAAAATGTATGGGAATAGAGTTGTTTTGTTGATTATTTTTGAGGTGTGCCTCGTTGAAACCTTCCTTGGCCAAAAACCTTTTTCTTTAGTGAGAAAAAAGACTGAGGAGGAAAAAGAGTACGTCACCTGAATTTACAAGTTAAGAGAAATAAAATTTGAGGTGGGTGACATTCCAAGTTTCGAATTTCCCTTCGGAGGGGTCTATTCTTGCCTCTCTCACCCCACCAAACAAGGTCGCTAACTTTAAATGTTTGTGGCCTGACCTTGGTCTTGTTTTCCTTGTGGTTTGTTGCGAACCTGGTCACGAAAAGCAGAATGCTCTTCCATCTGTATGTACCCGGCAGCTCGGGCACGGAGTTCGTCCATATCAGCGGGAGCTCGGCGACACAGGCTGTCCACAAAAGGTCCTGGCTTGAGCGCCATGAGCATGGCGTATAGGGCGACCTCGGGATTCAAGTTGCGAATCTTCACCGAGATGCCAGCAAAACGTTCCATGAATGTCCGTAGTGGTTCTTCGTCGCCCTGTCTGAGGCTGGCCAGAGCAGCCGACGTTACGAGGTGAGGTCGACTCGTTGCATACTGCGCCGTGAATCGTCTGACCAGAGTGCCGAAGCTGTCAATTGACTCGGCAGGTAGTTGGGTATACCAGTTGAGTGCGGCCCCTTTGAGCGAGGTTGGGAAAACCCTACACAAGATAGCATCATTGTTAGTGTAGAGGTTTACCTGGGTCGTATACAGGTCAATATGTTCATCGGGGCCCGTCGTGCCATCATAGCGATCAAGGTGGAGAGGCTTCCATCTGCGGGGGAGTGGAGTCTCCATGATGCCATCCACAAAAGGATGACGGCGGAAAGTTTCTTGACCCTCTGTGACATGAGTGGGGGCCCTGCTGACATCCTGAGTCAACTTGTGCGTCGGTGCATGAGACCGATGCGTGGCAGATCGTGGAGTCGGTGCTCTGGTCGCAGTTCAGGGTTTAGAAACTGAATGCCCTTCGCCCTCATTCAGGTTACTCTACAGAGGGGGTTGATCTGGGGGACGCCGAGGGAGTTGGGCACGAATGCGCTCGTTCTCGGCGCGTAGTGCCGCTAGGTCGGCTTCATTAGCAGTGCGCATTGCCGCTAGATCAGTTTCGTGCTTGGCACGCATGCTTTGTAGGTCGGCGGCGTGTTGTTGCCGCATCTGTTCGACCTGGTCGATCAGCCTCCTCAACGTTGCTGCGTCACTATCCATGGTAGTTGAGTGATCCAGGTCGTCTGTTGCGCGTCTGTTGTGGCTTCTGGTGAAAACCATACAGGTGGCCGATAAGAGCTGTCTTGATACGGTGGGCGCCAAATGTTCTTACCGAAAATCTGCTGTAGAGATGATCCTCCGAGTAAGATTGGTGAGCCTCCTTCGCTGGTACGCTTGATGCTCCAAGATGGGGGTGGTACCTGCAAAAGAGACTCCGATGCTAAAGTTAGTGTTTGTGGGAGTATGAGTCTCGTATAAATAATGCACGTACCTTTGTGTGAATTAGGGTTGTGTTGGGCCTTGGGCCTGAGATCTGTTATGATCTGATTAGATAGTAGATCTCGTCTAGAGCGAGATACCCGAGATCAGTTATGATCTGATTAGATTGCGGATCTCATCTGGAGCGAGATCTCCGAGATCAGTTATGATCTGATTAGATTGCGGATCTCGCTTAGGCCGAGATCTCCCAGTGCGTGCCCGAAGTTATTCCACGCTGTGATACCGAGCTCGAGCTCGGCATGACAGTACGGATAGTACATTTATCATTTTTCATCTTATTTTTTAAAAAATATTTATAGATAAACAAGCCCATGCCAACCATGCGTAAGCAGCCTCAGATTTTGCTCAGAGTATGTTCTAAAACTAGTGCCTGGAAAAAAATTATATATATAAAATTCACTTTGACTTAGGTTCAGTGATATTATATATGGCAACATGTACGTTTTTTAATTATACCTTTATATTTAAAATAATTGTTACTATATTCTTATTATAGGTACGTTCAATTAAAGCTTTGCCATAATAGTCGGCTAGTTAATGTGGGATCCAGCTACGATATTTTTTTGAAATTATGAAGACGATTACGAGTTAAATTTGTTCATTCTCTAGTTCCAACTTTCTAATTGTAATAACTCGACTATAAGTTTTCAAAATATTCAAATCCAGAAGAAGAAGAAAAAAAAGTATAAAAACCGAAATTCTAAACGCAATTTTTTAGGATATATTTTAATTGAGTATCTATTATACATACAATAATTCATATAATATAATTTTTTTTATTATATTTCTTGATCACATTAATGTGGAGAAAAATGGAATGATATAAATAGTTGTTGATGAAGTATTAGTCAACGAAGTTGTCGGCGAGGCAAAGGCAAAGAGTTGTGCGTATCCCATCTAGACTCCACCGGAAGGCTTGAGAAAGAATATACGGTGTTTGGTCAAAATGAATGAATAAAGTTGTGTGGGGGAACACTGGTGAGTGGCTTTTTCACCATAATTGCCACTCATGCTCCTATGGACCATATCTACCAATAGTCGACACTCACAAATCACTACTCCATTTGGCTCTCCAATTCCAACCATATGTAAATCTATGCAAAATCCATATGCCTCTGACTAAGGTTATTTTGACAATGATATCTACGGACCCAAACCAAACACACTTACAAAATCCCAATATGTCTCAATTTCTATCTAGCAGCCTCCTCTTTCAACCATCACAGTTCCATAGATATGAAGCTGGTGTTTCTCTACACTAATTATTATATATATAAATATGTTTTGATATAAGGTAAAAGTGTTTTTATAATTTTTTTATTAAAAAAAGTTCTTTATTAATTACTAATTAAGTATGAACAATTATGTACTAATTAATTCAGGTAATGAGTGATAAACGAAATTATAATCAGCCTCGCGAGTCATGTATGAGAATGATAAAAATCTTTCTCTCCTTGTGTGTCCACATTCTCAATATCAATTAATGTTGTTACATCAGCTCATTGTTTTGATATGCAACCGTTCTCCTAAATCATAATTAAAAATTAGCCAATAAGAAAACACATCACAAGACATGGATATTTGTTTTCTAGTGTTTGCTTTATATCAAATTAGTTCAGCCTACTGCAGGCTGAAATAAATTGTTTGTTGGTTTCGTTTCACATTACATTCAGAAGGAAAACGACAAATGTTGAATTAACCATTCACTAGCAAGCAGGTATACACTCATCAGAAATGTTGCCAACAAATCCTCTAAAACATTTTTTTTATAAAAAATATCTACACATAATATTAAATGGTGTGAATATCACCTTCTATTAGTAATTTTTACTTATTATTTAATAGACTTCACATAAAATTTACTCAATAATGTTTATTATTTAAAATGACATATTAATAAATATATGTATTAATTAAGTTTATTAGAGGTTAGATGCTTTAGAGGAGTTGTTCCTTTAAGAGAAATTTTTTTCCTTTAAAAATATGGTTATTGCATATTTTGTTGACTCTCCCTATAAAGTCTAGAAAATTTAGAGCAAAGAAAAAGATATTTAAGTATTTAACTCTAGCTAGAAGGAATCTTGGAGGATTCTTTTAAATGGTAATCCATATACGGTCACAAAAGGAGTTCTCAAATGTAGGAAGCACACAACTATATATCTTGATTTTGGAGTCTCCTTTTGTTCACGTTCTCTTGTGGAGCCACACACCACAAAAGGACTCAACTTTTGCTTCTAATAAAGTTAGAGGAATGAAGAGCCTTCTCTTTAAGGAAGGGTTCCCTGTTGTAGGGCAAGACAGAGGTGCAAACTTGGGGTATACCATTTGCCTATTTTTTTTTTATTTTGGTTGTGTCAAAGGAGTAGTGGATGGTTCATCTTCTTTTCTTAATTTCCTGTTCAAGTAATCAAGTTAGGTTGTTGAGGTGGCTTAGTCGTGTTTCTTAAATGCTGAGGTACAATTTCAACCTCTCAAGCTTCCAAGCATTAGGTTTGAACGAATGAGCAAAAGAAACCTTACCTAGTTAGTTTGAATCATTGAATGAGAATATATATATATATATATATATACATATATATATATATATATATATATATATATATATATATATGGGTTGTGTTTACTCTAGAAATAAATCTTTCTAGACTTATTTTGTTCAATAACTCATGTTCTGTATCAAATTTTAATGATCTAATTGTTGAATTCAAAGTTCTTAATGCATAGATTAAATATGCAAATTTTTAAAAAATTTGAAAACTATGACACTTTGTTTCATTAATTTAAATTGACGGATAATCATAAAATTATTTTATACGTCGATTTGAATTAATGAAATGAAATATCAAATGATTTTTAATTTATAGACTTGATCTAAACACTAAGAACTTTAATTTCAACAGTTAAATTGTTGAAATTTGATGTAGAATATGAGTTATTGAATAAACTAAGTTTAGGTAAACTTACTCTTAGAGTAAACGGAATTTGCAAACTTAATCTATGCATTAAGAACTTTAAATTTAACTGTTGGATCGTTGAAATTTAATAAAGAAAACATGAATTATTGAATGAAGCAAGTCTAAGTAGATTTATTCTTATAGTAAATAGATTTCTCCTATATATATATATATATATATATATATATTTTGGTTAATATAAAAATAGAGGTATTCTGCTATATTTTTATTATTCATGATTAGAAATAAGGTTACATCAAATACATATAAATTATGAGGAAAATAGAAAATAATTTTATTTAATTTTTAGTTTTTGTTATTCAAAAAGCTCCCCTAATAATTGTATCTGCATAAGAATACATCAATAATTTTGTCAAGTTGATCCTCCCTCTGAGTCCTTGTCCAAGTGTTTCTACCTATTCCTAGTGTAATGAAATTGATAGCGTTCGGTTATACCTGTTCAAGGGGATAAAAATGGGGTACCTACAAAAGACACTCAGATACTCAAGTTAATTAGTCTTTGATTATAGACAAGTCAATGACAATTAGTCTTGTAATAAATGTAAAAGTATATTTTTCTCTCCTTAAACATCATTATTTATACTAATCTTATTGGACCTAGGTCCATATAATAGACCTTTTAAGGATTGCAGTATCTTAAGTAACCCTTTAGATTTTACCAATTACTGAAACATATCGAAGAGTCTTTGACTTTTTCCTCTTGCTATGCCTTTCCGGTATAATAACCAAATAGAAAATGCATTCATGGTTATTACTAAACCTTTTGGCTTAATTGCATTTTTGATCCTTCAAGTATTGCAATTTTGCAATTTTGATCCCAAAGTTTTAATTGGGTAAATTTTAGTCCCTAAAGGATTGCAATTGTGCGATTTCGGTCCTTTAATTTTTAATTGAATAATTTTAGTCCCTCAAATATCATAATTGTGCGATTTTAGTCTCTTCCATTAAAAATTTAATAATTTTAATATATATATATATAATATTTTAAAAATATACAATTATTTGTCTATTCAAGTTAACGCATATTATACTTCTCCAGAAACACCCTCTTGAAGCACTCTCAATCAACAACAACTCCTCTAACAGTCAGCATACGGTGAGTACCCCTCCACCAATGCTCAGCCTCCCCAACCAGCATGTAGACAACATATGTCAGCCTCCTCTCCTAAGAACATCCCAACACTGTGAAGATTTTCTCCACCTCACAGATCCAGTGGTCAGCTACCTCTGGGTCTGCATCTTCCTTGAACTGTGGAGGATGGCATTTCCGGAACTCAGCTAGATCCCAACTTTCCTGTGACCCCACGGGCCTTGCTGCTCCAGCTGCAGCTTTATTAGCGTCCATCCTAGCAAAATAAGCATTTTTTTGCTGCATAGCCATAGCCATCATCTCCATGGCACGGACTATATATCTGCTCATTGGTTCTAGTCATTGTCTACAAAAGTAACAACACCTTCAGTATACAATAACTAAACCAAACAACAATCATCAACACAACAATCAACAAAGAAATCAGCACAGTAAATCAACACAACACAGAGCTCAGCACAATAAAAGCCTAAAGGAACCACCCCCACTGAGTGTCCACTAGACTCGAACTGCTCTGATACCACTAAAGTGTAATGACCCGCCTGGTCGTCACACACAGCTCACAACACATCACAGCACCACACAGACAAGGACATGTATATAAACATAAGCAGCTAAAATATATACATAAGGTCTAGCCTGGGGCTTAAAAATCAGAATAAACAAATTACATCCAAAATGGCCAAACTAGTGGCTAAAACAACAAAACATCAAAATCCACTCCATCTGCCAGCTGCAGACCTGCCTCAAGACCAGCCTATCCCTGTTCTGCTCTCATACATAGTATGATCATCGCAGTCCAAACCACATGGAAACAACAAAGGGTAAGCTAGTAAAAAGAATCGGCATATACACTGTAGACCCCTAAAATTGTCCGGGTCGGAAATAAAGCTTGAAGACTCTCGAAGACTGAAGGAAGATCAGCCAGAAGGACTCCTGGAAGGCCCTAGGAGGGTTCTCTGTAGGTCTAGAGGTCTTAGAATAGCTCAAAATAAGGAAATGGAGGGAATGAAGCCCAATACGGCCGTACTGAACTTAATACGGCCGTATTGAAGCTTCAATACGGCCGCAGTGAACTCAATACGGCGTATTGAAGTTTCAGAAACTTCAATACGGCCGTACTGAAATCAATACGGCCGTATTGAAGCTTCAATACAGCCGTATTGAACTCAATACGGCCGTATTGAAATTTCTGAATTTCAATACGGCCGTATTGAACTCAATACGGCCGTATTGAAGTTCAAAAATTTCAATACGGCCGTATTGCTTCTGTAGGCCGTATTGCGCCTATTCCCTATAAATATGACGTCAATTGGACGTCATTCCACACTTTTTCACATAGTTTTAACCCTCTCCTTGAGTATTCTGGGGTTTTTGAGCAGTGTTCTGCCCTAGAAATCACTCGGAGAGTTGATCCGACGAGGTTCTTGAGCCCCGAGCCATTTTGCTTGAGGATCGAACCTAGTCGAAGGGAAATCCTCCGGATTTCCATAGTTAAAAGTTTTTAGAAGGAGCGAGCGAACTTGTAGAGCGAGGGAACGCCAAAAAGCTTCCCAGTTTTACTCAATATATAAAAGCACGCTTCAAGAGGTTTCTTCTTAAATCCTTCCTTTTACTGCTTTCTGTGTGCATATTTAAACTGTCATCATGTAGATAGTTAATTTATAATTGCTTAGAATAAATAGGGGTAATTTAGTAATTTTACGCTGTTATTTTAGAAAATAATCTGTCATAGGGAACCCGAAAGGGGCGCTGTGGGGTGCTAACACCTTCCCCACGCGTAACCGACTCCCTTACCCAACTCTGGTTGTAATGGCCAAAGTTGATTTATAAAATCAATTGCCTTATCCCTTTTTCCAATGTTTTGAGTAAAACATTGGTGGCGACTCCACGAACCCTCCTTTTACGAAAACCACTAATCCATGGAGGGTCCCGCTTGGGATTAATATGGATTGGTGAGACGTTTTAATAAATAAATTGGATAGGATCGACAAGGTCTCAGTTTGAGAACAAGTCGTTCTAATAATCCAATACATTTTCAAAACTAAAATAATAAGCGAGCTCGACCGTCTTCGCGACCGCCGAGGCCCGTTTGGGCCGGTGGCGACAGATGGCGACTCCACTGGGGAAGCTTCGAGAGTCAGTCCCATTTAGTGACAGATTATTTTTAACAAATAATAGTTAAAATTACTTCATTACCCCTTGCTTGTATGATAACATGCTTTATATATTTGGCTTTAAATAACTGTTGTTTGTTTAAATTTCCGCAATTGTTTGAAATAAATTGCACACAAACCTTTGCACACAACAGTTCCCTCTATACCCGGGGGCATGAGTGGTAATCCATAGGGAGTGGATGTTAGTACGGCCGGTTGAATGGGTCTATAGGAGCCTACGAGACCGTTGTCGGAAAAACATCACTCAAGGTGATAACCATGAACTCGAGTCCGACAGTGCGTTGGAACTTTCCATCGACTTACGACGAGAGGAATTGGGTCCCTATAATGGGGGCACCTTGGGGGCCTTTGACCAAGTGAGAACAGTTAGATCCTCCTTGAATATGCACTTTTCTGCAGGAGACCCCTACCTCGTGATTCGTTCGTGACTGTTCGTGGATGAGTGAATTGTTTGTGTAAATGCTTATGTGCAATTGTTTGTGCATTAATAAATAACCTCGTAATAAGGTCTAAGAATAAATCCCCATGCATGAAAATGTCATGACATGAGAGGAAAAACCAATGTGTGAAAATATAAAAGTAAGGGGCATGTGCATCATTACCAATAAGAGACCATGCATCCTCATAAAAACATACATTTTAGGGTCACCAATACCTCTTGACATGAGTGAAAGAGACCCATGACTATAGAGATTCTCCGTTGGGGAGAGATCATAGATAAAGAAGGGTGGTAAACTTCCGTCTTAAAAAGGCAGCGCCTTAAAGATGGAGGTTTATCAAGCTCATGTTAAAGAGTGTATTCATTCCATAAAATAAACTAACTAAACATTCATTTTAGAAAGTGGCTGGTCATCTCTCTGTCCTTACGCGCGCACAGAGAATCAAGAAAATGGAAGCATTGGAGGAGCAAAACAAGAAGCTCACAACCGAGCTTTCACAGCTTAAAGAGCAAATGGCGCAAATGATGGAACTCATGCGTCACCACAACGTCCATGGATCTCATCACAGTGAACATGGGTCCCATCATGAGGGAGAGGAGGAAGAGCATGAAAAAGATCCTCCACACACTGTACCCCTTGGGGCTGGAATTATGATTAAAGAGCCCGAGGTTTCAAAAGAACAATTCCACGCCCTAGAGGATCGGTTGAGGGCTATGGAGGGGCATGATTTTGACATCAAAGATGCCGCTGACATGTGTTTAGTGAGGGACATTCAATTCCCTCCTAAATTTAAAGTGCCGGATTTCCCAAAGTACGTGGGATCGACTTGCCCCAAAAGTCATCTCACCATGTACTGTCGCAAGATGGCTGCATATGCCACAAATGAAAAGCTCTTGATCCACTGCTTTCAAGAGAGCTTAGCCGAAACTCCACTCAATTGGTATATGCAGCTGGATGGAAATCAAGTGTGCACGTGGAGACAGTTGGCCGACGCCTTTCTCAAGCGCTATAAGTATAACATCGACCTAACACCCGATAGGTCAGATCTTCAAGCCTTGAGTAAAAAGAATGATGAATCCTTCAAGGCGTACGCCCAACGTTGGAGGGAGTTGGCGGCACAGATAGAGCCCCCGCTGTCGGATAAGGAGACGGTGTCCTTATTCATCAACTCGTTGACTGGTCCCTATTACGATAAAATGATAGGGAACACAACGACACTCTTCTCGGACATCATCACCATTGGAGAAAGGGTGGAACAAGGACTTAAAAGTGGGAAGCTGGCTAAGCCTTCCCAACCATATGAAGCTAAGAAGGCCTTCGGGAAGAAGAAAGAAGGAGGAGTCAACGCTGTAACCATTTCTCCATCTTCTTCCACTTCGAAGTCAGGCAAATCGCAATACAACTCTGTGAAGAAGTTTGACAAACTTCCGACCACTTATAGCGATCTCCTGCCGAAGCTAGTGGAGGCGCGTCTTATAGCTTACATTCCACCAAAGAAAGTGAATCCACCTTACCCCGATTGGTACAATCCACAAGACAAATGTCTATACCATTCGGGGGCACCGAGACATTCAACGGAGAACTGCAGAGCTCTCAAGTATAAGGTCCAAGACCTTATCGATGCTGGGTGGGTCACTTTCGATTCGACGGCGCCCGACGTGAGCAAGAATCCTCTACCGCAGCAGGAGTAGAGAGAAGGGCAAGCCATGATAGGGCCCCTCCACATTTTTTCTTTTAGGGACTCATGATCAGTACCCGAGATCATGAGGACCTTTTCATGTAAATAAAGGGTTTTGTACAGTTTTACACTCATATATCAATAAAGAGGCATTTTTTTCACACATTATTCTCTCATTTTGTTCTATTCTCTCTCTCTCATTAATATTAATAAACTCTAAACCTAAACAGAACCAATAAATAATTATGTCTGTGATTGCTCGCTCTGACCGGGATCCGAAAGCCGAGGGTGAATGGGTTGAGTTGGACAGTGATGAGGAGACCATCTCTCCGGATCTGCAAAGACTGCTAGATCAAGAAGCTCGTCTACTCCAACCGAATCAAGAAGAATTGGAGACCGTGAATTTGGGGCAGGATCAAGAATTGAAAGAGGTCAACATTGGGACCCGTATCAGTAATGGAATAAAAACACAATTGATTCAATTATTGAGGGAATACAAGGACGTATTTGCATGGTCGTACCATGATATGCCCGGGTTGGACTCCAACATTGTCGAACACAAGTTGCCCTTAAAAGAGGGGTTTCGACCCATTAAGCAAAAGCTTCGACGAATCAAGCCCGAATGGTCCTTAAAGATTAAGGAGGAGGTAGAAAAACAATTGGACGCGGGATTCTTGGTTGTATCCCAGTATCCCGAATGGCTGGCTAACATTGTGCCAGTCGTCAAAAAGAATGGGAAGGTTAGAGTGTGTGTTGATTATAGGGATTTGAATCGTGCCAGTCCAAAGGACGATTTTCCCTTGCCCCACATCGATACACTTGTGGATCACACCGCCACAAACACACTCTATTCCTTTATGGATGGATACTCGGGGTATAATCAAATCAAGATGAATATAGAAGACCGCGAGAAAACTTCTTTCATTACACCCTGGGGAACTTTCTGCTACAGGGTGATGCCTTTTGGACTTAAAAATGCGGGTGCCACCTACCAACGAGCGATGGTGACGCTATTCCACGATATGATCCACAAAGAAATTGAAGTATACGTGGATGACATGATCGCAAAGTCAAAAGATGAGATGGACCACATCCAATATTTGAGAAAATTATTCAATCGGCTTCGTAAGTATCAGCTTAAGCTAAACCCGGCTAAGTGTACTTTCGGAGTTCGGTCAGGTAAGCTTCTCGGGTTCATCGTCAGTGAAAAAGGCATAGAGGTGGACCCCGATAAAGTAAAGGCAATAATGGAAATGCCTCCTCCTAAAACTGAGAAAGAAATTAGAGGATTCCTTGGCAGGGTGAACTACGTCGCAAGGTTCATCGCACAGTTGACTGACACGTGCAAACCAATATTCAAGCTGTTGCGCAAGAATCATTCCGAAGTTTGGGATGAGAATTGTCAACAAGCTTTCGATAAGATCAAACAGTGTTTGGCCAATCCACCAGTGTTGGTGCCACCTGTCGAGGGAAGACCATTAATCCTCTATCTAACGGTGCTTGATGAGTCCATGGGAGCTGTGCTAGGACAACAAGATGAAACAAAGAAGAAAGAACAAGCCATCTACTACCTGAGCAAAAAGTTCCTTGATTATGAAACCCGCTACACGCCACTAGAAAAGACGTGCTGTGCGTTAGCATGGGCAACACAACGGCTCAGGCAGTATATGATTAGGCATACTACTTGGTTGGTTTCCAAAATGGACCCAATTAAGTACGTGTTCGACAATCACTGGGAAGATTGCCCGATGGCAAGTGCAATTATCAGAATTTGACATCATACATGTCACACAAAAGGCCATCAAGGGTAGTACCCTAGCTGATTACCTAGCACACGGGCCGACCAATGACTATCAATCCCTTCAGGATGATTTCCCCGATGAGGATATAATGCATTTACAACATGAAGATCCTAAGGATGATACGTGGACCATGTATTTCGATGGAGCCTCCAACATGCTTGGACAGGGGATTGGAACAGTATTAATCTCCCCACAAGGAAAGCATATCCCCTTAACGGCAAGACTCAACTTTGACTGTACAAATAACATGGCCGAATACGAGGCTTGCGCGTTAGGAATCCAAGCAGCAATCAACAATGGTATCCTAAAGCTCAAAGTATTTGGAGATTCGGCTTTAGTCATTCACCAACTGCGAGGTGAATGGGAAGTCCGAAATCCTAAGCTGATACCATATGTTGAGCATATCAAAGACCTGATACAATTCTTTCAAAATGTCGTCTTTGAATATATCCCAAGGGAGGAAAATCAGTTCGTTGACGCCCTTGCCACACTATCATCGATGTTCGCCTTGGATAAGGAGCATGAAATGCCCATCATCAATATCCGGCGGCACGATAAGCAAGCGTTCTGCCTACTGATAGATGAAGCTGTTGACGATCATCCATGGTTCCATGACATCAAACAATATCTGTCAAAAGGGGAATATCCTGATATGGCCAGCGATAATGATAAAAAGCATATCCGAAGAAGGGCCATGGGATTTCTGTTGATTGGAGAAACCCTCTACAAAAAGAATTATGACTCGGTCTTGTTGAGGTGCATAGACCAAGTCGAAGCTCAAAATGTAATCAAAGAAATACATGAGGGGGTTTTCGGTACCCATATTCCCGGGCCTGCAATGGCTAAGAAAATCCTCAGAGCAGGATATTATTGGTCGACCATTGAAAGGGATTGTTACCAATACGTCCGGAAATGCCACAAGTGTCAAGCATACGCCGACAACATTCATGTCCCACCAACGCCACTCAATGTGTTGGCTTCACCATGGCCATTCGCAATATGGGGCATGGATGTTATTGGACCCATCGAGCCAAAGGCATCCAATGGACATAGGTTCATCCTTGTGGCCATTGACTATTTCACCAAATGGGTAGAAGCGGCATCGTATGCTCATGTGACCCGAAAGGTGGTAACATCCTTCATCAGAAAGAATATCATATGCAGATACGGTATTCCCGACAAAATCATCACTGATAATGGATCCAATTTGAACAATAAGATGGTGGAAGAACTGTGCAAAGAGTTCAAAATTCAGCACCATAACTCTTCCCCATATCGACCAAAGATGAATGGGGCGGTCGAGGCAGCCAATAAGAATATCAAGAAGATAGTACAAAAGATGGTTGTCTCATTCAAAGACTGGCATGAGATGCTACCCTTCGCTCTCCATGGTTATAGGACTTCAGTACGTACATCCACAGGAGCTACTCCATTCTCCTTTGTTTATGGAATGGAGGCAGTTCTGCCGGTTGAAGTCGAGATACCGTCTCTGAGAGTAATCATGGAAGCAAAACTTTCCGAGGCAGAATGGGTTCAAAGTCGACACGACCAATTGAACCTTATCGAAGAAAAACGACTGAACGCCATATGCCATGGTCAAGCCTACCAAAGGAAGATCAAAAAGGCTTTTGACAAGAAAGTCCATCCTCGAATCTACCATGAGGGAGAGCTGGTGATGAAGAAATTGCTACCAGCTCAAAAGGACAAAATCGGAAAGTGGGCCCCAAATTACGAAGGACCATACGTGGTGAAGCGAGCCTTCTCCGGAGGAGCATTGATTCTCACAGACATGGACGGAGAAGAACTTCGATACCCAGTCAACGCTGACGTGGTAAAGAAGTATTATGCTTGAAGACGTTGCTTGCATCAGCCCGCTAGGATGAAAACCCAAAAAAGGCATCCTAGGCAAAAGTTAGGGCAAAACAAAAAGCCCGCCAGTACAAGGGTACTAGGCAAAACAAAGGCAAAATTATCCCCGCTAGGACATGTCCTAGGCAAAAATTAGGGGCAAAAGAATAAGATGCAAAAAGTAAAGCAAGCAACGATCACTTGAACCGAAAACCGAAAGGCGGTCCAAGTGATAATCTTCTAGAAGCAAGCGTCTTGCAGTATCTACACTCCTGGCTCAGGCATCTCACCCGAAACAACTAGGGAAACGGGAAGAGCAGCAATCACAGATATAATTGTTTAAGCCAAAAATGTATAGCCCACCTCGGCCAGCCATTCTTCAGAAAATCCCTTTGTAAACCTTTCTGTAAAAACACTTGTGAATATCAATAAAAATATCCATTTGTTTCTTTTCTTTCTTGACCATGTGATTATGCCTCTGAATTGGTTTTTCATAAAATTGTACGAAATTCCATTAATAATCGGTCAATAAAAGAAAATTGGAGGGGTTCCTGTAAAATCCATAATCTCCTGCATAAAGGCTCACAAAAATACTCCCTCGCGTCAATGACAGAAAGTCCTCCAAGAAGAAAAGGATAGGGAGAGCCACTCACTTTTCTAAATAAATGAACAAAAATAAAAAATTGTATTGCATTTGTGCATCACACACACATTAGTTGTACATTCAAAGACCTTATCATGAGGCAATTACATAAAATAGAAAAATAGAAAATTGCTTGTGTATGACAGCAGCAAGCAAAATACAAAGATTCAGAAAATCAACAGCATCATACAGAATAACTGAGCCTGGAGAGGCTTGCCGAAAGAATACTCACAGAATAACTGAGCCTGGAGAGGCTTGCCGAAAGAATACTCTCAGAATAACTGAGCCTGGAGAGGCTTGCCGAAATAATACTCCTACAAAATAACTGAGCCTGGAGAGGCTTGCCGAAATAATACTCTCTCATAATAACTGAATTTAATTTCTTTGGCACTTTTAATTTCTGTACAGCAAAAGCCAAAAACATAAAAAAGGCAAAATACAGAAAAAGCCAAATCAGAAGAAAAGGCAAAATACAGAAAAAGCCGAAAATGAAAAAGGCAAGGATATAGAAAATCCAACAAAAAGATCCCGCAGAATAACCGAGCCTGGAGAGGCTTGCCGAAACAATACTCATCAGTTTGTACAGAATAACTGAGCCTGGAGAGGCTTACCAAAATACTCCTCATCCTCCACATCAAAGAATAAATGAGCCTGGAGAGGCTCGCATAAATAATACTCCCCAGAGGGAACCTCAACTCATGCTCTTGGATTCAAAATCCCCAGCAAGAGCTATCAAGCAAGATCGTCAAAATCCCCAATGGAAGTACGATCTCCCAAGCAGAATATCCAAGTCAAAGGACTTAAACTTCCTCAGTGAAGATAGCTCTCCAACTCAAGTGTCGAGTGAGGCTAAGCCTGTAGAGGCTTCCTAAATAATACTCTGGGATACATAAGATCCCTCATTCCCCAATCGCCTACTCAGAGGCATCCCTGCAAAAGGAGAAAAATCAAAAAACATCAATAACCATTCCCCAAGCGGAATCCGGCACTCAGCCGAACACTGAACCCCATTCCCCAATCGCCTACATAAGAGGCACTCCTTCAAACGGAAAAATCATAAAAAGATCAATAATCATTCCCCAAGTGGAATCTGGCTCTCAGCCAATCATTGAACATCAAGGTGATATGCCTAACAGAAGAGGCTAATCAAAATCAACATCCAGAATCCCCAGCGGATAACAGCCTACACAGAGGCAGCAAAAAATCAGAAAATCAAAAAGAGTTACCCGAACAAGGATAACCGGGATACTCCACCAACGTCGAAAGGACGTCAGCCAATCATAAGGCACCGCTCACATCAGAAAGAGCATCTTTGTGTCTGCATCCCTAAGGAATCAGAAATTCCCCAGTGGGCACCAACTACGCAATGGAAAGTTGGGACACAAAAAACCTATGAGTAACTGCACATCCCCTAGACGGATCCCTGCGTTATCCAGCCCTCAGTGGCACAAAAATCAAAAAACAACCGTCGAAGCAGCATCGTGGACTGTGGAGACAAAATCATCACAAATCCCTGAAAAGGAAATATTCACGCTACCCCGTTGTCACAAACACGGAGGTATGCAGCTTCCGGCTCGAGCAATGAGCGAAGCTATCTCTGGAAAGGAGGTACTCACTGCTTACCGTTGTCACAAGGGTACTTAGCTTCCGGCTCGAACAAAGAGTGAAGCTAAGCCTGGAGAGGCGGTACTCACAGCTTCCAGCTTGGGCAGCAAGCAAAGCAAAGCCTGGAGAGGCGAAACTCACACTGCTCACCGTCGTCACAAAGGTGCTTAGTTTCCGGCTCGAACAAAGAGCGAGACTAAGCCTGGAGAGGCGAAACTCACACTGCTCACCGTCGTCACAAAGGTGCTTAGTTTCCGGCTCGAACAAAGAGCGAGACTAAGCCTGGAGAGGCGAAACTCACACTGCTACCGTTGTCACAAGGGTACTTAGCTTCCAGCTCGAACAAAGAGTGAAGCTAAGCCTGGAGAGGCGGTACTCACAGCTTCCAGCTTGGGCAGCAAGCAAAGCAAAACCTGGAGAGGCTACTCGACAATTTTCCACCGGAAGACGCTACAAGTCAGAAGGTCGGCGCATCACCCGGACAATTGGGTCAACTCCTTTACTTGTCAGCCGATACACCAAAAGGCCGTCCGACTAAGTAAAGGGGGGGCAGCTGTAGACCCCTAAAATTGTCCGGGTCGGAAATAAAGCTTGAAGACTCTCGAAGACTGAAGGAAGATCAGCCAGAAGGACTCCTGGAAGGCCCTAGGAGGGTTCTCTGTAGGTCTAGAGGTCTTAGAATAGCTCAAAATAAGGAAATGGAGGGAATGAAGCCCAATACGGCCGTACTGAACTTAATACGGCCGTATTGAAGCTTCAATACGGCCGCAGTGAACTCAATACGGCGTATTGAAGTTTCAGAAACTTCAATACGGCCGTACTGAAATCAATACGGCCGTATTGAAGCTTCAATACAGCCGTATTGAACTCAATACGGCCGTATTGAAGTTCAAAAATTTCAATACGGCCGTATTGCTTCTGTAGGCCGTATTGCGCCTATTCCCTATAAATATGACGTCAATTGGACGTCATTCCACACTTTTTCACATAGTTTTAACCCTCTCCTTGAGTATTCTGGGGTTTTTGAGCAGTGTTCTGCCCTAGAAATCACTCGGAGAGTTGATCCGACGAAGTTCTTGAGCCCCGAGCCATTTTGCTTGAGGATCGAACCTAGTCGAAGGGAAATCCTCCGGATTTCCATAGTTAAAAGTTTTTAGAAGGAGCGAGCGAGCTTGTAGAGCGAGGGAACGCCAAAAAGCTTCCCAGTTTTACTCAATATATAAAAGCACGCTTCAAGAGGTTTCTTCTTAAATCCTTCCTTTTACTGCTTTCTGTGTGCATATTTAAACTGTCATCATGTAGATAGTTAATTTATAATTGCTTAGAATAAATAGGGGTAATTTAGTAATTTTACGCTGTTATTTTAGAAAATAATCTGTCATAGGGAACCCGAAAGGGGCGCTGTGGGGTGCTAACACCTTCCCCACGCGTAACCGACTCCCTTACCCAACTCTGGTTGTAATGGCCAAAGTTGATTTATAAAATCAATTGCCTTATCCCTTTTTCCAATGTTTTGAGTAAAACATTGGTGGCGACTCCACGAACCCTCCTTTTACGAAAACCACTAATCCATGGAGGGTCCCGCTTGGGATTAATATGGATTGGTGAGACGTTTTAATAAATAAATTGGATAGGATCGACAAGGTCTCAGTTTGAGAACAAGTCGTTCTAATAATCCAATACATTTTCAAAACTAAAATAATAAGCGAGCTCGACCGTCTTCGCGACCGCCGAGGCCCGTTTGGGCCGGTGGCGACATACACATATAATCACAAGAATTGTAATCAGCTACAGCCGCATATCATCTAGTGCAGCAACATCAGCATATAATACATCATAGCATACATCATTCAGCAATAACAGTAGTAAACAGCAGTAAACACACAATGCGTCGTCACGCATATCAGCTTAGAGATCTCCTACAACAGCTCAGCCTTACGACCTACAACAGCTCAGCCTTACGGCTTACAACAGTTTATATCATCATGCAGCCCAACACAGCATACAACAATAACAACATACAACACAACTTTTACATCATAATTCAACATTAATAATTCACTACACAACAATCTTATCATTCAGCTCAACAATATTCATCAATAACAGCTCAACTCAGCATAAATCAACATTTATCAACATTTCACAACATCTATCAGCATATAATAGCATAAAATAAAACATCACACTTGCGCCCGACGCACTCATGGTCCCGCCTGGCGTGGCCCAACCAGAGAGCATTAGGGCTCAAATGTGCCCGGCGCAATTTCCATTGCGCCTAGCGTGCTAGGAGGCAGAGACCTCAAAAGGTCTCACACGCCCAGCGCAATACCAATTGCGCCCGACGCCACCACTGGCAGAGACTCCCAAGGAGTCTCCACGCTCGGCGAGACATGGTCATGCCTAGCGCCACACCAGAAAACACAACAAAGTGGTCACTGACTGATAACGCGCCCAGCGTGGTCCAACCACACCCGGCGTGAACCATTCAGGGGCATCCCTCTTCAAACTCGCCCGGCGCACACAACCTTGCGCCCGACGGGCTCGACCAAAGGTGCCCTCTGATGGTCACGCGCCCGGTGCCAAGAACTGCGCCCGGCGTGTTCTCAATCAGGAACCCTCCAACTTTGAAAATTTCTTCAAAACCTGCACAAAAATCAACTTCCCAAACACATGCAATCGGCCCAAAACATCACATTTTCATCAAACAACCCAAAAATCCCATCTTTACCCACATGCAACCATAAACAATGAAAATCCTCAAATTTTCACCCAAAACCCCGGAAACCCGAAATCCATTTTCAGCAAGCAGATTCACTCTCATGTCCTGCAAAATGCGGCCTAGCTTGTCTAATATCAGGAATTGAGTATCCCATATGTTTTATTATTGGTTGTGCAAAATGTCCTAAAATGCCCGGCAATTTCGACAATTGTATTGAAGGTTGTGGCGTGAACAAGACTATCGTTGCTAAAATTGGTATTCATTCTCATTGGCCTCTTCTTAAAGTTTTATAATTATTTTTCATAATTAAGTTGATTGTGTTTTTATTGATAATTGACTTTACATGCCAGATGCTCAAGGTGCTGTGACTGTTGTAACACCCAGTTTTTTTAAAAAAGATGGCATTTTCGTAATTATTGATGGCATTTTCGTAATTTTAATAAAGGAACAAGGGTATTTCTGGGTGTCGGAACGGGCCGTTCCAAATGCAGAACAGGCCGTTCCAAAAGAAGGAATATGCTTGTTTTTAAAGACCCAGAACGAGCCTGGAACGGGCTGTTCTGGTATGGAGAACGGGCCGTTCTGGAAGCAGTACAGGCCGTTCTTCTGAGATTGAGAACGGGTCGTTCTGGTTTCAGAACGGGCCGTTCTGCTTTTTGGGAACAGGCCGTTCTGATTTTGAAATGGGCCGTTCCAGTTGACAAATTTGCCCATGTTTGAAGGATCCAGAACGGGCCGTTCCGAAATCAGTACGGGCCGTTCCGGGTGCGTCAGATTGCCTATAAATAGGGCCAAGGGGGGTGAAAATTTTATATTGAGCAAGTAGTGATAATCTTAGAGAGAGAAAGAGGAGAGAGAGAGAGAGAGAGAGAGAGAGAGAGAGAGAGAGAGAGAGAAAGAAAGAAAGAAAGAGAGGGAAGAAAGAGAGAATCCAGAGGAGGAGGCTCTGCCCAAGTTCCAGCTCCTGCTTATCCAGGTAAGGGGGGGAGTGAGAACCTCGCTCAGGGGTGTGGGGATAATTGTTTGTTGGATTGGCCCCCAATCCCTTGCGTTGTGCTGTCTTATTTTTTGTTGCTCTACTTTATTCCTTGTTGGAAATAATAAATGATTATGTAATCTCAATCCCTTGCAGTTGTTCTGTTTGATTTTCTATTTACTCTACTTTGTTCTTTGTTGAAGGTGCCGTTGTTCTGTCCAATTTTCTATTTATTCTACTTTGTTCTTTGTTGAAAGTAATAAATGAGTATGAAATTAATGTTAATAATAAATGAGTTTTAATATGAATAAGAATGCTCTCTGTGAATACCTATGCGGACCTTATGAGGAGTATTGATGACATGACCATGTGAAATATGGACAAATGACATGAGACCTAAGAATGGACTATTGAGACAAACTATGATTATGATACTATGACAAATAATGACATGATGTACTAAATGAAATTATGTAATAAGTTAAATGTTGAGTCAATAAGATTATAAATGTATGACATGCATCATATGCATATATTACTCCAGGTGTGCCGCTGAGGCTGCATACCCACGACTAACAAGGTGTACCTTATGGTCACCCACGATGTAACATGCTAACAAGGTGTACCTTATGGTCACCCACGACTAACAAGGTGTACCTTAGGGTCACCCACGATGTAACATGCTAACAAGGTGTACCTTAGGGTCACCAACGATGAATTGTGAATCTTCCGTATGGCGCCACATGCATGCATTTATGAGTCGAGTCCATGACATCATAGCATGATAAATGAATATATATGTGATATTGATTATTTATGTATGTTATTTACATGTGACTTATATTTGTTGTGTGTGTGGGTGCTATCTAATCTTTATTTCTGCACCTGAAACTGAGTGAGATGTTTCTCACTCCCTTGTTGTTCTTGTATATGTTTAAATTATGATGCAGGCGATCAACGTCATGAGAATGTGGTTGATGAGGCTTAAGGCTTCAGTTGGGCATGCTCTGATAAGATGTGACATCGGGGCATAGTTATTTTAGTTTAATATGTTATTGTTTTAATAACTTTAGTTTCACTTCTTTTGTAATTTCTAACGAAGAGATAACGTAGATAACATGTATAATTCAAGGAAAATGTATGTTAAGAATTGTAATTTAAACGTTCTTGATAAAAGACCAAAATGTACATCTTTGTTATATTTTTATTATATGATTTGGGAGTATAAATTAATTCCTAACCAGGAGGCACTGCCACCTTTACTGGAGTTAATTTATATTTCCTTTATTATTATTTGTATATATATGATTTCTTGTTTTTCACTAAATTGTATTGAAAATCTTAACTTCTTTTCTTTTATAATTTTTTTACACTGGAGTTATGATTTATGAGTTACAAATGTGAATCTTCTACCTTGTGATATCTGAAATATTTGTCAACTATGAAAAATTTTATTTACCCAAAAAGAAGAAAAGAAATATTTTATTGTTACATTTGTTGTATATTAACGTTGGGGTAGAGGGTGTCACAACTGTAGCGGATTCTTGTCTTTAAAACTGCGGAATAAGTAACAATTTATTATGAGTTAATCATCTATACATTACCCGTATAAAGTTTTTTTACATTGACAACCAATCATATCTTTTAATAGTATCATATCAGTTGCTTATTTAATGAAATAACAATAAAATAAAATAATTTAAAAGATATGATTGATTGTCAGTATAAAAAACTTTACATTGACAGTATATGAATGATTAACTCATTTATTATAAGAATGTTCAAAACGGAAGGTTGTTTGGAAGAATGATACTCATTGTAATAATAAACAAACAATTGATATGTATTCTCGAGTTCGGAATCTTAGTGTGACTATTTCTACACTTCATGCATAAATTCAATAATATAAAAGTAGTAGTATGAAAAATACTTCATTAACTAATAAAAAAATAGAGATAAAGTTATTACATCAAGACTCTAACAAAACTCGAACTGAAAACAATTACAAAGAATATTAACTAATTAAAGCAGAATATCTTTTAAAAAAACTAAATCCCTAAGCATTGATAAAAGAAAACAATCTCTGATTAAAATCTTGATGTTACATCCTATTAAAGGGGTCCCGACATAAATTCAATACTCTTCCATAATTTAAATTCACCAATTTAATCACAACAAAACCAAAAAAGAGAAATGGGAGTGAGAAATATCTCACTCCGATCCTACTAGTGTAGGATATGATCAGATAGTCACATGCAAATATAACTATAATTACATAATTAAAACAACAACAATTATCATAATTAATCGCATTTATGATTCTCAATAGTTAAGGTATACTTAAATCACAAGATACAATAAGGTTTATTTCACATATCTCAATATCAATCAACTTCGTTATTCACAAATAATAGATATGCTATGCTCATGCGATAGACAAGACTCTCTTAAGTTTACATGTATGCAGCACCAGTAAAATCAATTTATCCTGTTCGAAGGTTGAGTAGTATAAGAGTTCATAATGGATCAAGCTATCACAATACTCTACACTAAGAGAAAATACACTAATGATGCTTTGGGACAACTGTGTCGCACAAGTTTTACCCCCACACATAAGCAGATCAGGTTGAGGCTCCCAAACTTAGTTGCTCCCAAGGTCATGAGTCCCAAGCTTTTACATAAGAGGACATTTCCAGACAACATATTATTATCCCACTATATTTTGAAAATAATAGATAAATAAACTATTATTTTAAAATATCTCTTAAAATATATTATTACCCTAATTAATTATTTAAAACTCTTATAGATAAATACATAAGACAATATATTTTTAAATAAAATAATTTTGATATCCTTATTTTCCTTATCTGAAAACACTATTATCTATAAAATCTCTCAATTAATCAAAATCATAATATATAAAAAAACAAAAAATCTATTTATAACTTTAATAATTAGTATAAAAAATAATTTCACAAATATTTTTTTAATTAATAAAAATAGTTAACCATTTAAATAATATTTAAAATATTTATAAAACCTATTTAATTAATTAAAATATTCTTTTAATATATTTTTAAAAATCTAGGATGTTACAGTTAGTTAGTTTTTTTAATGAACAATATTTTCACATCATTTTCTTTTATTCTTGAGTATATTAAGGTGAAAATATTTATTCTCCTGTTTAAGTTATGCAACAAGATTATCATGTATCCTTTATTTTGGGGGAAAATTACATTATGATGCTTTAGAGAGATTTCATTCCATGATGAGTAAGTGAAAAAGTGATATTCTTATGAGAATAAAAAAAAAATATTTTCTAACAATTATAATTTTTATATTTAATTATAATTATTTAAATTTAAAAAATATTTATAGGAATATTAGAATGTAATTAAACAAGTTTTTTTTAAAATATATCTAAAAATAACATTCCAGTTAAAATACGTCTAAAAATGTAATTTTTTAAAATGCAATGCAAAACCTTGAAACAAACACCCCAGTGGTATGCACTATATCTTAATTTTATTGTCATCGTAATATTTCATAAAAAAAAAGTGATCGAGCTAATGTGTAGAGAAAAAATATGTGTGTGGGTGATTGTACGTCTGTTGTACATTGTACGTCTGTTGTACATACAAAAGAAAGTGAGAGAGAATTGATGGGTTGTGGGTGAGTGATATTACTAGAATTTTTTTTATTAAACGTGACTTTTTTTTGTGAATTTTTATAAGAAATTCGCAGAAGATATTATTCTTATAAATTTTTTTATGAAATTTTATCTCTAGATAATATCTTTGTGGGTAATATGTTTCTGCAAATTTTAAAATTTGCAAGAAATTTTATTGCAAAAAGTTTCCTATGATTTATCCGAAGGTAAATTTTATACAATTTTTATTAATAATTCTTCAACTTTTAAATACTTACAATCAATTCATATGAAACATGTAAATTATAAGTCTAACACTCAACCATACAAAAATAACTTGTAAGGTAAGTGTTGCCCCAACTTATATACTCTTTAATTATTTTATTTCTAATCAATGTGAGACTTGAGATAAATCTTTTAATTCTTAAACTTATAAATTTATATATATATATATATATATATATATATATATATATATATATATAGAGGAGGGTTCAAACGACACCGGTGTAACTTTTGCTAAGTGTTACACCGCTCAATAACTTTATATTAAATGTGAATTTTGAAAATCTAACCGTTAGATTGAAAGTTCATATCTCTTAGATCATATATATCAAATTTTATATTAATCTAAGATGATTTGATACTTCATTCTCATAAAATAAAATTGACGTAATATATACATTTTAAAATATACTAAAATATGAACACTTTGATTACCTTCAAGTTGTTGTTCAATTTTAACAAAATTTGACATATATGATCTAAGAGACATAAACTTTCAATCTAACGGTTAGATTTTCAAAAGTCACATTTAATATAAAGTTATTGAGCGGTGTAACACTTAGCAAAAGTTACACCGGTGTCGTTTGAACTCTCCTTATATATATATATATATATATATATATATATATATATATATATATATATGTTCTTACCGGAATTTGGTCGTAGAGGTGATCCGTCCAGTAAGATCGGTGAGCCTCCTTTGCCTGATGTATTGGTGCTCCAAGATGGGGGAGGTACCTGCAAAAGAGACTCTGATGCCAAAGTTAGGGTTTGCATGAGTAATAGTCTCATATATATAATGCACGTATCTTGAGGTGATCTAGGTTTGCCTTGGGCTTTTGGGCTTGAGATAAGATATATCATGATATGATATGATATAATTGAAGGGCGAATCTGGTTTGGGACGAGATCCTCGGAATCAGGTATGATTTGCTCAAATACCGGGCTGACGTCGCGCAGCACGTGCCCGGGGCTGTTTTGTATTGCTAATCCGGGCTCGGAGCCCGGGTGCGAAGTACGGTTAGTACACTAGCCCCCCGAGCTCTGAAGACCGTAGGTCGAGGAGCTGAGACCGGGCTCGCCAGTGGGAAGTAGCTTTCCACGTGCGCCACCTGAGGGTCCGCCATGTGTCGCGACTGTTCATGTTGATTGAGTGGCTTGCGTCGTCTGTCGCTCGTCTGATACGACTTCTGGTAGAAACCATGCAGGTGGCCGATAAGAGTTATCTTGATCGGCCCCACGGTGGGCGCCAAATAATGTTCCTACTGTAAGTCCACTGTCATCGTTAGGGTCACCGCATCCGAGGTATTGTCCGCTTTGGCGCGCGTTGGGCCGTCGCGGTTTTGTCCTTGAAAAGGCGCCTCGATGGGTTAAGGAGGAAGAGTGTTTATAAACTACCCTTAGCCTCGACTCCTAAGCGATGTGGGACTTTTAGGCATACCGGAACAAGCCCCTCAGTCGATGCTAAGGGGCGAGAGTGGCCTGGGCCCTCCTTCTAGCGCCAATGTTCTTACCGTAAGTCCGCTGTCATCGTTAGGGTCACCGCATCCGAGGTATTGTCCGCTTTGGCGCTCGTTGGGCCGTCACGGTTTTGTCCTTGAAAAGGCGCCTCGGTGGGTTAAGGAGGAAGAGTGTTTATAAACTACCCTTAGCCTCGACTCCTAAGCGATGTGGGACTTTTAGGCATACCGGAACAATATATATTTTTTTTTTCTTGCGAATTAAAATTGGCAGGAAAATTTACAAGAAAAATTACCTGCAAATTTTTTCTATCATTTAGTAAACATTACTTGCGAAATTATTTTTACAAGAAAATTCGCAAGAAACAACATAAAATTCTTACAACATTTTTTACAAATTTTTACCATGGAAAAAATTTCTATGACCATTAAAATTGTAGCAAAATTTGCAACAAAAAAAATTGTGGATTATTTTTCATAAAAAAATTTGTAAGAAATTTATGTAAATTATTTTTTGCAAATTTTTTTTGTAAAATTATTATTGCAAGAAAATTTACAAAAAAAAGTCTGCGAATATTTTTTGTAAAAAAATTCATAGAAAAATAACACTTTTCTAGTAGTGTGATTGTGAGTCTGTTATAGATTAACTACTCGGGATAATAAATTATCGAATAGTGTATTTTCTCTTGTTTGTAATAAGTGTCATGTTTAAAGATTTATTTTTTAAAATAAATATTATATCAATTTTTTAATGAATCATTAATTATTTATTTTTCATTTAATCCTCTCATAATGTTATTTAAAAAAGAGTTATTATCTCTGTTTTTATATATTATTTTTGTTCTTTATTATAAATAAAATGTGCCCACACACTTTTCATTATCAAATATAAGCAAATTTTAATTATTTTTTACCCCATTTAATGTTATTTTGTCTAAAATATTCCTTCTTTAATGTATAATTTTTTTAATTATACTATTTCTTTTTGACGTTTATAACAATAATTTTTTTGAAAGGATATTATGAAAATAGTAAATTTTAATGCAAATAAGTAACTTTTTTAATAAGTATAAAATCAATTTCTTTTCCTTATAATAGACAATAGATGGAGTATATAAGACTTAATTACCTAATTTATCAATATTAAGAAAAGTAGTTAATTTAGTTGAAACTAATAAATTTGTCCTATATTTTTTTTTCTTCTAAAACTACTATTATACTATTTCTCTTTCTTAATTAATACTCACATAATAGTATTTTCTAATTGATTATATTAGAGTGTATGTCCTATTGTCCTATATTATTTATCTCTCTTAATTAATACCCATTTTTCTCCTAATAGTTCTTGCTCTATAAACAGTTTATAATTAATGCATTTTATTAAATTAGGAAAACATACTTTAATTAGGATATTTTAGTCTAAAAATAATTAATATAGAGACAATATAAATTGGGTCTTATATAAAGTAAAAAACAATTATTCTAAGTTGGATCTTATAAATGTAAATGAAAATAGTATTATATTAAATCGTTTCTAGCAAAAAAAATTTAATCATAAAGTTAACTTTGTAAAATCATTATTCCTTTTAATTTATTAATTTATTTATTAATTTTTCTTGGTTTGTTTAAAAAAACTTAAGACAACATTTTCTGGGACAAAAGTAGTACATAATACCTCTATTTTAATGTACAATCCAGTTACCTGATCCACCAATGTAATATACTACATGCTTTAATGCTTATTTATTTAAATCTATGCCAAGTGATGTGCTATATGATGTTATGTTGTAATTGTTATTGTTTTAGAACTTTAATGGTCAAGGGCTTCTTGAGAGTAGGAATAAGAATAAGTCAAACTTTGAATATATATGTTGGATATGTTTTGTAAAATTAAAGCCTAAACTTAACTTATTATCTATCATAGATTTTTTTTTATAGGTTTGACATGACTTTTTTAAACTTTGACCTTATCTAACTTGTTTAATAAAAAAATCAGGTTTAGACTTTTAAAAAAATTATTTATCTATTTATAATATAAGAAAAAATTAAAATACATATATTATTTGAATAAAATGACCCTCTTTCATCATAACCTATGCTGGCTATGCATCTATTATTTGAATAAATTAAATATAATATTTATTTATATTTTAGTCTATCACACGAGTTTTTTTTTCTTCTTACTTTATACTTAAGTTCGGAGGGAGTTAAGCGTTTATGGTCTTAATCCAATCAATATTTATATAATACATACTCAAATTTTAGATTTATGAAGAAAAAAAGTAGAACTATGATAGTATAATATTACCTGATAATTCCTCCCGTTGTGTGAAAAATCAAAGAACAAAAATTAGAAGAATATAATTAGGAGATGGTGTGATAGAGAGCAAATACTAAGTTATTACCATTCTAAGAAAATTACAATTAAAGTGCTAAAAAAATATTCTTAAATTTTTCATTCATGATAATTTTTAAAGAAAAATACATTCATATAACCCTAACTGATGTTAATAATTATACATGTATCAATATCCTATTATTGTAAAAAATAATTATAACATAAATATTCAAATTTATCCGATGTAATCTTGTAACCATTTAAGTTTAATGACATTTTTTGGGCTCCTTAGACTGTGCGAACACGGTTAGACATTGAAATGGACATGTTCCTGCAGCCCAACATCTTCGACTAATATAAAAAAAAAATTTGACGATAAATTTTAAAAGCTTTAAATAAATTATTGAATGATGTAATAATTAATAAAAAATTATACTAATATCATTTAATTTTTCATCATATTAATTAAATATATTACTCTCTCAATATTCGTACATTACAAAAAGAAAATTTTATGTAAATACAAACTATACTTATAATTTTTTACAACATCATCTAACATTAAAATGACACATCAAATTCTCTAAGATATCAATATAAATCATCATATTTGATTTCTTAAACATCGAATGCTTTCGACTATAAAATATTTTTACAATACAAAATAATGATCAAAATCTATCTCATTGAAAATGATAGTATTGGATGAAAAAGTAATTTGTTTTAAAATTTAATTATAAACCTTTTGGATATAGTTAAAAAGTCAATCAAAGATTATTTATATATAATATCAAAATTTGAATCTTAAACAACTTGTTTAAATGATCTAAGACAACTCATTAGAGACACAAGTTATTATCTTGTGCCAACCAATGTTATTTCTTAGTTATAAAATAAATTATTAATATATAATATATTTTTTTTAAATTGTAATAAATTTGTATTCCTCAATTACAAATTACTAATATTTATTATACAACTATGATTAAATACAATTTAAGATTATACTGAAAACAAATCGTAACAACATCTTGCTAATATTTTAAATGATCAGTTACCTAATAAAAAATTTATAAAAATTTTCAATATCATTCTATTTAATATATGTTACCCTCTCTTTCTCTTTATATATATATATATATATATATATATATATATATATATATATATATATATATATATATATATATATATATATATATATATATATATAAGGGAGGTTATAATTATACCGGTATAACTTTTACTAAGTATTACACCGCTTAATAACTTTATATTAAATGTGAATTTTGTAAATTCAACTGTCAGACTAAAAGTTCATATCACTTTATATGTGTATATCAAATTTTGTTAAAATTGAAAAATAACTTGAAGGTAATCAAAGTGTTCATATTTTAATATATTTTAAAATGAATATATTATGTCAATTTTGTTTTATAAGAATGAAATATCAAATCATCTTGGATTAATATAAAATTTTGTATATATGATATAAGAGTAAAGAACTTTTAATCTAATGGTTGGATTTACAAAATTCACATTTAATATAAAATTATTGAGTGGTGTAATACTTAGTAAAAGTTACACCGGTATTATTATAAACCCCCTCATATATATATACGAGGAAAGATCTGTTTACTTCAAGAGTAAGTCTATCTAAACTTACTCTATTTAGTCACTACAAGAAAAATGTTGATTTCCGACGGAAACAGGTAAATTTTTTACGGATAAAATTCTGTCAGAAAAAGTGGGAAAAAAAATCTGTCGGAAATAAAATTTTCTGACGGAAAATTCCGTCAGAAAATTCTAACGAAAATATCTGTCAGAAATTTCTGACGAAAAATCTGTCAAAAATTTCCATCAGAAATTTCCGATGGAATTTTCTGTCAGAAATTATATATAACTTTTTAATTTTAATAAATTTATTAATGTAACAACCCTCATATTTGGCCTCTCAAGGGTTCTATTTCACAATATTTCACTGTTTAGCGTGTTTTATCCTTACTTGTACAATTTCTGGGAAACTTCCCAGAAGGTCACCCATCCCTGTACTATTCCAGGTCAAGCACGCTTAACTGTGAAGTTCTGATGATTAAGTTACTAAAATGTATATGTATGTTGTCAGTATAACTTGTACAAATTAATTCATTTAAGTCATCCTCAAATATACAATCTCATATTTGTACTATAATAATAATATATAATAATTTTATATTACGAATAATAATAATAATAATAATAATAATATATTTAATTATTCTTTATTTATATGTACTTACTTTTATAATTAACATCTACTTATTTCTGTTTAAAATTATAATTTAAATTATTTAATTTTATAATTTATAATGATAATATAATTTATAAAATTATAAATATTTATTTATTACATACTTATAAATTAAATTTTAATATTTTAAATAAATTATTAATTAATTTAATATATTTATTTACCTTAAATCAAACATATAAAATTCAAAAAATGTATTTATACTTGTTTTTTTTCTTTCTAATTATCAACTATTAATAAAATACTAACTTAAAATCTTATCTAATTATATATAATATTCTCATATCAAATTTAAAACCAGATATTAGTTATACAAAAATATTAAGATCATATAGTAAATTGTCAATAAGATTTTAGTTAAATAACTTAAAATAATTAATGTTTCAATTATATTGTTAATTAGCAATAATTTATTCCAAAACTAATTAATTTTTTTATATTAATTAGTAGTAAAATTTAATAATTTTTAATTTAACAATTAATTGGATCGATGAAATTCAACACACACCATGAGTTATTGAGCGGAATAACTTTACCAAGAGTTATTTTGTAAGTTATCTTAAATCAAACATATAAAATTCAAAAAATGTATTTATCCTTGTTTTATTTTTTAATTATCAACCATTAATAAAATACTAACTTAAAATCTTATCTAATTATATCATAATATTTTCATATCAAATTTAAAACCAGTTCTTACATTTTCGACAAATATAAATTTGTCTGAAATATTCTATCAATAATATAGCTTTTCCTACAAAAATTTTCTCATCGAAAATATAAATTTTCCGACATATTTAATTTTGTTTTATAAGAAATCATCTTCGATTAATATAACATTTTGTATATATGATTTAAGAGTAAAAGATTTTTAATTTAACGGTTGAATTTACAAAAGTCACATTTAATATAAAGTTATTGAGTGGTGTAACACTTAGTAAAATTTACACCATTGTAATTATAACCCCCATATATATATATATATGTGTGTGTGTGTATATATATATATATATATATATATATATATATATATATATATAAATGTGACTTTTACTAAGTATTACACCGCTCAATAACTTTATATTAAATGTGAATTTGGTAAATCCAACTGTTAGATTGAAAGTTCATATCTCTTATAGATTATATATACAAAACTTTATATTAATCCAAGATGATTTGATACTTCATTTTTATAAAACAAAATTGATGTAATATATTCATTTCAAAATACACTAAAATATGAACACTTTGATTACCTTCCAGTTGTTGTTCAATTTTAACAAAATTTGATATACATGTATAAAGTGATATGAACTTTCAATTTAACAGTTGGATTTACAAAATTCACATTTAATATAAAGTTATTGAGCGACATAATACTTAGTAAAAATTACACCGGTATAATTATAACCCCCTCTATTATATATATATATATATATGTATATATATATACATATATATACAGGGACAGATGCACGTTTGGAATAGTGGGGCACTTGCCCCCACTACTATTTGACATATACCTAATTTTTTATCTAAAAAAATAATATATTTTAAAAAATAAAAATTATATTCTAATAAAATAAATATATAGATTCAGAAAAAATGTTTATTTATTTGATATCTGTCAAATTTTTGAAGGAAATTAATTCTCGTGTGATAAAAAAAAATTCTTAATAAAGAATTAATTTTTAAAAAAAGTTTAATTATAATATATATATATATATATATGTATATATATATATGTCTTAATATTAACATATATAATGTAATATATTAAAATAAATAATTTTTTGATAAAATAAAATTTGTAGCATGCATGTTTATCTTTTGTGTTTTTTATTTATTGTATACGTTAATTGAAAAAATTAAAATAGTAAAATTGTATACATTGATTAAAAAAATCAAAATAATAAGAAAATAAGAAAAATCAGAAGATTTATGTTCCATTTAAAATTGTTATTATAAGATATATTTTAAAATAAATTATCATCTAAAAATATATATTAGATACTATAAACATATTTATATCATAAATAAATTAAACTTTATTTTTATAAAATTTAACATATTTATTTTTATATTTTTAATAGTGTTAAATTATTATAAAATAAGTCTTTATGATTGTAGTTCTACCCAAATATTTAAAAAATGTCTATGATAGATAAATAAGTCATACTTAAAATATATATTTTTAAAGAAAATTAGGTTCAAATCCACTAAATTATAATAAAATATAGTGTGACCTAATTTATTTTCATCTTTAATACTAATCGTAAATATAAAAAACTTGTAATAAATAATTATAATATATATTTACACTTTTAAAAGATATATAAAATTTTTAATACTACAAATATATATAAGAAATTAAAAATAATAAATTAAAAATAAGAAATTAAAATAAGAAATTAAAATAAGAAATTAAAAATAAGAATTAAAAATAATAATTAAAAATAAGAAATTTTCGACGGATTTATATTTCCGATAAATCCGTCGGAAATATAAATCTGTCAGAAATTTCTGTAAGAAATTTTCGACGGAATTTTCTATCGAAAAGTTTCTGTCAGAAATTTCTGACGGATTTATATTTCTGTCAAAAATTTCAAACGGAAAATTTTTGACAGAAAATTTTGTCAGAAATTTTCGTCGGAAATATAAATCCGTCAAAAATTTCCGACGGATCCATATCTGTCAGAAATTTTTTGTCAGAAATTTACATTTTTCTTGTAGTGAGTAACTCATGTTCTACATCAAATTTTAACGATCCAACCATTGAATTTAAAGTTTTTAATGCATAGATCAAATTTACAAATTTTTAAAAAGTTTGAAAATCATTTAATACTTCGTTTCATTAAGTGGAGGTTCTCAACAAAGTCAATCACGGTCGTGACTCACCAATCATGCCTGTGATTCACGTGCGAAAGTGAGGGTCCTCAATAGAGTCAATCACGATCGTGACTCACCAGTCATGCCCGTAATTCACTCTGTCCTAACATGAAACGTAAAATCTGCATATTACAGAATGCGAACTCCACCACTTTTACACCAATTCATTAAGTTTCATAAGTTAATCAGTACAAATATTCCATAATACATTAAGAACACAAAATAACACACAATTTAGTCATCAACACATCAAATCAAACCAATTAATCACATTTCTAATTATTTTTGTTAGGGTTTCCAATAGGAATCAAATACATATTCATTCTCAAGATCAAACAAAGAATACAAAGGAACATTCAAAAATTTAAATAGGAAACTTTCACAAATCCCTAGCACACACACATAGGATTAATTGTATTTTCCGTTGTGTAGTAGTTGAACCATAACAAGTGTGGTGATTGTCGGATCTTACACATGGGGTTATATTGTGACTTGTCATTTTAAGCTTCTCTAAGTTTTTGCTCTAAACGTTAGAAACGCACAGGGAGCACATCAAGGTTGAAGGAGGAAAACACCTCGAATCAGAGCACCCTTTTTTCACTTATTTTAAAACTTATTTTTTTCCTTATACCACACTTACTGTAAGATGGATACTATAATAACAATAATGAATCAAGACTTAATAACCATTTTGAATGAACTTTCTATGAAGATAATTAAAGTCTTTAAAAAGTACTCCTATTGCTCTTTATTATAAGAATATATATATATATATATATATATATATATATATATATATATATATATTTCTTGTTCTTAAATATAAGCAAATTTAACTATTTTTGTATCATTTAATAATATTTTTTTTCTAAAATATTTTTCCTTTAATGCATGACCTTTCAATTACAGTACTACTTCTTGTGACATTTATAACAAAGATAATTTAGAAAAAATCTTATGAAAATAGTAAAATTTAATATAAATAATTAACTTTTTAATATGCATAAGATAAGTTTTATTTTTTTTGGTATAATAGAGAAAAAAGTGAGTAATGATAATCGTTTTAGATGCACTATTTGTTTGATCATTGTGAGTCTTTTAAATATTTTTTTTTAAATTTAAGTATATAATCATTTGATAAAATCCCTTTTAAGAAATTATAAGTTTAAAAAAGTATTTTTGTTTTATTCATTTAAACAAATATAAATTGTTCCTTGTAAATATAAAATCATTAAAAACAATTTTAAAACAAAAAATTAAACAATAAAATATATAATCATTAATTACCCCTCATATCGGACGTCGTCTTTATAGAAAAAAATATTAATTATTATCTCTTTTCCATTTATATTTCTCATAGTATTCTTTAAAAAATAATTATTATATTACATCATTTATAAAAAAAAATGATAATTATAAAATTAATTTAATAAAATTATTATTTTTGTCTATTTATTAATTTTTTTATGCGTAAAACAAACATATAACATTGAATACTAGTCTTTTAAATAAACAGGGTAACATAAATACTAGTCTTTAAACATTTATTATAAAATAGAGAGAGTAATGTTGATATAAATATTATTCTTTAAACGCCGATACTAAATACATAAAGACAGAGGAAGCAGTGTTTAAATTAAATATTCTTTAAATGCTTGGTTACATTAAACATTAAATATTCCTTAAATACATTAAATAGAATTAAATATAAGTTATCAGATACATTAATAATATTTTCTCTAAAACACTTTTATTTAATTAATAACTTTTAAATAAAAGATAATAAATACTTGAAATTAATTAAATAAAAATTCTTATTAGGATTAGAGAAGTTAAATAGACAAATAAATATCTCTTTTCTAAACGTTAATTAATTATTAGGTGAGAAATGATTAAGTGAAAAAGAGAATATTAACTTTAAAAAAATGTTGTGTAATTTAAAAAAAAAAAAGTGGATTAAATTATTAACAAACTTAATATTTTAAACTAAATTAATTATTTTTAAAAGGTGTAATTTAGTTAAAATAGTCTTACAGTTAGGAATGGAGGGAATGTGTTTTTATGTTATGAATCTAATATATTAACTAAAATTTTAATAATGTAAATAATGCACTAATGTTTTAGCTATATTTTTAATATCATATTAACTTGATCTATGATAATATTTTTAATAAATATAAATAAAAAAATATTAATATTTTTGTTTTTATTTATAAGATCCAATTTAGAACAATTATTGTTCTTTTATATAAAATCTAAATTATATTGTCTTATATATTAATTATTTTTAGACTAAAATACACTAATTAAAGTGAGTTCAATTAATTTGATAAAATGCATTAATTATAAATTCTTTAATGAACATGCCCTTTAATTAGCTGAAAGATGAATATTAATTAGGAGAGATAAATAGTATAGGGTGTGACTGGTGTGCTATCTATTAATTGGTTTAAAAATATGAGTACTGTAGCAACCTCGGTCGCGACGGGACAGCGAAAAAATAGATTGAAAAAGAGGAGTCGCCACCAATGTTATTTTTTACGGAAAAATATTGAAAAAATCATAAAATAGAAAATAGTCTACGAAAACTAAATTTTTGAGTTCGTGAGTCGATTACATGTGAGGAAGGTATTAGCACCTCACAACGTTCGTCTTAAGACGATTACCTTTAATTAATTAAACTAATTATTTATAATTTATAAAATATTTATCTCACTAAAATGATCAAATATATTTTATTTAACTAAACTATTATTGTATATAATAAAAATTTTAAAATTATTATTGTTATATAAAAAGGAAAATAATATATTTTTATTTTTTTGGCTCGACAAGATTTAGTTCTTGCTCCTACGTATCTTCATGTGTAATGAAGAATCAGAGTCACGTAGTTCTTTGTAAAAAATATTTGTGTGTTGATATTTTTTAATTAAATTTTATTTTTGTTAAATATAAGATTCTTGAACTGTCTCAGCTCATTCACCCTAAAAATATAAAATTAACTAAGGTGTACACCAAAGTCAATTCAATAAAATTTTAATTATAATTATTGCTAGAGATGTTATGATCTTAAAAAATTTCTTGGTTGGACATTTTCGTTTTTGGAGAAAAAATTTAAAGATAAGCTGTCACAACTTGTACTTTAAATTCAAATGTTAAAAAGATGTCACATCTAGTTAACCATTCCTCCAATAAAATTTTTGATGCAATAATTTCAGATATTTACATTAAATATTGTAACACTATATTTTGATATTTAATCACATTTTGAATTTAAATAAGGACTACTGACAGATATTACTAATATAAAAATAAAAATAAAAAAAGTGAGTTTAATATACTCACAATTCTTCGCTACAGAAGCGGTAACTTGCTGATCTCTTCCTCTAAGTTCCCTCTGGTCCAAGGTGGAGATCTATGTGTGTAGGTGCCCTTTGGGAAGGGCAAGGGCCGCTATTTATAGACTTTCAGGAGGGACCGGAACGGCCCGTTCTGAATCCGGAACGGCCTGTTCCGGGGTTGCAATTTTACTCACAACGGTCATTTTCGGAACGGGCCGTTCCAGTTTGGGAACAGCCCGTTCTGGGCAAGAATTTATAGGTATTTTCATATTTTGGGAACTAATAAGAGAAAAAAAGTAGTATAAGGATAATTTTAGGAAAAAAATATAAATAGAATAAATTTATTTTATTAACTAAATTAATTATTTTTCCTTAATCTTGATGAATTAAAGTTAGATTTTTTTTAATTTAATAACACTACTAGAAAAGTGTTATTTTCTTGAGAATTTTTCTGCAAAAAAATATTCGCAAAATATTTTTGCGAATTTTCTTGCAAAAAAAATTTTCGCAGAAATTTTTTACGAATTTTCCTGCAAAAAAATATTTGCAGAAATTTTTTGCGAAAAATAATTTACAGATATTTCTTACAAATTTTACTACAATTTTAATAATCATAGAAAATTTTTTCCATGGTAAAAATTTGCAGAAAATATTGTAAGAATTTTATTTTGTTTCTTGCAGATTTTCTTGCAAAAATAAATTCGCAAGTAATGTTTACTAAATTGGTAGAAAAATTTTACAGGTAACTTTTCTTGCGGATTTTCCTACAAGTTTTAATCTGCAGGAAAAATAAAAAAAATATTTAAATTTATAAGTTTAATATTTTAAAAAAACTTCAAGTCCCACATCGATTGAAAATAAAGCAATTAAAGAGTATATAAGTTGGGACAACACTTATCTTACAAGTTGATTTGTATGATTGAGTATTAAGCTTATAATCTACAATCTTAGAATTTAAAAGATTATGTATCACATGTTGGAGACATGTAAACAAATGTTTCGGATGAATTGATTGTGAGCATTTGAAAGTTAAAAAATTATTGATAGAATTTATAGTAATTTCTTTAATTTTTTTTCGTAAAAATATTCCTGCAAAATTTCTTGCGAAAAAATTCGTAGGAAACTTTCCTGCGAATTTTCCTGCGAAATTTTTTTTCAAGAAACTTTCCTTCAAATTTTCCTGCGAAATTTCTTTTGCAAGAAACTTTCCTGTAAAATTTTTTCGCAAGAAATTCCACAGGAAAATTTCCTACAAATTTTAAAATTCGCAAAAATATATTATCCACGTACGTATTACCTGCAGATAAAATTTCACAGAAAATTTGCAAGAACAACGTTTCCTGCGAATTTTTCATAAAAATTTACAGGAAAAGTCGCATGTAATAAAAAAATTATAGTACTGTAAGGAAATATGATTCTTTCTCATTAAATTGGTCTTTATAAAGATAAAATGATACATCCGATCACAACTCTATATCCAAGATATTTTACAAATATTATTTTACACCTATAAATTGTTGTTTATTTTTCTTAAAATACCACAATAAGAATATAACATCAATACAAATTTCTGAGGTAGATCGTAAAAACATTAAAATAAAAAAAAAACCTATGGCAAAGTACGAAATAAAATCAATTGGAATTGTGATTATCATGATTATGTCATGTTTCACACAAGGTGATAGTAAACTCTCATGTCCAGAGAGATGTGGCATAGATTGTGTAATAGCTAACATTGGGTATCTATTATGTTATGCTATTTGTGTTTCAAAATGTCCTAAAGTGCCGCCCACCTATTCCCACAATTGTATCGCTGGTTGTGGTGTGAACAAGTCCATTCAAATCAACATTGGTATTCATTTTCTTACAACTTTAAATATTTCTTTTTAAAATTTTATGATTATTCTTTATATTTGAGCTAACTACTTTGTTACATTTTTTTTTATAATTGATTTTATGTTTCAGATGCTCGTGGTAATGTGGTTGTGGTGGATTCTTGCTTAAAAAATTGTCTGAACAAGTAATAAATATGTCGAAGAAAAAAAAATGTTAGAAGAAATAATTGTTGTGCATGATTATAATAAACAAATATTAGTCAACGAGTAATGTATGTTTTTTTTTTATTTTCTATAAATCTTTTGTCCAATAATTTTCTTCATTTTTCTTATGCTCCTTTTAAATGGTAATGGGTGCCTGCAAATGTTATACTACATATATTTTGTGTCCTCAGGCAATATTTTGTACTGTTATATATAAATTGAATCGTAATTCTTATTTATTTTTGAATCTTAAAATATGAGTTTGAGTTTAAATTAATCCTATAAAATTAATTTGTAGGGTGAGAATTATCTTTTATTTATAAAGTTTTTGTTTGTCTTATTTTTAATTGATATGGAATTTAGATTTTTGATACATAAATAAATAATGAGTATTTTTTTTTAAATGTTTTAGAATAAGTGAGATTTGAATAATTTTTTCAATATATTCCTTCATATTTAACACTATCTAGTTTTGTATTTGTGCCAATGGTGGATTTTAGAATATGAATTTGGATACGATTCAATAATTTGTAAGTTTTAGATACCTTCTCTTTATTTGCATTGTGAAACTTTAATTTTTTTTCAATAATTAATACTCTTATTTGTCATTTGTTGATTTTCTTCTTTAATAATTCCAACTTTCCTTTAAATAAAAACACCATTTAACCTTTTATTGTAACTACTGCAGCACACATTAAATGAACTCATTCATTTTTTTTTTTTTATATTTTATTTTATTCAAATAAAATACAGAAAGTCACGAAATATCTAAATTTCACTAGTTGATATATACACAAGCGGAGTTCCTTAGTAGTTTTAAGACAAATTTATCATAATAGAAGAATATCATTAAGTTTATTGTTGTGTCGGCAATTGGCACCTAATTTTATTCAAGTTATTAAAATATTAAAAGAAATAAAAGGAGGAAATTAAAAAAAAATAGAAAAAAGTTAAAATATAAGGGCATGTTTTGGAAAGTTTTTTTCTTCTTCATGATTTCAACTATTTGTGAAAGAAAAAAGTTATTTGAAAAAAAAAATTTGATGGTTTAGAACAACAACTAAAATTTGTAAATTTTTTTAAAAAAAAGTAAGTCGTTTTTTTTTTTTTAATTTCAAAATTTGTAACTTTTATATTTTAACAAAAAAAATTTCTCTAACAATTGATTTACTATATAGAATTAGATTTTTTTTATTGTATCCAAAACAAAATTAAACGTCTCGAATCACTTTTAAATAAATTTGTCTAAATAAAAATTCATTTCAATTATAATAAATTATAACAATAATTGATTATTGAAACAATCTAATTTTCACAGTTTTATCAAACACATTCTAAATCAATAAAAAAAAAACCCTTTCGCCATTCATTTAATTCAAAAATATAAATATATTTATTTTATTTTATTTTAAGAGTGACCTAATTTTAAAATTGCTAAATTAAAAATCATATGAAAGAATGACAAAAGTTCCATTCTTTCATCTCAGTACCTCTTCCACACACAAGACATATTCTCTTCTTTCCACTCACTCTCTCATCCTCAATTCTCATCCTATTTTAATAAATATTATATGAAAAATATTATTAACTTGAATTACACGTTATATTTATTAAATACAATTAATAAATAATGTTATTTAATTTTTTTATGAATCGTAAGTTAATGAAATATATGTTAGAAGGATAAAAATAATGTTTACAAAATTTTTAAAAAATAATAAATAATTTTTTTACGGGAATAAAAAAAATCACTCATTTATAAAAGTTAAAAATATTTTAAACATTTTTTATTTATAAATAAAAAAATTACAATAATAACATTGAAGATTAAACTTGAGTTCTCATAAAACTACCTAATCCCTTACTACCATACTTACCTCAATACTTAAAAGAAAAATGATTAATTTTGGACATTCACTTCATGATTTCTACATATAGGAATAAATATAAATTATTTCAAATTGTATTTTTCATATTTTTAAAGTTGTTCTTCAATAATTTTTAAAATCTTTAATTATTATTTAAAAAAATATAGAATGTTAACTGTGATGAACTTGTCTTCTCTAAAGATATTAATATTTAAAAATATTAATGACTAAAATAATTATAAATAAAATTTCACCCCATTTGAGTATAATATTTTCATTATATGTACTAATTATAATATTTTTTTAATCACATTTTGCAATTATAATTGTTTCAATAAAAATTGAATTAAACTAATTTGTTGGTTCTATAATTTTTAAAGTTTTAGTTAGGTTCATTGATGCCATTAAGAATTCATTAGTTTATATTGACTAAACGTTAAAATTTCTTTAATTTTTAAGAATTTAGGAATTCTTATGAGTTTGATTGTTTGAGTGTTGTTTTAAATCGATGTCAAAATTGACTAACTTTAGAGAATGTATATAAGGTTTTCTTAATACTTAAATTTCATAAGTTCATTTTTCTTAAGAATTATAGAGAGAAACTAGAGAGCTAAACTCGAGCCACAAGAGACCCTTTTTTCCCTTCTAACTTCATTAATGAGCTCTGATCCTTCCCTAGAGCACCTTTTGTAGGAGTTGAGTTGTGATTTGAAGCTTAAGGAGTTGAGAATCAAAAGTTCATGGTTGTCGTGTGGTGAGAACTTGGGAGTTTGTTTTTTGCTGTTCAACCTCCTTCTTCCTCTTTTCTTGGAGATTTGAGGTGAATGAAGTTTGTGGATTTGTTCTTATTATGTTGTATACTTGTATATGTTGATTGTTGCTTGAATTCATCCATATTGGTTATGATATTGATTTGAGAAGTGAAGGACCTTGTTCTTGGTTTTTGGTTGTTCTTGATACGATGAGAAGGAAATTAATGATTAAGAACTCTTATTTGTTGCATGTTGTAGATTTCTTGACATTTGAGTTGCTTATAATGTATATGTGTTTCTTTGTGAGTTGCATGTTGAATTGGAAGAGGATATCTAGTGATTTTAGCCAAATTGTGATCAAGGTAGAAACTCTCTGCCTAAACAATGTTGGATGCTAATGGATTGATGTTGGTATGAGTTAGATAGAGGTTCTCTGGCTGAAATGGGACTGGGCATGGGTTTAGCCACACTAGGCAGGATTGCCACAAAGACACTCTACCTCATTCATATCTGGTGTAGGTTGAGTGGCACTGAGTGTGGGAAAACCCAAAAGCTCTCTAACGCGGGGAGAATGACATCAAACATGGGTTACCTTATCAAATTATGTTGTTTGATTAATAAAATGGTGAACAAATAGTAGTAGTTGTATATCTCATATGTTGTATGTTGATATATGTTGTGAGTTTTTATACATTGATATGTGATAATGTATAGTGATGATTAAATTATTGATAGTTGAATGTTGATGAATGATTTTAGTTATATATACATTGATAGGAGATAATGTATGTAAGCGATAAAGTTGTTGAAATGTTGAGGCGTTGATGTTGAGAATGTTTAAAGTATTATGGTGTCTTATGTTAATTGACTTAAGACCGGAGGAAAAACTATTTAGAAAGTTGTATATCTCATTGTGAGAATATTGTTGTGATGTTTTATAAGTCTAATTGTTGAAAATCCTACCTGAGTAGTTGATTCTTGAAATGGATAATTGATGTGATATATATATATATATATATATATATATATATATATATATATATATATATATATATATATATATATATATATATATATATATATATGGGCAAGGTCGAAGCATACCATTAAGAGCCATAAATTTTAAAAATTAAAAAATCAATTCTATATATTTCATAAAATCATGCTAAAAAGATTATTATATAAATATGAAAAAAAATTTATTTCAAATGTGCTATTTTATAGGAAAAAAAGTTACAAGATTTTTTTATATAATAAGGGAATGTGAATTTTAGGGGAAGGGGTAAAAAAAATTGGAGGAAAAGAGAAAATAAAATAAAGAGAAATAAATTTTTTTGGAAGAAGTAATGGAAAAATATATAATTGACTTTTAGTGAAAGAATGAAAAATAAAAATAAAAATAAAATTTATTTATGATAGTAACATGATTCAAACTTAGGTTTTTTTCAATAAATTTTCGTATAAGCTAATTAACAACTGGATAGTTTATAAAAATAAACTTAAAACATCTTATTGACTACACATAAAATATTTTATAAATTTGTCAAAACACTTTCATAAGTACTTATAGAATAAGATAAGCACAAATAAGTTGTTCATAAGTTCTTCCAAATAGGATTGTAGTCCTTATAATTTAAAATAGATATTTTTAATCTTCATACTTGTAATTTTTTAATTTTTTAATCCTTGTAGTTATTTTTTTTAACATTATCTCTTTTGTGTTGATGTGAAAAATGTATTAATTCAACTTTGTGCTTATGTCTAATTTATTTTGTTGAAATGACTCTAAATAATTAAATAGGTTTTTTTATACTTCGTGACTCTTTTGTACCTCACTTGCAACGCTCATTATTAAGACATCATTTTTTTGCTCTTATAAAATTGAAGACATACCCGATTTTTTTTGCTCATTATTAAGTACATACTCGTACCCATTCCCGTACCCGATTTAAGATATCGAGTTTTACCCGTACCCGTACCTGTTCAAACTGGGTATTCCCCGTCAAAGTCGGGACGAGTTCGGGTATTACCCTCAGGTACAAGTATATTTGTCATCCCTATGTGTGAGGTCCTTTAAGGATCATGATTTCCCAATGTTGTTCTCTAGTGCGCAATATAGCACGACATCTCCATTCACAATCGTGGTGAACGCATTCCACGAGAAGCCTAGTAGTGTTTGAATGCTTAACCTTGTAAGTGCAACGATTGACAATGTGAAATCTGTTAATGGCATCTTATACTTGTTCTGTTAATTACTTGATGTTACTCTTTGAGACTACGTTCACTACAAAAAATAGGTAATTATTGACGATTTTTTTTTTGCGGTTTCCATAAACCGCCAAAAAATGTTACATTTGTTGCAAGGTTGGCAATTGTAACAAATTATTGATACTTTCTGGCGGTTCGAAACCGCAGGAATGGTAAGCATTACCGTGTTGGCACTTTCTGGCAGTTTTAAACTGACAGAACGTTCAATAAATTTTTTTTATTAAAATTAAACTTAAAAAAACATTTTTAAAACGAAGTCCGCAATCTGTGCGAGTAACTTTACTTTTGAAAATTTCACAATTTCACTAACAATAGGAAACAACATGCAAGAGCAAGAGGAGAAACTAGAGAAAACCAATTCGCGCGGAAGAGTGAAGCTTCAATTTGTTTAGTTTTCTTCTTCCACTGAATCCCATAGCGAGAGGGAAGCACACGTCAGCTTCTCGCAAGCTTGGTACGTTTCAATTTCAACTTTTTGCTTTTGATTTTCGCAAAACCCTCATTTCCGCAAACTCCTCTCAGGTAGGAAGAACAAACCACCGCACGCATCCACTTCCGCGCCAAAATCACCACAATCTCAATCGGTAACCCTCTCTCTCTTTCTCTTCGCATTTCCGATTTGTGAAATCCCTAACGACCTTTGTTTCTAAATTTCAATACTGTGAATGAAAATGGAATAACATAAAATGGAAAGTGGTAGGTTGTGCAGTAATGCACACTAGGTAATGTTTAATAAGAGTTATCATCTTCATGCAAGTATTAGATATGCATAAAAACATCCTATTCTCAGATTTTGGAAACGCAATGCCTTGACCGGTTCAATAATTAATTTGATTTGGAAAACAATACTTAGATCAAATACATGAAAAATGGATAACTGTTTCTAGATATTTTTGAGCTCTAGATTTTTTTTTCTTTTTCATATAGATAAATGAGCATTGCCGACATAAGCAGGAAACAATTCTCTATTAGTTTGTTGTCCTGCTTTGTTAGAACTTCTAGATTTGCCAATTAATTTCTGACAGCATAGCATATATAAACTTAGATTTTGATTGCTGTTACATATTAAAATAGTTTTTTTCATAATTTTCATTCTGTTTCAAAGTATCTTACAGTTTGATTAAAGTATCTTACCTGCTGGTATGAATCAGTTTGATTAAAGTATCTTACAGTAACACTCAGAATATTTGTTTCAGCCTCCTCCACTTCTCGCGCCTCTTCTGCAGGTATTCCTAACTCCAAATCCTCTCTCGCTATTTGAATTCAATTCAATTGTTTGGTGCTAATGCTCAATTTGCATGTGCTGGTAATTGACCACTGATTAGTGATTAGTGATCACACTCCGTTCGAAGTAACGGAGACCTCAACAGTTAGTTAGTTACTGTATTATGGTTTTTCTACTCTGTTGTTGCTATTCTTGAATTGGATTTGGATTTTTTTAGTGTTTTTTTATTGTTATTTTTTTCTTTTTTCAATTTCTATATTTGAATCGCGTAATTGATCACCAGGATTTGAATTCTTGTGTTTGGTTTTGTCAATCACAATTCAATTGCATACTATATTCAGTATTTAGGAGTTTATGTAGGAATTATGTTTTAGTGGATGCAAATGTTAATCATTAATTTATGTCAGAAATATATGATTTAGTGATTTATGGAAATATCAATTTGGTTGAGTGGCGCGTGCCATTCGCTAATGTGGGAGAATAGAACACCCTAAAACCTAGTTGTTTTTGCAGAATTCATAAATCCATATGGAATCCGTTCCTCGTCCCAGACTCAGAATGATTCTGATTCTTCGTCTGAAAGATTGTCATGACAGCAGAAATGGAAAATCAACATGGCAATTTGGAGCTTAGTTACAACAATGAGGAATTTCGATTAGAGGGAAATAGTAATGATGGTTACATGGACAAGGCATGCCTTTATAATCATTCCTCTGTGGGGGATGGAACTGTGACTTTTTCAGAAGGCAATTGTCATGTTGATAGCAATGACCTGTTTGAAGGGGAATTAGAGGGCAAGGCTGAAAATCACACTGTTTCCTGTAGTTGTGAAGTTCATTTTGCAAAAGCAGTCCAGGTTCAGGTTTATCATTTTCCTAGTGAAATCTAATTAAATTTGAGTATGTTTATCATTTAGACTAGAGCGTTGATACTAGGCTTTTAAGAAGACTGTTGACTTTTTTTATTGTTGATTATTTATATTTAAATTTGAGTATGTTTATCATTTAAATAATGGAGTGGTTTTAATTAGTAGTCATTGAGGCCTCTGTGGTTTTAATCTTTTCTACTAAAAAAAAATACTAATCATAAAAGCATAAAAGGTTCAAGAGTACTGAAAATTTAATCTTCTCTCAAAAGGTATATTAACTGCCTCTCTTTCAAGTGGAACAGCTATTTGGTCACGAGTGTACAATTAACTAGCTAAGCTAGGTCTAGGTGACACTTGAAATTGACATGGCAAATGTTAGGTTAGTTTCTATGATGATAAAACTAGACTATTACAGATTTTGTCTTCTACCTTATCGTGATATGAAGCTTTGGCATAAATCACGAAATGATTAAATTCTAATATCTTCTTTAATTAAATTTTTAAAGTTAAATCTTTAACCTCTTGTAGAAATTTAGATAAGTAATATGAGCACTAGATCATCGCAGTTCCTCCTTTTTTTAAAAAAAGCTGCGAACTTACAGAGATGAAAGAAGATGTTGTTTTGACTTATTTGACTTATTTCTATATATAATTATCTTTTCTGATTCTGGAAATTTACTCTTCTATTGCTACTGGTCATTTCTACTATCTTAGTGTTTTATGGTCAATAAAGACATAGTCTCCCTTTTTACAGGTTCATAAAAATGTATTTGTTGTCTTTTATTCTGGAGAGAGAGTTAAAAGTAAAATTCTGAAAATTGTTAAGTCTCAATTATGCCTTTTTTTGGACAAGACTTATTGAGCAATTCCACTCATCCTTTGCACCATTGCAACATAATTGTTCTCTTTTTGATTCATTTTGTGTGAAGATATAGCTAACCCATAATTTAGCTAAAAATACCTTAATATACCTCATTTTTGTGCAGGTATTGAGCTAGAGACTTGAGGATTGAAGACCCTTAGGATTGGAAATCTAAGGAGTAGGGAGCAGAGCAGAGTGGCTGCGCCGGGCGCAACATTACCCGCGTCGGGCTTGAGAAGAACAGAGTGTCTCGTCTTTGCAAGCAATATGCGTGCCGGGCGCAAAAGGAATTGCGCCGGGCGTGTTCTGAGGCAGAGAATACTTGACCTCACTGGAAGGCCCTGCGCCGGGCGCAACAATTTATACGCCGGGCACGTAAACCCTAATCTAACTCCCCAAGCTCGTATTTGAAGGCATTTTCGGGGACTTTTCTCCCCATTCACGCAGGGGCGCCTCCAGGAGCTGCGGAAGGGATTCCCAGGGCTTGAGACCGTTCGTGTGTGGATCTTTCCTTCGGTTCTTCACTTCTCCCTTCATCTCTATTTTGTATTTACCCTCATTGTTGAGTGGTTCTACCCATTTTTGTGGGGTTAGATGTAACCAACGTACTCTATTGTAATCCTTACGTTTTTAATGATATATATATGTATTGTTTCATTCTTTGTTGTGTACGTTTCTAAGCTTAATGGTTGCTTTGGATTGATCACCCTTTGCATGATTTCAGGTTCCATTGAGTATTGGGAAATACCATTGAAACTAGTTCTGGAACATATGCCTAGTGGAGATTGTATCTAGGGATAGAGCTTGACCCATTAGTAGTCTTAAACCCTAATCTGTAATGCGGGTGTAGGTATTGGGTACTCAAGGGATTGATATTCAATATTCGCACCTAGGCTCTTTCTCTAAGGGATTAGGTTTGAGTAAACTTATGGGTTGACTAAGCAATGTATGTAACAAGAGATTAAGGATTCATTAGTTTGACGTTCGGTGAAATCTAACCCCCACAACCTCACAAAACCATTATACCATCTCTAACCTTTTCCACTCACAATCAATTATTTTTGTAGTTCAACATTCCAATAGTCATAACCTTGAATTCACATGACAACTATGAAATTGGAATCATTCTTTAGACACGAATAGTCAATAAATGCTTATTTTACCTTCTAATCCCTGTGGATACAATATTTTCACTACTTGAACGGCCGGTATACTTGCCGTGTTTGAGACCGTTGATAGAATTAAACTAATTTACAATTATAACAAAAGTACTTCAACGGAAATCTCAACAAAAATATGTGATGCTTTTGGAGCAAATCGTTATCCTTTCTCAAATGACTTGAGTAAACAATTTCAGACGATAACAAAGCTATACGTAATTTTTTCTTAATGTTTGTGCATAGCTTTCAATTTTCGTTATAAAAAATTATGATGAATGCCTTAGAAAGTAAGTTCTCAACACCATCATTTATAGGTTCTATGGAGCAAAAATGAAAAATATGAGATGCTTCTATCCTGAGAAAAAATTGTTTCTGCAGGATCTTATAGTTGTTTATCAATATGATATCTGGTTGTATTTAGTACTAGTGATGTGATAATTCTGTGGTACTCCTTCCATTTCTTATTATAAGACATTTTAACTGAATCTATGGACACCACTACCCTTTTTTCCTACCAAATTTGTTTCTGAGTGGGCATCTTGCATACGATATGCAGTTACCGGTAAAGGAAAGTGTTCTTACCGGAAATCTTCTGTAGAGATGATCCTCCGAGTAAGATTGGTGAGCCTTCTTCGCTGGTACGCTTGATGCTCCAAGATGGGGGTGGTACCTGCAAAAGAGACTTCGATGCTAAAGTTAGGGTTTGTATGAGTGTGAGTCTCGTATAAATAATGCACGTACCTTGGTGTTAATTAGGGTTGTGTTGGGCCTTGGGCCCGAGATCAGTTATGATCTGATAAGGATGACGAGCTGACGTCACACAGCGCGTGTCCGAGGTCATCCTGCGCTGTGGTGCCGGGCTCGGCCCTTGACTTCGCAGTACGGAAAGTACACTAGCCCCCCGAGCTCCGAAGACCGTAGGTTGAGGAGTTAAGACCGAGCTCGTCAGGGAGCAGTGACCTTTCGCGCATGCTTGCCTGTCAAGATGCCATGTGTTGCAACTGTCACCTCGTTCTCGAGAACGTGCAGGCGACGTGGTAACAAGATTGTATTTTTATCTGCTTGATGACGTGGCCTCTTTGGGCCGATGTCGTATTCCGATGTCCATATTTCATGGCCGAGCTGAGGAACTCGGCAATGATGAGTTTACTACTTGGTCAGGCTGGAAAACCTTTAATTGAATCAATAGATTGGTGAGGGACAAGTCGGCAACTTGGCTGGCCAGTACACTTGCCCCCCAAGCACCGAGTGATGTAAGAGCGAAGGGGCTTCTGAGGAGCTCCCAAATTTGTTGTTTGAAGGTTCGAGCTCGACCTTGGTTAAGAAAATGTGATCTCAAGGTTTGGACTCGACCTTGGCATATCAAGGTTCGAACTCGACCTTGGTTAAGAAAATGTGATCTCAAGGTTCGGACTCGACCTTGGCATATCAAGGTTCGAACTCGACCTTGGTTAAGAAAATGTGATCTCAAGGTTCGGACTCGACCTTGGCATAACAAGGTTCGAACTCGACCTTGGTTAAGAAAATGTAGTCTCAAGGTTCGGACTCGACCTTGACATAACAAGGTTCGAACTCGACCTTGGTTAAGAAAATGTAGTCTCAAGATTCGGTCTCGACCTTGGCATATCAAGGTTCGAACTCGACCTTGGTTAAGAAAATATGATCTCAAGGTTCGGACTCGACCTTGGCATAACAAGGTTCGAACTCGACCGTGGTTAAGAAAATATGATCTCAAGGTTCAGACTGGACCTTGGCATATCAAAGTTTGAACTCGACCTTGGTTAAGAAAATGTGATCTCAAGGCTCAGACTCGACCTTAACATATCAAGGTTCGAACTCGACCTTGGTTAAGAAAATGTGATCTCAAGGTTCGGACTCGACCTTGGCATATCAAGGTTCGAACTCGACCTTGGTTAAGAAAATGTGATCTCAAGGTTCGAACTCGACCTTGGCATATCAAGGTTCGAACTCGACCTTGGTTAAGAAAATGTGATCTCAAGGTTCGGACTCGACCTTGGCATATCAAGGTTCGAACTCGACCTTGGTTAAGAAAATGTGATCTCAAGGTTCGGACTCGACCTTGGCATAACAAGGTTCGAACTCGACCTTGGTTAAGAAAATGTAGTCTCAAGGTTCGGACTCGACCTTGGCATAACAAGGTTCGAACTCGACCTTGGTTAAGAAAATGTAGTCTCAAGATTCGGTCTCGACCTTGGCATATCAAGGTTCGAACTCGACCTTGGTTAAGAAAATATGATCTCAAGGTTCGGACTCGACCTTGGCATAACAAGGTTCGAACTCGACCGTGGTTAAGAAAATATGATCTCAAGGTTCAGACTCGACCTTGGCATATCAAGGTTCGAACTCGACCTTGGTTAAGAAAATGTGATCTCAAGGCTCAGACTCGACCTTAACATATCAAGGTTCGAACTCGACCTTGGTTAAGAAAATGTGATCTCAAGGTTCGGACTCGACCTTGGCATATCAAGGTTCGAACTCGACCTTGGTTAAGAAAATGTGATCTCAAGGTTCGGACTCGACCTTGGCATATCAAGGTTCGAACTCGACCTTGGTTAAGAAAATGTGATCTCAAGGTTCAGACTCGACCTTGGCATATCAATGTTCGAACTCGACCTTGGTTAAGAAAATGTGATCTCAAGGTTCGGACTCGACCTCGGCATATCAAGGTTCGAGCTCGACCTTGGTTAAGAAAATATGATCTCAAGATTCGGACTCGACCTTGGCATAACAAGGTTCGAACTCGACCTTGGTTAGGAAAATGTGATCTCAAGGTTCGGACTCGACCTCGGCATATCAAGGTTGTGACACCCTCTACCCCATTATTAATATACAACAAATGTAACAATAAAATATTTCTTTTCTTCTTATTAGGTAAATAAAATTTTTCATAGTTGACAAATATTTCAGATATCACAAGGTAGAAGATTCACATTCGTAACTCATAAATCATAACTCCAGTGTAAAAAATTATAAAAGAAAAGAAGTTAAGATTTTCAATACAATTTAGTGAAAAACAAGAAATCATATATATACAAATAATAATAAAGGAAATATAAATTAACTCCAGTAAAGGTGGCAATGCCTCCTAGTTAGGAATCAATTTATATTTTCCAAATCATGTAATAAAATATAACAAGGATATTCATTCTGGTCTTTTATCAAGAACGTTCAAATTACAAATCTTAACATACAATTTCCTTGAATTATAAACTTTATCTACGATATCTCTTCGTTAGAAATTACAAAGAAGAGAAACTAAAGTTATTAAAACAATAACATATTAAACTAAAAATAACTATGCCCCGATGTCACATCCTATCAGAGCATGCCCAATTGAAGCCTTTAAGCCTCATTACCAACATCCCCATGATGCTGATTATCTGCAACATAATTTAAAACATATACAAAAATAACAAGGGAGTGAGAAACATCTCACTTAGTTTCAGATGCAGAAATAAAGGTTAGATAGCACACACACACACAACAAATACAAGTCATATGTAAATAATACACATAAATAATCAATATCACATATATACTCATTTATCATGCTAGGATGTCATGAACTCAACTCATAAATACATGCATGTGGCGCCATAAGGAAGTTTCACATATCATCACTGGTGACCCTAAGGCACACCTGCACAACTGTCGGTGACCCTAAGGTACACCTGGTTAGCATATCATCAACTGTCGGTGACCCTAAAGTACACCTGGTTAGCATATCATCAACTGTCGGTGACCCTAAGGTACACCTGGTTAGCATATCATCAACTGTCGGTGACCCTAAGGTACACCTTGTTAGCATCAACTGTCGGTGACCCTAAGGTACACCTTGTTAGCATCGTTGGTATGCGGCCTCAGCGGCACACCTGGAGTAATATATGCATATGATGCATGTCATACATTCATTATTTCATGAACTCAATATTTAACTTATTACAAGATTTCATCAAGTATATCATGTCATTATTTGTCATAGTCTCATAATCATATCATGTCTCAATAGTCCATTCATATGTCTCATGTCATTTGTCCATATTTCACAAGGTCATGTCATAAATACTCCTCTTAAGGTCCGCATAGGTATTCACAGATATCCAGAGAGCATTCTTGTTCATATTAAACCTCATTTATTATTAACATTAATTTCATATTCATTTATTACTTCAACAAAGAAAAAGGTAGAGTAAATAGAAAATCAGATAGAACAACGACACTTTCAACAAAAACAAAGAATAAATAGAAAATCGGACAGAAAAACGGCACCTTCAACAAAAAGCAAAGTAGAGTAAATAGAAATTTAGACAGAACAACGGCACCTTCAACAAAAAGCAAAGTAGAGTAAATAGAAATTAAACAGAATAACGACAAAGGATTGGGGGCCAATCCGACAAACAACTATCCAACAATTATCCCCACACCCTTGAGCGAGGTTCTCACTCCCCCCTTACCTGGATAGGCGGAGTTGGAACTTGGGCAGGGTCTCCTCCTCTGGATCCCCTCTTTTTCTTTCCCTCTCTCTCTTTCTTTCTTTCTCTCTCTCTCTCTCTCTCTAAAATTTTCACTTCTTCTCCTCTGTACCAAATTTTCACCCCCTGCCCCTATTTATAGGCCTCCTGGCGCAACCGGAACGGCCGTACTGATTTCGGAACGGACCGTTCCGGATCCTTCAAACGTGGGCAAATTTCTCAACTGGAACGGCCCGTTCCAAAATCGGAACGGCCCGTTCCGAGACTCAGCAGAACGGCCCGTTCTGTTTCTAGAACGGCCCGTTCTCCATACCAGAACGGCCCGTTCTCCATCCAGAACGGCCCGTTCCAGGCCCGTTCTGGAACTTAAAAAAAATAGCATATTCGCTCTTTTGGGACGGCCCGTTCTGCATTTGGAACGGCCCGTTCCGAAACCCAGAAATACCCTTGTCCCTTTATTAAAATTACGAAAATGCCATCAATAATTACGAAAATGCCATCAATAATTACGAAAATGCCATTACTAATAAAAATATCCTTTTAAGGAAATTGGGGTGTTACAAAGGTTCGAACTCGACCTTGGTTAAGAAAATGTGATCTCAAGGTTCGGACTCGACCTTGGCATAACAAGGTTCGAACTCGACCTTGGTTAAGAAAATGTAGTCTCAAGGTTCGGACTCGACCTTGGCATAACAAGGTTCAAACTCGACCTTGGTTAAGAAAATGTGATCTCAAGGTTCGGACTCGACCTTGGCATAACAAGGTTCGAACTCGACCTTGGTTAAGAAAATGTAGTCTCAAGGTTCGGACTCGACCTTGGCATAACAAGGTTCGAACTCGATTTTGGTTAAGAAAATGTAGTCTAAAGATTCGGACTCGACCTTGGCATATCAAGGTTCGAACTCGACCTTGGTTAAGAAAATATGATCTCAAGGTTCGGACTCGACCTTGGCATAACAAGGTTCGAACTCGACCGTGGTTAAGAAAATATGATCTCAAGGTTCGGACTCGACCTTGGCATATCAAGGTTCGAACTCGACCTTGGTTAAGAAAATGTGATCTCAAGGTTCGGACTCGACCTTGGCATATCAAGGTTCGTACTCGACCTTGGTTAAGAAAATGTGATCTCAAGGTTCGGACTCGACCTTGGCATATCAAGGTTCAAACTCGACCTTGGTTAAGAAAATGTGATCTCAAGGTTCGGACTCGACCTTGGCATATCAAGGTTCGAACTCGACCTTGGTTAAGAAAATGTGATCTCAAGGTTCGGACTCGACCTCGGCATATCAAGGTTCGAACTCGGCCTTGGTTAAGAAAATGTGATCTCAAGGTTCGGACTCGACCTTGGCATAACAAGGTTCGAACTCGACCTTGGTTAAGAAAATGTGATCTCAAGGTTCGGACTCGACCTCGGCATATCAAGGTTCGAACTCGACCTTGGTTAAGAAAATGTGATCTCAAGGTTCGGACTCGACCTTGGCATAACAAGGTTCGAACTCAACCTTGGTTATGAAAATGTAGTCTTAAGGTTCGGACTCGACCTTGGGATAACAAGGTTCGAACTCGACCATGGTTAAGAAAATGTAGTCTCAAGATTCGGACTCGACCTTGGCATATCAAGGTTCGAACTCGACCTTGGTTAAGAAAATATGATCTCAAGGTTCGGACTCGACCTTGGCATAACAAGGTTCAAACTCGACCGTGGTTAAGAAAATATGATCTCAAGGTTCGGACTCGACCTTGGCATATCAAGGTTTGAACTCGACCTTGGTTAGGAAAATGTGATCTCAAGGTTCGGACTCGACCTTGGCATATCAAGGTTCGAACTCGACCTTGGTTAAGAAAATGTGATCTCAAGATTCGGACTCGACCTTGGCATATCAAGGTTCGAACTCGACCTTGGTTAAGAAAATGTGATCTCAAGGTTCAGACTCGACCTTGGCATATCAAGGTTCGAACTCGACCTTTGTTAGTCGTCATGGTTAATGTGCCAATACCGAAAATGTATGGGAATGAAGTTGCTTTGTTGATTTATTTCTGAGGGGTGCCTCGTTAAAACCTTCCTTGGCCAAAAACCCTTTTCTTTAGTGGGAAAAAAGGCTGAGGAGGAAAAAGAGTACATCCCCTGAATTTACAAGTTAAGAGAAATAAAATTTGAGGTGGGTGGAATTCCAAGTTCCAAATTTTCCTTTGGAAGGGTCTGTTCTTGCTTCTCCCCGTAATCTCCAAACAAGGTCGCCAGCTTTAAATGTTCGTGGCCTGACCTTGGTCTTGCTTTCCTTGTGGTTTGTCGCGAATTGCCTTGCGAAACTCTGCATGCTCCTCCATCTGGATGTACCCAGCAGCGCGAGCTTGGGGCTCGTCCATATTGTGAGGGGCCTCACGGCATAAGCTGTCGACGAAGGGCCCGAGCTTGAGTGCCATGAGCATGGCATGCAGGGCGACCTCGGGGTTCAGATTTCTGATCTTAACCAAGGTGGCTGCAAATCGCTCCATGAACGCCCGAAGTGGCTTGTCGTCGTTCTGTCTGAGGCTGGCCAGGGCGGCCGAAGTGATGTGGTGAGGTCGGCTCGTTGCATACTGCATTGTGAACCGCCTGACCAGAGTGTTAAAGTTGTCGATTGACTCGGCAGGTAGCTGGGTGTACCAGTTGAACGCGGCCCCTTTGAGCGAGGTCGGAAAAACCCTACACAAAATAGCATCGTTATTGGTGTAGAGGTTTACCTGTGTGGTATATAGGTCGATGTGTTCATCGGGGTCCGTCGTGCCATCATAGCGATCGAGGTGGAGAGGCTTCCACCCCTGAGGGAGTGGTGTCTCCATGATGCTGTCCACAAAGGGATGACGGAGGAAGGTTGCTTGACCCCCTGTGACATGAGTCGGGGCTTTGCTGACTTCATGGACCGATTTGTTCGTTGGAACATGAGACCGATGCGTGGCAGGTCGTGGAGTCGGTGCCCTAGTTGCAGTTCGGGGCTGAGAGACCGAGTGCCCTTCTTTCTCGTGGAGGTTGCTCGCCTCAGGAGGATGATCAGAGGGGCGCCGAGGGAGCTGGGCGCGAATCCGCTCGTTTTCAGCGCGTAGCGCCGCTAGATCTGCTTCATTGGCGGTCCGCATCACAACTAGGTCAGTTTCGTGCTGGGCACGCATGTTTCGCAGATCGGCGTCGTGTTGTTGTCGCATCTGTTCGACCTGGTCGATCAGTCTCCTCAATGTGGCTTCGTTGTCCATGGTAGTTGAGTGGTTTGCGTCGTCTGTTGCGCAACTGCTATGGCTTCTGGTGAATACCATAAGCGTGGCCGATAAAAACTGTCTTGATCGGCCCCACGGTGGGCGCCAAATGTTCTTACCAGAAATCTGCTGTAGAGATGATCCTCCGAGTAAGATTGGTGAGCCTCCTTCGCTGGTACGCTTGATGCTCCAAGATGGGGGTGGTACCTGCAAAAGAGACTCCGATGCTAAAGTTAGGATTTGTATGAGTGTAAGTCTCGTATAAATAATGCACGTACCTTGGTGTTAATTAGGGTTGTGTTGGGCCTTGGGCCCGAGATCAGTTATGATCTGATTAGGATGACGAGCTGACGTCACACAGCGCGTGTCCGAGGTTGTCCTGCGTTGTGGTGCCGGGCTCGGACCTCAGCTTCGTAGTACGGATAGTACACTAGCCCCCCGAGTTCCGAAGACTGTAGGTCGAGGAGTTAAGACCGAGCTCGTCAGGGAGCAGTGACCTTTCGCGCATGCTTGCCTGTCAAGATGCCATGTGTTGCCTGTCAAGATGGTAACAAGATTGTATTTTTATCTGTTTGATGACGTGGCCTCTTTGGGCCGATGTCGTATTCCGATGTCCATATTTCATGGCCGAGCTGAGGAACTCGATAATGATGAGTTTACTGCTTGATCAGGCTGGTAAACCTTTGATTGAGTCAATAGATTGGTGAGGGACAAGTCGGCAACTTGGCTGGCCAGTACAGAAAGTATGGAACAAGAGTTCCTCTATTGAGACAGAAAATTCTGGATTCTTTGATGACACCTTTACCTCCAACAATAGCTACCACTGTAACAGCCGAGCGATATACTTTTCTGCCTGCTGCACTTATAGAAATATCCCCACAGAAAATGCCAGTAGATGAAATCCAGCTCCACAATACACTTCTGAAGGAATTTTTTGGTAATATGTGCCACTCATCAGCCCAAGTAAGTATAGTGCAAAGATTGCAAGAAATTTTATCAAAATAATTGGTCAATTCATTGACTAACGCATGGTCTAGTTGTATATAAAATATAAGATCTCCATTTTTTTCTCTACACATCCCTATTTTAAGTTGAAAGTGTGTCAGTGGTATAAATAAATTGACTCTGGATCTATTTTTTGGGTGAAGTAATATGAATATAAAAGTGGGTACTTGTTTTATTTTTTGTTTATGGTTCTGACCTGTTTCAATTTGTCTGTACAACAGGTGAGGAAAGCTCTAGGGGTTACCCTTTCTGTATTATGCTCTAACATTCGGCTATATCATTCAAGTCATCAGGATAATGCACAGGGTGAGAGAAATGATAATGTTGATAGCTTGATGAAAAATGAAAGCTGGGTTTAGTTTCTTACAAAGCGTGCTGCTGAAACAGTTGCGAAAATTTAGATTGCTACCCAATCAGATAAAGTGGTGAATCCCATAGATATTAGTTCTCAAAATGGGCATCTAGATGGTGATTCAAAAGATGACATGAAATGGATGGAAACGGTACCAATGTGAGAAAAGTAAAAAAAAAATGCAATTTTGTGGCGGTTTAAAACCGCTAGAAATGTTAAATAAAGAAAAATTTAGATGAATTTTATGACGGTTTTAAACCGTCATAAACTGTAAAACAAGTAACATTAAAATTCATTTTGTGGCGGTTTATAACCGCCACAAAGTGATTGAATTTTCTGACGTCTAAAACCAGCGTTTACAAAATCTACACTACAAACCGTTTTTGGCGATCGTGGATCCGACGGTTGTTAATGACGCTGGTAATACCATTTGTGGCGGTTTTTAACCGCCAGAAACGGTCAAAATAACCGCCACAAATCACATTTTTTTGTCGTGGTTGTATTTGTGTTGAAAGGGAAAATTGTGTTCGCTGCAATGTTAAGTTTGAAGTTAGATTTAAAGGAAACACCTTCGAAGTATGAAACTATAGTGTCTTAAACTTAAAAACACGAGATGATAATAATGGGACCTTGTCTTAATAGATTCGAAACTTGTACGAGTCAAACTATGGCTAATAATGAAAAATCTGGATAACCTGCACATCACATTACGAAAACATGTCCAAATAATGTATAATTATAATAGTTTATAAGCTAAACATTAAACTTCATATAGTGCATAGAATTGGGCAGAACGGGCCGTTCCAAAAACAGAACGACCCGTTCCAAACTACTAAAAAGGGCTAAAATCCCTAGTTAGAACGGGTTGTTCCAACATTGAGGTTATGTGAAAAAACTCAACTATAGAACGGCCCGTTCTGATTTAAGAACGGGCCGTTCCAGTTGCAAAATAACACGACGAGAATGCATGCAGAACGAGCCGTTTTAGTTGCAGAACGAGCCGTTCCAGTTGCAAAATTCTCAGATTACCTGGACTTAAAACGGAAAAAAAAATGTAAACAGTAAATGATTCTAATTGGGGAAATAAATTTGCACAGGTGCTATTTGGGTAAATTTATTTTAAAAATATATTATTTGAGTAAAAAATTCGACAACTTTCTATTATTATATCACATATAATTACATCATAAGGTTTCAAGTTTCTTTTCAAACATAACAGAAAAACTTATTTATTAATTAATTAAATACTGTATTAAAAAATTTTAATCAATTAATAATCTGGACTAGTTAAATTAATATAATTCATTTAAAAACCCAAATTCACTAAAAAGGTTAATTCAAGAAATCGTGAATAATCCTCTTTTAAACATATACAACTTATTTTAAGAAGAAATTTAGTATCCCAAATTTATAATCAAATAGAATTAGAATAATTTAATTTCTTAAAAAAAATAAGCCAAACATGAAAAGAAAAAGATAGAAAACAACAGTAAGTTCCTTAGTTTGTGGTTGGTAGCTAGAGAGGAAAAAAATAGGTAAAAAATAGAGGAGAGAGAAATTAAAAAAGTAAAAAAGAAATAAAAAAGTAAAGAAAAATAGGTAAGAAATAAAGTAAAAATTTAGTTATTTAGTTGAATAGAAATATGTAAAAAATGTGTAGAAGTAAGATATATATAAGAGAGAGGAGAGATAAATAAATAAATAAGTGAAGCTCACCACCTTTTAATTTTTCTCCTTTCTATTTTTCTTCAACCAAACAATCTCTTTTATTTTTGAGAATTTCTACGGTACCTTCTATAAAAGAAGGGTACCGGTACTGTCGATGACGTGTCAGATGATATGTCATTTATATAGATTTATGTGTTTTATATAAAATCCATGTCATTTTAAATTTTTTATTTATTTAAAATTTACAACTGAAGTTCTCAGTTTTATAATTTTTTCATTTCGTATCTTTCTGGCTTCTTTCTAGCTTTCTGTAAATTTCCTCTTTTCCCGGTTTCTTCTCGCTGACGATCTGGTCTTGCGGGCCGGCGAGTGGCGAAGGCGGAGAGCGCGACCGCCGGCGAGGCGTGGAGGAGGAGCGTGGCGGAGAGGGAGAGGACATCAAAGCGGCCGTCTTCTTTCTGTGGCTGAACCAAGGCCAGGGCTTCGACCACGTCGCTTCCGCCCGGGATTTCTAAACGAAAAAGGGGTCATAGCGGTCTCGGGCTCCTGAGTGGCGGTTTGGGCTTGTTTTTGGAGCCGGGAGGGCGGCCCCTGGGGCGCCTGACCACTTCAATTGTGGCCCCGTCGCCGGCGGAGGCGGAGGCGGAGGCGGCGTTGGGGCGGGCGTGGTGGTCCACGGGCGTTTGACATTCCCGCGAGAATTGAAAAAGTTGGTGGATTCTTCTTGTATAGAAAGAAAGCGCTAGTTTAGTTTTACCGGATTTGTGAGTTTAGGGTTTAATTATTTCTGTTTGTGATTTATGTGGTTTGTGTAAAAAAGAGGCTCTGTTTTAGATTTTCTTATGTGTTTTTTGTTCTCCTTTCATGTTTGGATTAACTATATTGATAAAATGTCTTGGGAAAAAATGTTAATTAGGTTAGGATATGACTTCCTGATAACAGTGCTTTCTCCTTGTTATCGATAATTTACATAATCAATCATTGATTCATGTGATGTTATTATGATTATCATGTATATACAATCTTGCACAATCTTGCATTTCTTAGTCCCAGTTCTGTTTTTGAGCAAAGGGGTTGTATATCAGAGTTCCCAACTAACACATCAAATGTAAATGCAATTGTTGGAGGTATGTAGAGTTTTTTCACTTTAACTATCTTCATTTTTCCAGCCCTTTAGTCTATATTTATTATTGCTTCTACTACCAGGTTCTGCTCTTTGCTTTGGACATGATGTTAAAGAGATGGATTGCAAACCTGTAGAGGGTAAAGTGGCAGGTGGAATAAATGGCCATAGGGCATTGGGATTTCACAACAAGAGAAACCGGACAATTGGACTTGGCGAGTGTGAGCAACTTGATCTTGTGTTGACTGAATCAGTTATTCGTTGGTCATCATGCACCCAACTTCCCACATCACCGAGATCATCTCTTGTCTGTTGAGGGTAGACTTTTGGAGAGATTGATAGAATAGCCTGATGTGGTGACTAAATTTGGCCTACTGATGCAAATTTACTTAACCCGATGTATATGTTTTCCCAAATTTTTGCATTCATGCTTCTGTCTTCTGCTTGGTGCAAGTTGTGGTTCGGATCTGTCACTTTAATCATGTAATGACTTCTAATTGCTCACTATTATTGTGTTCCTTTCATCCTCATTTACCTTTCCGTGTTTATTATCATGCATGAGTGTGAGTAATAGGAATTCTGCCTGGTTTGTAAAGGAAGTTGTATCTTGATGGTACTCCAAATGCTTGGAAATGAATTGTAAATTCATGTGTTAAATTATTATACTTTTGATTTTATTTTTGAGGTGGTGAGGGATGTTGGTTGGTTTGGAATTTGGATGATCATTGACTCAATAAAATAGTGTAACATGAACCGAGAGTAAGGAGGGTGCTTGTTATTTGTAGCAGAACTGATATGGCTATAAGCAGTAAATATCACCATGAACCGAGAGTGAAGGTTGGTATCATTGGTGGGACGGTGAAGGTTTCTTCTTCTTCTTCATTGAGAGGGAAAATTGTTACGAAAGAAAGGAACTACCGAGAGAAAATCTCGTAAGGAAATCAATGCATACATTTAACATTAACAATAAAATTTCATATAACTGACGTGGATGGAGATTTTAAATAATTAAAAAAATTATAAATGATTTAGATTTACACGTAAGTGACACGTCATCGACAGTACCGGTACCCCTCATTTATCAGGGGTACAGTAGCAACTCCCTTTATTTTTATTCTCTTATTTCCACTCTCCACCATATTTCCCACTCATTTATTCTCTATCAAACAAGACAAAAATTGGACTGCTACTCTACTCTTTCAATAAAGTCGTCTTAAAATTATGAGCTTTTTTTTATCTAAAAAAAATATGACAAAGACAAAACGAAAATTAAACTTAAGTTTTTAATTTTATCCTAACCTCTTCTCTATAACCAATAGACTAATCCTAATAGTGTAAACTATCAACGCTTTTATATATAAATAGTAGTATTATTATCCTACAACTATTTCTCTATTTTGAATTTTTCTTTCTCATCCAGCCTCCTTTGCATAGTAATCTCAAAAATCACAAACAAATTAAAATGAAAGTAGATAAATTTACCAAACAAATTAATATTGGTTGAGGTATTGCATTTTACCATTTGCAAGTACCCTATACCATTTGAAAAAAAAAAAAGAAGGAAGAGCTAGGGGGAAAATAATTAGACAAAGGATTTACACAAAATAAAAAAACAATTGTTACCCATATTTATTTATTAATATCATGGCATGCATATATATTATTTCCCCTGGCAGTCTTTTTCTTCTACATTCTTCGGGTTAACATATAACAAGTTATTACTTGTTTTGACATTTTTGTAAGCAAGAATCTACCATGTAGACAACATGGTCACGAGCATCTGACATGTAAAGTTAATTATCAAAAAACGTAAAAACATAATTAACTTAAAAGGAGATCAAAGTTGTAAGAGAATAAATACCAATGTTGTTAAGGAAGGTGTTCATGCCACAAGCAGTGATACAATATATTGTTCATATCGGTAGACATTTTAGGACATTTTGAAAGGCAAATATCAAAACATATTGGGAACGGCATTCCAGATATTAGACATTGTATGCCACATAATCGAGGACATGTGATTTCAAAATTTGATACAATGTTTGGTACAATTTTCCTAGAGGAAGGATGGTAACTGGCTTGTGCCAAGCCCAACATAATTAAGGCTGAAATTGCAACTACCATTGTTTTCATCTCTTTTCATGCAATAATTTTTCTCAAACTCCTCGTAATCTAACTCAAAATTTCTATAAATGTGAAATTAAGTCTTGTTGTGATGTTTTAAAGGAAAATAAACACTAATTTATAGAAACCAAGTAATGTCGGTAAAATATATTTCTTTTGTCTCATAAGAAATTTCACCTTAAATTATTTTACACAAATTAAAAATAATAATAAATAGATGAAAGAAAATATTAATTTATAAAATTAATCATGTGATTATTTTTTTTAAATGATGCAACACAATAATCACACTCTAAAAAAAATTATTAGGTGTATAAATAAAAAGTTAATAAAATACTTTAACACTACGCTTATTAATATTAATATTATTATTATAGGATAGAAGAATTATAAGAATAAAAGTTGACAATTTTGCGTATGCAGACATAATATTTATTACTGAAATTAATTATGAGTGTATTGTGTATTTATTAACACGTTGAATCTTTTTTTATTACATTTAACACATTAAATATAATTAAACACATTGAATATATTTATAACACATTAAATATTTATTAAATTAATACATTAAATACGAGATCAGAGAATCACCGTTTTTACCTGCTGGCTTAAAAAAATATCTCATTTTTAATTATTAATTATTGTTTATAAAACATATTTTGAGGTAACTAAATTTAAAAAGCATATTAATTAATATATGGCTTTAAAATTAATTTGATCTAATTATTTTTTATCTATCAAAATTACAAAAATATCCTAAAGTTTAAACTTAAAACTTTATGCACTTTACTTGAATCTCCCATCACTATATGAATATTATATGTAATTTATAGGACTTTTTTTCGTATTATAAATTAAATCAAGGAATTAAGTATAAATGATTAATGTACCGGAATTAAGGTTGAATTGTTTGGATAATGTCTAAGTTTAATCCTTGATCAAACTTCCTTATCTTTTGATTGAAACATATTAGTTTAAAGCAAAAACTTCATTTTAGAACACCAGTATGAAAAAAAAAATTATAAATTAATTCACATAATTTTATATAGAATGAATAAAACAATAGGATTGAAAATTTTAATTTACAAAATGTATTAATTAAATTTTATAATAGTTATCTTTATTTAATAATAAATTATACATGTATATATGTAAATTTAATTTTAAAGTCTACATTAATTTGTTAAATATATTTTAGTGTAGAATATATAACATATACATTCATTTAATGTGTTATATAAATATATAACACATTCATTCATTTCGGTAAAAAAATATTATTAAATATATAGTCACATATGTAGTCTTTTTATTAATAATTATTACACTAATTTAGTCACACTACAAGAAATGTTATACAAAATTATTATTATAAATATGATATATGTAAGTATAAATCTATTTAATATATAGTTACACAGTTTTAATATTTATTTTAAATGAGAGTTAATAACATATATATTATGTGTTATTATAATTTATACTTACATTTTCTAATAATGTACCAACATAGATTATATATATAATATAGGTAAAATAATTTTTAGTGACAAATATTAATTATCATTATTAAATATGTACATGACAATTTCTTTTTTGGTGTCAACTTGTTATCCTTATATATTTTATCAGCATTATTTTGTGTCTATAAATTAATATTTATTTTCCTTTAAACATCACAATAAGAATTATATTTGTGCAAATTTTTAAGACAACGGGAACTTCGATAAAATATATATATATATATATATATATATATATATATATATATATATATATATATATATATATATATATATATATTATGGCACGAAATGAGATGAAAATAATGGGAGTTCCTATTTTGGTCTTGATTATGTTGAACTTGGCAGAAGCTGATTATAATCCTTCACTTGTAAAAGTTGTACCAAACATTGTGTTTAATAAACTCACATGTCCTGCCCAATGTGGCGTAGATTGTCTATTATCTATCCTTGGGTATCCAGTATGTTTTGCTATTTGTGTTGCAAAATGCCCTAAAACGTCTATTGATGTCGACAATTGTATCGCTACCTGTGGCATAAACAAGTCCATTATCATCAACATTGGTACTCAATCTTTTACAACTTTGTTTTTTTATTTATAAATATTTTATAATTATTCCTTATATTTTACTTAACTATAATTTTAATTTTTTAATAAATAATTTTACATGTCAGATGCTCGTGGTGATGTGGTCTCCATGGTGGATTCTTGCTTACAAAAATGTCAGAGAAAGTAATTTGTTAATTTTAATAATGTTGAAGAACAAGGTTATTAGGGAAAATAATACATATGCGTGGCTGTAATAAACAGATATTAATCAATGAGTAATATTTGTATTTTTATTTTGTGTTTGTCCAATCATTTTCCTTCTCTTATTCTTTTTTACTTTTTAAATGGTAGCTAGGATACTTGCAAATGGTACAACGCATATACTGTGTAGCCTCAACCAATTATTGTTTGGTAGGATATATCTATTTTAACTTTTAATTTTTAAGGCTTAAAGACATTTTTATTCTTCAAATATTATGGTTGTTCGATTTTAGGGATTCAAAGAATTTTATTAAAAGATTTTTTATTATAAAGTATTCAATCAAGATTTTTTTAATATAAAAAAGTTATGTGATATTTAATTAAGACAATTATTTTTTTTTAAAAATATATCAAAATTTGGTTGTATTCAACTATCAAAAAGAAATTTAGGAGTACATTAAAATATGATAATATTAAATTAATATAGAATTTTTTACTTAAAAAATCCGTTGATATTAAAAAACATAAAGATTTTAATTGATTATTTTAAATGATGAATTTTGTAAGATTTTTTAGTAAATTTTACATATAGTCACTAGTACAAAAGGGGTCTTTTACGTCGGAAAAGGCTCCGACGTTAATACGGGAGACATAAATTTACGTCGCCTCTGAGAGACGACGTAAATTTACGTCGGATATGCCTATGCCCGACATAAAAAGGGCTTGAGATTTTACGTCGGACCAGCCCTAGTCCGACGTAAAATCTGGCATTTTTAAATTTTATTTTATTTTATTTTTGATATATCCAATATAAAACCTGCATATATAAACCAGGCAGTCCAGAATACAAATTCAAATTATATTTCAAAATATTTCAAAATTGAATGACAAAAAGAAAATAATATATAAATCTTAAAAAACATAAATTATGACAATGTAAATCCTATTATCCTAAAAAAGCTATAAAACATATGTTTGTCAATTCTATCAAACTAGAAACATAATATCTAACTAACTAAACTTAGAAATCTAACTATTGTATACTTTGAAGAAAAAAAGTTGTCCATTATTCTCTTATCTTGATGATCTCATCTTCGGGCAATGGAGATGGATCTTGAAAGACCTGAAACATTAATTTAAGTGTCATTAATATGCAATGTTAATTATCGTAAAGGTAAATATACTTAAATAAATTTTGATATGAATTACATGCACCCAAGAATCAGTAATACCCGCAGAAACTATGGCTCTCATCCAATACATGATGTAATAGCCATATTCAAACGAGTCTTGTTGCTTATTACACTAAAATGAGAAACAAATAACTATTATTTCCAAAGTCAATAAATTTAAATATTATTGCCTGTATTAATTAATTTGCTAACCTTAGGGTATATGAAGTGCAATGTCTTTGATGATTTGCTTCTTCCACTTAAAATATTAGCTCCAGACACGATTCTAATTAATTGAAATAAAAACATATGTTAGCGAATATATATAATTACAATTTTAAAACATAATGAAAAATTTTAGTTATCCTTGTAATTGGCATTTAATTTCGTGGCTTGGTTTTCGATGTAGTGAACAAAACCACACCACGGTGTATTCTTTAGGAATGATTACCATTAACTGCCAATGGGACCTACATTGTATGACAAACAAATTAGTTATAAAATTACCATGATTAAAAAACCAATTATCAGTGTAGTCTGTTCCCCTGAGGGATCTGGAGCAGCACAACTCCCTTTAGTGCTGACTCGAACACCATCATGAGCAACTGCAATTTGTTGCTGAGAACGAGGCAAAAGTTCAAACTTCTGTTCAAACTCTTCTCGAATGTTCTTCAATTTTTCTTCAAACTGCATCTCCATTCTCTGCATAGCCTCTTGACTGCAAGAGTCAACAGTACTGCTCCTCGATGATCGTGCACCAAAGAAATCTCGGTGGCTCCAAGAACCACCAACACCACGCACACGGCCTGCGTGCTCTGGCCTTCCTATGACCGTTGTGAGGATATCATCCTGACCATGGGAAACAAATGAGCCTTGGGTGGTCTGCTCAACTAAACCCTCCTGCAACATATTAACAATAAGTATACCTTAAACTACACTTATGAATTAAATGAGTTGAAATGAAGAGTCTTAATTTATATATTTTTACTTACTATTTTATCAGCAACGACCCTTGCAGACTCAGAAGTCATTTGCCCATCTGATTTTGTTCGGGCTGCTATCCACATCTCATGGCGGGGAGGTGACTCCACACGGTCAGCAGACTCAACCCCAGCTGCCTCTGCCCTAGCCTTCATCATTTTATTTTTTTTTAATTCATATCCCCCTCTTGACAATAGATGGGGTGCATCAGTCTTGCTCTGTCGTTCTTGTGCAGCTATTCTTTTAGCCTGCAATAATACAAAAAAGAAAATGAGATTAATTAAAATATACCTTAAGTATTTGTGTCAATGTAAGAGTTATCAATAACTAACCTGCCAAGAAGGGTCCAATCGAGTGGCACGAAATTGCATTCACTCCTCATCAATGATCTGGTACTTTAGATAGGGAGTCTCATTTTGTCGCTCTCCAAATACATACTCCCGTGTCAAGAAAGTCTTGAAGTCTCTCCACCTGGTAGCAAGTGCAGATAACATCTTCCTCCTCATGACCTCAGTGTTGGGAATGTCAAAATTTTTCTATGAAAATAACAACAAATAATAAATAATGTATTTAAGTTATATAATATTGAAGGGATGTGAAAGTATATACCTGAATATCCTGCCACATGAGGTTCTTATCAGCCTCCTGAACGTCACCCCATGATGGAATGATAATAGAAACATGTCGTCGAGCTAGGACTCCCAAATAGCTCTTAAACTTGGCAGCATTTGGGCCTGACGCCTTACCAGAACGAGGATCCACCTCAATCGGTATCCTCTCCTTGGCAATGCGTCCAGCTGTCAACCTAGACAATCAGGTGACAGATCTACCTTCCCTCCTTCCACTGCTAGACCCCGAATCCTCCATAATCCTGAAAAAATTAAACTCTCATTATTAAAATAACGAATTAACTGAATAGACAAATAAAGTAAAAAAGATAATAAAAATATAGCAAAACAAATAATAATAAAAAATTATTGCATCTGGAACAGGCCGTTCTAGATGAACATCTAACAGAAAATTTAAAAAATAATTGCGTACAACAAACTTACCTCAAAGGTTGAATGTGCAGCTCTTAGAGTAGTCAGAGAAACATCCAATGTGCAAGTAAAACGAACGAGAGAACGAGAGAACAGAGAAGTTAAAAAGTTTTTGCAAATGGGAAGCGCGCGGGAAGAGACTGAAACGTTGGCATATAATCACTAATTTACGTCGGACAGGGGTGGTCCGACGTAAATTATACAATCTACGTCGGCTACACACACTGTCTGATGTAGATTGCATAATTTACGTCGGACCCCATGTCCGACGTAAATTATTCACCCTTTATTTACGAAACTGCTATCGCGTTTTTTTTAACGTCGTATTTAGTATTTTCTGACGTAAATTAGGTGACGTAATAGCCCCTTTTTCCACTAGTGAGTTCATTCATCAAACAATTCCACCAAAATTTGAGATTTCACATTACTTTTTTTCTGGTTTATTTCTCCTCAACTTTTCCTCCCTCATCTTTTTTTTTTCTTTTCTCCTTTCCTTTCTCTCTCTCTCATCTTCTCTTTTCTCTATGTTTCTCTTCTATCTGTCAATATTTTTTTGTTGTATTTTTATTTAACAATATTGATGTATAATTTATCCATATTTATTTTTCAATTATTAATATTTAAAATTATTTTTAAATTAGTAAATATAATATATTTTAAAATTTTTAAATTATTAAAATTTAATAAATATTTATTTTTAACAAAAAAATTTAATTATATATAATAAATATGTCTATGCATTACACAGACTAAAATAATTGTCAAATACTTAAAAAAAACAATTAAACTGGGATTTGAAAATCTTATAAAAAAATTAGGGATATGAAAACCAATAGATGGTGGAAAACATATGGCTTTCTCCATAAAATTAGAGTTTAGGATTTAGGGTTTAGGGATCTGAAAACCAACAGATTGTGGAAGACATATGACTTTCTCCATAAAAGAATTTTGGCTAAAAACCTATTTTGGTCCCTTATAATAATTGTTTGTTTCAATTTAGTCCCACTTTTATTTTTAGTTTCAATTTGGTCCCAAATTAATTAATTGGTTTCAATTTGGTCCTAAATGAATTAATTGGTTTCAATTTGGGACTTCCGTCCAAATTATTTAAACGGAGTTAACTATTGGCCATGTGGATGCCACGTAGATGCATGCGTGGATACCACGTGGACGCCAAATTTTGTGAAAACACCTGGAACCAAAACGGCCCGTTCTGGCTTCAGAACGGGCCGTTCCAGATGCAAAATTAACACACCACCAGTACATCAGAACGGGCCGTTCTGGATTCAGAACGGCCCGTTCCAAAACTAAGAATAGAATATTTTTTATTAATTTTATTAAAAAATATAATAATTTTGAAAAATATTTTTTTATTGTAAAAATTTTAAAATTACTTATTTTTATAAAATACAATTGTCTTATAAATAAAGTAATAACTTTTTTTTTTCTCTTTCTGTCTGAAGAAATATTTAAGTGTCACTTTATAATTTTTTGCAACTTATTTAAAATTAGAGGAATAAAATGATAAAAATTAATAGAATAAACATAATAAAATTATTAATTTATTTTCTTTTAGTGTCCTCTAAATTTTTACATTCATTTAAAACAAAAATATTTTATATGTTAATTTGAATTAATTTAACGAAATATCATATGATTTTTAATTTTTTAAATTTTTTTATAAATTTGATCTATACATGAAAAACTTTTTAATTTAACAATTAAATTCTTAAAAATTTGATATAGAACATTAATTATTAAATAGAATAAATCTATCAAGACTTACTCTTGAAGTAAGTAAATTTTTTCTTCATTAAAAATGAAGATAATTTTACCACAAAATAAAAAATAATTAAATAATAAAATAAAATATAAAAATATTAATATATTTATTATATTAGATATAACAACATAATTAAAATATAATTAATAATATATATTTTATAAAATTATTAATATTTTATATATAAAAAAGATTGAAAAAAATTCTGGAACCAGAACGACCCGTTCTGGTTTCATTTTTAGTGTGTTAATTTTGCTCCTGGAACGGGCTGTTCCGGATGCAAAATTAACACACCAAAAGTGAAACCAGAACGGCCCGTTCTGGTTTCAGAACAGGCCGTTCTGGTTTCAGAACAGGCCGTTCTGGTTCCAGGTGTTTTAAAAAAAAAATTGGCATCCACGTGGGATCCACCTATGCATCTACGTGGCTCCACGTGACCAACAGTTAACTCCATTTAAATAATTTGGACAGAAGTCCCAAATTGAAACCAATTAATTTATTTGGGACTAAATTGAAACCAATTAATTAATTTGGGACCAAATTGAAACCAAAAATAAAAGTGGGACTAAATTAAAACAAACAATTATTATAAGGGACCAAAATAGGTTTTTAGCCAAGAATTTTAAAAGACTTTTTTTTTATTTAATTGAGACATTTTAGTCTCTTATGTAACACCTAAGTTTGTATAAAAATTAATGAGTGTTTTTAATAAAATAAAATGGGTTTTAGAAGTAATCTAGAGGTTTTTGAAAATTAATAATTGTGCTCTTCACATAACTAAGTGTGATTTTATTTAAATAATTATGGCTCATGAAATTATATATTATCATATTAATTTATTTGAGAGAGATGTATTTTATTTATTATGTTTTCTTTCAATAAAAGAAAAGGGATGGTTTTAAAAAGAGAAGTTTTAAGATGAATCAGTCAGTTTACTCTTCGTGTTTGTCCCCTATATGTTCATTTTCTCTGCAAACGAAAGAACTGTCTAGAGAGTAGGAAATTGCTAGAATAGGATCGATCCTGATATTTCATGGACCCTAAGCAACACAATAAATTAAGACCTCTTAAATATAAATATTAAAACATAAAAATATATTTTATAAAAATAATAGACACATATTTTTATTAAAACAATTATACATCTTATTATATTAAGTTCATAATATAGTTTAGTGAAATGAAGTATATTAATAACATGTAATACACTTTTATTTTTAAAATAATTTTTATCTAAAAGATATGAAGTTATCTATACCTAATATGATTGCAATAGGTCAAATGTTGTGATTTAGTAGGGTCTATAGCCCATTGCTCACCTCTACTATAGGAGATTTTCATAATTGACATTAGTTACTTATTGTTGTACCTATGTTGATTATGTTGCTATGAGGAAGTCGTTAAGATGTTTTGTGATCTTGTAAGTTGTTGAAATGGTATGATAATGTTGTTTATAAGTTGAAAATTAATGTGTAGAGTTGCATAAGATGTTGAACAAGTTGCTTATGTTTTATTGTTGTAATTATCATGTATTTTCTTTGTGATAAGAACTGCTATAATCATACTTGGTATAAAAGTAACGCAAGATTAACGAGTTGGCATGTCTAGCAATTGGAGGATCATATTGTGATGACCTCTTTTGGTGGTGTCATTATACTCTGTTGTGACTCAGTTGTTGTATAAATACTTGACCGATGACTATGGGTCTTTTGTAAACAATTATGTAGGCTTTATATTTGTACAGGATGTGTATATATATAACTCCATAAGGGAATTTATGATTTTAGTTTTATGTTTTTGCCTCATACATGTATAAATGTCATAAATGATTAAATAATTGATGCATAAGAACTCTAAGATAATTGGAAGTTCTTCACCTTTTTCCCCTACCTAGTAGTTGATCTATAGTAAGTGTAGTGACAAATTGTTACACTAATTGGTAAGGGAATTTTTTTTTCATATTCAAGAATCATAATTCTTGGAAATTACAAATCCTAACAATTATAATTCCTAGAAATAGCTAAAATATCTTTGGTTACTCATAAAAGCTCGTGAGAATATTTATATTGGATTCTTGGGAATTAAAAATTTTCATGCTACACTACTATATTCCTACTAATATAAATATTTTTTACAAAAATATCTTTTATTAAAATAAACTTATTAGATATGTTCATTTACTCAAATATTATTATAAATATGACATTAAACTGATTTTAAGAAGTTACAAATTTATAGTTCAAATTATTCAAATACAGAATTCAACAAAAAAAATAACACAAAGGAAAATGCTACATAATAATTAAGAAGGATAAAAATACATATTTTATTTCATCAAATTAATTAATTAATTAAAAAGTATTAACGAATACCATCAAACTATAAAAGTAAAATAAATTTTAATAATATTATTGAAATTGACAAGGTCAAGAAATAAATACAAGAAAGAGAGAGAAATAAAGATGAGACAAAGATATGGGAGAGGGAGAGGGAGAGAGGGGGAGAAAGAGAAATAGAAGAAGAAAGGGAGAGGGAGAGACAGAGGGAGAGAGGAAGAGAGGGGAATGAGAGTGAGAGAGGGAGAAAGAGAGAGAGAGAGAGAGAGAGAGGAGTGAGAGTGAGAGAGATATAGAGTAGATAGAGAGAGAAAAGAAATAGAAACAAAAAGAGAGAGAAAGAGAGAGATTTTATTTTTAAAAAATATATTATGGCATTTTTATATCCATTAAATTTTTCTCCTAATTTAAAAAAGTTGGATTCCAATCTCCATGATTTTTTTTTTTTTGTGAAAACATAAGATAAAAGTAATTCTCGAAAAATTATATTTCTAAGTAATTTTTAAAAAGTTATAAAATATGATAAAGTAAGATTACGCTTCCTAAAAAAGGATAAAAAATTAGTAGTGGTAATAATTTTAAAGTTAGAGATGAAAATAGGTCAAGTCCTAAATATAGTCTGACTTCTTTAAAATCTAGTCTAATCTGACCTATTAAATAAAAAGGTCAAATTTAGACTTTTAAAAATTCTATTTATATAAAAAAGACTAAACTTAAATTTATAAAAAAAAAAAGTCTGTTAGATTTGATAGGTTAAACTATTAATTTATATAATATAATAAAAATTAATATATATATATATATATATTATTTAAAATATAAATAAATAATTTATAAAAACAAAAAACAAATATTTTCAAATATTTTTTATACAATCATCTTTTTTATAAAATAAAAATAAATTATTAATATTTTAAAAAATCATACAATTATTTTTTTAATTATAAATTTATAGAATTGACTCAATTCATATATTCAAAATCTGATATCACATGATATATTCCTATCTATATTTAATATGATAAGTTATGAAAAAGAGGAGAACCCAATTGGACTTCAGATCGATCCCATTCTCTTTCATATTCATTCTTTGTATGTTTTTGTTTGACACAGCATTCATTCTTGTCCCCAACCCATTCTCTTTCATATTCATTCTACGTATGTTTTTGTTTGATACAACATTCATTCTTGGCTCGTCAATCACTTGAAACAACGTCAAACATACATAAAAAAAAAAAAGTTATACAAATACTTTATTATGACCTAGATTATATATTTATAAAAAAAAAGTAAATAATTAATCTTATTTAATAGAAATCAAATTACGTTGAATAAGTTTTTCGGAATCCAATTTGTATTGGTCCAACATTTCACTACATTATGATAATTAATAACTCTTAACAATATATTTTATAACATTATTTTAGACATATTTTCTTGATCAAAATTTATTAAAAAATATCAAACCATAAATAATAATAATATTATAAAATAAAAAAAGTAACCTCAGATAAAGATACGTTCGAAAGTGAAGTTATGAACAAACAAATTAAACCCAAGCATGAGCACACGGTTTTCTCTTCTGTATCTATCTATAAAACGAAGGAACAAGAAGTAAAAAAAATGGAATACAATTTCTCACTGAACCAAACGCTAACAACTCACCGATGCGGAGCGATCCGTTAAAGTGGGGTGTGGCTGCGGAAGCATTGAAAGGGAGCCACGTGGAGGAAGTGAAGGCGATGGTGAGGGATTTCCGGGGGAAGGAGGTGAGGCTGGGCGGCGAGAGCATGAGGGTGGGGCACGTGGCGGCGGTGGCGGCGTCGACGGCGAAGGTGGCGGTGAAGGAGGCGATGAGGAAGGGAGTGAATGCGAGCAGCGAGTGGGTGATGGAGTGCTTGAAGGAAGGGTGGGATTGTTATGGGGTCACAACGGGCTTCGGTGCCACCTCACACAGGAGAACCTCTCACTTTAGGCCTTTGCAAATTGAACTCATTAGGTACTTGCTTTTTTTTCTATGTTATGGGTATTCTTATTCTATTCCTTTTCAAAACATTAGGTAAGTTATAAGTTTTGAAATTTTTCATGGTTTAACTTGATTATTAATCATTAATCATTAATAATAAGAGAATATTTTTAATTACTTTTAAAAAATATTTCCTCTATTCCTCCTGTTGAGACACGTAAGAATTAAAAATGAACTTTTTTTATAAAAAAAAAAAAGAAAAAGAAGAAGTAATGTTATATTGAATTTTAAAAATGATATATAAATAGAAAAAAAATTAAAAAAATAATTGACAATTTAAAAGAAATGAAAATAATGTAAAATAATTGTCGGAATAGTCTTATGTACTTTACATAAATACATAATTAGACAATAATATTTATATTACCGATGCATTCTAATTAACTATTTTAAATTTACCCCTAATTTCTTCTTAGTTACATAATGTTTAATTATTTTATAATATCCTATAATTTTTTCAACTTTTCTAACTATATTTTATTGAATCAATGTATGGTTATTAGAATATTAAAATTGATGAGACATTATAATGATAATTAAAATGGAGTGAAAAAAATAATAGAATTGGTGAATATTTTAATAAAATTAATTTTGAAGTTTATAGGGTTAGCACTACTAGAAAAATGTCATTTTCTTGCGAATTTTCCTACAAAAAAATATTCGTAGAAATTTTTTATGAATTTTTTTGCAATAATAATTTCACAAAACTTTTTTATGAACTTATTTGTGAAAAATAATTTACAGATATTTCTTACAAATTTTTTTATGAAAAATAATCTACAAGAAATTTTTGCAAATTTTGATATAATTTTAATGATCATAGAATTTTTTTTCCAAGGTAAAAATTTGCAAAAAATATTGTAAGAATTTTATTTTGTTTCTTGCAAAAATAAATTTGCAAGTAATGTTCATTAAATGGTAGAAAAATTTCGCAGGTAAATTTTCCTGCGGATTTTCCTGCCAATTTTAATCCGCAGGAAAAATAAAAAAAATATTTAAATTTATAAGTTCAATATTTTAAAAAAAATTCAAGTCTCACATCGATTAAATATAAAATAATTAAAGAGTATATAAGTTGGGACAACACTTACCTTACAAGTTGATTTGTATGGTTGAGTGTTAAGCTTATAATCTACAATTTTAGAATTTAAAAGATTATGTATCACATGTTGGAGGCGTGGAAACAAATGTTTCGGATGAATTCATTATGAGTATTTGAAAGTTGAAGAATTATTAGTAGAATTTGTAGTAATTTCTTTAATTTTCTTTTGTAAAAAATATTCATGCATAATTTTTTGTAAAAAAATTCTCAGGAAAATTTTCTGCGAATTTTCTTTTATAGGAAGCTTTCCTGCGAATTTTTTCGCAGGAAAATTTCTTTTAAATTTAAAATTCACAAAAATATATTATACATGAGAGTATTACTTGCAAATAAAATTTCGCAGAAAAATTCATAGGAATAATGTTTGTTACGGATTTTAATACAAAATTTACAAGAAAAGTCGCATGTAATTAATAAGAGAAATTCTAGTAAGGTAGGGTAAAGTCTCTCTCGAACTCAAGTATTTGTATTGTAGCTTACTATTTCCGTTCTAATTAATTTATCATATAAAATGCTTAGATTTCTATATATTTAATATAAAAAAATGTAAAGGTATAAAACTTCAATTTTTAAGTTTGCGGTAAGCGTCATATAAATCTGGCTATTTATTTCCGAGTTTCATCTAATTTTATCTAGGAAAATATGATATTTATTTTTGAGAAATTTTTATTATATTCTATTTCTTTTAAGAGATGTGATTTTATATATATTATATTTAATATTTTTTATGTTTCTTAAATTTTATTTCTTTTACACTAATTATGTGACAAAATCTCAAATTTTCAAAATAAATATTTTTATATTATTTCCATTTTAAATATTAAAATATTCATTACATTTATTTTTAAAAATATATCCTATTTTTTAAAATATGAGCTACTTATATAATTATATTGATACGAAAAACACTAGATAGATAATTAGAAATGTGACATGCAGAAGCGAATTTCAGATTTTCTACTACGGTGAATAAAACTTCTGAACCCCGTAATAGTTTTTCTTTTGTCTACAAACAATGTGTTTACACACGAACCAAAAGGGTAAATTTTAATTCAATGAGATTTTCATTACAAACATAAAGGAGGAGGAAAAACTTGTCACAAAAATATGCTCATCTAGTAAGATTTTATAAACCCTGAGAAGAAAGAATATTATATCACATTAATATGGAGAAAATATTTAACTCCTTAAAAAAAATCCACTTTATACAGACAAAACATAACTAATACATTTGGGTTTTAATTACAACCCAATTAATACAAAAACTAACCAAAAATCCAAAAGAACTAGTTAAAGTACTCTTAATTATTAAAACCCTAAATTATATTGATTAGAGCTTATTCACCATGCTAGATTCATATTAATTCCAAATTATTATTTAAATCATATACTTTAATTTCTTATAGACCAAAATATTCACTTTGTTGTATCAAAGCTTCAATCAAGTTCACCCAAGTTATCCCATTTGCTTATACCATGACCAAAATTTGCATCAATTATAATAAACGACGCTTGTCATGCCTTTTATAACTCTCTTAGTTTGAATTCTTGTCATTGGACATTCACCAATGAATTGCTTCTAAATGGCTTTGGTTGGTCTTCTTTATGTCCAATTGTCCATCATATAGTTTTATTCATTTGAATTATGTATATTTCTTATTTTATATTTTAAACTTCAAATAAATTAAAAAAATGCATGAGATACTTGATATCATGCTTGTTACAGGCTTTTAATGTCATTAGCAACCCTAAAATATGTTAACCATGCACTTCCCAAGCACATTGTGGTTCATACTAGAAATCATGTTTGTTACAGGTTTCTGAATGCTGGAATTTTCGGAAACGGGACAGATCAAACTTGCCATACCTTGCCACACAGTGTTACAAGAGCTGCAATGCTCGTGAGAATCAACACCCTTCTTCAAGGCTACTCTGGCATCAGATTTGAGATCCTAGAAGCCATTGTAAAACTACTCAACCACAACATCACACCATGTTTGCCCTTGCGTGGTTCAATTTCAGCCTCAGGTGACTTGGTTCCATTTTCATACATAGCTGGACTCCTCACAGGAAGGCCTAACTCAAAGGCCGTTGGTCCCAATGGTGAAACCCTAAGTGCTGAAGAAGCCTTCCATCTTGCTTCTATTGGGGAACACTTCTTTGAGTTGCAACCTAAAGAGGGTCTTGCACTTGTTAATGGAACTGGAGTTTGTGCTGGTTTGGCCTCTCTAGTTCTATTTGAGGCTAACATCTTAACCATCTTATCTGAAGTCATGTCTGCAATTTTTGCTGAGGTCATGCAAGGAAAGCCCGAGTTCACAGACCATTTGGCACACAAACTGAAGCACCATCCCGGTCAGATTGAAGCAGCAGCAGTGATGGAACACATCTTGCATGGAAGTGCTTATGTTAAAGCAGCACAAAATTTTCATGAGATAGATCCTGTACAAAAGCCTAAGCAAGATAGATATGCTCTTAGAACTTCACCACAGTGGTTAGGTCCTCAAATTGAGGTTATAAGGCAAGCCACAAAATCCATTGAGAGGGAGATAAACTCGGTTAATGATAACCCTTTGATCGATGTGTCAAGGAACAAAGCTTTGCATGGTGGCAATTTTCAAGGTACCCCAGTTGGGGTTTCAATGGACAACACAAGATTAGCCTTGGCAGCCATTGGAAAACTCCTCTTTGCTCAAATGTCTGAGCTGGTAAATGATTTCTACAATAATGGTTTGCCTTCAAATCTCTCGGGGGGTCCTTGTCCAAGCTTGGATTATGGATTCAAGGGTGGGGAGATAGCAATGGCTGCATATTGTTCTGAGCTTCAGTATCTTGCAAACCCTGTCACTAATCATGTACAAAGTGCTGAACAACACAACCAAGATGTGAACTCGTTGGGACTGATCTCTTCCAGGAAGACATCTGAAGCAGTAGAAATATTGAAGCTCATGAGTTCAACCTACCTCGTTGCACTTTGTCAAGCTATAGACTTGAGGCACTTGGAGGTGAATTTGAAGAACACGGTTAAAAACACGGTGAGCCAAGTGGCTAGAAAGGTCTTAACCTTGGGCGTTGATGGGGAGCTTCATCCCTCTAGATTTTGTGAGAAAGATTTGCTCAAAGTGGTTGATCGTGAGTATGTTTTTGCCTACATTGATGACCCGTGTAATGCCACGTATCCACTCATGCAAAAACTAAGGCAAGTGTTGGTGGACCATGCATTGCTGAGTCATGATGGTTTGGAAAGTAGAGATGCTTCCATGTTCCTGAAGATAGGTTCTTTTGAAGAGGCACTGAAGAATGTGTTGCCCAAAGAGGTTGAGTGCACATGGAATGGCTTTGAGAGACGGAGTTTACCTATCCCTAATAAAATTAAGGAGTGCAGATCCTATCCACTTTATAAATTTGTGAGGGAGGAATTAGGAACTGAGTTTCTAACTGGGGAGAAAGTTAAGTCCCCTGGAGAAGATTTTGATAAAGTTTTCAATGCAATTAACCAAGGAATGATGATAGACCCACTGTTTGAATGCCTCAAAGATTGGGATGGTGCTCCTCTTCCTATACGTGGGGAACCCATGATAGACTGATCACTGTAAGGGACACATTTATCGGTGGAATTTAGCACGTCTCACATTTTGAAAGTTCAATAATGTTTTAAACACGTGCAGGAGAGGAGAAATGTAATATCTATTTTATACTAAAATCACACGTGATAATTGATAGAATATTTAAAAAAGTAAATAAAATTTATCTAGTTGAAGTTTAAATTTTAAAACTTTTTCTTCAAAATTGTGAAGGTCTAATGTGTATCCACGCTGAAATTAATCTTTGCTTGTCAATCTCTTGATCGAACAATTTTTCAACAAAGAATATAAGAAAGAAAAAAACTAATTTTCTTATGCTTTTTCTGTGTGTATATACCTCCACAGTAGAGTTGTATATTTATAAATATGTAAACATATTTATTCTCTCAGCAACGGCATCCATATCCTATCTTTTAAAAAATAGGAATTATCAAATATCTAAAAATTAATTTTTATCTTTTTTTTTTTATCAAAATCACTTTTGACTAGGTCAAAATTCAAATTGTCTTTCAATTTGAAATTGAAAAATTGACGTATTTTTCTATCTTAATATAAACTAATATTATTTATATTTTGATGCTAGTAAAAAATAAATAAGTAATATTTTATTTATATGAAAAATATTTATTTGATAAAATCAAATTCTTTAATTTAATTATCAAATAATAAATTTTCGTGAGCAAAGATTAAAACACTTATTAGTGTGTGACCCTGTAAATTCAAAACTAAACCGGTAGTAAATTAACTACATTAATTTACTAATCAAGGTTAGCGTCTAGCAACACTCTTTAACATCTGAATAGTATAAAATAATATTTTCAAGAATCTTTAGAAGATTAACATAAAATTTCCCTCCATCATTTTACCGCTCTAAATTAACTTTAGAATATGGTTTAATTGTCAAATTCTAATAAATTAACATATAATGAAAAATACAAGAAAAATCCTTTTTTCTTTATTATTATTTCAATTTCCTTGGCCAAGGTCTTTATTTTCATTATAGAGCTCAAACCAAGAGTCGATGAATCCCTTCTTGATTAATCATTTAATTCTACAAGAATTTAATTGCACCCAATAATCATTTAACTAACACATTTAGGTATTAGGTGTCCGAAATCAAAATATAATAAATATCTTGTTAATTATTATGATAATCTCAAGTCTAAAGAAATTATATATTTCTTCTTAAGAATTTTCTATTGACAAAATTTTAAGGTAATACATAACTATTAGGAATTCTCTTTTATAGAGTCTGTTCAATAGTCATATCCATATATGCACTATTTATATGAGTAATTTAATAAATGAGATCTATTAATCTCTATCCAATAAAGACTGTTACATATATATTGATCTATGTAGATTAATAATGTTCTATCCTCAATAATCCTACGATTAAAAATAATTTAGATAAAATTAAAAAAAAAATGATAATAAAGCACAATCTTATTAATGCATATTAAATAGATTGGATCTTGGGCATACATCTTATTTCCAACACATTTGTCTCTAAATACATACATACGTATTGATTTGGTACATATAAATCCAATCATATATTAAAATTCATAGATATATAGTAAGAAGTTTATATGGAGTCATGGGTTGCTGGTGTGGAAAAATAGAAAAAACTCAATAAAATAGAGGAGATTGTATTACTCTTGTCGCACAAACTACATGAATTGATACTGTGTTTATAGTAATAAAGTGAGGATAACCATGACGAAACCTTTTAGTTAACAGACAAAATGTATATAATTTCAACAATCCATATATTTGATAGTTACATAAGAATAATGTCCTTTCTAATACTGATTAACGACCCTTTGTTTTCTAATTATTATTTAACATCCCCTTAATAAGAAATTTTTTAAAAGAAATTGCATGCCAAAGTCTTGCTCTCAATTTCTAAAATCTTCAACTTTGAGAGACTTGATATAAATATATACAAGTTAATCTTGAATTTCTTCACATGAACTAGATCTACATCTTTCTTGACAATATATCCTTATAAATGAGATGGTACATTATGTTTATGTGCATGCTTCGTTTATAAAACATTTAATTTTTATGCTGTAAGAAATTGTAGTCACATACTCTACTTTACTGGTAAAAAGTATAAAAGTGATTCTTAGAGTTGTAAGTAAAAATAGGATCACTCATTAAAAATACCCTTGATTAATTAGGAAGTCTTGTCTTTAAGGAAATTAAAAAAACACATTTCTCTTATGTTCTTACCGGAAATCTGTTGTAGAGATGATCCTCTGAGTAAGATTGGTGAGCCTCCTTCGCTAGTACGCTTGATGCTCCAAGATGGGGGTGGTACCTGCAAAAGAGACTCTGATGCTAAAGTTAGTGTTTGTGGGTGTATGAGTCTCGTATAAGTAATGCACGTACCTTTGTGTGTATTAGGATTTTGTTGGGCCTTAGACCCGAGATCAGTTTATGACCTAATTGGATAGCGAGCCGATGTCGCCTAGCGTGTGTCCGAGGTCACTCCGCGCTGTGATGCCGAGCTCAAGCTCGGCATAGCGGTACGGATAGTACATTAGCCCCCCGAGCTCTGAAGACCGTAGGTCGAGGAGTTAAGACCGAGCTTGACAAGGGGTCGTGACTTTTCGCGTACGCCTATTTGTCATGACGCCATGTGTCATAACCGTCACCTCGTTCCCATAACGCGTGGGCAGCGCGGTGACAAGATTGTATTTTTATTTGTTTGATGACGTGGCCTCTTTGGGCCGATGTGGTGTTCCGATGTCCATGTTTCATGGTCGGGCTGAGGAGCTCGACAATAATGAGCTTACTGCTTGGTTAGGCTGGTAAACCTTTGACCGAATCAGCAGATTGGTGAGGGACAAGTCGGCAACTCGGCTGGCCAGTACACCTTAGATTTTCACATTAGAAGAATCACTAGAGGAAAAATTCCCTATTGCCATTTCTTAAAGCATTGAGAATATGGAAGAAACAACTACAACAAAAAGAAAATATCAAAGAACTAGAGACAACCGGAACTAAGAAGAGGAGGGACGAATATAAAACAAATAACAGGGAAAGTTGAGAAGAAGAGAGAAGCAAAGGAAGTTGTTGTTGCTGAAATGGTACAATGAATGAGAAGAAAGAAGCGTATAGTTTTCAAACAATTAGGATATGGATAACAAACTATCATGGCATGTTTTTGTTAGAGAATGTTCAAAGTATCTTACAAGGAGATAATACTAAAACAAAAACCTTATTCCGCTTGGTGAGGTCGACTACATGGATTACACGATTTCATTAGGGTTACTTAATCCTCATAGATCTTATTCATCATGTGATTCCTCTTAAAAACTTCCTGCAATGTTCTTCTTGGTCTGTTTTACAGAACTAAAAATCATGCAATCTACTCCTTCGGCACAACCATCCCCCACATGTAAGACGTTTTTTGCCTCACCTTATTTACCCACGAAACAACTTATGCCTCCTGCGTTTCTTATATCCCCTTCGTTTCCAAAATTAAATGTTTAGGACTACTGGCGTTCTAGTTAGACTGTTGCGAGCGTAACAAAAAAAAAATATGCCGGTAAATATAATCTTTTAAATTATTTATTTTAAAAATATATTTTTTAATTTAAATTGGCCAAAAAGACCCATAAACACTTATCATTATTTTTTTACGGTGGTGAATACTCTAGAGACGGAAAAAAAAAAACACTTATCATTATTTTTATTATTGAGTGCTTGCAATAGTATTGACTCTCCATCCTTTTCTTTATCACGCATAGTAGCTCTTTCTTTAACATTAGCTCTACAGCCCAAGAAAAACACTATACTTACAACAATTATAACATTCGACATTAAGTTTATCATGTTTCTTTTCATTTGTTTCTACCAAAATTTTCTTTTTCCTCTTCCTCTGCCATGGCCACTTTGACTTTAAAGACTTATTCCAATGGTTCATCATATTTTCTCTTAAAACCCTCCATATGATTGAAGTAAACTCGTCATTATTGATACTAAATCATTTGACTCTTTAATCGCACGAATCACATAATCAATTTTTTCTATTAAAAAAAAAACTCTACTACATGAACTTCTTCCACCGCTTCTCCATAGCGCTTTATTTGATTCACGATCATCATTATCCTACTCGTTCATGTGCAAAGATTCAAGCCATCTAAGCGGAAGAAATTAACATTTGATTGGAATATTAATGCATAATAGAAAACTATCTAAAATTTTGGATTCAATATTTACTCGAGTACCAAGACATTCCACCTTAAAAGGGCACTACGTAGGTCTATCACAAACTCCATTTTGAAGCAATACCACATTATAGTTACATCTATTTGTCTCTTCCAGATCAAGAGATATGGTATGATGCGTTAGATGATCCCAATTCTTCGTGCGTTGAGGATGAATTATATGTTGGGCTATGTTTTTCATATAAAAGCTGATGTCTAAAATAAATGACTGTTAAATACTACTCTATGAGTGCTCACCAGACAATTGTAATTGTTGAGTCTGGATTGAATGTTTTGTCTGTACGATACCTTAATAGTAATGAAGGTTACCCTTGGAAATTAAGGACCATTATGTCCACCAAATACAATAACAAGTGGGTCATAAAGAAATAGGATGGTCGACACACATGCATTAATGAAATGTTGTCTCGAGATCACAACAAATTGGATTTCGAATTCATTAGCTTTGGCATATTAGATAACTTTATCTATTTATACTCTTCAAATATTTAAAAATAAAGATTATTTTCGAAATAACTATTAGTAGTATGCTTAACATTTCATTTCAAAAATAGTTGAGAAAGATGATTCCATATCAATTTCATTAATTCAAGAAAGAATAAGTGGATAATTTAATTATAAAGTTTCATACAAAAAGACTTGAAAAATAAAACAAAAAGTCATTTCAAGAGTTTTTGATAATTAAGAAGATTCATACAACCTTTTGCCAAGGTAGTTAGATATATAGGATGCTAAAATGTTGTCTTGAGTTTGGTAAATGAAAATTATTTTGATATCTACTAAATTTTAATCATAAAAAAATTTCTCACTAATATTTTTTTAAAACTTAAAATAAACATAAATATAAACATACTATAATTATTTTAAAACATTAAAAAATTTGAAAAATTTAAATTTACCTCTTATTCTCTTTTCTCCTCCTCTTTCTCTACTCTTTTCTTCTTTTCTTTTCTTTCTCTTCTCTTATTTTTTTTTTCTTCTTCCGAAACACTACTCACACTTTTGTGAGCATTTCCCTTAGCCTCACCATCGTTTTTGAAGGGAAGAAGTGAGAATGTTCCCCTACCCGGAGCATGCATACTGCAGCAAAGATGAGACTCATGCATGTTGGTTTTGCCTCGGTCAACACTACATTACTACAACAAGTCAGGCTACAAAAACGTCACCTGCCCTAACATTTTCTGTTAACGGTGGCTTCTGATGCGGTTCTGCATTCTGCGTCTAGCTTCTCTACGTTCTACGTCTGGCTTCTAATGTGTGGAAGGATTCAGCTGGCAAGGAAAGTCGTCAAACATTGTGATGCTTTCTTCTTAAGTTTGCATGTGCACAAAACGTCAACCTTAATGATGTTTTCTATTGATCCGTTGCATGTGTACAAAACGTCTAGTTTAATGATGTTTTTCGTTGATCCTCTCTCCTATGTACATAGTCATTACCAAAACTGCCATTTTCTTTGTCTCTCCTACTATGACGTGACCAAAACTATTTAATTTGGTAAATAACTTTTATTAATTTATTTTAGTAAAATAAAATTTTAATTTATTATGGCCAAAAAGCTCAAATTCAAGTACTATTTAATTTGTTTATTTTCATAGATGACCGGAGAACTTTTGGATACTTTCATAAAACCTAAAAGAGTAACTTAAATATAGCCTAGAATATCATATGAACAGCAACATGCTTCATTCCAATAAACCCTCATTCATCTCCCTCATCAGAAAAGTACCACCCATTCATTGAATCCAGGGAACCATACAACCAATTACATTGAATATACATTTTAAAATCAATAATAATTACAACACAGTAAAAACACGTGAGCCCGGCACCGTCACCGCAACAATATCTGCCCTCCTAAATTAAAGTTAGGAAACCCCCAAAACGAGGGAAAAGAAAGAGCTATATCATTGCCTAGTGTAAGGACAAATACGTAAAGATATTTGAATTTGAACACTTCTTCTGGTCATTCATCATCTGATAAACAGACTACATCATGTGATGTAGATTGATGAGCCGAGTTAGCCGGCTTGCTACTACTTGTGCCAAATTTGGATAGGTTCAATGAAGCCAAATTTGACATATGTGGACGAACATTTGGCAGATTTTTACCAGGTTGACTACTAGCATCAGAACGAGAATTCAAGGCAGGTAAGTTTGGTGTGGGCAAACCACCAGTACTCCCAGGCCAATGCCCCCTATGAGGAACAGACTGAAAAGTCGCTGGCATTGGTCGGGGCGTCCAATGAGGAAATGGGGTAGAAGTTGAAGGAGCGTTACTGGGTGCAGGCTGACTTGGCCTCCCATGTGGAACTGTACAGAGACTGGGGGGTGGGGCTGGGGTGGATGTTGAGGGTCTATAAGGCTGGAGATGAGGGGCAGGTGCACGTATCTCCCCAACATGTTGAACACTTCCCAAGGGTGAAGAGAGGGAGTTGATATGAGGTAGTCTTGCAGAAACACCGGAGAAAATTCCCGGTGTACTGTTGTGAGTGCCCTGTATTGGTGGTACCATAGTCTGAGAGGTACTTGTAGCGAAGGAACTCTGCAAGCTGCCTGCAGGAGGCCCACAAGAAGGACTAGGACCCAGAGAGGGCCGAGTGGCATTTTGCTGACTTACAAGCTGAAATAATTGCTGCCCAAAACTTGCATCTGCCATTTAATATAAGGTGTGGTTAGAAATGACAAACAGAAAAAGGTGTAGCAGATGGCTGTAAATAAGGAGAATGTAAAAAATAATGTGGATGGACCCGCGCAAAGAGCAAGAGACATGCATAAAATGGCAAATTTAATTAAAGAAAACCCTCCCTTGATCTTTAAAAACAAATAATTTGAATCAACTGCACACAGCAAATGCATTGATAATTTTTGACTTTGTATAAAGAAAGAAAACAGATGTCAGCACGCAAGTTAATTGTTTGCTTGAGAGCTTGATTCCAAATGCCCGAAAAAGCCCATCAAAAGGCAAAACCCTCACATTTGTTTTTGTGCAGACTCATTTCTTTTAATTTTCGGAGGGCTAAAATATAAAAGTACATAAACAATGGAAGAAGCACGACACTATCCATGTTAAGAAGTCTCAGAAAATATCTTAATGGTATCAGGCTATCAGCATTTTAGATATGTTTGTAAGCAGCAGCAGAAACTTGCACAATCAAAGGGAGAAAAATAAAGGGCAAAGAAATTTCCACCATCACTAGAGTCGGTATAATTATTAATTAGAAGAAATATACCTTGCTGAATTCCTGAAGCACCAGATACTTTAAGATCCATGGATTTAGCCCTAAAAGCCTCGGCCAATATCTTATTTACAAGAACTATGTTAAATTGTGCATCCAGGTTCTTCCTTACTTTCTGCAATTCAACCTCAATCTCCTTACGTTTATTGTCATACTTCCTGCATAGTTCCTCAAGTTCCTTCTCAAAATCACACTTCAATTGTGATTTCTGCTCCAACAAGTAGAATAATGTAGTGTTAGTAGTTATCACAAAAGAAAAGATCAAGGATATAAATCATAGCAATCATAAACCAAAAGCTAACCTTATTTTCATAGTCTCTCATATTTTGCTCTGACAGTCTACGTAGTCTTTCCAATTCATTTTTAAGAGGATCATGGCACAAATTTGGAATAATCCTGGAAGCTGATTGGCTTGCAGGTTGTATAGGATGATTATTAATCTCTGTGAGAGTCGACAATTTTCTTGGATCTGAAGACTGAAGTCTGACTTCGCCAGGAAGAAGTGAATCAAGGTCCATATTTGATGCTGGATGTACAGCTTGACCAGAACATGAGTCAAGTTCCAAATTTGAGGCACGATGCTCAACAGCTTGATTTTGAATCTCAATTGATGTCTCAGGAATGTGGTTGGGGAGATCATTTTCATTGGATGGCTGGCATTCAGTTCCAGTCATCAGAGGCAAGTTAGATTGCCCCTCCTTGTCTGGAGGCTCCATGACCAGTGAATTATTAATGGATTGATTAGCTCGTACAATATCAACTGGACTAGATACCAAAGTGTGGTGCATTTCTCTGGCAGTATTCTGGTCAGGTGGAGACACTACAGTTAATAATGGCTGCTCTTGTTCTAGAGGCTCCATGAGATCAACTGGTCTAGGTACTGGAGTTTGCTGGGACAAACTGTTCTCATTCACAGTTCTACATACTCCTTCCAGCTGGGCAGGAATTGAGGAATGCTGCACAACAGCTTGATTTTGAATCTCAATTGATGTCTCAGGAATGTGGTTGGGGATATCATCTTCATTGGATGGCTGGTCTTCAGTTTCAGTTACCAAGGGCAAGTTAGATAGGTCCTGGTTGTAAGAAAGAAAACCTACAGAAGGTAATTGCCCCTCCTGCTCTGGAGGCTCAATGACCAGTGAATCATTAATGGATTGATTAGCTGGTACAATATCAACAGGACTAGATACCAAAGAATCCTGCATTTCTCTAGCAGTATCCTTGTCAGGTGGAGACTCTACAGATGATAATGGCTGCACTTGTTCTATAGGCTCCATGAGATCACCTGGTCTAGATACCGGGGTCTCCTGGGACAAACTGTTTTCTGTCATGGTATTACGTACTCCTTCCTGTTGGTCTGATGTGGCACTTTTATCCACCACCACACTGTCTATTAATTGACATTCAGCCTCTTCATTGCTATTTTCTGGCACTGAGACAGGAATTTGGTTACCATGTAGGGTCCGACCATTGCTTGGGCTTGTAGTACAAGGCCCTGATAATAAATCTCCATCAAATACTGGACCTGCATTAGGTATTTGGTCCATGGATGAAGAACTCAGAGTTACATTCTCAGGATAATCGGTACAATTGACTGTGCCAGGTATTCCCACAACTTCCTTCCCATCTAATACATTTACAGTGGCCCTCTCATGACTAGTTTCTGACACTTCAACTGGAATTTGACCAGCAGGTATACTTGATGAGACTCTATCAGGACTTTGCTGTTGTAAAGAAGGTTGATTTGGAAGAATAGCATTAGCATCAGAGCTATTGCTGGGATTAACAGTTCCATGTGGCCTTGACAACACACTATCTAGAACTGAGACATCTACTGCAACTACAGATATTTGCTCTCTGGATGGAGAGCAATTGGCAGTCTCAAGCATTCTCACATGCGAATCTCTATTTAATACTGTGATCCCATCAGCATTTCTCTCATCCATCAAAGGCGAATTCAGAATGACATTATTTGAACCATTTCCACCATCATCCTCAAGGATCTGTGCAAAATTCCCACAACTTAGCATGCACATGACATTTTCATTATGGACATGGGCTTCAGGTGATTTTGAATTCCAGGGGGAAATCCTTTCATCAGAGAAAGCTGATCTCAAAGGTTCAGCACTATTTGAACCATGATTGTCATCAGCCTCATGGACTTGTGCAGCATTCTCACAATTTGGTGTGCACATGGTATGTACACTTGGGATATGTTCTTCAGATGATCGAGAATTCAAGTGGGGTATATTCTTTGCTCCATCATTGGAACCATTAGCCTCAACTTCTACTGATGGACCACAACCAGGTTCACTCAGTATAGTCCCATCAAGTTCTCCTTGCCTAGAATAAGGAATTTCAGCATGATCATTGTTTGAACTGCTGGTATTACACACCGTAGGAGCCACTTCTCCACTGGGAACATCTAATGTTTCCCCATCACTAATCCCTTTATTAGATGAAGGCAGAACTCGTGCTACACCATCCTGCCCAAAATCATCATGAGATTCACGGCTAAAATTTACACATCCTTGCCCTTTGTCAGGCATGTTAATAGCTCCATCAGAACATTGTTCTCTGGATTTGGAATGCTTAGAGATGATATTTCCTTGACTTTCATGTTCATTTTCAGCATTATTGCACTTATTTCCAGATACTGGTCTATATTCTGAAGCCAGTATGTCCATCTCATTAACATCAGCATGTTTGACCAGAGGAGTTTGCGATTCAACAGGGTTACAGCATGGTACAATTACAGAGGCATTGGTGTCAGGAGCTTCAGGATATCCAACACCAGTTCCAGTCTTTGTCATGACTTCAATTATATCATTGAAACCCTTTCCTTCAGCAACATGATCACACACAAGGGCTTTCGAAGCATTATGATGCTGGCCTTGACCACAAGTCTGCAAGGATTCAACCTTAGTCCCAAGTTCTTTGGAAGCCACTGGGTGTAACAGTTCATCTGATGCGGAAGACTCTTGGAAAATCAGCCTTGTTTTTAATTGCTTGGCCTCAAGTTCCTTGAGACGTATTTCATGCTGCCTATCCAATTCTTTAATTCTTTTAATGTATTCACTATTGAAAACCTTGAGCTTTTCTTTTGCCATCACATCATTGGGAAAACATGATCGAATAGCTGCCCACTCTATTTGGTACCTTCTCCGAAATTCAGTGATTTCATTCTCAATATCGTTTTTCAATTTTTGCTTCTCTTCCTGTTGCATCAGAAATAGCTTGTTCCACTGGCTTTTACGCCTCTGAACGTTTTTTATAGTTTTAGAATTATCATTTTTTACTGATTCGACCTCTGGTGTCACGTCTATATATGAATAAATTCCATTTGGTGATTCGGAAGCTTTTGGATAGCCAGCAACATTAGAATTTTCTGCGAGTAATAAAAATTTTTCCTTCAGACCCCAGAGCCTGGAATTGATTTCATCCACCACTTCTTTCTTGCAGTCAAAATTCAAGTGCTGCTTTGCAAGCATGAGGGAAGCTTCAAAGTCAAGTTTGTGATTTAGCAAAGAAGCAGCAGTCCAACACTGAAATTTGAACAGTACAAGAAAAAGTTTGTCAGTTATTTGTATTAAAGACAACAAAGTGAAAGACACACAAGTTTCAATAAACTAAATTTCCTACATTAAACAGGTTGTGAAGAACTTAAGATGGTAACCATATTGCAAATATGCAGAACATAGAGCAAACATAACTTCTTAGTAACAAAAATGTTTCAGCCAGGCAAGCCTTATATACAAGAAAAAGACAAAAAATCCATAGAAAAGAAGAAAATCCATTATATGGAATGATGAGAAAAAATACAATGTCAACTGAAATACAATCAGGAAAATAACTTTTACAAAGTTACTTTGAGTCAAGATTATTTGACCATGAAACCTGTGCCAGGCATGCATATTGAGGCTTGAACCTAGCCTCATTTGACCAGCTGACTGTGCTACCCAGAGATCAGAATCTCAACTTATACAAAATTTTAAGGCACTCAACATAAGAAACAGGCTAGAAGTTGACTGGTTAGATCAAGTGCAGAGTTAAAAATGTTTGCCCATTAGGTTGCAGCAACAGAAAAAAATGAATAGATGAAAAATCAACAGGCATCAATGAACTATTAGACCTTCCCAAATAGAAGGGCCAAATGATGCATAATGAAGACGGATGTTTAAGGACTATTATGTTATTCTTGTTTCTTAGAAATGATAAGAATGGTGTACTTATATGATTTAGCGAGAGTTGGTGATTACCAACAACAACAAGCAAAAGGACTAGGGCAAAGAAAAAAGAAAAGGGTAAAAAAAATAAGGTGAAAAAGAAGATGCAAGAAAATAATCTGACCAGAGATAGTTGAAAAGCCTGCAATATTGAGACTGGTTCTGTACAGATCTGGTAATTGTTCATAGTATATTCAAGACAATTTTCAACCATACTCTTGACATTGTCCTGCATTAAAAAAAGATGTCAAAATAATATATATAAAGATAATAGAACCCAATTGAAATATATTGAACCAACTATCACAAAACTCATGAGTGACAGTGTACATAGTTTTAAAAATCATTCCTTGGGGATGCAAGGTTGGATTAGAAGAATTCAAAGCAATATTAATTTCTGAAGTCCATCAAAGGCACTCAAATATATATATATATATATATATATGTTAGATATAATTTTATCTTATAGTCTTTTATCTTATAGTTTTTATCTTATGGGCCTAGGCCCACTACTTTGTATTTAAACACATCTTTTGCTTTGCAATACACAAGGAATATGTTCTCTTCATTCACCATCACTCTCAACATGGTATCTAGAGCCTAATCCTTGACCTCCCGGTGGACCCACTGTTCATCGGTGCCCGGAAAACGTGTCTCATTCCGTTTTCCGGCTACCCACCCTGTCGTGTCTCATTCCGACAATTTTTTCCTTTTTTTTAGGGTTTTCTTCGTCACTGCCGCCGCTGTCCACCGCCGCCACCGTCGACTTTCCGGCCGGCGACCAACCCACCCAGGTCGCCCTGCTCCGGCGACTCACCCGCCATCAGTCGCGCGGTGAACGGAGATCGCACGCGCCCTCACGCGCCGATCTCCTCCTCGCGCGTTTTTCTCTCTCCTCCACGCCGGCCGCCGCGCGTGGCGGCGCGTCCGGCCACCTTTCCGGCAGCGACCACCGGCGCCGGACTCGCCCAGACCCCCTCTACCCCGATCTGTGATTTGTTTTGTGATCGGCCATCGTTTGTCACGGGTCTCTTCCTTTTCGGGACGTTTTTTCTCTCTCCTGTTGCTGTTTCTCTCTCCTGTTACAGCATCTATGTCTTCCTCTTCCGCTGCTCGGCCTGACTCTGCTATTTTCACTAATTATGTCAATGTCCCTCTTTCCATTGACAAGTTAGATGGCACCAATTATGATACTTGGGCTTCGGATATCAAGCTTTGGCTTAAGGGACAGGATTATGTTGCTCACCTTACCTAGACAGCTACTTCTGTTGATGAGAAAGATCGTCCTCGTTGGTTGAAAATTGACGCTCAAATTTGTAGTGTCCTTAAGTCGACCATTCATCCCTCCTTAAAGCAAATTTTTCGTGCCCATGAGACATGTGTTGATTTATGGGAACAAGCCCGAGTGTTATACACCAATGATACTCAACGTCTCTATGGTGTATGTCAAAATCTCCAGAATATCATCTCCCCCCGACGCCTTGATGGTTCCATGGCTGAGTATTTGGGCAAAGTTCATGGCCTCCTACATGACTTCAATGAACTTTTGCCTCCTGCTGACACTCCTGCCAAGGAACTAGAGCAACGCCAAACATTCTTTATGTTGATGGCACTGTATGGGCTTCCTGATGAGTACTCTTCCATTCGTGATCAGATTTTGGGATCTCCGACCGTGCCTACCTTGAACTCGGCTTGGTCCACTCTGTTGCGTGTGCCCTGCAAGTCTTCCCCTGACATACCTTCTTCAGCTACCACTGGCGACTCCTCTGCTTTGGTTTCTCAACGTGATGATCGTCAGCGTTCTCGCAAACCGGGCAAAGGTCGTCCCAAGTGTGATCACTGTCACAAACTGGGTCACACAATTGACCGTTGCTATGTCTTACATGGTCGTCCCCCTCGCCCTGCTAGTGCTGTTGCCCACACTGCCTCTCCTGTCTCGACTGCATCTGGTGCTAACCCCTCTGACAGTTCTGGCTCTGGGCCCCCAGCTCTCTTCAATGACTTCCTTAAATGGTATGAAGAACGTCAAGCTTCCAATTCCACTGCTTCTGTTGCGCACACAGGTCCTTTGTTTGTTGGTCTCACTCACTCCACCTCTCTTGGCCCTTGGGTCCTAGATTCTGGTGCTACCGATCATATTTCTGGTAATCGGTCTCTTTTCTCATCTCTTTCTACCTCTACTTATTTACCTTCTATCACTATGGCTAATGGTTCTCGCGCCACATCTCATGGTGTTGGTACTGTCCATCTTTCTCCTTCTCTCTCCATTGACAATGTCCTTTATGTCCCAGAGTCTCCCTTTAATTTATTATCCCTTAGTCGTCTTACTCGTTCTCTTGATTGCCTTATTTCTTTTACTAAAGATTCTGTTTTCTTACAGGACCGGAGTTCGGGACGGATGATTGGCACCGGATGTGAGTCTCATGGCCTTTATCACCTACGCACCTCTACTCCTGTTGGTTTGGTGGCGGATTCCCCTACCCTCATCCATGCTCAATTAGGTCATCCTAGCCTTGCCAAGCTTCAACATCTTGTACCACGTCTGTCTAAGTTGTCTCAGTTGTCGTGTGAGTCGTGTGAGTCGTGTCAGTTAGGCAAACATAGTCGTAGTTCTTTCTCTCCGAGTGTTCACAAACGAGCATCGTCTCCTTTTGCTTTAGTTCATTCTGATATTTGGGGGCCGAGTCGGGTCCCGTCCACTTTAGGATTTCAGTATTTTGTCACTTTTATTGATGATTACTCTCGATGTACTTGGTTATTTTTAATGAAATCTCGTTCTGAATTATTTTCCATATTTCAATCTTTTTATAATGAAATTCAAACTCAATTTGGTGTTTCTATTCGTACTTTTCGTAGTGATAATGCTCGTGAATACCTCTCTCACTCCTTTAAAGCCTTCATGGCTTCCCATGGCATTCTTCATCAGACTTCTTGTGCATATACCCCTCAACAAAATGGGGTGGCTGAGCGCAAAAATAGACACCTAATTGAGACCACTCGCACCCTCTTACTTCATGGTCACGTTCCTCAAACTTTTTGGGGTGATGCTCTTCTCACTGCTTGTTATCTCATCAATCGAATGCCATCTTCTGTCCTCAACAATCAAATACCTCACTCTATTTTATTTCCCTCTCAACCTCTCCACCCCCTACCTCCTCGCGTCTTTGGATCTACGTGTTTTGTCCATAATCACAGTCCTGGCTTGACAAACTCTCCGCTCGGTCTCATAAATGTGTCTTTTTAGGGTATCCTAGGTCTCAAAAAGGGTATAAATGTTTCTCACCCTCCCTTCGTCGCTGCTTAATCTCGGCCGATGTCACCTTTCTTGAGTCTTATCTCTACTTTTCATCTACTTCCTCTTCTCCTACACCTGTCCTTGCCCCTTCACTCTTACCTCTTGTCTTTGATACTCCTCCTGTGTCTGCTGTGTCACCCGACCCACCACCTCCGCCTCCACTTCAAGTTTATCATCGTCGGCAACGCTCCAGCCTTCCCATTGGACCCTCACCCGACTCTACTTCGGTGCCGCCTCCTCTGTCTCCTCCGGCCCAACCACTTGAGTCTGACCTCCCTATTGCCCTTCGGAAAGGTAATCGTTCTACTCGTAATCCTTCCCCTCATTATATTACTCTGAGTTATCACCGGTTATCCCCCTCCCAATATACTTGTCTCTCTTCTCTTTCTTCTGTGTCTATTCCTAAAAATGTAGGTGATGCCTTGGCCCACCCTGGTTGAAAACAAGCCATGCTTGATGAACTGTGTGCTCTTCAGAACAATGGTACTTGGGATCTTGTTTCTCTGCCTCCTGGGAAGTCTGTGGTTGGATGTCAATGGATCTTCACAATCAAGGTTGGTCCTGATGGCACCATTGATCGACTCAAAGCTCGTTTGGTCGCCAAAGGTTATACTCAAATTTTTGGATTAGACTACAGTGACACTTTCTCTCCTGTTGCCAAGATGGCCTCTGTCAGATTATTCTTAGCCATGGCTGCTCTTCGCCGTTGGCCTCTCTATCAACTGGATGTTAAAAATGCCTTTCTTCATGGGGATTTGCTTGAGGAAATTTATATGGAGCAACCTCCTGGGTTTGTTGCTCAGGGGGAGTCTTCCGGTTTGGTATGTCGTCTCCGCAAATCACTTTATGGTCTTAAGCAGTCTCCAAGGGCATGGTTTGGTAGATTCAGTACTGTAGTCCAACAGTTTGGTATGACTCGAAGCGAAGCTGATCATTCGGTCTTTTATCGACATTCCACTGCTGGGTGCATCTACTTGATAGTGTATGTTGATGATATTGTTCTCACTGGTAGTGATCATCATGGCATTTCTCAGATAAAACAACATCTTTGCCATCACTTTCAGACAAAAGACCTTGGTAAACTTAGGTATTTCTTGGGGATTGAGGTAGCGCAGTCTACAAATGGAATTGTAATATCTCAAAGAAAGTATGCATTGGATATTTTAGAGGAAACTGGGCTAATGAATTCCAAGCCCGTTGATACACCTATGGATCCTAATGCTAAACTTCTACCAAGTCAGGGGGAGCCTTTCTCAGATCCTGAGAGATATAGAAGACTGGTTGGGAAATTGAATTATCTCACGGTAACACGTCCTGACATCTCTTTTGCGGTTAGTGTGATGAGTCAATTTCTCAATTCTCCATGTGCAGGACATTGGAATGCAGTCATCCGCATTCTGAAGTATATCAAAGGTGCTTCAGGAAAAGGTTTATTATATGGCTACAACAATCATACCCAAGTTGTGGGATACTCAGATGCAGATTGGACAGGCTCTCCCTCTGACAGGAGATCCACCTCAGGTTATTGTGTCTTTATTGGCGATAACTTGATTTCGTGGAAAAGTAAGAAGCAGAATGTAGTGGCAAGATCTAGTGCAGAAGCAGAATACCGTGCCATGGCCTCTGCTACGTGTGAGCTTATTTGGCTCAAACAGTTGCTTAAAGAACTGAGATTTGGCGAAGTTACACAGATGACTCTCATATGTGATAACCAAGCTGCCCTGCATATTGCCTCAAATCCAGTATTTCACGAGAGGACCAAACACATTGAAATAGATTGTCACTTCATTCGTGAGAAGATTTTATCTGGGGACATTACTACTCAGTTTGTTAACTCTACTGATCAGTTGGCAGATGTCTTCACCAAATCATTAAGGGGTCCTAGGATTGATTATATTTGTAACAAGCTTGGTGCATATGATCTATATACACCAGTTTGAATGGAATGTTAGATATAATTTTATCTTATAGTCTTTTATCTTATAGTTTTTATCTTATGGGCCTAGGCCCACTACTTTGTATTTAAACACATCTTTTGCTTTGCAATACACAAGGAATATGTTCTCTTCATTCACCATCACTCTCAACAATATATATATATATATATATATATACATACATACATACATATATGCGTGTGTGTGTGTGTGAAAACAATAAATCCATATTCCTTGGGTCATGGATTCATGATCTTGAATTCAGGTTTTATGATCTTCAATTCAAAGCAGTATTAATTTCACTATATGGCTATTTTAATGCATTTCGCAGTCACTAAATACAACAAAGTAATCCATCAACAACATATGCCCACTCCAACAAAATCAAACAATCAACACCAAACCCTTGGCAAACCAGCAGTAGAGCATCATATCGGAGATATGTTCTCATTAATTATTTTCAGCTCTTATTAATATTGATTGTTGTTTCTAAGAATGGACCCAGTACAGTAGCTGTCAGTCTAGAACAAGCAATATAGGTCTCTATCTCTACACTTATAATTGGATCCAAAACAAACAGCAAGTATAACTTGACTAAAAGAATACAAGCTGCGTACAGGGAGACCAAGAATTTCACAAAGATTTGCTATCTCTGGCTTCAGCAGAAGATGTAAGCTCCTTTGCTGTTTCCTTATTTTCTCAGTTTCAACGGTGCTCCCTTGAGGCCTCTCTGAGTCCGAGCCTGTCATTTGATAATAAAAAATGAGTAAGAAATGCAATTCACATGGAACAAATTATCAATCAGTGTTTTCATGAGAAAAAATGACAGTTAAGGCAGCACAAAAAAAACTGCCTCACTTTGAGACAGTAAGCCAAGGTGAGTGCCTTTTGAAAGTGAGGCAAACAGACTTGGAGAGGTGGGAGAAGGGGAAAAAAGCAAATGAACTCTAGGGCTGTGACAGGAAAATAATGAGGAAAAACAAGTTAATTCAAATCTTAAAAGTCAGGGACAGAAGAAAAAGAAATAAAGAAAGTATGCAGCATTATCAGGATTTTGTTTGGTAATAAGAAGTTCGTACTTTCAGTTTGAAGAAGGAAAAAGAAATTATCAGAATGTGTCTTAGCTATGTATGATGAGTGAAAACCCATAGAAATAGATAAGAATCTTCATCAAAGATATGAGACACCACCTATATTATTCCTCTGGCACTGTCAGAACCCTGAGGGATTTTTTCTTTTTTCTTTTCATATCTACTTTCAGATAGACCAGGTTGACTACTCTATACCTTCTTATTTCACACTCACTAGGATAAGAGTGATTCAGTAAGGATTTGGTATCATTTTGATCACCAATGAACTTGCAACTCAGTGGCACAGGCCCCAATCTAAGACCATAAGCTAAGTAATGCCAGAGATTCAAACTAACTCTAGACCACCTATACCTCTCTGTCTTTACCAAATGCAAGCACATTCACTGTGCAAAAAGGGAAGAAAACAGCTGTCATTATGGTTGAAAGTTCATGATACAACCGAGGTGAATGCCTCATGGGTCAAGTATAAGACAAAACCACCACATCAACATTGAGGCTCCTCAGAAGATGAGAAGCTATCCAAGAAACCTGCCTTGCCTCATTAAATCTCCAGATTTTCCAAGAAACATTGTTACAAACACAAGCAGTTGAACTAGACAAGAATTAAGAGACATTACCCACTGAACCTCCAGAAATTCCTGCAAAAAGTACCTGATGGTGTCAAGCTCCCATAGGAAATATCAACATCGGCTACAACAATGCTCACTATTTGTCCACGTCATTGAACTGAGAAAACTCATAACAAACTGAAACTTAATGATGATGGAGATAACTAACCTTCCTTGTTCCTAGTAGATGATTTTTCACCATTAGATTTTGAAGAAGGCTGATCAACATTATAGTTTGGTTTCCTCCAATCCCTTTTCACATCTGATAAGGAGATTCGCCTAAAAAGAACATTTCAAACAGACTTCGGGGTTAACAAGATAAGCTTATCCCAAAAGGCCAAAACTAATGGCAGGCAAGGTTTTTTCTTCTTTATGATACCAGAATCATTTTTAATCCACCTAAAAATTGATTTGCAAGCAATTATGCATATCATCTTATTAATGGTATCAAATGTGTTGATAGGCCCCATTTCCCATAAGCTATACAATCTACACAGAGAAACTAAAGGCAGTTATAATAGCCAGGTAGTTTCTTATCAAAATATGTAAAGATATATAACAGCGAGATTGTTGTCACAGCTCCATACCACCTAACATAATCACTAAATGCTGTTAAAAATTGTTAGGAACTCAACAACTAAATGGAGAAAGTATCAACAACCCAAGTAGTTAACAGGTATATGCACAAGTCTGGGAAGGTCAACATAAGATGTGCTAAAGGTGTTCAACGAGAGGAGAAGGTCGAGAAGCACATGGGGGATGCAAGAGAATTATAGTCATTTAAGACACATAGGAGAGAAAATTGAGGTGAGGTATGCAGGGGACAAATCTGTCAGTGGAAGGCATACATGTGTATTTCTATTAGTAAAATTTGTGACAGGGGAGTACCTACATTTGAAGCTTAGGCTGGGGGTAAATTCTCATCTTTTGAGGGTGATCCATTAATTGTTTAACATTACCATAATTGAATAATACTACACATATTCACCTTTATTTACTGCTACTGTGAGAGAAAGTGAGGAAGTGTATCAATGCAATTTTAGAGAGATTCACTTTAACTTTACTACCATTCCCTTCATCCTTTTTTCTTTTCTGTTTTCCTTGGTCATATGACTATTAGAAAAAAGTTCACAACCGAAAAGAAAAAACAACCATAGTTCCATACAATATTACACAAAACCAACATCTTTGTAGATTGGACTATTATTATCTAATTAGCTATTAGTTAGAGATTTTGAATTAGTATTTGTCTTTTAATTTTGAAATTTCTCTTCATTAGGGATCTAGCCTTATCTTCTAGATTTGGTTAGTTTAGATTTTATTCTTTTATTTTCTTAAGTTTTGTTGGGCTATATATAGAGTATCATCATAAACCTTGAACAACTTTAGTCAATATTCCCGCGTTTACTAGCACTAAACCATACAGGAGCACTCTAGGTTTATCAGGGGAACATGCTAGCAGGAGGAGTACTCTTGGATTTATTTTCCATTTTTCTACCCATCAGTATGACAAGTTGACAACAAAAGAATCATGGTTTAATTAAGTTTTTGGTCCCAGTATTTTTTTTTTTCATTTTAGTCCTTTACTTTTTCAACTCATTCATTTTCACCAAATTTCCCTAGATCATCTATCTAAATCATTGTCTATGATGTCAATTAACCCTTGTAGCCTACGCCCAAGAGTGATAAAGCTTGATTATTTATAATATTGCGTTACATGAATCACAAACTCGAGTAGAAAAGACATATTGAGACGAGAACAAAAAATGCAAAGCTTTATTTTTAATATACAGAGAAAGATATCTTCTAAAAAAGAAAAGAGCAAACTATTTGAAAGCTAAACTTAATAAAAGCAACAAAACAAGCCAATTGGCCTCAGCATAGAATGGATTAATACTCTTATTTCATATTAACTCAGGAATAGGATAGATTAATTCCTCATTATTTGTTAAAAATTAACAATTACCTTATCCTTTTGGAACATGACCCACTGGTCTCCACAACATTGCCACATATCCTAGACGGGGGAGCATCCTTCTCAATCATGTTGTTGTTATCATTGTCAACCAATATAGCAGAAGCATCTGAATGCATGTCCACCGTAGTTATTTTTCTCTTGGAAGATAATGATTTTTCACCCTTATCATGCTCAACACATTTCTTAATCAAATTTTCATTTGCTGTGGAACCCAACATTTGTGATGTCTCCTCTTTGCAGGAATCAGACTGAACCCTTTCAGTTTCACAAGATGCAGCATTAGATGACCTAATCCTTTCAGTTGTCCCCCTGGTCTCACAAGTTACAGCATTAGACAACTGAACCCTTTCAGTTGTCTCACTGGGCTCAGAAGTTGCAGCATTAGACAGTGCCAATGAATTTACAGTCACATTATTTTCTATCACTTCTTTCACAGGCCCACTCAACTCGGGCTCGACTCTCATATCTTTACTGGTGACATCATCTTCAGGTGGCAGAATATCCTTATAATCATCGGCAGAATCTAAACAATTCCCTTTAAGGCACTCATCAATCTTGTCCCCATCAATCTTGCTGCCACCCCCATCATCACCTTCCTGAGATGACCTATCCACCCCACTTGTCTTCTCACGGCAACCTGGCAGTCAAAAATTAAAAGTAGAAGAACATTAACAGCAACAACATGCTAACACTAGCACACCTCACTCAACAACATTTTCAATTACCCACATTTTGATAACCAAACAAACCATCGATAGACCAACCACAAATTCCATCTTCACCAATAAAGGCATCACAGCCAAAGAGAATTGAGTGCGTGAAAGATAGAGAACCGTATGCCATTGATAATTGATAACAATGACAAGATGTAACTAGTAACAATCCAATAACAGAACTCCACCTAACCATCTCATTCTGTATAACAGTGTGACTAATCTGAACTAACTCATAACCACCCCCACTAAACTTTCTAACTAACTCTACCACTTTCCAATTCATAACCACTCTCCCTACAATCCCGATAAAAAAACTACTTCAAAAAAATGAGATAAGATTTTTCATAAACTAAAATTAATTTATACGTTTTGTTTTTACTAAAAGTGCTTCTAGACAACTTTATCCAAACAAAACCTGAATTCATTAAACAAACACTCTGCAACCTGATACATTACCTCTGTTTGATTTACCAAAAAAAGTACGATACACGCGCGCATTCGTTCTCGTACTTGTAAGTCCTGCAGAAGCTTCAACTTCCACGTCACGCTCCTCATCCTCATCCTCATCCTCGTCGTTAGCCTCGTACGCCAAACGCTTTCCAATGCAATGCCTCTTCGAGCCCGAACTCTTGGAAGGCGAAGGATCCGAAGAAGCAGAAGGAGAACCGTTCCTAGTCCTTTCAGATCTCCTCAGAGAACTCGGTGTCTTCTTCTTCTGATCGTTCCTAACCGCCAGCGACGGCGGCGTCCGCTTCTCGAGCCGCTCCGACTTGCGGTTCGGAGTGGCGGCGCAAGACCTGGTGACTGGTCCTTTCTCGGCGGCGAGAGTGGAGCCAGTGTCGTTCGCCATAACCTAATTGACTAACCCTAATTCGCCAATAATAGCAATTTGGGAGACATGGTTGGTTTTCTTAGCAATGTTGAGCTCGGAAAGTAAGTAGCGAAGTGAGTTTACCTATAACTGTTTGGGAAACTGTGACCAATGGCGATGGTGTTCTTCCTGTGGATTCGGTGTTGCGAACGAGGGGATTCGCCGAGCACGATTTCGCTGCAGGTATCCCGAGAAAACCACAGAAAAAGTCGTGAGCAACCAAATACATTTGGCTTTGGGAATGGGGTCGAGGGCATTCTAGACTTTTGACTCTCATCATACAACTAATCATTTTTGTATAGTAAAAGAAAGACAGAAAGTAACGCACATGATAATTGAATTTGAAATTCTTTGCTGATGATCATATTCATAGGAAAATTTAATTGGTCCAATTTTGTTTAGTGATTAACTTATTTTTCAATATTTAAATGATGAGAAATGGTAAGAAGAAATAAATATTGTAAATAGTCATTTAAGTGATTTAACTGCACACAATCATAAATTATTAATAAATTTGTTAAAATTATTATGTTGACTTCCACAATAGTTTAGCAACAATAGTGGCAAACTAAAAATTTACTTTTTAAGGAAGTTGAACAAAATTAAGCAATGATATGAATGTGCATATTGGAAATATTAAAATGTTAGGAATCATTCACTCACTTTGTCATTATTCATTCTATTCCTTTTAAATTGTTCTTTTAGGAAAAAAATATACATTGATTTATTTCTTAAAAATCTAAAATAATATTAATTATTAGATTTAATTATATTATTATCATTATTTTTTTAATTAATGATGTAAATAATATATAATCTAATACTATTATATATAAAGGGGAAAGTTAATCAATACTTTCACGGAACTAGCTAGCTAAAAGAAATAAGAACCAAACATATATAGAAATTTTATTTAAAATGTTTGTTATATTTAAAATATAAAAACTATTTAATATTTACTTTAAATAATTAAAAATAATTAATATGATATAGTTTCTCGATTAGTAGTAAGTCACTCTTTAATCATTTTTTTATATGAAATTCAAATTACATGTTATTTTTTTTTCTAATTTGTATACTTAAGACAATCGAGATATTCAGCAAGTAGTTTTTTATTTACATATTTGCATGTTATTTAATAGAATGATCACATTGTTTGTATATAAAAAATCAAGATAAATAAGGCATTAAAGTAATTGAAAAATGTATTTGCATGTTTATATATTATGTAATCACATTATATATAGTAAATTTATTATGCATATCCTTTTTATTACTACAAAATTATATTATTCTTAAATTAAAATGGTTTGATTAATTTTTTTTAAGAATTTTTTTAACACATCATAATTGGTTAGTTTTAGGAATGTTCATGGATTCGTTCAATTTGAATTAGGGTAAATTAATGTTTGAACCAATCAATTTTAATTAGTTTAGTTTAAATTGGGTATATATATAAAAATTGTGATCCAAATCAAATTAAACCAATAAATGATAAGTTGGTTTGATTTGGTTTAATCGGTTTCCTTGAAAAAAAATAATAGATATTTATTTTTTCTAAAACATAAAAATACATTTTTATACTAAAGTTTAAATCAAAATCCATTATTTAATGTATAAATTTTGAAATTAAAATAATCAAATATAGTCTACCATTTAAAATTAAAGTATTTCAACATTTAAAACTAAGGTAATCTCTTAAACATATCTAAATTGTCTAAGTTACAATTATTACTCAAATAGTCTTCATGTATTTTTTCTCAATTTGAATGTCAACATGCAAATAACATATTAAGTGAAAATAAATGTTTAGAATGTTTTTAGTATTTGTCCTAATGATTAAACTAAGTTGAAGTGAATAATAGCTCAAAATTGGCCAAAAAAAATGACAAAGTCAAATAGCCAAGGTGCATCTAGATATGAATCATATGGTAATTAGGAAGTGAGTCTAGGATAACTAATAAAATAATAATACTATAAATAATAATAATATCATAAAATAACCATCATAACTTATTGTTAAAGTGTTAGTATGGTATAGTAATGTTGCACTTATGTGTTACTAATAAAATCATAATAATATAAAATAATATTAAGATAATAGTTGTCATAATAATAAAATAATAATAATAATAATTTTAATTGATTTGATTCTCATCTCATTAAATTTGTAAAATGTAAATTCATGATTTAAATCAATTAAGATTAGATTTAATTGGTTTGAATTGGATTTTATCTGATAAAAAAGAAATCAAACCAACTTAAATTAATTTGGTTCAGATCATCAATTTTAACGAATTGTCCAAACTGACAAAGACCCGCTAGTTATTTGCATATATTACCATCATGTTTGGTTAACTATCAAGAATTATGTTTATATGAAATTCATGTGAAAAAAGGATGAAGCAACCCACATATCCTAAACATGTGGTAGATCTTTTTGTATGAAAATTGAATAATTGATTTGTTTTTAGTAAAATTGACCAATTGTATAATAAAGCATATTGGTTAGATAGAGAATGTTTCAAATAAAAAATTCTTAATACAAGAAATAAAAATTATTGATAATAATTATTAGATTAAAATAGTCAACTCAAATTAAAAGGTTATAAACAAAAATACCATGTACTATAATCATCATAGTTATCTTTATCATAATTGTCATTACAAATGTCATTGTCATCACTTTGACCTCCATTATCACTATTGTCACCATCATCACCGTTGTCGTCGTTGTTGTCACCACCATTGACAATAGTGGCAATGGAAATGGTGTGATAGTAATAATGACAATAATGATAATGAGGGTGGCGACAACAACAACAATAACAATGATAGTACAAATGGAGATAACAATGGCAACAAGGATGACTATAATGGTGGCAGTCATGGTAACAATGACAATCTATTTATAATATAAAAGTCGAGTTTCTTTGTATTACAATAACACATCATTTTAAAAATAAATTTTAGGTGTTGTCATGTCAACAAAAATACTAACTTGTCATTATATGATATCTTATTTTTTTCTAATATATATTCATCTATGTAAATATAGCTATAAATCCACTTCAAAAACCTAGCCTCTCTTGCACCTTCCAAGTAGATTGACAATCTCACCATTGTCATTGTCACACTCCACCTCTCCCTTAATGACTACCTCTTCCCTAATATAATGTCCTTATCCTCCTCTTCTCCTCCTCTTCTCCATCTTCACCTTGACTAAACACAACGCTGACATCAACCTCTTCATGCCAAGACTCTGCTTGATGAGAATAAAAGATCATCCATTTCTTTTTTTTTTCTTTTTTGAGCATATTAACAACCCTACTATTGTCGTTGTCATGCTCCACCTCTTCCTCAACAACTATCTCCTTCACAATATGTCGCGTCTATCCTCCTCTTCTTTAACGTCTTCACATTAACCAAATTTGATGTCGACATCAATTTCTTCATCTCAAAATTGTGCTCAATAAGGATAACAGGTCATCCATTTCTATTCTATCATTTTCTTTCTCTTTTAAGCAAATTGACAACCCTACTATTGTTGTTGCCATGCTCCACCTCTTCCTCAACAACTACCTCCTCCATAATATGACACCTTTATCATCTTCTTCTCCATCGCCTTCACATCGACCAAATGTAACGTCAACATCAATTTTCTTCATGTCAAAATTGTGCTCAATAAAGATAATAGGTCATCCATTTATATTCTATCATTTTCTTTCTCTTTCAAGCATATTGACAACCCTACCATTATTTTTGTCACACTCCACCTCTTCCTCAACAACTACCTTCTCCACAATATGACGCCCATATCCTCCTTTTCTCCATTGCCTTCACCTCGGCCAATTGTGATGTCGACATCAACCTCTTTGTGTCAAAATTGGGCTCGATAAGGATAAGAGGTCATCCATCTCTATTCTATTATTTTCTTTCTCTTTTGATTTTACAAATGACTTATTTCTAAAGGTCTTCATAATTTATTATATGGATGAGGTAGCCTTGCGTATGAGATTCTTGGTGAATGAGACAAACTTACACTATGAGATCTTTATGGATGGGATAACACTGCACAAATCTCTCATGGATCTAAATTATAGATTGTTGATAGATGAGGTAACACTACAAACTCTAAAGGATAAGACAACATCACACTACGAGATCTCACATGGAATCAAACAACAAACTTTGGGAGATGGAGCTAAAGTGTAAACTTTGTGAAAATCATGAAACCGAACTTTTTCTTCATCTTTACAAATTTCCTCCATTATTTTAATGTACATTTCTAAAAGAGTTTTAGAATTACTTTTGAAACTATATTTTTAGAATTATTTAAATTTTGTTTTAGAATCTTTATAATTTTTTTAATATAATTTTAATATCATTGCATTATGTTGTAATTGTTGGTGGTATTTCTTTTTTCTCATATTTCATTCACTCATTGTAGTTGATATTTAAATTGTCACCTCTTATTTTGTTCATTCTAATTATAAATAATTTTTTTTATGTTTTATATAATATTTATCGTCATTTTTTTCTCTTTTAAATTCTTGTAAACTTTTTTTTTCTTTGAACAAGAAATATTCAATGCCAAAGAGATAAAATTCCATTATTTTCTAAATTAAATTATAATCAATATCTCTTAATTATAAATTAATTGTCAATAATAATTTCTAATTAATTATAATTTAAAATTATCTTATTAATTACAAATTGTAACAATATTTAATTATGACTATTAATTATGTCATGGTTGTATAAATTAGAAATTATAACTGTTATAATTAATTATAATTTAAAAATATTTATTATTAATTACAAATTATAAAAACATTTGATTATAACTATCTATTATTTTTATGACATGATTGTATAAATTAATATTTCTAATTAAAATATTTAATAAAAATTTTAATTTTATCATCATTTTCTTCAATATTTGATACCCTATACATATATTTAAATTAATTAATAAATTTAAAATATTATTTAAATTTATACTTTTAAAATATATTTAAATTTAAAAATTTATGCATAATTTATCATTATACTTCAATTTCAAATAATTCTTCATTCATTATATAACAACTCTAAATTATATCATATATAAATATAATTAAAAAATAATTTGTATAATTAATATAATTTTGATTAATAAATATATTTTTACCTATGAAATTAATAAATTTTCTATAATTATTTAATTTTAATATTTAATATGATATTTATTTTAATTTTTAAATATTTATAATATTTTCAAATTATAACATATATTTATTCATGCACTCGTACAATGTACAGGTCAACATCTAGTTATAATTATAATTATAATAGAGATAACTATGATGTTGATGATGCATAATAATTTTGTTTGTAACCTTCTAATTTGAGTTGTCTATTTAATATAATGGTTCTTATTAATAGTTTTAGTTTCTCATTATAAATAGTTTCTAATAATAATATATTACATCTCTTAAGAATTGAATAATTAGTTCGTCCAAATATGCTAAAAGCACAAAAGAAGTTAATTTCTCTATTGTAAATGTAACGACCCGGCTGGTCACTACACACGGAACAACACACTGGAAACACCGCACAGAAAAGAACAAGTGTATACATATAGAGTATAGAATATACATATACATGATCCAATCTGAACAGAGTTAAAGTGTACGGAACTATAATCAAGTGCTACTATCCCAAGTAGCTCAACAACAAAACAATCACAAAAGAGATCAGCTTCGCCGGTCCGCTGAAGACTCACCACTAGTCACCCACCTATCCCTGCTCTGCTCCCATACATAGTATGATCATTACAGTCCAAACATCATGGAAACAACAAAGGGTAAGCTAGTGTAAATAAAAATCAACATACATGTGTCGTAACCGGGATCACGACGGGATGACGCTAACATTTTTATATTCAATGGAGCCGCCACCAATATTTTAATTTAAGGGAAAAACATTGGAAAACCCTTTAAAGGATAATCTTTAAAATTAAAGTTGGGTTCGGGAGTCGATTACGTGTAGGGAAGGTATTAGCACCCTACAACGCCCGTAAAAACAGTACCTTTAATTAATTGTGCAAAATTATATAAATTTATAAATATTTATTTTATTCCTCGAAAGTGTGTATACATACATATATCTTTTTTTTAATATGAGAGATGTTTCTTTTGTATTTTTTTTTATTAAAAAAATCATGAGGATTTAGGTTAGCAATGGCTAATCAATAAACCCTCCCAATAACATGAAAGATAGAATTGCTATTCAATCAATGTTATTGATTTTTATTTGTTGATAATAAAATAGGCTTGAAGGTTAGAACAACAAATAATTATTCAATTAACTTTTATGATTTACATGATATTAAGGGGTAGAAATGCTACGCAATTAATATCATTAAAGCAACATTATATTTATATTTTTATCTTTTTATCTAAAGAAATAGATTTTGCATAAGGAATCAAGTTAATAAATGACTAAACAATAAATCCCTCCAATAACGTTAAAAATAGAAGTGCTACTTAATTAACGTTATTGGTTGCAACATATCTTTATTTTAAAAAAACAAATTTGTTAAAGAGAGTTTAAGCTAGCAAATGACTAGCCATTAAACTCTCAGGACCTAATGATGTTAAAGATAAAAATGTTATTCAATTAACATTATTATTGGTCGCATATTAAATATTTTTATAAATAACAATATTAAAGGCAACAAATCATATTTACTATGTACAAACAATAAATAAAAATAAATAAATAAACAAAAAATAAATAAACAAATAAATAAAATAAACAAATAAATAAAAGAAAAAAAGAAGTTAAGAAAAGAACGATACCAAATGAATTGAATCTTCGAATATGATGATCAAGAAGGTGCTTTTTGGCTACCTTTCACACTACAGAGGTATCTCACAGATCTTAAGAAATACAAAAGAGAGGGGGAAGAGAGAGAGAAAAAATTTCGAGCTCTGAAGAGTACTGGACGAAATTTTTCCCCCCACAAGAAGTGAGCCCCAGCTGTCTATTTATAGACTTCGGGAAGGGGTCCAGAACGGCCCGTTCCAAAATTGGAACGGCCGTTCTGGACATGGCCGTTGTGTGAAAAATTCGTATACTGGAACGGCCCGTTCTGAAATCAGAACGGCCCGTTCCAGAATTGAGAATAACACCCAATTTTTTAGACCGGAACAGCCATGGAACGGCCCGTTCCAGATGTAGGAACGGCCCGTTCCGTTTTAGGAACGGCCCGTTCCGTTTTAGGAACGGCCGTTCCAATATTGGAACGACCCGTTCCAATTTCGGAACAACCCATTCCAAATTAGGGTTTTTGGCCTTTTTGGAGCCTTGGAACGGCCCGTTCTGGACATTGGAACGGCCCGTTCCGATTCTGGAACGGCCAGTTCCGGGCCCAAAAAAAAATACTTAATTTGTGCTTTTGGGCCCTCTAAAGTCCTGTCTTCTTGTCGGCATGTTTCGGGAGCTCCTTCCCTTCATAGTAGATGTCTATTTCATCACTTTTGTGAGTCCGGATAAAATTGATTATTCACAGTTGCCCCTCTTTATTTATTTCTTATTAAATAATCTAAATAAGGTAATTTAGATCATTTATGATAAGAAAGAAATAAAGATGTGAATTAATTTTATCCAGCTATTGTTGATGAAGTAAGTTCTTGAAAGATTCAATGCTTTTGCTTGAAGCTAGTCAAATGCTAGAATGTTGTGTTGGAATCATGAAGTGCTAGTGCTGGATCATCCGAATGTTAATGTTGAATGCTTGTGCTTGATCAACCGAATGCCAATGTTTGATGGAGTGGTCGAATGCTTGTGCTGGATCGACTGAATGCTTATGCTGAAGTAGTTGAATGCTTGTGCTTGATGAAGTGGTCAACTGCTTGTGCTGCATCGACTGAATGTTGGTGCCAATTCAATCAAATGCTGGTGCTGGATTGATTGAATGTTGATAGACTGAATGCTACTGCTGGAGTGGTCAAATGCTTGTGCTGTATCGACCGATTGTTGGTGCCAATTCAATCAAATGTTGGTGCTGGGTTGATCAAATGTTGATATTGGATCGACCAAATGCTTGTGCTGGATTAGTCGATGGGTCGCGCCAGGTAAATACTGGGCTTATAAAAAGAAATTGTAACTTGTGCCAGGTAAGTACTGAACTTATACAAAAGAAATTGTAACTTGTGCCAGGTAGATACTGGGCTTAAGAAGAAAAATATAACTGGTTCTAGGCAGATACTGGGCTTTAAAAGAAAAATGTGATTGGTGCCAGACAGATACTGGGCTTTAAAAAGAAAAATGTAATTGGTGCCAGACAGATATTGGGCTTTAAAAAGAAAAATATAATTGGTGTCAAGCAGATACTGGGCTTAAAAAGAAAAATGTGATTGGTGCCAGACAGATACTGAGCTTTAAAAAGAAAAATGTAATTGGTGCCAGACAGATACTGGGCTTTAAAAAGAAAAATATAATTGGTGCCAGGCAGATACTGGGCTTAAAAAGAAAAATGTGATTGGTGCCAGACAGATACTGGGCTTTAAAAAGAAAAATGTAATTGGTGCCAGACAGATACTGGGCTTTAAAAAGAAAAATATAATTGGTGCCAGGAAGATACTGGGCTTAAAAAGAAAAATATAACTTGTGCCAGTTAAGTACTGGATTTATACAAAAGAAAAATGCAACTTGTGCCAGGTAGATACTGGGCTTTAAAAGAAATATGTAATTGGTGCCAGGTAAGTACTGGACTTAAATAGAAAGTCATATATGAAGTAAGTGCTTAGCCTAAAAACTCTACGTCATAAGTTCTAGGAAGCAAGAGATGCAAATGAAATGTGATGTGATGCAAAAAGCATGTTATGAGACACATCTTTCAAGACTTAAACTTTTGTTTATTTTCGTTTTTATTTTGGCTTTTGCTTTATTTTTCAGAAATTCCTCATCGTGACACACAGTCAAGGATCATGGATGAGTGAGGTCTTTGGATACTTTCGTCTTGAATGATAGTTGGCTACTTCCTGTGGGTTACCCTTAAGCTGTTGTAAACACTTATGAGTTGAAACAACATTATCCTGTTGGTTGCGCTTTGTAACATTTATCAAGAAATTATCAAGCATACTGTGGCTTTTAAAACTCATAAAAATAATTTGTAATGCCTTGAATTTTTCTTTTTTAGATGTAACATGCATTTCCTTTCAGTATATTATCATAAAATGCAAAAAGAATTGGCAACAAAGAGGTAGGATAATCTTATTTAAGAGAGTAAGAATGTGTTTACAAAGGAAGTCATTGTATGACAAGAATGACAAATATGTACAAGGGTAGCAATAGGAGGTAATTGTTATGTGAATGATACTTTCTAGATGAACAATGCTAGTACTACACTTCAATAACCTTGATTGCTCGCCAATAAACTTGAGAGGATAATTCAACGTATTTGCCCCAGTTTGTTTTGCTCTACCGTGTCTGGCCCCAATTGATACCTTGAAATTTGGCGTGATGCTTATCTGCTAGATTGCTTTTTCGAGTTTTCAACTTAGCATGTCGCTTTCAATTTGCTTAGATCGCCTTTTCAGGTTTTCAATCTAACCAGCTCTTTTTTTTGTGTTTTTTTTTTATCCTAATTTTTGCCTAGATCGCCCTTTCGGGTTTTCAATCTAGCGAGCTTCCCCCTTTTTTTGTTGACCCTAATTTTTGCCTAGATTGCTCTTTCAAGTTTTCAATCTAGCGGGCCGCTCTAACTTTTGCCTAGATTGCCCTTTCGGGTTTTCAATCTAGCGAGCATTTTTTCTTTTGTATAAATGGCCATGAAAAATTGCATTCAACTTTTCTCCTCAATGAGATTTAGTTGATCCAAACGGGTTTGGACCCATTCTGCTTCTTCTAATTTGGCTTCCGTCAATACTCTTAAAGATGGAATTTCAACCTCGATTGGAAGGACTGCTTCCATTCCATAAACTAAGGAAAATGGGGTTGCCCCAGTTGATGATCCTCTTGATATTCTTGTTTGCTGCTCATGTAAAGCAAATGGAAGCATCTCATCCCAATCTTTGTATGTCACTACCATTTTCTGAATAATCTTCTCGATGTTCTTGTTTGCTGCTTCAACTACCCCGTTCATCTTTGGGCGGTATGGGGAAGAGTTATGGTGCTGAATTTTGAAGTCAACACATAATTCTGTCATCATCTTGTTGTTCAAGTTGGTTATATTAATAGTGATGATTCTGCTTGGCACACCGTAACGAAAAATTAATTCCCTTTTGATGAACTTTACAACCACATTTCAAGTCACATGGGCATATGAAGCGGCTTCAACCCATTTGGTGAAATAGTCAATAGCAACCAGAATGAAGCGATGTCCATTTGACACTTTCGACTCAATAGGGCCAATAAAATCCATTCCCCACATTGAAAATGTCCAAGGTGGTGAGAAAACATTAAGAAAATTTGGTAAAGCATTGATGTTATCAGCATACATCTAGTATTTAGAGCAATCATTTTCCATTTCCTCACAAGTCTGATTAACTGCACAATCAAAATTATCTGATGCAACACTAGCATTATCACTTTCGAGCACATTTTTTCGCATTCTTTAAAGTTAGAAAAAGATTGGTAAAGAGATTAGGGAGAAAGGAAAAGGCAAGAGATGAAGGAAGAATGAATGCATTTTATTTAACATTTAAAAGGAAATGCATGAGCCCTTATTTAAAGAAATAAATCTTAAAGCCTTGGGCAGAGCAATAAGACTGACATTACAAGAAAATTACTTAAAATTTGAATTAAAAACCAACAGACAGCTTGACAATCTCCCAATTGTTAAGTTCCACGTTCAGTGGACAAGCGTGAACCAGACTAGCATGTTCATTCTCGCAAGAGTCTTGCTCAACAATAGCTATTGAGTTTGGAAACTCAAACCCATCACACCAAAAGCTTTCTCACAGATCACTGAGAGGGACCCCATCTACTCTCCTCAATAGAATTAACTGTCGGCCCTCCATGACCTGGTAGAGGGTTATTCCCAATGTTAGGATTGTCCTCTTTAAAGTTTAACCACCCAGCCTTAGTCAAACTTTGTACCTTGGTTTTTAGTGCCCTGCAATTTTCAATGGAGTGACCAATAGCTCCCGCATGATAATCACATTTGGCATTAACGTCGTATCCCCTAGGATATGGTGGTTCTATGGGCTTCATCGGGCAACGTACTACTAGTGAATTTTGTAGTAGGAGAGGTAACAAGTCAGTATAGGAGATAGGGATAGGGTCAAACTCAATTGGTTTTCGATCTTGGGTATTTTGAGACCTCACATGGTTAGAATTTTGGTTCCATGGCTGGGTAGATTGAGGTGGTCGTGCGGTAGGTATTGTGGGTGAAGCTTGCAGAGCTTGATGGATAGGTTGTTGAGGATGTGGTGAGACGGTAGTGATATTTGGGTAGACCATGTGAGGGGTATAGAAATAAGGAGGTTGGTTGTTAGGTGACCTAGGGGAGTTGAATGTCACTGCATTTGTATCTCCTTCTTTTTTCTTTCCTGCACCATTTGAAAATTTTCTTAAACCAGCTATTTCAATAGAGTTAACCGCAACCTTCCCACTCCTCATGCCATTCTCAATCCTTTCCCTGATGATGACTATATCAGAGAAATTTGATAAAATATTCCCAATCATTTTATCATAGAACGGTGCTTGTAAAGTATCAATGAACATGGCTACTACTTCTCTATCAGACAAAGGAGGTTCCACTTGTGCTGCCACTTCTCTCCATCTCTGAGCATTAAACGTTTCACCATCTTTTTTAGACATGTTAAGTAGTTCAAACCTATCTGGAACCATGTCAAGATTATACTTATATTGTTTAAGGAAAGCATCAGCTAAATCCTTCCAGGAGCGGATATAGGCCCGTTCAAGATGCATATACCAATCTAAAGCTGCCCCAGTTAAAGAATCCTGAAAACAATGAATAAGCAACTTATCATTGCGAGCATACGCTGCCATCTTTCTGCAGTACATGGTCATGTGATTCTTTGGACAACTTGTTCCTTTATATTTATCAAATTCAGGAACTTTGAACTTTGGGGGGAACTCTATGTTTGGAACCAAACAAAGATCGACAGCTTCACCAATATCATAGCTACCTCCTTCCACAACCTTTAGCCTCTCTTCTAGCATTTGTAACTTTTCGCTAGACTGAACATGCTCAATTCCTGAGGTTGGTTGATATCCCCCAGAAGTTTGGTGAGGATTCCCTTGGTTGGTGAAATTAGAATTTTGGGCTTGGTAGGGAACTTGATGTTTGTAAGAGGTGGCATTCATGAGTGGAACCTCATGTTGGGTTGGTGGCATTTGTTTAGGCGGCTGGTTCACCAATGGTTGGTGCTTATCCGAAGGATCCATGATTGTTGGAGGTGTGTAGTTGGGCGGAAGGCCATATTGTGGCCATTGGACCTCTGGAGGGTCAACATGTTGGTCGGGATTGTTAAGATGTAGAGTTAATGGTTGTGCTGGGGCTGGGGTAAAGCCAGGTGGATACGCAGGAGAGGTTGATGATTCTCCTCTAGCTACTGGAGGGGTCCCTTCCATGTTTTTCACTTGTATAGATTGCAACATCTCTATAATTTGGGCCATTTGTTCCTTCAGTTGATTGATATCATTTCTCATTTCTTCGTTGCGTTCCTCCATCTCATCCATGATCTTGGCCTGAGAGCGTGTTCTATAACGATGCCGAGGAAACACTTTGTTTTTTTGCTTTATTGCTTTCAAAATACAAAGTAAATTTGTATGAGTATAAAAGAAAAAGAAGACACAAATTATTATTATTATTATTATTATTTATTATTATTATTATTATTTATTTAATTTTTTTGAAAATATTGGTTTTGTATTCAAATTAAAGAGTGATTCCCCATATCTTAACGCTAGAGGCAAAATCTCTTAGGTTATACAACGGTTGACACTTATTTCAAGGGAGCATTCACTCCTCAATGGATAAGGTTATCTTACTAGCAATGCAGCAGTACGAACCACATTTTCAAACAAGGATCAATCATTTCAAGATCAAAATGTGATTAACAATCACTCAAGGGAGAATTCTCTCCTCAATAAATGATGTCTAAAACAAGTTATCAAGTCAAATGTGCTATTATTTTAGCAGATCTTACCTACCCTTTGGAGATCATTTTTTTAGCACATTTATCCTAATACTCTTGCTTAACACTGATGCATTGCTCGTATGATTTTGAATTCCCTCCATATTGAATACTATCAATTATTTTAAGGTTTAAAAGAAAAGAAAAAAAATGAGATGAAGACTTAATTAAAATGTGACTTACTATGCCCCTAATATGCATGTATGCATGACTTTTTATCATCTATCCTTTATTTATTAAAAAATTTATTTTAGGCAAGAAAAACAACCTAAAAAATTGATATTGGATATAAATTTATGATGCATGAATGTATAACATATTTTTTTTGTTAGTATGAACATATATCAAAAGAGGGATAGAAAGTACTGCGATGTGACCTATTACGGTAAACCTAGGGAAGGAAAATTTCTAAGGTTAACACCCTACTTTGGAAGGTCGTTAAGTCCACCTATTAGTGCATGGTTTTGTGGGTGGATCTAAAAACTTCTCAAGAATTATTGGTCCCCAGGTTGCCCTTATCATATAAATAAGGACCTAGCGCATGAATCAATCACAAGTAGGTAACATACCCTCTCAATATGATTAACCCATGCTACTAGTAACAACTTGAGTAGTGACTCAACAACGGTCAAGTGAGCATCAAGCCCCTCAATAACATTCATCAAGCCACTTTCTCTTCTATGCTCGCACAGGCTCGGGTATAGAGCCCAAAGTGTGTGAGGTACAAGTGTTAGTGGGTGTAGAGATGCAAATAAAATAAATAAAACCATAATTTAAACTTAAATTCAAACAACACATGCGTAGCAAACAAAAATAACAAAACAAATAAATAAATAAAAAATAAAATAAAAGGAAAGGGAAAAAAATTAATATTTATAAATTCATAATTTTGCGCAATTAATTTAATAAGGCCTGACTCTCAAACGTCCCCAGTGGAGTCGCCATCTGTCGTAACCGGGATCACGACGGGATGACGCTAACATTTTTATATTCAATGGAGCCGCCACCAATATTTTAATTTAAGGGAAAAACATTGGAAAACCCTTTAAAGGATAATCTTTAAAATTAAAGTTGGGTTCGGGAGTCGATTACGTGTAGGGAAGGTATTAGCACCCTACAACGCCCGTAAAAACAGTACCTTTAATTAATTGTGCAAAATTATATAAATTTATAAATATTTATTTTATTCCTCGAAAGTGTGTATACATACATATATCTTTTTTTTAATATGAGAGATGTTTCTTTTGTATTTTTTTTTATTAAAAAAATCATGAGGATTTAGGTTAGCAATGGCTAATCAATAAACCCTCCCAATAACATGAAAGATAGAATTGCTATTCAATCAATGTTATTGATTTTTATTTGTTGATAATAAAATAGGCTTGAAGGTTAGAACAACAAATAATTATTCTATTAACTTTTATGATTTACATGATATTAAGGGGTAGAAATGCTACGCAATTAATATCATTAAAGCAACATTATATTTATATTTTTATATTTTTATCTAAAGAAATAGATTTTGCATAAGGATTCAAGTTAATAAATGACTAAACAATAAATCCCTCCAATAACGTTAAAAATAGAAGTGCTACTTAATTAACGTTATTGGTTGCAACATATCTTTATTTAAAAAAAAACAAATTTGTTAAAGAGAGTTTAAGCTAGCAAATGACTAGTCATTAAACTCTCAGGACCTAATAATGTTAAAGATAAAAATGTTATTCAATTAACATTATTATTGGTCGCATATTAAATATTTTTATAAATAACAATATTAAAGGCAACAAATCATATTTACTATGTACAAACAATAAATAAAAATAAATAAATAAACAAAAAATAAATAAACAAATAAATAAAATAAACAAATAAATAAAAGAAAAAAAGAAGTTAAGAAAAGAACGATACCAAATGAATTGAATCTTCGAATATGATGATCAAGAAGGTGCTTTTTGGCTACCTTTCACACTACAGAGGTATCTCACAGATCTTAAGAAATACAAAAGAGAGGGGGAAGAGAGAGAGAAAAAATTTCGAGCTCTGAAGAGTACTGGACGAAATTTTTCCCCCCTCAAGAAGTGAGCCCCAACTGTCTATTTATAGACTTCGAGAAGGGGTCCAGAACGGCCCATTCCAAAATTGGAACGGCCGTTCTGGACATGGCCGTTGTGTGAAAAAATCGTATACTGGAACGGTCCGTTCTGAAATCAGAACGGCCCGTTCCAGAATTGAGAATAACACCCAATTTTTTAGACCGGAACAGCCATGGAACGGCCCGTTCCAGATGTAGGAACGGCCCGTTCCGTTTTAGGAACGGCCTGTTCCGTTTTAGGAACGGCCGTTCCAATATTGGAACGACCCGTTCCAATTTCGGAACAACCCGTTCCAAATTAGGGTTTTTGGCCTTTTTGGAGCCTTGGAACGGCCCGTTCTGGACATTGGAACGGCCTGTTCCGATTCTGGAACGGCCAGTTCCGGGCCCAAAAAAAAAAAATACTTAATTTGTGCTTTTGGGCCCTCTAAAGTCCTGTCTTCTTGTCGGCATGTTTCGGGAGCTCCTTCCCTTCATAGTAGATGTCTATTTCATCACTTTTGTGAGTCCGGATAAAATTGATTATTCACAACATGTATACACAGTATTATAATAGAAAATGACTACGGCTAACAACACACCAGTACTACATATACCACTCACAGCATACAACAATCTCAGCACCGCAAAGCGGTAATATCAGCACTGCTTAGCAGCAATAACAACACCACCCAAGTGGCTATAACGGCACCGCAAAGCGGCAACAACAGCACCGACTTAGCGGCTATAACAGCACCACATATGTGGCTAATAACAGTACCGACTTAGCGGCTATAACATCACACAGCTCAGCACAACACAGCACAACACAGCACAGCAATTCAACACAATTATTACTCACAACTCAGCCCAACAATATACCTCTAGTACAACTAAACATTATTTTCTCAACATTATCACCTAGTCAGCACGGCATATTCATCAAGTTCGGCCTAGTTCAGCATATAACAACATTGATTATCAACCTCAGCAAAATTCAACAGCTAATAGCATGTACAACAATATCTCCTTGCGCGCCCGGCGCACTCGAGGTCACGCCCAGCGCGGCTCAACCCGAGAGCACCAGGAGCCAGCGCGCCCAGCGCAAGAGTACTCACACCCGGCGAGACTCAACCTGAGAGTCCAAGGCTCTCACGTGCCTGGCGCAATTCCAATTACGCCCAGCGCTTGCCAGGCAAAGACTCTAAGGAGCCTCATGCGCTCAGCGTGGCCTAACCCGCGCCCAGCGTGGGGAAGGCAGAGACCTACCAAGGTCTCGTGCCCGGTGCAATTCGCATTGCGCCCAACGCTCTCTTGGCAGAGACTCCTAAGGAGTCTCCACGCCCAGCGAGTCCAAACGTGCGCCTAGCACGACACCAGCACACCCCAACAATGTCACCATTGATATCGCGCCCGGCGCAGCTCAAGTCACGCCCGGCGTGGGCCAACCAGAGACTCCCATTTACAAGCTCGCCCGACGCACACAACTTTGCGCCCGGCGGGCTTGTCTATATAGAGTCCCCTGGTGGTCACGCGCCTGGCGCGAAGAACAGCGCCCAGCGCGAACTCAGCAGCAACTGTCCCCAAGTTCAAAAATTGTCCAAATCCTGCAAAACTTAACAGTAAAACCACATGCAATCCAGCCAAAAGTTCCCATTCTCATCAAATATCAATAAAAACGCCTCATTTGCAACAAGCAAACACAAATCAAGAATTTCCCAAAATTTTTCCCAAAGACCCTGAGAACCCGAAAAACCCCAAATCAGCAATTTCAGCAGTTCTCAGCTCAAATGTAGCAGACATCATACCACCAAAGAGTTCTTAGAACTTGTTTTCAGCCAAACGAAACAAAGGACTAGCTTCCCTTACCTCGACATGAAGAAATCCGAGCTTCCGGGAATGAGAAATGGAGAAGAGGATTGAAGAAGAACTTGAACAATCCAAAGGAGGAGAAAAGAAGGTTCTGAAAACTCAAGTAGGAAACCACAACTACTTCGCACTATCACCTTGAATCAGCAAAATGAAGAGAGTGGGTGAGTGTCTTAGAGTTGAGAGGAAGAGAGTGAGTGAGAATGGAAAATAAGAGAAAAATGGGAGGGTGAAAACGGGAAGGGAAATAAGAGGGTCTCACAGTAAAAGACTTATCTATTGATAAAGAGTTAGTAGTTACAACTACTTCTAAATTTAGGGTAAGAGAGAAAAGAGAAATAAGATTATAAAATAAATGTTCAAATTCTCCATGCATTGATAATAATCTCTAAAGAGAAATACATTTATATAGACCTAAATTGATGTTAATCAATGAATAATAATTATTCATGTGTCAACATCCTATTATTTCAAGAAAAAAAATATTTAACTTTATTCACTACCATCGCGATTTCCATCTGTCGCAACCGAAATCGCGACGACTATAATCATTCAACCACTTTAATTTTAAGATATCTTTGAGTCTATTTAGATCCATCCTAACATCCATAATATATATCCTACACAAGTCATTCAAATAAGGGTGATAATGAATTCAACTAACTCAAAAATAGTTTGAAACTCAATTGGTAACAAACTCGTTGAACATAGTTCATGAACCAAATAAACTAAACTTGAGTTAAAGATTGAGTTCAATAAATAAATGAGCCAAACTTGAGTTACATATAATTTAACTCATTTAATTCATAAATTAGGTTAACATATAAATATATAATATATAATTAATTTTCTATTTAATTTCAACTTTTTAAAATTTTAAAAGAACCTACAAAACTTAGTTATAAGTTAATAATAATGAAATAAGTGAGCATTTAAGAATTTTATGATTATGAATTGAGTTTCTATTATTTTATGTAAAGTGAAGTAATTTTTATTTATACATAATTTGATTGTAATTATGTTTTTTTTGGAATTATATATTGTAATATTAGAAAACTAATAGAATAAGTCATGTTTTATCTTTTAAAATAATAATTAATTATTTAATCTAAAATCTATTATTAAATTAAATTTTTTTAAAATCTATAATGTTAAAAAAAATTGATTCTCAATTCATGTAATTCAAACTAATGAGCTAAAATGAGTTACTAATGAACTTGAATCGAGTTGAGTTTTAGTTGAAAAAAATCAAGTTTATGTCAAACTCAAATCGAGTTGAACTAAATATTATCAATCTAAGCTAATTAGCTTAATTGAGTTTGACTCATTTCCAACTCTACTCCCAAGATACAAGAGAAGCTTCTTTGACACTACCAGGGAAAATAGAATTGACAAGACTTAACCTAAGAGAAATAGACAGAGAGAAAGAAAATAATACTTTACAAATTTACCCTCTCTCCCTCTCTATATTTATCTATTTATCTATATATATATATATATATATATATATATATATTTTCATATGAAATAATTCATACCTAGCTACACAATAAAACCCTAAACGATTCATTTTCGTGTCTAAATTTTTTAGACTATTTTATCCTTATAAGTTATATTGACTTCCAAGTTCTAACTCATTCAAATACATTTCCTTCTTCAAATCTCTCACACTTCTAAAATATAATACCTATTTCATTATTTTTAAAATACAAAGAGACACAAAATACTTCTCTTACACTAATTAAAATATTTTTTAAAACAAAGCTTTAAATGTAAATTAAATTCAAAATAATCTTAAAAAGAAATTAACTTTTTAAAATACCACAAAAACATGGTACAAAATATAAGCAAAAAGCAATTCATTACCCTGAGATTCATGTGTTACTCAAAGGTTACTCACCTCAATTGACAATTATAAGAGTTTACAAGGTTAAAAAACATTATATGAAAGATTTACGCATGTTACAAAATCTAAGTAAAAAGTAATTCGTCACACTGAGATTCATGTGTTACTCAAATATTACTCACCTCAATTGACCATTATAAAAGAGTTTACAAGGTTAAAAAACATTAGATGAAAGATTTAATATATCAATACCCATTTTCGAGCAACTCACGCTAAAGCCATCATGAATAATGAAGATAAGATAAAACTATCCAATAAAGAAACTTGGGACCATTCAGAGTTTAATAATAAACGGAAAAAGACAAATCACATAAAATCAAATTCTAAATTAAAAGTGAGATTATCAAGACACTAAATAATCAAATTTAAAGCTATATATGAGAAAGAGACAACATCATTTACAAAAAAGTAGAAGTCGGTCAAGACATATTACCTTACATGATTTTTATGCACGATATGGTATTTTTATTACGTAATTTAATTTAATTTCATATGTATCTTTTTTGTACCATAGGAGTAAAGATGACGAAATGAATCGAGCTAGTTCGAACTTTGCTAAAATTTAAGGTTCGGGATCAACATTGTGAGCCTAAATTAAATGTGAGTGTTATTAATTTGGTTTGATAGAGTCCTCATTAAAATTGAGCTTGGGTTGAACTACTTGCTTATTTTAAATTTTGGGGAGAAAAATGAGATTAACCAATTCGTCAAACTTTTATTTAGTTAACATAGACTTTATTTGATTTTGACAAGGATTATTTATAAAGTTATAGTACATGATTTCACATTAAGGGAATTAAAAATTAAAATTTTAAACTGAGACTAAAATAAAACTTTAAATTTTTTTCTAGGAACAAAAAAAATTACGTACTGTTCATATGACAACCATGTGGATCTATGTCATGTAAAATGTTCACGTGCATAATATTGACATATAGCTTTGATAGCTAAGACAACACTAAATTAACATATATAGACACCTAGATCAAGAACAACATATTTTGCATTTTGCATCTTGAGAGACCAAAACAGGCTTGGAAAAAAATTTGAGGACTAAAAATAAATTTGGAAAATTTTAGAGACAAAAAAAATATATTTTACTTTATATTTAATTATGTTGTATTGTAAATTGTAATTGTGTATATCTATTATTAATAATTTTGTACATTGAGTATTGTACAAACCATTAAAATTGACTTAGTAGTAAAGTTGGGATAATATATACAAAATTATAAGTTCAAACTTTGTTGTCACTATTTAATTCTTTCTGAATAAAAAATGTAGAAGAAGAAAATGAGTGATGAAATAAATAAGTTTTACATTGTCATATTCAATCACAAATCACCATTTAAGATAAATTGTTAATTTTGTTCTCATCATTTAATTTTTTTCTTAAAAAAATGTTAAGTGTAATTTAAGAATATGATCTATAAATAGATTGTTTGAAAATAAGGAAAGGAGAGAAATTGTAATAATTTTTCATTAACGATACCTTTTAATCGTATTAATTGCTGATCTAAATATAAGAGGAAGGATAGTATTAACAACTTATTTTAATTGAAATAATTACTCATTAATGATACTTGTACGTACTTACTATTTCAATTTTACTAATTACTCATCTTAGTATAAGGAAAATACTACTACAGTACTAATTATTGTTCTAATTACATTAATTATTCTTTTTTAATTGTATTAATTGTTCATTTAAATACAAAAGCAGAAATAGTACTAAATGCTTATTTTAATTATATTAATTACTCATTTAAATACAGGAGCATGAATTGGTACTAGTTATTCGTTTTAATTGAATTAATTAGTGTAATAATCCGTAAAAACTTGAATGTGTAACGCCCGATTTATATAATAATAATTATATATTTTCTTATATGATATTTTCGCAATTATATCATTAATAATATTTTTTTTAATAAAAATAAAGGTAAAGAAAATAATATTTTGTGAATTTAATACATGACATATCGTTCTAAAATATTTACAATAATGTATTATTTTACACAATATTTCTTTCTTTCACTTCTATTATAATATTTACATTGACAGTGGGAATAAATTTACAATAACAAATAAAATTATAATAGATTCATCAAATAGCCTCCACATTTCAATTTCTTCCAAAGAAGACAACAGCTATAACAACTGTAAAATGATATGAAATCCCAAGTAGATCCATCTATTTTATAATATATTTAATTTTAAAAACAAAGAAAAGAGAGGAGTAAGAACAATATCCAATAAATACAATAATTCAAAAGAATATACAAAATTATTTATAATCAATATTAAACATATATATATATATGTATATATAAATATATATACAGATCATATATTATATTTTCATGATACAATAAAATTTGAATTATACTTGTAGTGACTAGTCAGGATAAATGAGCATCATCATAATATCAACCAATAAAAGGATATTTCACCTTAACCAACAATATGATATTTCACCTTCATTTCTTACTCATTTAAATCCTCAAGGTCAAACCTCCAGCTACAAATAATTCAAACTTTATCTTCTATGGCCATAGAACAATATTTATCTTCATAAATACGTGAAGAAATAACAAGACGAGTCCAAGATATCACACCTATATCACAGTTGATTATAAATATATTTACAATAAATATATTTACGTAAAAAGAATATATTAAGAGTACCAATGATATAAATAAAAATGACAATCATTATAGAATAATTAAACAATATAAAATATAAACACCTTAATAATTAATATGGATAAAAATAATCATAAGTTAAGCAAATAAATGAGGTTAGGGACACCCCACTGAATAAATACACATAGAAAATAACATAAATAAATAAACATAATAATATATAAAACTTTAAAGAGATAAGGTTCTCCTCCCCCTTACCTGGATAAATAGGAGCTAAAACTTGGGCAGGACCTCCCCCTCTAGATTCCCTTTTTCTTTCTCTCTCTTTCTCTTTTTCTCTCTCTTTCTCTCTCTTTCTCTCTCTCTAAGATTTTCACCTTCTCACTAAGTTATAAATTTTTCACAGCCCAAGCCTCCTATTTATAGGCATTCAGGCGTACCCGGAACGGCCCGTACTGAATTCGGAACGGCCCGTTCCGGAGCCTTCAAATATACGCAAAATGTTCAACTGGAACTGCCCGTTCTAAAATCAGAACGGCCCGTTTCCAAAAAGCAGAACGGCCCGTTCTAAAATTAGAACGACCTATTCTGGAGTTCACTTTTACACAGGTTGACCATAAGGAGAACTGACCGTTTTCAACTTGGATTTTAGGCCATTTTGTTTATCTGGAACGGCCCGTTCCACTTTTTGGAACGCTCGTTCCGCTTTTAGGAACATGCCGTTCCGCTTTTTGGAACGGCTCGTTTTAGGCCTGAAAAACAGAATTTCATTTTAAAAAAATAAAATTAAAAAAATAAAATTTTCATAAATATTTAAATTATTAAAAAAAATCTAAAATCTTCTAAAAAAATTCTTTTAATTAATTAATAACTATAAGAAAATAATTTTCATAAATATAAAATAATAATTAACTATTGTATAAAATTTGGGATGTTACAGAATCAGTGAAATTTATAACCTTTTTTTATATCATTATGTTTTTAATACATTTTTTAAAATTTTATATCAATACATATTAGTATATATGTGTGTGTATATATATATATATATATACATAAATATATATTTTTTTAAAATATATTAAAATTATTATAAAAGTTGTAGTCTATGATGGTTTTACTAATCCGTCAGTATATAATTAGCACTAAATGTAAATTTTGTATTGTAAGCTAGTTGTTGAAACTTGAAAATAATGAGCAACAAAGATAAAGAAACAAGAATAATACACAAATTTTGAGTGAGAAACCCTTGACGGGAAAAAAACTACGAGGAAAAAAAAATCCACTATAATCAAAATTGGTACAGAAAGACATTAAGTCCAACAAATAGTTCAATCCCCATTGTAGAAATTGGCCCCTTCATATATGCTTCTTCTGGGTGAATAAACATGTTCAGCATTTTTTATTTTTCTGTCAATCGGGGTTCTACTTTGGCATATTTAATCTATTATTCATTGGAGGATTGACAATCTGCAATGTGTCTGAATGGGAGGAAGAGCCTTGTTCTTGACATAGTGACAGACAACACATAAGATATTGAATATGATTGGTAAGAAACAAGTAGAAAGGAATACAAGTATAGAACAAACATCATGTAACAACTATAAAATATAGGAAATAATTAACTAATTAAGTATATCCTCAAGTAGCCATTTGTTTTTCTGCCGGCTTCTTACGCATTTGACCACGCATGTCGACAAAATGGTCATGATCTCTAATGTCATATTTCTTTGGAAGCTTGCTAAATAATTCATTCATAGTTTCATACCCTTTAGCAATGATACAATTCATATGAATCAAGTTCAAGCCAAGAGAGATCTATTTTATCACTTTGATTTTGGATATCCTTCTTTTGTCCTTCCATTTTTCTCTTTGTAACATACTAGTGTTACTGAGAATTCTCTTCATGGGAAGTCTTTTTCTCATCCACAAAATTATGATTCATCTTTGGTTTGTTGCTTGGATGTGCTTAGGTGCATGCTCTGCTCAATTTCCCTACGACCCTACTAATTGTACTTCAAATGAAGCTGTGATAGAGACAAGGTACAGTTGCAACTCAACGCATGATTCATGCAAAACATTCTTGCTGTATAGAGCCAATGAACATTTCAACACCATTTCAAAAGTCTCAAAGCTCTTCAACAAGAACTCAGATGAGGTGCTTCAAATAAACAACCTCACATCTTCTTTTCACTCTCAGGTACTCAAACAAGGTAAAGAGGTTCTTATTCCTGTTGATTGCACCTGCTCTGGCAAGTATTATCAAACCAGTTTAACCTATAAAGTCCATGAAAACACCACATATTCAGATATTGCTTGTGGAGTTTTTGAAGGGCTTTTGAAACCACTCACACTTGCTGAGGAAAACCTTTCACAAGGTAACAAGGCAGAAGCTGGTTCTGAGCTTCATGTGCCTGTTACATGTGCTTGTCCTGACAGTGACAATTTCACCAGAAGCAAGAAGGTGAAGTACCTTGTCACATACCCTATAATACTGGGAGATGATCCAGAAAAATTCATCGGAAAATTTAGCATCTCACTTGAAGATTTCGCAGCAGTTAATAGCCTGAAGTTGAATCCCTTGTCAACTATATATCCAGATACAGTTGTTTTCATTCCATTAAGGGATGGTCCAATCAGAATACTTGATATTCCTGATTCTCCTTCTCCACCTCCTGGTTTTCTCCTTACAAATCCAGTGGTTATAGATCAGGAATCCACACAATCATCAAATTTGTATATTGCAGCAGGATCTGTTGTGGGGTTTTTGTTGTTCATAACATTGCTTGCAAGCGGAATGTACATGAAGAGATTGAGGAAAAGTGATGTTGTCCATTCCTTTAGTTCAACAAACTTCCCCACTTTGTGGACACCAACTAAAACCTCTACAACTTGGTGCCTATCCCCTGATCTTCTTGTTGGGATAAAGTACTATTTACTCAATTACAGCATAGAAGAGCTCCAAAAGGCCACAAAAAAATTCAGTGAAGAAAACAAGATTGGTGACTTTGTCTACAAGGGCTCAGTCAATGATCTTGAGGTGATGATAAAAAGGATGAGGTTGGAGGACACACGCCAGGTGATTGATTTACATTCTAAGATCAACCACATTAATATTGTGAACTTGCTTGGTGTTTGCTATGGTGAGAGTAATGATTCATGGTGTTATTTAGTCTTTGAGTTGCCTAAGAATGGATGCTTGAGGGACTGCTTATCTGAACCATGCAATCCTCTGAATTGGTACAAAAGGACACAAATAGCCTTTGATATTGCAACATGTATTTACTATTTGCATTGCTGTTCTTTCCCTTCTTATGCTCACATGAATGTGAGTAGTAGAAACATATTCATAACAGCAAATTGGAGGGGGAAACTGGCTGATGTTGGAAGGGCATTGGCAACTAGTGCCACACTCAGCAAAAGAAATGACAGTGTAGAAATTCCCAAAGGATTGGTGGCACCAGAGTACCTCTTGCATGGATCAGTTTCTGAAAAAGTGGACATTTTTGCATTTGGGGTTGTGTTGCTAGAGTTGATCTCAGGAAGGGACAATTTTGATGGAAAAACAATGAAAGATTCCCTCGGATTTCTGTTGGGAGAAGCCAGTGAAGGGTCCTGTTTTGAAGGGTTAAGGAGTTTCATGGATCCTAATCTGAAGGATTATCCTCTTTCTGAGGCTTTATGTTTGTCTTTTTTAGCAAAAGATTGTGTGGCAGATGATCCCCTTATTAGGCCAACTATGGATGATATCATGAAAGTCCTTGCAAAAATGGTTTAGCCAAGAGCAGGACATGAAAATCTGTAACCAAATTGGCTAAAGTTATGTTTGTAATTATGAAATGTAAAAAATTTTGTGTTCCATTACAAGTTCTGCTGCTCTTTCTTGTTACTCGTTATCAAATATTAACATTGATATTTTTATAGTACAAATATCTATTAATTTTGTTAATAATTAGTTTTTATAAAAAAAATTATAATTAATTGTCTTTAATGAAATCGCTCATTTGTCAATTACATTATTTTTGTCTACAAAATTAGAAACACATACCTTAGGAACTTAGATCAATAATTTATTACTATTTTGATAGTTTGATAGATCTATATATGTTAAGAACCGCTTGGTCATTACAGAAATGAATCATCACCTGAACACTTAGTCATTGGAGGATATAAGAGAAGCATATTCCATTTTGTACTTATAGTAACCGTCAAAGGATTGCTATATCCTCCGAAAAAGAATCTGAAACAGTTTTCGAAACTTTAAAATATTCAACTTATTAAATAAATTTATTATAAAATAATTATTTTATGTAACTTTTTATGATTTGAAACAATAATTCAACTTTCGAAATGTGATTTCGGAGATCTAGGATTTTTCCAACCGTCATGAATTAGGAAGGTTTCTACTCCATCATAGCAATATTATCAAAGATATTAACTGTTTTTATTCTCCATAAAAAAAATAGTGAGTTTGAATTTGATTTCTATTTTTTTTTTATCTTTTAAAACTTTGTAGACACTATTTTTTTATTCTTGTAAAATATATTAAATTTTACCTTTAATTTCTTTTAAATATATATTTTTTATTTTTATCCCTTTAATTTTTAAAGTTATTTTTTTCTAACGATCATTGTAAAATAAATAAATAACATTTGTTTTAATAATTTGTTAACAATAGTTGTGAATTACATTTAAGATGATCACTCAACTACATTTTAGTAAATAAAAAATATTTACAAATAATCATATAATATTAAAGATTAAAAATGATAGTTCTAAAATTTAAAAGAATAAAAAAAAATTCAAGAACCAAAATTAAAATTTTATTTTTTTAGAGATTAAAAACATATTAAAATTATTTTATTAATAATATTTGATTCGTTTTAGTGGGGTTAATATGCTATATTAATTTGCTTTGACAAATATTGTTATTATTATTGTCATTCTATAACGACTGGCTTTGGAAAAAAATGCGTAGCGTTAGAAATATATATAATTCTAATTCTAATACATCTTTAAATATATTCTCTTACATTAAGAGAAATTTATTAAAAAATATATAATTAAAAATTACTCTATATTTAATAAAATTTACATCATTTCAGAAATTTAAAAATAAGTTTCAATAATAAATTAATAGCATTTCTCTCTCTCCTTTTTTAATGTTAAAAGCGAGTCTTTAATTTCAAATTAGAAAATATATATTTTATTAAAAAATTGAAAACATGTAATGATACGATTTTAAATATTCCTATCATGAAAACTCGCTTTTATAGTGGGTAAAATATTAACCAAATTTGTTGATTAATATGTTAATATACATCAACAATTGAAGTAAGCACCATCACCTGTTAGAGAATATAATTGATTAATTTTTTATGATGTTTGTTATATCCTTCATAAATAAGTGTAATTGTAATTCATTTGAATCATCTTTTATAATTATTCTTTTTATTTAACTTATATTTATTATTTTTATCATTTCCATCCTGTGATTTTAACTACCACTATTTCATCACAATCACGACTATGATAGGTTTGTTATGAAATATTGATAGACTATGGCCAAGGTCAAAGAATCTAAGAGGTGATACATTAAAGGAAACAAGAGGAATGAGATGATAGACCATGGGTCAAGGGTCCAATCACTGGAGTTATGACCACCTTGAAGACCAGTAGACACCTTGAAGACCAATGGGTTTTCCAAGCCCAAGGTACTCTTTAATTTGGACCACTCTATCATGAAGATAAGACATAGTTCTAGTTGTAAATATTTTGTACATAGTTCTCTTATATAGGCTTATTTTTGTCTTTGTATTTGTGAGGCACATTAGTTTCTTTTATTAGTCATTGTATATTGATTCTAGGGTGGGTTACTTGGAGAGTTTGACTCCATTTAACCTCCGTTGTTGATACACTAATTTTCTATTTTTTTTTTCAGTAAGAAAAGAGGGGTAGCATTTAGCAATGCTTGAGGGTATGACTAGTAATTGGGCTAGAATTGAGCCTAGGCAAAATTTTACATATTGGACTCATTTTACTCCTAATTTTTCATAGATTTGATTTAGTTAGGTTTCATCATCATTGAATGAACCTAACTAAACCAAATCAAACATTTTTGAAATAATCAAAGTGAGCAAAACTTGAGTTAGCTGCCCACCTTGCTTAGCTTCCTCTTTGGCTGAATTGCTTCTCTAATTCTCAAGGAGTTGAGAAGCTTGTAGCACAAGCTTCTCCTTAGCTTACTTCCCAAGCAAGCTAGCTAAGTGAGAAGCTTGCTCCACAAGTTTCTAAACTCACCTAGAAGGTCAACTAACCTTACCATGGTTCCTAGTGAACCATGGTTAAGGTTAGCTTACTCCTTAAGCTACCTACCTCTATATATTTGTAATTTCTACTTTTGTAATCACTTTTGACATATTTTGAGAAATAGAATTCAGAATTCTCTCATTTTAAGAGTCTAATTTCGTGGAGAATCTCCTTCTTCTAGAAGCTTCACAAAGGAACTTCTCATTTGTACTTAGTTCCTCAAGTTTCTCTCCTTCAAGAGAAACCGAACCACCTTGGGAAGCATCTTCAAGCTTTTGAAGCTTGAACTCATCCAAATCTTCCATTGATGTGAAGAACCTCACGAGAAGAAGAGACTTAGCATGGTTCAACTTGAAGAAATATCAATCTTCTCTAAGTAGTTCTATCAAATATGAAGAGAACCTAACTTTATAGGTTTTGGTTATTATCTTATTTTTATATTATGACTTTTGAATATTATATACAATATTTTTTTAACTCTTATCGATGACTTTTATTAATTTACCACTGTGGATATATAAACATGGTAACTTGATTAATGTAAATCTAATTATTTGTTAATTAAAATAATAATAGGTTCAATTTTTTTTAAAGTAAAATCTTGAGTTAAAACATTGTGTATGGAAAAAAAATGGTTAAAAATGAGAGATCTCTAAAGATAATTAGTTAATTTCTTTGACGATAATTAATTATTAATAAATTTGATAGAAACTTAAATACTCTATATTAATAATATCTTAAAAAAAACTTTCGTTTTAAATCAACTTTTAATTTTTATCAATGACTTTCAATAGTTGACAATTCACATGATAGTGTCAAACTTAATTAACTCTCCTGTAATATTTTTTATGATTGAGTTTTTGGAGTCAATTTTTTTTATTAAATATTTTGCATGTAATATCTTAAAGTTGACACTTAAATTTATTTTCCATATAATGTGAAAAGTTTGAGAAAGTAGTTGTGGATAATCTTTTAAAAAGTTCGAGTTAAAGAGGACAAAACTAAGGATTTAATAACTCTTCTCCAATTTTTATCTCTTAAAAATGTTTTATGATTTATTAACAAAAAAATTTAACTTATTTTTATAAAGTACTTATATTTTTAATAATTATGTTATTAATATGATCTATCTCAATTGACTTGTTGGTTTTGATATAATATATATAAATAATTTATGATTAATTTTGAAATAACTTATATAAATAATTTATGACATAGTGTTCATGAAAAAACCTCTTTTAAATCCTATCAACATTATAATATATAATAGCAAGGGAAATGTATTTTTTTCTCTTTTAAGACAACATCCATACATTGAACACTTGATAATGTTTTCTTTTTAAAGTGAGAATATTCATACTCAACACACAGAAAAATAAAAAAAAAAAACGTGTCTTATTATGGTATAAGATGAAAAACTCAAAAGAATATTTTGTATTTTTCTTTAAACTAATTTGTTTCAATTGAAAGATAAATAAAATTTAGTTAAAAATTATTTTTATCGTCAAAAATCGAACTTGAATATAATACTAAAAAAAGTTCAAAATTTGTATGCATAAATAAATAAAAAAATTGAAATACGCAATGTATGCCGTAAAACATGAATAAAAAATACAAAAATAGCATAGAGAATAACATGACATTCACGTATATATAGACACAGTGTGCATGTGAAAATTCACTCTCCGACGAAAAATTCCAAATCATGTTGATCTGGTCCTTCTAGTCAATGGCTTGAAACTTTAATGTTTATCACTCGCCATACTTTCCGGCAGATTGAGCTGCACCAAGCGTTGGTTTATTGCTTGCATTGGTCTTACATTAACTTCTTAATCCTGCAAATTTTTATATTCGTTACTAATTTTTAAATAAATAACTGTATAGAAATACTCATCAATCAAATTGGAAAATAATTGGCGCATTACAATTTTGATTAATCGTAATAGGTATGTTTGGTTATTAATATATGGCATATAGAGTTTTTGAAAAAAATTTATTGAATAAAAATTTGGGCTCATTCCATCTCAGCTATTCACAAAGAATTAGATAAAAGTAAAATTAGAAGGAACAAAAATAAAGATATAAATAGTGGTAGAATGTCGCATAATAATTTAGTGATAATTAGTTAAATATATTTGCTAATTGAATTTACTAACTATGATATCATGAACCCTATAATTCACAAGAGTTGAATCGAATTTGGAGTAAGTCAGCTGGAGCTTTCCCAATTGGGATACTGTTTGAGTCGTTTCATTCCTCAAATGAATGGGGATTGCATTGATCCCTTTTGGCATTGGCTCCATTCGGGTTTAATTTCTCTCCCCAATGAAGTGGTTCTTTCTTACTCTTTGTATCATCATAATTAAATTACTTATGTAAAAAGTGTTAAAGCAAATCCCTTTTGAAAAATGCATATTGAAAATTATTTATGTAAAAAGTGTTATATCAACCTCTATGAAAGATTAAATGTAGAAAGTGAGATTGAAAAAAATTCAACCACCAATTTTAAAATCAACAAATCAAAGTGTGTAAAAAAAGTTTCTAAATATAGAGATCCACATTCACTTAATTTTTTTTTTGGTGTTGATGTAATCTTTTTTTGGTGTTGACATTCACTTAATTTAATACAATGAAATATTAAATAATTTTTAAATTTTATAAAATTTTAAAGACTAAATATATTTATTAAGAACATTTAAATTAATAGTTGAATTATTACAATTCAAATTAACATAAAATATAAATTATTAAGTGAAATTATTTTAGTCAAATATATTATTTAAGTAATTGAATCCTTATATATATATATATATATATATATTATTTTACTCTAATTCATTTCATTCCATTTTATTATTTTATTTTTCAACGATGCATTTTATCTATTTCAATAAGTCATCTATCGGATATGGGAAACTTCTTTCACACTATTAGATTTTTTCATGTTTAAGGTGATGATTGGATTCTTTTTCTTTGTTTTATTTTTCTTCCTTAATTAATTTCTAGATTTAATTCTTGCTAAGTGAAGATGATATAACTTCTCTTATACAAATAATCTTTAATATACATCTTTCTTTCAATTAGCTCTTATAAGGGGAGGGAGTACAACTTTTTTATAATTTGATTTGTGAAAAATAAAATAGATGTTAATTAATAATACACAAAATTATAATAAAAATTCAACCAATTATACCTAGGTCTTCAAGTTTTGTAGATCTGTTGTTGAAAGAAAAAAAATATATTAAAATAGTGTTTAAAAAACATTTGCATGCAACCCAATTACATTTTTAAAAAATTGAGTTTTTTCCTTACTAAAGTTGTCTCTCTATTTTATTTTTCGTTGTTGGGATGAATTATATACTTAAATCTAATGGAGTGCTCTCAATATATACATGCATAAAAACCACCTTCCACTCATTCTATTTTCCTATTTTTTGTCCACTCAATACTAGAGTGATGTTCCTTCTTTTTCTCAACAGAAGAACAACATACTTCACTCATTCAAAAATCATAAGCACGTACTAACAGTTGGAAGCAAATATGCTAAAGAAGAGAAGAACCTTGGATGTAGTCAAAGTAATTATTTTTCCGCTTTTCAATCTTGACCTTTAACTAATTCCCAGTTTTCTATTTTAATTTTCGAACACGCTTTTAAATTGTGTCCTTGCCAGCATTCTTGTCCATACAATATTACATCAAATATATGTCCATAGTGAATTACACTTCATAGTTTCAAAAGGTGTTAACAAAAATGGAAACTCTTGCTACGCAGGTTCTGATTTGCAGTTTATTAACGACACTAGTTTTCCTATCATGTCCAGCAATGTCTCAGGAAGTTATTAGTAAGTATCAGAAAAAAAAGAATGAAACGATGGTAATTAAATATTTTTTAATACATGAATTTAAATACACACATAAACTTGCACGAACATTCTGGGATTCTTTTTATGAAATTAAAGACTGTGTCCTATATGGTAAGATACTCTAAATGTTAATTCGGTTTTTGTTGGCACGTGCAGAGAAGGGTGATGCAGTGAAGCATGATTATGGAATAGAGAAGAATGATGCTGAGTTTAATTATGATATGAGGAGTAAGAAAGGACCATTCCACTGGGGAGAAATTAAACCTGAATGGAGCCAATGCCAAAAGGGATCGATGCAATCGCCGATTCATTTGACGAATGAAACGATTAAAATAGTGTCCGAATTGGGACCGCTCCAAGTGAATTACACCGCCAGATCCCATACAACTGTTGTGAATAAGGGTCATCAAATCATGGTTAGCCAGTTCAATTACCACTAAATTATAATGCAACTTCCTACTACTAATTTTTCTTTTTGTCCCTTCTAATTTTACTTTTATCTAATTCTTTGTGAATAGATGAAATGGAATGAATCCACAAACTTTTTACATATCAATGGAACTCAGTACCTACTTAAAACGTCCCATTGGCACTCTCCCTCTGAACACACCCTAAATGGCAAAAGGTACATGCATGCATAAATTTGTAGATCTGTATATCAAATATCTCTCCATCTTTAATTATACACAATTTTTTTTATCAACAACTGAAAAAAGCTCATGTTGTGAGGAATAATTTTCTGCGGTGGAGAAGACTGTTGGGGAACAGAAAAAGAATTAAGAAGAAAAATGGTTATTGGTATGGTTTGTAGCTGTCAATATGGAAGGGAAAACTTTTACTGCATGTGACCAATTTGTTGTTCAAAGTGCTGTCTTTGAATTCATGGTTGTATATAATGTTTAATCTTGAAAATACTTTGTACTTAAGCTAAGTATTTCTATTATTAATAAAATTTGTTTGCTGATTAAAAAAAAAACTCATCAAAGAATCTGCTATTAGTGATGACCCTTGCATAAATTAAATACTACTCTTATCAAAATTTAAGCAGTTGAATTAAATATCTAATTGGTTTCAGGTTGGATCTAGAGGTGCACATGGTGCACGAATCACCATCCGGACAAACTGCAGTTATTGGAACACTCTATAGAGTTGGAGAATTTCCAGATGCCTTAATTGATTTGGTAAATGAAAGATGTCAGTGTGTCACTGTCTTTGTTTTTAGTGAATACATACCAAATTACTTATATATACGCTGTGCAACTTTTCTAGGTAATCCATCACTTGAAGGACATTCCTCACATAGGAGACGAAATGGATGTGGGTCCACTTGATCCTAATCCGATGATTAAAGACGTAAACTCGTATTACAGATATATGGGTTCATTGACTACTCCTCCGTGCACTGAAAATGTTCTTTGGACATTGTTTAAAGAGGTTTGTTAACTCCCATTTGTCTTTGATATATCAATTTAGCAGTATTTGGAATAATAATTTCGGCTATAGTTTCTTTTTTTTTTCTTCAAGTTTTTATAATCTGATGAACCCGTGTAATTCATCAGGTAGGAACCGTTACACCGGAGCAACTTGAATTGCTTCGAAAACACCTTCGTCATGTAAGTTACTAAAGCTTTTTTCATATATCTCACTTGAATATATGGATACAGATGATGTAAATTAACCGAGAATTTATAATATGTAGAGAGGGGAGTTGTACATAAATTGCTAATTGGAGCGGAAAAAGATGTTTGTTTAATCCTAATCTTAAAAAGGAAGTTTAAATAGAATATGCCAAGTGTAAAAGGTTTTGTAGTCAATAATTGTCGTATAATTAAAAATTATTGACATTTATAAGAATTATTTAAAAAGTAATATCAATAATATTTTTAATTGATTAAAAATGTAAAATCTATATGTTGACAATATTGAAATTAAAATTTGTAAAGCGAGACTCAAATTAGATTTTATAATATACAACCATCATGAAATAGTATATATAAGGTTTTAAATTTAATTATTATTATTATTATTATTTTAATGCGTCAATTATTTTCCAATTTGATTAATGAGTATTTCTATACAGATTTCTCATTAAAAAATTAGCCACCAATATAATATAATTCATTGACAAGTCAATGTATTTTACAATATATATATATATATATATATATATATATATTCTTTTTTGTTTTTTTACACATTAAAAAAAAGGTGAACCGCAAACGATATTTTGCACACTAGAAAAATTTAAAAAGTCATTTACAAGCTTGGTTTATTTGCAGGATTCAAAAGCTAATGCAAGACCAACTCAGCCACTAAACAACCGTTTGGTGGAGCTCAATCAGCCGAAAAATACGACGAGTGATAAAAATTAAAGTTTCAAGCTATTGACTAGGGCATAAATAATGAGCAGAATATGATTTGGAATTTTTGGTACGAGAGTGAATTTTCACATTCACACTAGCTCTATATATACGTGAATGTCATTTTAATCCTAATCATGTTTTACGGCATATATTGCCAATTTTAATTTTTTTTATGCATTTATGTATAGATTTTCAATTTTCATCCTATACCTGAATAAGACACTTTTTTTTTTCCTTGAATGTTGATTGTTGAGCATTAATATTATCACTTGTTGCTCTAAAAAAAACATTTCTAATTGTTCGATGTGTGTTATTGTGTTGAAGAGCAATGAGTAGGCTACAGATTCTTGGTGACTGAAGAATGGTAAATTCATGGAGGGGAATATCACAATGGGATCTTCAAAAGAGGGTATTAATTGGACATTTTGCTACTAGTGTGAAGGAAGTGGAGCAAAATTGCGAACCTAAACCTCTTAGAGTCGTAACTGTTTGGAGGGAGATGGTGATATATAAGGAGTTTGTTGCCAAAAATCGGGAAGCATAACTGTGGAGGTAAAGAGGAATTTTGTATTAAAAAAAAATTAAAGGGTATAAAAATGGCGTTATAAAATTGGCACAAGCAACATTGTGGAAAATTTGATGTGTGAATTGGAGATGCAACAAAGGAGGTGTAGGAGTTGGATATATTAGGGGAGAATCGTGATTTGGAGGAAGAAATGAGAAAAAGAAGGGAAGCCATGTCAAAAGTTCATAGATGGACAAGTTTGAAGTGTAGTATGTTGTGGTAAAAATCTAAAACAATGTTATCAAACTCAACTTCAACTATTTGATTGAATCAGTCCGACAAGGAATCAGACATGTAAGTAAAGTCGTCTGAGTTATCATGTTAAGCCATTGAAACTATCATTTAATGTATCACAAATAATATATATTATATTTAAAATCTTAAACATGTTATATATTCATGCGGTCTAACTAGTAACTCATTAACTTAATAACCAGATCCTTTAACAAGTCAATGATAAATCTAATTCTGATAACATTAGTTTAGAATAAAATGTCTCACGGAAGGGATGCTAATTTTTTTTTCTTTCTTATAATATGTTGAAGAGGAGGGCAAGAAATCAAATTCTTTACATAAGGAAGGATAGTGCGTTATATGATGAACTTAATGGTTTGAAGAGGGCAAGGTCATTGCTTACGTTTTATAGATTTCAGGCGAAATAATAAATATGAACCTTTATATATTTTTTAATAATTATATTATTGATATGAAATATTCATTTGTTTTAATAATAATTATTTTATTTGAAAATCTAACTAATTATCTTAATACCTTACTTAAAGAGATTAAGTTCAATGCCACTTAAATTATTAGAATACATGATATAGAGAAGAGAAATGGGAGAAAAATAAAATAAGTTAAAAATCAATCTATTGAGAATATAAATATATTTACAAAAGGATTACATCAAGACAACAAAAACTAATAATCCTACTAACTAACTAACTCCTATATAATTTTTTATCATTAATTAATAACCCCCGCAAGTTGGAAGTGTTACAACACTTTCGATTTGGAATGAAAAATACAAGTATAACAAAACAAAGTAAAAAACAATGAATGTCAAAAATACATCGGCTAAAAAATATACAAAAACTAGAATGATCAAAAGTCACACTAGACACAAGCTTAACCATTAAGCAAAAGTTATAATACAACAAAGTCAAACATGCTTAACAACCTAAAAGACAGAAGCAACAAATGTAAATGCCTAATTATCATAAAGCAAAAACAACGAATGTAAATGCCTAATTATCATAAAGCAAAAACAACGAAGCTTAACCATCAAGAATAGAAATCAAAATTGAATCTCCTTTTCTCCCGTATAAATAATAATAGACTCTGAAAGTAATAAGATAATTTCAATAGGATGTACAAAGCAGAAAAATAAAAATCAATGGACACCAAATTTTAACGTGGGAAAACCCTCTATGTGAGGTAAAAACTCACGAGACCTAATCCAGTAAAAATTCCACTAATAATAATCAATAAGTACATCACAAGTCCTCCTGAAATCACTAGAGATCACAAGAAATATAGTTTTTCACCAATATGATGAATAACAACATAAGAAAACCTCCAAATGGTTATCTAACTAAATAATTGAGAGAATCAAAATACACAAAATTTGATACCAAACACTTTTTCATCAAATTGGTTACTCTGTTATTTCTCATGAAATTCTTATTTTCTCTATTTCACAAAGAGACACAATGTACATAGATGCACACACTATACTCTGATTTCTCTTTCTTATGAAAGGTGAAAGGTTGATCTCATGACCTATCAAGAATCACCACACTTGATGTTAATACAATTAACATGTTCATTTATTATTATTATTATTAAAATCAATATCAACCCAAATAAATAAATTAGTGAACAGAAGCTTACATAAAAAAAGAAAACAATAAATCATAGCAATATAAAACTGTCTTCAAAGAGGATTTTGCACAAACAACCTGTGAGCAGAAATTGCAAAATAGCACAATAGAGGGACCGAAGGACTGGAGGCTATAGCAGTCACATATCCAAGCGATTCTTGCATTCTTCTTTCTTTTCTTGAATTGAAGATGAAATTCCCTAAATCATTGCACAACAGTAAGGTACTGAGATCAATAAACACAAATCCTTTGAAAAAAAGAAAAAAACAAACAAACCTCATAGAAAGGAATTGATCCATTGGTAGAAATAAATAGGCTTCCGAAATTTCTAGAATCAAAACTCAGATTCAATCATCACCAAACAATTACATTTAGATCATGTAACCACAACAAGTTGGAATTCTTTACCCGTCTTCTCAAGCCATCACTACTAGAATTTTTCTTATTACATGCGACTTTTCCTGCGAATTTTTCATAAAAATTTGCAGGACACGTTGTTCCTACAAATTTTTCTGCGAAATTTTATTTACAGGTAATACCTTCGTGGATAATATATTTTTGCGAATTTTAAAATTCGCAGGAAATTTTCCTGCGAAATTTCTTGCAAAAAAAAATTTGCAGGAAATTTTCCTACAAAAAAAAAAATCCATAGGAAAATTTGCAAGAAACTGTCCTGCAAAAAAAAATTGCAGGAAATTTTCCTGCAAAAAAAAATTCGTAGGAAACTTTCCTGCAAATTTTTTTGCAAGAAATTCTGTAAGAATATTTTTTACGAAATAATTAAAAAAAATACTATAAATTATATATTTTAAGAATTCATAATCTTTTATTTTCATGTCTCATACATAATCTTTCAAATTCTAAGATTGTAGATTATAAGCCTAACACTCAACCATACAATTCAACTTGTAAGGTAAGTGTTGTCCCAACTTATATACTCTTTAATTGTTTTATTTTCAATCGATGTGGGACTTGAAGATTTTTTAAAATATTAAAATTAAATATTTTTTTATTTTTCCTGCGAATTAAAATTTGCAGGAAAATTCGCAAGAAAAGTTACCTACAAAATTTTTCTACCATTTAGTAAACATTACTTGCGAATTTATTTTTGCAAGAAAATCCGCAAGAAACAAAATAAAATTCTTACAATATTTTCTGCAAATTTTTACCATGAAAATTTTTTTTCCATGGTTATTAAAATTGTAGCAAAATTTGTAAGAAATATCTGTAAATTATTTTTTGCAGGAAAATTGGCAAAAAAATTCTGCGAATTTTTTTTGCAGGAAAATTCGCAAAAAATTTCTGCAAATATTTTTTTTGCAAGAAATTTCGCAACAACTTTCTATGAATATTTTTTTGCAAGAAAATTTGCAAAAAAATAACACTTTTCTAGTAGTGCATTTTTCATGCGTAAATGGGTGAAATGAAAATATACCAAAGAAAAGGAATGAGATAAAAAGGAACAAGATTCACAAAGTAGATTTTCTTGTTTCGGGGAAAAAAATGGTAAAGAAAATAAAAAAATGAAAAAGCAAAAGAAATATCATAGAAGCAGCGAAAAAGATTTTCAAAAGTGGATAATAATCATCTAGAATCAACTCTTATATATAAGCATTTATAACATAAAATAGATGAATAATTAAATTAAAAATAGCATATCTTATTATATTAAATAAATAATATAACGTTAATAAATTTTAAAAAGATGTATTATATTTTTTTTATCCAATTAATTTATATACTATAAATTATTATAAATCATTATATAAATAATTTTGAAAAAAAAAAGTTACATTTCCATATTAGAAAGACTAAAATATGACAAAAAAAATTTAAAGAGTAAAACAAAATTAAAGAGTTCTAGAAAACAAAAATATATTTTATTCTTTTAAGACTATAATACATATTTAAAATAAAATAAAATTATAATTATATCACAATTTTATAATTTTAAAAAGTAATATAAAATAACTTTATGTTTAAAAGTAATATAAAAAAATATATATATCACAATTATATATATAATTTTTTTAAAAGAATTTGAACCTCTCTTAATCAAAAGCTCGTCTAGCAAGAAGGATCAATATAAAGTTATATTTTCAATAATTATTTAAGAAAATGGAGTGAAAAAAACTGATATTTGTTCAAATTAAATAGAGAAAATAGATATACAAGCAAATTCATGTGTTATATGGAATTTTTCAAAAGAAGAAATAAGGAAAGCTGTGTGAAATTATGAAGGCTCAAAAGTATCAAGTTTTTGAGAGCAGATAAAAAGAGACATTGTTACCTTTATGAGAGGTTCCAAAGAAATAATAAACTAGAAAGAGGGTCAAATAACTCTTTTTTAATATTGTATTGATCCCTAAAAAAGCTAATCCTGTAGCGTTAGGAAGTAACATACCTATTTCACTTAAGTACATATAAGGTGCTCTCGAAAGTGCTTAAAAATAGGTGAAGCGGGATCTAAATCTATTGTAGCAAATTAAAATTAGTATAGTGACGTGAACTCTTCATTATCATGAATGTTTATGATGCGCCCTTTTATTTTTCTAAATGTAGACCGCGATTTAGATTAGCCTAATCTTATATATTTAGAGTAAAATACATAAAACAAAATGTCTAACTTTAAGACAATATATCCATACATTGAACAAGTGATAATGTTAATACTCAACATAAAGGAATGAAAAAACAATCACGTCTCTGATAAAATTTATTTTAATACATATCTATGAAAGAAATGAAAATTTGAAATTGAAAATATATGTATCTCCCTAAAACATGGAATAAAATACAAAAATAGAAAAGAATAACATTAATCACATTCACATACAGGCCTAGTACTGCATGTTAAAATTCACTCTCCGATCGACCAAAATTCCAAATCATATTTTGGTCATTTACAAATGCCCACGTCAAAGTCAATGCCTTGAAACTTTAACGTGGATCTTTCGGCTTATTGAGCAGCACAAAGCGGTTGTTTATTGGCTGCAATGGTCTTGCATTAACACCTGAATCCTGCAAATTAAACAAAGATGAGACTAAGTCATTTCCAATACAGACGTTCTAAGTGATTTCACTGTAGAGGTAAGACTTTAAAAGATAATGATGTGGTTTAATACAATAATTATTATAAAAATGAATAACAATTAATTATGTGAAATTTTTTTGTGATTGACTATTTCAATTATCACATAACTTTCATATATTCTACTCTCTTTATCTCATGTTAAGTATTATATTTGAAGAAAAAAAAGAAATTGTTGTTTAATGTAATATTAATTATTATTTTTATTTATATTCACTATAATATTCTTTAGAAAGTTGTTATCATTTTTAGTAATAACGATTATAATTATTAAATTAACTTTTAAAATCACTACTATCTTTTATTTTTTTTATTAAAAAAAACATTTATGAAAAGACATAATAAATAATTAAACAAATTTCTCTATCAATGACGACTCTCTCTCTCTCTATTTAAATAATAAATTATTGGTTGCAGGTAATGTGAGACCGTGTGAAAAGCTATAGTAACTTACATCATGAACGGCTTCTCGAAGCAATCTGATTTGCTCCCTTGAAACGGATCTCATCTGATCAATTACACAAGGTTCATCAGAGTATAATAAATCTTGAAGAAAAGAAAAAACAAACTATGACCTAAATATTCCAAATACTGCTAAATTGATATATCAAACCTCTCTAAGTATGGTCCAAGAAACATCCTCAGTGCACGGAGGGGTAGTCAATGAACCCACGTATCTGTAATACTGTGTTCCGCTAATGCTTATTTTAACCAGTCTAGGATCCATTACACCCACATCTTTTTCTGCTCCCGTACTATTGGAAATGGTTACCAAGTGCTTCGTCAACTAGAAAACATGTACAAAGTATACATAAGTAATTTAAGCATATATAATATTAATTCACTCATATGAAAGACACTGTGACATCTTTAATTTACCAATGCCAAGAAAGGATCTGGTACTGTTCCAACTTTATACAACATTCCAATAACTGCAGTTTGTCCTGATGGAGTTTCGTGCACCATGTGTAACTCAAGATCCAACCTGAAACCAGTTGGATATTCAATTAAACTACTTAAGTTTTTAGTTTCTGCAAGGGTAAATCTTCCTGATGATTAATTGGAGCTTCTTTGCATTTGTTAATAAGAAAAACATTTACATATTTATATATATATATATAAAGGTGGAGAGATATTTTGATATATAGATCACAAATTGATGTACCTTTTGCCATCTATGGTGTGTTCAGAGGGAGAATGCCAATGGAACTGTTTTAGTACATACTGAGTTCCATTGATTTGTAGATAGCTTGTGCCCGCAAGCCATGCCAGCTATTCAAGAAGAATTAAATATTCAAACAAACTTAGTAGGGGCAAAAGGAAATTAGTAGTAGAATATTGCATAATAATTTAGTGAAAAATGAATTAAATATATATTTGCAAATTGACTGTAACCTTGATATCATGACCCCTATTCTTAAGAGTTGCATTGGATGGCCGGTAGTTCATCTGAAGTGTTCCCAAATGGGATACTATTTGAACCCTCTCATTCAACAAATCAATCGGTGATTGCATGGATCCATTTTTGCATTTACTCCATTCGGGTTTAATGTCTCCCCAATTAAATGGTCCTATCTCACTCTTTACATCATAGTTAAACTCGCTTTCGTCCTCTGCCAACAAAAAAACGAATTAACATTTTAAAAAATCTTATTATTATATAATTACGTGATACACTTAAAGTACAAAATAGTTTTACAGGATTACCATCTAATTATAAATCATCATTTGTGATCATAATTTGTTAACTTTTACAATAAATAAATAAAAATTATAGACCTAGGTTAGTGGAAACAATTATTTTTAGAAAAATAAAAATTAATAATCATAATCATATATAAAAAAATATAAATATAAATATAAAAAATAATCCTTAGTAGATTCAATATATAAAATTAGAAATATAAAATACAATATTTTTAAATATACATTAACAATTTAATTAAAATGAAATGAGACATTAAAGATGTGAGATTCAATTTATATCACCCTTAAATTCTATAGTTAATATAGGACCTAAAATTTAATTTGATAAAAAAAAATCCCTAGAAAAGTGTGTGGATTCATTGGTAAATAGTATTTACATGCGATGGTTTAATTAATTTTCTAAAGCATGCATGCAAATTAAAAACAAAGCAACTAAGAAAATGGATTCTTACCAACTTCTTGAGACATTATTATTGGGCATGATAGCAAAACAAGTGCCATTAATAAACTGCAAATCAGAACCTGCTTAGCAAGCTTTTCCATTTTAGCTAGCTAACACCTTTCCGGAGCTATATATGCAGGGTGATTTCCTATGGATATTTGATGTAATTGTATATATGTGGAATAATGCTGGAAAGAATTAATACATTAAAAGCTACGTGCTACTATATTTATAGACAGCCACAGGGCGTGAACATTAAAAAAGAAACTGGGAATTAATTAAAGGTCAAGGGTTGAAATGTGAAAACTATTACATTGCGGTCATTCAAGACACTTTTCTTAATTTAGACTTGTATTGTATCCAAGCAATTTTAAAACTTTAGAAACCAATAAGAAGGTGCCAATTTTCTATCAACAAAATATATCTGGTTGGCACATGGACGGTTCTACACACGTTTTATGTCCTTAATTATGCAGCATGTGTACTTCAGTGACATCCAAAAATATGCTTTTGTGAAAATTTATTTCACTCACGTTTGCAATGACACCTGGTTTGACAGAATACATTTTTTTGTTGCTTGCAAGGTTTGACAAAAGCCATTCTTATAGTATTAACTATGATGTTCTCTTTGAAGTTTTGAACGACGTAATTGACTCATTGTCCATCACAGAATAAGAAGCAAATTAAAACACTCCATACAAGTAAAAATCAATCACACTCGATCTTACGAAACAAGACTACCAATAGTTTGAACAGAAAACTCAAAACTGCGTCAACTACTCTCAAACTAATGATTTAGACTTTAGAGTTTTCCGGATGTTCTTATAATTTTTCAAATATAAAATTAAAAAATTTAAATATATTTTTAATTTTTGTAAAATGAGCATTTTTATTATTATTTTGATTTCTGTAAAATAAAAAGAGTTTTTCATCTTTTTAAAATTTATAAACATTGTTTTTAATCCATGTAAAATGAGTAATTTATTTTGTTCATTGTAAAATTATTTTTCTTTAATTTTTATTCCACTAAAATTTAAAGTCCCTATTCTTATCCTTGGTAAACAATAAGGTATATACATAACACTTATTTTAAGGATGTATAAAAAATTTAGATGTGTGACACACATAAAATATCAAAAATAGTTGTGTGTATTACTTAAAATGATCACATAACTTTCTAATAAACATAAAAATAATTAAAAAGAATTATGAGTTTATTTTAATACATGCTTAGAAGTGTTTTTAAGATATTATCTATTAAAGATATTCTTTATTTTTAATAGAAAATCTCTTAAAAATATTTCTAACTTGTATCCATATATACTTTATATAATAGTAAGAACTAAAACAATAGTTCCAAAATATAAAGATAAAAAATCAAAGAAATTTTTTTATAAGGACCATAATTAAAACATTCATTTTGCATGAACTAAAAACATATTTAATATTTAAAAAAAATAAGGGTTAAGAATATTGTAAACAACTTTTATTGGTCCTATCACATATTTTTAATGAGTTAGTGTTTTGTATCAACGAGTTTTCATATACACATGTTTTCACACTGACAAGATATTGTCTACTTTATACTTAAGTCTTTATGGTTTTGCTTTAGGTCATTAATATATTACTCAAAAGATCTCTTTATCAATAAAGACAATTACATATATTTATAAACTTGTGTTGACTATCCTTTGTTCAAGTTATGCAGGACTTTATTTGTATCCCAACAATTTTTCTTCAAATAAAAGACCATGGTTTAATCATTCTTTATAGCAGAAATTAATTAGTTTACAAGTATATCCAATAATGACTCATAGAGTTCAATCACATTATAAGTATTTGTATTGTCATTTTATCATCAACTCACGATATAACAAGACACACTTTTTAACTTTCTATATTACTAAGAAGATTCTCTCTATATATGAACTTATCATTAATAAATTTTTTTATATAATGAATCGTATACCCGAATCCATCTACCAACCATCATAATTGCTTAGTCAGTTATTTAGTTGAATCAATGACTCTAATTTCATTTATTGTGTATTAAGAAGTTCTCACACACACATCTTTACATTGATAAAATATTCTTCACTTTAAACTTAAGTTCTCATAATTTTATTTTTAATTATCATTCAAAAGATTTATTACTAATGAATTCTTGATGTGAGACTTTGTTGTATCTTAATGATTAAAAAATAATTCGATTCTCCTAAATGTTTTCTTGGCAAATTAATGGGATGATAAAAATATTTTACAAATAATATAACTACCTAATAATTGAATAATTCATACAAGAGTCCGTTTCTTTGTCGATCGATCTGGTTAATTATATAGTTAATTAATGAGTTCGATCGGACCCGAAAAGAGTGGAATGTTGAAAATAAGTCATTCACTTATTCGGTATTAATTGTCGCCCTAAAAACAAATAATAAAAAAATCTGTATTGTCCAATAGATCAAGACGCTTATAAATGTAGAATATAAATTTTTTAAATGTTAATTGTACAAGTTAACTCGGCCTTGACTGCAGCCATCGTAAACTAATTTAGAATTATAATCTTGTGTTTCGGGTCATCATTTTTGTCTACAGTCTGAAATGTATAATAAAATTATTTTTATAACAAAGACCAATCGAATAGTCCATCATAATCTGCAGTTGTGTTCATCATATTGATCATGTTCTGTGTCGTGCATGGAAACTAGAAAGAACTAGGTGCAACTAAACTGGTCAGAGCACGCTCCATATATATATTTATTACAAGAAATAAAATTTATATATATATATATATATATATATATATATATATAAATAGCTTTTTGAAGTTTTAAATGGCTTGAATAGTGCCTTTGATAAAAAGTTTAGATCTTTAATTTTACCTCCCTAAACTAATCCTTAATCAAACATTCAGAGTAATTATGAAATGCTTCTAGAAATTTACTTGGTTTCTCTTGGAAGATTCGTGCCTGCTGAGGCCATTTGCATTCTTGATTGTCTCATTAAGCTAACTCTTAATCAAACATTCAAAGTAATTATGTAATGCTTCTTGAAATTAACTTCGTTTTCTTTGAAATATTCGTGCCTGCTGATGCCATTTGCATTCTTCATATTTGTCTCAATAAACTAACCCATAATCAAACATTCAAAGTAATTAATTGTAAAATGCTTCTTGAAATTAACTTAGTTTCTCTCGGAAGATTTGTGCTTACTAATGCCATTTTGCATTCTTGATATATATTCTATAACAATTTATTTTAATGACGTTTTTATTCTCATAATTATTTTCATATCATTCACTTTTTTTTCATTAACTATTCGCTATTTTATAACTTCTATTATTTTTTAATTTTATTTAGAAGTGTAAGCATGAATGAGGAATTTCTAGCTAAAAGAAGTGAGTTTGGGTTGAAAGGATGAATTTAGTTTAACTAATGTATTTTTATTTTAAAAAATACACGAAATTACATATAGTGTCAATTTTACGTTAATATATACATTTTTTGTAATATACTCTCACCTTTTTGTTAAAATACATTAACAATTTAGACATAAGTTTTGGAAAGAAAACAATATTTTTTTTTGCATTGCTACAAATTCTAACAAAATCTGAAATTTCGTCCGAATCATTAAAAAAATTATTATTTTTTAATAAATTTATTATAAAATATAATATTTTATAATAAATTTATTTAAAAATAATTATTTTTTTAATGATTTTGACGATATTTCGAATTTTACACTTTTGGAAGATACAACATTTTCTTATCTTTTTATATTAGGAACATGGTATTAATTTACTATTTAGTATTTTTTAAAATTATAAAATTGGCTATTCCTTTCTCTGTCTCTCTCTTAGTCATTTCTTAGACAGTCATCAACGGCACCATAGTTGTCACACAACCCACCAATGTTTGCTATGTCGTCTCCACCAACTACCCACGTGCTGCAAGTGCGACAAATTTTTTTTAAAAAATTATATAAACTTTTATATATTACGCCATAAATAATTTAAGAGTTAATTAATTATACATTATTAGTGTAAAAAATTTTATATTAATAATTAATTATATTTTTTAATTATTTTATTTTATTTTATTTTTATTTTATTAAATAAATAAATAATATAATATTATTAAAAAATATAATTAATTATTAATATATAAAAAAATTTACATTAATAATATATAGATAATTACTCATAATAATTTAATCTACATGTATTTTGGAGTCCCTACCCCAAAGATTTGTTTTTGGCAAGATCTGCCACTGCTACGATTCCACACAGGAACAGAACCCAATGCGTGTCATCATCTCATTTCGATCAATAAAGGGATCAATGGTAGTTACTTTCAAATAAAAAAGTATTTTAACATGCGTATATTTTTCTCCTAATTTCCTAGCTAGTTATTTTATTCTCTCTTTTATCTTTCTCCTCTCTCCTTGTAACTTTCTTTCTTTCTTTCTTTTTTAAAGATGAAATCGATTCTTAGTATATTGTGATTCTATCTATTTATCACTTTTTTAAATTAATATCTTTTTACATTTTATAATTAACTTTTGAATTTTACTTATTTCATTTTTTTCTTATTAATTGCAAATTAATAACTTTGACTTATACATGAGACTTATTAGACTAATAAATTTATTTTGTACATTCTAAAGATAAATTAACTTTTTTGAAATTAATAAAAGTAAGGTATATATATATATATATATATATATATATATATATATATATTTAGTTCATGTGAAAAGAATGAGTTTTAATTTTGGTCTTGTAAAATATAAGTAGATTTTAATTTTAATTTTTAAAAAATATTTTTTTTTAATTTTTATCTATATAAAATTTAAAGTCATTATTTTTTTTGTTTCTAATAACTATTTATTGATATATATATATATATATATATATATATATATATATATATATAACATATATTTTAGAGATTCATAAAAAAATTAGAAATCTCACATGCAAATAAAGCATTACAAATAGTTATGAGTATCATTTGAGATAATCACGTAATCTTCTAATAAATATATAAGCAACTAAAAAATGTCACATAGTAACAAGGACTAAACCAATAATTTAAACTTTTATAGATAAAAAACAAAGAAATTTTTTTATAGAAACCAAAATTAAAATATAGTTATTTTACTGGATTTAAAACAAGTTTAAGTCTAAAAATATAAATTATTTGATGTATATTTAGTTAATTATTAAATTTTGCAATAATTAATTATTTTTAATAATAAAATATAAATACATATAAATTCTTTAAAAAATCGTATGTTTAATATACATATATTTTATTTATTAAATTATTGAATGTAGTAAATAATATTAATGAAAAAAATTAATTTATGTTTATTAACATACATGTGAATATTTAATTTATCGAAAACGTTGTGTCAACAACTATCAAAAAAACAGTTCTGATTTAATAGTTAAACTTGTAATTAACTAAAAGTTATATTAATTAGATGGAATATGCGTTATATATTTTAAGTCCTTAACTAACTGAAATTTAATCTATATTATTAAAAAAAACACTTGTTTGTTTATGATTTTATAATTACAAAAATATATATTTTTGAAAAGCCCAAGATATTTGATAATATTTATACAAAAATAAAAATTCATAGTCTTAACTCTTAATATTTTGAAAAGTAATATATATATATATATATATATATATATATATATATATATATATATATATATATATATCATCTGTTCTCTATTATATGTAAAAAAAAATAAGAAAAAAATTTAATTTTACTAATTATGAAAGTTAAATATCTACATTAAATTTTAATATTTTTATAATATTTTTAAAAACTATTTTTATCATAATATTTTAAAAAGAATATTATTAAATAAAATAAAAATAATTAAAATTTATTTATATTTAAAAATATAAAAAAAATATTATTATTTTTTTACTTATACAGATAGAATATATATATGCATACATATCCACACATACCGATATTGCGAATGCCCCTTCACTAGGTGGAATTTCCCTATTAATTTCCACATAGAAATCCAGACAAAACATGTCATCATTTAATTTGTTTTGCCTCATATGCATGGTCATTACTCATTATATTGGTGACAGCCCCACCACTTCATAATTTGAAGTTGACTTGATTCCCCTATATATCATTCCCCTAATTAGCCTCTATTAATATAAGATAATTGAGCATTGAGATCATACAAATTACAAAAGCACGTACGTATATCTATAGCATCCGTGGGTTAACTACATATGCTGCCAGTTTTCAAATAATCATTAGTTGCATCTATATATATATATACATATAACTTAGACTCACCCAGATATAATTCCTCTCTGGATCTCCTTCTTCATTGTTTAAAATCACATACACATACGTTGCTTATAGCAATTTATTAATTGCCTTCTACAATTGCATGCAAATGTGTAGTATGAACTGGCATCGTTTTCCTGGCTAATTAAGTAAATTAATGCAGTTAGTGTTGAATAGAGGAAGCAAAAGGAGGAATCAGGAATGACGCTTGTGGTAATTGCACTAACACTCATGATGCTAGCAAGTTCTTGCATGGTATACGTACTGATAAGAAGACTTGATTTGGTTGACAACACAGGGAAGGTGTATGGCTACAGTGATATTTTACATCCTCAGTATTACTAAATTAAAAGTATATTATATGCTAATTTAAATTAATATAATGAAATATTATATAATTTAAACTTTGTAATAATTTATAAACTTAATTTATAAATTAACTTTTTAATTTAACGATTTAATCATTAAAATTTAATATAAATCATAAATTATTAAATAAAATAATGTAATCTTACGATAATTATTCTTTAACCGAGTGAATCTAACCCCAAGCATGTGGTTCAGCGGTAATTGATCTACGCTTAAGAAAAGTCAGGGGTTCGAATTCTGCCTTGTATATGCAGTCGCGTTAAATCTTGGGGCCAGCTATCTCACCCTTTGAGGTGTCTCCCTCGTAGCGAGGAGATTAGTCACTGCTATCGGCGGTGAATACTCCAGAGACAAACCAAAAAAAAAAAAAACTGAGTGAATCTACTTTCGTATGTATAAAATTTTTTGTAATGTTTGATACATATGTATGACATACAAATACGTGCATAACTGCTAGATGTCGCCACATGAATCCATTAATTAGTTATATACATCGCCATATTAAATTAATAAGATAATCTAACAGTAAAACCGCGTATCCGGCCATTGCGGGTAATTTCTTTGAGGTAGATTTGAAATGATTGTTCTACTTATTTGTGTTTCCCAACATTCAACCAAGTTGGACAGAGCACGTACACAAATAGAAAAGAAAGAAAGAAAAGAAATCAACGATACAATTAATTCTACCTACATGACCAATGCTACTGCCTTAGGTGGAGTTTCCCTATTTTGTCCACATAGAAATACAGACAAGCATATCATCATTAAATTTGTCTAATTAACATTTTAATGGACATCGCACTAAATCTTTACCACATAACGTCAATGGTGACAACCCCACCATGATATTATTCGAAGATGACTTCCTTATTCCCTACCTCACATTTTATTTCACTCCATATGCCCCTAGCTAGTCCATATTTAAGCATGCTTGAGCCTCGACCTTTCTTCTCCGTGTAAGATCACCCACACAGAAAGGTTAACATCTTAGCTGCATCTGGTAAATTATCTAAACTTGTTACTTGATTCTTGCATGATAGTCTGTGTGTATAAGAGCGTGTTTAAATACAAGTTTGTAAAATAATTTAAGATTTTTTTATTAAAAAATATTCTTTATTTTAGTAAATAATTTCTCAAAAATTTTCTTGACTGTATCAAAACATGTTCTAACCTACATTCTTAATTTCTTAGCCTCTCTTAATCGTAGTTTAAAGTCATATACATGGATATATCATGTCCTATATATTTAGCATATAAGTGCTTCTACAGCATGAGCTCACTTTTTTTCTTTTTTAGGCTGAGAAAATTAATCGAAGAGAATGAAGTTTGTGGTGATTACACTAGTGTTGATGCTGGCAAGCTCTTCTATGGCTATAGATAGGAAGAAATTCGTGACCAAATTGGACGAGGGAGAACTGAGTAATGAAACTGATGATAATGATCACCATGAAATCCCTCGCAAGGAGTATGGCAAACCAGGATATGGCCCACGTACAGTGAGTGAGGAGGGTAATCACCATTACATCCCTCGCAAGGACTATGGGAAACCTGGCCAAGAAGGAAAAGGAACGTGATTTGTAGATGAAGGATGCATCTTATGTCTGTATATATGCACACAAGTCTTAAGTGTTTGATGAGTAATAATGAATGCTATATAGATATGTGTGTTGGTAAGATATGCATGCAACGAATTACTGTGATTAATTTAGCAAATTATGTTGAGGATGTACGTGTCCAATGTCCATATCGGTTCGTAATTAAGAATGTATGAGTTGGAACCCTAGGTAAAGCTATGTTTGTGATTCTATATATATATATGATCATAGCTAGCTAGCTCTGGTGTCGCAATAGAATCATAGTTTAGTTTGTTTAATGAATAAAGAAGACTTGGTTTGATTAATTGTATATTTGTATGGTTTCCAATAGTTCCATGTTCCAACCATTAATTTCTTTCAAAAATTCTTAATGTTCGGTGATTGTGAGTTACGGCCATTAGTTGACTGAAATGGTTTTCAGGATGATATCCCAGTAATGTCATCAGCAATAACCTTGAAAAGGCTATGATATACAGATGAGTTTGTTAACCATGCATAGAGTTCAATTCTTGATAATGATAACGCGTGAGGAAAAAGCTGTGCTAGAAAGAGATAAATTTTACTTAGTAATATCTTTAAACTTTAACTTCTTATAATTGTTTGAGGAGAAATATAGTGAAACAAAATAAAAAAGAGAAAAATAAATAATAATGTTGCAACTTTCATTTCAAATCTTAAAATTAGTTTAATCCAATCCAATTCATTTTTATAATTGAATTTTATTATATTGAGTTAATTCATTTTGATATCTCTAAGAAATTTTAAATAACTCTGATCTACACAAAAAATAATTATACCTAAAAATATTTTGTTCTAAGAGACGTGATAATTCTAGATGAAATAAAAAAAAATAACTTTTATTTTCTATAAATATGAACAAAATTTAAGTATAATTGATGTTGTTCTCCAATAAAATATATAATTTTACATCGATAATATATACTTGTATTTAATATAAATTTGGTGTTAATATCAATAAATATGCATTTATGCTTATTATCAAAATAAAACTCTAATTCTAATTAAAAGATAATACTAACCACACATCCAATGAACTCTAGTTAAGTTTTTGTACTAAAATTATTTAGTTTAAGCGAGTAAAACTCAAATATTTGTCCTTATATTTGTTAATTTGTTGTATATAAAACCTATAATGTTGTTTACAATTCATAAAATAGATGAATAGGTCAATGTAAGTAGATATTTACCTATAAATTTTTTATTTTTAGTAACATTTTTTGTTTATCATTATTATGAGTCAACATTTTTTGTTTATCACTATGAGTCAAATTTCTTGTAGTACTATAAAATTTGTTCTGGAGTATCTTTGAAAATGTTTTGTCCAAAGTTATCCTATTTGATCAATGTTCTCTTGAGTTAATGGTTTTTTCTCAACAAATATCTACATGTTTAAGTTAATAACATAACAATATTAGATCATAATTTATAAAGATTAAAATTAATGTTGTTGTTTAAAATGAAATACATTATCAATTTCCAATAAGATAATGATGAGCATATTATAGGGCCTTTTGTAACACTCTATTTTTTTATAAATAAAATAAAATAATAAGAAATTAAAATTAATTTATTTATTTTGCAAACAAAAAATAAATTAATTAGGCCTTAATTAAATATTAGTTAATCATAGAGTAAAATGCTTTTGAAAATTAGTTGTTGGATTTTAATTAGATAATGGTTATAAATATTATAAGAAGACTTTGAAAATAAAAGGTAAAGTTGGGAAGTTGGATTTCTAAAATGAAAATACTTTAAATTATTGGGTTTGGTCTCTAAGGTCCAATAGTCTTTAGATAACAAAAAAAATATTATATTAAGTCTAACCTAATATGTAACGCCCGATTCTAACGCCCAATTTATATAATAATAATTATATATTTTCTTATATAATATTTTCACAATTATATCGTTAACAATATATTTTTTTTAATAAAGATAAAGATTAAGAACAATCATATTTTGTGAATTTAATACATGATATATCATTCTAAAATATTTACAATAATGTATTATTTTACACAATATATTTTTCTTTCACTTTTATTACAATATTTACATTGATAGTGAAAATAAATTTACAAAAATTGTAATAGATTCATCAAATAGCCTCCACATTCCAATTCCTTCCAAGGAATACCACAGCTATATCAACTGCAAAATGATCTGGAATCCAAAGTAGATCCATCTATTTTGTAATATATTTAATTTATAAAAACAAAGAAAAGAAAGGAGTAAGAACAATATCCAATAAATATAATAACTCAAAAGAATATACAGAATTATTTATAATCAATATTAAACACACATATATATATATATATATATAAATATATATACAGATCATATATTAAATTTTCATGATACAATAAAATTTGAATTATACTTGTAGTGACTAGTCAGGATAAATGAGCATTATCATAACATCAACCAATAAAATGATATTTCACCTTAATCAACAATAGGATATTTCACCTTCATTTCTTTACTCATTTAAATCCCCAAGGTCAAACCTCCAGCTACAAATAATTCAAACTTTATCTTCTATGGCCATAGAACAATATTTATCTTCATAAATACGTGAAAAAATAATAACAAGACGAGTCTAAAATATCACAACTATATCATAGTTGATTATAAATATATTTACAATAAATATATTTACGTAAAAAGAATATATTAAGAGTACCAATGATATAAATAAATATGACAATCATTATAAAATAATTAAACAATAATAATTATTATAGATAAAAATAATCATAAGTTAAGCAAATAAATGAGGTTAGGGACACCTCACTAGATAAATACACATAAAAATAAATAAATAAATAAACATAATATTATATAAAATTTTAAAGAGATAAGGTTCTCCTCCCCCTTACCTTGTTATTTTGAAGAACACAAGAAGGAAAATTTTGCTCATCACTTTCTTCGTAATTTTCTCACTTTGCTCATCACTTTCTTCGTAATTTTCTCACTTTCACTTTTACTCTTTCCTTTCTTACTTTCACTCTCTGTTTCTACTTCTCGGTGCCTAAGATGATTTTTTTTACAAGATTACGTTACGTGGCTAAAGATTCGTAAAGGATGAAATTTCATCCGTTTAGCAGTGCAGCAGGGATAAGTTTTATCCCCCGCATTTAATGCTTCTCACTTTTTTTTCTTTTTTTTTTTTTTTTTTTAAAAACCAAATGCAAATTTGTAGGATTCGAACCCTGGTTCCCTTAAATGATAGTCACATGTCCTACCCACTAAGCCATTTTATTTTATTTGTTCATATCATCATTCAAATTTATAATAAATTCTTCTTTTTAGCTAATATTATAAATATTTATAACATAACTAAATAACTTATATGTATATATATATATTTTTGGTTTTCTAATTCTAAGATAAAAATAAAATACTAGTGTTTATATATTATATATATATATAAAAAAAAAATTAATTACACATGGAATAATAATAATATTGAAAATATTGTTCCTGAAATTTAGGATATTACATAATACATTGATCTATTGTTTTTTTTTTCTAGAATAGTTTCGTGTAGTTAGAATCCTTTGTATAAGAGTTTGGATTTGGTGGGAATGAGAATACATCACAACAAGGTAAGAAGGGAGTGAGACTATATCTCATTCATTGTGTGGAATAAATGTAGGTAGTGAAATTATCTTTTAGATATTTGACAAACATAATTTACAAGTTGTAAAATTGATTGTAAGTTCAAGCATCCAATTCACATAAACTTGTCAATAATTAACTATTGAATTTCAATGCTATTTTGGAAAAGATGATTTTAGCTTTTGAACATGTATATTAAAATTATCTTTCATGATTTCGATTTCAAAAGGTAGAGATTTTTTTTTTTTTAAATCAAGATTAAATGATGTTGGAAATTGATTTCACTATATCCTTCCTTACATGTATCAACCAATTACTCAATCCAATATTTAATTCTTGTTAATCCAACAACCCACAATTGTATTTTAACCATAATCTCTTATGTAAGAAATTATAAATTCTTTAATTAAAATCTTTGGTAAAATTAAACTAAGTAATTTGCATTTAGATTTGAGGTTTTAATGTTGACTAATTTTAATAACACTTACATTATTCCTAGTCATAAGTGTTATTAGAGTTCCTTTTTAGATTATGATTTCAAAAATGTTTTACAACAACAATTAAATCTATGTCTTTATATCATGGTTGGTTAATCCCAAAATAAACATTAAAAATTGATAAATGAATAATTAATTAATAATATAATACTTTATTGAACAAAATATAATATTACACTTAACAAAGCCACTTATGTCCAATAGTGAAATAAAGGGATTTAAAGTAAGTTATTTTGGAGTTATTACCTTAGTTTTAGACTTAACGTAGTTGGTCAATGGAGAAACTTGATTATTTCTACATCAATTTTTTGATCAACATAGAAATGATCAAATTCTATATTGATTGACTTTAATAGAAGTACAATTTTACGTTTATTTTAATATTCTTTTTGTTTTTGACTAAAACAAAACATGTAATGCAAATTTAAACTCTAGGTAGATTCACAAATATATAATTACAGAATGAAGCTCCAAAATTAATAATTCACCCTAAATAATAATAAAAAATAACATTAAAATTACACAAATTGATAATGTTCCTCTAAATTAGTGCACGAAAAACTCTAAAGTATCCACCACACCACAAGACACAAGTACATATTCATTTCATACTTAACTACTATAACTTGAGCAATAATAAACCAAAAACATAAAATTCTAAAAAGAAATATATACGATCAATATTATTCTTAATTTGAACAACAAACTCGGCCCATTCACATCATATTTTCAAAATCTCGTTGTGAGGCGATGAATGAGCATCTTGAAACAACGAATAAATCAATAAATATTAATGCATAATATGTATTATAAATACTAATATTAATTAGCACCTGGTGATAGCAATTTGCGTCTCTTAACTAAATTATTAAGAGTTTGAATCTAACTTTGGGTGTATTATAAACTATATTGGGAGAAAAATATCTACCTTGTATACCTTTATGGTCTCTAACGGAGATTAATCACTTCTTCCAACAACGAATACTTCATACCTATATCATAATTATCTATTGGGAATCTGCCCTTAGATGTTGTCCACGTAATTTTGATTTTTTTAGTTTGAATAAGTCAATTAGTTAGTTGATTAAAAAAGTTATTGTGTTATTATCGGTTGGTTTCAAAAAAAATTCTTCAGTTATTATTAGAAACTCCTAAAATCATGGAGTATTATTTTTTTCTTTAGTCATTTCAATGTATTTAAATATAACTCATATTCAATAAAATAAGGTATGCTTTGCATTGAAAAATAACTACAAAAAATATGTAATTTAGCGACCACCAAAATCTGTCGCTAAATTACTAAAATCGGTCGCTATTTACCTTAGCGACCGAATTTAATTAGTCGCTAAAACCTTGGTCGCTAAGCTATTTAGCGAAGAAAAAATTTTCGGTCACTATTTAGCAACCGAAAATTTCAGTCGCAAAATGGTTGCAATAATTTTTGTCGCTAAAGTGTATGAGACCAAATTAGTGACCGATAAATCGGTCGATAAATATTTATTTTTTATTTTATTAAATTTAATAGAGTCGCAAATTTGGTCGCTACAAACCACTCATATTTGGCCTTTTAAGGATTATATTTTACAATACTTAACTTTTTAGCATGTTTTGTCCTTAATTACACAATTTTTGAAACTTCCCAAAAGGTTACTCATCCCTATATTACTCAAAGTCAAACACGCTTAATTGTGCAGTTCTTATGAGATAAGCTACCGAAAAGCAGATGCATGTTGTTAGTATAAGTAGTGCAAATTAATTCATTTAAGTCATCCTCGATCAACTATCCAATCTCATACTTATATTATCTTTGAATCCTTATCATTTTGGTGTATCGGAACTGTTATAAATATATAATAATATATATAATAATTATATTATATTTAATTAATCTTTATTTATATATATACTTACTTTTATAATTAACGATCTATTTATTTCTATTTAAAATTAATTTTTTGATACAATTTAAATTATTTATTATAAATTTAAAAGTTTAAGTAATAATTTATATATTTTAAAATGAGAAGGGTTATAATAATACTGGTATAACTTTTACTAAGTATTACATCGCTCAATAACTTTATATTAAAAGTGAATTTTGTATATTCAACCGTTAGATTGAAAGTTCATATCACTTTATATGTTTATATCAATTTTTGTTAAAATTGAACAACAAATTAAAAGTAATCAAAGTGCTCATATTTTATTTGAAATGTATATATTACGTCAATTTTATTTTATAAGAATGAAATATCAAATCATCTTGAATTCATATAAGATTTTGTATATATGATCTAAGAGTAAAAAACTTTCAATCTAACGGTTGAATTTATAAAATTCACATTTAATATAAAATTATTGAGCAATGTAATACTTAGTAAAAGTTACACCGATATTATTATAACCCTTCTCTTTTAAAATATTATTTTTAAATTAAATTTTAATATTTTAAATAAACTATTAATTAACTTAATATATTTATTCATCTTAAATCTAAGATATAAAATTCAAAAAATGTATTTATCCTTGTTTTATTTTCTAATTATCAACCATTAATAAAATACTAATTTAAAATCTTATCTAGTTATATCATAATATTTTCATATCAAGTTTAAAATCATATATTAGTTATACAAAAATCATAAAGTAAATTATTAATAAGATTCTAGTTAAATAATTTAAAATAATCAATTTTATCACACAATAATAAAGAAATAATAATAGATAAGAAAATATATTTGTATTCTTCCTATTAGAAAAAGAGAGGATGTTATAATTCTTTTTTTCCTTAAGATATCACATCTCTTCTATCAATAAAATTTAAATATAAAAATTTATTTAAAAATAAAGTTATCATAAGTTAAAAATATATATTATAAATATGAATCAAAATAAATAAGAAATTTTCAAAAATTCATATATTCTGATTAAAAAACTGCCTAAAAATCCAATCGTAAAAAAAACCTCTAAATATTTTTCACATATATAAATAACTATTGGTATTAATTATGTAGGAGTGCATATAAATATTTTTTTATTATAAATTAATGTCTTGCTCTTACAAAAAAAGAAAATGAGATTGATACTCAACAACAATATTATGATCACTTTTAAGCAATTTATAAATTTTTTTAAGTTTTATTTAGTGACCGAATAGAATTTTGTCGCTAATTTTAACTAATATTTAGCAACCGAATAGAATTCCGTTACTAATTTTAACTAATATTTAGCGACCGAATTTAATTCTATCGCTAAAAAAAATCAAAATTTCTAATTTAGCTACCGAATTCAATTCCGTTGCTAATTTTAACTAATATTTAGCGACCGAATTCAATTCCGTCACTAATTTTAACTAATATTTAGCAACTAAATTTAATTCCATCGCTAAAAAAAATAGAGAGAAGCTTAAGAAGAATGTTCAGAAGGTAGATCAAGTTATTCACCATGTTGACATTACAGAAAGAAAGGTCATCCTCTAGGAGAAGACCTGATGCTATGTGTAGTGAGTGTAATCAAATAGGGCATGAAGTTGTTATATGTAAAAACAAGAATTAACCACATGGTGAAGAGGCAAGGGCTACTCATTATAAGAGGAGGAGAAGGATTACTTATTTGTCCCCACATGCATATTTATCTTGCTTGGAATTGAATGAAAATTGGCTTATTGTTAGCACTAACCATGTGACAAATAATAAAAATATATTCAAGGAACTAAATCAAAGGTTCGGGTTGGAAATGACAAGTACATTGTAGTGAATGAAAAAGGAATAATAGCAATCTCAACGTACTCAAGTACAAAGTTTATTATTGATATGTTGCATGTTCCTAAAATTGATCAGATTAATTTTGTTGAATGTTGGACACCTAGTTGAGAAAGGTTATAATATTTTTCAAAAACAAAAGTTGTTTGATTAAAGATGAAATTATCAAAGATATTTTCAAAGTAAAAAATGCGAGGAGATTTTTTTGCTTTAAATCTATTGGAAAAGGAGAAGGAGAAAAATGAGAAGAAGCAAATTATTTTTTCAGCAAAAGAGAATATTACTAAATTATGGCACAAGAGACAAGATGCTAAAGAAGAACAAGCTAATTTTGAAATAGCAACTCCCAAGAGCGATGATGTTGAAACAAGATTGGCAACAACATTAAAGAGTTGACCGAAAATTTGAAAGTTAAAAGTTATAAGGCCCAATTATATGAGAAGAAGTAGCATTATTTTAGCAAAAGAAGAACTTTCTAGAACAAAAAATTAGATTATTAATATCTTCGTCAAGACAAAGATAGGAGTTTGAAGTCTCCAAGACAAAGATAGGTGTTGAAAATATACCTTTAAATTTTACCGAAGTTTAATTTTTAGTTTGAATAAGTTAATTAGTTAGTTGATAAAAATATGATATTGTTGTTAGTAAATTAATTAATTTCATATTTTATTCTTCAATTATTATGAAAAATTCTTAAAATCATGGAGTATTATTTTTATTCAGTTATTTCAATATATTTAAATATAAGTCATATTCAAATAAATAAAGTACATAAAACAAAGTTACATTATTTTCTTACTCTGCTTTTTTTTATCCTTAGACTAAAACCAACGACACCCAAAACAAATATCATAAATATCAAATTAAATTTATTCTAAATTGTTAAATATATATAACCGACTGTTAACAATTAGTAATACTCGCGCTAATTATTATCTTCATCCAATAAATAAATAAATAAATAAATATATATTACATAATAGCAACACTTATCGGCAAGTTTCCCAGCATTCGACCAAGTTGGACAAACCACATAAAATTCAACAAAAATAGAAAAGAAATTAAGAAAGAAAGAAATCAACGATACAATATAATTAACTTTATCTATAAGACCAATGATCCTGCATTAGGTGGAATTTCCCTATTTAGTCCACTCAGAGATGCAGACAAGGATATCATCGTTAAATTTGTTTAGTTAACAATTTTAATGGGCATCGCACTAAATCTTTACCTAAACGTCAATGGTGACAACCCACCAAGATATTATTTGAAGATGATTTTCCTGTTGCACATTTAATTTCATTCCATATGTCCCTAGCTAGCCCCTATTTAAGCCTGCTTGAGCCTCCTCCTTTCTTATCTCCGTCTAAGATCACACATATTAATTACATAGCATCGTAGCTGCATCTGGTAAGTTAACCAACCTGCTGTTTGTTTCTCTTCTTCCTTGTTTAAAATCACATGCATATATTGTGTCCTCGATCAATATTTAGCAATTAGCACGACACAGTGCTTCTAAATCATGCATGAACTCACCTTTTTTTGTGTGTGTGTGAGTGGCTAAGGCAAATTAATCGAAGAGAATGAAGTTTGTGGTCATAATTGCACTAGTGTTGATGCTGGCAAGCCCTTCTATGGCTATAGATAGGAAGAAATTCGTGACCAAATTGGAGGAGGTAGAACTGAGTAATGAATCTGATAATAATGATCACCGTGAATTCTCTCCCAAGAAGTATGGCGAACGTACTGTGAGTGAGGCGGATAGTCACCATTACATCCCTCGTAAGGACTTTTCACCACCCGGCCAGGAAGGAAAATAAATGTGATTTAGAATCTTATATATATATATATATATATATATATATATATATATATATATATATATATATATATATATATATGAGGGTTCAAACGACACCGGTGTAATTTTTACTAAGTGTTACACCGCTTAATAACTTTATATTAAATATGAATTTTAAAAATCCAACCATTAGATTGAAAGTTCATATCTCTTAGATCATGTATGTCAAATTTTGTTAAAATTGAACAACAACTTGAAGGTAATCAAAGTGTTCATATATTAGTATATTTTGAAATGTATATATTACGTCAATTTTGTTTTATGAGAATGAAACATCAAATCATCTTAGATTAATATAAAATTTGACATATATGATCTAAGAGATATGAACTTTCAATCTAACGGTTGGATTTTCAAAATTCATATTTAATATAAAGTTATTGAGCGGTGTAACACTTAGTAAAAGTTACACCGGTGTCATTTGAACCCTCCTCATATATATATATATATATATATATATATATATATATATATATATATATATATATATAAGTTTTAAATTAGTAGAATAAAAGAAGCGGATATAAATTTATAAGCACATAAATACTTTTATTTGCATTAAAAAATTTTGGGTGATGATCAAAAATTTATATTTTATGGGAGTTTAAATTTAAAGTAGATGATTTTATATCAATGTAGACATATATATATATATGTATCTTTGAAATGTGGGTGTCTAAGGATGCACCCCTGAATAATGTGTGTCCAGGAATACACCTCTAAAATGCACATTTTAGATAATGATTAAAAATAAATTTATAAAAATTTAAGTTCAAAGTTGATACACGACACGAATCATGTGATTTTCTGTACTTTGTCTAAGGATGTCAACATGGTCAATATGGATAGTATGTTCTCGTTACCCTTCCCATAAGATAAATATATGTTTTATATTCATTCTTATATTCGTATAGATATTCATTAAGCAAGTATTTGCATTTTTTTAATATTCACAAATATTCATAAATACTCACATTTATTTACTAAAAAAATAACATAAAAGTTTACATAAAGTTTACATAAAATAAAATCTACATAAATAAAAAAATTGCATAAAATTAAATATGCATAAAATGAAACTTGCATAAATAAAATTTGTATGAAAAGCTTATATAAAACTCCTTAAAACACACATATAACCTAAAGAAAAACTACGTAAATTAAGTAATTTATTATCAGCAAGTATCTACAAGTGTAGATACTATGATACACATCCCATCTAATTAATTAAAATGCAAATATATAAAATATTTGTACCTATATATTATCCACGTGTACCCATCATTAAAAATATATATGTACGTGTTCATATCGGTCATCAAGAACATATGAATTGGTATCCTAACCCTACGTTTGAGAATTACATAATCATAGTTGCGTTAATTAACGAATAATTAAAGAAGACTTGGTTTGATTAAAACTATATCCGTCAGGTTTTCAATGATCAAATCATTTCTTTCAAAAAAAAAAAAAACGTATTCTTAATAAGAAAAACATATTGTTCGTTTAGTTGATAAAGTTAAAACTGGAGTTGAACCATTGCTTAATCTGATATGTTGATTTCCTTCCGTTGATGGATTCCATCGGATCTCTTTCATGAGTGTGATTCAGAACAAAATTAGGAAAATTGACTATATATTAATACTATTGAATTGGTTATGTGTTAACCCTTTAGGGGTATATATGTCTCGCTGATAGATGGAATTGTTGTAGCTAGGTGGCATTATTAAGATGTAGGGGTACATCTGTATATGGTATCTTACTATGTGATAGTCATGTTTTCAGTATGATATATTGGGGGTAGAATTTTACTATACATTTGTATCCACTTTACAAACTTAAAGCATGCCTTTTGCTGGGTTATGTGTTGATATAAAAAGTTATGAATAAAAAATGTCTGATATTTTAAGCTCGATCTGTTAATTAAGGTTTTCCTATTTCTAGTCCATAAAAAAAATTAATACTTTTTAAAGACTTTAAAAAATTAAAACATTTATTAAACGTATAAACACTACAATAAAATTGATTATTACGACAATTATTTAGTGACAATAAATTAATTACCTTTATTTTATTATTTAATAAAAATATTAATTACTAATATATAATGGTCACTAAAAATATATTTATATTACACCAAAATTTATTATTAGCAATAATTATTTATTTAGAAAAACTTAAGTCTCACATCAACCAGAAATAAGATAATTAAAGAGTATATAAATAGATGATAACTCTCACCTTACAAGTTTATTTTGTAGGGTTAAGTAAGACCTATAACTTACTATTCTAAATTATATTAGATTACTCACCATTATCAAACTCAATAGTCTCTAAACTTGAGGAGATGTATTGGGAAAAATCAAAATCTCACACCAACTATTGATAAAATAATTAATTAGGAGATATGACAATTAAAAAATATATAAGTAAAAGATAATCCTTATCTTACAAGTCTCACATCGAGTAGAAAGTAAAAAATGTCACAAAAAGTTATACACTTTTTTCGACCATTATAAAGATTTTTACCAGCATTCAGAATAATTGTCGCTAAATGTTTTAACGACACTACATACGATGACTATCGTGAAAATGCCACTAAAAGATTTTGTAACAACTTTTATTACCACTAAAAATCATATTACATGCTACTAAAAATTTATTTTATTGTAGTGAAACTGAAAAATTAAACGCACACATGCTCTCAATTTAAAATTAACTAATTCATTAACATTATATTGTACTTTAATTATATTAACCCTGAAATCATTATTACTTTCTTGCTTTACATATTTTGCTCAGGTTTAGATTCCTTCGCATGACATTTCAGTTTAGTAAAATCTCTCAACCCTTAACTAAAAAATTTAATAATAAAACAGACATGGATTTCTTATGGTGAGAATTTAAATTAATGCGCCATAAGCAAATTAATATGTATTACTCAAATTTGGCAATGGGTTAAAGTTCTTCATTTAATGTACAGTTGATGTGCTGTTGAATAAAATTAAACTGCGATTTTTTATTTTTTTAGAATTGAACACCAAGAAATTTACAACAAACCATGCACACTCCATGCGTGTGGCTTTTCATGGCCACAAATATATGAAGGTTAGTAGTCGATTTATAATTCAACATATCTGCCATCACTAAGCAACATTTAGTGAGTCTATAATATATTATAAAATGCTTTGCACATTTCAAAGCGCTTGGGTTTTCAGTCTTTCACTTCCAAGTTCCAACCTTTATAATCTGATTACATAACTTTAAAGCAAATTTCCAGTAAGCTTTACAAATAGAAGCAAATTTTCAGTTTTGAAGATAATACCCATATTTAGCGATTGTAATTTGTGTTATAATAAATTGTAAACTTTGGAATGTCGCACACCTGACCTATGGGCTTCCTCATTATTAAGACCAATCTCAGTACCACACAAGAAGCCCATACTAGGTTTCGCTATACGTACGTTAACTTTTGAGACAACATTGAATTAAGACCCAATTTTGTTTCTACCACGGCCTGTTTTGTAAAGATTGTGTGGAATTCCTTAGGCTAAAAAAAGGCCATTGTTTATAATAGTATATTTAAATTTAACTCTACTTCGAAAAATTAAATTGACTTATAAGATGAGAGTTGATCTCTATTTATATACTCTTTAATTATTTTATCTATAGTCAATGTGAGTCTTAAATTTTTTTCAATACACCCCCTCACGTTCAGCACTATTAGACTTGATACGTGAATTAAATATTTTTCAATACACCCCCTCACGTTCAGCACTATTAGACTTGATACGTGAATAAATCGTGAGTGACGCTTTGAATGATTTAGGATAGACTATCCATTTTAAGGACCTAAGATAAATTTAATATCATCTTAGAATAATGAATTTAAATCTAACTCATCTTCATAAAACCGGATGTAAGACTTAAATTTTTCCAATACACTCCCTCACGTTCAACACTATTAGACTTTATACGTGAATAAATGATAGAAGACCCTTTTAAATAATTCAACACTATTAGACTTTATACGTGAATAAATAATAGATGACCCTTTTGAATAATCTAAAATAGACGACCCATTTTTAAAAATCTAGTATAACTCTAATATTATCTTAAAATAATAAATTTAAGTCTAACTCAACTAACTTAAAAGATGAGAATTATTTTTTACTTATTTATTTTTTAATTAATTGTCTTTATCACTAATTAATGTTGGACCTAGATTTTTATCACTAGGCCTCTAGTTTGAGTTCTAACTTTTCAATAATAAAATTTAGGATAAAATATGTTTTCAATTCTCTAAAATTTCCACAAAATAATTCAGTAAAATAATATTCTTATTATTGACTTTTTGTAAGTCACTTGTTTCTTTTAACTTTTTTTTGTAATAATTTTAAAATGTCAACTAAACCCGAACCATAACCCACCAAAGTTGGATAAGTTGAATTCATCCGTTATGAAAACAAGGTCTATTCCAACCCATTTTTTATGGATTGAATACAAGTTCAGTTCACCATTTTAACATGCCTATGATTGGAGATGTATAAATATAGTTATAGATAGAGGAGTAGTATTTATGAGTATAAATATTGCTGTTCTTTTTTCTTTGTAGGTGCCCAAAATCACATTAAGTTGAATATTACAGAAATGTGGACGGAGACACTTAACCTTAAAGCTGTCCTGCCCCACTCCATCTTTGCATGTTACAACACAGTGGCCACTGCTTATCTGCCAATGTTGGAAGGTTAGCCACCCAATATATCAATTCAGAAGGACTGAGCCATAAATGTAAACAAAACTTTTTTTTGCCACATTCAAGGGACGTGACTCAGCAGCATGCAAAATGGTTCAGAATTTCCTTGACAAGAAGCTACATAGCTAACCCACAAAGTCATGGATCATGTGCCCTCCAAATTGACGCCTAAGCTCCTCCTCATGCTGTAGCTGTTGTTGTTGTTGTACACCTTCAACACCGTGCCTAAGCCCTAAAGTCAGTGACACTGATCCAAGACCACCAACCTCAAGTCCACCTCTTCTGTATGGCATAAAACCCATCATTGTGCCATCAATGTTTGGTGCTGTGGAAAGCTGGCATTCAAGTTTAGACCTCTTCTCTTGATTCCATTGATCTTCGTCCATTCCAATGTGTTCCTCATTGCCTGCAGAGGAGGATGACCCCATTTCCAAACAATGAAATTGCTTTTCAGGGATTGCATGTGATGATGATGCATGTGTGCTGAACCTGCTCACAGGTTGGTGATGGTTGCTACCTTCAGAGGCAGAAGCTCCCTGATCATTTTTACTTGAGGCTTGGTGGGCTTCTGTTGCGCCCTTTGTTTCGAGCATGTGTATTTCCTCAACCATTGGCTTCCACACACGGACTCGAGCATTTATGAACCAATTTGATACCTGTGTTAATCAGTTATTTTGTTATTATCAAAGACAAGGATTATAATAACATCAAAGTTTGAAACCAAGATCTTGTGTATATTATCCTAATGTCACTACAAGGAAACCATAATCATATCATATTGACCAATCAGTAATGAATCCCTTAAATGGACTATAAAGAATACTAGAACCTAGTTTTGACAATTTCAAGTATAAAATATGGTAAAGTACCACGAACAAAATTAATAAACATCATAAAAACAACTTTCTTAACAATCCCTAAGGTGGGGTTTGGATTGCTTCTTTTATTTTTCAAACCCATGATGAGTACCTTGACTAAAAATTTAAAAAATGACAACTTTTACTCTATTTTTTGTTTTTAATATGATTAGATAATATATGTATTGATAATATGAAGATTTTTACACTGTCTATCACAAACAGTCACATGTGATATCTTGACTTTTATAATCATCATCTTAAAAGTCACATGAAGCATAATTTCTAATCAGCTAAGAGTGTAAAAATTCCTACACTCAAATACATGTCTATAGAACTTTTTGATATTTGGAGAAGGATATAGGTGAAAACACAAAAATGTTGGACTTAACACAATTTCCTTCAGAAATTTTGAAAACAAGGAGCAAAATGAAGTAACATACATTTTTTAACTATTAATAAAAAATATATGCCAGCCAAAAAGCATGAGAATGTAAAACAAAAAGAAAAAAAGGTTTTGTCATTAATTGAATTAGAACTTCGTATTTAGAGTTGGCAGATATTAAACGAAATATTTGTCCCACCGATTGGACCCACTTAGAAGCCACCAAAAGAGCATGTCAAATACACAAATTGAATCAAGCAAATAGATAAAGGACTATAGACATAATGAATTCAAAAGGAGTAGACCCCCCACCTGGTTTCGGGATAGACCTGTTTGAGTAGCCAACATGTGTTTATCAGTGTCCGTGGGGTACCTGAAATGAAAGTGAACAGCAAAAGAAGACCATAATTCAATCTCCTTTAAGGCAAACAGAACATTCATAGTTTCATACTTAAAGAGATCACAGAATGAGTACATACGGATGAAGGAAATGCTCAAATAGCCAAGCTTTAAGAATTGCCACCGATCGTTCTGGTAACCCTCTCTGGGGCCTCCATACGTGTTGTTGGGGCTCAAGAAAGTTTATGTTAGCCCCGCCAGATTTGTTTTTTTGAAAGCTTTGGTCCATGCACCTTAACCTTGCCATATTATTGTCCAACTTACAACTAGTACTTGTGGTTGGTATTGAAAACTCATCTCCCAATACTTCACATGTAAGCTTCAGTTGATCTGAGATTGCATTTTTTAGGCACCTGAAGTGTTTCGATACTGACTTGAGAGCCAAGGAGACATAAGGGGTAGCAGAACTAAGACCCGCTACTGACTCAAAGGATTGAACAACCATTTGCATTTGTTGATGGTATTGCTTGTATCTCCTAGTAACCTATCATGTCTCAGTGAAACAAAGTCAACAGAAAATTTAATAGCATTCTCATAAATTTTAAGTAGCATTAGTTTAAGAATTTTCATAACTACTCAAACGCAATACAACACATGATAGCAAGATATTTTTGTACATTGTTCTAACAACCACAATTAATTAGGAAAAACTTATTAAAAGTGTGTTGAAGTAGATGATAAAAACTAACCACTAATAGCCCACCAATTTGAACAAGTTGATAGCAACCGGGTAGGATGATTCCTCAAATTCTTTTCTCATAGACTTTGAAACAAACAAAGTACTTTCGGAAAGTGAAATGCACACAGTTGAAAGGCTATCTACTACTGTTCTTGCGTAGACTCTGGACTCCTAGACAAGAAGCGAATCCTAGCCATTTTTAGATAGAAATTTATTCCTACTACTAGAAGACAGGATGCGCCATGTGCCACTTCCAAAAGCAACAGTAACTACAACTCAACCGCAGATGAAACATTATTATATACAGAACTTCTACGTAACCTATGTCTCCTTGTTCAACAGGTAAATGAAAGTCCTAAGAAATGTGGTACAAGAAAAAAATAGTATGATCTAACCTATTTGAATGTACTAAAAATCGAGTTGAGAGCATTTTCTTCTGAATATTTATTTAAAAATTAATTAAATATATGTCTTTTAGATACATCAACATCTAAGTAAACTGCCATGTGCAGGAAAGTAAATGAAAAATATATTTTAAAATTCTCCAGTAAGCAACAATTCTTTGTTATGTATGAAACGCAATTATTTTGTAGAGGAAGGATTAGCAAACAAAGAAACAGGGGAGTGAATGATCTCTAATATTCTCTAAATAAAATACAAAGAAGAAAAGACAAGTGCGAAAAAATATCAATGTAAGAGCACTACGTTTACTATTGATATGATTAAATAGATCCAAAATATGTAGCTAATTTAACTTATTGTTTGAGAAAGTTAAACAAAAAAAAATCTGTAAAATCACTGCAACAAAATTGATTACTACCAACAATTATTTAGTGACAATAAATTAATTGTCTTTATTTCATTATTTAATAAAAATATTAATGAATAATATATAATGATTACTAAAAATGTATTTATATCACACCAAAATTTACTATTAGCAATAATTATTTATTTAAAAAAACTTAAGTCCCACATCGACTAGAAATAAGATAATTAAAAAGTATATAAATAATTGATAACTCTCACCTTACAAATTTGTCTTGTAAGGTTAAGTTAGACTTATAACTTACTATTCTATTTTAATAAAATAATTAATTAGGAGATAAGACAAAAAATATATAAGTAAAAAAACAATCTTTATCTTACAAGTCCCACATCGAGTAGAAAGTAAAAAATGTCACAAAAAATTATACATTTTTTCTGACCATTATAAAGATTTTTACCAGTATTAAAAATAATTGCCACTAAATGTTTTACTGACACTGCATACAATGATTATTGTGAAAATGCGGCTAAAAAATTTTGTAACAATTTTTATTACCACTAAAAAATCATATTAAATGCCACTAAAAATCTATTTTGTTGTAGTGAATATTTATAATTAGAATTTAGTATTTAACTAGTTAAAATATTAAAAAGTGAATCATAAGAAACAATTTATCAACTTAATTCATTATCAATTGGATAATATTTTTACCAAGATTTTCATGTTTGTGCTTCCTATTTACGTAAATATACTAGATGTTGAGTCAATCAAATTAGCAAAGTTAACTCCTAAAAATGACAAGATATGCTATTAATGAATAATATGACGACCATTTTTTATACCAAATACAAGAATCATGAGAAAGAAGACGAATTAAACATTCAACAACAATGAAGAAGGCAAGAATAACATCCTATAGATGACACACTACCACATACAATAGGAATCTATGCCAGAAACATACAATTGTAACACACGAAAGTTCAAAAAGGAACTACAAATCATTCCAAAGGAATAATAAGTTCAATAATTAAAATATCAAAATACAAATATTATATGAAGTTATGAAAACAAATCAAAAACAATTCAAATCGGTATTGAACCTTATCAGTTAATTTTTATTCCTGTTAATAGTGTGTGGCCAGTCACTCTTAGGCTTAAATATAGTACTAAATGACAATACCAACAATGAAAACTGAAAAACAAAACTACAGAATGAGAGCAACAATAACGACCATCAAAACAAAAGAGAAAAGTTAATTTAACCAGATGGTCCTCGTAGATGAAAGGAAAACAACAGCATTAGCGAAAATCCAAATGTTAAAGAACAATACCACTATTAATCTATTACCAACAACCCAGGTGGGTAACTGATACTATTTTGCACATACCAACCAATAAAACCAATAATAAAACGTTAAGAAATCCATAAGCTACAAAATTAGAATCACCTTGAAATTAAGTAACTAACCATTCAACACCCTACACAAAAAATGCAATTACGTTTTCTTTCACATTCTCTGGACGTAAAACCTAGATGTATAGATCTTTCGCAGCCTAACTTTTCAAGAGCTATGCGTCCACAGTAACCGACACCAAATGACTCCTTGTTGCACACGGAAGTTTTAAAGCATTTGGCCTTTTTCTTGTGTTATAACAGTAAGTCACTGACATACATCAACCATACCAAAAACACACAAAACAAAAAAGTAAAAAACACAAAAACAACCACAAGGGTTACAACATGAGCAGTGAAAAAAAGACCGACCTCATCTTGCATGTACAGTAGTTTGGCCTTGTTCTTTTGGCACTCTGGCCGAGAAGAAAGACAAAAGCTACTCGCGGCTCCGCCATCGGCGCTATTAGTATTTTCATTTGAACTATACAATGAAGCACCCGAATTGCTACCACCTTCTGCAGCAGCCACACTTTCTTCCACATTAAGAGCATCAGCAGCAGCAGAAGTAGAAGCAGCACTGACATCTCTAGAGACCCACTCTGGAACATTACAAACCCCTCCCTTCACAAATTTTGAACCAGATTGACAACACCACTCGTCTAATAACTGTTGGCACGGCTTCAAGAACCTTGAACTCTTCAAAATCGTTGCATAACCGGTGAAAGGACCAAGAGGACCAACATTTCGATATACAGTGTTGTTTGCTAGAACGTTCAGCTTCATGGTGGATTTCTCAGGCTTTGAATATTGAGGGTCATCTGATGCTGACCCCTCTTCAAAACAAGGCTTGGAATTGTGGTTTGAGTTCGATGAAAGTGACAACGATAGAGTCTGAGGATTTGGTTCCTGTTCGCTAATCTTTTTAAAACCAAATGGACTATTTGTCCACAAATTAGCACCCCCAAAACGTAACTCGTTGTTTCCTTGAGTTCCATAGCTAGGATTAATCACAGGCTCACCGTTATTCCCTCCCCAAACGCCATAAGCCATGTCCTGCAAAGCGTTATGGTAAAGCGGCGTTGCAGCCGGAGGATAATGCATTTCCCCTAACTGCTTCTGAATTTCTCGGTTGGCCATTTCACCAGAAGCGTTGTTATTGAGTTCGGAAGGGAAGAATGTGTTGTGGTTGCCTTCATTATAATTCACCATCCAACTAGCACCCAAGTTTCGCGGTTCGCATTGTTGGTCTTTTGGGGATGAATGAGGGAACGAAGTTGAACCATACTGAGCCATCATGAGCTCTTGACACTCCAAAGGGTTTCTGGGAGCAGATAAAGGGTTTGAAGCGGTTGAAAAGGTTATCATTTCCGATGAATAAAGAGCTGCGGCATCGTCAAGCATGTTGCCATTTCGAACGTTTCTTACTTGAAGGAGATCCAAGTTGAACCCCGATATTTGTTCTAGGTTGTTGGGGAAATCTTGTTGCAAGTTTTGGGAACTGTTTTGGATCCTCAATTTATCGCGACGAAGTTGTTGTGCGACATGCAATTCCGGTCTTAAGCTGCTCATTCCAACGCCAAAAAAGCCTAAACGATCACTCTAGCAGCCCTTTCAGAAGTTAATATCTGTATCATTTCTTCCACGCATTAGAGAGAGAAAAACAACGATATCTAAAAATAACAATAAACAATAATACGTCTTTGTGTGAGTGTATACTTTATTCAACTGAAGTTTGCTTGTAATTTACAAGCTCAACAGAAAATGGGAAAAGAAATTAATTGTCAACCATGTAGGCACTGAGTTTGAAACCAGTTAAATGAGGTTACAAGTTTTAAATGTGAAACTGAACATAATTTCGACGCAAAATTAATTAAATCGAAAACTGAAATTATACTACATACAGACGACAAAATAGGGTCGAACGACACAAATGAATTTGATAATAAAGAAACCGATTGATATAAAGCTGGAGTTGATAAATTTATTATTCAGTTCAGTTTCATGAAATTAATAAAGCTACTTGTGCTCGTTTTCGTTCACGCTCGTTTCTATTTACTACCTTTATTTAGCCATAAGCAAAAGGAAAGAAAGCACGAGAGACAGCTATATTAGCTAGCTTGCAAACATCTCAGGTATGAAACTATTTCAACCACCACACCGAACAGTGCAACACCCTCCCAATCTATATGTCGGTAAGATTGAAGATGAAGCATGATAACTCACATAACTCGCAACCCGTAAAACCTACGCAAATACCAAAAACAAGAACAAGTTAAGGCTCTGACGGGACACGTAAAATCACAACAGCGAGTGAAACCCTAGCTTTTGATCCACCCTCCAACTCCAACGGATCTAGTAGAAGCTTCCAAGTCCCGACCAACAAAACAACAACAGCAACTCACCCACGCTTCCTTAAAATAAACAACACAAAACATCTTAAGGAGGAGGCACCTTGAGAGTGGTGCATAGAAATTAACAAAGAACAAGAAACACAAGCACGTTGAAGTTACGGGGAAAGAAACTAGTACTTACAAAAATAATACTAATAAGAATAAAGAAGTGGAAGTGTATGAATTAGCAAGCCTAGTGGCAAACGAGGTAGTATATATTACCTTAGGTGCGATCGAAAAGAAGTGTTGATGAGATTTGGTGAAGATTCCGGTTGAGAAGGTGTTGTTGGTATGAAATGGGAAGTGAGAAGGGTGAAGCTAAGCATTGCTACAATGATTGCAAAAGCGATTATCGGCCGTTACTTTTAACGTCTAAATTAACATAAAGTCGCCTATTTTAATTATTATTTATAATCTATAATTTATAATTTATATTTACTTTTTAAGCTTTGAAACTTCTGAGAAAAAATTGTGATATGTGACGCTGCTCTCGTGACTCGTGAGTGGGGTGTAACTCCAACATTTGTGGTCCCTTTTTCTCCCTCTTCTTTTCTTTCCACAGCTTCTTCCTTTTGCCCTTTTTATTTCTTCGTATTTCCGATTCTGTCACTGTCTCCTTCACTCGTCTCTTAAAAAATTTGGGGCACCAACATATGAAACATGTATGTATCTAGGAAATAAAATATCGGTCTCAATCATGTAATAATAGTTTGTAATTATTGTCCAAAACTTTAACCTCACTTTTTGGGTTTAAAGTAAGTTATGCAATAATAAAATCCTAAAAAGGAGAGAGAAGTTGAATCAACATTTAGCTAAAGTCCTGAAAAGGATCGATTAACAGATATTCAAACCTGTGTAGTGAAATGGAGAGCCTTGTCCCAAGCTCTTCAAAACCCACACTTTAGCAACGTATGTGTAATTCAAAAACTTTATGAAAACTAAAATCTTAATAAACGCCAAAAATTAGCCTTTTATCTAACGTGGGGCAAACATTTTGGAATACGCATGCATACTCCAAAATAAGAAAGTCAATCCAAATATTCAAATACATTATAATTTTGGAGGAAAAAACAACATCTTTTTCAAGTATTATTCTATTTTTTCAAAAGTTGTTAGGAAAATGAATGATCATTTGTGGAAATAAATTAATCTAATCATATATTAAGGGTTGTTATACATGCATATAAAAAAGACCTGAACATTATCATTAAATGTTATATTTATTAAATGTGATATATGAAATGTTATAGAACTTATTTAATAAACCTTTTTAATATATATATATATATATATAATTATCATTATTCAATCTTGATGATTTTATATGTACTTTATATTTACGAAATTAAAATCAAAATCAAAATATAAATAATTCGTACGCATTGGATAAAAACTTGGTGCTACGGATTTGCGACATGAGGTTGAAAATCATGCATTTTATTTGGTAAAAGTTTTGGCATTTTGCATTTTATTTGGGTGCAAAAGTACTTTTTGGGGTAGAAGTAAAATATTGTAACTTATGTAGTAAATTTCTATTCCAAAAATATTCATTTTGCTAAAACTATTTTTTAAAACACATATGGTTCAAGTTTATCTTGTTATATAATTTTTTATAATATAATAATTTATAATATATCACTTTTACTTTATTTTGTATTTTTTAAGTAGAAAACTAATAGACTCTTATCTTTGATTTTTAAAATTAAAGATGTTTTCGAAAAGAAAAAAAAAAGTAATTATAACGATAGAAAAAAAAACAAATAATGGTGTTCCTTATATGTTTTTAGCTTCAACTAAAATTCTTTCTCTTGTAAAAAAAATAAAAAATAAAATAAATCTTTCATGTAGGCGTGTATTATTGCGAGACTAGCCTTCCAAGCTATTCTAACAGTCAACTTCTTCAAGATTTGTAGCCTTTTACTGTACTCATCTCAGGCGCAGCCCTTAAACCAACTCATTCAGAATTAAATACGGTTAAATTAAAGTTATTTAATAATAGAATAATTTTTATCATGAGGGTGATTCATAATAAAATTTGAATTTACAACTTCGTATAAATTATTTAAACTCTTTTCTTTGTTAGTTCAAATTTAATTTAGTGGTTTTTTCAAAAAAAAAAAAGTTGAACTAATTTATTTTAAAATTTGTTTTAAAATGAAAAACACCTGTAAGATAATTACAGGTACATAGACGATACACAGGAGCAGAGTAAAACAGACTGCTTGTTAATCATCATCGGTACAGTAACAGTATTTAACTCAGAACTTTTAAAAAAAAAATTGGTGCTAAGGAATTTTTTGATAAATGGTGCTAAGGAATTTAACTCAGAAAAGTGGGAACTTAGAACTATTCTACCACATCCTGGCCATTCATTTTCCGTAAACAAACAAACGTTGTCTCGTCTCACATCTCATGTACGGGCAGTGTCTTTTGTTTCTGTCACCGTGGGCTCTTTCTTACTCCCTCACACTTCAACCCCAAAATACCAACTTTTCTTTTTAGAAAAAGGAACAAATTTTCACATTAATAAATTTAATATTACTCCATCTGTCTTACAATAACAAGTTAAACTTGTCACACATAAAAATAATAACAATAAATACATCATTTTTAATATAATTTTATTAAAATAATCACATTTTAATTAATATATTACTTTCAGGTATACTAATTGAAAATTTTATTAAAAAATAATAAATTAAAATGTATATAAAATATTACATAAAAAAAATAAGAATGTAGTTCATTTTGAGATATTTTTAAAATATTAAAATTGCTTTGATTATTGAAATACAGAGAGTAGCACTTAATGACACCAAATCTCAATTATATTTGTTAAGATATGTACCGTAAGATCGGTAGGATTCCGATCTCGCCCCACATCTTGGGAGAGTTCGGTCAGAATCTGATATGGACTTGATCTCAGAGACAGTTTAGTCCTTGCGCCTTATAGGCTTAGGACTAGAAGGTAAGTGTACCGTCCCAGTCGAATCTCGATCTGATACCCTTTACAGGTTTCGATCCGATGAATCTTAAATATGGGTCTTCTCGGTCGGCAGGCGATCTAACCTCTCACATGGGTAAGATCAGTCAGATCGCGATCTCACCCACCCCCTGGACGAGCTCGGCTTGGGCGAGCTCGGCCAGGGTGTGCTCGGTCATGGTGAGATCGGTCTGGCTGTGCTCGACCATGGTGAGATCGGCCAGGCTGTGCTCGGCCATGGTGAGATTGGCCAGGCTGTCCTCGACCATGGTGAGATCGGCCAGGGTGTGCTCGGCCATGATGAGATCGGCCATGATGAGCTCGACCAGGGTACGGTCGGCCAAAGTCCGAGTGGGTCAACTAGTTCGAGAATCAAGGATGAAAAGCCTATATTTGATAATCAAATATTCTCAAGGAAAACCGTTATGGAAATCCTCGCGCTCACAAGGCCCAAGTGGCCCATGAACAAAAAAGTATAAAACCTAAAACCCTAAAGTTAAGACGACAGATTACACTTTTGAATGCTCTGGCTCTAAGGCTTAACCTAGGAAAAAACTCTAGTCCACCCTTTGGCCGGAACAAGATATTTTTGCAGTAATCATAAATATAATTCATTTTTTTTATATAAATTGAGATAAATGAGAGATAATGAAAAATAGAAAGAAAAATAATAGATATTGTAAGTGATGTTATTAAAAATAAAAATAAAAAAAATGAAGAAAAATTATTGAAAATAAAATAAATAAAAGTGAGTATATATATTAAGTATTTTTTACATTTATGTTTGTTATAACAACTTGTCATAATCATCACGCTTACGTATCAACTACTTCTAGTAACGAAAATACAACTATTTACTTAGAATTATATACTCACATTATCAGGAAATGTGCACTATAGCATGTATATGAATATAAATACATCTAAAGGAACTACACAAGTATATGTATAGTAATTCGATAAGTAGATAAGACAAAAATCCTAAGTGATGTTTATACAAACTATCAAAAGTAGTCAAAGACTACTCTATCAAAAATATATGGCCCAGCAGGAACTCTCACATCTCAACTCCAATTAATCATACCCTACTCCTATGTCAATCATAATCATCGCAAATTTAATCACAAGAAAAACTCATAAGGATAAGTTATATTTTAAAATCAAAGTAAGTATAGGAATAAAACATATATACTTAACTTCATCATGCAAATCAAGCAAACACATCACAAGATTCACATCCAACAACAATTATCACCTTTGAAAGCTAAACATCTAAGCAAACAAACATACACCATTATCATATCACACAACAACGTAATCTTTTGGTGCATAAGAACAATAACCATAACTCACACTACATCATATGCATATTTAACTGCTGATGCGTCGTTATACATTTACCTACAAATATTTCTTAATATACTAGGGAAATCTAAGCAAGTTTACCCTACCGAATCAACCCTAATCGTTTTCATGTCATATGTGTATGTTGAACTCACAGCTAAAATAAGATATCAATCCCTCCTTTAATTTCCCAAGTGTTGCAACTTGTATTAAACTCTCACAACCACCTACCTAAGTACAATGTTACATTTGTAAATATAAGTTTAAAATTATTTCAAATGTAACAAAAAAAAAATGAAACATTATAAAATATAATTTTTAATTATTTGTGTTAAAATAATATTTAACAAAAAAAAAATATTAGGATTTTTTTACTCGTATTTTTATTTTATTTTTTAATTAAAAATGTCACTCTATTTTCAATTATTTAGGCAATGTCAAAAATATAAGTAAATAGGGCATAGTTTTTTTTTGAAATTGGTAGGAAAAATAAAAAGAAAGAAAAGAGATTTTGTGTATTATAAATATTATAATATTTTAGCTATATATTTTTATTAAGGGTATTTTATTATTTTAATATTTTCTTTCTTTTTCACTTATTTTATACAAGTAAACATTTTATTTTTTCATCTAAACGACTAATAGAATTATCCCAATTTTCACTTCTTTTTCTATTTTCTTTCTTTTATTTCACTTTTTCCCGCAATTAAACATAACATTAATGTTTGAAAGCATATTTTATTTAAATAAGATTATCATAAATGATTGAGTTATTTTTTAAAAATATTTAAAGTTAAATTATACTTATAATTTTTTGTCTTATATTTTAAGATTTATCTTTAAAATGTTTTTTTATATTTTATTTTATAAAGTTAGGTTAATTTAAATTTTTAATTAATAATCATTTTAAATGTTGAGATGTGATTCAAAATTTGAAACTTATCTCATTAAAATTATTTATATAAACATTATTAAATATAAGTTTAAAAAATTATCATAAATATGATAAAAATTATATAAAACTAGTTAAAAAAATCTAAAAAAATTTAAAAATATAGTCTCATTATTTTTTAATTATTCGTGAAATATTTTTTTTATACGAATTTCATTATGTTTATTGCTATTTTAAATTTAAAAGTCAATTAAATTTCATAATTTTTATTTAAATAAATTTAATGTCTTAAATCAGCTAAAAATTTATTTAAAATTGTATCTTAAAATTAAAAATATCATAACCTTAAAGAGATTAAATCATCGAAATATAAAAGTTTAAAGGTCAAAAATGAATTAAAAAATAAAAATAAGATTTTAACAGATATTTAATGGAATGGTAAAATAATATTGATATTTGTTTTTATTTATATTTTGTTTTGTTAACAATATAAAATATTATCAGAAGTAATATAAAGATACAATAAACATGAAAACGATAATTTATAGTGTGTGAGAAATATTGTTTTTATCACTTTTAATTAATTTTATGAAAAAGAAAAAAGTCATTTGTGAAATAAGTGGATTGTTTAGGAGGCGACTTTAAATATACAAATAAATTTTCCTACTAAAATAATAAATTATATATTGTTTTGGAGAAGGGATTTAAAATTAGGCTAAGAAAATGAAAATGAAAAATTATGAAGTTGCAGTGTGAGTTACAAATCCCAAGGTGTTAATAAGAGTAATAAGTGAGTGATATGATGATTGAAGCATAGAAATACAGCCACAGGTGACATAATGGTGACTAAGTATATATACTTATGAATTTGAGTAATGATTGCGGTAAGCTCAACGCAACGGAGAAGAATAAGAATAAGAATAAGAATTGTGTGACCGGCTTTTCAATTTATCGGTAAATGGAGATATGATCACTGCCGTTAAGCAAAAGATCTGCGGCAGGTGCAGGTGCAGGTGCAGGATGCAAAGTTCGACCCCAAAAACAAAAAACTCTCACTGTGACAGACAGACAGGGTAAGGGTATAATCCAGAGTGACGTAAGCTTCAGTTGCCTCGCCTCGTATACTATGCTAAAGCTAAACTCCATCTCTTTTCCTTAAATACGTAAATGTACATAATGTTTTGACTTCTCTGTTTTTTATAATAAAAAAAAAAATTTCATATGTTTTTGGTCTCTTAAATTTAGGGTTAATTTATTTTTATCTCTCAAATTAATTTTAAATTGTTGTTTTTTATTTCTTATAATTATTAAAAAATTTGTTTTAGTCCTTTAGATCACCAATAATGTTATATATTTTAGTAATTGTTGATTTTATTAAAATATGTTGTTATAATAATTGTTGTTTTTATGTTGAAAAACTCTGAAACTAAATTTTTTTTTATGAGTTTTTAGTTATATATGAGATTTCTTTAGGCAAATGTCCAATTTGATCATAAGGGAAAGATATATAAGGTTTATTTTAAAATTTGAGTTTCATAAATTCATTTATTAAGAAATCTCAAATATATAGTAGTAAGAGGAACAATTATTTTCTCAACTTATTCTTCTTTCAAGCTTTCACAAATGAGTAGAAGATCTTAGTCGATTAGTTGGTTGATGATTCTAAGCTTCAGGGGATGAGAATGGAATTCATTGGTGGTGGTGGTGTGAAATAGCTTGAGGCAATTGTCTGCTTTCTCTTACATCGTTTCAATTCGATTTATAGGTATGGAAAGTTTGAACTAAATCTTTGTTAATTGTTGATGTTGTGTGTTGTTGGATTTCACGTAAATTTGTGGGTATGTTGATGAATTTTGAGTGAAATGCATGTTTAAGCCTCAAGTTGTGTGATGCTCAGCGTAACCAAGACAGAGTTATTTACCTTATTGATGTCAAATGCTAATAAAGTGACATTGGGCATGAAGAGAGAGAAATGTCCATACCCAAAATGGGGTCGAGTGTGGGTTTAGCCATGTCAAGCATAGTTGTCCTAGGGGTTCTTTAATCGCTTTCACACCGAGTGTAGGTTGAATGGCGTTGGATGTGGATAAGATAGAGAACTCCTTGTTTCAATGACATCAGGTGCAAGACAAATGACACTAAGGGTGGGTTAGTTAAACCCTAAACCCTAAACTTATGAGAATGCGTTGATTGGTTGAGAAAAATAGTGAACATGTTTAGGTTAGTTAAATCTATTTGATGTTGTATATTGAAGATTGATTTATTAATGGTTGTATATTGTTGATTCTAAATACATTGATATGGGATAATGTATATAAATGATTAAGTGTCAAATTTTCTAGGTGATGATGTTAAGAGTACTTTAGGCATTTAGGCATTGGAATGTGTTGTGTTAATCGACTTAGGATTAGAGGATAGAATATTTTCGAAAATTGGATATCTCATTGTGTAGATATTAGCGTTGTCTTTTAGGAACCAAGTGGTTGAAAATCCTTCTTAAGTAGTTGACTCTTGAAATAGATAATTGAGTCTTCTTTAGGACCTCAATTGATGGGGTATGTGAGCCAGGTCGAAGCATACCGGCTATATAAGCGATCACAATATAGGAGTTAAGTCGAGTTATATTGATTATAAAGCGACCAATGTTAATTCGTATATAGATAAGGTCAAAAACACGTGTATAAAGCGACCAAATTGGAATAAAGTATGAGGTTGGTGACTAAAATCTCTAATTGAGTATTAGAAAAATATAATATTTAGAGGGTAGTCAATAGACTAAATCTAAAAGGAACTTAGTTATTTAAGCTAATATCGTGATAGATTCATATCTAAGTTAAAAAATATTATATTTAAAAGTGACAAATTAATACAATTATGCAGTATTAGCTAAAATATACTAAGTTTAATATGATATTTTCACTAACACAAATATCGATGAACATATTTTATACAATAATATTTGATAAATTCTTTAATAGAATTTAAGTATAAAGATTAAAAATATATATTTTTTTATAATTACAGGAATTAAATAAATTAATTTTAAATTTGAGAAAAGAAAAAAATTACCTTAAATCTAAAAGAGTAAAAATTTATTTAAGCCATAAAAAAGTAAAGATAATATGAATTGGTTAAAAAATAATAGTGTACAAATAATATAATTTCGGTGCATTCAGAATAGGGTGTTTATCACGCCACGTGTTCACCCGACCGGTCTCGTTGGAAAAGAAAATTTTGTTCAATTTTGGTTTACTAAATTAGATAAATATATTTTAAATAATTATATATTAATAATATAATTTATTAATATAATAAATTATATTTTTAAACATAATATTATATTCATATTACTACTATTTATCTTAAAAAATATAATATAAAATGTATTGTAATTATAATTATATAATTTACTTTATAATTTAAATACACGTAATGTTTGAATTATCAAATCAAGTTAATTCATTATTGTCTTATTTTGATTTAGTCTCAATTTACAAGATTGATCTTGTTAAATACAAACAAATAGATTTGAATGTAAGTATGATTTGAATGTAAATATGTTTAATTCGAATACGAATAGCTTTAAACGTGCATTATTTATTTTCATGCCGATTTATAGATCAAATAAAATAGTTTGAGATTTTCATTTTTTTTATAATTTCTATGCTGACAAATCTATGATATCAAACATATGTGATTTTTTTTTGTTTGTTATTTCTTCCTTCTCTAACTTATTTCTTTGCTATTTCATGTACCAAATCAAGTTAGAGTATTTGGTGCAAAAGTTGTGAATGAAGTTCGTGTTAATTTTCGGTGACTGTGAAACAACTCATAATTACTCTGAGAAAAGCCACACTTTTACATGGTTTTAGACTTTTAGTAGTATAGCCGCGGCTTATCCAAACACACTTTATATTTATTTTACTTCTCATGATCTAATTTTTATGGATCATATAACATTACACTTTGTATTTTGTAAAGAATTTAACGGTGATACACATTTTTATAAAAATGGATATCGATGACGTTGTTAACATAATTCGCATGAAACTTGTTTATTATTTATTTTTAATTATGAATAGTGTCAGCAAACATTTTGTGACGACGCTATGATCTCAATTTCCATATGTTTCACACTTTGATGCCCATGGTCGTAACATTTGTATGTCGACTTAGCAAACTCAATTACCATTTGTGTATTATATATATCACTTTATTATTTATTTTGAATTAAAAAAGTAATTTGTATTTATTTATTTAATTAGTGGGAAGGAAATATAAGAAAAAATTGTAGAGTATATATAAAAGTGGAATGGAGTGAGGTCATGGTATCACGTCAGAACAGAAACCCTATAGTTGCGGCAGGGTGGAGCAGTGTAAGACCACAAAATAAAAAAAGCTGTGGCTGTAGCCTCATAAATCCATTCCAGTTTCAGGCCCTGCCTGCGTGTGCTCAGTGCATGTCACCATCACTCTTTCTTTTCTTTTCTTTTCTTTTATTCTCTCTCTCTCTCTCTCTTTTGCCACCTTGCCTTTACTCTCGACGTGATGCCATGTCCTTTCACCAACACTCAACACTCAACACTCAACACTCAACACTCAACACTCTACACTCGTACTTTTTGCAAAATGCCACACTCTCTCCTTACATGCATTTTCGCCAACCCCAACCCAAATCTAACACATGCACCTTCTCTTTTTTATTTCACTAACCATTTCTTAACTTTTTACCAATAAAACTATACTATTCACTTCACTTTCAATCTCCTAAATGAAAAAATAAAATAAAAAATCAGATTTTTTTAATAGAAATTAATCATCACACTACCATTTACCAAGTTAATGTGGTATATATTGATAGAAGAATAGTCCTTTTACGCTTTGTTTGATTTATGACCAAAAGAAGCATATTTTAATATGAAAATCACACTAATTTTTTTCTTAAAAAAAGGGGCTTTGCGTTCTCTTCTAATATTTTTTCTTCTAACTCAACATATATACGTGTGAGTGGAGTGGAATGACCAATGAGCATTAAGTTTGAAAAAGTGGATGAATGTTTCATTAGCGATTAATTGTGATTATAACGTTTTACTACTTTTGTAAGAGAAAAGTGAGAAATCGAAGTATATTCATGCACATGTGTAGTCAAGAAGAAAAAAAAAAAGAGAAAGGGATGAGATTCTGATGTACAGCTAGCTAGCGAATACGGTCTACACAAAATATATGCACATAGTTGCGAGAATATAGAGATGAAATTTCACAAATAGGTACATTGGATGATTTATCAGTCACATTGACCATTCATTTGCTTAATGACATGAAAGCATATAAAGAAGTGGGGTACGTCTCTCTGAGATGGAACATGTTCTGTTTTTCAACTTGTAAGGTACAGTCACACTTCAATTCACATAATAATAATTAAGATCGATTACAAAGGGTTGCGAATCATAATCACGAACCTAATAACCAAAGAGAATTATGTAACATAGGCATGTTGATCAAACGCCAGCATCACAGCATGCGTTGTGTTTCTCCTAAATGCCTTGGTCCCTCTTTCGTGCTTAATCACTACTTTATTCTCAATCAATTCATGGATGGTTTCAAAAAATGATATCGATCGGTGCATGAACGCTTTCCGTTATGTATACTTTTTGATCTTTCCCCTAACCAAGAAATTTTTTTACCTCTTTTACTAGAAAAAAAGGTTTTGTGCGAGTGACTATGGCTTTTTCACTTGAAAAAAGCACTTATCTATGTATGATCTTTTGATGGAGCGGCAAATAGTTGTATAAATAAATTTTGATTCAGAGATGTATCAAAAACAATTCATTTATATTTATTAAAATTTCATTAAAAATAATTCATCTTTGATTCATTTAATAAAATGGTATAGATTATCAATTCGATTAAAATAAAAACAAAAGGTCTACATATTAAAAATTCAATAAAAAATTGAATTTGGATTTAAAAAAAAAAACCTACTAAGTTAGAATAAAATAATTAAATTTAAAATAATTTTTCATAAATGTATTCTAATTTAGTACATTAGAAAAAAATTAACAATAAATATAAATATAATAAACGGTTAGAAATTTGGACGTTTGTTTATAGAAGAGTAGCAACTAGGAAGTGTGAAGTGTATCAGAAGGTGTTGTTTGTAACACCGTGGCAAGCGATTACTTTTGTACATACATAGAGACATTATGTGGAAATGTATAATCTCAAAAACAAAAATTCATGTTAATTAGTTTTATCGAAGAGGAAATAAAATGACAATTTAAAACTTTAATGTGTTGTTTGATTAAGGAGAAATAGATAAGAAATAAGGTGAGGACAGTAGAAATTTGAGAGTAAAAATAAGTAGAGTTGTTTGGTTAAAAAAGATAAGAGGGTGAGAAATTAAAAGGTAGGAAGCTCCACTCTCTTATTTATTTATCTATTCTATCTTATATATGCTTTATTTTTCACAAATTTTTTATCTATTTCTCTTAAATCAAACAACTAAACTTTTATTATACTTTTTACATATTTTTATTCATTTTTTATTTCTTTCAACTCTATTTCTCACTTTTTTTTTTCTCTCTCTACCAAATGCACATTAAAGAAAAATAAAACGTAATCCTCATGTTGTACAATATATGGGAGAAAGAAACAATGAATAAATACTCCTAATTAATAGATAATAAATGTCGCTATACATCTTTTGGGGATTCGAAGGTTTACTACCCTTCCATATAAAAAAAAGTGTCATATATTACTTCATGGGAATTCAAACGAGACAAGTATTCTTCCCTTTCTAAAAAAAATATTGTCTTATCTTTTATGATCCTTTGGGATTTGATCTACGCTTAAGTAAGGTTAGGGGTTCGAATCCTGCCTTATGTATGTAGTCGAGTTAAATCTTGGGGTCAACTATTCCACCTTTTGAAGTACCTCTAATGTAGCGAGGAGATTAGTCATTGCTATCGGCGGTGGATACTTCAAGAACGAACAAAAAAAAAGGTTATTATTATTCTTTGTCCAAAGAGGACCATTTTACATTCATACATACTCATTATCTTGCATACTTCTCATTCATATAAAAACATCGATATAATTATCCAAAGTTCCAAGCTCAACATCATGAATTTACATATAAAATTTCCTTTTAATTCCTGACATGACATATTCGTAAATTGTAATATTATGTTGTAGTTTGTTGTTTATTTAATTATTTTATTTAACTAAATGATTATTGATATGTTATTTTATTGCTTCAAAATTTTAAGGATTAAGGAATCCTTGTAAGTTTATTTGTTAGAGAGTTGTTTTGAGTCAAGATTAAAGCTGATCAAGTTCAAAGAAAGATATATAAGATTTTCTTAAGACTTGAATTTCGTAAGTTCACTTCCTTAAGAATTATAGAGAAAAACTGGAGAAATAGGCTCTAGAGCCAAAGAGAAATCATTCTTCTCTTTGATCACAAATTGTTATAATCTTTCTTAAAGCTCAAGTTGTAGGAGTTGAATAGTGATTCAAAGCTTGGAGTGTTGAGAATCGTAGTTGGAGTTGTCATACAACAGAAACCCAAGGAGTCATGTTCTCGTTTTTCTTCCTCTTTTCTTGAAGAATCGATGTAAGAGAAGCTTAAATTTGGATCTTGCTGTGCTGCATGTGTTTCAAACCATCAAATTGTAATTGTGTTGTTGAATTGAGAATTGGAAAACCTTGATGTTTTAGTTTTTGGTTGATATGATGCTTTGAGAGTGGAATGTTGATTTTGGAGTCCTATGTGATTGGATGTGGTATATTATGATGAACCTAAGTTGCATATGCTATAAATGTATTGAAATGAAGGTATCATGTTGGATTTGATGGAGAAACGCAATTGATTGAGCAAAATTGTGATTCTACCAAGTGTAGAAATCACCTTCACGTTGGGTGCAACTACATGGAGTTGGATGTGATGCAATTCAGAGGCTTTCTATCTCACTAGAGTCAGGCACAAATTGAGTAGCATTGAGCATGAGTCAATTTGGAGCTCCTTGACTTGATTACACTAGGCGTGGGTCAAGAGGCGCCTAACGTGATAGTTGAGAGCTCTCTAGCTTGATGACACTAGACATAGGATGAGTAGAGTCAAGCATCCACAAGTTAAAGGCTCTTTGCCTTGATGACGCTGCCAAATGCAAGTTGTGTAGTGTTAGACGTGGGTAAGGTAGTGACTCTTTGCCTTGATGACACCAAACGTGGTTTGTGTAACATTGGATGTGGGTAAGGCAATGACTTTCGGCCTTAACAACGTTGGGTTAGGCATGAGGAAGTGGCGCCAGGTGTTGACGTCGGGAGTGGGTTGATCACGTCGAGTGTGAGTATGTTGAATGTATGTGTTACATATATTGTTGTGAGTTGTGCTGTTGATGCATGGGAAGCAATATATGTGTAGTATTGATATGCATGATGCATGATGTTGAATTGCATTGTGAACTTATGACTATAGGAGAAAAGTTGTTTTTAAAGTTGAAATATCCCATTGTGTAGATATGTGTTGTGGCGCTTTGAGAGTCAATCGTTGGAAAACCTTTCTTGAGTATAGGAACCAATTGAGTGAAGTATGAAGTCTAGGGTTAAAACAATTAATTGATTACTGAAAAGGTGTGCAGTATATGGAAGGCAGTCGGTGGATGAATTTTATATAGGCTTAGTTGATGTATACTAATGTCGTGATAGATCCACATCTAAGTTGTCCTATTATTGACAAAGATATTGGACTTTTCTAATCTATCTGATGAAATATGAGAAATCATGTTGTGTTGTGGATTGATATTCAAATTTGTTGTTGATTTAACCAATCCAAAAAGATCGCGTTGTTAAGTTAGCTCAGTAGGACCAAGCCACTTAAACTACTCACATGTATTGTAAGAGATCTCTTAGTTAAAATGTCCAACCGCAGAGAGTTATGATTTCATATATGAACTAGGATGCACATGAGGAGATGTGAAGAAGGGAGATATATGCAAATGATTTCAAATATGAATGTACATGGACATGGACAAAGAGATGCAAGAAAGATATGTGCGATAGATTTTAGATCTGGACGACGATAAGTGTAAGGAGGTTGGGTGGCACACTCACATTGGGGAGCGAGGAGGTGGGGTGAAGAGAAGGAAAGTGATGTGGTGGGAGTAGGGATGAGAATAGGCAGGGTGTCAAACCAGACTTTGAATATATAGGTTGCGTCTGTTTTACAAAATTAAAGCCTAAGACTAACCTATTATCTATCACACTTTTTTTTTATAAGTTTGGTTTGATTTTTTTAAAGTTTGACCTGACCTATTAGCCTATTCAAATCATTAATGTTAATTAGACTAATAAACTTAATTTTTAAAAATCAACAAAATTATTTTTAAAATATAGTTTACTCAATATTATTAATATTTTAAATTTTAAAAAAATATAAGAGAAAAATTAAATTATTTTTTGTTGAAGGGGCAATTCATGCATAGCCATATATATTGATGTACATTTATACACAGTTCATAAACTTATAAACCGCATAATAAAAAAAATAATTGTATAAAAAATATCTTAAATATTGATAATTTATTTTTGTTTTATAAATTTATTTGTTTATTCATATTTTTAATAATATATATATATATATATATATATTAATATATAATAAATAAATAGACTGATCTATCAAAACTAATAGACTTTTTTTTATAAGTCTAATCTTGACCTTTATATATATATATATATATATATATATATATATATATAGAGAGAGAGAGAGAGAGAGAGAGAGAGAGAGAGACTTTTTTAAAAGTCTAAACTTAACATTTCTATTAAACAGGTTAGACTAGATTTGACTTTAAAAAATTGAACCACGGGTCTATGTTTAAGGTCTGACATATTTCCATTCTTAGCGGAAAAATTTTACATAAGAAAAAAGAGAGAAGAAGGAAAATAACTGATGACCATTGTAAAATTATTTTTTATAATATATTTTAACATCAATATATTAAAATTAGTATCAGTTAAATATCAATTTTGTTTTCATCAAATGTATCTACAATGGTTATATAACTAATGTAGAAAACCTATTTTAACTATTCTTAAATCCTCCTTCTACCTTAAGTGTTGTTATAACTTAAGAGATTGAGATTTTATATATATTATCCCAATTTTTTTAAATTAAGTCAATTTTAAACATTAAATCCTAAATAATAAATTAAGATAGAGATTTTGATAAAAATAAATAGTGAATGATGATAAAATTAATATATTATTAGTAGCATCGTCATTATTTTTCTTATATATTTTCTAATTTAATTAAAATTTTCAAATTTAATTAATATTTTCTTGAGATAATTTTTTTTTTGTGTTAACCATAAATGATAAATAAAATAAATAGAGTCACCAAAGTTAGAGTTTGGTTACAATATATACTTTTTTTTATACATGGGATAGTCTCATTAAGTACTATGTACATGCTTTAATATGACCTTTAATACATGCATGCATGAGTTATTGAAGTGACAAATACACAAGTACGTACTATGTATAAGTCTTGTCTATGATATACTTCCTATACAATTACTGAGATTCCTAATGCTTTTTCAACCAATGAAGTGGGCATAAGATTAACACGCAATGGCTAGCAATGACGTGGTGGGAGAGACACTTGGTACCCTACGTGAGGCACTCATCTTTCACTATATGGTCATCTCCAATTAAGGACAACGATATGTTTCCCTGTTGCTCTCATTAGGATGACACTAAAACGATATTTAATTTGTTCAAAAAGAAAACGATATCATTAAGTGTTTTCGGATCATGGAGGATTAAATTTCAATTTATTTGTGGATGTAGTTAGCATTTGATTAATGGGTTATCAAATTTCTTCAGTTTAGATTGCTACTATGTTTGAAGAAACAAACTAATGCAAATCTTAATATATTTAGCATTATGCTTAATTAGGTGATTGCTATATTTTTTTTCCCTGAAGAAACTTTCATATTTTGTTGTTATTATATTAGGTTGAAAAGAGTTAGTCCTAGTTGGCTACACCGGGCTACTATGCACCCTAATGGGCCCATTAAGGAGTATGAAAACAACATTGTTAAATGGTTCATGATATATATACTTCCTCTTTTTTTTTTTATAAGTACACCTCTTTTTTGAAAAAAAAAATTAAAATTTTAAAATATTTTTAATTTTTAATTTTTAATTTTATATCTACAATATTTAATTTAGTACTTTTTTCACACATTTTTCTTTTTTTTTTCTTCAATTTTTACATGCACTCCCTTATCTTTCCTTCACCCCACCTATTTTGGTAGCATGTGAAAACTAAAAGAGAAAAAAAAAGTGTATGAAAAAGAAGAAGAAAGTAGCAAATTGAAAATTGAAGATGTAAAATTAGAAAATTTAAAAAAACTACAATATTTTATAATTTAAAAAAAAAAAGGAGGTGTACTTAAAAAATAAAGGAGGTGTATATATCATGAGCCTTTTTATAAGTGCACCTCCTTTATTTTTTAAAAAACTATAAAATATTGTCATTTTTATTTTATTTTTTTAATTTTACACCTTTAACTTTTAATTTGCTACTTTCTTTTTTATTCACACACTTTTTTTTCTCTTTCAATTTTCACATGCTACTAAAATAGGTGGGGTGAAGGAAAGGTAAGGGAGTACATGTAAAAATTGAAAAAAAGAAAAAAGAAAAAAGAGGAAAGATGTGTAAAAATTTACTAAATAAAATGTTGTGGGTGTAAAATAAAAAAAATAAAAAAAATTAAAAATATTTTAAAAATTTAATTATTTTTTTAAAAAAAGGAGGTGTATAGATATCATGAACCTTGTTAAATAGTGTGGAAACTAAGCCTTCCGTTTTACAATTTTTTTTATCGGGCATTTGAATTTTATTTCAGTATTTGACTTGTATTTGTACTATTATATATATATATATATATATATATATATATATATATATGACTCTATTTTTAATTAAGTAGTATATGACTCTTTTATTTTATTTATCTAATAACTTTAAATGTATAATTGTTTAGCCAATAATAATAATATAAATAATAAGTTTATCAAGTAAAAATGATTTTTGAAAGATAAAATTTGAAATTTTTACATAGTTCTAAAATTTAATTTCTGAAAAATTGATAGCATTCAATACTTCAGAAATTAAATTTCAAAAATATATAAAACTTAAAATTTACAATAAAAACGCGGGGCAGAGGGTTTGTTAAGAAATCCTCATGGTTCATGATATATACACCTCCTTTTTAAAAAAATAATTAAAATTTTAAAATATTTTTAATTTTTTGTTTTAAATTTTTTAATTTTACATCCACAACATTTAATTTAGTACTTTTTTTCACATATCTTTCCTCCTTTTTTCAATTTTTATATGCACTCCCTTATTTTTCTTTCACCCCACCTATTTTGGTAGCATGTGAAAATTGAAAGAGAAAAAAAAAGTGTGTGAATAAGAAGAAGAAAATAGCAAATTAAAAGTTGAAAGTGTAAAATTAAAAATTTTAAAAAAAATTATAATATTTTATAATTTTTTTTAAAAGAAGAAAGTGTACTTGTAAAAAAAAAGAGGTGTATATATCATGAGTCAATCCTCGTCTAAACGGCACAATGCATCAATAATAGCCCAAACTTCTAGCCCAGACCCAAATGAAGGAAATAATGGGCCTTATCCACGGCCGTTAATATCGGTGGTGGGTTCAGGCCCAAATATAGGGTTTGATAGATTATCAATTTATCAACTACTCTTTCTGTGCGTTTCATGGGTTGTCATGTCATCTATTATTTGTTGGGCTCAAAAGTATTGCTGATGAATTTGCTAGATATTTGATAAATTAAAAATGAAATATGAAAATGTATATTACAAAGAATACATTGATAGCATTTTCCTGGTTGGGTAAATCAAGGTAATACATTTCGCTGCTCCAATTGCATAACTTCACATCTAGTTGAATTATAATTATAATATTTAAATTAAAAATATGGACCTCTGCAAAATTGTCCAAAAGTAACACTTAATAAAGAATATATTTCTCAACATAAAAAAGTAGGTTAATAAACAATTTTTAAAATTAGATCGATTTTTACAGTCGATCAAGACACTAATTCAAATTTTAATGATTTAATTTTGGTCAAACCTATATTAATAAAATAATAATATTTAAATAATATATAAATAATATTACATAAATATAATATCATAGTTATATAATAATAAAGTTAAAATAAAATATTATTTTATATATTATTTTTTAAGGTATATGGAAAAGTCTAAATATAATATTTAAATTTAAATTTTAATAAAATATAATAATATATATTAATTTTGTATTTAGAGTAAACAAATCTCAAATTAATATATATAAGATATAAAATATCATGATATAAAAAATTATAAATTAATACAAATGATTAAATTATATGTTTATAAGAAAATTATTAAAAATAATAAATAACATACTTTATTTACTTATCATAAAATATTTTAAATAATTTTAGAAAATATTTTTTTTGAAAGGATCCGTTCAATCCTGTTTTTTGAACTGATTCTTAACTAGTTTTATTTTTATTTTTTTATTTATTGATTTTGAGTCAATTCATCCCATTCTTGACTAGTTCTTTTATAATCTAATTTTGTGATTTTTATGATCAATAAATTGATCGATTCCTAATTTGATTGGTCAAATCGATCGGTTTGATCCAATTTTGATAACATAATTAATAAGTAATGAAAATTTACATGACAAATTGACATGATTTATCATGATTTTTCAATTTAGTTACATTTTCAATTTAATTACAATATTTGGTAATATGCTGACTATAAGAAGGTGATCTTTACACCTCCAACTTATTAATTGAAAGATAAGAATGAAATTTACATGATTGTGTTTGTGGTGGCTCTCCAAAGTTACCAAATAAATGGAGAGGAAAGGGATATTGTCATGGTTCAAGAATTAATCCTTCTATATTTTGTACACTCGAAGTGTTATAGGGGATTGATTAAAAACAACAAAGAGAAATATACATTTATATTGTCAACAAATACTGGAATTCATAGTCATAGGGAATCTTTTCAATAATGGTAGAAGCCTTGACATTATTGTGGCCTTTAAAACAATCCACCATTGATTTTCTTAGAGTCCCAGAAGTAGGTAACTGGTTGCATACCCACTCCACCAGTGAGTCTGTGTCTGCTGCAAAATCAAGCATGTTTCTGAGGAGGAGCTCTGGAAACGCTATCCTTTTGGTGCTAGTCGCAAGAATTGAGGCCTGAAGATAGTCTAGTTTTGATTTTTCTAACTCAGATGTAACACCATCTGCTGTGTATATCCTTACCTGCACGAAGTGCATATATATCAGTCCCTTTAATTGAAAGCATAATTTTCAGTTTGCAAAAAACATAGCTGATGCCTGATGGTCAAGTAATTATAGGCTCTAATATCATCTTAAAAAAATATAGTTATGTATCTAATTCAATCTCACAAACTTGACTTGAGAGGTGAGAATAGACCATTATGTCATATTACTGGTTAATATGAAATTTTTAACATTCATCATTTTATTTCTCTTTTATATTATCTCTATCACTTCTTTCCAATTGTACATCCCAAAATGAGTGTGCATTTATTATTACTCTTTTTGTTTTATCAGTCAGCCACACATTCTCTTTAATACCTTCCTTTCTATACACCAGAGATATGTTTTATCATTATCTAAAAAAAAAAATGGTTTATCCTATATACCCTTTTGAAAGTAGAGATCCTAAACGAGGTTTTGACTATCTTATTTTAGTTTAACATGTTTCAGGAACTCGGATATACATCAAAAGGTATCAAACTTTCTTGATGTATATATATTCTCTATTATTGTGGACAATTTAACTGAGTTTATAGAAATTAAATTAATAATAATAATAGATAGTGTTATTGGTAGTTATTATGAGGGAAGAAGCACATAGATGTGATCTTGAGGTCAAGGACTTACAGCTGGAGAAGAACGTGTTCCACAACAGAGAGCAAATGTGACATTAGGATCTATAAACTCAAGTCCATAAAGTTCACGGACAACCGATTCTTTCTCCTCCCATTCACCCTTTCGCTGTACCTAAAACATAGTTTTGGAGATATAATAATTGTTTCTGTATTTAAAAGAACAAGAAGAAACCAACAGACTATGTTTATTGTTTACCTCTTTCATGTTAGAAATATCTCGTTTCCTCAATATGAAATGCTCTATTGCTTGAGCATTTATTGTGTTGCCTCCTACATTGAGGGTGGCCTGCACAGAAGCAAATTGAATATTAAAGTGTCGTCTGGTTTATCCTAGAAAATATTTAGTTAAAAGATATGTTTAAAATTTGCATAATTGCACTTTTGTGACTTATATTACAATTTTAATACTTAATTTTTAAAATTACATATTTTGTCACTCAATCGATTATTTACATCTTTTATATATTACATCAAACAATAACTTATAGAATGAAAAATGTGTGAAAATTTTAAAATTAAGTAATAAAATGTACAATTTTAAAAATTTGACAACAAAATTCGAAAGCTTGTCAATGGCGAAAACTGCAGTTAAGCCTTAAAATCTTTATACTATCAAGATCAGGACAGAGACCAAGACACAACAAACAAGATAAGTAACAAATATATCAAGATTTTTAGCCTACCTTGTTCATCAACGCAAGTAATTTTTCTGGGGTGGATGGCACTCCATACTGGATAAATCCCTGAAACAAACAACACATTAATCATTGTGCTAAAATCTCAGTCATCAGATTGGTCATAATCTTATGTTACAACAAAGATAATTAAAGAAAACTTAAAAAGGAAAAGGGAAATTTCTACTATACATGCATGATACAAGCATTGTACACGTTGATCCAGAAAGCTAACTTCTGTTGGTTTGTAAGGCTTTTCAAGTCAACTGTTTGAAGATTGCTCATCAAGATCCTGCAGACCACAAGAAACAAAATGTTACTCTGAATTTTGTAGACTTTCCCTTGTACCACTTCATTGTCTAGTTGAACTTGCATAGTTGTCAATATTTTCGTTCTTCTCATAAATGTACACATCATCCATGCCGTACCTTAACTTCCTCAGTAATGGTATAGAGGACGGACTCGAGATGAACTTGGGATCCATAGAGCTAGAGGTGAATATAACCAAGTTCTTATAAGGACCAATGTCCCTTGGAATGGACTCTTCTGTGTTAAAGATACCATAAGGGTCTTGCTGCCTTGATTCTTTTTGCAACAGGAGGCTTGGTTTTGGGTTTGATCCAGTGTCCACCCTGAAGCTTCTTGAGCTTAAAGAGGAGTGCACAGACCTAGAAACGGGCCCTGATTTCTCCAATTCCATTGCTCTTGATGTTCTGAGTAGTCTTACATAGATGAAATTCAAACACTTCATGATACTCTCAGATAGCTTGTTGGGTTGCCACTTCAGGTCATTCTCTTCTGACAGAAGTGGATCCAGTAGCGATCTAGTTGGGAGATCCAAGTACATCTCTGGATTGCGTTCTCTCAGCTGAAAATAGTAAAGAAATTGCAAATTAGCAGGTTCACACTGTTGGCAACAATATCCATTCCAAGTTACGTCGAGTCTTTTTAAATTTGATTGACTTAGATAACCATGCCATTGGTGTTAAATATTATTGGTATTGTTCATTTCTAATCTTTACTAAAGAACCTGATTAATTACATTTTCTCTATCTACAAAACTTAAATATGAGATCTTATTTAACTGGATCAAGTCTAATTTTATTTGGACTAATAACTCTTTAGCTCTCCAATTAATCTTATTTTGAAAGTCTCCATAAGGAGCATAAAATTTTTTCTCTCTCTTTACAACGGTTTCATACTAGGAAAAAAACTATCATATAGTTTTGAATAACCGTGTTCATGATTTCAACTAATATGTGATATGTAACTTAATAGTTGAGTCTTATTTATTAATTAAATTACATAACACATGGAGATTTATCATAACCATAGACACATACTAGTCATGAACCAATAACCATATAATAGTTTCTTCATACTAAGCATATGTCCAAAAACAAATTTTAATTGAGGAAAATGAAGCTAAAAACATGAATGTGAAAATGGTCATACATACCTTGGGTGATGGATGGCGGGGGTCACGCATAGGTGAGGGAGGCTTTACTATGCCATTTTTTCTTGGAAGTCTTTCTTGAAATTTCACATCTTCTTGGAACTTAGTTTCTTTCTGTTCGACAGAAGTTTTGAAAAATCCCGTTTTGTCATTAAGGCTGAAGTCATTGAGATTATAATCGCCCTTTATAGCTTTGCTTATGAAATGCAAGGCCTTGGTTTCAAATGCCATCCTTTCTTGAACACTTCTCCGAATAGGACTAGGATTTGGAACCGGTGAAGTTGATAAATGATTGTTGGAATTGCTCAAATTCCCTTGATTCCACGTTTTAGGCTTTGATTCCTTAGTAACTTCTTGTTCATGTTTCAAACCAGCTTGGAGTTGGCTTATTTGGCATTCAAGTCGTGCTATCTCACCCTCAACCATAACTAGCTCAGCTAAGAGTTCTCTCATCTGAACAATTGCATAGTTAATGTTAAACCATGTTTGTGCCAACTTTGTTAAAAATTTCCCATCTAAGTTATGAATTTGAAGTAAGAAGATATATACAAAGAGAAAAAGTTATGAATTTTTATTACTTTCCCACTTTATATATATCACCTCATTTCAAAATCTAAACTTTTGTACAAACTAAATGTGCTGCAGCACAGTATTTAATTGAGATAAATTAAAACATTTTAACTTTATAGACTTTTATAATTGAGAGGCCACCCACATACATCATGCATGTGTGGTGCATTTGACTTATTGTTCTATATATTAAGCCCATATCCATAGCTCGATACTTCCAAAGCAAACGGATAAACCCATAGGACTTACCACATGATATTAATTTGAATAAAGAGGTCTAGCACTCTAGAATAAAAATAGCAAATTGCGATCGATCGAGTTAGGGATTATATTACCTTAGGTGGAAGAAAATTGGGAATTGATATCGATGACCCATTTGGTCTATTATGAACCATCTCCAAAATCTCATGAACCTTTTCTTCTTGGTCCAACAACCTTTGAAGCATAGCGACCTGTTTATCAAATTAAAAAATTATGTAATTTTCTCAATGAGTGGAAAATGTCACGTATATCCGTGAACAGAACATGTATTTCCCAAAATTTTCCTCATTAAATATATGCACTTAAATTGTCAAAAAGGTTGAATATCTAAACTATATGAATATGCACAAATTTTCCCATTTGAGGCTGTGCCTTTGATGAGGGGTATGGTTCTCATTCACTGCCCGTCCTCTCCATTGGCGAAAATAGGAAACCTATAGTTCCAAAGTTTGTACGAAAGAATTGCTATACTTTGACATAATCATGAACACCCAATAGCTTTTTCAAAAGGATCGAGAGCGATACTTTTTCACTCCCATCTTGATTGACTAATAAAAGTATTGGTTGCAGTTGCGGAGAATCATCTTAGAAATGGTATGCCTAAAATCTATAGAGAACCATGCTCTACGATGATCAAAAGAATAATGTAGTTCATAATTTTGGTTATGGGTGACGTTAAATAGCATGCATCAAGATAACTAGTCCCAATAGGTAGATCAAGAATTTGCTATTTCTTGTGCAAATCATAATTAATAAAAACATAGACTTGAGCCTATAAAATCACTTGTAAATTGAGAATTATTTTTTACTTACATATATTCTATTTTGATCATATTATTAAATGTGAGACTTTTAATACATAACAATATAGTTATATATTACTTTTTGCTTATCAAATAAAGAAAAAATTCATGTCAAGATCTTTGAAATGAATCATAACTTAGAAAAATGAGCATGCAACAATTACATATAAGTATGGACAGTTTTTGAACTTAGAATTTATGATTTATAAGGTAGAGTTAAACTCTAATAGGTTTTTTTCCAGAGAAATTAAGTAACTTAAGAGCTAGCTTCTCATCGTTCGTGAGTGTGTGTGTGAAGGGAGAGTACATTCATTCAACATGGTGATTAGAATTTGCCATCTAAATTGTTTAGTACGTATAAATACATATGCTTACCTCTCTTTCAAGCTCCTCTCTCTTTTGCCGCCCGGTAATTTTCTTTTTCCTCTGCAAGCAAAGAAAAAGAAGGAGAAAAAGCGTTTTAGCAAAGTGCACACATTTCTTGTTATCTGAAATCCTGAACGGGGGAGGAACTGAATATAAACAACTGCATTGCTTTATCAAAGAAGACAAACGAAGCATGTAATAATAAAACTAGAAAAACGACCCCCCTTCACTCACCAACCAAAACAAGAAGAATTAAGAAAAAAGACAAACAAAAACGAATAATCCACATATATGTCTTCATTCTAAATACTATATGCCATGCATGTACTGATTGGATTAATTGTCTTATATATAATATATATAATAGATGACATTTACATATAGGAAAACAACAATATTAGCAATGCATGCCTATGCATATGGAACAATTTTCTTACAACTATACATTAATAAAGATTAATTATCAGAAGAGTTAAAACCATGTATGATCGATGATGGTAATGAAGATAATTAACATATGGTTTTAAATTGCGGTTTGCAAACCACATTACACAACGGATTACACTACAACCGCAACCATAACTATTAGAACCATGTAACAGACTTACAATGATCTCAGAGGGAGAGTGAAGTGATGATGAGAATTCTACATGAGGGTCCATGGAGGTGCAGCCAAGCTTGAAGGGACTCCAACGCCTAGAAGAGACATTAAAACAAAAAGGGAATGAGGGGGTGTCAGGTTCATGGAAATAGTAGTAGTGTTGGTGAGGGGGTGATGACACAATCTTGGGGCTAAAGAAAGAGGTTCTAGGGGTTGATGTTGGAGTTGGAGTTTCTGAGTGAATAAGACACAAGGGGATTTTGGTTTTGTAGTGTGATTGAGAAGATGAGAGGGAGCTTTCAGCAGGGTGTTCATGAAGTTGGTTCAGGCAGTGAGATAATAACCGTCTTTGTTGTGGTTGTGGATGCTGGTGGGAGTGGGACATCATGCACAGAGAAAAAAAAGAGAGGGTGATGTTTGGTTTCTTGGCGTAGCTTGCAATTCTGGTTTGATTTTTGAGAGTTAGCTACCGGTGATGACCTGCTATTGGTGCATTCCCATACTAAGTTCCTTTCTAATTACATGACTTCAATTAAAGGTAGCCTCCTCAGTTTCTACTTTATAATTTATATAATTCTCGTTTGGTTGGTTGGTTGATGTAAAGGTTCCTTTTGTAGTTTGTACTCATACACTAATTAACAAGTGACAAATTATGGTGATATATATTCCCCACCACAATTGCAAGGATAGTTTTCTTTCTACTATTTCTTTCTTTCTTAATTATTATATTTTATGGTTTTACGAGTTTTATAACTAAACTTTTAAATTTACATATTTTGTCATATTAAAAAATTTACAAATTTAATCTTCTTATTAGGTGATCATCTAACATAATTAATTAACTACAAATGTAATATATTGATAACAACATAATATATAAATTATGGTCAATATATCATATTAATAATCATTTTATATTAACGATCGATCAATTAGTAATATCAAATAATTAATTAATAAGATAAAAAAATTTGTAAATTTTGAAAATTTAGATGTTATAATGTACAAAATAAAGTAGCAAAATTTAGATGGTATAATGTACACAAAATTTATTTAATCATAAATGTCCTTTTAAATACATAAATCTAATGATAAATGTACCGATTACATATATTAAGACACATCATTATTGTGTTGCTCCTATGTTGTTTCATATATCAACCGATAAGAAGTAAAATTAGAGGGAAATTGCTATGGTACCTATGATAATTGAAGGGTTTTGGTACCTCAAATTATGTAAATAAATAAATTTTAAAAAATAAATTTAAAATAACATAAATTTTAGATCAAAAATTTGTAGAAGATGAATCAATCAAAAAGACTAATTTAAAAAAAATAATCAAAAGGTTAATTTTCATAACAAATTTTATTTATATGTGACAGAATTAAAAAATTAAAAACAAAAAATATAATAATATTATAAAAATATTAAAATAAGAAAAAAAATAATAAATAATATAATTGAAAAACTAATTTATACAATAAATTAAAAAAATTAACACTAAAAAAATTAAAATGTATTAACAAAATATTAATATTAAATTATTTAATTATAATAGATGCTATATTAAGATAAAATTTAAAAAATATAAAAATAATTTAAAATATAAATTTTTTTATAAAAATAAATTATTAAAAATAGTAAATTAAAATAAAAATAAAACAGGGTAGCGTAGAGTTTTCCAAATTAGAGAGGCAATTGGATCCAGTTTTTTGGTTAGGTTTGTTGATATATATACAGAGATTTCATTCACTCCCATTCACCTATAGAAAAATAGCTGCTTTTAGGGAATGAAGGGGAAAAAATAATCCACTCATGAGAGATTGGTGCCCATGCTCTCGTGTCACACACTGTTTAATCCCTCACATCTGGACCATGCTATGTTCTATTTTGTTTCGTCATGCTATAGCAGACCTGGCTATGCTGGTAATATTTATTTTTTATTTATCTGTTAAGTTTAGAGAGGGTTAACTGTTTTTCACATTTTTTATATAAGGTAATTAAAAGCAGTAAAAAGAATCTAACTGCAATCAATAATCAAGAGATAAATACATTCCTTCAAAAAAGTGATAAATACATCTATAAGACTATAATTTCTTTTGACAATTATATACTTCATTTATTTCTATCGTTTGATTGTCGTTAAAAAATAAAACTGAAATTAATCACCGAGTATGTGATGATTTCATAAACCTTGGCCTATCATCTGTGACTGTCCTGCAGGCTCTATTTTTTTTTTTTCTTTCCAAATTAAATAAAGGTTAAAATGAAACTGGGTTAATTATCATTATTGTAATATGGCTGTCTTTATACGTTGACACGTTTTTGGAGAAACTATGGAAGATTTTGATGCACCAACTGAATTAATGTTAGTGCTTATGAGTAGGATACAAATACTCTTTTTGACTGCTTTATGAAGACTAATTTACTCTATTTTTCTTTACTTTAAAAATAAGCTAAGCTTAGTCAAGACGCTGTAATGATGCACGGGACCGGATTTGGGGGGTGGGTTATTATTGTTGAGAGCTTGAGATTTTTTTTTATTTTCATAATTAAATATTTTAAAGTTTTTATATATTTTTATTTTATTGGTAAATTTGGTTTGTTTTTATTAAAAAAAATAAGTTGTGTAGATAAGTGATGTTTGCTTATTAATTTAGTCAAATTATATTGTTTGCTTTACCTAATTAATGTTTAAACACTTATTATAAGTATTTTTACTGTGTACAAAATTAAATTCATAACTCAAATATATCATATAAGTTTTTGTCCTTTTGTATGTGTGATGCTACATATTTTTTAATTTGAACCTTTATATTTTGTTTAGTCATATACCTCTATTTTTTATGTTATATTTTTAATATGGTATCAAGAGTTTCATTCATCTTTAAGAACCAAGAACCTATGAAAGTGAAAAAAAAAATAGCAAGAAAATCCATACAAAAACCTTCAAAGACAAAAATGGCACAACTACCAAGGTCCAATGCGAAGATAAGCCTTGGCCCCGACAACAGCCAAAATATCCAAGATGATTACAATAAGACAAACATATAGGGAATAAAGGACAACCTTTGCTCAAACCAAAACGAACCTACCATAGAATGACTCGTCATTATTGGTGTTCGAATAGGCTGAGGGTTATCCTTTGAATGTCGATTAAACCGAGAAGTCCAACACAACCTAAACATATCAAATACCGGATAAATCACAGATAATAATATTTAAGAAACCTATGTGTGACTTGATTTTCTTTCTTTTGTGGTAATCGTGTGTGACTTGATATGATCAAAGGTATAACTCCTATTTATTGATATGTCATTTAAAAACTATCATATCATGCCCAAGAATTAATTAGAGGTTCACTCGTCCTAAATTGAACAAATCACAACTCATCAAGCATGAAGCCTAAAATATATGGAAACTTGCTTGATTGGTTAATTCTAAAAGGCGTGGACGGTAACTCAATCGGATGGCGAACATATATATTGAGTTTGTCAATTGTCATTATGTCTTTTAGTACCTAAAAGTGATTGGCTTAGTGTCATCCCAAGTCTTTCGATGCTTGGGATTTGGCTGATGGACTATTGTCACATGTCTTTTAGCATATTTTTTTCTTCTAAAATCACAATTTCATTCATGAATTAATTCACATAATTTTGCGTGTCAAGTGAGGACTTTCGTGTTAAATTAGAGGGAAGATATGTGACACCTTTTACTCCATATATCATAACATAAGAATAATGTAAAATTAGATAACCTGGAGATAATAAATGAACTCAAAATTCATTCAGGTAAAAAACATCACATTATTAATGCAAATTAAACATGACAAAAATAATAAAATTATAAGGGAATTAAAATCGAACTACTCAAACTAAATAACATGAATCAAATACTAACTAGTCCTAACTAATCTCTAGTATCACGTATCCTATCAGAGCAAAATTTAATGTTGAAGTCTAAGCCTCATCACTAACATCCTCAACACCATGTTGATGATCACCAACAAAATTCACAAGAAAACAACACAAAAATAAAAGGAATGGGAAATATTTCACCCTATCTCACAATGCAAGAATGCAAACCAACTAGCCAAACACAAAAATCACATATAATAAGATATAACATACATAATTACACATCATTATATTTAACTCATTCATAGCATAGTAAGCAACAACAAGTAAGAATAAATGCATATGTAATGAACACAAATTACATGTTATCATATATGTGGTGTTATAGTAAAAATATTGCATATCATAGTTTGCATTGTCGCTAGCAACACACTAAAGTAGTCTACTAATACATATCGATCGGGTCACACCCTCTACACATTTTCACTAGAAGGACATAGTACCAGGATCTGGTTGGGATAGCTAAGCCGCATAAGATACATCTCATGCTCACAAGGGTAGGACTCAGACTTCCAAACCGAGTTATCCCCAAAGTTGACTCCAAAGCTTTTACACAATGGACCTTTCTTGGTGGTATATTTCATATCGTGTCCTTAAAAAACACTTTTATGCATATGATGCATGTTAAACATACTCTATGTATAACATTTTACATGACCTCATTAATTCACTGTCAATTAATCCCATATTATAAAATCATCAACAATTTTCAATATAGCAATTAACAATTCAATTGTATCAATTAAATATTAGTAATCAATAGCATAAGAGATCACATCATTATAACTCATACATAGCTTACAAGCATATCAACAACACACTCACATACTACATTCATAACTTAATCTTCTACGATATCGCGTGGTCTAAACACCTTAGCTAGAGCTATATATGCTATTAAGTTTATCTTAATTTTATAAGAAAACTAAACAATTATTTTCAATGTCTATGTTGATTTCAAGAGCTAATTATGTTATCTACTATTTTAAATAAATACAAAATTGCAATGTTTTAGCATAAATGTAACAGTTTGATCTTCGCTCACTAATTTGATCATAACTTGAGTTCTAGACCTCTTTTTAAGTGATTTCAATGAAATTTGAAAGCTAATATCCAGGACTACAACTTTCATGAAGACCATAAAAGCCAATTCGGCCATCTACTTGCTTAAGTAAGTCAATTTTTCACTCAAGCGAGATCAACTAGCTTGAAGCGAGATAAAACTCGCTTGAAGCAAGTACCACCCGAAACTCTCTATTAGGCCTCGCTTGAGTGAGCTTGAATTTGCTTGAAGCAAGATATAGCGAGACTATGGTTGCTTAAAGCGGGATATGATAGTCTTGAATGTGAAATTACATTGTTTATGGGTTTTTAACCTTCCTTACACCATTGACTAACATCTTCAACCCAAATTCAATTAGTAAGAACTCTTCATAGATTATGTTACACTTCTAAAAGACACAGTTTACACATAAATACTTATTCACACTATTTCCTCATACAATCATTAATGCATTCCCTTAGGGTTTCTCACAGGAACTCATAGGAGCACTAAAATAAACAATTACAAGTCAAATTCAAAAATTACTAATACCTTCATACTAATTACATTAATCTGAACATACAAGAAGAAACAGAGAAGATAACGATACATTTGGGGAAAACTCCTTCATACATAGACATACCATGTAGCTATGATTGGAAGTCAATTCCACTACCTAACATACATTCCTACACTCAAAGCGAGATTTTTCACTCTCCTATTATTTGGATAAGCACTAGACAATGAGTACATAACTACGGGGTGATTTCCTTTTCTCTTGTTCTCCGAACTTTGAAATGCAAATGTGCGTGAAAAAAAGGGAAGCGTAAAAATCGATCAAAAATCATTCTTTTTAAAATCCTAACCTCCCTTTAATCTCATAGTTAAAAGAATTAACTATAGTTACAAATTTCTTCCTTTTTAATAAAATATTATAACCTTTTAATAAAATACACTATATTATATATCAAAACATACCAAATGATTAAATAAATATTAAACAACTTATATTAATAAAAATAAAAATACTAAAATTATTAATAAAATACTTATATTATATTTTATGAAAAAACGAGGTGTTACAAGCTTGCTCATAAATAGGATTAGAGTAAAATCACATATAAAATTTTGTTGTCTATTTATTGCTTTTATACGCGTAGAATAAAATGTATGCAAATGAAATTATGTACAATGATTCAAAAGTTGTTTACCTTAATCAACCTCCATTCCTTTTTATTTGTCAAAACTTATTTTTATTTATTTGTTATTTTTAAATTTTAAGATAATATTAATTATTATATTATCAGTTATATCATTACATCTCACCTAATTTTTAATAATTAATTTATATATAAGAATTAATATGCATTCATTATAAAGTAAAGTAAAAGAGAATATAGTAAAAAATATTAAAATCATTCTAAGAAAAAAAAATCTATTACATTTCTTAATTTGTATAAACAATCTTAAAGGACTATTATAAAAGAATAGAAATAATATTATGTAAGTGTCATAGTGGATATAGACATACCACTTTCCAGGCGTCTCAACTTTCAAATTCGCTGGGAATAAACTTTAAAGCTAAAACTAACGTTATAGATAATTTAAGAATTTCACGAATATGGCTTATATTGTAAACATATAAAGACATTGGTTGAACATTTATATGGTTTATAATTCCTTTAACTTTTAAAATCAACTACATAGGGTGCCATAAATAACTTACATACTTTTTTAAAAAATAGTACAATTTTTTTTTCTAGTTTAACGAAATGAGCTGAAATGTGTTCACAACTTCATACTATAGCATTAACGTACAATTTATTGCATCCAATAAAGAATTTTTGAAAAATAGAACTATTCAAAATTTTACAAACTACTATAAACTCATTCACTTCCAACATTTTTATTCCTAAATTTATACTATTCATTCTTTGCAATAAAAAAAAACACACACACACAATACGGTTACTTAATTTAAAATCTTGATTTTTTTTACAATGATCTTTTCTTAAAGTCTCTCAAGAATGATTATAAAAGTACAAAGTGTTTCTTTCTCCTACTAATATCATAAAAAAAAATGATTTTGTTGCCACATCAAATTATGAAGTAATGAATGATAATAAACTTAAAATTGTTGAAGATTAGCCTTATATGCACAGATTGTTATTGAAACATATTCAAAACTAATAATTATGTTGAAAATGACAACTTGGTGAGAAGAGGTATCTTTTAAGCAAGTATAACACTACATTATCCACATCTAACAATTACCAAAACTTGCTCTAATAATCTGTTGTCCATACCAAGATACAACCAATGTCATGTTATTTAACACACTTGTGGAGCACAGACCATAGGTTGTAGCACTAGCCAGAGTTTTGGACATTCCATCTTTAATTTCTCATCAAGAACATAAAAAAGAAACTAGAGCAATTGAAGTGTTGAAACTATTTCTTCTGGAAGGTTATCATACAAAAAAATGCGAGCATGCGACTAATTATTCCCATTATGATAAGAAGGCCTAAACATTGGTACCAATGTTTAAGATCATAGCCATAAGAATAGAGCGCACCACATCGACTTATCAACCAAACTCCAGCATATCTGCATGGCAAAAATCATCTTAAAAAAATCAGCCTATGAAAACATCAAGAGATAAATCAACATGCATTGATAAATACATGTCGAACCTTTTAGCATTTGATATTACAAATGCTTCGAGAGCCCACTTTGTGTAGCACAGGTCAGATAGATATTTCACATATTTGCTATCTTCATTATTATAGGTTGCTACAAGAGTCAAAACTACTGGAAGTAACACTGACCACTGCATAATACAACAAAATAATTAACTTGTAACTAAGACATGAAAACATCACCTAAAGTGGAACAAGATTTAAATGCTCACCAGTTGGGCTGGACCTGGTTGAAAAAATATTGCTAACACATACGCTATGCCAGTGACACAATAGACTAAACACAATAGAACCATGTAGTTATCTGTGACTGAGGATCTTGGATTATTGAAGAAATAAAACATGGAAAGGTAAACCAATGGCTTGATAATTGTGCTAAAATGGTCAACAGTATCCTTTGAAAGAAAGTAAGCCAAACTACTCATCCCTGAGGAACTTTCTCGCCAGTAGTGCAACTTATCCAATGAGAATGATCTCAAAGCCGCAATCTTAGAAAGAAGTGCTGAAAATAAAACATTATTAGATCACAAAATGTGTAACTTGATAACAATAACAAATAACATAAATAGTTTAAATTCTATAAGAAAATTATTTCAGTTTTGGTTTCTATAAAATTGTTTTATTATTATAGTATTTTTTATCTTTTTAGTCCTTACAAGATTGCTAAGTTTTCATATAGGTCCCTCTAGATGTTCACTTTAGTCTATTATTTTTTATAAAAAAAATACGAATATGTTTTTCAATGCATCATTTTGTCACATTATTGGTGAATAGATTAAAATTGTAAATTTTATAGGAACAAAACAAAAGCAAAAAGTTATTATAGGAACTAAAACCATAAAATGATTATATTATAAGGATAAAAAAACATGACAAATTTAGATGAAACTTACATACTGCTATTACAGTGTATGTGTAACCAGTTGCTCCAAATGATTCATCACTCACTTTGGCAAGTGTTCCTAAGCAAAGGCCAGCTAGTAACAAAATCAAAAAATCCACAGCTTGTGTTCTAGCTTCTCTTAGTCGTTGCTTACCAACTCTGCAAGGAAGCAAGAGTAAATAAAAAAATGACAAATAGTTGACTATTTTCCTCTTTTTGGTAATTTACCTTCCAAGAAAGTATTTATACTGGTTGAACACTCCTGGTGTTATCCGATCAGACAAATCGTTTGAACTTAAGAAGTTAAGATGAAGAATATCCTTCTTCATCTCAACATTGCACTTTACATCCTGCCAAAGTTCTCCAGCAAATGAAGGTGCTTCTTCATCATTTTGTGGAAGAGATGCTGCTCCATGTGATGAACCTTCACCACTTGGGGTTGTCATTCCTTCAACACTTTGTAGCATATCCATGGGTACAGGGTACCCATTATGAAGCATCCATCTAACAGGTAGTTGTTTATAGGTCACTCCTAAGCTTGGGCTTAATTTTACTATTCCTTCTAAAATGTCAATGAAGTAATCTGGAGGGTTGACACGATCAGGGACATTAATGCCCATGCTAGAAAAATACTCTTCCACTTTGTTTACTGGTCCATGATACACTGTAAGACCTCCTTTTGCAAGTAGTATAAAATCATCAAACATCTTGAACAAGGTGTAACTAAAGATCACACAAAAAAGAACAAAACAAATGTATTATTTTCGGTAAGTGAGTCCACTGTGTGGTAGATATTAAACTAGTAAGCATCAACCACTTTAGTTACCGAATTTTTCTAAACCTTTGTTTAGTTAGTAACTTTGCAAAATGAAATTACCTCGGTTGGTGAAGGACCATACAAATGTTTACTCCTTCTAGAGCTTCACGTCTAAGAGCTCTAAGCAATAGTTGAGAAGATGAACTATCCAAACCAGATGTAGGTTCATCCAAAATTAGAAGGGAAGGTTCCATAACCATTTCCAATCCAACGTTTACTCTTTTCCTTTGACCTCCAGAGATTCCTCGTTTCTCCACTGTTCCAACTAAGGAATCTCTTATTGCTTGTAGGCCTAATGACTCAATGACTCTTTCAACCACCAACACTTTTTCTTCTTTTGGTAGATCAGCAGAAAGTCTACAATAGCACAAATATATTAAAAAAAGTGAGAGGGAAAAAGTTAATAGTAAGAAAATTTGTTCAATATAATTATATAACCTTTTAATCTATAGGATGTTAAAACATACTTATTAAACATGAAATCTCATGACAGAGAATAAAATGTTTAACATATATTATAATCGAAGAATATTAGGAATATATTCTATAACACATTTTTCTTAACACACTTACTTTTATTGATTATAATTTATTGAAAATTATAAAATTACTATATAAAATTGTTAGAACTCAAAAAATTGTGTTTTTAAATAAATTTCAATTAATTAGAGACTGTATGTATATAAGTGTGTCAGATTATATATGTGATGTTAGATTTTCTCATTATAATTATACCTGCATCTAGCACTGAACCATAGATTCTCCTCCACTGTCAAATTGCCATGCACAATATCATCTTGTGGCACAAAGCCAATGATTTTCTTGTATGAACGGATAGATGATTCTTTACCATTTACAAGAACTTGGCCAGTTGTGTGACATCCAGTTGCTTTTCCAGTTAAAGCAGAAAGAAATGTTGTCTTACCAGCCCCAGATGGACCCATTACTGCTGAAACTCTACCAGGATATAATTTACCAGTCACACATCTCAATAGATGTTTGTTTTTCCCTTTCAAAGTGAGGGTTAAATCTTTAAAAGCAACCTCAATGGTAGGTCTTTTTCTTATCTCAATATCACTGGCCATTGAAATTACTCCAGAAAAGGTTAAGTTTTTGTTTTGTTCTGCTAAAGCCTTTTCCTTCTCAATTTGACCATATGCATACTTAAAAATTTGACTTTGAGTATGTAATTGCTTACCCCTTGGTGCTTGCTTTTTGACATTTTTATCACCTATTTGAACATTAAACCCTTCTGGATTATCAGGATTTTCTTCAATATCATTTATTATTTTTGAAAGGTTGTTTTTGTCCTTTTTCTTTCCTTTTGTTGCACCCATACCTCCTGTTGTTGCAGGTGGTAAGGCAGAATCTGAATGTTTAGAACCAAAACCTTTCAAATCTGACTTCTTTGAAGGTTTGCGAGAAAATGTACGTGATAATTGTGATTGCAATCCTACTGCATGCTTTTTAGCAATATCTTTTGCAGATTTCCATTTTTCACGTGCTTGTGATTCTCTTACACTTTGAGCAGCTCTTTCTCTTGATTTTGCTTGTCTTCTTTCCCGAGTTGCAAGAACTTGGTCAGAACAATTGTATATGATAATAAGCAAAAAACACAAGCCAGCCTGTATTGAAAATTTAAGAGTTAGTTTAATTGGACCATGAGAGACAGACCTGTATCTTAAACATGCTACAATTCTAAGTTGAATTCTGCAATGATCTTAATTCATTGCCTCTAAAATACATAAAGTTACCCTTAAAATTCAAAAATATAAAAAAAGTAAATTCTATTATTGTCATTGAAAAACTGCTAATAAAGAGGTGTATCATTAAAAAATGTTTAGAGGTAGAAAATAAACTAACCTATTCCAAGTTAAATTAGTCCCCTTGATATAAGAGGTGTAGCGTACAACCAAAAATGAAGAGAGAAACTTAAAAGTCTTTCTCAAATAAGACAAAAAAACAAAACCATGATTCACTTTTCACAGTGACATTGTTGTTTGTTGTATGTATATAATAGTTACATAACTTAATCATGAGCAATGAAACTTTTAAATATTACTCACAAAAACCAATACACCATATGCAGTAATGTTTTGATTTGCTGACTCAGGCTCACAACTTGCCAGCCTGAAACACCCTGGTGAAGAAAAAAATAAAGAAAAGAGTAATGTTCATTAGAATTATTATCTTACGCCATTTATACCAGATTTTACACCCATGGTAGCCAACAAATATTTAGTTCTACTGCATATATAAAATTAGCATAATGACTATCAAATGAATAATAGATACATCAAGCAATAACAAAAGAAAGTATCTTTAAGAGTAACATCTTAACATTTATTCAAGTCCTTTATACGAGATTACTTAATAGTTAATACATAATTAAACACCTAACAGTTCACCCCTACATTCACATTATACAACCAGAGAACATAGAGAAGGAAAATGACCACAAAAAGAATGTGATTGCAATTAAATTCAATTCACAATAGAAATCAAATAATAAACTAGAAGAACTTACGCTCCTGAGTAGTAGAACCTGTTCTGCAATAATACCTAAAATTCATACACAAAAGTAGTTTAGAGTAATATACAGATGATGGCTTTTATCATGAGAATAAACAATAAGCAAAAATATGTTGGAAGATTTTTAGAAGAATATAAGTAAAAGCATCATAGAGGCAATGAGAAACCAAATGACTAGATATAAATTTAAACAAGTTCTAAAACTAAAAGTTTAGGTATAGATATTAATACCCCTTATTGCAAGGATTTTTTACGATTGTAGAAGGACAAAATGATCCTGCTGAACAGAATACCTCACTACTACTCGTAATATCTGCCCAGATATCTGCCCCACCACAAGTATGGTTAGGCTTTCCAGGAGGTAGTTGATAACGATATCTGCATATTGATTCTGTTGATAAATATTAAAGTATGCCAAAAACAAAAACGTAGAACAAGTAAAACCAAAAAGGAAGGACTTACGGTTCACATACTCCACTAGTTTTATTAAGGTTTGCACGTGGACAATAAGAGCCCAATGGGCAAGCTTCAATAGTAAACAAAGAAAGGAAACAAATGAAAGAAATTAGAACATTCAAACACGTTATTTAACATGACTACATATATAAAAATTCTCTTTTGTTTGAAGATATCAAAGTCAATCACATTAGATAAAAGCAATTAATGATAGAATAGAAGCTATAGAACATAATCAATCGTACGTGAATGAAAAATACATAGAAAAAATGAAAGAAATCTAGTGTTGAGATGGTTGTTGTTGCATAAGCATAAATGCTTACGTATCATGCATGTGAGACCACGAGGGCAAAAGAAACCTTCACAACAAGGTAGGCATTCGATAGATCTAGTAGGTATATCCTTTTTGTTACTATTGATGTCTACTTTCTCGTTAGCTTTACAACCCCATCCAGGTTCGCAACCATCAACCCATGAGCTCAAGTTACAATTTTTATTGGGCTTCAAGAAGCTTTTGGTTCCTGACTTGTCTCCGTTTGCAAAACTTTGAGCATAAGCTTCCATTTCCCCTCCTGTGCATACGCGTTGTGTAATATCTCCTAAAGTGTCACAAAAAATAAAAACAAATTATCCCAAAAACTAATAAATAAATAAAAACATGAGAACAGAACGATGATTCATGGTGGTATCACAAAATAAACAATAAAAAACACACACACATCCATTTGCACATATGTTTTTTTTTACGTATGTTCATACACAATTAATCATCAATGTTGATATGATCATATTAAATCTTTCTATATGTGCTAATATTTTGTATATATGCATTTTCTTGTATATTTATCATTTTTCAATATAGAAATACCTTAAATTCGAGTCAGTTTTAATGATGGAAGTAATTAAGTACCTTTCATTTCTTGGGCACACATAGTCAAAAAGGTAAGATCTTTGGTGAAATTGAACGCCCCATTCCAATCAGCATCGCTAAAGGGAGAAAGAAAGAAAAACGATACCCATCAAGTATGCGATATATTTGAATCAACACTAGAAAACAAGAAAAAAGGTATTTTGTACATAGTTTGTGATTAAAATGTTAATGATGGGACTCACACATCAACTATGCAATAACCCAATTCTTTTTTTATTGCACTCTTGAACAAAGTTGTATAATTTGACAAGCTGCGATAAATTTCTTGGGCAAATATTTCAAAGCCAGCACCACTACTACTCTGACAAAAAACTGGCCGTGGCCCAACAATAATGCTTATTAATACAACAACTACAACAAAAGGAACCTTCCCTGGCTTGTTAGGAAGATTCATCGCCATATTTATTTATTTACAATATGGAAGGTTTATTGATATCAACACCAAGGGAAAAAATTATAGGTACAACGGGTTGGATTCATGATGAAAATGGATTGACGAGCAAATAAGCATAATGACAAAGAGAGGATGAGATGACAATGAAGGATTTGGAACCAGATAGTAAATGGAGAGAGAGAAAGAAAGCGCAAGAGTTGGGTATTCGCATTTTCCAATGAAGAAATGGTGACAAAGAGGAAGAGTTGGCGATGTATAGGGAAACAACATTTACTTATACTACTATCAAAAAATTGAATAAATTTTACATAGCCTATAAATCAACGAATGAAAATTAATGTATACAAAACATGTGCACTGGTACTAGGATTATGATGCAATTAGGACAAGTGTCACACCCACAACTTAGTTTCTCTAAATGACATATGACATATTTGCAACTTCACAGTGCACCATTTTTTTTTTCTTTGATACAAGCATTTTAACATTTTCATTGAACCTTCTTAGATTTTTTTTTTTTTTTTTTTTTTTTTGCAATGCGCGACTTATATATACATTTTATTTTTATATGACTATTAAATTTGTAGATTAAATGTTAATATTTTATGCAAAGTTTTATTCGTGCATGATTCAGTTTTCTTTAATTTGAAGTTTTTGTTCACATAGAATGTAAATAATAACTATCATGTAAAAGTTTTCATTTCATATATCATATCATTTAAATAATAATATGATTTCATTTAAATTTTCAATTGTATGTAAAAGTTATTATTCTTGTGATTTAAATATTAGTGCCTTTTGTATAAATTTTACATTTGCATGTAAAAAAAATCTCGTTATTTTAATACACTGTTATAATTCTCGTTATTTTATATTATTTCATATAAATATTTTATCTCTGTTATTATACATATATTCATCACTATAATTTAGAAATTAATATAATTAAAGAAAAAAATAATCTTAGAGATATAAATATTTAGTATTATAACTTAACTATTAATATATTTTAATTTAAAAACCTTATATATATATATATATATATATATAAAGTGTTGGAAGCACACTCTTTAAATACACTACTTTTTCAAATATACTATCATTATTGTTAGAATCTATTTCACATATGATTGTTATACATAATTTTGATGTTGATTTTTAATGAAATTTAATAATATATATTATGTGTCACTGTAGTATATATTTTTTAACAATATACTAACATATATTATATCTATGGTGTAGAAAAAGTTAATTTTTAGTAAGACATATTATATTACTATAAGGTGTATATTAGTACATGATAATTATTTTTGTATTATATATTAAAGATAATATATAAGTATTAAGGTACTATTTAATTGATGTTACTAATAAAATATTTTAATAATTTATAAATAAACTAATGTTTTATGATAAATTATTATTTATTTTATTTAATTCATATGAGGCTAAAATATGAATATTAAATATATAAATTTTAAATAAATATATTTATGTTAAAATTTAATATATATATATATATATATATATATTAATTTATATTACATTTATATTTATTGATGTATACGTGCACGTGTGTATATATATATTACACATATATAATTTAGTTTAAAGATTCTATTTTATTTATTATTTTAATATATTAATTTAAATTTAATTATATATCTTATAATTTTTTAATCTAGTGAATGAATGACAATGAAATAAAAGTATTTTAAAATAAAATTTAATTTAAAATATATATTTTTAGTAATAATTAAATTAAAATTATATTTTAAAATTTTATAATATTTTTTTTAACAATGTTAAGTTAATACTCTAAATTAATATAATAGGAGAGTAATAACACACTACAACAAAATATATTTTTTGTGACATTTAATATGATTTTTATTGGCAATAAAAATTGTTACAAATTTTTTTACTGGCATTTTCACATTATCTATTGTATGCAGTGTCGCTAAAACATTTAGCGACAATTATTCAAAATGCTGGTAAAAACCCTTATAATGGTCGAAAAAGTGTATATCTTTTTGTGACATTTTTTACTTTCTAGTCGATATGAGACTTTTATCTCTAGTTGATGTGAGACTTGTAAGATGAGAGTTGTCTTTCTATTTATATATTCTTTTTAATTACCTTATTTCTAGTTGATGTGAGACTTTAAGATGAAGGTTGTCTTCTAATTATATATATATATATATATATATATATATATATATATATATATATATATATATATATTATTTTCTGATCAATAGTCGACTCCCTTAAGTTTAAGGATTATTGAGTTTGATAATAGTGAGTAATCTCATACTAATTTAGAATAATAAGTTGTAACTCAATCTTACATAACAAATTTGTAAGGTGAGCGTTATTATTCATTTATATACTCTTTAATTATTTTATTTTTAGTCGATGTGAGACTAAAGTTTTTTTTAATAAATAATTGTCGCTAATAATAAATTTTAGTGTGATATAAATATAGTTTTAGTGACCATTATATATTAGTCACTAATACTTTTATTAAATAATAAAATAAAGACAATTAATTTATTGCCGGTAAATAATTGTCGGTAAAAATGAATTTTGTTGTAGTGACATAATATTTATATCTCTAAGAAGTAAAAGTGTAATTTATTTGATTTAATGTATGAAAGATGAATAATGTAATATTTGTATTTATATATCTCTCAAAGAAGAGAATGAGAGTATAATTTATATTAACTTTATTTAGTTAAGTATTTAAGTGAATTAAATTATATATTTTATTATTAAAAAAAAGTATAGTGTAATGTTTTTTTTCTCTGAGGGTGGCATAATTTACTCGGAAAAAGATATTAAAACATGATCATGAATTTTCTATTATTAAAAGTGTGTTTGATTTATTGTTTACTTTTCATGAAGCAGGGAATTGACTTAACTATACTTTTATTTCATGTTGAGTTAGATAACATTTCAATCAAAATTTCCTTTGATTCTAAAGCTTTGGATTTAAACTTTTACATTGAACGTTAATTGAAAACAATAACCGCATGGTTTATATTTAAATTAAAATACACGTTACTTTAATGTTGGGACAATAGTTTCTCTAAATTAGCGATTATTCTAATTGCAGTCATTATTTTAATACTAACGGGAAGCAATCCATGTTCAGTAGAATTTAATTAAAATTGTATTTTTATGTGTATACGTTTTTCAGATTTATTACTTTTAATTTATAAAATTAGCATCACATTTTTATAAAAAAAAAAATGTAATGATAATAATACTAGTAACATACAATTCATTTAAATATATTTAATGAAATAAATAATATTAATATTATATTATAAAATTCATACTCTTAATAATTATATATTTGAAAATAATTTTAATTACAATTATCGAAACAAGTTTCATTTCGATAAAAAAAAAAAAAAAAAAACTTTTAAAATTAAAAAAAAAAAAAAAAAAAAAAAAGTAATCAAACATAAATCAAGTTTCACTAAATCTATACTTTTAACTAAGTTTCCATTTGCAAAATTAAGTTCATTTTATAAACTGCAATTCAAACACTTACTAATATCCCAATCGAACAGCACAACCTATTCAACAATGAAGACAACCATGGATTTTCCACAATTTAACACCCTAAATCAACAATCTATGCTAATACCATGGACCGATACAATAGATAACTAGAAAACAATTAAGACAAACATGAAACACTTAAAATAAAATCTTTTATTTCATCCAAATCTTTTACTTCAAGCCAACCTAGTCATCAACGATTGGATCATTGCAATCTCATTAGCAGAAAACTCCAGATTGTAGTTTGCCAGCAAATCAAAATCCAATGGCAGAGAGTCTTGTTGAGACTTATTGCTGGCATTATTGCCAAGCGAATCCTCACGTGGACCAGCAATGTTTTTGCCCTCAGAGGATGATGTGGATGCCACCATGGAAGATGATAGTGATACACCATTACCAGTGGCAGCAATGATGGCGGGTTCAGCCTGACGTAGCAGCCACCCAATGGTTTCACCATGAGTCTTGTAACCAAGCTCACGTGTGAGTTGGAAGACACGTGCAGCGCACAAAGGTGGCAACAAAACACGTCTCTCTCTTCCATTAACCTTGGTGTGACGGTCTTTGTTGCCTTTCTGAGGTGGTAGCTTTGTGCTTGTGGCTTTAAGAGGGGAAGGGGTCTCAGAATTCATGGCTTTTCCATGGTTCACAAGAGAATTAGGATTACAAGATGTGGACTGAACCATCTTTCACTGATCAACACCAAGCACGATTTGTTTATAGACTCTTTTTTGTAACAATATTTATAGGCCCTTGCTTTGTAACGTTGTTTAATAAGACAAAACTAGAGTTTAGTGTTCACGTATATTGTTTTGGTATTCGTTGCAATGCTTTGGATAAACTTCTGTAAAATTACCTTTAAAGAAAATATAGGAAGAAAAAATTAAATAAATTTATTTAAAAGTTAAAATTAACTTATATATAAACTATTTTATATTTAGTTTTTTCAAAAAAAATTAACTCATGTATAAAATAGTTTTAACATACGAAAAAATTTACTTTAATTTTTCTTCTTATTTAGAAGTATTTTTAGAGAAATTTATTCAAATAGGTATTTACGCAAATTTGGATTTTAGGACAACGGTTCATATAATAAAATTTGGTACTAAATATCAACGACGATAATATGTACAATAACTTATACAACAACTTATATAATTAAGAGAAAAAAAATTAAAAAAATATGTTTAACAAGACATTTAAATAGTTTATAGACTTCTTTAAATAACTTATAAATTAATTTAACTAAAATAAATTTATTTATACAAGTTTATTTTATAAGCTTATCATTTTGATAAGCTAATTGAAGTAGTTTATAGTTTATAAACTCTTACTTTTTTTACTTTTTTATTTTTATTAATTTACTTGAAATCATTTTTTACTCTTTTCAAATTAGAACCTATTTTGTTTGCATGTTATTCTCTCACTCTCATTATTAAATAAATAAATATATCACTTTATTTTAATTAACTAGCTTATCAATCGATTTCATCAAATAATTTCAATTTAATTAGTTAATTTAATTATACGCTTCTAACTTTTACAACTTCTGACTTATAATTTATAAATTTTCGATAAGTTTATAAACTAATTTTATTAAACACACCAATGTTCATAAGATAGAAGATGATCACGATATTTTTGCCATCAAATTAAGTTTTAATTGAAGAGGTATGTGCTTGATTTGAGCTTGAATTTCTGGCTTAATGACTAAATATGGTAAAACCATTAATGCCTCCTCCCATAGTGCCAAAAAGGAAAAAATAAAGCCTTAGCAAAATAAGCATTTTGAGTGTTATTAGTTCAAAGGTTTGAAATTGACTCCAATCTTTGTTGTTATTCAAAGGAGAGCATGTGCATTTTTAGAAGCCAAGTAATATTAACTCTCTTTTTTGTGTTGTTAAATATGCAAGTGCAGAAGTCATGATGACAATTAAGTTGTAGTCAGATTTATAGCACTTGAGTTTAGACAAGTTGCTATAGTACCCATGAAAATTGAAGAGTTTTGGTACATCAAATTATGTGAATAAATTAATTTTAAAAAATAAATTCAAAATAAAATAAATTTTAAATTAAAAATTTGTATAAGATGAATCAATCAAAAAGACTAATTAAAAAAAAATCAAAAGGTCAATTTTCATAGCAAATTTTGTTTATATGTGATAAAATTAAAAAATTAAAAACAAAAAATTATAATAATATTATAAAAACATTAAAATAAAAAAAAACAAATAATACAACTAAAAAACTAATTTATACTATAAATTCAAAAAAATTATCATCAAAGAAAAACTAAAACATATTAATAAAATATTAATATTAAACTTTTTAATTATAATAAATGCTACATTAAGATATAAATTAAAAAATAAAAGTAATATAAAGATATAAAAAAATTATACAGATAAATTATTAAAAATATTAAAATTAAAATAAAAATAAAAGAAGTAAGTACAATAAAAAAATAAAAATAAAATGACTGTTCCAGTACCCCACGATTATAATGGGTACCGTAGAATTTCTCTTAAATGTTTTCAAGCATAATGCTTAGTTGTCTTCTATGCGAGATACAACTTAAGAGTTTTAAACGTTTCCACTCCTTAATTATCCTAGTTGTCTTTTCTTAAGGGCACGTAAAAAACCAAGTTGACAACTCATAATCATACATATAAGTAGGGAAAACTTGTAAGAACTCACAAAAAGACATGCTTCATAGTCTACTCTTGCTCTCATCATTTTCAAGTAGAAACGTAAATCTTGTCATCGATAACCTCTCTTCATGATTGTTACAAAAAAAATGAAAATGGCAAGATATATAAATAAATAAATAAATAAAAGGAAAAAATGTAAAGGCCGTGACTCATACTTGTGTTCAAATTTAACAATTTTTATTAGAGAAATGATACATATACAATAATTTGTAGAATAATTTGTATAACATCATTTTTTTTCTATTATTCACTATCATTAATAAATATAACAAATGATGTAATGAAGAGATAAACATAAAAATAATGATGCATCTAGTATTTTATTTGACTTTTGTTTACACACATTTATGTATGTTGAGAAAGTTCTTTTTATTTTTATATAGTTCATTAATTAAGATTAGAGTTTTTTTCATAACTTATGCCGACATTTTAATATTTTTTATAATTATTTTATTAGTATGAAGTATCACAAGTTCAATTAATAATATTGTTTGGAAAATTGAATTGATTGATTCGACTAATTCAATAAAAAATCATCCTAAGAATGATTTATTAACTAACAAAAATTGAGACATCCTAAAATCAAGGCAAATATATGGAAATCTATCAAGAATTGGTTCAAAATCAATGTAGAAAATTGATTTATAAGTCGGTATTATATATATATATATATATATATATATATATATATAAGATTTTTTTCTTAAAAAAACACATGTTTATAAGGATAATAAATTGCAATCAAATATTTTTAATACTTTTCTTATAAAAATATAATTTAATTATTTATATTTTGAAGTAATCATTGTAAAAGTTAACAAATTTTATTTATAATGAAATATAATTAGATGATAGTGTAAAATTATTTTATAATTCTTTAATTATATATTGATTTTTATATTATTATATTTTACTCTCATTGTAAACCATTATTCTTAATTTACATTATTATATTTTATTAAATTTAAACTTAAATATTATGTTACATTTAGTTTGAATTTAGATGTATTTTAAAAGTTAAGAATGTTTTATTTTAATTTTTTTTTGTAAACTATTAAACATTGAACCAATGTATTGATCAGTTCAATTACTAGTCCAAAATTAAAAATATTGATCGAATATTGATTTTTATATAAAAAAAATATAATTGATCACTTTTAATAGGATTTTCTTGTTTAACCACAATTTCTTTCAATTGCAAAATCATACCTAAAATCTTATTTAAAATAAATTAAAATTTAATATAAGATTTATTATCTAGATTAGAGAGATTATATTTTAATTTACAAAATATACTAAAAAAAATAATTTAAAATAAATAATTTTATATTTGAAATTCCACCAATCCCTTGCCTGATATATGTTTCTAAGAACAAGGAAAATATGAATATTTTTTGTTTTGATGTCTGAGATTTCTATTGTGTCCCTTGTTGGAGGCGATGCGTGAATATATGTTTAATTTTGAAAATATATAAGTTTTTATATGAATTAGAGTGCTTTGTGAGTTTTGTGGAAAACCCTATGAGGAACAATTACAAATATGATCTTTTGATGAGATTCGAGGTGTTTTATGCAAAATTGAGTATAGATTCATGTTTTAAGTGTTATATGAAGTATTTTTGCTATTTGAATTGTATGATTTCATGCTTTAGTGTGAAAAATCGCATAATTGCGAATTCTGGAAATGTAGGTTTGCGTCGAGGGCGCTGGGTGCGGTTCTTCGTGCCAGGCGCAAATTCATGGGTTTCGGAACTAGGTTCCTAGGGACTCTTACACAGGGTAGGTGGTGAGTCCCGCCTGACACAGGTTCCTTAGAGTGTGAAAATCACGTGATTGTGAATTCTGGAAATACAGGTTAGCGTTGAATGCAATTCTTTGGTCAGGCGCAAATTCATGGGTTTCGGAACTAGGTTCCCAAGGACTCTTGTGTCGGGCACGTGGTGAGTCCCTGAAGGCCCTAGGCCAAGCGTGTGTAGAGCTGCGTTGGGCGAGTTTCTTCGCTTTAGGCATGCCATTAAAGTTGTCAGGTGCGCTTAGGGACGTGCTAGACGTGAGACTTCGATTTTGGTGTGACAATTAACGTTTTAGGCGCGAACTGGGGCGTGTCAGGCGTGACCCTAGTCTATGACTTTCATGTCTTGCATGATATGAATTGTGTATCGAATGTGAATGTTGCCGGTTGTTTTCCTAGTATGACCTATGTGTTATTATGAGATATGTGACAATGAGAAATTCTATGTATATATGACCATGTGAACATGATATGAGAATGCGAAATGTGACAATGTGATATGAGACATGAGATTCTGTGACAAGCAAAGTGATGAGTCTATGTATTTTGAATGTGTGGCATGCATCATGTGCATTTATGTGACGGGCACAATGTGGAGTACACTGTTAGAAAAGGCCCTCCTTATGTAATTGTCACTACAAAAAAAAATGGCATTTAGCGACCACCAAAATCGGTCGCTATTTACCTTCGCGACCGAATTTAAGCAGTCGCTAAAACCCTAGTCGCAAAGCTGTTTAGCGACGAAAAAAATTTTGTTCGCTATTTAGCGACCGAAAATTTTGGTTGCAAAAACGGTTGTAATGATTTTGGTTGCTGAAGTGTATGAGACCAAATTAGTGATCGAATAAATCGATCGCTAAATATTTATTTTTTATTTTATTAAATTTTATAGACGTCGCAAATTTGGTCGCTACGAACCACTCATATTTTGCCTCTCAAGGATTCTATTTCACAATACTTACCTTTTTAGCATGTTTTGTCCTTAATTACACAATTTCTGGAAACTTCCCAGAAGGTCACCCATCCCTATATTATTCCAAGTCAAGCACACTTAACTATGAAGTTCTGACGAGATAAGTTACCGAAAAGCATATGCATGTTGTTAGTATAAGTAGTACAAATTAATTGATTTAAGTCATCCTCAACTATTCAATCTCATACTTATACTATCTTTGGATCCTTCTCATTTTTGTGTATCAGGACCGTTAAAAATATATAATAATTATATTACTAATAATAATAATTATATTGTATTTAATTAATCTTTATTTATATATATACTTACTTTTATAATTAACAATCTACTTATTTCTATTTAAAATTAATATTATGATACAATTTAAATTATTTATTATAAATTTAAAAGTTTAAGTAATTATTTATATATTTTAAAATGAGAAGGGTTATAATAACACTGGTATAACTTTTACTAAGTATTACACCGCTCAATAACTTTATATTAAATGTGAATTTTGTAAATCCAACCGTTAGATTGAAAGTTCATATCACTTTATATGTTTATATCAAGTTTTGTTAAAATTGAACAACAACTTGAAAGTAATCAAAGTGCTCATATTTTATTTGAAATATATATATTACGTCAATTTTGTTTTACAAGAATGAAGTATCAAATTATCTTGAATTCATATAAAATTTTGTATATATGATCTAAGAGTAAAAAACTTTCAATCTAACAGTTGAATTTATAAAATTCACAATTAATATAAAGTTATTGAGCGATGTAATACTTAGTAAAAGTTACACCGATGTTATTATAACCCTTCTCTTTTAAAATATTATTTTTATAAATTAAATTTTAACATTTTAAATAAATTATTAATTAACTTAATATATTTATTCATCTTAAATCTAAGATATAAAATTTAAAAAATATATTTATCCTTGTTTTATTTTCTAATTATCAACCATTAATAAAATACTAATTTAAAATCTTATCTAGTTATATCCTAATATTTTCATGTCAAGTTTAAAACCAGATATTAGTTATACAAAAATATCAAAATATATAGTAAATTATTAATAAGATTCTAGTTAAATAATTTAAAATAATTAACTTTAGCACACAACAATAAAAAAATATTAATAGTTAAGAAAATACATTTGTACGCTTTGTTAAGTCTCAATTTTACCTCTTTTTGGATAAGACTTATTGAACAATTACACTCATCCTCTGAACCATTGCAATATAATTGTTCTGTTTTTGGTTCATTTTGTATGCAGATATAACTAACCCAAATTCATCTAACAATACCTTAATACACCTCATTTTTGTGCAGGTATTGAGCTAGAGACTTGAGGATTGAAGACCTATAGGATTGGAAATCCAAGAAGCTAAGGAGCAGAGAAGAGTGAATGCGTCGGGCGCAACATTATCCGCGCCGGGCATGATCGAGACAGAGAACTCCTCTGGAAGCCATCGCGCCGGGCGTAAAATGAATTGCGCCGAGCGTGTGTCCTAAGGCAGAGAGTCTCTGAAAGACCCTGCGCCGGGCGCGAAGACTTACGCGCCAGGCGCGAAACCCTAATCTGATCTCCCCAAGCTCGTATTTGAAGCCATTTTCGAGGGAGAAACCCTCATTCACGCAGGGGCGCCTCCTTGGAGCTGTAGAAGGAATTCTCAGAGCTTGGAAACGTTCGTGTGTGGATCTTTCCTTCGGTTCTTCACTTCTCCTTTCATCTCTATTTTGTATTTACCCTCATTGTTGAGTGGTTCTACCCATTTTTGTGGGGTTAGATGTAACCAACATACTGTATTGTAATCCTTACGTTTTTAATGATATATATATGTATTGTTTCATTCTTTGTTGTGTACGTTTCTACGTTTAATGCTTGCTTTGGATTGATCACCCTTTGCATGATTTAAGGTTCCATTGAGTATTGGGAAATACCATTGAAACTAGTTCTGGAACATATGCCTAGTGGAGATTGTATCTAGGGATAGAGCTTGACCCATTAGTAGTCTTAAACCCTAGCCCGTAATGCGGGTGTAGATATTAGGTACTCAAGGGATTGATATTCAATGTCCGCACCTAGGCTCTTTCTCTAAGGGATTATGTTTGAGTAAACTTATGGGTTGACTAAGCAATGTATGTAACAAGAGATTAAGGATTCAATAGTCTGACGTTTGGTGAAATCTAACCCCCACAACCTCACAAAACCATTATACCATTTCTATCATTTTCCACTCACAAACCAATATTTATTTATAGCTTTCATTCCAATAGTCACAACTTTGAATTCACATGACAAACTATGAAATTGGAATTATTCTTTAGTCACGAATAGTCAATAAATGATTATTTTACCTTCTAATCCCTGTGGATACAATATTTTTACTACTTGAATGGCCGGTATACTTGCCGTGTTTGAGACCATTGATAGAATTAAATGAATTTACAAATATTAACAAAAGTGTTTCAACGGAAATCTCAACAAGTTTTTTGGCGCCGTTGCCGGGGATTAGCAAGGCAATTTAGTATTTATAGCTATTTGTGATTTAATCCTTTATTGCTTTTGTTATTTTTATGTTAGCAATGAATTGTTGGAGCTAACCTGTGTACTCTAGTCTTCAGCTTTCTCTTGTATGCAAGGTACTGTTCAAATTAGACTGACCAATCCTTCTGAGCCGTTGTTGAGCAATCATGAGTTTGAACACGAGGCAAAGGGGAACAAGAGCAACAGGAGGAGAAGGAGAATCAGAGCACCTCAAGTTGGTCACCGTCAGGCTCGGGACAGTAAACAAGCGCTTCCTGGGAGGCAACCCAGAGATCTGAACTGTGTTTTTATGTGTTTTTCAGTTACTTGTGTTTTAGCTTTTATTATGATTGTGTTATAATTGTATGCTATACTTGTTTATGGGACTTGTTTTGTGATTGTTTATGTTTTGTGATATGTATGTTGTATTGTGTTGTGCTATATGTGTTTTGTGTTAGGTATTAATCGTGTGAATCTTGCTTGAGTGGGTTAATATAGATTAGAATATGTTAAGAGTGTGAGGAGTGGAAAAATCTAGGTGGAAGCTTCACAGAGTTAACCACGCCGGGCGCGACTTAGCCATGCCTAGCGCACCTAGAGTAAATGGGCCTCTACCAAGACCCACGTTGGGCGCAATTTTTAATTGCGCTCGGCCCAGCCTTCATTAAAGTCCCTGGAACGACCAAGCCCGGCGCATTTATTGGGGCGTCGGGTGCATTAACTACTGGTAGGTCTGAGCCTTAAATACGCCGGGCGAGTATCTGCCAAGCCCGGCGCCACACCAGATTAGGTTAACCTTTGGGCTTCTACTGATACCACGCCCGACGTGGGTAATTTCACACCCGGCGCGACCTTGCAGATGCCTTAACCTCTCAACTTCCTCTCCCACGTTCCCACTCACTCTAACCCTCTCAACTCCCTTCCCCTTTCTCTCAACTTCCCACTCCGAACTCCCTCTCACACACTCTTCATCTTCCCATTCATTCTACCCACCTCTTCTCCTTCAACTTCTCTTCATCATTCACTCTCAGCATTCTCCATCTCAAGGTCACGCGTGCCATTTCTCCTCCTCTACAACAGTTCAACTCAAGTAGGTTCACACTCAACGTTTTCTTGTCTGTTATATCTGGTTCTGCATTTTTTCTTCTTCTTTTTGGGATTTCATGGGGTTTCTGTTAACCCCCATTGGGGTGCAATCGCGCCAGGCGCGGTGCCTTTGAATGAAGCTTCGAAACGGCCCGTTCAAATTCCAGAACGGTCCGTTTTGGACTTTGGAACGGACTGTTCCATGTCCAGAATGGCCCGTTTCGGAACTTGGAACAGACTGTTCCAATTCCAAAACGGCCCGTTTCGGACTTTGGAATAGCCTGTTCCAATTCCAGAATGGCCCGTTTCGAACTTAAGAACGGCCCGTTCTGATCTTGGAACAGCCCTTTCTGTGGCAATTTTTAAAATCAGTTTACTTGTGCCCGGCGCATTTCTGTTTTGCGCCCGGCGCGACAAGCTCCAGAGAGCTTTTTATGTGTCGTACGCCCAGTGCAATTCTGTTTTGCGCCCGGCGTGAGTTACTCCAGAAAGTTCTTTATACTCTCTACGCCAGGTGCATGATTCATAAGCCCGGCACGAATCACCTCTAAACCCTTTCTTTTTGTTGTGTTTATTTCTTTTTAGGTCTAAGGCTAGTTTTCATTTTGGGTTACCTGAATTGGTCATCCTGGTCTATCTTGTTATGCTCATTTTGCTACCTAGTACTTCTTGTATTAATTTTGCAGATGGCCTCCTCTAGCAAACGTACCCATGCTGGCAAATCGGGTCAACCTCCCCGCAAGCCCAATCAGCCCTATTCCAACCTCTTCCTCACCGAGCGGAATGAGACTCATTTTGAGTCTATCAGTAGCAGGAAGTTCATTTTGGAGCGGAGGGTTGAATTAGAAGAAAATGAGGCCCCGGAGTTCCAAGCAGAGTTACACAGGCGCCGATGGGACAAGCTTGGATCCTACCCACTCCTGGCCAACATAGCAGTAGTTAAGGAGTTCTGTGCCAATGCCCTAAGACTGGAGGAGGGCATTGCGCCATTTACCAGCTATGTTAGGGGTGTGCGAGTGCCCTATGATGCAAGGACGATTAATCAATTTTTGGGGACTGAGTTGAGGGCTGATGAGGTGTTTGAGAATGGCAACTACACAATTGACACGATGGATCCTGTAGTAGTAGAGGCTGCTATCTGCATGCCTGGACATGGGTTCCACAGGAACCGATCTCAGCAGCCTCTCCACGTGAAGCGCCGGGATCTCCTTCCAGTGGTCAGGATTTGGTCTGCCTTGGTGCATGCCAACATCCTTCCGTGCTCACATGTCTCAGACCTGTACTGGACTCGGTCCATGCTCATGTACTGCATTATGACACAGAGGACCATGGACCTGGGCGACATCATTTGTATGGAGATCTCTGGCTGCGCCAACTCTACACCTGGCTCCGCCCTTGGACATCCTTCGCTCATCACGCAGTTATGCCAGCTTGCAGGCGTGGATGTCCATTCGCCTCCGTTTGAGGGTCCTGGCAGGGCCATTGATAGCAGATACATCTCTGCCTATTGCCAGGACTGCGCCCAGCCGGCCGTCCCTGCCCCCGAGCCTATTCATGCCGTTGCCCCTCAGGAGGATGTGCCCATGGACGATGCTGCTGCTCCAGGCCCTCCACTCACTATCCTTCAGCGTTTTGACGCACTGGAGGGCCGCCCGGAGACCTTTATGCAGAGGCACGAAGGCCAGATGGAGTCTCTCCACCGCGGGCAGATGTTCATATTGGATGCCTTCAGGAGTTTCTCCCTGCACTCCGCTCCCGGCTACCAGTTCCCCACCACGGCTGACTATCATGCCTATACTAGCTGGCCTGGGGACCAGGCTCCTTTCTTTGGGGGAGGTGGAGCTGCTGCAGATGCTACTGAGGAGGATGGAGTACCAGCTGTTGATGATGATGATCAGGCCCCGTGATGGGTACATATGGAGCCTGCCTTAGGCCATTTTTATGTTTTTGTTGCAGTTTATTTTAGTTTGTTTAATTGTTCTTGTGTTTGAACTCTATTATTATTATATTTAGTTCTTTTTTGATGATTACTCTGTTGGTTCTTTTTGTGAATAGTCTGCTTTAGCACGGTTTTTAATCTCGTTGATACTCGCTTTGCTTGTGGTCGATTCTGGATTGTGGTTTGCTTGATGTTTGTGGTACGTGTACCTTAGACATTTTCAAGTCACGTTAGATCTTTAATTCAGGACTAGTTGCATACGGGTTTCAATGTTGATCATAAAACTGAGCTGAGTTTGATAGTTTGTGGATGCATAGTCGGGTGAGGTTTGAGCCTAAATATTGATGAGCGAACTACGCTTAAGTTGCATGATAAACTTTGCTTGAGTTTCCCTGGTGGTTTGCTTATGTTGTGTACTTATGTGATCAAGGCATTCATATTTTCCTTATTTTGTTAACCTTGTAAGCCAAAAAGCCATTTTCACTTTTCACTTGACTCATACCTTCCTAAGCCTAAACACCACACCTTCCACTTGTCCCAAACCATGAAAAATTAACCATAACCTTTACTTTGAATCCTTGAAAAACCATGAGATACCATGAGATTGCTACTGCTTAACCCAGATTTGCCCTAATAAAGACCTTGTGATAAGTGCTTGCATTTGTTTTACCACTGGTTTCATTTGGAAACGAAGAACAAAGTTGAATCATGTGGCGTGAGTAGTAGACTAGAGAGAAACATTCACCCTGATACACTAGTGTGCATAGAGAGAAACACTTTCCTAGTGAGGAGGCATACACAGATAGTCATTACTCTTCTCAGCTCTTTGATCTCTTTTGAAACCTTTGTTTGCACCTTGTCATGTTCCATTGCAATAATTGTGACTGAAGATCCATCTTAGGTTCATGCTTGCGAAAGGAAAGTACAAGTGAACTATGATGTAGAATTGGACACACATGCATTGCTTGTTATCTGCTAGATTTATTACCTGTTGCTTGAAGACAAGCAAGGTTCTAAGTTTAGGGGAGTTGTTAAGTCTCAATTTTACCTCTTTTTGGATGAGACTTATTGAACAATTCCACTCATCCTCTGAACCATTCCAATATAATTGTTCTCTTTTTGGTTCATTTTGTATGCAGATATAACTAACCCAAATTCATCTAACAATACCTTAATACACCTCATTTTTGTGCAGGTATTGAGCTAGAGACTTGAGGATTGAAGACCTATAGGATTGGAAATCCAAGAAGCTAAGGAGCAGAGAAGAGTGAATGCGTCGGGCGCAACATTACCTGCGCCGGGCGTGATCGAGACAGAGAACTCCTATGGAAGCCATCGCGCCGGGCGTAAAATGAATTGCGCCGGGCGTGTGTCCTAAGGCAGAGAGTCTCTGAAAGATCCTGCACCGGGCGCGAAGACTTACGCGCCAGGCGCGAAACCCTAATCTGATCTCCCCAAGCTCGTATTTGAAGCCATTTTCGAGGGAGAAACCCTCATTCACGCAGGGGCGCCTCCATGGAGCTGTAGAAGGAATTCTCAGAGCTTGGGAACGTTCGTGTGTGGATCTTTCCTTCGGTTCTTCACTTCTCCTTTCATCTCTATTTTGTATTTACCATCATTGTTGAGTGGTTCTACCCATTTTTGTGGGGTTAGATGTAACCAACATACTCTATTGTAATCCTTACGTTTTTAATGATATATATATGTATTGTTTCATTCTTTGTTGTGTACGTTTCTACGTTTAATGCTTGCTTTGGATTGATCACCCTTTGCATGATTTAAGGTTCCATTGAGTATTGGGAAATACCATTGAAACTAGTTCTGGAACATATGCCTAGTGGAGATTGTATCTAGGGATAGAGCTTGACGCATTAGTAGTCTTAAACCCTAGCCCGTAATGCGGGTGTAGATATTGGGTACTCAAGGGATTGATATTCAATGTCCGCACCTAGGCTCTTTCTCTAAGGGATTAGGTTTGAGTAAACTTATGGGTTGACTAAGCAATGTATGTAACACTACAAGAAAATGACGATTTTGCGACGGTTATATGGCCTACATTGCGACGGTTAGAACTGCCGCAAAGACAACATTGCGACGGTTTGGGAACCGTCGCAGAATCGTCCGTCACCAGGCAATTTTGCGACGGTTATCAGAACCGTTGCACAAACCGTCGCAAAATTGGAATTGCGACCGTTTCATCAACTGTCGCACCAAATGCCTCTATATTAACATTGCGACCCTTTCATCAACTGTCGCACCAACTGCCTCTAAATTAATATTACAACCCTTTTCTTACCCGTCGGAAATTATAATTTTTTTTTATTTTAATAAATTTATTAATGTAACAATCCTCATATTTGGCCTTTCAATGATTTTATTTCACGATATTTCACTGTTTAGCATGTTTTATCCTTACTTGTGCAATTTCTGGGAAACTTCCCAGAAGGTCACCCATCCCTGTACTACTCCAGGTCAAGCATGCTTAACTATGAAGTTCTGATGAGTAAGCTACCGAAATGTATATGTATGTTGTCAGTATAACTTGTACAAATTAATTCATTTAAGTCATCCTCAAATATACAATCTCATATTTGTACTATAATAATAATATATAATAATTTTATATTACAAATAATAATAATAATAATAATAATAATATATTTAGTTATTCTTTATTTATATGTACTTACTTTTATAATTAACATCTACTTATTTCGATTTAAAATTATAATTTAAATTATTTAAAATTTTTAATTTATAATGACAATATAATTTATAAAATTATAAATATTTATTTATTACATACTTATAAATTAAATTTTAATATTTTAAATAAATTATTAATTAATTTAATATATTTATTTACCTTAAATCAAATATATAAAATTAAAAAAAAATTTATTTATCCTTGTTTTATTTTCTAATTATCAACTATTAATAAAATACTAACTTAAAATCTTATCTAATTATATATAATATTCTCATATCAAATTTAAAACCAGATATTAGTTATACAAAAATATTAAGATCATATAGTAAATTGTCAATAAGATTTTAGTTAAATAATTTAAAATAATTAATGTTTCAATTATATTGTTAATTAGAAAATAATTTATTCCAAAACTAATTAATTTTTTTATATTAATTATTAGTAAAATTTAATAATTTTTAAATTAACAATTAATTGGATCGATGAAATTCAACACACACGATGAGTTATTGAGCGGAATAACTTTACCAAGAGTTATTTTGTAAGTTATCTTAAATCAAACATATAAAATTCAAAAAATGTATTTATCCTTGTTTTATTTTTTAATTATCAATCATTAATAAAATACTAACTTAAAATTTTATCTAATTATATCATAATATTTTCATATCAAATTTAAAACTAGTTCTTACATTTTCAACAAATATAAATTTTTCTGAAATATTCCATCAATAATATAGCTTTTCCTACAAAACATTTCTCATCGAAAATATAAATTTTTCGACAGATTTAATTTTGTTTTTATAAGAAATCATCTTCGATTAATATAACATTTTGTATATATGATATAACAGTAAAAGATTTTCAATTTAACGGTTAAATTTACAAAATTCACATTTAATATAAAGTTATTGAGTGGTGTAACACTTAGTAAAATTTACACTGATGTAATTATAAACCCCCTCATATATATATATATATATATATATATATATATATATATATATATTAAATGTGACTTTTACTAAGTATTACACCGCTCAATAACTTTATATTAAATGTGAATTTGGTAAATCCAACTGTTAGATTGAAAGTTCATATCTCTCATAGATTATATATACAAAACTTTATATTAACCCAAGATGATTTGATACTTCATTTTTATAAAACAAAATTGATGTAATATATTCATTTCAAAATACACTAAAATATAAATAATTTGATTACCTTCCAGTTGTTGTTCAATTTTAACAAAATTTGATATACACTTATAAAGTGATATGAACTTTCAATTTAACGGTTGGATTTACAAAATACACATTTAATATAAAGTTATTGAGCAGCATAATACTTAATAAAAGTTATTGGTATAATTATAACCCCCTATATTATATATATATATATATATATATATATATATATATATATATATATACAGGGACGGATGTACGTTTGGAATAGTGGGCACTTGCCCCACTACTATTTGACATATACATAATTTTTTATCTAAAAAAATAATATATTTTAAAAAATAAAAATTATATTCTAATAAAATAAAAATATAGATTCAGAAAAAATGTTTATTTATTTTATATTTGTCAAATTTTTGAAAGAAATTAATTCTCATGTAATAAAAAAAATTTCTTAATAATGAATTAATTTTTAAAAAAAGTTTAATTATAATATATATTTGTATATATATATATATATATATATATATGTCTTAATATTCACATATATAATGTAATATATTAAAATAAAAAGTTTTTTGATAAAATAAAATTTTTACCATGCATGTTTATCTTTTGTGTTTTTTATTTATTGTATACGTTGATTGAAAAAATCAAAATAGTAAAATTGTATATATTGAAGAAAAAAATCAAAATAAGAAAAATCAGAAGATTTATGTTCCATTTAGAATTGTTATTATAAGATATATTTTAAAATAAATTATCATCTAAAAATATATATTAAATATTAAAAACATATTTATATCATAAATAAATTAAACTGGATTTTTATAAAATTTAACATATTTATTTTTATATTTTTAATAGTGTTAAAAAGATGGACATTTAAAATAAAATTTATAAAATTTAACATTATAAATTATTCAATAATATGTGATGTGATAACTCAAAAATTAAGTTATAAAATGATAATTATACTTATTTATATACTCTAACACATCTTACATACAAGATAAATTCATAAGTTTGTTGAAAGATAAATTTATATTCTAGTCACGATTTTGAAATTATATAAAGAAAAAAAAATCGTGTACCTCATGTTAAAGAAAGTATATATAAAATTGTTAATAAAATATAAGTTCATTAAGATAATATACATAATACTTCAAAAAAAAAACTTTTAAATTCTAATAAAAAAAATGCTGAAAATTTTGCGACGGTTTATGACTAACTGTCGTAATGTTAAATTTGCGACGGTTTATGATTAACTGTCGCAATGTTAAACTTGCGACGGTTTATCATAAACTGTCGCAATGTTAAACAAATTTTGCGACAGTTTATGATAAACCGTCGCAATGTTAAACAAATTTTGCGACGATTTACGATAAACCGTCGCAATGTTGAACAATTTTGCGATGGTTTTGAAAAACTGTCGTATGAAGGGTCGCAATATCAAAGCGACGACGATTTCTAGATAACCGTCGCAATTTGCCCGTCGCAATTTATCATTTTTCTTGTAGTGTAACAAGAGATTAAGGATTCATTAGTCTGACGTTTGGTGAAATCTAACCCCCACAACCTCACAAAACCATTATACCATTTTTATCCTTTTCCACTCACAAACCAATATTTATTTATAGCTTTCATTCCAATAGTCACAACTTTGAATTCACATGACAAACTATGAAATTGGAATTATTCTTTAGTCACAAATAGTCAATAAATGCTTATTTTACCTTCTAATCCCTGTGGATACGATATTTTTACTACTTGAACGGCCGGTATACTTGCCGTGTTTGAGACCGTTGATAGAATTAAACGAATTTACAAATATTAACAAAAGTGTTTCAACGGAAATCTCAACACGCTTCCTATTAGAAAGAAAGATGATGTTATAATTCTTTTTTTCCTCAAGATATCACATCTCTTCTATCAATAAAATTTAAATATAAGAATATATTTAAAAATAAAGTTATCATAAGTTAGAAATATATATTATAAATATGGATCAAAATAAATAAGAAATTTTAAAAAATTCATATCTCTAATTAAAAAAATGTCTAAAAATCCAATCGTAAAAAAAAACCTCTAAATATTTTTTCACATAAATAACTATTGGTATTAATTATGTAAGAGTGCATATAAATATATTTTTTATTATAAATTAATGTCTTGCTCTTGCAAAAAAAGAAAATGGGATTGATACTCAACAACAATATTATCATCACTTTTAAGCAATTTATAATTTTTTTTAAGTTTTATTTTGCGACCGAATTCAATTTTGTCGCTAATTTTAACTAATATTTAACGATCGAATTCAATTTCTTCTCTAATTTTATCTAATATTTAACGACCAAATTAAATTTTGTCGTTAATTTTAACTAATATTTAGCGATCAAATTCAATTTCGTCGCTAATTCTAACTAATATTTAGCGACCGAATTCAATTTAGTCGCTAAAAAAATCAAAATTTCTTATTTAGCGACCAAATTTAATTCGGTCGCAACGTTTTTTACAATTTAGTAGCTAGCGACCGAAATAGCGACCGATTTTCTAGCGACGACTTATTTTGGTCGCTAAATCAGTCGCTATTTTGATTATTCAGAATCGGTCGCTAAATAGCGATTGATAAATTTCAGTCGCTATTTTGCAAATTTCTAGTACTGAGTTTGGGGGAGTCCAAGGGGATATTGTAATTTGGATGTCTCGATTTTCCTCGTTTGTGTGCACGAGACATAACTTGCATAGCTTCCCTATCCCAATGAGACCCTAACAGTGCATCCTTCTAGTTGAGAGTGTATGAGTAGCTCCTTACATGTACTCCTATACTACTCCAAGTGTGTTGTTTCGACAGCACACCAGTGATATATGATGAGACACATGATTGGTGCCACATGCATGCATTTATGAGTCGAGTCCATGACGTCATTGCATGATGAGTAATTGTGTATGTTTTACTAGTGAATGTATGACTTGAGTTGTGCTTGAGTGATGTGTAACTTGTGTTGTGCTTTGTTATGATTATATGTGTATTATCTAACAGTTATTATCACACCTGAACCCAAGTGAGATGATTTTCACTCCCTTGTTTGCTTTATGTATGTCTTTTATTGTGTTACAGGTGACCATCAGCATGAGGATGTTGGTGACGAAGCTTGGCCTTCAGTTGGGCGTGCTCTGATAAGATATGTGATATCGGGGCGTAGATAGGACTAGTTTAGGATGTTGTTTCCATTAAACTGTTTTGAAAACCTTAGTTTATTTTCTTGTGTAATTTTCGCATTGGAGTTATGATTTATGAATTATGAATGTGAATCTCCTACCTTATGATATTTGAGACGCTTGTTTTTATCTATGAAAGATTTTATTCACTCAGAAAATTATGGTTTACATTTATTGTGTATTAATGTTGGGGTAGAGGGTGTCACAAACTATCCACGTATTATTTCAACACAAAGTCTCTCAAGACCTTAACAACCAAATATTCTTTTATAAACAAGTCTCTTGAAGCTCAAACTAACAAGTATTCTTTTTACAGACAAACCTTTTTAGGCTTAAAACAAACAAGTATTCTTTTATAATCAAGTCTTTTTAGGCTTAAAGTAAACAAGTATTTTTTTACAATCAAGTCTCTCTATGTTTGAAGTAATAACACAAAGTTAAAGTTGGGTAAGCTAACTATGTTGTTTCATCTTACTATCAAGATGTGATACAACCAATTAAGTGTAGAAACTTTTTACAAAAATAAATAATATGATTTTTACAATAAATTGATCTCTTTGTCTTTCTAAAGTTCAAACTTCATTTTATAGGATTTTAATGAAGATAACTATTGCAAATCCTTAAGGATTTTTCACAAACTTGTTTTGTCTGTCTTTAATTATCTTTGTTTCTCATGGAGAGAAGTGTCTGTTGGTGCATTTACTTTTTATTTGATTAAGAAAATTACTTATTACCTTTTAAGTATTGGACAAGTGGAGTTATGCATGTGTTAATTCAAAACAACTTTTTTTTTAAGATTTTTGTGATTCATGAGATCCACTTGTCTTCTTCTAACGGAAAACACATTTTTTTTTCTCTTTTGTCATTATAGGTACCAGTAAAATTGTTTTGCTTCAATTTGTTAACAAATATTTATACACAAAGATTGATTTAATTATTAAACATCATAAATAATATTAATTTAAAATAAATGCCTTGCAGATGAATTATTTTGTTTATTAGGCTCTTATATTAAGATAATAGATTGTCTTAGTACATTTGTCTTACAAATATCATTCTTCTTATTAAATGATTTTAAAAACTTTTTTCAAAATATTTATGTTTATTATTATTACAACATTATGACTAAGGAATATAAAATAATCTTTTGATCTAAAAATTTTATTTTCATATGTAATAATAGTTATTTTTAAAATAAATTATCCCTACATACTAAAGGTCTTAAGTCCGTTAATAACTATACGATATTATGATACTAACATATATTATATAATATACAATGTATTTTATAATAATTATAATAATAATACTTTTTTATCTTAAAATAACTATAATTTTAAGTTATATACAAGTTAAAAGTAACAATAAATATAACAATTTTTCTTATACAATTTAATAGCTTCACTTTTTTCCTATAAATGTATTGTTTTAATTATAGATCTTATATGTAATAGTTGAAAAATTTATAAAAAATAATTTTAAAAATAATATTTCATTAAAAACGGAGAACTTAAATTATTTTAAAAAAACTAAACGGTAAAATTACATTTATTTTAAGATGGTGAAGTATTTCTTGTAATTAAAGTTATAAACCATCATAACACAACAGTAACTTTTATTTTATACATGTCACACTTGTTACAGTTTTAACATTTAAAATTTAAATGTTTGAAAATAAACGATGGTCTCATACGATATTAATTATTTTTTAAATTATTATTTCATAAATTATTCAACCATTACAATATATTTATTAAAAAAATATTATATTTATTGTTATTATTTTTAATTTATATATAAAAAGATTAAACTATGATTATTGCGACATACAAAAAAAGTTAGATGGTCCTGTTACAATAAAACTGTCTTAAAAAATGTTACATGGAAAAAGAAAAGTACTTAAAGAAAAACTAAAAATAAATTAATTTTGATGAGACAAAGGACCTCAAGGGTTCTGGAATAGTTAGAATTTTCTAGAACCCCGAGGCTCTCCATAAAAGCCCAAACCCTAATCTTCTTCACTCTGTTTCCATTTCCTTATCCATTTCCACTCCTCACAATGGCCTCCACCAACGCTCTCTCTTCAGCCTCCATTCTTCGCTCTCCCAATCGCCAGGTACACACACACACACATCTTCCTAATTCATCTCAATTTCTCTATTTGCGTCTCATTCATTCTTTTCCTTTTTTTTTTTTTTATTCTCTTAACAGAGTCAGAGTCTCACCCGAAGAGTGAACCACAACGGAAGAGTCAATTACCGCCAACAGAACCACCGTTTCGCGGTCAAGGCCTCCGCCAAAGAGATTGCGTTCGACCAGAATTCCCGGGCCGCGATGCAGGCCGGCATTGACAAGCTCGCCGACGCCGTTGGCCTCACTCTTGGGCCCAGAGGTGGGCCTGGGCCTTAGCCATTCCAGATTTTTTTCTTCTTCTTATTCTGCGCTTAGATTAAGCGTTATTATTTATCAATGTTTCTTTTTCTATTTAGGGAGGAACGTTGTGTTGGACGAGTTTGGAAGTCCTAAAGTGGTTAACGATGGTGTCACCATTGCTCGCGCTATTGAGCTTCCCGATGCTATGGAGAATGCTGGTGCAGCTCTTATTAGAGAGGTGTGTGAAGGTTAATGTTGTTTTGTTTTGTGTTTGTGCAGCTTTGTCTGGTTTTTTGTGTATTGATGGTGTTTTTGAAATTATGTTTGGTTTAAGGTTGCTAGTAAGACGAATGACTCTGCGGGTGATGGGACGACCACGGCCTCGGTTCTTGCGCGCGAGATAATTAAGCTCGGGCTTCTAAGTGTGACTTCTGGGGCTAACCCTGTCTCTCTCAAGAGAGGGATTGATAAAACTGTGCTGGGTTTGGTGGAGGAGTTGGAGAAGAAGGCTAGGCCTGTTAAGGGTGGAGATGATATCAAAGGTGTGACTATTGTTGTTTTTGTTGTTAGTTAATTTGATATTGATGTAAGAGTAAGACTATTTGTTGCGGTTTATGATTTGTTTGTTTGTTTGTTTTTTGGGGGTGGGTGAGGTTTTTTGATGGGTTTTGTTTGTTGGTGGTGTGGCAGCTGTTGCTTCTATTTCTTCTGGGAATGATGAGTTGATTGGTCAAATGATTGCCGAGGCGATTGACAAGGTTGGACCTGATGGTGTTTTGTCCATTGAGTCTTCGTCTTCGTTCGAGACCACGGTAGAAGTGGAAGAAGGGATGGAGGTATGGGTTCTATGCAGAATTGTGGTTGTAGTGTAAGAGATAAAGGTCCCGTTTGGATATATATTTATAGTTAAACAAAATAAGAAGGTAAAATGAATTAAAATCAGCTCATACACTTCAGATTTTGTAGAAGCTATCTCGGTTAACTTTTTTGTAGTTGAGTTGCCTAAGTTTATTTTAAATTGTGTTTATTGAGAAGTTTATCTGAACAAGGCTACAAAGAGTTGTCTAGTTTCTGAGTCTAATTGTGTGGCATTGCTCTCTTGCAGATTGACAGAGGGTATATCTCGCCTCAGTTTGTTACAAACCCAGAGAAGTCAATTGTTGAGTTTGAGAATGCGAGGGTGTTGATTACGGATCAGAAGATTTCAGCAATAAAAGATATCATTCCACTGTTGGAGAAAACCACTCAGTTGAGAGCTCCTTTGCTTATCATCGCTGAAGATATCACTGGTGAGGCTTTGGCCACCCTTGTTGTGAATAAGCTGCGTGGTATCCTTAATGTTGCTGCCATCAAAGCTCCTGGTTTTGGTGAGCGGCGAAAGGCCCTCCTTCAAGACATTGCTATATTGACAGGTATGTGAATTTTCTTGTCTGTTTTACTTTTAATGTGAACAACTTGCGTAGTGTTGGTCATGTTAAAAGTAGGTTAGTCCTGATTAAAATTTACTCTAGTTTATTTTGAGGTGTGTAGTATTCATTTGTCAAGTTACCCTTGAAATTTTTTCATTCAATTTGATGAAATGGTACATCTTCCATGATTATGATAAAGTACATCTCTAAATGAGAAACACGGGTTTGTAGTATTATTATTCAGTTGCTTCATGTGACACTTTGTTGACAACTTTGTACAATTAACTGCTAGGTGCTGAGTTCCAAGCTAGTGATCTGGGGCTGCTTGTTGAAAACACCTCAGTGGAGCAGCTTGGTTTGGCTAGAAAATTGACCATCACCAAGGATTCTACCACCATCATTGCTGATGCCGCAACAAAGGATGAGTTGCAAGCTAGGATTGCTCAGTTAAAGAAGGAGTTGTCAGAGACAGACTCGATCTATGATACTGAGAAACTGGCCGAGAGGATAGCTAAATTGTCTGGTGGAGTTGCAGTCATCAAGGTTGGTGCTGCTACAGAGACTGAACTCGAGGACCGTAAGCTCCGAATTGAAGATGCCAAGAATGCAACTTTTGCCGCCATTGAGGAAGGTATTGTACCTGGTGGAGGTACTGCACTGGTTCATCTCTCTACTCAGGTCCCAGCAATCAAGGAGAAGCTCCAGGATGCAGATGAGAGGCTTGGAGCCGACATTGTGCAAAAGGTGAGGATACTGATCGATTCACTCGTATTTTGATTAGTATGGTATAATTTTTGCTTTCATAGCACGTGTTCCACAATTATACTAACATGAAATTGCACTACACGAAGTCAAATGTCAAGCAACAATCCCATTCGACCTTAAAAATACATGCTTGGATACTGTTTAAAATCCCTTCTGGCCTCAATAACTCGTGGAAAATTGTAATTGGGTGGCCAATTTGACAGTGTTACCAAAAGTTGAAGTACTGTGATACACAAGCAAGTTGTAATTTGTCTTTGCCCCTCGTATACATAATTTGGGCCAATGTATTTTATATTTATGTTTATTTTAGAATCTCGTGATATGAATGTAGAAGACATTACTAAAGCTGATCATATTGCCTTCATATATGCAGGCACTGGTAGCTCCTGCAGCATTGATTGCTCAAAATGCAGGAATAGAAGGTGAAGTTGTTGTGGAGAAAATAAAGAATGGTGAATGGGAGGTTGGTTACAATGCAATGGTAGACAGGTATGAGAATTTAGTGGAGGCTGGAGTTATTGACCCTGCCAAGGTAACAAGGTGTGCGTTGCAGAATGCTGCTTCAGTTGCTGGAATGGTGTTGACCACGCAGGCCATTGTGGTGGAAAAGCCTAAGCCCAAGGCACCTGTTGCTGCTGCCCCACAAGGCATTACTGTTTGATTTAGATTGCTACTAGGGTTAAGGCGAAGAACAGTTTTGTGCAGAAAATTCAAAGAGCGAAGAGCATTAGTATTCGTAATGTCTGTTCAATCGAAAAAAAAAAATTTACTCTGTAAACATAGTTTTAGATTTGTTCGGCTTCACGTGAGAAAAGGGAAGTCATTGGATCCTAGTCATGGTATGGTTTACGATTGAAATAAGGTAGTCTTCTGATATTTTTCTTCTAAATTTTAATGTTGTAAGCATTGGTTATTTGGGTCTTCTCTTTTTGGTTAAAATCGCATTTAGTCTCTCATTTTGAAAAATGTTATTTACCTTGGTCCTCAATTATGGTATTTTCATATGATATGGCAGCTGACACGATTCTATGATAACATGGTGAGATCAACTATCACGGTTAGATAAAAGAAGTACCTAGCTATTCAAACTGCACAAATAGTAGAAGCATGTTTTTCTGAAAGAAAAACTAGATAATTTCATGTCTTAATTTAAAGAAATCGTTTTCATAAAATATTAGTGCAGTTTAATGAAATTATTGTTGAAATATATTAACATTGTGCTTCTAGAAAGTAATACATGGATCTATATAGAGAGTAATAGATGGTGTCTGTATGATTTTCCAAAAACGTTTAGTTTTCAAATCATAAACCATGTCATTGTAAAATTAACTCCAGGGCCTAAAGGTGCCAAAATTAGTGTTTTAATTAGATGTTTTTGTCGAATAATTAGTGTCTTAATTAGATTTTTTGGTGTCTCAACTAGATAGTAGCAGTGTAGCCCAGTACTCTCATTCCTGATGTCTTCTCTGCATTCGGCCTTGAATAGAGTTTGATTTTTCAGCAAAATAAGCGACGCAACGTCCTTCTTGTTTCTGCGTTTACACAACCCCAGAAGGCAATTAGATTTTTTGTTCGAAGACTTGTGTGGTTTAGAAATGTATTTTTACCTGAAGTCTAGGAAAACTTTCACTATTTGATCAAAATGATAGTATTGAAGACTTGAAATTCAAAATGGTAGCATTCAAGACTTGAAATCAAAATTTATTTTGGATTATGAGTGTTTAACTTTTAGTTGAGTCATACGAGTATGAGTCCAAAACATAATTCAATATTTTGACCATGACTTTAGATTCACAAATAAGAATAAATAATAAAATCTGATTTGATTATTGAGTAGTCATTTTCAATTGTAGACTTAACTCTGTTCTGTTGTTTTGAATAAATATAAATACTTGTTAACAAAGTATTTATTCAATTTAATTTTGATATAATTGAATTACATGTCAAATTGACAACATTAATTGACAAAAATTGGTAAGATAAACTGTTTGCTGTAATCGAAAGTGAAACTTAAAATGCAATTGAAATTAAATGATAAAATGAAAATAAATCATATACTGGTAAATGTAAATGAACTTTGAAAAGTAAATGTAAAAATCTAAAGAAAAGCAATCAAATTTCAGGCAATTACAATGATAAAAACGTAAATTTTTGTAAGGAAATTAAAAGCAATCCAAATTAAAAGAAAGTTTAAGAAGAATAAAGAGAAGAATGCAAATTAAAATGAAATACTTGGAATTTGGAATGTAAATATGCGTAAATCTAAATTAGACAAAAAATGTAAATGTTTTGAAAATATAAATGTATGAATTTAAAGAATCGATATTAAAGAAAGAAGTAAAAAGAAGAAGAAGAAATGTGATTTGAAAAGTAAAGAACCTACGAAGATAAATTGCAGGAAAGCAACATATATTGAGAAAAAAAAAAAAAAAACTTTGAAAGAATTTTATTTCAAGTAAGTAGGATTGATTACACTTTATTGTGACAATAGTCTTAATAAAGGTTTCCAAAAATGTTGGGTTTGTTATTTTGTTATGGTTGATCTCTTATAATTCTGGCGTGTACGCAGAGGCAAGAACACAATCAGATTCTTTATTTAGGTGCCATCTTTATGGATACCAACTCAATACAATTTCATTATAGAGACCAACAGCTATAAGAGAATCTGATTCAATTTTATAAATATTTTTTAAAAATAGTTAGAGAGAAAATAAAATTAATTTATACATAAATTAAATATTTTTTATTAGTTTTTTTTAAACCAATTTTAGCTCACGTATAAGTCATTTTTAATTTACAAAAAAATTATTTTATATTTTTTCTTATAAAATATTTTTTAAAAAAAATTATTTAAGCATAGTCGAGTAGCAAATTTTGAAATGAATGTGTTGAAATTTTCTTTTGATATTTTTTAAGGTTTTGCAAGAATTCTTTTATATCTTTTCGAAGAATAAAATTTACAAGTTACTGGAGTATACTTTTCTGATTTTTATTTTTTATGTAAAGTGACAGTGACATAATTTCTTAATCAAGTCGTAGTCAAGTTTGTGGGTTGTACTTTAAGCTTGATTTAACAAAAACTTCCAAATAGTGGATAAGTTAGTTGATATCGAATAATTTATAATTGAATGAATATATAATTAATAAGTTTGGTCTTTTTTATTTTTTTATCTATAATTTTATCTTTTATTTTAAAATAAAGATATTTAGTCTTTCTGATTTAAAAAATGTCAAATTTTGATTTTTTTCATCAAATTAACATCAAGTAATTATTAAATTTTAACGTTTAAACATAAAAAAAATAAAATTTTTTAAAAAAATATAAATAAAATTTATTAACAAATAAATACTAATCACTTGTTAAAGTAGATACAATTAAAAATGTCAAAATTCAACGATCAATGAACATAAAATTAATATTAAGATTAAAATTCTGTATTTTTAAAAATAAAGAAATTACATCTTTATTTTAAATTCGATGAATCAAAATTATGAACTAACAAAAATAGAAAGATCAAAATTACAATGTATTCGATTAATAACAAATTAATTAGTTAAATTTATAATTTTTGATAAAATTAGCAGTTAAGTTGACCAATAATTATATAATGTAACATAAAACAAAAATATGCTTCTACATTAAGGTGTCTTTCGAAAAGAAGTAGAGGAAAAGGTAAGAAATCATCTTTCTTCTTTTATTTTACTTGACAAGTGGATAATTTTTTTTAAAAAAAAAAAAGTGAAGTCACATATTTCCTTTTCCATTTAAAATGGGAAGAAAATGGTATTGAACAAAATACTTTACTTTTGTCTATTTTTTATTCACATATATGTATATAGTTAATTTTTTATTTTATTTTTTTACCCAATAATTTACAAAATTACTTATCTTCCCTTTTAGTTTTTTTTTTTCTTTTTTACTTTCCCATGTTAAATGTTCCCTTAATCATAGGCCCAACCCAATATCCAGAATGTCAACGTGAACAACGTTGATGGGTCGTCGTCCCCATTTGAATATAATGCCACGAGATTCCATTATTGGTGCATTTAAGTTCTGAGACCCACTTGACACTGATCATATATTTGTACCATGTTTTAAAAAATCAAATCATCTTAGACTATCATTCCATTAGTTTATTCAACTATATAATATATTAACAATTCACTTCAGATTAAACTCGGTGATCTAATGACAAGTCCATCCACGTTCTGATTTTGTTTACATTTATGATAGATAATTTAGAATTACGTTGGCATTATTTAATGCGATTTTAGATGAATATTTATTCTGAAATAAAGATAATTTTTACTTCAAACAAATTTAAATAGTTTTTTTTTTCGTTAGATGAGTGTAAATTTTACAATTATCTCATTTTAAAATAAAAGTATACAAACATAAATCACTTCACTTCAGCTCACAATAAATTTTAATTAAAAATCAAATTTGTATATTCAATTTATTCCAAAATCAATTTTACGTCTAAATATTGGAGATCAGAATATTGACGGATGAGGGGTGAGAGGAAATATATTTACGAGTGAAAAGTTATTTTAATTCTTGAAAGTTATACTTATTGCAGCATTAGTCTCTTAAATTAATAAACTATTAAATAAATATTTAAATTTACTTATTTATTATTATTTCAATTTTAAAAAATATTTTAATATTATCATTTTAATTATTTACATTTTTTTATTTCAGATTAATATGATTATCAATTTGTATTTTTCATGAATAAATGCAGGAGAAGTGAAAGGAAAAGGAGGGCACTATAAGAAATTTGACAAATTAAATGTTTAGTAAGTGAGAAATAAAAAATGGAGGCAAGTGTTGTAACATATTTTTTTTTAATTATGTATATTTGTGATATATGTAATTAGAAATATATTTTTATGTAATTTTATTGTTATTAGCTTATATCGGTAGAAGTTAGAGTTGAGATAATTTTAAAGTTAAATTATAGAAAATATAGTTTAAATGTGTGAGAATTGGCTCAATGAGAACCGAGATATATACGGAAATTTCTTATAAATGAATTTTATAAGTTCATAACTCTAAAATCTAAAACTTCAAGGGGGTAAAATCCTTAATTGATTGTTGAAAAGTGACATAATATTTGGAGGGTAGTCAATGGACTAATTCCATATAAGACTTAGATATGAATGTTAAGGTTGTGGTAGACTCACAATCAAATTGTTCTAATCTAACAGTAGTATTAGACTTTCTTAATTAAGTGGTGAAATTTAAGAAATCAATTTAAGTTGTTTACTAGTACTTTGATAGGCCTACCATTGTATCTTCCTGATATAGTTGTGATAGGTTGATTCGATAAAATTAAGCTACTTAGACAATTTACCTTTATTGTGAGATCTCCATAAGTTGATATGTGTGACAATACATTAGTTGTCTAAAGTTGTTTAAGTTGTAATTGAAGTTATTTGTTGAAAATGTTATACATGTTGCAAGTTGTATTAGTTGTTGAAAGTTGTGATTAATGTTGCTCAGTTGTGGTTGAAGTTGATTTAGTTATTTAGTTGTTTTCAGTTGATTATTGGAATGTTGTTTCTATTGATATTATGCTTTAAAGTTGTAAAGCTAACACGATATTAAGTTGTTTACATTACTTCGATGATTTTAAGTTGATCACCACATTTATGTTGCTAATTTGTGAGTATTAATAAAGTTATTGTTATGCTTTAAAATGTTAACTTGTTACTCCAGTTGTATATGTTGTTATAAGTTGTTTATTTCTTATATCTTATGATATGTCATTTTTTACACAAGTTTACCCTTACTTTTTCATGTTATTGGAATGTAATAATCATACTTGGTATAAGAGTAAAACTATATTAGGTTAGAGGATATGTTTGGTGGATAACCATGTAAGATATGACTTTTATGTCGTGTTGAGTTGTTCTATACAACATGTTATTAGAGACGCTTGATCAACACTACGATCTTGTGTTTTCAGTATTTTATACTAGATATATATTGTATATATGTATAAAGTTTTATTGCAACCCCATGAGGAAACTTATGTCTTAAAGTAAAAAAAGAAAAAAAAAATAACACAGGGATTATTTTACGTTTTTTGCATCTTATACATATATCTATTTTATAGACGTTCAAGTATTGTTTAGAAGATCCTTTGTGTATTTCCCTGCAAAATTGTTATATATTATATAAAGTATAGTGACATGTCAAGTCATTATAAGTATGAATATTTTAAAAAATGGGTTTCACTAACTAAAGTTTCTCTTCTCAAATAAGGAGAGTGTGCATAAATTAATCAGCAAAAGTGGATAGTTAATTATGTTTGTATATACTTTTTATTTATTTTATTACAATCAAAATAACAGATAAAATAACTATTATAATAAAAAATAAATTTTTTAAAAAATAATATTTATTTATTAATTTTAAATTAAATAATCTCTTACAATTTTTAACTTTTAATTTATTTTCATTCTATTTATCTTTTACTAAATAATCTTTATTTCACTTTAATTTTTATCAACTTCCTTTTTTTCTCTATTCAGTTTTTTTTTTTACTAAATAAGATGTTTTTTTTAGAAGTACTAAACACAATGTTAGAGATAATTTATTATAATTTAATAATGTGATTATGATGTAAATTAATGAGTTTTGATCTCTAAAAATGTGAGACACTAACAAAATAGTCTCTTATCAAAACTACATTTTGTACATTAATTTGGTTCAAATGTTAGCCTTAGTTATTAAGTGAATTAATGTATAATGTTAAATGACATGCAGTTATTTTCTCTTTGTTAGATGACCTTCCAAATTAAATTCATTTAAGTGAAGACTAAATTATCTTATACAATCCAGTTTAGATTTTTTATAGTGTAGTTTATCATCAAATCAATTTTTTAATAGTATAATTTAGTTCAGTTACCATCAGTTAAATTTAATTTTTTTTCCAACCCTACTTGTTACTAAGTTACCCTACATACATTATGTTACCATCAGTTACCCTACATACATTATGTTTAAATTAAGTTTTTCTATTATTAATAATTTTTCTTTATTGATAAAAAAAAATGAAAACCAATTAAAAATATTTTTAAAAATAAAATCTCTTTCTTTCTCTCTCTATTGTTTCTCTTTCTGACTCTTCCATAGACATCATCTTCAAGGAGTGGCGTGACTCATGCTCTGGTAACCAAACCTATGATGATAATAATGTCTTCTTCCACGATGATTGATTGTCTCTTTCTTGACATCTTATGCAAATTTCATTTTCTTGGCATCTTACTCGAATCCCTTTCTCTTCTTCATCATCATTCGTATTAACTGCTTCACCCAACAAAAACTGTGTTCTAGGACAATAAAGGCAAATCAAATTAAATAAATTTTAATGTAACGTGACTCACTAATGTGAAACGAACTTTTTTGATTGTTGACCCTTTATTAATTGTTGCTGTAAAGCATGTGTTTGCGCGTCTCTCTCTTTATATTTATACCCAATCTCAGTATTTCATTGAATAAAGACTAGTCTGTTTTTCTCTTTTTAAATCAACTTTTTTTATTATATGTACGCTTTATAACAAAATTAATATTCGAGAGAAATTCTAAGAGACGTTCTAATTATGTTTAATATTTACAAATTAAAGTTCATTTTATTTAACTAAAAAAGTCATGGGTGGTCCACACACATATCAACTAGCAAGTAGCTCCTAGGAATAACCCCACTTTAAATTACAAGCTATGAGCTATCCCCATCATGCATTATAATATATATGCTTCTTTTCTTAACGATAAAAGTTGACCAAGTTTATAATGTTATTAAAATGAGAGATTGATTTTTATCATTAATGTGATGCTTTTATTGGTAGATAGTTTATAAATATTTTTAAAGCATTTTTTACTCGAGATTTATTGATTTTGATAAACTTTTAAAATTTAACTTACTTAAACCTTTTATTAAAAAATAAATAAATAAATGTTATCATCATGAATTGAGATAAATATTACAAGATTTAATTTGAGTTTAGGTTATTCATGACACAAATTTAACACTTTCTATAACTATAAAATTCTCAATTTTAGTGAACATAGCTATTCAAAGATATCTCTTAGTATTAGAAGTGAAATTTTTCTGATAAACCTCTAAATAAAGTTGTAAGTCAAATTAAACACGATTAAATTTTGACTAACCATTAAATAGATAATATTACTTGGTTTGAGGATTTCTGCATGTGATTGACTTATTCCCTATCATTTTATTTATAAAAAAGAATAAGTAAATAAAAAGATGCTTTTTTTCTTGGATAGCACTGTGAACAATAAAAATGCATCTAAAAGAAATCTGCTAATGCAGCATCAAATTCCTCTTTCATGGCTACCGTTCTTGCATTTGCGAACACCATATATGGCCCTTTTTAATTTTTAATAGTTATTTGTAGTTAGTGTAGGTCTCACTTTTTTTTACGCGTTGCTTGCCACTTCTTTTTCTATATTGGATCATAACAAATCTTATATAATATAGCAACTCATATAAATAAAGAAAAATATATCATGGAGAGAGAGAAAATATATTATATAAATTATTGTATAATTTTACTATAGAAATATACCATCTTTCCTGTACTGTATATTCTCCATCCTTTCTCTCTCAATAATTAGGGAAAGTTCGACGTCTATGTCCCACCAATATTAGGTCTATTTGTTTAGCAATGGAAACATTCTTAAATATGCAAATTTGGATTTGCCAAATGGAAAGGGTACTAACTACTAATTCAGCTTAGAATAAATTCCGTATCAACCAATGGTGGATAATAATTATGAGGACGCACTTTTGAACTTTTTTCTTTTCCTATTTTCGTTTCTGCTCCTCGAAGCACTTTTGTTTTAGCATATAACACATATGTGTATATTCTCCCAAATAAAATAACAACTTCTTACGTTTCCTGAAACAACATTTATATAATCAACCATTAAATAATTTTTTAAATTTTTTTATAGAATTAATCTATTTATTAAAAGTTAATATAGGTTATGAGTTATTCACAAAAATATTTTTACTAAGAGTTATTTTAATATAAGCTGATTGTTTTCTCTTTCCCCTTATTCATTCACACACACACACATATATATATATATATATATATATATATATATATATATTATTGGGATGCAAACTTCAAACAAAAGGATAAACATGAATTTATATATACACAGTTGTCTTCATGGGTAGAGAGACTTTTTGGGTGATGTCCAAAATCAAAACCGTAAGGGCTGAGCCCAAAGCGGACTCACAAATGTAAATATATATATATATATGTGTGTGGTAACTCCTGGTGCACAACAAGATATATATATAAAAGTCAGAGTTCACTTTCATCATTTATAAATTTAAACACTTACACTAAATTATAAGAGTTAATCATTCATACACTGCCAGAGTAAAGTTTTTTACACTAGCAACCAATCATATCTTTTAAATTATTTTATTTTATTTTTATTTCATTAAATAAGCAAATGACATGGCACTATTAAAAGATATGATTGGTTGCCAGTGTAAAAAAACTTTGCCAGTGTAAAAAAACTTTACACTGACAGTGTATAAGTGATTAACTCAAATAGTAATACCTTCAATAACTTTTTTTATAATACAAAATTTTAATTGATTCAATTATTAAATTAAATAATACTATTCTCAAAATAATGTATATCAAATTTTAGATAATTTAATTTTTTCTAGGTCTGTTATCCAAAAGTAGATATTTACATATATTTTAAATATTATATCATGCATTAAAATAAAGTAGTGTGATAATTTAATTATATTATGCATTAAATGATATTTACACATATCATGTGAAATTTCATATACATGATCTTGAGTATAATATCATATAATTAAATAGTTAGATCCGTTAAATTTATATTATATAAAAAGTTATTGAAGGTGTAAGATTTAGTTTAAGTATTTAGACTTATGCATAGTATCAATGGATCCCAACTCATATTATAATGACCTGTCAAGTCACTATACTTAATATAGCATAGTTACTGCGCAACAAGAAATATAAACTAATCAACTACACTAGGTCTTCATGCAACAATCACCAGGATATTCATGTAACAAATATATGTATAGGGTGCAGAAAAACATAAAACAACCTCTGTCAATTTAACTGAAAAACATAAAGTCCTTTAAGGGTTATTACATATAATCTTTGTACATATATACAACCTATGTCGTCTAATGCCATCAAGTTAAAGAGCTCCTCGAGCAATCATGCCTAACGCCTCTCATTTCCATGCTCAACATGATCAAGTTAGAGAGTTCCTCATTGACCACGTCTGGTGCTGCCAATCCCATGCCCAATGTTGTTAGGGTAGAGAGTCGCACCTAGCGCCTTAAAGGCACGCTCGATACAATGGTGATTTTTGTACATAGCTAAATCACTAATTTGGTTCAAAACCTATAATTATTTCAACAAATCCAACATGCAGCTCAACATTCAACACATAGGTAACATATATGACTCGATTCAAGTGAAAACTGCAACATGCAACCACCAAAACTCAAAATCACCAAGTCTTCTAAAGGCATCTTCAAGAGCAACATTTCTAACAACATCATCATCTCATGATTTCACACTATATCAACTACAACTGATTATCTAAGCAACAAACAACAATTATAATTCAACAACTTTCAATCAACAAAGTTCTCTTACTTCAAATCGTCCAAAAATGAGAAGAGGAGAGGAAGAAGGAATAAAGACTCGACTTCTTTGTATGACTCTTGACCTCAGTTTCTTGACTTACAAGCTTTAAATCTAACAATCTATTATCATTGCTCAGCTGGGGAGTTTTTTTTTTTATATATCTTATTTTTATTCTTTATCTTATTTGTAATATTTATTTTGATTATTTATCTATCAAAATGTTCATTTTATTTTTTATATTTGGGTTGATTTGATCTTTTAAAAAAATAATTGTTTTTTTTATTTTGAATATTTTTTTATTGATTTAAGACTTAAAAATTTATCATTAAATTTACTAGTGTGAAAAAAAAAAACTATTAAACACTACTAAAATTTAAACTAAAAGTGTCATAAAAATAGTGAAAATCCATAAAAGTAAGTCCAAAAAATAACCTAAAAAAATAAAATCATATTATGTTTTAATTGAGTATAAAATATATTTTTCATATTATTTTTATAATATTTATAATTCATTTGGATTCGAATGTAAAGTGAATATCATAATTTTAATATTTATATAATATAACAAATTTTACGTCTTGAATATCAAAAATTGATTAAAAATTATATCGTAAAATTGAAAGTGATTATTATTTTAAAAGGATCAAATGATTCAAATATAAAAGATAAGAAAATTAAAATTAATTTTTAAATATAAATAAAAAATAAATATAAAAATAAAACACAAATCCTAATTTATAGTTATTATTTTTTAAAATATCAGTGGCTTACTTAATTACACCTTTATTAGTTATTTTGTTTATTTTAGCATTGACGTTTTAATTCAAACTTTCGAAGAGTCCAAAACATGCGGTAAGGACCGGGACCGGTGCATCGCCGAATATTATAAAATAATACACACCGCTATCAGGAAACTTGTAGATATATTATCACAACACAAATTCAATTTATTTAAATTCATTTGAGTTATTTTTGCATTTCAAAGGAATATTTTTCATAAATAAAATAAAATATAAAGTTGATTTATTAAAATTTATTATAAAAATTTTTAATTATATACGGAATTAAATTAATATCTTTTTTTTAAAAGGAAGGAATTAAATTAATTTGAAAACATTAATGAATGATATTACATTTAATTATATCAAGGAAATAGTATTTTTTCAATTAATATTAAAAAAAATTGTAATTTTTTTTTGGGAAAGATAAACTTATTTTAGGAATATTTTTTTTAATATTTAATCTCTTTCATTTTTATAGAATGTAAAATTTATAAACCTAACTGTTAAATCATATAATATTATTTTGATGATTATATATGTAAAATTTGGGATGAACTGCATACAAGGATGCAATTTTATACCCATTTATTTATATTTTGAAAATATATTTCATACTGTTTTAGTTAGTTGGAATCACAATGATAATAATAAAATTTAAATTTAAAATTTAGACATTTTTTCAAATTTTTTATTATTAGGTCAACCTTAATAATTCATAAAATTGATTATAAATATTAAATAAATCTTAAATAATGACTATTTTGTGTATTAGATTTATTTAATATGAATTCTCAAATAAATTGTGTAATGACTCGTCATAATCAATATATTTAATAGAATCTACAACTAGTAGAGGAAATAACTATTACCTAAGGTTATTATATAACCATTTCTTTGACATACTAGCAAAAATATATACATATACAATAATTTACATCAATATTTGAAATACTAAACAAGCATGTATGTATATATAGTAATCCAATAAACATAACTATAATGTAGTCTAGGTTGTCGATCAAACAATACTACACAAGATTATACAAAAGTAGCCCTCTGGCTATATCACCATCTATTAGCATGGCTCTCCACACGCTCGACTCCTCAAGTCTAAACTTGTTTTGCTCTCATGTAAAACATGATCATCATAGTCCAACCCCTAGGAAACATGAAAGGGTAAATTAGAATTCAAAAGGATAATCATATAATAAGTATATAAATAAAAGTATCTATACTAACAATCCTCATGCACTTAGGAGGTTTAGAGGGAAGGAAGAAAAATTAGTACCTTAGGACACTATCACTAGTATCTCTTTAAAGTTCTATGAGAAATGAGTTTATGAGACTCAAGTTTCAAAAGAACCTTATATTCTTATCTCCTTAAGGTCAAACTAGACCTTTCTATGTAGAAAAACCCTCTAAATCACATAAAGACTCCTAAGAAGTTTCTTAATTCCCAAAGTCTCTCAACAACACCTCAGAACACCACAACATGCAATTATTGCTAAAAAATAATAATTAAGTGAAAACTTACAATGTTACAATTCCTCTTAACAAATAACATTAACCAAGTTACCTATGGATACAACTTGCTAACTATCTTCACGATACTAAACATCTCTTCAATAATCAGTTAAGAATTTTATCCCCTAACTTTATTCTTTACTCAAATAATAATACATAAGGACCTTGGAAAAACTCAACACTCTACTCCAAGAGACAACAATACCCATGGAGGAATTTTCAACAACTGGACTCTTAGAATACCACAACACATATCCAAATAATGAGACTTTTAAGCATTTTAAAATAAGACTTTTTCTCTAGTCATGAGTTAACAACACAACACAATTCCATACATCATGCACTCGCCACAATTCTACACAACACTTTCCTTTAAGGTATCATAATACAACATCTTAAAACATCACATCATAAGATATTTTCAACATTAAAGCAACTTAGTTCTTTGTCATGTCTCATCATGGATTAATATATAATGAACTAGATTCAATGATCATCATACATCATGTAAACAACCAACTCAATAAGATAGATTAAGAAAATCACAAGTTCAAAAGGGAAATTGGTGCTTCAAACACCCTAGAGCTAGCTTTAAGCGAGCTTAGATAAAGAGTAACAATGGAAAAGGTGCTCCACTCACTTAAGCAGGTGATGTCTCACCTTGAGCCATCAAAATTTGCTCTAAGCAAGCCAAGTTAGAGAACACCTTTGAGATGGTCACATCAACTCTCTCCAAACGAGTGAGTTCTTGCTTTGAGCCAACGAAATTCGCTACAAGCTTCCAAATTGAATGCTCTAAACGAGTCAAGTTAGAGATTGTCTTTGAAAATGGTCTCACTTGCTTGCTTAAGCGATCCCACGAGCGCTATGAGCAAGCAAACCCAAAAAATAAGCATACCTCAATAACAAATTCAACAACTTACAACAACTTAGTCTAATAACTCAAAATACTTACCTCCAACATCATACATCCAACATGTAATTTAGACATCAACATTTATACATGTCAAACAACTTAGATTCATCAACTTAAAAAACATGCAGCAATAAGAAACCTTAAGATCATCAACTATTCTCCAAGACAAACAATAACACCTAAAAACCTAAAGATTCAACTACTCAATCCAACAACAAAGTCACCATGGGTGAATTAATCAAATAATCAACACATGTAAATCAATTTATTGACTTCCCTTATCTTGAATTACCAAGAAAATAAGTAGAAGAAGATCGGTGTAAAAGAAAAATTTATAAAATTCAAATTTTAAGAAAAATCTTATATACGTTTCCCTCAACTTAATCAACTTTGATCTTAATTCCTAAACAATTATACTCACAATATCCTTAATCTTTAGCATTTTAAAAACATTAAAACAATAATTCCCATAACTATTTATTTAGTAAAATTAAAGAAATAAAAAAAAAATAAGTGTTACAATTCTATTAAACATATATACACTTGAATTAACACATTTAAGTTCAAGGTATATATAATCAAACCTCAAAGTCAAAATTAGCAAATAAATATTTATTTTATACACTTCACATATTAAAGCACTAATTGTTTTATTTTGAAAGACTTAAAAATATCATTAACTCAAAATTAGATACATGTCGTGTGGCTTCTCAATGATCTAAGAGGCAAGCCTTCCCTCGTAAGAAGAGAAAATAAAAGAGAAATTTCATTACTTTATTAGAGTTGTATTATTTTTTATTTGAAATTAAAAAAAATTGCTATTCACCGATTCTTTTTCCTATTCTCTTTCTCTTTCGCTTCCCTTTTTTAAAGTAACAGTTAAATTAACATTGTAATAAAATTCCTGCCTACAAGCTAAAGCAAAGAATATTTCCCGAAACAACACGGCAAGAAAACATAAATAGAATTATATTTGAATTAAATAAACTTTTTGGTTTAAATTTTAATAAACTCAGCGTACAATACATTCTAAAATAACTAAAAATAAATAATATTATATTGTTGTTGAATTCAAAGTAAGATAAATTTTTATTAGAGTGAGTGTAGTATTTTTTTTAATTATTACTACCAAAGAAAACGACACTCCTTATCTCCATGAAAAAAAGTAGTTATTTTTAAATTGATGAACTTTTTTTTCTTCTTAAAAATGGATGAGCAATTTTCTTTTATACATGCATTTTTCTACTTTATCCTAAATATATATTAATAAATTAAAAATTATAATATAAATTAAGAATATAATTATCTTTCTAAAAATAGACATTAAAAAAACTTATCCCATTTATATATTGTTTTAGATTAAAAATGATATAAGATGACACTTTCAAAATTATTATACAAAAAATTTAAAGTTATTTTATAAGAAATGCAAGTTTGAGACGATCCAAACCATTTGTGTTAACTTGCACCGACTATAATTAAATATAAAAAATATTACAAAAAAGTGACATAAAAAAATATTACTATAAATACTATATATATAAGTATAAATGTATTTAATATATAGTTATATGTAATTTAAATATTAATTTTGAATAAAATTTAATAACAATTGTAAATTAGACTAACACTTTTTAGGTATATACTAATATATTAGGGGAAAAAAAGACATTTTATATCTAATATTTTTAAAAATAACAAAAAAATATAATAACATGAACAATTATTTAAAGTTAATTAATAATAATTATTAAAAGTATTTTAAAAAAAAATTAAGGATATAATGATTCATACTTATAAAGATAAAAAATAGTTATATAAAGAAATATTTATTTTATTAACGTGTGTTTAGGTGATTAGATGAATATTTTTTTTAGTGATTATAATATTTAATAATTTAGAATGGAACCGCCCACGGCTGAAATTATATATTAAAATAAGAGGAAAAAGCGTGGCTGTCAAGAGCTACTTACCCCACGTGTTGCGATTTAACAGTGTCAACACACACGTGTATCCCTCACCATGCCCACGCTGTTGCTGCATTGCAGCCTTCGCCAACTTTCGCTCTTCCCATATCACAACCTTCCCAGTCCCACTTCCACAATATGCCCACCATTTTTCCTTTTAATTACACCATGCCATTTTCACCATTTTATTTAATTAAATATTCCAGAAAACGGTAACATTTCATTTGTTTATGTTGGGGACAACTCATTGCTCCAGTCTCCGATGGCCGATCTTAATGTGTCCATCGTTCCCACCTCGTCTGCGCCGCTGACTCTGTCTCTACGGATGCTATTTCATTAGTTTCAACATTATAGAGTCAAGGTCAAAGTCTTTTAACATCTAACAATACCTCCAAAACTTATAAAATTCAAACATATTCTAATAATTAAAAAATCTTTTAAATCAATAAATAGTAAATAAATTATCTTCAAATAAATATTATAAAATAACCTCATCATATCTAACAAAATTAATAAATACTTAAATCTTTTCAAATATAATAAAATTTTAAATATATTATTAGATATTTATTTTTGACTACGTGTATGTGTGATAAAAAAAATTACTTTAATAAAAAAAATATACTTGATAAAAAAAAAAGACGAAGTCTCGGAAGAAGATTAGACCCAACCCCAACCCCACGCCCATGCCAGCGGTCTCATCTCACCGTCTCAATCTCAGAATGTACACACTTTTTTTTTTTAGGGACGACAAATATACTCGTATTCACGAGTATGAATATACTCGATACATAACAAGAACGGGAACGAAAATGAAAATCACATATTTAATAGGTACAAAAACAGGGACGAGAATGAGTTTAACTCACAAGAACAATAACGAATATCATAAAACTCATACTTGACCCGTCCCATTATCATCCCTACTTCTTTTTTCATCTACAAGACTACAACCGCTTAATTCTATTTTATTTCTATCTAACATTCTCTTTTCTTTTCTGCAAAAACAATTCTCTATTATTTTAAATAAGAGAGATGTGTAATGTATCTACACACCATAAATTAAATTACGTTAAACAAATTTAAAAGAAAACTATATATTTATAAAATATTAGTATGAATGTAAGCTTGAGAGAATAAATCACGTTAAACATATTTGTATAATTTATTTATTTATTCTTTGTTCTCTACATTATAGAAAAAGAAAAAAATTTGTTATCAACACCATCTATTTTCCTTCTATATTTTCTAACTATAATAAATAATTAACAACGTACTAAAAATATATTTTAATGCTTCATTGGTCGTTTAAAATGATAATTACAATGAAAGATTTTTTTTAGTAAAATGTCAAATGGAATAAAATGGACGGAGTATAATTTAAGAAAAAATGGATGATATTATATTAGTTAATAACATGTATTCCCCTAAAAGTAAGTTATTAAATCCTAGTTGGTCGTAGAAGTCGTCGTTGCATTGCATGTCGCGTCCGCAAAATTCGAATAGATGAAGTTTGACACATAACTAAAAAGTCTAAAATCACTAAAAAAAATATCATTTGCCACAATTTTTTTTAGTCTTTGTTAGTATAAATATATTAATATTTTAGATGAAACCGAAACATATTATGTTAAATTTAATATTATTTCTATTTAAAATATATTAAATATAAAATAAATTTATATGTACTTTTTTCTTTTTCATTTATTTTATCTCATCCTAATTAAAGACGATTCTTCCTCTCTTGCTCGTTCAAAGTCCGACGCCGCGTTCTCATACTGAACAAATAAAAATGTGCACACTATGCAATTAATATTGCAATGCAAGTAAACAACAAACAAGAAGAAAAAATTTCAGATATATATATAAAAAAAGACAAAATAATAAATTAGCATAGACCTTCTTCTATATCGCTATCTACGGTCAAAATCAACCGCATGCATGTCTAAATGGTTTATTAATAATCCACAAATATAGAAAAATGAAAGAATTTCAAATGGTAGGTTTTCTTTAAAATCAGTCAAGTTTGGAGAATGCTATTTGGAAGGTACGCAAAAGCACTTTATATATATAGGGAAAAAGAGAGTGTTATTTACAATATAATTGATGAAAATAATAATAAACTTTCAAATAGCATTAAAAACAAAAAAAAAAAATATTAAAGAAAAAGTATGAAGATGCTAGGGTAATAGATTGAAGCATTGCTTTTTTTAGCAGCCCTGGAAAGAAATGTTCGTTCTTCTTTTGAACCGTTCTTTCTTTACTTGCTTATGTACTTACCAAGTCAACTTCTCTGAGTTGCTATAAGGTAACGTTACTTCAAACACAGATACAAGAATATTTCCAAACATAAAGTAATAAAAGAACATTTTTATAATTTAATTTCATACTTATTATTAGCATTTTTTTAAAATAAGAATGCTCGTGTGTTTAAATTTTATTTATTGTGAGTATCAAATTTCTTTATATACTACTAGAAAATTATTAGAATTAGTGGTAGAATAATTTTTCGTTATTAAATTTGATCGTTAATTCATTAAGTTTTAGTAATGATATATATTTTTCATGAGATTTTATTTATTAAATTATTAACTATTTATAAAATATAATTTTGTAATTAATATTTTCAAAGGTTAAACTATATATTTTAATAATATGTTATATTCTATAGAAATAACATTAACTACAAGTTAAATATATTGAATACTCAACTTAGTTGGTACAGTAGAATCAAAACTTAATTTCAAATATTGTTTTTCATTTACCTCCCCTTTACCTGAATTTAATGATAATCACTCATATGATTACTTTTAAAAAAGAAACTAGCATTGTACAATTCATCTGATATATCTAAATTAGTAATGAGATATTTCATCTCTTGAATTTTAATTTTTTTTTTTTTTATAAAAAGAAGGAAAATTTGTTATTCACACATATTTGTACATTGCAATAACTCCCTTGTATAGAAAACTCGTAAAACTGAATTACAACTAACATGTTTGACCCATGTGTTATTTTGGTAATTCTAATCTCACAAAGATGGTTCACAGCATTTTTTGTTTTGTTTGAGATAATAGTGATATGTTGATTAATGATGAGTGAACTAATATCGTAAATATATAAATGGAAAGTTATGAGTACCCATATCCTAAATAAATTATTATTGGCCCGATCACAATGCTTCACATAAAAAGTGCAAGAAAATAAATGAATTGATTTAAGGCCTTGAATTCAAGTTAGTATATAGAGACTCAATGAGGAAAGTACGCAATAGTCAAATTTTATTTTTTATGACACTAATGTATGGTTTATGTTGAATGCCTTGTACACTTGAATATTGCCGTTAAAATCATGCAATTTTTAATTAGGAGCATCAGTGATGTTTGTCATCAAATTAAAATCGTTCAATTGAATATTGGGAACTTATTCCAGACAAATCACTATTTATTCGATACACAATCAATGCGTGTGATTGCCCCTCGTCGCAATTAACCATCGTTGATTTGGGGTGACCCTTCCTTAACCCTCTAATTTCCTTTGACCTGTGCCTAAAATGAGGGGTGTAAGCGAGTTGAGTTAGATAAGATTTAGATAAATTTATTATTTAATTTAATTAAAATTTAATAAATTAAACTGGGATGGATTTGTTTAATATTTTTTTTTAAAATTTAATATAATCTAACTTAATTACAAATGAATTGGATTGAGTTAATCAGATCAATATAATTATATTTATTTATTTTTATAAAAATTTAAATATTTTAAAATAGATGTAAATCATTTAATATATTATTATAAATTTAATGTTATAAATTTATTAATTTGTTATATTATTATTAACTCAAAAAACTAATATTAATTAATATAAAATAAAATTTAAAATAAATATATTATATTATTATCATATTATTAACTTAAAATATAAAACTTGTTATTAAGTAAAAGTAATAATGAGTATTATCTTGAACAAATAATTATTCAAATACTATTATTATTATTATTATATTTATTATAATATATTACTGGGTTGGGTTAGGTTACTAGCAGGTTGAAAATACAAAATTCGTTATCTGACCCATACACTACCCGATTTTAATTGGATTGGATTAGGTTTGATCTAGACATTAAAAGAATTTGATCTAAATTCATTGGATTGATTTGGGTCAGTTTAGGTTCGCGAGTTACCCGTACCTGCTTACACTCGTACCCAAAACTATTACTGAGGAATAAAATAAAATAAAAACATGTTAAATATATTTTTCTATTATCTTATTTAAACATTTTCACGATTATCTTTTATAGTTTATAAAAGATATTATGTTTGAACCAAATTTAGGTTATTTATATTTATAGAATTCACGTAATGTATTAAACATAATCAGTTATATTGGGAGGCAGGGTGATTCGAAAAGAGGGAATGAAATTGTGGGAATATGAAGGGCGAAATCGGTCATTTGAAGAAAGCGAAAGCGAAAGCGGTATTTAATTTTGGAGCTAGAGAGAGAGAGAGAGAGAGGGGCGTGTCGTGAAAAAAAGGGTGGGGAGTTAAATAGAGAATTAGAATTAGGATTTAGGCGGTGGAGCGTTGAATCGATGGAAACAATGGCAGAGGCGCATTCCCACTCAACCGTTTATCTCTTCCTCCTCCAATAAGGCAGCAATCCTCTGGCTGCTTCATCCGCATTGTGCTTCCGCTTTCGCGCCGTAAGTCCCTTTGCCCCTCGGCGGGACACATTTGTTTCTTCCTTCCCTCGTTGCCTACTGCGGAAGTTAGTTTCTCCTTCTCCTCTCTCTTTCGCTCACCAACTCATCCATTATTGCTCAATCTGCAGGCTCCCATGGCCGACCTGGGGAAGATACTCTACATAGTCGTGCACGACGACGCCGACAACAAAGACTCCTTCCGTTACACGCGCTCCCTTCTCCAGAGCACGCTCCAGCTCATGGGATGCAAGGCGCGTCACGCCTTCAAGGTTTCCTCTCTCCACCTTCTCCTTTTCATCGAATACACTGTTCGATTTTCAATACTTTCTTCTTCTTTTTTGTTGACCGAGTTCGTTTGACCTGTTTTGTTCCTCTTCCTTGTCCCTTTCACATTCGATGTGATTAGCGTTCTGCCAGATTTTTCTTCCTTTCGCTTCGTCGTTACTTTGACCGCGTTGCATTTGGTGACTAAAAAGGGTTTCGCCTCGCCACGCGCGTGAAATTCAGCCTCTTTTTATTTAATTAGGTTTTTAGCGAGATGTGAATGATGATGCATTCGAAGCGAGGAGCTGTTGTAGGTTATTTATCACTCGTGATTTAAATCGTTGAGTAACGAGATGCGGACAAGTTGGAGAGAAAAGATGCGCTTATTGTGATGCATAATCTGTGGATCGGTACAATATCCAGTTATGCTGGGTTCTTATTTGATGGAAATCGTGTCTCTATCTCTCTAACATGATCGAATCTTGTTAGTTAACGATAGGGAAGGGTCCGAATTCGTGGATCAGAGTGGGTTAGCTTTATTCAGTTATGAAGGGAACTTTATGTTCTTTGGAATGTTGTTCCTTGTTGAGAACCATCAACCTGGTATCAAGTGTGGGTACGACACAAGCCAGAGATATGACATGGATATTGAGATTTGTCTACTTCTGAAAATTATAAGTTACATCATTAGTCGGGCGCTGCTACGTATATAATCAATATAATATGAGATTAGTTATTGCGTATATTTAAAGAAATAGAAATACTATTATTTATCAATTTATTATCGTGGTTCCTACCATTATTGAAACAAATATTCAAAATTAGTGAAAATTATTTTAGGATGCAGATTAGAGGTATTTGATGATGTTTGAGGAGCATTTGACATGGACACACGTTCAACACTAGTATAGTAGTCATGAAAAATTGATATAGGATGTTTTTTTTTGGTGATTAGTTTATGATGGCATCTTTTAATGGATTTTTATTGGGTAGTTCTTATATGTCTTGGACAGAGACAGCGCATATCTTCATAATTTTTGTGCAAAATTATTTTGACTGTGTTTTTCATTTTCCTCTGAACAGATCAGTCAAAGAGTTTTTGAACTCACAAGGAAAGAGAGTTCTACCGATAATTTGCTGCCTGAAGCAGAGGCTTTATCAGGTTTTGATGCTTTCAAGGTGAATTTAGCGAAGAAAGGTGGTCAACATGCTGATGTTTACCCAGGTAAAGCAGACTTAGGCAACCAAATACCATTGGGGAAAGATTCTAGAATCAAGAGTGTACCATTTGAGTTGTACAAAAGACGCACATCTGCATTTGTTCGGAGAGAAATTTTTCTAGATATTGTCTGCGATGCTCTGGCAGAGTACAAGTATGTGAGTCCTAACCAGAGAGCAGACTTGGTATTAGCCTGCAGGTACTGCCCTGTTTTATTCCTATGAGGGTTATGATCTACATTAGCCTTAATCGAAGAGGGGAAAATAATGCTGACTGGTTGTAGCACATGCTCCGTTGTAGTAAAAACTATTTAAAATTTAGTTATCTGATTTTGTATGATTTGCCATGCTTTCCATTTTATTGATCAAGTTTTTCTAGTAATTGTTACCGTGTTAATACTTAGTTTGATGCATTTATAGAAACTGGACATTAATTTGATTAGGCATTTTGCTTTTGGTGTTATATACGAATTTTGAAATGTCAATATATATCTAGTAGTAAAAAAATTGTGATATACTGGTTTCATGAACTTTCATACTAATAACTTGGATTATTATAACTTGTTTGCCCATCATGGAATAGCAAATTGTGTATATGCTGACCGGGATCAATTTAGATGCTTGAATCTACATTTTTTTAAACATTTGTCGGGTTCAAGCTACATGTATTTACTAGCAATTAATATGTGAGTTATACCTAAAAGAGCAATCAGTATTATTGTTCAAGGCTTATGGAAGTCCAAGATATGCTGATGCACTTTTTAAACCCTTAGTCCAAAATATGCTCTTCCTAACTTCTCTAAATTGTTGGCACACTCTTGGAATTTGACATGTTTGAAATACAACTTTTTGATTTTATGAGAAATCTGAGTTTCCTTTCCAGAAACACATGGAGAATTGTAGATTTCTGAGTTTTCAAAATGACTTGCATGCTGATCTGGTTCTAGTTACCAGGTTAAAACAATACCTCTTTGTTTTCTATTGTATGTTTTTGTAAGTATTTTCTTCTTCCACTTCTGGTTACATGCTGGAAAAAAAAAATCTATGAACTGAGCATTCAATTGTCCCTTAATAGTTGTTTTGGAAGAAATGTTTTCTATTCTTACTGAATTATTGAGCCTTATTATGAAGTACAGCATACAGCATATTGATTTGTGATATCTGTAGGACCCTAATATTTTACTTAAATTTTATACTTATCATGAGGAGTTTATTTTCCAAAATATGTACAACTTATCCTCTTACATTTATGATTATTTTCTTTGGTTGCAGGATCCGTGAACGGAAAGAGTCCGTGACAGTTCTATTGTGTGGCACTAGTGGCTGTGGCAAATCCACATTGTCTGCATTGCTGGTATCTTGACAAATAGAAACAATTTTTTGTTTTTCAAATACAAAATTCTAGTTTTTCCTTAATTTTGTGGTAGGATATGTATGTATGTTGAAATGGTGTAATATTTATACCTTACAGTTCAATAACCATCATTTATATCTCCACTTCAGGGTAGTAGGTTGGGAATCACAACTGTGGTATCAACTGATTCTATTAGGCACATGATGAGAAGCTTTGCTGACGAGAAAGAAAACCCCTTGTTGTGGGCTTCTACATACCATGCCGGAGAGTGTTTGGACCCTGTTGCTGTTGCAGAAGCTAAGGCTAGACGGAAAACAAAAAAGCTGGCTGGTGTTTCGCATTCACTTCCAAAGGATGAAGTACCTGAGGGTCAAAATTCTAGCAAATCAGATATTAGGATGTCAGAGACGAGCTCTGGTCCTACTGAACTGCTAAGTCCAAAACAAATGGCTATTGAAGGATTTAAGGCACAGAGTGAGATGGTGATTGACAGTCTTGATAGGCTAATTACTGGATGGGAAGAACGAAAGCAGTCCGTTGTTGTTGAGGGTGTTCACCTGAGCCTCAACTTTGTTGTATGTTGGATCTTTATTATTTTCTACTATTTGTGTTCTTATGGATGTCAATTTATGTTCTCTTTTGCTAGCAATAAAGACTTGAGTACTCTTGCAGATGGGGCTCATGAAGAAGCATCCTTCAATCATACCATTCATGATACATATTACAAATGAGGACAAGCACTTGGAAAGATTTGCGGTACGGGCCAAGTATATGACACTGGACCCAGCTAAAAACAAGTATGTAAAGTATATCAGAAACATCAGAACAATCCAGGATTATCTCTGCAAGCGTGCTGAAAAGCATTTAGTTCCCAAAATAAACAATACTAATGTTGACAAGAGTGTAGCAGCCATCCATGCAACTGTCTTCAGCTGTCTTCGAAGGCGTGAAGTTGGAGAACAACTATATGATCCTGTTAGAAATACTGTAACAGTTATTTATGAGGAATATAGAAATCAATGTGCAGCCAATTCTTTGAACTCGAAAGGGATGTTTCAATTGATCCAGAGAAAAGGTTCTTCAAGGAATCTGATGGCTCTTGTTAATACTGATGGGTCTGTGGCGAAGGCTTGGCCTGTTAACTTAATTGACTGTAATGGGAAGCCAGTATGGGGCTATGGACCAGAGAATGGAATTGGACATCCAATGTATGGTCCCTTGAGAATTGGCAAGGCAGAACCTGTAAATCTTCAGTTTGGTTTTTATGGGATCAGTGCATGGCCAAGTGATGGTGGCACTAGTCATGCTGGAAGTGTTGACGAGTCTAGAGCTGATGGGACTGATACAGGTAGTAGATACCTATCTTCTTGCTGTAGCTCACCAAGGATGTCGGATGTTGCTGCAAAAGAGGTAAATTTGAACACTTTTAATAAATTTATCTCTGTTCAACAATAAAATTAATGGCTTGTTATTGTCGATGGTGAAAATATTGGATTGTCATTTATTGATTTATTTATTTTTTGTATTTTTTTAGCTCAAGGAGGACTTCTCGGTGCATGGTAGTGATGAAGAGATTGACGATCAACCAGAGGTGGGCAGTGATGAGGATTTCAGTGATGATGGCGACAAGCATGCCCATGAAGAGGTAGACTTGTGTTTTTATGTTTTAACTGATTTATTTATCTGTATATGTGATGACAGTTGGCGTATAGAAGAATTCATTCCAAGTGATTTGAGTAAATTGTAATGTTTGCAGGTAGGATCAGTTGACGAGGAATCAACAAAATCTGATGAAGAGTACGAAGACCTTGCAATGCAAGATGTGCTGGAAAATGGGTATTGGACAGATGATGATGATGAGTTTAGGAATAAGGTTGGTGGTGTTGGCGGGGAGGTAGGAACTAAAATGCATGGGGGAAACAAGTATCGTCGAAACCTTGATCTTTTCCTTAGAAGTAGAAGTGAGCCAGTGGCAATGGCAGCGGCTGTTCAGGAGCCACTGTGCTCGTATTCCTCTTTGCTCCATGAAAGGAGGGAAAGGAAAGCCAAATTAAGAACACGTTCTCTTAGTATTCCTGCATTAGGAAAGCATAATTCAGCAGTCAATGATCCCATCCTTTCTGGTGCTCCTCAGAGGTAACACGGCCATTCCACATTCCATTCCATTCCCTACCCCTAAATTTTGGTGGGTTTTTTTCTTTCTTTCTTTTTTAACATGATGTCCCATGTGTATATAATAGAGCCTCCTAAACTTTCCTTATCTACCAGTTGTTGCTTCATTGCTTGTATGGATGGATGTTGTGTGACAATTTTCGTCAAACATTTTTTTCGAGCTTGTATAAAGTATGGGATTCGCGGAATCAACATTGTCTAAACTTATGCAACATCGCCGTTATCTCCCAAATCCATCCAATATGTTTATGCTTTTGAGTCCATTTTAAGATGCATGACCAGTGTAAATGTTTTTACATTAAATTGTCATCGAAACAAACACACGTCAAAAATTACACCGGATGAATCCGTCAGCACTCAGCAGATTTATCTAGACAATTAGAAATGATAAAGCAAAATAGGTCAATAATTAATTTAGTCAAATACGACTATAATAAGATAAAATGTATACAGAAAATTGATTTTTTTTAAATTTTAATTTTATTGTGAAATAGTTTTAAGTAAGTATAGATGAACACTTTATTTTCAATTATTATTCTATTACATAAATAATATATTTTCTGTTAATTTAAAATTTTATATAAATTAGTTTTTTAAAATAAATTTGTATTACTTAATTACTTATTCTAGTACAATATTATATAACGGTTTAATTTTTGAAGTATTTTCTAATGGAACAATACCTCATATAACATCTCTTTTTGAGGATAGTTATTGTGAAGCCAATTTTTTTTTTGATACACTTAAGTCAAAATTCGATTGGGTAATGTTATTAAATAATACAATTAATGTTCAGAGGGGACCATTGATGTAAACTTGAATGACAGTGAAAGGTCTTATTGTACCATCACAGAAACGTTTTAAACGAGTGATTTTGTCAAACGAAAAACCTTTTATTTTTATGAAGCAACCGGAGGCTCCATTGAAAGATTTTGGTGATACAATAATTGTATATTCAGTGCTGAGTAAATAAATTTATATATAATCAATTTTTAAGTATTATTTATTATTAAGTCAGATAATTTATAAGACTTATTTTATTTATTTATTACGGGTTACATGATTTTTTTATTATTTCAAATATTAGTTTTTTTTAAATTTTAATTTTAGCTATTTTAATCCATTAAAACACGTGAATCGGGATTATAATTTTTTTTTCTCTTTATTTTCTATTTTTCTAAAATTTTAAACTTTGTTTTTAGTATAATATTGTGTGACTTTTTAAACTATTTATGTGATTATTAAAATGTCAAGTAATTATCTTATGGATGATATTCTGCTTCGGTAACATATGAAATCTCAAAAAAAATTCATAGGTCTTTGAAATAAGTATTATTCATTTATTTTATAATGATCATTAGGGACAAAAATAAAAATTTTATATTTTATAAGAATAAAAATAAAAAAAAATATTTTACAAAAATAATATTTATAAATTTTAGAAAAATTAAAAGCAAAGAAAATTTCTTAGCATCCAAATCCAAAACTGACTTATTTTACAAAGAGTAACGTATTTAAGCATTTAATTTTTTATTTGATAATGTTCCGTTAAAATTTTAAAAGCATTATTTATTTAATTTATTATGATCTAATTAGTATTTATTCTTTATTATTGACGATGAAAACATATCTTAGGATTTCTTTCTTTCTTGAGATATGCCAATTTATCATTTTTAATATTGATGATAATATTATCTCTTACATATTTTAATGGTACAATTTTTTACTTATAAGATTTACTTTTAAAAAAAAAAAAGCAAAAATAAACGCACTGGGTCATCCTTGCGCTGGCCTTGCTAATCTTCCTCCACTTTTATCAGATGTCTCTTTGGATAACACAAAACTTCTTATTATATCCTCTTGTAATGTGTTTGACCTAATGGTATTTTGGGTCGTTTTTGTTTGGATTTTGAAATATAAAATAATTTTGGCAGACTGATTTTTTTTATTTTTATTTTTACTAAAATTAGGATTTAGGAGTATTTATAGGATATGAGATTAAAATTTTTAAAAAATAGAGTCGTGAGGTGATTTTTAAAAAATAACTATTTTGACAATTTTTCTAATAATATTATAATCTCACGAGTTAAAAGTGGGAGGTTTTTTTTTTTTTTTTTTTTACATAAGTGTATCATAAACAAGTGAAAAAAAAAACTGGAAATAATTCTGCGACTCGTAATTTACTTTTATATAATTGTATAAATACACATTTTTATGTATTTTCCGTTTACAATGTATTTGGGAGCGAAAAGATTTGGAATTCTTAATATTACAATATTAATTTAATAAAATTAACTAATATAATAATTTATGTTGTTTCGATTAAAAAGTAATGAAATGAAATATAATAAATAATTATTACAAATTTAAAGTGAAAAAAGAAAAGATAGATATTGAGGTACAAAGAGATCTAATTGATGGGTCCTGGAGTTGCATGTCTGGCAGAAAGTGGAAGGGCATAGAGTGGGTCACAATGTACGATTAATGGGGCCCACAGACCCTACATGTAATCATAATCATTACATTAGTCAGCGAACACACACCAACCGATATGCCCCATGAGATGGCACTTGGCATTTGCATTGGAATTTTTTTGCAGTTAGTCAGAGAAACAAATATTCAACAAAAATAATAAAAAAAATGGGTACATTTTTTTGTAAAAAGTATTCTATGTAAATTTAATAATTGTCAGACTCAATTTATTAAGATGTCTTTTCTTAAAAAAAAAAGTTAGATCCATTAACTAACTTTTAAGAATACAAGTATTTTTTTTAAAATAGTTTAAAAAACTCAAAAAAAAAAAATAACTTTTGAATTATTTTAAGGTTTTTTTTTTAATGTTATACATGTTGATAGTAGGAGATACTTTTATTTAATAAATCTTCTTCTTCTTCTCTTAGGCTCCTAATTAAGAATTTTAGAGTAACATTTCCGTTGCGAGGATTTTTGAGTATTTGAGGCATAAAATCAAAGCATGATGATGTGAATAATTTGGAGTTACTTCTTTTTTTCTCTTCCTTTTCTCCTCATTAGATTAGTTCAAAGTCGAGATAAAGATAGTTATAACTTGATTTTTAGTAGAATTTGGTGTGACATGTATCTTTATTTTGGTTGATTGCCAGCCAATTTGCTTAATTTGGAGTAGGTGTTGGATTTTGAAGAATTTGGTGTTTTTGATGTTCTTGGTGAAAAAGGAAAGATTTGGCAATTTAATTGGTGTGTTGTTGTTACATTTGTTATTTTCTTCAAAATTTGAGTTATATATTGCTAATAAGTGATAAATATTGAACTGCATGCATGAACTATTGGTTGGATGAGAGGAATTTGGAGATTGATGATGTTTATAGTTGTTGGATTTGTTCTTTACATATGCAAAACCTTTTGGGTTTGTAATGCTAAGTGTAAGGCTCACGCTTAATGTCGAGAGTGGAGGATGCCTTTAGAATGCTGACGCTCAGTGTGAGTTTCCATGTTCAACGTAAGAACTTATATTTGCTTTTGACTCTTTGGGAGTTTGGCACTTAGTGCAAGTTTTCACACTCAATGTGAAAACTTGCATTTGTTTTTATGACTCTTTAGGAGTGTGACGCTGGACGTGAAAACTTAACCAAATATCTTCTTTCTTGTTTAAGTTGGTTGCTTACATGATGTATGATGAAGGTAATTCATATGTTATTTGTTCTTTATACATTAATCTAGGATAATGTATATTGATGATTAATTATTGTTCGGTGAGTTGAATGGTAAGCATGAATAATATTATTTAATCTATTGCATGTTGTATTTAGGATGATGATAATAACCATTGACATGTTATACTTATGTAATGAAAATGGTGATAAGCATTGATATGTTATATATAATTGATGTACCATAAATTGCATGGTTGAGGTATTTAATAAGCATTGGTATGCTAAATCTTAGAAGAATTGTTGAACATGTGTGGAATTTTTGGAGTGGATTTTAAGTTTCCTTTAGGTTCTTAGTCATTCTGGAGTATGTGTGAAGTTGAGGACTACCACTCTTAATTGGTTATCAAAAAAGTTGCATGGTTCCTTGAGTATAGCTAGTGGGCTAATTTCATAAGTGACTTGGTAATACTAGTCCTAACTGTGAAACTATACTTTCTTAGTGTAAGTGGGGACACTAAAAAAATTAAAAGTAGGGATTAATATGCCATTTTAGTTATGGATTCAGTAAGCACGTATGGTGTGAAAGTTATCAAGTTTGATTTTGTAGGGTCAAGCCACTTAAACTGCTCAAGTGTATTAAGAGATCTCCGTAGGTGAATATGTGATGATGCATTAGTTGTTGAGTATGCATATGATGAGGTGTGAGTTGTTATTGTTGTTCATATGCATTGGATGAATATATTATTGTGCTATATGATTATAGGGAATGTTTGATTTTTGACTGCTTTAGCTTTCAAACATGGGGATTATTGTGGGATGCGAATCCTGTGGTGTATTTGCTTGGTTAGCATGATGGTGTTGAGTATAAATGTTTTATTCCTAGTTTTTCATGTGAATGAACTACGATGATCATATTTTATATGAAAACATAACAAGGATATGTTGACAGAGGTGAGTAGTGGAGGCCATTAGATGGATGACAATACTTTTGGATATTTTGGAGTACCCTCATGTGATGGGGATATATAACTGTGCTTGATCGATACTTAAAATTTTTTATATTATCTTTATATTGGATAACCATATATATTATATATAATTATAAAATTATTTTAGTTATTTATATTTATATACATGTTATAGGGTGCATATCCAATTATTTTGAATATAAACCTTTTTGGTATGAGATAGTTCTACCGCTAGTAGTTGTGATTCATAAGTGTAATGGGCATGACGGGTCATTATATTTTTAATTTTTAAATTTCCTATTTCTTATATATTTTAAATTTCAATATTAAAGAATATATTATTCAAATGTGAAAAATTAAACTTAAAAATAAATTATAAAATTAACAATCAGTTTTGACTTCAAAACTCCTATGTTTGATTTTAACTTTTTGTAATTTTTAAATTCTTTAGAGTCTTTAAAAATGATATAAAACCTCGATTATTATGATTTGAAGAAGTTTTTTTTTTTTTTTTTGAAATGATTAACTTTTAAGTATTAGAGAAAAATAATTTGTATTTAATAATGGTGTTTTAAAAATCAAATGAGAAAACATAACTTTATTTGGATGATAAAATAAAATCATTTGAAAATATAATTTTTTTTCGCCCTCAATTTTAAGAACACGTCGTATCATTCTACCATACTCTTTTTTCTCTTCTCTTCATTTTCATATTTTCTTTTCTCTCCTATGATGCGTTATAAATGACCTACCACCAAGGTTATTCATATTTTAATTGAGCAGCAACTAAGCTTAACTTAACTCCAAAGCTAATCAACCCCAAAAGGAAGAAACTATTCCCCAGCACAAGTTTTCGAATTTAATTTAATTAATTCTAAAAACACTAGGTAATAAAATTTTGAAAGAAGTTCTTGAATAATCTCCCTATAGTTAAATATTTGTGTGTCAGCAGAAAAAGAAAAAAAGTAAAAGTATCTTCCAACATCTCTGAGCTTGCATTATTGACAAGTAGAAATTCTGAGCATGATAGTGCCAAATCTGCTCACAAAGAAACACTTTGCTTCCAAAATTTGGTTACTGATTGGTCTGTTGCAAGCAGAGTAAGATAGGCCTCACGATAGTACTACAGAAAATATTTATTTATTTATTTATTATTATTATTAAAAGTTACTTTTCACAATGATAAATAAATTCAATTTAAATATATATTTCAATTAAATTTAACTTAATTAAAATTATTTTTGTTCAATTTCAAAATAATCCTCTACTTTTTTATCTATCATTCATGGAACTGTCGATTGTTGCATATCTAAACAGATTTTACACATAACAGAAGATGGAAATAAAATTTTATATTAAATGAATATTTTTATTAGAGTATTTGGAAAAGAGAAAAGAAATAAATGAGAAATAAAATGGAAGAAAATAGAAAAGTAAGTAAGAAAGAAACATATGAGTAAAAATATGTAAGAAATAAAGTAAAAATTTGACTATTTAATTAAAAAAATAGATAAAAAATAATATTATGTATGTTTAGTAAGACAGAAAGAAAGATATAAAAAATAAAATATATTAAAAAGAAGAGAAGAATAAATAAATAAATAATAGAACACAAATATTTTTAAAATTATTTTTTTATTTTAATTATTTAAATAAAAAATTATATAACTAAATAAATAATATTTTGAAATAAAATAAATAACTAATTAAAAGTAAGTAAAGAATTTTAAAATAATATTTTTACATTAAAATTTAATTAAAATAATAAACTTAAAATAAATAAATAAAATAAACATTTTAAATAAATAAATAAAATTCTCAACCTTCCTTCAACATAATTTTATTCGAATTAAATTTTACTTTTATATATTCAAAAGAAAATATATTTAAATAAAAGTTTTATTTATTTAAACAAATATTTTTTTTGCATGAATAACGATTTTTATTTGAATTAATGTGATTATATTTTATTTGAATATAAGTGAATTCTAAACATATACTATTCATTTATGTGTTAATTTTTTTAAAAAAGTATTCTATTTCTTCATTGATAAATTTCATTAAATGATTATAAATTTCTTTTACTATCTTGCTTCTCTCAACTCCATTTCTTCCCTATTTTGCTCGTAAAAAAAAAAAAAGCGTACATGATGTGAACACGAACATTGATGCTGTTATGCAAATTCATTATATTAAATCATCTTTGCTTATTTTACATTCTCCTTTTTTTTTTCACTCGAGATAGCAGGTTCCAAGATTTAACGCAACTATATATGCAAGACAAAATTTGAACCTCTTACCTTATTTAAGCGTGGATCAATCTCGCCGCTGAACTTAAAGCTTAGATTTATTTTGCATTCTCCTAAACTAAATAAAATTTAATTGATGATTAAAAAAAAAAATTAATGTGTTGGTGAGTCGTACAAAAGCTTTCCATTGCACCACTGTCCTGTAAGCGACAACTCCGAGGCTGATGTAGTTTTTGTCAGTCTCTAATTGTTGTGAACTCAGCATTACTCTTACAACTCTAACTTTTTTTTTCCCTTTCATTTTGATTAAAATATGGTTTGGTTTCTAACTTTCAGATCGGAAAATGTAAAATGAAAATACCTTTGTTTGTTTATTTTTCTGTGACAAAAATTGTGGTCTGACTAGTGACTACACAAGTTACATTATTTTATTTTGTATTTAAATAAAAGAAATGTTATTTATATAATAAATTATGCAAGTTTTATAACTAAAAATAAGAAAGTATAAAATATAATAAGTTATTAATAGAGAGAAATAGAGACAGAAAATATTTTTACAATTTTTTGTATGATACACAATATTACCAATAAAAGAATAAAACATAAAGAAATAATTTTATGAAAATAAATTATAATCTAAATAAATAACACCACTTCAAAACACATACTTAAATTTCATATACTTAAAAAAAAACAGATTTCTTTAATATAAAAGTCAATACACGTTTAGTTGTTCATTTTCAAGATAAATTTATATTAAAAAGATTTTTCAAAAAATAAAACATGGATTTTTTTCTTCCAATTCTTACTATATTTGTTACCGCGCATGTTATCTAATGTACTTCGTTCGAATATCTATATCTGGAATTATAGTGACTATCAAATTCACATTTTCTCACAAATGATATCATATGTTTAAATATATCTCTATCTAAAATTCATATATTTAAGTTGATTATTTTGTGAGAAAAAATATAAATATGATGAAGGTAAATAACTTTATCTTAAATATACATTGAGAATTCCCTTTTTAGCTTATGTGTATAGAAAAATATTTATTAAATAAAATCAACTTTTTTAATATATCTTTACTGGTGAATGCTGTAGTTTAAAAAAAAAAAAGAGAAAGAGAAAAAAAATCGTGTCTAGAAAAGGCAACTTGATCTGAAGACATAACTTCATCAACATTGTGTTTAATTTTCTCTATAGATGCCAATAATAACGGAAGATATTAAAATTTAAAATAGATTAATATTATCTTTCTTTCTTTTTTATTTATTAAAATGATAGATAAAAGATAACATTCTTAAAATTAATAGACAAGAAGTCAATTATATGTTAAAAATCTTTAGATTAAACACCATTATTCACTTAATGATTAATTGAAACTCAACAATATTCAATTTAACCAAAAACTTTACTTGTCTAACTAAAAATTAGTTAAATTCCACCAATTTTTTTTTTAATTATAATATCAAAAGACCTTCTTGATTAATAAGTATGTCCTATAAAGTAGGAATTAGATCTATATTGTCTAAGTATTAGCTAAAGATATTAATCCTCAAAATAACTAAAATCTATTTATATATATATATATATATATTTATTCATTAAGATGCAGCTTTTTCATAATGTAAAATTAACTCTTAAAAAAACAAAAATATACAAGTTAATTTAAACTCACAAGATAAGTTTAATTCATTATAGGTTCTTCACCTACAAATATTTATAGTAAATTTCATCAAAACAGAACTATATTAATACGAACCATGCTCGATTTACATACTATGAACTTATGAAGGACAGAGAATAATAATAATGGAATGAACTGAGTTACTAAGAATCTCTCATCATACGTCTATTTGGACAAAATAAAATGAGTTAGAGTTTAACTCGAGCTATAAAATTAGTATATACAAAATGTGACCATCTAAATCGAGTCACCAGTCACAGTTTCAGTGAAAGCTTCCCAATATTGGTGATGCCAAATTCAAAAAGAAGATTCACTTCACCAACCAAGAAGTATGAAAAAGAATATAGAAAAATGTGGGCAAATATATGTGTACAGCAAATCATTGAAGGCGGAAAATAGTAAAAGCTAGAACCGTATATCAGTTCTTCCCTTCCAGATGTGTTTGCATGGAAATCAATGTATACCTCAACATCCCAACATGACGTGATGCGGGAATCTCTTCAGAACATTTTGTACCAAACATCAAAGTATAGAACATAGAGTCAAACAAAACAGTAGTGAGCAACTTAAAAACGAATGAATCCCTTTATAATAGTTTAGACTGAATGGATTCCATTTGTATTTGCATGCGTTCTTCCTTTGCCAAAGGAGATATAACCAGACACTGAATGATGGTGCCATTGCAGTACTACGCAGAGGCATGTGATTATGTCCATTTTGACGCACAAGTTATCTACATGTGCTACTTTTGGCTGAAAATATGGAAATTGCCACATTCATAAATGGAGATAGATTTTTGGTCCCATCACGGATATCGCCTAGTTTACTGAGTTAGATTAATTTCACTTACAGTACTGTGACTAACATTGCTTTCATGAATTTCCACATTTAATAGAAATCGAACAAAAAAATAATATTTCACAGTTACGGGATATGAATAAAGAAATTAATAAGCACATAAACTATTAGATGTAAAATTAAGTTAACATATTATGTGTGCAAGGAATTTAACATAAGGAAATTGCACCAAATAATTAATTAAAAAGTCAACTAATTCGTAAAGAATTTCTTTACTCAATCATGTTGTTTAGGATGCTAGCCCTTTTCAGCCAAAAGAATAAAAAGGAAGCCCAAGTAGAGAAACGATGAATAGAAAAATGTTAGTGACACTCATTATAATACTCTTTTAATATTCTTTTTATTATTAGTTGAAAATTACAAAATTTAGTAGAATTTTCTACCACTTAATTAAGAGGGATAACCATTAAATGAAATGTACATCTACAAAATTTGTGATTTTTAATAAATTTAACCTAAGTAAAAAGTGTTGGCACAAGTAGAGAAAGTTTCCTTATTATTACTCTTGTTAGGACGCACCAAGGAGATCTCACACATTCACACTAGTATATGCCATTGTTCAAATTTTACTTTTAGTAATTTTCTAAATCATCTCATATAAATATAACATATGTGTATTTTATAAACTTATGATTCTCTTTATTTTTAAATAATGTGAAACTTTGATTGTACTTTCAACCATTCCTTTAATTAATATACATGTATTTTACAAAATTAGTATGTAATAATACTATGAGCCAAATATATGATAACTATCCTTCTGTGTAGAAAAGGTAGAAAGTTTTTCCTTATACTTAGGGTTTCCAATGAGCAAATATGGTCTTAGACTTCAGCTTTGGTATGAAGTTTAAAAGGCAAAAACATATATATAATTAATATAGTATTATGTTGTAGCATCATATATGATGTTCAACACAACATTAATTAGCATCACAAGTTCACAATAATTTCTGTAAGGCTGAGCACATGAGTTCGTACAGTTCACAAAAGTTTAGAATTGACGGAAAAATTTACGTTTGCCTAAAAAGTAAACATCACAATATGGCAAAAAATTATTTACAATATGACTTTATGCTTGCTTACAATTTATTTGATCTTTGTGATTATATATTATATATTATATGAATAAATAGGCAGGGACATGTATCAAAAAAATAATAATAAATAGCAGGCAGGGACCACGAAATTTCATGGAATGTATACATCCCAGTAGAAATAAGAAAAAGCAAATGATCAACAAAATACATTGTGGAAGGTTAAACTATTAATACTACTAATCAAAACAAGACCAGACAATTACAGATGCACATATGTAGTACCAGTACATAAGACAATAATATATATGAATTTCTTTTGTCCATATACATAGGTTAAGAAATAGTATCATGGCATTTGTATCTTTAATATAATAAATAATAAATAATTTTCTCTTTAATAAAAACTTTATTTTGGTTTCCTTAATTAACGAAAATGAATCTTATATATGAACACTTTTATTGACAGAAATAACAGCTCAGACGAATAAAAAGGAAGAAAAGAAAGACAAATTCTTTAAAATATAGCTATCTATATATTGGCCAGAACAAATTAAAATGGATGCATCATGCCTATATGCAAGTAAGACTTCTTTTTTGGTAGCTATTTCTTGAATTTATTCTTTTCCATTATTATCATTAATTGTTCTTTCACACAACAACAGTCTCAATCAATTATCAAGTTTAGCAAACTAAATAGATAGCCACAAATTATCCAATGAAAATTAAACCATAAACTACATAACTTAATTCAGTTTATAGGGATGCAATGAAATGATTGATGAATAATTGTACAAGTAAGGAACAAGTTACTCCAGAATAATATGTAATAGCTAGGTACTTACAGTAGATCCAAATATACGTGATCCAGAAGCTAGAGTGGGAGAACATCTCTCCCTAAATTAGAAGATAATATTCTTTTAATTTAAATGATCACCTGCAAACAAAGATTCTGTTGGTTACTACCCTTATCAACAGCCAATGTAGAGAGCCCACAAAAACTATGTGGCTTTACCATTGAAGAGTTAAAACAAGAAGATCAATGGGCCTAACTAATACACGAGAAATTATTATATGGTCCAAGATTACTACATGTATATGATTTCAACCAATATATATATAATCAATAGTTTCAATTTACAAAAAAGAAAAAATAATAAATAATAAAACTTAGTTACAAATGAAGATATGTCAGAATCATACATGGTAGCTGGACAATGTTATAATATCCAAATGCATATATGGTCCAAAGTCTTCTCTACAAAGAAAATAGGGCAAGCTGTTTCCTTTTTCTTTGGTTAATTTCGGGTACCCAAGATTCATAATGATGGAGCAGCGAGAATATGTGAAACCAAGAGTAGGACAGTGACGGGGGCACACAGATTTCCATGTGTGATAAGATCTTGAATATACTGAATGATCACTTTCATGAATAATGGAGATATATAAGAATATATTTGCTTTATTTTCTTCTAAAAATTCTACTATTTAACTTCGAGCATTATTACAAGGGCGGGAAGTAATAGATGGACTGAAATATCTCTCCCACAGGGATAGAGTACCTTATTGGAGGGTCCATCTTGTAAGAGGTCCTTGGTCCACCAACCAGCTAAAGCCAAAACCTTGACCATGAAACTAAGACATGACCTATGTCCGTGTTCTTGTATATCCATGTTCCCAAATCCAATCCATTCTCAATAATCTGCGAAATTTCTGAGATGCAAACCAACTAGGAACAATATCCACTACTACAAATATACATATACATTAATTTAATTCTTGTGTATTTCTAATATTTAGTGACCAACGAGGCCAAAGCATGTGGGAATGGGACCCCAAAAGAACACTACTTGACTAGTAATATCAAAATCACAAGATCAGTGACAATCAACAAATCCTTTTCCTATCACGTTTAAACACTCACACTATAGGAACTGCATGCTTTGGCGAAGTTCGTTACAGATCAACACATAATTTTTTTAAAAAAAGTTTCTACATAGCATTCTAGCTAGGTATGAAATAGATCTAATGAATGCCAAATACTCACAAAAAAATAGTTAAAACCGTCACAATATCAGCATCAACACTAGCTACTGAGTACCATAAATTCCACAAATACTAGTGTATAATTTGAATTTTCTCTCTCTAACATTGTATCCAGATTTGGATAAAGTGATATCTCCATCTATATTTAGAAACTGAAAAGACACCATTTAGATCCCAGCATTTCTGTTGAAAAGGAATATTCATAGATCTGTGAAGTCAGCACATGAACGACCTCCACTCGGCCTCCAAATAGCCTATATTTGAAAACCTAGTATTGTCTGCAAACACACAGAAGAGCTAATTAATGTATCGATAGCTAGTAATATCGTAATAATAATACCAACAGTGATATATAATAATAATAATAATAATAAAAGACAGAACAAAAGCACTGCAAAGCAAGGCCATGCCATACCTTTGGACAATAAAAAATTAATTAGTACCATAAATTGAAAACAAAAGGGTAAACAAAACCATAAATCGAAAACCCACCTGACAGCAACAAAAAGCATACTGGGAAAGGTCGCCTCTTGGTTTAAATGCGCAGATCAGAGGATGTCTGTGTTGTATCTATGTATGTAACTAGAGTTTTTGATTTTTATATATTTTGGGCCACTTGTTGATGTTAGAATAGTCCTTATCCAACTTTTCAAAGTAGCAAGTCGTTTATGGCTGATGCAGCATCATCAAGATTCTCACTTCAAAAGACCTATGGCTCGGTTGGCACATCCCTTAGATTGCATCACAGTCCCACCCACCTGCGTTTGCATGTGAATCTTGATGATGCTACATCCGCAAAAAACGACTGTATATCTCAATCTCTCCATGCAACTAAACTTATAATAACACCTAAATCTATGAATATATGCTAGTGCAATCTATGAATATAAGAATAAAATGATATTTGGGTTAAAATTTTATGTCGAAACTGAACTACTTCTGATAACAATCTTTATAATATGTACATATAGAACCTATGTATATAGGTATATTGATTCTCTCATCCAAAAGTACATATTATAGCTCAATAAAGCCACAAGTTACAAAGGGAAAAGGCAAATCTAACGGAAAATTGTCCAAAGAGAAACTGGAAAGAGGGAATAATAATATGAAATACTAAATACGGAAAAGTAAAAAATAATATAAAAAAAATGAAGGAGAGGAGATGGAAGAAAAAAAGAGATTTTGTGTGAAGGAGAGCGACTAGGAGGCCCCTTTGGTGAAGGAATCTACCCAGATGAACTCATTCCTCGAGAACCAAAAAACTAAATTAAAAAAATTGTCCAAAAAGAACAAGAAAAACCATGCTTTAAGAAACTCTAGATCGAAGAAAACAGCTGAAACAAACGTACGGATTGAAACGCATCCTTTTCAATTCCAGCTAATGAAAGAAAAGGCTTTCCCCTTAGGAGAAGAAAAGGAAACGCAGTTGTGAACCAAATCTGAACATATCAATCCCTCTTAAAGAGACATAATAGGTAAAGGGGAAGGAGAAGTGCTTTAAAGAAATATATAAAGGTATATGCAAAAATTGATGAAGTGCCTCAAGTATGAGAAGAATCAAGTATTTATATATAAAAATAATACCTAAAAAAATAAAACATATAGTTAATATTTTATATATATATATATATATATATATATATATATATATTCACCCAACCTGCTCGTATTACCATCTAATTCCGAATTCCAAATAAGTTCTCAATGCTATTTTCTCATTTTCCTATAGTGATTAAATTTAAATAGATTTACTTTGATAATATTTTATATTAAATTTTAACGATTTAATAATTGAATTTAAAATTTTTACTTTATTGATCAAATTTGTAAATTTTTTTAAAATTTAAAAATTATTTAATATTTCATTTTATTAATTCAAATTAACATATAAAAATATTTTTATAATTATCTGTCAATTTTAATTAATGAAACGAACAAATAACTTTCAATTTTTTAAAAAGTAAAATAAGTTAAGATAAACTTACTCATAAAATAAAGGAAATAAAGGGATATCTTTTTATTGGTAGAAAAATATTGATACGAGATTGATAATTAGTTAAACTTAACTCTTATATATTTTTTAATATATTAGTATATTGGTATTTTACTTTGTACCATTATTACAAAATAAATATTTATTTTATATAATTTAAAATTATAATAAATAAATATTTTTGAATATATAAATTATATTATAATGAAAAAATTTAATAAATAGATATTGAAATATATAAAATATATTTTACATTTAAAATACATAATTTTTCATCTTAAATATGTATTTAGTTGTAAAATGTGAGAGTTTTAGTTTTGATTTTTATAAAGATTTCTTTTTTTTTAATTTCTCGTCTTTCCGAAATTAGAAACATTGTTTTATTCGTTACTATTATATATCACACTACCACTATTAAATATTTATATATTGATAAAAGATTAACTCAACATAGGATATATTTATTAATGTTTGTACTTTGTAGGGCTATATTAGTATTTTAAATATGTTTTAATTAAATATTAAATATGAAGATTAAAAATTAATATCAATGTTTTCAAATTTTAGAAGGATAAAAATTAAGCAACAATATTATAGAAAAACCAAAACTAAATTTTTTTTACTTTACAAGAGCCAAAAACAATAATTTTCAGTTGTAGATAGATAAAAGATAAAAAAAAAATTTCATAGAGACTAAAATAAAAAAAACATTCATTTTATAGGGACTAAAAATATATTTAAATTTAATTTATATTTAATATTAATTTATTTTTAACTATCGATAATTAAAAAAATATATTAGAATTTAATTTAAAAAGAGAAGTAATTTATTAAAAGATATAAGAAATTAAGTAAAATCTGTAAAAGTATTTTGTTAAAAAAAATCTTACAAAATACTCTCACAATTTTTTTCGAAAAATACTCTCAGAAATCAGAATAAGTATGAATTATATAAAGAAAGAATATAGTTATTTTACACACACGACAAGGCTATAAATACAATATGTAAAAATTAAACCCGTTTTTTTTAACGTTTGAAAATTGTTTTCAGATTTTAAAAAAATCTCATGCTGTTAAAAATCTCTTATTTTAATTCAAATTTATTATTAAAAATAATTTATATATATATATATATATATATTCTAATTATGTTCAACAATTTATGTTATTTATTCCAAAATTAATTTCATCTACTTTAAAAGTAAACGATTTTTAAGGGCTTCAAATAGATGAGATAGACATCGTCCAATTGTCACATGAAACCAAATTTTTCAATATTGAAATATGCATATTGTACCGGAGAGACCGTATCGGTCACGTGGGCCAACACGTGCCATTTCGTCAGACACCCATGCATAGCCACGAACAAGCATCACCATCAACGTCGGCTCGGCATGAGGCCGAGAACCGACATCAGTCTGGTTAATGCAAATATGGACCATCATCATTCATCGAGTCGGCTCGGTCAGGTACCGTTCCGACATAGAACATACCGGAAGTATCCAGGCTGCCGTATACGGACTAGACGGTTCGGTCATTTGCCGTCCCGACTAGTATTGATTAGCCGGCTCGGCCTCTTGCCGAAGGGTTAAGCAAGTCATAACAAGTAATCACAATCAAGAAAGGTAAGTACATGATTAAAGCCCAAACGACCAATTAGTATCGTATTACCTAATTTGGTAAATATCTGAGAGGGCCCATCACGCTCAGGCCCATGTCAGATGCTATAAATAGGTCACACGTAACAAGGTATGTCACTGTTCATTCATTACCCTAGAAAATCGTGCCCACACTGACTTAAGCATCGAAGTATCTTTTGCAGGTACCTCCCCCTCCGAAGAATCCACCTAGAGCTCTCGTTCGGTCCTCATATTCCCCTGAAGATTACGAGTGTACCCTCAGGCAGGTACATTTTGGCGCCCACCGTGGGGCCGAACCGATAGCTCTCGAGAAAGACGTATCCAGCACTGTTTCGACGTCATGGTGAAGACAAGGAAGACTAACGCTGAACACCAGTCCGAGGAGGAGCATCAGTCCGGGGCCGAAACGGTAGAGGAGACAAACTTGACCGATACGGTCTCTCCGGTACAGCAGCGAGAGAGAGATGCCGCCGAAATGGCTGCGTTGAGAGAAGAAAATGCTGCCCTGAAAAACCAATACCGAGATCCCACCTGGAAACCATCCGAGACGACCCATACTCGGGTCGTTTCATTCACACGGACACCACACCCCTGCCAACCACACCTCTATTGCCACCCCAGCCGCTCATGCTTCAGCTAGTAAGCCGATACTGCCGATGCCGGCTGGAGCACATCGGCATCCCTTTACATCAAATATCATGCACACCGCGCTTCTTGATCATTGGAAGTCGTTGCCTCTCGACAAGTACGATGGGACCACTGATCCCGATGAACACGTAGATGTGTTCTTGACTCAAGTCACTTTAAGCACAACCGATGATGCCGCCTTATGTCGAATTTTCCCAACATCGCTAAAAGGACGAGCTCTGAGTTGGTTCACTCGGCTTCCGGCCAACTCAATTGATTCGTTTAGTACATTGGCCTCCCAATTCACAATTCAGTTTGCTACCAGTAGGCCTCACCAACTGACCTCGTTGGCTCTGGTAAGCATTCGTCAGGAGAAAAAGGAATCCCTTCGGACATTCATGAGCCGATTCAACAAGGCGGCACTGGAAATCCGAGACCTAAACCCGGCCGTCGCCCTGCATCATCTGACTACCGCCTTGAAGCCAGGTCCCTTCGCCAACAGTATTTGCAAGAAGCCACCATCCGACATGGATGACCTTCGGCGACGAGCCGATAAGTATATGCAAATGGAGGAGCTAGCTGAGTTCCGCAACCAAGCTAGAGCAGAAGTAGCGGCAAAGCCTGAAAGGCCAGTCGAGAATAATTTCCGAGGTCGCCCGAAAGAATTGGTACCTCGGGAGAGACCCCCTCGTGGCCCAAGGCATTCCCAGTACACACCACTTAACACTAACAGAGCAGCCATACTAGAGCAAGCGCTGGCCTCGGACGTGTTGGCCGTTCCAAAACGAGCTTCTACCCCCCCCAGGGCCGACACAACAAAATCTTGCCGCTACCACCGCAATCGGGGGCATTCGACAGAAGAATGCGCGGCTTTAAAAGACAAGATCGAAGACCTAATCAAACAAGGCCAGCTACAGGGTTTCATCGACCGACCGCACACAACTCGGCACGCAGACCGGTCAAGACGGCATGACCCTGAGCAAAGGAGAATGGAACCACGTCAGTATAGAGAACGGAGCCGGTCCAGAGAAAGACGAGATGTCGAACCCTCGTCACAGCCTCGGCGAGTCATCAATACCATAGCAGGAGGATTTGCTGGCGGTGGCTCATCTTCCTCATCGCAACGGAGGCATCTACGGGCCGTTCGGCATGTTCACGCCGTTGAAACAGTCCGTCAGCAATTACCTACTATCACCTTTACCGAAGCCGATTTCAAAGGCATTGATCCGGACCAAGACGACCCAATGGTAATGAGTGTAGAAATCCATAACTGCATTGTGCGTAAAACGTTGGTAGACCAGGGAAGCTCGGCAGATATCTTGTACTGGAACACGTTCAAACAGTTGGGTATTCCAGAATCCGAATTGGTCCCCTACAACGAGCCACTGGTGGGGTTCTCTGGTGAGCGAGTGAAGACGAAGGGGTATATCAAGCTGTCCACACGGTTCGGATTTGATGAAGCTGATCACCGCGATATCCCAGTCAAGTACGTAGTGGTGCATGCCAACACATCTTATAATATTCTGCTAGGACGACCGTCCTTGAATCGGCTCGGAGCCATAGTCTCCACTCCTCATCTGGCCATGAAGTTCCCGGCTGAGTCCGGACGAATCGTCACCATACACGCTGACCAGAAAATGGCGCGCGAATGTTATTTTAGTAGTTTAAGGTTGCCGAGAATGGAGGAGCCAACCGAACCGAGAAGGGTGCACTCAGTTTCGCAGCAGTCGGCCATCGACCTCGATCCACGAATCGATCAGGAGGAAAGGGTAGAGCCCATTGAAGATAAACAACCCTTCCAAGTAGGAACGACAAAATCCCAAGTTACTTACTTGGGAACCTATTTAACCGAAGGGGAGCGCCTAGCCATTCAGCGTGTGGTCCTCGAGAATAGAGACTTGTTCGCTTGGCACCCATCTGATATGCCTGGCATTGACCCCAATTTCCTGTGCCACAAACTCTCCGTTAGCAAAGAGGCTAGGCCGATTGCTCAACGGCGCCGGAAAACGGGGGAAGAAAGAAAAACCGCCATCGAAGCAGAGGTGACCAAGTTGCTAGACGCTCAGTTTATCCGAGAGGTGCACTACACGACTTGGCTGGCTAACGTGGTCATGGTTAAAAAGTCAAATGGGAAATGGCGTATGTGCACCGATTATACCAATTTAAATAAAGCCTACCCAAAAGACGCCTACCCACTCCCGAACATCGATCGGCTCGTCGATGGGGCATCCGGCCACAAATTTTTGTCTTTTCTGGATGCTTACTCGGGATACAACCAGATCCGGATGCACCCCCAAGACGAAGAAAAAACTGCATTCATCACCGAAACAGCCAATTACTGTTACCGGGTGATGCCGTTCGGATTAAAAAATGCCGGGGCCACATATCAACGTTTGATGAATAAAATCTTCCACAACCAGATCGGCCGAAGCATGGAAGTTTATGTTGATGATATGGTGGTAAAATCAAGTGATGTATCGGCACATACGCATAACTTGGCCGAAGTGTTCCAGGCGCTTCGGCAACATCAGATGAGACTCAACCCCGAGAAATGTGTGTTTGGAGTTTCGGGCGGCAAGTTCTTAAGGGCTTCCAAAATTTATGTTATTTATTCCAAAATTAATTTCATCTACTTTAAAAGTAAACGATTTTTAAGGGCTTCAAATAGATGAGATAGACATCGTCCAATTGTCACATGAAACCAAATTTTTCAACATTGAAATATGCATATTGTACCGGAGAGACCGTATCGGTCACGTGGGCCAACACGTGCCATTTCGTCAGACACCCATGCATAGCCACGAACAAGCATCACCATCAACGTCGGCTCGGCATGAGGCCGAGAACCGACATCAGTCTGGTTAATGCAAATATGGACCATCATCATTCATCGAGTCGGCTCGGTCAGGTACCGTTCCGACATAGAACATACCGGAAGTATCCAGGCTGCCGTATACGGACTAGACGGTTCGGTCATTTGCCGTCCCGACTAGTATTGATTAGCCGGCTCGGCCTCTTGCCGAAGGGTTAAGCAAGTCATAACAAGTAATCACAATCAAGAAAGGTAAGTACATGATTAAAGCCCAAACGACCAATTAGTATCGTATTACCTAATTTGGTAAATATCTGAGAGGGCCCATCACGCTCAGGCCCATGTCAGATGCTATAAATAGGTCACACGTAACAAGGTATGTCACTGTTCATTCATTACCCTAGAAAATCGTGCCCACACTGACTTAAGCATCGGAGTATCTTTTGCAGGTACCTCCCCCTCCGAAGAATCCACCTAGAGCTCTCGTTCGGTCCTCATATTCCCCTGAAGATTACGAGTGTACCCTCAGGCAGTTACACATATGGTTTCATTAAGGCTCAATTAATAAGTTAATTGACACAGTTAATCTGGTATAGTGAAATATATAAAAATATATAATTTACATACAGTTAATGGATTGAAATATGTAAAAATAAGTCATATACACAATTATAAAGTAATATATATGTAAAATAAATTTAATTTATTATTATTTGTAAAAGATTTATAAATTTAACAATATTACGTGATACTATTATATTATTTTAATTAACCCAACTTGAAAATACATGTTATTTAATAACTATAACAATAATACTATTTTTTTTTTCATAAAGTAAGTAACTTTTTTTATTAAAAAAGTGTAATTTTTTGTTGTTTTTTTTTTATCGAATTGGTTCTTATAGGAGTAAAATAAATATTCTTAATCATAATTTCATATCTAAGTCGAAAATGGAACTTCGACATTAGATTAAGAACTTTGCATGTATTTATCTAATATATTTTGAAAATAGTTTTTTTTTTAATGTATTTAAGAAGCAACACGTATTTATTTATTTATTTATTTATTTATTTAAGTACATTGTTTTAATGTTAAACATAGTGGTCCAATATTGATTTCAATGAGCATTAGTTTTCAAGGAGGGCGATGTTGATTTTTTTCCTCTAGGTGTTAGACCATTTTAGTTTTGTTCTTCTTATGGGTGATGAAATACGTGGCAATAAAGACGATGTGATATACCTAATACTATGATGAAATTATGAAATGATTATGATGAAATTATGAAATGATCCGAGCATAAAAATTTCTAAATTTTGTTCAGTTCTTCTATATAAGTTTAAGTTGCTACCGTGAACACAGTAAGAACTCAACGATTATTGTTATAATATTTGTTTGGGTAATTGTTTTTAAAAAAAGAAACATTTATAGGAATAAAATAGGAAAAGCTAATTTTTTTTCTCACTTATTTATTTTTTATCCCCTTTCCCCTTATCTTCTCTGACTTTATTTTTCTCCCTCTCTCTCTTGCTTGTCTTCCTTTCTTTTTTTCTTCTCTCCATTTCTCACCTCTTTCAATGTATCATAAAAAGTATTAATAGCTTTTCTAATTATTAAATTATTAAATATTCAAAAGTTATTATTAAATATTTACAATTTGATAAAGATTTATTTTTATAAAGTTTAATCTTAAAATATATATATATATATATATATATATATATATATATATATAAATCAATTTTACCTATGATGAAAATTAAATCATTTTATCCAAACTAAAAAAAATTAATTTTAAAAAATTTAAATTGATTTATTCAAATAAAATATTTAATGACAAAAAAAATTGAAATCAAAGTAATTTAAATTTTGAAAATTTCAAATTTCTTAAAATTTTAAAATTCCTCATTACAAGTATCGAAAAGCTGATGTAGAAACTCTCTGGTATTAATTTATGTAATTGCTTATAGAAAAATTTATCTAAATAAATACATAGTTGTTTACAACTATCACAAGCTTCACAAGGAAAAATGGAGGAGTATAACGTTGTTGTAAGATAAGTGTAATGTCTTAAATTTTTAGATAACAATATTCTCAATATTATTATTAAGTGTACTCTTCTTAAAATAGTAATTGAAATTTTAGTTATTATAATATATATATATATATATATATATATATATATATATATATATATATATATATATATATATATATATATATATATATGTGTGTGTGTGTGTGTGTGTGTGTGTGTAATAGAGAATAAATATATATATCAAATTTTTATTGAAATAAAATTATAAAATATTTATTCCTAATTACATAATTATTATGATCTAATTAATAAAATAGAATCATCTAATATTCATAATTTTATTATTATTATTATTATTATTTTAAATCAAACTCTTAAAATTTTAGTTTGTATATTTAAAATGAATAGGTAGATACTAGTAGGCTATTTTTATTTATATTTAGTAAACTATATATATATATATATATATATATATATATATATGCAATAATTGGGAATGTACAGCGGATTTCAATTCTATGTAACGTATATATATATTTGCAATAATTTATTAGGAAAAAAAGGAATGTGCTACAAGTTATAATTGGGAATGTGCAGCGGATTTCAATGTTATGTATATAACCTAAATTAGGAGAAAAAAAAGAATGTGCTACGAGTTATAATTGAGAATGTGCAGCGGATTTCAATGTTATGTATGCAGCGGATTTCAATGTTATGTATATAAAATAATATATATGCAGTTAAGTGGCAAAGTAATGAGCATGTGTTGTAAGCATTTACGTGGCAAAGTAACGTAAGCATTTACGTGACACAGAAATAAGGAATTTGCACAGCCCAGTGATAAGAATTTACTGAGCAGCACAGAGATAAGAATAAGAATTACCTCACCTCATCTGATTACGTATATAGGCAAGTACACTAAATTATTACGGGGATAAGAATGTTATCTCAAATCAGTGAACTGAGTGAGCCCTTATTTACCTATAAATAGGCCTCGATTACAGTAAATTGAGAGGCACAAAGTAACGAATGTAGAGTAGAAAACAAGAGAGAAGGAAGAGAAGAGAGAAAAAAGAGAAAGCAGCGAAGTGAGAAAATAAAGTCTCGATAAATCTACATTCCAAGGTAAGGGAGAGGAGAACTTTGTTTCCTTAAAATTTTATCTACTATTATGTTTATTTATTTATGTTATTTTCTTTGTACATTTATCTAGTGAGGTGTCCCTAACCTCATTTATTTGTTTAACCTATGATTATTGTTATCCATAATAATTATTAATATGTTCATATTTTATATTGTTTAATTATTTTATAATGATTATCATTGTCATTTAATTAATTAGTGCTCTTAATATATTTTATTTACGTATATGTCATTTATTTAAAGCTTAAATAATGATAAATTCTCAAATATATTTAGCGTGATTATTTTTAGGCTAAAAACCTATTTTGGTCCCTTATAATCTTTTTTTGTTTCAAATTAGTCCCTCATTAATTTTTGGTCTCAATTTGGTCCCAAACTAATTAATAGGTTTCAATTTAGTCCCAAATTAATTAATTAGTTTCAATGTGGGACTTCCGTCCAAATAATTTAAACGGAGTTAACTTTTGGCTACGTGGATGCCACGTAGATGCATACGTGGCATCCACGTGGATGATAATTTTTTTTGAAAACACCTGGACCCGGAACGGCCCGTCCTGAAACCGGAACGGGCCGTTCTGGTTGCAAAATTAAAACACCACCAGTGAAGCAGAACGGCCCGTTCTGCTTTCAGAACGGCCCGTTCCAAAACTATAAATAAAATATTCTTTACTTAATTGTGTTTTTTATATTACAATTATGCAATTTTGATCTCTAAGGTTTTAATTGAGTAATTTCAGTCCTTAAAAGATTATAGTTGTGTAATTTTAGTCTCACAATTTTTAATTGAACAATTTTAATCTCTCAAATATCATAATTGTGCAATTTTAGTCTTTCTCATTAAGAATTTAATAATTTTAAAATTTTAATATATATATATATATAATGTTTTAAAACTATATAATTGTTTGTTTTTTTAAATTAACGTATATTTTTTTTAATGTATCAAATGATATATATTTATTATTACTAAATAAATAAAATTTATATATTATTAGTATTTTAATATTACTGATAAATTAATATCATTAATATTTTTACTATATTTATAAATAAACTAATAATTTGATAAATATAACTTAATATATATTAATATACTTTTACAAAAATATAAATATATAAGATCAGATATATATTTCTAATTAATATATTTATATTTTTGTAAAAGTATATTAATATATAACAAGTTATATTTATCAAATTATTAGTTTATCTATAAATATATTAATAATATTATTGATATAATATCGAAAATTATAATATACGTTAATTTGAATAGATAAATAATTATTTAATTTTAAAACATTATATATATATATATATATATATATTAAAATTATTAATTTTTAATGGAAGAAACAAAAATCATACTATTATGATATTCGAGGGACTAAAATTGTTCAATTAAAAATTGAAGGACCAAAATCGCGCAATTGTAATTCTTTAAGGACTAAAATTATGCAATTAAAATCTTGGAGATCACAAAACTGCACAATTGTAATACTTGAGTGATAAAAAAAGCAATTAAACCAATATTCTTGATTAATTTTATTAAAAAATATAATAATTTTGAAAAATATTTTTTTATGGTAAAAATTTTAAAATTACTTATTTTTATAAAATATAATTGTCTTATAAATAGAGTAATAATTTTTTCTTTTTCTCTTTCTGTTTGAAAAAATATTTAAATATCACTTTATAATTTTTTGCAACTTATTTAAGATTAAAAGAATAAAATGATAAAAATTAATAAGATAAACATAATAAAATAAAATATAAAAAATATTAATATATTTATTTTAATAGATATAATAACATAATTAAAATATAATTAATAATATATATTTTATAAAATTATTAATATTTTATATATAAAAAAATAAAATAAAATCGGAACGACCCGTTCTGAAACCGGAACGGGCTGTTCTGGTTGCATTTTCGGTGTGTTAATTTTTCACCTGGAACTGGCCATTCCGGATGCAAAATTAACACACCAAAAGTGCACCCAGAACGGCCCGTTCCGGTTTCAGAAGGGCCGTTCTGGGTCCAGGTGTTTTCAAAAAAATTCTCCACGTGGCATCCACGTATGCATCTACGTGGCGTCCACGTGGCCAAAAGTTAACACCGTTAAAGCAATTTGGACGGAAAGTCCCACATTGAAACCAATTAATTAATTTGGGACTAAATTGAAACCAATTAATTAGTTTAGGACCAAATTGAGACAAAAAATTAATGAGGGACTAAATTGAAACAAAAAAAGATTATAAGGGACCAAAATAGGTTTTTAGCCTTATTTTTATGATTGATTATAACATAATTATATTAAAATGTCTTTGACTCGTTTTAAAGATAAATATTATTCTATGGCCATAGAAGATAAAATTTGAATTATTTGTAGCTGGAGGTTTGACCTTGGGGATTTAAATGAGTAAGAAATGAAAGTGAAATATCCTATTGTTGATTAAGGTGAAATATCCTTTTATTGGTTGATATTATGATAATGTTCATTTATCCTGACTAGTCACTACAAGTATAATTCAAATTTTAATGTTAATCATCATTAATATATTATATTTTTTTTTTGTATTAATTATTGCTACGCATATTATGTGATTAAAATTATTTATTTAAAAATTGTTCTCACTCCTTATGTTTCTTGTGTAATATAATCATAAAAATAATTAAATAAATAGAGATGGATGTTCCAGCGATCCCAGCTCCTTTTCCTTCAGTAATTTCTGCAGTATTTTCTGGGACTACGTGGAGTGTTGATGCGGTAGCAAATGCAGTCACATTTAATGGAGTAGCAGTGTCGAGTTTTACCTTCTCTCCAAATCAAGAAGTCCCTACCGTGATCGACGGCCCCATAATAGTCACTTTCTTTTTACCGCTCGCCAACCATGTGAACCTAATTGTAAATTTGTTTCAACCACCCATGTAAATATTATATTAGAAAAAGAAAAGAAAACTAGATTATGTAAATAGGCACGTATTGTAAATGTTTCCAAAAATATGTATTATATATGTAAAAGTAAGCAACTACGCACGTAATGGTAAATATTTATGGTACGGTATGATATATAATATTATTACTATACATGTGTTTTCTAGCTAGAAATATTATTTATATATATATATATACGTATATTATCGAGATTAATAATAATATGACTAGACGTTACAATAAGAGTCAAGATCTCCACTTCTTAGAACCCTGAAAATCCTGGTTGAAGATTTTGTGAACAAATTTTTGAATAAATGTCATATATAACCAATTTCTGTATTTCAGTTATTGGATGATAGCATAAGAGACATCTCCAGAATCAAGGTCTATCATCGTCAGAAGATTGGAGGTGAAAACAAAAAGTTAGGAGCGCAACAAAGCTCTCATGATGAGTAGCTCTGGTACCATAAAATGAACGTGAAAAATATGAAAAGATTCTCTCAATTAACAAAGAGGCCAAAAGGCCCTTTATATACAAGGAAAGGGAAAAGAAAGAAAAGAAAATGCAATACATGCGTCATGATGTACGGAATTCCTATAACAAATTTATAACAGAATGATGTACGGAATGGGACAGCACACGCGGGTCGTGGGGCAGCACATGCGAGAGGTGGTTGATGAGGACTGAGAATAATGCTATCATCCGATAAAAATCTAATTGGTGTAAGAACCAATTCTGAGAAGAAGCAACATCCAATAAAAGTCTGACAGTGGTTAATTTTGCAACAGGGGCAAAGGTCTCAAAGTAATCAAGTCCCTCAGTTTGCGTGAACCCTTTGGCAACCAATCTTGCCTTGTATCTTTCCACTGAGCCATCTGATCTGTATTTGATCTTATAAACCCATTTGCAGCCAATGGGATGCTTGCCAGAAGGTAAATCAACAATGGTCCAGGTGTTGTTTGCTGTCAAAGCATCAATTTCAGCCTTCATTGCAACAACCCATTCTTGTAACTTGACAGCTTGATGATAAAACTTAGGCTCTTCATGAGTGGAAAGAGATAAGACATAATGCAAATGTGATGATGACAATGTGTTATAATTTATAACAGAAGAAATAGGATGAGAAATACCTTTGGACAACTGAGGTGATGATGTAAGAAAATTGCAATGGAAGTCCTTGAGATAGGTAGGTGGAAAAGGTATTCTCTGTGATCTTCTAAGTGGAAAAGGGAGGTGGTTGCTGAGGGCTGAGAATAATGCTATCATCCAATACCATCCTTCAAGCTGGAGTGTATGTCAAGCACTCCAAGCTTGGACAGTAAGTGCGGGAAGGGAGATGGATCAAGAGCTTTTGTAAATAGATCAGCAGGCTGCTCAATAGTAGAAATGGGAAGTAGATGAAGCAAGTGCTTTTGCAAATGCTCACGAATCACATGACAATCAATGTCGATGTGTTTGGTGCGCTCGTGGAATACAGAATTGGCAGCAATGTGACGAGCTGAGGCACTATCACAAAAAAGTAAGGCTGGAGCAGTGAAGGGGGCAACAAGATTGGTAAGCAAGTAAGTCAACCATTGGATCTCACAAGATGTTGATGCTAAGGCCCTGTACTCTGCCTCGGAAGAAGAACGAGACACAGTGCTTTGCTTCTTTGAACGCCAAAAAATAAGGGAATTGCCCAGAAAAATGCAATATCCAGAAATTGATTTCTGTGTGTCAATGCAAGCTGCCCAATCAGAGTCACTGAATGCCTTAAGCTGTAAGGGAGAAGAAGCAGGATAGAACAAACCTTGGCCTGGTTTGCCTTTGATGTATCTGAGGATACAGTGAAGAGCCTTAAGATGAGCGGTGTTGGTCGCTTGCTTTATCTCACAAACACCAGACCTGACATCAGTTATGCTGTACAACAACTTAGTCAGTTCATGACAGCTCCCACCACCGCTCATCTTAAGGCTTTTCACCGTATCCTCAGATATGATCCACGAGTATATAATCACTTTATCCCTTGTAGCGAAAACTATTGATCCACGAGTATTATCCGATGGTGGCATAGTGCTCACTCACACTCTAAGTGCTTGCACCGTCGCTCCATCGTGACCTCACGATAGCAAGACATGTCTCCTAATCCTCCATGTTACCGAGAAGACTCTCTTTCACATAGACCCACCGTTAGGAAGACTTTCAACACAAGGAATTCTAAACTTGGATCTACCTGCCAACCATCATACTCGTCGAGCCAATCACCTGATTAGACCATTGGCTCTAATACCACTTGTTATGCATTGGAGATTACCACACACAATCATGTGTATATAAACTCATGTCCAACCTCTTGTTTGAATGATGTGAGATTTTGCTTGCATCCCAACATTCTGAAGACTTAAATTTCATATATTAAGATAGGTTTTAGAAAGATAGGTTCTGAAGCCAAAAAAATTATTTTATTTTTTTAATCTATAGGAGCATTCCAATCCTTCCGTTATAGCAGTGTTGTGGTGATTGTTTAGAGATTTAAAGCTAAGGAACTGAGAATCAGAGATTGAAGTTGATATACGACGAACTCTCAACAAGTCTCGTTATTTGTCGTCCTTCTTTTTGTCGTTATCTATAGAGGATTCAAGGTCATTAAAGATTGTAATTTAATTTTTTGTGTTGCATATGTTGATTTTGTCATGTTGATTATGTTTGGGATAGAATGGATGTTGAAAGTTGAAAGATTGAACCTTGTTTACAATCTTTGGGGTTGGAAGGGGAATGATTGACTTTGAGAGGTATTAATGTTGCTTGTTGTAATTATTAGCGAATCTGAGTTGTTTAATATGTATATATGTTGATTTAAAGGTTGGATGTTGAGTTGGTAGAGATTGATGGTTGCATTTCCAATGAGAAGATGTTACTCCATGGGTGAAACCCCTGCTTTCTCCCAGGATCGATTTATGGCTCCCAAAATGTGTTCTTGAGTTGAAGAACAGTAGCTCATATTCTGATCTCACTTAGCAACAAATGTGTTACCTAACGAGAGATTAATTTTATGGCTAAATTTTTCTAGTGTGAGGACTCACAAAGGATCTTGGTCATCTAGTGAGATATGTTTTCTCGATGATAATATCCATAAAAAAATTAGAGCACTCAATAATCTCTTGACTATCCAACGACAAGCTTCGAAGGAGTTTGACTGCGTGACGAAGTAAAATTTTACTCAAATGAGAGAAACAAGAACTTATAATATTGTACTTCTACTCTGACTAACCTATTAATAAACTAAATACTTCTCATTATTGTTGTAGTGCTTAATATATTTACATATTTTATATATGATAAAATAGGTATTTAATTTATAAAAATATTTTTTAAATGTTATTGTTATCATATGTTTTGTATCAATCGGAGAAGAATTTACTATTGATTGATAAAGCATATAATTTGATGTTCGAACTAATAAAATAATATGTTAATAAAATACAAGAAAAATATGTTAATAATAAATTTAAAATTAATCACTTATAGACTAACACAATTAAAAAATATAATTAATTAATATAAATAAATTTTATACGAGTAATATATAGATAATTAACTCATAAATTTATACACCCAATTGTTTAATTGTTAAGTTATGATTAACTTATGTTAAACTAGTTCTAAAAAATGTATGAATAGTTACGATACTGCTTTGTGTCAGTTATTCTCTACTTTATTTTATAACGACGCTGGTAGCATTATAATTGCAAATATTGTGTGACAGATGCACTCATCAAAGTGAAAAGCTTCCAGTCAGGGATGACCCAGTCCGTACAATCTGACCTTGCGGACCCTTTTTTCACTGTTCTTTTTTCTTTTGCCAAAGCTTATAAAATATATGCAATCTTATTACAAATATTATTAGTAGAGAAACAATCCAAAGTTTTAGCAAATCCCACCCTAATTTATTCGAGATATAATTACGCAGTCCATATATAAGTATTAATGTGAATCAATTAGTCATTTTGTGAGGATGACCTCTTCAACTGATCCCAACCCTTATTTATAATATAGTTATTATAAGAAAAATTTGAGTTCCACCTCATCTAAAAATAAAATTAATAAATAATATACGAGTGAGAGATGATTTTTATCTTCTAAATTAATTTTATAAAATTAAATTTAGCTTAAATTTATAATATAAAATGATACCTTAATTATTCTATATTCATTGAAAAAAATATCACTCACAAGTTATATATGCACCAAATTCAATATTTTTAATCGTGAAAAAATGTATTAAAAAACATTCAAATATGATTCATTAGTGCTAAACAAGTTGAGTGTAATAAAGAAAACCTAGTTTTATATTAACTAGAAATTATATCAGTTAAGCTTAAACCTATATTCTAAGAATTGTAATAATTATGTATAAAGTACAAATAAAATAAAATAAATATATGACGGTAGTTTTTTAAGTGATATATATATATATATATATAAAGTTATAAGCATCAGTTAGTTTTTGTGAATTATCATATTAATGATATAAAATATTTATTGATTTTATAAAAAAAATGGTTAACTATATTTGATGAGGTAATTTTCCTTAATAAAAAGAAATTCATCAAACTCAAGACTTTCCTTTAAAATATTTGAATCCAGTTTATTCAAATCGATAATATTTACTTGAGTATTAACTAATCTAGTTCTTAGTATCATGAAAGAAAAATTACTCTTCACGTTAAGAATTAATGATGAATGAACTTAATTCATGTGACTAACGAATTTAATAATTAATGTTACAAAGGTAATGAATTAAAACTTTATAACGATGATAAAGTTAGTGATTGGTGGTGAACGTAATTAGTAATTTGTAAGAGAGAAAGTGGAGTTACGTTGTATATTAACAATTGTTAGGCAGATCCTGGTCCCCAAGGGCTGAAGCAATGAGTAAATGTGATATGATTGTTCACTAACTTTGTGACCCATCTTATTCCTAGCCTACCTCAGGTCCCATGCTGCCACTGGGCCTTTCCTGTTTCTACCTTTTCCCACATCCATCAAATCAACACACAAACATTATTTTCGGATCAACTTTCTTCTTCTTTTTTTTCTTCTTTTACACACTATAAAGTGTAAACCCACGTTATGAGACTCACATGCAAAATTTAAGTTTGAGATAGCATAAACATATGCAAGTAAACTAAACTGAACACATGCATGAGGGTGTACAAAATTTGAAAATTATCATGTATATACTTAAGCATCCCATACTTTGCTAGAGAGTCACTCACCTGATTTGCCTCTCCAAACACATGGCTACATAACTCCTATTGTAACCAAGAACTTCATTGCCACCGCTGAATCAAATTCAACTTGCACCTCATTCACAATGCCATTATCTCTAATTAATAGTCTTTAAGCTATAGTAAATTACCCAGAGCTCCCCTCGAAGGACTCAACAAGCTCATAGTTTGCATGAGAATGCAAGAATAAGAGCACCTAAATGATTCCTAATAATGCCTCCACACAAAATAAATAAATATGTAAAAGATCGCTCCATCACAATTTAGTTATATATATACAGCATGAGGTGGTGGGCTTCAGGAGATATGGAGGCGTGCCACAAAATGCATAATGGAAATCTACACTGACTAATGATATCGTTAATGTAGATGAAAATTTCACGAATATTTTTTGTTGTTATAAGTTAATTTTGTAAAATTAAATTAAATTAAAATTAGAATATTTAATGTTGCATATCAGTACATATGTTGGTCAAGTTAAAACAACTACGCACACTTAGTGATAATCAAGTTTTGTTTCAATTTACTTATTTTAAATTTTCAAAAAATATATATAAGAAACAACTCTAGTGAAAATATTTGTTTATATGAGAATATTAGAAAACCTAATAATAACCTTTATATTAAGATAGACATAATTTAGATTAAAAGATTACAAATAAAATTATTATGTACCGACACCATTGGTTGCCTTTATTATTGTGGTTGTCACAACCATCATTGCATGTGATTATTGTCACTTCTCTCATTATCATTGTCACTATCATCACTATTGCTACTAGAAGTGTCAAATATGACGAGTTGATCTGACTTGCATAGGTCAAATGTCAGTTTAGGATAAATTGACCCAACCTATATTTTTTTGGGCTATCATTTTTTTTGCCTAACTTGAAGAAAAAATTATAACATAATTAATTGATACTATATATTGTCATGAAACACCTAATACCTTTACATGTATACAATTTCACAATCATTACATTTGTATTTATTCACCCCATCAATTAGACCAACATTTTCATAATAATTTCATACCTTAGAAGTATTAAACTTAGTTTTCTTATTCTTTTTAGTACCTTGGTCTTCATAATTAATGCCTCTTCTCTTACTTTAATTGTGATTCTGTGAGTAAGCACGAGCGTGACTGTGCCTTCGTCTTCTTCAACAAAAGAAATAAAGATGACGTGTTATGAGGGTCATGTCATCAATGATGCAACGAAAGTAGCAAAAGTTTCATAACGATTAACTTAATTTTAAGTTTGTAACCTTAACTCTATAAGGGAACGCAAAAAATGAACAATTATTACTATATTTTATTTTATCCTTTTATTTTATAATATATATATTACATATTTTTATATTGACGGCAGTTTAAATTATTTCACTTATTAGTTTAACAAGTCAATCTATAAGCCCGTAGTATAGTTCGATTTAGGTTCATTTGACTTGTTGAGTTTAGCGGACTAAATCAAAATGACTTGATTTTATTTAAGCCATCTTTTTTAAGTCTCAATCGGACTTTATTTACGAGTTGACCGGATCCAAATTGACAACTTTAGTCAAAATAGACTTTTCAATATAAGCAAGCTTTGAAAGATACAACATCAATTTATGAATATTAATTTTTTGAATCAACAACTATATTTTTCTTTTAAAAATCATAATTAGAAAATTAAATTAAATTCATCCATGACATAAACCTTAAGATTGAGTGTGTTTTTGTTTAGACTGTAACTACAAACTTAATTTTTTAAGCTGAAGTTATAGACAAAACAACACTCACGGTTTTCATTCGCGGTTGGGATTTTCACTTTATAGAATGGAGGGTTGGCGTTTGAAAATCAACTAACTGCGATTACGCGTAAACAAACATAACCTGAATCGTTATCTTTATAATTTCCATGTATACATACATACAAGCAATAGCAGAGCACCAACCTCTACATGATTGAACATGTGGTCTGTTATACGTATGTGTGGTTTGAAAAAGAAAAGAAAAATGATTTACATCAATCTACTCAACAACTGTTGATTAATAATTCATCCAAGTGACGACTTAGGAGATACATGAAACGAATATTCAACCACTTAAAATCTGGCATCTGAGAACAATTGGATCAAACAAACATAAAATCTTTAGTCAATTCAGAGGCATTCGAATTGCTAAAATTAAGGAGTGGATTAGCTGAATTTGATCATTGACAGCCACCACCGTCACACTCACTTTTTTATCCAATTCCAAATTGTGACTGTTGTGATTTGTGAAGAAGAACAATTATTGGGCAAGAAAGAGAGAAGGGTAGTTTAAATGAATGAATGAATATTTTCTTTGATATGTGAATGAGATGGTATTGGTGTGTACGAAAGCATAGTGTTTTGCTGCATAGTGTGAATGTAACCGAACCATGTGGTGACTGATTTAACATAGCATCAAACTTTAGAAGACAAGTGTGAAGTGAAATGGAGAGTGCTCCTTCTTCCACCCTTAGCGTGGTCCCCTCCGTACAGTTTCTTTAACACCATCCCCACACCCATCATTCAACTTTCCTCTCCATCTCCTAAACTCAAACATCTTCCCTGCATGTTAATTTCAAATAGATTTATAAACGTTAATGCTACATTCTCTCACCAGGGTTTCAAAGGTAATTAAAATACACACAGACAATAGATAGATAAACTTTAACCTCTCTTTTGTTTTGCGTCACAGCAATCAAACGTGGATCTATATATAAACCTGAAAAATTATAAGCTAATGTATGTAACTTCTCTCTTGACGTATATTTTGGACTTAGAATTTGCATGACGTGACACTGCTCCAAACACAAATATGTTCTCCATCTTATACTATGTTTGGTTGAGGAAAGAAAATAATAGAAAGAAAGTGAGAGGAAAAAGAAAAAGAAATAATTGCGTGATTAGAAAAAGAAAAAAAAAGGATTGGAAAGAGTGAGATAAAATAATATATATATATATATATATATATATATATACATTTAAATAAAAATATAAAAAATTATATCAAAATTTAAGATAAATTCAAAATATTTATTTCATCTATTTAGTAAAATAAAAATAAAGTATGTGACAATTAAAATTATTTTTATTTATTTATTTATTTATATTATTTTCAATAGTGTATAATAAAATATAAAAATAAATTGTTAACTGGAAAAGTAAAATAATAAAAACTCAAGATAGATTTTTAGTCAAATTTAAAAATATTAATAAAATTTAAAACTATTTATTTCATTCTTTGAAATAAAATAATATTTTTTTATAAAGAATAAATAATTTTTATATTAAATAAAGAAAAATTTTCAATAAACGTGTTTTCTTTCTTCTTCTTTTTTCCTTTTCTTTTTACTTGCTTTCGGTCATAGGGTTACGATTATAATAAATATGTGTTTATTTTTCTCTTTTATCACATTTTTGTCTTTTTTCTTTGCTTTTATAACCATTTATTATATTATTATTTTTATCTATCTTTTTTTTTTTTACTTTACATATATGTTTAGTTTAAAAAATTAAAAAAATAAATGTTTTGAAAGTTGTTTAATAAAAATAAACTAAAGTATTTATATAAACTAGCATATATATCTTTAATAAAAAAAGTATATAAAAAAATATAGGTTATTTTGTTCATTTCGTATAGAAGATCACCTTCCACTCTTTTATACCAACTTCACTTTGATATTCCACAGTCTCCTCAATTTCTACATGAGATTATTGCTCCATAAACTTGATTTTGCCTTTCAAATTTTCCAACGTGCATCATAAAAAATAAAGTATTTTTCCACATGATATGGACGATTAGAGTATATCAATGTATTCTTTTAATTTGACTCATTGTAAAATTGGATAAATATATTTTCTATCTTATATGTTTGTTATTGTTTCGGTATTCAACTTTGTCTAAAAAGATAGAATAGTGCAAATGGATTTGATTTTCCCATATATAGGTTCTGCTATTACTAATGTAAATAAAAGAAGATCATGTGTAAAAGGGCCCTTGAATATCGATACAACATTTTATTTTTTCTCATTCATTTATATATATTTTACATTCTAATTGTTTAATGTAATCTATTCACGACTTTTTCACTTAAAAGTAACATAACTTCAATCAACTGCACCACTACTTAAACCTTTCTAGAATAGATTGACAATTGCTTATAAAAAAATGATTGAGAATTCTTATTAAAGACATAATTCGTTAACCATTTCACCCGACTGATTCATATTAACCAGTGGTTTCGTTTATTTTAACTTTTTACATGTTACGTGGTTTGGGTTTATTTTTTTCAGAAGCTTTGGTGTCTTCATGACCTTTTAATGCATCTATGGCTCTTTGGGTGTTAATGACTGCATTTTATATTATGAATCCGTAGTTATTTTTAGCATGCCTCGATGTCTTGTATTTATATTTTTAAGGCTCTCAGCACATTTATTTTACTAAAAATATTTTTTATTCAATTAAAAAGCAATTTAAATTAAATAACATTCTTCACGTCACTAATCACCATCTAAACTTAATGCTCAATGTATTAAATTAATGGTAGAACATCTTTGTGTATTTTTAAAATCAAGAAAATTAAATATCTATATTTGTGTGTATCTCTATTAAGTTTTGTTGATTTTATTAAAAAAATTGTGTTGTGTTGATTTGTTATTAAGTTGTTATCAAACTTTGGAATTAAGTAATTCCTTATGAGTTTTAGGTGTTTAAAGAGTTTTTTTTAGGCATAAGTTCAGTTTAATCCTAAGGGCAAGTTATATAAGATCTTTTTTAAGAATTGAGTTTCATAAACTTAATTCTCAAAAAAACTTAAAGAAATAATAGTGAGAGGAGCTGTGGTTTTTCTAAACTTCTTCTTGTCCCCAAATTTCTTAGAGTTATATATAGGAGCTCATTATTGAGGGTTAGAGTAATGATTTGAAGCTTCGTAGCTGATAAATCAGAGTGAGTGCAATGTTGTGCGGAGTCCTTGGAAAGTTTCACCTTCTTCTTCCTCTTCTCTCTCTTGGATTATGAGACCTGGAGGTAAGGGAAGTTAAAATCTTGTTTTTTAGTAATTGTTGAAGTTGTGATTGAAATAGTGCTAAGTGATTGCATTTATGTTGTTGTGTTGAATTATTAGGAAGATTGAATGGTTGAACTCTTGGTTGCTAGTTTTCTAGATAAGAAAATTGATGATTTTGATCAAATAATTGTTCCATATTGTTTTTGTGGCTAGAAATTAGATGTATATGATGTGTAGGGGTTATTTTTACCATTGCATGTTTGCTTTGTTTGAGTTTCAGGTGTAGAGAGGAAAATCTGTGAGTTTGCAAGTGCAGAACTCATCATTGTACTAGACACGCCTTCATGGCATTGAACATGATTCAATCAAGAGCACTTTGTCTAGCTCACGTTGGGTGCAAGATTGGTGGCACCCAACGTGAGGTGAGAGAATTGGATTCGCCAAGATTGGCATTAGGCACTAAAGGAGTGACATTGAGCATGAGGAGAGAGAATCGTCTTGGATTGGACTTAGGTCAGATGTGGAACTTTGTCACGCTAGACATGAGGGCCTAGGGGTCTCTACCTAATCCACATAGGACAGGTTGTATGATGTCAAGTGTGGACGAGGCAAATGGCTCCCTAGTTATCTCGATGGCACTTGGCGTAGTTTGGATAACATCAAACGTAGGTTGCCTTAATTTAGCTGGTTGTCTTATGATGAAATTGGTGAACATGTATAAGATAGTTAGATCTATTACGTGTTATATGATGATTAAGTTGTGATATATATTATATATTGATCTATGATGTTGAATATTTATACATTGATCTAGGATAGTGTATAGCTAATTAAATGGATGATAATTAAGAGGAGTTGCATGCTGTGTAGTTGAGTATCTATGTTAAGAATGCATTAACATTAAATTTGTATTGTGTTGATCGACCTAGAATTAAAGAAGTTGTTTTTAAAGTTGCATATCTCATTGTGAGGATAGTATATTGTGGTATTCCGAGAGCCCAGTTTATTAGAAAATCCTTCTTGGGAAGTTGACCCTTGAAGTGGATAGTTAAGTTTTCTCTAGAACTTTAATTGTGGGCTAAATCGAGACATATCAGATATAAGCGACCAATATTGATCCATATATGAGTAAGGTCGAGGCATATGTATATAATGCAATTTAATTAGATTAAGATAAAAGGTCAAGGTTAAAATGCCTAGCTAAGTATTGAAAGGGCATAATATTTGGAGAGTAGTTAACGAGCTAATTTCATAGGTGACTTAGTTATGCTAGCTAATTTCGTAGTAGACTCACATTCAAGTTGTTCTACCCTAATAAGAATATTAGACTTCCAAGTTTAAATGGTGACATTCGAGAAATCATGCTATTAGGGATTGGTATCCAATTGGTTGTTGATCTAGTTGGATCGAAAAGATTGGATTATTGATTCACTATGATCAAACCACTTAAATCGCTCGCATGTGTTATAAGAGATCTCTTTGTTGAAATATGTGATGATGCATATAATTGTTGGGTTGTGCATATGATACGTGAATTGAGTTTGTGTTGTTCAAATGCAATGCTAACTTGCAATGAGATGTGGTGTTGTGTTATGAATTGGGGTGTTGATGTGGTGTTGTTCAAGTTGAAAACATGTTGTATTGTGTTGAAAGTTGTAAAGCTAATACTGTGTTGTAGAAATTTGGGTTATTTATATTGATAGTGTTGTTGTTTTTTACTTTTGTACTGATTATGTTGATTCTTCAAACTTTAGATTATTCTTGCACGTTTCTATGTGGTTGGACTGTTATGATCATACTTGATATGAGAGTAAAGTATGGATAAATTACTGTTAGAGCTCATTTTGAGGTCATATTGATGGATGACAGTGAGGATCTTTTGGAGCTATCCTTGTGTATTGTTGTAATATGTCGCTTGACCAACAACTAGGATTTACTTTATATACTATGCTCAGATCTTTTATTGTGTAAATATTATGGCATATATATTTAGGTTATATAATCATGTGAATCATAGATAAGTTAATTTTGCTTTTCTTTTTTCGTTACTAGTAATGATTCATTATATACAGTAACTTGGCAGATCGTTACAATATATATATATCACCATGTTCATAAATATCCAATTTCACACCTTGGTCGACAACTCTCTCAACTCTAAATTCTCAATTTTTAGTGACACCCTTTTTCACCTTTAATAACTCTCAAAGCCCTTAATGTGTGAATTATTATAAACAACATTCAATTTTCTCTCTCCCTAAACTTTCAAGGTGCTGCCTTTCAAAAATGGGAGGCCACTGGCTTCCTCTATTGAGAATGAAAGCAAAATAGACAAATAAAAATCAAAATAGAGCATTTTTAAAACCCTCATAGATCTTAGAGTAAAAAGTAAAATGTTCTAAGTGTAAAATTAGATTTTACTCTAAAAATTAACAATCATAAAATAACTAATATTTAAAATTAAAAATGCTCCATGCCAATAAAATTAACAATGATTTGAGTGTTGAGGTGGTCTATTTTAACAACAAAATTTACAACATATATGTTTAAAAACTGATGAAAAGTAGATATTATATAAATTAAGAAAACTATCATCAAGAAATGTTTTTTTTTTGTGAGAATAAAACTAAATCAGTTTTCCTTAATTAGGTCCGGTAAAGGGACAAGAGGCGAGCAATTAATGGAAACATGGGCAAGATTGGAATCTCATCACTCTCCATCGATTAACATCTCTAACTCTAATCGTTGCCGATAATCCAACCAACATGGGATTAGAATTCAATTCATAAAATCACATTTAATTTGTTTAGGATTTAATAATGTGCTTACTCAGTTAAGAATAACTTATACGAAATCTATTATTAAATAAATAAAAATGGGCAAATTTTTGTTATTAAATTGTAATTCAAATACTTGAAAGAAAATTGTGTTGCCTCAGTGTTTCTACCCAGTTTTAATAAGATTGTCAGGATTGCTTCTGGTAAGGGATATCGTAGTTTCGACCAAAAATTGTAATCCACATATATTTTCAAAATTCTTAATTAAGAATGAAGTCAATAAATTTTTTTTTAATTAAATCGTTATAAATGATTGTATAGTGTATTTTTTTTTCTTTCAAATTTAATATGTTAATAAAGGGTGATGTACACTAGTTTTGCTGAAACTCAATTTTTGGGTGGGTTTTGATTTTGTCCAGGGCAATGAACCAGTTTCCGTGTGGGATGAAACTAAGCCCATAATGAGTATGGACCTGAAAAAATTAATATCTTTACACCATGCTTTTGTGGGTACCTTTTTGAATTAAGAATGTAAAAATTGAAATAAGGATTATTTTGTGCGGTTTATTGTGAAGCCAAGTTAATGCCATAGAAATTGGTTTTAAAAGTTTGATTGCTCAATACTTGAATGGTAGTTAGTCGCTCTGAATTTATTGCCCTTTCACTTTCATTAATCATCGGCATTATACACTCTATGTGTTATGTTCCGTTAATCAACTATTATGTTTGTTGTTTACTTGTTTATTATACATATCACTGGACAACTCAACATAACATGTCTCACAAGTTTATTATATTTGACATCTTACAACTTTAAATAAGAAACCACTTTCAACTTTAAAACAAATTAAGATTTTTACAAGTTTATTATACTTGATCATTATACATCAACATAAACTAACATACTATGAACTAGATTCAATCATCATCAACCTTCATGTAAGCAAGCAACATACAACAATACATTTCTTATATTCATTCAATCCAACTTATGCTCGATGCGATTCTCCCATGTTTGACATCAATGAAACAAAGAACCTTTGGATTAATCATGTCAAACATCAATCCTTCCATACCTAGTGACAATGAAATAGAGAGTCATTGCCTTACTCATGCTTGATGTCATTAAGATATAGAGCCTCTGATATGTTCATGCCAACACCCCTTATCCCACACCCAACATGACAAAGTCAGAGAGTCCCTAACTAACTCACACCTAGTGCTATTTATTTCGTGCCTTATGTTAGTGAGACAAAGAGCCTCTAACTTGCATCATGCTTGACATCATGAAATTGTGCTCAACATGAAGGTGATTTCCACACCCTTGAGATCCATATCTCTCAACCAAATTAACCAATATCTTAGGCCAATTCAACATGCAATTAGTAAATCAACATATAGACATGCAAAACAACTTAGAATAAAAAAGATATTCCACATGTAACAGTTACACGATCTAGGATCATCAGTTTTACTTCAAAACATTCACAACAACCAATAACCTAAGATAAAGATACTCCACTTCTCAATTCAATCAACACAACCACAATTGGGTGGAATCCAAACAATAACTAACACATACAACACATCAAGAATCAATTTATAAATTTCCCTTACCTCGAATCTTCCTAGAAAAAAAGGGAGATAAAGGAAAAACGGTGAAGAACAAGATTCTTGAACTCTCATTGTACGATAACTCTAGCATTTGATTCTCAACTTATTCTAAGCTTTGAATCAACTTCTACTACACCAACTATAAATTAAGGGAAGACAATAGATTTTTTGTTGGAATTGAATCAAAGATCGTACTCTATTGGTTCCAAAGCATCTAGGATTCTAGAGTTATGAACTTATGAAGTTTATTTTTCAGAATATGTCTCATATACCTTAACCCTCTTCGGACCAACTCTTACGCATTTAAGTTATATCTTCGATCTATAACTTAAGATTAGAGTTATCTCAATTCTAACTCCCACTCCATAAAGGTTAAAAACAGCAAAATAATATAAAATATTTTTTATCACATATATTACAAATATACATAATTGAAAAAAAATGATGTTAGAGTTATTGAATACAAAGTTAATGTATTTAATGCTTTCAAATAAAATATGTTCAACAATTTTTATTGTATTAATTAATAGGAGGTCATTATTTAATACAAAATATTAAATGTTAATAAATATATTAAAAATATCATGTCAAAAATTAAAAAAATCAATGTTATATTTTTATAATATTATATTAATATTGTACATTAAAATTCTAATATTTTCTTGTTTATAAATTTATCTTTGTTGTTGAATTACGATAATTATATTATTATAGAAGTAAAATAATATTAAGTAATGGCGAATTGAATATCTTTGTGTCATGCTAAAAATATAATGTTTTGTATACTTTATTATTAACATCTTAAATGTATCATTATAAGTATAACTCATTTTAAATCGATCATCATAAATTATTAAAAAATGGTTGAAATTATTTTAAGGATTAACTTTCTAAAAGTTACTAATTTTTTCTTGATAAACTAAGTTTACAAATAATTTTTTCATATATTAATTGATGAAAATAAATGATAAGATTAAAATAAATTAAAATTTAATATCAATGTTATAACATGGATCGATGAACGTTTATATATTGTAGCTTTTTCTTATGAATTCTTTTGTCATTGAAGAATTTAACTACTTTTATTAAGTGTATTTATATTTCTTTATTATTTATATAATTTATTTATGTATAATATATACTTTTAAAAAAATTTACATTAATATCGTATTCAGTATCCGCACTCGTACCTAGTACTAATATCATATCTGTATTCACACAACGTGTGATTTATGCAACAAATATAACCATTGGGTTATAAATTGATATTATATTTAATAATTAACGATTGACATTATAAATGCATGAAAATGAAGCTAAAAAAAGAAAATGAGATGTGAAAGGGGGTATTATTAAATTAGCTATGGTTACCACTCGAAAACCGAACCCATTATTTAATAGTATAATATTTATTTAATTAAACTCGTAGAGACAAAACAAAATTCCTCGTGACCGGACAACATTTACATGACATTGCTTTCTTTTTGCATCGCCATTAGGGTTTGCACTTTGCAGGTCCCTTCTTCTCCTCGCACGTGTGATTCATGCGTTTTCTCAATTCCCTTTCAGTAATCTCACCGTTCGTGCGACGTGGTATGATTATCTTGTTTCTCCCTTTAATGTGCTCTGCACTATTCATGCGCTTTTCGGGTTTCTTGTTTTTGTGAATTAGGAATTTGGTGGAACTGGGATGCTCGATTTGGGGGATTTTGTTTTCAGGAAAAATAATATTAATGAGTTATGTAATGTGTGCTGTGTGCTCTGTTTTTTGCTTCATGGGTGGGACGGTTTGGTTTTCTTTTGATTATGTGGGAAATAGAAGGAAACGTGGGAGCTGCATCTTGGTTTATGATTCTTGGTAGTGTGATTGCTAATGAAGTAACGTTTTGGGGGGAAAAATGCTGTTTTAAATTATAGGCTTAGCTGAGTAATTTGTTATTGTTTTATAAGGAGGGTTTGCTATTTTCATGTGCTCTTGTAGTTTGTTTGTTGGTTAGCATGAAGTATCTTGCCTGTGTTTTTAATTGAGTGCATCGGATCCTCTCCTTTTTTTTTCCACCTTTTGAGTGGATTGTGGTTGAATTGAATCTGGATAACTCCATCTGCGTTGGCATTGGTTCCCTGCATGGTTTCGACTTGTTTAGTTGTGGAGCAAGGTGCTTCATCAGACTGTTATTTGCAAATGGTCAGTTTTCGTTGTTGGTGAGAATTCTAATGCTAGCGTCATTCAGCCAAATGCCTATTTAAAGGGTAAAATTGCAGTGAAGCCTTTAGTATATGCCATTGTTAAAGAGTTTAGCTTTTCTGAATTTTCCTTTGCTGGATTGAAGTGATATCTAAAATTATATGAAAGTTTGGGTTTGGCATTTAATTAATATACTTTTGGTATTATTTCAGCTGAAAATGATAATATATTGTGGGTTACATTCACTAAAATTGTAACTAGGGATTCAGTTCATTCACTGAGGAGTATGTTGTGAGTAAATGTGTCGTATATTATAGCTGCATCAAATTCCACTCAATGTGTATAAGTGTATTAATAGACTGAGGAAAGGTGGAGTTTGTACGAGTGTGTCAGAAAATATGTATTCCCTGCATTGAAATAATTGCGTGCTGCCTTAAAATTTTTGCAAGCATTGGACACTGTAAGTTTTTGCATTACTATGATATATCTTTCCTTGATTTAAAGTGTTATGAGTTTCTTATGAGCTGATCCTCATTTTAATTTCTATACTTTGGTCTTTGGTCTAAGTTACAGACAAGCTAATAAATCAGTAATATTTTGAAATATTTTTGGATGATTAAAAGCAGTGGAGATCAGCAGCCTCTAATTTAGCACCTGAAGTAGTGCCATTAATAAATTATTTTTCTCATGTGTACATGAGTATCATAAATTTCTTTAACCTTTGGGAGGGATAGTTATTTGAGGTGGGGTTGACCAATGGTCAGGCATATGACGATTTATGTTAAGATTCAATTCTAAAGGATATTACAAAGATGCGAACATGGAACTTGTTTTTGGTTGATGATTACAAGTACAGATGTACATGATATGATATAGAGACAAGTTCATAATAATGCACTTTACCACTTGGCTAATTCTCATTCCGAATGCTGTAGTGCTGATCCAGTTTGGCATGTCCGTGACCTAATCTCTTGTTTCTTTAATATCATTGACATAGTGAAATGAGCCCTAGGGAAAATTTTACTGGTCAGGTCCTTATTACATAGTTGAACATGCAATCCATTTTGGGAGAATGGAGCTTGCCTGACCTTATAGTCTTTAATACACAATAAGGACATTAAGAAGGGTGGTCAGTCAGTCTAGAAGATTTATGCTAGGATATAATTATGGATCATGAACTTAACCTGCATTCACTTTGTACTGTGTTAAGAGTTAAGACCAATGAAAACAGTAGTTCAGTTTACCGTTAGGATTGCAATTACCGAATGACTTAATTTGATCTGTTGTCCATAAAATACTGATAGTCCATCTTGATAATTATCTTACCCCTTGCACAAATGCACTGTTTTAGTAAAGCACAAGCATTCTCCCCTGCACACATGCCCTCTGACACACATGTGAGAACAAATAATTCATTTTGTTGTATGAGTTAGTACTAATTTGGTTGCAGATTTAGTATGTGTGTGTATGTAGAGTGTATTTTTGCTTATGTTGCCTCCATAGATTGAAAAATAAACTCACATCAAGCTACTCTTTCTTCAGGTATATTGGAATTTCACTTGGATTCTAATTGATGCATTCACACCGTTAGCAGTTGGTCCCCAATTCCAAGATGAGCAATTCTCACTCTGCAAATCATGCAAGTGGTTCATTCTTTATAATTTCATCAATTACTTGTCAGTAGTAGCCTAGTTGGTCTGAAAGATACAATCTACCTGCAGGATGAAGCAACTGTGGTGGGATTTGAAGTTCCAAAATCCCCTGATTCCAGTTACAATAATGTCTACCCTGGAAATGAAGATGAGGCAAGGGATCCACCTGTGGTCCCCTCACATCTGCAACACACTTTGCTCAATTATCCTGCAAGTAGAGACACTGCAGGAACGCTCCCATTGCCTCAGAATGTGATTCTAAATCATCTTTACATCGAGAATAGAGAGCCTCCAAGATCTGTGGTGGCTTTGGGATTCACTCATCGTTTCCGTTCTAAATATGTTACAGTCGTGCTTTACAAACCAGTTCAAAGAAGGGGAAATACAAGCATTTAATGTGCATATTAAAAACCTTGATCACCGATGGTTTGTAATGATTTATTGTAGACTCCATAATCCAATTATTGGATATGATATTTTAATGAACTTTAGATTGTTTCTGGAATTCTGGTGACAGCTGTACTTTTATATGTAAATTTGTTTTAACGTTGTGTCTACAGGTTATAAACATTTTGAGTTTTGGGTGGTGGTTAAATGGATAGGATGGTAATGTGGGGATTTAGAATGACTCAGACACTTGCATTACATACTTAAAAAGAATGGCAAGTAATAAGGTTTTTTTTTTTAAAAACTATCTTTTTTATGTAATAAATATTTTATTAATAGAAAGCTATTGTTTTGAAATGTTTAGTTATTACAAATTGCTTAACATCGGATTTCAATCTATAAAATCCGAAATGCTAATTTTTGCAAAAGTTTTTTTAATCATATTCAAAAATTAATAACTTATAAAAGCAAATCGAAATGCATTTCTGCGAAAATAAAAGGTAAATCAAATTTTGTTTAAGAAAATTGATATTTAAATGGGCATCGTTTGTGTGAGTGCTGTCTCATTATCCATGTGCTAATTGCTTCTATTTTAATTTTTGGTATTTTTAAAGTACCTCGGAATTAGGATAACTAGATAAGAATTTAAAGGCTAATATATCTAAATCATTTCCCTTCCATTAAATTGCTATTAAATGTGCTATATATAAATTTTTTTAATTGATAGTGCTTTGATTTCATGTACAACTTTAACCCAACTTACTATTTTTATTTAAATACGTCCCTTTATTAATTGTTTTTAACCAAACTTGTATTTCGTACAGTTAAACATAATGCTAGGATGATATACAGAAAGAAAACTGAGATACCGTGTACTTCTTTATATAATCAACAAGTATTATTGTTGAACTATACAATTAAAATTAAATTGGTACATGATTGAAGTGAAATAATTAAACATACATCATTTAATTTAAGTGTGTAAATTGAAGGCCATGTGCTTTCACTTTAATAAAAAAAATTCTTTTAGTCTCTTTCTTATCTTGAAAATAGTAGCAAACCAAATTCGCAGACAAAAGAAAATTGGAGAGGCCAAATTGGTAAAATGACAATAGTAAAAAGACAAAAGTGTAATTAAGTACAGTAAAAATAAAGTCTCGGATTTAAAATACAAGAACTAGGGATGCTTACGTAGCTATTTTATCAAAATTCTAAAGAAGGGTCCACATGAGTTTCTCTTAGATTATTTCTCATAATCATTTACATTTAATTTATTCTCTACGTATTTCTGGCCGTAGAAAAAGGAAGAAAGTACACAAGTATCTGCATAAACATTCTTGTCGATCCTTGTAATAAGGTTGATAAATACAAGTTCTTATAAAATTGAAAAGGTCTTGTAATGTACGGTGAGTTTACAAGTTCTTGTGAGTATATTTTTAATATTTATAAGTGGCCCTTATTTTAATTTAGTCGTCACATGAATAACATGATATTTTAGTTGAGTCTGGAATATTGTTATAAGTCTGTTTATTATATTCTTTTTTGTGAGACATCTATAAGAGTTATGACTTAAAAAATGCAATAACGATAGTGATTAAAAAAATTATGTTAAACTAAAAACACTAAAAAAATTAAAATAAATAAATATAAGGACAAAATATTTATTTTATAATAATTATAAAGACTAATAAAATAAAATAAATAAAATTATAGCTACTAATTATTTTTAACCATAACAAAAATCGAACCGGAAATAAAAATATAGTATACTCTAGTGAAAACCTAATAATATAAAAAGTTGTACGGAAAAGTTATAGGCTAATTAATTTAGTGTAGGAAGGTAGGTAATAATGGTCTTGAATAATGGAAAGAACCCTAGGATCTCCTTAAAGGGTGGGTTATGTATTGTACGGTATATATAAAGAGTTAATCATTTATATATTGTCAGTATAAAATTTTTTATATTGATAATTAGTTAGAACGGTTAATAGTATTTTTTTTATTTTAATTTAATAAATAAGTAGATAAAAATGTACTATTAACGACTCTAATTAACTGTTAGTGTCACTATAAAAAAAAATTTATATTGACAATGTATAAGTGATTAACTCATATATCAATGCTTTCTTTTCTGTCCCCATTAATCATACTACATTCATTTCACTACAAAATAGAAATTGAAATGAGTGTATATTTAAAAGAATTTGAAGGGATGATTTTTGGTAAATGTGAAAGCCACTTTTATATTATATATGTTAATATTATTGTTTGACTTGCAACTTGCTTTGCTTTGGCAGGCCCAAATAAGGGCCCAGACCCAAAGTTGTTAGCAAAGGAGCAACAACTTTTGCTCTACAACTTGCCAACTATCTGGATTACATCACTTAAGTTCTGTTTTTTAATATGAATTAACAAATTTCGTCAAATGTTGTCACACACTTGGAAGCACAAGTGCAAATAATGTATCAATATAATAAGTAAATAACTCCATGTGTCGTGTCACTATCTTAAAAAATTAATCTTACTTTTATTATTATTATTATTAATTTGCTTCCATTACTAAGTTCTAACAAATTGCATGGATTTTTCTATAATATTATGTAATTATTGAATTTGACTTTTCTAAAATAAGGAATTTATTTTATAGAAAACAAATTAAAAGTTATATAAGTTTAAGAACCACTATTGGATAAGTTTATCTGATTGCTCCAAATCCTGTTCTCGTTTTTCATTTCTTAGTGAATTGTGATAGTAGTTAGTCGTGAGAAAATAACATCCTCAAAACACAGCATTTAAATTTTTCGTTGCTTTATGTTAGAGCTAATTAAAATAATTGAGTTAAAAAATTGTATATGGGAGTGAGATAAAAGCAACACGCTAGAATGATAAGGTTTTAATTAATGTTCCCGGTAATTATTAATAATCAATTCATCTTTTATATATATATATAGGAGGGTTCAAACGACACCGATGTAACTTTTACTAAGTGTTACATCACTCAATAATTATATATTAATTTTGAATTTTGAAAATCTAACCGTTAGATTGAAAGTTCATATCTCTTAGATCATATATGTCAAATTTTGTTAAATTTGAACCACAACTTGAAGGTAAACAATGTGTTCATATTTTAGTAATTTTGAAATGAATATATTACGTCAATTTTGTTTTATGAGAATGAAGTATCAAATAATCTTGGGTTAATATAAAATTTTGTATATATGATCTAAGAGATATGAACTTTCAATCTAACGGTTGGATTTTCAAAATTCAAAATTAATATATAATTATTGAGTGGTATAACACTTAGTAAAAGTTACACCAGTGTCGTTTGAACCCTCCTCATATATATATATAAGAATTACAAAAGGGTTCGAATTCAAGGGTGGACCTATGTGTTGTACTAAGGGGTCATACCCGTTGAATTTTTTTTTTTAATTTCTAAAATTGTTAAGTTTTATTATTTATTTAGGATTTTTAAGAAGTAAAATATTATTTTACTTAATTTTCTTCCACTCAAAATTTTCTCTATCCTATACTACTTGTAAATAATTCGGGATCCCATACCTTTCTCATTAGCTCAATTAACAAAGACTTTTAACAATTATAATTCTTATTTTTTTAAGTACATTTAATGTGTCACACAAGTTACACATATCAAGACTTTTGAGATTTATTCAATTTTTTCGTGTTTTTTACTTTTTAAATATTTTTTTATTTATTATAATAATAGAATTTATTATTGTTATTTTATAATTGTTGCATTACAAAATTTAAGGTACACACTCCTGCATCACTCAAAGTTTTTTATTTTATCTTATTTCCCCCTAATTATATACTAAAAAATATATAAATAATAAAAAAGACAAATCCAAAAATTAAAAAATTTTATTATATAATTTTTTCTACAGAAATTTTGTTATATTATTTAATCAAGTTTATATATAGTTTTTTTTTATTTTATAAATTTGTTAACATATATATTTTTTTATGCATTTTTTAAAGAAAAAAATATAAAAGTCAAATATTTAATAAATGAGGAGGGTTCAAATGATATCGGTGTAACTTTTACTAAGTGTTACACCGCTCAATAACTTTATATTAAATATGAATTTTGTAAATATAACCGCTAAATTGAAAGTTTTTTACTCTTAGATTATATATACAAAATTTTATATTAATTCAAGATGATTTGATACTTCATTCTTATAAAATAAAATTGACGTAATATATTTATTTCAAAATATACTAAAATATGAACACTTTGATTACCCTCAAGTTGTTGTTCAATTTTAACAAAATTTAATATACACATATAAAGTGATATAAATTTAACATATAATTTTTTTGTTATGTATTTCTTTATACAAAATAAAAATAAAGATAATTTTAAATAAGATGGAAATTGAAATTTAAAGTAGGATATGAATTTATTGAAAAGTATAAAATATATTAACATGAATATTTTTTATAAAAAAAATAGTAAAAATTGGATTATGTGGTTCAATTAGTGATTTATCGATTCAACCATTGACCTACTGATCAAGTACTCTAACTGATTTGATGACCGGTCCAATTTTTAAAACTATGCTTCAACAACCACCTAATTATGGGTCCAATCAAATTTAATGAGACATATGATCAATATTTTTAATTTATATAAAAAATGAATAATACTTATTAATCATGTATTATACACGGAATGATTAGTTAAGAAGACAGTGATGCACCTTCAATTGGGAGTCTTGGATATGGACATATTCTACCTATCAAACTAAATGGATAAGTTCCCTTCTCCAATTCGACTCTATGTGAATGACAATCCTAAGAATGAAATTCAACAGGTAAACATGAAGTTGTTCATTGGTTAAGAAACACCAAAAAATTATATATTATACAGAGATGTTCTGCTTCCTATTACTATGGTGATGTGTATTTTTTTAAACTGCAACAATTACAAGATTGAGGTATATCTATTTTTTTTCTATGTAGTAAAAACAAATTAAAATACCTTTTTAATGAACTTAACAACTATAATTGTGTGGGTGAGGGTCACATGCCACCTTTTGAAAGGTTTTCTTAGTGAGAGTGATGGTAGAGTCACCATTGCGAGATATAGATAAATCTCTAAATGAAATTCACGAACAAGATACCCGTGCAATACCATATTGCACACCATTTAATAGAACTCAAAATGAGCATCTATATTATTTGTGTTATGTTCCAATTCCAAAGCTTGACTAAGAGAGATATATATGACTCAAGATAATCATGTCTATTTTCCTCGGACAAAAGTTCATTGCATTAGGCATAAAGTTCAAACTTAGAAAATTCCTTGTATCGAAAAAAAATAATGTCTTGTCCCATTAAAATTATTTTTTTTAACTTTTTCATATATTTTGATTCTTTATTTAAATTTTAAATTATTGAAGAATCGTTGAAAGTTTTATTATAATTTAAAATTTAATTAAATATATTTATTTAATTACTTTTTTGTTACAATATTTTAGTTATTTATTTATCTTTTTAAAATATGTTAAGGTTTTAATATTTTTAATTAATTTTATTAATAGTTTTTAAGGATTAAGTCCGTTATGGCTTATTAGTTTGACCATGTCATTATAATGCTCAAATGTTACTATTTGGTTAGTTGTTAGACATTGTATGTTCTGTTTTGGACGTTGATAGGCTTGTGGTGTGCAATACTGTGTAGTCTATAAATGTTTGCTTTGGAAAAAGATATAACAAACTATGAAATACTATTTGTTCACCTTTGAAATTATTTTTGTAATAAAATTGTTTTCTTCTTTTTTAGCGATATTTTTTTACGAAGATCTTTCGTCGCATATAATTAATCTAATTGGTTGTCGTATATATCTTGGGAGATAATCATATTATAATTAATCTACCAATGTAATGAGAACATTTTTTCTTTAAAAATAATGCTTAGTGTACTTCAACTCAAATTTTCCTAAACTCTTATCTTATTTATTTTAGTCTTTATTAATTTAATTTATCATTTGTTAATATTGATTGATGTTCATCAATGTTCATCTTGAAGTAATTAATAAATAGTATATCTTTTATTTTTTATTTTCATGGTTCTAACATAAATTACTCAATCTTATAAAATTGACTTATAAAATGATGATTACATCTTATTTACATATTATAATGACTATATTACTAGTCAATATGAGATCTTTAATATCCCTCAAGTTAAGGACAAGACTAGACATACATCTAATAGTAGGTGATACGATTAGCTTAACAACAATTATTAGAATAAATTTTAATATCATCTCAAGAAAACAAATTTTAAGTTTAACTTAATCTTACAAAATAAAAAATTTTATTCACTTATAACTTGGTCAAATCCTAACCTGTGTTTCACCGTGCTTTATTTCATTGTCTTTACTCACATACTTCTAGCTAGACATAATATTTTTTAAGTAATAAATTACAAAAAGTAGTTATATCTTATTAGTATAAATAATATTTTTCTTTAAGTCATCATCAAATTTAGACTCCTCTTATACATACATATCTCCATATTAATATGATATTATTTAATTTGAACCTAAATTATAATAAATTTACTTTTAGTTATCATCCAAAATTTTTCATACATATCAATAAAGACATTTTGTGTATTTATAAACTCGTATCAATTCTTTCAATGTAAGTTTGATTGTATTCCAACACCTTATAATTAATGACAGATATATGTAACTAAGCATCTGAATCATATGTGAACCTTTGAGATATACCACGGGCTCTTTGTCATATATATGTATATATATGCGGCGAAATGGATTGCGTGAAATTAATGAAGGCAGCCATTGGGAATCTGATTGGCTCTAATTAGCGAATTGTCAACGACATCCCCACTATAAATACAGCACACTCCTTGTTGAAAATTCACAACTTCACCAAGCTCTTTCTCTTTAATTTCCTTACTCAACACATAATAAGTCGAAATGGGTGATATTGAGGGATCTCCAGGAAGCTCCATGCATGGAGTAACAGGAAGGGAACAAACCTTCGTAGCCTCAGTGGCTTCCCCTACGGTCCCTACAGACACCACAGCAAATTTCGCTCTACCAGTGGACTCTGAGCACAAAGCCAAGGTCTTCAAACTCTTCTCCCTCGCCAACCCTCACATGAGAACCTTCCACTTGTCATGGATATCCTTCTTCACATGCTTTGTCTCGACCTTCGCAGCAGCCCCTCTTGTCCCCATCATTCGCGACAACCTCAACCTCACCAAAGCCGACATAGGCAACGCCGGCGTGGCCTCCGTCTCCGGCAGCATCTTCTCCAGGCTCACAATGGGTGCAGTCTGTGACCTTCTCGGCCCTCGCTATGGCTGCGCCTTCCTCATCATGCTTTCTGCGCCCACCGTGTTCTGCATGTCGTTTGTGAACGATGCTGCAGGCTACATAGCGGTGAGGTTCATGATAGGGTTCTCCTTGGCCACCTTTGTGTCGTGCCAGTACTGGATGAGCACCATGTTCAATAGTAAGATCATAGGGCTTGTGAATGGGACTGCTGCAGGGTGGGGGAACATGGGTGGTGGGGCCACTCAGCTCATAATGCCTTTGGTCTATGAGTTGATCAAGAGAGCTGGGGCTACACCCTTCACTGCATGGAGGATTGCCTTCTTTGTACCTGCTTGGTTGCATGTCATCATGGGGATCTTGGTCCTAACCCTAGGCCAGGATTTGCCTGATGGCAACCTTGGTGCCTTGCAGAAGAAGGGTGATGTTGCCAAAGATAAATTCTCCAAGGTTAGCCTCCTTAATTCTTCTGTGTTTGAGGGCACAATGAATGTCTTAAATTTCTTGAGATGTAAATGATTTGTGAAAATGTTTTCAATGATGTTTTTAGTTCCCAAAACAATTAATTTTTTTATTTTGTCAATGATTTTTAAAATATTAGTTTTAATTCTTATATTATTTTAAATCAATATTAAAATTTGGGTCTCTCTATAGGAAAAAGTGTTAGCTTTAGATGTTATAGGAACAGAAGCTATTGATTTAAAAAATTTAGAATAAAAACCCAATTTTAGAAAAATGTCAACGCTAAAAATACCATTATTCATATTAACAATTATATTTATTACATTTTTTTATTTTATTCCCTTTTTTAAGTAGTTATAGAAAAAATAATAATATTGTTCTCATTATTTTTTTTCGGTAAATATTTACAAATTGGAGATTGAATGAAAATAATGTGATATTTTTAGTATCTATTATTAAAATAGAAAATGAAAACACAAGAAATTTTTCCTTTGTTTTCCAGGACCATCAAAAATTAAATCAGGCAAAGTTTTGGAAGAAAACAAAATAAAGCAATTATTAACTCATTCACTCATTTGGTTTCATTTTGTGTACAGGTGTTATGGTATGCCATAACAAATTACAGGACATGGATTTTTGCCCTCCTCTATGGATACTCTATGGGAGTTGAATTAACCACCGACAATGTCATTGCTGAGTATTTCTATGACAGGTAGTTCAGTTCATGATTAACAAACTTAATGGCCTCAAAGTTTAATTTTACGTACATAATCATATAACATCGCACTTGCAAAGAAATTGATAAGCATGTTAGTGATGTAAATAATCCATCACTTTTAACTAATTTTCATCACAGAACCTAGTCAGTTACTTTAAAGTCTTCCTCTCAATCACGTTTTTTTTTTTATCCATAAGTATTGAATCCAAATTTTCTTTGGGAAACTGAGTCCTGTTCTATTTATACCAAGGATTTTGGCTATAATGAACAATATAACTAATCAGTTAACTGATATAAAACAGGTTCAATCTGAATCTACACACTGCTGGAATCATTGCTGCTTCATTTGGAATGGCAAATCTGCTGGCTCGCCCCTTCGGTGGATACACTTCAGATGTTGCAGCCAGATTGTTCGGCATGAGGGGCAGGCTATGGACTTTGTGGATCCTCCAAACCTTAGGAGGTGTTTTCTGCATATGGCTTGGACGTGCCAACTCACTTCCCATTGCAGTCTTGGCCATGATCCTCTTCTCCATCGGTGCTCAAGCTGCATGTGGTGCAACTTTTGGCATCATTCCTTTCATCTCAAGGCGTTCTCTGGGGATCATATCAGGCCTAACTGGTGCAGGTGGAAACTTTGGGTCTGGCTTGACCCAGTTGATCTTTTTTTCAACCTCGAAGTTCTCCACAGCAACAGGTATCTCCCTCATGGGTGTCATGATCGTGTGTTGCACTCTTCCTGTCACTCTTGTTCACTTCCCTCAGTGGGGTAGCATGTTCCTCCCTCCTTCGAAAGATGTCAACAAGTCCACTGAGGAATACTACTACACCTCTGAGTGGAATGAGGAAGAGAAGCAAAAGGGCTTGCACCAGAATAGTCTCAAGTTTGCTGAGAATAGCCGTTCTGAGAGAGGTAAGCGTGTGGCCTCAGCCCCTACACCACCAAACACAACTCCATCCCATGTCTAGCTTCAACACTTTAAGAAGTGAAGAATTCTCCACAAAAGTCAAGTTTTAAGGCTATGCATGACTATAAGGTATAACTACTGCTGTAGAAAATACCACCAATAATGAGGCACAACCTAATGGAATCTCAGATTGAATAAGTTACTTTTCTTTTAACAAAAAAACGTTGAAAGATAATGATTCTTGCACTTTAGAATTTTGGTGTAGTTTAATGTACACCAATTCCTATACTTAAGTAGGATTTGGTTTATACGTGGTTAATATATGCAAGAATCAATTATGATTATCGAAAAAAAATAGGATGTAAAAGAATAATAATGTATTGTGTTTTGAATTTTGGCGTGCAATTGATATATATATATATATATATATATATATATACACTCATCTTATGATGTGTACGTATTGAATATTCTGGCTTGTTCGGCGTGGACAATAGAGAACAAAATGCAGATTCAGGATGGGGAGTTGTTAGCTGGTGATTATGTCATAATTCATTACGAATACGTCAACGCAGATCTCGATGGTGGGTATTCTAGTTTAAGTTGATGACGTTTGATTAGTAGAATGGAATCAGTAATTAAATTGATATACTAATTCCTCAACTCAATTATTGTAGATTTGTTTAAGATAAGTTGCATAGTCTGACAAACACAATGTGATGCCAATAATATATATAACATTAATTAATAAACTTTTGACTTGGGTTCCGTGTGAACTGCAAAATGTTGCATACGTTGCATTGCACGTTTTGCAAATTTTATTTCTGCTTAGATGGGTTACATGCTTACGTCTGCTATAGAAAAAGAATGGTAACCACTAACTGTCGTATGCTGTATGCTACTTCCTGTTTCAATCAATTCCATGTTCTTTGGATGGCAAATACTAACTTTAGTATTTGACAATGTGAAGAGCGAGACAAACTACAAGTATGATATATGTTTGTGAGCCATTGTCTGTTTTTGGGTACGCAGATAAATTATTATACTTTTTCATTCCAATAGAGAAGACAAACGCAACAAGCACAGCATAAGCTAACAAATTGAAACAACTGTACTCAAATAAGAATGCTCACAAATTTCATTCCTCTATTTACTAATTTTATTGGAATAATTCGGTTATGTACATAAAACTGAAGCTTTCGTCACATCAAAATCTTAGGATGAATGAATGTGGAATAACTTAGATTTTACTTTTTGTTACCGAAATATAATACCTTGAGGTGCTAAAATTCATTTAAGAGACAAACATCTTCCAACTTGCTATTTTATGCACACAGATATGAGGATTAAATATATTTAAAGGGTATGGTTATATGGCGACTATATATCATGTATGTAAATAACTTAGATTCTTGGGCAGGCTTTAGGTTCAATTTATTGAAATAAAATTTGAGTCATTTTAGCTTTATTTAATGGTTCTGATTTTCTGACTATGAGAATGTTAAAATAATCGACCGTAGGAAATTTGGATCCCAGGACAGAGTAAGGCGTCAGTTTCCTATAATTTTGGTGCGTAAGTTTTGAATAGTATACTGTTCTATTCTGTTATTTGCATCCATTCTTGTTATGTACTTGTAGATTTCCATATACGTACTATGCTGTGTTATCTTTAATTATGTAATTATTTGTGGTCTATGCTCAGTTGTTTATTATTTGATAACCCAAAGGGAAAAATCTCAGAAATATCAAGAAAAATAAACATAAGAACATAAATGAGAACTCATCTTCAATATTTTTATAAGGAAAAGATACTTGCAAAAAACATGGTACTGCATAATCTGAATTCTTAAAAAAGTTATATGGGATCAGGGTGTTATGCAAATAGCAATACTCTTTTCACAAATATTGTTGACCGTAAATAAAATTCAAATCCTATTGTATCTAGAACCTACATGATCCGTTTAAACTCAACACCTTTTTAGTTCCGGAAATGCTACAAAAGTATGCTATACTCAGCCATTGAAATTCATATACACAAAATATTTGCTTCATGCAGAGTAGGTCAAGGAAAACAAGTGATGTAAATCACTCATCAGCTTGAGTTCATTATGTTGCCTCATTCTAAACAGTGATTTCAACAAGAGCATGTGTAATGCTGATGAACTTTCTTTGAACTGTGTAGACAACATGTAGTGCTAAACTAGTAACTTAACTTCCCAGTGCCACCACAGGTTGAACAGGATCGACCAGAAGAGCACTTTGTACAATAGCTCCACTTCTTTGGAAGCCTGGTATAAATAATTGAGTTGAATGGCTAAACTCAAAAATTAAGGATTTGTTTGCATAAACTTCTCTAAAAACATTTTTAGGAGAAATTTTTTATAAAAAAAAACTAAAATAAGTTTCTCAGTAAGTTAAAACTTATTTATGTATGTTAATTTTTTTTTTTTTGAAGAAACTAATATAGAAGAACTTTTATAAATTAGTTTATGTATAAACTAATTTTAATTTATAAAGAAAATTATTTCATTTTTTCTTATTCTTTTCTCCTAAAAGTACATTTAGAAAAGTTTATCCAAACATATCCTAGATATTAAAGGAAAATACATATGAGAAAATCATACCCGGCCGTGAATCGAGTTGCCATATTCTTAGCTTGAACTCTTGCCTTCTCAGCACTTTCATCAGAACGTTTCCTAAGAACAAATCCTTCACCTTTGCATTCAGAACATATACCAGAACCTCCACAATCTTCACAGGCTTTGAATTGAATCTTTAATTTCAAGAGAAGAACTTAATTTAGATAAACAGTTAGAATTTCAGTACATAAACACAATTTAATCACTGTTCTTTTTTTCTTGCCCAATTCTGGCAATAATGGCATCAATGAATGATCTATGCTATCTTAAAAAAATGAAGTGAGAAGCATAAACCAACTTGGAGAATGCAATTACCAAGTTGTCAAATGACATGAAAGATCAACATTATTAATTTTTAATTGTTCCAAGAACTTTCTTTAGTAAAACAGAATTAGTACTTGAACAATAGAAGCATTCCAAAGATTATCATGTTCTTGCTTGGAAAAAGCAAGCTGGTTTTGTTAGTTACTGACCTGTGTTGACTCAGACGTTTTGGATCTCTTTACAAGAAGAGTAGCTGCTGCTCCAACAACAGTTACAGCAACTGCCATTGAAGCTGCAGTCTCAGCCAGTGCAGAGGAAACTGTGGATATTCTCCTTCTTTGCAATTGTAACTTCACATCTATTCAAGGAATCAAGTGATGAGACTAGCAAATACAACTTTCCCTTTCTATTTTACATCATCAACACCCAGATAGCCATAAAGCATCACAAGCATAAAATTACAAAGATCTTTTAAATTTCTGTAATATTAATTATTAACAGTCAATGCCATCAGAAAAGGAAATGGGCCTACAACAAATTTAGCACAGTGAGTGTCTTGATGATCATTACAAGCAAGCCTTTTCAAGTAAACATAGTAGTTTCCAATTGAAACTCAATGTTGTGTTTTTCTAACATGTATTAAGTTGTGTTTATTCTTGTTTTTCTATCTTAATAGTTGAGACCAAACTCTAAATTCCCTTAACAGTTGGCACAAATATTCGTGTTGATATGAAAATGGTGAACGTGAACTACACCAACCCACAAAGAATTGGAACGGTGGTTCCACCGAACAGAATAACCGCTAAGTAAAAACACACCCTTCAACCCACACCAAAATTAACTAACTACTTGGTATATGAAATTTCATATAAATAAATAAATGAGCAAGTACGAGAAGCCAGGGTTGATGAGAAATAATTTTAGATTTTAGAAGCATAATAATAGTATCTATTTAATTTGCGAAAATAAGAAGAAAAAAATCTTACTAGTGTGAGTCTGAGAGAAGCAGGGAAGTGATACAGTTACAGCAAGATCCATTTAGATAACTGTCCTCTTCTGTCCACTCTATTTCATTCCTTATCGTCTTCCCTTCTTCCCTTTCTAAAATTATTTTCCAAAATATTAATGTTTTCTGATTATTGTTGATAGCAAAATATGTCTAGTATTTTTTTTTTATCACTTTCCATTTCGTTATTCATCTCGTTCTATTTTTTTCTCCCTCTGGTTTTTTTTATTTATAATTTTAATCTTTCAAAATGATAAATTTAATTATAATTGAAAATTAATAAATACTTTTAAATTTTGGAATATATATTAAATTTATGATACATAATTTAAATTATTATATAAAATTATTTTAAAATTGAATAGATATGTGATAAAAAAAATATGGATAAAAATAAAATAAGAATAATTGAAAACTTAAAAAAAATTTAAGTTTAATACATCATTTCATACATGAACTTTTTAAGATTTTTTAATTAGATCTTTAAGCTGCAAAAATTTCTAATTAAGTCCTTCAATTTTTTATTTATTTTGTAATTAAGTTCTTATAATGTGGAATTTGTGCAAAAAAAATTTGGCAAGAACTTTTTTTTTTCCTTGCTAAAGTATCTTTTAGTTTATTGAACTAAAGTTAATTTAACTTGCAGTAATATAATTGTCACTAATTTAACGATTTTTTTACACATGAAAAATATTAAATACAAATTTTTTACTAAATAAATTGCTCCATAATTAACGTGTCTTACCAGCCCATCGCGTTAGACCTCGCAATAATTAAGATGAGAAAGTGAAATTTCTACGAAACATGGGAGAGAAAGTGAAAAATAAACTCTGTACATTAAATTTCTACGAAACATGCGACACAAGTTGTGTGTTTAATTAACTTTATTGTAAAGAATGTGTATATACGAGTATAGGTGAATAAATTTACAATATTAACTTGTTTTCAGCCTCATAAAAATTCCTTATGGGGTTAATTTCTTTAAACTTTCATGTGTGGATAAAAACCATCACTACAACAAAATTGGCATATAGTGATACACACCCTACAGTGACATTATATATGTTACTAAAAATTATTTTTACTCACACAATAACTACAATATATGTTAGTATATTATTAAAAAAATATGGGTATAGATTATAGTGACATACAAAATATGTTGTTAAATCTCATCCAAAATCAACACTAAAATTGTGTGTAACTATATGTCAAATAGACATATACATATACATATATATATTGTACCTATAGTGACACTTTTTGTATGTCACTATATGTAACATTTGTTGTAGTGAAATGAGGAAGGTAAAATAAGTAAACTAAATCATTAATTAAGAGATTATTTGTTAAAAATTTAATGCATGTAAGATTTATTGTGTATTATGTATGTACATATAAAATTAATTATTTTTATTAATAACTTAAATTAAACAATGAAAAGAACTACTGTAACGTAGCAAGTTGTTTCAGAAGGCCCAAAAGCCCAATATGGGTGATTTAGTAACCCAGAACGGGTCGTTCCCAAACTGGAACGGACCGTTCCAAACTATTAAATTGACTTGTAAAACGTAGTTGAGAACGGGCCGTTCCAAATCCCAAAATGGGGCGTTCTGGAGGGAGAACGGGTCGTTCTGGATGGAGAACGGGTCGTTCTGGATGGAGAACGGGCCGTTCTGGATGAGTCCCAGAACGGGCCGTTTTTATTTCAGAACGGGCCGTTTTGCATGTGATTTTTGTACATGATGAAGGGGTGCAGAACGGGCCGTTCTGGATTCGGAACAGGCCATTTTGGCTATTTTGAGCCAATCTTCAGGTGAGGGAAGCTAGAATGTAGGTTGTTTAATTTCAGGAGAGTCAGGGAAGCTTTATGCATGGTGTTCTTTTGTTGAAATAGTTGAGTTGTTAGGTACTTAAGTTGATTTATGTTGTTTATATTATGTAAGTTGATATGATAGATGAATTTTAAATATGTTGTATATTACTGAAGTTGTTTATAAAGTTGTTAAGTTGCATTAAGTTGATATTGTAATGACTATAGTTGTTTAATTAAGTTGTTTGCATGTTGTTAAAATTATTAAAGTTGCATAGTTGTATGATTGAATAAGAAGTTGTCAAGCTGATATATAATGCCTATTGTTGTATTGTTGTAAGTTGTCTATTGTTGCTAAGATGCCTATTGCTGTAAAGTTGTTAAGATGTCTATTGCTGAAAAGTTGTATGTTGTTTAAATTGTTAAGCTGATTAAGCTGTGATGATGAGTTGTTGATCACTAGGACTAGGGGAGATGTTTTCGAAGTTGCTCATCCCATTGTGTGGATTGAGATAGTTGTGGTGCTCTAAGAGCCCAATTTGTTGAAAAACTCTCCTTGGGAAGTTGTCCCTTGGAGTGGACGTTGTGTTGTTCTCCTCTGGGACTTAGTTGATCCCGTGTGTGGGCAAGGTCGAGGCACACGTGTACAAAGCGACCACGGTATAGGGGCCAGGCCGAACTATACCATTTACAAGTGGCCAGATGTTTATTGTTGTAAAGTTGTCATGGTGTCTATTGTTGTAAAGTTGAAAAGTTAGGGACATATGGTGAAGATATATGTCCTATGTTGAGATACATAGTACTAAGGTGATAAGTTGAAAGTTGTTTTAAAGTTGAATCGCTTAGTACTGTGTGGGCGACATGGAAATAGTCGATCCATATTATGGTTGAATGACCAATTTGAGTAAAGTATCTAGTTAGAGATGTAGTCTCTGACTATGTACTGGAGGGTGTGCGGTACTTGGAGGTACTTGGAGGACAGTGGGTGGGCTAACTCCACATGTGGATTGGTGATGCTAGCCAAGGCTGTGGAAGGCTCATACCCAAACCCTTTTGTCCTGACAGTAGTACTAGACCTCCGAGTCTAAGTGGCACACCTGAGCAATCGCATATTATTGTCTATACCTGGTTCTCTTCGGAGTTCCTAACGTTGTTCTATACCTGACCTGGATGAGATAGGTCAAACACTGGATTCGGTAGGGTTTATGCCACCTAGACTGCTCAACCTTAGTTGTTGGAGATCTCCAAGTTGTACATGCGTGACGATGCATTAAATATTAAGTTGTATATTATTGTTGTTGTTGTTGTATTAAAGTTGCTTCTAAGTTGTATAAATGAGTTGGGTTTTTATGTTGAACTGTATGGTCGTTTATGATGATGATGGATATGCATTAATATCTGTCATGAGATACATTTATTACATGATTGATAATTGGATGATTGTGTGGTATAGACTATTGTCTGTACTTGTATGATTGATTTTTGAACTCTAGCTTACCCTTCTGTTTCCATGTGGTGGAACTGCGATGATCATACTTGGTATGAGAGCAGGTCAGGGTTAGCTTGGAGTTGAGGTGTCCGCTGCGAGATGGGGAGTTTTGATCCTCGTGGTAGAGTTACCATTTTGGGGTAACGGTTTTGTCTGTGCTTGACCGGTACTAGGGAATATTATTTTTGAGATGACTGTACATATATGGAGTTCTATTTTATAACCAGAAACTTAGTTATTTTCATTTTTATTTGTACATGTATGTATGAGTTATCCAGCTTAATATTTCTCTTAGGTTCACTAGCAGTAGTGCGATTCTACTAAGTGTAGAGACCATGGCGGGTCGTTACAACTACAAGTTGAACAATTTATTCAATAGGTGAGGCCATTTGGATCATGTTCAAGCACTATTAATTAATAGACTAAAAATGAAGGCGAAATTTAATAAATATTTAAGTAATTGGTCTTATATATAAAAAAATTATTAAGCATTAATTATATATTGAATAAATATTTATTTCAATTTTTGAATTTGAAACATGTTATTAGTCTTCGAAATTATTGAATTGCCAAATTAATTTCTTTAATATTAAATAAATCTTTAAATTTAACTACTTATATATATATATATATATATATATATATATATATATATATTGTAACGACCCACCTAACCGTCGCACAACAAGTCAATATAAAAAAAATATCCACCTAGTTACACTAAGTAGCCATAGACAACAAAACATCAACTCCATCTGCCAGCTGCAGTCCTGCTATTACACTCCAACCTATCCCTGCTCTGCTCCCATATATAGTATGATCATTGTAGTCCAACCCACATGGAAACAGGCAAGGGTAAACTAGTGAAAAGAATCAACATATACATGAATTATACGCAACTTCAACTTAACAGCACATTATCAAATTCAACAAATTTGACATACAACACATAACAGCATACATTTATATCTCAGCTTCACAGCACACTACACACATACAACTCACATCATTCAGCAACATCAACATCTAACAGCTTATATGTTGTCACGCATTTCAACTAGGAGATCTCCTCTAGTCTTAGTGATTAACAGCTCAGCCTTACGGCCTACCCAACTCATATTCAACAACACAACTCAACTATTTTAAACAGCACATTCAACACTCACCACAGCTCAGCTTAACGGCATTAGTCAGAAATAACAGCACACAACATAGCTCGGCATAACAACATTCATCAGCATAAGCATTATACAGCACGACTCAACTTTACATCATACAGCATTAACATCATTAATTAGCATAGTTATAAAAAATAAAAAAAACACATTCGCGCCCGGCGCAATAGGATTTGAGCCCGGCCTAGACCAACTAGAGAGCTCCAAAGCTCTTACGCGCCCGGCGTAATAGAAGGCAGAGACTCTCAAGAGTCTCACAAGCCCGGCATACCAAACCCGCGCTCGACGCAAGTAAGGCAGAGACCTCCCCAAGGTCTCACGCCCGGCTCAATACCAATTGCGCTCGGCGCCACCCCTAGCAGAGACTCCCAGGGAGTCTCAACGCCCGGCGAGATCTAATCACGCCCGGTGCCACACCAGAAACCCAACTTCTTGAGTCCATGTCTGATGTCACGCCCAACGCAGTTCTCCCACGCCCAGCGTGAGCCATCCAGGAGCCTTCATTCCCAAGCTCGCCCGGCGTGCTTGAACAATGGAACTCCCTGATGGTTACACGCCCGGCGCCAAGAACTACGCCCGATGCAATTACAAACAGCAACCCTCAAACTTCGAAAATTTCACTCAAAACTTGCAAAATCAACCAACTCAAACACATGCAATCCATCAAATGAACCACATTTTTAGTAAACAACTCAAAAATCATCAATTTTTCAACATGCAACCATCAACACATAGAAATCTCAAATTTTCACCATTTTTCCCGAAACCCCGAAAATGCAATTTTCTTCAAATCAAACCATCATTCTCCAAGAATCAAACAACCTTTGAGTTTCTAAACTCATTTCAAACAATCCGCAAGAAATCTAGCTTCCCTTACCTCGGAGGAGAAGAATTCGAGCTTCCGGGAAGAGGAGGAGAAGGAGAGAAATGAGAGGAGAAAAGGAAGTCCGCGCCCTCAACTAGAACCCAACACCTCAACTCAGCACCTACAGCCACCAAGGAAGATGAGAAAGGAACAAGAGAGAAAGGTAGGAAAACGGATGTGAATGGGCAAGGAAGATGAAAAAAGAGAGACGGGTCTCACATATATATATAATATAATTATTTTAGTCACAAATTTTTAGAGTTTCCAACTAATACAATTTTTTTAACTTCAAATGTTAATCTGATAATATCTTTAAAATTTAGAAATTAAAGTAAGTACTTACTCATATATTTTTACAACAATACATAATATTAAAGTTGATTTTTTTTATATAAATTATAAGTATTATTTTCCGGAGAATTTAAGTTGAATAAGATTAATTTGAATAACAACATTTTATTTTAAATTTTTTTAATACAATTGATGCATACTTAAAACTCGTACTTGAGATTACCAATACCTCATACCAATTGATCCGTGAACATTTGTGGGTGATATAATGTGATTACTTACATTTAATAATTTTTTTGAAAATAAAATAAATGATAAATGAAAATTACAAACACTTTAAAACTATAGTCGTATATGTCACATGTGGGTCAGACACGTATTCATGTTGAATGCTTCAAATCACGAAGATTTCGAATACTCATAACTCCATTTTACAATTTTTAACTTTTTTTTCTTCTAATTTATACTAGCATAAATAAAAATATCATAATGATAAGATAAATTATAATATTTAATTTAACCATGCTAATTCTTAAACCATTAGTTCTTCCTTATATTAGAGGTTGATATTTTTTACTAATTTTATATCAATTATTTTCTTACAATATAATTATATGGTGTGCTAATAATTTTAAAATTTCTCAAAAATATATTTGTTTGCATTGTGTCATATCCGTGTCAATGTACATATAGCTTCGCAGGTAGAACTTGCAACTTTGCTCCAACTAGAGACGTGCCTCTCGTGACCAAACTAAATAATTTTGGCGGTGTCTTATGATCCGCGCCACAAATTATTGCATGTCTCATAATCATATTATCATGTATTTATGGTTAATCATGCAAACATATTAAAAAATTATTTTATAAAATAAAATAATATAGAAATTATCTTATACTAAAACGATAAACAAATGATAGTCTAACACGCGACCTAGTGGCTAGTTCTTTAAACAAAATCTTAGGTTCGAGTTGGAAGAGAAGATTTTAATAAATGTAACAAGTTAGATTCTCAAGCTTATAAATTAACAATTAACAAAGTTGATGACAATTGGTACTAATAATATGATTATAAAAATTGATATCAATGATGGATCCATTAGTATAGCAGCCCATGTAAAAAAAATGGGCCAGAAATCCAGAAAATAGTAAGAGTGAAGTAGCATCACATACTCATGTAGAAATTGAATCTTTCCTCTTTCACCCATTCTAACGCTGGAGCTGGATAAATTTATTGAATTTGTGAAAGTTTGCACATTTTATGATCTTTCACTCAGGGTCGTTCAGCAATGTAAGAGGCTCTGTAAATACTTCTTCTACATTCCCAATTCTATTCCAGTTTAGTTTTGTGTAATTATTAGTGTCAGTGAATGAAAATGCTTCATCAATATTTTTCGAGAACCTGTCACCTATGTGGAGTATGTGAGAAAAGAAAACAAGAGTTTACGTGTGAAGGAAATATAGTGGGGCCTAGTATGATAAATGATAAAAACCGTGATTTAAAGTTATGTGTTGGGTGTGAGTTGTTGTGCCCAATGTCAGTAGTTACGGTCCACTCTGCAACCCATGTCTATTAAATTTCAGACCCAACTTAACCTATTGCTCCTTGGTTGCACAAACTTTGTACAAACATAAGGGTTCATGTTCTTTTGCATCCCTTTAAACATCACACAAGATTTACATGTTGCCTTCTAGTTTTTGTTTTTGTTTTAATTCTTTTTTTAAATAAAGATGTTCTCCAAACGGTAATTAAAAACTATTACTTTTCGAGACAGAGAAATCAATCAAGTAAATCTTCTGTCAATATGATTATAAAACTACACTATTTAATAATTGTATTGAACTTTATTAATATGTCATCTTATTTGAATTATTTAAGTGCATATTTATTTTATCATCACATTGTTATACAAAAGTAAGTTGTTATAAATACTACGTATTTTAAACTATTTGACGTGATATTTTTAGTAAATATTGGTTCATGGATGTATGTTCTAAGTTTATCTTATCTTGTCCATAATCACTTAAGCATTGGTGCCCAATAAACACTAAAGTAATGAATGGGAACTTTGTGGGTGGGTGTCATTATAAGAGGATTTTTTTTTTCTTTGGAAATTTGTGGATGGGGGGAAATCTACCACTCTTAAACAAGATTGATGAGGCCTATTAGGTGACCAACCTATTTAATGGGAAGTAAAAGGCTATAGGAGTTCGTTGATTAATTGTATTGAATTGTTGCAATGACTGATCAACAGTCACAAGACTCTCATAATTGGACTATTTATGGTTATCAACAAATAATGTTCATTAAATGAGTTTCCCAATTGGTTGGCAATATCTCAATTATTTATCACTAAGACCTGACAGGTTGTTAGACCTTTATTTTCCTTTCATACATTAATCAGATTATTTCTAACTTTTGAGGTATATGCTAGCTAATTGAGAACAAAAGGAAGATATTACTTGGATTTAGGGGCAAAGAAAATCAAAAAATTGACTGAGTGCAATAACATGAACTCACGAGCATCCTCACTTGTAAAAAAAGAGCACCCACCTCCACCACACCCCCAAAGTTATGGTGTAGTACCACCAATGAGCTGTGCTAACTGCATTCACTAGCTATTCACGAGCCTATTTAAGACACTTGGTTTTAACCCCTTTGCAACAATCTAGCATAAAACCCCTTCTATCTTTCACATACTCAAACCAAAAACTATTATTGGTTTTAACCCCTTTACAACAATCTAGCATAAAACCCCTCCTTTCTTTCACAAACTCAAACCAAAGACTACAAGTTCAAAAAAAAGTTTAAATGTCTACTTCTACTACACATATCTCCCTTCTGGCCCTTTACCTCATCCTTTCACTAAATTCCCTAGACATGACCATGGGTGCAAGGATCATTCCCCAAAGTGCTCCTAGCACAGTCACAAGGCCACTCTTTTTATCCGAAGCTGAGACCTATTTGAAGCCTCATCTTGGTCACAAACAAAATGTGTTTCAAGGGAGACAAGTGAAGAATTGTTTGCCAAAAGGGTATAGGCATAACTCAGCTCCAAGCAGATTCGTTAACTATGACACTCTTGGCTCTAGTGGCTGTTCTGGAATGCGTTCAGAGAAACCATGAGGTGATGAGGGTGATGTCTTGCTGAATGGAGAAGACTTGGAAGTGTTTGTTGTACATGTTGGTTTTTCAAGATGATCGAGAAAATTGTGTCGTTTTGCTTTGCTTATTGTGATTGAATGATATTTGTTACAATTTTGAGGGATGTGCATAGGCAAGGTGAAAATGTTAGTATGCTTTTCCTGTTGTGTATAGCTCAATGTGTAAGACATTGACCAAACATGAGAAACAGAGAAGATATTTTTGTTTTTACCAAGCCATCATCAACGTATCTGCTCGTGCCATGCATGCTGTCCTAGCACTACGCTAAGCACAAGCATGTAATAATAATACCAGAGGAACATTATATTATTATTATATACCATGTAATATCCAAATAGGGTGATGAGATATACTATGTAATGTTTTACATGTTATCGTGTAGTCCAATATTATTCAGTGTGACAGGCGCATTAGCCTTGTTATTTTTTTATTTTTTTCAGTTTGTTCTGCTGATTTTTTTATTTGGTTTCTTGCTGTGGTTTTCGGTCAATTAAAATATGAATAATTAAAAACTACATATCCAAAGCAGTATATGAAGCTACATAGCCTACTTTTATTTTGAATCTGGAACATTGACAATTGGCAATTGCTATCCTCCGACAACTTTGTTAAAGGCAGTTTGTTTATGAGCTTCTTTTAGGGGAAAAAAAGGATCCATTTCAATTGAAAATTGACTAAAAAATTAATAATTTATTAAGTTAAACGACCAAAATTGTCAGTTTTCATGTTTTTTTTTCTTCTAATTAAGTAATTTTAAAGATCATACTTTTCCAAGTTTAACCAAATACAATGAGACAGAAGGAAAAAAAGAAGGAAAAAAAACCATTTTATATGCATCCTCCAAAAATAAAAGGACCAAAGTAGTTCCTCCCCTAAAGCATCAACTTATAAGCACTCACTCCGGGGAGGGGTAAAAACAATGTCAATTATTGGTTTTGTATTACTACAAAATATCTAATAATCAAAATCGGTAAATAATTTTTATCAAAGACTGTAAACGCACAAAATATAAAGATTCCTCTCCCAGATATAATCTATCATACTCGAAACTAAAATTCAAATTCTAAATAATTTAATTAACAAACACAAATTATTATTATATATTCTATTTAATGTTTTTTTCTTCTTTCTTACTTTGGGGTAGTCGAAGGGGAGGATAAACTAAGACGAATTAATACCAAATAACTACAACGTAAGGGAGCTTACTTGCTGCCCCTGAAAATAATGTTGCTATGAATTTAATTCCTTTCTTTTTTCAACGGCTACAAGTATCCTGATTAGTTGTCAAGCATTTTATTGGTACTTGATACTCACGATAAGCATTTGAAGTCTGCCAAGCAGTGTTTTAAAACCCGGACCGACTCGGCCGGTCGGACCGGTTGGACCGGGAACCGGTGGTCCAGCTGGTCTGAATCTGAAGTTGGATCGGTTATGCAGTCGACCTGTTTCAAACCGTTGAACCGGTGGATCAAACCAGTTCAACCACCTTTTTTTTTTTTTAATTTTTTAAGGGACCATAAATCACAAAAATAATAATGAAAATTGAATCTCTTAATGAAAAAGCAAGGAGTCTTATTAAATATAACAATAACTACTTGTTCTAATATATTTGTTTGCAATATATACAACTTAAATAACTTTTATAGTATATTATTAATTTTAAATTATATATTTAATAATGCAATATCTATGTAAATATTATATATATTATTTTCTGATATTAATTGCAAGCATATTATATATGTACATATTATTTATATTTTTAATTTGTATTAATATACTGTTTAACATGTAATTTTTTTATGTATTTTTTTACAAAATAAAAATAAAAATAAATTTAAATAAGATAGAAAAATTAAAATTTAAAATAAGATATGAATTTATTAAAATTTATAAGTATAAAATATATTTAATATGAATACTTTTTAATAAAAATAAATAAAAATCGAGTCATGCGATTCAACTAGTGACCCACCGGTTCAACCTTTGACTCATTGACCCAGTACCTTAACCGGTTCGATGACCGGTCCGGTTTTTAAAACTATCCTGCCAAGTATAATAACATCCAATAAATTATTTGACAGCTAAGATAGTAGGGCTCGGTGGAAACTTGATTAACATAGTTCTCTATCTACTTTCTTTTTGAGAAAATAAATAGTAATCACCCAGATTAAGTTGTTATCGTTATACTGATAACTCGTTACCCAGCAAAAAATAGCAGCAACCCAGAATTACATGCTCAATTATTTTCCAACATAATCAAACTTTTGCCCATCATATGATATCTGAGTTTTACAAAAGGCAGAACTAATGTTGAGTAAACGAAAATTAAAATCTGAAGAAAAAATAATTCTGCAGTTACCCCTTTGAATCAACAAACTCATGTTTGGAACAAGGTATGTTACTTGAAATAAATAAAACCTAACTATATAGATCATCTTCATCAGCCCCACCAGCAGAAGTTGCAAAGGGGTCAGATCCAGTGGCCCTACCTCCACTCTCTGGAAACCTGAATTCACTTCCAAAACCCCGAGATTGCTGTAAGGTCTGAGCAAATGACTGGTATTTCCGTATATCAGCATCGCTAACACTTCTACGTGCAAACTTCATTGACTCTTCGAAATGAGCAGCCTTGATCTCTGCAACATCTTCCTCCATGTCTTCATCCATGGCCTCAGGATTTTCGTTTCTCTTCCTCTCACGCTCTATGTCCTGAAGAAAGAAACCAGAGCAAATATAATGATAAGAAACTCATTCAGTAGGTACAAGAAAAGAAACAGAATCTTCAATCAAAAAACAACTCAATGGTGAGCCTCACTCCATTCCAAACCAATTAATTCACAATTTATGATCCGGTATACCCCAGTTTTCAGAGATTTGTATTTAGTATATCGTCAACTTAACCAAACTATTGTCAACGAACGCAACCTCCTATATCCAAAGTGTGATTTTCTGAATCAGACCCTCAGATAACAATGATTGGTTAAGCCAATTGCTAGACCAATTATAACAAATGCATACAAATTTTAAAAAAGGGGATGTAGGTCTGGAGTAATAGATTAATTAGAAGCGTAGCACACTAGTGACCCAAAGCACAGAACAACGTAAATAGCAACAAACCTTCATTAAACTTTACAATACCTAGATGCTGTAAATTGGCATCATAGGGATTGCTTCCTTGAAAGTTCTAAGAATTAAAAGTAATTTTTATCCATTAAAATGACAAAAAGGATACCTTTTCTATGTTTTCTCTAATAGCATATTTGCAGGCTCGCTGGCATATCTCTGTTATATCAGCACCACTAAAGCCTTGAGTATACTTGGCTAGTGCTCTCAAATCAACATCTTTTGAGACAGGCGACTTCCTCATGCAGGCCTTGAAGATCTGATAACGGGACTCCTCATCAGGAAGAGGAATATAAATCAATTGATCAAGACGACCAGGCCGAAGAAGTGCTGAGTCAATGATGTCAGGTCTGTTGGTTGCTCCAATTATGAACACAGTCTTTTTCGCAGACATACCATCCATTTCAGTAAGAAGTTGATTTAGAACTCTATCAGCAGCACCACCAGCATCCCCAACACTACTTCCTCTCTGCAATAAAGATAGTAATATAAATAAGTGTGAACAGACACACTCGCACAACATCTAAAACACAACTGACATACAGGATCATTGCAGAATTTTACAAACATGTATCAGCAATAATAAACACATACAATTTTAACTTGGTTTGATATCAATCACGTGTAAAACATACTAATATGACAAACTAGGAATATGACATGCCAAAAATAGAGAGACCTGAGTAGCAATGGAGTCAAGCTCATCAAAGAAGAGGACACATGGAGCTGATTGTCTGGCCTTGTCAAAAATTTCTCGAACATTGGCTTCACTTTCACCAAACCACATAGTGAGCAATTCTGGACCTTTCACACTGATGAAGTTAGCTTGACATTCATTAGCAATTGCTTTGGCCAACAAAGTTTTCCCACATCCTGGAGGACCATAGAAGAGAACTCCTTTGGATGGTGACATACCAAATTTCTCAAATTTTTCTGGGTGCTCCACAGGATATTGAACAGTCTACATCAAGAAAGGCAAAATCATTTCAGATTAAATTAATATAAAACTAAGTAACAAGGTTTAACCAAGATAGTTGAGATTTATGACCTCTTGCAGCTCACGCTTGACATTTTCAAGGCCTCCAATATCATCCCAGCTGACATTAGGCACCTCAACAACCTGTCAACAACGATAACTAATTAGTGGGGAGAACAGCAAAGACAGAAAGCCTCATCAACTAATAATATTTTAAATTTAAAAGAATTAAAAAATAAAAAAATACTAACAGTTTCTCGTAAGGCAGAAGGATTGCTTATCCCTAGAGCAGTATGGAAATGCTCATTTGAAACTGCCATAGAATTCAGTACTTCAGCATCAATAGTCTCATCTTCCAAATCAATGACATCCATCTTCTCTCTGATGCATTGCAGAGCAGCTTCAGTGCAAAGGGCAGCAAGGTCAGCACCAACATATCCGTGAGTATCTTTTGCAATTCTCTCTAAATCAACCTACAATAAGAGAACCAATACGGTTGAATAACAGAAAATTCAAGGTTGTTAGAGAATAAATTAAAACCATAATCAAAGCTACAGATGCATATACACCAAACTGACTGGGTATTATTTACACAATGTATAATTTGAATTCATAAAAACTACCAGTATGCACAACAAAGTTAGCCACAAAAAATCACAGAATCCACCAAGAGAAACGAAAATTAAGCAATGCTTAACTTACATCATCAGAAAGCTTCATGTTTTTGGTATGTATGCGAAGGACTTCAAGTCTCCCAACTTCATCAGGGACACCAATATCAATTTCCCTATCAAATCGACCAAACCTTCTCAGTGCAGGGTCAATACTATTTGGCCGATTTGTAGCTCCCATAACAATAACATGAGCACGGGATTTCAATCCATCCATAAGAGTCAAAAGTTGTGAAACAATCCTCCTTTCAACTTCACCATGTGTCTTCTCCCGCTTGGGAGCAATAGAATCAATCTCATCAATAAAAATGATGGATGGAGCATTCTTTTCAGCTTCTTCAAATGCTTTCCTGAGATTACTTTCACTCTCTCCAGCCAGTTTGGACATAATCTCTGGGCCATTAATACAAAAGAAGAAAGCTCCAGTTTCATTAGCGACAGCTCTGGCTATTAATGTCTTACCAGAGCCTGGGGGTCCATAAAGCAAAATTCCTTTGGGTGGTTTCACACCAATTGATTTAAAAAGTTGTGGATGTCTCAGTGGAAGCTCTACCAGCTCTCGAATCTGTGCCATCTGCTTCCTGACACCACCGACATCATCATACCCAACTTCATCCAGCCTTTCTTCATCCTCTCTTTTCACAGGCTCCCCCTCACAGAATATTTCAGTGTCTGGAGCAACCACACAATACTCTGCAGGATCGGTTTCAATAACCTTAAACTCAACACTTCTCATCCCTCCTCGGACAAGAAATAGATCTCCCTTTCTAACAGGACGATAAGCCTCCAAGAAGTAAGCTGCAAATAATAAACAAAAAAGTAGTTAAAATTAAAACCTTATACCACCACAGAAATATACAGTGTGAAGTTGACAGAATCAAATCCCCTGAACATTAACAAACCCACAACATTGGTTCCAAGAAAAACAGCCAAAAGCAATCAACACAGAAAAACATAATATTATGAGTGCATTTGGAAGGGCTTATTTGAGTTTATCTTATGACATAAGAACTACTGTAAAGTGTATGGGGAGAATACATGAAAAAAACTTAAAATATATTCACAATCTGTTTTCAGTTTACTTCAATAAGTTTTCCTAGATAGAGGGTGGAATGGAGAGGGATAGAGTGGAGGTAGAAGTTGTTCCATTGTTTGGATTGTAAAAAATAGGAATCAAAAATAATAGAAGACGGATCATGAACCATACCATTCCATTATACTGCTTAACTCTAATTCTCTTTCTCCCAAATTTTGGGTGCACTGGATGGAATAAAAATTTTAAATTATAAATGACTATTTCATATTTGCAAGTTTTATCCTAATCATTAGTCTTTTAAGGATAATATATTTAAAATAATAATATGAGAATTAAAAAACTACAACACATTCCATTCCATCCTTTTTCCAGACAAAGGAATGAAATATTTGTTCTATTTCATTATCGAATATCCAAACAATGGAATAGAATATTTTATATTCTATTCCGATCCATTCTCTACCACCAATCCAAACATCACCTAAGAACTTCTCATAACATCAAATCATAAGCAAAATTTAAGTAATGGGAGATGTGACACACTCAACAATGAGGCATACAACCCAACAAAACAGTCTCGCTGCCGGTCAGACAAGGGGCAACACAAAAACAAAATTCAGCAACAAAGTGTTACATTACATCCAAATGACTAATCACACTCAAAATGAGGTACAAGAGAAGAAGGTTTCACTCACGTTTCAAGTAAGCATCAAAGAGATTGCCAGTGACACCTTCAACGGTATCATCAATGGGAAGAATATGAACACGCTTCCCATACTTGACATCAGGGCAAGTATGCACAGACACAACATCTCCAAGCCGAACCCTCAAATTCGACCTCACAACCTTGTTCATCCTCACCCTCGGCTCCTCACAAGTCTCATCCGCAAGAGCAATGCAAACCGTGTCCTTCCGTTTCTTCCCCTACATCACAAATCCAAAATAATTAAAATTAAAAAAAAAAAAATTGAGTGAAACCCATAATTTGGGAATCGAGTGAGAAGGTTAAAAAAGAGACCTTGACGAGGATAGTGTCGCCTCTGAAAAGTTGGAGTTTTTCCATGGTTTGAGGGTGCATGGAAACCACTGAGTTGTCGTCGTTGATAGCTTCATCGACGATTAACCGGTTCGGAGATTTCTTCCGCTCGAGAATCGCCGTGGAGAAGTCCTTCTTCCCCGATTTCCTGAAATTGGATTGCGAAAATCAAAAGAAAAAAGTTAAAGTTGATCATGACATAGGTATTTGGCATTTGGGACAAAAAAAGGAACATGATTACGAGAACGAGTTGACTCACGAGTCAGATGATTCAGGGTGGGGAGACATTGGAAGATGAAAGCAATGAAGCATAGGGGAAATGCAGAGAATGAGAAACGGAGTGATGTTGAAGGGTCGTTTCTCCTTATATATCCTATGAACTACTACAAATTAGGAATTCGAATCAATTCTTTTTTCTTATATTTTAAATACACATACATATATATACATATACAGATAAAAGTAAAAAATAATACTAAATCAAAAAAAATATTTTAAGACGTTTTTAATATTTTATTATAACTTTATCTGTTAAGATATTTATCTTTTAAACATATTTAACTTTTGGTATAAAAAAATATATATAATTTACTATCAAATTTAAATTTTTTTATAAGTTAGATTAATTATTTTGAATGAAAACGTGTTTAAAAGTTTTATTTTTATAACAATATTTTAGATTTTTTTTCATCTTTACTTCAAAATAAATTTAAATAGATATAAATAAATAATAAATCATTCATTTTATATATAAATAAATAAATAAATAAAAAGGTTAAATTATATTCTAAGTGTTTTATCTTATTCTTTTATATTTCTTTTTATCTTTTATTTCTTAAAATGTTTATTTTCATCTTTTATTTTTAAGATATTTGTTTTGATCATTTATCTTTTATAATTGTATCAATATGGTCCTTCTTTTACAATTGATCATTTTCAATTTTATATCACAATTTTAAATTAATTTTTGAGTAATTCAAAATATAAAACTTATAACATTAGGTTTACTTATGTGAAAATCATGAAATTCAATTGTCATTTGAATCTAAAATGGTTATAAATATAATAAAAATCGAGCGAAAAATCTGATAAATAACTAAAAAATAATATAAAATTAGATTTTTTTTATAGTTTTTTTATTGCTTTTCTAACTTATGTATATGTGTTTTTCAATATGTTTTATGAAATTTTTGTATTTAAAATTTAGTTGCATTTAATAGTTTTCATATAAATGAATTTAATGAGAAAAAAATTAAGTATTGGATAAGTAAATAAAAATCAAATTCATATCCCAAAACTCAAAATAATCAGCATTTCATAAGGACCAATCAATCCAAATTTAATAGCTAAAAGACCAAAATGATATACATAACTAGAGTAAAATTCTCTTCTTAGTGAGAAGAAAATGTTCAAATAAGAATGAATAAGAAAGAGAGTAAGGAAAATAAAATATCTATATCACAACGAATTATTCTAATACTCTATATAAATTGAAGTATTTTTTTACTTTGAAAACACTTCACTTTTCACATTCTCCCTCATATTCATTTTCATTTGAATATTATCTTCGGGTTAAGAGGTGAACTTCATCCTTCTAATTTACGAGTATTTTTTCTTTTAAATATGTATATTTTAATTTAATATTTTAAATTATAAATTATTCATTTCATATGAAGAGACGTTTGCATATTAGACCAATGAAATTCACCTATTACTAAGAAGATAGTATTCAAATGAGAATAAATATATGATCAATGCTTCTTCAACTTGTCCTATTTTTGGCTCGATTGAGTCAACGCATCTTTAGCATGACCTTGGCAAAGCATTTTTGCCTTGACCTCAACTAGAGCATCTTCATCACAACCTTAATTAGAACATTTTTAACTTATCTTTAACCGACACACATTTTTAGTTCATCCTCAACTAACACTTCTTCAAGCTATCCTTGTAAACACATCTTTGGCACAATTTTGACCAACACAATTGGCACTACCTTAGCTCATGCATATTTGGCTTAACCTTAGCTTGAGCTTCTTCAACTCGACCTTGATCAAAGTACTTTTTGTTCATCATTAACAAATGCTATATTTGACTTGCATTTAACTACAACCCTCGTATCTTAAACTTAACCTTAGCTAACATACATTTTCATATCACCCTCAATCAAAGCATTTTCACCTTGATCTTGGTCAATGCATCTTGGACTAGGCCTAGATTAACACATCTTCAACTCAAGCTCGATCGAAGCATCCTAGTTCATCCTTGGTTAATGCATCTTCATCTAGGCCTTTACCAACAATCTTGATAGAGCATTTTTTTTTACTTATTTTTGCTCCCTACATCTATATAACTCAACTTTGCCAAAAACATATTCAACTTAACCTAGTTGACACACATCCTTAGTTTAGTCTTGGTCTTGGTCGATGAATCTTCCTTCAGCTTGACCTTAGGTTCAATTAAAAAATCAGTTTTTTTTTATAAATTTTAAAATATATTTTAGGTTATAATTAGATGTATAATCATTTTTTAAAAACCAAAATTGGTTATTAAAAATAAGTTATGGTTATGGATAGGTCATTTAATAACCTAACCATTGAGCACCCCTTAGTAGTCGAGCTAGTTAATTTAGGAGAAATGATTAATAAAACTTGAATACGTGTTTTATAATAATAAATAAACAATTATTAAAAAATCTTTCAAATTAATCTCTCAATGTTAATAAAACATATCAACATATTTAAGACTAAATTGATGAATTTTTCATGTTTTAGTAACAACTAATACATTTTTGTTACATAATAATACTTTCATGTATGATAGGGAAGTAATTGAATTGAATCAAACTGATCAATCTATAAAAAAAAAAATTGTAACCCAATGAACATATTAAAATAAAGTCCAATCACTACTAAACTAGACAATTTTTGTATGTTATATGTTACAAATATATTATACCTACAAAATTTTATTTTAAATTATGTTGATTGTATTATTATTTTTAATTAATTTTTAATATTTTTTTTATTTATCTGGTTCAATAAGTGACCATCTGATTTGACATGCTAAATCATTAAACTACTACTTAGACGTATTTGATTTTTATAACATTTATTATTTGGAGTAGTACTATTGAAAATTCTTCTTTTTATTCATTCTCGACTAATATTTTTTTTTTGTGATCATATTATTGACACATAATATATACCAATTTCGTCAATACTAATCTAAGTTAGAAAATCTGATTAACCATTTTTAACAGAATATCTTCTTTCAAACATATTTTTTTAAACAGAAAACTTGAATCGAGAATTTACTTGAGTAAATTAAATTCACTATCATTCGGAGCAACGGCTACTAAACCTACATGTGTCTACTACTAACGGCTACTAAAATTCAGCCTGGAAGAGTTAGCCAACAACAACAACCTGTTATTGGGTGGGCTGCTTTCATGTTCTTTTGGGCCTGTCTCTCCATTCTTCTGGTATTGGGCCAAACAACAACCTGCTATTTATAAGCCGAAAAACATGCGCCCTTAGGAACTTGGTAGAACAGTTAAACACTTCACCACACATTAAAACGCACCTACATACATGTATATTTTTTCTGCCTAAAATTCACGTAATTAACATGTACCTGCCCTACGGATTACTTGCATAGAGACGGTCCTACCTCCCCCATAAGCTTGAATCACACATGATTGGCATTATATAGAAAAATTTGAAGCTATACAAAGAATTATGAACAGTTCCTTAATTAATAATTAGCAAGTGGAGGCAGATACATGACATGACGTGACACGTACAATACAAGAGACTTTTCATTGGTAAGTTAAGGTTGGACAACACTGCACCGGCACGTGCATGCACTCATCACACATCTACATTTTTTAACCACGCACCACTCTCTTCTACCACATCTCTCTTTCGTGTTTGGTTTCTGTTCACTGTTCAACATCATCTATATAAATATAACCAGTGTCACCTATATCAAATTGCTCACCAAAAATAAAAAATAAAAAATAATCCAGTAGTAGTACACATATATACAAATCGTGATGGTGGAGCACAAAGTAAGAAGAAGCATCAGCAAAATGAGGGTTGTAGGTGGCATGTTGAAGTTGAAGAGTGTGTTGGAAAAGCTTCAAAAGAATCTCTTATTGTGCAGGCATAAAACGAGTTCCTCCTATTATGGAGATTATGAAGATGTGAAAGAAGGGCATTTTGTTGTGATTGCTGAGCATGGAGAGGGGCCAAAGAGATTTGTGGTGCCATTGAAGTTTTTGAACAACTCAAGATTCTTGAGGCTCTTGGAGGAAGCAGCAGAAGAATATGGGTTTGATCAACGTGGTGCACTAGCCATTCCTTGCAGGCCTAGTGAACTTGAGATGATATTGGCTCAGCAATGGGACAAGGAAATAAGAGAGAGATTCTGAAACTGCTGCCAGAAGCTGCAACAAAAACCATATTAAAAGCTACTGATCAATGAGCCTATATATATATACTACTATACTATTACCCAAAAAAAAATGTTATTAAGATATGTTTATTAGCCACTATAGACAAAAGAAATTAATGGAGTACTTATACTCTATTTCTTCCTATCTTTCAACACATTTTTCATCGTATCATATATCATGTTTATTACTTCTTCTGCCTCAATCCATCCTAAAATGGATGCTAGTGTATCATTTTAGGATGTTTACAATTTCTCATTCAGATGCTAATGTATTGAGGTTCTTTTACTAGTAATCAACATGCTATTTAGTATGAATGTGGTAATAAGTGCACGAATTCAAAACACTGTACACAACAGTAGAGGACATACATGACCAGTCAAAGTTGATAACGTAGACAAAGTTATGTTCCAATATAAATGCAACACATCATATTGGTTAACTTTCGTAGGATTTTTTTGGTACCATATATAATTATTCTGTGTTAATAGACAGCTAGAAAGAGAAGTATGAATCAGTGTTATCAGTATAATGTTATATGTGTGTAAGTTAATTAAGAGAGATTTTTTAATGTTACTTGATGCATGAAAAACACTGGTGCAAGGGAAACATTTAATATGAATTAAATTAAAATGAACATTTAAATTGATTTTCTACATTAAATTTTAACTGATGTATCGCATTGCAGCTAACATGCAGCATCGATGCACTCTAACGTCCCAATTGACTTACTGCAGTTAAATTTTAACCTGTGTATTTACTCTTCCAATTCTGAATAATTACTATTATTATTATTACAAAGAAAGATACCACAAATTGTCGCCTGTCCTTTTTATTATAAAGAGATGATAATATTATTTATTTCTTATAAAAAAAAAGAAAGAAATGATTATTTATTAAAATGATATTATTTTCGAGTTTTTTTTTTCCATTTTAATTAGGTTGAAAATTTTGAAATCGTTTAACGGAAGTATATGTTAAAACAAAATCATATATGTTAGCCCTTCTGTCCCAAATTAACTGTTATTTTAACATTTGAAAATTATCTCAAAATATTCTTTAATGTAATATTATATTAATTACTTTTTTTATTTTTAATTTATCTATTCATTAATTATTCAACTACCACTGTTAAAAATAATACATTTATTGAGAGTGTATAATTATTTTAGTAAAATTATATAAAAAAGTAATATATTTATTGTTATTTTAAATTTTTGTATATAAATCTCAAACTACAATCATTATGAGATAAAATAAGTATTTCAATATTTTATTTGTCTCATCCCGAAAGAAATTTTTTATATATAAAATTATCTTATATGAAATTTCGTTGTTTAATAATTTTACTTTTATTGATAATTCATCACTATACTTCTCCTATAAAGAGATACTACAAAATTAAAATGGTAAGATAAACTCATCAAACAAACTTTTAGATTATTCATTAAAGTTTTGGATAGATATTACTGAACTTCGTTTAACCATTAAGTATAGTGGTATTTAGTAAAAAAAAATTCAACATATAATTGACTCATTGCCAATAATTTTGGAAATGTTATCCTCTATTTTTACCATTTTTAAGCATCAAAAGATTACTCAGTAAAATCAACCTAGTTTAAGACATTGAATTAGTTTGTAAAAGTTTTAAATTCTAATGTTGTTCTCTCACACACACCAAAAAAAAAAAAAAAAGTCTATAAACAGAGGATTCACTGATTAAAATAATTTGTGAACACGGTGGCAACTTTTTCTCTTTTATACACATTTGACAATGAGATTATTACCCCTGGAGAAAGTAAAGCAGTTCAAAGGTCACTCGCTTCTTTTACAGTTAAACTTCTTACAAGCTCCCACGCCCCCTTCTCTATTTCCTTGCACTTCTTACTACTTTTCCAGTACAAAGCAGTCACTACATTTTTTGAACCTGGTAGGTTCTTTTATTCTTGTTCGACCACCATTGAAAATGCAATATAATAGAAGTGAGTTGAATTACAATAGATCAATTAAATTCCCTCTGTCGCTGTCTCTCTGTGACCTTGCTCTTCTACCTTGAACATGATTTTAGAGTTATTAAGTTCAACTCCATTGCCATTGGGTTTATTCCGTGCTCGTGGATGGTGATTCAGACATTGTTAAATGAGTGCCTCCCTTAATTGTTTAACTTCCCTTGTCCATTTTCTTTATTAGATCGGATGTCTTCATTTTCTATTCTAGCATGCACTACTTAAAAGCATCCACATCCTCCTTTGTTGCCTCATGATATTCAAAAAAAAAAATCAATTTCCAGATAAAAGAACACAAACTTGCATCATGTAGTTGAAGCAAATATAAACGCAACAAGAATTTATTTTAAGGTACGATACTACGTTCCTAGGAATATTTTTGTTCGAAACTTTATTTCCAAAGATATTTATGAATATCATTGATAGATTTTTTTGCTTTCCCTAAGAATAATTTTAAATTTTAAATTAATTAAAAAATAAAAAATTAAATAAATGAGTTAAAATATAACTTTCTACGTTTCGAAATACATAATTCTCATCTTTCACCATGAACATAGAAATAAAAGAAATAACATTGTAACTACTCCCCTGAAAATAAATAATACCCTAAAATATCTTTCCAAATTTGAGAATGAGATTCATAAATTTTTATTCTCGTGAGTTTTTAATTGGTGAAACAATCAGAAACTTACTCATTAAAGTCAATTGGAATTCGGTCGACACGACTTGCGTCAACTGGTGCTTCAAGAAATATAAATGGGAGATTGGAACATTATACAACCCTAACAACGTGTGACATTGAGGTGGTGGTAATAGAAATGCAAAAGGAAATTGCAACAACGTAAAAATGGTATAAAGGATTAAAGGTACAAACGCAGTACCGAAATGGAACAACGCAATGTAAATTGTATAAATGCAATACCAACACGTTAATTATTATAAAATAATTATAGCATAACATTAATGGATTATTAATTTAATCAAATATCTTTCTTGTATTAGAAGTATCAATTAATAATTATATTATAAGGAAATAATTCATAAATTATTTTATTTAAAGTTACATTGGCGTATATTATAACTATAATGATTGAATTATACATAAAAAATATATTATTGTGAATTATAGCAAAACTGTGATAATTTTTCTATCACAAAGTATTGCATATTTTAAAAAAGAAAAAGTGAAAAAGAGACTCAAATGTATGAAAACTGGAAACCCAGAGCCTTCCTGTTAATAAAACCCAGTGCCTCGTTTTATATGACACTAGTCTCATATAAGCCTTTGTTTTATTAAAAATAATAAATAGATTTAGTTTTAGCAAAATCATTTGATAAATACAGCTCTGCACTCTGCATAATGGCGAGTCCAATACTCATGCTCTGCCTATCATTCACTAAATTGCCAATTTCAGGGTAATGCATGGACTACAACTGTTTTGGAGAATGGGATGTAATCGCAAATTTTCCATTCAATTTATAACAAATAAAATAAATAAAATTACGAAGACATAAAGAAGGAAATATAGGTGTATAATGAAGAAACTACCAGGAAGAAAAAGTAGTATGAGGTAACTAACAATTATAATAACACAAATATAATAGCCTCGTTCGTAGATTCAGATAGGGACCCATCTACCTCAAGGTGAAAGTCCCATTTATCCATGCTGGTTAACAACCAAGCAATTAAATGATAAGCTAGCACAACAAAAAGTAATTAAGAAAAAATTATTACCAGTCCAAACCGTTGGAGGGGCGGGGAATCTTGGCTCGGACAAAAAATATAACAACCTTGTATACTACAAACCGATTATGCCATTGAAAATCGTCAAAGTTGAGAAACGGAGGTACCGACTGTTTACTGGCAGTGAGAAATCCTTAGACGGTGATATCAGAAGCAGCCAATGTCCCCACACCTGCTTCAGTCAGATAAACCCGCTTTTGCCTTCAGATGCTGCTTGAATTCCATAATGTCACCCTCCCATCTGGTAACACTTTGATCAGCACATATCCATATCTCATGGGCTACTTGATTAATGAGCCTAAAATCATGGCTCACAAGCACCATGCCACCATCCCATTCATTCAACGCCTCCGCCAATGAGTCAATAGTCTCAATATCCAAATGATTCGTTGGCTCATCCAAAAGAAGCATTTGAGGCTGCCTGAAAGCTAACCAAGCAAATATCACTCGGCTCCTTTGTCCATCAGACAAGTTCTTCATTGGCATTACCTGGGCTTTACCAGAGAGCCCAAACTTTCCAATTGCTGCCCTCATCTTCTCTTCCTCGTTTCCAGGGTATTCTTTAATCATATACTGGAGAGCAGACATTTCCATGTCTAGCTTTTCAGCCAAATGCTGATGATACTGGGCAATCCGAAGATGATTATGACGACGCACCATGCCATCAGAAGGCATCAACTCTCCTGTCATTAGCTTCAGTAGTGTACTCTTCCCAGCACCATTTGGTCCAACCAGTGCAACCCTAGAATCTAAATCAACCCCAAAGTCAATGTTCTTGTAAATCAGATTATCAGGAGTATAACCAAATGCCACCTCAACAAACTGAAGAACGGGAGGAGGCAGTTTTCCCACATCAGTAAAACGGAATACCAAAACTTTGTCTCTAACCACCTTCTCAGCAAGTCCACCTCTTTCCATTTTTGCCAGTGTTTTCTCCTTACTCTGTGCCTGGCGAGCTAGTTTTGCAGAACCATGACCAAATCGGGCAATATATTCCTTCATTGAGGCAATCTGCTCCTGCTCCCACTTGTACTGTTTCATCTGGTTCTCTTCTAGCTCAGAACGTGTCTGAACATATTGATCATAGTTACCAGTGTAGAGCTTCAGTTTTTTGTTTTGCATGTGGATAATATTTGTGCAGACACCATTAAGAAAGTCCTGAGAGTGTGAAATCACAACCAGAATACGTTCAAACTTCTTCAAATTCTCCTCCAGCCACACACAAGCTTCCAAATCTGCAAACAGAATTAAAAGAAATTAATATATGAACAATGTTATTCCAGGAACGAAGCAAGAATATGTCAACAGGAACTTCTCAAAAATATGATGACCAAAGGTATATGTCAAATCAATTTGTAAATATTTCATCACTTGCACTACAAGAGATGTGCCCAAAAACTAAACAAAGTGATGACGTATATATTAAACAAGATGGGAGGGTTGAGAAAATTTTCGTAATATCACCAGACAAGATGCAAACGATTCTGTCTGGCATTCTGAATAACTTATCAAACATGTTGATATGACACACCTACTATCCTATCCAAACTGGAAGAAATCTGATCATGGCAACATCCACAGTCTGGTTAGAAACCATTTGATAAATGATCATTGCATTTATCTGGGACATAACTCAAATAAATAACTAAATAAAGCATCATCTGGCCCTCTAATCAAATATCAGGTGATCCAACAGATTACCACCCCAACCAATTTAATGCATAAAATATGACAGATAAAATTTATTCAGACAAACAAGAGGGACTCTTCACAGATCAGAGAGTGTACCAAGGTGATTGGTTGGTTCATCAAGTAGAAGAATGGTTGGGTTCATAAATAGAGCTCGTGCTAAAGCAATTCTCATTCTCCAGCCACCAGAAAAATCACGGGTCTTCTTTGCCTGCATTTGCTTGTCAAAACCAAGACCGTGTAAGATTTCAGCAGCACGCTTTTCTGCAGTTGCTGCATCTAGGGCATCCAATCGTTCATAAATACGTTCAAGGGATTCACCACCTCCGTCATCCTAGAACCATAATTACTCAAACAAAGTTAGCAAACCATACAAAATTATAAAACAAAAAAAGGGCAAAAACTAGATACATAATTACTTAAACAAACCTGTGCAGCCAACTCTTCAGCTTCTTTCTCCAATTGTAACCTTTCTTCGTCACAGCTTATGACGGCTTCCAATGCAGACATGTCAGAGGCTTCAATCTCCCTGGAAAGGTGATAGATATCCATGTGGTCGGGAATTGGAAGTTCCCTGCAACCTATTGCAGTAAGCAGTGTAGATTTTCCACAACCATTCAATCCAAGTAAACCATAACGCCTGAAAGAAATTCAAAGCAATCAGAATCACTATTAAAACATCCAGGTATGCACTATAGCATTCTATCTGGACCAATAGGGTAAGAACAACAAACCTTCCATAATTGAGCTCCAATTCAGAATCAACAATGAGATCATGTCCGTGGAATGTAACAGATAGAGACTCTATCTGTAACACAAAGAATACAACACAATACAACCCAATGCATCAGTACAACACATATAATTTTCACCATTAACAAATAGTCATAATTAATACGGCGGAAATTTCCTTTTGCAGCACAACATACAATATTACCTACCTCCTTAGAATTTGAATTTACATTCACAAAGGAGAACCAGCTGCCCCGCTAGGCGCTCAACTACGTGCACCCACGCTAGCAACAATAAGCTACAAGTAAGACTCACTAAATTGGGAATGTTTACCACAATTTAGAAAACTTACACATTATCAACATAGATTATGTCTGCCATGAACTTGGTTCTAGATTCATTATATCCTACGCTTTCTTTTAAATTGATTAACAAGGCTGAATTTCCCTTAAAAGAACCAAACGGAATATTCGTAATCTAAATTGCTAAACAATACATATTTTGAATCATGAACAGTAAGTTTCAAATTAAATCTAGCAAAAGTCGATTCTCCTCTCTTTATCGCATATGATAATATAAAATAAACTATTATCTGTATTTTGTTATTTAATTATTTTTTTAAAATAGTGCATAATTGATGAATAAGTGTTACAGTGAAAGTTAGGGTTACTTACCCGAATATCTCTGGAAAGAGGATGCGAACAGAGGACGCCGGTGCAGGTCCGATCCGAAATCTGAATATCGGCGATTCCATTGGCGACCTTATCGGCGGCTTTGGAAGAGGTGGCGCCTTTCTTGGCGGCGGCCTTGCCGCCTTTCTTGGCGGCGGCCTTGCCGCCTCTCTTGGCAGCGGCGGCGGCCTTCTTCTGCGCGGCCTTCATCTTGCTGGCGTCGGACACCATCTTGGATCTGCAACGATTGGATCGGAGAGGAGAGAAGGAAACAGATCTGGGAGCGAAGAGGAACCCGAGCGAGGGCTTAGGGTTGGAGGTTTGAGTTTTGAAGGAGCTAGTTGCGGAAGGCGTGTGGTGAAGTTTGGAGTATATATAGAGGAAGGTGTGGTGTGGGCTTCCGCTATGGTTGCGTGTTCGACTTGGACTCGGACTGTAATGTAAGAAAGGTAAAGTCAAAGTATGGAATCGTGTTGCCACTCCACTGTGCGCTGAGCCTTCGTGACAAATACCGCTATAGCTGTTTCTTATGGGCTTTCTAGCCCGTTCTTTTATTTTTATCTTGTTAATTAATGGGCCTCTCAGTCATAAGTTACGATTGGCCCGTGTATTTTTTTTCTTTATATTTTGTTATATTCGAGATTCTTTTGGGCCGTACTGGAGACGTTAACCCAAGTGAGAGTCTGTAGAAGTATCAAACCCAAGTGAGAGTCTGAAGTTTTAATATAATATAATTTTTTTATTATGTAAAAAATAAATTTAATTATACGCATTTAAAAAATAATAATAAACAAATAAATCAACCTCCATACTCACATAATTCATTCATCCCATATATTGCACGGGTAAAAAAAAAAACGTAACTATATAATTTGGTGAATGTAACTATTCATAAACATGGCTTAAAACCCCAATAATTTAGTCCTCTTAAAAGGGTTCTAATAGCAGCACATGAGCCTTTCTGGAAAACTTTGTTTAGGGCGAAAAGAAAAGGAATAGAAGACTTTTAAGAGAGAAAATGACATTTTTGAAAGGTTGCTAGTTTAATTCGCTACTTGCTAGATTCCCTAAGATGCCAAACAATACTTAGTGGCCATACAGTTTTTGCTGTCTAAATTAAAATTTGTGTGATATATATTATTTGTCAGTAATACAGTAGTTTATACTAATTAACAATACTTTTGGGAGATATCAAACTTTCCAATATTGGGTCCATGGGGGTACTGCTATATATAGTTTTGCTTATTGCTTCAACAATATTTTTTATCACATTGTCTCGCGGGTTCTGCATCACTCCAAATATTGTAATTACCATTTGTAAATTTTCTCATTAACTTAACGGCTTTTAGTTTATTAAAAAAATTATTTTTTAATTAAAAGTGCTTAAAGAGAAATATTCAAATATATTATTGAAAAAAATTCAAGTCTTGTATCGATTAAAGATAAAATAATTAAAGAATATATAAGTAAAATATAATCTTTACTTTACAAGTTGATTTTGTGTGGTTGAATTAAAGTCCTAACTCACCTTCTAAGATACACTTATAAAAACTTTTAATTTGTAAATAAGAAATACAAAATAGTTTAATTTTTAATTTATATATAAGCTTTTCATAGGGGTGATCAACAATTGGGTACGATTTATAACTCATGGGTTTTAAATGACTTGTCTGTTTAGACAAGTCTAAGTTTTAATGGACGAATTTCTACATATAAGCATGTATTAAATTTTGAATCATTTAATTGGCCCAAATAAAATTTTTATCCAATTTATTATCTCTTTCTTTTCAATTCTTGTATTTTTTTTATATTTAGTTTGTTTAGAGTTAAAATAAATAAAATTATTCAAGTTTCAAATAATTTAAATATTATAATAATTTTTTTAAGTACATAATACAAAATAGGAAGTTATAAACTATAATCCCAACTAGAGTCTTTTTATGCATTAAGAATAAAGACTAAAGATAAATCAAAATAATTTTTATTTTTGAGCATGAATGATAATTACTTTAACTTTTATTTTATTTGAATGGTTAGATTCAAGTATCCTATAGGTCCAAAAACTCAAACAGAACTTAATTAAAATTAATCATTTTAAATCGCTTTTTTAACTCATCTAAGTTGATAATCCATTCGAACTCACTAATTTACCTTTCATTTTTTCAGTTTCAGGCCGGATCCGGATCGGTGCTCACCCCAAGTTTTTCATTTGAAAACATGTCCAAATTAAAGTAAAAATAAAAATGGGAAGTACGCATGCTTCATTGTTAATGTTATCTTCATTGTTCTTGCAGCTTCATGTTGGTTAGATTCCTGGAGACTCTTGTGCATCGGCAGTGTAAATTTGTATTATTTTGTGAAACTTTTGTTACTTTAGAAATCTTTTATATATTTATATACGACCATTAATCTTTAACGGTCTAAGCATATTCTTTTATATGCTTGAGTTTCGTTTTCATTATCTCATATACTTTAACTTTTGCTTCCAATGCATTTTTTCTTTTTGCTTTAGCAATAGACAATAATATTGACCTTTTGCTTTATTACTATCTTCATTATTTTGTGTTACACAATCCTAATTGCACGCAAAACAAATTAATTACATGTATTAAACAGCGAATAATGTCTCCATCTAGAAATTCAAATGACGAGAGAAATATCATTGATGATCCTATAATTGAAAAACAAGATTGTCATTAAAATTTAGTTTTAATAGCCATTTAAAGTGTACTTCATGTTAGGTCCTTTTCTGCTCACTTAACCGGATCCTTATCTGCACTCTCAACAACTAAGGTAAAGCTTTAAATGCCAATAATAAATATAGTAATTATTTATTAATTACCTGTAAAATCTTTTTACTGGTTTTTAATAATTAAAAAAATATTGTACATACTATTCTAACCTATCCACCAACACCACAATCAATATCCTTAAGACACCAACTAACAAAACAATATGTAAAACAAAATATATCAGAGGAAAGTTATATATTAACAAGGTAAAACAGTTTTTCACTCTCATTTAATCATAAGTTATTATATATACTATCTTAAAAATTCATAAAATATTTTTTATTTTTAATTGTATAATATTTTTACTTCAATAGCAAATGATCATTAAACATCAACTGTATTGTTGCATGTTTTTGATCGAAAGAAAAGTTACTTTTATGTCTTAACTAGGTGAGCATTTTTCAACCTTTTCTTCCATTTTTACCATAACTAAGGAACAATAACTATAGCTAAAAGCTACTATTTCTATTGCAATGATTCGAGTAGAATTTGACCCCAAAGTCTTGGTGGCCCGAAAGATATGGTCGGTGAAGTCATGGCTTATTAATTATTCATGACTTTTATAAAAGAATGCTTGAATCTTGAAACAAGAGAGTAGTACTAGTACACTTAGCACAAAAATAACTAAAAGGATCATCAATTCACCAGTCTACTACTGTTTATCACTGTTCACTGTAATGTTATGATTTTCATATATTTTTTTTTTCTTGAAAAGGTTCTTTTGCCTGTTTAGTTAATCATAATAATTATGAGGACTTTCTATTTATTTTGCTTGCTTTGTGTTGTCCAACCTCAAAGAAAAAGTCATGTACGCCTCTAAAATACACTTTTTCTTTTTTCCATTTTCGAAAGCCTCTAAAATTCATTGACTTAAAGTCTTGAAGATATGTATGAAAGGACTTTTGGGTCATGGCCAATGATGATACTTTGGATAAGAAAAGAAGACACTAAATTTTAGAAATTGTTCGTTGGATAATCATAAAAAAAGAAAGTTATTTTTAAAAAAGTTTAATATAATACCGAACCAACAATTTAAGTAAATGAAGCGACAACCGTACTGCAAGTTGCTTTGTCGCATATCAAACATACATGCAAGAAGACGATATTATTAAAACTGTTTAATATTTTACTTTATTAATTCAAATAAGTATATCAAATATTTTTATAATTAACAATTTTATGATTGGAATCATTATATATAAACTAATTATAAGTATTAACCCTTGAGATCTTGTGTTTGGTAAAGATAGATGTGAGACATTTGACCAATGACTTTTTGCCGGCAATTGTCATATTCGGCCATCAGTTCTGTTTCTTCAATTATCGAAAGGAAGAAGAGTCGAAGGACAAGTTCATATTTGGTGGTAGCTTCATAGCTCACGTTTTCCACAAATTATTGTACTATCTTTGATCTTTTTATTTTACATAAGAAACAAAATGCATGTATTTGTCTCTTAATTATTAAAGAACACATTTATTTGAAGATGAAAATTATTTTTAAAACTTTTCATTAAAATCAAATTTATCAATAAAATACTTGCATCATTAAATATAATCACTATTCTTTCTTATTTTAAATATAAGTAAAAAAAATCATTTATGTTGATTTTACATATAGACAAAATTTAACTAATGTTACTCTCATCCTTATTGTAGAATCTAAATTTTTTAATTGATTTAATACTTTTCATAAGAACTCTTGGACTTTTTTACTCAAATAATACTATTTTTAAAAAATTTTATCTAAATAACAACCGTGCAAATTTATTTTCCCAATTAGCATTATTTCCTGTTCAAGTTTGGAACGGAGTGTTCTGAAATCAGAACGGGCCGTTCCGGATTAAAAAATAACACATGGAAAATGGACCAGAACAGACCGTTTCAAAATCAAAATTAGCACATAAAAAGTGGAACCAAATCGGGCCGTTCTGACCTACAAATAATTTTTTTTTTCGATTTTCACTTATCAAATACCAAAACTCAAAAACTAACATCAAATAATTAAATTTATTGAATATTAACATTATAAATATATCTAAATAAATTTATTAAAATTCAATACAATAAAGATCAATGGTGACAGAAACTGATTATGTTGTTCTCTAATGTCTATCTCCGTTTTAATCATGCTGGACTTTGGCTGACCCTTAAAAGCTCGCTTGAGTTCTGGATTTGGCCACAAAGTTTGACTAATGTAAGTAGGCCAATAATCTTCATGTCCGAGCTCTCCAAATTGTCCTTCGTATACCTTTCTGGAACTTGCCGCAATCATACGATATTTCATTTAGCCTTACTGTAAATCTCCCATCGGGTCAAACTTTTTTCAGATGTTGCGTTTCTTTCAACTTTGTGGCCAAGTCCAGAATTCAAGAGAACTTTCAAGGGTCGGTCAAAGTCTAACAGGATTATAACAGAGATGAACATTAGAGAACAACATAATCGTGTAAAAATTGTTCCTATTGTCACACCTCTGGTCACACTAGGAAGACATATCCAAATATTGGTCATGAATTCAGTTTCTGCATCCATTGATCTTTATTGTTGTAATAAATTTTAATAAATTTATTTAGTTATATTTATAATGTTAATATTCAATAAATTTAATCACTTGATGGTAGTCTCTGAGTTTTAGTAATTGATAATTGAAAATCAAACCAAAAAAAAATTATTTATAGGCTAGAACGACCCGTTCTAGATGCAGAACAGCCCGTTCTAGTTCTACTTTTTATATGCTAATTTTGATTTTGGAACTGTCCGTTCTGATCCATTTTTCATGTGTTATTTTTTAATCTAGAACGGCCCGTTCTGATTTCAGAACGACCCGTTCTGAACATGAACAGTAAATGGTGCTAATTGGATAAATAAATTTGCACAGTTGCTATTTGGGTAAATTTTTTTAAATAGTATTATTTGTGTAAAAAATTCAAACTCTGGTCTATTATAATTCAAATATTAATTTTTTTCTTTGAAAAATGTTATTATTAAATACATTTTTATGTTTAACAAGCGAAAATCATTTAATTTAAGTCTCCTGAAATATAAATAGTCTCATTTTTTTTTTCTTGAAATGGAAAATTTTTGGAAACATTATATTGCTCACTTCTCTTGGATAATTAATTTAAGGGTAGTTTTAGAAATAAATAAAAAAAATTAAAAACATATTTATTAAAATTAACAAAAAAATTACTCTTTTAATCATGGTGAATTAATTATTTAAATCCTATAATAAGAATCGGAGATAGTAATATTATTTTCAAAATACTCATTCATTTAAATGTGGTAGTATTTTCAATAACCATTTTGTTTTTATATCAAGTTTGAATAAAAGGTCATTTAAAAAATAAATAATTTTTAAATGAGATTAGTAGAAGAAAATAATGTTATCCAACTTTCTTTTAAAATGGAGACTAATAATACCTACACACATATTTTTAAATTGCGTATCACACTAACATTATGATAAACAAATAAGACAATAAAATTTATCACCAAACAACATAAATTTATTTTGAGTTTCACCAAATTATATAATTAAGTTCGGTTAACATTGTTTGTGAAGTACAGGGAAGCAGTTAAAAAGTAAGAGCAAGATGGTTGCAAGAATTCTGAGTTTTGCTTTTACTTTATGCACAAAAAGAGGGACTGTGAGGAGAACATTTCACAGTAATCTTTGCATAAAGCGTAGTGTGGCAAGAAGCTAGCTCAACAAAATTTCATAACACCCTAACCTTTTCTTCTCAAACTTATATCTGGAAAAGAATATTTAAGGTCCTTTAGGGCAGTGTCTGACCCTTTACGTGTGTGGCCCCTTGTGAGAAATTCAACTCTAAATAAAGCTCACTTTATTTCATCAATGCATCTAGGTACGATTTAGGTACAACCTGTTGCCTATTCATATTGTGAGCAATGTGTGAATTATTAATTTGTTGAAATCATTCATGCAAATATATTAGACTCTTTGATTACAATTCGTGTTCAATCAGATATACACTCACCAATTAGAGTTTCAAAACAATTGGCTTCATGGCTTCCAAATAGTTTATTATACATTTGGCAATTGGTTGGTATATTCTTTTATATGATAAATACCTTTAATTTAATATTGAAGGGAAAGAGGGACATATTTTGATTTCTGTAATTCCTTTTAATTCTTTATTTATTTCTCTAGTTTTTCTTTAGTCCAATTTGTTGTTGAGAGTGAAACGAAATTTGGTTTCTTAAATAAGGTTCTAGATACGAGTTTTGTAGATAAAAAAGACGAAATAAATCTCATAAATCAAAGTAAATAATACTTTAAATAGAGTAACTCTAGTGCATACTTGAGTTGGAATAAAGGGCATGATGAATGGCGATCTTACATGGCTTCAAGTTCATGCCATGGTCACTATCTCATAGATATACTAATGTAAAGGCATGCAACAAAAGGGTTCTTTAACCACGTGGATATGGAATCTTTAAAATGCATAATATTTCGTTTTATGAATATACAGGAAAGCATTCCTACTTGTGAATACACTTTATTAAAACACTTAGTAAAAGAAAAAGCCGAAAAGTATTTCATCGTTTGGTTAGGTTGACCTCTCGCAAGGATGATGTAGTGGGCAGAATATTCTTGTATTATTAAAATAAAAGTGTCTTTTACATAATTATTATAGCTCAAAACTTAAAAGGAAAAGGGGTGCAATGGCTAGGCCACTTGTGTGTATATATATATATATTAAAATAATTTATAATAGAAAATGGACATTAAAAGGGATATATTAAAATTTCTGTTTAAAACTTTAAATTGGTATGTACCAAAAAAGAACTTGTCTCGTTCGTGTCTAATTCGTCCGGTCCATAAAAGCTGCAGAGCCATATAATAAACAGTAGATGAAAAGCCGAATAAATTACCATAAAATTGGTAGTTTATTAGGGTTTTTCTTAGACGTCAATGTGATTTGTTTGTTCGAACTGCCTCTTTCTCTGTCTTGTTTCATCCAAAAAAATAATTGAGTCAAATAAATACAGGATGTGGAGTTACAAAGGCTTATGTACCAAGAATTAATTTAGAAAATATTTTATAAATCAATTCATAGTACAATACAAATTTTGCCAGAAATTTTAAAAGTTTTATGCAAAGGGTTTCGATATTCTAGATTGACTATTGCAAATCTATGATGTAAAATACAACTTAAATTAAAGAAATAAAAAATATACGATAATAGTCATTAATTTAACCAGTCAAACTAATAAATCATAAATTAATATCTTCATTAATTAGAAGACGAATCTGATTTCAAAAGTATTTTTAAAATAACATTTGACCAATAAAAAAATCATGTCTAAATATAAATTAGTCTTAAATTATCAATTTTTAATTTAAAATATTACGTAAATCCTATCTATAAAAAAAATATATTTTAAAAAGTGTTTCTGTACCACTACGGGTTGTTTGGCTTTTCCTTCCTTTACAAAGGCCCTTGTTTCTTTTGCCAAAGGCAGACAAAAATCAAGGGGGGTTTGAGTGCACGGTAGTGTGAGGTCAGTGGTCATGCATAGCATAGGCATATCATCATCGCCAAAGACTACATATGCCATGCATAAAACCCAAAGCATTGTCATCATGATCCCTCACGTTTTGATACTTAGGGTCGTGTAGCACATGCAACCCAAATGCCTCAGTTATTAGAGGGGATATAACAACTTTTATGCACAAATAAATGCAAATTAAAGCCATTTAAGAGAATCCACGGGTCATTCATAATAATCATTATAGAAAACAGCACCTTATAGTACTAGTAGATAATCATCGCATTACACTAATGATTAAGACTATTTTTTTTATATATATATAAAACCAAGTCACATATGTAAAAGACTAATGAGAGCTCAGGCCATTCAAATTAGAAACGGAAGATAAAGTTAAAATCATGAGTTATAGCCAATTATAAATATTTGCATGACTGAGTTCAGTCAGTCCACACGGCGAAGAAGAGGAAAGCAGCATTTTAATTCATGGGGGCATTGGAAAAAACGAAAAAGCCAAATTGGAAAAGAGCAGTTAACACATAGGACAAATAATAAAGGTGGGAAAAGGACAGAGTTTAAACCCACTAACAAACCTGGCTTCGAGGCAATGGCGTGGTTGATAGTGGAGACCGGAGAGGACAAATTATTAAGGTAGAAAGAGATGGAGGACACAAAAAAAACTTGTAGGAATAAGCGTCATAACTAATGAGTGCACCAAACACCCTCTTGGGACACAGGACACCTAATAAGGACATGTACCTGCCAGGTCCATCTCCCTAAATTTTCATATACGATCATTAAATTATCGGGAAATTTGGCAGCAACTTGGTTGCACAACACAATATAGAAAGAAAAAAAAACAAACTGGACCAAGGTGAGACAATAGTGATAGATTCCAATTTCCATATTTATCATTTACATTATGCATCAACTAATAACAAATTCTGAAACTGCTATTGATCGCCATTTAAAATAATAAACAAACGGTATTGGTTAACTAATCACATAAAAACCCTTTTTTGGGCTAAGCACAAACATCTCAAACTCAAAGCTCCCGTGGAATTCTAATAACTAAAAGTGAAAAAGAATATAATAGAAATAGTCTAGACTCTAGTCTCCACCCCTGCCAAAAACCATCGTCATCCATCACCCAGTTGAACGAAATTAATATCTGACACGTCACTCACATGACGGAACAAGCATGCGGGTTCTCATCACTGAACATTTGTGGTGGTGGTGCATGCAAGTGAAGGTGCATCTGCTCTGGGTACACTGGCACATAGCTATACCCACCAACATAGCCGTGCCCAAAACCATGCCCATGCCCATGACCATAACCAAAACCAAAGGGAGGTACCAAATGCTCTATTCTGTTATATATTTTCTCTCCTTCCACTTCAACATTCTCATTCTTATCTCCTCCACCACTGCCACCCTTGTTCTTCTTCTTCCCTGATCCTTCATTCTCACCACCTTCCTTCTCACCGTCCTTGCCTTTCTTGGGAGGAACCACCACAACCTCCCTCCTAAGCTTCTCCGTAAGATTCCCCGCCAGAGCCTTAATGTCCACGGTCCCCTTCACAGTCACTGTTTCCTTCTCCTCGTCAACGTTCATTTCTTGAACTCCTGCATCATGTCCATTTCCAAATGCCCATTTAGCCAAACCAAGAGTCAATTTTAACCCCCAAAAAATAATAAACTACTCTAAAAACACTCCTATTATCTTAATTCCACAAATTAAAATTAACTTTTATAAAATTAATTTATAAAAACTCATTCATATGAATTTTTTCCAAAATTTATTTTTAACTTACCCCCAAGTTAATTTTAGGTAACATAATTTCATCTCTCTTAATGCATGCTTGGATTTCTGTTTCACCAAACTTGTTGATTTCAACCCATCTAGATAGTACAAACTTTTCTGTTTAAATGCATTTCGTGTGCTATATTTTTTTGATCTTACCAAAGATATCCAACTACTTACTCAAGACTCAACTCGAAATTAATGCACGATATTCAAACACATCCTTATTTTTTTTTATTTTTTATTTTTATAAGTAGATATGGAGAAGATTTCCGGACTAACCTTTGGTTTTGTACACAATCCTGCAAATCCTGTCTTTGCATCCCTGGCAATGCATTGCCACCTTCAGAACCGTGGTGGTCACCACCTGTTAAATTAAGCAAAATTGGTAATAAGCGAAAAATAAATTATAAAAAAAAAAAAACGAACAGAAGTCACAAGAGCAAGTGCAGCAGAAAAAAATTAGAAAAAAAATAAATAAAAAATCCCAGGCTGGCAGTGGCAGAGAAAGCGAAACAAATTAAAATCGTCGGGGACCAGCGAGTGACGAACGAACCTCTTTGTCTTTGGTTTTCTTATCGTCGGTTTTGTCCTCTGATTTGTTGTTAGTTTTGGCGTCCTTGTTCTCCTTCTCCTTCTCCTTCTTGTTCTGCGGAGAGAGGATTTCGACCTTCTTCTTGGTCTTCTCCGCGAGGTAGTCCCTCAACTTGGCGGGGTCCACTTTCCCGGTGACCGTGACCTTCCCGGCGTCGCTCTCCAGCTTCACCGTCTCCACGCCTTCCACAAAAGAAGGTCCAATGTTAGAATGAGAGTCAAGAGAAAGATCCATAAACAGTAGAAAGGAGTTTGGCGAAACCTTGGAAGGCGCGAAGGCGTTTGAGGGTTTTGGAAGCGCAGCCGTCGCAATGCATCAGTAGGCGTAAAACGACGGTGGCGACGGTGTCGTCGTTGTCCTTGTTGGCAGCTGATTTCTTCTTCTGCAATTGAGTTAGGGTTTGAGTTGGACATTACATGAGAAAGTAAACGAAAGGAAAGTTGGGAGAGTGAGTGGCTTACCGCGCCCATTGAGAGTTGAGAATGGAAGAGTTTGTGTTGTATGGGTGGTGGTGGTAAGTGTGGGTGTCAATGGGAGTGAGTATTTATAGGAGATTAGAAGACGTGTGTTATGAAATGTATTGGTGGAGTGGGAGTGGGACCCACGTTTTCCTTCCTCGACAACCACCTTCGTTTAATTGCATTGACTTGACCCAGAAGCTTCTTGCCTCTTGCCAAGCAAATGTGTGCACCGTCCCTCTTCAATTGGATTGGGCCTGCCTCAATGGAAACACTTAATGTCTCTTCCACCTTAATTATTTTTATAAATAACAAATACTAAAACTATACAATAATAAATAGTTTTTAAAAATAAAGGTGGTTATGGAGTGAATTTTGTAGAAAATAATACAAAATTTGTGATTTGTAAAATGGTAATTATAGAAGTAAAATTCTCAAAAATAAATGTAAATAATAAATGAGACAATCTCTTTTATTAATAATATAAATATTAGTGAGTTTCATGTCTCTATAACTTTTATTTAAAAAAAAAATAATAATAATAATAATAATCATGTGGTTGTGTGTGGTTATTAAAAAAATAAAAATCAATAAAAATTATTATTTAATGACTTAGAGTATTCTTTTTATTAATGTTCTATACTAAATAAGATTCACTTACTCAAAAAGTAAATCTACTTATATATATTTCATTTAATAACTTATTTTATACGTCAAGTTTCAATAATCTAGCCCTAAACCATTTAAAAAAAATTGCAAAAGTAATTAATCATTAAAATTGCAAAAGATAAATCAAGATATTAAGAACTTTTAATCTAACATTTAAATCAATAAAATTTGATGTAGAATATGAGTTATTAGAAATAAGTCTAAATAAATTTTCTCTTCGAGTCTCTCCTTATATATATATGTATGTGTGATGTAGATTTCAGGCTAAATTATATTTTTATTCTTTCTACTTATTTTTAAAATTCAATTTAGTCTCATTATTTTCAAGAATGTTCAATTTGGTCCTCCAAATTAAAAAAAATGTTTAATATTGTCATTCCGTCAAATTGAATAATAATTATCTAATATTTTACTATTTAGATAAATTTTAATTTTATTTATTTACTTTAACAAGATCATGAATGACAACAAATTAAGTACTTAAAATTAAAATAAAAAAAAACCACAAAATAAAAGAGTTATCTAATAAAAGAGATTATTAAATAGATAAAAAAAATATAAATGTTTTTGAACAACTTAAATATTAAATAAACTTTTATTCAATTTAGTCCCTTTATTTATTGAATGTTAATTTAATCTTTTAATTTTCAAACAATGTTCAATATTTTTATTCCATCTAATTGTTTAATGTTATTAGTGTCAAGGATATCATTAAATTTTTTAAAAACAAATTAGAAGATTATATTAAACCATTTAAAAATAATAAGATCAAATTAAATTTTAAAAATAAATAGAGACTAAAAATAGAATTTAACTTAAAATTTATTAAAAAAATAGATAATCAAAATGAATTATTCTAGATACATCTATTTTATTTTAAGTCTCTTTTTAATATATGTAAAAATTTAAATAACATATTTTCACTTTTATTAAAATATAATATATATATATATATATATATTTTAAAGTTATGTGAATTTTATAATATTTGTGTTAGTATAATGTTTTGATTGGTGTCATGTTACGTGTAAATACAGAAATATTTAAGTTGATTCAGGGGGTCAGTCGGTTGGTCCAATGTTTGCAGGTTGCTGTAGATTGTAGAGTTGTTAGCCCAATTATACTCTCACATTTTATTACTCTACAAACCCTATTCAGTGCCTTACCCTCTTTTTTCTTTTTATAAATACAGCTCAGGGCCCCTTTCTACTGGTTTCATGAGGCTCCACTAATAGTGGGTATAAGCTTTTATTTTGCATACCCATACGATACCCTATGTTTTGCTGATAATAATATAACGCTAATTAAATTAAATATAATAACTAAAAATTAAACAAAGTTTAATTCTCTCAATACTCACCTTAATTTACTAAGTATGAAAAAAAATACATCACATTGATTACGTAATTGCTCTTTATGTATTAACATGAAAATAATTATTAAATCATTAATGGATAAAACTTTTAGGTATAATGAAAATAAAGATTTCAAGATTTTCATGTTAGATTCATCTCTTTCTTAGCTGTTATGAAAAATTGGTTTTGAGGGTTTTATTTTATGAATACCTCACATTTATTAGACTAGATAATAATTGTGTTTGATATTTTGTAGATGACTTTACCACAACTCTAAGAAATGCGTTTTAACACCAGCTCTAAGAAATACTTGATATGTAACTTTTTAATAATTTTTATCATATTTTTTAGTAAACTTAAGAGGTATAATTTTTTTTTCACTGGGTAATTATATCCATTTTAGAAATAAAATGGTATCTATAGTTGTAACTTTATGCTTAAAGTCGATACTTAAATAAAATACACAATTATCAAACTATTTGTTATAAGATTCATAATCTTTATCATATCTAAACACATAAAAATGTTTATATTAAAAAAAAAACTATATAGCTTTGAATTTTGTATTGTTACGGAAATTTGTAGAAGTATGGCTACACCTATCAAGCTAATCAATAAAGAATAATAATTCCCCTTCATAAAATAAACTAATATAATAATAAAAATTAAATAGGTATTATTTCCAAAAAAGAAATTGAAAAGTTAAAATTATATTTGTTTTGCTAAATTGCACTTTTGTCTATCTATTTTTATCAAACTACAATTTTGATTCCTCTACTTTAAAATAGAGACATTTAGTTAGGCATGGCAACGGGGCGGGGCGGGGGCGAGTTTTACATTCCTCGCCCCCGCCCCTGCCCCCAATACCTGCTGAGGGTAAACTTTCGGTACCCATTCCCACTCCCGGCGGGGTTCGGGTTTCCCCGCCCCGCCCCCGCCCCCGCCCCAAGGTTATCAATAGCGGATAATGGTCTATGGCGGTGAGTCCGAAAATCCTTTATAACTCTATGGCAGATGCCATGACGGCCTATGGCGGACAATATATATATATATATATATATATATATATATATATATATATATATATATATATATATATATATATATATATATATATATATATTTAAAGAAAACAACAAAATAAATAACAAGCAACATAATATCAACTTAAATACTTAAATATCATAAAAATAAGAAAAAAGAACAATAATAAAATAGGAAGAAAATGAGAATTTAAATTGACCTAATTGGTAGAAGAATTGGGATTAAAAAAATTGTTGTTGTAGATGCAACAATGAATTCATTAAGAAATGACTCATAGGAGTATGAAAAATTAAAAGGAGGATTAAAACTGAAAAAATAAAAGGAGGAGGAGGATTAAAACTGAAAAAAAAAAGTAGGAGGAAGATTAAAACTGAAAAAAAAAAGTAGGATTAAAACTAGAAGAAAAAAAAACCTAGTTTGGCTATGTCGCCTGAGTACTGGGCCACCATGGTTCAGGTTGCCGGCCAGAAAGGGGACGAAGGGACGGTGAACGGAGGTGATTAGGGGCGGTTTTGACTTTCGTAAGTGTTGTTCGCACTTCGTGGTTGCTGGCTGGAGTCTTGGGCTACCACGATTCAGGTGGTCGGTGGAAAAGGTGACCGAAGAGCAGTGATTGGAGTTGAACGAAGGTGACCGGAGAGGTTTAGGGCATGAGCTCCTCTTCAAGTGCAGTCGCGACTGTGAGGGAGAAGAGAGACGAGATGCGGATACGAGGCAAAAACATAGGGCTCACTTCATTTGGGCCTATTTCGAAGCCCAAAAATAGGTTTTTTTTCTTTTTTAAATCCGTCATGACCACCATGTACGTCATAAAGCTTCACAACGCCATGACCATGGCGGGTGCCATATCGAAAATAGCAGAAACCGCCATAAACCTTCATAAAACGGATGAAGAATGGCGGTTTAGGTTCAAACCGCGACGCTTTTCTATTATAACGCCGTTATAACCGATATTTGACAACATTGCCATGCCCCCACTCTTATTTTTTTTTTCTTTTTTTATTTTAAATAAATATGAACAAATTTAAAAAAAAATAAAAGAAAGTGAAATAATATAAATTTTTACATATAAATATTTCTAATTTTAGTTTATATATATATATATATATATATATATATATTTTAATTATATTATTAAGCAGGGCAGGGATGGGGGCGGGAGTATTAACATTCCCTTCCCGGCCCCATTCCCGATTTTATCAATCGGGAAAACCCGAACCCGATAAACACGGGTTTTCCCCGTCCAAATCGGGGCGAGTTCGGGCAAGTACCCACGGGGCAGGTTAGATTGTCATGCCTACATTTAGTCCATCTAATTTTAAAAATATAGAAATTTTGTCTACTCGTCAAATTAACATCTTTCAATCATTACATGTCAACATTTGTTAATAATTAAGTGATATAACATTTATTAATATGAATTTATAAATAAAATTTATTGATAAAATAAATATTATTCATTTGTTAAAATATATCCAAATAATATTTTTTGTATGTTATTTTTATTTTGTATCTCTATATGTCACATCACTAAATCTTATATCATTTGAGTGGTAATAATCTTTGAATAACGTAAAAAAAATTACATATTTTTATAATAGGATTAAAATTTGATATTTTTATAAATAAAGGGACTAAATATACTTATTTTAAAATATAAGGACCAAAATTATATATTAATAAAAATAGAGAGAGATTAAAAGTAAAAATTAACCTATTTATTTATTAGAATCCTATTATATCATAATTATTTATGTAACATTGAACTTTTTGTTAATTATTACCATTTTTTTATTATGTGGTGTGGTGTTTTGAGATGTATCGTTGAGGAATTATGGGTGTTAATAAATTCTTGAGGAGTCTTTAGGTGTTTTAAATGATTTCTCTAAATAAAAATTTGATTTGACCCTGGTGGAAAAGTATATAAGATTTATTTTGAGAATTAAACTTCATAAATTCATTCTCGAGATTCCTAAAGAGATAAATTAGGTAGAGGAACTCTAAGATTTTGAAATCTTCCTTCTTCTTTTTAGGTTTCCTGAGCGTGTAGAAAATCATTATTGATCAACGAGGTTGTGATTCAAAATTATTGGAGTTGAGAATCAAGTTGTGGTGTGGTGAGGAGCTTTCCAGAGCTCAGACATTTGAATCGTTCCTTCTCCCTTTTGCCTTTTTTTGTGTGGTTTCGAGATAAAGGGAGCTAGATGAATCTTAATTGATTTTGTTGTACGATGGTTGGATTACATTGAAAATGTGGTTGCGTTGATGATTGAATGATGGAATTCGTATGCTGAGCTTTTTTGGGTGGTTGAATATGCTTGGGGATATGTTAAGGTGTATGATGGTGCAACATTTGTTGGATGTTGAAATTTTGGTTGGATTTGAGCTATTTGGAGTGCCTATATATGTTATGATATGTTGCATTTTGGAAATTTTCTAGTTTTCCAATGGTATGAGCCGATTTCATGAATCTACAAGTGTAGAATTCATTATCACACTAGGCACGTCTACATAGCGTCAGGCGTGGTTTCAATCAAGAGTACTCTGTCTTGTTCACGTGCAAGCATAGGAGTGATGAGAGAATTGACTTTGTTTGGAATGGTGCCAAGTTCCAAAGGAGTGATGTTAGATGTGAGAAGAGACTCATCTCTACTTAGATTCGGGTCGATCGTGGGACTTTGTCACACCAAGTGTAAAGGTCCAAGGGTCTCTACCTAATCCACGTCAAGCGCAGGTTGTATGATGCTAGGCATGGACAAGGCAAAGGGTACCCTGCCCCGATGACGTTCGATAACGTTGGACACGAGATGCCTTAACTTGTTGTTATATGATGAAATTGATGAACATGTATAGGATAGTTGGATCTATTACATATTGTGTGATGATCAAGTTGTGTTATATGTTATATATTGATGTATGATGTTGAATCTCTATACATTGATCTAGGATAGTGTATAATGTTGAGTGTCTTTTATTCATGAATTGCACTCAACTTTTGGTACTCTTTTTGAAAAAATTATAAATATATTTATGATAATTTACTCATAAGTAGGAAGAATCAAGTTTATATTAAAAGACAAAAGAGTAGTAGAAAATTAATGATGATTTCCCTCCTTTTTTGCAGAAAAATTTAGGAAGACAAAGTTCCACAACCATAGTTGTGGTTCTGGAGCTATAACTGTGAGAATCTGGGGAACCATCAGGAGAACAACAATTTGTAGCCATGGTTGTGGTTCTGCAGCCATGGCTGTGGAAATCTAGAATGAAAAATTCAAGGGTCCAGAGACTTGAAGCTATAGTTGTGGGCTCACAGCTAAAGCCATGGAGTACTAAGAAGCAAGAGAGGGCACTAGAGAGTCACAACCATAGCTGTGAAATTCACAGCTACAGCGTTGGAGGTTCCTTAAGCTTGAAGGAGTTTCCACAACTATGACTGTGAAACCACCGCTGCAGCGGTGAAGCTTACTTCACCTTGAAGAACTCTCCACAACTATAGATGTGAAACTACAACTGCAACGGTGAGCTTAAAAATTTCATTTTCTCCCCTGTTTTGAAGCTAATATAAAAAGGGAAACGAAGGGAGAGAAAGGGGATCAAAAAACAAATAGAGAAAAAATAGGATTGGGAGCACGAAGAGGAGAAAAATAGAGCAGAAACGAAGATTGGGAAGATGGATCATTTGAGAACGAAGATCAACCTCTTTTCTTCATCTTTTTACTTTGTAATTTCTTCTTCCACTCCTATGATCTTGTAATGTCCATGTGTGTCTAAACCTTGTGAGGATTGGTCCTGGTGTAACTACTAACACTTGTATTTCTTAAATCTATATATGCATTTCATTCTCATTACTTGTGCTTGATTATACTTTTAATGCTTATATCGACTTGATCACCCGTTGTGTGAATTCTTGGTTTTTAAATCCTGTTCGAAAACATTTTTGAGAACCCGGTCTGAATCTTGCACCTAATCACCTCTTGTTCTAGGGATAGACTTGATATGGTTAGTCACCTTTGTTCAAGTCATTATTCTTAATGCAAAGTGTTAGTCTCAAAACATAGAGGAATCGTGTTTTAGATTAATCACTTTAAGATTCAACTTTGAGGAATCTTGTTGAATTATTAAATGAACGTGGAAGTCGTGAAGTTGAAATCATATTTATTTTAAGAAAATTTAAGAGTTAGCAAGTGCTCCTGGGTCCAATCCTTGTTTCATATAATTGTTCTTATAACTTTTACACTATCGTTTCAATTTTACTTCACATTAGTTCACTTCCAATCATATCAACGTCTCTTTATTAATCATTAGAGTAAGAATTACTAAACTCTCAAATCCTTGAGGACGATACTGTATTTCTACAACGAAACTTGGTCCGCTTGCCAAGTGGAGTGGTAAAAAATCCTCATCATATAACTGATTAAATGATTCTATAGTATAGTTGTTTTTTACTTTTACACTATTTATGTTAATTTTTTTGAATTCTAGCTTATCCTTACATGTTTCTATGCGATTGAATTATGATGACTATATTTGGTATGGGAGCAGAGCATGGATAGGTTATTATTGGAGTTTGTTTTGAGGCCATTTTGGATGATGATGGTGTGAATCTTTTGAGTTACCTTAGTGTGGAAGAAAATATGCACAAAGTTTTGATGATGCCAAAGCATTGAAGAAAGTAAAGGTCAAGTTAAAGCAAGCTGATCAAGAAGCAAGATCTCAAGTAATAACTAGATAAGTCTTGACTGCTTAGCTTAGTATGTAAAATGAACTTTTAGAATTTGCAAATTTGACTTGGCCATTAAAATAAGAATTTCAAGAAAACCTAAACTTAATACTTTTGAATATAAGAATAAGTTGTTTGAAAAGAAAGCAAAAAGAGTATTCAAAAGATTAAACAAAAATATTTTTAACTGGAAAATAGAAGCTCTTTATATCTTAAGTTTTCATAAGCCAAAACAAGTGACATGTTTCTGGTAATCGATTACCACTTTCTGTAATCGATTACCAGAGAAAGAAAACCTTTCAAAATGTTAAAATGCTCTCTGGTAATCGATTACCACTGACTGTAATCGATTACCAGAAGAGAAATTTTCAAAATTTGAATTTGAACTATACAACGTTTCAAACATTTTGAACTTAAACCGTTGTAATCGATTACCAAGTCTTGTAATCGATTACCAGAGCCTATTTTCTGAAAAATTATAGAGAGTTACAACTCTTCATGAAAAGACATAACTCAAGAAACAATTGTCTATTAATACCTATCATTTTTCAGAGAAAAGTGACGAACTCTATTGTGAAAATAATCTTTACAAATCACTTGGCCAAAATCATTTGCAAAATCTCTAAAGAGTTCATCAAAGATCATGAAAGTGTAATATCCACTCTTCAAGAGAGTCATTTTGTAATACTTAATAGATCATTGGATCTGTAAAGGAAAAAGGGTTTTTCTCCTTGTTGGTGTTTGAATCTCAACACAAGGAAAGGGAGTTCCGAGGTGTTGGAGGATTCATTTTCTTGTAAGGTTTACAAGAGTAGTGGAAATTTCAAGTGGGAGACTTGAGGACTGGATGTAGGCAGGATTGGCCTAACCAGTATAAAATCAAGTTTGCAATTCTTCTTCCCTACACTTTTAATTTCTTGTTATTAATTATAATTATGTAGTTTGCATCATCATTCATTCCTTCAAATTTGTCTAAGAAAATAAATTGATAAAGAAGTAATTGAAAAAGTTTTTTTTATAAGAGGAAATTTAGTAAACTTAATTCACCCCCCTCTTAAATTAATTGAGGCTAAGGGACTAACACTTAGTGTGGTTGGTTGTTAGTAGTCTTGCTTGACCAACAACTAAGATTTCTTTCATACCTTAGTATCATATTATTGTATAGATATGTATACATTGTATATGATTTAGTAGTTGATAAACTTTTAGCTATACATGTATATATTATCATCTATATATCTAAATATTACTAGTATGTTGATTTTATTCGATTATAGTTTTAATATTCCTCTACTGTTATTAGTTGTGTTGTTAAGTGTAGTGACTTGGTAGATCGTTACACTTTTATACAAACACAATTATCTTTTTTCTATTAATTATTTAATAATAACAATAATAATAAGATTTTAATGTGATTATCATTTATTCATTAAATAGGTAGAGTGGAGAATAGGGATGGACATGGATCGATTTGGATTAAATTTGTATTATTTTTTTTATATCAAATTTGATTAAATTTAATCAAATTGATTTGAATTGGATTTTTTCTATTTTTTTACGATTCAAACTGATCTACTCCGACTATAATTATATTAATTTGAATTGTTCCATCAATTTTTTGAGTTAAAAAATTAAAATTAAAAATAAATTAAATGTTGAAAAATTAAAATTAATGTTATATTCATTCTCAGGTGGTATGAGTAGTTATAACATACCTATACGTAAACTCTAACTCTAACAAATTATTTTGTTAATTATTATTTTTTTACACTTTTATTATCCTTCAATTTGTTAAGGTTAGAGTATAAAAAAATACCAATATATAATACTTCATCTATCTCATAATAAGTATCGTATTAAATGAAAAAATAAATTTCATGTTAACATTTTAATGTGGTAATAATTGCTTATTTTTTATTTACACCCTAGTAATATTTTGTAGAGAGTGATTTTTGTATTATATCCTTTTTAGCAAAACAAGATTAATCATGAGGTTAATTTATAAAATCATTATTTTCTTTCATCTATTTATTAGTTTTTATTGATTTGTGTAAAATAATCTTGGATGACCCTTGTTATGGAACAAAGGGAGTAATTGATGAATTTTCAACGTCAAAATCCATAATCTAATTCAAATAATGATTTAAGCTAATCCATATTTTTTTCTTTGGATTCAATGTCTTAGAAAGTGAGTTATAAACCTAACTCAACTTACAAAATTAACTTGTAAAGTAAAAATTGTCCCCCTACTTATATACTATTTAATTATCTTATTTATATATAGTCAATGTGAAACTTGATTCATAAAAAAACGGTATGTGACCCTTTTTAATAACTTAGGATAGGTAAGATTTGAATTTGTTTTCTAACACACCTTTCTCACACCCAACATTATTTGATTTGGTATGTGTCAATGATAAGTAACCATTTTAGAGGGGATATAAATAGATCTAATACCATCTTAAAAAGTGAATTATAAGTTTAACTCAATCTTATAAAATTAATTTATAAAAAAAATTATTTCTTACTTGTATATTCTTTAATTAACATGAATCAATAATTGATTCAATATCTTTTAATTTTAAAAGTTAAAAGAGCAAATATTTAATAAACCATTTTTAAAGATGAAAATTACAGTAAAACTATAGGACAAAAATTATATATAAGGTGATGTATAGTATTTATTTGGTGTGCTTACGACCCTGGTATTGGCACAGGGATAGAGTTAAATGGAGTGAAGGATGAGTGAGATGGATTACGTGTCTATGTGGGATTAGTGAGGAATGAAATCCCACGTGGGTTCACTTCACGTGCTTGTTGTGTGGCAGACATGATGCGGGTGCACGCCTCTTTCTTACTAATGTTTTTTGGACATCACAGTACGTAACAAAACCAAATCCTTATCCTTTCCTATAATCTAACCAATAATCACCCTTTCCATTGCTTTATTACCCTAAACATCATGTCTTGTCAATTTTCTACCAAATTTTGAGATTTAATTCACTCCTAAATAATTATGTTCCTCGCTTTCCCTCCCTTTAAATCCTCATCATTTGGCTCTTATCCCCATATGGCTCCAACATGCTGCCTTTGCCTGCATTTGCACCTGCACTTTGCTTGCTTTTCTCTCCTCAACTCAATTAAGAGCTTCTTTCCACGAATATTCATATTCGTTTTTGAGAGAAACCAAAGATTCTAAGACGTGCGTCTTGCTCTTAGCTACCACGTACAACATGTCAATGGAGAAACAAAAGATTACGTTGTATGAGTGGAAATGGACGAGAAACCAAGCACGAGGTGCAGGTGCATCTGCAGGTGAATGACATCTTGGTTAACATCAACTTCACCAACTTTTTCTGTACTGTGCGCCTGAATAAAAAAGAAAGGTAATAACTAACAACAACACACTGTGATATGCTATATACCAGATAATTATATTTAATGAGTATGTTCAATCTTAAAGTCCGTACATATAATATATAGAATAACACTTACTAAAAAAGGTTAATTCATTACTTTAAGTGATTAATTAGTTGCTGACTAAAATGGAAACAAGTTAAGATTACAAATATGTTTAAATACATGTTAGAAGTACTTTATATATCTTTTGGTTCTTGTAAGATTCCCTTTTCCCCTCTACATCCCATATGCTATATCATTTTATGTTGTGTCCTGTATATTTAGTGTGTTTGTATTATTGTTAAAATTTTACACACTTATTAAACGAAAAATATAGAAATAGTTACTTTGTATTTTGGTATTTTGGAAAGTGTATTTTTATATTTTCGTTAAAAAAATAGTTTTTCAAACAAGCTGATAGATACCCACTGTTCGTACCTGTGTGTAGATCCAGATCTGAATATGGGAGTGGAGTACGTACCTCTCTATTTATGTATGTTGTTAAAATTTTGTTAAAAAGGGGTTCAATTCGAGGAGATATGCACTAAAAATTCTAGCCACCCTTTTGAAACAATGGATAGTTTTTGAAGAGCTTAATTATTTAGCAAAATCTCGTCAGAAATTAATGGTATATGCCTCCGGAATATGGTTAAATTGATCTGAGGGTAAGAAAACCTTCCACATGATTCTAATAAATTTTAAACTTTTCTTGATGAAAATGTTGATACTAAAATGCAAACGAGCCTAAGAAACTAACCATTGGCTTGATTTCCCTTTCTAGTTGATTGATATATACTCTAGAATTCATCATTGAAGAGAGATTGCAGGACATGCGAGTTATATGCTTTTTTATGGTTTTGTTTTGCGTTTCTTTCGATCCCATGGAAACGACACAAAGAAATAATGGAGAAACCAAGTTATTGCTTCTTAGACGATAGTTTTTTCTATTGACATAAACAAAGATCTATGAGCTAGAGAATTCGATAACTATGCCCTAGCTAGATAGCGAGTGATCCAATTAATATATTGATATCATGTGATATATATAATCTCATTTTCATTTGGTAATATGCAGAAAGGACTTGCACACAAACACGATGATATTCATTTATTTTAATTTTAATGATATATATATATATATATATATATATGAGGAGGGATCCTTTTATTCCAGGAGTAAGTTTACTTAGACTTACTCTGTTCAATAACTCATGTTTTACATCAAATTCCAACGATCCAACTGTTCAATTTAAAGTTCTTAATGCATAGATCAAATCTGTAATTTTTTTAAAAATTTGAAAATCATTTTGATATTTCTTTTCATTAATTCAAATTGACGGATAATCATAAAATCATTTTATACATTGATTCGAATTAATGAAACGAAATATCAAATATTTTTCAAATTTTTTAAAAATTTACAGATTTGATTTATACATCAAGAACTTTAAATTGAACGGTTAGATCATTGAAATTTGATGTAGAACATGAGTTATTGAACGGAGTAAATCTAGGTAGACTTATTCCGGGAATAAAATGATCCCTCCTATATATATATGTTAGAAATTTTATTTCTAATATTTAATATAGGATATATATATATATATATATATATATATATGTGTGTGTGTGTGTGTGTGTGTGTGTATTATTTATAACATTTATATTAGTTATTTACATCTAATTAAACTCAATAAAAGTGGTCTAATTTTAATGAACATAAACTACCAATAGGAAAAACTCATATGGACCCAATAAGTAAAAATTGAATTTGGCCCATTAGGGGTTAATGAAAATCCTAATAGATTTAAAATTGTAAAGATGATCATGGTTTTCAATGCACAAAATTAAAAGAACATCTTTTTCTCCTCATCACGAGAAAAATTTAGTCCAATTTACAAAATTCAATGATTTAACTAAAGAAAATCATTGCACCAAAAGACTATTCCATTATAACCTTCAATCAACGTCAATGGATATTCCATTATAACCTTCAATCAACATCAATGGATCTTCCATTATAACCTTCAATCAACGTCAATGGATCAAGATATAATTTAAACTCAAGAATCTTGGTCATTGTTGTTAGATTATTGGGAATTGAAGTCTTTTTTTTTGTGAATTTTGTGATAGCATTAGGGTGTGTTTGTTTATAAGTATTATTATTTAGTCATGCTAATACTTTTGAATACCCACTACTATCGTGTTTAAAAGAAAATTTAGCAACTATGGATCTTCCCCATTTATTTGCATGTCTAGTAATTTTTTAATTAAATTAGTTGTTATAGTACGTTATCAAAGTAACCTCTATTGTGAAAATTAATTTAATTGAAATTACGTAGATGTTAGTATGGTATTGTTTATGTGAATTGTGTTCGATCCAAAAGAAGACAAAATTTGGCCAAATAATAATAACATGCATGTGATGATAGATATGTAACAATTATAAAGTATTTTTTTTTTCACGTGAATAATAGTCGATTCAAAGAAAAACTATTATTTGCTAGAACTAATTGTGAATATTTGATCATTGGGATGAGAGTATTAATTACAAATTAATTTCTTTGCCCAAAGACTAGAAATTAATGTTGTGTTGGTATCTGTGATGGACCCATCATGTAAAATATTTGCTTATTTTGTTGTATATAACTTATGTGAGTTATAATACTTAGAAGGATAAATGGGCCTTTAATGAATTCATTTCTCATAGTGTGCAAGAAAAGGAAAGACAACAAAAATTGAATTTCATTTAGATTTATTTGAGATTTGTTGTACCATCTTTTTAAGTGGAATTTGATTTTTATTTCTAGTATAAACAAAATTGGTTTTTCTTGTTCGTTTGAAAATAATAAATTTAGTCTCTATCAAAATATAAATAGTTTTGGTTCTAGTTTCTTAATTGATAATTTATATATGCTTTGTTATTAGCTCCCATAATGAAATACTGCAAATAAGTTCACGAGAAACAAAATAAAAATTAAATGAGAACTCAATCACTTTATGGCATAAACATTTAAGTCATATCTCTAAACAGAATTCAGAGGCTTGTGTACTATTTATCTTAAGATAAATTGTACTTTTATTTCTCTATAATATTAAATATATAATTTTGATTATTTTTTTAAATATGTAATTTTAGTCACTTAATTTTATAAAATTCATAATTTTATTCCTCTCATTGAATGTTTATACCTGCTACAAATCATTAAAATTGTAACTTAATTATTATTTGACATTAAGTAAAAGATATAACAATTAATATTTAGGTTAAATTTTGTTATTAATTCTCATTTTTATCTCATAAAAGTGATAAAATGATATGAAAATAAGATATGAAAACGAGAATTAAAAATAAAATTTAACTTAAATATTATCAAATATTAATTACTGTGTCATCTATATAATATTAGGTTATCATGAATGTTACAATTTTAACGATTAATAGATGAACATTCAACAAAAACACCAAAATTATCGATTTTATAACATTGAAGGACTACAATTATGGATTTAAAATAAATTGACAAAAATTGCAAATTTGATATTATAGAGGGATTAAAAGTACAATTTAATCATATATCTATTATCTATTGAGCCAATTCGTTAAAAATTTAAAAAATTATTACAAAAAAATATTTTTCAAATAATTATTATTTTTAAAAAATAGATAGATTTTGTTTCTTAAAAATGTAAAAAGAAATTACTTATATTTAAAATAAATAGTTTAGAAACACAGACTAAAAAGGTTAAAAAAATGTTTATTGTATTAATTTTTTTTTTTTTAAGTTTAAACAAAAGGACCTATTATCTATTATATTATTTCATATTATATATTAGGTTTTGTTACGTATATAGATATTATGTGAAAAAATTATATTGATTCTTTTCCCTCTAAAATATCATCAAATTTTATTTTAATATTTTATCATAAAAATACATAATGCATAATTGTTTATAAAATTAATAAAGGGATACCTTGATTTGGTGCTCCGATTCTTTTATATATATTTTTTGAATCCCTTATGTAACTAATTTGTACAACTGTTCCACCATCTTAAAGTTAATTGCGCATCTTTTCACAAATAATAATTAAGGAAATTAAGTAAATTATAATTAGTGTGAATTTTATAATTTGAACATTAATTCAAACTATTATATTAGATATTTTTTTATTGAAGTTGATTGATAGTAGTAATATATATTCGAATACATAATTAAATTAAAGAAATTATGACCAATATGATTTATACAATTTGAACATTTAAACTAATAATACAATATACATAACTAAAATCAATTATTATATATTACTAATATATATATTCTAATACATAATTATAGTAATATATTACTAATATAAATTATAATAGATAATCATATATAATATATATTTTTTTATTTTATCATTTTTATTATAAGATCATGCCTTTCCTATATATCTATTTTGTGTATATTACTTGTTTGTGGGGAAGGGTTAGTAAAGAGTAGTCCTAGAGTTAAACTGGGTTTATAACATAAGAAAGTGTAAAGTTAGTTAAGAGAATGCTAAGACATAAATACTTAGGAAAATGAAAAATGAAATTTTATAAGTTTCAATTTTATAATAGTTAGATAGATAAATTAGAAAGAAGGTTCCCGAAATCCAATATTTCTTCTTGATTTTTGATCATCTCACAAATCCAGGATCTTCTTCAAGCTTGAGATTGAAGTCTCATATAGTTGAAGGAAGATCATTAGAGCATAGATTTCTAGAGATCAGAGTTGAGAAAGCTAGGTTATGGAAAAGTTCTTCTCTTCTTCAATGTTTGTTTCTAGGAAGCTAATATAAGGTAAAAGAAATTTGATCCTTGCTCCTTTTGATTGAATGTTTGTTCTTGATGTGGTTTTAAGCAAAGATCGTGGCTTAGTGTTGAATTTTTGGAGAATTTCTCTTGTTGGGTTTTGGGTCTTGCCAAAGGGAGAATGGTTTTTTTTTTTTTTGTAAATTGAGCTCTCATGTGTGATTAGAGGCTTTTTATTTTATGATTTGATGTGGTGGTTGAAGTTTTGAACTATATAGGAAATGTTCTGGGCACTTGGGAAGCCCTACATGTGATGTTTTCTAGACTTTTTCATTGAGGGAGCCTTTATATATTGAAGGGCAAGGTGTAAAATGGTGGATTCCGCTTAGCGAAATTGATCATGCTTAGTGAAAATGATGAACAAGATGAATCTTGGTTGAGCAAATAAGCCAATCTCTCATGTGATTTGGGAACTCATACTTTTGCTTAACATAAAAGGTTGACTAAGTGAGTTTTAGCCTTTGTGAGTATATTTGAGAAAATTGCCAAGCGAAGGAATCTTTCTCAGTGAATTTCAGCCTTTGTGGTAAGTCTCTTTTGAGTCACTCAACGAGTTTTGGCATCTATGAGATGACATTTTTAATTTTCTCAAGGAAGTGATTTTCACTTAACAAATTTATGTCTATATGATTTTTAAACATTGATGTTTAGTCAACCAAAAATGTTGGCTTATAGGGTGTTGGCCCCTAATTGAAGGTCGTGCAAATTCTCTCAACGAGGGGTCTTCGTAAGAATTTTTTTTTCTCTATGGTGGAATTCGCACAGTGAGAAGGGCTTGCTTAGTGAATCATGTATTTTGACTCGATGATCTAGTGTATTTTGTGGTGTATTTTGGACAGCCTTGAAGGCTAAGAATGTGCGGATGACCAACTAGTGGTTATGTGTAATGTTGTGAATTGTTGTATGATGTGAATGATGTCTTGCATGAAGATGTGAGCCTATTTGTATGTGAGCCTATTTGTATGTGAGCCTATTTGTATGTGAGCCTATTTGTCGTTGTGTATGAAATTTTGTATACAATGTTCCATGATGTTGAGAGGTGATTTTTGGGGTTAAACCTCCTATTTTATGGTATCAATGAAAATGTTACCAAGGTGGTTTAAAGGAGAATGGTGTTAGCTTCCATGGGAAGCATTTTGTTGAAGTCATTCAATGGAAGATGTTAAACGGATATCTGTGAGAGCTTTGGACCCCATACTCAATATTATGGACATTTTCTTTTAAAAGAAATGGTTATTCTTTAAATGTGTTTTGAGAAAATGGTATGAAGCTAATTGCTTCATATTTGTAAAAAAAAAAATAGTTGTGTTTAGGTTTTTGGAACTAGATGTGAGTGACACAAAAGTTATGAGTTGCTTGGAGAACCCAAACTTAGTACTAGAAAGGTGTGTCAAATTTTGAGGATAAAAGGCTAACTAATCCCATATTAGGTATGGTATTTGCGAGTTGATGTTGTAGTAGACTCATACCTAAACTTTAATATTCTAAATAGTAATCCAAAATTCTCATAGTTTACATCAACAAAGTCCAAGAGGCGGTGTGAGGATAGTTTGTTAGGTCAAATTTAAATAAACTACTCATGTTGGAGATCTCTAAATTGTTTATGCATGATAACACATGATGTAATAGACTTGCAATGAGATGTATACATTTGCATTGTGTGGTGTTCAATTTGTGAATGTGTACCATGTTTCCTCTGCGTGTAGTGATGGTTTATGATGTCAGAGTGGTGTAGCTATGTGCTTAATGTTCATATTCATGTTGTTTACATTATTATATGTTTATTTCTTTGATATCAAGCTTACCCTTCTATCATATGTTTGATTGTAATGATGGTGTCTTTAACATGGGAAGAAACAAGGATTAGCCAATAGTCAAATTGAATTGCTTGTTAGAAGCATTAAATTCATAGAATATGAATCCTAAAACATTTAGAAAGAATATATCAAATTTATGTAAAACTGTCTTGAAGAGTTACTCATCTCCTTTTCTTCTTTTTATTTTCTTTGAATTGTTAGATTCAAAGAATATGAAGGATGAAAAAGAATAATAACTTTTTTTTTTACATAAGTGAATAATAATTCTTACACTTTATTTATAACATGAAAAAAGAAATCACAATGAAAAAAATAAAGAAAATAATACACATTTATCACAAAAAAAATCCATCATTTGATTGACAATAAAACATAAAATAATGGAGGAAAGGAAAAAAATGGTGAGACCCAATTAAATATTTTTCTTATGCCTAAAAGAAAGAAAGCAAGATAAAACTTAATGACCATGGAAACCTAAACTATCCTTATTTATTATACATTATCTTTTTCTAATTGAGACATTTATGCCATATTATATATATATATATATATATATATATATATATATATATATATATATATATATATATATATTCCTCTTCTTTCCTTCTACTTTTTATACAAACAACCTAAAAAATACATTTTTTTATAGTTTATACTCATTTTGTTTTCTCTCTCTTTTTTTTTCACTTTCTTTTGTTTATCTTCCCTTCCTAAATCAAACAAAGAATTAACGTTTCTCTTAAAATGAATAACTTGATCTTTCCTCACAAGACAACATCATTATAAAAGATGGAACTGTATGGTTTTCTTTCTTGTTTTACACATTTTCTTACTTTACAGAGTTAGTTTTAGTCCACAAACACCATATTCAGTTTCTTACATTATTTCTTTCCTTTTGTTAACTGAAGTAAATAAATCAGAGTTTACTTGGGTATAGTGGCAAGTTCACGACACTCTGGTGCAAAGGAAGGCTGCTATAATTTGCACTGTGGAGGGATTGTTGCACGGTTTTAATTTTAAACTTGATTGCGTATATTTATATATTAATCCTGCAGAATGCACTCCGAATTTTCACTCTCTGAAATTGACCCTCCAAAAGAAAATTGTAATATATTATATTTTGGATCGTGCTTTTGCCGTAAGCTCTCTTCTGAGGATTTTACCCGAACCTGTCTTAGGAACACTGCTGATGAACGTCACCCTTCGCAATCTTTTGAAAGGTGCAACCTGTAAGCAAGTATAAAAATGAGTTGCGATTCAATTTGCTTCAACCGTATCTGTATTATTATTTGATACTCTTGAATACTTCACCAGAAGTCTTTTAAATTATGAAAATATTTATCTATATCGATACTCTTGGAATCCGCGTGAAGTTTCGAAGTCATAAAAAAAGTTGTGAAAATCCAATATAGCTAAATAAGACAGATTCAAGTCTATTTATGCTATGAGTGAAAGTAAAAAAATTAAGCTTGTTCTTTATGTTTCTCTTACCTGATTAGCAATAAACTTCTGAATCTCTTCCTCAGTCAACGAGCTATTGGGTGAACGAACAACATAGGCAATTGGAACCTCACCAGCCTCATCATCCGGATATCTATCGAAAGGAAGTAACTCAACTGTGAAATCCTAATAATAAATAACATCAAATGTATAAATTTAAACTACAGATCATTTGTGATACTTACGGGACAACAACAGCCTCCAGTATTTCAGGGTGAGAAACAAGAAGCCCTTCAAGTTCTGCTGGTGCAATCTAGATACAAGGAGGCAAACGACTCTTAATTCAGTAAGATTAAACTCTTGATCTTAAATATTTATTGTCCCCGATAACCAGAAGGATTATAATATAAACAAATTATCAGAAATTACACCCAAAAAAGAAAAACAGAGCAGCACATGCATTATTATGGACTGAAATACTACAATTTGGGACATGGAATATTTGTTTAATGCACTTCAACACCCCATTATCTTTAAGATAATCAGGTAAGCCTGACAATGATTTGGTTAAGATTTCAGATATATAATCATTCGTTGTACTGCATAGCAGAAAACTTTCACTTTCATTATTGACATGGTTTTTGCACTATGTACCTGGAAACCTTTGTACTTAATCAATTCTTTGATACGGTCAACCACATAAAGTTGCCCATTTTCATCAAAATATCCAAGATCTCCTGTATGTACCCATCCCTTTTCATCTATGGTCAATTTTGTGGCCTGTGGATTGTTATGATAACCTGAAAAAAATTTTAACAGTAGCAATGAGTTTTATAAATGAAAAGCCTACAGAACAAATTATGTCAAACTCCCTATAGAATAAATAAAGAGTAAAATCATGTTGATCCCCCACATCCCAACAGGAAACAAATGAGACGAGTAATTTGAATTACAATTTCCAACCAGAGAGTCAGACAAGTAAAGAACTTCAAGAGTGAAGCACCATAGTTTATAAATACCCTTTACAAATTATTGGTAAAATGAAATATGATTACAAATTTATTTAAAAGCGTGAAGAAGGAACGTGAAGAGTGTATGGAGACGATCCACTCTTATTAAGTTATTATTAACTCTAGGAGGAGGAGTTTGCATTGGCAGAGGAGTTATAGATATACTCGAGTCTTGACTGGAAAGTTTATAGAGGGGATATCAAGCAGTTTATGCTCTATCTTCCAATAACCTCAAGCAGGCCGGACATTCAATAAGGCAATTAAGGCTAATGCCTAGAACTCCCAAACTTATAAGGCTTCCAAATTCTTTTATTAGTAATATTATTGATATAAATTAATTTTTAAAAATTAATAATATTTGAGATAAGACTCAATATTTTATAAGATACATATCTTATATTTTTTATTATTAAAATTACTTGAAAGTGTTAAAGCCATAAAGTTTCAAGCACAAAAAATAAGGGATGCACTTGTTCAATTATCGAAAACTAGTGAAGATCCTAAGATAAAGAGTAAAGTCATGTGTTTAACAACTTATGAGATGGAGAATTTTGAATTTTTATTAGGAATGAATATTTGGGATATATACTTTTTTGCAGTTAATTCTGTAAGTAAGATTATGTAATTTAAAGATATGCATATAGATGTTGCTATAGATCACTTAAGAGGCCTTATAACTTATTTAAGAAATTATAGTGAAAATGATTTTGCATCTGCATTAGAATCTACCAAAGAAATGACTATTGAAATGGATATAGAGCCTAAGTTCAATTAAAAACATAAGATTCATAGGAAAAAATATTTTGATGACATTGATAGTAATGAGATAGCTCATTCTGCTGAAGATTCTTTTTGCATTGATTATTTTTTGTATATTACATCAATCTATTTCTTCTATTAAGGGTCGATTTGAACAATTTTTAGAATATGAAAACATGTTTAGTTTTTTATTTGATTCAAATAAATTTAAAACTTTAGGGGAAGATGAATTGAAAAAATATTGTATCAATCTTGAAAATATTTGAAGTTTTGAGGACCATTCTGATATTAATAGTCTTGATTTGTTTTCAGAATTAAAGTCATTGAAAGAAATTCTAACAAATGAAATTAACACAGCATTAAAAATATTAAACTAAATAAAAAGATCATGTTCTTTTCCAAATACATACATTGCTTATAGAATATTATTAACATTACCTGTAACTATTATGACTGCTGAAAGAAGTTTTTCAAAATTAAAATTGATTAAATCATATTTAAGATCAACTATGCTATAAGATAGATTGAATAAGTTAACTATATTATCTATTGAGAGTGAGATGTTAGAATTACTTGATTATAAAATTTTAATAAATAATTTTACAGCTAAAAAAGCCAGAAAAATAACATAAAAATTATTAGGCTATATTAACATAGGTCAGTGTCTTAATTTTTCCTAAGCCCCCAAAATTCCTAGATACGGCCATGACCCCAAGTCCCTTTCTTACTATATTCCTAGAAGCGTAACAAGAACATTACAATATGATGGTATTAATGGTCTTATTTTGTCATGCCAGTGTCTGTTTAACCTAACTTGTCTGGCCTAGGAAATTCAGCTGCCAAACAACTTACCATGGTTAATGGTTTAAGATCCAACGCATAAAAAGTGACACCATTGTACTACCAGTAAACTGTAAAGGGTTATCTGGTAGCCTTTTTTAATCACTGACTAAATAGTAGATACTAGACCAAAAATAGGAAATTTCTGCATAAGCACACATATATAAATGCTACATTACATAACATGGCATGCACTCTACCTTGCATCATGCTAGGACCTCGTACCCATATTTCCCCCAACTGTCTAGGAGGGAGCGGCTTCTGTGTATCCACACTCGCTATTTGAGCTTCGACTCCCGAAGCGAGCGTTCCCGTTGAGCCAGTATGTCGAATTCCTGCTCTTGGACTCTCCACAGAAATAATGCCACAAGTTTCTGTCATACCATAGCCCTGACAAAACAAGAAAAATACTACATCAATATTATTTTTTTAAAAGAAAAAAATAACTTCACAGATTATCAAGAGTTTATTCGGCCAGCATCAATCTTAGGTAGGATTTGTGAACTTCACGTATCTAAAATAGTTGTTGAGGAAATAAAGTAAAAATGCACCTGAGGAGCTAAAGGTGTGATACCGATATTTGTTAAGAATGTGTTTATTTATTTAAAGAAAAATTTAAATTAGAATTAAATACGACTTTATATGAGATTAGAGTCAACCATCACTTCTTTGAAAATTTTAAACGAACTACGGATTGTTTGTTTCATTTTTAGCGTAAATTCATATGGAAATTAAGAATGGAAATCAAGAATGTGTTTGAATGAGTTTCAAAAAAATTGTTTTTGAAATGTTTTGATTAATATTCAGGTATTTTTATTACCAAAGCAAGATAGCAATAAAATTTAATATATTTTTTTTTTATAATATAAAAGTTATACAAAGTTGCTTTAATTTAGATTCAATTCAAATTACTAACGTCGGTTTGATGATAATTGAAGTAATATACACATAATCCTATTTCAAACTATGTTGTCATTATTATAGTTTTTTATTTGAAAAAAAAAATAGAATCAATTCTGAAAATAAAATAATCAATTTCTCAACATAGAATTGGAAATGTGAAAATTTATCTAAAATCCCGTTAACTAGTATTTTATACTTTAAATGATTATAGATAATTATGATGTTTTAAATAGAATTTTATTGCCGTGTATATAAATAACATAAAATTTTATAATTTCTAAGTACACGATGCAGATATGCCGTGTATAAGAAAGTTGACATTTACATTTTATATATATATATATATATATAAAAAGGATTCGTTTAATGTAAATTTACTTAAATTAATAATTCATATTTTATATCAAATTTTAACAATTTAACTATTAAATTTAAAATTTTTAATATATAAATTAAATTTACAAATTTTTAAAAAAATTAAAAATTATTTGATTCTTATTTTACTATTGAGTGACAGATAATAATAAAATTATTTTATATATTAATTTAAATTAACGTGACGAAATATTGAAAGATTTTCAATTTTTTTAACAAAGATTCAAACTTTAATTTATTTTATTTTTTTGTGTGGAATTAGTCTCTTGTACTAAATTAATTAGTAAATATTATTTTAATATACTCCGAAAGTAAGTTTGATTTAGCAAGATAACAGGACTTGCATTTAGATTAAAGAGTTAATTATTTTAATCTTGAAGTTTACTAGGTGAGTGAATGGCATGAATTACCTGAATAACGACGACACGTGGAAAACGCCTGGCACACTCTTCCATCAACTCCTTCCCAAGAGGAGCGGCACCCGAACCAATCCGCCTCAACGACGAAAGATCGTACTTCCGAACCACGCTCTGCTTCGCCAGAGCAAGCAGGATCGGAGGCACGAGCCAGAGGTTCGTCACCCTGTGCCTCTCAATCGCCTTCAGAAACGCCTCCAACTCGAACCTCGCCATCGCCACCACCGCACTCCCTCGTCGCAGCGAACTGTACATCACCACCGCCAGCCCGAACACGTGGAACATCGGCAGAACGCACAGAAACACGTCGTTTCGCTCCCCGCCGAGCAAATCGTCGTCCATGCCGATCATCACCGACGCCGCGATGAAGTTCCGGTGCGTCAGGACCACGCCCTTGCTCGTCCCCGTCGTACCGGAGGAGTACAGCAGCGCCGCCACGTCGTCCTGCCGAACGCCGCTCTCCGGCAGCTCCGTCGGCGCCTCCGCCATCTCCATCATCGCGTCGTAACTCACGACTCTCGATGCGGCACCGAAAGTGGTGCCGAGAATCACGGCGGAGAGGTTGAGGTCCTTGGCTTTGTGCCACAGTTCGGGGACGGTGATGAGGAGCTTGGGGTTGGAGTCTTGGACCTGCTTGGAGAGTTCGTGGACGGTGTAGAGGGGATTGGCGGTGGAGACGACGGCTCCGATCGCGGCGGCGGCGAGGAAGCATATCGGGAAGTGGATGGTGTTGGGAGCGAGCAAGAGGACGACGTCGTTTTTGGCTATGCCTAGTTTGAGGAAACCGTGTGCGAGCCTCGTGACTTGGGATTTGAGTTGCGCGAAAGTTAGGGTTTTGGAAGTGTGAGCATCGATGAGAGCGGTTTTGGCGGGAAAAGAGGAAACGCTTTGGAAGAGGAATGAGACGAGGGAAACGTTGGGGTCCTTTGGGAGAACCAAGGATGGCCTTAGTGACCTATATACTCCGTCGCTACCGTAACCCAATTTCTGCATCGAACAAATTTTGTATAATAAATAATTATATGAAGGGTTCGTACTCTACAAGGGGGTTTTGGTTTATGAATTTGGCTGTGTGGAGATGAAATGAGAATTGACTCTTCGTGGTGTGTTTATACTTTATAGCCACCAAAGTCGTGGATAAGAAGATGGGAGATGATCCTGATAGCAACACGAACACATAAGACATTAATTTTCGACAACATGCCTTGTTTGCATTGTATTTGGTAACTACATTTACGTGCAGAGGATGAGACTCAGGCTATGACTTTTCCTATGGTGACAACAAGAAATGGAACTCTATAATTAATTTTGATGAAAATTATTTTACATTATTAAGTATAAATAAAATTGGGTTTAGATTATTTTTTATTATTAATTTATATTAATAAAATGTGTGTTGTGTTGAAAAATGAGAATTTATTTTTTTTAAGGTAAAATACACAAGCAAGCAACACAGGACAGAGGCTATGTAACAACTTTGGTAACTAAGAGGGCAATTAGAGGTGGAGAAGTGGATTTAAAATTTTCTTTTCTACATGAATATTCTTGATGTTAACAAGGTCGTTAGGTGACTTATGATATGCAGTAAAAGGTTTCGTGTTAATGACTATGTCTTTGTTTGTATTGTTCGAAACCTTTTAAAAAGGGCTTTAGACCCAAAGAAACACCAACTTAGTTGATATTTTTTGTGTTCAAACACCTTTATAAATTTACAATAAAAAAAATGATATATATATATATAAGTTAACTGTATTTATTTTTTTACAGAAAGTTAATCAGAATAAATTACGTTACATACTAAATTATATTTTACAATGGTATTAAGAAGAAAAAATCTCAATTTATACAACAACGTGTTTGGATTTTTGCACTCAATGGTAAGAGTCTCACACATAATGATAAAAAAAAAATACAAAATGAAAAAGAAAATAAAAAAATATGGATGGAACAGTGTTTTTTTTTTTTTTTTTTTTTTGTTTATGTGTCTCGATATTCAAGTTGTTGATCCTATTTTATAGAGCATGCATCATTCATAAATGTTAATAAATATTCTTTATTTATCGAATCGATATAAAGAAAATACTAATAAATTCATTTAACTGAAAATATAATTATGTATAACTTTTAAAATAACTATGTAAATAAAATAATTTTGACGAAATATAAAATGAAAAGATAGCTAAAAAGAAAAATATAGAATACTCCAATAATTTTTAAAGAAGTACTATTATCTCAATAATAAATTATATATATATAATTAATATAATATAATCTATATTTATTATAAGAAGAATATTCTATTTTCATTTACACAAATTTTTAAATTAATTTATCCTTAAATTTTTAAATAATATTAAAAATTAATAAAATATAAGATGAAGATTAGACATAATATTAATTAATTCAATAAATATTAATAATTCTTAAATATATTTAAATAAATATAAAGGCGCAGAGTACTACGATCCCACTAATAATATATAAAATAAATATCTCTTTTTCATGTTCACTTTTTAAAGATAATTAAACTCTTATATATATTCTATTTTTTTCACCAATATATATATAAGGATAAAATAGAAAATAATATATATGCAAAATAAAAATTACTTTTCTAAAAATAATAACTAAAATTTATTTAAAAAAATTATTTTTTCACAAAGATACAGAGTTTCTTTTTCATTACTAATATATATTAACTAGATAGGTTGGGAGGCCTACGAATACACTTACATCCCCAAATCCTAAAATATAATGACAGCTTTTAGCTCCATCATATCATTGACGATTTATCCAATAGCGTGGAACTGCGACGATCATACTTGGTATGGGAGCAGGTCAGGGCTAGCTTGGAGTTGAGGTGTCCACTGCGAGACGGGGAGTTTTGATCCTCGTGTTGGAGTTATCATTTTGGGTAACGGTTTTGTCTGTACTTGACCGGCACTAGGGAATATTATTTTTGGGATGACTGTACATATATGGAGTTTTATTTTATAACCAAAAATTTAGATAATTTATTTTTATTTGTACATGTATGTATGAGTTATCCAGCTTAATATTTCTCTTAGTTCACTAGCAGTAGTGCGATTCCACTAAGTGTAGAGACCATGGCGGGTCGTTACACTTTTATGGTATCAGAGCCGGTCGAGTCTTTTGGGATGCTCTGTGGGGAGTGATCTTTCTAGGTTTCTGTTGTGTCATATCTCTGATATGTGTTAATGAGTTGTAGCGGTAAAGTGTTGGTAAAAGAATGTTTGAATTCTTTTAGTATGGTGAGGCCTCAGTTGATCAGATCACTAGGGCTATGAAGGGCTATGGAGATGATGGCCATGGTGATGCGGTAGTAAAGTGCTCATTTTGCTTAGATGGAGGCGGGTAGAGCTGCGGTTGAGGCAGCTAGACCGGTGGTCTCTCAGGATGAGAGAGGTTTACCAGAGTTCAGGAGATGTTAGCCTCTTCAGTTCAAAGGGGGACTCAGATCCCGATGTGACAGATTTGTGGTTGTGTGAGATGAGAAGATCTTTAGTGTTTTGAGATTTTCTGAGGAGAGGAAGTTGGCCTATGCAGTATACATGCTGGCAGCGAGATTGTGTACTGGTGGAGAGACACCAGGTAGATGATAGAGAACATAGGTGTGTGGCTTGTTTCCACTCTCAGGCCGTATCTGAGGCTTGGAGATGTAGGAAGTTACAGTGGGGTTGAGGCATGAGCTGAAGAAGGTCATAGTCCCTATGTCTATAGTGGAGTTTTCCTGCCTTAGTTGAGAAGGTAAAGACTGTTGAGAGATTGGTGGGTGGTAGCAGCGGCAAGGCTGCTAGAGTTTACGAGTGATCATCTGGATCTAGGAAGGGAGGTCAGCAGAGAGGACCCTATGACAAGCCTGTTTAGTCTCAGAGAGAAGCTGTTAGTAGAGGGCCTCGTCCTGCTACTCCTCAAGGTGGAGCACAGTCGGTGCAGTGTTACAGATGTGGAGAAGCCCACATGGTTAGAGATTGTCCCATCCAAGGAATGTTTGCTTCAGATGTGGTAGGCCAGGCCACATCTCTAGAGATTGTCAGACACCGCCGACTTTATCTGGGAGTGTCCCGGGGCCACCCAGGCCTACAGCTGTGGGCAGAGTGCTTGCATTGTCAAGTGTAGAGACTTCCATTTCATCAGATTTGGTGAAGAGGAAGGGGAAAGCAGCAGGTGAGGATGTTTTATTTTTTGTTCGATTCTGGTGCCACGCATTCTTTCATTTCTATTGATTGTGTGGAGAGATTGGGTTGTCGGTGTCTGCATGGCACGTTGATTTGTATGTATCTATTATGATTTCAATTTCTTTGGTGACGTCGGAGATATACGTGAGATGCCCGATAGAGGTGTTTGGTAGGAGGTTCTGAGTGAACCTGATTGTGTTGTTCATGGTAGATGTTGACATAATCTTAGGGATGGATTGGTTATCTGCCTATCACATCCTTATAGATTGTGCTCGAAGATAGTTGGTATTTCCTCAGTTAGAGGATGAGGTGTTGTTGTCAGCGGGTCAGGCTGAGTAGTTGATGAGAGATGGAGCTGAGTGTTTCATGTTGTTTGTCGTTTTGAATGATTGAGACGGAGAGGGCCATCACTGGGATTGAGATTGTCAGTGAGTTTCCTATGGTGTTCCCAGATGATGTGCCGGGATTGTCACCTATGCGTGATGTTGTATTTAGCATTGACCTGGTATTGGTGCAAGATCGGTATCAGTGGCTTCTTATAGGATGGTTCAAGCTGAGTTGATAAAGCTGAAAAAACAGATTGAGAATTTGTTGGAGAAACAGTAGTGAGGTCCAATGTTTCTCCTTGGGGCGCCCTGGTACTGTTAGTAGAGAAAGGTGGTGGGGCCGTTTGTGTGATTATCGGTAACTGAATAAGTTGACAATAAGGAATGAGTATCCGCTTTTGAGAACTGATGATTTGATGGATCAGCTGAGGGGAGCTTCGATGTTTTCGATGATTGATTTGAAATCTGGATACCATCAGATCAGGGAAAAGGAGAGTGACATACCGAAGATTACTTTTAGGACTAGGTATGGTCGCTGTGAGTATGTAGTGATGCGTTTCGGTGTCACTAATGTTCCAACAGTGTTCATGGATTACATGAACATGATTTTTAGGTCATTCTTGGACAGATTTGTGGTGGTCTTCATTGATGATATATTGGTGTATTCTAGATCTTTGGAGGATCACCGTGAGCATCTGAGGTTGGTTTTAGAGGTGCTGAGGGAGAGGTAGTTGTATGCCAAACTGTCCAAGTGTGAGTTTTGGTTGTCTGAGGTGAGATTTTGGGCATGTGATATCGACAGAGGGGATTGCAGTGGATCCAGCCAAGGTGGAGGCTGTGATTCAGCGGGAGCATCCGAGGACTGTTACGGGGATTAGGAGTTTTGTTGGGTTAACGGGTTACTATGAGAGATTCATGAAGAGTTTCTCTCGAATAGTAATGCCTTTGAGTTAATTGACTCGGAAAGATCAGCTTTTAGTTTGGATGGACGCTTGTGAGCAGAGTTTTCAGGAATTGAAGGGGTGATTGACTACTTCTCCATCTTTGGTGTTACCTGACACTGGTGAGTATTTTGTTGTGTGCTGTGATGTTTCTCACCAGGGGTTAGGCTGTATGTTGATGCAGGAAGGGAGAGTAGTAGCGTATGCTTCGAGGCAACTTAAGACTCATGAGTGGAATTATCCTACTCATGATTTGGGAGCTTGCAGCTGCGATGTTTGCCTTGAAGTCATGGAGGCACTATCTGTATGGTGCGAGATTCAATGTATTTAGTGATCAGAAGGAATTGAATATGAGGCAGAGAAGGTGGATGGAATTCCTAAAGGACTTTGATTTTTAGTTGATGTATCATCTTGGGAAGGCAAGTGTGGTAGCAGATGTATTGATTAGAAAATTCATTCACATGTCGATTATGATAATTAGGAAGTCGGAGCTGATTGAGCAGTTCAGAGATTTGAGACTAGATGTGGAGGTTGTTCAAGATCACATTAGTTGTGGTATGATCACCATAACTAATGAGTTCTTGAGACAGGTGGGAACTAAGCAATTACAGGATCTAGAGTTGTTGAGAATTTTGGGATTTGCTTGGTACTGAGAGGACAGCTAATTTTGAGCTTAGTGCTGATGGAGATTCTCGAGTGGAAGTGTGATAGTGTCACTAAGGACATTGTGGTTGGGTTGCCTAGGACAGCTAGGAACAGTGACTCTATCTGAGTGATTGTTGATAGGTTGACAAAGTGTGCGCACTTTCTTCCTATCAATAGGTGGTCCTTGGAGAGGCTTGCACAGTTGTATATCAGGGAGATAGTATGGTTGCATGGAGTGCCTTCCAGTATTATCTCTGACAGAGATCCAAGGTTTACTTCCAGGTTGGCAGACTCTGCATCAGGCTTTGGGAACAAGGTTGAGGTTGAGCTCTATTTATCATCCACAGACAGATGGTCAGTCGGAGAGGACAATTCAGTTAATGGAGGATCTCTTTAGAGCTTGTGTGTTGGATCATCTGGGTAGCTGGGAAGAGGTGTTACCATTGGTAAAGTTTATTTATAATAACAGTTATCACTTGATTATTGGCATGGCACCTTTTAAGGCTTTGTATGGTAGGAGGTGTAGGACTCCATTATGTTGGTATCAGGAGGGTGAGTCAGTAGTGGTTGGTTCAGAGTTAGTTCTTCAGACTACTGAGATGGTGAGATAGATTCAGGAAAGGTTGAGGACTACCCAGAGTTGATGAAAGTCCTATGCTGATAGGAGGAGGAGACCTCTAGAATTTGAAGAGGGAGAGCATGTGTTTCACGTTTCACAGTTGAGGAACTACATCAGAGACCTGAGTCAAGTAGTAGAGATGGATGAGGTGCAAGTTAGAGAGAACTTGACCTATGGGAAGAGACCGGTAGGTGTGGTTAATCACAAGTTGAAGAGACCTATTAAGCTGGATAACTCATACATACATGTACAAATAAAAATAAATTATCTAAATTTTTGCTTATAAAATAAAACTCCATATATGTATAGTCATCCCAAAAATAATATTCCCTAGTGCCGGTCAAGTACAGACAAAACCGTTACCCAAAATGATAACTCCAACGCGAGGATCAAAACTCCCCGTCTCGCAGCGGACACCTCAACTCCAAGCTAGCCCTGACCTGCTCACATACCAAGTATGATCGTCGCAGTTCCACCACATGGAAGCAGAAGGGTAAGCTAGAATTCACAAATCAATCATACAAGTATAAAACTATAATCTATACTACACAATCATCCAACCATTTATCATATTCATAGAGTCTCACCATACACTCTATCCAATACTACTCATGCATAACATACAATGCACCAATCATGAAGTCAAACACCACACTTCATCATATTAATAATCATGCAATAAATGCATCTCATGACAGATATCAATGCATATCAATCATCTAATGCGTCGTCACGCATACACCTAGGAGATCTCCACAACAATAGAGCTGTATAAGTGACATTCCATCCTACCGAAGCCACCCCAACCGTTTTCACGCCCAATGCGCCCGCTCGGTCACAGCTAAACAGGATATATAATCCTCACTCGAGTTTACTCGGATGATGTCACTTACACAATTGGAAGTCCAAATCCACCGTCAGGTATAGCACAGCTGGGTACGGGCTTACCACGACCTTGGCATGCATTAACCAAGTCAATTGTGGAGTTTGCCCACCGACTATCCGCAAGGATCCACGCACCTTCCCGAGTACTTGGTTAATGGAATAACCCTCGACCTCATACCCCGCTCCAACACTAGCTAAGGACTTAGAGGAGACTCACCCAACCCAGTGGCCTATCTGAGCACCACTCTCCCAAATCCAGTGGCCTCCCAGAGCACCACTCTCATATATCAGTGGCCTATCCAAGCACCACTCTCAAGAGACTCTATGTGAGCTCTTCCAGTTCGAAAATATTTTTCCTCTCCTCAAGTCCTAGGCTAGACTCATGCCATAAGGCATCACATGCAATCATGCATCATACATCATATATGGTCTGCCCACCATCATGATCAACAGTCATACACATGTCATAAGACATCACATGCAATAATGCATCATACATCATACATGGTCTACCCACCATTATGATCAATAAGCATACTCATATTCAAACATTCATATGTATCATCACAAAGCATACATATGAATCACATCGTACCATACATCATATATCACACATATATGATCTAACATTTTAACTTTAAACATGCATAAGCATCAATTTAAAATAATTATTTTTAAACATATTTACGCTCGGCGTAGCCTGAGCTCGCTCAGCCTAATCCCAACCTGAGAGTCCTAAAACTCATCCACGCCCAGCGCGTTCAACTCACGCTCGGTGTCCTTGAAACAGAGACTTTTAAGAGTATCCACGCTTGACGCAACCAAATCACGTCTGGCCCAACATCCAACCTGAGAGCCCTAAGCTCTTCCATGCCTGGCGCACTCAACCTGCGCCTAGCCTAATCCCAGTCAGAGAGTTCAGAAACTCTCATCCAAACCAACAAATCCAGCCACATGCAAACACAAAACACAATACATAGGCTCCATACAACTCAAAATAACTCAAATCTCACATGCATCCAACCTATACATCAAAATCATCAAAATCCTCCTTTTTCTCAAAACCCCAAAAGATGAGATTTTCTTCAATCCATCTATGGATTCTCCACATTCACGCACCTATTGAGTTTCTAAACTCACATGCAACCTACACAACAAATATTCTAGCTTCCCTTACCTGAAGGTTGGCTCAGAATAGCCAACAACTGTGACGAAATAGAATCCCCTTCCAAAGTTCAACCTGGAACTTCAATCATCCCAAAGCAAGCTTTCTAATATGAATTTCAAGAAAAGTCAGAAGGCATTAGTGGTCTAGAGGAGAAAAGGAGTCAAACAGAGAAATTTGGGAGAGAAAGGAGCTCACTGACCCAGAGACCTTCTCTCTAAAACTTCTCTCTAAAAACTCACATTTTCCTGAAGGCCCCTAACCCCTATTTATAGATTTTCGGATTGCCCCAGAACGGCCCGTTCCGAACTCCCAATTCACGCACAAAATCCACGCCCTGAACGGCCCGTTCTGAAAACAGAACGGCCCGTTCCGGGACTCATCCGGAACGGCCCGTGCTCCCTCCGGAACGGCCCATTCTCCTTCCGGAACGGCCCATTCTCCTTCCGGAACGGTCCATTCTCCTTCCGGAACGGCCCGTTCTTCAACCAGAACGGCCCGTTCTGGAATTTGAAACGGCCCGTTCTCCCTCCAGAATGGCCCGTTCCGGGCTACTAAATCAGCCACATTTTTTTTAACCACGTTACAGTATCGGTAATATTTCCTGTATCACCATTATTTTGTATCTAAAGAAAAATAATGAAATCAAAATCAATAAGATAATCTAAAAATCAAAAATTAAAAATAATAATAAATACCAAACTGATCAATAAAATCATTAAAGCACAACAACTAAACAACATTAATGAAATGAAAACTCACATAATTAATATAATATTTAAATCATGATGGTAATTCTTTTATTTTTGCAAATTATAAAGATATATACATACTATCTTATCGCGATGGTAATATAATACAAATCTTTAAAATTCCAATATTATTGAAATCGAAATGATAACAAGGGTTTATATACAAAATTTGAATTTAAATTAAAAATAATCTTAAAATAAATTATTAAATCACAATATAAAAATATTGCAAGACCCATTGTCATTTATCTCACACCAAGTGGTTGGAGGGAGCAAATAGCCGAATTCCTGCCACAACTTACCTGGCCCAATCTTATGTGTTTGAGCTAATGTTGTGGAATTTGTATTTTTTTATGCAATATTTTCTCTTCAATCTCTCTCCATCAACATTAATAACAATTAAATATATTTAATAACTCAAATTTAATCTTATAAAAATTATTTAAGAAGATTCATTAATTATAAAATTAAATTTAAGTCATTAAATATATCTAATTATTATTAATATTATTGGAGAGAGAATATTGTAAGAAAAGATCCAAATTCAATTTTCTGTGGTCCATTTACTGGTAGGGTACGCAAAATTAATTACACTTAATTAAACAACTAAATAATTGTGTTTTTATTAAAAAACTTGAACTTCTAAACATGCAGTTCGGCGCACTGCAACTAATAAAAAAAAATAAAAAATAAAAAATCTCTCTTTATTCAAATTTGTCCGCTGCCTCACTTTTTTTTTTTTTTTTTTCAGACTTTGCTTCAGGCCTATTACAAATCAGAATACGAGCCTATTTATATTTTAAAATAACTTTCAAAGCGAAGCCTTTTTTTTTCTTTTCCAAAATCTGAATTTTTTTATGTATTCAATTTTCTACTTAAATAACTTTTTATGACATGTTTTTTTTGGTAGAGAGAAAATAAAATAGATAAGAAATAGAGTGGAGAGAAATAGAAAAAAAAGTGAGTATAAATAAATAAAAATTTGATTATTTGATTGAAGATAAATAAGTGAACAATAGATGAAAAATAAAGTATATATTAGAAAAGAGAGAAATAAATAAATAAATATAAATAAAATAAAATAAAAGTAAAAAAATAAGGAAATAATAATATTTTTAAAATGGTTTTTTTGTTATTTTTATTTTATTTTATTTATTAAATAAAAACAATATAATTAAATTAAAAATATATTGAAATAAAAAAAAATTAAAACTAAGTAAATGATTCTAAAGTAATTTTTTTTGATTAAAAACTAATTAAAATAATAAATTTAAAGTATATAGACATATTCAAAATATAATATACAGTTTTATAATCGAATAGAAAGAATTTGTATTCGAATTTTTCTTATTTGAATAAAAGTTTCAATCGAATAAAAGTCGAATTCCTAAATATTAGAATGTATTCAAATAGCATTTTTATTTATTTCAACAATATTTTTCTCACGATTTTAAATCATTGATATTTGTTTTTAAAAAAAAAATTATAGTGATTTTTATCAACAAAATTACAAAAAAAACAGTAATATACATTTTCTGACGATTCTAAAATTGCTAGTAAATGTTATCAGCATAACTCTTTCATTACATTTTCGTGTATATTAATGTAAAAATAGGAATGTGTGGGATCCACACTTTTTAATTTTTCACTTGATACAATTATCTTACATCAAACAACTCTTTAATTTTATTTCTTATCCATTTCTCCTCTCTTTAACTGATTTCTCTATTGTATCTTTGGTAATAAATAGGGACTTATTGATGTATACTCAATTCTAATTATACATTTAATCATATTTTAGGAAACATAAAAAATAATAGTAAATTATGAATTTGCATTCAATGCAAAAAGATAGGATGAACTTTTATACATTGACATTTTTATTTTTGAAATGCTATAGGTAACTTACCTTTTATGTTTGTTTAGTTTTTTACTGATCTTATCTAGGGATGTAATTCAATTCAATTCAATTTGTTGTAAAGAATTTTTATTTTAGTTTAGTTTTAATGAACTATTTTTTGATTCAGTGTAGTTTTTAATAATCCAATACAATTCATTTAGTCTACCCTTAATTATTGACATGAGCAATTTTGAAAGACTAAATAAGGTGTAATTAGACAATATAAGACAAAATAAGGTGGGTTTGATTCATGCTTTCAACAAAGGGATCTTGTTGATAGATAATTTGTAAGTACATTTATAAGTGCTCATAAAGCCTTTAGATTTGCTTCGACCCTAACGAGCCTCCAAAACCCAACTCACCTAAACTTTTCATACAAAAAAAAGTCTTGCCTTTTGAAATACCACATAAAATACTACAACCAATGAGAAATTACAAATTATTTATAAAAAAAAGTCACAGTTCTCATTATAATAATTGTTCACAACTCTAGCTGACTACCTTTATTTTGCTGAGTAAAATTGAGGACCACACTTGAAAATTTTGGGTCTTTCTCATTTCAACTTAAATAAATTTTTATAGATCAAAAAGAACAATATTGTCTTTAAATAATATTTTGAGTTTAAGTCTTATATATGAAAAACGTGATTAGGAGAGAATATTTCATTAGAACTGATTAACTAAATTTTTTAATAAAAATTAGTCATTGACGATACTAATAAATATTTCATATCAATAATATAATTAAAAAACAACCTTGTTTAGCATGTGTTTGTTGTGAACCTTATGTAAACTGAAGTTAAAGAAAAAGTTGAGAGAAAGTGCAATCATAAAATCTTAACATTGTTATTTTTTTTCTTCTTTAATATAAAATTGTTATATAAGGCATCAACATCTTCCAACGTCATTATCCTATCATATAATTGAATTTTAACACACAGCGCATATTAAATATGTCCACCCAAATATTAACACACAAATTGAGACATGAATTCACAAACAATAAAAATGAGGAGAACAATTTGCATCAGCTTAGTGACGAGAATTAAAGTATTGTGTACAATGTTTTTATTCAAATCTTAGAGTCATGGTTGTAATTTTCATGAATAAAAATTAAATTAGAATGAAGGTGTTAGAGTAAAGTTGGCAGAACATCTGGTAGATGCGAAGGAGAAAATGGATAGAAGATGTATTGATTTTTTATTATTTTTTTTAACGAAGGGAAGCAAGAGTATGTTATCCTTAACTATTGGTTATTATTTTCATTTTGTAGTTTACTTTGCTGTTTTTATTCTCTTAGTGCCTTTTCCCATTGCAACAAGTGTGATTTTTTTTTTTTAAATTAGCTAGATCTTTATCAGTTTTTTTATTTTATGGATTAATAAAGTAAAGAAGAGAAAATAAGACATGTACAAAGAAGAATAACAAGTAATGTCAATCAATTAACAATATATACTTGAAAAGTACTCTAAGTGGCACATATCTCAAACTTAAGCCTTAAACACCACTAATCTATGGTTTCAGGTAGATTTTCTAGTAACATCAATGTAAAATTACATGTTATCTTTCACGGTCTTTATAATGCACACTCAATATTGGATTCACTCATATCATTTGTGATTTGGACTCTCAAACTTAATTTTATAAGGAGCGGCTATCCACCATCCTTATGTTCCAATTGTGAACAACATCAAAATATTTCCTGGTAGTGCATGAGAACTTTGCTTCAATCATACATTGAGAGATGAAAATGTTTCCCTTGATTAACCTGCAAAGTTCAAAGCCAAATCTCAAAGTCAATTTATCTACATACCTTCTTGTCCATCCTCCCTAAACACCATACTTAAGATGGAAGTTTAGGAAACTATTTTTTGTTAGAATTTAGTTTTTTGTTTTTGTTTTGTACTTTCCTACTTATAAAATAAATAAATAAATAAACACAACATACTAAGTGATTACAAATTATAAACTATGAAACCAAAGTTGCTAACATTTTTAGTTCATAAGTCATAACCTTAACAATCTCGATAATTTATTAAATAGCTTGAGAGAATAAAATTAATGCTAATTTTTGCATGACACATAATTAAATATTATTAATTTTTAAGTAAAAAATCAAACAAATATCACATTTGACTTGAACCTTAAACATACAAAATTAAACATGTTTTAATTTTCTTTATATTTAGAAAATATAACACTCTTACACCATATTCATTTCAAAAATAATGTAATATTTTCAATTGTCACTATGTGCTTGAAGTAAAGATTGAACTTCTCTTATTTTTAATTAAAAACCACAAGTACGGATCAATATGTTTAAGGATATACATTGTAAGTGATATATTATTTGATTATCAACTATATATAGATCATGTCCATTAATAATATTTATTTTTTTATATTCTAACAATAGTTATAAATGATTAAACCAAACTGAAGTATCCCTTTATCTATTGTTATAGATAAAAAAAATAATATTTACAAATTTTTAAAAGATGAAAAACAGATTTTTTTTTTCCGAAAACCAAAATAAAATGGCACTAATTTTTCAATAAGAATATTTTTAAGTATATATATATATATAAAAAAAGATTGTTGTTGATACTTGATTGTATTGTTAGTGTCTGCATTGAGGGCATTGGCATTTGGCAGTGTGGTTCTTCTCATCCTAATCTACAATACAAGGTAAAGTTACGTTCTCTTTCTCTCTCTCAATCACTCGTATAAGTACCAAATCTATTCATGGCAGCCACCACTTGCTCCTTACACCGTCTCACTCGCCTCCGATTCATCGCCAACCCCCAACCCTTCCTATCACCTCATTCAATCCCGTTCCCATCCCATTTCTCTCTTATCCCCAAAACCAAGGTTCCCATCTCATCACTTCTTTCTCTTCTATCCCATTCTTCTAATCTCAACTTTCTCTCTTTCCTTCGCAGAAACCCAATCGATTCCGATTCTTCTCAATGGCCGCCGAGCCCAAGGAATCGCCCGCCAACAACCCCGGCCTCCACACAACTCCCGATGAAGCTACCAAGGGTTACATCATGCAACAAACTGTGAGTTTTCATCAATTCATATTTCTAGTTTATTATTAATTTATTGCCTTTTTTTTTTTTTAATAACTCTTGTTTCACTTGCAGATGTTTCGAATCAAGGACCCCAAAGTGAGCCTTGATTTTTATTCTCGCGTCTTGGGCATGTCGTAAGTTTTTCTTTTAGATACGATGAAACATATTTTTGTGTTGCTTATTAATTTATTCATTAACCTTCTGCGAAACTAATAGAATTTAATAAGAATGAGACACTAGATTGGCATATACGGTAAGTTTTTAACTTTTATAGTAACTGCTTTAAAAGTTATGCCGAAATGATTTTGAACTAACATGTTGTTTCTAGGTAGTGTAACACATGGCATTGGTTTGGTTGTTAATTTATATTCACGAAGAGAGTTTAATGGTTACGTATCTGTGAAAAAGTTTTTACACTATTAACCAAATAGAAATTATTTTTGGTATGACTTTTGAGGTATTTATTGCCGGTGTCATGAAACTTACTAATGCATGGTGGTCTATGATTAGATGACATTTGGTGCATATCCTATTTTCTCATTTACAAATGTTATATGTCTAGCTACATTTTTTTTTTGAATTTCTTCTTCAGTTGTCAATGCTATAAATATAATTATAAATGCTGACGGTAGTTTGTTGGTTGGCGTAGTTTGCTTAAGAGATTGGATTTTCCGGAGATGAAGTTCAGCCTGTATTTTATGGGCTACGAGGTATGAACTATATTGTTGTACCTATTTTATTTGCCAGTGAAAATTTAGTTTTGTGATTTGGATTACTGGATGTGGATAAATGCTATGACGGCAATATTAAATATTTTCTAAATAATTCCTAAATGTCAACTATCTGTAAGTTCATATATAAAAAATTTTCTAATTATCATGGACATGCCCTTGGTCTTTTTCTTATATCTTTTTATTGTTGTTTAGAATACGACAGAAGCTCCAAGTAATCCATCTGATAGAACGGTTTGGACCTTTTCTCAGAAGGCTACAGTTGAACTTACACAGTAAGGAATATAAATATGTCCTATTTCTTTATCCCTGTGTTTCTTATCTAACATACCATAATGGACAGTAATTGGGGTACCGAAAGTGATCCAGAGTTCAAAGGGTACCACAATGGCAATTCTGAACCTCGTGGCTTTGGTATGTTGTGATGTTTCATTTCATTTTATTTAGTACAGATTTTGACTCTAAAGCCTTGGTCTTTTCTTGATTTTCTAGTTACACTTCGAGTTTGTTATCCACTTATCCTCTAAAAATGCTGAATTGCTGCTCTAGATAGTTACAAAGTTTAGGTCCTCATTTGATGCTTTGAGTTAACATTTAGTTCTGAATACTTTTATTAAATTTTTCTCTTGTACACTGGAACAGTTGTGTGCTCCCTTTCATTAAACAGGAAATGTCAACAGAGGCATTGATTTCATTAAATGATGAACTTATTAGGCTGTGATATTTGAAGTGTTTGTAGTGGACAATGTTAGATCACGTGAAAATATTCAATGTTAGATTATTCCTTAGGATTAGTATGTGTTTCCCCATTATCTATTAGGATCGGCTAATGTATTTCATATCTAGTGAGATACAATGAAAAATAACATGAAATATATCTTATAAGTGATGTATAGTTCTCAATATAATAATTCTTAACTAGAAATGGACAAAATAATTTAGCCGGAAGGGTCATAGGACGAAATCATATGTCGTAAATCATAACTGAATCATTTTATTTTTTTATCCTTACTTATTTAAGTTAAACCATTTTTTAAATTAATATATGCCTACCTAGTACCTACTAGCTGTTTAAACTGTTTTTATTCACACGAGGGGATGCTCATCACTATTATATGTGAGTTTGCATTCCTTTTAAGTTTGTGCAATGTGCAGTACCCAAAGAATGCAGAATGCTTGTAAAAGTTAGTTTTCGTGGTCACCTTGGTGATCTAGCTTTCATGTCATTGACATATCTATAACTAATTTTTTACTGGCTAAATTTTGTACTAGTTTTCATGTCATTAACATGGCTGTAATTAATTATTTGTTTCCATGGCTATTTACTAATTACTATATACTTTTATTTTTATTTTTTTAGTTTCTTTGTCTTATTGGATAAATAGGAGATTGAATTCTAATAATAAGTTGCTCTCTGATTACAGGACACATCGGCATAACTGTTGATGACACCTACAAGGCATGTGAAAGATTTCAGAATCTGGGAGTTGAGTTTGTTAAGAAACCGGATGATGGTAAGAACAATTGTACAGCAGCACAAAAGAGAAATTAGGGGAAAACTTGAGATTAAGTATTATTGTGCAGCTGTCCAAGGAGATTTTCTCCTTGCAACTGACTGATTCAGTTAAAGCATAAAGAATAAAACTTAATTGCCGTTCATAGGTTCAGCATTCCTAAATATATGTAAGCACCTAATTTCCTTAATGGCCCTTTGTTATATTTATTCTCCTAGTATACACATTTCACTCCTTTTCCCAGGTTGGGCATCTCTCAGCCGGGCCTATGCCCCTAACACAGTGAGAGGATATTTTTCTTTTTAGTTTTAAATTTTATGGAGGGGACGTTCTTCTGTTTAGGCTTTATCATCTTGTTAGATTTAACTATGAAATGCAAAAGATGGGGTGCGATAGTTGAGACACAGTAATTCTTTCAGGTTGTCTAATTAATGCAACATAATTATAATGTTGTGTATCAATTAAAATTTAAAAGAAGACTTAGATATAATGGCAAAAATACTATTGGTACTGTTCTTCAATCAGAATTAGAAATTTTCATGGTAATACACGTTGATGAAATCCTTTATTATGCATATTATCAAGATGAAACTACAATTTTGATTAAAGAACAAAACCAATGGTACTGACCACACCACATCACACCAAAACTTGGCTTCTGTACGTATACCGGTGCTACTGTCATCTGATGTTGGTGGTAGTACAACCATTAGATAAAATTGAGCATATTATATTTGACAAACTATCTGGCATTTGGGCCCCCAATTGTTAGCTGCAATTTTTTTAGTAACTTGTGATGCTCAAACGTTGAATGTCAATGGTAAATGTCTGAAATATGCTGATTCCATCATATTTTTTTCCCCAGCATTACTGCTTCAAACATTATCTTCAATTTTTCTTTATTTTGAGTTATTTTCTGCAGGGAAAATGAAAGGTATAGCATTTATTAAGGATCCTGATGGATACTGGATTGAAATCTTTGATCGAAAGACAATAGGAATTGCTACTCAAACTGCTATTTAGGCTTAAAATAACACCTTCAGCCTTCAGGTAAAACACTCTGGTTTTCTATTCCTTTGCCTTTATTAACTTGTATTTGTTTTACCTCCTGAATCTAATGTCCTCACAAAATTTTCTATCTGATAAAATAAGATGTAATAAAAGAACCATGTTACATGGATATCAAAAATTTGCTTCAACGGGCTAAATTATGTATATCTGTCAAATTTGCTATCTGCATATCTAATTCAGAAACAAAAAGCCACTCGATTTTTTATAGTTGATTATTCTTTGGAACAATCTTTATGAAATTTTAAGTGAGTAATGATTAATGGGCGTCTCACTAAGCAAAACCGAGGATGCAAACGGAAGTAGTTCATTTAAAGTCAGCTTATCTTAAAAGTGAGTACGTGTATAACCCCTTAGATCATTTAATGTTCATAAAAATAAATAAAAATTTAGCACAATATGTTTATAATTATTTGAAAAATTATTAAATTAGAGAATTGTTAGAAATATGAAAAATTTGTCCTCTTATTTCCCCCCGAAATCCAACTCCCAACCACATCCATATTGGTTAAGATCGTGATGTACTTTCTTTAACAGTGGATGAATGGATGCACAATTGCACCCTTGCTAGCTAAGCTCACATTAGATGAATCTTTTAACATTCAAACGCTTATTTGCAACTCTCTGATGGAGTTGGTTGGAGCAGAATGCCGGCATCATCAAAGGGGTCTATTCACTGTTAAATTTTGGCCTAATTCTAAAGTTTTTTCAAAAGTCCATGGCTGTTGTATAGTGTTTTCACATGCTTTTTGCTATGAAATCTTATGTTTTTTGTCACAGGCCCGGCTCTTGTGTGATACATTTTCATCTCCGCAGATTTAATTGGGTGTTTGCTCCGATGTAGTATTTTCAGCTTCCTGTGAAGAATGAATAATTTGTAGTCAAACCAGAATGAATAACAAGGATTGTGTTGAATCTTATAAATATATATTTTTAACTAAAAATACATTATAATTCGTATTGTAGAAGCCTAGAATGAATTATGTTTTATTTATTTATTTACTTATCATGAGTTATGCTTTTATTGACCATCATTAAAACATGTAAAAGAATAAAAGACACTATTGTAATATTTATGATTCTTACCGGTGAGTTAGGGGGTCTTAGAATCAACTCAACACTGAAGACCCAGCCCAGCTACGTAGTTTTAACTTTTACACGAGATCGCAATTCCAGTAGGTGGCCCAGTCTCGGGTCAGGCTGGGTTTGGGTTAAATGTCAGGTTACCCAACTCAGGCCATATATATACGTAAGATAAAACAAAAAGGTTTACTTGGAGTTGGAGATTATGTGTGTTTTCATGTGGTGTGCTGAATCCACAGTGAATTATCATGATTTTATTTATCTGTTGCTTAAAAAAAAATAAAAATAAAGCACTAAAATTAACTTGTATATACTAATTTGTAAAATTTAACTTATTTCTATATTATTTCTAGTAACCTAATATGTCACTTCTCACGTCCATCTATCGCTTTTTCTTTAAACTTGCTTGTCACGACACGACTAAATAATACATGTATTCCAATAAGTAATAAATAAGATATTTTATATATTAGTAGGTTACTAGATTTTTTTATTTTAATTTTTAATAGTTTAATTATCCTTTTGTTAAAGTGTGAAGTTTATTAGTTTCTATAATTAAAAATATTATATTTTAGTTATTATAATATTGTTTTTTTAGTCTTTATAGCTTTAAGAATTTTAGCATTTAGTCTCTATAACAATAGATGACAATAATAAAAAGAATAAAAAATATATAATATAAGAATAAAAATGGAACATTTTTAACTATAAGAACTAAAATATAATATTTATGAAATTATAGTTCTAAAATGGTAACTAAATTATTTTTAATTAAACTTTTAAACTAAAAAATTGTTGGTTTAACTATGTTTTTAATATTTCAAATTTGGTGAATATATTTTGCTGGTCTCATTTTTTATTTTGCTGGATGGTTGGTCTCAATTTTAAAATTATGTTTAGTCTCAAATATTAAAAGTTATTATTTTGATCTTTTAAATTTAAATATCTTTTGTCTTGTAATTTTAAAAAATATTATTTTATTCTCTCAAGATCACTAATAACATAATTGAATGTGTTAAATTGAAATAATTAAGTATTATCAGTTGACTTAATATGATATTTTCATGAGGACAATAATAGGATAATTATGTGACATATTAATAGATGAATTTTATTTGATAGATTTATCAATGACATTTGAGTAGAAGAACTAAAATATTACTATTTTTATATATTTTAGAACTAAATATAACTTTTAAATTTGAGAGACAAAAATATAGAGGAATTAAAATAATATTGTTTGAAACTACATGGCTAAACATTACTTTTAAATTTGAGCAACTAAAAAAAATATTTTTCAAATTTAAAAAACTAAAAATATATTTTAATAAAAATTGTAATAAGATCCTTGATCTTTTATAATCTGTGTGTGAAATCAGTAAAACTTTCACAAAATATTATTTTTGTAGTGGTTTCATACCATCATATATTAATTTCAGAAATTTTATTAAAAAATTAAAAGATTAAGAATACATTTACATTTTTTTAAGCTTAAGACAGTTAAAAAATTTCAAAAAGTTCATAAACATAAGGAGACTAATTTTCGTGTTTTTGAAGCACAAAATTGTAGTAGGAGCTTTCTTGGTCACTTTCATAGATATTGTGCATAAAGATATGTAATGTCCTCTCTAGCTGGCAACAGCATGCAAAAGAGACAAGATTTGGAGAGGTGCAATGCAACCAGTCCCGAGAAACTCATGATTGTGACCTGAAAATGAAACATTCATAACTTGTCAATGCAAAACAAGCTTCATCTCTTTTTTCAACAAACTATAAATCCTCACATACTTCCTCGTACGCTACATGTAAAAAATTATTCATCCGCATACTCAAATCTACATTCAAATACCAAAAATAAAAAAATATAATAAGTGACATAATATAATAAAAGTTAAAAATAAATTTTTCTCTTTTATTTTTATTTTTGTGTCAGTTTATCCTCTAATTTTTTTAAGAAATATTTTGATTCCTTCAAGTTAGAGGTGTCAATCATGTCTAGTATAGATCAATGATTTCAAAATTAAAATGAATGAGTCCATTTACATATATGCATAGACTCGTGTAGATCGGAATCAATCATTTGACTACTCTAATTAAAGTGTCTTATATATTATTAGACCAAATCAGTTCACTCTTCAAATTTTTACACTAACTAATGTCACCAAATTAACTAAATTAATATGATAAATTGATAGAATGGTCTACTTGATCTAATAGACATATTGTAAGGTATCAATGCGAACTTTTTAAATACAAAAGATTAAGTTCAGGCCAAATATTACAATGAGGAACGAAAATTTTATTTTAACCTATAATAAATAATAAAAATAATTAAAAGTATCGATTAAATATATAAAAAGTATTAAATATTCACACACCTAATTTAACAGTGACATGACAATTAAAAAATATCTTTTAATTATACATAAAGTTAATCACTTATACACTACTAGTGTAAAGATCTTTTACACTGACAATTAATTATATCTTTTATGTGTTATATCACTAATATACTTTTAACAGTGATATAAAATAATTAAAAAATATAATTAATTGTCAGTGTAAAAAAACTTTATACTGGCAGTGTATAGATAATTAACTCTTATATATATATATATATACCTAATTTAAATTTGAATGATTTAGAATGACTAGATCCTACAGATAAAGGAGTCAATGTACAACCTTGATTTCTGTAACATAAATGAATTTTTTATTATTATTACTTATACACATAACTTTTACTTAATGAAAACGTCAATAGTAGGTTAAAAAGTGAAAGGTTAGCTTACGGTTGTCTTATATTTAATTGTATATTAATCATAAATTTTCAATTTACAATTGTATTGTATGATATAATTACTTTAACTTAACTATGCGTGTACATACATGCAGTCTTTGATATTGGTTTCCTAATATTAAAATCCGAGCCCTAAAGAAAGAATGCAGGTAATATATATGGTCCAATATTCAACGAGAGAAGTCATTAATATTAATCTAGACTTGGAGTAAGTCGTGGTGTGGTCACAGCAATATGAAACGATAATTAGTTAGTCAAATTGTGTTTGGTTTGCTTTTTAACCAATGCGTATGAACATACGTAATGGAATACTTAAAATGTCTTTGTTTACATTACACACTGTCAATGGCTTTTCACTATTTTCCACTTTGTTCGATATTCAATGTATTGGTGGTAGAAAATATTCTATGAACAGGTTGAAACAAAGAAAGTGAAAACCATATATGCATGTACAATGGATAAAATAAAATAATCACTCACATGATGTGATGACTGTTCTTGTATATATATAGGTCGCGGACGATAGTCAATCAGAGTCCACCAGCTGGATGGTTAAGACCTAAAACAACTAATAAATTCTTAATAATAATTCATTGTTAATTTAATAAAATGGACTATGTTAATTATTTGTGATATGGGGTTCAATCTATGGTTCACACAGAAAATATTACTTCCAAGTTTAGTTATAACCAATAAATTATATTTATTTATTTATTTATTTTAATTATAAACAACAATTATAACTAATATTAAATATAATAATTGTTTAAAACAAATGGTATTAGGAATAAAATATAAATTTGTAGCATAATTAATTAAAAATGATTAACTTTATTATTATTTTAAATAATTTATCTTATATTTCTTATAATTAGGATGAAAGATAATAAGTTTAAACATAAAAGCAATTTAATGTAATAGCATATATTTATTACTAATTTGTAACTTTATTTAATTATTAATTACTTATATATACATCTTAAAAATATAAAATAAATTTCAATTTTTTTTATCTCTTGTCAATAGTCATCACTAACCGGTGTCGTACGCAATAACATATATTCCTGAGTTTATCAGAGTCACAACAATTCACTAAGAGCATCTGTAATGGGGATTGCTTATAAGCAATCCTCTGTGCCACATCACTGCTATATCAGTTCTAGCCCACTTTATGAATTGTTTAAATTTTAGCAGAATTGCTTGTAGAAATAATTTTACTAAAATTTAAGTAATTTATAAAATAAGTCAAAATTGATTTGACAGTGATATGACACAGAAAATTACTTATAAGCAACCTTTTAACATGCTCTAATTCAGTATCACAAATTATGAGTGGTAACGTGAGAGATAACATAAACTAGTACGTGCAATGTAACGCTGAAAATTATGTAAATGAATATTGAATACTCGTTTTGACTTGTAGCTTGAGTGTGATTTGACAGCCAAGATAGTTAAATTATTCTGTAAATTTGATTTGACAAGTTATGTCAGATAAATTAATAGAAATTAATTTATTGTAATTTCAGATATGAAAAAATAGATTCTCCAAAAGTGTTCCGAAAATTATTCCGAACAAATAAAATATTAATTTAAATTATAAAATATTAAATTAAATAATTATTTTATAATAAATTTATTATAAAATATTAATATTTTATTATTTCGGAACGTGATTCGGAAATGGTTTTCGAAGGAAGGATGAAGCATTGCTCTTTCAGATATAATTATATAAATGGAGAGAAGTACGAAAAATAATAGGGAGAGAAATTCTTTTTGTTTTACATATTTTATTTTATTTTTAAATAAAAATATTTTGTAACGATGTGATAAATCCTTCCATTTTACATTCAATTACTAATCGTGGAAGACATAATAACTATTAGGGATTAAAGAGAAGATATATCTAGTAACTAAATATATATGCAATATTATATGTATGTAAAAATGTTATCAACAATTATAATAATAAAATAAATTTTTTATGAGACTATAACTATAATTATATAAGTGTACACGTATATATATATATATATATAGAGAGAGAGAGTAATTCAGTATTGAAAGTCTAAATTTAGGTTATTCGATTAAGTGATAATTATAAAAAAAAAAATGTTACATTTAGAGTTATTCAAAATGACATTGTCATCCTTAGCATGGCTCCCAAAAGAACCCCTTCTCTAATCCATTTCTATTTTACTTTCATATCATGTATGATCATCAAAATCTAATTAAAAGGGAATATACAAAATTAAGCTTCCAAAAAATAACATAACAAGTATAGAAGTAAAGTATAAGTAAACTACTAACATCAACATATAAATCACACAACACAACTCATCCTGGTTTTCAACTTTAACAACACACTACAATTTAACAAGATATTCAATGGTTTAACACAACAACACTTCAACTCAACATACAACAACATTTTTAAGGTAACAACTTAATAACACTAATAAACTTTGCAACCCAAAAACATGACAACATATCATATGAACAACACAACACAATCAACAAAATATATTCATAACACATCAACTAAGAGATCTCTTACAATATAGGTGAAAAATCTAAGTAGCTTGATCCTATCGAACCAACTAACAACGTGATCTTTTTGAGCTACTTAGATCAACAACTAATTTGGATATTAATAAACAATACAACGTGGTTTTTTAGATTTTGTCACTTAAATTAGGAAAGTCTAGTATTTTTGTTAGGGTAATATAACTTGGATGTAAACCTGCCACAACCTTAGCATGCATAACTAACCCTCCAATGGGATTAGCCCACTGAGTACCCTCCAAATGTTACGTCCTTTCTAGTACTTAATTAGGGATTTTGGCTCCCAACCTTATACCTTATTCAGTTTGGTCACTTTATACAAGTATGGCTCGATGAAAGATCAACATTTGGTTGCTTATAAACAGCATGGCTCAACCTAACCCTATACCACATCAACTAAGGTTGTAGAGAAAACTTAGCACTTCCTTTCAAGAGTCAACTTTTCAAGAAGGGTTTTCAGCACACTTAACGTACGTAGTTAAACTCGTGCCTAACTCCAATTTAGGCAGACCATTTTCCTAACTCTCGCCCAACGTCACAACACTAGCGTTAGGTAAAGAACTTCTGTCTTGATTATGTTTGACACCACTCAACTAGGACTTGATGTCACCAAGTTAAAGAGCTCCAAAAACACATATGCCTGACGTGACCAAGTGAGAGAGCTTTACTCTAACTCAAGCCTCACACTACCAATCTTGTGCCCGACATTAGTGAGGTAGATAATCTCTAGCCTGCATCACATCCAATGCCTTGAAGTTACGCTCGACACGATAGTGATTTTTGCATTTGACAAAATCACAAATTTGCATAATCCACTTGAAACTTATAAGATTTCTAACATGCAACTCACGGAAATAGCTAAATACTTCATAATCACCTTAATTCCAATAAAAAATATAAAAATGCAACCAACAATTCACTATAATAATAAAATTCACCTCAATATGCTTCAAGAATAACTCCAATCTCAACTTAAATCGACCACATAATTCAACAATTCAAGAATGATTTAAGTAGAATCCAACCAAAATGACACAAAATCAATGAATTGCAAGCTTCACTTACCTCTAAATCCATGAGAAAGAGGGAGAAGGAAGATGATTGAGACTCCTTAAAGAACTCCAAACAAATCCTTCAAGGTCTCTAATCCTCAGCTTTAGGGCTTCAAATTACTATTCTGCTACTCAACTACAATCCTTTACACTCTCAGAAAGGCTAGAAAGAAGAAAAAGGAATTGGGATCCAACATTTATCTTAGTAACTTCTCTTTAAGTTTTTTAAATAATGAACTTATGAAGTCCACTTCTAAGAAAGACCTTATATATACCTTCTCCTAATAAGTCAAACTTGACCTCTATTCAAAGTAACTCTTAAACAACTAAAATTCATAAAAATTTCTAAATTTTAGAGTTTTCAACAATTAAATAATTAAATCATAACAATAAATATTCTAATAAAATAATAAATACTAACAAAATTCACAATGTTACATACTTTTACACACTTTTTCGTATATTTTTTTAATAATTTGTTATTTAATTGTAAATTTGTGTTGTGGTTATCTAAATTTAAGGATAATAGAAATTAATCTTCTCTTATTTTACTCTTCAATTTCTTCCATCCAAACTTCAAGTATACCGGACCAAGCCGTCCAAGATCATTCCACATTCCTTTTCAATTGGTAAGGTTTTTATTTAATTTTTTTCTTCATTTTTCCTCGTTTCATTGCATTTTAAAGTTAAATTTGAACTAATCTTTTTTTTTTTCTCAAATCCATTTTTTTTTTTTGAAAAAAAAATTGTAGAAATGAGTCCGGTATGTAATATATTGATCAATTTCCTCATATGGTTAAGAAATCAAACTCAACCTAATTATTTATCGATTGTAGTAAACTTTGCTGGTCAATTACAATGTCGTTCTAATTTATTTAATAATTATGTGACTTCTCCATGGTCTTATTTTTAATTTATACATAAGTTAATTTTAATTTACAAAAAAAATTATTTAATTTTTTAAAGTTTTTCTCTTAAAAATATTTATAAGTAAATTTATTCAAATGAACAGTGGAGATGGTTATTTTACTATTACTACTACTATAGTAATAATAATATCAAAATAATAATAATATAATAATAATAATAAATTAATTTAGTATGCAAATATTTTAATATTAGATTTATAATTAGATTGTATGAATTATGTTGATAGACACACACATTGGGCAATGTTTAGATGAGTGATAGTGTGATAGGTGACAGATAAATTAAATAAAGTGAGAAAAGGGATAAAAGTAAGATGATGGAGTGAAATCTAGTATGTATGTATCTGATCTGAAAGTGCATAGCCTGACAGAAATCTTGGCTATCAAATAAGCTTTTTGGTTGGCAATTCCCAATGGGGATTCCAATTTCCACCACACTACACAATTAACCTGTTAATATAAAACGACATGCGTTGCATTCCCAATCCCCAATGCCTTCGGAACAACCCTACATCATCTTGCAATGCCACGCCTCATGCTCATTATTTTTCTTAACTCAAACCGCTACCATAACCATATATATTACGCTAATATTAGTATTCACAATTAACGATATAGTAAATATTAAATTCTTTAAGCACCTTGGCAGTGATTTAATTCCTCACATCAACAAAATATTATTGAAAAAATCAAATGATTTTAACATTTCCACGAAGAAATGATGAGTCACAACATCTTATATTCACTTATCGTGTCATCACATATTGGGTATCCTATTATCTTATTTTTAGTATATAAATCTATATAAAAATATATAAATAAAAAAATTTAGACTAAATCTCAAATTTTAATTATTCAATTATATCACCACATTGATTATGTTAAGTTAACATAATAAATTGTATTTAAGAAATAACTTAAATACAATTTCATAAGTACTGTTAGATATATATATTTTTTTTAATGAAAATTGAATTTCACTTTAGTAATATGTATTTGCATTTAATACAAATATTATCTTAAATTATCAAGATGAAACTTTAATTTTGATTAGGGAATAACACAAAAATATCTATGATATTGTATTTAAGTTTAGTTCTTATATATATGATTTTTGTTTATATTATTTTCAAATTAAATAAACAAAAAGATAATTATTTTTACTTTATTTATCTTCTTTTCATCTTTTTTTTTAAAAACCTATTTTATCTCTAAAAAAAGAATAAACCTATAAAGAAATTCTCAAGATCCCCGCATATGTAGGACATTTTATATTTTATTTTGATAATAAAATATAACTCTTTTTCACTAAATTAAATCTTATAAAAATAAAGGGATATATTTAATTAGGAGCCTACCTTTAAAGTACAGCATACGTAGGGTATCTTTGCAAAACATTATCTTTTTTACTTTTGGTTTTTCCTGCTCGATCCTTGATCCTTTCCCCCCTCTGTATTTGAAAGTGCTTTTTACAAAGATTGCTGATGGGATACTATACTATACGTTGAGAGCGATAGATAACCTATAAAGATCATAATATATGATATAATTAAATATAAGTACTTTTATGGAGAGTTATTTTACATGTTATTTGATTATCTTGCAATTCTGTCCATTTATAAAACAAAAGGAACAGCACCAGCTAGGGGAGGTTCATATACGTATATGGGGTCCATTTAGATTTAAAACGTTAATTTTAGTTCCACTCAATTTTCAATAGTTAGACCATTGATTATTGAGATGATTTTGATGAAATTTATTATAAATTAGTCAAACCATTTACTTGCTAGACTGACAAATCTCATTCACAACATTAAAAGAAAAAGATAACATTACTATATTTGTTTGTATTCCTTTTATTTTTTTTTGACTGATCGCAATTTTTGATTATTATTTGTAAGCATATAATTCTTTATTTACAATAAGTATCTCATATATTATTGTATTGTTAAATTAAATTAAAATATACTTTTAGTTTGTTTTGTGTAATTTATCATCTATTTTTAATTTAAATTTTGTAAAAAAGGTTTTTCAATTAGGCTTTTGTTTGTATTATCGTTTTTAATTTTGTCCCTATCATCTATTGCTTTAGTATTATAAAATTGACATAAAGTTAACGTAAAACATGGAGACAAAACTATCATGGACCAAATATATATATATATATATATATATATATATATATATATTACAACCTTTATGTATTTTACACGTTTTTATTTGATCCATATGCTTTAATGTATTTAAACTTAAACAGATAAATTGATTGATATATAATAGTTGAAAAAATGACTCCATTTAAAATTATTATGTACTAAAATAATATTTGTGTAAGAATTATACTAAAACTCATATCAGATATAAAGATTAAAAATATAGTATAAACATGAAATTCAAGTAAAATTAAAAAAGAATATTCAAGAGAAAAATATTGTTTTTGGCAATTTCCATAATAAGATTTGGCTCTCTAACAGAGCCTCATTGTTTTTACAAACTTACCGATTAATTTTCAATCCAAGACTCCATCACACATAAAGGTCTTTACCTTTATTTATTTATTTTTTCATTTTTTATTCTTTTACCAAGGATATGTTCTACAAGAATCAAACTTGAATCCTCTCCAAAGACTTGGTATGTGTGTTGTTAACCGACCACCCAACAAGTTAGAAAAATTAAAAACATATAAGATTATAAGATTACACATAATTAATTTTTATAAATCGAATTTAAATATTAAGTTATTTAAAATTTTATAAATAAAATAGGAGTAACTAACTTTAAAAATGAGGAACGATATGCATTTGTTTTTTTTTTTTTAAATAACTAAAAATTTAAAAATAAGGGTGAATTTGTCAAGTGTCAACAATGGCTTCAGTTTGGAATGAACAACAGGAAATAAGTTTCATCGCTTTTGCCACCTTTGTAATGTCGTCGATCGTCACACTAATTAAAAGAAACTTGTTCAAAATGGCTAATAATTTATTCGATAATTTGAAGTCTGTGTTACAGCTCGAGCACCTAGAATTCCACACAAGACAACAAAATTTCGTAGCATCATAGTCTTTCTTTTGTTGCCCATATATCATAGCTTTTCGTTTATTATTAATGCCATTTGCGAAAATGAAAATTGAGGTTTCCGTTGTAAACGTTGCCATCTTCACTCAAAAGATTCTCCAACCTAGTGCTGAACTCAATAATGCAGTTTCTGACGATCACAAATTTCTCATACTAGTATATATATATTACTACTACTGCATAATACAACATACCAATGCGTACTTAACAGTTAACACACTAAACTATGCTATAATCTCTAATCTCTAATATAAAATAATTTGAATGGATCATTGGCTGGTTTTTCACAACATTAGAGGAAATTAATACATATATAACTTAAACAAAATCTAACATCATCCTCTTCGTCATCATCAATATGATCATCACCACTTCCGAGAAGATATGCACAGAATATAAAGAAACTTTTAACATGTACTGTCAAAACAAGAAATGTTTCATTTCATCGAAAAACGCAGAACCCCAGAAAATGTCATCAATTTTTTTTTTGAATCTTTGCGCGACACCACCAACATACCCTTTCTCCATCATATCATCACACATCTCTTTTTACCTCTAGTCAGTCATCATCAGTTGCAGTGATAGTCAGTAGTAGTAGTACTGGTACATGGCCTTCTCTTCTGTCTTGTTTTCATCATCAACATTATTGAACCTAATCAATTGCTTAATTTCCTCCAGATCACAATCCAACGGTGTGAGCGTTTCGCTAAAGCACCCTCCATCATTCATGTTGCTGTAACAACTAAGCATCAAGTTGTTACTATCATTGTAGCTTTGGTAACCCATTTCTTCTTGCTTGATTTCTCTTCCCTGAGAGCAGCTTCCATCAGAGGAACTGCAACTTCCCTCGCTTCCAAACATGAGCATGCTGTCTCTGATGGGGTAATAGCATTGTTGCATGGGACTAATAGCACTGGCCATGGAGTCTTGGCTTTGGTGAAAGGGGTGAGAAATCGAGGTTGTTGTGGTTGCATAGTTACTTGAAGGAAGGGAGAGAGGTTCAGTTGTAACTGGGAAAGATGTGGTTGTCATAGGAGTGTAGGTGCAGTACTCTCCGTACAGTTGGTGAGATGAAGGAGAGGGTGGAGGGTTTTGAAGGATTGAGGATGGAAATGAAGCTTGTTTTCTGTGATGAGAAAGAGGAAGCAACGACATGAGTTTTTTCTTCAACTTTGTGTTCCAATAGTTCTTGATATCATTGTCAGTTCTTCCTGGTAACTGAGCAGCTATAATTGACCACCTGTTAATTAACATATGAAACCTAATTAAAACTTTTTTCTTTTTGGGTCTTTTTACAGCCATAATAATACAATTTTAATATAAGATTTCATGTAAATTACTTAAATCCATGTGACTACAATCTATTTAGAGACTAGTTAAAAGTACTTTTAATAATTTTTCTATGGAAAATGAAGAATTATTATTAATAAAAAGCTTTCAAAAATAATTTTAAATATGTATCTACATATATTCGTCACACTCGTCATGTAAGTGGGTTAATTAAGCTAGTTAAGTTTCCACCAACGAAAATTATTACTCAATATCTTAATCAGACATAGTGGATGCTGGTGTTGGATCCAAATTTGGCATGCATGGGAAAAGGCTATCCAAGTATAGGCGGATTCTGAGCAAGAATCAAGTTTTTCATTTTAAAAAAGGGAAAAAATAAAAATACTAGTTATTGCTCTTTTTCTTTCCTTTCTTTCTATTTTACCTCTTTTAGCTAGACTGATAGAGACTTTATCAGTGTTTCACCGGAGCAAGTGGTTGATGGCGATAAAAGGGAAAAGAGAAGAGTGGAAAAAGATGTCATATAAATATATTCTGGATATAGGTTATTGATTTCAAATTAGATTGGTCAGAAAATGCTCTAAAAATAATTGTTCAGAACTATTGATAGTGTGCTTGCATTAAATGGAAGTAACTATTGTACCTGCTTCCAATATTAACATAGAGGCTGCAAATTATTCTGTCTTCCTCATCGGAGAAATCTCCATGCTTAATGTTAGGCCTGAGATAGTTGAGCCATCTCAATCTGCAACTTTTCCCACATCTCTTAAGACCTGGTCATAAAGTTTTGGAACCAAATTAGAGCTTATTAGCAAAAGGTTATATCACAAAAAGACATTCAAGCATTTTTTTCTTCTTCATAAAATCATAACATAAACTTATACCAGCTTTTTGAGGAAGAGCAATCCAATTCCCTCCAGTTCCATGCTTCTCTATGTACTCCTTGAGCTTTGTGTCTTCTTCCGGTGACCATGGTCCTTTCTTAACACTAGCCTTGTCACAACATGGAGCTCTTCCCATCTCTGATCTCTCTCTGAGGATCCAAACTCTCACTTTCTAATCTGAATGAAGTTTTGATGGGTAGTGCTTGTGCCTTAAATATAAGAGACACGGTTTTTGGAAAGTTAAAAAAATGTTATTTTATCATTTACACAAAGAGAGGGAGGCATGTACACAAGTCAAATGAAAACATTGAAAGAAAATTATATAATATAGTAGTAGTACAATTTAGTTTAAATTTCCACGCACTGTTAGTAATTAATTATTAATATTTAAGAAGGGTACTTAGAGTCAGAGAGAGGTTTCTAATGTTCAACCTTGAAGACTTGGCCAAGGCCAAGACATACGAAGCCACACTCATTCTCTTCTATAAAGAGGAAGCATCCAATGTTTTCCATACAGAAAGAAAGACAACACAAGTGATGGGTACAGCTACCAGAATTGTGACACTTTCCAAACACTAGGACCAAAATCACCATATTGGCCTAGTTTTCTTCTGCTTGCTTTATTATTTAATTAATTAAATTAATGAATTATTATTACTATTGTCTGGTAATAAGTGCATATTATGCATTGACATTTTGCAAAAAGTAAAAGGACAAGTGCATTTAGCCAAAGACATGCAAAGAAATTGAAAACAATTACTACATTAAAATATTAAATCTCGTTCACTAAATCCATAACTAAGATGCGGTGGATATAGAGGGCGCACCTGAATTAATGGGATTCAATTATATCAACTTAAGTTGGTTGAATAAAAAGCATTTGGGTCCTTCAAAACACATGTTACTTTGAGTTTGATTTTAAGATTTGTGTTTAAAAAAGATACTGATAAAAACAATCCTCACTTTAGCGTCTAATTACATTATGAAAAAATTAGTCTCTAGACTATTGAGTGCATGGAAGGATACTCTAAAAAAACTGCAAAAAATATATCCCACTGACTTAATTTAGACCAGTTTTCGTTTTTGGCATCTTACACTCAAAATTATTTGTTAAGTTGTTATATATAAAAGAGATTCTTGTGTGTATGGTTGGTAAACAATAAAATTTAAAATATTTCTCACAGCCTAGAGTATTATATATATATATATATATATATATATATATATATATATATATATATATACATAAATTTTCAATCTAACGGTTAAATTTACAAAATTCACAATTAATATAAAATTATTAAGCGGTGTAACACTTAATAAAAGTTATATCGGTGTCGTTTGAACCCTCCTCATATATATATATATATATATATATATATATATATATATTATCCAGTTCAGTTAATTAGTATTTTTTAAAAATGAGTATTTCTCATAACTAGGATTTCGTATATACTCTAATTTTGAGCCAAAAGGTCAATACTAGAATTTCTTTTACTACATGTGACTTTTCCTGCGAATTTTTCATAAAAATTTGCAGGAAACGTTGTTCCTACAAATTTTTCTGCGAAATTTTATTTGCAGGTAATACCTTTGTCGATAATATATTTTTGCGAATTTTAAAATTCGCAGGAAATTTTCCAGCGAAATTTCTTGTGAAAAAAATTTGCAGGAAAGTTTCCTGCAAAAAAAAATTGCAGGAAATTTTCCTGCAAAAAAAAATCCGTAGGAAAATTCGAAAGAAAGTTTCCTATAAAAAAAAATTATTCTGCAGGAATATTTTTTACAAAAAAATTAAAAAAATAAATTATATATTTTAAGAATTCATAATCTTTTATTTTCATGCCTCGTATATAATCTTTTAAATTCTAAGATTGTAGATTATAAGTCTAACACTCAACCATACAATTCAACTTGTAAGGTAAGTGTTGCCTCAACTTATATACTCTTTAATTATTTTATTTTCAATCGATGTGAGACTTGAAGATTTTTTAAAATATTAAACTTATGAATTTAAATATTTTTTTATTTTTCCTGCAAATTAAAATTTGCAGGAAAATTTGCAGGAAAAGTTATCTGCAAAATTTTTCTACCATTTAGTAAAAATTACTTGCGAATTTATTTTTGCAAGAAAATTTGCAAGAAACAAAATAAAATTCTTACAATATTTTCTGCAAATTTTTACCATGAATTTTTTTTCTCATGATTATTAAAATTGTAGCAAAATTTGTAAGAAATATCTGTAAATTATTTTTTGCAGGAAAATTGGCAAAAAATTTCTGCGAATATTTTTTTGCAGGAAAATTCGCAAAAAATTTATGCGAATATTTTTTTACAGGAAATTTCGCAAAAACTTTCTACGAATATTTTTTTGCAGAAAAATTTGCAGAAAAATTAGACTTTTCTAGTAGTAGGTTTAAATAACATAGACATATAATAAAATGTATTTATAATAGCAAAGATAATAAAAAATATAAATAAATGTTAATGAAATGTAAATTTTTTATCCAATGTTAATTAGCACTTTAAAACATGAAATCATAGTCCAATTAAATAAAATAAAGAATTTTAATTAGATGATAATTGATTTTAAGAACTCAGATTACACATGGAATTGCTAAAATTAATAGAAAATACTAAATATATATAACAATATAATATACAATAAAGTATATAATACAATAATTACAATATATAGCTTTTAAATAAAATATTTAATATACATCCCTTGGTGTAAGTAAAGCAACAATAAAATGAGTTAACATAATGGTTAAACACTATGTTATATATTGTAAGTAAGAAATTTTGTATTTGATTATTTTCATACGAAAAATAAATTCAAAATACATTACTTTAAAAGAGATCATTAGTGTCTGATTTTATTGAATAGAAATCTTTGTGCCATGAAAAATGAAAAAAAAAAAAAGCAACAATAGTATTTATTAAAATATAAAAGATTTATATGTGACACGTGAATTTATCGTTGATTGGTTAAGTAGCATGCACAAGTACAACCAGTGCATTAATATTGTGTATATATATACAAGAATTTCTCCATATGCAATTGAGGAAAAAAAATGTAAAGGGCAATACGTAGGTGTACTTTTTGCAATTTCGGAGTTAATTATGACCTCTGTTCCTAAACAGACCGGTAAATATAGACGTCTAATTAACTAAATTGAATAATTTGACAACAATAATATGCTAAAATATAAAATAATCGATTCTGCTTTGTGCTTACACTCTTTCTTAATTAATCGATCAATAATGGTGTTGAGCAGGTAGTGTTAGTGTTGAGCATATCTAATATGATGTATCATTACATGATTCATGATTTTTTTTTTCTCTAACTATTATTTCGATAGAATGTATCTATTATTAAAAGTAGTAATTAATTTCTTTTGAATATTTTAAGTATATATAAAATAAATAATTTTCTTTTAATATAATATTTTTCATATTTAAAATTAAAATTAAAATATTGTAAAATTTGATTAAGAGATGTAAATTATTATTATTTATATTAATTAATAGATGAATGTGAGGGTTGAGCAAGATGATAACGTTTCAGAGTTGCATTGGCCCAATGAATCAGATTGTTTGGCATTAGAGTTTAGAGTCATTTGATCAGGTGATTGGGATTGACTAATCAATGCAAGGGTAGGTTGTAGAGCATGTGTTTTTGAGTGATGATACATCATATTCAGATTCATACCTAGCTATTGTGAGCAGCAATATTGTGAAAATTAGGCTAAACAATTATCTGAGATGTGTCCTGCCACATTGTATCATTCCTACTAGGGTTGCTTGGCCACACATGCAGAGGAATAGAGGCCTAATAAGGACACCCCCTCCTACATGTATTTCGTAGACCTTCAGATGCTTCTTATTTATGACCCTGCATCCTACTTCCTACTCACTATTTTGAACAACACAAACATTATTCTTGATTTACTCTATTGTTTTATCATTTTTATATATATAAGTTTCTCCTTCTTCTTTTCTTTTTAAATCAAATAAAGTGAAGGAGTTGAAACCAAAAAAAAAAACAAAAAAAAAGAGAGAGAGAAACTTTGAGTGAAAGAGTGCATCTAAATATACGGTCAGCGAGTGTTTAAGATTCATTAATAATAATAATCCTTAAAGTTAGTAGGCACTTAGTACTTAGATAAAAAAAATAATAATCTAAATGTTCTTGAAATTAAGTGGATTTTGTTTACCGTGTTAGTCCATTGTTAATTGTATTATGGACTACTCCTTCCGATTTATAATAAATATCATCTTACACATATTAAGAAAAGTTAATAAATAAACAAATAAATAATAATTTTATAAAAATAACCTTATAATTAATTTTTTTTTAAACAATGTAATATAAAAGTCATTTTCTAAAGAATATTATGAGAGATATAAATAAAAAATAAGTAATTAATAATATATTAAAAATTAACATAACACTTATTTTGAAACTTATCTTTTTTAAAATACAACACTAATTATGAGACAAAATAAGTTATAAAATTTAGGAATTATAACAATAATAAGTTGTACATATTAAAAACTAAACTGTCAAGAATTTTACTATCAGAAAATTACTAAATATTTGATATTCCTCTAATTTCAAGGACTGCTAATAAAAATAGATCAAATTAGGATAGACTTTGAGAAGTGTAAACTTGGCCTATAGTATAAAATCTAAATTCGAGTTTAATTTATTTATTTTATAAATATTTTTTAAAGATCTGATCTAACCCGATTTAAAATCTTATTTATAGTACTTTATTCCATATAAAGCCTATAATGACAACAATAACCCTATAGGTCCAAATAGGTAAATGGGCCCAAATAGATTAATAGGCCTTATTCATAACTTAAATTGTTCATGCTTTATTAAAATTAATAATGGAAATAATAATATAATAACTTATTTATTTATTGAAATTAACCCTACGAGACTATTAGACCTAAGAAGTCATGGAGGATTCAAGTATTCAAATTTCAAATTACAATTTATTTATTAAAAATACTATCATTAATAATTATATATTACACAAATATTAATTATAAAATAACATATAATATAAATATCTAATACATTAAATAGGCCAATCTATCAAATCTACTAAATTTTTTATAATAGTTTGAAGTTTGATATCTTTAGTTAAAAAAACGTTTTTAAAAGATCAATTATGTGTCCTTTTTAATAAATAGACCAAATCAAGTTACATTTTAAACAAGTTAAGCTGTAAATCGTGATAAGTCATCTAATCTATTTTCACTCATAAGATTATCTCCATTAGAGTGAAATATAACAAATGTGCTTAAACTCAGCATTAAAGACCCACAAAAGTAAAATAATAAATTAAGATGAATTCTATTATTATAGAAGTTCTAAAGATTAATAACATCTTACAATTTTGGAGGCTAAAATAATAATTTACTTTGTAAAATAATTATTTTACTATATTATTAAATAGAAATTATTAGTATAATAGTGTTTTATTTTTATTTTTTCTGGGTGATAATTTGTTATTTTGAATATTTCATTTTAAAATATTAAAATATGAAATATAATTACTTCGATCCCCTCGAAGATTTTGTAAGTCACATTATTAAAATGGTATAGAAGGATTCTGCTTTTATTGAGAATCCGCAACACAGTGAAAGTATCCTCCCTTTTTTTTTAATTTTTTTTTTATCTCAGTTTTATATACGAATATCAGAAAGCGGAAAACAAATTGAAAACAAAGTGTTAGTTTTGTAAAGAAAAACTAAAATAAATAAATAAGAACAAAAAATAAAAATAGAAATAAATAGACCTTATTATATTTTCAAATTCATTTATAAAAATATTATAATACCTCCAGAATTTGTGTCGCTTAGGAGGAATCTTTGATGAACGTCTATTTCAAGCTTTGAAGAATTTATTTCTTACACAATTCGTCGATCTAAATCATAATTCACAAAGATTCAGTGATTTTTAAATATGATTACATGAGCTTTGGATTAAGAACAAGATCTCTCTAGTGTTGTTTCGTAGCAGTCATGCCCTGTCTTCTTCGTTGGTTATTTTTGTACAATACTTCGTACCAAAAATTGGTATTTCACCTCATTTTATGAAGATGAACAAAGTCGGTTAAAAAAATTCAGACTACTAAAATATATAGTTAGTTAATTGAAGAATAGAATTTTATCTCTAACTTAAATATGAAATCTTAAATAAAAATATCATTTTTAAATAGACCTATATTGAAAGAATGCTCAGGTTATCGAAAATTGAATAAAATAATAAAAGGTGAAAATCTTTTGACATCTTAGCTAGTATTCAAACTTTGAAACCCTTGGTAGTCAAAAGGGTTGAAACATATTCAATAGATTAAAACATTTTTTCAACACCCTTGATTATCAAAATTTAGAATAAATATTTAGGCTTAAGCTACAACCTAACTAATAATATCAACTTAAAAGCAATCCAGTTTAATATATATAAATCCATATTTAAAGAGCATATTACTTATTCAATAATCTAATATCAAAGTAAAAAAATACAGTTAATTAATTATTTACATATATTATTAGAAAGAGTCTTATTTAAGTGTGTTAAAATATATTTTGCAGGTAATATGATCGATAATTATACATCTCTTTATAGTTTATAAATAAAATTCAGAATGAAATTTTCCGTCATTGATTTTGAAAAGAAGAATATTATCTGTAATTGATTATATTTATTGTCAAAATATTGTTGGTAGGTTGCATGGCTGCTATTTTGTGAATTGATTTTGCTTGAATCATTGAATGTAGACAAGAGGAAAGTGTCTCAGTACGTGGCTGGCATAATAAAGCAAACTAATCAAATGAATTAAAGTAACATCATAATCTCCGTTGGCAGACAGAGATTTAGGAAGATATACATGTTGCCTTTAAAGTTCCCAATAATCTCTTCTCTTTGTATATAGTAAATTAGCTTATTATCTACATATAATCACTGCATTTTGTTCTCACTTCTACCCATAAATATGTATTACTTTACATAGTGCTTCTTCACATAACAATACATCGTTGACTTCTATCCAACAATTATACGACAATCATTGTCTTCATATCAATGAAACTTTTCACCTTCTAAATATGGTCACACCCAGATCATAATGAACCTGCATAAAGTCAATCCATCTTTTTAATTTCTATCCCACCGAATTTCTTCCATTTTTTTATTATCACGGATATACTCGAGATTTTCTTCTGTTTTTCAACCTGAAAGCGTAAGAGATTCATTCAAGAGAACATAAAAGGATGTACAAAAATTGTCACAAGCAGTTCAAAAGCAGAAGCATGAATCTGGTGACAGGAATGGGGGCAAGGGTGGAATTGAAATGGACCCTAAATTTTCTAATCCATTTTCTTTTCTTTTAACATTAAAACACATTTAATTAATAATTAAGGACTATAATTTAACATCTAAAGAATTACATGAGAATTATTATTTTGCTCTAATTTCCAACTGTTCCCGTCAAGCAAAATCTCATTGCTTTATCTTTTTTCCTCCACCGTTAAGTTTTTGAATTTTAGTGGGACATCATTCACGATTCAATTATGGACAAGCATACGAATTGTTTATGCAAAGAGTAACTAATCGTTCATCACGTGGAAAGTGTCACGTTAATTGATTCAATTATTAGGTGTAATTTATATATTACCGTGTTTTTTAAAATGATAATCTTTAAAAAAAAAACTATAAGACTTATTTATAATTGAATTAATTGTTTTTCTTATAAGAGTATCATTAAATAGAAGCATATTCATTATTTAAGTTAAAAGTGATAAAGAAAATAAAATTCTAATGGAGCGTTTAGTAGTAGAAAAGTTTTTTTATACCCAAGAATTATGATTCTTGGGAGTAACTAAATTTTTTTTGTTGACTTATAAAGGTTCTAAAAAATCATGATTCATGGGAATAACTAAAATGTGCTTAGTTGCCCATAAAGGTTTCAAAGAATATTCATAATTATGAGAATGAAAGATTTTTATATTTGATTGCAATAGTATATTCCTGAGCATATAAATATTTTTTACAAAAATATTTTTTATTAAAATAATCTCATTAAATATATTTATTTACTCAAATTTTATTATAAATATGACATTAAACTATTGTAAAAAAAAATTAAAACTTGTGGTTAAAATTACTTAAATACCAAATTCAACAAAATAAATAAATAAAGAAAAATGTTAAATAGTAAATAAGAAAGATAAAAATATATTATTTCATTTCGTTTCAATAAAAAAAAAAGTATTAGCAAATACTATTAAATTGTAAAATCAAAACAAACTTTAATGATATTATTAAAGTTGACAAAGTCAAAAAATAATGAGATACAAGAAAAAAGAAAGATAAATAGAGATATGAGAGGGAGAGAGAGAGGGAGAGGGAGAGGGAGAGAGGAAGAGGGGGGAGTGAGAGTGACAAAGAGAGAGGGAGAGAGAGAGGACGAGAGGGGGAGTGAGAGGGAGAGAGAGATAGAGATAGAGAAAAATAAATAGAAGAAAAGAGATTTTTTATTTTAAAGAGGAATATTGTGATATTTTTATATACATAATTTTTTCCCTAATTCGAGAAAGTTGAATTCCCACTTCCTCTCATGAGAATGTTTTTGTGAGAAAGTGAGATAAAAATGATTCTTAAAAAATTAAATTTTTAGAATTTTTTTTCAAATAACTACCATACATAAAAAAAATATTTTTATTTAAAATTTATAGAAAAGTAAAAACATTAATTTCGCATACCAAATGTTTCCTAATAGTTTTAGAGATAATTCTACCACTGAATGTGTGAATTAACTATCATATGATTATTAGTCTTGTGTTCAAATCCTAACTATGTAAATGGGTTAAATACTAAAAGGAATAGTTAATTTGTTTCTTATAATAAGTAATCTTACTTGACTCAAGTAAAATTATATATGTAAAAGATGTTTTGTGGTCTAATACTTGAAAAATGTATAAATTACGGAAAAATTTAATATTAGTAACTAAATTTCTTAATTTTAGTGATATAATTTTAAAAAGTCTTATATATAAGATTGAGTGTAGTATTTATTAGATAACTTCATTCAATCTTGAATTGTTTTAATTATACATTTTAGGGCAAATTATGGTTTTAGTTCCTCAAAAATTCTTAAAATTTGATTTTAGAACTTAAAAAAATTGAACTATGTTACTTTATAACCCTAGACAACTTTTGTTGGGATGCTATTTAAATCACTTGTATGAGATTTCAAGATCAACTATGAGAATATGTATCGGATTGATCCTTTTTTCAATACTTAAAAGTTAAAGTATGTTTGATAGTCATTAAGGTATGTAACAATGAGAACAATATAAGATAAATATTTAAATTATTAGATAAATATTTAAATTATTGGACAATTTTTTGTTTGTAAATTATTTAGTGAATAATAACCAATAAAAATAAAATAAAGTTAAATTTATTACAATATCCCATTTAATTTAATTATCAACTATTTAGTGAATAATGGATAAAATAAATAAAATAGTTAAATTTATTGTAATATCCTTTTAATTTAATTATCAAAATAAATTATTATTATTTTTGTTATTATTATTATTATTATTATTGTGTTAATGAAGTCAATGGTGATGAAAACTGTAATGTTAACAATAATATTGATAATAACGATAGTATATTATGGTAGTTATGATAACATTGACAATGATAGGAAGGGATAAGGTAGGAGTGAGTAACAATAACAGTAGTACGAAAAATTATGACATTGATGAAGGCCAACAACAATAATGATAGGTAGGAGCAGTGATTGTGTGAGTTGATAATAGTAAAGATTAAGGTAATATTGGTACAACATTAAAATAATGAATGTTTTTATATTTTGAATAAAAAGTTGTTATATAATTTATTAATAAAAAATTAGACTTCTCTCTTGTCTTTTTTTTAATTTTTTTTATCCTATCACATCTCATAATGCTTTTATAAATCAAATGTAAAATAATTATATTTATCTTATTTTATATCAATTTTTTTTAACGAATATATCAAGCGTATCTTTTAAGTCTTTCTCTTTATTAAAAAACAAAACTGAGAAAGAAGTTCCCTAAACTTGAAAGAGTTTTTCCTCACCCTAAAAAAAGGTGTCCAAATTATTTAAAGAAAAGAATCATATCCTCGTTATTTAAAAAAAAATATTAAAAGAACAAGTGTCATAGTCCAGCATAATTGACTCTGAATCAGTAAAGCATGCCTCTTTCCCCGTTTTCAACGTAGGCAAAGTAAGGTGCAAAATGTTGTGTAGGCTGTAATCGTGATAATTAAGTGTAATAATGGTAATACGTTCATTAATTTGACTAATGTGAAAATGAAATCAAGCGGCGTATAGCTTTATTAATCATCTACCTATTTGTTTGCACTTATTTTCTACCTGTGGCCTAATTTTAAAATCCCCTCCTACTTGGTGCTGATCGATAATGTAATATAAAAATAACCAAAGCAAAATAATTGATAGTACTCTATGAAGTGATAAACATGTAAAATGTTTTTTGTGAATGGTGTTTAATTATTTTTCTGACAGGAATGTTCCATATATATATATATATATATATATATATATATATATATATATATATTATTTCAAAATAACAAGTCCTACCTTATTTTGGACAATTCAAATATTGAACCTTTATATATCAAAATGTTTCTAACACTTGTAAAAAGACAAATAAAGGATATTAGGCTTGCACACATGAAAATGGGTCTTGTAAGCTTGTTGTAATTCAAATATGTTGATTTGTCTTCCTTGCACGTGAGAAAATGAGATCCAAAATTATTTTTGATTACATAAATTATTTTATTTGAGACAAACTTTATCCATAAATGATCATTTTTATGTTTCAAATTAAGAGTCGATCCGGTCTTTAAAATTCGCGTCTAACTTTACCAGATCTAATATTTTATTCTCTAAAAGGTCATATTTGGATAAAGTTTATCCAGCTAATTTATGGGATAAGGTTTATTCCTTAACTTTTGAATGGTTTACATGGCTTACGAGCTTCCGAAACTCTATAAATAGAGGTCTTGGACACACTGCTTGATCATCCAAAAAAAGCCTTCCTCACTTCTTTCTCTCTACACTTTTCTGAGTCATCATTTTGTCACTTGTTAGTTCTGCTCTTCAAATTCTTGAGACGATCCTGTTGTATTATAGGGGCTTACGTGTATTTACAAATAAATTTTTCAGGTCAATGTCATTACACGTCTTAAGAAGATTTAAATAACGTATTTGTTCAGTATTTCAGTGCATCCACCTAATTATACAACAACAAGAAATTTAGTATAATATATCCTGAATATAAAAAAATTCTTTCTCGTGAACTATCTAAGTATCTATATTGTGTCATCTTTATAGCACTAAATTATTATTTAACATGAATATACATTCCATGACTATCACACCACATGCATATGCTTATCATGATAGAACTTACCTATATATATATACTTCACCAACAATTATTCAGTACAAAGACGTACGATGCATCGCCCTGATCATTTTGGGTTGAACTTTGCAGAATGAATATTTGAAATTAATTGGAAGAATCAAGTAAACAAATTATAGAAAGATCCACCGAGGTGGGCAAGGTTTTAGTTCACCAAGTTTTTTTGGTATATGATTATGATATTTGACGTGACAAAGGGAATATTGTTTTTATATATCTTCTTTGTAGTGTCTGGAACCCTCTTCCCTTCTCTGTGCGCAGATGCGTGTACAACATAAAAATTTGAAAAATGCTAAATGAATACCCTATTTTTTGGTCGTATAAATAACTGAAAAAGACAAAGATAGTAGAAAAAAAAAGGAATGAGAGAGAAAAAAATGATAAACAATATATGTGATAAAAAAAACAGGAGATAAATAAGAAGTAAAAAGAGGAGAAGTTAGATGAAAGAGAAAGTAATTATATATATGATGATAATAATTAACTTTCTAATATATTGTTTATATAATATTTTTATTTTCTTTTTCATGTCTATTTAATTTCATATTTCTCTCTCTTATCTTCTTACAGATCTCCTCTCCTCTATCCAATTTTTTTACAAATTAATATATTGTACGAATAAAATGGAACTAAATTCAAATTTGGCTGACACAAATGGAAGTTGTTGATGTGCGAAGTTAGGGAGAATGAAAGATGGTATATAGCACTAGGTAGATCAGATGCGTGTATATTATAACGACGGAAAGTTCTATTGTTCCATCATGCTTTCAAAATATACGACCTTGCTTGAAACTTTGAATAGTCTCCGTAGAAAACACGATGCATGCTGATAATATAACATTAAGAATATCAACGTTTTCAAAATAATTGTAGTATCGACTTCCTTCTCTTCCACAGATTTGGCTTAGCCGTGAGTTTAATTATGATCAATCACGATTGATTAGCCCTGACCTACAATTATTATAGCAAACTAAGCAACATGGAAACTGTTGGGTTATCTATATAGAGCCTATGGAGCTAGAGATTCGTCATGTAGTGAAAAGAAAAAGAAAATGAATTTGAGGGGGGTTTGTGAAAGTGAAATATAAGAAAAGTCAAAGAGGTCCTAACTACACTGAGATTTGATCAACAAAGATATCCCTGTCGGCTGAGTGAGGACAAAATTTTGTATTATTTTTCCTAATAATTTAATTTTTGTTTTTAAGATCGTGTTGTAAGACTCATTTTTATTATACTTAGTTATGAGGAGAGAAATAGATCAAAGTAGATGCCAGTGGGCATGATAATGGGGCGGGACGAGGGCGAGTTTTACGTCCTCCGCCCCTGCAGATTTAAACTGCCCTTGTTCCTGCCCTTAATATTGGTAAAATCTGGGTATTCATCCCTGTCCTTGGCAGGGTTCAGATTTTCCCGTCTCGTCCCTGTCCCTGTCCCTGCCCCCGTCCCCGTTCTTATCTTTTTTTTTTCTTTTAAAAAATATGAACAAATTTAAAAAAAATAAAAGAAAAATAAAATAATACAAATTTTATATATAAATATTTCTAATTTTAGTTTATATATATATATATAAATAATTTTTTAATTATATTATTAATCGGGGCGGATATTAATATCATTGTCCCCGCTTCCATTCTTGATTTTATCAATAAAGAAAAATTTGAATTCGAACCCGATAAATACAGGTTTTTCTTGTCCAAATCGGGACGGGTTTGGACGGGACCCACAAGGACGGGTCAGATTGTCATGTCTAAATGCCGGTTAATAAAAAGTGTTGTTTTTGGGCTATAATAAATATAGTCATTTTGTTTGGGTTTGAATAAGTTAAAAGTATATTTGAAAAAAAAAATTATAGAATTTTTTTAATAAAAAAAATTCTCAAAAACTCGTAAATTAAGACACTCTACGAATTTATGAGTTTTATTTACAATCCGGTTATTATTGCTAATTAAAGAGATCAGATATATTGTTTCTAATCACCCATATGATTAATATTCTCTCTCATTTTCATAAACATTACAACTTTTGTTTTCTGAGTCCGTGGATGATGGGACTCTTCCGCACGTGCATGCACGTACGCTTCCTTAACAGTACCAAATCCTGAATCTGTCACTTCAAGTAGATAACAAATTGAAAACTTCTATGTTTAATTTCCAAGTCCATTATATATATATACGTTGACCTTTATTTTGTTTCTCTTCTTGGCTTCGTTATTTGTGATAGATGATTAAACAACAAAACAATAATTACCAGTGGATTATAAATTTCCATTTGTTTGATGAGGTTGGTGAAGATTGGTTCCCTACTTTGAAATTTTGAAACTAGGTACCCAATGGAGTGGTACGAATATAAATGACAAAGCCATCGCTAACAAAGAGATGAAGGAGTCAAAGCAAGGGTAATGATTTGGTGCTGTTGACACTTTTGACATCAATTTCCCTTTGCCTTGATTGAAAAGTTACCACTTATATTATATATGTATCTGTTGTCTCTTCTCTCACGTTAATCTTATGACATGACCCTTTGTTCATCAGCTATTGCCAAATGCACTACAATTATCATGATCACCTATCTCACTTCTTATGACTAGTTTTGTGTCAGTAGAATCACTTAATTGATTCTAATAATTGCCTAAGTCTGAATATTTATTGAAAACGAGGAGTTTTGGAAACTTCACTGAGTTTAACAAAACATAGAGAAAGTTATATGAGTCATGAGTGTACTTGGAGCACAGGTTTTCTTAATTGTCTTGTTTTATTTTAAATTTAAATTAAATTTCAATATATATATATATATATATATATATATATTTATAAATATTCATAGTTAAAATTATACTTATATAGAATTTATATTATTTTTTAAATCCAAAATATAATTTATATTACCAAAAAATATATATTCATTAAGGATTTTAATTACAATATAATTTATGAATTAAAAGAAAATATGTTATAAATTTTAATTACATAAAAATAAACATCTATCCATTACCATGTGCGAGTTAAAACTAAAAAAATATTAATTACATATTATTTTTAACTCCATAAATATTAAATAGGAAAGTCGGGTTAATATTTACGAAGAGAAATAAACATATGATTTAAATACGATTACTGACAATTTTAGTTCTCATATGGGTCCAATGAGAGAACACGATTCTTGGGCTTTATTGAACTATAGGATTAGAGAATTAGAGAATTTTTTTTGGTCGAAGATTTACGCATGATCAGGTTAACTCTTTTAATTTTTTTCCTATAGACAACACTCAATAATTCAAAAACTTACATAAGAGAAATTATATATACTCTACTTCAATAACCATCTATTAATATGTAAATTAGTAATTTGTAACGAACTTTGGAATCTTAAGTCTAGACGGTAAGTCACCGTGTAACTATTACTTAATAACTTGAATGTATTTGAAGTTTTACTTAGTCTTACTAATTTTTAAAAACATTTTGCAAATACCATTTTTACAATGTTTTTTTTGAATCTTGTTTGTTTTTCAAAAATATTATGTTTATCCATGTCTAATATAAAATAAAGTCATACTTCAATGATAAAAAAAGAGAATGAAAACCATTCATGTATTTCCCAAAAAACTGCACTATTTTTGATACAGCGTTTCCATCTAGCTCTTATCGGCCGAGTGGTACTGAAATCCATGATCAAGAAATTTTGTTTACGAAATAGGTTAACACACTCTTGTAACTTGTTAAAACCTCACTAAGGTGATATAAACAATACGTATTCAAGAGTCTACCATTTCTCTTTGATTATATGCACTAATTACAAAATATTGTTCTAAGAAGTGATATACTGTGCCATACGAATGTGTATGCCCTGTGTGCAGGACAACTCACTCTCGCGCTGATCAATCAAGAGGACAACAATAAAAGGGATAGAAGAAAAAAATAATGGTACACGACATCATGTGACATCAACGTTTTGCGAAAAATTCAATTTGTTTTATGGCTACACCGAAGATGTCAACCCTTACAAATTGCAAAAGCAGAACCCTTCATAAATGTTCTAAACATCTCCTGTATCGTGCAGGATAATAACATTACATGGTGCAGCTACCAAGCATTATGCACATGTTTTCTAGTTCTGGCAAACTTAAGGTTAATGCTTCACCATTGCCACGCCTACACTTCTTAAACAGATGAAAAGGTTGGAATACAGCAAAGGAAAGTGGGTCATGTAAAGGTGAAAGTGCATGTTCAAAATATCTCTAGAATCTAACAAAAAAAAACATCTATTACTTTCATTAAATTAAGCCGAACAAAACATACTTGAAGCCAATGGGTATGACTATCATGATATATTTACTACGACAATATATCTCCCATAATATCAACTCTCAAAATCAGGATATTTTTACATCTCGCAAAACCCTTGCAGCCATTGATCCATACCTTCTGGCTTCCCACTCACTAAGCTTCGCATTTTGCGAGATTGGCTTACTGTGATCCTCGACAGTTTCTTCAGCGGGACCAGATCCTTCGACTATAACATTTCCCTTGCTGCTTTTATCCTCCACACCAGTTTCAATATCAACTTTAACAGTTGCCTGACCCGAGTTCTCTGTGCACTCTGCTGAATGTTTAAATTCCATAATGAAGAGTTGAATACTTGGATGTTGAAATGTTTCGTCCATCTGTACAAAGTGAAGCCTTGAGTGTAATTTCGACTAGTTAACCAAACATGCCATAACTTAAAATCATATGGCTAATTCAAGGCATATATGTAGTGAATCTAGTGATAGCCATAACTCATCATAGCTTACCTTGGACTTTGAGACAGTCTTCACGTCAAAGTTTCTTTTCCACATTTGAAGCATCTTCTCATGGACACTTGTGGAGCGGATCTCATAGCCCAACTTCATGAAGAAATTCAAAATAAAATAAAAAATAAGTGAATTATCCAACTTTACTATAAGAATTAAGTGCATAATTTAATAGAAAAGTTGAATAACATACCAAAATTGTAGTCCTAGGTCCAGATAAAGCAAGTATTGTCTGTAATAGAGGCTCCAATAGATGCTCTACATAAACCTTCAAACAAATACAGCAAAACAAATAGTAACATAATGATCCACTGAAGGCAGAATGACAACCAATTTCTGAGTAATATACCAAATTAGTCTAAAAAATGTTAGGAGCACTGGTAAATTTAATCCTTAAAAATTTAAAATTACCAAATGAAAATGATCTTTGTTTAGTAATTTTAAGAACTAAAATGATTTTTTTTTTAATTTCAAGGATTAAGGGCTAAAATGACTGATGTCTGATAATTTCAAGGATTAAAATCACATTTTTTAAAATTTTAGGAACTAAATTGATCAGTGCTCGTAATTTTAGGAATTAATTTGGTATAATGGTAATGATTTTTTTTATTTTTATAAATGAGGTAACTGTTAAGTGACATTCACTTCACATTGTTTGCAGAAAGGTTCTATACTTACAACATCAGTGCCAATAATGTAGTCAAATGGAGGACCAACAGCCTTAATGTGACTCTCATCTCCCCACTGAAGCTCAGCAACCTTGATTGAACCAAATGACTCTAAAAACAATTGATTTCCAAGTAAGATACAACAATCATTCAAATCCAGGCAGGAATCAAATACAATGACGAGATTCAAAAATATACAGTAGGAATTTAAAATAAATAAATATATAAAACAAAAAGGCAATGCGGATGGTTTAAAAGTTTCAAAGCAGACCAGGATTCTTTTGCATGATCCTTGAGATATTACGCTCAACATTTCTCTGTAATAATGGCAAAACCTCCTTTTGGTCTGTCAGTATAACATCACACCCCAGCAAAGCCATGCCTGCAATGGAACTTCAAATCAGACTAGGCACCACCCCCCAACTTAAGTTCTGAAAGTAGGGTAAAGATAAACAAATTTCAACTAGGAGGGCATATAGGCGAACTAAATTGACTCAATAAACAAATTTTTTAACAATAATTTTCAAACTCACCAACACCAGAAACACCACAGCCAGCTCCTAATTCAATTACACGTTTTCCTTTAAGTTTAGCTGGGGAAAACCTTCCCTTTCTGCAATTCCGTTCCTGAAACAATATAAGATGCACCCTAAGAAATCAAGATAATGGGAATTTAGAAATATTACAAGGTAATGGAAACTATATGAAATATCAAAAAATCATCTAGAACTAGTTCCTCTTCAAAGGATCTAATCTAATCTTGAGATCATGTCCCCAATGAAGAGAGATAATGTGACTTGTTTTCATTCATGTCATTTAAGTTTTCTCTTCCCACTTCCCATTACTTTTTGATAGCAGAAAGCTATGGAAATAAAGGTGATTTATATGCATTCATGTCAAATTTTATTTTATCCATGGACAGTTTCAAGAATAAGTTCAAGTCCAAGGCTTATCTGTCTGGACAGTGGACATCTGGTTTTTCATGTACACCACAAAATTACAAGGTACACATCATCTATGATTAAAAATTGAGAATATCAAGAATAATGGAATAAAACAATTATGTAAAAGTACACTTAAGATCTAATAAGATTTTTCGTTAATGAAAAGAGTAACAGGACATTCCAGATCTAGAGCATGCGAAGAGCACACACAACTTACAAGAAACTTGGCAAACACAAGTGATGCATCCCATACTGTAGTCCCTAGGTGCTTGGAATTGGGATCCTATTGAAAACAAGGATTGAATTGTCAGAAATATTATAGATATACGAAAGAAAAAAACAACAAAATATCAAAAACTATCGATCTTCAATAAAATCATTTTAAGTCAATGGCTAGAAGCTGAAGCAATATGAAATCTACGAAAACTTGTAAAAATAATTTGTAGGCACATGGCACATAGGTCATCCATGATTTCAAAAATTTCCAATGCCGTTCATCATCTCTATTGCATATTGCTATTGTATTGCCCTACATCTAACTGGTTCTTTTTCTTCCCAAATATTTTGGTAATACTTACTAATAAACCAGAAGGTTAAAGCTTCTAATGCACATTAAATGGCCTTGGTGCACCAGTAAATTATCATCATCTTACTCAAATTATCCCCTCATTGTGATGCACATCTTTCACTTCTTAACAGAAAACATACCTAGAATTTTCTAAAATAAAGGTTTTTGGATGCGCAATAAAATAGCAAAACTAGAGTTCAATTGGACTGTTTCAGAAAAAAAAAAAAAAAAAAAAAAAAAAAACCCTCCTTGAAGCACCCTCCAAACACATGTTTCAAAGACAGTAGAGTACCTGAGAAAACTGCAACTCATGGCCCAAAACCTCCAACGGCATCTCAAATGTTGTTGGGGAATTTAACCTGATAAAACAATAATGAATTATGAAAGATGTATTTATCATATGCAACGAATTGTGCTAAAGAAGTATCATTCAATTGTCTTAACCGCTAGAGGCTCTGCACAACAACTGTAGTAACTCAAACAATGTAAAGCTAGATATCACCATATATTATCTTCCTAAACAGCTTAAACAAAAGAAGAAAAAAAAGAGTTCTTAATTGTGTTGAGATGGTTGGATCCAATTCTCGACTTAATAACATGATAGGGCGTGGTAAAGGCAGGGAATAGCTAATCGTATGTGGTCACCGGGTATAATTTCCACCAATTCAGAACAAGTGAAAGTCAAAGCTGTGTATCTCGTTTTAATGAAAAGGGTGGAACAGAAACAACCAAGTACCAGAAATAACTTCAACTGTTTATCCAGAAAAAGACAATGAAGTTAATCATTCAATCAACAAATACCAAACACATCTCTCAAAGCCTCGAATTATAAAAGATATCCATGGTTCCATGAAAATTGCAATTTAGTCTAAAATGACAAGTCGAAGAAAAACACGCAGAAGCAGGTGATGATATGCAAACAAAATAGCATTGACAATACCAACAACAATAAATACTGCTGATGCACACACTAATGTTACTGTCAAAGTTCAAATATATATCTTATCATAATTACAATTTGCGTGGAAAGATGCAATTTCTATTTTTTTCATTAAGAAGGAATGAATACCTGTCAGGCTCCATGAGATCACAACCTGCTAAGCAAACTCCTTAACAAGAAAGAGGAATCTAGAAGACCAATCTCCCACCTAAGGTCGTGCTCAAAATCACTGGGAAAGAGGGCAAAAAAAAAAAAGGAACTTGATTAACTACGAAGAGAAAGGAACACGCTTGGAAGGGGGCAGCAATAATAACAGTCGCGAAATATGGGAATGACAAATAATTTAACTCCTAATAGTACATTTTAGGTATCAAGATGTTTTTCCTAACCAAAACCCTAGCTTGTTCAAATCATTGATAGAAATTCAATTCCATTATTATTTTTCAGTCGTTTTTATCCAATTCAAAATATTTATCATATAGTTTTTTTTTCTTTTTTCAGAAAAAAAGTTGAAGTGAAAGTGGTGGAAAAGGAGTAGAATTACATAGATATATATAGCGAAAAATGAAATTGAGATGGGAAAGTGAACCATGAAACATGAAGGTTGAAGTCAGAGAGCGCACAGCTGAGGTGGAGTACAACTTCACCTTGGAATCAGCCAAAAGTTAGATGCGCGTGTCTCTTTAAACTTCTATCTTCATTCTCATGCGGTTTCGCTCATGTCTATATTTTCCTCTGTTTCTTCTCTCTTTTCCCTTTTTTCCAAACAATATAAAATAAAACAAAAACGATAAATACATTGATGAAATCAATATTTTTAATGATATTATAATTATTTTTTATTTATAGGAATTAAAAAATAATATCAGGGTTGAAACTTGAAATCCTATTATAATACTAGAATTTAAAATACTAGCAACTTACGAGGTTTAATTATGTTATATATATAATCATCCTTATAATATTTTAAGTAAAAAATATATAATTATTCTATTTTTAGGTGAATTATATTTCCCTAAAAATAATTGTTATATTCAACTAGAAATAATTGTTATGTATACAACTTTTAAGAGTCCATTATTTGACTCATTAACTAAAAAATTATGAATTTTATCGATAAATTTATTTAAAATAAGCTTGTTTAAATGAGTCAAAATTAAAAGAAGCTTAACAAGAATTTTATAAAAAGACTCGACATGAAGCATATATTATTTGTCCATTATATTTTGAAGCTATATTATAGAGAGTAAAGTGAGAAATGAGAGTTATCACACAATTTTCTAAGATTTTCTTTATTTCATTTGTGTGATTCCATTAGTCATGAACAACTAATTCATTTATTATTACGGTTTGACATGACTGATTTTGAATCTATGATATCATCCATGCTTTTATTCAATGAAACTTTTATTGAATTATTTATCATTCTTCTTGTTTTAACTTTGTGTGATTCTATGAAATTAATTAAGGTTAGAAAACCCTTTTAAAACCATGATCGAGAGAATAATATTAAGAAGTAATAACACTTATTATTGTGAATAAAATAAAAATTATTAAATAATGTTTAAACCTCCAATTTTGATGCAGGTTGCTTAATTAATTTTATTAAGAAATTGAAATTTCTATTAAGGAATCTAAAATTCTTCACCTAAGGAATTAGGATTAAAGTATTTTTTATTGGTTGTTGAATTAAGTTAATAATAAGTGAAATTAAATAATAATTGAAAATGATACATGTGAAGAAGGCTAGTGAAAACAATCCTTGATATATTTTATCATCAATTCTACAATATCTTTAATATGTTTTATGGTATTAAAACCCCAAAAACACATTCTTTATCTTTATACATTCTTCAAATAAATTTTTTTATGTATTTTCTTAATTATCATTTAATTAAATTAATTAACTGTGACACAAATTTTACAAATTTGATACTTGACTTTTATCGATTTTAAAATTTATGATAATAGGTATGTTTGCCAAAAGTCTAAGAATGATATTATTAATTAAGATTAGCTAACTTAACTTTACCAAGAGGACCTATCTTAATAGGTTGAATAGAATGTTTGAGTTATCGTAAATTTCTTGGTACCAAATTTTGATAGATAAAAAAAATACTTTAATTACTTTATTGATCTTAATGCGTTGGGTTATATATATATATATATTTATATATATATATATATATATATATATATATATATATATATATATATATATATATATATATATAAAGGATTGAGAGAGTATTTTGAATAACTTCTTACAAAATTAACAACTTTTTTACATCATATTTGCTTATTTTATTATGATGGGGTGCAAAGTGTGGATATAAAGTCTTATATTAGGTAAGAATGGACAAGTTAAGGAATATATAAATGAGAAAACCTACGAACATGATTCTTTAAAATTATTCTTTAAAGTTTTAAATTGGGATGTGGTGTCAAGTTCATATGTATGATTGGTTTGTTACTCATTGTTAAAGATCTTTTAGTATTTTAAACTTATAACAAAAGATTTAAAAAAATCATGTATTTAACTTTTATGGAGTTTCCCTCATTTAATTTCTTTCAAAAGTATTTATAATTAATGTGCGTAAAACTTTTAATATTGGGTAAAAAAAAATTATGTCGTCGGCTCTAGACCATTATAGATTCTAACAATATATAAAGTATTGACTTTTTATGTCGATTATAAAAATAAATGACATAAAAAGTTTTATTTTTTAGGTTGACAATTGCTTCTTTTTTGTATTTTTTTTCTTCTAGTTGCATTTGCATTTCTTTGTTGCGATCTTTTTCTCTTGTTGTATTTCTTTGTGTTTTGCCGGTATGCTTTTCTCCTCTTGTTCCATCTCTTTTCATTTTGTTAATGTGCTCTTTTCTCTCTCTCATCACATCTCTTTGCATTCGAGTGTCACACTCTTTCCCTCTCATTCTTGTATCTTCACATTTTGCCGCCACTACGTTTTGCATTTGTCACTTTAATCATAATTTTGTCACTTCCACCACCGTATTTGCTTTCAATCCACCACACTATCAAGGCAAAAGAAAACAGAAAGATAACAAAACTAGAAATAGAAAATGCAAAAAAAAAAAAAGTAATGAAAAAATAATTTATCTAAATATGCGAGGAAGAGGATGAGAACAAAGAAAAGGAAAAGGTAATGAAACAAAAAAATAAGAGTCTAGAGCTAAAAAATGTGAATTGAGTTTTCTAAAATTTTAAACCCCTTTTTGTGTTAATGTTGTTTCATCCATCATAAAAAAAAATTCATATGTCGAATGTTATTACACTCGTCATAGAAAGCTTGAGATCAATTACAAAATTAACTCTTCCCAATATAGTTTGAGATAAATATTGACTCATGCATTACAAAAACTTGATATAGAAAATTTTTTCTATGATAGATAAATTAATATCTACTATAAATTTTTTCTATAATTAAAATTTTGTACTACATCATTTTATATATTATGTGAATTATATTAACATAAAATTTCTGTTAAAAGCTATTTTTGCACTGATGTATGAAGAATTAATTTTTTTTCTTCAAAACAAAACATCTTTTTATTTTAGTTTTTGACCATTTTTGTTGGTAATTTACGATTCACATATGATTGAATCCTCTATTAATAGATAATACTCATGAATAGAGTATTCGGACACTCAATTTCCAATGCCACATTAACACCTTTTTTTAATTTTATTTATATCACATCATATTTTTTATCATACAAATATATTTTTTTCTTTTTATCTCTGTGTGTCATTTAGAGTTAGATGTCCGCTAATAAATTTTCAATGCTGAGATTTTTAATTATTTTTTCTAGAAGTGACATTTTCTTGTATAAAGTAAATAGAAAAATGGCGAACAATAAAGATTTTCATAAATATTTAAATAAAATATAAATTCCACCCTCCAAATATTATTCATGAAGTAATGCATGTCCACGAAATAATTGTGATCACTATCCATGACAGGTGATGTTTTGTTTTGGTTCGAGTTATTATCAACACATGCCTAGATTATATTTTTCCGTCTCTTCATTTACTTTTATTGTTATTCTTAAAAACTGTAGTTTATTTTTTTTAATTTTATTTTATTTTATGTGATTCTTCCATCTAAATTAATTCTAACAATATCAATAAAATTATATGAAGTATAACATTGAAAAATTATTTTGTTTAATTTATTAAAATTAGAAGACTCAATTAAACATTTTAAAAATAGTGAGATCAAATTGATTATTTTAAAAATAATGAGAACAAATTGAATAAAAATTTATCTATCACGTTTTCTTATAAAATTGATTTTTTTATTTATCTTAACAATATCATAATATCATAAATAGAACAAATTGAATATTTGGAATTAAAAAATATCACAAAATGAAGGAGTTATCTAATATAACAAAATTATTAAATGGATAAAAGAAAATTTAAATTAATTTAAAAAAAACTTAGATAAATTTTTGTTCAATTTAATCATTCTACTTTTAAAATGTTTCATTTGATCTCACTTTTTTTAAATGATTGAATTTGGTCTTATAATTTTCAAAAGATATTAAATGTCTCTGTCTTACTTGGCTCAAAATTTTGATTGTGTCATTTACTTGAACTCAAACTCAACCCAAATGAGTTGCTTGTGTTGATAGTACTGCATGATGTTGGAGTAGTGGATGCTAGTAAATATGAGATGTGATGATAAATAATGTTGCTTAGAATTCTTTTCTTGTATATATTATTTTCTTTTAGCTTTATTTTATCTTTATGTATTTTTATGTGATTTGGATTACGATGATCATATGTGTATGAAACTAAAGTATAAATAGGATTATTGAGATGTGCATTAGAGGTCATAGTGGAGTTGGAGTCAATGTTCCTTTTTAAGGCTACCTCTTGGCAGTCATTGTATAGTTATATTTGATCGATACTTATAGGTATTTTGATTATATGGAGTATTGTATAATTATATATACATATATGTATTTTGTTGTTGGTATATGTAAATATGCATGTTTATAATAATTGTTAAGGACTCATTTGATACATGGTAATATCCTTAAGTCTTTAATTGATTATTTTTAATTCTATTACTTATAGTAGAATCATCATGTATAATGATCATGATAAATTGTTACACTCTGCAAACTTTCCACCAAATAATAACTCCTAAAAATACTTTGGTTTCCTTTTAATATACGAAAGTTAATTTATAAATAAAATGATACAACTTGTGTGACTTATAGCCCATATATAGTAGGCCTTTATACACGGGAAGAGTTAGTTATCATTCACCAACAACTCCATATAACACTCCACTAACTACATACAACAAATAACTAGTTACAACTGTCACTAGCTATGAGAAAATAAAACTGTGAACTGTTAAGTTTATCATTCTCTGTTTATTATTTATTACATTAGTTAGTTTTTCTCTCTTTGGTTTTGTGGTAAGTATTCAAATATGAGAGACATTAATTATCTCCTTTTCTTAAGGCCAATTTCCCAATTTCTTAAGGCCAATTTCTAGTAAAAAATTTATGCAAACAAACTTTTGTAATATTTGTGTCTTTGATTGGTCATTGTACACAATAAAGAACGAGGAGAGCAAATGTAATTAGTGGTCCTGAATTTGGTCGCAGAGAAAAGCTTGCAGGAGATGTAGAGGATGTTTGCTCCAGATTCCCTTTCATCCAGCTTTTAAACATTTGAAGTGCAACTTTTGGTTGATCCATTGGGACCATGTGTCCAGCATCATGCACCTATTATAGTATTGTTAAAATATCAATTATTATTCTAGATTATTCCTTCATATGGAAACAACTAAAAAAAAAAAAAATATCTAGAGCTTCTAGAAAGCTTTAGAAATATCTAGAGTCATTAATTGTGAAAAAATATCTAGAGCTTCTAGTAAGCTTTAGAAATATCTAGAGATATTAATTGAAGAAATATCTAGAGCATCTAGCAAGGTTAGAAATATCTAGAGACATTAATTGTGAAGAAATATCTAGAGCCTCTAGCAAGCTTCTATTGGGAGACTATATATAGGAGGGAGATCATGCTTATGTGAGTAGTGAAAAAGAAACCCAATAAGTAGTGAGTGAGAGTAATGTATTTGTGAGAAGTGAGAAATATATATTGAGTGTGTGTGTGTGTCACCAAAATAAAAATAGTATTGTGAAGAGTGTGTAAGAAAGTGAGTGTGTTGTATTAGTATAAAATCACTAGAGGTGCTGGGCACCAATATTTTGTATTTGCTCTTGTATATTAATAAAATTAGCCTCCTATTTTTCAACATTTGGCATCAGAGCTGGTTCGGTCGGGACCAGAAACCAGTTTGCTCGAGCTAGTACGTTGGTGAAAACTGTGATTAAGGATTGTGTGAAGGAGATTCTGCAGGAATACAGTCTGGGACTGTACAGTAAATTGGTTGAGTGTTGGGCGCTAACCAATCATCATGGAAGATCTCGCATCCTCAACTAGCTCACTGGAGAGGCTCAACAACAGCAATTATGACACGTGGAGCGTTCGGATGAAATATTATTTGCTCGGGCAAGATCTATGGAGCATTGTTCGTGGTGCGGAGACGACTCCACCAACTGATGAAGAAAATCTAAAGAAATGGAAGGTTCGATGTGGAAAAGCTTTGTACGTGTTGTCGATCTCCGTGGAGGATGAGTTCTTGCAGCGGATCAAGGACCTAACGACACCGAAGGAGGCATGGGATACATTAGAAACACTCTTCACAAAGAAGAATGATGCTAAGTTGCAGCTGCTAGAAAACGAGTTGATGTCACTGAGATAAGGTGACATGGCGGTAAGTCAGTATTTTACTAAGGTTAAATCAATTTGCAATGAGATTGCAAAATTAGATCCTCAGAATGCAATTTCTGAGACGAGGATGAGGAGAATAATAATTTTTGGATTAAATCCAAAATATAATGGGATTATTACCGCCATTAGAGGTTGGGCCACAGAACCCACCTTGACAGAGTTAGAAAGTATTTTGGCAAATCAAGAAGCTTTAGACAATCAAATGTCTAAAGTATCAATTAATGAGGAAGACAAGGCACTTTTTAGTAAAAAAGGAGGCCGAAAGGAGGCTAAGGCAACTGCAAATTCAGATAGCGAAAGTAAAGGCCCACAAAGAAGACAAGGTTGGCATAAAGGCCATCATAAGAAGGGTCCAGAGCAAAGGGGAGCTACGCAATCCCGATTCAGAGACTACGAAGAACAAAAGAGATATCGGCGCAAGGACGGACGATGTTACAACTGTGGTAAAAAGGGCCACTATGCACGAGATTGCTGGGCCAGGAAAGAAGAAGGCAACACAGTCACACTTAAGCAGGACGAGAACGAAGAAGAATGGGATGTCCTAGCATCGTATGCAGTAGAGGAATCTCGGAGGGATGAAGGTGTAGAGGTTGCGGCATCATGCATGGATGAGTCAGTAGAAGAATCAGCATTAGTCACGGTAAGTGAAGCAATCAATTATGATAATGATTGGATTGTTGATTCTGGTTGCTCGAATCATATGACTGGAGACAAAGGAAAGTTTCTAAGTATGTCAGAATATAAGGGAGAAAGAGTTGTTATAACCGCAAACAACTCTAAGATGCCAATCTCTCACATCGGAAAGGCCGCTATAGTCCCCCGCTTTAGTCCACATCAAGTAGAGGTCGACAATGTCTACCATGTACCTGGGATAAAGAAGAATTTATTATCAGTTTCACAATTGACAGCTTCAGGCAATTATGTGGTGTTTGGGCCAAAAGATGTAGGAGTATATCGAAGGTTCAAGCCTATATGTCCTGCAATTATGAAAGGAAGGCGATTAGAGTCTGTCTATGTAATGTCAGCACAAGAGGCATATGTGAACAAGGCAAGGAAGAATGAGACAGCAGATCTATGGCACGCGAGACTTGGACACGTGAGCTATAATCGATTAAAAGCAATGATGAAACAGTCCATGCTAAAAGGCTTACCAAACTTGGAGATGCGAGATAATGTCGTTTGCGCTGGATGTCAATATGGGAAAGCTCACGAGCTTCCATATGAAGAGTCAAAATACAAAGCTAAGGCACCATTGGAACTGGTGCACTCTGATGTGTTTGGACCGGTGAAGCAGCTATCGATCAGCAGGAATAAATATATGATCACATTTATCGATGACTATTCCAGGTACGTGTGGGTAGACTTTATGAAGGAAAAATCTGAAGCACTAAAGAAGTTTATAGAGTTCAAAGAAAAGATTGAGAAAGAGGTTGGACGAATGATACGGTGCTTGCGTACGGACAATGGGGGAGAATATACATCAAAGGAGTTCAACCAGTACTTACAAAAATGTGGCATAAGGAGGCAGTTGACATGCCCGAACACCCCACAACAAAACGGAATCGCGGAGAGAAAGAATAGGCACCTAGCAGAGACATGCAGGAGCATGTTACACAGTAAAAATGTACCACCAAGATTTTGGGCGGAGTGCATGAAGACCGCTGCTTACGTCATCAACAGATTACCCCAGGCAAAACTAGGCTTCGTTTCACCATATGAGAAGTTGTGGAACACAAAACCTTCGGTAAGTTACTTCCGAGTGTTTGGATGTGTGTGCTACGTTTTTGTGCCAGGCCACGAACGCATCAAGTTTGAGAAGAAAGCAATCCGGTGTATATTCGTTGGATATGACAGCCAACGAAAGGGATGGAGGTGTTGCAATCCAACGATCGGAAGGTGCTACATATCCAGGAATGTGGTGTTTGATGAAGCATCATCGTGGTGGTCTTCACAAGAAGTATCGCTACCAGATACAAAGGAAATTGAAGAACAAGTGCAAAAGCAAAAGGAGGTGCAACGCGAAGATAAAGAAATAGTAGATGACATCGAATATTTGCCTGGACAAACTAGAGCAAGATCTCCAGAGAAAGAGAAAAGCCCTTGGAAGACAGGTATTTACATTAGGTTTACAGAGGACGAGAGACCTAGTCAGATGGAAGAATTAGAGGAGGAGGTTCCTCAACCTCAGCAAAGGAGATCAACAAGGACTCAAAAGCCAAATCCAAAATATGCGAATGCAGCATTAGTAGAAGACAATGAAATTAAGGAACCAAACAACTATGAGGAGGCATCTCAACATAAAGAGTGGAGATATGCAATGGAAGAAGAGATCAAGGCGTTGAAACAAAATGAAACATGGGAGTTAGTGCCAAGACCATCCAGTGTGCAACCCATTTCATGTAAATGGGTATACAAGGTGAAGACCCGTCCAGATGGGACGATAGAGAGATACAAGGCTCGACTGGTGGCTCGAGGTTTTTCACAAAAGTATGGACTAGACTATGATGAGACGTTCAGCCCAGTTGCCAAGATAACTACAGTACGTGTATTGTTAGCACTAGCAGCAAGCAAATCATGGAAGCTTTGGCAAATGGATGTCAAAAATGCCTTTCTGCATGGAGAACTAGACCGAGAGATATACATGGAGCAACCAAGGGGATTTGAGAGCACAGGTCATCCAACTTATGTCTGCAAACTAAAGAAAGCTTTATATGGTTTAAAGCAAGCCCCTAGAGAATAGTATGTGAAGATTGCTGAATTCTTGGTGCAGAATGGATACGTCCTCGCACCAGCAGATTCAAGTTTATTCGTGAAAGAACAAAAGGGTAAGCTGGCCATAGTGCTAGTGTACGTGGATGATCTCATTATCACTGGAGATGATGAAAAAGAGGTTCATCAAATAAAGAGTAATCTAACAGTACGCTTCCAGATGAAAGAGCTTGGGGAATTAAAGCATTTTTTGGGACTTGAAGTTGAAAGGACAAAAGACGGAATATTTCTATGTCAACAAAAATATGCCCAAGAATTGTTGAAGAGATATGGTATGCTCGATTGCAAGCCAACCTCCACACCAACAGAAGTTAATGCTAAGCTTTGCTCAGCAGAAGGACAAGATTTGAAGGATGATACAATGTACAGGCAAGTAGTAGGAAGTTTGATCTACTTGACATTGACACGACCTGACATAGCTTATGCGGTAGGAGTAGTAAGTCGATTCATGCAGAACCCAAAGAAGCCACAATTGGAAGCTGCACGACGAATATTAAAGTATGTCAAGAATACGATTGACTATGGAATCTTCTACAAGAAAGGAGCACCATGTGAAGTTACAGGATATTGCGATGCTGACTATGCTGGTGACCATGACACTCGACGTTCAACGACTGGATACATGTTTACTATGGGATCTGGAGCTATATCTTGGTGCAGTAAGAGACAATCAACGGTATCTCTTTCTAGCACGGAAGCAGAGTATAGAGCATCAGCTATGGCAGCTCAAGAATGTTCGTGGCTTATGCAGCTATTACAAGACTTACATCAACCGATTGACTATCCAGTTACACTACATTGTGACAATCAGTCGGCAATACGATTGGCAAAAAATCCAGTGTTTCATGCTAGGACCAAGCATGTGGAGGTACACTATCATTTTATTCGAGAAAAGGTATTGCAAGGAGACATTGAGATGAAGTATATCAATACCGAAGGCCAAGTTGCAGATATATTCACAAAAGGACTTAGTGCTGGGAAATTTGAAAATTTCAGAAAACAGCTTGGCATGACAACTAGGTCCGCAATAAGAGAAAATAATAATTGAGGGGGAGTGTTAAAATATCAATTATTATTCTAGATTATTCCTTCATATGGAAACAACTAAAAAAAAAAAATATCTAGAACTTCTAGAAAGCTTTAGAAATATCTAGAGTCATTAATTGTGAAAAAATATCTAGAGCTTCTAGTAAGCTTTAGAAATATCTAGAGATATTAATTGAAGAAATATCTAGAGCATCTAGCAAGGTTAGAAATATCTAGAGACATTAATTGTGAAGAAATATCTAGAGCCTCTAGCAAGCTTCTATTGGGAGACTATATATAGGAGGGAGATCATGCTTATGTGAGTAGTGAAAAAGAAACCCAATAAGTAGTGAGTGAGAGTAATGTATTTGTGAGAAGTGAGAAATATATATTGAGTGTGTGTGTGTCACCAAAATAAAAATAGTATTGTGAAGAGTGTGTAAGAAAGTGAGTGTGTTGTATTAGTATAAAATCACTAGAGGTGCGGGGCACTAATATTTTGTATTTGCTCTTGTATATTAATAAAATTAGCCTCCTATTTTTCAACAAGTATCACATAAATAAAGTTATAACCAAAAGTGAAATTAACATATATGTCACAGTCAAGAACACAAACCTTGAGGAAAGAGAGAGGTCCATAGCTATTCAAAGAACCTGCTTCTGCACCATCAACCACAAATTTCAGCGTAGGAGATGTTCTAAACTTTTGTTGGCCTGACCATTCCATGGCACGAACCCACCAAGAATTCCCTACCGAATGACAACCACACAAAGAATTCAATCCAACATATATACAAATTTTCCAACACAAACAATTTTCTTCCAAAATGAATCACGTAGGCTTACCAAGCCAATTGCATATGAGATCTTTATCACCAGCATACACAAGCAACTTGATTCCATCCTCAAGAAGAGAAGGAATCATCACTTCTAGGTTTCTCATCCAGTCTTGCACCATAGCCTTATGCACTTTTCTATTGCATAAAACATATTGCAAGTCATCTCTCACACCTAAAGCAGTTTTTACGTCTTGTTGGTTTAACAACGTCTCCACATTTTGGAAGTCATAGCACAAATATCCCACACATTTCTTTCTGATGTCATAGTACTGCGTTTTGTGTGCAATAAGCAAACTAAACTTCATCATTTTCTCAAACAGTTTAGTGGGAATTAAAAAAAGTACTATTCTTTCATTATTACTTACATTAATGTTGTTAGTTATGTTCAAGATAGCAAATAATATGTTTTCACAAACATTTAACGCAGTCCTGCAACTCTGTCCACGTTGAGTTTCTGAAAAATCAACCACAAACACCACAAAGTGAAACAGCATAAATTAGTATAAAGGGATGTAGTGAGAGAAAAAGGAAAAAAAAAATCAGTACCACAAGTTTGAGCAGCTTGTTCACAGTTTGGGATTAACTTGATAATATTATCATAATCAGCCTTCGTAATTATTCCGTTGTCTAATGCGAAATCTGGGTATGCTTTGTATTGAATCATAGAATTTGTTAACCCGTTACCAATAGCAAAACCCTATTGTTATATAAAATGAATCAATACAAGCAAAACAAAATCAAGATAAAATAATTAACTAATCAACCTTCGTATGATTTTGACGAAAACAACATTTGTAGCAAGAAACTTTTCTTATATTAGAAATAGTGTAAGACCTTGAGGTTTATATGGATTCCTTGATTTTTTTTGTTTGATTGGTTGATAAAGTATGCAAGTGCTGGAATATAGTGTCCAGCGTATGATTCTCCAGTAATATAAAAGTCATTCTTAACGAATTCAAAATGTGCCTTGAAAAACTCCTGCAATAATAATAAAACTAATTTAGTGGAACTTACTTAATCATACAGATCAAGATATTACCTTTCATTTGGAAAAATGATATATAATTACCTGCAAGAAGCCATACAAATCAATGCTAACGCCCACTTCATTATTACGAATGTCACTATCATCAGAAGAGTAGCTAAAACCTGTCCCTATAGGTTGGTCAACAAATATAATATTTGATGCCTAGAAATAAGGAGAAAAAACCTTGTTAATTAATTTATAATGGATAAGTTATTAGCAATATGGAAAGGAAAGACAAAAATAGATGGTTACTTGGTCCCAGCCATAATCATTCCATATAAGGGACAAGTTATTAGCAATATGGAAAGGACCATTTTCGTAAAACAAAGCTAGTTCACTGCCGCAACCTGGTCCTCCGGTCAACCATATAACAACAGGATCATCCCTACTGTGCCGTGATTCAAAGAAAAAGTAGAACATTCTGCATGTCGTAGTATATGTCAATTCATACCAGGATCACATACAAGACAAAATTTAAATTAACTAGTTAGTTAATTAAAGTAAAAAACAGAACTTAAATTAATTAACTCAATTCCAAGTCAATAGTGGATGCGTATTAATAATTAAATTTAGAATTATCTCCAAATTCACTGTTAAATACATTGATAAAATCTTGTCATGTATATTATATATGGATTAGTGTATGGTGTATTGAGTTTTGAATTTCCTTCTTATATGTTCGTTGTGTATCAATTAAATAAGTGGAGAGAAGTAAGATTATGGTTAAGATAGAGATTTGTTATTGAAAAAGAACAACTACAAAAAAAGTGAGAGAAGTAGAGGAGAAGAAAAATAATTGTGCATTTTTGCATTCTTACTAGAAAAATAATTGTACATTTTTGCATTCTTACTAAATAATCGAGCTGCATTTTAAGCAACAGACTTGTAGGTGTGAGTTTTTGTTTTTAATGTTAGATCTTTGAAAGAAGGTTTGAAGTATAAGAAAAATGTTTTATAGTAACAACTGTACTTTTTGGAAGATTTTTTATCTTCTTGTTTCTCAATTGTGAGAATTCTTGTTTGGTTTGCTTTGATTTATCATAAGAACTATTTTGGTGCTTTAATTGGAGATTCTTTTGAACCTTGTTGATCATACTGAAATTATTTATTATTTGATTTGGATAGTTTGTAATTTTTATGCTTACATTGAGGAGTTATTTCATGCTAAAAAAATTTGTTTCTCTTATGCATTTGAGTCTCTTTTTATGCTTTATTTTTGTTGGTGATACTTTTTAGATTCTTGTAAGTTGGATAAAATTTATTTCCTCTACTTATTACTGAGTTATAATTATTGTGTTGATTTTCTCGTCATGGTAAAATCAAATTATATCCACTAACATATTATTTATAGGACCAATATTTATCATGAACTAAAATTTCTTAAGATTAGAGGTGTAAGTACACTAAAAATTTATGTTTGACTTGATAATAAAAAAAGTTGTTCAAATTTGACTCATTTAAATATATATATATATATATATATATATATATATATTATTATTTTTTTGAAATTTCAATTTTTACAATATTTTCAATATATCGAAATGGACGATTACATTATTTATGAGAGGTTTTGAGTAAATCTCAAGTTATATTTCGATGAACGTTTTTTTTTTAATTCTTATTTAATTATTTTTGAAAGATACATACTCTAAGATGTTATTCTTGAACAATAGTATTTTAAAGATTTTTTTTTATACAAAAATATTTTTAGAAGTTTCTCTTAACTTTCTATCTCTTTCATTAAATCATTTTCTTTTTTATCTTTATTTCAAAACTAATAGAATAAGAAGGGAGAGTGTTTGAAATTTCTAAACTATTCATTTTATTTTTTTTGCAAAGCACTTTGACTCATCACCCATGACGTTTACTCTGAATAATTAATCTCACATCATGTCTTTCCAAGAGACAAAGTGATATGAAACTACATAAGAGGGATACATTTAGTATTTACCTTGCAGATTTGGAATTAGGAAGTGAATAGTAACCTGCATGGTGACCAAGGTCTTGAACCGGAGGCCCAGCATTACCAAGAAATGAGAACTTCTTCTCCACGATCATTCGTGGGACAGAACCAGCATCGTCATGGACGAGGCTAAAAGATGCATACGAGGAAGAAAGTGACACAAAGATGAGCAAAACAAGAGACAGAGAGAGTTTGGAGAGCGTTGGTGATAATGTCAATGACATGTTTGCGTTTGTGGGAAATGCGAGGCAATGGCTGTGATTTTATAGCACGTACTCGCAATGCAAACAATTTCACCGGCTAAGGTAATTGACATTATGTTAAACCACTTAGTCGAGACATTTTGTGCATTTGTGTAATAGTTGCACACAAAGTTACAAAATAGTATATACTTTTTTATTTTATTCCTATAGTGTATATTTAGAAAAAAGTTATTGTATAATTGAGTGGATAAAAAGATTAAAAAAAATGAAGACAGAAGTAATTATTAAAAAGAATATTTTCTTTATTAATAGTTATAAATTAAAGTCATTATAATTGATATATTTTATTTAAATTTATAAATTTAAATTAAGTATTTTATATTCCTCAAATCTTGAATATAATAAAAAAAACTAATTTATGATAATTTATACTAATTAATAAATTATATAGTTGATATCATTTATAATTATACAATCTCATTTTAAAAAATAAAGCTTTTACCCTAAACTATTCTCAATAAAACTTGACCTCAAGAATAAATAAAAAAACCATTAAAAATAAAATATTAATCGAGAAAAAATAAAAAAAAAATCATTAAAAATATTAATTGAGGATGATTTTATTAAATAAGGTGAAGCTTGTCGAGATTTCCTCATATTTAAGTTAATTGTACATGTGATTAACTGATATTTTGTTTGTATATATTCAAGAGTGTGGATTTTTATTTTTTAGGGTAGTGACACATATTTGTTCAAAGAGACGATCCTTATCCTGTTGGATCGAATTGAGTAATAAAAATATTATAAATAATAATTTTTTTTATTTAACACATCTATATATTTAGAGCTTCAACTTGGGACAACCGATTAAACTAACACCATTTTATATTAATTGATCTAGGTGCTGGATAATTAAATTTCTTATGATTTATTTTTGATAGCAAAAATATATAATTAGTAATGTAAACAATATGATTGAGATATTTTTTTTTGGAGATTTTAGTTTTAAAGTTAATGTTGTATTTGGTAAAAGGGGAAAAATAAAGGAAAAAGATGAGAAGAGAAGAGGAAAAAGAAGAAGAAGAAGAAGAAGAAGAAAGATAAAGAAATAGAGTGAAAATTTAAGTTGTTTAATAGAAAAGAAGTGATGAAGAGAAAATATTTTTTTAATTAATTAATATTAAATTAAATTAATAAATTTTAGCACATTAAATTTTATTTATTATTATAGTTATTTTATTATTTTTATATTTAAATTATTTATTTTAAAAATAAATAAAAATTATATAAGTATATACAATTATGTTTGTTATATATATAGAAATTATGTTTATATATTTATATATATATATATATATATATTTATTTATTTATTTATGAGAATAAGCATATATAAACTCATTTTTAACTTATATTTTATATCAAACTTTAATGATTAAATTTTTTTAATACATATCAAGTTTACAATTCTTAATTTTCTTTTATCAAACAGTACTTAATTTTTTAACTTTCACGTAATTCTCTTATTTTTCTTAGTCTTCTGCTTTTCCAAACACACCCTATTTTAAGGTAATGCGTTAAAAAAAACTCTAAACTTTTTAACCGTTTAGTATATTATTAAAATAAATGGATGGTGATAAAAAAAAAAAAAAATCAACCAATTAAATAAAATTCGGTAACTCATCCCAATAAGACTCCCAAATGATCACGTCTCATTAAGTGAGTCCATTAAAAGTGCTAAATTGTGAGCCAATTGGCTAGAAGCTCAGCAATAAATCCTACAAAAGAAAATCGAAATTTTCCATATCTAATAAATAACAAATAAGAATAAGTGTGCTGATGATTTTATTTAAATCAATTTTTACATATTAAATATGAATCTCTATATTATACGTAAGAATTTTTTTTATGAAATTTTTTTAAAATTTTTTTTAAATTTTTATTTAATTTAATTTTTATTTATTATAATTATTTATAAATTAAATTTAACATATTTAAAATAAATTATTAATAAATAAAAATAATATTATGTTATCATATAAATTATTTATCATAAATTTAAAATATAATTTATATATTCAAATATAATATTTATTTGTATAAATAATTTATTATAAAATTTAGTTATATATAATAAATATTTTACTGTATATTACATAAATTAAAATACTAATTATATATATATATATATAAGCAATTTATGTGAGTGAAAAGACCAACAAATCTATTAAAAAAAAAAAGGCATTCATTATGATGTCAATTAAACCAATTGGAGTATGGAATATGGATGATATCATAATTATGAGCTATTCTAAAAATAGCACAAATTCATTACTAGCTCCATGGATTATTTTCTATCATTTGACCATATAAAAGAACAAGAGTTTTGTTTTTTTGTTTTTGCTATCCTTCGCCTTCTTCTAAGAAGAAAATAATAAATACAACAGTTTTTCGTCCATCACATAACAGCAATGTACAGCTACACTAAGATGAAAGAGAAATCATGAGAAAAAATTGCACATATCTTCCTTTGATAATAAAATAATCGAACCGTATGTACATTGTGGGAGGGAAAAATGATAGGATTCGTTGAAAACACAGCACAACAATGATTCACAGCTAAAGAAAACACATGTGAGTAAATCTAGGTAATTTAATGACAAGCAGCAACATCACATTGTCTTGGGAGAAATTATTATATCTCACATATTTGACAATATTTGTTAATCGATTTAATATAAAACTAATAATTTAATTTAATTTTATCAACTTTTAAGGCTTCGAGAATGATTCACAATTCAAAATCTGTAATATATTTTTAGTATAATGTGATAAAATAGTGTTAAAAGTCAATATTTATATATATATATATATATATATATATATATATATATATATATTATATAATTGTTATACCACCTAATCCTTGAGCCGAGCTCACAACGCAATAATTATCATATAGATATCAATTAAAAAGTAACATACACATTACATCCAAGAATATTGAAGTAAAGAGGATGTCATTCTACTGTCATAATACTTACAAGATTTTTGATAAGAATAATTAAATTATAATTATGTATTTTTATAAATTAAAAAATATAATTAGTTGAATTTTTGGTGAAGAAAAAATATATATATTATGATATGATATTTTTTATATTTTATAATAGTAAAAAATGTCAAACTTATAACATAATACGTTTAGACCAAATTTTGTATTATTTGAATATTTGTGAAGTGAATATATAAATGGAAGTTTATTTTACGAGCATTAATTTAGTTATTTCCGCTCATTTTTACACGTTTGTACATTAGTGCATAGACAACTTTGTACACGACAGTTGAAAAGCAACGCGCCCCCGCAAAACGGACAAACCCGACGCCCAAAAAAAACAACCCACAAATAAAGCGACGGGAGCAAACCTTGTAAAATCTTGTTCCTAAACTATGTGTTACAATATTGATGTATTCTAAATTTTTAGTATAATTTATGTTTTTATCTTTTATTTTATATTTATTTTGTTTATTTTTTTTTATATTTTTTTATATTTTATTTTTTTTAATAAAATAATCATTTTTAATTTTATAAGATTATTTTAAATGAGTTTTTGATTGATTTAAGACTTAAAGTTTATAATATTAAATTCATCTATATGAAAAATTATGAAATGTAGTTAAAGTTTAAATTTAAAAAGACTATAAATATAGTGAAAATCATGTAAAAGTATATCTTATGAACAACAAAAAAAATATAAAATTAGATGTTTTGAAAATTTTGATTTTCATTATATTTGATTTGAACTTTAATTATATTCTATAATTTTCATATAAGTGAATTTTATAAGACAATTTTTAAGTCTGAAATTAGTCAAAAAAAATTAAATTAACCTAAATTTAAAAAATAAAGTTGAAGTTTAAAATTTAATTAAAATATTGGTTAAAGTTGAATGTGTTGAATATAATAAAAAAATTATTAAAAAAGCATATTTAAGTAAATATAAAAAAAATTAATGACAAGGGACAACGTCACATCATCTTAGGAGAGATTATAATATAAAAAATGATTGAATGTTGGAATGATATTCCGAAATACGTTCTGAATAATTAAAATAATAATTTAAATTATAAAATATTAAATTAAATAATTATTTTATAATAAATTTATTAAAAAATATTAATTTTTAATATTCGAAGAAGAATGATTCGGAGAAACGCTCAGAGGGAGGCTGTATCTTTACTCTTATAATATGCACCACAATTTCTCACATCGTCGATAATAACTAAGACCCTAGTAATTTCCTATAATTGGATGAGACAAGACTCAAAAAGCCTCAAATTTAAACTACATAGAAATATATAGAGATTATACATAATATAATTATTTTAATAAATATAATTATGCATGCTATAAATTAAAAATATAATTAGTTGAATTTTGGACGAGGGAAATATATATATGTGTGTGGGGGTAATAATGTACTATGATATTTATTAATATTTGTTTTCCACAACTTTTATTTATATTTGTTCTGAATCAACTTATAGTATACAAAAAAAAAAAAAGATTGACTTATAGTATTGAAATTAATTAGTTATTATTTTTTTTAAAAGACAATCATGATAATATCATTACTCAGCAATATATTATTTAATATTTTAAATTATTGTCATAGATATAATAATTTATTAATATTTCGATTAATTCAAATATTTATTTTAATTAAATGATGCTAACCACCTTTAATAATATATGGTTTATGATAAAATGATTGGACCTCTGTTATATGAATAGTTCATCTCGACACTAATAGTGTAGGTAAAATTATTGCTTGTTAGTTGTTGCATTTACTCAACCAAACTGAGTAGTGTTTCTCTTCTCTTTTATCCTTTCATTTTACACAATGCATCAATATAATTTCTCATTTGTTCTCACCCTTTATTCCCTTGGACGAGTAACTAAATTAACCAGATTGCAAAAACTTATGTATTGAAACACAACAAGGGCTCGAATCTGAATTTCACCGGCGGTTTGTTCCGCATCGACTAGAGACTAGGCAATTAAATAATCCTTACCTTAAAGTTGATTTTGTAGGGTTGAATTAAACTTAAATTTACTATTCTAAGATGGTATCAGATCTATTCTAGATTCTTAAAAATGGGTCACCCATCATTGATACATGCACCATGAGCATGAGGGGGTCAAGTCCCGTCATTAAAAAAAAAGGGTCACCTACCATTCATTGATACATGCACCATGGGCATGAGAGAGTGTATTCAAGTCTCGCCAATCATTAAAAATTCAAGTTCCACCAATCCTAGATCATTAAAAAAGGACCACCTACCATTTATCCACGTACCAAGCCCAATAGTATTGGACGTGAGTGGAGTGTATTGAGAAAAATCTAAGTCTCACATCGATTAGAAATTAGACAATTAAATAATATATAAGTGGAAAATAACTCTCACCTTACAAGTCGATTTTGTAGGGTTGAGTTAGATTTAAATCCACTATTCTAAGAGGCTTATTTCCATCCTTGATGATAACCATTAAAACAACACTTGAAATACACACCCATACTATAAGGACTTTGATGGGAGCCCAAACCCACAAACAAAAGCTGAAGAAAATGAATAAAAGCGGGCCAAAAGAGTTTCAAAAAGGCCCACATGGCACAATGACTATGTGTTTTAAGAAAAATGATGATTTTTATGCCTCCAGCAATAGCACCGTAGCAATTTTTGTTTTCACAAATAATAGTGTTAGAATGAAATCTTGTAATTGGGCCTACGAACTCAACCCAGTAGGGTTTTCTTTACAACTGGTTGTATTTATTCTAACTTGAAATAAATGAAGAGAGAGGGAAATTATTTCAAAAAATTAGATAGTCATAGTAGTAGGGAGATTTGGTGTATTACAAAGCAAGACCTGTTAGGAAATTCTATTCCTATTCCTAACAGACTTTTATTCCGTGATCATCTAAAAGTCAACCTATGAACCAACCAAATGGACCAAACTGAGCCATCATCAATAGCGAGCTGTCATCGTTTTATGTTTATCCCCTCCTCTAACCCATAGGTTTAGCTTGTTAGAATCAAATACTTAATTCTTAACAATATGTATCACTTCACTTCAACTTATCCAAGGTCCAGCTCATTTGAACGGCTGAATTACAATGTCACAAAGAATTGAATCATTCAATAGGAATAAGGCTGAATATTTTTTTATTGTTTATTCTGCATTTGACATTTTCTTGTATAAAGATCATTCAATACAATAGGAATAAGGCTGGACAATGCACATATTATTCATAAAAAAAATAAAATCCACCCTCCAAATATTACACACGAAATCATGTACGCATTAATAACTGTGATCACAATCCATATCGGTGGATGTTTGGTTTCGGTTTTGAGGTGATCATTCTGTTTTGGTCAGATTCCCTCTCATCCAGTTTTTCAACATCTGAAGTGCTGCTTTTGGTTGATCCATTGGGACCAAGTGTCCGGCCTTGTACACCTGTTGTACGTATTATCACATAAAGTTATAACCAAAAGTGAAATTAACATATATGTGACAGTCAAGAACACAAACCTTGAGGAAAGAGAGAGGTCCATAGCTATTCAAAGACCCTGCTTCTGCACCATCAACCACAAATTTCACTGTTGGAGATGTTCCAAAGGCCTTTTGGCCTGACCACTCCATGGCTTGAACCCACCTTGAATTCCCTACCAAATGACGACCACACCAAGAATTCAATTCAACATATATATATATAACTTCTTCAACACAAAAACAACATTGTTTCAAATGAATTAGTTAGACTTACCAAGCCAATTGCATATGAGATCTTCTTCCCCAGCATAAACAAGCAACTTGATTCCATCCTCAAGAAGAGCAGGAATCCCCACTTCCAAGTTCTGCATCCAATCTAGGTTCAAAGCTTCATAAACTGTACTACTGCATGAAACAAACTCCAAGTCTTTCCCCACACCTAAAGCACTCTTCACGTCATCTCGGTTTAACAAAATCTCCACGTTTTCGAAGTTATAGCACAAAGGCCCCTCACACTTCTTTCTGATGTCATAGTACTGCAGTTTGTTGCAATGAGTAAACAAAACCTCATCCTCTTCTCAAACAGTTAGTAAGAATAGGAAAAAGCTACTGATTTTTCATGATCACTTACATTAATATCGGGAGCAATGTTCAGGATTTGTCCGATTATGTTTTCACAGGTACCAAACGCTTCCCCGCAACTTTCTCCGCCTTGAGTTTCTAATAAATCAAACACAATCAACATCACAAACTGAAACAACATACGTTAGTAAAAAAGAAACAACAACTCGATAAAAGTTGTACCGCAAGTTTTGGCTGCTTTTTCACAATCTGGGATCAACTTTTTGATATCATCATAATTAGCCTTTGTAATTATTCCATTGTCTAATGCAAAATCTGGGTATGCTGGATATTGAATTGCAGGATTTGTTAACCCATTACCAATAGCAAAACCCTGTTATTATATCAAATGAATCAACACAAGAAAAAAAGAAAGACAAAATAATTAATAAATTAACCATTTTTGGGTTATAATATGATAAATTATATTAGAAATAGAGCAAGACCTTGAGGTTTATATGAATTCCTTGATTTTGTTTATTTCCTTGGTTAACACGGGATGCCAATGCTGGAATATAATGTCCAGCGTATGATTCTCCAGTAATATAAAAGTCATTCTTAACAAATTCAGGATGAGCCTTGAAAAATTCCTGCAATTATATATAGCAAAATTAATTTAGCGGAACTTAAGTAATTATGCACAAGAAGATATTAAAAATGATACTATTATTACTTGCAAAAAGTCATATAAATCATTGCTGACGCCTTTTTCATCATGAGGAATGTCGCTATCATCAGATGAGTAACTAAATCCTGTGCCTGTAGGTTGGTCAACAAATAATATATTTGATACCTGCAAAATGTGAAAAACTTGTTGATAAGAGCAAGAAAACAATTTTGGTGTAACAACAAGTTCTTTAATTTAACCAATCGTACGACTAACTATGCTTTATGGTTCAACCGCCAATGGCACACACGCTCCAGTTTCCACAAAGGATATAGTTGAATGGTCACTTTTTGTTAATTGATATTTGACACTTGCAAAGGTTGTGGTTGGTGAGAAGAAAAAATTAATAATATAAATAAGAAAGGAAAGTCAGCTATAAAATAAAATAAAATAAAATAATTTATTTTAAGAAAAAGGAAGAAAATAAGAAATAAAAAATACTAAAATTAATTTAAAATCTATTAAAATGTAATTCAATCTATAAAAGGATGGATTAATTAATTAAATGATTATATAATTGATTAATTATATGTAACACCAATTTTCTTGTTGTTTTTCCTCATTTAAGCGACAAAATTAAAAGTGATGTATTTCACATTTTTTTCTTTTTTATTTTTTCTTTATCAAATACACTCACATTTTATTTTTCACTTATTTTTCATCTCTTTCAACTATTTCTTACTCATTTTTCTAGCACCACACAAAGTATAAATTTTAAAAAAGTGAAATATTAAAATGATATAACAACATGAAGTATCAAGAGGTGAGATAAAGAAAAAGTATAAATAAATAAATAAATGAATGTTTGTAATAGAAAAAAAAATACTTAAAATATATTTACTTTTTCTTCGATAACACTTTGACCCGTTTCTTTTCCTATCTCTTTATTTAGTTATCATCTCATCATTTACCTTATCTATTATTTTCATTTTTCTTTCATTTACCATATGAGTGTCATGTATATTACAATTCATGAAGGAAACATGGAAATTGATATTACCTGATCCCATCCGAAATCGTTCCATGTAAGAGACAATCTATCACCAATATGGAAAGGACCATTCTCATAAAACAAAGCTAATTCACTGCCACATCCTGGTCCTCCAGTTAACCATATGACAACAGGATCATCCTTTTTGTTTCGTGATTCAAAGAAAAAGTAGAACATCCTACAAGTCGTAGTAGATTGCAATTTATATCAGGATCACATATTAGAAAATTTTAAAAAAATTAAAGGTTAATTATTACTCTCTTTTTTTTTTTCCTTCTATTTAACCGATTCAATATTTTATTATTAAAAAGTTCAATTTAGTTATTTAACTTTTAAAATGATGCCACATTATTAATTATTTCAATCTAATTTATACTAATGGTGTTAATGTTTTTTACGCGTGATATAATAAAAAAATAACACATCTAAACTATTCATATGTATTTTTTTTTTTGTTGCAAAGCACTTAATTTCACTCATCACATGACATTTACAATGAACAATCGAATATGACTTTGGGATTCCAAAAGACAAAGTGATATGAAATTATATGAAATTACATATTTTACCTTGCAGCTTTGGAATGAGGAAGTGAATAGTAACCTGCATGGTGACCAAGGTCTTCGATGGAAGGCCCAGAATCACCAAGAAACGAGAACTTCTTCTCTACGATCTTTCCAGGAACAAAATCAGCAACGTCACCCTTAATAATGTTAACTGGTTTCTTTGGAGATAGGTTAAGACTTCTTATGAGCCTTTCAGCTTGTGATAGTGGTGGTTTGGCACTGACACGGTCACTGCTGAGACGAGAAGTTGCGTAGGAACAAGAAACTGAGACCAACAAAAGCAACAAAAGAGACACACAGAGAGTTCGTGATGATGCCATCTTTGCGTTTGTGTAAAAAAAAGGTGCCAATGGCTGGATTTTATAGCACCCTAATGCAAAATGTTTAATGCACATTGAAACTAAGAAATCTCGCATCATTCTGAATTTGGTAATTATGACCGTTACATTCTTAATAAGTTTACATTAAAAAATAATTCTTTTATATTTAAATATGTTTGTAGTCATTCGAAAATGAAAAAAAAAAATTATTAGTGATTTTGGTCTTTATTAAATTTATTATTATTATTTTTTATTTTTAAAATTTTAAAACTATTATTTTTAGTTTATATATTATTATTTTGTTTTTTTGGTTCGTCCAAGGAGTATCCACCATCGATAGCAGTGACTAATCTCCTTGCTACATTGGAGGCACCTCAAAGAGTGAGATAGCTGGCCCCAAGATTTAACGCGGCTGCATACACAAGGTAGAACTCCTGAAGCGTGGATCAACCCCTACCGTTGAACTACACGCTTGAGGTTAGCTTATATATTATTATTATTATTATAAAATCAATTTTAATTATTTATTTATTTATTAAAATGTTAAATGATTATTTTATATAATATACATAATTTTTAATGATATTTGTTAGTTGTGTGATACTTTAAAAAAATAAATTATTCACTCGTAAAATAAATATTATTTATTTTTTTTTTAAATAATTGTTAGGGATTAAAGTGATTATTTATATTTTAGAGATGAAAAACATAAACACACACATATTTTATAGAGACCAAAAATAAAGTTTACATATTAAAAAAATATAATTTCATATTATTTTCTTTTTACTCGTATGATATACATTTCACACAATTTTCACAATGTTTTAAGTTTTTTTTTTATATATATTCTAACGACAATTAGATTTCATAGTTCTCATATAAATTTAAGGTTACAAATTTCATATCTTTAATCAATTAAAAATTACTTCAAAATTATTGTATTACAAAATTTAAAACGATCATTGTTTTAATAGGGCCAAATATAAAAAATAAAGGAATAAATTAAACATTTTAATAGATAAAGGATAAAAAAAGATAAAAAAAAATATAATTTAACTTAATATTATTTAATCATGTTAATCTCAATTAAAAGTTGTTGAAAATAAACTTTTAATTAAATGAAGTGTATTTTTTATATGATAACATTAAATAAGATAAATTAACTTAAGATTTCGTATAGGTTGTATTTTAGATTCTTAATATTTTTTTTACTCATACTTGACTCGCGGTAGTTGTAATAATAAAAACAATATATATATATATATATATATATATATATATATAATTTAAATATTTTTTAGAAAATATTATTTGAAGGACAATTAAAAATTAATTGAAGCAAATAAAGGGATCATTAATTAGTTATTATATTTGTTAAATAATGATATTAAGATGAATAGGTTATGTAGCAAAAATAACACAATCCATCGGTTTTCAATATTATTATAATTAAGTTTACTGTTTACCGGTAACAATTTCAAACAATCAAATATTATGAGTTCTACAAAATTCCTAATTAAAATATAAAGAAATCATAATATATACTCCTTCGTTTGATTTTATTTGATATTTTAGGAAAAATTATTTTATTTAATTGTCATTTTAAAATATCTACGAAACATTAAATATAGTTTTTATTATATTCTTAACTATTAGCTGTGAAGTGAGAAAATATTAAATAAGTGTAGATGAGAAAGAATTAGTTAACATGAAAAATAAAAAGTATATTAAAAATTTGTGTAGCAATTTTTATGAAATCTAAAATATTAATTATTTTTTAAAATATATGTAAAATATTAAATGTCAAATAAAACACAATCGAGAGGGAATATAAGCTATTTAAGTTAAATTTTTTTTCTTTCTCTATATATATACATCTAATTTTTTTATTTCTTATATTTTAATATTTTTTTGTATAAAGCATATTTAATTGATAAGTATATCAAATTTTACGTGATTTCAAATTATTTAGTAGTTTATCCCGTTATTTTATTTTAATATATAATATTATATTTAAAATATGTATAATTATCTATTTTTAAATAATATATTTAAAAATTTAAATCATATGAAATTTGATATATATATATATATATATATATATATATATATATATGATATTGAGTATAATAACATATAATTCAACAGTTATATCAATTAAATTTACCTACAAGATTTGATGTGAATTGTTAAGCTTACAGAAAAATAGAAGATAAAGCTTACATATATATTTAAATTAGTTAGGAGAGATGAGTGTATATTTTAACAGAAAAAAAAAAAGAAAAAGAAAATAAAACTTACATATATATGTTTTTAGTCTTTATAAAATATGTAAGTTTTGATTTTATTATTTGTATTTTTTTTTTCATCTCTATACAATTTAGCCATATTGCTTTTAATCTTTGATATTATATAATAATTTTAACTACTTATTAAGTAACTATTAGTGATACAAAGTTAGTGTGTGATATCTCTAATTTTTTTTTTGGTTTTTATAGATCATGAAAATAAATATTTTTTTTTATCTACCTTAAAATCATCATTTGAGACAAAAAAAATAGTGATTTATATTTTAGAGTGATAAAAATTAAAAAAAATATTTTTTCGGAACTAAAATTAAAATTCTCATTTTAAAAAGACTAAAATGTTTAAAAATTTTAGAAAAATGAAAAATAAAAAATAAATTTTACAAGGATCAAAATAAAAACTTATCTATTTTACAAGAACTAAAAATATATTTAAGCAAAAAAATAATGTAATATTTGCATCTCTAATAAAAAGAAAACATAATTTACACTTAAATACTTTTTTTAATATCAATGCTATTTTTTTTAAAATATTTGTATTATTTGTAACATTCTAAATTTGTGGTATAATATTTTAATATTCTCAATTTTATTATTATTATCATCTTATTTTTAAAATAATAGTCTAAATTTCTAGTTGCTATATTTTAAAATAAATAGTGATTAAATACAATGTTTTATATAAATTTTTTTAATATTAAATTTTAAACATTTAATATAAGTAATAAAATTATTTTAAATTTCTTATATATATAGATAGAAAGAAGAAATTTTAAAAAAAAATTGCTATAGATTTTATCTACAGTAGTGAACGAAGTACGAACACATATCCCTAGGCCCTAGGAAAGGAGGGATTATCTATATGTAAAGGAATTAAGACTTTCTTGTTCAATTCTAACCAAAAGGGAAGAAAAAAAATTACCATCGGTAATTATTATCAATTTGCCTAAAAATAGACATGGTGAGGGAAGGCTTTAAAGATAAGAAAACTAAGAAAGAAAATTGAGAAAGAAGAAAGAGAAGGAGCATGAGGAAAAAAATTTCTTTTAAGTTATTTCTAAGCGGTTTCATTTTTCTATTAAGATAAGAGAGAGAAGACCTTTATTCTTTTTATATTTTTTATATTATTATATTTATTTATTTTATATTTTATTTATGTATATTTATTTTGTGATGTGCTCCTAATTTTATTTACTTATTTAATTTATGATACTTTTAATTCTAAATTAATAGCTAATAAGGTGTTACTAGTTTATGTTATTTTATTCATTTATGATATTTACAATGATCATATAACTAGTTTAATATTCTTAAACACACCTCATTGTTGTAAACTATGTTGTACGAAATTCTATATAATTAAAAATATTCTAAATTATTTAGTTTAAATATTTTTATTATTTCTAACTATAAACTAGTTTCGTTAATTTTCCTAAGCTCAATTTATTATTATATTATCATTTCTTATAAAGATAAATGTTAATCTATGATCATCAGAATGAAAATTTGAATTAATTTGTAGTTAAATGTTTGATCTTGGAGATTTAAATGAGTAAAAAACTTATGAAATATCCTTTTATTATTTGAGATTATGATAAATCTCATTTATCATAACTAGTTACTACAAGAATAATTCAAATTTGTTTACAACAAGAAAACCCTAAAATTTATAATTAATATTAGTTACAAAAGAATTTTGTACATTCCATTTATTAATTTGTATTTATTGGATAATAGATAGATTTATCCCATGTTAGATCTTTTACCGTTTTAGTACACACCATTTTTCTTGGTATATAGATAGATCACCCCATTTTCACAATGTAATAAAAATCAATAACATATTAAAAGTAATATTATAATAATCATAATAATAATAATAATTATAATAATGATAATAATAATAATGATAATAATAATAATCATAATAATAATGATAATATAATAATGATAATAATAATTATTATTATTATAATTAATAATTTTTATAATAATAATAATTATTATAATAATAATAATAATTATAATAATAATTATTATAATTATTATTATAATTATAATTATAATAATAATCATAATAATAATAATGATAAAAATAATAATAATGATAATAATAATGATAATAATAATAATAATAATAATAATAATAATAATTATTATTATTATTATTATTATTATTGACAAAAGATCAAAATGTATATGTAATATTTTGAAATTCTTAATACAATATTATAAATTTCTTTATTATTATCTTATTTTTAAAATTATATTTTTAAAATTTTTAATTACTATATTTAAAATAAATAGATAAATACATATGTGTATTTTTGATATATTACAATTTCTTTTATTTCTAATAAATTAAATGGAAATATTTAGTATTCAATTTTATTATAACTTTAATTTTAAAAAAATAATATTGTGATATATATATATATATATATATATATATATATTTAAAATTTCAAATGTTTAATATATGTAATTATATTAAATTTATATATATATATATATAAATATTATGAAAGGGTAAAAAAAATATTATTTTATTAAAAAAAAAAATCTGCAGCCGATTTTTTCTGCTGTTGTTGTACAAAAACAATCTTATCCTCTTATCTCATATTTAATAACCCTTATCCCTTAGTAACCAAATTGGTAATGGGAGATTAAAATCAAACTAAATAACAAATTTCCCATCAAATGCTAACTAGGTAATTATTATAATTTATACTATAATAAATAGGTTTGAGATAGAAGAGGAACATGCAATTGAAATTGGTGAAACACAAAAGCTTAAGTTGAGAAAAATAATAAGAAGGAAGAGAGAAAAGAAAAGAGAGAAAGAGAGAAAAAAAAATAACTTTTGAAGTATTTCAAAGGTATATCATTTTCTTAAGATAATTAATTTATATAAAAAAATATATATATAGATGGATTTTCTGGCTATTCCAGGACCTTTTTCCCTCAGTTATATCCGTAGTATTTTCCGGTACTACGTGGAGTGTAGATGCGGTAGCAAACTCAATCACTTTCAACCGAGTGGCGGTGTCATCTTTTACATTCTCTCCAAAGTAAGAAGTTCCCAGCGTAATCAACGACTATATAATAGTTACTTTTTATTTACCTCCCACCAATCACGTGAATCCCATTGTAAATCGATATCACCGTAATTTGTAAATATTGTAATAGATATGTGAGAAGTAAGTAGCTATGCACGTAGCTGTAAATATTTTTAGTTTAATATGTAATGTAATTAATAGCTAATTATATGTAAATGAGTTTGAAAAATCTTTTTTTGTTATCACGTATAATATTATTAATAATATACTTGTATTTTCAATCTATAAATATATATACGTATAATAATAGGATTAATATTTATACAATTAGGTGTTACAGTATAAATATATTTTAAAATTTTTTGTACTAGTCAAATCAAATTTTTTGGTTGACCGCTAGGGTTAACCTAGTAGTTGGGTGGGGAGGGACTGAGGTAGTTAGAAGTATGATGACTTAGGTTCAATCCTCACTGCAACCATCTTTGTAATCTTTCCTATTTTTACAAACAAAAAAATCAAATTTTATGGTTATACTATTTAAATCAATTTAGATTAGATTAAATTGATAAATATTAATTTAAAAGATTTGAATAATTTATAAAAAAATATTTGTTATTTTTTAAGCTCACTTATGGTAGAACCACGACTTCTCCGTCCGGTTCATATGTACGGCTTGTTCTATTATAGATTTTCGCGATGTTTTACGGCTGATTTACAATGTTACAAAAGATTAAATCCCACAACGTTCACTTGGTATATATAATACTCAATTTTTAATTGTTTAGTCTAAAATTGGCATTTTCTTATAATAAAGTAAACAGGAAAATGGTGAACCTTGCACGAAATGTTGACACGAGTACATAAAGATCACAGAAATGGTTCAGAAAAAATATATAATTTCCATCCTCCAATTTATACATGGAATCACGTACACAATAATTGTCATTACCATCCATGTTTAAGAGGATGTTGAGTTTTGGTTCCGAGGTGAGTATAAATTTAAGTGACATCAATTATCTCCTTTAGTTTCCATAAGCGTCCCTCCCATCCACCCTTTCAACATCTCAAGTGCAATGTTTGGTTGATCCATAGGGACCAAGTGCCCAGCATCAAATATCTGTTTTAGTGTCACATAAATAAAGTTATAACCACAAGTGAAATTAACATGTTTGTCACACTCAAAAATACAACCTTAAACACATACCCTAAGGAAAGTGAGAGGTCCATAGCTTTTCAAAAACCCTGCTTCTGCACCATCAACCACATATTTCAATGTAAGAGATGTCCCAAAGGCATTTTGGCCTGACCACTCCATGGCATGAACCCACCTTGAATTCCCTGCCAAATAACAACCATATCAATAATTCAATCTAGCATATAATATATAATTTTTTCAACACAAACAAATTTGTTTCAAATGAATGAAGTAGACTTACCAAGCCAATTGCATATGAGATCTTTATCACCAACATACACAAGCATCTTGATTCCATCCTCAAGAAGAGAAGGAATCCCCCCTTCCAGGTTTCTCATCCAGTCTTCCCTCATAGCATTGTGCACTGTTATACTGCATGGAACATACTCCAAGTCATTCGCCACTCCTAAAGCACTCTTCACGTTCTGCAGGTTTAACAGCCTCTCCAAATTGCTAAAATCATAGCACAAAGATCCTACACATTTCTTTCTGATATCATATACCTGCAATTTACACATCAGCAGAATGCAATAACGAAATCGAATTGAGTAGAAAATTAAAAATAAAAGTTATTGTTCTTTCATTCTTACTTACATTAAGGTTGTTGCCAGCAGCTTTCAGTATACTACCAAGTATGTTATCACAAATATTATATGCAATGTCGCAACTTTGTCCACCTTGAAATTCTGAAAAATCAAACACAAACAACATGGCAAATTCAAACCTATATGTAAATTAATGAAAAGGGATGGGTGTGAGTAGAAAACAAAAATGAAATCAGTACCACAAGTTTCAATGGCTTGCTCACAACTTGGGATGAACTTGCTGATATAATCATAACCGGCCTTATTAATTATTCCGTTGTCTAATGCAAAATCTGTGTATGCTGTATATTGAATTGCAGGATTTGTTAACCCATCACCAATTGCAAAACCCTGTTGTTACGTCAAATGAATCAATGCAAACAAAAGCCAAACAAATCGTGTATATAACATGATAAATTATATTAGAAACAGTGTAAGACCTTGAGGTTTATATGTATTCCTAGATTTTGTTTATTTGCTTGGTTAATCCGATATGCAAGTGCTGGAATATAGTGTCCAGCGTATGATTCTCCAGTAATATAAAAGTCATTCTTAATGAACTCAGGATGTGTCTTGAAAAATTCCTGCAATTATAGTAAAATTAATTTAGTAGATCTTACTAATACACAAGAAGATATTATCTTGTATAATGGAATGAAAGAAGGACTTTATAATTCTTACTTGCAAGAAGTCATACAAATCACTGCTAACGCTCACTTCATCATGACGAATGTCTCTATCATAAGAAGAGTAACTAAAACCTGTCCCCGTAGGTTGGTCAACAAATATAATATTTGATGCCTGTAAAATGAGAAGAAAAAAAAATTGTTGATATGAGACAAATAAAGAAACAATTTTCGTGTGACATTTTCAATAATAAAGAGATGGAAATTGACCTGGTCCCAGCCAAAAACATTCCATACAAGGGACAAGTTATTGGCAATATGAAAAGGACCATTTTCATAAAACAAAGCTAGTTCACTGCTGCACCCTGGTCCCCCTGCCAACCATATGATAACAGGATCATCCTTATTGTTCCGTGATTCAAAGAAAAAGTAGAACATCCTGTATGTGGCAACAAATTAGGATCATGAACAAATAAAAGGACAAAATTCAAATTTATTCATTTTAATTAAAATGAAAATACCACACTCAAATCAATTAACCAATCTCAAACCAATAATCGCTGTGCAATACTAAAATTAGAGTTATCTGTAGATAGTTTTTTACATGATTAAAAAAAGCTACCAAGAGAGAGTTTTTTTTGTTGCTGTTTGACTCAGCACATTGTGATTCCAAACTTATCAGTGGAATGAGGAAGTGATATAAATCATAATATATAAATTTACCTTGCGGCTATGGAATGAGGAAGCGAAAAGTAACCTGCATGGTGGCCAAGATCTTCAACAGAAGATCCAGACTGAGCAAAAAACGAGAACTTGTTCTCGACGATCTTTCCAGGGACAAAATCAGCATGGTCACCTTTAACAATGTTAACTGGTTTCTTTGGGAATAGGTTAAGGCTTCTAATGAGCGTTTGGGCTTGTGATTGTGATGAGTTGGTACGGTCATGGGTGAAGCGAGAATTTGCATAGGAGAAAGAAAGTGAGACGAAGAAAAGCAACACAAGAGACAATGAGACTTTGGAGAATGCCATGTTTGCGTTTGCCAATGTCTTTCAACTTATTTATAGCACTCGCAAAGTCGCAATGCATAGCCGTTCCACAACTTTTAAGCATTTATTTTTGGAGTGTGTATTAATTACGCATTCCCTTTCCTAATAAGTGTCACACACACGTGAGAAAAATATATATTTTAAAATAAGTGTATATTAATTTTTTAATATAATTTTTTTTTTAATTTCTCATAATATTCTTTAGAGAGTGATAATAAGTTGTATCGTTTTATATAAAGAAGATTAAGCATAATTAATTTTGTAAAATCATCATTATCTTACATATGTTTATTTTTCTAATTGTATAAAATAATTTATGCCATTATTTATTATGAGAGGGAATGAATATTTATTATTATATGTTAGTTCTTTAGTTGACTTTTACTTTCTCTCTTTGTTAGTGAATGACAGATAACTCTGATGTGCACCACCATTCAATATTAATTCTTGATTTTCTACTTTAAATTATATATATGTCTAATAAATAATATTAGAGTTTATTAATAAAAATATATTGTGATTTATTAGCATATAATAAATTTACATTAATTTGTATTAATTATTTTATTGATCTATATCTAATAATATTAAAAAATATAATATATTCAAAAACTATCTTTTTGTCCAAGTTAGAATAATTATTTTATATGAGAGTATTTTTATAAATTATTTTTCAATGAAAATATTTTTAAGGATTTTTTTTTCTTCTTAACTTATCTCTCATAATATAATATGTTCTTATTAGATATGATCTCTTTTTCTCTCTCTCTCTATATATATATAGATAGATAAATAGATAGAGAGAAAGTTAGGATTAATTGATATTAAGTATAAAAAATTTATAGCAAATTTTATTTTTTCAATAAATTTTTATATAATATCAAATTTCATTAATTTAACCGTGAAATTATGTAATATTATATCTAAGATTATATATATCAAATTTGACATGATTTGAAATAAAGTGAAATATGATGAACTACAAAATAATTTTAGAATAACATGGGTTTTGACACACAGGATAGAGATAGAACAATTTATATATTTAATTATCATTTTAATTTATCATGAATTATTTTAAATTTAATTATATATTTAAATAATTTTTATTTTAATTATCTCTTCACAAAATATTTAAATGTAACCACCTGCTTAGTACTACACTTACTATGATCTAACAACAACTAAATAGGAATACAATCAAGTCTAGTATATCATGCAATAAATAGATAAATCTTATGAGAGCAGTCATATATCACTATAACAAAATTTAGTATTACCGATAATTATTTAATAGTAATAAATTAATTTCTTCTATTTTATTTTTTAATAAAAATATTAATGACTATTATATAATGGTCACTAAAAATGTATTTATATCACATCAAAATTTACTATTAGCGACAATTATTTGTTAGAAAAAACTTAAGTCCCACATCGACTAGAAATAAAATAATTAAAGAGTATATAAGTGAATGATAACTCTCACCTTATGAGTACGTTTTATAAGGTTGAGTTAGACCTATAACTTATTATTCTAAGTTGATATTTAGGTGATAAGATAATTAAAAAAATTAAAGAATATATACTTAGAAGATAACCTTCATCTTCTAAGTCCCACATCAATTAGAAATAAGGTAACTAAAGAGTATTTGTACTTATCTTGCAAGTCCTACATTGACTAGAAATAAGATAATTAAAGAGTATTATAAATCTTTTCTTAAACTTTTAGTGGCAATTTTAAATGCCAGTAACAAATGACACAAAAAGTTATACATTTTTCCCGACCATTATGAGGGTCTTTACCAGCATATAGAATAATTGCCGGTAAATATTTTAGCGACACTGCATACAATGACTAATGTGTGAAATGTCGATAAAAGATTTTATAACAATTTTTGTTACCACTAAAAATCATATTAAATATCACTAAAAATCTATTTTATTGTAGTGTATGCAAGAAATAAAACAACTAATTCTAAACATATATATACATATTTCATATAAAAGAAGTAATAGTTATATATAAAATAAATCTAATTATTAATCAAACATTTATACAAGATTTAATTACTTTAAAATAGTAACTCAAAATAGAGTCACCTCTAGCATGACTCGTCCTAGAACAACACAACTTGACTTGACTCTGATATAAATATGATTATATGAGCCTCAAACCACAATAAAGAACAATATAAACAACTTAAATGATAGGGTACTCATCGGTCCATTACGGTCGGATTTGGGCTCAAAATGGTCAATCCGACCAAAACCGAATGCTCTTATTTTAATTAAAATCGTTTCCGATCCTATTGCCTCTGGGTCGGTCGGTTTTTTTAGCTTGATGGGTTGCAACGGGTTTGATCATGCACCACAAGAGTGTCGTCCGTTGTGGACGTGAAACTCCGATGTGATTCTGAGATACTAAAGAGAAAAAAGATGGAGAATAGCAAATTGAAGAGATGAAGTGAATAAGAGAAATGAAGCTGTGAAAGTGAAGAAAGAACATATCTCTGATGAAGCAAGAGAGAAACAAAAAACTGGACCAAAATCAAACCTCCATCTTTCACACAATGATTCAACTTTACTAGAGTGAGAAATTGAGAAACCAAAAAAAAAAAAGTACACTTATAGAGTTACAGTTCAAGATGTCGCCTAAATGATAGAAACTTTATCTGATAATATGCATATTTTCTTTTGATAATATGACTACAACATTTTAACTTCTCAAGACATAATAATAATTACATTTCAATGTAAACTTTGAAAACCGAAAGAAGTAATAATGTGTTGCAAATGCATTCCAATAAATTTAAATTCAAACACTTAAATATTCGGTCATGTGTGGGTTTGAACGAATTTTTTTCCCTAAGCCACACTCGCCCGAAATTAACCATCCAAAACCATTTTTTTAATTATTTAATCCAAAATCTCACTTAAACCATTTAAGCTATGCCTAGAAGTACGAGAACCTAAATTCAATTTTTATTACGATCATCTTTATAATTATTTCTATCTTTATAAAGAAAAAAAAAAACACCTAAACTATATATTTTTGAATTGGTTTAACCGAGTTTAGGGTGGTACTTTTTGCTCACCCCTAATAAAACTAATTTCATCTAATCTAATCCGCCAATGGTTATAAACAAATGCAACATTGAACCTTCTTTGGAAACCTATTCGCTTCTCTAGTTCCAACGACGGTATGTTTCTTATTTCTATATACTTCATCATTCTCATCGATCTTTACGATTTGTAAATTTATAAATTATAGACACCGTTTCTTTATCTTGATCGTTTATATTTTGCGACTTATAAATTTATCAGACCGTTAGGGAAAAATTCTCAAAAATGAACATGGCTAGTAAGAAATAAATATGAGCTCCATATTTTGATCATATTTTTTTTATGAACAGTTAACTTATAAAATAACTAAAGTTGCTTACAAACTCAATCAACTTAACTCCCGGTAGAAGCACGATTTTATCCACGCTCCACTCCATATGAACTGCTTGTTCTATGTTAGTTTTCGGCCATGTTTAATTTTACAACGTCACAAAAGATTGAATCCCACATCGTTTACTTGGGATAAAGCTGAATATTTTTAATTGTTTATTCTAGAATTGATTTTTTTTTTAAAAATACGCAAACAGTGAACCTTGCACAAATAGTTAACAGGACTGTAAAGATCAGGAATTTCAGCAAAAGGTTCGGAAAAAAAATATAATTTCGACCCTCCAATTTATGCAAAAAAGTCAGCTACAAAATAATTGTGAACACTATCCATGTCTGAGATTACGTTTGGTTTTGGTATTGAGGTGAATCTATATTAAATTTGAAGGACATTAAGTAACTGCTTTTTGCTTATTTCAGATTCCCTGCCATCCAGCTTTTCAACATTTCAAGTGCAGCTTTTGGTTGATCCATAGGGACCAAGTGCCCAGCATCACGTACCTATTGTAGTATCACACAAATCAAATTATAAAAAAGTGAAATTAACAGCGTCATGCATACTCAAGAATACAACCATGAATACAAACCTTGAGAAAAGAAAGAGGTCCATAACTATTCAAAGACCCTGCTTCAACACCATCAACCACAAATTTCACAGTAGGAGATGTTCCAAAGGACTTTTGACCTGACCACTCCATCGCGTGAACCCACCTTGAATTCCCTGCAAAATAACAACCATACCAATAATTCAATCTAGCATATAATATATAATTTTTTCAACACAAAAACAAATGTATTTCAAATGAATGAAGTAGACTTACCAAGCCAATTGCATATGAGATCCTTATCACCAGCATACACAAGCATCTTGATTCCATCCTCAAGAAGAGAAGGAATTCCCACCTCCAAGTTTCTCATCAAATCTTCCTCAAAGGCATCATGCACTCTTGAACTGCATGAAACAAACTGCAAGTCGTTTGGCACACCCAAAGCACTCTTTACTTGCTGTTGGCTTAACAATATCTCCACATTTCCAAAGTCATAGCACAAAGATCCCACACATTGCTTTCTAATGTCATAGACCTGCAACTTGCATATCAGAAAAATACACAACAAAACTGAACTCAGTAGTAAAAAAGAAAAGGCATTAATCATTCATCATTACTTACATTAATGTTGCCAGCAATTGTTGTGATACTATTGAATATGTTTTCACACGTTTCTAATGCAGTCTCGCAACTTTGTCCACCTTGAGCATCTGAAAAATCAAACAAACAACATCACAAATAGAAACAATATACATTAGTAAAAAAAAAAAAAGAAGGTTGTGTGAGTAATAAACGAAAATGAAATATTTACCACAAGTTTTAGCAGCTTGCTCACAGCCTGGGATTAACTTTTTGATATCATCGTAATCTTCCTTTCTAATTACTCCATTGTCTAATGCGAAATCATTATATGCTGGGTATTGAATTGCAGGATTTGTTAATCCATTACCGATAGCAAAACCCTGTTGTTATATCAAATGAATCAATACAAGCAAAAGTAAGACAAATAATAATTAAATAACTAACCTTTCAACCACAGTAATAATGTAAAATATATAAGAAATGGTACCAAACCTTAAGGTTTATATGAAGTCCTTCATTTTTCTTATTTGCTTGGTTAATTCGGGAAGCAAGAGCCGGAATATAGTGTCCGGCATATGATTCTCCAGTAATATAAAAGTCATTCTTAATGAAATTTGAATGCGCCTTGAAAAACTCCTGCATATTATAGTAATATATATATATATATATATATATATATATATATATATATATATATATTAGTGAATTTTCTTTGTACACAACAAGAATCATTGTATTCGGATAAATGGAATGAAAGAAGGAAATTTTGTATAATTATCACCTGCAAGAAGTCATATAAATCATTGCTGACGCCAACTTCATCATGTGGAATGTCACTTTCATCAGAAGAGTAACTAAAACCTGTACCTGTAGGCTGGTCAACAAATATAATATTTGATGCCTGCAAAAGGAAGAGGAGAAAAATTGTTGATACAATACAAATAAGCTAACAATTTTGATGTAACACTTTCGATAATAAAGGAAAGATGGAAATAGATGGTTACCTGGTCCCAGCCATAATCATTCCATGTAAGAGACGAATCATTAGCAATATGGAAAGGACCATTTTCATAAAACAAAGCTAGTTCACTGGCGCAACCTGGTCCTCCAGTCAACCATATAACAACAGGATCATCCTTTTTGTTTCGTGATTCAAAGAAAAAGTAGAACATCCTGCGAGTTGTAGTAGATTGCAATTCATATCAGGATCACATATTAGAAAAAAGAAAAAAAAAGTATTTATATTAAATAAAATGAAGACTAAATTACTCTTGATCCTTTTTATTTATTTACTCGATTCAATTTGATCCGATATTTTATCATTAAAAGAATTAATTTTAAAAATACACAACGTTATTATTTCCCTCTTAATTAATTATATTAAGGGTGTTAATTTCGTGTATATGTGATATAATAAAAAAAATAACACATTTAAACTATTCATATATTTTTTTGGTTGCAAAGCACTTAATTTGACTCATCACATGACATTTACAATGAATAATCGAATATGACTTTGGGATCCCAAAAGACAAAGTGATATGAAATTATATGAGAAGGATATACATATTTTACCTTGCTGCTTTGGAATGAGGAAGTGAATAGTAACCTGCATGGTGACCAAGGTCTTCGATGGAAGGCCCAGAATCACCAAGAAACGAGAACTTCTTCTCTACGATCTTTCCAGGGACGAAATCAGCAACGTCACCCTTAATAATGTTAACTGGTTTGTTTGGAAATAGGTTAAGACTTCTTATGAGCCTTTCAGCTTGTGATAGTGGTGGTTTGGCACTGACACGGCCACTGCTGAGGCGAGAAGTTGCATAGGAACAAGAAACTGAGACCAACAAAAGCAACGCAAGAGACACACAGAGAGCTCGTGATGATGGCATCTTTACCTTTGTGTCAAAAAAAAGGTGCCAATGACTTGATTTTATAGGACCCCAATGCAAAAGTTAATGCAGACATTGAAATTAAGAAATCTCACATGATTCTGATTTTGGTAATTATAACCGACACATTCTTAATAAGTTTACATCAGAAAATCTAGCATTTATTTTTACATCTAAACATGTTTGTAGTCATTAGAAAATGGAAAAAGTTCTTATAAATGATTTTGATTTCTATTATTTATTTTCCTTTTTTTATTATTCTATAATTTGAAACTATTATTTTTAACATTTTTATAAAATTAATTTCAATTATTTATTTATTTATTAAAATGTCAAGTGTTCATTTTATATGTTGTACACAATACTCCGGTTAGTTATATTATATTCGTTGTGGGTTACTTTTAAATTATTTTTATAGTTTCGTAGAATAAGGCTTATTTATTTTTTTAAAAATGATTGTTTGAAATTAAAAGTGATGATTTTATATTTTTGAGTTTATATATATATATATATATATATATATATATATATATATATATTGTAGGGAATAAAAATAAAATTTATAAATAATAAAAAAATGAAAATAAAAAAATTACAGAAACTAAAATAAAAAATAATTATTTTTAGAAAGAATATAAGTATATTTAAATTTTATTAAAAAGTTTATATATTCCCACCCCAACTTATTATAAACAAAATTAATTAATTTTTTCATAAATTAAAAGTTCTTTAATTAATATTATCTATTTTTGTTAATCTCAATTATAAATAATTTTTTACTATGTTAGTTATCTTTCATTGAAACTTGATTTCAAGAATATAAAAAAGTTGTTGAAAATAAAATTTAGATAATATATACTCCTTCGTTTGATTTTATTTTGATATTTTACGAAAAAATATTTCATTTAATTATCATTTTACAATATCTATCAAACATTAAATGTTGTTTATATTATATTCTTAACTATTAATTGTAAAGTGTGAAAATATTAAATAAGAAGATAAAAAGTATATTGAAAATTTATATAACTGAAATCTAAAATATTAATTATATTTTTTAATGTATGAAAAACATCAAAAGTCAAATAGAACACAATCGAGAGAATAATTTATTTAAAGTAAATTTTATTCTTTCAAAAAAAAAACATAAAGTCTTGATATATAGAGAGGTAGTGAGTGTTTGGCAAGATATTGGAAAAATAAGTTTCTTTGAATAACTTTTAAATTAATTTAGTAAAAAAATATTTTTTGTGAAATTTTATTTTAACAAATTATAGTTTATTTTTATAAGTTAATAGAAGTATTTTATTTTATTTTATAAAATATTAGTTTTTTTTCTCTTTTTAATCCTTATTAATTTACTTGAAATTATATTTATTCCTTTTAATTTAAAATTTATTTTTTCTACATGTTATGTCAACTCTTACTCTAATTATTAAATGGATAAATATGTCATTTTATATTGATCAAGTAACGTATAAACTAATTTTATCAAGTAATTTCAATTCAATTATTTAGTTTATAAATTTATAACTTTTGAACTTCTATCTTATAATTTAAGTTTTCAGCTTGCTTATAATCAATTTTACCAAGCACATTTGTCACTTGATAAACTATTTTTTTCTCAAGAGAACTTTCAATATTTTTTTTATTCTTTTAATACATTAAATAAAAATATGTTAATTAGGATAATATAAACTAGTATATAGTATTTTTTTTATTTATCAAAATTGAACTTAATACTAAAGAGACTCGCAATAATTCATCTACTCCATTCAATCAATTTAGTTATATTCTCCTAACTAGTATATGATTTGAATTAAGTTAACAATGATTTTATATTTCAATTAAAGTAATTAAAATTAATTTCAATTAAAGTATTTATGACCAGTAATATATTCTGACTCAAATTTAAAACAGTTAAATTAAGAAAACTAGCATGATTTTGGATACACTACTAGAATTTCTCTTATTACGTGCAACTTTTCCTGCGAATTTTTTATAGAAATTTGCAGGAAACGTTGTTCCTGTAAATTTTTCTGCGAAATTTTATTCGCAGGTAATACCTTCGTGGATAATATATTTTTGCGAATTTTAAAATTCGCAGGAAATTTTCCTGCGAAATTTCCTGCGAAAAAAATTCGCAGGAAAGTTTCCTGCAAAAAAAAATTTGCAGGAAATTTTCCTGCAAAAAAAAATTCGCAGGAAAATTCGCAAGAAACTTTCCTGCGAATTTTTTCGCAAGAAATTCTGCAGGAATATTTTTTACGAAAAAATTAAAAAAATTTATTATAAATTCTATATTTTAAGAATTCATAATCTTTTATTTTCATGCCTCATACATAATCTTTTAAATTCTAAGATTGTAGATTATAAGTCTAACACTCAACCATACAATTCTACTTGTAAGGTAAGTGTTATTCCAACTTATATACTCTTTAATTGTTTTATTTTCAATCGATGTGGGACTTGAAGATTTTTTAAAATATTAATCTTATTAATTTAAATATATTTTTTATTTTTCCTGCGAATTAAAATTTGCAAGAAAATCCGCAGGAAAAGTTACCTGCAAAATTTTTCTACCATTTAGTAAACATTACTTGCAAATTTATTTTTGCAAGAAAATATGCAAGAAACAAAATAAAATTCTTACAATATTTTCTGCAAATTTTTACCATGAAATTTTTTTTTCCCATGATTATTAAAATTGTAGCAAAATTTGTAAGAAATATCTGTAAATTATTTTTTGTAGGAAAATTCGCAAAAAATTTCTGCGAATATTTTTTTGTAGGAAAATTCGCAAAAAATTTTCTGCAAATATTTTTTTGCAGGAAAATTCGCAAAAATTTTCTGCAAATATTTTTTTTGCAAGAAAATTTGCAAAAAAATAACACTTTTCTAGTAGTGATATCAAAGCACAAGTATATAATTAATAATAATTCAAGCCATTAAAGAGGGCCATTTTTCTTTATTTAACATCATTTATATTTTGCGACTAATATTTATCTTTAGAATAAGTCTCGATCATGGGCATGGCTAGTAAAAAACAAAATAAAGTTCCATAAATTTCTTCAATCTGAATGATTTCTTACTTCAGTTTGATAGAATCATGACATATTCAAGGTCAAGTCCATTTGAACTTTTTGTCCTGTTTCAGCTTTTGCCTTTCGGCCATGTTTTACTGCTAATTTAGTAAAATTAAAAATTATAATGTCACATAGGATTGAATACCACGTCATTCACTGTTGGGATCGATAAGGCTGAATATGTTTAATTGCTTGTAATTTGACATTTTTATTGAATAAATTAAGTGGCGAACACTACAAAAACCATTAACACCGGTATAAAGATCAAAAATTTCATAAAGGCTCCGAGAATATAAATTCCACCCTCGAATATATACACGAAGTTATGTGCACAAAATAATTGTGATCATTATCCATGCCAAAGGATATCATGGTTTTGGTTTTAAGGTGGCAATCATGAGGGATATTAATTATAACAAAATTTAGTTATAAATTTTTAAGTATAATTAATATTATTTTTTAATTAAAATTAAAGTTTTACTTTGATATTATATTATATTAAATATAGGTTTTTGTTGGAAAAAAATTGAAATTTTAAAGTGCTCAAAATATTTTTAAGAATCCTTTTAAGACTCGAAGAAGAGTGGTTACAAGTAATTCAGAGAAGTTATCCATTGTGACACCCTCTACCCCAACATCATTAATAAACATAAACTATATTTATAAAAGATTTTCATAGAATGATATAAAACAATAAGTATCATAAGGTAGAAGATGCACATTCATAATTCATACACATAAATATTAAACTCAAGAAGTTATTATAAAACAAAGATTATAAATTAATCCCAGTAAAGGTGGCAGTGCCTCCTAGTTAGAAATCAATTTATAATTTATTAAATTACACAAGAAAAGAAAATATTTTTAGAACAATAAAGACATAAGAGAAATCCTAGCTAAACCCGATGTCACATCCTATCAGAGCATGCCCCAAGAAGCCTTTAGGCCTCATCACCAACATCCTCATGATGATGATTACCTGCAACATAAATTTAAACATATACAAAAAAAATAACAAGGGAGTGAGAAACATCTCACTCAGTTGTAGATGAAGAAATAAAAGTTAAATAGCACACACACACAATCATTATCATATATAATAATTATTTATCATGCAATGATGTCATAGACTCAACTCATAAATATATGCATGTGGCGCCATACGGAAGTTCACATATCATCATTGGTGACCCTAAGGCACACCTAGTTAGCATATCGTGGGTGACCCAAAGGAACACCTGGTTACATCATTGGTGACCCAAAGGCACACCTTGTTAGTCGTGGGTATGCGGCCTCAGCGGCACACCTGGAGTATATATGCATATGATGCATGTCATACAATCATAAACTTAACATTTCACATATTACAGAATTTCCTATAATATACCATATCATAAGCATAATTCATACTTATATTATATTTTATTAATCCAATAGTCCAAAGGTCCAATAATTCAATAGTCCCATAGTCCAAAGGTTCAATAGTCCAATAGTCCATTGTCCAACAGTCCAACAGTCCAATAGTCCAAGGTCATTAAGTCAAGGGTCCAATAGTTCAAAGGTCTTTAGGGATCATATAATTTATATTTCCTGGTATAATTATATCCTTAAGTAAAATAGGAAGCTTAATGAAAATAAGGAGGCTCGGCCTTCCATTTAGATAATAAAGTCTAAATTTATAAGTTAATAGGAGACTTAGTCTTCCATTCAATGAATATTTTAGAATAGTAAAAGTGAAGTTATCCATTAATTATAATTATTAATTACCGCAACAAGAAAATCAAGTAGTACAAACAAAACACAGTAATAATATATATTCAAATAATCAAACAACAGACAAGGGATCGGGAGCCAATCCAACAAACAGACTATTTAACAATTATTTCTACACCCCCAAGCAAGGTTTCCCACTCCCCCCTTACCTGGATAAATAGGAATTTGGGCAGAATCTCCTCTCTTTCTCCTTAAACCGGAACCGGAACTAGAGCAGAACCTTCTCTATTCTCCTCCTCTTTTCACAACCTAGGCAGAACCTTCTCTCTTATTTTCTCTTTCTATCTCTCTAGAATTCCTTCTCTCTAAACTTTTCTTCTCTCTAGTTATGAATTTTCAAAATCCTTAGGTCCCTATTTATAGAAATTTTGAAGTTACTATGCACTATGCACTATTCATTAAAATAATATTATAAGTTACTATGCACTATTCACTATTCATTATTATATTCAAATTAATTAAAATTTTGAAACGGAAAGAATCCGCAGCCCACGTTTCAGCCACCCCTTCACTGTGCAATTGCATAGTAAAATACTATTCATTAAAATAATAATATAATTACTATTCATGAATAGTAAAATACTATTCATCCAAATAATTTGAGTTTTGCGTAAGCGCTTACGTTTTTTCAAAATTACTATTCATATGAATAGTAAAATACTATTCATAAATACGTATACATAAATAGTAAAATACGTATACATAAATAGTAAAATACATATACATGAATAGTAAAATACGGGAATAAAATACTTATTCACATAATAAATAACTCTTTTCATTTGAATAAAATTTTGGGATGTTACATTTCTCCCCTCCTTTTAGAAATTTCGTCCTCGAAATTTACCTGAAAATAGGAATGGATATGCTTCACGCATCTTGCTTTCTAATTCCCAAGTAGCACTTTCTTCAAAATTTCCTCCCCAAACGACCTTAACCAAAGGAATTTCCTTTCCTCTTAGTTGTTTTACCCTCGTATCATCAATTCTTAGAGGAACTGTTTCATAGGTAAGATTATCTTTCAACTGAACATTGTCAGACTCGATGATATGGGAAGGATCATGGATATATTTTCTGAGTTGGGAAACATGAAAGACATTATGAAGATTTGAAAGAGATGGGGGTAAGGCAATTTGATAGGCTACTTCACCAATTCTTTTAAGGATTTGATAAGGACCAATAAAACGTGGAGTAAGTTTACGGGACTTCAGTGCTCTGCCCACTCCTGTCCAAGGAGTAACTTTAAGGAATACATGATCACCTTCATTAAACTCAAGGTCCTTTCTCCTCTTATCACTGTAACTCTTCTGCCTACTCTGAGCTGCTTTCATTCTCTCCTGGATCATCTTAACTTGTTCAGTAGTTTGTTGAACTATCTCAGGTCCTAAGATAGCATTCTCTCCAGGTTCTACCCAACACAAAGGTGTTCTACATCTCCTACCATATAGAGCTTCAAAAGGTGCCATCCCAATACTGGAATGGTAGCTATTGTTGTAGGTAAATTCTATCAAAGGTAGGAAACTATCCCAACTACCCCCATGTTCTAAGATGCAAGCTCTCAACAAGTCTTCCAAAGATTGAATAGTTCTTTCGGTTTGGCCATCTGTTTGGGGATGGTAGGCTGAACTCAATCTAAGTTTAGTGCCTAAAGCCTCATGCAAACTCTCCCAAAATCTAGAGGTAAACCTAGGATCTCTGTCAGAAACTATACTAGTAGGAACCCCATGCAATCTCACAATCTCACTTATGTACAACTTGGTTAGTCTCTCCAAAGAGTATCTAATGTTAATGGGAATAAAATGGGCAGACTTAGTCAATCTATCTACAATAACCCATATAGCATCTAAGTTTTTCGTAGTTTTAGGTAATCCAACTATGAAATCCATAGAGATGCTATCCCATTTCCATACAGGCACATCCAAAGGTTGCATCAAACCTGAAGGTTTTTGGTGTTCTACCTTAGCTTTTTGACATACTAGGCAGGCATACACAAATTCCTCCACTTCCCTCTTCATCTTAGGCCACCAGAACATCTTCTTAAGGTCTTGGTACATCTTAGTGGATCCAGGATGAATACTAAGGCTACTCCTATGTCCTTCTTCAAGAATTGCTCTCTTAAGTTCAGGCACACTAGGAATACACAACCTATCTCTAAACCTCAATACTCCATCTATTCCAATTTTAAATTCACTTTCCACACCTTGATTTAACTTCTCAACTTGACTCAATAGGAAAGGATCTACCTTCTGACCTTTTCTAATTTCATCTATCAAGTTATTAGTCACCTTCAAGGTTCCTAACCTAATACTTTTAGAGGTTAGTTCACACCCTAAACTCATATCCCTAAATTCCTCAATCATGTGCAATTCCCTCATCATTAAAGAAGAAATTCTCAAGGATTTCCTACTCAAAGCGTCAGCTACCACATTAGCTTTGCCTGGGTGATAGTTCAACTGAAAGTCATAGTCCTTAAGAAACTCTAACCATCTTCTCTGTCTCATATTTAATTCCTTTTGGTCAAACAAGTACTTAAGGCTTTTATGATCACTAAACACCTCAAATCTAGATCCAAACAAGTAGTGTCTCCACAACTTAAGCACAAATACTATTGCAGCTAACTCAAGATCATGGGTAGGATAGTTTTGCTCATGGGTTTTAAGTTGTCTAGACGCATAGGCTACTACCCTTCTCTCCTGCATAAGTACTCCACCTAAACCTGATTTGGAAGCATCACAAAATACCTCAAAAGTCTTGCTAGGGTCAGGTAATACTAACACAGGGGCACTAGTTAATCTTCTCTTAAGTTCTTGAAAACTCTCCTCACACTTAGAGTCCCACACAAAAGGTTGGTTTTTCCTAGTCAATTTGGTCAAAGGTAAAGCTAATTTAGAAAAACCCTCTATAAATCTCCTATAATACCCAGCTAGTCCTAGAAAACTCCTAATCTCAAAAACTGACTTAGGTGTTTTCCATTCAAGAACCGCCTCTACCTTAGAAGGATCTACAGCTATCCCATCCTTGGATATCACATGTCCTAAAAAATTTACACTCTCCAACCAAAATTCACATTTTGCCAATTTAGCATACAACTGTTTCTCCTTAAGGGTTTGAAGAACGATCCTAAGGTGCTCAGCATGCTCCTCCCTATTCTTAGAATACACTAGGATATCATCTATGAAGACCACTACAAATCTATCCAAGTAAGGGTGAAAGATCCTATTCATGTAGTCCATGAAAACACTAGGTGCATTAGTCACACCAAAAGGCATCACTAAATACTCATAGTGCCCATAGCGGGTCCTAAAAGCAGTCTTTGGGATATCCTCGGATTTCACTCGGATTTGGTGATAACCTGATCTCAAATCTATCTTACTAAACACACAAGCCCCAACTAGCTGGTCCATAAGGTCATCTATTCTAGGCAATGGATACTTATTCTTAATGGTTACCTTATTCAATTGTCTATAATCTATGCACAATCTCATGCTCCCATCTTTCTTCTTGACCAATAGAACAGGCGCTCCCCAAGGTGAAACACTAGGCCTAATGAATTGTTTCTCTTGTAGTTCCTCTATCTGTTTCTTAAGCTCAACTAACTCTTTAGGAGACATCCTATAGGGTGCTATAGATATGGGTGCGGTACCTGGCACTAAGTCTATACTGAACTCAATCTCTCTCTCAGGTGGTAAACTAGACACATCCTTAGGAAATACTTCTGGAAATTCTCTCACTAAGGGAATCTCATCTAGCTTATTCTCAGTCTCAACTGTTAATGAAGATAAGATCATGTATACCCTTTCATTTTCCTTTAAACAAGTTTTAATGTTAGAAGCACTAAGAAATTCCGTACTCTTACATTCACCAAATGAAATGGATTTATCAAAGCAATTTAAAAGAACATGGTGAGAAGATAGCCAATCCATACCAAGGATTACATCTAATTGACTAAGAGGCAGACAGATTAAGTCAACTAGAAACTGTTTATCAGAAATTGTCAAAGGGCATTTTAAACACACTAGGGATGTAGTTACAGAACCATTAGTAGGGGTTTCAACAACTAAATCAAAATTTAACAAAGACACAGGCAATTTCAGTTTTTGGACACAAGAGATGGAAATAAAGGAATGAGTTGCACCAGAATCAAATAGTACAACAAAAGGAGTCTCAGCTATGAAACAAGTACCTTGTATCAAATTTTCTGACTGAGCAGCTTCAACACCACTAAGAGCAAATACTCTTCCTACAGTCTTTGGTCGTTCGGTTTGCGATCCTGATCCAACGACACGTGTTCTTGGTGGTTCAGAACATTGAGTGCTAATATGTCCTTTACCACTACAGTTGAAACAGGTAATCTCCTTGTCACGACATTCTGACTTGTTATGACCAACACGTCCACACTTCCCACATCTCCCTGAAAAAGTAGATCCTCCAACACTTCCAGTAGTATTTACAGTGGTTCCTCTAGTAAAGGAATTACTTCTATTATTAGTAGTCATATTCCCTTGAAATCTTGTAGGGTTGGAATAAGGCTTACTTCTACCAGAAGTATTAGAATTCACTGAACGAGTAGGGCCTCCAGCTCCTTTATAGAAAGCAGCACGAGCACGGTTGTCACGATCATAAATACTGCACTTATTAACCAGAGTGGGAAAATGATATATCTCCTGATAGTTGATTGCTGTTTTCACTTCAGGACGCAGACCATTTACAAACTTTATGCATTTGGCCCTTTCCCCACCTTCACCATGATAGTGTGTACAGTAGCGGACCAAAGCATCAAACTTTGCAGCATATACCTCTACTGTATCGTTTCCTTGTTTCAGTTCAAGAAATTCCATTTCCTTCCTACTCCTTACATCATCTGGAAAATATTTTTCAAGAAAAACCCTCTTGAAGTTCTCCCAATTCAAATGTACGCCTCCATCAATTATCCTCCGAAGTGCTCCTTCCCACCAAAAGTAAGCATCAGCTGTCAGCATGAAAGTGGCTAGCTTCACTCTCTCTGTAAGGGGACAATCCATAACATTAAAGATTTTCTCGATCTCTGATAACCAATTCATGGCGGCATCTGGGTCATAACCTCCTTTGAAAGTGGGTGGATTATTCCTCTGAAATTGCTCCAACCAGTTAGGAGCAACTCCATTCATATTATTGTTGTTCATAGCTTGGGCTAATGCTTGGAGAGCATCAGCAATCGCACGATCATTTCTACCAGCCATATTCTAAAGAAATAATACAATTAATAGACATAGGCAAGCATCATATCAACATAATAGATCTCACAATCAATTCATTTATCAATAAATATAGTAGACACATAACTCACGGCCGATAAAATCGACCTGCTCTGATACCACTAAATGTGACACCCTCTACCCCAACATCATTAATAAACATAAACTATATTTATAAAAGATTTTCATAGAATGATATAAAACAATAAGTATCATAAGGTAGAAGATGCACATTCATAATTCATACACATAAATATTAAACTCAAGAAGTTATTATAAAACAAAGATTATAAATTAATCCCAGTAAAGGTGGCAGTGCCTCCTAGTTAGAAATCAATTTATAATTTATTAAATTACACAAGAAAAGAAAATATTTTTAGAACAATAAAGACATAAGAGAAATCCTAGCTAAACCCGATGTCACATCCTATCAGAGCATGCCCCAAGAAGCCTTTAGGCCTCATCACCAACATCCTCATGATGATGATTACCTGCAACATAAATTTAAACATATACAAAAAAAATAACAAGGGAGTGAGAAACATCTCACTCAGTTGTAGATGAAGAAATAAAAGTTAAATAGCACACACACACAATCATTATCATATATAATAATTATTTATCATGCAATGATGTCATAGACTCAACTCATAAATATATGCATGTGGCGCCATACGGAAGTTCACATATCATCATTGGTGACCCTAAGGCACACCTAGTTAGCATATCGTGGGTGACCCAAAGGAACACCTGGTTACATCATTGGTGACCCAAAGGCACACCTTGTTAGTCGTGGGTATGCGGCCTCAGCGGCACACCTGGAGTATATATGCATATGATGCATGTCATACAATCATAAACTTAACATTTCACATATTACAGAATTTCCTATAATATACCATATCATAAGCATAATTCATACTTATATTATATTTTATTAATCCAATAGTCCAAAGGTCCAATAATTCAATAGTCCCATAGTCCAAAGGTTCAATAGTCCAATAGTCCATTGTCCAACAGTCCAACAGTCCAATAGTCCAAGGTCATTAAGTCAAGGGTCCAATAGTTCAAAGGTCTTTAGGGATCATATAATTTATATTTCCTGGTATAATTATATCCTTAAGTAAAATAGGAAGCTTAATGAAAATAAGGAGGCTCGGCCTTCCATTTAGATAATAAAGTCTAAATTTATAAGTTAATAGGAGACTTAGTCTTCCATTCAATGAATATTTTAGAATAGTAAAAGTGAAGTTATCCATTAATTATAATTATTAATTACCGCAACAAGAAAATCAAGTAGTACAAACAAAACACAGTAATAATATATATTCAAATAATCAAACAACAGACAAGGGATCGGGAGCCAATCCAACAAACAGACTATTTAACAATTATTTCTACACCCCCAAGCAAGGTTTCCCACTCCCCCCTTACCTGGATAAATAGGAATTTGGGCAGAATCTCCTCTCTTTCTCCTTAAACCGGAACCGGAACTAGAGCAGAACCTTCTCTATTCTCCTCCTCTTTTCACAACCTAGGCAGAACCTTCTCTCTTATTTTCTCTTTCTATCTCTCTAGAATTCCTTCTCTCTAAACTTTTCTTCTCTCTAGTTATGAATTTTCAAAATCCTTAGGTCCCTATTTATAGAAATTTTGAAGTTACTATGCACTATGCACTATTCATTAAAATAATAATATAATTACTATTCATGAATAGTAAAATACTATTCATCCAAATAATTTGAGTTTTGCGTAAGCGCTTACGTTTTTTCAAAATTACTATTCATATGAATAGTAAAATACTATTCATAAATACGTATACATAAATAGTAAAATACGTATACATAAATAGTAAAATACATATACATGAATAGTAAAATACGGGAATAAAATACTTATTCACATAATAAATAACTCTTTTGATTTGAATAAAATTTTGGGATGTTACATCCATGATGCGTAAAAAACGAAGCGCTTACATATCACATGGAATCTCTACATAATAATTGTTTCCCTGAGATAAAAGCTGAAGGGCCTCGAATGATTTATTCGATAAGTCAAAAATTCTGAGAGGGAGTTGTAAGAGGTTGATAATAGTCGAAAACACGCATGTGGTGCATGACGGTTATATATCACACATCGAACTAATACGAAATAATCACTCTCTCCTAATTTCTATAAATAAATGAGGCAGATCCATTTAAAAGAGTTAAAAATTCAATACTTACACGCTCATATGTATCTACTGCCTACGTTCATGGCTCCCGTGTAAAGATCGTTGAATATGATTTCTTGATTACCCTTTTTCTTTTCTTTTCTTAAAGTAGTTCCAACCTAGTTAGTATAGTGTAATATTGTAGTTTTGTTGCTTTTTAGAATCCTTATATACTGTAATTCAACAATTATAAGAAGTAAACAAATTATGATTTCTGTTATCAATATATATGTTGTTCATTCAATTCATTTAAATGTTTATATGCATGAATCTCGTTTCATGATATTCATTGAAGAATATCTAGAAATCTTTGCATGCTAAAAAAATGTTAAAATTAAACTTTGACTAGTTTAATTGACTAATCTATTATATTTGGTGCATGTGAGATTCATTCTAAAAAAAACTAATTGCATGTTAATAACGTATAAAAATAAGATACGTAGAAAATATTACTTGATATTCATACCTAAATTGAAAACTTTGCTAATTCGAATAAAAATAATCCATAAATAAATTTCACCAGTTTTATTAATATATTTACATTAAAATTTTAATTTTGATTAAAAGATAGTATCACTTAAATAATTGCGGTTAAATTTTGTTTTATTGATTATGTCATTTTTGTTTGGGCGAGATTCTCACCTATCCAACTTTTCAACATTTGGAGTGCAACTTTTGGTTGATCCATGGGAACTATCATTTGGAGTGTCCAGCCTCATGTACCTATTGTAGCATCATATATATGTAAATAAAATTATAACTAAAAGTGAAATCAACATATATATCACACCCAAGAACACAAACCTTGAGAAAAGAGAGGGGTCCATAGTATTCAGAGATCCTGCTTCTGCACCATCAACCACAAATTTCAGTGTAGGAGTTGTATTGGATTGCAGGATTTTTGAAACCATTACCAATAGCACAACCTTTCGTTATATCAAATGAAATCATCGATGCAAGCAAAAGCAAGAAAAAATAATTAATAATTAATTAACCTTTCCCAATCATTCTTGACAAATCCAGGATGCACCTCGAAAAGCTCCTGTCATGCATTATAGTAAATTTTTTTATTGGTAAACAAATAATGTATTAAATAGGTAGCATAAACACATTTACAGGACAACAAAATATGCAACTAGCATATTGCAAGACCCTTGGTTTAAAGTAATTTCATCTAATCTAATCCTCTAAACGTTATGAACAAATGGAACATCGAACCTTCTTTTGAAACCCATTAGCTTCTCTGGTTCCAACCACGGTGTTTTTTCATTTCTATACTTTATAATTCACATATTTACCATTTATAAATCTATAAATTAAAGAAGACACTTTTTTTTTAATCTTCATCACTTATATTTTGCGAATAAAAAATTTATCAGATCGTTAGGGAAAAAGCCTCACCAATGAGCACGGCTGGTAAAAAAATATGCATAAATATGATTTTAGTTTTTGTAAAATAAATGATTTTTTATTTTAGTTACTGTATATTTTTTCATCTTTTAAAACTTTGTAAAACTTATTTTTGGATCTTTGTAAAAAAAAATCATCTTTGTAAAATGAGTAAATTTTAATTTTGGTCCTCGTATTTTTTTTATTTTTATTTTCATCCTCTAAAATCTTAATAAAACCATCATTTTTGAACCTAAAAATGATCTTAATTCCTCTATTTTTTTGTCAACCTGCAATTTTGATTTTTCTATTTTTTTAATATAAATATTAAATCTTTCTATTTCTAAAAATACAAAATTTTAGTTTTACTATTAATTTGATGTTCGTTGATTATGAAATTTTGAAAAAAAAAATATAAAAGATTTATGTTTGTATTTATTACCAAATATCACATTATTTAAGTATAAATAAACATTAAAATTTAGTAATTAATAAATATCAATTTAATAAAAGATCAAAATTTCATAATTTTAAAATTAAAACGATTAAATATATTTATTTTAAAACAAAGGAATCAAAATTACGGATGGGCAAAAATAGAGGGACCAAGGATGCAATTTAGCCAATAATTTTAACGTACATAAATATTACTATAACTTTTTTTTGGCTAAATTATACTTTTGGTCACTCTATTTATTTTAGAAATTCAATTTGGTCCCACTATTTTTAAATGGTTAAATTTATTTATCTTTTAAAATATTCAATACTATTTTTCTGCCTAAATTTACGCTAACAATGATAATGAAATCAAAAGAACAACATTGAACATTTTTCAGAATTAGAGGACCAAATTAAGTCATTTTAAAAATTTTATTTAACATTTTTTGTCTTTTTAATTAAATTTGAATTCTCCTTTATTTATTTAATAATTTATTTTATTACTTAACTCCTTCATTTTATGGTCATTTTTTAATTCCAAATACTTATTTTTCTTTTGTCATTCATGATCTTGTTAATATAAATAAAAGGAAATTCAAATTTATCTAGATAAAAAGAATGTTAAATAAATTTTTATTTAATTTGATCCTAGTATTTTTAAAATATTCAATTTAGTTCTCTATTTTTTTTAAATATTCAATATTATTATTTCATTTAATTTCATTAATATTGTTAGTGTCAATTTAGATATAAGAATAACATTAAACATATTTTAAAAACTAAAGGACCATATTAATTTTTTTTAAAATAATGAGATTAAATTGAACTATAAAAATAAATAAAGACTAAAAATATAATTTGATAATTTTTTTTTAGAAATATCATATACTAACACAATATCACTAATAATCAAGAGTAACATTTGAGATTGTTACTTAACCTTTTAATAAAAAATTAAGTAGTTAAAAATAATTACAAAATAATAAGAACTAAAAATAATAATATATTTTAAATTTTAAAGAGATAAAAAAATATATATATCTCACACAAAGCAAAATCAAAATTTATTCAATTTATAGAGATTAAAGATATATTTAAATTTAAGAAATAAATAAGAGCTCCGTATTTTATTTTATGAACTGTTAAAATAGCTTGTAAAATTAATATAAGTTGCTTACAAAGCACAATCTAATAAATATAAGCCTTTACTTGCGGTTGAATCACGACTTATGCACGGTCCACTCCTTATGAACGGCTTCTTCTATTTTAGTTTTCAGCTGTGTTTAATTTTACAATGTCACAAAAGATTGAATCCCACTTTTTACTTTGAATAATGCCCAAATATTAGTAATCGTTTATTCTAGAATTGGAAAAAAAAAAATTTAATACGAAAACGGTGAAACTTGCACAAATAGTCAACACAACTGTAAAGATCAGGAATTTCAGAAAAGGTTCAGAGAAAATATAATTTCCACCCTCCAATTTATGCCTGAAGTCATAACACAAAATAATTGTGAACACTATCCACGTCTGAGATTATGTTTGGTTTTGGTTTTGAGATGAATCTATATTAAACTTGAAGGACATTAAGTAACTGTTTTTTGCTTATTTCAGATTCCCTGCCATCCAGCTTTTCAACATTTCAAGTGCAGCTTTTGGTTGATCCATAGGGACCAAGTGCCCAGCATCACGTACCTATTGTAGTATCACACAAATCAAATTATAAAAAAGTGAAATTAACAGCGTCATGCATACTCAAGAATACAACCATGAATACAAACCTTGAGAAAAGAGAGAGGTCCATAACTATTCAAAGACCCTGCTTCAGCACCATCAACCACAAATTTCACTGTAGGAGATGTTCCAAAGGACTTTTGACCTGACCACTCCATCGCATGAACCCACCTTGAATTCCCTGCCAAATAACAACCATATCAATAATTCAATCTAGCATATAATATATAATTTTTTCAACACAAACAAATTTGTTTCAAATGAATGTAGACTTACCAAGCCAATTGCATATGAAATCCTTATCACCAGCATACACAAGCATCTTGATTCCATCCTCAAGAAGAGAAGGAATTCCCACCTCCAAATTTCTCATAAAATCTTGCAGAAAGGCAGCATGCACTCTTGAACTGCATGAAACAAACTCCAAGTCTTTTGGCACACCCAAAGCACTCTTTACTTGCTGTTGGCTTAACAATTTCTCCACATTTCCAAAGTCATAGCACAATGGTCCCACACATTGCTTTCTAATGTCATAGACCTGCAATTTGCACATCAGAAAAATGCACAACAAAACTGAAATTAGTAGTATAAAAGAAAAGGCATTATTCATTCATCATTACTTACATTAATGTTGCCGGCGATTGTTATGATACTACTGAATATGTTTCCACAAGTTTCTAATGCAGTCTCGCAACTTCGTCCACCTCGAGCATCTGAAAAATCAAACACAAACAACATCACAAATTGAAACAATATACATTAGTAAAAAAAAAAAAAAAACTGTGAGTAATAAACGAAAATGAAATATGTACCACAAGTTTTAGCAGCTTGGTCACAGCCTGGGATTAACTTTTTGATATCATCGTAATCTTCCTTTCTAATTACTCCATTGTCTAATGCGAAATCATTATATGCTGGGAATTGAATTGCAGGATTTGTTAATCCATCACCGATAGCAAAACCCTGTTGTTATATCAAATGAATCAATACAAGCAAAAGTAAGACAAATAATAATTAAATAACTAACCTTTCAACCACAGTAATAATGCAAAATATATAAGAAATGGTACCAAACCTTAAGGTTTATATGAAGTCCTTCATTTTTCTTATTTGCTTGGTTAATACGGGAAGCAAGAGCCGGAATATAGTGTCCGGCATATGATTCACCAGTAATATAAAAGTCATTCTTAACGAAATTTGAATGCGCCTTGAAAAACTCCTGCATATTATAGTAAAATAAATAAATAATTTAGTGAATTTTCTTTGTACACAACAAGAATCATTGTATTCGGATAAATGGGATGAAAGAAGGAAATTTTGCTGATAATTATCACCTGCAAGAAGTCATATAAATCATTGCTAACGCCAACTTCATCATGTGGAATGTCACTTTCATCAGAAGAGTAACTAAAACCTGTACCTGTAGGCTGGTCAACAAATATAATATTTGATGCCTGCAAAATGAAGAGGAGAAAAATTGTTGATACAATACAAATAAGCTAACAATTTTGATGTAACACTTTCGATAATAAAGGAAAGATGGAAATATATGGTTACCTGATCCCAGCCATAATCATTCCATGTAAGAGACAAATTATTAGCAATATGAAAAGGTCCATTTTCATAAAACAAAGCTAATTCACTGCCACATCCTGGTCCTCCAGTTAACCATATGACAACAGGATCATCCTTTTTGTTTCGTGATTCAAAGAAAAAGTAGAACATCCTTCATGACACGAAAAAAAAAATTGGCAGCATATTAGGATGACGGATAAAAGGGCCAAATTAAGATTAATCAATTAATTAATTAAAATGGAAATACAGCACTTGAGGAAGTGATATATATAATGAATAGTGAAATTATATGAGAAGGGTATAGTCACCTTGCAGCTTTGGAATGAGGAAGTGAATAGTAACCTGCATGGTGACCAAGGTCTTCGACAGAAGGCCCAGAATCACCAAGAAACGAGAACTTTTTCTCGACTATCTTTCCAGGGACAAAATCAGCATGGCCACCTTTAACAATGTTAACTGATTTCTTTGGGAAAAGGTTGAGGCTTCTAATGAGTTTTTGTGCTTGTGAATGTGATGGGGTGGCATGGTCATGGGTGAAGCCAGAAGTTGCATAGGAAGAAGATAGTGAGACAAAGAAAAGCAACAAAAGAGACAGAGAGACTCTGGAGAATGCCATGTTGTCTGCGTTTTTGGAAAATGCGTGCCAAAGGCTTTGTACTTGTAGCACTCAGCCAATCACGAAGTCGCAAGTTAAAGGCGTTCCACCACTTAATTTTCTTAATTTTTTTAGGGTGTGTATTAATTCTTTATGTAATATATTAATTATTTTGTTGACTTTTACTTTCAGTTTTTGTTTGTCCATGGTTCTCAACCATGATATGCACTATTCATTGGCTATTGATATTGTTCATTAATTTTTAGTAATAAATGAAGGCATTGGTAATTACTCCTTTTTAAAAAAAATTAAGTAATTTTTTTTATTAGTTACATTTTAAAAAAAAATATAATCTTTCATCTCATTTAAATTTAATTAATTTATACATTGCATTTATTATTTAGGAAAAATGAAAGAGAGTCAAACAAAAAATATCAAAATTGTTTTATAGAAAACAAAAAAAAAATATGTTTTTTGATTTGTGCAAAAGATATTAAAAAATTAATAATAAATTATATATATCCAATAAATGATATTTTTATTTATTGATATATAATAAATTTACATTGATTTGTATTTATTTTTATTGATTTATACTTAATTATATTGATATTAAATATTACAAAAATTAAACATTAAATACTAATAAATGATATAGAGAGAGAGATAGAGGAGGGATCTGTTTACTCTAAGAGTAAGTCTATTTAGATTTACTCCGATCAATAACTCATGTTTTACTTTAAATTTCAACAATCGAATCATTAAATTTAAAGTTCTTAATATATAGATCAAATCTGTAGATTTTAAAAAAATTAAAAATTATTTAATACTTCGTTTTATTAATTCAAATCAATATATAAAATGATTTTATGATTATCCGTCAATTTGAATTAATAAAATGAAGTATCAAATAATTTTTAAATTTTTTAAAAATTTGCAGACTTGATCTATGCATTAAGATCTTTAAATCCAATGGTTGGATTATTGAAATTTGATGTAGAACATGAGTTATTGAACGAAGTAAGTCTAAGTAAACTTATTCCTAGAGTAAATAGATCTATCCTCATATATATATTCCTTATGTTTTCTATTATGAGAAAAAAAAATATAAGTAAATTTTAAATATTTTTGTTTTATATTTTTGTCTTATTTAAAGATATTATCTCCAACATATCTCTCCTTTAATGTATGACCTAATGACCTTTTGATTGTATTATTTCTTTTAATATTTGTAACAAGGATAATTTAGGAATAATATTATGTCATTAATAAAATTCAATGTAGAAAATTAATTTTCTTAATATGAATAAAATCATTTTTTTTGCTTATAATAAAAAAATAGAAAAATAGAAAATAATAATAATAATAATAATTGTATTGTACAAAAATGTTTTTTAGGAATTTTTTTTAATAAGAATGTTTTTATATTTCTTCTTAAGATAAATGTTAATGACATTCTCTCTTCTAGTATAATTTACAATGATTTCAATTAATAATAGAGGATGTTAATGTTCTTTTTCAAACAAGAGATTTTTAGGAGTTTTTATCACTATATTATATTTCATTTTCTTAATTATTTTTATTTTTATTTTTATCCTTTTTCTAAACTAAATTTTTTGAATAAGTCTATATAATAAATTATCAAATACTTACATATAACCTTATATATCACAATAAAAATTATTTATCATATATAAGTATAAAATATAAAGTATATATTTAAAATATTTATTATAAATTTTAAATATAATATAATTTACATTTAATAATATTTTCTATTATAACTTTTAATTATATAAAAACTATATTGATCATGTGCATTACAAAGAGTAAACTACTAAATAATGAAATATTAATATTAATTCTTATTAAGTGATAATATATACTAACAACCTAAATATTGAAAAAGAAAAATTAATATTTTTATGTAGAAATATAAATATATGGAATATGATGTAATATATATATAGATTAAGGTTAGTTGAATTGGAGACCAAAAACTCATTTTGGGATCTTTACAATTCGAAAAAGATTAAATTATTTATATAACAGCTCTAATATTAGAGTTGAACACTTTGGACTCGTATTTATTTTTATATTAGTATGATATTTTTTATTTAAGGTTTAAAGATCTCATATCAATGAAATTTTTCACGTTTATATAAATTTATGTTCCTCCATTTGTTCTAATAATGTTAGACTTTGATTGTATTTTAACAATCTTCCTTTCTAATAAATTGGATCATGGTTTAATCTCCAATTTAGCATAAGTCATCTATTTAGTCCATTGAGCCAATCACTTGAACGAATTATCAGCTTTGTATCATTTTTAAGCACCGACATACACCTCTCCACATTTATATGTGTTACAATTTTGAGAACGTATAGGATATTGTCTAGCCGCTCAATCAAAGTTAGAACATTTAAAAGTGTAATTTGTTTGTCTCTATCCTCGGGATAGAGTATTTATAATGATTTTTACGGGTTTATGTGCCTTGAGAATTTTGATATTTGATAAAATAATTTAAGTATCATATCTTGACATATTATCTTTATTAAAGATAAGATTTAGTCCATATTTTTTACATCCAAATAATATATCAGATAACATTTACCTATTTCATCTCAATGTATCCATCTTAGATTATATCTAAGATAGTACACTTGCCTATTGACCTTGAGCCCAAAAGGCAAAGGAGTTTGTTCATATCGTCTTGATAAACCAATCTTTACAAGTCCATCTCATATTATATCTGGAATGGTACACTTGCCTACCAGGGTTGAACCTGAAAAGGCCAAGGGGTTTGTTCATAGCACCTTGGTAAACTAATCTCAATGAGTTCATCTTAGATTATACCTTAGATGATATATCCAGGATGATACACTTAATTACCTACTAGCCTTGAGCCTAAAAGGTGAAGGAATTTGTTCAGAGCATCTTGAGAAACCAATCTTAGTAAGTTCATCTTAGACTATCTGGGATGGTACACTTCGTGTGTTCATGAGTTTTTCACAATTTATTAGCTTTGAATTATTTATACGTACTTGTGTAGTTAACTTATGACTAATTTGTAACGAGTTCTTTACAATTTATTGTCTTCGAATTATTTATACAATCGTAGTCAACTTATGATCAATATGTCATGAGTTCTTCATAATTTATTGTATTTGAATTATTTATACTCGTCCAATCAAATATTAACCGATCAATCATGAGTTTGTCTTTGAATTATTTATACTTATCTAGTCAAATTTTGATCGATCAATCACGAGTTTGTCTTCAAGTTATTTATACTCATCAATCAGATTTTGATCATTCAATCATGCTTTTGTCTTCAAATTATTTATACTTGTCCAAACATATTTTAATCGATTAATAAAGAGTTTGTCTTTTACTTATTTATACTTATCTTGTCAAATTTTGATTGACCAATCACGAGTTTGTCTCCGAGTTATTTATATTCACCTAGTTGAATTTTAAGTGATTAATCACAAGTTTGTCTTCGAGTTATTTATATTCACCTAGTCGGATTTTAATGATAAGTTTATCTTTGAGTTATTTATACTTGCCTAGTTAGATTTTGACCAATCAATCATGAGTTTTTTTTTAGTTTTTTATACTCACCCAAATGAAATTTAATCAATCAATTACAAGTTTGTCTTCGAGTTATTTATACTCATTTAGTCGAATATTAACTAGTCAATCACGAGTTATTTATACTCGTCTAATCGAATTTTGATTGATCAATCACGAGTTTGTCTTTGAGTTATTTATACTCATCTAGTCGGATTTTGACCAATCAATCATGAGTTTTTCTTTGAGTTATTTATATTAGCCCAAACAAAATTTAACTAATCAATCACGAGTTTGTCTTCGAGTTATTTATACATGTCAAGCCAAATTTTGATTAATCAATCATAAGTTTGTCTTTGAGTTATTTATAGTCGAATTTTAACTAATCAATCATGAGTTTGTCTTTGAGTTATTTATAGTCGAATTTTAACTGATCAGACATGGGTTTGTCTTCTAGTTATTTATACTCGCTTAGTCAGATTTTGATTGATCAATCATGAGTTTTTATTTGAGATATTTATACTCGCTCAGTCAGATTTTGATCGATTAATCACAAGTTTGTCTCTGAGTTAGTTATATTCATCTACAAGAGTTTTAACCAATTCATCACAAGTTTGTCTTCGAGTTATTTATACTCACTCAATTGGTTTATAATCGATCAATCACGAGTTTGTCTTTGAGTTATTTATACTTGTCTAGTCGGATTTTAACAAATCAATCACGATTTTATCTTAAAGTTATTTATATTTGCCCAATCAGATTTTGACCAATCAATCTCGAGTTTATCTTCAAGTTATTTATACTCGTCCATTCAAATTTTAACAAATCAATCATGAGTTTGTCTTTGATTTATTTATAGTCATCTAGTTGAATTTTGATCGATCATGAGTTATTTATAGTCTCCTAGTTGAATTTTGATTGATCAATCACGAGTTTGTCTTTGAAATATATATACTCGTGCAGTCGGATTTTAATCAATTAATCACAAATTTGTCTTTAATTTATTTATACTCTCCTAGCCACGAATTAACCAATCAATCACAAGCTCATTGATTAATTTATACTTGTCTAGTTGGTTTATAATTAATCAATCATGAATTGTTATTTGCATATTTTTGTCTTCGATTTATTTATACTAGTCCAATCGACTTATGACCGATCAATCACAAGTTCTTTGCAATTTATTTTCTTCGTATTATTTATTCATATTATTTATACTTGCGTGTCATGAGTTTTTTGCAATTTATAGCCAAGGAGTTATGAAATAATTAGATTTTTATTAACTTAATGGAGAATAATTTTAAATTTTTGATTGATAGAAAATTTAAGCAATTATAGCATATTAATGATTTTTCTTTGAATACAAAATCTTATCTTTAGTAAATATTTGAACATGTGAGTCTAACAAAATGAATAAATTTTATCATATCAATATTATCTTTTTGGTTAAAACTCTAATTTGCTCCCTTATAATATTTTTTTATTTCAATTTAGTCCCACTTTAATTTTTGGTTTCAATTTGGTCCCTAATAATTTAAATTAGTGCAATGTCGGACTTTCGTCCAAATTATTTAAACGGAGTTAACTGTTGGCCACATAGATGCCACGTGGATGTCACGTAGATGCATAGGTGGATGTCAAATTTCTTTAATGCACCTGGAACCAGAACAACCCGTTCGATCTGAAACCAGAACGGCCCGTTCTGGTTGCACATGTTGTGTGTTAATTTTGCATTTGGAACGGGCCCGTTCCAGATACAAAATTAACACACTACAAGTGCAGCAAAATGGGTCATTCTGAAACCAGAACGAGTCGTTCTGGTTTTAGAATGGGTCATTATGGATTTGGAACGGGCCGTCCCAAAATGCCAACGACGTATGTACGTTCAACAAAATGCCGCAATGTGGTTAAAAAATTGAAAATAAAAATTCATAACATAACATAAATTCAAAGACAGAAATATGGTTCAGAGACTGAAAATAAGAATTTATAATATAACATATACTAAGAAAGTTCAAAGAAATTACTGAGAAGGAAAATCATCTGAGTAACGCTAAAGGTGCCAATAATACATTTTATCCACCATATAACCCTGAATGACTGATAGAATATTAGCATTATCTACCTGTACATGATTGTGTGGTGAAATGTTGGTCATGTGTGTCTTCTTCCTCTACTTCAGGTTGTACCTCCTCAAGAACAAGTTGTTGTTGTTGGGATACATCGGTCAATGACTTCAAGGGAAAACACCATGTCGTTTCATCATTGACTGTATAGTATCGATTTGGTATTAAGTGATTCAGTATAGTTTTACTAACAATGAAATAAAACATGCTACCATTGTCCTTAGTGATACACTGCATTGTCCTTAATGATACACTATGTAGCCCAAATGTTTAGCAATTGAAGTTATCAATCCCCATTGACAATATTACCAAATCCAGTGTTTGAGATGTTTTGTACCTTGGGTCTTTTTCCTTGCACGATTCACAACCGTGATTTAGAATCAGGGGCGTGAACTATAATTATTGACCATTTGTGTTTGGCATTCTGGAACTAGAACGGGCCCTTCTGGTTCCAGATGCATTAAAGAAATTTGGCATCCACCTATGCATCTACGTGGCATCCACGTGGTCAACAGTTAACTCTGTTTAAATAATTTGGACGGAAGTCCGATATTGCACTAATTTAAATTATTGATATTCAAAATCCAAATTCTAAATTTTTAACATTTACATATCAACTACTTTTATTTTCATACTACGTACCAACGATTTATTGTTATTTTACGTTGTAAGAATTTTAATATAAAATAATGTACATGAAAACATTCTTCAAGAATAACCTTAATTAATACTATTTATACAATTAGATGTTACAGTATAAATATATTTTAAAACTTTTTGTTCTAGTCAAATCAAATTTTTTGGTTGACCACTAGGATTAGCCTAGTGATTGGGTAGGAAGGGGTTAGGATAGTTAGAAACATGAGGACCTAGATTCAATTTTCACTGCGACTCTTTTTGTAATATTTCCTATTTTTACCAAAAAAAACAATCAAAATATATTGTTATGTCTATTTTTAAATAAGAAAATATATTTTAGTTTACAAGAATGATATTTTTTTAATTTCAAATATATATATATATATATATATATATATATATATTTAAAAACACAAAATTCTTCGAATTAAATATTTTAAAATTAGTTTATATGTATAATAACACTTATAAAATCATTTTTTTTATTACTTTATCATGACTGCGACTCCTGACCAACTTTATTCTTCAGAGCTTTTATATCCCTTAGGAGTTGTAATATATGGGAAGGAAAGTATTCTCTCTTTTCTGTATAGCTAAGTTTTCAAATTTAGCTTTTTGTTGATGTGATTTTATGATTTATGTTAAACATAATGCTTGCATGAAAATATATATATATATAAGTCTCGTGGCCTTAGCACATGTGCATGTTTTTTCAAGAATACAATTATTTAATTTATATATAGATCTAATATAGTTAATTTATAAAATATAATCAATATAATTTTTCTTAAAAAAATTTCCACTCTATAAAAATAACAAAATCAAATATGTTATGAACTTATGATTGATTATGATGCTATTTTTTATTGTTTTTTATTCCATCTGTATCAATTATAATTAACAATAATAATAATAATAAATATTTTTATAATAATACAAATTATTTTTAAAAAATCAAATAACTTCTTAATAAATTAATGTTTACATTATCTTGTTTTTATTTTTTTTCAGCTAAACTTATATTTCTATTATTATTTCTTTATTTTCTTTATTTATTTATTTTTACACACTTTGTCTGTTGATTCCATATTTACATCTATTGCTTCCTTATTTTTCTATTCTTTCTAGGTGTATATTTATTAGCATATTGTGTGTAAGTAATATTTATTATTTTTTAATAAAAATCGTATTATAATATCCATATCTATACTTATATGTATCTGGCTAAATTGTGCAACCGTCAATGTATTTATAAATTTATTTTTTATCATCCAAAGAAGTCTAACATTAATAAGACATTCATGTATTTATAAATTTTTATTTTTATTTTTATTTTAATGATGTGAGACTTTAACGACTAATATGTCATCATGTTAGCAAAATAAGTGTAACATTGACATTCTTTGCGAACCCCGTGACTTTTCTAGTTCCAATCGCAGTGTATTTTTGTTTCTATAAATTATCATTCACATCTTACGTTTTATAAATTTATAAATTAAAGAGGTATTATTTTCTGTATTAACTTCATCATTTACATCTTGCGGTTTATAAATTTATCAGATATTTTGAGAAAGGACTAAACCATGCACTACAAAAAATATTACATGTAGTGACATGCAAAAAGTGTCATTATAGATACAATATATATAAGTATATGTCTATTTGACATATAGTTATACACAATTTTAGTGTTGATTTTGAATAAGATTTAACAACATATTTTGTATGTCACTATAATTTATACCCACACTTTTTAATAATATACTAACATATATTATAGTTATTGTGTGGATAAAAATAATTTTTAGTGACATATATAATGTCACTATAAGGTGTATGTCACTGTATGATAATTTTGTTGTAGTGATGGTAATGGCCAGCCAAAAGCGAATGAGCTGTCACCGCTGTGTTTCTTATAGTATATGACTTCACTGTTGGGAGAATCACGAATTATCCGCAGTCCAGTCGTTTGCTGTATTCGTTTCTGCCCATGTTTGGCTGCTAATTAATTTACAATGTCAGAGAGGATTGAATCTTACATTATTCACTTGGGATAATGTTGAATACGTTTAATTGTTGACATTCTATTGTACCAAGTAAATATAAATTCCACAATTAACACGAGTATAAAGCTCAAAAAAATATAAATTCCACCCTCCAATACACAAAGTCATGTTCACAAAATAATTGTGATCACTATCCATCTCAGAATGTTTTGAGGTGATTTTATAAATTATATATTAGTAAAATATCTTTGTAATTAGTGGAATATATTTATAATTATTCTGTAAATATTTTATAGATTATGATATCTCAAGATGAATTATCTCTTTAATATATATTTTTTATGTTAATTTATTTATAATTTTAGTTTTATTCTGCTATTTATTTTCTTGAATATAAGAAATATCTTTATATATATTCATGACTTTGGTGAAATTCAATAACATAGAATGATTCTACAAAATTGTATAAAGGACATTAATTATCTCATTTAGTTTGCGTCAGATTTCCTCCCATCCAGCTTTTCAACATCTGAAGTGCTGCTTTTGGTTGATCCATGGGAACCAAATGCCCAGCCTCATGTACCTTTTGCAGTATATATCACATAAACAAAGTTAATTATAACCAAAAGTGAAATTAACATATATGTCACAGTAAAAAACACAAACCTTGAGGAAAGAGAGAGGTCCAAAGCTATTTAAAGACCCTGCTTCTACACCATCAACCATAAATTTCAGTGTAGGAGATGTTCCAAAGGCCTTTTGGCCTGACCACTCCATGGCATGAACCCACTTTGAATTCCCTACCAAATAAGAGCCACATAAAGAACTCAATTTGACATATACACAACTTTTTCAACACAAATGAATGAAGTAGGCTCACCAAGCCAATTGCATAGGAGATCTTCTTCCCCTACATACAAAAGTAACTTGATTCCATCCTCAAGAAGAGAAGGAATTCCCACTGCCAGGTTTCTCATCCAATCTTGCGCCATATCATTGTACACTTGTGAGCTGCATGAAACAAAATCCAAGTCATCCCCCACACCTAAAGCACTCTTCACATTCTCCATGTTTAACAACGACTCCACGTTTTGGAAGTCATAGCACATATCTCCCTCACATTTCTTTCTGATGTCATAGTACTGCAATTTCCACATCAGCAAAATGTAGTAAGCAAACTCAATTGAGTAGATGGAAAAGAAAAAAAAAAAGATATTTTTCTTTCGTAATTACTTACATTAATGTCGCCAGCAATGTACATGATACTTTTGAATATGCTCTGACATGAATATAGTGCAGTCTCGCAACTTTTTCCACCTTGAGTTTCTGAAAAATCAAACACAAACAACTTCACAATTGAAACAATATACATTAGTAAAAAGGGATGTGTGCGAGTGTGAGTGCGATAAAGGGAAAAAAAATGTTAATACCACAAGTTTTAGAGTCTCGTTCACAATCTGGGACTGACTTGATGATATCATCGTAATCAGCCTTTGTAATTATTTTATTTTCTAGTGCAAAATCTGGGAATGCTGGGTATTGTATTGCAGGATTTGTTAACCCATTACCAATTGCCAAACCCTGTTGTTATGTCGAACAAATCAATGCTAGCAAAAACAAGACGAATCATATATGTAATATGATAAATTATATTAGAAACAGTGTAAGACCTTGAGGTTTATATGTATTCCTAGATTTTGTTTATTTGCTTGGTTAATCCGATATGCAAGTGCTGGAATATAGTGTCCAGCGTATGATTCTCCAGTAATATAAAAGTCATTCTTAACGAACTCAGGATGCGTCTTGAAAAATTCCTGCAATAGTAAAAATTAATTTACTCTATCTTACCTATATATATACACAACATGATATACCATGCATTCGGATAAATATGATAAAAGAAGGGAACTTATAATTAGCAGAGAAAAAAATTACGCACAGTTCTTTAAGTATTTTAGAGTTATATTTCAATTATAATTATAATTTTATTTTAATAATTTCTCTCATAAAGATTTGCATTAAAGATGGTTATAGATTATTAGTGAAACTCTAATTTGAAAAAATAAAATAAAATAAAATGGTCCGTATACTTATCATTCTATCCGTTCCTACTCTTTAAGTTGTTTCACTACATCCTTCCCATATTTATCCTTATGTATTAAGGATTAAATGTAGTATTAAGTAGGTGAAAAATATAAATTATATTTTGACGAAAATATATATTTAAAATCCCGTAAGTTGTTACGATAATTACTTATATATTGTAGTTATTAAATAAGGCCTGGTTGATAAAAAATAATGGATGTAAAGCATCATATGTTTTCTACTAAAAAATATAATTAGAACACCAATGGTTATGTAAAGGATGTACGTAGTAGCATTTATATTTTTTTACAAGCTTTGGATGTTTTTAAATTCCAATATGTCATTATGCATTTTGAAAACTCCTAACAATATATAACCCACTCGTTTAAATATATTATCTAAATTTTTTTGTTGAAAATTATTTAAATCACATTTTTGTGGGGATATCTTACTATAAATTAGTAATTTCTAATGAACTTTAACTAATAATATAGAGTGAAGTAGGAGTGTATTGTTAAAACACGCATTTTTGTATATATTATAGTGAAGTGTCACTACAACAAAATTTGTTATTAATGACAATTATTTAATGACAATAATTTAATTGTCGCCATATATAAAAATATTAATGGTTAATATATAATAGTCACTAAAAATGTATTTATATTACACTAAAGTTTACTATTAGCAACAATTATTTATTAGAAAAAACTTAAGTCTCACATCGATTAGAGATAAGATAATTAAACAGTATATATATAAGTGAGTAATAACTATCACCTTATAGGTTCATTTTATAGGGTTGACTCCTAATTCACTATTCTAAATTTGTATCAAATCATCCATTGTTACCAAGTTCAATAGTGCTATAAAATAATTAGAGAGCAACTTTCACCTTATAAATCTCACATCTCTTAAGAGACAAGACAATTAAAAAAATAAATTAAAAAATATATAAATAAAAGACAACTCTCATCTTACAAATCCCACATCAGAGATAAAAAAGTATATAAGTTATGAATTTAGAAAAGGAAATTATAGGAATAAATTATTTAAAGTAAAGGAGACAATTGAAAAAAATAACTTTTAATAGCCTTTAAAATGATTACTAGAATTGTCACTAAAAAAATAAGTTTTTCCGATAATTTAGTAGATCTTTACCGACATTTTATATAAATGCCGGTAATAATATTAGCGACACTGGATACACCAGCCATTATTTAAATGCTGGTAAAAAAATAATGGTCATTTATATGACCGCTAAATAATAAATTAATTGTCACAAAAAACTAATTTTGGTGTATTGTGTTAAAGTATTAATATTATTTCTGTAGAATTGAAAAGATGGTAAAAATAGTATAAAAACAATAATGAGAATATTTTAATTTAAATTTGAATAAATTTATGTTTTTTTTTCTTCTCAAAAGTCTTGAACAATCACATATTAGGAATATAACCTGCAAGAAGTCATATAAATCATTGCTGATGCCCGCTTCATCGTGACGATAGTCACTGCTATCAGTAGTGTAACTAAACCCTGTCCCCGTAGGTTGGTCAATGAATAAAATATTTGATGCCTGTAAAATGAGAAGAAGAAAAAAACATTACAATATGAATTAAAAAATAACTTTGGTGTAACATTTTCCTTAATAAAAAAAACATGGAAATTGATGGTTACCTGGTCCCAGCCATAATCATTCCATGTAAGAGACAAGTTATTAGCAATATGAAAAGGACCATTCTCATAAAACAAAGCTATTTCACTACCACAACCTGGCCCTCCGGTCAACCATATAACAACAGGATCATCCTTACTCTTCCGTGATTCAAAGAAAAAGTAGAACATTCTGCATGTCGTAGAAAATTGTTAAGCTTAATTAATCATTATGATGAAATTAAAAGAGTTCTTTTTGTTGCAAAGTACTTTGAATACTTGAGATATTTTAAAAGACTCAAAACCTCGCATCGTTTGATTTTGCTTTCTTCAACGTGTTTGTATATCATCAGTTTATTTAAAAAAGAAAAAGAAAAAAACTTTCAAAGTCACCAATAAAGAGATGGGCTGTTATAGTCCAAATTTGCTTATCTGCAGTTATAATTAATTAATTCTAAGCTTAAATACATTTTTAATTTTTTTAATTTTATGATAAATTTGTTGTTAGTCTCTCAAATTTAAAATAGTTGTTTTATAATTTTTAAAAATTTTATTTTAGTTTCTTATATCACTAATAATATATATGAAAGTAGTGTACTAAGACAATTATGCATCATTAACTGAGTTTAATATAATTTTTTATTAATAAGAATATTAATACATAGATTTTATGTAATAATATTTGACAGATTTTTTAATAAAATTTGAATATAAGAATTAAAATAAAATTTTTAAAAATTACAAGACTATAAAAATTAATTTAAAATTTGAGAGACTAAAAATAAATTTATCTTAAATTTAATAAATTAAAAAGATGTTTAAGTCTTAATTCTATTTTAGTTATGCTTTCGTTTGTAACGTTGTTTTGCAGCAGTTTTCTCGTGACTATGTCTATCATCCTGGGAAGATATCCGTTTCTAATGACTAATGTGTTACGTACGGTTTTAAACCCTTCACAAGAAAAAATGTATCTCATCTTCTCTCTCAATCTCTTTCTAAAATCTGGTTCTTACAGAATTTGCTCTTTTTTTTCTTAGTCAAACTCTATGTGACATTTCAAAATTATCAACTAAAAATTAATTTATTTTTGTGATATATAACTTCTACTCATTAAACATTATTTTAATATGATAAAAATTGATTTTAGATAATATCAGATAAACATCTTATATTTTGAAACAGATTTTATAATTATTAGATCAAGACATTTGTTCTGAATCTCATAGCATTTATCTCATGAGAAAAATATAATGATATTAGATGCATTTATCTCATAGTCACCTTGCAGCTTTGGAATGAGGAAGTGAATAGTAACCTGCATGGTGACCAAGGTCTTCGAGAGAAGGCCCAGAATCACCAAGAAACGAGAACTTCTTCTCCACGATCTTTCCAGGGACGAAATCAGCATGGCCACCTTGAACAATGTTAACTGGTTTCTTTGGGAAAAGGTTGAGGCTTCTAATGAGTTTTTGTGCTTGTGAATGTGATGAGGTGGCATGGTCATGGGTGAAGCCAGAAGTTGCATAGGAAGAAGAATGTGAGAAGAAGAAAAGCAACAGAAGAGACACAGAGACTTTGGAGAATGCCATGTTTGCGTTTATGGAAAATGAGAACCAGGCTTTGAATTTATAGCACTTGCAATAAAACGCCGTTCCACCACATTCATTGTAGTATTTTTTTTTCTGTAAGATATAGTATTATTTATTTCGTTGACCGCTGACTACCCCTTAATTTTTGTTATTAATTACATATTAATTCTCCTTGACTCCTACTTTCAGTTTTGTTGGTCCACGGTGGTGAAATATGGCATGCTCATTTTGTTAATTCAGATATAGTACTTTCTCTGATGTTTATTATAAAAATATATATATTTTTTATTTTAAATATAAATAAATCTAACTATTTTTATATCATTAAATGAAATTTTCTACTCTTAGTTGCAGTACGAAATACTTTTTTTTCACATTTATAAAAAAAATTATGAAAGTAATAAAATTTAATGCAAATAATAAAAAATTAATATACATAAAAAAAAAAATTTCCCTATAATAGACAATTTGTTTCAGATAATAATATTGGATACATTTCTCCTAACAAGAATTTAAATTTTAGTCTATCTCACTGTGGGCAACTAGCTCTGTATTCAAACCTATTACTAATATTAATATTATTGTTTAGTAAACTTATTTTGATTATCATTTTAGAATATCAACAAAATATTATACCCTTAAATACTTATTATAGACTGAGAAAATAAAATACCTAAAACAAATATAAAGGAAAGAGAATGTAATTAATTTTATAAAAAAAGAATGTCTTATAATGACACATAATCTATAGTAATACATTTTTTGTTATATATTAAAATTTAATTTTTTTTATATTATAAATATAATATATATTTATATATGATTATAAAATGTAGATATAATTTATAGTAACTGTACTGACTGTACTTCGCACCCGGGCTCCGAGCCCGGATTAGCGATATAAAGCAACCCTGGGCACACGTTGAGTGACGTCAGCCCGGTATTTAGGACCCGGTATTTGGGTAGATCATTCCCGAACCCGGGGATCTCGTCCCAGATCAGAACCGCCTTCCAATTATATCATATCATATCTCATCATATCATATCATACTATATCATATGATATCTTATCATATCATATCTTATCTCATGCCCAAGGTCCAAGACAACCCTAATTCACACAAAGGTATGTGCATTATTTATACGAGACTCATACTCCCACAAACACTAACTTTGGCATCAGAGTCTCTTTTGCAGGTACCTCCCCCATCTTGGAGCACCAATGCATCAGCAAAGGAGGCTCATCGATCTTACTGGACGGTCCACCCCTACGACCAAATTCTGGTAAGAACATTTGACGCCCACCGTGGGGCCGATCAAGACCAGCTCTTATCGGCCATTCTTATGGTTTTCACTAGAAGCCATAACAGACGCGCAACAGACGACCTAGATCGCTCAACTACCATGGATAGTGATACAACAACATTGAGGAGGCTGATCGACCAAGTCGAACAGATGCGGAAACAACACGCCGCCGACCTACAAAGCATGCGTGCCAAGCACGAAACTGATCTAGCAGCAACGCGTACCGCTAATGAAGCCGACCTAGCGGTACTACGCGCCGAGAACGAGCGCATTCACACCCAACTCCCTCGGCGTCCCTCAGATCAACCTCCTCCGCAAAGTAACCTGAATAAGGACGAAGGGCACTCGTTTTCACAACCGCCAACAGCGGCTAGGGCACCGACTCCCAAGCCTCCCACACATCGGTCTCACGCGCCGACGAACAGGTCGACGCACGACGTCAGCAACGCCCCTGCCCACAGCACGGGGAATCAGACGACCTTCCACCGCCATCCTTTCGTGGACGGTATCATGGAGACACCTCTCCCCTTTGGGCGGAAGCCTTTCCACCTCGACCGCTACGACGGCACAACCGACTCGGACGAGTATATCAATCTATACACCACCTAGGTAAACCTCTATACTAATGAGGATGCTATACTGTGCAGGGTTTTTCCAACCTCGCTCAAGGGGGCTGCACTCAACTGATATACCCAGCTACCCGCCTAGTCAATTGACAGCTTCGGCACCCTGGTCAGACGGTTCACAGCGCAGTATGCGACAAGTCGGCCTCATCACATAACGTCAGGTGCTCTGGCCAACCTCAGACAGAGCGATGATGAACCACTACGGACGTGCATGCAACGCTTTGTCAGCATCTCGGTGAAAATTCGAAATTTGAATCCCGAGGTCGCCCTACACGCCATGCTCATGGCACTCAAGCCCGGACCGTTTGTCGACAGCCTATGTCGCGAAGCTCCTCGCGACATGGACGAGCTACGCGCCCGTGCTGCTGGATACATCCAGAGGGGAGAACACTCCGCCTTTCGTGACCAGGTTCGCAGAAAACCACAAGGAAAGCAAGACCAAGGTCAGGCCACAAACATTTAAACATTTAAAATTTTGAGGTCGAGTAAGAACCTTAAACATTCCTACCCGAGGTCGAGAACGAACCTCGTTAAAATTCTGAGGTCGAGTACGAACCTTAAACATTCTTACCCGAGGTCGAGAACGAACCTCCTTAAAATTATGAGGTCGAGTACGAACCTTAAACATTCCCATCCGAGGTCGAGAACGAACCTCCTTAAAATTCTGAGGTCGAGTACGAACCTTAAACATTCTTACCCAAGGTCGAGAACGAACCTCGTTAAAATTCTGAGGTCGAGTACGAACCTTAAACATTCTTACCCGAGGTCGAGAACGAACCTCGTTAAAATTCTGAGGTCGAGTACGAACCTTAAACATTCTTACCCGAGGAACGAACCTCGTTAAAATTTTGAGGTCGACCTTAAACATTCTTACCCGAGGTCGAAAACGAACCTCGTGAAGGCTTACCTAACTCTATTCTAACGTCGAATACGAACCTTAATACGCCTATTCCGAAGAATTTAAACCTTATGAAAGTCCACCAAGCTCTATTTAAGTCGCATACGAACCTTAATATTAATATCCGAGGTCGAGCACGAACCCCGATACTGTCGTTAAAGGTCAAATACGAACCTTAATCAAATCATTCACGTAAACCCGAGGTCGAGCACGAACCCCGGTACTGTCGTTAAAGGTCAAATACGAACCTTAATCAAATCATTCACGTAAACCCGAGGTCGAGCACGAACCCCGGTACTGTCCTTAAAGGTCGAATACGAACCTTAATCAAATCATTCACGTAAACCCGAGGTCGAGCACGAACCCCGGTACTCTTACTCAAAGGCCGAATTCGAACCTTCATAACCTCAATATTTTCACTTAAAGGTCGAATCCGAACCTCCATCGTTTATCCCAATTTGAGGTCGAGTACGAACCTCAAACACATAAATCTGAGGTTGAGTACGAACCTCAATGTTCTCACCTAAGGTCAAGTCTGAACCTTCGTTCATCTCAATTTGAGGTCGGGTACGAACCTCAACATTCTCACTTAAAGGTCGAATTCGAACCTTCATTAGCCAGTTTATCACAAATTCGAGGTCGAATGCGAACTTCGATGCCCTCACAAGATCGACATCGAACCTTAATCAAACCGCTTCGCTCATCACTTAGCCAAACCGTCTAACCCATAATCCGAGGTCAAGTCCGAACCTCGTTAAAATTATAAGGTCGAGCACGAACCTTAAATATTCTTACCCGAGGTCGAGAACAAACCTCGTTAAAATTCCAAGGTCGAGTTCGAACCTTATTATGCCAAGGTCGAGTCCGAACCTTGAGACTATATTTTCTTAACCAAGGTCAAGTCAGAACCTTGAGACTATATTTTCTTAACCAAGGTTCAAGTTCGAACCTTAGTTCAAACGTTTCATTCGAATTTGAGGTCGGATATGAACCTCGATACTCTCACCTAAGGTCGAATTCGAACCTTAGTTCAATCGTTTCACTCGAAGTTGAGGTCGGATACGAACCTCAATACTCTCATCCGAGGTCGAATCCGAACCTCGCTTAAAGTTCAGTCATCTTTAGTTTGAGGGCGAATATGAACCTCAATACTCTCATCCGAGGTTGAATCCGAACCTCGTTAAAATTCAGACAAAGATCAAACAGAGAAAACAGACATCAAATAGAAAAAGCCACAAGCCACACCACTCACATCAATAGCTGGAGCGACCTGCTCAGCAACTTGGGGCTCCACCTCAATACTCTCATCCGAGGTCGAATCCGAACCTCGTTAAAAATTCATCCAACTTTGGTTTGAGGTCGAATACGAACCTCAATACTCTCATCCGAGGTCGAATCCAAACCTCGAGATCACATTCTCTTAACCAAGGTCGAGTTCGAACCTTGTTATGCCGAGGTCAAGTCCGAACCTCGAGATCACATTTTATCAACCAAGGTCGAGTTCGAACCTTGATATGCCAAGGTTGAGTCCGAACCTTGAGATCACATTTTAGTAACCAAGGTCGAGTTCGAACTTGACATGCCAAGGTCGAGCTCGACCCTTAAAAAATCACATCTACTTAACAAGATCGAATTAGAACATTCAAACATCAAATTTGGGAGCTCCTCAGAAGCCCCTTTGCTCTTACATCACTCGGTGCTAGGGGGGCAAGTGTACTAGCCAGCAGAGTTGCCAACTTGTCCCTCACCAATCTATTGACCCGGTCAAAGGTTTACTAGCCTGACCAAGCAGCAAACTCATTATTGTCGAGTTCCTCAGCTCGACCATGAAACATGGATATCGAAATACCACATCGGCCCAAAGATGCCACGTCATCAAACGAATAAAAATACAATTTTGTCACCGCGCCGTAATCACAAGGTAAAACCCTAACAATGCCAATGTGCCGGTAGACAGTAAAAACCCTAATATTAAATCATTTTACTCAAAATTTGAGGTCGAGTACGAACCTCGTTAAAATTCCAAGGTCGAGTACGAACCTCGACAGGCTCACTTGAGGATCGAGTTCAAACCCTAAACGCGTTTATTTGAGGTTTGAATACGAACCCTAAACATTCTCATCCGAGGTCGAGAACAAACCTTGTGAAGGATTACCTAACCCTACCTCAAGGTCGAATACGAGCCCGAACCTCGTCCAAGTTTGAGGTCAAACACGGACCTCAGCACCCTTATTTAAAGTCGAGTACGAACCTTAAGTTCGTTCAGCAGAATCCAAACCCGAACCTCGTTAAAGGTCGAGGTCAAATACGGACCTCAACATCCTTATTTAAGGTCGAGTCCGAACCTTAATAAAATCGTTTCAACCAAATCTGAGGTCGAGTACGAACCAAATCCGAGGTCGAATACGAACCCCGACACTCTTGTTAAGGTCAAGTCTGAACCTCATCATCCGAGGTCGAATACGAACCTCGATGCCTCGCCTAAGGTCGAGTTCGAACCTTAATTAAATCATTTTACTCAAAATTTGAGGTCGAGTACGAACCCTAACATGCCCATTTAAGGTTGAATATGAACCTTAACACATTCATTTGAGGTCGAATACGAACCTTAACACGTTTATTCGAGAGGTTGAATACGAACCTTAACGTATTTGTTTAAGGTTGAATACGAACCTTAAACACGCGAACTTGAGGTCGAGCCCGAACCTCGGAATGATCGAGGTCAAATCTGAACCTCGGCACTACTACCTAAGATCAAGTTCGAACCTTCACGAGAAACTACTTAAAATTAAGGCCGAATTCGGATCTCAGCGTGAGCTTTCACCAAAAATGAGAGTGTACAACAGACATCGAACGTGTGTCTTAAAATGTGTGCAAAGCAAAAACCAAACGCAAACACATAAAGGCAGAAGAAAAATATGCATATACAAACAAAGTTCCCAGAGTTCAACGCTTGAATTCAAAACAGAAAATCAAAGCAAAGGGAAAATTAAACTAGGTCATAACAAAATTAGCCTACGTAGAGGCATTCTTGCTGGAGCTATCCTCCACGTCGTCCTCCTTGACGAGCCCGGTCTTAACTCCTCGACCTACGGCCTTCAGAGCTCGGGGGGCTAGTGTCCTGACTGTACTTCGCACCCGGGCTCCGAGCCCGGATTAGCGATACAAAGCAACCCCGGGCACACGCTGAGTGACGTCAGCCCGGTATTTAGGGCCCGGTATTTGGGTAGATCATTCCCGAACCCGGGGATCTCGTCCCAGATCAGAACCGCCCTCCAATTATATCATATCATATCTCATCATATCATATCATATGATATCTTATCTTATCATATCATATCATATGATATCTTATCATATCATATCTTATCTCAGGCCCAAGGCCCAAGACAACCCTAATTCACACAAAGGTATGTGCATTATTTATACGAGACTCATACTCCCACAAACACTAACTTTGGCATCGGAGTCTCTTTTGCAGGTATCTCCCCCATCTTGGAGCACCAACGCATCAGCAAAGGAGGCTCATCGATCTTACTGGACGGTCCACTCCTACGACCAAATTCTGGTAAGAACAGTAACATATATATATATATATAATGTGTTATTAAATTTTATTTAAAATTAATATTAAAATTGTCAGTATGCATATGTCAAATAAATTTATGTATATTGTATTTATAGTCACACTTTTCATATGTAATATTTGTAAAAGATAAGTGATATATTAGGAAATTGCCTAATAACCTAAATGAAATTTGTAACATCCTCTTTTTCCAGGTCTTTCTGATATGAAAAATACAAAAAAAAAAAAACAAAAAAAAAAATTGTTAATGTATACAACTGTTTTAAAATAATATTTAAAATAAAAATTTGAAAGAAATCTTATTTATTTAAATTTTAAGAAAAACTGATAGATTTAAATTAACTAGAATAGGGGCACAAGATGAAAATAATATATTTTTAAGTAAAATATATTTAATATCCTTTTCTTTTTATATTAATGCAAAAATTGAAACTATTGTCTGAATTACTCTATATGAATAATTATTAACTGGTTGTTCTAAAATAAATAAATAAGTGAAATATTGACCATTTTATTATTGCTATGATTGTTATATTTATATTTATTGTTAGTAGCAACAGTAATAGTTATCATATTATTTTTTATTTGTAAATATTTGTTGTTGAATTCTTATTTTCCTTTTATTTAATAATGTCTTTTAATTATAGTTATGTGATAATGTTAATTTTTATTTATAATTATTTGTCATTTTACATTAATAAAATCATTTTTTTTTAACTTTTAACTAGCTTAGTCTTCCATTTAATAATTTTTTGTAATTAATTAAATATTGGGTACCATCACCTAATTATATTATTAATCCTCATTTTGTCATCTAACATTTGATTAGAATGTAAATTTGGAGCAAGCTAAATAAGAGAGGACACATGAAGGTGAAGAAGGGAGAAATTTTTAAAATTATTTTGAAGAGTCTACAGTGTCGTGTGTCACTCTTTTCACATCTGACGCTATCTTGGCAGAGAGCATCAGCCTCCCCAACGCTAAGCACAAGTAAAGTGGTGTCGAACCTTTCCATATTTTAATGCCTGCAATCAACATGGGTCAACTTGTACCAGGTGTCATTTTTATGACATGACACTTTTTGACACATTTTATCACTTTCTCTTTGAGGGTTAGGAGGATCCACTCATCATTTAGCACTTCATTAGCACTTTAACGAGTTTTGCAACTCTTTAGAAGCTGTTAAGCTTTCCTTTATCATTTAACACTTCGTTAGAACTTAAAAAAAAAAATCGCACTCTTTATGACAATGTGTGTGTTTCCAACAAATTTGTTGCGTATTTAATTTTTTTTTATTATATATAATTTGAGATTTGATGTATAATAAATCAAATTAGTTGTAATTTAATTTTTTTTTATTATTTAGGTACACTAATTATATAAGTTCTTTAAATATTGAAAAAAAAACATATGCTAAGACAATAATTTAAAATAAATAAGTAAAGTATCCTTTCCTTTTTTTTCTTTTTTTCCCCTTATTTTGTTTTATTTATTTTATTGGTGGGCAGACTAAAGTGTTCAATTCATTTTTGTTGGTGAGCCAGCTCATCTTAACCCTTTTTTGATAGGTCAAACGGTGAGTTGAACTTAAATAAGTTAAATTGATCCATTTTATCATCCTATAAATATAAATATATATATATATATATATATCCATTTCAATGTTATATATTTTGATATTGTGGAGTGCTTAACTATAACTTGATATTTGATTCAATATTAGGTATTAAAAAATATTTTTTATAATCTTAAATTAAAAATAATATAACTAATAAAACTTGTATCTAAGTATAAAACTTAATTCATTATTTGTCTTATAAACTCTTTTTACTAATATCCAACCACACACACTTAAGTAGTGATAACAAGTGGTTTCATTTTAACAGTTAAGGTTGGGAGAAGTCTTGAGCTGCGTGGTAATATCTATATAATTGATGTGTTTTGTTCTTGAGTGTTTTAATGAGACTAAGTTGCTTGAAAATCACCATACGTATTTTTATTTCTATACTTTATCATCACATCTTACAATTTATATATTAAAGAGGTCTCCTTTTTCTATTTTAACTTCATTTATATCTTGAAAGTTGAAACTAATATATTTATCAGACCTTTCGGGAAAATGTCTCAACCATGAATATTAGCTCTGTATTCTTAATAACTAACACATTACTTCACATTTGGTAGAATCTCGACTTCTTCTCGTTCAAATCCATTCGAAAGCTTGTTCTGTTTTAGGTTTTTTGTTTCCCATGTTTTACTGCTAATTTACCATGTCAAAAAGAATGATTGAATCCCACATCATTCTTGGAATGCTGCTAAATATATATTTAATTACTATTCATTAGAGAATTAAGAGAAAAGAAACAATTTGTGTCCGCGGTCTATATTTTTTAAAAAATAAGAAAGACTTGATATTGAAAATGAGAGTATATATGAAGTTATTTTGAAATTAGACTTTGCCTTCATTGATGCATGAGGTTGCTGATTGCAAGGGGATAATCAAACTGGCCTTCTTTGAGATCGAATCATTTATACAAGGTTTACCATACCACAGAGGCAACATGATTTTATGGTTATTCACTAACAAATAATATACCAGTTCATTTGATTCAATTAATAATCGTTTAATTAATAATTTATTGATCTAGTATCTTTACTGTATTAATCACGGGTCCAAATTTTAAAATATTAGTGGAGTGATTTTTATTTTTTTTTTACTTTTCCATAACAAAAAAGAATAATCTAAAAACTATGGAGATGAACATTATCTTTATGAGTATTACCGATTATAGATAAGTACTATTATTATTATTTGATAAAGATAATATAAAAAAAATACAAAGATAGTCGAAATTCGAACTTAAGTCCTATATACATTAAAAATACATTATTTACATGCGAAAATATTGAAGATTACACAAATTGAGAAAAGGAATACAAGGATTAGGAGTTTCATAAAGCTGAGAAAATAATATTTATTCCACCCTCCAAATTATACACGAAGTCATGTACACAAAATAGTGAGAAATGTTTGCTTTTGGTGTTGAGGAGAATGTATTATAAGGACGCTAATTATCTCTTTTTATTCCAGTCAGTTTCCCTCCCATCCAGCTTTTCAACATCTGAAGTGCGACTTTTGGTTGATCCATAGGGACCATGTGGCCAGCATCATATACCTATTATAGTATATCACATAAATAAAGTTACCAAAAGTCAAATTATTAGTTTTACACTCGAGAATACAACCCTAAACACAAACCTTGAGAAAAGAAAGAGGTCCATAGCTATTCAAAGACCCTGCTTTTGCACCATCAACCTCAAATTTCACTGTAGGAGATTTTCCAAAAGCCTCTTTGCCTGACCACTCCATGGCATGCACCCACCTTGAATTCCCTGCAAAATTAGAACCACATCAAGAACTCAATAAAAAATATATACATAGCTATTTCAACACACACTCTAGTACAAAATCATCATTTACTAACACACTTTTGCCAGAATCTATATTATGGGTTTAAGACCAATGTAGGAAGTCTAAAACACCCTACATAGAAAGTCCCTCTCAAATTAGTAACAAAAGCAATCTTTGAAATGAATGAAGTAGGCTCACCAAGCCAATTGCAAATGAAATCCTTATCCCCAGCATACACAAGCATATTGATTCCATCCTCAAGAAGAGTAGGAATCCCCACTTCTAGGTTCCTCATCCAATCTTGCAGCATAGCATCATACACTGTTGAACTGCATGAAACAAACTCCAAGTCCTTCCTCACACCTAAAGCACTCTTCACTTTCTTTAGATTTAGCAATTTCTCCACGTTTTGGAAGTCATAGCACAACTGTCCCACACATTTTTTTCTGATATCATAGTACTGTAAATTTCCAAATCAGCAGAATGCATTAAAAAAACTGAATTGAATAGGGAGAAAAAAAGAAGGTATTGTTCTTTCCTGATTACTTACATTAATGTCGCCAACAATGGACAAGATCCTATTGAATATGCCTACACAAGTACCAAATGCAATCTCGCAACTTTTTCCACCTTGAGTTTCTGAAAAACCAAACACGAACAACATCACAAAGTGAAACAATATATATACATTAGTAAACTAGATGTGCACGAGCGTGAGTGACAATGGTTAAAGAACTCGATACCGCAAGTTTTAATGGCTTGTTCACAGCCTGGGATTGACTTGCTGATTTTATCGTAATTAGCCTTTGAAATTATTTTGTTTTCTAATGCAAAATCTGTGTATGCTGGGTATTGAATTGCGGGATTTGTTAACCCATTACCGATAGCAAAACCCTGTTGTTATACCAAATGAATCAAATCAATACAAGCAAAAGCAAGACAAATAATTAATAACTAATTAACCTTTCACAACAATAATATAAATTATATTAGAAATAGTGTAAGACCTTGAGGCTTATGTGAATTCCTTCTTTTTTCTTATTTCCTTGGTTAACTCGGGATGCAAGAGCTGGAATATAGTGTCCAGCATATGATTCTCCAGTGATATAAAAGTCATTTTTAACAAACTCAGGATGTGCCTTGAAAAACTCCTGCCATATTATAGTAAAAATAATTTAGTGGATCTATTTATATACAAGATATTATTGAAATGAAAGAAGGGAATTTTTCCTATAATTATGAATTACCTGCAAGAAGTCATATAAATCATTGCTAACACCCGTTTCATCATGACGAAAGTCACTTGTACTAGAAGAGTAACTAAAACCTGTACCCGTAGGTTGGTCAACAAATAAAATATTTGATGCCTGCAAAATGAGAAGAAAAAACCTTGGAGATAGGAAAGCAATTTTGGAGTAACTGTAACACTTTCCATAAAGGAAACATGAAAAATTGATGGTTATACCTGGTCCCAACCATATGGATTCCATGTAAGCGACAAGTTATTGGCAATATGAAAAGGACCATTTTCGTAAAACAAAGCTAATTCACTGCCACATCCAGGTCCTCCAGTCAACCATATGACTACAGGATCATCCTTACTCTTCCGTGATTCAAAGAAAAAATAGAACATTCTGCATGTCACAGGAAAAAAAATATGGCAATTCAAATCAGAATCACATGTTAACGAGCAATTAAAAGGGTAAATTTTAAATTTAATTAATATAAAAAAAAAATACAGAACTTGAATAGTATACAAATTTACCTTGCAGCTTTGGAATGAGGAAGTGAATAGTAGCCTGCATGGTGACCAAGGTCTTCAACAGAAGAGCCAGACTCAGCAAAAAACGAGAACTTCTTCTCCACGATCTCACCAGGGACAAAACCAGCATCGTTGTTGATGTTAACTTGGACCTTTGGGAATAGGTTAAGGCTTTTTATGTGCTTTTGTGCTTGTGATTGTGGTAGGTTGGCACGATCATGAGTGAAGCGAGAATTTGCATAGGAGAAAGAACGTGACACGAAGAAAAGCAACACAAGGGACAGAGCGAGTAATGATGATGATGATGGCATGATGTTGTTTGTGTTTGTGAAAAATGCGTAGCAATGACTGAATATATAGCACTCGCGTTTCAAAGCCCTTCCACCAACTTCACTCACTGTATTCCAGTAATTTTCTTTCTTTATATATGTCAGTATATATTAATTTCTCTTGTTGATCTCTGATTTTTCCCTTTTTATTATTTATATACTTTGTTTTTACATGTACTAGGAGGCACCTTTTCGGCCAAACAATAAACCGATAGGGGTGCCCGAACCAATGAAAACGCTGTCCACAGGTAGGTACCCCTTCGGTCAGATAATAGGCCGAAAGGGGCACCCGAACCGATGTAACACACTACTACACTCCCTCGGCCTTAGGATAGGCCGAAAACCTACTCGGCCTTAGGGTAGGCCGAACACCTTTTCGACCTTGTACCTAGCCGAGGACTTCAACAAAGACCAGCTCACGAAGAGCATGGGGCAAAACCCTCGGCATTGACTTAAACCGAACACTTCCTCGGCCTTAGGGTGGGTCGAACACCCTTTTCGACCTTGTACCTGGCCGAGGACTTCAACAAAGACCAGCTCACGAAGAGCATGGGGCAAAACCCTCGGCATTGACTTAAACCGAACACCTCCTCGGTCTTAGGGTGGGCCGAACACCCTTTCGGCCTTGTACCTGGCCGAAGACTTCAACAAGGACCAGCTCGAACAACACGTGACAAAATTAGACGCTTATTATACAGTAATTACCATGCCTGATCAAGAAGAGATTAAGGTTAACTCAAGTGTTACCTATCTCCCAAGACTGAAGGCCCACCAGGCCCAATTGTGTCACTATAAATACACAGGTGATGTGACATAAATGAGGTACGTTATTATCCAATATAAAAGCACTTATCGCTCTATACCGAATACTCACTTGATCGTTGGAGTGTCTTTGCAGGTACCCTCCCCACCTCTCGGGGACAGTATTCGGTCGGCACGAAGACTTAGAAGACCGAGAAGGAAGAACGACAAGAGGAGTGTTTCTACGCAGGAACATTACACATATTAATTCTTTTGTTCACTTCTATTTTTAGTTTTAATTTTGTTGGAGCATTGTGGTAAACTCTGATATGCTCCACCATTTATTTGGATTTCTATATTGTTTATTATTATCTCTCCCTCTTGGTTATGAGTTACAAATTGATTTTTTTTTACTTTAATTATAAGAAATAATTATTAGTTTTTATGATTATTTAGGATTAAAATTCTTTTTTTATTATTAATTCTGTTTAATTTCTATGCATCCACTTATAAAATAATATCAAATATACCAACATTTAGAATGCAACTTGTATTTATGATAAAATTAATCAAAATAAATATATTAATTATTTTTCTTGGTCTCATAATTTGTCTCATATCATTTATATTTAGAATTAAAGATAGTATTTGTTAACATATGAAATAAAATTGATAATTAATTATTATTGTCGTAATTTTTATATATAAGATTCAATTACCAAATTCATTAAGATTAAAAAATGATTAATTTAATTGATAATAATAAAATTATTTTATTTATATTTTTGAAAAAAAAACTACGTACTTATATATTACTTCTTTTTTCTAATTAATATTCATATATCTTTTAATTTTCCTAATTAATATTCATATATCTTTTAATCAAATAGAATGTATGTTTTATACTATTTTTTTTCTCGTAACTAATACTCATTTTTTTTAACTAATTAGAATATATACACTTTAATAATAAGAAGAAAATACTAATTATTGTTAGATATTTAAAATAAATCTCACAAGATATCTTTGGAAACTATTCGGTTTACGGGGGAAAAAAGCTATTCTTATACCTTCAATAGATGTTAGAGATTTTTACTGCATCCATGTTTTTAACTTAGTTTTAATTATATATTTTATGCATTTCGTGCTTTTATTTTTCTTACAATTAATATTTAAATTGCAGCACGTGCTTTAATTATTGTATATATCGATCCTGTAGCTCAAAACAATATTTTATAAAAAATAATAAATGATTCTGTTATCTTGGTCCTTTACTTCTTTTATAAAATCTGAACTATAATTTTTCCAACAGTTATAATGTTGTATTTTTATAAAATAATTATTAAAAAAAAATCTTGTATGAGATGTCGTCATCTCTAAATTAACAAACAATATTTATTGTTGAATTTTAATAGATTATATGACAGCACTCTTTAAAATAAATTGAGGATAACCTTTATAAATATAAGCTTATTTTGATTTGTCCAAAAATTATCAAATCTATATTAGTTGAGATGATATTTTATTAACTTAAAAATATTTTTAAATATAATAAGTGAGATGTATTTTTATCCGGTAGCATACCAGCTGTGATCTTATATATATATATATGAAAGACTTAACACTGACATGCATATAGGGACATAAACTTTGTAGATATTTGTTAATCGTTGTTATTTATTAGCTCCGCGTAGTGTTTTTAGAAACTCCTCTTGGTAGGGGATATTTTTTGTTGGAGTAGAGGATATATATATGAAGTTCATTTCTATTCTTGTTTTATTTTTTCTCTAGGTCTCTTTCAGACAATGTAAGAGTTAGGTATCCCTTATACTCATTATCTTTTTTCTTAATGAAAGTTTTTTTTTCTAATAAAAAAATTATAATAGCATAATATTTATTATTAAAATTACTTTTATATATATTATAGATATAATATATGTTGATATATTATTAAAAGATATAGATATAGTGATACACAAAATATATTATTGAATCTTATTCAAATTAAATTAATATTAAAATTATGTAAATATCTATATATAAGATAGATTTATATTCATATATATTATATCTATTACAATGGTACGTTATATTTAATTCTTATATAAAAATTTCATAATTAAAACTTTAAAGAAATATAATTTTTTACATAGTCATTTTTTAAAAGAAAAATTCAAGATGTGTTAGGAAGCTAAAGCTACCCTACTAAAAAAACCTAAAACCACCATTAGAGAAGAAGATAAAAATTGATATTTCTTCATTGATGATGAAAGAAAAATATACTTTTATATACTCTACTAGTTTCATAATCTTAATTTAGAAAAATTATATATACCAAATATATACAATAAAATAATATTAAAAATAAATACAATAATATTTTAATATTTTATTAACTTCATCTATTATTTTTTATAAAAAAAAAAACAATTAAACTAGACTTTGTTTAAGAGTGAAACTTTCGGACCAAGAATGTCCCAAACTTATCACATTCGCAATCAACATGCCAACAATAGGAAGAAAGTGGGAAAAAAGAAATAGAAGGAATATTGTTAAATTAGCAAGTAACAATACCAAATACTCATCCTCCCCACACTTTTGATGCCCATTTCACATATAAGAACAACATTGTCAGTTTCTAACAAGTTCAATTGGTCATTGCCTTACGAGTTCTTCTTTCTCAAAACCATGTTATATGTGCATTATTACCCAAGTAAAAAAAAAATGTACTAAATAAATAGATATTTAAGGCTAGTCTTTTACTTGCTTAGAGATTCTCGAGAATATGTATTTTTGTATCTCATTTGCACGAAAAGAAAATGCAATATATTAAATAATATTAAAATTACTTTTTGAGAAATATTATATATTTCATTAAATTCACAGAAATATAAAAATTATCAACTATCAACCACCAAGTTCATGAATGTGTTACCAATAAAGAAACTCCATTTCAATTGAATAAAAATAATGTGATTTCAAGTCTAATAACAATTATAACCATGCATCTTTCCGTTAGAAAACATAGTTTATACACTTTTTCTCAACCTTTAATCAAGAAAAGTACTCGGTATGGGTGAAAACAAGATCAGATTTTATCATGTATATATAATTCTAACTTATAATACAATTACTAAACATAAGTCTAATATGTTTATTTATTACAAGTTATTTTAAAGATCTAACCTAAGCTGTTTAAGAGTTTGATCTAACTTAAAAATCTATTTACTTGAATTATTTTAGACAAAACTTACCCTTTTAATAAACAAGCCTAAAACTTGATATTTTTAGGTAAAAGACTTTTTAAAAAAAATTAAACCTACTCTTTTAAAAAAAAAAAAAAAGTCAAGTCAAATCAAATCAAGTTTTCCTCGTTAAATCATTTTACCTATTTTAACTTCTACTAATCAATTTCATTGGTTGAAAAAAGATCATTCATAACAAATTTAAGATAAATAAATAAAAGATGCATAATAAAATAAGATATTAAAGGAATGATAATTAAAATTTTAAAATCAAATATGGATTGTTGCAATTTGAAGAGGGAAAATCCTGAAATTGTAAGCTTTTGTTTTGCCTAGCTAGCTAGTAGTTAATTGCAGAATATATCGATATATTTATGGCTTTGAAAAGCAGGTAATGAATAAAGCATTATTTTCTTTTCTATATGATTTCTTGAAGTTTCTCTCTTTATGGATGTTACTTCCGTGAAAGTAAGGTCCTAACTCCTATCAACTCACCTAGTCGTCTCTATCATTTTTGCCTCCCTATTTCCATTCATATTGCCAAATATATATGGATGACGAATAATTAATATATATACCTGAATGAAGATCATAAAGAAAGCTAGCTAAGCAATATCATATTGTTATATGGACCTATATTACAGGTAAATAATAAAGTAGATACTCTAATTTTTTTTCCTTTTGTTCAGTTCATGAAAAGAACCCTTTAGTGCTCAATAATTAACCAAAACTAGTTTATGGACAACTCTAGTTAAATTAGACTAATCGCTGAGGCATTTTCTGATTCAGTTACATACACAGACAAAAGAAAATGCTTGATGATATACTCCCATTCACCAAGTATTCCTTGGTTTGAATTGCTTGTTCAGATTGATTTTATGTCGTCTTGTACACATCCACTAAGTCCTGACTTTATCAGTTAAGGCCCACCAATAAATTATTTAAATAGTTTTTAAGTTAATTTGGGCTTTTAAAAGGTTAAATTAAATCTTAAAAACATTTTTTATTAAATAAATAAATATATTAAACTCAATATTAAATTTAAGAGATAAATTAGACTCGAACTTTAAATAATGAAAAGCTTTTGAAATGAGAGAAAATATTTTTTTATTTTTTATAAAAACTTAAGCAAGTCATTGAATTAGTTTATGTAATAATTTGATGGTTTAGTTATTAATAGGGAGGATCACTTGTTGAACCTATCAAACACTCTATTAATTATTAAAAAATTAAAAATAATATAATTAATGTTGAGGTTCATCAAGGGAGTACTAAATATACATATCCACATTAGTATGATATTGTTCACTTTGGGACTAGTTTTCCTTATTTTATTTTTGGTTATCTCTCAAAAGTTCACATACTAATGAAGCATGTGTGTACTTTATAGACTCATAGTTCTCTTCCTTTCCAAATGATGTGGGACTTTTGATTGTATTTTTCAACAATCATTCTCTCAAATAAAGGACCATGGTTAAACATTCCCTTCAGCAGATAGATCACAAATATTTCATGGTGACTTATGCTTTTCCACCATTCATTCACGGTAATGAAACATGCTTCTAACCTCCATGTTATCAAGAAGACATTCACCTTCATATATGAACACATCGTCAGAAGCTACCAAATCTATCATACTTGTTCAAGTTAGAGTCAATTCTCCATTGGCCTTGTCACCGCTTCCTATGTACCAAAATTCACACATCCTCATATGGTGTCACTTATTGGTTCTAAAACAAGAAAACAAACAAGAACAGACCCTATGCATGAACAAACCAAAAAGGTAGAAAGGAAAGAATAAGAATGTAAAATGTAAGCGGAAGAAAAAACAACACAATAATAAATGAAAAAGATTAAGTGAAGAGAATACAACAAATTGACGTGATTCAACTAATTTAATCTACATTCACAAGAGAACAAATTTCAGGAGGCACGGCTTGTTAGGTGCACTAAGAGGAGTATCCCACACATATATCTACATTGATATGTTATTATCCACTTTAGACTTAAACTCTCATAATTTTATTTTTTGTTATCTCCCAAAAGACTTTATACCAATGAAACATGTGTGTACTTTCTAAACTCATGTTTCTCTTCTTTTTCAAATAATGTGGGACTTTTGATTGCACTTTTCAACAAATTAGCATAATTGAAAATATTTCATATATTAAAATAAAGTATTATCATGCTAAATAATAAATATCACATGTTCAAACTTCAAATTTAAAAATATTATCATGAAAACTTAATATCCAAAATAGCAATTAAACTAAATTTCATAACAACAAAGTTCAAAAATATCAAGCTCATGATAACAAAGTTTATAAACAATTAAACTAACTCCAATAATAAGTTCAAAAATCAAAACATAAATATTTATGTCCAAATTATCAAATTTTAACACAATGTTAGCAAAGTCTAAATGACTTTATTTTTAAAGATAATTGATAAATGTTTTTAAGAAAAGAAGTTTGGAATTTTTTTTTATTTAAAAAATAATGTTTGCAACTCTAGACCGGTTCATCGGTTTGTTATAGAAATAGACCAGTTGGATCCAATTCAAATGGTATCTTATTGCGGGTCAAATGGATCAGCCCCGAGACTTAGAATGAAACTGACAACTTTACTGTTCCTTGAAAATTAAGCCCACATTCTACAAAGTGTATTTGGTAGAGTAAAAACAAAGTATGACAGATTGAAATAATAAATAGAGAAATAAAATAAACAAAAATATGTGAAAAGAAATAGAGTTCAAAGAAGGATGTTTGATTTTAAAAAGTAGAAAATAAAATAAAAATATTTGAAATCAATTACTTTAACTAACAATTGATTTTTTTTTTATTTTACTTCAATTTCATAAAATTTTGCTTTAAATTAATCTGACTCAATCGAAAGATAAGTAAAATCTAGTCAAAGTTTATTTTTGTCAAGGATTAAACTCAAATCCTATACGAATAATTCGACCAATTATTTTTTTTAGACAAGATTGTATTTTAAGAAGAAAAAAAAACACCAGTCGAATTTTTTTATTTTTTAAAACAAATGGTTGTGTCAAAAACAAATTATTGTCTTCTTATCACGAATGAAATTGATGATATCCGGTTATAAACAATTTGCAATTGATTATTTTTCATGGATAGATCTCCTTGTTTATTTCTTCCCTGCTTTATACAGAAATAAAAAAGTGAGACTAATTTTTTTTTTATTTCTTTCTTTCCTTACTTCCTTTTGATCAAACACACTCAATTTTTTCTCTTACTTTATTTCTCAATCCACCATATTTCTACAACATTCCTGCAGCATCAAACGAAGTGATAAAATTGGTGATTTTCACTATAAGGCTACAATACAACAATACCCTACAAAAACAAGTCCATACATTGTAACTACGTACTAATTAAGTTTATTTTTACTTATTCTTTCAATTCAATTGTAGTGGTGGAATATGTAGTTGAAACTTGAAAGCATTTGACGATTGCATCAACGATGCGTGTCCGTGTTTGTCTCTGTTGTAGTTATGCTGACCCATTCCTATTTCTTGCTAAATCATAAACATAACAAAGGAGACTCCTTGAGTCCTTGAACAATAGGCAACTAATTTGTCTAATCAAAACTATGCACCCCGACATTTTAATTTTTTTTATTACATTATCATGAATGGTATGCATACGCATACTTGATAATTAGAATAAGGGAGAATGTAAGTAATTATTAGTTGGCCTCGTGTTGCAATTAGAGAGATGAAGCAAATATGACAACCACCCTCGTGCAGCATAATTCAACGCTAATGCGAATATTTGACAAAATTAGAGCCAGATGTTATGCAATCTCAAACCATTGATGAAGATCCTTTGCGATTATTACCTTAATAAAAATTTAAAAAGCGGGACTATAACTTGACACACTTTCAAGAACTTCGTGTAATTTACTTACAAACTGCCTGTCCCAATATTACATTTCCCATTAATATATCAATCGTCTTTTCCGATATAGATGTGACAAATTGGATACAAACCTGTCAAACATCTCTCTCTTATAACAAGATATGAGGGTAAAAGGTAGAGGCTGCGAGACAATAAACTTGTTTATGACCTAACTTTAGCAAGTCTGGCCCTAATTTCTTCCATTTCTTCCTCATCATCAACACCCTCAGCTATAGCATCTTCCTACAAATAATAATGTATTCCATGATTGGTGTTACGTGTGAGGCAAGAAACAGAGCCTTGTTTATGAGAAAAATGAACTAACTGCACATACCTCGGCGGCTCCAACACTTTGAGCGGGTTGTTTAACCCTTTCTTTCCTCACGGCTTCAGGAAGTTGCGCAGCTGTCTCACCAGCTATTGCGGTCAAGACTTTCTCGACTTCTTCTTCTATCTCATCTTCTATGTCCTCGGAATCTAGTGCAGTGTCCACGGCATCATTTACTATCTCTTCAATCACTCCTGCCTGAAAGAACAACACTCCTCGTAACTACCAATGCAACTATGTTTTCTAACCCAGATGGAATTGAAACAGTGGTATTCTTCTGCATTAAAAAGGGTTGCAGGCATACCTTTGTCATTTCTTTGCTGAATTCTTGCATTGTAACAGCCATCTCAGGGGCCTTCATGAGGTTATTGACAATCTTCATAACCTCGGCGCTCTTTGATAGATGTCCCACAGTACGAGCAATTGCTGCAAAACAACCAAAGCGATTAATTTCAAAAGAACAAAAATCTAATGACACAAATCTGATACATAACCAATTGCAAAAGAGTTTGCAGCTCAAATAAAAACTAATTAATCTAAATAGTGTATTTAACTGTTTATAACAAACAGAAAAAATACAGTGAGAATGTTACACATATATGATTTGTCACGTTAGTCATTGCATCAAGCCAAATAAAAAGTGCTAAGGCAAAGCTGACCCAGGCAATACACAAATCAGCCTCTAACACTCAACAAACTTTCCCTCTGTCTTGGTTTTAAAGGCCTCACTGGGCTTACAAATTGGACAGAACAATTTGAAATTTCCTCCCCATAGTAAAACATAAAGATTCACCAAAAAAAAAGGGGTGTGAATTAAAATGAAATTTTATTATTTTATCATTTTACTTTGATTTTCATTTGAATTTAATTTTATGGGTTTTATTTGGTTATTTTAGATGAATAAATTAAAAATAGTTGTAGATTTAGAGTCATATGATCATATCAACAATATACAAAGAAAGAAAGTCCCTGAAGATTTACTTGCCAATCAAGTTCAGTTATGCCAATAACTTGGTCTCTTATTTGTAAAACGATGTAAAACAAATATTTTTAATATAAATGCAAAGTTATATTTAATATAAATGTGCATAAAAATAAAATAAATAAGGCTAATAACATTAAAATCATTACTAAAGTAAACTTCAACCAAAAAAGTATAAAACTCATAAGTCACAGCTTAAAAACTCCGAATAAAAAAGACCATAACTACTTCAACATCACATAAAACTCAACAAAAATACACGAATGAAGTCAAACCCAAGGTCCCAATTAGAAGTAGGATCTCAACCGGAAGCAAATGAACAAAAACAGAGAAAGAAGAACAGGGATCAATAATTGTGCCAAACCCTTGCAAACCCAGAAGCAAATGAACACCAAACAGAGAAGTAAACAAGCCCCCAAGGGGTTGAATCCAGGAGTGGAACCCAGAATGTGTTGTTTGCAGAAGAGCAAAAAATAAAAGAAGAGGCTAGCCAAAATGAACAAGTATGAAACGTTCTAGGAATTAATGGAACAGGTGTCAGGTCTTCAACAATAATGGGTCAGTTTCAGCAAACTTGGTAAGATCAGTCAGTCAACTTCAAAAAAGATTTCACAAGTCACTCACTGATCACACAAAATTGTGTCCGACTTGGATTAGGATCACTTGAGCCAGAAAAAATTGAAAAACCACACAATCTTACTATTAAGATTGTGCTCCCACAATCAAATTGTAATTTTGACCGCCAGCAGGTTGTTCTAAGTGACTCACACAACAAATCTTCAATGTTCAAACTGATATACATGTTGCACACCAGAATAATATCCCAGCCATCTTCTCCTCTCTACCCCAAAAACTAAAAAGTAAAGACAGAAGCAACCGATAGTCAGGTGATTATTTTCCTCACAACAAATTCACTTACGGTAAACAAATTTACCCATACTATTCAGTTAATAAGAGGGATTAAAGAAGATTAAAGCTCTTCAGTTAAACCTGGTATCAAGCACAAGTAACTAACATAGATGGTCCTAATTTGTTATATGGCAACATAAAGTTAAGGCTAATAAAACATGGAAAAACCTACCAACACTCTCTCCAAGGTGCATCGATATTGAATTCATTTGTGCTTTATTTTCATAAAGACGGTTCACTGTTTTCCTAGATCTCACAAGTTCCATGGCAAGTGCCTGCAAATTGCAAAAATATCATAATAAGGATAAATGTTTCTCAAAATACTGACCTTATCCTTTGAACCTTGAAATGTCAATAGATGAACAAACCACTGCCAAAAAGGCCATACACAAGCACAAACCAAAAATAGTTTCATTATTAGTTTATTGAATATTGGGACTAGTCCTAACAATCCCACCAACCAACATAGTCCCCATAAACTTTTAGCACAAAAAATAAATGTTTGGCATGTCAATCCAACAATTTTCCTTGGATTCAGCACAAATAATATACAATGCATTAACAGTCCATATTCCAAATTTTTCTCCCATTCACTCTCCTGCATCCATTCTTAAGAATACACTATTTGACGCCACCTCCAACCCCCCCCCCCGCCCCTCCCCGGTTGTCATATCTCATCATCATCCTAAGTGTTTGGGACTTACAGCAAAATATCCCGTAAAAAAGCAAATAATAACTTCCACATCTACACACAACAAACAAGATGAAAATGTATTTTATACACATGAAAACACCATTAAATATTCTTACTGGCATTCAGGACCAACTCGGGTATTCAAGAAACACACATTAGAAGGTGATCACCGTAGACACACATTTCTCAATCCCTCGAACTCAATCAAATTATCCCATGACACTACCCAAAAATAAAACAAACAAAAAAAACCCTGGCACTAACAATAGTTAATCAATAGCAAATAAACAAATAACTAGTCAAAAAATAAATAAGAACAAACCTTTGCAGAGCCCATATCATTCCTCTTCGCAGCTTCTCTAATCGCCTTCTGCACATTTTTTTCTTCTCTCTGTATATCTGAAAGAAACCAAAAAACATAAAAATCAAACATAATAACAAATAAATAAATAAATAAATAAGGAAATTAATTAGGGTTTAGAAGTAAGAGAGAAAGAAATACCGCGAATTTGACGCTCAATGTTGCGACACTCTTGGCGAAGCCTGCGCTGCCAATCTCTCAATAGCTGCTGCGGATTTGGCTTCGGCTTCAGAATGTTCATCACCTTCTCCATTTCCGATTGATCCCAAAACCAAAAATGATTTTTTGAGGGATCCGAGAGAACGAACGTTGCCCACAAATAGAATTGCTTCAAGATCTATTGATTAGATGCTACTGAAGCAATTGCTTCATCAAAGACTATTGATTATTCGATTCTACGATGCACCACCGTGGCACCGTCTCCCTCCGTTTTCCCTTTCACGCGTATTTCTCAAAATGTGTTATTCGCAGAAAATTTTAGAGATAAAAAATAAATAAATAAATAAAAGATTTTAACACAAATGGTTAATTTTTTTTATTTAATTTTGAAGCAACAAAGATTGATAAGGAGTATAATTTTATAGAAAAAACTACAAAATGTACATTATTTGAATGGATAAAAATTTTAAAAGAACATATTTATTCACTTATTTAAATATGTAAAATGATAATTAGAAATAGAAAATTATATAAAAATATACCTCTATATATCAACATCTTGACACGTGAATCGATACTTTTAATTACTTTTTATTAAATATAAATTCAACTAATTAAATAGTTATATTTGATGATATTATTAATTTTATTAAATATACGTAATTGTACTTAATTTTAGAAGTATTTAATAATTTATCATATCATATTATTTTAATGTATAAAATAATATTCTGAATATTATTTAAATATTTATTATTAAATAAAATATTTAAAAATATATAAATCATTGAAATTTGATAAGAATGATCATTATAACATCCCAAATTTTATACTTTATATTTATGAAAATTATTTTTTTATATAGTTATTAATTAATAAAAAAAAGGTTCTTTTTATATAGAATATTTTAGAGATTTTAATGAATGATTATTATGTATTTTAAATATTTATGGAATTATTAAAGGGATTTTATAATTAAAAATAATAAAATAATATTCTGGGCTCAGAACGGGCCGTTCCAAAAGTGGAACGGGTCGTTCCAAATTTCTTAAAAGGCTTGTGTTTGTTGGCCCGGAACGGGACGTTTCAAAAGTGGAACGAGTCATTCCAAATTTGTAAAAAGGCCTGTGTGGGTTTTTCCAGAACGGGCCGTTCTAAAAGGGAAACGGGCCGTTCCGGAATCCTAAAAATGTCTAGAAAGTGAAGTTAGAAACGGGTCGTTCTGCTTATGGTCAATGTGTGTTAAAAAGAAACCCAGAACGGGCCGTTCTAATTTTAGAACAGCCCGTTCTGCTTTTTGGAAACGGGCCGTTCCGATTTTAGAACGGGTCGTTCCAGTTGAAAAATTTGCCTACATTTGAAGGTACCGGAACGGGCCGTTCTGAATTCAGTACGGGTCGTTCCGGGTGCGTCAGAATGCCTATAAATAGGGGCATCAGGGGTGAAAATTATATAATTGGGTGAAATAGTAAAATCTTAGAGAGAGAGAGAGAGGGAAAGAAAGAGGGAATCCAGAAGGGGAGGTTCTGCTCAAGTTTTAGCTCTTGCTTATCCAGGTAAAGGGGAGGAGAACTTTATCTCTTTAAAATTTTATATACTATTATGTTTATTTATTTATGTTATTTTTTATGTGTATTTATCTAGTGAGGTGTCCCTAACCTCATTTATTTGCTTAACCTATGATTATTTTTATCCATATTAATTATTAAGGTGTTCATATTTTATATTGTTTAATTATTTTATAATGATTATCATTTTTATTTATATCATTGGTGTCCTTAATATATTCTTTTTATGTAAATATATTTATAATCAACTATGATATAGTTGTGATGATATCTTGGACTCGTCTTGTTATTTCTTCACGTATTTATGAAGATAAATATTGTTCTATGGCCATAGAAGATAAAGTTTGAATTATTTGTAGCTGGAGGTTTGATCTTGGGGATTTAAATGAGTAAGAAATGAAGGTGAAATATTCTATTGTTGGTTAAGGTGAAATATCCTTTTATTGGTTGATATTATGATGATGCTTATTTATCCTGACTAGTCTCTACAAGTATAATTCAAATTTTATTGTATCATGAAAATCTAATATATGATCTGTATATTATATATATATATATATATATATATATATATATATGTTTAATATTGATTGTAAATAATTCTTTATATTTTTTTGAATTATTGTATTTATTGGATATTATTCTTACTCCTCTCTTTTCTTTGTTTTTTTAAAATTAAATATATTATAAAATAGATGGATCTGCTTGGGATTCCATATTATTTTGCAGTTGTTATTACCGCCGTTCTACTTGAAAGAAATTGGGATATGGAGACTATTTGATGGATTTGTTATAATTTTAATTGTCAACAATGTTATTTCAATTGTAATTTTTTTTACTATCAATGTAAATATTGTAATAGAAGTGGAAGAAAGAAATATTGTGTAAAATAATACATTATTGTAAATATTTTAGAACGATATGTCATGTAATAAATTCACAAAATATTCTTTTTCTTTATCTTTTATCTTTAAAAAAAATATTGTTAATGATATAGTTGCGTAAATATTATATAAGAAAATATATAATTATTATTATATAAATTGGGCGTTACATTAAGTGGTATCAGAGCAGGTTGATCCAATCGGTCGTGAGTTATGAGTTTACTGTGCTTGTTTGGTAGAGTTTATAGTTTTTAGCGAATGAATCCAAGGATGTTTTGAATGTTTTGATGAAAGGCCAAAGTGTGCATCTTTGTTATTTTTTTATTACATGATTTGGAAGTTATAAGTTATTCCTAACTAGGAGGCACTGCCACCTTTACTGGAATTAATTTATATTTCCTTTATTACTTTTAAATTTTATTATATGAATTCTTGATTTTTAATGCTTATATTTTGATTTTTTTTATGGGTTAAGTTGTATGAGGATTTTATTTTAGCTTCTAAGTTCTCTGTGCTGAATATGTAAGTTGTTTTGGTTTAGGATTGTAGGAAGAAGCTTAAATAATAGTTTGGAAGTGTTTTAAGGTGTTAGACTTTGGTGTGCTCTTTTGGTTGATCAATACAGGGAATGTTTTAGCTATAGTTTTGTTGTGCCAGTACAAGTATTATGTTGACAGAGTATTATATTGATAGAGTTGGATTTTATGATCTTCATAAAAGTTGTAGTCTTGAATGTTAACTTGTCAAGGGCACCAAAATCAGGTTCAATGGAGATCTAGAACTTCCGATATGATTATTATAGTGAATAAAGGTCTAGCTGTTAGCGCTGATTATATCTATTACAAATTTTGGAATTTTTAGCTAAGTATATGATCATTTTAGAATTTCAAGTCTTCATAAGAGTGATAGTTTATCCTGTTAAGCTTTCTTTTGGTGATAGGTTTAAGATCATTTGGTGATAGCCTGTATAATTCTCTATGTATCATTTTCTTTGATAGTTGTTAAAAGGATATATATTTTATCATGATGTTTGTGAGTTATTAGGAAATTGATTTTATTATGATATTCTGAGGTGTTGTCTTGTGGATCAAAAGTTCCTTTAAGGTTGTATGATGTTATGTGGTAAAGGTTGTTCATGTACAGGCTATACGGAATAAACGGTGATTGATTCATACATGCTTAAGGATGGTATATATGAAGGTTTAAAGTAGGTATTCTAATATGATTTGATATGCATGTATGTTGATATGTGGATAGATGATCTTAGGAATCAATTAATGAAAATTGGTATGTTTAGTAAGATTGACCTTAGGATGTGATATCATCATATTAAAATTGAGGATGAAAATATATTCAAGACAACTTTACACCGTTATTTAAGTATGAATTTCTATTGTATGAAGTGAATTTTCTAGGTTTTGTAATTTCTAGTGGAGATATAATGAAGATCTATCTATGATCGAAGTTGTGTTTAAGTGGGAGATACCTAAGTTAATTAGTGAGGTTAAGAGTTTTCTTGCATTAACTTATTAATATAGGAGATTTATTGAGGAAATTTCTAAGATAATATTACTTTTGTCTGGATTAACCAAGAAGAGAAAGTTGCCTTTATGGAATAGTAAGTGTGAAAGTAGTTTTCAAACTCTAAGGAAAAATTGGCTAGTGTTAAGATTACCGGACTCTAGTAAGTGTTGTGTTATTTAGTGATGCTTCGAAGACGGGTGTAAATGGATTGTTGATGCAAGAAGGAAAGGTAGTAGCTTATATTTCTAGGCATCTAGGTATGGAGAATTCATGAGAGAAAAAATTACCTTACCCATAACCTTGAATTAGAGATTGTAATATTTACACTTAAGATTTTGGAGACATTACTGGTATGATTTTAAGTTTGAAATATTTAGTGATCATAAGAATCTTACATATCTGTTTGATCCAACGGAGTTGAATATGAGATAGAAGAGATAGTTGGAAACTGTTAAGGATTAAGATTTTAATCTTAGTTGTTATTTGGAAAAAGTCAATGTGGTCGATACTTTGAGTAGGAAACCTCTATATATATATATCTCCCCTTATGGTTAAATGGATGTATCTTTTAGCTCACATTAAAAATTTAAGTTTGACTTGTGAAATTATTCCTAGTAGTATGAAACTAGGTATGACTCGAGTAAATAATGGACTATTAAAGAAAATTAGAAAAACATAATTAATTGATTCATTCTGATGGCAAGACATGAGATCATAAGATAAGGTAGTAGATATGAGTTTGCCTTGGGTATAAATAGGGTGGTAAGACTTAGAAATTGATTATACGTACCTAGTAAATTTATGCTTAAATACTTGATCCTTGGAGAGGGTCATAAAAATTAAAGTAATATGGTGACAAATGCCTTAAGTAGGATGATCATTCATCTATCATTTTTGATAATGTAAGGGTTGAATTTGATCGAGGAGATTAGAAACTTAAGCGTGATGTGTGAGCTCACCCTTAGGAGCATTGAATTGAGTGTGTTGAAAGGACTAATAGATTAATGGATGTGATTAGAGGACCAGAAGTTAAATTATTTCTTAGTGAGCCAAGTGGAAAAGATTGGTAGACGTATAGATAGCCCTTTACTTGGAAGTTGAGGGTGTTTTGAGGTTCAAGGATAGAATCTATGTGCCTAGTAAAACCGAATTAAGGAAAATGATCTTAGAGGAAGAACATAAAAGTACTTTTAGTATTCATTTAGGAGATATTAAAATGTATCAGAGTGGAGCAGCGGAAGCATGGCCTAAGGAGAAAAAAGAAGTAGAGAAGTTGAATCAAGATGTGGAGAGTGAGTTTAGATTTGGAATGGATGGAATGTTGAGATCTAAGAATAGATTGTACATTCCTAGTATGCTAGAGCTTAAGAAAGCAATCCTAGAAGAAGGTCATAAGAGTATCCTTAATATTCATCCAGGAGTCACTAAGATGTACCAAGATCTTAAAAAGATGTTTTTGGTGACCTAAGATGAAGAAGAAAGTGGAGGAATTTATGAATGCTTGCTTAGTATGTTAGAAAGCTAAGGTAGAACACCAAAAACTTTCAAATCTAATGCAACCTTTAGACGTCCTAATTTGAAAATAAGATTCTGTATCTATGGACTTAGTTGTAGTTATGTATGATATTCTTAAGAAATTTGATCTTAATTGGTTAATGGATAAGCTTACCAAGTTTGCTCACCTTGTACTTATTAACATTAGACAATTTTTGGAGAGATTGATAGCGTTGTACATCAATAAGGTAGTTAGGTTACATGAGAATTAGAAAGCAAGATGCGAGGAGCATACCCATTTCTATTTTCAAGAAAATTTCAGGGACGAAATTCTAAAAGGAAGGGAGAATTGTAACATTCCAAATTTTATACTTTATATTTATGAAAATTATTTTTTATATAGTTATTAATTAATAAAAAAAGGGTTCTTTTTATATAGAATATTTTAGAGATTTTAATGAATGATTATTATGTATTTTAAATATTTATGGAATTATTAAAGGGATTTTATAATTAAAAATAATAAAATAATATTCTGGGCTCAGAACGGGCCGTTCCAAAAGTGGAACGGGCCATTCCAAATTTCTGAAAAGGCTTGTGTTTGTTGGTCCGGAACGGGCCGTTTCAAAAGTAGAACGGGCCGTTCCAAATTTGTAAAAAGGCCTGTGTGGGTTTTTCCAGAACGGGCCGTTCTAAAAGAGAAACGGGTCGTTCTGGAATCCTAAAAATGCCTAGAAAGTGAAGTTAGAAACGGGCCGCTCTGCTTATGGTCAATGTGTGTTAAAAAGAAACCCAGAATGGGCTGTTCTAATTTTAGAACGGGCCGTTCTGCTTTTTGGAAACGGGCCGTTCCAATTTTAGAACGGGCCGTTTCAGTTGAAAAATTTGCCTACATTTGAAGGTACCGGAATGGGCCGTTCCGAATTCAGTACGGGCCATTCCGGGTGCGTCAGAATGCCTATAAATAGGGGCATCAGGGGTGAAAATTATATAATTGAGTGAAATAGTAAAATCTTAGAGAGAGAGAGAGAGAGAGAAAGAAAGGGAAAGAAAGAGGGAATTCAGAGGGGGAGGTTCTGCTCAAGTTTTAGCTCTTGTTTATCCAGGTAAGGGGGAGGAGAACCTTATCTCTTTAAAATTTTATATACTATTATGTTTATTTATTTATGTTATTTTTTATGTGTATTTATCTAGTGAGGTGTCCCTAACCTCATTTATTTGCTTAACCTATGATTATTTTTATCCATATTAATTATTAAGGTGTTCATATTTTATATTGTTTAATTATTTTATAATGATTATCATTTTTATTTATATCATTGGTACCCTTAATATATTCTTTTTATGTAAATATATTTATAATCAACTATGATATAGTTGTGATGATATCTTGGACTCGTCTTGTTATTTCTTCACGTATTTATGAAGATAAATATTGTTTTATGGACATAGAAGATAAAGTTTGAATTATTTGTAGCTGGAGGTTTGACCTTGAGGATTTAAATGAGTAAGAAATGAAGGTGAAATATCCTATTGTTGGTTAAGGTGAAATATCCTTTTATTGGTTGATATTATGATGATGCTTATTTATCCTGACTAGTCACTACAAGTATAATTCAAATTTTATTGTATCATGAAAATCTAATATATGATCTGTATATATATATATTATATATATATATATATGTTTAATATTGATTATAAATAATTCTTTATATTCTTTTGAATTATTGTATTTATTGGATATTGTTTTTACTCCTCTCTTTTCTTTGTTTTTTTAAAATTAAATATATTATAAAATAGATGGATCTGCTTGGGATTCCAGATTATTTTGCAGTTGTTATTACCGCCGTTCTACTTGAAAGAAATTGGGATATGGAGACTATTTGATGGATTTGTTATAATTTTAATTGTCAACAATATTATTTCAATTGTAATTTTTTTTTTTACTATCAATGTAAATATTGTAATAGAAGTGGAAGAAAGAAATATTGTGTAAAATAATACATTATTGTAAATATTTTAGAACGATATGTCATGTAATAAATTCACAAAATATTCTTTTTCTTTATCTTTTATCTTTAAAAAAATATTGTTAATGATATAGTTGCGTAAATATTATATAAGAAAATATATAATTATTATTATATAAATTGGGCGTTACAATCATGAATGTTATATCATCAAATACAATTGATGGATCAGTTAAATTTACATTCTATAAAAAATTATTCAATGTGTCATTTATTAATTTAACACAATGGTGCCAATAAATCAAAACCTATGTACTAATAAGTAGTTGGTCTGAGTAGTATTGAACTCAATCCTCTTAAATAAGATCTTGAATTCAAGTCTTGTATACAAAAAAAACATAGTTGAAAGAAGAGACTCTACTAAAAATGATCCAAGTTTTCATATAGTGATTTGTCATCAACGAAATCAATGAATATTTCGCATCAACAACATGGTTATCAAATATGTGTGTTATATTGATTAAAAAATTATCTTTTTTACTTTATTTTTTAACATAAATTTATTTTTTATTTTCCAAAACATTTTTATACTATCAAAAAATTATTATTTTTTAAATAATTAAATGAAAAATTATTTCTCTCTTGATTAAATACTATTTTTTTTGGTAAATTACTAAAATTTAAGAAATAAATAATTTGATAACTCATGCCCTACATGAGTGTTAAGTTATGATCTTTAATTTTATTTTATTTTTTGTGATATCAATATAATATTTTTATCCATTAGAATTACAATAATGATATTACAGTTTGAACTTAAGATCTTATGCATATTATCCCAACCTATCACTATTAGATCAACCATAGTTGTTCATATCAATATTATTTTAAATGTTTTTTAAAATGGTATAGGCACGTCAATGTTTTAAATGTATTATATATATATATATATATATATATATATATATATATATATATAATTTTGAAAGTATTTTAAAATAATAACTTCATGTCATATAGTCATAATTATTTTAATCAATTTAAAAATAATATATATTAAATTAAAGGATGATTTTAAATTTCTCAAATATATGAATTTTAATGTTAACAAACTTAAATATTTTATATTAAAAAAAATTCAGATCATATAAAAAAAACAAACTAGAAAGACAATTAGTTATGATGACATGTAGTCTTTCAAATGAACTATTTCGTCTGTCTAAGACGAATGCATTAAATATATTATTTATGATGTCTGATAACCAAATCATTTGTGGTTATGATATTCCTTAACAAATCAAAGGAATAAGAGCTTATTTGATAGTTGAAATTTAGAAAGGAAGAAAATTTACTTTTTGTCTAAGAAAAAAATAAGTAGATATCTTGAAGCGTGTGAAGTATCGGATAAAGTCATTTTCAATTGGTATACACAATAATTCTTTCTATATTTGTATCTTAAAGGTGACAAGTGGTCTCTTTGATGAAATAAAACTTGAAAATTTGGTGAAACATATTTAATGCACCAACAAACATCTTATTCTACAAGGAATGAAGAACAACGAAATAAGTCTAAGAAAGAAGCTCAAGAATTTGTAACAATCATTTTCTTAAAACACATACAAAGAAGCTTAAAGATTCAAAATGAACATAGAGACACACATAGATATTCATTGTAAATTCATTCTATAAAAACCTTTATACTTAATTGTTGTTATATCATGTCTTGCAAGTAATTAGATGAAACAACTATGATTTTCTAACTTTAACTTTGTATTATAACTTGAAGTCTGAAGAGACTTTATTGTAAGAGTTAATCACCTATATACTGCCAGTGTAAAAAAATTTTACACTGGCAACCAATTATATCTTTTAATTGTGTCATGTCACTATAAATACATTTACTTTTAACAGTGACATGACATAATTAAAAAATATAATTGATTGCCAATGTAAAGAAAAACTTTACACTGGTAGTGTATAGATGATTAACTCTTATTGTAAATAATACTTGGTTGTTGAAGTCTAGTGAGACTTTGTTATTCACATAATATTTGGATAAATTTTTTAAAAGGTAAGTCAAATAATGTTTAGATTGAGCTAAAAATGACTTGTGAAAAAACATTTATATTTTTGCAAAAATAGTAGAATTGAGTTGGGTTGATCACAAACTAGACATAGTCTCAGTGATTGAGATGAATCAATATAAAGATATTGTATATTCTTTTCTCTTAACTCTTTGTCTACACTTTTAATGTTTTATATTACTTTGTTATTTAAAAAAGTGTCAAGTTTTCAATTAAAACTATTTTTAACCCCCTTCTTCTATCTTTCTTTTCTCCACAAATATAATTACATTAATTTAAAAATTATTAATTACCTTAATTAAAATCATAATTACCTTAATCATTTAATATCATAATATATACTCATTGTAATCACATAATTATTATAATTATGTGTTTTTACAATGTAGAAAAATAAAAAATAAAATAATTCAGTAGCATTTTGTAATAACTTGGCAAATCATCATATAAATACAACATTAAAGTATCAAGATAGGAAAACATAAACATCGTCTATTTTAATCTTTTTCACACAATAAAAGCAGCACATTCATGCAATATGAGATGTATTAAGGAAGTGCTGGGAAAACACAAATCACATTCGTATACATCAATTGAAAATATAAATCCTTTTATGTGATTACAACATCCATGTATATAAATAATGAATACACCGTCAGAACAACTTAAACAATTCTTAAGTCGGTGTAACTATTGTACAATTGCATCAAAGCAACAACCAACCAAAAAGTCATCTAATAACATGGTTTTCATAGCCTTTAAGCATGTCTTCCAACTCTAATTTATTCCTAACTTATTTTCATATTAAATATGATCATTGTAGTATAAAATATATAAAAATGTAAAAATAAAGTTCTAGAGTAACAAGACTATAAAATATAAGAAAAAACTTAAAATATTGACAAGTTCATATGATGGCTCCAAGAGCTTGGAAATGTAAAGACATTAACATTAATCATGTACATCTTTCAAGAAATATTAGATGCAAGTTGTTTTAGTATTTTTTTCTCCCTCTTTATTTTTCTTAATGCTAGAAACATATTTGCATTCACATGTCAACAAAATTTCTAGTGGTTAGTCTTGCATTTCAAAACTTCCGTTTAAATATGGATCCAAATTTCTCTAATTGTTCAGGATCTTTCCTATGGTTCTCTAAGATCTCAACCTCTACACTTTTTCAGACTAGAGTCATTGAGAGAGGAACACAAATCATATAAATACATGTCTGAGGAGCTAATCAACAAGGTAGTTGAGTACTTGCTTCAAAACTCTCAAATGGCTAAAATTGATATCATAGGTGATGAAAATGATTTTCATCTTTACCTCCATAATTAAAGATTTTACATTTTATCCATATTTTTCTTATTTTGTGTTTTCCTTTCTCCTTCGAGAAAAATAATAGGATCCAATATTGTAAGTGTCTTGTTTATAAGGCTTGTTACAGTTTTTTTATTTGGATTTAAGAAATATTTAAATATAATTAGCATTTAAGATAATATTATTGACACTAATTTATATATATTATTTGATAATTAAGTTAATTTTTAACATTATCTATTTACTATGTTTATAAGTTATATCTATTGAATTATTATATGTTAAAAATAAAAACAAAAGTCAACATCAATGTTGTTAAAATAGTCTATTCACTATGTCGTGTTATAAATTATAATTATTAGATTAATAATGTGATAATTATATTATATTACAAATTATGTGATCACCTATGAAAAATAAATTACCACATATTTATATAAAAATATAAAAAAAATAATCTATAACATTAATAAAGGAAAAATCCAATTTCGGTATTCATATTTATTTTTTACTTTTTCACTCCTTAACTAATTTGTTCAATTATTTCACTATTCTAAATTTAAATACACACTTTTTTTTTTTTTTAATTTCGTCGTAACTGTTTTATATTTTTATTTTTTTTAAGTCAAGAGGCAAAGTGTCTCATTTTTACTAGTAATAATAAAAATAATACATATTAGAAAAGTAAAAGTTATCAAAATTTATAAATATTAACAAACTTATATTTTATTTCAAACAAAATTAAACATATGTCTCTTTATATCTATGAAATGACAATTACGATAAATATGTTGTATATTAAAATAAATATAAAAAAATACTATTTTATTTTTAATTAGAAAATATATGAAAATTTCATATTCTATTTTACATATTTAAAAAATCAAATAATTGAAATAATCAAGATATTATAATATATTTTTTTAAGGTGTAATATATTACTAAATGACAAAATAATTATTACCAAATGTAACTTTTGTTATTAAAATAGATTTAATTTTTCTTCTAAACCCTTTAAACTATCTCACATTACAAAGAAAACACATAATTTGAATTCAATAACAGCTTCCTTCTTAGTTGATATGAAAATTTTTTCTTTCACTATTTCTTTCTTGCTTGAAGTGATGTTATTTATTGTAACATCTGAAAAAGAAAATATGAAGAGGAAACACAAAAAAAAAATAGATAAAAAAAAAAGAAACAAGTAAATAATGAGTTTATAAATAAGAAAAAAATTAATATATATATAAATCAGAATATCTCTTTGTCTACCTCTCGTTGTTTTTATGATGTTTATGCTAGATCAAGATTCTTTCTCTTCTTTGATTATAAAAAAAATGCAAAAAAAATAAATATTTAATTTTACTAATAACTTAACACATATCATTCGAAATTTTATAAATTTGACACATGTCGTCTAAATTAAACCTCCTTAAATTTAACACATCATCTAAACCTATTTGTAGAATTTGTAAATGTGTTGAAAGTTAAATATGTTTTTTGATCGCGTAAATATATAAACTTGTTTTTAATCACTCATTTTTATAATATCAACTTTTGATTCTCCTTTTTTAAAATGTTTTGGATCTTATCCCCGTCACAAATTCTGTAATTTAATTTAATGGTAACACTTAATCTCCAAACATGTATGCTAATTTAAAGGAAAAAAATAATGGTGTTGACTGAACATCACTATTAAATTAAATAAACAAAATTAGAAAGAAATAAAATTTAACATATTTAAAAAATTGAGAATCAAAAGTTGGCATTCAAAAAATAGGAGATTAAAAATAAATTTTTAAATATTTATAAGGACAAAAAAGAAAATAAACCACTTTCACTATTTCATTAAACTAGGACGGTTTGGTCTCTGGTTGTGTAAACCTAATTCTAACTCCTAAGCTTGGTAGCTTTTGCACAACATTAATTCCAATAATCCATTATTAATTTGTACATTATTATCCTTTGTTCGAAACCAAACTCAAGAGATTCTCATTGTATTAGTATAATAAAAAATAAAAAAAGAGAGAGAGACTTGAACTACCCCTATAACATTAAAAATATATAAATAATTAAAAATTAAAAAAAAAAAAAAAAAAAAAGTCCTCTCAGGACACAACTCTATAGATTTGGATTAGTAAGGGATATAATTAAGAAAACTTCATATAAGCCAAAGGGTAGTTTTGCGTTGGGTGCAATGGCACAATCAAGCTGTCGGCAGAGTAGCTTCCGGTGTGTATGAGACAAAATGGACTTATCCATTGCAAACCACATCAAGTTCTACATCACTAAAACCCTCATCTCTCTATCTTCACAATTTCCCTCTAGTTTTAATGGATCATATACATCCCCAAATATACCATATTACTAATTAATATACCCTTTCCTATCTTATGAATTATAATGTATTAGTGTATATTATTAGTCAATATTCATGGACTCATATCATGTCTAAGATTGTAGTCGCAAATCTCAACAAAAGATTAGGTGAAAGCAATGCATTAATTTGACATGCGAAAATCTGAAAAGTCCGATGGAAAATTCCACAATGATATAACCAAGTGGTGAGATATATTACTTTAGGTAGGCAGCAAAGATGTATTTTATGTGCAATAATTCTGTTTAAAATTTGAATAACATCATGGACCCTACTAGTGTTTAATCCATTCATGATTTATGCCATAATTCATATATATTCTTCATTGACTCATACCGCTATGGCGAAACCTCTTAACTTCAGCAGAATTAGGGAGCAGAATACAGTTATATTGGTACAAAAATTTCACATCACGTGATAATGTGCACAACACGACTATGGTGTTTATCCACTAGCGAGTGCAGCATGTATCCTTTACTGTGTTTTACATGCTTATGTATTATGTTCTTACTGTTTCACATCAGAACTTGTAAAGGAGCGTAAAAAAAACAATGTTTCAACCCTAAAAGTATCCAAAATAAAATAAAATTAAGTCTTACCTTAATTAAAGATTAGACAATTAAATAGGATATAAATAAAAAATAATCGTCATCTTACAAATTGAATTAGACTCAAATTTATTAATTTAAGACGATATTATAATTATCTAAATAACCCTAAACAACTCTCATCTTACAAACTAATTTTATAAGGTTGATTAAAAAGATGTGTTTACTTAAATTTAAAAATAAAAAAAAAAAGTCCATTTGTATAAAAAAAATTATAATTATATAACATTTATAAGAAAAAAAATTTAAAAAAAATTGCACAATACAAAAAGTAAAGAAAGATTCGTAGGATTGGACACATGTAAGTCTAATCCGCGTGAATTTATCTTGGCTCAGATAACATGTCGACATGACCCGTGAAAAATTGAGAATAAGTCTATAACATGTGATCCATTGTAAGACAATATGTCTAAAATTATTTTTTTTTATTTTTCATACTTCAAAAATTATTTTTCATATAGTAAAATGAAAAGATTTTAGTTTTAGTTTTTGTAAAATATTTTTAAAACTTTTATCTCTCATATAGTTAAAATCATTAATTTTAGTCTTTAAAATTCATTTTAAGAACTGATAAATAATATTTATTTTAAAGATTTAGATTTTTTTTAAAGATGACACATCTTGATATGCTACAATAAAATTAGTGGATGTTACTGGTCACTTGATTTTTATTAAAAGCGTAACAATGAATTCAAAATTTTGAGGAATAAAAATTAAAGAAACTTTTTTACAATAAAAAAATTAAAACTTACACATTTTACCTGACCTAACAACATATTTAAAATCTACCTTTAAATAAAAGGAATCATATTTTGACGAACAATAAATTAATGACAAAAACTCTTTCAAAAATACCCTGTAACAGGGGTCTTGGACTCGATCAACCTTAAATATATCATTTATCATTATCAAATGTCAAAATACACATTTATAACATGATTTATCATTATTGTGTTAAAATCCTCGTTAATTTGAGTATTAGATTGTTACCATGCTTATAGGAAAATCATCCGGAGTATTCCTTGGATAAAAAATTCAAAAGAGTCCATTTTTTTCTTTCTAAATCCACATCAAAATGCGATTGAAAAACTCACGTAAGCATGTTTCTTATTCTTTGCTTCATATTATAACAGACAAAATAAAGAAGATCTTTGCAGATACAAGGCTCCTTATCCTGTCGCCTCTCTGATATCATATTGTCATCAAAGAAGGAAAAACCAAAGCCTATGAAAAATAAATATTACATTGTTAATAAAGTAATCAATTAATCAATGAGTTTAGGTTTTGTCTATTTTATTTTACATTTTAGACACACGTGTGTGTGAAAAAAAAAAAAAAAAAAAAAAAAAAAGGTAACATTTTTTTTAACACATTTGTAACTTGTAAGATCCACCAAAGGGTTGTGGGGTTGAAAGCTTTAAGAATGAGTACTTTATTAACAATTGGAGGAGGGTGATGTAGACCAAATTTAATTATTCGGGGCCCTATATCTTTGAATTTGAGCTACTCAAAGACAAACAAAATTGTTATTTTATTTCACGTACGGAATATTAATTAAGCACAGGATTTAACTGAAAGTATACACTTTTAAGATACTAGTTTTTGTTTAGAAAACGAATATTTTTCACTAAACAGGGTTTTTGTTTAAACAACCAATATTTTTCACTAAACAATCCTATTTGAGACAAAAAGATCATAGGTGACAAATTTTTTCTTATAAATATTTAATACAATTGTATATCTAAGATTTGAATTGAAGATGGTTAATTATGTTTGAACAATCTTGGGCTCACTCTCTCACTATATCTAGAAAGCAAAATTAAGAATCAATTCAATATTTTATATAACTTATTAGGTAGGTTGTCTTCTTTCTTTTTTTTCCCCCAATTTGAGATTTTGATTTTGATTAATCAATCCAATCAAGCAAAAATGTAGTTATATCTCAACTAGAAATAAGATCAAAGTAATACATATAAATAAGGAATAATTTTTACTTTACAAACTAATTTTATAAAATTGAATTAAACTTAAATCAATATTTTATATTTTAAGAGGGAAATTTTCTTCATTAATATACTTTATTTTTTATCATGTTACTTATCGGAATCTCCTTCCCTTGTAAACCTCTTTAAGAAGAAAATCTTTTCCTATGTTTTTTTGACAAGATTTTAACATGAGAGATAAACATATTCTCATGTCAAATTTAAAATTTGAGACACAAGCCATGGTCCTTAAAACTATTTACAAGTATTCTATAAATATAAATGCTCCCACATGTTTAGTGGTAGACTGTTTGAATTTATTTTCATGACAGACAGAAGAACGTGGTAGGAAATTTGCAGAGAGCTTGTTTTATTTTTTGACCATAAGGATTTTGCTCTAAATTCATAGACTGCACCCAACAGGTTCCCAAAAATATTCCACTAAACACGTTCGTCTCATCTTTTTAGCAGAGTCTACAAAAGGGGCTATCTCATGCAAATAATTAGTTTCAAAAATATATTCATATATGATATATATACAAATCGTTGCCGGCAAATTAATATCTAAATTAGTTGAACAGTGAAATTAGCTTTCTTTTAAATTATATATATAGCATCTTCATATTAGAGCAATGAGTCTTTACATAATTGGAATATATTTCCATGCAGGGGGAGGATTGACAATTATTTTGCACCATAACTATAAATCATGGAAACAGTGCAGCGAAACATATGGCAGACGCATTTACTTGTTGATCATGATAATGTGGACAAAAACTTGCGTACCTGAATTGATTTCTTTTCTTTTCTTCAAAATAAAAAGAACTATATGCATCCTTAAACTCATGGCTATAGATTAATTTGCATTCATTAGGCTAATATACAAGTCAACAACTTGGCTGTTATACTCTTAAGTCTGCAGTGTATAGTCTCTAATAATTTTTTTGATGTTGCTTAGTCCTAAAAGGTTTGAGACAAGGTGGTGTAACCATCTCAGTATGTACTATACTTGAAAAATGTGAACAATCTATTTGTCCCTTCGAATTATGTACTTGAAATTGTACCATAAGATTTTGTACCTTAAAATAAGGATGTGCTTTCTGTGAAAGAACAATCTTCCTCAATTCACGAGCTAAGAATTGGTGAAAATTTTTCAGCCTTCAGAAGTTGCCGACAGACTAAGATTAAAAAAATGGCATTATGTGGCAGTTTGTCGACGGCCCTTCAACTATATACACTGGTCGTTATCATTTATCAATTATGTATTCACATAACCCCCATATGTTGCTAACTACTTTGAGTTTGAGGTTCTTTTTTCTTCCATGTATATGATCAATCAATATTCTAAAACTGACGATAAAAAAAAAATAATTTACGTTCACAAAATATTATTTTAACACTCGAGAATCAATTTTGTGAGCACTAGTTCAACTCTTAATGTTCCTGTATAGGCCTTACAATCATTAAATAAAAAAGTTTGGTTGAATTTGAAGCTTTGAAGTAACGACCACAAACTGTGCTATTTCTATATCTAGTTGTTGAGATTTCGTTCTTACTTTTTTAGATATGCAGATGACCAATAGCAGTTAAAATAAAATTATACCAAATATTATAGCATGGTTGGTTCGATAGAAATTTCTGAGGTTGCTGATATTGCAGACACAACAATGAAGTTGCATAATTAAAATAATAAGATGTGATCATGAAAATGAATGTGCTTCAGCTTGATATTCTCAGGCTCAAATTAGTCAAAAACATGCAAAGTGGAAAATCGGTTGTGGTTGTTATATGTTCCACTCAAGTTGATAAGTGTTGACCCATTAATTATAAACCCCTCTATTGCATATGACAAATTCAAGTCATGCAAGGAGAATCAGTTTTTAAAATCTAAATGCAGTAGTTTGCTGTTTGGGTATCTTGAAAGTCTTATAGTATTAAGTTACTATCCCTAACCTCTAATTGTGGCACTAAGACTTTCAAACTACTTCTACAACCGGCATTCAAAACTGAATCTCATTTTTGTATCAACCTAAATTACTTAAAATATCATTATAGTAACAACCTTGATTTTACAGCAGCAACTAGACATTGAATGAAATAGTGAAAAAGTACCATAAGAAAGTTATCATTCATTACGAGGTTATCCTTTTCCATCACATTTCCAAAGAGAACATGGTGACACTTTTGTTGCCCATGTTTTTCTATCGAAAATATGTACCTTGTCCGAGTGTTCAATGGTGATGTTTTGTGGTTTGGTAAGGCGAACCATGCATATCTAAAGTTATCCCTAAATCAATGTCATCAAGGAAACTATAACACAGTAATTCCTTCTCCATGTTACCATGTCTAAGTGATGCATTACAATTTACAAGTTTATATCAAACAGGTATTCACTTGAAAAGGAAGTTCCCTCCCTTGAAGAAACTATATGGAAAAAGACCACACCACTACTTGAACATTTTCCCCCTATTGTTTTTCACAAATGTGATAAACTTCTGTCCTCATGTGTAACTCCCCAATCAACTAACTTATCACCTTTTTGGTTGAGTAGGGCCTGAAAACCCCTTTATATATCAAACTGTGTAGCCAAACTCTTTTCACAAGCACCAAATAACCTAAAATCTTCTGCCCCACCCTGCATTTTAGCAGAGTCACCCTGTATACTACAATGCCATCATCACTATCCTCTTCCCTCCACATGCTTCTTCCTATTTTCTCCCTTCTTGTACTCTCATGTATTGTGTGTTCTAGTAGTGCTCAGGGACCACCTTCACCTGGCTACTACCCCAGTTCCAAAATTAGTCCTATTAGCTTCAATCAAGGATTTAGAAACCTCTGGGGACCTCAGCATCAAAGACTAGACCAAGGCTCATTGACAATATGGCTTGACTCTAACTCAGGTACGTTATGTAAATTTGTATCATTCCGACATGTGACTATACATGGCAGAATGATACTTCGTAGTTCGTACCACATGATTATCAAAAAAAACTCTCACATTTGGCTCCCGATTCCCCTTAAATTCACCTCTTAAGGTTCTTACTTCTTAGTCATTTTGTTAACACTCCACTCCACTCTTCACTGTTACTACTACTTAGAGCATACTCTTACTAAGACATTTTTTGTGACACAGGAAGTGGATTCAAGTCACTTCACTCTTATCGATCTGGTTACTTCGGTGCTGCCATTAAGCTTCAACCTGGTTACACTGCAGGAGTCATTACATCTCTATACGTGAGAATCACTCAACATTCTACAACTTGAGCTAATGATGAAAACTGAATCTCTTGTTTCAATTGCAATTTTTAATCTCTTTTAGAATTGCAGCTTTCAAACAACCAAGAGCACCCCGGAAACCATGATGAAATTGACATTGAGTTCCTTGGCACCACGCTAGATAAGCCATATGTGTTGCAGACAAATGTGTACATAAGAGGAAGTGGAGATGGGAATATTATAGGAAGAGAGATGAGGTTTCATCTTTGGTTTGACCCAACACAGGATTTTCACAACTATGCCGTTCTATGGAAACCCAGTGAGATAATGTAATATTTTCATGCTCATAACTTGACCAATTTTCAACTTACTTAAGCATGAATTTTATTTGTCCACACATGAGAGATATTACTATATGGTTTATTATAGTCTCAATCTCTAAGTAACAAACGAATAATTAAGTTTCTAAGTTTATAAGAAAGAGTTAATAAAATTCGATTACATGTCATCTAAATTGATTGAGACTATAGTAATCCATAACTAGATAATAAATTTTCGCATCTAATCTGTATATGACACATGAAATTTGCATTTTTTCTTCAAAGGGTCATTCAATTATAGAATATACGATAAATTCGTTGACTTTTGTCATAACTATTTTAAAAGCAGGTGATTGTCAGTAAATATCTAATTAAAAGTGTATCAAAATCAAACTCAAAGTTAAAGCCTTATTTCAAGACTCGCGTGAATTGTGCTTTTATGTGTGTGGCTACACTATTGTAAAAGTAGACAGGAATACAATCCCCTGTCGAATAGGCCTTAACTTTTTATGACATTATATCAATAGAGATAAATCATTGATATAGCACTTTTCATTCATTGCACAATATGAGATGATGACTAGGATTTTTCACGCGCACGTGATTGTGATATATAATCCTGCTTGTGGAATCTGGCTTTTGCATTGTTGCTTACTAGTTTGTCTTATAATGGAAATAATGTATGCAGATTTTTTGTGGATGATGTCCCCATAAGGAGGTATCCTAGAAAAAGTGATGCCACATTCCCTTCAAGGCCAATGTATGTGTATGGCTCAATATGGGATGCATCTTCTTGGGCAACAGAGGATGGAAAATACAAAGCCAATTATAACTACCAACCCTTCATTGGTAGGTACAAAAACTTCAAACTCCAAGGTTGCACCTCTCAAAGCTCTTCCTCATGCCAACCAACTTCTGCTTCACCATCTGGATTTGGTAGTCTGAGCCCTCAGCAGTTTAGGGCCATGCAATGGGTCCAAAACAACTACATGGTGTACTATTATTGCCATGACCCTAGGAGAGATCACACACTTATCCCAGAGTGCTAAGACTTAGTTCATTGGGGACAAAACTTACATATAATATCATAAGTATTATTGATGTCGATTTCTAATCAGAATTATATATGTTATTGAAGTGAAATTCTAATTCTGGTCAGATGACATTACGAATAATACTTATGATACTTTACTTAAGTTTTGTTCCTTCATTCATGTCAATGTGTCTCAATTATGAGTTGTTACCCTTTATACTTGCATAATTAAATTGTAAAAGTTTGTTTAAGGTGGTGGTTTTTGTGATGGTCCCACTTGCTAAGTGTAATTGCAAGAGTAGTTGAACGTCCAAGCCCCCACGATGATTGGAATGCTTTTGTTGTTTTTGTAATTGTGCTGTACTATTTGTTTGGGTCCTGTATTATCATTGTTCAAATAAATTGATTTGGATACTTTATGATACGTGTATGGGTGATAAAAGTGACATTGAGAGAAAGGACATGCTCCCTTTAAAGCATACCCTTTGAAAGAACTTTCTGCTGAACTTTGGTGACTCATAATGGACCACCATAATATTATATATTAATTTTTTTATTTAACTCTTGCTGCGTATTACACGGCTACTCCTAAAATCATGTCATCTCACAGTGGCAAGTGTTGGGTATTTGTGGGTGTGTTTAAAGTATGAATAAAAGAAAATTAAACAAAATTAAGTATTTAATTTATATACACACATTTGTGGGTAATTTTTAGATGTTTGATTAATAAAAATCACGTTTCGTGAATGTAGATTAACATTTGATTATCAATTTTGAGACAATGTTTGGAACATGTCTATAAATCAGAAAAGAAAAGTAATTTTTAGATATATATAAACTCATACTCAAAGATTTAGAAAATTATAAAAGAATGTTAGAGCAAAATATGAGATATTGATGAAAATAAATGAGATCCATTTAAAGAATATATATTTTTGAAGTTGTTATTTTTTCTCTTAATAAATTATATTTACGGTCCATTTCTTCTCCTAATTATAGACGATGAAATGATAGTTTTGGAAATATTAAAATGTACAACATAATTATAATTAGGTGCTATAATATTGAATGTTGAATATTTATATATTATAATTTTTTTATCTTGAAATATGTTTTTGTCATGGTGAAGAATTTAATCTCCTTTTGCATTTATATATATATATATATATATACTAGAATAATTATTTTAAATGAAAGTATTTTTAGAATTATTATTTCACAAAGGTATTTTTAAGAAATTTTTTTTAACAAGAACTGGAAGTTTTTTTACCCTCATATTAATTTATTTTGTAATGATACGACGGATCACTACACTTAATATAAAACCATTATATGCAACAGAAAAACTAACAATGTTCAACTATTTTAGGGTATTCAATAGTTTTAAGTAATTAATACAACTTTATACATGTATAGGGGTAGAAAAGGAAAATAATTCCTGAATATATGACTGAAAAGATAAATCTCTGGATGGGGTTATATATATATATATATATATATATATATATATATACCATGTCTCCACTGATGATGATGATACCCTCTTCAACGCTCTGATCAATCATTGTAGCATTCAAAAATTCTATATTGATGTTACTATCTCAGTCGAAGATTTTGTCTTAAAAACAATCGCTCTGTTTGACACTGGAGCTGATTCTAACTGTATTCTGGAAGGACTCATTCCAACCAAATACTTCCACAAAACCTCCGAGAAGCTTAGGACTGCTAGTGGTTCACGACTAGAAATCCAGTATAAGCTCCCATCTGCAATCATTCAAAATGATAATCTCCAGGTTGAAACTCCATTTCTCCTGGTAAAAAATCTTAAGAATGATGTAATCCTTGGAACACCATTCATCAAATCCATTTTCCCTATTAAGATATCTGATGAAGGTATATCTACCCAATATCTAGGAAAAACAATCATGTTCAAATTTCTGAATAAACCCCTCTTTCGTAACATCAATCAGGTTGATAGAAAGCTTAATCAAATCAATTTCCTTAAGGAGGAAATCTCTTTCAAACATATCGAAAGTCAGCTTTCTCAATCCCATATCAAACAAAAGATTATGAGTCTTCATGATCGATTTCAATGTCATGTTTGTTCCGATCTTCCTAATGCTTTTTGGGATAGAAAGAAACATATGGTCAGCCTTCCTTATGAAAAGGATTTTACTGATAGGCAAATCCCAACCAAAGCTAGGCCAATCCAGATGAGTCATGAACTTGTCATCCACTGTCAAAAGGAGATCAACGATCTTATATATATATATATATATATATATATATATATATATATATTATATAGACACACACACACATTCATGCATACTTTGTACACATATGTAGATCTACTCAAACTATACAATTGTATACAAAACAATCTTAGTCATCAGTCAAGCATCTTTATATAAACATGCTACATTAGAATAGCATCATCGAAACTAAGTCACCACCGTCATGACCCTCTACCAACTAACCAAGTCATCCTATTAATTATGTCCTACTCTCATACTAAGTATAATCATTGTATTTCCAACCATAAAGAAAAGAAAAGGTAAACTTATGAAAGAATTAACAAATCATTCAACAACTTAAGTTTAAAGCAATAAAACATGGACATCATAATCAATATTCTTTACCACACAACTTAACAACTTTCAACTTATCAACAACATTGTCATTTAAACAATACAACAACTTTCAACACTAACAATGTTATTAGCGTAAACATCTTGAACAATTAATGCATTGTCATGCATATCAACTATGGAAATATCCTACAACAAAGAGTGAACAATTTAAGTTATTAGACCCTACTGAATTACAAAGTCTGACCTATCACAACCAAGTCAAGTATAAACAGTGTTAAGCCTCTAAGAGTGCTAGGTATACAACTTAAATTGATTTATCAGATTTTGCTACTTAAACTAGGAAAATCTAGTACTATTGTTAAGGTAGGACAACTTTGATGTGAGCCTACCACAACCTTAGCATACATACCTAAGCATTGTATGAAATTAGTTTGTTGACTACCTTCCAAATACTATGCAGCTTTCCAACAATTAGTTAAGGATTTTACCCTTCAACTTTATACTTTACTCAGCTGGTACATATGGCTCGATCTAACCCTCATACTGATTCCATATAAAATCTAAAGAAGACAACTTAAAAATAATTACCCATTTAGAAGTTTACTTACTTACTAAAGGATTCTCAACTAGACTCTTAGTACACTATAACTTATTGTTAAGTCTCAATTTTACCTCTTTTTGGATGAGACTTATTGAACAAATTCCACTCATCCTTTGAACCATTGCAATATAATTGTTCTCTTTTTGGTTCATTTTGTGTGCAGATATAACTAACCCAAATTCATCTAACAATACCTTAATCCACCTCATTTTTTGTGCAGGTATTGAGGAAGAGTGGAAAGTTGAAGACTCTTAGGATTGGAAATCTAAGAAGCTAAGGAGCAGAGAAGAGGTTCTGCGCCGGGCGCAAGGTGATCCGCGCCAGGCGAGCAAAACAGAGTATCTCACCTCTGGGAGCCATTGCGCCGGGCGTAATGTGAATTGCGCCGGGCTTATCCTAAGGCAGAGAGTATCTGGAAGGCCCCGCGCCGGGCGCGAAGACTTATGCGCCGGGCGCGAAACCCTAATCTGACTCCCCAAGCTCGTATTTGAAGCCATTTTCGGGGGAGAAACCCCCATTCTCACATTGGGCGCCTCCAGGAGCTGCGGAAGGGATTCCCAGGGCTTGGGATCGTCCGTGTGCGGATCTTTCCTTCGGTTCTTCACTTCCTCTTCCATCTCTATTTTGTATTTGCCCTCTTTGTTGAGTGGTTTCACCCATTTTGTGGGGTTAGATGTAGCCAACATACTCTATTGTAATCCTTACGTTTTCAATGATATATATATTTGTTGTTTCATTCATTGTTGTGTTTGTTTCTTTGCTTAATGCTTGCTTTGGATTGATCACCCTTTGCATGATTTAAGGTTCCATTGAGTATTGGGAAATACCTTTGAAATTAGTTCTGAAACATATGCCTAGTGGTGATTGTATCTAGGGATAGAGCTTGACCCATTAGTAGTCTTAAACCCTAGCCCGTAATGCGGGTGTAGATATTGGGTACTCAAGGGATTGATATTCAATATCCGCATCTAGGCTCTTTCTCTAAGGGATTAGGTTTGAGTAAACTTATGGGTTGACTAAGCAATGAATTCAACAAGAGATTAAGGATACATTAGTGTTACGTTCGGTGAAATCTGACCCCCACAACCTCACAATACCACAATACCATTCCTTACCTTTTCCACTCACAAAACAATATTTATTTACAGCTTTCATTCCAATAGTCACAACTTTGAATTCACTGCACAAACTATGAAATTGGAATTATTCTTTAGTCACGAATAGTCAATAAATGCTTATATTACCTTCTAATCCCTGTGGATACGATATTTTTACTACTTGAACGGCCGGTATACTTGCCGTGTTTGAGACCGTTGATAGAATTAAACGAATTTACAAATATTAACAAAAGTGTTTCAACAGAACTCTCAACAAGTTTTTGGCGCCGTTGCCGGGGATTAGAATGGCGATTTAGTATTTGTAGCTATTTGTGGCTTATTCTTTGTTTTTATTGTTATTTTTATTTGTGTGTTGGTAATGAATTGTTGAAGCTAACCTGTGCGCTCTAGTCCTCTGCTTTCTCTTGTATGCAAGGAACTGTGAAGTAGATTGACCAATTCCTCTGAGCAGTTGCTGAGCAATCCTCAGATTGAGCACAAAGCAAGGAGGAACAAGAGCAACAGGAGGAGAAGGAGAGTAGAGCACTTCAAGTTGGTCACTGTCAGGCTCGGGACAGTAAACAAGCGCTTCCTGGGAGGCAACCCAGAGATCTGAACTGTGTTTTAGATTTTTGTTGCATGTTGTTCTGTGTTATAAGTGTTGTTTTGTATTATGTGTTGTGTTTTGTGTTATATGTTTTGTGGTATATGTTGTTTGTGTTATGTGTTAGTTGTTAGAATCATGTTTGAATGGGTAAATATAGGGTACATTTTGTTTGGAATGTGAGGAATGAGGCAATTCTGTGTCTAGGTGGAAATAAGGCCTGATCCTAATTTAAAACCTGGGCAAATTGACCTTTTAAAGTGACTACGCGCCGGGCGTGACTCTTTTGCGCCCGACCTAATACTCAATTTTTGGTCTCTGGAACCACCACGCCGGGCGCGTTTAACGCACGCCCGGCGCGATATCAGATTTTGAAACCTCGTTGATTTTTACTGATATTAAGCCCGGCGCATCTGTGTTAAGCCCGGCGCACCACATTCCTGACAGCCCATATTTATCTGTTTTCAATCATGTTTCTTTATGTTCTGTTGTATGTTGTATGTTTGTGTGCTTTATGTTGCATTGTTATAGTTCATTTCCGTGTGCATGCATGTTGTGCTTAATTTTGGTCTAAGGATATTCTCCATTTTTGCTATATTTGCTTGGTCATCACTGTGTATAATTTTTGTGCTCACCATGTTCTTTCATGAGTACACTCTGCAATCACTTCTGGTTACCAGGACTTTCAGGCGTATACTGGTTGGCCTGGGGACCAGGCTCCTAAGTTTGGGGGAGTGGAGCTGCTGAGGTTGACGGAGCCGTTGATGGTGGAGCAGCCCCTAAAGATGATGATGACCAGACCCCATAGATGGAAGCAGATGGAGCTCACCTTAGTTTGCCTTTGTTTCTTGCAATTTATTTTTCTGTCTTTTATTTTCAGTATTTTAACTATTTTTATATCTATCTCTTTTGGTGATTACTCTGTTGGTTCTTTTTGTGAATAGTCTGCCTTAGCATGGTTTTTAATCTTGTTGATACTTGTTTTGCTTGTGGTCGATTCTGGATTATAGTTTGCTTGATGTTTATGGTGTGTGTACCTTAGACATTTTCAAGTCACATTAGATCTTTAGTTCATGACTAGTTGCATACGGGTTTCAATGTTGATCATAGAACTGAGCTGAGTTTGATAGTTTGTGGATGCATAGCCGGGTGAGGTTTGAGCCTAAATACCTATGAGTGAACTACACTTAGGTTGCATGATAGACTTTGCTTGAGTTTCCCTGGTGGTTTGCTTATGTTGTGCACTTATATGATCAAGGCATTCACATTTCCATCTTTTGTTAACCATCTAAGCCAAAAAGCCATCTCCACTCTTCACTTGACCCATACCTTTCTAAGCCTAAACACCACACCTTCCACTTGTCCCAAACCATGAAAAATTAACCATAACCCTTGCTTTGGTTAAGAGAGCAAACTGATGACATCAAATAAGTTTGGGGGAGTTGAAGAATGGGAAATTTTGGGAAGAAGAAAGTATGTGGTCAGCCATTACAAAACGAAATAAATAAATAAAAAAAAAAAAGAGAAAAACAAAGCAAAACAAAAACAAAAATATTAAGATGCAAAAATGTAAATATGCATCTCATAAAGGCTAATGGCTTGGATCAGGTAAAGGGCATGTGCCAAATTGTTGTAATGGGGTATGGAGAGGGACATCATTGTAAAATCTTATTTGCTCTCTTAAGCTATAGCACCTTCAATCTTTGAAAAACCATAAAACTGCTACCGCTTGACCCTGCTTGACCCAGATTGCCCTAATAAAGACCTTGTGATAAGTGTCTGCATTTGTTTTACCACTGGTTTCATTTGGAAACGAAGAGCAAAGTTGAATTATGTGGCGTGAGTAGTAGACTAGAGAGAAACACTCACCCTGATACACTAGTGTGCATAGAGAGAAACATTTTCCTAGTGAGGATGCATACACAGATAGTCATTATATCCACAAAATGAGATATTTTAATTTCTAAAACAACTTTACTCTTCTTTAATTTTTATGTATCTCAACTAAGACATGTATCTTCACCACATGCCTATTAGCTTAGCAACTTAATCAATTATAACATCATACAACTTTACAACTTTATTAGCTATCAACTTACAGCTCAAACAACTTCATATATTACTATACATTATCCTAGATCAATGCATAATGAACTACCATCATACGACATCAAATATATAATTGAATGATCATTCCTCAATCTATAAACAACTTAAAAACACTGCATCACGTTTCAACATACCACGCCTGACACCACTTTTTCAATGCCCAGCGTCAATTATGACAGAAAAGTTTTGAGCTTGCCCATGCCCAACGCCAATTCACCTATACCCGGAGTAGATGAGGCAAAAGTCCTCTAAGTTAATAGCATCTAGCATGGCCAAATCCATGCCCAACCTTAATCAAGGAAAGAGATTCTACCTAAATCACGCTCGGCGCCACCACATTGGCACCCAACATCCTCTAGGCATAGACCCTCTGTCTTGGTTATGTTGGGTACCACTCTATCCTAGATCCAACATCACCTAGTTCTAGATATTTCTCCCTCTTCATGTTCGATGCCACCAATCTTGGGTCTGACATGATCAAAATTAAATATAATTTAAAAAAAACATAATTTTTCCATACTTGATGTCATGCAAATTTTTGCACTTAACAAAATTTCATTTTGGCTAAATTCACTTGAAAGTCAAAAAAGGTCCAACATGCAACAAATAATACAATATTAAGACATCATCAACAACTCAAAATCAACTCAGTACACAACATGCAACCATTACATTTCATTTCATGAATCATCCAATTCTCCACCAAGACACCTTCCAACACCAAAACTCAAACAACCTGACATTCCTTCTAAATTTAATCAAAACAAAAAACATTCTATGAAATCAATTCGCACACAAGCAGTACAATACAACAAATTCATCAATCACAAACATCCCTTACCTCTAGGTGCTTAAAATCAAATGAAAAGAGAAGGAAAATCGAAGTCTCTAGAGTCACCGTACAACTTCCTCAACTTGAGATTCTCAACTCCTCAAGCTTGAATCTCCAATCAAGTCACCTTGGATTAGTTGTAGGGAAGGAGTATAAGAGATCAGTGAAAATATGATATTCTCTAGCTCTAGAGACCTTTTCTCTAACTCCAATCTATTTTCTTAAAATATTAACTTATGAGATTTATTTCATAAGAAATGTCTTATATACACTTCCTTCCTTTGAACCAACTTAACATTTAACATAAATATCTCATACACAACTTAACTTTCAGGATTCCTTGACTCTTAAATCTCTAAAACAACATGAATCACAACAAAACAACAATTAATCACATGATTAAGCTAAACACCTAAAGCGTACATTGTTACATGTTTCAATCTATATTTTTCATATCCTAGACTTTTTAAAATTTTCATATCTTATACATGTACATGTTTGTAATGTACTTGTAATGTAATGTTAAAAAAAATATAATTATTTATACTATTAATTATTTTTAATAATCATTTACTATTGTATATTTTTATTATTTATTATTTTTAAGAAATTCACATAGACACAAAGTATTTTTATACACCAATAATAATAATAATAACAATAATAATAATAATTATTATTATTATTATTAGAAAATCATGATTGAGATCGTAATTAACTTTATGTTTTTTTATAGATTTAATTCTTCCAAGTCCCATAGAAATAAATTATTGATATTGTAATTTTATATATAATTATCTCAATTTTTAATCATTTATTCTGATTAGTTATTATGAACATATTTTAATTTAGTGGAACCAAATCCATTAATTATTGTTCTCATTGAGAACAATAATTAAACTATACTGCACTATTACGGCTGGCCCATGCGAAGGCCTGATAATGAATTTCTACAACATGGATGACAATGAGGATAACAAAATGGGCCACCCCCTAATTCAATATCCAAACACTTGTAAGTTACAATCATCACTTTCTTCCCAACCTTTCTCCTTCTCTTTCACTAGTATCACAAATGTTTATTTACAATTTATATTACAAAATTTTATGATAAGTAAATGTTTTTAAATACATAAGTATTTTATAATTAAAAGTTATAGTAAATAAATTTTTGAATATATAAATTATATTTTAAATTTATCATATTTTTATTGTAATATAAAATTATTATTAACAACTGATAATTTTTTTTTTAAATATTGGTATTCAATTTAAAAATAAAGTTTACTTCTGTATATTAATATAATTGACTATTTTGTTTGAAAACATTTTTAGTGACTCCTCTTTAAAAAAAAAAAAAAAAAAAAAAAAGAGTTCGATGGTAGAGCTTTTAATAATTCTCTTTATTTATTTTTTATTTCAATTTTATTTATTGTATTTTATCATTAAATTTTATTTTTTAAAACTAAATTAAAATAATTAAAAGATTTGTATTATGATATAAATTATTTATTATAAATTTAAAATATTTATTTATATAAAAAAATTTATATATAATTTATTATAAATTTTAATTATACATAATAAATGTTTAATTTGTGCTATGCATAAGTTAAAATACTAGTGAAAATGGTAAACTAGTTAAATGAGGTATAAGGTTAAAAAAAATCTTAAAACATTTTTGGAGAAAAAAAAAACTTAGCTGATAATAGCTAAAAACAATTCTATCATTCAAGATAATTTTTATACTTTATTTACATAATAGAGGGTTAATAATTAAAAGAAAGAAAAAGTGTCATTCAAAAAGAGAGCTTTTCAAAACTTTATCTACTTTATAAATTGGTACCCAAAATTTTCATTAACTATTATATCAGCTTTTTTTGAAAAGAAAATAAGAGGAGAATAAAATCATTTTAAGTTTCAAATTATAATTATCCCTTTTATTTTGAAATTATACTCCTTTTTATAATAGATTAATATGTTTATCATTTTAATTCCTTTTATGTGAATAAGCCTTTGAGGTGAACTTTTTATCTTTTTAATTTTTTGTGTCACTGATATTTGTCTCATTATTTTATCTTTTAAAATCTCAATATTATTAATAAAATATATAAAATTAATATTTGGTGATAATGAAAATCACAAATTGAAATTGCTTACTCTACTGAGATGTTTATTTAAAATCAAATAAATTAAAGTGTAAACACACTTTCATATAGGAATCTTTAAAATAGAAGAAAAAAGGATACAATTTTATAAACACCTATCAGGAAGGAGAATATTTCTTCTTAGAGATAAGCATTACCATTAAAGGTAGATTAATTAATTTAGCTAATAACTATTATTTTTTAACAGCATAACTAAATTTGTTTAAATCTGACTATAATTATACGATTTTTCATATGCATATCACTAAAATTAAAAATATGTCAAAAAGTGAAAAAATTCATATTTTATTTTCTAAATAATTTTTTTTCCACATATTAAAGAAACAATAGTTAAGAAAGTGTGGACAAAATAGTCTGGATAAGGCAAAGCAAACATAATGAATCATATCGATAATGAAAAAGGATAGCATATTAGACTTTATGAAATTAGTGGTTTTCCAATAATCGACCACCAGGAATCAAGCAACTTGTTTTCAATCCAGAATTCCAGATAAGGATAATAATCGTTTCAGAGTATATACTTGTGGGTGTGTTTATTTTAAGATGTGTGAAGCCATTCATGGTTTTAAAAATGTGAAATATTGATTTATTTGTCCCAAGTTATATATATTAGAATATAGAACGAAGGTAAAATTCTCTCCCTCTCTCCTATCTTTACCCTCTTAATTAATTATACATTTTCAATATTTTCAGAAAGGGTACAGTTCACTTACTCTCATATTTAAAGAAATTATTTTTCATTTTTCTCTTAAACTATTTCAAAAGTAGTTTGAAATTATCTTTTTGCTTTATTTTTATTTCTATACGTGATCTTCAATGTACTTATTACTTAGAATTGATCCTCTTTTATCTTTATATCTAACTTGAATTTTAATAACTTTTTAAACGAAATTATTCTAATAACTTGATAAGTCTCTATATTTTATAATGTAATAACTGAAAAACTAAAAATATAAATCTAATTATTTAAAATTAACATACAATTTTTTTATAAATATTCACGCAATAATATATATGTATATGAAATAATTAGGTAAAAATATAAATTCCTCAATGAAATTATATCAAATCCTACACATACACATATATTTATATATATATATATATATATATATATATATATATATATATATATATATCCAATTGTAAATATAAAATATTAAGTTGTTGGTTAAGTAATTACTATGCAAACTATTCTAAAACAACTCCAAACAAAATACAGTTATCTGACAGTATAATCCTCAAAACTCAACTTGACCTCTAGTCTAATTCTGCCTTGTTCTTGTAATAATATAAACATCACAATCCTAACAACAAGAAAGTGTAAAGGTGAACTCGTAAACAATAAAGCAACACATAATATAGAAGTAAGATATGACTATATTAACAATTTTATCATATTAACACTATAACAACTAGCTTACCTGAGCAACACACTGCAACATATAACATAATTTTACAACTTAACACCATTATCAACTTAGTAAATAAACAACACAATTAAACTCTAAACTCGACAATATCATTATTAGACAACATATCAACTTACAATTCAATACAACTTAGCAACAATTCAACTTAAACAACACTACAACATAGCAACACAACTACACAATGTGTTGTCACACATTCCAACTAAGAGATCTCTTACAACACATGTTAGTAGTCTAAGTGGTTTGATATTGTCGAATCAACTTAACAATGCAATATTTTTGGTTTTTTTAGATCAAGAACAAATCTGGATATCAATTTGCAACACATGATTAATTTCTTGGATTTTGCCACTTAAACTAATAAAGTTGAATATTATTGTCAAAGATAAAATAACTTGGATGCGAGTTTATCACAACCTTAACATTTATAAATAAGTTTATATGGAATTAGTTTGTCAATTACCTTTCTAAATACTATGCACATTTCTAGCACTTAGTTATGGATTTTCACCTTCGACCATGTACTTGTGAAAATAAATCAACATACATTTACAACATTAGCTTACAACTTAATCAACATGTAATGCAACTCTACATATCAACTTTCAACTTATAAACAACATCATCATACCAACATCTCAACAACTTTAAACAACATCATAACAATATCATCATAACAACTTCAAACAACTAATATTCGTCATATAAACTATAAAGATCTCTTACAGTAAAGGTGAGTAGTTTAAGTGTCTAGACCCTACCGAACCACATCATCTGATCTATCACAATCAAGTCAGGTATAGGCAACCTTAAGCCTCAAAGAGTGTTGTGTTTACAACTTAAATTTGATTTCTCAAGTTTCGTCACTTAAACTAAGAAGTCTATTACTATTATTAAGGTAGAAGGATTTGGATACAAGTCTACCACGATATTAACTTGAAACACTAAGTCTCCTAAGGGATTAGCCTATCAACTACCCTCCAAATATTATGTCATTCTAATACTCAATTAGGGATTAAGTCTCTAACCTTGTACTTTACTCGGTTTGTCACTTTAAATATGTATGTCTCGACCTTACCCGCATACGGATCCCACATAAAACCTATAGGAGACAACTTAAAACAATTACCCATTCAAAAGTCAACTTACTTACTAAAGGTTTCTCAATTAGGCTCGTAGAGCACCACAACTTTTATTCATACAATGAGATATTTTAATCTCTAAAATATCTTTTACTCTCTTATAGTTTTTATGTATATTAATAAAGACATGTATCTATACCGCATGTCTAACAACTTAATCAACTATAGCATTACATAACTTTACAACTTTATTAGTTATTAACATACAACTTAAAACATCAAAATGTTACAACTTCATCAATACTCATTATAAACAACTTTAAACATCATCATATATCATCAATCAGGCAAAAAGTTTCTACCTAACCCATGCTCAATGTCACTCAACCTATGCTCGACATCATTTAGTTAGAGATCCACTGGCTAGATCATGCTTGGCACCACACCCATGGGGCTCAGCGTCACCACGTCAGAGAATTCTCAAGTTCCCACACTTGGTGCCACTCATTCCATGTCTGATATGATTAAGTCAAAGGACTTCTCATTGATTCACGTCCGATGCTATCAATCTCTTGTTCAATGTGATCAAGGTAGAAAACCTCCTAACTTAAGTCACGTCCAGTACAATGAAGACACATTTGACACGATTAATTATACTTGAGACTATCCCAAGGATAACCTAACCCTCAAGATTTCTTGAATCCGGAGTTCTAAAATAACAGTACTAACAACAATATACAATTAAATTAAAAACATCTAAAATTCATAGTGTTATGAAACTTGTTTTATTTTTTCTTCATTTTTTTATTTCATGTTATTTTTTGGATAAATTTATCTAAACATACTCAAAAGGTTGAGGATTACTTTTATTCTTATTTATTTTTTATTGCACTCAAGTCTAAACTTTTCTTGTGACTGCCCCAAACATAAATTACTAAGCTATGTTCAATATTGGGCCAGGAGTCCATGAGAAAAGGCGGACCCTGGACCCAGAATTAAGTCAATTGTTGGAAAACAAATTTCTCATAAAAAGGCACAGCCCAATACAAATTAATGTGCCCAATGCATATATTAGATTTTCGTGGTTGTCGTGGATTTACGTAGTGTAGTATGCACAGTAACAAAAAAAGAATATTCAGAAACATGTTAATTTATGAAATGAGTCTCAAATCTTCGATTGGCGAATATTATTATCTAAGGATAAAACACGATGGTACAACATAAAAAGCTTAATAATTAACCAAGTTGAAGTTGTTAATCTCAGTGATACTCGATTTAGTTTTCTTAAACAAGTTTTGCAAAGTTTTGAAGTTGAGTTTTATCTATAGAAAAAAAAAATGGTCAAAAGAGAAGAGACTCCAATAACATAATTATATATATAAAATAAAATAAACCTTAAAAGTTATTGTAAATAATCAGTGTTGAGATATTTTAGCATGCATGGGTATGAGAAAGTCTCGAAGCATGAAATATTCCCGTGCATGAAAACTTGTGTTAGGCGTAAGGAGTACCCAGCCAAATGACTCTCTGGGCATGTTTGGTTTGACATTAACTTTCAAAGTAGTTGAACATGAAAGCAATAAATTGTTCGATTTATGTTGAACATAATTTGTGTCTTTTCAGTGTTTTGCACATTGGATCCATGTGCAAACATACAAAGATTTTACATTTTTATTTGTATTTAATATTGAAATCGCAATAGAGTTAAATATGTTTACACAGTTTATAAAATATGAGAGTTTTATTTTGATTATTGTGTAAAAAAATACTGGTAGAATTTATCTTATTACATGCGATTTTTCCTGCGATTTTTCTTGCAGTAATAATTTCAAAAAATTCTTTTACAAATTTATTTGCGAAAAATAATTTACAGATATTTCTTACAATTTTTTTTTTATGAAAAATAATCTACAAGAAATTTTTGCAAATTTTGCTACAATTTAATGATCATAGAAAAAAAATTTCATGGTAAAAATTTGCAAAACATATTGTAAGAATTTTATTTTGTTTCTTGCAAATTTTCTTGCCAAAATAAATGGTAGAAAAATTTTGCCAGTAACTTTTTTGCGAATTTTCCTACCAATTTTAATTCGCAAGAAAAATTTTAAAAATATTAAATTTATAAATTTAATATTTTAAAAAAATTTCAAGTCTCACATCGATTGAAAATAAAACAATTAAAGAGTATATAAGTTGGGGGCAATACTTACCTTACAAGTTGATTTGTATGGTTGAATATTAAACTTATAATCTACAATGTTTCAGATGAGCATTTGAAAGCTGAAAAATTATTGATAAAATTTATAGTATTGCAGGAAACTTTCTTTAATGACAATTGTAATCTTGTAATAATAAAGAAATATCTCATGTCCATATTTTTAATGACAATTGTAATCTTGTATTGTATTTTATTTCTTTTATTAATTTATATTTAAGGATATAATAGGGTAAATATATATTAAAAATATCTATCCTCTTCAAAAAAAAAATTATCCATTTTTAATTGGTGAAAATATTAATTTATTTTATTTTATTCATAGAAATACGAAATATTTTTTTCGTAATAGTACGTATTAAAAAAAAACTCGCTCATTATATAAAAATAAAGATTAAAATTGTCATTAAACCGATTAAAAAGTAGGCATACCTAATACGTGAATCCAAACAATGGATAGTTTTTATTCTTGAAGGAAAAAAGAAAAAGAAAAATGCTCTTATTGACCTCTCAATCTAATAAGGAAATGGGCATGCAGGTCCACTTTTAACTAGATTCTAAATTGGACCTATATATATTCTTTAGACAACTAATGAGACTTATTAGCCCAATTCACACATGTGACATGACTAGACATTTATAATATGAAATTTGCAATGATTAACATCTACAGCTAACCCAACACCATTTCTTGATTGTTCCAAGTTGTTAAAAATATTTTTGGTGATATTTCCAGTTAATCTGAAATATTTTAACATTAATCTATTCACTAAGAAATTTAAAGCTATTTTTGAAAACATGCCGTATCCAATAATGGTACAATTTAGCTTATTTTTTACTCTCCAGTGACATCAATTTTGTAGCCATCAATTTTATATCAAGCAGACCTTACCAAATGAATATGCCCAGTACAATTAACAACTTACGAGTACTTTTTCATTTTCATTTTATTTTACACGTCAGTATTGTTCATCAAATTCGACATCAATGTCACTATTCTGCAGTCAAGCAACAACCTAGCCCTCAAATATTTGAATTGATGATTCAAATTTATTTTTACGACTTATTTAAATAATAAAAAGAACGCAATAATGTAATTTTAGTCGAATATTCCTTTCGTTTCACTTTTTAAAATTTAAAATTTAGTAAAATTTAGTTTCCCCATTGCGTTGAATTTGACACCCTTTAACATCCGTGACCACTGACACCCCCATTCACATCAACATGCAAAAAATTTAAATATAAAACTCAAGAAGACCATAAGATTCTGACACTTCTGACACAGTAGCACCCCACACCCCCATTCTCATTAATCATTTCACTGACAAACACCAAAATCTATTCACCCTTTACCCCATTTTCAGCTTCGTTTTTCCAACCCTTCTGAGTTCTGACACATCCTTTACTCACTTTCCAGTTATTAACAAATCAACACACTAACACAAACATTTCAAAAACCCTGTAATTGTTGTATTGTATCCTTGCTTCGTATAACAAATGAATAATAATGTTTTATAGAGTGGAGTATTTACTTACAGGAAAAATGATTTTACAAAATTTATTTCCTCCTTTTTTCCATACCGCATGAGCATGGAATCAATTGGAGCCATGTCACCATTAATATACATTGTGGCCCCACCATGAGTCATGCAATCCCATCTCTGAAGAAATTCCAGCTGTCATCCACTAAATGTTATTTATTCATTATTGACCATGCAGGTGTGTATTGTATTGTCAAGTCATGACGTGTCAAAATCCAATTGGCGAGAAACCCTGGAACCCCTATAGGACCTATCAAGCTTTTCGCTCAAAGCCCTCAGCACCTGCCACGTGGCATCCCCTTCCTGCACCTGGCTGTTGAATAGTAGGGCCCTTCTAGTCGCTGGGTCCCACAGCTTCCTCTGAATGATGCTGAGATTCGTCGCCGCCACGCGCTCGAGTATCTCACCCAGCCTCCCCACGTCCCTCTCCGCCACCGTCACCGATATCTCCGACCACTTCACGGCAGAGAGAAACGGCAACCGGATGCCGTCCGCTATAACAACCGGCACGCAACCCAACGCCACGGACTCAACCAGCCTCGGACTCCACGGGGCCCACCCCAAGGGACAAAGACAAAACACGGAGCGCGCAATCTCTGACTGGTAACCGCCCAACCTATGCCTCCGCAGGTAAAACCTCCGGTCCCCGTTGAACTTTCGCCATATCACAGTCCGCACTTTCCTTCAAGGTTAAAATAGTCATTTCAACGCAAAAAAAATAATAACTAAATGAACACGTGAAAGGTGAAACTGGAACTGCATTTAAGTTTTGTAAAAAAATAAATAAATAAATAAATATCAATTATTATTACTTGCTGTAAAAACGCCCACTGACGTTCTTAGGATGGACTTCCATTTTTCCTCGGAAGAAAACCCAAATATCTCGCCGTCCGTTCACCGGAGATTTCTCCATCGTGTCGTGTACGCTTTCCGGCGAAACGTACGGCGGAATCACCACGTGCTCAACCCTCTGGCACGGGTGGTCGTACACCACGCCAAACGTCTGCAACACGATCGAGTTCTTCATAATCTCTGGCACGCCATCCGCCATCGCCACGTCCTCCTTCACGTAAGAAATTAAAAACATCATTTTTCGAATCAAACGAGAAAAAAAAAAAAAAAAGGTTAGGAACAGAACACGTTAAACGCACCAGGGTGTGGAAACACGAGCCGAAATCGTGCGAGGCGACGAAGACGTGGTCGGAGCCTCGGCTCCGGTTCCAGAAGGGATACTCCGAGGAGAGGAGTTTGACGGCGGAGGCGATGAGGTTGCGCGCGTGACCAATCGCGGGGAAGCCGTTGACGGTGCTGAAGTTGCAGGAGACGTAAACAGGGACGAAGAAAAAGTCAGCTTCGTAAGGGTCAAACGTGCGAAAGTCGCTGGTCAATAACGCTCTATGAATGGCAACCTCCGACGCAAACAAATGTTTGCTACACCTCTCGTTCGCCAACCAGTCCGTGTTGTACTTCGGAGGGAGGTCGTAAACGAACACCTTCAGGTTCTTCAGCGTCCCTGCTGAAATGAAACCAAAAAAGACATATATAAAAGACACCTCTCGATGTGGGCCTAGTGATGCAAGTCAAGTCTCATTTACCTGGAGTTTTCAGAGGTTGTGTGGCGTTGTCTGATTGGGCGAGTGCTCTGGAGACGTGGTGAGAGGGTGACTTGGTGTTGTTGCTGATGAGGTAGGAGGAGAAGAAGTAGAGGGAGAAAGAGAGCCAGAGGAGGCATTTGTAGTATCTGTAGAAGCAGTTTTTGTCTTGCTGGGGTCTGCCATGTTTGTGAAGGAGCTTCATCTTGACATAGTACCCCCTGTTACTTGGGGCTGTCTTGTGCTTAGCCATCTCATTTAAGCCAACGCAGGTGTTGAAGGGATCAGAGTGGTTGTGGGGGTGCTATCCTCTCCTGCTTTGCCATGAAGTGGAAACCAAGAAACAGTGACAGGAGGAGCTTTGTTTGTTTGTTTGTTAGCATTTCCTTATACAAAGTTTTTTTTTTTTTTATTATTATTTGGAGAGAATGGGGGTTTTATTAAATTATTGCGTTCAAAGGGAAATCGTTTTGGGTTTTGTTATTTTCATATTCGGGTCTTTATTCCTAATTTCGATTATTCCCTAATAATTGATGGTGCATTTTATTAACGAAAATATGGAACAAAACAGAATACTAACATGGACAAACAAAGAGTGTGAGACAGAGAGAGAGGTCACATGGTGAAAAGCTGAAAGGTAGCATTGGATCAGAATTGAGGATGGCCACAGACAAGGTCATTACACAGCTTTTCAGTTTTCAGTCCAATACCTCACTGCTTTTTAACTTTCTCGTATGAAATCACCCATTCAAGGTATCAAAATTTAAATTATAAGAATCCAATTAAAATTGAAAGCATTCAAATATTCTAATATCAAGATAATAATAAAAAAATTGGTTATAAGATATTGTGTGCATATTACTCTTAACTCCCTGTTCCCAAGTTGATTCTAATAATTTTTTTTCTTGGAATATATTTCACAAAAACATGAGGAAAAAATTGGTGAAAAATAAGATAAGAGAAAATAAATAAATAAAATAAAATAGAAATGAAAGTACACGATTTTAGAGAATTATGAAAGAGAAGATTACAACAAAAATATTTTTAAAATTAAATAATTGGTTAAATTTTTATTTTATTGATTAAATAGAAATTTTGATTCATTAAAGTAACAAAATATATATTTCTTAGTGAAAATTGATACGCAGATGATTACAAATTTATTTCAAATAATTATTTTCTTTTTTGTTTTGTGGATAAGTAAAATAGCGAGGGATTCATACATCTTTTTAAATTTCTTTACACGTTATTCTCCTTGCAAGTTGCAAATAAATAAGTGAAGTTTTTAAATAAATAAATAAAACAAAAGTTTTAGTTTTCTAAGTTGTTTTTTCATTCTCTCATTTTTAACATCATTCACATACGCTTAGGTATTTATTTATGTTGTAATGACCCGCCATGATTACTACACTTGTAATGAAAAAAATAATTATCAAAAGTTAAATATATAACATTTAGATAAAATATGTAGAAATATGAATTAATTATGCATAATAGAATATATCAATGGTACATAACTTAGAAGAAAATATGAACATAAACTTTATACAACAAAAAAAATTTCCTATAACGGGATCAACACAAGCACATCGCCTCTGGCAACTCAACAAAGCTTCAGGCAACAAATTTAATCCTATCATGCTTGCATATCAAGTATGGTTATGATAGTTCCAACCACAAGGAAGAAAGAAGGGTAAGCTTACGCAAGAAAACACATATAAGTATCAACAATAAGTAATCAACATATAACTTAAAAGTATAATTCACAACTTAACCATCAAACAACTTTCAACAATAACAACTTAGCAATGTATCCAACATCATCATAACAATATAATTCTCTTAATCAACTAAAATAATTAAACAACTTAACAACTAAATCAACATCAATCTCAATTTTCAACAATTAATACAACTTACAACATGTATGACAATCTCAACATAACAAATTTAATTACTACATAACAACTATAAATAATTAATGCACCATCACTCATGTCAATTTGAGGAGATATCCTATAATTGAAATAAGCAATTTAAGTGGTTTGTCCCTACTATATCAAAGCAATATACCTATCTCAATCATGTTAGTTATAATACAATGTTAGGCCTCATAAGAGAACCAACTATAAATAACTTAGTTTGATTTCTTAGACTTTGTTACTTAAACAAGGAAGTATGTTACTATGTCAAAGTAGAACAATTTGCATATAAATCTAATATGACAATAACTAGCTTAACTACACCACCTATAGGATTAGTTCATCAACTACTCCTCAAATACCACAACCCTCCAATATTAGGTTAGGAATTTTAACCCATGACTTTGTACTTTACTCGATTAGTCATTCAACTAAGATATGGTTCAATTACTTCCATACCAAAACCACATAGACGAAACAACTTTCAAAACAATTTAAATCACCTCTAGCATCTATGTATCTCAACTTAAACATGTATCTTAACCACATGTCCACAATTTTACCATTTTATATAGCGTACGACTTTACAACTTTCAACTTTCATCAAATTAATCAACAATATACAACTAAACATCAATAGTATTCATAATCAATTATTATCATTTAACATCATTTAAATATCAACAAAACTCACATAATCATCATTACAAAACATGATTTCAACCACAAAAATAACATGCAAACGATAAAATTCCATAAATCAACTAACTCATGAAGCCAAAACCATGCTTAATAAAAATGCAATAAAACCTAGCTCACTTCATCTAACTTAACCAAGCACCCAACAAAAATTTTGACAATCAATTAGTGTATTTCAAACCTCATTTCAACATGCAAAATAAACAAAAGAATAAGTGAGTTTCCCTTATCTCCCTCAAGTTCAAACAACCAATAAACACGAAAGACCAAAGACTATGTACAGGCAACTCTATTCAAAAAGCCCTAGTCACTCAACTAGCCACAAAACCAACAACCAAACAAGACAACCAACTTCAAGAACACCCAAGAATTTTAGGAGTTAATTAGGGCCAACTTCACGAGCAAGGGAAAAGGAGAGAGGAAGGTTCAATCAAGGCCTGTTACGCAGGATTTTTTTTTTTTCTCTTTTGTTCCCTTTTTCATAAAACAAGTTATGAGATCCTAGGATGAGAACCTCTCCTGCCTCCTTAAAACAATTTAATCAACCCACCTTTTTTCTCAAACCAATAAAAAAGACTCGGCTCACATTAAGTAAATCCAAAAAAAAAAAAAAAAAAAAAACCTTTAAAACAACTCAACAATAACAATAAACTAATTACCACAATAAAATAAATTTAATCAAAATCAAATAATAACAACTAATTAAATTAAAACACACAACACAAATAATTTAATTAACAAATCACAGTTAAATTAAATAAAACTTAGAAAACAATTTAAATTAAACGTTATATATGTATTTATAATTTTATATACACTTATCATCAATAAATCTTTTTTTTATCCTTAAATAGGAGATAGCTTTCTTTCTTACAATTATACGTGTATTGATTTTTCCAAAACAAACACGTGTATTTAAAATTTTGTATTTATATTGATGTTTGATTAAATCATTTTTTATATTTTGATAAATTTATATATTAAAAAATATTTTTAAAAATCCCATTCAAATTAATTTCAATTGAATAAGTTCCAATTTACGTTTTGAAATTTAAGTTCATTAATTTTTTTTCTTGATAATAAAACTGGCTTAATCCTATATCCGATAACAATAACACCCATTTGATGTGAGTGCCTCTAGGTACAACCAATTCTTTGTGGCTTTACAAAGAAGATAAGGTTGTCTAATGTCTTAAACATGTTTTGCAATCAATATCATATTAAGTAATAACATCGATATCAACTTGACAATCTCTGTCTCACGGTTCTTCTTGAAAGTGCATACTGCCAATGAGGTAATGTCCAACCGATTAAATAATAGATTGTGTTTGATGCAAATGCATTGCTATGCAATTATGCATACTCTTAAACTTTAAATTTTCTAATAAAAAATATTTATTATTAGTTTTTTTGTAAAGTAGAAGACTACATATGTTGATAAATAAATAAAAAGTCAAGTTAATAAAAAAATCTAACGAATATCTTTTTCATTTAATATATATATATATATATAGAGGAAACGACACCGGTGTAACTTTAACTAAGTGTTACACCGCTCAATAACTTTATATTAAATGTGAATTTTTTAAATCCAACCGTTAGATTGAAAGTCCATATCTCTTAGATCATATATATCAAATTTTATATTAATCTAAGATGATTTGATACTTCATTTTCATAAAACAAAATTGACGTAATATATACATTTTAAAATATTCTAAAATATTAACACTTTGATTACCTTCAAGTTGTTGTTTAATTTTAACAAAATTTGACATATATGATCTAAGAGATATGAACTTTCCATCTAACGGTTAGATTTTTAAAATTCACATTTAATATAAAGTTATTGAGCGGTGTAACACTTAATAAAAGTTACACCGCTGTCGTTTGAACCCTCCTCATATATATATATATATATATTGAAATTTACTTTAAATCTTACATTACATATTTTAGTTTTATTTATTTTCTTAATTTCATTTTTATTTAAGAGATTCAGGGTATTTAATAATTGTATTTTTTATTTTCTACTCAATTTAATTTTTTATCAAACAAATGAAAAGTAATCTCTCTTTAATTTTTACCCTCTTTTTCCTTTTTTTTTCTTCACTATTAATTTTTCTTATATTTTTTTTCCTCAACCAAACAAAAATTAGTGTGAATTGAATATTCGAAGACAATATAGTCTCTCTTTAGAGTGACTAGACTAGAGCCAATTGGAGAGACCTTTTCTGATTACTACAATTGTGACTATATGTTCTAAATAAGACAACTATTTTAGTTCTAATATTTATCACTATCGGGTCGCATCATACCAAGTCAGGCATTAATTTTATCTGCTGATATTTATTAAAAGAGACGAAACTAAAAATATATTAAAAAAAAAACAATTTCTTTTATTCATTCAACACGCAATTATTTTGGTCATTATATTAAGAATGTCTATTACCTCAAAAAAGAAAAAAAATGTCTATATCTTGAAAGTTCTTTCAACGATAATAAGAAAAATAACTTTTCATGGTATAATTACATATAAATAATAAGAATTAAAAATTATTTAACATTACAGAGTCACTTAAATAAATCGCATACCTGCACACTCACATCACACTATTCTCTTATCATAAATAATTACACGCACAACACATTATTAATTAAAAATATTTAAATTTTCATGCGATTCTTTTATCATAGCTCTTTTCTTATCATAAATTATTATCTAGTTACGTGTATATTCTGACTTTCACACACACATGCATGGCTCTTCTGTTATCATAAATAATTACACACATATCTCATAATTTAAAAAGTATTTAATTTTTATGTGGTTTAAATCATACTTTCGTCAAATAATTACCTAGTTGCGTGTATATTCTGAATTCTGTCATTATATATATATATATATATATATATATATATATATATATATATATATATATATATATATATATATATATATATATATATATATATATATATATATATATATATCGGAAATATTTGGTGTGCGATTGATTGCTTCGTGCCTATTTTTACATCAAAATTAGGTGGACCTTCGTCTAATTTTTTTTCCCCACGATAATGATCGTGATTTTTCGATCAAAATTTTAAAAATAATTTTTTTGATAAGTAAAAATAATTTATATAAAAATAGAACTTTAAATTTTCTTTAATTGAAATTTAAATTAAGTGTGAAACTTATAAATTTTTTTATATGAAAGCAATATCGTATAAATTGTTAATAAATCATTTTTAAAATTAATTTATTGAAATATGTATTTGATGTCGTAAATTCTACATGTCTCTAGAAGCTAACTTAAAAAGACTGGCAATTTATTTAACTAATTATAAAATAATTAATAAGTTACGTTGCTGATAGTCTAAGAGAATAAAGTTACAAGTTCTTTTTGACACCTAAAGGCACAAGTTATTACACACGTAATACTTGGAAAAAAAACTCAGAAGTAGTTTTATTAGACCAGTCAACTGTGTCATTTCTCATTTTATTTACTCATATATTACTAATTTATTTAATTTTTTCTATGATTTATAAATAAAAGAGTTTAAATATCTATACTAATAAAGTAATATTAGAGGACATAATCTCATTTTCTCTCTCTATATATATATATTACTCTTAAAAATTATGCATATATTCAAGTAATGACACATATAATTAAATTGAAATAAAAAACTATCTATTGACACATGTTATTATAAAAAAATATATTTATCTTTTTAACACAAACATGGAGTATTTTTTTCTGCTAATTATATTAATGTGTTATAATATATACACATGTTTTAATATTAGTATAAAAAAGATATTTCGTGTATTTGTATATTTTTAAAATAAAAATAAATAAAAGTGGAAAGTTAATAATAAGTTTTTATTTATTTATTAAGAATAGAGCTTTCCCTAACCAGAGGCACTGGCTACACACATAGGTGATGATATTATGATGATAGGTAGGATGATATACGAGTTTGGAGAAAAGAGAAAAGAAGAAGTATCAACTATCAAGTATGGACATATTATTTCTATAATTGTTAAGTCTCGTACACGGCAAGGCAATAATTTAATTTCTGTTTTAGCAACACATAACTGATTAAATAGAGGAAGTATTAAAATTAAATGGTAAGTAAGAGTTTAAACTCTTGATGGCTTTAACTGATAAAAAGAAGCAGCATTATTTGACGTGTATGGGAATGAACACAAAGATATTAAAGAATAATCAATTTGCTTGTATCTTGGTGTCAAAGGCAATAGGATTACAACGCGTCACCTAAGATGAAATCCGATGAGAAACATTCTTTGCAAAATATGATACCATTGGAGGAATTTTCTGGTACGAGTTTTGTTCAGATAAGCATTCAAAATACTTTTGGATTACTTGTTTGAGCAGCCACACCCTAAACCAGTCCTGAAACATTGAGTAAAAAAATCGAATTGCTTTTAGCCTACGTTGCCATAATTATTATTTTTTCAATTCACATCAAAGATTGTGACTGCAACTGTCACTTCCCATATAGATTAATTAATTGCTAGATGGTATATATGCAATACAGGAATATAATACTTTGACGGCACCGTGTAAATAATATTAACCATACTGTATCCAAGTGTTTTTTCATATAAATAATGTGTAATTGTGGAACCCAATTAAGAACTAAAATATTAAAAAAAAAAAGAGGGAATGTTGAGAAGAAGTTGGAAGCAATCGGTGAAAATACAATTAACTGCCATATAAGTTTCGTTGGCTTTCTTTGTCTTTTTAAAATCCTTTTTACTGTTTAGGATCTATTGGCTTATAGAAGTTTTTTAATTCACTTTCCTTTCATTATCTTGTCTTCTTTCCAAGTCAAGTCCCTTTCCCTCCCTGATTAAGGAAACTGGCAACGACCAATATTACATATCCAAATTAAAGTATTTTCATGGGCACACAAAGTTTTATTGGTTCACTGAACAATTCTCATTTTCTATACCGCCACTATAAAAGATAAATACCAAGGGCGAATGGTCCTTGTCTTTGGGCGATTTTGTTTCAATTCTCATTGGGGTTGAAGAAAACTTAATTACTCAATATATACATTCTATTCTAAAACTTATTAAATAATTAAATAAGTGAACATATATTTGAAAACGTATCCAAATTCGTCCTATCTTATTTTTGTGGCATTAAAATTGCAAAATGAATTATATTACTTGTATTACAGTCTTATAATTCTTAAAAAAATGAATTAAATTATAACTCAATCTACAAAATTAATTTATAGAGTGAGATTGTCTTTCATTTATATATATTATTTTAATATTATTTTTATTTGATGTGAGATCTTTATAATATACAGAATTATACATATGCAGATAATATGATAAATTTTACCGTAACAATAAGTTCCAATATCATCTTAAGAAAATAAATTAGAATTTAACTTAATTTGACAAAATTAATTTATAAGATGAGAATTATCTTCCTCTTATTTATATTATTATAATTTTATTTATAATTAACGTAGAATTTTCAACAAAAATTAATATTTTTTTTATCAAATTTTTTGTTTCTCATGTATATTCTCTCTTAGAGATAACCGTATTTGACATATAATCAAATACCAAATATAAACACCTCTTTCAACAAATGGTTAAACCTTAATCTTTGGTAGAATGAATTTCATTTAGATTACAATATTCATTCTAGTTTATACTTTTTCTCTTATCATTTAATATACAGAAATAATATATATATATATATATAAATTCGAAATTTGTTATATAAATATAATTTATCTCGCAAAAAGTGTATATGATGAAGTGGGCGAAGTGGATAGAAGAGAAGAGTAACAATTAAAGCAATGATTGAAGGGGTCCCTGCATATATGCACACACCTAAATGGCTAAATGTCATAATACAGTAATACCCTACTCATTGTTGCATTCCCTTTGCTAGGTAGGGGTGGGTGCCATTCCCATTTCACAAGTTAAAGCCTCAATGATGTGCTTCAAGACAAATTATCTAGTTACTCATCAACTACGTATAAATATCCTTAATTACTATTTATATCAAATATTTTTAAATTTAAATTTAAATTTAAATTTTTTAAATACATATTATACAATAATTTATTAAAACCATAAACATATAAGATAATTTCAGACCACTTAATAATATTTCGTAATACGCAACACTTTCCACTTCCATCATGATTTTAATAACTTAATTCTAGACAAACCTTTGTGCTCAGTTTAGATTTGAACATCATGACATCAAAAGAGTTAACTTTTTTTATTATAACTTTGCTTCACTTTGGTACCACTCTACCGGTTATTATCTGCAACATCCAATAAGCTAGTATCTTCAGTACTGTTTATAACGCTTAACCATATTGTTAATCAAATTTGGCTTTAACTTAATAGCCCCACGAATTTATTGGTTCAGCTTGGTTAGGTGTATGCATTGTTTTATACATTAATGAGGACGACACTACCATCGGTTTCTGTCTTTTAAATTTAACAATTTGGAAGACATGGCCCGAGTTGACCGTTTCTTGGGGTAAAATTCTGACATGGCTTGTCTATCAAATTAAGAGCATATGGATATAATTTCCACGCTTCACCAACCCAAGTGATGGAAAATCAATATCACTTGCAAATATAGTAAGATTGAAATACAAACTAATATTTGTGAATTACAGGTTGTAAGACAACCACAAATGCTAATAGTAATGCAACTTGGTAAGAAGTCTTATGTGTTAATTTTTTTAGCTAAGAATATAATTAAAGTAGGAGATATGTTAGAAAAGAAGTTAGAAGCTGTGGGAGATGATTTAGTTTATGCAGTGAGTGTGAGTGACCCTACTGCATTGCGGTGTGAGCTGTGTTAGCACATGCATGGGGGAGTGGCACCCTCTCTGTCGTAAAAATGTAGAATCTTCCAAATTATTGGAGAGAAAAGTTCAGCCAAAATTGCCTTTAGCAACGGGAACATGTTCCCATGTGTTCATGTGACACGCTAGAGAAGAAGGAATAACGAAGCCGAAATATTTGAATAATGAATTGATGGATAGGCAATTGGCAAGTATATATTCTTATTATTATTATTTTTCATATGCTTAAGATTTGAGGAATTTGGGTGGTGAAGTGGTGAAGGGGTATATTCCCTTCCCCTCCTCTCTCATATTTGATTATGTTAAGGTTTAGAGGTCGTCTCGTTGGTAGGGGTGTGCAAAAAATTCAAACTGATCCGAAGCGATCCATAACCGATCCGATCTATATTAAAAAATTCGATCCATTTTGAAAAAAAATCTGAACCGAACCACTTTATAAAACCAGTTCAATTATCCAATCCATTTTTATAAAGTGGATCGGTTCAGTTTGGTTTGATTTTCTAAAAAATCGATCCATATATGAGTAAAAAAGTGGATAACTGCACCGCACCGAACCGATCCAATTTCAAAAAAATCGATTCATATTTTAAGAAAACCAAACTGATCTACTTTATAAAAATGGATCGGTTAACCGATCCACTTTTATAAAATAGTTTGGTTCGGTTTGTATCGATTTTTTGAAAAAACCGATCCATGAGCACTCCTATTCGTTGGTTCCCATAGTAATAGCTAGATAATTAACCTTCACCCTTTGTTTGGAAGGGGAAATAATGAAAAAAATAGGTGTGAAATAATTTCATAAAAATAGATGGTAAATATGATGCAAAAAATGTAAATGTTTAATATATAAAATGAAATTAACTAAATAAAAATAGGGAAAAGTTAATGTTTTAAAATTATATTTTATATTGTTAAAATTTTATGTAAAAATAAATAATGTAAACACTTGTCATGGCACATACTGAATTATTTACCAGTCATAATGAATTATAGTGATCTCATGGACACAAATAACATGTCAGTGTATTGCATTAAAATTCTGTCAGAGTTGATTTTGGTTAAGAAAGGAAGTCACGAGTATCACAAAAGTATAGTCTCAATAAAAATATTTTTGTCATCAAAATTTAAAGAGTACTATTAATTTTCGCTCAAAATTAGGCATGAAACTCACACAAGAATTTACCTAATTTCATGCAATTTCATTGTACCAAGTCGATTTTTTTTATAAAAAAATTCATTTCACTTCCCTCACCTCATCCCAAATCCAGCTACTTCCCCTCCCTCAAGCACAATGTTAGAAGTAGTAGGGGAGGGGAGAAAGAGAATAAGAAAGTTTGTATTTTATTAACATGTATTAAACTTCTTATAAATGTTTGGACAAATTAATTTTATATATTTCAACAGTTTTTTTAAGCAAAATAAACTGTTTACAAAATAAATATTTTAATACGATTGATTATAATAGATGATTATATATATATATATATATATATATATATATATATATATATATATATATATATATATATATATATATTGGTTGTTTGACCACTTGGGTCAACCTAATGAGAATTAAAATAATATATACAAAAATTTAGGTTCAAATATTGTTATTATTATTGTAATTTTTATTAATTAAAAAATATTTAAATATGATTTTAATTGCTGTAAATTGAATTAATTTTGATTTTGATTTTTATAATTTTTTCTTTATTTTTTATTTTTTTTGGAACTTATAAGCATTATTTTTAGTCATTGTAAAATTAGGAAAATTTTAATTTTAATTATTTTAAAATATTTTTCTTTGATTTTTATTTCTGAAATCTAAAGTCATTATGTTTGGTCCTTAATGATTATTTTGAGTTTGATAAATAATATTTGTAAATGTTTTGTTTGGTTTATGAAAAATAGATAAAGGAAATAAAATTATTATTTAGTTATTTGGTAGGAGAGAAAAGAGAAATAAAGAGTGAGAGGAAGAGAAAAAGTAATATATTTATAAAATGACATAATTATCTCTAAATGAAAAATAAAAATAACAATTTTGGTTTTGTATGTTTTGTAATCATGAAAGGTATAATGGTATTTTTAATTTTATTTCTCTTTTCTAATGGAGATTTCTTTCCAAATTAGAAAGAAAATATTTTGGTGTGGGACCTGTCATATTTTTCTTTTTCTTCTCTTGTATACCAACGGAGGAAAAGATTATTGATAAGCGTGTAATCTTTCCCTTTATTTTTTTATCATCTTCTCTTTTTCATGCTTTCCAAACAAATGTTTAAGAATTTATATTGAGAAAAATTCAAGTCTCACATCGACTAGAGATTAGATAATTGAATAGTATATAAGTGAAAAATAACCCTCACCTTATAAATTGGTTTTGTAGGGTTGAGTTAGACTTAATCTACTATTCTGAAATGGTATCAGAGTCATTTAGATCCACTTTAAATGGGTCACCCACCATTAATGCATGCACCATAGGCATGAAGGGGTGTATTAGGAAAAACTCAAGTCCCGCCAATCCTAAATCATTAAAAGGGCTACCCACCATTTATCTACGTATCAGTGCTGAACGTGAGGGAGTGTATTGGGAAAAACTCAAGTCTCACATCGATATATAAGTGGAAAACAATTCTCACCTTACAAGTTAGTTTTGTAAGATTCAATAGTTAGGCTTAATCCACTATTCTAAAAATCTATATATAAAAAAAAATAGTGAATAACACAAAAATATCGTCGCTTAAACTTCTAATAAGCACACAAGTATGCCCACTTTCTTATAGAATAGGAGAATTCCAAAAAAAATTATTAGAACCTATGAACCATCATACTATGTGTATGTAGCCAAAAAATTAAATTACACAAAGTGTTATTTCTGACGGGCCTACATAAATCAGGAACTTTGATAAAATAAGGCCGAGAGAGAGATGGCCCATATCAAAATCCTTCCTTGGGTTAATCTCTCGCTGCTGTCCAATTCCATTACTTGAAAAAGGTTAGTTATTCTCACCCTCAATTATACGCAACAATCCCACTGAAATATGATACTCCTAAGAAAAAAAATGGATAATAAAAAACATAAATAATACAATAAATATATAAAAAAAGATTGTAAAATATAATCATAATCTATAATTTTATAGAAAATTGTTAATGTAACATTGTACTAGGTGAGTGGGTGAGTTGTAAGGGTCTTTGGTCAGTGGTCCAGTTGATCATAAATGGAAAGGTATATAAAGTTTATTATGAGCTTTGAGTCTCGTAAACTTAATTTCTCAGAGACCTTAAAGAGAGAAAGTGGAGTAAGAAGCTCTAGAACTCTAATACTTGTTCTCTTCTTTCTAGATTTCCTGGAGGCGTGACAAACTTTTGTTGATCCTTGAAGTGGTAATTGGTGAAGGATTTATATCACTGTATTCTTGGCAAGCGGATCAAGTTTCGTTGTAGTAGTACAGTATTGTCCTCAGGGATTTGTGATATTGGTAATTCCTATTCTAATGATTTATAGAGTAAAATCAATATGATTGAAAGTTGATTCAATATGAATTGATTTAGCACAACAAAATAAATTCTAGAAGAAAAATTATATAGGGAGTGGATTGGATTCAGTTGTACTTGCTAACTCCTAAATCTTCCTTAAACAAATATGATTTATAATGATAATATAATTTATAAAATTATAAATATTTATTTATTACATACTTATAAATTAAATTTTAAATTCTAAATAAATTATTAATTAACTTAATATATTTATTTATCTTAAATCTAAGATATAAAATTTAAAAATGTATTTATTCCTATTTTATTTTCTAATTATCAATCATTAATAAAATACTAATTTAAAATCTTATCTAATTATATCATAATATTTTTATATCAAATTTAAAACCAAATATTAGTTATACAAAAATATTAAGATCATATAGAAAATTGTCAATAAGATTCTAGTTAAATAATTTAAATAATTAAATTTCCAATTATATTATTAGTAAATAATTTATTTCAAAACTAATCAAGTTTTTCTATATTAATTATTAGTACAATTTAATAACTTTTAACTTAACAATTGGATCGATGAAATTCAACATACAGTATGAGTTATCGAGCGGAATAACTTTACAAAGAATTACTTTGTGAGTCATTTGATTCCTTCTCCTCTCTCTCTCTCTCACTCTCTCTTTTTTTTTTCTCTCTCTCTATATATATATGTATATATATATATATATATATATATAGATATAGATATTTAAAATTTTATTAATATTTTTAATTTATGATTGTCAATTTTCATAAAAATTCTTATATTTTCGACAATATAAATTTGTTGAAAATATTCCACCAATAATATAACTTTTCTTATGAATTTTTTTATTGGAAATATAAATTTTTCAAAAAATTTATATCTGTCAGAAATTATCGACAGATATATCCGTCAGAAATATAAATTTTCTGACAGATTTGTATCCGTCGCAAATTATCCGTCGGTAAAATCCTTCGAAAATATAAATTTTCTGATAGATTTGTATCCATCGAAATTATCCGTCAGTATTATAATTTTTTTACGAAATTTTTTTCGTCGAAAAAATAAATTTTGCAACGGATTTGTATCGATCAGAAATTATCCGTCGGCAATTTACATTTTTCTTGTAGTGTATCCCATTTTGATGTGATCGAGTGGGTGCTTTGATTGCAAAAATTATTGTGTTGATTTGATAGGGTGGAGTCACTTAGAATGATTATATTGTTAGGAGATATCTATAGATGAATGTGTAACAATGTATTGGTTGAGATGTTTGCATATGATGTATGTTGTGGTGTGATCATGTGCATTTTGAATGTCTATTTGACATGGTTTGCTTGGGACACATGTTTGGCTTTCATGTATTGTATGATATAAAATTGTTTCTATGCTTACATGTTTTCAAACTCTAACTTACCCTTTTGTTTTCATGTGGTTTGAACTACGATAATCATATGTTATATAATAGTATATTAGGGTTAATTAGGCTGGAGGAGTAGTGGCAATGAGTTCGCAGACCCTTTCGTTGGTGTCAATGCTACTAGATGTAACTTGTATAGTTGAAATCGCCCAACACTATGGCATACGATTATTTTGGGATTACTGTATACACATATATATATATATATTGTACCTGTCTGAATGGCACACTAGTAATCTTCTTGTATTCTGAAGGTCAAACAAGAGCTCCAAGTGAATATTCCAATGAGAGGGAAGATACCTGCAAAAGGCATTCCGACGCTCAAGTCAGGACAAGCACGAATATTGATAGTAATTAATGAACAGTGACATTACTTCGAGATGTGAACTATTTATAGTGACATTAATGGCCTTGTCCTCCATGGGCCCTGTACTAGGGTTACCTGATTAGGTAATACACCTCTAATTGTCTTATTCATATGATAAACCCTTAATAACTATTTAGGGATGATTACAGATCCTATGGACTACTTCGTTCAAGGTTCTTCGGTCATTGGTGGTGCCGATTGGGTGTCGGCAACCAGATACAACATGTTTGGCCGATCCGGTAGGATCGTTCTCGGCCTCCATTTGGGTCGACCGAATGTAGGTGGCCGAATGGCCCTACCCGTGTGTGTGTATATATATATATATATATATAGAGAGAGAGAGAGAGAGAGAGACATATTTCCTTCTCTAATCTTTTATGTTATAGTAATCTAATTTTCGTTATTAGTTGTAATGATTCCATTTAAATTACTTATATATATTATAATTTTTTTTCACATATTAAATAATATATATTTATTACTATAAAGTAAAAAAAGTATATATAGGTATATATTATTTTTAATATTATTGATAATTAATATTATATATATATTTATAACAAACTAATGATTTCATAAATATAAATTAACATACATTAATATAATTTTACAAAAATGTAAATATTTGAAGAAAATCAATTAAAAGTATAAGATATAAATATAAATTTTACATCAAAATATACAAATTTGTCTCTTAATAGTTATATTTTTTTGGCTTAAATATGTTAAAACTACCTTCAATTATGTCAATTTTCAGATTACTACTTTTAAATTTTTTTTGTTTTAATTATCTGACAAATTGTTTTTCTTCAATTTAGTACCTAACGTTAGTCCTCATCTGTTAAGTGATGACATGGCAGACGGACTGCCACGTCATCACCCAATAGTGTCTGCCATGTCATCTAAGGGACTGCCATATGGACATGTTGATGATGTGGCAAATACTGTTGGATGATGACGTGGCAGTCCGTCTGCCATGTCATCACTTGACAGTAATAATAAATTAATAGGTAGTAATCTCAAAATCGACCTAATTGAAGGTAGTAATTTGAAAATTGTCACCGAACTGACCTAATTGAAGGTAGTTTGAACATATTTAAGCCGCACTTGGAAATTTTTTCAAAAGTATCTTAATTCATGGCATAATATAAAACATTTGTTGCTTTTGTTTCTAGTTACATGTGTTTTATGTCTTCTTCATCTTATTAATCTTCACTTTTCTCTACTTCTTCATTGTCTACTATCTTTGTTGGAATTTTTAGTCTATTTTTTATGACAAACTAAAGTTTGAAGTTGATGAATTGTATGAATATTCGCATACGCTCCTTTCACTCAATGTAATTTATGCAATTGAAATATGGTATTACTACCTATTAATTTATTATTTTTTGTTTTAAATACCTGACAATTTTTTTCTTCTTCAATTTAGTACCTAACGTTGGTCCCCTCTATCAAGTGATGACATGACAGACGGACTGCCACATCATCACCCAACAGTGTTTATCATGTCATCACCATGTCCACGTGGCAATCCCTTAGATGACGTGGCAGACACTATTGGCTGATGATGTGGCAGTCTGTCTGCCATGTCATCACTTAATAGAGGAGGACTAACGTCAGGTACTAAATTGAAAAAAAAAATTGTCAGGTAATTAAAACAAAAAAAAATTAAAAAGTAGTAATCTAAAAATCAACCTAATTAGAGGTAGTTTGAACATATTTAAGCCTTTTTTTTTTAATAATTCTGATTAGCCTTTTTTTAATAAGCTTATATTTATATTTAATATATTTAAATTCATTAAATTATTCTTTTATTATTAATATATATACTAATAATATTATTAATTATTATTATTAATTTATTAATTATCAATTATATTATTAATGTTAATAATTAATAACGTACTTTTTAATTTATTAACAACAAATACATGTACAATTTTGATTTTAAACAAAAGTGAATACATTATTAGATTAGATTCGGTCATAATTATAATAATATAGATAAATTATTAAGATTCATAAAAAAAATTAATATAATTAATTTTAATTAAATATTTTTTATAAATTTAAGTTTTATTTCAAATATATCATTTACTTTAAATAACTATTATATTTAATACTAGTTTATAAGTAAATACATTGGAACTAGAGTTAATTAACAATACATGAAGTATATAAAAAGAAATTTAACCTAATTTTTAAAATAACTTTTGCTTATAATTAAGATCAAAGAAAAATTCAATTTATTACTTATAATTTAGATTAAATAAAATAATCAATTTCCAAGGCTTATAAATAGACGTTATCTTGCTGGTTAAGTGTTGTTATTGGATGTCAACATCACATTATTATTTTTTCATCCATGAAAATTATTAAGAGGATTTACATACTTATACATTTTTGCTCAATTAACTAAGTTAAATATTAGACCCCTTTATCAACATCTCCCCGTTTGTCATGTCACTTGTTAACGTCATATAATAAAGATATATTAAATTTTTAATAAAAAAATAAAATCACATGATTGTAATATTTAAAGATTAAAAATTTTCAATTAACATTTGAAAATTCAAAATTGCACTATATTTTAACTTTTTCTTTTTTACCTCCAATACAACATTCAATGACATTTTGTCTAGCCTCGAATGAATTTTGTAACCATTTTCAATTCCCTTTACATGTTCCATAGGTAGATAGTCAACGTATAATAAATATATTTTATCATAATTTATTTTAATAAATGAATATAATTTATTATAATTTATAAGTACAATAAAATACAAAACAGAGAAACATAATTTATTATAACTTCTTATAATTTTCACATTAGAAATTCATTCCCATCTAAAATAAAAGTTAAAGTCTTTACATTATATAAAATAGTAAAAATAAAAATTTTTAACACATGATTATAATGGAATATGCCAGTCAGGTACCGAAAAATGTAATCTCCCTTTGCAAATCAGTGAATTGAACATGCATAAATTAGTTAATAAAATTTCAATAAGAAAATAATATACTCATATACATATATATAATACTTAAATATAAACAAATTTTAATTAATTTAACTTTATTTAAAATCAAATATGATTTTTGTTTGTAATGAATATATCTTATATACACTAGCAGGAAAAAAACACTTCATACAAAAAAATAAGGAAAAGAATAAGAAATTATTCATAAAAAATGTAGTTATTAAAAAATAAATAAAGGATAAAATGGTCTATATAAAAATGGAAACTAAAAGTAATTATTGAAAATAATATCTCCTTTATATTTTTTTTTTGTTCGTCCTTGGGGTATTCACTGTCGATAGCGGTGACTAATTTCATTGCTACATTACAGACACATCAAAGGATGAGATAACTGGCCCCAATATCTCCTTTATATATTAGTAGAGATATGATTCTTATTGAAGTGTGGTAGTGAATTTTTTATCCCTTAATTTTACAAATTTTACGCAACAATAATTCTGAGAGACCCTTGTTCTATATTATTTATTGATCATCTTAGTGTGAGTAGGAGAGACACAAAAATGACCACCATTCTCTCTAACAGCATGAGTAGTGGGCGATTTGGCGGTTTAGGATTTTTAGCACAAGTTCTAAAAGGTCGATGGTTCATGCTTTGTGCCTCTTTCTTCGTCATGGCTGGTGGTGGTTCCGTCTATATCTTTGGATCATACTCCGAAGTAATCAAATCTACACAAGGTTATGATCAAAGCACACTCAACTTTTTGGGGTTTTGTAAGGACCTTGGTGGAAATTTGGGTGCACCAATTGGTCTCATGGGAGAGATTACCCCTCCATGGTTGGTTCTCCTCATTGGATCCCTCCTCAACTTTGTTGGCTACTTCATGATCTGGCTTGTGGTCACTGGCAGAATATACAAACCCCACGTTTGGCAGGTTTGCCTTTACATCGCCATTGGTGCTAGTTCTCAAAACTTTTACAACACTGGAGTAATAACCACCTGCGTCAAAAACTTCCCAGAGAGTAGGGGCACCATATTAGGGTTGTTGAAGGGTTACCTTGGACTCAGTGGAGCCTTCTTGACCCAACTTTACTTGGCCATTTATGGGAATGATTCTGAATCTCTCATCCTTCTCATTGCATGGCTCCCTGCTGCTATACCAATCGTGTTTGCATGTGTGATTCGGATCATGAAGGTTGGAACTAGACAAGCCAACGAGGGGAAGTTAATCACCCAATTTTTTTTCGCTTCAATTGCACTTGCAATATTCATCATGGCTATGATCATTGCTCAGAAACAAGTTGCTTTCTCCAAAGCAGGTTACGCTGGAAGTGTTACTGTGGTATGCCTTCTTCTTATCATTCCTTTGTTCATTGTTATTAGAAAGGAGTTCTTAGAGTGGAACATCAGGGAAAAAGTTGCACACGCACGTACTCCAAATGAGATTGTCACAGAGAAACCACAAATTGTTGAACCTGAGCCTAAAGAATCTCCACTCCCTCTAAATTCTTCTACTTGTTTTGCCAATATATTCAATAAACCTGAAAGAGGAGAGGATCACAGCATACTGCAAGCACTGTTGAGTGTTGACATGATGTTAGTTTTGGTTTCATCATTTGCTGGCTATGGAACAAACGTGTCTATAGTGGACAACTTGGGACAAATTGGCATGTCTCTAGGATACACTGGCAACACAGTGAGATCATTTGTGTCACTTGTGAGCATTTGGAATTACTTTGGGAGGGTCTTGGCTGGTTTTGTGTCAGAAATTTTGCTTGAAAAGTACAAAGTTCCACGCCCTTTGTTGTTGACCTTTTCGCATTTGCTTACATGCATTGGTCACCTTCTCATTGTGTTCTCAGTACCCGGTTCCGTCTACTTTGCATCAGTGATAATTGGATTCTCGTTTGGTATAATGTGGCCAATGTTCTATGCACTTGTCTCTGAACTCTTCGGTCTTAAATATTTTGCCACACTGCAGAATTGTGTGCTCATGATTATTCCCCTTGCATCATATGTGCTAAATGTTAGGGTCACTGGCTTCTTTTACGACAAAGAGGCAACAAAGCAACTCAAAAAAAGTGGCCAAGAGTGGGTGAAGGGCACAGAGTTGACTTGCATTGGAACCGAATGCTACAAGCTTTCTATAATAATATTGGCATGCGTTTCTTTTTTTGCAGCAGTGACTTCTTTGATTCTTGCAATGAGGACCAAGAAGTTCTATAGAAGTGACATATACAAGAAGTTCACCAAGGATGCAACAACTGCAGAAACGGAGTTGACTAAATCCTCGATTCGTAAGGAAGAGCGAGTGGTCAATTAATAATGGAAGAAACTATGCACTATAAACACATCGAATTTTAGTTGACAAATATATTGAGCTGAAGTATGGTTGTGTTTCTCATGTATTTTGTTATGTGTAATGCAATCACACTCATATGTGTTATTTATGATTTCCATTACTTCAAGTTATTGTTGGAAATTCTCTGTTATGAATATTTTCATTAAGATAATTTGCAACTTTTGTAAGTTCTTTTTCATAAGCAACAAAACATCAAAGAAACGAGACTGTGTCTTCTGACTCCTACCTATAAGACCAGTAAAATAACCACTGTTACCAACATAAGAACTACATATTATTCAACATTTTAAACAAATTAGGGATTGAATTAACGAGTGGGGATGATCAATACAAGCAACAAGAACTGAACAACGGGATGATTACGAAGGAAAACGATGGTGAGCAGAAAAGGAAAAACAATGTATTTAAGACAAATAAAAGAAAATGGCTATTGCTCCGGTGCCCTCTTATTTGAAGGGGTTTTGGTGCCCCTCAGTACAAAAGTTGGGTTTTTAAGGGCAATAAGGTAAATTGATAAATTGACTGAAGGCTATCAATTTACCTTATTGCCCCTAAAAACCCAACTTTTGTACTGAGGGGCACCAAAACCCCTTCAAATAAGAGGGCACCGGAGCAATCTTGAAAGAAAATATATGTGTTGCAAAAGTTTAGACATTGAAATGGTCACCATGACCTGAACTTGAGTAGTATATATAGTGACATAGAAGAGTATCACTATCCATACATTAACAGTGTCACAAAGGAAAAGTAATGTTGCAAGGCTGAACATGACCTACAGTATATCTACCAAGTTTAAACCTACTTTGTTTACTTCTTATATACATTATTTTAATTTCCAATTTAACCTGTTTAAAAGTTTAACCCGATCTGAGAGCTTATTTTTATAGTATATTTTATAAAATGTTTATAAATATAGATTTAAATAGGTCAACAAATCTTCATCATCACCTAAATTATTCATGTTTTTCTTTATATATAATAGTTGGACTCAAGTTCGAACATAGAACCTCTAATATACTATTCTAATTACTATTACTGTTAGAACGACTTTAATAATTCTTATTCATATTTTGTAAAGAATAACAACAATAATATTACAAAATTCAACCACTTATTATATTACAAGAGAACTGTGACTCTTTTACTAATGGAGATGAAACGCGTCAAATATATTTTTAGAGATTTTAAAAATTTACTATCATTAATTATAATATCGTACCATTATCACATATAATTATAAAAAAAATACAAAAGCAAAACAATACAGTTATATAGATATGTTTGAGCATTACTCTTGTATTTATATAATAATAACCCTTTCAAAATTTTGAATTAAATTACTTTTGTTAAAAGCTTACTATTGGTAACCGTATGTATATTAAATGTAAGTATAATATATATTACATTATATAGTTTTATATAATATAATATTATTTATTATATGATGAATAAGTTGATCAGACCTAGCATACATTTTTTTTAATGCATAAAACCCAACTTTTTTTTTTTTAATTTAAAAGGACTTTTTAAAAAGCTTATACCTAATGCTTTTAATAAACAAGGGAGGCTGAGTCTTTGATGGGCCACATATCCTATTTTCACCTTTTAAGAAAATTAACATGATTTTGGTTTTTACCATCCAAAATCACTCTCCTATTAGTTATATCTTTAATTCTATATTTGAAAACATTTGCTAAAAGAGAGTGTTTGTAGGGCTATTTTTAAATGAGAAAATTTGCTAGGACGCTGATTTTTTATTTGAAATTTGTTTTTCAGTAGAAATCAAAATAAAAAATTTAAAAGTTAAATTGATGCTATTATTTTTTACACATAAAAGAAGAGTTAATCCAAAAAAAAAACGAAGAGAAAGAAGAGACAGAGCACGTGAGGGACAGGTGAAGTGTTAAGGAAAAAAAAAAAAGACGTTTGATTAAAAATGTATTTAATTATTTGAAATATTTCATTTGATTTAATGTTAATTTGATGGAAATAATTATTTATTAATTAAAATAAGTAATTTTTTTTCTTGAACGACTAATTATAGAAAAAAACTATTATTTTATTCTTATAAGAAATTGAAGTTATGTTGATGATGATCACATATGAATTCAATGGATAACTATTGATCCACAAACATGAGGTTCAACAAGTAGAAAGTTGTTTTAGATTAACCGACACCTCAAGTTTGAATTATTGTTAAATACTCATAAAAAAATATTATTGTTCATAGTAGTTATATCTATCTTAAACAAGATTGTTGTTGGTTGAAGATATATGTAGTCTATATAATAAAAAAGTTTAATATATTATTTAATTTCTAAATTTATTGAAATTTTTTAATTAAATTCGTAAGCTAAAAAAATTGTAATTAGATATTCATTTTTCTATATTTTTATAATTTAGTCTTCAAATTTAGAAATTTATTTATAATTCATAAAAAATTATGGAATATTCTATATATCTTTATTCATGAATAATCACATTAAACTATTATTTCATGTCTTCATTTATATATATCAAACTTTAATTTCTGCTTATAAATTTTCTCTCATAGTCTCACTATTCATAAGAATTTTACACACAATTTCTATGAGCTAGTTTTTTTTAAATAAAAAAGATATGTAGGAGTGCAAAAACATCATTACAAGACCAAAACATCCTCAACAACGTTGACAACTTGAGGCCTACTAATCATTTACAACACACCCAATATATAAAACATGGAAAAGTCGAATAACAAGGATCATGGAAAGACTAGACCAAAATCCATGAAACATTAACAAAAATGAAAAGTAGGTAACACACAAAGATTGTAAAAAAAAAAAAAAAAAAAAAAAAAAAAAAACCTCCTTAATATAGGAGGAAATTGTACCCAAAAAAATTGCAGCGATAATCTAACCCATAGGCAACAAGCTTATCAACACAAGTGTTGCCTTTCCTGGAAATATGCAAAGAAAAGAAATTGTAAATACCTCTTCAATTGGCACCGAATAGACCAAGGAACAATAAGAACATTTTGATAAGCAGTCAATGCCAATTTTAAATCACATTCCAATCACAAATATGATAAAAAAAAAAAAAAGATATGTAAAAATTACACATGTAAAATAAGGTATTTGAAATAAGAGAGAAACAAGTGTTTGCATATCACTATTCGTATATGGTAGTATTTTTTAGGCCAACTTATACTATTGATCTTTGTATATTATACAATTTGCAATTTTGATCCCCTAGTAGAATGGAAAAAATGGGGCTTTGAATTATTCCACAGAAAAAATAAAAGTTTAGTTCATAATTTTAACCACTTGTGTGTCAAATTGTCAATCTACACCAATAAAATTTTAAATGTTAATTAATATTATTATAGCATTGGTCATAACTTAACATTGTGTAAATGATATGAAAATTAATATTTAATAAAACTTAACCTAAATTGTACATTTAATTTATATTTTCAAATTATTTTACAACTTTTACAAAATAAAATGAAACTAAAAGTTAAATTTAACATAAATATCTTTAAATATTAATTGTCATATCATTTATTTAATGTCGAATCATGACTAATATTTTAATTTTAATGATCAACAAATTAGAAATTTAACGAAAGAATTAAAATTATAAAATTTATAAAATTGAGAGTTTAAAATTGTAAAATAAAAAATTAGAAATCAAAATTTCATATTACATAATATAAAAAACAAAAGTGTAATTTAATCTAGTTTTCAAAATGTGTTAATCGACAAAGTTACCAATTTTAAGGAAAAAATAATAAAATTTATAAACGAATTTGATTTTATCATTGTAGAAAAATGTATGCTCAACTCAATTGACAAAACTATACTTCATATATCAGCTATGATTTTTTTTTTTTTTTAATATAACCACATTTTAATTTCCCTCCAAAATGCGAGAGAAGAAACCCATCAATATAGGTTGAACAGCCCATAGAAAATGTTTGCTTCATGACTTTGAGCTTCTCTCACACAACACCACACAACTGCACCACTTTGCTATTTAACAGTCTCAATTTCAAATACCAACTTCGTGTGATGGATATGAACGACCCTTTGGATTTCGAGGTAGAAGACGCCCTTCTCAAATCCCCTCCTATCAACAACAAAAGGTATTCCTTTCCCCCAAAATTTGCATCCTTTTGCCCCCAACTCTTCAAAGTTTCAATTTTTACCAATTTTTCTCTCTTGGGTTTAGGGTTTTACAGTTCCCCTCTTGCAATTTTATTATAATCCATGCTTTGCGTTATGTGGGCTTAACTTGGTTTTTTCAAACTGTGGGTTATAACTAGCAACTGTAATTTGAGTGTCCACCAGGAAGAAAATTATTGGGTTGGATGATCTTCTTCAAGATCATTACAGAGAACAGGACAAGCTTTTAGAGAAGGGCAATAAGAAGGCTAATACTAAGGCAAAGAAGAAGAAAAGTTCCTACGATGATAAAGATAGCAAGGAAGCCAAGTTGACTAGGATAGTTGAGAAATGTCACAATCAGGCATAGACTATTTACCTATTATTATCTCTCTTTGGCTAAGTTTCTGTGTACTTGGCATTATCTGTTACTGATCACTTGGGTTTTTTCATCCAGTTGAAAGCTTTTGGTGAAGAACAGGAAATTCCCCTCTGGGGAGTAAAAGTTTTTGGTGATCAGGTTATTATACTAAGTCAAATTGCTCAGTCATTCTCTGTACATGGTTTGCTGCTTCTAACGCTTATTTGTTTGAATACTTGTGAGGTTAGTAATGTTTTCATTTTTTTAATGGCAGAAAGCCTTTCCCCCTCTGGAGTTTCCTGATCTTGGAAGTTGTAACCTTTTACAGTCATTTTTGAACAACAAGCTCAATTCTGTGGTGGAATTGACAGAAGACAAAGGTTGCTCCTGTGTCTAGTTTGTTTAGGCTATGATGTTGTTGCTTTTTGTTATTTTGTAATGTCAAGCGACCATCTATTCTTAGTATGGCAAAATACTGAATCAAGCCAGATTTATATCAAGTTACTGCTAACATGCTATCAGAGGAGATTGATGTGCCTGTTTTTAAGTGGTAATCTTATTTAATACTATACATTCTTTCAGGAGATATCTTTCTTGAAGGATTACTAGTCAACGGTTGGCTTTCAAAATTAGCTTTTCTGTGTGGTCATGTAGAAAAACCAGTAGCCATTTGGGCCTTCAACACAAGTGAGTGAAAGCATATTGTTTATATCTATTAGCATAGCAGCAATATTTGTCATCCATCTGTTTTACTTTGTTCTTTCAGTGTTATATTCATCAAAAGAAGAGCTCCGCCGCTCTTCTAGCGACTTTTGGTGTGCGATTCTATCTTCTGAAAGGGAGGTAAACTTGTTTGATATGTTTACTCTGGGCATTGTACCATTTATAAAAATTAAGATTGTTTGTTTTAATTCCTATATTGTCTGATATCTTATGATTCTCAATAATCTTTTACCAGGTTGATAGGTTTCCATTCAAAATTGATTGGTTTCCTGAATATACAGATCTAAGAAGAGCTCTTGACATTTTTGGGTTTCTCTTTACATTTTCATCCAGTGCCGAGCCTAATAATTTAGGTAACTCTTATATCTCTACTAGTTTATCTCTTCACTTTAGGATACTGATTGTCTTTGTAAAAAAATATGAATTAGTTAAGTTTCAACACTGTAAGTCTGAACTTGCAAGTGTTTATACATTAATATATCCATTAGATTTGTCTTATTTCCTTTTCAATTGCACCTAATGTAGAGATATTTTGCACTGTTTCAAGTGGATTAATCTATATCTTTGTCTTTTAGATTCTGACACTGAAGGACCACCTCAAAACATTAGATCTTGGATCAGATTTATCACTGCTTGTTGTCTGATAAGGTAAGCAACAGTCAAAAGTAGTGAGTCTCCTTAGAGGACAACCAAAATGATTTTTCTGTTGTATGATTCCTTTGTTAGTCATCATTTGAGTTTAAGTTTGCAATGAACCTGATTAGATAGTCTATGGATAATTCAAGTAACAATATTTTTAAAGTATGATGGTGTCAACTAATATCTCTTGATTCTCATTGCAGGAGTAAAAAAGCTATCTTTTCTGCTGTAGAAGCTGAAGAGATAGTTGAAATTATTATTTGTTTATTCCTAGATCGCCAGTTTCAGGGTTTGTTGGTGCTGTTGAATGACTGCATGGAAGCAATTGTGAATTACTTTACAGACCAGGAATGGTGCTCAAGTTGTGAGAACATAGCAAAATTCATTGCTTGCAGGTTATTACTATTATTAATTGCTCATTTGCTATTGCTATTATATGTTGGTAAGAATACATAAACATTTTTTTGTCAGTAATATTACTTTTAATGTGTTAGCTGAACCCTCAATTAAAAAGGTCTAGGCTTAAGTAGAATTAAAGGGTTTAGAAGTGGACTAGAACCAAATTTTGATGGTAATAGAAAATATAATTGTATTCAGTGATAATAAAAGGGGATGCAGAGTTATTTAGAGCCAGTTGTGAGTTGTGGGAAGGGAAATGGAAGGTAGAGAACTGGGTCTCTTTCATACCCTGTGAAGGAGAGAAGTGTACTACTTGTGTTTTTGATATTTGTTCTGTATGAGTATGACTGTATCACATTGATACTGCTGATACTTATATTCAGGTATACTTCTATCAACATCTTGGTCAATCATTAATAATACTCAAATTGCAGCGTAAAAATTTGCCTATGTATCTTGTAGCTACAGTTTTCTTCATGTTTATGGATGGGTCAATGAATGAGAAAACTTAATAGAGTTTTATACGTTCTCAAACCCTTTGTACGGTTAGCTTTAATGGAATTAATGACATAGTGTGTACTGCAAATGAACAAGTTAAACTGTATGCTGCTACGTATTCTCTACTTATTGCCCATTGGCCTTTTATATTGTGATTGCTTATCTTCTCTTATTCTTACTTTCTTGTATGCGCAGAGTCTCAAAAGATTTGAATTGCATCCAAACTGTTGAATGTATTTCAGAAGCAAGCTCTCGTAGCAAGCAACTTAGGAGTGCTGTTGCCTATCAAACACTGTTTACTTGTTTTGATGGAGTATGTTGCTTGCCCTTTTCTTATCAAGTTCATTTATGCTTGTGCATATAAAAAAAAGGTCCTGGTCATATATGATGGAAAATTACTTTGTGAGAAGTTATACATGAAATCTGTTGTTTACCTGTTTGAATATTTAGGGATTTTATGATAAAATTAAAAATTTAGCAACGAAAATCCATAATCAAAGTTATGAAAATTTATGCATTTTTCCACTCATTCTTGTTTTGGTATTAACAAACACCTCTAAAGCATATTTGATCTGAAATTTTTCCGCCACTAAATTTTCAAAACAGGCTCTTAACATTTCAATATTCATTAATCTATTCTATTATGCAATATAGAGTATAGTCTTGTTTGAGTGTAGATCTATTCACTAATTGTATAATGTATTTTGTTTTGTTAGTGGAGGTTTCATTTCCATTTAAAAAGCTTTTTGTTTATAACACTTGGCAGAATGTGCTAGCCATTAGCCAACTTGACTCGATAACAAAATGCAATCAGAAAATTTTGTCAAACAAGTCAGCAATGAATACAACCAAATAGATTTGCTTCTTAACTTTCAGAAAGCGAGATTGACATTTTTGTCCTCAGGTCAACAGTGGAGAAGAGATCCTCAGATCACTTACTGCAATTAACTTCAAAGACAAAAGTTGTGATTTCTTCAAGATGTATATACATTTGGTTTTGATAGAGAATTGGGTTTTGTCCAACTCATTAATTGAAGACAATCCAGTAATCTATGAGATGTTCTGTCGTTATCTTCAACATTGTTCTACCTTAATTTCAGCCACAAACCTACGATCATACGCATCAAAGGTGAATGAAACAACTTTCTTATTTTTTACCCTTGATTTGGTTACGGTGTGATTTCATGTACAGAAATAATTTTTACAGGTTCGTCATAGGGCTGCATATCTTCTGCATTTCTCCATCTACAAATGACTGGTTTCAGGTACAGAAATTTTTTTTCTTTTCAGGTTCGTCATAGTGACTATTTACCAATGTTTAGCATTCTTCCCTCACAAACTGCCACACACAAAAAAACATACATTTCCATTAAGAATGCATCTTCTCTGATTTGACATTTATTTGTATTAAACATTTTTGCCTTCACAGAACAGAGAGAATCAGATAAACAGCTGCTTAATCTCACTCTTTCTTGTTTTTAGGGTGGCCAGAGATGGCCAAATCTTAAAGGGTGAAAGATTTAGAAATGCCGTGTTGCATTGGCACCTATCATATTTTGACTGTACATGAGATTCTTCAGACTCCCAGAATGCACTACTCTTGTTAAGCATGAGATGCTTTAATGCCATTCTAATAGCAAAGATGCGGGGTGAAATTGGTTCCTTTGCTTCTTGATGAGGTTCTGGCTGGCATGAATCAAGATTTTTTGTTCATCCTAAGTATAAGTTGCTATGTGCTAACATGTAACAACTTTTCTCATACATGTAACGGCATGTGTCTGTGCCCTTTAATGTTAAAGTCCAAAGTAACTTATTATTATTATTATCATGATCCAAAGGTACCTTATCTTCTGTGGTTTCTTTTGTGCCTGTTTCGTATCTCTAGTCAATGCTCCTAGTAGCTAAAGCGTGGAACTGCAAACTACAAACAAGTAGCTGTGGTGTTAAAACTCGTTTTAATTCTTTATCTCTTAAAACAATTCGTTTTAATCCCTTGATTTTTAAATTTTAGTTAATATTATTCTCTCATTACAGTTGTTGTTTTGATTTTGAAGTACGATCTCAAACTATTTTTTGGTTGAAAAAAAAATGAAATTTATTATTTTAAATTTACATATATGAGAATTACGAAACTCAGTTTATGTATAAATAAAAATAATTACGAAAATTGTTCAAAAAGTGAGTTCCATGAACGACAAAAACAGATTTGATATTAAATTTTTCAAAACCGAATCTAAATCAAGTTTTAGAGAAAAGACTACCACAACTTCAATGAAAATTGTTATATCTAGTATTTACTTCATTTTGAGAAATCAGTAGATCAACTCTAATAATTTAAATATTTATAGTTGATTCGTTCGGAGTGAATCTTAAAAGAAAAAAAAAATGTAAGAGTCTAGTGTAGTTTTTCTTTACTTAAAAAGAGTTAATTAAGATATTTAACCACTCTTAAGCATTAAAGTGAGTTGGATTTATGATATGGGTGGATAAAGTGAAAATTTGAAACAGGATGGTGAGTTGGGAGAGCCACCGCCACTTTTTGTTAATTTTGAAAGGGAGGTTCGGAAGGGCTTTGAATTAGGTTCGGACGACGCAACGGTAATTTCAGTTAAAGAAGCCGTTAGTCTCTTTTCGCTTTTCTTTTCCCTTTGTTTTCCTTCCAACACACTCCTTCGTTTATTCTCTTCGAATCGATACTCCAATTCTCTGCATCATCCATCACGCGAGGGGGAGAAAATGGCGAAGAAATCCATCGGAAGCTTAATGCGGAAGAAGCTTTCTGATATCACCAACAGCACCATCCCTCACTCCCAACAACTTGACACGTTTCCTTCCGAGAACAATTCCATTCAACAACTCCTGAAGGTACATTAATTTACTCTTTCACTTTTGTAATATCATTCTCTCTTTCTGTTTTTAATTGGTTGAATTGTGATGCAGGAAAGGACGGCGTTGATCCAACTGCTTGCGGAAAGAAAGTATCCTCTCGTGCTCCTTTTAGGATCTGAATCGAAAGCATTAAAGTGAAATGTTAATGTTAATTGAACTAATGTTGTTTCAAAATTGAACAGTAAGATTATTGAAGTGAGTGGCGCGGCGCTGCAGAGGCTGAGAGGCGATGTGAAGAAGCTGCAGCTTCAAAACTGGAACCTCGCTCAGTCAAATAGCCACATGTTAGCGGTTAGTTAGTTTCCACCGAATTGAACAAATGCTTTGTTAATTGAAGGTGATTGTGATAGTAACTGTTTCTGCTTGATTTTGCAGGAGCTTAACTTGGGGAGAGAAAGGGTGAGTTACTCAGTGAGTTGGTTCATTTCCCTAACTCTATTTGTATTTGTGGATTGTCTAAGATTGTTTTGAATTGTTTCAGATAAAAACGCTGCAGCATGAAATTTTTTGGAGAGCTGCTTTGCTTAAAGGAAAGACCATGGACGTGCAGGTATGTCATGCTTTGACATGAATAGTGTACTTTTTATGGCTATGAAGCCCCATTGTTCAAAAAATTAGAAAGTATTACTGATATAATTGGTTTTAGAAAACAGTCCAGGATCACAATTTTAGCCACAATTTCAAGATTTTTCAAACCTCAATTCTACTAAAGTTGAAGCGACATCAACTGTATTTAACTGCAATTTCTCAATATTAAAAACATGTAACTAAACTGATGTCGTAATTTAAAATCTTTAGTATTGTACCCTATCTGTACTGATAATTATATAACTAATCGTATAATCCAAGGAGTATCATTCAATTTTTATTTTATTAGAATTCTATTGAGTAATACATGTTCGGGATAACGCTAACATATTTTGCACAAGGCTAAAATTAGAAAGGGCTGAATCTTTTTCTTTATATCCTTAATGGGTAATTCAATTATACAGAGCCAAGTTTATTGAGTGTAGGACAGATGATTTTTTGTGATTTTTAGTCATGAGTTGGCGAAAAATGTTCAACTTTATAACGTGTATAGGAAAAGTTATCCATTGGTGATCCTGTTTTTATGCCATCTCAGTCTTCAATACGTCCTCAAACAATGCGCAATATGTAGTAGGATAGGCCATAAACAATGCTTTCCCTTCCTTTTTTTTCCCCTTAATCTCTCTTATCGTCGTATGTGAACCGGACCTCCTCTTCATTTTTACAGGAAAAAGTGGAGATTGACCACGAAAAGAATCCACCATTATCACAGTTACAGGTGTTGGGGCTAAAACCTTTCCCTTAATTGTTTTCCAAATTGATGACATTGATGAATGTTATTCCTTATTCTTTTTCTTGTATTTTGATTGGCTCAAGGAAGGAGATGAAAAAGCAGGGCAGCCAACCCCTAAAGCTAGCAACGATGAACAACATAAGAATATGAATAGGAGACGCATGAGAAGTAAATGTAAATGCTGGAACTAAGTACCTTCATGGAAATTTTTCTGACATTTTTCTCTCTCAAGTTTGTTGAAGTTTGCTATGGAACTTTGCAGCTACTGGTTCTTCTACTGCTTCCAAGAATACAAGCAAAGACAAAGTTAAAGACAATAGGTTAGTTCACGTTTTAACTTTTAGCAACATCTACATCGACTCTTTAGATCGATAAACTTTCATTAACTCTTCTAGGAAGAAAAAATATGAAGGAAAAATAAAATAAAGTTTGTTCTCAAGTTAAATTTAACTTATGTACAAATTTATTTAAAAAAATTTGCAGAAAAGAGAACTTTTATAAATTATCTTATGTATAAATTAATTTTAGCTTACGAAGAAACATATTTTATATTTTCCTCTTATTTAGTTGTGATGAATACACAGATTCTGAGAAAAATTCTTAACATTACAAGATAATAATTTTGTAGAAAAATTGTTAATATGGTAAGTTCCTCTTTTTGGGTATATAGGAGACGTCTGAGGAGACATTCTACAACGTTCAAAACCCATGAACATGAACCTCTAGAAAATTTGTTCGAGTTAGAGGATGCTACATATCTTATCACACAATCTGGACCTAACAAACTGAGATCTCCAACTTCGAAAACTGAAAGAGGAGAAAATACTGTTTTAAGGAGGGAAGCTCCAAGGTGTTCTTTCGGAAGACCCTTGCGAAGAGCAGTTCAGAAGGTTCAATCTTACAAGGAGATTCCTCTAAATGTCAAGATGCGAAGACTAGCATAAAAAGCTAATTAACCGATAGAATTATATTTAATGTTCTTTGTTTAATCATTTAACATTTTGTATCCTATGTTGATGTTGAGTAGTAATGTTGTATACTACGATCCTAGTTTGTTGGCTATCATTCATCGAGTATTTTTTTTCCCCTTTCATCACTGTTTTTTTATGAATCGAAAATAACAGTCACTTTACACAAATCTTAGGTGATTGTTTCGATACCCTTTGTCTCAAAGGGTTTTGGTGACTTTTTATACTTAGCAAAAGAAATCATAATTTGTATGTTCTAATGTAATGTAAAATTTCTATTTTAAACACTTCAACTACAGTTTGATTTTCTTGCATGATATTTCTAAGAATATTTATGTCACAATCTATTGCCAATAGAACACAGATGGATTAATAACGTGTGAAAATAAATGAAAAAAAAAAAAAAGCAAATAGGACTTTTTTTTGGTGACACTTTGTATTTTTTTTGGTAAAGCAAGCAAATAAGACTTTGGAACTGAAGTACAAACTAAAAAATATACAAGAGTCACTTAATGAACTAAATCTGATATGACAACAAGGTTTTCTCTAAGATTTTATTTCCTAGTTATATGAGGCTTATACCTATTCCACATACAATTTTCTTCTCCTTTTGAAGTTCTTTTGGATAAACAAAATAATTAAATTTTATGCTACAAATTTGTTTATAAATTTTATAGAAATAAAAATTAAAAAATATTTTAATGAATATTACCAAAAAAGTTATTAAAATAAGTTAACAAAGACTTTTAAGTGATTTATGCAAAGATTAAATAATATTCATAATAGATTCCCAGAATAGACACGTTGTAATGGCAAAATTATAGACGGAAAATACTTGGAGAGCCCAAACACTCCCTGTCTAATTGCCAAAAAAAAAAACTATAACTATTGCCTATTGGTTGGAATAGCCTTGTAAATGAATCACCAGTTTAAACTTTAAAAGAGCTACCTTTATTGTTTCAATATCTGTTTCTTAGGATTACTTGATCATTTTTTGGTCAGAAGGGTTGCAAGATCCTGTGCTTAGGATTACATGTCGGCCTATAGTTCCAATTGTCCAAAACATTTGGTGAACTCTACTGAAATTCCAGTTACAACTCCAGATCCAAGCCCGTGATGCTTTTATTACAGGGTCCAAGTGAGGAATATTTTACATCAAAGAAGTTGGACCCCCATTTAAAACAACAAAAGAAGACAGAAGATTATAGTATTAAAGAAAATGACACAAGAAATGATTTTGAGCTTTAAAGGTCTTAAAGGCATGTGAACTTTTTCTTGACAAGTGATTTCTGACCGAATCGAAATTGTGCAACCATGTGCAATGAGACTCAATAGTCAATACCACAGTTTCTTTGGTGCTTTGTGTGAGTATCATAGCATCATCCCATGTTCTTCAATAAACCAATGACTTTACGAAGAAACCGTGTGGGGCCTCCTCTTTCAATTTTTATGCGTAATAACATTGCTAATCCTTTCCTTTTGGTGTTTGTTTAGACAATGATGTCCCTTCTGTTATATTATATTTACCTGGATTTTCATGTACCCTTTTTCCTCCACTTTGTAGAAAAATTTAAATAAAATGTAAAAATGGTTCATGAGTATTCTTTAATCAGTGTCTTGCAAATGAAGAGACAAATATTAAAATATTAAAGCATTTAGTAATAAAAAATAAAATAAAATAATTTATGGATGACTCTTACAAGTCTCGTGAACATGGAAGAATTGCTTAATGTACCCACAGATTCCAATACAGAAAACAGATTTGACTCAAGCTGCAATTTAGAAAATAAAATTCTCTTTTATCGATAAAAAAAAAATACATCAACCATAATAAAAATCAACGTGAGCTAGTTTGCAAAATCAATTTAAATTTAAAATTTTAATTTTTAAAATATTATTTAAATATAGAAAGATATTGTTAAAAATGAAAAATATTATACTTATTTTAAGAATTTATTTTCTCTTTTAAAACTAAAATATTAGGTCAATAAATAAATATTCTTGAGATGAAAAATTATCTATAAAGAAGGTCATCAACTTAAATGAAAAAAATTATACAAAAATAGATTTTCAAACTTCAACCATAAGATTTATGAGAAGTTTTCAAATTTCATTCACAAAATTTACGATGAGGAGTTTTAAAGTTTTATTTGTAAAATTTCTAATAAAGGGTTTTCAAATTTTATCTATAAACCTTAGAGAGAAGATTTTCATAAACATAATTATACATTTTGAGATAATGAGCATATTTACAGTTGTAAGTATGAGAGGTCAAATCATGTTAAATAAATTTGTGTAATTTTTTAACTCTAGTATTATTTTTAGTATGTTTTTTTATCATTGTTATTGTAAAAGAAAAATCTTTTTTTTTGTTCCCAACAAATCCTTATAGTGTCATCTTAACTCTCATCACTAAGTTGACTAGTGATTTAGAAAATAAATTATAATTTTAAATCAATGATTAAACATAGTAATAATTTTAAAGTTTATTTACAAGTCAATGGATCAACTCATATTAAATTATTGCAACTAATTAGTAGTATTTAATTTAATTCTTAAATGTATAATTATGTCATATATTCTTATAAAAGCATGTCGAATGTTTTGTTGAGTAAATGAGTTACTTCATCCTATTCTTATGAGTCTTACAATGTCATATAAGTTTAAGAACTTTTTTTTTTATATCAAATTTCACACAAATACAAATGTGTTCTTATCCTCAATTTTTGGTTTCTAATATATAACTTTCTCTCTCGCATATAATAATCATATTCTCTTTTGTAGCACTTCTCTCATAAAAAATAATTTTTTTTATTTTAAAAATCCTTGCTTATTTGAGTAACTCAACTAAAATACACATTGTCATGTCATCTACTTCGATACAAATATTTTTAAAAGATAATATATCATTAATAAAAAATTCAATAAACACTCTCCATTATAACTATTCTAAAAATTCTATCCCCTATAACAGTTTTATTCAACTCAACATAATTATCTTTTAGATTAACAACATATCATGTGAAATCTAAAAAAGAAAAAAAAAGTAATTTTATCACAACATTAATTAGTTTGAATTTATAAATATACTTGATATGGTAGAATTGACATTCCCATGATAGAAAAAGGCAAGGGAAAACATGCTCTTTTGGATTGTTGGAAATCAAATTGGGCCACGCGGCAGTATCCAAGCAATGCTAACTAACAATCTAACTTGTGATCTGCTCACCATAATACGACAAACTAACGGGCCGTCGTTTTCGTACACTTCGAGACCCAAAACCCTCTCAATTCACATTTTTTTAAATCACCTTTCATCCTTCAAAATTAAAACTTACTTTATATCCGTGATTATTTTTTAATTGAAAAAAATTTCAAATTACTCTTTAATAAAAAAATATAACAAAAAATTTAGTCGACCATGTGATGTTAGTTAGTAGTTAGTTAATTCGATATTATTTTAACCATTTTGAGACTAGCTTGTTAGAAATTATTTAGAATTTCATTTATTTTTAATTTAATGGTTAAATTAATTTAAAAATAATTTTTATATAAGTTAATAAATTAATTATATATAATAATTTATGATAATATGAAAACTTAAAAGATTTTACATTATTATCAAATAATTATGTAAAATTTTAATTTCTCCTCTCCACAAAAGTTTAATGATGCATTTTAATTAGTTATTTTATAGAGATAATTGCTTCTCTCTTTCTCTCTCTTTTTCTTTTTTACATATTTTTAAAAAATATTTTAATAGGTTTTTCATTGTTGAAAATTTCTAAATAAGCACTAATTTAAAATTTAAATAATCATTTTGGTTGTCATTTTTAAAAATTGAATTTTATTATTTACATTATATATTTTATATGTATATATCATTAGTGTTTTTTATTTTTTTCCCACTAAAAAGCAATTGAATTCACCCAAAAAAAAAAAAGTAATAAAAACCTTTATATCAATATCTTTATATAAATCACATCGATCATGTCTGTCAAAGATGGTCTTGTTGAAGTCATAATCCTAGTAGAGTTTGCTTACAAGAAGAGGTTACCAATGTCATAATTTGCTAACACATCTAGGGATTAGCCTTCACAATTTTAATTATTTAATATTTGAATCAATTTAATAGTAACTTTAATTAGCTGGGCCCCATCTTTTGTGTTAACGACTACTTGTGATTCCAAAGATCATCAAAATATGATATGATTGGTGATGGAATTGACGACCCACCTAAAGACATAAAAATAAAAATAAAAATAAAAAGATTGGTTCTTTCTTAGTGACCCATTTTCCCTATTAATTTGTTTAAATTCTTTTTCTTAATCTTAATTGCTTTGAGTAATGGAGCCCACGCGTTTTAAACAAAGTTGGCATCCATGATTCTCTATTGTTCCTTCCGACAGGTATTAGCCGTTAAGGACCCCACTCATGGTGGACTAGCTACTCCCCTTTCTTATGTTCCTCTCACTTCTTTTTTATAATTATGTTACTGCTAGAAATATTTTTTAATTTTATTGATGACTAATTTTAATTAAAAAACATGATTAATCATCTTCAATAAAAATATTGAGTTTAGTACCATTCAACTAGCGTATTTTAGGTTTTTATGAGTTAATATTGTAATATCTTCATGTTTAATCAAAGGTATATTCTATGTTTCGTGTAATTTTAACTTTATGTAAATTAGCTCTTGTTTGTTTGTTTGTTTGTTATAAACCCTAATTGATCAGTTTGATTTGATTTTGCTGTACAATAATTCAATCTGTAAACGTAATTTGCTTATCGCATTACACGTCTGCTTAAATATTGGTTATTTAAAATGGTGCATTAATTAATTATAAGATTTGATGATGGATACGTGTTTGCATATGTACATGAAAGTAACGTATGCTCTTTCCTTGCGATCTAATAGAAGATTTTGAAGTGGACACCAGCTTTTTATTTTTATTTTTATTTTTATTTTTATTCTATAGACAGTTGTTTTAAAAAAACTTATGTTGATTGTTAAAAAATATTTTTTTACAGCTTGTTAAAAAATGTTATTAAAGCTCTATATACTGATTGTTTAGACCATGTTATTAAAACAATTAATCATGTAATACTACTGGGAAAAAAATTGTGTAATACTTAAATCAATAACTTGTTAGTGCTATATTTACTAATTGAACATCAACTTAAAAATAAATAAATAAATAAAATTCCGTGATAGTAAAAATTGTGAAAATAATAACTAATAAGCATATGTTCAGATGAAGTTTTTGTTTGCAGGCTAAAAGTAAAATATAATGGTCACTTCGCTGTTTTCAAAGAATCCATTAGTATATTATCGCTTAAATTTGAAAAGTGATGAATATATATATATATATATATATATATATATATATATATATATATATATAAAAGAAGAGATTTATTTATTTTAGAAGTAAGTCTACCTAGATTTAATCAGTTCAATAACTCGTGTTCTATATCAAATTTTAACAATTTAACTGTTAAATTTACAGTTCTTAATACATAGATCAAGTCTACAAATTTTTAAAAAATTTGAAAATCATTTGATACTTCATTTCATTAATTCAAATTGACGGATAATCATAAAATTATTTTATATATTGATTTGAATTAATGAAATGAAGTATCAAATAGTTTTTAAATTTTTCTAAAATTTTACAGATTTAATTTATGCATTAAGAACTTTAAATTCAACGATTAGAACATTGAAATTTGATATAGAATATGAGTTATTGAACGGAGTAAGTCTAGATAGACTTACTCTTGAAATAAATAGATCCCTCCTCATATATATATATATATATATATAATATACATTTCTTGTTATTTAGTTAATTTGTATTAAAAATAATATAGTAGTTTAAAATTTAATTATTTAGAAAATAATTTTTTTTCTCTCCTCTTAATTTCTTGTCACTATATTTCGAGAAATTCTCAATTAGCAACAAAACTACTAATATACTAAAAGTCATATATTTACTATATCAAGACAAGTAATATACATTTATAACGCATTTAAAAAGGAAAACAATTATATATGTATAAAACAAATGTATACACATATACAATGATCCAGAAAAGAGAAAAAAAATTATATAACTTAAGTATTTGAGTCAATTATTATTATACAACTACCAATATAGTGGTACAAAACACTCAAAAGTTTTGTCATCTACTTGATGGCCTCCACTGCTCATTTTTTAAGACTTATTATTACTCTACTTCTACACTAAGTACAATCATTACAGTGCAAACCATATGCAAACAAATAAGACAAGTTATATTTAAAAACACAAATACTAGTATAGAGAGGGATAGGAAAAAGACATGTGAAAAATAAAGAAAATAATTATTTTTATGATAATTTTTACAGTCTTAATATTTATGACAGTTTTTTAAAAAAAAAAATTAACAATTATTAGAGATAAAATAGGTATAGAACTTTTGGACACAAAGTAATATAATATTTTTTTATTATTAGTATAGATTAGAAAAAGAAGAAGAAAAAAACACTATATATCTTTATAAATTATTTAAAATAAAATTATTTTTGTGAAGGAGAAAAAAAATTGCATGCGGTTTAAAAAATTATAGTGGGTGAATTGTGAGAGAGTATTAGAAAAGGTTTATATAATATGAGAGTAAAATTTCCTTAAGAAAAAATATCTTTTATTGTTAGTATATATAAAATTGATTATGAAATATCTCTCAAGCATTTTGTTTTAGTGCAATATATTTTCGTGTGTAAAAGACTGAAAGTGGTGGAGTCAAAAAGGGTAGAATATGACTTTATTCATCTACCCTTTTATACTAGACTAAGGATATGACTCTCTTTAACTTCCCCCTTAAAGAAATTCGTTAATTCTTTTTGAGAATCATTGTGAAATCTTGCAAGCAAGAGACAACGCAATTAACTTTGGGATCACTTTGATTCGTAGCAAGCACAATTATTCTTTGGCAACTAAGCCCATTAATTTAGTATTATCTTTCCTTTCCTTTTGTTACCAACACAAGTTAATAAAGTTGTTATCGTATAGCTTGTATCCTTAAAACAAGCAAGGACAAAAAAATATTTTAAGGAGATGTATTGAGCGAAAATATTTTTTATGCGAAAATGAGAAGAAAAAAAATATTGGATATCCAATATTGAATGAACAATACTAAAATACATAAGTTATTTAAATTTTCACATAAGAAATACTTATTCTTTAACTAAGCTTTGATGTATTTATAATAATGTTGGGATATAAATAAAATCACACATTGTTAAAATAAGAAAAAATAAAATTTTATAAAACACACATACTTCATTAGTTAAAAACTTTTAAGTGATGATCACAAGCAAAATTGTGAGAATATAATCCCAAAACAAACAATATCTTATCATTGCAGAGTTGTGTGTTATATCCCGGTAAAAATAACATGATATAACCATTCTCTTGATAAATATATCCTTTCACACAAGTAGAAAACAATCTCACAGTAATATCAGAGCCACTAGTTGGATTCGGTGGCACCCAATAACTAACCCATAATAAAAAAATGTAATGCAATGCAAGATAGATTCCGTTGAATGGGAGATTAGGTTTTTTATCTGAGAAAATAATTATTGAAATACAAACAAGATCTCATATCATTAAAATAAGAGAAGAAATAAAATTTTTATAAAATATACATACACATATACTACATTGGTTAAAGGTCAAGGTTGGATATTTTATTTAAGGAGAGAATTGTTGGAATACAAGAGGTGACAAAATGAGTATGCTCAATTCGTTTAGGCCCAACCCGTTGTTGACTTGCAAAAAATGAGCCAAGTTGGGCTAGCTTGCCAAATGAAAATGGATTAAAAACCTTGGCTCGTCCCACCTAAAGGCAAGTTGGTAGGCTAGTCTGCCAAAAAAAATTAAAAAGGGGAAAAAAGGAAGAATTTTTTTTTGCATATATATTTTGGGTTACTCTTTTAACGTATATTTTTTTCAATATCTAAAGGACCTACATAAATTAGTGTACCTAAATAATAAAAAGTACAAATTACAACTAATTTGATTTATTGTACAATAAATCACAAATTATAAACAAAATAAATTTGAAGTGACTTAATTAAACTTATAATAATGATAATAAATAATCAAAAAAAAGGCAGGTCGGCCTGCCCTGACCTACCATTTGGCCTGGCAAGCTAGGCGGGGTGGGTTGGCGAGCTAGAACACTTTGTCGATCTTGCTAATTTTTGATCGGCCAGCAAGTCGTAGCTCATTTTGTCACTCTTACAAATAAGGTCTCACATTGTTAAAATAAGAAGAGAAGTAAAATTTTATAAAGTATACACACTCCGTTGATTAGAGACTTTTTGGGTGATGTCCAAAAATAAAATTGTAAGCACTTAACCCCAAAGTGAATAATATTTATACCAATGTGAAGATGTGTGAAAATACCCAACAAACAATAAAAATATATATACAACCCTCCTCTTGATAAATATATATCCCCATCAAACAATAACCAAAAGTCCATAACCTTAATAAATACTCACTATTTTATCATTTGAAACTCTTGTGTCGTCAAAATCTTAAATAGGATGCAAAGTGTTTGAAGAGTGAATTTCTATTGTAGCCTTCCTTTATGGAATCTTCTTTTTGGAAAAGGGTGAATTATTTTACTTATGGATGTGAAATGAATTATGGGTAATGGAATTGACTATCAATCTTGTAGTTTTGTTTTCAATCTTTAATTCTCTATTTTAATTTTTTGAACAAATCCTAAAAACTCGAAAATCACATTATTTATCTGTCTTGATTGATTGAATTGCTTTTTTTAACTATTTGATTAGTTGTTCGATAATTTCTTTGTTTAGGATTATTGAGAATTTGGAGAGTTGTATACAATTAATTTATGAGTCGCAAAAAAATTAGATTATGTGTGTTTATGTCTATAATTATTATATTACAAATGTAATTAATTTATGTGATAAACTTCAAAAGAATTATACTTAATGAGTGAAGTTGAGATGTTTTAGAAAATCTTTGTTTAAGTAGAATTCACAAGTTTACACTAGGAATCTAAATGATTTGTTTAGAAGGTGTTTGGTTTGAGTATTGATTTTACTTTCTCGAGGATCTAGGTTGAAAATTTTAATTTTCCATGTTTAATTTTTTAATTAAAAAAATAGCATTCCTTGAAAAAAAAATTATTTTCCGTAATTGTTTTGTACCTATGTTTCTCACAAAGTTTATTTCATTAAATTAGATGAAAATCTAACATTTCTAAATTAAATATAAAAAGTTATATTTCAATAAAAGTATCATATTATATTTATTTGTTTATTTAATATAATAAAAATTATTTATTTTCAAAAACATGTATAAATAATTAAATATATTATAATCATTTTTAAGAATCATAATTTTTAAGATTTATAATTTTCAGAAATTATTTGAGAATAATTATTTTCTTATACGTCTGGTGCGAAACTTTCAAAAGATAGTATTTGTTTTCTGACCCTTAAGCTCTACATGAGACTCAACCCTCACTAAATGTAATACCCAGTGTTGGGATACAAACAAGTCCCGCATTGATAAAATAAGAAAAAAAAATAATAACTTATAAAACACACATACTCTAATGTTAGAGAAGCCTTTAGAGTAATGACCAAAAGTAAAACCGTGAGAGCTTAGGCGCAAAGCGGACAATATTTCATCATTGTAGAACATGTTTGTGTAATAACCTTATAAAAATAACCCTTATAAAATATTTCCTTAAACAAATACCATAAAATAATTTTATTAGTGGTATCGGAGCCACAAGGTTAAATGCGGTAAAAAATTTCGCTGCATGAAAGGTTAGGTCCCTTGTTTGAGGAGAGGATTGTTGGGATACAAACAAGTCTCACGTTGATAAAATAAAAAAATAATAACTTATAAAACACACACATACTTTTTGGGTAATGACCAAAAGTAAAATTGTGAAGGTTTTGGCCTAAAACGAACAATATCTCATCATTGTGGAGTATATTTGTTTAATAACCTTATAAAAATAACCCTCATAAAATATTCTCTGAGAAATATAGCCCATCACCTAGAGAAGATTAGCGCATCTGGGGCTATCCTTTATATTTCACTTAACACCATCCTTTCTCATTAATCCAAACTAATGGGAAATACTCAATGGAGGGTATATAAAGTATATGATCCGTAGGGGACAACACGAAGGCCAAAAGTTCCTCAAATTCTTGAACGCCACAAGTGGACAACAAATGAATGCCATCTACTTGTACCATTTATAGGAATATTAAATTCAATGTGGGCATACCCCTAAACAATCCTTGTAGATCAAAATCATAAGTATGGTTTCAAGGTCCCCTTCTTGTTTGACATCTTGGCTTTGCTTAAGGTGCTCTTGCTCTACCACCACTATATGGTCCTTCTAATGCTTAAATTTGCCGCTTCCTAGGCACTAGCAGTGAAACCCACTTCAACATGCATGTAGTTTGAGAAAGGTGAATCCAAAAATTGCAAAGAATCTAAATCAAACCCAGATGGGACATAAAGGTTACGGCGCCCTATTCAACCACTTTTGGGTTTGGGCTTTGTATTATCAATTTGGATTTACCACTCTCTGCCTTGAAAGTAGAAAACAATCATATAATTTTCCCATTAATTAATTAAATGTGTAATCACTAGTTATATATCCTATGCATATGATGACACATCATGGTGGAGTTAATTAACTTATTTACTCTCATCATAAGTCTAACGGCCATTAGTCGTGAGATATGACTAAAAAAATGGGTTGTCTTCTAGGTTAAACCAAACACGTGTCCTACCCTATAGGGGATATGTTAATGTAGTTGTAGGATACCCTAGCTAGCTCACTTAATCAAAATATCATTTGATATTTCTACAAACTACAGTGTCTGGGTCTTGATTTCGTCAAACGGAAGCCTCCTTTCCATAGGACTTTATTATTTCAAAGAGGCCCCTCACCTTTCTTTGGGCAAATGTTGGTGGGAAAGTTTGGTTACCAGCTCCTTTTTGTGACCACACTGAAATTTATTAGATTCTTATGAGGTACATGAACAGTGAGACAAATAAAGATGGAAATGGGTAAGAAAAATTCTCATTATACAATAAGTATATACATTGGTCACGTGTGTAATTTATCTTGTCAACTATGATCACAATATCGCAAACAAATTAGTCTCTAACTCATTAGTAAAAGAAGAAAAAAAAAATGTATACTATATTTTCATATTTATGCTATGATCGTATTTACGTATGCATTTAACTGAATCAAATGAAAAGAAATTTAATAAATTAATCAAAGGGTAAAAATCATATAAATATAAATCGAAATGTAGTGCCCATCATTTATGTTAAAACTATGCGTCTAACAACAACTTTTAGATGGAAATAGCTATTCCTTAGGGTTCAATTCTTAGGTGGTTTGTGAAGCACAGACAGGCCTATTTCTCAAGTCAAATTTGAGTGTCGTGGGATGTTTTATAATTACTTTGTGTTTCTTTCTTTTATTTGGTTTGTCAAAACTGACATGCCGAGAAAACAATGTTTCTTTTTTCTTTTTTCTTTAAGAAAAAAGAAACTTCGTATATTACGTATCAAATGCACGCGAAGAAAAGGCATAATAGTAATTAAAAGTAACGAAAAAATAATTCTCATGGACACGCTTTCCAGATATAATTTAATAGTAATGTAATTCTCATACAGTTAAGAGATTTGGATTCATTTATCATTGATTAGCTTTCAGGAAATGGTAGCATCTGCTAGAGAAAAAGGACATGGGTGGAAGGTTCGAATGATTAGAACATCTTGATGGGTATATATATATCGATGAAGTGTCAAATAAGTTATGACTTGTTAGAAATGTAATAAAGTTATTGACTTGTCTTCATTAACTGCTTCAAGCATATTTAAAGTCTTAATTAAAATTACATTTAAGTTGTTTAATAATGTAAAAATATATATTCTAAAAATTATTTAAGTTTAATTTTTTCACCTTTTATGACAAAAGATCGAGCGTTACATTTATATAATCAATTTTTAAAAAAAATTTCTTCTAATTAATAAATTAGTTAAATTATTTAACCTTTCTTAAAGCATATTTAAATGTAAATAGTATTTTGTTAATATTAATTTTAAATATTTTACTGATATTACACAAACAAAATTAATTAAAATATTTTTGAGTTTTCTATGTAATTTAAAAAATACTTTTATTTATAAAATTTAATATTTTTAGGTAATATATTTTAATTTTTATATGTACAATACTTTTTTAAAAAATTTAATTTTTAAATGATTTATTTTGTTGGGATCCCCATAGAAGTGGAGTCCTGGCCATAGGCTTTATAAAAAGACTTGTGCTTCAAAACAACCGTGTTTATAAATAAATATGATTGTAATATGGTCTGAATCAACTAAACTTAATTTATAATAATTAACTTGATGGGCTTGATTTATAAATTAAATAATTTAATTTGAGAAGTTCAATACACAACACACATCATCTGGAGTAAAATGAACGATCATTTAATTTTAATTCTACAATCAAACATAAATATAACCATGTATTTGTCATGTTTGTGAAGAGAAAGAGAAGAATAGGATTGATATATGCGAGTTGAATCAGATAGTTCATAGACTTGAACCAAATCAAACTTGAGTTAAAAGAAAAAGGATCATATAAAATTCAACTCAAATTAAGTTTCACAACTTGTTTCCAACCTTATACTAACAAATTTTGATTTAAAAAAAAAAAAAACTCATTATCAATCTTAAGATTTGGGTTATAGTACATATTATAGATCATGTGCATTCTTTGGTTACAAACTTAATTTTAATAAAAAGAATGTTATAAAAAAGTTATTGTGTGAGGTGACCGACCAGATAGAATTAATAAAATCATTTGTTTTCTTATTTAACAACATAAATTTTAAAAAGTTGGTTCCTTGGTATGATTTTGGTCATTATTAGATTTTTTTTTAAAATCTCACATTTTTTTTTTATATTTTATATCAAAATCCTAAATGAAATTCACACTAGTAAAACAAAAAATAGATTAAACAACATCATATTACATCGGTTGCATGCAATCGATGTAAAAGATCCCTTACTAATAGTGTCAATATATTGGAGTAAAGTTATCTGCATCTCTCAATGCATAACCAAAGCTACCTCGTCTTCACATATTAAACCATTTTTTTTTACTGCAGTGAGAATTTAATAAATTTTAGCAAGCAGCCATGTAAAAAATAAAATAAAATAAAAAAAATAACAAAACAACATAGATGAAATATTTTTCATATTTTTAAAAAAATAAAAGTGTTAATAATTTAAGAGTTTAAATAATATACACTGTCAGTTTAATTTTTTTTAGAATGTCAATTAATAAAAAAAAATACTTGATACAAATTTTAAGAAAATTATTATAAATATAAACAAACTTTTTTCCATTCCCTTATATTCCCTTTTCACACGAGCCTCTCCTTACATTAAAAAAGAGAGACGACTTATAAATTATATTAACGAATGGTGTGGGAGATTTTTGTCTAAAACATAGCAAGGCTATATCGCATAATCAAAGAACCACAAACAATAGTTTATGTTAATTAAGCGTCGTGTGAAAATTTGATAAATAAAGAATCAAATTTGATTTAAGTGGGTTTCTAGTTTGTATCCAGCATGAACGTATGGAAAAATCAAAGTCATTCCTATGAAAGAAATATGGAGAGTTGGTTTTTCAACTGGAAATCATTTCATTTTAGATAAAAATAGCTTTCAAGGGAGATAAATAAATTTAATTATTTTAGTCCAAACATTTACACTATTTTTTTTTCCAATTAGTATTTTTTCCTCATGCACAATTAATACTCAATGAAATCCTACATAAAACGAATCAAACATACACATCATTTGAACCAATCACTCAACACTAAAACTATTTCCCTATGTTTTCATTCTTAGCAAATCGAACTTTATGATTGTAGGAAAACATTAATTTACTCTAAATTAAAATTAGTTATTTTCCACACGCATTGCTGCTAGTAATGTTCACACAAAACCACTTCAATTTCTCAATTTATATATATAAGCCATCTTTCACACGTTCAACTGTTGAAATTGTCAACCAAAACAAACAATTATTTCATTAAAAAAAAGGGGGGGCTTATGGATCCTTATGGCACATGATATGATATCTACATTATTATACAACAAAACTTTTTCTAATTTGTACCCTGTTCTTACATAGAAGCTGTAGGTTTTCGACCTTATATTGGAGAGACTTTTACAAGTAGTTGCAAGTCATAGATTTTATGGTCATAATATAAAAAACTAATATCCCTTGGTATCGGGGAGTTGAGATCACATAATTTATTTTTCCAATTGCATTGATTTTAAAACTCTTGAGATAGTAGAGATTAGCCGTATTATGAAGTGTGCCTAGGTGGCTAATTCCGAGATATTGAAGAGCTAAATGGATAATTGAGATTAGTAGATTATATAATGGAGAAAACACCCTCGACAAAACGATAACTATTTAACTGATATATATTTAATGAATAATCACATTATATTTAAATCAATATTTATTTATGTTCTGTATTCCATGAATGACTATATTTTTGTGATTAATGTTCTTTCATGTATAACATACCATTTTTCAAATACTAGCGAATATTATTGTCTTGTAATTTGGGCGAATTGAAGAAGCAAAATCAAAGTGAGGCACAATTGATTGGAATGGTGCAGTAGAAAACAAAAGAAATATGTTTGTATTTACTGCACTACGCAGCCCACGTGTAATGAAAATGAAAAGGGTAAGTTGGCTTAGCCAAAAATGGTGATGCATGTATAGAGAGAGAGAAAGAGAGTTTTATTAAGTTACTTGCCCTAGGGGGTAAGGAATTAATAAGTAATTAAGGATCCTAACCTCCCTCATGCATTCAAATTACTGTCGTAATATCAACACGTTCATTCTTCTTTTTTAGGGGAGCAAGTGTGTAAAATTTTGGAAATAACTATATTTAAATAAATAAAACAAACATTCCATGTGAATCCAATTAACCTCGTATTGATTGAGAGCTTTTATGTTTTATTTTTACAGTGTACTAAAGTACAGTTAGGAATAAATTAAATGTACACAGTACAGCCCATTTTTGGGATGCATATGTGATGAAGAAAAAAATATATATAAAGGAAGTAATACTTTATAAATTGATGTATGATAACCCGAACAATTAATGATTTAATGTTTTAGCATTCAAAAATGCTTCATTATTGTAATGCTAAAAGTCTTTTTTCAAAAAATAGAATATGATTAATGTCTAAAAGTCTTTTTTAGCTCCTATTCCATTAGGCTCAGCTCGCAGCAACTCCTTAATTTTCAAGTTAGATGGGGAATTTGTATTTCAAAAACAAAGGAAGATCATGTTATTATAATTGGCCTTTTCAATGGACATGTCACGTCCAGCTCTTCATTTTTGTTATTATTGCTACTTTATAGTTGCAAGGCTATCACTGTTTTATACGGTGGCTTTCTAAGATTTTTTTGATCAATAGCATGGAAAAGCCATCAATAGACCTGAAGAAGACTTGTCTAAGAGAGGGGAGTTAATTAACATAAAAGAGAAATAATTATAATCTTATAACAAATTTGTACTAAAGTTTTTTTTTATATATATAATTAATGTTATGAGAGAGATAAGGAGAAGTAAAAAGTGATACAAAATAAGTTATATATAACATATTATTAAAAAAAAGTTCTTAATAACAAAAATATATAAAAAAAAAAGTATTATATAAGTATAATAACAAAAAAAGAAAACAGCAGAAGCATTTGGTTGTTTGGTCCTGCTTTTGCTTGCTAATTTAAACATTTTGGCTGAATCCAGCATATACAACCTATTATAAACATATATACAATGGAACAAGAGAATCATACTTATAGTTAAATTGAATTTAATTTTTTATGGAATAAATTTTAGATCCTATGTATAGTGAGACTGTTTTACTCCACGTCTCCGACATTAATTTCTTTATGCAAAAGTGCCGTTAAACTGACGAAAGAAAGTTGCGAGATAAAAATAGTATTATCTTGACTATTTCTCCGTAATTAATTAGGAGGAAGGATTCACTGTTGTCTGATACTAATCATTGTTCCAATAAAAAAGGAGTATAATTTGAAGGAAAATTATCAGTAATATGAAATATTAAAATAGTGTAATTAATATTTAGAAGAAAAAAGTATAGTTAATTAGTATTGTCTCTGAAGTGAGGAGATATTATTATAAGATAGGGGAGGGGGTGTAGGATTTGGGCAGAGTTGATGTGTTAGGCTTATTTTTCCAACACAGTAACTCTCTCTCTCGAGTCTCAACTATAAAACACCTTCCAGCATCCCCCAAATCCCCCAAACTCTCTCTCTCTCTCTCTTTTGCCATATCAAATTATGAATTACATGGAACGCACTCCTCTTATGAATTGGGCTTACTACTGCCACGGAAAGGTATGTGTGGTAATCTTGAATATATTTGTTTCCTATTGATATTGTTGATAGTAATATGTGATGATAATGTTGTAATTAAACAGTCAATGGAGGAGCTGAAGCAGTCCCTGATGTACGCAACTGTTGAGCTGGAAGAAACGAGAGCGAGTGTGGAAGAGGAGCTGAGAAAGAGGGACGAAGAGCTGGTGAGGCTGAAGGAGGTTCTGAGGAAAGTGATGAGAGAAAGGGACGAAGCAAAAGAGAAATGGCAGAGGCTGGTTATTCCTCCAGGGTCAGGGGTTTCAAGCATTGAGGATGAGCCCAGAAGAGATGGCCTCTCAATCTCATCGTCGGATTGCGAGGAGAGCATTGTTTCCTCTCCGCTCCATGGGGGCCCCATGATATCAACAGACAAACCGTTGCCAGAAAAGGGTAAGCTTTTGCAAGCAGTCATGAAAGCAGGTCCTCTCCTGCAGACACTGCTTCTTGCAGGACCACTTCCTCAATGGAGACACCCTCCGCCCCCTCTCGAGTCCTTTCAGATTCCACCTGTCACCATTCCTTCACACCCACAACCCCAAGATTCCAACTGCAGGAAGAGGCTTTTCTCTCAGCCCCCTCATTCTCCCTCGCAGACCAAGTATCAAAGGATTCTACTCCACTGACTCCTATTTAGTAACTTATTGTTATCATTCTAAACAAAAGGACTCATCTACCGTATGTACAGTGCTTTCTATTAACTCGCTGGGAGGGCTTGCTTTTTGGCTTTCAGGATTTGTCCTTGTCATTTTTCCCCTTTTCACATTCTCCTCTTGTTTTCTGTGAGGTGAAAGGGTCACTGAAATTGTAATGTAACTAGGATACTGTAGTGTAGTGCATTTGTGTGTGTGTGATGGATAAGATCACATCAACAATTAAGAGAATGGGTGTGTAGTCGTTGGGGTTGGGGGAGGGTGTGCCCAACCACCAAGGGTCGGGTTAGGTGGACCCACAAATCAGAATCAGGATCTATTACTGGTGTCATGTATCATTATATTAAGCTTTTTTAGACAACTTATCATTATTCACTTCGAGTCTCTTTTCTAATTCACTAAACCACACCCTCTTTTAGTTTTATCAATCAATCTGTTTACGATTCCATTATGAGCCACAAGAGCAGATAATTTTGACCAATACATCTCTATGTTCCATGAAAGCATGGAAACAAATAAAACATGTCAAATTATGGTAATATAAAGTTGAATCATATTGTACCCCGAAAAATTATGTTACAAAAAACAAACAAAAAAGTTGTCTACAATCGTTAAAGCCAGTAGCTTATCTTCTAATCCATCGTATTCCAGTGCGATTGTTATTTTATTTTATAAAATCCTTTGGGACCAATTTTGAAATTTCCAAGCTCCAAGAGAAGTATTGTCAGCATCACAGTTGATACTAAGTGTAGCCATGTTCTATAACAGTCGCTCAAGGAAAGCCACATGGTTAGTCTTCTTGAAGGCAGACAGGCAGATGCAGAGACAACATAACTTTGCCCAAAAATAGTGCCTGCTTCACGTAATTTCCAAATGTGAACTTTACCCACCAATGCGTACTGTTTCTATTCAGATTTTCTGGCATGTTCCTGTATTCCTCTCTTGCACCAGGTATAGGAAATTGCTTTTTTAATCCAAAAAATTAAAATAGAAACGTTACTTTCATCCAGCTAGCTGTGTATATAAACATTACATCAATGCATCCTTGCCAGTGACGGCAACAAGGAAGTCCTAGAAAACACGCCAAGCCTCTTCTCAACGGTGAACACAGGCTGCGCAAATGACGCCACTCATGCCTTACAAGACAAGAGACATTAAAACTTTGGTCAATAATAAGGCCAAATAAACCAGATTATAACAACTAAGTGGACACAATTTAATATCACAGACAAAGCTTTAATTAAACAAATAAAGCCCAGGCCCATAATCATTCGTCGGCCCAACAAGTAAACCTCTTCTGTAGTCTGTATGTTCAAAGAACAGAATAATTAAACCTACGAAAATTCAAAGATAAGTCATTTCTAGTCTGCAAATAAGAACGAAAATTCAAAGTTTAAACCAATGGCAGAACCTCTTAAAAGGAAGCCACCTAAAAATATCAAAGAAAAGTAAGAAAAGAATAATAGTCTGGGCCAATGGCAGAACCTTAAAAAGAACACTTCGGGTATGCAAATAGAGGAATCCCAAACTGGGATCAGAGTGAAAAGGGTTTATGTAGGCTTATTCCACGGAACGTGGAGGCTCGAAGATGAACACTTGCTTGACCAGCATACTCATAACCCGTTCAAAACATTAGGCAGATCTCACTTAACTATCTCCTTCACGGCAATCATTGAACCCAGTCCTTTTCTCTAACAAGTTTATTGGCGCCCATGACTCCACCATGGAAATAATATTCAATCTTATCTTCCAATTCATGCTCATGGTATTAGAATTAGAATTAGATACTTGAAACGGCGACGTCTATAGTTAGAAAGAAAGTTCAATGCAACATTGCACTAGAGTTTTAAAGCCGAAAGATAATGCTCCATAATACATGTGCCTGCAAAATCATTTGACACGTGGACTGCAACTAATGTTGATCCATTAGCATGTGCAAAATATTAAACTCTATTCCTAGTCAATAGTAGCAGCCTTAACTACAGCATCATTTAAAAGAATAACGCAGAATTCTACACAAGAATAAGTGTACAACGGCCCCTTCTGGAAAACTATCCAATTAACATGGTTTAAGGGCAAATGTCTACTTTTTGGACCCACAATGAGCTTCTACATTGTACATCAAATTTCCAGACATGTTGAATGAGAAGTTATGCTCTCTGACCTATGCCTTGAAGGCAAAGAATTCACACCTACACATCTATTCTCTTGGGATCATCGGCATGAAATTATGAAATTTTATAGTACAGCGTGAAAGAAACGAGGAATTTTTTTCCCTCAATCATCATTTTCACTGTCATCTAGCTTGTTCGTTTGATTGTGTTTTTGAGCATTATACATTTCAGCAACCTGAAAAGTAAGCGAGTAAATTATAACCAAAAAATTCAACTTTGATTTCCCACTGCCATTTTTCAATGAAGATTGTACTTTACCTGCTCAGATGACGTAGCCTGTTCAGGAGCTTTGTCAGGCCGGACTCGGAGTAGTCGTGGAAATCGAAGAGATATGCCCTTTAAAGAAAGATACAAGTGCCACCAAAAAAAGTTAAATGCAGCTATTATTATTATGGATTTGAAATGACTGCAGAGTGTGCAGTTATAAATCTCTCCCTTATAGTTAATAAATTTAAGGGGAGATTGAATTAAACTCTTATAAATGACACATACTTTTGTTAATTGAACACTAATTTTTTAATTTATTTATCCATATCACACACATAACTTTTTATAGTTATATAAGATAATATAATTTGTATAAAAGAATAAATTATTAACATAAGTATCAATAATTAAATGAAACTTTATCTCTTATTCAATTTTAACATAAATTATATCTTAAATATCATACTTGTTATAATTTAAAAAATATATCAATTTCAAGGAAAAATTTCAAATGAATTCAGAAATTATAATATTCAAAATTGAAATGCAACAAAAAAAAATTATAAGAAAAACAGAATATTGTATGTAATTGAAAATCGAAAGATAGTCATTTATATAATTGACAGAATATTTTTTTTTTTACTTTAATTAATGATGTTACTTTAAAGAAAGTAACTTTAAAAAATTTGAAAGATGTGTATTATTTAAATAAACTTTGAAAGAGGCAAGTACAATTTTTCCTAAATTTAACTCGAACACTAATTTATTGTGTAATAAAATAGAATCAACGGATGAGATCTATGCAGTTTCAAAAGTAAACCGTAGAGAATCCCAATCCTATTATTATTATTAGGCTAAAACCCTATTTTGGTTCCTTATAATTTTTTTTGTTTCAATTTAGTCTTTCATTAATTTTTGGTCTCAAATTAGTCCCAAATTAATTAATTGATTTCAATTTAGTCCCAAATTAATTAGTTTCAATGTGGGACTTCCATCCAAATTATTTAAACGGAGTTAACTTTTGGCCACGTGGATGTCACGTAGATGCATACGTGGCATCCACATGGATGAGAAAATTCTTTTTAATACACCTGGACCCGGAACGGCCCGTTCTGAAACCGGAACGGGCCGTTCTGGTTGCAAAATTAAAACACCACCAGTGAAGCAGAACGGGCCGTTCTGCTTTCAAAACGGGCCGTTCTGAAATCAGAACAGGCCGTTCTGGTTTCAGAACGGCCCGTTCCAGAACTGTGAATAAAATATTCTTTACTTAATTGTGTTTTTGATATTATAATTATGCAATTTTGATCTCTAAGGTTTTAATTAAGTAATTTCAATCCTTAAAAGATTATAATTGTGTAATTTTAGTCTCGCAATTTTTAATTGAACAATCTGAGGGACTAAAATTGTTCAATTAAAAATTGAAGGACCAAAATCGCGCAATTACAATTCTTTAAGGACTAAAATTATGCAATTAAAATCTTGGAGATCACAAAACTGCACAATTGTAATACTTGAGGGATAAAAAATGCAATTAAACCAATATTCTTAATTAATTTTATTAAAAAATATAATAATTAATAAGATAAAAGGAATATCACTTTATAATTTTTTGCAACTTATTTAAGATTAAAGAAATAAAATGATAAAAATTAATAAGATAAACATAATAAAATAAAATATAAAAAAAAATATTAATATATTTATTTTATTGGATATAATAACATAATTAAAATATAATTAATAATATATATTTTATAAAATTATTAATATTTTATATATAAAAAAATAAAATAAAACCGGAACGGTTCGTTCTGAAACTGGAACGGGCCGTTCTAGTACATTTTGGGTGTGTTAATTTTGCACTTGGAACGGGGCGTTCCGGATGCAAAATTAACACACCAAAAGTGCACCCAGAACGGTCCGTTCCGGTTTCAGAACGGGCCGTTCTGGGTCCAGGTGTTTTCAAAAAAATTCTCATCCACGTGGATGCCACGTATACATCTACGTGGCGTCCACGTGGCCAAAAGTTAACACCGTTAAAGCAATTTGGACGGAAAGTCCCACGTTGAAACCAATTAAATAATTTAGGACTAAATTGAAACCAATTAATTAGTTTGGGACCAAATTAAGACAAAAAATTAATTAGAGACTAAATTAAAAAAAAAAATTATAAAGAACTAAAATAAGATTTTAGCCTTATTATTATTAGCGATAAAACAATGTTAAGAGGCAAAATAGAGTGAAAATAAAGACAAAACTTCTGACATTTCCCATCCAATTACCTTGTCCGAATCTACTATGCCCACTGCAGCACGGTAAACAGGGCTAATGGTCAGGTCTGCAGCTTTCACCTCCCACACCTGTATGAAACAAGGTAACATAACTTTCGTAAAAAAATTGATACAATCAATGAGCATGGTGCAATTTGAGTAATTCTACATCCTCCAAAAAATACAATGGAAATATCCCCCCAATACAGGATAAAATTTTTATTATATTTAAATTATTGACACATATCATTTTTTAATATACTTCGGATAAATTTTCGGAGGAGGATACATCAGTTTTCGTGCAATTTTATTCGACAAATATGTATTAGGTTGCATTAGATAATTTTCTACAAAAACATTTATAAGAAAATTAATTAACCTCCCTATAAACTAAAATTTACTTATACACAAATTTATATAAATTCTTTTATATTAAATTTTTCCAAAAACTTACTATTAACTTATACATAAATTAATTTTAGTTTATAAAAAAATATGGTATATTTTTCATTATTTTTTTATCCTAAAGTTTTTTTTTTTTCAGAAAGTTTATCCAAACACGTTCATATTAAAAAAAGAAATTGGCAAAATATCATGTTAACTCTAGATCTTTCACCTATTATTCAAAAATTGAATTGCCATAATATGATGGGGGAAAATGGTTAAGAACTTTGTATCATAAGCTTATGATGGGTCACCCATTTTTGGGTATATTGGGCCTGCATATAGGAGAGCAAATAAGGAAGAGTAGTGTTGGAAGCGTGGGAGAAAGGTTTTTAGAAAGGAGTCCATAATAGACTGGACAGGTGGCAAGTGACGAATGGAGAGAGGAAAAAATTCTATTTTTGTACCATTGGATCCTTTTGTTTTTAAATCGACCGTTGATAGATTTATATTTTTTTTCCTTCATTCTTGTTTCAAACTTTACCCTTTCCCTCCACGTTTTCCCACGAGTTTCACCAGCATGACATACCCCTCCGCATTGACGCCAACAACTATCTTGAAGATGTCTACCACCGTAAGCAGAAAGTCACCGCCAACCACCATTGTTTCCATCTCGCCATCCTCTACCCGTCGACGTTGGACCCCGTCATAAAAGCAGCCATGCCGCCAGATTCATCCGTGCCTCCGTAGCTTACACTCTGAAGCCAAACCGAAAGCACTAGCATGGACTCTTTACCTTTTTCCCACAGTCCATGACACGCAGACGTGGAGGAAGCAACCAGCAAATAGGGAGGGAAAAAAGAAAAAGAAAAAACTAGAAAAATCTGAACCGTAAATTTGAAAACAATAAGATCTAATGGTGCAAAAATAATGTCCCACGGTGGTTGACAAGTTCAAGTCTCCCACCCTAGCCCGTACCATTAAGGAATTGGTTAGAAAGAATATTTAGTGAGGCTGAGTGAAGGTGGTTCTTCCTCAGAAAAGGGTTCTATAATCACTATCATTTGCTTGTTTTTTCTGTGGTTCATATCGAAACAGAGGTCTATACCTCTGATCTCATTCTAATTCAGTATCAATATTAATTGAGTTTTACCATTACATTTTGGTCCCAATCAGTTCTATTTTGGTTCCTATCAGCTTACTACACTGTCCCGGGAATTATACAAAATGATCACGATGTTTCCTAGCTGCACCCATTATCTTCCACACTGTAATTAGTAATACATGCCCAAGGACACACCCAATACCCCATTAAACTAGAAGGCAACGTGTAAAAAAAAAAAAACATGACCACTCTCAATCATATTGGGAGACCATTCAGCCATGAACGAGTGGCATCAGACCATCCAAATATTCCCAACAGTATGAAAATTCTCATATCATTCATTGAAGTAATAGGAAATTCAAAACGAAGGCACGGTAATATCAGTAAGAGGTGGTATACCATAACTCATTATTTATTAATGATAGTACCTTAACGAACAGAATTGGAAAAGAAAATAATGAAATTCCCAGGAAAAGTCAACATAATTCTAACCTCAGTGGCTTCAAACCAGACATCAGGATTGATTTTTTCTGCATATCGATAGTATGTCTGAAATCAAAGAACATATTTAAATTAGTATATAAAATATTAAGCAGGACTCGGGAAAGGTTAAGAGTGAAACAAGGGGCAGGGGGACCTTTGGTTTGGGAATCACTTTAGAACGAAGACTAGAAGAACATTCTTCAAGCTTATCTTCAGAGAATCCCGTTCCTATCCACCATAACAACAAGATTAAGGGAAAGAGTCAAATTTAATGGACAAATGAACTCAGCAGTGACTTAATGAAAATACTCACCTATCTTACAGATAGTTTGAAATTCTTCATTTTCTTGGTCATAGCATGCAAGGAGGAAGGCACCATAAACTCCTACAAGACATGCCGCCTTTTCATTTTAGATCACTCCAAGCTAAGGAATTACAATAGCAGTATATATAAAAGATTAGAAAAGATTAAAGAGTGTATTTCATGATCACCTGTACGTTTCCCACGACCATGGAAAGCAGCAATAGGCACCAAATCTAATGAGTCCCCTATACTGCAAATTAGAGCCAATGAGTAAATAGAAATCCATTATGAATAAAAAAAAGGAATTAAGAAATATGAATGTCACATCCTTACTTTTCCAGATAATCTTTCTTCAATTTTAGCCAGTTGAGAGAACGCTTGGCAGGTTCATATGTAGCATCTTCATTTAATGTTTTAACAATTAATCCCTCACAACTACATATCAAGAGACAAGGCCAATGATCAATGACAAAATTTCTAATTCAAATTATTGCAAGAAAACCGAAGTTGGGAACATTTGTGAACGTTAGACAAACAATTAAGAGTGTTTGTTTTGCCTGTTTCCCACTTTCTAAACAAAGCACATTTAACTTAAATCCTTGTCTCATATGTCATTCACATTCGACATGATTGAACAGAAAATCAAACACACTAATTAGTCTACTGTCCTTCAATGCCAATCAAATGCTTTAGTAATGTGATATAAAGTATAATAAATTATTCTGAAATGATGTATAATTTTAACTCAAACAAAGAAATTTCTATTCCAGGAATTTAAATAAACTAGAAGAATCAGTAGACCTTGCATTAACAGCTTTGTCAAGAAATTTCTGTATTTCCTCAACATCATTTGATGTTATTGATGTTGCAAACTGAAGAAATCCAGTTTCTTCCTCAAAAGAGGCATAGAGATGCTGCAGAGAGAAAACCAGATATTCATCAACATATAGTTCTTAATTATGCTAGAGAAAAGAGACGCTCCGCGCCTCTATAGAAGTTACATAATAATAGGTGGTAATTAGATGAGTAGTTCAAGGTTATAGGAGTAATATAGTCCACAGAAATGTGTATACCAAAAATGATATCCCATTTATTATATGTATTGATGTATTGATATAGATGTATATAGATGTATAGATAGAGCCCATAATTAATGGGAGATGACAATTCATAAATAAATACTTGTAAAAAATAACATTTGATGAACAGTTTTAAAAGAGACCAATCAGCCTCCCGACCAAACTGAAAAACTTTAAAAACCTAATCCCTTGAATTCCCCGACCAGGATTTATTGCTTTAGTTATCGGACGGAGCTCAACCTCAACCTTTTCCACTTAACTACACCAACTCAAATGACACAATGAACAGTCAATTACACTCCAACCCACCCAGGTGCTGCCTGTATATTATGCTGGCCCAAAGCCAACAATCTTTGAGCATTTTGCTAAGGTGCTTCAACGAAGCTTGCTTGAAGCAACTCTCCTGTTGGAGTAAGCCGACTTGGCGATGAAAGTTGCATAAAAAAAATTTCAATTCCTTCAGCAAACAACTATTCCTTACTATTAAAAAGCAATATTTTAGACCTAGTTGGGACCACCATGCAACTGTTACATAATCAAGTCAAAAATAAAAAATAAAAAATTATGAGTTTCTTGAAATTCTTTAAAATTTCCTCCATTGAAACAAAATTAGGTATGAGTTTAACAATGACATGGCACAGTGGGAAACACCAATCACACCTTTAGATGTACTAAGCAACTCATGGAAATTGCCCTTACAATCCTCTTTCCAGTTCCAGCCTCATACAATTCAACATTCCAGAAATATAAGTCATTGATAGCACTTTCTCAATCAATTGCCTGTCATTGAATTAAAAGCTACAGCACATTGCAATCTTATAACAACCCACCTAGACCTTACCAAGGCTAGATGCTGACCCAAAACCTAAACTCTGCACATCTTATATTCTGTGGACAGACCTCTTTAAAATTTTATCTTAAAAACTGGATCAGCTATTTTGGTTTCCAACTTACAGCCATCTCTATCAAGGACTTGCCTACTTAATAAATAAAACAACAAAATGAAACTATTGGTGGAGCAAAGATAAAAGTACCTCTCTACGGACTCTAAGATTTTCCTGCAGAAGTTCTTGGCCATTCAGATACAACAGATCAAAAGCAAATACGCAAACATCAACCTTTACATCCTTGATATCTACTTTCTTGCGAGGCCGAGTACTAAGCTTCTGTCAAGATTAATAGATCATGAAGAGAAAAACATGAAAATGTTTTTGAAAGAGTCAAAAGATATTTTAAAGACTTTGGATAATATAAATGCAGGTACCAATAAATGCAATAAGGCAAATGTAATTTCCCATTTTTAAGGGATATAGATAAGCAGATAACTAGCTCTGATACACGTCCTATCTCTTCTATATTAGAGGACTTCCTATATATCAGTAAAAGGAGAAAAAAAATTCTTTTAAAGTCACATGTCTAATCTCAACTCTTCACACAAAATATCGGATGTTGAAAAGTTGCATCACCAAAATAGGTAAGACAACACAAGCAAAATGTACAAAAGGACTTGATTTTGCTCATCTGCCCGTATAAAAGGGTTCCTACTCTCTACACTATCACTAAATGATGTATTGAAACCCATAAAAAACCAGCATTAACATTACCTGGAAAGATTCGATTTGCTGTTTTGCACGATCATATGCAACAATTTCACAATCAAGAACAAATGACGATACAGTTGGTTTCTTTAACCTGTTCACTGACAGCAAATATCAGAAACTATGAAAATGAAATTTGTACTGGGAAGCAACGGGTGTACTATCTCAAACCGTCACCAGTCATTAAGAGTGTTTGTTTCACTAAATGCAGCTTCATGTTGTTAAGGAAATGCACTTAACCACCAACAAGACTGATCCAGACCCAAAAATATAATATTCCTAATACAGTTTGTGTACCTTGAAACTGCAGCAACAACGTCAGGATACTTGTCAGTGTTCCGTTCTTGGTGTCTACTGTAAACCTCAACTGAGCCATTCTCCACATAATGTATCTGTCTCAACACAGATAACGTTATTGCACATTAAGTACTGTAAGGGCTATGTTTCTGAGGGAAAATTTGACTAAGCATCACCTGGGCACGCTCTCCATCATATTTGTATTCACAGGTAAACTCCACATCCTGGAATTTATTTAGAACTTCTGATACACCCTTTGTTGCCTTGGACAGCATAGGTTCAATTGGAACACCTGGAGTAAATTTACATGTCTTTGGAAGCATCCATAGACCCTCTGTAAGCAGTGCAGATACTATTTTGTCATAGTCAGGAAGAACAGAATAGACTTGTTTAATAATATTTGAAGCCTGATGCAAAATGAAAACAGAAATTAGAAAAATATAATAGGAAAGGAAATATGATGAATTACTAAAGCCTTAAGGTTCCTAAAATTCATAATAGGGGAAAGGTTGGTATCATCACCAGAAATCACCTATCCCCACTTCAGCAGCAGCACCCCCCATCCCCAATGTTCAGTGCTGATGCACTTCAAATGTTTAAAACCCAATGCATATATTGATATTCACCTTGGCCTCCTCATGAGACTTGACCATTTAAACTAACATATTTCCCACTTCAATCAGATTAGCTTACCTCTTCTAAAGGAGACTTAATTTCAGGAGGGGGTTTAGAATGTTCTTCAGTGTTGTATGCTGCAGCTTGGCCTAATGCAGCTAAGAGAGTTTTCTCAGAATAGCCAATTCGCAACTTTGCCTAGAGACCAAGAACAGATTAACATGGAGAAGTAAGCCCGCCAAACATTATAGTAAAAATTACAAACAATTTCAACCTGTAGCAGTCGGATTAGATATTGAGGTTCACAGTCAGTAGCAGCAACAAGAAGTGCCCTGATAAGATCTTTTTTCTTCTCTACACTGTCTTTTCCAGATTCCTGCATACATTTAGAAATGAAGACAAAGTGACATTGTTTCAAAACATCCATCTCCATACCAAAACATTGATTCAAATCCCAACACAAATTTCTCTTTCTTTCTCTTACAGGACATAGATTGTGCAAAGCATCCAATATACCCACCACACAGATAACAAGGAATTTAAAAATCAAAAAAAATATAGAACATAACTTTTAGTAAGTCATATCTTTCAGCAAAAGATATATCCCTACCAGACAGGAAAATAAAATAACAAATGAACCTCCATTGCAGGCACTTTATTCTGATACCGTGTGTTAAAACTCCAACAAACATCTAACCATAAAAGAGTATCAACAAAATGAGCTTAAAAATGATTGTCATGCTCCCTAAACTATGTTACATGGGCACCAATAACAAACTCCAAGTTTTCAATATCAGTTTATCTAAAAATTCATATTTGCAAATTCTCTCTTTTTTTTTAACAGTCATTCTTTTCTACCAAACGTATTTACAATAAAACAGGTTGTCCCAAACAAAGGCATGTGGCCATGCTGAGCCTAGTTCCTTCAATCACCCAATATTGTAATGTAACGTAATAAATTCAAATTAATACCCAACTTAGATCAAAATCAACTAGACACTAATATCAACTTATCACCTCGGGTTTTGAAGAAGCTAGATGAGAGAACTTCTAACAAAGTTAAGGTACGTAAGTTGGCTTTAAATTAAGAGAATCTCAGTTCATTTTACCCTCTTATCTTATTTTCTAAGTGTTAATGGAGAATTTCATCCAAACAAAGCCTAAACTTGGCAAGACAAAACTAGACACTAATATTTAAAACAACACACCACAAGCCTGAGGCAAGCGGGAAGTGAAGAAGCAATGCAAATAAGTGAATAGCCCAAATGCATGACATTCAAAATTGACGGTAACATTACATACTCACCTTAGCAATAACGCGAAAAGTATTCAAAACCTTCCTAATAGTCAATGCAACAGGCTTCCTAAACATGCTCTGCGAAGAACGGCTCGCCTTAGCAACCAAGCCCAAATCCCCTTTTTTCTGCCAACATCAAACACCTTTATCATCATCATCATCCAGACAACAATAACTAGCCCAAATCAAATACAATAACAAGCTACATAATTAGTCTTTGATTAGATGGAGCAAAATGAAAAATCACAATAAAAAGAAATGAAGAAAAACAAAGCAACACAACGAATTCACCTCGTACTGAGTCTTGACAGATGCCTCGTTCGTTCCGTAGGCGCTGGCGAGGGCCCTGATGATGGAAGCCTCGCCGACGCCCAATTCGAGGCCGGTGTGCGCCGGAGCGATCTTGTTGGCGGAGAGGTAAATGACGGGAACGAGATCCTCCGGCGTGACGTGCATGACAGTCCTAAGCACGTTGCAGACGATGTCCGTCATGACGATTCTCCCGGACTCGAGGGAAATCATGTCGAATGCCAATGCGAGGAAGAGGAACGGCACGGGTTCGCCGTTCTGCCACCAAGCAACGGAGGCCGGGTCGAAATCCGAGGGTTTCTTCTTCAGCAGCGAAGCTCGCTTCTTGAGCTCCGCGGTGTTATCCTCCGACGAAGAGGGAGATGGTAGGGACAGGCTGAGCAACTTTTTCTTCGGTGCCGGCGCGGGTTCGGAGGAGGCGGGTTCAGGTTTGGGAGGTTTTTCGAGGGGATTGGTGATGCTAGGGTTTTGAGAGGAGGTGGAGTGCGGGGATTTTCTTTTCCTGGGAGAGGAGGAGGGTTGCGCCGGCTGGGATTGAGACTTCTTGGCGGCGGCGCGAGCGCCGGACATGAGAGCGTCGAAGGCGGAGGGGCGCTTGGACATGGCGCGGAAAGGGGCGGAGGAGAGAGAGAAGAGAGAGGAAACCCTAAGAGTTATGGAGGTGTAGAGAGGAGGAGAGAAACGCAATGCAAGCATGAACGAAGGAAATGAGAGAAGAGATAGTAGCAAGTAACAAACAAACAAGTAGGCAGAGAGGGTTTGTTTGGAGAGTGCGAATGCGCGAAACTTGATGCAAATGGCGGGAACACATTACTTTTGGGTCTTTCTCATTCTCACTCTCTTCACTTCACTTCTCGCTCCTCCTCATAAAATAAAGTTAAGCTAATCAAAATAATCTTTATTTATAATATTAAAAAACTAATCATAAATATAATTAATCAGTTATTTAAAAATATTATATAATTAAGGATTAAATATATTTTTGGTTCTTCAAAAATTGTCTCTATTTAATTTAGTTCTTAAAAAAAATCCTTACTTTAAGTAAATTTATATAATACATATTTATATTTTTTTAAAAATATTGATAATTTTTGTTGCTAAAAAATGTCATATAAACATTTAAATCACTATTAGTTTTATTGGCATGAAAAAATTTTAATCTAAAATATTAATTATTTTAGAGTTAAGTTTTAAAATCAAAACTAATTTTACACTTAAATTTTTTTACTATTCCTTCTCATATTAGTCATACATAGCATATTAATGCTCTAACAACTTATGAAATAATAACATCAATATCTCACTCAAACCATGCAATTTATAACATACAATCAAGTATAACATATCAATGTTTATCACCATTTTAATTATATAAGCATAGCATGTCAATGTTTATTATTATCATCCTACATCAAATCACTAGTGCAGAAAAGTCTTTTACGTCAGCTAAATTACGTCGGAATAGGCCAACACCGACGTTATAAAAACGCGGTAGGAGAATGGTAAATAAAGATAGCTAATTTACGTCGGCTTAGTGGGGGTCCGACGTAAATTAGCAATTATACGTCGGAGAAATATAGAAGCCGACGTAGATTTGCTAATTTACGTCGGACCCCTACCAGGCTGACGTAAATAATCCACTTCACTGCACTTAAATGAAGCTTCACACTTACTGGAGGAGATTTGAAGATTTCAAAATTAACCTTCCTTCTCCCGCGCGCTTCACACTTGCTGGAGGAGATTTGAAGATTTCAAAACCTTCCTTCTCTCGCGCGTTGTGTAAATCTCTCTGCCTCCTACTCCTTCGGTTCTTCCATTCATACGGCAAATGGGTGAGGAAGCAAAACTTTCTGTTGACATTGTGATTTCCTAGTAAAACTTTTTTTCTTGCTGATAGTGTTATCCTAAATGTGTATTTTGTATTTCTTATGCCAAGGAATTGACTTTGAATGAATATAAAGAACTCAGTGGCAATGAGTAATGGAAACATTTGCAATAATCATTAAGAATACATAGGAGGGAGATTGATGAAATTTAATCCCAACTATTTTTTATATCTGTTTTCCTTAAATTTAATTTGATTTTGGTTACTTAAGTTTAAATCACTGCTCACATTAAATATTTAACATATGTGTGAATATTCAAACTTTTAGTTTACAAGTAACAATTAGTGTAATAAAAATCAAGATCTACTTCACAAGTTCCTGAGGATCGACAACCTTTTTACTATACTATAGAGACTTGGGTGTGTTTGCTCGGAGAACCAACAACAATCATAATTCACACTAAGTAAGTCAAGTTAGAGATTCCCCCTGAAACGGTCACACTCGCTTGCTTTAAGTGACCTCATTGGCACTCTAAGCGAGCAAACCCATAAACATGCATGAGCCTCGAAACACACTTCATCGCTTTGAAGAAAATAACTTGCAATTCAAAAATCTCACACCTTGTTTCAAATTTCAACATGCAACCAATAACAATTACCTTCCCTGTTCATTTTACTAAAAACATCACATAATAACCCATGTGTAACCATTCAATAGCATCAAGATCATGGATTTCATCCATCCTTCACCACAAACACCAAAAACATCAAGTTCTTCAAACTTCTCAACACCCAATCCAATTCAATCATAGTAACAAGCATTTAACAGAATTCAAGCACGTGTAACACCAACAATTCTTCTAACAACAAGCTCTAACTTCCCTTACCTTAATTCCACACCAAAAGAAAAGAGGGATAATGAAGAACTAGTTCTGAACTTTTGAACTCGAGGAGCTTCGCATGACATTGCCTCAAATTCCCAGCTTAAAACTTAAAATCCACAATCCACCACAAGAATCACACACTAGAAATGTCTAAAAAGAAGAAACTTCAGGATCTGAAGCTTATCTCTCTACAATTCTCTTTAAGGTTATGAAGGATATGGGCTTTTGAAGCTTAAACATAAACAAAAACTTTATATACCTTACTTTCTTAGGGTTAGTTGAATCTCAAGCTAGAGACCCTCAAAACACCATGAACACTCAACCCTAATAAAAAGTATAGTGTTACAATTTCATTTAGAGTGGAACTCATGCACGTAATTAAACTTCATTTAGTGGACTGGGAAACTATCACTAAATTACATGAATACTTATATACTGGGGAAGTTGATGTGGGACATGATTCATAATGCATATAAGCTTTGGGTATATAGTTGTTGATGGCTAAATATCCCGATCAGGATGTGCAATGTGGTTTGGAGCATGATGGATCTTACTTTCTATGTTCTCTAAGGCAAATGTATTCTCACCTAAAGGAGGGTTTTGGATTACACTAGGGAAATGGGGAGTCTAGTTATGGTTTGATCCTTGGTTTCAAAGATTTTTCATTGCACGTGAAGTACCAAACCCATGATGCTCATGTTAGGGTGTAAGATGCACTAGTACAATAAGGGTAATTTACGTCGGTTATTTTAAGTTTTTTACGTCATAAAAAGGTTCAACGTAAATGCGGGATACGTAAATTTACGTCGGCTGTAATATCCGATGTAAATTTACATCGGACATTCACAAGAGCCGACGTAAAAAAGTTGGAAACAAAAAAAAACATAACACGTGGAAGCAGAACGGGCCGTTCTCCAAGTAGAACGGTCCGTTCTGATTGGAGAACGCCCCGTTCTTCTTGGAGAACGACCCGTTCTGTTTGGAGAACGGGCCGTTCTGCTTGCAGATCCACCCAACGTGAAGCATTTTCTACCTGTATTAACTAATATATTAACAAACAATGATTTACCCAAACGCGAAAAAGAAGATAATATTAACTAATATATTAATAGATCATTACATACATTTATTTTCAACATATTAGCCAATATATTAAGAAAGGATTTTCCAAACTAACCTCAAACGCGAGCCCAATGCAATCGGTCAAAAACTCAAGAACCACTCAAACGCGCAAGCATACACTCAGATGCAATACACTCAAACGAAATCTTAACTCAGAAAACTCGAATGACACATACACTCAAAGCTCTCTTTTTTAAATATTGACGCGCGCGCGAATATAATTTAAAATTTGTAGATATTTTACATCAGACCTTGTAAGGACTGACGTAAAAAAGTTGGATTTAATTACAAAAATGACACCACATTTTTTTAACGTCGAATTTGTCCGACGAGAATACAGTGACGTAAATTACCCTTTTTCTGCTAGTAAATTAACTTGTTACTCCATTGTCGATTGAAACAACCAATGAACTTCAATAGTAGTCTGCTTGGTTGCATCCTAGGCTTGTGATGTCCTTGTGTGGAGTGGAAGTATTCCTAAATTACATTTGGCTGCTTTCGCTTATCATTGGTTATCTTTTGATGGCGATGGTTCTCTTTTAGTTTCTTGGAAATGTATTTGGTAACTGCCTTTGGGTGAAAATATCAAATTTTTTATCTGATAGCTTTGTAAGCATGCCTTGACAACCTATGAAATTCTTCACCTGAGACATATATGGGTGGGGGTTCTTTATGATGACAACAGAGTCATGAGAATAAGAATACGTTGCACCTCTTATTTCGTTGTGGTTGTACCTTGTTAGTGTGGAGGATGTTGGGCTTGAATAATATGGAGCTTTTGCATCAGTAGGCTAGCTAGGACAAGTGGTTGTGGAATGTTTTGATAAATGGGGTATTTTGCCTCTTATTATTTTGTGGTTGTAATGGAAGTATCGCAACCTGCATATCTTTAAGCAACAATATATGGTTCCTTAGAGGATTGTCTAGTACGTCTACTTGTTGTTGGAAGTCAGTTACCGAGCTTACGAGGGAGGGAACTTTTCCCACCAACATATGAGTGAGGCTTGGGTTCATTGTGTGCATGCAACCGATGGGTAGGTTACCTTGCATGTGGATGACATTTGTCTGGGGCAACTTGCCCCTGCTAATTAATTTTGGTGGGTTGCTTTGTGATTCAACTAGTACATGACTTAAGGGATTTTATAGTGATATTGGTATATCGATCGAACAACACCAAGGCAGATTTAGCTGGTTTATTGTTTGGGTTGCAGCTTGCTTGGCGGCATATATAGTTATAAGGATGTTTTGTGTTTCTCAGTTTCTTCTTACGCTATCTTGTTGGTGTAATCATCTGGTGATCATAGACATTGTTTAAGTGTTTTTGTTCGACATATCCAAGAGTTGTTATGTGGAGATTGATAGGTTTAGTTGCAACACATGTTACAGGAGGACAACTAATGTGCTGATTTTTTAGTTAGGTTGAGACCAAACTCTTATTTTGCATATTTGGAGTTAGTCCCACCACCACTCGCTTTAAAATTGCCCCTTTAAGTTAATGTCATGGGATTGCAATTTTTGCAGTTGTAGTTTTTATTTTATTGCTTGTTTATTATCATTTAAAAAAAAGAAGAAGACATAACTTAATATTTTAAATTAAAAAGTTTTATGTCAATAAAATTAATGATGATTTGGATGTTAATGTTACATATTTTAACATTCAAAGTTAATCGAGTTTAAAAAATGATTAAAAACATGTATTATATAAATATAAAAAGACTAAAATTAAGAAAATATTCTTTAAGGATCTAAAACCAAATAAAGTCTTGAAAGATCAAAAAATAATTCACTTTAAAATTAATTATTTAAAAATATTATAAAATTAATCATATTTTGTATAATAATAAATAGTCATTAACTATAATATTTTTTAAAAATCAGTTTTTTTAGTATAACGGTTTAGTTTTTTTTTACACCTATCAACGGTTTTAATTTTTATAAACTCGATTATATATCAAAATCGGTTATTTAAGCGATAATAATCAAAACTAATTTGAGTTTAAAAAAATAAATTTTTATAATAATGTATGTGATAAAATTTTATTTAAGGTATATAAGATTTATAATAAATAAATATTTTCTTATATTCATACCATAATTGAAAATTAAAAAATTATTAGTTTTGTATTACGATAGAGAGTTGTTTTTAAATATTGATAATTTATATAAAATTTTAAAATTTAATTTAGAAATAAAAACAAAAAAAGATAAATTAAAAAATCAACCCCTCAACCCCCTATATATTAAACATAATCTTCTATCTTCCATATGAGTATTTTTAAGGATTTTTCTTCGAGTAGAGAATTTGTAATTTATAATTTTTTTTATCTAATTTAATTTTTATTTATCATAATTATTTATAAATTAAATATTAACAATTTAAAATAAATTATCAATAAATAAAAATATTTTTTCCTTACAATATAAATCATTTACACACAGATATTTAAGTAGATCTCATTTTAAATTCATAAAAAAATAAAAATTAATCACTCTTTTAAAATTTCTTGATCTAAACACATTATTAGCAAGGAAAGACTAGTAACATATTAGGGTAACGATAGTTTTTGTTTTTTTTAATGCATTAGTTAAAGTTTATAGATAACAAAAATCTCATAAAACTTCACAATATTACTCACTATATGTTAGTTAAATATTTTTCATAATTTTCATTTCAATTAATTCTTTAAAAAATAACTTTACACTAAAATATTATATGCTTACTAAAAAAAGAAATGGGACTCATATGGGAGGGGTGGTCACGGCCCTTGCTTGCCACCGTTTGTATTTGTCCTGGTTGTTAGTGCTTTTTAATGTATTTATACTTATATATTAAAAAAACATTCCTTATTTTTGTGTCAACATTATTTTAACAATTTTAATCTTTTAAAAAATTGTAGAATAATAATTAAAAAAATCTGAAAGGTTTTTTAATATATAAATTTTTATTTGAATATCTTGATAACCATCTACTACTTCTACTAATATATATGTTTTTAAAGAAAATCACGGAATATTTTTTATCCACTAACCTTTATTAATCTTATTCTTAACAACTCCGCTCTAAAAAAATGTGGATATGTTACTCATATAACTCTAGTCATTCTCCCTAAAAAAAAAAAAAAAAAAACTCTAGTCATGCAAACTTAATTGACAATAATACTCTTTTCACAAAATTATGTTTATTTATCTCAGATAATTACATGTTGTAATTTGCATCAAGAAGATGATAAGTGAATAAATGATTGAATTTGTTATTGAGGAAGTTGTTAATTAAACTAAAAAAAACCACACTTTTATACAAATCATTTAAAGAATATAGGAACTACTAGTTCAAAAATACAAGTAGGATATATTCACATTTTCCTAATCTAATGTATATCATAACAAACATTAGAGAATGTGTATCAATCAAATAAATTATAAATCATTTATCGAGTGTAATGCCTATATCAATAAATACTCTTTTCTACTTATCATTTAGTACATAGAATCAGCTGACAGAAAATGATTTAGATATGCAGTAAATACTCATAATTGGTGATCGATTTTGCTTCAGAACAAAATTACTACTCATCATGAATAATACACGTGGCCCATACTTCTATAGACCTTCCTTAGAGCCCTAGCTACCCCTATTGAGCTTCTTTAATTTACTCATGCATACATTGGAGTGAACCTACCTACCCCAGGAAGATGACAGCTAGGTGAAGCAGCAAAATCATTAGTGGGAAATAAGGTATCACATGCATTTTCATCTCATTAGGTCGTTCATCACCATGACATTCATTTTCTTAGCATTTAACAATTTATTTAAGGGACCTCAACCGAATAGATGCACGATTTTAAGACTCTGTGTGGGTTGGAGAACTAAACTTTCGGGGTGCCTTGAATACTTCTTTCATTTTGCACCATTATCGTGTGTTTGAAAACGTTATAAAAACATGCGACCACATGTGGGTGAGGAAATAAAAGCAAATTGTCACCGGGAAAAAATTGCGTGCATTTTAATTCTTATGTTTATTTTGTTAAAATATTTTAATTAAATTCTTATCTTTCATTTGATTTGTGTTCCTGTGTTAGGAAACACACTTCAATTATCCTGGTAGCGGGTCGGATCTTGAGTCTCGGTCTTCTCGTTCCTATCCGGGTAGTCCGATGTGAACGGGGGGTGCCTGCAAAGACACTCCGACGCTCAAGTAAGTGCTCGGCGTAATAAATGCGGTAGTTGAAAATTGGTTACGTACCTCGTTGGGACTCTATTTATAAGACTTCTTATTGGGTCGTGATTAGGGACTGGGCCCCGGGAAATTAGGGGACTAATCCAATGCATTACGTTAATTAAGCTCTTTAAAATCATCTTGGAGCCGGCACATGGTTTTGGCCGAGCATACCGATCTACTCCGTTCGATTCTCGGGTGGTCGGTATGTTAGGGTATTCGGCCAAGTGTTTGAGGGTATTCGGCCCAAGTGTTCGAGGGGTCGGGTGTTCGGCCCAAGTGTTCGAGGGGTCGGGTGTTCGGCCCGAGTATTCGAGGGGTCGGGTATTCGGCCAGGTCGGCCCCCATACGGTATAATTTGATTGGTAACTTTTTTCATTTCTCTCTTAGTGCTAAAATTTACTTCATATACACTAAAAAAAAGGTAAAAAAAAAATGTTTACGTGTTTTTGCATGTGGATATTTATGGTTATTACATGTTATTTGGCGCTATTTAAAATTTGAATCGTTCATGTAATTTCCTTTACTATTGTTTCCAAGTTGAAACTTCCATAAAATAATTCCCCTTTTTAAGTGCAGGAGGGAGAAATCATGTTATGGCATTCAAATTAATCATAGTTTATAAACTGTAATAATATATAAATCTTTTCACACATAACTACGCCATACTTCCTAATCATATGTGCCTGTTCCTTTCAAAACATTCACTTCCAAAATCATTAAACTGTAAAAGTAAAGCTACTTTCTCAAGTTTTGGCCAAGTGTTTTCGTTGATGCTAATTGCTTTAAATATTGTCACAATAATGAAAATATTCAAATTTAAAGTAACAATTAATACTTAAATGATTCTTACAGTTATATTTTATAAGCGCACGATCGAACCGCTGTAAAAAATAAATAAAAAAATGCACGATCGAGCATGGGTAACACTACTTATTATATACAATATTTAAATTCACAGTTATCTAAAATTACTAATTTTTAATTAAATTTGAATTTCCTGAAAAAAAAAATTACTAACGATAGAAAACTTAGATATGATATAAAGATCACCAAATAATATCAACTTACCTCAAGTTGTGCATATATCTAGAGGGTAGAAGTATATATTATTGAAGGTAAAAGAGTTTTCAAAAAAAAAAAAAATAGAAAATATGTGGGAATAGGTTGTGAATATTGACTTTGAATTGCGTTATTAATAGATATTTAATTTCTCATATTTCATTGTCTAATTTTTATCTTATATCACTTTCATTGTTAAAAGAAAACTTTTATTCTCATTTTTTCTCTCGTTATTTTCTTACACATATTTTAAGATTTAATAGCTTGTTTTATATGAGAAAATTGAGAAATATTGTACTTTTTTTTTGTGAAGTTGAGTTTTAAGCATGTTTTAGTGTTGCAAGAGATTGATGAATTAAGAATGAGAAGATAAAATTTGTAGTAAAAAAGATATAAAAATAACTTTTTTTTATTATTATTATTTGTGATTTATTGTGTTAAACATGAATTATAATTATTTATTAATGTAAAATAATTAATTTTGTAGAAATGAAGAAAAAAGAATTTGTTAATTTTGATTCAAATGTGTTGATATATTTCACTAGAAAAAATGAGCCTTTTTGTGCTAGAACAAATAGATATCATTAGTGTCGGAATGCTTAATTTATTTATAGAAAAATTGCATATGGCTAAAAAGATTTGAGGTATTTTTAATCACTTTCATATTTATTTATTTTTTGTTATTGTTTTTCTATATTTTATTTTTCTCCTCATTTAAATCGTATTTTTTTAATTTGATTTTTTTTAATATTTACTTATTGACAAAATTAAATAAAGATTGGTTTTTTTAGTAACTAAAATTCAATCATTTTTGTATAAAATTATAATTTCAATAATTATTGAAATTATTAATATTAATAAGTATGAAAAATTATATAATATCATTACAATTAGTATTAAATAACTAATAATTCGAAGTCATAATTAATTAGTAATTGCATATAATAATTAATATATTAAACAACATTCAAGATATTGAATTTGTTTAAAAAATCAATTATAAAAATTGCAAATTTTGCATAATTATTATTAATTTTAAGAAGAAAAAAATATTTTTTTTATTAATGTGTGAATATTTTATATTTTATTTCATATTTAATAAATATTTGATTTATATTTTAATAAATATTGGCATTTTATGCGATTAACGTTACATTAAATTAATTTAAATATGTATATTTTTTTATTAAAAATATAGAAACTAATATTCAAACATAATTAATTTATGTTAAGTTATTTTTTCTCCAATATTAATGTTATCTTTTTTCGGTTCGTCAACTTCTACGTACAAAACATAAATACTTATTCTCACAATTATAATTTGTTTTAAATCTCATTAAAAGATATATTAATATTATTTATTTTAAATTTGAAATATAAATTATAATTAATAGACACTCCAATAATAATTTAAGAGTATATAAGATAAATTAAAAAAATCATTTGTAATAATAAAATATGAGAATAATCAAATTATTCTATTTTATCGTCTTTTTATTTAATGGAGTTTGAACTTGTGGTATAATAAACATAAATATTTAAAATTTTAATATCAAATTAATCTTTTTCTTAGTGAAAAATAATATATTAAAAAATATTTATTTATGAAATATAATTTTATGATTTAATAATTTTTTTCATCAATTATATTTAAGTTTTTATATTTATATTGTAATCAATAATTAATGTAATACATTAATTTATATTATTATTAATGATTATGCTAAATATTTATAATTTTTAAAAATATATATGCATCATTTATTTTATATATAATATATAATATAAATAAAGTAAATACAATAATTTTCAAATTTTAAATATATCCTTCCTATATTGTATTGATCACTATATTAATAAATGTATAATTTAACTTTTACAATAACATATATATGTATTTTTTTTTGTCTATTAAATATTCTTAAGCAATTAAATATTTCATATCTAAAATTATTTAATAAATTGAAATACATTAAATTTGAGTAAAAAAAAATGAAATGCTAAGATATTCATCGCAAATACTACACTATATAACGTCCAATTTACATGTATATAACGTCCAATTTAACTGGATATATATATATATATATATTTTTTTTTTCCATATAATTATTTATTTTTAAATTGTTATCAATTTATTAGTATTATTATTTTTTAATAAGCTTACCTAGACATCAAAATGATATTTTTTATTATTACGGATGACATGTCAAACAATGAAGAATAAAACTAAGATTTCGTGTTACAATCTAAGAATTAACAAATATTGACAAAATATATATATGAATAATTTTTTATGTGATTTCATAATACAATCTTTATTATCAAAGATTCAGTGTAAAGATATTATTATTATTATTATTATTATTATTAACATATATTAGTTATAATTGAATAAAAAAAATTAAACTCATTATAATATACATTAATTTGTACATGTTATATAATTAACTTTTTCTATAATTATAAAATAGAGATAATAATTTTAAAATATAAAAAACACTTTAAAACATAAAACTAATTTATTTTTTAATATATTTATTATTATACAAAATATTATTTAAATCAAATACTCGTATATCGTAAGTATATACATACTAGTTATACACAGATTATTAATATAAACCACTCACCAATCAAAATAATTATTATTTTCATGCAACTCATGTCATTATATAATCTTTTAGTTAGAGACATTATTAACACCAGTCTTTTAAACAGTTAGAGTGTGTTTGGATGAAAAATTTAAATGGAGTAATTCATTTATTTAAAGAATTTCAAATTTTTTGAGGTGAAATACTTTGTTTGGATGAAAAATTTACGAAGAATTTGAAATCCAAGCATTTGTGAAATTTTTTGAAATAGTAGAATTTCAAATTCTCCCAAAAAAATAAGAATTTGAAATTCCTCATATTTTTTTTCCTTATTTCACTTATATATTTTATCTTATCGCTTCATATTTTTAATTATTGAATATTGAAAAATACTTTTAAAAATTATTAAATATTATCTAATATTAATTTTTAAAATTATGAAATATTTAAAAATTAGTTAATATTTATTTTTATTAAATTTTATTTAAAGATCTCAACATATAAATATATTTTTAAAATCAATTTTACCATGGTAGAATCAAATTATTATATCCAAATTAACAATTTAAAATTTTAAAAAAATTGAATTGACTTATCCAAACAAAATATTTTAAGAATGATAGACATTAAAATCAAAGTAATTCAAATACCAAGAATTTCAAATTCTTTGAATTTGTAAAATTTCTCATCCAAACACACCATTAACCTATAACAAAAAAGTAGTGTTTGCAAACCAGAGTTCACATACTACGACATAATAGTGGTGGTGACAGTAAATTACTACTTACTTTACAACTCGCAAAATTAATTTATAACTGTTTGATATAAATGAATGATACGAGTTTTTATAGTTTTAAGAAATAATTTAATTTCTATGTACAAAAATAATGAGAAGAGTTCAAATGACACTGATATAACTTTTATTAAGTATTATACTGTTTAATAACTTTATATTAAATGTGAATTTTTTAAATCCAACTGTTAGATTGAAAGTTTATATCACTTTATATGTGTATATCAAATTTTATTAAAATTGAACAACAATTTGAAGATAATCAAAATGTTCATATTTTATTATATTTTGAAAAATATATATTACGTTATTTTTATTTTTTTATTTATATAAAAATGAAGTATTAAATCATGTTAAATTAATATAAAATTTTAAATATATAATCTAAGAGTAAAAAACTTTCAATCTAACGATTGAATTTATAAAATTTATATTTAATATGAAATTATTTAGTGGTATAATACTTAATAAAAATTACACTAGTGTCGTTTGAACCCTTATCCAAAAATAATAGTGGTAGTCCAGAAAAATTTTACTATATATGCATGCATCAATTATTCATTTATTTTTAAGTTTTTAGACATGATAAATGTAATGTATCAAGAAGAACAATCAAAAACTAATTTATAGGAAAGTATCAAATTAACTTAAGACAGTTGTTATAATATGTGACTATTTGATTTGATTTGATTTTCATAGAAACACAGAAAGCATAAGAAATGATTTCCATTTCCATTTTCCACGGTGTGATTTAATCTTTGAATTTTACCGCGCATGAATAAAAGGGCAAATATGGGAGTTTGGAAAGGACAGAACACCAAAAATCAGCATTATAAAAGGTGGAAGGAACAACAAAGTCAGACGACCGAACACAACAACACAAGCACAAACACGAACATCTGAAATCTCAACCGCATCAAACAAGTCCATCAAATCCGCCAAAAACATCACCATAAAATAAGTACTAAGCTACTCAAACTCACTTCCTTGACCCACTCTTGTCTCTCTCCCACTCTCACTATCTGTCTTTCCCAACGCCCCTTCATTTTCACTTCCTCTTTCTCCTCACTTCAACACAGATTCCTCCCTCACCTTCTAATTCAGTTACCTTATTTGTTTTCCCAAGGTATTTGTCTTGTTGCTTTACTTATTTTTGCATATTGTCAAAGATTTCAGTTTTATGCATATTGTATTACTGGCTAGTTAGATCTGATTTTGTGCAGCCTTGGAAAATCTGAAAATCTCCATGCCGACCCAGTAACGTTTTTGCACGGAATGAAGCTAATGGGGAAATGGGGTTCTCTTTGGCAGGGATTTAAGGTTGAGGGGTCGTGAAAGGTTGGATTTTTAGGGGTGGTGGGGTTGTTTTGCATGTGGGAATGGAAGCGAGGATGAAGAAGTACAACCGGCAAGTGAGTCCTGAGAGGGCCAAAGTGTGGACTGAGAAGTCCCCAAAATACCACCAGAGTCTGAAGGTTCCCGTGATTTACTATCTTTGTCGAAATAGGCAGCTAGAGCACCCTCATTTCATGGAGGTCCCACTTTCTTCACCGGATGGGTTATACTTGAGAGGTACAATAATGTGGTTGTTGTTGCCCTTGAAGCTGTTTTTATTATTTGTGGATTGTGGATTTTGAGGGATTGTTTTGTGTGCAGATGTCATTGATAGACTGAATGTGTTGAGAGGTAGAGGCATGGCTTCCTTGTATTCATGGTCTTGCAAGAGGTGAGTAAGTTGTTGCATTTTCTATGTTCTTGTGTTCAATTTGTATGTGGGGAAAGAGAAAAAAATAGAGAGAGGGGAAAAGAAAAAAAAAATTGAGACTTGGTTGGTTTTGTGCCTCTATCATTTTGGAAAAGTCAAGGAAGCATAAAATTTACAATTTAAGATAAAGCAACCAAGATTGTTTAGTTTTTGGTTATTTTTCCTAGGACTACATTTTGTGCTTAGTTTTTACCATAGGTGTTTGTTCTTCTTGTAATTCAGGAGCTACAAGAATGGATTTGTGTGGCATGATCTATGTGAAGATGACATAATTCTACCAGCTCATGGAAATGAATACGTTCTCAAAGGTTCTGAGTTATTTGATGAATCAAATTCAGGTAAATATTTTGTTCGGATAAAAATTTGTTAGGTCCTACATGATATAAAATGCTTAAGACTAAGACCTTAGTCTTGGTGGATTTTGCTTTTCAGAACGTTTCAGTCCCGTTAGCAATATTAAAATACAAAGCGTGAAGCTGTTGCCGGGGCCAATTTCTTCTAGGAGCCATGATGAAGCCTCCTCCTCTTCTAGCTTGAATGGGAAAGAGACAAGAATCTCCCAAGACGATGAGCTTTCCCAAGAAGAACCGCATACTGGTTCCTCCGATGTTTCTCCAGAGTCTAGAGACAAAAAGAGTGATTCGCTAAGCTTGGCATTGACAGAGTACAAAATTTATAAAACTGATGGATTGGCCGATGCTTCGACTCAGACAGAAGAAAATGGCCGTAGATCCAGATCTCAGAAAACTTGTACAAGAGGTGTATCGACGGAGGATGGATCATTAGAATCTGAATGCCATGAGATATGTCAAACTGAAGTTCCACAAGTGAAACATACTCCGCAAATCTGTAGGGACACTGTTTCTCCTCCTCCCTCAACTTCAAGTTCCTCATCTTTTGTGGGGAAGGCTGAGACTTTGGAATCTCTGATTAGAGCTGATGCTAGTAAAGTGAACAGCTTTAGGATCCTGGAAGAGGAGGGCGTGCGAATACCAACCAACACGAGGGTCAAGGCTTCAAATTTACTGATGCAACTAATCTCATGTGGCTCAATATCAGTGAAAAACCATAGTTTTGGCCTTATTCCTTCCTACAAGCCAAGGTTTTCCAATTCAAAATTTCCTTCCCCACTGTTCTCAACTTCTTTCATGCTGGGGGAGTTTGATTGCTTAGCTGAGAATCCAAAGTTGATGAGCCTCAGATTGGAAGACAAAGAATACTTTAGTGGAAGCTTAGTGGAGACTAAACTGAAGGATGGAGATGGACATAATGTTCTGAAACGCTCTTCTTCCTACAATGATGAGAGGTAAGTTTTGATTTCAAAATTTCCGTTGCAACATTACGAATTTGCATGGGGAAGAGTTGCAGTTGCTGCTGTATACTTAAGTGTGTTGAAATGACTATTCACAACCTAATACTTATTCAAAGCTGAGGAAATAGTGTATGGGTTACTTAAGATCTGATCTCTGATGTAGTATTATAGTAGGACTAATAATTAGGACGTAGTCATTCTTCAGAATTTTTTTTAATCTATAGGAAAGATTATAACGACGGCAATGAGAATTTAAGTTTTCATGCACTATTCCAATCTCTCCAACCACTAGACCAACTCCAGTGGTTTGTCATTCTTTAGATTTTAAATATTGATTCATGTTAGATCAGGTTGAAAAGCCGGATAAGTTATTCAGTGGTCCACTGCTTGAATCTGGTCATTTTAGGCTAATTGAGTTCCTCTAAAATCTGAAATTCTCTTCCTCTTTGCGTTAAATTATATTTCGCACGTTAAATGCACGATTTTGTCTCAAATTTGAAAATATCACTTAATATTCTTTTTCTTGCTTTTAAAAAAATAATCACTTGAGCATCTTCTATGCCTCTTATCACTTCATTTATTCAATAAAATGGTTACAAAATCTATATGTTAGTAAGTCATTTTTCAATCAGTTATTGAAGCTAGCAGAATTTCACGGAATACAAGTACTTTCACATGCTTGTTTATATCTCTATAATCTATTTGTGATTGCATTAAATGTCTCATGGAAATGGAGGCTTCAGAGGTCCAAACAAAGGCCTTAATTGCTGCTTGTGAGGCTAGTACTTAATATAAAGATAGGAATCATTGAAATTGTTAAACATCTACTGTAAAAAGTTTGTACTGAGAATCTTCAAAATAACAAAGAGTATTTGTTATCGTGAACTTCTTTACTATTTGTTCTCATTCTTTGCCACTAAATGAGCTCGACTTGGGATCAAGAACTATAGTGATCAGCTTCTTCGATTCATGTTTTAGAGTTTTTTAATTGGTTTTTGATAGGCATGTGATAGGGACATGTTCGTTGTCATGTCACATCCTGGCCGTTGTTTCATCTGTAACAAAATCAACATACAAATATGCAGGACATATAAAGACCAAAAACCGGAAGAATACAAAGAGGAATCATCCTCAGGACATTCAAAATGCATTCCACGGTCAATCAAGGTCTCGTTGACCAAGCAGCCCCGAAGTGAATCCATGAGATCTCCTGTTTCTGATGGACCAAGGAACTCCTCAGACAGAATTGAAGGCTCAGCCATATCCTCAGTAACATCCAATGGTAGCAGCAAGAGAATCACGGAACCTTCGTCAGGGAAGAAGCAATCAAAGAGGATAGATTCATTTAAAGAAGAGGAGGAGGTGATCAAAATTGAAGAAAGTTAAGTGTTGACTCTATCTTGTTTCTCAAGTCTCTTAAAATTATAATTATATTCTTACACCTTTCAAAAAACATAGACTGAAAAATATTTTTTCCTCAGCAGGCTTGCTTCAGGAGCTCGGGTTATAATCCAATCTAAACCATTTTCAGACACAGCATCTAGCAGCTGCTGAAAAATCAAGTTTCAGATTTTAGGCAACAGAAAAACTACTGGTTTTTCAGCTTTAGATTGAATTCAACATGATTGTATATATTTGGTAGGTCCATGTGACATTATTTCCTTAAGCTTACAAAGTAAAGTTATTTTGACAATTGAGTCAATGCTAAGGGAGCAGCTAGCCAGCTACAATAGCAGGTGTGGTCCCGTTGGTCCATTTCCTTAAATATATTGTGCTGGAATGAGGTGATTGCACATCCTGCTGTAACTCCTGATACAATATCTACCTTTGCACCCTTTTGCTTGCTTCAAATTATTGGTTACTACTTAGCTTGCACCTTCAAGGGCAAAAGGTGTGGAAAAAATTAAGTGCGGGTCGTTTTCAAACCCATCTCTTGACATTGGAGCTGATGTCAATTGTCAAGCATGTGACCTTGACTTTGACATTGGATGCGTTATACTTAACATCAAAATGTAACATATCCTGTATGACCATATTTAATTCTCAAAGCTGATAAAGGTTGGTAAAAGGCTAATTTTATGTACCCTTTTAAAAGCGGTGCTTCTAGTCAAGATTTTTAAAAGCTGGGGTTTTCTTGGAACCCAAAATGTCTACGTAGACAAATTGACATTTTAATGCTTATGGCCATATTAACTTGCAGTGGTGCTAAAGGTGGTGATTGGAGTGGCTAGTCTGTAGAGCACTTTCACGTTTGGAGTAGAGAGCATGATTATGTATTGTTGGTTCTATATTGGTACTACACTATTTATTGAACTTATAAAAAGCATCAACGGAAACGACAATAAGAGTCTTAATGTTAGACAAATTTGTTCCAAAAATGTATAAGCCTATTTGAATAGATTCACGTGTAAGACTACTTTATTCTAAGGATTGAAAAGGTGGGTTTTCTATAATTCTCTTCTATGGGTCCCTTTAGCTTCAAACTTGAGGGAGAGAATAATAAAGGTGATGACTAAAAACTTTTTGTCTGGAAAGGTAAATCAGGGTTAGTCCTTTCATGCTTTTGTCTGGCTATTGAGATCTTGACTCGGATAATCATTAGTTGGGCAATTAACAAATCTTGGGTTCTACTCAAGGCAAGAGACAAGTAGGACACTATGCCTATTGAGTAGTGTTTGTTTTGCAATCTTTACTTTTCCTTTTCCTTTTCCTTCTTTTTCTCTAGCTATAATATTCTCTGGGTGTTTTTGGAATTTTCCTTCTAGTGGTGTTGGTATGTAGCAATGAATTTATATGGGAAATTATGATATTAATGAAACTTTCAATATTTAGTTTGGGGTTTTATTCTTTTGGTTGGAGTCCATAGAAATAATTTATTGTATTGCTACTCAATTTAAGTGTAATATATAAAAGCTTTGACATGCATCATAATCGGTGACATCTCAACTGCTTACTCTTAATTTTACATTGTTATACATGTGTTGGAAACCTTTGGCACATAAACATAAAACTGCATATTTTTCCTCTTAATTTCCTTTTTAAATGGAGGTAATATTACTCGAGTTAGGAAAATCCAAAGCATGATGGGACTAGTCTTATCACACTTTGTTTAAGGAAAGTCAAACATCTACTATTTAAATCAACAACCCTTTTTAACGATTAAAATAGTTTCATTTTCTTTTAAGAGACTCCCATTTCTCCACAAATTAGTCCATATTGTCGTGGACCAATAGTCTAACTTATATATATATAATATTATTCCTCCTATATAGTTGTTTTCTGTTGTGCTATTTAAAATTTGAACATATTCTTACACATGAAAGAAATTATTGATGACTAAAACCAATAAATATAGTTTATTTGTAGATTGGATAATCTTTAAATATTCTTTAAAATGACATTCATCTAAGTTATTTTCTACCTAATTCAACGTTACTTGTCTTGTTTTTATTTTATTTATCTATTTATTTATTTTACAATACGTTACTTGTGTTGTTAGTGCATCAAAATAGTGTGCAAGATTTCAGGTAAAATTAACAATAATAAGATTTCAAATTAAAATGATATTATATCTATGCATTATTTTTACTTTGCAATACCTTTAATAACATTTAAATTTTTTTTTTGTTTTAAAGAAAATTAAGATACCTGGCTTACCTACGCATCTACTGTCTATATTTAGTATGTTTATCTAAAATGATTCTCTCATACCCTTCTATGGAGTGTGAGTCGGATGTGGTGTAGAGAGAGATGTGATATTGGGGGTACACTTGATATTTCATACTTTCTTTCTCTTCCATCTCTTTATCACTTTATTTTTATATTTCTTTTGTTCACAATGACTAGGCTATTCTAGGATCGCATCTTGGGCTTGTGATGTTTGGTTTTACTTACTATATTCGTCTGCTTTAGTTACTCGGTCCAGCTGTTTATGGTGTTTATATTTTAGTGATGCTTTTTTTTTTGGGCCAGAGGGGGTGTGCTTTCATTTGTTTCTTTTGATCATATAACATAGAAGCAGTCCATATTATTCTTACATCTCAATTCTCTATTTTTACACCCTACTTTTTTATTTGTTTAAAATACCTTTGACATAAACAATTAAACATGGTAGAAGCCAGGCCAGAAAAGGCCCAAAAACCTAAAAAGATCCTCATTACTAAGTTCCAAGCAAGATGCACAGATCCTTTTCACCCATTTCCACCCTCTGATTATAATAAAGCCTTTGGACCTTGTCTTCGAGATATTGCAATACAATTTTCTTTCAACACCCCCTCTCCCCCCGGCCTTTTGGCCATAATAAATAATAAATAATAAAAAATTACTGAAATAAATTAATTAAAAAATATTTTATTAAAATAAATTATTTTAGATACGTAAAATTATAGAGAGTGGAGAAAACGTCACACTATATGACGCGCGTTCAATACATGGATACAAACAACTTGAAAACATCAAATTATTTGACGTTCTGTGCATAAATTTTTAAAATTCAAAACATCATGCTGGTTGACATTTTCTTTATAATTTTGCATTATCACTAGCAGATAAAAAAGGACAATGCGCGGGTAAAAAAGGACAAGCTTTCAACCTTCTTCCACTAGCAGCACAAGAATTCGACCAGCTAGAAATAGAGAAACTGAGAAACTCCACTCAGCAAGAGCTGTTTTCCATTCTAGAGAATAAATAAGGCTTAGTGAAGACTGAAGAGACCCTTATGCAACACAATCTTCATCTCACCATTTCAGTCACCCTAGACGAGCGTGATGTAGCAGGTATTCCTTGTATCTGTCTTGTGTTGTATGAGTTGCAACTTAAGCACTTATGAGCCACAATATGGAAATGTACATTAGAGTTTACTCCACAATCATTGCAAAGTATCCACACCTGCTTATGGTTTCACACAAATATTCAGTTAGATAAGTCTCACAAGCCACCCTTAATATATTTGCTCTAAAACTTTAGGGTTGGAGTTGTTACTTACCATCTTGTTTTTGTAAGTTTCAGGCATTGGAGTTGAGGCAATCTGATAAAATTTCATTCAAGAATGTCATTATTATATCAAAAATGAATATATGGATGCAAGTATGCCACCATATGCTCTTTAAAAAGTGAGTCAGTTTGGATAAAACTTAAAAGAACCTTTAAGAATTTTTCTACTAATATTAAAAAGTTTTTCTAGTAGAGAAGATTCAAAAGTTTTTCTAAATATATATCTAAATAAACTCTATATATGAAGAGAGAGAAAAAATGGTATCTACATACCACTTCGTCAAGCTTCTTCCACATACTTGTCATGTCACAAATGGATTTTGAGCAAACAGGACACGAGTACCTGTATGATGTATCCATTTCCAAAGAATGAATTAATAACAGTGGTTGAATTTGAAGATTGTCTCAAGGCAAAACAATAGCAGCTCATGGCAGCATAATAAATTAAGAATATTGAATGATGAGATCCATAATGGTGTAACAGAATAACACCATTTAAGTCCTTCATTAGTGCTATGAAGATAGATATAAATGTCTTACCTATGATGTTTTTCCATCTCTTTCACACAATCTAAATGTATAGTATGGCCGCAAGGTAGGACAGTGATATCTCTTACTGTATCAAATAGATACTGTAAAGGAAAAAAATGAAATCATCATCTAAATAAGAATCAGACAAATTTCTTTCTAAAATTTTACACTGTCATAGTACTAGAAGTTTTTATTACCTCAAAGCAAACAGGGCAATTGTGATGCATTGCTCCTTCTACACAACGATGTCCCTTTTCCATCACCTTTGAGTAGCAACATCCTAAAAAATTGGTAGGAATATAGTAATCAGCTGATGGAGAAAAAGTATGAGAAAAAAATAAACATTCATTTGGGACAATATACTCACTACATCTCTTGCAATGGAAAAAGTTATCCTTGCCTCCAGTTCTGTAAAAAACAATTACTTAGATCAGACGATTAATCAAATTCTGTCTAGTGATACACAACATGAAACATTGCGGCTAGCAAACTGATTAAAAAACTTTACCTGCAGATGCCACATTCGTCACAGTGGTATTGATTCTTTGAAATCTGAAAGATTGAACAATTTTTTAGTACAATATGCACAACTAGTTACACTAAAGAAAAGAACAAAACATGACTCAAATTCTATCACACTGAAGAACTTACATCATCATCAAAGAATTTGCATATAGCACAAAAGTACTTGCCCATGCATACTCCACAGTTTACACAGTACTGTTGAACCTGAGAGCATGAAAATCAATTAACAGATCAATAGCCAGTCATATTTATATGTACGTTTATTTATTGATTATTATAATTCAGATTTTTAGAACTCACCTCTTGTTCTGTATCACATAAGGAGCAGATAACCTGAAAATCAACAAAATAGGGTGGAATGAGTCAACATTCAACGATACCAAACATAGTTTAACACAGTAATATATGATAAGAACTACAAAATTATTAGGACCCTTCCTCGAGTGTGTTCTTTAGCAGTAACAGTAACTTATCTTTTCCAGAATATTATTACACAAATCATATAAATGATGAATCACTCAAAGGCACAGAATATAGTTGACCAAAAGAATCACACAACAGAATAACACCCAATTCAAATTCAATAAGTGAGTAGTAATAATTTAATAAAGAGTAAACAAATGCAAACCTTCTTAATTTCATGGCGTGGAATATCATGACGATCCACAGCATCAAGCTCCTCGGAATTCTGCTCAAATCAAAACAAATGGACATGAAACATGAATGTATGAGTTTTCTGCTAACACAACTCAACTCAACTCAACCCTAAAACAGTGAAACATTCTCAAGAACATAAATTTATACCTTAGCTTCGTTGTGGCAATGCCTACAATCAAAAACCTCATCACAACACGGTGCCCTGATCTTGCATCTCCTCCTGTAATGCGCGCAGCTGACTCAAAACAACATAGCAAAAACAAGATAAGATTTTTCTCTCTTTTTTCATAAACCCCAAAAGGGAAACAATGCAAAATCAAAACCCAACAAAATCCTCAAACACAATAGACAACAAAAAAAAGTTATATTTTTTGAAGTACCCAAAATTCTGAATCCCAAGTTCCATAGCAGAAAGATGTGTGGGGCTGGATTCAGAGAAGTCTGATAGAACAAGACAATGAGATGAAACAACCTCTGCCGCAGTTTCCATGATGTTGTGTGCCAGTGCCACTGTTAACAAAATCCACAAGCTGTTACTTGAAGTCGCAGATGTAACATTTGCAGTTGCATTTAAATATTATTATTTATGGCACACCGTTTCGCTTATCTGTCTCCCTAATCACACAAGCTGACTCGGCTACACGCAAGAACTTGCATCATCATAATATAAACACTTTCTAATTTCTAATTATAGACTAAAAGTGGCGACACAAGTGAAAAATAAAAAAGTTTCCGTGCAATAGAAAGAAATAAAAAATTAATACTGTGTAAGATTTTTATGGAAATTTCCGTGCAAATAATATTATCTCTAGAATGATTGTTGTCACGCACAAAAGTTATCTCTAGTTTGATTGAAAAGTACGAATAGTATATCTTTAGTATGATTGTCACACACTTACAAAATATCTATAGTATGATTGAAAAATATCTATGCTACAGACATAAATCGATAATGGATTCTATTGTATCCTCTAAAACTACAAAACACGAGACATTTTGCAAAAGTTTTCAAATAATATGCGACGTTAACCTTTTTTTCTCCTATCTTTTTTATTTTTTTATTATATATATATATAATATTTTATTTTTCTTTATCGTTCGAGAGAATTCTCAAATTTTGGATTTTATTTTTACTATAGTAACATGTTTGCACGATGGATGAAAGACGTTTGTTTTTGTCTCGAATAAAAACAAGTAGTGATATATATACATGTATAGCATCACTTTTTGTATTTATTTTTTTAATAATTTTATTTATTATAAAATATTTATTAATAATATATATATATATATATATATATATATATATTAATTTGTCGTACAATTTTGTCATAGATATACTAGTACTAACAAAACTAGAGTTTGGATATTCTCTTCCTTCATTCGAAAGAATTTGGTCTGCAGATAAACTTTCATTCATAGGTTATATTTCTTCTTAGTTTTTTTTTCCTTTCAATTTTCAAATAATGTAGTTCTCCTTTAATCAAAATAAAAAATAAAAAATAATGTAGTTCTTATTTTTTTTTTCTGGAACCAAAAATTAAAATGCTTGCTGAATAAAAGAACACTGCGATAGAAATTTTGAGATGACAACGATGAAGTGGGAGAAGAAGATGGCTTGAGAGTTTAATTTTAATTAAACAATAAATCACAATAATAAATGATTTAATAAAATTAACAATAAATTATAAAATTTATGGTGTTAGATAAATAATGACATAAACTTTTTATATGACCAAAACAATTGAATCATATTATTAAATAATATAATTTATTATTTTTTTTATAAATTAAACTTATTCAACAATTTATAGATTAGAATTTAAAATTTTGCGAATGTAAACCCACGACAACGTTTAAATCTATAAAATTATAAAGTATTATTATATAATTTTTAAGTTTTGTAAATATATATCAGATCTATATTTTTTTAGAACAAATATTATATTTATTAATTAAGAACTTTTGAATCCGGTGGTTATATTGTTAAAAAATTAAATATAAACTATGTATTATTAGAATGAAATAATTCTATCGGTAATTATTTTTAGAATAAATGGACTTTTTTTTTTTTTTTACATATATACACATATTATCTGTTTTTTTTTTCATTTAAATGGTATGCACCAAATAAAAAAAAATGACATATATTTTGTTTTTATTTTTCTCTTCACACAATTTTCATATGGACTCTATCGAAACTTGCATCTCCATATCGATAATGTTGAAAATGTAACATTGTAATAATATGCTAACGGATGCGTAAAAGATAATTGTTACAAATAAATTTTCCTAATAAACATATAGTATTTATAATAAAATATTATAATAAATGTTTTATTTATTTGAATTCTTTATAAATTGATTTTTTTAGTATTGTCCTCGTAATAATAAATTTAATAGTTTATTGATAAATGTATTATTGGATAAAAGATGATGATATGATCCATCCACTAACACTAAACGTGGCACATAAAGAGTGGTTTCATCTGTTACTTCTGTACCCAGTACTTCCATGGGGTCCTACATCACCATAAAAAAAAAATATTATATATATTTTTTATATAATCAAGATTTATAATTTTTTTATCAAGTCACTTCATTTAAAAATAAAAATTAAATGTACCACTTCAAATTGAATTTTATTTTTTAATTACAAAATATAAATATTGAATCATTTGTGTCAAAACTTTTAATTTGGGAATTTGGAAACTTTTAATTTGAATGATTGAATATCAAGGCTAATAAGCATAGATTCATGCACCCTCTTGAAGTCAAAAATGGGTAAACATCTTGGTATAAAATACACCAACACAAAGATAAGAACGAAGAGGAATATGGTGAAGAAAGTGATGAGATTTGTGGATAAGGTGCATAAAAACCAACAAAAGAGGAAGGAATAAGAACAACAGGACCCGTCAAAAAAATGATGATGATGATAATGATAGAAAAAAGGAAAATGAATCTGTGAATGTTTCTTTTTGGTCCATTATGAATTTGTAAGTTGGTTCATCATACATACACTTCCTTTTGTTTATAAGTACACCTCCTTTTTTAAAAAAAATAATTAAAATTTTAAAATATTTTAATCTTTTTGTTTTTAATTTTTAATTTAGTATTTTTTTTTCACACATCTTCCTTCCTTTTTTCAATTTTTACATGCATTCCCTTATCTTTTTTTCATCACACCTATTTTGATAGCATGTGAAAATTAAAAAAAAAAAAATGTGTGAAAAAAAAAGAAGAAAGTAACAAATTAAAAGTTGGAAGTTTAAAATTAGAAATTTAAAAAAAAAACTACAATATTTTATAAATTTAAAAAAAAAAATAAAGAAGGTGTACTTTAAAAAAAAAAAAAAAGGTGTATATATATTAGCCTTGTAAGTTTTGTACACGCCCAACACTCTATCTCTTAACAAAAAAGCCCAATTATATAAGTCCAGTTAAACCGCTGCATTAACACAAGAAGTACTGGGGCAGCCCAATGAACCCACATTTAGGATGAAATATTATGCAATGATGACTCAATTTAGTGAGAAAAGTTTATAAACAATACACTTATTTTTCCTTTAAATAAATATTTGTTGGCGCTCAAATGCTATTCAATACATGAGAGAAAAAGATATATAAAACACAAAAATAATAATATAATACGTGAGATAAAAAAAAAATGTCCAATGAGCTTTTATACTGATTAGACATTTATACATTATTGTTATTTTAATCTTTTATCTTATTTCTATCTCATTTTTCTCCCCTCTCTCTTTTTTCATAACATTAATTATCATATTTATTATTTTCTCTTATTAATTATCACATTTATTACTTTCTTTCTCTATTTTTCATTTTATTTTTATTTCCTCTCCTCTCCCAAATCTACCTTATTTTTGGAGGAGGAATGATATTTATCTATCTCATTTTAAGGCTAAATTGATGCGTAAATAGTAGAGATAGAGAGAAAAAAATATATTAGAAAAAGTAATAGAAATGATAAGTCATATAATAAAAAAAGAAGATAAAAAGAAAATGAGAAAGTGAAATAAAATAGAAAATAAATATACCGTAAGTTTTATTAATCTATTTTATACATAATTAAATATTTAGAGTGAGAACTTTAATCCTACTTAACTCAAACAAGATTGTCTCTAATTATAAATTAGTGTGATAATTTGTCTTATATACGAGAAAAGATTTGTTTATTCCAAGAATAAGTTTAGACTTATTCTGTTTAATAGCTCATGTTTGACATCAAATTTTAACGATTCAACTGTTAAATTTAAAGTTCTTAATGCATAGAAAAAAATTTTAAACTTAAAAAATATTTAATACTTCGTTTTATTAATTTAAATCAATGTATAAAATAATTTTATGATTATCCGTTAATTTGAATTAATGAAATGAAGTATCAAATGATTTTTAAAATTTTTAAAAAATTGCAGACTTGATCTATACATTAAGAACTTTAAATTTAACTGTTAGATCATTAAAATTTGATGTAAAATATGAATTATAATTAAACAAAGTAAGTATAGGTAGACTTACTGAAATAAAATGATGTCTACTCTCTCTTTATATATATTTGTCTTTTTGTTAAGAGTTATGATGATTATTAACTGTTTGAAATATGTGGCTTATGATAAACCCATAAGAGAATGATGTTATTGAAATGTTGGCTGTGTGAATATAGTTTGAGGCAAATAAAACTCAAGATGATGGTCCGAGGCATGCGTAAGGGTTAGCTCAATAATGTGTTTTCTCCTACACCCATTTGAACGTGTCATCCATATTCTGATAAAGAAGTGAAGTTGAAGAAAGCTTCATCCATCTCAGCCATTATTTTGATTGTGACCAAAAAAGGAAGCCAATATGAAGACCAAAACCGTGCTTGCTTATCTCAGATTAGATTCTTTAAGAAAAGTCAAACATGGAGAATCTAGAGCTTCAGCAATTTGATTGGATCACTGCAATAATAGGGTGTTCATGGATTGGTTTTTTGAAAAATCCAAACTGAACCAAACCGAACCATTTTATAAAAGTAGATCGATTAACCGATCCATTTTTTATAAAGTGGATCAGTTTGGTTTTTTTAAAATATGAATTATTTTTTTGAAAATGGATCGGTTCGGTGCAGTGCGGTTATCCACTTTTTACTCACATATAGATTGGTTTTTTTAAAAAACCAAATTGAACCAAACTGATCCACTTTGTAAAAATGGATCGGATAACTGAACCAGTTTTATAAAGTGGTTCGGTTCGGATTTTTTTTTAAATAAATCGAATTTTTCAAAATGAATCGGATTGATTATGGATCAGTTCAAATCAATTTAAATTTTTTACACACTCTTATAGAATAGTAGCTAGAGTCAGTGTCTTCATTGTTCAATTAGCACTAGACATTTTGGAGTTGGTATATCACATTACATCTTCAATGTCACATTAATTTTAAATAATTAAAGCAAAAGCATGATCACCGGCTAACTATATATGTTATAAGCTATATAAACGTTTGGATCCAGCTTGCACATTTAGGTCAGCAATTTCGTGCTATTAATTAACAATTTTGGTTTGTATCATGACTTCTTGTCGCTCTTTCATTTCTTCACGGTTCTTCACATTTATTTTATGTATAATTAAAAAGTTAATAAATATAATTTTTTATTAACTAATCTACACTTGTCAACCTTCTATTTATTTTGATTTTTTTTACTCATAGTCATGATAAATATAATATTTTAAAATTAACAATTAAAAACTAATTTATATTCATGAAATAGGACTTTTATTAGGTATAAATTATTTTGATATTATAAAGACCCTACAATACTTATTTTATTTGATACACAATATAAAATTAATACACGAGGAATATATTAGCATCATTATGTTCCCACCGGATTCCGTTCACACATATATATATATAATGCAAGAAAATAACTCTGCAGAAAGTGAGCATTAATTATAGCAATGAATAAGCCAAACCGGAGTTAATTATTTATACACTCTTAATGTAATGTAAAGTTTTTTATACTGATAATTAATTATATCTTTTAAAATTATTTTTTTTATTATTGTATTAAATAAGCAACTAACATGACACTATTAAAAGATATGATTGGTTGTCAGTGTAAAAACTTTACATTGTCAGTGTATAAGTGATTAACTCATTTGTAATTATTTACACTAATGCGGAAACAGGTTCATGCACGACTACATCACTCAACACATTAAACAAAGAGTTAATCACCTATACATTGTCAGTGTAAAATTTTTTTATACTAGCAACCAATTATATCTTTTAATAATGACATGTCAGTTGCCTATTTAATAAAATAATAATAAAATAAGCAATTTTAAAAAATATGATTAGTTGCTAATATAAATTTTTTTACATTGTATAAAGATGATTAACTCTTAAACAAATGTCAATGTTATGCTAACCAGCGTGATATGAAAATGAAATCTGTAACTACGTACACAACTGCCTCTAACATTTCCTGAACTTGGTTTTATATATTGTACTCGCATTATCTCTCTATATATTAATGCCATTTCAACTAAAAGTAGTAAGTCAAATCGACTACAGGCTGTTGCAACGTTAATTTATTTATTTATTCTATCAATGCTGTGTTTGTTTCCGATTTTTATTTATCATGGACATTTCACTCTTATCAAGGATCATTCATGAAAACCAATAAGAACATTGCAAGCTTTCTCTACGTTTGTATCATGCCAAATAATCATATTTTATATGGTTAGCCATGCCATGTGTCAAACGTCTATATATTACAATCATACTATGTCTCTCACCAAGTGTCAACCATGGACACAATGGATTTTCATCAAGAGACTCTGGTGCAAATTAATGAATTTGTCGAAGATCCCAACTTAGATAAGTTTATCAATTTGATTCGTTGGGAAAACAACGATGCTATTTGTAATAACTTCAATTCTGAGCTTATCAATGAAGCATTCAATGATAACTCATTCATGTCACACGCTCCAATCCCACCTGATCAGTGCAATAGTGATTCTGTGAATGTTTATGATCCAAGCTCTACATTGAGCTCCTTCTCTTGTTTTGATGGGGAAGCCAAAGAAGGAGAAGAAGAAGATAACATGGGGGATTCTTCTGCAACAACAACCACCACAACAGAAATTAAGAATGATAATACTAAGCCAAGACCAAAACCTGATAGGTCCAAAACTTTGGTTTCTGAGAGGAGGAGAAGAAACCGAATGAAGGAGAAGCTTTATGCATTGCGATCTTTGGTTCCCAACATAACTAAGGTAGGTTTGTTCCCTACTGCAAAATTGTAACATTACAAATGGTTATTCATAGTTGAGAAAATTTCATACAAAACAAACTTGATTGATTGCTTATTCATAAGTTAATTAATTCTGACATGATTAATTACACCGCAACGAAGATCGAACTTAAGTGTTATGTATCTACTCCAACCATTTACATGATATACATTTGAAAGTTAAATATAAGTGATATACTAATATAATTAATTATATGGGCAGATGGATAAGGCATCTATCATTGGAGATGCTGTTTCATATATGCACGAGCTTCAAGCACAAGCCAAGATGCTGAAGGCTGAGGTTCAAGGACTTGAAACATCCTTAATGGTGTCAAAAAGTTATCAAGGATCCATTGAAAACCCCATGAAGGTTCAATTCATCAACAACATTCGTGCAATATCCAAGAAGATAAACCAGGTTTTTGGACAAATTAAAATTTTGTTAACCCCATAAACAACTTTTAGTTGGTCTCTGCCACCTCTATTTTAACATCTGTGAATATTTCTTTGTAGATGGACATGTTTCAAGTGGATGAAAAAGGGTTTTATGTAAAAATAGTTTGCAACAAAGGAGAAGGGGTGGCTGCATCATTGTACAGGTCTCTTGAGTCTCTAACAGCATTCAATGTTCAGAATTCAAACATGGCCACAGTTTCTGACAGTTTTCTACTTACATTTTCATTGAATGTAAGTTATCCTCGCATAGTTTGTTTACTTATCTACTCTTTTATTTTAGGCTTAATTGTAGTTTTGCTACTCACTTTTTACCATTTTACAATCTTGTTTGGAATTTGGTGATGTAATATATTAATTGTTTATATGACATGTTAAATCTTGATATGAATTGATAATGTAATATATAGATGATGATGCATTATAATAAGTCATATTATTAACTAACATGTCATATTATATTATCAATATGTCATATATTAATAATCATGATTTATGATATCAAATGATTAATTAATGAGTGATAAAATGTACATAATTTTAAAAATTGAATGAAAAAAATGTAAAATCATACTAATGAAAAATACAATTAAGCTTTATTTTATTTTTGTTCGTGATATTTAATTACTGATTTTGTCAATGATGTGTTGAAAGCAGGCTAAAGGTCGTGAACCAGAAATTAACCTTTACAACTTGAAGCTATGGTTGACTGAAGCTTTTGTGAACCAAGGCTTTGAGTTCACACCTTTTCTTATGCTTGACTCTTTCAATTTATAAACTTTATGCTGTAATTAAGGCTGCATTAGAGCAACTATGATGAGAGAAACATGAAAATCTGTAATATAGGTGCTGGTTAACTAGGAACATTGACATGACTCTTCATTTTTGAGTTTGAGCCATTATTATCATATGGTAGCCGTATTAATTTTTGAGAACCAATAGCAATAGTATGTGTACAAAGATGAATCCAACTTGTCCACATGTTTATATTAACAATTGACGCCTCTGTTTATCTCAGCAGTTCCTAAAATTGCAATATTAATTTCACATTTCGTAAGACTTTGTATATAAATTGTTATCCCATGAGTATAAAAAAATGTTGCCATCTTAATTGATGTGACAATCTACGTCAGTACTGCAAGATTTATCATAAAATTTTAAAGGCAAAATTATATTTGACTAACTTTCTATTAGTTTATTTTTTTATAGCAAGAATTCTTAAAAAAAAATGATCGATGACGTCGATACCATTTTTTTTAAATAAAAAAACTAGATCAGTAATTGAAGGGATGAAAGTACTAATTCATGCTTTATTGGTTCAATGGTAGTTAAATTATTGTAAAATGGGAAGTAATTCAATTGATATTTTAATATTTAATATTTCAAGCAATAACAATATAAAATAATGAAAAATGTGTTAGTCGTTTGAATAGATATTAATATATTGAAGAATTAATCATTAAGAAAATGGTTAACATTATGGTTATTACTTGTATAAACATTCTCATGCTAAAGTCAATGAGTGCTTAAAAGAAAAGTGAGAATTATGATTTTGACTATCCTAAACAACATTTATCACTAGATCACCCTGTGCTGGTCCAAAATGAAAGACGAATTTACCATTTATATAACATAAATGAATTTGAAAAAATAGATGATGCACCCGTGGCGCACAATTTTATACTATTATATCACATGTTATCATTTATAATAAATTAATAATTTTTTTAATAATAAATAAGTAAAAAAATATACCGATGATTGATATCTAATGATTGATAGAGCACAACTATTAAAAGTTACCTGAACTTTAAAAAAAAAAAAAAATTAATTAAGTGCGATTTGTTTTAAATGGATTATGAAATTTAAGACAAACTAATCTTTTACGATTTGGTTCAATTCAATTTTTTCTGATTTTAAAATTTGTTATTTAAATATATATAATATTATATTATTTATTTAAAATATATCAAAAATAAAACATTATGTTTACTAGTGTTGGTCTCTATTTTTTATTATAAGAAAAGTAAATACATTTTTTTTAAATATAAATAAATTTTAATCATTTTTATTTGATTTAATGATATTTTTCTTAAAATATCTCGTCTTTAATGTTTAACTTTTCAATTACATTATATTTTCTTTTATATTTATAACAAGGAAAATTTTAAAAAATATTATAAAATTAATAGAATTTAATACAAATAACTAATTTTTTTATTCAATACATTAAAATTCATTTTTTTTTTCTTATAATACATTAAAGAATTAATATTTTGTAATTTATTTTTTCACCCAACACGACACTCATGCATTCGATGTCTAAAATTAATTAATCATAGTACGATGAACTTCGTGGCTATTAATTATTAACATTACTTCCTTGTAAAAGAAATTTATTTTTTATCACTTGGCCCATATATATATATATATTTTTTTTTTTTTCTCTCATAAACGTTGGGAGAGCAAAGATTTATTCTGATAAATTTTAAGCTGTAAAAGAAATAGTTTTTTATTATTTGTGAGGTTAATAGTTATATATTGACAAAGTAAATTGCTTTTACAGTGTTGAGAAATAACAAGTGAGTGAGGTTAAAAGAAGCGAAAGGTGTAGAGTGTAGAGTGTAGAGTGTGGAGAGTGAGTGAGTCTGGAGATGGAGAGGATTATATAATTTGTATTAAGCACCAACCAACCAACCACAGATTCACTTCACACACACACACATTCTTTGTTGCATTATCACAAACACCTCAACCTCACCCTCTATCCCTTTCTCTCTCCGTTACAATGCAACTACCAATGGCGGCCAACGCCGTCGTTTCACCCTCGCCGTTCCGTCCTAACTCGCTTCTCCGCTCCTCCTTCACCGGCGTCTCCGTTAAGTTCTCTCCCCAATCCCTAACCATCTCGCGCTCCAAGCCGCTCACCGTCCTCGCCGCCGCCAAGAAGGCCGTCGCCGTCCTCAAGGGTAACTCCGCCGTCGAAGGCGTCGCCACTCTCATCCAGGAAGACGATGGTTCGTCCTCTCCTCCTCTCTTCTTACCATTAACACATTAAAATCGAAATGAATGCAGTGGTGCCAAATGGAACTAATACTGTTTACTGTGTTCCTCTTTTCGGTAACAATTCTATGCTTGCTTTCTAATGAAATTATGAGTTAAGTCCTTCTACTTGATATACTTCAATAATATGAGACTGGTTAGATTTTTGCTGGTGTTTGGTAGATATGTTTAGGCATTGAAGTTGAAGAAAGGAAATTAGTACATTATGGTCTCCTACAACAGAACTGCTACCTTATCGCTTGAGATTGTAGTTTTATAATTTCTTAATTTCTACAATAATGAGAGAAAGAAGAAGATTTAAGGGAGTGTTGTGTGATAACATGATGGTTGACATGATGAAGAGATATAGGAAGAAAAGGTAGTGCTAGTGTTGTAGAAAATTGAAGTATGAAATATGACGGAAATTGTTAAGCGTCCTCCCCATGGATGGATCCGGTAATCAATAAAAGATCGAGTAATCATTTAAAGGACGGATTCTAAATCAATTAAAGATTCAGTAATCAATTTGGGGGGAGGGGGGATTTTTTAATTGCTTAAATATTTAACAAATAATAATTTCCAAAAAATATTTACAGGTTGTATACATAAAGTTGAACCTAATTTTTATTTTTAATGATAGTAGCCTTAGCCATTGTTGTAATAGTAATAGATACGAATACTTTTACATATTTCTATACTAACTAATCTTAACAATTGCAGAAATAACAATAGACACAATTAGTTTATGTAATTTCACACTAGTTAGCCTTAATCATGGCTGTAATAATAACAGACACAGCTAGTTTTACCCAATTTTACATTAATTAACCTTAATCATTGCTTTAACAAGCAGGTTCTACATAATTTTACCCTAACCAACATAGAAGTATATATACAGGGGAAGTCTCAAGGAAGGGGGGGCCAATGCCCCCTGCCTGCCCCTCTTCATCATTTCCTGGAAATCTTTCTCAATTTGGAGTGATAGGTGGAGGGAAGAGAGAAAAAATAAAGATGTGATAAGAGATGTGAATAGATGAGTAGGAAAGGAAAATAGTATAGAAAGGGTATGAAAGAGAAAATGAATGTATGTTTATAATTAACATTTCGTAGTGTCTGATTGTCAGTTGCTACTTCTTGTATGCTGACTAACTACCTGTTTCTGTGTGTTGTGAGTAGGCCCAACAAAAGTTACTGTTCGCATTACTGGCCTTACCCCAGGGCTTCATGGTTTTCACCTAGTGAGTGTTTGCTTCCCTTCTTATGTCATGTGTTCATCATTTCTTTTTTTAAATCCCTTTATCAATTATTTTTGCAGCATGAGTACGGTGATACCACAAATGGGTGTATCTCAACGGGTAAGGCATCTGAACCTTGGTTTCAATTTTCGCTTCCCTGTTTTCTTGCCGTGGTTCAGTTCAATTGAGTAAGTTATGAGGGTTTGTCTCTTGAATGACATATTTAGGAGCACATTTTAATCCTAATAACTTGACACATGGTGCTCCTGAGGATGAAGTCCGTCATGCGGGTGACCTGGGAAACATAATTGCTAATGCAGATGGTATTACTTCTTCCTTTTCTTGTACGTCTTCCTCTACTATGAACTGCTTATGTATCCTTTTGTCATTTGTTTTGAGATACAGGGGTTGCAGAGACTACAATTGTGGATAATCAGGTGCTCTTTTTTACTTATTCTAAGTTTTTAACATAATAGTTGTTCTTTTGATGCATATTTATCTATTCATGATTCTTATGCCTGAGGGTCTTAATTCTAAACCATTTTGAGCTATATTATTCCATTTTGAAGGTAGCTAATCATATTGTCTGGCACCAAACATGCAGATACCACTCTCTGGCCCCAATTCAGTAGTTGGAAGAGCCTTGGTGGTTCATGAGCTTGAGGATGACCTTGGAAAGGGTTAGCTATTTCATTTTACCATATTTTTTTATATTTGCCTTTGGATCCTGTGCTGTGGACAAAATTACTGTCACAAGCTTAGGCACTTGTATTACCTAAGCAACCAGTAATAGATATGTACTTATCATGTGAGGAAAGACATGAAAATGAAATTAGCTGTTCATCTTCTTGGCATTTTATATCTCACATTGCAATCGTAGTCTTGTGTATAATGATGTATTAATCATAACTGGAGTTTTTTTTTACTTTGGTCTTATCACAGCATTTGCTTTTACTTTTGCAGGTGGGCATGAACTTAGTTTGACAACTGGAAATGCTGGTGGAAGATTAGCATGCGGTATGAAAATAATATAAATTAGATCAGTTCTATCCTTTTCATATCCATCTATTCACCCATTCCAACTTGATTATGTCATTTGGTTTTGGTTTACTCTCTGCTTCAATGTTCTAAGCTGGACTTTTCCTATAACATCACGATCAATTTTTGTTCTTGGTAAAAGGTACAGCAATTTCTTCACGAACTGTTTTTAATAAGTAAAAGCCGAACTTGAATGATTTACAGACAAGCTCTAGGAACACTTGGTGTTGATTATCATTTTAAGGGCATTGTTCATCCCATTCAATGCTTGGCTTGGCAGTGGGGTGGGTAGACTGCAAGGACAGGTTTTTCATAAGCCAACCGTGCATGGCCCCTTTAGGGATTAAAACCTTAACTTGCCTCGCAAAAAAAATAAATAAATAAAACCTTACCCTGCCCCTCACTCATGATTATTTTAAATTATGTATTTATGCATTAGTTAACCACAATTGTAAAATTAATCTATTATTTCATATTAACCGAAAATATTACTAGTAATTTTTAAACTAGAGAACACAAGTTAATATAATTGCCTTTATTAGTAACCATGGTTGTCAAACTCGCGAGTCAACTCGTAGAATCGGACGAGTTTACGAGTCTAGGGGAGCAAAACGGGTTAACTCGCTTGTAGAATCGTTTTTGGGTAGACTCGGGTAGACTCGGGTAGACTCGGGTAGACTCGGTCAGAATCGCGAGTCTAGCCCGAGTCCACGAGTCTGGTGGCTTTTTTTTTTTTGACCCCTAAATGGCCCAAAAACGACGTCGTTTTGCCTAGGTCAGTAAGTGAAAAAATGTTTCTTCCCTGCGCGCGCGAGCTGCTCCACCATTTGCACGTTTCTGAGTCTCCCTCCGCAGCTAAACCCTAAACAGCCATCTCCGCCGCAGCTACGAACGGAACGCATCTTGCTGGGACGGACGCGAGTCTCCCTCCGCAGCTAAACTCTAATCGCCCCTCTACGAACCGCGAGCGTCTCAGCCACTACGAGGGCTCCTCTCCGCCGCTACGAACGGCGCCGCATCTTGCTGGGACGGACGCGAGTCTCCCTCCGCCGCATCTCTGCCGCATCTCCGCCGCATCTCTGCCGCCGCCAAAATCGCTTTCCATCATTGCAGCTTCCACTCTTCCAGCGTCGTGACTCGTGAGTGTTACTTCTCTGCTGCATCTTGTTGGTGTTATTCACAATTTTCATATACTTAGTCTCTTACTCGGTTACTCCTATAATTGCAAGATGTCTGAAACCGGTGGTGGCTCAAAGTCTTCAAGCAATGCAGTTTCTTCTTCCAGAGGAAGGAAAAATGCCCCTGGAAATAGGACTGACATGGGTTGGAAGCATGGGACAGATGTTCTAGGCAATGGAAAAAAGGTGAAGTGCAACTATTGCACAAAAACTATCAGTGGGGGGATTTTTAGATTTAAGCGTCACCTTGCTGGTACTAGAGAAGATTCTGAACCATGTGCAATGGTACCGGAAGAAGTTAAAATTCTAATGATGAAAATTGTTGCGGAGGCTAAAGAGACATCAATGAGGAAAAAGAGATTGGTTGATATTGATGAGGAAGATGACATAGAGAAAGAGATGGAGATGAGGGCTTTGACAAAAGGAAAAGGAGTTGGTGGTTCTGGAGTTCAAATAACATTAAACCAAATGATGAAAAAAGACTACAAGGACCAAGTTGATCAACAAGTTGCAAGGTATTTTTACACAAGTGCCATTCCCTTCAATTCCATTAAAAATGTAGAGTTTATAAAGATGTGTGAGATGATTGGGAGATATGGAATTGGTTATAAACCCCCTTCTTATCATGATGTGAGGGAGAAGCTTTTGAAACAAGCTGTGATTGAAACTGATTCAATGCTTGAAGAGTTTAAGAAGGAATGGAAGAGGACTGGTTGTTCAATCATGTCTGATGGATGGACAGATAAGAAGAGGCGATCAATTTGTAACTTTTTGATCAATAGTCCTAAGGGGACAGTCTTCCTATATTCATTAGACACATCTGACATCTCTAAAACAGCTGATAAAGTTTTTAAAATGTTGGATGATGTTGTCAATTATGTAGGAGAAGAGAATGTTGTCCAAGTTGTGACAGACAATGCTGCAAATTACAAGGCAGCAGGTGAAATGTTAATGCAGACACGGAAGAATTTGTATTGGACTCCATGTGCTGCTCACTGTATTGATTTGATTTTTGAGGATTTTGAGAAGAAGCTAAAGGTTCATGAAGTGACTATCAAGAAAGGAAGAAAGATTACCACCTACATATACTCTAGAACAATGCTCATTAGCATGTTGAAGAAGTTCACTAAGGGGAGGGACTTGGTTAGGCCTGGTATAACTAGATTTGCTACTGCTTATTTAACTCTATCTTGTCTCAATGATAATAAAGCATCATTGATGTGTATGTTTAGTTCAAATGAGTGGAAATCAAGTAAGTTTTCCTCTACACCGGAGGGAAGAAAGGTGGAAGGCATGGCTTTAGATAGTCGTCTATGGAAGAACATAATCATATGTCTCAAAGCCGTTGTTCCTCTTATGACTGTCCTTCGCTTGGTGGATTCTGATGAAAAACCTGCCATGGGTTTTATATATGATGGGATGGATTGTGCCAAGGAAAAGATAAAAATCAACTTCGGCAATGTTAAGAAAAGGTAAACTTTTCTTAGTTCTAAACTATATTTCTATTGAAATTTAATGATCTTATTTAGTAAATTAGTATAGTTATGTACTGATGTTTCTAGTATATGATAATGGCAATATTCCTAACTTGCATTTATTTCATATTTATAGTTATGAACCTGTATGGAATATTATTGATGAAAGGTGGGATAAACAACTCCATAGACCCTTACATGCAGCTGCATATTACCTCAATCCCCATTTCCATTATGACCCTAATTTTAGAGATGATGATGTTGAGGTTAAACAAGGGTTATACAATTGTATGACAAGGTTGGTGAGTGACTTGAATGAGAGGAGCAAGATTGGTACGCAACTTGCTGAATTTCATTATGCTAGAGGGTTGTTTGGTCTTGATACTGCAGTGGCTAGTAGGAAGATTATGCTTCCTGCAGAATGGTGGGACTTCTATGGGGATGGATGTCCAGAGTTAAAGAAGTTTGCAATCCGTGTACTAAGCTTAACTTGTAGCTCTTCTGGATGTGAGCGTAACTGGAGTTCATTTGAAATGGTAATTGAATTAATGTCTTTGTTTTTAGTTGTTAATTTTTAATGTTTAGAAATTAGAGTTTTAGCCTTATAGGTAATCTTGAAATTTTGGTTTTTGTGTTCTATTTTCTAGGTTCATACAAAGAGAAGAAATCGCTTGCACCAAAGGAAGATGAATGATTTGGTTTATGTGATGTATAACTTGAAGCTAAAGAGTAAACAAGTGAAAAGAAATCTTGTTATTCCTTTTGATGAACTTCATTCTGATGATGAGTGGATAACTGAGGAAGGAGATGCTATTTTTAATGGAGAGGATGTCCAACCACCACTTAGGGATGAAAATGAAAATGTGGATGATGGTGGAAATGTTGAACTAGTTGGAGATTCAACCAATCCAACTTTAAATGACCTTGAGGATTTGGTCTTTGATGATGTGAATATTGAAGAACCCTTATCATCAGATGAAGAGGATGAGCTTGAAGAAAATGAAGATGATGATGATGCACATGCATTTGTTGGAGGATTGGACTTTGATTGATTAATTTAGATCTTGTTTTATGTTTTTGATTTGTGGACTTATGTGTTTTCGACTTTTGGTTGTTTATGTATGGTTAAGATTTGTATTATGACATTTTATTGTTGTTATTTGACTTATTTTAGACTTAGAATGTTGAAATAGTGATATCATATTGTGTGCGTTCATGTTTTTTAATATATTTTAATATTAGGTAGACTCTTACGAGTCTACGAGTCGAGTCTACGAGTCGAGTCTACCAGAGCTCCACGAGTTTGTGTAGACTCTCGAGTTTGACAACCTTGTTAGTAACTTAGCTAGCATAATTTTTAATTAGATGAAGGTTTAAACCAGCCACGTCCAGGGTGGGTATTTCTGGTCAGGGCGAACTTGTCAATCTTATCCATTACTCTAATTTTCAAAATCTATAGCTGATTTATATGTCTGCTATCTTTTTAATGTTTATACCCCAATATATTTATATTATAAACTTTATGTTTGTCCTCTATGATAATGTGAATTGTGCTTGCATGTTTTCAGGTGTGGTTGGTTTGACTCCAGCATAATTAGTGCAGCGAATGTTTTTGTAGCAGCCGTGTTATTATATCTGATGTTATGTTTTATTTCTTCGGTTGCCCTATTCTGTAAAGCATGATGACACTGTTGTTAGCTTTCTTCAGTTACCAATGTAAACCGTAAAGCATAATGTCTTTCTAAAGATGAGTGTGCAAATGAATCGTGAAAACATGTTAGTCCTTTACCGGAGATTCATCATGCGGTCGGGTGTGTACTCCCCAATAAAATTCATCATGCGGTCAGGTGTTTATTCCCCAATAAAATTGATTTCTGCAGTCCTTGTTGCCTGCTTGAGAAAGAACCTTTGTTGATATTCTATATTAATGGTGCAAATGCAACAACTGTACTTGTTTCTAATTTTTTTTGGTCCTGAGATGTGGGACTTTTTTGGGAATGCCTGGGATCAAATCCAGCCCATTTTGCTCATGTCCCTGTTATCTCTTCATTGAACTATGCTGCAAGGGACTCTAATAGCGTGTTTGGAAAAACATAGAGAATTGATTCCTCCAATCAAAATCATAAATCATGGTGTCACCATGAAAAAAAGGCAATTCTTTGTTGCTTTGCTTTGAACCCAGGGGTAGAACATGATTTTGAACCAGCACATTGCTGCTTCAAGCATGCACTGAATGTTCATGTATTCAGTGGATGTGCAGGATTTTTCCATCATCGAAACAGTTAAGTGTATGTGTTGGGTGTAGGTTTGGATTTTTCTTTCAAGGTTACTTAGATGAGAGTGACTATTTTTGGTCCATGACAAGATAACTCGAGTGAAATGTGTTAGGATTGATATCTTACGTGCTGGAAAGCTATCCAATAGTAGATGGGGCTTTGTAAGCCTCTTGTTAAGCCCATAACAAAAAAATAATACAAATAAAGATAGGAACTTGCTTGCCTTGTAAAATGGTTCTCGTAACAGGTGAAGAACAAATAGTCCCAAAAAAAATAATACAAATAAAGATAGGAACTTGCTTGCCTCTAAAATGGTTCTCTTAAGTCTTATCATGTGAAGAACAAACAGTCCTCCACTATCAGAAGAGATGAAGAAAATTTCACATGCTAACGAATACGGGTGTTCGTCTAACTATTGTCTGCAGGATTTACATACTTAAACTTATCTGCCCCCAATAAACATGGAATGATAGGTACTGTCTTTTGATGGTCTACAAACAATTGAAATTTTCTAAATTTGGAGCAAGAGGCTTTGCCACGTTGGCCTCCTTGATGAAATCAGACTGGTAACGAGGTGTATGTAGAATGTATATATACGAGGTATGCTTATCTGTTCATACTGCATACATCATGATGATGGATAAATTATTTATCATATCGTTGTATCATTGTTTAACGTTGAGATGAAAAATTTGCTGTAAAAAAAAAAATACTGAGATGAAAAATTGTTACTGGAGTTTCCATAACTTTTAAAACGCTAAATATGTAAAATATGAAGAGTTAGCGCAATTTTACCAAACGATGCATGTCGTATAAATTTTCATGCTAAAGAAGACCTATCAATTATATTGCGTAAGAACGTCTCTGTTAGCAAAGTGAAATCATGTGGCCTTGGAAAGTTTATTCAAAGTCTTTCCCCAATATTAATTATGAGTCATCACTACTTTGCTAGTGACTACCTTTTCTAGTTAGCGGTAGGACTTAGAATGGAAGCAACTTGCAATTAGGTAGGTATTTGGCAGGCTACACTCTACCAGTGATTCCAATTTACTCTAGATTAGTGATGTTTGTAGAGTTTTACAATCACTAACTTGCTCATACTAAACAACAACTTCAATTTCGTGTAAGTTTTATCTTTTAAAAAAAATCATGCAAGGTCACACCAATCATACTATGAATGCACACACAGAAAATGGGCATAATAAATAAAACGTAAACAGTGAGATGAACTAATCATGACCGTGTATAATGATAGAGGGGGGCAAAATTAAGTATACAAGTAACATCGTTGTATGGAGTCACTTGATGGTTACATTTTGGGTGGTATTTTAATTTCAAAATTAGTTGAGCCACAGATTAATTGGTTAAATCGCAGTCTATCCTTTTACCTAAATTTAATAAATGGATCCATATGTTGAGTGTATGGAGTAAGAACATATAGGTGCCACGTGGGGATTTTGTGGCCTGAGGTTGATTAACATCTTATATGTAGAGCGAGCAAATATATGAAATTAAGGCACGTGGCTCAGAGCAACTTGTGTTTTTGGTAAAAGCAACATATAATAAATTTTGGTTGGGTAAGGGTTTTGCATGTTGCAGTTAAGGGTTTGTCACGAGCCAAGCATGCATGGGGTTAAAGGGTGAAAGAATTGTGTATAAGAACATTTATAGTGGAGTTGCTTATAAGTAATTTTTTGTGCTACATCATGTCACATCAGCTCTTTTTTATTTTATGAATTGCCTAAATTTTAACAAAGTTGCTTGTAGAAGTTTTAGTGCTAAAATTTAAGTAACTCATAAAATAAAAAAGAGCTGATGTACATAATGTGATAGAGAGAATTGCTTATAAACAATCTCACCGGAAATGCGCTAAGAGAAGTGAAGTGAAGGAAGGAGTAGGCAGTGAGTCACTGTCGTTCATGGAATTTGGCCACCCGTGACTTCTCTTGTCTTCACTCCTCCACTCAATTGAGTGCCACTCCCACTCCCACGTAACATCTCAACTTAGTACTATCACTTAATTCTCTCCAATCCTTAATTATGACTTTCAGATGTCCTCCGCGTTTTTTTTTTTTTTTTTTTTTTTTTTACCACAGTTATCTATCATATTACTTCATCACATACTAATCTCATATACAAATTTATAACTATGACTGGTTTGAAGATTTTTTTTCATCCTTTAAAAGTGAAACATGGAATTTTCTATTATATAGATTGTTACCACAATGGTTGAGCAGATGTCAAGCCATTAGATTTTAGCTATTGATTTCAAATGCAATTGTTTAATTTTATAATTTTATATTTATAATTATATACATAATAGATATCTTCTACTTTAATTTTCACTTTTTAAAGACAATTATACTCTTAATTAACTATAAGAAATCATAATTAGGTTCCTTTTTCAATAAAAGCATAAAATATCTCTTTTCTTACTAATTTTTAATGATGAAAATTATAAAAAAAAAGAAAATTATTATAATGATTCGTAGTGATTACTACACTTATGGATCAAAATTAGCACAAAAAAACTATCACTACCTAAGAGTAATATACAAATAGTTTATGGTTTCATAAAGATATATGCATACATATGATAAAAATTGTATCATTAACTATATGATATAAAACCTATAAAAGTAATCTTAGATTGTCGGTCAAACAATACCTATACAATTGATTAAATAAGAGTGATTTTTCAAAAGAAATTGTGACAAGTCATCCACCAATATGATTTTACAACGCCTCAACCCACCTCTAACTAATCTTACCTTACTCTCATGAAATTCATGATTATTGTAGTTCAACCATTAAGAAAACATGTATGAAATAAATTCAAAAGATATAACATATATAGTATAAAAATCAAAGACAACTATACTAATCACCAACACCAACACCAACAGGTGAGCAAAAAAATAAAGCACCTCATGGTTCACAACAATTCAACAATACAAATCACCTCATCATCATGACATTAATAACCTTGCAACAGTTAGTAATTCAATTATGTAGGAACATTCATATCTCACCACACCAATGCCATTCAACACATTCTCAACCAAGCATATGAACAATCTCAATGCATGCATCTCAATTAATGTGTCATGACATATTCACCTATAAAGATCTTTTACAATACTTGAACAATTTAAGTGGCTTGATTCTATCGGATCAACCCAATTATGTTCATGCTTTATGCACTTGTTTAATCGATGGTTAAATTGAGATATCAATCCCTATCATCTGATTTCTCGGATGTCGCTACTAAAAATAAGAAAATCTAGTATCATCTTATTAAATTTAAAGGGATTATTTTATTGTTCATATCTACTTCAAGAAAAATTGTCTCTCATTAATGATACATGTAGACTTACGTAAAAAAGAAAAGAAAAGAAAAGAAAAGTGACATCCTATTAATCAATTAATTTTTTTTTTAAATTCCATTGATACAGGAAATAAATTATGTTAATTCACTTTTTCCTTTCATTCGGTGAGAAAAATCTGTTTCAAGTAATAATATGGTTATCGTATTTATTTATTTTTTAATGGATTAATTATATGTATCAATATTTTAATAACATAAATTATTAGAAGTAATTCCTTTTTAATAATATAGATAACACTTTATGTATGCATTTATTTAATTTTTATTATTGTTTTAGCCGCTGTTGGCCTGTTGTCTTGAGTATATTAGAATTTTGCCGTCAAAGCCGGTTGCTTAATTCTCAGACAACCGAGAACATTAAGTATTCTGTTATATATGATTAATTATTCATTCACATAATTTTGAGTAAGACTAATGATTAGATAAAGTCCATTTCAAAATAACAATTTCAGAACTCAAAACCTTTTAACATTATTATAAATAGAATTTGCTTGAATTAATCACAGTATACTTGTACTGTGATAAACTATTATTGATCAATGGAGTCGAGAATATAGGAATTATGAAATAAAAGCAAAGTTTTAAGAAGGCATATATAGTTTTAGTTTGTTGTATATAGTGTAAAATGGAGATGGTGCATGCTTGCTTAGTTGCAACGAACCAGTTGTCTTTTTCGTGAGTGTTAGGTTTACTTACTAACCAGTTTTCTGTGTGACTTTGGCTATAAGCAATGCCAAGCTGCTTCCATTGTACTTGCCCCTACACAACTAGTACCTTTAATATGCACTTCCACACCTTAATTAGCACGTTAATTAATCAAATATATATTTGGTTTTATATATACATCTTTGTCAGAGCTGCTTTTCTTACTAATTATTAATTCCACAAGATCAGATCTAATCCACATTTTGTTCTTCTGTTTTTATATTTTTCCTCCCCACATTGAGGCTATTAAAATAATATATATGTATGTGAACAATATTATCACTTTCATTTCATCATTCTAGCTGGGTTGTTATATTTTTCTTGGCCACTATTATTATTGACTAACTTGATTTTTCCCTCCGTTGAAATTAAAGCTCTAATGTCGTCCTTTATCAAACCTTCTGTCTTGTCATTTACTTTTGGCAAATAGTATTCTCACAACCTAATAATTAAGTTTATACAGAGTTTTTACGCATCATAAATTAATATGAATGGAAAATTATTGACTTTTATAAAAATTATATAAAAGCTATTAGAATTTCTGATGAGTTGATTCTTAGAAAGTTTGCGTTTAGGTCTAATTCGAGCAACTTTTTTTTTATAAAAAAATTGACACTTATCTTCTATTTTTATACATTATTTTTACAATATTACCAGTAAATATGAGATCTAAAACACCTCCTTACATAAAAAAATTACAAGTTTAGAATGTAAATTTTTTACAAATAATACGATAATGATATGATAATAGATGATGAAATATGCCTATTATTAAAATAAACTTAAATATCTTTTAAAAGACGTGAATTTTAAATTTAATTTAATCTTATAAAATTAGTTTATAAGGTAATATCATACTTTATATTAATCTTATCACTAGTTTATTTTCAACACTTTTAACTAATGTTGAGGATTCAACATATCGAGTATGAAGCTTGTAAGTTTAAAAATATGTAGATAATGATATCATATTAGATTAAATAACATAATAAATCGAATAACATTCATTCAAATATATTAATATATATTATTTTAGAATGTGAAATTTGAATCAAACTCAATATTCTACAAAATAAATATGTATAATGAATATTGTCTCTCACTTGTATACATTATTTTGACTACATTAATGGAAGATGTGAGATCTATACCATTGATAATATAAAAGTTTTAAACAATTACACTGTATGTAAAAGTTAAACTCATTAATTAATTAGTGCAAGAATTTCTGTACATAAGCAATTGAGTTAATTAATAATCACATAATACCCATCACACAACTAGCTAGCAAGTAGCAACAAACAGCATCGTTTTCGTTGCACAAGAAAAATGAAGTGAAAGGAAAAGAGAAATTAAAAACTATGCCACTGAAGTGGGAATTTTTCCAACTAGCTAAATAAAGTGTATTTTTCTTTGGGGCATGTCACTGTCCTGGACCGCATGGGATTGTCATGGTTAACAAATATTATTATTGTGGATAACATGAAAACTTTCATTTCCAGATGCATGAGTTCGTGCACTGCTAACCAAACAAAAATAAATAAATAAATTTGTTTGCGATAATGTTATGCATATATTGGTACTTCATGCTTTAGCTGCAACCAATTAACTTGTTTGTTCTCATGAGTGGTTCACAAGCTTCTCTCACTCAGTGACGTGTGAACTGTTAAAAGACTTAAAGTGGAGTTAGAGTATTAATTCCACTACTTTCACTCTCTTCTCTGAGTTAGTGTCTACTACTGTCTCTACACACCCACTCCCTTCTCAAGAGCGTGCGTCTTCTCAAACTAAATTAACAAAATTAATGGCAACCATATTTTTTTATATTATATATATATATAATAATAAGTATTGAATATGTTGTGATCTAAGTGCAGCATGAGATTCTTCTCATCTTTCTTTTTCTCAGAAAATGAGGACTCTCTCTTTGACAATTATGCAGTCCTTATCACCTAATTAGGTAAACTAGCTTGCTAGGGCTATGCAAGATATATATATATATATACCATATGTATAAACATCGACTTTTGACCTTTTATTTTTAATACTTTGCTTTGATTGTCAAATTTCTTGCATTTGCATTTGGTGAGCTTTAATTTTTTTTTTCTTTTTTCCATTTCCTTAATGAGGAATATGTCCTAATCCTACCGTTTAATTTGTTCATATATTGTAATTATATAAGCCACAAACATACTTATTTTTCACTCAAAGGAATGTGTTGACCTAATATATATTTATTTGATTATTTTCTTATACATAATTCAAAGTCAAGTCTTATAAATAAATAAAAAATGTGATTAAGAAATTATTTTTATTAGAGATAATCAATTAAAATTTTCAATAGAAATTAATCATTAATAAAGTCAATAATATAATATATAAAATTATATACATATATAAATTTTCAAAAGAATAAATGTAAGTGGAGAGCAATTTATGTATTAGTACGAGAGTTGAATGTTATGAGAGCATCTAATTATCCTTACATTACGTGTATCACACAACACAACTTGCGACATTCAATTTGCTACGCTAAGAATGTGCCCTCCTTTTATTCATCACTTGAGCACTGTACATTGAACCTTTCGCTGCTTGCTGAAATATGCATGTCACTTATTTATATATCCTATGTTAAATGGCTGAATGAAACTTTATTCGCACCTGAAATTGAATTTAATTAAGGACAAAATTTAAGTATATTTTTATAACTACAGTTGATACTTTTCTTTCATTAAAATTAAAATTTTATTTTTATAATATACATGTATATTTAATATAGTAACATATACTAACATATTATCAAGATGAATCTTTAATTTTGATTAGGGAACAATATCAATAATTATAAATTTTGTCTTTTAATTAATTAACATTAATAAAGCAATTATAATAGAAAAATATTTTGAATGCCGTTAATTTGGGGTTTGTTTTCATATTTAATAAGTAAATAAATACTACGATATAATAATAACATATAGTCACCATTGTCATGTCTTAGGCATGATATGTGCAAGGCTCCACGGAAGTTTGGTTCAATTTTTAGACAAACAGTCATTCGAACCAATCGTATACTTAAAAAAAAAAAAAATTAATTTATGGTGATAAAAATAATATCACTAAAAATTGTTAATTTATGGATAAATGTTTATTTTACAATTACTCAGACAATTTATCTATCTATTACATAAATTGTATATCTATTTACAACAAATAATATAAATATAAACATGAGTTTTATTTACACTAGTAAAATATATGATAGATTTTTTTTTTAATTTTATCCATACTTATCATGCTTATAAAAATAAAACATCTTAATTTGTATTTTTATTATAGTGATAAAATTAATGTAATTCAATTTTAATGTATAATGTGAAGTCTAAATCAAACCAAATTAATCTTTAGAATTTGGTTTGAATTGATTTGACTGTTTGTTAATTTTTTTTTCCTGGTATGACTATTAAAATTGTCTTTTAATTTGGCATATAATAAAATAAATTCATACAATGTAGAATTTAATAATTGAGTTACGATCGACTCTTCAAAATAATATTTAGATGAATTATAAGGATTAGAGCAATAAAAAAATATATGATAACAAATAAATTACTGACCCATTATATATAAAAATATTGAATCTCTCTTAATGAAATTACATAGTAATTACTTGGTGATTTTAGTTTTTTTTATATATATAAAGAATAACAATATTTTTTTTAATACATATATATTATGTTTCCTTTTTTTAATTAAAATTTATATTCTATTACTCTTAAAAAAAATTAATATTATTATTTTGTATGTGGCTAATGTTAGATTACTACTCATAAATACATCAACATTTTTATTTAATTTTGAATGATGTATTAATGAGTGAATTAATAATGTTTAATTTCAAGACTATAAAGATAAAATTTGCAATTAAATTTTTTTGGGAGACTAAGGATTAAAATTTTTGGGAGTCCAACTCTAACCCCTATAAAATTGATGATTTTGATTTAGATTTCTTTAAATTTTTTATTTTTATTTTTTATCCTTCTTAAATTTATGAACATTATTTTTGGTCCTTGTAAAATGATTAAATTTTGATTTGATTCTTGTAAAAAAAATTTGATTTGATTCTTGTAAAAAAAAAATTTGATTTTCACTTCTCTAAAATCTAAAATAATTATTTTTGGTCCCTAATGATCATTTTAAGATAGATAAATAACATTTATCTTAAAGATTTATAATTTTTTTAAAGATGTTAAATATTAATATAATATCATTAATGGTTGTAGATAACACTTAAAATGATTACTTAATTTTTTTAATAAATAAAAAATAGTTAAAAAATGATCATATAAAAATAAAGATTAAAAACACTAGTTTTAATTCTATAAGGATGCAAATCACAATATATGCTAATCAATGTAATCACAAGATTATTGTCCTATACAGTAAATATAAGAAACGAATTGACTGAGTGCTCAAAATTTAATATAAGTTTAAAAGATGTTTTTCAAAAAAATTAAAACTAGTTGGTGATGTTCATTTCCTTTAATTCTCCGGTCTCTTTAAATTTTTACTTTTTATAAAATGCTTGAATATGTATAGTATTGTAGTCATTGGATTTCTCTTGTTTGTATTTCATAAATTTGAATGTTGATGCATTTAATCTCTTTCACCAAATAGTTGTATAGGATTTTATAAAATATTTTGCTTATTATCCTGTTAGTGTCGTCGTATAAAGCAAGTGATATCCTTCTTGTTGCTGTTGTTGTTGTTCTTTTTTTTTATTATTTTTTTTATATACCCGTTAAGTTACATAAAATCATTTTAATACTTTTACGCAACAGCTTAGGTTTTAGGAGAGTTATGATTATGTGGTATTAGACATTTATTTGACGACGAAACTAATTTTAAGAATTTGATCCTACAAACGTTTCAATTATAGACCAAAGGACATTAATTTGTATGAAGTAGCATGTTAGACATCGACAAAAACAAAAGCTTCAGAAGTTTAAAATAAAAACATGGTCAAATTAATTAGAAATAACAACTTAATTAATTAATCATGCCGTCTCTAATTCTTTTTCTTGTTATGTGTGTGCATGTTGAATATATTTTTTAGTCGATAATGCAAAAATATTTTATTAAATGTGAAGTATTAGAATTGTCTAATGGTGAGAGTTTAAAATGATATATATAAAGGCTTAAATTAAATTTCGTAATTATAATTCTTTTTCCTGATTAAAACAAAATATCATATTAAATATGTAGGGATGGATAAAATTTCACGTTTAAATATAACACATCATGCAAATTATTTTGCTGGTCTGACTGGGTGATAAAACCTCTCCTGTCAAAGCATGAATCTCTAATTCTATTAATAAATTGTTAGACCTCATGACATGACTTTGTTTCATATAGAGAAAATTTGAGATCGACAAAATGCTAATAAACTTTATCATTAGCCTATTTTTTGGTCTAAGATTACCGATATTTAAATATCATATTAGGTATCTAACTAATCTGAGTGGAGTTGGATAGCATTCCTATGCCCAACAAAACTCGATAGGATTGTGGTTTATATTCAGCGATTGATTTTATATTAACCCATTTTCTTTGTTTGATATACATTACGATTAATATACGTTACCTCACAACCAAAGGAATATGAGGGTAGCGTACAGGTTCATGTGTCCAAAGATTCTGAAGCAAATTAATACTGCAAAAAGTCTAACAAATAACAATTAAAATTAGATATTTACTTCATGATTACGTGTAAATATATATTAATGAGTCTTACATTAAATGCAAATATATAATATTGAGATAAAACTCCAACTTTGATTAAAGAATAACACTAACTATACTTAAGAAATTATACTTAATTTTATCCATAATTTTATGGGTTAGTCAATAATTCTTCAAGTGATTTCAATTAACTTCTCTTCCCGTCGTTACTAATTAATCATCTAATTACATAAATCTAAATAATATGTCAAATAAGGGTGAGTAAAATTCAACTCGTTCACGAATCCAACTCATTCCCTTGTTGATTTAAATGAATTCGAATTATACTTCAAGTCATTCCAACCTATCCTTATTCTTTTAAATGTATAAATTCTTAGAATAATTGTGTATTAATAAACTTTTTTAATAGACAATACTTTGTATAACTTTATATTATATTTATAATAAAATTATATATTTTTAAAATATATATCGTAAAATATATCTTAGTTTAAATTTTTTATTTTTTATTTTTTAATTTAATTATATATGTTAATATTAATATACTAAATTAAAATATCATATTGATCTGATCTTCTTTTATATATATATATATATATATATATATTATATTTTGATTAGCTCAATTTTTAATTTAAATAAATAATCCAATTAATATTTTGGGTAATTATACCAATACTTTGCTTTTGCTCACCCCTGCGCTGCTGTCAAACCTATTTAACTTTAATTTAAAAGAGTTTATAAATAATCTTTTCAGATTTATCTTGTAAGTGTGTAGTAACCCAATTTCGTCCGGAAAATGTCAATTTTTGTTTTAAAAAAAAAAAAAAAAAAAATATATATATATATATATATAGCAAAAAAGGTATATTTTAAAAAAAATAATAATAAAAATAAAAAAAAAATAAAAAAAAAATAAAAAAAAAAATAAAAATAAAAAAAATGTGAACAGTAATTTCGGTGTGAATAGTATTTCCGTGAGTGAATAGTATTTTTTACTGTTCATGAATAGTATTTCCGTGAGTGAATAGTATTTTTTACTGTTCATGAATAGTATTTCCGTGAGTGAATAGTACCTGAATAGTAACTTTGTAATTCCTATAAATAGAGGGAGGGAGTGAAAGAAAGGAGAGAGAGAGAGAGAGAAAAAAAAAAAAGAGAAAGAGAAGGAGAGAGAGAAAGAGAGAGGAGGTTCTGCCCTAGTTCCGATCCCTAAGAGAGGAGGAGGTTCTGCCCGAAGTTTCTGTTTATCCAGAGGCTAGTAGCTGAAAGAGGAAATAGAGAGAAAGGGAGGGAGATCCGTGGTGGAAGTCACGTTCATCATCTCTTGTGTACAGTTCTATTTGTCATACTCTCCATTTAAATATCTAAGACATTTTTAATAATCAATTTCAAGTTTATTATTCCAAAATATTCATTGAATGGAAGGCTGAGCCTCCTATTAATTTATGAATTGTAATCATGTTTAGATGGAAGGCCGAGCCTCCTTATTTTCTCTTATCCTCTGTTATTTCCTTTTAAGCTTTCTACTTTACTCTATTTATCTTTAATTTCGTCTAAAACCTCATAACAATCTCTAGCAATAATTATAATTAAAATTTCATTGAATTGACTTTGGTGTACACCTTAGTTAATTTTATATTTTTAAGATGAATGAGCTGCGACAGTTCAAGAATCCTATATTTAACAAAAATAAATTTAAATAAAAAAATATCAACACACAAACATTTTCTACAAAGAACTACGTAACTCTGATTCTTCATTGCACATGAAGATACGTAGGAGCAAGAATTAAATCTTGTCGAGCCCAAAAAAAAAAAATATTTGATTATTTTAGTGAGATAAATATTTTTATAAATTACAAATAATTAGTTTAATTAATTAAAGGTAATCGTCTTAGGACGAACGTTGTGAGGTGCTAATACCTTCCTCATACGTAATCGACTCCCGAACTCAAAATTTGGTTTTCGCAGACTATTTTCTATTTTATGGTTTTTCCAATGTTTTTCCGTAAAAAATAACATTGGTGGCGACTCCCTCTTTTTCAATTTATTTTTCGCCGTCCCGTCGCGACCGAGGTTGCTACAGATGGCGACTCCGCTGGGGACTGTTTGAGAGTCGAGCCTATAATAATTAGTTAAACTAATTAATAATTTTTAAAAATGCTTTTCTCACTTTTGTTTTATTTTTATTATTGTTGTTATCTTTGGTTTATGTCTCTTATTTGTTGTTTATTTTATTTGCATTAATTTTAAATATGTGTTGTGTAATTTGAACTTTAGGGTAGAAGAATTTTATTTTCTATATCATTTGTGTTGTGTTTTGTAGATTGGATAGTGTAGGACTGCTCCTTTCACACACTTCACTTACACAATTTCACACACGTTTATGAGTGGGGTCCTATGCCCGGACTTGAGTGCAACTTATGATAAGTAAGAGGTTGAGTAGTAGTAACCTTCTTGATGAACATCTTGTTTGGTTATTATGAAGGCCTCACTTAGAGTTTGATCCTTTCAAGGGTATTATCACCTCTAATAGTTTACCTATTATTGTGACTAATATCCTAAGAAGGGTTATTGGCTCTAGGAACCTGTTTTAGAACCATAGTCCCACCCTTTTGAGAGGAACACATATTAGGGGTCTATAGAGCTTTCAACTTAGGAATGCCCTTGTTAAGTATCACAGGAGCAATATTCTACCTCTATTTTTAAATTACATAAAACATAAAAAAAAAAGATTTTTTTTTCATTTCATAACAAGTATCATGCATTTCATTTCATGAAAATTTTAAAAAAAATAAACTCTTACATCCTATCATGCATTTCAAAAAGAATCCCATAAAATAAAATAGATAACTTCATTGATAGCATGCTGCATTCATTTCTAGGTTGTTGGAGAGTCATAAAGACTTAAGTCGCTGTGAACACCTTTCGAGAAGTCATGGAATCAGGTTTAAGGAAAACTTTAAAGTTAAAGGTCAGACAAACTAACTTGAGCAGTTTGAGAACTCTCAGTAACATGTTAAAAGGCGGTCAGCGACGAACTTTTGTTGTTCGATATGGAAAAATCCTTAACCTATTGGAAGTAGACGTACAAGAGGGAGCTATCACTGCCCTAGCCCAATTTTATGATCCTCCCTTGAGATCCTTCCTTTTTCAAGATTTTCAACTGGCACCATTACTTGAGGAATTCGAACAAATACTAGGTATTGGCTTAGGAAATAAAAAGCCGTATATGTACATGGGACATTATCCTTCATTAGCCAAAGTTGCCATCTCCTTAGGGACTAATGTCAGAGAACTAGCAAGCAAGAAAGAGACGAAAGGGGGAATTGAAGGTTTCTCGCGAACTAACCTTGAGCGATATGCGCTAAGCTTAGCAGAGAATGAGAGATGGGGTGCTTTCATGGATGTGCTCGCCCTCATTATTTATGGGATTGTCTTATTCCCAAACATTGAAAACTTTATTGACTTTGCTGCAATTGATGTCTTCTTAGCTTTCAAACATGAGAAAAGAAGTCCTGTACCAGCCATTCTTGCAGATACATATCATTCTCTTACCTTGCGTCATGAAAAAAAGGGTGGGACAATTTTGTGTTGTATACCAATACTATACTTGTGGTTCACATCCTACATGTTCAAGAGAGGAAGTCAGATTGAGATTAAAAATAAGAGTGAATGGGCTTACAGCATAGCTAATCTTAGCGAAAAGACCATTTCTTGGTACTTGCGAGAACAAAACATCGATGAAGTGATTTGTCAATGTGGAGATTTCCCAAACGTACCACTCATGGGTACAAAAGGATGTGTAAACTACAATCCCTCTCTTGCGTTGAGACAACTCGGTTATCCGATTAGGAGCCCACCGGTTGAAGATTCGATCACTCCTTTCATGGTCTATGATATGACTAAGGAGTTGGATTTGCTTAACAAGATTAGACAGTCTTGGGATAAAGTGATTAAAAAAGGGAGGGAATTGGGAAAAAGAAATTGTAATGTGGAGTTGAGTTATCAGCAGTGGCTCAATGAGAGAGTCCAACGTGTTAAATTACCATTCCAAGGTCCTATTCCAGTTATTAAAGAAATGCCAATTCAAGAACCCATGAGTCAAGAAGAGGTCGAAAAACTTAAAAAAGAGTTGGCTAAATCTGAGAAAGAAAAAGAAGATATGAAGAGGGAGTTAATACAGGCCCGCCAAGAGTATCAAGCAATGCAAAGAGAAATTTCCCAAGTAAGACAATGTGTTGAACTAGCCAATAAGCGAGCGAGAATTGAAGAAGGAAGTAAGTTAAATACCCGCAGTTGTTTAGAGGCCGCTTCCACAGAATTAAAGATGCGAAGAAATGAACGTGATCAAGCTAGGGTTGATGGTGAACGATGGAGAGAGGCTTGGGAAACATCCAAAAAAGCTGAAAAAGCAGCACAAAAACAACTGGAGGATTTGAAAGAACAACTCAAAAGGGTAGTGGCAGAGTATGAAAGTAGAGTTCAAGATGAAAAAAGACTAAATTTCAATCTGAATATGGACTATCAAGCCACATTGGGAGAGATAAATCATCAGGTTATGGGCCTACAGGAAGAAATAAGGCAATTAAGGGACGTCATCGGAATACATGAAGAAAATCAAAGAATTTGGGCATATAATCTTGTGGATCGAGTTCAGCAAGTTAAAAACATGCTCCATGACACTTCTCACCTACTACAACGAGCTGAGGGAATGGCAATCCCACATTCCACTCCCAAAGAAATTTATGACTTCCTTGAATACTGTAGAGATATGATAGCAAAAATGAGAGAGATGGTTGTTAGCGGTGAATAATTTAAGTTATCATGATGTATTATACTATTGTTATTAATAAAATTTGCCAGCTAAGAGAGGATGTTCATGCAAAAGCTACTCGTTTCATATTACGCTTAGTACTTAGAATGTGACATTCTAAAGGAAAAGTTTAATTGATAATGATCACAAAGATCCACTGATTCCATGACCTAGTATCTAGAACGTGACGATCTAAGAAACAATTAAAGAAAGATGATCCACGTGATTCATGTGATTTATGTCTCTCCAACAATTTAACATTTCCACATACATGATGCATAGTCACATTTTCATATCATTACATACTCATTAAATTTCCTTATACAGTTTTATAAAAGAAATCAATTATTGAGGCAAAGAAAGCATCCCTTCGACACCCTTACGGGACACGTACAAAGACCAAAATCATGGAAGGGATGGTAGATGACTTGGAGCAACAGCATGAGGAGCTGAGAGGAGATGTAAATCAGTTGAAAGAACAAATGGGAAAAATTTTGGACTTGTTGCAGTCAATGGAATCCAAAAAAGGGGCGAATGGAGAGTCGTCTAAACAGCCTCATGAGTCACCTGATTACCCTCCTGGGTTTACTCCACGCACGCAACCCAACCCGAATGTTCAAAGGTACACACCACCTGTCATCCTAACGACCTCAGAAAATGACCATCATGTTTCCACTTCAAACCTTCAAGGCCAAGTTCCATTACCTCCATATGGTTTACCTCCGGGATACACGCCACCTGTGGCTAATATTCCTGAGGGTAATCCATCTACCTCCACCTTAAACCCATCACATCAAACACAAACCCAAAACCTAACCCTTGAAGCTAATGACCCACAAATTCCAACCCACTCAATTGCTCATGCACCACCTAATGTAAGTCATGGCGAAAGGCCTCCTAATAACCAGGGATTAGTTCCTGCACCAACTGTTATTGTACACCATCGTCATTCGGAAAATATTTCCCATGATGATAAGCTTCAATCGTTGGAAGATAGATTAAAGGCCATAGAGGGATTCGACAATTATGGTTTCAATGCTGTGGACTTGTGTCTGGTTCCTGATGTTATAATTCCTCCCAAGTTTAAAGTTCCAGAACTTGATAAATACAAGGGAGATACATGCCCAAGGAATCATCTCACTATGTATTGTCGAAAGATGGCTTCCTGTGCTCATGATGACAAATTGTTGATTCACTTCTTCCAAGAAAGCCTTATTGGAGCAGCATTAAGTTGGTACATGAGCCTGGAGCGAGGAAGAGTACGCACATGGAAAGACTTGGCAGAGGCTTTCTTGAAACAGTACAAGTATAATATGGACATGGCCCCAGATCGCACACAGTTACAAAATATGATAAAGAAAGAGAATGAGACCTTCAAGGAATATGCCCAACGATGGAGAGGGGTAGCTGCTCAGGTACAACCTCCATTATTGGAAAAAGAGATGGTCACGATGTTCATTGATACACTCCAATCCCCCTTTTATGACAGGATGATTGGAAATGTATCATCAAACTTTTCAGATTTGGTCATCATTGGAGATAGGGTTGAGATGGGAGTTAGAAATGGGAAGATTGCACACATGACAACAGGATCCACAACCATCAAGAAACCCTTAGAAACCACAAATAAGAGGAAAGGAGGTGAAACAAATGCAGTGATGACAACACCAGTCAGACCTAACTACAATCCTATTTCTTTCATACCCAATTATAGACCCCAATATATGTATAACCCACAAATTGCAGCAGTTTCTTTGCCACCATACCCGCAACCTTATCCATCTAGAATGCCTTATCGGCCACCTACAGCGCCACCACAATTTCAAGTACCCCAAGAAAATCAATCGGCAATTTCGCCTCCCATGGTGAATAATGCTCAAAGAAGGGGAAATAATCAACCAAGGACTCTAGCTCCGATCCCTATGACCTACACTGAACTGCTACCACATCTGGTTCAAAATGCTCTAGTTGAGCCTCTTCCTATAAAGCCTGTCCAACCTCCATATCCAAGAGGTTTTGATTCAAATGCCAAATGTGAATATCATGCTGGGGCAATAGGCCATTCAACTGAGAAATGTTGGGGTTTGAAACACAAGGTACAAGACTTGATAGATGCAGGATTATTAAGCTTTAAGGAAAGCGAGCCGAATGTAAGAAATAATCCACTTCCAGGTCATGAGACTTCATCGGTTAATGCTATCAAAGAAGAATGTACTCCACAAGTGACAGAAGTAGAGAAGATCCGAACCCCCATGAGATTCATTTTTTCAGAATTGTGCAAATATGGGATGATTAAGGGAGAGTCTCGCAAAGTAGGAGTATGCGATTTCCACCCTACAACCACACATTCTATTGAGGAATGTGGCAAATTCAAGGAAATATTACAAGGCATGATTAACTCAAACTTTGTTCAGGTGAGCCAGGTGCATACAAAAGAGGATGTATTGATGATTCAATCAAACGAAAAGTCCAGCATGACTACTCCAAAACCACTGGTAATCACTTTCACAAAAAACACTTTCGCGTCAACACCTAGTACCCTTAAGCCACTTGTTGTGCAAATTCCAGCTCCTTTCCATTACAAGGACACTAAGGCGGTTCCATGGTGTTACGAAATGAAGGTAGAAAGTGAATATGTGAATGCCCAACAAAAAGAAGGAATTGACACTACAGAAACCAACGTAACAAATATCGCAGGAGTAGGTGGAATGACCCGTAGTGGTAGAGTCTATACTCCAGAAGAGTTAAGAGTAGAAGGCTTGACAAAAAACCATAAGCAAAAGGAAAATACAATTATCAATGAAGAGGTTTCAAGTGTTAAGAGGAGAGATGATGAAAAAGTCATGGGGAAAAAGAAAAAGGAAGTGTCGGATGAAGAAGTCTCAGAATTTCTTAAGTTTATTCGACAAAGTGAGTACAAGCTCATTGATCAATTAAATCATACTCCTGCAAGGGTATCTTTGTTATCAGTGCTGATGAATTCTGAAAGTCATAGAAAATTATTGATGAAGATCTTGAATGAAGCTCATGTGTCCAATGACATCACATTAGACACATTTGGCGGCATTGTTGGTAACATTACAGCCAATAACCACCTCACTTTCACAGATGATGAAGTCCCAGCTGAAGGAAGGGGACATAACAAGGCTTTACACATCTCTGTGAAATGCGCAAATCACATTTTGGCTAGAGTGCTTATCGATAATGGGTCCTCATTAAATGTGATGCCCAAGTCAACACTGGATCGATTGTCTTGTGATGGGACACATATGAAACCCAGTTCTATGATTGTGAGGGCCTTTGATGGATCACGAAGGGAAGTTATGGGGGAGATCGAAATCCCTGTCCAAATTGGCCCATTCACCTTCAACATAACTTTTCAGGTCATGGATATTAAACCTGCATACAGTTGTTTATTGGGAAGACCATGGATCCATTCAGCTGGGGTTGTTCCCTCTTCTTTACATCAGAAGCTGAAATTTATTGTGGAGGACAAGCTAGTGATTGTCTCGGGTGAGGAAGACATGTTGGTGAGTTGTCCTGCTCCCACCCGTTATATTGAAGCAGCTGAGGAGGCTTTGGAAACTTCGTTTCAGTCATTGGAAATAATTAGTACTGCTTATGTTGAATCTCCAATGGGAAGTCCACAACCATCAAGTGCATCCATGATGGTTGCAAAGGTCATGATGAATGGAGGGTATCAGCCAGGACTTGGGTTGGGAACATGCTTGGAAGGAGTCACGAAATTAATAGAATTGCCAGAAAACAAGGGTCGATGGGGGTTAGGGTACAAACCTACTCAAGCCGATAAAAGAAGAATGGCAGAAGAAAATAGAGAGAAAAGGTTGGCTCGTCTAGAGAATCGAGAGCCTAAAGTTCAGAGGATTCCCATTTGTCATCTTTATCAAAGCTTTCAAAGTGGAGGGGTGGTGCACGCAGACCAAGTGGCTATGATTAAGGAAGATAATGATGATAATCACGCCAACTTTGTGTGTCCGTGTGATCCATGTGAAGAGCTCCATAATTGGAAGATCATTGAATTTCCTGTGACTCTTAATTCAATTTCAAAGTAATTGTCACACAAACTCTACAATTATTCCCGTGATTTTAGTATGACTTTTTGTTAATGGGCTTGCATGTTGTCTTTCAGTATATCATATGAATGAAATGCATTTTGATCTTTTTGTCATATGTTCTCTCTATCCTTTAATCTTTCTTTTCTCTCATTTATTGCTCCAACCTTCATTTTCTTTCATCAACCCTAAATTGCAGATTCAATAATAACCATGCCAAAAATAATAACGCTAATATCCCATGTCACGATTTTGATCACCCCATTAATGAGGCTGAAGAAGATGACAATGACCTGAGCACTCCACCAGAAATAGAAAGGTTGATAGAACAAGAGGATCGGGTGATCCAACCCCATGAAGAGGAACTTGAAGTAATCAATCTGGGAAATGAAAATGATAAAAAAGAAATAAAAATAGGAGTTGCTATAAAAGGGGAAGAAAGAAATAAGTTGCTTAAGTTGTTATTTGAGTATGCTGATGTCTTCGCGTGGTCATACCAAGACATGCCTGGGTTGGATTCTAGCATAGTTGAGCATCACTTGCCATTGAACCCAGAATGCACACCAGTTAAGCAAAAATTGAGACGCATGAAGCCAGAGGTCTCTTTAAAGATAAAAGAAGAAGTAAAGAAACAATTTGATGTTGGATTCCTTGCAGTGGCAAAGTACCCTCAATGGGTTGCCAATATAGTTCCTGTCCCAAAGAAAGATGGAAAAGTTCGAATGTGTGTTGACTATAGAGACCTTAACAGAGCTAGTCCCAAAGATGACTTTCCATTGCCACATATAGATGTTCTAGTGGATAACACTGCCCGACATGCTTTCTTTTCGTTCATGGATGGATTTTCAGGATATAATCAAATAAGGCTGGCTCCTGAAGATATGGAGAAAACTACATTCATTACATCATGGGGAACATTTTGTTATAAAGTGATGCCCTTTGGATTGAAGAATGCTGGAGCAACCTATCAACGAGCTATGGTGACTTTGTTTCATGATATGATGCATAAAGAGATTGAAGTTTATGTCGATGATATGATTGCTAAGTCCAGGACGGAGGTAGAACATATCACAAATCTACAAAAGCTATTTGTGCGGCTAAGGAAGTATAAACTCCGACTTAACCCTGCCAAATGTACTTTTGGTGTGAAGTCAGGAAAATTGTTGGGATTCGTGGTTAATGAAAATGGTATAGAGGTGGATCCTGACAAAGTGAGAGCAATTTTAGAAATGCCAGCTCCAAGTACTGAAAAAGAAGTTCGTGGTTTCTTGGGGAGGTTGAACTATATTGCCAGGTTCATATCTCAATTAACTGCAACCTGCAATCCGATTTTCAAGTTACTGCGCAAGAGTCAACCAGTGATATGGAATGAAGATTGTCAAAAAGCTTTTGAGAAGATGAAGCAGTATTTACAAAACCCTCCAGTTTTGGTACCTCCCACCTCGGGGAGACCTCTCATTTTGTATATCTCGGTACTTGAGGAATCTATGGGTTGTGCACTGGGGCAACATGATGCATCTGGAAGAAAAGAACAAGCAATCTATTACTTGAGCAAAAAGTTTACAGATTGTGAAAGAAGGTACTCTCTGGTAGAGCGAACCTGTTGTGCTTTGGCTTGGGTTACTCGACGTTTAAGACAATACATGTTAAGTCACACTACTTGGTTAGTATCCAAGATGGATCCGATCAAGTATATATTTGAAAAGCCTGCTTTAACGGGTCGAATCGCTCGCTGGCAAATGTTATTATCAGAGTATGATATTGTGTATGTAACCCAAAAGGCTGTTAAAGGCAGTGCGTTGGCTGAGTATTTGGCTCATCAACCCATAGACGATTATCAATCAATACAATATGATTTTCCAGATGAAGATATCATGGCTTTGTTTGAGGAGGGAGAGTCCATAAATAGAAAGAAGTGGATGTTGTTATTTGATGGAGCTTCTAATGCACTGGGGCATGGAATTGGGGCAGTGTTGATCACTCCAGAGGACCGATTAATCCCTTTCACTGCAAGGTTGGGTTTTGATTGTACTAACAATGTGGCAGAGTATGAAGCATGTGCAATGGGGGTTCTAGCAGCTTTGGAGTTCAAGGCTAGAGTGTTAGAAGTTTATGGAGACTCAGCATTGGTTGTCCATCAACTCAGAGATGAGTGGGAAACTCGGGATTCTAAATTAATCCCATACCACTCATACATCAAAAATTTAATGGAACAATTTGAGGAAATAACTTTCCATCACATCCCTCGCGAGGAAAATCAACTGGCTGATGCCTTGGCTACATTGTCTTCGATGTTCAAGATTAGTCAAGGAAAAGAGGTTCCACTGATAAGAATACATAATCAAGGTCAACCAGCATATTGTCAAGCAATAGAAGAAGAACCAGATGGAAAACCATGGTTTTATGACATCAAACGCTATCTAAAAGACAGAGAATACCCTCCTAGAGCTTCAGAAAATGACAAGAAAACTTTAAGGAGGTTGGCAATGAGTTTCTTCTTAAATGGAGAAGTACTTTATAAAAGAAATCATGACATGGTATTGCTTAGATGCGTTGATGCTAAAGAAGCTATGGAAATCATGGAAGAAATCCATGAAGGTTCATTTGGAACACATGCAAATGGACATGTAATGGCAAGAAAGATCCTAAGATCTGGCTATTATTGGTTAACCATGGAGGCTGATTGCTGTAGTCATGTGAGGAAGTGTCACAAGTGCCAAATTTATGCAGATAATATTCATGTTCCCCCAACATCTTTGAATGTATTGGCCGCTCCATGGCCCTTTTCAATATGGGGAATAGACGTGATTGGTCCAATAGAACCAAAAGCATCCAATGGGCATCGATTCATTCTTGTTGCTATCGACTATTTCACTAAATGGGTTGAAGCAGCTTCTTATGCCAGTGTGACCAGAAATGTGGTGGTCAAATTCATCAAGAGAGATTTAATTTGTAGATACGGGTTGCCAAGTCGGATCATTACTGACAATGGGACCAATTTGAACAACAAAATGATGAAGGAGTTGTGTGAAAGTTTCAAGATTCAACATCACAATTCTTCACCATATCGCCCTAAGATGAATGGGGCAGTGGAAGCAGCAAACAAGAATATTAAAAAGATTATTCAAAAGATGGTGGTCACCTACAGGGATTGGCACGAAATGCTTTTTTTTGCCCTACATGGATATCGCACTTTCGTTCGCACCTCTACTGGGGCAACTCCATATTCGCTGGTTTATGGTATGGAAGCAGTACTTCCCATTGAGGTTGAGATACCTTCTCTAAGAGTATTGGCTGAAACCAAACTTGAGGAAGCGGAATGGGTTCAGGCTCGCTATGATCAGTTGAACCTCATTGAAGAGAAAAGATTGAATGCCTTATGTCATGGTCAATTATATCAAAAAAGGATCAAGAGAGCTTTTGACAAAAAGGTTCATCCGCGAGAGTTTCAAGAAGGAGATTTGGTATTAAAAAAGATATTGCCACCCCAAAGAGATCATAGAGGGAAATGGACCCCGAATTATGAAGGGCCCTATATGGTAAAAAAGGCTTTTTCAGGAGGAGCTTTGATTCTCACAAATATGGATGGAGAAGATCTGTTGAATCCGATAAACTCTGATGCAGTCAAGAAATACTATGCATAAAGGAGAGCACAAAATAATAACAAAAAGAAAAGGCTCGCTAGGCTGAAAACCTGAAAAGGCAGCTTAGGCAAAATTTAGAGTGACCTGATAGGCTGAAAACTCGAAAAGAGCGGCCTATGCAAAAGTTAAGGTCTAAAAAAAATAAAAGAAATACCCATTAGACTGAAGGGGCAACTTTAACAAAGGCAACTTTTCTAAAGAAAGGCGGAGAAGGAGGAAGTAGATATGACAACCAAAGTGCGAAGCCGGGGCAAACTGGAAGGCCAAGGCAACATTAAGATGCTCAACAAGCATTTCACACCTTTAGAGGCCAATTAATGGGGTTCTCAAAATTGTTGATGTGGGGAATTAGTGTTGCTTTCCCCAAAAATATGATATGTTACTCTCCCGTTGTTTTGTTTATCTCCACTCTCATATACTTGTGCTTTCTTCCTTGAAGCAATAAAAGCCCATATTCCCCACCATTCGTCATTTTTGTGTGTTTATTTCATTATTATATGCTAAAAGTGCAACGTGCGATGCAAGAAAAACCAATAAATAAAGTCAAAAATAGGCTAAAATATCTCAATTACGATGATTGATTCTAAGAGTCACAAAGAAATGAAAGATCCCTAGCTAACTTTATTGAGAAGATTACAAATGTTGACAATTTTGAATTGTACTATCAGACAAGATAGCTTATCTAGCGACGCAATAATTTGACAAAAGGTCAGTCTGAACACTCATGCTCGTGAGGGGGTCAAAGGTTGGAAAAATGATGCAAAAATAATAATAATAATAACGGGATGAAAGGTCAAAACTCATCTTGTTATTATTTTTCCATTAAAACCATTTCATTGCATGTCATGCATACATCATGAACCGATTGAATGTTTATTACAATTTCTAAATTTGAATTTTCCTATACTTACTTGGTTGTTGTCCCGATTCTTAATGTTTCGAGCTCCCGTGCTCACCTTTTTTACTTTTCAAGCCTCTATGTCCACGCTTTTAATGTTTCAAGCTTCTATCAATTGTCTGAGTCCCCGTGCTCACTCTTTTACTTTTTAAGCCTCTATGTTCACTCTTTTAAAGTTCCAAGCCTCTATCAATATTTCGAGTCCCTGCACTCACTCTCAATCTTTCGAGCCCCTGTGCTCATTTTATCAATGCTTGGGTCCCCGTACTCACTCTTTTAATCTTTCGAGCCGCTGTGCTCACTCTTTTAAATTTTCAAGCCTCTATGCTCACATATCAATCTTTCGAGCCGCTGTGCTCACTCTTTTAATTTTCAAGCCTCTATAAAACTTTCGGGTCCCCGTGCCCATGCTTTTAATTTTCAAGCCTCTATCAATCCTTTGGGTCCCCGTACTCACTCTTTTAATCTTTCGAGCCGCTGTGCTCACTCTTTTAAATTTTCAAGCCTCTATGCTCACATATCAATCTTTCGAGCCGCTGTGCTCACTCTTTTAAATTTTCAAGCCTCTATGCTCACATATCAATCTTTCGAGCCGCTGTGCTCACTCTTTTAATTTTCAAACCTCTATGCTCACTCTATCAATCTTTTGAGTCCCGTGCTCATTCTTTTAATTTTCGAGCCTTCATGCTCACTCTTTTAATGTTTTGAGTCCCCGCGCTCATGTCTTTTAATGTTTTGAGCTCTCGCGCTCATGTTTTTTTAATGTTTCGTGTTCCTCGCGCTCGTGTTTCTTAATGTTTCAAGCTCAGGGACGAAATTGGTGTTTTCTTTACTTATATTTTACTACGATAATATGGAAACAAGATTTGTTTATATTATCTAGTAAAATTAAGTAAAGAGGGGCAACTGTAGTAACCCAATTTCGTCCGGAAAATGTCAATTTTTGTTTTAAAAAAAAAAAAAAAAATATATATATATATATATATATATATATATATAGCAAAAAAGGTATATTTTAAAAAAAATAATAATAAAAATAAAAAAAAAATAAAAAAAAAATAAAAAAAAAAATAAAAATAAAAAAAATGTGAACAGTAATTTCGGTGTGAATAGTATTTCCGTGAGTGAATAGTATTTTTTACTGTTCATGAATAGTATTTCCGTGAGTGAATAGTATTTTTTACTGTTCATGAATAGTATTTCCGTGAGTGAATAGTACCTGAATAGTAACTTTGTAATTCCTATAAATAGAGGGAGGGAGTGAAAGAAAGGAGAGAGAGAGAGAGAGAAAAAAAAAAGAGAAAGAGAAGGAGAGAGAGAAAGAGAGAGGAGGTTCTGCCCTAGTTCCGATCCCTAAGAGAGGAGGAGGTTCTGCCCGAAGTTTCTGTTTATCCAGAGGCTAGTAGCTGAAAGAGGAAATAGAGAGAAAGGGAGGGAGATCCGTGGTGGAAGTCACGTTCATCATCTCTTGTGTACAGTTCTATTTGTCATACTCTCCATTTAAATATCTAAGACATTTTTAATAATCAATTTCAAGTTTATTATTCCAAAATATTCATTGAATGGAAGGCTGAGCCTCCTATTAATTTATGAATTGTAATCATGTTTAGATGGAAGGCCGAGCCTCCTTATTTTCTCTTATCCTCTGTTATTTCCTTTTAAGCTTTCTACTTTACTCTATTTATCTTTAATTTCGTCTAAAACCTCATAACAATCTCTAGCAATAATTATAATTAAAATTTCATTGAATTGACTTTGGTGTACACCTTAGTTAATTTTATATTTTTAAGATGAATGAGCTGCGACAGTTCAAGAATCCTATATTTAACAAAAATAAATTTAAATAAAAAAATATCAACACACAAACATTTTCTACAAAGAACTACGTAACTCTGATTCTTCATTGCACATGAAGATACGTAGGAGCAAGAATTAAATCTTGTCGAGCCCAAAAAAAAAAATATATTTGATTATTTTAGTGAGATAAATATTTTTATAAATTACAAATAATTAGTTTAATTAATTAAAGGTAATCGTCTTAGGACGAACGTTGTGAGGTGCTAATACCTTCCTCATACGTAATCGACTCCCGAACTCAAAATTTGGTTTTCGCAGACTATTTTCTATTTTATGGTTTTTCCAATGTTTTTCCGTAAAAAATAACATTGGTGGCGACTCCCTCTTTTTCAATTTATTTTTCGCCGTCCCGTCGCGACCGAGGTTGCTACAAAGTGTTCCTAACAAATAAAAAATACTTTATGTTTCATAAGATATATTTTCAGTTTCATTTTCATAAATTCTCCTACGTGACTTATAATATTAGGTATGCAAGTCTTGTGAATATTTTGATATCCACATCTTATTATGTCAAATCTCGTCTACAATTAATAGAGATTGTTCACAATTTTTTGCGGTAAATATTTTATACAAATAATATATATATATATATATAATATTAGTATAATTTTTTTCAATTATTATATTATTTAATAATTTTATATTAAATATGAATTTTATCGATTTAATTGTTGAATTATAAATTTTCATCATCTTATATGTTTATATCAATTTTTATTAAAATTAAATAATATTTTAAAAGTAATTAAAGTGTTGATAATTCAATATATATATATATATAATATTAATTTTATTTTATAAAAATAAATTATCAAATTATTTTAAATTAATATAAAATTTTTGTATATATAATTTAGAAATAAGAAAATTTTAATTTAACGATAAATTTTAAAAAATTCAAATTAAATATTATTAAGTAATATAATAATTAATAAAAATTATACTAGTATCATTTGAATGTTCCTTTTATATATATATATATATATATATATATATATATATATATATATATATTTTGGATTTTTTTCCAAATTTATTTTAGATATTATTAATGACATGATATTTTTTTTATCAATAATAAAACAATAACCTATATATTTATATATATAATAAATAAGATATCTTTTTACTTATATATTTTTAAGACTAATTTACTTTTTTCTCACTCTTTTCTTCTTTCTCGCAAGTTTTACTCTACATTCTCACATTCTCTAATTAATCACACACTTCACTCTCACATTTGTTTTTTTATTTTACTTTTTAAAACAATAGATATTTCCCTAGTAATAATAAAATTATTTTGTTTCTTAAAATATATTTTTTAAATTATATGATTGATACAAAATATTCACTAGTTTTATTAATAATTAATTTTTATCAGAGAACTTAGCTGATTATTTTTAGTTAAGTCTCTTTTTTCAATCATGTTTTTTTTTTTTTTTTTTTATTTTATATATAAGACTCAAATTTGATATCCTACTTAAAGAGATTAAATCTAATACAACATGTTAATTCTTAAATATTTATTTGTGGTCCCCAAACACATTAATATAATTACTGAAGTCCTGCAATTTTTTAAAATTTAAAATAATGTGATTAATAGAATGTATTCTTAGAGACATATTTCAAAATTTTTTTCTTACATAATATTTGGTTGACAAGGAATGGAGGGGGAAGAAGAATAGATAAATTTTATAAATTTTTTTATTTGGTTCAAATTTTAGAAGAGAAAGAAAATAAAGGGAAGCAAATTTTAGAGAAATTAGGAGGAAAAGTGAGAAATTTTAAAATATTTTTAGTATAATATCCAAAATATCCTCACTCATATTTTTTAATTTAAAATTACAATGATACATAAGTAAATTAATTTTTAAAAATTTTCCCATTTTGTAAATCAGACAAGAAAAATGTTATCTCCATTCTCCTTAATTTTTCTCAACCCAACAAAATTTCTAACTTCCCACCTCCCCTTCGCTTCTCCTACCCACCCCTCACTGCTTAAAATTGAAATTCCACCCCACCTTTCTTTTGAACCAAACAGATCACTAGTTTTAAATACTAATATAACAATGTTATAAACTTAGATGAACCAATTAAAATAATAATTTAATTCATTAATTAAATTGTCAGGGGACGTTTAGTATGCATTTTTTTTTTTACTTTTCTAGAAATCTAACATTGAGAATGTTTATTTCTCACATTTTATTTTTTATTTTAAAAAATAATATTTCTAGGAAATATTATTTTTTGATAATGATTTTTGCATAAATTTTTCATGAAAGTATTTTTATGGGAGGTGGATAATTTTTTCAAGATAAAAATAAAATTTTAATGAGGTAAAAATATCATATTACCTTTATTTACTTATTTAATATAGTAAAAATCCTTGATTCACAAGCAAAATTTAAAAACATTCTTTAAAACACTTATAACCAATAACCAAACATATTTTCATGATTCTTAGGAATCATAATTCTAAGAATTTATGATTCATATTTCCTTGTAAACTCATTTGAATGTTTTGAATCGCTAGATTTTCTTAATAATTGTCTCATTCAGGATTCTCTACCGATAATTCCTTTAATGAAAACAATTCCTAATAATATAATTTTCAAACATGAGAAAATTTACTGTATACCAAACATTCTCTTTGAAAAAAAAAATCTACCCGTGCATAGAAAAATAATGGAAGCTTTTAATCCATTAAATAAACAAATAACAAATAAAAGTATAGATAGTGTTTTTAACAACTTTTTTTTTAAGGTAAACAATTGTTTTTTCAAAGGAAAATATCGGTCCAAAACACATATTAGTAACGCTTTTGATTAAATTTAAATTTCGAGAATACTTATTTATTAAAATATTTTCGAAAAACTAGGTAAAAATAGTTGCTTATTTCTTCAAAACAAACTAGCTAATATTTAATTAGTAGATTGATAATATATGGTACCGTAAGATGTGGGTCAACGACGGTGCATGAACCAAAAATGGACTACTTTAGATCTAAGCCAAAATGGTAAAAAGAAAAAGCACCAACACCAAATGAAAAGTTTCAACTATATATAATAGTGGTCATAATGAATGAAGAGGGAGCAGGAATTGTGATAGAAGACTAGAAGACTAGAAGACTATCCTCATTTTATAATATTTTTTATAAAAAAAAAAAAATATAATGAGCTAAATGGGTCTTACATTGGAAAAAAGTTTTCAATTAGAATAGTTACCACCCACTTACATATAATACGCCATGTAATAGTGCCTCGGTATATAGATAACTATGTATTGACATATAGTAAATACACGAAATTCAACAGATACCATACATGTTAAGGGATTCCAAAATTTCAAAGTTATTAAAAATATATGAAAAGTAATTAAATTTCTTTCACTTTTAATTTTTTTACAAAGTAATTTTTTATGCATTTAAATTATTTGTTTTTATAAAGTAATTTAATTTTTATTATATGTAAAATTTATTTTATATGATATTTTGAAATTCTTTCTCATTATTTAAAAAAAAAATAGATTTTTCAATACTATTGTATTTGTAGAAATATCCTTCATTTTTGTCAAAAAATTAGTCTTCCTTATAATCTTATTACATTAAAGCAATTCTTGTCGGTATCTTTTTTTTTTTTAATTTTTTATCAAATCCAAAATTTAAATTCGAGACTTTGAAATTTGAGAATCAATTATAATATTAATTACATTGGTTAAAAATCTTTAGATTTTATATTTAAACAAGCCATTTTAATATATATTATTTTAAATTTCCTTAAAAACAAGTTTCTCCCTCAATTAATGTTTTCCCCCCTCCAACTAGTAAATTAGAGAATCGTTTTTAGAAACCTGTGCAACAACCAACAGAGTTTTTTTTTTTTTTTTTTTTTTAGAGCATGTATATATGTTTTCACTGATAGTGGTGTAAATTAATTGTTCAACTGTTCTTTTGATTAATTGGTAGTATAGATTAGTGGGTAATATGTGCCTCACATACTAGTGGACAATTAAGTCAATGACGAGTAATTAACATTTTATTAATCAGTTAATTTTATAGGACCACAACATCAGAATGGAATGCTTCAATCTCTGTGTGTCGTCTAACCTATACTGATAATATGAAAACAATATATATACATGCTCAATTGCCTTCTTAACCACCATTGCTTCCTAATGCCACTGCATTTTTCTTTTCCTCTTTTAGTTTTCTTTAATGCCACCTCATCTTTCATTTTAATATATCCAATTATATACCTAAAATTAGTGCTAGTGTCTATTATATAAAGTGGCATCACCAATATGTGGCGTCTTTTACAGATAATTATAAACAAAATTGATAATATTATCGATAATTCATGATTGAGGGATAGTTTAAACTATATTTACACTATCAATTTAATTCATTCAGGTTAATCTTTGTTGATATATAAGTTTTATTTAATAAATATGAAATTATTAATATAGATATTATAGATTATTCTAACAATATTTAATTTTAATTTTTTTAAGAATCAGAAAAAGGGACTTGTTTATAAGATAAATGAACGAGTGATGATTAGTTTTGAATTAAAAGTCGCGTTTGGAAACATGAAATGATTAACATGTTTAATAATAATTTATTATGGTGACAGGTGAGCTGCTACTAGCTGAATGTACCTTTAAGCAGAAGATGAAGTTTAACCGAAAGAAATTATAAGGAATCGTACCCTTCAGTAGGAACCAACCGTCCTAAAGCTCTTACTTCGTATACTTGCAAGGACGGAGCCAAGGGGGACCTACGGGTGCCACGGCCCCCCCAACAATTTTAATTTTTTTTTATATACATATATATTACTATATGGCACCCTCTATTTTTAATATAAACTCATATTTTTAATATAAACTCATATGTATATTACTATATGGCACCCCCTATATGGCACCCCCAGTATTGAAATCCTGGCTCCGTCCCTAATACTTGTATGATAAATGTGCCTTCCTTAGTCCATATTCATCAACCCAATGTCCCTTTCTTTCCTTCTTTTGATTCCTCATCACTTACTCCCCTATACTATATACTCACTCGCACATTCTTATTCCCACAACCAACATATAATAATAAAATTATGCTATATATGTTTACCAACAAGTCATTAATATTTGAGCTTTTATAGATGAGAATAATTTATATTAAAAATGATTAGACAGATTTTTAAAAAGATAATAATCACTAGTAAAGTGAGTATATACTTCACAATATTAATGACATGATTACTTTTTTTTTTTATATATAATAAATATGATCAATACAGTATTTCAAAATTAATAACTAAAAATTAATCTGTATTTACAAAACATGATTTCAATTTAGGAGTATTAAATTGATCTTTACGTTCCAAGATAGACCAAGAAATTTGGTTGTGACATCATTACTAGAAAGATGAATGTTAAATACAACACTATTTAAACATTTATTATTAACTAAAATTTATTAAAAATCAAAAATTTTATAATTCATGTATTTAATTTATCGAGTTTATCTCTTGATTTAATTAGTGTTATACTTATTAAAATTTGTAATTTTTAAGTTAATAATAGAGAAAATATTTAGAAAAATATGATACTATTCTTTTTTATTGCAAACAAAATATATATATATATATATATATATATATATATATATATATATATATATTACATTAAACAAGTATGTTATTATTAACGGTTATAATATTCTTACGATCTTTATATATCATACAAAAAATGTTATGCAAACTAATTATAAAATACAATTTCTCTTTTAAAATTTCTCCATATTACATTTTCATGGATAAATTTTTTTAGATAATTGAATTATAGCTATTATGGAAGTAATTGTTTTTCAAGGCATATAAAAATACTTATTATATTCAACAATAACTATATTATTTTAAATTATAGTTAAATTACTTTAAAATCTCACATAATTTTAAAAATTAATAATTTATTTCTATATAATTATTCTTAAACTATCAATTCTTTAAACTATGTATATACAACTCATAAAAAACTATGCATATGCATATATTTTTAAATTTTTTCCTGCGACCTATGTATACACCTTAATTATTTAGTTGCCCATAATATTATTTTATTTTTTATTCTCTTTAACATCACCCTTGAATGAAATTAACTTATAAATTGGACACTTTTTCAAGTTAATGTTATATTGTAAACCGTTTTATACCAACAAGTTGTTGATTAAAGTATTGTGGATGGAAAAAAGAATGTGTTTATGAAAGTAGAGTTCATCAAGAATAATCAATCAATTTTTTAGATGTAGATTAATCATTAACAAGATCAATAAATAGTTCATAAGGGAAAAAAACATAATTATAAAAAAAAGTATGATTTCATTTCACAATACATACATTAAATTAAGAAAAATGAGAATTGATTTTTCCATTTTAAGAGGGTTAGCAACAGTAGCGTAGTTTGATTCTGTTGCAAGGTGTTTGCTTGAAAGCCACCCGAATCTGAAATGATGACACTTGGATTAGCACTTTTCTTGAAACAGGCTTTGACATGCTTTTAACGTGCAATCACACTTTGCTTCAATGGGTTAGTGTAAATACTTAGCCCTCCTAAAGTTGTGTGCAAAAGCGAGCGTTGAAACCCACTCTGAACGTTAACGCCAACCTTTAATTTCTTTCTCTTTTCTAACTCCTCCCAACCCACTTTATCAGTTACTCACAATATCTCACATTCATAAATATCAATAATCTCCATCTCTAATCCCATCCTAATTTCGCTAACATATACAATGTTAAGTTACACCCTATATCAATTAATTATATATACTCCTACGACTCTCAGTCATTAAATTGAACATTAATTGCGAAATTAAAACGATGTTAATCATGGAAGAATAATGGAACATCCAAGGCAATGGAGCATTGGCGTACGCAACAACAGCAACAGCAACAGCAACAGCATCAGCATGGGATAATAAAATATTGGTTGATAAAAGTAACTCTAACTCCCTGTAATAATATTATAATAAAATTATGAAGTAGTAGAAGTGAGGAAAAAAGTGTGGTGATGATGGAAGCGTAGAGAGAAGTGCATAGCGAGGCGCGTGAGAAAGCGAAACATGTTAGTTTTCTTGTTAGTAACACTTCCAAGGTTGGAAACGCAAGGAAGATTTTGGTGACAGACCACTTGGGTGTAGCTGTTATAAGACGGCTTCAAACTCATTTGTTGCCATTCACTACACACATATATTTAACTACCTCACTCATCCTACTCACATATGCATCACTTTCTCTCTCTCTCTTACCTTTTTTCACATATCAAACCCTTCTCTCCTCACTCTCCTTCTACGTCTTTCATTCACCATAACTTTCTTAATTTCTCAGATTCAGATTGTGATGGACATGGAAGGCTTCGATTCTAATTCTACCCACAACATAGCCAAGGGCAAACGTACCAAAAGGATGAGGCTTTTGTCTGGTGTCGCCGCCACCACCACCACTGTTGCCACCACCATGACCATGACGTCTAGCTGCTCTAGCGCCAACTCCACCACCACTTATGAGAGTGAAGAGGAAGACATGGCAAATTGCTTGATTCTCTTGGCCCAAGGAGGGGAATCTCATCCTCATCATCATAATCATCATCATAATCATCATCATCATCATCATCATCATCATCATGACAAGCAACAACATGTTGAAGATCATGATCTTGATAAGGTTAATAACAACAACCTTATCATGACTAGTGCTGTCGCCACCACCACTACTGCTAATACCAAAGTTGGTTTTTACGTTTATGAGTGCAAAACGTGTAACCGAACGTTCCCTTCGTTTCAAGCGCTAGGAGGGCATAGAGCGAGTCACAAAAAGCCGAAGGTTGTGGGTGAAGAGAAAAAGGCAGCAGCGTCTGAATTGGCACACATGAATGTTGTTAGCAATTGTGATCGGTTTGAGGAGGCAAATAATGTTAAAAGTGGTCCTGAAATTTCCCTTCAATTGGGTCATGGAAACAACAAGGGTAAGATTCACGAGTGTTCCATTTGTGGCTCTGAATTCACATCGGGGCAAGCATTGGGTGGGCACATGAGGAGGCATAGGGCATCCACAAACACCAACAACGGTGTTGTTGTGGACACAACAAGTTGCAACAACACTGCTCCGACAAGGAATGTCTTGCAATTGGATCTTAACCTCCCGGCGCCGGAAGACGATCTCCGGGAGCCTAAGTTTCAATTTCCGGCCACGCAGGTGGCTTTGGTAGATTGTCATTATTAGGCCAGGGTGGGAACTGGGAAGGAATTAATTGGAATTTCAAAGAGTTATTATTATTTTGATTTTGATATCAATGTGAATTATTATTACCCTTATTTTTTATTTACAAATTAATATTCCTAATCATCGATTCTTTGGATTATATATTGAAAATTCGACCCTTTGGTTTATTAATAATTCCCATTTTGATATATGGGATGGATCTACTTGTTGAAGTTGGAATACTTTGAGTAAGTAAGTGGTTAGTGTTGATGGGTTGCCTTTCATTCACGGAAAGGGAGTGATCGTTCATAAGGCATCTTTTATTTTAATTAATTATTTTTTGGGTGTATGTGTAGTGTGGAGTTATAGTTTTGTGGTAAGGCAAGAGTGCAATGAAATGGAATGGCATGGGATGGAGATGGGGATGGATATGGCTAGCTAGGGTTTGGGTTTGGCATCACCACGACCACAACCAAAAGTCATGGATTAGGTTCCCTTTGTGTGCTTTCGATTTTATTATAATAAAGCTAAAAGATCTCTTTCTCACTCACATTCCCACTCCTTTCATTAATGACGAGAATAAAGGATTTCCCAAAACTGCCTTGGATAAATATGCACGCCCATCACCATCTATCTTTCAATTCATTTCACTGCCTCTCTGTCTCTTACCATTATTAATTTTAAATTCAATAAATAATACATTTATGAATTATCCAAGCTACCCAAGACACCACCTTATACCCTTTCACCTAATTAATTACCAACTGCTTTCTTCTTACTTTATAATGATATGTGAACTTAATCAAGTTTGATTAAATTAACTACACTTTTTTATTTTATTTTTTATATGTAATGATTAATTAATAATTAGCTTTGGGATTATCTGATGGGCATAGAAAGTTGATGCTCCCAAGAAAGATATATAGTATTAAGTTTGAAGCCACAAGAGCATTTGATTTGGAGTTATATATACGAATGGTCCAGTGATTGGAGTTGGACCCATCACCCACTGGTTACTGTTTATCTACTACTACTCTTTTGCAGCTATAAACTGGAGCCTTATTTATGTAGTTCACATAACCAAATATCAGAAAATGACAGCCTCAATGACAAGCAATTTCATTTTCTCTCTTCCACGCAAAATAACAAGGAAAAATGCAAAAGAGGGGCATATATTAATGAGTGAGAGATAAAACTTAAATTAAGGAGAGAGAGAGATGGAAGAGTTTAAAGTGAGTTACAGTGGGCACTTATATAAAGTTAGTTATGTGCACGTTTTTGTGAATGCTGGTAAGCGAAGCATGTGGACACGTACATTGCGTGAGGTGTCCGAATGCATAAGAAATATGAGAGAAGATATCACTCATTGACATTGGCACATGTAGTTGGCCAGGTTCCCTCCATGTTCTGTAAACTCTCATTTTATATATAAATAAATAATATATTCTCCTTTATTTAATTATCATATTATTCTCATACTCATAAATCACCCAACCATAATACCATTACTTTGCTTGCTTTCCCAAACCCCAATTTTAATTTTTGCTCTGCATTTCAACAATATATTTCTTCAATTATATACATCTTAGCAGTAATCGCACGAACCTTATCTTAATAGGACCCACCGTTTTTTCCCCTACGAAGAAAACCGTGATTTTTCTTCTGTATGTGAGATGATTTCCAAAACAAGAGATCATGGGGTTGTGTACTACAAAATACTAATTTAGCTTTTCACTTAGCTTACTCCAAATGGCCTTACTCAATTACCAGGCACGACGAGACAAGGCCCTCGTATCTGCTGAGATGTCAATGTCCTTTTGATGGAAAAGAGTTGAAGATTGTGAGTCCTATTTATTTTTCTAATTAATCCAACAAACGTAGAGAGAGAGAGAGAGAGTAGTCAGAACCGCTACTTACTCTTCTACATTTTTTTTTCCTTATAAGAGCTAATCTTATATTATAAATCAATTAATTAAGCGTGTGTTTGATTACTCTTTCACACACATTCTAATGCACTCAAACAGAAAAATATGATTATGAATGAATTGAGTTCAACGTATGTTTAGCTATTCTAAACGGTAAAACAAACATGTACTAAGTCTCTATTCAGCTAGTTGAATAAAGTGCATAAGTTATTTAAACTCTTTAATGTAGAGTTTGATTTCCACATTAAAAAAATATATTATAAACCTTAATTTATCATAAGAAACTAATCTCTTCTTCAAGTGCAATCAAATTTAACTTTACAAAATTGATATATAAGATAAATATCGTTTCTCACTTATATACATTATTTTAGCTATAAGTTAGTAAATGTGAGATTTTCAACACATCCATTAAGTGAGAGACTAAAAATTTGTTAAAATAAGCATTTGCAAGTGATATGATAATGACTTGATAATTAATACTAAATAGATCCGACAACAATAATTATAATAAAGTTTAATATCATCTTATAATGTGAATTTTTTTATATCTAATTTAGTTTTACAAAACCTAATTGAGAAATAAGAATTGTCCTCTTCTTATATTCATTAATTATATATTTTAGTTATATGTATTAGTCAACATGAGAATTCTAACACTCTTTTTATTAAACCAATTAATCCCATTCTTTGTAGAATTTGATATACAATATATTAAGAATTTTTGAATCTAAATGAATTGGCCTGATTTTCAAACTACACTTACAGCTAGCTGGGTGGCTTTGATTGAATTAATAGATCCAGTTGTGCGTGTAGGAAATTAAGTGAACTAGACATGAGCATGGATTGTGTAGTTGATATCATTTTCTCTTGGACAAGATGTGTGTTGTGGTAGCATTCGTTCACGATTTTGGTGATAGAGACAAATGCCTCAAATGCATGAGTTGGTTTACTATGTGGCTTCTTGTCCCTACTTGTAACCCCGTAACCAAAAAATTAGGCTTTGGCCGGCCTTAAATTCTGTGTCGTCGTTGCTGGCGTTAAATAACAAGTTTCCACTCCACCAATCACTTGCTTAATCAATTCATCACTATTGGTGTTGAGTCTTGACCATAAAGATAAACAAGCATTAGTTTTAATTTCCAAATATCTCAACCAAAATCATTCATTAAGATGCCAATTGGTGTTTGGTATGTATGCCGTGACGGAACAACACATGTGAATCTAATTTGCCTTCTTACTCATTAATTTAATTAGTGGTATTTCCTAATTAAAGATCCACTTCCTTGGTTTGGGGTATGGTTAGCTTTTATAAGGTAGTTACCAGAAAGTGAGAATCACGGTTGAGTAGATTTTGACAATATTGCTGACGAAATTATGGATATACCAATAACATAATGTAGTTTTTTTACTGTGAAATTTTGATAACATTAGAAGAAGACATGTGACGGGATATTGAACTACCAAGTTATACCATCCAATTAAGAATACAAAATTTTGGTGTTTGATTAAGATTTTATATCAAAGGTAGAAATAATAGTAATGATGCTTTGAAAGAAGTCCTCGAGCGATTTGACAAGAACTTCTAGACAAAAATGACTCAAATAAATATATATAAAAAAAGGCTCATATGAAGAAAATATGGAATCGGGGTTTTAAATCCTTTTTTCTTTTAAAATTTGCAATTCTTATATATAAAAGGGGTTTTCTAAGGTAAAGAAGTTTTTTGACGTAAAAGGGATTTTAGGTAAAACAGTGTTTGTTTAAAAGAGGTTAAAGTCCATAAGATTCATTTCTCTGGTCAAATTTAGTTGGAAGTAGGCATGGCAACGGGGCGGGGCAGGGGCGGGTTTTACGTTCCCCGCCCCCGCCCTCGCAAATTTAAACCGTCCCCGCCTCCGTTCCCGATACCCGTCAGGGATAAAATTTGGGTCCCCATCCCCGCCCCGGCGGGGTTCAGGTTTCCCCGCCCCGCCCCCCGCCCCGCTCCCGCCCCCGCCCCGCTCCTATCCGCCCCGCTCCTATTTTTTTTCTTCTTTTTTCTTTTAAATAAATATTAACAATTTAAAAAAATAAAAGAAAAGTAAAATAATATAAATTTTTACATATAAATATTTATAATTTTGGTTTATATATATAAAAATAATTTTTTAATTATATTATTAAGCGGAGCGGGGGCGGGGGGCGGGTATGGGGGCGGGGGCGGGGTGGGTATTAACATCCCCGCCCTCGCCCCCGCCCCCGATTTTATCAATCGGGGAAAACCCGAACCCGATAAACACGGGTTTTCCCCATCCAAATCGGGGCGGGTTCGGGCGAGTACCCACGGGGGCGGGTTAGATTACCATGCCTAGTTGGAAGTTGCAATTTCGAGTTATAGATGCAATTGACAGGGACATTAAAACTTAAGCAAAACACCAATGGCGTCTAAGTCATGTCAGTTGAACTCCTTCAAACTAATTTGCTGACATCAATCGTTGAGAAATAGGGCAAAAGATTAGTTATATTTATATATAGGTTACGATCTTGTAGCTGATGACACCTTTTTTTTACCCGTAAATTTGTAATAATATTAATAAAGTTCCAATATAAGATTTTATAGTGTACATACTACTTCAATCTTCAGCACAAGACCATACTTTTATAATTTAATAATCAAGAATGGTTAATTACTTAACTTGGTCTATAAATCTCTTATTATTATTACCTAATAAGTTGCTAAGTGTTCTTAAAAAGACAAACATATGTCACAGAGTAATGCATACAGATAAGGAATTTGATTCGAGCCCTAAATTACTTATCAAATCAAAAGGGATTGCAGAAAATCACCTTCAACAATTTCAAAACGATTAGGATTAAGTTCACATTACATGAAGGGAGCATTATGGTAGCTTGGAAGCATAAGCAATGTAACTAACAATTGCCATTAAGCTAGAGATTATCGATCCATGGTTGGTTGGTTGGTTATAAGATTGTTGTCTTTTCTAATCCAAAATCTGTGTATAAACTTTGCTGATTTATGTGGGTTTTAGTATCCTTATACTATACATTAATTTATCTCTTTTGCTTTTATATATATTTCACTTACTTTAAGAGTAAGTTTTGGTAAATTTATTCTATTTAATAACTCGTATTTTATATCAAATTTTAATAATTTAATTATTTAATTAAAAAATTTTAATGTATAGATCAAGTTTACAAATTTTTAAGATTTTTTATATAATACTTCGTTATATAGATTCAAATCAACGTATAAAATGTTTTTTTGATTATCCATCAATTTGTATCAACAAAATGAAGTATCGAATAATTTTTTTTTAAAAAAATATACAAATTTCATCTATGCATTAAAAATTTTTAATTTAATGATTTGAATCATTGAAATTTGAAATAAAACATGAATTATTGATATATTTTTTTTGATAGGCCCACATCATCAAACAATTTGGACCAACCCAACATCACAACACCGGCCCAAAGGCCCAAAAGGATCATTTCTCAACCTAGTTGGTTAAGAACTTTATTTGGACACATGTAGAGTAATCCTTTCTTTACCATTATTTTTCCTTTGTTTATAATAAGAGTTTCTAATCTTTAGAATGATAAAAGTATTTTATAAGTTGATTTAAATCTATATAATAAATTATCATATCATTTTTAAATTTTTTTTAAATTTGTAGAATTAATTTATGTATTAAGAACCTTAATTTAAAGGTTAAATAGTTCAAATTTAGTATAAAATGAGTTATTGAATGAAATAAATCTATCAATACTTACTCTTAAAGTAAGTAGATCCATATTCTCTCTTAGGATGACCAAAATACACATATCTATGGGTATCTGTAGATAAAATTCATCATGGATAACTTAAATAGATATCCGTAAATAATAGATACGAGTATTTTTTTATCCGTTTATAAACGGGATGAGGTAGGTATAGTAGTATCTATATTGTAGGTACTTGTAAATAATATTACATAAATATTAATATTTTTATCTTATATTTTATATTATTTTTAATATTTTTAAAAAAATTATTATAAATTACAAGTTCAAAAATTAATATCATTTATTTATCTTTAATATTTCAATATACTTAATATCATATATAAGTTTAAAGTTATTTATAATACTTTTTAAAAAAATTAAGAGAATTCACGAATATTCATACATATCCATTGGTATTTATAACATTTGTGGGTGCTTGCTGAACAGATACACGCATGAGTATGAAAGTACAAAACAAATTTTTATCTAATGAAAAAGAGTATAAATATCCTACTACCCACCTCTATGGGATCTCAATCATCTCATTGTCATCCCTACTCACTCTTTATCTCTCTCTCTCTCTTTATATATATATATATATTTATTTATTTTCTTTCCATATTTTTAACTTTCTAAAATGTACGTTTGTTGCAAATGAAACATAAACATTTTTCTACATGAAAAGACTTTTTTTTTCTGTACACCTTATGTATTTATTCTTTGTGCAAGTAATTTAATTTAATAAAAAAACAATTTAAAAAGTCATGAATCAGGTGTGCAATTGCAAGCTACTACTTGTGGTGAACACGTTAAATTTATAAAAGAAATTTCAAATGTCAAGGAATGTTATTTGGGTTTTCCATTCACAAGGTTGCTGTGGTGTAGTGGTTATCACGTCAGTCTTACACACTGAAGGTCTCCAGTTCGATCCTGGGCAGCAACAAGTTATTTTATCTTTTTTAATTTTCGTTTCTATACGTATATTATATTTGGTTTCTTTCATGTTCACGAGGCGTTTCAATTCTATAATTTCGATACTGATATCCAATTAAAATGAGAATTTACCTCAATGTCGTCCTATTTTTTCTCAAAAAAATGAACTAGTTCCCTAATAAAATGACCCACTAATGTTGTCCATCTTCGTTGCTCCAAATCAATTGGAACACCCTGAGCAAAGAATGCAATATTGAAATGGAGAATATTATCATGAGTGAAGTAAATGCAAAAGAAAAATGATGCAATTTCAAAGAGTTGCCAATTTTATATGGTGATGATATCAACATCGTCATCCCGTGCATTGGAAATATATCCTCTTAAATTTGATCCACATTGTTGAAAAGCAAATAATTATGTAACATTTTTGTTTCTCCGTTATAGCCTTTCTTACAAGTATCAAAGTACAAGGTTAATTTATATATTTTGCATCCTTTAATTGTATTTGACATAATTTTGTAAAATAACAAATACTGATTAATTCTTATTTGTCAATTTTAAGATATTGTGTAGACATATTTATGAATCTAAAAACCAAAAGTTTTAGATCAATGAAGGAGCAAAGAAAAAATATCTTTTACCACCAACAAAGTAGTACATTACATTCAAGAATGGGGTATGAACAAAACAAATATGTTCAAATAAGCAACAGTTCCCTTTCTGGACACGTGACCATTAGGAATCCTTTCTCATCTGAGCCTAGGGGCATGATTACAAGACTACCAAGTGCTTAAAGTCTGAAGATTTATCATCATAAGATGTTATGCACCTTGAACCAATGCAAGTAAGTTGCTAGCTTCAAATTGTCCACTTAGCATAGGAACTTCAGAACATACTAGTGCTTAGTTAGCAAAAACATTCACCCTCACTCTAGCTGTAACTTCTGGGTGAAGCTTTAACTCTGCAATATATTCGCCTGTTTCCCGGATCTCTGGAAGATCAACAATTCTCTTGTCCACCTCCCTAGAAATGGATCACAGAAAATGGATCACAGAATCAGACTCCAAAACAGAGATGTGAAATAAATATGGGAAAAGCAATTCATCTCCCCCATTTTAAGCAGTGGAATGTACTTATAAGTTTTAGGATCTCCCCCAAACGATTCTGCGAACTAGGATATCATTTCACATGTGAACATTGAACAACATGTATAAGTTTATGATAATCATATGTGCTCAAGTGATGTCACTTAAAAGGTAATCAAGTAATTAATAAATTGAAGAGTGCGAAATTTTCTAACAATCTTTACAAATTTCACCTAATTTTCAGAAAAAATTGTATATATCGAAACACATCCAGAGGAATCCATAGAATTGTGCAAGGAACACTTTAGACACTCGGTATATTTTAGCCGCATTAAAGAAAAGGCACAAATTGTAATTGTATAGGATAGTACTCAATCAAAGAACATCTATAATGATGACAAAATAAAAGATTTCTGTACATAAAAAAGATGGTACCTTTGAAGCTGTGCCTTGATTATGTCAACAAGATCTTGAGCAGTGACACTAAAAAGCAAGCAACAATTAGATGCAAAATCCATACAAGGACATATTGACTCTTATAATTGTGCAGAACAAATCTACCTTCCAAAAATTTGTTTTCCTTTACCACCTTTACGCTTTACCTTGAAGGCCCCAACAGTTTCAAAAATTAGAGCAAGTTGTTGAGCCTCTTCTTTTACCTACAGAAATGTAAACTTGGTATGAAATTATATGTAGATTTGCATGGACTGCAGATATGCAAAAGAAAGCGATTTCCTGTGTGCAAAATTACTACAGGGATAATCATTGAAAGAAGTATACATTCTGAAATATTGAACCTTACAGCTCCAGCTGCAAGGTTTACACATGGTGCTTAACAACATAGCATTCATTTCATTCCTAATTCTATTTACTGATAACAACCTTGGCCACACATTACCATAAGACAAATTTTACTCTTGTAGGGATTGTCGGGAAAGGAAAATTTACCCGTCTTTTTTCGGCCTCAATTCTTTCTTCTTCTATCTTCATTTCCCTGGAGAGAAGGTTAAAATGAAAAGTTTAAACAACAATGCAAGGGAAACTCAGTTCAAAACTGTGGCAAACATGTCTTATTTCAACAGTTTTGTATGGCACAAACTACAAAAAGAAATAGCTAATCCCTAAATTTCCAATGAACCTCTCTCTAATAGAAACAGACATAAAATGTCTGAAATAAAGAACATGCAGGAATTACCAAATCAAAGATTTGTCACACTCACAAATGTGGAACTTCTATTATTTTATCATAGAAAAGACACAGAAACAATCTCATATGTGAAAGGGAACAACAAAATTTCCATTTGGTAAACCAAGATGAGAGCAGTTGTTATTGAACTAATACAGCAGGAACCACACTTAACAGAAAACAAGAAAACCCTGTTCAACTCAAAACTCAAAGCCCCATCGATGAAATAAAAAGAACTTCCTAAAGTCGTCATTATTATTAATTAATAACTCTAAGCCATCTTTCTGTTCGTCTCCAGTCAAATGCAGAAGGCTTTAAAAGTCTCACCGGTTTATATACACAAATGAATTAATCTTCTCTCTAAAGATATTTTCTCCAAAAATTGATTAGGCATAAACTAATCTTAACTTATAAAGGAAGCTTAATTCATTTTACCTTCTTAGGATCTTTTTAGATAAACTTCTCCAAAAGCATTTTTAGGAGAGCAAAATAAGAAAGAAAAACAAAATAAGTTTCTCCATAAGATAAAACTAACTTATGCATAAGCTATTTTATAGAAGCACTCTCTTATTAGTTTTTCTAAAATCTTATTTTTAATTCATGCATAAGCTAGTTTATTTTATGGAAAAGTTCATTATGATTTTTTTTCTTTCTATTTTTTTGTACTAAAAGTGCTTCTAGAGAAGTTTATCCGGTTTCTCCAGACATGCCCTTATTTTCTTCTTACCACAAGTACTTATTGAGAAATTATCCAAATAAGACCTAAATCATATTCAAAAGAGCTCTTCACAGGGACAGTTTACTTTCCATGTCAACACAATGTCATATAAGCCCCCACTGGTAACTTATCCAAGCAACCTACTCTTGTGTTTGAAAACCATTACTTCTACTACTAACAGTAACAAGGTTATGTAAATGCAAATTCCAAACACTAGTCCATTATATTGAAATCTAAAAATAATAATGATTACTTAATGTGTTAATGTTATATAAAACCTAGATGGTTTAATTACACATTACTTGAGCAGCTGGGGAGTAACAAGTTGTGCCTTTCCCATAGGAAGCAAGTAATTTCTGTAAAAGCCAGCCCTCACATTGAGAAGTTGCCCTTGCTTTCCCACATCAGTCACATCTTCCCTCAAAATAATCTGATTTCACAAATAACTAACCAAGTCAATGTATGCATATATAATGCTGCAGAGCTCAAATACATTACTATAGAGAAAAAACAACCATACCCATTTGTTGTGCAACTACAAAATTCAAAATTGACATTCAAGTAATGTTGAAAAACACGGAAAGATGTTTAATTTATGGCGTGAGAGCATAGATTGTTGATGAAACCTTTCGAGTTTTCTTTGCCTTCTTTTGAGCGAGGACGAAAAAGCGCGCATTTTTGTTGGGGAACTGAGTAGGAGCCTGAGAGTTACCGGTGAAGATGTGGTGCAAGAGTGAAGAGGAGGTGGAAGAGAGAGAAGATAATGCTGACGCCATTGATGTCTTGCGAACTCTCAGAAGACAGAACCAACGTTCTGTGTTTCTTATCTCTTTTCCGCTGTTACTCGTCGTTTAATCCTCAGACGACATCATACATTATAAAATCAGAACTTTAAACATTTTCCAATTATTAAGATATAATAATTTATATATTGACTATGTGTTTTTTTTTTTGTTTATTATCCGATCATAAATTGTCAAAAACGATAAATTTTATAATTTTTATAAGAATTATTTAAAAATCATGCGTAGCATTATTGATTTATAAAGCACATAATGAACTTTATTGATTTTAAGATGATTATTATAAAATTTAATATTTATTATATATCATAATTTATAATTAAAATGAAAGTATAATAATTTATTATTATAAAATTTATTTTTTAAAATAAATAGTATATTATTATTCAATCAAAATTTATTCATAAATATATTAAATTTCATATAAAAAATTACTTAAAATTATATTAATTTATGATTGATTGATAGTATACATTTTGAATTCAATCTTATTTAAAACTTTTAAATTTTAATATAATTTTCTATTTAGACATATCAATTAATAGAGTGACTAAAATTAACCCTTAATAAATTATAAGGAAAGAAAACATAATTTAACAAAAAAAAATGTATTTGTTTTAGTTGATTGTGGAAAAGTTAAAAGAAAATAAAAATCATTAGTCTAATAAGTCTTTCATAAGATTAGTTTTTTGTATATTGTATAAATTTAATATATATAATTTTTAATTTACAAAATATCACATGCATTCATTTACAAACAATTTTATATTCATCGAAAATTTTAAATTTAATACTTATAAAAAAATATAATATATATATATATATATGACAAATAATTTTGCAAAACTTTTAATATATATATATATATATATATATATAAAGTGACAAATCTAAAAATTTTAAATAATGAGATAATATTCATACAAAAATTTGTAATATTAAATGTATAACTTATTTTAATTATTTAATCATTAAATTAAGAATTTTTAATATATAAATCAAGTTTGTAAATTTTAAAAAATTTAAAAATTATTTAATACTCTGTTTCATTAATTTAAATTATATACATTTAATTATGTACATTTAATTAGAGGTAACTATCTTAAAACGAACGTTATAAAATACTAACATTCTTTACACCTAATCAATTTTGAATCTTATCTTTGTTTAAGACCCTCCTTTTAGGTTTTTTTTTTCTATAGTTTTCATTAATAAATTATGATGATGACTCTTCTATATTTAACATTTTTAATCTATTTTCATTGTCTTGTCGTGACTTGTTTGTTGTTTGCAACAGATGGATTATTTGAAGAAGAAAAAAAGTTATTGTAAACCATAACTATCCTTCATCGAAAATAATCTTGTTCGAATTGAATACATATGCAACAAAGCTCCCTTCTCGTATCTAGTTGCATACTTAGAACATGAACCCAAAACGACGATTGTTACATAATTTTTTAAAAATGAATATATTTTTGGGTAATCATAATATTAATATAGAGTATCTATCATCAAAATTAGTGACTAATCTATGTTAAAGGCTATAAATGTATACAAGTAATGAGTTTTCCTTCTTTAATGGGAAAGAGAAAGATAAGAAAATAAAATACTAAATAAAAATAAGGAATATAGTACAAGAGATTTTGTAGCAACACAACGGAAAGAAAAAAGAGAAAAACTCTCCTTTATTTTAGGTCACTCATTTAATTATTAGTTTTGGTTATAGAAGCTAATTGTTTCTTAAGTTGTTTTGATATATTTTTTGAGAAACAAAATCAAAGAATTTTTTAGAGAAATATAACCCCACTTCTATATTAAAAAGAGAGAGAATCTTTTTGAATGAACTATCAAAAAAGTGTTTAGTTAGAAGTTATTATTAATATTATTATTGTATTCCCATTATATTTTTTGTGGAAACTATCCATTTTATTGTTTTATCGTGATTACATAAAATGTGAAAAAAGTTAAATTTAAGAATAATTTTATTCTTTAATTTTGTATTAGACAACTTTTATATGTTATCTTTTGTAACAAGATGAGTATTCTTTTTATAACATTTTTTTTCTTCCATAAATAAAAAAAAAAACAACTTAAGAGATTCAACTTATTACCATATTTAACAATATTACAAATGAATGCATTACTAAAGGAAAAAGAAATTAAAAGAATGAACCCAAAAAGGATTTATTATGTGAAAACTGCAAACAGATTAACATTTTGAGAAACTAGCATGATCTCACAAGGATATTTAATATCACAATGTCAATCACTTGCTGAGAATGACTATAGCCTATTACAGGAAACGGACAAATTAATTAAAGACTAAATAAAATACTAGGAGATACGTGACAACTATGCTTTCCTACATTATCTTTGTCAATTGGCACTAATCAGCACCGTTTCTGCATCTCTGAACTTCATTATTCTTGTATGTGACACTTTTGTAGAACTCTGTGGTCCTCATTGCAAAAATCACAGAAGTCACTGCTGCAAAAAAGGAGACGCATGCCATTATTGTCAAAGAAATCTTGTAGCATCCTTTTCCAATACAAGCCAACTCTGTGCCCTTCACCCACTCTTTCCCACTTTTCTTCAGCTGATTTTTTGCCTCTCTATCGTAAAATGACCCAGTCACCATAACATTCAACACATATGATGCAAAGGGAACAACTAGAAGCACACAATTCTGCAGCGTGGAGAAATATTTAAGACCAAAGAGTTCAGAAACAAGTGCATAGAACATTGGCCACGTTACACCAAACGAGAATCCAATTAGCACTGATGCAAAGTAAACCGAACCGGGAGCTGAGAACACAATGAGAAGGTGACCAATGCATGTAAGCAAATGCGAAAAGGTCAACAACAAAGGGCGTGGAACTTTGTACTTTTGAAGCAAAATTTCTGACACAAAACCAGCCAAGACCCTCCCAGAGTAGTTCCAAATGCTTACAAGAGACACAAATAATCTCGCTGTGTTGCCAGTGTACCCTAGAGACTCGCTAATTTGCCCCAAGTTGTCCACTACTGTTACGTTTGTGCCATAGCCAGCAAATGATGAGATCAATATTAACAACATGTCAACACTTAGCAGTGCTTGCATGATGGTGTGATCCTCTCCTCTTTCAGGTTTGTTGAATATGTTGGAAAAGTAAGAAATGTCTGCATGATTATCCTTCGCCTTTTCCTCATTAGGGTCAACTATTTGAATTTTCTCAATGATTACCTCATTTGCAGTGTTATTTTCAAGGCTCTTCTTCCACAGTAAGAACTCCTTTCTAATAGTGATAAACATAGGAAAGATAAGTATAAAACATACCAGGGTGGCACAAGAAATATAGGCTGATTTTGGGAAAGGAATCTGCTTCTGAGCAATGATCATTGCCATGATGACTAATGCAAGTGTAATTGATGCAAAAAGAAAGCGGTAAAATATTTTTGGCTCAATGGATTGCCTAGTGCTAGTTCCAACCTTCATGATCCAAATCACAAATGCAAATAGCAATGTGATAGCAGCAGGGAACCATGCAATGAGAAGAATGAGAGATTCAGAATCATTCCCATAAAGGGCCAAGTAAAGTTGTGTCATGATGGCTCCACTTAGTCCAAGGTAACCCGTCAACAACCCCAATATAGGGCACCTACTTTCTGGGAAGATTTTGACACATGCAGTGTTCACTGCAGTGATGGTAAAGTTCGAAGAACTGGCACCAATGGCCATGTAAATGCAAACCTGCCACACGTGGGGTTTGGATATTCTGGCAGTGACCGAAAGCCAGATCATGAAATAGCCAACAAAATTGAAGGCTGAGCCTAGAAGGAGTAGCAACCATGGAGGGGTAAACTCTCCAATGAGACCAACAGGAGTACCAAAATTTGAACCAAGGTCCTTGGCAAACCCCAAAAAGTTGAGCGTGCTTTGATCATAACCTAGTGAAGATTTGATTGCTTCAGAGTATAATCCAAAGACATAGATGCCACCTGCTCCTGCCATGATAAAGAAGGAGGCACAAAGCATGAACAATGGACCTCGTATTACTTGTGCTATCAACTTAACAACACAAAATCGATCACTATTCATGCTGCTAGAGCTCATTTTTCTGTCTCACCCCACTCTGAATATATAGAACAAGGGAAGCACGTAGAACAAGTATTTATTGGGATTATTGTTGGTAAAGTTTGAAAAAGGGACATAGTCAATTTTTTTATGTTTATGAATTTAATCTATTCAATATTTCAGAGTTAATGATCAATTATAAATTTATGTTTATGAGACGTAATTTTTATTAATGAAATATTATTTTAATATCAACGAAAATTAATTCTGTTAATACTAGATCGATAATATATTCTAAGACAAACTTTCCAATCACTCGGTCAAGTTTATGACACTTGAGGGTTTTTGTATGTATGTATATATATACAAAGCATGAGGAATGACAAACCGTACAATTTGTTTTTTTGGTGGATTAGGATAAACGTAAACATAAATGAGGGTCTATATACATACGAGCATTTATACAAAGTCGCTTATTTTGGAAAGCCAAATATGTTAAATGAGGAATTATTGATTGTATGACAAAAATTGGATTCAAATTTTTAACTCTTCAAATCCACAATTACGCTTTCATAAAAACTGACTGAAGTCGGCACAGTCACTAGGTATTAAGTTGGTCTACTTCGGATGGATCATTTAACACTTGAATGTGAAATTCACACTATAAATTGTCTGTTTCAAGGTTTACCCTTGTGTGTTGGAAAAAAGACAGTATTTTGGCAATTTGAACGAATAGATGAAGTATCAGTAAGCCTTCTTGTCGTGTTGTAAATGTAATCTTAGTAGGTTGTTTTGAAATGGAAGTGAATTGATCATCTTTGTGCAATTAACATAAAAGCAATAGTTGTTTTCATGCCTTTAAATTGCATACTTGGCTTTTGCAACCTGAACGACAATAACATGTGTTTTGCTGTAATTGTGTATGACATGTTAAAACCACGCTTATGCTCGTTGTATTTAATGATAACACCAGTGTTAGCTACTTGAGCTCTTTTGATCAAAATAGTGTACATGTATTTGTCTTGAACTCTATTTACAAGTTACAACTAACTAGCGGAGATTCCTTTGGAGGGAAGTGTTTAATCGATTTCGGCATGCACGTAGTCGACGAATTCAAAATTCTTTTGGAGTTGGTTTAGGGCAAAAGCAAAGGCTGCGCTCACAATTGCAAGTCCAGCCAAAAGTACACGCAATTGGACATCTGATGGGATCCCTGATGTTGCACAAAACACAACTGTTGCACCAATCAAGATTTTCTGCCATGTTTGGAATCCCTCATAAGCTCCTTTACATGATGAACACTTCAGAGTGTGCTGCTCAAATCTATCCAACATCTACACAAACAAAAATGAAGTTTTTCAATTTAGTTCTTGGTTAAAATAAAGAGAAATGATAACACCACATTCTTTATTAATAGATAAAAATCTATGCTCAACTTATTAAATGCAGGTATTAAAAAGTGTGTTGTTAACAAAATCTTGGATCGTGTTATTGTACCTGACGTTTTGACAAAACAGTTGACGGCAACGGCTGGTCACTGCTGCTGCCAAACCATTCTGGTTGACCATTGCCGTGTCGCCTTAGCCAGTTTCGAAATGCCAAGACAAAGCGATCTGCCTGTGTTGGTGTGAAGGTTATGTCTGAGTACTGTTTGTTAATGTCACCTCCTTCCTTGGTTTTTGAAAGGAAGATTTTCTCTTGACCTTGAAGGACAATCATGTCCCCATCATATACCTTGTTTGAAGTCCAATGCTCATACCATCTAGGAACGACCTGAGTCATGTATAAGCCAAATGTGAGACACCATGTTATACGATTGCATTCGTAAAATTGAATTCAAATTACTCAGTTGAGCGAAACAATGGTAAATTTATTTATACGAGAATGTTATTCAAAAAAAAAAAAATTTACTCACTTCCTCTACCAACAGAAATGACATTCAAAAATCCTTACCACTATTTTTTAAGTTAGAAAAACCAAATCTTAGTATCTCTATAATTTTCCCACATTATGGTGATGAATCTCAGTTGTCATAATAAACCCACATTTTATGTCTACTGTAACTGAAGCCCGTAATTGTATCTTTGGTCCTAAGAGGGTATTGATGATTGATGGTACACGTAAGTTGGAGTATATGTTAGTTAATTGTTAGATTCAGTTAGTTTGCTGTAATTAGGGGGCTGGATGATAACAAATAAGGCATATTGCCTGTAAATAGGTGGAAGGATTGAGAGAGGGGGGTATCCGGTTAATTGAGAAGAGTTGTGACTTTTGGACATTGGGAGGTGCAGACCCTCGATGATATGTGATCATACTGTAATTAGGGGAATTTCCCCATACATTTTCTATGTAAAACTAGGTTCGAATCTTGTCTGTCCTCGATGTAATTTTGACTTAAAAAAGAAAAAAAAAAAAAAAAAAAAAAAAAAAAAAAAGCTTCTGTGTAGTAAACTCCAGAACAATTTCAGGACAGACAAAAACATTTAATAGAGTTCTTGGTTTATGAATAATTTCAAATTAGACAAATTCTTAAATTGATTGAGACTAAAAAATTAGCTACACCATTATCATGATTCATCGTGACAGAACAAGTTATTTGGATAGATAAATTGGTGAAAGACCATAGAAATAAGCCATCTGGAACAAGCACGTGCTTTTATCAAACAGAACAGAACAAAAATGACAGCACTGAACATTGAAATCTTACCTGCCACCAGGCAGGCCCTGGCACTGAGAACTGGAAGAAGTTTCGAGCACTGCAAACAATGGAGCGAGTCTTACCAGGTGCCATGGGGACATTGAAGGAACATATCCATACTACCCATTTCTGGTCACCAACTACAGGGAGTTTGGTATCAATCTCAATCCTGCAATAATAATCCAAGTGGATTGAGCCTCAGTAGCAACAAATGAAAAAGGAATAGGCATCGTAGGATAAAGTAAAAGTTATTTGAAACCCATCTTGAAATATAGCATATAAACACTTAAATAGTATACCGTGAGTCGTATATGACTTCAGTGGCATTCACTCTATAGATATCAATATACCTACTTAAATTGACATTGATGATTCATGCACTATCAACAAAACCACACAACTGATATGAGAATCCTTTCCGAGAACCTCATCATACTACATGGAGAAGGTACAGCTAATTTATGTAAGATCCTAAACAGCAGATGATAAGGTTTGAGATTCAAAAGTTAAACACTTCCCATATTACTTTCCCAGTGGTCCTTTAAAGGTTGAAAACCAAAGAAATTCAGAGAGGAAAAAAAGATTTGTGTAAACTCTCCAAATAGAAAGTCTGATACTGAATTATCCACCTATTGAGGAAAAACCGTGACTAAAGCGTAATATTTTTATTCCACAAGTATGTGAAACATGATACCCATGACTGAATGCATGATACTCAAAAGCTACCTGATATTTTTCCCTTAAAGTTGAGCACAATTTTTTTTTCCATAAACACATAGAATTCATATAAAATTACTTCAGTGTTAATGCTGGAATCAAATAATGCATATGAGAAACAAAACCAAGATATGAAGATACATGTGACATTAACACAAAAGCGATTGGCTTACTTGTTCATATAATAACATGGTGCAACAAATTTGGCACTTATCCGTGGGTTCCCTTCATTAGCTCCAGAGAAACCCCATGGACCTCGAGAATCCATTTTGAATGGCAGAGGCTTGGCTCTGTCTCTCCTTCCTGTAACCTGTAGAGTGTGAATCATATTTATGTTAGTCATTTGGATAAACCTAAATCCCTATCGACACCAAATAATTTCAACGTTTGCAACTGCTTATCTAGGTAGAGTCTAAATTAAAAACACATATTAATAAGCAATATGGTAAAGAAACATGTTAATTACGGGGCTGCAAATAGACAAGCACAACTATGAGCTTAAGAGACACAATCAATTAATCCAATACTTGAAACATCTGGTAAAAGTTTAAGATCCTACACACTAAAATAACGTGAGAATAACTTCCTGTTCAATAACGTCACCCATGAAGGTTTTCTCAGTTTTTAAAATATGCCAATCATGCGGAGGTTTCAGTGAGTGAAGGTGCATAATAAATGGAACGACCAAAAGTTTTTCCCTGGGAACACTTGTTGGACTGCATCACTATCAGCATCACTTAATATATTTAATAAATTTCACTAAAAACAAGATCAAATAAAATATCATCAAGAGGCACACTAAATGAAAATAAAATACCCTGCGTCTAAAAGTCAAGTTGAAAGGTGTTATCTGTACCTTGTGATGAGCAAAATCAATGTGAGAAGGGTCAGAGACATTCTCCATGAGAGTATCATAACCATAGAACAGATCACGCTGAATGTTGACTATGGCAAACTCTGGTTTGTCATAGTCGTCAGGCAACCTAAACAAACATAAATTTACCACCCAGGTCAATAAAACACTAAACAAAACACTCCATAATCAACATAAAATAATAAACACCGGACAACATTCATTATTAGGGGTCCAATCACAATTAATTCAATACAATTCATGAGATAAGACTGAATTTAATTAAATAAATTACATTGGAGGCTTGGAAGCATTTGCTTTCTCCCAACCATTCTCATCAGGCCAAACAAAGAGCAAGCCCTGAGACACCATGGTAGGGAACCTAGTGGCACACGCTTTAGGAGATCGAATAGCACGTGCTTCTGGGCCTTCAGATGCAGCCTGAGGGATCTTAACACAAGATCCACACCCATCAAAAGACCACCCATGATAAGAACACTGCAACTTCCCATCTTCATCGATCCTTCCCTCCTGCAAAAACCAAACACCCAATTTTTTATCACAAAAATGAAAAAGTAACTAACATGGTCAAATAAGTGTATATAAGTGAGACAAAGTCCTCACTGCATAAGCTAGCTTTCTTGGTTGAGTTAGGTCTTAACCTAAATTTTAACATAGTATTAGAGTTTATAATAGTCGTCAAGCCAAAGTTATCACATCACTATCAAACTACTCACAAATGTCCTACAAACTTTATACTTGAAATGTCCTGGGATGAGGGAGTTGTGTTGGAGAGAGATCTCATATTGATTAGTGATATTGTAGTCAAAATAATGGATTTTTTTTTTTGGGTCCCCATAGACATGGATGTTCTAAAACTAACAACCAAAAACTAATATGTAATTACTAAAAGTAACTTCCACAAGCCAAAATTAAAGCATTAAAATAAGCATATAGATCCTAGAAGTACCATGTCAACCCCATGATAGTGTATATAAATATTATATATTGTATATAAATATATAGAAGGTAACCATCATTCTATATAACAAGATTTAGGCTTAAATCCCAAATTCTAATAGTGACAAAAAGGAAGAAGAAAAACAGAGAGAATTATACTCACAGATAAAGGAGCAAAACGGTGGGGGCATTTATCATCAAAAGCAGCCCATTGGGCAATGGACTTGTCGTACCAAAGCACGATTTCACGACCGAGAAGCTGGAACGGCGTGGGCAAGAGAGGGTTGAGATCTTCAATTAACGAAACAGGGTACCAGTGATCCCTCCAAGAGAACTTAGAGGAAGAGCTATCATCGTTAAACTCTTCCTCGGTTTCTGGGGATGATTGATCGGCTTCAATTGTTGAGGGTGGTGCAGCAACGCGTGCAGGGGTTAGGGAAAGGTTTCTTCTTCTGCTTATGGGTGAGTTGTTGGGGAAGGAGAAAAGGGGAAGGAGATTGGGTTTGTGGGGTTTGGTTATTGGGGATGAAAGAGTGAGTGTGGTTGCTGCTGAGGAAAAGATGGAGTATGGGAGTGCCATCAATGGCTTTTCACAAGTGTTAAGGTTTCAAGAATCGTATAGAGAGGTTCATGTGAGATGTGATGATAATAATAATAATAATAATAAGAGAATCGAACACGATTGTTGTGTCGTGCAAGTTACAAACGTTGTTGCTCCTGCTCTTTCCGGTTGAGGACAAAATGCTGTTCAGATGTGTTGTTTTCTTACTCTGATTAATCAGTGCTTAATGTTAATATTAGGAAACATAATAATTGGAAAAGTATTGGTGTGGAAATTTTCCTGTTTTTGCTAATTGCTCTCTAATTATTTGGACAAATTATCTGATTTTGTTTTTCTCTGGGTTGTTCGGTGGAACGATGGATGTCCACAATTTTGAAGAGCATCAAAGACACGTTCGTTCGGTGGTTGTGGGCCACGTTAGTGTGTGTAAATTCTAGATGAGATGAGAAAACAAAAACAATGGGAACTCAAAACAATGTGTCAAATAGGTTGAGGCTCTTGTTGGATTTGGATTTGGATTTGGATTTTGATTCCACTTTGCGGCATGAATAGGTTACTGAGATTCGGACACAAAACCTGCTTCAGTTCTCACAATCACTAACTCGTACTTCCATTTCACCATCTCATTCTTTTAGCTTCTATTTTCATAAGACATGCACAAGTGAGCTCGGCATAGGTGTCAAAATTTCAACCATAGTTAATTGCTTTGCTGCAGTTAGAAGTGGAGAGAAATAATAGTTTTTTTTTTATAGTATTTTTCATAAAACTGGGATAATTTTCTTTGGAGGTTGGACACACACCAAATAAATAGATATTTTTTTACAACTTGGATTTTCTGGATTTGTAAGAATTGAACTTCAGACTCTAATTACTTGATTACACAACATGAGTCTCTTATCATTCACAAACTCAAATTTAACGAAGAGAAATAATAATATATTGATTGTTGAGATGTTAAAATCATATTATTTTAAACCGTAAAATTAATATTAAAAAAATTTAACCATACTAATATGTTTTTGGTAACCATTTTATTCATTAGATTAAAAGAAAAATGAACAACTATGATCAACATATGTTGGGATTCAAACAAGTCCCACATCGATAAAATAATACAACAAATAACAACTTATATAATACAAACATACTTCAATAATTGAGAGGCCTTTTGGGTAATGACCAAAAGTAAAATCGTGAGGGCTAAGGCCCAAAGCGGACAATATCTCATCATTGTGGAGTATGTTTGTGTAATAACCTTATAAAAATAACTCATAAAATATCCTCTCAGACAAGTACCATAAAATAACCCCAGTGGCATTGTTGAGAGGAGGACAAATACCATAAAAATAACCCTATCAACATAGTAGTGTGGATAGAGTTTTTATTTTGAATCTTATTACCATTATTATAATTTCTATTGATTAAAAAAATTAAAATGAAATCATGTTATCTTCAAATATTAAAAATATATGTGATATGTTTAAATTATCTATGAGAATGAAAAATATGATTATAAAAAAAAACGTTCATTTACTTCAAAATCTTATATTCTCAACTCTTGCTATAAAAATTCAATTAAAGAACGATTTGTAAGAATATATGTAATGGTACAACTCATTTTAGGTTTTTAATGAGACACTTAATGTCATGTAAGATTAAAAAAAAAAATGGAAGAACCTAACTTATTATTAATTCACTTTATGTAAAAAAAATAATGGAAGAACCTAACTTATTATTAATTCACTTTATGTAGATTCTAAAATATACTTATTTTTTTTCTTCTTTTTTTTCTACAAGAACCCAATTCTTGTAGATTCTTATATAAGAACCAGTTCTACACATGACAGCTAAATTACTTCACTCTAATGGTAAAAATAAAATAAAAACTAGTTCTTATTGTAATAATCTATGTAAGAACTTCTTATTGGTGATGAAGATGATATGAGAAAATTAAAATAACCCTCTAAATCTTCTTAAAATTATTATTGGAGTAATTTTATTCTCTGTCTTCGTCACTCTCCCCCGCCCCCAACATTAATGAAAACAAAAGAAAGTTAGTACCTTATAAACTAACTTATTGTAATAAGTTACTAAAATAATTTTGTTTATTAAATAAATTTGTTTTAGTCAAATTAACTTAAAGATTTATCCAGTATCTTATCATACAGTCTTAATCAGTAATTAGGAAAATTAGTTAACCTTGTTTAATTATTCTAATTTAAAATAAAACAATTTTTTTTTCTATATCATTCTTTGTTGGAACTTAATATCATGAATAAAATACGAAGTCACTAAAAGTAAAAAATCTAAAGTAAATAAAAAAGTATTTTAGAAATATTATTAAATCAGGTAAAATTAATTAAAATTACTTATATTTAAGTTTAGGATTCATGAGTTTTTTTTTTCCTATATTTAAAATCGGAGAAAAGATTACACAGTTGGATAAAAATTTCCTACCAGAAGTGCTTTGGAAACAAGTAGAGAATGAACGTGAATTCGTGGGTTGCAATGATTGCTGGTCAGCGTCGCCAAAACACATGGTTTAATAAGAGGACTTCTTTTAGAAATTTTTTTCTAAATATGCAAGAAACAAAAAGAATATGAAGATGTTGGTTAAAGATTAACAAGGGGAAGCAAACATTTTTATTTAAATTTCCTCAAGAAATTACAAAAATAATAATTAGTTTTTAGAATAAATTGACCCAAAACTGCAAGAACAATTTTCACACACAAAAAATTAAAAAGGCAGCAATTCCGCTCCCCTTTTATGCTTTATTGTTCCATTTGCCTGTTAGGATTCCAACTTTGTTCAGTTGTTTTTATTTGTCTCTTCTTTCTATGTGACTTTTAGTCTTTTACAACACTGTTTCTTTTGGTTGTTGTGACTTCAAAGATTTACGCATACAAGGTTCTCTGTAGAGCTGAAATAGGATAGAACTATGGAGGTGATTTTACACCATTAGAGAATTTGGCATTTTTGTGGTTTTAGTTTGGGATGCTCCTGATGTCGAGAGTCCATTTTCATAATTGGAAAAAATCTAGAGCTAAGGAAACAATTTTAATAATTAAGAAATTATTAAGACCAAATGTGAGTATTAAAACTAGAAGAATCAAAATGCACATAGAATAGAACTTGTCATAAAAATTTAAAAACAACTTGACACTTAGCGTGTGTTTGCTTCAGCTTTTAGACGTAAAAATTCACGTTTACGAGAAGTAATAAATTGAAGCTTCCACGTAAATTTGCTTGTAAACGTAGAGAGAGAAAGAAAAATTAAGTTTACAAATCAAAACCAAACACGCACTTAAGCTTTACATTTTCTTGAGGAAGCTTTTAAGAAAAAAGCAATTATTACCCAAAATCTAAACCGAAACGAACTTGCCATCATTAGCATACAATGCAAGCATCTGCCAATCTTCCATCAAAACACAAATCTATGTAATTGGCAGCAACTATTAGTGTCTTTGGATTTGTACCGCAGGAAGCCAAAACCATGTTCAATAGGTCTATGCATCATTGGTAATTCTCATGTTCAGAAAACAAATGCAAACACGACTTTAGAACCCAACGCTGAGTTGTGCAAGAAGCAACTACTAACAACGTTGAGAGTATGGCATCAGTTATACAAAATCAAGTTTGCAAACTCAAATCCAATCACACACTAACAGCGTGTTTGGAACAGCAGTTGCGGGAAATGGATCCTTGTTTCTTCAGAAGCTACTGAGAGCAGCTTCTGCAACTTCTTGCGAGTTAAGATGAAAAATCATCAAATCAGTGAGACATTGATGGGTTTCCAAACATGTGCTAAGCATCGCCAAAGGTGCAGGTAAACAGATTGCTACAGAACTTAAATTTTTTGCAATTATTATCACAAGACAAAGGATACATGGAAAGAGGTACAGGTAGCACTAGTGACTAGAAAATAGAGACCAAGAAAGACATTGAAGGAAGTTATTAAGCAATATCTCATGATAAATCATATCTCTGAGGATTTGGTCTTCAATCAAACCAAATGGTATCAAGTCATCTATGTAACTGAGTTCACCCAATTAGATAAGACTTTTGTTGTTATAGTTGTCGTTGTAATGTATGGTCACAAGAGAAAACAGCCAGTACACCATAAATAACAGTATTCATCTTTTTATTAAAACAGCTAAGATGAACAATTTAACATAAACCATAGATACAGATTGAGTAACCTCTTCCAGGAAAAATAAAAACTTCCCTACTTTCTCGGTTTCAAGGGTGTGCTTAAAGTCATGATCCACCAAACTGGGGTCAAAAAGTTTCCTTCAAACAACAAGCATATGAGTTTGATCATCTAACTCAACTTGCTTCATTTCTTCTGGGGACCAGCATCTGGACCAACATCACGCGAGCCTGTGTTAATGTAAGGCCCTCGAAAAGTGGCTTGTGGTGGAAGTGGCTTTGTTGGGTCAATAACAGGATTCCTTGATGAACTGAACCATAACAATAACAATAATAAGAACATGTTTGGGTAAACTTTTACAAAAGCACTTTTATGGAAAGAAAAAAAAAATGAGATAAATTTTTTTATAAGCTAAAATTAGTTTATAAATCTGTTTGAATAAATTTCTCTAAAAACACTTTTGGGTGAGAAAAATGGGTAAGTTTCCCCATAAGCTTAAATTGACTTTTACATGAATTAATTTGTACAAACTCTCTCTTATTAGCCTATCTGAAATCTTATTTTTTAACTTATGTATATATTTCAATTTTTCTTCCTATTTTTCTCTCCTAGAAATGCTTCTGAACCCAAACAGATTCAATACATAAGCTAATTTGTAGGAACTTTTCAATTTAGTTTCTTCAAAAGCTTATTATTAACTTATGCATAATAGTTTATTGGTATTGGAAAAGTTTATTCTATTTTTAACTTATGCATAATAATATAAGCATCAAGTTATGAGCAAGTAATGTGAAGAAAATAGAATGAAGAGAATTAGACTTACGCCATGTAGAAGGGAAATGCCATGCCTGCTGCAGCGAAAGCAAGTAAACCCGTAGCAACCATTAGATTGCGTGCACGGGCCATGGACGCAGGTAAGTGAATCTGGTACCAAATTGCAATACCAAACCCTAGAATCAATTTACAAGAACAAAATCATAGACTATAGGCATTCCATCAAAATTAGAATATGAAAGGATTAATCAGATAAAGGAACTACCTCGGAACTGGTCTGAATCTTTCGTCTTCTTTTTTTTCTGGCTCAGGATTTCAAATTCCAGGGAATGTTTGGGTGTGGAAAAATGGTGCGAATTCCTTTTCTTTTTCTGATCGAGAGAGTCCAAGGCCCGTATGTTTTTTTAAAAAATAAAAAATAAAAAACTCACACACACACACCAACTCTTTTTTCACAAAAATATGTTTTGCTTATGGATCTCAATAAAATAATTATAATAGTTAATAAATATATCATATAGAAATTAATTAGTAAAGTTAACAAATTTAATATGTATAAAAAAAATAATTAGTAGAAGATAATATAAAAATTATTTACATAATCAATGTATTCTAATTAAATTTTAAAAAAATTAATAAATTATAATGAAATAAAATAAAGTAATTATTCCATTATGATTAATTTTTTGATTATATATACATATATATTTATCATTTTTCCATTACAAATATTATGAAGATAATGAAATTATAACTTTATTTGATCAATAAATTGATTTGTTCAAATATTTGTGCGACTATTATTTGAGTAATTCTGTTATGTTTTAATTTCTGTTATCAATTGTCATGTAGTTATGTTAACTATAAATTTCCTGACACTACTACAAAATCGAAACTCAGTATAAAAGCATAAAAAGAAAATTAATGATTGTTAAATTGTCAATTTTGAAAACAAAAATGTTTCTATTAAGTATAGTTGTTGGATGCAATTTTTGGAGATTGGAGAAAACATGATATTATCTTAAAAAAAGAATTAATTGATAAATCAAAGTGTTTTACATAACAAGATTAAAAAGATGTTGAAATCCTTACCGATACAAAAAAAAAAGTGTCACCACAAATTGAAACTAGCATGTCATTTTTATTTTATATAATTCTTGAGACTCTTTGATTTAGAATCAACATAAATTAGTTGATATAAAAAGATTTAAAGGAAATAGAATTTGCAAAATAAAAAGAAAAGAGGTGACAAGGAGAAAAAAGAAGAGGATATGAGAGAAGGAAAAAGAAAAGAAAAGAAATCTTGATAGACTTAAAGCATACAAAAATAAAAACATAAAATTTGTACACATGAATCAAAATGTAAAAATAATATAGAAACTAAAACATAAAACACAACACGCATACTCATCTGGGTATCAATCATCGTTAACTACTTTTATCGGGCAAACACTTAAATACTTACTTAATGGGTTTTTAAACTTAAACTTATCAACTTAGATCTAGTCAACATTAAAGCACAAGAGTCATGGAAGTTTTTTAAAAACTTAAATGACTTAAAAAGTTATCACAAAACATTATATTAAATCTTGATCACTTCAAATGTTATTGTGATTTACTTTTTACTCGCATACAAAAGACCCTCTCATTAAATATATCCTTATATACGTTGACAATCTTTTGAAGACTAAAAGGTTCTTGGAGCTGTGAAGAACAAAATGTGTTCCAACCATAAGTTTATAATTATACTGAAACTTATGTTTTTCATTAAAATATTCAAAAATTAATTTTCCAACGTTAATACAAATGCATAGTCTGGTGGTTGAAATACCAGCAAAAACATATCATCAGCTGCTTATTTCAAACTCCCATTCAGAAAAACCATTAAACCACAATTGCCAGAATCGTGGAACCATAGCAGAATGCAACTGAAAATGACTACTATTATAATCCACCATGCATAAGAGTACACGAGAGGTACACTACACCAACGCAACTCCAAGAAACACCATGACCACAACGCATTCAAATGACAACTAAAAACAAGTGAAAATTCTCCACTAAAAGAGAATTCCACCAGAGTAAGGTCTTCATAACACCCATATTCCAACAAAATTAAAAACCTATATAACAATGTATTCAACTTTCAGATTTTCAAAGGGAGGTGTTTCATTTGACAAGCATGCTTTGCTGGGCCTGGTTTTCCTGCTGTTGCTGATAATTCAATGGCCTCCTGAAAAGCATTATGTGTGGCTCAGGGCGATGGATTGCGTAGTGAACCCAACCACGACTCTGCTGAACCCCAATCGCCCTCCACTCGTTCTGTAACATTAAACCAAAACCCAATACTTAGAAAGCCTCAAATAAAAACACAAAAAAATATCACCTTCACTCAAAAAATCTACATAACAAAACCCCAATTCCATGACTATTGAACAAATATCATGCATTCCCTAAAAAAAATAAGTTTAAAAAATTAGATAAAAGCAACACCATCGGAACTCAATAATAACATCCTGCATCAATTAATCTCAAAAAAAAAAAAAAAAACAGTAATCAAATTAAAGTAAGTATTTTTATTAATCTCAACAAAACAAAAAAAAAAGTGTAAGTATTCTTATAACTAGTTCACGGTTGTCAATCATTTCAGTGCAGAACTCAGATTATACCATCATCTTAAGGCTTTTCATCAAAAGTTAATCACTGTGCTTAAAAATTCTATAACCTTTTGAGGACTGATTCCTAATCAAACGAACTTTTAATTCAAAACCTAAAAATCACAATCACATATCTATACACAGAAATCTCAAAATCAAAGTAAGATAAACAAATAAGCAATCACATACTTCGGAGAGAAGACGATTCTTGGGAAGCATTTTGGCGACTTCTGGAGGCAGGACCACATGTCTGAACAACAAATTAATGTTAAAAAAAACAAATAATAATAATAATAATAATAATAATAATAATAATATAAAAAAAAATGAACAAAACCAGGTTAATCATAAAAAAAATGAAGAAAATAGAACGGTGAGTATACCTATACTCATAGGTATCATCGAAATACTTCTCGGAGTACTGGATCTGACCCATCCTTAAAAACTAGGGTTTGCAAAGTTGCTAGATTCAATCTGCTAAAAAACTAAACAAATATTTTCAATTGAAATAATCAAATAACCGGAAATGACGATTCTGTGAAAGAGAAAATAGAGAGAGAGAGAGAGGGTACTCACCTGAAAAATGAGAATTGAGTGAGAGAGAGAGAGTGGTGGAGTGGGGTGTTGTGAAATGTGAAGAAGAGAAGAATATATTGTACTCTAAATTTTGGAATAGGGAAGGATGAAATGGTAAATTCCTCTGTATACTAATATTTTGTGACTATGTGCTTTTTTTTTTTTCTTTTCTTTAATGATACAATTCAAAATATAAAAATTAACGGCTGGCAACGGCTTGATTTTTAGCCTTTCAAAATTTGGAATTTCCCGCTTCTACACCCGACATCAGTAAATCAAATATTGAACGTTGGTGATACAAACCCCTCACATGTATTTTTCAAAGACCTTACTCCTTATATTAGTTGAATTTCATTATAATAAAAAAAAAATTATTATAAAAAATTATAATAATATATACTCTTTTTTAAAATTATAATATTTGTATCATAAGCATTTAAAGTATAAAAATAAATATAACTAAAAATATTAAATTGATTCATGTAATCCAAAAATCGTCACGAAATTCAATTCTAATATTTTTTTATCATAAAAGAGTTTGCTCAGTTATTTATTTAAAAACTCTTCAAATTAGCTTAAAATAAATCTTCTCAATTCTTTGTTTGAAATCTCTTTAAATTAGATTAATGTTAGAACAATCATTAGATTAATATTAAAATCACAGTAATTTTTCACTTTCATTGACTTGGTATAAATAAAGGTAGTTTATATTTATTTGCAATTTCTTCAAATTAGATTAATGTTAAAACAATCATTAGATTAATGTTAAAATCATGGTAATTTTTCACTTTTATTGACTTGGTATAAATAAAGGCAGTTTATATTTCTATTAAAATAAAATAAAAACAAAAAAGTGAGCAATTAATATTGGTTGATAGTTAAAATTAAGGATTGAATAGTTATATTTTTTTCTTAATTTTACTCTTCAAAGATACATATAAGTATGAGTGTTCAAAGTGCAGTTTTGTTCCATATTGTAAAATTCATTCAAATTAAACAAAAAAAAAATTAAGAAAGGTTTGTTTTGGTTAAAAATATTGTGATTTATTTCAATTCGAGTTGAATGTATTATGAAATTCAAATCAATATTTTAATTTAGTTTGGCTTTTATAATTTTTAAAATTTATTATTTAAAAATTAGTTTAAAATATGCAATATTATGTTATTTATTTAAAAATTGTGCGTAAAAATAAATTAAAAGTATATAAATGCTAAATATAATACTTACCTTATTATTTTTAGTAAAAATATTTATTTAATATAATTTTAGTTATCATATTAAATATTTTTGTCTCAATATATATACATATATATATATAATTTATCAATTGAAATTAAATTATTTTAAAATGTTATAAATAATTTATTTTTATTCTAAAATTCAGTTTAATAACTTATACCAAATATATTATAACATACATTTAGGGAAGAAAAAAAAATAGTAGCATAATTTAATAGCATACATTTTTATTAAAAAAAAACATTTTATGTTATGTGTGTTAATTTTATATATCTACACGTGCTTTTGAAGAAAAAAAAAATATAGTTATATACGTCTATACTTCTATACTATATACATAATTATATATAGAGGGATACCTCTTTTGATTTTCATGCTTTTTAACATTTATACTTCTTTATTATATATTAAAAAAAATGTAATCATCTTATTTTGTAATCACCTTCGATCTCTATTTTTGTTTTAAAGTTATTTTTTTCTTTTAATTATATATATTATTTCACTTAATTTACGCTTTATATTTTTTAATATATTTTTTTTACTTTTATTTTTATGATTTACATATAAGTGCAATTGAATTTGATTTTAGTCAATTTTCTATCCAATCCAAAAATTAAACCGAATCCCATGGTTTAGCGAAATAAAAAACCAAATCATAAACAATAAGTTATGTCAGCCTTAGGGTAATGTGTTTGGGGCAGGGTCCATTAAGGGAATGTAGGCTCGAGTTTATGGTTTTCCTTAGATTTTCGATTTTTATATTTTGAATTAATTTAAAATTTTTTGTTTTGAGTCAATTCGATTTTGAATATCTTTACATATAAATAAAAAATATATATATATATATGTATTAATATATATATATATATAAAAGATATAAAAAAATATTTTCTTTATATATTACTATAAATATATATCTCATATTCATTTTGCATAAATACAATATCACTAAACAAAAGATAGGAAGTTATGTGTCTTATAAAGTAATAACCTGAAACATAAGTTCCAACTTCCAAAAATACATTAAAACAAAGTCATAACATATTACATGTACTAAAAACTACTACAAAATAATAAAATAGAAGATTGCCCTTCAATCCCAAAATTCCCAATAAACATGTGAACAAAAATCCTAGAATATTGATAAGAGTGAAAATAAGTCTTGTTAAGAGCTATTGTTTTAGTCTAATTAAGATTGTAACATCTCATTTTTTTTATAAAATATAATATAAGTATTTTATTAATAATTTTGATTATTTTATTTTATTAATAGAGATTGTTAGATAATTATTTAATATAGTTAAGTTTTTTTAACTGAAGGAGGATTGAAGGAAGGAAGGTTAAGATTTTTAAAAGAAAGTTTTGTAATCAAACCCTTTTATGTCTCTATTCAGAGCTCACAGAATAGGAGTAAGAAAGAAATCATATCGAAGTCGTGCACCCATCGTTTGTAGTTTATCTAGTTAACGGGGAGTGAGAAACATCGCTCTAAGTATGAGTTTGTATGCTGGATGGTGGGATTGGCCTCCAATATTGTGTAAGTTGTATGCTCATGTATGAGAGATTTTTCCCAATTATGTCTATTCCACTTTTTGTTTTTCTTGTATGTAATTAATAACATGAATTGTTGAATGAATGATTAATTTTATATTTTGGATTATAATCGTATGATTTGAGGTTCTTGTGAGTTTCTATGGAAAACCCTAAAAAGGACTTGTTATGATGACAATGAAAGGATAATAATTGTATGTGTGAATTGGATGATATTAGACATTAATTACTTATTATAGAACGCTTTTATCGATTGAATGGTATGTTTTGATGAATTGATTTATGACTTAAAATTATTTGTTTTATTGTTATATATGAAAAGTTGTTATTTATGGCTTGAAATTTTGTCTTAAGTGTCTTATTGTTATTTATGAAAAATAGTTTTTGGTTGACCTCATCTGTTTGCCTCTTAGTCAACGAGATATCATTCTTGAAATGGTCTCGTTATCTTCTAATTATGTCCTTTTAAACTTCTTTGAAAAATTCATAACCTTTGATGCGAGTAAGAGTGCAAAGTTTTTAACTACTAATAAGATAAACATTTGTTTAAAAGAAAACGATAAGTATACATGATTCTTGCCTATTTGAAACTTGAGAAAGATAATGAGCTTACTGAGATCCCTCTTGTGAGAGTTTCCCGAGGTTTTCCCTAAAGACATTCCAGCTTACCACCTGAGAGAGAGACTAAATTTTCATAGACTTAGTACTTAGTTCTTACTCATATCTATTGCACCCTATAGGATGTCTCATAAGGAGTTAGTTGAAGTTGAGAAACAAATAAAAAGGCTTTAAGAGAAATAGTTCATTAGGCTGAGTGTGGCACCTTGGGGAGCGTCTGTGTTGCTAGTGAAAAAAAGGATAGGAGCATGAGATTGTGTGTAGACTACAATCAACTTAATAAGGTTACCATTAAGAATAAATATCATTTGCTTAGGATAGATGACCTTATGAACCAACTAGTTGGGACTTGTGTGTTTAGCAAGATAAATTTGAGATTAAGTTATCACCAAATTCGAGTGAAATCTGAGGACATTCCAAAGACTGTTTTTAGGAACCGCTATGAGTACTATGAGTATTTAGTTATGCTTTTAGTGTGACTAATGCACCCGGAGTATTCATGGATTACATGAATATAATCTTCCATCCATACCTTGATAAGTTTGTAATAATCTTCATAGATGACATCCTTATATATTTTAGGACTAGGGAAGAGCATACCGAGCATCTTAGGATAATGACCAAAAAGAGATTGTCATGAGACAAAGGAGATGATTAAAGTTCCTTAAAGACTATGACTTTGAGCTTAGCTATCATTTTGGTAAAGCTAATGTAGTGGCTGATGCTTTGAATAAAAAATCCCTTCAAGTGTCTACTTTGATGGTTAGAGAGCTTAGCTTGTTAGAAGAGTTTAGAGACTTCAATTTGGCCTTTGAGTTGACCTCTATGAGCATTATATTGGGAACCATGAGAGGAACCAATAACCTAATAGATGAGATTAGAGAGGGTCAAACGATAGATATTTTCTTGTTAAGTCAGATAGAAAAGTTGAACCAAGGGAAAGAGAGTGAGTTTAGAGTTGGTGTGGATGGAGTGTTGAAGCTTAAGTATAGGTTGTATGTTCCTTGTGTGCCTGAGCTTAAGAAGATGATCCTTGAGGAAGGTCATAATAGTAGTCTTAGTATCCACCCAAGAGCCACTAAGTTATACCAAGACCTTAAAAAGATGTTTTGGTGGCCTAGGATAAAGAGAGAGACAAAAGAGTTTGTTTATGCGTGCTTAGTTTGTCAAAAGTTTAAGATAGAACACTAGAAATCTTCAGAAAATTTTAGCAAACATCCAAAATTACTAGTGAATGAAAAAAAATATATAATGGTTGGATTTTGATGAGAAAAAGTGAAGCTAATATAATTTTTTGATAATTAATATTTTTTTCTTTGCCAAATATGAATTATCGCTTTCATTATAGGATAAACAACCATCACAAAAAAAAGTATGTTAAATTTGCAACATTCATAAATTGTATGCGAATATGTTGATAAAACATTATTAAATTTAAGACATATTAATTGTGTGGAAAGAAGATAATTATAAATCAAAAGATGAGAGAAAAAATATAGAGAATTGAGAAAAGAGAATATTTTAAAAATAAAAATTATTTAATTTTTAAAATAATTTTTATGAATGAATTTTATATCCATTCAAAAAAAATGTTAATAAATCATATATATTTGATTTCTAAATGATTTTTTTTAATAAATTCAAGTGGATTAATAAATTATTTTGATTTAATCTACATTACAATCTAAATAAAAAAAAATGTGATCCATCTATTTATCAGCTTTAGCTATACTTAAGTATCAAAATAATGATTTACACTTTGCAACTTTTTTGGAAAAGTCATTTTATTTTGCAAATCTTAACATCATTCTACCCTACATGTAAAGTTAGTCCAAAGTAATTAAGGGCGTAGCCAAGGGAGATTGGGGTGCCATTGTCCCCCCTCCTCCAAAATGTGTATGTAAAAATATTTTATGGCTCTCTAAGAAAAATAAATAAATAAAATTTTGATATTGGCCCTTCTCAAGAAGATGTCTTGTCTCTGTCGCCGAAAGTCATGCATGTGACTCATGATTTTCAAGTTTGCAAACTCAAATCCAAACAGATAAAGTGTAATATAGGACCCGCTTTGGAACATGGTGAACACTAATATTAGAAGTGATAAATAAGTTTGACATAAAATTTTGAAAATCCCATGTCTTGATTTCTATAGTATTTTTAAAATCCAAGCACCCCTAATTTTTTTCATTCCTATCTAACATAAAGCATGATGAGCATATACTCTTTGCATATATTTATAAGTGTACTCAGTTATGCACCTAGCAAAATCCATAAATTCATATTTGCAAATGAGCCACTCCAAATTTTAACATAATCCAAGTAAAAGTACTTCAAAGTGCAGGAATTGGCTTATGTAGTAACGAGGTTCCTTGAAACGTCATCATGTGATAGTATCTCCTATAATTGTTGATCTGCAATGAGAATCAAAATAAGTTTAAGAAAGAAAATAACTAATGAAACTCAAAAAATAAACACAATAGTATTACGAACCCCATCTTGGTCTAGCTTTGTAAATCCAAATTTACTAGTCCATAATGATTCAGCTTCAGTTGCAGCAGGTAGAACAAAATGTTTAACTTTTAATGTTCTAAGCAAATCCTCGATACAATTAAATAGGGTTTTGAAGTAACCCTGAAAGAAAATTATATAATTTTCAGTAAGAATATTTTGCACAATCTTAGTTCACTTTAAACAATTTCTCAAATTAAAAAATAATGTGAATATTCATTGTAAAGTATATTAGACAACCTGTCCTTGATAATCGGCAACAGTTGCCACCAAGGGAAGTTCCGCCACTTCTAGCCCAAACACACGGAATATTCCAGCAGATACAATCATTTGACTGTAAAATCATGAAATACACACAATAATCGTGTATGTTTTTAAAAACAAAATAATATTTAACAAAACAAAAACATTACACTTACTTCACAATTAGCACTGCACAATACATTCCTCTAAAATCTTGACTCTTAGTCTTCCTTCTATGGAATACAGCCAACAAAATCAAATTTTATCACATGTATATACATTTTATAAAAGAAAGTCAATAATACAAAATCTTACCCAAAAAGCATTGTTGGAATGAAATCAACTCTAGTAGTAGGATGAACTATTGGATCAAATTGCTCCTACAAAACACATTCCATTTTGAATAAGATCACTTGAGTCATTGAATCAAAACACTAAATTTTCACTTAAAGTAATATTCAAATAAGCCTCCAAATGTTAATTTGTTCTTGATCTCACTTAAAACAGTACATATGAAAGATAACAATAAATTAAGCAATACAAAAATCACAATATACTCACGTGAAAAATATCAACAACTTTTGAAAGCATTTCTTCATTCTCATCAGATTCATCCAATTTCCAGTTTAGAACCCTCCATTTTATATCTAGATCATCCCCATTTTTTAATCCTTTGTCATCATATTTCTTTTTAATCACACTCAGGAGGGAATTTGGAATATTTTCTTCACCACGAGCCACCAAACTCGCCAAATCAGTATGAATTTGATTACAATTTGAACTACAGAACCAATTCCCTTTAGGTAATTCCTGGTAATAGCATCTAACAATGAATGATTACATGTATTAATTAAAAAATCAAAAGGAGAAAACAATTATATGGCACCTTTAGATTTTGAATATTATGATTCTTCAAACACACAATATGGTATTCCTTTTCGCACTGTGAGCACAGACATAAATTATTAATTTAAATCGAAATAGATAGTATACAATAATTGAAATATAATTATTAAGGCATTATAGTGAATGATTCACATGAAGTAATACCTGGTCACAAATAATTACTGTTCGAGGACCAAAGCTTTTGGTAAAATATTGACATCTGGATCATCAAATAAATATATTAAAGTAGTAAGAAAACTTGTAACCAAGATAGGAAAAAAAAAACAAGTGAACTATAAGAACAAATGTTTGTAATATCACTACATTTGCTATTGTTAATCAACCACAAAAGATCATAGAGGAGAACATAAAAAACACATATATATATATATAAGATGAGGGAGTTTATAATTACACCAGTGTAACTTTTATTAAGTATTATACTGCTTAATAACTTTATATTAAATGTGAATTTTGTAAATCCAACCGTTAAATTGAAAGTTCACATCTATTAAATCATATATACAAAATTTTATATTAATCTAAGATGATTTGATACTTCATTTTTATAAAATAAAATTGACGTAATATATTCATTTCAAAATACACTAAAATATGAATACTTTGACTACTTCAAGTTGTTGTTCAATTTTAACAAAATTTGATATACACGTATAAAATGATATTAATTTTTAATTTAACAGTTGAATTTACAAAATTTATAATTAATATAAAGTTATTGAGCAGTGTAATACTTAATAAAAGTTATACCGGTGTAATTATAACCTCCCTCGTATAAGATATAATAACTTGCTAAAAAAATTATACAAGATATTACCTACAGAGTGCACATCCACCATAGTCAAACTCTTTGACAATACGAATGCATCTTTGATTTATTTGTTCTAAAGGATCAATGCCATCAATCCTTCCAGCTGCCTTAGCATTTTCATTACGCTCAACATATTTGTCCTTCTGGAACTTATTCTGACAATATTTACAATACCAAACACCACTTGGAATACATGGAAGATTTACGCATTCTGTAAGAAGAAAAGGGACTAAAGCTTATTATTTTGGCTCTCATTCAAACTACAATATAAAAATTTGCAAACACTGATTATGATGTGATGGATTCAAATATTAATCCCAAGTTAATTTTATACAAGGAAAAATATATGTTCTATATAGAACAATGGCGAAAGTAATAATGAGATCAGTTACAAACAATCTTTATGCAGATATATAGCATTCAGACAAAACTAATTACTTGAAAGACTTGAGTATATATTTTTAATTCCTGTAAAAAAAAAAAATTGTCCCTATAAATCTTTATCTTTATTTTTCACCCTTTAAAATTTTAAAAACATTGTTATAGGTTCTTGTAAAACAAATCTTTAGTTTTAATCTTTGCAAAATATTTTTGTTTAATTTTCATTTTCATAAAAATTGAAATCATTAATTTTGGTCTTCGATTTTCATTTTAAGATAAATAAATGATATTTATTTTAAGCATCTTCAATTTGTTTAAAGATGCCACATGTTAATATATTATTACAAACACTAACAAGTGTCACCTATGATGATTACTTGAGATTGTGTTCAACACATAAGTAATTAAAAAGTTTCATTGATAGTATACCAATGATATTCAACTTTTAAAAAATAAAAAATAAAAAAAATATTTTACAAACATTAAAATCAAAATTAGCTAATTTTATAGTGATTAAAAACATATTTAAATTTATTTAAAATATAAAAGTAAGAATTCACCTTTGTGAAAAGCTCTTGGGCAACTATCACAACACAAAAGATCCCCTCCATCTAAACATATTCTGCAAAGGTCATCGTTATCATTGGTAGAAAACCTAGGATCTTTCGATAAGGTGATGGACAACTCATGAAGTGAGACTCCATTAGATGTGTATATGTGTAGGTAGCTGCAATAAATTAAAAAATATTAAATTGGAAATAATCATTGGTCCACTCCTAAAAACACTAATGTAATTATTGGTTTATATATCACAAAAAATAATAATTAATTTTAATTTAGATATTACTATCAATTATTATAACATTCTTAATTAGTTACCACTAATTATATATAAAATACCAAAATTCATTTATCTTAAGTATAATTATATGATTATATATATTCTTTATGAGTCATTTATCTATTTGATGTGGGGTTTTAATTATGGGTAACAATTAGAGATGAGAGAAATATATTTTTTTTACTCGACATGAGACTTTCATTTTAGAAGCAATTATAGTAACATTTAAAAAAAAAATGTTGTAAAATAACCTATGTGACATATTTTTACTCGATATGAGACTTTAATTTTGAAAATAATTAAAAATAAAAATATTATCTTATCTATAATGATATTTTTCAAAAAAATGTTGTAAATTAAAATAACTTGTTTATTCGATATATAGTAACATTATAAGAAAGAAAATGTTGTTAAAGAATTAAAATATAGTAATAGTGAAATAAAAAAAAAAGATTGAATCCCACTAAAAAAGTTATTCAAAAAAATTTAAAAAAAAACATATATTGAGTCTTTTAATCCACAACTTGATGCATAAATAAGGTACAAGACACCAACACCCACTAAGTTAAGCAACTTACGGCTTTCGTCGGGATGCCCAACCAGCATGTGCTTCAAATTGAGAAGGGCTAAGCTGTTCATCCATTTTTTATGTAAAGAAAACATGTCAAATATGTCATCAAATAAAATATTTAGGACACCATATACTAAAACATAATAAGAAGTACCTCGTTGTTACAACAACTACAAATAATTCCATATCCTTTTTTGTAACCAACCAAAAGTTTCTGCCCACATAATAAAAAACACAATTAGAAAAGTTTAAAGTTGCAAAAAAATAAGTATATAAGAATAAGTCATTATCAAGGCAACCTGTCCATGAGAGTAGTATGATACTTCAGTTCCATCCGGCAACACATCCGCCTCAAAAACCAACTTATGCAAACGTAAATCCCTTTCAAATTTTTAAAAACAAACAAATGAAATATAATATATCTAATAAGACTAAAACATAAGATGTCAATACACGCAAATGTTTTAAATATGCATAGCAGAAACACACTTACTTCTTCGTTAGTTTTCCTTGACTCTTACGATGACATGCATTTTGTTTCATTCCACTATCTACTAATTTTGGAAGCATGTCTGGTTCTAGGGATCTAAAACAATCATATAAGGGATGTTATGTCAATATAACTAAAAGAAATGCAAAAAACGCATAACTCAACTATATATCATATAAAAAATATTATGTGTGTTTAATCAAACAAAAATTTATATGTATCAATTTGTAGTTTGTTATACATGTGAACATGTTTATAGATGAGAAGTCAAGTAGTAAATATAGAAACAAGTAAACCTTATAATTGATTCTACATGCTCCATTTTTTAAGTGAATGACATTATAATGTGTAAAGTTATTAATTATTAACAAGTTTTGAACCTTTATTTCATATACCCTCATTATTAATGCTAGACTTAATTGCATTTTTGATCCCTCAAGTATTGTAATTGTGCAATTTTAATCTTCAAGGTTTTAATTAGGTAATTTTAGTCCTTAAAGAATTATAATTGTGCAATTTTGGTCCTTTAATTTTTAATTGAACACTTTTAGTCCCTCAAATATCATAATTGTGTAATTTTAGTCCCTCAATAATATCATAATTATGAAATTTTAGTCTTTCTCATTACAAATTTAATAATTTTAATATATAAATTAAAAGTTACTAACAGTAACTTTTATACTGGTTTGATATATATTTATATTTTTGTAAAAAGATATTAATATATACTAAGTTATATTTATCAAATTATTAATTTATCTATAAATATACTAATAATATTATTGATATTAATTTATTAGTAATATTATAAAAATAATAATATATAAATTTTATTTATTTAGTAATAATAATAAATATATATTATTTGATACATTAACGAAAATTATAATATACGTTAACTTGAATAGATAAATAATTGTATTCTTTTAAAATAATGTATATATATATATATTAAAATTATTAAATTTGTAATGGAAGAAACTAAAATTACACAATTATAATATTTGAAGGACTAAAATTGCACAATTATGATATTTGAGGGACTAAAATTGTTTAATTAAAAATTAAAGGACCAAAATTGCACAATTACAATTTTTTAGGGACTAAAGTTACGCAATTAAAACCTTGAGGATTAAAATTGCATAATTGTAATACTTGAGGGATCAAAAATGCAATTAAGCCTTAATGTTAATACATAACAACACTAAAAAGCTATATCAAGTATCATTATTCCTTTAAAATACTACCTTGTGTTCTTTGTATGAGGAATAAATGATAGTATGTTTTATACTATCATTTGCTATTTATAAAAAGGATTGAAGGAAATATTAAAATGTTAAAAGAAATTATTTCACAAAAGTGTAAAACAAAATATCAAAGTTTTGTGATAGATAAGCTTATCTTAAACTCTTAAGGTGTGTTATTTGTATTGTAATTATGATTATAAAACATAAATACCTGGATTGAACTGCTTCTGAAAGATAAATATTGCTAGTCTCTGTTGTTTGAGTGGGGAAAGGTTGACAGTCCTTTAACATTGTGCATGAATTGCAAAATAATCTTGATACAACATTGACATCTACAAAAGTATACAACACAACTCATTTGTTTGTTAAACTATCTAAAACAAGTGAGCATACACAAAAAAAATGTGGCAAAATTAAATGCATGGATTCCAAACCTCTACAGTTCACACAAAATTTTGATTTCTTGAATATAAAGGCTCCAAGTATCCTTTGCAGAGCTTCCTCCAAAGTTCTTAATGGAATGTTCAAAAACATATTCATAACATCACGAAGAGTATTCCCATTCTCAAGAAAAATATACTCTGGGGGGCGCTTGTTTGAACTACCAGCATGCAACTCAAAAACTGTGGGTGTCACAACCTAGTTTCATCAATAAACATTTTTTAAAAGTTAACCAATGGATCTTAACATGATATCGACTACCAAGATCTTAAAAAAGTGTCCATAATCACAATTTTAGTCATAACTCAAGGAATTGGGATGTTTGATGATCATAACTCAGTAACATTTGATAAATAAAAAAATTTGTAATATCAAAAATTCAAAAAAGGAATTAATTTTATTCAAACATGACTTTTCCTTTTTAGATTTATCTACTTTTGCCTTTTATTTTGAATATCATGACTAATCACATAACATTTCATTAGTACTTTTTTATACTTCAATTTTTTTTTTGCAATTTATTAATTGTATAGCAATTGATTCCTTAAATTTATAAACTTCTCTAACCAAATCCAAAAAAATTATATATCTTATTATTAATCATTTATCTCATACATGACAAAGACAATTGTAATTTAAAACCTTGTTGATTGTTGCAACATAAAATTCATTTTCGTTCACTTACCTCAATCCCATTACAAACTTCACAATAACACACAACCCCGTTGCCAGAAATTACTCCTCGGGTACCTACAACTTTTGCCTACAAAAAAAGTAGGCTAACTTTAAACATAAATTCACATATCACAAAAACTCCAGTAAACTTTAACAAGTAAACAAGAAAATACCTTTGTGCTACGAACATAATTCACAGGTAGTCCATCAAGAATCCTAGAGGATAAAAGGTCTTTTAGCTTAGAAGGAAACTTATTCCCTGCAAAATCCTTAGTTATTTTTACAAAATCACTCTCAACTTTCTTTTGAACACCATCACTTGCCACCTTACCATCACCATCATCCAAGTTCTTCAGTGTTGATTGTGTAAACCTCCTTGTGGGTTTCGCTTTGCAACCTAACATTGAATCATTCCCACCGGCTCCATCTTTGATCTCATCATCACAAGTAAGCTGCTTTTTTGTTTGCACCACCTTAGTTTTAGTCTCATCACTCTTGTACATCTCTTTACACACAATCGTTGTAGCTTCACCACCCACTTGGCTCTTGGGTTCCTCGGAGTTGTACGCATCACTCTTTGCCTTTTTCTCATTCATAGTATCACCATCCTCCTCCTTGTTTTTTACCAAATCAGTAAGATTTCCACTTTTTGGTTTCTCTAAATTAGATTTTTTATACCTTTTTTTGTTGGAGCGATTGGGGACTTGAACTGCATTTTGGGTCATGTTGGAGCGAGTTCGACCCGTAGAAACATAGATCTCAGACTGGTACTTCATGGCAAAGGCGAATTCTCTCTTAAGGCCAGTGCGGACCCCGGACAACATCGTGAGTTGCTTGAAGTTTATATCGTTCACTGTGTGAGTATGGGTATCAAATCAATTGATAAGAAACCTATAATTTCATAAACAAAGGTGATAAATAACATGAAGGTTTTAAGGTTGCAAGGGTGTGTGAGCAAATAGAAGGGGAATTAGGGTTTGAAGAAGGAATTGGGAGATTTGAGAATTGGGTCGGAAAGGGATGGGAAAAAAGATAAGGTTTAAGGTAAAGAATTGTCGATTGCCTTTAAAAAGGCGAAGAGAGCGTATTTGATTTACCTAATGCCCAAATTAACCCTATCATCTCTAAGACTTATTTTTTACTTAGTTTTTTCTCTCTCTTTCACTCTTTCTTCGTGTTTTGTGTATTTTAAATTATGTCCGTTCTTTTTTAAACTTAATTTATGTGTTGTTCATACAAAAAAAATCATATGTATTTAACAAGAGATTCTCCAATTATCGCATGTTATTAATGAATATATATATTTATATTTTTTCAAATTTTTTTTAAATTTTATGTATTGTTAATTTAAAAAATATTACATCTTTTAATAAAAATATTACATTGATAATTAGTAAAAAAAATCTTATAGTTATTATAAAAAAATTAATGAAACTATTATTTATGACAATATATAACTAACAACTTGTTTATGATAGAATGAGATGATATGATAATTTTATCATATCATGTTGGTTTTTTTTCTTGTCACGATGAAAAAATTGACTTATAATAGTAAAATGATATGATAAACTCTCTTTATGTATATTTTATGTCGAATATTATAATTATAATAATAAATATTATTTAATTATATATATATATATATAAGGTTTAATATTATTATGGAAATATATAATATACAATGATATATATTATATATATTAAATTAATATATACACAAAAGTATATATAATAATTATATTATATTGTAATATATTTAAAAAATATATTATTTAATAATATTATATATATATATATGTATATATATATATATTATTGTCTAAAAAATAATATTATATATTATTAATAACATATATTAATCTTTGTTTGTCAACCATGGACTATATTTATTTTAAAAATATTATATAACATTTGCATTTAGTCTATTATATTTTATATATAATTAGTATTTTTACCATGTGTATTATATAACACTATTATAAAAATTAATATTTGTTACGAATGTTTGTGACGGATAAGATATCGTCACTAATAATGACGAATTTTGTGAGAGAATTTTAATTTTTGTGATGGACTATCATTTATTGAAGTTTATGACGAATTTTGTGACGGATTAAATTTTGTCTCTAAAAGATTCGTCACAATTTTCGTTACTGAATTAAAAAATAAAATTAGTAACAGATTTTGTGACGGATTAAGTTCTTCTATAAATATTAACTCACAAAAATGCGTCACAATACTATAATAAATAAGTTAGTGACGGATTTTGTGATGGAAATTTTGTCAATATTTGTATTTTGTCACAAAATCCTTCACAAATAGCTTAATTAATAGTGTGTTTCGATGGAGAATTTAAATGAAATAATTCATTTATATGAAGAATTTTAAATTTTTTGAGGTGAAATACTTTGTTTGGATAGAGAATTTATAAAAAAAATTGAAATTCAAGCATTTGTGAATTTTCTTAAAATAGTAGAATTTCAAATTCTCCCAAAAAAGTAAGAATTTGAAATTTCTCATTTTTTTGTTCTTCTTATTTCACTTATATATTTTATCTTATCTCTTGATGTTTTTAACTATTGAATATTCAAAAATACTTCTAAAATTATTAAATATTATCTAATATTAATTTTTAAAATTATTAAATATTTAAAAACTAACTAATATTTATATTTATAAAATTTAATTTAAAAATCTCAACATATAAATATATTTTTAAAATCAATTTTATCATGATAAAATCAAATTATCATATCTAATCTAATAACTTAAATTTAAGAAATTTCAAATTGACTTATCTAAACAAAATATTAAGAATGATAGAAATTGAAATCAAACTAATTCAAATACCAAGAATTTAAAATTTCTTGAATTTATAAAATTCCTCATCTAAACACACCATAAAATTTTTTGTGACGAAATTTGTGAGGAATTATTGATCCCTCTCAAAATATTAAATTTTATTTATAAAATTTTTATATCTAAGAATTATGCAGAATTAAAGAATATATGTTAAAAAATAAAAAATTTAAAAAATTTATGAAATTAAAAATAATTTTTTCATGAAAGTACTGAAAAATTATGAAATTCATAATACACACATGTATATATATATATATATAGAGGAGGGTTCAAACGACACCGGTGTAATTTTTACTAAGTGTTACACCGCTCAATAACTTTATATTAAATGTAAATTTTGAAAATTCAACCGTTAGATTGAAAGTTCATATCTCTTAGATAATATATGTCAAATTTTGTTAAAATTGAACAACAACTTGAAGGTAATCAAAGTGTTCATATTTTAGTATATTTTGAAATGTATATATTACGTTAATTTTGTTTTATAAGAATGAAGTATCAAATCATCTTAGATTAATGTAAAATTTGATATATATGATCTAAGAGATATGAACTTTCAATCTAACGGTTGGATTTTCAAAATTCACGTTTAATATAAAGTTATTGAGCGGTGTAACACTTAGTAAAAGTTACACCGGTGTCGTTTGAATCCTTCTCATATATATATATGTTACAACTATATTTTGATATCTAACAAATTTTGATATGTAAAATATTTTTATAACCATATTATTATTTTTCCTTTCTAATTTTTGAGACAAAAATTATTTTTTCACCATTTTTCAAAGTTGAGTTTTATCTACTATAATCGTAGAATTCCATCCAATAAAATATATTTTTAACCGGTGAACATGCAACAAAGAAATTTAAAATTAAATAAATAAGCAATAACAAAATATAAAGATGTCACATTTAAATTAAATTTAACCTTGTTGTTAATTAGGCAAATTATTGATAGTGAATATTGGTCTTTCCAAATATTCCATAACTTTTCAAAGTCAATCTCCTAGTAAATATAAATAATATTATCAAAATATATGATAATAAACTTTCATAATAAAAAGTAAATAAATATATTATCACTTACCTATTTGTCAAAATACATGGTCAAATTCTTTCTATTAATCTCTTCATATAATTGAAAGATCTCCTTGAATCTTAATTTGACCGTAGAAAAAAAATATGAAATAAGTTTTAGTTTTTTCATATGATAATCAAATATTGAGCTAAATCCATAAATATTATTATATTAAAAGGTGTAACACCTGATTTTCAGATAACAAAATTTCTTTGAAAATAATATTTTTTGTAAAGTTTTCGTCTTCTCCTTCAATTTTTCCTTCTTTAATAAGAATTTTCGTTGAAGCTTAAGAAACACCTCTTAACAAAGCAACATATAATTGACCATGACTAAGAGTGCAAGTATTCTTGTTGATATAAGTTATGTGTGTTCCCTTCAACCTCATCAAATGATAACAAATCACGCTCTTGTCCTGAAAAATGATTGATTAATGTCATTAATTTTTTTAACATCTTCATTTTTTGGTGTTAGTATGACTCTTTCAACCATATAAGATTCATCCCATGTATGAGTGTTGAGATTTCCGTTGACATTAGTTTATATCTTTGTTATAAATCATTTTTTTTTATTCTATCAACGAACTCAAACACGGCAAGTATACCGACCGTTCAAGTAGTAAATTTAAATCGTATCCACGGGGACTATTAGGTAAAATAAGCATTTAATGACTATTTGTGACTAAAGAATAATTCTAATTTTTCATAGGTTGTCATGCAATTCAAATAAAGGTTATGACTATTGGAATGTTAAAACCTATAAAACTATTTGTATGTGTGTGTGGAAGGGATAGAAATGGTATTGTGATTTTGTAAAATTGTGAGGTCAGATACATTTCCCACTAGGTATTTGTTTCAGAGCTAGTTCAAAAGGCTATTTTCCAATACCCAATGGACTCTATATCAAGCAAAGGAGGATCAATCCAAAGCAAGCATTAAAAATAGAAACATAACACAACAATGAATGAAACAACATATATATCATTAATAAAGTGAAGATTACAAGAGAGTTTCGTTGGTTACATCTAACCCCACAAAATAATAGGTAGAACCGCTCAAAGCAATGAGGGTGATGAAATAAAAATAGAGATGGAAGAACCGAAGGAAAGATCCACACACGAACGGTCCCAAGCACCAGGAATCCCTTCCACAACTCCTAGAAGTCGCCCAATGTGTGAATGAGGAAAAAATCCTCGAAGACTTGATTAAATACGAGCTGAGTGAGTCAGGTTAGGGTTACCACGTCGGGCAAGTTATGCTTTGCACCCGGTGCAGGGCCTTCCAGAGAGTTTAGACGCTCTCTATCTCAAGACACGCCCGACGCAATTACTCTCATGCCTGGCGCGATGTCTTCCAAAGAGTTTAGGTTGCTCTCTATCTCGAGGCACGCCCGGCGCATCTACTCTTATACCTGGCACAATTTTGAGTTGCAGAGAGTGTGGCTCTCTGTCTTGTTCAAGCCCAGCGCAGGTACTCTTCTCCTGCTCATTAGCTCCTTAAATTTCCAATCCTATGGGTCTTCAACCTCAACTCTCTAACTTAATACCTGCACAAAAAATGAGGTGTATCAAGGTATTGTTAGATGAATTTTGGGTTAGCTATATCTGCACAAAAATTGAATCAAAAATAGAATAATTATATTGCAAGAGTGCATGGGGTGAGTGGAATTGTTCAATAATTCCTATCTAAACATATGTATAAATGAGACTTAACAATGAGATTGTAGTTGGGGAAATACATCACGAATAAGTTTTGGTATTAAATTTTCTTCTTCCCATGTTATTTTAATTTGGCGAGGTACTTTTACCATATCATCACATCTCATAGGTTTAGTACCATCCCCAATGTGCATTAGATATTCTGCAAAATTATGATCTTGCAATGATCGCATGTTTTGTGTCAAATGTAAAACCTTTATGATAGGCCATAAATCATACTTAACAATACATGCATATATCATTTGTGTCTTAGTACCTTTTTGAACAACAGGAAGTACTTGACAAAAATCTCCTCACAATATCATAATTTTATCACCAAATGGAGCATCCCAATCTAGAATATCCTTTAGTGATTTGTCTAATGCTTCCAAAGCATATTTATTTGTCATAGGTGCTTCAACCCAAATGATTATTGCTGTTTCTCTAATTAGTTTTGCAAGACCAGACTGTTTACTTATTGAACAAAATGAATCTGCCTCTACATTGATTGATATCTTAAATCGAGAATGTGCAGTTCGACCCCTAGGTAATAGTGTTACAGCTATACCAGATGAGGCAGTTGCTAAAACAATTTGACCCTTACTTCTTAATTTTGCAATTAAAGTGTGATAAAGGAATGTTTTACCAGTTCTTCCTGGTCCATCCTCAAAAAAACTTGACTTTGTTTATTGTTGATAGCATCCATAATGGTATTGAATGCAAGTAATTGATCATTATTTAACTTCTAGATAGATTCCACATCTTCATTATCTACTTAGATGGACAACTCCTCTTGTATAACCCTTGGCATGAAAGAATTTTGAGTATTCTCCATTGTTATTGTTGGCAAATCATAATTTGTGATTTGTTTTTCATGTTGAATCAAAAGGTTATTCAAATCCTTTGATAACATATTAATGAAACTTGACCCTGTAGTATTGGTTGTTGAAGGATAATCTTTCATCATGTAGGTGTAAAAATCATCCCATAATTGTCTAACATTGGTTGGTTCACAAAAAATTAATATAGTGACAAACAAACTCCTTAAAGCATAAGGCATTCATAAACTTGATGTTTCAACTAAGCATTCATGAATTCTATTATCACTTTCTAAAAAGTCCCAATGCTTAACAACTTTCTTGAATGTGGTAAAACACATTCCATTGGGTGTAAGTAAGTCTTTCCAACTCATTGGACCTTTTAAATGAGATAATAAAACGCGTAAGTAGAATTTTTCTCCTTCCGAAGGAGATACTGTATAAATCCTACCAATGACTTTCTTCTGTGACCTTCTTCGGTACCATTCCTTGTCCCCCTATACCAACAATAATGTTCTTGAATCTCTTTGTATAAATAGCTCCTTGAATTTAGATCTCGACGATTTAGAGAAAAGAACTGTGTCAACATTGTTTTGAAGTTATGGTCATTGTGTAGAACATCTGTGATTCTTTGATGTTTATAGAATCGCACTTGATGACGATTTGGTAAGGGAATTTGCAATCTTTCAACAGATGGATATATTCGATAAAGCATAAATCTAAATATCTTCCATAAAGCTTCTAGAGCACAAATCCATCTTGCATCAATATATTGTTGAACCTCATCTATATTTGAACCTCTACAAATCTCCATTGTTATTCAATCTGGGCCTTTGTAGATATATTTATATAAATATTTAATACTTTTGATGCTACTACATGCTTCAACATTTATATGACAATTGTACTTTAAGAGCAACCAAGGGTTATAAGGAACCACCCATCTGTTATCAATAGTGACATTTCTATTAACAGATACTAGTTGGTTAAATTGTCTTCTATATTGTGGATATGAGTCATTACCTTGGTGTGTAAGTTGGTAAAATTGTTTTGGATACCATTTTTTGCACTAACCATTCTTCATACATAAAGAATTTGGATTGAAATTTTTGCAAGGCCCATGAATCATGTGCTTTAGTACAACCTCATATATTTGTGGCTCATCTTCAACTTTTGGTATTTCTTCCCTCACCACACTATCATAATCTTCTGGATCATATAATTTGTCATTACTTTCCAAGATCAATAACATATGTACATGTGGTAGTCCAAACTTTTGAAATTTTGTCACACATATAACTTTTTACCTTTTCAAGGACCCTTTTATTAATCACATCATCGTTCAGTTTGCTCAAATTTTGATCAAAATATTCTTGTAAGCAAGTTTGGACAATCTTGTGGTGTTTGATGAAGGCCAAGTTGAGATGATATTTTGATCCAAGAAGGATTACATGTCATTATGAAGAAAATGTCTGGTTGTGTTAAGTCATGATAACTACCAATAAATGATGATGGTAATATTGTTCTTTGGTCGACATTTTCTACAATAATAACTTGAATTTGTTGGTGTTGACAAATGACAATGATTTTATAGGATTATGACATTCATAAATGTTATGTTAATTAGTTGTAATAGTTTCTCCTCCATGTAAAGCATATTGTAAGTCTTGGTATACTTCAACACGAATATTATTTTAATGGTTTCGAATCCACCTTAATCTCCCTGATTCAATTTTGACAGTTGTCTACAACATATTGTTGTAAAAGTCTATCAAACTTTAACAATGTGGATTGATCATCAGGACGAATATACAATAAAGGTATTACTTAGCACTTCATAATGGAATTTTGACAAATATATATTTAAAATATATAATAAAAATAAAATACTATGTACCTAAAGTATGTAACTATAATATTCTCGACATGAGATATTTTGTCCGTTATTATTTTTGGTATTGAAATCCCAACCATATGTCCCAAAAGGTAATAGAAAAAGATATTGCAGTGGATCATAATATCCTACTGTTTCTTGGATACTCACTAAATTACCATCATGACTGACCAAATTGATATCTCAATCATGTGACATTGATTATACATTTCCACCAACAATAATTTGTGCAACTTGTAAAGTTGTTGGAAAATTGGTATTTTAGTTGATTAGTAGGACGTTCTTTAATGAGTAGACTACATTCATGCACATCTGAAGTTGAGAGTTTTCAAGCATTCTATTTTGTAACTCATGCTCTATGTCACAGATGTACAATTGCAAGAAATATCAAACAATGTCATATTTGTTTGTTAAACTCATATTTGTTTTATTTGTTTTGTTTGTTAAACCGTCTAAAACAAGTGGAAATACTCAAAAAAAATGTGGCAAAATTAAATGCATGGATTCTGAACCTCTACAGTTCACACAAAATTTTGATTTCTTGAATATAAAGACTCCAAGTGTCCTTTGTAGAGTTTCCTCCAAAGTTCTTAATGGAATGTTCAAAAATATATTCATAAAATCACGAAGAGTATTCCCATTCTCAAGAAAAATAGACTCTGGGGGCGCTTGTTTGAACTACCGGCATGTAACTCAAAATTTGTGGGTGTCACAACCTAGTTTCATCAATAAACATTTTTTTAAAGTTAATCAATGGGTCTTAACATGATATGGACTACCAAGGTCTTAAAAAAGGGTCTATAATAACAATTTTAGTCATAACTCAAGGAATTCGGATTTTGATGATTATAACTCGGTCACATTTGACAAAATTTTTTATAATATCAAAAACTCAAAAGAGAAATTAATTTTATTCAAACATCATTTTTCCTTTTTAGATTTATCTACTTTTGTCTTTTATTTTGAATATCATGACTAATCACATAACATTTTCATTAGTACTTTTTTACACTTTGATTTTTTTTTTGCAATTTATTAATTGTATAGCAATTGGTTCTTTATATTTATGAACCTCTATAATTAAATCCAAAAGAAAATTATATATCTTATTATTAATTAATTATTTCATACATGAGAAAACCAAATGTAATTTAAAACCTTGTTGATTACTAAAACATAAAACACATTTTCATTCAGTTACCTCAATTATTTCATACATGACAAAGCCAATTATAATTTAAAACCTTGTTGATTACAAAAACATAAAATGCATTTTTGTTCAGTTACCTCAATTCCATTACAAACTTTATAATAACACACAACTACGTTGCCACAAATCACTCCTCGGCTACTTGCAACTTTTGCCTACAAAAAAAATACACTAACTTCAAACATAAATTCACATATCACAAAAAACGAGTAAACAAAAAAATGTCTTTGTGTTACGAACATAATTCACAGGTAGCCCGTCAAGAATCCCATAGGATAAAAGATCCTTGAGCTTAGAAGGAAACTTATTCCCTACAAAACATTTAGTTATTTTCACATAACCACTCCCAACTTTCTTCTGAACACCATCACTTGCCACCTTACCATCACCATCATCCAACTTCTTTAGTGTAGATTGAGTAAACCTCTTCGTGGGTTTCGCTTTGCTACCTAACACTGAATCATTCCCATTGGCTCCATCTTTGATCTCGTTGTCACAAGTAAGTTGCATTCGTGTTTGCAGCACCTTAGTTTTAGTCTCATCACTCTTGTGCATCTCTTCACACACAATCGTTGTAGCTTCACCACCCACTTAGGTCTTGGGTTCCTCGGCATACAACACATCACTCTTTGCCTTTTTCTCACTCATAGTGTCACCACCATCCTCCTTGGTTTTTACCAAATCAGTGAGATTTTCACTTTTTGGTTTCTCTAAATTAGATTTTTTTTATACCTTTTCTTATTGGAGGGATTGGGAACTTGAACTACATTTTGGGTCATGTTAGAGTGAGTTCGACCCATAGAGGCATAGATCTCAAATTGGGCCTTCATGGCAAAGGCGAATTCTCTCTTGAGGCCAGTGCGAATCCCAAACAACATCGTGAAGTGCTTCAAGCATATATCATTAACTATGTTAGTGTGGGTATCAAATCAATTGACAAGGAACCTATAATTTCATACACAAAGGTCATAAATAATCATGAAGGTTTTAACGTTGCAAGGGTGTGTGCACAAATGGAAGAGGAATTAGGGTTTGAAGAAGGAATTGGGAGATTTGAGAATTGGGTCGAAAAAAGATGGGAAAAAAGATAAGGTTTAAGTTAAAGAACTGTCGAAATATTCTATCACATACATATAACATTTTACCTTTTCAAGGATCCATTTATTAATCACATCATCGTTTACTTGAAACTCATTTAGTCCATCAACTTGTGATAAACTGAGTGGTTAAAATTTTTTTTAGACATTAAGGTTGGTGAGATGGGTCGGGCCAAACGGGCGGGGCCAACCTATTTTGACAACTCTAGTTAAGATATTAAGTTAGTGAATGAGAAGTCAAATCTGCAGGACACTAATTAAATTGCAAAACCCAAATTTATTAATATTTTTTTTAAATTATGTCATATATTTTAAGCAAAAATATACTTTTCATCCCTTATATTATTTATAAGATTCAATTTAGTCTCACTTTAATTAATTGAATCAATTTAGTCTCACATCTTTAAAATGCATTTAAATGTTTGATTTTTCATCTCCTCCATTTAAATACTTAACGGATGTGACATGTGTCTTAGCAGTTATCATGCCATGTGTCATGACAGCATGACACATGTCACATCCGTTTAGTATTTAAACGAAAGAGACAGAAAATCAAATATTGAGATACATTTTAAAGATGTAAGACTAAATCGATTCAAATAATTAATGTAGTACTAAATTAATAAATAATATAAGGGGCGAAAAATATATTTTTACCTATATTTTATATCTACAAATTTCAATAAAATTTATATCATATCTCAAAGAAGTACAAAAAAATTATAACCAATATAATAATAAAAAAACAACCAAATTATAGATTTTTTAAATTGTATAAATTAATATATAATTTTAAATTAATATATATATATATATATATATATTATTAAGTTAATTGTATAATAATAGAGTTTGTTAATTTAGCGATCACTAAGGTATTAAATAATTACATTCATCTATATTTAAGTGCTATTTTTAATATATATATTTGTTATATATGATAAAAAAAAATTTACCTTAGTGGTAAGACATTTATATATACATAAAAATATTTTGTGTTCGAATCTTACCTTTAATATAAACTTTTGAATGTGAGATTTTACTTAGACATATTCGATCTAATGACATTTTTAAAAGGCTAAAAACCTAATTTGGTCCCTTATAATAATTTTTTGTTTCAATTTAGTCCCATTTTTATTTTTGGTTTCAATTTGGTCCTTCCGTCAAAATTTCTTTAACGGCGTTTGGATTTTTCCCACGTGGCAAAAAATTAAAATGTGATAATTGTAATTAATGTTGACGTGGATTTCCAACGTGGGCTGTTCCAGATTCAAAAATTAATACACCACCAGTGCAGCAGAACGGGCCGTTCTGAAACTAGAACGGCCCGTTCCAAAACTGAAAATAGAATATTCTTGCTTAGTTGTGTTTTTGATCGCTCAAGTATTATAATTATGCAATTTTAATCCCTAAGATTTTAATTGAGTAATTTCAGTCCTTAAAAGATTACAGTTATGTAATTTTAGTCTCACAATTTTTAATTGAACAATTTTAATCTCTCAAATATCATAATTGTGCAATTTTAGTCTTTCTCATTAAAAATTTAATAATTTTAAAATTTTAATATATATATATATATAATGTTTTAAAATTATATAATTATTTACTTATTTAAATTAACGTATATTATAATTATTTGCTTATTTAAATTAACGTATATTATAATTTTTTTAATGTATCAAATGATATATATTTACATTATATATATATATATATATATTAAAATTATTAATTTTTAATGGGAGAAACTAAAATTGTACTATTATGATATTCGAGGAATTAAAATTGTTCAATTAAAATTTGAAGGACTAAAATCGCGCAATTGCAATTCTTTAAAGACTAAAATTACCCAATTAAAATCTTGGGGATCAAAACTGCACAATTGTAATACTTAAGGGATAAAAAATGCAATTAAACCAATATTCTTTATTAATTTTATTAAAAAATATAATAATTTTGAAAAATATTTTTTTATGGTAAAATGTTAAAATTACTTATTTTTATAAAATACAATTGTCTTATAAATAGAATAATAATTTTTTTTTTCTTTTTCTGTTTGAAGAAATATTTAAGTATCACTTTATAATTTTTTACAACTTATTTAAAATTAGATGAATAAAATGATAAAAATTAATAAGATAAACATAATAAAATAAAATATATAAAAAATATTAATATATTTATTTTATTAGATATAACAACATAATTAAAATATAATTAATAATATATATTTTATAAAATTATTAATATTTTATATATAAAAAAATGAAACCGGAACGGCCCGTTCTGAAATCGGAACGGGCCGTTCTGGTTTCTTTTTTGGTGTGTTAATTTTGCACCTTGAACGGGCAGTTTCGGATGCAAAATTAACACACCAAAAGAGTAGCCAGAACGGCCCGTTATGGTTTCAGAACGGGCCGTTCTGGGTCCAGGTGTTTTAAAAAAAAATTCATTCACGTGTCATCCACGTATGCATCTACGTGGGATCCACGTAGGGGTGGGCAAAACGAACTGAACTGAACTGAACTTATAAAAACTATACTGAACTTAAAAATAGTTCACATGAACTGAACTAAACTAAACATTAGTTCAGACGAACTGAACTGAACTATTCTTTTGTGTCATTGAACTGAACTGAACTGAATTGAACTATATTATAAAAACTTGAACTGAACTACAATTTAAACTGTACTAAACTATTATGATATTTTGAATTGAACAATTTTGACTCATTGATCTATCAAAATAGGACACATTTGCCAACTTTACTTTATTTTCCATTTTATTTAAATTTTTCAAAGGAAAAAAATATAAAATTAAGTCAAACAAACTCAGTGAATTTTAAGCCTAAAAATAAGTAGTTCAACATAGCTCAATTGATCCGTTAAGTTCGACAAAATTGATACAATTTTTTTCAGATAATTTTTTTTTAAGTTTTGATTATTAGACTATCGAGCTAATCTATTAAGACATAACATGTTAAACACATTTAATTTTTATTCTTTTATAAAAATAGTTCAATTTTTATAATTCAGTTCAGTTTTTATAGTTTAGTACAGTTTAACTTTACAACAGTTCAGTTCAGTTCAGTTTTTTTTTTAAACAGTTCAGTTCAGTTTTTTTACAAACAGTTCAGTTTTTTATAGTACAGTTCACCACCAGTTCAGTTCAGTTTAGTTTTTTTTGCCCACCCCTAGTCCACGTGGCCAAAAATTAACTCCGTTTAAATAATTTGGACGGAAGGACCACATTGAAACCAATTAATTTATTAGGGATTAAATTGAAACCAGTTAATTAGTTTGGGACCAAATTGAAACCAAAAATAAAAATACGACTAAATTGAAACAAAAAATTATTATAAAGGACCAAATTAAGTTTTTCGCCTTTTTAAAACTATGTCCCTAATATTCTTTTGTCATTTTTTTTAAATACTTAATTACACGTGGAGACAAAATGCGTAAAATTTTAAATGTACAAAATAAAATTTTGGATAATCAACTAATAATGTTAAGATAGGATTTGCAAAATTATATAAGTTTATGGCCAAAATGTGAGACAAAAACTTTAGAGATAAAATTTGTAAAATTTTAAAATTTAGACAAAAAAAAATACAATCAATATTTTTTTAATTGGACTAATTTGACAAATTATTATAATTTTATGATCAACTAAATTAATTGACAATTTACAATTTTACATACCATTTAATTTATTTTGTGGACCAATTTGAACATTCATTCCAATTTCAAAGATTAAATTGATTAATAATATACAGTTTTACTCGTATGTTATTATTTTACGTATAATTTCTTTTAAATAGACAATTGTCTTCTGTGCTTGATTAACATGGACGACCAGATTATTATTGAACTTGGAATAACATGAGGGCAATGAAAAATGAATTACTCGCAATGATCCCTTCAGTTTTAATATGTTTGTGCATTATCATCTAATTTTATATGTTCCTATTATGCATTTGGTAGTCGTTTTAAAACTAGATAGACACCTTTGTTTAGCATTCATTTAGGCCATCGGTAAAAAGTTTAAAAATAAATAAATTTACTTTTGATCTTCACAATTTTGGACTCTAAATTTTTTTTATTAAAAATTTGATCTTCACAATTTTCAAAATTAAATAATATTGACCAACTTTTAACATGTCATCTAAAATTAAACAAAAAATTCTAATGTGAAACGTGATGACGTTACTTGATAGCTCATTATTCATTGAATTTTTTTTTTATAATATTAAAAATTAAAAAAAAATGTTATAATAGATTATAAATTTTATTTGAAATAAAAAAGTATAATATATCTTTAGCAAAAAGTGATGTTTTTCTTTTTATATGCAAATTATAAGGTGATTTCACTCACATTTCGTGTCAACATTTTCAGTATAGTTTTGAATGCTATGATAATGGTAAACTAACATTACTTAATTTTAAAAAATTAGAAATATCAAATTTACGATAAAAAAATTGTAGAGATTAAAATGACACATTAGGAAAACTTAATGGAAAAAAAAATTGATTTAAGAAAAAAAAACATCTTTCAAGGCCTGTTCTCTCTTTTTGATGCAAGGGGTAAGGTTGGGTTAAAAATAGGCGAACTACTCTCTCCGTTTTTTTTTCATAGTCGTTTTGTCAGAGTTTGTTATTTTTTTTATTGTCATATTACTAAAATCAATGAATTATTAATTTTTTTCTTCCATTTTTATCCTTGATAATTAATACATGTTTCCTGAACAATGTGTGTATTTATTTTTAATATCTACATAATTTTTCTCTAACTACTCATATAAAGTTAATGTGCATTTATAAGAGCAATATGTTCCCAACAAAATACTATAAAAAAACAAAAAAAAGGGACAACTATTTAATGGAGTAGTTCAACAGTATAAAAGATGCAAAAAAAAGAGTAAAATAGGAAAGTAAGTAATAAATATTTTTGAAAATTAAAATATCAATGATTTCCTTAATTCCCGTGCAAAACCTTAAACGACCATGAAAAAAAAAAACGGAGGTGTAATAAAGTTTAAGCAGAATAGTTGCATTTTGTAGTCATTATTTAGCTCAGGAATCAGGATGCTGGAAAAGATATAAAAACTTGATATTCTTTATTTCTCTTTCGTAAACTCAATATTGTACATATTCTTATATATGCTCAACCAAGGAAAGGCATAGCCATGATAATAGCTTTGGAATACCTTGGTTGCAAGTTAGACCCCTGATGCCATAATTTATGGTGTATACGATTGAAATAAATATTATTAGCTATAATTAAAAAATTGATTGACATAAATGCTAGTAATTTATGTTATTTAACTAAAATAACTAAGTTTGAATCTTAGTCTTAATATGAAAGAGATTATATTAAAAGGAGGATATCCACTTTATATATATTCATAATTCTCAATGAAAATTGGTCACTACTTTTAATGATAAATAATTTGTAAAAATATCATAATTAGATAATTTTGTAATGAGAATTATATGTTTTTTTTAATATAGTACTATGAGTCAATTTAGATATATACAAATCTAAAAGCATTTTTGAGGACTCTATTTCTAACTTATATTTAAAAAGATTGTATATATTAATACTAAACTTGAATAACAAATTAAAGCAAAGAACATTAACCATGGGATAGGAATCCCTTAGATGACTTAATCTGAGTTTCGTGCAAGAAATACTAAAAGTGAACTTTGAAAAGAATTCTTTCTATCCTTCAATCTTTAGAATTTTTTGAAAGGAATAATATAACAAAGGCTCGTTATAAGCCCACAATATCTAGAGTTTGTAATGCACAATTTGTCAACATTTATATTTTTTAACAAATGATTAGAATTTGATTCTCAAGTTATGATTAGAGATATCATCATTTTATATCTAAAATGGTGAATTTGGTGAAAAAGAGTTATATGTCATGTTATACATTATTATTATTCAAGATGTATCTTTGTTAGAAGGATATGACTCTTGCAAGAGAGACAAGCTGCTCAATTTGTAGCCTAATAATAAGGCTTGATGTCAATGGATCTTCAGCCTGACTCCATAAGTCCTCAAGGGGATGTGTTTGGTCAGGGCAACAGTGGAGTTCAAGATTGTGCTGTGGAAATTTGAGTCTTCACCTCTTCATGCACTTTTTTTACTTTTCTTCTTTTTCTTTTCTAGTTCCAAGGGTTTTGGAACCACCTACTCCAATGTATAACTCTTAAATAAATAATATATCATGCAACTATTTAAATACAAGTTTATAAGTTATTTTGAGAGTTTCTTTATTAAAAAATACTATTTATTTTCACTAGACAAGTTTTCAAATATGTTTTTAACTTATATACAAAACAAATCGAATCTATGGTGCTTCCAATACCAATTTGAATCTTCAATTTGTTTATATTGGTCTTTTTGTGGTTTGCTTTATGATTTTGCGGTTGTGATGGTGTTGCATTGATTATTGATATTATAGATAACTTTATCCTAATCATCATTGTTATTCTTCTAAAAAGTTTTGGGTTTTATATTTTCAATCTAGTAAATGTTGAGTTATTAAAGCAAGAATGTTAGCAATTATTCAACTGATTGATATTCATGGAAGCAATTTTAAGCTGTCTCTGCAACATCATTCAAAGTAACATAGATATGTCGGGGTAGGTAGTTTATTTGGAAAAAAATCTGGGCTATGTCCATTTTATACCTTTCGGGTTTTAATTAGAAAATTTTATGGGCTAAGCCCACTTGCTAATTTCTAAAATGAGATTGAGATCCATATGTCAAATCTATATTCGGCTTTAAATTCCTATTTGACCTGAAAATAAAATCTAAAATTTAATTAATTCAAGAAGAAGAAAAAAAGTTGACATTTCCTAAATCTTGTAGATCAACTGACATGAAGTTTTCTGTTCAAAATGATTATGTCTGGCTTGAATATAATTATTTACTCTTTCCATTTTTCATTTATAGTTGTTAGAAATTTTCGTTTTTTTATATTATCATTTTATTAAAATTAATGACTTATTATTTTTTTTCTTCTCATTTTTATCCTTGATAATTAATGTATGTTTACTGAACATTATGTCTATTTATTTTTAATGTTTATTTATTTTTTCTCTAACTACTTATGTGAAGTTAATGTTGTATTTAAAATGATAATATGATTCCAATGAAATACTAGTATAAAAAAATAGAGGGTAAAATAGAAAAGTAAATAATAAATATTTTTGAAAATTAAAATTTCAATCATTTTTTTAAGTTTTGTGCAAAACTTTAAACGATTATGAATAAAAAGCAGAAGGAATATAGTAAATAATACAAATAGTATAAACAAAATAAAAATTATGATTAATTCATTAAAAAAAACAGATATCTATTTATTTTGTGGTGCCATGTATTTATTATTGGGATTGCGTAGTTGGTAGTTGGGAGCGCACCTACTCCTTTCAATTTTACTAGCTTTCAAGTAATGGAGAAAGGAAAGGAAACAAAATTAAGCCATGACTAATTAATTCAAAGAAAATGACACTCTGACATTTCGTAACAAGGTTTATTTATGTTCACTACTTTTGTTGTTCCCATAAAAAAAATAAAAAAGAGAGAGATGAAAATAGAGCAAATCTTATTTGACACATCCCTTTGAACTTACAAAATCAGCGTCAATAGGACAGCTACCACAAATTAAAGCCAAAATGATAATTTTGTACTTTTCTTGGAGCTTTCTGACTTCAACTAAAGTCTAGTTGCACAGGAAAATATATTTTTGGTAACCACCCCTTTGGTCTCTACTTTTTATGGACCATTATACCCTTTAAAATGTTAAAAAAAAATCTTTTTTTATTTTTTCTAAATAACTATATGCAACTTTTAATATTTATCTGTGTGTAATTATTAGAGGCACAAAACCCTTCTAGTATATATATAATGATAATTATATATTTTTTTTATCCGTGAAAATTATAATGACAACATTAAATTTTAAATTTAAGATCATCTCATTATTCTAACTCTCCCCCACTAAATTAATCTAGTGATGGATTTATATATTGTGTATTGATTAATAATAATTTTTAATAAAAGATTCTTTTTTTAATTCATTAACTTGTATTTTGTTTTGACAGATTCAACTTTTATTTTTAACATACTAGGTTGTATTGTTACCATTCCGCATATATAAAATATATTAATAAATAATTGATAACTTACAGATTCTTTGTCTGACTCACAAGTAATCCCTACATTGTGTTTGTGTGTAGTTGAAATATGTCAGTACTAGCTCCAACCCTACACTTACAATTTACAAACCCTCCAACAACCGATTCATCCAGTGCAATGAAGATTCTTGCATTCACATATAGTTTAAGCTAATTAATATTTGATGTGTCGATCATATCTTTTATTGAATAACTACGTAAAGTTATGAGTTAAATAATTATCATGTTTTTTCTTACTCAAAATAATTTATCACGTCAAAAAGGATATATAACTAATGTGAATAATTTAATAGCTCAGTTTATATGATTTTGTATTAACTATATATATGTACATAAATTATCAAACCACATGCCTTTACTATAAAATGAAAAGAACGTTTCTAATTATTACTCAAAGAAAAAACCTATACCATTTTTATATTTTTAATAAAACAAAGTTCAGTTTTATTCAATAATAATCACCCAAAAACACATAATATATATATAAAATCTTCAATGAGGCTTCTGTTGTGGACATAGGAACGTGTTACATGTGGTGCAATATCTTATGCAGTTATAGATTTATTGAGAAAATCTGTACCTTAAAATCCAGGTTTTGGGTTTCTAAAAAGGGTGTATGATATGATTATGTAGGGAGTGTATCTTATGATAGAAAAGGAGGGGTCTATGTGTTACCAAAAGAGTTAGGCACTAGGAAGTAGCTTTAAGCAAGGATCAGGTGATGGTTGGGTTTATTGGTCCATACCATTGCAACGTTTCACGTTAAATTGTGTGAAATTTGGCATGTTATTGATGTCAAGTACTGTTGCATCAGTATCTTTGGATATTTGGACCACTGCTAATTGGAGTCTTGCCCTAAAAATATAAAAGCTCCTGATGAAGGAGATCTTAAACAAGGATGCAAATAAAAGACATCTAACCAAACACTACCTACCTTTCTATCTCAACATGCTTGTTTCTATCTTCCCGGATATTTCTCCCTCACCACCATGCTCTTTCCTTCCTTCTTCATTCTACAATTTAACACTTTCAAATTATGCTTTTATGTTTAAAAGTGCTTTTCAGATTAAAATCATAATATCATGACTAGTCAAAAAAAAAGTTTTACCACCATAATCATCCTTATTATAAGATAAAAAATAATCATCATAATTATTACTATATATTTTCTAAACATTGTTGTTACTACAGTTACGATTATATCAGCTTCACCATGAATTGTCATTGTGCTATATATGGCCTATGTGACCTCTCATGTAACCTCTGCTATTAATGTTGATGCTGCTCTTATTAAACAACAGAAATATTACAAGTGATGAATTTAGAATTGTAAATTCATCTTATCCCCTCTTTATATATACTTCGTGTAACATCAATACAATGGAATCCATAATTTAAAAACAGTTTAATTTTGATACAATTATGATTAACATAATAATTCTTTTGCAAAAATAGCAAAACTTTTTTCTGAAAAATTAAAATTTTAATATTAATGTCTTAATTTCGCCTTTTGCGTTTATCTTGGTATTATGTATCTATCATTATCAGCCAATTGTTACAATTAACTAAAAAGTGTCAATCAAGCATATATGTTAGTATATATATTGATATAAATAATTTAAAAAACATATAATAATTTATAAATATTGATACATATTCACAATAGTTTTATATCATTATAGTATATATGTATATATAAATATGTTTGTTATAAAATTATTATCTTTATTGCAATCTAAAGGAAATATAGATAGGGTCATATATATTTTTAGCTATTGTGAAATTTTAAAAATTGTGATTATTGGTTAGTTCAGCATTTTTTTTCCAAAAAAGTAAGACACAACGGATGTAAAACTTTTTAAGTAGTGGGACAATCCTTATATATATAAATTTATATAATAAGTTTTTATTTTACATAATTAAAATTTAAATAATAAACTGTGCTGTTAAAATTATAATATATTTAAATATATAAATTAAAATTTTAATTTATAATAAACAGCTTGAATTATTTTAAACAATTTAATCATAATCTAAAAAAATACTAAAATTTAATGATAAAAATAAAAGATGGTATATTGAAAGAAATTTATGCTTAAAAAAAATTAAACCTACATGTATTGAAAGACATTAATGAATAGTTGAGAGTGATTTTTTTTAACTAATTGTGAAAATAGTGCATGAAATACAATAATAAATAATAAAAGAAAAATATATATTTTAAATATTTAATTGCAAAAAGTGAAGAGAATAGTACTGAGTAAAATTGTGAGAACAACATTTATTTTATAAATTATATTTTTACGATATTTCAAATCCTAAAAATAATTTATGATTATAATATAATATAAAATTAAACAGTTAGTAGAAAAATTGCCCTACACTTTAGTAAATAGATACGTTCGCGGACACGACATATTATTTTAATTTATTATAATAGGTTTTAGTGATTATTTTCATGAACACAAAAAAAATTGTTATACAATAACATATACTTTATAATAATAGAATATTTATTATTAAAATTATTTTTATTTATAATATAAATATAATATATTTTAAAATATTATTAAAAAGTATAAATATAGATTATAATAACATATAATATATGTATTGAATCTCATTTAAAATTAACACTAAAATTTTGTGTATATTATATGTTAAATAGATTTATACATATATGTATTATATCTATAATAATGTTTTTTATATATCATTATATGTAACATAGGTTAATTATGTCACTGTTTTAATTAGGCCTTCTCAACTTTTTTCTTCTTCATATTATTATTCTTTAATTTAAAAATAGTTTTATGTTAATTATTAGGTGATATATTTTATTATACTATATATAGTTATTTTTTAGTATATGTATATATATACACTATTTTAGAATGATTGAAAAAATATTATTTATTTTAAAAGTATAAAAAATAGTTTAAAAATTTGCTTTTAATTAAAAACAAGAAAATTAACATTGAAATGGATATCATTTTTTAACTTTATAAAAAAAGTGCAATCTATAAAAGATATTTCGGTGAAAGTGAGAGTGATGTAATAACATTTCCATATTAAGATTAATTCTTTTATTTGAGATAAAAATAATAATTAATACAAATAAAATGAGAAAAACATAAATTAAAAATGTAATTTAATATATATATATATATATACTACTTAATATATTAATTAATTTTATTTAATCAATATGATGTTATAATTAATGTTATAATTTTAATAATTAACAGATAAACATTATCAATAAAATTAAAATTATGAATTTTATAAAATTAAAATACTAAAATTTATAAGTTAAAAATTTGGAGATTAAAATTGCTAAAACTTTAAAATGAAAATTTTGGAGATTAAAATTGAGACCTAGTAGGACGCTAAAAATACAATTTAAATATATATAATTTTTTCTATACATACATTTTATTGAAGCGGATATTAAGATATTTGTTTCTACAACATACAAATTAATGTTCCTAATTATATGTAAAATATCTATTTAAATTTATTTTTAATATGTCATTTTTAATTATATCAATGTAATTATTTTTATATTATAAATAGTTATACTTAATTTTATATAATAAATAATATAGTATAAAACTTATACTAACATATCATTAATTTAAGTAAAATTAGACTTCGATACTTTTAAGCAAGGTAAAAGAATATCCAATTAACTATTTTGATAAAAATTAATCATTAACAAAGTCGATAAAAATTAATATCAATAACATAATTATAAAAAGATATACAAAAGGTTATATTTATCATTTTGCTTGAGAACTTACAAAATGTTTCAAACATATTCTTAAAAAATATTAATTAAGAATGATAAGTACATATCTGTTACAACGACATTAGAAATATATATAAGTATTAGAAATATTAGGGTCAATTTAGAAAAATATCGAAATAATATACACAAAATTTTAAACTTTAACCTTATTATCACGTTCATAATCTTTCTTATTATGATTAAAAAAAAATATGAGTTGATATTTTAACTAAAATCTTTGTCGCATAGTCCAAGATTCTAATGAATAATTATATATTGTTTTGATGCATATCAATGTGATTTTAGAACCAAATTTAACTTTGGATAACTTTTATATATATATATATATATATATATATATATATATATATATTATTTTGGATAACAAAAACGTAGGGTTTTAGTCATGATCCATAAAAAAATACAATATACATTGATTTTTGTTAGAAAAAACATTTTTTTAACATAACCACAAATTATTCCAATTGGTAGCATACCATTTATAGTTAGATAAAGAGTTATCTTGACATGCTAAATGTGATGGAGAGAGACGAGACAAATTGATGGACGGACATGCATGATCATCAGCGAGGCTTTCGGAGTAAGCATGCACTGTGTTGGCAAATTTGACACACAAAAAAGACAATCACGGGCAGAATGGTGGGTCGGAGACATGAGGCCATACTTAATAATTTAATAGGGCATAGTATATATATGATATTAATATATTATGTGTGGATTAATCCAAAGTTCCAGCTAATATAATAGGACTACTTTGTGCTCTTCCTAATTCCAAGTTTTTGATCTGGCTGTACGTGGTTGGATTATCAATTTGTTGGTCAGGGAGCAATGAAGTTATATAATTTCAGCCTCACACACACATAAATATTTGTGGGATACCTCTATGAGCTGCATTATAAACTTGGTTACCACTTTCATGAAATTATAAACACAATTATTTGCACTAAAAGTTGTCGGCACTAACGTAAGTCAACTCATTCTTTGAACTTCGGATTTTAATTTATGCATGGGCCAATAACACACATGATAATGAGCTCTAACTTAATAACAAGGGTACGGGGTTGGTATGGGCAAAAAATTGAGCCAAGAATCATTTAAATTTGGGGTTGCTTTGCTCCCAAAAAGATTGAATTCACGAAGTAAAGTCATAAAGTTAAGAAGCCTTTTTCTGTATTTGTTGTATACTATTATCCAAGCTGATGATTAGGTTGAAGTACCTTTGAGTGGACATGTTAATGAATAGCTCATATTTTTTTTTTTGCTGTTTAACTATTTAAACTTGGAGTTTATTGTTAGTTTATGCTCAAATGTATCCATGGACTTAGCTAGAAATTAAATGAGTGCTAATTTTTATGAGTAATTTAAACTGAGTTTTGTGTCCACAAAAGTGTCATGTGTTGGAGGCAGGCTTTTGTGAAGTTCATGATGACCTTACTTTCTCTTAATGATATGACCATACTTTCTAATGTATACGTCGAACTTGGATGACCACACAAGTCACACTTAGCAATATTTTTTAGCATATAATGCACAGGCTCGTAAGTACAGTGGTTATGATTAATTTGCCTTACTTTTTGGTTGTGCTCAGTTGTATCAATGACTCCATGTAGAATTGGATAGGACCCTATTATTAAATGAAACCATATTCAAATTGTATAGTTTGAAACACTTTTTTATTTTTATACTAGCGGTTAAGACAACTTTTACTTGTAGCGTTAGAATTTTGAATTTCAAAGTCATCATTACAGGAACAAGAAGAATTTTACTTACTTTTATTACAGTTATACTCGCGAGCATATATATTAATTTGTTCAAATATCAAAATATAACTAATAATCATCACGAGATAATTTACGATGCATCGATTCATGAATGTAACAATCAATCATTACTCGAATATTTTAAAAAATGTTGTTATTATTATTTTAGTTAAGAAAACTTATAAAAACCAGTTTAATCAATTCACATGTTAGAAATTAGATCCGATGTTTTTTAAATATTTTTTTTTTAATTTTAAATCGTGATTGCAATTGGAATTTCATTGCGATCGTTGATGCCATGGAAAATTGTATATAAATGTGGTTGATATGTGATTATAAGTCATGTCAGAGAAATGTTAATGATATTTTTTAAAATATTTTTGGATATGTTTTTTAATATTAATTAAAATATGTTAAAAATTATAAATTTTAGAAAATCTTCTGTTTTTGTTTATTGAATATCTATTATTTAGGGAAATGATCATTAACATTTATTATTTGTTCTTTATATTAAACTAAAATAACTATTTTGTATTAATAAAAAAAAAAACTAGTTTTATGTTATTTGCTGAAGAGAGTATTTTTAATTATTTTTTAATGAGGTTACTTTTCTAAACTATTTAATAACCTCTTATTTTTAATAATATTTTTATTTAAATTTAATGTTATCTTGAAAGAAATGTCAGCAACAATTTTACATGTATTTCTCTTTATAAAGTAAAATAATTTTGTTGAATGAGAGCGGTTTTAAGAATGTTTAAAATTTTTTATCACTTTCAATTTATCATTATTATTTTTATTTTAAATTAAATTTTAATATTTTAAAATATATTATCAATAATTAAAACTAATTTTTATATCCCAAATGTCATATGATTATAAAATATAATTTATTTGGTATAAATTATTTACTTATTAAAAATTTAATTCTAAATATAATTTTTTTATACAAATATTTATTATGTAAAATAATACTAAAATTCTGGAAAAAAAAATCCTAAAATAGTAGTTTCGAATAAATTTTAGTTAAAAATATTAAAAAGAGAGTATTATTAATATTTCTCTTACAGCTATGATATAATCATCATAATAATTGCAACGATTTTTACATATTGTCAAATTATAGTTGTTGACTGTTGACCGTTTCTTAAATGTAGTTTTTTTTTATTCTTTTAATTCATTTTTGACTGTTGAACTCTTGAACTTGAACATTTTATTCTGTAAAATGTCGTGCTAAAGTTGACTGGTGTCTCAATGTACTGTATTTTGTTTAAAATGGTTTGTATTTAAAGTTTTACCAAAAAAATTTTCTTTAAAATCTAACTTTTTTTTTACCCAAATAAATCCTTAAAAATCTATTTTAAAAAATTATACCAAATAATATACATGTTTTTTTTTTAATGTGATTAGATCCTCGGAATCGATCTTAATTAGGTGAGTTAAGTAATGATTCAATAGAAAAGGAAAAAAGCAGTCATTGCTTCCTTCCATTGTAAAGACTAAAGAGAGTGTGGAAAGAATTTCTCCCTCTTTTTTATATTTTTATATTTAATTAAAAGAATATTTATCAAGTGAAGATTATGTCTAATGTAAGTTATTATACAAATAAAATTTACTTATCCTAAGATTTAAAAAATAAAAATAAAAATAATAAAAAAAAGACAGAGGAAACATTTAGTGCGGAATGGGGGGCAAATAACCACGTGTCAAGGAACGATAATAGCTTAAAAAGAAATATTTAATTAATTAATTTATTTATACGTTACTGCAGTTTACATGCAAACGTGTCAACATTTATTAATTCTAAATCGCCGCTCTTCCTTTGCTTCCTCTCTCTCTCTTTCTCTGCGCTTCCATTTTCGTTGTCATTATTCTCTCTCTCTCAAAATTCCTTCTCTTCGCTGTTAGGGTTTCGTTTCCTTTACTTCAAAATCAAAACCTCTGCTTCACCGGTACGTTCCTTTTCACGTTTCGCATCCACCTCCTCGCGCTTCAGCGTTACTCTTAAATAACAATCGCTTAATTAGAAACGTTTCTTGTTTTTTTTTTTGTGTGTTTCGTGCTGAATGAATCCTCTGGCTTCTGATTTGTCTGCTTTTGCCTTTTCTGTTTTTACCTGCTCCTGAATTTGTGCGTTTTGCATTGCGGATTTGAATTGTCTTAATTTTATTTTCTCTGTGGCACGTTTCTGTTTCTGAGCGAAATGGTGAGAAATGAATTTTCGAATTTCCTGTTATGGCGTCGAAATGACGAATTCCGGCGCGGTGTGCCGAATGGCTTTGTCTCGCCGAGGTTCGCTGAGTTTCTGGAATCTGAGAATTTATCGGTTTTTTGGTGTTTTTTGTGGAGCTATTTGTAATTTATTTATTTTGCCGGTTTCGGATATAGTGTTTTTTTATTCTCATGCTGTGGTTACGGATTTCGATTGTGAATTTTAAATAAGAACGTAAGTTGATGTGGTTTTTTCTGTTTGAATGCAGGATTAAGCGTCCGTAGCGGTGGTACCTTTAATTGGAAAATCCCGAGGGTTGGGTTTCGTTTCCTTGATGGGGCTAATGCTGGTGATGATATTGTCAAGGAGAGTAATGGTGTTGGCTGAATCCATGAAAATATAAAAGGATCTGTATTGAATGAATTTGTTTTTTCCTTCCATGTTAGCGAATGCAAATTTTAGTGCGTTTGATTAAGATGGGTTGAAGAGATCTGCATGCTAGCTAGAAAATTAAATTAGAAATGGCTATTGCTGGTCTACACAGTGTGTCTGTGCTCGACTCTTCTTTCCTGAGGGACTCCCATTCCCAGTCCTCTGGGAGAGGTGGAGAGAGAAGACGGGGAAGCACCCAGTCTTCTTCAATCCTGCGAATGTGGCGAGAGATTGAAGATGAACATGTGGTGAATCAAGTTCAAGGAAGACCTGGTGAAGTAATTGAACAAAGGAGGGATGAGTTAATTGTGGACCGTTCGCGGGACAATAGACTGGATATCCAAGAGAGAGCACAGGGGCATGTTCTAGAAGATGCAGTTTTGGGTGAGAATGAATCTGAAACATGGTCACAGTCACAAAGTCAGAATGAATCCCATGATGATCTTGAGGATTTAAACAATTCTACCTGTGAGAACTCTTCCGCCTTGGGAGAAGTTGAAAGGGAAAGAGTGAGGCAAATTTTCAGGGAATGGATGAACAGTGGTGCTGGGGATCATGTATCAAACATTTCCCGAAGAAGTAATGGTTCAAGGGGACAATGGCTCGGAGAAACTGAGCAAGAAAGGGTGAGAGTTATACGGGAGTGGGTACAAATGAGTAGCCAGCAGAGAAGTGTTTCTCCTGGGGAAAACAGGGAAGAACCATCTGCTGAAATTGATACACAAATTGAACGTGTGCGTGATGGACTCATTGTTAACCAGATTGGGGGCCAAACTGAGCATACAAGGAGGGGCATACGAAAATTATGTGGCCGACAGGCTATGCTTGATATGCTTAAGAAGGCTGAGAGAGAAAGGCAAAGGGAAATTCATGAGTTGTTGGACCATCGGGCCGTATCGAAGTTCCCTTATCGGAATCGCATTCAGGTTTGTTCGATAAATGATTAATATCTTATTTTTGTATTATTTATCCAGTTTGCCTGTATCGTGGTTATTAGCTGTTAAGTTTGGGTCAGAGCTTTGTTACTGTGTAAGAGATTCACATCAGTTGACCCAGACAGTACCTGCAAGTGAGTGAGCTTGTTGGTTATACACTGAATTTCATGGCAAAATTTAAGAGAGATAATTTCATTGTAGGGATGTTAAACTTGTGTTTAAAATCCGAAGTATAATGTTGTGTGGGGCAAATACAAAATACTCCTAATGCAGAAATAATCTGAAATACAATAATTTAGACAACCAAGGAAAGGTCAAGCAAAATACTGTGCATTTTAATCCAATCAAACATTTTAAATTTTAGGACATGATATAAATCCCAAGCTTTGCTCTGCATTTGATGAATGTTTGTTAAAATGTTAACAGGCACTGCTTAGAGGCAGATTCTTGAGAAAAGATGGACCTGTTCATAATAACAGGCCCCTTTCTGTTGCAGAAAGTGAATTAGGCTTCTTGAGGCGAAGACAAACTGTATCAGGTCTAAGGTATGAATTTCTTTATGACATTAAGTGGATGATTTCAACTACATCTTTTCTTAATACTTTTCTTGTTTTTATGCAAGTTTGTTACCAGAAATAAAATGTATGACATCTTGTGTGTCTCTATATGAATTTTTTTTATAACATTTTTTTTTTACTAAAACATACATGATGGGTTGTATGAAAATTCGCTATATCCATCTTTTTGAATGTCTGTTTAGGCCATATATTTATGGCATTTAAATTATTAATTTTGTATATATTGGATTCACATGCTCAATTTTGTCCTGGTTCTTTTAAAAAAAGGGTCAAATGCTAATTCCTTTTAGTTGAAAAAAAGGGGGAAAATGACTTGTTGACAATTGAATACAGTGGTTGTATGTGGTTAACAGTAAACTAATAACATAGTTTAATAAATTTCGCTTGCTGTTTTCTTCTTGGTAAAAGTAAGTATTCACCCTGTTATCTCTTAAGCCCATTCTTTCATGTCTTATTATGTTACTGCAAACTTATAGCTTCTAATCCTTAATCTGGTTGGAGGTTGCGTTAATTATTGTAGCCTCATGATTTTAATTTTATCATATTTTTGCTATATGCCAATGATATTAACTTCCCTTCTGAACAGGGAAGGATTTTCCTCCAGAAAGGAAAATAGTGGATGCTGTGAAGCTACCAGCCATGCATCTGATGCTTCATCTAATGTTGATATTGATTTTAATATGAATGAACAAACGGGATCAAGCAGTTCACACATGGTCCCAAGTGTACATTCTGAGCAGTATGACCCTAGTGACATGGGAAGCATTGTACTTGGGGTATCAGACAGCCAGATAAGTTTACAAGGAACCACATGTGAAAATTTAGATTGGCAAGAATCTACTGCTCAAGTAGGAGATCATTTGCCAATTAAATCAAAAGATTGTCAACCATCATGCAGTGTGGGCATTGAAAGAGGGGACAATATTGAGCAAAATGTTACTGTGATGCCAACTGAAGATACTACTAATGAACTTACCCTACAAAGTTTGCAAATTGCAGATTCAGAGCATAATATTAATCAAGAATTCTGCGAGGTGCATAATGAGCAATCTGGGCTCGGTGATTTAAATAATAATGAAAACAATTCTTCAAATCACAACAATCATATGGAGGATAATGTTAATGATGATGTAAATTGGAATGAATCTAGTGCTCTTGAAGGAGAACAGCCAGAAGAAGCTTTTGAAAATGAAGGAAGTGGGTGGTATCAGAGTGATACTGAATGGAGAAATAGCACCGAGGAAAATGTTGATGATAATCAGCTTAGTAATACAGCAAACGAGTGGCCTGAAAACAATTTGGGAAATGAGGATGGAGAGAATTCTCGTCTGCCGGAATCTCATGAAGTGTGGCATGAAGATGGTGGCTTCCAAGAGGCTGTAGAAAACTGGCTGGGAGGACCTTCTGATCATGAAAGTGCTCCAGTTGGTAGAATTCGTGGATTTTATTTTCCTGATGATGACAATGTGTACAGTGTTGAACTCAGGGAACTTCTTAATAGGTATGTAAATACAAGTGAAGGGTTTCTGCACTTTTCTTTCTAAAATAAAGATGTAATCTAGAATAAACCATTCTGTTCATCTTTCAGGAGAAGTGTCTCTAACCTGCTTGGAAGCAGTTTCCGTGACAGTCTTGATCAGTTGATACAGTCATATGTTGAAAGACAAGGTCATGCAAACATTGACTGGGAGCTGCAAGAAGCAACTCCTGCCTCAGTAGAGCAGGACCTTGAGCCACAGAGCAGGGATGAAGTTGTTGGTCAGGAGGCTACAATTAATAGTCCACCTGACATGCCCTCTTTACCTATACCGCCTCCTCTGCCTCTTTGGGACCAGCACCCCCCTCGTGACAACTGGTCACATAACAACATAAATAATCAGCGTCTTGGAATTGTGCGTACATTTGCTTTGTTTTTGTTCCATTTGCTCGCATGAAATGAAAATGATTACAGTTTGGTCCTGTAAATGAATTTTATTAGTTATTATGGTTGGAAATTTTGTTTGCCTGATTTGAAATTTACAGCGTATAACTACTTTTCCTTAGCCAATGTTTTCCACGGTGTGGATAGCCTATTGTTAACTTTTTTTATTTTCCTTTTTATAAATGTGGTATGATTTAAATAATTTTCTTATTTCTTTTTGGCAGGATTGGGAGATTGTTAATGACTTGAGAATTGACATGGCTCGATTACAGCAAAGGATGAATAACATGCAGAGAATGCTGGAGGCTTGTATGGATATGCAGCTTGAGTTGCAGCGCTCTATAAGACAAGAAGTTTCTGCAGCCCTAAATCGCTCTGCCGATTCATCAGGTTTGCTATTTCTCTTCACATTTCATTTTTAAGGGCTCTTCCATTTTGCAATTAAACTGAGCTGTAACTTTTAAGTAAAGTAACTTATGTTATATAGCTCTCTGAGAAGAATAACTTATTTCAGGAATACATGACTGCGAGTCACCAGAAGATAAATCTAAATGGGAATGTGTGAGAAAAGGACTTTGTTGTATATGCTGTGAAAACAATATCGATTCTTTGTTGTACAGGTAATATACTAATATTCTTAATCAGTTGGATACATCTGTAGTCAGTTAGCACCTGAACCTGACTGTAATCACCTAGTATCCTTGTCTGTTGCAGGTGTGGGCATTTGTGTACATGCGCCAAATGTGCCAATGAGTTGCTCCAAAGCAGAAGAAAGTGCCCAATGTGTCAAGCTCCTGTGGTGGAGGTGATACGTGCTTATTCTATACAATAATTTGACATTAAAATAAAGGTCACACTTTAACAAAATACAGGATTCTAACAAGTTTTATCGCCTGGACGTTTCCAGGTACTCTTTTTCGTTGTTAATTTTTTTTTTGTTTCTTACTGTGATAACTGTATTTATGTCGAGTGTACAATGGAACACATGATGGCATTTTTTGGGGCCATGATTCCGATATGAATAAAAAATGTGTCGTTTTAAAGTTTCGATTTGCACTTTTTATGATTGTGTGTAGAGTTATCTTGATTTTTAATTCTAGCCTAGGTGGGTTGGATGGTGGTTATATATATCAAACCCATCTCTTCATTATTTATGTGATTCTGTTGGTGCTCTAACGTGTCAAGACTCGTTCCGGTTGTACACTACATATGTGAAAATCAGATTCGATTGGTTTTGTTCTGAAGTGGGTTGAGGGCTTGCCTGGTTGTTATGAACCGTACCAATGCTGATTTGTCATGGAACCTGCACCTTTTGTTTCTAGTGTGTCTCTGATGATTGGGAGAAGTTTCTTGACAAATGACAGCATATCACAAATACAAAGATTTCGTTGGATCAAATATCCCATTTCGAAATGTTCTTTTTGTTCTTAATTTTTTAATTTTTGCATGATTTGCAGTTTGGTAAGACTACAATACTGACAACCTCTTTTACGCAATGTTTTCACTTTATTAATCCACGTAATTAATTGCGTAGTTGTTTTTCTTTAGTTGTAGGTTTGAGAGTATGACCTAGTAACATCCAATATTTGACTTTTGGGTTAAGATAAAACAGAGAAAATGAATCAATCATATAACTGTCGGCAAAATAATAAGTAAATCTGGGTGTTCAAACCCATCTATTCAAGGTCGGTCTTTTATTTTATTCAATAATTCTTTTTAATGCCCCAATTAAGGTAAAGAAATATTCAATGACGTTTGAATGTTTTAATTGTTGAAAATTTATTTTATTATAGGTTTATAGCTGGTCTGGGTATAAAATATTGTTGCATAAAAATATAATTAAATCAACTTCTAAACAGGAATTGTGACAATTATCATTTTTATCTAATTTTGTTATTCCTTTTTCATCAATATAATATTTCTACATTTTAACATTCATCTCTATCTATATCATATTAAAGAGTCGTAAAACTACTTATCATATCTCAATGATGGGAAAAATAAATCAATATCATATGAGAAATATCTATTATAGTTCATGGAGTGTAAATAATTTTTACTTATAGATGTTATTAAATATAGTATACTAAAATTTAAATTACCCTTAAATTTAAATATTTTTTTAATTTTGAAATGTGAAATGATAAAATAATGTAATTAATTACAATTATATTCTATTTTTTTTTATTTTCATAACATTTAAAGTTTATGAACTATATTTCAAATGATGAAGTATAAAAATAATAAGGAAATAAATTAGAATCAAACTTTTAGAAATATTTTCTCTTAATAATAATGTATAAAACAAATTATTTTGATCTATATGGCAAATATATATTTTATTACATTAACTTCTTCATAATAATTTTTTTTTAATAATAATACCAAGTACTATCTTCTGATTTTTTAGTAGCATTTTTCTTTAATTATTTTTATTCTTCCAAGAAACTGTTAAATAATGTGGTGTCAATTTTTTTTTTAAAATAATGTGTAACTTAAAATGACTTGTAAAATGTATAGGGTAAAATAATTTATTGCATAGAATAAAAAATATCAGGTAGAATTTTTATAAGAATAAAAAATGTCAAGTAGAATTTTTATATGAATAATTAAGAAAAAAATAAGTTCACAACTTAAGTTGTTATTATTTAGAAGCATGAAGACTTAGGTTCAATTTTCATTTGCGACTATCTTTATAATTTTTCTTATCTTTACCCAATTTTTTTTTTATAATAATATGTTAATTCATGTCCTAGTTTACCTAGAAATAAAGTAAATATTAAAAATTTCCAAACTGTGATATTGACCACAACTAACTCGCGAATATGAAGAATTTCTACAAATGCTCAAATAAATTTTAAAAAAAAAAATGAGGATTCACTACGAAAGGAAACCAGTATCAGAGAGTAAAAAAAAATATTAAAAAAATGAAAATTTCTATAAAAAAAATGAAAAAAAATAAGAGAGTTGGGCAGCGACAGTTCCTAATGTTGACTTGTAAGTTGCAAAAACTACCTTTTTAATCCAATGATTCAAAAACAATGAACATTTTAAATAAACAAGAGCTGTCAAAATAAAAGACTAATATTTATTGTAAAATAATGTCCTAGCAAATCCTCCATTGTAGAAGTTATATTAGTTAGAATATGTGCAAGAATCACTTCCTTGGTCGGAATTAAACAAAAGTAGAATCAAGACAACGAATTTGACGTTGGACCCCAGAGAATCAATCTCAAGGTAAAAATGTAAATTGGAGATTTTGTAACTAGCAGAATATGCCATTTAATCTTTCTTGAACTAGTGATTTTGCAGGTAGAAAAATGTTGATAGAAATGGAGCAGAGAGGGATCAATGATCATGGTCATTTTGATGAAATAAAAGAGAGGGTGGAGACATGGCAGTGACAACCAAATTAATGCAAGCACCATAGTGAGATAGGATTAATTAATATTTAAAATATAAAGTGGATAGGATTAATTAAATAAGATATAAGAGAATGGTAATAATTTATTAAAGAGTGGCATGACAATTGACAAGTGGCAATGAGAATGAATAAGAGACGGAAAGTGAAGTTGTAATCCAAGTTTGGTTCTCTTCTCAGTTCTCACTCAAACCGATTCCACCTCTTCACTCTCCTTCACCGCCGCTCCACTAAACTCGCTGCACCGGCACACGGGGCACGACACGTGCGCCTCAAGCCACGTGTCAATGCACTGCGGGTGGAACACGTGCCCGCACTGCGGTATCACCTTCACCGCCTCGCCGTCGCCGAACTCCTCCAGACATATCGCGCACTCCGCCTGCTTCCCGCCGTCGCCGCGGTGCGCCACCACCGGCAGGGACTTGGCCGCGGCGGAGGGCGGACTCCGACGGCTGCGGCTGCGGCGGAAGGTGGCGACCTCGGAGGGGAACTGGCGGAAGTAGAGGAAGACGAAGCCGATGAAGAAGAAGGTGGTGAAGAGGATGAGGAAGACGTAGGCCACGCTGGAGGCGAATACCGGACGAATCGCCACTTGCAGAGGGCTCGCCGGCGTTGAGAATTGCTGCTGCGGCGCCGCCGCCGACGTGTTTACGGCGTGTTTGGCGTCTGGGAGAGGGGGCCTGGCCATGGGATTGGGAACGTCCTCGTTTAGTAGTAGCACTTTGCGCTTGGAGAATTCCATTCTTTTCCCAACCAAACACTGTCTTACTCTTTGTTTTTTATTTTTTATTTTTTATATAACTTTCTATTTCTATCGCTCTGCTGCTACTGGAATCATAAAAGGTGGAGTAGTAGACTAGAGTAGCGGCTTTTATATTTTATTATTTCTTATAAGTTATAATAATATTTTGGTTTAATTAAATTAGAGTGAGGTGACAGGAACCAAGCATGGGAGCCACCGCATTTAATCCCTCACTCTGGAGTTTACGGGAATGTTGCATTGCATTCGATATTATTATTATAATGCCCAACCCATTGGATTTAACTCTATCAGGCCACTTACATAACATATTAATCAGAAAATAAATAATTAATGCTAGATTCAAATGCATAACAAAGCTGAAATATTAATTTTCAATTTAATCAACTAATTTTTTCACACTTTAACTTTACTTATTCTAGAGGAGTCAAATTGGTACCCATTGGCCATTGGAGTGGTTGTGGGACCAAAACAGGTTAATTAGGACCCTTATTTTTTTTTTAATTTTATATATATATATATATATGTTTTATTCGGTCAATTTTTAATTATGAGCTCAATTCTAGATTCTAACTCGAGTATGCTGAGATAAAGATTGACATGAAGTACGGATTAGACAATATTATAGTTACAATTGAATTTATATGGAATGCTTTTAATATGAAGTAATTGAGCATATCTCTTATCTATGAGATGGTAAAATGATTGGTAATAGCAAGTTTTTTAACTTGTTAATTTATATTTACAAAATAATTCTTATATTATATGTGGAGGCACGGTGAAGGTGTAGTGGCGGCAGAGACATGGTGACAATGGAGGTGTCATTTCTTTTCACGGTAGTAGTAGTAAAGGCGTGACCTCCTTTGCACAGTGGAAACGAAAGTGTGGTCTTCTTTGGGCAATGGCATCGGAGTTGTAGGCTCCTTCAAGTGGTGGCAGCGGAAGCGTGGCTTCATTCGTGCGGTGGCAGCGAAGGTGCCGTCTTCTTTCACAATGGTGGCAGCGGAAGCGTGACCTTCTTTGTGTCTGACTTGCCCTCGATGGCTTCGTCGTCGCACTTGCTGCTTTTGTCTTTCTCGTCCTTACCACTGATGTCGTCTTCACTCCTCTCTACAACATCGCCACCAGCCTCCTCTTCAGCCTCCCAATGCCTGTCCAACCCATGGAGTCCATCGCTGTCGCTGCTATCTTCGCCTCCCCGCCCCTCACCATTCCCCAAATGTTCGCCACATGCATCTTCTTTGTCGTCGCCCTCCTCATGTGGCATCTTCTTTGTCGTCGCCCTCCTCCTCCTTAGCGCCACCGGCCTCACCACTACCTCCCCTCCCTGTCATTTGTAGGGTTCAACTCTCCCAAGGCCTCTCCTTCGCCTTCGCCTTTTTTGCCATCAACTATATTCGCTATGACTAAAACCTCGCCACTTCCAAACCCGGCCCCGCCTTTAGCTCGCCCTTGACAGCCTTACCGTTGCACTCGCCGTTATCATCTTCCTCGTTCTCACTAGCGGCACCAACAACCACTCGCCATTCTCACCACCACAAGAAAATCAAAACTGGAACTAATCTACAAAATACAAAAATATTATTTTCTAAGTTACAGATAACAAATCTCAATCATTAATTATTATAATATTAAATCTTTGATAAAAAATAATATTTAATTCATGTACACGTTTTTTTTTCTTCTATTTCATGTTAAAATTTTCCCTTTTTTAAAGGTGACCAAGATTTTGGAAGTGAAGACCCCCGGAAAATAGTGAACCTATATATAGGTATATATATATATATGTTCCTGCGTAGAAACACTCCTCTTATCGTTCTTCCTTCTTGGTCTTCTGAGTCCTCGTACCGACCGAATACTGTCCTCGAGAGGTGGGGAGGGTACCTGCAAAGGCATTCCAACAATCAAGTGAGTATTCGGTATAGAGCAATAAGTGCTTATATTGGATGATAACGTACCTCCTTTATGTCCCATCACCTGTGTATTTATAGTGACATGTTTGGGCCTGGTGGGCCTTCTGTGTTGAGAGATGGGTAATGATCTTAATTAACGTTAATTTCTGTTGATTAGAACTAACAAACGTTGCTTTACCTTGCTAATAACATGAATTGTCCTTCTGAAGTGTCCTCGGCCAGGTTCAAGGCCTAAGGGGTATTCGGCCAAAACCAGAGCCGAAAGAGTGTTCGGCCAAAACCAAAGCCGAAGAGGTCTTCGGCTAGGCCTACGACCGAGGTACCTGGCTGTTCCTTCCTTCGATCAAGCTTGAAGCTGAAAAGATATTCGGCCTAGCCAAGAGCCGAATGGGTGCTCGGCCCAGCCTAGAGCCGAATGGGTGTTCGGCCCGGCCTGGAGTCGATCGAATGGGTGTTCGTTCATCTTCACTTGTCGAGGTGAGCCTTGGGCTACTCCTTTGGTGTATTCGGCCAAGACCAAGAGGGTGTCATGATGTGTGCTTTGTCGGTTCGGTATTCGGCCTATATTCTAACCGAGAGGGTGTATACTATTACAATATATATATATATATATATATATATATATATATATATATATATATATATATATATATATATATATATATATATATATCACTTTTTATCCATAAGTAAGAGCAATTGAAGGTAGTATTTGATGAAGCTTATTTTGATTTTTTTTAAAGATAAGATGAGCTAAATAAACTTCCAGAAAATAGCTTTATAAAAGTAGCAATTTAATAAAAATAAAACTCTTAAAAAGTTCTTTTTAGGATTTTTTCCTTTTCTATTTTAAATCCCAAAACGCACTATACATCTTTTAATATAAAAAACTGTCCAAGAGTACTCCATGCTGTTTTGCTCATCAATTCCTCGGGAACAACATGGGACAAAAACTTTACTTAGTTTCATTGCTATTGTCTCTCCCACTAACACGTTCTTCGTCGCCTTTCATAAGTTACATAAATGGTGTTAAAATACAATTAATAATATATACCCTTCCACCTTGTAAAATATTGTGAACTATGCAAAACCAAACTTCTCTTAAGTATCAAGTAGCAAACCAGAAAATCAATGATAATGGAAGTAACTAACTACTTGCATTACACATAGACACAGGTCACAAGGAAACAATTAGTAATCTACAACTCTAACCCTATGAAGCAACCATACATAAAACAGGCAACAATATTCCATTTGTTGCTGCTTCTCCAAAATGCAAAAGCCAAAACAACACATCTCTAGTAATTAAACACAGTACACATCAACTAATTAACCATACAACAACTAAGTACATATATATACATTCATATGATCTAATATCTAATTAGATGCTATGCATGATAGGTAGTGTAGGTGTTGATAGCTTTGACCCCTTCAGCAATGGCATGCTTCCCAAGCTCTCCTGGCAAAACCAGCTTCACTGCTCCTTGAATCTCCCTTGAAGACAGTGTCACGTGCCCTGTGTAATCCTTAAGCCTAGAAGCCTCACAAGCCAGCCTCTCAAACATGTCATTCATCAAGTTGTTCACAATAGTCATGCACTTTGAAGAAATCCCCATTTCAGGGTGGACTTGCTTCAACACCTTATACACATACCTTTGGTACCCTTCTTCACTTCTTTTCCTCCCTCTTTTCTTTCTCCCCCTCTTTTTTGCCTTCTTCACTTCCTCATTCTCTTCCTTTTGAGTTTGCACTCCTTCACCATAATCTTGATTAGTGGTATTCTCTTGATCACCTTTGTTTTCAGTGGTGATGGCAGATATAGGGGAATCCTTTTGTGCATGAGAAGCCACTTCTTGAATGGGAATGGGAATGACCTTCACATGCTCTTGGCCACTCACAACTTCTTCATCTGTTGTGTGAATATTATCTTTGTTTCCACGGGTTTTTCTTTTGGTGCTGGTGCTTCCTACAACCGAAACTTCCACACTTGATTCCACTACTTTCTTCGTGGATCTTATCACCATCTTCTCACGTTTAGGAGCCATGCATTCACTATTTCTTTTTGCCTTACCCTTTAAGCTTTTCTGCCAATGAAGAGAGTAAGTGATTAATTAGTTGATGAGTATGTTAATAGAATCAGCGAAGTTATAGAGCTCGACATGTGGACAGCACGTGTCAAATATATAGGAAGCAAGTAAATACGTGGGGTTAAAACTTAAAAAGTGAATTGCATGTTCTGGAGAGAGAGAGAGAGAGAGGATGTGCCATAATTGTGTTAGTGTGTCCCTTTGCTATCATCACCTCTTCAAAGATTACACAAGAAAATAAATGTCCGATTTTAGAACAGCATGGTCATCTTTCAAGAACCATCCTTTAATCTTGATTTTGGGGTTAAAGAGATGAATGAACATTATTTCATCAATATATGCTATCTTTGTTAAAATATGAATAAACAGGGATGGCCCTGATTCCAAGTCCCTCAACTACTAGAACTTGTACAAATTTGCAAAACACTGGTCAATTAATATAGCTTGCAACATAATTCCACAACTTCAGTTTAATTTCCTTGTGTCCAGAATATTGTAGGGTTCTCTAATTATTAGTCCTCAATTCTTAGTACGTTTTCTTGGGGCATTCAGTGAGAAAGATATTGCTGTCTTCGACTTTGGATAACGACTGAAATAAAGACAAGAAAATAAAAAACAGTACCGCTTGTTTTTAAACTTCCTATATATTTTATATTAAAATATATTAGATTAAAGAAATTAATGAGTGATTTAGATCTTCTGTCATAATGAGATGACATTATATAAACTAGCAAGTCGTGCCTCAATACTTATTTTATTTAAGTTAAATCGAGATAATTTTGTTCATGAAATAAATATAATTTTATTTTAACTTTAGTATAGTTCCATTAAGATGAATAATCATATCATATGTAATGGAGGTTGGTAAATAGTTGAAAGAGTTGTGAGATAACTTAATATTAATTAATTAATTATTAAGTTAATATAATAAATAAAAATCACTAAATTGTCTTATATTAATAAAAGAAAAATATAAAAGATATTGTGATAAAAGAAAGAAATAACTAAATGTGTATAAAAATATCATATTGACTTAATCTATTGTTATTGATATATAAATGAAGGACTTAATCTATTGTTATAGCTATATAAATAAAGAATAATTTTAATTTTATAAACTAATTTTATAAACTAATTTTGTTAAATAGAATTAGACTTTTAATCGACTTTGTTAAGAATAATGTCATTATAAAAGATCTATTTTTAATATTTTTTTATATTTGTTTTTAGTAATTATGTTATTAGTATGAAGTATTTTTTTTAATAATTAACTTTTATTGAATAACTCGTTTGATCACTAAAAGTGACATATTGTCTCTCAATTGTTTTTTTTCATACATAAAATTTAAATATAAAAGCTTATTTAAGAGGATCGAATCTAACATCGCTTGTTGATAAAATTTTTTATATATATTTTGCATATAATGAGAAAAGAGTTAAATCTATTTTATCTTGTTTAGTTACATTTGAATAAGAAAAAAAGTTGTTAGCGACGTACACAACACATTATTTTGAATATATATTTTTAATTAAAATTATAAATTTTTTAATAACATACTTTTAATACATTTTTTTTAATATATTTCTTTTTAGTTAAAAATTATAAAATAAATTTATTTCATAAAAAAGATTTATATAATTTTGATAAATTTTAATTAAAAAAAATGATGTTGAAAAGGTGTTCCTAACATTTCTTTCGAAAGAAGGGCCTCCTCCGACCCTCAATTTTTTTGTTTTGTGAAGTATCCAATATTCGAATTGGATTTCATCATTTCATAAGTTAGTTGTGTACTGTTTTGTGTCTAATTTACACCAATTTTTTTTTAAAAAAAATCTCATCGTTCAAAATGAGTGGCCCATTTAAAAGCCCAAGAAAGTAATGTTGAATTGTAATGGCCCGTATGAGTGTATGATGATAGCAAGAAAATAAGGACTTACATATATATATATATATATGTATATATGAGTATATAATGAAGAAACTAAAGTCTTGGTCCCCATGGACAACAAAGCATTATCTCTTGACTGTGACTGTTGCAGGTTCCTCTGTCTCCCTCTCTATCTTGTTTTATTTCCTTTGTTTCCTTCTTTTTTACTTTTCAAACTTTTCTTTTTCCATCAAGCCAATAAAAAAAATCTATTCATCATAATCCAATCCCAACTTTTACTATTATTGATGAATTGGGTCTTCTAAAGTTTACTTATTAATTAACTGAAAACTTATAAGTAATTAGTCACGAACTTAAAAAATAAAAGTTGATAAGTTAGTTGAGTGAATTAAAATTATTTAATAAGATTATCTGATAAATATAAAAATAATATTAAATAACTTTTATAATGAGAGTGAGATAGTAATAAGATAGAAAAAATAATTTTTTAATTAAAAAAATTCAAGTAAATTAATGAGAGTAAAAAAAAGTTAAAACTTATAAATTCTAAACTACTTCGATTAACATGTAAAAATAAGTTATGAGTTCTTCCTTTACAAAAAATAAAAATAAAAAAAAGGAAAAAGTTATGAGGTCTTAAAATATGTTTTTGTACTAAAAATTAATTCATTTTTGTCAAATTAATTTATAAGTTAGCTAAAAAAAATTTTAACTCCTCAAATATTTTATCAATTATAATTGTTTTAAAAAGAGTGAAATATCATAAATGAATTTCTTTTTTATATTTAAGTTGTAAATATATTTTTAGTCCATTAAATTATGAGTAAAGTTGTTTTTGTTTCTCAAATTAAAATTTTTTCTAAATCAAGTAATATAAAAAAAAAATCTTATTTTAATTTTTTAGATTATAAGTAACATATCAAATAATAACAAATTAAGATAATTATACAATATCAACAATATTTAATATGATGTTTTACTAAGAGAGATATTAGTGATGAATTTTGTGTAATAATACCTCACAAATTTATTAACAAAATTTAACCATAAAAATTAAAATAATTTTTTTAAAATATTACACAAATTAAAAGAGATTAATTTTAACTTCGAGATATCAAAATGTATAGAATACATATGCGGTTATCATTTCTCCCCACCATATTGTTTATGGGAACATGGAAGAGGATGCTTTTATGTGACATGATAGATCATGTATAAGCTTTATATCTATCTTCCTTTCATTCAACAAAAGTAAATTTCTATCTCTCTTGCTTATTTTTTTATAGAGCCTTGCTTATTTTTTTATAGAGCCTTGCTTATTTAATATCTATTAAAAAAAAGCTCAAAAACATGCATATATAGGATATGTCACGTGAAATTTGAACACGAGATAATCCATTGCCTTGGAACATACAATTGAGTGAAGACGGGGTGATCATAAGGATATGGTCTAGTTAACTTTATGATTCTCTAAATTGAATAAAATTTTATATGAATTAGTATGATGTTGAGAAATTCTTAGAATGCAATCAACAAAAAAAGAAACATGTTTGATTGACTGAATTGCAAATTTATTGACATACATATTCTTTTTTCATTCTTTCCCCCATAGAAGTTATCTTAAAAGGGAAGATAAACAAAGAAAAGTGCTAAAACTCCAATAAAGTTGGAGGTGATTATGATTCATGTGAGGATATATATTCATCCATATTCATTTGCAAAGAACTTTCATATACTTTTATGTCTCTTGTTAACCCTAGTAAGCTCGAACATGGATTGGAAGAAAGACTCTACCTCATCATGCCTTATTACATGGTTCAAATCACTTGACGATGATCTTTTCATGCATGAAGAAAATTGTGGGATTGACCTACTTCTTTTCTTTCTTGGGGCAAGTGGGCATTTTTGAATCATGGGAATCTTGTTGCTTGAACAAGTTGGTGTTTTGCACTCTTCAATCCCTTCTTGTGCTATATCCATTCTTATTATCTTTGCATCTTCTCCTTCTTGCTTAGAAACTCTTGATTCTTCCACTTGTGGTGGAATTTGTTGCTCTATTGACCCTATAGTCATGGATTACTTTCACTAAACACACAAAAGCAAAATGTTTGTGTAAGCAATAGACAAAAACATTAGATCATCAAAAAGGATGAGAATGAAGAGAGTACTTGAAGATGGAAGCTTTTATTTTACTATTAATTTGTACCTTTCTATTTTTCTTGTTTGAAGATTTTCTCAAAAACTTTTTGCTTCAAGCTTGAAACTTGAAAAAGGATGTCAGTGTTGTGTGGTATAGCATTGCCAATGACAACTACATGTGAGAACAAGTCTAAGTTGGCAAGAAAGGCACTATTCAGATCCTAATTGTGTAAGAATGTGTTTGGATTCATTTAGGTAGCTAGAAAGCCTTACCTTATATGTGTCATGTTTGACCATTAGTTAGAATTGCCTTTGTCCAAGGAATTTTATATTTTTATCCTATTGATTTTAGTTATGCATATAAAATGTTAACAATACATACTTCAATACTTTCATCTTAATACAATTTTTTATTAGTTAAAATTTATTGAAAATCACAAGATCAGGAGTAAGACATTAAATAAAATGCAAGACTCATCAACTTTTGCATTTTTTAATAAATTTTCACAAATTAAAAAAATGTGTTGAAAAGAGTTTGTTAGGGAATATGTAACATTTTTGTAATTTCTAATATATCAACTTTACTATAATATCACTAGAGAAAGGCATCATGTTTTAATAACAAAAATCCATTAAATATTTTTTATTAAATAAATAAATTTGAGTTTCGATGTTTAAACTAATTTTTATTTTATATTATCTCTTCAAAATTTAAAATTATTTTTATTCTTTAAAAGTGAGAGCGAAATTTAGTTTTTTAGTTTTCATTTGTCGATAATTTGAATAATTGTTTTCAGTCTCTAGTATTCATTTTAGAATAAATAAATAACTATATGTTATGATTTAACTTTTTTCTCCGAAGTCACGTGTTGCCATAACCCCATATATACATTATTGTGTGCCGTAAGGATGACTACAACATGAACTTATATATAAGACACGTAAGCAGTTAATAAATAAATATAAAACACAGAAATAAAAAAATATTAATTTTTCGATTTCAAATGGATGAAAATTGAAAATAATATCAAAATCAAAATCAAAATTCTCCAAGATAATATTTGTTTCTGCAAATATTGCATTTATATATATTAACAATGTGAAACATATAATAAGATGAAATAGGATTTGACTTCTTTTAAAATGAAGAGGTGTACTTTGAAAATAAAATTTACACTTATAATTAATTACTGATTAAAAATAAATTATTGACCTAGAATTATAATAAATTTATAGACATATACAAGAGTCTCTAAACACATCTATTGATTCGGGTTAGATTAATAGTATTTAAGTTAAATATCATTCATTATGCAGCCCATTGCCTATATAACCATCACAATGAGATGATCCATATTCATTATTTCGATATAATTAATTTATAAACTGAAATTTGTCGAAAGATCGAGAAGGATATTATCAACAAATGCCTTCATTATATCCCACAGTCCATGTCTCTACATCTAAAGAATCAAGTTATTTTTACTTAATGTGAATAGTTTTTTTTTTTATCAATAATTTAAATCATTAATTTTCTTCAAAAAGGTTATGTATGGTCATTTTCAATGTGTTGTAAACTTCTACTGGCTTTCTCAGAATCAATGCCAACAACGAGATTAGATTAATATTTCATCCCAACATTTGCAAGTGCAACAATAATTGCATGCAACGAACAATAATAATCAACTAACCTGAAATACCTTCTATATATATATATCCAACATCCTTTTTGGATATGCAGAATCATGCATGAAATGGAGTTGATGTATCTAACATTATTTTTTAACTCGTAACTATTATAAATATCAGTATTTTAGCTTGTAAAAGACAATTATTTATTTTTTTGTATAATTAAAATTATAATAAATAAATATTTTTTAAATATATAAATTATATTATTATGATTAAATTTATAATAAGTAGAAGTCTTTATATATATATATATATATATATATATATATATATATATATTAAAGATGAATAATTTAAATTTCTATATATAAGGATATTTGAATCATAAATGATGTATTTTAAAAATATTAAAATTAAAATAGATAAACGATTGAGAATATCAAATATATAGATAAAAATAAACAGGAAGTAAATTGAGATGATTGAGAGACATATTATTTGTTCTATTTGCAAAATATAATGTGTAAAATATATATCTACAGAAGTTCGATTCATTTATAGATAAAGTAATATCAAAGAAGCAATAAATAAATAAAAAAGTAAAATTGTACTGTATCAAGCGTGTTAGGTTCCAAAACAGTTCCAACCTTTAGATGCATTTCTAAATTTCCCATGATTAAATATTTTAAATATATGGTTATATAGTTACTCATATAATTTATGATACATATTTTAAATATTATAATTATATTATGATTAAATTTATAATATTTAAATATTTTATATATAAATTATATTTTATATTTATAATAAAATTTTTATATTGTAATACAAGTTTTTTTTTTCCCACACCATATTGTAATACAAGTTAAAACACCTTATTAAATAATAGTCCCTATTCCTAAAAGTACTTTCATCTAAAATAATTGTAACTTTTTTGTTTTGCCAAAGTCAAAATCTATTAAGACATAGACCAATCTTGTTTACATTACTATAATTGTTACTAGTTTATACAATTTTTTGCACACAATACAAATTAAACACAATATTCTTCACTAATTATATTAAATTGTCCCACAATAGTTAAGGGTACCGTGATTAACCACTATGCTAAACTCATGAATTTTTATTCTAATTAAATGTCTAGTACTTATAGAAGTCAGGATTATTGAAATATAAGAGAGGAAAAAGAAAGAAGTCGTTTTCCTTGTTACATGAAACCATTCATGTGTAGAGGGGACATTTACACCTAGCATGTTTCAAAACATTTATTAATGAATGCAAAGCAAAGCATTATTGCCCCCAAAGCCAGGCTATGCTCAAAAGTAACATAAACCATTCCGCTCTCCTTTTTGTACATAAATTAATGCCCCATTAAGAGACCTTTGGTTACTACTCATAACCACATGGGGATTGTGAGGAATGAGCTGGATAAAGAGCTTCAAACTAATTAATCATGCAAACCATAATAATAATAATAATACCAAAATTAAAGCCTTAATTATGGGCCTAAAGGTAAGGTGCCCTATGAGGTACCCCTTTTCTTCTCCTTGAATTTGAGCAAACTTGTAGAGATACATGAGAAGGCGTGCTTTGGTACACTTGTTTGTGGATTCCTTCACGCAATTCTTCCTTTGATGCCAACCTTGCTATTCCTTCATGCATTCTCCCTATTTCTTCGTCTTTCTTTGCGCTCAAGACAAACCTCGCGTTCCCATTCTTCTTTATTCCCACAAGCTATTTTTTTTTTATACATACAAATACAACAAACCATATTGTCATCCTAAGTTTTCTTAACAAAAATATAATGCATATATGACAGACATATTGAACACCACCTCAAATCTTCAATCATCGCATTCCCACTTATTGATGTGTTTATAAATTGCTATTATTATTCTTTGGTACGGAAGAATACAAATAAAGTAAAAACGAAACTAACGCCAAGGGAACATATATAGGTCGCCTTCCAATTCTTAGCAATAATACATGAATGCGGATCCATGACTTTAATTAAATAAGCAACTGGGTATAACAATTAAACATTCAATTTGGAGTATCATTGCATCATGGTTCAATATGTTTAAGCATAAAAAACAGTAAAACAAATTAAGATGATATACTATTATGTAAAGATGAGAATGGTTATCCATTTTTATACACTATTATTATGACATTATTTTTTGTTGATATAAAATTTTTTAATTAGTTAAACAATATGCTTGAGTTGTCGTATTGAATTGGATTTGCACTAACCAAAATTTAGATGAGAAAGAAAAAGAGAAGTTAACGAGAGACTGACCTTGCATCCCAAAGAACAGAAACGAAAAGGGTCCAAGAGATTCCTTCTGCAAATTTCACACAAATGGGAGTTACTTTTGCCACTAACAATAGCATTATTGGTCTTAGGCTGATTCTGAGGCCTCTCATTGAGGAAAAGAACTCTAGCACTGTTAATCACGTACGTTTGAACTCCACTGATATCCAAAATCTTCTGAATCTCCGTTACCCTCACAACATCATGATACGACGACCTCCTTATCTGCATTACACTTGCAAATCAAAATATTCAATCCTTCCAATTCCAATTCCAGTTCCGTGTTGTCCTAAATCCTAATCTAATTAAATAAATTAATGCATGTACGTATATTATATTTTGAGAAACCATACATATAATGAATAAGATAAATTAAGTACCCACTTGAATTACTTGATGATCCTTATGCGAAGATTGTTTGCAATAAAAACAAAATGCTTGGTCTGTGCAATCGAGGCAGTACATGTTGCACTCGTTTCTGGGGGCGTCGATGTGGGACTCGCAGATGGTGAAGAAGGTGGTTGACAATAGTTGTTCGAGCCATGGTGGTGGTGGTGGCAGAAACATTAATTCCTGTGAGAAACAAATTAACACAAGGTAGCACTATAAGAGTAGAAATGTAAAAAAATGTATTGGAGAAAACAAGGGATGTTGTATATGTATGTATATATGGTTACCATTATTATTATAAGGGTTGTTGATTATTGTGGCAGGAAGTGAGGAAGAGAAGAAAATTTGTGAAGAAAAGAATGGATGAAGTAAAGGAGAAAGGAAGAGAAGAGAAATGTTGTATTTGTATTATAAAAGGTGCATCAACGGTTTAAATGAAAGGATGGTAGGTCAAGTGCGTTTTGGAGCGTTGGATTGGAAGTGAAGACAATATATATATAATATATTGCTCTCTTACAGCTACCTCTTTTAACTTTTTTTTTTTTTTTTTTTTTATTTTAAAATTTGATTTCTTGAAAATATGGGTATATGAAGGGGAAAACGACAGCCTTAGATATAAAAAAAAATGTAGAAATTTTGACAATTTTATAAATTATATTTATTACAATTTTAAATGTACAAATTAAATGGTTATTATATATAATTAAATTTTATAAATATAAAAATAAATATTATGTTTGGATATATAAATTATATTTAAAATTTATATAGATAAATATTTTTATACATATAAATATGATAAATAATTTATATTATAGTATATTATAATTTTTATTTATTAAAAAATTGTTTTTAAAATATTAAAATTTAATTCATAAATAATTATGATAAATAAATAAAATTATATAAGAAGTTAAAAATTATCTTTAAAAATTCTCTGATTAAAAAAGATTCCCAAAATATTATTATACTAAATAGTAGTTCATGTGTAATATAAGATAAGAATTATTTTTCCCTTATTTATATGGGATAGGATGATTTCTAATTAATTGTTAGTAATTTTTTTACAATGACATAACATAAATATTAAACTAAAAAATATTTACATTTAAAGTGTTTGTTTTATCCCGTGGGTGTTTGCTTGGTTACACTACTACAATCACACGAAATTTGTTTTACACTAACATATTTATAACGTGTTATTTTAATATATTTGAGGCATTTTAAGAATTAGTTTCTCTTATATATAGTTTCAAAAAGAAACTTAAAAATGGTTATGATTTAATAAATTGAACTTGACAGAATGAGAAATAATTATAATAATTAGTTGATTGAAATGATAATTTGCGTGTGGTTTAGGGAGGCGACAAATGAGTCTTTATTTTATTTTTAATTTTTGGTGAATTCAAATGAGTGGCAGTATCCGAATACGACACAATCATATGATCTGACGCCACTTCTATAGTTACCTTTTCTAAAAACTTTTTCACTTTTCTATACATTACTTTTAGTTCGTTTAATCATGTGTTTGGAATGATATTATTTACTTGCGTTAAATTTAAAAATTGTATAATTGGACATGTTTTCTTAAATGTTGTTTGTGCTATTGTGTATTGTCTACTTTTTATTTTAATAATTCATATAATAAAAATTTAGTTTCAAGAATTTTATATATAGGTCGCTCGAAAATATTTGGATGGTGTGAACTCAAATGCTCAATAACGTTTTTTCTTTTGGCCAACTTTTTTTTCTTCTTCTTTTTAATCAGCAAAAGAAAACTATCATTGAAAGAGAGCAAAAGGGTTCCTAACCCTAACAAAACTAACAATCCAAACACCAGTTCTGTGTACAAAACAGATAAGATGGAGACTTTGTTACTAATTATAAGATAATACAAGGCCAAACAAAAGTTTTCTTTAAAAACGCCAACTACCGAGATCACTTTTTTTTTTCTACCACGTGTATATATCAATTTATTGAGTCAAGACTAATATGTTGGTGGTGTTGTAATTGTGGTTGAACCAAGGAATTTTTTAATATGACTATGACCAAATATGAAATTTTCTATTATATATATTGTCTTTACATATATGTTTATATATGATCTCTAACTACAATATCAGGTTACATTTTAGTTAAAAATTATTTAATGAAAAATAAATTAATCTGAAATACTTTTCTTATTTTATAATAAGTGTCACATTTAATTTTTTTTATATGAATAAATAAAAAACGAATTTATATCATATGCTTAAAGAACTCAAGTTACTGACTACTCCACTTATATCACATTGTGAATATATGTTTTTATGCTTCAACTCTTATTAATTGTGAAATTTATCCTTTTATTCTAAAAGTTCTTTAAGTTCATAAATTGTGACAATACTTCATAATCATTCTATGTTCTCGAAATACTAACTCTATATTAGTGTCATTATGTTATGTGACAATAGGCCATTAGTATCATCATAGTATAATCTATTTGTAGTGTTTAACAAAAGTAACTTTCAGGAAAGCATGGTTAAATTATAACCAATTAAACTAAACCCATCATTCCAGACTGAGCCAAGTAGAATTTACAAAAATCAAATCAGATCAGATCATCAAAGCTAATAAATATAGTAATTAAACTAAAATGAATGAAACCTGATTGAGCCAAACACAGCCCTACTTATCCAAACCCATGCAAATTTAAATAAATTGAATTAGAAGATAATAAAAGTATGATGAAACTTGATGATTTCGTTTTTAAAACAAAGAAATATAATTTACTTTTTCACTATATATTCTGATTTTGTATATTTATTTATTCCCCCCTCCCTTTCTCTCGCTCTCTCTCTATCTATATCTATATATATATATATATATATATATATATATATATATATATATATATATATATATATATATATATATATATTCGACCTTGATACCTCTAATAACATAGCAGCTGCAAGTTTAAGTGTCATTACCCTTTCCAAAACTCTCTCTCTATTAAAACTATTCTTTAAATTTTAACTTTTAAAATATTAACTAATTTAAACTTTAATATGTTTTTATTTGAAAAATATTTTTCTTTATTAAAATTACATAATGGGGTAAGTTGCATGGCAAGAACAACTCAAATTTGTTCAATAAAATGAAAAATATGAGTTATAAACGTTGGGATGCAAGTAAAGTCTCACATCGTTCAAACAAGAGGATGGATATGAGTTTATATACACATAGTTGTCTTTATTGGTAGAGAGTCTTTTGGATGATATCCAAAAACAAAATTGTGAGAGCTTAGACCTAAAGTAGACAATAATATCTCACCAACGTCATGTGTATATATATGGGAACCCCTACTGCTCAATAATAAAATATGAATTTAAACTGAATGTGATTTTTACCATGTTTCAATCAAACTCAAATTGGATCAGGTTAATTATGTTTAGGTTATCCACTCCTTTTTAAATTTTGTTTATACCTATTATAAAAAAAAATACATTTTAATAAATACTTTTTTATTTTAACTTTTTTAACGGATACTTCTGTCATTAAATTCGTACTACACAATTTGTAACTTTTAATCATTCTTTGTAATCTTAATTTTTTTACTACAATTATCTTTACTCAAAACTCCATAAAAAATAAATATATATAAATATGATGTGTCTCTTTCTCCTATTAATCATGAGTAATGAAATTAAGAAAACAAGACTAAAAATAGTAACTAATATTCATTATATAAAACTTTCATTTGTTTAACGCAAAATTTTATATTTTATGTTAACTTCCACAACTTACAGAAGTTACAATATGTGATTCAAAATTAAATTTTATGCGTTTTCCTTAACTACATACATATTTTAGATGTTAGGAGAGGAAACCTTTAAAACTTCAATTAGACATTTGTTTGTTATTGCTCCCTCTTATCTCAACTCCTTTTCCATATTTTTGGTCCATCTTCTCAAATTCGTTAGAATTCATAAATCCCTCAATGGTTAAGATGGACCTGGCCCAAACTGTTCACAACACGAATCAAGGTCCAAACAAGCCCACCTCAAAAGCTGAATATGAAAAGCGAAACTGTGTGCATGTGATTTGTTACCAAACATTTATGGCAAAACCAATTGAAAATTAGGTCTAGCAGGGTCCCAAGTCAAATAACCACAAGGTTTAGTGAAAGGTTATTTATGGCAAGCAACTCTAATAACTAATAAGTAGGTCCTAAAGACCCCAACTTAAATAGGTAGCTTTGCAAAAGGTTATTCAACTCAAAGGATAAAGACACCAAATTGATGCCAAACATAGGTTAATGCTTCTACTATGATTTTATATACTCTTATGGCCAGCTATGCTCCCCTTTTTGTGTCCCCAAAGGCATTGTATACTTGACAACGATCTTTAACCACAAAACCCATTTCATTCCTTTAGTCATTTTAAATCCTTGGTTGGTAGAATTGGCAAGAAGTGTAAATTAGTGATGAAAGTATATTACTAGTGGACTTGATTTTTTCCTTTTACATCAGGGTAATCATTAAACAAAAGTTAAAGATTATTCTCTTAATATATTAAAATTTATTTAAAAATTTAATTTTTTTTTATAGAAATATATTTTCATCCAAGTCAAAAAAGTGAACTTCTGATGACATATTTAAGAAATAAGATTATCTATCAATCACGTCATATTTTATTGGTATTTGTGTGTTTAGTTCTACAATGCTTAAAAATAAGTTAAATATTCATGTTTATGATTTTACAATTATTTATAACTTCTATATTTTAACAAAAAATATTAGTTTTTAAGGTTAAAATATCTTTTTAGTTCTTATAGTTTCACTAACTTTATCTTTGAGTCATTATAATTTAAAATAGATCATTTTAATTTTTATACTTATATTTTTTTATTCATTTTTTAATTTTTACTATTAATTTTTTTGTAAAGTCATTTTCGTGTGAGCAATATGGGGCTTAATAAATTTATGTGACACTGATATAATAGGTTTTATAGACAATAATATGTCACTTAATAGTTTGAAAGAAAAAAAATGAAAAAGTCTGAATAATTTTATAAACAGTTAATATTTATTGTGACTGAATATGAATCAGATAAGTCGTTAATTATTTATGACTATAAGTAATACATCATCGTCTAAAAACTAAATACATTTCTATCATGTAGATTTAATAAAATCATATAAATTTAATAAACATATGTCACTTACATAAAAACAATATTATAAAGATAAAAACAAAAAATTAAAAATATAAAAATATAAAAATTTTAAAAGTATATTTTAAATATATAAAAAAGATTAAAATGATATTTTAGCCCTTTTTTCTCTTTTATATTCGCCATACATCCAAATATACCATACACAGAATGGCACAAATACTTGACTATATTAGTTCAAGACTAATAACACTAGGTCACAACTTTCAATTACCGATGGTGAAGTTTTGAACAATTTTGGCATTCATAACATCCATATATATATTTGCCTATGCAAAAGCATCAATATTGATTTGTTTGGAATGAGGTGAAAATGACAAAGAGAAAGTTTTTTTTTTTTTTTCTCTCAGTGTATCATTGTGATTATCAATAATTTTTTGTTGACCAATTCCCTATTATCTAGAGCATCAGTCAAATTTAAAAAGTAGAAAATAGTTGACACACAAAACAAAGTGACACTCCCTTTCAATGTAACCAATTTCTTTTTCTCTTTCTTTTCAAACTTCAATTTCGTGTCTGTTATGATTGGAAAATAAATTATTGGAGTTAATCATAGATACTAAGCTGCTGACTTAGGCGATGCTTGCCACCCACCTTGGTTGTCATGATTAAATGTCTCCATATAATATATTTTTATAACCTTTTCTTTTTACTTTTTCAATTATATTTATTCTTATTGTAAATTTTACTGTTATCCCGCATACGAGATATTGTCCGTTTTGATACTCGTTAGGTCGTTACAGTTTTATTCTTGAAAAAGTGCCTGTAGGTCAAAGAGAAAGGGTATTTTATAAACTATCATGCCTCCACGTGACGTGGAACTTTTAAACATACCGAAATAATATTATTATATTACTCAATTATTATATTTTGTTGCAAAAGAGTATATAAATACAATTACTTTAATCCCCTTTTCCAGAAATTGTTCTTTCCTGTTGAACTCGTGGTTCAGTATTCCTCTACCAAAACATTATAAAATGGCAAGAAAAAGGAATAAAATGACAGCCAAAACACATCGTGCAATTCTGGAAACAAATTAATGAAGAAACTATGTTTTTATTTATTTTGTATAGTGATGTTCTAGCTTTAGAAACATGGCCAACGATTAAGAAAAAGTAACTAAATAGGGTTTTAACTTTTAAATATCTAACTAAATATCCAACATATATAATTCTTCCATCTTAAAATCGTTATCATTTTAACAGTTAGTTTATTTTAAATTTATTCTGTCCTGTGCAATGAAAATTTGAAAACACTCTCACAACATATATTACATATACTGCGGCAATTTTTTTTTATATGTAATTTCAACTTAATATCTAAATTATCATTATTAAATTTTTATAAATTTAATACTTTAAGATTTTAAATTAAGATATGATGTTAAGTTCACTTTGTAATATTTACACCTCTTATTTAATAAACATGTCTTTCTTATTTCTCTATTTCTTTTTTTTTTTTTTAAATCTCTAAGTAACTTTTAAATTTATTCTTTTTAAAATAAAATTCATTACCAAAATTTATCTTTTTCATTCACCACCTATTCTCCTGCCTCTCTTTCTCTGCTACTTTATTTTTTATTATTTTCTTTTTTACTTTTGTTTTACTTGGTTTCTATCTCCAAAAATCAAGACACTCATATCTTATCTTTATCATTATTTAAACTTATTTTTCACACTTTTAATTTCATCATTCTTCAAATCCTATTTTTTTTCTTCTTCTCCTTTATTTCTTATATCGAATACAAGGTATAAATATGTATTACATTATAATTTTTATCTATAATTTATTTATTATGACATATACGTAATAATGATTGACGTCTTTGGTAATTAGACATGTAAAAAAAATAGTTCATGATTTTTTTTAAGACATTGACGTTTATTTATACAATCCTATTAATTTTATGATAAATGATTGATTAGAATAAATTTAAACTTATTTTTATTATTGGAAAGTAATTTTTATAATTGTGTTTGCATGTTATAATTCTTAAAAGGATTAAATATGTTTTTAGTCCCTCAAATTTATGGTAATTCTGTTTTTGGTCCCTCAAATTTAAAATTGTTGTTTTTAGTCCTTGTAATTTCAAAAAATCTTATTTTAGTCCTTATATTCAAATTTTGTTAAGAAATTTATCAAACATTATTGCATAAAATTTATTTATTAGTATCCTTATCAGTGAAAATATCACATTAAATCTGGTTAATGTTGCATAACTGTATTAATTAGTCATTTTTAAATATGTTATTGGTGACCTAAGGGACTAAAATAAGATTTTTAAAAATTATAGGGACTAAAAACAACAGTTTTAAATTTGAGGGACCAAAAACAAATTTGTCTTAAATTTGAGGGACTAAAAACATATTTAAGCCTTCTTAAAATGTATTCTAATAAAGTACTTTTAGAAAGTGTTATAAAAACATACTTTTTAAAAAAAATTCTACAACAATATATATATATATATATATATATATATATATATATATGTACTGTTTTAAAAAGTAATTTTCAAAAATATGTTTTAAGAAGATATTTTTAAAAATATGGGAAAAGAACTTCAAAAATTTAATAATATGGACCATTTTAGATAGTAGTTTTGGAAGTATGTAATTAAATATGCTTTTGAGAATTTTCTTTTAAAGTTGTTATTCTTTCAAAAGAGAACTTCCCCTTACCATTCTTTCCACAGTCCAATAAGTATTTTTAAAAAATATGCTTTAAGAATATATTTTTAGAAATAATATGTACCATTTTAGATAGTAGTTTTGGAAGCATGTAATTAAATATACTTTTGAGAATTTTCTTTTAAAGCATGTTGTTATTCTTTCAAAAATAACTTCCCCCTTACCATTCTTTCCACAGTCCAATCCTACGTAATCTTTGTCAATATCTTTTGCTTGAGAGGGATAATTTAATATTTATTTTATCATTATTCACCAAAAAATAAAATAAAAGAGATACCTTCACTCTCAATTGTGATCATTATTCACCCCAAAAAAAAGGAAATACTTTCACTCGTAATTACTTTGAGTCATATAAATCAATATGATACAAAATTATTTATTAAATTTAAGATTTGAACTCCTCTAACTTCATTAGAATTTTTTTTTATCAAACTCGGAAGTTTGATGCTCGAGGACCAAGTGTATAACACAAATTAAATCAATAAACATTAGTTATTCGATGTTTAATGGTGATGAATTTCAATTATTAATTCAAAATTTGATTTAATACTTCAAAGAAAACGTTTGACTTTGACTATTGTAATATTTTAAGTATTGCAATACTGATAAAAACATTTACCTGGTATTTTAAATATATTGTTAATTGTAATGTAATTTTTTAAATGTGTAAGACATTTATATAATTTATATTTTATACTTAAAAGTTACGTTTACAGTTTTTAATTTAAAAGGTAGTATATTTGATAAAATAAAAAAAAACTACTAGAAAAGTGTCATTTTCTTGTGAATTTTTCTATAAAAAATATTCGTAAATTTTTTTTTGCGAATTCTCTTACAATAATAATTTCACAAAATTTTTTGGGGAATTTATTTATGAAAAATAATTTACAGATATTTCTTATAAATTTTTTTATAAAAAATAATCTACAAAATTTTTTTACAAATTTTGCGACAATTTTAATGATCATAGAAATGTTTTTCCATGGTAAAAATTTACAAAAAAATATTTTAAGAATTTTATTTTGTTTCTTGCAAAAATAAATTCGTAAGTAATGTTTACTAAATGATAGAAAAATTTTGCAGGTAACTTCTCCTGCGAATTTTCTTGCCAATTTTAATCTGCAGGAAAAAATCAAAAAAATATTTAAATTTATAAGTTTAATATTTAAAAAAAACTTCAAGTCCCACAACGATTGAAAATAAAATAATTAAAAAATATATAAACTGGGACAACACTTACCTTACAAGTTGATTTGTTTGGTTGATTGTTAGGCTTATAATCTACAATCTTAGAGTTTAAAAGATTATTTATCATATGTTAGAGGCGTGGAAACAAACATTTCAGATGAATTCATTGTGTGCAATAAAATTTTGTAATAATTTTTTAAATTTTTTTTGTAAAAAATATTCCTGTAAAATTTTTTGCGAAAAAATTTGAAAAAAACTTTCCTGCGAATTTTTTTTGCAGGAAACTTTTTTACAAATTTTAAAATTTGCAAAAATATATTATCTACGAAAATATTACTTGTAGATAAAATTTTACAGAAAAATTTGTAAAAATAATATTTACTATAAATTTTAATACAAAATTCATAAGAAAAGTCACATATAATAAAATAAGATAAATTCTAATAACGAAAGTTTAATATAAAACTGTTATGGTAAGAGAGTCTGATCCTCCTCGACACCTTGTCAATTAACCTTCCTAAAATTCTCCATCACAATTTTGGCTACCATTAATATGGTTCATTGTTTTAATTTTACCTTTTTTTTATCGATCGGATTACCAGAAGATTTACAATAAGTCATATAGGGCTGATCAACCATTTAAGTTAAGGCTTTTATTTTATCATTTTATCTATGATAATTGTTTATAGAGTTTAAAATAAATCTTAAAATAAGTCTTATTTTAACTTTTAATATGATATTAATTATTTTTATTTAAAATTTTAATAATTTTTTAATAAAATTATTGTGTTGCATTATTTTTAATAAAGAAGATTTATAATAAGAATAATTTGGTAAAAAAAATTCTATTATTTATTTATTTATTAAATTTTATTGCTATGTATATAAAGAAACTCTAAAAATGACATTTATTATGAATGAAGAGAATATTTAACAAATATTTATTCTAAGTTTATATTACTTCTATTTTTATTTTTATATATAAGATTTAATTATCTAATTTATCAAAAATAAAAAAAATAGTTAATTTAATTAAACACTCTTATATTTTTTAATCAATTAGAGTGTATGTTATATATTATTTATGTATTCTAATTAATCATTTTCTTTCTTCTAATAGATTAGAGTTTATGTTGTTTAAAAAAATTTATAATTAATTTTTATTAAATTAAAAAAAATATTTTAATTAAAGATATTTTAATTTGAAAATAATTAATATATGAATCAATATTAATTGAATCTTATATTATGTAAAATAAATAAATATTCTAAATTGGATCTTATTATATAAAATGAAAGTAATAAATTTTAATTAATAATAAAAGTGTGTTAAAAAGATTATATTAGTAGGAGCACTCATAAATAATGTGCACACAGTCATTAATTACAAAATGTAAAAAGATTACTAAAGTTATGTTGTAATCTGTTTTTGGGTTGAAATATACGCCGACACGACATCAAGACATGAGAAGATAGGATAGTTTCAGAAGATTTATATGAAAGATTACTAAAGCTATGTTGTACTAAAATGAATCTCTTAAATATCTCCTTATTGGTCCCCCTAATAAGTAACGTGAGGTTACTCTCACGATCTTGTTTCAGAAAAACACAACCTTGCTTTAAGGATAGGATAGTTTTACCTGGAAAATAGTGACACCATCGATCATTTACGTGACCCACTTTTTTTTATTTTTTATTTTTTATTTTTATCTTCCTGAATACGTAGGAGTTTAGGACTCAAAACAGCTTCTGTTTTTGTGTTGAAAACGCTGACACACTACGCTTCTTCTTTGACTCTCTAAACCAATATAAATTGGCGTATCCTTTGCTTCACTTCACTTACTCTCCATATTGCTTTTCTTTCTTCAAATGGAGAAGCTTCATCATTTTGTCTTCATTCTCTTATTCCTAGTCCTTGTTCATAGAGGAAAGGTATTAGCTTTGAAGAGCCAAGATGGATCAGAGGAATGGGGATACGTACAAGTCAGACCCAGTAAGCCAATGCATCACAATTTTGTAATTTCAATTCATTGGGACATTTTTGAGTGTGTGGCAAAAGGAATCTATAGTGAAATTCAGCTGATAGTTTCAGTTTCAATTGTTTTTTGCTTTACAGAAGCCCACATGTTTTGGTGGCTTTACAGAAGTCCCTATAGAGTGGAAGACCCCTCTAAGCCATGGCCAATTGTTCTATGGTTGCAAGGAGGACCTGTAAGTATGATTCAATGGAAAAATTTTAGATAGACTTTCTTAGGTACTTTTACCGTTGCTCTTCAATCAGAATCGGAGTCTCACCTTGATAAATTTATGTTGACATTTACTACAATTCTTTGTTATTTATCATAATAAATCTCTAATTCTGATAAATAAATAAAAAACCAAAAAGTACTTAACAATTATATTTAAGTTTTGTCTTTGTTGAATTGGGTTGTGATGTTATCAACAAGTACAACCCATAATGTGAGATTTCCAAACATTGAGCAGGGTGCTTCAGGAGTTGGGATTGGAAATTTTGAGGAGGTTGGGCCTTTGGACACAAGCTTGAAGCCACGCAATTCCACATGGTTGAGAAAAGCAGATCTCTTGTTTGTGGTAATAACTATGAAAAAGAGTTTTATTTTTTAATTTTATATATATATGCACATTTTGTGGCTCTCAGTTATGATCGCTCAATGTTTTTTTAATGTTGTGGACGGTATAGGACAATCCAGTTGGAACGGGGTACAGTTTTGTGGAGGACAAAAAGCTCTTTGTGAAAACAGATGAGGAAGCAGGCACTGACTTGACTACATTGTTGATTGAGATATTCAATGGGGATGAGAAACTGCAAAAGAGCCCTCTGTTCATTGTGGCAGAGTCATATGGCGGCAAATATGCTGTCACTCTTGCGTTATCTGCTCTCAAAGCTATAGAAGAGGGGAAATTGAAGCTTATACTTGGAGGTAATTCTCTCTTGAATTATATGCTTCTGTCATATTCTAGATTGGTCTTTTGGGGTGAACCCATGATTCCTCCATACAGAGTTAGAGACTAATCTCTTGGTATATTCTGAAATTTATTTAAAAAGTTAATCTCTCGCATCATATACGTTATCATACACTTGGTGTCAAGGATTGAATCCTAGGCTACATGTTTAAGAGATCAAATTATTTATCAATCATATCGCACCGTGTTAAGGGATTAGTCTTTTTCAATATGTGATGGTTAAAAACAATTTTAACTTACGAGTGGGGTTAAGTGGTGAATTTCTTTATGTTAGTTAGGAAATGGGTCAAATGATGATTTGGTGTAACTTTTTTCCTTGTGTAGGTGTGGCATTAGGAGACAGTTGGATCTCCCCAGAAGATTTTGTGGTATGTAATAAGTAGAATTGTTCTGCCATGCAATTTATGTTGAACTTTCACGTTTCTCAATATTCAATCCAATATTGCAGTTCTCATGGGGTCCTCTCCTCAAAGACCTCTCAAGACTTGATGATAATGGACTGCAAAAATCAAACAGGTTAAATCAGTTTTCCATCTTCTCAAGTAGAAACAACCATGTATTACACAGCTAAAACTGAAGTAATATTCTATGGAATGGCCATTTTCTGCGTTATCTAACAAACCCATTTTCAATATCAGTATAGCTGAGAGGATCAAGCAGCAACTTGAGGAGGGTAAATTTGTTGATGCCACCAACTCATGGAGTGAACTTGAGTCAGTGATTTCTGCTAGCAGCAACAATGTGGTACTATGATCTTCATTCAACATCTTTCTATCTCCTCATTGTGCTTTAATGTGTACTACTACTTTAGTACTCCTAAAAGGTCCTATAATTTTTTGTTAACTTCAGGACTTCTACAATTTTTTGGAAGATGAAGGAAGTAATGACTTATCAGCAATGGAGTTGGGGTTATACAAAGAAATATCGATGAAGAGGTACTCAAGGTATCTTACTTTCTTGAGGTCAAGGTCAACTCCTGGTGGTGATAATGATCTTGACGAGTTACTAAACGGTGCCATAAAGAAAAAGTTGAAGATCATCCCTGAGAATGTCACGTAAGTCTGTTTTTCTTTGACAACAAAGGACAACTCTCAATTCGACTTCAAACCAATCAAATGATCACTTAGAATTGTGCTGACAGATGGGGAGGGCAGTCAAATGATGTTTTTACATACCTTGAAGGTGATTTTATGAAACCAAGAATTAATGAGGTAAGAAGAAAACAAGTGCTGAATAAGCTCAAAACTATGGTTTTAACTTATAAGTTTCTATTTAAATGAAAATAGCCCTGTTCTCAACCATATCCTATATATATTGTCCATTTGAGCTTGAAATCAATGTTTCTAGTAAGCTTTCTGCTTTCCCGATTTTCCTTTCCTATTTTCAATATTTTTTGTTCTTTAATTTAAAATCCCCAGGTTGATGAACTGCTGGCAAAAGGAGTCAATGTGACTGTGTACAATGGACAAGTAAGGTCCCTTTTCCCAACACTTTCATATTGTATAATAAGAATTGAGGATATTCATAATTGGATGCATATAATATTGGTCACCCCAATTATTTTATTTAACATGTGGACTAGTTACCATCTTATCAGATTATTTTATTTGATTGATTTGGCGATCTTGTTTTATCCTTCAAGTTTAAACATGTTGTGTTTTAATATCAGGTAACATCATATTCTGTCTGATTATTATATTTATAGGTTGATCTGATTTGTGCAACCAAGGGGACTGAAGCTTGGGTTAACAAATTAAAGTATGCATCCCTTTCTCTCCTAATTTATCCTTCAAGATTGTTGAAATTGAAAGCAAAGTTTCTTATCTTTTTATTTTTATTATTCTATAGGTGGGAAGGGCTTAAAAATTTCTTGGGGAAAGACAGAACACCCCTCTACTGTGGAAGTGACAAATCGACGACCAAAGGCTTTGTTAAGTCATACAAAAACCTTTACTTCTATTGGATCCTCAAAGCTGGACATTTTGTAAGTCAACATCAATCACCTTCTCAACAGCTATGCATGAGTTTTCAATGCAGCAATACAGTATTACTAGCATCAAACAAAGTCACTTGCCTTGTGCTCATCCTCACGTCATCTTCTACATTAAGAAATAAAATAAATAATTACTACTTAGAGTCATGAAGATATAAAGACCACAATCCAATTCTTCTACTATTATAAAGGTTCACTTTGATATTCACTACAAAAACAAAAAGATAAAATTATCAGACCATTTTATTTTGAAAAAAATAACAGGCCTTATGTTAAGATTATTTACTGAGTAATAAAGTTATAAATTTTTATAATTTACCATAACTTTTATTACTTTTGTAACTAAGAAAAAATAATATGGTACTTTTTGTAAGAAAATCAAAGAAGGTTTTATAGGAAATAGTTATTTAATTTAACCATATATAATAATAGCAAAGTGAGTAAAGATTGCTAGTCAGTGTCATGTTTTTTTGTACGTAAAGTTCTCTTAGGATCATCTTAGGATCACATTTTTTTAAGAATCCACTCATCTTTAGCTGTCACATAATGAATATGCTTTCCCAAATTCGATGATTCGTTTCTTTCTTTATTTAGATGGGTTTTCACGTGTGTGATGCCAGCAAAATAAAGTATTCTCTTCCTTATTTTTGAGTTACCTTTTTAAAACACGGAAAACGGAACCATAATACAATAACAATCAACTTTGCTAATATGTATTTTTTTTTTACCACCATACATATCAGGAGGTAATTCTGTTTAAGTAGCTTGTAAAGTTTACATATATAGTTGTATCAAGCTCGAAATTTTTTTTTTAATGTACATCTTAATCTTTGAACCTTTGTTTGGTAGAAAAAAAATGTGAGGAGAAAAAAAAATAGGGTAGAGAGGAAAGAAATGAATTGTTTGATTTATATATATAGAAATGTGAGGCAGAAAATATAAAGCGAAAGAAATGAGTTATTTTGCGTGTAATACTCATTCTCCATTTTACTTTTATTTTTAGTAATTATGTCGAAGTTGATGACTATTTTTTTCTGTTAAAACTTTTTTGACTGCTTTTATTTTTCCTCTTTTTATTTTTTCCTTATTTGCACAACTAATTGAGAATAATATGGAGTTTTTACTAACGTATCATATTTTCTCTTTTTTTATTTTTCAAACTAAACACTCCAAAATTTATCTTATTTCTCACCTACTTTTATTTATCTTATTTTCTTTTCTCTATTTTTACCTATCATATATCTTTCTTTCTTTACTTCAACTGACCCCAAGACTTCATATGTCTTGAAACGATTATTAAAAAAAGCATTAAAAACTTTTTAAAATTTTAAAACATAAAATTAGTATACTTTTATTCTACAGTCTTCATTTATATTTTTTCAACTTGCTTTAAAAATATATCTTAACCAAATCAATCACGAAAACTATAAATTGGAAATCAATTTTTCTATGAGAACAAGCTATATCCTTCAAATATAAAGATGGAAACAATTAAAGCAGAGGAATTTATGATAAGGGTGTAGCAGAAGATGAGATTAAGTGGGATGGTGACTACGTTATCACTTTTCGTGGGAAACATAGTGTCAGAGTCCTAGTTATAAGATCTAATGATAGTGTCTCTTGAGAAAAATCAGATATGTGTGTATATATGCTTCAGTTGTTTTGTCTCCTCAGAGTACAGTGAGTAATCTATGACGTGTCTGCAGGTACCCACTGATCAACCTTGCGTCGCACTAGACATGGTGGGTGCATTTACACACTCACCAGCTACATGACATTTCCATACAAAACCAAATAAAAACACTAGTCTTTGGAAGATGAAGCAGCAACGTTCAAGAGTCAACAACACAAACTGGAACAGGATCAAGCACTCAACAGCAATAAAAATGACTCATCAAAGTGATCCATGCTATTCATTGTTTGCTTTACCATTCCATTCTTTTAGAATGTCATAATTAATCATATATATATACTTTTTTTTTATCTTACAAAGTCTGTGCCTTCATTATTCTGATTTTTAATTTAATTGAAAATCATTATTTGTTACTCAAGAAGATGATATTGTATGTATACTCAGATATAAGAAAAATTGATAAATATAATAAGCAAAATCTGATTGAGAAGAATAAGAAAAACATAAAGAAATAAAATGAGCTAGGCATAAGTCGAAGATTCAAAAAGTAAAATATTATAATTCATTGTAAATAATAAATAAAAAGTATTTCTTTTTTTTTTTTTTGGGCTTAGAGAGAGAGAGAGAGAAGGCAAAGAACCTTGAACTACTTTGGTTTGGGCAAGAAATAAAATTCTTTGTTTGCATTAAAAGTGAACTTTCAAGATTAGTATGCATTACTGAATATTAAGGGATGTATGTTAGTAGACAAATCAAATAACCATTTGAAGCTTGGCTTTACATTGATCAAACCCTAAAAGGAACCAAACATAGCTATCCTATCTAACATCTCACTGATTCCAAAAGCAAGAGTAAAGGTTTTCTATTAAGGGATATGGTTGGGACCACCACATATGAGACCAATTTCTAGGTAACAAATAACTGAATTTTATTATCATAAATTGAAAAACCATTATTTCATATCACTTAGAAATTGATTATATATTAAATACGTAGTGATCTCGGACCGAAATGAAGACATATAATTATTTCTGTTAAAGGAGTTTCAGCATGGGAGGATTGTTATAAACAAATATCAATTAAAAATCTCACCAAAATTTGCTCTCTAGTGTTTTTGTTCATAGTCGAGTGATTTTCAATTTTCAATTGCAATAAATTGTTTGGTCCTACCGGGCCAAAAAGTAGAAAGATGAAAGAAAGGCATGCATGAAGATTTGGATTTGAAAAGTAATTCAGATACTTGTTGGTGAATAGCTTCAAACTGAATGCATGTTGAAAGCTAACCACAACACTAATCAAAATTACAATTAGATACGACCTGTGATAACCCAAAATATTTTGGTGATATATATAGTTTAGGAAGAACTTGGAGATTCATTGGCAGTGAATAGTTGATGATGCATTTGATGACTGCCTCACATAATAATGAGCATAAGAAGAACCTCACCATTTGCCCCACGACCAAGTTTTGCTCTGTCGCCAATTAGCCATTAAATTCATCCACCTACAAGTCGTACAACTTTCCGTGCAACCAAAAAATAAATTACTGAGACTAAATGTAATCAAGGTACAGATAAATAACATCCCAAAATTTTGGAGTTCAATGCCCGGCGTTGATAGAATGATAAAATTTGGCCTAGTGGTAGAAATTGAAGTAGTATATATAAAATGCTATGTTGAAGCTCTAGAACTACTATTGTAATTTTAATAGAGAAAAAAATTGAATGATAAATTAAAGCTTGTTTTAATGTTTTGCGTACAGAACGATCTTGAGTTCTTAGTTAGTTCTACGCTCTATCACCAATATAAAATATACTTTGTATTTTTTATTGGCTTTTTTGGCAAAAGAAAATAGTTTTAATTGTTATTACTATAATATTTTTTTGATGCATAATTGTTATTTTATAATATTAATTAATGAACAATTTTTTTTAAATTTTACTCTTAATAATTAAGATGTTTTTGGAGAAAATAATTTATGTGAGAAATAAAAGAAATTAATTAATATCTTTTTTATCTTTTACAAAAACTAGTATCTTAAATAAACTCTTATAAATATGAATCTTTAATTTACACAAAAATATTTTTAGAAATTTTTCTTCGATGAAAGAGTTTTTTAATTTTTTTTAACATTTTATCTAACTCAATTTTATTTATTATAATTATTTATTAATTAAATTTTAATATTTTTAAAATAAAATATCAATAAATAAAAATAATATTATGCTATAATATAAATTATTTATCATAAATTTAAAATATAATTTATATGTTTATAAATATCTATATATATAAATTTTAAATATGATTTATATATTAAAATATAATATTTATTAATATTTTAACATGTGTAATGTAGATGCATGTTTATTATATATAATTAAAAGTTATAATAAGTTTTATATATATATATAAATACTATATTTTTGTAAATAAATTTTATTTGATATTAGTATACATAAATATTTCAAAACATATGTTATATTGTAGATTTATAATAAATAATTTTTATTGTAAAAAATTTATTTTTTTTCATTGATAATTCATTCATTTTAAAATATTAATGTTTAATTCATAAATAATTTTGATAAATAAAAACTAAATTAGATAAAAAGTTAAAAAAAATCTTATAAACCCTCTCATTGAAGAAAAACTCCTAGAAACATTGGGATTGATTTGTACATATAATTTATTATGAATTTTAATTATTTTGTTTTCGTATTTAATATATAGGAGTTAATTTGTATATATAATTTATTATAAATTTTAGTTACATTTTGTTCTAACCGTAAGTTCACTGATATCGTTAGAGTCACTACATGTATTATTTACTTTGGTGCTCACTGAGCCATCACAATTTTGTCCTTGAAAAGATACCTTGATGGATTAAGGAGGGAGGATGTTTATAAATTATCTTTAGTCTCAATTTCTAAACGATATGGACTTTTAGGACTACCAGAACAAGCCCCTCAATCGAGGCTAAAGGATAAAAATGGCCTAGGCTCTTCTTCTAATGTCAATGTTCTAACCGTAAGATCACTGACATCGTTAGGGTAATTGTGTTTGAGGTATTGTTCGCTTTGATACTCATTGGAACCGTCTCAATTTTGTCCTTTAAAAGGAACCTCAATAGGTTAAGGAAGGAGGTTGATTATAAACTATCATTAGTCTCGATTCTTAAGTGATATGTGACTTTTAAGCATATCAGAACAAATCCCTTAGTTGATACTAAAGAGTAAAAGTGGTCTAGGCCTTCCTTCTAGTGTCAATATTTCAATCGTAATTCTGCTGACATTATTAAGGTCATTACATTTGAGGTATTGCATACCAACTACCACGTGAAGACATTAAAGACATGTGACTTAAATCGATTGTACACCAACAAACACAATGTGAGTAGAATTGGTCATACAACGACTACCACACAAAGACATTGAAGACATGTGACTTGAATCTATCGTACACCAACAAGTGCGACGTGAGTAGAATCGATTGTACACCACTACCACATGAAGACGTTGAAAACACATGACTTGAACCAGTCATACACCAACAAGCACAACATGAATAGAATTGATTGTACACCGACTACCACGCAAAGACAATGAAAACATGTAACTTGAATCAGTTGTACACTGACAAACATGATGTAAATAGAATCGATATTTTGGTGATTGTCGTTCAAAGACTTCTATGACACATGACTTGTATCTATAGCAAATTTTTAAATACAAGTTGATTATACTGTGTGACTAGGGATGAGAATAGATTAGACCAGATCAAACTTAAAATATAGGTTGGGTCTATTATGCAAAATTAAAGCATAAGCTTTACCTATTATTTATCATAAGCTTTTTTATAAGTCTGGCTTGATCTTTTTAAAGTTTCATCTAGTCAAAAGGGTGTAATCGAATTGAATTGATCAAGAAGGTCAAGCCAAGCCAGTCTAATCGGGTACCTAGGTGAGTACCCCACCAATCATACTTTCAAAATAGGTTAACATTTATCCAATTCGAGACCTATTTCCAATAAAAAAAATCTTATTTTTAATAATTGTGATAACACATCAAGATATGGTACTCGATAATGGATAAAGATCATAAAGTCTCAAAATTCTCAAAGCCCATAAAGTCATAACGTTCAAGTATAAAACCTTAATCCTTAGGTAAAGATAGACAAAATATATTTTTGAATATTCTAACTTTAGATGTATGATTAGATTAACTTAATATGTTTTTCGAATCAAAACACATTTAATAAATACTTAATATTTGTATTAACTTAATACGTTTTTCGGATCGAGACACATTTAATAAATATTTAATATCTGCATTAACTTAATACATTTTTAAAAAAAATACATTTAATAAATATTTAATATGTGCATTAACAAATTAAAATATTAAGATAATCTTAATTCTTGTACCACTTCACAACCTTGGACGGCAAACAAAAGAGAACATGAGTAATTTTTATTGTTTGGTTAGTTGATTATTAATTTTAGGTGTATCTATATATTTTTTTTAATTGGATTGGGACTTATCCTCATCAGCAGACAGCAATACCATGTTTTATTAGAATCGATGGCAAGAGATTCTTATTGAAATATGCAACAGATATAAAAAATATGAGTATAAAAATTGGAAGTCGTGCAATAACCCAGTTATCTTATATGATGACTGGAATAGCTAGGAAAATAACAAGGTGAATTTGATGAATGGGATAGCTCTTGATTTTAGGCTATTGTGCATCTTGTTTTGTCTTTATCTATTGTAGTTTATGTCGTTTGCGCAACCAAGGAAGTTGAAGTTAGCATAAGAAAGCTCTAGTAATTCTTCTTTTGTCCCTTTCGCTATGGAAAGGGCTGAAATTTCTAAGAGAAGGATAGAACACTCATCTATTATTGGGGAAAATGACTAGACGCTCAAGGAATTAGAGAATAGAGACCGACTCATCAGAGTTGGGGTGCGTTCATACATGTGCATTATTTAATTTTACCTGCATAACTTGAATATGTTGTAGCTACCTAACGCAGTAACGCTCATGATCAGCACTGTTTCGCATAACATGAGTGGACTGAATCAAACTGTCCCCTAGCGTCGAAACTGGAGTCAACAAGCAAGCTAGAACAGGTTAAAGCAGAGAACATCAATAACTCATGTAAAGGAGAGCCTTAAGAACCTAATTTAGCCTTATAAAAAATAAGACAATATTAAATATTTTTAATAGTAATTTATTTTTTAAAAAACGAATTTAGTTACTTCATAAAAGATGTTTTTCATATTATCTTTTGATAACATAAACCAATAACAAAAAAATGTGTTTAAAGCAGTATTTTTATTAACTTGCATCATTTATTTACTGTTGTTTATGCAGTGCCATTTCTCTTTTATATGGCACAACCATATATAATTTTCTATGCTCTACCGTACCTTTGTTTTTCCTTTGTAAATAAGAAACATAAAAAATTATTGTGATCGGATTTGCTTGAATGAAATATAGCATACTCTTGCAAAATTTACCGTTGATGTCTTTCACAAAACATTTTTCGATGGTGTATAGGAGTAGTGTCTTACGTACAATTTTATTCAATAATACTTTTAAGATCATATCAAACTAGAATTAATACAATTGTCAAAAAAAAAATTATAGACAAAATTATTATAAAAAAAAAACCAATAGTTTCTCTATAAGACACGATTTGCAATGATAAATTATGATTTCTCCATATGTTATTTATTTACCTTGTTTTATAATTTAGTATATTTAAAAATTATTTTTTCAATTTTCAAAGACTTCAAAAAATATATTTTCAAAGAATAGTGATAATAATACACTCTAACATTCTCTCCAACATACACGTTATTGATTAAAATTTATCAAAAACTTCAGACTCAAATGACCATTTGAATGGAAAGTAAAACCACCAAAAATTATAATTGTCAATAAACTTTATCTAATAGAAAATGTTTAAAAAAAATATGTATTGTTAACATTTTTCCGCACTAAAAAAATAAACCTCTATCTTATAGAAAAGAGCTGGTTTGTCATAAAGCATGACTATCCTAACAACGTTGATTTTAATAAGTTTCGATTTGTTGATCTGAATATCATGTTCATGAACGATATCCTATCCACTGGTATAACTAGTTTAGATTTTAATATGTAATTCTAAATATATCAAATAATACCTGAATTGTTGCCTTCTCTAGCTTCCTCTCTCCCTCGCCAGTCTCCCTGTTATTCCCCATTCTCGTGTGTCTATGGCATCTCTGGCGAACCCAACATACACATCCGAATTCCGAACTTATAATAGTTCGCGTCAAAGACCGGATATAATATGAGAGAGAATACACAAGTGGGTGGACATTGTCCTAGGTATCTGTCTACGATGAAAAATTACTACCGTCTGGCAAGTTGCAACTGACCTAGAAAAAACATAACATGAGATCCAATAATAAAATTAACAATAATGGAATCTCTCATGTTTCTATATCAGTACATGTCTCTTCATTCTTCATAGCCATTTTATAGGCAGGGCTCTGTCAAAATTTATGAATATTTAGAAAGAAAAGGATAAATACAAAATTTTCATACGATAATTCATTCCCTCACGAATTATGTTAGTCACATCATGTTCAACTGAAATAAGACTTTGTGCAAATTGTGCGCCTTTAATACTAAGAAACAAAAGGATGTGAACAAAGGGATGACCTGAGTTACGTGAAAAAATATAATATGAAAGCAAAATTATAGTACAATTACAGCTTATTTTCAAAGGACTATCTACAAGACACCAAAGCCCAGATTTGGAAAATACTCCATAATTAATATGGGATCAAACGCCAAGCAAATACACACCATACACCACCTTTACACGGAGCTCTGCCAAAAATGAAAGACAGACGAAAAGGAGCAGAAGATTCTATATGCCTGACTTGACACAACAAAAGACGTCTACTCATTCAATCTTTTCAAGTATTTCCAACCTGGTTTTCCTCTTCCAACCTTTCATAGTAGCAACAAGGTTGATCAGTCCAACAATCTGGCTTTTACTGTATTCCTGCAATAGTTGGGATGCTTAGTTAAAACCTCAGTGCAATCAGATGTGTAACGAAACTACTGAAAGGGGGATATTCTTACCGGGTGTGCTCGTGCCCAGTGCACATATTCTGTCTCGGGAAGGTAGTAAGCCTGGTTTCAAGGTCCAAAGACTTGTATTAGTAATAAAATGTATATTGCATACAATGGAAGTTTCAAACATGTGAGATCCCAATTTATATAACAGGTCAGGCAGCAAAACCCAACGAATTCGTTGCTTACCTTGATGAAAGTTTCAACCATTTGTAGCTTGGGCTTCACATTCAGCGACACAAAATGATGTAACCCATTAATTAAGACCTGGAATGTGGAAAGACGAATTCAAACCAGCGTATAAAAACCAAAAAAGAATGACTAAAAAAGCAAGAGGTTGATGAATATATTGAACATCGTCTGCAACTCTACGTTACACAAGAATTCATATTTGTGCCATAACAAATTCAACACTTTAAGATCTGATTGCTATTAAGGTCTGAATAAAGTTGAAAAGTAATTTAAATAATGGTAAAATTTGTTATTACATAATTTAAAAGTAGGTTAATATTATACAAGGTTTGCCATAACTATTAATATAATAATCTACCATGTGAACTGCATATCCAAACTGTTGAAATTGAAAGCACTAAAAAAATGATCATAGCTTCAGAATAACCTGCAGATCTAATGACATAAGAGCTCGTCCTTCATCACTACATCTCTTCACCCGTGAAAGTCCTTCAACAAGAGTTTCCGCCACATTTTCAAGCCCATAATCCAATAATTGGTCTTGAGTCTACACATGCAGGAGCAGAATTTGAAAATCAAACTCGCATTTAAACACTAGGAATTACTTTTGTATGTTTTATTCTTTCAACAATATGCAAGTCAACATTTCAAATATAAGTGTATTCATCGAATAAGTTGTCTACCATGCACTTGATAAGTGACTCGAGATAATGAGTAACAGCAATACCTCTTTACGAAGTCCTCCATTAGCAAGTCGTGTTTTATAGTGTTTAAACTCCCCCAGCAACAAATCAACATATCTATAAATACGATCTACAAGTCAGAAATGCATATCGAATGCAGCTTATTTCCAAGATAAAATTTCAGACAAAAGAAAATACGTTTACTGTCTATAATTATGGTTGCAGCTCAATAACACTGCAACAATAACCAAGCATTTTCCTAATAGGTGGGTCCAGCTACATAGATAAAAAGACACCATAATGTTCCATTGTGAACCATGTCTATAAAAAATCCATGTACCGCCTTTTTTGATTGATATCCATTGACCTCTAAATCTTTCTCAATGGTTTTCCCTACAGTCTTTTTTGGTTTCTTTCTACCTTTAACAATAGAACTACCCTCCATTTGATTTATTCTCCTTACTAGGGCTTTTATATGTCTTCTCCACACATGCCCAAACCAAATCAATATTCTACCATTTTTTCTACAGTATGTCCTACCTCAGCTTTTTCTCTAATGCATCCATTCTTAATTCTAGCATGTCTATTATGTCATCTCATCCAATGCAATATTCTCATTTCTGTTACTTTGATATTATTCTCTTTTTGGCATTTTCCCTTGCAACACTCAATTTCATAAAACATCGCAAGTCTTATAGTTGTGCAGTAGTTTTTTCCTTTAGCTTAAACAGTACTTTTTGTCAATGGTAAGGCAACTGTTAGCAACCAAGAATAGAAATGGGAAAGAAAAGAAAGATTTTATTGAATATGATTAAAATAGTAAGAAATAGGAAAGAAATCTCTCCTCCAAGGATTTCCCCTTCACAAAGAGCTAACGCTCAATTTGCAAATGACAACTCTCATATGCATGTTACTTAAGGAGAAGTTTATTCAAATAGACTTTAAAACTATCTATACCTATTTTTTCTCCTAGATGTTTCATTTTCCTTCCTATTTTATTCTTCTAGAAGTGTTTGTGTAGAAATTTATCCAAACAGACCCTAAATCTATCTTTCTTCCCTTAGTTATATCTAGTTAGTCCCTCTAATTACCTAATATTCTAAACTCCTTTTCTTCTGTCCTAACAGTAACACTCAAGGCACTCCTCATAACTCCATTTCATGCATCCTGCTTGAATCCTCTGATTTTCTAATAACCTCTATTTCCCTATCATTTTGTATGATGGACCCAAGATGCTTAATGCTTCCGATTTGTGAAGATAAGGTCTCCAAGTTTCACCTCTAAGCTAGAACTAATGCACCCATATCTTCCTAAACTTACATTAAATATAATCCATCTTACTTCTACTTAAAAGTCATGAGCTTCCAAAGCTTGTCTCCATACCTCTAACTTATCATTCATTTCCTCTCTTGACTCTTCAACCAGGAACTAAATCATCTGCAAAGAAATGCAATGTTGCACTAACTTTTGGATATGCTCAAAAAGCACTAACTTATAGGGAGATCTGCTGTCAACCCACCTCGGGTTATCACGCTTGTCATGTCATGACCCTTTTTTACAATTCTTTGATTGCTCTAATATAACCAATACACATTCCTTTCTTCTCCAGTGCATTCCACAAAACATCTCTTGGCACACTAATATATTTGTAGTTCAATAACACCAACAGAACTAAATTGTATAAGTTATACCATTTTGCTCAATGACTCAAATATCAAAGACTTTTATGAGAAAAAACATTCAATGTCATTAAAATCATCCAGTAACATTCAGAATTGTAAATGGGAGATATTGGGCCAGTTTGTTTAAAATTAAAAAGATGATTTTTAAAAAGTATTTTTTTAAGAAGCAGGTAGAAGTTACTTGACAAAAACAGAAAACTGCTTTTAAAAAAACATTTCAGACAAACAAAGCAAAAAAAGTAGGAAACAGCTTATTTTATTAAAAATGCCTTTTAAAAAAGTTTAAACAAACAAGTCCATTCCACTAGGATTAAAACCATGTGTTTCAACTCAACAACGCAAGTGTCTAGGATGATTGGCTCATGACATGGTATCAAAGCTTCTAGGACCAAGGGAACTAAAGTTTGATCCTAGGTGCCCTCATTTTTCTGACAAAAAGTTAAATTTTGGCACAAGGTAGGTGACCTTGTGTATTCACCCAAAGGGTTCTTGCATGATAGGGGGTTAGATATAAAACCATTTGTGTTTTCACCTAACTTAATCTTTTAGATGGGTAGTTTACATGAGTTATTCTCCCAAAATTCATTCACATACACAAAAAACCGAGTGTTCATACTCAAGAACATTGTCAAAATAAGATCCCAATAGTGCAAATAAATTTTCATAGGTGCATCTAATGCATGCAATTAGTTGTTTGACTTTGATATAAAATAGCAACTATCTTAAAAGCGTTTCTTTTTAATAAAATAAGCACTTTTTTTATTTTTTGATGTGTTTGTCTAACCTTTTTTTAAAATAAGTAGTTTTACTGCATTTTTTAAGAAGCAACTTTCATCTGCTTCTTAATTTTTAAAGTACATTTATAGAAATACTTATTTTTAAGTTTAAACAAACAGACCCTATATTTAATGTAACCAACTACAAGTGATACAAAGAGAAAAATTAATGACTTGGAATTCAAATATTAAGATGATCCAAAAATACAAACCCATTATGCTCCATGCCAAGATCTTTTAATTCCCATTTACAATTGGCAACACGTTCAACATATCTGTAAAAGAATGAATAGAAGTTTAAAAAAAATTAAAAAAAAAAAAATTATTAGTTTAAACTAGTTACGACAACCTTGCAATATGTAAACATTCAAAATTAGGTTGAATTATTGTTTCCACGACTTATAATGCATAATATATCGTGCTGGTTAAGAGGCCAAAGATAAGACTCCAGGGCTTACAAATAAACACGAGCATAAAAAAAATTGTGATCATTCCAAAGCACATCCATCACCAGATACATTATTTCATTGTATTTGGCAACACAGTTTTGAGATATTTAAACTACATTAAAATTAATTTTTTACTGCAAAACTGTTCTGAATAAAAATTTCCTTTACAAAAAGGAATCCTAAATTTGAAGTTGAATTGTTGATATATCTCACATAAAAAAAATAATAAAAAATAGTATCACTTAATATATTTGGATTTTTAATTTTTATTTGCTGCACAAACCTTGTAGTCCGAACCAGGCAATAGAAATCATTCATAAAATTAAATTCATTTTGGTATAATATAATTTTGGGTTAAATAAGTTTTTAGTTCCTCAACTTTTTAATAATTCAATTTTTTGTCCCTCAATTTTTTTGACAACTTTTAGTCCTCCATTAATTTTGTCACATAAATTAGTCCTTAGGTTAAATCTCCTATGTTAAATGATGACCCATATGACCATGAGCGAATAATAAAATTACACGTGTCATATGATTTGATATCTACTAGGTAATCACGTGAACATCAATAGTTGAGCCAATCATAATTTATTGACATACATTATCATTTAACACAAGAGACTAGTCCTAAGGACTAATTTATGTGACAGAAAATCAATGGAGGATTAAAAGTTGACAAAAAATTTAAGAGGGACTAAAAATTGAATTCTTAAAAAGTTAAGGGACTAAAAACTTAATTATCCCTATAATTTTCCTTCTCAAATGATTGTCAAAGACAAAAGGATCCAAATGGTGGATGTCACTTTGATAATACAGAACTTATATAGATTAGCAACACTTCCAAAGCAACCATGTAGACTTCTTGCTAGGTATACATTTGTCTTACCCATTAATGTGCAACAGTAGTCTCACTGTAGTCCGATGAACATGTTCTGTAAGATCTGGTACAGCATCCACCTAAAGAAATCCTTATGTATTAAAGATTGCTGTTATCCATACTTAATCTCTTTCATATAAAAAATATGTAAAAACAATAGAATTGAGTAGAAATAAACTATCAGATAAAAATATGTTCTAAATATCCAATCCAAACATAATCATCCACTAGAAGTCAACACCTTGACGTTATATGTACAGATATACTCAAAAAGGCTTTAAGGATATGAGGAAACCTTATAAACAAAAAAAAAAATGGAAGGGGAGAGGAGGGGAGTTTAATGAGCAACACTTTCTCACTCCTTCCTAAGTCATGATAAATAGTTTCTTAAACTAGAAACCTTACAGCCACTATTTCATGCATGTTCAGATGTATGCATTGTTACTCTTCATGTAAATAATAGGGCACTCCAAAAAAGTAATGAAGTTTGATTCGTGTGTCATGTTGACAAATAGCATTGAAAAGAGGGAAAAGGTAGCAGAATAGCCCCCAGTTTAGCTATATAACATTGGTCCATTTACATTACCTTCCTTCCAAATCCTCCCAACCAAACAGAGTTCAGACATGAATCACAGTAAATATTAACATTAGCAGGATTTCAACTTTATCTAATCTAATCCATAACATTTCAAATTTTCATCAATGTCAAATTCCACAATGTCATTATACAAACAAATTTTTGTTGAATAGTCAACAAAGAAATCTTGAAAGAGCTGTCAATATCAATTTCCACAATAGCTTAACCCGCAGTAAGTTAAATATTAAGACTCCACATACCAGATGAACATAGAAATCCTCGAGTATAGTTGAATTACTTTGCAAGAGCATTGATTGGAGATGAGCTTTAGATCTATTCAATATTCGAGCAACAAGAGATATAGTGTCAACAGCCACACATCTTTCCTGAAACAATAAAATGATTTTATAGAGACATAAACAAAGCTTACACAGCTTCCTCCTTGATTCAAAACTAAAACTAATACAAGAAACAGGGGAAAACATTCTTTGATTAAAAAAAAAAGTTTCAATGATAAGCTAGCCAATGTAATTGGAGAACCACACCACAAAAGTTAGCCAAATAGTTGGAGAGCCCAAGGCCTCAAACACCACACTAGATTCCCATACTTCCAATGTGAAACTCTAGTCTCATGCCTTGCAATTAGATCCTAACATCCCACCATGCTCATTCCTTGCAATTAGTTACAATCTCAATTGTTGATTTTCTAATCAACAATTATTAGTGCACTTTATCCTCTAGAGTGCATTATTCCCCTGTTTAGCGAAGCCAAATCCACATATTTGCTCAACCAGATTTGAGTATACTAGCATAGTATAGTTTCTGGACCAAATTTAAGAAAATAATAATCCTTGTGGAATTTTCTTAACAGTCAATCAGTCATAAAAGAAAAAATTCAATCAACAATGTCTAGCAGATGATAAACAGTTAAAGAAATTTATAGTAGATAAGGTTACAAGTCTAGTGATTTAGTCATGCAGGAAAAAACAATACAAGTCTAGTGATTTAGTCATGCAGGAAAAAACAAAAAAAGACAGAGCATGTGAGATCTGTTTTTCCCAAAAAGAACTTCACACAAATACCTTGAGACCCAAAGAAGTCCCTGGAGAGTGAAGAAAATTTGTATTGGGAGGGCTTGTAGGTGTCAACTCAGCATGTACAAATGATGAACTCAAAGATGTAGGTGAAGACGATTGAGACTTGATCCACTCTTCACAATCTTGGTTTACTCTGGATAAAGCTGTTCTCAAGCGATCTGCATGTCACAATTGAATTCAACCACTAATAATTAATCAACTTAAAATTGGTTTAAATACCAATATTTGAGTATCTAATATACTGTCACTTACAATTAAGTGAGTTGGTCGAGCCTTTTCCACTTGAGCTAGTGCTTTGCAGACCAAATGTTTCGTATATAAAATAGAAAAAAATTTCAAACAATTGGCATATTCCCTGCATCAATGTACTGAATCAGGAAAAAAGAATTTAGAGAAGAAAAAAAAAGTACCACCAAGCTTGTATCTGTAACCTGTAAAGAAAAGATGGGTAGGGTGGGGGATGTACAGAAAGCCAAGGAAGAAATGCCTACCTTAAAGAACTCAACATTTACCACTTCCAATTTCTGCATAAGCCTTGCATATTTATCCATAGACCTTACATTTTAAGACATACAACATCTCATTTAATCCATTAATAATAATAATAATAAAGGTATATGGTGGATGGTAATCTGTTTTTCTAATACAAAATGTAAAGCAACTCACTTTAAAAGACAGAGAGAAGATCCAGTCTGGGTTGTATTCTCTTCATCATTACCATGTGAAGAGAGAGTTCTTGAATGATGAGGTTGAGAACTTCGACTTGGTAGTTGACTGTCTTCATCAATAAAGTCAGCAAGTAGATCCTCATTTTCGTCTTCTGAAACAGAATTGGAACCATTCATTTGATTTGAATCGCTCTTTCTAGGTGAGACTTTATCATCATGAAGGTTATTGGCAGAACTTCTGTCAAATTCACTACAAACTGATCCATTGGGTTGGGAGTAACCATGACCTTCGTTGGAGGTTGGTAATTTTTGCGAGAAAGGGTTTCCACTTTTAATCCAGGGAGAAAACCCATTCCTCCTAGCACCAGTCTGAACCATATTCACCGATTTATCAGAATGGATTGCACTCACATTAATTGATTTACCGCTGGATAAAGAAATCAATGGTGCTCCATCCCCAATAAGCCCTGCAAAACTGATAATTTGTACTGTTTCTGGAGGTAATTTTAGCCAAGTCTCTTTCTCCAAAACCATTTTTAGGGCCTAAGAAGAAAAAACAACAAACCTATTTAATCATTTATCCAAGACTATAGATTATGGACATTGGTCAGATGCATAGCCTGGAATATCAAATAGCCTAAACAACAATTTAGCAATTACGTAGCTAATTATTCTGCATCACAAAGTTAAAATGCCTGAAGAAAAAATACAATGAATTGATTAGTTCTTTTCCCAGTCATGAATTACTTAATTTTTGCATTTTGCAATAGTTTCTGTTAATTAAAGCATTCTTAATTTTCCACACAATTATAGCACTGCAGTTTTCACTTTCCTGGACACAACAAAATCAACAGAACCACAAATGACATAGCTGACATGTTACATCATGAAACAAAATAATATTGTGAATGTTTCAGGGTTTAATTAAGCATACAAAAATTTTGCGGCAATTTGGATTATCTTCTGTTACAAGTAAAATTAATTAGACAAACCCACAAGTAACAGAACTACAGACAAGAACATGCCATACATCCCAACATGCACCTAGAAAGAACAACATAAGTAAATAAATTTAAAATTTATGGAACAAAATTATTACATTAATGTAATAATCTATCAGTTGTTATAATCTTATTGATAGCTGGAACACCACTATAGAGACACCCTGCAGACACAGGAGGCAAGAAATGACATTGTATTTTACACATCATTCGACACTTAAAGGAACTACATAAGAAATCACAACATTATATGACTCTAACAACCATGAAGGATGAGAAGCCTTAAGGCCACTTACATGCACATTTTGTCGATGAAAAGCTATGAAATAGTTTTCACAAGCAACCTTTAATTTCTGCCTAAACTCAACTGCTTCAATTCCACAAAAGGCTTCGCCGGTCAAAATAAAGACACTGAGATCTTCATAATTTTTCAAGAATTGATGGATGCTAGCTGTACAAGCTGCAGCAGAAGAAAGCAATACTGACACACGACTTGCAGTGAGATGCCACAGATTCCTGCGTCCTCTTTGAAGGGTCTGTGAAACAAATGTTGTAGCTTCTTGGCGAAGATGGTACCAAGGAGATTCAATGCTTGATGTTGAACTGTCCTCCTTTCCAGCCTCCCTAATTGGATCACAAGAATCACTGTGTGGTGAACCAATAGTTTCAGTCAGTGAGCTCATTGTTGCAGATTCCTCCCTAGAAGATGAGCCATGTATTACATCACCGGAACTGGACATAGAATTGTTGCAGGCTCTTACATCTGAATCAACTTCCCGAGCCTCACTTGGACTACAGGAAATGTCTTCATTGCAATTGGTTCTAGTTTGCGCTGATGAATCCTGAGATTAAAATCAACCATATGTATGAGCCTGAAAACAAATATCAAACAACTAGACCCAGTAATCATGAATATAGCCTTCTTCCCAGTCTCTAGATCAGATACATATGGAAATACTGAATGTTTGCAAGATGAGTTCTCTATCATGAAATGGTGATTTACCCAACCCAGCAAAACCAAATAAAGGATTTCCCCAACCTATATGCTGACTTGTTGAGTGAGACCTTTTTAGGATCTTAAGTGTTTGTTTGGTTCAAAGGAGGGGAGGGGAGGGGAGGGGAGGGGAGGGAAGGGAAGGGATTTTAATGGATGGGAGGGAAAGGGCAAGGAAGAGAGGAGAAGGGAGGAGTTAGAAATTTTGTTTGGTAAAGAGGAGGGAAGGGAAGAGGGGTAGCACTTCTCTTGTTGGGTTCATAAAGGGAAAGGAGGGATTCAAGAACCAATTTACTTTTGTATCCTTATCCTTATAATTTTAAATTTAAAAACATAAAGATATTTTGGACATTATACTAAAAATGTTTTAAAATCCCTCCCCTCCAAATCCCCCCAATATTGGAGGGGGGTTAAAGTTAAATGAGAGGTTCTGCTCCCCCCCTCCCCCAAAAAACAATTGAATCAAACAAGAAAAGTATATAAAAATTCCTTCCCTCCCCTCCATTCCCCTCCAACCAAACAATATGTAAGAGATTTAAAAATAGGGACTAAGCAATTGGGTGGAAAACTAAGAATGACTTCTCTAACCATTGCAGAAAAATAAAAGGCCAAAATTGACCTAATAGTAGTCCATGTGACTTTTCTATGGGTATAACATGAATATTTAAAATTAAATGCACAAAGCAGAAGGAGAAAAGGCATAATGAATGGAAAAAATGTATACCTAAAGCCAAAGATGAACCAGAAACTTACCTTTCTATCTAGCTGGAAATCCATAATTTCATGGTATGAACACATAAGGTCAAATAGAACAGCCAATGTTCTTAATAAGCATTGCCTGAACTTTGAATCAGGTATTTGAAGGCATAGATCGCTGTAAGTTAGCCTGGAATTGAAATGACAACTATGAAGCCAATCTAACATAAAAATACTTGTACTAATAATTAAAGAATGATAAATATGCTTGCAGAAGAAAAAGTACCTACTATTTTGCGGAAGTCCCTCCTCATCCTAAAAAACAGTTAACATAACAATTAAATGAGTTCTTTTAAGTTTTGGTTGAAAGAGAGAAATTACATTCCTTTAAATCAACCAAACTAATCTTTAAAGTGAATCCATTGCTACAATCAGTATTATTGTTTTGGGGGCTCGAATATCAATAATTATGGGCATACTACTCTTAACCCATTCCAAGGAATTGAGCGCTGCCAATTCTCATTTTGACGAATATAAGTAAACAAATAATAAGACTAAGCTTCAGTAGCCAAGACATATGCTTCAGCTGTATTAATGGTATAATGTCACCATTATAACAGATGTCCAAAAGGTAAATTACATAGAATAATGAACAGAAGCTCCACCTCAATTTTATTCACATGTCAAATAGGGAAAATATACTATTAATTCTCCCCCCTCCTAAACAATTTCAGAATCCAGACAGTGCTAAACAACAGAAGTTAGGCAAGAAAATGTATTGCATACCTCATGCACAATAGCCTTTAATACAGAGTGTGTTTTTGATATAACTTCTTGCATGAAGAAACTCTGTATCTTTTCAGCAAGACCGACAGTATCCCCTATTAATGCATATGCATCAATTACCTGTATCACCTCATTACGTTACATCATTTATAAGATATTTCCAATAATCCAATGGCAAATATCTTCACACACATTATAATGCGAACAACAACAAATCATATCAAATATCGGTGGGTTTTTTTTTATAAACAAAAAAATTATTAATAATGGAAGAAGAGACACAAATGCAAGATAATAAGAAATACACAAATTAAACCAAGAAAGAACAGGGGAAGAAACTAACCAAAAAAAAGGGAAGAAAAAACTAAGAACATGAAACATCAAACATTATGCCAATCTCTTGGTAGATCTACCAAAGCCACACCCCCCCCCCCCCCGGAAGGACCTTTAGTTGAACACCACATAGAAGCTCAGTACCTAACTACTTTATCCCAATTGAACTCCAAAGGTAACACTTGACAAATGAAAATCCTAGCATTTCTTCCAGAAATATACAACAAAACAACCACAAATTGAGAACAACATCAAAGCCTTTTAGTATTTATGGTTCCAAAACCTCTAAAATTAACGCAAAGGAACTTCAGGAGATCTTTGAGGACAACCCAATCTTCACTAACAACATCAAACAAATTATTCCCAAGAAGGGAAACTGCTGAGCATTGCAAAAACAAAATGACAAGCATTTTCAGAACTCAATATTGAGAAGCAAATTTCCAGATATTGGTGGTGATTACTTGTATCAAATAAAAACTAGAAAACTAGCTAAGTTAGGCCTTTAGATAGAATCATGGATGGAAATTCTTACCATATCTTGGACCACGTGCTAACAGATTAAAGTACAAGAACAATAGGATATACATATAATGAAACGTAAACATCAACATATTGCAGATTATTTGTGAAACTCCAAATGTGGATAACCAAGCAAACTGGGTTAAGTTTTAAATTTTGTTTGGTTTGGCAAACAGCCAACACTAGAAAATTTGCATCAGAAACAGCTCATCAAATCAATTTTTAAGTAAATGCTAGACCCAAAAAAAATCTTATTCATAACTAGTTTTTATTTAATCAATTTCAGTTTGAACTAAAACTTTCATCATTTCTCTTCCCCTCTTTCTATTTATTTGAATTCAACCACACAAAAAGAAAGGATTAACAATCACCGAGATTGACCATACAATCTTTAATTATTAAACTAGCTCTGTTACTGAGTTTAATTTGAACCAATTCAATTTGATGAAGTTTCATGAAATTAGTTTTCGGAACTAGTTTTCATTTGCCACATACCTCCTTGAAACAGAGACACAAAAATAAAAGTGTATATGCTCACTACTTATTCCAAGACACTAAAGACTCATCACTTGCTCCATATGAGTAGAAAGCAAAGTAATTTATGGCAAAAAACAAATAGACACTCACTGTTATATAGCCATCTTCCTTGAATTCCTGGCATACTCCCAATAAAAGAGCATCCAGCTTCTGTAAAGTTCTTCCCAGCCAAACCTGCATTAATAATACAATGGAGAAAAACAAATAAATAAACAAATACACATTGTCATCAGGAACATGTTCAGTAACATAAAAAGTAATCGATTTGATTTCACAAATTTCAAACGTGCAAGGAAAATCTTAAGAATAAATCATCTTAATCCTTCCTATTAGTTATTCAAAAGTCACCTCCACACCACGACTCATCTCTTGTATTGCTGAAAGCTCTGACAAACTATCTAAGAGTTGCAAATACTCAGATAGGACTTGAAATGCCTGCATAATGATCAACATAAAAAATGAATATCTTAGAAGATGACTTAGATTCAAAAACGGGAAAAACAACAAATAGAAACCTGATTAAATTGTGAGTAATTCATCACAATCTGCATGTTAATATATATATATATATAAGCTCACCTTCCAGTAATTCCCTTCCTCTACAAGGGATTCAAGTGTTGATTGCATGTCCAAAGCACGTTGAAGTTCAGTCAAGGTTGGAAGCATGTCCTGTGAATTGAAATAGATGCATTCATGAAATTACCACCACAAGCTAATAAAGGCCCGAGTGTAAGCATGTATATACAACCCCCCTTTAACCCCAAAACAGGGAAAAAAGTGGTATCCTAGACTTAACTACTCTATATACCTAATAACAACTTATAAATACAAGAAATCAAATTTCAAAATGCACAATGAAATAAGATCATGATAAAACGGGAACCAAAGCATAAAAGCATTAAAAATAAAAAATACAAAACTAAGGCTAGTTTATACAAAGAGTGACAAAAATACCAGAAGAGCTTGTTTCTTTTTTGAATAAGAATTCACAATCAAATCCCTTGAAACCTCATTCATAGATGATGTCAAGTGTCTTCTTCCATTCTGAAAAACATTAAAAAGAAAGCAGTAAGAGCAAGATAGATCAAAAAGTAAGTATCAGCTCCTTATGAGTTATGAATCTTATGATTCTTACCATACAGATGACGTTTGCAATTCTTAAGTCTTTTTCCAATTCTCTGACCAAATTCATCCCCTTCACTGGCCAAAAGTAAGTATCAGCTCCTTATTCTAAAACTTCTTAAAAAAACTAAAACAAACAGATAAACAAGTGGTCCAGATATGGGAAGTTGGAAACTGTAGTAAAGTTGCATGAACCCAACTTCCCAATATCTCAATGAATTTAGACTAATACTGTTTATCATTTAAATGAGAAATGATATCACAATCTTCCAAATACATTTACTAATTAGGATAGAATTAGGATATTAACACGATTTATATGTCAACCAAAGAGTTTTTTTTTTTTAATTTCTATTGAGAAATTAATAATAATAGAGCAAATTACACTAACACCCATGTGGTTTCTTCAAAATTCACACGATGTTACAAGGGTACACAATATGTTTCTCGTGTAATAGGGGGTGTCAATGTAATATATTTCAAACAACTTAGGGGGTTACTGTAGGGTGAAAAAGGCAGGGGTATAGTGTGAATTTCGAAGAAACCACAAGGGAGTGTGAGTTAATTTGCACATAATAATAATGTTGTCTAGCCAATCATAAATAGACAACCTTGAAATAAGCAAGTAAAAAGACGTGGACAGCAGAAAATAAATGCTAAACAAAATATTAACATGCATGACCTCATGTCCTGAAACCTGCACAGAGGAGGTAGTCAATTCTCTTAGTTCACCTCTTCAACTTACCCATTACTTCATGATGCTCCATAACATGGCGAGATAAATGCTCAGCTACTCTATCCAGTTGTGCCAATCTAAGGGCAGCCTTCATGACAAAATTCAAGGCCAAGCATCTAATATTAGAGTATTAACATGTAGCAGCATGAAAGTAATGAGTTTCTTCTAATCACAAGAATGAAGATAATAAATGTCAACAGAGAACCGTAAGAACTTTTTCCAAAAAGTTAAAATATTATCCACTGATAGCAAGATTTAGAAACGTGAACCACACCTGTTTTTCAAAATATGTTAGCTCGTTTTCTTCAGCTGGAATGTGCTCTAAAACATGCCTAACTGGATCAAAATCCTGCATAAAGGCATTTAAAAAATCCATTCACCTCATAATTCATGGTGATGAAATATAGTAACATGAATTAAATTTCATTGGAGTGCAAACGTGAAAGGAAATTTTCACAATGTTAGCATGAGGAATATTATATTGTACATCCAAACAGAAATTTTAATTACTAATGGATATGGATTGTCATTCCCAGAAGTTCAAGTTCTAAATGAAGGGATATTCAAATATTAGTTATAACAAATCAAGGAAGAAGTTTGTATATATAAAACTTCTTAATATGTAGTGTTATATTCATGGTCCGTCTAAGGATACAAAGCAAATTCTTACTGAGAAGTTCTATGCTCTTAACTGTTAGCAACCATCTCAAGGAAATATTTGGAAACTTTCAAAAGATAAAATTTTCTGCCATCTTTCAATAAAACACAAACACACAGAAAAATCTCTCTTCAGATTGAGCAACAGAACTTCCATATTAAAACCGTTTGGGTCATTCAAGACAACAGAGGTTGCAATAAAAACAGTAGAAACTGAAACTAAAGTGGTACAGCAAGTAGCACCTCTTCATAAAATTCACCCTCCAGCTCCTCCACTACTTGCCCTTGAGGTCTGCTTCCATAAATTGAACTCAATTCTTCTGAACTTGATGAAAGACTATATCTCTGATGAGGAGGTAACCCTGCAAGAGCACGAGCTACGGCAGCTGCAGCAGCAGCTCGAGCTGGAACCTGTTCAATAACATTTATAAAACATGAAAATATGACTCTAACTCTAAAATCAAAAAAGGAGTGACTGCATGAATACCAACAAATGTATGAATATGAACAGCACAATAACCACAGAGAGCATTCATTGTTAGGTTCACTGGTTGGCTTAAGCATTAAATTACAAGAGATATTAAAATGACTTGTAGACCACTAAGTTATCAAGAATGTTGGATGATCAACTGGGTGAATAATAGCAACCATCTATGTCAACAAAATCCTCATCCCCGTTAAATAAGACTACTGCCATATTAGTAAACCAAAAAAAAAATCTCACAAGAGTTGATTGACAATGTGAGAGAATATTATGCTTTGATTGTGAAGAAAGATACAGTCATCCAATATAAAAAACAAGAGACAAATTTCAGTTCACAGTTATGATTATTAATTTATTAACAAGTAAGATTATTATAGCTACTGTGCTTAAAGATGAAACACATGAAAACAAGCCATACTCAAGATGTTATTTAAACTGAAATATAATATATAATATATATGTAAAATCACATCCTTATGACTCTCCAGTTTCACATCTAACTGGTTTCTCATAGGAACTCATATTGCCGATTGTAATGAGAACCCATTCTTTCAGTTCCTTCTAGCAAATCACTTTCACATGTAACCTGCAAATCTCTTCGGAATAGAAAATATAACTCTATCCCACTTGTGATAATTCTTGTACCCAAAACTCACGTTCTCCACTCCAGAAAAACACAAATATAAGCAATGTGAACAAATCATTCAGTATTCCCCATGGTTTTAGAATGGTCTGCAACGGCAATCGCAGCCACAATTTCCAGGAATGTGTAGGGTCTCAACGAAACTGCAATCACAATTCAAAACCACAGTATTCCCTACAACCAAAAACATCAATGGCTCTTCGCAAGTCCTCTCACAGAGCCAGCATTCTTGACGAAGTCCATTTCGTGATTTCATTATTTTTCCAAATCAAACTTGCAACCGTTTATTGTTACACCATAAGCTCCTGAATTCTATCACAAAGCCCTGCTCAGCGTTAATTCGCATCCAGGCGCATAGCAGTGTTCCATCATCAAATCCGAAACTAGTATCAAATACATTATAAGCAACACACTTAACGCGTTACCCTAACTTAACCATAAACGTGGAATACGATTCCACAATTCAATCGTACGGCATTATCTAGAACTACAACCACTCATCTAAACTTCCAAAAAGCACAAACATCGAAATTCAGCGTAATGGCGAGGCAATTGTGCATGATAATCACGCGGATGTTGATTTACCTCGGGGCGATCAGGAACGGGAGGGAGCAATCCGAGAGATCTCGCGGACCTAACGGAGCTCAAGATTTTTTCGCCGACTTTGGACAAATCCATTGCTCCTCCCTGGGAGAGCAAGAAGAACGGGAGCAAGAAGAAAACCCTAGAGCTCTCGATCCCTCCCTCGCTCAAATCGTCATTGAAGATGAACGGATTCCCCAGCACGCTTCCAAAGGGAAACAAATTCGGCTGCATCTCAGCTTAAGACCCCGAGATCGAGCGGTGACAGTCGCGTTTCATAGCGAATCGGTTGCGTTTTGCGCTCTCCGAGACTGAGACTGAGATCTGGCCGTTACGACGGGAAATGCGAGTTAGGAGCTCGAACGGCGTTTGCGTTAGAGACTTTTGCGTTTGCGTTTGCGTTTTACTTCACTGGCCACACACAGCACTGTGCATGGACGCACGCGATCGTTGCTCGGTGCTGTTGACGAAAAGTGGCTTAGAATTTGGGATCAGACAGTGACTGACTTTGCGCGCATATGGTTGGTTGGGTTTTGTTTTGTTGCTTCACTAGAAATTTACGTTGGATGGGGAGGGATTTGGGATCAAAAGCTTGGAGAAGACAACTTGGTTAAAACTTGTAAAATTAACGCCAATCGATCAACTAAATTCGATTGAACTTGCTTGTGATTAACAGTTTAATGCACATAATTATGAAATAAGAAAATATTTAATTTTTGCCTAACAAAAATCGCCTTTAAAAAAAATAGTTATTAAATATCACTCAAACCTTTATTATTAAATAAATCGGTTTCTGAAATTTTTAAAATGTATTTAATTTTAAAGAGAATTTAAATAATGATAAAATAATTATTAATCGACTAAATTAATATGTGATTTTGGATTCTCAACTTTTAATTCCATTATTTTAATCACAATTTTGATTTTATTGCTAAATGTTTAAATGTTTATTGTGACAAGTAAATAATATGATAATTAAAATAAATTAAAGTTGTAGTCTAGTATGTCTTTTTTTTTTTAAATTAACCATTTTTTTATCCTATCTAGTTGGTTAGTGTCAAACTAACTCAAATCGAATCATTTTATTTATTTTTAATAATTAAAAAAAATCTTGACCTAATCGAGTCTATGGTTCATATGATAAGTTGAATCAATTTTGACAATTTTATTTAAAGAAAATGAAAATATAATAAAAATAAAGACTAATATTATAATTTGATTTAAATATTATGTCATCGTATAATTAGTATTGTAATTTTAGTGATTGATTGATAAATATTTAACGATCGACTAAAATTAAATATAATAGAGGATTAAAAAGTATAATTTAATTTTATTAATTTAATATTTAAATGTTTTGAAAAAAAATTAAAATAATTTAATTATGATCATTGTAAAAATTCCAAAAATAAAAAACATATTTATAAAATAATTATTATAAAACTCAACAAATTTTTCACATACAATAGCATAGCATATTTTCTCTTATATACTATGTAAGATGATTAATACTAGTGTAGTGTATTTACAATAGTTAAAGTATAAGTAAAATATGATACGTGTTTCCATATCTGTGCTCAAATAAAAATAATCACGCATAGTCTCCTTGCAATAGCAACTTTAATTTCTATTATTGTATTTATTAGGTACTTATGTAATGTCATAAATGTTCGAACAAAAAAATAAAATAGAAAACGTTTTTTTCTAATAATTGTTTGAAATTATTTTTGATGTCATGATTAATTTTGAAAAATATGAAATGGATTAAAAAAATCAACTAGAAAAAAATAAAAAATAAAAATACTTTAACTACAATAGGTGTTATTAGTCGTGGTAATTAGCAAAATATCCATAAAAATAATTAATGATTGAGTTAGACCTATTAATTAAAGGTAATAAAAAAAATAATACATCAAATGATTAATGAAGAAAATTAATAAAACTAAGTTAATAAATTAATCAAATAACTAGTATATGAATTAGTGAAACTAAAAAGAAAAAATACTAAACTTATGTTAATGGTGAATAATGATTAAGAACTAAATTAATAATGATTAAGAACTCAATTAAGTGGATCCATGTAGATTCATCCTAACCTTACCCTATGTCCCATAAAAGTGGATATAAAATCACTCCCCCCTCCCCCCTTCTTTCTTTTCAATTATTATGTATTGGCTAAGTTGTAAACATAGGAATAAGAGTTTTCAAAATGACTCTTCTCTTATATCTTTTGTAGTTGAATTTTCCTATCTTTTCTCTTATCAGTCTTTTCCTCAATTTAGGTCTCTAATCATTTTCTCCTCTTCTCCATTTTTCATAGACACTCGTAAAAGATTGTTAGAAGTCATTGTTCTTAACACTCACTATTGAAACTTTTGATTAAAGAAGTAACGGGGGAGGTTAAACTGATTTATTTGGTTTGTTTTATTGATTGAAGGTATCTCTCGGTCTCTTGTGACATTTATATGTGATTCTGAGTTTATATGTGTTGTCTATTTATATTTTTGTTTAAGAAAAATGTGGTTGTTTTTACAATTTTTTTATAGGGATTAATTTTTTTATAGTGACTTAAAATGATGTATAATGCATGGGAGATGGTAATGGGTGATATACCATCTATTGGGGGCTTGATTGCACCCAAGAATGTTTCAAAATTAAGCTATTGTGCATTGTGGAGTGCATGCAGGTTGAACTAGTTGAATAATAAATCATGTTATAACTTGTGTTTAGGAACTAGAACCTTGTTTCTCAGTATTTATCATGACCTTGCAAAAATTAATTCAATTTGGACCTAGTTTGAGTGGTTTAAAACCCAACAACTAAAAGTTTTTACTTATTTAAATAATTAGTCCATTATAGTTTGGTTTATGGAAATTGATCATAATCACGAGCCTTGAATGGATCATCAAGATGCTGTAACAAATTTGATTTTAAAACTGGTTTATATTTGTATGTGATTAAGAAGTGTAATTTCGTCATGTTAAATATTGTTTTTATTCAGGTTTTTATGATTATAGCATAAAAAAATGAATATTTGGCATGTTATTTTATATATTTTAATTCTCCAAATAAGACACAAAGCTTGGATGCTAAATCACAACTTGATATATGGTGTTATAATTTGTAACTTTGCGATGTTAGTTTGTCTAATGTGGAATATTAGCTGGAATTGTATTGTTGTTTTATGCATAAGAATGTATGTATTTTTAATGTGTAAAATGATTGTATTATGTGTGAAAGTTATGGAGAAAAAAATATACTAGAAATAAAAGTTGAATATTGTCAATAAAAAACTAAACATTTTTTTTAAAACAGTGTAGTAGTATAAAAACTTTAAGAGTACGAAAAAATAGTATAAAACAAAAAACATACAAATTTTTTATATTGATTTTGGTCAACCACTAAAATTGCGTTTAGTTGTAAATCAACGTAATCAGATTTTACTATCTCTTATAATAATACAAATATTCATTTACAAATTACTCTTGGTTTAGCCTAAGTATTATTTGACTTATCTGAGTATTTCAAAAAACTAAAATAAATTAAAATTTAAGAGATAAAAAACTGAAATAAATTTTTTAAAAGATAAATGACTGAAATAAATCTTAAAAATAAATTAAAAGACTAGAAGTATAATTTAACCTTTAAAATATTATTTTATTTAATATCTTAATTTAAAATTTTGTTTTTATTTTTTAGTTCACCTATTTTATATTTATCATCTATTTCTTTACATCCTACCAAACATATATAATGTTATTTTTTTAAATTTCTTCGAAATCAAACAATCAAATTTCAATTTTATTTTTTATTTATTTTCACTCATTTATCTTTCTCTTTTCTATTTTACAATCTCTCTCTGTTGAATGAGATGTCAAATATTAGAGTTACTTTTGTCAAATAAGATATTTTCAGAAAAATACTTTAAATAGTAAAATAGGGGTTTATAATATCTTACAAACTTTTGTCAAACTTGGGCCGACGGCGATAACCCATTAGTCTCTTTTTAAGATGGGCCTTCGGTCATTATTGATTTTATCGAATTGCAGTTTGCAGACATGGACGGTGATGGATATTCAACATCACAAATCATACCATCCAAAACACACGCCTGTAAAATCCAACGGTAAAAGATGGGACTGCATCACCCTAAAGTTACACCCAACCGTAGAGGATAGCGTTCCGTGACCGTGAGCGAAACGCACAGCACAGGAGCAAGAACAGAGCAAAAGTGCTGACACGCGTACATTGCCCTTCCCTGCCTCCTACTAAACCCTTATTTGCTGAGTCAGCATCTAACACCTCGTTGTTTTTGTCGTCTACCCCATTATTATTTCCCCATCGAGGGACCGTTTTTGAAACCTTTCTCCCTTCTCGCGAAAATTGCAACGCGAAATTTCATTTAAAAAAAAAAACGAGAAACAGAGAAGGGAATAATAATAATAAAAAAGTAGATTTTCTCAGCACCCAAACAGATCTAATTTCTCACTTTCCCTTTCCATTTTCAATTCTCCAACTAACCATTCCGATTCCCCTCGCGACGAGGCTTCACGCGATAACTATCCGAATGGCTCCGTTTGCGTCAGAGAACGGCGTCGAAGGGGACGATGAGAGAGAAGAAGACGAAGAGGAGGAAGAGGAAGACGAAGAGGAAGTGGAAGATGAGGAAGACGAAGAGGAACCGAGGCTCAAGTACCAGAGGATGGGAGGTAGCATACCTTCGCTGCTAGCGAGTGATGCCGCGTCGTGTATCGCCGTCGCGGAGCGGATGATCGCTCTCGGCACTCACGGCGGCACCGTTCACATCCTCGATTTTCTCGGCAATCAGGTCAGTTAACGTGTCATCTATTCGTCGTGGAGAATCTCGCAGGTTATGTGAATATGAGCTATTATTACTCGACTTGGAGCTGGCTAGATCAAATTTACGGAACGGAGTAATTCGTGTGATTGAGAATTTTTGCTCGTTGATGTTATCTTCAAATGTATGCTAGGGATTATGGATGTAATCTGGTTTGTGTTCTCACTGCACTTTCGAGATTTCGTGTAGCTGCTGTTGTGTGATCGAGAATCTTGTAGTTTCTGTGAATTTGTGCTGTTATTACTTGAATTGGAGCTTGATAGATCAAACTTACATCACAGAATAATTCGTGTGATTGAGAAGTGTTCGTTGATATTGTCTTCATATGTATGCTAGGGATCATTGATGTAATTTGGTTTATGTTGACACTGTACGTTGTCGACATTTCACATGGCTGCTGTTGCGTGATTGAGAATCTCGCAATATCTGTGAATTTGACCTGGTATTACTCGAATTGGAGCTGGTTAGGTCAGTTTTATGGCGGAATAATTTGTGATTGAGAACTTGTGTTCGGTTGATATTCTCTAATGTGTGTTAAGGATTATGGATAGGTTTATGTTGACTTTGCAATTTGAGATTTCGTGTAGTTGCTGTCGTGTGATGGTCAATTGCTTGCTTGTGTTGTTTTCAGGAATCTGTTTTAATTGAGTTGCCTTTTTATAGGTTAAGGAATTCTCCGCACATGCTTCTGTTGTCAACGACCTTAGCTTTGACATAGAGGGTGAATATATTGGAAGCTGTTCTGATGATGGATCGGTTGTGATAAACAGCCTTTTCACTGATGAGAGAATGAAGTTTGAGTACCATCGCCCGATGAAGGCAGTTGCGATGGATCCTGATTATGCAAGGAAAATGTCTAGGAGATTTGTTGCTGGTGGTTTGGCTGGTCATTTATATTTAAATTCAAAAAAATGGTTGGGCTACCGTGACCAGGTTTGTAAGAATGTTCATATAATTAGCATATATATTCTCAATGGTACTTTTGTTTGTTAACAATAAAATTACCCCACCCTACCCTCCAAAAAGGTTTTGCACTCTGGTGAAGGTTCAATACATGCTGTTAAATGGAGGGCAAGTCTTGTTGCTTGGGCTAATGATGCAGGAGTGAAGGTTTATGATACTGCCAATGACCAGCGTATTACATTTATTGAAAAACCACGAGGGAGCCCACGCCCTGAGCTTTTGCTTCCTCACCTGGTTTGGCAGGTTAGTCAAATATCAATGTTGGCATGCTGTTATGTCATTCTGTCAAGCAGTGTATAGTGCTATAATTGAGCTTGTTCTATAGCTTTTGAACAGTGGCAGCTATAGCATTACTTCACTTGTTCTTGTATATCTCTTGATAAAGCTACTGAACTTAATCTCCTTCCATTACATGTAGGATGACACCCTCTTGGTTATTGGCTGGGGAACATCTATCAAAATTGCTTCAATTAGGACAAATCACCATAGAGCAGCCAATGGGTCATTCAGGCAAGTTCCTTTGTCTGGTATGACCCAGGTGGATATTGTGGCATCTTTCCAAACCAGCTATTTCATCTCAGGACTTGCCCCCTTTGGTGATGCTTTGGTTGTTCTAGCATATATTCCTGGAGAAGAAGATGAAGTTAAGGATTTTAGTAGCACTGCTCCTTCACGGCAGGTATATTTATATTCCTTGCAGATGATGAAATGAAATTCTTTAATATCTCATGCTGACCTTACACACCTATTATACTGTAGACCTCCCTCCCCTCTTCCTCTAGTCTACAAGACTATAACTAGTTTTCTTGGTTCATTTATTCTTCTCAAGATGAAATTTCTCCAAGTATTTTAATTTGAAGTTCCATAATACTTGGACATGTTGGAAATTATATTTATTTATTATTACTTTTTGTGAAAGATCAAATAATGAACTAAGTCAATTGGATTTTTTAGATAGCTTCATAATGTTATATAAGCAATGGTACCAGTCTACCAGATCAGCATATTGCTGCTTCCCACAAATTAGACGTTTTTGTATTACAACACCTTTTTTGGTGCATGTTAGGCCTACCAATTGTCGCAAGTAGTACAATGGATAGAAGTCTAAGTATCGAATCCACATAGACTTGCACTACAAATGATTAATCAAATTAAATGCTAATGAGGGGAAATTTATAAAATGCCGTTTGAAGAACACATAAAAGTAAGAATGTATTTTTAGGGTTTTAGAAAAAGAAAACAAATTAAAAAGATAGATGAAAATTTATAATAAAAGATATCAAAGGTTGATTTTACTGACCTTCTTCACACGTATTCTTCTAAATTATTATTCAATTTCAGTTAATATTAAGTTAATTGAACAACCAACAAAAGTATTTTAACACTAATCCTTTAGGTGAGAAATTCTAGGTTCATTGATAAAAATATCAATTCCTTGAGGAAGTTAATTAAGCAACTTGCATTAAGATCCAAGGTCTAAAATGTTGACTAATAATTTTTATCCTATTCCTAATAATAAGCGTTATTGATGTTGTTCTCTGGATCGTAGTTTTAAAAGGGTTTCTCAACCTCAGATAAATATATGGGATCATGCAAAGGGTGATCAAACCAAAGCACACATTATGAATAGAGGAAAAACAATTAATTGAATAATACTTAATTGAATAACAACATGAAAAATTACATGGATTCAGAGTTTGCTACGTCAAACCCCAACAACGGTGAATCTCTCGAATCTTACTAAAATATAAAAAATGTGAAGTCCTTTTCCCTATGTGTTGAAGTCCCTTTTATAACATTTTTAGATAGGTTTTTTCTTGTCTTGACTTGCTTAAGTGGCCCAAATGGCTTGTAAGCGGACTTGTTGACAAACTTAACACATGCTTGTGGTCTTGAGCGAACGGAGGGTCGCTTTGGGCTGTCCTACATCCTCGCTCTGGGCAAGAGGTCTTGCTATCTTTATTAACCTCAGTCTTGTCTCACTCAAGTGGCCAAGATAACTCGCTTTGAGTGAGAGTTGATAGCTTCAGTCCCTTGGTCGGTCTTCTGACTAAAACACTAACAAAAACATAAAAAAAAACACCTAAAACTTAAAGAATTCTATTAAATAAAAAAACTAATTTATTTTATTTATTTTTACTAGAACATACTCTTAGACATAGAATATGCTTGATAATTGCCTAAATTGGCTTAAAGATATAAATATATTTGGCAATTATCACCAGCCCTAACAGAGCTTTTTGAAAAAGGGAAAAAGTGTATGGAAATGATGAATTTGTTATTGTATTTGCCAAAAATAAAGTGTACCTATTGTATTATGAAAGAAAAGAAAGGTGAGATAGTGCTTATATGATCCTTTTTATAGAACTCAGAAATTTGACTTTGTTCTGCATGTGAATAAAATAATTTTGAACAGGGCAATGCACAAAGACCAGAAGTAAGAATAGTAACATGGAATAATGATGAGCTTTCTACAGATGCTCTACCAGTACATGGGTTCGAGCATTACAGGGCAAATGACTATTCTCTTGCTCATGCTCCCTTTTCAGGTTAACATTTGGTTTGTGTTGTTTAAAATTTATTTGAAGCAAGCTCTGCTATGTTGAATATACTGTATTTTCTACTGCTGATTTGGATAGCATTGCAGTATCAGTACGTGTGGTGGATTTACTGAGGAAGACAGAGAACTGAAACAGATGTTGGAAATAGGAATATTTAATGATTATCACTCTTTCAAGTAGCTTAGTTATTGTGTTGAGCTGAGTTCAATGTATCTTAGGAAGTTGTGATATTTTAATTGTTCTCTTGAAAATACTAGTAGTTATTTATTTTCCTTGTAATCATCATCATCATCATCATTAACAAATCACTCTGCTGTATACATACTCCTTCAAATTCAGAAAATAAAATATTTATTTCTCTCTTCTCACAACAGAAAATAGGTAACACACAGTATTCAAGAGATCCTTCATTCTCTTGACTTTTTTCCTCACCCTCCGTCTTCTCATCTCTTCTTTTGATATCCATACAGATCAAATTTTCCCTCCCAAATTCCTCTCAATTGCCTCACTGGAAATCCATTACATTTACCATTCCCCCTAGCATCTTACTTTCCCTTGATTACATCTCTTGAAATCTTTTAAATTAATCATTCCCTTCCTGAGAGACGAGGATTCTCTTAGCTCCTTCGTAAAATACACCTTACGAATATATATTTTCCTGATATGTATGGAATGGTCTTGCGTAATATTGTTTTTCATTCAAACGTAGGTAGCAGTTATGCTGGTGGTCAGTGGGCTGCAGGTGATGAACCACTTTACTATATTGTATCTCCAAAGGATGTAGTTATTGCAAAGCCAAGGTTGATTTCAATTTCTTTATCCTATTGTACTGATCTAATTTTTGGATGATTTATGCATGATGTATTGCTGTAAAAGGTTTTTTTTTTTTTTTTGGGGGGGGGGGGGAGAGGGGGGTGTTGAGTTGATAAACATGTTTTTAAGGAAAAATGTGTTATGTTTCCTTTTGTTTATTCTGTATTCAAAGGCACTATTCGTAGTTTAAGTGATTGATTGTGTTTTTTTCCTCAGGTAAAGCGGAGTTGAGTTGGGATTCAACAAGAAAAAAAAATGATCTTTCTCATGAAAAAATAAAAAAATAAAATTGTCTTCTACCTCATCATATCCACCAAGCGTGATAGATATTGTTTTATGTTTTTGTTTGTATATTCTAAGATAATATATAAGATAGAGGAACGCTAGCAATATTTTCTATTGTTGGTTAAAATTTATTGGAGATTACAAATTTTGGTGGGTCTCATCATTAAATAAGGAGACTCATTAATCGAGATGCAAAACTCACCAAAATTTGTAATTTCCAATAAATTTTAATCAAGAATGGAGTGTTGCTAGCATAACTCTGTAAGATATTATATGCCCATGACTTGCCAGCTGACTGCATGGTATGTCATGGAAGAATGTATTAATGCAATGCGAGCATTACTGTTCAGTTCTTCAGTTGTTGTGTTACTCCTAATATTTCTTATATTATTGCATTTCACATATATCATAGAATGGTAATCCAAGGAACTTATTTTGTTACTCATTTTAGTTAAAAAAAGGTGATGGCTCCTAGTGCCTGGAAAAAATTGCACAAAGCTCTCATCTATGTGTGAGATCTTCAGCCTTGTACATCAAGGAACTAGATCATTTAAATCAAAACAAATGGAGTCTGTTCTTTAGCTTATATTTCTTTGCTAAAAAATTTTGATGGAATTTTTTATATACGTCTAAATGTCATGTTTATGTTAAAAGTTTTTTCTACATATTTGAAAAAAAAAATTAAATTAGAATATGGAGAAAAATTGATGTGTTTTAATAATCAGGGATACTGAAGATCATATTGCTTGGCTTCTTCAGCATGGGTGGCATGAAAAAGCTTTGGCCGTGGTTGAATCTGGTCAGGGACGGAGTGAACTACTTGATGAGGTATTTAAGTTTATCATAATTCAATCTAATTTCTATTGATTTTGTGATTATTAAAATTGGATGTGTAAAATTACAGAATAAAAAGTACTTGTGAAGCACATAATTGTTATGAGGGTACATGTGTGCTGTATGCATATGGAGGCACTTGTTTATGTTGATTGTATGTATGTGAAAGCTCCTCAACTATTTTGTTTCTTAAGAAATCTTTTAATTTGTCATAATTTATTTTGCTATCAATAGCACTTATATTGACACTCAAGATGAAAGCTCAAAGGAAAAATGAAATGAAACCTATAGTATTTTTGTATTTAATGAATTGTGATTTCAATATATAAAGCAATTAATCCTCTTTCCTCCGTGCCTACATTTATAGTGAAATTGGAATTTGATTTGATTAGTATTGAAGCTTGATTGACCCTTCTCTTTCCTGTCTAGTTTCCTCAAGATTCTATTTTGATGCAATTGGTACTTGCGTTTGTTTTTGTATAGTTATTTTCAAGTCTCAAGGACACCTTAACCTCTCCCTTATCGCACTTCTCTCCTCTTTAATATTATTTTTTTTTTCTATAAAAAAATTACTCTGTATAAGATGTATTTCTTAATATGGTTTTATGTTTTTCATTTTCCCACTATCTTTGCAGGTGGGATCTAGGTACCTTGATCATCTGATTGTGGAAAGAAAATATGGTGAAGCAGCATCTTTGTGCCCCAAGTTGCTTCGAGGATCAGCTTCAGCATGGGAGAGGTACTGCATGCCATTATTTATTAGTCTGTTATTGAGTTCTGATTTGTAATTGGATACTCAATGAACTGCTTTTAACAGATGGGTTTTCCACTTTGCACATCTTCGTCAACTCCCTGTTTTAGTTCCTTACATGCCTACAGAAAACCCCAGACTACGTGATACTGCATATGAGGTTAGCTAAAACAAAGTGATCTCTTTCACAGTTAATGTGTTTGCATAGTATCTGTAATGAACTGACTTGGGTTAAAAAATCTTTTATGCTGCTTTTGGTTCTACAGGTTGCTCTTGTTGCATTGGCTACAAATCCATCATTTCATAAGGATTTATTGTCCACTGTGAAATCCTGGCCATCTGTAATTTATTCTGCATTGCCTGTTATTTCAGCTATTGAACCTCAGCTAAATACTTCATCCATGACTGATTCGCTTAAGGAGGTTAGTCTGATTAATTATACTTGCATTTTGAATCTGTTAACCATCTGTCTACTTTAACATATTCTTATTCTGTGCCAGGCATTAGCAGAGTTGTATGTAATCGATGGACAATATGAGAAAGCTTTCTCATTGTATGCTGATGTAAGTGGTCTAAATAATTTTTCTTGTATTAAGGCATCAATAACATCAACTAAATCTCATACAAACGCTAATAGAGTCTGCTGTCTATTTGTTTTGACTGTTAATTCACTTTCCTTTTTTTGTTTGGTTGAAAATTTCAGCTTTTGAAGCCAGAAGTATTTGATTTCATTGATAAACATAACTTACATGATGCAATTCGCGGAAAGGTATAATTATGCTTTGTAGAAGTTAAATTGATCTTGAAATTTTGTGTTTTCTATGTAGCTCTCGTGCTACCTGATGGGCACATTCTTGTTTCATGCCTGTTGTCATCCAATTTTAAGCACCTGAATATTTTTCTTTATAAGCATCAGTGTACTATATTAGGATCTGGTTATCCATGTTTGTCATAACTCTTTGATATATTGAATGAACAAGGCAAGATGGATGAACCAACAAAGGTAATATCAGATTTGCATAATTTGTTGATTATGATTTGAACACTATCAGACTTATTTTTAGTGGAGAAAAGTTGTTGAATTTTCTTCTTGAATTGGTATATGAACTCAATTTTGTATGTACATGTTTTCATTTCTTTATATGATCGTTGTAGTCTAATTTGTTTAATTTATGCTCATTCAGGTTGTCCAACTAATGATGCTAGATTGCAAGCGTGCAGTTCCTCTGTTAATCCAGAACAGGGACATAATAAGTCCACCTGAAGTTGTGAAGCAACTTCTAAATGCTGTTGATACAAGTGATTGTAGATATTTTTTACATTTATATCTCCATTCATTATTTGAAGTAAATCCTCATGCTGGGAAAGACTTCCATGATATGCAGGTATGTTTTTATTTCTTACATTTAACCTTTACCGGCTTCTTTCGCTTTGGAATCTTAGGTGTAATTTGATCTTTATTTACAATTACAATTGATGAAAGCCATGTTTGTGCCATTTTGAGTTCCCTCAGAGCCATTACTGCCTCTGTTTTTCTTATAGAAAATAAAGTAATAAACTGATATAGTGACAAACAGCTATTTTCTAATTTGTTATGGTTTAAGACAAAGCTACATAAAACAATTGACAAGAAAATATAGTTTTATGGACATTGAAAAGCCTAGCTGAAATGTCATAACTAAAAGACCCTGTGCTTCCTGAAATCCAATACCTATACATTTTTTCACATGCAACCTTGGATGTAGGAGATTTTCTCTCAGCTTGATTTTGGTCTTATATGGTTAATCCTTAGCTTTGGGTTTTTAGCTTTTGAGGTCAGATTGTTTTACTGCTCTAACATTGTACAGTCCTCTCTTCTTCACATTAGAAAGGATATATTTGCATGGAACTATTGTTGTGCACTGTCCTCTCTTCATCTTCTTGAGGATATTTTTGGGTAATTGTGGTCTGTTCTGATTCAATCCAATTTTACTAATTTGTAATTGTTATCTATTGTTGAAAATACGTGCTTGCAAAATGCAACCTTTAAAGTCTCAGGCTATGGCCCTACTTTAGTCTGCCTTTCTTTCTGGTATTCCTGCTGCACCATTCCAGTTTTTTAATTTTAATAGCATATTAATTCTGTTCGCCAAGTCTCCTGACTCTACACTTCTCCCAATGTTTTTGCCTGGTTGCTACAATATCTGTCCTCTGCATCTAACATGAATTTTAATGTAACTTTATTTGGTCTAATGTGCATAGGTAGAACTCTATGCGGACTATGATCCAAAGATGCTGCTACCTTTTCTTCGTAGTAGTCAACACTACACCCTTGAGAAGGTGATGAACAATGGCAAACTTTGATAATTATATGTACACATGCTTGTGACTCAAATTCTCGAAGTTGTTTTTCAGGCTTATGAAATTTGCATTAAAAGAGACCTAATGAGGGAGCAAGTCTTCATCTTAGGAAGGATGGGCAACTCAAAACAGGCCCTAGCCATTATTATAAATAAATTGGGGGATATAGAAGAGGTACATTATCTTTTTCAATTGAATTAATTTTCTGCTTCAACTAACATCTAAGTTGTGAATCAGTACTTCAGTCATTTTATGTTTGAAGTGGTCATAATTTTTCGCAGGCTGTAGAGTTTGTCACCATGCAGCATGATGATGAACTTTGGGAAGAATTAATCAAGCAATGCCTTCACAAACCTGAAATGGTATATCATGATTCATGATAACTAATTTTTTTGACAGGGATGAATGTGAAATCATTGTGTTAGAATACATGGATTTACTGTATATATAGTGTTTTAGATTTAAGCACGTGTATGAGTGAGACTAGATATTACTCATTGTCCATGAAAAGATTAGCTTCTTTTGTAATTAATGCTCTATATAGTTTTTAAAATAAGAAGTCCAACCTAATGCAAGAAAAAAAATTCTGATCATATTTTTGTTTATTTTTATTCAGAAGTTGTCAACCTTTTAAACTAAAAGTGTAATTATTTTTGGACACTGCATCAACACCTCTCATTTTTCTCTATCTCTTTTCTTATCACATCATATCATCTATATACTTATATTTTTCTCTTTTTTCTCGCTAGGTGTCTAGTAGCATTTGGCTGTCCAAATATATTTTCTAACTAACATTTGTTTAGGATAGAATTTTTACAAGACTGTTTTAGAAACTGGAAAGAAAGAGAGGGAAAATTGGCCCAGTATTGTATTATGTTGTATGCCTGCTCTCTCAATCTCTTTTAAGTTGAATTCTTGTAATTAACAGGTTGGCATATTATTGGAGCACACGGTTGGAAATCTTGATCCGCTCTACATTGTAAATAAGGTTCCTAACGGGTTGGAAATACCTCGGTTAGTAATAAATGTGATTTAACGGAACGAGAATCATGTTATCAAATCATAGATTGCATTCGGAAAAAAAAGTATTAGTATTTGGGCTGGCTTAATGTTCCAGAGGTATATTCGGTAAGCATTATATTAACTATAATTTCTGTATATGCTTTCTATAGGCTACGGGATCGGCTGGTTAAAATTATCACTGATTACAGAACTGAAACATCACTCAGACATGGGTGCAATGATATCCTTAAGGTGTTTTTCTCTTCACTATGGCCCTTCCTTAGAAGGCCAAATTCTTGAATCTCATTAATTTGATACAGCGAAATATCCCACTGATTTGTTGTTTTTGAAATAGGCGGATTGTGTCAATCTTTTAATTAAGTATTACAAAGAGGCAAGGCATGGAATTTCTCTAGGTAATGAAGAAGATGGGCCACGGGTTAAAATGAGTGATACTCGTGCTTCTCAGGTATTTGAGAAATCCCCGAATCTGAGAACTATGGAGGTGAAATCAAAGACCAGGGGAGGTGGAAGATGTTGTATATGTTTTGAACCATTTTCTATACAGAATGTATCGGTCATTGCTTTCTTTTGCTGTCATGGTTATCACACAACTTGTCTCATGGATTCGTCTTACACGAGTAGTAACAAGAAAGAGATCGAAGCTAAATCCCCAGAGGCGGAAACGTATGATGATTACAATGGTTATGTGGACGATGCTAGCGATGATGAAGAAGAATCCAAGTTAGGTGGTCCTCGTATGCGTTGTATATTGTGTACTACTGCAGTTAGTTGAGTGTGTTTTTGTATGTGTCCACAGTTTGTGTGTTGCATGGATGATGTTTTAGTTCGTAGTTCCATGCACAAAGAGCATGTGTGGTTTCATTTGTTGTCATTTTTTCTTTCATCAATATAATCGTGGGTTTCTCCCCAATTTTTTTTACATCGTCTTGATGGCTTGCTGCGCATATTCTCATTTAAATAAGTTATCTATTCTGGAAATGCCAGGTTCCTTTCTGATGGATGATGAAAAAAGAGTAGCTGGTTGAGAGAGAAATTTTCACTTCTCATGTAGTTTTTACCCCCTTTTTTTTAATTAAAATCATGTCACTTGGCATGCAGTTTTTTAAAAAATGAAAAAATAATGTAAAATCAAGGGTGGAAAATGTTACAGGAATAGGTAATAAAAACATACAAAAAGGTTTGTTCATCGTTGAGTGGCCAAAAGAGGCAGACCTCCATTTGCTTTCAAACTGGATATGGTTTATAAGCCAAAACAAAAATCTGACTAATGTGATATTTTTTTTTAGGTGGTAATTACTTTTGATCCAGAGAAGTATGTAATTTTTATTTTCTTTACTTAAACAAAAAGGATGAATCGAAACTGCTGGTTTAATTGGAAAATTAGTGATAGAATTTTTCTGGATAGAATTAATTATGGCGAAAAATTGAAAAGTCGAAGTAATTATTTATTCGTTTGGTTATAATTGGTGTTGATAGAATTAGAAATTACTTCTTCAAGTCATTGATTTTTTTGGTTTTCAATGCAAAGGAGGGGGGCAAAGCTCCGCATGAAAATTGTGCGCAATCCCAAAGGCCGAAGCTATCCTGAAATAAAGCATTATAAACAATTCCTGCAGACTGCACTTGATTCCCTCCATCGTTTTGGCAAGCAATGCCTGCAGGCAGCAGTTGATTTCGAATTGACATCTTCCCCATTTCTTATCCATATCTATAGTTTTTAAAGTATAAATAATATTAAATGTTAAATTGTTAATCATTATTTTTATAATTAGCATTTAATATCATTTATATATCTACAATCGTAAAAATAAATAAGAAATGGAGAAAAAGAAATAGAGAAGATTGAAACTCATTGATTTTCACCATTTTGGCTAGAGAATGATGGGACGTAGAACAACCACTAATTATGACTTATGACGTGAACACAGTTGTAGGAGAATCACATTCAACATAAGCGATTTTTTTTCTCACTAAAATAGTACGGTCAGAAAATATAAGTACGCTCTCAATTTTATTTATTGATTTTCACTGTAGTGGCGGGTGTGAATTTGCGCTCGTAACAACATGCAGCTTTTGTAAAAACTGTTTTAAAAACCTTTTCAGAATTTGGGCTTTTCCAACCCGAATTCTAAACTGTTATTTTTTAATTTATATATACTATGGGAGAAAAAGACACTTCAAATCTCTCAATATTTATTTTTTAATAATAGTTGTAAAAAAATATTAAAATTTAAAATACGTAATAATATAAATTAGTAAGTGGGCGGTTTATTTTATTTTATTTTATTTTATTAAGAAGAGTGAATAGTTCTAAAAAAAGTGTTTTATTTATAGGTAAAAATGTCTGATTAAAAATATAAATAAAAAAGATAATTATTTAATTGTATTTTTTTATAATATATTAGTAGAGTGGAGACTTTTCGTGCTATAAATATTTTTAAAAGTAAAATAAAATATTATATATATATATATAAAATAGTGTAAACCGTTATATCATTTGAGATATTGAATAATACAGAATCGTTTCTGTTTTCCTTTTCTCCAATATGGTATCCAGAGCAAACGATCCTATCTCTCTTTAATTTTTTTTTTCCACATATCCTCTTCCTCCTCTTACCGGCTTTCACGGCACTTTCTACTATTTCTAATTCTCAATCCTTTCTCAGCTCTGATACCATATTGGAGAAAAGGAAAACAGAAACGATTCTGTGTTATTCAATATCTCAAATGATATACAAACATTCCTTATATAAGGAAGGTACAGTTGTACAACTCAACAAATATTCTAACAACCTAACAAACTAATGATGAAAAAATATTTACATATATTGACGTACACCAATAAATTAAAATTTAAAATTCTTTTTAAAATTGAACATACTAAATTATTACATTGTAATTAAGTTTTATTTGACAATCATATTTGTAACAAAAAAATAATTTATTTATGATAAATAAAACAATAGATTAATTCAACAATGAAAGTTAACATTATTCAAATCGATTAAAGTTTTCGAACGACATGGGCATTTGTTTTTCAAATGTTATGAGATTTGACAAAGAAAATAACATTTTCATTGTTGTTTACTTGTATCTTCTCACATTTTTTGCCTCTTTATTTATTTTTACTAATTTTGGCTCATATGATTTTGACATTTTGATTCGGTATAGAAATAATTATGTCAAAAAAGTATAAATGTGATACCAATTAATTAATTAATTAATTAAACAATAAATATTTATATAAATTTGTTTTAAAAAGTGATAATTTGTAAGCAATAAACACAAGTTTATTAATTTAGTTAAATACTGCAACATAAGTAGAACTAATCTCCATAATAGGTTCTAATTTCATAAGATGGAGGTATCCTATTACAAGGGAGTTGTCGTTGCCTAGTTGCATTTTTTCCATACTTAAATCTAAGCATTCCAAAAACAAATGCTCTGATTGTTCGAGAAGCTCTAATCGAGTTCAATAATATTCACTTTTATTGTTATATTTATCATTCTTATATTTATCATAAGTAAATTGTTATTATTTATTACAAATTAAGCGTCAAATAAATTTAATTACAATGTAAATTTACTACGTTCAAAAAATTTTAAACGATAATTTAAATTTTAATTAACAAAACAAAACAACAAAACTAACTCAAGTTTTTTCATTGAAATGCCAAAATGAATATTTTAAAAAATTAAATATACTTTTAAAATATACGTGTTGAGTATTTGGGTTAGAGAAATATGAATTCTAAACAATTTTTTTAATTTTAAAAAGTTTAACAAAAATGCATGTGGGCATTCGGGTCTTCCAAACCCGAATAACCGTAAAGGGTGCCAATCACGTAAAAATAATTCAGAAGTGCTATGGTGCTTATATTTTCTGATAGTGCTCTTTAGTAAAGAAAATAAATAAATCAAAATAAGTCTATTTTTTGTTTTTTTTAGTTCGTCTCTGGAGTATTGGTGATTAATCTCCTCGCTACGTTGGGAGCACCTCAAAGGGTGGGATAGCTGACCCCAAGATTTAACGCGGCTGCATACACAAGGCAGGATTCGAACCCCTGACCTTGCTTAAGCGTGAATTAACCCTTACCGCTGAACCACACGTTTGGGGTTAAAAATAAGTCTATCTAAACTTATTCAGTTCAATAATTTATATTTTATACTAAATTTTAATAATTTAATTATTAAATATAAAGTTTTTAATGTATAAATTAAGTTCGTAAATTTTTAAAAAAATTAAAAATTATTTAATATTTCGTTTCATTAATTCAAATTAATAGATAATTATAAAATTATTTTATGTATTGATTTAAATTAGTAAAATAAAATATTAAATAATTTTCAAATTTTTATTAATTATATATATATATATATATATATATATTATTGAAATTACAAAGGTGATATTAGAAGTTGAATAAAAAGACTATATGTATTGCCTCAAACCTACCAGGCTACCACCGACAAACACTAGTGATTTAACGAGTTTAAGATATACATTAAAATAGGGTAGAACTAATGTTAAATAACATGATAATATAGCATAGACCAAAATGAGAAAATCATAAGTATTAGTTCATAAACTAAGATTGCTTAGTGTGTTCGTGAGTTCCTAGCTCAAACCACATGCACCCGAATTGTTCTTATTACTTGGTCTTCCCCTGATATAATTTCACAAATGCATACATCGTTTTCTCTGATCTTGTGCTTTCTATAAAAGCTGTAAGCTTCCCCACCCTTTAATCCTCACTCGACCATCTTGCCACTTAGACACGTTTGTTACTTCCGAATATTTTTGGGGTGTTTGTTGTGACAACCTCAGATAACAAAGAATGTATACGACTATAATTTTAATTTTTCAAGACAACCCAATTAATGCAGAAAATTGTCCCTAACATATAAATAAGTACTAGTTAGTAATAACTAAGAATTATACCTGGCGTCCAAAAAGGGTAATCTTTTCTTGGAAGTAAGGGACAAGTCTTTGAAGACATTTACTGGAACATGCTGTAATAGGAGAATTAATTAGAAAACGGACATGTAAATTCATCTAACAACGGTGTTCCAAAGTAAAAAAAATAAAAATAATATTGATATAAGAATTCTAACCATTTCGTTGCGTCTACTTTTATTTAGTTTTGCTTCAAAATATGGATTGTCCGGCTGAATATACATATATGGATCAAATTCATAGTCTTCAATTTAAGGATCCTTGGTCTTGGAGGTGTAACTTGTTACAATCTCCCCTAGACAAGATAAATAATTAGGTAAAGGTTGATTCATGCACTCATAACACAGAAATTGGATAATAAAAACTGGATCTCCTAAGTTCCAGTCAATTGGTAAATACCAGATAGTCAAATTATAATTTATTTTAAACCTATATGTTGTCAAAGATATAATTATCACATATCGGTATAGGAGATAAAACACGGAATAATCAGAAATAGTAATAATAAATAAGTAAAAATAATTAATATAATGAAAGACAAGACAACTATATAATATGACTAGGCAAACATAACAAGGTATTTTACTAGTTATACATTTGTAATTTGACTAAAACCAGTTTTCATTTTTTTTAACATAAAGCTAAACATACTTTTGCAAGCTCTACTATTTCTTTGTTTCTTTGATGCCTCCATCATGTATCCAACATCATGTTATTCAATCTCTTCTCCCATCTCCATATGCTCATTATCACAATCCTCCTTGTTAAGACATGTAATGGGCAACAGAAACATAAAACATAAAAACCATAAAATAGAGAAGAAGAAAGATTAGGGAACAGAGTAATTTAGTATTTGTTAGATAATCATACCATTCTACATGTTTTTCATTCATATATAAGACAAATACATGAAAAATGACAACTATACATAGAATTCATAAATGTTATTAGTAAAATACATATCCCTACCATCATTAAATGTATAAATTTGCCTAAAATTAAATACTTAGTAAAATATTATCTATTAAAATAAGCAAACATAATTATAGTAGAACTTTACCTACTAATACAAACAATCATAATTAATTATAGCAGTAAAAAATAATGGAAAAGTTTTACTGCCTTAACACTCCTCCCTATCTTCATCCCTATCTTCATCCGCTTTGTCTTCATGTTGTTCCTCATCTTTTCTGCAGTTACCTTGCCTTTCATATACTCCTCCTCGGACTTCATGAGAGTTTTTTCACATTGTGTAGATAAATCAAGAACTATGACCTTTAAATCATTGCTCCCTTTGTACTTAAAAACCATAAAATCTGCTTTTCCTACACATTTTTCCTCTCAAAAAGCCTTCCAACCCTCATCAAGGTACACTTATCTCCAATAAGTCATGTTTTGACACGCCAGACCCTTGCACTACCATCTCTAAGGATCACATAATCAGGGACCCTTTTTTGTAATCGTGTTCACTTCACAAAAGCATTCGTTATAAGCTGCAATTTCAGAAAAAGAAGATCAGTTTTATTTAAGACACTATAACACTACTAATATTTAAGAATCAACACCTGTATTGATACGCATGCTTCTGAAGCAGTGTAGACATAACTAATTAAATTTAAATGATCCACCAATAATGTATTACAATAGTAATTTGAGGACATCAATGTTATATCTTCATGATTGCAAAAAGTATAATGAAGAAAATAGTAATACCATTCTTTTATAGTGTTTATCTGGAACGTAGACTTTGAAAAAGTACTTCTTGGCTACAATACTCATAGAGTTCTTCAAAAGTGTTGCAAGTGATGAAAAGTTGACACCCCTTTGATATTCAAAACAATGAAAATGAACTAATATGTATAGGATTGTCATGACACAATTCCTGCAATTACAACTTTAATTATACCATTTTGGCAAAGAGAAAGGGACGTACTCGTTAATTATCACTTATGAAGGGACCAATTTTTACTCGCTTTTCTTTTAGGTGGTTCAAACCTTCTGCTGCTACTTTATTATTATCCATTTCCATTATAAGTGATTTGTTTCAGTAAAGCAAGGGTGAAATTTATTTTATTGATTTCTCAGCTGTGACGAATGGGGAAGAGAATGAAGGAAAGTAAAATGACTTGGTATAGTGCTTATAGTATTATATAGCATAGTTGATTGTTCTGATCGAAGTACATACCCCTTATAGGCTCATAGTACATAATGCAAATGCCCAGGTTCTATTTAAAATATTTGGATTTCATGTATAACATACTTAGTAATCTAATACCAATAGTATGGTTGACATGTTGGTGATTTACACTTCAGGTTCTATATTTGGCACATTATATCAAACGTGTTATTAAGGAAATGCAAATGCGTACTGATTTGAATGTAGGACAAGATCCCCTGTAATATATCACTTCGAGTTATCTAACATAATTATGACTAATAACAAAATAAATCACACACCCCCAAACCTTCCTTCTTTCTCTTGGTTACCTTTTAATATACACATTTTCTTCTCCATTACCCTGGAAGGTTCCACGACCCATGCTTCTATTTGTGCAACAAAAAGTTACACTTTTCATAATGCACATGCAGGAACCAAATTACTTGCTACCTCTCTCTCTTTTCCTTTCTGAAAACATCTTAGTAGCCTAAAATGCACCAAATGCAATGCAATTAGTATATAGTTTATGACCCATCATAACTCCTATTGTTAATAAATGATGACACACTTCTGACATCACACATGGTTTTTAAAGGGCATGATAAAATATGTTACTTTACAATATCAAAGTTAACTTTTACTTTCTGTTGTAAGAGTTATGTCTATGGTTTTAATGTACTGATTAAGAAACAAATCAGAATGGTGACCAAACCAATGAACAAACCCACCAACCTAGCTAGTAGCTACTAATCACCATACTTTTCAATGTCATGCTTTTCGTTATTGAATAGCGAGCTAAAAAGTGGATTTAGTTTTCACCTTTCATTATTGAATAATAGGCCAAAGACAGTTTTAATATATGTATGAATAAGGATGATAAAAATGGTCATAAAATTAATCATATATAATGTTATAGCCTAAAGTTCAACTTGTATAACACTACAAGCTCACAATTTATACGCACATCCTTGGACAAACATGGGACAGTGATATGAAAAGACACCACCACACGCAACCTGCGAGGTAGAACTAATAACAACCCCGTCGCAATTTAATGTATCCAGCTTTACTTGCCTTCTTTTTTTTCTTTTTTTTTTAAGATTCTACGAGACTTTATTATATATAACCTCGACATAGACATGTTTGTGGTTTGGTTGTAAGTGTCAGTTATTTATAATTTATAACAATTATATTGGGATATTTCATGTTAATTTGAGGGGGTTTTGAAAACCTCCGTAAAATAACCTCCACTAAATAACATTAACATTATTTTTGTAGTGTCTTCCTATAGAATTAAGTATTAACTGCATACTCCCATTTTAGTTATTCTTTATCCTTTCTCCCTCTCTTTTATTTCATTTAAAAATAAAAACAATTACATAAAGTCATTTTTTTCTCTTTTAATAGTTATAATAAAAACGATATATTTATATGGTTTACACTTAAAAAAAATAAAATTCATTGCTCTTTTTGTAACTCACCTTTTATAATTTTGCAAATTTTATCTTTTGACTTTAAAGATTATACATTTTCTCACTTAAGTTTCTAAATTTTGCATATTTTACTACTTCGTTAATTGATCGTATGATGTTGTTAATTAATTACTAACATGACAGGTTAATGACTTATATGACACAATGACAATTGATGTGATATATTAACTAGTAATGTAAATTACTAATGTGACATGTTTATCAGTTACCTTCCTTGCAATCATTTTCTCTCATTCACCACAACATGTATTTGTCATTGCTACTCCTTTGTCTTGTCCTTTTCAATAGTGGAATGATTGAGTTTTGTGGTAGAGAAGCAATTGTCTTTACTAAGTGGTTTTCTTAAGCTTGATTATTATTATTATTATTATTATTATTATTATTATTATTATTATTATTATTATTATTATTATTATTATTATTGTTATTTATTTCTCTTGACAATAATACAAAAAAAAAAGTTTGTCACATGGGAATACAAACGATGTCTTTTTCTCTCTTTTTTAATTGAGTTGCAACTTCATTTTTGTTTCAATATGTTTAAAAGTCTAACTTTTTTTAGGAATTGATACTAAGGATAGTTTATGAACATCTTCTCTCTTTAATCTACCAAGACGCCTTTTTAAAGGTAAAATCGTGATGGTCCAACGAACGCTAAAAGTGAGCAATATTTATGATGCAATTGATCCTAATGATGCTAACGAACTTATAGTTGAAACATTGATGTTAGAATGATGGTCCAGGCCATTCTTGCTCCTTAGCTTCGACTGAGAGACTTGTTACAATATACCTAAAAATCCCACATTACTTAGGGATCTAACCCATTGAAGTGTTTTTTCAAAGGAAAAATCATGATGGTCAAGTAAGCGTCAAAGCAGACATACCTTAGATACGATAACTTAATGATGTCAACAAATTTACGATCATAACAATTTTTAAATAGCAAAAAGTTTTATTTACATCATTTTAAGTTATTTTATTTTATTTTATATTCATACACTTGATTACATGTTAAATGCACAGACGTGTAATGTGTTTAATCTACCTATTGATTTTGTAATTTGGTATCTCTTAGGTTTACTCTTATTGACACTATGACACAAAAATTTGTTGTCCAATACTTCCGTGAGAGATGAAGTATTTGTGACACAAACTCAATTTATATGCTTATGGAGGTTTATCTCTTCACCAATCTCTATTTTTATTTATAATACACAACTTGATATTTTGTGTTAGAAGAGCCCTGTTAAATAATTGTTATTTTTCAGTTATCTTTGTTATATTGTGGTTGGACATACAAGTTAAAAATGGTTTTGAAAATTTGTTTATTAAAAATAAAGAGTTATTTTTAGTAAAAAAATTCTTAAAAATACTTTTTACTTATATCCAAAATAGACTCTTAAATATTGAATCTTATTGTGATTGAGAAAATTCTATCAAACAAATGACTTTATTAATTTATTAATTGTACAAGGAATGATAAGAGTGTTTTTAACACTGTTAATATTTTGCTATTTGGCAAGTTATGAAGTAGAGCAATCTCAACGGTGACAAAACTGGGAATTAGTTTAGAATTCAAATGAGGGGGATCTAGCATTGATTGATGCTCGTGTTTTGCCACCTCTAATATTATACATAGGTTTACGTATGGTATAATTTAGTAGAGTTTATTATTTTATACTACAACTTTTATATCATCAAACAAGAGGATATTATTGATTTTTGATAGCATTTGATTATATTATATCTAAGGAATTGTCAAAAGTCTAATATTTTACAAGTATCACACTTTAAACTCAGTATTTATTCCATATACTTCATCTTTTCTTTTCTTACTCTCTTTATAATTTTTCAAACATTATTTGTGAGGCTCCAATGTATTTGATCTCGAGTGTACGAATTTAAATACGTTGTTGTGTTTGACTACGTTCTATTCAAAGATGCACCTACCATTTATTTTGAGGGAAGTAATAAGGACATGAAAGTTACAATCAAGACATATGAGAACCATGAAAAATATAACAAATTGATACGTGGTCTTCTCCTTAATCATATACCTAACAATCTTTTTGATCTCTATGTTAAACAAGTCTACAAAATCTATTTGGGAGACACTTAAAAAGAAACATATGGAGGGGATGATGCTAATAGTTGTAAGTACAAGTGCACAAAAAAACTTGGTTGTTAATGTTCTAAACAAAGGCATGAAAAATGTGAGATATTGCCTACTAAAAAAATTCTCCCCTTCTCGGAATGAGTTTAGAAACCATCTAAAACACAAGAAGAGAGACTTCACCCTACAATAATTCATTCACTACATGAGGATGAAAGAAACAAATTTTATCAAGAATAAGTCTCATTCTATCCCTCTTAATTTTTCTAATGTTAATATGGTTGAAAATCTACTGGTACTTTAGTTAGGGAAAATTAAGACTCTTAAAGATATGAATCTTGGAGGTCTTACGGTGAGTGTTTTCTAAGTTCATATTGAACATTTTGATTTGGCTTTATATTGTTAAAATCTTGTAGTTTTGGCAAGGAAAAATAAAACGTACGTATATGTGAAATTGAACTAGGAATATTATCCGAGTGTTGTCACCCATGCAAAGTTGAGCAAGCAAATATCTTGAAGATGTGACCCTCAAGATAAATGTTAAGGTTAAGGTTGAAGTTATCCCATAAATAAACATTGGTTTTGATAGTTGTTTTGGCTGTTTCACTAGCTAGCACCTCCAACTATGAGTGACTTAAATGTGTTGCTTATTATAAATATGTAGGTTTTAATATGTTACATAAATTTTAAAACTTTTTTGAATCAAATTTCACTCTAATGCAAATGAGATTTTAAGTTTAATTTGAACGTGTGTTTGGTATTCATTTTCTAATGCAACTTTTTTTTTCTTTCTCTACGTCTAAATATGAATTTAGAAGCTAATATTTATCACTTCAAATTAAACATGAAAATTCACGTCAAAACTCCAATGCAAACACATACTGAATTCTATTATATAACTTTCTCTCTCACATATAACGACAATAGTCTCACTCTTATAGCACTTTTCACGACAAATAATTTTTTATAATAAAAATCTTGTAAAAAGTGTTGCTTATTTAAACAACTCAACTAAGATATTCATTACATGATTGCAATGTCATTTGCTCCAATGCAAGTTTTTATTAGTAACATATCTCATCAATAAGAATTCTAACAACCACTCCTATTAAAGATACTCTAAATAGTAAACCTGTATAATCATTTATTATACGATGATGGTGGTATAACACAGTACTGAATGATGCAATTGCAAGACAAACCCTTGTGTGATTGATGAAACAACATTAATCTTAGGTGTGGAAGTAACAACCCACGGCCAAGGAAGACTATGGTCCTTCTATTACTGTAGTAGCGATGACGAAGAAGAATCCAAGTTGGGTGGTCCTCCTATGCGTTGTATATTGTGTACTACTGCTGTTATTAGTTGGGTGTGTTTTTGTATGTGTTCATATATAGATTATGTTTGCATGGATAATTAATGTTTTAGTTGTTCCTAATTAAGTTAGAAAAGTTACTATAACATAAACTTAGAAAAGTTGCTGCAACACAAACTTAGAAAAGTTGCGCGTGACACTCGGTTAATGATAATAGCCTTACTTTAGCCAACTCATGATAATGGTTTTACATTAATTAATCAATTAATGATACTGAAACACAAGCCCTATTTTGAAACATATTATTAGTACAGTTTTGTAGTTAAAATTGTTGCTTATCCGATCCACTTCTATTATAGTAATTTATAAGGATCCCATAGCCTATTTGGGAAAATCATGTTTCAAAAACTTTAAAGCTCAATTTTATTTTGATGCCACCGGAGTCAGTATGAGGTTAATGGGCATAGAAATTTAGTAAATTTAATACCATCTATTTTTTTTAATACACAAAATTGTGTATGTTGTAGGAAAGGAAAAGGGTAGTGGAATTTAAAACACCTTTTACGAACTAAATTAACAGAAAATTAATTATGAATATGATTTTATGAGAAGTTAACGATACAATACACCTTACCATGAGCTAATTTAATGTCATGCATTATAGCCCAAAGGTTTTATTTATAGCCCTTGATCAACTTGTCTAACACTACAAGCTTAGTTTATACGCACAACCTTGGACAAAAATGAGACAGTGATATGGAAAGAGACTACCACATGCAACCAACGGAGTAGAACTAATAACAACCTTGGTCGCTATTTAATTTAACTGAGTCTCTTTCCAGCTTCGACTCAGCTACTATTTTTAAGATTATATGATTTGATTGATTATAACCTCCAAGACATGTTTGTGGTTTGGTTGTACTGAAATGTTTAGTTAGTTAGTTTTTTATAATTTATAAATATTATAATGGGTATCCCATTTTGATTTACACTTTTTGTTAGACACTTTTTTTTCTTTTTTTTTTTATCTTTTTATTAAGTAATTGTCTTGCTGAATTACAGTTTCTTTTATTATTTAACTTCCTGGCTCTTCCTATACAATTAACTGCACATTCCCATTTTTTTTTTTATCCTTTGTTCCCTCTCTTTATTTTATTTAAAAAAAAAATAAAGAGAAACAAAATAACTTTCTTTCTCTCAGTTATAATAAAATCGATATATTTTTATGGTTGACACTTTTTTTTTTCTTAAAAAAAAAATATTATCCTTCAACTCGAATCATACAATCTAGTGGTTGGAATCAAAATAGTTCTTAAGATCGAATTGTCTTGCCGCCATTTTGATTCCTAAAATTAAAAACAAAATCATGTCAATATTCCATATTCTCATTGAATGAGATACTCCCCCACTTAATGAAAAAGTAATACATTTTCACATTGCAAATTGTTTAAGATATATAGTCTTACCGGTTCTAATTATAAATAATATAAGATAAATAATCAAGATTAAGAAAATTAATTATGTGAATTATTTTTAATTAATTATGTCATAAATTTTAATTTCATTTTAAAGATATCTTTTGTTTTAGACGGTTATTATATTTAATATTAGTTATAAATAAATATATAAAAATTAAAATTAACAAGTAATTAAGGATATTAAAGAAATTTTTTCATAGAGTGACTTTAAAAATTAATGATTGTTACTTATAATTAGGATAAAGAAAAATTCAATTTGTTACTTGTAGTTAAAACAAAAGACAATATATACACCCAAAAAAATATTAAAAAAAACTAAAGGTAATATAATTAAACTATTTTATCAGTGACAATGTAAATTAACTAACACAAGTTTGATTTAACCAATAATTTTAAATTTAAATAAGAAGTTGTATCAAATTTCTTAAAAGAATAAAATAATTTTACTCTATTCAAACACGATTAGTTTCCTTGAAATATACTTGTGCTCTTGTACTTAATAAACTAATGGAGGTATTTTGAAAAAAATTTCCGTATATGCCATTAATTAACGTACGTCCTAAAAAAACTACATATAGATAGAGCATTTTTGCACTTGATCAAGAAATTGGTTGACTTGTCTAAGCCACAAGCATAACCCTGGTTCTAAAATTGTGTGAGCTAGGTTCATAATGGTTGTCAACTTGTCATCAATGTCATGGCCACATTAGTCGCAATTTTGTCGTGACTAATTTTTCTCATAGTTTGGCACTTTGACATGTGCCCTATGGCAGTTTGGATTGGTAACATACATAAATGTTGATACTGCCTTAACATGTTAAAAAGCCTAATGTTTCCTCAACATCTTATGAATTCTTACCTTGTGACTTAAGCAAAACTTTAATGTTATGATCTACTTTCATAGCCTATGATTCTATTACTTTGTATGTTTTAACGTGCTTAATTTATATAAAATCCTTTATAACATGTGTATTATTTTTCTTTGTTTGTATTTATTAGGAAGTATTACTTACAAATAAGATAGAGTAATGAGAGATTTAAAGTCTAAAATTTATAATCTAAACTAAACTCCACATTATAATATTAAAACCATTTTTGTTTGTACATTATTTTAGGTTATGTGAATTTTAAATTAAACAAATTTGAATTAGGTTAGGTCATTTTAATATACATGACCAATATTATTTTCAAAATCATTTTACTTTACATAATTTTTTAAGTTTTCAAAATAAAATATATCATAATTATATAATTAAATAATTTTATACTTTATTTTTTAATTCTTATGGTCCAAAGACCAAACATCTAGTTTTTTTATTTTCAATTTTTATAATTAAAAAGACATAGCAACTTAGTATTTTAATTATAAGTTTCAAATCTTACATCGACTATTTAATTTGTAGTGCTTTGTTTTAATTATAATAAATTTTAAGTTATATAATATCATTATTATTTAACAAACAAGAAAACAAGTGTAATTTTTGTTTAATTTAAATTAATTACATGCATGTTGGGTTTTAACAAGGTCAAAAATGTTAAACCTAACTTGCCTAGTATCCACTCAAACTCATTACATAAAAATTCATTCTATTTTTGCAGGTTCGGGTGGGTTGCAATTTTATGTCCACTCATACATACTAGTGAGAAAGAGACATTACATACTTCTTTTATTTTTTATTTTTTTATTTTTAAAAATAAAACTACTGATTAATTAGAAATTTATAGGAAGTAAAAGAAAATTTGAATAAAAATATAGTGGGATAAAGTAATTTGAAAGTAGTTACAATAACAAAATAGTCTTAAAAATTATATACATAAAAATAAGTTATCAACTTTACATATTATAGGTATATGTATTTTTTTTATAATGACATATGTAGTTAGTTTAAATTTTTTTTTTAATGATTTCTTGTTATTTTTTTTAGAAAAAATGTAGATTAAAGTAAGACACAATTCATATAATGAAAATTATTAACTTCTTTTTAACTTTTTTTTGTGAGATTACAAATAACCTACCTAATGAGTCCCTTCTTTTTCTTCTTTGTCCATGCACCCTAATGAATCCCTTCTGAGTTTCAAACTCGCTATCATTTTAATTTTTTGAACTTAATAATTAAATATAGGAACTAATATTTCAAGAAAAAAATAGTTAATCCAAATATTTATTCTGATATAACTTCTTATACAAATGTTTTTAAAACAGAACTTATGAGTGTCTTGTTACCCTTTCATGAGAATTGCAGTTTTATTCTGATAAGTCGTGTAATAAATACCAACATTAAATATCGAGTATATCGAGTTTAATTACTAAAGTGAAATACCAAATTTAATTAAAAAACAATGTATTAAAAATGATCCCTTAATTTTATTTTTTAAAATAATAAAAACGACACCAAAATTGTTATAAAATTTAATGGTATGCAGAAAGTTAAATTCTAACTTATTGTATCCCAAAATGAATATGAAATCTAAACAAGCATAAAGTCAATTAACTCATTAGAAGGGGGAAGGTAAAAAGAAAGTAACAAATTAACAATGGAATAAATAGAAATTATGGCTATTAACTCCCTGTCATTTATCTTCTTCTTTTTATTATTCCATGATTTTCATCTCAATCTAATTGTTCGTCTCACTTTCTCTTTTGCAAACAGGAAAAAAGGGTCAAAAGAAAAAAAGGCGTCGCGTGATGATGACTGATGAAGATGAACACCACTTTCTCATCACCTTCTCCGAACTTTCTAGAACCAACCACGTGTCGGTGTCTGTGCGTTTTTTTGGTTTTTCTTTTTTTTTTGGTATTGTGTCTGTGCGTTAATTTCCTCGCAAGCACACGAGTGTACGGACGCCTAACTCACAGGACCCAATTCAACGTTTTATTCTTATTCTAATCTTAAAATATCACACTGGTTTCACAAAGCCACTCAACATTCTAAATATTTAATAATCTTGTAAAACTATTCCTCGTTGCTTATCTACTATAAAATACTACACTTCTCCTGTATATATATTTTTTTTTCTAAAAAGAAAATATAGTTTTCTTTAAAAAAGCCATTTTCACTTTTAATAAAATAATAAATGTTACTACTTAGTATGCATCACTCCCTTACTCTTTTTATGATTCGTTCAGACACGTCGGATACGGAGAGGAAAGCATAAAGCGAAGGAACCGGATGAAGAAAATTCGTTTCCCACGAAATTCCATGGTATTGTACGGAACGCGTAATTAAGCCACCGAATCCGGATCCTATTTCTTATTGGAAAATAATATACAAAACCAATTTCATTTTAAGTGAATTTGGTGTTAAATAATAGACAAAAAATAAAATTGTTTAAATATAAAAAGTCATATAATTAAAAACAATAATAATAATACTATAAATATAAATATAAATATAAATATAAATATATGTATATAAAAAGGGTGTGTAGGGTCCACTATTTATAAGTAGTAATGAATTACTGGAGAAGACACGATGGATCTATTTCGAAGTTGGAGAATCTCAGAATCACGTCTGTGCCCTGCTGCGCCGTCTACTACGCACGATGATTCATGTCGTAGTTGGTCGTTTAACTCTTTTCACGCGCCACTTTTGCAAGTTTGAACGTTACTCGCGCTGCATTGCCGAAACATGTATAACCCACAAACTTCTCAGAGACGCTTTCAGTTCCCCGGGCGAGTACGGCTTTTCAGCAACGCCAGCATGTGGGCATAAGCTCTACGTTACGTCACTCTAGCAATCTTAATGTTATTTTTTTTATTATTAAAGGTTTTTTCCCCCTTATTATCCATTTCTTTTTTATTATTTTCATTGTGATCAAAACTTTTCTTACATTAATTTATCACTTTTTTTATTTGGTGAAGACAAGATAAAACTTAAATGCTCTCATCTCTCATCTCAAATTATGTGTTGACACCATCATTTTTTTATATATAACCTTATCTGTATTTAAAAGATTTAACATTTTTTTCAAAAATTTAGTAAAGAGTTAATTATTTATATATTACCATAGTAAAAATATTTTACGATTTAATTATATTTTTTAATAGTATTATGTTAATTATTTATTTAATAAAATAAAATAATATGAAAAATATGATTAGTTGTAATAAAAAACGTGTGGGGCTTTTGAAATTCTTATTCGACCTGATGGTCTTCTCTCTTTCTTGTGATTCCGAACGGTTACCTTCCCTGCAATGCAAGCACTGAATTCGTTTCCTACTTAAAGCGCCACTACTAACTTCTCTTCTCCCACGCAAACCGCATAATCATTTTCATTTCCTCTCAGTCTCACTCATCATCGCAACAATGTCTCGTCGCAGCGGTGCCTCTAAGCAATCTCAACCGTCTCCGGTGCCGTCGCATGCCGGGAGAGGACGCGGCCGCGGACAAAATCCTACCGTCGCCGCCGCCGCCGCCGCTCCTCCTCCTCCTCCATCACCGAATGCGCCAGCGGTAACCGCGCCTCCTCCGCCTCGCTCCGCCGCGGCACCTTCTCCGGTGAATGCTCCACCGTCGACGGCTCCTGCTACTGCCGCGTCATCGTCCACGGCGGTGGAGTCGCTGAGTTCCGTGGTGGAGAAGCAGCTGACTCTGGCGGCGCCGTCGTCGGCGAGGGCTTACCGGATCCCTGACCGGCCGGGCTACGGCAAAGCGGGACGGAGAATTCAAGTTCGTGCGAATCACTTTCAAGTTCAAGTCGCTGAGCGGGATCTTTATCATTATGATGTTAGTAAACCGAGGTTTACTCATGGATGATTTTTTTTCTTCTTGTTTTGAATGTTGGTTTGAGTAAAAGTGTCTGAGGCGTTTGATTGTGTGGTTAGGTATCCTTCAAACCTGAGATCATCTCCAAGTACGTGTGCAGGAAGGTTATTAGTTTACTGATTCAAATGCACCGGGAGTCTATGTTGGGAAATAGCATACCAGCGTATGATGGGCGAAAGAGTCTATTTTCTGCAGGACCCTTTCCTTTCGAGTCCAAGGATTTTATGATCAAGTTGGAAGACGACGATGAAAGTGGCTCTTCCACTGCTCCTGCTAAGTAGTTTTCTTAAGCTTTTGTTACTCATATTATTACTCCTCCATCCCATAATAAGCTTTAAATGAGTCTTTTTAAGTTTCATAACCGTTTTTATCTGTGAAAAAATAATCCAAGACAACACTAATAATCGTTCTTATAATTAATTAATTATGCCTGATCATTTATTTCTCATGGCATAGGACAAAGCGCGTCCGTGAGTACAAAGTTACAATCCGGTTTGCCTCCAAGACCGACGTTCATCACCTTAACCAGTTTCTCAAGAGACGTCAGCTCGACTGTCCATATGAAACTATTCAAGCTCTGGACGTTGTTCTGCGGGCAACTCCAACCGAAATGTAGGGTTTTTTTGAATTTTTTTTTTTTGGGTTGTTTGGTTGAATTTGGATTTCTAGCTTTTCGTCTTTTACTGACATGGAAATGGAATATTTTATTTCTTCAATGTAGGTACAATGTGGTGGGGAGGTTGTTTTACCACCCTTCTTTGGGGCGAACTGGTACTCTAGGCAGTGGTACAGAGTACTGGAGAGGATATTACCAAAGTCTCCGCCCAACCCAAATGGGGCTGTCTCTAAATATTGGTTGCTTCTACATCTATGCATTATTGTTGATACACATTGGAGTTAGATTCCAGTTTTAATAGCGATCATTCTTGTCTTGCAGATGTGTCCGCGAATGCATATTATGAGCCGATTCCTGTGATTCATTTCATTAACAAGCATTTTAATTTTGATATTAGAAGGCCTTTGTCGGATCAAGCCCGTGTTAAGGTATTTGTGTTTAGTTTTAAGATGTTAGTTTTTCATGTTGCACTACGCTTTGCTTATCGCTTTGCTTATGCTTGCCTGGTATTGATTTTTGTGAATATTATTATGGTTGGAAAGAATAAATTAACCTTGGACTTAGAGATTATGTGGTTACCTTCACTTTGGAGTTCTTAATTTTAATTGTTCTCTATATTTATATAGAGCATTTATTCTTGGAAATCATTGTTTTCTTTTGCTTGATTGTTTGCAGATAAGGAAATCTTTGAAAGGAGTCAGGGTAGAATGTAATCATGGTCAGAATATTAGACGGTATAGAGTTGCCGGCGTCACCAAAGAATCACTCAAAGACTTAACGTGAGCTAATTGTGATTTTTTTTTCTTTCTTGCAATTGAATGGGGACATCATATTTTGAAAGGATAATGTTTTTTGGTATTTCAGTCTTAATTAATTTCTATTGTTCTCTATTCTTATACATGATTGCATGTAGAATGCACAGGTTTATAATGTGCTTAATATATCTATTTATTTTGTTATTTGGTATTTCTTAGGTTTCTTGATGGCAATGGAACAAAAAAATCTGTTGTCGAATACTTCCACGAGCAATACAATATTATGTTTCAGTATTTGAGTCTTCCTGCTCTGCAAGCTGGCAGTGACACTAAACCAATTTATTTGCCTATGGAGGTTTATCTCTGCACCAGTCTATATTTATATGATACACATTAACTTGAAGTTGAGACTTGTGAGGTTTAGTATCACTTTTATTTTTTTTATTGTAGGTTTGTCATATTGTGGCTGGGCAGAGATACACCAAGAGATTGAATGAGGAGCAGGTATCTGCTCTTTTAAAGGCAACCTGTCAACGACCTCGTGAGAGGGAGAACAATATCAAGCAGGTACCTTTATTAATTTATTCATTTATGTGATGTGAGGAATGTTTTTCACACTATCAGCATTTTGCTATTTGGCAGGTTGTGAGGCAGAGCAATTTCAATGCTGACCAAATTGTGCGTCAATTTGGAATTCAAGTGAGGGGGGATCCTGCATTGATTGATGCTCGTGTTTTGACACCTCCAATGGTATTCTCAGGTTTATGCTTGACATAATTTAGCAGAGTTTATTATTTTATTTAATATCTAATTTTCTTTTGTTACTGTAGCTTTTATATCATCAAAGTGGCAAAGAATCTCGTGTTGAACCCAGGATGGGTCAGTGGAATATGATCGATAAGGTGCTCTTGTAGAAACTATTGCAAATGTTGTAAAAATGCTGTTGTGTTCTCCTTGAATGACTTATAGAGTATGGTTTCCTTTAGAAAATAGTAATAGTGTTAGTGTCTCCTTTATGATTTGAAGTTAATGTGATGCTAACTAATATTATAATGATGTTCTCTCAAATTCAATTTTAGTTCTTAAAGTTTATGTTGGAGTTATTTTATGTTGCGGAAGTTGTGATTGATGCTAATGGTTTGGTTAATGGCTTCATCCAACTGTTTTGTTTTATAGTTGATGTAAATGCAGTGAATTATTAAAGTAAATTAATTTCGTTGTATCCCAATAAGTTCTTTTTATTTTAATAACTTTTTACTGAACAACAGTTAATTATTTCCCTTATATTTTGTAGAAAATGATAAAAGGTGGTAATGTGCAATATTGGACTTGCCTTAACTTGTCAATGAATATCAGTGATGACATGGCCGGTAAATTTTGTGATCAACTGGCTGTGATGTGCACAACCAAGGGAATGGTATGACGTTAGTTGGTACTATTTGTTAGTGTGATTATATTCTGGCTGCAATGTTGACACTTTTCTTTATCTGTATACTATTTGTTAAGTGTGATTATGTTCTGGCTTGAATGTTGACACTTTTCTTTATTTGTATGCTAGCAATTCAATCGGACGCCTTTACTGCGTGTAACCCATGGTCAACCTAATCAGGTTGAGAATGTACTTGTGAATTTGAATAAGCAGTGTATGTCAAAATTAGCCAACACAAACGGGAGACTCCAATTGTTGATAATAATTTTACCTGATGTAAAGGGGTCTTATGGTGAGTGTCTTCTCAATTCAAATTGAACACTCTGATTTGGTTATATCATTTCTAAACTTTTTTTGTATTGGCAGGAAAAATAAAGCGTATTTGTGAAACTGAACTAGGAATAGTATCTCAGTGTTGTCAGCCAAGACAAATTGTAAAGTCGTCGAACAAACAATATCTTGAAAATGTGGCCCTCAAGATAAATGTTAAGGTTGAAGTTATCCAATGAATAACCCTCAGTTTCGCTTATTGATTTGGTTTCTACTAAATTGTAAACCTGTCATCGTTGATTATTCAGGTTGGTGGTAGTAACACAGTGCTGAATGATGCAATTGCAAAGCAAATCCCTCACGTGTCTGATAAAGCAACATTGATCTTGGGTGCGGATGTAACACATCCACAGCCAGGGGAAGACTCTAGCCCTTCTATTGCTGCAGTAAGCTCACTTTTCAGCCCTCTATGCAAGCATTATATTGTGCACCACTTTTAATCTGTTAAATTGTTGAATGTGTTGGTTTAGGTTGTGGGATGCATGGATTGGCCTTTTGTTACCAAGTACAGAGGAGTTGTTTCTGCCCAGCCACATCGGGAGGAAATCATTCAAGATCTTTTTAAATCATATCATGATCCGAATAGGGGAGCTGTGTATTCAGGAATAATCAGGTACTGGGTACTAATGTGCTATTGCCACTTATCAAGAGAAATCCTATTAATTTGGGTACCTCTTTTATTGTAGGGATTTACTTATGGCATTTCGACGTTCAACTAACATGAAGCCAGACAGGATTATATTCTACAGGTTGGATTTGGTTTAATTTTAATTTTACATTTTTTGCTTGTTTTTTGTACATATTTTATTCTGTAATTTATCAATTTGTCTACAGAGATGGCGTAAGCGAGGGCCAATTTAGTCAGGTTTTGCTTCATGAGATGGATGCTATTAGAAAGGTATGACTCGTTGTAGGTTTGCTTCCTACTTGAGGATAGCAGTGTATTTTATATCTAGTTAACAACATAACTGATGGTCAAGCACCCCATACTGAAGAAGAAATCCTCGAACTTGCTGCTTTTTGTTTATCCTCTATGTACTTGCTTTGTGACTTTCAATAAGTTCCTTGCTGCTCCTCTCATTTATTTTTCCGTCTTGATGAACGATAAATTTCTTGTTTCAGGCTTGTGGTTCACTTCAGGCGGAGTATTTCCCTCCTGTTACTTTTGTGGTTGTCCAGAAAAGACACCACACACGCTTGTTTCCTTTTGAACACGAACGTCGTGATCAGACAGACAGAAGTGGAAATATAATGCCAGGTTATGTATCTTTCAGCTGTTTCACATTTGGGAAGTTGCCTCCTCTAACCCCTCCTTTCTCAGTTTTACTGATTTCAAACATTTTCTTTTTGATTTTTCTATTTTTAAAGGGACGGTTGTTGACACATCCATTTGCCACCCTCGGGAGTTTGATTTTTACCTCAATAGTCATGCTGGAATTCAAGTATTATGCATTCTTGCTAAGATTGATCAACTTTTGTTTGTCGTTTTTTTTTCCCTCATTTTTCGATTGCTCCATTCATATTTCGCAGGGAACTAGTCGTCCGACTCATTATCACGTGTTGTATGATGAAAATAATTTCACCGCAGATGAGTTGCAGAATTTTACAAATAGTTTATGTTATACGTAATTCTTCTTCTATGCCTATGCTATTGCTTTTGCTTTTGTTATCGCTACTATTTTATTTCTGTTGTCATTACTCCTATTGCTTTTTGAAGTTAATACATTTACATGTTATGTTTCAGCTACGCAAGATGCACCCGATCAGTTTCAATAGGTTTGATTCTATTTTTTGTATTGTCCATGTCTTTGTCGTATATAAGTTCAGGTGAATGATTCATTCTTTGTTTGCAGTTCCTCCCGCGTACTACGCGCACTTGGCTGCATTTCGTGCACGTTACTATATAGAAGGCCAATTATCCGACGCCGATTCATCAACTGAAACTGGAGGTAGAAGAGCAAACTTTCAGGTTGTATTGCCATCTGTCAAGGACAACGTGGCAGATGTTATGTTTTTCTGCTGAATGCATGCGGAAGCGGAAGCAGCTTTTGCTTATCAAGAAACATGCTTTTTTGATGTAGAATCCATGGTGTTATTCAGCATCTGATCCGCATCTTTTTTTGGGCCTATAGTCATTTTGCTATTTTAATTTTGTCTTACACCAAAGTACTGTTTGCTCTTGGTCCAAATATTGTCCTCGTTGCTACAGCAATTTGATGCAACTTTTGCTGCTTGGATTATGGATGTGAGTTTAATCTGAGTAGATAGTTCACAAATGTGTATCAAATGAGAAATGGAACTCTTCTACATGTCTACTTAACAGTTACTATTCTCCTAGTTACCAATCAATGAAATACTTATTAATAGTATATTTTTATGCAATGAAGCAGTTATTAGGTAATACTATACTGAATGAATGAATATGACGTTAAAACCGAATTTAAAAAATTGAGCTCTAAATTTATGTTTCGGAATTTAATTAATAAATGTTTACATTTCGTCATTTCTCTGTACTCATTCGGTTACGACAAAGGATCGTACTAGTAGTATCGAGGCTTTCTTGTGACAATCTTTTTTTTTTCTTTCCAAATTCAGTGAAATTATTTGATTATTGATTCATCAAAGGCTTTTTATTTTCTTTAATTTTATTTTATTTTATTGGTATTTACTTATGTTAATTTACTTTTTATTTTACAGCAATTTATCTATGTTTATATATTTAATATCTATGTTACATATATATTGAATAATCTTCCTTTATTCAGATGGGCTTTTTGTTTCTTTAAAAAACAACTTCCGTATTCTAATTTATATTTTGAATATTTGGGGTTATTTATATTAATTTGGTTATCAATGTAAATGTAGACGAATAAACTTTTATATTAATTTGGTTATATTTAATACTAGAAAGAAAAAATTGTTATCCAATGAACTTATCTAGCTTGGACAGTATTTGTCTTATGTAAAAGATGTGATCACTATCTAATTTTTTTACAGTGATTTATGTTTTATAGCAATTAAGGAGGCTTCATTTCAACTCAACATTTATTTATGGGAATAATATATTTAAGAATTAACGAAGAGAATGACTTTCCGGATATTTTTTATATATAAGTTGGATTAATAAAGATATTATTTATTTTAATGAAATTGAGTGCGAAAAAAATTAAAATGAATAAAAACAAAATTTTAGTTGTTACATCATGGCATTCAATTAACACACTCTCTTTTGAGAATGTTTTATGTTAAAGAATAAGATTTATATATTTATTAATTTCAAAAAATATTCTTTAATATGACAATATATATATATATATATATATATATATATATATTCTTTGTTTATATATTCACTTTAATTTTACACATAAATACATGTCATAGAAAATTAGTGTAATGCGAAAAAGAAAATTTATATGCTTAAAAAAAGTGTTTGAGTGGACTTGGGCAATGTTGTCAAGATCATAATCTTCTAAAGAAAGCATAAGATGATAGTTAACTGTGATAAACTTTAATTTATAAACAAGGGCATTAATGTTTTTAACATATATTAGAAGCGATACATTTATGTCAAAAGTAAATCTATTTAGATTTCGTTTAATAACTTTATATCAAATTTTAACGACAGTTAAATTTAAAATATTTAATATATAGATTAAGTTTATAAGTTTTTTTTAAAATTTGAAACTATTTGATACTTTGTTTCATTAATTCAAATTGATGGATAATCATAAAATCATTTTATATGTTGATTTTAATTAATAAACAAAAATATCAAATAGTTTTTAAATTTTTTTAAAATTTGTAATCTTGATTTATGCATTAAAAACTTTAAATTTAACGGTTAAATTGTTAAAATTTGATGTATAACATAAATTATTAAATAAAATAAATCTAGATAAACTTACTTTTATAATAAACGGATCCTCTTCTCTCTCTCTGTATATAGTTCTAGTGTTAAATTAATTAAGCCTAATAGTAACAATAATATAAGGATAAGTTTGATTCTATAATATTTGTGGGCATGAAAAATTACTCGGTATAAAGATTTTCTTTCTAAATATATAGTGCTAATTAAGATTGAACTATTGTTATTTGAACTTCAACTATTAAGAAAAATTCAAGTCTCACGTCAATTAGAGATAAGACAATTAAAGAGAATATACGTGAAAAATAATCATTATCTTATAAATTAATTTTGTAAAGTTGAGTTAGGCTCAAATTCACTATTCTAAGATCAATCAGACGAAAAACTTAGTTTTATGCATCCTTTTGATATATCACCACAAAAACAGCATGGACATATACAGGACCTAAATTATACCTCTTATAAATTCTGAATTAATAATACTCGAGTTTGCCACATTCTTTTCACTTGGGAGGCTCCTCCTCTTCCATCAGTGCACTTTAAGAAAAAGGATTGTCTCTTATTGATTAAACGATAGAGCAAAAGAGAACCTCACATTAGAAACCCTGGTAGAGACACCCGTGTCACTCACATTATAACTTTTGACAATAACTTGACTATTAATCTCTTGTGTGTGTGTATTATATATATATGAACCACTAGGGTTAGCCTAGTGGTTTAGGATTTAGGATTTAGGACTAACCTAGGGTTAGGTGGAGAGGGGTTGGGATAGTTAGAAGCATGAGGATCTAGGTTTAATCTTCATTGCGATCATCTTTGTAATCTTTCCTATCTTTACCAAAAAATAAAAAATAATATATATATATATATATATATATATATATAACTATTATAAAGGGGATATATTTTGGTAACCACTCCTTTGGTCTCCACTTTTTAGTAGACCATTATACCCTTTAAAATATATATAAAAAAAATACTCTTATATTCTTTCTAAATAAGTATCTGCAACTTTTAATATTTGTCTGTGTGTAATTATTAGAGGCACAAAATGCCTCAACCCCTCTAGTATTTTATAAAGGGGATACATTTTAGTAACCACCCTTTTGGTCTTCACTTTTTAGTGGACCTTTATACCCTTGAATGTAAAAAAATTTATTATATCTTCTATAATTTTTAATATTTTTCTGTGTATAATTATTAGAGGCACGAAGTATCTCGGTCCCTCTAGTATATATAAAAGAGGATCCGTTTACTTCAGGAGTAAGTCTATTTAAATTTACTTGGTTTAATAAGTCATGTTCTGTATCAAATTTCAACGATCCAATAATTCAATTTAAAGTTCTTAATGCATAAATCAGGTATGCAGATTTTTAAAAAATTTAAAAATTATTTGATATTTCATTTCATTAATTTAAATTGACGGATAATCATAAAATTATTTTATACATTAACTTGAATTAATGAAACGAAATATCAAATAATTTTCAAATGTTTTAAAATTTATAGATTTAATTTATGCATTAATAACTTTAAATTCAACAGTTAGATTGTTAAAATTTGATGTAGAACATGAATTATTGAACAGAGTAAACGGATTCCTCCCCTTACTCTTAGATTATATATACAAAATTTTATATTAATCCAAGTTGATTTGATACTTTATTCTTATAAAATAAAATTGATATAATATATATATTTCAAAATATACTAAAATATGAACACTTTGATTACCTTTAAATTCTTGTTCAATTTTAACAAAATTTAATATACACATATAAAGTGAGATAAATTTTCAATATAACGATTAGATTTATAAAATTCACAATTAATTAAAATTATTGAGCGGTTGTAATATTTAGTAAAAATTACACTGGTATTATTATATCCCTCCTCATATATATATATATATATATATATATATATATATATATATATATATATATGTACTTATTCCAAGAATAAGTTATTAAATAATTTATGTTTTATACTAAATTTTAACGATATAATCATTGAATAAGTTTTTAATATATAGATCATGTTTGTAATTTTTAAAAAAAAATTAGAAAATTATTTGATACTCAATTCAAATAATTCAAATCAACGTATAAAATATTTTCACGATTATCGGTCAATTTGAATTAATGAAACAAAGTATTAAATAATTTTTAATTTCTTTAAAAGTTTGCAGACTTGATCTATACATCAAGAACTATTAATTTAACTTTTGAAGTATGTTTAAGTGTATATATATAAAGAGAGTAGGAATTCACTTCCTCTAAGAGTAAGTCTACTTAAATTTATTTCACTCAATAACTGATATTATACATTAAATTTTAACAATTGAACTGTTCAATTATAAGTTTTAATGTATAGATCAAATCTATAAATTTTAAAAAAATAAAAATTATTTAATACTTCATTTCATTAATTCAAATTGACAAATAAGGTATTTTATAAGTTGATTTGAATTATTAAAATGAAGTATCAAATAGTTTTTAAGTTTTTAAAAAATTGTAAACTTGATCTAAACACATAAACACAAATACACAGATACAAACATAGACACATAAACATGCGCATGCACACGTACATGCACATACACATGCCCACGCACACAGACACATAGAATATAAGGAATCCATTTATTCAAGTAAATCTACCTTAACTTTTATAAACGTAGAAAACTCAAAATGAAAATGGATGTGCACCTATTTAATATTTATTAAACTACTAAGAAAAATTGTTTCGGTATTTGACAAAAAAAATATTCCTTGTAAATGAAAAAACAAAGAAATTTTTTTTCACATGCATATTTACAACTTTGGAAATTTACACCTCATTTTGTCTTTTACAAGTTACAACAATGCAAGTCATTTTCCCACATAAAGGTCACAACCCTCACTTAATGAACAATCATTTATATTTAGAATTTCCTCACAACAATACCTTTCTCTTACTACAATAAGAACATATTTAGGTTTGAAAGTATTTTTAAAAAAAAATTATTAAAAAATAAAAAGCATTTTTCAATATAAAAAAATCTAAAAATGGCACATGCAGCTTTTGCCATGCTCACCGGCCAGGTTTTCGGTAATGCATGCTGGACAAAGAATTCAAGTTCGCACCAATCATTTTCAAGTCCATGTTGCTTGCGAAGATCTCTCTCACTCAAAATATATATCATTACACCGTTAGTAATATATTTTAAATTTTTATATTTAAATGCTGCAGTTGTTTGTTCGTTACACTCTTATTCACCCACATTTTATTTTCATACTATGTATACTTATTAATTTTAAATTTAATTTAATAGTTATTCTAAAATAATTATTTATCAATAGTCTCAAATTACTCTTATTGACAAACAAAATACTTTTTCTTAATTTATTTATGTATTTAATTCATTATTTTAAATTTTATTTCAAAATTAAATTTTAAGAAGATATTAATAATTTAAAAATAATTTTATATCATAATATAATTTATTTATTATACTAGGAGAAATACAATAAACCTATTTATTTGCCTATGGAAGTTTATCTCTGCACCACTCTCTCTATTTATACTTTATAATACACATCAAATTGTTAATTTGTGTTATATTTAAGACCTGTTTATTATTATTATTATTGAAGCTTGTCAGATTGTGGCTGGGTAGAGATACACAGAGATTGAATGAGGAAGAAGTAAGTGCTCTTTTAAGGGCAACTTGTAAGCGTCCTCATGAAAGTGAAAACTATATCAAACAGGTAACTTTGTCATGTATTGTATGTGATGTGATATGAGTGTTTTTCTGGCAATTAGTATTTTACTATTTAGCAGGTTGTAAGTCAGCGAAATTCAACACTGACAAGTATGATGGAGGAACCAGCATTGATTCATGCTCGTGAAGAAATCATTCAACATCTTTATAAATCATATAAAGATCCTAAGAAAGGAATTGTGCATTTGGGAATGATCAGGTACTGTGATTGATGTGCAATTGCCTCTTCTGTACGTGAATCCAATTGATTTTCTTCTCTCTTTCTCTTTAGGGATTTACTTCGGGCTTTCCATATTTCAACTGGGAATAAGCCAGAGAGGATTATATTCTACACATAGGAATTGGTTTAAACTTAATGTTATGTGTACTGGGGAATGGAATACCCCTTGGGCCAGTGCACAACTTGAAAGGGTATTCGACTACAAGGAAAGTCGGACAGTCATCACTATCGAAGCCACGTCATCCTAAGCCGAGCAACCACCCAAAAGTCACGAAGGCTAAAGGTCGAGTATCAATTCGGCTAATGCATAACCCGAAAGGGTATTCGGCTATAAGATAAGCCAAATACTCCCTATTATTGAAGCCACATTACATTAATTTTGGTTAGATAATAGAGGTCCATGTCAGCCTAGATTAAAGTATAAAACTCAAGTTATTAATCCCTTAATTAAAAAGGTCTGTCAGACCCAAATAAGTCACTATAAATACAATATTGATGAGACAGAAAGACAGACATGATTATTTAATACTACAATATTTATTGTTCTGTACCGAGTATTGACTTGAGCGTCGAAGTGTCTTTGCAGATACCTTTCCCCCTTTTCGGGACAAGGATTCAGGAAGTTATCACCTGAGCTTAGAAAAAAATCAAATGTCAGAAAACATCAACGTAAGAGTATTTCCGAGAAGAAATCATGTATTGTGCTTGCAATGTACATATTTAATATAAGTTTAATTGTACTTTTTATCATCTAATTTTCAAAGTTTTGCAACAATATTAGTTGATTAGTGATGTGATATATTATTAATTAATAGAATATATTGATTGTTAAAGTGAAACGTTGACTACTAATATAAGTTGATGATACAACATATTAATAATTAGCATTTTAAGTTAATAATTGATGTATCACGTTAATGATGAATTAATGATAATAAATACCTAATTGATGAAATAATAAAATTTGCAAAAAAAAATTAAAAGTTTGGTCACAAACTTCTCAAAATTATGAGAGATAAAGGTATATTAATATAGGGATGCGTAGCAAGTTTCAGAAATTCACAATTATCATTATTTATTTTTTTAAATGAAAGCATGCTACCTTTGTACTTTACACACTATTCTAGTACAAACCATTAAAATAGTGTTGGTAAATTTTAATCATAGAATTTGGTGCAAGAGAACTTAGTTGTTGTTTGTAGTGTAATTCAATGAATTTGATATTAACCACGTACAAAATACGAACTTCAAAATTATATATTTTCAGAATTTTGGTGAAAATCTGTTATTGTATAAATTTCTGTCTCTTCACTCGACTTATTCAAGCATCACGTCATCTGTGATGAACTCATGTCACTTATTCATCTATCACTATATTGTTAGAAGTTGTATCTTTCACTCATTCTAGTAGGAGAAATATTATCAGGAAAATAATTTGTAAAAAAAAGGGAACATTTTAATTTTCATAGCCGATCAAATTATTTATATTTTTATTAATTATTAATAAAGCATAATTTTTATTTTCACAAGTTTTTAATTAATACTTGAACTTATTTATCAATCATCGAGAAATGAAAGATAGAAGAGCGCGAGAGGAGACAAACAAGAGAAAGAAAATTTTCAAATTCTTTATTCTTTTTTAAAATTTTACAATTTTATGTAAGTAAAATATTTTGATAAATTATTATAATTTTAATTTCTTTATAAATTTTCTCTGTAAATGAAATACTTCACCACAAGACATTTTAAATTCACCAAAAAAAATAAATTATTCTTGTAAAATTATTCATCCAAACACACAGCTAGGAAAATTAATTTCTCTAGAACTTGGGAAAAATTGAAAGAAGCTGGCATAAGTATAACTTGTATTTGCGATTCAATCAATAATCATGTTAATTTACAATGCTACCAAAAACAAAACCCTGAGAGACATGGCTAACCAAAAAAGTGGTAAATAAGCACCTGAAGCTAAAACAGACAACCCTATTGTGCAGAAGAAAAAAAACCAAAAACAAAAAGAAGCGATAATCAAAGTAATAATGTGTGGTCTTGCCGATTGCACCAATTATATGCCGGCAAGAGAATATACATAGGAAAAAACAGAAAATGTGTTACAATTCGACATATATGTTACAAGAATAGTGTTATGTGCATGAAGAGAGCAAGGAACAGTGTCTTTATCAACATGTGAGGTCCATCACGTGAACAAGTGCTGCCATTTATCTCTCCTGCATCCACAAATTCACTTCTTCCCCTACCGGCTGATGCAGACACATTAACCGGCAATGAACCTACATTTATGAATTTATATTGAAAAAAATATATCAGAATATAATGTAGCTTAAAAAATATATACAACACAAACTTGACTTTGATTCTTTCCTATCCTAAAGATACCTCGGAATTCTCAATAAGCACTTATAGGAGAAAGAGAATGAGAAGGTAAAATGAATTAATTATAAGTTAAAATCAAATTTTGGAGAAACTAAATAGAAGAATTTATATAAATTAAGTTATACATATTAATTTCAACTTATGAGAGAAATTTAATTCATATTATCTTTTAAGTGTTTATTCAGGAAAATTTGTCTAAATTGAATCTAGAATCATATGTTGTTTGCAATGTGCCTTCAATGTAGTCATTTTGAAACTTACAGTCATAATTAGCCCATCCAATGCGCTGACCAGCAAGATCATAGACAAATATTTTGTCTTTTAGTACGAGGTCTGATGCAAAAAGAGGATGCAATGTTGTCAGTATCATAATTTTGAAGAAAACATAACATGATAGTTACCCAATCATAAACGAGAACAATATTTGAGTCGATATTCTGGCAGATTGAGAATATACACACACTACAAGTTCTAGAATTTAAGCCCCAACAGCAGCAAGAATGTAAGGATTATAATTTGATTATATACTATTTGTGGGCATGTATAAAAAAAATAATCAATATAAGGATTTCCTTTCTAAATGTAAGCTTTAAGATCCAACTATTGCTATTTGAACTTCAATCACATGAAAAACTTGTTTCGTGCATCCTTTTGATATATCACCAAAGTCCAAAAAACAGCATGGATATAGGACCTAAAGTTTCCAAACTAGCATTATACCTCCTAGAATAGTTACACTTTGACCCGGGATTTTCTGAAAGCCAATACACCAAACTGATCCCTCGCCCTGTAGAATTACGCAAATTAGAGAAAGAATAATAGTAAGATGTATATGAAAAATAAAGGCAGATATTTAGTCAAAGCAGCAGCCAAAAAATGACCAGAAGAACAGGGAAGTAGCTCTGAGATGTGTCCTAAATAAATGATAAAAGTTCAGTTGTAGAAATGAGAATTAGAAGAGACATAGCAATTTCCTTCTCAAACCCTACCTTTCATGGAGCATCCAGAAGGGAGTTAGCAAGGCATAAAATAATAAGACAAACAAATATAAGAAAACTACAAAAAGAACTTAACAGAAGTTGCTAGCGCAGGATAATTTTGCTATACTACAACAAATGATTGGATATAGGTTTAATTATCTTTTTAGTCTCAATAGTTTCATAAACTTTACCTTTTAGTCTTTATGGTTAAAAACATTCTATTTTAGTCCCTATACATACCAATTTTATTTCCTTTTTAGTCACTGGTGTCTATTTCTATAAGGACTAAAAGGAAAAATTTTATGCAACTATAGAGACTAAAAGGAAACAAAATTGGCATATATAGAGACTAAAATATAATATTTTTAATTATAAGGACTAGAAGATAAATTTAATGAAACTATAGGGTCTGAAAGAGTCATCAAACCTTGGATATATCATATATGTACTATTAATATCTTCGTAAATCATGTATTCAATACATTTTTTTTTTAGATAATGTATTCCATGCATTAATCCTAGGATATTGAATAAAATAAAATTAGTGTTTTAATACTTACAATATAATTCTGCGGCATAAGGTAGTCCTGTGGTCTTAAAACCAGAGATGCACCACCAGCAAAGTTCAGACTTACTTGCGGGAAAATGTCAACATTACTAAACACAATATAGCCAGAAAGAGATAGATAGTGTCAAAACCTTTTATATTTAGCATCCATACATGAAAGGAATGTCAGAAATCAACAAAATATCAATGAACAGTTCAACTTAACCTGGAGGTGGTTATTAAGTAACACTGATTTCCCCTGGAAAGAACACTGCGTACAGATTGTGGAATAGCAGCTGTAATCTGCATCACCAATAATTTCGCTGTTATTTATTGATAGTTTCCTAAGAAGAAAAAAATAATGTCACTATTGTCAATCACACATGAAGAATCAACGCATTATCTTTATTTATCAATTGGACGAAAAGAAGTTACCTAACATAACTCACCGCATTGACAAAGGGATTGTAAGCCTCTTCTGCAAGGTATGCCAAAGTTGTTCCGGAATCAACAATGGTACCTCTGTTGTTTGATGTAGCAAAAACTGCAGGATCAATTGGTAGAATTTGGCCATTAACAGAGATGCTCTGAAGATTTAAATTGTAATGGGGCCTGAAATATTTGCCAAGAAAGCAATTAGTCTATAAATAAATACCATTCTTTCAAAGCCATTTCAATACAAATAAATTTTTGTAGTAATATGTTTGAATTAAAAAATTCTTATTCAACTTCTGCATAATATTTAAGTAAGCCATAACGAATGCAAATTGTTGGTAAAAGAGAAAAAAAAAATGTAACCATATAATAGATAGTAAATCTAAAATTGTGCCTGAATCACTATTTATCTATAAATTCCTGGTAAAAAAGAAAACTCTTATTGTACCAAATGACACCAATTAAGAACTACGCACCCACTGGAAGGAAGGTTGACTTAGATGTTTAGCTGTCAAGCTATTCAATAATTCAAGGCTTAAATCAATAAACCAAGTTTCACCGACTTGAGGTAAAGATTAGGCTTTATACAAGTAGAAATCAATTTAAGAGTATCACCAGCTTAAACAAGAAGTAAATGACTCTGATTCATGATGGAACATGTTTTCCTTCTGGGTTTTGATGGCTGATTTCAATGTTTTTGAGGCTTAACCATTAGCACAATATAAAATAAATAGGATCACTTGATCAACCACTAACCCATTAATGAAAATTCCTTGACCTTACACAAGGCAACTTACCAAGAGCAGGCACCCAAGTACATTGCAAATATTGAAAACATTCTATCCATCCCATAGTTCTACAGCTGTAAATTGGTAAAGCGAAAGACCATCAAAGTGCCAAATACTTATCTTTAGGTGAACATTTTCACAATCATATTCCTATCTGGTGTGCTAGATATTATAAACTGAGATTTTATTTATTTGTCTTATTAGGCTCCTACGAATAAGGGCAAGAAGCTCCATCTGCTTAACAATTTGCCTTTTCAATCTCATACAAAAAAATCAACAGAAGTCAATACTTCAGAAAAAATTTCAATATTCAACTCAAATATATAATCCAAAGGATAAATATCATTTTAAAATTTCACAAAATCCATTAATATAAGTTGCATTTACAAAAGAATCCAGGCTATAAAACAGCATGCATACAGAATAAGTGGACTAAATAATTGATATGAAGAAATTAAAATGTAGCATATACTCTAATTAATGAACGTACTGTGATGGAACAAGTGGACTAAAAACTATGTTTGGCTCCACAATCTCACCAAGAACCAATACGCCACCCCCACTATTATCTCCTTTCAGGCAATGTGAGAACACTCTTGGCGCTATTCCTTGCGATGAGAGCTGGGAGATGACAGACAACCCTTGTTGCCCAAATCCAAATATCCCGTCAACCGCTCTATCAGACTTTGTTAAGTCCCCAGTTTGCTGGTTGCTACAACTGCTCCATAGCACATTATAAGGCAATGCTTTTCATGTTTAAACTATTAAATACAAAAAGGGGGTAGGGGAGTTCACTAAAACATAGACATGCTACTTTTAACCATTTCAGATTCATGATACAACAACAACAACAAAAGTCTTATCCCACTAGTTGAGGTCGGCTATTTCAGACTCAAACCATAATTGCTTACCCAAAAACTACGGATGCCGAAGAATTTGTTGTCAAGGATCCCTCAAAGATACTGGCAAAGTGCATCAAGTCCGACACATAATAACCTGATGTCCCACTACCATCTCCATACTGGAATGTGTAAGTGCACTGGTTGCTCTGACCAGAACAGCTTGCATCTGAGGACTGTACTCCATTCCTACACCTTCGGTCCGAACAAGATATCAATGAAGATGTTGATGAACTCCCAGGGTCAAAGTAATTGAGCTGAATCTGCAACCAAATCCAGCAATGATGATATTCAATTACTCACTCACAAATCCCAAAAGTGTATCCTTTATCTTATTGTTATACTAACTGTGTACTGAATCAACTATTTAATAAATAGGGAATAAGGAATCAAATTTACTGGGAGGCCACTTGTCTGGGGACAACCATTGCAGGACCCACAACTAACCCAGAGAACATCACTGCCAGTGTCAATCTGCACATAAAATTCCCTTGGAGGAGTACCCAATTTCACCTTTGTAAAGTAAAGCCTGGAAAAACCACAAATTTAAAAAAAAAAAAAAAAAATTGAATCAAGAGTACAAAACACAAAGGAAAACAAACATAAAGAAATTCAAAAACCATACATTCTTCTACTTTATACAATTACAAAGAAAAGTAGAAAACTCTTTTTTTAAATTAAAGCATAAAAAAAGTTCATAATTGAGAGGCACATGAACAACCAAACCACTCAATCTTTTTTTTTTTTTTTTTTTCAATTTAAAACACCAAAATAACTCATTGGATGACACCCAAGAGAGAAATTGATCGAAAAAGTAGATAAAAAAGCAAAATTGAAAAAAGGGGTGATAGAATTACCCGACTTGTGAGGGATCGAAGGTGCCTTTGACAGGGAAATTGACAACGTAGTTAGTAGACTGCAACATTCTACGATGTCTGAGGCTGTCCCACGCTCTGAGCTGACTCAGCTCCACCCCGTGATCCGAAGGGAAAGCTCTTTCCAGCGTGAGGGTCACCGGGGAGGCGGAGACCGCCGCCAGAAGCGCGGCGGCGAAGAGAAAAGCGGCGGCCATTTGGTGTCGGTTGGAAAGCGTGGGAGAAGGGAAAGCAAAGTGGAATTGAGAGAGTGATGCTAATGGAATATGAGAACAAAAAGCAACGCAGCGCAAAAATTGGTGTTGATGTTTGTGTACTTCATGATCGTGATTCTAGAGAGAGAGAGAGTGTTGTATTCTAAGTTCTAACTTATAACCTCAACGAACGAACCTGCAAGTTACAGATTGCAAGTTCCGTTCAAATAATGGATTACGTAAAGTTTCTACTGCTGCACCAAGACTCGCGCATTTACTGTCAGCGCTACATTCCTTCAAATTATTTTTTTCTAATTTATAAATCATATTGTATACGTCTCATTATTAATTAGTTAATTAAATATATCGATTTATATTCATCAACTAGTTTATAAAAATTAATTTTGTGACATATTCTTAAATTAATTACTTAGTTTATAAATTTTTATTTAACATGAATTAATTCTATCAGGCACTTGAGACAGAATTTGTTGTTTATGATAATTTACTCAACAATAAGTCAACAACATATAGCAATAGTTAGAGTGGTAAAATAGATTAGTTTGATTTGATTAGGTTCATTATGTTATAGATTTATTAAAAATGAATTGAATTTAACTGATTTATCAAATAAAATTGAATTAGATGTTTTGTCTCGTCTTGTCTGATGGCCTAAAAAAAATTTAAAAAAAAATTAAAATTTGTATTTTTTTAGATATCTCTTATAATATATTTATTTTTCAGCATTTAAATGAGCTACATAAATTAGAGTACTTGAATAATAAAATAAAATTTAAATTACAAAAAATTTGATTTATTATATAACAAATATGGAATTTACTGTATAATAATATAAATATAAAATAAATTAAATACATAACATAACACTATACAATAAATTATAAATTAATCATATAATAAATATTATATAATTTAATTATACTTAATATTAAAATAATAATAATAATAATAATAATAATAAATTAATAATTAGGCGAACCACCCGGTGAATGTATCCCAATTGGACAGGCCGACATGTTAAAGAGAAGCGATGAGATAAGTTATCCAATCCAATCTACCAATTTTTGGCCTACCAACGTACCATCCTAGTTGTAGTAATTTGTTAGTACATGCTAGGCAATTATTCAAGCAAATATTCAATGTTTAAACTAATAGGCAATTATTTCTCTTAAATAATTGAACCAAGCACACGCACTTTCTACTCGTTGATAAGTGCATCTGTGTATGAATAATTTTAGTTTAAAGTGTCAAATTCAACTCTATGATTTAACTTCTGTCGTTTATGTCAAATTAACGGCAATTATTGCATTAAGAATTTTAAAGATAATTTTAGTGCGAAAAAATCAAGTAAAATTTAATGAATTTTATCCAACTTTATAGTAATGTTATAAATTTTAAGATTTTTTTAAAAGATTTTTAAATTTTAGATTTTAATTAAGATTTTATAATTCAAATTTTAATACATTTATATTATAAGATTTTCAAGGATTTCACACGGAAATATATATTTGCAATATTATAATATTTAATTAAAAAAAATAAAATATAAATAATAAAGAAAAGTAAAATTAGCATAAATTTTTTATATTTTGATAAATAATTATCTCTATCTTTTGATAAATAATTGATTTTAATGTTCCTAATTAACATTTCTTCACACATCTAAAATTATATCAGCCTTTAACACACATATTATTTTCCATGCACGTAAGTTTAAACAATAATTTAACTTATAGCCTTCATTAATTAATAATATTGAAGATAAAAATTCATCCACTAATTTAATTAAAAATTTATTTAAATATCATTCTATGTGAAAAATTAGATAGAGAGTCTTTGTCTTACATCATGCTAATGCTACAAAGTTGCACCTTATACAATAGTGAATTCTGCCCTTTGACAGAATAATGGTTTTGCTCCAAGCCACCAAAAAATTAGCCACAACTAGCATGCAACACACAAAATAACATCCATACATCACTACAATTTATTTTCATCAATAAAAACAACATGCAACCATAGAAAGGGCCAAAGATCATCATTTTCTTCCATATGAAAATTTCACCTCATCAAACTCAAAACTTAAAGAATTTCATCTTCAAATTCAATCAATACAGCCACAAATAATGTATAATTCAAGCAAGAGTTAAACAATTCATTCAACAAAAAAAATTCAAGAGTTTTCCCTACCTCAAATTGTCCAGAAAAGAGGTAAAAAGAAGGAAGAACGAAATCCCCAAAGAATTTCGCATGATGACTTTGAGTCTTAGATTTTCAATTTTAAAGACTTTGAATCTCTACACAATTACTCAATATCACTCAATGGAAGATCGTAGAACTCTCTTGTGAACTTATAAGAAGAAGGAAGAAATTTTGAATTCATATCTCATCTTTCTAGATTTCTTAAAAAATTAACTTATAAAATTCAAATCTTAAGAAAAACTTTATATACCTTTCCTAAAACTTGGTCACTTTTAACTTTGACTCAAAACAACTCCTAAAAAACTATACTCATAAAAATTCTCTAATTCTTAAAATTTTACAACTATAAACAATTAATTACAATATTAATTAAATTAATAAAATCAACAATTACTAACAAAATTTACGGTGTTACAATTTTTTTTTAGATAAAAAATATTATATGGTTACAACAAGTTTTTACTTTTGAATAATTTTGAGTGTAGGACAAAATTTTGCCGCATGGTTTATTCAATAGTGAATTTGTATAGTTATCATATACTCCATCCTTTAAATTGTAGTCATTTTGGAAACTACACATGAAAAAAATATATTATTTTTAATTTTCTTAAATAAAAAAATATTGTATGGTTCCAACAAGTTTTTACTTTTGAAAGAATTTGTGTGAAGGACAAAATTTTGCCCTATGATTTATTCAATAGTAAATTTGTGTACTTATGCATATACTTCATCCTTTTCTTCCTTTAATATGTCTCGTCCCATAGTCATTTTCAGAAACTACATGTTAGAAAAGTATTTTACTTTATTTTTTTTAACAAATTAAATATATACTAAAGAAATCTAAAAATCCATTGGCTTGTGATCATCAAGACATAATTTTTTTAGAACATTTCATTAAAATTTTAAAACTATAGATACTTATTTATAATTAAGTTAAGTTATGATAATTTAAAGAGTAATTTAACATTTATTTTTTATTTTCGCTGCTTGTTACATTGAAAACGTTTTTTATTTAACTTTTTTATTCTTGTTAAAAATGGAAAGAAAAATAAATATTGTATGCTAATTATAGATGTCGCGTAAATGTCTGGTTTCAAGGAGTTTTTTTTATATATTTAAATTTGATTAAATAAAAACATGATTTAAATGTAAAGATAGAAGTAATTTTCTTTAATGTTTGAATAGATTTTAATTTTAAAGAAAAATATTTTATATTTAAATGTAAAGATTGAGAAGTAGTATTTTTTTTATGTTTAAATAATAAAAAATTCGCTATCATCAGAAAGATTTTCCTTCTTGTACAAAACTCAAATATATGATATCTTATTTAAGAAAATAATATATATATATATATATATGTATATATATATATATATATATATATATATATATAAAAGACAAACCATTCATTTAATATATTTATATATCAATGAAGTTTAACTAAATTAGTTTAAAAGAACGTGTGAGTATTATAGAAAAAAAATGTAGATTTTTTCTTTTGCTATATTTATTTTATCGAAAAAACTGGTCAAATACATTTAAAAAATATAAGAAAAAAAATTATTGAAAAAATCATAGGCTTTTAGACTCTATAAGGATAGAGAAAATCATATATAAACAATCATAAATAAATTGATTAATCGAATATATATATGAATTTACGTTATATAAAATATTGTTTTTTTTATTGTAATTTTATGTTAAGTCAAAAATTGAATTTTTATTCTTAATTAAGGAATTTTCCCTCATTAACATATATTTTTTTAATATAATTCATATCTAATTCTTATACTATTATTTTTTTATCGATAACAAAAATTGTAATGACAAAATTTAACAAATCTTACATCTTATTTAATAATTATTTTTATTGATTATATATTTTTTAATAAACTTTAACAAATAAGAGTGAGTGTATTAAAAGAGGTACATTAAAAAAATTGTATCGCTAACATTTTCTATACCTTAATTCCCTATTAAATTAATCTTAATGATTACATTTATGAAATACTTTTATATATTTATTAAATATTATAAAATCTACATCATCTATAAAATACGAAATCCAAGATTATACCATGTCTATTTATATGCTTACACCATGTCTGTTTTTATTTGTTTAAAATAGTGTATAATTGAGCTTAGGTATGACTTCATATTACCCTATTTCACAAGAGATAGATTTCTCCCCATCAACATATTTTTAGCATCACAGGTTCACCTAGTGTCAATTCAATTACCATTATTAGGCTTTTAATAAAACTTATTATAGTATTGTAGGCACTTTATTTTTGTAGCAGTTAGCATAGTGAGAATGAGTTATCTACTCAATTTTCCTTGTCTAACAATAAATAAATAAACAAACAACTTGATTGTGGCACTTGTGACTTGTGATACATGCTCGAGTTTATATAATTTTTTTTTTCCCTTGAAACATTTTAGTGTAATACGTAGTTTTTTAATTTCAAGTTAATTATTATACAATTGTTAAAACTTATATTCTTGAAGCGAATATTAGACATTAAATCAAGTTAAAGGACCGAGTGTAAGAAAATATCAATTCTTCTTTATTCTCTATATATTTATGTAAATTTATTATAATTGAAATCAACTCAATTATAACAAATCAAGACGACATAACTTCTAACTTTCTTGTATATATCAGTAGCATTTTGTAAATTTTACATTTTTAGAATTATATCAAAGTGATTACTCTTTCTCTGCTGATTTTATATTTACTGAGATATAATTTTTCTATATTTACAAACTTGAAAATCAAACTACTGACTAGATAACTAAAAGAAATATAGTTATGTTATACAACGTGTTAGTATATTTTACTTATATTTATACTATAATTTTTAATGAAAAAATTATTTTATTAAATTATTTACACACTTTTTAACCGATCACATTAATTTATGTTAGTACAATGACATAACAAATTAAATTGAACTTAAAACTTCATAGATCTACCCTTACCATATCATTATGCCTTACATATCCAAGCTTAATCATTAAGTCATCTTAATTTTCAGAGTTGGCGAAAATCTCCATGTAAATTGCTTTTTTAATTATGTGTTGCCACTTGTCATTCATTCACTAATTAAAATAATTAGCTTTTAACTTGTTCAAGTTCAATTGCTAGGTCACAACCACAATTATTTATCTCTCATATTAATTTTCTTTTCGATAGTGCTAAGAGTTTAAACAGTTGTTACAACTCTTACTCGTTTTCAATAATATCAACAACAATAATAGTATATTAATAAATATTTAAAAATATTAGAAAAATAATAAACGAAAATTTCATTTCAATTTTATGTTAATTATTTTATAATGTACTAATAAATTTTTCTGAAATTTTTTGAATAATGTATTAAAATAAATATTAATATTTTTTTTTATTATCAAAGAGTTTGAATACATAAACTTTGTGTGAATAAATTATTATAAATTTGAACTTATTGTATCAATTAATTGGATGTTTAAGTTATATTTTTTTACTGTAAAAAATTAAATTAAACTTTTTTTAACAGAAAATTGAATTAAACTAAACATCTGTTGATCAGTACAGAAATAATTGTTCATTTAGGTTTATTTTAAAGAACTTGTCATATAGCAAAGTCTGAATTTTCTTGTGAATGACTCCAAGCTATCTTTGAAGAGGTTTTGTTTTAGAGATACAAAGTTTGGTTAATTTGATTGTATCAAATTTAAATAACTAACTCAATTAAGTGAATGGGAAAAAATCACAATAAAACTAATAAACTATAAATAAATAAATAATCATTAATATATATTATCCTATCCATCTAGATAGGATAATGCCTTTTAGATATATACATGTTATAAAGATTTGAATGGATTTCTATACGATGATTATTTGAATTTTTTACTACTAAAGTACCGATTGACGTGCAATCCGCTACACTATGGATTTTAAAACGGATATTATAAAAAATGCACCTATCATTTAAAATTTTAAATAACATCCAATTTTGCAATCTCGACCTTGTTTATTACGATGTTTGTATTATGTTTTAATTAAAATAGAAGGTATAAAAATATAAAATGTTAAAAATAATTTATAAAAATAATAAAAATAAAAAATTGTATACTATTATTTATATATAAAATATTATGCATGATAAATTAATTAATTTTAATTCTCTTAAAATACCATAATATATCTCTGTATATCACTGCATTGGAAAGAAAAGACATGGATAAAGTGATTATCAATGAGATTAAATTTATGGAAGAGATTGATCCCTTCGAATGTAATAAATTAAAGACCAAAATTTTGTAAATAAAAGATATCCGCATTTAATATTTCAGCGTAGCTCAAATAATATAAAGTGAAAAAGAGAATTATATAATAATAATAATCTATACATATATAAAAGAGATACCGAAACATGTAACTGTTTTTAGTCTCTATTTTTAGTGGACTACTATACCCCTCAAATGTAAAAAAAAAAAAAAAAAAAAATTTAAATAATTATATGTAACCTTCTTATAATATGTTATTTGTGTATAATTATTAGAAGTACGAAATGTCTCGGCCCCTCTTATATTAATAATAATAAATAAACAAATAAAAAAAAAATAAGACACCGTATGAGTATGCGGTGCGGAGAATAGAAGTCATTGCATTGCAGATAAGTACCTGTACGACAACCTTTATTCTTATCACTGCAAAGTACCCTCATACCACACTTTTATTTGTATTTTAAAAAATAACTTTAACATCTGGATTTCAAATCATACTATTGTTTAGTACTTTAATTACAGCTTTTTTTTATTATTTATTTATGATATTAGTTTCTTAAATTTAGAGTAAATTTATTTTTTTTTAATTTAAAAATGTACTTTTCAGTTTTTATTTTTAAAAATTTTGTTTTAATTTTTTTAGGTTACTAATAACAAATTTAAATTGTATATAAGTTGGAGTTCCCTTTGTACTCTTTTTTAATATTATATTTTTTTTTTATAAAAAAAATAACAAACTTGAAAGTAACAGATTAAGACAAGTATGCATCATCAACTGAACTTAATGTAATATTTTCATTAATAAGAACACCAAAAATATATTTATTTGATAATATTTGATAGACTCCTTAACAAAATTTAAGTATAAGAATTAAAATAATTTTTTTTTAAAATTACAGGATTAAAAAAAATAGTTTTAAATTTGAAAGATTAAAAATAAATATACCTTAAATTTAAGAAACTAAAAACATATTTAAGTCTTTTCTTAATATATGTTTAGTATTATTTTTTTATTAAAATTAAAATTTATCTTATTAATATATATTTATTTTCAATGTAAATTAGTATTTTAATTTATGTAATATACTAGTTAAATGTTTATTATATATAACTAAAATTTAAAATAAATTATATAAATAAGTAAATAATATGTTTGAATATATAAAATTTGAATAAAAATATTTTTTCATATATATAAATTATATTTAAATTTATGGTAAATAATTTATATTATAATCATAACATCATACTTTCTTAATTATATTTATTGTGATAAATGTAATTAAGTAATATATATTTTGTGTTATTTTATTAATTGTAGCTTATGTATAATGGAAGTTAGAGTTGTGGTAACTTTAAATTTAAGTTATAAAAGATATAACTTAAATGTGAGAGAGTTAATCTGATGATGGGTGAGGTATACAAGACAAATTTTCATGAATAAACTTCATAAGTTCATAACTTTATAATTTTAGAGAGAAGTGCTCTAGGGCCAATGTAGTCTGATCTTTGATCCGATTCCACCGAAAAATCCTTTTTCTTCTTGGATCTTCAGTTGGTGTGGTAGAAATTGAGATTCAAACTCAGGAGTTGAGAATCTTAGAGAGAAGTCATCATATGAGAGTTTGGGGTTCTCGAGTTTTTTTTCCCTTCTTCCTTATTTTTTAGAGTTATTAAGGTAACGAAAGTTTGTGGATTGAATATTGTTTGATTTTTGAAGTTGTGTATGGTGTTTTGTTGTGTGGGTTTATGCTTTAGTGAGCACTAAAGTCGAGGTTGAAGATAGACTTTTCGTATCCTTTGTTCTTGGTGTTCTTAGTAAGGAATCAGGGAATTGATGATATTGTAAGTGCGTCTTGTTGCATGTTTTATTTTCTTTAAATGTTGAGCTATATGATGATTGTAAATGTTCATTTCAAAGTTGCATGCATGAAATTCTAGTGTGGGATGAGAAAATTTGGAGTTGTTGAGTGCTTGACTTGTTGTTGTTGTTCTTGGTGTATGCATGTTTTTGGGTAGTCTCATTCAAAGCAAGAACACACTCACTCAAAGTGAGCAAGTGCGACCATTTAAAGGAGACCTCTAACTTGGATCGTTTAAAGCAAAATTTGGTCGCTCCGAGTGAGTTGTTGGTCATTCTGAGCGAGTTATTGGTAGCTTTGAGCTAGTAGTTGATCATTTTAAGCGAGTTGATGGTAGCTTTAAGCTATCTGTTGATAGTTTTAAGCTAACTATTGGTAACTCTGAGCTAGCTATTAAGTGCTTTGAGCTAGTTGGTAAGTGCTTTGAGCTAGCTTGTGGGAGCTCCGAGCAAATTTTTTTCGCTCTAAGCAAGCTCTGAGGCACTTGAAGCACCTATTTCCCTTTCCAAATTATAATTTTCTTAACTTTTCTTATTGAGTTGGTTGTTTACATAATGTATGATGAATATTGAATGTAGTTCATTATATATTTGATATATGATGATGTATGATAATGATTCAATTTATCAAGTTGAAAGTTATATGTTGTATTGAGTTGTTTAGATTGTAAGTTGCATATTGTTGTAAGTTGCCTACTGTTGCAAGTTACATATTGTTGTGAGTTGTTTATTTATGTAAGTTTCTTAAGTTTGTATGATGTTTTAAGTTGTTAAAGTTGAAATTTATTTATAACTATAAGTTGACTAAACTGTTGAAAAGTTGTAAATTGAGTTGTATGTTGAAATATTGAGGTGGTTGTGTTAAGAATATTGTAGACATTAAGTTGTGTTGAGTTGATTAACTAAGAACTAGAGTAGAGGTTGTTTTAAAAAGTTGAATATCTCGTTGTGAAGTTATTGTGTTGTGGTGCTCTACAAACTCAATTGTAAATCCCTTATTAAGAAGTTGACTTTTGAGGTGAATAGTTGAGTCTCCTTTGGGACCTTAATTGATGTGGTGATGGGATAAAGTTGAGTCATATTGTCTACAATTGACCCCAGTATAAGAGTTAGGTCAAGTTATACCAATTATAAAGTGACCAATGTTGATTTGTACGTGAGCAAGATCAAGACATGTGTGTATAAAATGACTAAATTAGAGCAACGTACAAGGTCAGGGGCCAAAATCCCTAATTTTAGTATTGAAAGGACATAATATTTGGAAGTAATTGATGAACTAATCTCATATGTTGCTTAGTTATATTGGCTAATGTCGTGGTAGACTCACACCTAAGTTGTTTTACCTTAACAGAAATGTTAGATTTCATAGTTTAAGTGATGACATCCAATAAACCATGTTGTTGTGGATTTTTATCCAAATTGGTTGTTGATCTAGTTGGATTGTAAAGATTGAATTGTTGGTTCAGTAAGGTTAAGCTGCTTAAATTGCTTACCGGTGTTGTTAGAGATCTTTTAGTTGAATGTGTGATGACGCATATAGTTTTTATGTTGTACATATGATGTGTTGATATATTTGTGTTGTTCATGTGCTATATTAACATGTTGATGAGTTGTTTAACTATGTTGTAAGTTGAACAAGTTGAGAATGTAGCATATGTGGAAAAGTTGATATTGTTTTATGTTTTATAAGTTGTGAATTCATAACTTGATGTTGTTCATGTTGTAAGTGGTATTTGATGTCGAAAGTTGTAATTAATGTTGTGAGTTGAATTGAAGTTATAAATTGTTGTTGATGTTGAATATGTGATTTTAAGTTGATTATATTGGTTGAAGTTGTTATTCCTTATTTTATTGATTATGTTGTTTTCTTTCACAAGCTTACATTATTTTTTTTGTGTTGTTAGACTACAAAGATTATACTTAATATACAAACATGGTAAGATTAGGTCAAAGGGCTATGCTTGGTAGATGGTTATACTAAAGATGACCTAGTTTTGATAATGTTACTCTGATACATTATTGTGTTGAATAGAGTCGCTTGATTGACGATAGGATTTTATGCTTTTAGTATTTTGTACAATGATGTTGATGGTATATATGTACACGATTTATATGTAAGCAGTAACTATTTTAGGTTTTTTATACTAAATTTATTTGTTACATGAATGACCATGTACTGTTGTATTAGAAGCCTAGAATAATTGATTAGCTTATATGTTTTTCGTTGCGTAATGTTATATTATACTAAGTGTTATGACTTATCAGATCGTTACAGTAACATAATATTATTTTTATTTATTGATAATTTATTTTTTAAATATTAAAATTTATTTCATAAATAATTTCAATAAATAAAAATTAAATTAAATATGAAGTTAAAAAATTCTTAAAATCTCTCGTTATAAAAATTCCTAAAAATATATTATGCAAGATAGTCATTCATATTTATAAATAAGAGTTAAATGTAATACGTATTTACATAACTTTATTTATTTTTATGTAATTATGATATTGATAAGTATTTATTATTAAAAATAATAACAAATTTTCTTTGAACGTACATAAAATAATATTTTTTCTATTAACATAGTGTATTTAAAAAACTGTACTAACAACTAAACAAGGAATTATACCCAAATTTTCTTCATGTTCCGATCTACATTTTTTTTAATAAGAAATTTATAATCGTTGATTTTTTTTTTTATGAATAATAAATGATGACAGTCTATTACGATTATAACTATCGAATGAAGTTTATATTTATAAATAGGTTACTTTGTTTTAGAAAGATAAATATAATAAATTCTTCTTTCTTTTCTATTATTGTTTTATTTATTCAGAAAGATAAATACAATAAACTCTTCATTTCTGTCTTTTATGGTTTTATTTATTTCCTTTCATCTAAACTATATTTTATAATTTTTTTTGTTGATTTTTAACATTTTTACAAACAAATATGACATTTTTTTAATCTAAACCATTATATATAAAATTATTTAAAATCATTGTTATTTAAATATTATGTAATTTCAGTATTTTTTACTGATTCAATATTTTAATCTCAAATATTTAAGATAAAATTTAATGACTAATTTAATTTTCTTCTTGATGCAAATAGAAAATAATAATTGACTTTTATGCTTCAAGTCATTGACACTCTGTTGAAGGAATATCTTTGGTAATGGTTGTTTCAATAAAGTGCCCTTAGCTCGTGTCCAGAGATGCCCAACTTTCTCCACTAACTCATGATGAATGTACTTTCCTTGCAAGATAGGTGGATCCCCCTCTTGCATCAATAATCAAATTGTATATCTCAAAATCTTATGATATCAAAGTATCAAACATTTGTCTCTCAATAATGGGAGCATTTAATAAATGAATTAAGAATGTTCTGGTTAAAAATAAAGACAAACACATACATGCTCATACATATTTACTTATACGTCTCCCAAGTAGTTTACATAAAATTGCATCAATATCAATGATTCTATGTCTTTTATACAAATTTTTGGTTAGGCGCTAGAAATACTCAAATATATTTGTGAACACTTTATTTTTGATTTTGCGAACATCCATGCACTCTTTTGTTTGTGTTCCTAGTACTTTGTTTTGCTTTGGACTTTTCTTTGGTCATAGACGAGGGCTTTGTTATCTGAGAAAAATAATGTCTTTGGTTGGTGGGGTCTATAGACTGTTCATCTTTGTAAGACTCCACTATATATATATATTTTCAGTTGTTTGGTTTCCCTCCAATCCTCATTCAGAAAGTTAAAGAGAAAAACTTTATTTTGGTCGTTGGAAAAAATAGCACTTTAGTAAGTTAGTTACTTAAATATAAAGTTAATTAGAATTTATCTTTTGCACAGTTTCAAAATTTTCATTATCAACTCATTACTAATCCAAATGTCACTTAAAATAGTGTGTATAAGACTATGTTTAAATACAAGTTATAAGCTTTTTTAAAAGTTTTTTTTTAAATAAATATTATTTTCAGTAGAACTTTTAATTTGTAGCTAAATAGATTTTAAAAGTGATAATCATTATACCATTACAAGTGAAATTAATGTCAATCTAATGAGTTGAAATATAATCATTGCAGAAATAAAATGAAATAAAAAAAAGTTATAAATCATTATCATATCACACGCCAACATATGATAAACGGTTAACTTTTAGAATAATTGTTTTATCAATTATATTAATGATGATTTTTATTAATTAATTATATAATTTTTTACACAAAAAATTTAAATTCTAACCATAATTACAAGTCATCAATTTTATCATATATGACAATTTATAATTTTAAAAAATTATCAGTGAACATGATTCATATAATATTTTAAAAGACAAAATTGACAATCAAAAAATAATATAAACTTGTAAAGTGTGACTTTTGCTCGTTAAATATTATTTTAATTAAATTTAATTATTAAATCAATTTTTAAAATTTTGAAATTATAATATTTTCTTTTTTTACTTATTTTTGTTTTATATTAACTTTAAAAGTTTTATTATAACATTAAAAGATGCGACATTTAACTCAATCAATTTGAAAAAAGAAAAAGAAAAAAAGAAGAAGAAGATATTATTTTAGTTTATTCAAAATTCTGTATCACTTGAAGTTCGTGTATTAATACAATATTTCATTTTAGAATATCTTCATATCTTTAAAATAAATGTTGGTCATATAAGATCATTTTGACAGAATTAACTAAATGTGATATCATTATTCTGACCATACAAATTAACATGTTATACTCAAGTAAAAGGAGGAATAGAAAAATTAAATTTATAAGGATTAAATCGTTGAGATTTATGTCTAAGATAATAATATTGATACACAAATATGTTTTTCAGAACAAAAATAAAAGTTTATTCTAGGATATAGAAATATGCCTTTGTCGATTTGCCGTAGGAAAAAAAAAAGTTAAAATTAAAAATTTGAAACTATTTTCAACTATCTTGGGCTTGGGCCTGGGCCTGGTTTTCCTGCTGCTGCTGATAATTCAATGGCCTCCTGAAAAGCATAATTTGTGGCTCGGGACGATGAATTGCATAATGAACCCAACCACGGCTCTGCTTAACCCCAATTGCTCGCCACTCGATCTATAACATAAAACCAAAACACAATACCAAAATAGTCTCAAATACAATACAAAATAAAATATAATAACAACCTTAAATATGTGTTTAGATTATAATTAGAAAATTAAGTTAAATTAAAATTAACTTTCTAAACCGTCTTTAAAAAAGCAACACTTTTTTTTTACTTTTGATTCGATTAATGTTTACTTATGATTTACACTCAATGAATTGAAAAAAAAAAGTTTTAAATGTCTAATCAAACATATCCTAAGTAATTAGATTTGCATATGAAAATCACATCACCTAAACTTTTCATTGGATAAACTTTACACACAATGCAGAAAATTGAAGGAAAAAAGTAATCACTAACTTCGGAGAGAAGTCGATTCCGGGGAAGCAGCTTGGCCACTTCACGAGGCAGAGACACGTGTCTGAACAATAAAAATTAATATAAAAAATCCTCAAATTTAAGTTAATCAGAAAGAAATAGAAAAATCAAATCTCATTTCATATTTAAGAAACTCAGGTATCTTGGACTGATCTGCATGTACCTATATTCATAAGTATCATCGAAGTACTTATCAGAGTAAAGAATATGAGACATCCTCGAAAACTAGGATTTGTGACTATGCTCGATTCAATCTGCTAACAGGCAAAACAAACATTTTCAAGGTAAACAATTGAATAATTTGAAATGACATGGAAAGAGAAAATGAAGAAAGATATAGTACTTACCTGAGTGAGATTGCAGAGTAGAGTGTGCGGAGAAGGGAAGAATATATTGTACTATGATATTTGACACAAAAGGAGTATTGCTTGGTTATGCATTTATTGAAGATCTCAACGTATTAGGATTCTATGTGATTGCTTAGTTGCATGGATAATTTTCATAATTACAAATATGTTGAATTAATTTCTTTAATGATTGATATGTACTGTATGTTACAGATTTTTTGGATTGATTTTCCTAGATTAATTTTTCAAATTACATGTTAATTAAGACAAATTAATCATGTAATTTTATTATTTGATTCTAAGATTTTGTTTCTCTAGTTTGGTGAGCAATCCTTTTTTCATGTTGGAATCATGTATTTTGAAAATCATATTTAAAAAAAAAAAATTAGAATGTCATAAATATGCTTGATATATCTAAAGTAGTTATATAAATAAAAGTTATAATTTTAAAAAAAAATTCTCTCCTTTATAAAGATGTTAAAATTGATCAAATCATTGGTTCACCTGATAAAACTAAATTATACTCTTTATTTTAATATCTAAAAAAAAATTGGATTAATTTGATTTAATCTAATGGACTAAATGAATTGGTAAAAATTAGGTTTGAAAGATATTAAAGTTATTTTCATTTGATATTTTTTTATTTCTTTTAAATTACATAAAAATTGGTAAAAAAAAATATAACTTGTATAAAAGTTGGATTAAAATCTTTCTCGTACTTTATCTAATAGGTTAGGTTATCCTAACCCATTTAGTAATTTAGTTCTTTGTAAAAATATTGGATTCTATTCTTGTGAGATCTATTTGTTAAAATAATCTCTCATAAAAAATTAAGCTTTAGTGAAATATAATTAAAAATAATTATTTGAAAAGTTAGATTCTTAAAAAACTTGAGAGATTTCCCTACTAAACACCTAAAATTGGCACATGAAAATTATCGATAAAAATACATATTCTGAGTTTAATTTATCAATAATTGTCAATCATGAAATTATCAAATACATAATCTAAATTTAATTTGTTTATCTATAAAAATTATATTTAATCTATAAGTCTATTTATTATTTTTATAATAATTTAACACTAAAATAAGAATAAAAATATTAAATTTTGTATAAATCAAGTTTAACATATTATAATATAAACATATTTCTGATACTTAATTTGACATTCATAATAACAAGTTGTTTAAAGATATTTTTGTAATAACAAACTTAAATATGATATAAATGTATCTTTTAATAAACTTACAATTTTCACTCTTAATAGAATACATCATATTTTTTTTAGAAGATAATACAGCATACTTAACATTTAAAAAATTATAAAATTTATATATATATATATATATATATATATATATATATATATATATATATATCATTTAAAGACGGTTTGACCTAATAAAAATTAACGCTCGTAACTGAATCAAGAAACTTCATAACTTATGCATGGGTCATGAAAATTGACATAAAAAGAATTAAAGAATACGTAGGCTCCTCTCGTTTTTTTTATTTATCATTTTTTAGTAAATTTGTATCTTTATTTATTTATTATTTTAAAATTTCAAAATAAAAATTATTTTTTATTAATCACACATTTATATTTTATTTAACTTTTATTTAATTTAAAGTTTAAACATCACAACTGATATGTCTTCATTATGAAAAAAAAATGAAAAATAAAATAAAAATTAAAATCATTTTACAAAATAAAATAAAAATTATTACGTTTTTTTTTTGTATTTTAAACGAGCAATGTAAAAGAATGGAGATAATATTTTGAAATATTAAAAAATAAAAACGTTTTTCCAATGCGTTAATTAAGTGTTGACTTATGTTGTAAAAGAGTTTAATAGTTGGAAATTAATGCAGGTGAGAGAAACCTGTCTAGTGTCAATGAATTTTATTTCACTATGATGATGATGATGTCCCATTCACTCACAAAAAATAAAAATAAAAATAAAAATAAAATATATATTGTTTTTCATTTTTAGTTTTTAATTAGTTAATGGTTACACTTAAGAAGCGTCCCTGTTCCCTCACTCTGAAACTCCGTTGGTTTATTTTGGCGGTGAACCTGAAAAACCCTAACTCCGATGGAGAAGATAAGTGATGAATACAGTTCAGAAGAGGAATGCATGGCGGATTATAGGCGCGGAGGGTACCATACAGTTGAAATCGGAGACACATTCAACAATGGCCGCTACGTCGTGCACTCCAAACTCGGTTGGGGCCATTTCTCCACCGTCTGGCTCGCTTCCGACACTCTCAATTCGGTGCCTCCATTTCTCGCCCCTTCTTCTCGCTCTTTATAATTCCCTACATTATGCGTCGTTAGAGTTTTTTCTACTTTGGTCACTCCGTTGAGTTTAGCTGCTTCCCTGTTAAAGTGAAATTTACTTTGTTTCCATTTTTTGTTGCGGAGGGAATGGTGAGAAGAGACTTCACAAAACCTTTACCTTAGGAAAATTATGCGACACTTTTGTGTTTTAGAGCTTAATTTCTATGCACCGTTGGGTAAAATGTTTTACACTAACAAGTAACAGGCAATTAGATATCACGGTAGGTTTATCCTTTTAGGTAATTAGTGTAAAATTCGACAAACTTACTATGTATGACAAGTTGTGATTGGATGTCTTTACATTGTTAGGTGTTTGGATAAACTTTTATTGAAGCACTTTTAGAAGAAGAAGAAAAATATAGAAAGAAAAATCTAAATAAGTTTTTGCGTAAGTTAAAACTAGTTTATATATAAGTTAGAAATAATATTTTAGAGAAGCTAATAAGAGAGAGCTTCTATAAATTTGTTTATGCATAAGCAAGCTAATTTTAGTTTATAGAGAAGCTTATCTCATTTTTCCTTCCAACTTTTATTAGCAAAAATGTGTCAAGTGAAAATGAAAATGTGACACAAATTAACAAACCAAACACCCATCGTAATTCACTTCTTGCTGTTTTTAAATTTTGAAACTTGAAGTTTTAGCTCTCTTAATGTGGGAAAGTTTTTTGTTTGTAGCGTTATGTAGCCCTTAAAATTCAGAAGAGTGCGCAGCACTACACTGAAGCTGCAATGGATGAAATCAAGATTCTCAAACAAATAGCTGAGGGGGACTTGAATGATAAGAAATGTGTTGTGAAGCTTTTGGATCATTTTAAGCATTCAGGGCCTAATGGCCAGCATGTGTGTATGGTTTTTGAATTCCTGGGTGACAATCTTCTCACCCTTATCAAATTTAGTGACTTTCACGGCCTTCCTCTCTCCATGGTTAAAGAAATCTGTTTTCATATTTTGGTGGGCTTGGATTACTTGCATCGTGAGCTTTCTATCATACACACTGATTTGAAGCCGGAGAATGTGTTGCTTCTGTCACTGATAGATCCATCTAAAGATCCTAGGAAATCAGGTGCTCCAATCATCCTTCCAAACACTGAGGATATGGCTGTGTCTAATAATGAGACTAACCAAGACAATAAAATTTTGAATGGAGATCCGACAAAGAACCAGAAAAAGAAAATGCAGAGAAATGCCAAGGTAGCTCAAGGCTGTGTTGAGATGGGAAGTTCAGAGGAAGCTGTGGATTATAAAGGACCTGGGCAAGAAGATTGTGGCAATACTGTGAAATCAATTGTGGAATTTTTTGAAGATAAACCTAATGGTTCTCTGATTAAAGATGAATCAACAGAGAATTTTGAAAAAGATGATTCACAAGGAAGTCAAGGTCATAGGAGAGGTAGCCGTTCCATGAGAAAGAAGTTGCTGGGAGCTGTTGATCGTAAGTGCAAGCTGGTTGATTTTGGTAGTGCTTGTTGGACTTATAAACAATTCACAAATGATATACAGACAAGGCAATACAGGTGTCCTGAGGTTCTTCTTGGATCTAAATACTCTACCCCCGCAGATTTATGGTCCTTTGCTTGCATTTGCTTTGAGCTTGTCACTGGTGATGTTCTTTTTGATCCTCACAGTGGTGACAACTATGATAGAGATGAGGTAAATGCACCTGTTTTGTACTAAAAAAATGCAGGGTCACTTTATTTGTGCTATCATCATTTGATGCTTGCAATATTTTTTCCCCCATTTTTTGGACTTTGAAAATTTGTTTTCTGAACAGAGTTATATTTCTTTTGTCCTTAACATATGCTGGTGAATGCAGGAAAGCATACTTCTGCTGACTTTAGATATTTGTTTTTTGAAAAGAAAAAAAAGGCAAATGCAATCTTTTGGAAACAATTAAACACCACGAAAAGGCCGAGTAAAATATACTTATATCTGGATAGAAATTCGAAAATTATGTTGCTGAAAGCCTTGCCTAAACTATAGAATTGTAATTACTAATTTGACAATATGAAATATATTATGTGCCCTGGGGCCTGGAACAATAATACAAAGGGACATGCCTGTGATAGTTGAATAGAATTTTTCCACCTAAACATGTTATTTCTCTTTTACTGTTTACACCAATTATATTATCATGCTTATGTCTTAATTCTTTTTCATTTATATCAGCATTATTTGGAGTTCGACTTGGATTTGAAAAATAAGAAAAATCATTGGGAAGATTGCTAACTTCTGTAAGCAGAATAATTTTAATTAAAGAGTGAATTTTGTCCTACACTCCTATTAAGGATATTAAACTCTACTCATCTTTGCTTTCTGAAGAATGAAACAGAGGCCTTAGCTTCCAGTCTGTAAAGTCATGCTACTGCCTACTAGATCATGACTTTTCTTCAAAGAAAGTTGCTTGTGTCCATAGGCATTTTGGAATCATCAATTGGCTATTCCATGACTTAATAATGTTCAAAGAAGTTGTAACAACATTCTCAATATATTTTGTTGTTACACTGCCAGTGATCTTGGAAACGAGGCTTCATTATTCTTCTTTGATAATTAGTGAAAATTTTGACAAATAATGCGATATAATGATACATTGAATCACTGGGGCTATAAGCCCCTGCTGTTCCTTATTAAAAGTATTTTTTTTCCTTGCTTTATACCTACTAAAAATGTTGACAATTATTTGTGGTAAATCAAATACTTTTGGCTCAATGTATGTTAAACATAGATATATCTTAAAGCTTCCCATTCTCTTGGAAACAAATGTTACAAAATTTGAAAATAATGATGTGGCTACCTGAATTTGAACTTAAATCAAAAGATTGTTTTGATGATATTTAAACATTTGTTTTACAGGATCACCTGGCATTGATGATGGAGCTTCTTGGGGTGATGCCTAGCAAGGTAGGAATGTTATCTGCTTTGCAATAAATTTTGAAGTTTGTTGGTATTGTCAATTTTGCATGTTTATATTCAAGAAACAATATTCAAATTTAAACTCCATTTGAGACCATTTTCCAGATTCTCTTGCAGTGCATCCGTTTGTTTTTCAATGAGTTATTCTGCTTAAAAAACCTGAAAATTAGGGTATTTTACTAATTTCATTCTGAAAATTGGTGAATGCTGATATTTTCATTTGTATTCAACTGCAAATGAATAAATACTTCCTTCAGATTGCACTAGGTGGCCGCTATTCCCGAGAATTTTTCAATAGCCAAGGGGACTTGAGGCACATCAGCAAGTTGCGATTCTGGCCAATGGATAAGGTGCTGATGGAGAAGTATAATTTCAGTGAGCAAGACACAAATGACCTGGTTGACTTCCTTGTTCCATTACTTGATTTTGACCCAGAAAAGAGACCAACAGCTGCTCAGTGCCTTAGTCATCGATGGATCAGTGCAGGTCCTCAGACTCGTGTGCCCTCCATAACTACTGTGCAACCGGATGCCATCAATGAGGAATTGTCTGAAAGGAGGAAGAGGGAAAAGGCAGAGAAGGAGGCAGTGGAAATTGATTTGATGAATATAGCCATTAAAGGAACTCCAAAGCCTCTCAAAGACCCCCAACCTCTAAAGTCAAACAAATAGATACAAATTGCCTTGTCTGGGTGGTATATGCAACCTGTTTTGTTTTCATGGTTAAGTTTTGCTGGTCCTTCGAGCTTGATAGAATTGTTACATGGGACATTATTATATGCAATACAGGTCAGGCGTTGAGCTTATGTCTTGGGAAGCTCTTCCTGGGCGAAGACAGTTGGATTTCTGGTGTATTGTTGAAACCTCACTTCTTTCACCTTTACTGGTATTACAGGGGTAGCCTCAAATTCAATTTATCAAGTTCGCTGAGTTATGTAAACTTTATGATGCTTTTGGAGTGATTGGAACTTCTCCCAAGATTAGAGTTTTGTCTTTCAGAAATACAATTCGTTATAGAGTGATTGGAAATTCTGAATGACAAAACTCTAATGTAGGGAGAAGTTCCCATTTTGAATGAGTTGATCCCTGATTTGTCTGCATCAGACTTTGTTGCTTGTTGAGTTTATTGGACATTTTAACTTTGGTTACGGTTCATTGTATATAAAGAGAGATTGAATATTTTCCTGTGTTAGAATTCCTACGTGTCTCAAAAGTTGCAAAAAAGTGAGTTTAGTGGTTGATTGCGAAAACAATATTAACAAATTGGTTAGCACAATTCATAAAGGAGGATGGAGATAGTAGGGGGAGAAACCCAGCAAGATTATGTCGTGAAGTCACTATTCTAGTCTCAAATGTGAAATCGTGCTGACAACACTTTCTACTAATAGTTCAAAATTATAAAATCATTTCAAATAATAATAATAATTCATTTAGAAGATTGTTAGAAAGTAAAGTGGGTTAGCATTTACAAATGTTTAGTTATAGAAATAACTCTCATCAAACTTTGTTGTCGAATTTAACTTGCTATCTGAAATTATAACTCAAAACACAGCATTCAATATGCTAGCTAGCACATAACAGATATTCGTACTATTTAGAAGAACCATGGAGAGCAAGTCGATTGTGTAGAAAGCCCGTGTATTATAAACGATATTTTGCATAGCGAATTGTTAGTGCGCTGCTCGTGGAATGAATAAATAGTAATACCGCCGTGAACAAGACCAGTACTACAAGAGGAACTCGATCTTTAAGTAATTTTATCTGAGGAATAATTTTGGAATTCTATGAAATTTTATTTTAGGATCAAGAGTCAAGGCTAAGATTTAAAATTGACTCTCTTTTTTGGTATTCTCTTTAAAAAATCATGTATAAAATTATCAGTTTAAAAAATTTTCATTTATCTAGACTAAACTCTTAAAAGGTTGACCATAGCCACCACCAGCCATCAACCCTTTTCCCTTTTTTAACTAACTATTTAACCTTAAGAATTCTATTAGTCATGACTATTGATATATAATACTAATAGAAAATGTATGGAGATGATGTGAATTGAAGTTGGTGGCATATTGTTGGTATCATAAGGGGGCAAATAAAGTTTTTACTTTAATTTAATTTAAAGATGGTTAGACCTTTTTTATTTTCAAATCATTTAAATTTAAAGATTTTTTTCTTAAACAACAACCTTAGCCTCACTAAGCAGTGTCTATTTGTGTTAACTACCATGGTTGCTAAGTAGGTCCCAGTCCAACAGAGAATGATGGATCTTTTCCTGACATGGAAAGAAATATGCCAAACAATTAGAGGTGATTAATATAAATAATATTTCATTCATCTGAAAATTGAATATTATTAATCAAATTATTAACTAGAGTATTTGTTCTCAACCACCCTAGTGGAGAGATGTCCAGGATTAGTGTTTCACCCTACATCAAATATGATTGTCTTCTAAGAATAATACTTATGAGAAACTAAACAAACCTCAACTATTGAAGCTAGTATTGATTATCCTTAGATTACCATGTTACTGATACCAATAATTATTAGTTTTATCAACAACTAATTTTCGCTGAAAAATTTGAATGACCGTCTTTAGTAAAATATTTTTTTCCGATAATTGATATTTAAAACTATGTACAATTTAGGTTAGAGTTGAAGTGTATATAGGAATTACATACACTCTTGAATAGATGTTCCAGGTTTGTTTTAACTCGCAAAACATGGGGAAAATTACAGGCTTATTGTGTATGCGATGTTCTCATAAAAGCTTTGTTAGTTATCACTTCTTACTGATTATATTCAATGGAAGTATTCTAAAGGGAGAAGGGTGCATTTTAGATGATAAAATATAGTCAAAATTGATTAGAAAATCAAATTTCAAAATTTATTTTACATGTGCGGGTATTTAATCACAACTCAATCATTGATTCTATAATCAATGGTTATAATTATACTTGGTCTTTCAAAATGCATCCCTTCACTTGAGAAAAGTCAAACCCATAATATAACTCGAGAAATTCATAACATAGGTGATGAAGCAATTTATACAAGAAGCATCGAGAACAAATGGATTGGTATTACAAATATGTATATTTCATAAACAATCTGATGGAGAGTGAAGAGGGAAGAAAGAAAACCCTACTGTACTGCTCTAGGTGTGTAGTACACTAGTACCTCTTTTTACTCAGTTTAGATACTAGCTAAAAGGATAATATTATTACCCAATGGCCAGAATTGCATAGGTCTGCTTTGAGGATCAATAAAAAAATCAACAAAATAAAGATAAAATCCCTAAACGTAAGATAAAGATAACCAAATCCAAACCAAATGTAAAAGATAATGCAAACTAATTACCCTATATTATTAAAAATAAAATCCCTAAATATAAAATTAAAATTAAAATCCAAAATAATACCGACTTCGATCAATGCAGAAGTGATTTTACAATGCCCTTTGCTGGTGAATTTCTCATTGGATAAAGAAATGTATAGATGTGAATACCAACCCAATCTTAGAAAATTCTCTATTTCTAACTTGCCAAAAGAAGGGAAATTACAGATGTCAGAAGTCAACCTCAATACACATTCTCTGTTTAATCATGTACTCCTATCAGGTAAATTCTTCAACAAGAGGTTGATAGAACAGCTTGTATGCCTCCACAACTTCAAGATACCACATAGCGTCCCGGTCAGGTGATGATGAAAGATCAACAATCTTGTGAACCTGTTACAATGTTCAGCTCAAATTAAAATATTTTGCCTCATAATCTACATGTCTATTTGGATAAATTTCTCTATAAGCACTTTAAAGAAAAATATGAAGAAAGAAATGAAATTAACTTTTTTATAAATTAAAATTAACTTATAAACTAAAAGTTAAAATTATCTAATACACAGGTCAAAAAACATATTTCAGAGAAGTTAATATGAAAAAATTTTCCAAATTAATTTTTGCATGAATTAATTTTAGTTTATAAAAAATCTTATTCCATTTTTCTTTTTTATTTCCTTGAGTTGAAAGTACTTATGAAAAAATTTATCCGATCATCCCCTATACTACTATATTTGCTTAAACATCACTAAAACAAACTCCATTAAGTATGCAAGTGTGAATGGCAATGAATGGTAGCAATTTCAAGCTTAATTCATTAATTTTGAAAACACCTCAAACCGAAATAACAAACACGTGTGCATTACCTTGATCATGGGAAGTTCTCCCGCACGTGCGACGTACCCTCCAACCACCATCACATACATCCCTGAAGCGATTCAGTCGAAGACACAACACACACACACACACATCAATTATAAATTTTGATAAAACCCCACATTCAATTGAACGAAAACAGAAGAAACCCCGATTTTGGGGGGGGCGAAATTTACCGGGTTTCCAGTGATGGTGGCGAAACTCGCCGGTGAGGGAGAGCTCGATGAGGCCGGTTCCGTCGTCGAGAAGCAGAGGAGCACCGTCGGCGGAGGCGGAGACGAGAAGGCCCTGAGAAAATGAAAGAGGGTGAAAACGGCGTCGTTTAGGGAATGGGGGCGGAGAGGAGAGGGAAGTTGAAACCTGTAACCAAGCGCGCTGGAAGAGGATGGCGCCGAGGGTGAAGCGGTTCTGAGAGGACACTTCTCGAACATGCTTCAGCTGCGAGCATAAGAGCTTCAACGCTGCCAAGCTATAATCCATCACCACCTTCACTTTTCTTCTCTAACACCATACCTGTTTCATTTTCAGAGGTACCATCATTGGTCCGATTTAACGCTATGGTTCAAAAGAATTTTAAGGTGACCGCGAAAAAAGGCTACTTAGAAAAAAAACAATTTAATAAAATTATATATATATATATATATAATTATGTCATCGTAAAACTTTTTTACACTGGCAACCAATTATATCTTTTAATTATGTCATGTCACTATAAACACATTTACTTTTAACAATAACATGGCACAATTAAAAGATATAATTAGTTGTCCGTGTAAAAAAACTTTATATTTTCTTTTTAGATTTGTTCCTGTAGTATCCATCGCCGATAGCAGTGACTAAAAAAAAAAAAAATTTATACTGACAGTGTATAGGTGATTAACTCTCTTTTTCTCTCTCTCTCTATATATATATATATATATATATATTCAATGATAAATACTCTTTAATAGCAAGACTTGAGTATTGGATTTTCCATCGAATATAATATGATTTTAAAGTTACATTATTCTATTCATGGTTCTAATTTTTAACATAATTTAACGGTGTCATAATTTTTTTACTTAATATGTAAAAATAATTTAAATTGATAATATATAAAATTAAACTAAGATAAAGTAATAAATCGCATTTTCGGATAAAGGAATCTAAATTTAAGTTTTGTGAAAGAGTTCTAAGACAATTATAGTAATGACTAGTACATAACTAGCAAAAAAAAATTTAAAAATTAAAATAGTAAACTATTCTCCAATTTCTTACTGCACATTCTAAGGCTTTTGGTCAGGGATTATAAGGTATGTCTTATGACGTCCGAGTCAACCATGTTCATAAATAAAAAGAAAAAAAAAATACGTACTTGTTGAGAAATGTTGATTGAAAAATCATTAGTCGAAACTCTTTAGCCTTTGATCTTTGGTCTTTGATTTGCAAATAGTGATTATACTTGCAAAAGAGACTTTGAAGCCTAAGTCAACGAGTGATTAGAATGTTCAAGTGTTGTGTGTAAAAATTACGTACCTTCTAAGGATAAGATGCATGTATATATGGGTAAGAGAATGTTACCATTAAGAATATGATCATTTAAGTGTATTCAAAACTTTTTATTATCATGTAACAGTCAAACATTACTTTTTGTTAGGTTTGATGGAGGAAAATGTTTAGTCAAGCCAAGAACTCCTCGACCTTTGGGAATACTATTTGGTTAAAACAAGCAATATTATAGTCATGTTAATGTCTCTTTAGACCAAGGACCGACAAGATCTCAGTCCTAGGACTTACCCGGTATATAAGTCCCCTAAGTCTTCGACTCCTAAGAGAAGAGTTCAATGTATGGCTAATTTGGCAAAAAGTTTGCTTTCCTGCCTAAGAAATTTTGCAGTTTTTGTTGTGAAACATTCTCAAGAATACTAAGAGTTGCGTTGTCTTTCACCGTTGATGATAAAAAGATCTAACGGTTCATATAAATGTGATGCTTCATCACCCTAATCGCTCCACTCATATAAATAGGGCCCTTAACCCTTAAAGAGATTCACTAGCAAACTTCCGGCTTCCAAAAACTTGGAGCTCTAGCCTTCTTGACTACGTAAAACTCGAAAGCCAAGTACATATTAGGTATGCCTTCTTTCCCAACTTTTATGAGTTTCAATAATAGTTTAGAATCTCCTTTTCTTAGGCAAAATGGAAGTTTATACTTGGGTTTAGGTATTTGGCCAAGAGCTCGTACTAAGCCAAGGTTTGTAGTACAAAGGTTTTATTCTTGGATTTTAGGTTACTTGGTCGAAAACTCATACTTGGCCAGAGTTTACAATACTAAGGTTTTATACTTGGGTTTAGTACCAAGATTTTATACTTGGGTTTAGGTTCTTAGTCGAGAGCTTGTACTCAACCAAAGTTTGCAATACCAAGGTTTTATACTTGGGTTTAGTACCAAGGTTTTATACTTGAGTTTAGGTACTTGGGCGAGAACTCGTACTCAACAAAGGTTTCTCTTCTGCCCTTCCGATAACTTTAAAATGAACTTGTACAAAATGTCGATGTAAAACGTTTATTAATGATATTGGTGTACCTCATTAAAACTCTTTCCGGTTAAAACTCTTTCTTTTCATAGGATAAAAGACCGACGGTACAAAAGAGTACAACACCTCATTACAACCTTAAGACTCTAATAAAAGATTAACTATAATAAAATTTGGGATGTGACAAATTCCAAGTCCTCGAAATCTCTTGACCGGATAAGTATTCAAGTTTGTATTGCTCTAATTTTAGACTTTGAGTCACTCTAAAAGGTCTATTCTAGTTTGTCGACAACTTTCCTTCAACTAAATCCCTCTTAGCTTCATCTTGAATTCTCCATATCAAATTGCCTTCTTAGAAGTCTCTTCTAACTAGCCAAGAAACATGTCGTGGGTTTTCCCTTCTAAGACTTGCTTCTTGTTAGATTTGAGCCCAGTCACAGATGATTTCAACTAGGTCAAGTTCAATTTGATGGGAAAAGCCATCATCATCTTGGTACAAAATTCTTTTGGGAGAAGCTTCTCCGATCTCTACGGACAATATTGCATCAATACCATAGGCTAATCGAAAAGGTGTTTTTTGAATAGTGGAATGTGGAGTACACTGATAAGTCCAGAGTACCTCCGACAACTCCTCAACCCATTTACCCTTAGATCTGCCCAACCTCTTCTTCAATTCACTTAAGATAACCTTGTTAGCGGTCTTGTCTTGACCATTTGTCTGATGATGTTCCATAGAAGAAACACGATGCTGGATCTGGAGCCTTGCAAAGAACTTATTAAGTTGTTTATTCGTGAATTGCTTGCCATTATCGGTCACAATGATATAGGGTACTCCATAACAGTAAATAAGATTCTTTCAAATGAAGCGCTACACATTCTTTGTTGCGATTTAAGCTAGTGGTTCTACCTCTATCTACTTGGTGAAATAGTCAATTGTTACCAACAAGAACTTGCGCCAACCTTTGGTGGGAGAAAATGGTCCCTAGATGTCAATACCCCACATGGCAAATAGCTATGGAGATACTATACTATTAAGATTTTGGGAGGAGCGTGAATTAGGTTGTCGTATTGCTAACATGGAATACACTTCTTCACAAAATTAGCTTAATCGTGTTGGATGGTTGCCTAGTAGTATCCAATCGTAAGTATTTGAGCTACCGTGCTCCTCTCCCTAGTGTGCATGTGGTTCAACTCCTCAAAGATATACTTGGCTTAGGCCTTGGTGATAAATTTGAGTAAGGGAGCCGAGAATCCCATTCTTGAAAAGCTCATCTCCAAGGGCGTAGAACTTAACTGCTTGTAGGTTGAGTTTCTTAACTGTCGAAGGGTTTTCCAGCACAAGGTTATGCTTCAAATAATTTAGGATGAGATCATCTAGCTCTCCTCCCCCTCAATCTGCATGTATTCATTACTAGATATACTAGGCTCCTTTAGGGTTTGTTGGGTGATGGTCTTATATTGGTCAGGGTGTTGAGTACTTATTAACATAGATAAGACATCAACCCTAGTATTTTCCTCCCGAGGTATATGCTTAATTCGGAATCTCGAGAAGTCTCCCTTTAGCTCATCAACCACGTGATAAAGGAAGTCACTCTTGCATAACAAGTATTTAGCCTCATCTCCAAAGCCAATCTTATTCCCACAATAAGGGCTTCAAACTTTGCTAGGGTGTTCGAATCCTTGAATCCGAACAGAAAAGATTGTTCAATGGCCAAGCCTCCTAGTCCTTCCAAGAGAATTTCGGCTCCACTGCCCCTCTTATTAAACGATCCATCCACAAACAATGTCCACACCTGCCCTCTCAGAGGTTTAGTAGTCATCTCATTGATGAAGTTGACAAAACACTCTGCTTATGTAAGGCCTCTTGGTTGGTAAGCCAAGCCGAATTCTAACAACTCTATCGACCAAACAATCATGCGTCCAACAAGCTCTAGTTTTCTAAGGATCTTAGCAATAGGATAATCGGTTTTGAACTCTACTTGGTGACTTACAAAATGTGGCCTCAACACTTTTATTGTCGTTACCAAAACTAAAGCTAAAATTTTCACCTTCTAGTATCCTTGCTCGAAACCCTGTAGTACTTGATTGATATAATAGATGGACACCTGCCCTCCTTCTTTCTCTTGGGAAATAATAGTACTGAAGGATTCATCTGAAGCAGACAAGTAGAGCAAAAGTGGTAGATCTTGGATGAGCTTCGCTAAGATAAGGGGTGCCAACAAGAGTTCCTTCAATCCTTGGAAAGTAGTCTTGCACTCTGGTGTCCACTCGAAGGCTTTCTTCTTTTTCAACAATGTAAATATAGCCTTTACCTTCTCAGTCAAGCATGGCAGGAAACAAGAGAGGGAGGTTAGCCTGCCAGTAAGTCATTGAACTTTTCTCAGATTGGCCAAGCTCTTCATTTTAGTAAGTGCTCAACACTTGTTAGGGCTAGCTGCAATTCCCCTTGCAGTTAACATGAATTCTAGAAACTTTCCTCCACCTACGTCGAACACACACTTCTCAATACTTAAGTGCATATTGTGTTTTCTTAACTCAGATAACACCTCGACAAGATCGTCCATGTGCTCAACCACACTATTAAACTTGACTACCATGTCATTCATGTACACTTCAAAGTTTCTCCCAATCTGCTTGCGGAAGATTTTTTCCATCAATGATAAGTAGCATCTGCATTCTTGAGCTCAAACGGCCTGTGGGAACACTGTTCGGTCAAAATGAGCAACACTAAGATCATTTTAGTATCCCTCTAGGGTTGAGGACCGACAAGATCTCAGCCCCGGGAGGACTTATCTGGTAAACTACACACTCCTGAAAGTTTCTTATTATCCTGCATGTCACGAAAAAACAAATTTCTAAACAGGGTGTTTTATTATGTTGTGTACCAAGCACCAGCACATGAATAGTTTAAGCTGTTGAGCACATAAAATACAGGTTACGCGTCAAGCTTAGACGACATTACATTAGTCTCAGTTCAATAACAAGGAACATAAATGCACCTATTGATATATGCAATTTAACATATAGAATCTCCTTTAGTCTTTTGCATAAGCCATCTTCATACTACAGCAGCAACCACAAATGTAGGAAATCCAAAGTGTGACCCTTAAAAGTGTTTGATTAGGATATAAGAGAGATGCCAGCAGCAATCAACTGATCCGCCAAAAACTTGTTTGCAGCCTCTGTGGGATGAAAACCATCCCAAAATACATACCCAGATGCATTGGCACATGTTCCTATGGACTTCTTATTGCACAATATAGATGTCTCTATCAACCCTGTTCCACAACAAGCCTTCCTTGCTTCAAAAAATCCTGTGATAACACAATGAAGGCCACACATTGGAAACAAATTAACAATCCTGTTTCATAATCCATTAGATGATTAGTTCACTAGTCAAAGCATAATTAGATTGCACAAAACATGAATGTCGTTCCTAAGTACTTTTTGTATTATTTTTCAATCAGAATTTTGAAGTTTCAATTCAGTATCTTACATTGATCGTTGGATCTTTGATGCAAACTTTTATTCATCTAAGAACTATATCTAAATTTTGAAGTGCTAGCAATACACTATTTAAAAAACTTTAAACAGGGTATGAGACCCATGTGCAATCTCCAATTCCACACACCCCTCTGGTACCATCCTAAGAAAGCGAATCTGAATTCAACTCTACCTTACAAAACTGACTTGTAAAGTGAGTTTTGTCCCACATTTAGATACTTTGTTTTGGACATATCGCTCTTCTATATAGGATCTCCAATCAAACAAATTTCAACTTATTAGAAAATGTCTGTTCAAAAAAGTGTATTAGAAAATGTGTTCTTTAACATTTCTACTAATTTTATAGAATTAGATTTTGTACCATTTTCAAAAGGCATTGTGACCAAGTCATAGAGAGGCTGGTAGATATCAAGGACCACCAAATTGAGGCCTGGAAGCATATTTTGCAAGTTCTGAGATGTGGTGTTGAGCTTTTCATTGAAGTTAATTGCATCACTGTTTAAACCAGTCAGACATTCGTTCTTACGAGCACCAAAGAGGGTGATGGATGCAGGCAAGCAACCTATTGGAGGTAATGATGTCACACCAATCCTCCTTGCTCCCAGTGCATATAAACCCTATCAAAGGTATGGTTATTAGAATTTAGAAATGCATATCAAAATCAGCAAAGTTCTTTGGCAAAGGCAAATAACTCTTTTTTTCTGTGGTAATTTTTAATCAATGATATAGGGCAAGAAGTCAAGGTTGAGAAAGGCATGCCTGGATGAAGTTGGAATAGCTTGTCATGAGCATGTCTGTGAATTGTTCAGTTGAATACACCAGGTTAAGCAGCGGATTTATGTAATAGTTCTGAACAAAATCACTGCTACCAGCACTAATAAGATATATAGCATCAGATATAATTGATGAAGCCCTTGATTGCCCTGCTGCTTCCACCAATCTGTTCTGACACTCCTTGTAGTATTCAAGCTGCCGGCCCAAAGGAATTGCATTCTACACCCGGGAAAACACACATTAGCACTTACCAATGGCACGATGTTAAGAGTCTCTTTAGATAAATTTCTCCGAAATACTCATAGGAGTAAAAGTAGGAAGAAAAATTGAAATAAGTTTTTCCATAAATTAAAATTAGCCTATACATAAATTAAAAGAAGTTTTTGGAAAAGTTAATAGCTTTAAATTAGCTCATGCATAAGCTAAAATAAGCTAATTTTAGCTTATGAAAAAGTTTTTTTCAGTTTTTCTTTCTGTTTTTTTTTTGTTTTTCTGTAAGTGTTTTTGGAGTAATTTATCCGGACGACCCTAAATAAAGAAAAGAACAATGGGTTTTTGAGTTTAAGAAATTTAAATGTAGTTACATATAGTTTTGATGTGGAATCATAGTAACCAGAAGCAGCTGAGGCAAAGTTGGCACCATTCAAGAGGTTTTTCCCTTTGGTCTTTAAGTTGAGGTAAGCTGGTGGATAAGTGGTAAATCCAATGGTTTCAGCTGCAGTTAATGAAACAAAGATCAAATCCAAGTTGAAAAACATGATGTTGGTAACAGGGAATTAGTGAGAAGATATTTTGCTAAATGAGAATTTTGAGGAAAAAGAGAAGGTACCAGTGAAGTCTGTGGCAAGCTTTCCATTGCAGAACCTTCCTGTTGGATTGTGGTTCTCAAAGTCTCTTCCATAAGGAGGGAAGTTTGCTTTAACAACAGTCAATTGGTAGTTATTATTTCCCACATCAACAACTGAGTCTCCAAATATGAACAATGCAGGGACCAGAGGCTGTCCATTAGTCACACTGAAGACCACAGCAAGAAGAAAAGAAGCCAAGAAAAACCTTGAACACCGCATTCTTTTCAATTCCTCTTCAGCAATGAGCTTCTTCTTCGTTCATGCAAAAATACAGAGAAATCAGACTCTGAGATAGGTTACAGTTTTGGGAACTGATAATCGGACTTTTAAGTCTTTTGCTTTGAATCTGGTGCATACAGTGTATATGGTTTGGCATGGCTGCATTCCCTAGAATTTTCATTAATGATCCAACTTAGTGTATAATACAAGTCAATATAGAAAATGTATTCGTTCACATTCTTACAACTTCAAAACATCATTTGAATTCTTTGTTTGAGGAATTTGAAAAGGGTGTTGCATGCTCGGATAATGTTACCAAAATTCACTGTTGAGATGGTATTATTTAGGTGGCAATATGATATTAACTATCTTAGCTGTAACCTCTTAATATCATTCAATCTTGAGGAAATGTTACTAATATTTCAGTCTCAATTCTCAAATGAAACCATTTAAAATAGAATCAAAGAGATCCATAAGGTGTGAGAGCACAATAAGGCTTGAAACAAATATCTGCATGTTACTAACAAAGCTGAGAGTATTCCCAAAACCAAGAACAAGATAAACAATTATAATAATAGTAGTAATAAATTTGTTACTTTTTAGTATAACTAACCAGTAAGTACAAGTCTTGTACTATTGACACACGATGTCTTCAGCTGTTCAGGATCCTAGCTTCCTACTTTTCAACCATACCAAATTCATACAACAGGTTGCAACATGAACTCAACTAAAAGGGAAAAAAAAATTGGAAGAATGGAGAAAGGGACGTAGTTGTAACTTGTATTTGGACATATTAATGTGGTTGGTAACCACTTGGTTTTGTATTGCGTGCCTTATTTACTCAAGTGGCAGCACCACTATGACCAGTGTGATCACAACCTTTCTCTGCCAACCTTCTGTTCATAGCACTGATATAGAACTTTTTCGGTGTCTTTTCCTCATTTGACCATTCTCTTGGCTTAATTGCTTCTCTTACGCCGGGAAGTGGGGTTGAAAATTTGGTGGGACAATTTTTTTTAATGATTTTTTCTAGCACTATTCACTGTGATGCTCTTTTTTCTTAAAAAGAGGCCGGACTACAATTATTGCTTGAGCAATCACCAAAACTACATTAGCAATGTTGAGTTGTTGACCCTTTGATAAATTTAAGGGATAAAATGGCTTTCTTCACTCTAAAATATGTGAAATATGGTTTTAGTGATTCATTTTAAAATGTAGTTTTTTATTTTGCATTTTTTGAAATACCCTAACTTTCATTTTTGAGACCATTTAAATTATTGAAAGAGTGTGATATCCCTTGATTTATTTTGCATTATAATAATTGACATTGTATTATGGTGAAAATCTAAAACTTAGCTTGGCTACCGAATGTCTTATCTAGTTACCCTCAATTGTTTTTGAAGATGGTGTAGTCAGCAAATGCATCAATACCACTAATATTAGTAGAATTTTGTTAGCTATTAAAACTTCAATTGATAGAATTTTATTAGCTATTAAAAGGTGCTAGATAGCGTGTCTTTTAGGTTTTTGATAACCCTAATTCTTAATAATGATTTGAATGATACTGTGTTGTGCAATGTTGTTGGTGAGAACAATATAAGAAGTGGATAAAAAAATATTAGATATTTAAAAAAAATAACCAAAATAATATTAAAAATATTTAAATTTTAATCTTACAATGACTAAAATTAAATAATTTTTTTTTTAAATATTATGTGTAACGTTTATTAAGTAAGTATTAAGTAACATAAATTGTAACACATTCTTTTATAATTAAAAAATGTAAAGATTAAAATATTGTGCATTGGAAGTAGGGATTAAAATCAAATTTTACATATTTTGCATTTATCTCAAAAAAATCAAATTTTAAATATTTTGAAGTGACGAAAAACATTTTTAACCTTACATTACACATTCATTACACTTTTACACGCGTCACTGACATGAATTTATTTATTTTTTTAGCATTTTTTAAAAGTATTGTAAATGTGTAAAGATAAAAATTTCATTACACATTTACACGCGTCACTGGTATGAATTTTCGGAGTTTGCACGCATGCTATATTTATCATAATTTATCTTTTTTTCTTCTTGCATATATGCTTAACTAATTATGAGGTGTCAAACGGGTATCCATTATCCAAAGTGATGCCATTGTCTGCCACTTCACCGTGAAACACATGAACACATCATCACATTAATGTTTCTTAATACTAGGCAGAAGAAATCAATAACTTTTTATTTTTCGAAAAAGAGAACCTTCTCAATCCATTAATGCTGTATAATGACTATACTGTCTTCTATTGTCTTTACAAGATCCTAAAACAAAAACGTTTATTGCATTATATAAAATCAAACTAAAACATTTCTAACATTACTTATTTTTTATAAAAAAAAAATACTTATAATTAAAGACATTTGTTTTAATAAGTAATTGGAAGAATAAGAATCTCTTGATTTTTTAAAAATAAATAAATATACATTTAGGACATTTAACGTTGTCAACCGAATTAATCAATTTTCTCAATCTTAATAAAGTAAGTTATTGAGTCTTATAAGAAAGTACGAAAGGAGTATGATTGTTTATCGTGTTACAAACATAATGAATTTTTCTCCTACAATGTTTTTTTTAATTAGTTAGGTTTTAAACATCATATACAAATATGCAGAATTCTTTAACCCATTCAAGTGAAATAATAACAGGATGTGATTTGTTCAATCTTACAAGGAGTTAATTGTTTCAATTGGAAGTGCACATGCCTGACCTTCAATTGTAAAGTGTGTTCCGTGTTGTGTAATTTAGCCTTCATATATTATAGACAATTTGACATTATCTTTTTGCTTCTAGCCTGTCCTTGCATCCTACCATGAGTCCATCAAAGTATTAGTAGCAGTTCAATGGCCATGAATCTCATAAGCCTCAATTCCTTTCTCTTGATGGCAAATGGTTACACAAGTTGTTATCAGATTCCACCAACATACCTGTTTTGTTAGTGAACATCCTCTATTATGTTTTGTTAGTGAACATCCTCTATTTCCTCATTCACCTTGCACTTTTCTTTAGCTCTTAATCATAGTCTGAGATTTATCCTCTGAGACATATTCATTATATCTGAAAATATCAAATCTCCTCCAATATCCTCTCCTGTGGCTCCAGCAGCAACTAGTAAAACATCTTCAATTAAGGCAACATTTAGCATAATGTTGGAACTTGCTCCAGTCTCTAGGCTTCTATCAACAAGACTGCCTGGTTGTTTGAGCGGATACTCTCTTGTGTATGTAGCCATGCCAGATGGATTGAACCGGGTTTGCCTGCGCCATCCTTTGGCACACATGAACCCTGAGCTTACAATAGGCACACTCTCATCACCATCCACAGAATTTTGTAACAAACTTTCTTCTTCTCCATCTGATGAAGCATCAGTTTGGATAGGAAGACTATTGTACTTGTGAGAAGGGGACAAATTGTGTACATGTGATCTTTCAGTGGGAATTCCCACAGCATATAGACAGTATATTTCCATATCCGGAGCATCAGGTAGTCTGAATCAGAAATTTATATTAAGTTTTTAAAACTAACAAGTCAAATGAGAATGATTAAAAGTAGTAGTAGAACCAACATCTCATAGCTTTCAATGTTTGATGCTTAACTTACTAAACTTAGATAAGGAACTTTTCAATAACTACGAAAAGTTGCGTCAAAAAGAGTGTCAATGAAAAGGAAAAACTAGTCAAAAATATTTCATGAATATACATACATACTTACTTGGTCTCAAGTGGATTAGACCAGTATTTGTAATGACAATACTTAGGATCATCTAAGTTGTCTGCTATCCCGTGAGAAAAATGAGCCTCAGCACGCTTCATCATTTTTGGAGCCACAAAGTTAAGCAGATCAAAAACTGTTTTTGCAGTATAAGCCTTTTTCTTAGCAACTTTTTGGATGCTTTCTCTGCTCATCTCATCATAACCAGTCCACACAGCCTCACATGATAAGTTAAAGTTAGCAGAATCACATCCCCATGAAATTTCCTGCTGATGATAAGACATGAATAATTGTTGTTCTAAAATATATATAATTACACGAATCAGAACAAAAAAAGTGGCAAATCCAAATGGAAACTGAAATAATTACCATGATATGATTCAATCGATAATAGGATGCCTTATTGAATATGTACAGTTTTATACATTTATAAAACAAATAATATATATTTAGTCTTGGGTGCTCAAGAATAAATGAACTTTGCATTGGGAAATTAAAACAGGCCTCTTCTAATGGTAGAAGGGTATACATAGAGCATGGAATTTAAGAGTCATTACTTCTGTTCTTCCATATCAGAGATACTAGACAGTGGAAAATTGAGAAAATTCTTTTTTTCTTCTGAAAAATAGTGAGTGACATCATATTAAGAAAAAGTAATGTGTGTAACTATGGTATCTCTGAATCAAGGGTAATGAGAAGTGAAGCAGGTAACTGTGAGCCTGCCTCACCAAAAGAGATTAAACCTGCAGAATTCATAGGTTTATTTACATGGAGTCTTTCTGCTTATCACTGCTTTTAAAAGTATTGTCACTTGCAAAGTGCTTCACATATCCATCCCTTCTGTACCTGATCACAGTTATTCCATTCTTCAGGACACCAATCCAAGTCACCCCAGATGGTTTCACCACCTTTTGGAAGCAATGAGATGATTGAATCCCAAGTTCTAAACACCCGCATTACATGCTCAAGTGTTTGACGACCAAGGTAATCCAAATTTAAAATGCCAGAAGCCACAGCTCTGCAAAAATTGAGTCAATAATTGTTTATGGATATGGTTATGGTACAGATAATATATATGGTACAGATCACAAATTATGAAATTAACCATTTATTTGGGTAACCAATTTTGACATCCCATAGATACAGCCCTAGTTTTCAATTGTTTATGAGACAATCCTAAATTTTCAGATTCAAATAGTCCTCTCTTTTACCTTTGATTTATGGGAACATATAAATAGATGTAATTGCTTGAATAGCATAATATCACTCCACAAATTTATTACAAAAAAATTACATTTTGGTAAGTTAAAACTTGAAGCACATGCATGTACATAAGCAATGTTCCAATCTTTTTCATTTTACTATTCATAATACTTGTAAAGATTTTGTGGGGTCCAACCTTTTCTCTTCATGATAATCAGTTGCATCTTATTCAGTATCCTGCATTTGCTTTCATTTTGCTAAAATCTGTATTTTAGATTCCCGTTGATTTTAGAGACAGCATTCAATCCACTAAGATGCCAGATTGAAATAAAGGATTTTGTTGAAAATACTGACCTGACAAATGCAAAACTGCCTTCAGTTGAAAATATATTGCTAACTGCCTTAGGAACACCAAGAAATGCAGGGCTAATATTCATGATTGCTTTGATGTACCTGTCACACCAACCCTGACCACCACCACCTCCCATGGGAGGAGGTGTCTCAACCCATTTTAGAAAATGGAGGAAATAAATAGCCCCCATAGATTGTGGTACCACTACCACTTTCTTATAGCCATTTGTGACAAACATAAGCTCAATACTACTCTTCAATCTACTAAGAGCTTGGTCCCGAATCTGCTTTATCAAATTAAAATTAAATTAGCTGAAACTTGTTTCTACAAAGATGCCAACATGCATAATTTCTACTTAAATTTTGGCTATAGAAACCAAAAGGAAAGGCTTGGAGGGGGAAAAGGTTCCAAAAAGAAAAGGGGTGAGATTATGAGGAGATTCTTTTCAGGAAACAAGGGAAAAGTCACAGGAATATGAAAACCTGTCATGCAGTTCCATACCACATCCTGTTATTGCAATTCATCATTCATTTCATCTATAGTTTTGCTAATAGTAAATGAACAAAACATCTTATTCTCATATAAGGATCATTAGAGCAACAAGAACTGAACAATGACATTTTGAAGTTGAAATCAACCAACATTATACCATAAGGTGTTGAATAAAAAAAGTTCAATTAATCATTATACCTCAGTATTCTGGAAGGAAAGTCTCCAGTCATAGGCAGCCATGTACAAGTTCTTCCCTTCATAACCAATTTTTGCCAAATTTTCTACCAAATCAGACCAAACAAGATAACCAGAAGCAAAATTTTCAGCAGCAACAAACCCAGGCACTGCCCTGACTCTAATGCCTGGCGGGTCCATCCCAGTTTCATCATGCAAAGAGAGATGCTCTAACCAACACAAGGGCCTAAACACCAGCACAAAATAGAAAGTGCTTATACTAACATGTATTATTGAGTAATTGAATTCACTATTCACAACTAAAATTCCAGCTTGGCCTTACCAAGTTTCAAAAGGTCAACATAATTAATAAATTCACTTAGAATCTGTTGAATACATGTTTAGAAAGATTTTTAAGAGTTTCTCTACTATTTTCAGCATAGAAGTTCTGAAACCCTTCTGAACTGTATTCAGACAGGCTATTACTGAGTTAAGATTATGAACAATGAACTTCATTTTAAACACACCTTTTGATGATTTGAGCAAAACCATCACCCCACAACCGTCTTCTGAAAAGGCCTTCAGCACAAGACCTTCCTTCCCAAAGCTCCAACCCACCAGTCACAATGCCAGGTACAAGAACAACTGGGTGAAGTGCAGTAACTCCCTCACGGCTTAACCTCACCCCAGGTGACAGTGGTGCCTCAAAGCCAAGCAATGTGGCTGGCAAGGAACCATACAACAAAGAGAGAAACCACCAAGTGGTGCACATGTACCCTATCACCCAACACCAATAATCAATGCACCTCCACTCCTTACACTGCCTCTTTTGCACCTTTCTTTCCACTTCAATGGATTCAAAACCAAAGGAGGGGGACTTCACAGGCTCCACAAAGCACAACTTCTTCAACCTCCAAATTGAAACCATTCTCGTCCAATAACTCTCTTGATAAGGTTTTCAGTTTTCACTCTTCACTATCAATATTCACCCATACACATTAATTGAGGCATGAGTGTCAAAGATAGTTCGATTACAGCCGGTATTTAAATAATACTTGACCATCTGAACGAGCACATATTTAATCCTTAATTGTCAAGTTAACCATGTCAATAAAAATAAAAATGTGTCATGATAAAAGGACATTCTTTTCATACCATGTTGGGAATGGAAGATGAGTCAAAAAATGGGCTTGGTTTGGAGTTTTCACTAAGACACTTGTCTTGAAATCTACATGCAGAAGTGCATCGGGTGCCACTTCACAGACTTTTTTTGTGGTGCTAGTGAGTTCCAAGCGTTTCTATTGCTTTCACGTGGATACTCCTTTTTCTTAGTTTCTTTGACCCTTTTTTGGAATGGAAGACAGCAGAGAAACACAAAAGGGTTTGTCTTGTGGTAAAGAATGGCAAGTCCTGAGAGAAACAAGAATTGAAAAAGTTGAAGGCACGTGTTGTTGTGTGAGTTTCTAATCATGGGAAGAGAAAACATGCACACACTACGAAAAACACACACATGAATAGAAAATAGCACAATGAGGAAAAAATAAAGGTACATCTGATCTAACGACACACCAAGACCATGGATGTAACAGCAAAGTGCAGACAAAAAGAGTTCATATTTGTTTATATGTATGCACTACCTCAATTTGTTTAAATTTCATGTATTGCAAGAGAGTTTTGGCTGCAAAAAATAGGAATTTGCTTCGGAAATATTAGGTTGAAAAATGTACAAATTATGTTGACTTATACCATTGGTCAAACCCAGAAATTTAGTTATAAAAATCGAATTTGAGGCGTATTGTATGCTTTAAGAAAAAAAAGTAATTTTTACACTTATTCGGTCACAAATAAAAAAAAAAAATATATATATATATATATATAAAGAATTTGTTTATTTCGAGAATAAATCTATATAAATTTATTCTGTTCAATAATTCATATTTTACATTAAATTTTAACGATTCAATCGTTTAATTTAAAGTTCTTAATATATGAATCAATTCTATAAACTTTTAAAAATTTTGAAAATCATTTAATATTTTATTTCATTAATTCAAATTGACGGATAATCATAAAATCATTTCATACATTGATTTGAATTAATGAAATGAAGTATCAAATGATTTTCAATTTTTTTAAAAATTTATAAATTTAATTTATATATTAAGAACTTTAAATTCAAATATTTGATCGTTAAAATTTAATATAAATCATAAGTTATTTTTTAATAAATAAAAAAAATATTAATAATGAATTGCAATTAATTGACAAGATAACAATATTATAAATTATTAGTAAATAGTCATTAAATTCATTTTTTATTTTATTAGGAATATTTTAAGATTAAATAAAATGTTTACTTGTAATATCATAATTTATATCAGTTCATTATTATTATTTTTAACCATATCAGTTTATTATGTAAATAAAAATATTACATATATATAATAATCGATTTCATGAAGCAGTATTTTGTCTTTTTTCTCCTTAAACCAATCCTATTTCCAAAACATTGTATTATACAGTGCCATAGGAGGGTGAAGCTGTGAAGGGCAGAGAAACACGCATTGAACAAATGGACAAGTGGACAAAAGAGACTCTAAATCGAATTTGGTGTTGGGACCATAATCTCATCTCATTTTATTTATTTTCTTTAATAAATTCACACTATTTTTATCATTGTTTATAAAAAAAAATTTCAAAATACCCTTCCGTGAAAATATATTTATATAATTTTGTATAAAACAGAAGAAGACGGGTATATATATATGTTTATAAAAGGTGAGGAGATATAATACTACAAACTAGAAATAAGTTTTTGAATTTGTTTTTTTTATGTATCTATTGATGTTATACAAAATAAAAATATATTTACATTGAATCTTGAAAACGAATATCATTTTAGTATTATTAAAATAGTTATAATACAAGTAATAATTTTTATTAATAAACAAATTAATTATAATATAAATTATCGATAATTTTATATATAATTAATTTAATTATTATTAAAATAATGATTCGCAATTCAGTGAAATTAAAATAGATTTTCGGTTTGTATCAGGTTCAAATAGACATGAAAATAAATTTTGCAGTGGAGGGTTTTCTTGAAATGAACCTCTTCAAGCCAAGATTTCATCACCCTATATATTAACACGCCGTTACAATAATAAGCAAAGACATTATATTATTACTGTTAAGGCTTAATTAGCTCATGTGTACTATAAATAAATAAAAATAAAAATAACCTTTGTGCTAACCTTAATAAGATTGGATTCGGCTATAGTTGAGTTTGACGTGAATAATAATTTTTAATTTGAATTAAATAGATAATTATGATCAATATATATAATTAAAACAAAGTTAAATAAGATAACTTTATTATTTTAAAGTCTATAATTAATATTAGAAGAAAAAAAAAACTCAAATAAGTAATGTGATGTTTTTGTGCTACGAGGGTTATATCCGGCCAAATGTGATTATGATCGTATGATTAAATTTTTTCATTTAAAAAAATTACAATAATAACAATAAAATCATATCTAAATCTTCATGCATTTATTTCAACCTTAATAATTCTTCCATTAAGATATTGTGTAATTATTATATATAATTTATTTATTTTCTGCCAAAATTTATATATGACTCTAAATAAATTATAAATACAAATAAAGTAATTATTCATATGAATTATATTTTGTCAATGAAAATATTAAAGTCGGTTAATAATTTTTCTATTTCTATTTTTTTTTTATCTCTGCACCATATTTAAATATTTTTAAAGTAAAAATACTTGGTCCAAAATACTAGAAACTATTTATTTTTAACATTTTTATTTGTGCTAAACTTTTCACTGTTAAAATGTTATCTCATACTCTCACACACAGATACACGCATGTTATTTAATAGTACATGAATAATCAAAATTTAAAGTTAATTTGATCACTTAAAAAATCACATGTCTTTGTTATTTAATTTTAATCATTCTAATATAATTAAATAATAAAATTTTCATTTTCATTTCTCATGGTAATTCAATTTTTTTTAAAAATTATGAAATAGTAAACATGGATTAATAATAATAATAATAATGATGGGATAGTATTTTATCTTAAATGTCCAAAATTGAATTTTTCTAAAGGTCAAGTATGATAAATTTTTTGGGTTTAATGGTGGTAAAGTTATAAAAACAAATTAAGTTGTTTATTAAAAAAATGTTTGGGAAAAAACAACACAAAATCGTGTGGAAAAATCGTGTTTATAGCATCCAAGACGACTGTGTGTTGATCCGAATTTCCGTCAAGCCCATTAGATGCGTCCAAAAGAGCCCTTTTAATAAAAATTCATGGTCCAATATAAATACATATCCATACAAAAATTGTCATATAGTTTTTTTTTTTATAACCAAAATAAATTAAGGGAAGTACAAGAATAGTTCAACCCATTACAAAATACAAAGTTACCTAAACAAAAATTGTCATATAGTTGACCAACAGACCAGAAAAAGGAAAGATTATTGTTGAATTGGAAAAAGTCCTCTCTCAAGTGAATAAAAGAAGAAAAAAAATTACTAGTGAGTGTTGTTAATCTAGATTGAAGCAGAATGTTTAAAGATAATAAAACAATTCAACCTAATTCCTTTAAGTCTGTTTTATCATTGGCTAATTAAAATCAGGTCAAATTGAGTTGATTTATTTAATTAAAATGGGTTAGACATTTTTATCCACCTTGTTTAAAGGTGAATTAGTGAGTTAGTGAATTGAACTATAAAAAAATAACAATATAAAATAATAAAAATAAAAAACTAAATAATATTTTGAATATCTCTTTTAACATATTTCTATTTCAATATTTAAAAGATTCACATAAATTAATATACATAAATAATAAAATAAATCTCAAATTATAATAGATTTGATTTGATTTGTTACACAATAAATCTCAATTTTGTTAAATAATAAAATAAATATGTAATAATAATAATAATAATAACTTTTTTCAACAAATTTGTTGTACAAAATATCTCAAAATACATATAATAAAATAAATCAAACGTATAACATATTTGTTACACAATAAATTATAAATTATTTACATTATAAATTTCATATAAATTATTTAAACTTAACATTAAAATAAGATAATAATAATAATAATAAATAAATAAAAAATTAGGTGGGTTAACAGGTCAACATGTCCTGGTCGACTATTTGGCCCAACGAACGAACAGATTAAATGTAATGAATTAAGTTAATTGGTCAAGATGTCCAACCTAATCTGTTATTTTTTTTATGAGTCTATAGATCGTACTCCATTTTATCATTCCTAAATTTATTCAAAATTTTATATTCAAATTCTATTAAAATTATTGTAATTTTTTATAAGAAAACTTCAAGTATTTTTTAGTTCATTTAATAATAGACAGTAAAAACTAAAAAAGAATAAAAATTATATATATATATATAAATAATATTTTTAATTATAAAAATTAAAAGATAAAATTTATGAAATTATAATATATAAAATATAATTAAACAAACATTGTAAAAGACTTGGATATCATATTGTGATAAAACATTCTATCCCTTGTTAAATAGTTTCATCACATGATCCCGCTTGGTTTCTCTTCTCATTTACGAGTTAGGAAACATTGTGGGTAGGTGTGTTGCTCTTCCTAAACATTATTTAATTTTAATATAATTTCAATTAATTAAAAATAGTTTCAGGTATAATTCTTAAAATAATTATTAAAAACTATAAATTTACTATGACAATATTATTTGTAAACAAAACATTAGGAATGATATAATAAAGGTTATCAAATCTTCCTGCAAGATTTGATGCTCAATGATTAAGCCACTTATTAATTTCCATCTTTATCAACTGATTTTAGATGAAAGATATAATTTGACCTTTAGATTAAAATATTGTAATAATTGAAGAAAAAAATAACATTTGTGTTTCGCGTGCAAGGTGCAACCATTCACTGTGTCGGTGCAAAGTTGCGAAGTGACGATAATATCCCTGTAGCTGTTTTGTGTCTTGTTGACTTCTGGTGCTATTGTTTATTTGTTATCATTGGTATTTTTATTTTAAATAAAAATCTAGACTAACACAAAACAATATGATACAAGGTAAGGTTATAGTGACTTATAAACTTTTTTAAAAAATATTTTTAATAAAATTATAGAACGTTTATAAATATTTATGAAATTAAAAGATAAAATTAAGTAATAATAGAGACTAATAGAATATATATATATATATATATATATATATATATATTTTGAAAAATATATTTAAAATTATAGAATTTAAAATATAAATTAATAAAATTATAAGAATGGAAAGTATAATTAAACATTATATAATGAACCCCAAGCGTGTGGTTCAGCGGTAGGGGTTGATCCACGCTTAAACAAGGTCAGAGGTTCGAATCCTGCCTTGTGTATGCAGATGCAGCCGCGTTAAATCTTGGGGCCAGCTATTCCACCCTTTGAGGTGTCTCCGACTTAGCGAAGAAATTAGTCATCACTGGATACTCCGGGGACGAAAAAAAAAAAAAACATTATATAATGAAATCTTCATGATTATAATTATTTATTTATTTATTATTATTATTTTTGTAAAGTATGATGCACGTGAGAATGAAAGTGAGCCAACTCAACGCCACACCACTGGCTCCTTGACATTCACGTGTTATCCAAGATTTGAATTATGATTTGTGAAGGTGATTGACGTTGACGTTTTTCCATTGCAACTAAAGACCAGCAACTCTTGTTTAATCAGCTCGTTTAACGCGTTCTTCTTCTTATTATTAAAATTTGTTATTTTTTTATCTATTTATCTTAGGATAATATATAAATTTTGACACGAAGAAAATGTGAGAAATTAAAAATAAATATGTAAAAAAAATAAGATATCAAAATGAGTTCGCCGTGACATGAACGTGAAAGGAAGAATTCATTTTTTTAGTAGTTTTATAAGGGTTAAAATTATTTGTTTTTGTTTTTGTCGACCCAATTCTTTCAAAATTGCTTTAAAAAATCGCTAAATTAAAAATGAATTGGTTAAGTTGGAGCCGTTTTAAAATTAAGTTAAGATTTGAATAAATAAAATTTAAAATTATAATTATAATCAAACATAAAATATACTTTTGGAGCCCATATCCTCATGTGTGCTCACTCATGTTACATTGATTTTTTTTATTATCAAAATATGTGTATAGTGACATCTTGATTGGTGGTCTATCATGATTCATAACTACATTGTGTTTGATTGATATGAAATAATGTTGAAGGAAAGAGGAGAGTCAAGAAATAAGAAGCAAAAAATTAGTATTATTGTCGAGTACACATGAGTTTTGTCATGTGAGAAGTTTGAAGTTATGAATTCACATATTTTTCACTTTTTTTTCTCAAAATTGCAAGGAAATATACATGAAATTGAATAGAGAAAGTGATGTGTTACTCGTGAACATGCTCTATTGTGTACGATTTTGTATGTTTTGTATTTGATTAGCGACAAATGTATTTGATTATGCAAGTGACTTATTCGATTCTATATATCTTGTATTTGATTGGTGATGATTGTATTCGATTACGATTTTGGTGTAATCAATTATAAGTTTTATTTGACTACAATACCAAAATATGTTTTTATCGAGTACATGCATCATGTGTAACAATGTGTGATTTTTAGTTTTATTGATTAATTATATGTTATATGTATTTTAATTATTTATGTCAAGTGCGAAAATCTTCATCGTATCAAGCATGCTTTTGTGGTGTCATACATGACTCAAGTTAAAGGCTTTTTATCATAATGATGTCAAGTGCAAGATTGGTAACACCAAATATGGATCAGTGAAGAGTTTTGTGACTCGATGATGTCATATGTGAGACAAAAACATTGAACATGATTGCTTTAGGAACTCTCTGACTTGATCACGTCAAATCCAATATGAGTGTGTTAGAAAATATGACTAATACAAGAGGAAAGTGAATTGGATTTACAATAACTACTTTCAACTTTTCTTAAAGTTTTCAAGTGAACTAATTGATTGAAACAATGGTGGAATAAATATGTTGAAAATCAACCAATGTAAATCTGAATCAAAGTACCCTACGTGTTGTGTTTTTAACACAATATATAGATTAATCAACATGCATTCAGATTGAACAAGTAAAATTCAAGTAAAGGTAAAAAAAAGTTTACACAAAGATTTATATTGATCTAGTCACCACCAATATGACCTACATCTAGTCCTCAGTCAACATAACTGAGTATTTTCACTGGTCTTTAATATCCATAAGGTTTATAATCACAAATCACATGTATTACACTTCAGAGAAAATTAAAAAAACACACTTTTTGAATCCCAAAAAGTAATCCTTATAGAATCCCAAGTAATTCTTATTGAACCCCACTACAATAAATCTTTCAATATTGAAAAACCTACTCAATAACCTTTCTACCCTAAGAAACCTATTTAGGAAATACAAAAAGAAAAATGAAGGATATTACATGATGTACAAAATAAATTGAACAAATGTAAAGACTAAATCATCCAGTCTCAATTCTTCATGTAGATCGATGATGATGATTCAACTCTCTTGATTCATGATAGAAGTTCCCACAAAAGATATCACACCTCTTTTATAAAAAAAACTTAGCATAAAGCTCACTCAGTCGATTATTTTGTTTTTTTTTTGCAAATCTAGAAACTCACTAAGAAAACTTTAATCAAATATTTATAAGAATAATTGATTATTTCAAAATCCATTTTTGAAATAATTGATTAAATATAATTTTACATTTTAGTAAAAAAAAATACATAGAGAATCATTAATATTTAAACCTTATAAATTGTTTTAAAGTAAGTTTAGTGACATCAACAAGGTGATCACTAATTGTTCACTTCAACACTTGTTGGATGGTCACAATTTTGTTTATAAATTATCATCGACTTCAATTCTTAAGTGATGTAGGACTTTTAAGTATATCGAAACAAGTCTCCAATCGAGGCTAAGGGGCAAAAATGACTCGAACCTTCATTTTAGGGCCAATGTTTCAACCGTAAATTCATCGACATCATTAAAGTTAATTATTGTGTCTGAGATATTATCCACTTTGGTGTTCGTTTGACCGTTATGATTTTGTTCTTAAAAAGACATTTTGGTAGATTAAAGAGGAAGTGTATTTTATAAATTACCCTTAACTTTGATTCTTATGTAATGTGAGACTTTTGGACATACTGGAACAAACTCCAAGTTGAGCTTAATGGATAAGAGTGACTCAAGTTTTTCTTCTAGTCTTGATGTTCAAGTGGACCATCTCAGTCTGTATTATATCGAGATGTGGTCTAGTATATTACTTATCCACCCACTTATGCATCAGATCACCAAATAACTGACTCAATCACTATATTTCTAAAAATATTTTGGCATTTCATCAATCAAGGTTTGTATTACGCATCAAATATAATCATTAATGATTGTAATTTGAATATCTAAATATATTATCCAATCATAAGAAAAAATTTTCGCCAGATTCCATGTTTCCTAAAATACATAAAAATACAATAAATAAATATATAATAAAGACCCTAGAATAACAAAGAAATCACATATTTTTTAATAGTGTGTTTGGATGGAGAATTTAAATGGAGTAATTCATTTATTTGAAGAATTTCAAATTCTTTGAGGTGAAATACCTTGTTTGGATGGAAAATTTATAAGGAATTTGAAATTCAAGCATTTGTAAAATTTCTTGAAATAGTAAAATTTCAAATTCTCCCAAAAAAGTGAGAATTTGAAATTCTTCCTATTTTTTCTTCTTCTTATTTCACTTATATATTTTATTTTATTTCTTATCTCTTCATGTTTTTAATTATTAAATATTAAAAAATATTTTTAAGATTATTAAATATTATATAATATTAATTATTTAAAATGATTAAATATTTAAAAATTTGCTAATATTTATTTTTATAAAACTTAATTTAAAAATTCTCAATATATAAATATATTTTTAAAATCAATTTTACTATGGTAGAATCAAATTATCATATCCAACCTAATAATTTAAAATTTGATAAATTTGAATTGACTTATCCAAATAAAATATTTTAAAAATGACAGAAATTAAAATCAAAATAATTCAAATATCAAAAATTTAAAATTTCTTAAATTTATAAAATTTTTAATCCAAATACACCATAAATGTTTCAAGCTTGGACTACGATTAGGTCTTCCACGAATGAAGCATTAAAAGAAATGTATTAAATGAGAGCAAAAGAATTTAACCATCATAAAAATAAATATAAGTTAAATAATTCATAGTCTAAATTTATCTAGATTGCTTATGATATTATGAATTATGTAGGGAAGCATGCAGAGCGAGTAGTGAGTAGACCCCAAAAGCGCGCGTGGGATGAGAGCTACGGAACGAATGAACGTACGCAAGTCGGGAAAAGAAAGAGAAAGAAAAGCACGTTGATATTTTATTTTATTTCTGTTTATTCATTTATTCCCACCTTAAAATATTAAATCGAGAATTAATTAATTAATTCCATTTCTCCTCGCATCATACACCGCCTTACGTTCCATTTCTCTTGGTCGTCGTTGTCTTCTCCTCCTCCTCCCTATTCTATATATCACCCACTCTCACTCCCGTCAAAACCACCAATTCGCCATCGCATCACACGAAAAAAAGCCCAATGGCGCGAGTGGATCTGGACGGAAAGCCCATCAAGCCCATGACGATCTGCATGATCGGCGCCGGCGGCTTCATCGGGTCGCACCTCTGCGAAAAACTCATGTCGGAAACCCCTCACACCGTCCTCGCCCTCGACGTCTACAGCGACAAGATCAAGCACCTCCTCGAGCCCGATTCCCTCCCCTGGGCCGGCCGCATTACCTTCCACCGCCTCAACATCAAGCACGACTCTCGCCTCGAAGGCCTCATCAAGATGGCAGATCTCGTAACGATACTCGCTTCTCTCCTCCTCCTTTCACACCCACACTAACCGATTTTCCTTATCCTTTTCCTTTTTCCCTTTTCCGTTTCAGACTATAAATCTCGCTGCTATCTGCACCCCCGCGGATTACAACACGCGCCCTCTCGACACCATTTACAGCAACTTCATCGACGCGCTCCCCGTCGTACTGCCTCTTCTTCTCTTGATTCTCTTCGTGCGCGTCAATCTTTCGATTTGTTTATCTTTTTTTTTTCTTTGTAGGTGAAATACTGCTCGGAGAACAACAAGCGCCTTATCCATTTCTCCACTTGCGAAGTCTACGGAAAAACGATCGGAAGCTTTCTCCCTAAAGATAGTCCTCTCCGCAAGGTAACCGTTCTTTTTCTCTTCTTTCGACCGTTTTCTAATTTTCTTTCCGCCGAGAGCGTTCCAGATCTGTGCATTACGCGTTCTGCTTTTGCATTTTGCGTTTGCGTCAGTTTCGAATTTGTCGGTGACGTCACGTGATGTGGATTTTGTGATTTGTCGGTGCCACACGCAACGAATCTGTACGATTTTTACCGTTAGGTTTTAGGCTGTGGTTAGTGATGATGATGATGATGATGATAACATTCTTATTATATGATGCTGACTCTATATTTTTCCCTCGCGTTTCGGTTGTCAGTTGGAGGAGGTTGACGTGTTGTGGATTTTTTTGTTAAATTTGGTGCTGCGAATTTTCTTGTTGGATGATGTTTACTGTGTATTTTTCGCTTGTGTTTCGATTGTTAGTTATAGTGGATTTTCATGATTAGACGTCATGTTTCTTCCTTCGTTAGAATCAGTTTAGTGTTGTATTTTGCTATCGTTTGTCGCTATCTGCTTTTTCTGCTTTTGAATTGGGAGAAAGGTTGGTTGTTTCTTTCTTGTGATGGGATGGAGCTGAGTTTTGATGTTTGTTTGCAATGTTGTGTTAGGATCCGGCGTACTTTGTTCTTAAAGAAGATGAGTCTCCCTGCATTTTTGGTCCAATTGAAAAGCAGAGGTGGTCTTATGCCTGTGCAAAACAGTTGATTGAGAGGCTGATTTATGGTGAGATTTTGCATTTGCGCAAGATTTTTTTATATTTTTATTTTATTTCATTTTAAATTTTGAGTATTCACACTGATGTGATTATTGGCAGCTGAGGGTGCGGAAAATGGCATGGAGTTCACAATTGTGAGGCCTTTTAATTGGATTGGACCTCGAATGGATTTCATTCCTGGCATTGATGGTCCAAGTGAGGGTGTTCCTCGGGTTCTTGCATGCTTTAGCAATGTCAGTTGCTTTTGCTGTGGCTTTTGTTGAATTGAAGTATGTTGATATTTTGGTCAAGTTTTGAAAATTTGTTCAAAATTTTCTCTCGTTTCCTTTGTTTGCAGAATCTTCTCAGAGGAGAGCCCCTCAAGCTTGTGGACGGTGGCCAGTCCCAGAGAACCTTTGTTTACATTAAAGATGCTATTGAAGCTGTCTTATTGATGATTGTAGGTTCTCATGACTTGTCTTTATTTTTGTGACTATTTGTATTTTAAACACATGTCATGTGATTTCTTTCATCTTAAATTATTGTTTTTGTCGGCTGGTCCACTAAGTGTTGTGACCTGTTAACAGGAAAATCCTGCCAGGGCCAATGGCCATATATTTAATGTGGGCAACCCAAACAATGAGGTTACTGTTAGGCAGCTTGCTGAAATAATGATCAAGGTGAAATGATAAAGTTCTGTTATTATTTAACTCTGATGTTAGAATTTAGGCATAGTGTTTTGGGAATTCAAGAATCAATGATTATTCCATTTTACAGGTTTACTCAAAGGTAAGTGGAGAACCACTTCCTGAAACACCTACTATTGATGTCAGCTCAAAAGAATTTTATGGTGAGGGATATGATGATAGTGACAAGAGGATTCCTGACATGACCATAATAAACAAGCAGCTTGGTAGGTTTCCTCACCCATTAACCCTATTTGTCCTTTAAGATTGTAACATCACCTGTTAATGGTCGTTGCCTCTCTCAGGATGGAATCCTAAGACTTCACTTTGGGACCTGCTTGAATCCACTCTGACCTATCAACACAGGACATATGCTGAAGCCATTAAGAAAGTCATTGCAAAACCCGTTGCAAGTTAAGCTTACATAGAGATGGTGATGTGCTGCCTTTGAGAAGGGCGTTCTTGCCCAAGTGTTCTGCCATATTTTACTGGTTGATTTTATATAAATGGTAAATTTTCCTCCTTTTGGTTTCGGTAGTCAGTAGGCAATAGCCCACATAGGCCCACGCCTTAATGTATGTTCCTGGAGAAGTAGGAATATATATAGGGCAACTTGTGCTGCTATGTAATTTTAATGTAGAGACTTCGCGCTACTATACATGTTGAGGTCATTTTATATATATACTAGGGAAGACGTTTTTCTGTGTTTTTTTAGGGGTCTCTCAATTATTGCTTTGTTGTCTTTCCAGGTCAGCTGTAAGTTGTATCATTCTGTTTGGCCCTCTTAAGCCATGTGTTCTTAATTATTTGTCATTAATTTAATTTATGGATATTTTTTGTTCCTAATTTCCCCATTGTTGCAATCTGAGATTTTTGCAGTACCCTCACTCTGTTCATCAAACATTTTTTTTCCTGACTGCTTGATTTTTAATAGTTATTAAATCTTCAAGTTTAATAAAGTTTAGTACTTTCATGACATTTGCTAGTAAAATTTATAAAATGAAAAAAAATGTAGACAACTTCTCCGCTTCCATGTTCACCGGACTTGTGGGCTACAATAGTAAATTAGTACTAATAGTAGACGAGTATCATATATTTCCGCTTTGATCTTGCTGCTCTGCCATTGATTTGATCCGGATAATTGGATCCGCAACAGTTATTTAAAAATATACAAAAGCGATACACTTAACAGTTAAAATAGTAATCATGTGCCCTTAATCCATCCCCAATTTCACCAGTGAACGGTAACATTATTAAGAAAATGAAATGGGCCTAAATTTTGATTTAAACTAGCAGGTTGGAAAATTCCGTAACACTCAAATGGAGCGACTTATGTTATGGCACTAGCTAGTGTATGAGGGTAATCTTGTCTAAACCAAAACGAAAGACATTCATCCGTTGGATCATGATTCATGCATTTGGCGAAGTCGTTGTACTAAGCTAAAAGGTTTACATATTTTAATAACCGAAAAGGAAAAAGAAGAAAGCAAGGTCAGAGATATGGAGGGAGACAAAAGTGATTCGAGGAACTATCAATTTGGTCGTTATATAGATCCCTACTACATGGTCCTTCAAAAATTGTAAAATAATAAATAGTTCTTAACTTTTTGTCACATTCATCTGATTAGGCCCCCTCCGATAATGAGGCCAATTTAAGTGTCAAGATGACATGTTAAGACGTGAGTAGGTAGTGACCATTTTTTCTTCCCGTGTATCTACTGGATCTATCTCCCAAAAAATACATCAATTTGGTACCTTTGAAGTTTGAAGTATGAACAGCATATATCAAATTATTGTCTTCATCTCACAACATTTTGTGGTAGAGGAGAAGAGACTCTACTATATTTTGTCCTTGAAGCATTTCATCTTTCAGATTGAAGCATTTTGTCCTCTCATAAAAGGTATGTGCTTAGAAGAAATTTATCAACAATGTTCTTTTTATATGAGGAATTGTTTTGAATAAGAATATTTTTAAAATTTTTCCTTCAATAATAATTTTTTATGATTTTTATAACTTCTTATCTTTTTTAATTTATTCTTTTCATTTATTTTGAAGTTGAATTTTAATAATTTAAAAAGTTGATCAATAATTAAAAAAAAATCTATATCATAGTATAAGTATAAATATAAATATAAATTATAATAGTTATATCGTATGGTAATATTTTTAGAAGTTATTATTCAATAAGGATTCTCTTAGAAAATTTTCTTCACATCTTATTTCTTTTGATTTATACTTATCACCTTTATTTATAAATTTAATTTCAGTATTTATTAAAGAAAATATCAATAATTAAAATTAATCTCATATAATAATATAAATTATTTGTCTCAAATTTAAAATATAATTTATATATTCAAAAATATTTATTTATTACAAATTTTACTTTATAAAATAAATATTTATATCATATACAAACTAAAATATTAGTATGGTTTATTTATTATACATTTTTATGGTATAAAATTATTTTAACCTAAGTTTGCCAATATCGATTAAGACTATTGGACCGTTACAATTTTGTCTTTAAAAAAATATTTTAATACATTAAGGAGGGATGATGTTTATAAATTATCCTTAATCTCAATTCCCAAATGATGCGAGACTTTAAGATATTAAAAATGTGCCTTAAGGGGTTAAAGAGAAAAAAATGTTTATAAACTACCTTTAATCTCAATTCCTAAGTGATGTGAGATTTTTAAGCAATACCAGAATACGTTTTCTAGCCGAGACTAAATGGCAAGAGTGATCTGAGTCCTCCTTTTAGCATCATTGTTCTGACTATAAGTTTTTTAACATCATTAAGGTTATGATGTTTGAGATATTATCCCTTTAACGCTTGTTAGGCCGTCATAATTTTATCTTTAAAGAGGTATTTTAGTGGGTTAAGGAGTAAGGTTATTTATATAAACTATCATTATTCTTAATTTTTAAACGATATGAGACTTTTAGGTATATTAAAACAAAAATAAATATTTATTTTATACCCTATACTTTGTACAAATTAAAATACTAATTATAAGATAAATTAAATGAATTGGTTATTAGAATATTGAAGTTACTACAAAAGCTTTGATAAATTATTTTTCAGTTCAAAAAACTAAGAAATTAATAATTTATATTACATCAAAAATCTCCCTAATAATTTTGTCTTATTGGTCCTAAAATTTCTTGAAACGCCCGCTTTTCAAAGAAGGTGAATAACTAATTTGGTTGAGATCTCTAAAAATTATTTATAGAATTGTTGCTTAATAGTATGTCCTTTTGAATGAACATTCTCATAAATGACAAGCAACAGTATATGTTTAATGGCAATATGCCAATATCATAATTATTTTCATATAACCTAAAAGAGGCATAATTATATATGTTTAGATAATACAATTTGCCAACCATCCCATGTTCTCAACAGCTCAGTTTTGCATTTTGTTTTGTCGTCAGTTTATACAGTTGTTGTGACACTAGCTCATTTATGCATGTGACTTTCTTATCCTAGGATTAAAATACTCCATTATACAATTTATTTTTATAGTCATAAGGAACTTACACAATGATTAAACTATAGTGTAAATTCTTTGAACGATTAAGAATATTAATATGTTATAGATGTGCAGAAGGAATCGAGGATCATTTTTCAATATATATCTGTTTATATATATATTACATTTTCTGTTTAACAACCAGCAATGTCGCTTTGGCCGAGTGGTTAAGGCGTGTGCCTGCTAAGTACATGGGGTTTCCCCGCGAGAGTTCGAATCTCTCAGGCGACGAATTAGCATTTTTTTGCTTGGTGTAATTTTTTATTTTATGTATATATTTATATTCCTAATAATATTTTTTTATAAAATTGCATTGCTTTTAGTAAAAAAATTAACAAAAAAATTTCATAAAATTAGTATTCTCTTTTATTTGATATATAATATTAACTTTTTTTAATTTGTCTAAAATAAAATAGTACAATACATGAAAAAAAGAGTATTTACTTTATTGTTTGGGAACTTATTACTTGCTAGTGACACTAACATGGGCCAGTACACAAGATTGAGCAAAACCATATTGGTTCATTTCTTTGGTAGGTTAGGAGAAATTATAAGTTTTTCCTCCATCAATATGTATGTGATATGTTTTTTTTAATACGTTTAGCTATGAATACTGATTAAAACACTTTTACACTTCTTGATAATTTTTTGTTTTCTTAACCAATACTTTTAGGACATGTTAACATTTTTCTAATTTCAGTTTACAAGAACAGTTTAGTAAAACTCCTTTAATGTATTAGGTAGAGATCGATCAAGATTATAATTATTATACATAATTAATAATTTCTTGAAAAATATAAAATATATTATTTTAGGAACATATTTGTACTTGTGTCGTGTGGTCTCCTGTTGACTTACTAGGGTGCATCAGCAAAATTTTGAGTCAACATAAACTCTTCATACCTTTGTGCTCGAGCTTAAAGGGTTTTGTGTTGTGGTGGTCTCTTGTTGTCTGACCTAAAGAGCACATTGACAAAAATCTGAGTCAATGTAGACTCTTTGTACCTCTGTGCTTGAGCCTGAAGGGCTTTATATTGTGATGGTCTCTTGTTGGCCGACCATAAAGGTGCCTTGGCAAATTTCCAAATTGATATAAGACTCTTTGTACCTTCATGCTTAAGCTTTTAGGGCTTTGTACAATTACGGTCTCCCAATAGCCGATCCAAAAAGTGCCTTGACAAAATTCTAAGCAAATGTAGACTCTTCACACCTCCGTGCTCGAGCTTAAAGGGTTCTGTACTATGGTGGTATCCCATTGGTTGACCTGAAAGGTGCTCTCGGATAAATGATAAATGTTGTATGTTGAGAATGCCTTAAATTATATGTATGAGGACTCAGATAAGGGGCGATTCAATTGTCCACTCAGACAATTAATAGGACCACGCAATCCGCGAGATAGGCAAGATAACGACCATTAACACCAAAACTTACAAGTTCATAATAAGGCGCAATTTTATGGGATCATAACGTGGAGTGTGAAATTTATGTCTGTAGCACCACACTCTATATACAGGGACAAATAGGTATAGGAAGACAAGTTACACTTATTGAATATTCTAGGCCATGAGTAATACTAGATTCTTTTAGCATTGTATCATTAAGGGTGCTCTAACGATGATTCTCGATATCGAAATAGTACTGGAGTACATGGCTATGAATCATACTTACTCGGTATTTTGATTAATGATAAACTCTAAGCACTTCATTAATCCAAAATCTTCGCATTCTCATATTTATTCTCGCCTTCTATCATATTTAGGAGAGTCAATATATCCATAAAATAATATTAAATTGGTAAATATACATAGGAGTTTTTTTTTATACCGATAAATATATAGGAGTTAATCTACATATTTAGGAATTAACTTATTAGATGTTAATTTTACTTATTTTGGTGAAGAATATTAATTATCTTAGTAGAGGTTAGTGTAGTAAATTTATTGAGGTATGCTGAGTATTGTCTTAAAAGACTTATTCGCAGTATTTGTGAGACATTCCTATTATATATTGGGAGACTTGCATAGATACTTAAAATTTTGGATATATAATTAGTTAGTTTTAATATGTGGCTTGATCGGTATTTGTGAGTCTGATGTTCAATAATTGTGAATTTGTAATACGCCAAAGCTAATAAGGAGGATAAAATAATTCTAATGGCTAAAATATCAATTTTCTTCCTACTTGAATCTATAATACAATCTTGTTTACTTGGTGTTTGATTAGAGGAGAATGGAAGGAGAAGAGAGAAGGGAGAGAATTTTTATAATTGTTTTTTTGCTTGATTGAATTTTTATTCTAAAAAAAAGAGGGGAATGATTCGAATGAAAGAAACAAATTCTTCTTCATCCAATTTTAACCTAAAGAGAGATTTTAAAACATTTTTAGTATAATATCTAAAAATATTTTTTTTTTATTTTTAATTTTAAAATTATAAAACTCCAAAGATAAATTAGTTTTTAAAACTCATTTCCTCTTCTTGAGAGCTAAATAAAAAAAGAGTTACTCTCCTCTCAATTAAACAAAAATTTTAATCACTCTCTTACTTTCCTTTGATCTAAATAAGAGTTATAGAACTTTAAACCCATAACTCATATTTTAGAATGAATCTATGATACACTTTAATACTATTTTACTAATATGAATATTTCACTTGATGATGTGAAATCTCTAACAATCTGGTGACTTGTTTGGAATTTAAGCCTAGAATTCAATCTAAATTTTAGAGAATTCATAACTCTTGGGTCTTAAATCAAAGAGGCAATCAGAAAGAAAAAACTAAAAAACAATAACGCAGTCATCATACAATTCAATCTAAAATGGGGAGGTACAGAGACGATGTTACGGGATTAATGCCATTTTCCTAATTTGCTTAAACAGTTTCTTGTTCTCATAAATGTTTCTCTCCTATTCATTGTTCGAATATCAAGAGAATTAGTTAACTTGCCTCTTGAAGTGTATTTGAAAAATCGTTCACCTGTTAAATGGACTTTTTTTCTTTCACTTTCCAATAAGCAAATAATGTATTTGTTGATTGTAATTGCAAAACAAACACACCTGAAACATCAATTATTACAAAGAAGGCCCCACTTGTTGAAATGGCCTACACAACATGTAAGCAATTTTTTCCTATCATTATTGTCATTAATATAGCAATATGTAAGCAAGTTTTGACTTGCTATATAGTCTTATTTTGCTATCAAATTCATTTTCTATTACCGGGCATACTCTTAGGCATAAATGATGCTATTTGCGCATTTTTCTCATATTTTAAAATTTTATATGGGTTGAAATTTCATGAAATCAATCTTTTTTTTTTATTCAGTTGATGGAAACCAAATTCTGTAATAAAAGTATGGCAGTAGTAATGCACACAATACTCCCTTTCTTTGCCATGTTGCCTGCAGACTAATGTCATTTGCAGCAATATCATAGTTTATAGTTTATTATTCAAGAAAGGAGTTAAAACCTATTTAAATATAAATTTAATAACCCTTTTATAGTTATATAAAAAACAATTCTAAACTTATAAAACAGACTTTTAGTCTAACTATGAACACGATGTTAAAAAACTCAGTGCAGATAGTCTAATATAGTAAATAACATAAATTTTTAACGTTCAAGTACATCATTACTTTTCATTCACCCAGACATTCTAACTTGTTTAAATTAATTTTTAAATAAAAAATGCAAATACTTATTTAATGAATGGTAGGATGAAAAAGAATAGTATAAGATAAAATAAAATTTCTACACTATTGTTTAAATAACTCACGATAAATTAACTTCAAGTTTTTTTTTTTTTATCATTTAAAAATAGAAAGGTTGACAAGAAAACCACAAGATCATTTCATTCCATTTTATCTAAAAAGTCCAAAACTAAGGGAAAAATAAAGAGATTTAATAAATACATATTATAATAAATCTATTAAATCTCGATTTATTTTATAACCGATAATTAAAAATTAATTTCATTACTAAATAACTCACAATAAACTCTAATAATTGAATAATAACTTATTAGTTTGCTGTAATTAGAATATTTTGTGTTATACTAAGGTTAAAATTGAATTTGGATTAAGTTTTGTGTAGTTTTTTCTTAATCACAATCAAGATATTACCTAGAATTCAGGAGTGATAAAATGGATCGTGACTCAAGAATTAGCTCATTGGCCTACCAAAAATTAGTAGATTGGACTCTTCATTCCAACCTGTCAATCTTCAAATCAGTCATGTCATGCCCGTCAACCCATTGACAATTTTTTAGTGTAGTGCAGGTTAGTTCGCTAACTTGCATTTAGGCAAGGTGGACAAACATTTCTAACTTTTCAATGGTTGACCGACTCAGCCCAACTCGTTTTGTGTAGTTTTTTCTTAATCACAATCAAGATATTACCTAAAATTCAGGAGTGATAAAATGGATCGTGACTCAATAATTAGCTCATTGGCCTACCAAAAATTAGTAGATTGGACTCATCATTCCAACCTGTCAATCTTCAAATCCGTCATGTCATGCCCGTCAACCCATTGACAATTTTTTAGTGTAATGCAGGTTAGCTGGCTAACTTGCATTTAGGCAAGGTGAACAAACATTTCTAACTTTTCAATAGTGGACCGACTCAGCTCAATCCATTGTTGGTAGACCAATGGCGGGCCTGGCCAAAATGGATAGGAGTGACCCGTTTTACCACTCCTAATTGAGCCCGACTTGAACTATGGAAAGAATAATAATAAATTAATTGCGATGCAAGAAAACGGAACAAGATATTCAGATTTCGGAAAAATAATAATGAACCATTAATTTGCACCTCTCCTATTAAAAAAAAATTAAAAAAAAAGTTAGGTTAGGGAATATAATAACGATGAGGAAGCAAAATTGCATATGTTACAGTAATGTTACAGTAATAGTAACAGTAATAATCGGTTAACATGGGTCACACCAGCACCGCTTAACGGGTTTTTGAGTTTCGATCCTCACTCGCTCCTTTCTCTCTCTCTCGCGCGCGCTCTCTTTTTTCTTTCCATCTCACTTTCTCTGCGCATTTTCCTTTCGGAATCGGAGCTGAATCTGAATCTGAATCTCGTCGAACTCGAATTGTGTTGACGGATCCACGCGCGGCTGTAGAAGGGGGAGACGGCGGCGGATCTGACCGGAGATGGCGTTCTCCGGCATAAGAGGTCTCTCCGTCTTCATCGGCGACATCCGCAATTGCCAGAACAGTGAACAGGAGACGCTCCGCGTCGACAAGGAACTCGGAACATCCGAACGCGCTTCAAAACCGAGAAGGTTAGGGTTTCTCTCTCGCATTCGCGAATCGTGCGTTTGATCTTTCCCGCAATGTGCGACGCTGGAATGGAATTTGAGTTTCAGAGTTTGTGCGGTCCATGTGCGTCGTCGTTCGCGCTCGAAATTGTTGTTGGAGCTTGTTTTTCAATGTTCGAAACATGTATGTGTGCGAGACTTGAATAGGAAAGTCACTGTTCGGTGAACAATCACGTGTACGTATGTGTGTACTTGTGCGAGACAAGTGCACTCGTGTTAACTTGCGTTGGGCATTGTGGAGTTTGTACTGTTAGGTCCATGATTTGGTTGAATATTCACTTGTGTCTCTTTGGCTGTTTAATTCAACTTGATATGGAATGGCAAGTATTAATTATTTACTATAATAGTTTGTGTTTAGGTTATTTGGAATAAATTATTTACAACATATATCTTATTGCAAAAGCTTATGAAACTAGCTTATGAGATGTTCTTATGTTTTTTTTTTAATCATATTTCAATAAGTTCTCCGTGATAACTTATGAAAACAGCCTATGTATGAAAACAATTTAACCACATTTCCACTTCAATTATAAAGAGTATTTTTTAGTAGAAAACTTCTCAAAAGTGCTTCTAAGCTTATACCCAACCAGACTCTTATCCAAAAGTGTTTACATGATAAGTACTTATTTATTCAATAAGTGCTTAGTTAAGTTGTTTACTCAAAGGGACTCTTAGTGTAGTTAATGTTGACTGCTAGAATTGTTTGGTGAGCCTGTAAATGGTTCCTAAAACTCTGATTGAATTTTTTTTATTGATGATGTCTCTAAGTTGTTTACCCAAATGGACTCTTAGTTTAGTTAATGTTGGCTGCTAAAATTGTTTGAACTTGTAAATGGTTCCTAAAACTCTGATTGAAAATTTTTATTGGTGATGCCTCTAAGATTTTATTTGTCTGCCACTGCGCATGAGTTGTGTTGTTTTTGGTATACTAGAAGGTCAATGCCTTCTAGTTTCAGGAGATTCAGTTAAATGTTTTGCAAGTAGTAACAGTTAATTTCTGGGCTAACTTCAAGGGACCATACTAATTGCTGAATGCTGATTGATTACTTTTTCTCTAACTTTGGGGCTTTGTTCACATGGTGGGTGGGGATTGTGAAGTTTCATTTTGGAAACTGTTGGGCATTACTCTGACAAGACAGTTTTTTATCATTTGCAAGTAAGACTGCTTCTGATCTTTTAATTTTTTGTTGCAAATGAAAAAAATCTTCGTAACTATTATTACCCATCATTGCTTGCTGCAATCAAAACAACTTATGTTTACCAATTTTATCCTTTTTCATTCTGTATTTAGGGCTTGACACCATATGAGAAAAAGAACATGCGTGGAAAATGCTTTACGTATTTATGCTTGGCTCTGATGTGGATTTTGGTCACATGGAAGCTGTTTCTCTAATATCTGCTCCTAAGCATCCAGAAAAGCAGGTAAACTCTTATCCTTTCTTGACACCTCTCTATAACGACTTGTTGCTATCCTACCCCCAAATTCTTATGAGATCCAAATATATATTTGAGGTGAAGGAATTCTAATTTTGTGATAACTGACTACAGGTTGGGTACATAGGCACTTCATCTTTGATCAATGAAAATCACGACTTTCTGAGATTGGCAATAAATACAGGGTGCATAGTTATCATTGGTCGCAATGAAATGTTCCAGTGCCTGGCATTGACCATGGTATGCTAATGGAAAAATTGTCAACCTTTTCTTAGACCTGCTGTTGTCTTCATGTAATATCATTTATTATTTGTGCAGTACTACTGTCCCTCTCATAGTATCTTAATGTAAGCCCTAGAGAAAGGAGGACTTTTCCCTTTGTATATTGCCATATTCTATTTTTGCATCTGAACTGAAAACATTCACCTAGGAATATGGCCATGGAATGTGATGAATATTTCATTATAAACTGGCAAGTTTTTACTCTACAATTTTATTTATTTGCTATTATTGTCCCAACATATGTAATTTAAGGATCACACTTTGGAGAAGTTATCTGAATGTGATTGTATTTGAGATTTTTCAGATGCTAACATGTGCATTTTTTAAATTACAAAAGTTGACTAGTCTTGCTACTTTGTTATTCTTCCTTGAGAAATAAATTTACAGTTTACAACTGTTTGGGTAGATGATCTTTGCAAACTCATATAACTCTCGTTACTTTAATAACACCTCATTTGTGGTGTAATGTTCTCATTATATCCACAGACATGTAGGGATTTGTATGCATTTGGTTATTTCTGTAGCCAGTTGTTTCTACTATTCTTGACACAGATAGATGACTCTTTTATAGGGTGTGCATGGTGCATTTGGTGTCTGAAAGTTCTTTCTTTCTTTTGTCCATAGTTCACAATTGTACATCCTAGGGGAATGTGATTCACATCGAGGGGTCTGTAAGGGGCTGCAACTGGATCCCTATATGCCATAGTACCTGCTGAGAGCAGGCCATTTATGTGCAGGTTTTTTCATTGATTTAGGATCCATTTGATTTAAATTTTGGTAGAATTGAATTTGAAAAAATTGATTTGTATTTATGTATGATGTTTAAAACTGAATTGAGAAAAATTGATTTTTGATTGGTAAAGTAGATATGCTTTTGGAATATAAATAAGATAATCCAAAATCACACCCAGAATTCTACCCACTGCAGAATTGATTTTCTCTACCACAAAAATTAGCCAAACAAGCATGGGGTACTGTACAAACTACAAAAGCAATTTCCGCATCACCAATGGCTGTTTGGTGGCTATTAACTAAACTAGCACTTAAGTAGCAAAATAACAACTAGGAAGTTTCTGGCTTTACCCATTGTATCCCTATCAGCCATGGAAGGTTCCATTCCATTCAATTTTGTAGATTAGTAGTCACTAGGGCCATATATTTATGTATCACTTTCATTTTCTTCCGCACAAATAATTAAGATTCAGGATGGACCACATTGTTAATTTTTATGCCAAAACTTCTGTACTTGATTTAGTGTCTTCCCTTATAGACTCCATTTCTCCATTCAACACAAATTTTATGTATTGAAAAATAACAAATTTCACGTTTTGGATGTCTGGCCATTAGAGATATTGCTGAAAGGTTTCGTTCTTTGTGCTGAAGGATAGTGGTGTTCTATATGAGGATCCTCACGTTCAGGTTTTTTCTTCATTTTTCTCCAATATTATTGAAGCTTGGGTAGTTTTTATTATGATTTATACTGTATATGTGTATAGTTTACATAGAGAGTTCTCTACTATTGACCTTTTAAGTTAGGTTCGAGCTTATAGTTGATTTCTGGTGTTAGCTTTTTGTATATTTATGCATTTACAACAGATTGGAGTTTAAAGCAGAGTGTAGAGCTTATCATGGGTGTCTGGTTCTTTTCTTGGGGAACAAGAATACTTCTCCCTTTGTCCCTTGTTCACACTTTAATATTGCCTACTACTCATTTGAAGATGGAGCTCTCACTAGTACAACAAGGTCAGAAACCATTGTTACTGTGAACTATTGCTTTCTATTTTAATTTTTTTTTCCCTCTTTTGGTTCCATAGGTGCAATGCCCACTTGAAATCATTAATCTCCATCCAAGCAGGGATGTGGCTGTTCTTGACTTCTCCGACATGGTTGATAACAATATGGTACACAAATTCAAACCTGTGTTGTATGTTCCTAACATGACAAATCATGGGACTCTTTCCCTTTATCAGAGTCAATGCCCTACACAGAATGATGCGATCCTAACCAAGGATTGTGAAGAGTGGATCATTTCTGACAGTTTTGCCAAATCATATATTAAAATCAGCCTAAAATGAAAACGCAAAATGAGATTAGAAATGGATTGTAGAGGTCACAATCTTACCCTGATTGATGAGTCGAGGAAGATTCACTACAAAGGACTAAAAATCCTTGATAAAAATCAGATGTTCTTGAACAAGAACAAAGAAAGCAATGGCTTCAATTTCTAATTGATCAAAAGTCTCTTATAAGCCATAGGAATGCCTATTTATACATTGGGGTTTGGGGGTCTGAAATAGAGTTTAGGCATTCAAAGAAGACCCAAAGAAGTCCAAAAAACCAAAAGATGTGCAAAAGAATTCATAAAAATGCAAAAACATAACTAACTTGCAGACAGATTTGCATATGCCAAAAAAAAATATCTGGCTTGTGCACAAATTGGAGCGAAGCAAACTTTGCTTAAGCCAAGAAAATTTTCGCTTAGGCCAATTTTGGGTGAGAACACCCCTAAAAAATACTTATTACAAGCATCAAGTGCCAAAATCCTATTCTAATAATTGGCTCCAATTAATGAACCTTCCTTCTTATTCATCCATGGACCTTCTTTCAAACATTGAGCTTCATGTTGAGCTCTTTTTCCAATCTCATTGGCCCTTCGAGGTCTTCAAAGAAAATACTACAAGTATCTACATATCTGTCCTTCTTGAGAGAAATTTGCCCACGATTTTCAATAGAATAAGGAAAATTCTACCTTTATGGAGACTTGATCCCTTTGGAAGGTCAAATCTCATTATTTGTGTACTGATGTGTCCAACCTCCCGAATCAAATACAAGTATAAGGAAGTACATACTAAACCAATTGCCTGGATCAAATACAAATCTAATTAAACCATCAAACTTCATTAAATAAAATTCATCTCATAGAATTTAAATTTTCCAACATCCATCTATCACTACACTTAAGCACATCATACCTCATGTTATTCTCAAAGAAATGTCTATGCATCACTATACTTCACCATGAGTTCCTCTAATTAATGAATCATGCAAAGATTTTGGTTCACAAAATTTAACATCTTTAAACACATGCTTTTTATGCCTACAAAACTCATCATTTTCGATTTTCTCCATAAACAACACACATAAACTCATCATGATCATATAATTGCAAATGATGTGTGTTATTCTCAAATCTCAAGAACTTTGTATCATGACCTAAAACAAGATTATGCAAATCATATGCGTTGTGCAAATTATAAGTATCATGCAAATCAATAATTAACACATGTTGCATATTAATCAAAACATTAGATTTAGAGAAGACATGTTCAAAATCCTCTTCTCATTGGTTGTCTTGCTTCTCATATGTAACCACATCTTCTCCAAATTGTGTTGTCCATTAATCATTTATGTACAATTCTTCCTTAGGTGTCAAAACAAAGGAAGTTACATTGCTAGGAGGACAAGCAAATCTACAATGAGAATTGAGTCCATCTTTCAATTTTGAAGAAAAAATTAAAGTATTGCATTCCTCCTTGGAAGACTCCTTTTCATCTCCTTTTACTATAGGGTCATTACTTCCAAACAAGGCATTAGAATATAAAGTTTTGCATTCCTTTTGTGGAAGCTCGCCGGCAAATTCCTTTATAAGAGAGTCATCATAACCAAACAAAGGCTTAGTATAAAAATAAAAGTATTTTTCCTCATGTTCACTTTCTTTTTCTCTCAACTTTCTTCCTCATTTCTTTTTTTCCTCAACTCTTTCTCTAATTTCCTTTTCTTTTGTTTCCCCCTCTTGAGTATTTCTTTTCATCTTTTATCCATATATGTCAATTTTTAAAAGACAAATAATAAAGCTCAAGAACAAAGTATACTACTCAAAGGATTTTAATGAGCAACTAAGAAGGCTTAGAATTTAGACAAAGAATATTTGACAATACTTTCAACTATTGGATTCATACTTCCGCAACAAATCAATTTAGAACAACAATTATATGTAGTGAAATTTCAATGATCAAAACTTGAGAGAGGACTTTGATATCTTTCAAATTTCTTCTTTTCAATGATCAATTTAAGATTTCTCACTTTTATTTGGAAAAGCATAATAACTCACCAAACGAAAATGAGTTTTGACAATTCAACTCCGAGAATTGAGCTCTGATTACAAAACAATGCAATCCTAACCAAGGATTGTGAAGAACCGATCATTTTTGACAGTTTATCAAAATCACAAATCAGAATTAGCAAAAAGTGAAAACATGGAATGAGATTAGGAATTGACTAGAGACACCACAATCTTAACAAGATTGATGAGTTGAGGAAAGATTTGCCACAAATGATTGAAAATCCCTGATAAAAATCAGAAGTTCTTGCCTCTCTCTCTCTCTCTCTATATATATATACATATATATATATATATATATATATATATATATAGGAGGGATTCGTTTACTCCAGGAATAAGGCTACTTAGACTTACTCTGTTCAATAACTCATACTCTATATCAAATCTCAACGATCCAACCATTGAATTTAAAGTTCTTAATGCACAAATCAAATATGCAAATTTTTAAAAAATTTGAAAACCATCTAATACTTTGTTTTATGCTTATCTGTCAATTTAAATTAATGAAATAAATATCAAATGATTTTCAAATTTTTTAAAAATTTGCAGATTTAATTTGTGTATTAAGAACTTTAAATTTAATGGTTGAATCATTGAGATTTGATATAGAACATGAATTATTGAACAGAGTAAGACTTACTCCTGAAGTAAATGGATCATTCTTCATATATATATATATATATATAGATAGATAGATTCATATACAATGTGAGTTTGAAATACAGTCCAAACACTCAAAGGAGACCAAAAAGTGTGCAAAAGAATTAAAAAATACAAAAAATTTAATTAACTCGTAGATAGATTCGCCTAAGCCAAAAAAAGTCTTGCCTCAGTGACAATTGGAGAGAATTAAAGTAGGCTTCAGCCAAGAAAATTTTCCCTAAAGTGAAGCAAACTTGGCTTAAACCATATTTTTCACTTAAGCCAATTTTTGAAATTTTGCATAAGCAAAAATTTGATCAATAACACCCCCAAAAATACTTGTTACAAGCATCAAGTGCCAAAATCCTATTCTAATAATTGGCTCCAAGTAATGAACCTTCTTTCTTGGTCATCCATGGATTTTCTTTCAGACATTGGACTTCTTGTCGAGTTTTTTTCCAATCTCATTGGCCCTCTGAGGCCCTTCAAAGACAATCCTAAAAGAATCTTTTTGTCCATCCTCAGTTAGCCATGCTAAGCATGTATCATTTAACATGTACTGCAACTGCATAAAATTTATATGTAAAGAGCTTGGCCCATTACAACTTTATTTTGCATTAAAGCAAATTATCTTGAGAGTGGTCTCATGAAGTCCCTTATGTAATCTGAAACCTTTATCACGTTGATTTTGCTTGAAGGTTCAATTTGTGATTCTGTGCAGTGTTAGCTTTTATGGAAATGAGTTCTTGTATATTAAACTGATCTTTGTTGCTGAGGAAATTGAAATATCACATATAAGATTGTATATAAGATTTTAGTTTTTTGACAGGCAACAATTGTGAACCTGTGGATTCACCATTTGACCGCATGAACATCTGTGTCCTTTCATACATCAATACCAAACTTCCAGCTGGTCCTAAACAAGTTTCAACTACACATGTATCTGCTGAAGAGTTTTTCCCTAAATGAAGATCACTTTCTGGACCACCTTTGAAGCTCCAAGTGGTATGTATTGTGTATTTAAATTTGTATACTTGCCTATTCAGTTATATATGAATTTTGAGTGAGTTAATTCAATTTTGCAATTTATGGTGATCTGTTTAGATAAACTTGTTCCTTAGTTACCTTTTAACTATATGCATATGGCCAAGTCCTTTTTCACTTTTGTTTATTTCCCTGTTAATTTTTTATCACCTGTTTATTTATTTCGTTTTTTTTTCCCTGCTATCGATCAACCTTAGGACCCCAATCCAAACAATCTTGTTGCGAGTACCCCATTCTATTCAAAAAGTACAAGCGCGATATGCTTACTAAGTTTTAAGTTAGACTACATTTCTTTGCGGTTCCTGCTTGAGGTTTAATTTACAATTCTTGAAATAATGTTGTATGAAAATAAGGCAAATCTGCTCGCTCGAGATCACAAATGATCATTCATAATGATACGCATTTATCATTGAAACGTGCTTTCAACATTTTAAATTAAATGGTGTGTTAAGATAAGAATTGAAACTGGATCCTGCAGACAGTTCCAGCTGCAAATGACAGTTGCTTCGGGATACCCAACAATAATAACGTTCGAGTATGTAATTTATCAAATTATGAGCCTTTATAGATAAATTGTATACTGATTTGCAGGTTGAAAGAGTTCATCAAGGAGCTAGTAGTCGACATCCACACACAGCTACGCAAAAGCCTCAAAAACTACAAATGTTAGTTAACAATTGCGAATTTATGGGTGTGGAAGGAATGACGGAATGGATGGTGAGTAGAGTTTGAAATTTATGGGCCGATCGATTTTCTGCGCAAAGTGGTGCCCCTTAACTCCAATTTAATATCATTTGGCGAGGGTTCAATTTTCTTATAATTTTACCCTTACCTCTTACTGGATCATTCGTTGTTGCTCTTGAAAAAGTCTCGTATAGAGAAAATTGTAAACAATAATAAATGGGGGAGTGTTGTACATATCTTTTGCCTTCAAAATGCTAAGTCAATTTGTTGCAGAAAACGTAGCGTTTGCAGTGAAATTATATAATATCCAGAAGGAGAACCCGGGTAAAAAAAACACGAACCCAAGTAATACGGGCCCTCCGTTTGCATTTGTTCGGGTGTGAAGTAATGACAAAAATTGCACTAACAGATAACTACAAAGAAAATAGCTGTAACTCTACGGAGTAAATATGCATACGAATGCAGTATATAGATGTTTCTTAACTTTTGGACTACAAAAAAAATGAGAATTTTTAATCTATACAAATAATGTATCAGATAAGCATTGTAAAAAAAATCCTGCTTATCTCTGAAATGGGAAAAACAATCCCAAATATCGGGATTAAAATCAGCCGATATCTCCCATGATTCCAGAGCATCAACAAAAACCCATCCCCATCGAGGCCGCAGAGCAAAATAATGTACATTCATTATTACAAAATTACTTACCATTCCCGGCAATTCCCACACCTCCAGGTCCAATTTTCAACCATTGATGGTAATTCAGGCCAAGGCGAACATTGGCTGTGAATCAACATCCCACAATTCTCACAACAGCGATCAGGTACAGGTTCCATTTGTAGACATTTACAACAACTATAGCCGGTGTCTTGCAATGAAAATGCAGGTTCTGCATGATCTCCGGGAGCCAGAGCACTAGAATTTTCCAAATATCCTGACAAATCCTCAGACACGTCAACTCCGTCAAACTGATTACCATCATCTGAGTGCAGCAGTTCCGTTACAGAGAAGTAGGTGTGAGGTTCAAAATCCATGTAATCATAATTTACATTTACATTATCCGAGTCGTTCACAGCAGAGGCGTATTCTGAAGGTTCCTCTGCAGGTATGGTGGGATTACCTGCCTCACCATAGGTTGAGAATTCACCATGCAAAGGCGTACCTCCAAAAGAAACATCACCATCCCCTTCATGCTTCCTTCTCACAGGCAGTTTCTGAAGCCCTGGCCAAGGGACACCGTTCCATTCAACATCCCCTTCTATTTTAGGTTCTGTTACCAGCTCAACACTCGAAAGGGAGAAAAGAAGAGGATCGTCCTCTAAAGGAAAGACAGGAGTAGAACCGTCCTCTACAGGAAAGCCAGGGGTAGCAGCTTCACACTCCCTAGTATCAAAGATTGCTCCAGAATCAGTACCTACTGCTCCAGAATGCTCTTTCTTTGAAGGCCTTTTGCGTGACTTCTTGCCCTCTTGTCTCTCAGGCTTAGGATCGGCGTAAGGACAGGTGGGTGATTTTATCCTGCGACACTTGCAACATTTGAAGCCCAACACACTAGAAATTTTGGATTCTTCAAGTTCAACAGCCTCAGCATGATACCAATCTGTGAAAACCAAACACACAACATAAATGAGTATCAATACCTTTAACACGTTATCAATTACCTTTGGTGCTCTTTATAAGAAACACATGATAGTGTATTTTTACACTATCATTAGTTTCTCTCTTTATAAGAAACACATGATAGTGTATTTTTACACTATCATTAGTTTCTTACAAAAGGACCAGAGTTAGTACTTCCTACAGAGAAACTTACGTTGGCACGCCTCACAGCAAATATACATCAGATCAGAGCTATATGGCTTACTACACAAATGACAAACAGGTTGTGATTGTGGCATGCTTGAACCCCCTTTTAGAAGTATGTTTCTGCGGCTGAAATCATTGCCTGTATCTTCATTATTTTTCTTTTTCCATATAATACCCCAAGAACAAATTTTGCGAGGGCGTTTTCCTGCTGAAGTGGCATCAGAAGCAACTTGTTGCATGTCAATATGATTATCCTTTGTCCTGGTAGAAGTCGGTTCTTGTTCATAACATTTAGCCTTTGTTCCTTTCAAAACAACCACAGGGGTAACTTGTTTCATGTCAGGATTTGGTGCCTTTGTCCTGGAAGATTTTGGTACTCGATCGTGGCTTTTAGGCCTTGATCCCTTCAAAAATGCACCAGAGTTATTCACTCGTCCTTGGAGTAGTAACGGACTGTTTGGAGATTCATTATTAGTCTCTTTCTGAGCAAGAATTCTGGCATGGTAACATTGCTTGCATATGGTCTCAACTTCATTTGAAGAGAATGTTGAACTCGTGGAACAGCCCTCATGACAATAACCTAATATCCATGTGGAACAAGATATTAAAACAAGACATTTATGAACTAGATTACTAGAATAATATAAAAAAACTAAGATATCACCGTAACATATCAACCAGCAAATTTTAGTCTTGGACTTTTAAATTTTAAACATCATTAAAAAAGTATTGTTTGCGAGTGCGTAGCAATGTTAATTATATAGAAATACTACTTATGTTCAAGTCCTTAAAAAAGATAATGAACCATCGAAGTTATCTTGGAAACTTGGGACAGCAAAATAGAGAAAGAATGATGAATGTTCATGGGTACCTTGACATGCATTACACTTGTGAGCATTCCTGAAATCACAGCAGATAGGAATAATGATCTTTAGAGAAAAAAAGATGGAAATCGCAAAATGGGAAAGGGAAAGAAAAATATGAATGAAAACAAATAAAGCCTAGGTAATTACCGATTTAATACACCCATCTGACATACAGAACACGACACCACATCCAAGTTATCTCTCTTGCAGGTAAGGTAAAAGAATATGTCCTTGCAGACAGCTTTCAATCGCCTTCTGTGAAGTAATTCAGATGCAGTATTCAAGTGCTCTTCATTACATGGGGCGTTTCCATTACCTTCTTCATACTCTTTTACCAAATATAAAGGAATACGCATTTCATGAAACCAATACTTTTCCTTTCCTTCTGGACCTTGCTCTATTTCAACAACATTTTTCATCACACGAGAAGGAAGATGTTTTTGGCTCCCAAAAGCTATTCCATAACAACTTCTCCCCTCTACAACTTTACTGTCACAAATATTTGCATTTCTGAAAGCAGAAGCTTCGGTCTCTTGACCTTTCCCATCCTGGATGTTCTGCTCTGGACGAATCAGATCACTCCATCTGAGATAAAAATCTAGATATCTAACCTGATGCAAATAATCAAATATTCACAAAGTCACAATGCTTGCAAGATCCAATATACTTACAGCCAAACAAGGTTAGCTAATGCTTGAAATATAACAATCAAAATAGGGAACCTGAAGTGCCAGCTGTGATGCATTCCTACTCATTTGAACTGCAACTCTCCAAACGAGTTGTCTACTTCTTTTAGGGATTTCGAAGCCATCAGCATAGGAAATGCCTGAAATTTTTCTCGAACCACCTGTTCCCCACAATAAACAGAACATGCTTTTAGTCCCTAACAATTTAAAGAACAGGAAAGCTGGGGAGACAATCAAATTGAAACATTCAGTAGGCTTTGTATGCTGGCCCAACCTAACTTCGATTATATCAGGTGAGTATATTGTATCTTTTACACTCAATATTTAACTTAGAGCTCACTTGTCATCTCAACATATACACAATACAACATTTTAATTAAAAAAAGATAATGTTGAAATAAAAATTATAATTAATGAATTCATAAAACAATAAATTAAAAAACAATAACTAAAATCAAGCCAAGCTGAATTTTGAGCTTGGTTCAACCACCTTGAAAGATTCAGCCTCGATACAGCTCATCTTTAGACCCACCCCACCCTAAATAATAAACCAGGAAAATGGATGTTTGAAGGAAAAATTAGGAAGATCATTGGGTCACTTGGGCCCCTCAGTGGACCCACTTCTAATGCATAACAAGCAGGTTGGTCCGTCAGTTGAGAATCTGTCAGTTATAACAGATTCTGCTAAGTACACATGGAATGGAGGATTGGCTTTGTATACGGGGGAAAAGAGGGCAAGGTGTATGGGTATTGTGTGCATTCAGAAAGTTAAGGTGGAGAGTCAGGACTCTCAGAATTCCTGGGTAAAGAGAGACCTACTCTATTTTTTCAGCTTCAGCTTCATTCCTGAACTCTTGCTGATTTTGATTGGAAGGGAGAACCTTATTCTCTTATTCAATAAAAGAGTTCCATTTTTCCTTCGTTTCTGTTCTATCTTTCCTATATTCCATCCCTTCTGGTATATTATGTGCTTAAAAATAGAATACCTTGTCGTGCTGCTTTTCTGACCATGGATTTTGGCAAGACTGCTTTCTGGAATATAAATTTGGTGAATTTGCCACCACGCCACCACACCCAGTTTTTGGAGCAGCCATCAGTTGAAGCTTCATCAATAGCTGACCGCTTCTTGTAACGCCTCCCACTTGGTGCTCGTTTTTGTACTGTTCCAACAGTAGATGTGGCACTTTGTGCCATGGGAAATTCAACCAACCAATCATCCATCAGCTTAACCCAGTCCCCACAAAAAGCAATCGTTCGAATGTTCTCCTCAAGCTGAAAATGAAAATTTATTATTATTGGAAAATAAAGGACTAACAAAGTAGCTCAAATGGCACAAACAAGAAATGTCATGAATAGATATTATGCAATATAAGTTATAATCAATCTATTAGTCTATTTATCTTAAAACATGCCAGCAATAAGGTTTTATCTTCTATATTGTTTGGGTCAAAACAGCACAAAACCATCTTAAAGTTTACAGACGCACAAAAAAGTGAAAAGACCAAATAGCAAGTGCCTGACAGAAGGGATCTTAACACCTCACTACGATGCTTGAGGAGCTACACATCAAGGATTATATTGCAGGTAGTACATTTTACATGAGAAACTAGACAAGTCAAATAACAAATGCAAAACTAGCTAAATGCCAATGTGTGTCTTCATCAACAACATATGAACTATTTGCAAAAACTAAAATATAACAATAAAACAAATTAAAAAATTTAATAATCACTTACTTGAAGTAAAAGTGGCTTGATAGCACTAAATGTTGTGGCCTGTTCCACTCGCTTACGCCACTGCCTTCTATAGCTTGCACTTAGGAAGGGCCCAACTACTAAACCACGTAGACATTCCTCCATGTATATAATGTAAGTAGCAATACTAGGGAGTATTCCCTCTCCACTTCTTATAGGAGAAAAACCAGCAAGTATTTTTATAGCACTTTTTGTGCCACTTAAAGCAGCATGATTTAACATGCATCCTCTCTTGCTTGTAACAGGGGCTTTACAAGAAAAGCACCAGCCACACCTTTCTCTCGGAACCTCCACATGCTTTTTTTCAGAACTTGGCCAAAAGAATCGCGATGCAGTTAGTGAGAATGCTTTTGCTTGCAAGTAAGTGTTTACAGATGCAGTTCTCCTGTCGGACACATGGCCATCTGACCTAGATTCCTCTGACAGAAGAAGGGCAAATTTAGCAGCTGCTGAAGCAGCAAAATCACCATGTATATAGTAATTAATGTATGACAGAGGCTTATAGGAGAGACCCTTGTAAGCAAAATCATTGATTACATTGCGTTCACACTTTTCAAAACCTGATTGGGTGCTTTCTTTGGTTAGCAAAGAAACAGTTATGGGCAACCCAGTATCATTTGCATGGCCATAATTACTAAATTGACCATTTGCCATAGAGCACTTAGCAGGATCTACCACCGTTGGCCTATCAACAAAATTTTGATGATTCATGTCAGACTGATGACTAACAGAAACAGAAGCAGAATCAGCTGAGATGATGGACTCAATCCTAGTGTCCTCAGGAAGCTTCATAGTCAAAGTAGGGCACTCATTACTGCTATCATTGGCATAGCACTGAGGCACCATATCAGCACTGTAAATTGTACTTACAGTGGTTAAAGGATATTCTTCCTTCACCAAACTAACATGTTTATTGTTGCCTTCACCCAAAGAAGGAAGTAATGAAGTAGAGGGCTCTGTCTCTTCCTTTATATTTGAAGAGTTTACATTTGTTCCAGTTGCAACAGAATGAAACAAGAAATTTTCTGGAACACTCCAATATTGTAGCACTGCCATGCAAATATCATGGTATATAGGTCTATGCTGCATAGATTCATAAAGCACTTGCAGAACCTTTGGAATGTCATTCTGATTGTAATATCTAAGATGGAATTCATCACTGTCAATATTCAACCTGCAATAATCCACATTAAAAGATCATAAGGACAAAACTTCAGAAATTGAAGTGCATCTATGGTGAGAATGATAGCATAGAATGAGAAAAAGATTAAGCACAAATTAAAGTCTAAAAATTTTAGAACTGAACTTCAAATTTCATTAACTTCAGAAATACTACTTATCCAGTATACTAATAACAAATGAGAGTAACTACAAAAATCTTGAACTTACACAAGCAAGTGTTCGCAAGTACCCATGAAGAGTTGCCCATACAAATCCCTTCCAAATATTTCAGCTCCTCGGAGTGATGTTCCCTTTGCAATGGTTGGCTCTGTCATATTAATTTTGCACTCTGGGCAATACCATGGCCCTTCTGGTATATGCATTTTTATCACGCCAATACACCTAGAATGATAAGCAGAGGGACATCCATCACAACAAAGTAGAGTCCCATCCAAGCCACAGAGGCGACATTCATCACCATTTCTATCAACATCACAATCTTCAGTACTTTCTGTATCTCTTAAATATGAAATAGAGTTCCCAGGCTGGTTCACAGCATTTGAAGCTGAAACAAACTTTGTAGCTTCTTTATCCTCACAAGCTGATGTATTGGCATATCTTGGCTGGACTCTTCTAAGCCCAACTTCTGAAGGAAGGACATCTTCTCCATCATTGTCTGGAACCTCTGATTCTTTTCGCTTATTCATTTCAGCTATCACCTCCTCGGATGCCAGAACATCATCGCACAAGATTTGGAGTATTTGTAGCTTCCTATATACTGGAAGCACATAATACTCACCGTTAGAAACTTCATCATAAAATTCTTTCCATTCGGGCCCATCTTTGTACCCATTGACTACCAGATACATTATTAAGTACACCGGCCAAGTCAACGAGTCTAGCATGCTCCAGTCATAGCACCTGCAAACACATCAAACAAAATATTTTTTTCAAATATAAATGATTTTACCAAAAAAAATAATGGTAGCAAATAGCATGCTGTAGTGATGCTATTACGGCGTAGCAAAGCAGATTAAACCTAGGTCACTATGGGATTCATATATAGCAGAGTGGTTTTCAATCGCAGCCATTCCAACTACAAAAGTGTCTTTTTGCGTGTTATAGTGATGTCACCATATAGGCTTCAAAAATCCATTCTTACCCCTAAAACAATGTTTAGAATAAAGTTGTGACTTCTCCCGGAGTTACTATTGTGGATTCAATGAACTCACAACACAATGGAGCTGTAGCACCAATATAGTGGCTATTTAACAATTGTGGCCATACCACCACTATAGCATTTTCAGAGTTGACCACTGAGCATTTCTATCCAAAATGGATAACTGAGAAATTGAGATGATACCATAAACTGTAAACAAGCTACTTATACAAACAATCCTACAGCAGTATAGGAATAGATATAAGCACCTAAGGCATTTTGAAGCAAGCTCTGAGCCCTCGGAAGAGACAGTTTCAAGATGTCGCCGCAACACTCTCATTAGGGAAACATGAATGGCATCAAACAAGGAGTTTGCAATTCGGCAGTTAAGAGAACCAACAAACTCGTCCAAAGTAAACGGCATTAGAAACAAGCGAATGCTGAATGACCTCAAGAATGCATACACAGCAAATAGGAGTGAGACACACTGCTCAGGAACGCCAATGGTTCCAGATGATGGTGGCAACTCTAGCGGTGGCGGCAAAGGCGGCAGCGCCTCGGCATCAATCCCAGAATGCCTCCCCTCCAAACCAGAGTCACTTGACGAATCACCATCATCATCATCGTCATCGTCATCATTTCCATCTCCCTCATCATTTTCAACCACCAACCCTTCACTCAATTCACTCACTCCAACCGCTAATCCCTCCTTACTCCCTTCAGCAGAAACATTTTCCACCTTTCCATTTTTCTTCAACACTAATTTCTCCAACACCCCCTTCCTCCGCGCCAAGTCATCATCAAAATCACCATCATTCAAAAGTATCGCCCGAACCTCACCACTATCCAAATCCTCACAATCACCATCCTCATAACTAACTCTATACAATCCACACTCATAATACATAACTTTGCCTAGAAAAACCCCATTTCTAGGAAACTCCTTCAACACATACCTTCCCACCAACGCCACCGCCCGAGTCCCCATAGCCTGCCTCTTCGCCTCGTTCTCATTCTCCTCCTCCTCCTTTCTTCTCCTCTTCCTCGGGCGCCCCCTCGGTCTTCGAACCGGCTGCTCCGGCTGTTGTTCCACATGCTCCATCGTTCAATCCGAAGAGAATTGGAACCCTAGTATAAGATCCTACAAAGAAACGGCCTCTGATTGATTTTTAATTTTTTCAACAAATTCTCGATTCGAAAGCTAGGGTTCAATCAGATCCTGCAAAGGCACACATATAGAGCAAGCGTCGAAGAGAAATGAGAGTGGAAATGAAATCGAGGATTGGAGTGAAGGGAATTGGAGAAATGGAAAACCGATTCGAGAAGGATTGGAAATGGAGAGAGAAACCAAAGCGTACCTAGGAAGGGTTGGAATTGGAGCGTTGAAGATTAATGAATGAAGAGAGTGAGTGTGAGGGTTTAAGAAGGTGTGAGAAGCGGAAGAAATGGAAAGAGATAACCCTAGTCAAGGAAATGCAGAGTAGAGATGAAAGGGGTTGGGTTTGGTTTGGTTTGGTTTGGGTTGGGTTGTTCTGAAGACTCAGTTACCGAGTTGCCTTGTTCTTATTCTTACTAGGACGAGTCAGTGGCTGCGTTGACTCGTCGCGTCCGAGTTGGCGCGACACGCGGGCTGAGTCAGCTCCATTTCACTCGCTGTCTAAGTTAATGGAAATGCTCCGTTGAGAGCTGTTAATGACTCAACACCCGTCAGATTTAAGTTTTGATTGACAAAAGGAAAAATAGTACACTCCTATGAGTCAGTATTATGCCGCGAAAGCATAATATTCAAAACCTCTTATTTTCTTCTATTTTTTTTCTTTAACAATAAACTAGACTGTGAAAATGACTAGAGAGTGGAGACTTATTCATAGATGTACTTGTAAGAGTAATTCTAGTGTCAAATTCACACATGAATTCTTGTATAAGAAATGATGGTTTAATATTTTAAATTATTTTTTCTAATATTGTTCTCCATAAGTAACAATGAACGAGATTAAAAGAAACAATTAGATTTTAGAGAGATAATGTATTTTATCATTTATCAAATGTGGTTCTACTTGAGTTAATTAAAATCACTATGATTAATAAAACTTCTCCTCCATGTATTAAAAGAATCTGTATATTCAGGATTTGAATTTGAGACTATTGGTTACACTAAAATAACTAAACATCAAACTAACACTTAATAGATGAAAGATAGTGTTTTTTATTTAAAAGTGATGATTTATTCAAATATTGTAAGAGCATGTAGCAAAAAATGTTCTTACAATATTTCCTCTCACAAATACCTAAACAATGTAAGATAAGAATGATTTTTGAAGCCTGTGTCACGATACTTTCACAATACATGCAAAAAACAAAAATATTATTGTAGTTAAAGTGTCTACTATTAAACAACACTCCATTGTTTGAAACCCAAAGGGATTGAGACTACTCTACTTTTCTATTCTGCAATAGCGTTACTACAACATGCTATTACAACCATAATTTGATTTTGGTAAAATCATTTATATTTGAAAAATATTTTGTTCAGTGTATTTGTAAGGCCAATGATTAAGCTTCTTAAACTCATTGACTTGTCCCGTGTACTTAATACATTATCTAATAGTTAATGGATGCAAAGATGAACATAAATGGAAGGAATTTGATGAAAAAGTTTTTAATGGTGAGTATTATGTGCCACCAGTAAATAGGAAAATAAAGATACTCCAAATCTTGTGCGATGATGCTCTGGAATCTGAGAAGATGATAGTTAATGAACATGTAAAAAGAATTAGAAGTTTTAGGTATTTGTAGGTTCAAGAATTGGGGTTTGCCTGGTTGCTACATTAACTTGGCTTGTCTTTGTGATTAAGTATTTAATAATTGATGGATATTGGATACACAAATTGACTCAAATGGAAAGGATTTTATGATGGAATTTTCAATGGCGAATATTATTTATTGTGGATAAGTAGGAAGTTAACAATAAATTATCAAGTGTGAAAATGGCTATAAGCATCTTGCTAATTAAACTTATGGTAAGTATTTTTCATGTCAAGTTGAAATCATGTGGTTAAGATTTGTTCTTATCAACCTTGACCTATATGTGACATTTACATGTAAGATTTGTCCTTATATGGAAAATGGTTGTTTAAAATAATTTTATAGTTATTTTCTCTGGTCACAATGAACATAATCAATAGAAAAATAATATAAAAATGATTAATCCTAAATCAAGAATCATAAATTGAGACAAAAACAAGTCTAAACATGGTTAAGATTATAAAAATACACACACATAGAGATACAAGATGCCCACAATGACGATAATTAAGAGAAATCGAGAGAAAAATAACATAAATAATGATTAACCCTAAATTGATAAACAAAAATCGGTGAAAAAAAACTTACCATGGTTAATTTTATAAACACGCACACACACTCACAAGATGGCCATCATCTGGATCCATCTGTGTTTAATGATGTCTCACTCACCTGAGTAATGGATCAAAGAGAGATCGTCTCGAATAATCTAACCTTTTTATGTCGCATGCTCTAGTTAACGGGAAACATGTGAGACAAAATGTTGAATCATGAATTAGTTGTGATAGGTGTAGAGTAGAATCTAAGCTTGTAACATTGATGGGTGGAAAATGGGAAAAAAAAGTAGGCGAGTTGGGAATGAAAAGAAAACATCTCCAGATGGCCATGGAATCGGCGGAGAGAAGGAAATGGTAATAAGGTAAATGAAGGATGTAAACCTAATTGACCAAATGATCATTTATAAAGCAAGAAAAATGTTGAATTGGGCTTTTTAATATTTGGTTTTTCTAATTGGACCCTAATAGTAGCGAGTAAAAGTTTGAACTTAGGCCCAAAATAAATTAAAAGGGTGAAATATACTTTTGGTATCTCTAAAATTTCATAAATATGTTTTTCGCACCTTTAAAATTTCTCAAATTCAGCTTTAGTCTATAAAAAAAGTTCTATTTTGGTCCATCTAATTAGAAATGTGCCCTTTTGGATATTTGAAGTGATTTAAATAGCACTTTGTAACCATTTTTAAGTGTTATCTAAGACATTTTAAGGACCAAAAGTGACAAGTTTTTAAACTAAAAAGACCAAAATAGTTCAAAAGAAATTCAAAAGACTAAAATTGAATTTAGAAAGACTATAAAAGCATGTTTTTTCCTAAATAAAATCAAAAGGGAAAAAAATCCAAGACATTAGCCCTCAAAATATTGAAAATAAAATGAAAATCAAACCTAAATAAGTAACATGGTTAAATAAGAAACAACCTACAAACCCACACATGACACATGCAATATGCCCACTTTTTGATAACTATTTGTATTGAATGATATGTCACTCACCTAAGTAACGAGTCGAAGAAAAGACATTTATATTGTCTTAACCTTCTTAAGTAAGTTAATTAAGAAGGGAGAATCTTGTAGTGTGGTGCTACAAGTGAGTGTTTATTGGGGGTACAAAAAGTGATTTTTTTAATAATGTAAAAGTGTATTGTATGTGGTATTATGATTGTAAAACTTCTTATATTAAACATTAGTGAAAATCTCAATCCTAAACCCTGAACTATAAACCCTAAACACAAGTAACACCACATCATATGCATACACCTCAATTATTATGTCGTTACACATTCATCTACATAGATCTTCTACACTAATATGAACATTTTAAGTAGCTTGACCTTGCTAAACCAACCGATCTTTTGCACACCTTTCACGCCTACTAAAACAATAGCTAATTGGGATATCAATCCTTACATATGATTTCTCGAATGTTGTCACTTAGTCTAGCAAAATTCAATATCACTGTTAAGTATAAACATAGTTTGGGTTTGGACTTACCACAACATTGACATGCATTAACCAAGTCTCATATGGATTATAGTCGAGCTAACTATCATTGCAATACCACGTACTTATCCAGTAATTAGTTAAGGGTTGTAGCCTTTGACTTCCTACTTTACTCCAACATTGACTAAGGATCTAGAAGAGACTCAATAGTCCATTCCAAGATTTATCATCTACTTTATGAAGGTTTTTCAATAGTTGGTTGCTTAGAGTGTCAAACCAATATCTACACTATGAGATAGCCAACTTTTGAAAACAATCTCTTGTGTAGTCTGCCTAAATGTCTATGGCACTCTTAGCATCAACTCTTCAACATGTCAATAAATCATGCCTAAATGCCTTAAAGCATTCTTAGCATCACACATCAACAACATAAATTTATATGCATTACCATAGGTCAATGGATATAAATCTAACAACATTAATCAACTTACACCACACCAATGCATTTCAATAATTTCAACCATATAATCATCTATATATATTATTCCCGATCAATCTACATAGAACTAACATCACTAATCAACATATAATATGCAATAGATTTTCCTTAACTATTAATATTCACCATTTAATCATTCACACAACAAGAATTTTTGAAGTAAACCACGGTTGGTGCCACATGCCTAGCGCCTGGTGCCATATAGGCAGGGAATTATCTACCTCATTCACACTAAACATCATTCAACCTATGTTCGCGCGTGGATTAGGTAAAGATCCCCAAGCCCTCATGCTTGGCGAGGAAAAATTCCACGCTCGACCTCAAATCAGGTAGAGACAAGCCTCTTTCCTCATGCTCGATGCCACTTCTTTGGCACCTGACGCTAATTCAGGCAGAGCTAATTTTCTCATCTCATGCTCGAAATCATTCAACCCACGCTCGATGCTAGTTCAACCTAAAACAATTCTCTCTTCTTACGCCTAGCACCACCAATCCTATGCCCGACGTGAGCGAGACAAAGCACCTCTAATTAAGATGACGCCCAACGCCATAAAGGTGCGCTCGACGCGATAGTGAGTTCTACACTTGCACACTCACAAATTTGGCTTAAACCACCTGAAGTACAAGAAATCCCAAGCATGCAAAGCAATGTACTATACATATACATCATCCACAACTCGTTTTACACCATAAATTCAACATGCAACAACAAATTCTCAAAATCACCAAGTTCTCCTCTTGAAAAACAAAGACACCAAAAGCTCAATAACCAACCTCAAAACCATGTAAGAAAAAGATGGTTTCTAGCTCTAGGAAGCTCTACACCACACCACGACCTTGATTATCAGCTACAAGCTTCGAATCTCACCCAACAATGATTTCCTACACCTTCGGAGAGCCTACAAAGAAGAAATCGAGTATTAGAGTTTTAGAATCCTTCTCTCTAATGTATCTCTCTAAAAAGCTTGAGAATGAACTTATAAAACTCAATTTTCAAAAGAAACTTTATACACTTCTTTGATAAGGATTAAACTAGATTTGTGCTTAGAGAAACCCTCTAAAGCACCTAAAATCTACTAAAAACACCACAACACATAATTATTGTTAAAAGATAATAATTAACAAAAATTTATAGGGTTACATAAACACAAATACACAATTTGATAAAAATACTAATTTTAAACAAAATTTACAAAGTGTGTATGCATAGATGGTATAATGAAATTTTTAGAAAAGTTTTTTTTATGAGGAATTATTAAAGTCTAAAGCACATATGATATTTTTCTCGAATCTTTTATTCATGGTCTTATGTTAAAAAATCCATTTAGTGAAAACATTATTATTTAAAAATATAATAAATATTTGCTTATAATTTCATGTAACTTTAGAGGAGGGAGGAGGGAGAGTCTGACCAATACAACTAAAGTGGCGGTTTATTAAATAAATAAAAAAAAGGTATCTTTCTTTTAATGTGAAAAAAAATGTTTATGCTTTATCATTTTGTTCGACTATTAATCGTTTGTCATGGTTGGTAGTTTTTATCTTTGAGCTTGAAGATATCGATCACCAGCTTGCAACCTATATAAATGCACAAATATTCAAGCATATATAACACACAAATTTGTGACTACTTGTTTAGAACATTCAAGTAGTTTTCTTGAAGGCTTATTTCTTCACAAAGGTGCAACTCTTTGTTATGCTTTTAAGAGACACTAAGATCCCCTCTGCCACATGAAATTCCTAAATCATGGTTATTCTAATTCCTCTTTGTTATATATCAAGGCCCAATTACTATTGAAGAAAGTCCAGAGACAGCAGCTGAAGCAAGTGAGGATATCAGGCCCAAAAGACAGATCCACAAAACTAAGGGAATTCCAGGATTTATCTATTATTAGTAAATGCTTTATTTGTTAAATAGTTTTGCTATGTCATAATATTCTAGAAGCAAGTTAGTTTTGGTTGTTTGTCCGTAGTGAGGTCATGGATCTTGCAGGTTGATTGATAGAATCCTTTCTGTTATATATCTGTTGCGGTGGAATGAAAAAGGGGAGAATAGTTTACCCTCATTTCCTTTCTTGCTAATTTCTATAGGAGGTTGCCTGTCCTCGAACTCAGAGCAATCCCTTTTATTAACACTGGTGCTTTCATTGCCGTCTCTCCTCATGGCCGACGGTCCTCGTAAAACGCAGTCTGAGTAAATGGATGAGATGCTCTCCAAACTCTCTCTTTTTCAGGACTCTGTTACCACCCAATTCCATGAGGTGGGTCTTCGTCTTTCCGCCTTGGAACACCACAACCCCACTTCTTCCCCCTCTCCACTTCCAATCAACAATCTTGACTCCTTTTCTTCCCAACGTCACTTCCTCAAGCTTGACGTCCCTCGTTTCGACGGCTCCGACGCTTTAGGCTGGATTTTCAAAATCACTCAGTTCTTTGAGCATCATAATACGCCGGAGGAGGAACGTATCACAGTCGCTTCTTTCTATTTGGATGGTCCGGCCCTTGCGTGGTTTCAATGGATGTACCGTAACTGATGGAAGGTGGCTTCGTTCCATGCACGCCCTTGATCTTGGTTCAACAAGGAGACTCCAAAGAAGATGGAAAGATGGTGGTGATGTTGGCGGAAGCACAAAGTGAGGATGGTTTGCTCAAGGTTGTTTCATCCAAGTGTAGGATGAAACCTATTTAGGGTTTTGCTCTCTTAGGGTGGAGATGGGAGGAGGTTAGCCAAAGGTAACCTAGAAACTAAGGGAGAGTTGGTGTTTAGGGTGGTGGTGGTCACGCTCAAAGGGGAGGAAGGTGTTTGGTGGGGTGTTGCTCCTTTTGGCTAGCTCACTTCACTAAGGTAGGTGAAGGCCAACCAAGGAAGGCCAAGCTCAACTCACTCATGGTGGTTTAGGGAGGAGGAGAAGGGAGGGGCCGTGGAGTACCTAGAGACTATGGAAGAGAAGTTGAGGCAAAAAAAATGCACACTCAAATTCAATATATCCAAAGTATGTACAAGGTGATAGGCTAGGGTATAAATAGGAGTGCTAGCATCTAGGGTTTCATTTGGTGTTGCATTGGCCGAAATTCATCAAGCCAAATGCATACTAAATGAGATGCAAATTAACCCTAGATGCTACTTGGTGGCCAAGTTTGGCATCTAAGGGTTTAGGTTGGCTACAACAAGGTGCATGATAAGTCTATGCACCTTGGCCCTCCAATTGGGCCTAAGCCTACCTAACACCAAAAATGTCCAAACAATTCCACTAAGTGTGCGTCACCCTCCTAATGGACACGCCTAGCCCATTTTGAAATTAACCTAAGCATCTAAACACCCCAAAATACAAGGGCAAAATGGGAAATACAAAGAAATAAATCCTATGACTAAAATACCCCAAAATACAAGGGTAAAATTGGAATAAACCAAATAAATCCTACACTACTCAAAATTAGTCATAGCATTGGACCATGTGATGGGTTTCACATGAAGTACCATGGATGGTCCTCCATCATACCCTCCTTCTTGAGAAGGATTTGACCACAAATCTTCAAGTTCTTCCATTCCATTGATCCTTCAAAAGAAGTGAAACCACAATTAGGGGAGTAAAATATTAAAACTTAACTATGCAATCCTTAAGTACATAATTTGTTGAATGAAGGTGCTTAGGGCAAAAGGGAAGAGCCAAAGAGGCATCACCATTTAAAATTTATTGACCCATGCAATTCATTCACCAAATCATCTAACTTAGGATTGGGTGCCTTTTATTTAATGATGGCTTTTAAAAAGGTGCTCATCCTCCATTGCCATCTTTCTTTGGCACCAAAGAAAAGAGGATGGCACAAGGGTTAAGGTTCACTTGAACCTAGCCCTTTTTCTTCAAAGGAAAAATTCTTTTTATCTTTTCTTTTCTTTTTGTTTTTGTTTTTGCTTTTCTCTTCATCATCTTTCTTAGCCTTTAGTTTGAGTTGGTCCTCATTCACTTGAGAGGGTGATAGAGGACACCACACAAACTTCTTACCTAAGTGTTGGAAACTTATTTTATTGGTGAGGCCATCATGGATTATGTGCTTGTCAAATTGCCATGGCCTCCCAAGCAAGACATGACTAACCTCTAATGGCACTATGTCACACAAAACATTTTCTTTATAGTTGCCAATAGAGATTGGTATGCTTGCTTGTTGGTTAACTACAACACCTCTATCCTCATTGATCCATTGCATTTTGTAAGGTTTAGGATGAGGTTTTGTAGTCAAGGCTAACTTATCAACCAATCTAGTACTACAACAATTTGAAGTAGACCCACTATCGACAATGAGAGAACAAGTACTTTCTAAGACATTGCATTTTGTTTGAAACAAGTTCTCTCTTTGTGATTGGTCAATTTCACTAGATTGATTGTTAAGGAGCCTTCTAACCAACAATAGGTCTCCTTCACAAGGTAAGATTTCTTCCTCGGAATCTATGGCTTCTCCTTCACTACTAGAGGAAGAAGAAGTAGCTTCATCAAGGCTACTATAGTGGTCTTGGGCTTTTAAAACCATAGTTTTCTTTGTAGGACATTGGGAAGCAATATGTCCTCTTCCAAGACACTTGAAGCACTTGATTTCACTTGACTTAGACTCTTTGGAAGGTGCTTTAAAAGATGATTTTTCTTTTTCTTTTTCTTTTTCTTTTTCTTCCTTGGGATAAGGTAGGGAAGAGTGGCCCTCCTTCTTAAAACTTTTGGAATAAGAGGGAGTGGAGTCTTTTCGAAAAGGTTTTCTTGTAAGTTGATGCTCCACTCTTGAGCAAAGTTGAACAAGTTCATTCAAATCCCTATAAGGTAGAAGTTCAACTTTGTCCCTTATTTCAAGGTTTAAACCACTTTGAAATCTAGAAATTGTGGTCCTTTCTTCTTCCCTTATCCCAGCTCTCATCATGAGTAGCTCCATAGATTGCCTATATTCTTCCACACTTGATGACCCTTGTTTCAATCTTTGGAGCTTATCCATAAGCTCACGGTCATAGTATGGAGGAATATGTGTCCTTCACAAGGCACTACGAAGCTCATTCCAATATTGAATTGGAGGCTCATGGTTTATTCTTCTTTCCTTTTCTAGGGAAGTCCACCAATACATGGCATGCCCTTGGAAGCTAAGGGTAGCCAAAGAAACTTTTCTCTCTTCTTTCACTCCATGGCAAGAGAATAATTGTTCTACTTTCATTTCCCAATCAAGATAACTTTCAACATTATCTTTGCCATGAAATAGAGGAAGAGTGATGTTAGTTTCTTTGGTGGAAGACTCCCTATGCCTATGGTGCCTAGGTGGTCTTTGATAATAACCATCATTGTGATGACTACTATAAAAGACATCACTTGGAGGGGAGGTATGGTGCCCCTCCTCTTCGTGAATAGTTGAAGGGACAGAAACCCCTTTGCCCTTTGAAGACTTAGGAGAAGTGCCTCTTGGTTTAGAACCACTAGCCTCTCCTCCCACAACTAACCTAGTTAGCAACCTTCTTATTTCTTCATTATTTCTTTCTTGCTCTTTTTCTTTTCTTCTAATTTCTTCCTCTCTTTTTATATTTTCTTCCTCTTTTCTTCTCAGGTAATCTTTCAATTGCCTAAGCTCATCCCTAACACTAGACCTAGAACTATGCGAATTATGACCATGTACACTAGAATGCTCACTCATCTTTGATCAAAAGGTTTTCACAAAATTTTCACAAAGAGTTAAAAAGGTTTTCACAAAGATTGAGTGATAAAAAGGTTTTCACAAAAAGTTTTAAAGGTGCAAGATAAGTAGAAAAGGCCTAAGTATACAAATTGAACCTTCAAGGGGAGGTGGACTACAAAGAATCACTTAATAACCAAGCCCTTTTCAAGTAAAAATCACTAAGCCCTTTTTACCTTTCTTACAAAAAAAAACAATTTTGACACTACCAAGTGTGTGTGTGCACGCACCCCTAGTAGGCAAAAAAAAAGTTAAGCCTTCTAAACGTTTTGGAAGCAAAAGTATAAAAAAAAAACCTAGACAATTATACTAGTAAAGCTATAAAGCATGCAATGGAAAGCAATTTAAAACATACACTAGTCGGGGTCCTAGTGAAGGTTTTCAAATCACCTTCTCTACACGCTCTAAAACCCAAGTTGAAGAGGTTTAAAATGGCCAAAATTACAAACCAAATGGAAGAGATGAATGGCCTAAAACAAAGGGGCCGAAAGCAAGTAAAACAATGTAAACAAGAAAATAAGTCTTCAAACTCCTCCTTTTGTGGTTCCTTCACAATGAGCAAACGTGTTAGCACCTCTCCAAAGTGTTTACTCTCCTTTTGGTTTAGTGAAAACCCTTCCAAAGGCTAGGTTGGGTTTTGGTTCACTCCTCCACTCAATCCACCAAAGGGTTGCTACTTTGCTAGATAGGTGCTTCACCTTCAATTAATGAAAACCAACCAAGAGCAAGAGTTCCAAAAAAAATAAAAACTGAAAAGGATAAATTATGAAAGGCTAAACTCAGATAGAATAAGTTGAGACAAAACAAAAGAGGCCAAAAGAAAGACAAGCAAAAAATTAAGACTCAATCAATAAAAGATAGCACTCAAAAGAATAAACCTAGAATGGCACTAGAATGGGTTTGTGTTTAAGTTTCACTTGCTTAAGTCTTTTAGTGTTTTCGGTCCAGCCAAGGTATAAGTCCCAAAAAAATATGTCCAAATTGTCAAATGTCCAACTCCAAATGCAAAGGTAATGGTCCAAGTCCACAAGTCTAGCAACAAGTCCTTTTTGTCCAATAAATTTTTTTTTTGTCCAAGATTTTTTGTTCTTGTTCTTTTTGGTCACGGCAATTGGCTTTTTAATTGTCCTTGGGTCCAATTTTTTTTAAATTTTCAGCCCAATTTGTTGCTTAGGTTTTGCACTTGTGGTGACACAAAAATTAGGTCAAATTCTTAGGAGAAGGAGACAAAGACAAGTGGCGTTTTCTTAGAGGTTTATAGGGAATATTTTTGAGTGGAAATGGTTTTGTACTATTAGGTCAAGTTGTTTAGCACAAAATGTCCAGCACACCTCTTAGATTCTTTTAGGGTTCTTGGCAAACAAGAAATCAACTTAAACAAGTGAAAATGCAAGGGTAAGGTGGGCGGTTTTTAGCATGTGCAAGAAGTTCACACATGGAAAATCATGGCAACATATAGAACATGCTAGAAGCTAATAGCATGCATGAATGACCTAGATAGTATTCTATATGGCACGCCCACTTAAGATGTATGCATCATGGTATTTTTCATGTTTTCATGCAAAGTGTTTGGGCACATACAAGGATATAATGGAAGATAAAATATAGGAGGTAAAAATGACAAAACTATAGGTAGATTCCAAAAACAAAATGCATGAACATGTGATACTCAACCTATCATGGAATATGACAACCCTAAAAAAAACAAGGAAACCTAAAGCATCAAGGAAGGTTCAAGGAAGCAAAATATGAACCAAAAACACAAAGAAAATATTCGGTCACAAGGAGAAGGAGAAGAAATGACCGAATCAAAAGAGAGAACCAAGAAGACTCAAAGAAAGACAAAGAAAGAAAACGTTTACCCTTGAAGAACCATGGCTCTAGATACCACTTGATGGAAGGTGGCTTCGTTCCATGCACGCCCTTGATCTTGGTTCAACAAGGAGACTCCAAAGAAGATGGAAAGATGGTGGTGATGTTGGCGGAAGCACAAAGTGAGGATGGTTTGCTCAAGGTTGTTTCATCCAAGTGTAGGATGAAACCTATTTAGGGTTTTGCTCTCTTAGGGTGGAGATGGGAGGAGGTTAGCCAAAGGTAACCTAGAAACTAAGGGAGAGTTGATGTTTAGGGTGGTGGTGGTCACGCTCAAAGGGGAGGAAGGTGTTTGGTGGGGTGTTGCTCCTTTTGGCTAGCTCACTTCACTAAGGTAGGTGAAGGCCAACCAAGGAAAGCCAAGCTCAACTCACTCATGGTGGTTTAGGGAGGAGGAGAAGGGAGGGGCCGTGGAGTACCTAGAGACTATGGAAGAGAAGTTGAGGCAAAAAAAATGCACACTCAAATTCAATATATCCAAAGTATGTACAAGGTGATAGGCTAGGGTATAAATAGGAGTGCTAGCATCTAGGGTTTCATTTGGTGTTGCATTAGCCGAAATTCATCAAGCCAAATGCATACTAAATGAGATGCAAATTAACCCTAGATGCTACTTGGTGGCCAAGTTTGGCATCTAAGGGTTTAGGTTGGCTACAACAAGGTGCATGATAAGTCTATGCACCTTGGCCCTCCAATTGGGCCTAAGCCTACCTAACACCAAAAATGTCCAAACAATTCCACTAAGTGTGCGTCACCCTCCTAATGGACACGCCTAGCCCATTTTGAAATTAACCTAAGCATCTAAACACCCCAAAATACAAGGGCAAAATGGGAAATACAAAGAAATAAATCCTATGACTAAAATACCCCAAAATACAAGGGTAAAATTGGAATAAACCAAATAAATCCTACACTACTCAAAATTAGTCATAGCATTGGACCATGTGATGGGTTTCACATGAAGTACCATGGATGGTCCTCCATCATAGATGATGGAGGACCATCCTTGAAGACTCATGTGGGCCCCATGACTAGGTCCATGGCTAGGAGGGTTGAAGAGGAGGAGGGTGTTCACACACCAAGGGACACTCTCCTCATGATAATAGAGTACTAATACTCTCCTAAGCTTCATTAGTTTAGGATTTATTTTGTTTTCCATTTTTACCCTTGTATTTTGGGGTATTTTAGTCCTAGGGTTTATTTCTTTGTATTTCCCATTTTGCCCTTGTATTTTGGGGTGTTTAGGGTGGTGGTGGTCAGATCCACTCCTGGAATCAGATGCTGCAGGCCCTGGAGAACCATTTTGCACCCACAGCATTCGACGACCCACGTGGTAAGCTTTTCAAACTCACTCAATCCTCTTCGGTGACTTCTTACCTGACTGAGTTTGAGTCCTTGGCAAATCGGATTGTGGGATTGCAACCCTCCTTCCTCTTGAGTTGCTTCATCTCGGGCTTGAAACCGGAGCTCCGCCGTGACGTCATTGCACACCAACCCAGTTCACTGTCTCAAGCGGTTGGTTATGCATGGTTGCATGAGGAAAAGCTTTTTGACAGCTCCCGCACCCATCGACCCTCTCAATCCCCGTAGTGGTCAGCTCCGCCGGTCTCACGCACCTTCTCTCCTCCTTCTCCGTCACCACCACCAAAATCTCTTCCTCCTCTGTTGCCCCTCCTCCACCAAAAACACGTTTCAAGCAACTAACAGAGGCAGAGATGGCAGACAAGCGTGAAAAGGGGTTATGCTTCAACTGCGATCAGAAGTTTTCACGTAATCATCGTTGTCCTGCTCGTTATTTTCTTTTGATCGCTGACGAGGATGAGTCCCCACCTCCTGACAGTGACGGCGGCAGTGATTTGGGCGCTGGATCGGATCCAAAGCTTGTTGAGGAATTGTTAGACCTGTCTCCTGATTCGGCCCAGTTAAGCCTTAATGCTCTCTCGGGCTCTGGCACTCCTGAGACTCTTCGTATTGTGGGCTTGTTGGCCCAATACCAAGTGCGTGTACTTGTTGATGGGGGAAGTACTCACAACTTCATCCAACTTAAGGTTGCTCACCTTTTGGGGTTGCTTCGTCAATCTACTGCTCCTCTGAAGGTCCTTGTTGGTAGTGGGGAGAAATTAGCATGTGATCATATTTGTCCTAGGGTAGCTTTAATCATTCAGGGCCATGAGTTCATTGTTGACTTGTATATCCTTGACATGGGTGGTGGATCTGATATTGTGCTTGGGGCCCAGTGGCTAAAATATTTAGGCCCAGTTTTGATGGACTACCAGAACCTCACTATGAAGTTCTATTATCACCAACAGTTGATTGAGTTGAAAGGGAATTTGGGGCAGCAACCCTCTTCCATCTCTTTCCACCAACTAAAACGTGTTCTTCGCTCTGACCATGAGGCTCAATTCTTCTCTCTGCAGGTTTCATCTTCCTCTCCTGCTCCCTCCATTTCCCCTTCCCTCTCCCACCCAAATGAAAGTATTCATCAACTACTCCTATCTTACTCCTTCCTCTTTGACGAACCAACACGTTTACCTCCTCCGCGGCCCACGGATCACCACATTCCACTCACTGCTGCTGCCAACCCAGTTAATGTCCGTCCATACTGCTACCCCCATGCACACAAATTGGAAATTGAAAGGCAGATTTCGAAATTGTTGGATTCGGGTTGGATCTCCCCCAGTACAAGCCCTTTTTCATCCCCGGTTCTTTTATTGCGCAAGAAGGATGGGTCTTGGCGCATGTGTGTTGATTATAGGGCCCTGAACGCACTCACAATCAAGGACCGCTTCCCCCTTCCAACAATCGATGAGTTACTCGATGAATTGAGGCTTGCTCGCTGTTTTTCTAAGCTGGACCTGACCTCGAGTTTTCATCAAATCAGGTTGCATCCTTTTGATGTCCATAAGACCGCATTCCGCACTCATGATGGCCATTATGAATACCGTGTGATGCCCTTCGGTCTCTGCAATGCCCCAGCAACCTTCCAAGCCACCATGAATGACATCTTCCGGCCACTCCTCCGCAAGACTGTTATTGTTTTTTTTGATGATATTCTTGTTTACAGCTCCACTCTTGAGCAGCATGTTATTCATCTTCGTCAGGTCTTTGATATTTTACATGCTAATCAGTTCTACTTAAAACTCATCAAGTGTTCTTTTGCTCAGTCTCAGGTTGATTATTTGGGTCATGTGGTTGCTGATGGTTTTGTTGCCCCTAACCACTCCAAAATTCAAGCTATGGTGGATTGGCACACCCCCACTTCTCTCAAAAGCTTGCGTGGATTCTTGGGTTTGACGGGCTTTTATCGCCGGTTTGTCAAAGGATATGCTGCAATTTCCCATCCCCTCACTGACTTGTTGAAAAAGGGGGCTTTTCAGTGGTCTTTAGAGGCTCAGAGGGCCTTTGATTCTCTCAAAACATCCATGACGGAGGCTTCTGTTCTTGCTTTGCCGAACTTCTCTAAGCCCTTTATCATTCAGACTGATGCATCGGGCACAGCAATGGGTGCGATTCTGGTCCAAGACTCTCACCCCATTGCCTATTTCAGCAAAGTCTTTTGCCCGCGTATGGCCAAGGCATCAGCCTATATTCGGGAGCTTCATGCTGTCACAAGTGCAGTGAAACGTTGGTGCCAATATCTTTTGGGTTCTTCTTTTATAATTCAGACAGATCAGAAAAGCCTCAAGGAACTCCTCACTCAAGTCATCTAGACTCCAGAGCAGCAATATTATTTGGCTAAGCTCCTTGGCTATGACTATGAGATTCAGTATAAACCCGGGAAATTGAATGTGGTGGCTGACGCTCTTTCCCGCTCCACTGGTCCAGTAGTTGGCGAATTGTAGGTACTCACTGTGCCTCAATTTGTCTTCTTAGATGACTTGAAGCAATCCTTGTTACAGGACAGTGAGTTTCTCGCCTTACGGCAGAGGTGTCTCGATGACCCCGCTTCAATGCCTCACTTCAAGGTATTGGACGATCTCATCTTATTTAAGGGTAAGATTTGGTTGAGCTCCTCTTCTACCTTCATCACCCTACTTTTAAGGGAGTTCTATGAATCTGCTGTTGGGGGTCATGCAGGTATGAACAAGACCCTTAAACGTCTCTCTGCCAATTTTTATTGGAGCAACATGGCAAAGGATGTTCGTTCCTTTATCTCTCAGTGTAGGGTCTGCCAACAAACAAAATACAGTATCAAGCGCCCCGGAGGTCTCCTTGTTCCCCTTCCTATCCCTTCACATGTGTGGGAAGACATTTCTATGAATTTTATTACTGGGTTACCTCTTTCTCATGGATATACTGTTATCTTTGTGGTCGTGGATCGATTCTCAAAAGGGGTGCATTTGGGTGCTCTGCCTTCAAGTTTCACAGCTTATAAGGTGGCTGAGCTCTTTGTTTCTATGTTTTGTAAACATCATGGGTTACCCAAGAGCATTGTTTCGGATCGTGATCCGATTTTTATGAGCAGATTCTGGTCAGACTTGTTCAAGTTCAGTGGCACCCTTCTCCGCATGAGTTCCTCTTACCATCCTCAGTCTGATGGTCAAACTGAGGTTATGAATCGCACAATTGAGCAGTACCTCAGGGCCTTTGTTCATGAGACACCGCAGCATTGGTTCAAATTCCTCCCTTGGGCTGAGTTCCATTACAACACCTTCATCCACTCCGGTTCAGAGCTCCCTCCATTCCAAATCATATTTGGCAAACCACCTCCTTCCATCCCTGAGTATTTGGCTGGCACATCTCAGGTTGTTGGTTGTGATTCCTTACTCTCCTCACGTGAGGACGTGCTTTCATTACTGTGGCAGAATCTGTTGAAAGCCCAAAAACGAATGAAAAAAAAAATGCGGACTTGAAGCGCAGGGAACTCAGTTTTGAGGTGGGATCCTGGGTTTATGTTAAGCTCCAACCTTATCGCCAATCTTCTGTTTCAGGTGCTAAGTTTCATAAGCTGTCCAAACGCTTTTATGGGCCTTACCGCATTTTAGAAAAGATGGGACCTGCTGCCTATAAACTTGATTTACCTGCCACTTCCAAAATTCACAATGTCTTCCATTGTTCAGTTTTGAAGGCTCATGTGGGTGTTCCCCCTACCACCATTGACTCTCTTCCTCCTGATTCTTATGCCAATCACCCCTTGGTAACCCCACTGACTGTCCTGGATTTCAAGACTGCAATGGTCAATGGAGTCCCTACACGCATGGCCTTGGTCCAGTGGCAAGGTCTTTCCCCTGACGATACTTCTTGGGAAAATTGGTCCACGCTTCAATCTACTTACAACCTTGAGGACAAGGTTGCTGCCGATGGGGATGGTGATGTTACATATCAAGGCCCAATTACTATTGAAGAAAGTCCAGAGACAGCAGCTGAAGCAAGTGAGGATATCAGGCCCAAAAGACAGATCCACAAAACTAAGGGAATTCCAGGATTTATCTATTATTAGTAAATGCTTTATTTGTTAAATAGTTTTGCTATGTCATAATATTCTAGAAGCAAGTTAGTTTTGGTTGTTTGTCCGTAGTGAGGTCATGGATCTTGCAGGTTGATTGATAGAATCCTTTCTGTTATATATCTGTTGCGGTGGAATGAAAAAATGGAGAATAGTTTACCCTCATTTCCTTTCTTGCTAATTTCTATAGGAGGTTGTCTGTCCTCAAACTCAGAGCAATCCCTTTTATTTAACACTCTTGCTCCAACTCATTTTACAAACAATTTTTTACCTAAAATCATAAAACAACTTAATGCAACGAAAAGTCCTGAATAAATTCAATTAAGCAATTAACGATGAAAGAAAGCCTAAAACTAACCAAAATGAATTGAAGCTAAGGTGATCCAATTAAATAAGCCTAAAACTAACCAAAAGGAATTGAAGCTAAGGTGATCCAATTAAAAAAGTGGTTTATGGTAGTCTAAATAATGAGAACCATTAGATTTAATAACAAATTATTAGAGGGTTGAGAAAAATTATATGTGTAATTTTTTTTTATCAATATTTTTTAATTATAATTATTTTTAAAATAAAATTATAATTTACGTATTTATCCATTTTACAATCACGAAATCCTCTTGCGTTTAACCTCTTCAACCCCTCCGATGTTGTTGAACCTACTGGCAACTGTGTACCTGTCGAAGATCAACATCAACATTGGTTAATAAATTTTATAACTTGTTACAAGACAAATCTAAGCCTTTTTTTTTTTTTTTTTACAAAAATCGCACATGTTCTCTTGTCAGTTGTGGCTTCAGCAACTGCTAACATCAAATCCTGCAGCTCGTCACTGTCGTAGAGCTTCTTGACTATGTCCACCCCACCACTGGAGACACTTGGCAGCAACACATTCAGACAGCTAATAGCTCCTCATAACACAGCTCGTCAACATTCCTGTCGTGCTTGTTGCGAAAGATGGACCAGAAAGTGTGTTGTATATTTTGAGAAATTATTTTAATTTTAATTTTAATTTTAAAATAATTGTTTTATTAATTATAAAAATTTAATTAATATCAATTATAAGTGATGAGAATCAATAGTACTCAAATTATATATATCACTATTTTTTTTTTATTTTCTTTTATGGATCGAGAACTTGTCAGTTTTGCATCTTGAATCCGTTACTAAAAAAATCTTATTATATTTTAAAAAACTTACAAATGAATCTTTTAGAAAAATGCATTCCATGCATAAATTGGATTAGTTTATGAATTGATATCCATGAAGAACACAACACAACAATCGTCTTAAGACAAATGATTTGGAAAGCTGATGTAGTCCATGAAGGTGGTAGCTAAGACAACGACAACAGCTGAAACATTGTTGTGGTTAGAGTCTAGCAGAAGAGAGACGGAAGAGGAAGAAGAAACCAAAAGGAGCTGAACTGGAAAGGGGAAACCGATATAATATTTTTATCTAATTTGATTAACGATATAAAAATAAATATTTAATTATATTAAGAATAACAAGTCATTGGTTTTTTTTTTTAAAATAAATATCCGACTTATTAAAAAGTAGGCTAAAACCCTATTTTAGTCCTTTATAATTTTTTTTTGTTTCAATTTAGTCCCTCATTAATATTTGGTCTCAATTTGGTCCCAAACTAATTAATTAGTTTCAATTTAGTCCTAAATTAATTAATTGGTTTCAATGTGGGACTTTCCGTCCAAATTGCTTTAACGGTGTTAACTTTTGGCCACGTGGACGCCACGTAGATGCATACGTGTCATCCACGTGGATGAGAATTTTTTTGAAAACACCTGGACCCAGAACGGCCCGTTCTAAAACCGGAACGGGCCATTCTGGGTGCACTTTTAGTGTGTTAATTTTGCATCCGGAACGGCCCGTTCCAAGTGCAAAATTAACACACCCAAAATGCACCAGAACGGCCCGTTCCATTTTCAGAACGGGACGTTCCGATTTTATTTTATTTTTTTATATATAAAATATTAATAATTTTATAAAATATATATTATTAATTATATTTTAATTATGTTATTATATCCAATAAAATAAATATATTAATATTTTTTTATATTTTATTTTATTATGTTTATCTTATTAATTTTTATCATTTTATTCCTTTAATCTTAAATAAGTTGCAAAAAATTATAAAGTGATATTCCTTTTATCTTATTAATTATTATATTTTTTAATAAAATTAATTAAGAATATTGGTTTAATTGCATTTTTTATCCCTCAAGTATTACAATTGTGCAGTTTTGTGATCTCCAAGATTTTAATTGCATAATTTTAGTCTTTAAAGAATTGCAATTGCGCGATTTTGGTCCTTCAATTTTTAATTGAACAATTTTAGTCCCTCAAATATCATAATAGTATGATTTTTGTTTCTCCCATTAAAAATTAATAATTTTAATATATATATATAATGTTTTAAAATTAAATAATTATTTATCTATTCAAATTAACGTATATTATAATTTTTGATATTATATCAATAATATTATTAATATATTTATAGATAAACTAATAATTTGATAAATATAACTTGTTATATATTAATATACTTTTACAAAAATATAAGTATATTAATTAGAAATATATATCTGATCTTATATATTTATATTTTTGTAAAAGTATATTAATATATATTAAGTTATATTTATCAAATTATTAGTTTATTTATAAAAAGGGTAAAAATATTATTGATATTAATTTATCAGTAATATTAAAATACTAATAATATATAAATTTTATTTATTTAGTAATAGTAAATATATATCATTTGATACATTAAAAAAAAATATACGTTAATTTAAATAAACAAATAATTATATAGTTTGAAAACATTATATATATATATATATATTAAAATTTTAAAATTATTAAATTTTTAATGAGAAAGACTAAAAATTCCACAATTATGATATTTGAGAGATTAAAATTGTTCAATTAAAAATTGTGAGACTAAAATTACACAATTATAATCTTTTAAGTACTGAAATTACTCAATTAAAATCTTAGAGATCAAAATTGCATAATTATAATATCAAAAACACAATTAAGTAAAGAATATTTTATTCACAGTTCTGGAACGGGCCGTTTTGAAACCAGAACGGCCCGTTCGGATTTCAGAACGTCCCGTTTTGAAAGCAGAATGACCCGTTCTGATTTCAGAACGGCCCGTTCTGCTTCACTGGTGGTGTTTTAATTTTGCAACCAGAACGGCCCGTTCCAGTTTCAGAACGGGCCATTCCGGGTCCAGGTGTATTAAAAAGAATTTTCTCATCCACGTGGATGCCATGTATGCATCTACGTGGCCAAAAGTTAACTCCGTTTAAATAATTTGGACGGAAGTCCCACATTAAAACTAATTAATTAATTTGGGACTAAATTGAAACCAATTAATTAATTTGGGACCAATTTGAGACCAAACATTAATGAAAGACTAAATTGAAACAAAAAAAGATTATAAGGGACCAAAATAGAGTTTTAGCCTAAAAAGTAAAAACCTCTTGAATTACGGTGGACCATATCTTTACCGTGACCACCATAGAATTTGTCACCAAAATGGCAAAATATATGTAAAACAACCCTAAAACATTTTCAAAGGAGAACAAATCAATTATGGTTCATGCTTGGAAAACATTATAGGCCTTTTTTAAGTATAAACGGTGACAATTTTCTTGGTAGGATGACTTTTTTTTTTTTTAATTTCTTCTTGTTTAATAAGAAAATATATCTTCTTCTCACCTATAATGGTATTTTCAAAAGGTATTTTATCCAAGACATAAATTAAACTTTAGTCTCAAGACATAAATTAAACTTTAGTCTTCTTATTAAAAAATATAAGTATAAAATTATTTAAATTAACCATTTTTAATATATAAATCATTTATGTTATTAATAATATTGTTGATTAATTGTTATTATCATCGTTATTATTATCATTATTACTTTATATTTTCTTTATATTAGTAAATTAGATCTAAGAAAAAAAATTATCTAGCATTTAATGCTATTAATGTATACTTACATAAATATATTTTTTATTCAGTAGTATTAATTATATTCAATAAAATAAATAATTAACTTTAATATTTGTGTTCTAAATTATATTCATTACATTTAATAATTTAATATTTTCCTAAATAAGTATACAAAATATATATACTATTAAAAAATGTATTATTAAATAATTTTAAAAAAAAAATTAAAACCTAAATAAGTATAAAAAATATACATACTATTACTTTTTATCACAAATTATTATGAATATTTAGGTAAATAACTAAAAAGGGAGATGATTTTATGAATAGTATATTTAAAATAATTATATTATTTAATATTCTACTTATTCAATTTAATATATAATTAAATTTTATAATTTTTAAATGTTATACCTATTAAATATAATATATTTTTTACATTTACCACTTATGTATTTATGAATATTAATAATATGCTATAAAAGAATTTAATCATTAAAACTACATACTATTAATTTCACAAAAATTATTTTTTAAAATAAAATATCAAGAATCATCTTAAATTTAATTATATACTAAATAAATCAATAATTTTAAATATTTATATACATAAAAATATTTTAAAATAGACAAATTGACTTTCATATATTAAACACGAATCTTTGTCTTGCGCGAGAGCATATTTAGAATAAGTTATTCAACAAGAGGATTTTTATTAATTATTTTAACTTCTTATCTAATCTAGCTTTTATTTATTACAATTATTTACAGATTAAATTTTAATATTGTTAAAAAAATATTTATTTATACAAATTTTAAATATGATTTATATATTCAAATATAATATTTATTTGTATACATAATTTATTATAAAATTTATTTATATATAATAAATATTTAACCCGTGCAATGCTAGTTATATTAATAAAATGGATGTTGTAACACTGTATGATTTTATATTTTGTTGATTAATTATATGATATATGTTGTTTAATTATTGAATTATTGTGTTATAGTTGTTTTAGAACTCTAAGAGTCAATGCATCCTTTAGAGTTAAGTTGTTCTTAAGATAATTTTAGTTAGAATCAAGTTGATCAAGTTTAGGAAAACGTAGTTAATTTTTTTTTTAAGATATGAACCTCATAAGTTCATATTTAAAGAAAAGTTAGAGATAAACTTGTAGCCAGAGAGAATCTTGTTTCTTCTAATTCTTTTAGAATCTTGTAAGATTCTTCTCTCTGTTGCGCAGTGACAAAAAATTGTTATGTTGGAAGTCAAAAATCTAAGGTTAAGAGTTGTGCAAAGAGCTAAAGTCTTTCTTCCTTTTTTATGTGCAGACACAATTGAACACAAATATTAATATTTTAATTTATAAGAATTAAACTCAATGTTAAAGATTATAAGTATAAATTAATCTTTAATTATCAATTTTAAGACATTGTATGATTCATCCTCATAAAAAACAAAAACTTTATAAATAAATTATGCACAGTGTTATGCCATGCTAGAACCTATGATAAATACGAATATAAAATATACACATTGTAACTGGTGGAAGTTGTATTTTTTTTTGGTGTATAAAAAAAATTATTACCATTTTAATTAGTTATTTTTATATTGCTGAAAAATATAAATAAGTTATAAAAAAAATAACATATTAATTCGATGTAAATTTATATATCAATAAGAAAATTAGAGAAAAACTAAATCTACTTATTTTTAATGTAGCTATAAGTTTATGTTCACAATGTTTGCATCATGCATTGAACTGGATAATGTTCGTAGGCTAATTAAACTTAAAAAAAAAAATCAGTAAAAAAATGACTCATATTATTTTATTATAAGTTGAAAACCATAAAATATAGTTATAAAGATTATTTTCACAAGGTTTGCATTATTGGACTGGATAAGCTTCATAGGCAAATTAACTTAAAAAATCAGTTAAAAAAGGATTCATTATTTTATTAAAGCCAAATTTTATGGAGTTTGTTAATTTATCATCATGTTAAAGTATTGTAAACAAAAATAGTTTGTTAATTTATGGTTTGGCATCAGAATAATTTATATCAGATATTATATTCATTGATTGTTGTGATAAATTGATGAATTAAGTTTGTGTGTGATAGTGACATATTAATCTTTTATATTTTAAATGTAAAATAGTGAGTGATTTTAAGAGTTATTTTAACAAAAATATATGTAAGAATTTTTTTAACATTTTATATAGTTGTTTTTTTTTTATTTATCCAATTCTTAACACGAAAGTTATCTTGTCTAATAGTATTTTAAGAACAGTTTTCTATCGAAGCTTTTTTAGTAAATTTTTTAAATTCTCATCTAATTTAATTTTATTTATAATATTTATTTATAAATTAAATTTTAAAAATATTATTAAGATTATCAATAATTAAAAATAATCTTGTGTCACAATTTAAAATACTTATCATAAATCTAAAATATAATTTATATGTTTCAAGATATATATTTATATAAAATTTAAATATAATATTTATTTTTTTATATAATATATATACATTTTTGTTATATATAATAAATATTTAGTATGTGAAATGCACATATTAAAATAGTAGTTTTTAATATTTTTGAAAGCCTAATTATATTTAAAAATATAAAACTTAACAATTTTTAACATTTTGAAATTCATTTTTATATATTAAATAATTTTTAAGAAGTGAGTTAAAAGCCTAACTCAACCTTATAAAACTAACTTATAAAGTGAAAAAAAAAATTCACTTATATACACTTTTATATATATACTTTATTTTTATAAGATACATGTATATAAAAGATAATTAAAAATTCATCATCATTGTTACAAATTTTGACAAAATAATCATATATTTAATTTTTATTACTAAAGATCATAGTTTTAAAAATCGGACTGGTTATCAAACCAGTTAAGGTACTGAGTCAGTGAGTCAAATGTTGAACTGGTGAGTCACTAATTGAACCACATGACCCGATTTTTATTAATTTTTATAAAAAAATATTCATGTTAAATATATTTTATTCTTATAAATTTTAATAAATTCATATCCTATTTTAAATTTCAATTTTCATCTTATTTAAAATTATCTTTATTTTTATTTTGTATAAAGAAATACATAAAAAAATTACATGATAAATTGTATATTAATACAAATTAAAAATATAAATAATATGTACATATATAATATGCTTGCAATTGATATCACAAAATAATATATGTAATATCTACATAGATATTATATTATTAAATATATAATTTAAAATTAATAATATACTATAAAAGTTATTTAAGTTGCATATATTACAAACAAATACATTAGAACAAGTAGTTATTCTTATGTTTAATAAGACTCTTTGCTCTTCTATTAATAGATTCAATTCTTATTGTTATTTTTTTGATTTGTGATCCCTTAAAAAAATATAAAAAAATTATGGTTAAACCGATTTGATCTACCGGTTCACTGATCGAATAAAAAAATTGACCGTGCAACACCCCAATTTTTATAAAATTATATTAGTAATACGTAGTATTTATTTTAATGTTTTAATGTATTTATTAGAATAATTTTTTATATTATTTAGCTATTTGTTATTAGCTTTATTTTGATATAAAACTTATGATATTTTTACTAAAAGAGAAAAATATATTTTATATTATTTATCTATTTTCTATGAGTTTTTTTTTAATATAAAGCATGATTTTTAAAAAAGAGATATTTTGATTAATTGATATGGAATGTATTTTTATGAAAATATATTTTATTAAGAGTTATGTTTATATTATTTATTAAAAAAGAGAAAATATGTTTTAATTATTTAATTGTTTTGTGAGAAGGGAAGAAAGGACATTGCGGTCATTTGTTTATTATTATTATTATTATTATATGTTAAAAAGGAGGTGTCAGGAGTCAGCTTTTACATTTTTCATTCCTGACTCTATTCATTCCCTTTGTACGCTCTCTAAAGACCAACGAGAAGGAGACCAACCGGAGTCGCTTCATCTTCTACTCAACTAGGTAAGGGAGGAGTGAAAAACCTCGCTCGGGAGTATGAGAATAATTGTTAGGTAGTAATATTGGTTCCTAATCCCTTGCTTTATGCATGCTTTAGGAACAGACAAATTATGAAAGTTTTTTGTTTTGCTTTATGATTGTTCTAGCGTTCTTTGTGTGATTCTGAGTGTGAATATGCGTTCAATTTCAAGAATAGATAAGTTTTGATATGGATTAGAGTGCTCTATGCCTCTATGGTTTCCTATGGAAACCCTATGAGAAATAAACAAATTTTGAATGTTTTCTGTTTTGGCTTCTAGGTTTTCTATTGTATTCCTTAATGATTACTGAACATGAATGTATGTTTTATTTTGAGTTTGGATATGTTTTGATATGAATTAAAGTGATCTATGGGTTCCTTGGGAAACCCTATGAGAAATAGATAAATTTTGAATGTTTTCTGTTTTGACTTTTGAGTTTTCTATTGTGTTTTTTGGTGTTTGCTGAGTGTAAATATGTGTTTAATTCCAAAAATAGACAAGTTTTGATATGAATTATAGAGCTCTGTGAGTTTCGGTGGAAAACCCTATGAAGTGAAATTGAGGATATAATCTTTGAATTAATTTTGAGGCATTATATATAAAATTGATGATGGATTCATGTTTTGGGTAACATTTGGAGTGTTTTGACCTATTGAAATATTATATTACTTGGTTAGTTGTAAAAAAATGCGTGAAATCATGAAGTTGAGTTTATGACATTTATGTTTCATGTGTTATGAATTGTGAATTGAATGTGTATGAAGTTGAATAATTTCTTGTTATGGTTTATGTGCTATTCTGATGTATATTCTTATGAGAAGTCTTTTGTATAAGACTATGTGAATATAATGAGACAATGTGAAAAGTAAATATGAGACATGAGACATGATGATATGTGACAATGAAACATGATATATGAGTAATTATGACAAATGAATGATAAGTCAATGAAGTGAGTGTGTGACATGCATCATGTGCATCTATGTAAATGAAAATTTTCTTTTATACAGATAATTTTAAGAAAAGAATGAAATTGGTAAAATTATTTTTATTTGTAAATAATAAAAAGATATTTATGATGAAATGATTTATAATTATTTTTAGTAATGTACAATTATATATTTAATGTTTATGAATTTTGATCAAAATTACTAGTACACAATTATTATATTGTATGAACATTGATATATGACGACACGTATCTTACAAGTATCGTATCCTATATATTTTAAAATAATCGTATCGCCGTATCGGATACGTGTCATATCCGATACGCGTATCATATCGGTGCATCATAGGTGATATGTGATATGTGACTGGCGCCACATGCATGCATTTGTGAGTTGAGTCCATGACATCATTGCATAATGAGTGACAGTGTATGTGCTACTAATGTACGTAGGACTTGAGTTATGCTTGACTAATGTGTGTTTTGTGTTGTGTTTTGTTATGATTTGTGTATCTGTCGCTTGACCTTTATTTTTACACTTTAAAGTATGTGAGATGTTTCTCACTCCCCTGTTTGTTATATATGTGTCTTTTATTGTGTTGTAGATGACCATCAACATGAGGATGTTGGTGATGAATCTTGGGCTTCAGTTGGGCGTGCTCTGATAGGATATGTGACATCGGAACATAGTTACGACTAGTTTAGGATGTTATTTCCATTGAATTGTTTTGAAAACCTCAATTTCTTTCCTTTGAAATTGTTGCGTTGGAGATGTTGTTTACGAGTTTATGAATGTGAATCCTCTACATAAGATATTTGAGATTTTGGTTTTATTTATGGAAGATTTTAATTATTCCTATTTATTGTGTAATTATGAATGTGGGGTAGAGGGTGTCACATTTAGTGGTATCAGAGCCTGGTTGATTCAAACCAGACGTATATGTTATGTGCTTATCATGATTTTGTTGTGTACTCTGACAGTGCTTTGCTTGTTGTGTACTTTGATGGTGTTTTTCTTGGTGATGATGATGATGATTCATTGTGTTGTTAGCGTTATTTTTGATTGTGTGTTGAGTTCTTAAAATATGGTTGGTAGACATGATATAGCTTAGTTGATCCTATTATGATTATTTTCTTCATTCTCATTATTGCTTATTTGTTTTGATACTTCTTGCTTACGTCAGAAGTAGTGGTTAGATGGTATCGCTCGTGTTGCAAGCATATGTGCAAGTAATAGTGAACGAAGCATCGTGCTAACCAACTAGAACTATTGGAGTATTGGATGTGGTTGAAACATATTGATCTGTTGAATGTATTAAAAGTTTATTGTGAATGGAATTTTCGAAATCTATAACTGTAGAGATTGAATCCAAAGAGGTTATATGTTGAGAATTGGAGTTTTGAGTGTTCTTGATGAAAGAGTGAAGTGTTGGTGATTTCTTGAGTTTTGATACTTGCATGTTGACCTTTTTATGGTTTGGGTTGCATGTGGGTTTTATTTCAGTTCGGAGTCTTTTGTGTGGAATATGTGAATTGTTTTGGTTTAGGATTGCATTGGGAAGATTGGATTTGAGTTTGGGGTGGAAAGGAGTGAGTTTGGAAGTGTTTTAAGGTATTTTCATGGTCTTGGACTTTGGTGCACTCTTTTGTTGTCTGGTGTAGGGTATGTTTTCGCTGCAGTTTTGTCGCGCCATTACGAGTGCTATATTGACAGAATTAGTTTTTGTAGTATTCATGAAAGTTGTAGCCTTGAATGTTATCTTTCCAATGGCACCAGAATCATGTAAAACGTAGGTCTAGAACTCCAGTTATAGTTGTTTTAGTGAACAAAGGTTTAATTGTAAGCGTTGAATATATCTGCTACAATTTTTGAAATTTTTGGCTAAGAAGATGATTTTTTTAGAATTTCATGTCTGCATAAGATTTGTAACTTATTCTCTTAACTTTCTTTTGAGATAGATTTGAGATTATTTGGATGACTACAACTCTTTGTTTGTTTTTTTTTTTTACAGTTATTGAAGGGAAATGTACGTTGTTATGATGTTTTTAAGTTATTAGGTAATGCAAGGATAAAAACTGATTTTGTTAGATGTTTTGAGGTGTTATCATGTGGATTGAAAGGTTGTTTAAGGTTGTACAATGCTATGTGGTAAATTTGGTTCATGTACATGCTATATGGTGTAAATGGTGATTGATTCATATATGCTTAGGGATGGTATATGTATGAATGTTTAAACATGTATTCTAATACGATTTGATATGCATGTATATTGATATGAGGATAGATAACCTTATGGATCAATTAGTGGATGTTTGTGTGTTTAAAAAGATTGACCTTAGGGTGTGATATCATTAGATTGGAGTTGAGGGTGATGATATATCCAAGACAGCTTTAAGCTAAGTTATCTAAGTATGATTTTTGGTTGTATGAAGTGAATTTTCTAGGTCTTGTAATTTCTAGTGGAAGTATAATGTAGATCTATCTACGGTATAAATTGTACTTAAGTGAGAGATACCTAAGTCAATTAGCGAGGTTAAGAGTTTTTTTAGATTATTATTACAGGAAATTTATTGGGGAAATTTCTAAGATAGCATTACCTTTGAAAATACAAATTCCACTCCAACTATTTTCAATTACATAAAAACAGTTATAATATTCTTAAAAAAATTAAATTTTAAAGTATTTATAATAATTTTTAAATAATTACTTTTTAAAATTTTACTTTAATTATTCTTGGTTAAAGCATTTATAGCATGTTTAAAACTTTAAGACCTCAATAAATCATTTATATATAACAAAAAAATATATAAATGCTCTTTTAATGCTTAAATTACAATTAACTTACTAATCATAATTACTTTAAATAATTTAATTAAATATATCTTTTAAGTTGACTTCTCTATACAAGTCTAAGTTTCCAAGCTTAATCTCAATTTTTACAACTCAATTTTAGCTTTAAGAAAAGATTTCGGTACTCTTGTGAAGTTAGAAGAATAAACGGTCTTATTTATCTCTAATGCTTATCTCTCTATTTTTTTGTTTTAATTCAAAGAACTTATTAAATCCATGCTCTCTAAAAACCTTTTATGCTTACCATAGTTCTTAGTTAACTTTGACCTTAACTAAACCAACTTTAAAAAAGTTATCTGCGAAATTTTCTTACTATTTAATAAACATTACTTGCGATTTTTTTTTTGTAGGAAATTTTCTTGCAAATTTTTTTCGCAATAAATTTCGCAGGAAAATTTATTTTGAATTTTAAAATTCGCAAAAACATATTATCCACGAAGGTATTACCTGCAAATAAAATTTTACAGATAATTTTAATACAAAATTTACAAGAAAAATCGCATGAAATAAGAAAAATTCTAATAACGTGTGTTTTTCTCTCACATCTTTTAGACTCCCCAATTGTCATTCACCATTTTTATTAATATTAGTACATAAACCTTATAAACCTTATATGGAATGATATCTTCATCTCTCATAAAAGTTTAATAACAATTAAGAAAGATAAAATTGATAAAATATTATTTTATTTTATAAACTCAATCAAATCAACTAGTATAATTATTTATATTGATCAATATAATTCAGTTAAAAATATCTTATAATAAAAATAAAAAATAGTAAATAATAATAATAATATTAATAATATTAATAATTTTGAGGATAATAAATTAAAATTATTCATTTCATCACAAATAAATTATTAATTTTGTGACATTTGTTTTATCATTAAAAAATTATAAGAACGATATAATATCAGTTTCATCACTATAATTGTGTGACGTTTGTTATAGAATCACGTTACGTTACTTCTCTAAATAAGTACCGTTACTGCTCAATGCTTAATAGACTTAAAATTTTTCGTTCGCGCGCTATTTATTTCATTTTCTTGATTTTATACATTTTTCTTAAGACATTCTCGATGTAATAAAAGCAAGAGAATGAGTTAACTCGAAATGAGTGGTGAGTCAACTCACGTAGCACAATGACCCTGCACGTCGCACTTGCAACTAATGAATGTACGAATGCCCCATTTTGTTTTCGCTCATAAAATGTTAATTATTATAGAAAAATAATGGCGGGAACGATTCTCCCGCTTAATTGGATTTGTCAACAAATTCTTCAAATAAATTATTTGATTTTAAAGACACTGTAACCGTTATGCAGCTTTGACTTGTCTCAAACTCGGTTTTTTTTAATGCATTATCAAAATTATCATCAAATTTTATTATATAATAGAAAACTCACCAAAAAGAAATATTAATATTAGAAAATATGAGTTAAGTACTTAGATAAAATTATTCCAGAAAATAAAGTATTTATTTTTTATTTTTTATTTAATAAAAATGTTGTTCTTTGTTCCAATAGAAATGACTGTTTATACTTTTGCAATAATTCAGGTACAATATTCAACTAATTGAATTAGATTTTCTAATTCTTTTTTACAATTTAAACCACCAATAACACCTAAAATCATCATTAAATAAATAAATTTTAGCTATTTGTAACGCTTAGAAATAAAATCACCTCAAAATTAATGTGCAACATATCTTCTACATCATTTGTGCATTGTTCAATGAATACGGAAAAATAAAATAAAATACTAACATTGATCTTTTTATTTCTTTAACTTGTTTATCTCTATTTTTATTCTAATAATAATTTTGTACTTTTTTTTCTTATACCAAATATTTGAAATAAGAATGAGAATAAGTTTGACTTTAAACAAAAATAAAAATAAAGAAATTTATGATTTGATCTTAAAATGAGATCTATCACCCAACATATTTAAAGTTATGACTTAACCAAACTTATTTAATAAAAAAAATTAAGTTTAAACTTTTAAAAAAGTGTATTTATTTAACATGATTGAGTTTAGACTTATAAAAAAACTTGTTAGATCTGATATATTAACTTATTTATTTATATGATATAATAAAAAATATACATATTATATTATTAATAATATAATTAAATAAATAAATCTGTAATACAAAGTATTTTACATTATACTTAAATATTTTACATTCTCTATTCAAACGAAATCAAGAAATAGTAAATAGAAATTTAACAATGATATCTTTGGTTGCTCTTCCTTAGTTTTCATAATTGATTATTTTAAATGTTTCAAATGAGATATAAAGAATATGTAGAAAGTTTTTCTTTGGATAAGATTATCTTCTTTCAACACACATTTGTGTGAATGTACGTTAATGTATATGAATGTGCATGAATTGTTTCTCTTACATTAGTTTTTTATATTTATTTTGAACTATAAATTTTAATAATAATAATAATAATAACAATAATAGAATATATCATTTTTTTTATCATTCAAATTAGAATAAGTCTCATATTTAAAAATAGATTTAATGACTTGTTTAAATTATTTCTTTTGCCTATTTAACATTATTAATGATTAAGGTAAAATAAACTAATATGCCATACTAGACTTTAAAAAGATTAAAATAGACTTAAAAAAAATTATGATAAATAATAAATTAAACTTAAACTTTAATTTTTAGAATATGATCGACCTATATATTTAAAGTTTAATCTAATTTATTTTTATCTCTAACTTTAATAATGTGTTTAGTTAAATAATTATATTCTTATTTAACGAGTACTTATTATAACTTTTAAACATATCATAAAATATTTTAATAAGTTCTTCTAAATATCTGTACAATTGCTTGTAATAAGATAAGACAAGATATAGATTATAATTAAATTCTTTAAAATATGTCTTTACATTGCATACTAACTTTAAGATGAGATAAAATTAAAATAAATAGTAAAAATTACTTTATTTTAAGATTTAATTAGAATATATTGATAATGTAAATATTTTGTAAAGGCGAGTTTTATCATATTATTATATTTAGATTGTGTCACATTCTTTTTAAGTTAGATTGTGTAGAGATTTTAAAAGAAAAAATATCATATGAATGTGATAATTCATTTAGAAACCTTTTTAAAATTTTAAAAATAAATATTTAATTTGGTCCTTAAAAAATAATAGAAGTGACTGATAATTTTTTGTAAAGTTTTTTTTAATGATATTTGGATCCTTAAATTTTAATTCTTTTATTTAAATTAGTTATTTCGTTATATTCAATTACTAACTTTGTTAGTCTCATAATTAGTTAATAATTAATTGTCATATTGACACTTATTTTCTCTTTCAGGTGACATGCAACAATGACAAACTAAATAGATTTAGTTACATGCCAAAGTAAGGTTTAATTTTTAATTTAATTTAAAAATGATTGAAGTGATATTTAAATGAGTTATTTCTTTCACTCACTCCCATTCTTGTATTCCATTTCACCCATGAAACTAATTTGTACAAGATGTGAAACTCATTTTTATAAGACAAGAGTTTAAGACATTGTTAAAGACGAACATCAGCCAACAATGTCAAAATAACCATCGTCTTCATTTGTAATACCTAAAATCATTTTATAATCAATAACAATTAATTAGGAAGATAATGATGACTTTATTTTATTTTATGATTAACAGTTTTTATTTTATTTTTTTAGTAGATTTAATCATTAAGAGGAGAATTAAAAATAGAGGGGTTTAGAGAAACAAGGAGTTATATATTAGAAGAGAGACTGGTATTTTTTTGACCTTCACATTCTTTAACGCTTTTGTGCTCTAAAAAGAACATATCTAGAGAGCAAGGAGGAGGGATAATTGGAGAGGAAACAAAGGCTTAGATCTGATACGTTGCATCACCCTAGGTAAGGGAGAGTGAAAACACTTATCTATGAGAATTGGGTGTATACACGAAGGGTAGAGGGATTGACCCCAATCTCATAAGTGTTTTGTTTGATGTTACATCATTGATCAACGTCCAGATTCAAGGTATGTTGCTTGTGTGGTTATGCTCTATTTTTAGTCTTAGAAGTTGTTAACCATCTTTTGGGCTTAAACCCCAAAATTTCATAAACAATGAGAGTTATTATAAACAATGATATTTCTTTTCAACTAGCGCACATATAACTAACAATAAGACATGTAATGGTTGACTGTCCAAGAGTGCATACAATACAACATATCAATATTTCATCCAACCAACTCAAAAATTTATCCCACTAGTTAAGAGGAAACTAAGAGACCCAAAACACAAAAAAGGAAATATGGCATTGAAAAATTTGCTCAAAATAATAGGCTAAAAAGCAAAGATGTTGTTGTCCAATGCCAAAGGACCGTAAGTCAGCTGTCATCGTTAGGGTCATTGCATCGGAGGTATTTTCTGCTTTGGCGCTCATTGCGTCATCACAGTTTTGTCCTTTAAAAGGCACCTCGATGGGTTAAGGAGGGAAGATGTTTTATAAACTATCCTTAGTCTTGACTCCTAAGCGATGTGGGACTTTTAAGCATACTGGAACAAAATATAACCAAAGAAAACCTATATTTAATTAAACATAACAGAAGTACCCATGATGCATCCTTGCTTGAGATCTTTCAAAACAACCACTCATTTTGCTAAGCTCCAAATCCAATTCCTTCCCTTCTAGCTATAATCCTCCTTTTCCGATTGAAAATGTTGCCAAAATGATTATAATTCCAAAGATTTGCTTTGGCTTGGAACTCAAAGGTTGCACCCTCTCAAGAAATAGAGTTCACCTAAACATTTGCCACTACTTTATCAAAAGTAGGATCAACCAAGCAATTGGCTAGAAACCTAAAACTAGGTTTATGATTACTCAACCCAAATTGAGGAGAGGGATTCAAGATAATAGGCCTATGATTTGACTGAAAAAGGAAGGTGTCGTATAACAAATTTAGGAAAAAAGGTCCTCTACATAAAGCTGGTCGATCTTCTTAGCCCCTTCTTTAACCTCACAGGTAAACCTCAGTGTAGAGAAAGACAAATCCATCAAACAACAAGAACTTGAGAGATTATTAAATTGAGTCATAAACCCTATGTAAGCAATTACACCCTCTTTCTTCTTTGGAGGATGCAGGTAAGCATTGAAATCTCCTAAGATCATCTAGGAATCGTTCATATGCACACTCAACCCATCCAAAGGATGTTAATGCTCCTTTCTAACTTGTTGTCTTAGAGAATTATAAACCTCCATGAAACCCCAAGAAGAATCCCCTTTCCTATAAATGACTTTGACATGAATGTGATGATTAACATATTGATCACTTGCAATTTAATCTACATTTTAGCCCTAGAAAGCAAGCATTTCATGCATTTTAGTATTTAAATATGGTTAGGATAGCTTGTTATTCTTCCTTTTCTACTTTGATGCGCTTTTGGTATGTTTTAGTTGTTTCTAATGGGTTTAGGCCCAGTAAGGGATCATAAAGAGTAAAGGAATTCATGAAGACTGCAAGTAAGGAAGATCACAGTTGTGATTGGTGAGTCACGCCCGTGATTCACACGCAAAAAAGTGAAGATTCTCAAATAGGGTCAATCACGGTTGTAACTCATCGGTCACACCCGTGATTTGCTCTATCTCAACAATACGTTGAAGGCTGAGGAGATGTCGCCACCGGCCCAAACGGGCCTCGGCGGTCGCGAAGACGGTCGAGCTCTCTTTTTATTTTTTTTGTTTGAAAATGTATTGGATTGTTAGAACGACTTGTTCTCAAACTGAGACCTCGTCGATCTTATCCAATTTATTATTGAAAGAGTCTCACCAATCCAATTTAATCCCAAGCGGGACCCTCCATGGATTAGTGGTTTTTGTAAAAAGGGAGGGTTCGTGGAGTCGCCACCAATGTTTTACTCAAAACATTGGAAAAAGAAGTTAAGGCAATCGATTTCAAAAATCGACTTCGGCCATTATAACCAGAGTCGGGTAAGGGAGTCGGTTACGCGTGAGGAAGGTGTTAGCACCCCACAGCGCCCCTAACGGGTTCCCTATGACGGATTATTTTACAAATAATAGCACAAAATTACTAAATTACCCCTTTTATTTATGAACGATTATTATCTTAAATATCTACATGATGCTTAAATTAAACACACAGAAAGCAGTAAAAGGAGGGAATTAAAGAAAACCTCTTGGAGCGTGCTTTTATAAATCTCAATAAATGCTAGGAGGCTTTGCGGCGCTCCTTCCCTCTACAAGCTCGCTCGATACTCTCCTCGAAGAAAATTTTTGACTAAGGGAATCAAAAAGATTTCCCCTTCGGTTAAATCCGAGACTCAAGCAAAGCGCTCAGAACTCGAGGATTTAACCGGTCCTGACTCCCAGAGAGGTTCCTAAGGCAGAGCACTGCTCAAAAACCCCAGAACACTCAATAAGAGAGTCAAGAAATGGTTGAAAAGTGTGTATTGACGTCAAATGACGCCATATTTATAGGAAATAGGAGCAATACGGGCGCTGGGGTCAATACGGCCCGTATTGAGAATTTGTTCTTCAATACGGCCGTATTGAACTCAATACGGCCGTATTGAAGTTCACGAATCTTCAATACGGCCGTATTGAGTCCAGTACGGCCGTATTGAAGTTCAAAACTTCAATACAGGCCGTACTGGTCCCCAAGCAGCCCGTATTGGTCCCAATTCCTCCTATTTTCTATTTTTAGCTATCCTAAGACCTCTTAGACCTATAGAGAACCCTCCTTGGGCCTTCTGGAAGTCCTTCTGGCTGATCCTTCTTCAGTCTTCGAGAGTCTTCAAGCTTTATTTCCGACCCGGACAATTTTAGGGGTCTACAGCTGCCCCCCACTTTACTTGGTCAAACGGCCTTTTAGTTTACCGGTTGACAAGTAAAGGAGTTGACCCAATTGTCCGGGTGATGTGCCAACCTTCTGACTTGTAGCGTCTTCCGGTGGAAAATTGGTTGAGTAGCCTCTCCAGGTTAGCTTCGCTAAACGCCCTAGCCGGAAGCTGTGAGTACAACTTCACTCGCTGCCCGAGTCGGAAGTTGCGTACCTCCGTGTTTTCTGAACACTTTGGTACAGAGTTTGCCCTCTCCAGGGTGAGTACCGTCTCTCCAGATACAACTTTACTCGCCGCCCGAGCCGAAAGTTGCATACCTCCGTGCTTTCTGAACACTTCGGTACTGAGTTTGCCCTCTCCAGGGTGAGTACCGTCTCTCCAGATACAACTTTACTCGCCGCCCGAGCCGAAAGTTGCATACCTCCGTGCTTTCTGAACACTTTGGTACTGAGTTTGCCCTCTCCAGGGTGAGTACCGTCTCTCCAGATACAACTTTACTCGCCGCCCGAGCCGAAAGTTGCATACCTTCGTGCTTTCTGAACACTTCGGTACTGAGTTTGCCCTCTCCAGGGTAGCTTCACTAGACGCCCTAGCCGGAAGCTGTGAGTACTGTCTCTCCAGATACAACTTTACTCGCCGCCCGAGCCGAAAGTTGCATACCTCCGTGCTTTCTGAACACTTCGGTACTGAGTTTGCCCTCTCCAGGGTCTGCCTCCGTGTTTCTGATCACTTTGGCAAAGTGAGTTTGCCCTCTCCAGGGTCTGCCTCCGTGTTTCTGTTCACTTCGGCATGGCGAGTTTGCCCTCTCCAGGGTCTGCCTCCGTGTTTCTGATCACTTCGGCATGGCGAGTTTGCCCTCTCCAGGGTCTGCCTCCGTGTTTCTGATCACTTCGGCATGGCGAGTTTGCCCTCTCCAGGGATCTGTGATTGATTTGTCTCCACAGTCCACGATGCTGTTTCGACGGTTTGATTTTGATTTTGATGCCGCTGAGGGCTGGATAACGCAGGGATCCGTCTCGGGGATGTGCAGTTACTCATAGGTTCTTGTGTCCCAACTTTGCATTGTATGGTTGGTGCCCATTGAGGAACTTCTGTTTCCTTGGGGTGTAGACACAAAGATGCTCTTTTTGAAATGAGCGATGCCTTATGTTTGGCTGACGTCCTGTCGACGTTGGTGGAGTATCCCGGTTATCCTTATTCGGGTGACTCTTTTTGACTTTTCTGGTTTTGTAGCCTCTGTGTAGGCTGTTATCCGCTAGGGATGTTGACATGTTGATTTTTTGACTGGCCTCTTCTGTTAGGCAGATAGTCTTGATGTTCGATGTTTTGGCGGGATGCCAAATTCCGCTTGGGGAATTTTATTAATCTTTTTGATTTTCTTCCCCTTTTGTGGGGATGCCTCTTGGATAGGCGATCATCCACTGGGGATTGATGTTGATTGGCCTCTTTTGTTAGGCAGATCATCTTGACGTTCATTTGTTAGGCTGAGAGCCAAATTCCACTTGGGGAATAGTTTATTGGTCTTCCTTTTGAAGAGATGCCTCTTTAGTAGGCGATTGGGGATTTGAAGTTTTTATTCATCCCAGAGTATTATTTAGAAAGCCTCTTCAGGCTTAGCTTCACTCATCGCTTTTGAGTTGGAAAGCTATCCTCCATTGGGGAAGTTTAAAGTCCTTAGACATTTTTCTTGGATGATCAGGCCTCCTTTGGGGATTTCGCTGATCGCATTCTGATAGCTTTCACTGGGGAATTTGGCCCGTGAGTGTAAGCTTGAGATATCTCTGGGGAATCGAGCCTTTCTAGGCTCAACTATTCTGAAGGAAGAGTATTGTTTCTGCGAGCCTCTCCAGGCTCAATTATTCTGAGGGAGTATTCTTTCTGCGAGCCTCTCCAGGCTCAATTATTCTGAAGGAGTATTATTTCTGCGAGCCTCTCCAGGCTCAATTATTCTGAAGGGAGTATTCTTTCTGCGAGCCTCTCCAGGCTCGATTATTCTGAAGGGAGTATTCTTTCTACGAGCCTCTCCAGGCTCGATTATTCTGAAGGAGTATTATTTCTGCGAGCCTCTCCAGGCTCAATTATTCTGAAGGGAGTATTCTTTCTACGAGCCTCTCCAGGCTCGATTATTCTGAAGGAGTATTATTTCTGCGAGCCTCTCCAGGCTCAATTATTCTGTACAAGCTGTTTGTTGGATTTTCTATATCCTCGCCTTTTTCGTTTTCGGCTTTTGTTGACTGCTGTCATACACAAGCAATTTTCTATTTTTTCTATTTTATGCAATTGCCTCATGGTAAGGTCTTTTGAATGTGCAACTAATGTGTGTGATGCACGCGATGCAAGTTTGTATTTTTTATTCTTTTGTTTAGAAAAGTGTATGGCTCTCCCTATCCTCCTCTTTTTTTTTTTTTTTTTTTTTTTTTTTTTTTTTTGGAGGACTTTCTGTCGTTGACGCGAGGGAGTATTTTTATGAGCCTTTATGCAGGAGATTACGGATTTCATAGGAACCCCTCCAATTTTCTTTATTGACCGATTATTAACAGAGTTTCATACAATTTTTGAAACATCAATTTAAAGGCATAATCACATGGTCAAGAGAGGAAAGAAACAAATGGATATTTTATTGATTTTCAAATGTTTTTACAGAAAGATTTACAGAGGGATTTTCTGAAGAATGGCTGGCCAGGGTAGGCTATATACATTTTGGCTTAAACAATTACATCTGTGATTGCTGCTCTTCCCGTTCCCCTAATTGCTTTGGGTGAGATGCCTGAGCCAGGAGTGTAAATGCTGCAAGATGCTTGCTTCTAGAAGATAATTGCTTGAACCGCCTTTCGGTTTTCGGTTCAAGTGACCGTTGCTTGCTTCGTTTTTACATCTTATTCTTTTGCCCCTAATTTTTGCCTAGGACGTATCCTAGCGGGGATAATTTTGCCTTTGTTTTGCCTAATACCCTTGTATTGGCGGGCTTTTATTTTGCCCTAACTTTTGCCTAGGACGCCCTTTTCGGGTTTTCATCCTAGCGGGCCTGTGCAAGCAACGTCTTCAAGCGTAGTACTTCTTTACCACGTCAGCGTTGACTGGGTATCGAAGTTCTTCTCCATCCATGTTTGTGAGGATCAATGCTCCTCCGGAGAAGGCTCGTTTCACCACGTATGGTCCTTCGTAATTTGGGGCCCACTTTCCGATTTTGTCCTTTTGGGCTGGTAGTAATTTCTTCATCACCAGCTCTCCCTCATGGTAGACTCGAGGGTGGACTTTCTTGTCAAAAGCCTTTTTGATCTTCCTTTGATAGGCTTGACCATGGCATATGGCGTTCAGCCGCTTTTCTTCAATAAGGTTCAATTGGTCATACCGGCTTTGAACCCATTCTGCCTCGGAAAGTTTCGCTTCCATGATTACCCTTAGAGAAGGTATTTCGACCTCGACGGGTAGAACTGCCTCCATCCCATAAACAAGGGAGAACGGAGTAGCTCCTGTGGACGTGCGCACTGAAGTCCTGTATCCATGGAGAGCGAAGGGTAGCATCTCATGCCAGTCTTTGAATGAGACAACCATCTTTTGTACTATCTTCTTGATGTTTTTGTTGGCTGCCTCGACTGCCCCATTCATCTTTGGTCGATATGGGGAAGAGTTATGGTGTTGGATTTTGAACTCTTGGCACAGTTCTTCCACCATCTTGTTATTCAAATTGGATCCGTTATCAGTGATGATCTTGTCGGGAATACCGTATCTGCATATAATATTCTTCCTGATGAAGGATGTTATCACCTTTCGGGTCACGTGAGCATACGATGCCGCTTCTACCCATTTGGTAAAATAGTCAATGGCCACAAGGATGAATCTGTGTCCATTGGATGCCTTTGGCTCGATGGGTCCAATAACATCCATGCCCCATATTGAGAATGGCCAAGGTGAAGCCAATACGTTGAGTGGAGTTGGCGGAACATGGATGTTATCGGCGTATGCTTGACATTTGTGGCATTTTCGCACGTATTGGTGGCAATCCTTTTCCATGGTCGACCAATAATATCCTGCTCTGAGGATCTTTTTAGCCATTGCGGGCCCGGGAATATGGGTACCGAAAACCCCCTCATGTACTTCTTTGATCAAGTTTTGAGCCTCGGCTTGGTCTACACATCTCAACAAGACCGAGTCATAATTTTTCTTGTAGAGGGTTTCGCCGATTAGCAGAAATCCCATGGCTCTTCTCCGGATATGTTTTTTGTCATTATCACTGGCCATATCAGGATATTTCCCCTTTGTCAAATACTGTTTGATGTCATGGAACCATGGATGATCATCAATAGCTTCATCTATCAGAAAGCAGAACGCTTGCTTATTATGCCGCCGGATATTTATAACAGGCATTTCATGCTCACTATCCAAGGCGAACATTGATGAGAGTGTAGCAAGAGCGTCGGCAAACTGATTTTCCTCCCTTGGAATGTATTCAAAGATGACACTTTGAAAGAATTGTGTCAAATCTTTGATATGCTCAACATATGGTATTAGTTTAGGATTTCGGACTTCCCAGTCACCTCGTAGCTGATGGATAACTAGAGCCGAATCCCCAAATACTTTGAGTTTGAGGATACCATTGTTGATAGCCGCTTGAATTCCTAACGTGCAAGCCTCGTATTCGGCCATGTTATTTGTACAGTCGAAGTTGAGTCTTGCCGTTAAGGGGATATGCTTTCCTTGTGGGGAGATTAACACTGTCCCAATCCCTTGTCCAAGCATGTTGGAGGCTCCATCAAAATACATGGTCCACGCATCATCTTTTGGTTCTTCATGTTGTATACTCATTATATGCTCATCGGGGAAATCATCCTGAAGGGATTGATAATCGTTGGTCGGCCCATGTGCTAGGTAATCAGCTAGGGTACTGCCCTTGATGGCCTTTTGTGTGACATGTATGATGTCGAATTCTGATAATTGTACTTGCCATCGGGCAATTCTCCCAGTGATTATTGGCTTATCGAACAAGTACTTGATTGGATCCATTTTGGAAACCAACCAAGTAGTATGCCTAATCATGTACTGCCTGAGCCTTTGTGTTGCCCACGCTAACGCACAGCATGTCTTTTCTAATGGCGTGTAGCGTGTCTCATAATCTAGAAATTTCTTGCTCAAGTAGTAGATGGCTCGTTCTTTTTTCCCTGTTTCGTCCTGTTGCCCTAGCACGGCTCCCATGGACTCATCAAGCACAGTTAGATAGAGGATTAATGGCCTTCCCTCGACAGGCGGCACCAATACTGGTGGATTGGCCAAGCACTGTTTGACTTTGTTGAAAGCTTGTTGACAATCCTCACCCCAAGTTTCGGAATGATTCTTGCGCAACAGCTTGAATATTGGCTTGCACGTGTCAGTCAATTGTGCGATGAACCTTGCAACATAGTTCACCCTGCCAAGGAATCCTCTTATCTCTTTCTCAGTTTTAGGAGGAGGCATTTCCATTATTGCCTTTACTTTATCGGGGTCCACTTCTATGCCTTTTTCACTGACGATGAACCCGAGAAGCTTACCCGACCGGACTCCGAAAGTACACTTAGCAGGATTTAGCTTAAGCTGATATTTGCGAAGCCGGTTGAATAATTTTCTCAAATATTGGATATGGTTCATTTCGTCTTTTGACTTTGCAATCATGTCATCCACGTAGACCTCAATTTCTTTGTGGATCATATCGTGGAATAATGTCACCATCGCTCGTTGGTAGGTGGCACCCGCATTCTTGAGTCCAAAAGGCATTACCCTGTAGCAAAACGTGCCCCAAGGTGTAATGAAGGAAGTCTTCTCGCGGTCTTCCATGTTCATCTTGATTTGGTTATACCCCGAGTATCCATCCATAAAGGAATAGAGTGTGTTTGTGGCTGTGTGGTCCACGAGTGTATCAATATGTGGCAAGGGAAAATCGTCCTTTGGACTGGCACGATTTAGATCCCTGTAGTCAACACACACTCTAACCTTTCCATTCTTTTTGATAACTGGCACAATGTTAGCCAGCCATTCGGGATATTGGGATACGACCAAGAATCCCGCGTCTAATTGTTTTTCCACCTCCTCCTTGATCTTTAAAGACCATTCGGGCTTGATTCGTCGAAGCTTTTGCTTAACGGGTCGATACCCTTCTTTCAATGGCAACTTGTGCTCGACGATTTTGGAGTCCAAACCGGGCATATCACGGTATGACCACGCAAATACATCTTTGTATTCCCTTAATAATTGGACCAATTGTGCTTTTATTTCATCACTGATATGGGTCCCAATGTTGACCTCTTGCAACTCTTGACCCTGCCCCAAATTTACAGTCTCCAATTCTTCTTGATACGGTTGGAGTAGACGAGCTTCTTGGTCTAGCAGTCTTTGCAGATCCGGAGAGATGGTCTCCTCATCACTGTCCGACCCAACCCATTCATCCTCAGCTTTCAGATCCCGATTGGAGCGAACAATCACAGACATAATTATTTATTGGTTCTGTTTTAGGTTTAGAATTTATTAATGTTAATGAGAGAGAGAGAAAAGAACAAAATGAGAGAGTAATGTGTGAAAAATGCCTTTTATTGATATGTGTAAAAATGTACAAGACCCTTATTTACATAAAAGGGTTCTCATGATCTCGGGTACTGATCATGAGTCCCTAAAAGAAAAGAAAAACATGGAGGGGTCCTATCGTGGCTTGCCCTTCTCTCTACTCCTGCTTGGGCAAAGGATTCTTGCTCACGTCGGGCGCTGTCGAATCAAAGGTGACCCACCCAGCACCAATAAGGTCTTGGACCTTATGTTTGAGAGCTCTGCAGTTCTCCGTTGTATGTCCTGGTCCTCCCGAGTGGTATAAGCATGTATCTTGAGGTTTGTACCACTCGGGGTAGGGTGGGTCCATTTTCCTTGGTGGAACATAAGCTAGAAGTTTGGCTTCTACTAGCTTCGGCAGGAGGTCGCTATATGTGGTCGGAAGTTTATCAAGCTTCCTCACAGGGGTAGACTGCGATCTTCCTGACTTCGAAGTGGAAGAAGACGAAGAGATGGTTATGGCATTGACTCCTCCTTCTTTCTTCTTCCCGAAGGTCTTCTTAGCTTCGTATGATTGGGAAGGCTTAGCTAACTTCCCACTTTTGAGCCCTTGTTCCACCCTTTCTCCAATGGTGATGATGTCCGAGAAGAGTGTTGTCGTGTTCCCTATCATTTTGTCGTAATAGGGACCGGTCAACGAGTTGATGAATAAGGACACCGTCTCCTTATCTGACAGCGGGGGCTCTATCTGTGCCGCCAACTCCCTCCATCGTTGGGCGTACGCCTTGAAGGATTCATCATTTGTTTTGCTCAAGGCTTGAAGATCGGACCTATCGGGTGTTAGGTCGATGTTGTATTTATAGCGCTTGAGAAAGGCGTCGGCCAACTGTCTCCATGTATGTACTAGATTTCCATCTAGTTGCATATACCAGTTGAGCGCGGTATCAGCTAAGCTCTCTTGGAAACAATGAATCAAGAGCTTTTCATTTGTGGTATATGCGGCCATCTTGCGACAGTACATGGTGAGATGACTTTTAGGGCAAGTCGATCCCACGTACTTTGGAAAATCTGGCACCTTGAATTTGGGAGGGAATTGAATGTCCCTCACCAAGCACATGTCGGCGGCGTCCTTGATATCAAAATCATGCCCCTCCATAGCCCTTAGCCGATCCTCGAGGGCATGGAATTGTTCCTTTGAAACCTCGGGCTCTTTTATTATAATTCCAGCCCCAAGAGGTACAGCGTTTGGAGGATCTTTTTCATACTCTTCCTCCTCTCCCTCATGATGGGACCCATGGTCACTGTGGTGTGATCCATGGACGTTGTGATGACGCATGAGTTCCATCATTTGCGCCATTTGCTCCTTAAGCTGTGAAAGCTCGGTTGTGAGCTTCTTGTTTTGCTCCTCCAAAGCTTCCATCTTCTTGATCTTCTGCGCACGTGTGAGGACAGAGAGATGACCAGCCACTTTCTAAAATGAATGTTTTTAAGCTAATTAGTTTATTCATGGTATGAATACACCCTTGAAGTGAGCTTGATAACCCCCCATCTTTAAGGCGCTGCCTTTTTAAGATGAAGGTTTATCACCCTCCTTAGCCTATGACCTCTCCATAACGGAGAATCTCAATAGTCATGGGTCTCTTTTGCTCACATCGAGAGGGTATTGGTGATCCTAAAATGAATGACTGATGAGGATGCATGAGATCTTATTAACAATGATGTACATGCTCCTTGCTTTTATTATATTCTCACACATGGTTTTTTCTCTCATGTCATGATATTTTCCATGCATGGGGATTATTCTTTAGACCTTATCATGAGGTTTATTAATGCACAAACAATGTCACATAAACCTATACACAAACAATTCACTCATCCACGAACAGTCACGAGCGAATCACGAGGTAGGGGTATCCTGCAGAAAAGTGCATATTCAAGGTGGTTCTAACTGTTCTCACCGGTCTGAGGCCCCCAAGGTGCCCCCATTATAGGGACCCAATTCCTCTCGTCGTAAGCCGATGGAAAGTTCCAACGCACTGTCGGACTTGAGTTCATGGTTATCACCTTGAGTGATGTTTTTCCGACAACGGTCTCATAGGCTCCTATAAACCCATCAACCGGCCGTACTAACATCCACTCCCTATGGATTATCACTCATGCCCCCGGGTATAGAGGGAACTGTTGTGTGCAAAGGTTTGTGTACAGTTTGTATTTCAAACAATTGCGGAAATTAAACAAACAACAGTTATTAAAGCCATATAATAAATCATGTTATCATACAAGTGAGGGGTAGTGAAGTAATTTTAGACTATTATTTTGAAAATAATCCATCACTAAATGGGACTGACTCTCAAGGCTTCCCCAGTGAAGTCGCCATCTGTCGCCACCGGCCCAAACGGGCCTCGGCGGTCGCGAAGACGGTCGAGCTCTCTTTTTATTTTTTTTGTTTGAAAATGTATTGGATTGTTAGAACGACTTGTTCTCAAACTGAGACCTCGTCGATCTTATCCAATTTAATCCCAAGCGGGACCCTCCATGGATTAGTGGTTTTTGTAAAAAGGGAGGGTTCGTGGAGTCGCCACCAATGTTTTACTCAAAACATTGGAAAAAGAAGTTAAGGCAATCGATTTCAAAAATCGACTTCGGCCATTATAACCAGAGTCGGGTAAGGGAGTCGGTTACGCGTGAGGAAGGTGTTAGCACCCCACAGCGCCCCTAACGGGTTCCCTATGACGGATTATTTTACAAATAATAGCACAAAATTACTAAATTACCCCTTTTATTTATGAACGATTATTATCTTAAATATCTACATGATGCTTAAATTAAACACACAGAAAGCAGTAAAAGGAGGGAATTAAAGAAAACCTCTTGGAGCGTGCTTTTATAAATCTCAATAAATGCTAGGAGGCTTTGCGGCGCTCCTTCCCTCTACAAGCTCGCTCGATACTCTCCTCGAAGAAAATTTTTGACTAAGGGAATCAAAAAGATTTCCCCTTCGGTTAAATCCGAGACTCAAGCAAAGCGCTCAGAACTCGAGGATTTAACCGGTCCTGACTCCCAGAGAGGTTCCTAAGGCAGAGCACTGCTCAAAAACCCCAGAACACTCAATAAGAGAGTCAAGAAATGGTTGAAAAGTGTGTATTGACGTCAAATGACGCCATATTTATAGGAAATAGGAGCAATACGGGCGCTGGGGTCAATACGGCCCGTATTGAGAATTTGTTCTTCAATACGGCCGTATTGAACTCAATACGGCCGTATTGAAGTTCACGAATCTTCAATACGGCCGTATTGAGTCCAGTACGGCCGTATTGAAGTTCAAAACTTCAATACAGGCCGTACTGGTCCCCAAGCAGCCCGTATTGGTCCCAATTCCTCCTATTTTCTATTTTTAGCTATCCTAAGACCTCTTAGACCTATAGAGAACCCTCCTTGGGCCTTCTGGAAGTCCTTCTGGCTGATCCTTCTTCAGTCTTCGAGAGTCTTCAAGCTTTATTTCCGACCCGGACAATTTTAGGGGTCTACAGGAGATCACGATTGTGACTCACCAATCACGCCCGTGACTCACCAGTAACACCTGTGACTCTCAAAAAATTGAAAGCCCTAATTTTCATTCCTTGTTCTCATTTTTATGTAATCTCGTTTTCCCGTGTTACCCTTGTTAGCTTATTTAGTTTTCTTATATTTGTTTATGCTTTGATATTCTTCTTTGCATTTTATCTATGAATGCCAATTAATCGTTGCTTTCATAATCTTAGATAATTAGGGATGAACTGAAAGGAGAACTTAATTATTAGAACCTAAATAGATAGGCTTAGGGTTTTAATCACGAAAGTAGATTTAATCCTTCGAGGAAACCTAAATGAACATAATTCTTAATGGGTTTAATTGAACATTGTTACCACAAAAGTAGGGATTAACTTTAATTAGATATGCCTGCATAGCCTGAGAAGATGCGTAAGATAAATTAAGTTAATTTACCCTCAAAAGAAACATATTAAATTTCTAAATTTTAAATTAATCATAGGAATTCATTGTACAAACCCTAATTCCAGAATTCTTCTCTATATTTAAAGTTTCACTTTTTATCAACATTTTCTTTACAATTTACTTAGTTTTTCAATCAAATCAAATTCTCTTCAAATTATTTTCTCTATTTTTAAATTCAAATAAATAATTATAATTATTAGGTCAAACACATAGTTCTTGTGGATTCAATATTTTATTACTTGATGACAACCGTACACTTGCGGTTTTCTCACATCACGTATTCCTCTATGTCAAAATCATCAGACTCCTAAAGTAGTTAAAGCCCTCCAAAGAAAACTACACAAAATAGGTTATTAAACCCCAACTTTCGATAAACTTTATCAGCCCTGCCACCACTAACGCGAGGCTCTACCACCAAAAGAACATGTAATTTATATTTAAGACGTAGATCCTTAATTAACGATGGGAATGACCCACTATCAACACCCCTACGGTTCCAACTCATAATATTGCAAATCATCAAAACTAAACGAAGAAGAAAGGAAAAGGAAGTCATACATCCCCACAAGAAAGAGTTTACTTCCCTTCATCTATCCTCATGGGGACACCCTTATCCCCCAAATCACAATCTCCCATTGATTGCATCTATTATAAGTCATCATCATTTCTACCACTTGCTCCACCAACTCCATACCTTCCTCCTGCACAACTTCTAGAGCAGGCGAAGGATCCTATTTTGCTTGTCTAGCCTGAGCAGACCTATTAGGTTGGGCTCTTAATGCAATCACCCATAGGCTCATCCCTCTATTTTGTTTCTTTAGGTTAATAACACTTGTTCTTCTCTTTAGGCCTAGAATAATGGCTTGCTCAACTTGCATAATCCATATAAAAAGATCCTCCTTGCTTTCTTGCATATGTGGGCCTTTTGTGCTAACCCCTTTTGGGCTGTCATGACCCAACTTTGACTTGTCCTTTTGATCTATACCTATTTCTCTTTCCCCTGTATGACAATAAAATATGGTGGGCCATCCCTTTTTTTTGCTCACTACCTGGCTCACACTTGGATATTTCACACCCTTCCCAACATTCCCCTTGTCACCACTAGGGTTGTTATTCTAAATTGAGAACTGCATGGAACTACCATCTTGTCTTCTAATGATTGGACTGACTCGATCACTCTAGGACGCCATCAAAATATTATCCTTCTCTAGACCTCAAACTCTACTTGTTGATGGTTCATGATGGTTATTTGTCACCATAGCCTGCGAGCCCGATGGCACTCCCTTGCCCTTATCCAACATGTTCTCCCCTTAGTTAGGGTAGATTTTGCATTCTCATGGTTCTCATTTACCACCTACATCCTTCTCTGATTATCGTAAGTGACCAATATCCAGGGCCCAAAGATACCTTGGTCATCTTCCATGTTAGTCACGCCTCCCTCATATTCAGTAGCTTTACCTATAACATTGGTTCTTATACCACCTTTATAAAACAATTCTATCAATTTTCCTTACAATGCCCATACTGGCCACAAACAAAGCAAATCATGTTCAACCCTTCATACTTAGCAAGATACACCTCTCATTGGATCTCAAAGAAAGGAACAAGAGTTTTTGTTAAACCCACTTCAATACAAAGGTTGGAAAATCTAGATCTCTTAATGTAATATGCTCATTTTGACCCTTACTCCAACATTTGGAGAGTGTGAGGGTCTTTTTGAGATGCCTACCCAATTTGTTTACAAATTTGGCCATAATGCTTGTATTATAAAATTATAGAGGAAAACTCGGGACCTTTACCTAGGTTGCCACCTTCTTAAACTCATTCTACAAGGGTTTGAAACCCGGATGTCACCTTTGAAACTTTAAACAGTAAGCTAAGATGAGCCATGATCATCCGTTAATGGAAAACTGAACATTTTCTTACTCTACAAAGCAAACCAAGAATAAAGCATTGTCAAGTTCCATCACCTCAATCCCACCACTAGGACACCAAAGCATGGTAGTAATGTCTTGAGGTGATGCCATCCTATTTTTTTACCAAGCAACTTCACTATGACCAAGTATTTTCCATGGTTGACATGCTCTCCTCACTTCTTCTTTAAAGACCTTGACACTGGGACAAAAAGGGTTATCAACAAGGCAATCAAACTCTTCATAAGATACAAACTTTGTATCAATGTCTTCCTCCAACATAGACCATTCTTCTTCATTCATATTGTGTGATGCAGACCAGTTATTCACCACTTTTATTATATCCATATAAGAAATTGTTACATGTTTCAAAGCCTCCCCCATCAATGTAGGAAAAAAAGCTCTTTTTACAAGAAATGCACTACCTTTCTTCATCACATAAAGATTGTTTTCCTTGCGGGCCAAGGCCAACCCAAAATGGCCACCATTCCCTTCATGATTTTTTCCTTTAATTTTAAATAAACCTTTATGAAGTATGTTTTTCGATAACTCATCATTCAAGAACTTCATAAATAAGTGTGGTTGACTTGAAGCAATATTAGAATGGATGATCTTAGAAGATAAAACATGTTTGAGAAAAAAGCAATCACAAACAAGGAGTAAATAGGAGGGACATATGAATGAATAAAATATACATAAAAATGAGATGGGTCTAGATATTGTACGAGACTATATAATTTATCATAACTTCAAATTAATTGATTAGTATTATCTATACCTACAACAAGATAGATATACTTTTTAATAACCTATCACTTGAAAACATCATAGTTAAACATGCTAAACTCGAAACAATTTTGGTATGAGTGGCTTATGATAATTTACAAATATGTCAATATATATTAATCAATTTAGGCAATTATTGAACATATTCTATATTAGAGTTTTGTTTGTGACAAAAAAATATTAAAAATTAGTTTTACTTATTTAATAGAATTCTTAAAGTTTTAGGTATTTTTGATGTTTTTGTTAGTGTCTTAGGTATAGGAAAAACAATGGAGAAAAAAAAGGCTAGATTAAGACCAAAAACAAGGGAAATGAACCTATCATCTCGATTAATCGAGCTATTTTGGCCGCTTGAGTGAGACAAGATCGAGACTAATCAAGATATCAGGACCTATTGCTTAAAGCAAAAATGTAGGACCAGCCAAAGCGACCCTTTGTTTTCTCACAGAGAGTCACTTTGGCCTTTTAAGCGAGTCAACAACATTGCAAGCATCTATCAAGTATATCAACAAGCTCACTTAAGAGAACCATTTGGGCTGCTTAAGTGAGCCAAGACAAGAAAAAGTCAATCCAAAATGTTATAAAAGGAACTGTGACGCATAAAGAAAGATACTTCACATATTTTGTATTCTAAGGTAGATGAGAGAAGGCAAATTAAGTGAGAAACAAGAGTCATCGCGAAGTTCTTTAGGATCTTTTTAATTTCTTTGTGCAACCTCACCATGGACAACTAATTTACCCATTGTTAGGACTTGACATAGCTGAATCTAATTCCATTTAATTGTTATTGTTGTTATTCAATTGAGTATTATTCAACTAATTATCTTTCTTATGTTCTTAATGCATGCTTTGGTTTAATCACCCTTTGCATGATCCCGTAAAATTAATCATGGTTGAAAAATCCTTTTGAAATTATGATATGAAGAATAATATACTAATGACGCTTATTATTAGAAATTGTATAAGAATTACTAATAACCATTTTAGACCTTCTATCTAACTAACTTTACAAAGGAATTGAGATTTTCATTAAGGAACCTAAAATTTTACACATAAGAAATTATGGTTAAAATACTTTCATTGATTGTTGAATTAACCTGATAATTAATAAAATTGAATAATGTCTAAGAATGATATGTGTAAGGAAAGTCAACGAAATCAATTCATGACATCTTTTATTATAAATTTTCATCTATCTTTATAAATTTTTTTATTTTGAAACCTTAAAAATATGTTCTTTACTTTTGGATTCTTGAAACAAATATTTTATAAATTTCCCTAATTAGTGTTTAATTAAATTAATCAATCTCAATGCAAGTCTATGTAGATTTGATAGTTAGATTTCTGTCAATTTTACTACTTGTGACAAACAGTATGCTTACTAAATGTCTAACAGCCTCTTAAAAGTTTTTTTGAAAAACATGTGAGCGAAGATAAAATACACCATAGATCTTATGTTGATTTATATGACAATGATCTATATTGTAAGTGAAAAGACGTTATATTATATGTGATGTAAACTTTTTAAGATTAACTTTATTTTTTATTTAATTTTATTTAACGAGTATAATTAATATTTTGTTAAAGTTCATTTATTGAATGCAATAAATATCTTATTTGAGTTCATTTATTGACTTTAAATAATATTTTATCTAACTTTATTTTTTGTTTTAATCAATATTTTATTTAATTATTTTAATATTTATTTATTTATTTAATATTTCATTTGATTAATTAAATTTTTAATTAAGTAATTTCAAAATTCTTTAATATTTTATTTTATTTTAATTAATTTAATATTTAGTAATTTAATTAAGTTTACTTTTTTAATTAAAAAGTTGTCAAGTGAGCTAGTAACACATATCTTTTTTAATATTTCACGTGACATCATTTTTTTATCGATCATAATTACAGTTATGTTAACAAAGTTTAAAGCTTAAACTAAGAACATCTACATATTATTGCAACTCTCTTTCACTAGGTCAACTTCAATGGTTCATGTAACATGTTACTTAAATTGTAACTCATTTTAAATAAAATAAAAATGTTATATGGTACTTGAAATCGCTGTAACGACCCGCCATGACCGTCACACTACGAACAACACTACACCCTACTGAAATATATATATATATATATATATATATATATATATATATATATATATATATATATATAATAGTAGAATAAAATATTTACAACACAAGTTGCTGATCAAGCAACCAACATCAACCAGTTATATACAACAAAATATGTTACTACAAGGTAGCCTACAAAAAAATATTCATCTCCAGACACCTCCTGTGGCCTCTAGCAACTATCTCCAGTCTATTCCTGCCCTGCTCTCATACAACGTATGATCATCGCAGTCCAAACCACATGGAAACATGCAAGGGTAAGTTAGAGACAATAAACAACTCATAATAATTTATTATGCAACATAACAACTATACATCTAAACATCATTTCAACTTTAAACAACACAATCAACTCAACAGCTTATTAACTCAACTCATAATTTACAACTCAATCATCATAAAGTAATATCTTTTCAACACATGGCATATAACAACCTTATCAACTTAATTTCAACTAGCTTCAACAATATCATAGATTAACACACAACTTGTAAACAAATAAGCAACTTACAACATAACAACACTATCATCATCCTCAACAAGGTCAACATACAACACAATTACAGGTTAACAACACAACAACGTATGTACTACTCATATCAACAACAAATCAACTCATTAACAACTTATGCGTCGTCACACATTTCGACTCGGAGATCTCCTACAACATAGTAAGTAGTCTAAGTGGCTAGGTCTTACCAAACTGACAACACAACACATTTGGATATCAATCCATAACACGATAATGGTTTCTCAGACTTTGCCACTTAAACAAGGAAGTATAGTATTCGGTTAGGAACTAAGTTCCCGACTTCGTACTTTACTCAAATTGGCCACTTGTAATCGATATAGGTCGACCTGACCCCTATACCGTAGTCGCTTTATAATCGGTATAGCTCAACCTTGCCCCTATACCGTGGTCACTTTATAATCGGTATAGCTCGACCTTGCCCCTATACCGTGGTCGCTTTATAATCGGTATAGCTCGACCTTGCCCCTATACCGTGGTCGCTTTGTACACGTGTGCCTCGACCTTGCCCACACACGGGATCAACTAAGTCATAGAGGAGAACAACACAACGACCACTTTAAGGGACAACTTTCCAATGAGGGTTTTTCAACAAATTGGACTCTCAGAGCACCACAACTATCTCAATCCACACAATGGGATGAACAACTTCGAAAACATCTCCCCTAACTTATCATCACAGCTTAATCAACTTACAACTCAACAACACAGCTTTACAGTAATAGGCATCTTAACAACTTTACAACAATAAGAAACTATAGTCATCAATCTCAACTTTTAACAACTTTAAACAACATAGCAACTTTTCAACTTTATACTCAACATGCATCTCTTCATTTCACTTTCTACTCATCATACATCTCAATGTAATTATACTTCTTAATCAATTATACAACTATCCAACTTTAATAATTTTAACAACATGCAAACAATTTAATTAAACAACTATAGTCATTACAATATCAACTTAATACAACTTAACAACTTTATAAACAACTTCAACAATATACAACATATTTAAAATTCATCTATCATGTCAACTTACACAATATAAATAGCATAAATCAACTTAAGCACCCAACAACTCAACTATTTCAACAAAAGAACATCATGCATAAAGCTTCCCTAACTCTCCTGAAATTAAACAACCTTCATTCTAGCTTCCATCACCTGAAGATTGGCTCAGAATAGCCAAGAAGCGAAATTCCCTTTCCGAAGCTCAACCCGGAACTTCAATCCACCCAAAGCAAGCTTCTTAGTTCAGAGTCATTCTCTCTAAAAACCTTCTCTTCTCCTCAACCACCCAACTCTATTTATAGAAGTTTAGGAGTGTAGACCCCTAAAATTGTCCGGGTCAGAAATAAAGCTTGAAGACTCTCGAAGACTGAAGGATAATCAGCCAGAAGGACTCCTCGAAGGCCCTAGGAGGGTTCTCTGTAGGTCCAGAGGTCTTAGAATAGCTCAAAATAAAGAAGTGGAGGGAAAAAGCCCAATACGGCCGTACTGAACTCAATACGGCCGTATTGAAGCTTCAATACGGCCATACTGAAGTCAGTACGACCGTATTGACACTTCAATACGACCGCTGCGAACTCAATACGGGCGTATTGAAATTTCTGACTTTCAATACGACCGTATTGAACTCCAATACGACCGTATTGAAGTTCAAAAATTTCAATACGGCCGTATTGGCCCTGTAGGCCGTACTGCGCCTATTCCCTATAAATATGACGTCAATTGGACGTCATTCCACACTTTTCAACATAGTTTGAACCCTCTCCTTGAGTATTCTGGGGTTTTTGAGCAGTGTTCTGCCCTAGAAATCACTCGGAGAGTTGATCCGACGAAGTTCTTGAGCCCCGAGCCATTTTGCTTGAGGATCGAACCTAGTCGAGGGGAAATCTCTTTGATTCCCTTAGTTAAAATTTTGTTCTAGGAGAGCGAGGAGCGGGCTTGTAGAGCGAGGGAACGCCAAAACGCTTCCCAGTTCATTTTTTATAAAAAGCACGCTTCAAGAGGTTTCCCTTCAATCCTTCCTTTTACTGCTTTCTGTGTGCATATTTAAACTGTCATCATGTAGATAGTCAATTCATAATTGTTTAGAATAAATAGGGGTAATTTAGTAATTTTACGCTGTTATTTTAGAAAATAATCTGTCATAGGGAACCCGAAAGGGGCGCTGTGGGGTGCTAACACCTTCCCCACGCGTAACCGACTCCCTTACCCAACTCTGGTTGTAGTGGCCAAAGTTGATTTTTAAATCAATTGCCTTATCCCTTTTTCCAATGTTTTGAGTAAAACATTGGTGGCGACTCCACGAACCCTCCTTTTATGAAAACCTCTAATCCATGGAGGGTCCCGCTTGGGATTAATATGGATTAGTGAGCCTTTTAATAAAATTGCTCGTTTGACGAGGTCTCAGTTTGAGAATAAGTCATTCTAGCAATCCACTATTTTTAAACAAATAAACGAGTCCAACCATCCTTCGCGAATGCCGAAAGCCCGTTTCGGGCCGGTGGCGACAGATGGCGACTCCACTGGGGAAGCTTCGAGAGTCAGTCCCATTTAGTGACAGATTATTTTTAACAAATAATAGTTAAAATTACTTCATTACCCCTTGCTTGTATTATAATATGTTTATCTATTTGGCTTTAAATAACTGTTGTTTGTTTAAAATTCCGCAAATTGTTTGGAATAAATTGCACACAAACCTTTGCACACAACAGTTCCCTCTATACCCAGGGGCATGAGTGGTAATCCATAGGGAGTGGATGTTAGTACGGCCGGTTGATGGGTTTATAGGAGCCTATGAGACCGTTGTCGAAAAGCATCACTCAAGGTGATAACCATGAACTCGAGTCCGACGGTGCGTTGGAGCTTTCCATCGACCTACGACAAGAGGAATTGGGTCCCTATAATGGGGGCACCTTGGGGGCCTTTGACCAAGTGAGAACAGTTAGATCCTCCTTGAATATGCACTTTTCTGCAGGAGACCCCTACCTCGTAATTCGCTCGTGACTGTTCGTGGATGAGTGAATTGTCTGTGCATTGACTATGTGACATTGTATGAGCATACATTTGCATTCTTTAAACATACAACATTCCTAGTAAAATAAAAATAAATAGAAATAAGGATCTTCTAGTGCATGGTGTTGACATCTACCCTCATCACATTCATGTAGACAGTTTCCCTTTTCACCCAAAAAAATACAAAATACAGAAAATAATATTTACCCAAACCAAGCAATATCATGCATCATGTTAGGAAAATCCCAAGAAACATGATAATGCCTAGTTAAATAAACACTATGCATGCATATTCATCTCCATCATCTCATATCATGCATTTTACTGTAGATCATGGAGGGATCTAGGGGAGTGCAAAGGCAATTGAAGAAAGTGGACTTCTTATTATACCGTGCTGAGAGATTGGATCACCTCTGTACCTTGATGCCACGAGAGGCTCGTTTGGAGTTTGAAAAATCCTATGGACGAGTTCTCGACTTGATGAAGATTTGTGTAGATCCATCCTTTCTGAGAGCATTGGTCCACTTTTGGAGTCTCGATCTACATTGTTTCGAGTTCCCCCAGTTTGACCTAGTTCCTACTCTCGAGGAATACGAGCTCATGCTACGATGGCCCAAATCAGCTGGGGTCTATATCTTTCATGATAACCATGTGGCCGTGGAGAGAGTTGCCACTCAGGTCAAATTACCATCACGATCAGCTGCCTTGGTGGGGAACGGTAATGTTAAAGGTTGGAAGCTTGCTATGATTGAAGACCACCTTTCTTCCTTGGCTGGTGAGGGAGATTGGTTAGCTTTCAACAAGACTCTAGCATTAGCTGTATTTGGGATGATCCTTTTCCCCTTCTACGCTAACACAGTGGACCATGCTGCAATGGACGCTTTCTTCGCTTGGGACGTACACATGAAGAGTCCCGTGCCTGCCATTCTTGCCGACACCTTGCTCTCTGTTCATTTGTCTCAACAGAAGCAAGGGAAAACCATTCGATGCTGCACCTCCTTGCTGTATGTATGGGGCATTACACACTTCTATGCTTCTAGTCATATGGGGACCTTGCCCGATCCATTGAGGAGTTTCTCCAAGATCCCCGTACGCCGCCGATATGCTTCCGAATGGAAGGAAGAAATGGAACAGTGGAACATTAATCACTTCACATGGGTTTGCCCTTGGTTCCATCCGAGCCATATATTGACGAGATGCGGCAGTTATCCAAGCATACCATTGATGGGCCTCAGAGGTTGCATAGCCTACTCGCCTAAATTGGTTATGAGACAACTAATGAGGACCCAAATTATTCCTACTAAAGAGGAGCTTGGAGGGTCGTGTTTCTCCTATGATTCCGAACATCAAAGGGATATGCACTCTGTCATAAGAGCGTGGGAGAGACCAACCTATGAGGGAGATCTCGAACTTGGAAAGCCTCGGGTATCCGTCTCCATTGATTATGAGGAATGGAGGAGCAAGAGGGTGGTGCCTCAACCATCCACTTCTTGTGCAACCACAGCAACAAGGAAGGCATTGCAAGAACAAGTCGACGCCTTGACCAAAAAGCTGGAAATTATGGGAGCTCAAATGAGAGTTCTTGAAGAGAAAAATGAAGAATCCAGTTTTACTATTGACGGTCTTCAAAGGCAATGCAAGAAGAAGGACCACGAGATAGAGCGGCTCAAGGATGAGTGTGCTAACCTCAATGAGGAGACTACTCGGGCATCCAAAATGCAAAAAATTGAACCGAGTAGTCAACTCCGAGAAGTCAACGCAAAGATAGCGCACCTGGAAGCCGAACGTGCAAAGCAGGCACAGTTGATCAGGGACATGCAAGAGGACTTGCTATCGACTCGATCCGACGCACAGAAATGGCGGGAAGTCGCTCAACGACAAGCCGCAAACCTTTCCGACTTCCGCAAAAAGGAAAGGGAAGGATTGGCACGAATGGCTAAACTCCAAGAGGAGAAAGATCGAGCCGAAGACGAGCTGAACGAGCTGCAGGCCATGATCAACTATCACATTCAGAAAGCGAAGGAGGCTCAGAAGACTTGTGATGATATGAGCCAAGCCGTCCACTTGCAAGTTGAAGCAATGGCACGCCATGTTGAGGAAGCCGAAGAAGAATGGCAACGACGTATGAACCCGCCTGTGGGTTTCTACCGGCTTTTCTCTTTTTGTAAAAAATTGCTTCAAAGCATTGTATAAAAAGTTGTGCACTTTCTTCAATGAATAAAATCGAATTCTTGAGATTTATCGCCTTTGCATCTCATTAGTCATTCATTTTGCATTTATCTCTCCTAGTAATTAATAATAAAGATTAATAAAAAGAAAGAATTAATCGATGTGTATGTTCAGAATGGATCGCACGCCATTTGTGATAAAATGCAAACCAACAACTACGCAAAGCGAACACACGACGACGCCGTTGTTGGTAGTCAAGATAGAAAAAGGGGAAGGCCCCACGCCGTTAAGGATTGTCGCTCCAAGACCTTTCCCTTACGAATCAAATAAGGCTGTGCCATGGATATACGACATCCATGCTTCTACCGGCAGTGATATCTCCAACATCGCTGGACTTGGGGGCATGACTAGGAGTGGCAGGATCTACACTCCCGAAGATCTGCACGATAAAACTCCCAAGAATAAAGGAAAAGAAAAGGAGAAAACCGAGGAAGATAGAGAATCCGAGGAGGAGACTGATGAGCTGTTAAAATTCATCAAACAAAGCAAGTACTCCATTGTGGATCAACTTCACAAGACACCAGCAAAGATCACTTTGTTGTCATTGATCCTAAGCTCCGAACCGCATCGGCAAGCTCTGTTGAAGGTCTTGAACGAGGCATATGTGTCGCATACCATCTCCCAAGACAAGTTTGAGGGAATTGTTAACCACATCACGGCTAATGATCGCCTCACTTTCACCGATGAAGAAATCCCCGCCGAGGGACCTAATCACAACAAACCCTTGCACATCTCTGTAAAGTGCAAGGAGTACCACATCGCAAAAGTCTTGGTGGATAACGGGTCTTCCTTGAATGTGATGCCCAAAAGAACTTTTGATCAAGTGGCAATCAAGGGAGTCCAAATGCGCCCGAGCAACATGATCGTTCGAGCTTTCGATGGTTCTAAGAGAGAAGTGGTGGGAGAAGTCAATCTTCCGATCCAAATTGGACCTACCATCTTCAACGTCGAATTCCAAGTGATGGATATTACTCCTGCATACAGCTGTCTCCTAGGCCGACCTTGGATTCATGATGCGAAAGCTGTGCCCTCTACGCTCCACCAAAAAGTCAAATTCATTGTGGGTGACAAACTGGTGACTGTACAAGCTGAAGATGACATACTCATCAGCAAGCCATCCAACATACCTTATGTGGATGCAGCAGAGGAAGCTTTGGAAACCGCCTTCCAAGCATTGGAAATTGCCAATGTTGAAACGTTTCCCCGAGAAATGAAGAAGGTAGCCCATATGCTCACAAAGAACGGATACTTGCCAGGACAAGGATTGGGCAAGTACTCCCAAGGAATCCCGGAGCTACCTATTATCAAGGACAATCCGGGGAAACAAGGGTTAGGATACAACCCTGTTAAAGGTCAAAGAACGAAGAGGAATCAAGATCCTTCTCAACGTTCTTTAAGCCAGATCTTTAAGAAGGCGGATTCACAAACGTCAAGGCCGGTCGTCGTCATCAAGTGTCCTTTTCCTTCTAATAGGGATGTGTAAATTCAGTGACTATTAGAGATCACTCCTCGGGGACAGCCCGACCCCCGAGCCTCGATAGGGCACATGTTTCCATCACGATTATAATAAAATCATTCTTCATTAATTTCTTATTGATTCTTTTCTTGCTTACCATAAAATTCTAAACCACGTCATTTAACCCTGTTTGGATAAACATAAGTGAGGTTAAAATCGTCTTAATAATCAATAAACCCGCATCATTTTTATGTGGAAATGTGCATGACAGCTTGGAGCACCTTTTCTTGGCATCAATAAATGCCATCATGGATAAAGAAATCCTAAAGATAATAAGCTCGGCAGGAAACCCAAAAGGGGACCGCACAAAATAAGAACAAAAGACCCGCTAGGAATCCCACAAAAGGGTGACCTAGGCAAAAATTAGGGTTACAAAATAATGAACAAAAACAAAAGCCCGCTAAGACATCACAAATGGGTGTTTTAGGCAAAAGTTAGGGCCGTCAAAAAAGGAAAAACAAAATAAATCCATGATGGTACCATCAATCGAATTCAACAAGGGGCTCAAGAAAAGCTATCCAAGTTGTCAAAACACAATCATTAATAACGAAGATGTGCTTAACTTCATGAGTGTTTAATCGAACAAACCTAAACACAATAAGCCTGCCATTGGCCAGCCATTCTTACAAAATCCATTTTTCAAAAAATAAAACAATCCCCTCTAAAACACAAACTTTTGAAAAATATACCTTTTCCTTCTTTTCTCTCTTGTCCCTAACGATTTTTGAATAATCTAGTGGAAACATGGAGATATAGTGGTCAATAAGAGGGTTGACACATCTTCTAAAGGAAGGGAGAATCATTTGGTTGATAACACCAAAAAACAAATACGCATCATTCCTCGGTTACAGAAATCGGCAAAGCACAGTCTGTCTGGAGGAATGGCAAGATCCAAACAAAGAACGCATCGATTAATTCTTTTGAAAAACTGAATCAAATAGAATTAGGTGCATCTCATTCGCATACATACATACAGATGATAGGTGTACTAGAAGACCACTTATTCTCTGTTTATCCAAAAAAAAAAAAAAAAAAAAAAAAAAAAAAAAAAAAAAAAAAAAAAAAAAAAAAAAAAAAAAAAAAACCATAAAATCAGAAAAAATCCAATACGCCCGTATTGGTATTAATACGGTCGTATTGGAGTTAACGTTAAGCACAACGTTTCAACTCCAATACGGGCGTATTAAAATCCAGTACGATCGTATTGAATCCCAATACGATCGTATTGAATCCAATACGGTCCGTATTGGTTGTAGATTTTGTACATCAACGGAAAGGCCAATACGGCCGTATTGAATCCAATACGGGCCGTATTGGCGGAATTTTGCCTATAAATAAAGGCTTCCCCTCCCTCATCTTGCATACCTTCCTTCATTCTCCGCATTCCTTGCTTGTGAGTGCATTCCTAGAGAGATTATCGGAAATGGCAGAATCTTCTCGCAAAAGGCAGAGAGCCCCGGCCAGACGCGTAATGACAGACCGACACCGAGACCGTCTGCAGCTCATAGAGACGTTCACCATTGAGCCGTCAAGAGTGCTCGACTTTGAGCTTCTCCAAGCGGTGGGCTTGGAGAATGATGTCAGGAACTACTTCGACGCTATAGGATGGGGATTTGTCCTTAATCCACCATCCCAGCTATATTTGACGGCCACGAAGGAGTTCTTGGCCACAGTCGGCGTTACGGAGTCGACTAACAGCTACGGGGAGGATGTTTGCGCGGTGGATTTCTGGATGAATGAAGGATACCGCACGCTGACGTTGGACGAGTTCAACGTCCAGGCAGGGTTTTTCAGCCGCACTGATCAGCTGGCCTTCCGAGATGCCATATGTGAGTGGCCTGATCAGTGGACTCCGGTTGAGATGTGGAGTTTGCTCACTGGCCGACGGGATTATCATTCAGGGGTGAAGGGCTCCCGGCTCCCGACTGCTCTTAGGATCTGTCATAAGATCCTCACCAGTACCATTCATGGCAGGTCCAAGAGTCAGGAGTCGATTACACGACCGGATCTGCTGGCCTTATACTGCATGGCCACCGGCCGGAAGGCCAACCCTGGATATTTCTTCCTTGAGCACGTGAAGAAGTTTGGGATACGAGAGGGAGGAGAGTCCAGACAGGGGTACATCTTGGTTGCCCCACTCCTCTCACAGCTGGCGGAGACATGGGGATGTCCCGATGGTGCGGAGCCAGGGGCGTTGGCGCCAAAGTTGATTGGTGCCTCCACCCTGATTAACATGAAGATCATCGCTAGATCGCCAGGAGGGGGGTTTGTGCGAGTAGATGGCCTCGAGACCTTCGACGACCTCCTCAACAATCTCGACTTTGAGGGAGGCGACACCCCGCAGCCAGAGGCTAGCACGTCACGGTCGGACAGGGGATACTTTGACGCCCGCTTCGACACACTGCAGCAGAGCATTGACACGCGATTCGATGCTTTTCAGCAGAGCATCGACACGCGATTCGATGCTTTTCAGCATAGTGTCGGTACATGGCAGCAGAGTACCGATGCTCGACTAGATACCTTGGTGCAGGGGTTCGACAACCTCTCCGTCTGGATGCATCGCCGCTTCCCGGACTCGCCACAGGACCCGCCAGCAGAGGAGTGAAGACTGGCTTCTGTTTTAGTGCTTTTTCATGTACTAATTTGGTTGGGCTTAGCCCCATTTCCCAAATTTTTCTTGTACAAATTCATTTTTAATGAAATTTGCCACTTTTGAATTCAAAATTCTCTAGCAATTTAAATTCTGTACAGCAAAAGCCAAAAATATGAAAAAAGGCAAGATACAGAAAAAGCCAAAAAAATAAAAAGGCAAGAATACAGAAGATCCGACAATCAGTTTGCACAGAATAACTGAGCCTGGAGAGGCTCGCAGAAATAATACTCCCCAGAGAAACCTCAACTCACGCTCTTGGACTCAAAATCCCCAGCAAGAGCTATCAAAGCAAAATCGTCAAAGACCCCAATGGAAGTACGATCACCCAAGCAGAATATCCAAGTCAAAGGACTGAAACTTCCTCAGTGAAGATAGCTCTCCAACTCAAGTGTTGAGTGAGGCTAAGCCTGTAGAGGCTTCCTAAATAATACTCTGGGATACATAAGATCCCCAAATCCCCAGTCGCCTACTCAAGAGGCATCTCTACAGAAGGAGGAAAAAATAAAAAAAATCAATAATCATTCCCCAAGTGGAATCTAGCTCAGCCAATCATTGAACGTCAAGCTAATACGCCTAACAGAAGAGGCTAATCAAAATCAACGACAAAATCCCCCAGTGGATAACAGCCTACACGGAGGCAGCAAAATCAAAAACCAAAAGAGACACCCGAACAAGGATAACCGGGATACTCCACCAACGTCGAAAGGACGTCAGCCAATCATAAGGCACCGCTCACATCAGAAAGAGCATCTTTGTGTCTGCACCCAAAGGAATCAGAAATTCCCCAGTGGGAACCAACTACGCAATGGAAAGTTGGGACACAAGAACCTATGAGTAACTGCACATCCCCTAGACGGATCCCTGCGTTATCCAGCCCTTAGTGGCACAAAATCAAAAAACAACCGTCGAAGCAGCATCGTGGACTGTGGAGACAAAATCATCACGAATCCCTGGAAAGGAGATATTCACGCTACCCCGTCGTCACAAACACGGAGGTATGCAGCTTCCGGCTCGGACAATGAGCGAAGCTATCTCTGGAAAAGGGGTACTCACCGCTTACCGTTGTCATAAGGGTACTTAGCTTCCGGCTCGAACAAAGAGTGAAGTTAAGCCTGGAGAGACGGTACTTACAGCTTCCAGCTTGGGCAACAAGCAAAGCAAGGCCTGGAGAGGCAAAACTCACACTGCTTACCGTTGTCACAAGGGTACTTAGCTTCCGGCTCGAACAAAGAGTGAAGTTAAGCCTGGAGAGACGGTACTCACAGCTTCCAGCTTGGGCAACAAGCAAAGCAAGGCCTGGAGAGGCAAAACTCATACTGCTCACCGTCGTCACAAAGGTGTTTAGCTTCCGGCTCGAACAAAGAGTGAAGTTAAGCCTGGAGAGACGGTACTCACAGCTTCCAGCTTGGGCAACAAGCAAAGCAAGGCCTGGAGAGGCAAAACTCATACTGCTCACCGTCGTCACAAAGGTGCTTAGCTTCCGGCTCGAACAAAGAGTGAAGTTAAGCCTGGAGAGACGGTACTCACAGCTTCCAGCTTGGGCAACAAGCAAAGCAAGGCCTGGAGAGGCAAAACTCACACTGCTCACCGTCGTCGCAAAGGTGCCTGGTTTCCGGCTCGAACAAAGAGTGAAGCTAAGCCTAGAGAGGCGGTACTCAACCATCAGCGTCATCAGAGGCGCGTTGATGTCCAACTTCCGGCTCGGGCGTCGAGTGAAGTTGGCCTTGGAGAAGGTAAACTCAGCTACCAAGGATGTCAGAAGCGCCGAGGTATGCACCCACCTGGAGAGGCTACTCAACATTTTCCCACCGGAAGACGCTACAAGTCAGAAGGTCGGCACAATACCCGGACAATTGGGTCAACTCCTTTACTTGTCAGCCGATACACCAAGAGGCCGTCCGACTAAGTAAAGGGGGGGCAGCTGTAGACCCCTAAAATTGTCCGGGTCAGAAATAAAGCTTGAAGACTCTCGAAGACTGAAGGATAATCAGCCAGAAGGACTCCTCGAAGGCCCTAGGAGGGTTCTCTGTAGGTCCAGAGGTCTTAGAATAGCTCAAAATAAAGAAGTGGAGGGAAAAAGCCCAATACGGCCGTACTGAACTCAATACGGCCGTATTGAAGCTTCAATACGGCCATACTGAAGTCAGTACGACCGTATTGACACTTCAATACGACCGCTGCGAACTCAATACGGGCGTATTGAAATTTCTGACTTTCAATACGACCGTATTGAACTCCAATACGACCGTATTGAAGTTCAAAAATTTCAATACGGCCGTATTGGCCCTGTAGGCCGTACTGCGCCTATTCCCTATAAATATGACGTCAATTGGACGTCATTCCACACTTTTCAACATAGTTTGAACCCTCTCCTTGAGTATTCTGGGGTTTTTGAGCAGTGTTCTGCCCTAGAAATCACTCGGAGAGTTGATCCGACGAAGTTCTTGAGCCCCGAGCCATTTTGCTTGAGGATCGAACCTAGTCGAGGGGAAATCTCTTTGATTCCCTTAGTTAAAATTTTGTTCTAGGAGAGCGAGGAGCGGGCTTGTAGAGCGAGGGAACGCCAAAACGCTTCCCAGTTCATTTTTTATAAAAAGCACGCTTCAAGAGGTTTCCCTTCAATCCTTCCTTTTACTGCTTTCTGTGTGCATATTTAAACTGTCATCATGTAGATAGTCAATTCATAATTGTTTAGAATAAATAGGGGTAATTTAGTAATTTTACGCTGTTATTTTAGAAAATAATCTGTCATAGGGAACCCGAAAGGGGCGCTGTGGGGTGCTAACACCTTCCCCACGCGTAACCGACTCCCTTACCCAACTCTGGTTGTAGTGGCCAAAGTTGATTTTTAAATCAATTGCCTTATCCCTTTTTCCAATGTTTTGAGTAAAACATTGGTGGCGACTCCACGAACCCTCCTTTTATGAAAACCTCTAATCCATGGAGGGTCCCGCTTGGGATTAATATGGATTAGTGAGCCTTTTAATAAAATTGCTCGTTTGACGAGGTCTCAGTTTGAGAATAAGTCATTCTAGCAATCCACTATTTTTAAACAAATAAACGAGTCCAACCATCCTTCGCGAATGCCGAAAGCCCGTTTCGGGCCGGTGGCGACAAGGAGTGGCCAGAACGGCCTGTTCCGAATCCAGAATGGCCCGTTCTGCACCCCTTCACCAAGTACAAAATTTACATGCAGAACGGCCCGTTATGAAATTAGAGCGGCCCGTTCTTGGACTCATCCAGAACGACCCGTTCTCCATTCAGAACGACCCGTACTCCCTCTGGAACGGCCCTTACTCCCTCCGGAATGACCCGTTCTCAACTACATTTTATAGGTCAATTCAGTAGTTTGGAACGGCCCGTTCTTGGCTACTGAATCACCTAACCTACTACGTTACAATCGCCATTGATATTGGCCATTTATGTCATGAAGTGGTAAAACAATACTATTTTTTTTGGTAACCATGATATTGGTTTAGTGACTAATATCTCTTACAGACAATGAATGTACACAAGGTAGGTATTTTCTTTCAAATATAGTTTATTCCATACTTAATGTTAGGACTCGAACCTTAGACAACTTGATTAGGAAACGCAAGTCATTGTCACTTTTGTCAATCATTATTTTCAAAATGATTATAATATAGTAATTTATTTTTAATTTTGTAGCAATTTTGTAACATTGTACATATTTGCTAATTATTATTGATTTTTATCAATATTTAGGTTGTGGTGATTTTGGGGTTAATTGTTGAGAAACTCTGACAATTAAGGAAATTCTCGTGAGTTTTAGGTGTTTAGAGGATTTATCTGGGTATAGGTCCAATTTGACCCTGAGAGAGAGGGTATGTAAGATTTTTTTAAGACTTGAGTTTTATATGTTCATTTTTTTAAGAAATTATAAAGAAAGTGGTGATATGAGCTCTAGATTATGAAATCTCTTATTCTTTCTAGATATTTGGGAGTTGTAAAAGATTATAGTTGAGTGACAAAGTGGTGATTTAAGGCCCTTAATTGAGGATCATCATCGGAGTTGTGTGGTGTGGAGCATTCAAAGTTGCTTGGTGTCGTTCTTTTTTTTCTTCCTTATTTATTTTCGATACCAATGTAAGGGAAGCTAAGACTTTGATTCTTGTTGAGTTACTTGTGCTTAGATTCCTTTAAATTTATGGCTTCATTGATGAATTTGAAATGGGAATCGATGCATGTTGAGTTTTGATGTGTTGAGCTTGTAAAGATGAGTTCTAGTGATTCTATGATAAATGTTGTTGCTTGTTCTTCTTTGGGTGTGAAATGAGTTAGTGATGATGAGTATATGTGATATTACATGTTGCATGCTTGGAATCTTCTAAGTTTCAGGTGGATTGATCGATTTTATGATTCTACAAAGTGCATGAATTAGCATCGCTCCAGGTGCGTTGGGCATGGCTCAAATATGGGGTTTTTTACTCTGATCACACTAGACATGGAATTGACAATGTCAGACATGAAGAGAGAGAAACGTCGCTGACATAGTCATTTGATACATGGTTTAAATGGCACCAGGCGTGAGGAGAGAGAAACATCTCTAACTTGATGATGTAAGACCCCTAATTGAGAGGTGTTAGGTGTGATTGAGATAGAGCCTTTCTACCTAGATGACGTTGGGTGCTAGTTTAGTGATGTTGGATGTGAGTCAAATATAGGATTTTTGCTGCAATGAGGTCAACCGTGGAGTTTGGTCAGACCAGGCATGAGAGCACCAAAGACTCTTTGCTCATCCATGTCGAACGCAGATTGAGTGGCATTGAGCATGGGCGAGCCTAATATCTCTTTGCCTCAATAACATCAGGTGCAGGTAAGATGGCTCAAGACATGGTTTGCCTTGTGAAAAATTGTTGTTTGATTGAGAAAATGATTTACATGTGTAGGTTAGTTGAATTCATTACATGTCGCATGTGGATATATGTTGTTAGTTTTTTATACATTAATTTGGGATGATGTATATCAATGATTTAATTATTGATAGTTGAATGTGGTTGCATTATGTTCGTTCTATATTGATTTGGGATAATGTATATAGATGAATATGTTGTTGAAATGTTTAGGCAATGGTTTTAGAATGCTTAAGACATTAAGGTGTGATGGTGTGTTGTGTTGATCAACTTAAGACTAAAGGATAAGGTGTTTTAGAAAGTTGGATATTGTTGTGGTTTTCTATGAGTCCAGTTGTTGAAAATCCTTTTTGAGTACTCTTGAAGTAGATAGTTGAGTCTCCTTTAGGACCTTAGTTGATGCGGTATATGGGCCAAGTCAAGGCATACTGGCTATAAGTGACCACAATATAGGGGTCAGGTTGAACTATATTGATTACAAGTGACCAATGTTGATCCGTATGTGGGCAAGGTCGAGACATATATGTATAAAGTTATCAATCAAGTAAGGTACAAGGTCGGGATCAAAATTCCTAACTGAGTATTGTAATGGCGTAGTATTTGGAGGGTAGTGAGCGAGCTAATTTCATAGGCGACTTAGTTATGCAACCTAATGTGACACCCTCTACCCCATTATTAATATACAACAAATGTAACAATAAAATATTTCTTTTCTTCTTTTTGGGTAAATAAAATCTTTCATAGTTGACAAATATTTCAAATATCACAAGGTAGAAGATTCACATTCGTAACTCATAAATCATAACTCCAGTGTAGAAATTATAAAAGAAAAGAAGTTAAGATTTTCAATACAATTTAGTGAAAAACAAGAAATCATATATATACAAATAATAATAAAGGAAATATAAATTAACTCCAGTAAAGGTGGCAGTGCCTCCTAGTTAGGGATTAATTTATACTCCCAAATCATATAATAATAAATATAACAAAGATGTACATTTTGGTCTTTTCTCAAGAACGTTCAAAATTACATAAGAAGAGAAAATTAAAGCTTTTAAAACAATAACATCCCTAAAAAAAAAACAAGCCTAGCTATGCCCGATGTCACATCCTATCAGAACATGCCCCACTGAAGCCTTAAGCCTCATCACCAACATCCCCATGATGCTGATCATCTGCAACACAATTTAAAACATATACAAAAACAACAAGGGAGTGAGAAACATCTCACTCAGTTTCAGATGCAGAAATAACTGCTAGATAGCACACACACACACACAACATATATAAGTCACATGTAAACAATACATAAATAGTCAATATCACATATATATACTCATTTATCATGCTTATGATGTCATGGACTCAACTCATAAATGCATGCATGTGGCGCCATACGGAAGATTCACAATTCATCGTTGGTGACCCTAAGGTACACCTGGTTACATCACTGGTGACCCTAAGGTACACCTTGTTAGCATGTTACATCGTGGATGACCCTAAGGTACACCTTGTTAGTCGTGGGTGACCATAAGGTACACCTTGTTAGCATGTTACATCGTGGGTGACCATAAGGTACACCTTGTTAGTCGTGGGTATGCGGCCTCAGCGGCACACCTGGAGTAAGATATGCATATGATGCATGTCATACATTTATAATCTCATTAACTCAACATTTAACTTATTACATAATTTCATTTAGTACATCATATCATTATTTGTCATAGTATCATAATCATAGTTTGTCTCAATAGTCCATTCTTAGGTCTCATGTCATTTGTCCATATTTCACATGGTCATGTCATCAATACTCCTCATAAGGTCCGCATAGGTATTCACAGAGAGCATTCTTGTTCATATTAAAACTCATTTATTATTAACATTAATTTCATACTCATTTATTACTTTCAACAAAGAACAAAGTATAATAAAATCGGACAGAACAACGACACCTTCAACAAAAACAAAGTAGAGTAAATAGAAAATCAAACAGAACAACGGCACCTTCTAACAAAGAACAAAATAGAGTAAATAGAAAATCAGACAGAACAACAGCAAGGGATTGGGGGCCAATCCGACAAACAACTATCTAACAATTATCCCCACACCCCTGAGCGAGGTTCTCACTCCCCCCTTACCTGGATAAGCAGGAGCTGGAACTTGGGCAGGGCCTCCTCTGGATTCTCTCTTTCTTCCCTCTCTTTCTCTCTTTCTTTCTTTCTCTCTCTCTCTCTCTCTCTCTCTCTCTCTCTCCTCTTTCTCTCTCTAAGATTATCACTTCTTGCTCGGTATAAAATTTTCACCCCCCCTTGGCCCTATTTATAGGCAAACTGGTGTACCCGGAACGGCCCGTATTGAATTCGGAACGGCCCGTTCCGGATCCTTCGAATTTGTGCAAATTTCTCAACTGGAACGGCCCGTTCCAAAATCGGAACGGCCCGTTCCCAAAAAGCAGAACGGCCCGTTCTCCATACCAGAACGGCCCGTTCCAGGCCCGTTCTGGGACTACAAAAACCTCACATTTTCAACATTTGGAACGGCCCGTTTCACTTTTGGAACGGCCCGTTCCGGAACCCAAAATACCCCTATAACTTTATTAAAATTACGAAAATGCCATTAAAATAATAATAATAAAAATTTGGGTGTTACACCTAATGTCATGGTAGGCTTACACCCAAGTTATTCTAGCCTAACAGGAACACTATATTTCCTAGTTTAAGTGGTGAAATCCGCAAAATCATGTTATTATGGATTGGTATCCAAATTGGCTGTTGATCCAACAGGTGTAAAAATATTGTGCTGGTTCGATAATGTCAACTCACTTAGATTGCTCACCTCGTTGTAGGACATTTCTATAAGTGAATGCATGTACTTGAGGTGTTATGCATATGATGGTTTGATTTTAGTGTGGTTCATATCCTATGTGGTTTGTTGTTGAATGGCATGGTTGTTGGTGTATGATGAAATTTTTGTTTACCTTTTTAGGTTGTTGAATGCCATATTAAGGTGATATTAAGGTGCTGATTATGTTGTGAACCATGAGGTATGGTGTTGTCCAGTTGATGTTGTTGGTAACATAGTTGTTATACTTCCATACTTGTTATATCTGTATTCTTTTGAATACTAACTTACCTTTGAATACTAACTTATCTTTGCATGTTTTCCTTGTGGTTGAATTGCAATGATTATGTTTACATGAGAGTATGATAAGGTTAGGCTGAAGGCAAGGTTTGGTTTTTGTGAAGCCATCTTAGAGGATGGCTTGCTATTATTTTGTTAGATTACTCTAATGTAACTAGTTCGTTTAGTTGTTGCTTGACAGACAATTTAGGATTTTTATTTTCAATATTAGATTATTGTACATATTTATACACTTGTATATAGTTATTTTATTTTTTGCAATTGATATTAAAATTTTACATGTATATGTAGTATTGTGCATATATCTAGATATTGTACATATATTAATCCTAGGTAATTGTAACTCTATTTTTTGCAGCTAGTGATTGAACTATTAAGTGTAGGGATCATGACGGGTCGTTATAAATTTAGTCAATCAACATACTTTTTAAACTATCATTCAATTTCAAATAACCACAAACACACACACACACACACACACACACATATATATATATATATATATATATTATTGGTACAAAATATATAATATTTCAGTGGTTTGGGTGAAGTTGAGATAGTGGAACTCAATCTTGTTGGATTGAGAACTGAATATAGTCTCGGTGATTGAAGTGAACCAATATAAAAATACTTAGTATTCCACCTAATTGTTCTTCTTATTTCATTAGACTAACGTTACCATTTCACTGCAAAAAATATGCGATTTTTTGATATACACTATTCAATTCCTTTCTAGTGTTTATCTTTTCTCTACAATATCAAACACACAAAATTAAATTAATATATTTGTCATGTCAATATAAAAGAAACAACATTAAAAAAATTAACAATAGTAACTAAAAAGATTAAAAAATTGCAAGTATAAGAACTAAAAATATTTATCTTAAATTATAAGAACTAAAAATGATTGAAAAAAATATGCTAAGACTAAAAGAGTTTGTTTTAAAATATAGAGACTACAAGGTAAAGTAAGTTGAACTAAAAAATATTTAACCTATGATATATAATAGATAACAGATAGATTATTAACTTATAAAATACACAAATTATATTATTTTTCTTAAATACATTTATAGTTATCAATGTAAAGTAATTTTATACTGTCATTCACTCATAATTCACTATAAATGACCATTTTCTTGATTTTTATAATAACTACCATAAAAGCCATATAAAATATGATTTAATTGGTTAATTGTGTAATTTTTTTTACATCGATAGTGTATCATCATTAAACTGTAAACTTAAATATATGTATTTATCTATAACAATAATTTAAGTTTAAATATATTTTTAGTCATTGTAAAATGAACAAGTTTTGATTTTACTCTTTATAATTTCTTTCATTGTTTTAAATCCTTCAAAAATGTAGAACTAATGTTTTTAGTTACTATTATTATGTAATCATTTTTAATTATGTATTTATTTATTAAAGAGTTAAATAATCTTCTTAAATATTACTTTAATGATATCATATTTGTATGTGGTATATTTTTTTTAAAAATTCCTTGAAACAAATGTTAACATCACCGTTAAAGATAAAAAATAGTGATTTAGTTAGACAAATAAAAACAATAAAAAATATTTTATAACGATTGAAAATTAAATTTACTCATTTTACAAGAATAAAAAAGTAAAAATAATATTTATAAATTTTAAAAAGATAAAAAATAAAATAATTTTTTTTATAAAAACTAAAATAAAAAATTACTTATTTTTTAAAGATTAAAAATATATTTAAATCTAATATATTTTAATATACATACTTTTTTTTTAAAAAAAATTTAGTTTTTATAACAACTTTCAAATCACTCTCCGAAGTTAAAAAAATAAATCTCGTTCTAATGATTTTTTTTTTTATAACTTTTTGTAATCCTCTAACTAATCATTTAATTTTTAAAAAAATATAATAGAGGTATAGAATACCTCTCTACCACGAGTTACTGTAAATGAAATTATAATATTAAATTTGTAGCCCAATAAATCAATCGTTTTTATCATATTTAAAAACGAAATTAATTGTTTTTATCATAATATCCGTTAAAGTTATATAATATTTTATTGGATATTTTAAAATCTTTTACCATCTATTTTCAATGTAAAAGTGATAGCTAACATACTTTTTAAAATAAAAAAAAAATCAATAAAAAATTATATTAATTTTAGAAGTAATATGGTATGGCCGTATGGCCACTTTGCTATTTTTAACATGAGACTTTTTTACTTGCAATATTTTTTTTATTTATTCATTCATATATATATATATATATATATATATATATATATATATATATATATATATATATATATATATATATATATATATATATATATGTTCATATTTCTTATCAGTTTTTTTTATTCATACACTTACAATCACTTTCTCTATCGTTTTTTCTTCTTCTTCAGAATATAGGACTTTTCACCTGCAATATTATAATTTATATGTGAAATAAAGTATTCATTAGGAATTAAGACCCGTGACTAACAGACTGTAACACTTTCTTAGTTTAATTTGTTTTACTCTCCATTCTGATTTGTTTAAAATTTAAAATTATTTTTCTCAAAAAAAGAATAAAATAATTTTCACTATAAAATTAAAAGTCGTATTTTCTTTTTTATATTAATTTATATTAGAATTAAATGAATTATCTCAAGAAAGAATAAAATGATTTTCACTATAAAACTTAAAACCTATTCAAGAAGATTTTATATGAAAAAAGAAAAAAACATTAACATATTTTGTTTTTAATATTAAAACTTAAAAACTACATTTTGAGCGGTGTCTTGTAAGTTGTAACACACGCCGTTTAAACTTCACACCAATAATATTTTGACGCATTTTGCTATATATAATTTGTAATTCATGATTTAAAACACAGAGAAACATTTTCCAAAAAAACAAAATTAATGCATATTAAAAACTAATCAATATTTTACGCGGTAAATAATATTTGGGAAAAAATCTGCATAAATATTATAAAACATTAATATTTCTAATTCACAGCAATTTAAATTTTAATTGCAATAAATAAAATCATTTAATATTCAATTATTTTTATTTTCATAATCCCCGAGATTCCTTCTTTCGCCCTATATATTAATTAAAAATAACAAGAAAATCAGATACAATACGAAATAATAATAACAAGTAATAATTTTATTTTGTCCTTTTTTATCTCAAAATTCAAAACCCGGGTAAACAAAACCAGACTCCATACATCCCCCATTTTCTTCATTTATATATATATTTTAAAAAAAAAACTGCTTAACAAAGTGAAGAGTTATATTCTTTTTTCCGGAAAAGAAATCAGAAAATACAAATTTCTTTTGGCAAGAGTTTCTTTTATTCCGAAAAAAGCTTAAAAAACGGGTTTTCTTCTGGCGCCTTCTTCACAGTGCTGCGTTTTCAAACAACTTTTTTTTTTTTTTTTCCTTCTTCTTCTTATACTTGTTCACCCACAAGCAAATTTGTTACCTTTCTTACGAAACTGAATTCACAATCTCAAAGGGTGTCTAATTCATGGATCAACATAACCATACAGACACCGACCAGTTTTTGACTCTGGGCTCCACCTCGACCGAGCCTGAGCCGCACACTCCGAAGGAAGTGCTGCTGCATTCCGGCACCGACAACGACAGCAACGTTGTTAGTGCCATTAACGTTGCTTCTGCTTCGGAGCTTGCTGTGACCGTAGCAAGCGCCGATGCTGTAGGTTCGGAACAGCCGGGGGTGAAGAGAGGGAGGGGGAGGCCTCGGAAGAACGACGTTGTTGGGAGCGCGGTGTCTCCGGCGACGGCGCCGCCGGGGTATTCCGATAGCACCGCCAGGAGAGGCAGGGGACGCCCTCGTGGTTCTGGGAAACTGCAGATTCTAGCCTCCATTGGTGAGTTTTCTTGTGCTCATTATTAATTACTATGTATTATTGCATGCGTTATTTTCTTCCTTGTTTTCTTATGAGTCCTTTGCTTTCATTGATTTTTTTATTATAAAATTATATACAACAAATAGAATTATTTTAAAAGAAGGGGTATTAAAAAAATTGGTATATACTCATTTAAATTTATACGAAAGAGTACATGAAGGTAGAATTTTGTTTTGTATGATGATTTTATTCGATTTGAAGAAAGAATAATACTTGGAATGAGAATTTTGCTAGTCTAGATTGTGTTTCACAAAGTATATAATTGAAAAATATTATCATCTTATAAGGCATTACATTCTAAAATGGTATATAACTAGTGTTATTAGACTTATCAGATAATTTGTTATTAAATTATTATCTAATTTTTATAAATGTTTAATCTTTTAAATTTATGTTTGAAATGTCTAATCATAAATATAAATAAATTATATTAGAGATTTAACATCAACCAATAATACAACTAAAATAGAATATATAACTGAAGAATATATATATATATCAATTTATTTTCTTAAGATTGAGACTAAAACTCACATTCTAAAAACATATTATTAAATAAATAACTTATATAAAAGTTAAGAGTTGATGTTTATTTAACAACTGGACTAAATATTTTAAGGGAAATTTATATTCTCTCTAAAGTGCTTTTTCGGATAAAACACATTTCTTCAGATTATGTTTTTTCTCCAAAATTTTAAAAAAAGCTTCCTTAGCAAAGCAGAGAAAGTAAAAGCGCAAATAATACACATGAATAGCGAAAGTAAATAGGTGAATAATGAAAGTAACTATGTATTTTTGCTCTAACGGAAATTTTATTTCATATAATTATTTTTATTACTATTTGTTACTGATTATTTACCTCATTAATCACTTTAAAGAAAGAAGTAAACAAATTCTTTTAATTTTTTTTTGAAATTGTTATTATAAACTTTATAAATAAATTTTTAAATTTTAAATTAATATTAACTCCTCTTTTACAGTGTTTGATTGGAGGAGAATGGAAGGAGAAAGGATTTTTTTTAAAAAAAATATTGTTTGACTGATTTTTTAGAAAAGGAGAGGAGTGTCTTTCATCCAATTTTAACTCTTCGATATTTGGGAGATTTGAAAAGATGGGAAGGAGAAAGATTTTAAAACATCTTTACTATAATCTTAAATATATTTTTATTTATGTTTTTAAATTAAAAATTATAAGAATAAAAAGATAAATTCATCTCTTTTTTCTTGTGAATTAGACAAAAAAACATGTTTTTTTTCTCTTCTTTTTAACTAAACAAAATTTTTAATTTCCCTTTTCTCCTTCCTTACCTTCACTTCCCCTTGATTAAAATTCCTTCCCTTATCTCATAAACTAAACAGAAACGTTTTTATTTTTAATATTTTTATGTGAGGTCATTTAAACCTCTCAACCAATTTTCCTCCCTTTATTGTTCATATATACCGATATTAACATAATCTCGTTCAACTGTTCAATTCTATTTCTTTTAACATTCGTGTCCTATGTAAAACATGTTAGTATGTTACTATTCTGCTTTAATTATTTTTATAAAGTTTAATTGATTTCCAACGTAATTTTTTTACATAATCAATTATTAAAAAAAATATTCTTAAATGATTGTCATGAAATTTGACAGAAGGAGAGGAATTGTCTCTCTTTTCGTTTTAGTTTCTTAAAATTAAATAATTTTTTAAAACATAAAAAAAATAATAGAACTAAAAAAACTTATGTTAATTTTCTTTTATGCTTTGAAGCAATTTTTTACTCATCAAAATTATAAACACTAGAGTTTGTACCTAAGATCCTATACATTCTATCTTTATCTCCACTACTAGAGTATATTAATAAATTAAAATTTAGATTTGAGAGTGTATTTTTGATTACGTAATATATTACCTTTTTAGTTATATTCTTTATTTTTTTTAAATGATCTTTGCATTTTTTTTTTGTGTTTGTTATTTTTTATATTTCTTCTTTTTTCTTTTTTGTCTTTTTAATATGTGAATAAGTTGCTTCTAATCTCTACAAATTTTATTTTTCTAGGGGTGAACTGAAAAAATGAACAAAATACTATAGAAAGTAAAATAAAAAATAATATAGTAGAAGGACTAAAATAATAAAAAATTTCAAGGACCAAAACTAAAAAAGTGATATATTATAAAGATAAAAATATTTTTAAACTTGAACTTTAAAAGTACTATTAAAAATTTTATTGATTAGTCTCACTAGAGATTTCAAAACAGTCACAATTTTTAACATAACGTTTGGATGTGAATAAGTCGAAATGACACGTCTTATTCTATTTCGATTTTTAGGCTTGACCATTTTTAAATGCACTATTTTTTAATCTCATGTTCTATTCTGTTCTACGAACTTTTGTAACATTCCAGGCATAAAATAATATTATGTTTTGATTTGTTCTAAACTTCTAATAGGACCATCTCACATTGTTGTTTTATTGGTGTAGGCATTTTTATATTTTTCTCATGCTTGAAACTTTATTTGTTGCAGGTGGGTATATTGCAGAAACAGCTGGAGGAAGCTTCATACCTCACGTGCTGACTGTGAACCATGGGGAGGTAATAGGAGTCCCTTAAAAATTTGTCCAAATATCATATTTGTCTTCAGGAATGTTTGGATAAAGTTAAAAGAAAAAATAAAATAAGTTTTGTATAAACTAAATCATTCGTATATAGGTTTTTTTCTTCTTCTCTAATTTATGTATAAACTAATTTTAATTTATGAAAAATTTTATTTCATTTTTTTCTTATCTATTTTTTTTTCTTTTAAGAGTATTTATGGAGAAATTTATTTAAACAAATTTTAATTTGACATATTTTACGTATGTGGTATCATAAGAGAATAATGTTTTGGTCATTTTCAGGATATGGTTGGCAAGATAATGTCATTTTTTGACAAAGGCCATAGAGCAGTTTGCATACTTTCTGCTACTGGTGCTGTTTCAACTGTAGCCATTCGCAAACCTACTGATTCTGGTCATGGTATTTGGAGATATGAGGTACAAATTGTACAAACAATCTTGCATGTGTAACAATAATTATAGATTTTGGATAATGAAAATGGAGAAGAGAAACGTTGAAACAATTATATACCAAAATTGTTAGGGTGTGTTTTTGAACTTGTTTGAAGGGTAATTTTTTTTTTTATGAAGAAGATTATTATATCTTTTTTACTTATAAGTTTTATCTTCTTTTTTTTTTGAGAGAGTATCATTAAATATGATAACAATAGTCAAGATTTGTCATGCATATATAGGATTTAGTGGAGAAGGTATCTTTTTATTAATTTCCTCAAGGAAGGTCCAAACTTGAAGGGACCTAAAATTTTGCATGATAATGTTTAGATAAGCTTTCCCACTTCTTTTGTGTGTACTTTGTCTTTTATTTGTTGATTATTATAATTGATTTTGTTGCATACAGGGCTACTTTGAGATATTATCTTTATCTGGATCAAGCATCTATGCTTGTACCTCTACTGGTCCAATTCGTAAAACTGGCACGTTGAGCATTTCATTGGCTAAACCTGATGGGAGTATTTTTGGAGGTGTCGTTGAGAGCACATTGATAGCAGCTTGCCCTATTCAGGTAAGAATTCTAAAAAATGTTGTAGAGATTTATCCTTTGATTTCATCCAAGCTATGCTATTAAACATTGAAAAACCCTGATAAGATTTAAAGCAAAATTGAAAGATGATTCAAATCAATTACTCCATAGTTATTTATAAGTATAGTTATGTTGTATATACACCGGCACATATACGGAAAGAAATATTGTCAAAGCTATGAACTTTAAACCGCGTGGTTGGATATTTTTTTTTTTTTTTAAATATAGAAAGAAAAATTGAAATAAAGTTAAATTTAATTCATGTATAAGTTAAAAATAGATTTTGAAAAAATTAGTAAAAAAGAATTTCTACAAATTAACTTATATATAAACTAATTTTATTTTATAGAAAAATTCATTTCATTTTTTATTTTTATTTTTTTCTTCTAGAAATATTTTTGAAAAAATTTAGTCAACCAAACCCAAAACCTTTGTAGTTACTTTTGGGATTGGTTGCAACTTTTGATGATTGTAGACTTTATGGACAAATTAGTGTTACTCAAATTGATTGACAATTAATTGATTATTTTATAGTTGAGTTTAACTTAACTCTCTAAATTTTCAAACTAATCTCTTTTTTTTTTATTTAAAAATACTCTTCTAACTTTTAATTCTAAGGTCAGCTTAATTTACACTTAACGGAATGAATTTTTTTTTTTTCAAACATATAAGCACCCACATTTGGAACCAGCTAATTGAGACTTTTAAGTTTCAATTGCTAACCAAATATTTAGAAATTAGTTGAATTCGACCTAACTGAAATTGAAAAAGAAAGTTACACACAAATTTTATTTTATTTTTATACCGGAATATATGTTTTTCTGTGAAACATATTTTGAAACTGATATTTAAATATACACTATATAGTTGATAAGGGATTAAATTTTGTTTGATGCACTATGTTTATTTGTTATTGATCACTATTGCCATGAAGCCATTTTCAAACTGTGTCTCTCTGTGTACATCAGCTTGTTATGGGCACATTCAAGCAAAACATCAGTAACCAAATCAAGAGAAAACAGTTGTCTGAATCTTCTAGTGGGCCCATTGTGCTGGTTAATCCAGATTCAGAAAGGGATAACCTGAAAGTTCTAAAGTTGACACAAGGTGAACAGGGTTGTCCTTCACCACCAACAACAGCAACTATTGATGATAATGTCTTTCCTGCCACATCCAATGGTGTGACAGATAATGTTACTCCTTTAGATCACAATGTGCAGTCTGCCTCAGTTAATGGTGGTGATTTGGATTGCCAGAGTCCACAGCCTGTAACAGACCAAAGGACTTCTGCAGATGTGCATGCAAGTGTGACAGAGTTATAAAGTTATGTAATATAGCCTCTTTTGAGTTTTCATTGTGGAGAACTAGTTTTGTGCTGTTGATATCAGTGGTCAAAATTTTCTAGTGTCTGACTGTGGAAAATTGTTCATCTAGTTTTGGACTATGTGGCAGAGAACTTGTGAATCATCATTGTAAGTAAAAAAGAAAATAAATTCCTTTTGACTAATGTGGTAATTCCTTCGGTGATTTTACTTCTTGCTTTATTTTTCAAGTTAGTTTTGAATGGTCCCGGGGAAGTCATATTTTGCTTAAGACGCGACAGAAAATACCACATTTGCCTTCTAAACTAAAGGTGTGAATGGTAAAAGAGAAGCGGAAGAAAAGAAAAAGGAAAGAAGGGTAGAGAAGTGAAAGAAAATTAGAAAATTAGAAAATTAGATGTGTTTAATAAGAGAGAAATTGAAAAATGTTTTTATGCACTCCATCCCACAATGAAAAACATCTCCACTAAAATTAAGGAAACTGCATCAAAGTTACCACAGCGTAAGAATATGTCTTAATTCATAATATATATTTAAATTTCAACCATTCTTAAATTAAATTTTTTTTAATGAGTAAATTAAGTTTTTCAAAATTTAAAAATTATACAATATATTAATATAAATTAATATATAATATATTTTATTTTTATACGTTAATTTGAATCTATATAACAAATCAACATTAAATAGTTTTGAAATTTTGTAAAAAAAAAAAACACTTTGATTTATTTATTTATTAAAAATTTAACATGAAAATTCAAATAAAGAACATAAATTAAAATAAAAATCAAAGCATAACTTATTCAAGTTAAGTAATTGAGTAATTCTTTAAAGTTTAAAATTACTCCCTCTATCTCATAATAATTGCATTTTAATGGTTTTTACATATAGATTAAGAATAATATATCACTTTTTAATACAATTTTATTAGAATAACCTAATCTCTCAATAAATGTATTACTATTAATTTTAGTAGTTGAATAATTTATGAAGAGATAAATTAGAAGAAAAGATAATTAATGTTATATTAAAAAATGAAAATATTATTCATTTTTAAACATTTCTCAAATATTAAAATTATAGTTATTGAAAAGCGGATTGAGTATTATCCATAAAAATAAAGTAATGGGACGAACTAACAATTAATTAGTTTTTGATTTACATGAAATTTTGTAAACTTAACTATTTTTTTAAGAACCTTTCAAATCAATAGTTAGATAAATTAATTTTTCTTATTATATATATATATATATATATATATAATATGTACATTATTAACGTCTGATTCTTATAATACTCTATACACATTGAACATTGAACATGGAAGGAGGATACACATATAAATAGATAGAGTTAAAAAAAATAAAAAGATATAATGAACTATGGACAGAATGGTTAGCGACTAATTCATACCGATACCATTGGCCACTTTTATGGTCTGTTTAGCTTAAAAATTTGATATCACCTGAACTAATTGTGTTGTATGTATGATAAGTTGTTGAAATCAACGTACACAATGTTTTGACTTATAATAGTTAGTCAATTATTGTGTCTCTTAGTTCATAAGTTTATCCTGCAATAGTCATTAAATTAAAATATAGAGAGCATTTATGAGAAGAAAATATGATATGAAACGTGATATATAAAACAACCAAACTTCATTAGATGGTCCAATGTGATCATACATTAGCAAATAATTGATAATTTTTTGCATCAAGAATTATCTGTCTAACTGATGCTACGGCTGCTATAGCTCCCAATGCGGAGAAAGTCACAGCAATAGTTACATTCAACCAGAAAATAGGGCTTCGCTTTGATGGCTTAAATGTAAAATTATAGAAAATTACCGGTAAGATGAAGTCAAGTGGGATAAAGCCAAAAGCTCCTATAAGAGAGTTTATGTCTCCAAAAAATGGAAGCATGGCTGCTATAGTGGTTGAAATAGTAATAGCTAATGACCTAGTAATCACTCTTGGGATTACATTGCGTTTAGAGAACTCAGGACTTTTTGGATCTCCAAATGTTTGCTCCAGCACTTCATTTGTTGGTTGCAAATAAACCTGCATTAAAATTCAAGGGTTATTTTTTTTAAAAGTATTAACATAATTTTTTTTTCTTAATTACATTTTTTGTCATTTATGTTTCACAACTTTATAAATTTTGTCATGTAACTTTTAAAATTATATATTTTATCACCTAACTTTCAAAAATTTGTACGTTTTATCATTTTGTTAATTGATTATCTAATGTTATTAGTTGATTGTTGACATGACATATTGATGATTAATATAATACATTATTTGATATGATAACATGCATGATATAATGTCCTATATCAAAAATCAACATATTATATTAATAGTTAATTAACACATCAAATAATCAATTAAAAGAATGTCAAAATGTAAATAGTTTGAAATGTTGGATAACAAAATGTGCAAATAAATTTTGAAAGTTGAGAAACAAAATTTGCTAAATCATTAAATATAGGTGATAAAATTAAGGTGCAATTAAACTTATATCTATTTAAAAGCTCTAAAAAAATTTAAAAAAAATGAACTACTATTTCTCTAAAATGAATAATGAATTGAATCAAACATACACAGATGATTGGAGTGTTAGTGTGTCACTTACCACACCAACAGCGGATAATTGTGTTATAGTGAAAATATTGGTCATATAAATAAACCACTTGGGTACTAGGGGCTTCCCATTGTCCACAAAGTTGCTTAAGATGAAGCCTTCAGATTCGTTTCCAAATGCCCAATAACCAGATATAGATACGCTAAAGAAAGTGGCTATAAGTACAACATAACAAACACATAGTCCCTTTAACATCTTCCCTTTTACAGGTGGTGCTATTGTTGCCTACAACCAAAGAAAATGCAATTAAGCATGTAATAATGAAAGCAAATCAGTTATTTTTATCTTAACTGAAATGATTAATTTGATGGAGCAACTTGAGCTTAATTAGACCTGAATTTCTGGAATGATTCCGTTTCCATAAGTCGTGGCTATGATAGCAATTGCATTGAAAATTCCAAATAAGCGATTCACTGAATCACCTTTCACAGAATAATCCTTCTCTGGTCCTTTTGATGATTCTCCTGCATGTTGGTAATGTGCAAAACTAAGAAGTTCAATTCGAATGATTTGCCAATAGCATAAAGTGCAAATATTATTAAACTACCAAAAGAAGAAAAAAGAGATTCATAAATTACCAATGTATATGGAACCAGCAGTAGCAGCAGCACTATAGGCTAAGCACAGAAGCAAGGAAACTAGATTAATGTGCCTTAACGAGTGGAAAGATGGGATTTGAGCCAAAAACAACATGAAGCATCCAAATATGATTACAAACTCGTAAAGCTTCATGGTCCCATTTGGATTTGACAGCAAGTAAATTGCCTGTAGTTAATTCCATTGGAAAAAATAAACACAAAAGTATAAAGTGTGGAGTAACCTTTGATTAAAGAATCAATGGTTTGAAATTACAATGAAATACGTGCACAAATAGTTTATATATACAAACTATACTTTTGACTCGAATGGAGATAATAAATGAATGAAAAGAATAGTTGAAGATGATAAACCTTCATGCATTGTCCTCCCAGGAGAGTACTAGCTACAACAGCACCATAACAAACTGCGAACTGAGTTGGGCCGACAAAATAACGACCCCATCGTGGGCCTGCCAAGGTTAGATATTTACATCGATGGTGAGAAGTTAGGTGAAGAGAGAGAGAAGACAATGTCAAAATATTTTATTGTGGATTAATACTACTTTAATTAATTAGGATCTAGTAAGAGAATAATAAAGTGTATTTATTAAAAAAATCAACTGCTAATATTATAATTAATTTTAAATTTCATTTTATATGAATTTAATTTTATCATAAATCTTAATTATTAATTTTATAATCAACTATTATGAGTATATTTTATACTCCCACTATAAAAAGAGTTAAATCCCATTAATTAACAATTAGGGGTTGGAATTTGACCATCAAAATATCAATTCGTTTGAGATTGAGGGAGTAGTTTGTTTTGTCTCTAGGTTTTAATCTTGGGTAAACCTTCAATTTTATTATCCATCAAAAATAACATGTATTTACCAAAATAAAACCTAGAGCAACAAATTTGATAATATTTTAATTAGTGACTAAAATGATGATAAGTTTTTAAATTACATTACATTTTTGTTCTCTATATTTAAAATTTGATTCACAGTTCTAGTTTCTCAATCCTTAATTATACAATTTTAAACTCCTATTCTCTTAAAATTCACAATTTTGACATTTTTGGTCAATAATGTAAAATGAGTCTAACTTAGTTGGTTGAGCATAATAAGTGAGTGTTATAAATTCCTTTGATATTGAGTTTGATTTTCATAGATCAAAAAACTTTGTAATATTAATCATGAACTAACATTATACAAATGACACAATATCTAATATAAGTTAAAATATTAAATATTAATTATTGCATTATTTATCTAATATCAAATCATGATTTATATTATAATTTTAGCAGCCAACAAATGAATATTTAACAATCAGATTAAAAATGTAAATTTTATATATAAAATTGGTAACTAAATTTACATAATTAAAATTTGAGGAAAAATGCAGAGTTAAATCGAGTATAAATGAATCAAAAGCACAATTTAGTAACATTTTAATAAACTAATTTCATGACAAATTTTTCTTTTTTGGGACACCAGACCAAAATTTTTAAAGAACTAATGTAGTAATACATGTCACTTTTTAAAGAACCAAATTAAGCACATCATACGTACGTTTAACGTACCTTGGGTGTAATATTCTTTTCAAATGTACAAAAACCCATATGTGATATGTCATGCATGCCCCATATGATGCTTAGCTTTAAAAGTTATAGTGACAATGACTCAATTATTCAATTCTTGATCAAGTGCAGAATGAGACAATTTAAAGATAGTAAGTTTAAGTCGAAATTAATGTACCATGTGATAATAAAAAGACCAAAATAAGACATCCTTAACTGGCATATAACCTCAACGTAGACATGATGAGAGAGATTGTGAGGTACCTAAAATATCGCGAGCCATGTCCCTAAACCGTAGCTGACGCTTACCCATCTGAGCATGGTGTTCGAGAACCCTAGATATTAAATTGTAGGAATAGAAAGTCACAAATGCTCCTATCACCAAGCATAAGATCCCACTTGTCCATCCAAGGAACGTGAATGCATAAGGAAGACTCAAGAGAGCTGGTGCCACGATCGACGTTGTCAAGTGGTACCCACAATGCACCCAAGAACCTTCAAAATTATCACACGTAGAATGATGTAATAAATAATAATACTCATTTTCTTTTAATTTTGTCTATAATATTCTTCTCGTCTTTACACGCCCCATGTGCTCCAATTATTCTAACCAGACAGTCAACCATTGCACAATTGCATCAAATTTTCCGTTCGTCAAAGTCGGCTTCGAAAAGTACTGGCAATGAAATGATTCATTTGATGAACTCACTTAGGCCAGATACTAATTGTTAAAATAATAGGTACGACATAAATAAAATTAATTTATATAAATTATATTTTATTATTTTATATTTTTATTTTTAACTTATAAAAAATTATTTTAATCTTGTTTTAAGAAATGTTTTTGGATTTTTTTTATTATAAAAGTTCATATAATAATAATAATAATATTATTATTATTATTATTATTATTATTATTAATTCTATTCAACTTGAATATGATTATTTATAGAGAATATTTGTGATAATTTTTTAAAAAATAATTCATATAATTGTGGTGGTGGAGGAGGGGTTGGTTTACTTTCGGGAAGAAGAATGAAATTTCCTTTTTGAGGTTTTGTTTTTGAGCTAAATAAGGTTATGGCAGGAACAACACTTTTAAAACCGGGCAACATATTCTGAAGAAGGAAAGGTGGGAGAAAAAGGAAGAATCAAGGACAAGAATCACATACCATGGTTCTAAATAATGTTATTACATAAAAGACTAGAACGAAGAGTATAATTAAGGAGAGTTTAAGAAGGGTATGAATGATGATAATTACCTTTGGATTTGAGGACAAAGAGAGCACCTGCATCAACATCCTTTTGGTTTTGAAGTTGTTCCAAACCATTTGGATTCTCTTGTTTTTCATCTGGAAGAAGGGTACCCATCTTCTCTCTCCTCAGTGATGATCTTAATAAACGAATAGAGAGAATGAAGGCAGAATATTTAACACAACAACGCCGTGTTAATTTGACTTGGGAACTCAGTGGTGTCACTTTTATAACGCCGTTGCACTATGCAACGATCAACTTGAGAAAAAGGGTCTTCATGACCAAAATGACCTCATTATACAAAGAATCCAAACTAAAAACACTTTTTTAATTAAGAAAATTTTAAAAGTATTTCTCATACATAGCTTCGACTTTGTAGGAGAGAAAAAATCAACATGTAATCTCTATATTTCAAAAGCATTAAGTTTTCAACAACCGGCCAAAATATTCTTTTTGGCACAAATTAAAAAATAAAAATAGTAGCTATGTGTAAGCTATATATATATATATATACTTTTACTATTTAATTGATGTCCCAATAATCTCTACTTATTGTATAATTTTTATTCTTTTTTGTAGTGTTGTATACCTACTTTTAGGCTTTTGTATAATAATTTATGTCAATCAAGTTGGTAAGGAAACTCGATACTTACTAATATTCAACTCAAATTGATTTCTTGATAATTATAACAGTTATAAAATCGATGAAAACGAAAAAAAATATTGTTAACAAGCAAAGAGCTATGTATATAGATGATAGATAAATATATTACTATATTAGTCATTAGATAGATTAGATTAACTTAGTCATTAGAATTTTTTTAGCAAGTACCTCTATATTATTTAGGAAGATCAATAATAATTAAAATCAATATTAATTCACAAGGACGAAAAGAGATCTTATAAGATAACCTCATCATCCAAGTTTATCTTAATAAGAACAATAATTTTTTAATAAATTTTACTAAATAATACATTTTATTATAAGGTGAAAGTCTAAAATAATAAACATCAAATTATCGTAAGTTTTAGTTTTCGCATGAGAAGAATTATTTTCATATGATAACATTTTTAATCACTCATTTTTTAGTTAAAATTTATTAAAGATTATAAAAATTACTAGTAAATTTTGTTAAGTAAAAAAATAAAATTCATACACTATAATTTTTAATAAGTTTCATTATGTAATAAAATAATAAATTTAATATGTTTTAAGGCTCTGTAAATATTGTTCAATTTTGTTTTAATTCCTACAATTTTTTTTTAGATCTTTGACATTTTTAGTGTTCTTTTTTTAATCCTTATCACTAACTTTAATTAATTTAGTGTTAGAATAGGAAGCAAAATATAAAACTTTAATTAATATAATTAACGTATAAAAATATTTTAAATTAAGGTAATTAAATTATTTTTATGTTCAAAATTTAATTTAGTAACTTATTTGTTATTTTATATAAATATGGTAACTATATGTAATTTGATTTTAAAATTTTATGAGGTTAATTTTCATTAAATTTAATTTTACTTCTTTTCATTTTGTTATTTTTTTTATTATATCTCGCTTTTTAAAAAAAGTTTTAATTTACTTAGATACTTATAACACATTTCTAATATCTTACTTTTAGTGTTGTTTGCAAATATCAATTTATTAATTTTAATTGATTGTAATATGATTTATTTATTTTTTATATATTACAATTAGTAATTTTGTTTCCAAAGATAAAAGTAATGTATTAAAAATAAAATATAAGTGTTTAAGTAAGTTATAATGTTTCTTAAAAAAATAAATGCTAAAAATAAACTAGTAAATTGAAAAGTAAGAACAAAATTAAAAATAGTAAAAATTATTGTTCATAATATGTTAAAATAAAAAATAAATTCTAAATAAAATTATATGTAATTATTTTATTTATATAAAATAATAAATACATTACTTTATTAAATTATGTACATAAAAATATCTTAATTTAAAATATCATTTGAAATTTTAATTATTTTAATCAATATTCTATATTTTATCAACTATTTTATCCCTCAATTAATTAGAGTTAGAGATAAAATTTAAAGACAACATTAAAAAATGTTAAATATTTAAAAATGACAAAAAAAAAATCTTACAAAGAATAGAGTAGAATACAGCAATATTTTATTATCGGACATAATTTATTATTACATGAGAGGATTCAAACTCCAAGAATAATGAATTATCTGAAGTGAGATTTTTACATAAAAAATTTTCCGATGAAATTTTTCACCACTGAGACTCTATATATTTTTTTTTTGTTTTTATTATTTAAATTTCATCTCTCTTACTTTTAATTAAATGTTCAGATTTTACTTAACATAAATGTCACATGAGAGGTCTCAAGTGAGATTTTTACTTGAATTTTCTTTTATGAAAATTTTCACCACTAAAATTCATACATTATTTTTTATTATTTAAATTGTTTTCTTTTACTTTTAATTAAATATTAAGGTTGCAGCTGCCATAAATGTCACATAAGAGTCGTCTTTTAGAGACAGGAGAAATATATTCTGAATTGAACTATTGAAGTCATCTCACGAATGAAAGCTAGCTGTATTCTCGTTTTCACATGGAGCATTGTTATTTAAGTCGAAATAAATTTCGATTCAACGTCTGAATTATTAAAATATTAATATTTTTAATAAATTTATTATAAAATAATTATTTTATTTAATATTTTATTATTTAAATTAACTTTTTAATAATTCGGAACATGTTTCAGAATATTTTTTTTGGAAGATGCAGCATTTTTCATTTTTGAAATCTTTTGAACAAATATGATTACATAATATTTTCTTTAACTTGAAAAAAGTTATTGCAGTTGTAAACAAATTCAATGTTATTACTTATTACGCAGTAGTCAAGATGAACTAGGTACTACATATTTAAATCAAATTTTTAATTAGGCTTAAATAGTATCAATGAATATATATATATATATATATATATATATATATATATATATATATAAATGAGTTGACATGGTAACACTAGGAACAACAAAAATTAAAATTTTAAAGTACCACTCTCGTATCCATGTTTAAAATAAATAATAATACATATACTTGATTTCTTCTTGTACGATTTTTAATTTTAATTTTTAATTTTATATCTATTAGTGTCTAAATACTGATCATATCGCACCAGAATCTGTACATTTCTTATATATGAAGTTAATAATAAATTAGTAAAGAATTAATACTATAATTATATTAAAAGATTTATTTTTAAATAATTGAAACATAATCTTAAAAATAAATACACATAATATTAAAAACAAACAAAAAAATTCACATTGGTTTGTTCAAACCAAAGTCATAAATTAAAAAAATAATCATTTAGCAACACAATTATTAAAATTAATATTCCAATCTTTAACAAAAACTCTTATTGAACTTGAAGGTCATGTGGTGACAATAATCTCTAAAAGTTAAAAAGAATATATCATAAATTTTTTAAAAAAAAACACACAAATATAATATATTTCATCTCACCGTGAAAATCATCATTTTTTTTTTTGCAAATGCTTATCTCACAAATTTATATGTTGATTTGGTATGCTAATACTAATAAAAACTAGAACATGATAAGATCAAATATTAGACAATTTTAAAAAATAATTAAAACTAACAATACAAGATAGAACTCCAATTGAATAAATAAAATAATATAATATTTATTACCTAGTAACTTGTTTATGTTTCAACTAATTATGTGTAACGCCTAATTATATAATATTGAATATATATATATATATATATATATATATATATTTTATGTGTTATTATCATAATTATATTATTAATAATATTTTACATAAAGACAAGTAAGATTTTGTGGACTTATTTACATATATACCATACTAAAATATTTACAATACATATTTATGTATGTATTATATATCTTCTACTTCTACTGTAATATTTACATCGGTAGTGGAAATAAATTTACAAGTGGATTAGCATGATTGGCGGGCGGCAAAAAAATTACTATAATAGGTCCATCTATAATAGTAGGGATTTCTTGATTGAGAAAAGAAAACAAAATAAGACAATCCTATGCCTTGAAACATTACTGAGTTGAAAACGACATCCACATTCCAATTTTCCTCGAGACGCTAGAAATAACAACCGTAAAGGAACTTGAAATTGAGGGTAGAGTCATCTATTTTGTAATATATTTTAATTTTAAATAGAGAAAAGTAAGAAGTGAGAAAAATATTCAATAAATACAAATAATTTAATAGAATGTACATAATTATTTATAACCAGTATTATATATATATATATATATATATATATATATTTAAATTTTTGTATTATAATAAAATTTAAATTATTTTAGTAGTGATTAGTCAAGATAAATAAGTATTAACATAATACCAACCAACAAAAGGATATTTCACCGTTAAGTCCTTACTCATTTAAATCCTCAAGATCAAACTTTCAACTACCAATTAATTTAAACTTTATTCCATATGATCATAAAATAACATTTATCTTTATAATATAAAAAAATAAGCTTAATAAGTTTAAGTATTTTTAATTATTTAAAATTTAATATAATGTAATTTATAAAAATGAAATGTATTAAAGAACATTAATCTAGTGAATGACAATGATAAACATTATAAAATAAATAACGTAAACTATGAACATCTCATTAATTATTACGAGTAAAAAGTATCTTACATAAAATAAGTAAATAAGGTTAGAGACACCCCACTAAGTAAATATACATATATATAACATAAAAGAAACAAATATAATAGTATAAAAAATTTAAAAGGGATAAAAAGTTTCCTCCCCTTACCTTAAAAGAGTGAAACCATTTAGAAATAGTTTAAAAAGAATTTTTTTCCTTGTGCTCCTTCTTTTCTTCTCTTTTTCTTATGTTTTTCCTCTCCTCATTCTACATTTCTATTCATATTTATAGACTTCCCTTGTAATCATTACTTAGTTTGCATGTAATGATATGTTTTTCCTTTTTGGTTGATTTCCAATCATTGCTTACTTGTAGATAAAATTCTTTTTACCAATAGATATGTTGCAATATGTAAGCTTATCCATACATTTAATGTAGATAAGGTTTTATTTTTAGACTTCTTTCTCCTATAATATATATATATATATATATATATATATATATATATATATTAAAATAACTATTTATATTAAACATTTAAGATTTAACAATTTTAAATATTTATTTTTCATAATAATAATTAAAATATTATTCTAAAAAATTATTATAAATAGAATTTTAAAATTTTATAATGCCATTATATTTTATATATTTCCATTTTAGTTTCCTGAAAATATTATGATAAAAATTCTAATGCATTAAAATTATATAAAAACATTGTATTTAATCTCTATTTATTTTAAAATATGACAAACATAAATTTAAACTATTATTTTAAGAATAAGATAATAATAATAAAATTGAGAATATTATAATATTGTATCAGAAATTTAGGATATTATACTATGTGTGCACATAAGTGCGTCCAACGTAAACTTATGAGGTCTAGAATGATAAGGACTCGAGGTATCATTGTGCAAAGGTTTAATTGAGTAAGTTGTGAGGGTTTGTGGCCAGAGGTCCAATTGACCATGAGAGGGGAAGGTAAGATTTTATATTGAGTTGAGCTTTATAAGCTCATAATCTTCATAGAGAAGCAAGAAAGATAGACTCTAGAGGTTTCTAATTTCTTCTTCTCCTTCTTCTAGATGTCTCGGAGGTGTGAGAGGTTTCTTGGATCCTCAATGAGACAATTCAAGCATTTAAGGTTGAGAAACTGAGTTAAGTGATTGCGAAGCTTTCAGCTTGTGGAAGCTCATAGTTCTTCTTTCTCATCTTCAATTTGGTTAGCTCGAAGTTGAGGTAAGGAAAGTTAGGATTAATTGGTCTGGTGATTTGTTGAATTGTCATTGTTGTTTCATCAAATGTAACCATGTATGTGAATGAAATTGAATTGAATGGTGAGGAATATGAGTTTTTGGTGTTTTTCAACTATATGGGTGATTTTGGTGAATGATTCAAATTGACTTGCATGTGTTGTTTATTAATGATTTCCAATTCTATATTGAGTTGAGCTTCATAAGCTCATAATCTTCATAGAGAAGCAAGAAAGATAGACTTTAGAGGTTTCTAATTTCTTCTTCTCCTTCTTCTAGATGTCTCGGAGGTGTGAGAGGTTTCTTGGATCCTCAATGAGACAATTCAAGCATTTAAGGTTGAGAAGCTGAGTTAAGTGATTGCGAAGCTTGTGGAAGCTCATAGTTCTTCTTTCTCATCTTCAATTTGGTTAGCTCGAAGTTGAGGTAAGGAAAGTTAGGATTAATTGGTCTGGTGATTTGTTGAATTGTCATTGTTGTTTCATCAAATGTAACCATGTATTTGAATGAAATCGAATTGAATGGCGAGGAATATGAGTTTTTGGTGTTTTTCAACTATGAGGGTGATTTTGGAGAGTGATTCAAATTGACTTGCATGTGTTGTTTATTAATGATTTCCAATTCTATATGATGTGTGTATATTGTTGGACACAATACATTGTTGGATTTTTTGAGTTTTAGGTGCTTGACGTGATTTTTGTGATCTACATTGTGTAGAAATCACAGTCCCACTGGACGCGACTTTGTGACATGGGATGTAGTTCCAACTAGAGAGCTCTATCTCGATCACACCAAACATAAGATTGGTGGCGTCGGGTGTAAGGAGAGAGACTTTTCTTGAGTTGAGATAGTGTCAAGCGCGATTTAAATGGCGTTAAGCATGAGAATGTAGGAAGACTTGGACTTGGTGATGCTAGGCACCACTTAGGTGATGTCGAGCATGAATCAAGTAGAGACTCTTTGCCTCATATGAGATCAAACATGGGTTTTTCCACGCCAGGTGTGAGGTCTTAGGGGACAATTAGTGGGTGAATTTCATATGTGACTCGATAACCAATGTCGGGATAAATGTATACCTAGTTGTACTATTCCTAAAGGTAGAACCCAACTTCTCTAGTTTAAGTGACGAGATCTAAGAAACTAGATATAAAAAATAGATTGATATCCCATTTTTTTGTAATCGAGTCATTGTTTCAAATGCAAAAACGATTGGATTGATTCGGTAGGATGGAGTCACTTAGACTGCTTACATTATTAGGTGATCTTCATAGGTGATTGGGTAACGACACATTAGTTGAGATGTTTACATATGATGTATGTTGTGTTCGACCAGCACTAGGACATAAGATTATTTTGGGATTATTGTATACATGTATATAACTTGTATATATTAGTATAGGTGTTTTACTTTTATATACATGTTCTATATATATATATGACACATTATTTTCTTTAATCTTGAATATTCTAGTAGACTAACTTTTGTTGCTAGTAGTAGTGATTTTGTTAAGTGTGATGACTAGGATGGGTTGTTACACTTAAGAAAGGAAACAAAGAGAGGTGTTGCCTAGTTATGGAGAAAATTAAATTAAATTTAGGGTTTCTTTATAATATTAGATACTTGTAGTATTATTCTTAAAATTAAAAAATATAAGTAATTTTCAATAAATATATATATATTATTTATTTAATAGATTAATATATAACATGTGCAGGACAAATGTTGTTACGTCGGGTGTGAGTCAAGTAAAGACTCATTGCTTGATCAAGGTCAAGCATGGGTTTAGCCATGCTAGGCACTATTGACTCAGAGGTGAATTGGTGTCAGGCGTCGACGAGCCAGAGACTTTTTGCCTTAATTGATGTCAAGCGTTGGAAAGATAGTGTCAGGCGTGATGTGTTGAAATAGAATGTGATGTTCTAAGTTGTTTAGATGTTGAACTATGATGGATTATGTATGTGAACGATGATGTACGATGATGTTTAAATTTGTTTTTAGATGAAAATTGATGGAATTGATTAAGTTGTAAGATGCATGTTGTTTTAAGTTGTATGTATTAAGTTGATGAAAGTTGCTAAGTTGTATAGACATGTGACAAAGACACATATCTTAGTTGAGATGATAAAAACTAGAGGAGAGTAATGTTGTTTTAAAAATTAAAACATCTTATTATGTTGACATTAGTTATGGTGCTCTAAGAGTCCAAGTTGAGAACCCTTCAGTAATTAACCTGACTTCTAAATGGGTAGTTGTTTTTAAGTTGTCTCCTTTATGTTTTATGTGAAATTCGTATGGAGGTCAGGTCGAGCCATATGTTTATAAAGTGATTAAATTGAATAAGGTATGAAGTTAATGGGTTAAGGAAATAAAATCCTTAACTAATTATTAGAAGGGTGTATAATACTTAGAGGATAGTTTGCAAGCTAATTTCATTGGAGACTTAGTTTATGCATACTAAGGTCATGGTAAACTTATACACCAATCTATTCTACCTTGACAATAATATTAGACTTTCTTAATTTAAGTGGAAAAATCGAAGAAATCAACTTAAGTTGTTTACTTGATACTCTCATAGGCCTAGTATTGTATATACTTAACCCAATTACAATAAGTCAAACATAGTTTAGTAGGATTTAGTCACTTAAATTATTTGCCTTTATTATAGGAGATCTGTGTAGTTGATATGTGTGATGATAAATTAGTTGTTTAAAGGTGTTTATGATGGTAACATTGTTTGTGTGGTAAGTTGTTGTGTTGTTTATATGATGATATTGTTAACAAGTTGAAATTTGCTAAGGTGTGTTGCATTGAACGTTGATTTTGTTGTTTATGTTGCATTATTGTAAACTTATGTGGTGAATGCTATGTTAATTCTCTCACAAGTTTACCATTTCTTTTTCTTGTAGTTGAAATTGCAATGATCATACTTGCAACCAATGATCATACTTGTATGGAAGTAGGACAAAATTAACAAGATAGTTTATTCAACAGACGAAGGATCATGCAGTTGATAGGCCAATTTTTAATCTTTTAACCCATTTTTTCCTTGTCTAGCCTCGTCCCACTTTAAACAGATTAACGGTGAGATGAATTGTCCACTTTTCCAGGTATGCTAGGATTAGGAAGCCAAAATACAGTGCAACCAAATGGTCCAGAAAACGTAAGTTACCAAATAGTCTTACAGGGAAAAAAAGAAAAAAGAAAAAACTGTAGGCTTTGATTGTCAAGAATATGATATCACGCTTACATTATACTTGGTTAGGCGAAAAAAAAGGGAGAAAAGGAAAAAATATATTAAATAATGGTGTATTTTTATTTAATTGAAGAAATGAAGAAATTTAAGAAAAAAAATTGACTTCTCTTTCATCTTTCTCTATAATTTAAATTTAAAAAATTTCTATTTTATTTTGATTTCTTTTCATTCAAGTAAGTAGAAAATTGGAAAATATTTTATTACTCTTAGGATTTGGTTTTTGTTAAGGCATGTGCTTATCGACCATGCTTAATAGTATTTATCTAAAATATTTTATTGATGATAAAATTTTATCAAAAAAATGTAAATAAAATATGGTTTATTTAATTTCATGATTTCCTATACATTTCAATTAATAATAATAAAAAGAGTATTTAAAATATTAAATTAAAAATATAGTATTAGCATTTTTCATGTTTTCTCCCGAAATCAAAATTAGTTTTGTTTTTTAGTAAATCAGTTGTTTGTGAATGATATTTTAAACCACAAAATGATAAAAGGAAAATTATTACGATTAAAGAGATTTTTTTTTGTCAAAGTATTATTTTTAAATTAAGAAAGAAGAAAAGAGACAAACAATTTGAATTTCTCTATCATAAATGTTATAGAATGTATTTTTTTTTATACATTACGTAAGCTAGTTTTTGTAATGTAACCTTTTTTTTCTTGGTAAAGGTAATGTAACTTTTTTATACATTATAGAAACTATTTTTTATAATACAAATAATGTTCTATACGAAAGTTGATTTTCCATAAAAATGTATTTTTATTATTAAAAAAAAGCAAAATTAGATGCGTAAAGCATCTTCCCGTGGAGGAAATTCATGACATGGTGCCAAGGTAATGGACCAAAACATTGGGCCCATTTTGTCAAAGTTTACGGAGCTTCCTTAAGTTAGAGATTGGTGGGTTTTATAATTAAATTTTATGATATTTTTTTGGTATAGAATCAAATTTTTTTGGTATAAGAACTCTGTTATGTAATAAGATATTATTGAATATGTGAGACCCCGTTCATATATTTCTTCTCCCTACTCACTTCACTCTTCTCATTTTCTCCCTCTCAACTCATTTTCTCTCAATTCTCTTTTACTCTCTCTTTTCCCTGTTTCCTTTTTCCTCTGATCTTGGGTGGCAGTGGTGATCTTAGGAGCTGAGTAATGGTGTTGGATTGCTAGCTGAACCGTGCGGAGCTCTTCTTCAAGCTTCTTCTTCTTCCTTCTCATCCCGGAGCTCGAAATCGTCTCACCAAGGTAAGGGAAGCTAGGATTTTGTGTTGGTTGTTGTTGAGTGAGTTGAAAACTCACGGATTGTCTAATTCTTGGAGATTGATGGTTGTGTTTGAAAGATTTTCATTTTCGGGGTTTCGAGGTTTGATGGAAATTTGGGGTTTTTGGTTTCCTGATGGAAGGTTGAACATTGATGATTTTTCTTGAGTTTTGGATGCATGCATGTTGTGATTGTTGATGTTTTTGGGTTGCATGTGGTTAGTAGTATTGCATTTGAGTTGTAGCATGGTTTGGGTCTCCTTGGATTGCAAGTTCATGGAGGTTTTGAGTGAAAACGAAGCTGAAATCCATGAAGTTTTTGGAAGTTCAGAAACCCACAGCTATAGCCGTGGAATCACAGCTATAGCCGTGGAAGAAAAATGCACTTGCAGGAACCCATAGCTATAGCCTTGGATTCGCAGCCATAGCCGTGGGAAGGAAAAACGTGATGGCAGAGACTTGCAGCCATAGCTGTAGTTTTGCAGCCATAGCTGTGGAGAAAAATTAAAGTGGCAGAAACTTGCAGCTATGGCTGTGGATTTGCAGCCATGGCTGTGGAAGGGGAAATTGAACTGGCAGAGAGTTGCAGCTAAAACGCTGGATTGAGCACTGCAGCGGTGGGCCTTGATGACTGAATTTGGTCTTAAGGTCTTCATGAAAGTGGTAGCCTTGGATCTTAGCTTTCCAATGGCGTTGGAATCACCAAAAAAGGAGTTCTAGAACTCCAGATATGGCTGTTTTAGTGAAGAGGGGTCGAGCTGCTAGCTTTGTTTATAGCTGTTGCGGTTTTTATCATTTTTAACATGGCAGATGAAGGAATTAAGATTTGGTGTCTTCATGAGAGTTGTAGGAAATTTAATTATCTTTCATATGAGATAAGAATGAGCATGGTAGGAGTAGTATAACTCCTGATTCGCTGTTTGCTATGATGGTTGCCAGTTCACATTTAGTGATTTGGTTAAGTTGGAAATTGTTTTAGGTGCTTAGGTGTACTCTTGTTGTTTGGGTGAGTAATTTGACAAGATAGATGAGTTGTAAACAAGATGGTTGGGTCGTATTAGGTGTTGATCATGTTGTTTTAAGCTGTTAGTGATGAATGATTATTGAGCTGAATGATGATATTGTTGTACTGCGCTGAGCGCGACCCTTGTCGCGCTGGGCGTGAGACTCCTTGGGAGTCTCTGCCTCAAGGGCGCTGGGCGCAATTTGGTTTGCGCTGGGCGCGAGACCAAGGGAGGTCTCTACCAGGCCTGCGCTGGGCGCAATCGGGTATTGCGCCAGGCGCGAGAGAGCTTTGGACTCTCTGACTAAGTCTCGCTGGCCCCTGGAGCCCTCTGGTTGTGCCACGCCAGGCGTGACCATGAGTGCGCCGGGCGCGTATGAGGATGTAAAGTTATATGCTGAATTTGTTGACAATATTGTTTCATGCTGAACTAAGTCAAAATTGATGAATATGATGTGATGACTAGTTGAAATTGTTGTTTGATGATGATGAGTTGTGTTAGGTGTATGTTGCTATAAGATGCTTAGATGTGCGGTAAGACGATAGGCTGTGCTATTAAGCTGAGTTGTTCTGAATGTTGTTTATGCTGATTAATGTTGTCAATGCCGTGTGATGAAAAGTTGTGTTGTGCGGTATGTTGTTAATGATGTAATGCTGAGTTGTGCTACGTGATGCTAATGCTAAACTTTATTGTTTGAGTCGAGCTGAATTATATGCTGATAATTGTTGAATTTTGTTGTGATTGCTAAGCTGAGATGTAATTGATAAATATGTTGTGCTGACTAGATGTAAATGCTGAAAAATGATGTTAAGCTGTAATAGATGTATCTCGTTATGCTGAGCTGGGCTGTTATTGATAATTTTAAATGCTGATTTATAATATGGTTGTGCTCTAGAATGATGAGTTGAGTTATGAGTAGTAAGCTGTGTTGAATACTACTTGGCTGTGCTGTATGCTGATTTTGCTGTGCTGTTTATTGCTGAACTATATGCTGTGTTTAGCCACTATTGTGGTGCTGTTATAGCCGCTATGTTGGTGCTGTTAGCCACTATTGTGGTGCTATTATAGCCGCTAAGTCGGTGTTGTGCTCCGTGCTGATAGAAGCTGTTGTAGGCCGTAAGGCTGAGCTGTTGTAGGAGATCTCCGAGCAGATATGTGTGACGATGCATTGTGTGTTTACTACTATTTATCGATGTGTACTGTTGTTATTGTGGAATGATGTGAGATGTGTGATGTTATAAATATATATATACATAGCTGATGTTGTTAGGCTAATGGATGTTCTGATAGCTGTAGCTGTTTACTATTCTTAAATTTATGTATATGTATGTTGTTTCTTTCACTAGCTTACCCTTGTTGTTTCCATGTGGTTTGGACTGCGATGATCATACTATGTATGGGAGCAGAGCAGAGATAAGTTGGTGGCTTGTGGCAGGTCTGTAGCTGGCAGATAGAGCTTATTTCTTATGGACGTTTTGGTGTTTTAGCTACTTGGTGTAGTAGCTCTGGACGTATTTTTGTACATTTTGAATCTAGTCAGACTTGAACATGTATATATGTATATTCTAGACACTATATGTATACACTTGTTCTTTTCTGTCCGGTTTCTGGTGTACGGTGTAGCGTGTAGTGACCAGCCGGGTCGTTACAGAATAACTATGTAATAAAATCATTTTCCAAATATATTTTTCACTCCCTAACTTTAATTCTTTCTTTGCATAACTGATTTATTATTTTTTTAATTATCAATTATATCTTCAATCATTTCAATTTTCTTTAATGGCAAAAGCACATAATGAAAAGAAGAATCTATGAATCTGTATGTTCTCCAATTTTTCATTTTACTATTCACTTGTATTCAAATTTTTTTTAAAGTTAATAAAGTTAATAGGACCTTTCAAATTTCATTTATTTAAGTTTGGACACTTCTAACAATGGCAAAGAAAGGACGGTAGTTTTCCATAAATTTATTTTTTTTAAAAGTTCTAATTTTAAAAATTAAAAATTTTCGACATAAAAATGACCCAATATTTAAAAAAATATCATCGTAATAGGCTAGGAATATTTATTTTATTTTATTTTATTTATTTTTTGGGTTTAGGGTTAGGAATCTATTTTGTCGTTAGGGAAACCTGGTGCTAAGGGAATCGGCCAAAATATTGGGCCCATATTCAGAGACTGGTGGGTTATGCTGCAAGGTAAAGGTTACAGCCCATTCTAATTTCTATATGAGACCTAAATTGAAATGGATAAAAAAATAAACAGACCCAAATTGAAATTGAAAGCGTTATAATATACCTCTTTTTGGTAAACAAGGGGAAACAAAAATGTAACAACAATGATGGAAATTTCAAATTTAAAAAGAAAACCAAATCAGAATGTAAGCTCTGGTAGGAAAAAGATCAATCAAATAATAATGATATCATACAATAAACTACCTTGAAAATCTTATCAAAAAGAAATTGTTAAGAAGTAAAAAATTATTTTTGATTAAAAGAGAACTGCTAAACAGAAAACATGATATTGGTTTTTTTAACGAAATAATAGAATATCATAATTTAAAAGAAAGCAATGCGTGAGTTATCACATTTAGAAAAATACTTTGGGAAATTTAGAAAAATAAAATAAAAAATGTATAGAAAGTAACTTTTATAGTGCATGGATAGTAAATTGAATAAACATGAAAAATTTAATGTTATTTTGTCTTTTTTACATTTATAAGACATTCTTTTCTTTTTTGTCACACAAGAAGAAAAAAGAACTAACAAACATAAAGAAGTCAGTTTAAAGTCAGAATAAAAAAAGGTATACACATAAAAAAAAAGAAAAAGAAAAAGAAGAGTATATTAATGAATATATTATTGTCTATCACATCATGTACAAATTTAAGACAAGTATTTTCTACATGAATTGTTTGAGTAAAAAAATAACTATAAATAAACTTGTGGAGATAACCCTAATGAATCAAGTATGGAAAACAAGTCTCTTTTAGGATTAGATGAAAATGTGAAATTAGTACTAATTCAATCCTTTTAAAACTGTGTTAATAACGTGAAATTGAATGCCTTCAACACTTTACCAAAGATAGTTTCCCATTGAAAAGAATATGTCGTGAGGTAATAGATTGAAATATCATGGAAAAGATGATGACACCTTGCACAATGTTCCAAATTGGGGTGACAAGCACCGACACCCTCTTGATAAAGATGGACAGCCAATTAGTTTCAATATTTATGGAATTTAATTCATATGCCTTTCGTGAGTTTTCTGAAGGGTCCCTTGTGGAATCATAGGCCTTTAAACACAGTTTATTACACATCTGTCATATTTAGGGTTGCCAATTCTTCAACTTCAGTAGGATATGGATTTTAACTTTCTTGCTTGAGGTAAATATATATAGGATAAAATAATGTTATGAAGCAAGAACAATATTTTCTTTTCTCTTGTTTTTTGGCCGAAGGAGAAAATTAGAAAAGAAAGTAAAAAAGTATGTGAGGCCTAGCTATAAAAATAAATTCTTCCAGGATGGAGAGAAAATAGAAGTGAGAAAGAAAAATACACACAAAATTATATTCCTTCCATTTTATAATAAATGTTATCCTACATTATATCATACAAATTAAGAAAAGTTAATAAATAGATGAAACAAGATAATCATTTTATAAAATTAATTAATTATTTTTTTCTTACTAAAAACGATGTATAATATATAATAATCACTTTCTAAAAAATAATTTCTCTACCCCAACATAAATATCGCATTAGAAGAAAAAATAAGTATCATATTACTTTTCAATGTATGAGTTACTTTTTTTTTTTATTTTCTATTTATATCCCTAATAATATTATCTAGAAAGTGGTGATTATGTTGTATCATTTTTATCAAAGATAAATAATCACAAGGTTAATTTTATAAAATTACCAATGTTTTTTTTTTATCTATTTATTAGCCTTTCTTGATCTATGTAAAATAATTTGTGTCACTTATCATGGGACGAAGTATTATTAGTGATATAAATGAAAAACAAATAATTAATAATGTATTGAAAAACTAATATAATACTTATTTTAAAATTAATTTTTTTTAAATATAATATTTATTATGGGATGAAAATAATATATATTATTAAATTTCATCAAAATATAAATACAATGCACATAACATTTTATTATGGAAATTTTGTTTATGTTCAAAATATTTTAAAGAAAATGATTAAAAAAGTCTCATTATTTACCGCGTGTTTGGATTCGCGTCAATAATTCACGTCTTGACGAATTTGATGCGGAAGCAAGATATGATAGCTTCTTATTTTGTTTTGTACACATGTCGAGTTCACTAAATGTCAATCCAAACACGGGCTTAATAGTAGAATTTATTAAAAGAATCGGGCTTAGTGGTAGAATTTATTAAAAGAATCAAAATTATATTATAGAAGTACATTTATTATATATTAACCAAATCATGCATGTTACTTGGTACGTATTGAATCCCCTTTCTTATTCAAGGGACCGTGTTGCCATTACTGAAGCCACGCAGAACTTTGTGGCTCTAACCCTAAGAATCCTCGTCAGCAAATTGCAAGGATCAGCGATTAAGAAATATGATAAAAACACCGTAAAATTCCATTCTTCATTATGATTGAATTAAGGTATAACAAAGTTGGTCCTTGAAACCATAATGAAGGGTTGAAACTTTTCCAACCATATCTGAATGTTAAAGTGGAGGAAGACAAGTTCTCACAGAGCCAGCTAAGTTCATGGTGGCGAATTGAGAGATCATTGGGAGAGGGAATATACTGTGTGGATCAGGATCACGTACAGATAAATTGGACCCAGTTGCACGGTGGGATATCTTTGTTTCTAAAAATTCTGCTATGGTAATTAACAAAGGGTTGGTCATTTCATAAAATTACCACTCCTATCTTATCTTATAAGGACATAAATTTGAATAGTATTTGATATGAAGATTTTGTTAATAGATAAATCGAAATTGTTAGTGACTTTCCAATAATTCAATTCACTTACTTTTTTATTTTATTTTTAATTTGATAAAGTGGTATAATTTATTTACACCATAACAGCTGTTATATGGATAAAGTAATTCTTTTGTTCATGATTTTATGTTCAAATCAGAAATTGAACCCTGACTCATATATATATATATATATATATAGAAAAAAGAAAAGTGTACGGGTAGGGTCGTTTAGTTATACCCCTCGGCACACCTCTCGGCACATGTGGCCGAGCGGGATTTGCACACGCCTCGACACATGTGGCCGAACGGTACACACTTGGGTTATTTCCACGAAAGTGTATCGGCTATCTATGTCAGGTCTACTGAGGCGAAGGACGAGCAGAGTCACGACGAATCGGCCAAGATCATCGCATCTGGTGGCCAACACCCGAAAGGTCCTAAGTGATATAATTCATGAAACCAGTAATCATTCCTAAGCAATGATTAATAGCTAATCACGGGAACAAGTCAATTAAGGACGCATTACCTAGTCAGGTAATCCTAGTACAGGGTCCATGGAGGGCAAAACCCATTAATGTTACTATAAATAGTTCATATCTCGAGGTAACGATCGATATTCGTACTTGTCCTGACTTGAGCGTCGAAGTACCTTTTGCAGGTATCCCTCTCATCGAAATATTTGCTTGGAGTTCTCATTCGGCCTCCAAAGTACGAGTCAGACAGGTACAAAAAGCCTAGCAAACATTAGTCTTCAAAGTTTTGGTTAGGTGAATTACATTTTCTGAAGAGATATACTGCATAAAGTAATAATCCATGAACTTGTATAATATTTTTTTTTTCAAAATCAATTGAAAAAATTTAAAATAAAATAAATAAATCCCGATACAAGATAATTGATCTCCTTAAATATGTGACAAGAGTTGGACTGTTTGCTATACCTATTTCCTTTTTTTTTTTTTTCATAAATCTTTATTTTAACTTAAAAACACTATGATAAAAAAAAAACTTAAAAACAATTTTTTGTGTATGTTCTGGGCCCCTTTTGGGCCCTGCAACGTGGGCCGTAAGTTGCGATAACTATTAACTACTTAGCAGTTTCTCCCGCCATTTACCTTGTAACTCCTATATTGCTTGGATTTTATAAAAGAAAAAACTGTTGTACTCCATAGTTCTGACACATTGTAACATGTTGTGTCACTTTTAGTGGTCGCATAGATATTTGGATTCAAACGTGAATGGTAGTATAGCACTAAGGAATTCTGGTAAATAATGTTAAACTTGTGATCATTGTCAAGAAAAATTCCATTTGGCATTTGTGCAAACATGTGCTGGAGGGGGGACCGTGAGCTAGTTCTAGTGTCCAACCCTATTGTGTTTGAAAAATCTATACATTTCAACTCATATATATGGAATAATCTTGGATATATGTATATATATATGGTGGTGGCCTTATACTGCCATTTACTCATCGTTCTACAGCATTTCACAAATGGAATAAATTGGTTTCAATCATTTCTTATTTTGTTGTTTTCATATCAGAGCATAACCAACTAACTAAACAAATCTCTAATGAATCATATCAGACTTATAGTAGCTATTACAGGGAGTTTTGAAAGCAGGGTTTAGGTAAGTGTTAACTGTAAGTATGTGCATATATCCATGTGATCATGGCATATATGGAGAATAAGTTTACTTTATCTCTGTCCCACCCAAATTTTTGACAGCATTATTAATTTGGAAGTAAATTTAACTTGATTAAAACTTGATGATGTATTAAATAAGATTCGCTCAACTCGATTTAGTGATAGAATATGTTAATTTTGATATTACGTACAAAATAGTCAAAATTAATTAACTTCAAGACAGATCGACCGAGTTAAGGTACATGACAGATAAAATAAATTCCAATCGTTGAGTCAAAAAGCTTAATACGGTTTGATAAATTATCTGCATGCAGAAGAATATTCTACCATGACTCCCCTGTTATTTATATAGATACACAGTTCTGTCTATTGCTTTTATGATAGTTTAAGGGTTTTTTCATGGATAAAATAGGTATATATGCAGGACTACAAGTTTTGCAGATGTTGTTTTCTCAGTAAAATTTTAGTTTAACCTTAATAATATCACTAACATGTTTAATGAAAAATTCTATTTAATTAATTGTAACATGTTTTATCTACATAAAACTCGATTTCTAATTTAAAACTAGCATTAACAATTCCAAAATATCGTATAAAAAGACTTTTTAAGTGATGATGAAAGTAAATTTAAGAAAGTTTAAATTTAAAGAAAAAAATATCTTACTAACTAATATGAAAACATATGTGAATCTTTGATGTACAAGATATGATGATTGATTTGTATAAAAAGTCATGAGTTATGACGAAGAATAAAATTGATTTTTTTTTTGCCACATTCATAGATTCAAGGAAACACATCCTAATTTTCACATCTTTTTATATTCCTTTCTTCACTCTTCCAACGACACAAGTGTGTGATTAGGCTCCACCCTAATAAAGCTTGAATGGGCACTCTTTGTTTACTACTTGCTTTTCTTTGTGCTTCACCAGGACACATAATTTTGGCCTATAAAATTGGATCACCTTTGCATCTAATGAAATGTGAAACTGCTAAATGTGGTGTGCATTTGATTTGCCAAAGTTCGGTAACAGAGTTTTGGACTTTTGGGATTAGAAAATAAATTATCATAACTAAACATTATTATCTTATTAACGCTCATTCCCTCCATCTTCTTGGCATGTATGTACGTTCTTTCTCCGACAATTATCTCCACCAAGATCGATAAATCTGGTCATTATCACATTTGTTTTTAATAGCATGCGTAACTATCTTCCAGAAAATCCCTTGACAGTTTAATGTCACTGTCGATCTAGACATTTTTCATTACACTTGACACGTATATCATAAATCACGCTCTAAATTTTATCTTTTTGGTGAATATCACGCTCTAAATTTCCTCATACGTAATTGGGTCTTTTTATAAATTTAAATGATATCTTGGATGAATATGGGAAAAAAGTTCCCAAAAATCAAGGTGAGTTTTGTGCTACTTCGTGGCTTAATGTGTGGATCCAGGGTATCTGCTTTACGTAGGAAGTAAGTTTTTTCCTTTTACAAAGAAAAGAAAAGAATATGAAACAGAAAACAAAAAAAGAAAAATAGACGTATTACTATTTATCGATGCAAAAGATTAAAAAAGACATTGGTTTTTGTCAGTAAGATACTCGTATTTTATTTACACTATGATCGAGTCTTGAATTGGTCGTACTCAATGTCTCAATCTTTCCAACAGTGTCAACATGTAATAAGCGCATGCAATTTCGGTGTAGTTTTCTTTAGGTTCTTGGCCCGAATATTACTTACCCAAAGAAAAATGTGACAAACGCATGAAAAAGTCGAATTCTGTTGAAGAAAGAATAACACACAGGAGAGAATAATCCAAAAATTTATAGCTACATAATAGAAGTGGGTTGTTCTTTTTCTTTTGAAAAAAAAAAGGGACAAAAGTAGACAAAAGAAAAAGAAATTGGCATTAGAGACAGTGACTATGACCAAATTTGCTTTTATATAGAAAACAAATCGATTAGGTGGGCATAACAATTAATTTAATTAGTCGTACTTTTTTATGAGTGAGAGTTAGAAAAGAGAGATTTTTCCTTATAACCTCTTCCCCCCTAATGATTTTTTTAATTATAAATTAAATCTATGTAATTTTTTGTATGAAATTTCTAAAATATGGCGGCAATGGGCCTTCAAATAAGGGTATCGATGAGTCAAGGAGAGTTGCTGAGTGGGTCTCTATGGTCTTCATTTTGTAGACACACAATTAAATTGTGGGTAATCTTGCCCTAATTGATCGACAAAAGAAAGAAGAAATGGTCGAGCTGAGATTCTCCTTCTACAATTATCTAATTTGCATTTTGAATTGTCTATCAAACCTAAAATTCAGGATTTGACAAAACGGATTTTAGTTAGATTAAGAGAAACAAAGGTTAATTAATTTGATTTCCAAATCAATTTTGCCATTTACATGGCTTGCTACACATGATGTTCCAAAATCACCGACAACCTCTTAATAATACCAAGTTACTACAAATTGCACTGAGAGTTATTGATGTATAGCTATCAATGGTAGTAGAGGAACGATTGCTATTGGCCACCGACAGTTTCATTACTTGAATGATGAATAGTGCTAAAAAATGGTTTCCGATACGTTATAGCAAATAACACCTAAAACTTAAAGCTGTTGTATTATTTTAATATAAGTTGTTTGCTTCCATGGATATAGTAGGACCAAGGAATCAGATTTGATTGTCCACTTCCTTCTTATTTCATTTATTTATCCTTAATTTAATTCCATTTGCTTGTGTAAGCCCATAAGAGAAGAAGGCAACAATAAATTTTTATATACAATTTTTTAAAAGGATAAATATTTAGATGCTTGTAGAAGAAAAATGTTATTTAGATAAATTAATTATTTGAGAAGTTTAAGTTTAACATATATGTATCTAAGATCCTTCAATAGCTCAATTTAATTTTAGATCAGTTTTTTTTATCTATCAAAATTTTAATGTGGCACAAAAATTTTAACTTAAAATGTTGTATATATTATAATTAGTCTTACCCTCCACTACTAGAATATTTAAGTCTGTTTTTAACTATGTAAATGAAATAATATTTTATGATAATGCACACGAATCTAATTCTTAAATAATCTAAAATGCAGATACATTTATCTTTAGTTTATTTAAAATACATTATAATCGTAAGGTTGTTGTACCAACAAATAATTTTAAGGGATAATTCATTGCTATTTAATACACTTTAAAGGTGCCTTATTTATCACAAATTAATTAACTACTAACTATTAAGTAAAAAAAACATTATTGGTTTTATACTTTTTTGAATCTCTAACATCTACTCTTTTTACATTATTAAAGATTAAAGAAATACCATCTTAATTATAACATTAACAAATATATGATTATAATAAGAAACAAGCAATGAATAGAATAAGAGACTAATTAAAGGGGGTAGTTGGTTAGTTAACTATAGCTAATATTGTACAAAAGATTTACGATTAATGACTATAAATTTTTATTACAAGTGATTTGATATTTATATTTTTTAATTAGAAATTAATATATAATCTTTGATTTGATTTAAAGTTATAACTAATTATACTATTTTATTTAAGTAATAAGTCTCCTAATTATACCAAATAAATTAGTTATTTAAAGTGATGACCGGCGTATCAAAAGGAGAGTGGAAGGGATATTCTTTCCTTGATAATTATATTGATCATTGATTTATGTGGTCCTTAAAGTCGACTTGTTTATTTTTACTTGGCCCATTTTTCAGATTTAAGATCATAAAATAAATAAATAAATAAATAAAAGACTTTAAAAAGTAGGAGATGACCGATTGTGCATGAGACAAAATTAATATGTCTGCAGCCACCAATTGATTATTGTGTTTTGGATGAACGATCTAAATCAAAGCAACAATCGCAGGCAATACAAGAGAGAGTAGAGCGCAAAATAATGCGTATGTTACTGGAGAAATAGCATATCAATAACCAATTAGCTGAAGATTTGTCAAAGTTAGTTCTTTTGAAAGCAATGGATTTGTGTGCATTAATGTGTTTTTTTTTCTTAAAAAACAAGGGAAAGAAGAATAAGACTTGTCCAATGTGACTGCAAAAGTTCTTCTTCTTTGTTTTAATGTTCTTGAAAATTATTTATTGTTAATGGGGTCATTAAGTTGAAAGATTTATTTATAAACATGATTCACAATATATCTTAAAATTAACAATCATTTATTAATTTCTGTTCGCTAGAAGTGATTTTTGCTATTTATAATACAAAAATTAAGTATAGGTGATTAAAGATAGGAACAAATTGAGATAATTTCTTTTTCTTTTCTTTTCTTTTAAGTACATCTCATGTGTTGTAGGGTTTATATAATTTCGGTCAATCTTTCATTGAGGGTTAACTCTCACAGCATAACTTAAGAGAAACACATGAATTGTATGATATTCCTCGAGTAACTTTTCCTTTTTCTTCTTTTTTCCCCCTTTTTGTTTGAGAAAGTTAATGTAGCTGTGTTGTATGGATCCCTTTTTCATACATATTCTGCAACAAAAAATTAATATAAAAAAAGAAGATAACTTTAAACAAAGAAAACAACAAAGATAAGAACAAAAAAAGGTGGGTAGCATAGGTGTGTGTCCACAGGAGTACATACTCAATGTGGTGGGTAGGTCATATTTCCAACCCTTTTTCACATGATATTTATGAGCATCTCCTGAGAATATCAACAGAACTCTAAATCGAATGCACCTAGAAATGATATATCTTCTAGTTATAGATACTTTGGAATCCGCAAACTCAAAATCCCAATACAATTTTCACTCAATTCAAACTAGAATTGTAAGAATATTTGGAAATAAAGTTACCTTTGACTAGGGCTTTTTAGGGTTTAAGATGAGGATTGAGGAGTTTTCTTAGTTTTTTTCAAAGGGGATATAAAATGAAACATTTTTATCTTAGTCTCATTATTATTGTACCCACCTCACCTAATTAAGCAAATTGTTCATGACATCAATGCAAGTACTAGCTAATGAGAATAATATAAAAAATTAAGATCCTAGTTGTTATTTAGCGATTGAAAATTACCACCTCTAGATTAAAAAAAGGGTACGTAAGTACAAGAATAATGCACGGTGGTGGAGATAAGCTCAACCATGATTAGTTCAATGACAATCACACTTTTTTTTCAACTTTTCACATGGATTAACAGTAAACCTAGTTTTTGACTTTTGGAGAGATACCCAGATTGAAGGAAATTTTGAATTTTCAAATTGTAAACAGGATTTGGATTCCCTGCATTTGATTTTTTCATCTGCACAAAATCTACACCCTTTATTTAATAATTAAAAATTTCATAAATATATAAGATATAAATATAATGTGATGTCTGGGGCTCTAGGAGTTCAGTTTCCTGAACACATTGCCGAAAGAAGAACAACACCACAAAAGAAGCCCAAAACTTTGACAACATGACAGACATGACTCCTTAATCAAGGGCTTGTAAGTGTCAGGTGGTTAATTATATTAAGGTCCCATCGAGAACCGATATAAGCATTATTCCAGAGCGCTAAATTTCATGTCACTCATTAATACCTCACATGATTATTTCTTCCAACTTGCTAAGGTTAATATTAAGATTGTTTGTAAGTGACTTAAGTTTAGTATTAAGAACTAATTAAATTATGCTGTGTATATAGTTATCCCCCTAAATTGTTCCACATGTTTGTAGTCTTAGCCATTACAAGTGTCACGTTCCTGATAATGACACTTTCAATAAATTAAGGTTGAGTAAACACCCGCACTTCACTCACTGTTCACTATGCATTAACTTTTCATTCTGACATAGCTCTCCAATTGCATTTGGACTTTCCCTTGGGAAGGAATGGAGAGAGCAAAAATGAGAGAAAAATAAATATTAGTTGACACAATCACCCACAAATCATTCCATATAATAAAATTAAATTCACATTCTTTAAATAATGCTTTCAGTGTCTGTTTTACAAATATATAAAAAAACATAATTCAAGTAAAAGACTTTTTGTTTTTACACAATTATAATTAAAGACTAACTTTACTTATAATATGACTTTTATTAACAAAATATTATTTTAATATTAATAAAAATCGATCTTAAAAATATCATGTTAACTTTCATATTTTAAAACAAGTCTTACAATCACATGTTTAAGAAAGTTAATTAAAAAAAATTCTAATAAAAATGATAAATCAAGTTTCTTTTTTATAAAAATTAATCATTAAAAATTAATAAATATTTCATATTAATAATATAATTAAAAAAATACATTAAATTTTATAATTAAGAGAGGAAAATAGGTAAACAATTATTTGCATAGTTTATTTGATTATAATTCAGATTGGATCGATGATCTTGACTGAAAATGCTTTTGCTCTCTCAAAACTTTGCCTTGTAGATTAAAATATTCTATAATAAATTAACGTCTCTTGAACAGTTACTATTAATATATAATTGAACAAATGTGTTTGCCATCCTGTATTGGGGCACAATTTGGACTGTTCAGAATCCGTTTTTTTGTCCATATGGATAATATGTTGTTACAATTTGAAGTTATATATGTGTTATATGCATAATTAAAACTCAATTTGGATGTTTTCTTTAATCAAAGTTAATATCAATTCGACTAAGCCAACATAATAATAATTTATTTTCAGATGCTTACTTATTCCGACCCATAAAGTTAATTATATGTATAGTAGTCATGGCTCTTATTCCCCAATAATTGTTGCATGGTTGTAATCTTTGGCAGAGCACAAATAAATAAATAAATAAATAAATAAATAAAACTTCCATTGTTCAATCATTTAAAATTAATTGCCTCTGATTTCAACTACCAGTGGCTCATCCCTTCACATTAAAAATAGTAGAAGTCCTTCTACAAGTCAAGAAATAAAAAGGAAAGTTTAAGTCCTAATATTAAAATTTAACAAGCATTGAAACATTTTTTTGTCTAGTGGTCGTTGTTTATCCAATTAAAATTTTAGTTTGTAATGGTAATTGAACTTATCAAATAGGTATATATTATAAAAAATCGTTTATAATGGACAATAATTTTAATCAGATTCTAAACTACATAAAAGTAATTATTCATAAAATTATAAAAATATAAATATAATTAAACATGACATTAATTTGCATATGTATGAATAAAATAAGTATAATGCTTGTTAATTAAATTAATATTGCGATTAATTATCAAATTTTAAGATTTTAAATTTGAGTCTTAGGTTCGATAAAAAAAATATAATGAAAAAATATTAATATAATTAAATCTCGAGGAAAATTAATTTCTGATAAAATTAATAGATACTTTTGTTCATATCATGATAAAAAAAATAATTTAAAAATAATTTTCTCCCCCTCAATCAAATATTAACTTTTCCAGCAGCTTTATTTTATGTTATTGATCCCAGTTTTTAAACAGTCATTTTGTCCCTAAAAAATAAAGAGCAGAGTCACATTAGTCAAAACTAAAAATATCTTAAACAAGTTGTTAATTAAAAATGTCCAATAAATTTTTATATTTGACTATCACTATTTTAATCTCTTAATATACATTAGTATTATTACTTTAATCATACGTTATTTTAAATTTTAGACTAATATTAATATAGTTGTTAATTTATACTTTCAGAAACTTATATTTCTCTTAATTTCAAAAGTTAATAAATGATCACCTCATTCTACCTCTTTACTCATCTTCCAATTTCGAAACTAACTTAAATATGGAAGTGTAGACTTTCCTCCAACTGCACCAATGGCTAGGACACATATGAATATTGTATATCAAAACTTACATCAGAGAGGTGATAACACTAATTATCATCATTCTTTCTTGTAATTGTAGTACATTTGAATTCTACTAAGATTTATCATGCATTTTTTTTTTTTCCTTGGGAATATTCCATTCCTTGTCAGTTTCTTATGTCATCACTGTTACACTAAATAGGGGGAAAAATTGAACCAAAGGCAATAAACTTTAGCAGAAAAAAGGAAAGCAAATCCTAACCAGACGTAAATATATATATAAGCTATCATACAGAGGTTGAAGCAGAAAAAACAAAGTACTTGTAGAAGAGGAAATTTCGATACTTCAAATGAAAAATGTGTCTTAGCCAAAACTATATAGAGAATGTGATATAAAAGGAAAAAGGAGCTCATCTTAGAAAAGAAAAAAATAAATATTTTATTTTTCCTGAAAAGGAATTCTTTAAGTAAGTGTTTGGAAGTGGCCTTGCACAAGGCTCTAGGCTTAAAGCACGTCTCCATAGCCCATGTCATATATAGATTTGACTTTAATGTTACTCTTACTTTATATTACGTTATTTTTACTCTAGTACATGGTTGACCACAAGCAATGTAACACTAATTTAATCCATCATTTAATGCAAGAGTATCAATCTGAGATTAAAAAGTACATAAATACAGCTTTAAACCCTCACCCCAAAATGTAAATACATAGTTTATCTTTCAATATATTAGTCCACATCTATACCCAAATTTGTCTGTATCTCAGTTTTCACCTACCAGCCACATTAATACCAAGAATAAATAAAAAAACCATCCATCACAAGTTTATATTCACACATGCAAGGATTAAAAATTGTAATTAACATATTGAACATTAAAAATTGCAGATTTTAATCACACGATAATGGAAGAGTTTAGACTTTGGACCAATGTACCAAATTTACAATTGTTCTTTACAGAACACTAGTATCACATTGGTTCATTCAGCCATCACATGCATGAGCCCAATCACGTGGTAAGTATCAAGTTTTTCTCATAATACCAATGCATGTATCAATTTCGGGATTAATTTTGTTTTCCAATTCCAGAGTTTTTTATTTATTTAAATATTACAAAAAAATAAATAAATTTATCAAAATATCATGCTTTTAAATATATTTATCAAAATGTTACATTTATTATTCATGTTGAGAATTTTGGTCTCCCACTAACCAATTTCTTTCCTAAATTTTTCAATTGTTTTTCATTTATGCATTAAAAAATTGATTAACCGGTAACTAATATAATATTATGAATTTTGTTTATGTTTTCTTTTCTATAAGTTTTTATAATTATATTTTTATATTTAATTTATTAGCTTGAAAAATCAGTTAATATATAAATAAATTCATAATTTTTATTTTATATAACAATATATTTGTTTTTATTATAAATAAATACAATATTTTTAATGATGATTAATAAATTTTGTAATTTGTGTGTTTGATGATTTATTAGAAAAAAAGTAAAAATATTATTTTCATAAATATTTTTAATATATTATAGTTAGTAAAAACAAGATTCAAACAATATATGAAATTGTTAAAATAAACTTTAAATGAAAATAACATGAAGAACAAAATGAAAGACACAATAATAAAAGTAGAAATTATTATTGTTAGCCAAAAGTTCTCACAAGATAAGACTATTTTTCTTAGTATGATAAGAATTCATACACATGGAACATCTTTTCGGTTGCCATCTATGGGAAATAACATGATGGACCAACCTGGGTCTTCTGGCGGCTCAGAAGCCAGCGTCAACCAACAAGCCCCAAACTGCAAGGATTTTAGACAATGCTTGTTATTTCTTTTCATGTCTAGATTGAGGCAAATTTGTGATTCATTAATTGTGGACAATATTGTTCATTGTGCAACTCTCCAAACAATTATTTGTATGCATTGGAAATGTATTTCAGTTTGTAAACAAAATGTATGTAAGACGTGTAATCATGATGAACACGCTTACAAGTAGTAATGAACATGTTTAATTTTTAAAATTTATCACAATCACACCACATTTTATCCAGACTGACTATGAATTGTTTATCCTATTGTCCCTTTCTTGGGTTAAGCATCTAATGCACTAAGAAACACATGTCACATCTATCAAACTCAAGCACACGCCGAGAGTTTGTCTTTGTTTATGCGTCAGTTAAGGCCTTGTTTAATATTTCTAAGTATATTTGACTGGATTTCAGCAATTTAGTCGTGACTTCTCTCCCTCTTTGATTAAATAAATTATTACACATTTGATAAGTCGACACAATTAACATTTTAATTGATAGATTTTTTTTTATTTTTATATGTACTGAGTTGATTACCTCTACTAGATTTGTGGTCATATGCCCCCATCCTCAACCTCCATCCCATGTGGAAGTTCATTTATCTCATGAGATTTCATCAAGTAATTGAATAAGACTTTCACCCTCTAGTTCTACCATCAGATTATTATAGTAGTAATTGAATGTAGGTTCAGTCATATATGCTAGAGAATTTAAACCATACAAAATCATTAAGTTAAAAAATAGTTGATGAAACTAAATATTTTAATTGCAAGAATAAAGAAAAAGAATTACTAACCCCATATTAATGACGTTTTCTTCTACTCGTATTTTTGAATTGTCATATGAAATTTTGTATAATATATCAAATGCATAACACATGTATCGAGTTCTCTAATGTCCACTAATTGTCAGGTCTTGAGTATGTATTCTTAATTGACTCATGTCTATCTAGGATCAAGTAAGGACCATCTTGGTACCGATGAACACATGCATCATTAATTATTGCCTATAAATTCAATTTTGAAGTATGTAAGAAAGTTAATTATCTATATTTTTATTTTGAATTATGTGTGATGTGCGCTATGAATTTTATTTCGAAACACATGCGAAGATTAATCTATGTTTTTATTTGCAATGTAATTGATCTTTTAAAATCATGTTTTTGAGCTTTTTTAACATGCATGTAAAGTGTTAATGAAAAAACCTACTTAGCAATGTCTAGCCAGTGCTTTTAATATGCATGTAAAGTTTTTTTTTTAATATGCATGTGTATTCTTTAATTTATATTGCATAATGAACTTATACATCTTTAAATTATTAATAATCTCTTCTTACAAAATTTTAAAGTTATAAAATAAAAATTATGAATTTATTTATATATTAACTAATTTTTCAAGTTAATAAATTAAATAGAAAAATATATATAAAAATAACAATATTATAAATAAAAAAACAAAAATATAGAAGAAAAAAAAACAAAAACAAAAAAAAATTGTAGTTTTTTTTTCTTATCAATGCCTAAGTGAAAAAAATTGAAAAACTTAGGTGAAGAATTGGTTAATGGGGACCAAATTCTGAACATAAATAATAGCCGTAACACTTTGATAAATATATTTTAGAGTATGATATTTTGTAATATTTAAATAAAAAAGTACCAATTCCACGCAATCCAATATCCTAAAACAATAATCTGATAAACGATTGATTTTCCTAATTGAGAATGAAACTTTCTATCAATTCCAATTTGGATGTTAATTATTTTCACTTAATTGGAGCAATACAACGAGGTTGAGATAACCTAAAATTTAGTAATACAGAACCATATGGTTCTATCTTCCCCAAATCTAGACTCCTCCCAATCTTGTTCAATTTCTTATTCCTGAGCAGTGGCTAGATATTGCTAAGTAGGTTTTTTCATTAACACCATTACATGCATATTATTAAAAAAAAAAAAAAAAGCTTAAAAAATGCAACAGTATAAACAATAATCAATGTCATTAATCCAAACCAATCATTCAACAACACCAAAACAAAGGCAAATAAAATTAAATGTATACGAAAAAGAGAAGGAAAAAGGAGAGTGAACCTTATGGTGTGAAGTTTTGAACAAGAAGATGCCTAAATGCAGGGTCACTTGAACCTAAGAGCGTCACTAGTTGTCGAAACAAAGTAGAATCGAATAGGAAGGTTGTTGTAACAATACGAAGAAGACGAGACTGTGAATTGAATTTGTGCTTTAGGTCCTAATTATATAATCTTTTATGACAAATGTTGATTTATTTGTTGTAAATTGTTTATTTCTATGTCAAGTAAACCAATACTTTCATGAAAAAGTTAGAGTTAAAGGTTGACTAACACATTTTATAACGAGTGTTAAATTGTGTATTATAAAAAAAATATTTTATGACGGGTAACTCAACATTTGTCATAAAATATTTTGATATATTTATATCACTGCGTCACTTTTTTATGTTGTATGAATAACATCCAACATAGAAAGTGTGTCAATAAAATAATTTTTGTATTAGTATTTTTTGTTCCAAAATCGAGTTTAGAGGGTACTTTTCTCATCTAATGAGTTGGTGTAATGGCTATGTACCTCACGCTATATATATCGTATGAACAACTTATTCAACAAACAATTTTGTGTTCAACTTTCATGTGTGCAAAAGTTTTCAAGCCAATAACAGTTACAAAATCATGAGTGGAATTACTGTGTGTTTGGTTTACCATCCGAAATCCACAAAATATTACACAATTCATCCACTACCACCACTATACACGATTCATCCACTACCACCACATCCGGAACGCATCACAGCTAGCATGATGAAGTTTGTTATACAGTTATGGGATCAGCCAATCTACATCCGAATCTATTTTAATTTCCTGCACCTCTTTTATTGTATAAAAGACAACAACTGGTAAAATCATCAGAAAATCAATGAAAATAATTCCATAATTTTCTCAGTAATACACCCTACGTTTTCTTCTTATGGTATCAGAGCACCTTTCTTTGGGAGCTCTGTTGTGCAGCTCTAATGGTGAGAAATTCAAACAATAATAGTTCAGGATCATGGAGTGGTGTGGTCACTATCCTTGATCCTTCTCAAGATCCGACGAGTCATTATTATGTTCATCCAAGTGAAGTTCCTTCTAGCGTTTCTGTCACACCTCAACTTACGGCCAAGAACTACCACTCTTGGGCCAGAATGATGCGACGAGCATTGATTGCGAAGAATAAATACAGATTTGTTGATGGAACTCTTCCAATACCCGCTGTTAATGATCCACACTATTTTGCCTGGGAAAGATGTAACAATTTGGTACACTCATGGATCATGAATTCCATCTCCTCATCAATAGGAGAGAGCGTTGTTTTCATGGAAAATGCTATAGATGTCTGGCTTGATCTAAAAGAACGATTCTCGCAAGGAGATTTGATTCGCGTTTCAGAACTTCAGCAGGAAATCCATAATTTCAAGCAAGGAAATCTGGACGTGACTGAATTTTTCACTGAACTAAAAAGGCTCTGGGAAGAGCTTGAATGTTATAGGACGATTCTCGACTGCACTTGTCCTGTTCGATGTAATTGCCAAGCAATAAGGAATGCAAGGAATTACAAGCATCAAGATACAGTTTCAATTTCTAAATGGTTTGAATGATCATTTTAATGTTGTTAAATCACAAATATTGTTGATGGATCCTTTACCTTCTTTGAACAAAGTTTTTTCTATGATAATTCAACATGAAAGGCAGGGTAACCCAAGTCTTGGAGAAGAAATCAAAGTGTTTGCTGGAACCACTGATAATAGAAAGAGCTTTGGTATAGGCAAAGGCAATAATAGTTGGGGACGTGGCTCGGGCAAGGTTTGTTCCTATTGTGGAAAGAGTGGACACACTGTTGATGTGTGCTATAAAAAACATGGGTACCCTCTCAACTTTGGTTCCAAGAATAATTCTACAGTACAAAATATTATCCAGGAAGAAACCGAGGAAAATGAGGATCAATCAAGAAAAGAGGATTCGAGCAATTCTCAACAAGTTATCACTCAAGAACAGTATAGAAACTTGCTTGCATTAATACAACAATCGAATTTGCAGGCTTCTTCAAGCCACACTTCCAATCAAGTTAGCACTGACCCGCCTACACAATTCCATTCATCCTCAGGTAAAATCTGCATTTTATCTTGTCCTTCAAATCAATATTCAAACTCCTAGATATTAGATTCAGGAGCCACAGATCACATATGTTGTTCATTGACATTATTTGATACCTTTCATGAAATTAAACCTGTTAGTGTAACTTTACCTAATGGACATCAAACATTGGCCAAGTTTTCTGGTACAGTAATGTTCTCTCCAGCCCTTACTTTGAAAAATGTATTGTTTCTCCCAGAATTCAATTTTAACCTTGTTTCTGTGTCAAAATTGTGTCGAAATTCTAATTGTCTTGCAAGTTTCTCGTTTAAAAACTGTCAATTACAGGATATGAAATCCACGAGGATGATTGGTTTGGCTAAACAAGTGGGAGGTTTGTACTTGCTGAAGGCTAAAACTCAAGAGAAAATGGCAGAGGTTCAAGTTAGCAACATTACAACAGAAAGTATTCCAGAATCAAGTCTGTGGCACTTCAGGTTGGGGCACCTTTCACATGAGAGATTAGAAACTATGTCTAGGGAAAATCCAATCATTTTTATTAACAAGGATGCTGTTTGTGATATTTGTCATTTGGCAAAGAAAAAGAAATTACCATATTTGATGAGTAAAAATAGAGCTTCTGAAATTTGTGAGCTGTTGCATTTTAACATATGGGGTCCCTATCAAATAAATTCTATTCATGGTCATAAGTATTTTCTTACTGCCTTAGATGATTGTAACAGATTTTTGTGGGTTATTTTGATGAAATCCAAATCTGAAGTGAGCACACATTTGCAAAATCTTGTTCATATGTTGGAAAGACAATTTGAAAAAAAAATTAAAATAATAAGAACTGATAATGGCCCAGAATTTACCTTGACAGAATTTTATGCAAAGGAAGGAATTCTACACCAAACATCTTGTGTAGAATGTCCTGAGCAAAATGGAAGAGTAGAAAGAAAACACCAACACATTTTTAATGTGGCTAGGTCATTGTTGTATCAATCTGCCTAAGCAATATTGGGGATATGCAGTTACACATGCTGCACACATTATAAACAGAATTCCAAGCAAAATTTTACAAAATCATTCCCCTTATGAGCTATTCTTTGGAAACAAACCAAATTTGGAAAATCTAAGAGTTTTTGGGTGTTTGTGCTTTGCTAGCACTTTACAAGTTCAAAGAAGTAAATTTGACCCAAGGTCTCGTAAATGTGTTTTTTTGGGATATAAGCCCACTACCAAGGGTCATATTGTTATGGACCTTGACTCTAAAGATCTTTTTGTGTCTCGAAATGTTGTTTTCCATGATTGATACTTCCTTATAAGTCCCAAAACTCACCAAAATGGGCTTATACAGAACCACACACAAAACCAAATCGATCACCTCAACCTTCACCACATACATATAACCATATTTCTTTACCTATTGATTTGGACCCATCACCACCTCATCAACCTTTCCTTTATTCACCCGCAAATCCAACCACCAACATTTCACCAAATAAGCCTGCTGCCCAAACAAATTATGAACCTAGAAAGTCATCAAGGATCAGGCATCCACCATCACACCTGGCTGATTACGTCTGTGAAACTCCCACTTGTGCAGCGAATCAATCTTCCTCAGGTACACCTCATTCCTTGTCTAAATTCACTTCTCTTTCTCATCTATCTCCTTCACATTATTCTTTCACCTTTTCTTTGCTCTCTGAGACTGAACCTAGAACCTATGAAGAGGCTTTCAAATTCCCTTGCTGGATTGATGCTATGCAAGTAGAAATACGGGCTCTTGAGGATAACAAAACCTGGGTCTTAACTGATTTACCAGCTGGAGTAATCCCCATTGGAAATAAATGGGTATTCAAAATTAAAAGGCGTGATGATGGAACAATTGAGCGTTACAAAGCACGCTTAGTGGCAAAAGGATATACACAAATTGAAGGGCTTGATTATTTGGATACATTTTCTCCTGTTGCTAAGATTACAACCGTGAGAACACTTCTTGCTGTTTCTTCTATAAAAGGGTGGTTTTTACACCAATTAGATGTGAATAACGCTTTCTTACATGGAGAGTTGGAAGAAGATGTCTATATGCTGGTTCCTCAAGGTGTTAAACAGTCTCATTCTAATCAAGTGTGCAAGCTCACCAAAAGTTTACATGGGTTGAATCAAGCAAGTAGACGTTGGTATGAAAGGCTTACAACATTGTTATTATCTTGTGGATTCAGCCAAGCACACTCAGATAGTTCACTCTTTGTTAAGAAGACTTCTCTCACTTTCACAGCTTTGTTAGTATATGTCGATGACATCATACTAGCAGGGGATTCACTTGCAGAATTTAACCATATCAAAGGGATTCTAAATGATTCTTTTAAGATCAAAGACTTAGGTCAGCTAAAATACTTCCTCGGGCTCCAAGTTTCTCATTCTCAACTGGGAATATCTGTTTGTCAATATAAATATTGTCTTGATCTTTTAAAGGATTCTGGTCTCCTTGGTTCAAAACCAGTTCGCACTCCTTTAGACCCTTTGGTGCAACTACACCAAGATGGAGGCAAGTTGTATGATGATGTTCCTTCTTACCGTCGCTTAATTGGACGATTACTCTATTTGACCACTACAAGGCCCGATATTACTTTTGCCACACAGTAGCTTAGTCAATTCTTATCAAGACCCACATATGCTCACTTTCATGCTGCTCAAAGAATCCTCAGATATTTAAAGACTTCACCAGGCAGAGGTCTATTCTTTCCAAGGTCATCATCATTGCAGATTTTTGGTTACAGTGATGCAGACTGGGGAGGTTGTATTGATACCCGTAGATCCATCTCGGGACAATGCTTCTTCCTTGGTTCATCTCTAATTTCTTGGCGGAGCAAAAAGCAAAGTACTGTCTCTAAGTCTTCATCCGAGGCAAAATATCGTGCTTTATCTGCAGCTACTTGTGAATTACAGTGGATTGTCTATCTGTTTCATGATTTGCAGGTGAAATGCTTTAGGCCACCAGTATTGTATTGTGACAATCAAAGTGCACTTCATATCGCAGCAAATCCAGTCTTTCACGAACGTACCAAACATCTTGACATTGATTGTCATTTAGTTCGGGAGAAATCACAAGCTAGACTAATGCGTCTCTTACCAATTTCTTCACAAAGACAGATAGCAGATTTCTTCACTAAGCCTTTGTCCCCAAAGCCCTTCTATGAGTTCTTGGCTAAGCTAGGATTGCTAGACATTTTCCATCCTCCAGCTTGCGAGGGGGTATTACACAATTCATCCACTACCACCACTATACACGATTCATCCACTACCACCACATCCGGAACGCATCACAGCTAGCATGATGAAGTTTGTTATACAGTTATGGGATCAGCCAATCTACATCCGAATCTATTTTAATTTCCTGCACCTCTTTTATTGTATAAAAGACAACAACTAGTGTACTGGTAAAATCATCAGAAAATCAATGAAAATAATTCCATAATTTTCTCAGTAATACACCCTACGTTTTCTTCTTAATCACATTCAACGGAAAAGATAAAAAATGTTACTTCTCAGTTTAGTGCTTTAGAATGTGTGTTTATTCCGTTTAACGAAATCTAACGATAAACCAAACATGCTCTTAATCTTTGACTCAATGGGTTAAGAATACTTGTGATAGAACAAAAAATAATCATATATTTATGCATTTGACCAATATTAACATCTCAATAGTTTATATTAATATATTTTAGTATTAAACGTTATTAGTACATGTTGCTCGACACTTGTATTCTTTTAATTAAAAATTGAAGTTCAATCTCTAAATTAGATATAAAGTCATAATTGAAACTAATATTTTACCTTTATAATTTAGCTAAATCGATAAGAGAGAGTAATAGTTTCTAGTTATATTATATGTCTTTATGTTTAGTGATTGAAAGAAATATTTTACTTAAGTTAACAAAAAACCTTGTAGTGGGCCAAAGACATAATTAAGTATTTGCCTAGGTAAACTTGATTAGAAGCACTTCTAAAAGAAAAAAAAAATTAAGGAAAAATAAAGTCTTTTTATAAACTAAAATTAGCTTATGAATTTGTAGAAACTCTCATACTAACTTTTTCAAAATCTGAATTTTAATTCACGCATTAACTAGTGTAGAAAACAATATGTCTATTTTTTCTCTTAAAAATATATTTTTTTAAAAATTATCCAAACAAACTCTACTAAACTAGACAATTTATATGCCATTGAAATTAAGCAAATTAAAATGGAATCCAAACTGTTACATCCTCCAATTTAATTTTTCAGCAGAGGAGTTTTGATTCTGAAACACGTAGGATTGGATAGTCTTGATTCTAAAACCACCAACTACTATACAAATCAAATCAAGAACGTACCGACTAATATTTCGTATCATATATATGTCAAGTGTTACTTTTGACTAATTATAACACACTCACATAACATGAAGAATGCCTCGTGTACTGCCATTACATGCGGGGTGATTGCAAACATTTTCTAATTTTTTGAAACAATTTCTTTGTACTCTCATTTCTTCCTACTTCGTTGACCGTCAACGTAGCCAACATTTTGGTATACAAAAGTTCCCCTCTTTCTGTAATGAAATTGTGAACTATGATATCCTAATATTATTAAGATTTATCTTTTCCAACTTAATTAAGAAGTGGAAAGGTATCCCAACAACCATATAATAATAATAACAACAAAATAAATGTTGTATGAAAAAAATGAATTGATTATAGACGCAGAGTAAAGAAATGAAAATGAAATTATAGTGTGTGTTGTGTCAGACATTAACTGTATTGACAGATAGACAGACATGGTTAGTGTAGACAACAGAAGTTAAGAAAGTTATTTAAGTGAGAGAAGATCCTCGTTGAAGTGATAATTGATTCTGCGTCATCAAAATATTTATGAGTCAATAATGGAGGGTTTTGATACAAGTATCAAAGTATTCTCTATCAATTATAACCGACGGTTATCCATGTGTTCTAAAATTAATGATATTTTTAGTTTTTATTCTAAAATTATTATTGTTTTACGAGTTGTAATTCCTAATAACTTCTCTATATATGTAGGAGAGAAGGAAAAAAATAATGCTTTTAAATATTTATTTAAAGAGTAAAATAAATTATAAAAAACAATATAAGGAATGATTATTAAAGGAGAATAATAAAAAAAATGTTAATAACTGAAGAGAATAATAGTCTAGTAAGTATGAAGATCGAAAGTAGTACTAAAAGGAGTAATTTTTTTAGAGGAAGTATTTCCTTTAAATATTAGGATAAATATACACTTCCATTTAACATTTAATTTTCATAATAATTCGCATTTATAAGAGTAACTTAAAAAAAGTTAAATTATATTTTTGATTTTTCTATAATATGTTATCTATGATTTTGGTATCATAATTTTTAATTTCCTATTTTTTTAGGTTTTCAATTTTATAAAATTTACAATTTTATTTATTTATTAATTTTTTTATTTATTGATTGTTAAAATTATAATAATTAACATAATTAATATTAAGTAGATGATATGATAATTTATTTAATAATATTAATATTAAATTGTACATTTATTGTAGAACTGTAAGTGTATTCAGTCAATGTTATTTGTAAATAATTTTTAAAAAGATATTTATACAAATAATATTTTTTGGTTAAAGAAGTATGAAATTGTACAACAAGAAATTTAACTTTAACTACTAAAGACAAAGGCTTAATTTCACTTGTTTGATTGCACAAAATTAAATTATTTTGAATATTCAATTGTGTGATTATAATCCTTTTATTATTAAAGGGTTAAATATATTTTTAATTTTTGAACTTTTATCAATTTTTGTTTTAGGTCTTTAGATGATTTTTTTTACAAGTCTTAGTTCCTAAATTTTTGTTGATATTTATTTTTAGTCTTTGAATTTTTTCTTCCATTAAAATTTTGGTTCTTAGAATAAAAAAAAAGTGTTCATGGAAAACATCTAAAACTAAAATCAAATAAAATTTGTTTAGGAATTAAAAAAATTGATAAAAATTTATAGATTAAAAATATATTTAATCTTTAACTAAATATTTAATAGATTTTTTTTGACATGTTAGTAAATGATGATGTGTGGACAATTGTTAAGTCTCATTTATGCTCATTTTTTTAGATAGGAATTATCGAACAATTCCACTCACCCCATGCACTCTTGCAATATAATTATTCTCTTTTGATTAATTTTCGTGCAGATATAGCTAACCCAAAAATCATCTGACAATACTCTGATACACCTCATTTTTGGTGTAGGTATTGAGTTAAAGAGTTGAGGTTGAAGACTCATTGGATTGGAAATTGAAAGAGCTAAGGAGTAGGAGAAGCATCACTGTGCCAGGCACAGACTACCCGCGCTGGGCTTGAGAAAAATATAGAGCATTCAAAACTCTCTGGAAGACATTGTGCCGGGTGTAGGAGTATCCGCGCCGGGCATGATTCGAGATAGAGAATAATTACCTCTCTGGAAGACCCTGCGCCAGGTGCGAAGTATAACGCGTTGGGCGTGTAAACCCTATCCTGCCTCACCCAACTCGTATTTGAGCAAAGCTTCGAGGCTTTTCCACCTCATTCACACATTGGGCGACTTTTAGGAGCTGTGGAAGGGATTCTCGGTTCTTGGGACCGTTCGTGTGTGGACCTTTCATTCGGTTCTTTCATCTCTATTTTTGTTTCACCCCCATTGTTTTGAGCGATTTTATCCATTGTTTTGAGCGGTTTTATCCATTGTTTTGTGGGGTTAGATGTAACCAACGTAACTCTCTTGTAATCTTCACATTATCAATGATATATATGTTGTTGTTTCATTCATTATTGTGTTATGTTTCTATTCTTAATGCTTGCTTTGGATTGATTCTCCTTTACTTGATATAGAGCCCATTAGGTATTGAAAAATAACCTTTGAAACTAGCTCTGAAACAAATGCCTAGTGGAAAATGTATCTAGGAATGGAGCTGGGTCCATTAGTAGTCTTAAACCTTATCTCATAATGCAGGTGTATGTATTGGATACTCAAGGAATTGATATTCATTACTTGCACCTAGGCTCTTGCTCTAAGGCATTAGGCTTGAGTAAACTTATGGGTTGACTAGGCAATGAATGTAACAAGAGAATAAAGATTTATCAATGTGAAGTTCGGTGATATCTGACCCCACAATCTTACAAACTCACAACACTATTTTTGTCCCTTCCACACACACAATTTATATTATAGTTTTGAAATTCCAATAGTCATAATCTTTATTTCAAATGCATGACAATTTATGAAAAATTGGAATTATTCTTTAGTCATAAATAGTCATTAAATGTTTGTTTTACCTAACTAGTCACTAAGGATACGATTTAAATTTACTACTTGTACGGCCATATACTTGTCGTGTTTGAGTCCATTGATAGAATAAAAATGATTTATAACAAAGACAGAAACTAATGTCAACACAAATCTCAACAAGTTTTTGAACAATTTGGCATTTAATGTGTTATCAAACACATATGGTTGATACACCTTAATTATTATCTTTTTTGGTCCTTCTTATTAGATTAGAATAATTAAAATGAATATGTTAGTTCAAAGGGTCAAGGTGAGGCAAGTAAGTTGGGCCAACCTAAATTTTGTTTCCTATAAATTGTTCTTAGTTTATTGTTGTTGTTAGCTCGTTGAGTTGGGCTAAAGTAATTCACAATTTACAACACAGATCAACAAAAGAACAACATTAAATTTAATACAATAACACATTTCATCACAGTTTAACGCAACATATGAACGTTATAATCAACTCAACACACCATATGTTCAGCATAACAACTATATGCGTCATCACGTATTTCAATTGAGAGATCTCCTACAACATAAGGTAAACATTTTAAGTGGTTTGACCCTACCGAATTAACAACACAAGTGATATTTTTTGGCTTGCTAGATCAACAACAATTTGAATAAAAATCCATAACACAACAACTCGATTTCTTAAAAAATTGATTTAACTGTTATTAATCATTTTAAAGATAAAATAAAATATACATAATTTAAAAAATTTAGTAATATATCTATACAATATTTCTAAACATAAATTTAAATCTTTATTAAAAATTTATCAATTACAAAAATATAGGCTTTAGAACATTTAATTTTCTCTTTTTTAAGGACTATATGTCCAAGACTCAAACTCAATACTTCTAGTTAAATTAAAACAATTTTATACCAATTATCTACACATTCAATAGTAATTAAATTTTGAAATCTAAAAACATTTGAAGTCTAAATAAATTTTGAATAAAAAATTAATTGAATTAGAGCCTTGAAAGATTTGTGTTGGAAATAATATTTGTATAGCTACTTATACACAAGTTAAGTTTGAGGAAATATAGTTTAAATATTTATAATCGTCTTATTTTTTTAATGAAAATTTTGGTTGAATACCAAAGATTGAATATAGACTTAGGTTAAAAATGAATCATTAAAAAAAGTCCTTGCATTTTATTTCTTATGTATTGCTTAAGTTTTTAAAAAGTAATTAAATACTTGTACATCAAAAAGATGTTAAGTTACATTTTTTTATCATACAAATTATTGTATATTTTGTGTTTTTCATGTGTATGACAAATGCACATAATTAACATAAATTTTAGAGATTTAAAAAAGAAAACAGAGGAATGATATTGTTATGATATCTCAACATCAATGTTGTGTTACTTGAAATAGGGAGTTTGTCTTTTTGTTAACATTAGTAGGTGTTACATAATAATAGAAAAAAAAATGTTTTCATATTTTTTGAAGGTTGGAAATTAAATAAAAAAATTACAAAAATCAAAATAGGAATTCATATTAAGTGAATATATACTCGGTTACACTAATCTCATATAGGTCGATTAAGCTAACTTGGTAGAATTAAATAGTTTGACTAATAAATATATCGAATATAAGTTAGTCACCTAATAAGTAAACTATAGGTTGATAAATAAGGGCATCCTTACAAAGGATATGAATGGTGTGAATGATTTAATGTTAACCTATACGATTATGATAATCAAGATTCTTGAGAAAACAAGGAAACGGTCACAAAAGACAAGACCGTTAATAAATAAGAAAAAAGATAAGAAACGTATATGTAGTCGGTTATATTTGAAAAACGGATAATTGGCTTGATTGGCAAAGTTTTTCTTTACAAGTTATCCACCATTTTTCTAGAAAAAGAAATATGAAAAAAGAAAAAAAAAACTCAAAAAATCATCAAACAAAGCAAATGAGAAGAAGAACCACATTTGGAACCTTAACACATACAATACTAATTTATATTTGCATCCAAAAATAAAAATAGTTCAACTTATATATATATATATATATATGACATCCATTTATTTTAAGTGAGTCTATTTAAATTTACTCTCCTCAATAATTCATATTTTATATCAAATTTTAATAATTTAATTATTGAATTAAAAGTTCTTAATACATAAATTAAATTTACAAATTTTTTATATATTAGAATTTTTTAATTTAACGATCAATCCTTAAAATTTGATGATATAAATTATTTAATAGAATAAATGTATATATATATATATATATATATATATATATATTAAATATAAGTTAGTATAAAATAATCTATAGATCAGTAAATAACGACATATCTTTATAAAAGATAAGAATAGTTTGAATGACTATATACTAACTTCCATAGATCATGACAATCATGATTCCTATGAAAAAAGAAAACAGTCACGGAGAACAAAATATTTTACGAATACAAAAAAAAAAAAAAAAAAAAAACGTATATGTAGTCAAGTATATTACATAAATAAACGGATAATTGATTAGATTGTCGATTTTTTCCTTTGTAAGCATTCTATCATTTTCCTAGAAAAAAAGAATATAGACGGAAAAGAATACTCAAAAGGCCACCAAAGAAAACGGACGAGAAAAAAACCCATATGCTTGCCATATTTTGGTAATAAATCTAACACCATAATAACGAAATAAATTAATTTTATGAAGCATATTTTATCTTAATCAATATTTAACCAAGAGAAAATCCTTTTTTAACGTCATTTCAATAGATGAAAATGAAAGCATATGAAAGGGTAATTATGAAACAACATAAACAAAAAGACAGTATTGAGAATAAGTGGGAGAGAAGGGTTAGATGAGAAATTGAGAAAAAAGAAGGAAAAAGAAAATATAAGAAAAACGTGGTAGGAGGAAAGTGTATGAGCATTGAGCAAAACATGACTATAAAGGGACCCCTTTATCTCTGCATCTATTGCCCCTCTCACAATCTCTCTCCTCTCTGTGTCACTCACTCTCTAGAATGCCTCTATTCTTGTGTGTCGGTCGCATAACCATAGAAACATAGAGAAGAAAAGAGAAAGAGAAGCATTGATAGGGCCAATTGTGAGAGAGAAGTTTTCTATGTTTGGGGGAGAGAGATCTGCACTATAAACTAGTGTATTCTCACTCAATCAAGAAGGGGCATTGCCATTTCAACACCATACAAAAAGTACACACCATCACTCCCACTGTTTTTCTCTCCTAAGAGTAAGAACCACATACATTGTTGCGAAAATGGTCGAATCTCAGCCCAAGTTCTTCATCCCAGAGTCGTTCCAGGGAGCGAATTTCGACTTGGCTGCGCAGATTAGAATGGTGTGGGAAGTGATCAAGGCGCCACTCATCGTGCCTCTGCTGAACGTGGGCGTGTACATTTCCCTCGCCATGGCCCTCATGCTCTTCATGGAGAGGGTCTACATGGGCATCGTCATCATCCTCGTTAAACTCTTCTGGAAGAAACCTCACCAGCGTTACAAGTTCGAGCCCCTCGAAGAAGACGAGGAACTCGGAAACACCAATTTCCCCGTCGTGCTCGTTCAGATTCCAATGTTCAATGAAAAAGAGGTATACATAACTCTAGTCCTTCACCTTTTGGTTGTGTTTTTCTTATTTTGAAATTGGTGCTGATTGGTTTGGTTAATTTGATGAGTCAGGTGTACAAGGTGTCGATTGGGGCAGCTTGTAATCTTTCATGGCCTTCGGACCGTCTCGTGATCCAAGTGCTTGATGATTCTACTGACCCTACAGTGAAGGTATATATAATTCAATATATATATAAGTATAAGTATAAAGTCTCACATATTTTGAGTTTAATTTTGAGGTATTGAATGTGGGTTTTTAATGTGTCTACTTAAGATTGGAGTGGGTGCATTTATGATTTGGGGGAATGAAATTAAAATTGTGGTTGCAGCAAATGGTGGAGACGGAATGCCAGAGATGGGCGAGCAAGGGCATAAACATAGTGTACCAAATCAGAGAAACGAGAGGAGGCTACAAAGCTGGTGCTCTAAAAGAAGGCCTTAAACGTAACTACGTCAAACACTGCGAATACGTGGCTATTTTCGATGCAGATTTCCGTCCTGAGCCTGATTTTCTAAGACGTTCCATTCCTTTCTTGGTTGGCAACCCCGACATTGCTCTTGTTCAAGCTCGTTGGAGATTTGGTAAATATTAATTAACCATAGCTAAATTTCACATGTTTATGTTTAGTAATAAATGTTATCCATCGTCGTATACTTACTCAATCAAATTATTGTTAATAATAATAATCCGTGATTAGTTGATTATTGTATTAGTTTTTACTTAATACACTATATTACACTAACCCTTTATTTTTTACTCCGCTTCTAAGTGTCGGTGGCATTTTGATTTCATTTTTTGTTGGTTAATTTTATGATTGAAGAGAAATTATTTTTAGTGTGGACTTTCACTTTCCTCTTTGTCGTGGTTTGACCTGGCTGGGGGCGAAAACAAACCCTTCAATCACGGGTGGGACCACCAACGAGCCAGTCACCCTCCCCTCCTTCGCGATCATGTCCCCATTAAGTAAAATAAAAAGTGAGAGAGTGTAAAGAAGAAACAAATAAAAGCGTCACTCTTCTACCCTTAGTTGCCACCTTAGAATTTTTATTTATTTATTTATAATAATCGTAAGTGGGTCTGTGTGATAACTATTGATTTGTTTTGTGCTTGGTTTAGCAAGAAAGTGATCAAGTGAAAGTGGGGCAGTTTCGTCATTTTAAGTGGAGTGGATAAAGGTTAAAATAATTCACTCAAAATACCTTATTAAATGCATTTTTTTTCCTTTAAGAGCGACCCGCATAGTCTGACACATTTTATCACCCCAGGAAAAACTGTTTGGGAAAGAACATGGTGGGATTCGGGAAGGGCAAATTTGTCATTTTAAGAATCCATCCAAACTTCAAAGTTCACAATCCAGCGAACCCACTTCCCACGTGCTTTTGCAGTATTTTTTGGGTTTACAATTAATTTAGATTAAAAAAAACTAATAACAGTGAGGGGAGTACCATGTGCTTAAAGGTGGACCTTACCCTTCCTTCCTTGCCGACACTTCTCCAATTCCCCTTCTCTTTTTATTACGTCACCTCAGCTCAAAACAGTGATCAACTTAATAGTCATAATAAACTTAGTTAGGTAGCATTATTTTATTTTCATTATTAGTTGAGTTATACAACAATACTGGTCCTATAATAATATTCAACAAGAATTAGTGTTAACTTATTTTAACGTTTTAACTTTTAATTCCGCTCACATTCTCAAATTAAATTAACTTCCGTAACGTTTATTTTTTTGATAAAATTAATGTTGTGTCATGTGCATGTGTGGGGTCATAGCTGACTTTTGCTTTATTGTCTCTATGGTTCGCCACGGTTACGGCAAGATGGCGTTGTGTCATTTGTCCTTTGATTCTGTACTTGGCTTATGAAAAGGTTAATTCAGTAGCAAAATATAAAGCATGAGTATGTGACAAGTCAAAAACTTTTTTTTTCCCTTTTTAAAGTTTTTACATTGTTAGTTTGTTACCACTCCTTTAATCATTTTCACCTTTTCAATTGATAAATAAATTAGTAACATGTTTTACTCACATTGGTTTTTTTTTTTTTTTTTTTTTGTGACAGTGAATTCAGATGAGTGTTTACTAACAAGAATGCAAGAGATGTCATTGGATTACCATTTCACAGTCGAGCAAGAAGTTGGGTCAGCCACTCATGCTTTCTTTGGTTTCAACGGTAATTCATTTAATTACTTTCAAACATGTTGACCTTACCTACTAGGCTACTACTAGCACATGTAATGTGATCCATGTGCTACGTAGTACATAGTCATAGCATAGGTTGGTAGTTGCATTTACTAAGAAAGTTGTTGTTTGGGGACCTTAATGCAGGAACTGCTGGTGTGTGGAGAATAGCTGCTATCAATGAAGCTGGAGGGTGGAAAGACAGAACAACAGTGGAAGATATGGACCTTGCTGTTCGTGCTAGTCTTAGGGGATGGAAATTTTTGTACCTTGGGGACCTCCAGGTAAATTATTAGTCTTTGATTGTGAATTTTAAAATATTATATATATCATATCTATGGGGAAAAAAAAAAGTGAACAATTTACATTTTGCATGCAATTAATGATCGATATGAATTATCTTTGCAATTTTCTCACTAATGGTGCCCCTTTTTTAACAACTTTATATAGGCTAAAAGTGAGCTTCCTAGTACTTTGAGAGCCTTCAGATTCCAGCAGCATCGATGGTCTTGTGGTCCTGCTAACTTGTTCCGCAAAATGGTGATGGAGATAGTGAGGAACAAGGTTAGTACTCTTTTTAGTTATTATATTGAATCCGTTTGAATAAATTTCTCCAAAAATATTTAATTTATACATAAATTAATTTTATTTTATGTATAAGCTAAGAAGTTTACTACATTTTTTAATAGTAGAAATTTATCCAAACAGAGTACATCATATTGAGGGATAAGATAAAGGGACAATGTTAAGTATTTTGATGTATGTTCTGATGTTTTCTTTTGTATACATTTATGCAGAAAGTGAGGTTTTGGAAGAAAGTGTATGTTATATACAGCTTCTTCTTTGTTCGTAAAATCATAGCCCACATGGTTACCTTCTTCTTCTACTGTGTTGTAATCCCCCTTACAATTTTGATCCCTGAGGTTCATGTTCCAATATGGGGAGCTGTTTACATTCCTTCCGTCATCACCATTCTCAATTCAGTTGGAACACCAAGGTATGATATGATTTGTTCTCATTTTATTAGCCATGTTCAGCTATATTTGGTTAATTGGTCCATTAATCTATTAATTGTAATTCTTGCGGATAAGGGGAAAAAAAGTTAGGCCATTAATTTGATCTAAAAGATGTGTGGAACTTTGGCAGGTCCATTCACCTTCTGTTCTATTGGATCCTTTTTGAGAATGTAATGTCTTTGCACCGTACCAAGGCAACATTTATAGGTTTGTTAGAATATGGAAGGGCCAATGAATGGGTTGTAACTGAAAAACTTGGTGACTCTGTCGCCAATAATAAGAATAAATCAGGAGATGCTGCCAAGAAGAATAATGTCATCAAGGCCCCCAAAAAGACTCGATCCAAGTTTGTTGAAAGGTCAGTTTCTTAATTTATTTTTTGTTTTTCGAAAGCAAATAATTGTGCTTACATTGGCATTAATTATAGTTTCTTGTCTACATCTCTATTGTGAACTTTGTGATTGTCAATCATGCACATTGGCATTATGGAGATAGAGATAGATTCTAGACTGTGTGGCTAATAATTTAATGATTGTGCGGAAATAATTCGATAGGTTCCAACTTATTGGTGAATAATTTTTAGTTATTCTTCATTGTAGCAGTTAAGATTCTCTTTGAGTATAGGTAAAACATTTCTTTGAAATTCTTTTTAATTCCACCTTCAACTCAGCAGCATGCCACCCTAATCAAAACGTTTCTGTCACATGCACATGAACATGACAGAAGATAATTTTACAAAACCACATGCCCCTGTCAAGATTTTAGAAAAACCCTCGTCAAAATAATTTGAGCACGAACTCAAAACAATGTGGAGTTATGTCCCACTTTTCTACTCCATTATTAACTCACTTTATTAATCCAACATAGGCCACGTAAAAGACAAGTCGGAATGTACTTACTGGTTACTGTCTTAGCCAAATCATACTTTACATTATTGAAAAGTACCATATGTACTTAGATCTTAAATGTTCTAATATTAGGCTTCTAATTTCAACGAATATTTGAACATGATTTCTTATGTCTAATCATGATTTATTTTCTTGTTTGAATATGAACAGACTCAATTTACTGGAACTTGGATTTGCGGCATTCCTCTTCGTATGTGGATGCTATGATTTTGTGCATGGGAAACACAACTACTTTATCTACCTCTTCCTTCAGACCATTACCTTCTCAATTGTGGGATTTGGCTACGTTGGCACCATTGTGTAAAGCTGGTTGAACCAACATCTCAAGTTACTTAAGTTTCATCAGTGTTGTGTCCATATTTTTCTAGTTTCTCCTCTAAAAAAATCAAGGGGAGCTGATTTCTTCAAGCAACAAAACGCTGTACCAAACCATCCACAGCTAGTTAGAGCAAATCATTTTCAATTTCGGAAAGCAAAAGTACTTTCCATGATTTCATTGTCATCAATCAAGAAGATACAGATCACAGGCAAAGTGCTGTTGTTACTAGAATTGCATTATACAGATGAAGATCTACCAAAAAGCACTTAAGTTAGAGCCTTAGACATGAAGTAGACAGTGTGATTTTGTTTGCATAGATTGTTTTGTGAGATTCTATAGTTATATATTTCGTGAGTCCTTTATTTTTTAGGTTTGCTTAGTCTGAGCCAAATAAACTGGTGGATAAAAATGCGCTTCTAATTCAGGTTATTTGTCATTTTTCCCCCCAAGCAATGGATTTTATTTATCATTCATGCAATCATTTGATGCTTTAATTGACATTGTTTGTGTGGAGAACTTGAGAGTAAAATAAGGTCATCCTTGAATATTTACCAATGATTCTTCTCCTTCTCGCTCCTTTCTATTGTTAGAATCAATTTCTTTTAGAAAAAGAATCATTTTTTTTTGTTTAAGATCTCTTTAAGAGATTATATACACTTTTAGCACTAAAATTTTTAAATTATCAATTGATTAAAAATCTTCATTTAAGAGTATATTACATGGTTATCTCTTTAAATAGATTTCATGAGATTGCAACCAACTTTTCAATTTTTTATCTCCTACACTAATCTCTTTAATTGTTTGAAAAAAAAATAAACATTATGTTGACACTCAGACATTACACCCGTCTTCTTAATTGTTTGAATACGACGAAAGTTGCGGTAAGCATTAAAAAAAAAAAAAGTATTCTTAGGAAATCTCATGAGATGTTAGTCTAAATTACTAATAATTATTATAAAAGTTGATAAATTTATAATACATGTCAATTTGTGGTTGAATAATAGGCTATTACTTACGAGGAAATAGATTACATATTAACAATATAAAATAATTAATCCTGCCATCCAATTATAAACTATAATATATATGGTATGATAAGAAGTTTATTGAGTTTATAATAATTACATAAAAGTTATATTAATATTAATTTTTTAATTCATTGAGAATGTAAAACCATTTGTTTTACACTCATGTGCATGAACATTATTAATTAAGCCATTTACTTAAATTGATAAAAATAAAATAAAAAGTAATTTGGTTACGAGATTGCGAATATTCCCTACTCCGTAGCTTTCTCCTACCGACACTTCTATATGGTTAAACTCCAATTTATAGTTTTATTCACATGCACACCTTCATGCTTGATTTTTTGTTAATTTTTAGAAACTACAGTATATTTGATTTCTGAATCTTCCGACAAGAAAACAAATAATTGCAAAAAAATCAGAAAGTCCTTAAACCCAGTCATTTTCATTTGCTAAAAAAAGGAGGTCCTTTCTTCTCTTCCCCTTATTTAATACATGTCTTACTATGAGGGAAAAGCATGGGATGCCATATTGCAGTTTTTGTTCATATCTTCCACCATTTATAAAAACAAACATTAGGATAAGAGATCACATGCAGTGGCGCATGTGCTGTTTGTTCTATCCTCTAAACCACACTATCAACCATATATAATTTTTTTTTTCCCATCGCTAATATTCTTAAGCCAGTTGTCTTAACCTACGCAAATATTTCAATTATTTAACCCTATCACAATGTTTCTAAGGCTTGATGCACTTTTCACAGAAAGTGTCCTTTTGGGTTTCACCAAAGGATTAAAAATAAGCTAAGTAACCAACCCTTTTGGGAATACTTTCTTTCATGCATCATGCTCAATCATGGTAACCTGTGATGACAAGAATCATGGATTGACATTTTGGTTACTTGAGGCAAAAGTGTCATTATCCATGTGACTTTTCTCCTATTTTATATCCCTTTTAATTACTGTCTAATTTTGTTGGCAGAGAGAAAAGTTATTAAGACACGCAATCAAATCCTAGTATAATAAGATGGGTGCCATAGGTAATTAAGTTTCTTAAGATGATGGAAGGGGCAAACATAATTTTTACCATTTAGTTAAAAAGGTATGTCACAATGATTGTCCTCTTTGTCTGATAGAAAGTACAACCTTTCGAAGTAAGTTTTTCCCAAAAGCGTATCCTGCATGGTGATTTATTTTTTTTTTATACATTTTCTTCTTACTTGAAATTCATGCTGAACTCAAACCCTATTTCTTCTCAAGTTTTTTAGTTCTTGTTTTGGCATATTTATGCTACTATATTAAATATTAAAATTTTGATATTTGTTTAATTTAAATAAGATTGCTTCTCATAAAATTATTATTATTATATATATATAGGAGGAATTCATTTATGAGTAAGTTATAATTACTTTATTCAATAACTCATATTTTACATCAAATTTTAACGATCTAATTATTAATTTAAAAATTTTTAATATATAGATCAAGTCTATAAATTTTTTTAAGAGAATGAAAATTATTTAATATTTTATTTCATTAATTTAAATTAACAAATAATTATAAAAATATTTAAATATTAATTTGAATCTATATAACGAAGTATCATATAATTTTTAAATTTTAAAAAAATTATAGATTTGATTTATACATTAAGAAATCTTAATTTACTCATTAGATCGTTAAAATTTGATTTAAAATAAGAATTATATATTTAGTGAAATCAGTCTATCAAGATTTACTCTTAAAGTAAATAAATATTTCTTATACATATACAACTATATATCAATGTCACTATCATTCCAACTGCCACCACCACTGTTATCATTGTTGTCGTCACTACAATTTTTGATGGTGGTAGTAGAAATAGCAATGACAGTGGTTGTAATGATAATAATGTCAACAATATTGTTGTTATTACTGTTATCATTTTAAAAATTATGATTTTCTCCTCTCCCTCTTTCTTATATATAGCAAGATGATATATAATAAATAAGCATTTTGATCATAGAAATTTTACTCTCATGAGGAATATTGTGATCTAAAAATAAATTCTTACACGTTCGATCTCACACATTGATGCTTTATAATTGGGGATTGCGAACCAATACACTACAAAAATTTATAACTAAAAAAAAAAAGTTAGCCAGTCTATTTAGACTTATAAAATCGAGTGCAATTGATTTGAATAGAACTTTATATGGACTATTTTTATCTGTTTAATATATTAATATTAATTTCCATTTAGATCTTGTGAAGTTACTTAATTTTTAAGAATAAAAAAAATAAAACGTACACCTCAACTTTAAGGTGGGTTAGATAAATTATATATATATATATATATATATATATATATATATATATATATATATATAATAAAAAAAAACCTAAATATTGGAATATAATAACCCGGTGATTAAAACAAAGTTGTTTTCTTAAGATTCCAAACTCACATTATCTTCTAAAGAAATCCAATTTATCTTTAAAATGGAAGCCCCAATAATTTTACATCATGTTATATTACACTCCCTTCAGTCTTCACACTTTACAATCAGATGAATTGAAAAACTCAACCATTAAATGAAAAAGATTGCATATTAAATATATATAATATATATATATAATCTTAAATTTAAATATGTGACCGTTATTTTAAATTTTACTGAAAAAAAATGAATCGAATAAGTTTCATCCATGTAAGGACCCCACGAAGGGATCGTTTTATCAAACCCACAGAATGAGGTCTTGATCCAAAATTAGCCATGTCTGCCAAGTTGGTAGAAGACAAGGAATGTCAAGATTTTTTTCCCCCACTTTTTGTTTAAAGTGTCTATGATTATAATTATTGATCAAAAAAGTAATCACTCCAGTTGTAATAAAATTCATGACCCAAATAAATAAATAATTTTGAAATCAATAGTATAATTTTTGTTCATGCTCACAAATAAAGTAAGATTTTTTAATCTGCCATATTTAAATTCAAATAAGAGAATATTATTATAAATGGCAATTTCCCTGACTAAAATTTATGGAAGTCTATTCATAGATTTGAAATTTAAAATTATTAATTAAATTAAAATAAGTTATTGTCATATTATACATTTAACGGTCACTTTATTTTCTAAGATACACTTCTTTTAAATTAAATATTTAAGAAAAACTTATTTGACAAACTTGTCCTTTAAAGAGCATTTAGATTATGGAAAGTTTTAAATTTTTGAGAAATTTGAAATATGAAATGTTGGTTTTCTATATTTAATTTATTATTTAGAAAAATAATATTCCAAAAAAACTATTGGTTCTCAATAATATTTTTTATAAGTTTTTCACAAAATTAGTCTAATGTGTGGGGTACGAATACAACTTTCCTAAATTGGGAAGAAAATTTTACTACAGTAAATGTTATCTGTATTTGTTAATGTAATGTAATAAATATTTTTTATTTTTAACATATCTATAATTATTATAAAAGAGATATCATTTAGTAATTATCGATGTCATTTCAACTTTTTATTAAACACATTTAACCTTACACACTTTATAATTTTAAAAACTTCTCAGCTAAGGATCAAGCCAAACATTCACAATGAGACCATTGCCAAGACGCCATCTTAAGCCACCCTTGATGTTACTTGTGAAACTTGGTTGTGACCCATGCAGACCCCTAAGAAAATCCCCTCCTAGTTTTTGTAATGTAGTTATTTTTTTATTTCTTAATATAAATTTGATATTAATATAATTTTTTAATTATATTATGGAAACTAGTTTCTATGGTATAAATTTTTACATACAGAAAACCAATTTATGAAATGTATATTTTTATACAACGGACGAAAGTTAATTTTTGTAAATATTAGAATGTAGCTATATTACGGAATTTAATTTTGCAAAATTCAAAAAAAAAATTTACGATTGTAAAACTGAGAGAAAAGAGATATTTTGGGAATATAAAAAATTAAAATGAGATGTGAACCACAAAAAAGAAAAAAAACAAAAAAGGGAGATGTGATGTGAGTAGCCTTACTGAACCAATGGGCCCAGTTAGGTTTTGCCGGCCAAAACGAAACTAGTCAAATTTTGGCTATCATGGGCCTCCTTGGTCTACAATTTGTTGGCCCAGTTTTCCAAAACTACAAAGAAAAAACATTTAAAAAAAAGGTAAAAATGCTGGCTGTGGGGTTCGAACCCACGCGCACTTATGTGCAGAAGATCTTAAGTCTTCCCCCTTAACCTCTCGGGCAAACCAGCCAGTTGCTCTAATTGTTCAAATTTGTTATAAATCACAGAAGACGTTTTCGTATTTCCTTTTCTTTTTCTGAGAAAATATGTGCCAGTTTAACGTCGAACATTTTTTTAAAGTTTTATGTTGATAAAATTTATTTTAATACAGTTAACTTTAAATTTTATAATATAATTAAGATTAGAATGCGTTATACAGTTATACTATATAAAAAATAATTGATTTTAAGTTTAAGATAAATAGGCCTTATTTAAACACACACATATATAAATTTTAATATATATATATATATGCCTCTATTCATTCTAAAATTTTAAAATGGTTATTTATTTAAATATAAATTTGAGCTAAACAAAAACTAATAACATACGAAAAATATCAATAATTGTTGATATAATATGTTAGTCTTAAAATGAAATATAATTAAATTGAAGAATCTAAATAATATAAAAATAATGTATATGATGTACAATATTATCCGTTAAGTCTTATTATTAAGTCATAACTATTAAAAATGTATATTTCTTAAAATAAGATAAGATTGAATTCGAAAGATACTAAATATTCTAAACACAATCTCAAAACAAAATAAGATTAATTTGTAAAACACAAACATGTCAAGATTGATTTTGGGTTGGGCCGTGTGAGTGAGTGAAACACGAATATTTTTTATTTAAATTATTCATACAATATATTTTATAACACTTTTACAATACTGTTTTTCCTTTATTACTTTCTATCTTATAAAATATCATATTAAAATGATTTTTTTTTTGTTACCTTCTTATCACTTCTCTTACTTTTTATATGCAATATATCCTACTTGAATCATTGCATAGTAGTTGATACGATAAATATTTGTAATAAATAGACGAACATAAAGATTGTTGATACAAATTAATAGTAATGACTATAAGAAGTATGAAAAAAGAAAACATTAATGGTGATGATCTTCATCTATAATATTAACTTTTAAGTTTGATTCATCATCATCAATCTCTAGATAAATTAGATATAATAGGAAGTATTGACGAATCTCTTTCGATTCGGCCTCATGTGATTACAGTTGCTTTGCAGTTCCATAATCATCAGTTATCAAGTAATGGACATTTTTTGTCAGTTTCGTTGACAACTTTAGAATTCTAAGCTCACCATAATTTGTTTTTATCTTATCTTTGTTGTCCAAGAAACACCTATCGTCACATACACAATGTCTTATAGGGCCAATTTTGTTTTTATTATAATATTTAATATTTACATATTTGTTGTTGTTATTAAAATGTTTGCATAATTAAAAAAAAATCTCTTTCGACTAATAATTACCGTCCCGTTGATAGTGTATGCTTGCTGGTATCTTAGCATTTTATATTGCACTTCTGACTTCTGAGACTGAGACAGGGTTAACAAGTCTAACAGTAATGGTTCTAATTGTTGATAATTAAGTTACAATGTTTTAAAATTAATTGAAAATTTTAAATTTTAAGAACTCAATTTAAAACAGATTGAAATTAGAGTTACTACTAAATTTAAGTCTTATATATATTTGTTAACCCTACAAAATTATCAAGTTTTAATTTTAGTTTTTTATTTTTCACCACTTTAAAATTAAAAATATTATTTAGACCTTTTATATATGATTATTTTTAACTGTATTTTATTTATTAAAAGACTAAATAATCATTCTAAATGTTTCCAACTATTAATTATACCGTGTTTAATACCTCTAAAAATTTATAGATTCTTAAACTAAATATTATTTATTTATCTTTGAATTATCATTATAAGAAAAATAGTGACTTTAGATTTTAGAAGAATGAAAATCAATTTTTTCTTTTTACCAGATATCAAAATCAAAATCTACTCATTTCAATAGGATAAAAACAATATTTTATAAATTTTAGAAAAATTAAAAACAATAAAAATACAGACCAAAATCAAAACAAACTTATTTTACAAAAATTAAAAAGATGTTTAAATTTAGGTTTAACCTATATATATAAAGAATTAAAGTTATATAATGATTATTTAATGTGTTAATGATGTGCATAGCTGGTATTTTACTTTGTGCATTAAATATGATAATTTTTTATTTCATATAACAAAAAAATTATAATATGACTTCAAATAGTTTTAAGAACGAAATTTAATTTGAAGAGATGGTTATATTATTAAAAGTTAATTTGAATTTTGATTGAAATAGTAAAAACTGCATCCTAAATTCACCACAAAATAATTTTTTACTGATTTTTACGCTTCTGTTTATTGAAAAAAAATCACCCAAACATTTCTAAAATTTCAATAAGCATATTCTTTAAAAAACAAAAAAGTGCTTTCAGAGGAAAATTAAACAAATAGGCTCCAATATCTTTTCAAAATCTTAAAATAACATAATTTATCAATTAATGCAATTTCAAAATACAATTAAATATATCATATAAAGAAATGTAATACATAATTTAACTTATATACTAGTATTTTGTTAGAAAAGTACCGCAACAAAATCATAAATGTTCTGGTGTAAATGTAATTTACTTGTAGTTATGTGTAGCGGTAGCAATAAATAACATAAGCTAGATTTGAATGAGAAATATGTCTAATGCCAATAGAAAAACATAGGCACTCAATTGAATAATGAACAGGATTTAAAGGCAGCAGACCGAATATGTGGGCGCTCATCGACCTCAAAACAAAATTTTAAAACCTTAGAGTGAGTATAAAATTTCGAACGTTCCGAACCTACTCACTGCAATACAAGGGAAAATGACTACTACATAAGTACGGTAAAAGACATCACTGACCACCATGCTCAACCTTCTTATGTTGTCGCAAGACAAGACCAATTTCGTTGGTAAGTGACCTACAAAACCATAAAATAGTCGGACATAAGCCATAATGAAACTACTTTTAAGGTTTTGCTAAAATCAATTTTGTTAATATTTCCAAAAAAAGAACCATACTTTTTACTACTTCCGGAATTGGGGCTTCTTTCCACCTGCAGAGTTGGGATTCTTGCCTTTCGCATTACTGTTGGGAGTATTGCCTTTTGCATTATTGTTGGGAGTCTTGCCTTTTGCATTACTGTTGGGAGACTTCCCTCCTTTCTTCGAAGGATAAGGAGTTGCTACATGTACACTTTTCTTACCATCTACAAACATTTTTTTTATCACAATATTACCAACGGATAATAGAAAGATAAGTATGAAGAATACATAAAAAATAAATGACCATTATTAAGGATTAAGAAGCGTCATTCAAACATGGAGTTTGACATGTAAAAAGTAAAATGTATGATTTGTTATGCCTAATAATACTAAAGTCGGATGCATTGATCAATAATACACTATTTTAAGAAAGCATTAGCATAGAATTAGACATCTGCGAAAAAGAAAGAAACTTGGGAAGATTAATATAGATACAAAGCAGCATATGGATGATATTCTCACCAGTCTTTTCAGGGGTGGCATTCTTAGCTTTTTTAGCAGAAACTGGGGTTTTTGATGCAGACTCCTTGGCTCTCTTCTTGCCCTGATTCACATTTAAAACATAGTCACATATAAGAGCTGGTGAAGTCTGCTCAGTACTCATCAATCATAATAAAAGACATCATATCATCAAAACAAAAGAATACATAATACAAGAGCAATATCATTACCTTCTTTTCAGGGGTTTCCTCATCAGCTTCATCACTCTCACTTTCCTCATCACTATCACTATCATCATCCATCTACAATGATAAATGATGGAAAATTATCACCACATAAACCTTACACAACAGCAAGAATAATGAAGAGATTTTTTTTCATGAAAGAGAAAAGCAATGTTTTACTTAACCATGATCCTTGCATAAACATTAACGTGCCAGATATATTTTGAAGTATCTCATTTTTTTTATATTGTGTGCACAATACATTGCAGAAAATGCATATTGATTCTTGACATCTCACATATAGAACATATTACATAAAACTGTAATTTAAACCCTTAGTAGCTAAAATACCTCATCAGAACTGTTGAGTTCATCTTCATTAGCTTCCTCATCATCAGAATCATCGTCATCATCAGAGTCATCCTCCTCAACTTTCTTGGGATCAACTGTCTTAACTTGTTTTGCTGATGCACCAGTCAAGGGAACAGGTTTAGAAGGTTTGGTAACTTTTGCACCTTCAGGTTTAATTGCAAATATTCCTGAAAGAAGATAACTATCAGTTATCAAGACAGTAATATGCAGAGCTAGCAATTAAATTCATTTCAAGAGGAAACATCTACCATTTTCTAAGCCCTCCACTGGAAGATCATCATCACTATCTGTCAACATCATACAAAATGAAACCGCATTTGAGCCACCAAATTGATAAATAAATTAATATAAATAATAATAATAATAATAACAACAACAACAAGTTCAGAAGAAACAAATGATCCTCACCAGAAAAGTCGGAAACATTGTCCGAATCACTAGTGCCACAAGAATGCATCAAGTTAAGGAAAAAAAAAATAAAGACAGGAGCAGTGATATGTATTATTAAGCACAATGGGCTTAGTTAAAAAATAAAAATAAAAATAAATAAATAAATAATAACACTCTTGTCAATGCCATCCCCATACAGCCACCACAAGAAGAAATCCAATCAACTAATAAACAAAATGGATAAACTAGGTACTAAAAACATTTGGAATATAAAAGACATAAATTTCTCAAAAACTCATGCTTGGTTCCACATTTCTTCCTCCAAATTTACGCATTTGGTATAAAAACCCAAACCTATTTATTCTTGTTTTGGCTTTGGACATGATTTTCACTGCAATCAAACATAAAACCAAACATGTTATAAAATATAAACAGCAAGCCAATTTATGATGCGAAGGATACGTTAGAACTTTGTATCCACAGAAATGGACACTAGCACTTTTTGAATTGTGGGAAAGTTCAAAGTCAGAGTCCAAAACCAAATCCAACGATAGGTGAGGAATGTCATTCCTATTAAGGGTTCCCAAAACAATCTTCTGGGCACCAACTTTCACAAACAGAACCACAGGTTCACTTGCTTTGTCCTTCTTCGCCTCACCAAGTGCAACCTGAGAAATGTGAATGTATGAACTCTCTGGATCCATTGGGTCTATCTTAACAGTCTGTCCCACCTTAACCTCAACACCTAAATTCCAAACCAACACAACAACAAAAGCATTATTACATCGCCAAATCAATTCAATCATACAAACACTTGTATAAATATTAGCAAACAAGTTTCACTTTTCATTTGGATATCTTAAAAGAACGGTTCAGAATTAAAACACATTTACACATATTAACAAGGACAATAATTTAGCAACAATAAAATAATTCAAAAAAAATAAAATAAGAGTAACGCGTATTACAGAGGAGTAAGGCTATAACGTAAAATAGATATCGCGATATGAACCGTGTGTTGTGCCGCGAAAACAAGACGAAATGAAGAAAAATGAATCGGATTTTGAATATAGCGAAAAATGAAAGCAAAAGATGGATGCAAAGCGAAAGAAGAGAGAATAGAAGAAGTTACCCCAAAACTGCATTGGAGCATCCATTTGGGAGGAACTGCGCAGTGAAGCAAAGTGAGAGAAAGTAGGGTTTGGGTGAGAGAAAGAGAAGCTGAATTGCGATGAAAAATGGGTTTATGGGTTTAAGAAATGTGTGTTTATATATATATTGATCGCGCTGCACTGATTAGGGTTTTTTTGAGTTCTCTCCGCGCTTCTTCTTTTTTATTATAAAATAATAATAAATTCTTTTTCATTTTATTTTGTTTAGTTTTGTATGATTTAGTAATATTTTTATTATTTATCAATAAATATTTCTTTGATTTTTGTACATTATAATGTCTCCAATTCTTTATATAGGAAACAAGTGGATTTTTTTTCTTCTAATTATGAGAAAAATAATATCTACTTTAAAATAGATTAATTGTTAATTTTGTTATATTCTCCTCTTTAATTAGATGTAATGTTATTTAATATAATTATTATTTAAATCAATCAATTGAAAGAGTTTTTTTATAATAAAGTTTAAATTTTTCGTATTGTTAATTATTTTTTTCTGAAATTGTTGCTTAAAATTAATTATATTAACTATTTTTATTAATTTTGATAAATTTTTATTTGTTTTTTATATAAAAGATTAGGGGTAAATTTTTTATAATGTTTTTTTTTATTTTTTTGTCTTTTATTTATTTTGTCGCACATTTTATTTTATAATTGAGTTTTTTTTTCTGTCGAAGAGACAGTTACCCATAAAACCAAAGGCGTGATAAATTTCAATGGTATTTTGGTAAAAAAAAAATCAAAATAGTACTGCCACGTAACATTTACTTATAAAACACATTTTATTTTTTAATAATTGATTTAACTTGTTTCAACCAATAATAGAGCTAAACAAAGAACAGGCCCAATTAGGAGATGATAAACCATCATAAAAGGTGGTAATAAAATAAAATGTGTAGATAAATAAAACTATATTACAGACCAAAAAGGTAAAACAAAAATTAACGAAAAAAACTATCGATAAAAGATAAATATATATATATATATATATATATATATATATATATGCATGACGTATTTTATTTGTATATAATAAATATGTATTTTAATAATTTATAAAAAAAACTTATAAAAATAATTAAAATATAAAAAAGTTTAAACATAAAATGATGAAATAAAATAGAAAGAAAAAAAAAATTCCCTATTAGCTATGAGTTTTTTTTTTTCTTCTTCTTATTTTGGGTGCAATTTTAAGGTGAATTGTTAGGCCCGAATTTAAACACTAGTGGCTCCACCAATGATTTGGGCCTTCAGAGACACTATTCTGTCCGATGTTAGGTGGCCTTTCATTAGACTATTCTTTTGAAAAATTGTTTGTTCGTACCATTTCATTTATTTAGTTTAGTTTGTTATATTTCCAAACTTTATGCTTTATCTAAATAAAAACGGTAGAAGTAGCATGAAAACACGTTGTTTGAATTGATAGAATTAGAAAGGAGAGAAATGGAGAAAATTTTCTCAATTTTAATTATGCATATATCAACAAAATGCGACGGTGCCAAAGGTAGATTACATTTTTAAGTACTTTAAGGAATAAATGAAGATCATATTTTTCACCATTGTGGACGAGATTAGTTATCATCTTATAAATGGTGTGCATCATCCTTTGGAAATTGCAAGGGTTACAAATTTAGAATTTGCCTCAGGAGAGTTATGTTGTGCAAGGGTTCACTGTGTGTTTCATAGGAATTTTTCAGTTTAGTTAAAAATGGTTGTTGTTTGTTTTTTTTATAATTCTATTTCTGAAAATTTTTCAGAGAGAGAACTAGAAGATCCTGACTCAGGTAGTTTGATTATGGTTGGTTCCAGATTTCACCAAGAAAAAAAATTTCATTCTCCATGAAATTATTGTTGCTCACATGAAGGTTTTAATTTTTGTTTTCTAGAAAAAAGTTAGGTTCGATTATGGTTGGTTACATACAAATTATACTTTGAAATCATAGGGTTACAACACAATTTTACTTACTTTTCTCATTATGTTAATTTTAACTTTATACAAATTATTGTTATATAATAACTGTCCGTTTTAGATTATTTTTTATATAAATAATAAATTATTTAATAAATAAAAGATAATAGTAATTCTATTAAATTATTTTTTTATATACAAAATGTAACATAGTAACTATTTTTTAAATAATATTGAATATAAATGAAAATAAGTACCTAATACTATTAAAAAATTAACGTAATACTTATTTTAATACTTATTTTTCTTCTAATAGCAGTTAAAGAGTACAACATAATCTTAGATTCATGATTTTTCAAATTTTCAGGATAAAATAATTTGTGTCTTGTTGATTGCACAAGTATGAATACTAATAAGAGGATATTATCACGTTCCATATGCTCCATTTATTATATTAAAATTTACAATGACAATGATATGGTTCAAACGTGAGACCTATAAATTACTCCAATCCCAAAACTTTAAAATAATAGTTTTTTCTTTCAAAACATTACATTACAATAAGGAGACATTTGATTAAAAAAATTTAATCTTGAAAATCATTATTTATGGAAATCATAACTTTTGAGAGTTATATTTTTGGAATGATTTTTTATACATGTCTTATTAAAAAACATTTATGAAAAACAACGTTTTATAAAAATATTACTTTTTAATTAACAAACCAAATATGAAAAACAAACATTGCTAACTTTATATTTCTCACGAAAGTAAAATCTTAACAAATGTCTCCTAAGTTTCAATCCAATCAATACTAGTCTATAACACGTGTCCTTAACAAAAAAAAATGTTATTAAAAATAGTATTATATAATATTAAAATAAAATTTTAATTATATTTTTAATTTCTCAAATTTTAGATAAATTTATATTTAAACTCTTAAATTTAAAATTAATTATTTTAATCTCAATAATTTTAAAAAAATTGTTTTAATTCTTATACTTATTTTTTTAGAAAATCTATCCAACATTATCTCACAAATCTTAATTAATAAAAAACAACATTAAACTCATTTAAAAATCACATAAATAAAAAAACACTTTTAAATTTAAAAAATTAAAAAGAAATTTATTCCAAATTTAATAAATTAAAAACATGTTTAAGTCTAAAATAGATAATAAATTAAAATTTTAAAATTATGCATAAGCGTATTAAGTGAAATAAACCTTAAATATAATCATATAAACATTAACTATTAAATTTTATCATTACCAATCAAAAGTTTAACACACAAACTATATGCAATTCTTTTCTTCTTTTTTTTATTTAAAAAACTATTTTTTCTCACTGATCATATAATTTCAAAACGCTTGTTGTCTTATATCACTCAAATTTATTCTTGGTTATCGCATATACCTGCCTCTCTAAAAATAAAAAAATAAAAAAAAGTATATAACTTCCTCTAATAGGATATGATCGTATTTGTATATATAAATCAATCATTAACACATTCACTTCACGGGGAGAATAAATGACAAATGATATTCTTTCGACATGTAAATATCAACATTGACGGTCCTATTACGCAATCCAACAACTTGTGAAATGGAATTGCTTCACATGTAGGAAAACGAAAAACCAAAAAGACAAAACAGAGAGAAAAATTCAGTTAAATGGCCGACACATTTTTTTACAACTAACGGGCCATCATAACTTCGTAACCAACCATTGATCCATTCTGAATTTTAAAATCATAAAAAATAAAATAAAAATAAAAATAAAAAATAATCCAAATAACTGTGTGGAGTGGACCGCACATGGCTTCAAATCACAGATTCACCGCGAGAAATCCATGAACCTTAACCACCCAAACGCGCCACCCTTGCTCGCTCTCTCAGCCTCCCTGGAACACGAAGCAAACGGCGTCGTTGCGCCTCCGTCTTCCCCGTCGCACTTCCTCGGACACAGAAAGAAGTTTCTAGATCCAATATCCTTCAGCTTCTCCTCCCTATCCAAACCTGCGCACAATAGCATCTCAATTTAACAATTAATTCTGATTTCATTATTTTTTTTTCTTCGTTGTTATTATTTTTTTTTTCGCTTACTCTCTAAGCTGAACTGAGAATAATGAAGGTCGAACTGCGAAGGATCGTTCGACGGCAAAATCGGACGGCGACCTTCCTTCACGTATTGCCGCACCGCCACCGCAACTAAATCTCCGACGGTTGATTCCGGCGTCATCACCACCTGCACCGGTCCCAGGCTTCCCATAGTCGTCACTTTCAGCAACAACTTCGGTGGCTGTTTCGGCAACGCCGCCGCCGCCGCCGCGGCGGCGGCGCGGTTCCTGTCCGACAGAAGGTCCGGCACCGTCTTCGGTCGGCGGATTTGTGCCTCGGAAACGATAGGCGGCGGCGTTGATGAGTGACCGTAAAACGACGACGATTTCTTTGTTAACTTCCCTCGTCGGTGAGGCTCGCCCTGGCCGTTACGGTGATTTTTGGAGTTGGCCATGGTTTTAAGTAACGGTTAAGGGTAAAGATGGAATTTAAGGAGGTTCGGCTTGGGTTAACGGTTTTTTACCTCAATCGACGGTAGCGATGATATCTGAGGCGAGGGAAGCCATAGCTTCGGCTATGTGGTTCACGCGGATTGGAAGCTATCATAACCAGAGGGGTATAACCGTAAATAAACCACTGGAAAGCGCAGAAACTGAAAAAACAAAGAAGAGAAAGAGTGAAGGGAAAACGCACGCTGACTCTGTGTGTGAGTTTTATTTATGAGTGAAGTCGGAGAGAGTGGCGTGCTACGAAATTTGTTTTGATTTTTTTTCTTTAATGATTTAAAGATATATAATGGGAGTTGTAGTTAACTAGTTATTGACGACGGTGTGGGACTTGGGTTGGATTTATAGGGCGGGATTGGTGTGATAATCGAGGTAGGGATAAGTTGGACACGTGGTTGGACGTGATTGAGTGGGTTCATACGCGGCTGGCGTTGGAGATGAGAGATAAGGAGAGGAACCAAGGGGACGAGGGAGGTGAAGTTCACTGTAACACGTGGAGAGTTGCACAGGAGATTGCGATGCTTCGTGAAGATGCTTCTGGTGGTCAAGAAAAGAGACTCAAAATCAAACGGAATCAACATCTTCTTCTTCAAATAAATTACCTTTTTCTTTTTATGTTTATTCATAAAAAAAAACTTTGTTTAAATAGAAGAAAAAGTTAATTATATTTTCATCTTTATATTTTTATTAATGTGTAATTTTAGTTTTTATTTTAAAATATAAATATTTTATTTTTTAAATTTTAAAAATACAAAATTTTAATTCTCTCCTTAAATTGATATTTGTTAATTATTAAATTTTAATGTTTATCATATTTAAATAATGTGAATTTAATAATATGATATTTTGAAGTAAAAAACAAAAAAATATATCAATCATTCATAAAAATAAATATAAATAAATATTTCTTTATATGTCATGTTATTAATATTCATTTAAGTGGTGATAGATCATTAAATAATAAGAAAATTTAATAATAAATAAATATTAATTTAATAAAATTAAATTTTATTTTTAAAAATAAGAAGAAAAGTACACGTTAAACACTTAAACAAGAAAATAAGTAATACTTGAATCCCTACATTCCTTATATAGAAATCTTACTTGAATCAAGTTCTATTTACTAAACAAACTTTTCTGTTATACAATTATTTTGAATTCGATAATATAAATTATTCCTTAAAAGCAATTTGTAACCGATTTCAATCTTTTAAATAAATCAATCTCAAAATATCATTTAGTAATTCAGATTTTAGCAAAACGAAAAGATTTTAATTTTTTTAATCCTTTCATTTTTCATGATATTAACCATAAAATTGAAAAAAGTTTCCATTTTGAAAAAAAAAATCCATTTGATCCAGATTTCATAAAATTGAAATCTTCTAATTAATATATATGGTAGTTTCTGTGATGAATACTATCTTATAAATTAAAAGTTAACTAAGATTTCTATTGAATGTTTATTAGTTTTTTTTATATATAAATATACACTAGTATTGTTAATATTTATTATACATAATTAATTAAAATTTACAACAAATTACATGTATAAATAAATATTATGAATATAAATGAATATTTTAAAGTATATAAAGTATATTTTATATTATGATGAGTAATTTATATTGTGATACAATATTATTATCAATTATGAATGATTTATCTTTAAAATATTAAAATTTGATTTAAAATCAATTTTAATATATTAAATACAAATGATTATCTTGTATAAGATTATTTTAAAAACATTGATTAAATAATTTCTAAAAAAATTTAACTTGTTATCTAATTCAGTTTTTATTATTAAATTTTTTATAAATTAAATTTTAATAATTTTAAATAAATTATTACTAAATAAAAATAATGTTGTGATATAATATATTATTTATAATAAATTTAAAATATAATTTATATATTTAAAAATATCTATTTATATGAATTTTAAATATAATTTATATATTTAAAATGTAATATTGTTTATATATATAATTTATTATAAATTTTAATTATATATAATAAATATTTAATTTGTGTATTATATATACTAAAATATTAATAAATATACTAAATGCAAACCGAAAATATCCCTTATTAAATATCTAAAAAAAATGCTTTTGCTAAATAGAAGTAAAAAACGAATGAGATTACTTATCTGATTAGGATATGCTAATCATTCTTTTTGGAGCTTCTATTTAGAAGCATTTTTAGGGTATTGGTTAAAAGTTATACGGCAAACATAATGAACATACACACAGTTAGGATTTGACCCGTCTCCACTAACTTATGCCAACCCTAACTCGCACTATACCAATGATTGATTCTTTAAAATTTTGCCTAATAATAAATACAAACAATTTAAATAAATATCGTTCATGAACTTCAACATAATACTCTTCCCATTATCAAAATCCCAACAAGTACATAGGATTTTGTATACGTGTAAACGAACATAATTTTCTAATAATCGAAAACAAAAATGTTTATATTACGGAGAAGAATTCTAACACGAACCAACTTTCTTTGTAAAATGTATAAAAACTATAATTTAGTAGTGCGTTTCACATGAGAAATTATGATTTAATAATTGTACCGGAAGGACCCTATCGGCCATGTGGATCGGTCACGTGGACCGACACGTCATGTCCTATCAGATATTGACGCAGCTCAGGTAACATTTCGGCTCGGCCACGTGGATCGGCCACGTGGACCGGCATGACATATACTATCAGATGATACTGCTCAAATACCACTTCGGTCCGATAGGGGACTAAGAACTGTGCTCTTCCCCTATCGGCTCGCCAGAAGCCGAGAGAGGACGTTTCGGCCGTGTTGTCTCGGCTCGGCCATTAGGTGAACTACTAGAACGACGATTATGATTAGTAAGGATAAGTACATGATTAAAACATAATCAGCTGATTAACATCGTATTACCTAATTTGGTAAATGTCAGAGAAGGCCCACCATGCTCAGGCCCATGTCAGGTATTATAAATAGGTCACACGTAACGAGGTAGGTCACTGTTCATTTTATTACCCTAGAAAATTGTGGATATCCTGACTTGAGCATTGGAGTGCCTTTTGCAGGTACCTCCCCCCTCTGAAGAATCCACCTAAAGCTCACGTTCGGCCCTCTTACACCCCAGAAGACTACAAGTGTACCCTCAAGCAGGTACATTTTGGCGCCCACCGTGGGGCTGAACCGAAAGCATAGCAGAAACACCAAAAGTTTACGAGGAAAAAAATCATGGTAAAGACAAGGAATACTAATTTCGAAGGGCAACAGTCCGAAGAGGAGCACCAGTCCGGGGCCGAGACGGTTGAGGAGACAAACTTGACCGATATGGTACGCCAGATGAAAAAAGAAATGATCGCTATGAAACAGCACCGAGAGAGAGATGCCGCCGAGATGGCCGCATTGAGAGAAGAGAATGCTGCTCTGAAAAACCAGTACCGAGACCCACGTGGAAACCATCTGAGACGACCCACACTCAGGGGTCGTTCCACTCTTACGGCCATCACACCTCCATCCCCCACACTTCTGTTGCTGCCCCAGTTGCTCATGCTTCGGGCAGCCGACCGATACATCCATTGCCGGCCGGAGCACATCAGCATCCCTTTACTCCAAGTGTTATGCAGACGGCACTCCTTGACCATTGGAAGTCATTGCCACTCGATAAGTATGATGGTTCCACCGACCCCGACGAACATGTCGACATCTTCTTGACTTAGGTCACCCTCAGTACTACTGACGATGCTGCCTTGTGCCGAATCTTCCCAACCTCGTTAAAGGGTCGGGCATTGAGCTGGTTCATACGACTTCCGGCCAACTCAATCGACTCCTTCAATACATTAGCATCTCAATTCACCATTCAGTTCGCCACCAGCAGGCCTCATCAACTGACCTCGCTCTCATTGGTAAGCATAAGACAAGAAAAGAAGGAATCCCTTCGGACCTTCATGAGCCGATTTAATAAAGCGGCTTTGGAGATCCGAGACCTCAACCCTGCTGTAGCTTTGCACCACCTTACCACCGTCTTGAAACCGGGACCTTTCGCCAACAGCATCTGTAAGAAACCCCCAACTGATATGGATGATTTGCGTCGGCGCGCCGACAAATACATGCAAATGGAGGAATTAGCTGGGTTCCGTAATCAAGCACGGGCAGAGATAGCCGCCAAAGCCGATAAGCCAGCCAAGAGCAATTATCGGAGCCGTCCTAAAGAAATTTCCCGCGAAAAACCAACACGAGGACCAAGGTATTCTCATTACACCCCATTGAACGCCAGTCGATCTGCTGTCCTAGATCAGGCACTCGCTTCAGAGGTTTTGGCAGTACCAAAACGAGCGTCAACCCCTCCACGCGCCGACACAACCAAGTCCTGCAAATATCACCGAAACCGAGGTCACTCAACTGAGGATTGTGCGGCTCTTAAAGATAAAATCGAGGACTTAATCAAGCAAGGGCAGCTTCAACGTTTTGTCGATCGGCCCCGCTCTCCCAGACGCGATGATCACCAGCATCGTGGGGAACAGCATGGCCGAGAGAGATCCGGTAGGCACCCTCACAGGGAACGAAGCCGGTCGAGAGACCGAAGAGAAGCCGAGCCCACAACTCAACCCCGAAGGGTCATCAATACTATTGCCGGTGGATTTGCGGGCAGAGGATCCACCTCCTCAGCACAGAAGAGACATCTACGAGCTGTCCGAACTGTCCATGCGGTTGAGTGCACCCGGCAGAGGGTGCCGGCCATCACATTCACTGAGGCTGATTTCAAGGGCATCGATCCTGATCAGGACGATCCCATGGTCATCAGCGTGGAAATCCACAACTGCATCATTCGGAAGACATTGGTCGATCAAGGAAGTTCGGCCGATATCCTTTACTAGAATACCTTCAAGCAACTCGGCATCCCGGAAGCCGAACTGATCCCATACAATGAGCCGCTGGTTGGATTTTCTGGTGAGCGTGTACAAACGAAAGGATACATCAAGTTATCCACTCGTTTTTCTTCCGATGGACCCGAAGTCAAAGACATCCCGATCAAGTACGTTGTTGTGCATGCTAACACGTCATATAACATTCTTCTTGGAAGACCGTCCCTCAACAGGTTAGGTGCGATTGTGTCAACCCCGCACTTAGCCATGAAATTTCCTTCTGAATCAGGCCGAATCATCACAGTACATGCAGATCAGAAAGCGGCCAGGGAATGTTATTTTGCTAGTCTCCGGTTGCCCCGCCTCGGAGCAACCGAGCCGAGTCGAGAGAAACGCGTGCATGCGGTAGCCCAAGACCTCGAAACGGTTGTAGACTTCGACCCTCGAATGGAGCAAGGTGAGAGGGTCGAGCCGATTGAAGATCGATACCCACTGATTATCGGGCCGACCAACCAGCATGTCACCTACCTAGGTTCCAACCTGTCCGAGACCAAAAGGCATGAAATCGAAAATGTGGTAAAGAAAAACAAAGACCTCTTTGCATGGAGGCCGGCCGACATGCCCGGGATTGACCCTAACTTCTTATGTCATCGACTCTCAGTGTGCCGGGAGGCCAAACCGATCGCCCAACGTAAGAGAAAAATGGGGGAAGAAAGGAAAAAGGCGGTTGAAGCCGAAACGTCTAAGCTCCTTGAAGCAGGTTTCATTCGAGAAATCCAATACACAACATGGCTGGCCAACGTTGTCATGGTCAAGAAGTCGAATGGCAAATGGCGAATGTGTACTGATTACACAGATTTGAACAAAGCCTGCCCCAAAGATGCTTATTCGTTGCCAAACATAGACCGATTGGTGGATGGTGCAGCTGGTCATAAGTTCCTAACATTCCTTGATGCATACTCGGGCTACAATCAAATTCGGATGTACCCCCGAGACGAAGATAAAACGGCATTTGTTACAGAATCTGCCAATTACTGCTACCAAGTAATGCCATTCGGCCTGAAGAATGTTGGGGCCACATATCAAAGGCTCATGGACAAGATCTTCGGCAATCAAATCGGGAGAAATATGGAAGTTTACGTGGATGATATGGTTGTCAAATCGGCTGACACATTTGCCCATGTAACCGATCTCGCCGAAGTTTTCCGGGCCTTTCGGAAACATCAGATGAGACTTAATCCCGATAAGTGTGTATTCGGCGTCTCAGGCGGCAAGTTTTTAGGTTTCATGCTGTAAAGTCGGGGCATCGAGGCTAACCCGGACAAATGCCAAGCTATCATCGACATGAGGAGTCCATCGAACTTGAAAGAGGTCCAAAAGTTAGCTGGTCGACTAACAACTTTATCTCGTTTCCTACCATGTATGGCCGAGACTTCCAAGCCGATCCTTGGCCTTTTGAAAAAGGAAAACAGATTTCAATGGACAGATGAATGCAAAGTATCTTTTCAACTTTTCAAGAAATGCCTCGGCACTCCCCCGGTATTGACCAAGCCAACATCAGGCCAAGAACTAATCTTGTACTTGGCGGTTTCGGGCGAAGCCATAAGCGTCGGCTTGATACGGGAACATGACGGACAACAGCAGCCGATATACTTCATTAGCCGAGTGTTGCAAGATGCCGAGCGGCGATACCAATTGCTAGAGAAGGTGGCGTTGGCACTCATGTATGCGGCTAGGCGTCTCCGTCAGTACTTTCAGAGTCACACCATCGTAGTCCGAACAGATTGTCTGATTGCCAAAGTACTGCGAAAACCAGAATTAGCCGGTCGAATGATGGCATGGTCAATTGAGCTCTCTGAGTTTGATATCCGTTTCGAGCCTTGAGGAGCCATCAAAGCACAAAGCTTAGCCGAGTTCGTTAATGAATTGTCACCACTCGGCCAGTTTGAAGATACCGCTTGGACTATGCATGTGGATGGGTCGTCCAACCAATAAGGAAGTGGTGCCGGCATAATCTTGGAAGGCCCATCCGGAATTACCCTTGAACAATCGTTGCGATTCGGCTTCAAGACCTCTAATAACCAAGCGGAATATGAAGCTTTGCTTGCCGGCATGAGGTTGGCTGCCGAGATGGGTGCTACAAAAATTGTGTGTTGGACTGACTCGAAGGTGGTGGCCGAACAGGTCAACGACAACTTTCAAGTCAAAGACGCGCATTTGTTCAAATATTACCATATGTTCAAGGCAATGAAGGATCAGTTTCATGAAATACAAGTCTGACACACACCACGGTGCCACAATGAGAGAGCTGACCAACTAGCCCGATTAGCTAGTAGCCGAAAACCAGGACAACTTCGGTCAACCATTCACTTGGAACTACCTGTATCAAGTATTCCACAAGAGTGCATGCCGATTGAAAGACCGACAAGTTCATGGATGACCAACATCATTAATTACATCATCAACAGTTCTGAACCGTCTGATCCGTTGGAAGCCAGGAAAGTCCGAGCTCAAGCAGCACGTTACTCTGTAATTGCTGGTGAACTATACCGACTAGGGTTCTCTACACCCCTATTAAAATGCCTTGACCAGCCACAAGCCGACTATGTTCTACGAGAAGTCCATGAAGGAATTTGCGGATCACACTCAGGTGCAAGAACCTTAGCTGCTAAAGTGCTGAGAGCAGGCTACTATTGGCCGACCTTGAAAACCGACTGCGCCGAATATGTTAAGAAGTGCAAGCAATGCCAACAGCATGGCAACCTAATACATGCCTCGGCCGAGCATCTCCACTCGGTCAGCGCCCCTTGGCCGTTTGCCTTATGGGGCATTGATATTCTCGGCCCGTTTCCACTCGCTAAAGGTTAATGCAAGTTTCTGGTAATGGCCGTTGATTATTTCACTAAGTGGATTGAAGTCGAGCCGCTAGCTACCATTACAGCAGCTAATGTTCAAAAATTCGTATGGAAAAACATCATCACCCGGTTCTGCATCCCATACGCAATCATCTCTGATAATGAACTACAATTCACGGATAAGAAATTCAACTTCTTTCTTGAAAACCTTGGCATCCGACACCGGTTCACTTCTGTCGAGCACCCACAGTCTAACGGACAAGCCGAAGCTGCTAACAAGGTTCTTCTCACCGAATTAAAGAAACGGCTTGGCACGGCAAAGGGATTATGGGCCGAAGAGCTTCCTGAAGTTCTTTGGGCATACAGATGCACACCTCAATCAAGCACAAAGGAAACTCCGTTCCGGCTGGCATACGGCACGGATGCTATGATTCCAATCGAGGTTGGCAAACCTTCGTTCCGACGAACACACTTTCATGAGGAGTCTAACGATGGTGCAATCCGAGCTGAACTAGACATCGTGGACAAGGTCCGAGAGAAATCCCAAGTCATCGCTGAAGCGTGTAATCAACGAATGACCCGACGATTTAACTCCAAGATAAAACCAAGGAGTTTCCAAGAAGGTGATCTGGTTTGGCGATCAACTGGATCGGCACGACGAAGCTCGACTGAGGGGAAACTAGCAGCAAATTGGGACGGCCCATTCAGAGTCAGACACACCCTTAATAATGGTTATTACAAGTTAGAAGAATTGTCCGGCAAGATCATCCCCCGGACATGGAATTCTACCCATTTGAAGACCTATTACAGTTAGGATTTCACTTCATGTATATATATAAATGTCTTCTGGTGCACTCTTTTCCTTGAACCGGTCTTTTTTCCTCTTAGAAAAATGTGAAAAGAGGTTTTTGGCCGGCAAGGTTTTTAACGAGGCATCCAATCATCAATAACAATACAATTCATCTATTTATGTCTTGCCCTATATTCATGCAAAATTTACAAGTCTTCCCTCCCGAGATGTCTCTCGGCCAAGGATGTGGCTTTCGTTTCAATTTACAAGTCTTCCCTCCCGAGATGTCTCTCGGCCAAGAATATGGCTTTCGTTTCAATTTACAAGTCTTCCCTCCCGAGATGTCTCTCGGTCAAGGATGTGGCTTTCGTTTCAATTTACAAGTCTTCCCTCCTGAGATGTCTCTCGGCCAAGGATGTGGCTTTCGTTAAAATTTACAAGTCTTCCCTCCCGAGATGTCTCTCGGCCAAGGATGTGACTTCAAATTTCGTCTTCCTTCCCGAGACGACTCTCGGCTAAGGATGTGACTTACAATTTATTATAAACTATACTACGTTCGGGAAATTTATTATATTGTTGTTCGCTTGGAAACACTGATAAAAGCAGGAAATTGCATTAACAAATCAAAAGGGCTCTAACGGCCCGGAACTACAAGAGATTGAACGGGGCACTATCGGCCCCAACATAACAAAAAAGCAAATCACCCTAAGCCTGTGCCTCGAGCTCCCCTTGTACTGAAGGCTCCTGCTCGGCCACTTCCTCCTGCACGTGACCGCCTCCACTCGGTGCGGCCTCAGGACGAACAGGGACTTCAGTGTCCGGCTGCTTATTCGGTGGGATTTGGGTCAAATTGACATATTTCCCCCGATAGAAGTCCATGGATATATCAAATTGAAAGTCCTGAGGCAAACTCCCAAAATGCCGAGCTTGCCGAGCCGCTTGGGCGAAGCCGGCTTCATGTTGAGAAAAAACCTTGCTCCTGGCCCTCTCCCGGTATGAGCCGAACTCCTTCTTCTCGGCTTCTAGCTCCTTCAGCAGCAAAGCAGACTTCTCAGCCTCGGTCTTCAACAGATGCTCCAACCTTTGAACCTTCAAGGTCAGGTCATCATTCTGACGACTCCGACGATCCAGCTCCGCCTCGCATTTCTTGCCATGCCCTTGTGCCTCGGATAAAGCTGCCAAGGTCTCCTGCACGGACTTCTCCGACTCGGCCAGCTGTCGGCGCAGCCCGTCGGCCTCGGCACTTGGTTGCATCATAATGCTTTGAGCCAAAGCCAGGGCTCGAGCTTGTAATTCGCAGAAAAAAGTCCACTTATGGGACGCGGTCATCTGTCCCAGTATGGACTGCCCCATCTCTGAAGTCAGGTCTTGACTCAAGCAATCTTGGGCACTGACATTTGAAGCCAAGAAGCTGGGACTCACAAGCCCCTAAGGAGCCACAAGAGCGGGCAGCCTTTGTTGTTTTAGCCGGCGTGCCTCGGCCTCGGCCTCAGCCCTCCTTTTGTTCTTCGCCCTAAGGGCATCCTGGTTGCTCTTCTCCCTTGGCTGCGGTTGAGGCCGAGCCGTCTCACGTGCCGGAGCCCGGTCCTCCCCATTTGGAGCTGATTGCTTTACCACTCGGCTCTGGATCAGGGCACGAATATCCAACTCGTCGTCGTAGTTCGCCATGATACCTGCACAAACACTAGTCAAAATCAATGGTAACGCAAGAATTTAAATAAAGGACAAACACTATACCAATTAAATCATCAACAGGCTGGGCTGATTTCACGAGACGAACAAGATCTCGGCACGGCAACGGCCGTGGCAGCTTCTCCAACACCTCCAAGTCAGCCTTCTCCTCAGCAGACATCCTGGACTTCGACACCACGTCGTATTTTCTCGGCGACCGAGTCCAATATAAAGGAAACAAGGCATTCCCTGCACCATCAAAAAAATACTTGTTGCCGTTTTCTGGCCGAATCATCACCTTAAAGAATCCCACTTTGAATCCTTTATAGGAGGTAGTAAACGGCTGAAGTAAACAATGCTCCGCCCGAACCAGCGACAACCATTTCGCTTTCTTCGTAGGCCGACACGAGTAAAAATACAAGAACAAATGGGGAGTCGGATCCATACCAAGTGTCAGACACAACTGCCGAAATCCTTGCATCGCAGCCCAGCTGTTTGGATGTAACTGGGTCGGTGCAACGTTGAGCAAACGGAGCACACCCATAAAAAACTTGTCAAAAGGAAGAGTCACCCCCAAATCACGAAACAAGTAGTCGTACACAAAAAAGAAGTGGTATTTACACTTCCCTCGGCCAAGAAAAACAAAATCTGATTCCCATGACCCATCGTTCCGGCACGAATCAAAAAAGAAACCAGATGGTACCTCACGCTCTGGAAGCGTAACAAAATTTTCCATGTCGAACAGCACAGCGATCGAGCTCATGTCAGTATACCGAGAAAATACACTCCCCACCTCCCCATGAACCCACCTATAGCCAGGAACTTCTATAGGGCCGAACCGACGCGAAGTCGAACCGACTCGGCGAGTACTCGGTCGGTCCTCGGTCACCTCGAGAGAAGAAGCCTCCTCCATACTTCGTGACTGCTCGAACCCCTCAACAATTTCTACGCTAACCGACCTCTGCGTTGCCGAGTCTGAAACCCTCGGATGAGAAGGCTCACGTGAACCCACCTCGACATAAATAGCTCTACTACTTCCAGTAGAACCCGCCTCAGAAACCCTATCCTCTACATCTATATTCAAATCAGCCATCAAAACGTACCTTAAATCGGACGTCGACTTCGGTCAAGAACTCGCAACCAAGGTTGATCTTTACGTCAGCTCGAAGCAATGGCACGCTATCACCAAGTAAACACATTAGGGTTTGGTCCCCACCACCCCTATTTATAGTGTTTACAAAATACAAATGGTAACCGCTAATCCCCTAGGGACCGTCAGATCAATATGATCCAACGATCCATGGGCTTCAACTTTTCAAATTCCTCTCATCATTACGTTACCATTATCAACCCAACGGTTATAACCCTCCACATACCCACGTTAACACCCCACGATTAATGCCCGACGGTTACAATTCCCCACTTCACCTCAACCGTCATAACATGTAAAGTCACTTTTACCCTTTACGTCCTTACACTCCTCAAGGCTGGGGGGCTTGTGTACCGGAAGGACCCTATCGGCCACGTGGATCGGTCACGTGGACCGGCACGTCATGTCCTATCAGATATTGACGCAGCTCAAGTAACATCTCGGCTCGGCCACGTGGACCGGCATGACATATACTATCAGATGATACTGCTCAAATACCACTTCGGTCCGACAGGGGACTAAGAACTGTGCTCTTCCCCTATCGACTCGGCCAGAAGCCGAGAGAGGATGTTTCAGCCGTGTTGTCTCGGCTCGGCCATTAGGTGAACTACTAGAACGACGATTATGATTAGTAAGGATAAGTACATGATTAAAACATAATCAGCTGATTAACATCGTATTACCTAATTTGGTAAATGTCAGAGAAGGCCCACCATGCTCAGGCTCATGTCAGGTATAATAAATAGGTCACACGTAACGAGGTAGGTCACTGTTCATTTTATTACCCTAGAAAATCATGTATATCCTGACTTGAGCGTTGGAGTGCCTTTTGCAGGTACCTTCCCCCTCCGAAGAATCCACCTAAAGCTAACGTTCGGCCCTCTTACACCCCAGAAGACTACGAGTGTACCCTCAAGCAGGTACAATAATAAATAAATATTTTTAAAAATAAATTAATATAATAATTAAATTTTGTGATAAATAACTTTTTGACGTATAAGTTATATTCAAATTTATATTAAATAATTTATATCATAATACACATGTACTTAGTTATTGATAATTTTTTAAAATATAATAACATTTATTGAATTAATTAATTATATAAAAAATAATAAGAAAAAGATAAATTAAAAGAAGTGAGAGATAAAAAAAATCCCTAAAACTAAAAATACTTTCATCAAGAAAAAAAGTCTGTTAAAAACGCTCTAGTCTAATAATAGTTTCTAGAAAAACCTCTGAAAAATATTCTTATATATATATATATATATATATATATATATATATATATATATTCTAATATTAAAGAGAATACTTTATTCGGTAACCCTCTTGGTCTCCATTTTTTTTTTACTATTATAACTTTTTGTTTTAAAAAATTAAAAAAAAATATTTTTTAATCAAATTTAAAAATTTAAAACTAATGAATCTATACTAATACTAATATATAAAGAGGATATTATTTTCAATAACTATCCTTTGTATGAGTAATTTTTCATTTTTTATTTATTTATTTTTTTCTTTTAATATAGTGCTAAGCATGAAGTGCCTTTTTCCTGCTAGTAGTATATTATAAAGAGAATATATTTTGGTAACTACCTCTTTAATTTGTATCCACTTTTTAGTGAATAATTATACCCCTTGAATATAAAAGAAATCTTCTTGTATTTTTTTTCTAAATAACTATCCATAATTTATAATATTTGTTTATGTGTAACTATTAGAGGCACGAAGTGTTTTGGCCCTTCTAGTATATATAAAGAGATTATTCGGTTAATATTTTTTTGCATTTATTATATGAATACTCTATAATTAATAATTTACTTGACACAAATAGTTTTAAATATTTTAATTTTAGCATACCTACATATTATATTCCGCGTAGAATTGAGTTCAAATTTTTAAAGAAAATTATTAATTTTAAGTATTGTGAATAAAAAAAATTAATAAAAAGAAGACTTAACTAAAAAAATAAAAATGATCAACAAGGTTTCTGAGAAAAATTAGTCATTAAAAAAGTTTGTAAATATTCTATACTTATAACATAATCATAAAAAAAATATTTATTTTTATATATTATTAGGATAAATAATTAAAAAATTATCTTATATTTTGCTTTTAATGTTATTATTACAAAAACATCATTTTTATCATATATATATATATATATATATATATATATATATGCCGATTTATAATTTAAAAAAGGATCGAGTGAAACAAAACATTTATATTGACAATACATTTTTTTTAAACAAAATATTTTCGTCTTTATTATGTGTTTTGCAATTTATATTTTATTTTTATCTATATGCATACAGATAATAAAAGAAATAACCTCATTTAATATTTGAATTTTTTCTTACCCATTTTACTATTATTAACCGTAAATACACTCAAATAACATGTACATATACATTCAAATAGCCACACATGATTATATAAATAAAAGAACTATCATGAATTCCATTCCAAAATTATAAAATAATATCAAAATTTATCTTACCTTAGCGACACTAGTACAAAATAGATAATTTACGTCAGTTATTTTAAATTTTTTACGTCAGAAAAAGGTCTGACGTTAATCCGGGAGACGTAAATTTACGTTGGTTGTGATGACCGACGTAAATTTATGTCAAACATTTCTAAGAGCCAACGTAAAAAAATTGTAAAAAAAAAAAAAAAACATAACGAGTGCAAGCAGAACGGGCTGTTCTTGAAGAACATGATGTTCTGCTTGGAGAATAGGTCGTTCTGATTGCAGAACGGGCCGTTCCAGATACAAAAACAAAATCCTCTGCACGAAACAAACTTATAAACTTAAGAGTCAAGCGAGTTACATACCTTATAAAGAGGTGACGTAAAAGACTGATTTTTCACTAGTACGAGTATTCTTGAGTCTATCAAACCACACACACTACTATAGGAGCATTGTAGAGGAAGGTGATTTTCTTTTTGGGATATGTAACAGTGATGTTGAGGTTGAATCTGGATTCTGAAGTGAAGGGATTAACCGATTAATTAAGGATGTATACAATATTATTGCGTTTAAATCCAATTAATAGGGTAACAGGCGTTGGGCTCCGTTGTAGCAATTAATGACAAATCTTGTTAGGGTTTGTTCGGGGACAAAGACGAATAGACGATCCTCTTGGTGGAATTCCATCTTGTCGAGTTTGGAGTTGCAGCAACACCACCGTTGCCATTTTTGGCGGGCTTGGTTTAAGGGTAGGCATTGTTTGTCTTTTTCTTTTAGCACATGTTTCAGGATTAATTACTACCATCGATGGAACAAGCTATAAATGCTTTGGTGAGATTTAGAGTTTTGAAGACAGTCTCAACAATATACATCAAATCAAAATAAAATATAGTTATATACCGCTAGATGTTTGACTAACTCAACCTTACTAATTTTTTTATCAATAGAAAAGATTATGATAAAAATTTCTAGGCAGCTAACTCAATTCTGAATCATTAGGTTAATCATAACAAATTCATTCAATTTAACTTTTTGGTTCTTTTTATCTCATTCTTTTTTCTTAAAGATAGAACTATTTTCTAAAATAATTGCATTCAGATGATAAACAAATTTTAGAAAATAAAAAGTTGTCGTTGAAAACAACCTTAATTATTTTCAACAGCAACATAGTGCTATAAATGGCAATAGTAATCCATGAATTCATTTTAACTGCGGCATATGGTCTTACTTGCTGCCTTCCTTAGGTAAATAGCTAGCAATGGATTTGAAAACTTGTGAATTGCTCAGCAGAAAGGACATGGAATCAATGATTACGGTCTAATAATATTGTTGGACATGCATGGGGTTGGTGGAGGTGAGACGACATAACTCGACCAAAGCAAGGACATGAGACGAAGGAGACAACTCGTCCAACTACATTGTCTGTGTCTATCTACACCAAAATAACAGTCCAAAATTGTGCAGTGCGAGCTTCTTCTCATCATCATCATCATCTTAATTAATCCCACTTCCCAATATTATTATTCAGTATGCTATACCATACTATTACGTAGGTAGCATGTTTACAAAGCTATAAAAGAATCACGATTAAAATTGACTCTGCACTAAGTAAAATTATATTTTGAAAGGCTCTCAACAGAAGATTGCACATGTAGAAGTAACTCCTTTATGTGATTCAAGTTAACGTGTATTGAATAGTTTCTAAACACTCCCTTATATATATTTATACTTTGAATAATGTGACTTTATATCTATCATTCAAATAAAACAAATTGTTTTAAACTAAATTTCAAATATCATCGATCTCTAGATATATATATTAATTTAAAAACAAACCGCACCTCCACGAACTTAGAATCTAGCTAGCTCTATCTGAATTCTGAAGTACGATATCGATCTTGCAGGCGCATTAGAAAACATGTTCTTACGTTACGTACGCTTCGGCTCAAAATATTCCATATACAACATTTGCTTTCACGGTCATAGCCTCCCTAGCCAGCTGCCAAAATTTCTTATGCAAAATGGTTATGGCTATTGTGATTGTTTTGAACAGCTAAACCTGCATCTGCTACTCGCAGTCGCATATGTGCCACGATATGATTTTTATTGAGGATAAGGTTTAACTTTGGATTCTGGAATGTTGGAGAAAGCCATAAGACCATATATATTTGTGTAATTTTGTTCACATTGTTTAGGTTTATGAATATACTTTTTCTAAACAGGTTTATATATATACACCAGAAGATTGTACATTGAGTGTAATTGATATATAGAATGTACATATAGTCATGGAAACCTAGTATGACTGAAAATAATTTAGGATTATCTTTTCTAAACAGGTTCATATATATATATAGAGAGAGAATTTAAATAAAAAAATGAATTTAAAGTGATGATTCTAGACATTTTTTAATATTTATTTTCCTTTGCGAATTTACAATATGTCATGTTATACTTTTCTTGTATTTTTATTAATTATTGTACGAAATTTGAAGTGAAGAACTTGATTTTAACAATTGAAGAATTATAAGAACTAAATACGAGTAATTAAATTAAATTGACAATCGAAATCATAAATAGACTAAAATATTAGAGGGCCAAAAAAAATAATTAATTAAGAAAAAAGTAGAGTCTCGTTTATTTGCCGGTTTCATCTTCATGTGTGACACTAATCTTGGGCTTTTTATCTGTGTGTATAAAGTGAGTGGATCCTTTTAAATGAAAAACACAAAATAATAATCACCAAGAAAAAAAATAATGATTAAAAATTGCGATAAATTAATGCACACTCTAATTAACACACATAAGAATCAACTAGTTTTCAATTAATGATTATGACATTCTTTTTTCATAATTAAAGTGCATGTTTCCTTCCTCTAGTGACATCAAATCAAAATTTTGTTTCTCTGAAGATTCCATTCATACAACCGTTTGAATTATGTATTTATAATATATTTTTCTTCAAAAATTGATGTTTGCTTGCTTCATTACTCGCCTAGATTATGGAGAAGGTGCAAAAACAAAGGTGGTTGGGACTTGTGATAATGGTTATATGTGAGACAACGACGGTGGCCTGCCCTAGTGTCTATTGAATGATCAAATCAACTAATTGTCGATGCAAAGAAAAGTATTTGTCAAGTTGGGAAAGTTTTGTCCATGCACTCCCATTGCGATCGTATCAAGGATTTAACAACGTTTTTTATTATGAGAAATAATAATCGAAATTTTGAGTTATATAATCCGCTAAATCAATCTTTTTTATTTTTCATTTTCATGACTTGTCTAAATTTCATGAGTGTCTTGATTTTAATATAATATACTAATTTGTAATTTATTATTTTAATTTGTTATAAATTGTAAATGTCAATAATTATATATTAAATAATGTAATAAAAAATGAGACGTAAAGAATTTTATTAATTAAAGTAGGACGCATAAAAATAAAACAAGTTTAGACTAAAAAATAAATAAAATAAAACAATGTGATAAATGTTGGAAACAAAAAACTTTATTTTCTTTTACACACAATAATAATAAGAAATACATTAAAATAATATTAAAAAAATTAAATAAATCACATAAAATTTATTTAACGTAATTTGACTCTTCACGTTTACATTCACAAGATATTCATTATATTAAAATATATTACATATATGTTCCTTTAAAACAGAAACTTAGAAATCCTTCCCTAAAAAATTTGTTGACGAAATTTAGAAACTTTTCTTCGTATGACCTTCTCGTTCATTCAAGATGCTAATTAAGTTGGGTGATTCTTCTCATCTCAAGAGTATATTTATTGACATAACATGTTAATTTTAAAAGAATAAATAAATATTTAAAATAAATATAATATTTTTAATTCTAAATAATTTTTTAAAGATAAATAATAAATTTTTATATATGAACAATATCTTAGAAATTTAAAATTGAAAATTTGAATTATTTTTTCAATAATTCTTCTATTGATTAAAATTTTCAAACTTGATCTTGTTGTCATGGATGTTCATCACAATCATCTTCAACCATATTTTTGCTCTACAATATTTTTTATTTTCAATTCCATGAGTATTGAAATTCTCATATGTCAATCTTCAATGCTCAAGTGATAAGTCACCCGGTTGCACAAATTATGAGCTTTAATACCACTATTGGGTCGGGAAGTTCAATACCGAAGAGCATCCACACAATAAGTAGTTAATAAACCACATAAGTGAACTTGACACTGCAATAGGATTGTGGTTTAATCTCCTTCGACAAATTAAATTTTTTTTTTCATCTATGAGTATTCAATAGTAGCCCTTAGAGTTTTATTACACTTGTTAACTCTAGATACTTGTAATGTTGTTAGCTTACATTAATGAGACAAGCTATTTGACCTCCACATCGCTAAGAAGACTTTTGACATTAGAGATCACGCACTTTCCATTGCCAAATACTTGTCTAAGACTCTGAGTGTTGTTGACTCACATCAATGGAACATGCCATTTGACCTCCACACCGCTAGGAATGTTTTCATCAAAAGAGATTCCATACTTGGATCCATTGTCTTCAATTGGGAAATACTCGTCTAAGACTTTAAGTTAGTCATCTTAATTGACCATTGGTTGTGATACCATTACTGAACACTTGGGATTCACATGCACATGTCTTTGCATTGATATGAAATTGTCCATTTTAAACCTAAATCCTCATGATTTTGCTTTTACTCATCTTCTAAAAGGTTTCATAGTAATGAAAATTATGTATATATCTTCTCATAATCTAATGAAGTGAAGCTTTATTTGTACCGCAATAATAAAATCAGTAAATAAACCTCAAGTTAATGAAAATAACTTACCAACTATATTCTATCTTAACTTTTCATCACGTTGCTTACATAAAATACATAAATAAGTTTTTATTAATAAAACAGAACCTTGTGCTGCTTAATTTTATTAGTGAAAGTTTATTTGTTATTAAAATAAATAAATAAATCAATTGAGATTGTGAATCATTTTGATTTCCAAATGAGATGGATATGTTTCTAATATTTAAGAAATATATAGATATAAATTAAGATGTTAAATATTAATTATAACTAAATTTTAATTATACAACTATATTTTTTTTAGTATGATCATCAAATCGGCTTATTTATAGTTGAAGAGACAATCTGAACCAGCTTTGTAAATGATTTATTTTTTAAAAATATAAATTATGACATCCATAAAAATTATATCTTTATTTTTAATTAAAAATATATGTAAATCATGTTCACAAATAATGTTTTATGAACATTTTGACTTAATTACAAGCTGGTAGGGCAGATTTCATGGTAACAGGGAATGGTGTGGGACATCTAAAAATGATTTAATTTTTTTAGAAACATATGAAAAATATGACTATTAGATCCTAAGTATGATGCAGAGAACGAAATATTGTCTATGTTTCTGCGTCTAAATCATTATTCCTTTCAGGCTAATCAATTAGAAGTTGGAATTATTTATTTTATTGGATATACCATTAATTCCTAAACAAAAATATGTCATTTTTTTGTTTTAATCTCTAATTAAATTTTGTTCATATTTACTTCTTCAAATTAAAAAATAAAAAAGCCCTTCCATCATTTAGTATAAGTAACTGTAAAAAATAAAAATAAAAAAATGGCCCCACTATTTTTGTGATATGCTTATTTTGGGTAGTAAAAATGAGGGAAAATTTGTCTTTTAAGAATTAGAAATTTAGAATATAATAATATATTTTATTGGTGATATTTATATTTATTTTATATACATTTTTTTCCTTCTAGTTTTTACAATCAGAGAAAAGAAAAATATTACCTTTCTTTCCCTTCATTTACTTTCATATAAAACAACTCAAAAAATTGTCTTTTTTTTTTAATCTCTTTTCCTTCGTTCCTTTATTTCATCACTTTCTTAATAAATAAATAAATAAATAATTTTAAAAGAACATTTCTCTTTTAAAAAAAAACATCTTATTTTGAAACTTACATGACTGAAATGATATTTATATTTTTTTTTTCCTTAGAAAGTGATAATAATTGTAACACTTAACATTTATAATAAAATTTAATATTTGAATTCGATATTTATGAATGTAAATTTGGTAAAGTATATATGATCATTCAAGATTATAAACTAGCTAGTTTACTAAGACACGGGTGGCCCTGACCTGACCCATCTCATAACTCAAAACTCTGCCGTTTTTAGTAAATACTGTGAGGCAGGTCGCTCTCATTCGAATTGCATGTGATGTGCATTGAATTACTCTTCCTCTCCCTCCTGCATTATTGACATTATTGGGGTTAAGTTTTTGGTGTTTCACACATGCATGAATCTTATGCTATATGTGTCTCTCTGGACCCAAGCATGAGGAATGCCATTGATGTGTGACCAGTGGACCTTCATGTCTTGTTCATATGTCACATGGTGTCTTCCACTACTACTAGTAAAGATGGATCAGCCACTTGCAAACAATGATGTTAATCGTCAAAACCATTTCATTTGTTTATGGATACATCGAAAAAGATAGAAACATAATATACATACATACAACAATTTATACAATATTGTTTTTATGTATTTATATTTTGTAAGACATTATTTATTGTATTTTATTGATTTTTTTCAGCCTTTATTTCTTATTCTTCCTTAATTATAAAATTTGATTAGTTAAAGCTTTTCCACAAAAGTTTCATGATTATGCGAATTTTATCACACCCAACTTTTGAAATTATACATTTTGCCACTTAAATTTCAATCTTTTATAAATTTAATCATTCTATTAAATTATTTGTCTATTTTTATTAACTAATTGTTAATATTGATTGTTCATATCATATATATATATATATATATATATATATATATGTATAATAATGACGTGATAAAATATGTTGTTGACAAACAACATGAATATTAACAATAGACGATCAATTAAAGAAGTAATAAAATGTATTAAAGTTTAAAAATTAATAAATAAAATGTATAATTTTAAAAGTTAGATAATAAAATTTATCAAATCGTAAAATTTAAAAAGTAAAAAATGTAATTGAGCCAATAAAATTTGTTGTATAAATATTATTTCTAAAATTAAATTGAGTTTGACTCTTCTTTTAGAATGAACCAAGGTGCTACACTGGCCATATATACATACAGACTTTTCAAACAGAAAGTAACACGAATTCAACAAACAACTACCATCAGAAGTGGACCCTTTCAAACAGTTGATTAACTATGAGACTGATCAATGCAACCAAATATATATATCCAATATTGAAAAGCTTTGTGCTTTAATACACTTTTCATTGAGGAGGTGATAAACTCATTGAAAGGTAGGTTGATGGAAAAAGGGTAAAAGCCTTAAAGGTCATAAGAATTTTTTTTTGTCACAATCATCACAACAATAGGGAAAGCTATGGTCTTCTAATCTGTAATTGAAACTAAATATAGATTAAATGTAAATTGTTATCATATGTCATTATTTATTTGGCCTCTTGTAAGGTGATGAAAGCTCTATTAAATGTTGGAAAACGAGTTTTTAACATTGATAAATTAACTACAAGTTAAAGATTACATAAATAAAATTAGTCAAAGGTAGGTAGTAGTCAGGGATAAACAACCATTACAGTTGAAAGTTATATTTTAACTCGCAAATTCTAATATCATAAACCACATTATAGGAAATTAAGACCTTAAGTCCATAACAAATAAATAGAAAAAGTCAAGCCAAACACGAAAAGGAAAAATAATATTAAAATATTATACCTTAAGTCTTTAAAGTATCATTAAAAGTGACATTTAAATTGATATCAATAAAAGAAAAACAAGATAAAATAGATGAAAATTATAAGACCAAGTTAATTGAACCCGAGGGAGTGTTGGAGATAAGTCTCGTATTGGTGAATTAAAAATAATTTAAAAGAGCATATGCTTTTAACACTCTTAGATATGGAAACTTTTTTTTAGATAGTAATTACTTTAGAATTTAATTAAAATGCTCTATCCGTGTAAAGATTCTTTTTTTACTTTGTCATTTAATTATAAATTATTATATATAATAATTTTTTATTTTGTAATAAATAGTTAATAAATAAATTCCAAATGGTTTATGATAGAAACAAAAATTATACTAATATTATATTTAAATTGAATTCAATAACTTAAGCTTGAAAATTTGGAAAAGCGAGAATAACAATAAGATGTCAAACTTTGGAAGGAAAAAAAAAACTCTACATTTTAAGCATCCGTCCAATATTTGATAATAATAGTCCCAACATTTAGATAAAATTTCACTATCCATTCAAGTTCACTGTCCAATTTTTCAAGAATGCTAACTTTAATAGTATGATTCCAATTTCCCTTGGCCTTCTATAATCTTATCTTATTTTAATATATATATATATATATATATAAGAGAGATTAAATAATACTTAGTGTAATTCTTGCTTAAATTATTTCACTCACATTTTATTTCTCATATTGGTATTTTAATTGTCATTTATTTTTTTGTTATGTTAAATTACATAAAATAGTGGGTTGTCATAAATTTGTAAGTTAAAGATGTCAAAGACATTTCATTGGTCATTATGACTTACATTTTGTTCATTGTATGAATTAAAAGATAAAATCAATAAATTGTATGATGGATTGTCATGGGAGAAAATTCAATATAATATTCAATAATCCTTTTTTATGAGCTATCTAAAATTCATAGTGGATTAAAAGTAATATAACTTCAAATTAAAGAGACTAAAATATGATAAATTTTTTTAGAGAAATTAAACCAAATTTTGATTATTTTAGAGGGATTAAAAATACATTTTATCCTAAACTTAATATTATTATTGAAGAAATTAAAAAGAATAAAAGTCAAAGAAAATATTTTTTTAAAAATAAGAATACATCTCATTAATCTTAAGAATAATTTTATAAAAATTACAAATTTAAGATAAAGTTAATATATTTTTTATTTCGTACCAATGTTCCAAAATTTTGTCTTAAACTAATTTGACTTGATTAGGAGGTAATAAAATTTGATTAAAAATTATTTTCAATAATCAATCTCAAATATTACTCCAACGATTCAATCATAGTTTCAACAAGTTTTTTAATTCTTATAAATTAGTTTATTGGGTCTCATTAAAAGATCGGAGAGAATAGGATTTAAGATGATTACAAATCAAATTATGAACTATTAGGAACCGAATCAAAGCAGAGTATGATTCGTTGTACGCTTGATTTTAAATAATTGTTCATTGGCGTTTTAAGGTTGGTAGGTTGATAAGCAAGGGGTAGGTATTAATTGAATTTTTTGGGTCCACATCCTCCCCCTTTTTCAATGGTAGTTACTTGAATAAATGTGTCACGTAATTCGTAAAATGTCCAATAATCGGTGTTGAGAGGATTTGAGGATGATGTATTGATATTCATATAATATAAACAAATGTTTCGTAGTTTTTTTTTGTCCACTTTTTCTTTTATCATATGTTATCTTAACAATTTTCTAAAACTGTTCAGACCTTTTAGTTATTAACCCCTTATTCTTGTTTAATTTTAATTTCTTTCATCTTTTATTTTATTTTATTATTTTTTAAATTAAATACATTTGTATATAAAGGTTAAAGGACTATGGTAGAGTATTACATTTGTCTTTTCTTATCTATTTCAATTTCACCCACGTTTTTGGGTTACTAGGGACCAGACACAAAATCACATCGATGTCTTAAAAGTGAAAAGGTAACGCTTTAGAATCGTTGACGGATTCGAAGGGATCAAAGATAACAACAGTACATGGACCGACAAAAACTAAGTCCGTAAAACAAATTTACCATTCAACGAATCTAGTGGACAAAGAAGGAACTAAATAATAATTAAAGGTATTTTAGTCTAAGAATAATTAATATAATATAAAATTTATATAACTATTTTCAAGATAATAGAAATTTGGGGGGAAGAATATGGTAAACATTGTAGGACAAAACCACTTGAATACTTTGGTGATAGTCTTTTTACCAACTGGAAATTTTTTTTTTCTTAGAGAAGACAGGATTCGAACTCCTGACCTTGCTTAAACGTGGATCAACTCCTACTGCTGAACCACACAGTTTATTATAAACCCTATTAACTGGAACATGATCCACCCATCAAATTTTTACACCTATAATATACTTTTATACATAATCTTTAAGGTGACAACTATTGCTAGTATATTACATTGCATGCAATAACATAACAACATGAGATACTGTTGAGTTCTCACTTGCTACATAAATCATTTTTTTTAATTTAAACTGGCAACTTATATAGATTTGACATTGAGATCAAAATTACATATTTTTTAAAAAATTGGGAATTAGATTTTAAATAATTTAAATAATAAAATAAAAAATTGTAGATTAATTTTTTAAGAAATGTTTAATTTAGTTTTTTTTAATAAGTGAAACCATGCTGATACTTCAATTTAAACTGAAAATTGCAGCATGTGCAAAGTCCATTTCTCTTTTTTTTTTTCTTTCGTAAAAATTTACAAAGTGAAAAAGTGGTTTATTGGGCCAGTGAGCTTAAATACACTGGGTTTGGACAATTTGTTGGGCCGGTGTGCTTCAGACACTTGGCATGAACCAGAAAAATCGAAACAGTGGGCTCAGTGAACGTTCATCAAGTAAAAACAAAAATCCTTAATATGAGAAGACTAAGAAAGGGCTCATGAGAAAACAAGAGAAATTATATGCCACTAACTATGAATATTCCTTGAAAATTTTAATTAAAGCACCTTGAGGAGAGAAATTATTATAAGCCACTACACCATAACTATTTTTTTTTTCCATTATGTAATCTACTTGAAGAGATGAGAAATTTTTTTTTTATTGTTTTTGTTATTGCCAAAATAAAATAGTAACGAAATTAAGTCTATTTAAATATGAATTTAAATTATTTTGTATTATAAAATATTTTTTATTTTCAGCAAATAATCTCTCAAAAATACTTATAACTTATATTCAAATATATTCTAACAATTTGTCCCTTTTTCTTAAGTTTTTCATTTCTAATGCTAGCGAATGTTATAAAAGTTAACAAGAGTCGATGTTATTTCAATGTATGTTTAAAAATTCAGAAACATCATCCCGTCACTCAATTTGAGTTATATTATGAACTTTTAAATAAGTTAGTGTCTGTTTTGGTTTGAATTTTGTGACCTGATTCTTTAGGTGAAACATAAACAACTTCTCATAACTTTTGCATAAATATGAGATTTAGACGTGAAAATTTGTTACAACGTATATACAGAACACTGAACCAAATACGTACTTAGTAGAGCACTTGTGGGAATGAGATTGAACCAAGTGGGCTTGGTATGATACAAATCTTCTTATTTGTGCTTAATGAAAAGAAAAAAAAAAACTTAAGTACAATACTAAAAGTATTAAAGAAGTTGTTCTTTAATTAAAATTAAAATTCCACTATGATATTTAATTATGTATATTGGTTGGGGTAGAGTTAGGTACATATGTTTGGAGAGGCAATTTCAAAAATTTTAATTTGTTAAATAAAGATATAAAATATAATAATTAAATCATATAGAAATATTTATAATTTTCTATTTTAAAATAATATAATAATATGTAATATATATATTTTTTTTACATGACCAAGTCGTTAGTTCAAGTTGTATTAGACTTAATTCTTTTTAGTAAGATTTTAAGTTCAAGTCTTATAAATATATAAAAATATAATTTAAAAATGAGACTTCGTTAAAAAAATTTCGATGAAAATTAATCATTTGATTATAAGTGCAATCATTTATAATTTTTATAGTTACAACATATTATAAAAGGAAAAAGACTCTGTAAAAATAAATAAAGTAAAATAGAAATAGAATATTTGTCTAGAAGAAAAAAGTGTCACTATCTTCATAATAAATAATATAAAAAGAAAAATAAATTATTTTATTATAATATATATATATATAAGATAAATCAAACTTAAATATCATAATTTTTACAATTAAATTCCTAAATGTAAGTAGTTATCTCAATTATTTTAACATTGAAATATAATATTTTACATTAATAAATAAATAACTTTATGAAAATTATGGGGTAAGGGTAAGGGCCCCTCCCCTTAAATAGTTTCGTCGATGTATATTCAAAAACAACATCTACAATACTTTATATTGTATCTAAGTTCTATTCATTCAAAAATCATTCTATTTGACTTTGTTGGTCTATTATATTTTGGTGACTAAAAGGGGCTTTCACCCCTTAAATAGTTTCGTCCCTGTATATTAAAAAACAACATCACCAATATTTGTTATATTGTATTTAAGTTTTCTTCATTCAAAAGTTATTATATTTGACTTTGTGAGTTTATTATATTTTGGTGACTAAAGGGGTAAAGCCTAAATAACTTTGTCTATCTATTTTTTTATTTTTTTGCTAACAAAGGAAAAACGAAACAAAGCTAGCTAAGGGAAACAACCCCCATTAAATCATTCTGAACTATAGACTGCAATCTATTGGAGGATAATCAAACAACTCAATCTCCTTGCAAGAACGAAAAGCCATAATGCACCAACCCAACGAGTCAGTTTCTAAACCCTAAACCCTTTTAAGCACCTTGTAGTTTTAGGCATTGAAATTTGGCATGTGATGCACAACCATAATTAGACACATACTTGAAGGTGATGGCATCCTTACTTGCATGAACTTGAGATGATGAGCAAGGAGGAGGACGCCTTCTCCAAGGATCAAGTTCTTCAAAGGTGGACCAAGGTTTTAGGGTGGATGATGATGGAATTGACGAAAATGAAGGTTGGGTAGAAGGTGTTTGAGGAAATGCTTGAGAATGGTACTCTAGGGTTGGCTCACTTCATGATGATGAAGGCCACTTCTAGGGTTGTTTCTCTCAAGGTGGAGATGGTAGGGTTTGGCCGAAAATAGCCAAGGGTGACTAAGGAAAGATATAAAGGCACTAAAGGCTCTCTTTATATTCAATATCCAAAGTATTTACAAGGTGTGGGGTGTTGGGTATTTATAGGAGGGAAGACATCTAGGGTTGCATTTGGAGTAGGCAAATGCATTCCAAATGAAATGCAAATGAACCCTAGATGCAACTTGGTGGCCAAGGATGGAATCTTTGGGTTTAGATTGGCTATATCTAGGTGCATGATAAGACCATGCAACCTTTGCCCTCCACTTGGGCCTAAGCCTTTCTAACACCAAAAATAGATCCAATGAACACCAAAAAAATGTGTCACCCTTCTAGTTAACACCCTAGCCCAAAATTAAAAATCCTAATCATCTAGAGCACCCCATAATACAAGGGTAAAAAGGGAAATACAAGGGAAAATAAATTCTAAGTCCTAAACACCCTAAAATACAAGGGTAAAATTGGAAATACAAGTAAAATAAATTCTATGATTAAAAATAACTTAGGAGCTAAGGTCCAAAAGTGGCCTCACTAACCCATTCCTCTTGCCTCCTTTAATATATCACCTCTTGGTCTTCTCGGCCTTAGTGTTATTCCATCATTCCTATTACCCACAGTCCATCTAATATGTTATTTGTAACATTGACACAAACGAAGACAACCCCCCTTCCAAACTCGAGAATCCATGTTTTTAACTTTCACATCTAGCAGAATTTTACTTCCACATCTATACTTAGATCTAAACAAACTAACCCACAACTTATTGGGTTTTGATATTAACTCCCAAGCAAATTTCATCATAAATGCATTGTTGAAAAGATTAAGATTCAAAAAAGAAAAAAAAAACAGCCCTCCAACTTGTCTCAATCTACACAAAACATCCAAGGGAATTCCCGTTATTAAGATAACTCCAAATACTTGTCTTCAATCTCTCCGGTTTGTTTGAAAGGCACTTCAGGATCATGATGGACTGCATAATATATGCAGGCAGATGTATGATGCTTTGAGCTAAAGTTACTCTATCAACAAAACCAAGATGCTTGGATTTCTAGGAAGATAACCTATGGTTAGCACGGTCCAAAATATGCTGGTAGGCATTCTTGGTCTTTCTAGTAGATGCAATAGGGAAAAAAAACCTTTAGGCACTCATTTTTTTTCCCTCTTTTCAAATTACAAACTTAAATTAATATTTTAATATTGAATTAGATTCATATAAATGTTATTGGAGTGTCAACATATTGCTATATTTAAAATCTTTAGCAACATTTGTCCACTTACATTTTAATAATGTTACTATAGATCAAATTAATATGTTATTACATTTTTTTAAGTGGACAAATGTTGCTAAAGATTAAAGTGTCTTATCTCAATATTATAATTTCTAATTATTTATCAAAATTAAGTCTCACATTGAGTAAAATAAATGATATATAAAAAATATATTTCTTCAATATCAAATTATTTCTCAAAATTAAAGTCTAAATCAAATAAAATAATGACACATAAAAATATATATAACCATAAAGTAAGACTTAAGATAAATAAACTTTGATATATGATATATATATTTAGTGATAACTAATTTAGAATATTTTATCTTGTAAAAAAAAAAAACAGATATTTTTCATCTTAAAAACAAAAATCATAAAATATGGGTGATAGTACAATTTATATTAATACTACTTATCATTTTCTAATTTTCTAAAGCTTACAAAAATTTAAGATTATTAAAATGTTATAAGATATGACTTTAATAATACTTTTAAAAATATTGTTATTAATATATATAAAATATTACTTTTAATGACATAAATTTTATCTTATATTTAATAAAATATTGTTAAAATATGTCAATAATGTTTACTTATAATTTAATAATATTTTTAATGTTAGTAAAAATACATATTATCGCAGTGATAATTAAATAACGTACAAATTTCATGAATCATTAATATGAACCAATTATGTGGCTAATTAATGGACTGTAAATCAAATTGAATAATCTTATAAACCATTAGATGTAATATATGATTATGGTCTTTACCGAAGAAAGATGGAAAAAAAAGCTGGAAGTATCTAAATTCAATCAACACCCACTTGCCAAAGGAAGGAATGATAACCCTATTTTATCCGTCACATCACATCACATGTACAGACCATTGAATTCATTTGAATACCATAAACTGCAATCGAACTGTTTACAAGTAAATGCTATAGCAGATTGAGGGGTCGTACTTTCTAAGTTGTAACACGATAACCAAGGTCCAAGAAGAAAAAAATAAATACCCTTCTACATTAGTTTCTTTCCATCTGTGAAGTTTGAAGCCGACAACATACATTGTTCTCGCATATATCATATAAATACAAGTAATTTTTTAATAACTAAACATGCATTTTCGCATCCACAACCTCTGTTTCATTGTCTCCCCTACTCTTACTCCTCATGTCGTGTCTACAAGACATTTTCTTCAAACGAGAGTTTTTGGAGGAGGATTTGGAGATGGCATGTGTCAGTGAAACATGAGCACGTATTCATGCTTCAAAAGGAAGAAACTGATATGTCAGTTAAATTCTAAAGCCTAATCTCAAGCATAAGCAAGAAAACCACTCAAAGTACTGTTTATGTTTTATCAAGAAAAAATTCAACACATGTTATTTATTTTATATCATCTGCATCTTGTTTTTTTACCAGTTACAACACATTCTCAACCCAATTATTTCTCACTCTATGTATTAGTTTCTTTTAACTTTTTTTATTGTGTGTATTAGATCATTAAAATATGATTTTAACATGATTCTATGTTTTTATTATTGTCAATCATTGTTGATGTATTACGTTTGTGTTGTCATGTCATGAGAAATAAAAATAACTGAAATTATTTTTAATTTTTATGAAATCTAATGATGGATCAATTTTATTTTATTTTTATTTAGTATCTCTTATTCTTGACAATACGATAATGTGGTGTTAGGAAACATTTGATTAGGACAACATGCAAGAGCTATACCCATCCTGTTCCAACTTTGACAACGCTGCCCCGCACAGCGCACATTCCGTTGCTATTTTCGATGCCCAAGTATCCATCACTTAATTAATAGTAACTATTAATAATTCCAACACCTTATGGCTTATACAAAACCAAAAAAACAAATGTTTAAAAATTAAAAATTAAAAAAAAGCATCGCGAAATCTGTCCCCTGTGTCGTGCCTTGTAACTACAAGTCTATAACCGCACCACATCTCAAAACGATTCGTCGTTTTTTCAAAGGTCTCTCTATTTCTTTTCTACCTTTCGTCAACGTAGACTTTTCTTAGAAAGCTAGCGTTCTTTAACAAACAAGCTAGTGTTTGGGAAGATATGCTTATTTGACTGAAAATTTAATTTCATTATAATTCTTTATTATTTTATATTTATCAGCTTTTTTATTAATTAATTTTAAGATAAAACTTTTATAAAATGCTTTAAGTCTATAAGTATGGTTAAGAATATTAAAATAAAATTTGAATGACATTCGACTTCATCCCTTTAAATAAAATTTCAGATTTAAAACATGTCAATGAAAAAAAAGATAGTTAAGAGGAAGATTATTTAAAAGTAAGGTGGAAAGTTAGATTTTATGACAGAAAATTAATTATTAACAAATAAAATTAATTATTTAAAAAATATTAAAACTCTAATCATAATTAAAAAGTAACAATAATTATATTTATACCTATGTTGTGGTATTTAAAATTTATTTTTAATTTCATATTAACAATAAAACTTACATGTGATAAGAATTAAAATTTCATTCTAGTACAGCCAAAAAAAATATTACTAAAATAAAATTCTAATTTTAATTAAAACCATTATAATTTCCTTAAAAATATTATTAAATTAAACAACTTAAAAAATTAAATTTATTTCCCTAAAATTATAATTTGTAAGCTTTGATTATCTCCTAAACTTGAAACTAAGTTATAAACAAGTTAAAAATAGAAAAGAGGAAGCATTACCGTTTCACGTAGTGGAGGAGGACCTAAGCAGTCGTTTAGCGAGTTGCGGTGTGGACGTTGGTCTCTGCGAACGCGTGGCGCGTTTCAAGGGTTCGACGACGGAGTCTCTAAGCCGGCACGGCAAGGCCTGGTTCCTCCCTCGCTTCGACCTCACCACCGGCTCCCTCTCCTCCGCCACGTCAGCACCGTACAAATCCACCACCACCCACCGCTTCCCCCCCCTCCGAGTCCTGGACTCGCCGCCCTCCGAGTCCGACTCGTCCAGCACCCTCGCCGCCTCGATCAGCAAATCCAGGCAATTGCTCTCCCCAAACGCCGCCGCCGTCTCCTCGGACTCCGTTTCCGCGTGGCGCTTGGCTTCGTCGTCGGACACGTGGACCGGAAGCGGTTGTTGTTGCTGCTGCTGTTGTTGTTGTTGTTGTTGCTGTTGTTGTTGTTGTTGTTGTTGGGGTGCGGTGGAAGATTGGGATGAGAAAGTGAGATTCAAATCGATGTTGATGCCTTTGGTGTTGGGAGAGGGAGGAGTAGTGGATGAGATTATGCGGAGAATCTTGAAGAAGCACATTTGAGCCTTGGAGTGCCCTCGCCGCGAGGAAGCCATGAATCTCAGAGAGACCTTACTATACGATGATGCTGATTGCTGACTCAAACAACCTTTCTCACTGTCACCAAACACTTAACTTAACCAAACCCCCTCTTCATTAATGACAAAAGATATTTTACAATTTAACCATCTCACTTCAAATATTTTTCAAAAGAAAAATAATAGTTAAGTGTAATTTTATATTTTTTTTTTAAAGATAAAAAATATAACATATTTTTAATTATCCATCTTTCAATTTAATCACTAAGTAACTCTAGTAATTAAGGATAATTTTATATTAATCCGCGCATTGTCATGTTTTTTTCAACTTGAAAAAAAAAAAAAAAAAAAAAAAACACTTGAGATTGACAGTACTTGGTCACTGTTTGGGATGAAATGAATGTCGTTTTGTGCGGTGGTGTAAGGTTGTGGGAGTGTAATTGGGTTGAGACGACGTGGGAGGGTTGTTCCGACGCGAGGTGACACGTGGCAAGCTGGGATTACTGAGGGAAGAGAAGAAATAGAAGGCATGAGCATTGAGCATGGGCATGGGCTGATGGGCATGGGCCCCCCTTACATCTGCATGCATAAACCAGCTGCTTCCTCTGTCTCAATGTCAACTTCATCATCTCATCTCATCTCTTCCATTTCTATCTTCTAATCCAACCAACTCAATATCATCTCCATCATCACTTTCCTTTTTCTTACTCTATGCTTGCACCCACGTCCCACAATAAATTTATGTCTATCATATAACAATGAGCTTCAGAATTTCATGTGAAAAATTATATGTCTATAACAAGTTATCAAACATACCGTTACTCTTTTTTAATTATCATGTTCTAGGGTTTTTGTTTTTACTCTTAGTGGTAAAAATTAAAATTCACCTGTTGAAATAATATCTACAAAATTTAAAGTTGAAATTTTAGAATGGTCTTTATAATTTTGATGAATAATAATTAAAAAAAAACTTACTAGCAGTTACATTTATGTATTTATGTTAACATAGATTACATTAAGTGTAGATGAAGTATTGTAAAATTTTAAAGATTTTAATTGTTTTAATTGAAATGATATTATTTTTATTGGTTAAATAATTAAATTCTTTTAATGCCAAAAATTTGTGTTTGAGTAAAATACTTAAATCCCAAACAATATTAAAGAGAGAGAGAGAGACATATAGGAGAGAAGAGAGACAACAAAAATGAAACTCCCATAAATAAATGGAGTATAAACTTTTTTAAAATATTTATTTGTTTTGAGAAATTTAAAATAATTAAAATATTGTATTATATTTTTTGAAAATTTAAATTTGTTATGTAAAAAAATATTCTAATATTAATTATTTTAAATAATCAATCTGATTTTGTAAAATTAAGTTAAATTATAAACTCATTTCATTAAAATATATTTTAACGATCATTATTTTTTTTTAACTTATCATGTTAGTCCCTATCAACATGTTAATCACACACAATATTCACTCTGCAAACTTGAGTTGGGGTTAATGTTTGGTTCATTCTAAGGTTATGGATGGCATGGCAAGTATTGGAAATGAAATTTACAATGTGCTGACTTGTTCTGTTGGGCAGTGTAGTGTAATAATAGAGTAGCAGGTTCTTATGTTTGTTTCCTTCTCTATTCTGCACTGTAGTCAGAACGAATTGTTACTTTTTTTAGTAATAATGTTTGACACTTACATGGTAAAAGTTGATTGTAGGTTGTGTAATTAAGGTACATTAATTTTTAATTATGGATAGAGAATACTCCATAACAGTCTTTTGAGATAAATTATTTCATATCGTAAAACTATTAATTATTTACATTCTTAACTAACTTCTATATGATATATATTAATAACACTTGATTATATATTAAGGAGAAATTAATTAAGGATTATGTGATTTAGGATCATCAAATAATTTTTTGTTTTTGGATATTTCTTATATATAGTTTTTGATTCAATATAGAGGACAATCACCAAAACATCTAGTAACTATTCATGCCTTAAACAATAATGAGTATATCTGTCTTTTCAGTACAAAGAAAATATATATATATTGGGGTTAACTCTTCGATACAAATTCCTTATTTTCATGTTTTGATCTTCTAAATGGTGTTGTATCATTAATGCCCTTATAGGCCATAAATTAGTTATTATTATTGTTATTGGTATTATTGTTATCATAATTGTTGCATAATTGTCAAGATTCATATCTTATTATAATAGAACACGTTTTTTTTTAGCTCTAGACATCAAGTGGGAGCAAATATTCCTTGACTATAATCTAGGTAGATATTAACTCAGCATGTTATCGACACGATACTCAATCAATACATGTGCTTCAAAAACATACAATCAAATAAATACATAGATGATATACTAATCAACAAAATAACAAACTGGTCGACAAAATACCTAAATGATACATTAGTCATAAAAAATACTAGAACGATAGATTAGTCGGCAAACTACAAGGGTGGTACAATACTTGAGGATGAATTTATGAGAAGTCGAACCCGTGAATGTTTCTTATATAGTACTCTCTCAAGTCTTGTATATGAAAAAAAAAAAAAATTTACACTAATTAATAAAGTTAGTTAGTATAATTTAATTGCACTAATTTCACTTAAAAAAATAAACTTTTCTTTTGAACTATTCAATCTTCACTTCATTGAAATTTGATACTAAAAAGAGAGCAAAATTCAAGGGAAATAAAATCTCAATTAAATGAAAGGTGTTTTGAAGATAATAATAATAATAAATTTAGGATAAAAACATGTCAAATTGTTGGACAGGAGTCTATGACCTAACCTACATCAAGCCAAACTTTTTAAAATATAGGCCAAATCAATGCTTTTATTAGAACCAATTAAATTAAAAGTGCAAGCATTATGTCATTTAAAAGGTTTACTAAGCCAACTAGACTAACCTATTTAAATAAAAAGAAATTATTTAGTATTATATCAAATTTGTTATAATGTATTAAATATATATATATATATATATATATATATAATTTTCATTTTATAAGTTAAAGCATGTTGACTTATATAAAATAGTGTAGTTTATAAGTTTATCAAAAGATAAATTTATGTCCTATTTAGAATTCTTATTACAAAATATGCTTACAAATAAGTTATTAATCTTAAAAAATGTTTATCTCACATAAATAAGTTAGATTTAATTTTACAAAACCTAACATATCTATGTTTGATTTCTAACTTGATATCAAAATTATTACAAAATAGGCTCTTGAACAAACTTGAAAGATAGGTCAATCTTTTAAAAAGATCTATGACAAATAAATAAATCAAATTTAGGACAAATATTTTTAAAAAATGTCATATTCAGACTTAACAAAGCTTAAATTTATTTAACCTATTTACACCTTTACAACAACTAAGATCTGTAACGTCTAATCGTATTAATATTAATCTCAGTAATATCCATATATATGTATATAATATTTGTAGCTAGAAAATACATATATAATAATAATATTATACATCATACCATATTTTTTACTACGCACGTAGTTGCTTTTCTTACATATATATAGTACAGATTATTTCATGCCTATCTCCTACTGTCATATTTCCCTGTTTTAATTGCATAAATTCTATTTCTTTAGCCCTCCTAACATCATTTGGAAAATATTTTTCAAAAAATTTGGCTCTAAACACTTCCCATGTAATAATTATTCCTCCTCCTTCTAATAGTCTTCTAGTATTATCCCACCAATATTTTGCTTCTCCTACTAACATAAATACTGCATAATTTACTTTTTGGTTATCAGGACAGTTCATGGCTCGAAATATCTTTTCTATTTCTTTAATCCATAATTCAACCTTTTCAGGATTATATCCTCCGTCAAATTGGGAAGGTTTATTGCTTCTAAATTCTACCAGTCCTTGTGACTCCCCTATTCTTTCCGGTCGTTGATTCCTTAACAAGGCGGTAGCCATGTCCCTAATAGCTTACACAGCCTCAGTCAGTTCTGTATTTCTCCTTCCTGCCATCTGAAATTTATAGATTAGTTTATTATACTAGAAACATGGTTAACACATTTCCCCAAGTTACACATGGAACCTGGCTCTGATACCACTAAAATGTAACGCCTAATCGTATTAATATTAATCTCAGTAATATCCATATATATGTATATAATATTTGTAGCTAGAAAACACATATATAATAATAATATTATACATCATACCATATTTTCCACTACGCACGTAGTTGCTTTTCTTACATATATATAGTACAAATTATTTCATGCCTATCTACATATCATATTTTTATTTTCGTACTTCTATAATAATTACATGGGTGGTTGGAACAAGTTTACGATAGGGTTCACGTGATTTGCTGGGGGTAAGTAAAAAGTAACAACGATGGGTCCATCTATCACCGTGGGAATTTCTTGATATGGAGAAAAAGTGAATGAAGACACAGCTACTCCATTGAAAGTTGCTGAGTTGGCTAGAGCATCAACACCCCATGTTGTGCCAGAGAAGACTGCAGAAATTACTGAAGGAAAAGGAGCTGGGATCGCTGGAACATCCATTTCTATTTATTTAATGATTTTTATGATTTTATTTACACAAGAAACATAAGGAGTGAGAACGATTTTCAAATAAATATTTATAATTACATAACATGTGTAGCAATAATTAATAAAAAGAAATATGTATATATATATATATATATATATATTAATAATGATTAACATTAAAATTTTAATTAAACTTTTAGTGACTAGTCAGGATAAATGAGCATTATCATATCAACCAATAAAAGGATATTTCACCTTAATCAACAATTCTTACTCATTTAAATCCCCAAGGTCAAACCTCCAGCTACAAATAATTCAAATTTTATCTTCTATGGCCATAGAACAATATCTTCATAAATATGTGAAGAAATAACAAAACGAGTCCAAGATATCACAACTATATCATAGTTGATTATAAATATATTTACAATAAATATATTTACGTAGAAAGAATATATTAAAAGTACCAATGATATAAATAAAAATGACAATAATTATAAAATAATTAAACAATATAAAATATGAACACCTTAATAATTAATATGGACAACAATAATTATAGGTTAAGCAAATAAATGAGGTTAGGGACACCCCACTAAATAAATACACATAAAAAAATAACATAAATAATTAAAAATAGTAGTAGATAAAATTTTAAAGAGATAAGATTCTCCTCCCCCTTAACTTAGAACGTAGAATTATCATCAGTTAACTGCAAAGAAAATTGCTTCTCCACCCTTTTTTTTTTTTTTTTTTTTTTTTTTTTTTTTTCCAATTTCACTCTCGTGCTCTCTTTTCACTATTTCTTTTCGTGCCTCTTACCTTAGTGAAAGTGAAGCCTATTTATAGGTAAATAAAGCTCACACTTTCTTATCCCGTATGCTTATCTCTGCTCAGTAAATAGATAATATTCTTATCCTGTAATAAATTTTATGTACTTGCATGATAATATTCTTATCCTATAATAAGTTTATCTCACTGCTTACGTTATTTTACCCGTTGTTGCCACGTGAATGCATATATATATATATATAAACCTTTTGCCACGTATCTGCAAGTATATATACCACGTGAATGTATATATATGTAGAAGCCTTTTGCCATGTATATATAGAAGCCTGCTGTACATTCCCTATTTTCTAATTTTAATTATTCATATAAAAATATATAAGTTGTAATAGATAATTTAATCATAATATAATAAATATTTATAATATTGTTGGATATCATCTATATATATATATGTATTTAAAAAAATGATTATTTATATATATATAGATTTATTTATATATACATGATAAAAAAATGTGAAATATAACTATCTAAAAAAAATAATAATGCAACCAATTTTATCTATTTTAAATAAGGTAACTAAAATTTAAAAAGAAATATTATTTTTTTTGAATATATATATATAAGATAATATTGTATCATAAATTTAAAATATTACAAGATCAAATTAGGAAAAATCCGTTAAATTTAAAATTAATATGCATGTGATTTTCTTTTTTCTTATATTCTAGACACAAGAGAGTATATACATTCTAATTTTTATTTGGTAATTAATATATTAATATACATAAAAATGACCTTAAAAATTATTACAATAATGAGAATCATTATAATAATATAGTATTTGATTGACACTCTTTCTTTTATAGATGGATTTTGTTAAAAATTACAAAATTAACAAGCAGATAAACATTCGTTCAAAATATTCGTAAGAATATTAATATCAGAATATATTTAAATAATTATAAAGAAAAATTAAAATGTAGTCATCCTTGAATTGATTTTTATCCTGTATTCATGTATTTGTAATAAGAGATTATGATTGATCCCCATATAAATAAAGTAGTATTTTAGTGTTAATAATTATTGTTCCTATTTGATGTGTTAAAAGTGATCTAATCATGGCCTATACTGGTCCAGGCCCAATCCAGTGTGGACAAGCCAACCTTTTGGACATCATCACAGTTTTTTTACTTCTGGCAAAAGAAGAGAAATGAAAAAAAAATTAAATTAAATTAAAGATCATTAGATCGGGGTTATCAGATTGTAAAATATAAATTAAATATTCAAACTGCATGGTTTTATTCGTTTGGACCGTTTGGTTTTAGTCAAATTCAATAAGAGAAAGAAAGAGAAAAAACCTATTTAATTAGTTTAGTTCAAATTATTGGATTAATCGATTAAATTAAACTAACTAAATTGTTAAAAATACTTTAAAATTGGTGAACTACGTAGCTCACACAGATTGTTGCTCCACTTTTGAATTTAGAGTAAGTTGGTTCCGTTTGTCTTTTTCAATGTAATCAATGGAATGTTAGATTAATCTAATGAGTTAGCTTAATGGTTTATATTCGTATGCTATTGAGACGATTTATTTAATAAAAAATTTTGTATACAATTTTAATTTTGCAAAAAAAATATTAAGATTAGAGACAATTACAATAAGTAAAATTATGTTTTCAGTGAGTTAAGAGATACCCATAATAAATTGAATACTACTCTAAACTATTCTAAACGTTTGCTAGAGTCACCATATCCCCCAAAACCCAAAACTAATCTAAAAGTATTTTTTGGACATGCAAATTACGATTCGACTTCTGTAAAAGAAATAAAAGAGAAAAAAAAAATGATAAGTAATACGATGTAGATGGAGAAAAGAAATAAAAATAATAATTGCTAGAACATCCACTACCTACCATCCTCTTTAAATTCTTAAATAAGTATTAATTCTACACATCACTCATTTATTTTATTTTTTTATAATTTAAGCAAGTATCCCCTTTAATTGATTTCTTTTTAATCTTTAACATGTTATATGGGTTCCACTAAATTATACATTTTTTTTAATCTTTTTGCTATAACCTGTTTCAATGGGAAGGTGAACTATTACAACAATTGCAAGTTGACATTGATTTCTTGCACCTGCAACATGGAGTCAATGATCATTGGGTCTGATCAGCTTCAAAAGATGGTCAATATTCTGTGAGGTCAGCTTACAATGTCATTGTGAATAAGGACATATTTGGTGAATTTCCTCCATATAATTATTACCTATGGTCCAAGTTTCTTCCTTCAAAAGTGTCTGGCTTTGCTTGGCGATCTATGCTTAATAAATTACCAACAAAACAAAACTTAATTAAAAGAGGGATTCTACAAGCTGGAGATGGATTCTGTATTTGGTGTGACCATGATCTAGAGACAGTGTCCCATTTATTTTTTGAATGCCCTTTTGCTTTTTGCATATGGATGTTGTGTTTAAATTGGTTTGGTATAATGTCTGTGCTCCATAATTCTTGCCACCTTCACTAATTAGCACAGTTTGTGGGTTTACCTATTTGCTCTAGTGTGGATCGGTTAAGATGGTCAACTGTGTGGATGACTGTTTTATGGTCTCTTTGGATTGCTAGGAATGAGGCTATCTTCTATGATAAGGTCATACTACATTCTAACTTATTGGAGTTGATTCAGTTGCGTTCTTGGAAGTGGCTTAAGGCTAAGGACTTTTATTTCCAATACCCCTACTCATCTTGGGTTGGTTCCCCGACTGTCTGTCTAAATTTTCTGGACATATGAGATTTTTTAGCTGATTTTGCCTAAGCTACGAGCAATATTATACTTGTGGGAGATCACATACTGTCACCATCAAGGGTATCAAACAGTGTCCTTGTGTGAAATCTGTGGTAAATCACTTAGTATTTGCTTTTTAGATGTCGTATCTTCTATTACTGTGGCTGTAAAATAGGCACCGTGTTTTTTAGTTGCTACAAGTATTCTTTGACCTTTGTAGTTGCTTATGGGTTAGAGTACCCCTTGTACTCCTTTTTAATAAATCTTTTTTGCCTATTAAAAAAAAATTATTTATTATTAAAAATATTTTAATTGGACCAGGCGTTAATTTTTTTTTTCTGCATCTATTGTTTGGTGTTATAATTAGTTCAATTGAACACGAATGAAAATCACAAATTGATTAGAAAAATTGAAAATGATGGAAAATTATGTTAATTATATTTTCCTAAATCATTATGTTCAGCTCAATTTTCGGATTGAAATGTGATATTAACTCAAATCAAATCACACTTGTATGCAAAAAAAATTTCCTAATATATAATATAGGTATACAAATTGATAAATATATAAAAGATTTTTTTATTAGATTGTAAGTTATTAAATTGTACCTTACGAAAGATGTTTGATCCCCATAAATATACTTTATAATATAGTAAGACGTATTTGAAATTTTAATTGATTTTTTTTTGTATTTAATATTTGAATCAATAATAAAAAATTATAACTTTTTATTTCATTTATTAAAAATACGAACATGTAATTAATGTATATTTTTAATTTTTTAATTTTTAAAAATTTTGATAAATTAACCCATCAACTCGTAGTGAGTTGAATTTTTCTGGTTCATTAGAAAATGAGTTGAGTTGATTTAACCCATTTAAAATACCAATCCTTGTTAAATTAACCCGTGTTAATCAAGCTGGTTCATTTTGACACCTTTATCAATGATAATATTTATTTTTATATATAATTTGTTAGAATTTTTTAGTTATATATAATAAACATTTAACTTATGTATTGTAGATGCTAAAATACTAGTTTTTAATATTAGTATACTTTTAATTTTATTTTTGATGCACAATTCTTAAACAAATAACATAATATTATAATTTTTAGTTAATATTTAAATAACAAATTTTAAAAATTGAAACATCAAACCAAATCAATCCACAACATATTGGTTTAATTTAATTCGAATTTCATAATACACTAGTATTTTAACTGTACAAAATATAGACATGTTTATTATATATATATATATATATATATATATATATAATATTATGTTTAAATATGTAAATTATATTTGAAATTAGTATATATAAATATTTTTAAACATATAAATCATATTTTATATTTATGATAAATAGTTTGTGTTGTAACAAAAAAATTATTTTTATTTGTTGATAATTTATTTTAAAATATAAATATTTAATTCACAAATAATTATGATAAATAAAAATCAAATTAAATAAAAAATTAAAAAATTCTTACAAACTCTTTTATTATAGATTTTTTTTATAAAAAAACTCTCACATAAAATATTGATTAATATTTAATGTGTAAAAATTAATTAAAATCAAACTATACATAATTTATTTATTTAATTCAAATAAATTTAATAAAAATCGAGCCAAATCGCATTCAAATGCCCATTCTTCTTCTTGATAAGGAAAAATGAGTTAAAAAAAGTCCCTATTTAAATGCCCCAAGTAAAATGTAAAAAATAAAATGATGGGATATATCATAGTATTACTGTTCAAACCATTGGCATGTGCGATTGCAACTATGATATGATGGCTTCCTGTTTATGAGTTTGCATTATCATGGGCTGGTGAATTTCCCCGAATCCGTAACATATCTCACGTTTTTTAAAGGATAATATTTTTTATTATCATTATTATAGGACAAAATGATTGCAACAAAAAAAAAATATCTTAACTTGTAGAAGAAAATGATGAATTCAATGGATGACATCACTATAATTATCAAGCATATATGAGAAGAAAAACAGAGTGGTGGAGAATTGTAAACCCAGCACCATAGTTGGTGTTGATTTGATTTGGTGATGGCAATGCATGATAATGTACTACTCAAGGTATTTTTTTAGTTGTATTATTAATATTATTGATATAAAATATTAACCAATTTTATCGATTATTGATATCTGCTGAAAAAATTGAATAAAATTTTTAGTGAGATTTTTTCTTTTCATCACATTTTTATTATGCATAATATTTAAACTCAAAATTTTATTTTAAAAAATTGAATTTAATATTTAAACCAATAATTTATTATTGACCATTATTCTACCTATCACTTAAATCTCATGGCATTTTATTAATTAACTTGATTGTAGTGTTAGAACAGAAGATATTTAATAAATATATAAGAATGAAAAAGGTATAACAATTTTAAGAAATGAAATATCATCTAGATTTATCCAATTAATTGTCTTAAATCATATATTTGATATAATCAGTTGCATTAATATAAAATCACAGGACCTTGAAAATATGAGGCCTAAAACCGCTGCTTTAATTACTTGGAGTAACTTCAGAAAGAAATTGTTTGGACTTAAACCTAATTTAAATATAATTCATGTAAAATTAAGGGTATGGTTGACTTTAAATTTTAAAAAATAATTTTAGTATTTAAAATACAACTAAAATAAGGTTTTTCAAAATGAATAAGGTGTTAAGCTTGCCCCAAATGCTGATGCTAGGGGCATTTCTTTTCCCATCTACCAAAAATAAAAGAAAATTATGAAAAATGGTGTAAGGCAAAAAGTAAATAATTAATGCAAGGGAAGACTGAATTACATATTTAAATAATGAGAACATTTCCTAATTGTAATTATTTGTTTTTAAAATAACCGTCTCACATGTTTAAATAATGAGAACATTTCCCATAACTTCAGATTGTTGAGATGGCCGAGTTGGTCTAAGGCGCCAGATTAAGGTTCTGGTCCGAAAGGGCGTGGGTTCAAATCCCACTCTCAACAACAAACCTTTTTTTTATTTATTTAATTATAATAAATTTCTTCTCGTTCTTCTTTTCCTCGATGTAATTAACTGGGTTGACCTAAGAACATAATGTTTATTTAATTGTGGACCAAGTTTTGCTCAACCTAACACATTGATTTGAAGTCTGTTGAACTCAATGCAAGTCATCAAACTGAAAAACTGTTTAGAAACAGCGTTGTGGCAAAACCCATCGTACCTAAATGGCTAAATCCATCCATCTTCTGAAAGAGTGAAACCATGTATTTAGGGGAATAGCATCTTTTTCTTTTTTGACTTGACAGCACAATGATATCTCATCGATGCATAATCAGTCAAACTTAGGTGAAATATAATAATGCATTATACATTTAAGATTTATTATATTTTAATGCTATTACGTTTATTTTTCCCATCCAATTATTTTTGATTAAGTAGATTAACAGATTAACTATCTAACAGTAATATTATTGTCTAAAAACAAACTCGCAAACATTTTCTCAACGGCCAAAACTTTTGTTTCAAAATTGCATCATTCACATTTCTGATCAGCGATGAATTAACTTGTAATCTGGGCACCGAATCCACCAAATTTGGGGAAAGTGCAGCATTGACATCACTCTTCCATGGGATGATTGTCCTCTGATTGTTGTCGGGAAACCCCAACTTTGACCTTGGGCAAGGTGAGAGAAGGGTCCTTTTGAAGCACAGATGGAGCTTTGACCAGACTGATGCCCTGCTTCAACTCCCTAACTGCCTCCATCTGCAGCTTCTGCTTCTTGCCTTTCATCCTATGGGAGATTTGACAGAATGTCAGTAGAGAGCGAAAAGAAAACACCTGTATTTTTAAAATTTTTAAGACTGAAAAACTAAGGTGGAGTCAAAGAATAACCTATTCTTGTGGTGTGCCTCCTCCCTGCTGACTCTGATTTTATCAATCTTTGGAATGGCCTTGAGGACACTCTCCGCAAGATTCCTGTCATATCTCTCAGGCCTGTTTCGCTTTCTCTCAAACTCAAAGGTTGAATCCTGAAACAACATGTAAATATAATAATGCTGAAGCTTCTGCAGACCAAGACAGTAGTCAACAACACATCATGTGTAACACATGTATAAGACCAGCACAATAAGGGAAAGAGAGTTTCATTTACCTGTGTCATATCCTTTCCATGCACTCGCCTATATGCCTTTGTCCATTTTACTTTCCGAGGGTTCCTCTTCATTTTAAAATTTTTGTGGCATTTAGATCTACAAAATCGAAAAATCTGAAGAACAGATGTCAGAGACCGTGTGACACAGACCTATGAACATAAAAAGGTATTCATCACCCATTGGACGTCTAGAGAGTTTTGAATACACACACATACGCTAACCTGCCAGTTACCATAGCCAACTTTGTTTGAAAACGCTATAATGAGATAGCATGATGCAAGATGGCCACAATTTTTAATAATATACAAACTAAATAATTTATTCTACACAAAAATACTAAAAGAAATAAAGAAATTCATCATAAATAATGTCAAGTTACACAAACAATCATTATCAATCTAGGAATAACAAGAACATTGTAATGAATTCAAAAAAATGAAAGATAATGGTGAAATTAATAGAAAAAGAACATAACAAATTAGATTAAAAAAATTAGCAAAATGTGAACTAGGAAGTTAAATGAAGGTAAAATAAACAAAGGTAACTTTTTCGTGGAATTCTCAAGGAAGAAGGGTTTCAAATCCTATTATGTTTCTAAAGCAAAAAATGCATAAGAAAAATGAGGAGAAATCACAATTTTATCAACAGAAAAAAAAAAAAAAAAACTAAACATCACTGTTTTAAGAGTAAAAACTGAGTTTTTGACGCTTATATTATGGTAAAGCCGCTATTCTGGCTTCTATTGCATCCGCAATGCAATGGAAAAAATACCCTGCAATAGCAGATAATGCCTACTATTTTTATGCCAATTACTGGTGAAAATGAAATAGTGGTACAAACAATCAATTCAAGCATAAGATACAAATTTACCGAGTCCATCCATGATCTGTAAATAATAGAAGATTACAGTAGACAGTCAGGTTCAGAGCAAGGACCCTAAAATCTCAAACTACAAATGACTAGTAATTCTATACAAGGTTGAAGACTGCAGCTTTAGAAAGTAGCTAGCAACGTGGTTGAGCCTCATTTTCAGATCCCTTAATTGATCCAACAAGAGCAACCAATTGCATAACTAATAGTTCTCTAGTTGCGTGAACACAAACATACCAATGCATATAGGGCTGGAAACAAGTCTAATCAAGTCAAACCTAACTTAGCTCAACTTAACCAAATAAGAATTGGTTTAATTCAGAGTTGAGTTTTATAGAATCAATTTTTTCAACTCAAGTCCAACCCAACTTGATTTCATGAACTGTTTGGCTCAAATTGCAAACTGAAATCACGTGAACCAAAAAGAAAAATGATAGGTTACATAAATATCATCAAACATACTCTCTCTCTCTATTACACACACACAGATGTATACATGTCACTAGATGTATCCCATATAGGTAGAGCATGTTTGTTTTTATAGTTGAGAAGCTTCAAACGTACATTCAATTCAAAGTTACAAGACTCGTGAATTCAATTGAACGGGCATTGGAAAGTGTGCTGATGTTAAAACAAACGCACACTTAATCTTCATCTCAGGTTTGACACATTAGTTCATGAACCAAGACAGTTCATTGAGCTAATTAACAAGTCGAGTCTCAATGTAATTTCAATTTAGTTCAGTTTGTTTGCAGCCATAAGCACATAGATAAGATTTACAAGGAGAAAAATGTAGGAGATAGGTTTACCTTTGCATCATTACGAACAAACTGGATTCCATGTCCAGGGTATACGGTAGAAGAACAGAACCAACACTTTTCCAATCTCATTGTACCTCCAGACTAAGCCAACACCTCACTAAAAAAACACCAAAAAAGAAACAACACATTAAACAAATAAACAATATTGAATATTATGGATTGGACACATATTGACGATATCTACCATCTACTTATACGATTAAAATGTCAATACCAAGACATATGCAAATTGAACAATTGTATCAGCTAAATAATCTAAGGAATAAAGAAAATATCAACAAAAACCATAGACATTGACAAGTATTATAGTTACACCATATAGTGAACAGCGAAGAAAATCCTGCGGCAACAATTTTCAAAGCAAACACTTGTGATCTAAACAGAAATTCTAAATTATCGTTTACGCGTTCGTTAATTGATGAATGAATTGAGGGAGAGAAAAAAAGGCAAAGAAGAGGAGAACCTGAGGAATAGTGATGAACTGAAAATAGAGGGGTAGTTGGGGCGGCGTGGCTATTCACGTTTTGAGGGTTACACGGCGTGAGAATGGAGTGTAAAATAGTACTACAAGCTCCCATGGTTTATGGCGTGAACCAACTAAATACTAAAATTTTATGATAAATGTAGCATATATTTAGTATTAATTTAAGTTAAATTATATTTTTTTTTTATTTTAAAGGTTTTTTATCTTTTATCTTTTATCTTTTAAAAGGTTTATTTTATTCTTTTACATCTTAAATTTATATTGAATTGGTGATTTTTAAACAATTATTATTTTAAATTTTGATATATGATTTTAATTTTTTTTTGTTGATTTAAAATTTACAATTTACCTCATTAAATTCACTTAAATAAAAATTGTTGAAAGCAATAATTGAATTTTATAATTTTTATATAAGTGATTTAAATGTTACAAGTTTTTAATCTTGAATAAGTCAAAATTGATTTAAAATTGTACCATAAAATTGGAAAGACTATTGTTTTAAAAAATCAAATTGATTCAAATATAAAAGACTAAAATAAATATTTTAACAGATAAAAAAATGAATCTAAAAACTAAAATAAATGATTATAACTATCAATATTTTTAATTTAAAAATAAAACTGAGAGTGATAAATTTAATAAGCGATAAAAGGTTAAGAAAGTTTCCTAAAAATATTATCTATAAAGAAAAATAGTTAAAATTCCTAGTATTATTCAATAAAATTATTCTAAATGATATATAGAAGATTATTTATAGTTTATTTTAAAATAATACATAAATTGAAAATGATCTTTTTTTATTAATAAATTAAAAAGACATTTTAAATGATAAGAGAAACAACGAGGGTTTTAGATAAGCAATATTGCAGATCAAGTGTTCTGGATAGCAATGTTTTTGAATGAAATTTTAGGAATGGGTATTCCGAATTGTGCATTCTAATTTCTAAAAGACAAAATTTCGATGTGGGTGTTCTGAGGAATTACATGGTTTCAAATTAGCGATTCCAGAATGTAAAATCTGGATTGGGTGTTACTCCTAGTTTGAAAAGTATATATATATATATATATATATTACTCAAACAACAAGTCTACTTAGACTTACTTCGTTCAATAACTTATGTTCTATATCAAATTTTTACAATCTAACTGTTCAATTTAAAGTTCTTAATGCATAAATCAAATTTACAAATTTTTAAAAAATTTAAAAATTATTTGATACTTCGTTTCTCATTAATTCGAATTAATGTATAAAATAATTTTATGATTATCCATCAATTTGAATTAATGAAATACAGTATCAAATGATTTTCAAATTTTTTAAAAATTTGTAAATTTGATCTATGCATTAAGAACTTTAAATTGAACGGTTAGATCGTTAAAATTTAATGTAGAATATGAATTATTGAACAAAGTAATCTAGGTAGACTTATTCCTCAAGTAAAAAAATCCCTCCTCTATCTATCTATTTATATATATATATATATATAAACATGCATGGCTTAAAAAAAAAAAACACGGGTGCAAGAAGAAAATTCTTTCAATTGAATTGTGTCGGATTTATACATCTGTTCTGTCAAGCTTGAACAAAATCAACTACGTGTTAATTTAAGTCGAATTTATCGGACTCAAAAGGTAAAAAACTATTTTGAATTTCTAAAAATTATATTTTTTTTGTCCCTGCAATTTTAACACTACATGTTACTCTCAACGTCCATTATCCATTTTTAAATTTCATATAAGAAAAATATATGAATTCGCTGCGGTCGTATCAATTGTATTTGTCATTTTGTGTTTTTAACTTTTAAGATGATATTATTGTAATACAATCCCAAAATTTCTTTTAAATTTAAAAATTTACGTTAAGCAAAAAATTATAATTGGAAATTAAAAATAATTTACATTATGTGACACGGATTAGGAGAATAACCATGACAAATATACATGTCATCACAAACATGAGAAGCCAGGTTAAGCAAGAAGTCTTGGAACTCTCCGAGTAAATTGCCGTTGCTCGCACATTGGCACGACCGGTGCTTGCCAAGCTATGCTCAATAGCCTTCTCAGTTGAATCGAGTATCTGCAAGCCACCCACAATCAATTCTCATCGTTCAAACTCCCAAATGTGACATAATCATCAGCTACAAAACATGGTTATGACTCATGAATCAACACTATTAACATTATGAGAATCGGACCTTTTCAGTATTTTTCAGGGACTGACTCATCAGGAGACTACTCTCTTTGAGTTGTTTTGCCAACACCACCATCTCATCAGTCAAACCTTCTTGAAGGTTTCTAGAGTAAGAGATTGAACAAAATAAAATAGTTGAGTGAACAACCAAAAAAAAAAGCGATGCACAATAAATGCAAAGCATATAAAGAGTAAAGGTAAATGACTATAAAACGTATTGGTCCAGTACATTTGCGTAGATAATTTAATACCAATTGTGTAGGTATTGTTATCATACTGATAGTGATTCAGAAACATGCTAAGGACTAGTCATTGATGAGCAAATAATCCCCCAAATATATATGACCTTAGTAGTCTACCATGTTAAGCCAGTAACATATGGTAATGGGTAAGTTACCAACAATGTATCCCAACAATTGACTCTAATAGATCAGTGTTTGTCCTGAAGAAAAATACACTTCGTTGTTCAGACAAGTGACATATGAACGTAAGTTTTGTAAGTTATGGACTATTGGACTCTGAACCAAAGTAGTACTGAGTCTATTGATCACCATACATAAGCTTTAAAGTTTAAATAACAACTCAAGTAAACAGTACCTGTGCTTTTCAATGTGTGCATGTGCTGTAGCATCCAGTTTAACAGGTGATGTGTGGTCAGTCTCAATAGGCTCATGAGCTCTATCTTCGGTACTTGATGCAGGTCTGTCCAATGAATCAGATGAGCAACAATGAAACAGCCAGCCTACAAAATACACATAGTAGTAAGAAAGGCAAACTATCGCTTACACAGGCCTTCTTCTCAATCCAGAAGAAAGGAGTATCTGCTTTTTTTCCTCAATTTCAGAAGGGTTTTCTTTAACAAGATTCCTTTCAAAGTCCTTCTCGGATACTTGTGTGTCAGCCTGGGTTAAAAATTTGTGGTCAAATGACTGGCTATTTGGACAAAACTAAAAATACATGAAAAGGAAAATTCATAAATGAGCAAATTTTAAGACTTCATGATGCATTCCAACAGTAAAAAAAATTCAAGCCATTAAAAGTCTATATTTTATATGCACTTTTCACATACTATGATTTTCTGCATTGTGTAATAAATCCTAAAAGTTTGATTGATTAGGTGGGAAAAAGATGATGGAGTTATTATGACCCAAAGTGAAAATATGTTATGAATCCACGAGCAAAAAGAGATGAGAAATAGAGAGAAACCAGAAAGTGAACAAATGTGCAGAGGTTTATTAATTGAATCTCAACAGAAAAAGGAAATAGTACCTCGTCCAAGGCTTTCACCTTAAACAAAGGGCTTTCCCTTCTATAACTTAGCTAGTGCCGGGTGCTCCAATACTAACATTTAAATTCCTCTATTCTGCCCTTTCCCCCCCAATTAAGTTAAATCCCTGTTGTTACTATCCCTTTAACCGGTCCAACCACCTAGCAGTTTTAACTTTGTTATTCCATATAACTAATCTAATCACTTTATCTCACATCTGCTGACTTTCTTTTATTCTTCTCTCCTGGATCCTATCCAAATGAATATATTTATATTTCCATATTACATCCACCTCTAATTATAAATCTGAATTCTTACTTCTGAATAAGAGAATTTTTAGAATCTATTTTTTCTCTTAGTAAGCCACGTGGCTTCTCCTGCATCAAGTATGCCATAATTTATTTCCATAATTTCCTCTTTAATTTCAAAAGTATTCTCTTTAAATTATTCTTAGGATTAAACATCTTTTCAGTCTCTAAACTTTTGTCAATTTTTGTTTTTAGTCTTTGAACAAATTTTTTATTAATTTTAGTTCCTGAACTTTTGTCAAATTTCATTTTTAGTCCTTGAACCTTTTTTCCCATTAACATTTTGGTCTCTAGCATCAAAATTTTGGTTCATGCAGAAAACTTGCATGGACTAAAACCAAATAAAATTTGTTCAGGGACTAAAAACATCAATCTTTATTCTTATCTAACAAAACAGAATTTGCTTCCTACTTTTTTGAGGCAATTATCTACTTGGAGCAAGAAATAGGTGATGAAACAGTCATGCATTGAACTAAGTATTAGTTGAGCACCTGAGTTTGAGTTATTTCATGATGAAAATATGGGCCTTCTTTGTTTGGCTTTAAAAATGAGTTGTTTTCATTTTAGCTCATCCTTTACCCTTCTTTTTTTCCCCAACACCCATAATACCATCCTAGTTCTATCCCATCTAAAAGTTGGTAAGTGCACTGCAGAGCTGGTTTGTTCTTTAAATAACATAAATAAATAAATGAAATACTAGCTGCTTCACCGGTTCCTGAAGAAAATTCAAATACATAAATTCCACCCTTTCTTAATGAAATTTTCCTTTTAGATTAGACAGGGTAGACAACGGAACCTTAAATGTTTAGTCAGTCTAAACTCTAAAGATCTTCTTTACATTTCAATAGCTCTCCAAGATACATAAATTCACTTATATATACCACATGGTTAACCAACTTGGAAGCAATGGCTTCAATCTTCTCTGAATAATCATTCAACATAGCCTTTGAAATCCTGCATAACCAGAGCAAAGCATATACACATAAATGAATGCACTCATATTCTGCAGAGAAACACATAAAAAGTAGGAGGAATATTAACAGCTTTAATTTACAAGTTACAATGGAGAAGGGAAGATAATGGACTGTCTAGGGGAGGTAGAAGATGAAACAATAATCATGTCAGCTTACTTTACAGAAATATAACCATTTCTATAACCCAATATTATATCAGAGTTGCAAGGCAGGAAAGTACAGCTTTTGTTCAGTGCGAGCAATATTTTCAAGAGAACTCACTGTTAATTCTATTCTTTTATTCCCCAGCCTGCTGGACCTGTATGTATTGTGGTGGTACTCCTATTATGATAGGTATGTTATTGATTGCTTTATATTTGTTCTTGGCCTAGAATATTAGTATAAATAAAAGCATTAGATTACTACTACTCATATCACAGCAATAAAGCATCATTCTCTCCCTTTTTCCATTCCGTTTCCAAAAATTTCAACAAGTATTAATTTCTACCATTCATCTGTTCAAACCAAACTACACCCATTCAGAAGAAAATCCTACTCTACTTAATAGAAAAATATCTGGATGGAAAAAAATTGGATGGCCATATTATGTTTTGATCGTGTTTAGGGTAAACTGTAAAGTGTGTCTATAAGTTTCACTTATAATTCCTTGAAATCTTTGTGTATCAGATTGCAAATAGACACACAATACCTTGGTAAGCCTTCTGGTGTCCTTTCTTCAGCCAACTGTTCCAATTGTTCACGCAAAGTGGCGACATACTGCAGCATGCCAGAATCAACAAATGATTAAGTTTGTGTTTGCCAGAATCAACAAATGTCTAAACTAATAAAACATATATTTCAAGAAAATTAGAAAAGACTGTAAACATAACAACCCTATTAACTTCAAAATAAATAGTCAGCACACATACATGCACAAGTTTGGCCTGGTTTTCCTGCTGAGGAGCAGCTGCAAGCAACCTCCGTAAGTTTACTTCCGTTTTACTGATTCCCATTCCTTCAGTGTTGAGAAATTTTAATAATTACCTATAAATCAAACATCACCAGGCACAGAAATGAGGTAATTATTCACAATCATTTAGCGGAAAGGGAAAAAAACGGAAGGGGAAAAAAAGCAACAGAATCCAACAGAGAAAGAGAGCAAATTATTTTAACTAGAAAAGACAATTAGCAATGCAATCAATAAAGTTACCAGTGGAATCTCGAATCAACTGCTTCCTCCACCTTTCAATTGAAGAACTACTCTCTCTCTCTCTCTCTCGGTGCAGAAGAGGTGTAAACTGTAAAGTGTAAACTACTCGGGTGTTAACGGTTTTTCCAGAATGAAGAGCAACACTCGCTTGAAGAAAATGTTTTGGACCAAGCAATTGAGTTTGGGCCTTACCGGACCAGAAAGGTGCATTTGAGCCCAATGTATTTTGGGTATTTGGGCCAGAGTAAGGTAGAGAAAGAAACCCTTAAATGTCTATTCGTTAACACCGCCTTATATTTTATAAAATTTACGATTTTAGTCTAACTATTAAATATCTATTTGTCAATGGTAAAATTAGAATATTAATTATATAACATTAAATAAATATTAAATAATATTTAAAATTAAATTATATTTGTAATTTTATTTTTATCTCATACAAGTAATAAAAAGAGATGAATAGGATAAAATGATGACCAAAAATATAATTTAACTTAAATATTAATTTTATATCATTTACTTAAGTCAGATAATGATGAATGTTATAATTTTAATTATTAACAAATCAACATTTAGCAATTAGATTAAAATTATGAATTTTATAAAATTTGTTGACTAAAATTGTTGAATAAAAATTAAGAGACTATAATTATGAATCAAACATTGAAAATTTTTACCTATATCCAAAGTCTTTAGTTCTACCTTTGTTTTTTTATAAACTTTCCAAATTACCATGTTCTATTTTGGAACACTCAATCTAAAATTGTCATTTTGAAACATTATTATCTAGAACATCCAATTAAAAAAAAAATATGTTTATCCAAAACATTTAATCTGAAATACAATTTTTTTTTGAACATCCATTTTGGATAAATATCATTTCAAATTGGTTGTTCTAGATAAACGTCATCCAAGTACAAATTTAACAGTCTGAAATAACTATTTTAAAAAAATTAAAACACGTTATGGAGACTATAAAAAGAAGTAAAAAGATAAAAGAATACATCTCCAATAAACAAGGACAACATAATAATGATCAACCAATATTCTAGATGAAAGTAGTTCTTCACAACATTCTTCACGTTTGCAATGAGGGAGAATGACGTGGGATAGGAGAAGGATTTCAAAAATTAATGAGAAGGGTGTGGAAAGGATAAGTGAAGAGTGAAAGGAAAGGGAAGGGCATTTTATGGATTTTTAATTTATTTTTTGTTCATGTATGAAGTAATTGAAATGGTCTAGGAAACAATTCATCAGAGTTTATTTCCAATTTAGCAAATTTAAACGACTCATCATATATTTAGGCATAGTTCTTCTTTCTTGAAAGTCATGATAGTAGAATAATATTTCATAATCAAAATGACATTGATGAGAGAAGTCCAAAAGAAATACCTAAAAATTGGTCATAACAAGATGATAATTAAATCAACTTGTTAGTATTTATTTGACTTTAAAGTTAAAAAAATTATGCTTAAAAAATGTAAGAATAACAATTTTTTTTATTATTAGCTAAAATTTGTTAAAATGATAAAGTTGTATTAATGATACTCCTTTCATGAACATTATGGGTGATTTTATAATTTTTAATAAGTTTTAAATATTATAAGATGATGAGTCAAAATAAAATGTTAGAAAATATATTAGTAGCACTCTCTATTTGTTTTGAATATGTTGAATTAGACTTTTTTTATTTATGAAAGTTAGAAGGAAGGTCAAAAATGTAAATGCGTATTTCACCTCTAAATCCATCTTATACTATAAAATTATAAATACACATAGAAATGTTAAGGGCACTCTTTTTAATATCTTTTCTAACAAGAGAGATTTATTAAATAAGACGAAAGACTCCTTAAAAATTATAATTTCTAATAATTTTTAATCAATAATATTTATAGTGTTAGAAAAGAATATGACTATCATTCTTCTACATATAATTAAATATGCACATACACATAGTTAAAAATGGATTTTAACTCATTTTTCATCATTATTAAAAATACAAATTAATAATTGAAATAGTTAAATAACGTTGAGATCACCCACTTCATTAAAACACAATTTAGTTGTTATTTTTATATAATAAAAAAAAAAATTGGTGCCTATTTTTATACATTCATAAATCATAATACTGAATGGACAGTTCAGCCATATCATGATCCACAAGACCACAGAAACTGGGGGAGCCATATCTTGATGACTTTTGAGTTCAATTATTACGTAGAAAACCTCTATGGCGGATAGTGTCATGTTTATAGATATCCAAAGTTCCTGATTCGCGGTTATAATACTCAAATCAATCGATTACTGCGTTGAATATTCTAAGAAACTATCATGATTTTTTGCTATAATATACCTATTTTAATGGCAATGGCAATCAAGACTCTCCTTGTCCGGGTCATGGCCTGCTTTTCTCAAACACAAAACTGAATGAGTCAATTTCAGAAGAGAATAATCTACCATACAGAGCACCGCAATTTTTGCATCATTATCCCTACACTAAATAATTAACCTCTAAAGTATTCAAAATAGTTTTGTTCCAATCATATGTGTCTAACATTTCTAACACAACCGCATGCGCAATTGCATCGCACACATAGCATAATTTTGTAGATTATAATAACACAATGTGACATTAATTTTGTAGGAAAAAATAATCAAGAGATGGGAATTAATTGTTTGCGTTCTTGAGGTGAAATGGGCAAAAACATTTATGTGTATGTAGTACTACTACTTTTTCTCATAGTAGTTCGAATTTTGTCTTATTTTTGCCATGTGAAATATGTTAGATGCAACTAAGGAACTATTACTTCAGATGATGAGGATCCATCATCCATTATCTTTGGTTCTGGGTTGGGCTACGTCGTTGTTAGAGAGATAGATCCAGCCACGTCATACTGAGGAGAATCACATTTTTCTTTTGTTTTTTTGAGTTGTTAATATTAAAAGAATCACTTTTTGCATGGATAATATATTGACACTTCTTTCATGGTTTATGTTTATTGATATTTAGAACGTTAACTTGTGGATGCATTTTCATTGAAAAATCTTAAATACTATAATTATAGTTATTCAGATAAACTGATAAAATAACACGATGGATATTGCAAGATATGTGATGTGGGTATAGATATTTTGAATAAACTTGTAAATTTTTTGATATGATTAGTTTTCTTGTTATGGCAAGTTGCTTTCATCATGAAACGGCTAGTAGGTGTTTGGGGACTTTGGATAAGAACATTCTCTGCATTCGAAACCTCCAAAAGTAGCCGTTGCTTTCTTTCTTCACTCGAGTCTTTGCACCATAGTTTACAGCTAGCAATAGCATTTAATATTATTTTGTATTTTTCCTGTTTTTCTCATTGCCTTTTTCAGCTCATCTCAATAATTATTATAGTTCTTGATAACTTGTGAAGTGTACCCTACCATCACCATGCCTTCGTTTTCTACATGTGTCGTTTCTCACTTGCTGACACCATCATCGGGGACCCATCTTTTCATTAACCAACACATTTTTGTTTACTATTTTTCTTTTTTTCGATTTTCTCTCCGTTCAAGAACGACCACCATTAACCAAGACCTTTATCATAGGAGGGTTATTAATTTAAACTTCAGTTTTAAACTTAGGTTTATGGGTTTAAGGGAAGTTTAGATAAACTTTGTAAGGTAATGTTATGATGGAGACTTTTAATATAATTTTTAAAAATGGGCTTTAATTCGATTTTGCATCTAATTCATTCGTAAACTCTATTTTAAATATTTAGAATTATTAATATGTAGACAACAAAAGTAAATCCAATTCAATCCAAAAGGGCTAATGCCTACGCAATTAGATATGAACCCAAGTATTCAGAAAGTGCTCCTCTTAACAAGGTTCTCTACTCTAGTTAGGTTTTGATGACATGACATATCTAAATGAAAATTAGTTGATCTAATGGTATGCAATGAGTTCAATTTATACTTTTTCATTAGTAATGTGCATTTTTGTCTAGTTTCTCTTTGTAGTTGATTTTGAATATAGCTCAATGCAAAAAAAACTTATGAATTATGATTATATATCACACTTACATATATATTATTTTGGTCACATTTACATATATTATTTTGGTCATATTATATTATAAGTTAACGCTAAATTTTTAAAATATTTTTCACATATTAAAGACTATATATATAAAATTTGTAAAACATTTCAAACGTAAAGCTTAGTCAACATTTGAAAATATTTTAGTGTAAATAAAGAATGAGTGATATATTTAAAAGTTGTTTTGAAATTACTCCAATTTCAAAACAATTTATTAGATCTAATATAGGATGTGTTTAACGAAATTAGAGTTTGACGAGAAGTCAAGCAAAAGAATGAAAAAAGTACTATAATAAAATAAAATAAAAATTGGTTGTCTAAAGTATCTTTTGATTTGAAACGTATTAGAGATTGATTTCTCTGAAAATTTATTTAAGAATTTTCTCCGACAGATATTCCTTCGTATATACGGACATGATGATTGAATCCCTCATCATATGTTATAAATTTTGGAGCATTTATTTTGGAAATAATTTTTATGAAAAATATTTTTATTTTAAGGAAATTACTTACTTATAAAAAAGTTGAATTTATAACTATAAAAAATGAAAATTATATTCTTGAAGTTATATTTTTCTAAACTACAAAATAAACCGACCCTTTAAGATCAAATTGTGTACTTTTTATGTTTAAAGATCAATATGGAATTTGTAATTCTAAACTAAAATGGGTAGATTGAAATTAGTGATAACTTTTTACCCAAATTAAAAAAGTGTAAAAGTTTCGAAATATGTGAATTTATTGCAAAACTTAAAAATAGTCATGAGATGGCGAATTTTTCTTGACATAATATAGCATTCATGAATGAGCTTGAAAGAAGGGATACTTCCTGCGGGTAAGTCTGGTGAAGCTTTGATCTTTACACCAAACTCCCAATTACATTTGACCTAGAAGAAGAAGGTAATGTTAATGATGATTTTGTTTGTGAATGCACCCCACCACCAAATCTAGTGTGCTTCGTTGCATGATGCTGAGCATGCTCTTGGGAAAATAAAAAGTGACTCATGTTTTTTCTCTTTTAAAGCCTTCGTAGCAAAAATGCCTCAATTTTCCACAATTGGAATACACTCAGATGGTCCTTTATGTTATATGTAGTCCCTCAAATATTTGTATGAGAAAATGGGAAAACACTTCACATTTGGCACAAAACAATTACAATCACCAAAAAGTCATTGGTTAAAATAGTAATAAACATGATTCTCTTAAACAAAATCTTGAGTTATAGTATTATATATGTATGAAAAAAATATATAATTAAAAAAGGGTTAGATTCTTCAACAAAAATTAATTATCAACAAAATTAATAAATATTTCATACCAATATTATAATTAAAAATAATAATTTACCAGAAAATATTAGTTTTTTTGTTAGAAATAATTGTACCCATTTAATTAGGTGATCTCTCCATCGGATTAACATTCAACCATCACCCAAGATATATTAAATACATATAGCAGAAAAATTATAGAAATTAATACTTAGATCGTATTTACTTAAAATATTGACTTAAATATTTAAGTCGATTCAAATTTGTTATTTGTTATTTTAATCTTTGAAAGAAAAAAAAATCTTAAGACATTTTTTTTTTGCATTCTTTTTTAGTCCGTACAAAATAATCATGTTACAATCCGTCAAATGAATAGAAATGTAAAAATAATTAAAATAATATATTAAAAAACATCATAAGCATTTGAGTAAATTATAATATTATTTTAAATAAAAAAATCAATGTCAAAAGTCAATTGAAAGTAAGAACTATATTAAAAAATAAAAATATTTTTCATAATATATTGAAATTAAATAAATTATAAAAAATGATTTGTAATTCTCTTATTTATACAAAAATAAATAGATGAATTAATTAATTAATGCACCTAAAAATAAATTAATTATCTTAATTTTAAAATAATCATTATATTAATTATTTTAATTAATATTCTTCATTTTGTTAGTAATGTCAATAATAAATTAATTCACTCTATATATTAAATATAATAAATTATTTTATGTAAAAACATTTTTAAGAACTTCTCTTCAACGAGAGTGTTTTTAAATATATTTTTTTCAATGGAAGAGTTTAAAAAAAAATTAACTTCTTATTTAATTCAATTTTTATTTATCATGTTTATTTATAAATTAATTTTTAATGCTTTCAAAATAAATTATAATTAAAAATATTTTTTGAATGTCACAATATAAATTATTTATCATAAATTTAAAATATGATTTATATATTTAAATATAACAAAATAAATTTATTATAAATTTTATTTTTATTTATGTATAATAAATATTTAAATTGAAATACTTGTTAGAAATAATGATAAAAACTAAAAATGGACAACAATAAAATATCAATGATTTAAAAGTAAAAAAAAATGAAAACTAAAGCAAGACAAATCATATTTGCATGATATATATATTCATAAAATGATATATACATGTTGTTAACTTATCAACTGATGCAAAATTAATATAAGAAAATTGACACGTACTAATAATTTTTAAGAAAGATATATGCAGATAAGTATTATGTATTACACTATTATTTTTATCATACTCTTAATAGTTTCAGAACAAATTATTTTGGCCAATTTGTGAGCAGATTTAGTGATCTGTTCAATAATCATTTGTTAAATTGTTCCTCACAATGTAACATTCACAAAGAAATTGATGAAAGAAAAGAAAAATTATTGGGCCCACAATCCACAACATTTCCTAATGGGGTAGACCCTTAAAAAAATCTCCAACTGGTAGTTAAGACTATACTCTGATACGATATGAATGAAATATTAGAAAAAACATCCATGGTCACAAATTATAGGCGTCACGTCGAAATCGAAATCTCAAAACATTAACTGCATGAATCATTTATTATGTTGTTCAACTTTGTTTATTTTATTTAATGGGATATTTCTTTTTCTAGTAAAATTAATTTATTATTTCAACAACCATTCTTTTTAAGTTTTAACATCATTCACATGATATGCTTCAAGTATCATTCTAGTGCTTATATATGTACATGTGTGTTGTAATTACTAATTGTACTAATACATGTTAGAATTTATGGTGTAGAGATGAGAAAAATGAAATAAGCACCGAATGTAACGTATTGAGAATGATTATATATATATATATATATATATATATATATATATATATATATATATATATATATATATATATATATAAAATAATTTACTAATTAATTATTATACAATTATATCTTTAAGAATTTGTTGAGAGATAATAAAGAGGTCAAACTACAAGAATGATGCCTAACGATAGATAAAGATTGAACAAATTATACAAATTAATTTAATTCAAAACCGTAGGTATTGGATGTACAACTTTTTTCTAATTTATAGTTTGTTTTCCTTAATATTCTTATTAAAAAAAACTTATAAATGATTTTTACATTCTTAATACTCATTTTTATCTCATCTCTTTTTCTTTTTCTTTTCATTTTTCATATCATTAGTCACATTTCTTTTTTTTTTCTTCTTCTCTTTACATATTATTGGTATGGTTATTTGTGTGATACATGAGATATTTAATTTAAATAACAATTTATATCATATTAATTAATAAAAAATAATTAAAAATTATTATGTATTTATTAATTTAATGTGTTTAAGTGTAATTTTTTTTATAGTTTTAAAATGTTATTATTTTAAATTTATAATAGAAAAAGTTTATTATATAAAGTTTATAAAATAATGTATATAATACTGAGTTTGGTGTATTTATTAAACTTACTATAATTAATGTTAATATATAATATTGCCTCTATTAAAAAATTAATTATTGATTATAATTTTAAATTATTCATCATATATTTATATATAACATCCTGAAATTCTTATGTTTCCGTTCCTTGTGTCCGACACCATCACAATTCACTATGAATTGCATAATTGCAAATTTTATCGCAAACTGTGATAAGGAGCATGTGTTGCTCTCTATGGTAATAGTGTCAAGTGTGGGAGTAGCTACATCGTGCAAACTCCAACATGCCTTTGTGGTACTTTGTTGGACATGAGTTGACTCACACCAACGTGGGAACCCAATTTAACGTATATGCGTGTGAATCATGTGAACTTAAGGATTGTTATATATTATGTATGAGTAATGAGGATTTGTTTTGTGATTGTTAAGTTGTGTTGTATAACTATAAGGGATGAGTAATGAGTATGATAAGTCTATTAATTGTTAATGGATATGTTCTTAAGTATGCGATGATTATTATGTGTGAGAGTTAAGTGTAAGAAGAAGAATGTGGTATGTGTTGTGTGAGTAAAAGATGTAAATTTAACCATGAGACTAAGGCCATGAGGATGAGTCATGAAATTATGACTAACATTATGGTGGTTTAAATTTTTTACTATGGGGTGATTGATATTAATAGAGGTGTGTATTAATTAATTAGGAATGTGAAAATTAATTGTACTACTATGAATATAATGGACAGTGAATCATGTGAATATGTTAATATTGACTTGAATTTGTATTTATGTTATATTTTAATTATGTATATGTTGATTATATTAGAGTGAAACATTTCTTACTCTCCTTTATTTTCTATTATCTCATGTTGAGTGTGTTGCATGTAATGACTATCGTGTTAGTGATAAAGGTGATGAGGCATGAGCCTTATAGAGTATTATGGATGCTATGATGAGATGTGACACCTGTGAGTGTACTTTAGGATTTATTACTAGTTCAAATTACATTTAGTGTTGAATATTATTTTAGTTATGTTATGAAGATATCTTGAATATTGTTTTTTATTTGAACTTGATGTGAACATTACAAATGTTATAAATTCTAAAGTTTATAGTCGTTGATTGTGTATGAAATTGCATTGGGGGTAGAGGGTGTCACATATCTTATCTCAATTTTTTTTCTATACCATTAAAATATTTTTTCCTCAATGATGTTTTGAGATAACTATAATCAATTTTATAAACAAAGGGGCCTTGTTGTAAAATGTATTAAAAAAACAATATATTATCAAGTCAACAAAGTATTTCCTCCTCTGATGTTTTAAGACTTTCTTCTTTTGTGAAGTGAATTGAACAATCAAATAATTAATGCAAGAAAATGAACTATTTTCAAATAATCACAAATTATTAACTCATTGAAGTGTTGATAAGAAAATATAAACAAGAGAAATAAACAGTAAAATCTACTATATTTGTTCAATTTGTATGCGTGATGTTCACCCAAAATTCCAACTACAAGAAAACGGTAGAGAAAACAAAAAAAGTAAAGTAAAATGCATAAAAGTTATTAACAATGTACATTAAGGTATGCCAATAGATTGTGAATATAAATAATGAAAAAGAAACGATAAGTAAATAAAGAGGTAATAGATAGTGTGGATCTAAAAGGGAATGAGGGTGAAAAAAAGTTTGTAGAGATCCTATAACAATTACTTAGTGACATTGAAGAAATGTAGTAACAAAAAATAACTAAGGTAAATGAAGACACAACAAGAAAGGTGAATCTTAAAAAGTGAAAATGAATAAAACTTTGTAAAGACTATATAACAATTTCTCAGAGTCATTAAAGGAATATAGGAGATGAAAAGAAAAAAAAAGTGAATGAAATTCATCATATTTATATCTATATCTACATATTATTAAATATTAAAGGTAGAATAGTTTTCTCACTATCATATATATTTTCTTATGATATTTCAAATTTTCTATGAAAAATTATTTTTGTTTAATTGATATAGTTCAATTTATTAAATATAAATATATTTATTTTATAATTAATAAAAAATATTTAAATTTTAAAAGGGAAAAAAATTTAGAAAAAAAAATGGACTCAAAACTATGTAGTTTTGAGCGGGTTTTTTTGAAGAATATTTTACTTTTGATATATATATATATATATATATATATATATATATATAGATAAATTAATTTTAAATGTACAATTGTATTAAAAAAAATCATATGCATATATTTCAAATTTTCAATAAAAAACTATTTATATTTGATTGACATGATTCAATTTATTAAATGTTAATAAATTTATTTAAAAATTCATAGAAAACGTTTATGGTTAAAAAATTTTAGGAAAAAAAGGGCTTGAGTTTAGTAATTTTGAGCAATTTTTTTAAATAAAAAAAAACTATTCTACTTTTAAAATATATATAGATATAGATATGTTATATATTTTTTTCTTAGTATATTTTCCCTTTTTACTTTCATTTCACCTCAAAATGAGGCGAGCGTTGTTGTTGTTTTTTTTTTTTTTAAAAAGCAATAAGTTAAATTAATCCTTAAGAACATATTTAATTTCACATTTATTCAAAATCGATCCACGTGTATGAGAAATTAATGCGTAATTTACATATCAAACATATGGTGAAGGACTGTAAAATTCACATTTTAAAAATCTATTCCAAAGATACATTAACTAGTTTTGTATTGGAGCTAAATGATAAAATACACTTATCTTAGAGAAAGACATTCGTTAAACAAGAAGAGATCACATTAAAAAATGAGTAGATTAAAATACAAGTGAATAGAATTAATTTGTATTAAAATGGATGGTTTGTACTTTGTATTATAAAAAAATAGTTGTAAATATGAAAAGAAATAGGGAATAAACGTTGCCCCGTTTGAGAAGGACACAAGAATTCTTAGCATTTTGTTTGTTTGTGTTGTTTTCTCCACAATCTAAATCCGAATTTTCAACTCCACCGTTTGTCCCGGGAAAGAACAGAACAAGAGAGAGTAATAAATAACAACGGCTTGTTAGACTTGTAGTTCAGCTTCAGCCCCACTCCACTCTCTCCACTCTCCACTCTCAACTCATTCTTAGATCTGTAACCGCTGAAGCTATGCATAACTAGCCATAGCTTCTTCCATTTTTCAAACATGTCCAATTCCGATCCCAACCACCGCACTCCTTCACCGCCGGACCCAAACCCAATGCCGCCTTCTTCATGGGCCAAGAAAACCGGCTTCAGGCCCAAATTCTCCGGCGAGACCAATGCCGCCGATTCAGGTCCCATTACCACGCCCAAGCCCAAGCCCAGGGAGCCCGACCCCAACCTCGATCTCGAGGCCGGTCGCGTTACGCCTCCGCCAACCGCCAACGGCGACAAGGCTCTTCCTCCTCCGAAGAAGCGGAGAGACTCCGACGGCGTTCCCAAGACCTCGATTCTCAGCACCAACGGACAGGCGCCGCCGCCGCCGCCACGGAGAACGGAGAGGCACGAGGAAGTGGTGGACGGCGACGGTTTTGTGTCGCGGCACTCGCATATGAAGTACGACCTCAGAGATTCACCTGGTCTAGGTATTGATTCAATTGTGGTTTGAATTGAAAATTTGATTTCGATTTTCACGTGTGGTACTAATTTATAATTACTATTGTAGTTCCTATTGGCGTGTACGGTATTCAGCAGTATCTTTCGATATTAGGTTCGTTGGTTCTGATTCCGCTTGTGATTGTTCCGGCCATGGGAGGCACTCATGTGAGTTGTTTTCGTCTGGCTTAGTTGGTTTTTTCGTGTTGTGTGTTTGAGTGGCGAAGTTGTTGATGTGTTAGTGAGTGTAGGAGGATACTTCTATGGTGGTATCGACCGTGCTCTTTGTCTCGGGGGTGACTACTCTCTTGCATATTGCTTTTGGCTCCAGGTTGCCCTTGATTCAGGGCCCTTCTTTTGTTTACCTCGCACCCGCGCTCGCCATAATCAACTCCCCGGAGTTTCAAGCACTGAATGGAAATGTTTGTATCTCTTCCCGTTTCTTGATGTTTCACAAGATATGAAATGAATTCCTTGCAATCACGCATTCACGCACGCGGTCATGAATTGGTGGGTTTGCTGTTGAATGAAGATCGGTGTGTTTTAAGTGTGATTTAATTTGCAAGAGTTCGATTTTCATTCAATGGTGTTGATTGACTGACTGCGTGAATGCGTTGAATTTCTGATTACGGAAATTTGGGTCCTGAAGATATCGATTGTTGTCTGGATATTGGTTTCCTCTGATAAAGTTGTGTTATTGCAATGCTTTCTAATTCTATTTACTTATTCATGAGTTCTTGAGGGAGTTGTGTTGTATTGTAAGTTCTCTGATGGAAAGATTGGAGCATAGATAGCTGATAAGATTTCTTTCTTAATTTGAAGAAATTCAAGCATATAATGAAGGAGCTCCAGGGGGCTATAATTATTGGATCAGCTTTTCAAGCTTTACTTGGATATACTGGACTTATGTCGCTGTTAGTAAGGTATGACATTGTGATATTCTCTGCTTAATTGAGAATAAATTTTAATTAGGATTATAATGGATTTGATTAAAAACAACCCATTTGTATCCAGTAAAAATATTTCATTAAAATAAATCCAATTCGTCTGTGATCTATTTAATAAAATTCATTCAATTCATCCATTAACAATTTTTTTATGGATGAATATCTTGTGCATCCATAATTTTTTTGAAAATAAAAAAAAACTATGACTGTTTCAAAAATATTTCCAATTTGGCCTTCTCAAGCATGGCTTAATCATGGCCTAAGCATCTTTTGCTCGGCCTCAACCGGAACATCATCCACTCGGCCTCGGCCAACATTGTTGGCTCAGCCGAGGCACACACTTTTCGCTCGGCCTCAGCAAAAGTGTCTTTGGCAAGAGCATCTTCAACTCGATTTCAGCCAGGGCATCGTTGGCTCATCTTAGGTTGGTTTTGGCCAGAGCATTTTCAACATGTCCTCGCCCCAAGCATCTTCTGTTTAGCCTCAACCAGATCATGTGGTTTGGCCTCAACTCGAGCATCTTTGACTCAGCCTCAGCTGGAGTATCTTCGGCTTGGCCTCAGCTGGAGCACCTTCGTTTTGGCCTTGAATGGAGCATCTTCTGCTCAACATTGACCAACTTCTTCAACTCGGCCTTGGTTTGAACATCTTTGACTTAATCTTGTCTGGAGGATTTTCAACTCATGCTTGACTAGCATTTCCTGCTTTGACTCGACAAAGCATCTTCAGCTTGGTTTCAGCTAGAACATCTTCTGCTCGATCTTGATCAACATTTTTTTTTGTTTATTATCTAATGGGTTTTATTTAATGTAATCCAATGAATTTTGAAAAATAGTAGATAGAATACTAACTATCTAATGGGTTTTATTTATTTTTACTAACTATCCATAAAATTAAATAGATGGATTAGATTAAATCTATTATTTATTATTATATTTTTTTAATTGATAGATTTAATGAATTTACTTGTAAATATTGGATGGTTGATGGATTGCTTTGCCAGCGCTACCTTCACTTTTTACTTTAAGTTTCTTACTGTGAAAGTTGTTTCAAATGGTGCAACAAAAAAGAGCCCCCCTATCATTGTTAGGGCTTGCAAATGACAAACCCAATACCAAATGTTTCTTCTTATCCTCTCTTCCACTCCATTCATTCACCCTAGTCACTAGAGATGAGAATAGATCAAGCCTAAAATAGAGACATGTGGCCTGACCTTTTTAAAGTTTAACCTGACCTCTTTAATAAAAAGATCATGTTTAGGTTTTAAAAAAACCTATTTATTTAAAAAGGTTGAGCTTAGACTTATATAAAAAAGTTTGTCTATTTATCTCTATAATATACTAAAAAAATAAATATACATATATTATTTGAATAGATTATCCTCTTTCATTATAGTCCATGGTAAGTGTATGTCAGTGTACATGAGTTATCCCATTAATAGAAAACAGTTTCATCTATTCCCTCTTTGTGACATTGTATATGTATTTGGTATGCCTATTTTTTTAGTTTGTAAATTATTATCATAATTATTTTAGTTTGTTAAAATATGAGTTGGTTATTTAGAATATACTAAATTAGATATAGGAAACATTTAAATTTTTTTTTATATGATTATCTTTTTTCATTTACGACTTGTACCTGAGTATATGCAGACATACATGACTATGCATGAATTGTCTCTCTAACAGAAAATGATTCATTTTTCTCCTCTTTGTGACATTATATATATTTCAAAATTTAAATTTTAATAATATTGAATAAACTATATTTTATTACACAAATTAAAAAATAACTCTTAGTACATATTTGTTGCCTTTTTTTAAAATTAAGTCTATTAGCCTAATTAACATTATTAATATAAAATAGACTTTTATATAGGCTAATGGATCGGATTTTAAAAAGGTCAGCTAGACCTATAAAAAAAACCCATGATAGATAATAGGCCAAATGTATGTTTTAATTTTTTAGAACAAACTTAACCTATATATTCAAAGTCTGATCTAACGCATTTTCATTCCTATTAGTCACTCACAAATCACTTTGCTATGCCACCCATTTTCACAAATGGGTAGGGAAAAAATATGTATGTAACTATGCTCGTTAATTGTTATGATCACAATTATCCTTTTCGTAGATTGTGGTCATCATCTATTAACGATTGATATGTTCATGTATTATTATATTAATAAGCAATTAGTGATGTAAGTGTCTTTTTAAAATTAAATTTTACACGCATATAATTTTTGTTAATATATCCTGACTGTTGTTTTTTGATTTTTTAAGAATTTCCATATCCCTGTATGCTTATTTGTATCGTATTATGTATCCAGGCTTCTTAGGCCAACAAGAATTGAACCCAATACCTTGGTGTTGACACAATCATCATACTAGATGGGCCAACTCTTATCAGCATTTTTCTTAATAAATAAATGATTAAACAATAAAACTATACAGGAGGATATAAGAAATTAACATTTAGTCTATAATAATATTAATACTATTAATTTCATGCAAACAATTTTTAAAAGGGGATTCGTGTAGCAAATCTAAAAGAATTTCCATATCCCCTAATAGAGTGGTGAATATATTAAATAAAATTATCTATGAGAGCAATGTACTTTTAGAATAGTTTATAAGTACTTTTGAAAGGAAGGAAATGATGTATTTTTCTTTGGATAAATTTAGGTTAGGTTTAACTACCCTTTTAAGTCCTTATAGTTTAATGAATTTTATCTTTTAATCCTTATAGTTAAAAACGTTTTATTTTAGTTTTTATACATATCATTTTTGTTTCCTTTTAGTCCATGTAATTTCATAAACTCTATCTTTTAGTCCCTATAGCAAATATAAAGAAGGGACTAAAAGGGAAAAAAATGGTATATATAGAGACTAAAATGAAATGTTTATATCCATAAGTGCTAAAAGGTAAAGTTTATGAAACTATAGAGATCAAATGGGTATTTAAACCTTAAGATTATTATCTAATTTTGGTAATTTGTCGGTCTAGAGTATTGATAACTGTCAGTTCTCATGATTAAGTTTCTGTAATCATTCTTCCATGAAAAAGTGCTGTTTCAAAAGTTTACATATGCCTTGTTTGAATATCATTCTCCCCCCCTTTTTGTTTTGGTGCAATGTGAAACTATGCCCTTTGCCATCTGTTACAATTTTTAAATTTAGATCACTTTACTGTCCGAGTTGACTGAAATAAAATCATCAAATTTCAGAATTCACATCTTAATTTTTGTTCATTGTAGCTGATAATGACTAATGAGCCTCATTTTATGTGTTTCCTTACAGGTTGATCAATCCTGTAGTTGTATCCCCAACTATTGCTGCAGTTGGACTTTCATTCTACAGTTATGGTTTCCCATTAGTCGGTACATGTATTGAGATTGGTGCAGTACAGATATTAGTGGTTATTGTTTTTTCTCTTGTAAGTTTGTATATGTGACTTTGAGTGTTTTTTTTTTAATATGGACTCATTTATTTATGCTTTATTTTAAAAATCTTAAGTGTGTATATCATATTGCTTGCATTGTACTAGTAGTACAATTTGTAATATAATATTTCTTGCTTTTCACAGTATCTTCGTAAGATATCTGTTCTTGGACATCGCATATTTCTAATATATGCGGTAAGTTGAACGTTACAATATCTTCAGTTGCTCCAGTAGTTGAAATTAAATTGCGGTGTAGCGAATAATTTCTGTTTTCTTCACCTAACTGCCAGGTTCCTCTGGGTCTGGCAATTACATGGGCATTTGCTTTCTTGCTGACTGAAGCAGGAGCTTACAGCTACAAAGGGTGTGATACAAATATACCTGCCTCAAATATGGTTTCAGAGCACTGCAGAAAGCATTTTTCAAGGATGAGGCACTGTCGGGTCGATACTTCTCAAGCATTGAAATCCTCTCCGTGGTTTAGGTTTCCTTATCCACTACAATGGGGTACTCCTGTCTTCCACTGGAAAATGGCTCTTGTAATGTGTGTGGTTTCCTTAATCTCATCTGTAGATTCGGTTAGTTTCTTGTCTTTCTCTGTTTTGGACATGTTGATCATTTGAATTGCTTGTGTTATTTTAGAAGAAAAAAACTAATTATCTGCAGGGCCCTTGTACCATCTTCATAACTATGTTTTAGCAATATTGTATTTATAAGGCCATTCTTTTTCTTGGATGTGATACAGGATTGAATGGGAAATTATGATTTGGACCTACTATGATATATGTTTGACAAAAAAGATGGCTTGGATTGTGAAATATGAAACTTGCATATGCTATTATTCACTTACAAGTTAAGAGTATTTGTAAATTCATTTTAAGTGAATGTTTTGTCAATGAAGGTGGAAAACTTTGGCTATTGAAATGATAGATTATCAGATCCAAACTTAAAAACTATGGTTGTCAACTTGTCACATTTTTTACATGGTCAATGTCTTTTCTTTGTGCCATTCTTTTTTCCACATTAGGAAATGACTGGATCAATGGCAATAATTCTTTAATTGCTAAAATTTTTAGAATTTTGATGCTGCAAATAACCACTGTGATTAATCAAATAATAAGGAATTGTTCTAGTAGAGAATAACTGTATAATATTTCAATTAGAATAATATGTTCCTTGTATTTTTCTCTAGATGCAGGATTGTAAGTTGTAATTAATCCCTGTACTGTTATTGATACTCATTTACTTCAATTTTTGTAGGTTGGCTCATACCATGCATCTTCATTATTGGTAGCATCCAGACCGCCAACTCCTGGAGTTCTTAGTCGAGGAATCGGTTTGGAAGGTCTTTCTAGTGTCTTGGCTGGTCTTTGGGGAACTGGAACTGGTTCTACAACATTAACTGAAAATGTTCACACAATTGCTGTGACTAAAATGGGAAGCCGCCGGGCAGTTCAACTAGGTGCCTGCTTTCTGATAGTTTTGTCTCTTGTGGGTAAGTTCTGTATCTTTCTGTTTTTGAATCTAACCTTCATTGGAAGTATACTTATTATGAGCAATGCGTTATTGGGATGAAAAGAAAATTTGGGTTACCTATGCTTAATTTTTGCAATTTCTTTGGTTTCCCAGTGATACAAAAATTTCATTTTGCTGGTCTGCAGCCATTAGGACAATTGTTTTATGTAAAAACATTTGATGTTTGTAGGCATCATTTCTTGAAATCAGGGGCTACCTTAAGATTTAGATGCAGTAGAATAACAAAATTTTCATTAATTTCATTCATTATGACGTCCAAGTGAATTCTAATTTTCTAATTCCATGTAAATTCTCGGCTAGACAAATGGCTATTGCAATTTGCACTTGGGTCCTATTTGGGTACACTTTTCCATTGATTTTAGCTTCTTCAAAAAGCTAGTTTTAACTTACGCATAAATTAATTTTAGTTAATGGGAGATTTTTTTCTTCTTCTATAAGTGCTTATGGAGAATGTTATCCAAACAGCATAAATTAGCCATAAGACAATGAGGATATGTGGTTTATTCAGTCTGTTATTTTGCTGGCTTCTCTTGTCTCCATTTAATATACTTTTGTTCTCTCCTATGGAAAATCTTCTCTTGCAAATTACCCATGTTTAATTTTGCTTATTCTGCACAACAGGTAAGGTTGGAGGATTCATTGCTTCAATTCCTGAAGTCATGGTTGCTGGTCTCCTCTGCTTTATGTGGGCAATGCTCACCGCATTGGGCTTGTCAAATCTACGCTACAGTGAGGCTGGAAGCTCTCGCAATATCATCATTGTTGGGTTATCATTGTTTTTCTCTCTTTCCATACCTGCATACTTTCAACAATATGGTCTCTCTCCCAATTCCAACTTGTCAGTGCCAAGTTATTTTCAGCCCTACATTGTGGCTTCTCATGGGCCTTTCCACAGCAAATATGCAGGGGTATGCCTGTGTCATGCTTTTTTACCATTATGGATATCATGCTTAAATTTATTTGTGTTAAATTTTGATCCCAAAATTTGTTAACTACTGAAAGATTTTCAGAAAAGATAAACAGTAATCCAAAGGCCACTTTCGTCTCTCTAGGTGGCCGTGGCTCAGAAAACTGTCATTACATTCTATTCCGTGATCTTGTGAATGGATGTAGAAACTACCCACCTTCAATAGGGAATAGTTAGTTAGTTTCTTATATTTCAAGGTCAATTGCCTATTACTCTGTAATTTTGACTATGATTTCTGCTACATATGCAGCTTGGCAGCTTCATTTTTGACAGAATCCCACCTGTTCATTATTTTATAGTTGCTAAATTATTTTATTATATGGATATATAGGACATCTAGAATTCATGATGCAGTGAAACTAACTATTAATATGTATTTGGATTTAGTTATAGGGTCTAGTTAGATACAAGATAAAAGTGTTTTTGAGAGATTTTTTACTGATTTTTTTATTATTTTCAGTTAAGAAAATTCCAAAAAAAAAATAAATTAATTTGTATTACTCTTAATTATGTTTGTTATTTTAGCACTTGAATGCTGGTTAAAAATTACTTTTACTCCTTGGTAGAAATTTTCCATGGTTGGTATGACTTGTTAATCTGTTCCTTTTGCAGTTGAACTATGTCTTGAACACACTTTTTTCACTACACATGGTGATAGCGTTTCTCGTCGCTGTTATCCTGGATAACACCGTACCTGGCAGCAAGCAGGAACGTGGGGTATATGTTTGGTCTGAAGCCGAGGTTGCCAGAAGAGAACCTGCTGTTGCTAATGACTATGGATTGCCCTTGGGGGTTGGTCGGATTTTCAGATGGGTGAAGTGGGTTGGCCTGTAGAAGACAGGTTTCTTTGGTTCACATATTCACTTTATTAAATGCTCTCAACCACTGAAGGGGCAGTGTAAAGATTCAATTGTCTTGGATGGACTCAATGATGGAGAGTAATAATAGGTCAATTTGTATACATTGGGGATTTTTAGGGGTCTATTTGTGTTGTGATTAGATTAACCTTGTAGCTAGTTTTGATTCATTTGAAATCTGCAGGTGTTTTTTTTTTTTTTTTTTTTCTTGCTTAAAGGCGAGAGGTTTGACAAATCATTTTGAATGTATATATATTTTTGCAGTTTTATCCAGCTTCATTGTAATTCCTAGATAAACCAAGCCATATAAAATGTATGTAGCATATGTATTCATGGAGATCGTAGAATGCATCTTCAGGACATCAAAAGGTTTGTACTGTTGTTAATATGTAGCTAGCTTTGAATTAAAATGCAGCAGATTTTACATTGTCTACATATTCAATTTAGTTATGAAAAAGGCCTATAAATGAATCAGGTTACAATCTCAAGTATTCCTTAGCCTTCTAGTTCAAGTGACAAATGTTCTGTTTATTTGTGATTTTTTTTTTTATCATTTATCCAATTTTCTTATGTTTATATAACTATATATATATATATATATATATATATATATATATATATATATATATTTAAATTACATTAATGTACTCGTACCCTGAATTTTTTAAAAGTTGTGTATCTCATCTATATTTGTACCCTATCTAGTACATTTTTTTTCATGTTATATTATCCATAAAATTGCACTTTTTAAGTATGTAGTTAAGAGTTTGATTTTGGTATTCATGTGTGTAGAAAAACATATGTTGAAAGGTATAATCCTTTAAATGAACTTCGTATTTTGAGATATTAGTCTTTAGTTTTCGACAACAGGATATCTTAAAAGGGGTAAAAATAATAATAATAATAATAATGATAATAACATAAAAGTAAATATATTGTAACAATTTATTTCATTATGAATTTTAAACAACTAAATTATTAGTTATCGTTTGATTACCGTTGCAACAGTACTATATAAATAATTGTCGTAAAACTGGTTATATAACTACGGTCATTTTGGATCTAAAAGATAGAGCATTCTCATTCTCAAGCAAGAAAGTTTTGACATCATCTATAATGTGGATATAACAAATATCATTAAAATTTGCTCATGATCGAACAAGATCTTGGATCACTTCTAAAATTGGAGGAGGTTTTTTATCATACTTGGATAATTGGATTGACTTATGTATATACATCCATTGTAATGTATGATAGAATGATGTTTATATAATGATTTGTAATGGTCATTACATTTACAGATCATCAACTCGCTGCAAAAAATAACATACCTAGGATTAATATAGTCACAATACTTGAATATATATATATATATATATATATATATATATATATATATATATATATATATATATATATTATTATCCTATGATCAATATAGTCACAAGTATATGAATAACACCAAACAACATCACATCATATGTATACATTTCAATTAATGTGTTATCATGTATTTACTTACGGAGATCTACACCAAGATAAGTAGTCTAAGAAACTTGACCCTACTAAACTAACTGATCATTTTCACGTCTTACGTACTTACTAAATCGACAGTTAAATTGGGATATCAATCCCTATCACATGATTTCTTAGGTATTGCTACTTAAATTAGGAAAGTTCAGTACTACTGTCAAGTATAGTATAACTTGGGTGTGTGCTTACTATGACATTGACATGCATTAACCAAGTCACATATAAAATTAACTTGCTAATCATCATTGTGATACCACACACATTTCTAATAATCAGTTAAAGGTTGTAGCCCTCAACTTCATATCTCACTCCCATATTGACTAAGGATTTAGAGGAAACTCAACCGTCCACACCAAGGGTTATCACCTCTTTAAGAAGGGTTTTTCAACAACTAGTCTCCTAAATCACCGTACCAATATTCACAAAATGGGATATTTGACTTTCAAAAACATCATTTTCTCTAGTGTTAAGTCAATTAACATGCTTCAATGTCTATATCATTCTCAACATCAAAATCTTAACAATCATCATCTATATGCATTACCCCTGATTAATGGATATAGAGATCTAACAATATTATTAATTCTTAGAATACAAATGTATCTCAACAATTCAACAATACAATCATTTACATATATCATCCCAGATCAATACACATAAAACAACATCATCAATCAACATATAATATTTAGTAGATTAACCTAAATTATCCATGTTCACCATTTAATCATGAAAATAACAAGTATTTTCAAAGCAATCCACGCCCATCGCCACACACCCTATGTTCGATGTCATTGATGCAAAGAGCCCTCTAACTCGTTCATGCCCAACACCATACTACTTGCCCAACATGGATTAGGTAGAGACCCCCTACGCCTTCACACCTGGCACAATAAAGTCCCATGTCCGACTTCAAACCAACACGAAATGATTCTTTCTTCTCACATCCAACGTCAATCCAACCCGCGGTAATTCTTTCTCCTCACGCTCGACGCTACCAATCTTACACTTGGCATGAGCAAGACAAAGGTCCCTTACACATAACAGACTCATGAGTTGGCTCATAACACTGAAAAATAGAAGATTTCCACATGCAATACCATAATCCATGTATGTGCATCACCTATAACTCATTTCTCATAAGAAATTTAGCATGCAACACATATAAGGTCAAACACCAAAATTCATCTCCATGAACCAAAAACAAGAAAAGCTCATTCAAACAGTCATTTCACCCTCAAATTCATTTATACAACCATGAATTCATCACATCGAATTTTCATGCAACCCAACCATCTGGCATAAATATGAGTTCTAGCTTCCCTTACCTTAATTTCAAGCAAAAGAGAGGAAGGAAAAGGAAGAATGGAATCGAGCTCCTCTGGAGAACTCTACACAACTCAAAGGACTTTGATTTCTAGCTTTACAAACCTGAATCAACAACATTAACAAATCAACTCCTTGGGGAAGGGATCACTTACTCACAAGAAGAAGAAGGAATTTTCAACTCTAAAGAACTTCTCTCTAACTTATCTCTCTAGGATTTTTTAAGAATGAACTTATGAAACTCAATTATAAAAAAAAAACATTAAATACTCATTCTTTCATGATCAAATAGAACTTTTGTCTAGATAAACCCTCTAAACACTTAAAAATTCTTCAGGAATTTCTTAACCCCTAAAATCCCTCAACAACAATTCCAAAAATAACACACGTCACATGATCATTAATAAATATAATAATTACAAAAACATATAGTATTATTACAATCAACATTGAAATGATTCATAATTGTCGTAATAAAAAAATTATAATCAATCAACTAATTCAAACACACATATATTAATATATGAATTTTATAGTCAACACGATGATTTGGTTCAGCTGTTGAACAAATTTTATGATACTTGAGGTTGTAAAGGAGCTTCCTCCCATGCATGAAATTGTCCATAATATGAGAGATGATTCTAAATGTGTCACTAGGCCACAACTTTATCTGAACCATATATACTCGTAATAAATGAAATAGATGTAGAAAATGCAGTAGATGGGGTTAAAACCCAAGAATTGGAAGCTTGATATATTTGTTCATTTCAGGCATTAGAGAAGTTTAAACCTTGATCTTCCTACTTCTTCTGAAATGCATCCTTTGTTTCACTTCTCATAATTAGGACGTAACTGATTAACTACTTGACTTGTTCAGTTATGAGTGATGATGACTTTAAGGGAGGTATGATTTTAGTTTTAGGTCTCGTATTTGATTTTTATTTATTTTTTATGTATATGTCTCTTATTTGATTAACTTCGTCGAAATAGACTTGAAGAATTTCTTTTAACCTCTTCCTATTCTCCCTTCATTTTTATTTCCACTTTTAAATATTATTTTTCGAAGCGACAACCAGATTAACTAATTTAAACTAATCCAATAATTGTTGGATTGGATTAGTTCGATTTACTTAGTAAAAAAAACACCTTACAACTATTTCCTCTTTTTTTCTTGTCAACAGCGAGATCATCTATCAAAATTTTATGATGAAGTATTTCTAACATTTCATAGCAGTTAACACATAGTATATAATCTAAGGAGTTAGAGAGTGTTCACCGATATAATAATAAATAAATAATTGTTCACCGATTGAAAAAAAAAAAAGTACATCCTTTTTCATTTGATTAAGGATGATAGTTCTTTGTCGCGGGCCTTTAATTTTGGTTTGGTGTCGATAGCAGCTAACACATTGTATATAATCTAGAGACTTACGGAGTTCACCGATAAAAAAAAAAACAATTCATCGAAAAAAAAAACTACACCCTATTTCATTTGATTAAGGATGCCGGTGGGTAAAATTTGAGTAAAATGATACAATGTCAATTCTCATGTTCATATATGCATTATATATATATATATATATATATATATATATATATATATATATATATATATAAGATGAGGGTTCAAATAATACCGATATAACTTTTACTAAGTGTTACATCGCTAAATAATTTTATATTAAATGTGAATTTTATAAATTCAACCGTTAGATTGAAAGTTCTTTACTCTTAGATCACATATACAAAATTTTATATTAATCTAAGATGATTTGATACTTCATTCTTATAAAACAAAATTGACGTAATATATTTATTTTAAAATATACTAAAATATGAACACTTTGATTACCCTCAAGTTGTTGTTCAATTTTAACAAAATTTGTTATATACATATGAATTTTTAATCTAACGGTTGGATTTACAAAATTTACATTTAATATAAAGTTATTGAGCGGTATAATAATTAGTAAAAGTTACACCGATGTCGTTTAAACTCTCTCTCTCTCTCTCTCTCTCTCTCTCTATATATATATATATATATATATATATATATATATATATAATCTAAACCACATATCACAGTAAGTAGTAAGTAATTCTATTTGAATGAGGTAAAATTATTATAAACAATAAAACTATTTCTATAAATAAATTTAACATAGTTACTGAAGACTTGTTTCATTATTTGTTAATTAGGATAGTATGAACAAAATCTTAGATTTATCTTATTGTCATCGTTAATATATATATATATGGATAAAAAAATTGTCATAATTTGTTGGATATTTATATACTCAAAGTTATTATATTTTAATTAACTTGAATACGATCGTTTACGATGTATATGTTTGAAAAACTAATAAATATAAATTTTATTATAGTACTAACGTTAATAATAAAGAATTAATATAAAAAGAACATCAAAAGTATAGTATAGAAGTTTAAAAAAAAACAGTAAAAAAAAACTTAAAAAATCTCAGAGATAATCTAATTTATAATTATAAAATATTACAATAGCATTATTTAACTTAATTCAAAATTCAAAATTTTATTTATAAAAATATAATAAATATATTTTACGTGTATGAATGCAAGTAGACCCCATGCTTCCATTCATATTTGTAAAATTTTGTCAGTTGTACTAAAATTTAAACACCCCCTTTTTTTATTTATAGGAATTAAAGGTATTTCCAAGCCGATACTTCAAGATTTCACTGTGAGGTATGATGTATAAAGATTACTGGAATTATGATATGTGTGTTTGACAAACTAATGTCTATATGCTAACATTATCAACAAAAAATTAATAATAGAAAAACATTGATGAAAAGAATAGTATACAACTTAATTGAAAAAATCAAAGATAATTTAATTTTAGTTTTACAAAAATGATTTTCTTTCTTGTTTTTCCTCTCAAACGAAAGGTAGCTGATATTTTTATCTTATTTTTTCCTTTTGATTTCCTTTTTATTTATGTAACAATGTATGTTTTTACTAACTATTTTTGATTTTATTAAATTATGTGTTGTGTTGATTTGTTGTTATAATTATGGAGAAATTTGGAGAATTAGGAAATTCTTGTGAGTTATAAGTGATTAGGAGGTTCCTTTAGACAGATGTTCAATTTGACCATAAGGAAAGAGTGTATAAAATTTCTTTTAAGATTTGAATTTCATAAGTTCAATTCTGAAGAAAACTTAAGTTAGAAAGAAAAACTCTGAAATTTCTAAAACTCTTCCTTTTTCTTCTTCTTCTTCATAGATTTTCGAGAGTTGTAGAAGTTCTTAATCGAGTAGTTAATTGATAATTCAAAGTTGTTGAAGCTAAGAATCATGATAGGTGCAATGTGGTATGGAACTTCTTAGAGTTGGCACAGAAACCTACCCTCTACTTCCTCTTTTCTTTTGGATTCTTGAGATTTTGAGGTAAGGGAAGCCATACTTGGTCCTTGTTGATTGTTGAGTTGTTATGCAATATTAATTGTTTGTTGAATGATTTCAATTATGTAGTTGAAATTCTATGATTCTAAAGCTAGGTGTTGAGCTTTGGTGCCCTTGGTTTTCAATGAGAGAAATTTGGTGAATTTGAACGATCTTTGGTTGCATGTTGTCTCTTTGTTAAAAATTGAGTTAAGTATGATGATTGAATGTATATTGTTGTGTTGCATGCTTGGATTGTTTAAGTTTCACATTGAGCAAATTCGTGAATCTATCAAGTGTAGAATTTATTATCCATCGAGAGCACCTTCATGGTGCCAAGCGTGGCTCAAATCAAAGGTCATTTATCTTGCTCACACTAGGTGCATGATTGGTGGTGTTGAACATGAGGAGAAAGAATAGTCTCTGACTTGATCACACTGAGTGATTTGAATGGCGTCAGGCATGAGGTGAGAGAATTGTCTCGGGCTTGGTAATGTTGAGCCCCAAATTGTGTGGCACCCAACATGACCACAACATAGCTCTTTGTCTAAGTTAGGCACCAATGGAGTGATGTCAAGCATGATGACAGAGATAATTGTCTTTAACTGAAATGGGACCAAACGTGGAAATTGTCATTCCAAGCGTGAGGGCAATAGAGGCTTTTTGCCTCATCCACGTCAGGCACAGGTTGAGTGGCATCAAACGTGGCCGAGCTTAAGAGCTTTTTGCCTTAATGACGCTAGGCATGAAAAGAATGACATTAGGTGTTGGTTGCATATTTACAATATGTTGTTTTAGCTAAGTGTTGAGCATAGTATGAGTAGAAGGATAACTTATATGTTGTATGTTGTTGTATGATATCACTTATTTACATTGATGTATGTAGTTGATTAAATCTTTGAAGTATAACATGAGTTGTATGTTATGTTGTGTTGAGTAATTGTGTTTGATAATGCTTAAGACATGAAGTTGTATTAAGTTGATTGACTTAGGACTATAAGAGAGGTAGTTTTAAAAGTTAGATATCTCACTATGAGGATATTGTTGTGGTGCTCTACGAGCTTAATTGTTGAGAACCTTTCTTGAGGTTGACCCTTGAAGTGAATAGTAGAGTTTCCTCTAGGACCTTAGTTGATGCAGTATGTAGACAAGGTCAAGACATATGTGTATAAAACAACCAAAGTAGAGTAAGGTACAAAGTCTAAGGCCAAAATCCCTACCCATGTACTCAAGAGACATAGTATTTGGAGGGTAGCCAAAATTCCATAGGTGGCTTAGTTATGCAAGCTAATGGTGTGGTAAAGCCACACCAAAGTTGTTCTACTTGATAAAAATACTAGACTTCATAATTTAAGTAGAAAAATCCAAGAAACCATGTTGTTGTGAATTTTATCCAAATTGATTGTTGATTTAGCTAGATTGAAAAGGTCAAGTTGTTGATTTGATGGGGTCAAACCACTTAGACTACTCACCTGTGTTGTACAAGATCTCCGTAATTGAATATGTTACAACGCATGTAGTTGTATGTTGTGCATATGTTGTGTTGTGTGTTGCTCAAGTTGATTGATGTGTTGTGCTATAATATGACATGTTGATAGTGTTGTGTGTTGAGGAACTGGTATAGTTGATGATATGTAGAATAAGTTGATGAGTTTTTTATACTAATATTGTAGAATTTCCTACTTTGTATTGTTTACGTTGATTATTTTTTAATAATAGTTTATTCTTACATGTTTCCATGTGATTGAACTATAATAATCATACTTGATATGGAAGTAGAGAAAGGATAGACTACATGCAGAGTTCTTTTGAGGTCATGTTGATGATGATGGTGCTAATCTTTTTGGAGCTACCTTTGTGTAGTGTGACTAGTTGTATATAGTAGTGGATTTGACTTGTTACTAGGATTATTATTTAGTATATGGGTTACTATATACATTTATATACTTGTATAAAATTTTATTTTCTTTAATTATTGCCAAAACTCTTATATATATATATATATTAGTATCTATTTCTATACATGACTTGCATAATAATTTTAGGTAATTAGTTGTAAGTATATGTCGTAACCGGGATCACGACGGGATGACGGTAACATTTATTTTTCAATGGAGCCGCCACCAATATTTTATTTTAAGGGAAAAATATTGGAAAATCCTTTAAAAGATAATCTTTAAAATCAAAGTTGGGTTTGGGAGTCAATTACGTGTAGGGAAGGTATTAGCACCCTACGACGCCTGTAAAAACAGTACCTTTAATTAAGTGCGCAAAATTATATAAATTTATAAACATTAAATTTACTCCTCAGAAATGTATGTGAGATGCTTCTTTTTTATTTTATATTAGAAAATTATAGGGATTTGGGTTAGCAAATGACTAATGAATAAACCCTTCCAGTAACATGAAAGATAAAATTGTTATTCAATCAATGTTATTAATTTTTATTTGTTGATGCGAAATTATGCTTAAAGCTTAGGACAATGAATAATTATTCTATTAACTTTTATGATTTACATGATATTAAAGGGTAGAAGTGCTCCTCAATTAATATCATTAACCATAAAAATAAGTATACATGAAGCAAAATTATGTTTACATTTTTTTATCTAAAGAAATAGATTTTGCATAAGGATTCAAGTTAGCGAATGGCTAATCAATAAATACCTCCAATAACGTTAAAAATAGAAGTGCTACTTAATTAATGTTATTGGTTGCAACATATCTTTATAAATAAAAAAAAATTGTTAATGAGAGTTTAAGCTACAAATGACTAGTCATTAAACTTCCAGGACCTAATAATGTTAAAGATAAAAATGTTATTCAATTAACATTATTATTGGTCGTATATTAAATATTTTTATAAATAATAATCTTAAAGGCAACAAACCATATTCACTATGTACAAACAATAAACAAAAATAAATAAATAAATAAACAATAAATAAAAAAATAAAATAAATAAAATAAACAAATAAATAAAAGAAAGAAGAAAAAAAAAGTTAAGAAAAGAAATGATACCAAATGAGTTGAATCTTCGAATATGATGATCAAGAAGGTGCTTTTTGGCTACCTTTCACACTACAGAGGTGCCTCACAGATCTCAAGAAATACAAAAGAGAGAGGGGGAGAGAAAAAAAAAATTTCAAGCTTTAAAGAGTATTGGACGAAATTTTTCTGCGTACTGGAAACAGTGCCCCAGACGTCAATTTATAGACGTCAGACCTGACCAGAACGGCCCGTTCCAAAATCGGAACAGCCCGTTCTGAAAATGGACGTTATGTGTTAAATGTGAATCTGGAACGGCCCGTTCTAAATTCAAAACGACCCGTTCTAAAAGCGCAACGGCCCGTTCTAAAATTCGGAACGGCCCGTTCCAGATAAGGAAATTTAGGCCTTTTAACTGACTTGGAACAGCCCGTTCCGAATTTGGAACGGCCCGTTCTGGGCTACTTAACATTTTTTTTTTGCTTCAAACTTCCTTGTTGTCACCTTCATACTTTGAGAGCTCCTCCTCTTCATAATAGATGTCCATTTTATTAATTTTGTGAGTCCGGATAAAATTGATTATTCACAGTTGCCCCTCTTTAAATAATCTAAATAAGGTAATTTAGATCATTTGTGATAAGAAATAAATAAAGATGTGAATTAATTTTATCTAGCTACCCAAGACATAGCTCTTATTGTTGATGAAATAAGTTCTTGAAAGATTCAATGCTTTTGCTTGAACAGTCCAATGCTAGAATGTTGTGTTGGGATCATCAAGTGTTAGTGTTGGATCAACCAAATGTTAATGTTGAATACTTGTGGTGGAGGAGTTGAATGCTTGTGCTTGATCAACCTAATATCAATGTTTGAGAGTATATTTTCTTCACTATTAGTTAAGTATAATAATTTGAGATTGTTACGATTTCTTTCTACCTCATTTTCATATAAGTATTGAAACAAAAATTAACAAAAATTGAAAGAGAGTTAAAAATCATGGGCAAATTATTTCTATTTTGTTCTTTTTAAAATTGTTGGTTTTAAGATTTTTTTTAAACATTAGAAAAAAGATCAGTTCACCAAACACATTGTTTAGTTCTTTTGTTTCTAATCAGCTCATCAAAGATCCCCAACTAAAATTAGGTTATTTGATATGATGTTTTATAGGTTTCTGAACCAATCAACAGCGACAACTAGATTTTTGTTGATTTGAATGTTTGATAGAATTAAGTTTGATGAAAAGACGTTTTTCAAAACCAATTAAAATCATATATATACAGACTGAAGTAGGTTTTTTTGTTTGAAACAATTGTGTTTTTAATTTTAAAACATGCTTTTCTAAAAACTTAATTTAAAAAATCAAAAAAATTGTTTAGAATAAAAAAATAAAACTTATTCTTAAAAATAATTAAAGAAATTTTTTTAAAAATGTACTAAATAAAAAAATTGTTTGGAATGAAAAATAAATCATTTATCCAAGACAAGTGAGTTTTTATTTTATTTAGGAATGATAAATAATTTCTTATTGGTGAGTAATATCCAAACTCATCCTAACTTTAATAAGGAATATTCGATTTAATCGGACAAAAAAAATGCTTAATTTATTAAATCGATTATGAAGATAGAGATGAATATATGCATGTTCGCCTCCTTCACGTGCCTGCTTGAAATTTTTAGAAACTTAGCTTATTATTTTTTAAAAATTTACTTAATATGTATGTAATTCTTACTCTATTTTTAAATTTATTTCAAATAAAATTTAATTAATATAAATTTTTAATTGCTATTCTATGTTAAAAAATTATATTTTTTTGTAAAAAATATTTAATTAATTTTTAAACAAATGTGAAACAAGTACATGTATACTTAATACCTGACGGGAACAAAGATAGGATGCAAATTTCATATTTATGAAGCATGGGAATATGAATTGATATAGAGTATGAAAACAAGGACAAGGATATTGAAACCCGCATTTGTCTCAACTCATTGTCATGCCTATTTTCATCCATCACTTGTTGTTTTTATTTAAGATTCAAAAGGAAAAGTGAGTGGTGGACTTATGCTCATTTAGAAGTGAACAAATGCATACCTCACTCTAATTAAATTAATAGTATATGTTTAAAAAAAATTATTTTGTACTCTTGATTTCATATATTAAATTCATCGATAAACATTTTTAATATTTATGTTTTTATCTTATAGATGATAATAATAATAATTATTATTATTAACTTTTATTTTTACTAAAAAATTGCATCCACTGCCACTGATTATTGTCATTAAAAATCTAAAGCATTGTTTAGCCTTTGTATAAGAATCAGTAAAAAAAAATATAATAGAGTTAATTACCTATATACATATCTTTTAATTGTGTCATGTCATGTCACTATAAACACATTTATTTTTAACAGTGACATGTAACAATTAAAAGATATAATTAGTTGCCGGTGTAAAATTTTTTTTACACTAACAATGTATAAGTGATTAACTCAATACAATAACTACTTTTAAATAAAATTACTTATCCCAATTTAATGAATATTGATAAAATATTGGTATAATTAGTGTTAAGAGTAATTTAGAAAAATATAAAGAGTAAATAATGATCAAATTAATTCCTAAAATTTATGTCACTTTCAATTTAATCTCTAATTCTAATAAGATTAAAAAATGTTCTTGAAAATTTATTATGCTACTCATTTGAGTCTTTCTATTAAATAAAATTTGTTCTCTTAAACAAAAAGGCATACCTGATACAATAATGTAATGTTACATACACATCATACATATGTGGGTTGGCACATGTCATGTGAGTGTCACGTGGAGTATATGTATCACATTACATATAACTATAACACTATCATTTTAATCTTTAAAATTGTAACACTATTATTTTAATCCTTGAATTGTAATACAATGTCACTTTAATCTTTGAAAATATAACTCAATGTCACTTTAGTCCTTAGAATTTTAACTAGACAGCACTTTAGTCCTCAAACGTCGTCATTTTATTTTAATTAGGTAATTATGACTTTAATATTTACACAATAAAATAGATAATTAAGTTAATATTGTAAATATAATGACAAACATAACAAAATTGCACTTAGAAGGTATTAGAGGACCATCAAACAAAACAATAAAAAGAGAAAAATAATAAATAAAAAAATAAATATTATACGGTATGTAACACTTTTAAAATATGTTATTGAATATATTAATCTTTCTAGAAATAATATTAATTTATATAAGGAAATTAATTATGAAAATAAAATATAAATATTGAGAAGTTATAAATTATTTTTATTTATGTATTTTAAATAGTGAAATGGATAAAAATGGGGGAAAATTGATGATAGAAAAAAGAGATATAGCATATTTAAAATTAAAAAAAAAACTAATATTTTAACATGTGCAATACATGCACATATTAAATATTTATTATATATAACTAAAATTTAAAATAAACTATGTATATAAATAAGTATTATGTTTGAACATATAAATTATATATAAAATTTGAATAATAATTTATTTTAAAATATTAAAACTTAACTCATAAATATTTATGATAAATAAAAATTAAATTAGATATGAAATAAAAAAATCATAAAAACACTATCACTAAAGGAAACATCTCCTAAAAGGCTAAAATTACTCTTGTAAAATATAGTGGTTCTTGTTTTATACATAGAAGTCCATACTAATGTTAAATACCAAAATTTTAATATGATTTGAATATATTTATCATCCTATTTGTAATATTAATTTAATTATCTATTTTATTTTTAAAATATTTAAATCATAATTATTTAATTAAAATAAAATTATAACAATGTTTTAGGACTAGAGTAATGTAGAATTAAAACTTTAAGGAATAAAGTGATATTGAGTTACAATTTCAAGAACAAAAGTGATATTGAATTACAATTTTAAGGACTTAAATGATATTGTATTATGGTCATATGTCATGTGGTACATATACGTTATGTGACATCCTCACGTGACATGTGTTACTCTATATATGTACCATGTGTATGTCACATGACATTATCATGTCACGTGTGTTTTCGTTTAAGAAAATAGATCTTATTTAACAGAAAGACTTAGAGTGATAAATTACACTTTTATGAACTTTTTTGAGTTTCATAAAAATCAGAGACTAAGATAAGAATGACATACAAATTCAGAAACTAATTTGATCATTTACTCAAATATAAATTTAAAATAAATTTAATAATATCAATTAAATTAATTATTTTATTTGAAAGCAATCAATCAATTTTTTTAATTACAGTGAATTAGATAATTTGTTTTATTAAAAAGACAAAAAAAATATATTATGGTGTAATTTTTTTTTAACAAAAAAGCATAATTTCCTATTATAATTAAAAAATATTTTAAATAAAATAAAAAATATTTTCTTTAATACAAAAGAACTAATGATAATATAATTTATCACCTATTTGTTATAAAAATTTACTGAAGGGTAATATTTGCGAGACTACAACCGAATATACTTTTTTCCTATTTGAACACACACTCTTTTTATATCTTTAGAGAATTTACATAGCTGTTTTTCTCAACGTAAAAGTTTAATGTTTTAAATAGATGTATTTGAAATATACATGAACAGAACAGGATAGGGCATCTTTCTACTCAGAAAAAGAGGGGGGAAAGTTCACCAAACACTTGTTTTTTTTCCTTTTACAAAACTAGAAATAAATTTGAAAACACTAATGCATGATGGGCAAGGCAGAAATTATACAACACTACCATAAACAGATTATTTGAATAATAATTAAATAAAAATAAATGACCGTGTGATGATGTCCGTATGCAATGTTAGAGATAAAAGAGTGAGAGGGGGGTAGGTGCGGGATTGACCGACCCCTACATCCTTCCCCTTCACGCACACACCATCCCCTCAAGACTTCTCACGTTCCATTTCCTCGTCAAAATCCTAAACCAACCAACTAATATATAAACCCTTTCATCAGCTTCACGTTCCCTTCTCCAAAAGAGAACAACACCAAACTTATAAGCCCCCAAAGCCAAATTCAAGCAACTAAATTTCTTCTTAATTCCACTTTAGTCCCCTAACATGCAGACCCTCACTCCAACGTCCTCAAACCCTCTCAACTATCTGAACCGGGCGCGTTACTCAGTTATTCGGGTCGGAACGACCCGATTTACAGTCAAATGCGGCCACGGCTACGAATCCGCGAGTTTCTCGCAGGGATTCGGCGCCAGCCGAGCCGATTGGCAAAGCTCCTGCGCCATCTTAGCCAGTAAAGTGTTTTCGCAGCAGGGCGATTCTCCTGCGGGGGGCGGCGGCGGCGGCGACCATGTTGGCGCCGTCAACGGCAACAACGCCGCCGTAACGAATCTAAATCTCGTACCTGTGAAGCGCGACGGTGACAACAGCAAGCCGCTCCCGCCGAAGCCGCTGACGATCTCCGACCTAGCTCCGGCGCCGATGCACGGCTCGCAGCTGCGCGTGGCGTACCAGGGCGTTCCCGGCGCGTACTCGGAGGCCGCGGCGGGGAAGGCGTATCCGAACAGCGAGGCGATACCGTGCGACCAGTTCGAAGTGGCGTTCCAGGCGGTGGAGCTCTGGATCGCGGACCGCGCGGTTCTCCCGGTGGAGAACTCCCTCGGCGGCTCGATCCACCGCAACTACGACCTCCTCCTCCGCCACCGCCTCCACATCGTCGGCGAGGTCCAGCTCCCGGTGCACCACTGCCTCCTCGCGCTCCCCGGCGTCCGCAAGGAATTCCTCGAGCGCGTCATCTCGCATCCGCAGGCGCTGGCGCAGTGCGAGCACTCGCTCACGAGGCTCGGCCTCACCGTGGCGCGCGAGGCCGTAGACGACACGGCCGGCGCCGCGGAATTCGTCGCCGCGAACGGCCTCCGCGACACGGCGGCGATCGCGAGCGCGCGCGCGGCGGAGCTGTACGGCCTGCAAGTCCTGGCGGACGGAATCCAGGACGATCCGAGCAACGTGACTCGATTCGTGATGCTGGCGAGAGAACCTATCATTCCGCGCACGGATCGGCCGTTCAAGACGAGCATCGTGTTCGCGCACGATAAAGGAACTTCGGTTCTCTTCAAAGTCCTGTCTGCGTTCGCCTTTAGGAACATCAGCTTGACGAAGATCGAGTCTCGGCCTCACCGTAGCCGTCCGATTCGCGTGGTGGAGGATGACGAGAGCGAGGGAACTGCGAAGCACTTTGAGTATTTATTCTACATCGATTTCGAAGCTTCCATGGCCGAGGTTAGGGCGCAGAACGCCCTCGCTGAGGTTCAGGAATTCACCTCTTTCTTGCGGGTGTTGGGGAGTTACCCTATGGATATGACACCGTGGAACCCTTCCTCTTCTTGTCCCCAGGAAAGTTAGTTAACATTTCGCCGCTTCTGCAATGCCCTATCCGTCGTTCTGAATTTTTCATTCTGTTAAGAAAAACGACGTCGTTTTTGTTTTCACTTTTCATTTCCCTTTTACCGTGTATATTTCATTTTTGAGTTTCACACTTCAGTTTAGTAGTGTATTGGGACCTGGCAGCGTAAATACTGTCGTTTAATTATTTATAAAGTGATTTTTAATTAGATAATAATATGTGAAAATTAAATTATTTTTCTTTGTTAAAAATTGTTAGATTCAAAGGACTCGCATTTCACCCATTTGTTAGGAAGTGGATGCACTAAGGTCTAGGGTGGTAAAAAAAAAAGGAGTTAAAGTGTGGTTGCTAGATAAATATTTTTGTGTCACCAAAAATGTCTTGATGTGTTTGGTGTTTCCCACTTTCCGTGGGGGTGAAGGATATTTTATGTTTTTGCACGTGTAAAATGCTGTACTGGAGAGGGATAGAATATTCGGCTTGGCATCTCACTGTACTAGGTATTTTTAAATTCAGTCTTGTATTTTACTAATGTGAATGAATATACATGATGGCTAACTTACAAATATAATATTTTTTGCTGCATAATTTATGTTAGAGAATGAATTTATTTATCTTTTTTACTAGAATAAATTTTTCCATTAAGCATTATTTATGTGGATAGAAGTTGTTGACATTATTATGTCATGTCAATAAATGAAATGTAAAATGTTACAATAACATAAATTAAAAAAGAAAAAGTTAAGTGCTAAGAATATTTTATAACACTTTCTTAGCTTTAAAAAAAACACTTTTTTAACATATTCTTTTAATTGCTTAGGGCAAAGACGATTTTTATACTTGATAGAATCATGATTTGGACTCAACATTTGTAATTTTTATTCAAATTTAACATGCAACTCACAAATTCAAATATATATATATATATATATATATATATATATATATATATATATATATATATAATCACTTCAAAATGATAAAAAAAAGATCACCACATGTAACCACCAATTTTCAAATTTCTATAATTTTCTTCTCCAACAACTAGAAAGAAATTTTTTATAAAAAAAACAATAATTTTCAGTCTTCAATTCAATAGCATGATTACAATTTGATGAATTTAGATAATAATTCACACATACAACACAATAAGATAAAATATACAAGCTTCCTTTACTTCAAATCACTAATGCTTTGTTTGGGAGAGGGGGGAATATAAGAAAATGAGGGAGAATATGTGAGGATTGACTTGATAAGAAATGAGTAGGAAATATAATGGAATAAAGTGAAATTTGTAATTGTTTGATAGATTGAAATTAAGTAAGAAATAGAATGAAGTTAGTATTTATAATTACTATTTTATCCTCATCCTACAATATAGTTTAAATTATTATCTTTTTACATATCGTAATTTTACATATTTTATAAATTTCATAATAATCCTCTCAACGAATAACGTATAAAAAATAATGTAAGACTCATTTATAATTTCTCTCAATTTTTCTTAAATGCACTTCACTAAATATGATTTTTTTTTTTTACAAATATGCTCTAATCCACTATAATCCTTTCTCTTCCCATTAAATCATTTCCACCAAACAAAGGGTAAGACAAGAGGTAGAAGAAAGATGAATACTAAAAAATGCTACTTTGAGCTCTCACCGCATCACGACCCTGATCCTAATTCTTAGCACTTTAAACTTCGAATTTTCAATCTAACACCACCACTCAACTATAAGAACGAGTTTGAATATTTATACAAAATCAAAAAAAGAAAAATAATTTATTTAACTCCAAAGTTTATCACTTTAATTTCTCTCTAAATTTTTTAAGAAAATTTTATATATTTTTTCCTAAATTTGGTCAATAATGATATCAACTCTTAAATAACTAATAAGAATTATTCAATTCTTAGAATTTTAAAATATTAAATTAATAAATCACATAAATCATTCACGTAATAAAATTAAGTAAACAATTATATAATTTACCGTGTTACATCTCGCCTTAAAGTATTTAGTACACAATTAAGTTTATAAATTCACAATCTGAGATCAGGAACTCTAGTTACGCCAATCCTTATTTGAAGTTAAAATTGGTCATGCCCCCTCGATTGTGCCCAGAGACGTAAAGGAGACATGCTCGTGAGACCAATATTGAAAACATTGCATTGCCATCTTGTCAAGAAGCAAGAGAATCTTAAGATATTGCACGTTTTGTTTAGATAGTTATGTTATTCGTACAATAATGCAAAATATACAATTATAGAAAAATGCTAGATCATGCATATTCCCTTCGACTAATTAAAAAAGCTTTTTTTCTTTTTAATTAAAATTTATATTTTATAATTAAAAAACTATAAACGTCAATCACAATTAATTCGAAACAGCTTTCGATTAAAATTTCAATGGATGCATAATTGCTCGTAATTATTTAAAGAACATGTCCATTTAATAATGAGTAACTTTTACACGCAAGACTAATTATTTTTATTAAGAGTATGTTGCTTAAAAATAAAATATTGTTTTTGTATGTCACATATAATTTTGAGTTGTTTAAAATAAAATAAAAAAGTTTTTTATATAAATAATTTTTTTATTGTGAATTATTTATTATGTATGTGTTTGTGAAAGAGAGAAAATATGAAATATAGAATAAAGAGATAAATATTTATGAATTTAAATGAGTTGTTCAAATGTGACACGACAATAAAAGATTCAATAAAGTAAAATAAGACACATGATTAAATGATTTAGATCGTAAATATTCTCAAAAAATTTCTTTTAATTGTGTTTTTTTCATCTAAAAATTGAGTTTAATTTTACATGAACTAAACTTATTTATAAATACGGTAGATTCAGATTAATTCATTTAAATATTATTAAAATATCAATTAGTATTATTTTTATTTAAATAAATATTCATATGTTTGATTTTGTATTTAGATTGAAGCTTCATACCTGATTTTATGTGGATGGGGGTTTAAGTAGTTTTTTTGTTAGATAAAAATTATAAAATGTTCTATACCAATTTTTATTTCTTAATTATTTTTAAATTAAAACATTCAAATATAAATCATATTACTTCACAATCAATTTTAATCAAAATCAATTATACGTAATTATTTTATTCAAAATCAATTTTACACTCATTCACCAAAATACATACACACCCATTATCGTGGATGTGATTGGACCTTAGACTCAAGTAATCTCGCTAGCTATTTTGGCCATGTCTCCCTTAAGTTGTTTGAGAATTACGTTTAAAATATCTTCATTTTGTTTTAAATATTTTAACCTTAGCTATATTAACAAAAGTATGAACCCACTCAAAGAATAAATGAATGTAAAAGATCTTTTTCAAAAATATTGTTTTAAAACTTTTTCACGAAAAAAAAACATTTTTCAAAATTAACAAATTCAATTTGCACTTGGTTCTGTTAGAAATTTTATTTCTAATAATTATTGTGGACTACATATATTATTTGTAGTATTTATATTAATTATTTACATTTAGTTGAGCACAATAAAAGTGATCTAATTTTAGTGAACCTTTAGACTGCCAACAGAAAAAAAATTATATGAGCCCAAATAAGTGAAAACCAGATTTGGCCCGTTAAAAGTTAATGAGAACCCTAATAGGTTTAAAATCATAAAAATGGTCATGGTCTCTAATATGTCAAATCAGAAACACATATCTCTATCTCCTCATCAGAAAAGTAATATCAAGTCCCGTTAAGGAATTTAGTGATTTGGCCGAGGAAGATCATTGCACCAAAAGACTATTCTACTGTAACCTTTTGATTAACGTCAATGGATACAGGTCCCTATTATTAACATTAACTCTATAATCTGAGATAACGGTTCTTAATATTGATTAATGGATAATTTCTATATTTGATTTAAGAAATTTATCCCAACACTATATTCATTACTCACGACACATCTATACACATTTTCACCTCAAATATTTAAAACATGCAAAAGCTACTTCAGCTTCAAAACGACACGCATGGAATGATTCAAATCCTTTACCTCACATAACCAAACATGCATGCCTCCGGTTGGTGAAACATTTGGTGCACGTTTGATTCTTTAAGTAGGGAGTTTATGAAAAATACTTAAAAATGATTTTTTTTTTGTCAAAATTGATTTTAAAGTGATGTAATTTATATTTAAATATTTATAATTTAATGAATGACAATAATAAAATATAAAATATTTTTTATTTAAAATAATTTTAAGCCAAAATCAATTTCTTGATTCATTTTCTTGTTACAACATGGTACATTTGGAAGTCCAAGAACATTGAAGTATTTCTAGATATAGTTTGGTAACATTAGTTTATTATCAATCAAAATACTTGATTAATGACATTATTTATTAGTCTTCGAGTATCAAGACTTTATATGATAGGATAAAATCCATCTCCAAAACACTTTGTTAAGTTGAATACATATGGTAACTCGGAAGGAAACCCAAATCTTTCCAATTTTGGAGGAGTTTTCAGAGATTAACTCAAGAATTGGATAAAATGATATGCATATTTGTGTGATTTTACTTCAAATACAAATATTAGCAATTTTTCATGATTTGTCTATTTCTAAATATAATATGTAAATATCATATTTACAAGTGATCATTTCTCTTATCAATTAGGGAGTTTCATTGATTCACCCTTATGCTCCTTTAAATTCTAAAATTAGAGTTTTCTCCGATCTATCATGGAATTTTTCTTTCCATCATTTTTTTCGTGAAAAGAATAAAATACCATATTCTCTTGCTAAGATTGGGAATACCTTGTTTAACACTTTAATCGTATAACTTTCTTGTCTTACTCATATATCTTCATTGTTGTGGGGAGATGACGAAGACTTTGTATTAAATGATAGTTAATTTACTTTCTTTTCTCTTTTGTTGTTTCTATTTCTCACTAATTCAAAATCAATTATACATTGTTTCGGCTATAAAATTTTATATTGTTTAAAAAGTTAAAAATAATGGTAATTGAGAGTTATTTTCACTATGCTTTATGATTATATGAAAAATGCGAGATTATTTGAGTGAACCGATTGAGAAAGAAAAATTATTGTAAGTTTAATTTCACAGTAGATAACTTATACTTGACTAGATTCTGTAATTTTTCTTTATTCGCGTTAGAAAAAATTTACATAAAATTTTGGGATTATTCTTTTACTTTTTATCGTTATGCTTACTTCCGCCTATTTTATATTTACAGACGTGATATTAGAAAATAATTTTGGACCATTTGACCTTAATCTAAATCTAAATACCTTAATAAAGTAGTACGTCGTAATAATAATAATAATAATAATAATAATAATAATAATAATAATAATAATAATAATAATAATAATAATATTATTATTATTATTATTATTATTATTATTATTATTATTATTATTATTAGTCATAATTCACGTGCATAATTTATAAATTTGTCGTTTTAAAGCAGCTGGTGGGTAACGGAGCACGTGGGACACCTCAACTTGAACAGTTGAACACTTGAAAGCAACGTACAAGTATAATTATGCCCTTTAGATTTTAAAGCTTTACCCTTTCTAATTTGGAATATAACTAAAAAGCATTACATCAATGTTGATATTAAATATATTTTTTTTAACATTATTTTAATTATTAATTAAAATTTATTAAAAAATTCCCACATTTCATATTATAAATTTTTCTTAATCTTGTGGGTCATATATCTTAATTAAATATACACTACTTTAATCCTTCATACACAGAAATCTTGATAATATTTTAAATGTCTATTTGTTAACAATATTTAATTGTTTATTTGATAAAGGTTAAATAGTATTAATTTTAATTACTTACTTAATATGATAATTAATGAAATAGACCAATATTAAAAAGGAATTTCATATATACAAAGGAGATTCTAAGTAGTATACACATGATTTTATATTCAAACTCTGAATGTCATTATTATAATTTTGATGAATAAAAAATTTATATGTTTAAAAATAAAAGTATGAATTTTGAGAGAGAAAAAAAAAACGATATCAATATAATTGAAACTCTTATTTAAAATAGAATCCACTTGTATTAACCTCTTTTATAAGAAATCATAATTTAATGTTTTTCAAATAATTAAGTGAGTTAAAGTAATATATAAAAAAATGTTAGTATAATATTTTTTAAACATTTATGAGTGATTATTGTAGGGATAGAAAAATTAAAGAGTATTAGTACAATTTTACGAAATTTTATGAAATGTCATTGTAATTTACTTATAAATTTATCATAAGATAATTGTTTCATGTAAAAGAAAAATACATATAAATAAAAAAAATTCTTTTATATAATATATCATAATGTCTTTAAAAAAAAGTGTCTATAAATGATTTTACAAGAAAAAAATATATAAAGTCCTAAATCATCAACCTAAAGTGAGATTTTGACGTTCAAAGATTCATTCATTTATTTATTTTTACATAGAGAAAAGGAAACAGGGAAAAGAAGAAAAAAAAAATACTACAATGACTGCTAACCCCCTTAAGTAGGGCCTTAGGGGAGGCCAACAAAGTTGACCTTAAAAAAAAATTGAAGACATATTTGAATAAAGAGTAAAATAAGAAGAAAATAAATAAAACAAATAAGAGCGATATAAATTAAAAAAAAAATAGAATAAATATGTTATTTACATAGATAAAAAAAACTAGATATAAATCGATAAATTTATTTATTTATTTATTAAATGTACAGAATTGGGTGTGAAAATAAATTAATAAATAATATGATTTTTTATGTAATTTACAAATACGTTTAATCTAAAATAAATATTTTACTTTATTACTTTTAACATAAAAGTATTTATTATTATTATTATTATTGATATAAAATTATTTAATTTTTAATCTAACTAAAACAATAAAAAAAAAAATTAGCCATCCTCTTATTTTCACAATTCTAGGGGCAAATTTATTTGTGAAGAAAAAAAGTCTTCCTTTTCATTTTTATTTCTAAATAAATAGTAAAAAATCATTATTTTTTATTTAAAATTTTCTCCCTTAGATTGCTTTCTCCTTTAATTCCATGATTTTAAACAGTGTAATTAACATTGTTTGTCTAAGGAAACATATGTGATAAGACAAAACTTAAAATGCATTAAGACTTTGGTTCTTTTTTACCTAAAAAAAAAAAAACTTGATTCTTTCTTAGTTTGGTCCTTGTTTGTTTCTTGCCTTCGAAACTATTTTAAAACTCGCCATCTTTGAACTCATCAACCTTGACATGAAAACCAGTTATGACGTTATTTATCGTAGGTTTTATCTTTAAGATTTTTTTTAACGGTTGGCATCAAAACAAAACATTTTAGAATTTATAGTCTAACTTTCAATCTAGGTAGCTAAGCTAAGTTTGAAAAAATTCATGAGACCTTGTGCAGTAGTAGTATTTATTTCCCTCTCTATAATAAAAAAAAATACTAAACAAAAAACGTAGATTATTTATTTTTTCTTTCTTTTAATTTTTATTTTTACTTTGTCAATTCTCATGTTATGCATTATAAGTAAGTACTGTGATTAGTTTCATTAGAAAGGATTAATTAATACCTCACAACGTGGTGAATATAAAAGTTAAAATCTCCGCTAGAGAAATGTTCATATATCTAGTGTTTAACAATGTCACCAAAAAAATCGTCTCTTAAAGAGACACATAGGAAAAAAAAATAGATAAGTAAAAAATTGGTTTAATCTTTTAAAAGGTATACAAGTGATATCAATTTACTTATCCGAAAAAAGTCACAAGTGTCTTTTATCATACACAATATTATTTACAATATAATTATATTGATCATGAACGCATTTTTTAATGAAGATATTTGAATTTTAATTTGTCACGTTGCATGAGACTATCCCTTAATACAACCTCTTGAGTGTTAACTTAATTATTTAGTCCTTAAATCATCTTTTAAAAATAATATTGTTCTGGCCAAAGGGTGAGCTAGAGTTTTTTCCTAGGTTGAGCCTTAAAGCTAGAGCATTTAAAAGTGAATTCTTTCTCCTTAATTCTAGGGTTTTTGGTTTTTATACTTTTCTGTTCATGGGCTTTCTGAGCCTTGTAAGCGCGAGGATTTCCATAACGGTTTTCCTTGGGAATATTTGATTATCAAAGATAGGATTTTTATCCTTGATTCTCGAACCAGTCCAAGGGGTGAGACCTACTCGGCCTTCGGCCGACCACATCCTGGCCGAGCTTACCATGACCGAGTACATCCTGGCCGAGCAAATCCTGGCCGAGCCCGCCCAGATTAAGCTCTTCCAGGGAGGAAAATCGCGGTCCGACTGATCTTACCCACGTGAGAGGTTAGATCGTCTGCCGACCGAGAATATCCATATTCGCGAATCATCGGATCCAAACCTGTAAGGGGTATCAGATCGGTACCCGACCAGGACGGTACAAATATAAATTATATAAACTGTTTATTTTAAGGAAGTTATGTTTTAACTTTTAATTAAGGGTATGTGTTAAGATTAATTATTTACTAAATAATCTTATTTACTAAAAGAAGAAAAGCATTAGATAGTTTTAATATATTCTTCATCACATATAAATGCTCATGCTTTTGGATAAAAAAAAATGCTCATACTTTTTGTTTATAGTTTCTGTTTTTTATTTTATTTCTCAAATTATTCCAAAGTCACATCATAGCAACATCCCTTTAAAGTATAAACAATTAAATCAATTTAGTCTCTAATCATTAAGGCTTTGTTTGGATTTGAAGATGGAAAAGGGGGAGTGGAAAAGGAGGGATTTGAATGGAAAGTGAGTGGAAAATGAGGTTGTTTGGATTAAGAGAAAGTGAGTGGAAAGTGTAGAGAAAGTTTGTGAAAGTTTGTGAATGAATTGATTGATGTGATAGATAAAAATAAATTTTTTAATTGATAATTGTGAAAGATTACTATTTTGCCCTTAGGTTAAAAAAAAGTTTATAATTATTATAATTAAAAGATAAATATATAAATTTTAACTAAAAAATTATAAAAAAATTAATTTAAAAATAAATTAATTTAAATATTTGCTTTAAATTTAATGATAGATAAAAATTAAAAATTTAAGAGATGAATATATAATTTACACTTTTACCCTTGGATTAGAAATGAGTAAAATATTATTTATTATAATTAATAATAATAACAATAAAATTATATTAATAGATATAATTTATTAAAAAAATAATAAATAATGATAAGAATAATAATAAATATTAGAAAAATAATAAGAATCATAATAAATAATAATGATACTAATTATAATAAATAATAATATTAATATTTAATATAATTATTTAAGGTATTATATATTAAATATTAATATATATATATATAAATTAGATATAATTATTTAATATTAATATTTAATTTATATATATATATATATAATATTAATATTTAATATAATTATTTAAGGTATTATATATTAAATATTAATTATATATAAATTAAATATAACTATTTAATATTAATATTTAATTTATATATATATATACTATTAATATTTAATATAATTATTTAAGGTATTATATATTAAATATTAATATATATATATATATATATATATTAAATATAATTATTTAATATTAATATTTAATTTATATATATATATATAATATTAATATTTAATATAATTATTTAAGGTATTATATATTAAATATTAATTATATATAAATTAAATATAATTATTTAATATTAAAATTTAATTTATATATATATATAATATTAATATTTAATATAATTATTTAAGGTATTATATATTAAATATTAATTATATATAAATTAAATATAATTATTTAATATTAAAATTTAATTTATATATATATAATATTAATATTTAATATAATTATTTAAGGTATTATATATTAAATATTATATATATATATATATATATATATATATATATATATATACGGATCAATTAATAAATTAATGTGCCCAGAACGGGTCCGGAACGGGCCGTTCTGGACGCATTTTGCATGGCTCTTTCACATAACCAGAACGGCCCGTTCTCATACCGAAACGGGACGTTCTGGGGTATGTGGAACGGCCCGTTTCAAAAGTGGAACGGCCCGTTCTGATTTCGCGTTTTCCTCATAAAATATATTTTGGAACGGGCCGTTCCGGATTCCACTATCAGCGAAAACACCCTGCATAATCGATTATGCTTGGCACATAATCGATTATGGCCTTGCATAATCGATTATGCCTCACCCATAATCGATTATGGAAGGCCATAATCGATTATGTAACCAACCATAATCGATTATGGTCCTTCATATATATTAAATGACATCAAAACTAATCTTCAATGTAGGAGCTCTTCCGCAATCACTCACGACCAGTCACCACCAGCCACCACCAGCGACGCACCAGCCACGTAACAGCCCGTGAAGAACTTGAACAACACCAACCGAAATTACTCAACGGAAATTCTGTGAAGACATACCACCAAAGAGAGCTTCCTCTTATATTATTATTTCAAACGCAACGACAAAGCTCCTTCAATAATTCAGTCAACAATGGCAGAGATTCCTGCCAGTATGCATGCATGAGACAAGGACGGTCCGTGAAATGCCAGAGATTCTCTACTGCATGGCACATGCATGGGAGGGGTATTTTCGGATTTTCACAAATCCTACGTGTCTTTCACCTCCTTTCTTCCCTTTTGTGCGAGGAGAGCAACAGTGCTTCTCCTCGCTTTTCTTCGCCTTTCCTTCGTTCCAAATCAGCAGAAACAAACGGTATCTTTCCACGTCTTTCTTTGCTTGTGAACAGTACTCTCCCGGAAACAAACACTACCTAAAAGCTAATATCGACTGCACGTGTTCATCAATATCATCGTATCCATATACACATGCATATACAAAACAATGATTTTGATGCTGCTTCCGGAACTGAGGAACTAAATTAAATAATTAATGTTAACGGTTTTGAAGAATTAAATTAATATTAATTGTAGTGTAAAGACCAAATTCATTGTTTATTCCGTTGTAAATTTACTATGTCAGACCTCGAAGTTGTAGATACTATTTTCTTTTCTTTATGGTATCCGGATTCACAATTCAACATTTTGACTAATGATTCAATTAAAATATATTAAATTATAAATATTTTTATAACGTCAACTAGATCATTTTTTTTTCCCGAGGAGATTATTACAAATTATTATATAATTAAAAATTATTAAATTTTATAATAATTGCTTTTAAATATGATACCTATATAAAGTGTTATCAAAATAATTGGCTGCATAAAAAATTTTAATCCGACAATTTATCAATACTAAACCTTTAGACAAGTAATAAAAAATGCGTAAGATCCAAAAGTTTTAACATCTGTTTGTGACGATTTTTATTACAAACATATAACTGTCATGATTTTTGTTTGGCATAAACTTAATATGCATTTGCATAAAACAACAGTTTTGGATCATAACATGTTATTACGATGGTTCAAACCAAACGGTCATAATTAATTGTGTATAGAATTAATGATTAAACGTAGATGATTTGGCAATAATTCTTTGAAGGGAGTCATCAATTATTACAATAAAATAATAATTGATGAAGGGTGATTAAGAGTGAAATTATGAGACATATTGTAATTTCTTGGCGGCATGGTAGGTTGAGATTTGAGAATGAGGGTTTGGTGAGGAAGAGACGATGAAAGGGGAAGTGGTAGGTGATGATGTTCTTTGTTATTGCTGTGTTTAGTGTTAATTAATTTTAATTATATCATTTGTGGTTCATATTTACTCATGTTTCTTCCATTGCCTCTATCTTACGTATCCAGAAATTCTCCACTGCCTCTTTCCCATTTAGTTGTTCTTATCTTTTCTGTGGCTTCCCTCATGCTTATGTAATTATTTGTATTCAAACACAATTTTATTATTTTATTTTATAAAAAAATATAACTTATTTTGACTCCATGCTTAAAGTAACGATTGATCCCTGGTTATTAGTTAAAAAGTAAATGTATAATCACTTGAGATAACGACTTTTCATTTTAAGCATTGTTTTTAAAGCTAGGGAAAAATGATTTTTGGATTATTATGTTCAAACATTTGTGGAGTGCATTGCTGAAAATGAGTTGATCTATTCAAATGGACAGCTTATGCTCAACTTGCATACAATTTCTTTAATTTATGTGATTTGATCCGACATGAATATGAATTGATTTTTAGGTCTATGATATTAATTAACTTCTATTATGGGGTTTTAAGTTGTTTGTTGGACTGTATCAACTTATTTGGTTCAGAAAGCCCAGCCAAATAAATTGGTGTTTAAGGGTGTTAAAGTGGGCTTAATATGTCTAATCCAATTTTAAGTTCCTTAAATATGATCGAATGGATTGATTGTTAGAAGTGAGTTGAGAATCACCTTTTTAAAAAATGCTAGGCAAATTAAAATTAATAAATTTAACTCTCACTTTGTCACCCTCTTGAACTAATGAAATAAACTCAAGACTATTATTATGTTAAAAAAATATTAAAAAAAAACACTTAAAAAGAGATAGTATGTCAAATAATACACCTATCTAATATGAAATTACATCTTAATTTCCCTAATTAATATTTGATATATAATTTATTATATTAAGACTATTTAGTGTCTAGCATAGTATATAATATGATAAAATATTAAAAAAATGTAGTTGTCAAAAATTGAATCTCTTTTAAACTTTTGTTAAAAGTTGATAACTTTCTTTTTTTCTCTTCTTCTAGAGATCCTTTAGGTGGGTTGGGATATTTATAATGACACTTTGATGCTCTTGCCAAAAAGATAATAATGTTACATACAAGTATTATAAAGGTGTAATATATGTATCTTATGAAAATATGTTACACATCATTAGGAGTTATAATAAAAATGTTTATCAATTATTATTATTGTTATTATTAATTATATAAGATGTTACTTCATATTCTATTTATTATTTGACCATATTCAATATATAAGCCCCCAAGTCTTGAGTATATGGAAGAAGAGGTTTGATTGTTTAAAGTGCATTCATAAACATTTTAACCAAAACATGTAGTTTTTGTTTATTTATTATGTCATAAATGAAAATTCAACTTTGTTTGTACAAGTAGTAGACACATTTTTGTTTGACAGAAATTTTTTTATTGAAGTGAATTGTAAAAAATAATTAACTAAAATTTATTGACTAAAAATTTTATTCAGCCAATTCGACTAAGATTTTACAATTGGATTTTATATTTGAAAACTTTCATCCGAGAATATTTACTAGGATGAAAACATGTTGGCATCTCAGATGAGAGCTTCTCTATTAATATTTTATACTTGAAAAAATCCATGTGAGAGTTTTTGCACTAGTGAGAACACGTTGACTTATTGGATGAGAACTTATTAGTCAATATTTTATACTTCGAAAAATTCATTCGAGAGTATTTACTTGGATGTGAACATGTTGGTTTCTCAAATAAGAATTTGTCAGCTAAAATTTTATACTTTGAAAAAATCCATCAGAGGGTTTTTACTTAGATGAGAACATGTCAGCTTCTCATATGAAAACTTGTTGACCAAAATTTTATACAATAACACTTACTTGTATGAGAACTACATGTCTGCTTCTTGAATGAGAAATTATCAACCAAAAATTTATACTTGGAAAAATTCATCTAGAGTTTTTACTCAAGTGAGAACATGTTGACTTCTCAATAAGAATTTGTTGGTCAAAATCTTATACTTGGATAACTCCATGAGTTTTTTACTTGGATGAGAACATGTTGAATTCTCGAACGAAAACTTGTTGATTAAGATTTTATACCTAGAAAAATCGATACAAAAGTTTTTACACTAGTGAGAACATGTTGGCTTCTCACATAAGAACTTGTTAGCCAATATTTTTTACTTGGAAAATCCATCTGAGATAATTTTTTGGGTTAAGAGCATGTTAATTTCTCTCATATGGAAACTTCCTTATCAAGGTTTTATACTTGAGTTTTAACTTTCATCTAAGAGCACTTACTCAGACAAAGTATTTTCTACTAAGATTTTATACTTACATTTTAACTTGTATTTGAGAACATTTACTTGGATGAGATATTCTTTACTAAGATTTTATACTTTAATTTTAACTAAATTAATACCAACAAACATAACACATGATTATATTTAATTTAGAGTTGGCTTGTCATGTGACTTAATAGAAAAACTTTCAACATAACTTAAAAAAAAAAATTAATGAAAATTTATATCATAGTCTATATAAATTTATTCTTATAACAAATGAATCATTTATATATATATATATATATATATATATATATATATGAATGAAAAATAATTTTTATCTTAAAAATTAGTTTTGTTAAGTCTGATTAAGTTCTTAATCTATTTTCTTATAAGGATTAGAATTTATGTCAATATCATTAGACCAATACTTCAATTATGCAAAGTATTGTAACATCTCAAATTTTTTAATAATACGATAGTTAATTATTATTATTTTTATATTTATGGAAGTTATCTTCTTACGGTTATGTTTATTAATTAAAGGGGTTTTATCGAACATTTTAGAGATTTTTTAATAATTTAAATAATTATGAGAAATTAATTTTTTTATATGAAATTCTGGATCTTAGGCCCAGAATGGCCGTTCCAAACAGCGGAACGGGCCGTTCCCATAAGCAGAACGGGTCGTTCCCATAATCAGAACGGGGCGTTCCATCAAGTGGAACGGGACGTTCCAGAGAAAGAAAATGGGCTAAAATACAATTTAGAAACCGCCCATTCTAATTACGGTCAATGTGTCTTAAATTCAACCCCAGAACGGCCGTTCTTATTTTGAGAACGGGCCGTTCTTATTTTGAGAACGGGCCGTTCTGATTTTTAAAACGGGTCGTTCTGGTGGTGAGAACGGGCCGTTCTATTTGTAACTTTTACATATAATCGATGGATCCAGAACGGCTCGTTCTGGTTTGAGAACGGGCCGTTCCGGCCACCCCTGAAAGCCTATAAATAGGAGAGAGGAGCTATGGAAAAAATTATAGCTGACTTAAGGTGAAAATTTAGAGAGAGAAAGAGAAAGAGAAAGAAAGAGGGAATCCCGAGAAGGAGATTAACAAGGTTCTGCTCCAGTTTCAGCTCCTGTTTATCGAGGTAAGGGGGGAGTGAGAAACCTCACTCGAGGGTTTGAGAATAATTGTTGGGTAGTCGGATTGACCCCAATGCCTTGTCTGATATATGTTTCTAGGAACATGAATATGTTTTGTTTTACTTTCTGATTAGTCTGATTTGTTCTTTGTTGGAGATGATGAATAAATATGTGATTAATTTTGATAATAAATAAGTTTTAATATGATTAAGAGTGTTCTATGGATTCCTATGCGAACTTTATGAGGAATAATTATAACGTGATTATGTGAAATATGAACAAATGATATGAGACATAAGAATGAGTTATTAAGATAAGCTCTGACTATGAGAATATGAAAAATGATGACATGAGATAATAAATTAAATTTCGTGATAGTGAAATGTTGAGTTAATGAAATAGTGAATATATGACATGCATCATATACATATATAACTCCAGGTGTGCTGCTTAGGCTGCATACCAGTGATGAAATGATGTATTCCAAGTGTACCTTCACTACTGATATAACAAATTATGTGATGAAATGACTTATTCCAAGTGTGCTGCTTAAGCCGCATACTAGTGATGTACTGAGATATTTTAGGTGTACCTTAGGTCACTAGTGATATAAAAAGCTAACAAGGTATACCTTAGGATCAACAGTGATGTATCAAGCTAACAAGGTGTACCTTAGGATCACCAGTGATGTAACAAACTACGTGATGAAATGATGAGAAATGTGAAACTTTTGTATGGCGCCACATGCATGCATTTATGAGTCAAATTTATGACATCATTGCATGATAAATGAGTGTGCATGTGATATTGATTGTGTATGTGTATTGCTTACATGTGACTTATGTTTGTTGTGTGTGTGTGCTATCTAACTTTTATTTCTGCACCTGGAACTGAGTGACATATTTCTCACCCCCTTGTTGTTTTTGTATATGTTTAAATTATGTTACAGGTGATCATCATCATGAGAATGTTGATGAGGCTTAAGGCGTCAATTGGGCATGCTCTGATAGAATGTGACATCGAGGTATAGTTGGGCTTAATTTAGGATCTTACCTCAAAAAGGTTTAAGGAGTGAGGGAGCAGTGAAAATCTGAAAAAGCTCCTAAAAATCAATGTTCCCCAAGGGTTCTCATCTCCACCTTCTCCCTCTAGCAACGAAGCATCACTTTTCGCAGCTTCCACGTTCAGCGTTTACCCTCGCCGACGGAGCCCAAACGGAAGACGCCGCCGCAATAGCCAAACTAGTCCTCGAATCCAACCCAGGCACTCTCCCCAAGGCCCTATACAGGCCCACCATCCAATGGACCCCAGAGCTCGTGGACAAGGTCCTGAAGCGCCTCTGGAACCACGGGCCCAAGGCTCTCCAATTCTTCAAGCACCTGGGCCGCCACCCCTCCTACACCCACTCTTCCTCGGCCTTCGACCTCGCCATCGACATCGCGGCCCGCATGCGCGACTATAACTCCGCATGGGCCCTCCTGTCCCGCATGCGCTCCCTCCGTCATGGCCCAACTCCTCGCACCTTTGCCATTCTCGCTGAGCACTACGTCTCCGCTGGAAAGCCCCACCGCGCCGTGAATCTTTTCCTCTCCATGCAAGACTACGGTTGCCGCCTGGATCTTCACTCCTTCAACACCATCCTCGACATCCTCTGCAAGTCCAAGCGCGTTGAAATGGTGCACGACCTCTTCAAAACCCTAAGAAACAAATTCAATGCCGATAGCGTTAGTTACAACATAATCGCCAACGGTTACTGCATCGTTAAGCGCACGCCGATGGCGCTGCAAGTTTTGAAGGAGATGGTGGAGCGAGGGATTAGCCCTACCATGGTCACGTATAACACAATGCTGAAAGGCTATTTCAGGAATAAACAATTGAAAGAGGCTTGGGAGTTTTACTTGGAGATGAAGAAGAGGAAATGCGAGATTGATGTTGTGACTTACACCACTATGATTCACGGTTTGGTGTTGCGGGTGAGGTTAAGAAATCTCGTAGGGTTTTTGATGAGATGGTGAAGGAAGGTGTGGCTCCTTCGGTTGCTACTTACAATGCTTTGATTCAGGTTTTGTGTAAGAAGGAGAGTGTGGAGAGTGCAATGGTGGTTTTTGAGGAGATGGTGAGGGAGGGGTTGTGTGTGCCTAATGTGACAACTTACAACATTGTGATCATAGGTTTGTGTCATGTTGGGGACATGGAGAGGGCGTTGGGGTTTATGGGGAGGATGGAGGAGCATGGTTTGAGGGCTAGTGTTCAGACTTATAATGTTCTAATTCGATACTTTTGTGATGCTGGGGAGATTGAGAAGGGTTTGGAGGTGTTTGGGAAAATGGGGGGTGGCGAGTGTTTGCCTAATTTGGATTCGTACAATGTTTTGATTTGTGCAATGTTTGTGAAGAAGAAGTCGGAGGATTTGGTGGTGGCTGGGAAGTTATTGATGGAGATGATTGATAGAGGGTTCTTGCCTAGGAAGTTTACTTTTAATAGGGTTTTGAATGGACTTGTTCTTACAGGAAATCAGGAGTTCGCAAAGGAGATACTTAGAAAGCAGAGCAAGTGCGGAAGGGTTGTTCGTCGTTTGAAATTGTGACATGTTTTATTGTTGGATTTCGTAGGTTTTTGTTTCTTTCTTAGCACCATTTAACATTTAGAAGCGGCTTCAATTGTTTTTGTCGAGATAATATTGGTCACTGCTCACTTGTGATGTTAGGTACTTGAAGGAAGACAATTCACATTGTTCTGAACATCAGGAAATGTATGGAGTGTTCAATTGGAGAGCATGTTCTGCATTCTGCTGGACACTCTGGTGATGAATCCACCATTGTTGAAAATGTTACTTTCAGGTTCATTTGAATATTCCATTTTGATATCCTTTTTTCTATTTGTGTTCTTGAACAAAACATTATATGGTGTTGATTTCAATGTTTTATGGTGCTTAAACTTTACATGATTATTGAGTTTCCTTGATTCTAAGCTTGGCTTATTTCAAGTTATAATGTGATATGTTGCTGAAACAGAGTTTGATACAGAGACATTATTTTGCAGTGACGAAATTATGGTATTTGATCAAATAGGTACAAATTTGCGGAGTGTGATCACGAACAATGCATTATTTAATCAAAGAGAGCATGCATGTCCGAAGTAGCCTCCAACGTTGCCTATTGAAGTCCATTACTAGCATAGCAACATTGCTCTCTCTTTTATTCAATTAATTGTTGAGAGGGCTCTTCCAATTGGGATAAAGGATTACTCCTTGCTTTCATGTTTTGATGTGACATTAGTTGTAGGATTAAGAAGTTGAGTGATTTATATTTTCTACTTTAAAGAGGTTGTAACAATAATATGGTCATTTTTTGGACTATACTTATACATAACTGAGTGAGAATATTTTCTCCTATTAAAGTCTTTTTCATTAAGAATTTGGTCATTTTTCATTATGTGGGCTTGTTTGTCGGTAGCTATTTAAACGCAAGTGTTCAAATTGCTATGGATGAAATTCATTGTTTACCAATAGATACTGTATTCTTGTTTCTTCTGGCAGCAGATTTCTAGGTTCTTGGGGACCTACTACCTGTCCTATTGTTGTTAAGAGTTTGTTATTTTCGTCTTCCCTTTTGATAGATTGGATTGAAACTTGAGTAGTGGACAGCTGGAGAGAAATAGCATAAGATTTATTAGGGCATCTCAGTTGGCAGAAGTTAAAAGTTAGAACCCCTTTTATGGGTAGTTTCTTTCTACCAAAGATTTAAAAACACATTACTTTCTTTGCTTTGCTTATCTAATAACAGTATATTAATATTATTTTTACTTTCTTTTCTTTGCTAATCAAATAAAGGAACCTTCCTTCTATCTCTCTTCTTTCACCAAAATAAATACGGGAAACTTTTCTTTCATTTGCCCTCGTTTTTTTTCTCTTACCCTTTTTTTTCATTTTTTCTTCGCTCCCTTCTTTTGAACCAAGCACCCATAGACTAACAGTGTGTTTGGATGAGAAATTTTACAAATTCAAGAAATTTTAAATTCTTGGCATTTGAATTATTTTGATTTTAATTTCTATCATTCTTGAAATATTTTGTTTGGATGAGTCAATTCAAATTTCTTAAATTTTAAATTGTTAGGTTGAATATGATAATTTTATTCCATCATAATAAAAATTGATTTTAAAAATATATTTATATGTTAATATTTTTAAATTAAATTTTATAAAAATAAATATTAATCCATTTTTAAATATTTAATAATTTTAAAAATTAATATTAGATAATATTTAATAATTTTAAAAATTAATATTAGATAATGTTTAACAATTTTAAAAATATTTTTGAATATCCAATAATTAAAAGAATGAAGAGATAAGATAAAATATATAGGTGAAATAAGAAAAATAAATATGAGGAATTTCAAATTCTCCCATTTATGGGAGAATTTGAAATTCTACTATTTTAAAGAATTTCACAAATGCTTGGATTTCAAATTCTTTGTAAATTCCTCATCCAAACAAAGCATTTCACCTCAAGAAATTTGAAATTCTTCAAATAAATGAATTACCCTATATAAATTCCTCATCCAAACACACCCTAAAGGTGGTTTTCTCTTTTCCTTGTCATGGTATTTGTCGGCTTTTTTGTTCACAAAAACGTGTGTCATCGAGCAAAATATTAATAACTACTATTTTTACAAGGAAATAAACTAATTCAACTATAAAAATCGAGGAAAATGTATCACGATTAGGGATGACAAAAATACACGCACTCGCAAATAAAATTCGCTATTGATAATAAATGAATAGGCTAATTGGATACCCACGGATAACGGGGACGAATAATTTTTTACCCGTTTATAAATGGGGAAGGGGCGAGTTTGATGATATTCATACCCGCGTGTACTCGTTTAATAATATTTCTTAAATATCCTAATTATCCTTGTACCCAGTGTTTTAAAAATCATATCGAACCAGCTAGTCGGACCGGTTGAATCGGGAACTGGTGGTCCAGCCGGTTTGAACTTTAAGTTGGATCGGTTATCATTTGACTTGTTTCAAACCGGATTGAACTGGTCAATTTTTCGGTCCGATCAATGAACCGGTGGGTCAAACCGATTCAACTACAAATTTTTTTTAAGGGACCACAAACCACAAAAATAATAATGAGAATTGAATTTTTAATGGTAGAACAAAGAGTCTTATTAAACATAACAATGACTACTTGTTCTAATGTATTTATTTGTAATATATGCAACTTAAATAAATTTTATAGCATATTATTAATTTTAAATTATATATTTAATAATATAATATCTATGTAGATATTACATATTTTATTTTGTGATATCAATTGCAAGCATATTATATATGTACATATTATTTATATTTTTAATTTGTATTAATATACAGTTTATCATGTAACTTTTTTATTATGTATTTCTTTATACAAAATAAAAATAAAGATAATTTTAAATAAGAAGAAAATTGAAATTTAAAATAGGATATGAATTTATTAAAATTCATAATATAAAATATATTTAACATGAATATTTTTTTTAAAAAATTAATAAAAATTGAGTCATGTTGTTCAATTAGTGACTCACCGGTTCAACCTTTGACCCACTAATTCATTACCCTAACTAGTTCGATGACCGGTCCGGTTTTTAAAACTATGCTTGTACCACATAACCCTAAAATTACACTCTCTCATCTTGTTTTCTTACAAAAGTGAGGTTGATGAAGTTACCAACATGTGTTAAGCATGTTATAGAATTATGTTAGATGTAATTTGATTAATTTTTTAACTTTGATTTGACCAATAAAATTTATGTATTTTAAGTTGTTTACTTTCGTTTGGAATTATCAGATTGAATTACTATAACTTTGTGATGAGACTTTAACTTATTTGTGAGATTGATGTATTTTAAGTTATTGATTATCTTTCATTTTTATTATTATTTCAACAAAATTAACGTTAAATACAAGTTCAAAATTAACATTGAATTTTTATTTTTAATATTTCAATAACATTAAATATAAACTTAAAATTATTTGTAATATAATTTTTTTTAATTTCTTAAAAAATTTATAAATATCCATTGATATCCGTGGGTATTCAATAAATTCTTGGATACTCGCTTAATGGATACCCGCACGGATATGGGGTGAGTATGGGGTCAATTTTTATCCAGCGGGCGCGAGGGCAAATTTACTATTACTCACTCCCATGAGGCCTCATTGTCATCCCTATCCACGATGGGACTCCTGAAATTGTGAGATTGCTAATCATACTACGTTGTAATATTTTACTATACTTAAAAAAATGGTAATGAAAATAATTTTTTTTATGAAGTTAAAAAAAAACAGTTTTGCCCAAATAAAAGAGAGATTAAATGGAAGTACATGAAATGTAATTGTATTAAAACAGAATGCAACCTATCAAAGGGGCTTGAGTGAATGTTGAAAGAGATGTTCACATTTAATATATGATTGTATATCGAATAAAATTGTTTCTAAAATAATATATATATATATATATAGAGTGACGGATCCAGAAATTTTAGATAGTGGGGGTAAAATTTATTCATATATTTGTAATGTTAAAATTTTTACATATAACTTTTAAAAGTATAAATATATCATAATTATTTTTTTACAAGTTTTTATATCTATGATTACGATTAAGGATAAAAAAAAGAATAGGTTAAACTAGGTTATATTATAATTTAATAGGTTTGAACTTAACTTTCTTTAAAAATACATGTCCTAAATATGGCTTATTTATTTATCGTAGATATTTTCTAAATGTTTGGTTAGAACTACAATCATAAAAACCTACTTTATAATAATTTAACACTATTAAAAATATAAAGATAAATATGTTAAATCTTATAAAAATCAAGTTTGACTTATTTATGATATAAACATGTTTTTAATATATGATAAAGTTTTTAGATGATAATTTATTTTAAAACATATTTTATAATAAAAATTCTAAATAGAACATAAATTTTCTAATCTTTTCTATTTTGATTTTTTTAATCAACATATACAATCTCATTATCTTTACTATTTTGATCTTTTTAATCAACATATACAATAAATTGAAAGCATAAAAGGTAAACATACATGCTACAAAATTTATTTTATTGATTTTTTTAATATATTACGTTATATATGTATATATATTATAATTAAATTTTTTTAAAAATTCCTTATCACATATAAAAACTAATTTTCTTCAAAAATTTGACAAATATCAGATAAATAAACACTTTGTCTAAATTTATATTTTATACATACTATAATTTAAATATATATATATATATATATATTATTAAAAAATAAATTTTATTTTTAAAATATATTATTCTTTAATAAAAATTATATATGTATAAATTAATAAAAAATATATGTATAAAATTATAGTAGGGACAAGTGCCCCCACTCTAATCAATGTAGATCCGTGCCTGTATATATATAATGAAACTATTTTTTGGTGATAACATAATAAAACTTAAATATATCGTTTTGATTGTTGTATCAACACAATTTTTTTTAGTAGGTGTATTAGCAGAATTACTCTGGGTGAAAAAGCACAAAATGATTTAAAGTCTTCTGAGTAAAAGACATGAAAAATGTTCCACGATGAGTCTCTTCAAGAAGCCAATCAGGCAACGTTCTAATAATCTCCCACTTCCAAGAAAGTAGTGTGATCATAGTATAAACAACAGTTTTTTCAAATAAAAGGATATAATAATTGGATGTGCAAAATAAACGTAATAGCATTAAAATATAATAAATCTTAAATGTATAATGCATTATTATATTTCACCTAAGTCATTATGCATCGATGAGATATCATTGTGCTGTCAAGTCAAAAAAGAAAAGATGCTATTCCCCTAAATACATGGTTTCAGTCTTTCAGAAGATGGATGGATTTAGCCATTTAGGCACGATGGGTTTTGCCACAACGCTGTTTCTAAACAATTTTTCAGTTTGATGACTTGGACTGGGTTCAACAGACATCAAATCAATGTGTTAGGTTGAACAAAACTTGGTCCACAATTAAATAAACATTATCTTCTTGAGTGAACCCAGTTAATTACATTGAGATAAAGAAGAACGACAAGAAATAAAAAAATTAAATAATTTAAATAATAATAAAAAAAAGAAAAAGGTTTGCTGTTGAGAGTGGGATTTGAACCCACGCCCTTTCGGACCAGAACCTTAATCTGGCGCCTTAGACCAACTCGGCCATCTCAACAATCTGTTGAAATGGGAAATGTTCTCATTATTTAAACAGGTAAGACAGTTATTCTAATTTTCCCGTTTTCTACTTTCATTTAATTCAGTCTTAGCATCAGCATGTGGGGCAAGCTTAACACCTTATTCATTTTGAAAAACCTTATTTTAGTTGTATTTTAAAAGCTAAAATTAATTTTTTTAAATTTAAAGTCAACAATACCCTTAATTTTACATGAATTATATTTAAATTAGGTTAAGTCCAAACAGTTTCTTTGTGAAGTTACTCCAAGTAATTAAAGCAGCAGTTTTAGGCCTCATATTTTCAAGGTCCTGTGATTTTATATTAATGCAACTGATTATATCTAATATATGATTTAAGACAATTAATTGGATAAATCTAGATGATATTTCATTTCTTAAAATTTTTATACCTTTTTCATTCTTATATATTTATTAAATATCTTCTGTTCTAACACTACAATCAAGTTGATTAATAAAATTCCTTGAGATTTAAGTGACAGGTAGAATAATGGTCAATAATAAATTATTGGTTTAAATATTAAATTCAATTTTTTAAAATAAAATTTTGAGTTTAAATATTATGCATAATAAAAATGTGATGAAAAGAAAAAATCTCACTAAAAATTTTATTCAATTTTTTCAATAAATATCAATAATCGATAAAATTAGTTAATATTTTATATCAATAATATTAATAATACAATTAAAAAAAACTACCTGTAGTGCATTATCATGCATTGCCATCACCAAATCAAATCAACACCAACTATGGTGCTGGGTTTACAATTCTCCACCACTCTGTTTTTCTTCTCATATATGCTTGATAATTATAGTGATGTCATCCATTGAATTCATCATTTTCTTCTACAAGTTAAGATATTTTTGTTGTTGTTGCAATCATTTTGTCCTATAATAATGATAAAAAATATACATATATTATCCTTTAACAAACGTGAGATATGTTAAAGATTCGGGGAAATTCACCGGCCCATGATATTGCAAACTCATAAACAGGAAGCCATCATATCATAGTTGCAATCGCACATGCCAATGGTTTGAACAGTAATACTATGATATATCCCATCATTTTATTTTTTACATTTTACTTGGGGCATTTAAATAGGGACTTTTTTAACTCATTTTTCCTTATTAAGAAGAAGAATGGGCATTTAAATGTGATTTGGCTCGATTTTTATTAAAGTTATTTGAATTAAATAAAAAAATTATGTATAGTTTGATTTTAATTATTTTTTACACATTAAATATTAATCAATATTTTATGTGAGAGTTTTTTTTTTTAAGTTTTTCTATAATGAAAGAGTTTGTAAGAATTTTTAATTTTTTAATTTAATTTAACTTTTGTTTATAATAATAATTTGTGAATTAAATATTTATATTTTAAAATAAATTATCAATAAAAAAAAAAAATTTGATACCACACAAACTATTTATCATAAATATAAAATATAATTTATATGTTTAAAAATATTTATATATACTAATTTTAAATATAATTTATATATTTAAACATAATATTATATATATATATATATATATATATATATATATATATATATATATATATATATATATATATATACTAATATATAAAGGAGATGTTCTTTTTAGTAATCACCTTGTTTTACACATTTTGTTGACCATTATATCATTTCATTTTAAAAAAATATAAAAATAATATTTTTATCAAAATCAAGACCTCAAAATTAATTGACTAATTATAACATTAGATCAACATATATTTATTACTTAATTTTTATTTTATTTTATTTTTAATAGAAACACAAAATGTCTCGACCTTAATTATATATATAATAAACATGTCTATATTTTATACGGTTAAAATACTAGTGCATTATGAAATTCAAACTGAACTAAATCAATATGTTGTGGATTGATTTGGTTTGATGTTGCAATTTTTAAATTTTTTTATTTCAATATTAACTAAAAATTATAATATTACGTTATTTGTTTAAGAATTGTGCATCAAAAATAAAATTATAAGTATACTAATACTAAAAACTAGTATTTTAGCATCTACAATACATAAGTTAAATGTTTATTATATATAACTAAAAAATTCTAACAAATTATATACACAAATAAATATTATCTTTGATAAAGGTGTCAAAATGAACCAACTTGATTGACACAGGTTAACTCAACAAAAATTGGTACTTTAAACGGGTTAAATCAATCCAACTCATTTTCTAATGAACCAGAAAAATTTAACTCACCACGAGTTAGTTGATTAATTTATCAAAATTTTTTAAAATTAAAAAATTAAAAATATATATTAACGATATGTTCCTATTTTTAATAAATAAAATAAAAAATTATAATTTTTTAATATAAAAAACCAAATTTACTATTGATTCAAATATAAATAAAAAAATATTAATCAAAATTTTAAATACGTCTTAATATATTATAAAGTATAGTTATGGGGATCAAACATCTTTCGTAAGGTACAATTTAATAACTTACAATTTAATAAAAAAAAATCTTTTATATATGTATCAATTTGTATACCTATATTATATATTAGGAATATATATATATATATATATATATATATATATATATATATATATATATATATATAAATAAAAGTGTGATTTGATTTGAGTTAATATCACATTTCAATCCAAAAATTGAGCTGAACTGCATAATTTAGGAAAATAAAAATTAACATAATTTTCCATCATTTCCAATTTTTTTAATCAATTTGTGATTTTGATTTGTGTTCAATTGAACTAATTCTAACACCAAACAATAGATGCAGAAAAAAATAAAATTAACGCCTGGTCCAAATAAAATATTTTTAATAATAAACAATGCCTCTATAGTAAAAAAGTAAAATTAAAATATATTGAAAAGATAAAAAAAAATGTATAATTTAGTGAAACCCATATAACATGTTAAAGATTAAAAAGAAATCAATTAAAGGGGATACTTGCTTAAATTTTAAAAAATAAAATAAATGAGTGATGTGTAGAATTCAGATTTATTTTAGATTTTAAAGAGGAATGTTAGGTAGTGGATGTTCTAACATTTATCATGTATTTTTATTTTTATTTTTCCAACTACATCGTATTACTTATCATATTTTTTATTTTTCTCTTTTATTTCTTTTACAGAAGTCGAATAGTAATTTGCATGTCAAAAAAATACTTTTAGATTAGTTTTGGGTTTTGGGGGATATGGTGGCTCTAACAAACGTTTAGACTTTAGAGTAGTATTCAATTTATTATGGGTATCTCTTAATTCACTGAAAACAGAATTTTACTTATTGTAATTGTCTCTAATCTTAATATTTTTTTGCAAAATTAAAATTGTATACAATTTTTTTTATTAAATAAATCGTCTCAGCAGCATGTGAATATAAACCATTAAGATAACTCATTAGATTAATCTAACATTCCATTGATTACATTGAAAAAGACAAACGGAACCAACTTACTCTAAATTCAAAAGTGGAGCAACAATCTGTGTGAGCTACGTAGTTCACCAATTTTAAAGTATTTTTAACAATTTAGTTAGTTTAATTTAATCGATTAATTCAATTATTTGAACCAAACTAATTAAATGGGTTTTTTTTTCTTCTCTTATTGAATTTGACTCAAACCAAACGGTCCAAACCAATAAGACCATGTATTCATTAGTTTGAATATTTAATTTATATTTTACAATCTGATAACCCCGATCTAATGATCTTTAATTTAATTTAATTTTTTTTTCATTTCTCTTCTTTTGCCAGAAGTAAAAAAACTGTGATGATGTCCAAAAGGTTGGCTTGTCCACACTGGATTGGGCCTGGACCAGTATAGGCCATGATTAGATCACTTTTAACACATCAAATAGGAACAATAATTATTAACACTAAAATACTACTTTATTTATATGGGGGTCAATCATAATCTCTTATTACAAATACATTAATACAGGATAAAAATCAATTCAAGGATGACTACATTTTAATTTTTCTTTATAATTATTTAAATATATTCTGATATTAATATTCTTACGAATATTTTGAACGAATATTTATCTGCTTGTTAATTTTGTAATTTTTAACAAAATCCATCTATAAAAGAAAGAGTGTCAATCAAATATTATATTATTATAATTACTCTCATTATTGCAACAATTTTGTACGTCATTGGTATGTATATTAATATATTAATTACCAAATAAAAATTAGAATGTATATACTCTTTTGTGTCTAAGATATAAGAAAAAAGAAAATCACATGCATATTAATTTTAAATTTAACGGATTTTTCCTAATTTGACCTCATTTGTTGTAAAGGTGTAAATAGGTTAAATAGACTTAAGCTTTGTTAAGCCTAAATTTGACTTTTTTTGAAAATACATGTCATAAATTTGATCTATTTATTTGTCATATATCTTTTTAAAGGATTAACCTAACTTTCAAATTTGTTCAATAGCCTATTTTATAATAATTTTGATATCAAGTTAGAAATCAAAGATAGATATGTTAGGTTTTATAAAATTAAATCTAACTTATTTATATGAGATAAATATTTTTTAAGGTTAATAACTTATTTGTAAATATTTTTTGTAATAAAAATGTTAAATAGGACATAAATTTATCTTTCAATAAACTTATAAACTACACTTTTTTTTATATAAGTCGACATGCTTTAACTTATAAAATGGAAATTATATATATATATATATATATATATATATATATATATATAATACATTATAACAAATTTGATATAATAATAAATATTTTTTATTTAAATAGGTTAGTCTAGTAGGTTAGTAAACCTTTTAAATGACATAAAGTTTGAACCTTTAATTTAATTGGTTCTAATAAAAGCATTGGTTTGGCCTATGTTTTAAAAAGTTTGGCTTGATGTAGGTTAGGTCATAGACTCGTGTCCAACAATTTGACATGTTTTCATCCCAAATTTATTATTACTATTTTCAAAACACCTTTCATTTAATTGAGATTTTATTTTCCTTGAATTTTGCTCTCTTTTTTGGTATCAAATTTCAATAAAGCATAGATTGAATAGTTCAAAAGAAAAATTTATTTATTTTAAGTGAAATTAGTGCAATTAAATTATACTAACCAATTTTATTAATTAGTGTAAATTAGTTTTTTTTTTCATATATAAGACTTGAGAGAGTACTATATAAGAAACATTCATGGGTTCGACTTCTCATGAATTCATCCTCAAGTATTGTACTGCCCTTGTATTTTGCCAACTAATTTATCATTCTAATATTTTCTGACTAATGTATCATTTATGTATTTTATCGACTAGTTTATTATTTTGTTGATTAATATATCATCTATGTATTTATTTAATTGTATGTTTTTGAAGCGCATGTATTGATTGAGTATCGTGTCGGTAACATGCTGAGTTAATATCTACTTTGATTATAGTTAAGGAATATTCGGAGAGATAGCCCCCAATATATAGATATTTCCTTTGCACTAAAAAGACAGATTTACTCATTGGTGTTTTAGGTATAGATAGTTACTAGATGTTTTGGTGATCGTCCCCCATATTAGAACAATAACTATATAACAAATACCCAAAGACAACAATTTTTTGATGATCCTAAATTACATGATCCTTAATTAATTTATACACAATAAAAAAACTCACAACATAACTTTAAAAAAAATTAATGAAAGTTTATATATATATGAGTGAAAAATAATTTTTATCTTAAAAATTAGTTTTGTTAAGTCTCACTATGTTGTTAATATATTTTCTTATAATAATTAGAATTTATCTCAATATCATTATACCAATACTTCAATTATGCAAGGTATAGGTTAAAGATCTCGTATCAACAAAAAAATATTTTTTTTAATGAATATAATTTACGTATCTCTTAAAGTTAATAATTAAATATTAATCTCTATTAACCGAACATTATTTTAATGGAAATCAAACATAAAAAATAATGTCAACAACAGTCCCCAAAGAAATCAGAAAAAAAAAAAAAAAAAAATCAACATTCCTTAGCCCATGGTGTGAGTTTCTGTGGTAATTCTTCAAGCACCTGGGCCGCCACCCCCGCCTACACCCACTCCCCCTCGGCCTTCGACCATGCCATCGACATCGCGGCCCGCATGCGCGACTACAACTCCGCATGGGCCCTCCTGGCCCGCATGCGCTCCCTCCGCCATGGCCCAATTCCCCGCACCTTCGCCATCCTCGCCGAGCGCTACGTCTCCGCCGAAAAGCCCCACCGCGCCGTGAATCTCTTCCTCTCCATGCACAACTATGGTTGCCGCCAGGATCTTCACTCCTTCAACACCATCCTCGACATCCTCTGCAAGTCCAAGCGCGTCGAAATGGCGCACGACCTCTTCAAAACCCTAAGAAACAAATTCAACGCCGATAGCATTAGTTACAACATAATTGCCAACTGTTACTGCATCGTTAAGCGCACGCCGATGGCGTATAACACGATGATGAAAGGGTATTTCAGGAATAAACAATTGGAGAGCATGTTCTGCATTCTGCTGGACACTGGTGATGAATCCACCATTGCTGAAAATCTTGCTTTCAGGTTCATTTGAATATTGCATTTTGATATCCTTTTTTCTATTTGTGTTCTTGAACAAAACATTATATGGTGTGGATTTCAATGTTTTATGGTGCTTAAACTTTACATGATTATTGAGTTTCCTTGATTCTAAGCTTGGCTTATTTCAAGTTACAATGTGATATGTTGCTGAAACAGAGTTTGGTTCAATAAGCATTTTTCTTCTTGTTATCCTTGGATGTGTATACATAACACAAGGGCCATGGACTCTGTTAGTTGGCAAGTAGGATATTGCTTAGGTTCATTTTAAGTAAATCAATATGCGAAAGCCTAGAGAATCCTCAATGCTGAGGGCATTTGCAAAAATAGGCAGTGAATTGGTTAAGAGCTCACGAGGCTGACACCGGTTATCCTGTCTATGATTTACTTTTCTATTAAAATTTTAGCTGGTGGATATGGTAGGTACATCATTTATTAGAGCATCTACAATGGGAGTTGCTTATAAGCAACTTCCATCCACTTTAAATGGGTCCCACCATACCAGGTCACTTATAAGCAATTCATAGTGCTAAACACCATTCCTTGCTGAAGCAATGAAGCTAAAAAAATTGGAACTTTTCTTGCCTCGTAGGATCACTCCAATGGCAAATTCTTGTAAGCTCTGTTGCTTATTTTTAAGATACATCTAAGCACTCCCTGTTGGGGGTGCTCTTATCAAGTTAGTTGTTAATGTATTTTCTTCAACTTTCATGATAGTCATGTTTTAAGAAAGCAGGAAAGTTGAAAGGTTCATAAATAATGTTGTTACTGTTCTAATAAAAAGCTGCATATATTATTTGGGTTTGTGTGACGATCACAGGAGATGCTAGATATGAAAATAACTGATAGAAACAGTTTCTTTATTTTAATTGTTCTTAAAAGAATGAAATTGGATATTTCCTGCACTTGACCAAGCACCTCTCAGTATGTTTTTCAGTCAAGCATGTGATTTTGAAAACAATATTAATAACCAGGAATTCCTCGGCCACTACTTTTATTCCTTTGCATTGATATCTATGCATATATATAAGTTCATATATACTATTTAACCTAAACGCTCTTCATTCAAAATAGACCATTACTTTTCTTTTGGAAGAGGCTGTACATTGAAGGGGTGTTTCTTTTGAAATGCTTTATGCAGCGTTAACTCCTTTTAGCAAACAATGTTCCAATTTGAATTTTGACATTCTTTTTTCCAAAGGGTATACTTAATAAATGAATGAAAGATAGCTAAATTGCGTGGATGGTGCATTTAGTGGCTATCTGGCTTATCTGCTTGTTTAGCAGATTATATACCTTTTTGTTCAACTGAATTTTATGTGCTCTTCCATATACAACTGTATAATGAAGGTCAAAGTTCACCATTATTCATATTAACCAATATCTTGCTCATTACCCAAATTTTAACCACACCTGGCCCAACTGTGAATGCTAAGCTAGTCTTCTACAATTTGATCCTATTTCAGGCCTGAAGATGGGAGAACATTGGTACTTATTTGCCTGCTACAACTTTGCCACATTGGGCTATACTACATGATTGGTTTGACATTTTTTAGATGTAGTATGTTTTTGGGTTTGTCTGTTTAACATGTGAAGAAAGATGGGCATATGGGTCCTGTTGACTGCCTCTTCGGAATGTTGGTTCATTTGCTAAATGAAATTGGATATTTCTTGCTCTTACAATTCAAGGGTCTATCACGGATGATCATGAGTGTTACAGTTCCTTCAAGCATACTCAGAATTCACCCGTTGCTTTACATTAGAGTTCTGCAAATGAACCAGTGGCATCATTCTTTTCTACCTTTTGGTAGTACTCAATTGTAACTTGGGTTAAGCTTGATCAATCAAGTATTCTGTAATTTCAGTGCAGGGATGAAGTCGGGCTAGATAATGTAGCTTTAAACACAATAATCCACGAATCATCTTCCTTGCGTCCCAATTCAGTCTAGTGTAAAGTCAAATATGTACTGTGTTTTGAAATGAAGAACTCTTTGTAATTTACCAAATGTATTATTTGATACAGAGACATTATTCTACAGTGACCAAATTATGGTATTTGATCAATTAGGTACAAGTTTGCGGAGGGTGATCACGAACAATGCATTATTTAATCAGGAGAGCATGCATGTCCGAAGTAGCCTCAACGTTGCCTATTGAAGTCCATTACTAGCTTGGCAACATTGCTCTCCCTTTTATTCAATTAATTGTTGAGAGAGCTCTTCCAATTGGGAAAAAGGATTACTCCTGGCTTTCATGTTTTGATGTGACATTAGTTGTAGGATTAGGAAGTTGAGTGATTTATATTTTCTACTTTAAAGAGGTTGTAACAATAATATGGTCATTTTTTGGGATATACTTGTACATAACTGAAGTGAGAATATTTTCTCCGGTTAAAGTCTTTTTCATTAAGAATTTGGTCATTTTTCATTATGTGGGCTTGTTTGTTGGTAGCTATTTAAACGCAAGTGTTCAAATTGCTATGGATGAAATTCATTGTTTGCCAATAGATACTGTATTCCTGTTTCTTCTGGCAGCAGATTTCTAGGTTCTTGGAGACCTACTACCTGTCCTATTGCTGTTAAGAGTTTGTTGTTTCCGTCTTCCCTTTTGATAGATTGGACTGAAACTCGAGTAGTGGACAGCTGGAGGGAAGTAGCAGAAGATTTATTAGGGCATCTCAGTTGGCAAAAGTTAAAAGTTAGGACCCCTTTTATGCGTAGTTTCTTTTTTCCAAAGATTTAAAAACACATTACTTTCTTTGCTTAGCTAATAACAGTATATTAATATTATTTTTACTTTCTTTTGTTTGCTAATCAAATAAAGGAACCTTCCTTTTATCTCTCTTCTTTCACCAAAATAAATATGGAAAACTTTTTTTTCATTTGCTCTCCTTTTATTCTCTTACCCTTTTATTTTTTTTTCTATTCATTTTTTCTTCACTCCCTTCTTTGAACCAAGCACCCATAGACTAAAGATGGTTTTCTCTTTACCTTGTCATGGTAATTGTTGGCTTTTTTGCTCACAAAAATGTCTGTCATCGAGCAAAATATTAATAGCTGCTATTTTTTCAAGGAAATAAACTAATTCAACTATAAAAACCAAGGAAGATGTTCCACGATGTGACTCCTGAAATTGCAAGATTTCTAATCATACTAAGTTGTAATATTTTACTATACTTTAAAAAAAATGGTAATGAAAATAATTCTTTTATGAAGTTAAAAAAACAGTTTTGCCCAAATAAAAGAGAGATTAAATGGAAATATATGAAATGTAATTGTATTAAAACAGAATGTAACCTATCAACGGGGCTTGAGTGAATGTTGGAAGAGATGTTCACATTTAATATATGACTGTATGTTGAATAAAATTGTTTCTAAAAGAATATATATATAGTGAAACTATTTTTTGGTGATAACATAATAAAACTTAAATATATCGTTTTGATTGTTGTATCAACACAATTTTTTTTAGGTGTATTAGCAGAATTACTCTGGGTGAAAAAGCACAAAATGATTTAAAGTCTTTTGGGTAAAAGACATGAAAAATGTTCCACGATGAGTCTCTTCAAGATGCCAATCAGGCAACGTTCTAATAATCTCCCACTTCCAAGAAAGTAGTGTGATCATAGTATAAACAAACAGTTTTTTCAAATAAAAAGATATAGTAGTATTATATAAAGCAAAGCAGAAAAACGTTGTCTTTGAAGAATTTAGTTAAGATAGAGGTTTGGTTGTTTGAACACGTGGCTTTCCGTAGGTATCTCCCTCCACGCAGAGGCAGAGCGATATGGAAGCAACGGCAACCATATATATAAAATATAAAAAAAAAAAAAATAGTTTCAAGTTCCAACCCAACCCAATCTCACTGACTCAGTAAGATGCTTTTGATAGTAAGACCCTGTTCTTCTTCCGTGAGTATTCATCATTTTCAGCCCAAGCCGCAGCGTAGCAGAAACGTCGTCGTTAGATGCTCCTTGAGCAGCGTGGAAGAGAAAAGAGGATTGGATTCGGAGCTGCAGGCTTCGGTGCCGTTCCCTCCGATCAGGGTGGCGAAGAGAGTGGTTCTGGTGAGGCACGGGCAGAGCACGTGGAACGCGGAAGGGAGGATCCAAGGAAGTTCCAATTTCTCGGTTCTCACGAAGAAGGGCGAGTCTCAGGCCGAGACTTCGCGCCAAATGCTCATCGACGATCACTTCGATGCATGCTTCGCTAGGTTTCTTCTTCTCATCACTTTAATTCGATCCATTGCTTGTTTATTGCCATTGCTTATTGTGCTCTTTCTTGTTGTAATCTAGTCCTTTGGCTCGATCCAAGAGAACCGCTGAAATCATTTGGGGACCTCGCCAAGAGACCATCGTTCCCGACATTGACTTGAGGGAAATCGATTTGTACTCCTTTCAAGTATGCTATGCTCCACCCTAACATAATATTATAGTTTTTTGTTTTAGGATAAATTTGATTAAACATCCATTTTGGTCCATGAATTGGGAAGCCGTTGTACTCTCATATTAGTCTCTCAAACTCATAAATTCTCAAACAAGTCCTTGAAATGTCGAATATGTACTTAAATTTAATTACTTACTATCTTTTTGGTCTTGAATATATATCAACATTCTTACTTTAGTCACATTTTTTCAAGTTTTAGACTAATGTGATAGTAAATTTGCACTTTAGGGTCTTATTTAATAATTTCTTAAGTTTAGAAACTAATATGACAACGCCTTCTAAATTCAAAGGCCAAAGTGGGTGTTTATTCGTTTAAGTTTTTATGCGCATTTAGACCGTCATCTAAATCCTAGGCTTTAAAGTAGTTAGTATAAAGGTCAACAAAATTATTATATTTGTCAATTTCTGATTGATTAATAGTATAAAAACTAGTTACGTCGGCCAAGCATATTCTATTTACTCTAGTTGTTTTTCACTACTATTTGAAAAATAATTTAATTAAAATGCACTCACCTGTTAAAGGTTTTATATATTGTCGTCTAATTATACATTGTCTTGTCATGTATGATAAGATTAAGATTATTGAATTTTGTGATAATTATTGACGTTATATTTAATTTTAGATTGATTTTTAATTAGTTGCTACTTGATAGGGTAAAATTCTGTACATTCAGTGTATGAAAGTCAAACTTTATACTACGACCTCTTTGGTTTAAGAAAACATTTTGCTTTCTTTTTGCTATTCACAGTTATAAAATTGTCAACTTGTTTTTGCTTTGTTTTCACGATGTTAAAGATTTAAATAGGAAATAGTGACAGCAAGGCTTTGTTGTTTCCACTGTTAGTTGTACAAATCTTTGTAATGAAGAAAACAAGTAAAAGTAGTGACATTTTTGTGATTATTCATAAAAATAAAAAATGAAAATTCAAAACATTTTGTCAAAGCAAGTAGACCTTTATTGTCAGATTTTTGAAAACATGGACAGAACAAAAATAAGAAAACATTTTTGTAAGAATTTCATTTCTATGCATTGTTCGAACAAAATGTTTTACATTGTCAATCAATGAGAACTATGGTTGGCTTGAGTTTTAAGATAACTATTGTAAATGTTAATAGACTTGCTATATATGGTAGATTGTGATTAAATGGCAGTGTAAAAATCATTAACACTGTTAGAGCGTACGTTATTTTTTCTTTTTGTAATTCTTAGTGAGAATGGGAAATGAAAAATAGCAATTTTTTTTTAACCAAACAAGCTCTTAACCAGTGCTTGTTGATTCACATGACAATGAGCTTGGTTTTCCTTAAGCATGACCTTGGATTCAAATCTTGTGTATGGAAAAAATAAGCATTAAGAGAGCTTTGCTTCCTTAAGTGGGTTCACCGAGCTCAACATAGATTAGTCAAGATTTAAAGTGACTTCTGCATAATGAGGGTCTTAAGGCCTGGAAAAAAAATAATCCAAACAAGCTCTTAGCTTTCTAGTCACGTATTGCCTTTGTTATTTGGATGGAAGAATAAAAATATTGATAATTTGAACTTTGAAAGATGAAATTGATAAAATTAATCTGTAAGGTACCGAATTGAATAAGCTTGTATCTTTTTAAGTACTAAAATAGTGGTTGTTCTAAGGTATGGCCTTGTGACTTGGTCTGACTGATCTCTTGTCGCTTTAGGGTCTGTTGAAGCATGAAGGGAAAGCGAGATATGGTGCTGCTTACCGTGAGTGGCAGGTGGATGCTGCGAACTTCATGATTGATGGCCATTATCCTGTTAGAGAGTTGTGGGACCGTGCTAGAAGCTGCTGGACTAAAATCTTAGCTCATGATAGCAGGTCTGTTCTTGTGGTTGCTCACAATGCTGTTAATCAGGCTCTTGTTGCCACAGCAATTGGTACCTGTTTCTCCCTCTGAGGAAATTTTGGTAATGAAAATAAAATATCAAAATTTTATCAATTTGAATAACGTGCTCATCTTTTCTTCCATTCCTAACAATCAGGTTTGGGGGCAGAGTATTTCAGAACATTACTTCAGAGCAATTGTGGTGTTAGTGTGCTGGATTTCATCCCGAGACCTGAGGGTGGATCTCCACATATTTGCCTTAACCGCTTAAATCAGGTAAATAGTACATTCACTGGGCAAAATGCCACAGCGCCGAGCTGCCGACCAGCTGAGTTTAAATGTGGGATTGGCTGTTATTCCCATGACAGAGCTTCAAAGTAAAAGCTGATGTGAATGCAGATTATGTTATTCTCTCTATATAATCCAAAAATTGTTTTTCGATCACAATGTGCTCAACAGTGTAGGCTGTTCTTTAAACAGAGTTGAAATATTAATGCAGACCCCTGGTTCGCCTGTTGCTGGTGGGAAATCTGCAGGTAGAGAGACAAGTAGGCGATTTATACTTGTTTGTAGTGGATCAACACAAGGAAATACAGAGGTAAGAAGCAAACACTAAAATGTATTTGATCCAGATGTAACTTGTCAAAGGATCATCAGCTGAAGTTCTAAAATTGAGTTTTTATTTTTTCCATTTCTGTGAATGTTATAACTGATGTGATGAGGGATAACCTACCCTTTGTGAGCTATCTATTTTCTAATGCTGGCAGCGAAGTGCATTCCTACAAACCCCAAGCAATTATTTGAAAAATCAAGTAGTTTACCAAGTGTTATTATGACTCATTCTAGTATCCAATGCACCTTGCGACATTTAAAAAAAAAAACTAGAATAGGAAGTATAGTGGAAGGTGTTCAGAGAAATAAAGTTTATGAAAGTGTTTATTGTATGACTAAAATTGATGTTTACTCAAATATCTTTTTTTGATGTGGTTTGGGTGCTTTAACTTCTTTGCAATATTTCTATTTCTTCCCCATATTTTATCAAAATCTTTATTGCTATAAAATTTGCATTAGAATGGAAAGTGTCAAATTAAAAGTCATTTGTATGCTTTCACCCAAAAGCATAGCTTTTGGCATAGTTGGTTCACCATTCATGGTATGATATTATAGCTGACTATGTGGTTTAGAGTTGTGCATTCACCGAATAACTTAAGCTTTTGATTCCAAATGCATTTCTTCACATACCAGTTCTAAACAAACTACCTTATGTTAACAGGATGGTTTTCCTTTTGCTGGTGATCAACCATTGAACATGCTTGGTGTCATACAGGTACTACATCCAATCATCAGAAATAAGTGGGCAGAAGTTATTTCATCTGACCTTTTGCATGTATAACAGTCCCAGAAATCTGCAGAGCTACTTCTTGATTTGAAAGTGAATTCCATAGTTAGCAGTCCTAACAAAGCTTGTGTTGAGACAGCCGTGGCCATCTCCAAGGTAAGCTCACTTTTGGTATGTCATAGTTAGTTCCGTCATGCCAAGTTCCCAGTTCTATCATGTCAAATTCCTATTTCCTAGTGTAATCTATATATTGCAAGGATTTGCATCTACGTCTATATAGACTCTGGTTTTTACTTTTTATATATATACCTGTTGAATTGTAAGCCCGAACTGGAGAATTTGAGTTTTCTATTTCTATTCTATTCATTGTTGTTCTCCTCTAATTAAATTGTTTGATATGAATTTAGGTGCAAGAAGCTGCAGATTGCTTGGGTGCTGACTGTGTGCCTCGATATGTTGAGATGAAGCAGATGGGGAACCTTGATGTTGAAACTATCTTCAAACAAACCAACACGGCAAGTAATGTTTGGATGTGTTTGTATGTGGAAGTGTGCATCAATCATTTGTTGACTTAAATGGATACTAATTAAGTTTTTTCTGTATTAGAATGATCTTGATTCTTGACAAAGGAATGACCGTAAGAATTTGCTAAATAAAAATTGAAGATGTTGTTAAAAGAAGCTTGAAAGAATTGAAACGTAGAAGAAACTTATGACCATCTCAATATACTAAGAAGTATAGCTAAAGGTTTTTCCAAGTGCTTGGTACTTGGTGCAAATAGCTGCTTCTAATTTTGATATCCATTTTTCTAGCTTCCTGAATAACAAGGCTTGGTCAACAGTTTAAGTGTGCATTGTCTGTATGTTCTGTCTAATATATATTATTTATTTCAGGATATATCCAATTTTCCACCATTTCAACCTGGGTGGTTAAATAGAATTGATGATGGGTTGAGAACAAAATTATGGGATCAATCTGGGAAAGCCTGGCGATCGCTATTGGATGAAATATCTGACGAATCTAGGCCAGAAGAAGTTGTAGTTGCAGTTGGTCATCCTGCAATCCACATAGCACTAATGGGGCACTGCCTTAATTTGACAAAAGAATGGTTGGGATCATTTCATCTTGATGCAGGGAGCGTGAGTGTTGTTGACTTCCCTGATGGACCTAAGGGAAAAGGTGTCATCAGGTGCATAAATTACACTGCACATTTGGGGAGATGGTCCATACCTATTACTAGATCAACAGAGGATGGTGAAGAGTTTTAACTGTATAACTAGAGAGAAATTAAATTGAAATGACACCCCATCACCCAAGTGTGGAGTTTCAGAGGCTCAATGTTATCATGATTGTTGAAACTTTAAGGCATGATCATTGAATCTTATAAGGTCTTAGCCAGGGGGGTGACCTGGGATGTGACAGCACGGTTTTTCTTGCCTTCCTCGTAATGAAAGCTATATATATATACATGACTTGGTCTGATGTGTGCAGTTCATAGCACCAATCGCCCAAGATTACTTTGTCAGTGGTTTTGAATATTCTAATAGCAATTCTTGATATTGTTGCTATATACTGTTTGATGAATGATGATTGCTGGCTATGTTCAATGTTCCCGAATATCTCGAGATACAAAAAGAGAAGTTATTAGATAAGTCGAATGAAGTAGGTACTAGTTGAGGAGGCATTTAATATGTTATGGCTAAAACGTTGTTCTGTCTGGTACTTTTTATTCCTCTCTTTCTCTTTACAGATAATCAGTTAAAGAAATCAAGTTCTATATTCTTTTTTATACAATGAGTTCAGAAATATGAAGGAAAGAAAAAAAAAAAGTTCATTGTGATATTAACTAATTTAATTAAATACTTTTTAGTCCTTTGTTTACCTAACAGTGTAAAAAAAAATTAGAAGCTATTCCTAGATGCTTCATGTTTGATGTAAGTTCAATGGTATGTGACGCCCTATCAAACATGCAGTAAGAAAACAAGGATAGAATTAAAAAAAAAGTTTAATTTTATCAAATAACAGATAAAATAGATCACTCTAAAATGACATATAGTTTAGAACAGGAGAATAATATGGTTAGGCAATATTTAGCTATCACCCATTTCCCATTGTTAAGGGGAATAGTACTACCAAACAGTGGAAATTTGTTGTGCGTTTTAAATAATGTAGTTGAGGCATATTAATGTGCTATTCGTCTATTTCTCTAGCTGTATAAATTCATATATATTTTTAGAGCAAAATTTATCACTGGGTTAGACTTAGAGTTGCTATTAGATGGTGAATTTTATATTTAAGAGGATAGAATTTGTCAGCTAGAGATGATATACATACTGCACAAACACTGTTATTAGACATGAATATTCTTCATTGGATGTGACATTGCCTGTTCAATTTTAAATGGAAGCCCTAGAAATTCAGAACTATTTGATATGATTCGAAGTTTCAAGTATGGATTGGCCACTCCGCCAAGTTTACATTATTCAAATTCAATGATTGAATATATCATTTGATCCGTCCCATCACACGGAACTAGTTGTTGATTTTGCCGACACTGTCAGATATGAAATATAGATTATCTTTTATGCTCAAGGAAGGTTTTGAGGGAGGAAATGTACTGCGGAATTTTATGTGTCACATTCATCGATTAAATTTAATTCAAGTTTCTGTTACTCCGAAAATGAACTCTTAACCAAACTTCCAAAATCAACACAAAATCCCATCTAAAGAAGATTTTTTCTTCTTAATTTTCTTTGCTACAAAGATTCATTAATTGCTTTTCTTTGGTGGAGATTGACGTAAGACTAGATTGCACATGCTTGCGTAGATGAGGTGTCATTTTAGTTTTCCTCATTACTAGTCATATACCATATAGAAATGGATAAAAAACATACCATATATATTTAACGAAACTCAAGAAAGTGAACAAAAGCCACCACTACATTGGATCTAGGCTAGGAAGACCTAAACTCAAAATAAAAAAAAAACAGGAAAATTTATTCTTGGTTCATTGACTTTGTACATTAATTCTACATAATAGATCAAATTTCTTTCTTCTACATGTTCCTCAGAATATTTCAACTAAAGAAAGTAATAGGGCCAAAAATATAGTTATTGGTTGGTTTAATTCAGCTTAATTGGTTTCTTGTAGTAATCACCAATTGCGAGTAACATAATAAGAATAAGAACAAAGTCAATTGTCTGCTATTCTAAACAAAGGAATTATATAAGCAAAGAAACATGTATTCGATTTAATTTAAAATTAAAACTAATTGTTCTGACCCCCTTTATTAGATTACAGCCAGCTGATTAGTTTTTCTAATTCTATTTTTCAAGTCTCTCTCAGAAATCATAGCTAGCACCCAAATCATGTCTGTAACATCCTTCAAACAAACGTATAACTGAAGAAAGTGCTCTACAGAACTTTTGTTTTATGTCATACACAGACATCATCGTATACTTCAAAATTTTCGATATATATCGTTCCAATAATTATTGCACGTTGGACAATTGTGTTTCTTATCTATATATTGTCATATCTCTTCATTAACTATAGTATCGAAAGTTAACGGTCTTACGTTTGTATTTTTTTAATTAAGGATTGAAACATAATATTATAACTGATGACACCATTTTATTCATACACGATGGAATGACTCGGTGGAATGCTTTCTAATTATTATAAAAAATAAAAGAAATAGTTTTAACAGTTGTTTGAGTTAAAAATTCACCTGTCATTGAATACTAGATTCATATTAAATGAATTGTACTCCCTAAAGTCCATGTGATTTAAGACATTAATCTATGAGTGTTCGGTACTTCAATAACCATACCCAATAGGATTATTGGACTATCCAATTGTATTATTGTACGATCCAGGAAACAGCTTTTTACTCTGATAGTTTTTACAAGACAGCTAGTTCAAGATATGTTCGGACACACATAACTTCAAACAGTTAAAATATTTGTCCATAAAACACGATTTAAAAATATTGACTTCGCTCCTCATATCTACTATATTTATGCATTATTCTAGTACCTCAACTGTATTGTCTCAAGGTGGAAGAGAACCTAATTCTAAATGTATATGTAACTGAATGTAATTGAATAAAAAAAAGATTAAGTAGGGTCACTAAATCAGTCATAGCTTTTACCAAAAATACAAAATCACGGTAAAACTTTTTCATGGCAATTACAAGTATAATTTTCCTTTTGGTGATCAATCAAAAGATTTTTTTATCAAGAAAGACTTTGTGTATATTTATAAATTCATGTCTTTTGTTCAAATAATGTGAGACTTTAATTGTTTTTCAACAATTAAAATAACAACATTGAAGTTCAAACCTAATATCCTGTATATAATATATTATCCCAACTTCTCAATTACTAGACTCACATTAGTGATTAATTATATTATAGTATTAATATTCCTTTTGAAGAAAAAAAAAGTATAACACGGTTTTGATTTTGAAGTTTGAAGTCCCACAGGAAGCTGATAAAAAAAAAGTGGGGGAAAAGGTGAAACACATGAGCTAGCTAGCTGGCCCAATTGATTTATTAATTCCCAATATTCCCGCGGATAGGTAACAGCTTCCTTCAAGTTTCATAAAAAACTTAAAGGATAAAGTCTAAGATCTATCAGCACCAAGTGTATTATTATGTGTTAAAAGAAAGTTCAAATTCAACTTTGCCAGAAATAAAAAAGAAAAATGATGTCCCCATGGTTGGAGAGAATTTCTTGGTATTACATAAGGCCAAGGCACATAATAATTTTCCTTTTCGGTTGGATTCCATTCTTCTACCCTTTTGAATTGTCACCCTCACGTTGCGTTTAGTTATATATCATCATGCACCCTTTGGAATCTCAGTGCAACTAATCTTTAGCATCAAAAGAGAAAGAAGAAAACAATGGGATCCAACTCGTTTTCTAAGGCACTACAATTAAATTTCTCTAGGGGGTCACATACATACTAATTATTGTTGTTTTACAATATGTCTGTGACACATGGATTATAATTGGTTAATCATAAGATTCATAACAGATGGGATTCATCAGTCCCTACCATGGATCTCTAGTCTCTATTAGACAATTACCAACTACTACTTTGAACTTTCCAAAAGTAAAGGCCTAATTAGATGGAATAGGATAAGTTAGCTATATATGTGGCCTACTAGTTAACTAAACAAAAAGTTTCAAAGAATTTCATGGTTCAAATGTAACGACTTTCATGTTCATGTTAGATGTGGGTTTGATGATACCATGTTAAAATGTGAGTTTGTGTCTAACTTAAGTTTACAAAATTAGTTTATAAGGCAAAGTTTGTTTCCTATTTATATATTCTTTGTTTGTTTTATTTTATTCAATGTAAAATTTGAATTTTTCTCTATTGTTTCTATGTCATAATGAAGACATATATATTAGTCTGAAATATAATGCTTCTATTATTTAATTTATGGATTTGCATTTTATAGTGCAATTTGTAACTAGCTAAGAATTTGTTGAGAGAAACACGTAGTTTGTGAGGAATTTGGTTATTCTACTTTAATAGGGAAAAGTTAAAAATGTAGATGAAAAGAAAAAAAGAAAAGTTAACATGCATGCCTTCTTTATAAACCAGGAAACTCACAAGAAGCATGCGTTCTCATTCACTTTTTATAGTTTCTCTTTCTCCCCCCTTAAATATCAACTAAAATTCTTGTACATATGAGCTCCAACCACAAAATTCAGTTCCAAGATGCACAAATAGTTGCAATTGTAGTTGATAAATAGTTAAAACCCTTAAGGGATTACATTTCTAGTTGTATGACTTGTTTAACTTCAAATGACTTTTATTATATCAATATATTCCCCCTCTTGTTAACAGTTGTAATTAAACTTTACAGAGTGATTTGTAGATGCAGTTACATATAAAGAATCCTTACGTTTATTATAAGCAAGGTTGAATGTTTGATTCATGATGAGGAAGGGTAGAACATGCCCCAGCAGAACCAGAGGTTATGGGGTCCATGCCCCAAACAATATGCCCTCACACTTGTACCTCAACCAGAGAAAGTAATGATGCCCTTTATGCGCTGTTTCATGTTGTTTGTGACAGATTCCACTATTCCCTATTCTTTCTTTCTCATCTGTTTTACCTCTTTTACATATATACACTTGGACATTGTGGTAAGATTGAAAGATATAATCATGTTCTTTAACCATATGGTTAGTGATTCGACCTCCAAATTCATATGTATAAAAGAAAATTGGGTGCAAAATTTCTTAAATGAATTTTAATATATAAAAGAGTTCCTCTTTAAACATGGTGGTTAAGAATCTGATTTCAAGTTCATGTGTATGAAAAAATATATTTTAAAAGATGTCAGATTCATAAATGAATCATAGTATTTTAAGAAATTAGTCCTAGACTCTCTTACACAAGAAATCTCTTGTATATAATCTAATCATAGGAAAATTAAGTCACTTAAGTCATTCTAGCAAATCAAACTTCAAAGTCTGTGTTATGTGTAAAGTTGTGACCCCCCATCTTTTACTCTCTCTAGAACGCTACATTACTTCACAAATCCATAATGTATGTTTGGTTGGAGAAAACTACCAAAAACGGGAAGATTGAGGGGATAAAAATTGGATCAGTTATATATGCTTTAATAATTCATGTGCTGGTGTTCATTCAAATGCTTTTCTTTCCCAACTGCAACCACATGATATTCTGTATTATATCATGTACTAACAAGTAATTAAAATAGTCACACTCCTTTAATTTTTCTGAATTTTATTACTTACAAAGTCAACAACATGTAAGGAAAATCAGAAAGTCATGTCTATAGGTATAGCTCGTTTATGCCTTCTTTTGTGGGTTGCCCCATCTTGCTAATAAATTAAATATTAGTCATAAATGAGTTTGGGTTGGGGTGAATTTAGAAGCCAAATTTATTTTGTGGGTCCAACATTCACTATCGCATATTCATGATCATGGCTACCCCCACTCCTCTGTTCTTATCAAGAAAGAGGTGTTTAGTATTTTTGGCACAAGAAAGAAAGAAAGAGAAATGGCATGTTTACACTTACATATTTTTGCTTCAATGGTCCCCTAAGAAAACTCCCTATTTAACAAGGTAGCATTTGCAACAAAAGAAAAATGACAAACTAAAAAAACACACAAATTTCCACCAATTCAAAGGTTTAAAAAAATTCGAACTTCAACCCTTAATCAAATGTTGAATCACTTAAATTAACGAATTTAGTTAAGTTTAATTAATTTTAATTTAATATCAATATTTTAATTATTAATACATGATATCAAATTATAAAATATATGGGATTTTAAATAAAAAAGGTTTTAATATTATTATGATCTTATCCAATTCTAATTTAAATTTGATTTTAATTTTTGAAAATAATTTTAGATTATTAATTATAGAGGAGAAATGTATTAATTAAAATAATTTATTTTATATTTTTCAAAAGTTGTCATTTATTTTTACAATAACAGAATATAAAAAAATCTATTAAAAACTCATTAACTTAATATTAATAATATAATATCAATGTTTTTTTAATGAAAATATTAATTGACTTATTTACTTTGATGCTTTAAAGTTTAAACAATACTGAGTAAATAATAAAATACAAAACAAAATTCCACAAAAAGTTGGCTCAAAATGAAAGTGAGACTGTGACAGGAAGGGTTTGAAGCGAAGTGAATGAGACGATTCGTTCAGAATTCCGACACGACTCAAAAATTTTGGCATTAGGAATAATAAATGGAATTAACAAACCACTCAACCTAAACTTTTTCGTATAATAATTGCCAAAGGAAACTTCTCAAATATTTATAAAATCAAACATGATATATGAAATAACTTTTTTCTTAAAAAAAAAGTTATCATGAAAAAATAAAATATAAAAAGTGAACCAATTGAAGTATTAAAAATGTAAATAATATTAAAAATGATTTATAAAATTTATAAAATAATAGTAAATATATTAAGATAAAGTATACAAAAGCCTTAAAGGGGATTCCTCTTTTTATTTTTATTTTGAGTTTATTCTTTCCCACTTATGTATGTTTGGATTTTGCTCATAACATTTTCTCCTTAATTTCTGTTATTAATAATCATCAAACCCAAGGTATGAATAAAAAAATGATCGTGTTACAACTGGTGCTGAAATACAGGATCAACTTTTTTGCTTCCCCTTTTCTTTTCTTTTCATTTTTTTTTAAATTGCAGTATTAACTGGCAACTCATATTTAAAAACCACACCACCCAGGTTTCTGCCTCTATCTTTTCCCTCTCATACCAAAAACATTATTACAATGGATTATTATATTCATACATCTACTTTTTTTAAAAAAATACATATATCATAGAGAGATACATGTGAGAGAGAAAAAAATACTCAATCAATATCATGTTATTAATACAATAGTAAACTGAGCTTAATCTATTTAGGTCAGGATTCAAATTCAAGTTTTATAAATAGAAATCACAATAAAGAGAAAAGATGAATTAAGAATTGTTAATTAGTTTTTTTTTGTTTTTTTTATCAATGATTGTATATGAATATTTCTTATCAATAAAATAATGAAAAAAAATACGACAATTTATATCTCCCTCTATCATAATATGTGTAATAAATGATGTGATAAAAGAGATAAATATAAAAAATGTTCTTTTATAATTTGTTATACAAATATCATTTCATAAACTTCAATCAAATAAAATCATTAGATAAAACTCTCCCTTTAAACTATATAAAATTAATAACTTATAACATTTACTCAACATAGTCTATGCAAAAGATGTTATTCCTTTACGTGACCATGCCTACGAAGAAAAACAAAACTTTTATTATCTCTTTGCTTACCAAAAATTAATATCTTGGAAGACTTTGTTCAATCATTTATTACACTATTTATTATATTTTTTTTTTCATTAGTGGGAAATCTAAGGAAGAAAAAACAAATAACTAATTACTATTTTAAGAAAAATATTCGACATAAATAAATAAAAGAGTTTGTTTAGATATAAATTTAGATGTAATTTTAAAAAAAATTATTTATTTTTAGTAGAAAAATTCAAAAAAAAAAAAAAAGAAGAAGAGATTTTTAATTTGTATCTAATTATGTTGGAAGTAAATAAAGAAAGCAAACAAGTAGAAGTATATGAAGTAATGAAGCAACTTGCATGATTGAACGTTTCTTCCTCTCTTTCTTCCTTTATAGTACGTAACACAAACACTTTCCCATTTCTGCTATAAAATAAGAGAGAGAGAGAGATTGTGATGTTAAATAGCAACTCTTCTTCCTCCGAGTTTCCTCCTTTTGAGAGAGAGAGAGAGAGAAGATGCAAGCATAAGAATCGAAAGCCAAAAGCAACCCTTAACTCACAATTTCTCCAAGTGCCAAAAAAATGAGAGACATAGTCTCATGTTTGAGCGACAACGCAGTGAACGTGTCTCACTACTCTTCAACAATCTCATGCTCCACAATCTCACCCTCCATCCAAAACTCAACCTCCACCATCTACACCCTCAAACAAATCACCATCACAGTCACATGGTGTAACCAAGGCCTCACCATAACCTTCAACCACCAAGACCCTCCACACTTCAGACTCAACACCACCTCACGCTTCTTCCGAAAGAAAAAAGGCTCCAAAACCCTCCAACTACACTCCTCCAACCTAGAAATCCTATGGGACCTCTCAAACGCCAAGTACCAAACCGGTCCAGAACCGCTTCAAGCCTTTTACCTCGTCATCATCGTAGACTCCGAACTAGCCTTGGTTCTCGGTGACACCGCGCAGGAAACACTTTCCAAGAGGTTCGCTTTCAAAACCAACCCTCTTGCCAGAATGGTTTCCAAACGAGAGCATTGTTCCGGCAACACGCTTTACACCACCAAGGCTCGCTTTTGCGACACCGGCACGTGCCACGATGTTCTCATCAGGTGCAGCCTCGAGAAGGACAACGATGGAGGCTTCTTCAAGTCCCCGGTTTTGAGCGTCTGCATTGATAAGAAGACTGTGACACGTGTGAAGAGGCTGCAGTGGAACTTTCGGGGGAACCAGACCATTTTCGTTGATGGGTTATTGGTGGATTTGATGTGGGACGTTCATGATTGGTTCTTCAACAACCCTTGTGGTGGAGGGTATGCTGTGTTCATGTTCAGGACTAGGAGTGGCATGGATAGTAGGTTGTGGTTGGAGGATAAGGGTGTGCAGAAAGATAAAGAGAGAGTTGAATTCTCCTTGTTGATCTATGCCTGTAAGACTTCATAAGGGAACCACACTTCCTTCTTCTGCTTCTTTTCTCTTAACCTCATGCTTTTACTCTTCTTTTCTTGAAAGGAGCTATACTCATTCTTTTTTTAAAGACAAAGTCAATAATTTAGACTAATTTTACTTGTACAACAAAATTCAGCTATTTTTCTGCATTTTTTTTTCCTTCTGAGTTTAGTTTAGTTCACATGCCTTGTCTGCTTTGTCAACAAGACATAACTGTCGGGAAATAACATTTTTTTTTTTGTATGTACAAGGTTTAAATCTAAAATTTCATGAAAACTATTCAAATTCATGTTGTTTATGTCGATTTATTTGGAAAGCAATATGTGTTTGATATCTCCACCGCGTGTGAAGAAATAAGAAAACCCTTCAAGGCCAGTCACAAGTCACAGCACGACAAACATTAATATATGGTCTAATGAATTAAGAAAGGTTGATTAATAAGTTGATTCCTGGTATTAAAGTTGATTTATTTGGGTGAAAATAGGGTGTTAATTTGATTTTTAATGTGTTAAAACTCTTTGACATAACACCATAAATATGATTAGTAGATGGTATGATGAATTGGGATAAGTTAATCATCACAGAAATTGTTGTCTTTAATGCGACTTCATAGTTATTACAGCTTTGGAATGTGTGGAACCGGTTATTTTGAATGTTACTAGAAGTGTAGAATGTAGAATTTCTAGTGTCCAACTCGTTTACTAGTTTTGAAAGAAAAAGAGCGTGACCGAAACGGGCTTTTGGGGTTTGTGAGATAAACACCAACGAAAACTAGCTGAAAGGGTAGTGGATGAGTTTGATTGGCATGGTTGAATTGCCAAGCCTTTATGGGAAAGAATATTAATGAACGATATCTTATTCTTGACCGCGTCTTTACGATTTTGTTCATAAATGTCGTCTTGCGTTGAAAGATAAAAACGTTTTTTTGATGATAACCGTCCAACTAATCAATGAGGGCACACGACAATGTACGAGTATGATGATGTGACGATGTGGTTGTGATAGGAGTTTAGTTTAAAACTTAAAGTGTAATTGAAGGGTGGAAGAATTTACAGAGCATTTAAGGATGGATAACTTAGAGGGAAAATAAGGTTTGGTCGGGTCACTTTCACACGAAAATGATTCAAAGGGAAGCTCCAACATTTTAAATATTGGGCTTGTCTTTACTTGGCGTGGTGGAACCTTTGATTATGGGAGAATATGATGGTCTATTCCTCTGTCCTGAGATGCCATGGCATGTGTTTATGACTCTATTGTCCCTCCAAAACTCGAGTTCACTTTCATCATCACCACCTACTTTGTGGATGCATGCGTTTTCAAAACATATGCAAATCTTCATTTCACATACCAAGTAGGTATGAATTTTTCTTTTTTGGGTAGACTTGATTTGGATGAAATCAATTTTAGATGGCAATTTGATTTTATTTATAAATTTTTTATTGAAATGTTTTCATGATCTTTCGATTATAAATTTTTTGTATTGTCATCCTAGATATTTGATTATAATTTTTATCAATATTTTGAATCTTATTCTTTAAGTATGTTTGTTTTAACGTTGATGATTTGTTTCACAATATATTTTTGCATCAATTATTTTCAAAACGTGAATGTTTAAATTACTTGCTTCCAATTTGACATGAAAAATCATATCACCACCACATAAACAAACATGATATAAGTAGGGGGTGTGCAAAAAATCCAAATTGATCTGAACCGATTCATAACCGATCCGATCCATATTAAAAAAAATCTTTTTTTAAAGAAAATCCGAACCGATCCACTTTATAAAACCCAGTTCAATTATCCAATTCATTTTTACAAAGTGGATCGGTTCGGTTCGGTTTGATTTTTTAAAAAAACTTATCTATATATATGAGTAAAAAATGAATAAACGTACCGCACCGAACCGATCCAATTTTAAAAAACTGATCCATTTTTTAAAAAAATCAAACCGATCCACTTTATAAAAAACGGATTGATTAACTAATCCACTCTTATAAAATAAATCGGTTCGGTTCGGTTTGGTTTGAATTTTTAAAAAAACCGATCGATAAACACCCTTATATTTAGATATAAGTGTATATTTGGTAAGACATTACTTATTTTCATATGTGAATCAACAAAAGTAATCTAGGCTTGCTTATGCGTTTTTTACTTCTTTTTTGATGCAAAATTAAGGAACAACATGGATTTGAGACGCAACACGCACTAAATATGTTATGAAAGAAAAGTATTCTAATAGATTTACACAGTTTTGTTGTTTAAAAAACGCATCTTTTTTTATGCATAAGGAAATATTTATAACTCATTATTTACCTCAATTTCTAAACAATACAACACTTTTATAGTAGGATGCAACATGGCAAACGAAAAAATTGTTCCGGAAAAATTGTGAAATTCTTTTTTTGTGTTATATTATTTATACAGTTTTTATAGTATATATTTTACAATATTAATTTTTCTGTTTTTTTTTTTCAATTACATCAGTAATCTTATTTTACACTTTTATACTAGTACCTTTTATTTCTATCTATCTATCTTTTTTTATATATATAAATTTTTGTATAAAACATTATGAAAAAAAAAAAAAGCTTCTGCTTTGTAGCTATAATCTGCAGCTCTGTTTAACTCATGAGGTTCTGTACTGAAACATAGGCCAAGTACCTTTTATGCTACTATTCTGCTTTTTCCTTTCTCCTTCATTCAAAATAAAGTGCAAAGATGTCTTCTGTATTACTATTTACTAACAGTCTTATCTTTCAAATTTATTTCTCATTTTCTTTTTGACCCACTATATATACTGCAAAGATGTCTTCAATATTGATTATTTTACTACAAGTCTTCGTTGGATCAGATTATTATGACAAACATCACAATCCAAATCAAAGTTGATTAATTTGAATATTCAATTTATATATTTAAAATCTAAATAATTAAATTAATTAATTTATACATTTATTTTTATTTAGTTATCGATTAACATTTATGTATCATTTTAATTTTATAATATATAGATTTTTTCCATTCCTATTCTAAAATACTTAAAAGAAACTAAAAAAAATATTATAATATATTGAGTGTCATTTTTATATATCATAATATATTTGAAATGTTTAAGTAAATTAAAAAAAATCAAGAAAAATTATATTACAAACAAATCAATTTAATTAAATTTTGATAATATATCAATTTAGTTAATATTAAAAATTTTATTTATTTTAAAAAATTATTAAATATCTTATGACTCAAATCAAACCAACTTAATCAATATCTAATTAATTCAGTTCAGATTAACAAAAAAACTTAAAATGAAACCTATACCAATCCAAATCACTTAAATTTAATAGGATCAAATTAAATTTTCATCATAAGTCAAAGTAACCCTACTTATGACTCAGTTGATTTTGTATGTTGGGCGCTGTTTGGTGGATGTTACTTTCAATTAATTGTCAAAATTCTTGGCACATGATCTTTAAGAAGTCTGTGTACGTTAATTAAAAGCTTTGATTCATTATTTGCGTTCCATAGATGAAGTGAATGAATCCTACAAATTATGGATTTTGTAATGCTATTTTTCAAATGTTGAAATTTAGCGACTCCACTAGCCTTAGAAAATTCTATATTAGGTTGGTTATCACCTTTGAAATTGAAAGAGATGGGCATTACAGTGAAACCACGTTATGACTTTTGAGAAGCACATCAATGCTGATTTACAATTAATGCTAACATACCAATCTCTGTTACTTGCTCTGCTTTTGTGCACATTTTCTCCTTATAGCAAGTGGTTCTCTAGTAGTAGTTGAAAATGAGAGATTTGAATTTTTTTTGTTTTAGTTTTTTTTTTTAAATCACATATTTTTTATAACATAAAAAAATCAAAATTTTCCTTGGGTTGACAACTGAAGTGTCTCAACACCAAGTAGCAACAATGTGGTATTGTGTAATTGTAGCTAAAAACATTGATGGCTTATGAATTGTTCCAAATGTTGTCTGGTAAAGAGATTCCCCATCTAAAATCCTAGAAAATTCATCTAGACATGATAGACGTGAGAACAACCATCATAAGAATTTTCGTGGGATTGGGCCAGACATAGCCATTTGAATTTTTTTGAAAACACCATTATTTCACAAAACTATACACACATTGTTTCTGTGATTTATAAAAGAAAATGTCATTTTATATCAAGTGTTTTTTTAGGTTGTTACATATAATAGATAAAAAAATAAAAATAAAAACATCGCTTATAAGAAAAAGAACTCATGCCAAATTCATAATTTAAGACTTTTCAAAGTTAAAAATGAGAACATGGTGAGTGCACTTAGAGATAGATACATGTATGTTACAAATTGTCATGCACCTACTCTTTTTTAACTACATCATCCTTTATGTTCATACATTATATATACATGCCCCACCATTTTTGTTTTTAATGATTATCCCTTCACAATTACAATCAAATGACCTTAAAAGGCAAACATGACTTAACCGTTCATCCTGAAACGCAGCTTTTTCCTGCGTTTGCCCAGCTTCAGCTTCTCTTTTGCTTAACACGTCTTGCTGTTGCCACACCAGCTGTATTGCATATTTATCCACTTAGATAAATATTACCAAAACACTTTTTTTTAAGATACCATTTATTATACGAGAAGATAGCTATAGTACCTTTATTTAATTATATATTAGACAAAATATCTAATTTGGTCCCTTATAATAATTAATAATTTCAGTTTCATCTTTTTATAATTTTTTGTAATTTAAAAAATGTCAATGTAGAGTTTTTTGTCCAAATTTTTACAAATGGTGTCAAATGTAGATGACGTGGATGCCACGTAGATACATACGTGACAAGTTTCCATAGTCCTTCTTTAATGAACCTGGAACGGCCTGTTCTAAAACTTGAACGAGCCGTTCTGATCCCACTCGTTGTGTGTTAATTTTGTAACTGAAACAGCCCGTTCCAGATGCAAATGTAACACACAACGAGTGAAGCAGAACAGCCCGTTTTGGTTTAAGAACGGGTCGTTGTGGTTTAAGAACAGACCGTTAATTTAAGTGTTACATTTCAACAAAATGTTCAACAAAATGTAGCAATGTGGTTCACAGATTGAAAACAAAAATTCATAACATAATATAAATTCAAATATTAAAATATGCACCAGAGTTGATCTTTTCATCCTTATTTTTCATCATTGCCCATATAAATAATAAATCAATTAGGCGTAGTTTACCGTCTGAGTCCCCATGACCTAGAACAGTAGATGCAATAAACTTATGCATAATTTTAATGACAACATGACGAATGTAGATGAATTGCATTAACCAGCCTCCCATTGTGTATTACCTGTTACAACCCCCTAAAACATGTATGAATTAAATAATCTTGGATTTTTTTCCCTTATGGTTTGAAATCCAAAGATACCATTAAATTCTTCCAAATTGAGACGATATTCTATATTAAAAACTTTAAAGAAAATCAATCCTGATTCACAATTTTCCCCGGTTAAAATTTTAATATGGAGAGAATTAAGATATTCAAGAACAATCCTTGGATCTGGAACGGCCCGTTCCGCTTGCATTCTTTGTATGTTTTTTTTGAATCTGGAACGACTCATTCCAAATGCAAAATTAATACACAAGGAATGCAAGCGGAACGGGCCGTTCTGATTTCAGAACGGGCCGTTCCAGATCATTAAAGAAGGGGGAGAGGAGGCATGCATGCCACCTATGCATCTACGTGACATCCACATCATCACCTTTAACGCCGTTGGTGAAATTTGGACGGAAAGTCCCACATTGACATTTTTTAAATTATTCAGGACTAAATTGAAATAAAAAATTATTGAGGGACAAATTTGAAACTATTAATTATTATAAGAGACCAAATTAGGTATTTTACCTATATATTATGTTATGATTCGTCTTTGGTTTTTATAATAATTAAACATAAAAAAGTCATATTGAAGATAATATTTAACTAATTAATAGTATAAATTAAAATTTATTTAAAAAGTTGAGTACAATTTATTAAAAATTATAAATTTTAAAGGGTCTTATTTTTTATTTAATGATTTTTTTTCTATAATTTACTTGTTTAATTTTAATAATAAAAGTGTTGATTTTTAAAATAAAAAAAAAATGTGCGTTATTTTGGTTTCCCATCCAGCTAATATTATCGGTTGCATTTATAGCAGTTTGTTGTGGCAGCCTGGAAAACTAACTACGATGGGAAACCAACCAAGCACTAGGTATAGGAGTGATTCTTTTCACTTTTTTTTTTCTTCACTTCACACTGTTTCTTCTTTTCGAAAAATAGCTTCCAAAATAGTTTTTTAATTGGAAAATGAATTTTTGATATATTATAAAAAAATAAGAAGTGTGAAGGAAAAAAAAAAAGATATAAATAGAATTGAGCATAAAGGAGTAGTAGGGGATGGGGATGGAAGTTTGATTTGAGTCCAATAGCAGTTGTGACACGCAAAAAAGCCCATTCCATTTGAAGGGATATTTAATGTGTTGTTTGTGGGCCAAGTTTGATACCATTAATTGATTTTCTAGTGGGCACACGCCATTCATTATAGCTTCATCACTCATCAGTATACATATTTATTTTTTCCAGTTCTTCTAAGCTCAGGTCACCTGTGATGTGAGCATGGCCAAATTCGTCTCACTAATCTGACCCCATTTGAGATGCATTTAGATTTTGAAATACATAAGTTTGAAGTTTTTTTTTTTTCTTAAATAGAAAAGTTCTCAAAAATACTTTTAATTTATAATTTTTGAAAAAATTAATATGAGAGAATTTTTACAAATTAACTAAGGAAACTTACTTTATTTTTTTTTTCACATATTTTTGGAGAAATTTATGAGAGATTACTCTTCTCATCATTTGTAGAATAAAAATGTGAGTCCGATTATATTTGCTAATGACTTTTATTTTTGGCCAAACAACTAACTTTAGAATTGAACTATTAAAATTTTATTTTATTTATTTTTGGCTAACACGGATCTTTTTGAAAGTGGAACCAGCCAGTCATAGGAAGAAATGCGAATATAATAAATTGACAGTTACTGGCATGCTATGCTATCATGCTCCAAAAGAAAACAAAAACTGCGAGACACGAGTACAAATAATTGAGAGAGAAAGAACACAATAATTTAGTCACTTCTTTCATGTTACCGAATTGAGTCATGTCTTGTTTCACTTTCATGGGAAAGTATATATCACGCTAAATTTATGTTTTATTTTTTATCTCCTCAATTTTTTTTATCCTTGTTTCGTGCTTCTATTGCTTATCACTTTAATATCTGTTGAGATTCAAACAAGTCTCACATCGATAAAATAATACAACAAATAACAACTTATATAATACAAATATACTTCAATGATCGAGAGGTCTTTTGGGTGATGACCAAAAGCAAAATCGTGAGAGCTAAGGCCCAAAGCGGACAATATCTTATCATTGTGGAGTATGTTTGTGTAATAACCTTATAAAAATAACTCATAAAATATCCTCTCAGACAAATATCATAAAATAACTTCGTTGACAACCAATAACATATAACCCCTCATAACTCATAACATATAATGTGCTATATAAAGACAGATTCGCTGCATGAAAGGTTAGACCCCTCATAACTCATAACATATAATGTGCTATATAAATACAGATTCCGCTGCATGAAAGGTTAGGTCCCGGATTCATTGACAACCAATAACATATAACCCCTCATAACTCATAACATATAATGTGCTATATAAAGACAGATTCCGCTGCATGAAAGGTTAGGTCCCTTGTTTGAGAGGAGGATTGTTGGGATACAAACAAGTCTCACATCGATAAAATATGGCCGCAGGTTGGATTCGTTGACAACCAATAACATATAACCCCTCATAACTCATAACATATAATGTGTTATATAAAGACAGATTCCGCTGTATGAAAGGTTAGGTTCCGGATTCATTGACAACCAATAACATATAACCCCTCATAACTCATAACATATAATGTGCTATATAAAGATAGATTCCGCTACATGAAAGGTTAGGTCCCTTGTTTGAGAGGAGGATTGTTGGGATACAAACAAGTCTCACATCGATAAAATATGACAAATAATAATAACTTATATAATACAAACATACTTCAATGATTGAAAGGCCTTTTGGGTGATGACCAAAAGCAAAACCGTGAGGGCTAAGGCCCAAAGCGGACAATATCTCATTATTATGGAGTATGTTTGTAATAAAATTATAAAATAACTCATAAAATATCCTCTCAGACAAATACCATAAATAACCCCCATCAATATCAACCCTGCTTCACACTGTTCTGTTTCATTATTCAAGTTGGTAGTTTTAAGTGATTAATTTTGATTACTCTCATTATTTTCTTGCTTACATTTTTACAAGATGACTATGTGTGAAATGATTATATTCATGGTCATCCACTGTTGTGTTTTTTTCTTTTTTGTCCTTTTTTATGTTCTAGTTTCTGAAACATTCAGATTGCTATATCATTGTTTCTCCTGTAACTAAAATCAACTTACCTGATGTTTTACACAAATCCTTGCTCAGATCAGATTTCAATGTCAAACAGCAGTTTTATAAGTTTTCAACCATGATTGGGGCATTAACGTTTTCTTGTGCAAGATAACTTGTTCCCTAAGATAGCTGCATTCTCTAGTGTGATAAACATATTCATTCACGTATTTCAGACATTTACATAATAATTAAGCAACTTGCATTCACACATTATAGAATTGATTTATTTAGTATTGAACCTTGTGTTCAATCTCTGTTGTGTGCGAAAATCTTTCTAATTAGTGTCAATTATTGTATCACGAGCGGATCAGTCTCTAGCTCAATAGACTAGGAATATTCGTGACAAGACAAAAAAAAAAATGTATTCCAAACATGTAAATTTTGGCTTCACTGCTCTAAGGAGGCAGTGACAGAAACTTAACGATCATTTCAGCTTCCAATCCTAATCAAGTTTCAATCTAAGCATACTTAGATATCCGTTAGATAGATGGTTCATGTTCAATACTCTTGTTACCATCCATCTTGGGCAGGACTAACCAGTATCAATCACTGTTTTGTGCCAGTAACAATTAATACGAGATTCGAAGATTATACACCTTAGATTCATATAGCAAATGACATATGTATAACCATCAAGTACTCTTACGTAACAATCAAACTCTTAGCTAAGCTTTCTTAGAGATGCATCAAGAAGGCTACTGTAACAGAACCAATGAAAGAGAGCACAGAGAAAAAAACACTAGCAGTAGATTTTATCCCACCCTTGGAGATGACCTTGTCTTCTGCAAAATTGTAGTCACTGAGTCAGAGTAATCAAATAGTTTCCTCATAACCCAAAACAAATGGAAAGCATAATAATAATAAAAAGGATAAAACTCATATACAGATCAATAAATAATGTTGATTTTATCCTCCCATCAGAAAATTATGTTGACTTTTTAATACAATCTTTTATTACACGAATTATAAGATAAAACTTCAATTCTTATTAGAAAAATAATACAAGAACACCTATAAAATTGCATCAAAGTTTTGTTTAATAAAAATCTATGTACATATCAAAGATCAAGGTACTTACTGCACTCTTTAGGGTGGCATAAACAATTCAAACCAGCACCACAGTTTCCATTAGGCTTTTCACACCCTTGACAAATTTCTGGCACACGGGGAATGTCAACAGATATCCTTGTTCCCACCTTATATCCTTGATCATGTCCACCATCTGAAGCACTTCTATGTACCCAACTATAATGAGAGCAGTTCATCTGTTCAGGGTGAAAATCCTTATTCACTTTTTGAAGATCTTCAACAACTAAACAAGGATGTTTCATGTTCTCTTCAGCACCTCCACATTTGTATAAGGCCCTACAATTTTGCATAATTGGTAAAAAGGGGTCTCTTCTGCTTGAGCAGTTGAAGAGCACAAGTGAGTTAGGCTCAGGAGGAGAAGGGAAACCAGATGTGACAGCAAGAGGAGAAACATATTGGAGAGAAGAACAAGAAGAGTGAGTGATGGTTAGTGTTAGTAATCCACCATTATAGTCAAGTGATGAAACGTGGAAAAGACCAAGGGATGTTCTCAAGTAGAGATTCTGAGATATGCAAAGGGTGATGCTTTCTAGTATTGAAGAATTGGAGTTCAAGAAAGGTGTTTGAGTTTTGATGTTCCCACAGATGTTTGCATGATCATGTTGGGGTGTAGAATAAACTAATATGATATTGAATAAGAGTAAAGAATGAAGAAGATGGAGTTTCTTGAATGGATTCATGTTCATCCCTTTTTCCCAATCGATGCAAAGGATGTTGTTTGCTATGTTATTTTAATATATTTTGTAGGTTTCTTCTTTCAGGATCATTCTTGATAGAAAAAGCAGCGTTAAGAACTCGAGAAAACACTAGTTCCAAATCATTTTCCAAGTTGGCCAATGTTGGATTCGTGACTTTCTTTTTCTTGTCACTAGAAAAAGGTTACATTGCTTTAAGGAATCTTAAGCTTCAAATTTCAAAACTTTTTTTGGGTCAATTTGCTGCTTTAATTTTTCGCCTTTTTTTTTTATTCTTTTAATGATTTGTTAGTAATAGACTAATAGTGGTAAGTTATCTTTATATTTCACTTAATGCTATTTTATTTTATTCCTCTAACAAGTCCAAGAAATTGATTTTTCGTTTTTGGTTCTTTCTTTTCTTTTCTATTAAAAAATTGTTGTTTTTTTGCAACTACCGGTTGAAAACAAGGATATTCTAGTTTTTAGGATGAACCATTGACCCCTATTAAAAGTGTTCTATATTTTTCAACAACAAAAAAAAACTTGTTGAAACATTTAAACTATGTTTCATTATTTTATTTTATTTTATTAATGTTCTAATACTGTGTAGAAAATAGAGGTCGGAATTCATACGTACACAAGAATTGCTGACAAAAAAATGTATTGGTCACATTGCATTCAAGACGGAACATTTCTAAAAAAGGAAAGCGATTTAAACTTGATGTAATTTGTCTAAAGGATTTTACATGTTAATGCTTCTTTACAAAGTGCAAACTAGATAAATTGTTTAACTTGAACTGTTTATCTACTATAATTCTAGTTTTATTTAATGGGATATATTTATAACATCTTGCTAATTTTTCATTATTGGAAAATTTTAATTTTATTGCAAAAGATTTAATAATGTGCATTTTACCATTGTAGCTTGTATGGATTCTTCTTTTATGATTAGCATCTTGCATACTTTTGTCTAATTGTATATTTATTTATACCCTCATTGCACTACAGTGACTTACTTTGAACGTATCATTTTATCAAATTTGACTTATTGATATTGCAGGAAGCATATGGATATGCTTAGAAAAATAGTTTATTTTACATGTTAACCTCTTTCTGTTTCAACGCATTAATCATTGTTAATCATAAACAAAGGAAACCATTGAGATAATTGTTTGCTCACAAATTTGTGTGAATATAAGAATATGAAATGTTTTCTGTCACATATACGTGAATGCAATATAGAAAAATAACAATAACAAGAAATCAAAAATAAAATCAGAAATAAAGTCAAAATACTTCAATGTTTTTTTTAAAATAATGCAGAACAATTTTGACAAGTACTTGGGTAACCATTTCAAGATTGGAATACCCCTATTTTTATAACTCATTGTTGTAGAAAGTTGAAATTCTCTTAAACGAAAATCAAAGGATAAAAGGTAATGAAAGAACTAATTTATTGGGCTTTTAAAAATTCGAGTATTGAAATAAAACAATATTAAATCCAATATGAAGATAACTTAATAATGTTATTACAAACTTAAATAAAACTTAGAAAAAGGACTAATTTGTTGAATATGTAAAAGTTAAAACAATGAAATGAAATAAATAAAAGTTAAAAAAAAAAATTACTTTTCTTTACACTAGCTTGCCATCGCTTTATTAGACCATCCTTCAAAAAAAAAAATAGTACTGTTAAATATATTTTCCAATTGGTCATGGGTTTTGCATGGTTCAATGTCTTTCACCATTGATAATCATTTCCTACCCTACTAAAGTTACTTTGGTGTTTAGGCTTTTTTAGGCAAGGCAAACAATGTTGTTCTCCAACAGTTAAATGAAGGCTTTGAGTACCCCATCTCTTTATTGTAAAGATTGAATTGTTCACTGCATCAATCAAAAAACCAAAATTTGGAAAATGCATTTGTTCAAAGTGAGCAATGATCAAGGATACGTTATGATACAAATTTATATATTATGAAATTATAATTTCATATAATAAAATTTGATAAAGTTACATAAAATATAAAACTACTTACATTTCAGAACATAAACATAAGATATAAATAAAGTAAAATATATTTAGATGGTTACAAAAGATTTTATAGTAAAATAAACTATCAAACTTAAATCGATCATATGCAGCATGCTTTAAATTGCATAACTACCGTATTAGTTGGATTACTTTCTCAACTCACTGTTAGTCAGTTACCACCCATGTATTAGAGATATTCTACTCACAGAATATAGGTTGAAAGTAAAGATAAAAGAATATAATTAAGTAAGATGACAAAAATGGGAAGTAGGTAAAAACTGAAAAAGAAAAAGAAAACAGAAAAGAGGAGAAAAAAAAAAGTTCCCACCATGACTAAAAAGTAAAAGGGAAATGTTGAGTGTAAATTTGATAAAGGAGTGGAAGAGAGAAACATATTCTATGACCCCAAAAAAGAGAGAGAGAAATAAAAGAGAAAGAAAATGACCGATAAATTACCTTTTTATTTATGGAAAAAAAATCATAATTACTTTGTAATATTATAATATTAACATATTTACTCAATCAAGTTGGAAAGTTCTTAAGTTTGAGTTATGTGTTAATCAAATTTTTCAATAGAAATTAGTCATGGATGATATTTCATACCGATACATATTTATCCAAAAATATTAAAAACAAAGAAAAAAAGGTGAAAAAAGGGAGAGAAAAATAATAGTTATCATCCTAAAAAACAAGAGGCTCATACTCTTCACATTCATCATTCATCTTCACACCCTTAGTGAAAAGTTGATTAGTATGAGCCTATAAGTATGGAGAGAATTAGTATTAACAAATAACAATGCTAGAACTTTCCATTAATTAGGAAAAAAAGTGCTTATTATCAAGTTGAAATTGCACAAGAACTTGAAGGAACAACCATAACAGACTACAATGTACACACACAGATGCATGCACTTCAAAGACAGAAAATTTCATTGCTTAAATAAGTTGAGGATCATGCTGGTGCTTTGACAAGCTTAGATGGAAAATCCAGCACCACAATCTTCTCAATAGCAGGTGAAAATATCCCGGAGAACTCAACATGATTTGGATGAGTCTGAAATGCGTTGCACTCCTCTTTCCCATTGAATGTCATCAAGAAAGCATGAGTGAAACCTTGTCTCAGCATTTCATGACTCTCGATGTCCTTCCCCCTGTCTCACAAACATGTCATATACAAAAATGTCTCTATGTATTAATCATTGAAGTTAAACAAAATTAATGGGAGTTTTATAGATTCCCAAAACAGTACTCAAAAGGTTAAAGATTATATCAAGGAATCTAATTCAATTAGTTGCATAAAGTGTTCGAGTTGTCATAAACCTCATAATTCTGAGTTTGATTCTTATACAATCTTTAGTTGATTTTGCTTTTAATTTACAGAATCTAGAAGGCGATCAAACAAATACATGTAGAAAAGTGATTAAGACTCTGTTTAGATACAAGTTAAAAGTATTTTGGGGAATTTTTTTTACTACAAAAAGCTCTCTATATTTAGTAGAAAGCTTTCAAATACTTTTTCAAAACTTGTATCCGATCAGATTCTAAGTGATAAGAGAAAGAAGATAAAGCAAAACAATATACCATTCAAAGGACTTGACATGGTCAATCCCAGAGACCATTTTCTCCAACCCTTGAATGAGTTCTTCAACTGCCACACCATCCTTGAATTTAACAACCACATAGTGATTGAAAGTCCCCATGGCCACAACACAATGAAACTCTAATGAAGAAAAAGCAGGTCCTAGTAGGCAAATATATACACACAAGACCCACAATTTAGCATTCAACTCTCACGGTCTCTATCTGTCCGGTGTCAGATCCTGATGACCAATTTCACCGCCCTAATCAATGACCAAAAAAAGTTTAAGGGGGACAGAATCCAAGACTAAATATTAGGAAAGTTACCACTTTCATATATAGACCCACCAGGGTGCAACTTCTTCTCCACATTTGCACAGTGAACATTGTCTGGTGCAATTGTCGTTGCACTTTGAGTTATGGGTTGGCCTCACTCAGAGTCAGAAAACATTATCATAATATATAATATATGCCACCCTCACTGCCTTTTTCTATTTAACAAAACACTGTTCCCTTGGTCCTTGCCATGTGCACCACCAAGCTAAATTATTCAACTTAAATACTTGTATACATGTCAATGATGCCATCATCTTCTGTACTTGTCGTTAAGGAATCTTGACTTGGGTGAATATAGAACAATGTGATTTATCAAATTTAGCTGTTTAATTGGAATAATGATAATGTATGTATTTTTTTATGTTACTCGAGTTAATATATTGTATTATGGGACATTGGGACTTCTGTGAATTTTTGTGTTTTGTTTTGTACCAAGATGTGCTTCCAATATTATTATTATTATTATCTAGGGTCTGTACACATTTGGCTGGATATGAAATGACAAGTCAAAAAGTAAATGTATTATTGGATTATAGATGGCCTAATAACACCAATGTAATTGGTAATCTGTCTTAATCACCAGTTATCGAACAAAAAACCTTTAAAACAATTGAATTATTTGAGTTGATTTTTTGTTGTTGTGAAGTTTCTGTTTATTTAATCAGAATTTCAATAATTGACGATATTTTAATCAATAATAGACTGCGATGTTTACTCCTATATTACTTTCAAGTTTCAAGACACAGAAAACTTCTATTGCACCGGGAACTTAATGACTATAAGTCTATATAATATAACCTTTTTAGAAAGCATAAATGATAGGTAATGTCATGATATTTTGGGGTACTAAGTAATTTACTTGCCTATTTTTACTATCCTAGGAAGAGTCACTCATCAGTAAGAAGCATGAAATGATTCAAATCTCTGTTCTGTCAGTGTCTCGCATAGAAACTGAAGAGTAAAGAAGTCCTCAAACAAACAAAAAAGTAAAGAAGTCGAAAGTTTGAAACAAAAGTTGCACGGAGTAACTTGCAATTTCATGTCATTATAATACAGAAAATATACTGTGTGCTGAAAATATAAATTCCACTGTCATGCCTTAAGATTCATTTATATTTTAACTAAGTTTTTTAACCAATGATTGTAAGGTTGCTATGAGTTACCGGAGTTAATTTGGTACTCTCATATTCAATTTTAGATTGTGTTAAAATAAAAATTGATCGGAGAAAGTTACATTTCATAAACATAAATTAGTTTTGATTATTAATTTTGAGATATTATATGGACATGTCTATAATAAATAAAAAAATATAAAAAAAGTCATTTATAAGTTTTGACTATTAAAATGTAATGAAATAAAAAGTTAGTTTGAAAATCACAAATTACTTTAATGAGTATTTTTTTTGTCATAGATTTTTTCTACTCACTGATTTAAAGACTAATATTACTTATTATGACTTTTGGCTCAATGAATTTTCTACATGGGGATTGAACACAAATTTCTTGTTATATTCACTGATTTAGAGACTAATATTACTTATGATATTATGACTTTTGTCTCAACGAATTTTCTAAATGGGGATTGAACACGGATTTCTTGTTACATTTGCAAAATATGTGAGTACATGGTACCTAATCACTACTCTAAAGCATTGAATTACTTTTAATGAGTTTAATATCTACATACTGTAAATGTAAAAACATTTTTAAATTGTTGTGACTTTTCTAAATAATACTGTAAATGTTTTTAAATAATATTTACAAATTTTAAATTTTTTTTATAAAGAATAAAATCAAAACCTGTTCATTTAATAAAAATTAAAAACATATTTAATCCTAATATTTATGTTTTGTAATGTACTCAAAATTGTTTTATAAAATAAACGGTTTTACATTTATTATTTAACTTTCAATAAAGGTAGATTAAACAGGTGCCAAGTGCCAAGCAAAATTTTCACAACTATTTTATAATTTAAATTTAAATGAGTTAAATTTTTATAAAATCCACAAACTAATTTTAAAAAAACAATATATATGTTTAATCGAAAATTCATCATTATAAAATAAGTAATTTAGAAAAGTCACAACAATTTAAAAATGTTTATAAAAAAATTTAAAATTTGTAAATATTATTTTTAATCTTTATAAAATAAGTAAATTTTAATTTTGATTCATATATTGATTTTCATCTTCTAAAATTTAAAATTACTATTTTTAGATATTGACGATGATTTTAGGATACATATAATACTTATTTTAACAATTTATAATAATAATAAAAAATTAGAAGCGACGAATGTAAATAAAATATGACTTACAATTAAAAATATCACTTAAAATGATTGCATAATCTTTTAATAAATGTATAAGTAGTTAAAAGAGACAAGTAATAGAAACTAAAATAATAATTTTAGATATGCATGACTAAAATCATGTGGAATCTTGAAACTTGGCTCAGACTTGTTCAAACCTAAAACCGGCCATGTCACCGATTATAGTATTGATAGAGCATAGAGGTTGTGGTTGTGAAATATATATATAAGTAAAAGAATACCAACAAAGAGTAGAATCCACACACATGCACCTCCATTGATCCTGCTTTACCACTATATCACCCAATTCACACAAGCTTTTGTACTTACCTAAAAATATAATAAGTTAGTTTTATATTAGTAATATTATATTTAATTTCAATATAAATTATATATATTTATATTAAAAATTAAGTAATTAATAAAAATTGAGTCATCTCGTTCAACCAGTGATTTAGTTGATTGATTTTTGACTCATTGACTTAGTGCTTTAATTAATTTGATAATTGATTCAATTTTTAAAACTTTGCTTATAAAACTAACTGATAAATATAAAATAAAATAAAATAATTTTTATAATAAGAGTGGAAGTATGATAAGATAGACCAAATAATTTCTAAATTAAAAATAGTATAAAAAAAAGGATTTGAAATAAATTAATGAGAATTAAAAAGGAAAAAAATTATAGGTTATCCAACTCTTAAAATTAACTTGTATAAGTTCAAATAAGTTCCTGAAACAAATTACCAAACACATTCATATCTTAAAATTGACAACTTTAAACTAATATATGCACTTATGAGGTAATGTTATTTTATGATTTTGTTTTCTTAAAGAAACTAATGAAATATGTAAAGTGATAATCATAGAAAATAATATAATTAGTAAGTCATTGAAGAAAAAAGAATAATTTTTTTATTTTGTATAAATGTAAAATAAAAAAGTTGTGTAAAATAGACAATAAGCAAAGATTTATTTATTTTTAATATAACAATTTAAATTGATGATATCAATAAAACCAACTCAAATTTTATTAAATAGATTTGATTTAAATTTATCATTTTTGTAAACTCAAACTTAATAAGACTAATTCAATATGATTAATTTAAAATTGATTTTATCTTAAATCTAAACTAATTAGTTCAGGAAAACTCATAGCTTGCACACATATCTAAACTCAAGTGTCACACATCTAAATATGACATATGAGAGATTTTAATACTATGTGTATGATTTTAAGTTCAAACTTTATTTATGTTATTGTAATTTAGATAGATAAAAAAATATATTTTATTTATATACACTCATAATAATACCATTTCATCTGCAAATATGTTTTTTTTTTCTTTTCAGTGGAGCCCATACCTAAATCTGTTAACTTGATCCATATACGGATCTTGAAATGAAGAAAAGGGCCCTCGACCCAAAGGTGAAAAACCAAACAGCAATTGTTCTTTTATAGAGTTAATCACCTATATACACTGTTAGTGAAAAAAAAAATTTATACTAATAATCAATTATTTTAATTGTGTCATGTCACTATAAACACATTTACTTTTAATAGTGACATGGCACAATTAAAAGAGATAATTAATTGTCATTGTAAAAAAACTTTACACTGACAATATATATAGGTGATTAACTCTTTTTTATATTACCAAACATCAATTTAAGTTCCACATTCACTGTCATGAAACAAAAAGAAAACTTTAAATTAAATAAAGATAGATGATCAACTCAATAATTCAATCAAATTAGGCAAAGCAAATTAAAATAACAAGTCAATTATTCAACTTGCACAAACTGTCAATTATCAACAAAAAGCTTGAATTAAAAATTCCAATTCTATTTGACCAATGCCCAAAAGGCCCAAGAGTAGTTTTAAATCTAGAATTCCCAAGCACAGTCAAACCAGTCAAAAAAAAAAAAAAAAAAAACTTTCATTGATTGCAATTGCAAACCTCCTTTGAATTAAATTAAGTTTAATAGTTCCCGTTCATCAAATTGAAAAGAATTCAAAATACGGAGTGAAGAACGATCTTAATATTGAGAAAAGGTCAAAACAATAAGTGTAAAACCAAGGAACGATCCTAATTTGCTAGAAATTAAGTTCAGAAACACATTGTATTGGTGTGAAAATCTGACAAAAAGAAGTGATGGAGAATCTCCACAAATCAAGGAAAAAACTAGGTGATGAAAAGTGACCTACAAAATTGGGTCTATTTTTAACTCCCCCCAAACTCATCCCAATAAGTTCCAATAGGCCTTGACCAAGTAAATTTGGGCTATTTGTGTTCAAACCTTTACAGAAAGTTAGGGTGAGAATTGTACATAAAAGTTATATCATGGAAGTTATCTTTCAATTGGAAGTGGTCCAACATCAAATTATGGCCCAATAGGAAGTTTTTGGTATGATTCACATCTCAGAACTTCAGAACTCAGAAGTCATAACGACTGCTCCGACTTCCACACTCGTTTTGAACTTTCGAACATCATAATTAATTGTTGAGGTCATCACAAGTTTTGAAAAGAGTTCTTTTGTTAGCTTTTCTGAAACATACATTTGTGATTTTTTACACTTGTGGCTCAAATTATATTCAAAATTACAGAAGTAGAAATACTAAAGCCTAATTGGAAGTTCACAGGTGATATAGCATACAACGCTCTTAGAATCTAAATCAATATATATGCCAGCTTTTTATCATCCTTCTTTCATGTCATGTACTAGTCATTGTAATTTATGTCAATCTTTTACGTAAATAAAGAAAAATATTAATTTTGTTAGCATATTTTACACAGAACAGAAAATACCAAAATCCATAACATGTTAATAGTAAGAAGAAGAAAAAACTCAACAATAGAAATGTTAAAGAAAATAATGCTACTAATTAAACTGAGTTATGTTTTTAACATACTAATAGTAGAAAAGTTAAACTCCAAAAAAAAAACATTTTATATAGTAAAAAGAGCATGAACAGGTAAGCATGAAATATTTGATATTTGTTAATATTAACCAGTTAATTTTATTTAATTAAACTTATGTTAGTATTTATTTAAAATTTTGTTATTTAATTGAGAAAAATGGGTGATATGTTATATTTGAATAAATTTGAAATTTAGTGTCATTTAAATAAAGTTTAAGTTGATAAAATGTACTTTATATATATATATATATATATATATATATATATATATATATATATATTGCAAGTGATATAATATAACAAGAGACATTTAAAAAAAATAAAAGATAACAAATGAATTATTTAACGACCAAACACGAAAATGTTTTGTTGTGCGATTTTCATTAAGAAAATGTGTCTTTTTGTTGAGCCATTTTAGAGAAATATAATTATAATATATATATATATATATATATATATATATATATATATATATATATATTAACCCTTCTGCCTATTTGAAAAGTAGGACACAATTTATTTTTATCTTTTCATGAAAAAGGAAAAATAATTAAAGTAAGAAAATATTATTAATTGTAAAACTACAATGCCACTTTACGATGAAATTAAAACAAATTAAGAAATTTATTTTGGTGCTGTATCCTTGACATTATTTGAAAGATTTATTAAGACAAAAACAGCATTTTATTTTTATGATTAGTTCAGTTATTTTTATTGAAAATATATAAAAATTAATGAATGCAAATCAAACTATATATAAACACCCCTGTATCATGAAGAATGACAATTTGATTTTTTTTTTTTTTCCATATCTATCCATATTAGATTCCAGTGGAAGAGAAAGGTGTGGATTGGATTTGACACTATATATGTGGAGACAAAACTAGGGTAGTTACAACATTAAAATAGAGAAAAAGATGCCGTTGTTAAAGAATGGCTCACGTCCACGATTAACTATATAAAGGTATAGTTAAAAATTTAGTTCTTTTGAAACACAACTGATAAAATAAATAAAAATAGCTCCTAATTTAACCGACTGTATCTTAAATTCTGGATTTAAATAGTACAGGTAAATAATAAAATAATTTTGTGGAAAGTGCACAAAAGAAGTAGTCATAGATTCTTTTAACTAGAATACAAAGACAATCATGTTCAAGTTTAATAAAATTAATATACACAGTCAAATTTTGTCCCAACTATTTCACATTATTACATATTTAGGATTTGATCTTTTCATATATATATATATATATATATATATATATATATATATATATATATATATATATATATATATGTATGTATGTATGTATGTATGTATGTATGTATGTATGTATGTATGTATATATGAGAAAAAATTTATTTACTTCAAGAATAATTAAGTCTTAGTAAATTTACTTCACTCAATAATTTAATTATTTTCAACAATTTAATCATTAAATTAAAATTAATATTTTTATGCATTGATCAAGTTTGTAAGTTAAAAAAAATAAAATTATTTGATATATACTTTGTTTCATTAAAATAAATTGATGGATATATAATCATAAAAAATTGTATACATTGATTTAAATTTATATAATGATATATCATATGATTTTTAAATTTATAAAAAAAATTATAGACTTGATATATGGATTAAAAATTTTTAATTCAACAGTTAAATTATTAAAATTTAATATAAAATATGAATTATTAAGTGAAATAAGTTTATTAAGAGTTACTCTTAGAGTAAGTAAATTATTTCTTTCTTTCTTTTACTATATATATATATATATTAATTTTTTTACTTAATATATATAATTTTGTCATATTGATCTTTTCTCTTAAGGTACATGAACATGCATGCCATGGGATCCGAAAAAATCTCTTTGATAAATTAGTAAAAAAAAAAAAAACAAAGGAGAAATTAGGAATACTAATTAAAAGTACTTGAACTATCAAATCGTTTAGACAATCTCCAAGTTTAATCTTTAACGAAAACAATCTTTGATAAAATTTTATTTACCTCACAACCAAATCAAATTAATTTAAAGTAAAATTTTAAAATATTGGTAAAAAAAAAAAAAAAAAGTACGTGTACCATTGAAGTTTGATTCAATTAATACAAAAGAGAGTCATACTCATATCTCACAAAGATATAAGCAAGTTTGATTCTCACTGTAAATATAAAAACTTAATTAAAGTGTAATCTGTAAATATTCCTAGGAACATTGATTAAAGTTTAAAATGGAGGCAGATGGTATAAGTATATATGGAATTAGTTAGTCCACAAAGTGAGGTCTATTTGAGAAGCAAGATCATCCCAATCCATTGGTGTTTTGATAGATGGCGGGGTGAGAAGCAAACCCTCTGCCATGCTATCCAACAAAGCTGGCATATTGTAGAGTGCCTCCTCATCAAAAAACATTGTTTGGGACTCATCATTGCTATTGCTATCAGGAATACCCTCCAATCCGAGCATGCTGAAGTTGAAACAAGGACATTGATGAGCATTATTCCCATTGTGAGAGGAAGAAAATGTGAGGTCAGCAGAAGTAGCTTTTGCTGCTGCAGCTCTTATGTCAATAGCAGAAGATGAGTTTGGAAGTGGAAGAAGGGAAACTGATTCAGGAAAATTGAACTTGGCTGAGGTGCCACTAAGTGCTAAGACAGCCACGTCATGTGCCCTAGCAGCCATTTCAGGAGTAAGGTAAGTCCCTACCCAAATCCTTGATTTGTTTTTAGGTTCTCTTATTTCACACACCCATTTGTTCCCGTTTCTTTGCCGTACACCCCTATACACCGGGTGTCGTGTTTCCCTGAACTTTTTTCTCCCAGCTTTCCTCTTGTGAGATGAACATCTAGGGTTTGGTGATGATGGACTTTGAGATCCATTATTATTCTCAAACTCCATAGTTTATAATTTAGAGTGTTGAAGTGAGGTAGCTAGGTGGCTATATATATAGCATGGAGAACGCGACTTGAACAGGAAATTCACACGGAGAAGGAAAACGTGCTACACATTGACTCCATCATTTTCAACCATGTTGCTTAATTTCTTGATATTGATGATATCTTATACACAAATTCTACGGTACCATCTTATTTGAGAGGGTACCGGTACAGTTTTTTATATTTTATATTTTTAATAATTTATTTAAATAATATTTATGATATTTTATTCTTTTAATTTTTAAACTATTTAGTTATTTTATTTTTATTTTATATATTCTAATTTATTTGTAATAATATTATTATATATTTAAATAGTTTAATTTTAATAATTTTTTAAGTATATTTTTATCTTTTCACTTAAAATTTTTGAATTTCTATATTTTAATTTTAATTTTAAGTATATTTTTTTATCTTTTTATCTTAAATTTTTGAATTTTTATATTATAATTTTAATAATTTTTTATTTCTACTATTTATTAACTTTTTTCTTTTTTAATATTTTATAATATTATTGAAATCTTATAATTTTAATCTCTATAATTTTATCTTATTTTTTATTTTATAAGTATAATTTGTATTATTCACTTTATAATTAAATTAATTTTTCTAAATCTTTTATAAGTTTACATAGAAAAATGTATTAAAATCCCTCAATCTTTGAGGTACCGTAGCAACTCCCTATCTTATATGGTGCAACCTAACCTGCTTTGGTTTGGTTGGGAGCGCCACGTGGAACAGGAATAAAGGGTATGTTATTATTCCATCCTTCCACAATGGATTAGTAGTAAATGAACTTATTAATTTATAAGAAAAATAATAATAATTTCACACATATTATAGATGATTAAAGAAGATAATTAAATATATTTCATTTTTATTATTTTATATAAAATATATATTATATTTACTAAAATATCTTTTATCACATTTATTCTAGATACTACTTTATTTATTACTTTAGAGATATTTTTGGATAAAGAAAATTAAATAAAATTAACTTTGATTAAAATTTACTTATATTTAAGTCCAAAAAAGTTAAACTTTTTGTGCTGATATATAGGTCTAGAGGGAGTAATACACACTCACACAATAAACTATTAAGTTTAAATTTATTTTTAAAAAAAACTAATATTATAAAAATAGGAAAGGGGGGCCTTAAATTAAAAAATGAGATTAATTGAAATTTTTAGTTTTTAATAAATAATAAAAATGTGTTCAAAATTGTAACACTATGAGTTTTGTTAATTATTATTTTTTTATTAATTATATGTTGTGATGTTTTAAAGTGTGATTGTCAGAGACTTTACGAGTTAAGAAACTATTGAGAAATCTTTAAGTATTTTAGTAAGCTTCTCTAGACAAAAGTTTAGTTTGACCTTGAGAAAAGAAGTATATAAGGTTCTTTAATTTTAAGAATCGAGTCTCATTAATTTAGTTCTTAAGAATTTTATAGAGATAAATTAGAGAAAAACTTTTGAAAGTCTATGAGTTTCTCTTCATATCTAATCCTCCTCTTGAGAGGGAAAATTCTTTACTCGAAGTTTTGATTAGTTATGTGTGATTGATTCAGGTCCTTATAGTCGTGAGTTTGAGTTGTGAAGTTGTGCATAGTTCTCGAAGGAGCTCGATTTGTTCGTTCTTCTTCCTCTCCTTTTCTCAAATTCTTGAGATTTTGAGGTAAAGAAAGCTAAGACCAGAATCTGGTTTGAGTCCTATGCATGTAAATGTCTACTAATTGGTTGTAATGGTGAGGTTGAATTGCATGAATTTGAAAGAAATGGTGTTGAAACATGTGTCTTTGGTTATCAAAGAGAGAAATTTGATGATTTTGACTTATACTTGGTTGCATGTTAAATTTGAGCTTGGATTCATGTTGTTGATGATTTATTGCAATGCATGTTTGATTTTTTGGTTTTTAGTTGAAGGAAAGATCAACTCATGAATCTGATATGATTACTTTGTCAACATGGATAGGTTAAATGAATTTATTGCATGTTGTATGTTACCAGGTATTAAGGTCTATGTATATTGATCCGGGATAATATATATAGATGATTATATAGTATTAAACTATTGAAGTGCAATTATGTTGTACATTGATTAATGTTATTAGATCTATAACTACTAACTTGGGGCAATGCATAAAGATGATAATTATTAAGTTTTGATGTTGAGAATGTTTTAAATATTAATTAGCCCTAATTTGTTGACTTGTTGAGGTGTGATATTGAGAATATTTTAGGCATTTAGACATGATTTATTGACCTATTAAGGTGTTGATGTTAAAGATGTTACATGCATTTGGTGGATGGTGGTGTAGTTAGAGGCTACTTTTGTATATATGTTGTAGAGTTACTTAAACGATAATTTAGGGTTTTTATTTCACAATGATGAATTACTGTATACACATGTATATTTTTTTTATTCCTCAATTGTTTTATATATTATATGTATCGTGTGGTACTTGTATCCAGATGATGTGAATACATAAATATTAGATATTTTAGTTGTTTTTCGCTGCTAGATGTTGAGTGGTTAAGCGTAGAAATCATAGCAAGTTAGTACAAAAATAATATTTCATCCAATCAGAAATACAATATATATAACACTACTACAAAATGCATATTTTACATCGGTTCTTTAAAGTCATCTAAAACCGATGTAGAATAGAGCGACGTAGAAAAGGAGTACATTTTTACATCGGTTCTGAAAAACCGATGTAGATTTAAGCATAAATCTACATCGGTTCTCTGGAGAACCGATGTAGATTTATGCTTAAATTTACATCGGTTCTCTGAAGAACCGATGTAGATTGCATTTTTTTTTTAAAAAAAATATCATGCTTATTTTTGGATTATTTCTGATTACCTGTAATTAAATACAAATGTATGCACTAGACTAGAGCCTATGTTAATGTTTATAAGCAAAAGTATTTGATCATGAAGAGAAGCCACAGCCAAGTTACCTACATATGATGCCAAAGTTCATATCAAAATTAGACTAGATATGACTTGTATTAAATTATATAAAGCTACCATGCAAACTAATTCTTGCCAGTTATGGTGTGTATCAAATACCAAATGGAAGTTACAAAAAAGTATAGGAAATAAACTTTTTGCAATAGACAATGATAAGGTAGTATTTTAATTAAGGAATTGAAGCAATAAATTTGGAAGTAATGGCAACGCAATTGCGTCAATTAAAATATAGCAGCGCAATTCTAAGGCCAGTTTGGATAAACACCACGGTAGGCAATTATAGAAAAAGAAAATAAAGTAAACTAAGGAGACAAAATTCATCAAACTTCTTGCAGAAGTTAAAATCAACCTATACACGTAAATTTTTTTAGAAGTTCCTTTGTCTAACTTGACTTAAAATCATGAACCATTAAAAAGCTCTCCCAAGTTAGACACGAACCTAAACTTTAGCCCTAGTGATTAATAGTTGATTTTGGCATTTTTTTAGTTTGTTGCGTTAGGCAAAATCAGGCCAACTGTACTAGGTCAGGCCAAAATAAGTTTGTGTCAATTTTGTTAGCCCCAAAACAAGCTCATTTCATTGTTCTTTTTGGGCCAATCAATTGAAGATTGGTTCAAATTTGACACTCTTATTGATACTACTATAATCAACAAGACTATTTCAATATTGTTATTTCAAACAACAGTATTTTCTGAAAAGAATGTAATGCGATTGTAATAAACCTAGTCACATACCTCTTTTATCAACTTTTTGTAAGTTTGAGTAAGACCAAGCTCTCTCACCAAGATAACTTCTCAGTTGACCCAGCTTTACTGAGCAGAACTGAACAATAATATACACGCAAATTCTGTTGTCAGATATCTCTGGAGGAACAAAATTCCTTACTGATTTACATCTCTGTAGTTAATAATCCAATAGAAAGAATCTTATTAAAGTTGAACAAAGTAAAAAAAAAAATAAAAGAAAGCACAATCAATAGTTTTTTTTTTCATGTGGAAGGAGGGGCTTAAACTTTGACTGTGTCAAAACACATTTCACCCTTCACTTTCCCCCCTTGATTTTGAGGTTGCTCATTCCAACATTCACAGCAGATTCATTTTCCTCTTCATTGGGACATTTCAGCCATGGGTGTTGCAGGCACTGTCTTGCAGTTGGTCGCTTCTCCGGTGAAAAATCAAAGAGTGGTAAAAGAAATTTTGAAAACTCTTGAGCATCATTCACTGAGAATTTATATTTATCAATTAGTAATTTGTCAAGTGGAAAGAATTTTAGCCTTCTAATCCTTTTTAGATCCCCATGCCTATCAAAGAAATCCTTGGATAGAGCTCCACCAGTAGCAATCTGCAACCCACAAGCATTAGATTAGTGGCATGCTTGCTTGCACCTCGAAGTGCACATTGACGTGAATCCAAGAAGCAACTAATAGTTGGTTTAAGGTTATTTTTGACCCAATTTTGCTCTTAACGTGGATCCTTAATGAGGAAGCAAACAAGCACTAGATAGGCTAGAATAGCTCTTAATTCAACAAATAATATAAACAAGCAGTGGAAGTGTACTCACCTTCCGAGCCATCTTTCCAAGGAGTTCCATCATCAGGGCAAGGTGATCCTGAAATCAAAACAATGCAGAGTTTATTATTAGTTTAACAAAAAAGCGTTTCTATTTCCTATATCCACTAGTAATTACAAAAAAGATGTCAATTTGTTTTCACTTTAATTCATATTTTTCAAAAAAAAATTCACAAAAAAAGAATTGAAAATATGGTAATATTTTGGTAATTATTAGTAAAAACAGAAAATAGAAGCATCAAACATTTTCCATAGCCAAACAGATCCTTAGTTAACACAGATGAGGCACACGTCACGCAAAATATAAACAAACAACAAACACTAACTAAACCTGAGGAACATGATCGCACGACCGAGGAACAATTGCTCCCCCAAGTCCCGGCCGGCACGGAACCTGCTTCCCCTTCTTACAATTCTTACACACCAGAGTAACATAAGTAGCCTTTGCCTTAGTCCTGGATGCAGCAATAGTAATCCCAGAAATTTTAACAAGCTTCGATATATGTTGAGCCTGTGAAAAAAAAAAAAAGCATCGCTATGACATCCGCTAATTAAATACTAAGAATTCCTAATTACCAACTACAAAACTTACCAAATTGAAACGAAAACTATCACATTCATGAAAACACAAATATCATAATCGAACTCTAAATTAGATCAAACTCACTTACCCCGAGTGATCTCATCGACACTGAATCCTCCTTGGAAGTGAGCAAAATCTGAACATCACCAGGCAATGGATCCTCCATATCTCCAGCGTCCCCAGCCACCTTCGTCTTCAAACTCACGAGAACCTGCGCCGCCGCGGTTTCGAACTGAAAATGCAAAATAAACAAAATGTTATAACCGGAAACGACGATGATTGTAAAGAGTGAGAGTGAGAGAGAGTACGAGTGGAAGGATATCGGCGTGGGAAGAGCGGAGTTAGGCGGGAAAGTCAGAGTCGAAGGTATCGAGATCTCCGATATCGATGAGAAGGAACTTAGGATTATCAAGGAGGCTCTCTCTGTAAGGGAATACGTTGTTGGCGGTCTCGAAGTTTCGGATGAAAAATGAAGAAACGGGATTTAGGGTTCCACCACATCGCTTGCGCAAAATTCTTTGCACGAGAAGATGATGCTTCAAGAAAGGGATCTTCGGGGGGAAATGGCTTGCGCAGCTCACCAAACAAAGGAAACAAGATGCTTCGAGAGAGGGTTCTTCGTGGGGAAATGGCGATTCAACAATGGCTGGGTCGCGCACACTCTGTACGTGCTGAACAAGATGCTTGAGCGAAATGTTTTCCTGGAGAAAGGGCTTCCACGCGAGGTAGGGTATTGGTCTCCATACTACATCGGTTCTTTTCAAAACCGACGTAAATTTTATTGTAAATATTTACAAAATTGCCACCGCGCATTTAAATCTACATCGGTCCAATTAAAACCGATGTAAAATGCTCAATAATTACATCGGTTTTATACATAACCGATATAAATTTGCTTTACATTCAACTCATATTTACGAATATGCCACCGCATCCAATTTTTACATCGGTTCTACCTAAACCGATGTTAAATAGTATTTTTCTAGTAGTGTAAGCTAAAAAATGTTTATGCAAATTAATAAAAATATTTATGATTTTTATTTAAAAGTATCTTTTCTCTTCCATTAAAATTTAATATCAACACCAAATAAAAGATATAGTTAATTAATGAAGAGTATTTTAGAAATAATATTATTAAATATAAGGTGAAATCAATTATGATTTATTTATATTAACATGTGTTTCCTGTTAGGTGTAGAGTTCAATCATTTCTCTTTCTAAATTTGAGGTATAAAAAAATTAAAATGTAGAAAAGTGTATTAGAATTTTATTTAATCTTATAAAACTAATAATTTATAAAGTAAAAATTATTTTTATTTGTATATATTATTTTAATTATATCACTAGTTAATGTGAAATTAAAAAAATAATACTAAAAACAATAATAGTTGTGAGATAAATATATATATATATATAGGCAAAAGGAAAAGAAAGAGAAAAATTATAATTATTCAAATTCAAATGTGTTTGATGCAAATTTGTAATCATAAAATTACAAATATTCTATAGGCAATAAGAATATTGTTATATTAATAACACATTTGATAATTTACTCATTATTTAATGCATTATTATTTATTATGTAGTGTTTGTTTCGGTGATAATGTTGCATTCTCAAAAATATATATTATGCTCAGAAATATCATTTTTATAAATATGTTTAATTGATATCTATTAATTTTAGAAAAATATTTAATTAAAAACATAAATTTCTATCATTTAGCAATTAACATAATTTATTATATATATATTTTATGAACTTATTTTATTGGTTATTCATTAGAAAATATAGCATAATGGTATATATATTCACTGCAGTTGCGTATTTATATATTATTTTTACACTTTATTTGAGAAAATTTTATTAATTAATTTTGTTAATAATTAACTTCTATGAAAAAAAATAATCTAGTTGTGGTTGGTATATCTTTAATAAAATTTTCTTTATCAAATACATTTTTTCCATTGGAAAAACTCAAAACATAACACTATTTAAAAGATCTAAAATTAATTTTATTTCGATCAATGTAATTGCTCCCCCCACACATACATTTTTCTTTTCTTTAGTAATTAACCCATTAAAAGAAATAACTAATTTACATTAAAAGTATTTTTATTCAACATAATCTATTTCATGTATTACAATTGGAATTTTGAATAATTTAGATAAGAGACATTAATCGTATTCACTTATAGAAATCAATGTTGATGGATGTTCTACCTCAACACATAACTTTTCTTGTACCTACAGACTTTATGTGATGTGTAGCTTTCAGCCCACGTTGCATATGTCTGCCCATTTAGTGTATGTTTGGGTTTCAACGCAAACGTGAATTTTCACGTTTAGTTGAAGCAAAAAAATTTTGCTTCCACGTAAAATTCATCTTCAACGTGGAGAGAGTGTAAAATCAAGTTTCAAAAATTCAATCCAAACATGCACTTAGACAATCAAGTATGAACAATAAATGAAAACAAAAAGATAAAGCAAGAAACGCAACTCTAATGGGAGTTGCTTGTCCCATGAAGCAACTTAAATCCTGATTTTTTATTATTAGAGGACTCTGACGTGACAACATGAGTTGCTTGAAGAAGAGAGAGAGTTGTTTCCTCAAGTAACCGTTCCTTACCAGATTTTAAACAAATCTTATTGAACATATTTAAAAACGTTATGAAGATAATAATGATGAAAATTAATTTCGTATAATGTTTATGTATTTACTATTGTTTTATTTTATTTTTAATATCTACTTATTGTGTATTTTTTCTCGTAATTTATTTTCTTTCATTGTAGTGCAATTATCCTTTTTAATAAAAATTTAAATTTGGTTCATAAATGGTTAGAAAAAAAAATTCTAAAAGTTGAATTTCTTAAAGTTTCTTACCATTGAAATAAATTTGTGTTTAAGTTGTTTAATGCTGACATAATACACTAAAGACTATTTTTTTCATTTTTTAATGCATGAAACAACGGGCTAATTAACTTTTATTTTCCTACAATTATTATATACGATTATTTTATTTAATGCACCTGATATGCTTATATTAAGGCGACAGAAAATAATTATTGTAATAACTTTTTTGTGATTAATAAAAATATTTTATTTTAAAAAAGAAAATATTTTTTTAAAAAAATTTCACTTATGTATTGTATCATTAAAAAAATTTAAAAAAAATCATCATTTTACGAATTCCATTAAATAAAAAAAGATTAATATATCTTTTGTTCCTTAAAAAAAATTAACGTCCAAATTAATAGATGTAAAATCCTCTTTTTATCATTAGTCTAAGCCCTTGATTTGTCATTAAAAAAATAAATAGATGCACTCATTTTTATTTTCATTTCTCAGTGAATCTATTTATTCTTTTTCTAAAAATATAATTCAGTGTTGGGTTTTTTTTCATTATTTTTATGACATGATTTTTTGCACGACAAATCATTTAACTTTCAGCAACATTTCGGTTATAGGTCGGGAAACCATCAATTTCTCAAATTTTCATCGGGACTAAATTGACATTATAACATTTTAAAGTTAAACGGTTGTATAAAAAAAATTAAAATTAAACGGTGTTTATCCATCATTCGTATCTCTCAAAATAAAATAGAGAATATTGACAAAAAAAAATTAACGATACTGCCTAAAGTTAGATAATTGCATAGAAAAATAGTAGTATTAAAATATTAAATAAAATATATTTTAAAATATTATAAATTTTAATAAAATTAAAAATATACATATAAGATATTTGTAGTAAAAATAATATTATTTCTTTACTATTAGAATTTTTCTTATTACATACAACTTTTCATGCAAATTTTACATAAAAATTCATAGGAAACGTTGTTCTTATAAATTTTTCTGCGAAATTTTATCTCTAGGTAATACTTTCGTGGATAATATGTTCTTGTGAATTTTAAAATTCGCAAGAAAGTTTCCTATTAAGAAAAAAATTTGCAGAAAAGTTTCTTGTGAAATTTCCTGCGAATTTTTTTTACAAGAAATTCTAAAGAAAAATTCCTTACGAAAACAAAATCAAAGAAATTACTATTCGAAAGTAATTTTTTTGTACAATTTCTATTAATAATTCTTCAACTTTCAAATGCTTACAATAAAAGCATCTGAAACATTAAGAAATTTGTTTTCACGCCTCTAACATGTGATAGATAACTTTTTAGACTCTTAAATTGTAAATTACATGTCTAGCACTTAACTATACAAAATGAATTTATAAGGTGAGTGTTACCCCAACTTATATATTCTTTAATTATTTTATTTCTAATCGATGTGAAACTTGAGGAAAATCTTTTAATTTTTAAACTTATAAATTTATGTATATAATTTTTTTTATTTTTCCTGTGAATTAAAATTGGGAGAAAAATCTGCAAGAAAATTTCTATGATCATTAAAATTGTAGCAAAATTTGCAAAAAAAAATATAGATTATTTTTCATAAAAAATTTATAAGAAATATTTGTAAATTATTTTTCACAAATAAATTTGCAAAAAAAATTTGTAAAATTATTATTATAAGAAAATTCACAAAAAAAAATTGTGAATATTTTTTTTAGAAAAATCCGTAAAAAAAATGACATTTTTCTAGTAGTACTTACATAATAATGAGTGTAAAATGTATTTTGACAATAATAATAAAATATATTTTAATTAATTAAATATCTTTTAGAAAATAATATAAAATCTTTTAAATAGTTAAGTGCGAGTTTTTATTTAATTATTAAGGTTTGTGAAAATATATGTTTATGGTATATTATAAAATCTTTAATAAAATTTTCTTTATCAAATACATTTTTTTCATTGGAAAAACTCAAACATAGTATTACTTAAAAGATCTAAAATTAATTTTATTTCGATTAATATAATCGCTTTTACGCATACATTTCTCTCTTCTTCTTTTTTTAATTTACGTTAAAATATTTTTTGTTTAACATAATCTATTTCATAATTTAAAATAATTTAGATAAGAAACACTAATTGTAATCACTTGTAGAAATGAATGTTGGTGGATAGAAATATACCTTGAAAAAAGGATCATCAACCTCAACATAATTTTTCTTTTCTACCTACAGACTTTTTTTTCTCTTTTTTGTAGCTACAGACTTTATATGATGTGTAGCTTTCACCCCACGTTTCATGTGTGCCAAGTTAGACAATGAAGTATGAACAATGAAAACAAAAAGATAAAGCAAGAAACGTAAATAAATTATTAAGGCTAGTTAACTTTTATTTTCCTACAATTATTATATATACGATTATCTTATTTAATGCACCTGATATGCTTATAATAAGGCGACAGAAAAATAATTATTGTAATAATTTTTTGGTGATTAATAAAAATATTTATTTAAAAAAAACTATTTTTTTTATCTTTTAACATATGTATTCGATTAAAAAAAAACTCATCATTTTACGAATTCCATTAAATAACAAAGGACTAATATATCTTTTGTTTCTTAAAAAAAATTAACGTCCAAATTAATAGATGTAAAATCCTTTTTTTATCATTAGTCTCAGCCCTTGATTTGTCATTCAAAAATAAATAAATAGATGCTCTCATTTTTTTTTTCATTTCTCAGTGAATCTATTTTTTTTTTCTAAAAATATTAATTTTTTTGGTTTTTTTATTATTTTTTTACATGATTTTTTATACGACAAATCATTTAATTTTCAGCAACCTTTCGGATATAGTTTGGGAAACCATCAATTTCTCAAATTTTCATAAGAACTAATTTGACATTATAACATTTTATAGTTAAACCGTGGTAAATAAAAATAATTAAAATTAAACGGTGTTTATCTATCATTCGTATCTCTCAAAATAAAATAGAGAATATTGACAAAAAAAAATTATGATACTACCTAGAGTTAGATAATTACGTAGAAAAATAGTAATATTAAAATATTAAATAAAAAGTATTTTTAAAAATTATAAATTTTAATAAATATAATATAATTGTAAAAAAATATCATTATTTCTTACATTGTAATGAGTATAAAATATGTTTTTACAATAATAATATTAACTAGTTAAATGTGTTTTAGAAAATAATATAAAAGTTTTTAAATAATTAAGTGAATTTTTATTTAATTATTATGGTTTGTGAAAATGTATGTTTATGATACAAGTTATTTGGAAGATTTTTTTTATTATTATACAGTTATATTTTATTTATTTATTAAGAAAAGGGGAGTTTTATTTTAAAAGAGAGGTTATTAAAAAACATTAGTTTTACATTCCTCTTCTCATCAACACTTCTTTTCTCTAAAATTCAATACCTTCAGTGAGTAAAACGCAGATGATGAAGGAGCACATCCTGGAGATGCCGTTTCACATCAAGTGTCTATGAAGCTAAGAAGGAATTGAATAAGCTTTTATGGGTAGAGAGATTAACCCTAATCTTGTTTTTGTCATGTATGTCATATGAGAGAAATTCTCATTTCTATTATAAGTTGTGATATGTCATTCTCATGTGCTTTTAATTATATTAATTGATAAGCAGATATGTGTATTTCTATATAATTGCTTGAAATCATGAATTTATGAGTGCATGTGGATTCCTATAGAAACTCTTGGGATAGGAAAAACTAAATTAGTGAGGAATGATGTATTTTGGGATGTAAATTGATTACTTAATTGTATAGTAATAGGCTTTAATTTGAGATCTTATTGATTGCATTTGGATTGAATGTGTTAAGAAATGGTGTATGAAAATGTTAGAAAGCCTATGAATCATATAATATCAGGTTCTGGATTATCATAGCTCCCTCAAGTGACTTTCAACTCACTCAAGCGAATTTAGACTCGCGTAAGGGATCTTAGGCTTGCTCAAGCTAGTCCGTGACAAAGAGTTTTAGGCACCAACTTGCTTAAACGAATTTTTGTTTGCTTTGAGTAAATTAGCTATCGCTTAAGCAAATGATTGGCTCATTTAAGCGAATAGATGCACGAATTTTGTTTTGTGGTCTTCATGAAAGATGTAGTCCTATATGTTAGCTTACAAAATCCGTTGGAATCACCTAAAAGTAAGGTATGAAATTCAAGTTATGATCAAATTAGTGAGCAGATGTCAAATTATCAAATTTAGGATGAAATACTGTGATTTTGTACTTTTTAAAAATAGTAGAAGACAAAATCAACTATTAAGGTCAACATAAGAGTTATATATAATTGTATAAGATTTCTAACAAAATTAAGATCAACTTGATATTATAAGTATAACTTCATATATCGTGTTTAGACTCCACAATGTTGTAAGAGCTTAAGATATATAAGAAGAGACAATTTGATAATTGTAATGGTGAGTTACTTTACCTTTTAAGTGTTTAATCTTAGAATAATTAAATTTATAATAAAATTTAAGAGACTAAAATTGTACGTTTGCAAAATTATAAGAACCAAAAATAAATTTAATAAAAAAAGCACTTCAATTTTTTGTCCCATAAAAATTTGTAATTCTCCTATTTAATCCATTATTATATTTTTCTAATTGAGTTCTTCAGAAAAATATTTTTTTTTGTTATGAAATGATCTTTTTTGTTCCAATTTTTCTGGTTTAATTCCTGTAAAAAATCCACAGCATGGGAATGGAATATTAGTATATTAATGCTTTTATAAATCTAAAGACAATGTTTGGTTCCCATTATAGTGTTGGTTATGAATTGGTCAACGAACATGAAGGCAGTGGATAAAGTCCAATTCACATTCACACTTTCCTTTTCAACAATTAATGGTACGATGATGTTTCGTTTTCGAAGCCATAAAGTGTTACCCGATTCAGCATAGCTTTCACTTTAACCATTATTAATTAACATATTCTAATTAACAGTTTTCTTTCTCTTTATATTTTGTGGATTTAATAGTAACTTTTACATTCCTTTTTTCATTGAAAATGAATAAATAAATCATGTGTTACTTTTCACCAACTTTTGATTTTGTTTTTAAATAATGATTTAAATTAACTTATTTAACTTCTATATATTAAATATAAATGATTATTTTATATGAGAATATTTTTAAGATTTTTTTAATTTTTTATATGTTAATTTTTTATTTATCAAAATTATTTATAAATTAAATTTTAATATTTTTAAGTAAATAAAAAAATATCATGTTATAATATAAAATATTTATTATATATTTAAAAATATTTATTTATACAATTTTTAAATATAATTAATATATTTACACATAGTATTTATTGTATAATTCATTATAAATTTTAGTTATATATAATAAACATTTAGTTTGTATATTACACATGTTAAAATGCTAGTTTAAACATAATAGGCAAGAAGAGTTTTAATTTATAAAATATTAAAATACATTTTTAGTGAAAAATTTATATATAATTTTTTATAAATAGATATATAACGATCTGACACGTCATTACACTTAGTATAGTTCAACTACTACGCAACCAAAAAAATAAAGCACACACAACTAACCTAGGGTTCTCATCCGACAATTATTTATATAATCATGTAATTTGTCCATGTTTAGGGCAAAGACATAATACTAAAATCATAAATACCCTTACAAGATTATATGCATACCCATTAGACATATACAATCTACATCAAATACATAGATGAATACAAAATAAACTTTACTCGTCGATCAAGCATCTACACACAAATATGTTACATCAGAGTAACAGTAACATAAAAGAGTCATCTCCAACATGGTTCGCTACCAATCATCCAAGCAATTTGCTAATTATGTCTTGCTTTCATACCAAGTATAATTATTGCAATTCCAATCACAATAAAAACAAGCAATAATAAGCTTGTGAAAATAATTAGCATGCAACTCACAAGCAAACTGTAACAGCCCAAGCAACCCGCATGAGGATATTGTCCGCTTTGGCCCACGGCCGCACGGTTTTGCTCTTGGCGATGACACGCATGCCACCCCAAAAGGCCTCCTCACAAGGAAGGTATCCACACCCATATATATGGCATGCTTCGTTCGCCTTCCTAACCGATGTGGGACTATATCCACCCCCCCTCAAGGGAGTCCAGCGCCCTCGCTGGCACACCGATCCGGGCCCCGGCTCTGATACCAATGTAACAGCCCAAGCAACCCGCATGAGGATATTGTCCGCTTTGATATAGTCCCACATCGGTTAGGAAGGCGAACGAAGCATGCCATATATATGGGTGTGGATACCTTCCTTGTGAGGAGGCCTTTTGGGGTGGCATGCGTGTCATCGCCAAGAGCAAAACCGTGCGGCCGTGGGCCAAAGCGGACAATATCCTCATGCGGGGGTTGCTTGGGCTGTTACATTGGTATCAGAGCCGGGGCCCGGATCGGTGTGCCAGCGAGGGCGCTGGACTCCCTTGAGGGGGGGTGGATATAGTCCCACATCGGTTAGGAAGGCGAACGAAGCATGCCATATATATGGGTGTGGATACCTTCCTTGTGAGGAGGCCTTTTGGGGTGGCATGCGTGTCATCGCCAAGAGCAAAACCGTGCGGCCGTGGGCCAAAGCGGACAATATCCTCATGCGGGTTGCTTGGGCTGTTACACAAACAACTTACAACAATACAACATAGACAACTTAATTAATACTCATTGCAACTTATCATAACAATTTTCATCTTATCAACAATACAACACACACCTTGCAACATAAGACAATCTTAACAGCTTTATCTCAACATGTTCAACACATCAACAATATACAACTAATATATCGTTACACATGTCAGTTACGGAGATCTCCTACGACAAAGGTAAAAAATTTAAATGGATAGACTCTATTGAACCACATCATTTGACCTATCATAATTAGGTCAAGTATAGACAATTCCAAGCGTCTGAAAGAACCTGTTTAACAATTTAATTTGATTTTTAAGATGTTCACACTTAAATTAGGAAGTTTAGTGCTATTATCAGGGCAGAACAACTTGGATATGAGTCTACCATGACATTAGTTTGCAACACTAAGCTTCCTAAGGGATTAGTCTGCTAACTACCCTCTAAATACTATACTCTTCCAATACTCAGTTACGGACTAAGTCTCCGACCTTGTACTTTATCTAGTTGGTCTCTTTATACACGTATGTCTCGACATTACCTACATACGAATTTCGCATAAAATCTATAGAAGACAACTTAAAACAACTATCTATTTAGAAGTCAGCTTACTTACTGAAGGGTTCTCAACTAGGCTCGTAAAACACCAGACTTATATCTACACAATAAAATATTTTAATTTCTAAAACATTTTTGACTCATCACTAGTTTTTATATATTTTAGCAAGGACATGTATCTATACCACATGCCTAACAACTTAATCAACTTTAGCATCATCCAACTTCACAACTTAATCATCTATCAACTTATAAATTAACAGCAAAATCATCATTACAAAGCATATCAACTTAAAGCATAATAAGTTATCATCATACCATCTTTATCATACAACTTAATCACCATCTTTTAATCGTAAAACAACTTAGAACATCACTTTAAAACCATGCAACTCGTGTCCAGCATGGTTGAGATAAAAAGTCTCCCACTCTCAACTTAAATCAAGTCTACAAATTTTTAATAAATTTAAAAATTATTTAATACTTTATTTCATTAATTCAAATTAATTATAAAATAATTTTATGCTTATTTGTTAATTTGAATTAACAAAACAAAGTATCAAATAATTTTCAATTTTTAAAAAATTTACAGACTTGATCCATGTATTAAAAATTTTAAATTCAACGATTAGTAGTTGAAATTTGATGTAAAATAAGTTATTGAATAAAATAAGTTTAAGTAGACTTACTTATAAAATAAATAAATAAATAAATAAATAATATATATATATATATATATATATATATATATATTATAAAAGTCAAGATCTTTATTATATTAAAATGCCATAATACTATAGTGGATAATATTATTTTTGTATACATACAAACCAAAGTCTGTTTATTGATTTGACAAACCACTGCAAGGAAAAGTAGCACCAAGTTTATATACATTGTGGATTACAATTAACTATCGTTTAAATAACATTGACCTAAGAGTAGGTTGTCATTTACTTATTTCTTTATTAAAACAAGTAAAGTAAGAATTTTTTGAGATACTTCAATTGCATTATAAATTTATATACAAAAATTTATTATTTTAAAATTAATTTATCTACCAAATTCTAAATATTGTAAATCCTTAATTAATAAAAATAATTTTTTATATGACAAATTCAAAAATAAAATCATATGATTAGTTACATTACTTAATAAGTCATGGTCAACATTGAGTTTTAATTATTAAAAAAAAAATCAAAAATATATAATATTTCATAATGTAGATTCAAATTAAGGTATAATATATTTTTTATAAATATACATTCACTTAAATTAATGTAATAAAATATTTTTTAAATTTTTTAAAAATTTGTAGATTCGATCTATTGATTAAGAACTATTAATTTAATAGTTAAAAATTGTTAAAATTAAATATTGATTATAAGTTATTCAGTGAAGTAACTTAATAATGAGTTACTCTTAGAGTAAGTGCATCCATTCTCAATATTATACGTTAATTTGAATCTATATAATAAGAAATCATATACTCACTACAAGAAATGTTATATAAAATAACATACAAAAAATGTCACTATAAGTATAATATATATAAGTATATATCTATTTTACATATAATTACACATAATTTTAGTGTTGATTTTGAATGAGATTTAATAACATATTTTGTTTGTCACTATAGTCTATATTTACTTTTTAACAATATAACAACATATATTGTATTTATTATATGAGTTAAAATAGCTTTTAGTAACACATATTGTATCATTATAAGATGTGTGTCACTATATGAAGATTTTCTTATAATAATTTTTCAAATTCTTTAAAAAGTTGTATAATTAATTTATTCATCAAGAACTATTAAGTGAATCATTGGAATTGATCATAAATTATTGAACGGAGTAACTCAATAATGAGTTACTCTTACAATAAGTGAATCTCTTCCCAATATTATATGTTAATTTGAATCTATATAATGAAGTATTATATACTTTTCAAATTCTTTAAAAAATTGTAGACTTAATTTATTTATTAAAAATTATTAATTTAACAATTAGAAATTATTAAAATTTAATGTTGATCATGAATTATTGAGTGGAGGAGTAACTCAACAATGAGTTAATCAAATTACATAAGTGTAATTTTTACAACTATTACATTATGTAATAAGTTTATTTAAAAAATGAATTTTGTGAATTTAACCGTTGAATTAAAATTTTATATTATCTTGAATATGTATGTCAAATTTTTTTAAAATTAAATAACAATAAAAAAGAAATCATGTTACTCATATTTTAGTATAATTTAAAATGAATATATTAAATCACGTTGTTTATATCTTAGTTTAGTTGAATCAAGACTTTTTATTTTCTAAATCCACAAGTATGACAAATGGAATTTGTTAGTTATATCATAAAAATAAATAAATAAATTTGTTGACACTAAAATAAGTATTACAAACATAGATGTCCAATACATATGATATATAACTCAGTCCTTGTTTGATGCAAAAATATTATGTTTAAAACAAAACATTAAAATAAATTGACTAAGATTTGAACATATATAAAATAATTCTCTTTGATGATATTTATGTTTTCTTACACAAATTCAAATTCATTTGTGGTTCACACTTGACATACAAGTTAACTTCATTGTGATAAAATTCTTTATTCAACATAATTCAAAAGCATTAATTCATTCTTCTTTATTAGATATTGACGAAATAATGATATTAAAAAAACTTGAATAATGAACATGAATAATACTTATAAATCATAAATATACTTATTATTTTTAAAAGATTAGACTTGATTGTTTTTAAGTTTTTATGAATATTTTAGGGGAATAAAATAAAATTTAGAATAGTTAAAGAACAATAATAAATTACAATTTTTTTAAAAATTTATGGATTTCTAGTTTAAGTTCACATAAAATATCATTATTGGATATCAATATCATTATTTTGAAAAGATTATGATGATAGTTTATTAACTAATGATTTGTTGTAGATACAACCTATTAGCTAATGTAGAAATAATATGTTATTATATTATAGTTGCAATTATTAGTTTACAATTATGGTTTAAGGAACACATTATGCACCATAAGAATTACTTATTGAAGCATTTCAAGAATTGTGTTTAAAACATATTTAAATTTACATTCAAGTATATAAATGATAATCATATACTTAGAAAATGAAAATGTCTCGTGCGAATACATGAATATCTTACTAATTATATATTAAAAGTGAATTTCGTCCGTTCAACCTTTTAATTATAATTTTATATCTTATTAAATATTTATGGCAAATTTTATTAAAATTAAACAATAATAAATAATCAAATTATTCATAGCTTAATATATTTAATATATATATATATATATATATATATATATTAATTTTGATCTATATAAATGAAATATAAAATAAATTTATATTAATATAAATTTTGTATATATAATTTAAGTATAAAAAACTCTCGATCTAATATTGAATTTTAAGAAAACATAATTCAAATGAAAGATATAAAACAATAGAATAGTTAGCAAAAAAAAAAAAACTTAATTATGTGCAATTTAATCTTTCCCATTTTAGTTATATAAAATTAAAATCTTTCTTATGTATTATAGAAGCTAAGATACTTATTTAGTTTATGTACGGAAAATTAAGGGACAGTGGAGCCCCACAATTAGATTCATGAGGTGATTTTTCCAAAGACATCAGTGTTCAAGACCATATGTGAAATGATCGAAGGCAAGTCGATGTGGATCATCTATTTCCTTTCATTAATGCATGATTTCCTTTCTTTTCTTTGACTAAATTAAGAGGTAAAGAAGTTGGAATATGTGGTTAAATTTGAGACACGGATTTCATAATACAGTGATGTATAGTTACACCAAGCACAATATAGCACAAATTAATTAGAGGATTTTGAATCAGTGTATCTCATAACTCTTAATTTGAGCACTTTGAGTTCATGATGCACAATTTATTTGTCTTCCTCGTGATGCACTAGACCCATGCGACCCACAAATTAAGTAACAAACTTTGTGTTACAGAAAATAAATATCTAAGTTTTAATGGCATGAACAAGTAGGAGATACTTTGTACATGCATAGGTTGTGAGTGAATGAGTCATGTCTTCTTGTCTTATTGACTTTCCATAATAATTTGCTCGACAATTTCTTGCAAAGCTAGCTAGATGTTTGTCGTGTTACGATCTTCCCAAGTATGTTGCGGTTCAAAATTTGCTTCATCATCCTTTACCACACAAGGGCAAAGTAGGGGCCATCGCCCATCGGTAATGAGAAAACGTTTAATGTATTCATGCTGTGTGTGGATAAGGGAGGAAATTTTCATTATAAAAAACGTGTTAATTAATGGGCCATTTATTTGTCTTCAAAAAGATTAAAAATATCTTACACTATTTTATCATGGTAAAAACTAAAGACACGACACATTAAAGAATTTACCCTCGCATACATATTATTGTTTGACACTCTATCAAGAGTAATCATTGCGGGAGACACATGAATACACAAGAGGTAACAATATTTATTTTAAGGTATATAGTTTATTTTATTAGTTGACTGACACTCTCTTCTTTTATTTTATAATTTAGTTTTTACATATCACTATTTTTCATAATATTAATTTATTTACATGTTAAAATCTATTCTCTTTTACTATTTAAACTTTTTTCCACGGTTAAAAAAGGACACAAGATCATTAATGCATATTTCAACACGAGATCATTAATACATGTTTCAACACGAGATCATTCTGCATTTCTACTAGTGATTTAAAACTCGGATCAAACCGGTCAGGCGGATCGATTGGATCGGGAATCGGTAATTCAGCCGGTCCGAATCTTAAATTGGATAGGTTATGCAGTCGACCAGTTTTTAACTGGATTGAACCGGTCAATTTTCTGGTTCAACTGGTGAATCAGTGGGTCAAACCGGTTCAACCATTTTTTTTTCTTATTTTTTTAAAAAAAAATTTAAGGGACCATAAATCACAAAAATAATAATGAAAATTGAATCTCTTAATGGAAGAGCATCTTATTAAATATAATAATGACTACTTGTTCTAATGTATTTATTTGTAAAATATACAACTTAAATAACTCTTATAGTATATTATTAATTTTAAATTATATATTTAATAATATAATATCTATGTAGATATTACATATATTATTTTGTGATATCAATTGCAAGCATATTATATATGTACATATTATTTATATTTTTAATTTGTATTAATATACAGTTTAACATGTAATTTTTTATGTATTTTTTTTACAAAATAAAAATAAAAATAATTTTAAATAAGATAGAAAAATTGAAATTTAAAATAAAATATAAATTTATTAAAATTTATAAGTATAAAATATATTTAATATAAATATTTTTTTAATATAAATAAATAAAAATCAAGTTATGCAATTCAACTAGTGACCCATCGGTTTAACCTTTGACCCACTTGACCCAGTACCTTAACCGGTTCGATGTCCGATTTTTAAAACTTTGATTTCTAATCTTATTTCATTTTATTGTGACATTATACAAATATAAAAGGGATATCATTTACTAGTGAACTAAATAAAGACACAAGTAATTAATTATTCTCATCTACAAATCTTATTAATAATATTAATCACTTGCAATTAAATTCAAGAAACTTAAATAACTCTAAATATATAAATTAAGAAAATAACTTTGTACTCTTAACAGTATATTCCTCCGTCAAATATCACAATCATCAAAAGAATAATTGTGTAACATTTAAGAAACTACATTTTTATTTACATAAATAAATCTTAAAAAACATAACCTAAAAAAATTACTTAAATTGAAGCACCCAAAAAAATAGTAATGAAGAGACAACTTAATAATGACTGAAAGAAAAAAAAGTCATACATTAAAAATTTATTATTTTTTACCTAAACAACTTTTTAGTTTTATTTATAATTTAAGTTAAATAGAATTAATATTAGGAGAGACCTTTGTTTTTTCAGAAATTATAGTAGTAGTTTGTGTCATTTAAGCACACTTTAGGAGGGATCAATACAATGTTCCCTAATTATTATAAAAATCAACAAAAATAACTTGTAATTACATGGTAGTGTAAAAAAAATTGTAAACATTTTCCTTATCTTCTAATAAATTTGATTTTAAATGCACTAAATCTGGTTTAATGATGTAATAATCTAATCCGTGGAAAAAGATGATAATATCAACAACAACAAAAATCCGCAAATAATTTAAAATCTTGGTTTTAATTTCCACACACATATATTTCATTTCACAAGTCTCAGTGTTCACACTCGGAATACTCCATCTTCTCTTTCACGAAACCAGTAGTATTACGTGCCTTGCTCTTGAGACTAGAAATACGTTTTCGGTGCCCACGACCTCGTTTGTGTTGTTCCCATTCATGTAATCCTCTAAGCACCCGATCTCCGCATGCCTGTAGACAAGAAAATTCATAAGAGAACATGTCTGAAGATGCAGAAGAACCTGTGTGCCATCGCAATTTAAAAGAAAATGATGATCTTCTTTTATAAATCATTTTACTTCTATAAGACATTAATTTTATTTTTCATCTTTTATCTCTATTAAAGATTGTTGTTGGATAATAAGAAGAGAATTTGTTAAATGAATGTTCTCTCTTACCTCTTAAACTCTCTAATTATTATTTGTCAATTTTATTGATATCAATGCATAAACTTTATTATGAAGTAATATCTTCACATCTTATCAAAATTTAATAATAAATAAGAAGGATAAAATTAGTACATTGTAACTTCGTTTTATAAACACAATAAATTAACTAACATAATTATTTCTATTGGTTGGTCCGTATAATTCGGTTAAAGTGTCTTGTAATAAAAACAGGAGAAAATATATATAATATGCAACATTGTTAAGCTGAGTATTTAATACAGTAGAAAATTTGGCATCAAAATATAAATTTTCGGTTAAACTTAATTTGCACTTAATTTTTCTCTAGTAAGTATACGTAGTTGGTGGCACATAATTGCACCAAGACTACAAAAGCAATGTTTCGCAACTTGCAACGCAGAACTGGCCATATGGATCACCTTATTCATCTTTTTCTCAAATAAGGAGGAGTATCGTTGAAGAAAGCAAACAATGCAGATCTATGTCCCATGACACGTGGATTCTAAAACAGCATACCTTGCATGTGTATTGAGTCCAGAGGTCCCTTTGGGTTATTTTCATCCCAGTATCATTTGATGTCCCAAAGGTGGATGGCGAGCTTCCGTTGTCACTCAGGAAAGATTTAACTATCTTCACAGCAGATTCAACCACTTGGCCAGTCCAAACATCTTCTGACTTGCCTAAAACATAAAATAACCAAATGAATGTAATTCAGGATATTTAATAATGATGAACGTAGAAGTTAGAAAATATGCAGGAACAAGATTAAAACAGCTTACTTGATATTGATTCCGTGGAATCAACATAATGTATGTTCCAACCAAACAATGTTTGCAGTCTACTGACCATCCTCTTCTGTCATGAACAAAGCTTCAGTATCAATCTCAGACTTAAGTTTCTGCACTAACTCTAGCCAATTCAACGTAGAAGGGCTTAACAAATGACACGAATGAATATTGACCAATTATATTATTTTTCCCTTCTACTTAACATGGTCCTTAGAGATAATATGTTATATAGCTCACAAGAGACGGCGAAGCACTGAAAAAAACTAACAATAACTCTACGAAGAGTATTGTAGCTAAAACAAAGAAATACTGATATTGTACAGAGTTATGCCCGGTGAATTAAATGCTCTAGAAAAAGAACAAAAGGCATTTCAAGCTTTTATGTCAATATTCAGATGAAGACTGCAGTGGTACCGGTAATTTTCTATTACATGTGAGATTAATCAGAAAAATGACATTTTGAGTTTCCATGCACACCCAGCCAAAGAAATTTTCATTCAAGAATGCTTGTTTAAGGAAGTGACAAAGCAAATTACATTATTTTTACCTGACGGCGAACAAGTCTCCGGGTATTAAGCTTTACTTTTTCAATTGCTTCTTCCAAAAGAATTGTGGATTCAGTATTAGAGGAAGATCTCACCACCTCCATCAAATTACCATTACACAATTTCTCACCCTTTTCTAAGACTGATCCTTCAATCAATTCCCTCTCTTTTTCACAGATGTCTTTGACAGCACAAATTCTAAGAAGAAGCTGAAATTCACGGACACCAATGGCCTGCCGCAAACCTCTACTATAATCTGCATTCAAATTATAAATGTCGTAGACCTCATTGAGTAATCCATCGTCCATCATGCAATCTACTCTCTGCTCTACATATTTGTCCAGTACAGGTAGACAAGCATCCACACATATAAAACAACAATCATATCTTAAGTTATCAACTTGACCCCACTTCTGCCCTGCCACAAGCAAGATCAATATTATTTAAAAGGGGAAACAAGAATCAACAGTCATATTGCAATAAAACATGAGCAACTGAACATCCATCTTCCATTATTAACCCACTTGATGTCCACCAATAGAACAAAATGCTTATAGTAAGGAAGGGTGATTAGTGAATCATGGAAGCAATCAGTTAACAAGACCATAACTTGTGAAAAACATTATTTATAAGAGCATATACGGACAAAGGGAAAAGAAATCATATTGAACTTCTGGTCAATCAATGATTGCCAAAGAAGAAAACAAACCTCTGCTGCCTTTCCTTGAAAAATTTTGCTAGGAAGAACACCAGTGCGAGTGTACAAACTAATATATTGATTTATCTGCAACCCAAAATAACACATGTAGACATGTCATCCCCAGTTAGACATTTCATATAAATTTTAATGTTCAGAAATGAATTGAAAGGGCATATTGCTTCTAGTAGATGTACAGCACGCCAGACCTTTAAAGCCATAAAACTTGCAACAATAAGCATATTTATATATGTTTTATACTGATATATGAATTAATTTAAATAAACTGATAATGTGAATGTTTTCTATAGTTATCCAATATCATAAATTGTCATGTATATAAGATTTTTGACTTTCTAACAATTACTTTAAGGTCAAAATCTAGGGTGATATTTAATTGGATGACAACATCACTTTCTCAAACAATGCATGACATTGAAACTCTTTGCAAACAGAAAGAAAAAAAAAAAAAAAAAAAACTCATGGAATTGTTGCATATGTAACTCTATCACCACAAATAAAAGGACCCTTTGAATATGTATCTAGAAGAATAAATAATCAAATCACACCCCAACCTTTCTGTGGTTATTTGGATGGATTCTATTTGCTGCAACCGGATCAATATCTTTAAGCAGGCCATAACTATTGTTTGAACCATCAATTTCACCAATGAAATTGTTATCATCTTCAAGCAGGTCATAACTATTGTTTGAACCATCAATTTCACCAATGAAATTGTTATCAGACTGCGTGACGCCTAAAAAATTACAAATGCAACAAATACCAAGTAAGTACACATTAATTCAAAAGAACCAAAAAAAAAAGAAAAAAAAAGAGCAACATACTAGGTGGATCACCCAAACAGCTTTCATCCATATCTTCTGCAGAATCATCTAGAAGAAACTGACTCACAAGAGCCTGAAGAGAATAAATTGCAAAAGTGCAAAACAAATAATAAATCAAATGTAGAACTCAGCCATATAGGTACACTACTGACCATTATAAGAAATTAAAATAAAATGAAGAACATAATGAGACACACAAAACGCATGATTCAAAATCCCAACCTGGATATAGTAATTTGTGCCCCCAACTATAACAGGCAAGTGGTTACGAGCCAATATATCATCAATGATCTGAAAATTAAGAAAACAAACAGTAATAAACTAAAACACCAAAAATTAAAATAAATAAATAAATGTTAATTCTCTTCATTCTTCAATCAGAACTAACTTCACAACCAGCGTTGAGACTTACGGGAATCGCGGAATCGCGAAACGCCTTAGCTGTGAATTCCACATTGGGGCTTACAGTGCCCAAGAGATGATGCGGCACTCCTGCAACAAATTCGAAACGATTTCAGAAAGCGAACGAGATAGGGGATGGGGAATAATCGGGTGCGGGGAGAATACGGTGGTACCGTTTTGGTGAGAGAGAGGGAGTTTGTTGGTGAGAACATCGAGGCCACGGTAGACCTGCATGGAATCGGCGTTGATGACTTCGAGAGGGAAGTGAGAGGCCAAATCAACGGCAAGCTTCGACTTCCCGGAAGCGGTGGGGCCCGTTATGACCACTACCTTTGGTCGTTCTCCATTGCTAGGGTTTGAAGTTACTGTTCTCTCTGTCGCCATTGTAACCTTTCTTTCACTCTACGTTTCTCTTCCTAATAGCAGCTTTGTGTATTAAGGTTTCAATGAAAATATTGAACTTTTTTTTTCTAGGGTTTCAATATATTTTGTCATTCTGAGTTAATAAAATATCTATAGTGAAAAGTTCAAAATTTATCTGTTTATGTATCGATATTTATTTAAGATATTAATATTTTCTTAACATATAACTGTGTGGTTTAGTGGTAGGGGTTGATTTTTTTTAAAACTAGATTGGATAAGGCTAGATCGTAAAATAAATAGATTTTTTTTTTAATTTATATTCAGTTCATTATAGATTACGTAGATTTGAAAAAATAAACTTTTAAAAATAAAAATACATAAATTTAGAAGAAAAAATATTATTTTTAAACTAAAATCTATCATATTAAAATTTACTAAGATTTGAAATAATCTTAAAGTATTAAGCCTAAAAATATTATCAATATTTATATAATAATTTTAAACTCTCATTAATAAAAGCATGAAAATGTTTTTGAAATAATTCAAATAATAAATATACATCAATTAAACATAATTTTAATATTTTAATAATTTTAAAATTTAAATACACAACCAAATATTAAAGTTTTCATATCTTAAAAATTAATTAGTGAAATATGCAAACTAATCTGCCTTTTCATGAATTAAGTTTATCAGATCTGTTAGAATTTACGGATCAAACTTAAAAGTTAAATATGAATATAAAAATTAAAAGAAATTGATTTATTATTCGTGAGATTCATAAACTTAACATATTGGTTCACAAATTCAAGTTCATCTGCCTATTCTTATAATTATGGTCGGAAAATGAGGAAAGAAATCAAGATACAAAGTGTTAAAAAGAAGAAAACAAAAATCAAGAGAAAAAATAATACAAATCCTATTAATACATTAAAAGTTTCTTTTACTTAAATTTTCTATATAAAATTTTTTATTAATCTAAAAATATTAGACACTTCATTCACATATATCAAAATTGACATAATATATACTTTTAAAAATATAATAAAATATAAATAATTTAATTATCTTATTATTGTTGTTGTTATTATTTAATTTTAACAAAATTTAAAATAATATTATTGATAATATGAAGTTATGATTTAATAAATGAATTATCAAAATTTACCTTTAATTAATACAATATTTTTTTACACCAAACCTTCAATAAAATTTTATTAACCGTATAGCTGGTAAAAATTATACTGATTCATCATCAAGATTTTCTTTTCTATGCTTTCTAGCTCTCTCTTTTGACTTGCGTTCTAGTGATTGAATTTGATTGAGATGGGAGTCTTGTTGATGATGAGGAATAATCAGAGTAGTGCGAAGAGGTTTACTCGCAATGGCACATGATGATTTGTGTAGTGACGCATGAATCATGATGGTTGCAGCTTGGTGTGGATGGAGGCAATTTGATGAAACAATGTTGTAGTTGAGGGATGACACAGATGATTTCAATGGTAAAATCAGGAATGACATTGATACTTTCATTTCAATGGTTTCAGCGAGTATAGGGACTTCGTTGGTTCAAATTAATAATGGGTGATGTGATGAGGGAAAAATTGCAATTCTGATCGAAAGATGACAAAGGGGTGGTGATGGTTTCGATTTTGCAACGAAGTTGATGGTGGAAAAAAAAATGAGTCAAACATGCATTATGAACAAAAAGATACAGACCAGAAACACACACAGTTCCTTTCTACATAAAATTAATGTACAAATCATTTTTACTGTGTTAGAAATCTGGAAGCGTAGGTGTACATTTGGTATGTGCTGGTGCAAAATATTGAGCAATAGAAAAACTCTTTCAACGTTACTAAAATAGTAAACTTCTGCATTCGTGACATCAATTTGGTAAGTTGAAGTGAAAGCGTGGATTAGTTTAACTAGATCTTTCCGAGTATTCAAGTTGCATTTAATGATAGAATCAGCACATCTCAAATAAAATGACAAAAACTTATGTCATGTTCAGAATTTAGGTGTCTAATGCACATTTCCTATTTAGGTCCCCAAAATACAAAGAAATCACAAATTATGCCACATACAACCACATGATTCTAGTTACATCACACTGAATCCAAAAGTAAGGTTACTTGTATTAGCATTTCAGTGAAGGGTATCTACGTTTTTGCTTAACTCCTCCAGCTTCTTCATCCTCAACCTCTCACTTTCAGTCACCAGCTACCCCAAAGTTCACAAAATATCAAGGGAAAAAGACAAGTTAGAAAACAAAATTAGAAAGTTTTACAAACACTCCAATCATCAAAGACTTTTTCTTACCTCCATTAATTTAGTAACAAGTTGAGCTTTTTCCTTGTTTTTCTCATTGAAAGCTTCAAGGGCTTCCTTGTATTCTCTCTCCTGTGATCCCCCAAAAAAAGAGAAAAAATTAAAGATACTAATCCAACTAAAAAATAATTAAAATATGTTAGTTTATTGTTTTCACTTTTCAAAAACTGTTTTCTGTTTTTTAAAATTTATTGGTCTCCTTAGCCCATTTGAAAGCATAATTCTCATACTAATTGATTTGAGTGTTCATCCGTAAAAAAAAAAAAAAAAAAAGAGAAAATATCTATTTATTGGTTTTTAAAAGAGTTATTTTGGAAACAAATTTTAAAACTTAATAGATTTCGTATGAGAAATTGGATGGTAAATAATGTGTAATTGTTGTAAAGTTTTTAAAACAAGATGAGAAATTTCTGCTTTTTTTTCTGGGCATAATGATGCAAAAGATGTAGGGCCCGATAGTCCACCTGTTCCACCATCATAGTATGATATTGTCCGCTTTGGGCCCAAGCCCGCACGGTTTTGTTTTTGGGCTCCTTCCCAAAAGGCCTCATACTATGTGGAATGGTGGACACTTATAAACTAGCCAATGTTCCTTCATTTTACCGATGTGGGACTTGGGATGAATCCCAACAAACCTCCCCTCAGACCAAGGACCACATGTCTCGTGATCTCCTCCCCTCAAGCGATAATCCGTCACCATCTTGTACCGCCGTTAACTCTACGGGACACGCCGCCTGAACACCACAATATCAGGAAGACTTTCGACACAAGGCACCAAGTTCGAATCTCCATCGCGAGGCACAACACTGAGGGTCTTCCCGCATCAAACCCAGACGAACCGCCGTTAACTCTACGGGACACGCCGCCTGAACACCACAATATCAGGAAGACTTTCGACACAAGGCACCAAGTTCGAATCTCCATCGCGAGGCACAACACTGAGGGTCTGGGTCTTCCCGCATCAAACCCAGACGAACCGCCGTTAACTCTACGGGACACGCCGCCTGAACACCACAATATCAGGAAGACTTTCGACACAAGGCACCAAGTTCGAATCTCCATCGCGAGGCACAACGGGACACGCCGCCTGAACACCACAATATCAGGAAGACTTTCGACACAAGGCACCAAGTTCGAATCTCCATCGCGAGGCACAACACTGAGGGTCTTCCCGCATCAAACCCAGACGAACCGTTGGCTCTGATACCACTTGTAAGGCCCGATAGTCCACCTGTTCCACCATCATAGTATGATATTGTCCGCTTTGGGCCCAAGCCCGCACGGTTTTGTTTTTGGGCTCCTTCCCAAAAGGCCTCATACTATGTGGAATGGTGGACACTTATAAACTAGCCAATGTTCCTTCATTTTACCGATGTGGGACTTGGGATGAATCCCAACAAAAGAAGCCTTGCATGAGGAGTTTGAAATCTCCCATTGAACCAAATGGATCATATTCTACGTGGACATTTAAACACAATTATTAAGAATGATCACCTTAACCACTAAATAATCATGTCCACTTGATGAGACAACATGGGGCCAAGAAAGCATGTATGGTTAATTGATTAAATTCTATGCGGTGCTCAAGTGCTTGTATCAAAAGCTGTGTAAGTAAAACATATGGGGATCACTTTGCCACCTTGAGCAAATCCTATGGCCTAAGTAAAGGTTTTAGTAATGTCAAAAGCAAACAACTGGTAAACAGTTGGAAAACCTCACCTTTCTCTGGCAGGTTTGGCCCAGTGGCTTTAACTCTTTGTTAACACTGTCTATCTTCTTTCGAACTATTGAAACTTCCTTCCTCAACGGATCTGTGAGACCCTCAAGTTCCTAGAACATGATATAAAGTTTTTCAAGAAATCAATTACTATTCAACACTGGTGACATGTGGGTAAGAAAAAGGAAAAATAACCAATAGACTACACATGACACAACAATTGCCTTTGAGTTTCTGATTATCCTCACTTCTTGCTCAAAAAGCTTGAGAGAAAATTAAAAGGAAACATAATTTTCTAATCAGACTAACCTGCTTGATTTACAAATTGAAATAGATTCTATACTTTTTTTCTCCATACCTTAAGTATATATTGATTAATATGTAAAACATATACATGAACCAAGGACTAAAAAGAACAATGAAAGCTTAGGCTAAACCAAAAGCAACATCAAAGGGAAAGAATCAGTATTGTGACTTGTGAGACTTACTTCTCTAATCTCAGCCAAGCGTTTTGTTTCCTCCTCAACTCGACCAAGATAAGCATGGACCTTATCCCTCACCTCCATTTTTCTCCTCTCAATTTCTTCTTCCTTTGCTCTGAACATTGCCAAAGCTGATCTTGACATCTCCTCTTCCTTGTCATCCCTCATTGGACTCTGGTTGCAGTTGATCATCCCTGAGTTCCTCACTCGCTGCACATTTGGTTGTTGTTGTTGTTGCTGCTGCTGCTGCTCATAGGACTGTTTTGGTGTTGCCATTATTGCACCACAAACTACAACACCCTTTTCCTCTCCCAAGCCAGTTTTCTCTCTTCTTTTTCTCTTTTCTTGGAATGATGGCTCTCTTTCTCCTGAGGTGCTTATAAACAGGACTTGCTTTTAGGGAGTGTGAGACTAAGTAGTTTATTTTTGTTAACAAACTATAGAATAAGCCCAAATGACAGATATGCTTGTTAAAAGCTATGAAGTTAACAGTGGAATTATCTTCTCTAAACAAATACTTTCTTGGTGTTTTTCTTTTTCCTGCCGCCTTTACTCACAAGCCAACTTGATTATATGGCACCATCAAAGTTCTACTAGTATTGGATTTGGAAGGTGTTATACGTCGAGAGTATAAATGTTAAATCTTTGACTACACTTCTCCGTTTTATTATTCCATGAAAACTTAGTGAAGAATCTTGATGAGAGTGCTTTGGTTAGGTAGCAATTTTCTTAAGTTGGTATATTGGCAAATTCAGCTAACTACTGCTCCTCACTATGGCATCAATAGTTTATGTATGGACCAGAAATTTTAGAAAGACACATGATGTAAATATAAATATACCAGCCACTCCACCGTAACGCCTAGAATCATGTTCTCCTTTTACCATTTATATGACAATCCCTTAACTAATTACTTAAAATAAAATTGACAGGTAAGTTTTTTTTTTAAGTTTCTAAGGGGTGTTGGTTATTATAAGGTGCTTTCTTTAAGATAGAAAGGTGCTTGGAGCAGAAGTTTTGGTAGGGGAGTGAACAGAAAGGGCTCACCAACTGCTACAAAAAAGCATGAACTTGGGAGTCTTAGGAAGCAAGACAGAGTAGGAGAATTGGCTGTAGCCAGTTGCCTTAATAAAAAAATTATTACCCATATGGCTGACCAGCCCAAAAATGCATTTTGGAGCAGAAAGTGAGATACCCTCACAGCTTGGCGCAATAAGAAAGCTTATGTTCCAAATAATTGATCTCTCACATTACTGGGCCAAGCACTATTGAATTCCACTAATGAGTCTAGGTGTGAAAACACAGCATTATTATAGAATCTTAATCCATTTTTAAGGTAATGTTTTCCTATACGTGACGGCCCTTTTAATCGAGTTAATATAAGGAATGTATCCGAGATTTTTAAAATTTCTTTAACAAACACATAAGAAAAATGATTTTAAGTAGGGACATGTACAACACGAGTAAATACATGAAAGAGTTGATGGTGAATACTTTCCAGGCTGACATACGATTCTTCATTATTATTCGTCATAGGTTTTTTTGGTACATCGTCATTGATTAATTTGTAGATTATCCAATTAGGATCTTTCTTTAAGTTAATCATACACTTATATGGTTCTTAAACCCTTTGAGAGAACCCTACTTTCTGATGTATACTCAGAAGTCAGAAAAGTTTAAAAGCCAATCCAGCTCTGTCAAGTGTGGTGTGTAAATTCAAATATCTGCAAAAATTATGCTGAACTTACTGAGGCATTTGAATGTTATATACCCCACAGTTCACCCACCCAAAAAATTATAGTTTCCAGCTTAGTGGTTGTTGTCCTCTTGGTTGTGGGTGTTGACTGACCGTGAACTGCAAAGTATCTGAGTTTTGATCAACAACATTGAATATCTGTGCTCTATAACTGCTGCGACTAAGAGAGCAGCACCTACTGGTTGACGTACGTAATGTGTCGGACTTTGAATTGCCCAGGCCCACCAGGTCAACGTATCATTTTTCCACTGTAACTGTATTTATGTAGTAATAGTTTTGCTTTTGCCTAATTATAATATGAATTCGTGTGCTGCTTGTGCAGTGCACATTTAGTATATGATGATCAAACAAAACTGCGAAGACAAACTTGCACCCCTAAATTTTTAACTGGGGTAAATTTATGCTTATTTTTTCCGACTGAAGTTCGTGCTTTTATAATTTATCTCCCTCTGAAGCAAACTGATTTCTCCTTTAACAACAAAATTGCTTATTGTCAATTACCAAAGAATTTTCTTTTCCGTTAATGTTTTGTGCTTCTTAGTTCTAACCGAGAATATGTAGTTCTTCCCTGAGAATACTCCAGACAGAACACAACACAATCTTCCAAATCTCAAGTTTCCCATTTTCTTGCATTGTAGGCCAAACACCACACAAAACCAAGAGAAAATTTGGGTCGATTAAAGGACGCAATAAGCCCATATTTTCAAAGAGCTACTTTCAGAAGATAGGTTTTCTAGCTACAATATTTGACTAGAAAAAGTTACAGAATAGCTCAGCTAACTAAATTTTGGAGAATGTGTTTATGTAATTTTTTACTCAAAAGTTTCGTTATAATTTGACGAATTGTGAGTTACACGATTCTAATGATTTTGTTTAGTTCAGTTAGAAATCTCCAAATCATGGACTCATGGTACGGGCAAACCCTACAAGAAAGAATCTTTTATCCAAAAACCATGGTTTGGGGTGGCCTCTCCAATTGAAAACCAAACATGCTTCAAGACTAAACACAAATGCTACGAGATCCAAACCGCACTTTGATCCAACTTCTTTACCCGTTTCACATGTTCCTGTCACCCACCAATAGCTTAAGGCTCTCACCTTTTAAACCCCAAACATGGAAGGACATGCCAGCTTATGTTTGGTTACCTATACGGAAATGGAACCAAAACAAGCGAGCACTACCGGTCAGGCAATTCCACTTGATTATCTACCATGCAAAAAAGCAAACTGAAACGTTTAACAAAGCTTAGAAAACCATTGAGCTTGTCTAGCGCATGCAAAGCAAGGAGAAGTATAACCTAAAAGGAATAGTCAACACACAGCAAGTACTAAACCCGAATCGGAAACCAGCAATTTGAGCTAATTCACTCGATTGATTATATAAAACATACAAAAAAAATAATACACTTTCATTCAAGTTATAAACCCCCAATGATGGTCAAAGTCTGCAACTACGCAATTTTATTAGGAGAAAAAACATAAATGCTAAAAAAACCACTTGTCCATATTAAGAAGGTTCTGCTTGGCTTATGTGGCAAAACACCCACATCCTCAATCCGAAATTCCCATGTCATTCTTTCTTTCCGATTCCATGTGACATATTATAGATCCCTCGTCCCTGTTAAAAAAACACACAAAACAGTGTCCATAAAATATGATTAGAAGCAAATGGAAAGTTGGAGATACACTGATAATTTTAATCTGATGAAGTCAACAGAGACAAGTGAAAATTGATATTACAATTGAACTTACAATCAGATAAAGTGATGATGCAGCCAAAGCCAGTGGTATGGCCACGGACGTAACCTTATCAAGGGGTCCCTTCAAGTAGGTATGCTTGGGGATATTCTGGAAATATTTTTGCTTCTCAATAAGCTTCTCACGTGGTCTGAATGGTGCTTCTTCTGACATCCTGCACACCATGGCCAATGATTATCTCATAATGTTTTTTCCTCAACAATATAAAAGAAGGAAAAAGAAAGCAAACATGGCATGAAATGAATTGAAACAGAACTTGTATCATGCCCACCCCTCCCCCCCCCCCCCTATTTCTTCGTCACAAACACAACAAATTGGAGAAGTGGTTGATGTCGTGAACTAGTGCCAACTCAAATGACTCAATCATGATTTGTATCAGACAAATGAGTGAACAAAAATATGTATAATACAATATTGTACAGTTTAATATTAATCCAGTACAAACAATTTCCAATTTCACAACATAATATCTAACATGACATATTAGAAAAGCTTTACATGTCCAATTAAGCAGGCTTTCACACTCCAGTAAGTACCAAACTAGCTCTTGCTATATTCTCCTCAATCATCACCACTCCAAAGTCTCCAGCCTAAATGCAAATGGGGTTGTATCCTATAAACTCTAGCTAGTGCAAGTGTTAATGATTGTGCACCAAGCACAACGCCTCACATTTGCATATAATGGAAGAATTGGGGTGAGCGAGAGTGCAAAAACCCTAGATGGGACCAGCAGTAATCACATGGGGGGCAAAGTACAAATATGAGGTGATGGAACTGCAAATGGAGGAGGGAGTTAGTTATTTATTATTATTATTAACGATTCTATTGGAAAAAACTTAAATTTCACATTGACTAGAGATAGTGGCTGATAAGAAGAGCTTATTAAGCTTAGGCGCCACTCACCTTGCAATGTTTTATGTGAATGAGTTAAGCCCTCCAAAAATTAAGAGATTTATCAATTATCTAGGCAAAGACTATGTTATGTGCCAAAAGAACATGAACGGAATTAACATAACCAAGTCCTTGCCACTACCTAGGAACAGAGATATGCCTAACCAACCCTAATGTCATTTTACACTCGTTGAATATAACTTCACATTTCATAATTCAACAGAAAAATAAACAAATACACCCCTACCCCAACCCCCCCCCCCCCCCCCAAAAAAAAAAAAAACACACACACACACACATAAAAGAAAACAAAAAATGAAAATTAAATTGAAGCATCAATTTGACTTGCAATGAAAATAGGTAAAACACCAAACCATTCAGATTTAAGCGAAAAGACACAATCGAATACAACACAAAGCTGGCCTATAATAAAACGATCATCACCAATAAAGTACACAATTTGAAAACGCTTCAGACACGGGAATTCGGCAAAAAAATTATTAAAAATATCATTTTTATTACAGAAAACAAATAAATAAATAAAAACGAAACAACGAGATCTGGGAAAAGTGAGTGTGTGAGCTTACTTGGATAAAGGCGATGGGTCAGGTAATGGATTGTGAGATTTGAGGCTTAGAAGAAATGACGAACGAGCTCTCTAGCAATCTAGGGTCTTGAGATTGGGGAAGATGAACCGTTTTTTATAGAGGCTCCGTTTATCTTTCTGTTGACCCGATCCGAACCGGATAACTCGTCGCAACTTCCACGTATTTTCATATTTATTTCTCACAAATCATAATTAATACTACACTTTATATTACAAAAAAAATAATAATTAATGGTAATAAACTTGTATTATTTTTTTACTAATGTTCTAAAATTTTACCTTATTATAATTGAAAATTAAAAAGAAAAAAAACACTGATCTAATATTTGAATTTATTTTGGCATTGAAAAAAACAAAAAAAAAATATTATATTATTAAAAAATTATAAGTGTTTAAATATTATATTAAAAGTAAATCAATAAATTGAAAAGTAAGAATAATATTAAAATTAATAAAAATCAGTATTTATAATATATTAAAAGTTTAAAAATATAAAAGCAAACAATATGTAATTTATTTATTTATATAACATGATAATACGTTACTTAATTAAATTATATACCTAAATAATTTAATCATTTTCATTTAAAATAATTTTTTGTTAATTTAGATATTTTAATATTTTCCATTAAACAAACTATAATTATTGATAGAGATTAAAAATGAACACTGTAAAAATCTCAGGGATTTAAAATTAACAAAACTTTTACTTTGACTAAAAGGAAACAAAATGATATTTACAAAAACTTAAAACATATTTAAACTTGAGGTTTATATTCATATCCAACTAACTAGAATTAATGGTAGAGGAAAAAAAAAAGGAGAAAATGTCAAGAATACAAAACTTTTGCTTAAACTTTTTTTTTTTTTTTACAGGAACTTTGCTTGAACTAAAACAAGACAAAATATATCTGCATAAACTTAAAGTTTATATTCGTATCCAAATAGCAACATTTTTCTTGAGCAAATTAATTATAATAATTAAATGATTTATAATATTATTTAATTTTAGACCTTCTTGAGCAAGTGAAGGGGTTTATTTCATGTTGCTGGAATCCTATATATGAAGTTTGAGAAATTTAGGATTGTAACTTTGTAAAGTTGAGTGTTAAGGTGATAAAACGAGTTTGGGGTGATGTATTCAACCCACCAATTCATTTTGGCCTTCTCCATTTAGGTAAATAATAAAACTAAAAATAGTGTAAAATTGAGTTTCTATTTCATTTTAATTTTATTGTTAGGGTAAAATAAGAAATTAAAAAAAAATAGTGTAAAATAGGTGCCTAAATTATTTTTAAGAATAAAATTTACATTACATAATTACAATTGGAAAATTATATTTTTTTTCAACTCTCTAAACCAGACGTTATCAATGTTATCTATTATTCTTTTTTAATTATATTATTTGGTCAAAGTATTTGTTGATATCTAATTTCTCAAAAAGAAAAAAAAAACTAATTAACTAATTTTAGTAAGGCTTTTTCTCCAATCACGATTAAAATCTTTTTTAAATGTCTAAAATCTTATTACACTGAAACCCAGAACTGATTAGTATCTATTATTTAAATGTGCATTTCAAACATTATTCTCGTAAAAAAATTCTAATCATCTGAAACTCATTTTCTTTTATTTTTATTTTTATATTTAACTTTCTTAATTATTTACACCTTGCAACGAATAGTTTTATATTTATAACTCTAAATAAATTATTTTAATTTAATATTTATTTTAAAAATCAGTGACTTAAAATAAATTTATATAACAACCTAACTATTTATTAAAAAATTTATTATAAATTTAAAAATATAATTTATATATTTAAATTTATTTTATATTATAATTTTTTTAATTAATTATATAAAACTAGTGAGATCAAGACACTTAGTACCTTTGTATTTTAATAAAAGTGTTTAAGAATTAATAATATTTGTTAGATCAATTGTTGTTATGGTTGATCCTTAAATTTAAGGTCTTGAGTTCGAGTTTTATAAATATGTATACCAAATTAGGTTATCGTCTTTATATATACTAGAGGGGTCGAGGCACTTCGTGCCTCTAATAATTATACACAAAAAAATATTAGAAATTGTAGAAGATATAAGAATTTTTTTTTTTACTTCAAGGATATAAAGGTCCACTAAAAAATAGATACCAAAAGGATAGTTACTAAAATGTATCCCCTTTATAATAAGTATAAATTAGTGGAATTAAAACACTTTATGCATCGTGTCTATAAATTATTAATATTTATTAAATCAACTAATGTTGGGCTTGTAACTTCGACTTGGTCCCTACACTGCACGACACAACTATTAGCATCAAAAAAATATTTAACTTAAGACTATAATATGTATTATATTGCGTGTTTATTAAGGAAATCAACTAAATAAATAGGTGCAATATAAATACAATAATCCAATAAATGTAAAGTATACATTCTAAGTTGTCAGTCAAACAATTGTAATTGCTTATACAAATCTACCACCACTGAGTAGTCAACAAAATATCTTCCAACTCCTATGCCACTAGGTAGTCCCCACAACATCTCTCTAGCCTTATCCTTGTCCTGTTTTCATACCACGTACGATCATCGTACATGAAAACACACAAAGATAAGCTAGAGGAAAAAAAATAACACACACACATATATATATATACACACATAAGGCATCACGATATACAACACAAATTAACACAACAACTTCAAAGTTAACACAACAACACATTTCAACATAGCACATGGACAACACAATCAACTCAACACATCATATGTTCAACACAACAACTATATCCATCGTCACGCATTTCAACTAAGACATCCCCTACAACATAGGATGAACAATTTAAGTAGTTTGACCCTATCGAACTAACAACACAGGGTGATTTTTTTTTTGTTTGTTAGATCAACAACAACTTCATTATAAATCCACAACACAACAACTCGATTACTTAGATGTTGTCACTTAAACAATGAAGTATAATACTATTGTCAAGGTAGAACAGTTGGATATGGGTCTACCATGACATTAGCTAACTTAACCAAGTCTCATATGGGATTAACCCATCAACTACCCTCTAAATACAAAAACTTTTCGTACTCAATTAGAACTAAGTTTTTGATTTTATACTTTACTCGATTGGTCACTTCTAATCAGTATAACTCAACCTACCTCTTATATTGTGGTCGCTTAATACATGTGTGTCTCGACATTGCCCATACACAACACTAACAAAGTCCTAAAGGAAAAACAACACAACATCCACTTCAACTCACCAATAAAGGTTTTCAAAAAATTGGACTATCAGAGTACCACAACACAATATCCATACAATGAGATATGTAACTTTTGAAAACCTTTTATCTAGTTCTACGTAGTCAAAACAACTCAACAACACAACAATTCTTCATATATTCAACATACTAACAAAATTAACACACAATTTTACATCTCACAACTCAATCATCACAATTCATATTCAACTTTGTAATCAACTAACATCTCCACAACACATTGTGTATTTAACTAAACTACACAACCAATATACAACATGGTCAACACATATGGTCATCATATTGTCATATAACAACTTAAATAAGCAAGAAATCAACACTTCATCAACCATATCATCATGTTTTTCTTCACACAACTAATGCCTGACGCTCCTCACCTTATGCTCGGTGCCATCCAGGCAATGAGCTCTCAGCCTCATCCATGTCCAACCTACGCAATCCACACCTAGTGTGGCTAAGCTAGAGGCCTTTGAGATCTTACGTAAGGCATTGTAAAACACCATGTACAGCCCCATCTCAAGTAGAGAGTCTTTTCTTAAGTATTGCCCAACGTCATTGCCTCGATGCTTGACAAAACTAAGAGCTTTTGCTTAACCACGTTGGGCACCTCTCAACTTTTGGTTCGGTGTCACCAAGTTAGAGAGCTCCTAAGGCTTCCATACCCAACACCTTTCAACCACACTCGACGTCGTTCCAATATGAGACGAGTCTCTCTCCTTTCACTTGATGCCACCAATTTTTCTTTTAGCTTGATCGAGATAAAGAACTTCAAGTTAGAACAACGCCTAGTGAGTTGAAGGCATGCTCGACGCAACATCAAATTTTTACACATGTAAAACCTAATTTTGAACCACAACTTGAAATCCAACAAGTTTTCAACACATGCAATACAAATCAACAAACATATACATTACAATCAACAAAAAGGATGCACTTAATTTCAACATGCAAACATATTTTGCAAAGAATCCATGAGTTTGTCCAACAACCCAAACACCCCATTTTCAACTTGTTTTTCTTTTTGAATTCATCAACACAACCACACATAATGTGATTCCTTACTACACATGACTTATAAATGGTTTTACCACCCTCAGCTCATCCAAAAACACATGTATTTATAGCTTCCTTTACCTTAGGGTAGCTCGTGTCAAAGGTAGAAGAGAAAAAGATAAAGACTTCACAACTCTACTATGAATCAACCACATGAATCTGGCTACTCCTGTCTTGAATCCGACAACAACACAACTTAAATGAGACTCAAAGGAAGAAAAGGAAAAGATTTGTGAGGAAAAGGAGCTCACAAACCAAAGACATTTTCTCTAAAATCCTCTATTTAGAAAGTTGAGGAAAACGAGATTATGAGACTTTATTCAAAACAGAAATCATATATATTTTTTCCTTCATGGTCAAACTAAGTCTCTACCCTGAAGAATTCCCTCCTCTCAACACTACTGAAGTTCTAAAAGATTTCTTACATCCAAAATCCTTCAACACTGATAACTCAACTTCACAACATAAAACGATTAAGATTAATATGACATTATCACAATTTATGATGTTTAATTTTTAAATTTTAAGATCTTGAATTTGAATCTTAATTTTAACTAATTTTAATATTATTTTTATTATTTAAATTTTTTTAAAATTAATAAAAAACTGTATCACTTTATAATAGGTAAATGTATAAATTTATAACTATTAATAAAAAAAATATTTTTAAATAATTACTTTGATCTTTATTTTTTAAAACTTTTTTGTTCATTCAATTATACAATAATTTCTTATGAATAAGGAATAAAATAAAAAAATATATATTAAAAAAATATAATCTAATATATATTTGTTAGAGATACGAAATGTCTAAACCCTCTACCAATATACTCCGTTAAAATACTAAAAAGAAAAAACGACACCGCTGACGCAACCACACAGTAGTGACAGAGATGCAGAAAAGATGAGAAGCGAAGCGCGAAATGGCACAGCAGGAAAAGCTCTCGCGATTGATACTCTGATACTGCCATGCTAGCTACGCATATTCTCCTTCTTCGCTCATTACTCTTCAACGCTCTCTGCAAAACATGCGCTCCAAGGACAGAATCGCTTACTTCTACGACGGTGCGTTTTCCTTTCCCCCCCCTTTTCTTCACTCTTTAAATCGCGTTCCTCCGATTCCCCTTATGCGGAATTCAACTCATGAAGTTCCCCAACGCTCTTCGTATCGACTCGGTCCTCTAATTCCTAGCTCACTTCGCTCCTCAATATTGAAACCCTAGCTAGCCCTGCCTCTGTGCTCCTTGCGAGAAAATGAACTTGCGTTTAGACTTGTTTTAGGTTTCAGATTCTGCTACCTGCTTAGGTCAATTCGTGTTCTGCAAACGCATAGATTTTTTTTTTTTTTTTTTTTATTGTTGCGCTTTCTAGAATTATGTTATATGGCTGTCACTGCGAAGTATCGTGTTACATTCTTGTTATTAATATTCACGCTGTTGGGTAAAAAATCAGCATCTGTACTAGCACTCGAGTTCTGTGAGGAGCTTTTCAATCTTATTCTCGGTAAACAATAGTTTTTCTTTTTCTTAAGAAAGAAGTTTGAACCTAACTCAATCTTACAAAATTGTTTTTTTTTTTTAAATAAAGGTTGCCCCACTTATATACACTTTATTAGTCTTATTATTAGTCGATGTGGACTGTACTGGATATCTGTAGGTGATCCGATAATGATCGATACCGGTAGCCTTATAAGTCCAACAACAAGAATAGCTAGGATTTAAGCTCTCATATCATCTTAAGAAAATGGTTTGGAGCCTATCTTAATCCTACAAAATTGGCTTTTAAAGTGAGGGTTGTCTCCAATGTATATACACTTTGTTAGCTTTTTTACTGGTCGATATGGGATCTCCAACATCTTTTGTGTCCTAGGTTTTACCTTGTGATCCACAACTTCAATGGAGGCTGCAATACCTAGGTTTTTGTGATTAATGCAACTGCATTGCCACCTCAGCCACGTTTTATCGCGATGTTTGGATTGCATATAACGGCAACTGGATTGCATATAACGACAACTGCTGTTTAAAAAGCCGGCTCTTATGGAGGAGTTCCCTTAAGATATTTGTTAGGAATAAAAAATTGAAATTATTTAATGAAAAGTACAATGTTTAATGCATTTAGAACCTAACAAGATTTATTCTTCAATTTCCATTTAATGTTTTTTATTTTTTAATCTTTAACAGCATTGGATAAAGTTGCTGTAATTTTTTTTTGTATCTGCTAGGGTTTGTTTCTTTGCATGTTTACTGTCTACTCAAGAACTTCAATCTTCATATTTCAGGTGATGTCGGTAGTGTTTACTTTGGGGCGAAGCATCCGATGAAGCCTCACCGGCTTTGCATGACACATCATCTTGTTCTCTCATATGATCTTCATAAGAAGATGGAGATCTATGTTAGTTACATATGTTGGCTGTTTTGTTTTAATTTATATTTTTTTTTTGTTGCCAATTATTGATTATTGGTGGAGTGATTGCATTGTTACAATTGTTTCTCTTTTATGTATGATCCAGCGTCCACACAAGGCTTACCCTGTTGAGCTTGCTCAGTTTCATTCAGCTGATTATGTTGAGTTTTTGCACAGGATTACACCTGACACTCAGCACTTGTTCTCAAATGAACTGGCAAAATGTATGTCTTTCACCATCTTAATTTCATTTAGAAAGGATTTTAAGTTTTTTGTTATGAGGCCCAAATACTTAACATATAACGGGTATGATGTGGTTCAAGGACAAGGGAAATTCTCAAAAGTTCAAAATATGATGCAACCTAGATACATTAACATGAATTTAAAAGAAAACATATTTTACATAAATGCACAATATTTTTCATTGATACATAACCATATCAGTGGATGATGATAACAAGTTATGAAAAGAATAATTGTAATTATAGCAAAAAACCATAGTTACCTATCAGTGGATACGTGATTGAGCTTCCCAAGGCTTCTAAAGTTTTTTGACATAATTTGTCTTAGATGTAATTGTCATTAGGGTTCCACATTAAAACATTGGGAGTTCCACAGAAGATAGCAAATGTTTTAACCCCAAAATTGATGTTACTTTTAATCAGAATGTGAGCTTTTCAGATTGACATTATTCAATCCCAATGTTTATGGCAAATAAGCTTAAGAGAAGAGCGGAAGAGGGGGGGGAGAGTTCTGTGGAAGATAGTAAATGTTTTACCTACAATTGTTGTTACTTTTCATCAAAATATAAGGTTGCCTCCCTGGTCCCTTCTATAAATTATTGATATTGACTTCTGAAATTCACATTATCCAACCCCAATGTTTTTATAATAACTTTTCTTCTATATCATCAATTTATTCTGTAGCTACTAGCTAATAACTAGTTTCTCCTATTTTGTCAATCATTTGTGTCAGATAATCTTGGAGAAGACTGCCCTGTATTTGACAACTTATTTGAATTTTGTCAGATTTATGCTGGTGGAACTATAGGTATAATATTTTCATAATGTTGATTCTCTGGATTTTGGTTATGCCTAATTTGGCATATGTATGCTGATTGACATGTGCCTGCAGATGCTGCACGTCGATTAAACAATCAACTGTGTGATATTGCTATAAACTGGGCTGGTGGACTACATCATGCCAAGAAATGCGAGGCATCTGGATTTTGTTACATCAATGACTTAGTTTTAGGAATCTTGGAGCTTCTTAAATATCATGCCCGTGTTTTGTATATTGATATAGATGTGCACCATGGTGATGGCGTAGAAGAAGCCTTCTACTTCACTGACAGGTCAGTCAGTTTCTTATATGATGTTAGATTTTGTGAAGGTGAAGCTATTGATATTTGAGAATATTGGATGATTTTGCCATGCTGTTTGCAATGTTATCAAATAACCGTTACGGCGCTGCCATAAAGGTATAATGTGGCGGTTTTGAATCCCTCCACAATTTGCTACCCGTTATTTCCTGTTATATAGTGGCGTCCGTCATATCCGCTATGGCCATGGCTTCATGGCGGAAGTCCTCCTCATCCTTTTTTCCCCCCCTCTTGTGAAGCTCCTAAATTGCGAACAAACAACTATTGTGAGCCTTTTTAGGCCACTAGCCTCGCCAGCAACCTGAACCCTAACGGCTTGAACTCCAGAAAGTTTTCTGGCCAACAAATCCGGTGACCCATAAGAGTTCTTTTGTTTTCTGTTTGTTTTTTCATTTCTTTCTTTTTCTTTGTTTTTTTCCATCTATTTTTCATTTCTTCAGATGTTCATCATCTCTTTCTCTCTCTCTCTCTCTTATTTTGTGTGATTGTTCTTGTTCTTCATTTGTTCAATGTTTTTGTTCTTGATTTTTCAAAATTTTGGAATTTAGTTATCTATATTTTGGTATTTCATTATCATGTTCATGTATGCTGTTTTCTATATTAAACCTATAATGTTGTTCCCAATTTTGTTTCACTTATAACACAATGGTAAGCAGTAAGCACCCAACACTAAAGTCATGCATCCTAAAAGTCTGTTTTTTTTATTTTTGGTTTTGTTTTATGTATATATATATATATGTATATATATATATGTGTATATATATATATATGTATATATATATATATGTATATATATATATATATATATATATTATTTTTGTCTGCCATAAGCCGCCACGCCATCCGCCATATGTTTATGGCAGATTTTTGGTTTACCGCCATAGACCGTTATCCATTATTGATAACCTTGGCTGTTTGTGATTTTTCTCTATTTTTTTAAATGATAAACTTTGTCATGGCAGGGTGATGACTGTCAGTTTTCACAAGTATGGAGATATGTTCTTCCCGGGTACCGGTGATGCTAAGGTAATTTTCTTTATTCTGTTTATATTTTTAGTATGTTAACTAGCCTTGAATTAGTTGTACCAATCAGCCTATTTATTAAAACCTTAATATGGAAATAATATAAATATATAATAGATAGGGATTTCATTGTTCCCCTTGTAATTTGCTAAATGGAATGCACTTTTCTGTCTGGAATGTTTATGAAATGCTCGAAATAGATTGGAATGATTTGAACTGATTTTACCATATTAAAGGAAATAGGAGAAAGAGAAGGGAAGTTTTATGCCATAAATGTCCCATTGAAGGATGGAATAGATGACCTTAGCTTCAGTCGACTTTTCAAGACTGTAAGTTCAATTATTTTCTTTTCCTTTTTTGCCAAACTTCGAGCTTAATTCAAAAGCTCCTCATTTTAATATTCATTGCATTATTTCTGCTTGATGCTATTTTGTCTAAACATTTCGAAATTATTATGATATAGATTATTTCCAAAGTAGTTGAAACATATCAACCTGGTGTGATAGTTCTCCAGTGTGGAGCAGATTCGCTTGCTGGAGATCGCTTGGGTTGCTTCAATCTCTCTATTGATGGTGCTTTTCTCCTAGTAAATTTTCTATTCTGACAAAAATATCATTATTCTATGATAGGGATAAGGCTCTGTTGTTCTTGTTGTTTATGCTATTAGTGTCTGTCTCAGTTCTTCTCAAATGTTTGTCTCCATTTAATTAGTGGATAGTTTAGTTTGATTAGAAAATTTATTCTTTGATGTTTCTTTCATAGGTCATGCTGAATGTGTTAGCTTCGTAAAGAGATTCAATTTGCCATTGCTGGTGAGTTTATACCAGTTATGTTTGCCTTCCATTCAATTGTGCTATGGGTGTGATTTACATGAATGGACTTCTGCCACAGGTCACTGGTGGTGGGGGATACACAAAAGAAAATGTTGCTCGATGTTGGACTGTTGAAACTGGAGTTCTCCTAGATACAGAGCTTCCAAATGGTATATTAAGTGTGTTTGGTTTTCCGTTGGAAACTGACAAAACCACGTTTAATGGAAAAGACAAAATGTTACTTCTTGATTTGATGCTTTGGAATGTGTGTTTTTTCCATTCAACGAAACTCAATGATAAAACAAAACATGCCCCTCCTTTCAAGTCTTGAATTGCGACACGTTTTACCTACATTTAATTTTCTTTTGTTAATTTGATTTAATATTTTATCAGGCAAGTTTCTAAGTAATACAGAAACACTGTCATGTCATGTCAATTGTGAAGTGATAGTGATTTGAACTAGGTTTTTTTATTATACAAATAGGGATAAACGCCAACTAAATAGGTCAGAGTTCATACCCAAAACAAGAAAAACAAAGAATAGTGTTGAACTTTGAAGCACTGTAAACCTCCCTGTCCAAAGTCCCCAAAACTCGCTCAATGATTGAATGTCCTCTCCCCTACATTTCCCTCCCTTTTTAACTCTATTACTTCAAATGGTTTCCCCTTCCTTTCCTCCCTCTTTGCCACATTGGCAAGGTTGTTACGTTTTACAACTGAACCTTATTCTTCCCCTTTCTCATAATTCGCACGTGGTCTTGCAAGGATTTCTTAAGTTGCACTCCACACTCGGGAATGATGGAAAAAGCTGTAAATACCAAAATTTTCCTCGGGGAGCATCGGATTAGGAGATGTTACAATACATTAATGTAGTAATTATTATAATCCTTTCTTGCGATATTTGCCCAGACAATAATTTTCCCCCAAATGCTTTCTATCTAGTTTGAAGCTTGTGCTTTGAGGAATTGAGGTTTATGTCCCTATAGAAAATGTAGTCTGCCTTAACACTGCAAGCTCTTAAATAATTTCATAAATGTTTTGTCCAATGAATTGATTCAGCATTCCAGATTTAAATTCTTTTTCTTATTGTTTGCAAAGTGTAAACATTGCTTACCTTTTTCTGTCTTGCAGAGATTCCGGAAAATGATTATATTAAATATTTTGCACCAGAGTTTTCTTTGAAGATTCCAAATGGGCAGATAGTATGTATTCTCTCTGCTATTGAATTTAATTTAATTGGTGATTTGGAAATATTTTGTCATTAAATATTTCCAATTTCATTGGATATGATTAAATACATATTGTTATAATGTTGATGCAGTGTGTAGTGTCTTTACTCAATATGTACCATTGGTTGTACTCATTTTTTTCCCCTTTAAATTGATCAGGAAAATTTAAATAGTAAATCCTATCTTAGCACCATTAAAATGCAAGTCTTGGAAAATCTTCGTTGCATCCAACATGCTCCAAGTGTACAAATGCAGGAGGTGAGTTCATTCTTGAAATAGAAGCACCACGTCTAGTAGTCAGGCTCAACTATTTTATCATAAAATTGTTCTTGTGAATGTTTTGTTTCGACTTTAGAGGCACTATGTTACAAGCTCTTCAACTTTTATTTGTAAGCCTTTTACCAATATGGTCACTAATCAATTATTTGCATTGGAAGGTGGATTTTTAAGCAATTGAGGTGAAAAATATTCCTTTTAGTACTTTTAAATTAAGATGAGAGTCGTTAGAAGATTAGGGAGCGAGAAGGGTTCAAAAGTTGGGTGGAATTTCAGGCTATAAGTGCTTAAGCCGAAGGACAACAGCCATGGAAATTGGGCGTTTGGGCTCTCTTTATTTAAATCTATTATTTAGGTTATTAATGTTAGTAAAATTGGGTTGGAATGTCACAATCGAGATTAATCCTTGATGTCTCTAGCTGCTCTCCATTTTTGTTGAATTGTTTTGGACTTGGTTTCAAACCCCTTTGGTGATGTCATGATCATACCACTTCTAACAATTCGTCAACTGGTAATATATTCCAAAAGCTGTGACTAATGTTTTGTGGTTCACAGGTCCCTCCTGACTTCTACATTCCAGAGTTCGATGAAGATGAGCAGAACCCTGATGAACGCATTGATCGTACGGATTTGATCTCTATATTTTAGTCTGTGATTTTGAAATCTCTAATTTTAATTGCTCACATTTAGTATTCATATTTCTCCAATTGATTTATATAAATTAACAGAAGTCCTTTTTTATTTTATTTTTTACATATACATATACATACATTCACACACACACACACACACACACACATATATATATATATATATATATATTAATTAGTGGATAAAAGTTTAGGGTAATGAACTTAATTGAAAGACTAAATTTGAGTAATTAAAATTAGTAGAATGAAAATTGCATAGACTTTAAAACTAAAAGTGCAATTAAGTGGAAATAAATCCCTTTTTCCTTATTCTCTCTAACTTGGTGCTAGAGCTTAGTTTATTGAATTTGATATTTGTCTTTTCAGAACACACTCAAGACAAACACATCCAACGCGATGATGAATACTATGAAGGAGACAATGACAATGATCAGATGGATGTTTCATGAAGTTAGCCTGAGCCGTTGGAGTGACCATTTTAAGAGAAGGAAAATGGAATTAGAGAAACCCGTAGATGTATCAAGAAAGTGGCAGCGCTAGCCCAAGAAACTTGTATATTTGTTAGGCTTTATATTTTCTCAATTCTTAATATATTTTCTCAAAACTACATTATTAATGATTTGTCTTCCGTATTACCGAATCTCATTTTTTGTGTGGAATGAAAATACAGGGTGTGAAATACTGTGACTAGAGCTGCATAACATTTTTTTGTTCTTTCAAATAAGGTGCCATTTCCTAAAATATACCGTCACTAGAGTTGCACTAGTTTGATATTACAGAAGCAATTGTATCTTGTACAAGGAAGGGCGCTAAACCTGGTTAAATGAACCCAACATTGTACGGAACACAATTGCAGCAAATGAAGAGGTTAAATAAGAACATAAATGATGTAATCAATTGGATTTGGATCCTCTCCTACCTCTTTATCTCTTTCTATTTTTATTCCTTAAGCTTCTCTCTCGTTTACTCTCATCTCCTATATGTGTTTTTCTTGCTGGAGATGGAGGGCAGAAGAGGATCGGCTAATCAAAACCATCATCTCCAGCATAATCCAAAAAGCAAACTGGAAATTGGACCAAAATGGTGTAACTTTTGAAGAAAATTTCTGAAATTTCGCTAAACAAAATGATCCATAGCAAGTGCTCGTTGTGACTTGTGAGCTCCCAACCAACACGAGCCGATGAGATCATTTCTGAAATTAATATCAGCAGTGCTATTCATTACAAAAAGAAATAACATGAAAACACGAATTTAAACGTGGACCAATGCTCTTTTTAAATAAATACTTTTTAATTTGAAAATATATAAATAGTTTTTGACAAAAAAATAACCCGTTTGTGCAATTTGATGATAACCGTTTCAACTTTCATAATACTAAACGCTAGTGTTTTCCAATTAATAATAATATATATTAAGTTTTGTGGAGTTGCACTTCCGAAAATGTTATTTGTGTAAAATAAAGAATTTTAGTCTTCCAAAAATGAATAATCTAGTCAATTTTAGTCCATTATTAGACGACCAAGCATGTTATTCTAGCCTATAAGATGACCAAACTAGTGTAGTCCATTTTAATCTGCCAAAACTGGATCAGGGTGATCTGACCCGTTCAGTGCATATAGCCTGAAAATTGCAACTCGCCCGGCTGACAAACTGACCTACCAAAATAATTATATAAATATAAGTAAAAATCAAACAAAAAAATATATAACTAAAAACATGACCAAAACGAACAATTTTATATTCCTACTACTTATTATCTTTTTCACATATTCACCTAATGATTTTTGACTGCATTACTTTATCTAACTATTTTTTCTTCAATACTAATGATAGCAAAAAATTACTCGGGAAATATATCTACCTTCGTTAATCATCTCCAAACATAAATTTCGAGTCCTAAACATTTTACTTTTACAAGAAAAGGAAATAGAAACTCAAAATGTTACACTAAATTTATTTTATTATATTTTTTACCTAAATAGGGAGGATTAGGACCAAAATGAATTGGTGGGTTGGATTAAGGAGTTACACTTATAAATTTTTCAAACGATCGTATTCCTTGTATCTTGTCATTCGGATGCTACAAACAAAATATATATTGGTTTCAACCAACATACAATAACCTCCACCATTAAAATTTCCTACAGAATTTGGCTCAACTGAAAAATAAATAGATAAAGACGAAACTAATTTAACGAAAAAGAGAGATGAGATGCGTTTTGTTGGCATAATATTTGGCGACGTTTTTATATACATTTTTCAAATTTTATGGCGGTTATTGCTTACCTATCCTATAATATGCCCAATCTCAGTATTGAAGGTGATAAACAGAAGAGCACAAAAAAAAAAAAGAATCAAACTTATGATTCAACTGCTAGATAATAAGTTTGGCAACAAGTTTCCAATATATAGAAATCGTGGATCCAGGATAGTGAACCACAGAAACAAGAAGGAACTTTGACATCTATAAAAACCAATGATTTTACAATTTCACCCCAGGATTGGAATTCTATCTTCAAATTAGGATTCTTGTACGTGTTTGTTTTCTGCCAAAATGGTTTCCAGCAATGATCCGCAAGCATCTTCAAGCAAATCCAACACCTGCCAGTGCCAACATAATGATGATAAACAAGGCATCAAGCCAGAGTAAAAAATTCTTTTTTACAACACAATAATAGCTGGATTTCCTGCATCATTAACAAATTGAGACCAGTCTCATTGAATTCTGATTTCTGGCCAAATTACTAATATGTTAATTTCTTGAATGAGTATAATTTTTGAACTCACTGAGATATCTTGGTTGTTGGTGCCAAAAGATGCAAATACAAAATTGTTTCAATTTAAGATCCCAGAAGCAGAAATTCTTTAAAGGTCTTATTTGAGAGGAAGCTGGAGTTACAACAGGGTAAATCATGACATAAGCTAAAGTGTAATTCAAAGGCCCAACCTAGAAGATTTGATTTCAGTCAGAAGATCTTGTATTGCTTAAATGACATAATTTTCCATTAGAGATGTAATGTATACCCACGTGTGTGTCTTCACCTAACAACTTGAGCTTTTGGAATAGTTGGTTCATGACATGTTATTACAATCTTTATGACCAAGTAGTCAAGTTCATTCTTTGCCACCCAATCTCTAACGAAAAATGTGACTTCCAATGCAAAGTAAGTGAATCTAGACATTCTCCACACTTCATGCTTAATGGCCTATTGCACAAGGGGGTGTATTGGACATATAGTATAAAACCGTTTTGGGATGGTAATTCAATTCCACCTAGACATGTTCATATAAATAATGCTTGATAATTCAATTTAATTGAACCAAATAGTATCATCGTTCAAAACTATAGTAGCACTAGGAAGTAACATTCCACTTCAACCTACAAAATGAACCAAGTGCCAACTGCCAACCCATAACCTAACATGAAGCATACCTTCTCAAACCCTTGCGGACCACCATAATAAGGATCCGGGACTTCACTTTCCTCATGCTTTTTACAATACGAGCACATCAACTTAACCTGCATCATCATCATCAACACCGAACACAGTTACACCAAAAAGTAGACAAAACAAATAAGCCCCTGAGAGGAGCAAAATCTTGCACCAACCTTTTTATGTGCATCACCCGGTAAAGAATGTTTATCTTTCCATCCATTGAAGGCCTCCAATATGTCCTCTAAAGCAAATAACAAAAAAGTCCAGCAAATCAAACACACAAACATCTCATCCAGATTCAAAACAAAACATCACATAACACAAAAACATTTCATCATCTCAGAATCTACCTCTGTTCTGCTTGTCCATGGCAAGAATGAGATCAAAGTCAACAAAATCAGAGGGCCTGATTGGCCTCGAAATAGACGTCATCTGAATCCCACGCCTCTTTGAAGCTGCCCTCATTCTCGGGTCCGCTTGATTCCCCTTCAAAAGTCACCAACATCCCAAAAATAAAAATTACAACTTTTTTAAACAATATAAAAATCCCATAGGACAAAACTTAATGCAGTTCTTTAGTTTCTCTCAACTTTGTTCTCCAATCAGAATTGAAGTTTTGTCTTGATAACCTATATTGATTTCTAATTCAAGCTTTTATTAAACAGACTATTGAGTAAAAGCTCCAACTTTGATAAAAACAACAACACAAACCATGTAAGAAAATACATCCTAGTTCTTGTCTTAAACAATATACACGCCATTCGTATTGTGATTCATGCACAAATTGTAATTGCCATATCTCGTTTAAGGGTTTTGCTTCCCGCACCCATCTTTTTTTATGTTGTACTCATCATATATGTTCCGGAACACCCATTTCAGAACACATGACAGGTGCAGGAAGTAATTCTCCAGTCTAAAATGTAAGTTTCTGACTAATTCAACCTTACACCTTACAAGATAAGGATTTTCTTCACTTATATATACTATTTTAGCCATCTTACTTGTCTATGTGAAATCCCCAACACAATATCCTATAATTTCAAGTGATCACAAAGTCCACAAGTTTTTTTTTTTTTTCTTTTGGTTACTAGAAACTACAAAATCTATACACATTCCTCCTAAACTCAAAAACCCATCACAATTTTCCTCTAAAAAAAGAACCTTTCGGATGAAACGACACGAGGGTGTTTGTGTATAGATTAGATAACCCCACCTCGTGGTAATTGATGGTGCCAGCAGAGTCGATTCTGAAGCTTGAATTGAGGCCCCTTTTGGCGACCAAGTCAGTGAAGACTCCTTCGGCGGCGGGGCTTCTGCAGATGTTGCCGAGGCACACGAAGAGAACGGAAAACGGCTTCGTAGTGGCGTCCGTAACGGAGGCTGAGGCCATGGAGGCGCGAATTGGAGCACAGAAACGGGTTTCGAAGGAAATGGCAAAAGGGTTTCTCTTTCTGAGAGTTAAGTTTGGAGTCTGCGACGAAGGAGGAAGAAGGAAGGGAAAGTTTGGGGACAAGAGTTGGTAAGAGTGGCAAAATCGTAAATTCATTACCTTCATTTTGGTTATTCCTTCGAGGGAAGGGACAGTGTCCTCAACTTTTTCTTTTTTTGGTTTCAGACCAAACCAATTCAGCTTTTTTCTTTTAATTTTTAAATGGGTTACACAATTTTTTTTACATTTTTATGTATTATAAAAAATATATTATAAGTTTAATTTTTAATTTTGAAACACTGATGTGAAATTAAAAAACGTTTTAATTTTTGACCTAACATTACAGTGATACGTGAAATGAGGAACAGGAACACCATCGTTTTCAATTTTGTTATTAACTGTATTCTCACAGTCCCACATTAGTATCAGAGATTTGTGCAGAAAACAAAGATAATATTCAAAGTTTGAGGCCCAGTCGTTACTGTCTCACCATTTATTCCGTACATTATTTCTTTCTCTACCAAGTCAGAAGTAGGACTCTCTCTCGTCCTTCTATGTCCATGAAACCCAAGATTCAAACTAAATAATATTTTTATATAAAATATTTATCATCTTTATCAATAATTAATAATGTTTATAGGACTTTGTTAATAAAGAAATTGTTTTTTTAATATGATTTGTTTAATTTATTTATAAACTGATTATTTCTTTAGTATTTTTTTGATTATTTTTGTTTATCAATTTAGTATTCGATGAATATTTTAATATTAGATACTAATCTGCATTGGATGTGAAATTGAAACGTAATATTATACAAAATACTTTCACAAAAATAATGAGATATATGGTATTTTTACTCTTTTTTTAATGATATTTGAATCAATTATCACACACCATTAATATTGAACTCGTAAATTTGAGCTAAAATTATTTAAATTATTGAGTTTAATCTTAAGCTTGAAATTTTTATTTAATTAAATAAATAAGCTTGATTGAACATTTTAACTTGTAGGTATCTTTATTTTTTTGCACTATCTTTTTCAAGTTATAAGTTAGAATTAAGTATCTTTTTCATTTTTATAAATTTTTATTCTTAGTAATTTTGATTGACTTGTTTGTTTTGGATTAGTTTTAGTTTGATTTTCTTGATTATATCTTATAAATTATTAAAAAAGTTGAATTCTATTTTTTTTCTTGAAATTGTTTATGGGTTGTAATACTCATTGTATATCATTTTAATATATTTTATTTTATCTAAAAAAATTGTTTATTTTTAGTTCTTTTTTAACGTGAACTTTTGGTCCTCTTTTTAAAAAATGTGTCCAAATTATGTTGACATCGCTGTATTAATCCAATATTTAACATTTACTAGTTCTTTAAAAATAAAGGTTCACATGAACTTATAGTATATGATAACGTAATTGTGTCTTTGTTAAATTAGATTAATAAATGATAGATATATTTTTGACTCATTTCAAAGAAAATCATAGATCAAACGATTTAAAGATGAGAGATTAAAAAAAAATAGGACTTTTATAAATATATGAAGATAAAAAAGATGTTTAAGTCTATAAATTATTGTTTTAAAATTTATTCTGTTCAAATAATAATGTGTTTGGTGGGATTCGTAATGAAAATTTAAAAATAATGAAAAATGTGTCAAAGTTTGAAAGTAATAAAGAAAGACTTTACACTGACAAGTGACAACTAATGATATCTTTTAAAATTATTTATTTTATTATTATTTCATTAAATAAGTAACTGACATGACTATTAAAAAATATGATTAATTATTCGTATAAAATTTTTTTACACTGACGGTATATAAGTGATTAATTCATAAAGAATTACTTTACTTTGAACGAGAAAAATAAATGGATTCAAAACTCGTTATACGGCTATTCAAAACAAGCTAAAATGAGTATGCATTTATGTCCTATTGTCTTTGGCCGTAATTTCCCTAAAACAAAAATGATGTAAATGAGAAATTCAACGTGTGATGCAGAGTTTATTTTGGTAAATTAGATAATTTGATATTTAAATAATTATATAATTAAAAATTAACAGCAATAATAAATATATAGAATATAATAATATTAAAGATACCTCCAAAAATTATATAAAAAATAAATATACACTAATTTATTGTTATAAATTGTTGAAAATTTCTTTGTAAATAATATTAAAACACATATTTGAATTTTTATTTTTATTATCAATAACTAAAATTTTTAATTTACTCATTAATGAAATTCTTGAGATTGTTACGTATAGTTAACCATGAAAAAAAATTGGTTTTGGAAGATATACCATATTGTATTTTAAAGATTGACCTTAAAAAAATAATTTTCATTAAAATTTGAATGAAATGCTAGTATCTAAAGGAGTTAATGATAATTTAGTTTTCTTCAACAACATGCAAAACTAATTTTAATTTTTTTATTTAGTAAAAAAAATTAAAAAATAATATTCTTTTTACATAAAATATATATATTTTTTCAATTTTTTCCTTTATTAACATTAAATAATACCATTTTAATTTTATCAATGTTAATCAAATGAATGTAATATAAGGAAAAAATGTGATGTGTATTGTTTTTCGTGTATATGATAGTTTCTTAAATGGAATAAGTGATCGAATAACTATAAATAAAAATGTAAAAGGACTCCTCATAATAAATAAGAGGTAATGTTTATTTTGGTGTAATTATATTACATAAAATCTAAGTATTGTGATTACTCAATGATTAATGAGAATAAAAAAAACGAGAATATAATTTATTATAATTTAATGATAATTAAAATATTAAAATTTGAAATTATATGAAAAGTAATATTTATAATTTAGGGCAAAACTTATAATTAATTAAATATTTTTTAAATATGATTAAAATTTTAAAGTATATATTTATTTTAATCCATTTTTTCGTTGAAATTAATTTAATGATATAAAAAGGAAAATAATTACTGTAAAAAAATAAAAATAACTAGTAAACTGTTAATGAGAATGTAATTTATTATAATAATAATTTAGGATAAATTAAATAATTTTATTATATTTTTTTATAATATACATTATCTAAATTCATAAATGAAAACACTTTAACTCTTTTATTAACGTTAATTAATACTATTTTAATTTTGTCAATATTAATCAAATGCAATAAATTTTTTTCAATTTTGTCAAAATCAAATAATTATTAGTAAATATTAACATATTTTTATCCAATTTTCCTTTTATTTTGATATATATATATATATGTATATATGTATGTGTGTGTGCTTTTGTATATTTTTTGTTTTTAATTATTTTTAATAGTAATTTATTTTAGAATAATATTTATATACAAAAATACTTAGGAGGGAGTTATTGAAGATTTGAAGGGATTGGTGTAATTTTTATAATGTATAATGATTAATTTTTGCAAATATCTAATAATGATTTTTAATTATTATTAAAATATTTTTATCTAATTTTTCCTTTTTATAATATATATTTGTTTGTCTTTAATTATTTTTAATAGCAATTTACTTTATATATGGCAGAATTATATATAGGAAAGAATTATTGGAGAGAAGAAATATTTAAGAAATCTATGAAAAAGAATAAGTTGTTTCCTTTATATGGCAAGTTTATAGATTTGGTTTAATTATATTTTAGCCTTTTAAATTCAGAATATATATTTTATTTCCAAAATTAAAAATTTGTGTTTTTACTTTATAAAACATTAAAAATTTATTATTTTAATATTTCAAATTTAAATTTTTTTTTAATGGCTGTAATTCAAAAAGAACAGTTTTAATCTTGAGACTCACTAATAGTAAAAAAAAAAAAAACATATTGAGACAACTATATGTTATCAAATATAAATTAATTAAAAATAATATTTTACTAATAAGAATAATATTAAGAAAATAATGTGCAATAGAGTAATAGATATGCTTTATTTGACATATTTACTAGTAATATTATTTTTGTGTGTAGTTTTTAAAGACAAATATGATCTTATGTTAGATTTTATTTTATTATGATTAATTTATATTTAAGGATAAAATAGAATATGTATATATATGAAAAGATAGAAAAGAAGGAATATAAGAAGATTGGTTGAAGGAAGGGCAACAGAAGAGAAGGGGAGAGTCCATAGGCATAAAAGAGAGAGAAAGTAAGGCACGTTGACGTGTGTTTAAAAAACACAGATTCATTCACTCGCAGTCAGTGACTCACTCTCTCAATAACTAACAACCATGGACACCGAGGATCTAACCGACGACCTCCACAGCCTCAGCTTCGCCTCCACCGCCGACATCAAGCGCAGCACAAGCTTCAGCTCCTCGGCCACCACCGTCACCCCCTCCACCTCCTCCCACTTCCTCCCCTCCGCCAACCCCCACGCGCCCTCCTCCGACCCCTGCAGAGCCTTCGCCAACCGGATCCGCCCCCTCTCCCTCTCCCACCTCCGCTTCACGCGCCGCCTCGGCTCCGGCGACATGAGCGCCGTCTACCTCGCCCTCCCCAGGGACGAGGAAGCGCCCTCCGCCGCCCTCTTCGCCGCCAAGGTCATGGAGAAGGAGGACCTCGCCCGAAGGAACAAGGAAGGCAGAGCCACCACCGAGAGGGAAATTCTCCAAATGCTCGACCACCCCTTCTTGCCCACGCTCTACGCTTCAATCAACGCGCCCAAGTGCCTCTGCTTCCTCACGCCCTTTTGCCCCGGCGGTGACCTTCACGTCCTCCGCCAGCGCTTCCCCAACAAACGCTTCCTCGAGCCCGCCGTCAGGTACACCCACGCCGTTAAATTCTTTTTTTTTATCCGTCCCAGTTAAATCTAATCACACTATGCAATAATTTCTCTCTCGTGGCGGGAAAATTGCTAAAATTTATATGAGATCTTGTAATCCAACTGCATTCTCCTGTCACTCTTTCCAATGTACACAATCTACCGGGGACTTATGTCATAATGACCACGTTTTTTCCCTAAATAATTGCGGAATGGGGGCACGTGATCATCTCTCTATGCATTACACGTAACATTATTTTCCCTTTTATGTGAGTAGTTGCGTGTGCCATAATAAACTTTGGGGCTTATCAGTTATGACTCTTTAATGGGGTAGATCAGTTTTTTACGAGTGGGATTTCTTTAATCTGTATTTTACTCGTTTGTGGGGACTACCCAGAGTTTTCAACCTGCAAAATGTTTATAGCTTTTCTTACGGGAAAACCTACCCCAAGTCAAGAATATTCTTTCTCTCTCCATATAAAATATTTGAAACTTGATTCCATAAATTTTGCGGAATTTCTGGATTTTTTTTATAAAAAAATTATAAACTAAATGGGAGACAAATCTTGCTGTGGTCCCGGTTTTGGGATTTAAATCCCCTCTCCCACGGGGATATGTGATTTTTCTAAATTAAATTTGTTTCTAGAGTATAATTAAATGAATAGATTCATTTATCTTTCTCTAATGCAATGCGCAATTTGCTTTTTGCTTGTTCCTCTGCTTTATGATCAGATAAAGAAAATGGATGGTCATAGCTTGTCTGTTTGGTGAGCCCTGAAAAGATTCTATGCATGTCAACTAGTTTCTTTCATTTTCTCCCCTCTCCTTTTTCCCTTTTTTTAAATTTTTTTTACGTGATAAAAAACAACATAGAACGATGGAAACAAAAGCTGAATCCTCCAGAGCCATGCTCAAACTACCCCTGATTTAATTTTTTCCTTTAGGTCGGTGAGACACGAAAATAGTTCATATCTTTGCATGAAGAGTCCCTTTACTAGGTGCTTTTGTTTTCTTGTCACTGTTTGTACGTCTCACTCTCTCACATGAAAACATGACTTTTTTAAACTAACTTTTGACATGCATATGCCTGTGTCGTTGACATCTCGTATTTTCTTCTTCCTTCCCTTAGAGATTATCGACGCTGTCTCTTAGATGTCTCGCAACAGATGGCAACTTCAAAAGCAAAAGACAGTTGTTGTCTTGCAAACCAACAAAACTTCTGATTCGTCGTTTCAACTAACACTCTTAGCGCCACTAAAATAATCATATAGATAAGACTTTTTTTTATTAAAAAAGAAAATAATTAAAATTTGTTGTTAATTTTAACATCATTCATTCTTGATGTTGTGGTGGTGATAGATTCTACGCATCAGAAGTGTTGTTAGCACTGGAATACCTGCACATGTTGGGGATAATCTACCGCGACCTGAAGCCGGAAAACGTGTTAATCAGATCCGACGGGCACATCATGCTGACGGACTTCGACCTGTCTTTAAAATGCGACGATTCGACATCAAGGGCCCAGATCATCTCGGAGGAAGCCCCGTCACCGAGCGTGGCACGTGGGAACGAGTGGCACGTGGAGGCAAACCGCGGGAGTTCGTCGTCGTGCATAATCCCAAGCTGCATAGTCCCGACGGCGTCGTGCTTCCAGCCAAAACGCAAGCGCAAGAAGAAGCAAAGGCTGCGTAGTGGGCCTGCCTTCGTGGCGGAGCCGATGAACGTGCGGTCGATGTCGTTCGTGGGGACCCACGAGTACCTGGCGCCGGAGATCGTGTCCGGGGAGGGCCACGGCAGCGGCGTGGACTGGTGGACGCTGGGGATATTCATGTTCGAACTGTTCTACGGCGTGACACCCTTCAAGGGCATGGACCACGAGCTGACCCTGGCCAACGTGGTGGCTCGAGCCCTGGAGTTTCCGAAGGAACCCGCCGCTTCGGCCTCCATGAAGGACCTCATATCGCAGTTGCTCGTTAAGGACCCCTCCAAGAGACTCGGCTCCCTCATGGGGGCTTCTGCCATCAAACAACACTCCTTTTTTAATGGCGTCAATTGGGCGTTGCTCAGGTGTGCAACTCCACCCTTTGTTCCACCCCCTCTTTCCAAAGATCTCTATCATCATGACCATCAAACTTGTCAAGACATTTTCATCGATTATTATTGATTAATGGGACTTTTTTATTCACACACTCAACCCACATATCACATATATATAATCCTACTATCATCAATTCTTTCTTCTAAAATTTTAATGTACGTCTTGTATAAATGCTCGTTCCAATTCCAACGTCAAAATATTAATTAATAATTCATTGTCTATCACTCCCCTTATTATAAACATTTTATTTTCTAATTAAGATTTATTAAAAAAATTAACCCTTCAAGATATTGTCATATTGGTTTCTAAAATTAAGAAATTAAGAAATTGTAAACTGAAAAGTAGTCACTTATATTTTTTTTTTGACAAAAATTAGTCATCGGTGAAATTAAGTAATGAAGTTTAAACATTATTTGATATTTTAAAAATCAAATTTATAATTACTTAATTTCATTTCATGGTTTAATATGAATGTTTTCAAAATTTGGAGATCAAAGTGAATATTTATTTATTTTATTAAAAACTGCGAATTTAAAAAAAAAATCATTAAATATTAAATAACATGCGGAAAAACACACCATTTTATAATTTTGGGTAAATTTTGTATTCAAAAAAGTGTAGTCTTACTTACACTCATCCCTTTTGTTACATTTGAAAAACGAATACAAAATGTAGTCAACCGCGATAATAAGTGTCGAGTGTTGAAAAGTAATTTGGGAAGTGGTTAATATTCTATAGTAACTGCACGTGATATAAGAAGGTAAAAATAAAAAAAGGTTAAATTATCACATTGATTCCTAAAAGTGTAATGCGTTATAATTAATATATGAAAGATGATAAATTAAAAAAATCTTAAAAGTTATTTTTATTATTTAAATTGACGTGTGCAAATAACTTTTGGTTAACTTGACATGTTAAGTATCATACTAATATGGATTATTTATTTAATATAAAATGATTTATCACATCATAATGATCAATTTGAAGTATTTTTTAACATTATTTTTTAAAAACAATTGTTAGGGAATGAATTGATATATTAGAAAAAATGATCAATACATTTGAGATAAATTTTATGGGGTTTCCTCTCGGAAAGTGCGTGGACCATTTTGAACAAGGTAAATAAATTGCTTCATTATCATATATTATTATTATTATTAAATAATTGGAATAAATGTCTAGGTGATGCACTAGTCAAGAATATAATAAAATTATTTAAGGTCGAATCAAATTTAGTCAGCAGACTTCTAAATTGTTGAACTTGAATCTTGATAGTGAACCACAAACTAATCCAATTTTGTTCATTCAATGATACCCTCCAACTCAAGGATGGGTCAAGCATAACTGATGTTGTGATAAAATCCTTTAACCAGTTAGCCAGCAGTGGTTTGATTAGGCAATAAGGTTTAGGTTTCGTGATGGGATGTGTAAAAGGCCTCAATTCTTGTCATGTGATACAATAAACAAGCAAGACAATGTCTTAATTGTAAGCTTGTATGTTAGTGATCTTCTTTTTCGTGAAAAATATGCTTTAATGTTTGCATGGTTAAAAACTCCATGAAGTATGAGTTTGATATCACTATTATTGATTAAATGAATATTTTCTTGGTTTTGAGTCAAGCAAGAATAAGGTGAATTTTTTATTAGTTAGAAGAAATGTGTCTATGAGGTAATATTTTAGAATGAATCAATGTAATTTTGTTCAAACTCCAATTATGCCTAGTTTCAAGCCTTTAATGGATGAAGAAGGAATCAAGGTTGACAAGACTTATTTTAAACAAATTGTGGGAAGTCTCACAGCAATACGTAGAGCTTTCAAAACGGGCCAGTCCGGCCCGTTTGACCCGGCCCACCTCAACCCACTTTTTAAGTGGGTCAACCCGGCCCGGCCCACCAAATATATTATGCAAATTTTTCTAACCCGGCCCGGCCCACCACGGGTTGGTGGGCTAAACGGACCGCCCACCAATCGACCTAATTTAAAATAAATTTCAATATAAAATAATATTTAATCTAAAATAGAAATTATTAAACTAAGTATCATGAATACAACATTAAAATTAAATTAATAAGTGTGCAACTTTAAAAAATTAAAACAAAAAATAAAAAATATTTCATGAGAGTGATTATTAAACAATATTAAACTTTATTAGAGGTTTGAATAGATAAATTTCATATTGTTTAACATTAATTTTATCTTTATCTATAAAAAAATGATATCTTATTAAAATAATGCATATATAATAATAAATAGTTAAGTGAGTTGTTAGTGGGTTTAGGAGATGGGTTGGTAAGTGGGTCAGGTGGGCCGCTCGGCCCACCACGGGTTCAACCTCGGGTGAGCCGGGTCAAAAGTGGGTTGGGTCACATTTTTTTACCCATCATAATTTTTTTTTTCATTTTTTTGGCCCGGCCCGGCCCGCTTTCAAGGTGGGCCGGGTTGACCCATGGGCTGGAGCCCACTTTGACAGCTCTAGCCATACGTGATGTTTGTCGTAAGTATCTTAAGTGGGTATATGGAGAATCATGGCAACTTTCGCTTACAATTAGCAAAAAGGGTGTTGAGGTATTTGAAAGGAATATATGAGTATGGAATTCATTATAAGAAATTGATAAGTGACGAACTCGTTACCTACACTTAAGTGATTATGTTGGAGATTTTGATGATAAAAAAAAAATCATAGGACATGTTTTTATTCTAAGTTAAGGAGTTGTATTATGACCATCTAAAAAACAACCGTGATAAGTTTGTTCACTATTAAGGCATAATTTGTTATTGTAACATCATGTGCGTATCAGATTATTTAGTTGAAAATAGTATTGAAAACACATAATCAAACTCAAGATGAGACAATTACCATCCATTGTGATAGTAGTTTTATGATTAAACTTAAAAAAAATAAACAATGCATAGTCACAATAAGCATATTTATGTTAATTTTCATTTTCTATGAGAATTCACTCAGGACGGTACAATAAAATTGGTTCATTGTCATTCTTTGGAACAATTAACCAATGACAAAACTAGTTAAGTTCAATGATTTATTGAAGTTACAAAACTTGTTAGGTGTTTGTGTTCATACAAGCTAAATGCTTTAAACATCTAGTTTTAAGGAAGGAGATGTTAGGATTTTAGTCAAATCTGTGAAGATTTAGTTTGTATAAGTTGATATTTTTAAACACATAATTATATTTTAGATAAATAATTTGTATCATGATATAAAATTATTTTTAATTATTAATAATTAATTTTAAATTTATTTAAATTTAATCCATACATATTATAAAAGATATATACTATGAGTAATTGTTTTTGTCATTTTTTTAAATTTATCATCATATTTCTTATTTGTTTAAAAAAAATGAAATAATCGTTATATTATATAAGTAACTACCCATAATCATCCATTAATTTTATCTTTCTTCTCTTTTCAATTTATTTGTTTATAGTTTTTAAAATTTAACAACCTCTTTTCTCTACTAGTTCATAACTAATTTTGATAAATAAAAAATTAAATTACATAAAAAATTAGAATAATTTATAAAAAATGATGAAAAATAATCTTAAAAAACACTATCGTGAAAGATAAATATTTGTATTTAATATATAGAAGTTAATTTATAATAAATTACACTTACAAATAAATATTATATTTAATTTTTTTTAATAAATACATGTTTTCAAATATATAAATTTTAAGTTAGATCTATAATAAATAACTTATTTCATGGTAAAAAATTATTTTTACTTATTGATTATTTATTTTAAAATTATTAAATTATATAAGAAGTTAAAAGAATTTATAAGATATATCTTGTCAAATTTATTTTAAAAAACATTAAAATTTAATTAATAAATAAAAATTAAATTAAATTAAAAATTAAAAGAATTATAAAAATATTTTCGTTTAAAAAAATCCTTATAAATACTGTTCTACAAGATAAAAATTTATCTTTAACATATAAAAGTTAATAAATATAAAATTGAATTAAATAAGAAATTATCCCATAAAGAAAACAGTGCTTAGAAATGCTTCAAAAATAAACTTCTCATTTAATATATTGAGGTCGGTAATTTTAATATAATGATTTGACATTTATAGATGAGATCATATTTTGAATTCAGTTATGAGAATCAATGGATCGTTTTTCAAACCGAATCTATACATATATGAATGAGTTTGCGTTAGTTTTTCTTTCATGATTCTTTATCGTTGACACCGTCGTCTTTCCTTGAATTCTTTCATCAACCGTAAAGGCAAAACCTTTTCCAACTCTAACAGTATCTGCCATTAAGTTTCTTCTATAAGAATACTGACCATTATACTGTATTCTTTTTTGAACCCTCGCAGAAAGTCTCATATTCATGGAGTGACTCTGTTAAAACCTGGGTTCATAATTCAAGAAGACAAAAGAAAAAGCAATTCAAAGATTTATCAGTTTCAAATTTTCCACGTGTTATCTTTTGATTGGTTGAATCTAAATCTGACGTGTTAGGTTTGTGTGTACGGAATTTTTTTTAAAATTTGATATCTTAAGTTTGGACCGGGTTCGGTTCTTGGTCCAGCCAAATTTTATTTACTCGGCCGGGAAATAAGCGCGGGAAAAAGCACATTCCAGTGTCTTCATTCCGCCCCCAATCTTCTACTACTCATAGAGGTTCAGAGTGTTTTCCCAAACGCTCATAACTTTCATTCAAAAGCGTCAACGCGAAAACCTTCGATCTCGTTGGCGACGATGAGCGGCGAAGGTCGGAGACGTGACCGGAGAGACACCAGGGCGTCGAAGAAGCGGAAGCTGAACCGCACCCCCGAGGAAGAGCTAGAGGCGAAATTAGGGTTCGATCTTTTCACTGAGGGCGAGAAGCGACTCGGATGGTTACTCACCTTTGCAACCGTAAGCACATTCATATTATGATTCGCGAATGGAGGTCGCTCTCTCGCGATTGCTATTGTAATTAGCAAGCATTGGTTGAGTGTAATTGAGCTGTTATTATATGACTGTGTTTAATGAATGATTGAATTGCACTTCTCTCAGTATGATTCTGATGTACTTATACATGCTTCTCCCTACTTTTGCAGTCATCTGTTGATGATGAAGACAGTTACAAAACCTACAGTTGCATTGATCTTTACTTCGTTGCACAGGTATTGTTTGGTGAAAAGCTTAATTTTGTTAGAAATCTCCTTTGCATTACAAGAGTGACCTAGTTTAGGGAATGGTTCATTGATTGGAGCTTGCTTGCAGGATGGCTCTTCGTTCAAGTCAAAATTCAGATTTCGACCTTATTTCTATGTAGCTACAAAGGTAAGCGAGAACATTCTTTTGTGTGTATGCAGGGGTATGTCGGGATATTTGGGTTTAAGCGTGCGTATGACTGGAATAATATATGTTCATTGCCATTGTGGATATATTTTGATTCAGTGTTTACTTTGTAGTAACCCCCATGATGATACTGTTAATTATGATCATATAAATTTAATTTTATAGGACAAAATGGAGATGGATGTTGAGGCATATCTGAGAAGACGTTTTGAAGGTCAGATTGCAGATATCGAAATTATAGAGAAAGAAGACCTGAACCTTGTAAGCAATTTATGTATCTCTTATCTGCTTCACTTTTTTGATACATGACAAGAAGCTTTTAAAGTTCAACATTCCGCACTAGGCATCTATTTTGTTGGGTTTTATTTGGTAATTCCTTCCAATAGTCTCTTTAAGGTTAACTCAATATGGTTGGTCTTGATATAGTCTACATTAGTTTCTTGCTATTTGTAGATTTGACAAGGACTTTCTGAAAATTAAATCTGGATTGCCATATTTTCTTACAATCAATTTGCTTCAATTCCATTAGGCTGTGCTTGCTTTTTTTTTTTTTTTTTTTTTTTTTCTTCTCCTCTTAAATGGACTCTGATTTGCTTTCATGATTCTCAACAGAAAAACCATTTATCTGGGTTAAGAAAATCTTATTTAAAGCTTTCATTTGATACTGTGCAACAATTGATGGATGTGAAGAGAGACCTGATGCCTTCTATCGAAAGAAATAAGGCAAAGTCTGATGCTGCAGAAGCCTTTTTGTCCATGTCAACAGAAAGAAGGTAGATCAATTTTCAATGGACAGATGATTTTTTTTTAGATTGAAGTATCACATTCACATTTTACTTCCTTAAATGATGCAAAGCCAATTTTTTTAGTCTTAGTTAATTTTAGTTAAATAAACTTTTTTTCTTACCTGATCTGATTATAGCTTGCTTGTTGCTTAGCAGAGAACATAAACATCAAGATTTTCTTGAGTGCATAATTGATCTTCGTGAATATGATGTTCCGTATCATGTTCGCTTTGCCATTGACAATGGTACCTCTTGATATTTATCATTTTTTTTAATATTTATATTTATCCAGCTATCCTATTTCCAAATGCTATGCTATTCTCTATACTTATCATGACACTTAAAATCACATGTGACCTAGATATACGGTGTGGGCAGTGGTATGATGTTGGAGTGTCCCTTAATGGGGTTACACTTGAGAAGAGGACAGATCTTCTGCAGCGTGCTGAAGTTCGTATTTGTGCATTTGACATTGAGACCACAAAACTTCCATTAAAATTTCCTGATGCTGAATATGATTTAATTATGATGATTTCATACATGGTAGATGGTCAAGGGTATTTAATCATAAATAGAGAGGTAAGTGTCACATATTAATGTTTGTGCAATTTCTCTCTCTCGATCTGACTCTGTTATTTATACAAATGAAATCAGCAAACACATTTCATCAAAAGCCTGTTCTCATTGGTATTCTCATGTTCAATATCTTTCCAATTTCTCTTTCTTTTCAAAAAGGGTTCATTTTATTTAGACTGTTTATCTGCATGTGGTTTTGTAATTCCCAAACAACCCCTTTTTTGGGTGCAACATGAGGTGGATTAATTTGCATTGAAGTATTGAATACGATGTTTGGAATTGATTCTGAATTTTAGATATACAACTGAGATTACAGAATCCTTTTCAATGCCAAATTATGCATAAAGTGTAATATAATAAATTATTTAACTCTTATGCATCAAATGTGGTTGTTAATTGGTCCTGAAATTGTACCTTGAACAAATGTAATATAATTAGTCATTGTCATTGGCCGATGACCTTTAATTATTGTGTTGCTTTGTTTTGTAGTGTGTCGGGGATGATATAGAGGATATAGAATACACTCCAAAACCGGAGTTTGAAGGGTATTTTAAGGTGACAAATGTTCAAAATGAGGTAATGATATATGTGAAATCCTTAAGTAATGGGTATATTGTATATATTATTTCCTTGTTGATAATCTGTTACACTTAGTTCTTTTTAAAGATGATTCTAATTTGTTCCGGTTCTTTATTTTATTTTTCCAGACTGAGCTTCTTAGATTATGGTTTTCTCATATGCAAGATCTAAAACCTGGTATCTACGTGACATATAATGGTGACTTCTTTGATTGGCCATTCCTGGAACAAAGGGCAACCCATCTTGGGTTCAAAATGAGTGATGTATGCTGTTAACCTTTTTGTTTTTGGCAGTTGACTTCTATTAAATGATGAACATGTAGAATGTACTTGCTAGCATGTCTGCATAATTCTCCATATCTTTGTGTTCATGTATATAATTTTCTTTATTAATAGTTTATGAACTTGTAGAATGACAACTGTACCCATAATATTTGAGCTTGAATTTGACTATGTTATGAAATAGTTGTTTTAAGTCTTTTTTGGACAAATCACGTATGTTTATTTCTTGGTTTCATTTTTATCCTTATTCTGAAGCAGGGAAACCTATTAGTTTATTCCTTTCTAATTTATTGATGTGCTATTCTTTTTCCTTCTGTTTTCATCCTTGTTATTTAATCTTCCAGGAATTGGGGTTTAAATGTGATAAAAATCAAGGGGAATGTCGTGCAAGGTATGCTTGCCATTTGGATTGTTTTGCTTGGGTTAAGCGTGATAGTTATCTCCCTCAGGGGAGCCAAGGCCTGAAGGTACAAAGTTCAAATTCAAGTTCTCAGCTATTTTGCATAATTTATTACTTATGAATGTTATTCTCTTATTTCTCTCTTACCAGCTCTTTATGACATGGTTTTTCTTTCACAATATATATTTTTAAATTATTCAATTTTTTTTTCTTCTTTTATTTATATTCATGTGGGACTTGCTTACAGCTTATGTTGCTCTTACCTTGCTCTTAGATGTATTCAAATAAGTTTTTTTTTGCTCCTACTGTTTCAATGGCATTTTTTCAAGTTCACACACACACACACACACACATATATATATATAACATTTTCTATATTGGTGATCTTCATTTTTTTTCTTTGGGCGATCAATGAATTTCATTAAAATAGTGCACAAAACCTGTGTATAGTAAATGAATAGATAAGTTCCAAACTGTCCATTTTTTGTTTTATAAATAAAGTAACAATTAACAGATTGAATTTAGAAGTAAATCTGACACCATAGTTCCAAAATCTCATATGGGGAACTATCTGAGCATTGATAAGAATCATAAGACACTGTTTAAGATTTTACTAGGTTTGTTGTGTACGATATATTTAATTCCTTTCCTCAAGCTATAATAATTATAAACAATGCTAATGCCATTGTAGTGTTCATGTGAGATCTTATTTCTTAAGCCAAATTACTCTTCGGACTGTCCCAAATGAAACTAATTGCATTACCATCTGAAAATGAAATTTAATGCAGCAAATGCTTAAAGATGAGCATAAACAAAGAAGAGTGTTTTCTCTCTTGCCAACAAAAAGCACATTCTAACTACTATTGCTTAGATGAATTAGATCTTTCTCTTAATAAAGGAAAGGAGTCTTAACAAAATATAGGAGGAACCTGCAATGCCCTAATAATTTTCTTTTAGAATTCAGAACTGCTATCATTGAGACTAGAAATATTTTACAAGAAAACTAAACTAGCTTATTTTATTTCCAGCCCTAGGCATCTGCTAAGTGCTATGGAAAACAAGAACTCAACATGGAAAAAGAAAAATAATATGCTGGTTTTAACTTCTAGTGAAAGACTTTAATTTCAGTGTATATTCAGTTTGAGTGTAGATGAGCTATAAAAGTTAAATGTATATGCTATTTTATGCTATCAAAAGCCTCTTATCATTGGTATCAAAGCCAATCCTTCATTCATTGTTGGGGCACTTCCATTGCGATGCTCGAGGCCGGTACACTTGGGTGTAAGGGAGAATGTTGGAAAGCCACCTTAATTGTGGTCACCCCCAACCTATCTTAGTTGTGCCCTTTTTTTGGTCTGCCTTAATTGTTGCCTCTAGGGTGGTGTTTTGTTCCACATCAATTAGAGATGCTGTAAATAAAGCTTACAAAGCTTGGTCAATCCTCATCATAGAAGCTGGTTTGGTGAGATTAAGTCCTAAGCCCAAATTCTAAGAGTTTTCATGGATCCAGCCCCCTTTCGGAACAGGAAATGAAGTGATATCGTATTCTTATCAGAACATGATTTTTTCCTTATATCATTAAGAGGAACATCCATTGATTTCTGTTTTCAGTGACACTAAATTATCAGGATGGAAATATACCATTATTTCCAACCATATGAGAAATGTAACAGTTTGGTTCTGGCATCCTGTGGCTGCTGGAGGTTGTTCTGTGTGCATAAACATAAAATAATATTTGCTTAACAAGTTATCCACTTAACTATTATTCAGTTATTTATTATATTGTGACAGTATTTTTCAAAATTTAATATTTGTTACATTTGCAAACAAACTTATATTTTTACATAAATTGAATGGTCTCTTTGTATGTTATAATAAATAAAGTGGGAATAAGTTCTAGGCTCATAAATTTTTGATTAACCAAGTTTGTCCTTCCTCCATTTGACATTTCTTTGTTTTTATTTAGGCTGTTACAAAAGCAAAGTTGGGTTATGATCCAATGGAGGTGAATCCTGAAGACATGGTTCGCTTTGCAATGGAAAAGCCTCAGGTATGAGTAATTTGCAGTGATGCCTGTATTTTTTTATTAATTTGGTTTGATATGGTGTAATTCTAATGAAGCATTGTAAGTAGTGGATTTGTTTTTTTGAATATTAATAAATATTATGTATGAATTGTGGTACTCTATATTTGAATGCCTTTTTTCTCTTGTTTGCTTGACTGCTATGATTGTGAACAAACTAAGTGTTGACTTGATTGCCACTGCTATTCACTAGTCATTGAAAGGGACAATAGTGAAATCATGGTCTTATTTTCCTAGTAAATTGTGATACAATTGGTTTTAATTGTCATTCTATATTTTCTGTAAAACATGTTTCCTAATATCTTAGGTCTTGAGTTTTGGCAAATATGGAGATCAACAGTGGGACTATATGCATATCCTTGTATACCAACTCACCATGTTCATGGAAGTGGTGCACCTTAATGATTGTTTCCTCTTTTAGATTAATAAAATTCATTTTAATGCAAAATAAAAGACAAACTAAGGAATCATTTTAAAGTACGATGCCTTTGTTTATCAAGAATTGAGGAACTGTATAGTCTTAAGTTGTTTTATTTTGGAAGGGAGCATTATTTTTTTTTATCCCTGGTTTTGTCTCATGGTTAGGGTATCTCCTACTTTTACATTGGAGTTTTCAATCTGAAAAGTTATGCTTCTTGTTGGTCATAAGACATCTTAATCATTTTATTTTTTGTGAATTGTTATTGCAGATGATGGCTTCCTATTCTGTTTCTGATGCAGTGGCAACTTATTACTTATATACAACTTATGTTCATCCCTTTATTTTCTCGCTTGCAACCATTATACCCATGTCACCAGATGAGGTTTTGCGCAAAGGTAGTGGAACCCTATGTGAAATGTTGCTTATGGTGCAGGTAGGCTCTAATGCATGTATTCCTTCATGTTAAATTCTCTGCTTAAAACTTCTCATTTCAAGGCCTCTAGTTTCACTTGTAATTTTTTTTTTCATCTTTTGCAGGCGTACAAGGCTAATGTTATCTGCCCTAACAAACATCAATCTGATGCAGAGAAGTTTTATAATAATCGTCTTCTTGAGAGTGAGACATACATTGGTGGTCATGTGGAATGTCTTGAAAGTGGTGTATTTAGATCTGATATTCCATCTAGTTTTAAACTCGAGCCATCTGCCTATCAGGTTTGTTGTTTCTATCTTAAATTACTTTACAGGTGACTAGCACTCCTTTTTATTGTAAAAATCGTGTATGCTGGGGGGCTGGAGAGTGGAGCAGACACGATAACTAATTCTACTAGTTTATATTTTAGTAACTCAATTCAGACATTGTCTTTCTGTAAATATGTTTGACTAACCATGGTGTCACATGGTTACAGCAACTGATCAACAACCTTGATCGAGATCTACAGTATGCTATAAGAGTGGAGGGTAAGAATAAGATTGATTTGGAATCTGTGTCTAATTATGATGAAGTAAAGAATGCAATCATGGAAAAGGTACAGATTCTGAATTTTGTTTGGTCAAATTTTCATGTATAACTTGTATATAATAATCATGTCTAAATCTTTAGTTTAAGTTTGGTTTTTTGTTTTCAAGATCAGTATCTTCCATTCAATATTCGTATGTCATCATAGAGATTATGATTTGTACAATTGTTTAATGTGGTCTAGAACTCTGAAAATTATAATATGCTTGTAATCAATAACATGACCTACTTATGCATGCAGCTTGTAAAGTTAAGAGATGCGCCAATACGTGAAGAATGCCCTCTCATTTATCATCTGGATGTAGCTGCTATGTATCCAAACATAATTTTAACAAACCGACTTCAGGTATGATTTCTATTTTATATTTTTGCTTTTTAGCAGGATATGCAGTTTGATAGAAACAGTCACTCTCCAACTGAGTGGGAGATTGTATTTTGATTGAAAACTGACAAAAACTACACAAATGGAAGAGCAAAATGCTCCCAGCCAAGGAAGAAAATCCTTTGCCCCCAAGCTGTGAGCTGAATTGAAAAATAATAGAGGCTCTGCACCACATAAAACTATCCACATTTGTCAGTTTCACATCTCACTCTAGCTTTTCCTTCCCATGTTACTCTCTTCCCACACCCATTATCCACCCCTTCTAATTGCAATAGCCAATAGGGCCCTGGATTTAGACTGTCCTTGGCTGCATGGGTCTAACACTGGTATAGGAGGTTTATTCATTGAAAATTGAGTCTTTATCGCTGTAAACCAAAGAATTTAAATATTTAAACAGAAAATATGCAGACAAAATGAGATAATTTGTTTATCTGTTTGATTGTTTGAAGTCTTCTGTTCCTGCATTAGACTGTGTTATATGGCTAATTTTGATATGAATGTTTTTAAATATCAATAGTGTTCTCCAATTTTCATTTGATGGTTTTTCAAAGTAATGTGAATAAGACTAGTAAAAGACAAGGATAACTGCAATGTGCAGTTTGAGGCATATTTGAGGAGCATATGGCATTTATGTAGTTTCTGGCATATATGGAAATACTCAACTGCTGGCATGGAGTTATTCTGGTCCTACATACTTGTTGATAGAAGCAATGAATCTCATCACATAATCACAGTGATTTCTTAGCTTTTAATTGCAAAATTTTAATCTGGATAAGCATTTGAAGTAAAATATTTGGAGATAATTTAAGGATATGCTTGTTTTCTGCCTGTTCTGTCTCACTAGTAGTTGTCATCCTGAATTTTGAATTTCTGATAAATATGAATCTCCCATTCCCTAAGGGAAGTTTCTTTCCTAATTGCAGCCACCATCAATTGTTACGGATGAAGTTTGCACTGCATGTGATTTTAATCGTCCAGGAAAGACTTGCTTACGCAAGCTTGAGTGGGTTTGGCGTGGAGAAACATTCATGGCAAAGAAAAGGTGTACTTTTATTTTTGTTTACTGTTTCCTGCTCTGTAGATTTTTTTACCATATTTCTTGAAAATTAATAAATGATTGATGATTGACTAGAAATTTTATTTGAAATCTTCCAGTGACTATTATTCATTAAAGACACAGATTGAATCAGAGATGGTTGATGATTCTGAGAACAACAACAACAAAGCCATGTCCCACTATTACGAGAAGAGGGCATCAAAATCTTTTCTTGACCTTCCCAAGTCAGAGCAACAAGCAAGACTGAAAGAGCGTTTAAAGAAATACTGCCAGAAGGTTGACTGTTTTATTGAACATACATGTTTAAATAATGTATGATATACTAAATCTTGATGGATTCCACAGGCATATAAACGGGTACTTGACAAACCAGTTACTGAACTCCGTGAAGCAGGAATCTGCATGCGTGAAAATCCATTTTATGTTGACACAGTTCGCAGGTGAGTGAAGATCATTGAAGATTAATTTTGAATAATAAAGTTAACCTTTGCATATCTAGTTTGAAGCAGAGAGTAATTAATATATCCTTATATGTGAACGTGAGGACGGTGAGGTTAACCTTTAGAGAATGTCTTTAAGTTTCCACTGCACATTTTTTTGTTGCTTGTTTTGTACTGAGCCCTGATTTTGTACTATCTGGTTCAAGTTTCCGGGATAGAAGATATGAATATAAAGGTCTCAATAAGGTTTGGAAGGGAGAACTGTCGAAGGCAAAGGCTAGTGGAAATTCTATGAAGATCCAGGAAGCACAAGTATGAATTATCTTCTTAACTTATTGGTTCTTCCACAATATATTCAGTTTACTACTTTACTATGAACAGTACTTTATTGTGACGGGAATTAATTTTAATTATTTTGTGCATCAGGATATGGTTGTGCTTTATGATTCATTGCAACTTGCTCACAAGTGTATACTTAATTCCTTTTATGGATATGTCATGCGCAAGTGAGTATATTGACCTCCTTTTCTTTTAGTTCTTGATTGGAATTCATGTAGTTACATTTGCTATTTTTTCTTCTTAAGCATCCTGTGTTGATGTTTATCTTACAGGGGTGCAAGATGGTACTCCATGGAAATGGCTGGAGTAGTGACATATACTGGTGCAAAAATCATTCAGAATGCTCGCTTGCTAGTAGAGAAAATAGGAAAACCACTTGAACTAGACACAGATGGTATCTGGTGTGCACTTCCTGGATCTTTTCCGGAAAATTTCACTTTTAAAACAAAGTATGCTCTATTCATATGTGATTAGGCTACATGTCTTGAAATTTTAATTTAATATTTTTATTTTTAATTTAGCGGCTTGAACACCGGCTATCCTAAGATGATCATTGTTTAATTTTTTATTTTTATTTTTATTTTTATTTTTATATTTGAATAACATTTTTTGGAAATTGTTGACATCCAAAATTAAGAGACCTTGATCTGGGTGCCTAATTGTTAATTAGGGTGATTGAATATTCTTGTATCATTCCTCCTGCATTTACTGTAGTTTGAGGTGTTGGCTGTAGGCAATATATTATGGTGCATCCTACCTACTTTTTACTGTTTTTTTCTTCCCCATACAGTTATTTTCTCTGTCTATTTTTCAACAATTGTGAATGCCGTTGCTAGAAATCTTAAAATGATTCATATTTAATGGATTTCAGAGACTCAAAGAAGTTGACAATCTCATACCCTTGTGTTATGCTTAATGTTGACGTGGCAATAAATAATACAAATGATCAGTACCAGGTCAGCTTGTGATTTTATTTGTAAATGCCTTATATTCACAGTTTAATGCAGATTCTGCTTTGGTGTTTTGCAGTTAGTGCAGTTGCTTTGCTGTTACTTATGGTTGCTTCATTCTTTTGTTTTTTAAATTTTCTGACAGACACTCACAGATCCAATCAGGAAAACTTATGCAACTCACAGCGAATGCTCTATTGAATTTGAGGTGGATGGACCATACAAGGTAAAATATAGCAATGATTTATGATTTAAATATTTTACTGAGTTTTACTATATTTAAATATTTCAGCTAATCAGTGTGCGTAAGTTGTTATAACCTCTCTGGTACCATGTTCAATTCCTAAGGGAAAAAGATGACTTGCATGGCTTTGCTTTGGTGTAGGCAATGATCCTTCCTGCTTCCAAGGAAGAAGGAATTTTAATTAAGAAGCGATATGCGGTTTTTAATGATGATGGAACCCTTGCAGAGCTTAAAGGTTTTGAGATTAAGCGCAGAGGTGAACTGAAGCTAATCAAAGTCTTCCAGGTATATTGATAAAGAATAGAGATCATTAGCTTCAGGTGCAAAGCCATACAATATGGTTTGATAATAATCAGGATGAGTATTTTACTTTCATATCGATGCCTCTGATGTGATGGAATGATAAAGCTGTCTTTGTTTTTAATACAAGGCTGATAAGTTAGGAAGTTATATGTTAACATCTGTGGAGCCAAAACTAGATAAAGTGGATTAAGTTATATTATTAACTATACTAGAACTTTTTTTTAGGACAGAAATTGGTAATTAAAAAATTATAATACTTTGCAGAAAATAGTAGTCCCAAATTTGGTGGGTTTATTCTCTGGATTGGCTTATGTGGTAGCTTTGAGGAATTCTCTTTATATGTTTTCTATTTATACCTTGTCATAACATTTTAAAAAAATCTGAAACACAGCCTTGAACTATTGTTCAATGTCGAGGTTCTTTTGAATGGTTGTTCTGTTCTGAACTATTTATACCTTCTCATAGTTTTTTTTTTTAAAAGTGAAATACATATCTTGTAACAGGCTGAACTTTTTGACAAGTTTCTCCATGGTTCAACCTTAGAGGAATGCTATTCAGCTGTCGCTTCAGTGGCAAACCGCTGGCTTGATCTTCTTGATGTATGCCAAACATATGCAGTTTAATTTCTACTTCCTAGTATAATTAAATGATATTAGTAGCTTTGATATATGTTTGCTCCAATTAGTTTATTGAAGATACTGATGGTCATTAGGCATGTCAACGCCGCCCCGCGCCCTCGATACCCGTTGGGAGTAAAATTTGGGTACCTATCCCCGTCCCTGACGGGATTTGGGTTTTCCTGCCTTGCCCCCGCCCCCTCTCCTACCTTTTTTTTTTCCTTTTTTTTTTCTTTCTTTTTTCCTTTTAAATAAATATGAACAAATTTTAAAAAAATAAAAGTAAAGTAAAATAATACAAATTTTTACATATAAATATTTCTAATTTTGGTTTATATATATATAAAAATAATTTTTTAATTATATTATTAAGCGGGACAGGTATTAACATTCCCGTCCCCGCCCCCGATTTTATCAACCGGGGAAAACCCGAACTCGATAAACACGGGTTTTCCCGTCCAATTCGGGGTGGGTTCGGACGAGTACCCACATGGACGGGTTAGATTGCCATGCCTAATGGTCATGACCCGATAGAAATTTGTTTCCTTATTATATCAACTTATCAAGTATCATCTCTTCCTGTCATTCAGAACCAGGGAAAGGATATTGCAGACAGTGAGTTGCTTGATTACATATCAGAATCAAGTACCATGAGCAAGTCTTTAGCTGATTATGGTGAGCAGAAGTCTTGTGCTGTTACCACTGCTAAACGGCTAGCTGACTTTCTTGGTAATACAATGGTCAAAGATAAAGGTCTTCGATGTCAGTACATAGTAGCAAGTGAACCCAAGGTGTGATCCGTTTATAATATGGAAAATTCATGAATCAAAAATATTTTTTTTCCTTTTTTATTTACCCACAATAATTACCTTCTTTATTGCCCATTTACTTTTATCTGAAAAAGTCATTGTTTTTGCAGGGAGCACCAGTAAGTGAGCGTGCTGTTCCTGTGGCAATATTTGGAACTGATGCTGGTAACATTTTATTTTTGGGCTTCTTTAAGTCAAAAATAACAAATTTATTGTTGTTTACATTCTAAATAAGGAGGCATATGCTTATGTTTGCAGAGGTAATGAAGTTCTATGTCCGAAAATGGTGCAAGGTCTCATCAGATGTTGGCATTCGGTCCATAGTTGACTGGTCCTATTACAAGCAGCGGCTTAGTTCTGCAATTCAAAAAATTGTCACCATTCCTGCTGCAATGCAAAAGGTTTATTGAAAATTTATTTCTGTATGTGAAATAATCCATTATTGTTTGCTCTTATTTTTTTTCTGAAAGAGTTTAATGCTTGCAGGTTGCAAATCCCGTCCCTAGGGTGGTTCATCCTGATTGGCTGCATAAGAAGGTCCGTGAGAAGGAGGACAAGTTTCGCCAACGGAAATTAGTTGATGTCTTTAAGTCAATGAACCGGAATGAGCACTCAGAAAAGCATAATGACTCAAATGGTGTCCATCTTGTGATGGATGATGAGATTGTTAATGAGTTGGAGGACTTTGGAAACAAGGCCAGGAGTTCTACATGCAGACCTAGACCAATTATACGACATTATGAAGCTAATAATGAACGGCATTTGAGGAAGCTCAACGATCAAGAAGATTTGGAGCAACAGCATCATAATGATAATAGCAGTAAGGATGAGCTACTTTCACCATTACACCAAAATGAAATATTATGTGAAAATGTTGACAGAAATGTAGATTATCAAGGATGGCTTCAAATAAAGAAGCGAATGTGGAGAAATATTCTGGAACGGACAAGGAAGCGAAGGTAAAGTGCTCATTGCTACCGGAAAATTAAAGTTCATGCATTGATATTAGAAATTTATTTGGGGGCGGTTCTCATTCTAAGAGCAAGTCCCAAAAGACAATCTTGGGACGTTTGAAAGTAAGGGCCAAAACAATGTATTAAATCTATGCTTGCTGGATCTTCTATTGAAATAAATTCCTTGGTGCATTATGTCTTTAATTTTATTACCAGCCGCCAAGAATATGATAATTTCATTTGAAGTGGGTTGTTAGGATCCAGTGGCCAGGTATGGGACTTGTGTCCCACATTGGAAGTATAGGATTCTAGGTGTGGAACATGAGTCCTACATTGGAAGTATAAGATTCTAGGTGTGGAACTTGAGTCCTACATTGTGTGACTGGCTTTATGAGTAGCTTGCCTGCCATTCTTTACCCCCATAAATTGAACATTTTTTGCTGAATGAAAATCTGACTAACGAAGAGCTTTTTGTTTCTCAGATTGGAGAGTTCAAAGAAATCTGGCCGTTTAAATGGTGTTCTTGAACAAATGAATGGTAAGGGGAGTCAGGACAGAAGTCATGTCAGTTCATATCTTAAAAGGCTTGAGGTAGACTTAAAAAAGTGCCACTGGCAGGTAATGTTAAATTTTGCTAGTAGTTATCTTTACAATGTGACTGGTATGAATTTTTGAATTTCTTTTTCTATTCTTGTGGTGGTTCAGATAATACAACTAGTTCCCAGTTCATTGATAGGCCAATTTTTTGCTTGGGTTGTTGTTGATGGGAGTATGCATAAGATTCCCATTTCTGTTCCTAGAGTCTTTTACCTAAATTCAAGATCACCAATTACTGAAGAATTTGTGGGTAAACGTGTCAACAAGACTCTTCCTCATGGAAGGCATAGTTATAACCTGTATGAGGTACCGTGGTGTTACTGTTTTTTTTTTTTTTAAAAATAATTTTTCTGATTTTCTAATTTTTTTTTTCATTTAAAGTATCATTGTTGCTTTGTAAATTTTGCAGGTATCAATTAATGAAATTCAATACGGGGAAGCAAACAAAAAACTTGCAGCTCTTCTGGCAGATCCTGATGTTGAGGTCAGCATACTTATTAATTATTAAATATTAATCATCTAAGTGTGTGTGTGTATAAATATATATATTATATTAAATTTCAATAATACCATTATATTTGTTGTATGTGAGGGTTATTGAAAATTAATATATACAAAGAGTTATTAAATGAAATAATTTAATCAAGAGTTACTTTTGAAATAACTTGATTCCACTTAGTAATTTGATGTACAAGAAACTCATATACTTGCACTAATTGATAGTTTGGTGTCAACAAATAAGAGGTTGTTTATATCTTTTTTTTCAGGGTTAAAGGTAAAATTTCCTGTGTTTTATTTGTATGCCATCTATTTGTAATTGTAAGGGTATGACCGGCCTTAGTAAAAATATAGTTCTACTTGATTATTTCTTCTTTTGAGCAAGGCAGTGGATTGCAATATGTTATAACAATTTTTGAGAAATGTTTGTGTTGTATATGGGAGTTCTTTCAAATCTAAATCATTTTTTACAACCATGTATGTTTCTTGGTTTGTTGTTATTAAGGTACAGTCAAAAGCTTAAATTATGCTATCAATTTTATGTTCGTTGTGCCAAATATACATGATCAATGTAATTATATTGAGTTTAACTTGGGGGATTTGATTTTTATGTTAGGGAATATATGAAACCAAGGTGCCACTGGAGTTTAATGCTATAGTCCAGCTCGGTTGTGTATGTAAGGTGGACAAAACTGCTAATAGACGTAGTCTTCAAGAACCATGGAATTTGAGTGAATTGCACATGAAGACCACAACTGAATGTCCTTATCTCGACCAATCTATACCCTACTTTTACTTTTACCATAGGTAAGTGGTGGCTCAATCCCTGTGGAGATTGTTATCCTAAATCATTTTTGAGTTAAAAACGTATTTGAATTTGCTTTAAAAATAAGCTTCATGCCTTTTCCATTATTTGTGCAATATCTTTGAAAGCGTTAGCTTTATATTTAACACTCCTTTATTAACATCAGCATCTCTGAGGGACGAGCTATATATGTTGCATATTTTCCTTCATCAAAAGCAATAACTGTCGTGGTAGTTAATCCCTATCAAAACAAAGATTTATCACCAACTTTTCTTGAAAGACAATTTCACGATGCTTGCCAAGCTTCGTCTATTGAGCCGCCTTTGAGGAATGACATTAATTTTAAGGTAAATCTTCAATGTTTTTTCTGATCATAATTTTGTTTACATGTAGTATGTATATCTTAAATTCTAATCTGTGTTATTCTTTTAATTATTTTATCTTTTAACATTTCTCGATGTAAGTGCTTATGAACAATCTATTTTCATGCGAATATAATTATGTCTTATATTCAGGTGGAATATGTTGCACATGTCAAGGATGCTGAAACAGTGATGCAAAGAGTGATAAATGGTCACAGGTTATTTTTTCTATCTTGGTTTACTATGATACTTTCTGAACTTTTGGAAAAAGAAAACAACTCATTAATTCTATAAATTTCTCTCTCCATCTTAATTTTTATTCTAATACCCCATTAATTTCAACATACTATAACATTGATACAATACACTATTGTTAGGGAACCAGAAAAAGTTATAGGCAAGTGTTGAGTAATTAACGTGATGTAATTAGAAATTAAAGATAGACTTGGAAAAAATATTTAATGCTTCATAGATTTTATAAAGTGACTTGTATAAAGGAACAACAAACGTTTCTAGAATGCAACTTATAAAAAGAAATAGAGGGATGATACAGTTTCTTGTAGTACAAATTTTGTTATTATTCTGACAGATTTGTTACCGGTAATGTAGCAAGATTGAAACAAGGTTTTGAATCTTGAGTAAAGTAAATAAGCTTGTTATACTTAAGTTTATTTATATTTTATAAATAAGATTCTGTTCTGTCTGGACCTGATTTTAACCAATAAATTCCATATTTTGATGGTTCCATGTATTGGGGGAGTTCATCGTATGGGTTGGTTGTATTCATGTTATTGTTACATTAATTAATGTTCAAAAGGAGATTATAGGGGACTAGTGAGGTCGAGACACTTCGTAGCTCTTTATAATAGTTATATATGTAGTTACATTTTTTTATATATGCTTTATTAGTGAGATTAAGGCATTCCGTGTCTCTATATATTTTATTTAAATAAAAAATGAAGAATAAAAGAGGAAAAAGATGAAATAAAATAATGAAGTTTTGAGGGGTAAATTAGTCTTAATAAAAATGGAGATCAAAAAGTGGTTAAAAGTTTCGGTATCTCCTTTATAATATGTATAGATAAAAATGTAAAGTTTGACAATGTTTAATCTCCAAAATCTTTTATAAAATTATGTTTTTGCAATTCTATTATTTTCTGAAATTCTATAATCTTTGAAAGCTCTAAAATATCAAGATTCATTTTTCTATTTACATCTTTTTGGACTGAGTTATTTTTCTCTTCTCTGATACACTTAGTCGTGGGAGGGAAAATCATGCGCCTATGGTTGCTGTCATTGAATGTCCAGATGTTCAACTAGTAAAATTGGGCGTTCGTATTCTGGATGATTTTCCATGCCTGAGTATTCCTTATAATGCACGTGATAATCAGTATCAGGTAAACAATTAGTGCTTCTCAAGCATGAATGCATTTATATTTATTTTTATGTTTTTAATATATTTAGTTTTGTCTTTTTTCAGATTCTTGGATGGCAACAAGTTGCGGCCAAAACTGGAATGCAACGTTGTGCTGCATCAATTCAATGGCTAAATAAGAGGATTGCTATCTCAAAATATGCCCATGTAAATACTTCAATATTTAGCAACATATCCCTGACAAAATTACAAAAAGTAGAAAATGAATTTAGGTGGAAATGAAATTTCAAGTTTGGTAAAACTTCATAAAAAAAAAGGGGTTAATTAAGACAATAAGTAATTTGTAGCACTCTTTAGACATTAACAGTCTGAGTGATAAATTGTTCTTAGAGTGGATATACATTGAGGAGTTCTATTTTGTAATTCTCCCAACTTTTTGTTTTCATATGTATATATCTTTTGCAGGTACCGTTGGGGAACTTTGAACTTGACTGGCTTGTATTTACTGCAGATATCTTCTTTTCAAGGGCATTGCATGATAACCAACAGGTTCTGCCTTTGATTACAAGTTATTCAAATGTTATCAACCAAACTAACTTATTGCCCTGTCTTTGATTTTGATGTTTTACACTCCTGTGTCCTCACTTGAATCAGATGATTTTATTTTTGATGTGTTCTAGTGTGGGAGTATGTTTTTCTTAAATGACATTGCTGAACATTTGATAATTGATTACAACCCATTTCTATCCTAAGGAGATATGTATTTGTACAGGTACTTTGGATATCTGATGATGGCCTTCCAGATCTAGGTGGCATTAATGGTGAACAGTATTGTTTTGTTGACGAGGTATGCCATACAGATATTTGGTTCTTTATTGATTCAATTTTTTTAGACATTTAATGTTTTCCTCCTTTCAATTTTGCAAAAGTTAAATGTTCTATGTTATTAATTAATAATATTATAATTATTTGGGAATAAAAAAATATTTCTGTATATCTCTGCAAGCTACTGTTGCTGTACGAATACACTCAGCCACTTGATTTTTTATTTTTATTTTTTTTAAATAGTAATTAGTAACCACTTTTTTTTTTTATTAATGTGACCACCATGTTCTTATTTTGCTAAAAGATGTTATCTGTTAGTGGATATCTTCCAGTTTTTATTAAAAGTTTAATAATGAACTAATTCACCACTCTATGGCATAATGATCAAATTTTAAACTGCTGATTAAAAAAGGATCGTGGATAAATACTATACATGTTCAAACTGTACCATACCATAATTTCCCCTGTTTTAGTTATTATTTGATGATTTAACATGCTCATATTTGATCCCTTCAAATTGACTGCGGTGCTATTTGGAAATAGGTTGACCAACCTGTGATTACGTATTCCGGAGCTTATAGAAATGTTACTGTGGAGCTAAAGGTTCGATAATCTACAGTTACTTTCACCAAATTGAGCAAGCTTTTAAAAATTACTGGAGATTTTATTTTGTTTTTATTTATTTATTTGTAGATACACAACCTGGCTGTAAATGCTCTTCTCAAATGCAACCTAATTAATGAGATGGAAGGAGGCGCACTATTAGGATTTGGTCATGAATACGATTCTGGAGAATTTTCTATGAGTGATCAGAATGGTTTTGACAACTCTACCTCATGTGCACAAGCCTTTCGTGTCCTTAAACAGTTGATTCAACGGTGCCTTGCAGATGCAGTTACATCAGGAAATGTTTATGCAGATGCAATATTGCAAAATATATATAGATGGCTTTGCAGGTTTTTACTAACTTTATTTGTTTGCCATTGTTCAACTACCACACTTTCAATGAGCTTATGGCCCAAACTACCTATAGTATATTAAGAGCCACCCTATTCTTTTTGGTTAATCTAATTAATTACTGTATTCCTTTCCATGTGGCAGCCCTAAATCAAAACTTCATGATCCAGCTCTCCACCAGCTACTCCACAAGGTAAACAATTTACATTGCAAGAAGGTCTATACTGCATTTAATGAAATTCTTTTCTTATATTTACTAAATTGAATTACTCCCGGAGATGGTATACCACTTTCCTATCTGTTTAGTGGGTTTTCCATGATTTTGGATTTAAGTTTGTTGGCTCTGTTTAGTCCATTTTATTGTGATTTAAATATTTGAATTAAAATCTCTTAATTGAATATCACTCATGTCTTTTGATTGCATTGATATTTATAGGTCATGCAAAAGGTCTTTGCATTGTTGTTGGCAGAGTTCCGCAAGTTAGGTGCTACAATTGTGTTTGCAAACTTCTCAAAGATTATCATAGACACCGGGAAATGTGATCTGCCTAGAGCCAGGGCTTATTCTGACAGTTTGTTAAGAACTATACAATCTAGGTTAGTCCTGCAAAAGCCATAAAAGTATTTTTTATTATATAAAAATGAAAATTCTTTCTATCATTGGGATATTTCAACCGAAGATAACAAAAGTTGGAAGCTTTTGTCCAGCTTCATTTAAGAACAAACAATTTACAATTATCAACTGAATATCATAAGTTGTGTGAAAGAATCAGTCACGTGAGTCTTTTTTTTTTCTTGTTTTGTCAAATTCAACTTAATTGACATTAAACTGATGCTTCTTGCTCTGTGACCCTCTATTGCTTATTTTGTAGAGATCTATTTGAATGGGTTGAGCTTGAACCACTGCAGTTCTGGTGCTCGTTGCTATTCTTGGATCAGGTTTGGTCATCATGATTTTTGTTGTTAGTTGCCCTCACTGTTTTTAGTTGTTGGTTGCTAGCTAATATTTAGGTTGTTTTTTCAGATTGTCTCTGAAGCAATTGTGAATGGCCTGGGGGCTTGTTTGTCACTAAAAAATAATAATAAATTAGTACAGGTCTGGCTGGCATATTTGATAATGATAATTCTGAATGGTTGGTTAGAAAAATAAAAATATAATTGAACTATGGAAGTTTACAAATGTGAAGAAAATAAATATTTTTTCTTATAATTATTGAGAAAGTTGTTGATATAATATAGACTGTGGAGTTGTTGAGACTATATGTGAAATATCTCTTTTAAAGGCAAGATTTTAATTCTGATGCCAAAATGGGTAATACGGTGTCTTGACTAATTTTTCATCAAGGAAAAAAGGAAATATTCTTGATTAATGAAAACTATTATAAGATTTTATAATGGTGATAGATGTCGTAAATATTTTAAATCTCTTCCAGTACTTATTTCTAGTTTAGGATATCTTGTTTTGATATCAAATGCCTAATGATGGTGGCCAAGTGATGAATGATCAAATTACTTGTGAACATTCTTTTGTAACATACAACTCTGGAAATTTAATGTATTTTTAACGTTCATTGAAGTAGTTATAGTTTTGCAGTCCTGCAATCATTTCACCTGTCCGATATTACTCCAAATCATCATGTAATCATATATTGCTTAGTCATTGTGATTTTCTGCTTGTAGTATAACTATGGTGGAATACCAGCAAAATCTGATGAAGGCATGGATGATGAGTCTCGAGTAGGCATTATATCTAACTGGAATATTGCCGAATACTTGCCAAAAGAAGTCCAAGTAAGTTCACTAACAAGAATTTTAGCTCGAGTATGGAGGTGCTGAAAACAAGGGATTTTTACTATGTAAAGATTAATTTATTAGATTTTAAATTTGAAAGATCTGTCATTTAATACAGGAACTGATGTGTATTCTTCATGTCTAACTTTTTCATAAAATGGCTATCTACAGGACCGTTTTGTTTACATCGTTTCTCAATTCATGTATATTCCCTGGAATTATGCACAAAAACTAGCAGCAATCAGGACCTCATTGCAGAATGAAGACTCCTGTACCCCATCAATTAACATTGGGGCTGCAGAGGCTTTTGAATCAGAAATAACAGAATATATCAAAGGGCAGGTATAATAATGACAACAAAAGGAATTAAATATTAATTTCTTGTAAATATTAGTTGATTCTTATTTTGTTTTGCATTCTATTCCACAGATTAGCTCTTACTTTACACCCAAACTGCTAGAAATTGTTCACGATATTGGTCTTCACATGAAGGGGATGAGCAGATCAGAGAACAACCAGAGTATATCATCTGGCCTTCCTCAATTTATGGCTGATGTCCATAGAGGGGATGCTGCCTTGGAATTTGTCAAGCTTGTCTGTGTTGTACTGTTCATGGACCAAAGTGTGCAACATGAAGTTTTGGTAATAAATGTTTGAGCAATGCTAGCAGCACTCTTTTAACACACTGTTATTGGTTGTTTTCTATAAGGTCAATTTAATTGTCACATAATAGGTAACAATTTTAAAGCAAGTATCTTATAATAAGAATGGACTAGTAATAAAGAATGTGTTGCACAGCGCGTTGATATCATTTTTCTACTTGTTTTCTCAAGTTTATTGACATTACTAAAGCAGTAGTATTGTACTATTGCTAATATTATATACTTGTGGCACTTCTGTAGGATGGTCTCACGTAGGAATACTTATAATACGAGACTGAGATATTTCCTTATTAAATGCATCAGCTCTAATATCAGATTTATATATTTCTTTCCTTGCTTGAATGGCAGTCTGATTGTGTCCATCATTTGCAGGTTATGAAAAAGGTTTTGCTCAAATATATTGATGTCAGGGAGTTTGCTCCAGAAGCTGAGTTTCACAAACCTTGTCATTATTTCATCTTACCCGATGTCGTATGCAGGTAAAAAAAAAAAAGATTTTGATTGGCAAGTAATTTTAGGAGTTAAGTCTTCGTTCTTGGAGGGCAAATGATTTCTTGCTCAAGTTTAACTATGCCTCAAGTGTTCACAGTTGTTAATTGGTTACCAACTACTAAATTTCGTTTAATAAAAGAAATTGCCTGTTTCTTATAATGTCAGTGACTATTAATTTTTTTATGGGCCCACGTTTGTGGTTTATGTAAATTTCTTTGCTCAAGATAATCCATTTGAAATTAGAAATAAAAAGGGTCTTTTTGGCATTGTGTCGTTTCTTCCAACACAATGCAATTGATTGTTGCACCTTAACCACATCTCTCAAGGCATTTGTTTGCAAGATTTGATTTCCTATACATAGTATTTGTGTGCACTGGAATTTGCTAGCATCTGCATTAATATTGATTAATACAGATGAAATTTCCGTTGTCTCTAAATGTTGGATCCAACAATGTTAATCATGGTCCAAAAATAGAAAAGAGCATAAACTCTTATATTTACATGTGTTAATTTTTCATTTTCGGGTACAGCTATTGTAATGACTGCAGAGACTTGGATTTGTGCCGTGACACTGCTTTATTAACTGAGGAATGGCGTTGTGCGGTGCCACAGTGTGGCCAGCCTTATGACCGCGACGTGATGGAAAATACTCTTCTTCAGGTTGCGAGACAAAGAGAAAGGTTATACCAAGTCCAAGATCTGCTTTGTAATAAATGCAATCAGGTGAAAGCTGCACATTTGTCCGAGCAATGTGCATGTGCAGGCTCATTTAGGTGTAAGGAAGATGCAAAAGAATTTCGGGAAAAGATGCAAATTTTGTTCAACATAGCTTTTTGTCAGAAATTCCAACTTCTCGAAGAATTTGTCTCTTGGAGTTTAGAAAGAAGATAGTGAGCGCCTAGGATCAGGAGTAAATCGTATCAATTTATACAGCCAGCAGAGCAGGTATGAAGAAATGCGTCCAAACCTGCTTGTGGCCAACATCTGTCAGATTTTTTAACCCTGTGCCGTGAGCAATTCTTTTAGAGTAATTATTAATTGATATTTGTACAGTGTATATATCTAATTAACACTATTCATTTCTCTCTCTTCTATCACCTATTATGTTATTTACATTTCACTTTCTCAATGTCTATGAAATGTTTATCGTGATCAGTGAAATATTTATCCTGTTGTCTTGCAATTCAAGTCACTAAAACCATAAGCTTCTAAAATGACTTCTCTAGATTTCAAGAATGAAAATTCACTCCTTAAAAAGGGATTCCTGATATTTAATTCATTTTAACATGTTATATGAAAATTTATTAAAATGAATTTATTGAACAATGTTTAAATAATAACCGAAAAGATTATTCTGATATTTAATTTATTTTAATATGTTACATGAAAATTTATTAAAATGAATTTATTGAACAATGTTTAAATAATAACTGAAAAGATTATTGAAATGAATTCTAAACAGACAATCAAGCAACTTGGTGGGTAGGACTAAAGTTTTTGCATTTAGTTGAGAATTTAATATTAAGTCTTATCTACCTTATGATAAAATGTTTTCAAACATGCCTCACTTAATCAAAATTGGTTTTACAAAATTAAAGTTCTTTTAGATCAGGTTAATAAATACTTGCAAACCAAAATTGATTTTACATGTAATAATTGCTGCAACTCACAAGAACAAAAGCTCAAATCTCAGCTTGTTTTAGTTGGAAAGACTTTTATTTCAATTTTGTAGCCTACTACACATCGTGCTTATTTTGAACATGAATAATTAAAATCCTCGCTACTTTTTTATACAGTAATTATTAATACATTGTATATTTTCAAGACATTAAAACTATTTTTTTTTCATTTAATAAGTTATTTACCACGTAGTTAGAAGATTTGTAGAAGGATATAACATTACTCTTAAATTGTTTTCAGAAAATAATCACTTTTTTAAAAAAAAAAATCGACAGATAACTTCCTCTGTCCTTTTATTTTTGTTTTGTTACAAGGAGCTAAAAAAAAAGAAAAAGAAGAAGCAAAATCAAGATTTAAAACTCTTAATTTATTACTTTATTTTCTATCATGTGATTTTTTAGCATCTGATTGTTTATTTTTAGTCGATACTATTACGTATTTAATCACAATTTCACAATTGTATTTTTTAAGCTAAAATTTGCGCATCAAACTAAATTTTCCGTAACTTGAATTGGTAGAATCAAATGATATTGATAAAATAATCTGTCATCTACTAACACATTCAATGCAACTGAGATGTTTAACTATCCATGGTTGGTCTTCATGCAAAATTTCAGGTTTACAAGTACCTAACGTGAAATGCATCCAAGCCCCTATTATGGACTTTGTTTACAATCAGAGAAATGTTAAAAAAACACTGACCCACGGCGACGCCTTCCAAATATATGGCGACCCTCTCATGGCGCATTCCGCGGAAAGCTTCAACGCCATGTCAAACGCAACGACGAGATCGGATACCGGCAACATCGGAAGGAGATAACCCAGGTCGAGACCGGAGGAGAATTCACAAATGTTGTCGAAGGAGAATCTTCTCAAAATGTCTTGTAAGCCACCCATACAACTATTCTTCAAACATGCCTCCAAACTCTTCCATGCATCCAAACATGAACACAACCTGTTCGACCATATTCCCCACCCAAATGCTGCCTCACTTAACCGCTCCATGCTCAACCATTTGCACACCCGTCTTCCCTTTCAAGCTCTTTCCGCATTCAAGAACCACTTCCAATTGCATTCTCTTCAAAACGTTGATGAGGTTTCCGTTGCCTTGTCCCTCAAGGCATGTCAAGGTGAGTTCAAACTCGGCTGTCAGATCCACGGATTCGCGGTGTCCACTGGGTTTATTTTGTCTGTAATGGTGTCGAATTCGCTCATGAAAATGTACTGCAAGTCTGGGAATTTTGGGAAGGCCTTGCTTGTGTTTGAGAATGTGAGTTATCCTGACATAGTGTCTTGGAATACTGTGCTTTCGGGGTTTGAGGAGAGTGTGGATGCCTTGAATTTTGCACGTTCTATGCATTTACGTGGGATACTTTTTGATCCGGTGACATACACCACTGCTCTTGCATTTTGTTCGGGTGTTCATGGGTTTTCATTTGGGTGGCAATTGCATTCTCTTGTGATTAAATGTGGATTTGGTTGTGAAGTTTTTATAGGGAATGCGCTTGTAACAATGTACTCGAGGTGGGGGATGTTAGAGGAGGCTAGGAGAGTGTTTGATGAAATGCCTCGAAGAGATTTGGTTTCGTGGAATGCGATGATTTCGGGGTATGCTCAAGAGGGGGAATGTTATGGGCTGGAAGCGGTTTTATTGTTTGTCAACATGATAAGACAAGGTATGTTGCTTGACCATGTTTCGCTTACAGGTGCAGTTTCAGCTTGTGGTTATACAAAAAACTTAGAGCTAGGGAGGCAGATACATGGTTTGGCCCAAAAAGTGGGATATGGAACACATGTTTCGGTTTGCAATGTTTTGATGTCAACTTATTCAAAATGTGAGGTGCCTAAAGATGCAAAAGTTGTTTTTCAGCTCATTAGTAATCGGAATGTTGTATCTTGGACAACAATGATTTCTATTGACGAAGAAGATGCAATGTCTCTCTTTAATGCAATGAGAATGGATGGTGTCTATCCAAATGATGTTACATTTATAGGATTAATACATGCTATAACAATCAGGAATTTAGAGACAGAAGGTCTATTGATTCATGGGTTATGTATAAAAAGCTGGTTTTTATCAGAACAAAGTGTCTTCAATAGCCTTATTACCATGTATGCCAAGTTTGGGTGTGTTCAAGAATCATTGAAGATTTTTGAGGAGCTCAACTATCGAGAAACAATATCATGGAATGCATTAATTTCAGGGTATGCTCAAAATGGATTGTATAACGAAGCTTTCCTTACATTTTTGTCTGCAGTAAAGGAGATGAAGCCCAATCAATACACATTTGGTAGTGTCTTAAATGCTATTGCTGCTGCTGAGGATATATCATTGAAACATGGGCAACGTTGCCATTCTCACTTGCTCAAACTTGGTTTAAGCACTGACCCAATTGTTTCAGGGGCCCTTCTTGACATGTATGGCAAGCGTGGAGACATAATTGAGTCTCAAAGGGTGTTCAACGAAACACATGAAAGAACCCAGTTTGCTTGGACAGCAATAATATCCGCCTATGCCCGCCATGGAGACTACGAGTCAGTGATGAGTTTGTATACAGAAATGGAGAGGGAAGGAAACAGTCCTGACTCCATCACTTTTCTTTCTGTTTTGGCTGCATGTTGTAGAAAGGGCATGGTTGATGCTGGCCATCAAGTCTTTGACTCTATGGTGAAAAAACATTCAATTGAGCCAACCGCTGAGCATTATTCTATTATGGTGGACATGTTGGGCCGTGCCAGACGACTAGATGAGGCTGAAGAGTTGATGCACCAGATTCCCGGAGGACCTGGATTGTCGGTGTTGCAAAGTTTTCTTGGGTCTTGTAGATTACATGGGAATATGGAGATGGCTGAGAAGGTTGTTGGTAGTTTGATAGAAATGGATCCTGCAAGTTCAGGTCCATATGTATTGATGGCAAACTTATATGCTGAGAAAGGGAAGTGGGAGAAAGTTGCTGAAGTGCGAAGAGGGATGAGAGGGAGGGGAGTAAAGAAGGAAGTGGGATTTAGTTGGGTGGATGTTGCTAATGTTGATTCCTTGTATTTGCATGGTTTCTCCTCTGGGGATAAGTCACACCCAGAGTCTGAGAATATTTGTAGAATGGCAGATTTTCTGGGATTGCAAATGAGATTTTTTAAAGAGAGCAAAGAAAGGGATGGAGAGAGGTATCAATACCATGAGTAACCAATCAAAAACTTTCGTTAAAACAGGAGCCTTGAGGGTCTTGTTTGATTTTTCTCATTTTAAGATGGTTCCTTTTAAGGATATTTTTATCGAGGAAACAAAGCGTGAAAATGATTTTGATGATTTTTCAATGAATTCAGGAATTTTTAATGCAATCTTTATTTAATCGTTTCTATATTTAAATAAAAGTTTTTTGGAAATATAATATAAAATTCATAGAAGATACTACCCTTTGTTCCGTTAGAAAACAAAAGCCACACTGATGTTCAATTATCCTGGTAGCTAAATTGTGATTTGTCCTCCTACGTGTCTTCCTGCAAAATTTCAGGTTTGTTGCAGTTGGTTAACAAGCACCTAATGTGAAATGCATGCAAGCCCGTAATATGGAACTTGGTTTACAATCAGAGAAATGTTAAAAAAACAGTGACACACTCTTTCAAATATACTCTTTTTAATTAGTTAAAGTTATTTAAAAATGACATTTTGTGGGTCCTACATTTATTTAATGGTTATTTTTCATGATTTTATAGTTTTTAATAAATTTTAACTAATTAAAAAAAGTGTCTCAGAGGTTTGTTCACAGGACTCTTATAATATGTAGTGCTGTTGTACAAATTTTCCTTCACCTTCAGGCTTAGGCGTACAGCTAGACTACTTATTTCACATGTTTTTTAGCCGTAAATGCAGGTTAAGCACATTTCTAATTACTTCATTAGTATCCAAGCCAATAAACATAGAAAAGATACATTACAGGATTTTAATATAGGTTACTGAGAAGAATTGCCAAAATAGATGTAACACAATATTGTTAATTTGTCTGCTTTCCATTTTTTTTTTGGAAAATAAAAATATAACTGCTTTAAGTTTACATTACCTTTATGGTTACGAGAACAAGCAATGGTTCATTACGTATTTGGAATAACAAGATTTCAACTCTGCCACATGTTGCTATCAATGATCTTTTTAACATTAACTGAATAGATAAAAGACCTCTGACTCTGAGAAATGAGACATAAGAATGGTGTTTTTTAACATATTAATTTTAACATTTCTATATTATTAGTTAAAATTATTAAAAAATCACAAGATTTTAAGTGGAGTTCATTTAATAAAAAGACCACTAAGTTTGTAATATCAAGTAGCATGTTACTGACATTTTTCGGCAAATAAAAGAGATTAGAGGTGGCAGTGTTAACCAAATCACCAATGGTACACAATTTCATCAAAAAGGGCAGTGGAAAGTTTGTTGATTTGCTTGATAAGTTGATAGACAAGGAAAAGTAACTGTAGTGTATATACACCAGTGTTTAATGTTGCACAGACTTTGGTTAATATTCTCACCGTTTAGGTTTAATATGAAAACTATCAGAAATCAACTCTCCTAAAAGCTAAGCTTAACAATTCCTACAGTGTCATTTCATTTGTACAACACTATTGCAACATGGAAAATTTTGCATGCCAAATTGAAAATAGTTCAACACCAACTGGCTTCCAAATATTTTATTACAGAATATCATTATCCTCCTAATCGGAAATTTTTAATAGAAATCTCTCTACTTTCTGTGTTATTATTGCGGATTAGCCTTTTTTCTTCTGACAGTCCTCCGTGCATTTACAGTGACCTTGTTTTCACCTTCATCTTTCTGCACTTGCTCATTGTTAGCACCAACTTTTGAAGAATTGGCCTTGTTTACACCTTCATCTTTCTGCACTTGCTTATTGTTATCAGCAACGTTTGAAGAATTGACCTTGTTTAGACCTTCATCTTTCTGCACTTGCTCATTGTTAACCACAACTTTTGAAGAACTGATTCGACTCTTCAAGCGCAATATTTCACCCTTGGCAGAAGCCAATTCCTCCTCCAATCTCTTCCCTTTATTTTCTAAATTCTCTCTTTCTTTGCCAAGTTTCATGATGAGGTTATGAGCATCTTCAATGTTGTCCTGGGCCTTTTTGTTTGCATTTCTTTGGTCTATTAGGGACTTAGAAAGCACCTCTTTCTCTTTTTCAAGGCTAGAAATAAGAGAATTAGCTCTCCCTAGTTCATCAGCAAGGATCAGCGCGTTTCCATTCATTTCGTCTAGTGATTTGGTAGCCTCCTCCAGGTCCATCTCAAGAGATTTTCTGGAGTCCTTGTCTACTGAGACTTGCTTCTCCAAAGCTTGTAAATCTTTGTTCAAAGAAGCAACTAACTGTTTTTCTTTCTTCAAATCCTCTGCTGTGGTTTCAGCCTTTTTGTAAACGTCAATTAATTCTTTTTGTAGGCTATCACACTTTTCAAGAGCAGCTGTCAGTTCTTGGGACTTACTTTGGAACTCTGCTTGTGCTTTCTTCAATTGTTCCTTTGCAGTTGTAAGATCATTTGCTAGCATTTCTGCCTCATGTTTTGCATCATCAAGGCTTCTCTGTAGAGATACTTTAACTTCAGTGAACTCAGATGAAAGCTTAGAGACCTCAAGTTCAAGCTCTTTGCGCAGTTTGTTTGACTCATTTAGAAGGTTTTCCAATTCAGTAGACCCATCTCTTGATTTTTCAAGATTCTCTTGAGTGACTAGGAGTTCATACTTCAAGTGATTCACTTTGCCAGATTCATTCTCTAGAGCTTCCTTCAAATCATCTCTTTCTTGAGATAAATTAGCAATGGTGATCTGGTTTTTGCTTGCTTCACTTAGGGCAAGTTCAAACTGATCCTTTAGCTGATGAAACTCCTCTTCTTTTTCTCTTAAAACCTTAGAGTCCAAAGCAGCCTTCTTTTCAGCAGTGACCTTCAGGTCATTGTATTCCTTCTCCATGGCATCATATTTACTCCTAAAATCATTGTTCTCAAGAGTTAAGGAACTCACTCTTGAATTTAGTTCTATAACCTGGGAATCTTTTGTTTTTAGTTCCTCTTGGCTTTTCAGTATTTCCTCTTTCAACCCTTGAATCTGCAACCGAACATTGGATAAGTCATCCTTGGTTTGCATATAGGTAGAATTCAAACTCTTCAATTCCAACTCCTTTTTTGCGAGGGATGAATTGAGATTCTGAACTAAATCTTCTTTGTCCTTGAGGATCACACTCAACTGACTGATTCTTTCCTCTAAAATTCCAATGGAATCTATCTTTTCTTTCAAATTGTTTTCAAGATCCTTCTTATCTGTATCAGTCTTTGAAAGCTCAGTTTCAAGTCTGTCAATTTGAAGTTTCAGGTCCTCAATCAAATTTCTCTCGTTTTTAAGCTCCTGTTCCAAGCGGTTGATAGTACTTTTTGCAGAATTTAGTTCATTTATCAATGCCTGTTGCTCTTCCTTTGCCTTTTCAAGTAGCTTGGCTTGTTCCTCCTGCTTGTTCAGTAACTTAAACTCATAGTTCTTCTTCAAGGAAACAATCAATTCTTCTTTTTCCTTCAGTTTAATGCTCATCTGTACACATTGACCAGTAAAATACACTGCTTAAAGTTTAATAAACAAATACTCAAAAAATGATTTTTAGAAGAATTTTTTTAATCAAAATTAAATGGAAAGCAACTAATCACTTTCGCTCCTTTAGTAGCAGAAGAAGGAGAAGAATACTGCATCATTTCCCTTTTTATTGTACGACTTTGTTTGGAAGTGACACATACATTTCTCAAAGGTCAACACACTTTTCAAGAATCATAAAAGGGAAAATTAGCTTACTGTTTCGATCGTTGCAATAGCAGAGGCCTTTTCTTTCTGAGCAAGTGTATAGAGAGCACCCAACACACCAGAAGAAAATATTCCAATTCCATTCAGGAGAGGCAGAGGGGAATTTGATGGTTTGTCCACTTCAGGTGCTGTCTGTCCATAGAAGCTACAAAGTTTAAAACACACTAAACATCCAAAGCACAAATATTATAAGCAAAATTTACCATTCAACATTGGTATCTAATCTTAACAGAAGACAAACCTCGGCTTCCTGATCATCCTCTCGTGTCTTCACCTCAGTTACTTCTGCTGCAAGGAGAATGAATAATTACACAAGTTACTACAGAAAATAAGACTGTTATGCTTTACTAAACATTTAAAAAGGGTAATAAATTATCATCCACTTCCCAAACTTAAGACAAGGACATGGAAAATAAAATGCAGCACACCTGAGGCCCGTAAAATTCAATTTTCCCTGGGGGTGTAGAGGGCACACCCCACGAGACATGAATAATAAAAATATAAGCAAATAAAGCAAGGGACAAATGATGCATGCATATACATCATTTGGTATATGTATGGAGCTCCTTTTGACAAATGAATGGATGTAAAATAATCAGCCATCCCTTTTAAATTAACAAATCAGTCTGGTGATGCAGAACATGTCACAAGCAAAAAGTAGCAAATCAGTAAGAACTTACCTAAGGAAGTTTCTAAGTATCCATTTATTTTTCATCCTAGAGTAAAAGAATGGAAAATTCTATATCTTATAATATCCTACATACAAAAAAAAAAAGAAAAAAAAAAGCAAAATGCATATTCAATTATTCACAACTTGAAACCTAAAACCATTCTGTTGCGCATGTACGGAAACAAGTTCTGAAACTTTTTTCTGAAAATTAAGCGCCGAATAAAAAGAGAACATGTATTACATACTCATCTCATTTCATTCTCTTCTATATAGTCCTGCACATTAGACATAATTTTCTTACCAATTGCATCACTGTTTTATTAAAACTTAAAAATGATGACCAAAACAGAAAGCGTGTAAATCTAGGAAGTGATTCAAACACTTGAAATCCACATTTAACACTAAGCATTATCTTGAATGCTAGTGACCCCTGACGCATGCGTTATCCTAAATAACTATTATCCACGTTTAACACATGTAAGCATCATGTTCATTTAAATCCTCTATTAATAAAAAAGATTAGAGCAAATCTGTGTGAAGCATGAAAATGAGAAAAAAATAAAAAAAAAAAAAGAAAAGTTACTTGAGGGTGGAGGTTCAAGAGCTGGAGCCCTCTTTAAGCGGCGAAATGGAAGAAGGGCGATGGTGGTTAAAAGAAAGGTTCTTTTGTTGCAGATTGGGTCGTGGTGGCCCAAACAGGACGTTGTGGGAGCTCGGAACTTGGCCTTGGGTGTGGGCCCATTAGAAGAAGATGGGAATTTGTAGAGGGAGCAGAAGGAACTCGCCACGAACCCCATCTCGCTTAGTTCTCTGCTCACTCAGTCACTCGCAGTGTGCCACATACAATATGACTCGCCACTCTGCTGTGTTTCAGCATGTGATCCGATGCTGATAGAAAATCTGGCGCTTTTGTTCAGGATAATATATGGTTGGGAATGAAGAATGGTGGAAAATTAGAGGGGAAAATAAAATTTTCTTTTGTTTCTTTTTTCTCTCATTTGTTATCTGGATGGAAAAATATGAATCTTTTTCTTCTTATTTAGCTGGCAAATATGATACAATTATGTTGATTTTTTCTTCTTCTTAATATAGTATGGTTATTGTTCTAATAATTTTCCCTTTTTCATTTATATTATTTGAAGAGAGACTTTTTTTTTAAGTCTTTTAAATTTGGATTAAGTTTGTTTTTATCCGTTACATTTAAATTATTTTTTTTTACACCACATTTAAATTAATTTTTAGTCTATTAATTTTGAAAAAAATATTCTCTCAAAATCTATATCTATAACATTAATAAAAGCGATACTTTATTTTGGTATCCACAATTTTTTTAAGCTTTTTATCTTTTAACTAATTTGATTAACTATCTCATTTCTCAAATTTAATTGCACATTTTTTTACTTTTTTCATTTTTATTTTATTTCTTTATTATTTATAGCGAGATATGAAGTGTCTTATTTTCATTGATCATATATAATTTATATTTATAATAATAATAAAGGTGATAAGTCCTTGTTGTGTACACATTTCTTGAACCATTTTACTCTTTTATAACTTCTTCTAATCCATTCACATAAATTTTATTTTCTAAACTTTTCTCATTTTATAAGTAATCACCTTATAATTTTTTTTTTGGCTTAATAAGGGGGCTTAAAAGCCCAACAATAAACTAGAATTCACAAGGAAAAAAAAATAGTAGAACTATCAGCAAGTAATAAAAAATGTACCCAACTTGACAAGGAATTAAACAATGCACTCCCTCAGAGAGAATTAATCCTAACTTAGCAAAATTATTAGCTACTTGTTTTGCTTCTCAGAGGACATGTACACAATCTAATTCAAAAAAATCTCTTGAAATCCCGACAATCTAGTAGAGAAGAGAGTAACATGGATGTATTCAGGAACACCCATCATTCAAGAATTGAACAACAATAGAAGAATTAGATTCTATTATAATGTGAGAATGTAAGAATTAATCCTTGATAATATATAGTCCATGAAAAATAGCTTAAAGTTCAGCTTGTACAATAGAGCAACTCCTAATCATTTCAAAAATTATTAGTATGAAAGTTTCATTACTGTCTCTCAATACACCACCACTAGAAGTCAGAGAGTTATTAGAAATTGCTTCATCACAGTTAAGTTTCAATATATGAGGATGAGGTGGGACCTATCTAATTACTGACTTGTGTAAATTATTCTGAGATGAAATATTTGGATGTCTATACAATGCTTTTGTTAAAACTTATATGCTACTTGAGTACTTAAAACCCTAAATCCTAAACCTTTGACCTCATAAGCTACTTGAGTAGGATTCACATCCGTCTAACAAAATAACCATCCACTATTATATAATTTTTATTATTTATCATTTTTAAAAATAATTCACAGAAACACAAAATACCTTTATTATAATAGTCATATATAAAAGGAATAACTCTTTTGGTAGCCGTTTTGATTTTCATTTTTCATTTGGACCCTTTTGCTTCATTTTACTTTAAAATCAAAATCATTTATCTTTTTAAGTAACTGAATTTTACTAGTTATTATATTTTAAATTTATGATAAATAATTTATATTCTCTTCGTTTTTTTTTCATAGTCATTTTATCAGTATTTTTTTTTATTGTCATTTTTCTAAAACCAATGACTTATTAATTTTCTTTTTCATTTTTACCCTTGATAATTAATGTATGTCTACTGAATAATGTATTTATTCATTTTCCAATGTACCTATTTCTTCTCCAACTACCTAAAGGGTATAATAGGAAAATAGGTAATAAATACTTTAAAAAACTAAAATATCAATCATTTTCTTAATTCTTGTGTATAACCTTAAATGACAATGAAAAAAAAACGAAGGAAGTGTTATAATACAAGATTATTTTATTTATTCATAATTTATTTTAGAATATTAAAACGTAACTTATAACTAATTATGATAAATAAAAATCTAATTAAATAAAAAGCTTTTAAAAAAAGCCTTAAAATATCTCGTAAAAAAATAAAACTCTTAAAAAAAATATTATGATAATGTTTAATATATATGAATTAATAACATGACCATTTAAGAAAAAGACTATATCTCTTATTTCATTTTTTGAATAATAATCCTCAAAATCTTATTCCATTAACCAATAGATAACGTCCTATTTTAATCTCTTAAAAATAAAAATAAAACTGTCTTTATGGTCAAATTTAAAAATGTCATATTTATTCCTTATTTGTATAAATAAAACAGGAGAAGGTCTTTTTTTTAAGAACAAAAACCACATTTAAAGCATATTTTCAGTTAAAGTTTCATAAATTAAAGGCCAAAGGGAAAGAATATATATATTAAAAAAACTAAAAACAAACATCACCCAATTTACAAGGACTAACTGCATTGTTTTTTAATCAGTAGAACTAAAGGCATTTAACTCTATTAATAATGAGAAATCATGAGTGAATACTGCAGATGATAGTGTTAAGAGATGTTATATTCGAGAAATAAGATAACGCTTGATATTGGTGTGGGTCCATCTAGATAACCCTTTACATCTTATCCAGGCGGGTTTTGGATCCTTGCCGCCCGTGTGCTAGTAGCTTTTGAATTCTGTAGGTTTCTACAATACAACTGGCAGAAGGCTTCTCATCATATTTATCGTGATTCGTGAGCCTCATGCTTAACATGGTTTCTATTCACTTCAGGCTATCCTTTTTTCTTATGTCTTTTTTTGGGCAAACAGTAGTGATTCAATGCTTGGATTGCTGCCTCGAGTAAAAGAAGAAGAAATTGCTTTTCACCTTTTCTTTGTAGCTGATAGACAGATACCATTGTTGGACAACACTTTAAATCCCATTAACAAATAAATTCAAGATATTCAGATAGATGACATATTATTCTTGTGGCTATCATAGGATTACAGGAATTACGTGTATTTGTCTCGTTTATGAAAGACCGAATTAGATCCATGAGCGACTTGATTATCACAAATAAGTTTTACGTCCTTGATGCCTCCATATCGAAACTGCTAGAGAAGTTGCCTAGGCCGTGTAATTTCACATAACTTCGGTATCGAGTCTAGCAATTGTAGTTTGCTTCTCGCTTCTCCATGCATTCTTGATATATGATGATGCGCATGACAAAGGCTATTCCAAGGAACATCAAGGAATTAACTTACCACATTGTCTGCAAAAGTGATGCTGCGTCTGCTAGCAGTGAGGTAATTGAGCCTACCAATAAGTTTGAAATATCTTCCCGAGTATTCTAGTGCCTCCCCCTATTCTGAAGGAACTTGACGTTGAGAGTCATAAAAGTCTCATTGGGATGGCAATCAAGCATACCAATCTCACTGAGAATATCCAAAGTTTATTTCCTTTGAGAAATGGCAATGCCAAAGGTGAATTTACCAACCTCAATGCCCAACAAATATTTATGTGGTTCCAGTTCGTTCGTCTGAAATTGACCGTGTAGCTGAGCCTTAAGTTGTTTGATACCATCATAGTCATCACTCATGATGATAATGCCATCAACATAAATCACCAAATAAATGCATGGGCCAAATGGAGAGTGAAGGGAAAAAACAAAGTAATCAGCCTCAAGGGGGAGTTAAATCAACCAAATTAGGTCTCATATCACAAGAAAATGAAGTTGCTGAATGAAAAAAAACATCATTTAGTTAAAACAACTCGTACCCTTCTCCTTCACTACAATGTTCCTCTCTATTTCTAGTGTGATGCACTTCTTACAGTATGTTATCTCATCAACCACATGCTTTCATCTGTCCTCAACAATCAAATTCTTTACTCTATTTTATACCCTCATCAAGACCTCTAAGTGTCTTTGGTAGCACCATTTTGTCCATGATCATACTCCAAGTAAAGATAAGCTTCAATACCATATAGGAATACTGGAATTGTGTGTTGATTCACACACAAACTGATTTATTTATAATCAAGAGCTAACAATAATTAGGGAAAGAAATAAATCCCTACAAAATTTCTATACAATTATGCTTGTTTCCTAATTTAGAGTAAATTCAATCATATCTTTATCAGTTACAAACCATAGTAATCACAATTTTATCATATAGAAAACTTATAAATGACTTGTCATTTTATTCCTGATTATTAAAAAAATTCAGACCCCTCCCTTCAAAACATATTTCTAAGGGTCAGAAAATGTACACCCAATAAGGCAGCATGGGATGAAGAATTCGAATAAGGAGCTTCAATGCATCCAAGCTTTATTATTAAAATTTTACAGAATTAGTATAAACGCCCTCTATGCATAAAATGACAAATAATGGAAGGCCTATATTGTTCTCCAACTTTATCATGTTAAACAATTGAAAAGATGTCTACAAGGATATTCAGAAAGACAAAAGTTATGGGTATTTCTCACAACATCAACATTCTCATACCCTCAAGAACAATAATACATTTATCAAGTACTTTCTTCTTCTAGAGAAGGGTGGTTTGTAATTCTGTGCAGTCATACCTGAAAATTTTCAAGTAAGGGTGTCCGTATGTGTTCTGCCTCTGCTTTCAGGCATAGCATGTGTGCGTGATGCATGCATGTGTGTGTGTGAAAGAGAGATGTTTTCACATGGAAGGATACAAAATGATTCTTAGGTTAAACTACCCTACAAAACAATCCCTTTTAATGATATTCACTAAAAAAAGAAAAGATTGATATTAAATGTAATAAATTGAAAATTATAGACAGTAATTAATGTAAAAAAAAATCCGGCATTAAAAGCTCGCACCCTCTAACAAAATAAATTCATGTGTAGTAATTACAGTTAAATAGTGCAAAATGAGAAACGCCCATGCAAGTCATGAATGGATTTTGTTTAAGCAGAAAAGTTTGTACAAAAGTACTTGCACTCCCATTAGACGGAGGAATACAGCTAGGTAATTGTTTCAAACGAACACGTCTATTCCATGCTAAATGCCATCTCTAGAACATAACAAACTACTTGTATAGAAGCAATCACATATATAAACAGTCTAACGAAAGATTCAAAAGACGAGTACTCATATGACATGCTTCCTAACTGCTGTTACATAATAATTATATAAAAAAAAATATTTTTATTTGTTTGTTTTTCGGTTTTTAGTAAAACATAATATTTTAGGTTTATATTACCTTCATGCTTATGCAAGCACGCAACAGTTCATCAATTACTTAAAATAATAAAGCATAAAAGATATTTAGTTTTTCCATTATATTCACTACATTGATCTTATTACTAGTCGATATGAAATCTCTAACACTTCTTCCTTGTGTCAAAGACTAAACATATGCAGGTGATCTCATAACTTTCCAATAACAGGCTGCCCAATTGGCCTAACAACAATTGTTACAATAAAGATAGACTCTATATTATTTTAGAATGTGAGTTTAGATTTGATTTAACCCCACAAAATCGGCTTATAAAGTAAAAATCCCCTTCATATACACTACTTTGGTCTTGCCATCAATTGATATGAGATCTCCAACGGTCTAAAGCCTGAATAACAGAACTATATACTGCAAGCAATGATCTTTTAAGTTTTAACATATTATACTAAAGCATTGTATGTAAAAGATATGCAATAAATGCAAACAAACACAACAGGGGTTAGAGGTGGCAGGCAAAATCAACCAATGGAATACAATACAGAAAAAAAGGGAAGAGCCACGGAGGGAAGTATGTTGATTTGCTTGATAGACAAGGAACACTAGCTAGCTGTATATACTCCAAACAGTGTTCATCATTTCAAACTCAGCCTCCTCACGTTTTAAGGGTTATTTATGAAACTTATTAGAAAACAAATTTCAGTAAAACCTTAAGCTGCCTAGAAGTGGTTTTAACTTTAAAATGTATAACGCACACCCTTTAAGCAAGAGCCTTCTTGAGTTTGAAATTTGAAGCAAAGAAAATGCATGCATGCTCAAATTATTTATTATGAAAAATGATGATAGTAAAGATCAAAGTCCTAAACATTTGTTTATAAAGGTTTTGCTTTAAATCATTAGTTCTAAATCTCTAACAAAAACAAACTTTCATTGCTCAATAGCTCATGTTTTTAGGTTGAGTTACTTTGATGGAAACATTTCCATATTTAAAAGAAAAAAAAAAGTTATATTGAATATGGACAGATGCAATCATGCAGTGTATGAAGTAAAAAACAGATATAGGTATTCTGCTTTCTTGTTACATTTTCTTCCCCTCTTGGCCAGTTTCCTTCTTGCCTTCATATTAAAAAAGAAAACTTCAATTATTTGTATATCATTTAGAATGCACCAGTTCCTGTTCTAGACTAAATGTCTATCTCCAATCAAGAAAAGTGATAACAAAGCATATATAGATGTGCACAATCTATGAATAAGGGTTCTGGTTTACCAGCCAGCATAATTTTAATAAGTGGACAAAGTAAGCTACCTTGCACTCTTTTCCACCATTTCACAAGCTAGAGAACCCAGCTTACAGATGTCAACTTTTGGAATATCACTGTAGATATAAAAGTACTAGTCAGAAAAACTACAATGATTATCAGCTTGTTAAAAGAAAACCATGAAATGAGAAATATATTACACATGATGAGAAAGCTCTTGAAGGATCGTGTCTACATCTGCAAAATGTTTTTCAATCAGCTGCACAGCACAATCTAATCCCCCAGTACTTTTCAAAAAGTATATCCGACCAAGTTCATTCACTACCCCCTGCAAGTAAAGGCAAGAAAACACAGCTTAACATGTGAACAGTTTTTCGCAACATTGATGCAGAAGATCATTAGGATGTAAATTTCTGTATTAGATGTTGATGCAAGTTCTCCAAATAAAAAAAGTATATTGAAAATTTTCAGAAGAAGTGTTCAAACATTATTTGAATTATAAGATAGTGAGACAAGCTTGAGTCTCTCCATATACAGAAGAGCTAGTAATAACATTACCATAAAAACGATGAAACCTCAGAGAAATCCTTTTTCTAATCAATTTAGCATAGATCAGATTTAAATCATTTAATAAGGATTTATTTACTTCACCAAACAATGAATACGTGTATTCTTGCAGAAGTCTCGTCAGAATTTTCATTCATTTTTTATTAAAAAATGTTAAAAATGAAGAAATGCATCCACCCTATAGAAGAAAAACTAGACGGGCTTTCATCAGAAGTAATTATTTTGCAAGAGTGGTGCCAACTTTTCATTGCAGATTTTAAAAAACCAAGTGAGTAGAAGACAAATAAATGTTGTCTGGTAGCGGAGCTTAATAAGTACCACACAGAACCTGACAGATAATCATGTCTTTTAGCATTAATCCTAATAAAAATAGCCACTAGAAGTTACAAATCAACACTCATGCCATTTTCAATGACAAATTGCAGCACATTTCCCTTTCCTCTTTTTTCTAACCACATCCATTGGAAAGTGTGTAAAAACTAAAAAGTGTCTGGATTCTTTGTATATAGACTAACCATAATAATCTGTGATTCCTGTAATAACTATGTCAACTATAAACGGTGGAGCTTCCACTGTGTAATTCAAACACATGGATATCACCAAAGGCCTCCTCTCTTTTTTCTGATTCAATTTGGTATTTAGAGCCTGAAAGAGGGGTAATCCTCAACCATGTTTCCCCCAATGAACCCACTTCATATTGGTGACTGAGTCTTCGTAACTAAATTGGAAAGTCAATGAAAAAGGCAAGGCCAATATTGCCCATCCAGGTCTGCTTCTTATTGTTAAGGAGGTTTCTCTTGTACCCTTTTGTTCTTGCCAATAACCCTTAGCAATTAGTAGATGTACTTGGCTACATGTCTCACTTATTTGAAATACTAAGGCTTATTTGTATACAAGCTAAGTGTTTTTGAGAGTTTCTTTACTGAAAAATACTCTTTATTTTTAATAGAAAAACTCTCAAAAGCACTTCTAAGCTTGTATCCAAATATGCAATAAATACAGTTGATGTATAGTAAAATGGAGGTACACACTTACACGTATATGTTGTATATACATTTTTTTTGTTTTGAAAAGGGAAAAAGAATCTGATAAATCTCTATTTACGTATATACAACATATACTTACAAATGCATTACTCTAACTGCCTTTATACATCAAGTGTAATATACAGCAAATATTTTTTGTTGTATTTCAAGTAAATGGGATATATGACTAAATATTAGCTACTGATAGCTAGGCATACCAGTAATGCCAGCTTTGTGAATCTGTACTTCAATGAAAATTATCAAGACCATTTCAATGCCATTATGTTTAAGACTTGGTGCCACTTATCCCATAAATTCTAACAACAAAATTTGCTCGAAGAACATGGACACAAATTCTGACAATCAATCTGCATGGAAAGGTTTAACTCATAGTTGGAAGACAGTTTTTTAGATGTGGTGAAAAACACTAGTCATATATTTACATTAATATATTTGCATTATTCACCATTCTTGCATGTACCGGTGAAATCATTTTCATTATTAGATTATATTAAATATGAAACTTTTCTTTTCAAAATCATTTTCCTGATTAGCCTATATTAAATTTGAGACTTTCCTTTTCAAAATCATATTCCTAACTAACTAGCTTATATTAAATTTAGATTTTCTTTGTCAAAATCATATTCCATATTAGCTTATATTAAATTTGAGACTTTCCTTTTCTAGGAATTTTGCATTTTTTAAAAAGTTGACAAATATGAATTTAATTCTGTCTCCTTTGAATTAGTCATTTAGCCTTTCCTTCTTTTTTTTAAAAAAATAAATGCTACTCAAAAAGGTAAAGCATAAATAGCTATGACCTCCCCCTCACCCAAAAGAAGAAGAAAAAACACATAGTTAATGAAATAAAATCATTTAGATCTGCAAGGTCAGCTTTAAATCAGAACAAAATGACAAAAGTTGCAAGCGCCGATTTGCCTATTAATGACTCTTAATACCGTGACAAGGAACAACCTTTCTAAAAAGTTAAATTAGAAGCATATAAATGGTTCTATATATCTAGCACCTCATGAGTTGTAACTTGATAATTAGTTACCTATAAGGAACATGTCTGCTGCCCCAGGAAAGATTCATCCATTCTTTAGAATTTCCAAAGTAAAATCCTATGGCGTGCTAATAAGGTATTTGTCTCACTCCCAGTCTTCGGTATTGTTTATTACACACAAATTACACAATGATCACACTTGAAGCCCACATCTTACAAGGCTTGTTGGTATGTGTCATGGAGTTCAGCTACTATTACTATAGATTTGACTCACCTTATCCCCCCACACTGTAAATAATCCGCTCAAAACTAGTTCAGGCTAACTCGAGTGTTGAAATAGCTTTGCAAGTTCCATAATTCCCATAAAGCACGGACACAACATAGACACTCTAAATCAACTGATATCTAAAATATAAGACATTGAGAAATTGCGCATGCATGCACACACAAACATACGCATAATCACACACAGAGAGAGAGAGTAATGAAATAAAAATAGGAATAACAAATAAAGATTTATATTAATAATCAAGATTTGCATATTCTTGTATATTCACCGTTTTCTTATGATAAGGAGTCTCAAAAAAAAATATATTTAGAATCATTATTTTAGACAAAAGAACTTGGTGTCTTCACAAAAAATCTTAGAAAAAAGAAACTGATATATCTTATAAGAAAAGTATAGTCACTTTTTTAAGCCAGTTTTCTAAGTTTTTGTTATGGTAACAAGTCTCACCAGGGTGAGACAAATTATTTTTTAATATCTTTTATTATATTTTAAGCTAACTTTCCCAAAAATTAAAAATTGAATATTTTTTAATAATATTAGCGTGTGTTCATTCATATAGAGATATTATCCCATGTGTCTTAGTTGTATAAAGGTGTTGACTTAAATGTCCAAGACAACAATTTTTTTAATTGAACACTAAATGAGAAGTGTCTAACATGAGTTAGACGACTGTTGGTGCTAGAAACATAGGTGTTAGAAAAGTATCTAACACTGCAACACTTCATACATGCTTCATAGTTCAACTCAACACCTGGAGTGGAGGCCATTACTATCATAGATCTTGGAATTATTACCAATTATGAAACAACACTACCATGTTTTTCCTCCCAGCCCCCAAAAAATCAAATATCAAATATTACATACAAGGGTAATCTGCATAACCCAATGGTTTTGATGAGATAGTCAAACATGTTTAGAACTTACAGTTCTCGGTGAATTCAAATTACAAGACAAAAGCATTATTATAAAAACCAGTTTTTATAACAGAATTTCTGTCTAGCATTAACAAAAGGGAAAATAATAAGAAACAAAAGAAGTCAAAAAACTACTACAGGTTGATGGCATCCTACCCTTCCTAGAGTTTGTAAAAATAATTACACAGCTTATTTTCCTAAATGGATTTTTCTTTCATTGTAAAATAAAAGAGATAAAAGCAAATTATTGACATCTTTGACTAAAACTCTACAAGAAACCCTACTTCAACAACATCTAGCTAATCAATCTATTGTTGGGCAAAAGCCAGAATTTAGCATTGTATCCCACCCCTGGTCCCCATCCCTGCAATTTAAACTAATAAGGACTTCCGATTGCCCACCTTTGATTTAAAATATTTTGCAACTAAAAGTAGTTTTAGAGAAACCAAGGAATTCTCTACATTACGAAATGTCAATAATAACTTATTACTAATTAAGAAAATTATAGAAGAGAAAAACTTTCGAAGGCCAAATATCACCTTCAAAAGGAAATTTGAAATTGTTCATACTTGTATATATTTTGTAGGTCACTTGATTTACCCCTATAAATAATAAAACCACATAATATGAAGTTGAATTGGGTATACATAAACAAGTTCATAGCTACACTGAAAACTGATTATCGCATGATCCTGAACCTAAACCTGTGGCCAAGGCATATAAAATAGCAACTTAAATTACCAAGGCATGTCATCAGAAATTACAACCAGATATGCTTCAGCTGTAGATATCATTAGGGATCCATTCGTTTTCACTGATTATTCTCAAGATTGATAATATTCCTCTCCATCTGTTTAAGAGTTGCAGAATAGAAAAAATAATAAGAACATTAGAAGATTTTAAGTCCCTACTAATATCCGGACATACAATGACTTCAAGTAACAGAACATCTGAGAAAACAGCATAGACAAATATTAACAGCAAGATGGCTCCTATTGAAATTTGCACATATATTAGAAAGATAATATTACATTATTAGAGTATGTTTCGTGATTAATCTGCATTCTTCACTTCACAGCAAATATTAACAGCATATCTGAGATAATATTAACAGCAAGATGGCTCCTATTGAAATTTGCACATATATTAGAAAGATAATATTACATTTTTAGAGTATGTTTCATGATTAATCTGCATTCTTCACTTCACACAGAAAATGCAAGGAATATATTCATACATAGTAAGCCAAAAATCATAATAGATGTGAATCTTGTGTATACCCCTTAAAGTTTATGATTTCTCAAACTATAAGAATTGAATAGGGACACAAAATAAAAAATCTTTTTTTTGTTGCTTTGTCTTCTTTCCTTTTTTTTTTCAATTGAAGAGAAGTTACTACAAAGTGGTAAAGATTAACAAGGAGAATAAGATATCCTCCTAGCATAAAGCCATGAAAAAATCACAATGAACATTGCAAAAAATAGCAAAACAAAAGAGGTCTCAGTCCCACTTCATGTATTAAATAAAGGCTATGAAAACAATTATGTCCCAGAGCAACTCTAACAACAAATTTTCTCGCTTATCCAGTAATTTCATTCCAAACAAGAGAACCAAGAAAAGCACACAGTCACCACAAATTGCCCTCTCCCTGACCAAAAAAGTAAAAAACTCTAAACTAAAAAAAAAAAGTTAAGTGATCTAACATATGCAGCAACTGTTGATCAATATACCAACCATTTGAAAGTGTTTCTAAATTTGGTTTGCCTTTTTTTAATCTTCTCAATTGAATCCTCGTATGTTTTAATTTTCTTCGATTTGAACATAAATGCTTTAAATTTGGTATTGTAGAAAAAAGACCAAATTTAAGCAAATAGAAAAATCAAGGATTAGTTCAGAAAATTAGAAGTATAGGCAGAAAATTGAAAAATACCATATCTTTCGAAGAAAAGAACACTGTTTTCCAGAGTTTTTATGTTTGAGTCATTTGACCTTCCATTTTCATGTAAAGACCAATCTAGATTCATATATATGAAACATTGCACCAACTGCAACTAACAAAACCCACCAGAAAATCAAAATGAGTGTATCAGTAATTGTATAACCAAAATATTTAGTCATTAATATAGAGGAAGAGAATAAAGGAACTGAAAACAAATTAAATTTCTTTTGGGACCACTTTTCTGTAATTATTATTTTTAAATAAAAATGAAACAATGAACATGCAATTTACATTGAAGGTCTTCATTGAACTTATAATCAATTGATGATTATTTTAGAAACAAAAAAGAATGAATCTATTTGAAACCACTTGTTGTTTGGGCAACAAAATAAAAAACTTCACCAAAAATAAATCATTTCCAATACCAACCAAGAAATTCCAGTTCACAATTTTCTTTTGTCTTCTTATGTAAGAAAGGGACAGCCTTAAATGGAAAATAACATGGCAACAGTAGGCAAAAAATTCAATGCATGTTTATTACAGAATTAACCAAATCATACTTGAAGCACCACAATCACAGTTATGAAACTGATTCACTAAAGCTTTATTAAAAAGAATAAATTAAAATTATTACCCCCCAAGAAAAAACTTAGCACATTAGTAACAAGATGAAAGATCAAATGCAATCTTAACATCTGTAACTGACAATTACTGACACTCTTTTTTCACCTTGCTGAGTGTGTAAATCAAGGTAGGTTGTTCAGTACACAGGTATCAAGATGCATCCGTATTGCATTTAATCAGTAAAAAAATAGAAGACAAAGGATAGTGTAATATAATATCGGTGCGGACACAAAATAATAGTTAAAAATTCTTTCAACAATTTGTATTTAATAAAGACAAAAAAAAAAAGAGGCACAATCATCAACACCAAACACGGAAAGTCAAATGGGTTTAGTTCATCAATTGAATCATAATAAAATTAACTATATATAAAAATGCTAGGTACAACCACTGTTATTGACATGAAAAAAAAAAGAAACTGCATTCAATCTATCTTTGAAGCCAAATCTAAAGTGATATTGACGTACCTTTACAAGGGTTTCAAATTTGAGCCTCAAATGAGAAAATCTGTTCTTGGTCCAATATAAAGCCAGGTAGCAACTGAAACATCTCAAGGAAGGGGTTTATCTTTACATTAAAAAAAGGTAGAATTGAACAAAATCTAGGGTGTCTAGCAATAAGGGAAAGAACAAAATAATTGATTGCTATGATCCTTTAATTTATTACTTTTATATACATTAACAATTGTCCAATGATACAATATCCCACTCTCTAAGTACCTGTGTGTAACAATTTGCTATTCTGCTATCATAATTTCAGTAGTGTTGCATCATGGGTTTAGTAAGTAGTATTAAGACTATATTTTCCAAAAATATAACACAATTCTTCAAATAGTATATAGAATATGATCCATATAGAACACACTTCATAAAATATGCTTAGGGAAACAGATGCCAATGTACTCTTTCTTTGATAAACAAGATCCCGATACTTCCACTTTGCATAATCAAATGACTTATTTCATAACAGGGATTTTTTAACTGTTGCAAATTTGTGTAATAAGTAATCATTCAAAATGGAATGATATTTTGGAGGTACTGACGAGGCAAAGTGGATAAAATGATAATGGATAAGGGCAAGAGCACATAGATAATAGATGCTACCTATATGCACATAACTCGTTGATTTGGAACATAGTTTGGTGAAAATATAACACGCATCCTAAAAAGCCAGACTGATTGTCATTCATCCACAATAACCTGTAAGTTTCTCTAATGTCACATGTAAATATAAACTACAGATTCATGATGGAGGAGTTTCCTTACCCATCCTTATCTTTCTTCTCAGAAGCATGAACAAGTTCAACACATGCACGTCTTACACTCTCTGCACCAATACTGCAATGGGCAAGGAAAAACAGAGAAATTTATTACTCAAAAATATCTAAACAAAAACAATAATCTTGTGCCACAAGGTGAAATAAGCTACGTGGATCACACAAAGCCATTAGGACCAGTTAAAAATTAAAACCAAAAATAATTAAATTAAAAATTCAGGTTTATACACATAGCTCAGTATCATTGATGTGATATAAAAAAAACACATCAACAATAAAACTTAACAATTTCTTTTTAAATCCAGCAAGGTCCAGAAATGACCAACAACAGCCATGAACCTATCACAAAAATCCAATTCCACACATTTTATTTGCCACTTGGGAATTAAGCGTACAAATGGAACAGAAGACACCCGTGTGAGAAATGACACATTTAACATCTATTTTAAATTGTGGACACAAGAAATTTAATCACCGAAGGTATAAAACACCAAATGAAAATCAAACATCTACATTGACATACATTTCTGTATCAGAAGGAAAAGTTATCCATACATGCAACATTGCAACTACACAACGGAAACTCCTCTTTGAACAGTAAACAACCAAAACAAAACACAAACAGCATCAATCAAAAAATTATCACCAAAACATTTGATAAGGATGGTAAATTTATCAAACACACAAAAATTCAGTAAATATCAGTTAAGTGCTATCATTACTTGCAGGTTTTCGCATAGAAATCCCGAGCAAGCTCACCAACTCGCGTAAAATTAACACGCTCCTGCTCACTGCACACGAGGAAAATGAAGCAGAAAGCAGAAATCGATAAACGAAGCGAATACATTAAGAAACCTAAATTGATAAGAAATTAGGAAAAGCTAAAAAAAAAAGAGTTACGCGGTTAGAGTTACATTTGGCTAGTGAGAGAAGAAAACGTGCTCCTGCAATAAAAGCAGTAGGAGGTGACAGCTCTGAGGACGGAATCGCGGCGATGAGGTTGCAGCCTCATTGATTGCAGGTTGAGGAAATCCTCGTTCACCATTCCCTGCGAAAATTGAAAACGCGATTAGTGAGAAGTGAGAAGCTAGTGGTGCGAATGTGCGAGAATGAAGGCGTAGCTACCTCATCGTACATGGAGCGGATCAAGCTGTGAAGCTGGATTTTCAGAGTGGTTATGGCCATTTAGGGAGAGAATTGAATTGAAAGCGAGAGTGAGAAGTGAAAATGAATAAATGATAGAATGAATGAATGAAAGAGCGAATAAAACAGGGTTTGGAGTTGCATGTTTTCGGGGTTCTTTCTGACGCCTCGGCGGTTACGTCACATTGGTCGGTTCAACGTTACATGCACTCAAACTTGGTCATCATCATTTCATCAATATACTCATTACTCCAGGTGCGTTTCTCTCCTTCTGGCATGTTTAGTCAAACAAAGAAACAGAAGAGAGAGAAAATGCTTCTTACAAATTCATTTATTTTCTTTCTTCCTTTCATTTTTTTCTACAATAAATGGTCAAATTAGTCTGAAAATTTTATCCCGTTCTTAATTTAGCTTCTAACTTTAATCATATTCAAAAAAAATTCCTAAAATTGTAATATGTATATGTTGTTTATTTAAATCATTTTATTAAAAAATTAAATGAAAGTATTTAATATATATATATATATATAGAATATCAAAGACATTAAAAAAATGAAATTTTTGGAAAATGAAAATAATAGATCTTTTCCACAAAAGAAAAATTATAAATAATTTATCTAGGAGAATTAATTATGAAAATAAAATGTAAATATAGAGAAATTAAAAACTATTTTTATTTATAGATTTTAGAAAATAAATGATAATCCCACCAAAGTTAGAGTTTTACATTGAAATGTTAAAATGTATATCATCGATGTACAATAAATATAAAATATATATTATTAAAATAAAATTTTAACACCAACAATATTCAAAATATTGTTTTCTTAATAATCTTCATGCTACCTTTGCACAATGAATATTGAGTTTGTTTTATATTTTTTGAAAACATTAAATGTATTTGTTTTTTTTTATTTTTTTATAAAATACTATTTTCAAAATTTATATAACATCAGTTTTTTTTATAATAAATCTTTTAAAATATAAATAATATATTTTATTAAGATTTATAATAAATAATGAAATATTATTAAAACTTATAAAATAAAAACTGAAACTTAATAAAGTTTTGTAATTTCTATGTTAAATTGTCCTTTTAGTTTTTCTATAATATAAAAATTATATTTTTAATTCAAATTTATTCTCTCAATTTTATAAAATATGCATTTTTGACCTCTCATCAAATATTCATCTACTAACCTTTAAAATTACGACTTTATTAATTGTATTTTTTTCTCATTTTTATCATATTTTCATCTTATTTTATTATTTTTATGTGATAAGAATGAGAGTTAATAATAAAAATTGGCATAAATGTTATTAACTTTAATGGATATGTCATATACTTAATATTAGATTTTTTTTTGGTGTTGAGATTATGACTAATTTTAACAATTAAATAAAGATTCAACAAAAAGATCAAAGTTGCAGATTTTATAAAATTAAAATTATAAAATTATAAAAAGAGAACAAAATTTGATATTATAAAAAACCAAAAACACAATTTAACATAATTTTTAATAAATTTTAGTTAATTGTTGAGGGTGTATTAGAATAAATTAGTATTATTATTTCTCATCTTATATTTTCAGTGGTCAACAATAAAAATTTATCGTTAGCATATTTTTAAGAAAATTATTATAAAAGTCTAAGTCAACAAACTCATTATGCATGATATAGTTTATAATTAGATGATAATATAAAATTATTTCTCATATGATATTGTATTTCTCTTTCATTCACACGTGCACACATACATATATCGATGTTAAATTTTGTAATAAATATTTTTTATTTAAGTTTAATGAAATTACAAAAAATGTATTTTTTGACATAATTGTATTTTTAATTATTTAAGTGTTTTACTTGCGTAATTTTATTCTTAAGTATTACAATTGTGTTGATTTTGGCTCCCCCAATTTTTATTGAGTAATTTTAATCTTTTAAGTAATATAGTTATATGTTTTGTCTTTTAAATACCGTAATTATACAAATTTTGACCTATTTAAAGTATCTCAAAAGTTGTATAATTACAATATTTGAACGACTAAAATCATGTAATTATGATAATTGAGAGATTAAAATTGTTCAATTAAAAATTTGACAACCAAAATTATATATAATTGCGACACTTGAGAAACTTGAAAAACTAAAATTGCACAACATGATACTTAAAATACTAAAAAAATATATTGAACCCTATATTCTTTTTATCGATAAGAATTATGGTGAGAACAACGTACTTTGAATTTAGAACCTGTTTTATCCTAGCTCTCTTACAATTAATATACTAAGAGAGAAATTGACTACCCATAAACATAAATACTACATTTATTTATAAAGTCTAATTAATTAATTAAGAATGAGTTATTATTATTATTATACAAATATATTTATATATCAATTTGTTGATATGGAAGCATATTTAACGAGAACATGTCTTATTATGAGAAGTGAGACTGTGAGAAGAGTAAATTATAATCATTAAATTATAGATAAAAATAATTAATTATTAAAATTAAGACTCAATTATAGACATTTTATTATAATATTATTAATATTATCCCTTTAAAAACTATCAACATCATTGTCACCCATCGTTCAACTGCCACTAACATTGCCATTACCACCACTACTACCATCATCATCATTATTGTTGTTGTCGTTGACAACAATGATAATGACAATAATGACAATGAAGGGGGCAATAATGTCTCCATTATTATCACCTTTATTAGTGTCACATATTTGGTCCATTTTTTAAATCTTGGATAGGGGTGCAAGCATATATAGATAAACCATGAAACTGAAACAAACTCGAAATGATCTAAATTAACCCAAATGAAGAAGAAGTTAATGTTATCACTTGCTTAAGATAGTAATTAATTTCTGTCACTTATGTTCAGTAACAAATATTGTGTTTTTAAATTGATAATATTGTAACAAGACAACATATTTATGTTAAATTTTATTTTGTATTAATATTGATTAGTTAAGTTGATAACAATGTAGTAAATCAATAAAATTATTTTAGAATTTAGTTTGTATCATTATTTATTTTATTGGTTGATAACATTACATTTGTAACTATATCAAATAATTTATATTTATTATGAAATATTTAAATTTTATAAAGAATAAATAAATTCAATTATGTTGACCTGATTGATCAAACTCAATTAAATCCGTTTATGATCGAGTTGGCTTGGGTTTTATTTAAAAAAATACACAATTTTGACTCGATCTAATCTGCTAAATTTTGATTAAATCAGATAACAGATTTATCCAAATCCAATTCAACCTAACTCATCTACTTCCCTTCCTAATTGTGAATCTTTTGATTTGGTCCATTTTTAAATCTAAACCCAATATAAAAATGCTGGAAGAAGGAAAATAGAGAAAAACAACTCAAACTTTTTGTATAATTATTTAGAGACAATTAAAAAAAAAAAAAAAAACCTGTTATCGTCAACCAAACACGACCAAGGCTAAAAGATTAGCTCCATTCATTGATGTTGGATTCTTTTGGTAGCGGGTACCGAGTCCTCTTCAGCCTCATCACCAGATACCTATTGGGCTTGGCCCAAGGCTTTAACCTTTTCACGTAAGACTGAGTGGAGTCCAGCACTTGTTTTAACTTTCTCTATTAGTGTGAGCCCACCCTAGCGTCTATTTGTTTTTTCTTCTCTTTTCTGTTTCGACTACACTTGGTTGGTTAAGCCCATAACTTTTTATATCATTAATAATAAAAATAACAACAACTGACAGAAAAAAAAAAAAAAGGAATACAACATAAATATAAAAATTATTTTAAATCAAGTTTTATTATTTAACAAAAAATAAAATCAATGGAGTAAGGATTAATTAGACACAACCTTTTTCTTTCTCTTCAAATTTTTAGGATACAAGTTGTGAAAATTCTATGGGTATAGAGAGTTGTTTCAACTTCTTACCATAATTAAAAAATAATAAGAATGACATTTTATATGCATTTTAATTATTTTATTGGTTTTTAATTCATTATTCTAGTGATTGAATTATACTAACGTAACTTTTATCTATTTATTATATCAGTCGACAAGTTTTAATTAAATAATTGTTTTTTTCAAAATATTATTAGATTGAATTATAGATCATATATAATTTTTTTATATTAATATATAACTATTTAGTAATTCATTTATATAAAATAAAATTGGTGTGATATATATATATTTTAAATTATACTAAAATATGAATAATCTGATTACATTTCTATTATTATTTAATTTTAACAAAATTTAATATAAAAATAAAAAATTATAATTCAACATTAGATTAACAAAATTCACTGTTATATAAAGTCATTAATAATGTAATAATTAATAAATAAATAAAAAGAAAATGGGTATATTTAACTTGATTCCTCGTGCACAGACAGAGAGAATGAGAAATAGTGACAATTAATATTAAAGTAATATAACTGCTATAAAAGAGTGAGTAAAAAGTAAAAACATTTGATTATTGTATAGCACCCTACAGCAAACTCTCCAATGCTTTTTTCATTGATTCTCTCTATGAATAAACTAAAATAAATAAATATTCACTAAATGGGATTGAGGACCAAATTCAAGGTGGTGTCGTATCAAACGTGAAAGCAACATTTGTGTGCAGTCTCACGCTTAATACCAAACAAAATTCATCATGTTTCTGCTATGTATATATATAGACGAAGATTTCATTTATTTCAGGAATAAATTTATTTAATTTTATTTCATTTAATAATTCATATTTTATATCAAATTTTAATAATTTAATCGTTAAATTTTTAATATATAGATTAAATTTATAAATTTTTTAAAAAATTAAAAATTATTTGATATTTTATTTCATTAATTCAAATTAATATATAAATCAAAAATACATTTCATTCTAAGCACGAAAAATTAAATTAACACATGCTAAAAACTCATTTTATTATGTCTTAAGGAGTTTGATTTTACATAACCTCGATCATATCCCAGGACTCACGATTTTACTATTTAATTATTTATGTCATTTTGTTATCACCTGTTAGTTAGACCGTAATGTTTGAGGACTCATTAACAGTAGAAACTCAACAAAAACGTGTTTTTTTTTTTAATTATTTTTTTACTGACACCCAATAACTTGATCAAATCAATGTGTAGTATATATGCATTTGTACAATCTTTATGCATGATTCAAACTTCATAGTATAGTTTTTGCATACGCGAGGAACGCATTTACGATGTGATAAATTCATTCATAAGGTTCTCCTTTTGCGTTATAATTATTGATATCTACTTCATCACGCTTGACATGATGATGAACACATTAAAGAATGTACTAGCTCTACGAATATCGATAAAGTTTCATTTCAAGCATGAAATAAAGATTAAACATGCATGCAGAAATGCCACACAGAAATTATTTTTAAAAAGGACATGCAGCGCGCGGATTTTAATTTTATTAATTAATATCTCTATCTAACATTAATAAAAGTTGTGGTGCTTTCGGCTAAGAATTAATGCTTATTATGTTTATCATTTGATCAAAAGCCACGTTTCTGTAGATTTTTTTATAGATAAATGCAACATAGAAGAGAAAAACCAAACCAACAGAGGGAACCTTGTAACTATTGTATAAGCACAAACGCACTACAGCCACGTAAATGCTGACACACAAGTTATAATATACTAGTATTCTGCAGTGTTTGTTTGTGTATGTTTATTATTCGGTTATTGTCCCAACAAAGTTAGCCTTAGCCACGTCCCATTAGATTCTAGGAAATTGAAATGTTGACATATAATAGCATCATTAATGATATATTTATGTTAGAGTTGTATAGACATGTTTGTAACTAAATCTAACACAAATAATCACTTCTTTTTTTCCCACATCCTACGTAAATGTTGAGTAACTTCTTCCTTAATTAATGTGATTTTTTTCTAGGACACGTGCATTTAAACATGTCATTAACTCATTTTTAATAAATTTTAAAATATTATGAGATTTAAAATATTTAACAAATTTGTTCTCTAAATATGCAATATATGCTTAAAATTTTAAAATAAGTTATATAATTGTCTTAACTTTCAAGAACATTTCATAATTATTTATATCAAAACCAGTATGAGAATTGATTTAGAAGTTCAAGAACATACGAGTAATCTTTGAGAAAGTGTTATTACACCAAGTTATTAATATTTATAAATACACAAGTTCAAGAATTAAAGGTGGATCAATGGATATAGATAATATGTAATACACTCTCCTCTAGTCGTCAAGTTCCTATCTACCAACATTTGAAATTCGTCTATAAATCTATGATAGATAAATTAAAAAAAAAAAGTGTAAAGTTTGTTACAAGCTTTTATAATACAAATCACAAATTAAAGCGAATCTATTGCAAATAAAAGCTTGCACATATATGTTGTGAATTTCTTCAATTAGATTCTTATGCAACAAACACAAAAAGACGAGAATAATGTTCATAGGATAGATAATCAACCGTTGTCATGATGAAACCTATATTAAAAAATAATGTGATAATTCACACAATTAAAAAATCAGTTTCAAATTTACGAATTGATATGAGATGCTAGGTAACCTCACTTTCTCCTTTTGACACACCGCACATGGATTACGTCCCCATGATAATTAAATTCTTTCTATATACACATATTATTTTTATCTGAGAGAACGAAAATTTAAGGTTGCCTTGGCTCCATCTTCTATCACTACCTACAGAAAAAAAAAAAAAAAAAAAAAATATATATATATATATATATATATATATATATATATATATATATATATATATATATATATATATATATATACTTCCACTTTGACATTATTGAATGAGGTTGGGTTGACTTTCCAATAGAGGGAGAACATGGTTTGAATTTTTATATAACTCTTAATTAGGTAGTTAGGCCTTCGATGCTAAATTTATATACCATTTCTTTATTTTGTCAATTATGTACCAACATGACATAATAAAAGTAAAGTTACATTGAATTAATGGGGTTTATTTAAATACGGGCAGCCATAGTTTAAAAATTAAAAACGACGACATAAGTTTTAAAATTCGAGAAAGGAAAGAAAAGATTTCGCAAAACAGTGACACGAGGACGCGTGTGCCGATCATACACTACTTGTCTAGAATGGACAGACATTAGGTTATATTTTAGGGACACATTTTTTAATTTCTGTCATTGTGCTTCAAAGGTCCATTCTCTAGATTATAGGTCACGGGAACATCCAAACATGCTTGTTTGCAGCTAACTTGTTGCTACAGCATACTAATACATTGAATCTAAACTTTTTTATCAATAAATAATAGTTATCCATTGGACAAAATTAAGATTAGTTTCTTTTAAGAGGATTTTTTTAATTAAAATCGAAGTTTGTGTAATAAAAATTGGGTTAGTGTGATACACTGATAATATAAATAAGTTTTAGATTAATTCTTTCAGTATATCTTCCATTGTTTAATTCTCAATATATACTTTGAAGATATAATAACAATGCCGTTTTATACTACTGTATTATCTAATTATAAAATACCTAACAGTATTTTATTATTCTTTGATTAATTAAAAAATATAAAAATATTTAATATATCAAAATAAAATTCAAATTTATAGAACACATTCTCCCCTAATGAACCCTGATTATTTTTGTTGTTTTCAGTACAAGATAAATTATATGCACAAATTCCCCTACGATCTAGATGGCAATGAATTATAGCCTATAGGGGTGTGTGTTGGATAGACCTTTGCATCAGTCGGTGGGTATATTTTTATAAATACATTGAATTTTTAAAATACATAGAAAATGTATAACATGGTACCAACCATGAACAGATTGAGACGAAAAATTACTACATATAATCATGTGATTGGAAATATTTCTTCCATGATTGACGTTAAAACAATTTATATTTTGGAATCATTAGGTAATGAACCTCATCATTATTGCCACACCAATCTTTGCAAATAAGAAAAATTAGATATGTTATTCAAGTAAAAGTAATTGGTTGATTCATGTGAAATTTTGTTTGGATTATCTATATAATTTTTTTTCAAGTTTAAATATTATAAATAAAAATATAATTAAAAATAATCAGCTGAATTTTTTAATAAAATTAATAGATACGTTACATTTATAATGATAAAAAAAATGAAATAATTTAGCATAAATAAATAAAATTAAATCAACCGCTTTATAACTAATAGGAAAAGTTGAATCCCTTAAAAAAAAACAAAGAAGGAAAAGTTGAATTTATATAGGCAACCAGATTAAGTAAAGCAATATGAATAATTTTCTTTTAATAAACATTGTTTACATTCTAAGTTATAAATTAAAAATCAATCTGTATATATAAGAATATATTTTTATTTATCAAATATTATTTTAATACTAATAAAAATCAATTTTAAAAGTATCAAGTTAACTTAAAAAATTTAATATATATATATATATATATATATATATATATATATATATATTCAAACTAAAGATTCATATAAAGTGATAAGTAACTGTTCCGGTATTGGAGACCGCCGTCGAAGAACCCTTAGCGATACCGAGCTAAAGAACTTGACAGCAGTCTTGACCTAGAACATTCAATAAAAGTCATCTGCCGCCTTAGACCTAATCATTGCTATATATAACGGTGTAGCGTTATAGACATGAATCGCACTTATGATCCCATAAATCACGCCCCATTATGGACTCGTAACTCCCGATATTTATTACCGTTCCCACGGATCGTGGGATCTTATTGATTGTCCGAGTGAGCCAGTTAATCTCCCCATATTTGGGTCCCTCTTGTGTGATCGGCATTTTACCGACCTGCCTCTGGTCGGCCAATCTGGTCGGCTAATGGGAGACCACCACGGTACATAGCCCTCCATGCTCGAGCACTAAGGTGCGAAGAGCATGTTAGATCGGTATTTTACTGACGTGCCTAGGTCGGCCAATCTGGTCGGCCAATGGGAGACCACCACGGTACATAGCCCTCCATGCTCGAGAACTAAGGTGCGAAGAGCATGTTAGATCGGTATTTTACTGACGTGCCTTGGATCGGCCAATATGGTCGACCAATGGGAGACCACCACGGTACATAGCCCTCCATGCTCGAGCACTAAGGTGCGAAGAGCATGTTAGATCGGTATTTTACTGACGTGCCTAGGTCGGCCAATATGGTCGGCCAATGGGAGACCACCACGGTACATTTCCCTCCATGCTCGAGCACTAAGGTGCGAAGAGCATGTTAGATCGGTATTTTACTGACGTGCCTTGGATCGGCTAATATGGTCGGCCAATGGGAGACCACCACGGTACATAGTAACGTATTTCACATATATATACACATTTTGTCAAAAGTACACAAATTACGGTCAAAACAATCATTTACAAAATTAAATTCAAAAAAGTTGTTAAAAAGTGAGATGGATTTTGAATAAATATTGTAAAAGTTAAAATAAATATATTATATCTAATATTTGTCCATTTCTTTTAATATTATTATAATAATTTGATAACTTTCTATAAAAAAATATAAATTTAATTATTTACGAGTTATTATGTAAATAATCTATAGATATATATGAAATAATACGCGTGCGTGTGCGTGTGCGTAAAAATTATTCAATTGAATTTATGAATATAAGTCTCTTAGTGGGATTATAATTGAAAACTATACATATATACAGTAATTCAGACGATAAATGTAAATTTAAGTTGTCAGTCAAACAACTACTATAAATCAACTACATTTGAGTAATCTAAGCAACACTACCATTCTCAAGCATGACTCTCAAAATATGTTTATCCTCTGATTTTTTTTTGTCCTACTTGTATAATAAGTATGATCATCATAGTTTAGCTACAAAAAAATGCAAGGATAGGCTTAAAGCAACAAAATAACACATAATATACAATTCATCAACATATCCAACTTTATACATAGACCACACAATTTTTTTACTAGCATACCACATTATTATATCAATAGTACATCTTTTCCAACACAATATGTGATCAACACAACTACTTAACAATACAACAACTTAAATAACATTGTAACATAGTAGTACAACAACTTTCAACACGCATCAACTTTACCACATATCAACACAACAACATCATGCATCGTCATATATTTTAACTAAGAGATCTCTTACAACGTGGTGAACAGTCTAAGTGGCTTGACTCTATCAAACCAACTTAATAACATAATCTTTTTAGACTTGCTAGATCAACAACAAATTTGGATATCAAATCCATAACATAGTATGATTTCTCGAATTTCACCATTTTGACTAGGAAAATCATATCTTCCTATCAAATATATAATAACTTGGGTGTGAGTCTATCATGACCATAACATCCATAACTAAACATATATGGAATTAGCCTATTGATTATCCTCCATATACTACACCTTTCTAGTGCTTAGTTAGGAATTTTAGTCTCTAATCTTGTACTTTACTTGGTTAGTCACTTCATACGCGTATAACTTGACCTTGCCCCCATACAATTCTATATTGGTCACTTCTAAATCAGTATGGCTCGACTTGACCCTCATATTATATCAACTAATGACCTAGAGGAAACTCAACACTCCATTTCAAGAGATAACTAAACTCAATAAAGGGTTTTCAACATTTGGGCTATCAAATCACCACAACATCATAACCTTACAATAGGATATTCATCTTTTTTAAAAATAATATCTCTCCTATAATCCTAAGTTAATCAACATAGCTCAACTACATGCATCAAACATTTACTACACAACTACTTTCAATACTACACTTCTTACCATCATACCACTTTACTATTAATCAAATTTCAGTCGTAATCAACTTGCAACATAAGCAAAGTAAACATCATTATACATCATTTCAGATCAATGCATAATGAACTTGAATCATACAATAATATTTATCGTGTAAGTAATTCAATATACTCAACACATGCCCAACACTTTGTCGAATAAGCAACAAGTTATCATTCAACAACTCACACCCAATGTCATTCTCCTAGCGCCTGATTTCATTGAGACAAAGAGTCTCTAGCTTGCCCACGCCTGACAATAATCCACTTGTTTCCAGTGTAGAATTGTCAAAATGAGTCACAACTCGTAAGCCAACCTGGCCCACCATGGGTTTGAGTCGAGTTGGGCTAAATTTTTTTTTACAAGTTATAATATTGCTAGAAATTTAACCCAGCCCACTAAGAACCTAACTTATCCGAGTTGAACTTGTGGTGAGTCAGACTGGCTCACGAGCCCACTTACAAAAAACATATATAAGAACCTACAACTCATTTCTGCAAAAAAAAAATTATAAAATCATAGCCCACTTATTCATTCAGCCCAACGTCACACAAGGAGGGTTATTTACTAGTGATGGACTTATTTTTACAAGAGAAAAAGAAAAGAAATTAGAAAGAAAAAAAAATTGTGTGGTTGGACATTAGAAGAAAAAAATATTTGTTTAAAAAAAATAGATTTGGCTAGACATATATTTTTTTTAAAAATATATATGGCTAGGAATTAGAAGAAAAAAATAGATTTTTTAAAATTAAGTAAGCCAATCTATTTAATCCACCAACCTATGATGGGTCGAACTGAAGTCATTTTTTGTTAACTCACTAAAAGGTGAGTCGGGTTGGGTTAACCAACTGATTGGTCAACTCGTGGTGGATTGGGTGGGGTGACTCGTTTTGACAGCTCTAGCCTAGTGTGGATGAGGCAAAGAGCCCCTGTGTAAATCACACTTGTCGTGGCTAGAGCTGTCGCCATTCAACCTGTGCCTAGAGTTGTCTAGATAGAGAGTTATTGCCTTGATCACATTTGGTACCACTCAACTAGGGTCTGACGTCACCAAGTTAAAGAGCACTCGAGACAACCACATTTGGTGCCCATCAACCCACGCTTGACATGACCAAGTAAGAGAATACTTCCCTTTAACTCACGCTTGACACTACTAATTATGTGTCCGACGTCAGCAAAGCAAAAAGCCTTTAACGTGCATCATGTCCGATGTTATGAAGCTATGCTTGACGTAATGGTGATTTTTGCACTTGGTAAATTCAAAATTTTGGCTCTCATCACTTGAAACTCAATCCAAAACAACATGCAACACCATAAATTTCAACACAACATAATCAACTCAAATACCTCATAAATTTCAACACAATATAATAAACTCGTATACCTCATAAATTTCAACATGCAACTAACCAATAACTCAAATCATCATTTTCTTCTCAACTTTTTCAAAAACCAATAAAATCCCAAAACACAAGCATTTCATCTTCAAATTCAACATAGTCATGATAATGCATAATTCAAGCAAGGATTCAACAAAACAATTAAACGAAGAAGATCCAAGAGTTTTCCTCACCTCTAAATCACCTAGTGTTAGAAAAGATGACTTTATCCAAAAAGGAGGTGAATTGAATATATAAAAAATCATTTTTAGGATCTATATTCAAGAATTGATATAGGATATGATGTTGAAATTGACTTCTATATTCAAGAACAGGTTGTGTGTAAATCTTATATGATATGCAAAGTTTCATATATAATAGATTCAACACATTCAATCAATATAAGCGAGAAACCCTAAACCCTAAACCCTAAACCCTAAACCCTAAGTCAATATAAGCGAGAAATACAAATAAGAAGTGTAGAGATAGAGAAAAACCAAACACGAAATTTATATTGGTTCAGTCATTTCCACTGTGACCTACATCGAGTCTACAATAAACTCGATTGAGATTTTCCACTATATCCCTACACTCATAATGCACAAAGCAAATAGGCATGCCAAAACATAAAAACAAATCAATACAATTTGCACTCTCTTAACTATGAGAAACACTCTTTGTAATAATCAAAATAAACTAATTCTTCATCATAAGTTTGGTTAACACCTAAACAGAGGTAGAAGAGGAAGAACAAAATATCTCGAGCCAACTCCATACGTTACCACCAACTATCTGATCCTCACCTTCCAAAGTTTCAAATCTCAACTTAGCCACTTAATTGACCCAGAGGAAGGATCCTAGTGCTCTTTGTGAACTTGGAAGAAAAAGGAAATATTGTTAGCTCTACAGCTCCTCTATCTAAACTTATCATAAGCTTGATCAACTTTAACTTCGACTAAAAATATTTTTAACCAACTATATTCATAAAAATTCATAAATTCTTAAAATTTCACAACAATTAAACAATTAATCACAAAATTAATTAAAGTAATAAAATCAACAATTAACAATAAAATTTCAGTGTTACAATCATGATGATAAAAAAAAATTAAATACAATTATTTATGAAAACAAAATTCTTAGCACCAATTGTCTTCTCTTGAATTTATAAAAGGTAAATAAAATTGATGAAAATTTGTTTCAAATTTAAATTATAAATATAAAATAAAAGTTGTTAGATCAATTGGTTAGACAGTTGTATTTTTAACTAAAGTTTGAAACTTCTAATTTAAGTGTGAAGTCAGAATTAGAAATATTATTTTACACTTGTAAGAACCAACATAATAAAAAAGAGTTATCCCTCTTTAATAAAATAAATAAATAAGTAAATAAATGTAGCTAAAAATTAAAAATTAACAGAAAACATACATAATTCTCACAAGGTTCAAAAAGTTGCGCCGTCCATCCATGGACAATATATCTCTCTTTTCTTTAATACAAACCATGGACAATATATACATAAAAATCCAAACATTTTAAATTATATTATTTTGTTATAAAGGTGCATTAAATATTTAAAAAGAAAAAACAAAATGACGTCAAACATGACATCATGAACCACATCAACATCACGCATAACAGCATGTATATCTCCCGTTGTATAATTTAATTTACTCTTTCTGTCATTAACCGATTACACGTAGGATTGCATTGACAGAGGAGCTTGAAATGACATTCTCTTAATTTTTGTCTGTAAAATATGAGAAATAGTATTTTACTATTTTGGATATGAATTAAGAAACTATCATATAAAAATAAATAAATAAATAAATCAGATCCAATATAAAACATATGATTATATTGAGAAAGTTATTTGAATAATTTATAAATTAGTTTAATTAATTAATAACCTCGTTTGGCTTAAAAAAATTATATACTATAAAATTTATTTTAATAATTTTAATTTATTTTTAATATTTATTTCAACTAATTTTTAACTTACAAAGAGAGAGAGAAGAGAGAGAGAGTATGATCATTACAGTCCAAACTTATCCCTGTTCTGCTCCCATACATAGTATAATCATTGCAGTCCAAACCACATGGAAACAACAAAGGGTAAGCTAGTCAAAAGAATCAGCATATGTATATATAAATACAGAAACTATCAACAGTTACAGTTATCAGCATATCATTAAGTACAGCATGAATCAGCATACAACACATCACAACATACATCTCACATCATTCAGCCAAAAGCAACATTAAACAAACAATGCGTCGTCACGCATATCAGCTCGGAGATCTCCTACAACAGCTCAACTTTACGGCCTACAACAGCTCAACCTTACAACCTACAACAGTTCAGCCTTATGGCCTACAACAGTTTATATCAGCATGCAGCACAACACAACATACAGCAATAACAACTCAACTCAGCAAACATCAACATATATCAGCATATATCAACATCTCTCAGCATAAACATCTTACAGCACAGCAAAACCATCACTCAGCTCAACAATATTCACTAATTTCAGCTTAAATCAGCATATAAAAGAAACACACATCCGCGCCCGACACACTCATGGTTGCCCCCGGCGTGGCCCAACCAAAGAACTCCAAGGCTCAAACGCGTCCGGCGCAATTCCAATTGCGCCCGGTGTGCTAGGAGGCAGAGACTCCAAAGAGCCTCACATGCCCGGCGTGCCAAACCTGCGCTCGGCGCAGGGAAGGCAGAGACCTCCCCAAGGTCTCACGCCCAGCACAATGCCAATTGCGCCTGGCGCCACCCCTGGCAGAGACTCCCAAGGAGTCTCCACGCCCGGCGAGACATAGTCACGCCCGGCGCCGCACCAGTAACCCAAAACATTGAGTCCCTGTCTGATATCACGCCCAGCGCGGTTCTTCCACGCCCGGCGTGAGCCACCCAAGGGCCTCCATTCCCAAGCTCACCCGCCGCAACCAGCCTTGCACCTGGTGTGCTCGACCAATGGAGCCCTCTGACAAACACATGCCCGGCGCCAATAACTACGCTCGGCGTAGTATCACACAGTAGCCCCCAAACTTCAAAGATTTTCCCCAAAACCTGCAAATAACAACAGCCCAAGCACATGCAAACTAGCCAAAATGCCACATTTTCATCAATCAACACAAAAACCACAGCTTTACCCACATGCAACCATCAAAACATGAAAAACCCAAAATTTTCACCCGAAACCCCGGAAAACCCATTTTCATCAAAACAGCTCATGATCTTCAAAAATCAAACAATCCGTGAGTTTCTAACTCCCTCATCAAGCAACCAGCACAAATCCTAGCTTTCTTTACCTCGGTGAAGAGAAATTCCGAGTTCCGAGACAGCGGGAAGAAGAAAAAGAAGGAAATGAAATGGCTCCGGTTTGTCAGCTAGTTCCGTCTACTCTTGATCAGCACCTTCAACCCAAAGAGATCACCACGAGGAATTTGAGAGTAAGGAAAAAGGAAGAAAGCAAAGTGAGGGGGAATGAAAGAAGTGAGAGTAAGAGCTGCAAGGTTCTCACAGAGAGAGAGAGAGTTATATAGAAAATATAGGTATATTAAAAAAACTTTTAATAAACAATCATTCAACTACTTAACAAAATAATTTAGTTAGTGATGTTGGATTGAGGATTTTAAACACTAAAGAACACTTCAGTGATGGAGAGTAGGGTATATTAAAAAGCATTTTGTCAATGGATATAATAAGTAAATTATATAAATGAACTACATCATAACTTACAACATTTTTTTTTAAGCAAACATCATAACTTAGAACATTAAGACATTATATATGTGAATTATTCTTAATTATATACTATTCAACATCAACATGTTCAACTCTAATAAATACGAAATTCACTTCATACTTAAACTTTAATATTTTCTCTCAAGTGTGAATTTCTTTCACATGGTCATACTCCTCTTCAAGTATAATCTTTTTCATTTACGAGTAGAATTGTTTGAATCAGTCATCAGTCACATTGTATGAGAATTTCTTGCTAGCATTTTAGTGCTTCCGGTTCTATTTTAATAGTAAGATTTTAAATAAAATTTTGTTTCTATTTATTTATTATTTTCAAAGTTTAATTTAATATTACTTTTTTTTGTTAATTATATTTTTATGTATTAATAATTAATATATATTTATTATGAAGTAAATTTTTAAGAAGACAATAATTGTGGAGAGAAAGAAAACATACTACATGGTACATTTGCAAAAGTTAAACGTGGATGGCTATTAACACGTGGAAGGGTGATGATCAGTAGCATAAACAGGAATTCAGATGTGGGTCGAGTGAGTATTAAAGAGTAGAAATCCATGGAAGAAAAAAGAAAGCAACCTGGAACAATTAGCATTAGCATTGAAACGCAGGCCAAATGCATATTTATAACAGATGAGGAATTAAGTGGCTTCTCTGCAAGGGTATAACTTTTCAGAGGTCTTGCAGCCAGAGAGAGTGCTGTCATAATTAATCATATCCAATTGAAGTCTCCATGGTTGCAGAATGGAAAGGGGAAACATATATATATCATTAATTAACGGTATGGGAAGGGATACGTGTAATAAATTTTAATACGGTACATTGTTTATCGAAAAAAATATAAGTAACACCTTAATTAGTTTTGACCAATATTATCACACATATACATATTTCTCTACATTGATCAGATATTGTCCATTTTGAGTCCAAGTCCTCACGGTTTTGTTTTTGAACATTACCCAAAAGGTCACTCAACCAATGGAGACAACTCTTTTACATGAACCCATCGTTAGGAAGACTTTTGACACAAGGGATCCACCTACTAACTATCATACTCGTCGAGCCAGCCGGTCACCTGATCAGACCATTGACTCTGATACCACTTGTTGAGCACTGAGAGGATTACGACACATATACACATGTTTTCATATTGGTGAGATAATAAGACCTCTCAACCAATAGAAATAAATGTGTGTATATAAACCTATGTCCATCCTCTTGTTCAAACGATATGAAACTTTACTTGCATCCAACAATTAGAGATAATAAGATAATTAAAAAGTAGTATATAAGTGAAGAGCAATCATCATCTTATAAGTTAATTTTGTAGATTTAAATTATAAGATTGTTTAATTTCTTATGCATCATAATTCTCAACCATGGTACAGTTGTTTTTTCTTCATAAAAATATAAGGATAATTTTGTTTAAATATATGCAAGTTTAATGTTTAATTTCTTAATCTGTTTCTTGGTGTAAAAAAAATGTCAAGAGTTAAAAGAACTAAAATTTTGAAATGAAAGAAGTATTAATTATATACAAATAAAAGTTAGTCTAATTAGAAAAACTTGTTGAAGCTTGAGGTGTGCCTTGATCTTTTTGAGCCTCTAAGAATTATTCACTTAAATTTTTAATTTTAGCAAAAAAAAAGTATATTACTATTTATATTATAATTTTTTGATTTTTTTTGTACATTATTTGTTCCACTCCGGTTTATATATGACATTGTCGACATAAAAAATTTGAGTTGGGAGTTATTGCTATTATTGCTCTGTGGCAATTCATTAAAAAGAGGTAGTAGTCAGACTTTGATATCTAAGATAGTAAGCAAGTAAATTAAAGTTTTTATTAGAGCAACTCTAATGGTAGATCATTTATTGATGCACAGAATAAAAAAAAAAAGTAATACACAAAGTTCTACCATCGGAGATAAGCTGTGTTGATTCCACTTTTAAGATTTGACTGTTAAGCAACTCGTTTCTCTTCTGATTTAGTATATTCATGCTATAAAAGGATTATAAAATATTGTGTATTTGAAAAAAATGAATTATAACTTTTTAAATATTTGTAAATTGTGATGGTGTTGAAGATGAATTAATTACAAATAGAATTTTAGTGAATTTTTTTTTTTGTGTTGAAATTTTAGTGAATTTGTTAATTAGAATAAAAAACTGATTGAATTTTTTTTTAAAGGATGACAAATGTGATACAACATTATAAGAAACTGTGAAATATTTTTTTTTTTAGGCAAAATGAAATATATTAAAAGCGAGTACAAGGGGTACTCCAACCCATAAACAGTTAACTTAATAAAGATTAAGATATATAGCAGGTTCTCCTGACCAATAAGAGAACGAATAGTAAAAATCAAGATCTTTAGCTTTCAGCCACTTCCAAGAGCGTAGTTTTATCAATTCGACCAGATCCTTTGGAGATGTGAATTTATTAAGTAGAAGAAAAACTTTGATGAATTTGTTAGTTAAAAATGCTCTTAGGAAGACTCTATTTATGATTAGTATTTTTTTATTATTAAAATTATAATAATAATACTATATTTAAATTTAAGATCATAGTATATAATTTTAATTAGAGATACTTTAGTGGTTTGAAAACAACTTTTTGAGATTAGTCATGAAGTTAACAATCCAATTCAAAATATATATATATATATATATATATATATATATATATATATATATATATAAATAATATTGTCTCTATTCGTAGTTATTATACTCTTTTAATTAAATTATATCATTTAAGAAATTTAGTTAATTTAATTAATGTTATTAAATTTGTCAATAATTTAAATTACTTTTCTAAAATTATTCTTAATATCTCTTTAATTATTTTATCTTTTCCACTTAATCATTTTTTACCTAATTAATTGATGTTTAAAAAAGAGAAATATTCACATGTCTATTTATTTTCTCTAATCTTAATAAGATAAATTTTTATTCAATTAATTTTAAATATTTATTATCTTTTATCCTAAATAATTATTAATTAAATAAAAATATTCTAAAAAAAATATAGTCAATACAACTAACAATTAGAAGATAATCTTTTATATATATATATATATATATATATATATATATATATATATATATATATATATATATATATATAAAGGTATATATTACTACTTCCAAATTTTTTTAATAATGCTTTAAAAAAATATTTTTTTAATAAAAAAGTTATTGTGTAAAATATATTGTAACTTGTTTCTTATAAAAAGGCAAAAGGTAATATTAACTTTAAAGATAGTAGTCAACATTTCTCTAGTGCAAAATACATTTTTTTTTGTGACCAAATTTTTGTGTTAGTTATTCTTGGAGACATTTATGTACCTTGTACTTAAGGTTGAGAGGGGAGACAAGGTATTTGGAAATTAAATATTCCTAGAAAGAGAGTTGCTTACAATATTTATGCATCTCATGCTTAATATTGGAGGAACAAGTGTCCTATCTATAAAATATTTCGAGGAGCCTCAATTAAATGACAAATTAAACAGAGGGTTGGTTATAGTCTTCACATACCTCATGCTTAAGGCTGAGAAGCAAGTGTACCATCTCAAAAATATTTTAAAAAAACCTTGATTCAACAGCAAAATACGAAGAAAGTCACATATAACCTTTACGTACTTTGTGCTAAGAGGCAAGTGTATTGTCTCAAAAATATTCCAAGAGGCTTTAACTAATCAATATATCTCTAACATCTTCCTAATCTCATGTTGCCTACCCATTGTACAATTAATGCTTAACAATTTGAATCTACAAGTTACTGGATATTTACCAAGTTGAAGGATTTAATACGAGGATCAACATGATTAATGTATATATTAATGTAATAACATGATGTCAATCATTCTAAGATTTTAGGGTTGAAATTACGAAAATCATAAGACTTATAAATGCAAGATAAACGAGTGTAAGATTCTAATCCAAGGCAAAGATAAAGCTAGATTACACTTTTGAAATATTCAACATTTTAGACTGCAATTAGGGTTCTCTAAATGTAGTCCTTAGTGCCAATTCTATAACATGAGACTAGATGTGTCAAATAGTTCAAGCCGATTTGACTTAACTTGACTTTCATAGGTCAAATGTTATTTAAGGTTAAGCTGACTTGACCTATATTTTTTTGGGCTATCGTTTTTTAGCATAACTTGACCTTATGTCAGGTTATCAAGTCAAATTGACCTAATTAAAAAAATATTTTTTAAAAAAATCAAATCATTTTTCTATAATAGAAAAAAAAGTATAACATGATCAATTGATATTAATTTTTTTTCATGAAATACCTATTAGCTTTACATGTATACAATTTTCCCCAACTATTATATTTGGATATATTTACCCCATCAACTAGATCAATATTTTCATAATAATTTCATGCCTCAAACGTAATAGGCTTAATTTTCTTAATTTTTTCAACATCTTGGTCTTTGTCATTAATATCCTAACTTTTACTTTTATCGTAACTCAACTCCAAGGGCATAGTTACCAGCATAACTACATTTTCGTATTCTTTAACCGATACAAAGATAATGAGTCATGAAGTTAAATTATCAAGGGAACAACAAGAATGATGAAACTATTATAGCACGATTAACCTTAACTTTAAGCTTATAACCATAATTATATAAACGAATACAAAAGAGTAAAAAATTATTATTATTATTTTATTATTTTACAGTATATTACAAATTTATATATAGATTGACACTAATTCAAATTATTTCACTTATTAATTTTAGAATCAATTCGTAAGCTTGCGTATCATGTAACGTCTAAAATATAAATATTAACTGTAATTTTATACGTTTATATATTTGCATATAACTTATATATATATATATATATATATATATATATATATATATATATATATTGTTTTAGATTGAGAATACAAATAAGTAATAAAAGAAAATCTTCAAACTCACATACACATAATTAACTTATAAAGGTCTTACAATATTTGCAAAAATATATACATAATTATAAACTACTCATATCTTACATTATTATTTTTAATATTCACATACATATTATTCTACTATTATTGAGAGCACACGCCTTACATATTACAATTTTTTCTTCCTTTTTTCACTACTACTACGATAGTATGGTGGTGAAAATAAGTTCACGATAAGATTTATATGATTTGCTGGTGGTAAAAAGAAAGTCACTATAATAGGTCCATCTATGATAGTGGGATTTTCTTGGTCGGGAAAGAAGACGAACGAAGACAGTTTGATGCCTAGGAACGTGACAGAGTTGGAGATAGCATCTATACCCCAATTACCTTCGGGGAAAACGACAGTGATAACTACTATAAAAGGACCTGGTATGGCCGGTAGATCCATCTATTTTATAATATATTAAATTTTTCACAAAAAAAAATAAGGAGTGAGAACACTTATTAAATAAATATACTTAATTAAATAAAGAACATAAAAATTAAATAATAAAATTTGAATCATTTTAATAGTGACTAGTCAGGATAAATGAGCATTATCGTAATATCAAACAAATATTAACAGAATATTTTATCATGAATGGTTACTCATTTAAATCCCCAAGGTCAAACCTCCAACTATAAATAATTCAAACTTTATCTTCTATGGCCATAGAATAATATTTATTTTTATAAATGCGTAAAGAAATAACAACAAAACGAGTCCAAAATATCACAACTATATTATAGATGATTATAAAATATATTTATAATAAATATATTTACGTAAAAAGAATATATTAGAAGTACCAATGATAGAAATAAATATGACAATCATTATAAAATAGTTAAACAATAGAAAATATGAACACCTTAATAATCATTATGGATAAAAATAATCATAGATTAAGCAAATAAATGAGGTTAGGGACACCTCACTAGATAAATATATAAAGAAAATAACATAAATAAATAAACATAGTAGTAGATAAAATTTTAAAGAAACAAAGTTCTTCTCCCCCTTACCTTGGAATGTAGACTTATCAAGAAGTAGTTAAGTAAAAAAAAATTTCTTACTTCGCTCTCTATCTCTCTTTCTCTCTTCTCTTCTTTGTCTCTTCACTTACTTCTTTCTTTTGTTTCTATTTCCCTAAGTTTCTGTGTCTCAAAATTACCACAACTGATGCCTATTTATAGCATTCACGGTAATGATTACTTGGTTACAATGAAATGGTAAATTAATTCTAACTAGCTAAGTTTCACTTCCATTACACATTCCGGTTACGTATAGATAGCACTGTAATTAATTTGTCAATTTATCAATTTTTAAGGTTCAGTTTAATCTTATTTACAACTTCATCAAATTAACCTATTAAATCATACTCAAATTAACATCTTGAAATCGATTAAATGAAAGTTATGTAGTAAGTAATTATTTTCTCACGATAATTATTTTACCTCATTAATAGAGCAACATCTCTGTACAAATACTTATTTAATGGGCTCATTTCTCTCTGTTAGTATAGTACACTATCATTTATGTCCACAAAACATTATTCAATGTTGTAGCATTTTATCACACACGTCTCTTATTTTCTTCGTACTTTTAAACAAACTTTGAACAAAAATTATAAGAATATACCTAATGGTTCCACCTTACAAGTGCCGTAAACGAGGATCGTAGTGTAAGGAAAACGTGTATATACTGTACATCTTTTCAACCATCTCCTTTATAGCTTAATTAATTTAACATTCATACACAAAGAATAGAGAAACAATAACAAGTATCTTTGACTAAAAAAAAAAGAAATTTCCTCCGAAAACACAGGAATTTTTTTTACGTTATTTAATTTATTAAATGATACATAGAAATCAACATATCGGAATATGTTTGGGAGGATGTATCATTTTTAAAATAAAATAATAATAAAAAAACCAATACAGTTTAACGTACTATAGTCATTTTAAATTTGAATGAGTATTATTCATCATAATAATACTATCAGGCTATACCAATTTTTTTCTTCTTTTAATATTCCTTCTTCGACTTAAGGCTTTAGATAATTAAATTTTTCTTGGGACACTTATAAGAGAAAGAATTAAAAAAAATCCTTCATAAATTAAAATTAAATTATGTATAAACTAATTTGTAGAATTTTTTAATTATTTTTTTGAGATTTTATTTTTAACTTATACATAAAATATTTTTAATTTTAGTTCATGGAAATACTTATTTTATTTTATTTTTATTATTTTTCTATTCTAGGTACTTGAACTGCTTATATGAAGTCGTTATGGATAAAATATTTTTTACTTAGTTTAAGAAATTCAGATTTTTTCCATAGAGATTTAATTTTCTATAAATCAAAAAACTATAGTTAACAATTTGTGAATAAATTTATTTTATTTTAATTCTGACTTTATAAGTGATAAGTATATATTTTATGCATAACTTTATATAATAATAATAATAATAATTAATCACCTATATACTGGCAGTATAAATTTTTTTTACATTAATAATTAATCAGATCTGTTAATAATATTATATTATTTATTTATTTAATTAAAATAAAATAAAATAAAATATTATTAATAAATCTAATTAATTATTTATATAAAATAATTTTACACTGATATGTGATTAACTCTAATAATAATATACATAAAAATATTCTTCTTAAATTTTAAGTATTATCCGATTGTACCCTAATTCATCACCCACCCCAAGACCAATTAATTAACCAGAGTAGAACTTTCTTCCAGTTAGCATTGATTGACTGCAACTCTTGTTCAGTTATTTATTCGCCTCCTTCTTCCTCCTTCTTTTGTTGTGTGTCATTAACTCCGATCACAAATTCCAAGAACAGAAAAAGTCACACTCACAGGGATGGGCAAGAAAATCCAAAAATACCAACTTCCTCAACTGGATAAATAATATATAGTAAATGCAAATTATCCATTAGTGAAAAAAAAAGGGTTTAATTTAAAAGCGACATTATTTACATGAAACCAGTTTCTCCCCTACTACAAAGTAATTCTCTATTCTATTGGATTCAACATTTTCTCTCACAAACCCGAACCGCCAACCCGCCTCTCAAGGTTGCAGTCAAACCGGGCGCGAATCGGGGCTCCTGAGCCGGCTCCGCAACCCGGATATCAAACCGTCTGACCAACGCAGCCGCAACGGACTTCATCTCCATCAAAGCCAAGTCCTTCCCCAAACACACCCTTACCCCAGCCTGAAAAACCGGGTACTTAAACGGACACGCTGGCACGAACACCCCATCGCGCAACCACCTCTCGGGCCTGAAATCCAAACAATCGGGCCCCCAAATCCGCTCCATCCGGCCCATAGCGTAGGGGTGATACGTAACTCTACTCCCCTTCCGTACGAAAGTGCCATCTGGCAACACGTCATCCTCGCTAGCGTACTTGGAATCGAACTGAATCGGCGGGAACAGCCTCATGCTCTCGTGAATCGCCGCGCTGAGGTAATGCATTTCGCGTAACTGCTCAAAGCTCGGAAACTCCTGGGCCGGGCCCACCACCCGGCCCATCTCCTCCCGGATCAAAGCCTCAACATCCGGGCTTCCCGACAGCAAACTAAAAAAGCCCGTCAACCCGGAGGCAATCGTGTCGCGACCGGCCAAAAGAAAACTCACGACAATGTCTCGCAAATAAACGTCGTCGTCTATGGAGCCCATGAAGCGCGAGAGAAGGTCATTTCGTGCGTTGAAGTTGGACCCCATTTCCCTCCGCTGTCGTATCATCTCCTTAGCCACGTCGTTCACCACGCCGATGGCTCGCCTCAGCCTCTTCTCCGACCCCACGTTGAGGAACCGCTTCGCCTTCCAAACAAACGGCGACGCCGTCATGGCGCGCTCCGCGGAAAGCTTCGACGCCAAGTCGAACGCCACTGCGAGGTCGGACACCGGCAACGCCGGAAGGAGACAGCCCGGGTCGAGACCGAAGGAGAATTTGCAAATGTTGTCGAAAGAGAATCTTCTGAGGATGTCTTGCAAGTCAAAAACCGCGTTTGCAGTGGTTTTTGACTCCATGAAAGGGACGAGGCGCGTCTGGATCTCTTGGTTCACGAGCTCCATCGCGTAGGAGCGAATCGCGACGCTTCCGAGTTCCAAGCTCGCCATTTTGCGCTGAAACTTCCATGACTCGCCGTCCACGTTGAAGATTCCTTTGCCCAAAAGATCGCCGAGGATGGCGGAGAAGGGTTTCCCTTTGGGGTAGTTTTGGAAATTTGTCTTGAGAATGTGCTCGACGTTGTCTGGGTTTGATGTTATGGTGTTCCCCAACACGTGCACGTGGATGGTTCCCGTGGGGGAGTTTCGCAGAAGGTGCGTGTACCAGTCGCAGAGGTTGGGGAACTTGGCGCACCAGCTGAAAGTTAAGTAGCTCTTGCAGGTGTGGCAGTTACACCAGGGCTTCATCCGCGAGATGAAGAGGAGGAACGAGAAGAGGGAGAAAATGAGGGTGAAGGAGAAGAAGAAGACACCGCAGGTTAAAGACATTGATTCAAGAGAAACAAACCCTTTCAAATCAAAACTCATCTCTATGTGTTTCTCTCTCTCTCTCTTTGTGTGTTTTTTTAATAAGAGAAGTGTGAAGACGAGGGTTGGAATGTGTGATATATATAATGGGTTTGGTCCACCGTGGGAGTACTATTATTAGTTAATTAAAGTAAAGTAGCGATAGAATACAATGGGCACGAATAATCGGAATTTTGAGTGCAGTGGTTTTTGGTTTGTATTATTTAAATTTTTATGAGGCCGTATGGTATGGAAAATTATAAAATAGAGGAAATAAAAGAAAATGGTGGAAAGTTGAGGGTTGACATATGGACACGTAAAAGGCATAGTCGTCAACTCGTCGAGAGGGCAGAAGCGAAGCGGCATGAGTTACGCGTGCGCAAAATAATCAGACATCACCGCTGGGACATACGTCGTTATTGGGGCTGGGGCCTTTATTTCTCCCACGTGACCATAAACTATTACAACCTTTCAGATTATGATTAGCTTCTCTATTCATTTTCGCATAATGTTACATAATTAATTATTCATTTATCATTTTCTTATAAATAATTTAATTTTTTTATTATATCAACAAAATTCCCATTTTTAGTTATAAAGAAGGCTTTGTTAATAAAATTAAATTCTAATTTTCTGATTACTAGCTACGCCTAGAAAATAAAATATACATCTAAAATATACATCGATAACACATGCATAAAATTTAAATTTTTTTTACTAATTTAAGATTTAATAATTTATTTGTGATTGAATAGTGATCATATCAATATTAATAAAATAAAATATCATAATTGATAGTATAGTTATGTTTATTTTAAAAAATAAATTAAAAAAAATAATAATTACTAATTAATAGTGTAACAACTTTTTTACTTTATGTATATTCATTAAATACATACGCTTTTTCAGAATAATTAATGCTTTGCAAATTTAAACTCTAATTAATGGTTTTTTTTTTTCGATTAATCATACACTGTATTTTAATATTTTCATCATTATTTATTAGGGATGTTGACTTCAAAATATTATATGAAGTATTATAATTCATATTAAATGAAGATATTATAATTCATATAAATTCAATTTGATGATTTCTACAAAAAAAAATTTACACCAATATGATCTATTCTGTACACTTTGAAAATATAATATATACAAGTAATATGTACACAAAATAATGAGTCATGTATATACATATATAATACATGGTAGGATTTAACCATTGGTTGAGGAATATTCTTATTGCAAACAACAAATATTATTAACTTCTCATAAACTAAGAAAATTTAATATATATATATATATATAATATAAAAAAAAATAGAATATGTAATTATACTATTTTTTATGAGATATATAATTATATTATAACATTAAATTATCATTTAATTACAAACTATCATATAAAAAATGTTATTTTTATAATAATTATTTTAATAAATTAATTATTATGTATAATTGATATAGAAACTTATACTCTATTAATTAATTGTAGGACAATACTTAGTTATTAGTGTTATTCTTTTATTATAAATTTATAATTGAAGTTTTATAATTTAGAGTGCAATCATGTTCTTCGAGAGAGGCAAAACAAGTAGCAGATAGGTAATTTGCTACAGAAAGGTGTTATATTCCTTCTGATATTAAAATTTTTCATTCCCTATTTGGGTTCATTTTCTTTTGTTTACGGACAAGTTCGTTGTACTTTTCTCTCGTGATTTTAAATAATATATTTGGGCTTTAATGGTCCCATTTCACTAAAAGAAAATAATATAAATCTTATAAATGTATATTTATGTATATTATGAATGTAAAATTATAATTATGATTGAAAAGTGATATATACCACCTTTTTAAAAATAAAAAAAAAATTAATCTGCCTGAATTTTTTTTAATATTTTGTCCTTAATTGAAAATTCTTGTTGGTATGAATTTTAAAACAATTATTGTGAAAGATTTGCCAGAACTGGAATAATGATAAATAAAAGACGATATGTAATCAGATGATATTGTAAAAGAATTATATTATTAATTAATTTCTCCTATTTTAAAAAAACAAATAATTTTTTTAATTAATTAATAGTACATTAACTTTTATACAGCATATAATTTATATTCATTAAATTTATACGTTATATTTATTCCAGATAATCAATGGCTTATAAAGTTAAACTCTAATTAATGATTTTTTTTTTTTAATTACACCCTAATTCAAGTATTTCATTATAAGTGATGCAGATAGGAATGACAAAAATACCATGCACTTGTGGGTATCTGTGAGTAAAATTCGTTACGGATAATAAATAGATAGGTTAATTGGGTACTTACGGATAATGGAGACGGATAAATTTTTACCCGTTTATAAACGGGTCAGGGGCGGGTATGATGATATCCACACCCGCGGATACCCGTTTAATAATATTTCTTAAATATCATAATTATTCTTGTACCACTTAACCCTAAAACTACACTCTCTCATCTTATTTTCCTACAAAAGTGAGGTTGATGAAGTTACCAATATGTGTTAAGCATGTTATAGAATTATGTTAGATGTAATTTGATTAATTTTCTAGCTTTGATTAGACCAATAATATTTATGTATTTTAAGTTGTTTACTTTCGTTTGGAATTATGAGATTGAATTATTGTAGCTTTGTGATGAAACTTTAACTTACTTGTGAAATTAATGTATTTTAAGTTATTGATTATCTTGCATTTTTATTATTATTTCAACAAAATTAACGTTAAATACAAGTTCAAAATTAACATTGAATTTTTATTTTTAATATTTCAATGACACTAAATATAAACTTAAAATTATTTTAATTTTAAAAAATTTATAAATACCCATGGATATCCGTGAGTATTCAAGAAATTCATAAATAGTCACGCAGATATGGGATGGGTATGGAACCAATTTTCATTCAGCGAGGCGGGGGCAGGTTTACTATTACTCGCCTCCACGGGGCTCCATTGTGATTCCTAGATGCAGATATCAACATCAAAATATTTAATAAATATATTTCAATTTAAATAGTATAATAATATTTTATTTTAATTAATTAAATAAATAAATCTTTATTTTATGTGCATTTACTTTCAACCATTAATAATTATAAAAGAAAAATATAAAAAGATAAAAATATACGAAGAAAGATTAAAAAAAAAAAAATAGAAGGTTGGGGAGTATTAAGTATTCTATTAATTTTCACATAATGTGTATTGAAGTATTGTTAATTTATATTACTATTTGTTTTCAGCATAGTCGAAAGATATCTAAACAATTTTAACATGTTTAAAAGGGTTTGATTTCTGGCGATGCCTACAAAGAAGTGTCTTTATTAGGAAAGGCAAATTCCAATTTGGTGATCTATACATGTCTGGAAAAAAATATAGCCTCTCACTATATTCTTGATGTAATTAAAAAAGTGTTAAATTTATATTAACTTTTCATAATATAAAAATTGAATATTATATTGAATGGAAAAATAAGTTTGTTAATTTTGATAGTAATTATTTTAAAATTTTAATAATTAGGTGATTTTAATGTAGAAACTTATACACAATTAGATAATTATAAATTGACTTAAATATATTTTTAATCTTCATAAAATAAGTGAGTTTTGATTTTGATCCCTAAAATAATCAACATTAAAATTTATTAATTTTATAAAAATTAAAATCATATTTAAGTCTCATAAATTATTTTTAATATAACTTTAAGACAAATATTATTAAAGTTAAAAAAAAACTTACAGAACAAAGCAATTTGTTGAAATAAAAAATAATAAAATAATACAAGGTGTTTATAATTAAATGATAATGTATAATTGTTTTGTATTATCAATGTACAAGCTAATTTTTCTTATTTTAAAAGATAAATTAAAAATAATTTTAATTAATTAATTAATAGTGTCACTACTAAAAAAATATCATTTTCTTGCAAATTTTCCTGAAAAAAATATTTGCAGAAATTTTTTGCGAATTTTCTTGCAAAAAGATATTCGCAGAAATTTTTTACGAATTTTCCTGCAAAAAAATATTCGCAGAAATTTTTTGCGAATTTATTTGCGAAAAATAATTTACAGATATTTCTTACAACTTTTGCTACAATTTTAATAATCATAGAAATTTTTTTCCATGGTAAAAATTTGCAGAAAATATTGTAAGAATTTTATTTTGTTTCTTGCAGATTTTCTTGCAAAAATAAATTCGCAAGTAATGTTTACTAAATAGTAGAAAAATTTTGCAAGTAACTTTTCCTGTGAATTTTCCTGCAAATTTTAATTTCATAGGAAAAATAAAAATATATATTTAAATTTATAAGTTTAATATTTTTAAAAAAACTTCAAGTCCCACATCGATTGAAAATAAAGCAATTAAAGAGTATATAAGTTGGGGCAACACTTACCCTACAAGTTGATATATATGGTTGAATGTTAGACTTATAATTTACAATCTTAAAATTTAAAAGATTATGTATCACATGTTGGAGACATTGAAACAAATGCTTCGGATGAATTCATTGTGAGCATTTGAAAGTTGAAAAATTATTGATAGAATTTATAGTAATTTCTTTAATTTTTTTTGTAAAAAATATTGCTGCAAAATTTCTTGCAAAAAAATTCGCAGGAAACTTTCCTGCAAATTTTTTTTTTTGCAGGAAACTTTCCTGCAAATTTTTTTCGCAAGAAATTTCGCAGGAAAATTTTCTGCGAATTTTAAAATTCGTAAAAAAATATTATCTACAAAGGTATTACATGTAGATAAAATTTTGCAAGAACAATGTTTCCTGCGAATTTTTATGAAATTCACAGAAAAAGTCGCATGTAATAAGATAAATTCTAGTAGTAGTGTGTAATGACTTTATATTATCGTATATTTTTAACTCAATAAATTAGTATAACGATTAAACAATTTACAACCATACATTATGAAAACGACTTATTTAATAAAATTTTATAAATTCTCGTTGCATGTAAAATTTGTTTGAGCTAATGACAGTCAAAATATTGTAATTAAGATAGGTTTCCTGACCAATAGAGTGGAGCTGGTAAAAAAAATGTATATTTATTATATTCTTTTTTGTAGTTATTGATGTTTCATAAGTATTTATTTATTCCAGGATAATTAATGAATGCATTATAAATTTAAACTCTAATTAATGATTTTTTTTCAATTACACCCTAATTTAATATTCCATTCTAAGTGATGAGACATCAAGATCAATATAATATATTAAATAAAGATATACAAATTAAAATAGCATAATAATTTCTTAATTTTTTTTATTTTAATATCTCAAAAACAATATTTTATTTTAATTAGATAATAGTAATTTTTTATTTTTTGTATATTAAATTTAAACGTTAATAATTATAAAATAAAAAGAAAAAAGATTAAGAAAAAAAAATGACGAAGACAGATACATGACATGTTGTACTAATTTTTGTCACGTGACGGATTGTTAATTTCTTGTTGTGTGGGCCAAAACTTTTTTATTATTTCGGCTCTGTGTTTTGGACTCTTTACAGTCCGAGCCAGCCGTCAGTTGGAAAAACTGGTGCCAGTTTGCGTCAACTCTACGTACAACCTTTTTTTCCACGACGACATAGGCTTAGATTTTGTTTAGTTAATGAAATAAAAATTTAAATAAAAAAAAAGTAAAATTATCTAAAATAATAATTTTTATTTGTCGTAAGTATAAATAGTAAAATTGTAATTTTTTCACATTTATCTCTTTATTTTTGTTTTTTTTTCAAAATGGAAATAATTTATTTTATTAGAGACCACATATTTATTCTTAGTTTCTCTCTAGTTTTCTTGTAGAGCAAACAAAAGAAAACAAAAAAATCGATAAACAAGTTTTCTATCTTACCCTTTCCTTAATGGTATCTTTCATTCAAACAAAACAATAGCTTGAGGTCTATATACTTATCATCTCGTGTCGGCATTTTGGGCCTAGTGTGTGTGTGACTGCTGAGCTGAACTCACACGACTACAAAAGGATTCAATTAAGTATCGCTTTCATATGTACACTCTTCATTCAGAGCTGGTGAATAGTTCTGCACGTTTTGTTTTTTGGTTTATTTTAACAAAAAATAAAATGAATAAAATGGCTTATGTGATGGCTCAGTCGGCAAGAGTAAGTCCTCAAGTTGAATACAATCATGGGACAACTAAATCCTAACGCCAACTGGGCAACTCGTACAATTTACAATACGATGTTTTGGAGTGCTCCACTAGTGGGAATCAAATGGATTCTAGCATGGTGAGTGGAATCGTTGTAATTCTTTTCGTAAAAATAAATGGATTTAAGCATTAATTATATATATATATTTTAAATCAGAATATAATGTACTTAAAAATTACTAGTTACTATTTTTACACTATAAGATTGTTGTCTATGTATTAGGAGTTATATCTATTTTTTTTCTCAAAAACCCTGTTTTCTTTTTCTTTGAAACTTTGTAACTAGTGATGATTCAAAGTAATTTGGAGTAAAGAATCCTGTGGTGTAGGTGCAAAGCTCAGGGCTCATTTCCTTCTCCATTTCTTCTTCTACCTCAGAGTAGCTCGAAGTTCTTCCACGGTTACATTTTGTTTCGATATAAGCGAGGCTAAAATCCAGAATTTTAGTTGAAACGTTGGGTTGTTGAATGAATTAAAAACTTAATGTTGATAGAATTTCTGAAACTTATAGCTTTGGAGATGGATTTGAAATGGGTTGCATGTTAAAATTGAGGTTTTGATGTTCTTGATGAAATGTTAAAATTTTGATGGTTTCTTTAAGTTGTGGTTGATGCATGTTACTTTTCCTTTGATTTTTTTAGTTGTATGTCGTGAAAATTGGAAGGTTTGAGGTTGCATGAATGTGTTATTGCATAAGTTGAGAGAAATTAGAGATTTGGGATATTTTTCATTGATGTTGAAAAATATGAGTTCTTGGACCAAGCATGAGTTTCTCGTTGAGTGTGAGAATTGGGAAGTGCCTCTAGAAGGTTGAGGCTTAACATGAGATTCTGTGTTGAGTGTGAGGGAGGTTGAGGCTGAGCATGAGTTTCACGCTAAGCATGAGATTCACGTTGAGAATGAAAGTTGAAATGTGCCTTTGGAATGTTGAGGCTTAACGTGAGATTTTGCATTGAGCATGTGGACCTAGTCAAGTACGTTTATTTTCTAATTAAGTTGGTTGTTTGCTTGGTGAATGAGTAGTATGTTGAAAGCTAATTGTTTGAGTTGTTTTATGGTTAAATGATGATGAATAAGTTGTAGGGATGTTGTTGTATGGTAAGGAACTTTATATGTTGAATGATGATAAGTTGTATATCGGTGATTATGTTGTGAGTTGCTAGTTGAAAGTTGAGTCGAGTAGTACGTTGCGTAGTTGTGTTGCTGTGTTGGGATTTTATACGAATAATGTTTATGTGTTGTTAAGATGTATGATGACTAATAAGTAGAATATGAGTAGTAATGATTGAGTTGTGATATGTAGAGTTGTGTGTTGATTTCGTTGTTGTGTTGATTATGTAAAAAATTGTTGTGTTGTTAAGTTGTGATGATCACTTAGGATTAGAGGAGAGATTTTTGAAAGTTGCATATCCAATTGTGTGGATATTATGTTGTGATACTCTGAGAGCTCAATTTGTTAAAAACCCCTTTTTGAGAAGTTAACCCTTGAAGTGGATAATTGTGATGGATATCGTCAAAGATCTTGTTGGTATCATTTATGGGCAAGATCGAAGCACACGTGTATAAAGTGACTCGTTGAGTAAAGTACGAAGTCAGAAATATAGTTCCTAGTCAAGTATCATAAGGCATAGTACTTGGAAGGTAGTCGATGAGCTAATTTTATAAGTAACTTAGTTAAGCTAACTAATTTCGTGGTAGGCCCAACACTACAAGAATTTCGCGGATTAGCGAGGGAATTTAGCGAGGGATATAAATCCAAGCTATTTCCTCGCTAATTAGCGAGGGATTAGAGAGGAATACAGTTCCTCTCTAATCCCTCGCTAATTAGCGAGGAAATAGCTTGGATTTATATCCCTCGCTAAATTCCCTCGCTAGTCCCTCGCCATTCTGTTTAGCGAGGGATTTGCGAGGGATTTGCGAGGGATCTTTCCCTCTCTAATTCACAATTTTCTTGTAGTGCAAAACCCAGTTGTTCTATCCTAACCATGGTACTAAGCTTCCTTATTTAAATGACTTCATTAGAAAACCGAGTTACTATGTTTTGGATTTATATCTAATTTACTGTTGATCTACCAAATCCAAAAAGATCACCATGTGTTGTCGATTTGGTAGGATCAAGCCATTTAAACTGCTTACCCTATGTTGTATGAGAACTCCTAGTTGAAATACGTGATGATACATATAATTATTGTGTTGAAAATACTGTGTTGCTATGATGATTAACTTGTGTTGATAATGTTGTGATGTTAAGTCGATATTATGTGGTGGTAAATTGAGTTGTTGTGTTGATGTGTTGTATACTGTGATGTCTTGTGTTAGCAATGTTGGAGGTGAGATGATGATGTGATGATGTACTAAAAATGTTGATGTTCCTATGTTGTATATATATGTTACTTTTTTTTACTCTATATTACCCTCGTGTGTGTCCATGTGGTTTTGGACTATGATGATCTTACGTGATACGAGAGTAGGGTAGGGATAGGACTGAAGTGTTGTAGTGGAGACCATTCAGTGACATTGGAGTTGGATTTTTTTATGACTACTTATTGGTGGTAGATTTGTATAGATAGTTGTATATTTACATTTACAATATCACTATATGTATATTGCACATATTTGTGTAGTGTTGTTTCATCCTTATATGTATGCGATATAGTACATATTATAATATATTTAAGTATATGATCTTAAGTTAGTTACTTTTTGCTGCTAATAACTGTGTCGTTTAGTGTAGAGATCATGATTGGTTGTTACGTGAATAGAATTGAATTTACTCGAATGAAAGTTTAGAATTTTATTTATTTATTTTAAAATTTTTATTATATATTTATTTTTATTTAATTATTTTAACTAATTTTTAATTATCTACTTACTTTTAATTATTTATTTCTTTTATTTCAAAATATTATTTATTTAGTTATATAAATTTTTATTTAAATGATTAAAATAATAAAAAAATATTTTTATTTATTAACTTTATTATTTATTTATTTATTTCTCTCTCTCTCTCTCTTATATATATATATATATATATATATATATATATATATATATATATATATATTACTTCTCATTATTTCTTTTTTATCTTACTAAACATACATAATATTATTTTTCACCTATTTTTCTTCAACCAAACAATCAAATTTTCACTTTATTTCTTATTTTTCACTCATTTACTTCTTTCTTTTAAATGCAACTTTGCTAAAGCTTTATGGTCTTGGCTTCAAAACATGATACATGTTATCATTGATTTGTCATCTGTCATCCCGCTTTTTAGTTTCTTACAAAGAAGTTGGAGTAGCCAAATGATGGATATTTTGACCTCTACAATGGTGCATGTCATTTGGATCATTTTGCTAAGGAGAAATTGTTTGCACTTCAATAATAGAGCTCTTTTATTTCAACACTCAATTTTAGTGGTTGTCTTTGGCGTTTCTTTAACAGGTAAATTGTCCAGTAATTATGGTTCTCGCTTCATGGAAGAATTTAATATCTTGAAATGTCTCATGGTTCCTATTCATTCGTCAAAGCCCATTTTTATCAAGCAAGTGAATTGGTACCCTCCGACTTTCAGCTTTATAAAGTGTAACACAAATGGTGGTGTTCAACTCCCCAAGTCATGTTGCTTGTAGTGGTATTTTTAGAGATAGTAGCAAAGCTTTTTTAATTAGATGGATTTGTATCCTACATTGGTACTAAGATTGTTTTGCATGTTGAACTTATTGTTGTTATGTGTGCTATTGAACATGCACATGATATTGGGTGACACAAGCTTTGATTAGAGTACGATTCTAAGCCTATTTGGACGTTTTTGGAAACATCCAAATTATTCCTTGGAATGTTCGTTACAAATAGAAACATTGTCTCTCACTTTGTTGGCATATGCATTTTTTCATTCTCATATTTATATGGAAGGAAGTCAATATACTGATAAATTAGCTGATTTTGATTTAAATTATAAGATTCTTTATAAGTGGTAGTCTATACTACTTTATTTTATTTATGAGGTTTTTTTTTTGTAATCGTTGTGATTTACCTTCCTTTTATTTTTGTTAATTTTTTCATGTGTTTTTGTATAATTATCCCGTGTCATTGTTACTATTTTTCTTATTTTTATATATTTTTTATGTTTTAAAATGATTATTAAATTTTAGAATACTAATCTTATTGGAATGCCTTAATTTTTTAATGATGCTTAACATATTTAAACTTTTATTGAAAAAATATATACTTTTATTATTTTTTACTTCTCACTTTTTTCTCTATCAAACACGCGTTAGAGATACTTCACTTCATCAATGGATATTTTGTTATGAGAGTTAATTCCTAGATGAAGAAGGATCCGTTTACTCTAAGAATAAGTATGCATAAATTTACTCCGTTCAATAATTTATGTTTTACATTAAATTTCAAATGATCCAACTGTTGAATTTAAAATTCTTAATGCATAGATTAAATTTGCAAACTTTTAAAAAAATTAAAATTATTTGATACTTCATTTTATTAATTTAAATTAACAAATAATTATAAAATTATTTTATATATTGATTTAAATTAATAAAATAAAATATTAAATAATTTTTAAATTTTTTAAAATTTATAAATTTAACTTATATATTAAAAATTTTTAATTTAATAAATTTGATATAAAATATAAATTATTGAATAAAATAAATCTAAATAAAATTACTCGATGATGGATTTCCTAGATATATTTTAACATTTTGGAAAACGGTACTCTCTACTTGTTAAATTGATTTCAATATTAAACTTGTAGGTGGGATTTGATTGGACGTTCCGGATGATATATGTCTGAAAACTCAGATACATATCATATCGGTTCCTTCAAATCGTTATCCAAAGCACTTTTGCTATTAAAAATCTTACTTTTTTACTTTACGTTAATCTTATTCTTGATGACAGTGTGTTGGTTTAAAATTATCAAAACTAATTTTACTTACATATATTTCAACGTAATAATAACCTCTGATTTAATAATAATAAGAAGAAAAAACAACGCAGTATATTATAGCAATAACGTAAACAAAACAACAATATGCTTGTTGTCGGTGAAAATTGATTCTGAATGAAAAAATTAACGATGACTCTAACTAATAAATTATATTTTAATCAGTGGAACTTAGAATCGAGACTAACTGTGAATTCATTTTTGGTTGAACTAGCTAACACTTTCTTTTCAAGTTGTAGGAGAATAATTAAGGTTGCAATTATTTAAAATATTTGAAATATAAATAGCGTTGTTTTTTTTTTCTTCAACCTAAATCATCAATGACATCTAAGGTCTTGATTTTTAAATTTTTTAAAAAATTTCATCGTAGTTTTGCCGTACTTAAGTTGATCAAAAGATAATAATTTAGTTAAAATAATGTACTAAAATATTATCTTTCACCATTTAGACAAAATAATTTAAAAGATTATTTAGACAAAATAATTATAAGATTATTTTTTGATATCTTAAAAAAATGATGAGATTATCAATGTTTTAAAAATAAAATAAAAGACGTGACACATAATCTTGTATGTGTACTCATGTGAAAGGCGTAACAATTCATTGCGTCTTTAGTTGACGATAGGATTAGGTATCGACAAGTCCAAAATCTCATATCGAATGAACTCACGTTATTTAATTTTGATCCTAATCTCTTTGAATGCAATTTTGGTTCAAGCAGGTCAAGTAAGTATTGGGTTACAAGTTTTAACGAGCATATATACTCGGTTTGGGCTAGTGTAATATTCTTCTACTTCAAATTATAATAAGTAATTTTTCACAATATATAAAAGCGATTCAATAAAAAATAAATTAAACATTGTTATTTTAGTAAAAATGTTCACAATACTTTCATAAGTTAAAACTTTTAAATTAAAATATGATTAAACTTTCCAAAATAATCAAGGTAAAGCATGATTGTCTAATTACATAAAATTCCGGTAAGATAAAAAGTCATAAAATTTATGAACTTTATCAACCTAACAAACATAACTTCTCTAGTCTCAATGTCATACTATCAGAGCATGATCAGAAAATAACCAAGGAAGCATTAAGTTTTCTCTCCATCAAACCCCTCCTCTTGTACTTGATTTAAGATTGTAAATGGCGACCAACTTAAATGCACACAAACATAAGAAGTGAAAATATACCACATCCATGTACAACACATGAGTCATAAGGATAACACTAACAAGACATATAACATGATTAAGCTTTATACATGCATTTATATACATATCCAACATTCAAGGTAACACTTGTCTCAATAACATCGACCACTCTACCTTCATTTATCATCAAAAACAATCATTCATGTAATCCAATCAATTATACTTGTGTAAATAAATGTGTCTAATTCTACATGCATGTGGTACCTTCATTCATCATCAACAACAATCATTCATGTAATCCAATCAATTATGAGTCATGGAACAAGACTACCTCATCTATGGTGATCTATCTTCAACTAGGGGATGTCTATCAAAACCATGTCAAAATGTTACAATTGATCATGGTTATTTCCCATTTTCATTAGAGGTTCCTCACCATAACACCCCCAAGGCCTAGTTATATGACATTTGAAACCTATCTACATAAACTCACTATCTTACAATAAAACATGTATATATGGACTCTATTAACAATACTACAACGTTATATATATAATAACTACTAAATGACACATGTCAGACCGCAATACTAGACTTATTCACAACACACAAAACCCGCTTGGATCTCATCAATGTTATTCATAGCCTAGACTTACATGCTTAACATCATCATATCTCATCAACTCAACCATACCTCATCATTATTCATTTAATACATCATAATGTCACTATACATCATCATCATAACATCACATCATAACATTATGCATTATCATTACTCATACTATTCACTCATCACATATAATAGCGCTAAAATATCATTCTCAAGGCAAACATCCACATTTCATATCATATATGGGCACAAAGTCTAAAAAACAAAGTCTTATAAACATAATTTCACCCCTTTGTCATAACTCACTCATCACTCATCCAAAATCATCTCCTTTCACACTTTCTTTATTAGTATAAGTATTTCAAACCATTCTTAAGATTAGGCACTTAAAGAATAAAGCAACTCACCATTACAACTCACAAATTATCTATTCTTATCTCAAGCATTTTGTGATATCGTGTGGTCTAAACTTGATATCTAGAGCTATACCAATGGTATCAAGATCAGTGACGGATCCAGAAATTTTAGATAGTGGGAGCAATACTTATTCATATATTTATAGTATTAAAAATTTTACATATAAATTTTAAAAGCATAAATATATATCATAATTATTTTTTACAAGATTTTATATCTACGATTATAATTAAAGATGAAAATAAATTATGCCAGACTAGATTTCATAATAATTTAATAGGTTTGAACTTAACTTTCTTTAAAATTATATATCCTAAGTATGACTTATTTATCTATCATAGATATTTTTTTAAGTGTTTAGTTATAGCTACAATCCTAAAGACCTACTTTATAATAATTTAACACTATTAAAAATATAAAAATAAATATGTTAAATCTTATAAAAATCAAGTTTAATTTATTTACGATATAAACATGTTTTTAATACCTAATATATATTTTTAGATGATAATTTATTTTAAAATATATTTTATAATAACAATTCTAAATGGAACATATATTTTCTAATCTTTCTTATTTTATTTTTTTTAATTAACATATACAAGTTTACTATTTTAATTTTTTTAATCAACGTATACAATAAATAAAAAATACAAAAAGGAAACATACATACTGTAAATTTTATTTTTATCAAAGATTGATTCATTATTAAGGAGTATTTTTTTATCACATAAGAGAATTAATCTCTTTCAAAAATTTGACAAACATCAAACAAATAAATATCTTCTTTGAATTTATATTTTATATATATGATGATTTAAACACACACACACACATATATATATATAATAATATAATTTTTATTTTTTAAAATATATTATTTTTTGAATAAAAAATATGTATGTGTCAAATAGTAGTGGGGGCAAGTGCCCCCACTCTTGACAATGTGGATCCGTCCCTGATCAAGATATCTTAATTTTATTAAGAAATTAAGATAATTATCTAAAACTTCTATGTTGATCTCAAGGGTTAGTTTACCATCTATTTAAAAAAAAAATTACAAAACTGTATAATTTTAGCCTAATTTTGAAAACTTGACCTTCACTCACTAATTTGATTATAACTTGAGTTTTAGACCCCCCCCCCCTCTTTGGGTAATTTAAAAATCATTGGAAAATTAACATCTAAGGCTACAACTTTTACGAAAATCATGAAACTAAATTCGGTCATCTAAGGGTCCTTTACAAGACTCTCAAGTTGCAAATATTACTCTTCATGCACAAAACTTGAGGCTTTCTCAAAATCTGTTATTTAATAACTTTTAATTCGATGAAGTTTTCTCAAATTTCACCTTTAGATTAAAATTTCATTTCACTTAGATCATACATACAAAATTTTATATTAATCCAAAATTATTAAATACATCATTCATTATATATATATATATATATATATATATATATATATATATCAAAATTGACGTAATAGATACTTTGAAAAAATACAAAAAATATGAATAGTTTGATCACATTTTTTTTATTGTTCAATTTTAATAAAATTTGGCATATGTGCTTAAGGTAATATAGAGTTTCAATCTAACGGTAAATTTTGCGCAAACATCTTCAAATTAAAAGTTATTATCAAATTTAAAATGAGACTTAATCTCTTTATATATATATATATATTAATCAACTATAAAAATATATATCTTTCCAAACTGTCCAAACAGACAATTTAAGATTTAATACAATGATTATACATTAATTGTGTAACCATTGTATTCAATCTCAAATGGGAAACTAAGGTTCACTCACATTCGATCAATTAATATTCTTAACAACTATAAATTATGTTAAATAAATCCAAGCCATGTTATGGGTTTATTTAACTATGTACATTATGGTATACACATATAACATTTATAATTTTTTTATTAAATTACTCAAACATACTCTAAAAAAGTAATATAAAAGTCCATTATAGCTACTAAAGAGGATCTCAAATGAGTTCCCAAAATAGGTCATTACTTTGCAACAAAACAGTCATATTAATCACCAAAATAACTTTATTATAAGCATAAGAAACCACGTGCAACTACCCCATAATAGTCCCAAACCAACATATTCTATGGAACAACAAATTAGCACATTACATAAACACACAATACCAACAAATTATGCACTCAAACCATGTCAACAACATCTCAACAACACTTGGTAAACCAAGAAAAACCATACATAAAATACCAACAACGAAAATTATAAACACAAAAATACACAAAAAAATAAGGCAATACAAAGTTCTCAATCAAATAGTACCAACAATACCAACTTCTTGTCAACAGCACTTGGTAGCACAAAGCTTGAGTACGAAAATACGAGAACAAACATGAGAGCAAGGTAATGGCTAAACGAAAAAGTCTGAACGGAATAGACATTGGTTAAACGAACCTGAATAGAAGGACAACAAACACAGAGAAAATGCATCACTTTATACTCTAAAAACACGAACAAACCCTAAAACAACAATTGAAGGAGAAGATGAGTTCAAACTTGAATGACGAGACGATTTTGCTCACATTAGTTGACAAATGCGAAGGAAAGAGTTTGCCTTGATCGCAATGGTTCATGGAATCATCGAAAACATCAATTGAATAAATTGTCAAAATAGTCATAATTGATGAATTCACGGGAGAAAAAGAATAATAGTAACTAATGAGAATGTGAATAGATTCATGCCCTCTCTGTCCTAATAAACGGTAGTTCTATGACAGGTGACAAAATACCTATTATAAAATGTTCACATTCTATGACGAATAAATCAACATTTATCATAAAATATTTTGTCATATTTATGTGAATAACATCCAACATTAAAAAAAAAAAATGTGTCAAAAAATATATATTTTTCACTTGTCCACTCACGATGCATAGTACAAAACTCATCTTGTTTTGATAAATAGTTTCTAAAAGAATCCTACATTGATCAAATAGTCCATTTCAAATATAATCTTATATCAAAGTCGGTGGTTATCGACAATGACATTATTACTTAAAAGTTACTAACATGTTTCCAAGTAGCCCTTGATCATTGAAATTGCAAAAGAAATTTGTTCACAAAATGAACGCAGCAAATTAAACTACGAAGAAAAAATGTATACTCAATCTGCAATGTCACGAAATGTTTAGTGAGTGTGGTGAATTGAAACTAAAGCACGTGGAACTAGAATTCCACGAGAATTACCTGGAGATAAGAATTAAGAATGAAATGAATGGGTGTTTCAGATTCGAAAACGTACTGTTTTTCACTGTTACTTCATCATGCGGATTTCTTTTTTGGCTGCGCTTGTCGGCAACATTCGTTTGCAAAGAACAAGTACTGTACATATATGGGTGTGACCACTGACCAGATTCACATCAAAATGGTATTTCCACTATAACTGGTTAGGATCAACACTATAACCCTTCAGAATATAATCTTATTAGTGTTCATTTTTAAGTCTTTTATCACTAACTCTAATTAGTTTAGTACATGTTCAAATAGTTAATAAAATATTAGATATTGATTAAGATAATTAAAATAATAAATTAAATTTATCTATTAACAAAAAAAACAATTGCACTATAATAAATTTAAGAAAATTTATAATATCTACTTTTATTGAAAATCTACTAAAAAAATTCAAATATAAAATTTGAATGTATATAATTAAAATTGACTATTTAAAAGCAAATATATAATTCCCAAAATTTAGTTACCAAAAACAACTTTTTTAGTTTATAAAAAAAAATATATATTACTCTACTAGATGAATTTAGCTGTCAATAAAAAATAACTATGGTCAAAATTTCATTAAATTTGTGGTTAAAGTTAATTACTTATTTTCTTGTATGATTAATATTAATTACTTATTTCATTTGTAATTATTATAAATACATTTAAGAATATAATTATAGGATCAAATAATATGTGCTAAATTTACAGCAGCTTTCAAAGTTTAGACAGAACACGTATCAATTACACAGATTTTTATAACACATATTAATATATGATTCTTCATGAATACTAATTAGTTTTAGATGGAAATCATAATTATTTTCAACCAAATTTTGTCATTCATAATATGATAAATAAAATTAAAATTAAAATTAAAATCAATCGTGCCAAAATCAGCAAGAAACATTAATTACATTTTACTATGTAATTGAAATTTAAAATTATTTTTTGTGTAAATTTTTAATAAAGGTAAATATAATTTGTTGACACATTTTTTTTACCTTTCTTATAGTATGAAAAAAAAAATTGAAACAATATTGATCATGAGTTATTTAATATTCTATCAAAATTCATCACATTTTAATTTATCTTTATATATTAAATTTTAATAGTTATATTGTACGAGAGAGTTTTAAGAAAAAAATTGTTTTAGGAAGAGTGTTTCTTACGGAACTTTTATTAAATGGAATAGTTATATTGTACGAGAGAGTTTTAAGAAAAAAAATTGTTTTAGGAAGAGTGTTTTTTACGGCACTTTTGTTAAATGAGATGATTTTTTTTTTTTTTGTAGATTTTTCAACTTCTTATTTATTTTAACTTGTATTTATCAAATATATTTTTTAAAATTAATTTTAATAATTTTAAAATAATCTTATATCACAATATATATTAAAAAAATATATAATATAATTTACATGTTCAAAAATATTTATTTATATAACTTTTAAATAATAAATTTATAAATTAAAATATATTCTATTTATTTATTTCAAAAAAAATATTGTAAATTTTATTTATATATAATATACATTTCATATGTGCATAAATTACTATTTTTAATTAACTTTACAATGAAAAATAATTTAAATTAAAACTCATTCATTCAAGTATATAATATAAAAGCATATCATGACATGTATCAATTTTCTTCAAATGAAAAGTGTACCCGTAAAAGGATACTTCTCTCTATCTTTTATTGATACATTCACTCTCATTCACTCCTATCCATGTCGAGGGGGTACACAAGCAAAAGGTACTCAAATACTTAAATAAGTTATTCATTTAATATATTAAATGTGAATAATGAATAATAACTTTTACATTAAGATATTAACTATTTATACTAATCATAATGAACTCATATCTCAATGAGGTGTAAGTTAGGGTTACTAATAGGTAATATGTCAATAATTTTGTAACAATGATTAAATCTTAATCACCTTTGATCATCATAATTTAAGTTGTGAATCTCCACGTCCCATCTGGTCTTATCTAAGGGCAAACCTTGCTTATGTGAACCTTTCAGTCATCAAGGGTGCCAAGGAATTTTAACTTGTTTGTTGTGAACCCCTTTGGTTACCTTGGATGTCAAGGTGGTTGAATTGTTGGTGAACCCTTCGACTACTGAGAGAATTGAGGAAGTTGAACTTGATGGTGTGACTCTGTCGAGGGGTTGAGTTTGCTTGAACATTTCCTTGGACTACTAGTGATGCCAAAAGGGGTGATTAAAGTTTTATACATGTGATCCCTTTAGCTACCTCATGTGCCCATGAGAATTCTATAGTTATTGAGAACACCGAAATGATCTCAGATTCGTCAATTTATGATTATCGAATGACTTATCCAATATAAAAAAGATACATGTCGCAAGTATTACACTAATGCAAAAAATAAATATATTAACTATAGTATAAAAGCACAATTTAGATTAATAATAACTATAATAAAAAGGCACAATTTAGATTAATATTTTAAAAAAATATTAATATTTCAACGATTGTCATTGAATTTCTAACTCAACTAGAAAATTTAAAAAAAAAATTGGAAACCTTGGATTGTTATCATATATATCAAGAGAATTAACATAGAAGTAAAATACAAATAATTAAAAAAAACTAAATCCTTTAAGTATTTATATTTCATATGATTCTCTTAAATTGAAAATTCCACTTAGTGACTATTATTTAAATATTTTAATTATAATTTTCATGAATTAAAATTATTATTATTTTTTGAAAATTATTGACTGAATTTACATGAATTTGAATTATACTAAAAAAATTGTCATATTTAAATTTATTTATCAAAGGGAACATTTAAAAAAAATATTTTAATTAAACGTAAATGTGTATAAAAATGTATATCTTTTAGTACCGGTTATTTCTAAATTTATTCTATAAACAGAATATGATATTAAATGTACTAGAAAAAATGGTAAATCAATTTAATTGATTGATAATTATGTTAATTATATAGTTAAAATAATCATATCAATTGCTATACATTTTCATTTATTACATTCATTAATAATAATAATTATATCTGATAAGTATTTGGCTATATATAAAATAAAATATCTTATGGTCAAAGTAAACTTCATAAAAAAATATTATAAATATATTTACGAATTCAATCATATCTTCCAACAATATTCGTTTAAGTTTTCAGGATTGAAAGTACATAACACACAATTACACGTCTCAACATTAATATTTTTTAGTATAAATTATATTTATTTTTCTAATCTTATCTTTAATGATATAATAAATGAAGAAAACAGTCAACATTAACTGCATAATGAAATAGTTATAGATATATTTATGAATTTAATCATAAGTTCAAAAAAATGTGTTAGAATTTATAGTTGCTTTCAAGATTTGTAGTATACCGGTCACTTACACAAAGTTCTGATAACACGTTCTGATATATGATCTTTCGTAAATACTTCATTTAAATACAAGTTATAAATCATTTTTTTTTTTTACCTAAGTTCGTCATTATTAAGATACATGCAGGTGTTACAAAATGGGCACTTTTTATTTTGTACAAGTTAATGTTGATTACTTATTTTATTTCATTTAAGCCTGTTTATTGTCTAACTAATTTCATCATCAAACTAAATATGCATTATCTAAATTTTTGTATAATTATCACGTGTGTTCAAAATCTTGAAATGGGCACTTCTTACTCTGTGAGTTAATGTTGATTATTTATTTCATTTCATTTAATCATATTTATTGTCTACCTAATCTTGTCATATCAAACTAAGCATTCATGAAACATCATAGTGTTCAAAATCTTGAAAATTATTTTGAAATCAATGTATTATCCAAATATATGACTAATCTTGAATGTATTTATTAAGATGTGTTTAATAAAATAATTTATTCCCTTCAAATCATACTGTTTTTTGTTTGACTTTTTTTTCTCTAATTTTTTTTAATGTTTTACACATTTTAAATAAATTTTTTTTACGTATATTCATATTTGAGAATTATATTTTTACTTTATAACCATAATTGCTCTTACTATACAATCAGGGATGGGAATAGATTAGACTTAAATAGGAACTTAAGATATGACCTCTTTAAAGTCTGGTCTGGTTTGACCTGTTTAATAAAAAAATTAAATTTAAGTTTTTAAAAAAACTTATTTATATAAAAAGGTATAGAAAAATATGTTAGGCATGATAGATCGACCTATTATTTATATAATATAATAAAAAATTAATATATTATTAAAAATATAAATAAATAAATTTATAAAAAAAATTCAATATTAAAAAAATTATACAATTATTTTTTATTATAGGTTTTTAAGCTTACAACCTGTGCATGAGTGTACACCAACATACATGGTTACACATGAATTGTTCCTTTAATAGAAAATGATTCAATTTTTCTCCTATATTTTTTTTAAATTAAATTTTTTAAAATATTGAACAAACTATATTTTAAAAAGAATTTTTTTTTATTTTAAAAATTAAGTTTATTGACCTAATTAATATTAATAATTTAAATATGTTTTAAAATTGGCTAATAAGCCAAGCTAGACTTTAAAAAGGTCAGGCCAAACCTATAAAAAAACCTATGATAAATAATATGTCAAGTTTAGACTTTAGTTTTGCAGAACAAGTCCAACCTATATATTCAAAACCTGACTTGACCTGTCCTATTCTTATCTCCATCTACAATATACATATTCCAAGATATTAAATAAGAGTTTTTTTACATTAAATTGTGCGCTTTGTTAATAATCATTGATTTTATTAACTTTGATTGTTGTTATGGTTAGTTGTTAATTGTTGTGAGATTCTAAAGATTAAAGAATTCTTATGAGCTTTAGTTGTTAGGAGTTGCTCTAAGTAGAGCTCAAATTGACTTGTTAAAGGGAAGGGTACATAAAGCTTTCTTTAATACTTGAGTTTCACAAGTTCATTTCTAAAGAAAACTTATAGAGAAGTTGGAGAAATGAGCTATAGAGCCCTAGAGTCATTGAGTAATAGAGTAGTGATTCAAAGCTGTTGGAGTTGAGAATCAAGTGGTGGCGATTCTGTTGGGATACAAACAAGTCCCACATCGATAAAATAACACAACAAATAACAACTTATATAATACAAACATACTTCAATGATTGAGAGGCCTTTTGGGTGATGACCAAAAAGCAAAATCGTGAGGGCTAAGGCCCAAAGCGGACAATATCTCATCATTGTGGAGTATGTTTGTGTAATAACCTTATAAAAATAACTCATAAAATATCCTCTCAGACAAATACCAAAATATAACCTATCAGTGGTATCAGAGCCGCAGGTTGGTGTGACACCCTCTACCCCAACGTTAATACACAATAAATGTAAACAATAATTTCTTTTTCTTTTTGAGTAAATAAAATCTTTCATAGTTTAATAACATTTTTCATGTATAGAACAACTGCTTCAAATCTTATAAGGTAGAAGATTCACATTCGTAACTCATCAATCATAAAAAAAAAGTCAAAGATAAGTATTAAGCTCAATAAATCATATAAAGGAGAATATATATTAATTCCAGTAAAGGTGGCAGTGCCTCCTAGTTAGGAATTAATATATCACTTTCAAATCATGTAATAAAATAGTATGACAAAGATATACATTTTGGTCTTTTCTCAAGAACGTTCAAAATTACAAAGGAAGAGAAAATTAAAACTTTTAAAATAATAACATAAAAAAAAAACAAGCCTAGCTATGCCCGATGTCACATCCTATCAGAGCACGCTCAACTGAAGCCTTAAGCCTCATTACCAACATTCTCATGATGCTGATTACCTGCAACATAATTTAAACATATACAAAAATAACAAGGGAGTGAGAAATATCTCACTCAGTTTCAGGTGCAGAAATAAAGGTTAGATAGCACCCACACACACACAACAAATATAAGTCACATATAAACAATACACATACATCATCAATATCACATATATACTCATTTATCATGCAATGATGTCATGGACTCGACTCATAAATGCATGCATGTGGCGCCATACGGAAGATTCACAATTCATCGTTGGTGACCCTAAGGTACACCTGGTTACATCACTGGTGACCCTAAGGTACACCTTGTTAGCATGTTACATCGTTGGTGACCCTAAGGTACACCTTGTTAGCATCTTACATCGTGGGTGACCATAAGGTACACCTTATTACATCGTGGGTGACCATACGGTACACCTTATTAGCATATTACATCGTGGGTGACCATACGGTACACCTTATTAGCATGTTACATCATGGGTATGCGGCCTCAGCGGCACACCTGGAGTAATATATGCATATGATGCATGTCATAAATTCATAATCTCATGGACTCAACATTTAACTCATTACAGAATTTTATTTAATACATCATGTCATTATTCTTCATATTCTCATAATCATAACTTGTCTCAATAGTTCATTCTTAGGTCTCATGTCTTTTGTCCATATTTCACAAGGTCATGTCATCAATACTCCTCATAAGGTCCGCACAGGTATTCACAGAGAGCATTCTTGTTAATATTAAAACTTATTTATTTATATCATTAACTTCATATTCATTTATTACTTTCCACAAAGAACAAAGTAGAATAAATAGAAAATCGGACAGAACAACGGCACCTTCAACAAAAATAAAGTAGAGTAAATAGAAAATCAAACATAACAACGGCACCTTCAACAAAGAACAAAATAGAGTAAATAGAAAATCAAACAGAATAACGGCACCTTCAACAAAGAACAAAGTAGAGTAAATAGAAAATCAAACAGAACAACGGCAAGGGATTGGGGGCCAATCCGACAAACAACTATCCAACAATTATCCCCACACCCCCGAGCGAGGTTCTCACTCCCCCCCTTACCTGGATAAGCAGGAGCTGGAACTTGGGCAGGGCCTCCTCCTCTGGATTCTCTCTTTTTTCCCTCTTTTTCTTTCTTTCTTTCTTTCTCTCTCTCTTTCTCTCTCTGTCTCTCTCTCTCCTCTTTCTCTCTTTAAGATTATCACTTCTTGCTCAATATAAAATTTTCACCCCCCCTAATCTGACGCACCCGGAACGGCCCGTACTGATTTCGGAACGGCCCGTTCCGGATCCTTCAAACATGGGCAAATTTGTGAACTGGAACGGCCTATTCCAAAATCGGAACGGCCTGTTCCCAAAAAGCAGAACGGCCCGTTCTGAAACCAGAACGGCTCGTTCTCAATCTCAGCAGAACGGCCCGTACTGCTTCCAAAACGGCCCGTTCTCCATACCAGAACGGCCCGTTCCAGGCCCGTTCTGGGTCTTTAAAAACAAGCATATTCCTTCTTTTGGAACGGCCCGTTCTGCATTTGGAACGGCCTGTTCCAACACCCAGAAATACCCTTATTCCTTTATTAAAATTACAAAGATGTCATCAATAATTACGAAAATGCCATTTTTTAAAAAAACTGGGTGTTACAGTTGGATTCGGTGACAACCAATAATCCCCTCATAACTCATAACATATAATGTGCCATATAAAGACAGATTCCGCTGCATGAAAGGTTAGGTCCCTTGTTTGAGAGGAGGATTGTTGGGACACAAACAAGTCCCACATCGATAAAATAACACAACAAATAACAACTTATATAATACAAACATACTTCAATGATTGAGAGGCCTTTTGGGTGATGACCAAAAGCAAAACCGTGAGGGCTAAGGCCCAAAGCGGACAATATCTCATCATTGTGGAGTATGTTTGTGTAATAACCTTATAAAAATAACTCATAAAATATCCTCTCAGACAAATACCATAAAATAACCCCATCATTGGTATCTAGAGCTAAGGTTCTTGGAGATGGAAGCAGAAACAAACTTTTCACAAATTTCCCCACCTATTTTTGATGGAGAAAGTTACGATCTTTGGGCGGTGAGAATGGAGGCATACCTAGAAGGTTTAGATCTCTGGGAAGCTGTAGAAGAAGATTATGATGTTTCCGCGTTGCCAGAAAATCCTACCGTAGCCCAAATGAAAATTCACAAGGAAAGGAAAATCAAGAGGGCAAAGGCAAAAAGTTGTCTCTTTGCCTGTGTTTCACAAAATGTTTTCACAAGGATCATGACTCTCAAATCGGCAAAAACAATTTGGGATTATCTAAAGGAAGAATATGCTGGAGATGAAAGGATTCGAAGCATGCAAATATTAAATTTAATGAGAGAATTTGAAATACAAAGAATGAAGGAGACAGAGACAATCAAACAATACTCTGACAAACTGCTTGGCATTGCTAATAAGGTACGATTACTAGGAACGCAATTTCTTGATTCTAGTATTGTTGAAATTTTTTTTAGTAACTATACCTGAAAGATATGAAGCTTCAATAGCGGCTTTGGAAAACACAAAGGATCTGAGTAAGATCACTTTGGCAGAAGTGTTACATGCATTGCAAGCATTAGAACAAAGGAGGCTTATGAGAGAAGAAGGATCCATGGAGGGTGTATATTTAGCCAAATGGAAGAACAAAAATAGTGGCAAAAACAAGAAGAAGGAATTGTTTCAAGAGAACAATCAACATAATAACACTCAAATTTTTTCTCCATGTCCTTATTGCAAAAAGACTAATCATCCACAACAAAGATGTTGGTGGAGACCTGATGTAAAATGTGACAATTGTGGAAAATTAGGACACCTAAAACATGTATGCAAATCTCATGAGCAACAAGAAGAAACCAACATTGTTGAAGATCAACAAGAAAAGGAAGAACAAGAACTACTTTCAATGTCATGCTTTATGACCAAAAAACCCTCAAAAGCTTGGATTATTGATAGTGGTTGTACAAATCATATGACCTATGATCGAGAACTCTTCAAAGAACTCAACAAAACTGATATCTCTAAAGTTCAAATGGGGAATGGAGCACACCTTGCAGTAAAAGGCAAATGAACACTTGCTATTAAGAGTCATTCAGGTTTTAAATTAATATCTGATGTTTTATATGTTCCTGATATTAACCAAAATTTGTTGAGTGTTTCTCAATTATTAAGAAAAGGCTATAAAGTGTTATTTGAAGATAAAAATTGTGTGATTAAAGATATATACAACAAAGAAGTATTCAATGTTCATATGAAAGGCAAAAGTTTTGCTTTAAATTTGGAGGAGGAGCCAATTATAAATGAAGATACAAGTGAAGAACACAAAGATGCATGTCTTCAAAAGAAAGTTGATGATCAAGAGGAGAATGAAGATGATGAAAAATCACCATCAAAAGAGAAGTTCGAGACAAATGTTAAAGTGGTCCCACTCAAGAAGAATTACAACAAAAATCACAAAAAGAAGAAACCAATCAAAAAGAGAAAAGGCAGATTTTGAAACTCAAATTAGGTGATAAAGATATTCAGTCAAGGAGGAGTGTTGGGAATATGCCTAAATATCTTTAGAAGATTAAGTTAGTTTTTTATAAGAATATTTTATTTATATTTCAAATATTTAGATTTAATATGTTCTGATTATTTTAAGATTTATTTCCTTATTTTAGAATAGGATAATATCAAATATATTTGATTTTGTATAACAAATTAACTTAATCTTCTAAAGATATTTAGGCATATTCCCAACACTCCTCCTTGACTGAATATCTTTATCGTAACTTTCTCCATCAAAAATAGGTGGGGAAATTTGTGAAAAGTTTGTTTCTGCTTCCATCTCCAAGATCGTAACCTTAGCTCTAGATACCAATGATGGGGTTATTTTATGGTATTTGTCTGAGAGGATATTTTATGAGTTATTTTTATAAGGTTATTACACAAACATACTCCACAATGATGAGATATTGTCCGCTTTGGGCCTTAGCCCTCACGGTTTTGCTTTTGGTCATCACCCAAAAGGCTTCTCAATCATTGAAGTACGTTTGTATTATATAAGTTGTTATTTGTTGTGTTATTTTATCGATGTGGGACTTGTTTGTATCCCAGCAATCCTCCTCTCAAACAAGGGACCTAACCTTTCATGCAGCGGAATCTGTCTTTATATGGCACATTATATGTTATGAGTTATGAGGGGGTTATTGGTTGTCACCGAATCCAACCTGCGGCTCTGATACCAATGATGGGGTTATTTTATGATATTTGTTTGAGAGGATATTTTATATATAAGACTTATTTTTTATCAGAGGAGCATGATATAATTTTATTCATGAGTCTCTATTTATAGAGAAAATTTGTTATACAAAATCAAATATATTTGATATTATCCTATTCTAAAATAAGGAAATAAATCTTAAAATAATCAGAACAGATTAAATCTAAATATTTGAAATATAAATAAAATATTCTTATAAAAAACTAACTTAATCTTCTAAAGATATTTAGGCATATTCCCAACAGATTCCATGTAGAGTTAGCTTTGAACAAACTTCTTTTTCCTTTTTTTTTTCTCTTTTAGTTGATCCGAAGGTAAGGGAAGCTATAATTTGAATTTTTTATGAATTATGGACTTATATGTTGCTTGATTTTCACTAAATTCATGGTTGCATTGATAATTGAGAGGAAATTTTTATGTTGTGAGTTTTGGTTTTCTTAAAGCATATTGAGGTAAATTTGATGATTCTAGTCAATTGTTGGTTGCATGTTGTGTTTTTGGTTGGAGTTAAATTGCTTATGATGAGTAGATGTAGTTTCTAACATTGCATGCTGGTATCTTTTGATTTTCAAGGGAAAAAATTCAAATTTGTGATTTTGCAAAGCGTAAAAATCACCATCATGTCAATCACATCTTCAAGGCGCTAGACGTGATGCAAGCTAAAGGCTTTTTACCTCATTCTTGCCAAACGTGAGTTAGAGGAAAACTTCCTGACTTATCACGTTGGATATGAGTTGAATGGGCGTGGGTACCCTTGGATCTCTATGACTTGGTGATGCTAAGCCCCAATGAGTGGCTCCAAGCATAATCAAGACAAAAGTTCTTTGGTTAGACAATGTCAGGCATTAGTGTTGTGATGTCAGACATGAGTTAGACAAAGACTTTATGCCTAAAATTAATAGGATTAGGTGTAGGTTTTGTTATGTTAAGTGTGATTGACATGTGAGCTCTCTGCCTCATTCACATCGGACGTGGGTAGTTGGGTGCTGGGCGTGGGCGAGCCAAAGACTCTTTGCCTCAATGACACCAGACATGAGAAGAATGGTGATGGACATTAGATACTAGATGAAAATGTGTTGTTTATTTTACTAACTATTGAATATTATGTGTATAAGTGGAAATGCTCACATGTTGTATGTTGTTGTATGACTTTAATTCCCTATACATTGATCTAAAATGATGTATATGGATATTTAAGTTGTTAAGAGTTGTCTGTTGAATGAAAGTTGAGTTATATGTTGTGTAGTGTTGAGATGGTTGTGTTGAGAATGTTTGAAGCATGTAGTTGAGTTGTGTTAGTTGATTTAGAACTAAAGGAGATGGATATTTTAAAAGTTGAATATCTCATTGTGAGGATGTGGTGTTGTGATACTCTATAAGCCAAGTTGTGAAAAAATCTTCTTAAAAAATTGACTCTTGAAGTGACGTATTAACTCTCCTGTAGGACCTTAGTTGATGTTGTATAGGGCTCAGGTCAAACCATACATGTGTAAAGTGACCAATATAAAATAGTATAGGGACTAGATCAAGCTATAATGATTATAAAGTGACCAACACAGATTTGTATGGGGACAAGGTCGAGCCGGACATATACAAAGTGACCAAATCGAGTAAAATGTAAGGTTAGGGGCCAAATCCCTCACCAAGTACTAGAAGGGAAGTAATATTTGTATAGTAGTCAATGGGTTAATCTCATATTAGGCTTAGTTATGCATGCTAAGGTTGTGGTAGATTCACACCCAGGTTGTCCTACCCTAATATGAGTTTAAGTGACAAAATTTGAGAAATCATGTTGTGTTGTGAATTTTTATCCAAATTTATAGTTGTTATAACAAGTTCAAAAAGATCGCATTGTTAAGTTAATTTGGTAGGGTCAAACCACTTAGATTGTTCACTTATGTTTTAAGATATCTCTTAGTTGAATGTATGATGACAAATATAGTTGTTGTGGTGTGCATATGATGTGTTGATATGTATTGTTGTTTATAGGTCATGTTGAGATGTTGATGAGTTGCATAGTTATTTTGTAACTTGAAAATGTTGTTAATTAAGTTGTAAAGTTGTGTTGATCTATGTTGTTAAGCTGTTATCTTAAATGGTTGTTGAATGTTGAGTTATTCATGAAGTTGTTGTATAGTTAGCTTAATACTTCTATGCCATGTTATTTTTTTTTAAATCCAAACTTATCCTTGCATGTTTTCTTATAATTTTAACTACGATGATCATACTTATGATAAGAGGAGGACAAACATTAGGGAAGAGGTGAGCCAATTTTGAGAGTCATGTTGGAGAATGATAATGTTGCTCAAGCTACCCTAGTGTAGCTATTCTTTTTGTAGTGTTACTTCACTAACGACTAAAACTATGTTTTAAATTGGATTATTGTAATGTGTGTGTGTGTGAATGTAGGATTTGTGGTATAGTCCATTTGGGAAATGTTTATGCTTTTCAGTATATACTTCTATACATATATATTATGTTGCATGTATATTTAGAAACTGTTTACATGGTAATCTTAGAGTTATTTTTTTATTGTTTTAGTTGTTGAGTTGTAAAGTGTAGACATCTAATAATCATTACACTTTAGATTTAACATACTAATATTAAATAAAACATGTGCAAAAACATTAAATATGTCTAAAGGAAGTATTAAATATAAATTTGATTAACTCTTATGATAAATTAACACGAGTTAAATTGAACTAATCTATTAATATCGTAATATATTAGTCTTAACATTGTCATTGTTAACTCATAAATTAAAATATTATAATTTTATAAAAATATGTTTAAAATTAAATAATATTAATATAAGTATACTATCATATTTTATATTTTTTTATATTAAAATAATACTATATTAGATATTGAACTAGATTAAAATAACCTAACTACATTAAATTTAAACTTATAAAAAATAATTCAAAGTTAACACTAATTAGAATTTGTTTAAGTAATTTTTAAAAAACATATCTTACATTTATTCATAAGTTAATGCATAAATTAATCCGTAAAAATTTTATTATTTTAATTCGCTCTAAAAATAATTAATTTACGAATAAATTGATTTGAATTTATAAAAAATAATTTGTTGCTCTCTTTTAAATTTTTTTTTTCAAGTGCTTTCGGCCAATGATTTAGTATATAACATGTGTAGCTTACACATACTCTTTGCAAGTTTCAATTAAATCCACTAATTGGCTAATTTGTAATGCATAATTAATACATGTGCGATAAAATAACTGCGGTGCGGTGGCATGTAGGCAGCAGAAAATTGCTTACAAATACGTCACACGTGTGATGTTTATCAAAAGTGAAAGGGATGTGCATTATAAAATTAGAGTAAATATGTTATTTTAAAATTAATATACATTTTTAACTATTTTTTTTTTTGTTAAAAGTGAAGTGACCATTTTAACCGTTACTCATAACTATTAATAATTATATTGGTGTGTAACATCTCTAAAATATTTCATAAATCTTTTAAATAAATATTTTTTATATACGTATAAATCATCATTAAAGACTAAAATTATTAATTTTAGGAAGAGAAAAATTAATGAAAAATATTTTTATAAAAACTAAAATCAAAATTTACTCATTTTATTAGGATAAAAATAATATTTATAAAATTTAAAATAAAAAATAAAAAATTATAAATATCAAAATCAAATTTTATTATTTTATATAAGCTAAAAATATATTTAACTTTTTATTCATCAAAATTATAAATCCTGGTGATCATACATAGATCAATTGAATAGTTTAAAGTTTATCTTTTAATTTAATAGCATTTAAAAAAACTTTGACTTGTTTCTTTAAAAAAAAATAAAAAAACAAAGTAAGCTAACGTAAATCTCGCGTGAGTTGTATAGCATTTATCTCGATATTTAATGGAGTTTTAATTATTTCTTTATTTTTATAATTTCATAAACTTCATTCTTTTAATTTTTAAAATTAGAGATAAAAATAGGTGAGATTACATTAGATTTTAAATATATAATTCATATCTATTATTTAAAATTAAAGTTTAAGTATGATTCATTATTCATCATAGATTTTTCTAAAATTCAATCTAACTTTTTTAAAAGTTTGGTCTAACTTATTAATTTATTTAAAAAAATTATTATATATTAAATTTAAATAGATCAATAAACTTAATTTTAAATAAGTCAATAAATTTATTATTAAAATTTAGAGTTAAAAAAAAATACTATAAGAGAAATAACTCATACATATCCATATACATTAACTACACTCACAATAGGCTTTAAAGAAAGAAGAGTTATATATATATAAAGTTTCTTAATATTCTCTATATTCCATTTTGAATAATCTAAATAACCAATTGTTAGATGAAAGAAGGATTTTGGATCTTTTAGGAATGAGTTTTAATGCTAACAAAGTTAATTGTTGATAAAGAATTTTGTTTAGATCATATAAGAAAGACGATCGATTATAATAGCATGTAATTTTCATATGTATTACTTTGTTTGTTTAAGATGAATGCTTTATAAATATATTATTTATGATGTTTGATAACCAAATCATCTATATTTATGTTATTCTTTAACAAATTAAAGAAAAAAAAAATTGTACTTTAACTTAAAAAATAATAGAGATTTGCTTATCATAAAAAAGAAAGGACAAACATGTATATCAAAATGTGCGAAGTCTCAAATAAAGTCATTGACACATACAACAATTTTTTTCATTTTGTACCTTAAAGGTGATAAGTAATCTTTTTGATCAAATAAGAAGTGACAATTTAGTGAAATGCATTTGATGCACCAACAAATATTTTATTATATACAAGCCTACAAGTGAAACTCAAAGATTTGTAAAGGTCATCTTCATCGTGCATTTATATAAAGCTCGAAGAGTCAGAATGAAGAGATAGAAATAGAAGAGAAAATTCATGGTAAAAGTTCATTAAGTGTACAAAGCTTTATACTTAATTATTATTGTATCACGTCTTGTGAGTAAAATCAAACAATTGTTATTACTCAACTTTAACTTTATGTTGTACCTTAAAGCAAACTTTAACTTTGTGTTATAACTTAAAGCTTAAAAATGCATTTTTTGTACATAATACTCGGTTATTGGAGCTTAGAGAGATTTTGTTATTCAAAGAATACGTTGGTAGTTGTTAAAAGAGGTAAATCAAAGAATATTTAAGTTTAGTCATAAATGATTTGTGAAATAATATTTGTATCTTTACAAAGATAGTAAAACTTGATCGGGTTGATCATGAACTAGACATAATCTCAATGGTTGAGATAAAATAGTATTAAAATACTATTTGTTCTTTGTTGTTATCTTTTCGTCTACACTTTTAATGTTTAGATACTAGTTCATTGTTTAAAAAAAAAATGTTGAGTTTTTTTTTATATTAACATTATTTAAATCATGAACATGAAGATGAAGGGAAATAGGCCGGCTTATCAGTGCTAATAAATTTTGTTATAAGTCTAAGTCAAACTTTTTAAATAAATAAGATTTTTTTAAAAGTCTTAACCTGACATTTTTATTAAATAGATCAAGTTAGAACAAATTTTAAACAGGTTAGGTCATAAGACCCTATTTAAGGTATGACATATTCTCATCTCTACTTATAGTTAATAATATTTGGTTATAGTTTTTATATATATCATTTTTGTTCCTTTCAAATTTTTGTTGTCTGTTTTAGATGAAATTTAAAAACAAAGTTTATGAAATTATAGAAATTAAAAGAAAAAATATCAAAAATGTATAGATACATATGAAATTTTTTATTTAAAAAAATAAAAGATAAAATTTATAAAATAAAAAAAAACAATTAAACCTTTATTGAACTTTAAAGTTACTTTAAGACTAAATTATAATTATTTTTTTAAAATTTATTTTAGTCATTTATTCTTTAAAATGTTTATTTTGTTCATTTATCTCATAAATTTAGGATAATTTAGTAATTTCAAATCATTTTTTGACTTTGTAACATTGTACATTTTTATTAATTAATGTTGATTTTGTAGAATTATTTGTTATTGTGATTTTGGGTTAGATGTTGAGAAACTATGAAATTAAGGAAATCTTTATGAGTTTTTAGTTGTTTATGAGGTTTCTGTGAATAGAGGTTTAGTTTAACCTTGAGTAAAATATATAAAGTTTCTGTTAAGGATATAATTAGTGTTGATACTGTTCATTCGACATATAAAACTAATGATGGATGCTTAAGAAAGGGTTTGTGATGGGAAAGGCCATGGGTGAAAATTTAGAATAAAACGGACCTCTGAATTATCTAGGTTTGCATGGAGATTGTTACACAAAAATTGTCTAACAAAGTCAATCTTAATTGAAGAGGTATTTTGTTAGTTGAGGAGATATTATGTGGATTGTAAAAGGGAGATGAGATCAACAAATCATTATTTCTCAAGTGCTCTTAGTTTTCAAAGGTATGACCTTTATGCCTGACATGAATAAGGTGTAGGAATGGTATGTTTAAATATAAGCAAGTAAATTTAGGGTTGTAGAAGGGAGATGAAATCAACAAATCATTATTTCTCTAATGCTCTTAGTTTTCAAAGGTACGACCTTTATGCCAAACGTGAATAAGGTGTAGGAATGGTATGTTATTTAAACAAGTAAACTTATAATTTTCTTTTAATATTGTAGATTCAATATGTTTGTTATTGGATCTCGAATTTGTTGGCTTGTTTGGGATGATAAATTAAATAGTTTTATTTAATGAGTAATTTTTGTCAAGAAATTTGATGAACTATTTTTAATAAATCGAATTTAGTATCACTCATATTAATAATTTATTAGTGTATTATTAATAATTTATTAGTGTATTTTATTGTGTATGTGAAGATGATTTAGTAGAAGTTTATTTTGCTCTTAACAAAAATTATAAGAAAAAATAACAAATTTTGCAAAATTTGGTCTTTGAAATCTTCCATTCAAAATTCGCCGCAAAGAAAGGTTTGATTGTGTTGATTTAGTCTTATCCGAATCTCAAGTTAATCGATTTGAGTTGATTCAGTCTCAAGAAATTTTGTACCAATTGCGAAAATCGTATCCATTGATGATTGGCCCTAGAAAATCGAAAAGTCGTATAAAACAAATTTAGAATGCTTGCGAAACTTTTTCAGCCATGTAGTTTGCTTTTTAGCAATTGATTTTTTTTATATAAATTATGTTAATATAGAGTCTTTAATAAATATTTTTTTGAAATAACATGTCATAAAAAAACAAGTATGTTGTAAGTAATTTGTAGCACATTTTGACATGTTACATTGAGTAAATAGTATTATGTAGCGGTGAGAAAGTAAGGTATCCATCCAATTTGGACAAATCCAGTAAGTTTAAGTCAATGCGTGAAATTGAGATGGGATAGTTTGACTAAAGTTTTATTAAGTTACATTTGTTGGTCCAAATTGATATATGTTAGATTGACCCTAATTAAAAACAAATTTAAGATAAAAATTAATTATATTTAATACATAAAATCTTAATATATATATATATATATAGTTTAAAAAATAAAAAAATATTTAAAAATTTTGGGTTAAACCAACTTAATCTTTATCGAACTTAAATTTTATAAACATAACCTGTCTACTAAGTGTCTAAATTTTAAGAGTTTAATCCAATCTTATTTATGTGTTATTAGGATTAGTTCATTGTACCTGATTCAATTTGTGATCTCTAATGTTATTGAAAGCATGACTAGATCCACAATAAAGAGTAAAGGTATTATGTTCATAAATTTGTGATCTCTAATGTTATTGAAAGCATGACTAGATCCACAATGAGTATAGGTATTATTTTCATAAAGTATTTTTTTAAAATGAACGTAAAAAATAATGGGAGATAAAAAATATTAATAAATTAGTATTAATTTTATACTTTTATCCTTCTAATTTTTAGCATCTCTTTAATATTAAACACGTTACATAAAATTATAAATATATAGCTTAATACAAATTTAAACATAGAGAGGAAAATGATAAATTGTCGCTTTATTCTTAAGATAATCATAATTTTTTTTAAAAAAATTATGTATTTTATATTTTTTTATCATAAAAATAAATATTTTAAAAAAAGTTTATTATAATTTTCATTTATGTAAATATTATTGACTATTTTCTTCTCCCGCCGAATAAATTTCCTCAATCCCTCGCTTATTGCATGTAACACTCAACATGATCTACAAATATTTTAATCACTAAATATGGGTTTGGACAATATTGCATTAAATTCTATAGAAAAAATTGCAAGTTTTATATGCTATATAAATTTTGAATTTAATGGCAATGCATCGTCATCGTTTTATCTTTATCTATCGATCACAATTTAATGTTTAAGTTATTTTTTAAAATAGTTATCGTAAAAGTCAAATAAACTTATTTTATATTATAATTTGTAATTTGATGACATTATAAAATTACTTAAAACTAATAATACATATCTTGTTTTTTCATAAATTTCATGACAAAATTATTTAATGTTCAACTTTTTTTTTTATTCATTGGAATTATATTAACAACATGATTCAAATTTAAGACTCTCTCTATATATATATATTATCACAACTTCTAACATTAGGTTTTTTTAATATTCAAATTTGAAAATTTTAATTAAATAATTAATATTCAAATGTGTATTTCTTGAATAAAAATTTAAAAATTATTTATTTTATTATACTATAATTTTCTGTATTAATTTGTTAACTTCAAAAATTAATTCCAACATGTTATTCAGGTATTTTTACTTGGAAGTTTTACAAAGAGTCTTAAATATTATTATTATATTTCATATTATATCATGATTAGTGTCAAATTCAGAATAATCTATATATTGAAGGAGTTTAATTTAGTTGATTGAATAGAGTATGTGAATATTATAACTCCTTAATATTAAGTCCAATTTTTATTGATAAAAAAATTATTTATAATATTTTTATATAATAATATAATAAGTTCTTACAGAATATATATTTCATGAAAAAAGTCTAAAATACTTAATTTTATATAAATTACAATTACATCATGAACACAGCAGTAAGTTCACTTTCCCCTTTCTCTGTTTGAGATTGTATTAAAATATGTATTTATTCGATAATATTGGGAGTATTTTTCCAATTTACCATTTCTATTTATAAAAAATGCTAAAAACTGAGGATAACAGAAATTTTATTTATTTAGTACTAATTTATTTAATTTTTATCTCCTATAAATTTCTACATTCATAAAAAATTTATTCTTTAAGACAATACCTATATTTTTGCAGGGACAATTATTTTTATTAAAAATGTTTTAAGTTTTTTTTTTCTGCATTAAAAATTTTAAGATAGCAAGAAAATTTTGTGGTGAAGCACCGGCACCCTTTAATGTGGATCCACCCCTGATAATAATTAAATTAATTTTTGCTCCTATGTTTAATTAATTTATTAATTTGTCATGATGCTTTTAGTTAACTTATTCAAAATCCAGAAAGAGTCTTCCCTACAAAAATGTGATCTAATTAAGTTTATTATGACTGAAATTAATTATTTTACTAATGATACTAATTTAATTATATAAAAATTACTATTTTTTTGGGTGAATATATCAAAATTACTATTTTACCTAGTTAACCAAAATTTCAAATTAAGTGCCAAAATTAATATAGATTTGCTTTTTTTAAACCGGATATTTTTTCTAAGGTTATTAACTCTTCATTAATGATTTTAAATAACTAAAATCAAGTCAAAACATTGTTTAGGTTCTATAAAATCCCTGCAAGCCATTGCTTTCTGAGTTTGTATTTTTCTCAAGTTCTTGCCAAATTTTGTCTAAACCATATTAAGTGTTGTCTTAGAGTTTTATGAACAACTTTATATATTATTTTATAGTTCGTATCTTTTGGTAGTATCGTGAAGTATCTCGATATTTTGGTCTTAGTCCAAGGTTTTTTATTTTTTATTTTTTATTTTATTTTTTATTTATTTTAAACTTATTAGAAAAGGTTAATATATTAGAGGTTTATATTTATATTAGTATTTTAATTTGTGTAATATAATTTAAATAGTTATTATATATAATTAAAATTTATAATAAATTATATATAAATTAATATTATATTTGAATATATAAATTATAGGATAAATTCCACTCTCATTTGTAAAGATATGAATATTACAATCTCCTTTTTTTTTTTTTACAAATTTAAATATGTAAAGTTTTATCTATTTTTAAACTTTTTCATTAACTTCTGTTTTAAAAAATTATTATCAAATTATTTTTTACACTAATATTCTCTTAAAGATGTAAATATTAAATCATTCTCCTTTCTAGTGACAAAACAAATATTTTTTCTCTTAACAAATATAAATATTACACTTTAACATTTTATCTATGATACAAATAAAATAATCTCCTTATTTACATATTTAATTATTATTTTATACATTATTATGATTTTGTTAAAGTTAATTATATATGTAAAATAAATATCGTAATTATTAAATTTTTTGAAAATTATAAAAAACAATAATACATATAAGCATAATAAAATTAAACACATGGATTAAAATAGTATTTAGTTAATGTGGTCAATGTAATATTTTTATAAATGTTTAAATAAAATAATATTTTTATTATATAATATTATTTATATATATGAAATTTGAAGTAATATATAAATTTTAAGATATTATTTAATTGATATTATTAATAAAATATTTTAGAAAAATATCTAAATAAACCGATGTCTTTTGATAAAATATTGTTTATCATTTTTAATAGATATAATGGTAAAATATCTATATTAAACATATTTATTTTCTTATAAATATAACATACAAATTTTAATGAATATCTTTATATTAAAATTCCATTATTAAATAAAATATAATTGTTACATAATTTAATACTTACACATATAAATAAAAGTGCACATATATTACTTATTTCATAAATTTTATTTCATTTTTGATTTTAATTCATTACTTTAACTTTAATCATATTTTTTTAATAATTTTTTTTATCAAATGAATAAATAATAATAATAAACTAAAAAATTCCTCTTATAAAAAAATATATAAAAACACTCTCACATAAGATAATTGTTTTTTTTTATATATATAGATTGTGATTATTAAATAACAACAAAATAATATATGCATCAAATGATATCATATGTAAACTCAATTTTTGTTTTAATTATTGTTTTTTCGTTCTATTTCTCACTTCTGTTATCTTTACATCGATATTGTATTTTTATTTTTCATTTCTTTTTCATACCTTCCGTCTGTATACCCAAAATTGTGCTGAACATATTTGATCCATTTGGTATGGTGAAGGAAAAGAAAAATTTTAAATTTTATTTTTTAAATTCAATTTTTATCTCATTTCTTCTTTCACGTTTCTTTAAGTGAACAAAAAATTAAAGAGAAATTATATGCTCCGTCATTATACGTCCTTTTTCACTCCTCTATTAGCTTTTTTTTGGTCAAGATCCATCCAAACATACTATTATTAACATTTTCTCATACCATTAACGTTATCAACATGATGTGATTAGTAATATTATTCATAATCTTTTAATTTTGTCCATAACATTATTTATCTCATTTTTATTTTATAATTATTACATGAATTTACTCATCAAAGTTATTATCGACGAATAACATTTTCTAATGTGACCAGCAGCATCATGCGCGGTCAGTAATCAACGGTCATGTGTTGTGATATTCTATTTTGTGGAAAATATATGGTCTATTCTACTCCATTATTTATATATATATATATATATATATATATATATATATACATGCTTTCCACGTTTTAAATGATCTAAAAATTAGATCGAACTCAACATCAGAAGCAATTGTTCTTAAAAGCTCAGTTTACTAATAATGGCGACTATGATATTTATTGTTTCATCTTTGATTTGTTGGTAGGTAGATGAAGACCATATGCTTAACTGTATCTGATGTTCCAAATGGAATAGTGCCAACATCTCTGTCACTTCAAACCAAACCGTCCCGGTGACCTTGACACATACCTTATCTTATGCATGTTTTGAGATATTATCATCAAAATTATTAAGTTTATTATATATATATAATTATATATATAACATAAAAGTTAATATTAAAATTTAATATTGTAAGTGTACTTGCACGAGAGTTGGCTGGTAAAGTTTCACCTTCCTGTACCTGGTCGATAAATATCCGATGGATGAACTCTTTGTAGGATAGAGTTCAAGTGAGATATCGACCAATAACAACAATATAAGGAACAATCTATGTAATAAATGTGGGGCTTGCTATGGTGAACAAATGAATAATAGTTATTTTTAATTTTTATTTAAATTATTTTAAATCATTAAATAATTTTTTTTTTATTTTTATAGTTTGATATTTTCTTTTACATTCGATCATGATCGCAAGGTTGTGCTCTAATTGTGGTGGTGTAAATTCGCACCAACTTTTGTTAACAATTACATGCGGTGTTCTCCAAGTCTGAGTCAATGACGAGGAGAAATGTCATATAGTATCACCATAAAGAAGTGTTAGGAGTTTTGGATTAAGGGTTCAAGATTTAGGATCCATTCTACTAAATAATCTAGTCAAAAAAATATTGTCTCTACACAATATTGCAACATAGTGAATTTGCCGTTATTATTTGTGTCCAATTATGTTAATATTTTCATGAAAGACATGATTTTTTCAAATTTTTTGATATATCTCCATCATTGTTATTATCAATTTAAATGGAAGAATAATATTGAATATTTTAGAATTTTTAAAACTTAAATTAAATTATTTAGAAATAATGAAACTAAATTAAATTTTAAAAATAAATAAAAAATACAATTAAGACGTAGAGATATTGGCCTCTACTACCATGTAAATATTAATAATCTTGTGTTTTCGAATTCGGAAGCCTATCCGGTGTAGGAAGTTTGTAAGCTTCTCCATATTCCATATTTTATATATATATATATATATATATATAAAGAGTAAACTTTTATATATTTATTTCATTCAATAATTTATATTTAATATTAAATTTTAATAATTTAATTATTAAATTAAAATTTACACAAATTAAAATTATAAATTTTAAAAAATTTGAAATCCTTTTAATATTTTATTTCAATAGTTTTAATTAATAAATAATTATATAAATATTTTATACGTTAATTTAAAAAAATAAATTATTAATATTTAATATAAACCATAAATCATTGAGAAGATGGAGGAAATCCCCCTAAATGGATCTGTCTATAATTATATAGATTAACCGGTACTAAAAGTGAATTAACATGGATATTTTTCCCTTTCCGGTCGCAAATGTGCGACAATAACAATTAAATGACGTAACTGATGACGAAGATACTTCCATGAACAGAGACAGTGTGATTGAGATACACGTGTAGTTTAGGTAACCCTCCATTAAGGACCAATAACCAATTAAAACAGATTTTTATACTCCGGTTGTCTAGTTAGAATGAAACACCAACTGGGCCTGTTTGAAAATTTTGATTCTCCTCTTACTTATTTCTTCCTTACTACTATTTGCTATATCAAAGAGTCGTGACACTTTTGATTTCCCATATGGAAGCAAATTAAATTACTAGTCAATGTTATGACCAGTTTTGGAGTACTATACTAGTATATAGTAAAAAAGTCAATACAACAGTGACATTTTCTTATAAAGTTTCATTTTTAAACTAATTTAATATATTTTCAAAACTAATTTCTGAAATTTATGGTATTCACATAATTATGTGTTGGATAAGGGCTGAGTAGCCAAAAAATATGTGTTGGCCAAAAAGTCTAATATTTTCTACTTAATATCTGTAAATTATCAAAACTGAGTCTCTGATTAAAAAACAAAGAATGCTAAAAAAAAATCCTATTATTTTATGTTTATTGCCCAGAGCATAAGCTTTTGAATCACGTATGTCTTGTAGATGATCTATGGTCAATTTAAAAATGGTTAGGTAATTATAAAAAAAATGGACTAGAAATATCAAACAATAACATTGTATGTTAAAAAATTGCTTGAAGTTATAAAGTCTGTAATTTGAAATTTCAAGAACACTTTAACCGATTAAAATAATATATTAATCTATTATTAAAATTACAAAATTTTGATAAATGAAGACCAGCAACAATAATCAATTATTATGATAGGCAAAAGCTCGACAATTATTATTATTATTATTATTATGAGGAGATAATCTGTTTATATCAATCAATTAATTTGTTATGGATTGAAACTCAGTTTCAAGATAATTAAAATAGTTGATTATGGTAAGTGAATTATCGATTATTCCAATTTTGTAACTACAAATAATAGATTCGGTGAAAAAACATATTATGACTCTTACTATCTTTACATACCAAATGTTCTAGAACTGTTTTACTAAGTCATAATTTGTAGTTTTGAGTTCGATTCATTACTCCCCAACAAGTTAACACAAACAATCATGGATCATTAAATCATTTATAGGAGCAAGAAGAGTCATCAGAAAGCTAATTGTTTTGTGTTTTTGATCGAGGGTTTATGAGTCACGTTTGAGGTGATATTGTTCATTTTTTAGTTTTGTTTTTTGCAAGGTGTTATCTAAAGGTTTTAAAAGTGGGTATTCTACCTGGTGGGTATAAAAAATTTGAGGGGTCAAGAGTCTTGGTTGAAATTTGGTTTGCAAGTGAAGTGTAGTGAACTAACGGTATAACGACTATTTATATTATTTAAATATAAATAAATTTTGTTTTATGAATATTTAGAAGAACAAACGACATATATTCCGTAAATTTTTACATTAAATCTATATAATAATATTAAACGTCATTTTTGATTGTGATAGTTTTTTCTCCTATTTTGTTTCCCCTTATGTATATTAGTGTTGTCTAGTCCATACCTTTTTCTTGTTCTTTGATTTCTTCGCGACCCAAATCAATTTTTTTTTTTCAGGTAGTTGGGCTTGACTTCATCGTTGGAGAGTTCATGATATATGCACCTCCTTTTTTCTATAAGTACACCTTCTTTAAAAAAAAATAATTAAATTCTTAAAATATTTTTAATTTTTTTTAAAATTTTTTAATTTTACATTCACAAAATTTAATGTAGTATTTTTTTTACATATTATTCATCTTTATTTTAATTTTTACATGCATCCTCTTTATCTTTCCTTCACCCCACCTATTTTGGTAGCATATGAAAATTAAAAGAAAAAAAAAGTATGTGAAAAAAAAGAAGAAAATAACAAATTAAAAGTTAGAGGTGTAAAATAAAAAAAATAAAAAAAAATAAAATTTTATAATTTTTTTTATAAAAATAAAAGAGATGTACTTATTAAAAAAAAGGATATATATCATGAGGCAAGAGGTCTTCATAGTTCATCTTTTGGGTCCAATAGTACAATTTAAGGAATTCTTAGCAAACATGAAAGGGAGACACTTTGTGTTTTATATCTTATATGAAGATTTATTAAAATATTATAACTTATATGATTTTGTTTTACATTAAATAAATAAACTAATGTTATCTTATATCAATTTATAAATAAGATTGAATAAATTTAGTTAAGAAATGTTATATGTATTGTTGAAAATATCATCAATAAAAAATTCAAATATCAAAAATTTAGTTTTCATATGAAAATAACATTAAATTGAATTTAAAAAGTTTTTCTTAATGTGTATAAATGTTTTCATTGTATACCTGTTTGTCTCAATATTGTTTTTGTTGCAACTATATGTATTGCATCATTGCTTTGTTTAGGAGGTACAACAATTCACAATAAATTTCAAGTATCATTATTTTGAAAATAACACTTGTTTAATTATTATTATTATTTTATTTATTTAGTTTAACGTTTTTTGAAAAAGTTAATTACCTTTTTCATATTTTAAAACAGTGACTGTTTTTAAAATTTCCTATTTTGTTTAATCTTTTTCTCATGAAAAGAATAACTTTTACTTTGAAGAAAATAGTTTTTATTTTTTTTAGTTTTTTCGTCTTAAAAAAGTACAATTTAAATAAAATAACATTTTTTATTATTTTGATAACTTTAAAGAATTATAATTACAACTACTTCTAAGATAAATAACTTTTAATAATTGTAATAAAATAAAAACACATTTTAATTCACACAAGACCATTAAAAAGCAAATCACATAAAATATTGAAAAAGGACATTTTTTTTATACTTTGTTAAAATCAATATCTACAAATAAAAATTTTAAATAATAAATTAATAAATTTTAACGCATTTTTATTTTCATATTTAGGTTATATTTTCCTATTTACAAAATTTCATAAATATCAAAATAGTTTCTAAAATTAGAAATTAAAATAACTTAGTCACTGTAGTTTCTCTTATTAATTCTATATATATATTTTTTAATGATAGTAACTTATAAAATTTAATAATTATAGTAATAATAAGTTTTATGAACAAAAATAATAATAACAAGATGTATCAATATCAATATTTGTATCATGGTTTAAAAAAAAAACTACAAACCAAAATAATACCGAATGAACCCGGTCCATACAACATTGGGTTAAAACGGGGTCGTTTTAGAAAGTTGTCTTTGTGAAGTATAAACCCATATTTTGACGCGACCAAAACCCTTGCGCCTTCGATTCGCATCTGAACTCTCTCACTCACTTCGCGAACCCTACTTTCTTCCGCGGTTAGTCTCTCTCTCATTTCTCTCTGTATTTTAGCCATTTTATGCATTTCGAGTATCGTTTTCTTCGTTCTCGAGCTTCCTTTTCATTGCGCATTGCATCAACTTCTCAACTTGTGCCAAACTTTTCAAATCGCGTTTTCTTCTTCCCTTTCTCGCCTTCGCATAAATCCTTGCTCGTTTCTGTTGTCCGAGTCAAACCCTAATTGTTTCTTTTTTTTTTGATAGGTTGGTTGAATTAATACTTAGACGTAGATTTTAACTAAGATTTAAGAATGCGTTAGTTGATAGAACTCAGTAGCATTTGCAGTGCATAATAACCTTGGACCAGCCACAACGGATTAAAGTTTTCTTCAGAAGTCTTTTAGCACAATTTTCCCCTCATACTTTTGATAGATTTGTAATGTTGTAGATTCGTGGTAGATTGTGATCTAGGAAAAATCACATTATAGTTTGTTTTTATGTGTAAACTGAGTGATGCATATTACGAGAAGAGTGGTTTATTGTGAAGGGTGAAAGGAAAAAAAAATGTAATATGCGTATAGGGGCAGTGTCTCCTCAGGGTTAGGGGGCCTTTGCCTCCAGTTTCTTTAATGTGATTTTGCTATTATTATTATTATTTTTGAATTGGCCTGGTCCATTTGGTATACGAGCTTAACACTACCCTACATTGTGTAGAATATATATAGTTTTTTTTTTTTTTTTTTCTGTGATTGGTTATGTAACAGATGTGTTTCTATATTCAGGTGACTGCATTTGAATTCCTTTAATGGCGGTAAGTTACTTGCTACTAATTTTGTTATTTTTTCTTTCCTTACACTTCTGTTTTCCTTTTATTTGAGGATTTATCGTGCGTTGAATGCTATAGATTGATAGAATTTTTAAAGATGAAGCCAGTGAAGAAAAAGGGGAGCGGGCTAGAATGGTGAGCTTGTTATGATTTTATGTTTTGTCTTGCCTTGTTAAGAATAATATACTTATTCTGATCATCAGCAAAGATTACCTTGCATTGTTTTTTTATTTTGGTGTCTGAGGGAAGTTGGTTAACTCTAACTACGTTTGTTGTATAATATGATCTTGTGCAGGCTTCTTTTGTTGGAGCCATGGCTATTGCTGACTTGGTGAAGACAACCTTAGGCCCAAAGGGAATGGTAAAATATCCTTTCTACTCATTATTACATGTTCTGATTAATGATTTTATTTTCTACTCCTAACTAATTCATATATCTTGGATTTGGTAACTGCAGGATAAAATTTTGCAGTCAACAGGTAGAGGACGTGAAGTTACTGTCACTAATGATGGTGCTACAATCCTGAAGTCCCTCCATATTGATAACCCGGCTGCTAAAGTCCTTGTGGGTATCCTTATCAATTTTTTTGTTTTGTTCTGGTGAAAGTAAGTGGCCTAGAAATTTTTGGATTGAGAGCTAATTTGAAATGCTTGTTCATGTTCTTAAGGGTTTGACAGTTACTGAAATCAATAATTTTTAACCTGGAAAACTTACTACACAGTGATTCCAAAGTGAGAAGTCTAGGTTTTGAATTTTCTAAAGCACATGACAAACTCGTTGTTCCATGGAAGGCCTTAAACAATGTTGAAACAAATTGATGTCTGTCTGGAGAAAAACCCAAAATATAGGTCAGGATTTTGGGTAACGTAAACTCCACCACTAACCCAAGGAACCTGCAGTTTAAAAAGACAGACTAAGATGCATTTACTTCCTTTCTGAATCTGTAGAAGAGATGCAAAAGTGCTATGTTGCACTTCATCACGGCATGGAACTGTTCATCAATGTGATGCAGCATATGTTGAGAAGAAAAGCATAAAATACTCCAAATTTCTAAAAATACCAACTCCAGAACTCTTTTTGCATGACAATCATATATAAGTAGATGGCCTTGTAACATCTTTAGGTATAATAAAGTAGGTTAAAAAATGCTTTGAATGTTCCTCCATCTTTGGGACTTAGATAATTAGAAGACAAATCTTGTGTTTAGCTATATCCAAGAGGACATTATCTTCAATATCATTTTAAGAAGAATTTGAATTCTGTTTACATTGTAGACACCCTGCCAACAGTCTACAATGAAAACACTAAGTTTAATAATCTAAAAATAGGCATTCACAGCTTTCCATTGACTAGTCTGGTTTTGTGCCTCTGCTTAAGCTGATCTTCAAAAGTAACATTTTAGTTTAATAGTTCGTGATTAATTTTGGTCTTCAAAAACTGTCCTTGCTCTGACTTCCTGAATCACGACTATAAATGAATACGCGATGAATTTGTGCTGTCATTAGTTAGGCTAAGGACTGTCTTCAAATTCTTCCGCATCTTTTGGAGAACAGCTAGATTATCATTAATCTTGGATTAGGTGGAAGGGTTTGGACATATTTATCTGAGGTGGCAAGCAATTTGTTACTTGCAAAATTCCCTTCTAGAAAAGGGTGAGTAATGGGACATTGGTATTGTTGCTGTCTTCTGACTTATGTAGTTCACAGGTTCAAATCATGGAGACAACCTCTACTTTTGGGTTTTGAGTTTATAGTTCACAGGTTCAAATCATGGAAAACAACCTCTCTACTTTTTGGGGATGTGGGTGCGGTCCATGGGGGTGAGGTTTTGTACATATCGGTCATGGATGAGCCCTGTGTACTTGGTTTTCCTTTATGTAACACCCATTCAGTTATTAGTGAGAGCATTGATGTGGATTTTACTTTTATGTTTAAATCATAAGATAATCATCCTTAATGTAAGATAGACATATCAAAAGTACAAGATGATGAAGTTGGGGATGGAACCACATCAGTTGTGGTATTGGCTGGTGAACTTTTAAGGGAGGCAGAAAAGCTGGTTGCAACAAAGATTCATCCAATGACCATAATATCAGGTTCATTTCTTTGCTTTATAAAAATGGTCCAACTGCCCTTATGCAAATTTTGTTCTGTTTCCACATCAATTAATTTTCTTCTGGCAAGTTTTGATTCACATTGCGAGAGTATGAGGCAATTTACTGGAATAAGAAATTATATTGGATAAGAAAGCAACATTTTCCTTATTGTGCATCATCCATCATTAATTTGTATTTTGTATAGCAGATCTTTCTTTGGTGTCTAACATCATTGAAGCTTAGTTTGAAGCTTGATATTAAGCAAGTGAATATAAAACCTACTGTGTTAATATTTTTTTTTGCTGGTTTTCTAAGTAAATTAAGGATCTTTTTGTTGATAGTTGTGACTAAGTGGTGGTAATAAAAGTAGTCAACATAAATTTTTCCATTCTGAGTCATTTATTTTCTTTCCAACTTCTGTTGCTGGCTTGCTGCCCGATCTATACTTATTTTTTCATTGTTTTTAGGTTTCCGAATGGCAGCAGAGTGTGCTCGTAATGCTTTGTCACAGAAGGTTGTGGATAACAAAACGGATGCTGGTATTGTTGTTTTCCCCCTTTTGGATAGGGATTTTTCAGGGTTTTATCATTGTCTTTAGCATTTTAATACATTGTTATTATTATCCCCATGTTAACAGAGCCAGGTATAGAAGCATTCTTGTGTCTTAATATCTAATAAATTAATTTACTGGAATGTGCAGAGAAATTCAGGTCAGATTTGATGAACATTGCAATGACTACTTTGAGCTCCAAGATTCTCTCACAGGACAAGGAACATTTTGCAAAATTAGCTGTGGATGCTGTAATGAGACTAAAGGTGAACTGTTCCTATCCTACTGAATACCAGTTTTCAATTTTAGCGAATTCAGCAAATAGTCTGTATTGTTTGTCAAGTTCTCTTCAGAAAATCATGGAACAGTGGAAGAACTTTAGTCTTGATACACGGGATTCAATTTTGATCTATATATTTTTCTGCATACTTGACTGGAGACATACTTAATAGTATATGCTATTTGGAAGTTCAATTACAAAATTTCTATATGAATATGATCCTACAGTTTCAATCATTTTTTACTCTAAGATGTGACTATTCCAATTTTTTCAAATCCCTGAATAACAGAATTTTAACTTTTTAATATGATTTCATAATAGTTTGAAATATTTTATAGACTCAGAAATAATTGGTTGAACTTGGTAGAGCTTAAGTAAATACACTTTAGCAAATACTCTAACAACTCCAGAATATACTTAAGTAATAGTCTTGCTAGAGCTTGGGCCAAAAAGACAAACAGCCCACTTAGGGAAATAATAACAGAAATACTAAAGGGAAAGTTTAACACTTAGACAAAGTCCTTCATCCAATATGGGCCCGATATCATTTGTTTGGGCCTATCGTTGAACTTGGTAGTTTTTGAAAATTTATAAATATCCACCCCATTTTGCAGGTGGAAAGATGAGAGATAGAAGAAATGTAGATAGAAAGTGATATGTGATGTGCGATATAATTAAAAAAAAAATGTAGAGTGATAGAAGAAAAATGGGGTGGAAGTGATTTCCAAGAGAGTGGATTGTGTGTTGATAAGTACTCTATTTTTTTGCCGGGTTATCTCAGTTTTTCATTTGGAGCAGTGATTATTCCCTTTTCTGGTCTAAAAGTAGGAAGTGTTCTTTAGTTGACTTTTTAATTTGTGATATAGTTATTCATTTTTTTTACTATGCAAATGGTGCAAACAGATGTGATTATGCCTAAAGGATTTTTTTTATTAGTGAGCTATAATGTGATAAGTTAACTGTCTTTTCATGTTTTCATTTTTTATATCTTGCTTTTGACTGATCTGTTTCAAATGCAGGGAAGCACTAATTTAGAATCTATCCAGATTATAAAGAAACCTGGTGGATCTTTGATGGATTCATTCTTAGATGAAGGGTAATATTGCTTAAAAGCTAGACTATTTTACACTTTGTGAATAGGAATGCTTCAACCTGTTATTGAATCCCTTGTATCTTTTGTATTGAGTTGCACATGAAGTCTTCAAGCAATTTATATAAAGTGAAATTTTTTAAAAAAGATTATTAAACTTTCCTGCCTAGTGAAGGATTTTGCTGCATTAGTAATTTTGTTATTTATTTTCCAAGCATTAGCATTATTTTGGATGGATTAAAATTAAGCTTTCTGTATTGCTTTCATATTTTTTCAGATTTATTCTTGACAAGAAAATTGGTATTGGACAACCCAAACGGATAGAGAATGCAAAGATACTGGTGGCAAACACTGCCATGGACACTGACAAGGTGAAGATATATGGTGCACGTGTTCGTGTTGATTCTATGGCTAGGGTTGCTCAGATTGAAACAGCTGAGAAAGAGAAAATGAGAGAAAAGGTGCAGAAGATAATAGGTCACGGTATCAACTGTTTTGTTAACAGACAGTTGATTTACAATTTTCCAGAGGAGCTCTTTGCTGATGCCGGAATATTGGCTATTGAGCATGCTGACTTTGATGGTATTGAGCGTCTGGCTTTGGTAACAGGTGGTGAAATTGCGTCAACCTTTGACAATCCTGAGTCTGTTAAGCTTGGGCATTGTGACCTTATTGAGGAGATTATGATCGGCGAGGATAAACTTATTCATTTCTCCGGTGTTGCTATGGGGCAGGCATGTACAATTGTTCTGAGAGGTGCTAGGTACTTTATATTCTTTTGTTATTAAAATCCCTTTCCAGTGTTCTTTTACATAGTCAGACATTTTAATTTTGACTGTTAAATATGATTTTAGTCCCTCAAATGAATTAAATTTGTTTTTGGTCTCAATTTTAAAATTGATTTTTTAATCCTTGTAATTTGAAAAAAACTTATTTTAGTCTCTTTGCTCAAATGTTGTTAGTGAATTTGTCAAACAAAGCCCACCTTTATTGAATCTGTCGCACATAATCCATCTGTTAGTATCCTTATTGGTGAAAATATCACATTAAACTCTATTGATGTTGTATAATTGACTCAATCTTTCATTTTTAGTGTTGCTATATGTGCTGCTCAGGGACTAATATAAGCCTTTTGAAATTACATGGACTAAAATGATAAATTTTAAATTTGAGAGACCAAAAATAAATTTACCATATTTAAGTGGATTAACATATTTAGGCCATTTTGATATCAGATTACATCAAATCTGTCAGCTGAAGATTTTATTTGTTGGCTGCAGTAAGATTTGTTTACAATGTTTTGTTCCTTTCAGCTATAATCACTATCTATTCAATTATATTACTTCCTTTACTGCTTTTTCTGTGCGGATTTATTGAAATTTTACATCAGAATTGAACATGCTTATTGAGCTCAATGATTTGACAACTGAGCTTTTTGAAGGCTACTTGCTTTTATGCATGTCTTCGTGACTTCACTTGAGCTCATAGCATCATGGCTGATTTAGTTTATGCTTTTATGTTGTCCTATCCAATTTCTTTTTCAGTTTCAATCAGTGCATTGTGAGCTGGACATGTTTAGGTGTTTTCTATGCACGAGGAGACATCTATTTATCAAGAATTGAATGTTTCGTTTTTACTTGTTCTTTAAGCCTGATGTATCTACTTTTGTGGCAGCCACCATGTTCTTGATGAGGCTGAGAGGTCATTGCATGATGCCTTGTGTGTGCTATCTCAGACTGTCAATGACAGCAGAGTGTTGCTTGGAGGTGGGTGGCCTGAGATGGTGATGGCAAAGGAAGTGGATGAGTTGGCCAAGAGAACTCCTGGAAAGAAGTCTCTTGCTATTGAAGCATTTTCCCGTGCACTCTTGGCTATCCCAACAATCATAGCTGATAATGCTGGTTTGGACAGTGCTGAGTTGGTTTCTCAGCTTCGCGCAGAGCATCAGAAGGAGGGTTGTACAGCAGGAATTGATGTTATTTCTGGTTCTGTAAGTATTGAAACTGAGAATTGGGTGAATTTATTTGCGTGAGCATCTTTTTTGAGTTGCTTCATCTTGTTTGATATTGCCATGTCTCTTGCGTTGGATGCTACAAGATGCGCTCTTACAGGAAAATGTTTGAAATTTTTAGATTTGATTAGTAAAGTTACTGTCTTTATAATTTTATATAGGTAGACAATCTATTTTACGTTTGCCCCATTCGCTGGTCAAAAATACTAATTTCTGTTATATAGCTTCAAGTGTCTCAATGAAATTTCCTATATCTCTCTTTTTTACATCTCTGGTGGATTTGTCAAATGTTCATCCCGTCAACATGTAGAACGCTGGATGAGTTAGGATGTATACCTTTTGAAGGAGGTTGATGTTACCATGGTTTATGTATCCCATTCACTGACCTTTGTTGTATTTCTGGAAGGTTGGAGACATGGCTGAACGGGGTATATGTGAAGCATTTAAAGTCAAGCAAGCTGTATTGCTATCTGCTACAGAAGCAGCTGAGATGATCCTTAGAGTTGATGAAATCATCACTTGTGCTCCAAGGAGGAGAGAAGACAGAATGTAAAATATGCCGAGGGTCCAAATTTAGATGCTTGGGGGTGCCTTTCGTTTTCTGGCATACTATTAACGAGTGCTGTGATATTTGATATGGTGGTTGTGATCGGAAGAACTGGTTGTAATGTTAAACATTTGTTAGGTAAAATTTTGATTTGTTTTGGAACCCGGTCGCATGCTGATGGATTGGGGTTGGGTGGTATTTATTCCTGCACTGCAATTAGAGTTAAATTATGTCTATTTGAATTTAAGGACATCATCTTTTACTGCATTCCTGAATGAAGATATCTGGAGATTTTTCGTCTAGCATGCATCTCAAGGATACATCCATTCTTAACAAGGAAATTACATTGTATTCATTCTGTTCTGTCCGTTAGGTTTATACAATTTAAAATTGAAACGTTCTTTAATGTATTTTAACGTAAATTGCGTAGAATTAGTGTTTAAAATTATTGCCCATCAAAATATAGGCTGAAGTAGGTTTTAAGTACGTTAACATCCTCGCTATGCGTAAGTTGTGTTTGTAATACCTATACAAGACTCCCTATTGTATATGGTTTATGTTATAATTACATTTAAGGTCTTTATTTCTAAATGTATAGAAAAGAATATTTATTTTTATTGTAGATTTTGACTGATGAATTGACTATTTTCTTTAAAGTTCAATATTTCTTTTTCATTTATATATTATATTTATACTTATATATACATTACAATTAAATATCTAAAAATAACGATTATCAAACTAACTCTTTAGAATTAATACTTGCATAAAAATAACATTGAAAATAGAGTTAGATAATAAAGATTATAAATAGGAAAATTATTCTTTACATGTATTATTCAAAACTATTGTATTAAAAAATATAAATAAATGATTATGAGAAATATTAACTGAATGGAAGTATATGTTTTGGGTGAATAAATTATTGGATGTATGAATTTATTTTCATTATTTAATCCTTAGAAAAAGGTTTTTAAGAATATAGTTATATTTCATCTTAATAATAGCTATATGATTAAAATTTTCTATTAGGCATCTAGTTACAATTTAAAAAAAAAACTATTTTATTCTGAATATGAAATGATTTTGATTTTCTTATTTACGCATTTATATTGCTCTTTTTTAATCCATATGAATCGAAATTAATATTAAGTTACCAGAAAACTTATATTGCTCCCTTAATATTCTTTCATGTAGTTTAAAATTACTCATTTAATGGTTAAGTGTTATTATTTAAAATAATCTTAAAATTATTGTCGTTTAAGAATTTAAGGATTAGGAATTTGATTGCAATGTATTTATAAAATAGAGAAAAAGTTGTGTAATATAATAAGGATATTTTGTTAATTTATATAAAAAACTTTAAATAATAAAACAAATATATAAATGAATTGTAAATAATCAAATTTCTCGACTTAGTGATTATAAGGTCTATTCTAAGATATGAGGTTGACGTAATGTTCTAAGTTCAATTCCTATTTGTCTTAAAGAATAAAGACTTAAGATGAATTAATTTTTGGCGGTCTCTTTATTTCTATTAATCCACAATTTTGATCATTTTATTTCAAAATAGTCATTTAATCCCTCTATTTTGAAAATATAAAATTTTGGTCTTTTTTTAAATTGATCTCTACCAATCATTAAGTTTTAATATTTATTTATTCTTAAAGATATGATATTTAATAATATGACATTTAAAAATAAAAAAATTAAAAAAACATTCAAATAATTTTTTATTAATAAAATAAATTCTAATCACTTATAAAAATTTTTGTATGTTATTTTTTAATTTTTATCCTTATATATTACATAACTATATATTGCATTACTTAATTAGGGACAACTCATTGGATAATATCAAAATTTAATGATAAACAAACATTAAATTGATGTTATAATCAAAATTTTGTATTTTAAAAAATAAAAGAACTAAATATCACTAATTTAAAAGGGAAGGATCATAGGAAGAACAAAATTGTAATTTAATCTTATTTTTTGTTTTTGTTTATGTGGCGTTCAATGAAGTGTTAACATATCGGAAGTGCATCTAAAATAATTCAACATGCTCATTCCTTCAATGTGCGTGGACCATTTCCTTCTTGAATCCAAAATTTGATTTTGGAGACCATTTCTTTTTAAAGGTTTTTTCCCCCCTAATATTTCTCCTAAATAAACTTCAGTGTTGCGACTTGTGACTCCTCTATTTTTTAAAATGTCTTTTGTAGTCCTATGGTAATCCTGTTGCAACACATTGAGTTTAAGAAAAACTAATTTTGCACATGTATGTATAATGTTTTGACAACACATTTTTATTGTCGTCAAACGTAATTGTATAATGTTTGAGTTGCTTCTTATTATTCAATACCTCTTGTAGTCCTATCGTGAAATCAGAAACACTAATAACCATGAAAATGAAAATGTTAGGTATATACTCTCAACACTTATTTTGGATACACTCTTTTTATTGATCGATATTTATTTAAAAATATAAAATTTAGTGAGTTCTACACCTTATTTAATGACTTTCCATTCTAATTTTATAATTTTCAATAAATTGTAACTAATTAATAAGGAATATGATACTAACACTCCAAGGAAAAAAGTAAGAGAGATCTTGATAAATTATGTAAAGATTTGAGTCTCATAAAAACTAAAAGCAACTGCTATATATAAATATATTAATTAACTTAAATTCAATAATTAGTAACACACCAATCTATAATCTCCCTAGCATATCAAGTTTCGAAATATAAAAGCTAAAATTACAAATTCAAATTTCAGAGTACATATCACTTGAAGCAATACTTAACGAGGCCAGGAATATGGGTATTCATGAAGTAGTCCTCCCAATCAATAATTTTGGGGTCAAAGTAAAACAAGCATTCCCTCTCTACCTCACCTTCTCTTGCCGCTATTTGTAATATTTCTGTGTTCGTGCTGTCAAATCTGTGTAAAACAAGCTTGTATTAATTAGTAAGTTAATTAGTACACAAATCTTGCTTTTGTTGCAAATGCTAATTAATTAACTTACACGCCATTGAAGAACACGTAGGGTCTGTAAAGGTCAATCAACCGCATCGCTATATGGATTTTCCTTCTCATGTCAAGATATGTCCCCTCAAAATATTGGCCAAAGGCTGCATTCGCTATCTCTAGTCCCTGTAAAATAAGCTATCTAAGTTAGTATTTTCTCCATATTAAAAATTGAAGAATATGTTTAGATAAATCTCATTGTAAACACTTAAAGAAGAAAAATTATTGAAAGAATAAATGAAACAAAACTTTTTCAACAAATTAATTTACTCAACACTTATATATTATTTGTTGGTCTTATCTTTAGTTAATCTGAGACTTAAATTAAATTTAATATCTAAATAAATGGTGAATAACCATTTCTTAGAATGTAAGTTTAAATTTAATTCAACCTTAAAAAATTGATTTATAAAGTGAGAGTTATTTCCTTACTTATGTAGTCTTCGTTAACTTTATCTTTAATTAATGTGAAATTTGAATTTTTTTTTCTTTCAATATTTGTAGAGGTTCTTTAACATTAACTTCTTTAATTAAAACTTATTTTTAGCTTTATCATAAACTAATTTAAACTTAAAAAAATTTATTTATTTTGCTTTTTTTTTTCTTTTCTTTTTTTCTTTTAGGAGTGTTCATAGAAAAGTAAGTTAAGTGTGTATACTATATTGCATGAATAGAGGGATTTGAAGCAGAAATTGAGGATTAAATATAAAGAACCTTTAATGGAAGCAAGTAACGAATGAACATGTATCTCTGGAAGCTAGTTATGTTGTCCAGTACTGTAACTTTGCCAACCTTGACAGGCATTCCTTCCTTGTTTACCCATGGTTTTGCGGTGAAGTATCTAAGGCCATAGTCTTTGAGATTGTGGTATCTAACTGGATTTGCAACAGAAGAACCCACATGATATATGATATTATCACAAGGATGATTTGCATGAGCCACCATGGACGTTATTATTGCATTCACCACCATGTCTGCTGGTATCTGCTCCAAACTCAGCTTATATTAGTATATCCATTTTGATGAGTCAATAATGTTGTAGTGGAGTGTGTACTTTATAAACAAAAATTCAGGGTTAGAAAATAAGCAAGTTAATGACTTATAGCATATATATTGTTCTTCATTTAATGACTTACCACATCAAAGATTGCCTTTATGTCTGCAACGAAGCATGTTAATTTTCCTTTGCCATAAGCAACAATTATACTATCTATGGTTCTGCAAAAGTCCCAAGCCAAGATAAGAAAAATATGAGTGATGTGTGTTTAATTAATAAAGGGACATAAAATAACTGATAAATAAAAGTGTCTGCTTAAGTAGCTAGTATATATAACTAAAGGTTTGTAAAAATAAGAAAAAATTTAAAATAAATTTTTCTATAAATTTAAACTAACTTATACATAAGTTAAAAATAAGATTTTAAAAAATGATAAGATATGACTTATACAAAATAGCTTAAGTATATAAACTATTTAAGTATATGCGAAATTTTATTTTATTTTTCTTTTTTATTTCACTCACCTAATTAAAACAAGTTAAGTCAAACAAATAATAGAATTGCAATGCATGCACACGAACAATGTGAATGATGTATATAGTGAGTGATTTACCTGACTCCTTCGACCCACCCAGGAAATGGTTCTCTGTAAGTACTGGTAATCATTGTAGGACGTACGATAACAACAGACATGTTTCCCTTTAGAGTGTCTACAACCATTTCTCCCATTGCCTTTGTAAACACATATGTGTTTGGCCATCCATATGCATTTGCTCTAAATTTACCAAGATACAACCAAACACAATTAGTTTTGGTGTTCGTTAATTAGTATACAATCCAAATGCTAAACCTAAAAAAGAGATTAACAAATTAAAACTAAATAGTTTTAAAATGGTGAAATTGTATACTTAAAAGAAGTGACATCAAATTGGAAGCACCTGTCAGAATAAACTTGTCTAAAACTAGTTTCAAGAGAAAATAATAAAAAGAAATATAAATGAACTTTTGAAGTTTAACATTAAATAAAATTTGAGATTTCTTTTGTGTTTTTGAATACATTTCAATCAATTAAAAAAAAATCCCATCATATTTTTAACGTAAATATGAATTAATTTATAAAAGATCTCTCATATTAGTTTATCATATATATATATAAATTTATCTCTAAGTTAGTCTTAACTAATTGAAAAATTTATTGTATAAAAAAAATTATCCAAAGAATAATAAATGGTATAACCTTTTGATACCCAATTCCTTCATGGCGATTTTAATATCTTCCTCTGTGGCTCCCTCTTGTCGAAGTTGGTACAATTTGTTCTCCACCATTTTCTTTTCCATATCAATGTCTAGTCCTGGTACTCCATTTAGTGACACACCCATTTGGTATGGATCCTCTAATATAACTCCTCCCTTCTCGCCACATACATACGCTGAAACCATACATGTTCATACTGTATTCATTATTTAATCTTAGGCAAGCTTTGGAAAAGTCTAATCAAGATATATTGAATTGATTGCATGGACATATTTAGCACCCACTAAATCTGTGGACATTAAATGTTATGTCCTCCCTATGTATAGACAATTGTAAAATTCTTTATAGTAGTAGAGTCTGATTTATAAGTAAATTTTGATTACACTAAACGGAAGAGGGATTGAAGCGCTACAACAAATTTTGTTATTAATAATAATTATTTAATGGTAATAATTTAATTACTGCCATATATAAAAATATTAATAGTTAATATATAATAATCACTAAAAATGTATTTATATTACACTAAAACTTATTATTAGCGACAATTATTTATTAGAAAAAACTTAAGTTTCACATCGATTAGAGATAAGATAATTAAATAGTATATAAGTGAATAATAACTATCATCTTACATGTTCATTTTATAGGGTTGACTCCTAATTCACTATTCTAAATTGGTATCAAATCACCCATTATTGCCAAATTTAATAGTGTTATAAAATAATTAGAGAACAACTTTCACTTTATAAATATCACATTTCTTAAGAGACAAGACAATTAAAAAAATAAATTAAAAAATATATAAATAAAAGACAATCCTCATCTTACAAATTCCACATCGAGTAGAGATAAAAAAAAGTATATAAGTTATGAATTTAGAAAAAGAAATTATAGGAAAGTAAAGGAGACAATTAAAAAAAATAAATTTTAATAGCCTTTAAAATGACTACTAGAATTGTCACTAAAAGAAATAAGTTTTTCCAACAATTTAGTAGATCTTTACCAGCATTTTATATAAATGTCAGTAATAGTATTAGTGATACTGGATACACTAGCTTTTATTTAAATGCCGGTAAAAAAAATAATGGCCATTTATATAGCCACTAAATAATAAATTAATTATCACAAAAAATTAATTTTGGTGTAGTGAAGCGATATCTTTCTTGAATTAATTTTTTCCAATCGAGTTACAATACTAGGACATTAGACTTCCAAATTGACATTTGCAGATGGTTAAGCTCAATTATTAATTAATTTTATGCAAACAATTACTATGAGTTGGATTATTGTCGTTTAGATTCGTTGCAAACGGTGGTCAAATTTTGTGGGACTATATTTATACCTAGTGCAGGAGTTCTCTCATGATTGGGTTGACAACCCCTTGAATCTGACATCGTTATTAATTCATTTTGGTTGGGAATACTACTATCAAATGATTCAATAATTTCTCTAATGCAATATCCTTGGTTTTGTTATTCAGTATTCACGTACATTTATTGCTCTGAGAGGTTAAAGCAGTCAATATTTAAATATATATTTAATTCTTGAAATATAATACCTTTTTATTTAGTTTTATATGAATATTGTTAGTTTTTAGTTATAATATTTAATAAAATGATATAATTTTAAGAATTTGAGAGTAATTTTTTTTTGTTATTTTTACATTTTAGAAACTAAAATAAAAAACATTATAAAAACTAAATGTAAAAAAAGTCGTATTTTACTTTTTTAATTAAGACCAAAATATGTTTTAAAAAAAAAAAAGTCTAACAACTCCTTTGACATTTCTTTGTATTATATATATATATATATATTATTTATTTATTTATTTATTTATTTTAAAGAAAAAACTCTTATATATAAAATATGAATATTTAGAGATTTTTTTTTCGATTTAGAGTTTTTTTATTTATTTATAAATTTTATATCAAATTCAATTTTAATTTATATAAATATTTATAAATAAAATTATAATATTTTTAAATTAAATCATCAATAAATAAAAATAATCTATTGTAACAATATAAATTATTTTATAATAAATATGAAATATAATTTATATATTTAAAATATCTATTTATTCAATATTTTAATATAATTTATATATTTAAATATAACATTTATTTACATACATAATATTTATTTTTAAATTTTAGAAGTAATTAAAACCGAGAGATATGAGTTGATTAGTATGTGGTCTTGATTTTTTCCAAAAGTTTAAAAAATTTAAGTTGCAATTCTTTTCGGATAAATTAGTGTAAAATCTTTTAGATTGTAGAGAGAGCATTGCTATAAGGCTCATCGTTAAGAAATCCCTTATACTTCTATTCATTGATATTTTATTCATAAAAAAGATGTGGTCATATTTAAGTTATTACAATAACTTAATTAAGGAATAAATATATACCTAAACTCCCAAATTAATATTGATATATATGTTTGATGACTTTTGATGAGAGAATACACGTGGAATAATAATAGTACTTGAGAGGTCAATTAATTTTAATACCAACCTGTTGATACGTGAACAAGCACCTTTAGCTTAATACAACTTTTGGCGAAGTTCAAAACGTGCTTAACTCCTAATGTATTTATACCCAATGCAACATCGTATCTGCATTTAAAAATGATAAAATTAGCTGGAAAATATACAATAAAAAATTTCCATGTGTGTGTGTATAGGTTTTATATGATTGGAAACATATACGTAACTTTCATCAAATCTTGTAAAAGGGTTTTTGGTACCCCTTGTACCATTATTATATATATATATATATATATATATATATATATATATATATATATATATAATTTTTTTTTGCTTAAAAAAAAAAAAAAGACAAAAACGTACCTTTCATCAAAGTCAGTTGTGGCAGCTAAATTGACAATACAATGAATTTGATCACAAATTTGTTGGTGAAGAATGGGGTCTTTCAAATTCAAGTCCTCTTGAGAAATGTCACCAGGCACAACAGTCAACTTTTCTGAAACAAAGCTATTGAACTTTGCTCCAAGATTTTCCTCCAACAATCTAAACAAATCCTTTTGTATGATCTGCATATTCATGTATATATGTAGCATGTATCAGCCACGAACTGATTTAATGTATCTTTTGATTCAAACTTTATTATATATATCGGAAAGCAAACAAGGCTAAGAACCATGATTAAGCAGTCCCTCCAAAACAGCTGAATGGACACAGTAACATTTTAAATTTAATTTTGGGTGATATTGTAAGATTAAGAACCTATTTAAATACAAATTAAAAATGTTTTCTGCTGAAAATAAAAAAAATGCTCTAAAACGTTAATCATATATGATATTTATATTCACCTCATGCTGCAATCGTTGAGTGGCAGATTTGGTATCTGTAGCTCTTAAAAGAAGATAAAGTTTCTTGACATTTGGTTGCACTCTCAGTACCTTCTCCACAAAAACTGCAATATATACCACACAAAGTAAACAAACATCATAGCTAATTAATACATGCATGCATATAAAAGCATGGTTTCAAGAAAGAGAGAAATTTTTACTTTTTGCAAGGAAGCCAGCGGCACCAATGACCAAAATATTCTTGTCTTCAAGAAAGTGGGTTATGCTTCCTAATTCCATAGGAGAAAAATTGAAGCTATAGCTAGACAACAATTTGATACCAAAGAGTGGATATCTTCAAATGAAACAAAAATTGGTGGAGAGTTATGTCTCAAATGGCGTTATGGCAATGCTATATATAGAAAGAAATGAATCCATCAATATAATCTAATAATTAAATTAAATAAGGCCCTTATGTTGTACATGTGCATGATAGAATAAGACACTTTCATCATGTGCGTGGTCCCAATTTTTTGATTGTGAAACATATTAATGTGGCAACTACCTTCTGCTTACCGTCTGCCACATGCCACTCCCTTGTTGAGGTCACTGGTCTAAAATCGGTGAATGTATACTGTATAGTGTAAACACCACAGTATATATATATATATATATTCAACGAACGTGTCTCAACAGTGTGTGTTGACCCAATTGCAAGTGCTACATCCATCCCTCTGCATGAAAATATTTATGTTAATTATGACACCATGTTTGTGCAACACTATTCACCATCCTCATAAAAGTGTTTGGAGAAGGATATAACAAAAGGAAACAAGGATGATAGGAGATTCCAATAGGTTAGGTTGGCCGTTCGTGGCATTTAGCAACTACAGGCTTTTCCTGTGTTTCTATAATTTGCAAATTTTTTTATAGACCTATCTGTCATCCATATATGGAAACTAATCAAGCTCAAACATTTCTGTCTTCTTTCAATGATAAATTTTTATTTTTTCTGATTAAGATGAATTAATTTTGATGATGTATTTTGCAACTTTACATGACAATTTATTAATGAATAATATTATTCTCTTTATTTTTTGTTATAAGTAACAAAAAAAATTGTATTTTTTTAAATTTAAATAAATTTAAATTATTTTTTAGATGTCATAAATAAAATATTTATTGTGATAAAAATATTATCACTAGTACTCGTACCTAATAGTTAAATCAACACTGATTAATAATTACATGAATTAGTTGAATGAGAAAGTGAGTTATCTATGTAATATGGAACAAGTGGATAGTATGTGATATGAATATCAATACTTGATGTGTAGAATATGAGAAGCGATTATGTGATAAGTCTAAGTATAACTTAGCAAGGATGTGACTTGTGAAATATGAAATAATGTGAATGTGAAGTTGTGACATGTGCATGAGAATTGTATGTCATTCATCATTTGCATAAAAATGTCTTTTTGTGATGGGTATGATGTGAAATATGTTGTCAAGGAAGGTCTCTCTTGTGTAAAAACTTGAGATTCCATGACTTTGGGGATAACTAGGTTTGAGAGCCCGCTCTAGTCTCGTCACTTTATGTGCATATGGTGAAACTTACATAGCTATCTTGACACGTCACTGGTGTATTTTCTCTTAGTTTAGAGTGTTGTGATGACTTGATCTGACATGAACTCTTAGGCTACTTAGCCTCTAGGCAAGCATCAATGTGTTTTACTGCGCCACATATAATGTAGTTAGGAGAGTCTTGTCCTTACATAAGCATAACATATCCTTGTATATTGAACTACGTTATTAATATATGATGACATGGGCTGTGATAGAGTGTGAATGAATATTTATCGTTTTACTATTGCATTATTATGGACATATATTATTGCTTTTGATTATGCATATGATGATGCCATGTATTTTGTATGTGAGTGGCTACCCAACAATTTCTTACACTGATAGCTAAAGTGAGATATGTTCTCACTTCCATTTTTTCTTTGTGTCTTGTTTTTAATTTTTTTATGCAAGTAACTTTAATTTTGGAGGAATATTTAAATTGTTGATGAGATTGCTTTGATAGGATGTGACATCGAGACTTTAGTTAGATATAATTTTTCTATTATCTTGCATTAGCGATTTTAGTTTCTTTTCTTAGAAAATGTTTCCCTAATATTTGATATGCCTTGTATTGTCTTAGTCTTGTTATGTTTGGAGTTGTTAATGTGATACCTTTTATCCTTGATTTTCAATCAATGAAGTATTTTCTAGACCCATTATTTTATATTATTGGATGTATGAATGGGGGTAGAAGGTGCACACCTGTATAATTTAATGCTAACAACTAATTGAAGTATTTAAATATGCTAATGACATGATTGTGAACCATATATGAGTTGAATGATGTTGTACAATTTGGTATCTCAATGTGTACGAATCCTATGAAGGTCATATAATGAGGAATCAGTCATGATGTGACATGAGATGATAAGAATGGATGTACAATTGTGAATATGTATTGTAATAACATGATAACGCATTGAGTCATGTGTGACATGCATCATATGCATACCTGTTTTTGAATGAGTACGATATAAAATTCGTTGCTAGGGAAGACTCTCTTGTGTAAAAGCTTAGGGATTCATGTACTTAAGGACTATTGAGTTTGGAAAGTCCTAATCTTGCTTGCTTGTGTGCATAAGGTGAAACTTGATTGACATAGCTGACCTGACAAGACTTTAGTGTATCTCCTCCTAATTAATGTAGAGTGTGATGAGGGTGTGACACGTCATGATCCCCTAGGCTACTCTATGTGTTCTAATATGATAATGCACCACTGTGTGATTTCACCAACACCACACACATGTGCAGTTTGTAGTCTATATCCATTACATTATGCATGTGAAGTGAACTTAAGTATTGAATCATTGTTACTTCTATGCAGGAACATGTAATATTATTACCTGCATTATACCTTATTATTTTGATAAATTGTTAATACTATACCTAGTTATTATTGCATTGTCTTATTGTTTTTATTGTATGTTTGACTATTCCACGATATTTTACACCATAAATCAAAGTGAGATATTTCTTACTCTTTTTTTCTTGTGTTTGTTTTATGTGGACGTTAATGTAAGTGAGACTCAACATGATGTTAATGATGTGAAAACAAGACTTAGAACATATCTTAAGTTTATGCTCGATATATCAAAGCTTGATTAGAATTTGATTTTTGTTTTGTTTATGTTTATTAGGACAGTTGCTGGTTGCATTGTTCAATTTATGTGACATTCTCTTGTTGGATTTACATTATTTTTATAATTACGGATTCCTTTTTCATTTAGTTTATATATTGTAATTATTATACTTAATTAGAGAATGTTACATTTTGCTATAATATGACAATGAATCTACAATTGTTATCTCTAATATGAAAACCAAAATTCATTTCCATCTTGATGAAAATCAATCCCAAAGTAGATTATTTATTAAAAAAAGGGCTCAATTCCGACTTTGCTTTCTTTTCTACTAAAAGGCCACTTTGTCCACGATAATGTCGTGCACCTCCTAATTCCCTTATATAAGGAGGAGATTCCAAGCCTATAAACACAAAAAAAAAATTCTCATTAATTGGATATTTAATTAAAAGTTAGCATCAGTTAAAATATTAGACCCATAGTAAGTTTTTTACTGACCAAATGAAAAATATTAAGCCTAGATTTTTTTTTTTTTTATTTTCTTTGAGGTTTCCATTGGAGAAATATGGGTTGCCATGTAGATGAAGGTGATCCTCAAGAAAAGCAAATGAGATGACATAACAAATTGTAGTCTTGAGGTTAATTTATTTTATAAATATATTATAATTTTTTTAGAAATATTTTATTAAATATTGTAAAATTTATTTTTTTCTTGTAAATTTATAACAATGTCATTTATATTAATTAAATAAATGAATTTATCAACATGAAAAAGGGAGATAAATAGATGTGATATCTTTTAACATTCCAAAATTTTAAAAATACAATTTGTGATAGTTTGATAAACTCAACTTTCTCTTTTGATTAATTTTTATAATTCGTCTATAATAATTAATATTAAAATATTTTAATGAATTGATTTTGATATCATTTTGTCAATTTTATTATATTTTAGGATGTATGAGTTATGACAGTTTAGAAATCTCAAATCAAATTTAATAAAAGTAAAATTAACTAAAAATTTCATCACAAAATATTTTCTACCAAACAATTATGACTTAGATTCTCTATTGCATGAAGATGCGTAGGAGTAGGACACCATTGAGTAAAACAATAATAATAATAGTATTATCTATTTTTTCATAACAATATATAATAATAATAAATAATTATAATATTTATTAAAATAAAATATATGCACTTGTCAAATAAAATATATTTGATTGTTAGTTAATTTTATTAATTTAAGATGTGATAAATATTTTAAAGGTTATAAATGATTTGTTTAATTAATTAAAGATAATTATTTTACGACAAGTATAAAATGTTAATACACTTAACTAACTTCCTAACTTAAAATTTGTTTTCATAAACTATTTTTTTATTTTATGATTTTTTCAATGTTTTTCCTTAATAAGGTGTAAATGTAGCAATAATTAATATTTAATTACATTGAAAAATGTTAAATACATAATTAATAATTTTTAAATAATTAGTAAATTAATATTATTAATAATTATTAATGAAACATAAACATAATATTGATTAGTAATTAGTTGTATTAAAAATATTAAATACATATTTTTTTTTGAATGAAAGTTAATGAATTACAAATGTAACCGTTAAATTAAAATTTTTTTGATACATAAATTAAAATTTTGAAAATTTTAAAATATTTTAAAATCTATTTAATACTTTATTTTATTAATTCAAATTGATAAATATTATAAAAAGTATTTTATACGTTAATTTGAATTTATATATTAAAATATTATATAATTTTTATTTTTTTTTTCAAATTTATAACCTTGATTTATATACTAAAAATTTTAAATCTATAGAAATTTGATGTGGGATATAAGTTTTTAAGTGAAATAATTCTACAAAAACTTATTTTTGGAATAAGTGAATTCTTTTTCATGTTGTTGATTCTATCTAAATATATAAAATAAAATTTAATTTAGCTTAAAATTTAATTAATATAATATTTTAAATTATTTAATTTAATCTTATATTAATAAAAATTTATTTTATTATTTTTATTATTTCATTGACTCTGTCTAAATATATAAAAAGCGTTTATTTTAGTAGCTATTAATAAAGAATCATTGAAACGAATATGTTTTTGACATAACATAATTATTTTGAAGGAAAAATAATTAGTCAATAGTAAATGGAAATATGATTTAATTTAATGGTTAATAATAAAAAATATTGTTTTAAAATTATTTAATTCAATTTTATATTAATCAAAAATAAAATATTTTTTATGTCTTAATATAGAAAAAAAACGTTTATTTTCGTAGTCTATTAATTGAGATTCGTTGAAATACTTTTTGATTCTTATAATTTTGTTGATTCTATCTCTCTATATATAAAATTAATTTAGCCTAAATCAAATAAATGCAATTTTTTTTTAAAAAATAATAATTTAATTTTATATTAATAAAAGCAAAGATTAAAATATTTTTGAATCCTTATTATTTTGTTACTCATTCACTCTTATAAAATATTATTTTGTTCTAAATATATTAGTTTTTCAATAGTTAATTAATGAAAATACAATTTAATTAATATAATTCTTTTTGGGAATTAGTTAAGTTTTTGGAACGAAGAAATCATCCAATTAATGATCCAACTTGCATTCCGTACCCATTACATGCTGGGTTTAAGCAGATGCAGCTTATGCATGGCCATGAGACCCCACAGAAGCTGTTCAAGTTTGGTGCATCATTCATTCATACCATGAAACTTGTAATATTCTCAATTAACAATACTGTATTGTAGCATTTGAAGAATTAATTTTCACCAACCAAAACCAGCAATTGCAACACCAAACAAGTGTTGGATGCAAATGCAGTTTTCCATTTCTTTTCCTTGTTCTAGCTAGTGCATCTGTATCACAATTATGAGATCACAACTATATTATATTCAGTTATAATTATTTGATTTATGGCGTACAACAACGTTATTCATGTAACATTTATTTTCTATACTATTATTAAAAAAAATTATTCTATTTCACACACTTTTTTTCTAAGGACTTTCTTGCTATACCTAATTCTCAAACTACTTTTTTCTCTTCTCACTGCTTTTCCAACACTACCTCTACATGTACAACTATTAAATATTGACTTTTTTATTTAAAAAAAAACACACTAAAATTGAATTTAAGACACGAGTATCAATAAAAAGTAAAAATATATGTAAGATTTAATATATATATAAAACAATGTCAATAATAAATAATAACATAACAATAAATTAATAAATTTTTTTGCCTAATTTAATTTAATATACGATTTATGTTCTGAAATACCCTTATATATTAATTATTATTTTTCTCCAAGCTAATACGGGAAAATATTGGACAATAATAATATTGGTGGGCGTTAGTATGAAAATGTGTCGGCGGTGTAAACAAAGTTATAAGGACAGCACCGCATTAAATAAGGGAAGGTCCATCCAAAATTAATTAATAGTACCTAAAATTTATCTAACTCTTGGCAACACATTGAAAAAGGTAGGAAGAATAAGAAACAGATATATTTGTTACCTTATTGACACTGTCGCAAATATATTATACCTAACTTGTCTCCTTTCCTTTTTATTCACGTTGCTTTCAATATTTATTTTCCAAAGATGATTATAGCAAAAGAAAATAAAATTAAGATGTGAAAGTAAATAATTATATTTGATTTTGTTTTCACAGAAGGAATGGTTTTAAAAATTATAAGTGTGAAGTATTATTTTATAGTAAGAATAAAAAAGAAGGTATTAAAACATATTCTTTTTATAATATATTAGAAAAAATATATTTTATGATGAATATTGACTTATTAAACAAAAAATATTTTTTTATTAAGTGAGTCAATGTTTATCATAAAAAAATTGAGAGTCAAATATAAAGTTGATAGTCTCTGATATATTTTGTAATGAATGTTAATTTCTTTAAAATAGAATTTTTTATATATAAAATTTAATTTAATAAAAAAATTTCTCCTATTTAAAAAAAAATTAATAATCCAAATTTTATAATATATTCCTAATATATAAAATCAAAAATTTATTCATTTTGTTCATTATAATAGTTAAATTTAATTTAAAACATTAACTTCAACAATAAAAAATACAAATATTATAATGATATTTTGAAAGTAATGCGTGTGTTTTAAAAATATATTATTTTTTATATATAATTAATGGCCTTGCGGTTGCCACGGCGTTAATTGTCCCAATTTATCTACATGACTTTTACGGCGCAACCTCAACTATTGGCTCCAACTTTTACCATCTTCTTCCAATTTCAAACATCATTTAAATTTTTTAAGGAATTTGAGGGATGGGTCCAAAGTGGATCCGGTGGAGATGATATGTTGAGCTTAGAAAAGCTCCAAAGAATGAACGATAAAATGACTTGAGGATCTTATAGTTAAAATCAAAAGAAAAAAAATAAATGGCCTAAAGATTTTTGTAAGATGATTTTAAAATGTTATTGTAATTATTTATTAACATTAGTTTTATTTTTAATTTTCTAAAATACTAGATGATAACATATGTACTTTGTAAGATTGTCATTTATTAAGTTTGTTATTTAATGTAAAATTTTCATTTAGAAGTTAAAAATGAATAAAACTCGATCATCAATCTGATTCACATGGATTTGGGTGGGGCTAAGTTTGAAATTTTTTTTTAATCAATTTTGGTTAAATTTCAATCAGCCTTACTTAATCTATAAGTCAAACAGGTTTGAATCTGAGTGAGTTAAGTTAATCCATTTAATCAACTACAATTAAAAAATAAAAAAATATGTTTATGTTTTATGTTTTTATTTATTTATATATTTACATTTGAATTAATGATAGACTCGATTTTTTGATATAAAAAATTATCTCTTTATTTTATCTATTTAAAAATAGGAATATGTAATTAACTTTTTTGTTTTTTTAATTTTTAAAAAATTTGATGAGCCAACTCATCTAATCCACAACCTGTGTTGGGTTAAGTTGAGTTGAAATTTTTGTGACTCACCAAAAAAATAAATTAAATTGAATTCATCTATTTAAAGTACTAATCCGTGATTAATCAACTTGTATATATAAGTTAAATTAACTCATATTGACATCTTTATTTACATTGAATTATGTATAATAAACAATATGATTAATTTATAATTTTTTTTAGCTCTTTAATAGTAAGAATAATGATGGAATAGTATTTTCCGTTCTATTGGAATTATCGAGAAATAAAAAAGACTCACAAGTCATAACACTAGATAAAACACAAAACTAAGAAACAAAACAATAATAAAATGAAGCTGGCATGACTTGTGAGCGAGTGATGACAGGAGTGAAAATGGCCTAGGATGAAGAATGATGAGAGAGGGTGAGGCTAGGGTTAGGGTGACTTCTTAAGTGTGATTATTGAGGGGAGTGAGGTTTATGATAGAAAGGGTCCCTATGGCTATGAGCAAATGAGAGTGAGATTTATTATTATTTTTTTGTATTGAGGGTATTTTAGAGAAAAATGTGATGATATGAAGTTGGTTATTGTTTGTAGGGGTGTTTGTGGGACGGGTTGAGATAAATTTACTTGTATCTCAATTTGATTCGAAATTTTGATAGAATTAATCAATTTTTGTGAATTTAAATTTGATCTAATAATTTTTCAAATGGATTGAGACAACCAAACTTACCGAAAATCTATTAATGTTTATATTATACTTTTAGAGGGAAAGATATACATTTTTTTCTTGCCTCTATATTTATTAAAAATAAAAATAAGAAATATTTTTAAAGAAGACGAGAAAAAAAAAGTATCTAAACATGGTTTAGGAGGGATGGTGAATAAAAAGTTTGTATGAATTGATGGTAAAAATGTATAAGAATAAAATGAATATCTAAGAAAAATCATGATAATACGTATAACCTAAATTAATATAGTTAAATTGTAGAATTAAAAATAAATACGCCAACAATTAAAATATATTTTATAGTATATATTTTAAGATAAATGATACTAATATTAATATTATAATATCTTAGTCAAAACATATTTATTAAGTTAATAAATTTTATATTATTAATACATAATTGTTTTTCTATTTTCTTTTAAAAAATAAACATTAAATTAGATGGGAATGACTCAAAGTATAACTTAAATCCATCATTAAAAATATACTAATTAAGTCTCATTTCTTAAATACGAGCCCATAAAAAGTCCTTTCGGATTGGACTAAGTTGGTGGGGGTAGAACGGATATGAACACCCCTAATTATGTGTGACATGAAAGAGTTTGTTAGTGACATGTAACTTGTTTTGTAAGATGCGACTAGTGGTGAGAGAGAAAATTTGTGAGTATGTTTGTTATGGACTGTATGTCTCTTAGTTTAAGTGTGAGAGGTGCATAGATACAATGTAAGTGTTCTTTTTTGAGTATAGATATGCAACAAATGTTATGGATAATCTTTCTAATACTTTCTTGCTAATTGTCTTGTAGAGTGTGTTAGCAGGCCAAATAAAGTTGTTAGAAAACCACAGTACTATTCTTGCATAATTTGATCTGACATAAAGAAAATTCAGAGAGAACTTGATAGATATTATAATTAATTTGAGTTCCATAAAAACTTAAATTTGCTTGTAATATGTATAAAATAGATCAATAAGTTCAATAATCAGTAACACCTATCTCACTAGCATAATTTTGGAGATTCAAGTTTTGAAATTAACAAAAAAGCTAAAATGACAAATTTAGATTTAAGGGTACACATATGATATATATCACTTGAGGACATACTTGACAACACCAGGAATATGAACATTCATAAAGTAGTCCTCCCATTCAATCATTTTTGGGTCAAAGTAAAACAAATCCATCTCTACCCCACCTTGTTTTGCTGCCATTTGTAACTTCTCTGTGTTCATATTATCAAATCTGCGCGTGTAAAACAAGCTCGACTTAGTAAATTAATTAATATTCAAATCTTAATATTAGTGATGCAAATTAATTGACTTACACGCCATTGAAGAACAAGTAGGGTTTGTAGAGGTCAACCAACCGCATCATTGCATGGACCTTCCTTTTAATGTCAAGATATGTCTCCTGAAAGTATTGGAAAAAGACTGCATTGACTAGCTCTAATCCCTTTTAAAATGCAAAAACAAGTTAGAACTTTCTGCATGTAACTGTTAAGAATAAGTTGACAATGGATAACATATTATTGCATAAATTAAGGAAAATCTGAAGGAGAAATTGAGCATATAACACATATACAACCTTAAATGGAAGCAAGTAACGAACGAACATGTATCTCCGAAAACTAGTTATGTTGTCGAATACTGTAATTTCGCCAACCTTGATGGGATTTCCTTTCTTGTTTACCCATGGTTTTGCCATGAAATATCTAACACCATAGTCTTTGAGATTCTGGTATCGAATTGGATTTGCAACAGAGGAACCCACATGATATATGATATTATCACAAGGATGATTTGCATGAGCCACCAAAGCCATGATTATTGCATTCATCACCATGTCTGCTGGTATCTGCTTCAAACTCGGTTTAATTAAATTGGTATATCCATTTTGTAAAACGAAATTTGGGTTAGAAAATGGTATATATTGCGCCATTTCTTCGCGAATTTAAAAGATCTCAGGTACTATGTTTAATAACTAACCACGTCAAAAATTGCCTTGATATCCCCAGGAAAGCATTTTAATTTTCCTTTGCAATAAGCAGCAATGAAACTGTCTATAGTCCTGCAAAATGTCTCAAGATAAGAAGAATATTGGTTATGTTCTTATACTCTTATTTTTTTTGGAAAGAAGATTAATTAAAATGACATAAAATAACAAATCAATATAAATGGATGCTTAATAACTAGCATTTGTAACATAAGTACACAACGCAATGCATGCACATGAACAAAGTGGATGACATAAAATTTGGTGATTTACTTTACTCCTTCAACCCACCCAGGGAAAGGTTCTCTGTAAGTGCTGCTAACTATTGTAGGACGTACAATAACAACAGACATGTTTTCCTTTAGAGTTTCTACAAACATTTCACCCAGTGCCTTTGTAAAGACATACGTGTTTGGCCATCCATACTTAGTTGCTCTGAATTTATTAACATACAACCCAACACAATTTTGGTGTGTTAGTATACAATCTACTTTCAAAATTTAAAAAAGCTTCAGAAAGTAATTCTGAATGGTCATATTGCATGTGGAATAGTGGAACTGAACTCAATGATATTGTAAATGAAAATGACCTGAAATTAAAATGGTAACAACCTTTGGATACCCAAGTCCTTCATGGCCATTTTAACATCATTCTCTGTGGCTCCCTCTTGTCGAAGTTGGTACAATTTGTTCTCCACCATTTTCTTTTCTAAGTCAATGTCTAATCCTGACACTCCATTTAGTGACACACCCATCTGGCATGGATCCTCTAATATTTGTCCTCCCTTCTCTCCACATACATATGCTGAAACCATATATCTTCATATTCATTATTTAATCTTAGGCAAGCTTTGAATACTGACAAGTTAATAAATAAATATAATACATGAAAATACACGTGGAATAATATTAGTACTTTTGAGGTCAACTTTAATACTAACCTGTTGACACGTGGACAAGCACCTTTAGTTTAATACAACTTTTGGCGAAGTTCAAAACATGCTTAACTCCAAATGTATTTATACCCAATGCAACATCGTATCTGCATATATAATGTACACATATTTTTTAATTAAGTAAAATTTAGAAAATTTATAATTATAATAAAGATGATCAACCTTTTTTTTGTGTATATATTTCTTGAATTTTTTTACCTTTTTATAACCACTTCTAATTTATCTGCATAGATTATATATTTCAAACTTTTTTCATATCATAAGTAACCACCTACTTCACAATTAATGTTTGTATTTTTAATAACTATCCACTAATCTATTATTTTTAAAAATAATTCATGAAAGTAAGAAACACTTTTTGTATGTTAGTATAAATAAAAAAACATTTGGTATGGTAAACATGTATATAAGTGGTGTAAATATAGAAATAGAGTAACATTCTAAAATTTTAACAATACAACCATTAAATTAAATTTTTTTAATTCATATATCAAGTCAATAATTTTTTTAAAAAATTTAAAAATTATTTGATACTTTATTATAAATTTAAAGCATTTTATATGTTGATTTGAATTTATACAGTTAAGTATCAAATAATTTTTAATTTTTAAAAAATTTATAAACTTGATTTACGATTTTCAACAGTTTGATTGTTGAAGTTCGACGTAAAACATGAATTATTGAGTGAAATAAATATAGAGATTTACTCCATTAAATAATTCATATTTTACATCAATTTTTAACGATTTAATCGTTTAATTAAAATTTCTAAATATATATATCAAGTTTGTAAATTTTTTAAAAACTTAAAAACTTAATTTATATATTAAGAATTTTTAATTTAACACGGTTGAATTATTAAAATTTTATGTAGAACATAATTTATTAAGTAGAAAAGATTTGTTTATTCTAAGAATAAATTTATTCTAAGAATAAATTTATTCTACTCAATAATTTTGAATTAATAAAAAGAAAATATAAAAGTTATATATATAAGTTTATATTGAATGTATGAAATTTAATATAAATTATGAATTATTTATATGAAATAAAAAGTAAATCTATCATTAATTATTGCGGGAGTAAGTCATCAAAAGTTTCTTGAAGTAAGGGAATTCATTACTTCTCTCTGTATAAAAAGTTTTATATTCTTCCAAATATATCTACCTTTCCTCAAAGTTGGTTGTGGCAGCAAAATTGATTATACAATGAGTTTGTCTGCAAAGTTCTTCCCGTAGAATGGGGTCTTTCAAATTCAAGTCATCTTGAGAAATGTCACCAGGCACAACAGTCAACTTTTCTGAAACAAAGCTATTGAACTTTGCTCCAAGATTTTCCTCCAACAATCTAAACAAATCCTTTTGTATGATCTGCATATTCATGTATATATGTAGCATGTATCAGCCACGAACTGATTTAATGTATCTTTTGATTCAAACTTTATTATATATATCGGAAAGCAAACAAGGCTAAGAACCATGATTAAGCAGTCCCTCCAAAACAGCTGAATGGACACAGTAACATTTTAAATTTAATTTTGGGTGATATTGTAAGATTAAGAACCTATTTAAATACAAATTAAAAATGTTTTCTGCTGAAAATAAAAAAAATGCTCTAAAACGTTAATTATATATGATATTTATATTCACCTCATGCTGCAATCGTTGAGTGGCAGATTTGGTATCTGTAGCTCTTAAAAGAAGATAAAGTTTCTTGACATTTGGTTGCACTCTCAGTACCTTCTCCACAAAAACTGCAATATATTATATATACACAACACAAGTAAGCACACATCTAATTCAAATATTTTTAATTTTTATACTTATTTTTTCAATACTTTTAGGTTCTATAATAAATCAATTTAGTTTTTATATTTGTAATATTTTAATCATTTTAATTTTTGTTAATTTTTTTAATATTATTTCTTTTATGTTGGCATAATAGAAGCATTAATTTAATTTTGTATATTTAAGATGTCAAATTTATTTTTATTAAAATTACTTTAAATAAAATTATTTGACATTTCGTAACTCTTTTTTATTCTCACTTACAATACTTATTATTAAGACACTTTTCTTTTACCGAATATCTCAATCACATCAACATTAAAGAGATAATGTTGAAAAAAGCAATTCAAAAAATAAGAGTTGAGACCGAAATGATATATATATATATATATTAAACTAATAAAATTTAAAAAATTAATAAATATAAATATAAAAATTTAAAAAATTTATTTGAACTATAAAGTGAATGAAAATGGAACTTAAAAAGGTATTTTGATCTCATATTAAGCAAGGTTTGAAGAAAGAGAGAATTTCTCACTTTTTGCAAGGAAGCCAGCGGCACCAATGACCAAAATATTCTTGTCCTCGAGGAAGGGTATTATGTTTCCCAATTCCATTGGAGAAATACTATAAAATGTGAAAATACTAGTATATAAAGAAGATGGATAAAGGTGTGGGTGACCAATAATGCATCAAATGGCATTATATATATAGAGAGGAATCTACCTACGACATATATATATATATAAAGAAAGAGAGGGATCCGTTTCATTAATTTAAATTAATATATAAAATAATTTTATAATTATTTATTAATTTAAATTAATGAAATAAAATATTAAATAATTTTTAAATTTTTTAAAAATTTAAAAATTTAATTTATATATTTAAAATTTTAAATTTAACTATTAGATCGTTGAAATATGATATATAAATGAGTTATTGAATGTAAACACATCTTATATATATATATATATATATTTATTTATTTATGTTTGCGGACGTAATTAATTTTTCGGTATGAAATATAAATGTCAGAGCTCTCCGCCTTCCATCTACTTATTACTGTTATAACGGATTATCTAATATTATATTTGTCATATAATAAAAAAATTATACATGGATCGTTATATTTATTTTTTCCCTAAATTCTACTGGTTTTTTATATAAAAATTAATATTTTAATACTACATTTTAGAGACTCAATATTTATTATATATAACTAAAAGTTAAAATAAATTAAATATTCAAATAAATATTATATTTAATATATAAATTATATTTAAAATTATATAAATATATATTTTAAATAAATAAATTATATTTTTGAATTTAATATAAATAATTTATATTATGATATAAAATTATTTTAAAAATATTAAAATTTAATTTATAAATAAATATGATAAATAAAAATTAAACACAAAGGAAGCCACGTATGAAATGGACCTAACTTTTCGACGTACGTGAAATATAAATGTAAGAGCTACCCTCTGCTAACCACCTACTCAACACTGTTATAATCAATTATCTATTATCTATCTATATATATTTATAAAAGAAAGATTTATACGTGGCTATCACTATATTTTTTTACCTAAAGTTTATCGATTTTTAATTATAAAAATATATTATTATATTTATTAAAGTACAGTAACAAAGATGATTACAACAAATATATATACATATATATTAAATTAATTAAATCATTGAATTGATTTTATAGTTATAGTATTTTAATTTTCACAATTTTATAATAATTAATTTATCTTAATATTATCATTACAAGTAAATATCAATATTAGCATTGATGACGTCTTCATATAATTCAATAACAATAAATATTGCGATTTTTTTTATATGTTTTCACACCAATAATAATTTCCACTTTTAGTATATTATGTTGCTGTCAACATTAAATAAGGTTAACGATACAAGTTATCGTCATAAATAAGGCAGCTACCTTGAGGAAGTGTTACAAATGGTTTACTATCGAAAAATATTAATATTTAATATTTTTAATAAAGGAATATAAAAAAGTAATTTTTTATTTAAAAATTCTGAGATGACATTTAAATGTTTTTAATATCTCAGACAACTTTTTATATTTTATTTTTATTGTGGATATATTTTCATAAATTAAACTCACTTTCGATAATAACTCAAAGCCAACTCAGGAAACCCAAACTCACATGTTAATAACACCATCTACACCTCAACATGTATAAGATACGATTTTTAAAACAAGAAAAGCTCAAATACGCCTTGAACTACCCAAATCCAATACAATGAATAAAACGGGTCAGACATAACTTTTATTTTAAATGCAGATGGTGTTTTGCTTCACTGCACTGGAACATGTTGGGTGGCCTTCGGGAAGGTAAGGACAACAAACACCAACTTCCAGTCTTGATATTTTGGGGGAGAAAATAGACAATTCTCAAATGTAAAAAATATATATATTATAAAACTTCACTTTTTCAACCAAAATCTAAAGAGTTAATCATTTATATAAATTTATTTACACCGATAATCAATTATATCTTTTAATTATGTCATATCACTATAAACATATTTATTTTTAATGGAGATATGATATAATTACAAGATATAATTGATTGTTAATGTAATTTTTTTTTATAATAATAATGTATAAATAATTAATTCAAATCTAAATGCACATTCATTATTTAATAAATATATCTAATGGTGGAGTTCATCTCTTAAAATATTTATTTATGTGATTGACCCATCAACCATTTATTTGAAATGTACCGTAAACTTTGCTCATAAATAATGTTTCAATTAGAAAATTTTTGTGATAGCACTTTTTTTTCTCAACAATCATGTTGTAGTTAGAGTTGTAAAGAAAAGAAAAAATCTGCGTCGGCAAATATCCGCAGATTTTTTTTTTCCTTACAACTTTAAATGTTGTGAAGATTTTTTTATTATTATAATTGATTAATATAAATTTTTTTATAATAATAATATATAAATAATTAACTCAAATTTAAATGCATCATTCATTATTTAATAAATATATATATTGGTGGATCTCTTAAAATATTTATTTATGTGGTTGACCCATCAACCATTTATTTGAAATGTACTGTAAACTTTGCTCATAAATAATGTTTCAATTAAAAAAATTTTGTGATAGCACTTTTTTTTTCAACAATCATGTTGTAGTTAAAGTTGTAAAGAAAAGAAAAAATCTGCGTCGGCAAATATCCGCAGATAATATTCATTACAAGTAAAAGATGAATGTTGTTCATATATATATATATATATATTTACAAATAATGGGTATGAATATTTTTTATATTTATATGTTAATATGATGAGACCAGACAGTATAGTACCTATAACAATAGATATGTATGAATATTAAATTAATTAATTTATATAATTTTTATTTTTATTTTAATTTTATATCAGTGTTTTAAGATTTGACTTTAAATTAATCTAATTCAATCGAAAGATACACTACTAAAAAATACAATTTAATATCTTTATATTTACATCGATTCCAATAGAAACGATATAAACAAGAAAAGCAGTGAAAATTTTGTAAATAAATAGATGTAAGTATATTTACATCCATTGTATTATTGATCGATGTGAAATAACAAAATTATTCTACATCGGTTTACACTTGACCGATGTAGAAATGAAGGCAAATTTGCACGGCACTCACAAAAACCCTAATTGTTAGTGTTCCAAATCCACAAACAGTCTCGGAGGGGCTCTCCAAAATGTGGCGGTGCTCTAACGCCATCCCTTGCCCTACTTCATCTCTTCCAGAAATCAACGCCATCCCTTACCCCTACTTCATGCTCATCGTCGTCGAGGCCGGCAACCTCCTCTGCTGCCTCCTCTTCCTCCTCTTCCTCCTCTTCGTTCCCTTTATCATTGTCGCCTACTTCTTCGTCTCCGAAGCCCAACGCTTTGGTGCGGCGGCGCATGGCGGGCGAGTTGGGTCTGGTCCCTTGTTCCGTGGGCGGCACCGCCATAAGAGAATGGGCGCGTGGGGAGAAGCTGTACGAGAACATGGTGAAGAGGGTGAAGGAAAGCTTGAAGCTTGACGACAATTGTGAAATGAAAGCGTTCCTCAAAGTGTCCGATGCAATGCTCGCCCAAACCCTAAGGGGATGTTGGCGCGTGCTGTGTTCCAACGTTCAGGTCATGATCCTGTCCCTACTGAGCCTGCACCTGATAGGCCCGCGCAACTTCACCAACGCGGTGGCGGCGCTAGCCATGGCGACCTTAGTGTCCGTGGTTGTGCTCCTAAAGTAGAGCCACTTGGTGATTGAGCAGCTTGCGTTTGGACAGTTGGTGAATGTGTTCGTTAGCACCGTCATGGATGGTAGAGAAATAGGCATGGTCATGCACGCGATTCACGTGGTGTGCTCCACCGCCTTTGGAGCTCTCGCTTCTCTTGTCGCCATGCTCTTTCCCTGTCCTCGACTTGCGTAACTATGTTCCATTTGAATACAATTTTTTTTTATTTTTTTTAAATGGAATCTACATCGATTTTCATAGGAAACGATGTAGAAGTTTATACATTTTTTAAGTCGCTTTATTCTACATCAATTTTAGAACCGATGTAGATGACATCACAGAATCAATGTAAAATATGCATCCTATCGTAGTGAAATAAAGTTCAATCAAAGATTGTTTTTCTAAAAAATTGAACTCAAACATTATCTAAATGATTTAACCTTAGGTTTTTAGCACATTAACCAATGTACGATGTAACATCCTAAAATTTATACAATATTTTATATTTATGAAAATTATTTTTCTATAGTTATTAATTAAAAGGGTTCTTTTTATATAGAATATTTTAGAGATTTTAATAAATGATTATTATGTATTTTAAATATTTATGGGATTATTAAAGGGATTTTATAAATAAAAATGATAAAATAAAATTTTGGACTCAGAACGGCCGTTCCCAAAAGTGGAACGGGCCGTTCCAAATTTTAAAAGAGGCTTGTGTTTGTTGGCCCAGAACGGGCCGTTTCAAAAGTGGAACGGGCCGTTCAAATTTAGTAAAAAGGCTCATTTGGGTTATCCCGGAACGGGCCGTTCCCAAAGTGAAATGGGGCGTTCCAAAGTTCTAAAAATGCCTAAAAATTCAAGTTAGAAACGGCCGTTCCAATAATGGTTAACCTGTGTAAAAATGAACTCCAGAACAGGCCGTTCTAATTTTAGAACGGGCCGTTCTGCTTTTTGAAAACGGGCCGTTCTGATTTTAGAACGGGCCGTTCCAGTTGAAATTTTTACATATATTCGAAGGATCCAGAACGGGTCGTTCCGGATTCAGAATGGGCCGTTCCGGGTACGCCAGGATGCCTATAAATAGGAGGCAAGGGGTGAAAAAAATTATAACTTAGTGAGAAGGTAAAAATCTTAGAGAGAGAAAGAGAGAGAAAGAGAAAGAGAAAGAGAGAGAAAGAAAGAGAGGGAAAGAAAGAGGGAATCCAGAGGGGGAAGTTCTGCTCAAGTTTTAGTTCCAGCTTATCCAGGTAAGGGGGAGGAGAACCTTATCTCTTTAAAATTTTATATACTACTATGTTTATATATTTATGTTATTTCTTATGTGTATTTATTCAGTGGGGTGTCCCTAACCTCATTTATTTGCTTAACCTATGATTATTTTTATCCATAATAATTGTTAAGGAATTCATATTTCACTACAAGAAAATGACGATTTTGCGACGGTTATATGGCCTACATTGCGACGGTTAGAGCTGCCGCAAAGACAACATTGCGACGGTTTGGGAACCGTCGCAGAATCGTCCGTCACCAGGCAATTTTGCGACGGTTATCAGAACCGTTGCACAAACCGTCGCAAAATTGGAATTGCGACCGTTTCATCAACTGTCGCACCAAATGCCTCTATATTAACATTGCGACCCTTTCATCAACTGTCGCACCAACTGCCTCTAAACTAATATTACAACCCTTTTTTTACCCGTCGAAAATTATATATATTTTTTATTTTAATAAATTTATTAATGTAACAATCCTCATATTTGGCCTTTCAAGGATTTTATTTCACGATATTTCACTGTTTAGCATGTTTTATCCTTACTTGTGCAATTTCTGGAAAACTTTCCAGAAGGTCACCCATCTCTGTACTACTCCAGGTCAAGCACGCTTAACTGTGAAATTCTGATGAGTAAGCTACCGAAATGTATATGTATGTTGTCAGTATAACTTGTACAAATTAATTCATTTAAGTCATCCTCAAATATACAATCTCATATTTGTACTATAATAATAATATATAATAATTTTATATTACAAATAATAATAATAATAATAATAATAATAATAATATATTTAGTTATTCTTTATTTATATGTACTTACTTTTATAATTAACATCTACTTATTTCGATTTAAAATTATAATTTAAATTTTTAAAATTTTTTAATTTATAATGACAATATAATTTATAAAATTATAAATATTTATTTATTACATACTTATAAATTAAATTTTAATATTTTAAATAAGTTATTAATTAATTTAATATATTTATTTACCTTAAATCAAACATATAAAATTAAAAAAAAAAGTATTTATCCTTGTTTTATTTTCTAATTATCAACTATTAATAAAATACTAACTTAAAATCTTATCTAATTATATATAATATTCTCATATCAAATTTAAAACCAGATATTAGTTATACAAAATTATTAAGATCATATAGTAAATTGTCAATAAGATTTTAGTTAAATAATTTAAAATAATTAATGTTTCAATTATATTGTTAATTAGAAAATAATTTATTCCAAAACTAATTAATTTTTTTATATTAATTATTAGTAAAATTTAATAATTTTTAAATTAACAATTAATTGGATTGATGAAATTCAACACACATGATGAGTTATTGAGCGGAATAACTTTATCAAGAGTTATTTTGTAAGTTATCTTAAATCAAACATATAAAATTCAAAAAATGTATTTATCCTTGTTTTATTTTTTAATTATCAACCATTAATAAAATACTAACTTAAAATCTTATCTAATTATATCATAATATTTTCATATCAAATTTAAAACCAGTTCTTACATTTTCGACAAATATAAATTTTTCTGAAATATTCCATCAATAATATAGCTTTTCCTACAAAAATTTTCTCATCGAAAATATACATTTTCCGACAGATTTAATTTTGTTTTTATAAGAAATCATCTTCGATTAATATAACATTTTGTATATATGATATAATAGCAAAAGATTTTCAATTTAACGGTTAAATTTACAAAATTCACATTTAATATAAAGTTATTGAGTGGTGTAACACTTAGTAAAATTTACACTGATGTAATTATAAACCCCCTCATATATATATATATATATATATATATATATATATATATTAAATGTGACTTTTACTAAGTATTACACAGCTCAATAACTTTATATTAAATGTGAATTTGGTAAATCCAACTGTTAGATTGAAAGTTCATATCTCTCATAGATTATATATACAAAACTTTATATTAACCCAAGATGATTTGATACTTCATTTTTATTAAACAAAATTGATGTAATATATTCATTTCAAAATACACTAAAATATAAACAATTTGATTACCTTTCAGTTGTTGTTCAATTTTAACAAAATTTGATATACACTTATAAAGTGATATGAACTTTCAATTTAACGGTTGGATTTACAAAATACACATTTAATATAAAGTTATTGAGCAGCATAATACTTAATAAAAGTTACATTGGTATAATTATAACCCCCTATATTATATATATATATATATATATATATATATATATATATATATATATATATATATATATATATATATAGGGACGGATGTACGTTTGGAATAGTGGGCACTTGTCCCACTACTATTTGACATATACATAATTTTTTATCTAAAAAAATAATATATTTTAAAAAATAAAAATTATATTCTAATAAAATAAAAATATAGATTCAGAAAAAATGTTTATTTATTTTATATCTGTCAAATTTTTGAAAGAAATTAATTCTCATGTAATAAATTTTTTTTTAATAATGAATTAATTTTTTAAAAAAGTTTAATTATAATATATATATATGTATATATATATATATGTCTTAATATTCACATATATAATGTAATATATTAAAATAAAAAGTTTTTTGATAAAATAAAATTTTTACCATGCATGTTTATCTTTTGTGTTTTTTATTTATTGTATACGTTGATTGGAAAAATCAAAATAGTAAAATTGTATATATTGATTTAAAAAATCAAAATAAGAAAAATCAGAAAATTTATGTTTCATTTAGAATTGTTATTATAAGATATATTTTAAAATAAATTATCATCTAAAAATATATATTAGATATTAAAAACATATTTATATCATAAATAAATTAAACTGGATTTTTATAAAATTTAACATATTTATTTTTGTATTTTTAATAGTGTTAAAAAGATGGACATTTAAAATAAAATTTATAAAATTTAACATTGTAAATTATTCAATAATATGTGATGTGATAACTCAAAAATTAAGTTATAAAATGATAATTATACTTATTTATATACTCTAACACATCTTACATACAAGATAAATTCATAAGTTTGTTGAATGATAAATTTATATTCTAGTCACGATTTTGAAATTATATAAAGAAAAAAAAATTGTGTACCTCATGTTAAAGAAAGTATATATAAAATTGTTAATAAAATATAAGTTCATTAAGATAATATACATAATACTTCAAAAAAAAAACTTTTCAATTCTAATAAAAAAAATGCTGAAAATTTTGCGACGGTTTATGACTAACTGTCGCAATGTTAAATTTGCGACGGTTTATGATTAACTGTCGCAATGTTAAACTTGCGACGGTTTATCATAAACCGTCGCAATGTTAAACAAATTTTGCGACAATTTATGATAAACCGTCGCAATGTTAAACAAATTTTGCGACGGTTTACGATAAACCGTCGCAATGTTGAACAATTTTGCGACAGTTTTGAAAAACTGTCGTATGAAGGGTCGCAATATCAAAGCGACGACGGTTTCTAGATAACCGTCGCAATTTGTCTGTCGCAATTTATCATTTTTCTTGTAGTATTTTATATTGTTCAATTATTTTATAATGATTGTCATATTTATTTATATTATTGGTACTCTTAATATATTCTTTTTACGTAAATATATTTATGGTAAATATATTTATAATCAACTATGATATAGTTGTGATATTTTGGACTCGTCTTGTTGTTATTTCTTCACGTATTTATGAAGATAAATATTGTTCTATGGCCATAGAAGATAAAGTTTGAATTATTTGTAGCTGGAGGTTTGACCTTGGAGATTTAAATGAGTAAGGAATGAATGTGAAATATCCTATTGTTGGTTAAGGTGAAATATTCTTTTGTTGGTTGGTGTTATGATGATGTTCATTTATCCTGACTAGTCACTACAAGTATAATTCAAATTTTATTGTATCATGAAAATCTAATATATGATTTGTATATATAATTATATATATATATGTTTAATATTCATTATAAATAATTCTATGTATTCTTTTGAATTATTGTATTTATTGGATATTGTTCTTACTCCTCTCTTTTCTTTGTTTTTAAAATTAAATATATTACAAAATAGATGAATCTACTTGAGATTCCAGATCATTTTGCAGTTGTTGTTACTGCTGTCCTACTTGGAAGAAATTGGAATATGGAGGCTATTTGATGGATCTGTTATAATTTTATTTGCCAACCATATTATTTCAATTGTAATTTTCTTTTCACTATCAATGTAAATATTATAATAAAAGTGGAAGAAATAGATAATGTGTAAAATAGTACATTATTATAAATATTTTAGAACGATATGTCATGTAATAAACTCACAAAATATTCTTTTTCTTTATCTTTATCTTAAATATATATATATATATATATATATATATATATATATATATATATATATATATATATCGTTAATGATTTAATTGTAAGATGAAAATATTATATAAGAAAATATATAATTATTATTACATAAATCGGGCATTACATACGGTTTTTATTTAGACTATATGTGGGTGTTAAGAAGTTTTATCTAGTTTATTTTATGCAAAATTATTATTATTATTATTATTTATGCAGGCTTTTTATATAAATTTTATTTATGTAAATATTATTTTATTCATATTTTTATACATTTTATTTTATGCAGATCTTTTATCCAATTTTTTATGCAATTTTTCTATTTATGCAGATTTTATTTTATATAGTTTTTATACTGATTTGTATACTATTTTTTTTTAATAAATAATTGTAGGTATTCATAAGTATTTGCATCTATTAACAAAAAATTGGGACTATCTACTTAATAAATATCTACAAGAATATAGAGATAAGTACCTATTCCATTCACATCTCTAATTACAACTATTTTATTATTTTTCTCAATAGCAAAAGTCATGAACACAAATTGTTATTTTTATTTTGAATTGCTATATAGGGGTAATAACAAGATAGATATAGTTTTCCCCAATTTAATTCGAACATTACAAAATATTTTACAAAATTTTATTTTATTTTTATTAAAAACTTTTTAATGTTAAACTAATATTAATTACAATACCAAAAAAATAATTTTAATTACACACGTTTACATTTAATTATGTTAAATTAAATTAAAAGATAAATCACTTTTTACAAAATCAATCATGATTAAATATAATGATCGATAATCTGAAAATTTTCAACAAAAAATAAGTACAATTTACCCAATATTAACTTAAATAAATATCATGAGTAATTATTTACATGAAAAGATAACGATATAATGTTAATTCTATAGTCAAAATTGGCAAAAAATATATGCAATAATATCACTTGTTAACCTGAAAAATTAAAATCTTATTATACAATGTTGTTAATGTTCAAAATTATTCGCTCAAAGTGTAACATCCTAAAATTTAAATATAATATTTTTATTATTCTTAAAATAGTAATTAATTTTTTTTTTATTTTAACAAATAGAAAACAAGTTTGATATTTTATACATTAAAATTTTATTGTCAAAATTTTCAGAAATTAAAATGGAAATAAACAATATTTAATTATATTCAACAAATTCTGTTATTTTAGAATAATACTCTAATTATAAATTATATATATATATATATATATATATTTAATTTTAAAATAAACATTTGGATTATTATATATAAATACATAAATTCATAAGCATATTACAAATTTTTTTTCATTTCCTGGAATTTCTAATGATTTCCAAAAAAAAAAAAAAAAAAACTGGTGCAATAAATGCACGGATAAGCAAATGCAGGGATAAGCCACGCAGGGATAAGCAACGCAGCTCAGAAGCTTATCCCGTGAAATTAAATCAATTCCAATATTATCTCTAAGCAACTAAAGGTACAAATGGGGTGTAATCGAACGAATTTTACCATTACATTGTAAATATGTAATCATGACTTTGGATGCTATAAATAGGCCTTCACCGAGTAAATTTTAGGAGACACAAGAGTCGAGTGAAGAAAACAGAGAAGGAAGAAAAAAGAGAAGGAAGAAAAAAGAGAAGAAAGAAAGAGAGACAGAGAGGGAAGTAAGAAAATTCCTTTTATTCAACTACTTCTTGATAAGTCTACATTTCAAGGTAAGGAGGAGGAGAACCTTATTTCTTTAAAATTTTATATACTATTATGTATATTTATTTATGTTATTTTTTATGTATATTTATTTAGTGAGGTGTCCCTAACCTCATTTATTTGCTTAAACTATGATTATTTTTATCCATAACAATTATTAAGATGTTCATATTTTATATTGTTTAATTATTTTATAATGATTGTCATATTTATTTATATCATTGGTATTCTTAATATATTCTTTTTACGTAAATATATTTATTGTAAATATATTTATAATCAACTATGATATAGTTTTGTTAAAGTCTCTTTGACTCATATTGTTATTATTTCTTCACGTATTTATGAAGATAAATATTATTCTATGGCCATAGAAGATAAAGTTTGAATTATTTATAGCTGGAGGTTTGACCTTGGAGATTTAAATGAGTAAGCATTCATGGTAAAATATTCTGTTGATATTTGGTTGATACTACAATAATGCTCATTTATCCTGACTAGTCACTATTAAAATAATTCAAATTTTATTATTTAATTTTTATGTTACTATATATAATCTTGTTCTTTATTTAATTAATTATATTTATTTAATAAGTGTTCTCACTCCTTATTTCTTTTTGTGAAAAATTTAATATATAATAAAATAGATGGATCTACCGGCCATTCCAGGTCCTTTTACAGTAGTCATCACGACCGTTTTTCCCGGGGGTAGTTGGAGTGTTGACGTTATCTCCAACTCAGTCACGTTCCAAGGCATAGGGCTGTCTTCGTTCGTTTTCTTTCCCGATTAAGAAAATCCCACTAATATAGATGGATCAATTATAGTGACTTTCTTTTTACCACCAGCAAATCATGCAAATCCTATTGTAAACTTATTTCCACCACCAGTGTAAATACTATCGTAGTAGTAGTAGAAAAAAAAAATAGTATGTAAGACATGTACTCTAAATAATAGTAAAATAATATGTAATGTAAATGTTAGAAATAATAATGTAAGATATGAGTAGTTTATAATTACGTATATTATTGCAAATATTTTAAGGTTATTATAAGTTAATTATGTGTATGTAAGTTTGAAAATTTTCTCTTATTACTCATTTGTGTTCTCAATCTAAAAATATATATAAATTATCTGCAAATATATAAACGTATAAAATTGGGGTTATCATCTAGGTAATGGAAAATTCATGAGAGAAATTACCTTACTCATGACCTTGAATTAGAGGTTGTAATAGTTACGCTTGAGATTTTGGAGACATTACTGGTATAATTTTAAGCTTGAGATATTTAGTGATTATAAGGATCTTAAATATCTGTTTGATCCGAAGGAGTTGAATATGAGACAGAAGAGGTAGTTGGAAATTGTAAGGATTAGGATTTTAATCTTAGTTGTTATCTGGGTAAATCTAAAGTAGTGGTCGATGCTTTGAGTAGAAAACATCTATATTTATCTTTCTTTATGATTAAAGATGTATCTTTTGGCTCAAATTAGGAATTTAAGTTTGACTTGTGAAATTACTCCTAGTAGTGGGAAACTAGGTATGACTCGAGTAAACGAGTAGATTGTTGAAAGGTATTGGATAAACATAATTAGTTGATTCATTTTGATGGCAAGGCATGAGGCTATAGGACAAGATAGTGAATAAGAGTTTGCCCGGGGTATAAATGAAGTGGTAAGACTTGAAGACCGAATATGGGTATATAGTGAACTTACACTTAGGCGTCTAATGTAACGACCCACCCTAGGCCGTCACATCTAGAACCAACCAAAGATAAATAATATATACAAAAGAAAATAGAATAAGAGCCAGCTACGCTAGAGTGTAAATATACAATAACATATAAAATTGTTTCTAAAATATATAACATAATTTTATAGTAGAGTCATCCTCAGTAAGGTTATACAGTAATCCAAAAAGGTAATATAATTACAACGTCATGAAGACATCAAAACAAGACACCCTAGGTGCTGGTCAAGCTCTAAACCTAGCCACTTCTCAAAGAAGCTATCCAAAAGACTCCTTGTTATCCCAAAGCCTCATACCTGATCTGCTCCCCCACATAGTGAGATCATCACAGTCCATCATGGAAATATAAGGGTTAGCACATATAAAACCAATCATAGTACATCATAATAAAATATCATTAAACAGATATTTATCCACAGTATTTATCCAGACCAACAAGTCATTTCCAAGCTAAATATAGACCAATCCAAAATATAATATATACACATCCATGCCAATGCATACATATTTTATGATAATAAAGAATCCATAACCAATGTATACAATCCATACCATATGTATACATATTCCACATCCAATACAAAGTCACACCACTGTATAATCCATGATGTAACCAACACATCCAAACCAAATGTTGGCCTCAACACCATCCAAACCAAGTGTTGATACGGTGAAACATGTCAGCAACCCATGTCTCACGCCTAACCTCTCATGGAAAATATACAGTTAGATTACGTCGTCACGTAACCCTGGTGGGGCCACCTCATCCATCGGTATGACTCGGCCTAGACCCATACCGGTAGCAAATAGAATACTTAGAGGAGTACTTCAGAATCCACCTAACATCTGAAGTGGTTTATTATATAATCTTTGGAAAAGTTCCATATTGGAATCCTCACCATGGGATTCCCAAATTCCATATTTTTCCAAAGATTATATCCTGATCTCACCAAGAGATCTAATCCATACCATAACCTTACTCCTCTAAGTCCTATTTACTTTTCCAAACCACATACACATAGCATATTCCATAATTACATACCAAAAATTTCCATAACCAAGCCAAAATATTCAATATAATAACATAAATAATTAAATATCCAAAACAACCATCAATTGATCCAAATTATACTATGTGAAATAAAAATCTCCACATAAAATAGCATATTAAAAATTATACTACCCTTATCATGCTCATACATACTAGATTAAGTCTTATAAGTACTACCCTTACTTGGATAAACCTGAACCAAAACTCTGGCAGAACCTCCTCCTCTTCCTTAAACAAGAACCGAAACTCGGGCAGAATCTCCTCCTCTCCCTCCTCTTTTCTCTCCCCTGGCAGAACCTCCTCTACTGGATTCCTCTTCCTTTCTTTCCTCTTTTCTTTCCCCTCCTCTCCCTTTTTCTCTTTCTCTCTCCTCTTTCTCTCTCTAGGACCCTCTCTCTCAATCCTGCTTTTCCAACACCCCAACCCCCTATTTATAGAGTTCTGCCTGCCTAACCCGGAATGTCCCGTTCCAAAAGCGGAACGCCCGTTCTGGGCCTGAAAAATCCACGTAAAATTTTGAACTGGAACGACCTATTCCGAAACCAGAACGGCCCGTTCCGAGACTCATCCAGAACGGCTCGTTCTCCTTCCGGAACGGCCCGTGCTCCTTCCAGAACGGCCCGTTCCAAAATTAGAACGACCCGTTCTCCTTGTTGGAACGACCCGTTCTGGACCCGTTCCCAACTTAAAATTTAGTGTCTTTTTATTGCTTGGAACGGCCCGTTCCAATTTTGGAACAGCCCGTTCCAAGTTACCCATTTACCCCTCTAACTTTAATAAAATTGCGAAAATGCCATTAATAAAAATTACAAAAATACCCATTTTAAAAAAATGAATATTACATCTAATCCTTGGAGAGGGTTATAAAAGTAAAACTAATATAGTGACAAATGCCCTGAGTAGGATGAGCATTCATCTATCATTTTTGATGATATAAGGGTTGTATTTGATTGAGGAGATTAGAAACTTAAGCGTAATATGTAAGTTCACCCTTAGGAATATTGAATTGAAAGGCCTAATAGATTAATGGATGAGATTAGATGACTCAGGAGTTAGATCCTTTCTTAGTGACCCAAGTGAAAAAAAGATTGGTAGGGATATAAATAGCCTTTTACGAGTGGAAGTTGATGGTGTTTTGGGTTTCAAGGATTAAATCTATGTGCTTAGTAAACCCAAATTAAGGAAGATGATCTTAGAGAAAGGACATAAAGAGTACTCTTAGCATTTATTTAAGAGTTACTAAAATGTATCAGAGTGGCACAGCGGAAACTTGATGGTCTAAGGTGAAAAGAGAAGTAGAGGAGATGTTTAGAGTTTCTTAAAGATTATGACTTCCAATTGAATTATCACTCCGGTAAAGCATATGTTGTAGCTGACACTTTAAGAAGAAAATCTTTGAGGGTGTTTCTTTGATGATTAGGGAATTGCATATGATTGAGGAGTCTAGGGATATGAGCTTAGGGTGTGAGTTGACTTCTAAGAGTATTAAGTTGGGAGCTTTGAGAATGACTAATAGCTTGTTAGATGAGATTAGAGAAGGTCAGAAGATAGATATTTTCTTATTGAGTCAAATAGAGAAGTTGAATTCAAGGTAAGAAGGAGTGAGTTTAAATTTGGAGTGGATGGAGTTTTGAGATTTAAGGATAGGTTGTGCATTCCTAGTGTGCCAGAGTTTAAGAGAGCAATTCTAGAAGAAGGTCATAAGAGTATCCTTAGTATCCATCCAGGAGCCACTAAGATGTACCAAGATCTTAAAAAGATGTTTTGGTGGCCTAAGATGAAGAGAGAAGTGGAGGAATTTGTGTATGCTTGCTTAATATGTCAGAAAGCTAAGGTAGAACACCAAAAACCTTCATGTCTGATGCAATCTTTAGACGTCATAATTTGGAAATAAGATTCTGTATCTATGGACTTAGTTGTAGTTATGTATGATATTTTTAAGAAGTTTGATCTTATGGATATGCTTACCAAGTTTGCTCACTTTGTACTTATTAACATTAGACATTTTTTGGAGAGATTGATAGAGTTGTACATCAATAAGGTAGTGAGTGCTACATGGGAATTAGAAAGAAAGATGCGAGAAACTTATCTATTTCTGTTTTTAGGTAAATTTCGGGGACGAAATTTCTAAAAGGAGGGGAGAATTGTAACACCTCGGAATTTCTAATATTGCAATATCAATTATTATCTATTTTTATATATTTATGAAGATTATTTTGTATAGTTATTTTAGTTAATTAAAAGGGTTTTTATAAAATATTGTAAAGGTTTTTAATAATTTAAATTATTTATGAAATTCTTTTATAAAATTCTGTTTCTTTAGGTTGGAACGGCATGTTCCAAAAGTGGAACGGGCCGTTCCAAACAATGAAAATATACTGATTTTGAAGTGGCAGAACGGGCCGTTCTAAAAGTGGAACGGGTCGTTCCAATGTAGTAAAAAGACTCATTTTGATTTCTCCAGAACGGGCCGTTCCCAAAGGAAAACGGGCCGTTCCGGAATTCTAAAAATGTCTAAAAAGGTTAGTTAGAAAAGGGGCGTTCCAGTAAAGGTCAATGTGTGTAAAATGAACTTCAGAACGGGCCGTTCTACTTTTTGAAATGGGTTGTTCTGCTTTTTGAAACGGGCCGTTCTGCTTGTTGAAACGGGCCGTTCCAGTTGAGAATTTTCCATATGTTTGAAGGATCCGGAATGGGCCCTTCCGAAATCATTACGGGCCGTTCCGGGTACGCCAGAATGCCTATAAATAGGAGGCAGGGGGTGAAAAAAATTATAACTTAGTGAGAAGTGAAAATCTTAGAGAGAGAGAGAGAGGGGGAAAGAAAGAGGGAATTCAGATGAGGAGGTCCTGTCCAAGTTTTAGCTCCTACTTATCCAGGTAAGGGGAAGAAAGAAATAATGTGTAAAACAGTACGTTATTGTAAATATTTTAGAACGATATGTCATGTATTAAATTCATAAAATATTCTTTTTCTTTATCTTTACCTTCAAAAAAGCAAAAAAAATATTGTTAATGATATAATTGCGAAAATATTATATAAGAAAATATGTAATTATTATTATATAAATCGGGCGTTACACAAAGGGAACAATTTAGTTATTTTACATTAACTTAAAATAAGAGTAATTAATTATTTTACTTAAAGATATTAAAAAAGTTAAGTTAAAATATGTTTTTACTTTTTCAAATTTAGATTAAATTTGTTTTTAGTCTTTCAAATTTAAAATTGTTGCTTTAGTTGTTGTAATTTGACAAAAACTTGTTTTACTCCCTATATTCAAATTTTATTAAATAATTTATCAAATATTATTACATAAAATCTATTTACTGATTTCTCTATTAATAAAAATATTTCATTAAACCCGGTTGATTTATATTGCACAATCATCTCACTTTGTCACTTTTAGTATGTTATTGGTGATTTGAAGGACTAAAATACGAGTTTTGAAAATTATAAGGTCTAAAAATAATAATTTTAAATTTAAGAAAAAAAAATTAAATTTACCCTAAATTTAAAAGACTTAAAAATGTTTTAAGCCAAAATCTTATTATATAAAGTTGTTAATATTGAAATAAGTTTTCTCCTATTACTGTTCATCCAATAATTTGAAAATTTAGTCATTTTATGTTATATCAAAATAAGGGTAATTAATTACTTTATTTAGTGGGACACCATGTCCCATATACTATTATAGTATACATTTAAATAATTCATAAAAGGGACTGTTCAAATTATTTAACTAAATAAAAATTAAACTACTTGAGTAGAGGTATCACATCACAAATCAAAATTCATCAACAAGTAAAACTAAGTGTGGAAGCAATTATAAGGAAATAAGAGTTTGATACTAAATCAAATTCAACTAACAACAAAGAGAGGGGAGTGAAAAACATTTCACTCTAAATATTGGTGCAAGTTATGGTCGGATATCCTCACACAAATAAACAACAAATACACGTCTATAATCATCATTAAGATACATGAGTAACTGTATCATACCTCTCAATATTTATCACATTCATAGTTCATAGTCAATCAAGATACAATGGTTATGATATGATAATGCAATGGACAAGACTCTCCTAAACTATAAGCATGTGATGCTATAGTAAAATATTTTAACATTGTTTGAAGGCTCACTGCCCAAAGGCCACTACTTGAAGGCTTATTGCTCGAAGGTCATCGCTCGAAGGCTCACCATCTGAAGGCTCACCATCTGAAGGCTCACCATCTGAAGGCTCACCATCTGAAGGCTCATTGCTCGAAGGCAAAATCTCGTGTACGGTTGTAAAACATTTTGTACACATGATGCATGCCTCACATACAAGAATTTATGCACAATTCTTATCATATCATCATCACCAGTATACATCATGTAACATCCCAAATTTTATACAATATTTTATATTTATGAAAATTATTTTTCTATAGTTAGTAATTAATAAAAAGGGTTTTTTTTAGAATATTTTAGAGATTTTTAATAAATGATTATTATGTATTTTAAATATTTATGGGATTATTAAAGGGATTTTATAATTAAAAATAATAAAATAATATTCTGGGCTCAGAACGGCCGTTCCCAAAAGTGGAACGGGTCGTTCAAAATTTGTAAAAAGGCCAATTTAGGTTTTACCAGAACGGGCCGTTCCCAAAAGGAAACGGGCCGTTCCGAGATTTTAAAAATGCCTAAAAAGTTTTTTTGGGAACAGACCGTTTCAATGAGGTTCAATGTGTGTAAAAATGGATCCCAGAACGGGCCGTTCTAAAATTAGAACGGGCCGTTCTGCTTTTTGGAAACGGGTCGTTCTGGTTTTAGAACGGGCCGTTCCAGTTTAAAATTTTGTGTATATTCAAAGGCTCCGGAATGGGTCGTTCCGGATTCAGTACAGGCTGTTTCGGGTACGCCAGGATGCCTATAAATAGGAGGCAGGGGTGTGAAAAATTTATAAATGAGTGAGAAGGTGAAAATCTTAGAGAGAGAGAGAGAGAGAGAGAGAGAGATCATAAAGAGAAAGAAAGAAAGAAAGATGGAAAGAAAGAGGGAATCTAGAGGAGGAGGTTCTACTCAAGTTTTAGCTCCTGCTTATCCAGGTAAGGGGGAAGAGAACCTTATCTCTTTAAAATTTTATATACTATTATATATATTTATTTATGTTATTTTTTATGTATATTTATTTAGTGGGGTGTCCCTAACCTCATTTATTTGTTTAATCTATGATTATTTTTATCCATATTAATTATTAAGGTGTTCATATTTTATATTGTTTAATTATTTTATAATGATTGTCATTTTTATTTATATCATTGGTATTATTAATATATTCGTTTTACGTAAATATATTTATAATCAACGATGATATAGTTGTGATATCTTGAATTCGTCTTGTTGTTATTTCTTCACGTATTTATGAAGATAAATATTGTTTCATGGCCATAGAAGATAAAATTTGAATTATTTATAGCTGGAGGTTTAACCTTGGGGATTTAAATGAGTAAGAAATAAAGGTGAAATATCCTATTGTTGGTTAAGGTGAAATATCCTTTTATTGATTGATATTATGATGATGCTCATTTATCCTGACTAGTCACTACAAGTATAATTCAAATTTTATTATAGCATGAAAATCTAATATATGATTTATATATATATATATATATATATATATATATATATATATTTATATATATATATATGTTTAATATTGATTATAAATAATTTTGTATTTATTCTTTTGAATTATTGTATTTATTGGATATTGTTCTCACTCCTCTCTTTTCTTTGTTTTTAAAATTAAATATATTATAAAATAGATGGATCTACTTGAGATTCCAGATCATTTTGCAGTCGTTGTTGCTGCTGTCCTACTTGGAAGAAATTGGAATATGGAGGCTATTTGATGGATCTGTTATAATTTTATTTGCCAACCATATTATTTTAATTGTAATTTTTCTTTCCACTATTAATGTAAATATTTTGTAATAGAAGTGAAAGAAAGAAATATTGTGTAAAATAATACATTATTGTAAATATATTAGAACGATATGTCATGTAATAAACTTACAAAATATTCTTTTTCTTTATCTTTATTTTCAAAAAAAAAAATGTTAATGATATAATTACAAAAATATTATATAAGAAAATATATAATTATTATTATATAAATCGGGCGTTACACATCACATAACTCTCACAAACTCAAGTCATTAACATCACATTATTATCATTTCACATCTCATCATTCATCAATGTCTCAAGCATCGCACACAATATTCTCAAGTCAAACATCAATATTTCATATCACTTCATGTATATTATCTCATATCACATATAAAGTTCTCATTCCATGCATAAATATTTCATATTATACACTTCACATAAAAGCATCTCATATCTAAGACAAGCACAAAGACTCAAACACAAGGTTTTACAGACGTAATTTCATACTTTTATCATAATCCACTCATAACTTATTCACAAATATCCCTTTCCATACTTAATCTTTATTAACTATTGATATAATCAACTCCAATTATTTCCAAGATTAAACACTTACTCACCAACTACCTCTTCTTATTTTAAGTTTCTACAATACTATAGGGTTTAAATGCAATATCTAGAGTTATACTTATGATATCAAGTTAATCTAAATTTTATTTGATATATGAGGCAATTATTTACAACTTTTATGTTGATCTCAAGAGTTAAATATGTCATTTATTAGTTTAAAAATTAGAAATTACAAAATTTTAGCCTAATTATGATAACTTGACCTCCACTTACTAATTTAATCATAACTTGGGTTCTAGACATCATTTTTGGGTGATTCCAATGGAATTAAAAAGTTAATATCTAGGGCTAAAACTATCATGATGATTACAAAATATAATTCAGCCATTTAAGTCTCATGGCAAGGCTTACAACATACACACATGTTATATTTCGCGTACAGAACATGAGGTTTATCTTTTAATTCATATAACTCAGTCATTAACATTTTTATGTGATTTTTTTAGTCTAAATTATAGTTTCAAATGTTTACTTTTTACTCCAACAATCAAAACTCAATGTGATTAATCACACAAAGAAATCATATAAATACCAAAATATATTTATAACATAATATTTAGAATTAGACATAAGTCACACAAAAATTCTATTCTCTCAATCCAATCGATAAAAACATAGATTAAAGCCTAAAATTACTCTTATACCATCAATTACTCGAGTTCAACAATAATTTCACCTATATATTCATATTCATTACCTTTATTTATTTAATTTATTCCATCTTTAAGGTTCTCATAGAAACCTAAATAAAGGCAATTGTAAGGCAATTACACATATTGTAATACATGAAAACTAATAATTATTATAACTAGAATATGTATGGATGACATATAATACAAAGTTAACATTATAAGTAAGATTTAGATTTCTCCTTCATGCATCATACACAAACAAGACCAAGTTAATGATCAATCCAGCTACTTGCAAATAACCTATACTTCGAAGTGAGGTTCTCACTTTCCTTTTATCTTGATAGACACTAAACGTTAGTTTCAAATGTCCGAGATCCATTTTGGCTGCCTCTAGTTCTTCCTCTTCTTCAAATCAAGAAAACGTGAATTAATTATGAGATGTTACCATAGATTACTAATCTGTATATAAGGAACACTAAAATCCTAACCCTCACATAACCTGTTGACAAAAACCTTTTAGCCATAATTATTTACTCATTTCTTTAAAATATAAATAATAATCCATAAATAGTTAATTTCAAAACATTTCCTTTTTATCTAATGATACTCATAATTATAAAATAATTCAATTAATTATTTAATTAAATACATAATATAATTTTTTAAATAAAATAATTTCCATATATTTTTTTTTCATATCTAAATTCATTCTCAACTATAAAATCTCACAATCAATTAAAACTATAATATATAATCAAAATACATCAAAACAAATAATATATATATATATATATATATATATATATTTATCTCTAATAATTAATAGAATAAATAATTTAAAAACTTTAATTTATATAAACACTCATAATCATTTAAAAAATCTTTAATATATTTATAAAACTTATTTGATTGATTAAAACTTCTTTTTAATAATTTTAGAAAACTTAGGAAATTACATTTAAAATATGGAAATTAATAAAATTAATTTCCTTAAAAGAAAAGCATGTTAATGCCAAACAAAAATAGTGTTTCTTTTTCTCTCACATTTTTCGGTAATAAATTTAATTTCAAAAATTAAAATACTTTCACTCAATAGATATCTGTTATTGTTTTTCTTTCTATTCAAATTAATAAAAAAAATAATTCACAGTATTAACCGTTTCAAACTAAAAAAAAATCCATCCCATATTAATCCAAAATTAATTGTAAAATATTAATTGGATAACTAAATTAAAATTTATCAATAATAGCAAATGCGATATAGATTTAGTAATTAATATTTTTTTTTGTTAAGTTTAGAATCTCCTTGAATACCACAAAATTAAATCTAGTCTAGAATATGTTTATAGGGGAGTATATCTCTTTTTTTTAGGTCGCCTATCATTGTGACAAATATTCAGTAAAATATTTTAGCTTTAACTTTAACATATGGCTAAGATTTAATATCCTAATTATCGATATTTTTTAACCTAAAAACTTGTGATCAACTACCAAAACTATTTTCTACCTAAAGAATTATGTAATCTAGTTTGATTGTACATTGTACTTAGAGATATGTAAGAACAAGGAAAATGTCATGTCAGGTAAAAATATTTTCATAAATATCTCCTCTCAAAGTTCGTTTATATATAAAATTTGTTTCGTGTGTTGGTTATGGACTTCATGTCTCTCAAATCTCAATTTAGGTGAGAGGTACAAAGATACAATGCAACTGTCCATGTGGAGTATGGATATGCAAGAAATGCTAAGTACACTCTTTCAAAACACTTTCTTGCTATAAGGTTGTTGGAATACTCCCTATATTTAAAGGTAAAGTACTTATTGTTAGGAAATAAACAAGTCTCACATTAATAAAATAAGAGAGAAGAAATAACAATTTATAAAATACAAACATGTTTCAATGATTAAAAGATTTTTTGGGTGATAACCAAAAGTAAAACCGTGGGAACTTATACTCAAAGCGGACAATATCTCATCATTGTGGAGTTATTTATATAAATAATTCTTATAAAATATCCTTTCAGATAAATATCATAAAATAACTCTATCACTTGTTGAGTTCAAGAAACAACCAATATTCAGTAGTTTAAAGATGTGTTTGGTATATGAACCATTTAGAAAATCACAGTGCTATTCTTGCTTAATCTGATCTGGCACAGAAAGTTCGAGAAAGAGCTCGATAAAATATTAATTATGTAAGTATTAATTAATTTGAGTTCCATAAAAATTTAAATACATTTACTCTTACAATATATATAAAATATACCACATAAGTTCATAATCACTAACACACCAATTTGACTAGCATAATTTTACACTCCATGGAGATTCAAGTTTTGAAATTAACACAAAAGCTAAAATGACAAATTCATATTTAGGAGTACATAGATGTTATTTATATATCACTTGAGGACACACTTGACGACACCAGGAATATGAACATTCGTAAAGTAGTCATCCCACTCAATCATTTTTGGGTCGAAGTAAAACAAATCCATCTCTACCCCACCTTGGCTTGCCGCTATTTGCAACTTTTCTATGTTCATATTATCAAATCTGTGTGTAAAAGAAAAAGAAGCTTGTCGATCTCAGTAAATTAATTAATATTCAAATCTTACTGTAGTGTTGCAAATTAATTAACTTACACGCCATTGAAGCTCAAGTAAGGTTTGTATAGGTCAACCAATCGCATCATTGAATGGATCTTCCTTTTGATGTCATGATATGTTCCCTGAAAGTATCGGAAAAAGACTGCATTGACTAGCTCTAGTCCCTATTAAAATGCAAAATAAGTGAGCACTTTCTGCGTATAATAGTTATAATTATAAGGATTGAATAAAGTTGACCATGGATGACATATTAGTTATTGCACGAATAGATGGAGGAAAATGTTGAGAAATTATTTTATAATTTAAAATTCAATTAAATATTTAATCTAATTAATTCCTTTTTATTTTAACGTTCCAAAACAAAAGACGGATATGTACGTTTTTTTTTTCTTCTTGACCACGTCTTGTTTTGCTTTTAAAAGTGGTTAGTACATATCCACGTTTTTTGTTTACTGTTACCACGTACCGAAAAGGTTGCAAATGCACGTATTCATCTTTTGGAAAAGGCATCTAATTGTGCATATATAAACTTATTAATACGAAAGAAAATACACCTATAGCAAGTTTATATTTTCTCTCCTTCAATATTTCCTCTACTACAAAATTATAATTTTGGAGCGGTGTTCTTTGGTTCGGGGATCTTTCGCTGCACTCGAACGGTCTAACGGGTTGACGTATCTTGGGAGAGGAGCGCACTATAAGGCTCAAAATTACCAGTGCAGTGGGGGCGTTTTCTCTCTAAGGATAGCGCTCTGCGTGCTTCAACCCAGGCTACTCTAAACCTTTTATTTAACATTCTAATTTGCTCTTTGTGTTTAATTAGTTGTTATTGATTGCTCTGTTTTAATTTTATAATATTCATTGTGTTGTTGATATTGGTTTTTATTGATAAATCTAAATATTTATTTTTATTGTGCTCTATTAAATTTATTTTTTCTAACAATCTTAGAGAGAAAAATTCTTTTCTTTTGTTCAATATCAACATGTCTGCAATGGATATTTTAAATTCTTTGAGTAGTAAGCCAGAAAAATTTACTGGTGAAAATTTTTTATGTTGGCAACAACAGATGAAACTTTGGCTTACAGAGTTGAATTTATTTTCTGTTATTTTAAATGGAAAATCTGAAAATTCTTCTGAACGTGCCTTGGTTGAAGCTGGTTCTTCTAGTGATAAAGATATTTTGTGTCATGGTTGAATTTTGAGTGCTCTGTCTAATAATATCTATAAAATATTTTGTCATACAAAAACTGCTTTAGAGTTATGGGACGCACTTGAACTAAAGTATGGTTCTGCTGAAAAGGGTTTAAGAAAATACTCTTGTGAAAGAATGATTTATATGGAAGATGGAAAACATTTTTCTGACCAAGTTCATGAATTTGAAAATATTATTTATGATATGAAAATGAAAGAAATTACTTTGCCTGACATAATGCTTGTTAGCTTATTAATTTCTAAATTGCCTCCTTCTTGGTCTGAATTTGCAAGAAGCCTTAAACATAAACCCGATAACTTCACTTTATCTGATTTATTGGTTACCTTGCGAATTGAAGATAAACATCGTATTTCACAAAAGGTTTCTAATAAAACCCCTTTTCAGGCTAAGGCTCATTTAGTAGAAAACGCTAATAAGCCTAAACAAAAATTTTTCAAAAAATCTGGTTTTTCCAATAATAATAAATTTGGTCAAAGCTCTCATTTCTCTAAAAATAAAAACAAAGCTTTTAATAACAACTACAAACCAAAGAGTAAAATTCAAGGGAATGAGTCCTTTTGCTTTGTTTGTGGAAGAAACAATCACTTTGCTAAAGATTATTTTCATCGTCGTCGTCAACCAAAAGACATTACATCTGATCCCAAATCATCATCTCAGCCTCAAGCTAATGTCATTACCGCTAATGCTAGCTCGGATTCCCCATCTAACAGGTATCATGTCACTAGCCCAGAGTTAAATTTCATTTATAACTCAAATGATTGGTGGATTGACTATGGAGCTAATGTTCATGTGTGTGCTGATAATAAATTATTTTCTTCATATCAGGAATGTGGCACACGTACTGTAAGCATGGGGAATGGGAGCCTAGCACGCGTCATTGGTCTAGGCCGAGTAGAATTAAAATTATCTTCTGGAAATTGTCTTGTTTTAGATGAAGTTTTTCATGTTTCTGAAATTAGGAAAAATTTGATTAGTGCTGCTTTGTTAGTTCAACAAGGTTTTAAAGTTGTTTTTGAATCCAATAAAGTTGTAATTTCTCGACATGGTTCTTTTATTGGGAAAGGATATATTTGTGATGGTTTATTTAAACTTAGTATCATGTCTTCTTTTATTAATAAAAATTCTAGCATTTCTTCATCTTCTATTTCAAATGTTGAATGTTGTGATATTTGGCATGGTAGACTTGGACATGTTAACTTGAATTCTATTAAAAGAATGATGACACTTGATCTTATTCCTAAATCGTTTAATGAATTGAAACAAAAAAGTGAAGTTTGCGTTCAAGCCAAACAACCTAGAAAATCTTTTCAAAATTCTGTCCAAAAGGAAACTTGTGTTCTTGAACTCATTCATAGTGATATATGTGATAGTAATGGTGTTATCACTCGTGGTGGAAAGAAATATTTTATTACCTTCATTGATGACTTCTCTAAATATTGCTATGTATACTTGATTATTCATAAAAGTGAGTTATTTGAAAAATTCAAGGTTTATAAAGCAGAAGTTGAAAATCAATTAGAAAAGAGTATTAAAATTCTTCGTTCTGATAGAGGAGGGGAATATTCTTCTAATGAAATGGGTGAATTTTTTGAAACACATGGCATAATTCATGAAGTTACTCCTCCCTATGCTCCTCAATCTAATGGCATTGTTGAAAGAAAAAATCGTACTTTATTAGACATGATAAACGCTATGCTTATAAGTTCTGGTTTGCCTGATAATTTGTGGGGGGAAGCTTTGTTTACTGCATGTCACATTTTGAATAGAATTCCTTATAAAAATTCCGATAAAACCCCTTATGAACTTTGGAAAAATAGAAAACCAAATTTGAAATATCTCAAAGTGTGGTGGTGTCTTGCAAAGGTGAATATTCCTATTAATAAGAAAAGAAAAATTGGTCCTAAGACGGTTGATTGTGTTTTTCTAGGATACTCTTTACATAGTACCACTTATAGATTTTTAGTTATTAATTCTGAAGTTTCTGAAATTTCTAATAATATAATTATGGAATCTAGAGATGTTGTTTTCTTTGAAAATATTTTTCCTTTAAAGAATAAATTGTCTAAACCTGTTTATAATACTTCTAGCTCAGTTTTATCTTCTAGTAGTATTGTTAACAAGGATTTTGAACCTAGGATTAGTAAAAGAATTAGAAAAGCTAAAGATTTTGGTCCTAGGATTATTTTAACGTTCCAAAACAAAAGACGGATATGTATGTTTTTTTTTTTTCTTCTTGACCACGTCTTGTTTTGCTTTTAAAAGTGGTTAGTACATATCCACGTTTTTTGTTTACTGTTACCACGTACCAAAAAGGTTGCAAATGCACGTATTCAACTTTTGGAAAAGGCATCTAATTGTGCATATATAAACTTATTAATACGAAGGAAAATACACCTACAGCAAGTTTATATTTTCTCTCCCTCAATATTTCCTCTACTACAAAATTATAATTTTGGAGCGGTGTTCTTTGGTTCGGGGATCTTTCGCTGCATTCGAACGGTCTAACGGGTTGACGTATCTTGGGAGAGGAGCGCACTATAAGGCTCAAAATTACCAGTGCAGTGGGGGCGTTTTCTCTCTAAGGATAGCGCTCTGCGTGCTTCAACTCAGGCTACTCTAAACCTTTTATTTAACATTCTAATTTGTTCTTTGTGTTTAATTAGTTGTTATTGATTGTTCTGTTTTAATTTTATAATATTCATTGTGTTGTTGATATTGGTTTTTATTGATAAATCTAAATATTTATTTTTATTGTGCTCTATTAAATTTATTTTTTCTAACAGAAAATCTGAAGTAGAAATTGAGGATAACACAAAAAAACCTTTAATTATTGCATGAGCCACCATGGACGTTATTATTGCATTCACCACCATGTCTGCTGGTATCTGCTCCAAACTCAGCTTATATCAGTATATCCATTTTGACGAGTCAGGAATTTATGTGTATTTTGTAAAATAAAGTTAGGTTAGAAAATGGTCAACTTAACTGTTAATAAATTATTTATTAGCTCTTTTGTTTTTGCTAATTTAAAAGATCTCAAATGCTTCAATATTTAAAGACTAACCGTGTCAACAATGGCATTATTGTTTGCGGGGTAGCATGCTAATTTTCCTTTGCTGTAAGCCATAAAGAAACTATCTACGGTTCTGCAAAAGCTCCAAGATAAGAAGAATGCGAATTATGTGCTTTGTATAGGGAAGAAACTTAATCAAAGGGGACATATAAACTAACAGATAATTACAAACGCATGCTTTGTTACACTACATAACGCAATGCATGCACGTACATGAACAAAGTGATGAAATAAATTTGGTAATTTACCTGACTCCTTCGACCCACCCAGGAAAAGGTTCTCTATAAGTGCCGGTAACAACTGTAGGACGTACAATAACAACAGACATGTTTTCCTTTAGAGTTTCTACAAACATTTCTCCCATTGCCTTTGTAAAGACATACGTGTTTGGCCATCCATATTCAATTGCTCTGAAATCTGAATTTATTAACATACAACCCAACACAAATTTGATGTGAGTATACAATCCACTTTCAAAATTTAAAGAGGTAAATGCTAAATTTAATAGGGATTTTAAGAAATCAAAAAACTTCAGAAAGTAATTATAAATGGTGTATACCGAAAATATTGTATGCGGAACAGTGGAAGTGAACTCAAACGATATTGCAAATGAAAAGTGACCTCAAATTACAATTTTAACCTTTCGATACCCAAGTCCTTCATGGCCATTTTAACATCATTCTCTGTGGCTCCCTCTTGTCGAAGTTCGTACAATTTGTTCTCCACTATTTTCTTTTCCATGTCAATGTCTAGTCCTGATACTCCATTTAGTGACACACCCATTTGGCATGGATCCTCTAATATAAGTCCTCCGTCGCCACATACATATGCTGAAACCATATATGTTCATTCATATTGTATTGAATTGAATTGACACACAACTCACTATATGTGAATAATTTTACATAATAATATAATAATATATAAACACCGATCGATCTACTTATAAATATAAATATATATATATATATATATATATATATATATATATATATATATATATATATATGAGAAAAATTATAATAATATCGGTGTAACTTTTACTAAGTATTACACAATTTAATAATTTTATATTAAATGTGAATTTTGTAAACCCGTGTTTATCGGGTTCGAATTTTTCCCAATTGATAAAATCGGGGTCGGGGACGAGAATTTAATACCCGCTCCCGCCCCGCTTAATAATATAATTAAAAAATTATTTATATATATATATATAAATCAAAATTAAAAATATTTATATGTAAACATTTATATTATTTTACTTTTATATTATTTTTTTAAAAATTTGTTCATATTTATTTAAAAAAAAAAAGAAAAAAAAATAAAAGCGAGGGCAGGGATAGGGCATGGTGGGGAAACCCAAACCTTGCTGGGGGCGGGGATGGGTACCCAAATTTTATTCCCAGCAGGTATCGGGGGCGTGGAACGTAAAACCCACCCCCACCCCCACCCCCGCCCCGTTGCCACCATTGATACATGTACTATGAGTATGAAGGAGTGTATTGAGAAAAAAAACTCAAGTCCCGCCAATCTTAGATCATTTGGAAGGGTCACCTATCATTTATCTAGGTATAAAGCCCAATAGTGCTAAATATGAGGGGATGTATTAGAAAAAATTCAAGTCCTACATCAACTAGAGATTAAGCAATTACTTAGTATATAAGTAGAAATCTTACAAAACTAACTTGTAAGATGAAGGTTATTTTTTACTTATATATTATCGTCGTGATGTCAGTTTCGACAGATAGGACACTATTTAATAGCTTAATCTTTAGTTAACGTGAGACTTTGATTTTTTTAATATATATCTGACAGCCAACCTCACTTATATATTATCGTATATTAATTTGAATACTGAAAAGTGACTTTCGATGCGAGAATACATGTGGAATAATAGAACTATGAAGTCAATTTTAATACTAACCGGCTGATACGTGGGTAGTTTAATACAACTTTTGGCGAAGTTCAAAACGTACTTAACTCCCAATGTATTTATACCCAATGCAACATCGTATCTGCATATATATTAAAGAGTTAGTGAGTGATTACAATGTACATGTACGGATACTTTTTAATTTAAGAAAAATTAGAAAATAAAAAGTAAAATATTTAAAATTGTAAAAAATATATATAAGTGGTTTAAATTTATAGAAAGAGTAACGTTTTAAAAATAAAAAAATCGAGATTATATATTTTCATATAAAAAGTAAATAAATAAAGTTATCTTTAAAAAATCTTAACATAAAAAATATTAACTTAAATATGTTTTACGTTCATATAAATATGACTTTATTATTATTTTTAGTTATTGTGAAAAAATTATAAACTTTAAATTTTTAACATTTTTTTTTGTATATTTTAGTTTTTAATCATTAACTCTATTTTTTTATAAACTACCATTAAATATAGTTAATTTAGTACTAATATGATTAACATTATTTTTCTCATATTTTTCAATTAAAAATTTGAAACTAAAATCCTTTTTATAATTATTGACTACTATTATTTTTTAAAAGATAATACAGTTAGTAACAAAATTTATTTTAGTTTAATATTTTTTTTAACATAACTAATAAGTTTTTTTTTTATAAAAAAAGTAATATTAATATACACAACATTTTTATTATAAATTACTTAAGATTATTAATGGCACGCGAACTTACCATTTACATTGACATTTGTAATATTAAGTGTGTTAAAAAGTTAGTTCATGTAAATTTATTTTTTATTATATATTTTAATTGTTTTAAAAATATAATTCTAAATATTTTATATAAAAATAAATATATATTATTAAAATAAAATATAATTTTTAGACTACATTTTATCTACGAAATTTGACAATTTCTTAAATTTTGTTCTTAAAGAATTCTTTTCCGAAAATTGTGTTCTCCATTTACCAAGTATCATGAATTTTTGTCCCTTGTAAAACTTTGAAACGGTTAATTCGAAGAAAAATTTGTCACAAAATTAGCTTAATTACGAGAATTTAAATAAAAAATCACCACAAAATGTTTTAAATTATTATTTATATGAGGGAAAAATTTGTGATATATATATAGATATAGATATAGATATAGATATAGATATAGATAGAGAGAGAGAGAGAAAGAAAGGTTCCTTTGTAACTATGTTGTCAAATTAGTAAAATGATACTCTTAATAAATTTTTATAGAATGTAAATTCAACTGATTCGACTATTGTAGACTTGTAGTTGATAATATTATATTCATAATCATGCATATCAAATTTCAAATGATTTGAATTTCTCAGGATATGTTATGTAATAATAGATATTTATATGTATTTTGAATATATTTAATACATTACAATAAATTGATTGATGAACTACTAAATAAAGTTATAATTATATATAATTTTGTATACTTGATTTAATTAGTATTTAATATCACCATATATAACACTTAGATAAATTGAATTTATATTCTATAAAAATTATTGAAGGTGTCTTTCCACTAATTTCAATGTATAAAATATAAATTCATAAGAGATGTTCATTTATATATCTGATATTTTTTAAATTTTTGAAGGAAATTAATTCTTATATGTGATAAATAATACTCCTTAATAACGAATCAATTTTTTAAAAAAGTTTAATCATAATATATATATATATAAACTTAAATTTTGTATTATTTTTAATTATCGTAAAAAAAAATAACAATTAGAATACTTTGTTCAATTTCTAAGTAATTTTTTCTAACAATTTTTGCATTGTTTAAAAAAAAAAAAAATTAAGAACACGTACTTTCCATATTTTAGAGAAAAATTTGAAACTCTAATTTTATATGTTGACGTAATGACGTTGATCCTTGTTAAAAATCAAAGAGTTTTCTTTTATCAATTCAAATTTATTTTTTTTATTAGGTAATAATTTTAAAAAAATAATTATCTTGGTCTCAATTTCTAAATTAGGCAATGGGATATCAAAGGAAGTTTAGAATTCGTTATGTTGGGTTTGTTTTTCTTAAACTTAATTTTAATTTTTCTATAATTGGGTGATATATATATATATATATATATATATATATATATATATATATATATATATATATATATATATATATATATATATATATATATATGTACCGGAGAGACCGTATCGGTCACGTGGGCCAACACGTGCCATTTCGTCAGACACTCATGCATAGTAAGCCACGTACAAGCATCACCATCAACGTCGGCTCGGCATAAGGTCGAGAACCGACATCAGTCTGGTTAACGCCAATATGGACCATCATCACTCATCGAGTCGGCTCGGTCAAGTACCGTTCCGACGTAGATCGTACCGGAAAGTATACAAGCTGCCGTATACGGACTAGACGGCTCGGTCATTTGCCGTTCCGACTAGTATTGAATAGTCGGCTCGGCCTCTTGCCGAAGAGTTAAACAAGTCATAACGGTAATCACAATTAAGAAAGGTAAGTACATGATTAAAGCCTAACAACCAATTAGTACCGTATTACCTAATTTGGTAAATATCTGAGAGGGCCCATCACGCTCAGGCCCATGTCAGATGCTATAAATAGGTCACACACAACAAGGTATGTCACTGTTCATTCATTACCCTAGAAAATCGTGCCCACACTGACTTAAGCATCGGAGTATCTTTTGCAGGTACCTCCCCCTCCGAAGAATCCACCTAAAGCTCTCGTTCGGTCCTCATATTCCCCTGAAGATTACGAGTGTACCCTCAGGCAGGTACATTTTGGCGCCCACCGTGGGGCCGAACCGATAGCTCTCGAGAAAGACGTATCCAACACTGTTTCGACGTCATGGTGAAGACAAGGAAGACTAACGCTGAACACCAGTCCGAGGAGGAGCATCAGTCCGGGGCCGAAACGGTAGAGGAGACAAACTTGACCGATGTGGTACGACAAATGAAAGAGGAAATGATTGCCATGAAACAGCAGCGAGAGAGAGATGCCGCCGAAATGGCTGCATTGAGAGAAGAGAATGCTGCCCTGAAAAACCAATACCGAGATCCCACATGGAAACCATCCGAGACGACCCATACTTAGGGGTCGTTTCATTCACACGGACACCACACCCCTGCCAACCACACCTCTATTGCCACCCCAGCCGCTCATGCTTCAGCTAGTAGGCCGATACTGCCGATGCCGGCCGGAGCACATCGGCATCCCTTTACATCAAATATCATGCAGACCGCGCTTCTTGATCATTGGAAGTCGTTGCCTCTCGACAAGTACGATGGGACCACTGATCCCGATGAACACGTAGATGTGTTCTTGACTCAAGTCACTTTAAGCACAACCGATGATGCCGCCCTATGTCGAATTTTCCCAACATCGCTAAAAGGACGAGCTCTGAGTTGGTTCACTCGGCTTCCGGCCAACTCAATTGATTCGTTTAGTACATTGGCCTCCCAATTCACAATTCAGTTTGCTACCAGTAGGCCTCACCAACTGACCTCGTTGGCTCTGGTAAGCATTCGTCAGGAGAAAAAGGAATCCCTTCGGACATTCATGAGCCGATTCAACAAGGCGGCATTGGAAATCCGAGACCTAAACCCGGCCGTCGCCCTGCATCATCTGACTACCGCCTTGAAGCCAGGTCCCTTCGCCAACAGTATTTGCAAGAAGCCACCATCCGACATGGATGACCTTCGGCGACGAGCCGATAAGTATATGCAAATGGAGGAGCTAGCTGAGTTCCGCAACCAAGCTAGAGCAGAAGTCGCGGCAAAGCCTGAAAGGCCAGTCGAGAATAATTTCCGAGGTCGCCCGAAAGAATTGGTACCTCGGGAGAGACCCCCTCGTGGCCCAAGGTATTCCCAGTACACACCACTTAACACTAACAGAGCAGCCATACTCGAGCAAGCGCTGGCCTCGGATGTGTTGGCCGTTCCAAAACGAGCTTCTACCCCCCCCAGGGCCGACACAACAAAATCTTGCCGCTACCACCGCAATCGGGGGCATTCGACAGAAGAATGCGCGGCTTTAAAAGACAAGATCGAAGACCTAATCAAACAAGGCCAGCTACAGGGTTTCATCGACCGACCGCACACAACTCGGCACGCCGACCGGTCAAGACGGCATGATCCTGAGCAAAGGAGAATGGAACCACGTCAGTATAGAGAACGGAGCCGGTCCAGAGAAAGACGAGATGTCGAACCCTCGTCACAGCCTCGGCGAGTCATCAATACCATAGCAGGTGGATTTGCTGGTGGTGGCTCATCTTCCTCATCGCAACGGAGGCATCTACGGGCCGTTCGGCATGTTCACGCCGTTGAAACAGTCCGTCGGCAATTACCTACTATCACCTTTACCGAAGCCGATTTCAAAGGCATTGATCCGGAGCAAGACGACCCAATGGTAATCAGTGTAGAAATCCATAACTGCATTGTGCGTAAAACATTGGTAGATCAGGGAAGCTCGGCAGATATCTTGTACTGGAACACGTTCAAACAGTTGGGTATTCCAGAATCCGAATTGGTCCCCTACAACGAGCCACTGGTGGGGTTCTCTGGTGAGCGAGTGAAGACAAAGGGGTATATCAAGCTGTCCACACGGTTCGGATTTGATGAAGCTGATCACCGCGATATCCCAGTCAAGTACGTAGTGGTGCACGCCAACACATCTTATAATATTCTGCTAGGACGACCGTCCTTGAATCGGCTCGGAGCCATTGTCTCCACTCCTCATCTGGCCATGAAGTTCCCGGCTGAGTCCGGACGAATCGTCACCATACACGCTGACCAGAAAACGGCGCGCGAATGTTATTTTAGTAGCTTAAGGTTGCCGAGAATGGAGGAGCCAACCGAACCGAGAAGGGTGCACTCGGTTTCGCAGCAGTCGGCCATCGACCTCGATCCACGAATCGATCAGGAGGAGAGGGTAGAGCCCATTGAAGACAAACAACCCTTCCAAGTAGGAACGACAAAATCCCAAGTTACTTACTTGGGAACCTATTTAACCGAAGGGGAGCGCCTAGCCATTCAGCGTGTGGTCCTCGAGAATAGAGACTTGTTCGCTTGGCACCCATCTGATATGCCTGGCATTGACCCCAATTTCATGTGCCACAAGCTCTCCGTTAGCAAAGAGGCTAGGCCGATTGCTCAACGGCGCCGGAAAACGGGGGAAGAAAGAAAAACCGCCATCGAAGCAGAGGTGACCAAGTTGCTAGACGCTCAGTTTATCCGAGAGGTGCACTACACGACTTGGCTGGCTAACGTGGTCATGGTTAGAAAGTCAAATGGGAAATGGCGTATGTGCACCGATTATACCAATTTAAATAAAGCTTGCCCAAAAGACGCCTACCCACTCCCGAACATCGATCGGCTCGTCGATGGGGCATCCGGCCACAAATTCTTGTCTTTTCTGGATGCTTACTCGGGATACAACCAGATCCGGATGCACCCCCAAGACGAAGAAAAAACTGCATTCATCACCGAAACAGCCAATTACTGTTACCGGGTGATGCCGTTCGGATTAAAAAATGTCGGGGCCACATATCAACGTTTGATGAATAAAATCTTCCACAACCAGATCGGCCGAAGCATGGAAGTATATGTTGATGATATGGTGGTAAAATCAAGTGATGTATCGGCACATACGCATGACTTGGCCGAAGTGTTTCACGCGCTTCGGCAACATCAGATGAGACTCAACCCCGACAAGTGCGTATTCGGGGTCTCAGGCGGCAAGTTCTTAGGGTTTATGTTGTCCAGTCGCGGCATTGAAGCAAATCCTGACAAGTGCCAAGCCATTCTAAGCATGAAAAGCCCAAGTACCCTGAAAGAAGTTCAGAAGTTGGCAGGCCGGCTCACTTCGCTCTCCCGCTTTCTTCCTTGCCTAGCTGAGATAGCTAGACCCATCCTCCTCTTGCTCAAGAAGACCGAGCGATTCCAGTGGACCCAGGAGTGTGAAACATCATTCCAACATTTCAAGGAGCGCCTTAGTACACCCCCAGTCCTTTCCAAACCAGTTGCCAACATTGACATGATTATATACTTAGCGGTTTCCGACAGCTCAATTAGCGCTGCGCTAATACAAGAAAACCGAGAAGAGCAACAACTAGTGTATTTCATCAGTCGGACTTTGCAGGAGGCCGAACGACGATACCAGTTAATTGAAAAGGTAGCCTTAGGACTCATCTACACTGCTCGTCGACTGAGACAATACTTTCATAGCCACAAGATAATTGTTCGGACCGATTGTCCAGTGGCAAAAGTATTAAGAAAACCAGAGATTGCCGGCCGAATGATGGCATGGTCGGTCGAGTTGTCAGAGTTCGATTTGTCCTTTGAGCCGAGAGGTCCAATCAAGTCGCAGCACTTGGCTGATTTTGTTAACGAGCTTACCCCTTCGGGGCGTTTTGAAGACGAATCATGGACCTTGCATGTCGATGGGTCTTCTAACGCCCAAGGCAGCGGAGCAGGAGTGATACTGGCTAGTCCCTCAGGCGTCACAATTGAGCAGTCCCTTCGGTTCGGTTTTCGTGCCTCCAATAACCAAGCGGAATACGAGGCCCTACTAGCTGGGATGCGGTTGGCAACCGAGATGGATGTGAAGCGAGTCATATGCTGGACCGACTCAAAGATAGTGGCCGAGCAGGTCAATGATAATTTCCAAGTTAAAGATGCGAACTTATTACAATACTATCATCTATTCCAAAAATTGAAGGATGAATTCAGCGAGGTTCAGGTTCGCCATGTTTTGCGTAGCAATAATGAACGAGCTGATCAGTTAGCTCGGCTCGCCAGCAGCCGGAAGCCGGGACAACTGCGCACCACCATTCATCTTGAAGTTCCCTCCCCAAGCGTAACAACCGAGTGCATGGCAATAGATGAATCACCCTCATGGACCACACCCATTCGGAACTATATCACTAACGGCGCAGTACCGGCCGACCCGTTGGAAGCTAAGAAGTTGCGAACACAGGCGGCTCGGTACTCCATGATAGCCGAGGACCTCTACAGACGGGGGTTCTCCACCCCGCTGCTCAAATGCATAGATAGTCACCAAGCAGATTACGTGATGAGGGAAGTCCATGAGGGTATTTGTGGCTCCCATTCCGGAGGACGAACCTTAGCAGCTAAAGTCTTGCGGGCCGGTTATTATTGGCCAACTCTGAAGGGGGACTGCGCCGACTTTGTCAAAAAATGTGTTCAGTGCCAAAAATACGGGAACCTCATCCATGCTTCAGCTGCTGAACTGCATAGCATTAGCTCTCCATGGCCGTTTACTTTATGGGGCATTGATGTACTCGGCCCATTTCCGGTGGCGAAGGGACAAGTTAAGTTTCTCCTCGTAGCTGTCGATTACTTCACAAAGTGGATTGAGGCCGAGCCGCTTGCCTGCATCTCCGCCGCTAATGTCCAGAAATTTGTCTGGAAGAACATAGTTACCCGTTTCGGCATCCCATATGCCATCATCTCGGATAACGGCCTACAATTCACGGACAAAAAGTTCAACTCTTTCCTGGAAAACCTTGGCATCCGGCATAGGTTTACATCAGTTGAACACCCCCAGTCGAACGGCCAGGCCGAAGCGGCCAATAAGGTTATCCTCACCGAATTAAAGAAACGGCTCGGTTCGGCAAAAGGGGCATGGGCCGAAGAGTTGCCAGAGGTCCTTTGGGCGTATCGATGTACACCACAATCAACAACAAAAGAGACACCCTTTCGCCTGACTTACGGCGCAGACGCCATGATCCCGGTTGAAGTCGGAGAGCCATCATTCCGAAGACAGCACTTCCATGAGGAGTCTAACAATGCTTCGCTCCGAGCCGAGCTTGATGTCCTCGATGAAGCACGGGAAAAAGCACAGATTGTGGCCGAGGCATGTAAACAACGCATGACACGCCGTTTCAATTCAAGTGTTAAGCCGAGAACATTTCACGAAGGTAATCTTGTATGGAGAGCAACCGGGTCAGCCAGACGCAACTCTTCAGAAGGGAAGCTATCAGCCAACTGGGACGGCCCTTTCCGGATACGGCATGTCCTCAACAATGGAGCATACAAGTTAGAAGAGCTGTCCGGCAAGGTCGTTCCTCGGACATGGAATTCTACTCATTTGAAGACATATTACAGTTGAATCAACATCATGTATTTACATTTCAACTATGTATAATGATGCACTCTTTTCCTTGAACCGGTCTTTTCTCCTCTTAAAAAATCGTGAAAAGAGGTTTTGGCCGGCAAGGTTTTTAATGAGGCATCCAATCAATAAAAACACAGTTCAATTATCTTTGACTTACTATACATTTTTAACATTAGTTTTTACAAGTCTTCCCTCCCGAGATGTCTCTCGGCTAAGGATGTGACTTTCAATCCTACAAGTCTTCCCTCCCGAGATGTCTCTCAGCTAAGGATGTGACTTTCAATCCTACAAGTCTTCCCTCCCGAGATGTCTCTCGGCTAAGGATGTGACTTTCAATCCTACAAGTCTTCCCTCCCGAGATGTCTCTCGGCTAAGGATGTGACTTTCAATCCTACAAGTCTTCCCTCCCGAGATGTCTCTCGGCCAAGGATGTGACTTTTAATCCTACAAGTCTTCCCTCCCGAGATGTCTCTCGGCCAAGGATGTGACTTTCAATCCTACAAGTCTTCCCTCCCGAGATGTCTCTCGGCCAAGGATGTGACTCAATCCTACAAGTCTTCCCTCCCGAGATGTCTCTCGGCCAAGGATGTGACTTTTAATCCTACGTCTTCCCTCCCGAGATGCCTCTCGGCCAAGGATGCAGCTTTAGTTTTAGATCTTCTAACCCGAGATGACTCTCGGCCAATGAGAAAAACATTGCGAAAAGAATTCAAAGCAGTATACGAAAAGAAAAATCGAATTTATTAAAAGGCACTATCGGCCTAGCAACACAAAAAAAAAACGAGCACTATTGGCCCGGAATTACAACGCAAAAACCTAAGAAACTACCTCCGCCTCGCCGGGAATCGGACCAGCCTCAGGCGCTTCTTCCTCCTGAATTGTAACATTCTCATTTGGCTCGTTCGCCCGAGCCGGAGCTTCCTCGTCGGCTTGTTGATCAGGAGGAATAGAAGTGAGGTCCACCAGCTTCCCTTGAAAGAAATCTTTCGTCATGTCAAGATGGAAGTCTGGCGGAAAGTCGCCGAAATGACAGGCTTGCCGAGCCGCTTGGGCAAAGCCGGCCTGATGCTGGCTAAGGACCTTGGCACGCGCTTTCTCCTTATAGGCCTCGAAAGCGGTCTTCTCAGCATCCAACCCCTTCCCTAGTGCAGTAACCTTGTCGGTCTCGGTCTTCAAAGCAAGTTCGAGACGCTGAACCTTCAAGGCCAAGTCGTCGGCAACCCGCCCTCTGCGATCCATTTCAGCCTGGTACTTGCTGTTGGATGTTTGAGCGTCTGTTAAAGCCGCCAGCGTCTCTTGAAGAGACTTCTCCTGCTCAGCGAGCTGCCGGCGCAGCCCATCAGCCTCGTCGTTCGGCTGCATAACTATGCTTTGGGCCATTGCCACGGCCCGCACTTGGAACTCGCAGAAGAAGCTCCATTTTTGAGCCGAGCTCATGCGACTCAGCATCCCTTGGCCGGCTTCAGAAGTTAAGTCTTGACTCAGGAAATCCTGAGCGTTGACGTTCCCGGCCAAAAAACTTGGCGAAGATAGACCTTCTGGAACAGGGGGGCTAGCCACTCGGTGTTGTTTGGCCCGGCGACTTTCTTCCTCGGCCCTTGCATCCGGCCTTCTTTTTTCAGGTTGGGGCCGAGTGGGTTTCTTTTTCCGAGCCGAAGACCCTACCCCACCAGCTTGAACGGTAGCTTGATTCCCACCCATCGGGGCTGAAGTCTTGTTTCCAGTAGTCGCCGCCAATTGATTCCGGATCAGGTTACGGATGTCTAGATCGTCATCTCCATGGGCAGCCATTATACCTGCACATTATTAGTCAAAATCAATGATAACACACAAATTTAATTAAATAAGAAAAGTACTATACCAATTAGTTCCTCGACTACATCGGCCGATTCAAACAACCGGATCAGAGGACGACATGGTAGAGGCCGAGGTAGTTTGTCTAAAAAACTTAGACTCATTCTCTCCTCCGGGGACATGCGTGATTTGGAAACCGTGTCGTACTTGCGCGGCTTCCGGGTCCAATACAAGGGAAATAGGGGATTCCCTTCGGCATCAAAGAAATACTTTTTTCCTGGTTCTGGCCGAATCATTACCTTCATAAATCCCACTTTAAATTTTTTGTACGAGGTGGTAAAAGGTTGCAGCAAGCAATCATTGTGACGAATCAACGACAGCCACTTAGCCTTTTTCGTCGGCCGAGACGTATAGAAGTGCAGGAATAGATGTGGAGTGGGTTGGAGACCGAGGGCTAGACACAAATGCCTAAACCCTTGCATAGCGGCCCAGGTGTTCGGGTGAAGTTGGCTCGGCGCCACATTAAGAAGTCGAAGTATACTCATGAAGTAATCGTCAAAAGGGAGGGATATCTTCAGATCCCGGAACATATAATCATACACGTAAAAGAATGGGTATTTGGACGATCCTTGATTCAAATAAACGAAGTCTGGATTCGAAGCCCCGTCACCTCGGCACGGTTGGAAAAAGACAGCAGAAGGTTCTTCATCTTCGAGAAAGTTTAAAAACTTTATGGCCGATACGAAGTCCACAAGAGACTTCTTGCTCGTATACCGAGAGTATACACTACCAACTTCACCATGTACCCACGAATACCCGGGAGTCGATATGGGAGGAAAAATTCTTGACGATTCCCCACCCCGACTCGGCTGATCTTCAGAACCCGCAGTCGATGCCGAATCATTCCCGCTTTGCGACCGATCGGACCCCGAAGCCGACTCTGCGGAATCGCCCCCATTCGAAGCTGAAGCCGACGCTACCTCCTGGTTCGGCGTCGTCCTTAACCTAGATTCCTCTTCGTCCCCAGAGGAGTCAACATGAACAATGTCCAGGTTAGCCATTACGTACCTGATGATTGAACTTGACCAATTGCTGTTGAGTACTCAAAACGCTCTCAAGTATCTTCGGCTCGAAGCAGCTAGTAAGTTTGCATGTGGAAACCCTTCCTCCTACACATCTATTTATAGGCGTTCTTAATAGGCAACTGAAGAGACACCCCCTCGTGCCTACCGTTGGATCATTTAGATCCAACGGTCTAGGGCGCGCAACTCTTCGTATGCGGTTATATCCCTTCGCTTCCCACCATAACTTCTCGCGTACGCCATCAACTGCCCAACGGTTACAACCCTTCATATCCCACCATAACTTCTCGCGTACGCCATCAAATGCCCAACGGTTACAACCCTTCATATCCCACCATCAGTTGTAACCCTTAGCTTCTTCTTCAACACACCAACTGAGAAATCCTGTTTTTATTCCATTAACCTTTCGCGTCGCTTCGCTCCTCAAAGGCTGGGGGGCTTGTGTACCGGAGAGACCGTATCGGTCACGTGGGCCAACACGTGCCATTTCGTCAGACACTCATGCATAGTAAGCCACGTACAAGCATCACCATCAACGTCGGCTCGGCATGAGGTCGAGAACCGACATCAGTCTGGTTAACGCCAATATGGACCATCATCACTCATCGAGTCGGCTCGGTCAAGTACCGTTCCGACATAGATCGTACCGGAAAGTATACAAGCTGCCGTATACGGACTAGACGGCTCGGCATTTGCCGTTCCGACTAGTATTGAATAGTCGGCTCGGCCTCTTGCCGAAGAGTTAAACAAGTCATAACGGTAATCACAATTAAGAAAGGTAAGTACATGATTAAAGCCTAACAACCAATTAGTACCGTATTACCTAATTTGGTAAATATCTGAGAGGGCCCATCACGCTCAGGCCCATGTCAGATGCTATAAATAGGTCACACACAACAAGGTATGTCACTGTTCATTCATTACCCTAGAAAATCGTGCCCACACTGACTTAAGCATCGGAGTATCTTTTGCAGGTACCTCCCCCTCCGAAGAATCCACCTAAAGCTCTCGTTCGGTCCTCATATTCCCCTGAAGATTACGAGTGTACCCTCAGGCAGGTACAATATATATATAATTAGCTTTAACCTTTTTGAATTTATGAGTTGTTATTTAATAAGGTTACTAATCGAGTATATAATTTAGGGAATGTGACATGATATCTTTAATCTTTCTAGTATTGTTTTTTTTTTATTAGTCTTATATTTATATTAAAATATATAATTAAATCATTTACCATAAGAATGGGTTACTCTTGCATTTAATTATATGTTGTAACTTTAGAGTTTAAATCATAATATTTATTATAGACTACCAACGTTGTTTAATTATATTTATAAAAAAAAATAATTATATACATGAAGTTTTTCATTTTTTTAATAATTTCGATAGTTTTTTTTCTCTCTAATATTTTCATTGTTTACAAAAGTTTAATTTTTTAAAAAGCATTTTGCATATTTTATATTAAAAAATAAACCCTATTTTTATATTTGGTCCATGTGAAAACAAATATTAATCCATATTGATGTAGGTGATTGGAAGTTTTTTTTTTTCCTTTTAGGAGAAAAGAACTTTTTTTAGCGGTATAAGTAAAATAGTGGCTTAATTGTATTTTTCTCCATTTATAATCTCTACAAAAATTATACATAGTGACATATAAGAAATATTATTGTAAGTATAATATATATAAATATATATTTATTTGACATATAATTACATATAATTTTAATATTAATTTTTAATGAAATTTAATAAAATATTTTATATTACTATAGTTAAAATACTTACATTTTTTTTTAATAATATACCAATATATATTATATCTATAACATCGATAAAAGTAGATTTTAGTTATGAATATTATATTACTATAAGATGTATGTAATTATATGACATCTCTTGTAATGAATTTAATCTGTTATTTTCCTTCTTTGATTTTAATTTTATAATTTTAGTCTTCTAATTTTATAGAATTCACAATTTTTGTTCAAGTAAATTTTTCATCCATTATTTATCAAAATTATAATATTGATCATGATTTATTATTAATTTAATGTCATGATAATTAATATGTAATATTTAGACTAAAATTCACAATAATATTTAGGCTTTGAGATCTCCAACAAAACATGTTAATATGAATTGTTTAACTCTTCTAAATTCTTATTACTTTTGTAGAGTAATATTGACTTGAGGGTAAATGTTATGAAGGTCTACCACGACTTCTAACTAAACTCTTAAGCTACTAATACTATTAGTTTAGTAAAGTAATACCGACTTAGAACAACTACTTTGAAGGTTGATATGACCTAAATCCGACCTACTCATACAAAAGTTATACTTAGTTTAGGTTGATTTACCTGGAACAAACATTATATATAATTGAGCCAATGATTTATATGTAAAAACAAGACTATTAACATGGCACATTTCTTACCTACCAACACTATCTACATAGCATAACACATAATTATCATAATGTGATATCTGTATTAAAAATAAAAAAATAAAAAAATTTCACCATGGTACGGTATGCATTCATTTCTCGTTCTCAAAAATATTTTAAACAATTATTAATTTAAATATTAGAGTCCTTACAAATGTTACGTCTAGAGTTTCTAATCGTCGCCACAAGAACCATCACTTCACCACCCTAGTTTAAGATCCTCTTTCCAGAAACTACAAAAAGATTCTTAAGAAACCTAATACTTCGGCTAAACGACCATTATAATGTTGTTTTACAAACAAAATACCAAAATGGGGCTGTTTTGAAACATTTTACACCTTTGGGACTCTTTTACTAGGTGTCGCTATGGCCCATAGCGACACCCATGACACGTGGCTTTTTTGGGTTTGAATATAAGCCTTGAACGCCATATTATATGAGTCGCTACTGGTGGAGACCTCTGAAGAGTCGCTATAGCCTATAGCGACTGAACTCGGCTTAAAAAATGAAATATTATAAATATAAAAAATACATTATTATAAATATAAAAAATGAAAATTTTTTTATTTAAAAAATGTTTGATAAAAAAGAAAAAAACAAACGAAATTTTAAAAAATATAAACTTAAAAAATGAACTAATATAATGAGAAATAAATTTAAAAATGAAAAAAAAAATTAATAAATTGAGGCGCTATGGCCTACGGCGCCTTTAAGGCGTTAGGGCTCATAGCGCCTCACATGGCGTTTTTTTAAAGTATAATATTTTGTAAATATAAAATATGAAAAAAAAAAAAATTTAAAAAAATGTCTGATAAAAAAGCAAAAAAGAATTGAAATTTTTCAAAATTTTAATTTTTAAAAAGAGGTAATATAATGTGAAATAAAATTAAAAAGGGAAAAATGTCTGATAAAATTGAGGCGTTATGGCCTACGGCGCCTTTAAGGCGTTAGGGCTCATAGCGCTTCACATGACGTTTTTTTAAAGTATAATATTTTGTAAATATAAAATATGAAAAAAAATTTTTAAAAAAATGTCTGATAAAAAAGCAAAAAAGAATTGAAATTTTTCAAAATTTTAATTTTTAAAAAGAGGTAATATAATGTGAAATAAAATTAAAAAGGGAAAAAATATATATAAATTGGGGGCGCTGTGGCCCAGGGCGCCTCGGAGGCGTTAGGGCTCATAGCGCCTCCTCTGGTGCGTCATAAATTGACCGCAGGTTTGACCAATCACATAGTGACACGTGGCCATGGGCGCGTTTGAAGCGCTGGGGTTCATAGCGCCTCATTGATTCACCGCAGGCTTGCCCAATCAGAGGCTGACACGTGGCACTGCGGTTAAAAAATTCATTTTTTACACTTATAAAAATACTGATGGTCCCCCCCCTCCCCCACTTTCACTTGCGTTTTCTGCTGCTTCTCCGGGTAAGTTTGTTTGTTTATGTTTTACTTTAGTTTTTAAAAATTTATTTTATTAAATTTGTTGTATTTATATTACGTTTTGGTTAATAATAATTTATATTTTTGAATTACGTAATTATTTATTTGGATTGCTGGATTGCTGGTGCTCGTAAGTTTATGCATTTGAGGTAATTTTTTTTTTAGTTTTTTTTTAAATATTTAAAAGTCGCTATAGGATATTTAAAGTTGAATATTTTATTTACTTAATAATTGTTAATTAAAATTTAGTTCTTTATTTTGTTTCTGTGTTATTTATGCAATGTGTTAAATTATTTGATTTATCTGTTATGTTATTTAATTTAAAAATTGTAATTATTTTATAATTAATTTTTTTATTTGTTATGTTAATTGATTTAATTTATTGCAGTATAATTGATATTAATTAAAATAATTAATATATTTTAATTTTAAATTGATAAAATGATTTCTGTGCAATTTTTATTTATTTAAAACATAATTATAATTAAATTATAAAATGATATAATTAATTGCTGTGTAATTTACATTTATTTCAAAAATAAGTATATTTAACTTTTAAATTGATTTAATTTATTTGTGTGTAATTTATATTTATTTAAAACATAATTATACTTAAATCTTAAATTGATTTAATTCATTTCTGTGTAATTTATATTTATTAAATAATTAAATATATATAAATTTAAAATTGATTTAATTTAATTCTGTGTTATTTATGTTAATTAAAAAAATATTTTGTTTATATTTGAAATTGCTTTAATTTATTTCTGTTTAATTTAATTTTTTTTTGTAAATAAATATATTTAAAATATAAATTGGTATAATTTATTTTTGTGTAATTTATATTTATTAAAAAGAAAGTTAAATTTAAATTTTAAAATGATTTAATTTATTTCTGTGTGATTTAATTTATTTTAATTCATTCCCTAAATATGTAAATATACCTTATTTAATATATAAATTATTTATTTGGATTGTGTGTTATTTATTTGGATTATGATTATAATTATTGATTTAAATTATTTAATTGTTTTGTTTATTTATTTATAGTGAAAAGAATAAATTAATTTTTTGGATATTAAATTAATTTATTTGACATTTGTTATAACTGTTATTTTTTATTATTTTTTTTTCAGATTATTGTTGGTTTATTTGGATTTGTTGTTGTATTTCTTCATCTCAGGTATTTATTATTTTTAGTTTAAATATTTGTTTTTCTCTTAAAATTAAGTAGTTGGTATAAGCTTTATCAAATTATTTATTTAATTTATTTATTATTTTGATTTATTTGAAAATTATATATGATGTTAGTGTGTCATTATTTATTATTTTGGTATATTAATGTTAATGAAATTTAAAAAATAAATTATATGTTTTAAAATAATTAATTTTATTACATTTTGTTATAGATGGCATCATCATCATCTTCTACGGGTATGCGTGTGACATGTGGACCAGTCGACGATGATTTATTATCGTTGCAAAATATACATGTGTCACAGTATGTTTGGAACAGAGATGAAGACAGGAGACTAGCAGCACGACGTGCTGCTCCGTCGCGCAGTGGAATTGCAGGAGTTCCACCACAAATAATTCCGTTGCTAGATCAAGCTGGTTTCGGATGGATAGCGCGTCTAAATTATATTAAAGTTAGTCCTGGTTTGCTAACGGCTTTGGTAGAGCGATGGAGACCAGAGACACATACATTTCACATGCCATTCGGAGAGTGCACAATTACTCTTCAAGACGTTGGCATGCTTGTTGGTCTTCCGGTTGACGGTGAACCGATAGTATCTCGAGGCGATCCAAATATATTGGAATTAGGTAATTATAAGTTGACTTTAAATTATTCGTAAATTTATAGTATATTGTTAATATTAATAATAGTTAATTTTTTGGTTTGATTTTATGCAGCTGAGGAGCTGTTAGGGGTTGTTCCACCACAGTCTGAAATAAAAGGACATCGCGTTAGGCTATCTTGGTTGGCAGCAATCTTTGGGGACATTGCTGATGACATAGATGATGTACATGTCTTGGCTCGTTATGCTAGAGCCTGGATATTACGTTATCTAGGAGGAGTGCTTGTTCCGGATAGATCTTCAGCATATGTGTCCTTACGATGGTTGTTGTTTTTGCGCGATTTTGACATTATTAGGGGTTATGCATGGGGTGCAGCTGTGCTTGGATATTTGTATCGGAATTTATGCACCTCAACCGATTACAAAACCCCAAGCTGTGGTGGATTTACTCTTTTATTACAGTTATGGGCATGGGAACGATTCCCAACCATTATCTCTTCACCATTTCCACCTATTCCTCCAGCCAGTCCACAGTTTTCAGCTGAGGCTAGTCATCCACCATCGGAGCCACATGTTCGTAGAAATCCTCAAAGGGCGGCAAGAGAAAGACGACGACGATGCATTCTCACTCCTGGTACTGTTAGAGGTGTTGGTCATCATGAGGAGGAAGATGAGGAGGATGGGGAGGATGATGATTAGACATTGTATATTTATGAACTATTTGATTAACTTTAAAAAATTGTAATCATGGAAAAAAAATTATAATCATCGAAAAAAAATTATACACTATTCATCACGGTTACATATTCTCGGACAATTGCGCCTATTGTGACCTTCTTGTTTACATATACCACATTTTTGTCGTCGCGTTGAGCTTTCAACCTAGTCCATTTCGTTTCTAATTCTGGTTGATTTTGGTCGGCCTTTCCCATGCACAGATGTTGGATCTGGGACAAGTATCCAGTCCTTATCACTTGGAGGGATTAAGTCTTCATTTCCGATTGGTTCCCAAAGACCAGAATAGGCTCTTAAAACATAATCAGTTGTATAATCTGGATCTATAAACTGGTAGTAATCAATGCTAACGACACCATATGCAGCTATAACATGAGAACAAGGATAGTGAAATGCTGTAAACTTTCCGCATTGACAGTATCGTTCATTTAGATTAACTACCCATTTCTTTCCCCCTGTTTGTCTTACTGGATCAAATGCCTCTTCAACCTCAAATTTTGAAGCTTGAATGTCATATCTACAAACTTGGTGGGAACAAGCCTCTTCTTGATTTTTTTGCAAAGCCTCAACCAATTTAGAAACGAAAACTTTCCCTGATGAAACTTCAGATAAAGCACGACTACCACGAGTACTGAAATACTCAGCGCACCTGGTATAAGTCGATCGCACTAATGCAGTGATAGACAGATTTCTACAGTCCTTTAAAACTTTATTAACACATTCAGACAAATTTGTTGTCATGAGACCGTATCTCCGACCATCTGCATCGTATGCCATGCTCCATTTTTCTTTTGATACTCCTCCTATCCACCTTTGAACATCAGGGCTAGATTGACAAAACTTTTCCAGATTACGATCAAAAATGTGTTTACATGGTGTATACCCTGCATACAAATTATGAATGATGCACAATTAGAATAATGAAATTACGAATAATTCAAATTATAAAAAATGTAAATTTGAAAAAATAAGTAATATAATGTAAAAAAATAATTCAAAAACGAAAAAAAAAATTAAAATTTGGGGCGCTATGGGCCACAGCTCCACTCAGGCGCTGTGGCCCATAGCGCCAGTTAAGGAAAATATATATATTATTTTATAAATGCAAAAATTGTTTACAAATTTATCAAAAATCAACAGATAAAAGGGAAAAAATTAATTCAAATTATAAAAAATGTAAATTTGAAAAAATAAGTAATATAATGTAAAAAAATAATTCAAAAACGAAAAAAAAATTAAAATTTGGGGCGCTATGGGCCACAGCTCCACTCAGGCGCCGTGGCCCATAGCGCCAGTTAAGGAAAATATATATATTATTTTATAAATACAAAATTATTTACAAATTTATAAAAAATTAACAGATAAAAGGGAATAAAATAATTCAAATAATAAATAATGTAAATTTGAAAAAAGAAGTAAATATAATGTAAAAAAATTATTTAAAAACAAATATAAAAAAATAATTTGGGGCGCTATGGCCCATTGCTCCTTTAGGGCGCTATGGGCCACAGCGTCAGTTTAAAAAAAATACATATTATTTATTTAAAATTACTTTTTTATAAAAATTTGTTTTCTTTTTATAATTATATAATAATAACTTTCAGTTTATTATATTTATTCTACATTATTATTAATTTCGTATTTTTTTTTCTTTGCTTAGTGTCGCTATGGGCTATATAATTTTTTTTAGCCCATCAGGTGTGGTGCTTTAGCCTATAGCGACAGTGGTCCAGTCCAACCAAGCCAAAAATAAAAAAAAAGCCACGTGTCATGGGTGTCGCTATGGGCCATAGCGACACCTATAAAAACAACCCCAAAGGTGTAAAATGTTTCAAAACAGCCCCATTTTGGTAATAAGTTTCTAAAACTGCCCCACAATGGTCGTTTAGCCTAATACTTCACTCAACGTTACGACAAAATTACAGAACTTATTTTCTTCCCATAAAAACTTGTAACTCAGTAGTATCAGTCCAAGCCAGTATTTTAAACTTAAGTGTTAGTTGACATTTTTTTTTTAATTAAACTTTTAGTTTATTAAAAAAAACCGAACAATATATTTATATGTTGGATTTTGGTAGGTCTGACCGTCTCAAAGCATTTCACTCTAATCGATAACTTTCCAAGCGTTATTCGATTGTTAATGGTTAATATGACATCTTAATCATTAAAAGATGTTAACATTATTTTTTGTAAACATTAAATAAAGGAAATGAATATTTACTAGCCTTCCCTTTAAATTGTAATTCACTGGGAAACAGGGAAAAGTAAATAATACTGATTTTATCCAACAAATCATATGTTAAAAAGTATTTGGACTATATGTTAAAAAGTATTTGGACTGTTACCAGTTTGTAAGAGATAAGTATACCGTATGGTGGTTGACTAGGCCGAATACCCGAGTTCGTGGCTGACTAGGCCGAATATCCGAGTTCATGGCCGACTAGGCCGAATACTCGAGTTTATGGCCGACTAAGCCGAATACCCGAGTTCGTGGACGACCAGGTCGAATACCTGAGCCCATCGACCACTCACAATCTGAACGGAACGTGTCAGTATGCTCGGCCAAGTCACGGATTTACGCCAGGATAATTATGGAGAGGTTAATTTATGTAATGCACCGGATTAACCCCCTAATTTTCTGGGGCCCAGTCCTTAATCGCGACCCAATAAGAATCACTATAAATAGGACCCCAGCGAGGTACGTAACTAACTTTCAACTACCACATTTATTACGCCGAGCACTTACTTGAGCGTTGGAGTGTCTTTGCAGGCAAACCCCCCCGTCACATCGGACTACTCGGATAGGAACGAGAAGACCGAGACTCAGGATCAGACCCGCTACAACAAGGATAAGTGAAGTGTGTATCCTAACACAGGAACATTTGGCGCCCACCGTGGGGTCGAAGAGACGTTTTCAGCCCCTTTTAACTCTACAACTGAGACCGAGATATGGTAGTAACACGCAAAGGACCATCGACATCGACTCAACCGATCCCCAACCCCGAGAACAATCCCGTCATGACCGGCCAAGAACGATACCCATACGGAATGCCTTAGACACAACCGGAGCCTGTGATACAAGAGGTTCGGCCGAATGTCGACGGAGCCCAGCCCGACCTCCACGATGACTTGCGCGCATTGCGCGAGGAAATGGTAGCCTTCCGAAGACAGAGAGAAGTCGATGCCAGGGAGTTGGCCGAACTGCACCGACAAAATGCCGAGCTCCGAAGTCTGAACCAAACCTACGTGCCGTCAACTCCCACACTCCCAGAGGAGTCGGCCTATCATGCCCCCATCGACCATGTAACTCGAACACCGATTACTTCTTTGATTGGTGGCAAGATCGACACCACCACCCACTGGTTGAGACACCCCTTCTCCCGAAGAATAATGGAGGCAACCCTGTTAGACCATTGGAAGAGCATGCCGATCGAGAACTATGATGGGTCCACCGACCCCGAGGAGCACTTGAACGTTTTCCTGACACAAGCGACCCTCTCTACTCAAGATGACTTGGCCTTGTGCCGGATATTCCCCACATCGTTGAAAGGGAGGGCTCTGAGCTGGTTCACGCGATTGTCGAGCGCTTCCATTGACTCGTTTAGCGAGATGTCGTCCCAATTCGCTCTTCAGTTTGCGACGAGCAAACCGTACAGGACGACCTCACTAGCATTGACGGGGGTTCGTCAGGAGAAGAAGGAAAGTTTGAGAAGCTTCATGGACCGATTCAACAAGATCGCCATGGAGATCGGCGACCTTAACCCAGCCGTGGTAATGGATCGGCTGAGCATTGCCCTTAGGCCGGGGCCATTTGTGAATAGCTTGTGTAAGAAACCGCCCGGTGATATGAACGATCTCCGACGCCGAGCCGAGAAGTACATGCAAATGGAAGAATTGGCGGAGACTAGAAATCAGGCCAGAGCCGAGGAGGGATATGGACGAAAAGAACCGGGTCGAGACCCGATGAGAAAGGCGAATGCCGAGCCCTCAAATGCTCGTCCCCCGAGAGGACCACGTTACACAATGTATACAAGACATTTTTAAATATTTGTCATGTCGTTCCTTATTTTAATATATATATATATATATATATATATATATATATATATATATATATATACGTTTAGGTCGCGCTCATGTAGGTCCAATCTCGAATAACGCACACGCCGACGCCGAGCAATCCTCGGTTGATCACTCAAAAACTGCGCTCGAGCCCGACAGGTTTCCCTCCCGAGTAACCTCCTCGGCTAAGGATGTACCTAGGCCGAGCATTACGCACATACGCCGACGCCAAGCAATCCTCGGTCGATCACTCAAAAAGTGCGCTCGAGCCCGACAGGTTTCCCTCCCGAGTACCCTCCTCGGCTAAGGATGTACCTAGGCCGAGCATTACGAACATATGCCGATGTCGAGCAATACTCGGCCGATCACTCAAAAAGTGCGCTCGAGCCCGACAAGTTTCCCTCCCGAGTACCCTCCTCGGGTAAGGATGTACCTAGGCCGAGCACTACGCACGAACATGTGCCGACGCCGAGAAATCCTCGGCCGATCACTCAAAACGTACATTCGAGCCCGACAGGTTTCCCTCCCGAGTACCCTCCTCGGCTAAGGATGTACCTAGGCCGAGCACTACGACACGCGCTTACGCTGAGAACCCTCGGCCGACCACTCAAACCGCACTCGCGCCAGACAGATTTCCTTCCTGAGTACCCTCCTCGGCTAAGGATGTACCTAGGCCGAGCACTACGACACACGCCGTGGCCGAGCACGCTTCGGCCGAACACTCTCAAGACGAGCACTCTCGTGTGCTCCAACACACTTCACGCATCAAATTGCATGATCTGACTTCGAGGCCGAGCATGCTTCGGCCGAACACGCTCAAGCCGAGCACTCTCGCGGATCAAATACACTTCGCGTATCAAATCGCATGATCTGACTCCGAGGCCGAGCACGCTTCGGCCGAACACTCTCAAGCCGAGCACTCTCGCGTGCTCCAACACACTTTGCGCATCAAATCGCGTGACCCAACATTCCGGGGCCGACCACGCTTAGGTCGAACACGCTCAAGCCGAGCACTCTCGCAGATTAAATACACTGCGTATCAAATCGCGTGATCCGACTCCGAGGCCGAGCACGCTTTGGCCGAACACTCTCAAGCCGAGCACTCTCGCGGATCAAATACACTTCGCGTATCAAATCGCATGATCCGACTCCGAGGCCGAGCACACTTCGGCCGAACACTCTCAAGCCGAGCACTCGCACGTACTCTAGCATTTCGAGGCCGAGCACGCCTAGGCGGAGCACTCCTGAGCCGAACTCACACCAAGCATTAATCCGCGACAAACATGAATTTAACCCCCCTTCGGCCGAGCATACCATTCGGTTGTGTTTATATTACTAGGCGTTAATGAATATGACAAAAAATTGGAAAGTAAAATATTCCATTAAAGTATGGCCAATCAGTACGACTACTTACACAAAAAATCATCTTTGTCCACGACGCCAATGGCCGATCACAAAAGGCACTAATGGCCTGATTACAAGCAAGCAAAAAATCCTAACCCTAACATACTACCACGAGAGTCAACCTCTTACACCGCGGCCGAGTCCTCCAGATTCCCAACGCCGACCACATCAATGATCGGCTCCTCCTCCCTTGCCGGTGGGGACTCTTTCACCGTAGAAACCCTGACTAACATCAAAATTGAAGTCAGCCGAGACCTCACAAAAGTAGAAGGCCTGTCGCATAGCATGTTGGAAGCCGACATCGTGCTGGTCGAGAATTTTCTCGGTGGCCTCGGCTTCGAACTTGGTAGCGGCCTCATTTAGCCGAGCAATCTCGGCAGCTGCAGCGGTGGCCTCGACTTTCATTTTCTGGACCGTCAACTTCAAGTCGTCGGCCTCTCTCCTATGGGCGTCGGCTGCCCTCTTCAGTTCTTCGGCCGACTCGGTGACCTTTGCATTGGCGGTCAATGCCTCCTTCAACGTCACCTCAGCCTCCTTAAGCCGCCCCTGCAACCTCTCCTCGGAGACAACCGACCTCATCATAACATGCTTAGCAATTAGGGAGGACGTTTGGCACAAGGAAATTCGAACCGGCCACGACCACCGAGGTCAGCAAAACCGACTACACTAGGAACATGCACACTACTACTGGCGGTCGGAAGCAACATCTGCCACTCCACGCCGAGAACCACAACCCTATACAATTAAAACGTCTTCGTCTTTCCCATCCTCGACGCTGCGGGAGTTGTATACCGTATGGTGGCTGACTAGGCCGAATACCCGAGTTCGTGGCCGACTAGGCCGAATACCCGAGTTCGTGGCCGACTAGGCCGAATACCCGAGTTCGTGGACGACCAGGTCGAATACCCGAGTCCACCGACCACTCACAATCTGAACGGAACGTGTCGGTGTGCTCGGCCAAGTCACGGATTTATGTAATATTCTAAATTTATGATACAATATTATCTTATATATATATATATATGTATATATATATATTTTAATTTTAGATACCTTATTTAATATAGATAAAATTGGTTGTATTATTATTTTAGATAGTTATATTTCACATTTCTTTTTATCATATATCTATATATATATATATATATATATATATATATATATATATATAGATGATATCCAAAAATATTATAACTATTTATCATATAATGATTATATATAAAATTATCTATTACAACTTATATATTTTAATAAGTTTTATTTTATAAAATTTTGTGTTCAGAAAGATAAATAAATATATATATATATATGTATATACATATAAATATATATATATATATATATATATATATATATATATATATATATATATGTGTGCGTGTGTGTACTAACTAATTATATTATAAATATTATCTACAAAAAAATAACTTATTATAAATTTGCATGAGGTTATAGACATATAAAATGAAATGGTTTAGTGGTTGAATTAGTTGTGCTTAAGGGTTATGGGTACTGGCTCTTGGGTTCAACTCCTACTAGGGCCTTATATACTTTTTGAAAAAATATATATATAACTTTTCCATACATTGAGTCACGCATAAGAATGTATATGCACCTGGGCAAACGCCTATAAATAGCACTTCAACAGCTTAACAGAAGTGGAAAAACAAAGCTCTTCAACAGCCAGAGAGAAAGAAGAAAAAAAAAGAAAGAGATAGTGAATGAAGAAGCCAAAGAGAAAAGTGAGATAAAAAGAGAAAGATAAACAACCTTAAGGTAAGGGGGAGAAGAACTTTGTTTCTTTAAATTTTATTTATTACTATTTTATGTTAATTTCTTGATTCATTTATCTAGTGAGGTGTCCCTAACCTCATTTATTTGCTTATTCTATGCTTATTTTTATCCATAATAATTATTAATATGTTCATATTTTATATTGTTTATTTATTTTATAATGATTATCATTGTCATTTGATTAATTGGTGCTCTTACTATATTTTATTACGTATATGTTATTTAATTAAAGCTTAACTAAATTCTCAAATTTATTTAGCGTGCTTATTTTTATGATTGATTATAATATCATTTTGTTAAATTGTCTTTGACTCGTAAAAAAATAAATAAATATTATCCTATGGCCATAGAAGATAAAGTTTGAATTATTTATAGCTGGAGGTTTGACTTTGGGGATTTAAATGAGTAAGCATTTATGGAAAAATATTTTGTTAATATTTGATTGATATTACAATAATGCTCATTTATCCTGACTAGTCACTATTAAAATGATTCAAATTTTATTATTTAATTTTTATATAAATAATCTTGTTACTTATTTAATTAATTATATTTATTTAATAAGTGTTCTCACTCCTTATTTCTTGTTGTGAAAATTTTAATATATATAAAAAAAAGATGGATCTCTCAGCTATCCCAGGTCCTTTTACAGGAGTGATCACTGCCGTATTCCCCGGGGGTAATTGGGGAATAGATGCTATTTCCAACTCTGTCACATTCCAAGGCATCGCACTGTCTTCGTTCTTTTTCTTCCCCGATCAAGAAAACCCTACCACCATAGATGGACCTATTATCGTGACTTTCTTTTTACCACCGGCAAATCATATAAATCCTATTGTGAACTTGTTTCCACCACCACCAATGTAAATATTATTGTAATAGTCGTGTAAAATAACAAGATATATATATAGAATAGGTAATGCGTGTAGAATAATATGTGTGTAAATGTTAAAAATAATAATGTAAGATATATGAGTAGTTTAAAATGATGTACATATCTTAGTAAATATTTTAAGATCCTTTTAAGTTATTTATATGTATTTGCTCTTATTACTCAATTGTGTTCTCAATTTAAATATATATATATATATATATATATATATATATATACTATCTATAAATGTATAAAACTAGGATTAATATGTATATTTTAGACGTTACAATTTACGCCAGGATAATTATGGAGAGGTTAATTTATGTAATGCACCGGATTAGCCCCCTAATTTCCCGGGGCCCAGTCCTTAATCGCGGCCCAATAAGAATCACTATAAATAGGACCCCAGCGAGGTACGTAACTAACTTTCAACTACCACATTTATTACGCCGAACACTTACTTGAGCGTTGGAGTGTCTTTGCAGGCACACCCCCCTCACATCGGACTACCCGGATAGGAACGAGAAGACCGAGACCCAGGATCAGACCCGCTACAACAAGGATAAGTGAAGTGTGTATCCTAACACAGGAACAATAAGTAAATTAAAAATAAAATATATGATATTGGATACACAGCTTGATCGAAGTTTGAAACATATTTGGCAGCTAGCTAGCTAACACATTTATACTGCCCTTGAAAAACAAATAACACAACTATAATGTGACTCTTGTAGTACAAATTTGAACATATAATAAAATCACCAGTTTCACTAAAACAATATTAAAGGTTTATATCACTTGAAAATGTACTTGACCACGCCAGGGAGGTGGATGTTCAAAAAGTAATCATCCCAATCAATCAGTTGGGGGTCAAAGTAAAACGCATCTGTCTCCACCCTACCTTGTCTTGCTGCCATTCGCAACTTCTCTGTGTTCAAATCATCAAATCTGTATATACCATAACATCTTTTGCCTAAGTTTATATACCTTATAAAGCATTAGATATATAAAATAAAATTAAGCACCACAAATACATGATCAAAAGGCCAGAAAGATTAAACAACCATTGAATTAAAACATATAAAAGCTTGATTGAATACACGTTTGTAAGAGTTTTTAAGAACTTATTCACGGGTAATAAAAGTTTTTTTCTAAGTAAAAAGACTCTATAAAAAAATGTTAAGCTTTTATCCAAAAAGTTTTAAATAGTAATAACTAACACTTACGCAGATTTGAAGAACAAGTAAGGCTTGTAAAGGTCCACCAATCGCATCACAATCTGGATCTTCCTATTGAGATCAAGATATGTTCCTTGGAAATACTGGCAAAATGCAGTATTGACCAGCTCAAGTCCCTATTAAATGCAAAAAAAAAAAAATGTTGGTTCCTTTCATTGTAAAAATTTCCAATGATGGTGAAATATTGACTGGGAACAAAAACCTTTAGCATAAGCAGGTAGCGAATGAACATGTATCTTCTGAAGCTATCCATGTCGCTCAATACTGTAACTTTGCCAACCTTAACTGGCCTTCCATCCTTGTTTATCCATGGTTTTGCTGTGAAATATCTTAAGCCATAGTCTTGAAGATTGCTGTATCTTACTGGTCTTCTAACAGATGAACCGACATGATATATAACATCATCACTAGGATGCTTTGCATGAGCCACCGTGGCCACAAGTATTGCATTCACCACCATGTCAGCTGGTATCTGCTTATTAAATTGGTGGTATATATATTCAGATGAGATAAAAAAGAATGTAGAAATTGACCACAATATAAGGCCTTATAATAAAGGGCTTCGTGCAGAACTCACCACATCAACAATTGCTTTGAGATCTCCAAGGAAGCATGTTAATTTTCCTTTGCCATAAGCTACAGCTAAACTGTCAATGGTTCTGTAACAAGCACCACCAAATAAAAAATAAAAGGAATTTGCCATTAGGAACTGACATTTGCATTTTATCTCATTGGACTTTACTGCACAAAATACACTAAATAGATATTTTAATTTCTTTTCAAAATATTTTTTATGTACAATCAAAGTAATAAGGTTTAATCAAGACCTTATACAAACTAACAAAACTGCCACTAATAAGATGAACTAGTCAGTTATTTCTTTTTATGCATATAAATTATACACTAAATAGATATTCAATACTAAACATGCATGTGTGGACAAATTAAAACAAAATTGTCGTAGATGACTCATTTTTGTATGAGTTGGAGTGGAGCGAAATAGAAAAGAGAGTAAGAGAGTAATGTAATCGATGTATAATATTTATATATTTAATGTAATCTTATATTTCGATCAATAATAGAAATACAGTTGTTGGTTCTAAGAACATGGACACATTAACCTCGTTAAATGATCTTTGTCTTAGTATGTATTTATTCTGTCAAAAGATTTACCTTACTCCTTCAGCCCAACCAGGGAAAGGTTCTTTGAATGTACTGGTAACAATGGTAGGACGAATGATCACAACGGACAAGTTTCCTTTTAGTTGCTCAACAAGCATCTCTCCCATCGCCTTTGTGAATACATATGTGTTTGGCCATCCATACAACTTTGCCCTGATAAGTTACATACACAAAAAATCAGTTATGTCAAATTTGGAATTTAGAACATGTTCTGAGACTAAACCAGCAATTAATTCGCAATGAACAAAAAAACTTGTCTATCTGTTATGGATTGTCCGAAATTATCATGAGAGTAAATTTGGAAGAAAAATATAAGATTTTTTTTCTTCTATTTGGGCCACAAGGTTCCTGACATGTTAGCCCTATGTCAAATTCCCAGCACATTTGTTGACATCTCATTCTTTCTCTTTATCTCATTCACATCACATATTCTATTGCACACTTTTGTCTATCCTCTTCTTATCTCTCTTCTGATATTAAAAAAAAAATAAAAAATATTGTTAGAAGCGTGATTTTGAATTGTTTGCTGGTATAGGTGTCTATTTCGTGAGAAATTAGAACCACATAGTCCTCATTAATCTCTACATAATATATAAGAGTTATCAATTGTTTTTTTAAATTAAAAAACTTAACTGTGTTAGTGTTACACTCATGATCATGAAAATTATGTGGCGGTTTAAATCCATCAAATAATTACTCAAAATTCCTTTCGAAAATGGGGTGGCACTGCAGTCCCACACGTTACATAGTGAAGTGGCCTCATCAAGAGACATGTACCTCATTCTCATCTCTTGCGCTGCATGCACTGCTACAAAAATTAAATGCAGGAAACGTACAGTTGGGACAACTCTTATAAGCATCAATGAAAGATATAGATATCAACCGATATTCAGATCTACATGCGTTTTATACATAATGGTAGGCTCCACTTTTTCTCTGATGAGTCCTTGTAGGTTATTATTATTACTAAACTGAAGGCAAGGAAAGTTATACACAGAGTGTACTTACGTGACACTTGATTTTATATCATTCAGCAGGCAGCTGTAATTTATCTCTTTTTAAGTGTTTTCATTTTTAATAAGGTGAAAATTTCTTCACACCTAAATAAATGAAACACTTAGTTGATATATTTACTTTATGTCTGTTTCTCTCATTGTTATATATTCATTGTTATATATGTTATTAATTATATTAATCATTTTTTTTAATCTTTTTGGATAATTAGACATGTCAAACTATATAAAAATATTATATATAATGACATACAAAAAATATTATTATAGATACAAAATATATAGATATAAATCTATTTGATATATAACTATATATCATTCTAATATTAATTTTGAATAAGAATTAACTATATATATTATGTATTATTATTGTTTATAATTGTACTTTTTAACAACATATTAATATATATTAATTTATAATGTAGGTAAAAATAATTTTTATGACAAGTATTATGTTAGTCCAAGGTATGTATTGTTATAGGATAATTTTTTTTTTTGTAGTGTCAAAAAATTTAGAATACATACAAATAATATTTTATATTACAACAATTATATGTTGAAACTATGGATATTTATTCAAAACTAATATTAATAAGCGGTGATCATACTCTCACAAATTCTGTTACCATGTTTTACTGTTATAAAACCACATTTTTTATAATTAAGACACCTGCAACTAGGTAGCGATCGACAAGTTATAGTTTAACACAACTTATTTCAGGAAAATAATTTGCAAGACCTCACGTGAAAACTTTGAAGAAACAATATATCTATCACTCAATCAATAATTAAGAAAGACAGAATAATAAATTCTAACGTGACATGTACACCACCCCCCCCCCCCCCCCACCACCACCAAAAGGAAAAAAAGAGTATATATAACATGTCATGAATACCATGATTCCAACAACTATACTATATAAATAATTTTTTGTCATTTTCATAAAAACTCTAATACAATTATGTGTTTAGGTATTTTTAATGTGTCTTGCGGAAAATAGTCCATGTGGAGAAGTCATTTTCGGTACCTCTGATCAAAATTCTTAATGTACATCTTTAATTAGAGAGCTCAGCCTTGACCTCGTTTTACGATCCATGGTTTGGAAAGGTTATAATGAAAGAGCCATAATTGATGGCCACTCTCCATAAAGGTTACATAAGGGATGGGTTTTTACTTTTGTTACGCGTCAATTTATGTTACCCGTTTCTCGTTCAGTCGTTTGAAGCCTGAGCTGCAATAACATCACTCTCTTATGTAGAAAATATCTTTAGCTAGCAATTATTCCTTTCTTTCTTCTTCAATATGGAAAGGGTGAGTTGGTCGGGTTTGGTAAGAAATCAATTCAGGGTTTTAATGGAGCAAGGCAAACAAACCACAAACTGTTGCTTCATTACGTGTGCTTCTATGAGGTCATTACATCCATCTACAATATAGCAATAAGGTGCACAGTGCTATAAGAAGTGCTAAAAAATTATTTATTGAAAAATATTCTTTATTCTACGTAGAAAAGCTTTTAAAAACTTTCTAGCGCTTGTGTATAAAATCATCTACTTTTATAGCTAGGATTGGTTCTCACACCATTGTGTACGTAAGCAATAAAACAAGTCACTTCCACCTCATTAATGTAGGATCTGTAAATCAAGATATACACAGTTTTCGGAGTCTAGATGACCTAATCGGTGTATATAATATGTTCCGATCCCTCTGGGTAGTTGTAAATAAGGTATATATAGTTATTTTCTAGTTAGTACAATATACGAGTTTCATTAATCATTGGACTGTAATTATAAAAATTGGATATATTCTTTAAATTATTGTACAGTTCCTCTGTATATAGAATTAAAATTGAATCAATTCTTACGTCGGAGTTCAACTGTTGCTGGTCCCGCATAAAAAAACATTACATGGAGAAAATGTGAAAACTTAGAATTCTTATTTCCTTGTCATGTTCGAGGAAATCCTAAAGATATTTTCCATGGTAGGCCAATTAATATGAAAGTGGGACTGTAATAATTTAAGTGAAGATTCTAGTGAAAAAGGATAGAAGCGTTTATTAATGTTACTCCCACGTCTCTATTAATTGCTCCACAAATCTAAATAATTTAATTTCAACTTTTTTAAAACCAACTTAATAATTTAGAAGAAAAAAAATTTATAAAATTTAATTGGATGAAAGTGACAATCTAATCCCCCTAAAAGGTTAAGGGAATTAATTTGTCTTTTGAGGAACCATTATTATGTTTGAAGGCTTTGTAATATAGCATGTGAATCATGTACCCATTTAATTTATTTTCCCTGATAAAAGAAGACCCAAAAGGAGAAGAGACCTTGAAAAGAGTACACATAAATTAATAATAATGCATTAGATTTTCACAAACCTGCTAATACCCAAGTCCTTCATAACCTCTTTAATTTCACTTTCTGAGGCTCCCAACTGTCGTAGCTCACTCAATTTGTCACGTACAACTTTTTCTTCTTCATAGATGTCTAATCCACACACCCCATTCAATGAATCGCCCAAGTGATAGGGTTTCTCTAATATGAGTTCTTCTCTTTCTCCCTCACCACATACATAGGCTGAAATTATTAATTAAGATGTAACAATTATGCTGATGAATTTGTGTGAGTCTAATTAATGTGCTTTTCCTAACCATTATGGTTGATACAAACCTGTTGATACGTGCACAAGAACCTCGAGTTTGGTACACTTTTTGGCGAAGTTGATGACATACTTAACACCAAAAGTATTTAGGCCCAAAGATATATCATACCTGAAATTTTAGGTGAGAAAAGGAAATAATAATTGAGGCGGGTAGTGAAAACATTAAATATTTTTAGTACTCCACATACCTTTCATCAAAGTTGGTTGTTGCAGCTAAATTAATTATGACATCAGTTTGATCGTAAATCTGTTCCCTTAGAATGGAATCTTCCAATCCCAAATCTTCACGAGAAATGTCCCCAGGTACTAGAGTCAACTTTGTCGAGACAAAGGAATTAAAATTTGCACCCAACTTTTCCTTCAGCAATCTAAACAAATCCTTCCCTATGATCTACACACCGAAAAAGATAATTAAATAGGACATACTTAAGCTATACAAGCTTAATTAATTATTATATTATGACGTGAGAAAACTAGGTAGAGCAAGTATACTGTGGGTCTCATTATTTACATGACTAGGAAAAATTTGACAAATGTTATAAAATCAAGAGACAAACATATATCTACTCGAAGCCTTTGGTTAATTTGGTAATTGGTACACGACAATCATATAATGCTAATATGCTTACTTAACTATAACTATAATGCATGGGAAAAGGACCATGGCTATCTTTCTGAGATATCATCTAATCATCTAGTAGTAGAAGAAGGTCTGAGAGTAAATTGTATAGGATTTTAATTCAAATCTTCTTGTCCAATTCAACCACAAAAATAGATATAAAAAATATGTTTAAATACAAGTTAAAAGTATTTTTAAAAAATCTTCTATTGAAAAAAATACTATTTATTTTCGGTAAAAAAAAAAAACTTTAAAACACATTTCTAAACTTATATATAAATAAACTTAAAATTTATTTAGATATAAGATAAAAATATTTTGAAGAAATTTTTATAAAAAATAAAGAGCTTTTCATAAGAGAAGAACTCTTTCAAATGTTGTACTTCTATCTAAATAGATATACTCAATATTTCCATTCGAGAGAGAAAATGAAAGTAAATACAAAAAACAAAACAAAACAAAAAAGAATTGGCCTAAGTTCTGCATAAGCATAAACTGATCTTGTCTCTTGTGCATATTTACCTCATTGTTCAACCGATGAGTGGCAGATTTGGCATCTGCAGCTCTTAAAAGGAGGTAAAGCTGCTTAACATTTGGTTGGACCCTCAATATCTTCTCCAATAAAACTGTAAAACAACAGGTACAAGTACAAATATATACATATCATGCAAGTGCGTATATGCGAACATCATTGTTTAGTACCTTCTGAATAAAGCTAGAAAGATATGATACCTTTGGCGAGAAAGCCAGTGGCACCAGTGACTAAAATGGTCTTGTCCTGAAGGAAGTGGAGTATACTTCCTAACTCCATTGTAGAAAAGTTATGACAGTAATATTAATGAGAGAGAAACTGAAATAGTGGCGATGGTCGATGATGCAGATTGCAGACACAAGAGGGTGGGCGAAATCATATCTCATATGGCCATTTGGCCGCTTCATATAAGCACAGAATTCGGCATGTAGCATTTATGAGATGGAGTGTACGCAAGTGTTGGTCGTAGTTTATTATCTTAGTATAATAAAGGCTACAATTTCGCGTTCTTTTTTTCTGTTGTGTTTCTGGTTGAGCTAGAAAAGTCAATAAATTGCCAAAATAATGTATGAACATCTTGAGGCTTTAGCAGCATACCTTCATAAAACTTTATGGCAACTCTGGTTTGACTATAATTACATTCATTTTTTTCCCGTTAGTCATATTATTAAAGTAACTCATTAACAAAAGACCATATGTTAAACTTTCTCTAATAAGCTAAATTAACTTTCCTCTAAAAGATATTTTGTTCAGGCCATTTGGGGGTGTTAATAATTGTAGTGGATGATTAATTAAGTGCTAAAATTTTCATTACTGTTATATGTAGAAAGCATTTTTTTTTTATAGTATTTTGAGTAAATTATGTTATATTTTTTAAAGATTGCACTCTATTTTTTTATCATTTGGACTTACAATGACACTCTTTAAAAATTGAAAAGATGTTGTGCTCTCATCCCTAGTTTTTTTTTTTTCTTTTAATAGTATACATAATACTCCTTCATTATTTAAATCATGAGACTTTTTAAAAATTGGAAAGATGTTATTGTATTTTTTCAAAATTACAGTTAATATCACATTACTCAAATAATTAATTATTCAATTTATCAATAAATATCATCTTATTATTTTATTATCACCTTTGATCTATAATTTTATTTAAAACTATTTTACTATTTTTTAATTATGTATTATTTTACTTGATTTATATTTTGTAACCTCTATTATTTTTATTTTTTTATTATTAATTTTAAACAAAATACATAGAGGCACTAAATATCTTGAATATTATTTTTATATTTTTTTATTTTTAAACAGATTATACTTATTATTTAGTCCATATAAAATAGTTAAGTTTTGATTTAATCTCCAAATTTAGAATCATTATTTTTAGTTACTATTATTATCAAATCATTTTTAACTACTTATTCATTAAAAGGTCTCACTATAAATCCAAATAAGAGAAGAATATTGAATATAATTTTAAAAATATATATAAAAAAAGTGTGAACGTAATTTATTCTAATATTTTTTCGAATTTATATAGTTGTCGAACTGGTGGTCTGGTCCTGGTATGTGAAGAGTGTGACTGTGTGGTCTCAATTAATCGAGCCACCACCCAACAAATAACAACAACACTGTACAGTTAAAATTGAGTTGACGTACAACTTCCAAACTGCATTCTAGAATTTTAGTGTACATAGCTCGTAATTGATTTTGATTGTGTTTTTTTTTCTTCATTTTTATCTCTAATATCTTTTCCATAATCTATCTTTTATCTGTTCATTTTCAAAAATTCAATATCCTTTGACTCTTTCTAATTCGATGCCTTCAGAGTTAAACCTTCACAACGAAAAGTGGTTGAAATTAAAAAAAAAAACAATATATATATATATATATATATATTATTTTAAACAAATAAATTTTATTTAATTAAATTTTAATTTTTTTTGTGAAAAGGAAAGAAACTTTACGTAAGATATTTTTCTTTTAATATTTTAGGCTTACTAATTGAAAGTATTTTATTATCGCTCAATAATCCCTTATGTAACACCCAAATTTTTATTATTATTTTAATGGCATTTTCGTAATTTTAATAAAGTTATAGGGGTATTTTGGGTTCTGGAACGGGCCGTTCCAAAAGTGGAACGGGCCGTTCCAAATGTTGAAAATGTGAGGTTTTTGTAGTTCCAGAACGGCCTTGGAACGGGCCGTTCCGGTATGGAGAACGGGCCGTTCCGGAAGGAGAACGGGACGTTCTTCTGAGATTGAGAACGGGCCGTTCTGGTTTCAGAACGGGCCGTTCTGGTTTTTTGGGAACGGGCCGTTTCGATTTTGGAACGGGCCGTTCCAGTTACAAATTTTGCCCAGATTTGAAGGATCCGGAACGGGCCGTTCCGAAATCAGTACGGACCGTTCCGGGTGCGTCAGATTGCCTATAAATAGGGGCAGGGGGGTGAAATTTTTTTATACAGAGGAAGAAAGTGAAATTTTAGAGAGAGAAAGAGAAGAGAGAGAGAGAGAGAGAAAGAAAGAGAGAGAGAAAAGAAGAGGGAATCCAGAGGAGGAGGCTCTGCCTAAGTTCAGCTCCGCTTATCCAGGTAAGGGGGGGAGTGAGAACCTCGCTCACGGGTGTAGGGATAATTGTTGGATAGTTGTTTGTCGGATTGGCCCCAATCCTTTGTCGTTATTCTGTTTAATTTCTATTTACTCTACTTTGCTTTTTTGTTGGAGGTGCCGTTGTTCTGTCTAAATTTCTATTTACTCTACTTTGCTTTTTGTTGAAGGTGCCGTTGTTCTGTCCGATTTTCTATTTATTCTACTTTGTTTTTGTTGAAAGTGTCGTTGTTCTGTCTGATTTTCTATTTACTCTACCTTGTTCTTTGTTGAAAGTAATAAATGAATATGAAATTAATGTTAATAATAAATGAGTTTTAATATGAATAAGAATGCTCTCTGGATCTCTGTGAATACCTATGCGGACCTTAAGAGGAGTATTGATGACATGACCATGTGAAATATGGACAAATGACATGAGACCTAAGAATTGACTATTGAGACAAACTATGATTATGAGACTATGACAAATGAGGACATGATGTACTAAATGAAATCATGTAAAAAGTTAAATATTGAGTCAATGAGATTATGATGGTATGACATGCATCATATGCATATATTATTCCAGGTGTGCCGCTGAGGCCGCATACCAGTGATGTAACATGCTAACAAGGTGTATCTTAGGGTCACCAGTGATGTAACTTGTAACCAGGTGTACCTTAGGGTCACCAGTGATGTAACCAGGTGTACCTTTGGGTCACCAGTGATGTAACCAGGTGTGCCTTAGGGTCACCAGTGATGATATGTGAAACTTCCTTATGGCGCCACATGCATGCATTTATAAGTCAAGATCATGACATCATTGCATGATAAATGAATATATATGTGATATTGATGATGTATGTGTATTATTTATAAGTGACTTATATTTGTTGTGTGTGTGAGTGCTATCTAGCCTTTATTTCTGCACCTGAAACTGAGTGAGATGTTTCTCACTCCCTTGTTGTTTTTGTATATGTTTAAATTATGTTGCAGGTGATCAGCATCATGAGGATGTTGGTGATGAGGCTTAAAGGCTTCAATTGGGCATGCTCTGATAGGATGTGACATCGGGGCATAGTTATTTTAGTTTAATATGTTATTGTTTTTATAACTTTAGTTTCTCTTCTTTTGTAATTTCTAACGAAGAAATAACGTAGATAACATATATAATTCAAGGAAAATATATGTTAAGAATTGTAATTTGAACGTTCTTGATAAAAGACCAAGATGTACATTTTTGTTATATTTTTATTATATGATTTGGGAGTATAAATTAATTCCTAACCAGGAGGCACTGCCACCTTTACTGGAGTTAATTTATATTTCCTTTATTATTATTTGTATATATATGATTTCTTGTTTTACACTAAATTGTATTGAAAATCTTAACTTCTTTTCTTTTATAATTTTTACACTGGAGTTATGATTTATGAGTTACGAATGTGAATCTTCTACCTTGTTATATTTGAAATATTTGTCAACTATGAAAGATTTTATTTACCCAAAAAGAAGATAAGAAATATTTTATTGTTACATTTGTTGTATATTAATAACGGGGTAGAGGGTGTCACATTTAGTGGTATCAGAGCAGGTCGATCTAATCGACCGTGAGTTATGAGTTTACTATGCTTATTTGGTTTACTATGTTTATTTGGTACATGAATGATGGACTGAATTGATTGTAAAACTTGTTGGTATGATAGTATGATGATTGATTATGTTTATTGATTGTATTATTTTCTTAGACTATGGCTGGTAGAAATGATCGTGCGATTGCCGATGCTCTTCAAGCATTAGCACAAGCTATGAATAATAATAATAGGACTGAGGTCGCTCCTAACTGGTTGGAGCAATTTCAACGAAATCACCCACCTACCTTTAAAGGAGGATATGACCCAGATGCTGCTATGAATTGGCTAACAGAAATAGAAAAAATTTTCAATGTTATGGATTGTCCCATCGCTCAGAAGGTGAAGTTGGCCACATTCATGTTGACTGCTGATGCTCATTTTTGGTGGGAAGGAGCACTTCGGAGGATGATTGATGGAGGGGTGCACTTGAATTGGGACAACTTCAAGAAGGTCTTTCTTGAGAAGTATTTCCCGGATGATGTGAGAAGTCGGAAAGAAATGGAATTCCTTGAGCTGAATCAAGGGAACGACACAGTGGCTGTGTATGCTGCCAAATTTGATGCTTTGGTTCGTTATTGCACACACTACCATGGTGAGGGTGGTGAAAGAGCTAAATGCATAAAATTTGTAAATGGTCTGCGTCCGGAAGTAAAAACTGCAATTAACTATCAGGAGATATATCACTTTCCCACTCTGGTCAATAAGTGCAGCATTTATGATCATGACAACCGTGCTCGTGCTGCTTTTTATAAAGGAGTTGGAGGTCCTATCCGTGCTGTGAGTTCTAGTACTTCGGGTAGGAGCAAGCCTTACTCCGCTTCTAATAGATTTCAAGGGAGTAAAGCTGCTGCTAATAAAAGCAAGTTGCTTACTAGAGGATCCACTGTTAGTGCTACTGGAAGTGTTGGAGGGTCTGTGTCCACTCCTTCAGTAAGATGCTGGAAGTGTGGACTTGTTGGTCATAATCAGTCTGAGTGTCGTGACAGGGAAGTTACCTGCTTCAACTGCAATGGTAAAGGTCACATCAGTACCCAATGTCCTGAATCACAAAGAACACGTGTTATGGGATCGGGTTCGCAAACTGAGCGTCCAAAGACTGTGGGGAGAGTATTTGCTCTTAGTGGTGCTGAAGCTTCTCGGTCAGAAAATTTGATACAAGGTACTTGTTTCATAGCTGAGACTCCTTTTGTTGTACTATTTGATTCTGGTGCAACTCATTCCTTTATTTCTGTCTCTTGTGTCCAAAAATTGAATTTGCCTGTGTCTTTGTTAGATTTTGATTTAGTTGTTGAAACCCCTACTAATGGTCCTGTGACTACATCCCTAGTGTGTTTGAAATGTCCTTTGACAGTTTCTGATAAGCAGTTTCTAGTTGACTTAATTTGTTTACCTCTTAGTCAATTAGATGTAATTCTTGGTATGGATTGGTTATCTTCTCACCATGTCCTTTTAAACTGCTTTGAGAAATCTATTTCCTTTGGTGAATGTAAGAGTACGGAATTTCTTAGTGCTGCTGACATTAAAACTTGTTTAAAAGACAATGAAAAAGTGTACATGATCTTAGCTTCTTTAACACTTGAGACTGATAGTAAGCTAGATGAGATTCCCTTAGTGAGAGAATTTCCAGAAGTATTTCCTAAGGATATGTCTAGTTTACCACCTGAGAGAGAGATTGAGTTTAGCATAGACTTAGTACCAGGTACCCCACCTATATCTATAGCACCCTATAGGATGTCCCCTACAGAGTTAGTTGAGCTTAAGAAACAAATAGAGGAATTACAAGGAAAACAATTCATTAGGCCTAGTGTCTCGCCTTGGGGAGCGCCTGTTTTGTTGGTTAAGAAGAAAGATGGGAGCATGAGGTTGTGCGTAGACTATAGGCAACTGAATAAAGTGACCATTAAGAATAAGTATCCTTTGCCTAGGATAGATGACCTTATGGATCAACTAGTTGGAGCTTGTGTGTTCAGTAAGATAGATTTAAGGTCAGGATACCATCAGATTAGAGTGAGAGCTGAGGATGTTCCTAAGACTGCCTTTAGAACCCGCTATGGGCACTATGAGTATTTAGTTATGCCTTTTGGTGTGACTAATGCACCTGGTGTTTTTATGGACTACATGAATAGGATCTTTCACCCTTACTTGGATAGATTTGTAGTGGTCTTCATAGATGATATCCTAGTGTATTCCAAGACTAGGGAGGAGCATGTTGAGCACCTTAGGATCGTTCTTCAAACCCTTAAGGAGAGGCAGTTGTATGCAAAATTGTCAAAATGTGAATTTTGGTTGGATAGTGTGAACTTTCTAGGACATGTGATATCCAAGGGTGGAATAGCTGTAGATTCTGCTAAGGTAGAAGCTGTGTTAGAGTGGAGAACACCTAAATCAGTATTTGAGATTAGGAGTTTTCTAGGACTAGCTGGTTATTACAGAAGGTTCATAGAGAATTTCTCTAGGCTAGCTCTTCCTTTGACTAAGCTGACGAAGAAAGACCAACCTTTTGTGTGGGATTCTAAGTGTGAGGAAAGTTTTCAAGAACTTAAGAGGAGATTAACTAGTGCTCCTGTGTTAGTATTACCTGATCCTAGTAAGACTTTTGAGGTATTTTGTGATGCTTCTAAATTGGGTTTAGGAGGAGTGCTTATGCAGGAGGGTAAGGTAGTAGCCTATGCTTCAAGACAACTTAAAATTCATGAGCAAAACTATCCTACCCATGACCTTGAGTTAGCTGCAATAGTTTTTGTGCTCAAGTTGTGGAGACATTACTTGTTTGGGTCTAGATTTGAGGTTTTTAGTGACCATAAAAGCCTTAAGTACTTGTTTGACCAAAAGGAATTGAATATGAGGCAGAGGAGATGGTTAGAGTTTCTTAAGGATTATGACTTTCAATTAAATTATCACCCTGGCAAGGCTAATGTTGTAGCTGATGCTTTGAGTAGAAAATCTTTGAGAATGTCTTCCTTGATGATTAGGGAAATGCAAATGATTGAGGAGTTTAGGGATATGAGCTTAGGGTGTGAGTTGACCTCTAAGAGTATTAAGTTGGGAGCTTTGAGAGTGACTAATAGCTTGATAGATGAGATTAGAGAAGGTCAGAAGATGGATCCTTTCTTATTGAGTCGGGTAGAGAAGTTGAATCAAGCTGTGAAAAGTGAGTTTAGAATTGGAGTGGATGGAGTTTTAAGATTTAAGGATAGGTTGTGCATTCCTAGTGTGCCAGAACTTAAGAGAGCAATCCTGGAAGAAGGTCATAAGAGTATCCTTAGTATCCATCCAGGAGCCACTAAGATGTACCAAGACCTTAAGAAGATGTTTTGGTGGCCTAAGATGAAGAGGGAAGTGGAGGAATTTGTGTATGCTTGCTTAGTATGTCAGAAAGCTAAGGTAGAACATCAAAAACCTTCAGGTTTGATGCAACCTTTAGATGTGCCTGTGTGGAAGTGGGATAGCATCTCTATGGATTTTGTAGTTGGGTTACCTAAGACTGTGAAGAACTTGGATGCTGTATGGGTCATTGTGGATAGATTGACTAAGTCTGCCCATTTTATTCCCATTAATATTAGGTACTCTTTGGAGAGGTTAACCAAGTTGTACATCAGTGAGATCGTGAGGTTGCATGGAGTTCCTACTAGTATTGTGTCTGATAGAGATCCTAGGTTCACCTCTAGATTTTGGGAGAGTTTGCATAAGGCTTTAGGCACTAAGCTTAGATTGAGTTCAGCTTACCATCCCCAAACAGATGGCCAAACTGAGAGAACCATACAATCTTTGGAAGACTTGTTGAGGGCTTGCATCTTAGAACGTGGGGGTAGTTGGGATAGTTTCCTACCTTTGGTAGAATTTACCTACAATAATAGCTACCATTCTAGTATTGGGATGGCACCATATGAGGCTCTGTATGGTAGGAGATGTAGAACACCTTTATGTTGGACAGAACCTGGAGAGAATGTCATGTTAGGACCTGAGATAGTTCAACAAACTACTGAACAGGTTAAGATGATCCAAGAGAAGATGAGAGCAACCCAGAGTAGGCAAAAGAGTTATAATGACAAGAGGAGAAAAGACCTTAAGTTTAAAGAAGGTGATCATGTATTCCTTAAAGTCACTCCTTGGACAGGAGTAGGCAGAGCACTGAAATCCCGTAAGCTTACTCCACGTTTCATTGGTCCTTATCAAATTCTTAAAAGAATCGGTGAAGTGGCCTATCAAATTGCTTTGCCTCCATCTCTTTCAAATCTCCATAGTGTCTTTCATGTTTCCCAACTCAGAAAGTATGTCCATGATCCTTCCCATATCATTGAGTCTGACAACATTCAGTTGAAGGATAATCTTACTTATGAAACGGTTCCTCTAAGGATTGATGACAAGAGAGTGAAACAACTAAGAGGAAAGGAAATCCCTTTGGTTAAGGTCGTTTGGGGAGGAAATATTGAAGAAAGTGCTACATGGGAATTAGAAAGCAAGATGCGAGAAGCTCATCCATTTCTGTTTTCAGGTAAATTTCGGGGACGAAATTTCTAAAAGGAGGGGAGAATTGTAACACCCAAATTTTTATTATTATTTTAATGGCATTTTCGTAATTTTAATAAAGTTATAGGGGTATTTTGGGTTCTGGAACGGGCCGTTCCAAAAGTGGAACGGGCCGTTCCAAATGTTGAAAATGTGAGGTTTTTGTAGTTCCAGAACGGCCTTGGAACGGGCCGTTCCGGTATGGAGAACGGGCCGTTCCGGAAGGAGAACGGGCCGTTCTTCTGAGATTGAGAACGGGCCGTTCTGGTTTCAGAACGGGCCGTTCTGGTTTTTTGGGAACGGGCCGTTTCGATTTTGGAACGGGCCGTTCCAGTTACAAATTTTGCCCAGATTTGAAGGATCCGGAACGGGCCGTTCCGAAATCAGTACGGGCCGTTCCGGGTGCGTCAGATTGCCTATAAATAGGGGCAGGGGGGTGAAATTTTTTTATACAGAGGAAGAAAGTGAAATTTTAGAGAGAGAGAGAGAGAGAGAAAGAAAGAGAGAGAGAAAAGAAGAGGGAATCCAGAGGAGGAGGCTCTGCCTAAGTTCAGCTCCGCTTATCCAGGTAAGGGGGGGAGTGAGAACCTCGCTCACGGGTGTAGGGATAATTGTTGGATAGTTGTTTGTCGGATTGGCCCCAATCCTTTGTCGTTATTCTGTTTAATTTCTATTTACTCTACTTTGCTTTTTTGTTGGAGGTGCCGTTGTTCTGTCTAAATTTCTATTTACTCTACTTTGCTTTTTGTTGAAGGTGCCGTTGTTCTGTCCGATTTTCTATTTATTCTACTTTGTTTTTGTTGAAAGTGTCGTTGTTCTGTCTGATTTTCTATTTACTCTACCTTGTTCTTTGTTGAAAGTAATAAATGAATATGAAATTAATGTTAATAATAAATGAGTTTTAATATGAATAAGAATGCTCTCTGGATCTCTGTGAATACCTATGCGGACCTTAAGAGGAGTATTGATGACATGACCATGTGAAATATGGACAAATGACATGAGACCTAAGAATTGACTATTGAGACAAACTATGATTATGAGACTATGACAAATGAGGACATGATGTACTAAATGAAATCATGTAAAAAGTTAAATATTGAGTCAATGAGATTATGATGGTATGACATGCATCATATGCATATATTATTCCAGGTGTGCCGCTGAGGCCGCATACCAGTGATGTAACATGCTAACAAGGTGTATCTTAGGGTCACCAGTGATGTAACTTGTAACCAGGTGTACCTTAGGGTCACCAGTGATGTAACCAGGTGTACCTTTGGGTCACCAGTGATGTAACCAGGTGTGCCTTAGGGTCACCAGTGATGATATGTGAAACTTCCTTATGGCGCCACATGCATGCATTTATAAGTCAAGATCATGACATCATTGCATGATAAATGAATATATATGTGATATTGATGATGTATGTGTATTATTTATAAGTGACTTATATTTGTTGTGTGTGTGAGTGCTATCTAGCCTTTATTTCTGCACCTGAAACTGAGTGAGATGTTTCTCACTCCCTTGTTGTTTTTGTATATGTTTAAATTATGTTGCAGGTGATCAGCATCATGAGGATGTTGGTGATGAGGCTTAAAGGCTTCAATTGGGCATGCTCTGATAGGATGTGACATCGGGGCATAGTTATTTTAGTTTAATATGTTATTGTTTTTATAACTTTAGTTTCTCTTCTTTTGTAATTTCTAACGAAGAAATAACGTAGATAACATATATAATTCAAGGAAAATATATGTTAAGAATTGTAATTTGAACGTTCTTGATAAAAGACCAAGATGTACATTTTTGTTATATTTTTATTATATGATTTGGGAGTATAAATTAATTCCTAACCAGGAGGCACTGCCACCTTTACTGGAGTTAATTTATATTTCCTTTATTATTATTTGTATATATATGATTTCTTGTTTTACACTAAATTGTATTGAAAATCTTAACTTCTTTTCTTTTATAATTTTTACACTGGAGTTATGATTTATGAGTTACGAATGTGAATCTTCTACCTTGTTATATTTGAAATATTTGTCAACTATGAAAGATTTTATTTACCCAAAAAGAAGATAAGAAATATTTTATTGTTACATTTGTTGTATATTAATAACGGGGTAGAGGGTGTCACACCTTAGGACTTATAAGAAAATTTAACTAATTTTTATATTTATTAACAAAATTAGTAAATCGACAATATTTAATTTTGCTAATTTCAATTAAAAATTATATTTTTCTATATCACACTAGAACTTGTTATCAAGAATAAAGTAGTGTCATTGAAAATAAAATCTCAATTAAATGAAGAGTATTTTAGATATAATAGTATTAAATTTTGTAAAAATATTAAGATTTATTTATATCTATTTCAGTTCATAATTCGTGAGTTTTTTTTATATTTATATTTGAGTTCAGACGGAGTAATTGTTGTACTTTGTAAGTTTTTACCAACTTCGAAGCTCATTTGTTTTTTTATTTATTATATATATATATATATAATGGATTCATTCTTCATTATTTTTATAATCCTTCTCCACAAGCAGTGTCGACATCAGTATCCTCTCCCTTTTTCTTTGCAAACTCAATGAAAATCTTGATACACGCTTAGTTTCCTCTTAAACTTCCTTAATAGGTATTGGTGATTGGTGATTCTAACTATCAAGCATTGTATATGTTGCCTCTTCACATGTACATGGTTAAGACGTAAAAGCAATAACTTCATCAAATCCATCATCAATCTCTTACGCTTTTCCCTCCTCTCTCTGACATCAAAGTGCACATCATGCACATATCATCCTTTTCTTCATTGGCCTCTATCAATTTAATTGTCTTCCATTGCAATGAGACTGAAAATTAGTTATTGCAATGCCTTTTATTGTTTATATTTCCCCACTTTTATATTGCCGTGTGGGGTTGGTTACAAGTGCCCCTCCACAAATGTACATTAACATAAGCTCATGACTATCAAAAAGGAATTCCCAAAACAATATCATTTTAACAATGTTCATGTACTCAAATACAGAACATACCAAATACAAATAATAATGCCAAACAATGTTCATGTGTTTAATTTTCCCCCCTTGTTTGCATGTACTATTACGTTGCAAATGACTCATTAAAATTGGGAGAATTGGCTTGTCGATCGAGGTGGGTATCGGACCACCTCAGCATAGCAAGTTGCTAATAGTATGGACTGATATGGATCCAAATAACAAGACCTCTTCCAAAAGCAATTAAAAGGATTAATTTTTTTTTGGATATATTACAAATAGAAAAATATTTAAATCTACTTAATAAAAGTAACCTTCAACCCTTAAACTTGATGTTAATTCGGAATCCAAATTAAAATAGTTATATAAATTTCATTGATGAGAATTGAACTTTTTTAATGTTTCATGTAACATAAACAACTATATAAGTACATGTTAGATATATAATACTGTTAATTATTCTTATTATTACTAGAAAGGTTAAGATGTTAGATGATTGTGAATAGTTATTCAAAAAAGATGAGAAATTATATATATTTTTTTAACATCTATCTAAGAGATATAATGGTTTAATAAAAAATAGATACCAAAAATAATTATATATCATGTATCTCCTTTATAATATGTATAGATATAATTTAAATATAATTTAGTTCATTAAAAATAGGGGAGGATTCACTTATTCTACAATAAATCTTGATAGTCTTCCTCTATTCAATAATATACAATTTGTATTAAATCTCAACAAGTCAACTATTAAATTAAAATTTCTTAATAAATAAATTAAGTTTATAATTTTTTAATTTAAAATTATTTGATACTTCATTATGTTAAATAAAATTGAAGTATATTCATAAAAATATTATATGTCAATTGAAATATATATAACAAAGTTTCATATAATTTTTAAATTTTGTAAAGATACACTTAATCTATTCATTAACAAACTTTTAATTTAACAATTAGATCATTAAAATTTAACACACACATCATTATTTTTTATAGTTTATATTATATTAATTCAATACTTTTATTTTAAATATAAATTTATTATTATTAGCATATATGATTATATAGATTAAATATTAAGAATTTATAAATAATATTTTATTTTAATGTTTAATATTATAATATTATAATATTATAATATTTAATATTAATTTTATATAAATAATTATTATTATTTTATTAATATTAATTTAATTACAGTTTAATTATGATTAAGCCATTGAACTTTAAAGTACATTTACATTTAAATTGATTCAATAATTAGTTGAAATTTAAAAATATTTCTACTGATTATAAATGGTTGTAGTTTATAGTTAGATACGATGTAAAATTATTTTATATATGAACGCCTCACTTAAAACATTCTTTGTTAACTTGGGGACACTCGCTACCAAAAATCTATAATTTCGTTGACACAACTTTTCACTTTTCAAGAATGGTAGAGCAATAATATCCCCAGCTGGATACGATCATACGAGCACAGACAACAATAACTAATGACAGAATTGTAGATACAGATGAAGGGATGGATAATTAATTAATTAATTAATTAATTAAAATGAGAAAAAAAAAATTAATATTTTGTGCCTTCGTGGTTATTGTTAAGTGTATTTGGTCCGATACTAGCTAGCTGAAAAATAAAAGAAAATTAATATTAGAGTCCCATTTACTGATCAGAAGCTGAACATGAAGTTATTTTCCCATTAAATTGAAGTGTTCCCACTTGACAATGTACAGTCTTCAATTTATTATTTAGATAGAATATGCGTGTCTGCCTTTTCTCTATAAGATTACAGAGAGTAATTAATGGGTTTGCAACTTGTGTGGTTTATTTTTCTAATTAAAAACTTTCTGATTTTTTTATTCATAACTCTTTTCTTTGTATATACTTTTAATTATTGATCACTACCATAAAAATGACATATCCATATGAATGTTTTAATTTAATAGATATGACTGTGCATGAAATTGAATACTAATTTTATTGATAAATATTCAGTATAGATAAAATTTAAATATTTATATTTATAATTATTTTTGTTGTTGGTAAAATCTAAAAAAAAATAAAATTATACAACTTATACAATAGATAGATAAATCGTCTATGAAACAATATAAAATAAATATTTATTTACAAATATTTAACTTTTAGTAAATTTTTATTTATTATTACACGTCAATTTTTTTAGTTTCTTTTTGATCCATTAATGTTAAGTTTGTTTGTTAACATATGTATGAGATAAATTGTGTTGACGTGTCTCAATTGGATTTGTCGACTAAAATCGAATTTTGGGAAACTTGGCTTAAAAGTTTTTGGGTGAATCACGGTGTGAGTTCTTTTGATGACCGATATCTCTCGGGTAAGTTGAGATAATATAGACTTAATCACCTATATATTATTATAGTAAAAAAAAATTATATTAATAACTAATTAAATTTTTTAATTGTGTTATATTATTATTAAAAATAAATATGTTTATAATAACATAATATAATTAAAAAAATTAATTGATTAATAGTGTAAAGAAATTTACATGAATAATATATAAATGATTAACTCAATATATAAAGTAAAAAAATGGATGAGTATTATAAAAGAAATTTTAATGATTTTGCTGGACTAACAATGTATAATAAATACTTCCGTGAGTGACTTTAGTTGTATTTATTAAAGTATGTAGCCTACATATATGGGTCTAACACCATTCTCTAGAAATTACTTGAAAAATATTATTTTTTTAATGAATTTTCTTACAAAAAAAATATTTGCAGGCAAACTTATTTATGAAAAATAATTTACAAAAATTTCTTATACAAATATTTTTATGAAAAATAATGCACAATTTTTTTTTTTTGCAAATTTTTCTATAATTTTAATGATTATAGAAAAAAAATTTCATGGTAAAAATTTGCATGTTGTAAGAATTTTATCTTATTTTTTGTTGATTTTCTTATAAAAATAAATTCGCAAGTAATGTTTACTAAATAGTAAAAAACTTTCACAGCTAACTTTTCTTGCAGATTTTCCTGCTAATTTTAATTCGTAGGAAAAATAATATATATATATATATATATATATATATATATAAATTTATAAGTTTAAGAATTAAAATATTTACCTCAAATCTCACATCGATTAGAAATAAAATAATTAAAGAGTATATAAGTTGAGACAACACTCACCTTACAAGTTGATTTTGTATGGTTTAGTCTTAGACCTATAATTTACATGCTTCAGATGAATTTATTTGAAAATTGAAGAATTATTAATAGAAATTGTACAAAAATTACCTTCGATTAGTAATTTCTTTGATTTTTTTTCTTGCAAATTTCCTGCAAATTTTTTTTGTATGAAACTTTCTTGCAAATTTTTTTCGCAGAAAACTTTCATACAAATTTTTTTCGTAGAAAACTTTCCTACAAATTTTTTCACAATAAAATTTCTTGCGAATTTTAAAATTCGCAGAAATATATTATCCACGAAAGTATTACCTAGAGATAAAATTTCACAGAAAAATTTGTAGGAATAACATTTCCTACGAATTTTTATGAAAAATTCGCATGAAAGATTGCATGTAATAAGAAAAATTATAGTAGTGTAAAATTAGTAAAAAAAAGAAGAAGAAATTGTTCAGAAATTAAAAACATATATAATCTTTTTCAATTAATTTTTACATGATATGTAATTAAATATTAGTAATTTTTAATAAATTATAAAATTTAACTAGATGTCGGATAAAGATTGAAAGGGATCAAGGGCATATATATTGATCGTGAAGTACCTCATATTTTTTCATGATTTGAAGCATTTTCTTCTAAAACTGGTGTGTGATTCGCAAGTCATAGTTATAAAGTTCCAACGTAGAGAGTAGGTGGGAAAGCTACATGCATGCATAATGAAGGAGTCAAGTAGGGGCCATTACATCTAATGTCATACAATCAATTACTACGAGTTTAGGGCATTTAGGTGAGTAGTCGCTTTAAACCGATGGTGGGGTGGCCACATATAACAAACAAAACCCAATATCCTATTAATATTCTTTTACCCTTTCAATCAAGTGACATTGAACACGCTAATTAATGTGCTTCTCTCTTGCATGTTTATATATGCAAGATTTTGCTCAAATGAGCAAGAATTGGAAATGGTTACACACATATGGTATGATGGGAATAATAATAATAATACTAATAATAATAATTAATAAAAGTCTGGATGTGCATGCAGCAGCAACCCCCGATTGATTATAGTTTCTGCAAAGATAAAATCCTAGTCTCTGAGCCATGTGCATGATCTTAAAGGAGCAGGTGAACGAAGAGCCTTTAACAAGCTGGATATGACAATGATATGGATGTCAGTTTTGACTTAAGAGATGGTAGAGTAGGCACACAAGAGTTTGAGTTATTTTCTTTATTAATTTCGATATCTTGTTCGGTAAGAACAGGTGAGATAACTATAATAGTGTATATAAATTGAAAATAATATTTATATAATTATCTTATAAATTAATTTTGTAAAGTTCAGTTAACTTCAATTTTATATTTTTAAGAGATGTGAAGATTGAGTATTGGTGAAAGAGTGAAAGGTAAAGTGATGAACAAGGGAATTGACACATAGGGCTACAAAACAACCCCAGAACCTAGTTACGCAAGTCAATTTCTTCATCTGAAGAACATAACTTTCATTTCAGCGTATATGAACTTTGACAAAAGTCTTGTTTTGTTATTTCTTGTTGTTATGGATGAAAAGTACGTTTGTCGTTTCATTGTTTAAGAAAAGTCAAAAAGATTTATAGACCATATGTTTGTATCTTGTACCGGACAAAGACAATTTTTATTACAAGTATTTAACGTGCATATTTAAGTAAAAACATTGATCAATATAGTTTATCCATGCATATACCGTATATAGGATTGATTTTAAGGAACTAATTAAAAGTGAAATGTTTTCAATAAAAAGTACCACTTATCATATTTTTAACCAATAAAACATATACATCATATATTAGTTGTATTGTTTAAAGTATTAAAGTCGGTCTAATGATAAATGTTGAAATAATATGTATGAAAAAAGTCTTATATTCGAATTTGTTGTTATCTTTATAATGTTTCTAACTCAAAAGAAATATCATATATTGTTCTTAATGAATAGCGATGCAATACACCTGCCAACCCTTATTAATTAATTAAACAGTCAACGTATACGAAGCTCCAACTACTTTTGAATTTGGCTTTTCACTCTCTCAACAAGTTTTTGGTGATGGCTCAATTCATTGTACTTAATTAAGTAAGTGATTTAAATTTAAAAGTGAAAGAGACAGAACAAGAATCGAAATGACGAAAAACTGAGTTGACCTATTGAATTTGAGCCAACCCAAAGATTAGTCTCACAGCAGCCTCACCGACATCATCCTTCCCTCATAAATGAGATCTCACAACCCATCTCTTTAACTTCACCTCTACATTTATGATTTCTCGGGAATATATATATATATATATATATATATATATATATATATATATATATATATATATATATATATATATATATATATATATATATATATTATGTATCGTAACTCTTAATAACTTTATATTAAATATAATTTTTGTAAAGATTGAAAATTCTTTACTTTTAAATTATATATATAAAATTTTATATTAATTTAAAATGATTTGATACTTCATTTTTGTAAAATAAAATTAACGTAATATATTTATTTTAAAATATATTAAGATATGAATATTTTGATTATCTTCAAGTTGTTGTTCAATTTTAATAAAATTTGATATACACATATAAATTGATATGAGTTTTCAATCTATCGGTTAAATTTACAAAAAATTCACAATTAATATAAAGTTATTAAGTATAATACTTAGTAGAAATTACACCGATATTATTATAACATTCTTTATATATATATATATATATATATATATATATATATATATATATATTGTTCAAGTTAAAAAAATAAATAAATAAAAACTCATATCAAATCAAAAAGCATCTCTATATCACAAGGACCTTTAGGTATTTAAATTCGTCGAAAAACATATAAAAGTATCAATTTTTAGTTATCTAAGAGTTAGATACATTTCGACGACTTCGAAACCTAAAGGTATATTTGATATAGTTCCTATTGAAAGTAAGATCTAATCTACTATAAATTACTAAAAGAAAAAGATAATTTGTTTTAACAAACAATTCAACTTAATGATAAAAAGTCTAATAAGATAAATGCATGATACGTTTACGGTAAGTGATACACTTATCAATTAATTTAGACTCTTGAATTAGAGTTAATTAGAATCAAATCTCTGATCACTTGTGTAAATGGTGACATACCTTCCAAGGACGAAATAAGAATAAAAATGTCAGGAGGCAATTTTTTTTTTACATTATATAAGAAAAAAGGTAAAATATGTGTAGTTCCTTCAAAATTTTAAAATTTGGCTTTAGTCTCATAATTTTTTAAGTATTATTTTAGTCTCTCTAATATGAAAATACACAATTTTTTATTCATAAAATGGTTTCAATAATGCTTAAAAACAGTTAAAAAGTATTACTTAAATTATTTTGAAGACCAAAATTAATACATCTTAAAATTAGACGATTAAAATAAGACAATTTTTAAGGAATAAAACCAATCTTCTAATTTTTAAAAAGACCAAAAACATATTTTATCTCAAGTAAAATTAAGAATAACTAGTTTTTATTGTTAATAATTTTTACAATTTAATATATTGAAAAATAAAATATCTCATAAAAGTAAATAAATATAGCTATTTTTAAAAAAAAAATTCAAAACAATAACACATTCTTAGGACTCAAAAGCCAAATTAAGAAGGAAGTAAGCAGACATGAATCATAATTTTTTTATTTCTTTCTTCTTAAAGTATATGAATTAAGAGTTCCTTGAGTAGTCATCTTTCAAAAATTCAATTGAAGATAAAATAATATTTTCTAGTTTAAAAATAACAACTTGAAACTAAAATAATTTCTAAGAATAACAAATTGAATGTAATATAGGACACCATTTTAATATTCAATAATTAGAGGGGGGGAGCCCTAGGCAATGACTAGTTGTGCCAATTGAGTTAGTATTGGACCACATTTTTACACTAAAACTAAAAACAAAATGAGTGGATGCAGGGCTGTGTGGCTAGCAAAGCCATTAACACAAGGGCCTCAGCCCCCAAATTTTAAAATCTTCAATATCCTTAATCATGTAAAAAAATTTAAAATTTTATTATCTTATAAATTAATGTTGACTAGATTTAAGGGATAAATAATGTTGAGAAAATATATTTCAGTATCCTTAAATTTTTTCTCCTATTAATATTTTGGTCTTTGAAATCAAATTTTTTATTCATAAAAAATTAAAACTACATAAAATTTATTTAAAGACAAAACTAAAATTGACAAAAGTTAAAAACTAAAACCTTTTTAAGGAAAAAAAATAATTTTCAATTGTAGAGGATAAAAACATAAATAGCAAGCAAAATCAAAATTCTATTTTATACATATACTACCCACATATTTAAACTAATTTTATATTATAATAAATATCCACGTATATAAAATTTGTAAATAATAGCTAAATGGATACTCATGTTTTATGGATAGGATAACACGGGACTAACAAGTACCCCCAATTTTACCACCCTATTGTGACTCCTATTAACAATGTTTCAGATTACGAAAAATGCATAAAACCATTCTTATTAAAGAATATCTTTAAAAATGCTTACATTAATTTAAAATAATTATTCTAATTTATATATGTATATATAATATTTACTATTTTATTTGTCTTTTTTCTCAATCTCTTTAAATTTGTCGTAAAAATTAGGCAATGGGGACAGCAATTGGGTCTCAGCTAACAGGTTCATTAAACCGTCCCAACCGGCTAATATGAATAGCAACAGCCACAGCTACATAATGTTGAGGTTTTTTGTGTGAACATGTAAATGTTCACTCAAAGTGGATCAATGCACAACATTATTTGGTTGGTCATTGGTAGGGGTCGACTATGGACTTTCTTGATTGTAGACCAAAACAAAATGACCATTTTTGACTAACCAAAAAAGGATACATTCTGAAACATCCAGATTAGGAAGTATATATGGACAAAATTTTGAAGAAATAGAAAATGTGGGCAAGAAAAATAAATTAGGAATTTAAACTGAGTTTCCAACTTGTCACCCAGATCTTATTAAATATTATTTTGAACTCAAATATGAAAATTTTTAAAATAGGTTTAATTATGTTTTTATTCCTTTAAATTTGAGGTATGTATTTTTTTTTCCTAAAATTTAAAATTTGTTTTTAATCCTTAAAATATTAAAAAAAATTATTATTTTAGTTCCCCAAATTTAAAATCTATCTTTTTAATTTATATATATATATATATATATATATAATATAGTATTTCAGTCTTCTGCTTAAATTTCATTAATTAATGTCTCAATTTTTTTTACTAGAATCATTGTCAATGAAAATATTACATCAAACTAACTTATACTATAAAAATGTCTTAATTTGTCACTATTAATTATAATATTAGTAGTGACATTATTAGTGAAGACATTATATTATATCAACTAATACTATAGAATTATTTTAATCTGATATTATCAATTATATTATCAATGATCACGAGAGACAAAAATAATATTTTTAAAATTACATAGACTAAAATAATAATTTTATATTTTGAAACCTAAAAACATATGTTTTAAGTTTGAGATGTCAAAAAATTATATATAAAAACTAAAACAATATCTTTTTTTTAAAATTACAGGGATTAGAACTTACTCTCCATATATATATATAAAGAGTGAGAGTTAATCACCTATACACTGTCAGTGTAAAGTTTTTTTACACTGATAACCAATTATATTTCTTAATTGTGTCATGTCACTATTAAAAGTAAAAAAAATTTATACTGACAGTATATAGGTGATTAACTCAAATATATATATATATATATATATATATATATATATATATATATATATATATATATATATATATATATATATATATATGCTAAACCTTCAAAAGAAGTACAAAACCAGGCTTTGACAAAGTTTAACCTTCCATAAACAACACAATAAGCAGTAAAATCAGCATCACATGTAATGCAACAGAACATTTTTATGCCATGATACAGAGGATATAAGTGTAGGCAATAGAAATTGATATTGCTGCCATTGAATAAGACAGTATTGGTGTATATTGCGATAAATAAAGATTCAGTTAAGCTCATGGAGAATTAGCTATATGAAATCCCCAATGGTATCTATTGAACCCTTTCTTTATTGCAGAAAAGAAAGTGATATAAATAAGGCAGATGAGAAACACACCTCCACTCTCGTATAGATACACCCCCTTTTTAAAAAAATATATATAAAATGTCTAAATTACCCTTAAAGAAACTCCTAAATTTACACTCTCTTTCCCGCACCCTCCTTCCCCGCACCCCCACACCCCACACACCACACCCCCCTTCTTCCTTCTTGAACTACTTTGTGTTTTAGCTGATGCATTATATTTAAATGGACAAAAGACGATTGAGGAAGCACGCACCGAAGTGGGCTTAAATTCTTTTCTCTCGAACATGCAGGTTCCTAGCAGCAGTAATGGAGGCCGTATTGGAAGTGATCTTTCATTATCAATGTCGGATGAACAACAATGGCAAGCCGGGCCTCCACATTTGTTAGCAACTGCTGCAGCATCATCAGGATTCCCACCGCAAATTAGACCCTCCCAAGGTTGGCTGCAGAAAAATGGGTTCCACTCTCTCATGAGACCCTCATGATCCTTAATTGCCATTTACATTAAAAAATAATCTCCCCCTAGTTTCTCTTGTGAGCATCAATGTGTGCAGGCTCCCCCTCCTTTAGGAAGTCCATTCATAATGTACAGGTGACAATGACTCTGGACACGACATACATCCGAGGATCGATGGCGGCGATCCTTTCGGTCCTCCAACACTCGTCATGCCCGCAAAACATATTCTTCCACTTCGTGTGAGCGGAAAGAAGCATTAGGAAGAAGGAAGAAGGGGGTGTGGGGTGTGGGGTGTGGGGTGCGGGGGTGCGGGAGAGGAGGTGTAAATTTAGGAGTTTTATTTTTTTTTAAGGGTAATTTAGACATTTTATATATATTTTTTTAAAAAGGGGGTGTTTCTATACGAGAGTGGAGGTGTGTTTATCATCTGCCTATAAATAAATGTAATTCTTTAGGTGTAAACCCAATAATGATACAGGCCAAGAAGCACTAAACATTAAGTAGATAGTACGTTGAGACCAATAGGACTCCTAACCCTTTGTATGCCATTGTTCCATATCAAGGCACCGAACACAAAGTTCCCATTGCTACTCTTAAAAGGGAAGAAATCAACCCTGAAAGTTATCTTCTCCCCATTTTTCCAGAACTTCAATTCTCTTGGAGTAACTGTAACATTCACGCCAGAAGGATTTTCAACACTCGCAAAATATACTGTTGGTTCCTCTCCATAATAAGTAACTGTTCGATAAACAGATAAACTTTCATTCAAGTTGGACACACCAATTGAAGAATAATTGAAGTTGTAGGAAGCTGTAAGAGGTATATGACATTGAGTAAGACCCCCAGTGAGGTTCTTAAGTTGTGCCGGGCTTGCCCCATTGCTGCACAGAAAATTCAGAACATCTTGGAGATTAAAATCATATACTAATCCAGGATTGAGTGATGAAACTGGGTTAACATGTCCCGATCCATAGTCAAATGGTGTGGTTTGAGTTCCATTTGGATCTCTTCCTATGGAGTGGTGTGTCTTATCTATAACTGTTGCTGTAACATCAGAACAAAGGCATTAATTTAGGATCACAATTGCAAACATCTATTCTCAGGTTTTTTGTTTTTGTCAAGGCTTTTGTAGCATGAACAACTTAGTGTGTTTGGATTATAGTTAGAAAGTTGAGTTAAACTCAACTTTTCAAACCAACTTTAAAAGAAAAATAACACTTTTCTTACTTTTGATTCAATTGAGGTTTACTTGTAATTCATACTCAATGGAATGAAAAAAATAAATAAATAAATGCCAAACATATAGGTGCTACATTCGATATCAATTAACTGAGGTTACAAGATTCAAATGTATAATCAAACAAATACATACCTGTTGTCATTATTGCAGACTTTATGGCTGCAGGACCCCAGAGTGGGTAGTGAGATTTTATAATTGCTGCAACTGCAGTTATGTGTGGGCAAGACATTGATGTTCCTGAAATGATGTTATAGTTGACAGATTGTTGTTCAACCGTGGCTATAGTTGCAACTGGAGACCATGCTGCCAAAATATTCACTCCACGTGCTGTGATGTCTGGCTGCATAGTTGGATGAGAGCATACTATTTAGAAAATATAAGTATAGGGTCAACCTTTCTACACTATATCCTTTTGTGTCAAAATAGGAAGGATCTTTGGTGCATGCAGTCTAAACAAATAGGGACAATTTGAGTAAATTTCTCCAGAAACACTTCCAAAAGGAAAAAAAATGAGAAAAAAATGAAATAAATTTCTTCAAAAACTGAAATTAGTTTATGTATAAACTAATTTGTATAATTTTTATCTTATTAGTTTTTCCAAAGTCTTATTTTTGCCTTATATATAAGCTAATTTTAACTTATGAAGAAATTTATTCCAAATTTCTTCTTCTAGAAGTACTTTTGGAAAAGTTTATTTAAACAGACTCATAGTCTACTAAGTAAACTTGCCTTAATAATGTCTGGTGTTATTATATTTGGCCCCATGGAAGAAAAAGCTGCCATTGCTGGTGCAGGTTCGGTACCAATTACAGTTATTGTTGGGTTGATTCTAGCAGTGGGATTCCTGACATAATAAAGCATTAGCAGACAATGTTTCATGGATCAATCTTTTGACAACGAGTGTGACTAACTTGATATTAAAAATTGAGTTAATCACCTATACATTGTCAGTATAAAGTTTTTTTATACTGGCAACTAATTATATCTTTTAATTGTGTCATGTCATTGTTAAAAATAAATGTGTTTACAGTGACATAGCATAATTAAAAGATATAATTAGTTGCCAGTATAAGAAAACTTTACACTGGCAGTGCATAGGTGATTAACTCCTAAAGATTTTCTCTCTTTTTCAATATACTTTTAGAACTCACTTCTCTGAATTTATATATACTTGAAACTCTTCAAAGGAATCCTGACCAATGAGAGTGGTTGGGATGACAAATTGAAAACCAAAAGCTCTGGCATTATGATCAATAAGTATCATTATTCATTCCAACTCCCCCACCTTGGCTTATTGTTAAGGCCTTCTCTCGTCTGTCATCACTGGTGAAATTCTCAATTGTACAGATCACAATTTTACCCTTTATTAAGGTTGGATCTAGAGTGTTGTTCTTGCAGAAGCTGTTAACAAACAAATCAAAGAATTAGGACTGAAATTTTGAATCATGTCACTCCAGGTGTCTTGGAATTAAAATCATCACCCTATACATTTATGCAGAATATGACACGCTAATTTTTTTAGATTGGGAGTCAAACAGGACATGTGATTTTAAAAATCCACAATTTATAACAACATTGTCTCATTTTCCCACTAGAGTACTAACTTGAAAGAGTAGACACCAAGAAGCAAAAAGTTAAGTAGAATCTGAAACTTCTATCTTGTGCTTAGCCACATAATGCAGAAGATACCTTGCATTTGTTGCTGAAACTCCAGCGGCTGCAGCAGCATTTCCATATATCAAACCATAAGATTGCTCCATTTTTATTGGATTCAAAGAAGAACCCTGAAGACACAAACCTTTCTTGATTTACTAACTGATACTGACATGCATTAAATGTATATATATTGGTGTTAACATTTAGAAATGGTTCGTGTTGTTGACTTCACCTTTAAAACCTTTGAGTTACCAAGGTAGATATTTGAACTGAAATCCCTGTCTATTGTGCTAGCAGCAACAGTGAGAATCCAAGGAGCAACATTGCATGCAGTACGTGGAAAAATCGAGTTTCCAGCTGCAGCAGAAACAAGAACTCCCTTTTGAAATGCATGGAATGCTCCAATACTGATTGCATCCTCAAAGTAAATTGGCTGAGGAAGATCAGGGCCAAGGGAAAGAGATAGTATATCAACCCCATCATGGATGGCATCATCCATAGCAGAAAGAATATCAGCATCACTGCAGAACCCGAACCAACAGACCTTGTAGATGGCAAGTCTGGCACCCGGTGCACCACCTCTAGCAGTTCCTTTGGCAATGCCAAATAAGCTGACATTAGCAACAATGGACCCTGCTATTGTGGAAGCCGTGTGTGTTCCATGTCCGCCACTATGTCGAGCTGACCGGAAAAAAATCCTGTTAGCAAAGCCCTCTAGAGGACCATTTTCTGCTTCAAACCCTTTTGAGTAGTACCGAGTACCAATAATTTTCCTGAAAAATCCAAATGGCAGGGAAGATGACTTAGCAAATGTTATTGAATCACTAACACATTCCCTCATGCTAGAGTCCTTTTAACTTTGAAAAGTGGATAATACACAGGTCCATCTACCTTGTGCTGAACTTCCGTTTTTTATTATAGGAATGAGGGTGGCAAAGATGGAACTCTAGACCACTTGATCATAGAGGTTCCAATACCATACCACACCATAGATCAACTATCTCAAAAGTTTAAACTATTAGGTGAAAACACAAATTACTGTATATTATAATTCAAGTGCATTATTTATTTATTTCAATATAAAGGCCTTGTACACCAATCTTAAACACCGGTCTATGATGGATTTTGATAGAAACAAAATAATATTAAGGATGGATTATTATTGATGAAGGAAAGATGGTGAGCCTGAGCCCTTGCAAGAACACACCAGAACCAAGGCTCCTTAATTAAAATTATTTCTCCGTATAAAACAACCAACAAAAGGGCTGCCTCTCGCACATATACTCCTCCCCCTATTAGCATGTTATATGGCATAACAAATTGGCCAGCTCAGCCGCATGCCCGCATGTAACCAACTCTCCCCTCATAGTACTTTTCTATTGTTACGTGTGTATACTCTCCATATTTTGGTCGTACCATGAATGTACAACACATGCTGATTCAAGTCTTACACAACTTCATTATTACATTAAAGTCTTACATCATTCAAATAAAAGGATGAACATGGATTTATATATACATAATTTTTCTTTATAGGTTGAGAGGTTTTTTGAATGATATCAAAAAGCAAAATCGCGAGGACTTAGATCCAAAACAGACAATATTTTATTATTATGGAAACGTATATGTGGTAAAAAACCCCTGGGTGTACAACAAGAGTCAATTCTTAATCTGTGTATAAAAACCTTAAACATCAATCAATATGGAATGGAGAGTACTTGTTTGGAACAATAACCTTATTCAATGGCCCAATAGTCAACACACATATGACATGTATCCTTCTTAACCAATGTGCTTGGTACTCAAAGTGCCCATCTATGTCTAATAAGCAATAACCCACTGTTGCAATCTAATATCTATAGGGCCTCACTGATGGGCGCAACTCCTGGTTGCAACACAATTTTATACTTAGTTGCTATTTTTTAGGGCATCCCTTGTTTGAGTGCAGCAATCACGTGAGGCGAAATAAATTTGAGAAGGAAGGAGAGGAAGAGGGAAAGAGATGTAATAGAAGGAAAGGAAGAGTTTTAGCTTTGAAAAAGGATGCGTGTGTACTTTCCATATTTTGTGCTTTTCATGAAGAGCACTGTACCAGGTTTTAAATTCCAAAATGAGTTCTTACTTGGTGCAATTGGTTAGTGTAAAATTATCACCAGTAACACACTCTCCCTTGAATTTTTTGGGCACAGTACCTAATCCATGATCAGTGAAGCTTTCTGATTCCGGCCATAAACAGTGTTAGGTCAATCTATGTAATCCAAAATGAAAGAAAAAAGACAAATATTTACCAGAGTCTATGACACCAACAATGACATCGGATGCAGTGTCCTGTGCTGTATGGTTGCTCGTGTAGCAGTCTCTAATCCAAGAAAATCCCAAGAATGTGTTGTGTAGAGTTTATTCATTTTGCTCTCAAAAACGGACACTACTGTGTTATATTCTGAAACACAATCCAAAACATCATTTGGAGCCAAAGCCAACCCATTTAAATCTGAGAAGCCATTCTCAAATTTCTTTAACCGGGGTTCCCAAGATATAAACCGAAAATTGCTGAATTATGCCTTGTTTATTTACTGTGTTCAAAAGCAGATTCTTATTTTCTAAAATTTGTTCTTCCCTTGCACATTTGGAAGTGTTTGTTCCCGGAACACATTTCTGTTATTCAAAATGTTTCCTGTCCAAATATTTTATAGTGGAAAGATAATGACAGAAAAATATAATAATGGAATACAATACCTGCAAGTTGATTAGCTTGTTCTGGTGTAATCATGGCCGAGAAGCCTTGAAAGCTTTTACTGTAATGGTGGAGCGTTGCTTCCTTTGCTTCACTGAGGCTGAAAAGTGTAATGAATTTACACGGGAAGACCATGTTAACCGAGATTATTCCATTCTGAATAAACCAAGCTTAAAAGAACCCGGTAGTTATGACTAATTCCATGAATTTTATCTCAAATTGAGTGACATGCCTTCCGGTAACTGAAGCCAGTATCTCATGGTTTGCTCTGATTACAGATTCTGAATTGGGGTGTGTATGATCTCCCATGTAAATTGTAAACTATATAGTGCTACATCAATGAAAATCACATATTAGAGTTTTGTTCTAAGTAGTTAAGAGCTGCTAGTAATGTTGTTCATAAGTTGTAGATGCATGCAGCTCACGTAGATAGCATGCATCAAGTTCAATTGATTGTGCTCCTTACCTTTGGGGTGGATCCATTCACCGAAGTATACCCAATGAACATAAGGGTGAAACAAATTAAAATTTTGGTAAACCCCATGATATTCCCAAAGGGTCCAGAATAGAAAGCTAGATGTGGAAATGGTGACCTTTTTTATGGTAGGTGATTAGGCCATTTTATAGCCAAAACGGACCAACTAATTATTGGGAATATGCCTAAATATTTTTAGGAAATTAAGTTAGTTTTTTATAAGAATATTTTATTTATATTTTAAATATTTAGATTTAATCTGTTCTGATTATTTTAAGATTTATTTCTTTATTTTAGAATAGAATAATATCAATATTGATTTTGTATAACAAATTTTTTCTATAAATAGAGACTCATGAATAAAATTGTATCATGTTCCTCTGATAAAAATAACTCTTATAAAATATTCCCTCAGAAAAATATCATAAAATAACCACATGAGTGGTATTAGAGCCGCAGGTTGGATTCGGTAACAACCAATAACCCCATAACCCCTCATAACTCATAACATATAATGTGCTTTATAAAGACAGATTTCACTACATTAAAGATTAGGTCCCTTGTTTGAGGGAAGGATTGTTGGGATACAAACAAGTCTCACATCGATAAAATAACACAACAAATAACAAATTATATAATTCAAACATACTTCAATGATTGAGAGGCCTTTTGGGTGATGACCAAAAGAAAAACCGTGAGGGCTAAGGCCCAAAGCGATATCTCATCATTGTGGAGTATGTTTGTGTAATAACCTTATAAAAATAACATATAAAATATCCCCTCAGACAAATACCATAAAATAACCCCATCATTGGTATCTAGAGCTAAGGTTACGATCTTGGAGATAGAAGCAGAAACAAACTTTTCACAAATTTCCCCACCTATTTTTGATGGAGAAAGTTATGATCTTTGGGCGGTGAGAATGGAGGCATACCTAGAAGGTTTAGATCTCTAGGAAGCCGTAGAAGAAGATTATGATGTTTTTGCGTTGCTAGACAATCCTACCGTAGCCTAAATGAAAATTCACAAGGAAAAGAAAATCAAGAAGGCAAAGGCAAAAAGTTGTCTCTTTGCCTGTGTTTCACAAAATGTTTTCACCAGGATTATGACTCTCAAATTGGCAAAAGCAATTTAGAATTATCTAAAGGAAGAATATGCTGGAGATGAAAGGATTTGAAGCATGCAAGTATTAAATTTAATGAGAGAATTTAAAATACAAAGAATGAAGGAGACTGAGACAATCAAACAATACTCAGACAAATTGCTTAGCAATGCTAATAAGGTACGATTACTAGGAACGCAATTTTTTGATTCTAGAATTGTTGAAAAAATTCCAGTAACTATACCCGAAAGATATGAAGTTTCAATAGCGGCTTTGGAGAACACAAAGGATCTGAGTAAGATCACTTTGGCAAAGGTGTTACATGTATTGCAAGCATTATAACAAAGGAGGTTTATGAGAGAAGAAGGATCTATGGAGGGTGTATATTTAGCCAAATGGAAGAATAAAAATAGTGGCAAAAACAAGAAGAAGGAATTGCTTCAAGAGAACGGTCAATATAATAACACTCAAATTTTTCCACCATGTCCTTATTGTAAAAAGACTAATCATCCACAACAGAGATGTTGGTGGAGACCTGATGTAAAATGTGACAATTGCGGAAAATTAGGACACCTAAAACATGTATGCAAATCTCATGAGCAACAAGAAGAAGCCAACATTGTTGAAGATCAACAAGAAGAGGAAGAAGAAGAACTACTTTCAATATCATGCTTTATGACCAAAAAACCCTTAAAAGCTTGGATTATTGATAGTGGTTGTACAAATCATATGACCTATGATCGAGAACTCTTCAAAGAACTCAACAAAACTGATATCTCTAAAGTTCAAATGGGGAATGGAGCACACCTTGCAGTAAAAGGCAAAGGAACACTTGCTATTAAGAGTCATTCAGGTTTTAAATTAATATCTGATGTTTTTATACGTTCCTGATATTAACCAAAATTTGTTGAGTGTTTCTCAATTATTAGGAAAAGGCTATAAAGTGTTATTTGAAGATAAAAATTGTTTGATTAAAGATATACACAACAAAAAAGTGTTCAATGTTCATATGAAAGGCAAAAGTTTTGCTTTAAATTTGGAGAAGGAGGAGCCAATTATAAATGAAGATACAAGTGAAGAGCACAAAGATGCATGTCTTCAGAAGAAGTTTGATGATCAAGAGGAGAATAAAGATGATGAAAAATCACCTTCAAAAGAGAAGTTCGAGACAAATGTTAAAGTAGTCTCACTCAAGAAGGATTACAACAAAAATCACAAAAAGAATAAACCAATCAAAAAGAGAAAAGACAGATTTTGAAACTCAAATTAGGTGATAAAGATATTCAGTCAAGGAGGAGTGTTGGGAATATGCCTAAATATCTTTAGGAGATTAAGTTAGTTTTTTATAAGAATATTTTATTTATATTTTAAATATTTAGATTTAATCTGTTCTGATTATTTTAGGATTTATTTCCTTATTTTAGAATAGGATAATATCAATATTTAATTTTGTATAACAAATTTTCTCTATAAATAGAGACTCATGAATAAAATTATATCATGCTACTCTGATAAAAAATAACTCTTATAAAATATCTCCTCAGACAAATATCATAAAATAACCCCATCACTAATATCATGTCACATACAAAAAAAAAATTCAGTTGCCGGCTTTAGTTTATATGTTTCTATTTATAACTTAGTGTACATTTAGGATTCTTTACAAAGTAAAATGACATTTATAAAAGCAGATAAGATGGATATATATTTAAGGAAATAACAGCATTTGGACGAATTATAAACGGCAATTATTGGATTCATGCTTGTATCATTCACAACTACATTATTTGGGGCTAATACAAATTTTCCAATATTTAAAGTCTCCAATATTATTCACAACTTGAAAGTGTGTTGTTGGCGACCACAAACTAAATGTGCTTACACACCAAAAGCTGCATTTCATATTTAAGAAGAAAAAGAACTCTGGTTCATTTCTGCATTTGTTAGTGGAAAGAAGTAAAATCTGCCAAGTATTAGTTGAATTTACTGATTTAGTCTTTCATTAAAATTTTCAATTTGATGTAATAGTTCAATGTGATCCATGGGCTTGCAGGCTACATCTAACAGGTGTTTGTTATTTTTGAGATGCCGAACATTCAGAATACAAGAGAAACTATCAAATTTTCATTAAACTTTTCAATATGCTAGAATGTGTTCTGATAAGTGTTATGATTTCATTAAGTTTATGGCCTAGATTGAAGCACTTATATCAATTTTCCTTGTTTTAGACTTTGTTTTTAACTCAAAACATATCTAAATTGTTAGGTGATCACATTTTGTTTTTGAATCATGTTTTTAGGTAACTTACAAGTATTTGGTTGTTGTTTTGTAGTTTAGGAGAAAGCTAGGAAAGAAGGAAGGAAGTCAAGCACAAAGTGGTGAATTCGAAGTTGAAGGAATTTTTGGTTAAGTCCCCAGGCTAAGCCCCAGATCCAGGCTTAGCCTCAGCTTGGCAGAGAGTCCCTGGAACAAAAATTCAATCCTCATGCTGAGCGTGGAACTGAGGCTGAGCGTGGGAGCCCCAGAACCTCATTTCACTCCAGACCTATCCTCAAGCTTAGCGTAGCTTCTCACGCTTAGCGTGGATTGTGCTGACATGTCATTATTCACATAAGACAAAAGCTTTTATGACCTAAAAGTGGGATTTTCGAGGAGAGAAGTAAGGAGGATCATTCTTGGAGTTTGTGTGGCGGCTGGAGAGCTCTGGAACCTTCAAGATCAAGCTTCTTCCTTTCTTCATCATTTGTAGAGTTCTACATGTCTATGTGTAGCTAAACTCACCCTTGTTGGGGTTTGATGTAACTAAACTCATTCTCATGTGTAAACTCTAAGCTATCAATCTAAGTTGTTATTCAGTTTTATTGTTCTGTTTTTGTGCATAATAATGCTTGTTATGGCTTGATCACCCTTAACTTGAACTTAAGGTTTTTAAGAGATTGAGAAATGATTTTAAACCTTTGACTTGAAATAGAGCAGCTAATGGTGCTTATTGCTAGAGATAGAGTAAATGTCATTGGTTTTTCTTAAGCTCTTGTTTTTAAAAATGATTTCTTGATTAAACTATGTAAGAGATTGATAGTTTAAGTTAGCAACTTAGATGCCAACTTGTAAAAGATTTGGGTTGGTTACTTTTGAGAGTGATTGATAAATTATGAATAATAACTATTGTGAACTTTGTGATAAACATGAAAGGAAGGTTTAGTGAAGTCAAACCCCAACAATTTATTAATATTGCATTAGAATCAAGTTTTGCACTCTAAGTGTTTACCAAAATACCAGAAAGAATTGTTATTGCTTGTTTACATTATTTACTGCAGCAAATCAAACTCTTATTGCTTTCTGGTAGCTTAGTTAGTATAACAAGTGAAATTGCAAAGTGTTGCGCAAGTCCCTTGAGAGACGATACTCATACTTTCATTGAACTACATATACGATTTGGTACACTTGCCAAACGAGATAACAAGTTTCTAGTGCCGTTGCCGGGGACTTGCGTCTCAATACTTAGGCAAAGTCACTTGGATTACTAATCTAGGCTTTGATTCATTTATTCTTTTATATTTTGCAGTTACTATACTTCTTTTCTTTTAATTCATTGTATCTGTGTTGCTGACTGTTTGTTGTAGCTTTGTGATTCTGGTTTATGCGAGGTACTATTCCTGCTAGTGATTTAGCTTACGACCCAGAAATTGAGAAAACAGCTAGGAGGAACAGGGGAGTAGTAAGGAAGCAAAGGTTACTAGTCAAGCAGGCACAACACAGAGAGGCTACTTCGTCCTCTCTCAATCCTTCTTTATCTGAAATCATAGAGAAAGCAGAAATGGCAGAGGAAAGACCAAGAATTACTCTTGGTGATCATGCAGTTGCTACTGGTACTACTCATTTCTCTAGCATTGCCACTCCTGCAATTGCTGCCACTAATTTTGAGATGAAGCCATCACTGTTGAATCTAATTTAGAACAATCAATTTGCGGGTCTTGATCATGAGTACTCTGCATCTTCATACTTTTATTGAGCTTTGTGGCACAGTGAAGATACATCAAGTTCCTGAAGAGGTGATTCGGATGAAGTTGTTTCCTTTCTCACTACTTGGGAAAGCTAAGATGTGGCTCAATGCTCTACCACATCAAAGCTTAACCAGGTGGTCTGACATAGAGACAAAGTTCTTGGCAAGATTCTTCCCTCTCGCTAAGATAAATCAAGCAAAGAGTGAGATTGTTACATTCTCTCAGAAGCAAGATGAACTTCTTTCCGAGGCTTGGGAGAGATACAAATCCTTGTTGAGGAGATGTCCAAGTCATGGATTTGATGACCTTACTCAGGTTAATATTTTTCTAGGTGGATTGCAGCCACGGGTGAAAATTCTATTGGATGCCTCAGCTGGAGGTAGTATGCGTTTTAAAACACCAGAGGAGGCTATAGAGTTGATTGATGCTATAGCAGCAAATGATTATGATTTGCCAGCTGAAAGGGATTCAAGACAGAAAAGAGGAATTTTAGAGTTGGGATCTCAAGATGCTTTATTAGCTCAAAATAAGCTCTTGTGCCAGCACATTGAAGCTCTTACCAAGCAAGTTGCTCGAATTCCACAACAACTACAATCCACTCAGCATCAAGTTCTAAGTTGTGATCTTTGTGGGTTGAATCATCCTCACGGGCAGTGCATTGATACTTTCCCATCTCATGGAGAAGATGTGAATTACATGGGGAATCAAGCTCGACAAGGAGGAAATTATTGTGGTAATTATGGGAAGAATTGGCAATCACACCCTAGCACAGGGTGGAACCAGAATGATATTGCTCAGTCTAGTCGACCTCTTATGCAAAGGCCCAACTGGTATGATAGGCAATCTAAATTGGAAGAAACATTGAATCAATTCATGCAGGTCTCAATCTCTAACCACAAGAATAATGAAGCATCTATAAAGAATTTGGAGATTCAAATGGGGCAGCTGGCCAAACAATTGGCTAAAAATTCTGGTGGAAATTTTTCAGCCAATACCCGTACTAATCCAAAGGAGAATTGTAGTGCAATTACAACAAGAGGTGGTAAGAGAGTGGGTGTGTTGGAGGATGAGGAAGAGCAGCAAGAAAAAGAGGTAGAAATGAGAGAGGGAGATGGAGAAAATAATGAAAAAAAATAAAAAAATTAGAAAATGCAAAAGAGAATGTCATAGAGGGAGAAGAGTTGGCTGAGGAAGTTGCTGTTAAAAAATCAAAGAGCCAGCTAGCAAGAGAATTGAAGATGAAATCCAAGGTGTCTAGTACCAAGGATATGCCATATCCCCCTGCCCCAAGCAAAAAGGATAAAGAGAAGCAATTTGTATGCTTCATGGAGCTTTTTAAGAAGCTTCAGATCAACATTCCATTCTCAGAGGCATTGGAGCAAATGCCCACTTATGCAAAATTCATGAAAGACCTCTTGACAAAGAAGAAAAAGTTCATTGAGCAAGAGATCATTGAGTTAGAAGTGGGGTGTAGTGTCATAATTCAAAAGAACTTACCTCCCAAGTTCAAGGACCCTGGAAGTTTTACAATTCCAATCACCATTGGGGACCTATCAGTTGGAAGAGCACTGCTAGACTTGGGTGCAAGCATTAACCTCATGCCTTTGTCTATGTTAGATAGAGTTGGTCAAGTGGTAGTAAAACCGACCCACATGACTTTGCAGCTAGCAGACCGGTCCATCAAGTATCCCTATGGTGTGATTGAAAACATGCTAGTCAAAGTTGACAAATTCACATTTCTAGCTAATTTTGTGATTTTGGACATGGAAGAGGACTCTACTGTTCCTATTATCTTGGGGATGCCATTTATGAAGACTGCACGAGCAATCATTGATGTTGGGGATGGTGAATTAAAATTGAGGGTCCAAGATGAGGTGATCACTTTCAATTTATTTGAAGCCACGACCCTTCCGAATGATAAGGGTGCTTGTTTTCGAATGGATGTGCTGGATGAGGTAGTGTGTGAGGCTACAAAGAAGCTGAAAAAATCAGTTCCAGATGATGTAACCCGTTTGAATCCACCTCCATTCTCACTGCTTAGGAAAGCTAAATTGTGGCTCAATGCTTATGATTCAGCTAAGCATTACAAGGAAAGGGTGAAGTTGTATCATGAACGAAAGATCTTAAAACGAGAGTTTCAGCTAGGACAACTTATGCTCCTTTACAACTCCCGATTGAGACTCTTTCCAGGAAAGCTGAAGTCAAAGTGGTGAGGGCCATTCAGAGTTAAGCAAGTTAAGCCTCATGGAGCAATACAAGTGGATGTTTCCTCCAAGGAGAGCTGGGTGGTAAATGGCCAAAGACTTAAACTCTACTTGGGCAGTGAAATTGAGCGAGCTTATTCCACCGTTGCATTGAACAACCCTTAAAGTCTTGGCTTGTCAAGCTTGTGACATAAAACGAGCGCTTTATGGGAGGCAACCCATCATTCTTAATCCAAAAACCAGTTAGCATGCATTCAATTTCAATTATTTTGTGTTAGTGTGTTTTAGGTGTATGTACATGGTTTATCATTGTGTTTGCTTCTTAGTCGAGAAAGCATTGTGATTGTGAGGGCTTGAGGAACTTCATGTTGAGCTATGCTTGAAAATTTTGAAAATTTGCAGAAAAATTGAAATCCACGCTCAGCATGAAGTTCCAAGCTAAGCTATATCAGTGCAGAGGTAGAAAAATAGCTCTCTGGAGGTGCCATGCTAAGCCTCAGTCCCACGCTGAGCCTCAAAACTTAAACTTGGAAACTGGGAGTTCTCTCTAGAACTCCCACGCTTAGCTTAAAATCCACGCTCAGTGTGGACGTGGCAGAGTAATTGGGCTCCTGGAGCTCCCACGCTAAGCCTCAGTCCCACGCTTAGCCTGGGAGTTCCTTTTTCATTAAATGTTGTCACACTCTCTCTCCAGACACCTATTTCTTTCCCTCTACCACTCCTCAACCTCTCACAAACACTCTCAAACCCTAAGTCTCTTTCTTTGCTTCCTTGGCCGTGTTGCTCTTGGTGTGGGTAGGCTCCATTTTCTCTCCTCTTGTTCAAAGACACAAAGGTAAGTCCTTTTCCCCTAACCTTGTGTGGTTCCCTCCATTGTATGTTTCTTGGTTCCCATTCCTATTTTTCCCCAATCATCTAATCCCCCAACCCATTTTTCGTGCAAACCCTTGTATCCATGGTGTTCTTGAGCTTATTTTCATGGTTGTTGTTCATTGATGATATTTGCACATTTGGGGTGGTGTATTTTTGAATGGGTCTTCTTGAAACCCTTGGAAACTTTGTTTGCGTGACTACCCAGTATAAGATCTACGCTTTTTCTGCGTTTTTGGTTGTGAATGACGAAATTTTTGGGCCAAAAGGGGGAGCTAAGTGCTGCACCCATGACGCTGAGCGTGGGCCTGGCGCTCAGCGTGACCCTGGCAACAACTCTGCCCTGTTCCTACACGTCTAAGCTGGGCGTGAGAGTGGCGCTAAGCGTCCCTGTGACAGCCCCATTTGGCCCTTGTTGGTCATACTTGTTGTGCTTTAATGGGTGAATTTTAGAAGCCTTCTTTGTTCACACTTTAAATGAGTTGGTTGTCATGTTAACTTTTCTTCATTGTGGTTCATTGGTTGGCTTTAACCTTTAATTTCATTGTCCTTGCATTTTTATGTTGCCCAATTTTTCAGGATGGCTCCACCAAAGACACACCCAGAGAAAAGAATTAAAACTACTGCAGGGCGACCATTTCGTGGCCCTTCATTTGACTCTCACACCTTCCGTGACAAGGAACATCAAGAATTTTATCCCAAGTTGGAAGAAAGAAGTCTCTGGATGGAAAAGATGGTCAAACTCAAGCCAACTGAATATCCAGAATTCCAAGCAGAAATACAAAGAAGGAAGTGGGAAAAGCTAGCCTCCTACATGGCTCCTGCTAACATTTCTGGTGTTCAAGTGGCTCAAATTTACAATTGAAATTGCCTTGATCATCTCTAAACAACATATGCTATGCAAACTCAAAAGAAATGTTAGCAGGAGCCATGTAGGAGGCTAGCTTTTCCCACTTCCTTCTTTGTATTTCTGCTTGGAATTCTGGATATTCAGTTGGCTTGAGTTTGACCATCTTTTCCATCCAGAGACTTCTTTCTTCCAACTTGGGATAAAATTCTTGATGTTCCTTGTCACGGAAGGTGTGAGAGTCAAATGAAGGGCCACGAAATAGTTGCCCTGTAGTAGTTTTAATTCTTTTCTCCGGGTGTGTCTTTGGTGGAGCCATCCTGAAAAATTGGGCAACATAAAAGTGCAAGGACAATGAAATTAAAGGTTAAAGCCAACCAATGAACCACAATGAAGCAAAGTTAACATGACAACCAACTCAATTTAAAGTGTGAACAAAGAAGGCTTCTAAAATTCACCCATTAAAGCACAACAAGTATGACCAACAAGGGCCAAATAGGGCTGTCACAAGGACGTTTATCGCCACTCTCACGCCCAGCTTAGATGTGTAGGAACAGGGCAGAGTTGCTGCCAGGGCTACGTTGAGCGCCAGGCCCACGCTCAGCGTCATGGGTGCAGCACTTAGCTCCCCAAGCCCAAAAATTTCGTCATTCACAACCAAAAACGCAGAAAAAGCATAGATCTTGTACTGGGTAGTCACGCAAACAAAGTTTCCAAGGGTTTCAAGAAGACCCATTCAAAAATACACCACCCCAAATGTGCAAATATCATCAATGAACAACAACCATGAAAATAAGCTCAAGAACACCATGGATACAAGGGTTTGCACGAAAAATGGGTTGGGGGATTAGATGATTGGGGAAAAATAGGAATGGGAACCAAGAAACATACAATGGAGGGAACCACATAAGGTTAGGGGAAAGGGACTTACCTTTGCGTCTTTGAACAAGAGGAGAGAAAATGGAGCCTACCCACACCAAGAGCAACACGGCCAAGGAAGCAAAGAAAGAGACTTAGGGTTTGAGAGTGTTTGTGAGAGGTTGAGGAGTGGTAAAGGGAAAGAAATAGGTGTCTGGAGAGAGAGTGTGACAACATTTAATGAAAAAGGAACTCCTAGGCTAAGCGTGGGACTGGGGCTTAGCGTGGGAGCTCCAGGAGCCCAATTACTCTGCCACGTCCACACTGAGCGTGGATTTTAAGCTAAGCGTGGGAGTTCTAGAGAGAACTCCCAGTTTCCAAGTTTAAGTTTTGAGGCTTAGCGTGGGACTGAGGCTTAGCGTGGCACCTCCAGAGAGCTATTTTTCTACCTCTGCACTGATATAGCTTAGCTTGGAACTTCATGCTAAGCATGGATTTCAATTTTTCTGCAATTTTTCAAAATTTTCAAGCATAGCTCAACATGAAGTTCCTCAAGCCCTCACAATCACAATGCTTTCTCGACTAAGAAGCAAACACAATGATAAACCATGTACATACACCTAAAACACACTAACACAAAATAATTGAAATTGAATGCATGCTAACTGGTTTTTGGATTAAGAATGATGGGTTGCCTCCCATAAAGCGCTCGTTTTATGTCACTAGCTTGACAAGCCAAGACTTCAAGGGTTGTTCAATGCAACGGTGGAATAAGCTCGCTCAATTTCACCGCCCAAGTAGAGTTTAATTCTTTGGCCATTTGATTTCCATGCGGTTGATTTTGCTTGAGTCTCTTTTGAGTTTGCATAGCATATGTTGTTTAGAGATGATCAAGGCAATTTTTCTTGTAAATTTGAGCCACTTGACCAAAAAGCCAACCTAACAAAAAAAAGTGAATCCATTACACCCTACTTTGAGCCAAACAGTGAATTCATTAAAAACCTTGAAGCCCTTAAGAAAAACAAAATTCTCTCACACCTTAGGAATATGAGAGCAGTCAAATTGATCATAAGGGGAGAAAGGTCTTAAGTTTGGGGTATTTTGGGGTGATCATTGTTGTTGAGCATATTAATGAATGTACATGTTATGGTTGTACCACTGTGGCCTTTAGTCAGCTATTATTCAGTTTCCAAAAATAAAATTTCAAAATTCAAAAATCAAGAAAAAAAAATCAAAAGAAAAAAAAATATATATCAAACATCAAAAAGTGATTAAATTGTGTGAATAAGTGTGTTGTGTGATTTATATGCTTTGGGTGAAGGTAGTATCTTGGAACTTCTGGGAATAGAGAAAGGAAGAGGAATTATACATGGTGATCATTAAGACTTGCTCTTCTACTCCTGTGGTGTCATTTGTTTACCCAGAAAAACCAATTTCTTTTGTTAGCCCAGCCACATTACAACCCATGAAAGACCTTGTGATTATGCATGATTATGTGACTGTTTGAATTTGATTGAGATGAAAAGCAAAGTTGATTTGTGTGATTCAATTGTGTAAATTTGAGAGACTCCCACCTAAATACACTTGTGTGATGAGAGAAACACTGATCTTGGTGAGGAGGAGGTTGTTCACTAATTTTCATTAGTATCATTGCCATGCTTGTTAATCCCTTTGGGAATGTTGCAATACACTTCTGATATCAAATTGTGTGGGCACCACATTAATTGGCTGATCAAGTGTAAACATTTTCTGGTGTTCAACTATTGGAAGACATGTATGACTGTTTTGTGTGATTACCAGTTTTCAAATTGTGTTCAATTAGGAGATTAGGTTGTGTGTTAACTTAGTTGCATTTTTCTTTGCTTGAGGACAAGCAAGATCTTAAGTTTGGGGTATTGATAAGTGTTATGATTTCATTAAGTTTATGGCCTAGTTTGAAGCACTTATATCAATTTTCCTTGCTTTAGACTTTGTTTTTAACTCAAAACATATCTAAATTGTTAGGTGATCACATTTTGTTTTTGAATCATGTTTTTAGGTAACTTACAAGTATTTGGTTGTTGTTTTGTAGTTTAGGAGAAAGCTAGGAAAGAAGGAAGGAAGTCAAGCACAAAGTGGTGAATTCGAAGTTGAAAGAATTTTTGGTTAAGTCCCCAGGCTAAGCCCCAGATCCAGGCTTAGCCTCAGCTTGGCAGAGAGTCCCTGGAACAAAAATTCAATCCTCACGCTGAGCGTGGAACTGAGGCTGAGCGTGGGAGTCCCAGAACCTCATTTCACTCCAGACCTATCCTCAAGCTTAGCGTAGCTTCTCACGCTTAGCGTGGATTGTGCTTACATGCCATTATTCACATAAGACAAAAGCTTTTATGACCTAAAAGTGGGATTTTCGAGGAGAGAAGCAAGGAGGATCATTCTTGGAGTTTGTGTGGCGGCTGGAGAGCTCTGGAACCTTCAAGATCAAGCTTCTTCCTTTCTTCATCATTTGTAGAGTTCTACATGTCTATGTGTAGCTAAACTCACCCTTGTTGGGGTTTGATATAACTAAACCTATTCTCATGTATAAACTCTAAGCTATCAATCTAAGTTGTTATTTAGTTTTATTGTTCTGTTTCTGTGCATAATGCTTGTTATGGCTTGATCACCCTTAACTTGAACTTGAGGTTTTTAAGAGATTGAGAAATGATTTTAAACCTTTGACTTAAAATAGAGTAGCTAATGGTGCTTATTGCTAGAGATAGAGTAAATGCCATTGGTCTTTCTTAAGCTCTGGTTTTTAAAGCTGGTTTCTTGGTTAAACTATGCAAGAGATTGATAGTTTAAGTTGGAAACTTAGATGCCAACTTGTAAGAGATTAGGGTTGGTTACTTTTGAGAGTGATTGATAAATTATGAATAATAACTATTGTGAACTTAGTGATAAACATGAGAGGAAGGTTTAGTGAAGTCAAACCCCAACAATTTATTAATATTGCATTAGAATCAAGTTTTGCACTCTAAGTGTTTACCAAAATACCAAAAAGAATTGTTATTGCTTGTGTACATTATTTACTGCAGCAAATCAAACTCTTATTGCTTTTTGGTAGCTTAGTTAGTATAACAAGTAAAATTGCAAAGTGTTGCGCAAGTCCCTTGGAAGACGATACTCATACTTTCATTGAACTACTTATACGATTTGGTACACTTGCCAAACGAGATAACATGTTCCTAGTCCAGTGTGATCATAAGCTTGACATGCTACATGTTATTTGAGTTAGAGTTAGCTGCCTATACCAGCGTACTTTGGGACTGGATTCTTAGAGGTGGTCTGCTGATGGGCAATGGGGATTTGGTTCGGTTCTAGGAAGATGTGTGGCAGCAATAAAGTTTGATTTTAATGGAGCATGACAGTATTGGTATTGAAATTGCAATGTTCATAAATGGAGCAGGTTGTTATCCTCTACTTCATGTAGTTGTAAGGTATTAAAGGGTGTTTTACCTGCTTTTTATTCAGTATTAATTCAAGCAAGACTTGATTACTCACTTCGATACCAAATTTAGAATATGAAAAAAAGGGTGGTTTAAATATATTACAAATATGTAACACATTGAAACAATCAATTTTAGTTGTAAGATGCATAGAAAGGAAATATGCTTCTTACTCCCCTAGATGACAGTTCTTTCTTTTTAAACGTGTAACCACCCACATTAACATTACAAAAACAGCATAAAGTTTAACCTCAAATAACACGATGTTTACATAAAACAACAACAGGGCCAAAGATGATACAGGCCAAGAAGCACTCGATGTTAAGCAGATAGCACGTTAAGACCAATAGGACTCCTAACCCTTTGTTTCCCATTGTTCCATATCAAGGCACCAAACACAAAGTTTCCATTGCTATTCTTGAAAGGGAAGAAATCAATCCTGAAAGTTATCTTCTGCCCAGTTTTCCAGAACTTCAATTCTGCTGGAGTAATTATAACCTTCACACCAGATGGATTTTCAACACTTGCAGAATATATTGTTGGCTCATGGCCATAATAAGTAACTGTACGATAAACTGATAAATTTCCATTCAATTTGGACACACCAATTGAAGGATAATTGAAGTTGTAGGAAGCTGTAAGAGGTTTATGACATTGAGTAAGACCCCCAGTGAAGTTCTTAAGTTGTGCTGGGTTTGCCCCATTGCTGCACAGAAAATTCAGAACATCTTGGAGATTAAAATCATATACTAATCCAGGATTGAGTGATGAAACTGGGTTAACATGTCCCGATCCATAGTCAAATGGTGTGGTTTGAGTTCCATTTGGATCTCTTTCTATGATGCGGTGTGTGTTATCCAAAACTGTGGCTGTAACATCAGAACAAAGGCATTAATTTAGGATGATCACAATTGCAAACATCTATTATCAAGGTTTTTGTTGTTGTCAAAGACTTCTGTAGCATGAACATTTTACCTGTTGTCATTATTGCAGACTTTATGGCTGCAGGACCCCAGTGAGGGTGGTGAGATTTTATAATTGCTGCAACTGCGGTTATGTGTGGGCAAGACATTGATGTTCCTGAAATGATGTTATAGTTGACAGATCGTTGTTCAACTGTGGCTTCAGTTGCAACTGGAGACCATGCTGCCAAAATATTCACTCCAGGTGCTGTGATGTCAGGCTGCATAATTGGATGAGAGAACATTAATTTGCATATTAATTATAGGATCAACCTTCAACACCATCTCTTCTACATTTTTGTGTGTAACATGAAGTTAAACTAGGAAGAATCTGCAGTGCATGTAGATTTAAACATTTAGTCTACTGAGTAAGCTTGCCTTAATAATTTCTGGTGTTATTATATTTGGCCCAATGGAAGAAAAAGCTGCCATTTCTGGTGCAGGTTTTGTACCAACTACAGTTATTGTAGGGTAGATTCTAGCAATGGGATTCCTGACATAATAAAAGCATTAGCAGACAATGTTTCATGAATCAATCTTTTGACAATGAAGCGTGACTAACTTCAATATTGGAGATTTTTTCTCTTTTTTAACAAACTTTTAGAACTCACTTCTCTGTCTTTATATATGCTTGAAGCACTTCTACGGCATCCTGACCAATGAGAGTGCTAGGGATGACAAATTGGAAACCAATATCTTTGGCATTATGATCAATAAGTATCATTCCAACACCCCCACCTTGCCTTATTTCTATGGCCTTGGCTTGTCTGTCATCACTGAATTGCTCAATAGTACATATCACAATTTTACCCTTGATTAAGGTAGGATCTAGAGTGTTGTTTTTGCAGAAGCTGTTAACAAAAGAAATCAAAGAATTAGGATTAAAAAATTGAAACATGTCATTCCAGATGTCTTGGGTTTAAAATCATCACCCTAAAATAGTTCATGTACATTTATGTAGAATATGACAAACAATCAATTCTAAGTTTTGCCATTGGGAGTCAAACTAGACGTTTGATTCTAAATACCCACCATCTTTTTGCTAATGGTTTAATGATATGGAAGACAGGGAGACTAGTTTTTTCTTTCTTTATAAAGAAGCTTTTTCAGGATTTAAAACAAGTATTGTCTCATTTTCCCTCTATAGTACTGATTTTAATGAGTTTTAATATTGCCTAACGAGTAGAGAGTAGACACCAGATGGCAAAAATTCATGTATAATCTGAATTTTTTATCAACAATGAAGTTTGTGCTTAGCCAATGCAGAACATACCTTGCGTTCGTTGCTGAAACTCCGGCTGCTGCTGCAGCACTTCCATATATCAAACCATATGATTGCTCCATTCTTATTGGATTCAAAGAAGAACCCTGAAGGCACATAAACCTCTAATGATTTACTAACTAGTACTGATAGGCATTAAATCGTGTAAAGATTTGTGTTATTGACTTCACCTTTAAAACCTTAGCGTTACCAAGAAGGACATTTGTACTGAAATCCCTGTCTATTGTGCTAGCAGCAGCAGTGAGGATCCAAGGAGCAACATTGCATGCTGTACGTGGAAAAACTGAGTTTCCAGCTGAAGCAGAAACAAGAACACCCTTTTGGAATGCATGGAATGATCCTACACTGACTGCATCCTCAAAGTAAATAGGCTGGGGAGGGTCAGGACCAAGGGAAAGAGATAGTATGTCAACTCCATCATGGATGGCATCATCCATGGCAGAAAGAATATCAGCATCACTGCAAAACCCAAACCAACAGGCCTTGTAGATGGCAAGTCTTGCACCTGGAGCACCACCTCTAGCAGTTCCTTTGGCAATGCCAAATAAGCTGACATTAGCAACAATGGACCCTGCTATTGTGGAAGCTGTGTGTGATCCGTGTCCATTTTCATCTCGTGCTGACCGGAAAAAAGTCTTGTTAAGGCTCTCTAGAGGACCATTTTCTGCTTCAAACCCTTTTGAATAGAACCGGGCACCAATTATTTTCCTGAAAAATGCAAACTCCGGGTGAGATGGCATATAGTTACCAATGACAATCTTTATAATTCTATAGCATACCATGAGTAAGCTTCTATCATGAACAAACTATCTTAAAAGTTTAAGCTATTAGTAACATGAATAGTTGTATTAAATCTCTAAATCTAATAAATTCCCTCGTGTAAGAGTCCTTTGAACTTTAAAGTTTGGATAATACACAATTCCATCTACTTTCGGCTGAAACTCAGTTTTTTATTAGAATTTAGAAGAATGAGGTAAAGATATAACTCTAGACCACTTGGTTATAGAAGTTCTAATACCATATCATAAATCAACTATACCAAAAATTTAAACTATAAGGTGGAAACACAAATGATTTTATATTACACCTCATAACAGCTTCAAGTGCATAATTTGTTTACTTTGATATGTAGATTTAGCACATCAATCTTAAAAACCAGTCTATGATGGATTTTGAATTCCAAAGTCAGTTCTTACTTGTTGCAATTGGCTAGTGTAAAATTATCCCCTCCAACACACTCTCCCTTGAATTTTTTAGGCACAGGACCTAATCCATAATCAGTGAAGCTTTCGGACTCTGGCCAGACTCCTGAAAAGTGAAAATAAATGTTAAGTCACTCATGTAAAGCTGAAAGAAAAAAGAGAGTATCAAAGAAAGTATTTACCAGAGTCAACAACACCAACAATGACATCAGATATAGTGCCCAGCGCTTTATGGTTGCCCTTGTAGACAGTCTCTAATCCAAGAAAATCCCAAGAATGTGTTGTGTGGAGTTTATTCATTTTGCTCTCAAAAACGGATACTACTGAGTTATGTTCTGAAACATAATTCAAAACGTCATTCAGAGCCTGAGCAAGTAAATGGTTAATGGATTCCATATAGCATATGCTTTTGCACTTTGAAACATGGGCATATACACTGTATGAAGCATAGACACCTTTATTTCAAAGTGTTGCAGTGTCGAACATGTTTCTTACACCAAAACTTGTTTGACACATGTCAAACACTTCTAATTAGGTGTCCAATTAAAAAATTATTTTTTGTTGACTTGGATACTTAAGCCGACACTTTTACACAGTTCAGACACTTGATGACATCTCTATATTTTTTTCTCATCTATAGGAAATATTACAAAGATAACAATGAGGATCAAACATAAGTATTCTCGCATGGCTAGACTAACCTAGTGGCGGGTTGAGACCTCTACATGGATGTACACACTAATATTATTAAAAAAAAATCATTTTTTAACTTTTAGATAAGTCAATTAAAAATATAATAGAAAATGTTAAAAAAGTAATGTCTCTCACTTTTTTTTAGGCTTGTTATCATGGGAAAAACATATAAGGTTGGTTTAAAAAGTGAATATACCATGTTTTTAGATATTTTGTTATTTACTCATATTTCAATTCATTTCATTAAAGTCTCTTTTTACGTTTGTGTATGTCATGTCCCGGTATCTTTTGTTTTAAACATCTGTCATGTCAGATAGTTCAGTGTCCACGTGTGTCTGGTTTCCGAGTCTGTCCAATGTCTGTGTCAGAGTCCATGCTTCATAGTATACAACTCCAAATTGGAGTCACCCCGTTTAAATCTGAGAAGCCATTCTCAAAGTATTGAATTAGTTTTCATCTCTTAATCAAAATGTTTCGTTGTTCAATTAATATAGTGGAAAGATAAAGACAGAGATATAAAACTGGAATACAATACCTGCAAGTTGATTAGCTTGCTCTGGTGTAATCATGGCTGAGAAGCCTTGAAAGCTTTTACTGTAGTGGTGGAGTGCTGCTGACTTTGCCCCACTGAGGCTGAAAAGTGTAAGAAAATTACACAGGAAGACTATGTTAGCCTAAGTTATTCCATTCTGAATAAATCAAGCTTAAAAGATAACCGATACTCATAATTAATTTCATGAATTTATCTCAAATTGAGTTACATGCCTTCCAGTAACTGTAGCTAATATCTCATGGTTTGCTCTGACCACAGATTCTGAATTGGGGTGTGAATGATCTCCCATGTAAACTATATAATGCTACATCAATGCAAATCCAAAAGTCAGTTTCGTTCTACGTAAGTAATTAGGAGCTGCAACTGCAAGTAATGTAGCTCATAGGTTGTAGATGCATGCAACTCACGTAGACAGCATGCATAAAGTTCAAGTGAATTAAACAAGGATTACTTGATAAATACCCCACTCAGAATGCTATTTACCTTTGGGGTGGATCCATTCACCAATGTGTACCCAATGAACAGATGGATGAAAAGGCTTAAAATTTTGGCACTCCCCATGATATGCCCAAAGGCTCCAGAATAGAAAGAAATGGTGACTATTTTATGGTAGGTGATTCGCCCATTTTATAGCCAAAACGAACCAAATTACATGCCATGTCACATAAAAATATCAGTTGCCGGCTTTATATGTTTCTGTTTACAACTTGGTGTACATTTGGGATTCTTTAAAAAGTAAAATGACATTCACAAAAGGAGTTTAGATAAATATATATTTATTAAACTAACAGCATTTGGACGAATTATAAATGGCAATTATGGGATTCATACTTGTATCTTTCACAACTACATTATGTTGAAATAGGACAAATTTAGCAATATTTAAAACTCCAAAGGACGGGTCGTTCCCTTGTCTGAACTCGAAAGTGTTTTGTTGGAAACCACGAATCGCATATGCTTACAGAGTTACAGACCAAAAGCTACATTGCATTTCAGATTATTAAAAAAGTTAATAAATAAATAAAAAAAGATAAGCTGCAGTTCATTACTACATGCTTCTGCCAAAAATGCTTCATTCTTTGATTCTTTCAGAAGAGTTTACGACCATATTAGACTTCAAAATTTCTGGTACTGGCTGAATCCTTCTAGTGTGGTTTTTCTTTCTTACACACTTTTTTTTTCCTACTTCATAATTTTCCCTATCCCTCTTCAAAGGATGTCAAAAAAATCTATCTTGCTTTTGATATGTCCATATGGTAGATCACCTTCGTAACATTTGGAATCGATCGTAACTAGACACAGTTTACATGTGACTTGTTCAAATCAACTGGCCGTCCTAACGAAACAAACAATTAGAGGTGGCCAAAAAAGTTAATTATTTCCATTGATGACTTTTGACTGTCACCATTTAGCAATGCCTGCTGTTCTCTCACAAATCACAGCTAATAAAGACGACTTTTCCCGGCATTTCTTCACATATATAAATCACGTATTGGACAATTTATATGCATTTTAGAAGTAATTTGAATTGCAAACTAATCTCACATTTGGTTGAACAATCTGCTCAAAACAAGAATTTTTTGTTAAATGAATAGCCTAATCAACATCTTTAGTAATGAAACTAGTTTTGTCTCTTACGGCTTGTTAGAGTATAGTTATAACTAATTTAAAATTTGTGACTCCGACTTTCAAAATGCAGACCAAGATGAGTAACCAGCATCACATATTCACATGCAATTTATTTTTCTGATCGTTTCAGACTATTCGTATACACAATTTATGAGAAGTAAAAATATGCATTTCACTTGATCCAATAGCTCTGTAAATTACAAATCATAACATGTTAAAACTGGTGCAGATGGTTGAAGAAAAATTCCATCAGAATTATCCTTCCTCTCCGAACTCCTTTGTGAATCTCTCATGAATGTCAAGGTCACCCTTGCTTACTGTAGGTCTTTGTCTAGCAAGTACTTTGTCAAAATCTGTTCTCGATATAGGTGGTGGCAGGATCTGTACAGCCAAAAAGAACAGAGAAACTCTTATTGTCTAATTATCATTTAGAAAAAGAAGTTCTGCAGTCCTCCTGTCATCAAAATCTGCAGCATATTGAATACCTGAGAAGCAAGTCCTTTCGTAGCAAGCTCCTGCATTGTAATTTGTATTGCACTCTGTTGCTTTGGCCCACATGGGATCCACATACCCTCAGGATTCTTAAAGAAAAACATGGCATCTTGGGTTTTGCGAACAGGTTCGAATAAAACATCCTTCACCTGTAGAATAGGTCCAATTACTGTTACATTGAAACTCATCTAAATAAAATGATCTTTACCGGGTATTCCATTTAGAAGTCAAACTTACACAGACAGATATATCTGAACCTGAAAACCCCTCTGTCCTGCGAGCCAAATGTTCAAAATCACTTTCAGCCAGGTTATGGGGAGTATCTCCTAGGTGCACCTGTTCAATTTATTAACCAAGAAAAATACATAGTAAGACCGTTTGCTAGGTTCACAATACACAATAAGACATATAATTCAATGAACATCATCATGTATATTGCTCATGCCTTGAACATGTGTTGTCGAGCCTTCCTATCAGGTAGGGGTATGTATATGCGCTTATCAAAACGCCGCCTTATTGCCTGTAATTACAAGTTGATTAATCAAAACAGTATCCCATTGACTCGAGATAAAAATAACTAAACAGAACTTACTTTATTATTACCTGATCTAGAGCATAAGGTGTATTTGTAGCTGCTAGAACAAGAACTTTCTGATCATTGTGTCCTACACCCTACAATATAAAGTGGATCATAAATTACATTATGATTGGGAACAAACACACACAAAAAAAAAAAAAAAAAAAACATTAACACCAAAGCTGTTGGAAACCTTGAATCTTCTGAATAAGTAAAATAAGGGAACATAATAATTGTAATTATTGGAACAGGGGGGATTGAACAGTTTTTTTTTTTTTTTTGAAAAAAAAAAATTACTTGCTAATGTGTTCACTGTTCAGCTTAAGAAAAAGAAGCTAAATACGACAGGACTTGAGTTGTCAATTAAAAAGTGTGAGCAACTTTCTGCACGACTTAAAATCATCAAACAACTTACTTTACAGATTTTTTACATGCAAAAAATAGTGTAATACTATAACCAAGTCTGGGCTTGGCACGTCAGGTGATGATGGATGCCTAAAAAAATAATACATACTCCTTCCGGTTTTTTTTTAATAAGATCCAATTAACTAACTAAAAAGATTAAGAAAATTAGTTAATTTAGTTGGTAGCATTAAATTTCCCCTAAATTTAACTTTTTTTTCTTCAAAAATTACCCTTATAGTTAATTTTTTTCAAACACTTTTAGTGATTTTAATTTTTTAATATCTCTCATCACTAATATATTTATTGCTCTTATTTTTATGAGCTATGTATGTGAAGGGGAAACGTAAGGTTCCTAAAATTCTCCCCATTCGAGGCAAAGTTAGACTCCCAAAGAGTAGTATTAATGTATTCCACCTACTATTTATTGAACTCATAGGAATCACTCATAATTAAGGATATTTTTGTAAAAAGATAATAAATAATTAATGCAAAAAACATTCTCGATTGGTTCTTATAAAAAAAGACCAAGACAAACCTCCAATTTGATTCTTATTAGAAAGAGAGGGAGTAATAATAACAACTACGTCTACAACTGTTTACACCATTAAAAAATTGAATAGTTGATATCAAGAATCACAATTTCTAATAAGATGATTAAAAACCTCAAGAAACAAAGAAATACCAAAAAAAAAAAGCAAGAACGGAATATAATAGATGTGGATATAAGGCAATATGCACAATGGTGGAATACTCAAACAAATTTGCAGCATAAAAACTGTTGAATTATAATCGTGAGGTGTTAGGAAAGGGAGAGAGAGAGAGAGAATAAAGATAATAATATTCTTAAGTATGGTGTGTAATAATAATATAATATGATAGAAAATCTAATATAATAGTCCTAGCTATAATAATACATGGATCACACACATCATTCAGCTCAGTTAAAGACCAAATCTTCAGAGATATTATTCACCATAAGATTCCTCTTAACTTCATCCAAAGTCCTTCTAAGATTTTCTAAAATATTCTAAGACACAAAAAGGATATAATAGGAGATTTTACAGCCATTCCAACAAGAGACGGCCATTTGTGTCAGATGGCTCTAGATGGCTTATTAAAGAAAACAATAAAGATCAAGATATTTCACAAATGTTGCAATTATAGCACAATAACATGTAACAAAAAAGACATAACTATTGATAAGAAGACACTGAATTACCTCAACCCTGTTCTTCAAATCAACTATTGATAATTCATCAACATTCTATTGTAGAATGAATGAATCAATATATTTAAACTCTAACTGTAATATTGTTCTAATCCACATATCCCCACCACGGCACCATAAATTTATTGTAATATTGTAGAATGAATGAATGCAATTCAACGTCAACTAAGATATTGTTCTAATCCACAAATCCCCACCACGGCACCATAAATTTATTACCTGCATCTGCACCAGAAGTTCAGTTTTAATTCGTCTTGAAGCTTCACTCTCATTCCCTTCTCCACGCTGACCACACAGAGAATCTATTTCATCAATGAATATGATAGAAGGTGCACTCTCGCGAGCCATTTGGAAAAGATTTGAAACCAGTTTTTCACTTTCACCCATCCACTTTGAAACCAGGTCTGATGAAGAAACACTGGTGAAGAATTCAAAAGTTAAAACATGCTGCAAAAAAATGGCCCACCTAAGCACTTACACTCACAACCTTTTTTTCATACAAAATCACTAACAAGACATAACTACTATTACCTTCATTCCTATTTAAAAGACCTAACTTAGAACAATAATTTGTTCTTTTATATAAGATTCAATATATATTATTTCATGTATTAATTATCTTTAAACTAAAATACCCCTAATTATGATATATTCTCTTAATTTAGTGAAATACACCACTATAAACTCTTTAAAAGACGTGCGCTCTAATTGGTTAAGAGAAAGAGCAATTAATTAGGAGAGAAGTAATATAAGACTTGCACTCTAATTGGTTAAGAGAAAGAAGAGTATTAATTAGGAGAAAAAATAGTACTATATGGTAGTTTTGGGAAAAAATATAAAAGTATGACGAATTTATTGTTTTTAACTATATTAACTAGTGAATTAGGTATTTGGGTTTTATTTATAGGAACAAAAGTAGTATTAAATTTGCATTTCCTAACACATTTAGGAAAGTAAATCATAATCATAGATTCACAATCATGCATATAATGAAAGAAATGCTACGCAAAAATCGAATATTTTAACAATGATGATGATGATGTGAAATCAATCCGTATGCACATAACATTCATCCACCAAACTTGATGCGTGTTTTGATACACATTGGATGATCCAAAATCATGTTGAAATATCAACTAATGTGGTTTTAGGTAAATGCTCACATGTTTGATTCCATGTTGAGAAATAGATTGTGTCCAAAATTGATTTTGAGTTGAAGTAACTTAACTTTTGCATTGAATATATTATGAAATTTCCTACTAACTTGCCTTTAGAATACAAACATCCAAAAAAATCATATCACTAAAAAACATTTTACAGCCGTTCACCCAAACACACTTAATTAAGCTTAAACAAAAGAATATCAATAAATCTAATGTGATTTTAGGTAAATGTTCACAAGTTTTGTTCCACGTTGAGCGATTGGCACCGGATCCAGAATTGATTTTGCGATGAAATAACTTTTGCATTGAATATCAGAAAATAATCCTGAATTTTACTACTAATTTGCTTTTACATCACTTCAAAATGAATATCATCCAAAATCTATTCTATTCACACTCACCCAAACCAGCACCTAATTAAGCTGATACAAAGGAATATCAATAAATGTACCTGAAAAACGTAGAATCAGCTTCTGTTGCGACGGCCTTGGCCAGATACGATTTACCTGTCCCCGGTGGTCCGTACAACAAAAACGCTCGCCAAGGTCGTCGTTTACCTGAAACAAACCAAACGACGGGTTATTCAAATTCAACGTCCCTCCTCAAGCGAAAACCGAAACGCTAAAAACTCACCGGTGAAGAACTGAGGAAACTTGACGGGTAAGATAACGGCTTCCTGCAAGGCCTGCTTGGCGCTCTCGAGGCCCGCGACGTCGTTCCACTTGACGTTGGGCTTCTCGCGGACGATCGCGGAGTTGAGGCCGGCCCGGAGCTTGGTCTGCTCGGGGTCCTCCCCGTCGGCGTCGCCATCCTTGGGCTTGGTCTTGGGCCGCGTGGCGACGGCTGCATCCCCGTTGGAGGCGGGGCCTGCGGGGCCGTCGAGGACGGCCCGGATCTCCTCGGCCCGGCGGAGGTACTCGGTGAATTTCTGCGTGATGGCCTCCTTGATCTTAGGGTTCTTCTCGTACTTGAGGTGCGTTTTGAAGTACTCCAAGGCGTTCATGTAAAGCTGAAACGCTTTAGGGTAATTACCTTCATTGTCTTCGTGCACCGCTTGCTTCACGTACTCTATTGCTTGCTCTTTGAAATTGCTATACATCTCCTTCTCCTTTTCCCTATCCTTATTCGGATTCCAATTTTGCTTAGGGTTTCAAAGGATCTGATCGTGAAGAAGGAGAAGGAGAAGGAAAGCGCGTGGAAGAAAGAGAAAGCGTTCGTTCGTTTTTTCGTTTAGCGAGTCAGAGAAGGTTCTTCCGTCGAACCTTCCTTCCCGATTCCCTGCGTTCACGCATTTGCGGATTCGTCGATTGGAACCCTTGGATTAAGATCGAACGGTATGTGTTTTAGATGCGTGTTTGAAGTCGGCTTTATTCGTATAGAATATGAACTGCTAGATTTCATTCAACGGTTGTGATTGTTTGAATGTGTGAACGCGTGAGTAGGGAAGCTACAGGGAATGCGTAAGGCGTTGCGTTTCAATTCGGGAGTTTGTGTAACTATTTTAAAGCTATCTACGTCAATGGATTGCGTGGATTGGAGAATGATAAATAGGGCAATACATTATGGACATAAAGGAAATAATACTACAATATAGATAATAATTAATCATTTTATTTCATCAAAAAATTGAAAGAAAAAAAAATCGATTTAAATTTCAAGTTTTTTGTCATCTTTCATTTTGTTTGTCCCCCATTAAACATAGAATAAGGTTAGGGATTATTTTATACGTGTAACCATAAATTCTAACTTGCAAGCCAAACATGTTTTAAGTTCAGAAAAAATGGACTTAACTTTTCATAAGTCGTTTTAATTCGACTTACTTAACTCTCAAACTGAAATTAGATAAAATCATTATATTCTAGTTAGTTGAAGAGAGTGGGCAAATTGTTATAAACTTTCTTCGTACCGTGTTTAATTCACGTATAAGAAAAATAGAAATATGATAAATTAGAGAGAATAAATGTAATTAAGATTTAAATTTCTCATTAATTTGGTTTTTCCATTCTCATCTTTCTTAAACCCAATCCTCCTTAGTGGGTAGGGAGAAAGAGAGAACAATAACTGCCCCAACTTGTTCCTTTGCCATCCACCCCTGGCCTCTGCATAGAAATGACAATTGGAAAATGGTTTGCTACAAGTCTTGCTCAGGTTCAATGTGGGGTCACAAAAGTCAAGCTGGGCCAAATTATATCAATTTAAGTCCACCAAAAAGAATTGGACTAGAATAAATTAGCTTATTTTTTGACATATTAAGCGCTTATATATATGGTCTAAATTGTTTATTTATACTTAATTTTGCACATTCATATTATATCGGATTATCAAAATTAACTTATCTAGCATACAACTTCTCCTGTTATACTTTCCATAGGCATTAAACAAGGAACTTATTTATGCCAATCAGCAATTAATGAACTTGGAAGGATACAATGACTGTTTAATGACAGAAGTCAGCGATGGAAACTATATAATAAATTTTCAAACTTATTTATTCACTACAAAATTCAATAATTTCCAAATCTCATCAAGATAAAGGGGTTACTCTCTAAACTGCACATAATACAAGAACCAGAAACTAGTAGCGCAAGGATGCATTTACTAGATGTTCTTGCGAGTACAGAAGTAAAACCATTCTTCTACATGTAACAAACATTCTAGTCAGTCATGGAAAGACGAAGAAAAACTCTCTATTATCTTTACTTTTACGAAGGTGGCTATATATTATCAAGAATAAGCGAGTCATATAATATGTAAATCAAAAGATTGATGAAAAAACTATCATGAATATAATTCCCCTCCAATGATTCCTTCACTCGAATTCATCAACCTGTTTTATATAGCTTGTCCTCACAGGAAAGCCAGCTGCAGATTCCAAGCACTACTCCCTGGTAGGAAACAAATTAATAAAATCAGAAATTAATAAAAAACGGGGAGGGGGGAGCTCTTGGCAAGCCAAATTATACTTTCACAGAGTTTGGAAACAACTCAAACATGAAGCAAAAATTCATTACACTATACAGCATGCATCCTAACCATCTTAACCTTTTTTTTTCTTTCCAAGAATGAGGAACTGTGTAATTCCCCTTCCCCACCGCGCCAACCCCTACTTATTTTTTTAAAGCCCCTCCTTTTCACTTTAATCTACACAATATGACTAGAATTGAGAAAATTCTGCAATCAATAGAATGTACTTAATTTTTCCTTGAGAGAATTATAAGCTTGATCTATGCAATAACCCATGTTGACAAATAACCAAACTGCAATGAATATGAAGGGTAAAATAATGCTATGAAAAATCCAACATCAAATACTGTGGTAATAGTATTAGCAAAAAAAAACGTCACACAACACCTTGCCCATAGATTGAGACATTCATGAAAAATAATGCATCTTTTATGCCAAATATGAGAAGTTTATGACAGCGAGGAAATGATTATAAAAAATGGTGAATGCTCAGGAACCAGAACAGCTCAAATATAAAAATTCTGGCATCAACATAAGATTATAAAACAACAGTACATAGTATCCATGCATTCAAGGAAAGTTAGGACATTATCGTATGAAGTTGATTTGAGGCATGATAACTTTATGCAAGAACTATTGGTTTGGAAATTCCACGCCAGCAAATTCACCATGAAGTGAAAGCAGATGACCACAAATGCAAGACCAAGCACGCAACCGTGACAAACAAATTGACATGCACCAACTTAGGGCCTGTTTGGGGTCATTGCAAGTTTATGCCTTTTGCTTTTCAAAACAAAACATGTTTGGCTAAAATAGAGCTGAAATAGTTTTTAACTCAATTTCAAGTACTTTTACACTCATTTTCAAAACCAAGAATAAAGGATTTGTAAATTTAGCATTTAGTATTTAGTTTTTAGTTTTTAGTTTTTAAAAATCCACTCACTACATTTGACAATGGTCCTTCCTGCTTCCACCATTGGCACCACCACATCCACCAATATGGGCACCACTCCAATAACACTACCTCTAATACTGTCACCATTACCATCTACACCACCGCAACACACCTGTAAACTAATTTTAAAAAGATAGGGAGCTTTCAAAGTGAGATTATTTTAAAACTAAAACTAAAAATTAGTTGTAGTTTTAAAATGTTTGAAACTTCCAACTAAAAACCACCCCAAATGGACCCTTAAGGCAACAAGTTTTGCAAACTAACATCCTTGCCTGGATAAAACCCTTTATGTGATTTATTATGTAAATAATAACCAAGTATTTGTTCAATAACATGGGTGGAGTTTAAATGTTTTTGGACAAGAAAAGTACACCTGTGTTCTTGTGTCTTTCAAATTTAGGCATAGACCCAAGTAAATTCATTACCGTAAAATCCATCCAAAGGTTAACACAATTGACAAGAAATGCATGTTCAAACAATAATATCTGTTTCTGATTAATTGACATGCATAATGCACCAACATAAGCAACAATCAAGGCAGACAAAGCTGCTACTGGGAAAAACAGATTAACTGATTTCATTACGTAAATTAAATAATAAAAATTATTTCTTCAATAAAATGACACTAGTCTATGCAGTGGAATTTCCACAAATGATAAAGCACAATTTGCAGAAACAAATAAAGACTCGATGTCTCACTCCAGCCAACAGTTTAGTAGATAACTCAAGATTGCTTCTCTGAGCAGAAAATAAAAATACAGCCTTTCAGTTAAAATCACATCCACATTGACATGTGATGTGGCTAAGTGTAGGGATTCCAAATTTATAAACTTTTTAAATTTCTTCAGACTAGCTCCAAAATTATAAATTCCTAATTCATGTGCAACATCATTGCTGCTAGAAATGACCTGTGATCATAAATCTTAGGGGATCCATGAGACTGAACATGGATCATGATAGACAACACCTAACTGTTCAAGGGGAGAAATCAAGAAAAGTATTACTTTTAAAATTCTTTTAAAGAGGATAAATGAATGGCAATTTAGCATTTGTTACAAAAGCCACTGTGGGGAGTGCTAACAAGGACGAATGTATCTGGAGCAATAAATGTGATTCCAGAAGCACCGAGTAAACTGCTCATTAGAATTCAACTCTACCAAATTAATTTTCGTTAAGATAACAGTTTTATCTTATAGCATGTTTGGATGCCCGTTTTTCACCATCATATACGTCCATTCTGAAGCATTATAGAGTTGCTTCAGCATCCTTTGGATAACTTGACATGAAAACATATATACACGTGTATTATAGATGTTATTGCAAACACATGCTTAATCAATACGATACCTAAGGCCCACATTCCGTACCACTAAATAACTACAAGTGAATAACCTCATGGTACAATACAGTACAACAATGGCAAACAAACACACTTCAATTGCACAGGTAAAATCAAATCAAATCAAACCAAAGAAAGGCAAATGGTAGAGTTTAAGACAACACTTTCCTCTTATAATGAGTTTGGATGCCCATTTTCAACGCCTTACCACATCCATTCTAAAGCATTATAGAGTTGCTTCTGTATCCTTTGGATAATATGACATGAAAACATAAATTTACGTGCATTACTAACGATATTCCAAACACACTTAACGTGTACTATACCTAGCGCCCACATTCCTTACAGCACTAACAGTTTGATTGCGTACAAGTTTAGAAATGTTTTATTTTCCAATAGAGAAATTCTCAAAATCACTCCTATCGTGTATCCAAAAATACTCTAACTAACTACAGGGGAATAACCTCAAGGTACAATCCAAAAACAACAATGACAAACAAACACATTCAAGTGCATAGAATCAAATCAAACCAAAGCAATAGAGACAAAACACCATCACACATACCAGTTAATTAGCGAGCCAAAGAGAAAATGCTGCATGATGGGGACCTTCTCCAAGACCTCAGCCTTGTACATCTTGAGCAAGCCACTATTGACCTTGCTCCAGCTGGGCACCCCACTGATGTCATCCAACATGGGGGAGTGCTCAGCGAACACCCCCTTCTTCACCTTCTTGACAAAGGCAATGCAAGCAAGGTAAAGATACTCATTGGAGAAATTCTCCAGAATATCCGTATTATGAATGGACTTAGGCTTCATATACTTGTGATCAATCAACTGCGAGGACCCAAAAATGAAGGGCAAAAAATGGTAATCATCGAGCCCCCAAACACCATGGGACCCCGCAGGCTCAAGGCAGTACTGAAGCTGCAGCTTCCTCATGAGCTCAAGGTATTTGACGAAAACCCTAACCACGACGGCGGGGTAGTCGCTTTCTTCGATGACGGCGAGGCGGGCGAGGCAGTAGAGGAAGGCGGCGAAGTTGGTCTCGTGGCCGGTGCCGTAGTCGATGCGGGAGGCGTTGCCGAAGGAGTCGGTGAAGTAGGGGACAAGCTCGGCGGCGGCGTCGCGGAGGGGCTCCGGGAGGAGGGGGAGGATGAGGGATTCGGCGGCGGAGGACATTTTCTCGTGCCAGGAGCGGAAGGCGACGTTGCCGAAGCGCGCGGGTTGGGGGAGGGGAGGGGTGTCGTCGGCGAATTGGATTAGGGTTTGGAGGAGGGAGAGGAGGGAGAGGGTGGCGGGGGACTGGTGGCAGGGGTCGGAGATTTTGCAGGCGCGGACGGAGGCGGAGAGAGCGGCGACGAAGCCGAGGAAGTTCTGGCCGGAGGCGGAGGAGTGGAAGCGGCGGATGTCGTCGGGGGATTGGATGCGCTTGGTGGGGAGGAGGAAGTGGTGGGGAAGGGTGATGGGGGTCACCTTTTGGGGTTGGGGGATTGGGGCGAGGATGATGGCGCGGGTGGAGTTCGGGTCGGGGGGGATGGCGGGGGCGCGGATGGGGCGGTAGGTGGGCGGCGGGGAGGTGAAGCTCGGGCTGGGGGGAGGAGGGGCGAAGGTGGTGGGGCCGCCGCACTTGCAGCATGTGCCGGTGGTGGGAGGGGAGGAGGAAGGTTGTTGTTGGGGGTGGTTGTGGTTATGCTCGTGGTGGTGGTCGGAGTGGTGTTGGGGAGAATCTTCCATGGTGTTAGGGTGGTGATGCTGAACTGCAAAGTGGAATGGGGAAACCGGAATGGCTCAAGTGATGGGTTTTCGTTGAGGTCTTTTGTGGAGTAGTTATACAATGGTTTTCCACACAAGCATAATAAAATAAAATAAATAAATAAAAGGAAAGGGAAATTATATTTGTGTAACTTTTTTTTTCATAAAAAAAAGACAAAGAAATAGAAAATTGAAAGTAATAAATGTAGGGGATGTATGAGAACAATCCATAAATTTGAAGTTTTGAACTAATCCAAATTTATACAGAGAGTTTAGATCAAATTTTTTTAATTTTTTTATTTAATTTAATTTAATTTGATATTGTTTAACTTATTTATCAGTTAATAAAAATAATAAAAGAAAGAATAAAATTAAAAATTCTCAATTTCAACAAGAGATTTTCCATAAACAACAGGCTTATTTGTCACCTGATTTACTACATTAATCCAACTAATGACAGCTCCATCTTGAACAAAAGAAAGAATATTGCATGTTAAACCAACATATGGATGGTGATCACCACACTCATTATGGAGCATATGAATGATGATCAACACACTCATGGAACAAATTAATGGCAATATGAGAATTAGATTCAACAATAAGGTGCCTAAACCCCCGATTCCAGGCATGGCCACTCCAATATAGATGGTCCATAATTTCACATGAACCATTGAACAAAACTCAATATTCGTAGCATAAAAGAAAATCATTCTTCCATCTTGATATCAAAAAACCACCTACACCAGATTTTTTTCTCAACAGGACAAATTGAAGCATCACAATTAAGTTTTAATTGACCTACAGGAGGAGGACTCCAACCAATAGTATCTGGATTGTGCTACTACTGATGAGATATTTGTCTGTTCCCAAATTGCTCAATGCTAATAACAATAGCATCCATGCCAACCAAAATTTGTTGCAACATTTGAAGAGGATAAGAGAAGTCCTCGTTGAAAATAAATGCATTGCTGCATTACCAAAACTCACCTAATGCCACCACAAAAACTTGGGACCAAACCATTTACAAATCCATTATCCTTCACGTTCTCAAGCAACCAAGAACCAATTATTTGGCTTGAGACTTCTGAAACCACAATAGTTCCTCTTGAAAAATCACCTATTCGTATTTCTTCTAGGTTTTATACAATAGCTCTCCCTGAAATGCACTCCCATTATGGACAAGATTTCTATTAATCCTATCCAACTTCTTGATAAGACGCCTTTTATTAGCAAAAATGTTTCCAAACACAAATTTATTCCAAATCTATAGCTCTTTCTAGAAACCTTGTAAATTCTTATTCCACAGAAGAGTTCCAATGAGATTGCTCAAACATGCGAAATCACCATGAGTAATCCAAGAAGCAAGAAATCTAAAAGGCCTCTCAAACCCCGAGTCAGTACCTACTGTCTTCATCTTAATTAGAAGTAACCTGTGATCAAATTTGAATGGAGGCAAATGTAGAATTAACGCTTCCTGAAACTTCATTTGCCACTACATGTTAAACAACAACCTACCAAACGTTTGCTTTAGAGTGCCTCTCTTCAACGCAAACAGATACCCTTGGAACCCGTTATCAATAAGATCACAATCAATAATCATTTGTTGGAAACTAGAGACCCCTTTAAATGATGGTGTATTAGTCCCCTACGCCTTTCATGCTGATGAAGAATGGAATTAAAGTCCCAATAACAACCTACGCACCATCAACCTCAAAAGCAATCTCACAAATCAAGTCCTATAATCTTTGATGATTTTGGAATTGAGGGCTACTATAAACCATAGTAAGAAACCATTCACCTAAATTTTTCTAATTCACTTTTAAATGTACATGGTACCGAGAGCTACCCAAGACTTGCACCTTCCATTGGGTAGTGTCCTAAAGACACCATATACCACCAGAATGTCCAACATGCATGTGTTTCCAACAAGAAGATTAGAGAGGCAGAATACTCTCTAAGAATATCCTTAACAAGAAAGGTAAAACCTTTATTAGAAGTTCTCTTACAACTCCAAGATATAAAATACAGTAAACCATATAAGAAGGATTGGTCACTACAAGACCAAGACCATTATCTTGACATACAACCATATCATTTGTTTGTGAAGACATATGTTAAAGAAAATATACACACTAGAAGGGGGTTGAATAGTATATATCAAAAACTTATTTTTTAAAATGTAGTAAATTAGTAAAAACTTTGACAGACGAAGTGTTGGAATGCAATAGACGAAGGAGCACAAATCTTTTATACGGGTTTATCTTAAACACAAAGACTACATCCAGTTCTCAATTCAACTAAATTGAGTTTCATTATCTTTGAAAAGATACAAGTATTCTTTAAACAAGACACTTTTGGCTTAAGCTTAAGTAGTCTTTGACTTGCATTTTCAAACAACTACTCAAGTATTCTTTCAACAAGCATCTCCAGGCTCAATTACCAAGTATTATTTTCAACAAGTCTCTCCAGGATCAACCCTTATAAATAGAAATTTGAAAGGAGTTACAGAGATAGTCTCATCTCTTCTAGACGTAATGTTATGAACCTTAAGCACAAATAATCTACAAAGAACTATGTACAATATTTACAATGAAAAGCTTCTTTGTAGTGCTCCAACTTTGTATGTGTAAGTATATTTCTCAATGTGAACTCCTCAGTAAGTGTTATCTTTTTGTTTCCAGTCTTTCTCTCTGTTTCGTTGTTTGAAGGCTTGATCCTTTTATAGTAACTTTGGAAAAGATGACTATTACAACGACTTTGAGTTGAATCTTTCAATTTTCTTCTTGAGTTGTTTCGTCTGTCTTATTTGTTGATCCTATAGATTACCATTGGTGCATTAAATGTCTTTCAGTAAGGCGTGTATCTCTTATCTGATATTGCAAACTATTTATCATCATTTCCTTCTAAATTGAGCATGACATAAGTAATCTGGGATTTTGTTTTTTTGCTTCTTACAAATATTTTGTCTTGTTTTTCTTTAATAAATTATGAGAGTTTTGAATCTTCTTTCTTGTTTGATCTGTTAAAGAATAATACATTAAATGGAATTTAATGTTTGTCTCATTTTGTAAGTATTCAATTTAATGTCATGAGACTGTATGTTTAGTCTAATTTTCTCCATCTTACGAATGATATATATATATATATATATATATATATATATATATATATATATATATTCCACATTTCGTTTGATATGATATATATTTGAAGAATGATAACTTTGTCTAAAGAAAATATTTTGTTTGTCATTATTAAAACTTAAGGGATTATCTTTTATATTCCACATTTCGTTTGATATGATATATATTTGAAGAATGTTAACTTTGTCTAAAGAAAATCTTTTGTTTGTCATTATTAAAACTTAAGAGACTATTTGTTGTCTTAACACAAGATTTTTGATTTAACAACACAACAACATTCATATTCTTGCCAAAAACAATTGTGACCTAATTGTATCCTGAGTGCCAACAGATACACCCCTTAAGAATTAACATGTCGGATCTGTTGAGCCTAAGAATCGAAGGGCACCAAAGAACCAAACAAACCACCATTAATACCTTTATAAGGAGAAGAATAGCCAAATGCCAACCCCTCCCCAACTTTTTTCATCTCTCAAATAACTTTCAACTTTTCTTTCTTCTTTGCATCGCTCTTGCTCTGATTATCATCGCAACCACTCATACCTTACACCCTTTGTTTCTCCTTCAACAAGTCCAATCACTTACTAGAAGAGTCAAACTTCACGTTGGGTTATATAGTATTTTTTGTTAACTTATCTCCAAGCCCCATTTTCTTTGTGGATTTGTGCTTATTGACCAACAACCTTGCATCTTTCTTACCCAATTGTATGGTGAGGGCTTGACCAACTCATGTCTTCAACATCCTCATGAGTTGCCTCTAATAAAGTAAACCTAGACCCAATTGGTCTAATTTTACCCTTACCGTTCCTTACAGCTAGATTGATCTTATTCACCTTAGGGTCAACCTCGTTATTAGTCCTTTTCGATGGGGTCTTTTTATTATTTCAACTTACTAACAACCAAGGCCCATAATCATTACTACTAATCCCATCAGAGTCATTGCTCTTGGAAACAGGAATCAAATTAACTTTTGAAATATCAACCTTTTCCACATTCTCAATCCCTAAAATCTCTCATTACTGGGTGCACCGTCATTTTTGTTACGGACACGTCCTATATGATGGCTTCTATTGAGACCATCTTCTTTACCATACTTTAGAGGATATTGAGACCATCTTCTTTACCATCCACTATGATATTAATTATTTTTTATTCTCTATAATGATATCATAATTTAATTCAAAAAAAGATAATAATTTTTTTAGTTTAATTAATTTTTTGGTCCATATAATTTTATAAATTTTACATTTTTATATAATTAAAAAGTCATTTTAATTTATATATATATATATATATATATATATATATATATATATTTCTCTTTTAATTCACGTGATCTATTTTTATAATAAAAAATTAAAAATTATGCATGTATGAGAATTAAAAGAAAAAATTATATATATATATATATATATATATATATATATAAGTAATTATTATTATTTATAACAAAGGAAAAGATTATAAGCAAATTAATATCGACGTGGATATAAATATAAATTATGTAATAGCAAGGTTTTGGATGTGTAGAGTTGACGTTACATTGGGGGTTTCACTTTTCAGCGGCGAAATGAGAAAACGAGAGAAGCAGAAGCAGAGGCATGAGAGGGGTCACCGTGGAAGAGGCTCTTTCAACTATCTTCAAGACGACCAAGATATTGATGACACTGCTCCCTTCTCTTCTCCACCCTCTGATGAAGTAGAACAAGAAGAAGAAGGTGTTGATGACAGCAATGAGGAACAAGAAGAAGCAGAAAAAAATCACGAAAACCAATCACATGATATGCCTTCCAAGTTCCTCCTTTACCAAAAATCTGTGCAGGTTTGTGCCCCCATCTTATAAAAAATGCATCTTTGCAAATGGGCATGCTTGGTTTTGTTGGTTGTTGAGCTGAATGATGAAATGCATTGCACGAGATTCAAACTTGTTAGTTACGTATGTCTTTCTTGGTATTTCTGGGTTCCCTAGCTACCAAATTGATGGGTTATTAAGTTCGTAATGTGGCTTAGTGAACCGTGCTTTTTGTTTGTGTTTGTGTGCAGTCTCCCAAAGGAGACATTAGTTATTTGCAAAAGTTCTTTCTCGTGTACGTGGGTGGAAGGATGCCACTCCATCTTCAAGAAGATTTCTGTGGCACTGCGTTTCTTAGGTACATCCTGCCATTTGTAATTTCTATTATCTTCAAGCATCTTTTAATTAGTTAATACTCTCTTGTGGACACCAACAATGGTTGTCACAAGTGACATTGGTATGTGTCTTTTAACCAAGTTATATAGGAGTGGAATCCAGGCCTTGAATATGATATAAACTGTACTGGGAGGAAAATACTCACGCTGTGTGTGAGTTCACAATCCCTAACGGAGGAGATTAGTTGTTATTTCTAATAGTGAATACTGCGTACCAATAACATGGTCATAAAAAAATACTCTCTTGAGGACATGCTCAAGTGTTATCTCTTTTGATAAGTTGTAGGCACTCGTTTTTGTCCCTGGCTTTACTAATTTCTCCCTTTAGCATTAGCCTTTGCAAATTAGTCATTCATTTTAGTTGTTTTCTACTTCATTTTTTACTAAAAAAATTCTAAAGTAAATGGCGATTTGCAAAGTCAAGAACCAGAGTAAGAGTTTTGTACAGCCAGACCTAAAATGACCGATGCTCACAATTCCCATGAGTGTGTAAATAATGATCTTTCTTTATTTATGTGCGTATAAAATTCTGATTTGGTTTTAAAAATTATGTTTGCTTGGTATCTAATTAATCAGGAATTTTTGGTCCTAAATTTCTTATTGCTGATTCATTTATAGCTCTAAATGCCAGATTAGTAAAATCTATTTTATATAGGGTTTTAATTCATTTAGTGCGTGTTTGGAAACGTGTTTAGGGAGGGGGAGATGCATGTCCAATCGTACACTACTACTACATATTTTAGTTTCTGGGTAATGCCACCCAAATGTTATTTTCTACCGCACTTCCAAATACACTATTAATCCTTTTCTTTTTATATGTATCTTGTTTTTTTCAGTCCCAGTCTACTTACCCGGTAGTGATTCATGTTTTAACAGTGCAGAGTGGCTGCGCAGTGATCCAAGAAGGACAGCAGTAGGGTTAGATTTGGATCTTGAGGCACTCAATTGGTGCATGGAAAACAACATACCTAAACTTGGGGCTGATGGATTTTCAAGAATATCCCTCTTTCATGGGAATGTCCTACAACCTCTTCAGTCCAAGCTTGTGAAAATGGATCCTCAGGAGCTGGTAAGCAGCATTTCGCTGTCACAGAATGCAGAAAATCTGCAGACTGGTGTGTCAGAATCTGATGCTCCAACAGGCTCTGTTGCTAAAGATGATAAGGTTACTATGAGAAACATAACACTGCCTGGAAGAGATATTGTGTGTGCTTTTAACTACAGCTGCTGTTGTCTACATAAGCGAGCAGATCTGGTTTTGTATTTCAAGCATGCTCGTGATGCCTTGTCAACTAAAGGTGGAATTTTTGTGATGGATTTATACGGGGGTACATCTTCAGAGAACAAGTTAAGGCTTCAGAGAAGATTTCCTAATTTCACGGTATAATATTCTTAATATTAATTTTGTAGCAATTCATTAGACTGACATGAAGATGTTGCCACAGTCTATGTGGAACTGCCTTTCAGCGATGATGCGGGTTTGACCCACTTGGATACGCTTTAAGAAATTTTGAACACACTTGCATGGGGAACACTGGACGGATAAATAGTTGATACATAGAGTATAAACGCTCTAGACTCTAGTATTATTTGCTAAAATTGTTCCACTCTCCTATTCAATTTTGTTTCTACTTGATCCTCAATTTTCCCACATCTTACTCTTGATGTTATTTTCTCATTATTAGTTTTTTATGATTGACAAATTGCATTTACAGGAGTGACAGTTTAACTGTTAATTTTTTAATTCCAGTTCTCTTTTAGCTTTTTCTTTTATCTTCTTTCACTGTTTGTATCTTTTTCCCTGACCTTTGTGTGTGTGTGTGTGTTTGCATGTTTATGGATATATAACATACATGACACCAAATTTGAGGAGCTGCAACGGATACTATGTTTTTCCAACAGAATGGCATCATATATGTTATAGTATACGAAAACAAGTATATTACTGATTTTTCTTGATTATCAAATATTGAAGTTGTGAATATTCTCCTGAATATATATATGATATGAAATTTGTAATCAAATCTGTAGTATGTATGGGAGCAAGCTGAATTTGATATTATTCAACGGAAGACAAGGATTAGCCTCCATTTTCATATGAAGAAGGAACAAAGAAAACTTCGCCATGCATTTTCATACAGCTGGCGATTGTAAGTTCTTGCACTGTTTGTTCTTTTTCCACCTTCAATTCATTAAATAAAATTCCATTTGTTAGGTGAAAATATTGCTCAATGCTCAATATTTCTCAATCTTCAATTGTGTTCTTGGTTTTATTGTATATTTCTGGCAATTTTTAACGCCATAAGAGGTGTGATTCAGGTGGACCTTGCCTGAGATTAGGGATTGCCTAGAAGAGGCTGGGTTTCGGACTGTTCACTTTTGGATTCGAGAGATGCCAGACACCACAGAAATTATGAGAACAGAGGGATTTGGTGCCGGAAAGAATATAAAATATGAAGAAGCAACAAGTTTTCAGCAACAGGATTCTTGGAATGCTTACATTGTCGGTGTTGCTTAGCTTCATCTTAGAAAGTGTAGTATCTGTTACTTTAATTTTGTCATATCTAGACAAGCATCACTTGTAATCAGTTCCATTGCTTGGAACTTTCTTTCCTTTCTTTTATATTCAGAATTGAATTGTATTTGGCTTGAGATTATGAAGTGTAACAAACATTTTTTTAAAGGCACATTCATCTTACATTTGGTATGAAATTTCATCAATTAAGGACCTTCAGGATACTTTCTTCTTGATTTAATCGATGTATGAGGTTGCATCGATCTATACTGAGTAAACACTGAACATTAACACTACGTCTTGACATATACTGTATTTCAAATATAAATGTTGAAATAATTGCAAATAATATAATCTTTTACTTCACCTTGTTTGTATACTTACATTCAATGTACATAACAAAACTTAAACAAATAAGTAAATAAAGTGCGGTAGCTCAAGAAATGAGAGCAAAAATGAAGAGAAATTGAAAAATTCATTCAAAAAGCTATAGTTACAAGAAAGAATTAACAGAAGATATGACTATAGATATACACTTGATTTGTGATCTGTAGCCTCACAATTAGTGCAGCATGTACATTTCTCTGCCTCTCATAGCAGTGACGTGTTTACATTAAAAAAAAATTAACTGAATCTCCAAGAAAACTTGCAGTCAATTTGAAGGTTTTGAAAGTTCTCTCTGGATAGAACGAGAATATGTCTGGTGTTGATATTGGAGGGTAACATCCAACAGTTCATCAAGAGGTGTCTTTGGCTTCCAAGCTGAAAACACGGAAGAAAACACATCAAGAACAATGTTAAAATTCTGCTGATCAATACATACATTTGAAAAGAATAATCATTGAATACCAAGCTGCCTGGTGATAATTGTCATGTCAGGGATGCGCCTATCACTGTCATCATAACCTTTACCATAGAAATCCTCTGAACTCACTTTCAGAGTTGATAGACTAGAGGCAGGTACACTAGCCACCTTTGAATAAGCCTTAATGTGAAAGACAATATGAGCCAAATCAGATTATTTTTATGTGGAAAACAAAGGCTAAGAACCTATCTACAGAGAAGTTTAGAAAGCAGAACAGCTAGAATTGAAGCTTTGGGGCTACCTTCATCATAAGCTCAGCTAGTTGCTTCACAGATACTTCATTGTCTGGGTTTCCCACATTAAAGATGTACCCATTTGCTCTCTCAGGGTTGTCCTGTGTCAAGTTGGCATGTACATTAGTCAAAGCTCATATAGCAACATGGATGATGGAAGTTCACTTCTGAACTTACAATCATTAACACAACAGCATCAATTGCATCTTTGATGTAGAGAAAGGTTCTCTTTGATTCCCCACCATCAACAAGTTTGAGGGGCTCGCCGCGCAGGAGACTCTGGAACAAGGAGCTTAGTGAAAAACAGTAGTCTATTAAGATCATGATTCATGAAAACATGAACAAAAAACAAAACCAGCTAGATGTTACATTACTGAAGCAAGCTAAGACTCTGGGAACACCATCACTTGGGCCATCCACACCAGGAATGAAGTCCATTCTTGGGCCAATCCAGTTATATGGTCTCACAATGGTGTATTTGAGGCCATTCTCCGCGTGCTCAGCTATAGTTTAGTACGGAATAGTAAGTTAAGGGAAGGAAACTTAATCATAATTATTGTAAGCAAAACAAAAATCCTGGTCATTGTGTACCATATATTAGCCTGTCAGTCATTTGCTTTGCACAAGCATAAGACCATCTCTGTTTCTCAACCGGACCAAAAATACAAGGACTAACATCTTCTTTGAGCATGAAATATTTTGGGTCCTGCATCATGCAAATTCATGTTAAATTCAAAACTAACGACCCCAAAACAGCATCTGAAATGTTTTGGTTTATAAGTATACCGTAATAGCATCACTGTTCATTTTCATCAAGAATGTGTGGCATGAACTTGCAAACTATAAAAATAATCTAATAGGGGGCTACCTTTCGATATTCCTCTGGGAGAAAGCTACCTATAGTCTTCCCGTAAACCTCGCACGTAGAAAAATGGATTAAACGCTTCTTGTTCTCGGTGCAATATTTAATCTGCATCACATAAACAACCCAATTACACACACACGAACCTGAAGAGCACCCATTTCCAGAAATGATCAATCTTGAACACCCACCACCGGAATCGCATCAATGAAGTTACTAAAGATGGTGTCCAACGGGCGCGTGTTGTAATCCGCCGGCGTGCAAATTGCAGCAAGATTGATCGTCTGCATCAAGTAACAACTCAATCCCAACAAATTTTATAAAAAAAATACAGTTCATCAAACCGGTAAAGCTTTAAATCGCGGTCAATTACTACCACACCGCCACTGCATTTGTAGCTACATGTACACATTTGTTCATTTTTTTTTTATAATTGTTATTGTGAAACTTTTTTGTAATTTATGCAACGGCATCATCTGTATTTACACGTAATTTTTCATAAATTGAGAATTGCAACATAACAACATTTGTGATCAAGGCTTTATAATATATATATATATATATATATATATATATATATATATAATTATAGCTACAAAGGCAAGGCTTGTGAAGTCTCTACCACATTGCATTAGCCATATTTGTACATAATTTTCCACTAAGAATTGTCATAAAATCATAACCAAAGCCACAATATATTTTGGTTTCATCTCATCGCAAAAACAATTGCAGCTGCATCATCAACACTAGATAGGAATTTTCCTTAATCTCATAGATAACTATGAAACTCATATGCGAGAGCTAGAGACTACTAATCTCTCGAGCTAACGAAAACCTATTTAAGGAACTGATCTCTATTAACAATTGTTTTTTCATATACACAGATCTAATGATCGAATCTCTCATTAAAGGATATAATTATCATGCAATCATATCGCATCACATTATGTTGAATTTCAAAGGTTAATTTAATCGCGTTCTTAACCATGACTTATCTATTTATAATACATCCACCGGAATAACAATAGTGAGACTCCTTCCGTGACGACGGTAACCCTGCAATCCAAAATTAATGTGAAGAAAAGCGGTATGAGAGAAAGGAAATAGTACGAGATCGGAGGCTTTGATGAGAGTTTCGAGGCGAGAATCGGTCTTGATGTTCATTTGGTGGAACTCGATGCGGTGCGCCCAGGGGAGGGACATGTCCAGGAGGTGGTTGATTTTGTCGGAGGAGACGTCGACGACGACGGCCTTGTGGTTGGTTTCCGCCATCAGCTTCTCGCAGAGGTGCGATCCGATGAAGCCGCCGCCGCCGATCATGCATATCGCCTGCATCGAGATCGGGTTTCCGTCCAAGTTCACTCGCGCCATTTTGAAATTGCGGAGGGAAAGAGAAAGAGAGGCTGTGGCAGTTATAACTGCTTTTTTAGCCATGAAGGAAGGAACTGAGAAAGCGGTGGCAGTCTCGTAAATAACCTCAATTTCTGTTATGATTTTATTCATTAACTTTACAAAATTAAGGTATGAATAATTACATGAATTTATTTAGATTTTTTTATTTAAATAAATATATATTTAGGTAATATAAATATTAATTTTTTTTAGACAAAAATCTTTATGAGCAAATACAAAACAATCCCAACAAATTAATGTCAAATTAGAGATCTCGAGGTAACTACATAGGTAAATAATTTTACACATGTAATTATGAGCAAATCATAAAGCAATATAAAAGTAAATTAGCTTTTGTCTTCTAGCATCTTCAAAATGATGAATTTGAAGGGTTCTCCTAAACGCATCTACGGTCTAATTCAGCAGAGTGTTCATGGATCAGTTTTTTTGAAAAATCTAAACTGAATAAAATTGAACTGTTTTATAAAAGTGAATTGCTTAACCGATTTTTTTATTTTTGTAAAGTGGATTAGTTTGATTTTTTTAAAATATGGATCGATTTTTTTGAAATTAGATCAGTTCAGTGCGGTGCAGTTATCCACTTTTTATTCATATATGGATCGGTCTTTTTAAAAAATCAAACCGAATCGAATCGATCCACTTTGTAAAAATGGATCGGATAATTAAACCAATTTTATAAAGTGGTTCGGTTTGGTTTTTTTTGTTTCAAAATGGATCAGATTTTTCAATACGGATCGGATCGATTATGAAATGGTTCGAATCAATTTATATTTTTTGCACACTCTTACAATTAAGATGCATTACTTCTTATAAATAAAATACTTGCTACACTTTCTTCAAAGTGCCATGTATATGTATACTCCGATTCACATTTTTCCATCTACATGGCGAAAGTAGAAACTTACCTAAGGTTGTAACGGTCCTAATAAAAATTATTTATTGATAAAATTGATAGGTATTTTATATTAATAATATGATTAAAAAAAGTAGAAGAACAAGATATATTTTGAGGTCTATTAAAAAAATTTGGTACAAATTTTGGTTGGAAGAAAAAATTGATTAAGCCACATAAAATAAATAAAAAAAAATTTAAGTGTTTATAGGTAAGGATACCCATGAATTCAAACCAATCCAACGTAATCCAAACAATTGGATTCAGATTTTCAAAATGTTTAGGTGAAATCCAACACAATCAAACTCAATATTCTTTGGGTTAGATAATGGGTTTTAGTGCCGAAAATTCAATCCAACCCATTGAACAAATTTTAATTTATTTTTAGTCCTTATAAAAAAAATTCTTTGAATTTCATCCCTATTATTAATTGAATATTAAATGTCAAAATAAATGGTATATATATATATATATATATATATATATATATATATATATATATATACTATAAAATGATTACTAGGAGCTAAAAATAATTATTTCAAATTTTAGAAGAATGGAAATCAAAATTTCATTACCAAATGATGAAAATCAAAATTTCAAATGTTAAAGTGGTGAAAAACAAAGATGATACCGGACTAAAATCAAAAGTACCATATTTTATATGATTATATAAAATATTTAAGTCATGTATATTATAAAAATATTAGTAACTTCAAAAATAAAATAAAAAATAAAAAAACATGTGAGACATCTTTGTGTGCATATACATGATTCACCACTATGTTTGTCATTTGGGTTATACTACTTTGATAATCAATCTCACTACCTCAATAACTCTCTTTGACTTTATATTTATCTCTAATGCATGGATGATATTAGTAGGTCTATAATAAGTATATTTTATATGATGATAAATTTTAATCAAAGAAATTATATTTTAATAGTATTATTGATACACTACAAAAAAAAAAAAACTATTTAGCAATTATCAAAATTAGTCACTAAATTATTCATTTCAATCACTATCATGCTTTACAATAGAGTTAATGATCGTTATCACAAAAAGTATAGTCATATTGCTATTAGCAATGAGATTTGTATTTGTTTCTATGTAACAATTAGTTATTGATAATTTTCACTCCAATTTTGAAAGACAACATGATTAAACTAATATTGAGTCTATGCTTTCATTTATATATTTTAATAATTAGAGATATATGATTTTCACTATTTGCTTAAATGTTAGTATTTTGGTAAAAATAACTTTTATTTTTTTTGGGTACTTAATGTCCCAACCTAAATTCATGTTGTTATTAATTCAATTGATCTAATTTAGATATAAAAAAAATACACAAATCCAATACAACTTAAACTAAACTATATTTTGATTGGGTAAAATAATGAATTAGATGAAACCTATATCAAATTGAATCGTTAATAACCTAAAAATATTATATGATATTATGAGAAAATATAAAATATCAAATATAACAAATTATTAAATTACTTTATTAGAGATATCCCAGTCCACCTACACTAAAACTAAATGAGATAAATTAAACATAAAATCATGTTTAACAATTAATATAATAATTTATACTTTTTTTTTTCTCTCTTTGTCACATTATTTATGAATATCTTTTTTGTGTTTATATTTTTATATTCTATCATTTGTTGCATTTTAATCTTATCTCTCTGATGTAAGATTCTTTCTACAATTGTACCAGTATCATCTTTTATTATTTATTATATTTTAAACTTCTCTATTTTTCTCTCTTTCTCTCTTAAAGTATTCATATATTCTATTAATAATTAATTTACGTAACATTAAAGTTAATTCTATTGAAAATACTAAAAAAAAGATAACTCTAATCTTATATAAAGTTATAGTTGCCACAGTATAATTTTAAAAAAAAAAAAAAAAAAAAAAAGAACTCTTCATAGATTCTTTTCCATATGATACCCAAATATGCAGATACTGATGTTTTGACTCCAACACGCCTTTCATTCGCAGATTTAGTCGTCTTGGATAGTTCCCAAGTCTTTCATTTTTGTTCGTGTCCATGATTATCGAGGAAGAGATAACTTATTCCAAGAAAATTCATCATTATTTTCAGCATTTTAATTTTTTTTAATTTAATAGTCAAAGATAAGATATTTATCGAAACTTTTAAAATGAAAGAAAAAGGAAAGATAATCATGATTGGATGAATAATAAATTGTTTAAAATTATTTCTAAAGTGACTGAAAGATACGTTGTCCTTGATCCCTATGATCCAACTTATAAGCCTCCAGGAATGAAAATACGAATGTGGCTTCAAGTTACAATAAGATTCAGTTCTCCCCGTATAATGCACTTTGAAATTTGTATTAATGACACTGAGAGGACATATACATTAAAGTTATTACTCAAAGCTCCGCCACAGGATGATGGGATTGAGACTTTGAGAGGTTGGAGATTGAAGCCTTCAATCTTATGAATTATGATTGTGTATTGGACCAATTATTTGTGGGCTGTCTTCATTGCTCTACGTGTCTTGGAAATTTCTACAACACCTTTAATATTGACCAGTTATTTTACCCGTATTTTTATTTAGCATGTGAAAATACAATTCTACATGTCTAATTAGTATTCTAGTATGTAAAATGCATATAATATATTTTTATTTTATATAAATAAGTTCTATAACCATCACATGATTAAATTTCTACTTTACTACTATAACCATAACTCATGATCACATGATTAATTTGTACAATCTTATCATTTTATTTAAATAATTTTTTATATTTATTTTATTTCTAATTTATTTTATGTGTCCACATGATTATTCTCATGAAATTTCTATTTTTATGATAATTATGTTCCAAAAAAAATTGTGTTATTATCTTATATTTAATCATTAGAAAGATATTAAGTTTATCAATTCAAATTTTCAATTATTATATTTAGTATAATAGTTATATGATTTACTTTTTTACTAGTTACATTTATTCTATTTAAAACTTATTATCACAATTAGTTCTTTAAAAAAAATAACGTTCAAATTTATTCAACATAAATAAAAATAAAAGATGATAGATAAGTTTTTGAAATTGACTAATAGAATATAATGTATAAAATAAAAGTGATAGCAAACAATATTCATTAATTATTGGTCGTTACATATTATCCAATTATCGATTTTGCTTATTTTTTTCAAAGTATGTTTATTAATGAAGCTCACACGTATAAAAATTTATTAAAATTTGATTTTTGACAATTATTTAACATTACAAACTCAACTTTAAAGATGCGTAACTTGAATTGGTCATACATTGACAAGTATGACTTGAGTAGAATCAGTTGTACATCGACTACCATGCGAAGGTTAAAAAATGAAGGCACATGACTTGAATTAGTCATACATCAACAAGCGTGACATAAGTAACATCAGTTATACACCGACTTTTGTGTGAAGACAAAAAAAATGAAGACTTGTGATTTGAATCGTTTGTATAACAAGCGTGACATTAGTAAAATCGATCGCACACCAACTACCATGCAAAGATAAAAATGCAAAGACTTGTGACTTGTCATAGATTGACAGGCATGACGTAAGTAAAATTGATTATACATCAACTATCATGTAAAGATAAAAATGCAAAGACTCTTGACTTAAATCGGTCATGCACTGATAAACGCAATGTGAATAGAATTGGTTGTACACTGACTATCACATGAAGACTAAAATGTGAAGACACGTGACTTAAATCTATCGTACACCGATAAGTGCAACATGAGTAGAATTGTTCGTAAAATTGGTACACTAACAAGCATGATGTGAGTAAAATTAGTCATACACCAACTACCACACGATGATAAAAATGCGAAGAATCATGAATTGAATCGATTGTACATCGACAAGTGTGACACAAGTATAATCGATCATATATTGACTGTTATGCGAAGATAAAAATGCAAAAACTCGTGACTTGAATTGATCATACACTAACAAACGTGACGTGAGTAGAATCGATCATACGCCAACTACCATGCAAACATAAAAATGCCAATACATGTGACTTGAATTGGTTGTACACCAATAATTACAACATAAGTAGAATCGGTTGTACATTAACTATCACGCAAATATAAAAATGTGAAGACTCTTAACTTGAATCGGTTGTTCATATATAAGTGTGACGTGAGTAAAATTGGTTGTATAGAGATTACCACACAAAAACTAAAAAGGAAGACACGTGACTTAATTGTTTGTACACTGACTTCCATGTGAAGACATTGAAGACAAGGTACTACTGATATCATTTGAAAACACATACTACGGTTAATATGATATCGTTTATTTAGAGAATGCTTTGTCCTAACCTCTATGCCTTTTAGGCTTGGAGTTGTGGATAAGTGTATCTTCTTAGATATATTCTGACAAGATACTACTGATATCTTTATCTAGAGAGATTTTTGTCCTAACCCTTGCAACTTTCAGGTTCGAGGCTAATGGGTAAGTGTAACATCTTAAATATATTTTGATACAAATCTATTGAGTTATAAGAGATGAAGATAAATAATAAATTGTCTTATTCTTAAATTGGGTCGAATTCAAACCAATTAACCTTGTTGCCTAATAGGAAGTAGAAATTAGTTCGACTCTGGGTAATCTAGTTCATAATCTTATCTTTAATAATTAAGATTAGATACCAAGATATGATATTTAATGATAAGTAACTACCTTATCAAATCCCTAAATTTTCAAAGTTCATAAACCAATGCTAGTTAAATATAAAATCCTAATCCTAAAACAAGATGAGACATGTTACACTTTTGAATATTCTAACTTTTTAAAAAGCGGTTAGGTTAACCCTAATATATTTTTTACACCATAACATATATATATATATATATATATATATATATATATATATATATATATATATATATATTGTACTATCAGTACCGCTATGCCGAGCTCGAGCTCGACATCACAGCACGGAGTGACCTCAGACACGCGCTAGGCGATATCGGCTCGCTATCCAATTAGGTCATAAACTGATCTCGGGCCCAAGGCCCAACAAAATCCTAATACACACAAAGGTACGTGTATTACTTATACGAGACTCATACACCCACAAACACTAATTTTAGCATCGGAGTCTCTTTTGCAGGTATCACCCTCATCTTGGAGCATCAAACGTACCAGTGAAGGAGGCTCACCGACCTTACCCAGCGGATCATCTCTACATCGGATCCCCGATAAGAAAACACACACACACACACACATATATATATATATATATATATATATATATATGAATAAATTAAACCAATATTACCTTAAATTTAGTAAATTTGTATAAATACTCCATACTTTTTTTCTATCCCTACATTAACTTACTTTAATTATACATTACTTTAACCTCTTTAATTATTTTTAAAAATATTATATTGTAATCCTTATAAGAAAGGTTTTTGTAAATCTTAAAAAAAATAGAAAGTGTTAGTGCAATTTTGTAAAATTTCGTTAGTGTCAATATAATTTATTCTATTTTTTTATGACTATATATATAAAGTTTGTTTTATATCACTATTTCCCCCCCCCCCCCCTTTTTTTTCTCTTCCTCACCTCATATCTTAATTTTTTTTTTTTTAAATAAAGATATCTAAATTAGAATCTCATATTGCAACAAAACAAAAAGGTTAAATTGTCCTTTTAACCCTTTATCTCATTTTTTTAATTTATTTTAATTTTTTATCTTTTAAAATATTCGTTTTAATCTTTTATTTCTTAAACTTGAATTTGTTTAGTCTTTTTGAAAAAAATAATTAATTTTGATTTTAAAAGAAGATTTCAAATCTTTTATTAATTAATTTAAAATTTAAAATTTGTTTAATTAAATTTATTTATATAAAAACTATTAAATAGTTCAAACAAAAGTGTTATAAACCAACATTTATAAACAAAAAAAATTTAATTAATTTTCTAAAAAATTAAAATCAAGTTTTACACCTCTATTTTATACACACAAAAAAACTTACAAAATGTATAAATTGATTATACCTTTTATATATATATATATAATACATTTTATTTCCTTTCTTCACCTAAAAGTTTTAGTCAAGAAATTTATTTAACTATCCAACTCTGAAAAAAAAAAAAAAAAACAGAAAAGGAGAGTGATAGAAACATGATCTTCATAAAGTCGCCTTAAAACTTCTTACCATAAAATCCAACTAACCTTGCTTTCGTTGTCTTCTAAGCGTAGCCCCAAAGTTAACCTCTTTCTTTCTTCATTAATTAATCTCACGGGGCCAAAAATCTAACAATATGCGCGCGCGCAGTTAGGCATTTAATACTATTTTTTTTTATTGAACATGACACCATGCACAATTAATCAAGAAAAATGATACCCGTTTTTAGCAAGTTCTGCAAAATTCTAAATCCCGTAACCATACTCCTAAATCGAATTATATAAACATTCACATTCATCTTTCTACCCATTCTATTCTATCTATGCATTGAACATGAAGAATGGTAGATCTATATGACCACCAAATGAATATATTATGCAAGTCTAAATGGACCCACAATCATCACTCCCTTGCAAACCACACCATCATATAGTGCCCTTACCCCCACCTTTACCCTACACAACCCACAATGTTCCATCCACTAGTAAATAGTCATGAACCAGAAACAACAACAACAATAACATGCCCCTCTTCCAATGCTTTCTCTTTCCCACACCACACACACTCACTCACTCACACATTTTAATATTTTATTCTTCCCCTAGATTCCCATTAGGGTTCTCTTTCTCTTGCTCTTGCTTCATTCACTCTCTTACATACATACATAGTTACATACACACACATGCACTCACACTCCCACTCCCACAATGTTCAGTGCCTACAACTACACCAAATTCTTCGTCCTTCTCCTCTACACCCTTCTCAGCTATTTCACCACTTGACCCTAATGATGATGCTGAAAAGTGGAAACAAAACAAAACAAATCACTTTTTGACCTAACTCCCACGTTCCCTATGCAATTAACCATAGCCTCAAACCAATCATGCCAAAGGTAACAGAAGAGAAAGATGGATCTGAAACGGAAAGCCTCAAACCAATAATGGATCCGTTTTCCTTTCCACATTTAGCAACCGCCAAACCTAATTTCTCCGCCAAGGGCCCTCTCCCGATGAAACGCACCGTTCGGCCCCTATTCTTGCTCCTCCTCATTCTCGTCTTCGCCGCCACGCTCACCTCACGCGCCATCGTGCGCCGCGGCATCCTCTCCATCGAGCTCGAGTCGCGCGCCCGGATCCGCCGACAGCCTCCGCCGCCGCTCAACGCCACGCTCCTCCGCCACGCCGCCGTCGAAATCGGCGAGGAGAAGTTCAAGCACGAGGTCCAGAGCCTCCTCGACGGAAACTTCGGCGGCCAGGCGCGCCAACGCACGTTCGTCTCCTGGCGCCGCTTCATCCACCACGAGCGCGGCGTCTCCGCCGCCAACGCCAACCTACCGGCGACGCTCCGGTCGCCGCTGTTCTACCGGTACTGGCTCGACTTTCGGAAGGTTCTCCATGACTGGTTCCGGAAGCGACGATTCCAACCCGGGATCATGTCCGAGTTGACTCGGTCAGTTAAGGTTCCAATTGATTCTCACAACAAAGTAGTAACGAGTAGCAATAAATACTCCTCTTGTGCCGTGGTTGGAAACAGCGGAATTTTGCTTAATAGAGACTATGGTAGTGCAATTGACGCACATGAGGTTGTTATAAGATTGAACAATGCTAGGGTTGATCACTTTGAGGCCAAGGTTGGGAAGAAAACTAGTATTTCGTTTGTGAATAGTAACATTTTGCATTTGTGTGCTAGAAGGTCAGGGTGTTTTTGCCACCCTTATGGTGATAATGTTCCGATTGTTATGTACATTTGCCAAGCCGTGCATTTCTTGGATTACACTGTGTGCAATGCTTCTCACAAGGCTCCTTTGTTGGTTACGGATCCTAGGTTTGATGTGTTGTGTGCGAGGATTGTGAAGTACTATTCGTTGAAGAGGTTTGTGGAGGAGAGTGGGAAGGGTTTGGAGAAGTGGGGGGAGGCTCATGATGGGGCTCTTTTTCATTATTCCTCTGGGATGCAGGCTGTGATGCTTGCTTTGGGGATCTGTGATAGGGTTAGCATTTATGGGTTTGGGAAATCGACTTCTGCTAAGCATCATTACCACACTAATCAGAAGACTGAGCTTCATTTGCATGATTATGAGGCTGAGTATGCGTTCTACAGGGACCTCGTGGATGGTCACAGGCCCATACCCTTTCTCGAGGACAGGTTTAAGGTTCCTCCTGTTGTCATGTACCATTGATGGATGCAAACTACGGCGGCAAGTGGTGGTGGAGGGTGTCTATGAATTGTTCTGTTATTGTAATCCTTGTGAAATGCACAGATAGTGGAAAGTGGAATATTGATTCAAGATTCGTTTTTGTGTTGTACTGTCCTACACGAAGCCTCAAGGCAACACCAAGTGTAAATTTTGGTTAGATCAATACAGCTTTGACTTGTCAATGATTAAGCATGTCCATATGTGATTTTTGTTCAAGACTCTTTCTTTCCTTGGATTCACTTTAATTGGGGTAATTTTGTTACACCGGCTATGATGACTTGCTAACCTTATTCTGTTGTGCATGCCTTCAATTTGGAACCAAATGATCTGCTTAGGGCATCTATATAACATCATGGCCTATAAATCAAACCAAATGATTCGGTAGAAGATGCCGGGTATCTCAAGTAATAAACATAATCTTCTGCCCGCTTTTATCCTTGACTAAAAATAAAAGTATTGCCGCGTCCTTTGCACACGAAGGGAATAAGAAGCACTTTACTGGATGAATTGCGACTGTCTAACAACTTTGCAAATGCTGGCGAATGAAACCAAAACTATTCTTTAATTTGCACATTTTTAAGGCTTGAGGTCTGGTGTGTTGCCCTTATTATTTTTGGTTAGTTATGCATTGCTCTTATTTTGCAACTAATAACTCGTTTCTTCCATTTAAATATGCAGGAAGTCTTGCCACTTGGGGCGTATTCCTCCTTGATATGATCCATACACGCACGCTTACTATTTGGCCAAATGCTATTTAGAGGTACTAACTTGAAGGAATTCCATTTTATTTTTATGACTCCTTATAACTTGAGGATTAGACCCTTAATCATAATTGTCATCGATGATAACAGCCAAGTTATACAAAGGACATCGTTATACCATTTCTTCTACTCATCATCTCATTCATACAGACTGGAGAGCAGTCAACTAAATCATTACGACAGTGTTAGATGTAGTTCCACTCTCTTGCCGTGGAGAGCAGGACAAAATACTTTCCCTAAGTTACTGTCCGTTGACCTATACATACACCAAAATGTGATACCACATACAAGCCTATTTAGTCACATGTAATATACATCAAAATGATAATACTAACTAGAGAAACCACTAGTACAACTTCAGACAAGATGATCATATCTTTCAACTCGTGCATTCCACTCCCCCGTCATTCTTTTTGCTCAATCACTCAGTTGTGTCGATCACAGCACCCGTCTCTTCATACTTCACTTCGACCATGTAGCTTATACGTACCTGTAAGCAAAAAGTGCACGGATCCAAGAATAACAAAAAACATTTTCTCTATTGATATTCTGGCTTATACTCGAGAAAAATGGGTGATACCTGCTTAGGTTCGTAGACAGCATACTCGTTGTATTCCAGGGGACTATCTTGATGGTCTGAAGCAACTAGTCTGCCGCAGGGAACTTTAATATCATCTTTCCAAACAAAATGCTCTGATTCATCTGTTTTCTTCTTCCCCAGTCCCTTCACCCCAATCTTCTTTTCCTCCAAAGACGATGTATCCTGTGTCAATAATTTTGAAAACAAGTAAATAATAGTTCTCACTGAAAGCCGAAAAGGTGACTATAAGTGCAATTTGGATACCTCAGGTGGGCTTTTCAACTCAGTAATCTCATTTCCTAGAGAAGCAATGGCCAAAACCAAGAACCCTTCTGGCCTGTCCACAGCAGTAAAACCATATCTTGCAGCCTCTGCTGCAGCGTCGGAACAGACAATAGCTTTGCCAAACTGTTACCAAAAGCACATAACAAGCGATGAGTAAATGCTCACAAACATTAAAATTAAATAACTATTTCCATTTCTAATACCATATAACCGGGAACCGGTAGTGAGCATATTGCTGGCAAGAACCCCTTGTGCAAGTGCCTCAAAAGATTTGAGCTTCGTGATCCTTGCATCATAGAATTTTTGCAGTCATTGAGAAGAACCAATCTAATCAGAGTTTTTTTTTTTTTTTTCTTTTTTTTCTTCCCTTTCAATTTGAACAATATGGTAGCGTGTCTTACCACACCATAGAAGAACTTTATTTGGCAGTTTCACTATGTCTTCATAGGAAGGGCAACCACCTGTTTGGACCGCAAAAATGTTTTCCACTGACACCCCATAATCCTGAAGTTCATGGAAGTAAACACTCAAGAAAATATGCAAATGGTTACATAAAACACAAAGCAAAAAGTTATAATCTTACAATGTCACCAACTTTGACTGGCTCATAAGTTTTTTCAAGGTATTTCACAATCATCTCGTAATCATTTGAACTTTTGTCCAAGGGAGAAACTGAGCAACCCAATTTCTTGTATGTCTCTGATAATGGGTCATCAATGGTTGCGCCACTCATATCACCTATGAGGTGAGAAGCGAGGGTTATGTCTCTCGCCCCCTCCAAGGCAGCAGCAGCCTGGGAGAATAAGGACAAGACTCATTTTAACAAAGTGGTTGAATTGAACCAATAAAGGTGGTGACTAATTGCACTTACATGATCTGCAATCTCTTGATAATCTCTAAAATTGAAAGGTCTTGTGGAGTGCATCAGAGTGAACCATCTTTGGCTAAAATCAGTCCAAACAGCCTCAGCCTTGGGCCCAGTCTCTTTCAATGCTTTCACCTTGTCTATGAATTCTAAGAGAACGTCCTCACCTGGCAAGGTTTTATTGTCAGTGTTTCTGAAGGACATGAGAGAAATAGGAAAAAAGTGTTGCCTGTGTACATACATCTTTTCAGATGAAGATTTGTAACCATTCCTATTGGAAGGTCCGGAGAGTCGTAGCCCATCTCCATCAATGCATACCTGAATCCAGTGCAGGTTATTTAGAAACTTAATAGTAAAATCATGCATGATAGTGACCAGATGTTGTACTTACTTATATATCTCCTGGCTGCACAAGACCTTCATAAAGTTTGCAACCAAAGGCTCAAGTTTACTGTGCGTTACTGCTATTCCCAGCTGCCGAAGACCTAGTGCTCCGTGTCTAACTTCAACTCCATCATCCTATATAATTTCACAGTACTGTGTCATTGTAAGAGGTGTGGACAAATCATTTATGAGAGTTATAGATAGATAATGCACCATGTCAATGGGGTAAAACTTCAATGGCTTCTTCTGGAACTTCTTCTCTCTTTCCCAAGGTTCGAACTCATTTCCAGTAATTTCCTCAAAGAGTCTCGCAAACTCTTTCAGAGCACTGTCCACGTTGTCCCACTCTTCTAATCGCTCCTCTGCATTTGGATCATCGCCAACTCTCCCTTTCTTAAAGTAGAGATTCAAACGGTTCTCTGGGACAACAATCAGTTGCATGACACAGTAGCTGCCCCAAATTAACACTGTAATTAGGTATAGTTGTCTCATAAATGTGAATATGGACAAAAGTGCAATTGGGCTTCATAATATTACTCATTCAGTCGTCTCCCTTGATCACAAACAGAGAAGGCACAATTGTATAATATCCCATCTCTTTCGAATATCTTTCCACCTTGTTCCTGCAACTTGGTATCTTTATAAACCCCCCTCTTCCCATAAAGCTTGAGCTGTTGCCACACCACATAGACCAAATTTAATAAAATACAAGAGGCTCCACGTGTAATTATTTTTTAAATAAAAATAAAAGTATGAAATTGTAAATCATATACTTCTGCTGAGAGCGATTCAATAGCCTCCTCCCCAGGATCTTGTTTGTCCCAGGGGATTCCCTTGCCGTCAACAGAAAGATCAGAGACAAGGTCATAAGCTTCCAAAGGCTGTGGTTCTTGCTTTTCAATGCTGTCAATCAGCCAAGCTTCCCTAACCACTGGAATACCCCTCTCCCTACAGTAAGATACCTCAGTAGTTAACCAGGAATGCTTATTATATTAGCATTAATGTGGCACATATCCCATTTAATAAGCCTAATATGCAATTTATTTGTGTGATCACTTTTTTAATGAAAATCTAAGACTAAGTGTTCATGCTCAGGAACACCTAAAGATCTACAGATAATCACTTATCACAATGTGGAACCAAACAAAACACAGATAGCTACCCTATCACATTCATATGGATTAACACAAAGCAATAACGTTGCCTAAAAACTTTTACTGCACTCACATGGCCTCTGCAAGTTTGGATGTGCCGCCACGTTCTCTCTCAGCAGGTGACGCCACCAAACAAGTTGCCCCTGTAAAATTTAACAAGCCAGGTTATGGTAATTCCTGGCAACAAAAAGATGACAAAAGCCACTCTTCATCACACTAGTATAACTATCATATTACCAATTATAGAGTTTGCCACCTTCCCTCCATGCTTTTCAATAGTTGTTTTCCAATAATGCTAAGTAGCCCAAAACAAAACCCAATCAATAAAGTTCAGTAGGTGTTTATAGACAAAGGGTATTTAGTTAATAATACAACAGCAACAACAGTGACAGTGGTGTGCATACGTGTGTCCGAGTAAGACGACCCATCAGAGATATCATCATTCCAGTAAAGGGTTTTTCAGCTAAGCCTAGGTCCCTGTGTGGTCTGTGACTCGGATCCTGATATTTCTTTAGCAACTATGGCAAACACAGGAAAAGAAGCCAACAAAAAGAAAAGAATGACAAAATCTTAGGTAACAAGCTACAGCAATGCCATAGAAAACGAAGGAAAAACAAAATAAAATATAGGGAGAATATCACATCTGAAGCCAGAGAGTTCTGAACAGAATCAGGTAACTTAATGGGTTCCTGTTTCCTTGGAGGGTTTCTGGTGCTGAAAATGCAACTAGCCCACTCACTGTAGAAACCTCTGCAAACATAACGTCTGCCATCAAACTCTAAACTCCCGTTGCAAACCGAGCATTTGTCCAATGCACCATAAAACAGCAAGTCTTGGCTGTTAAAAAAGATGGTAATTACAATCAAGTCGTTAACGATTAAAATCCACTTTCAAGAAATGGCCTAATCTAAACCAAAACCAACCATCTTCGTGTAATTTCAAGATCAGAGCCAGAAGAATCAAGGCCATTAGCCTCCAGAATCTCTTTCATTTGTTCCAAAGGCAGGTGCTCGTTTGTGGCTTTGCAAAACTCATTATATTCTTCTGTAACATCAGTTGCAGATTTTCCGTTGATGTGACCATCTTCGTTTTCCACCTTGGCCTTCTTCGGAGAATGCTCCACTTCATGTGCCTTGGACTCTGCCTTCTGCTTCCTTGTCATCACCTTCTCTTCTTCCCCAGGTGCATGAACATGCGACCTCGTTTCTTGGACCTTCAAAATTTCCAAAAGCACCTTAGCTAGTTAAACCAACACAGAACTTTACCACAAACAAAACTACGAACTTTTAAGACAAAACTACTTGATCTTATTAGCAAGTTGACAACATGGAAAAGAAAGAACCCCTTTTGAGGTAAATGTCAATCACTGAAGACAAGAACAAACCTTCATCTCGGTGCTTATCCAACTGAATGAAAGATCTTTCTATTACTACGATGAACAAAAGTTGCAAAAGCCAAGCATGTAGTTTAGAATTTTAGGACTTGCACATGGTGTGCACTAAATAAGCTTTGATTCTCGGAACAACTGAGACAACCAGAGCCCTGAATTGCCACGTACATTGAGTTCTCAGTTCTCACAGGCAGACCAAATCTTCTTGTCGTCACCACAACATGACACGTTTTCTAGTTCTTGACACGTGGCCAACTATGTACATTTTAGGGCCCTAAAGTGGTGACACGTGGGAATAGCATGCTATTGTGTTTCTTGCTCCATTCATAATCAATTATTCTTTTGTTATCTGACTCTGCTCGCCCTTGCATGCACCATTCGGTTGGATTGGCGTCAGAAAACGGTGCAATATATTAAGGGAAGAAGATAAACATTTTTCCTTTGTTTTTCTCTTTCCCCAAAAGATAAAGTAGTTGATATTTACTTCATGGATTGCGAAAGGTAAGCTGAGATGCATGCAAATTCAAGTCAAGCACGCAGCTGAGCATAAATTTTCGAACTAGTACCTGTCGGCATAGATATTCGGCAGTGTCTTCTAGCAAATAGTATGAACTTGCAATATTTTGTATGTCAATCAAATAACTCTACTAAAGACTGAATGATATATATCATATATGTTTGAGATTCTTTTTAATGAATAAAAAATTGATAGAAAGGAGATGGCACTTTCAATTTTAGAAGATGTGAAACTAATATATTAGAGATATTAAGACAAAGCATTATTATTTATTTATGAATTAATTAAAATTTAATAATATTTAATTTGACATAAAATTTTACTTATTGAGTTAATAATTAACAAAAATTTATCAATAAAATTTTACCTATGAAATCAAGAAACTTTTAAGAAATATGTCCATCCAAATAAAATTTTAAAGATAGGATAATATAATTTTTTTAATTATAAAAAACACAAATTTAAATTGAATTCTGAATCATGTGATCAAGATTTGAATTATTTGTATTATTATTCATAAATAAGATAAATCGAATTTAAGTTATAAAGTAAACTCATTAACTAAATGAATTGACACGAGTCATGTATATTTATAGCTCTCGACTTATTCAGATCACGAACACCACTATATAAGAGAGAGACGCGTATGTGTTTCTTCTTCTCTATATTTGCACTTTATTTTAATTTTTTATTATATATTTTGTCATTTAAAAGTTTAAGGTAGCATTATCGTTTGAATTATACTTTTACTTCTATTTGTTTCTTAAATATTTTTTACTCTGGTCATAAATGAGAGATTAATAATAATAAAAGTTATATTACTAAATTAAAAATAAATTTAATATAAACGAGATATATGAAAATATATATATAATTATTTACATATAAAACTTAAAAATAAATAACATTAGTTTTTAAATTTATATTATTAACTTTTTAATTAAACTTATGGTCATTATTATGGAATTATATAAAAAAATTATTTCATTTTTGTGAAATGAAAAAAAAAATATAGGATCTTAAATTATATTATTTTAATTTTAATAAAACAAAGAGAAAGATTTAAACGTATAACTTTAATTAAATATTACATCACCAATAATAGTTTATATTAAATATAAATTTTATAAATTTAATTATTCAATTTCTTTATTTATTAATTATATATATATAATTTTATATTAATTTAATATAATTTGATATTTTATTCTTATAAAATAAAATTAATATTATATATATATATATAATAAAATATGAATATTTTAATTATTTTCATATTTTTATTTAATTTCAATAAGTTTTAATATAAATATATAAAATAATATAAATTTTTAATTTAATAATTGAATTTACAAAATTTATATTTAATATAAAATTATTAAATAATATAATATTTAATAAAAATTATATTGATGTTTGAATTTTTCTTTAAAATAAATTAATTAATAACCTTTTGTCTAGAAAATACTAGAAGATGATGAATTTAAAATCTCATAAATTTAAATATTTTTTTCATGAGTTGATGCAATTCCAGATAAAGAGGTAAATCGAAATGAAATGGTTGATGGAATGATTATTGTGTTAACTTCAACACTTCACCAATTTCGAGTTGACAGACTACATCACCATTCATTAATGTTCTTGTATCTTGCCAGATCAACATGAAGAGCCTTCCCATGCCAAAATATTGGCCTCTGGGACTTTAATTTTTCCTCTGAAACCAACTTCTCATTCTGCTCTGATTTTAATTCTTGACAGTTCATTTTAAAGTTATTAAAATTAAATTTAAATATAAACATTAAAAAAATAGTAAATTGAAGCTGACAGGCAGTTCTAATATACACATAAAATTTAAAAAGTTAGTTTGAGATAGTTTAAGTATAAATTTTCTATGCTAGTAGTCAAAATATAAAGAATGTTTAATTCAAAGAGTAAAAAGGAGAGTTCTCACTCTTTAAGTTATATATTTTAATTTATTCTATAATAGTAAATTTGATTTATAAGAAACTTGTATATGATTAATATTTAATCGCTTCAAAGTGGCGTTTTCGTCCATGTTATGGGTTTGGCTTCAAGTTGACACCATAAGGTGGTCGGAGGGGGAATTTTACCAGGCCCTCTTTCTAGCGCCAAATGTTCTTACCGATGTCACCGATATCAACTCGTCTTTTGGTATGGGATGCCTTCTTCCCCAGGTTCAATTCTCTTCGCGATCTTCGATCTTCTTCTTGAGGTCCTCGGATGTACCTGCAAAAAGGACTCCGACGATCAAGTTAGTTCCCTTTCTCCCATGTCATGTACTGCTTATATTATTACCTGTTGTTGTCCTCGTGTAACCGTGTAACTGTTGTTTGGTTATTGTCTGAAGGTTATTGGCGGTTAAGCCATGTCATCTCGGTGTGCCGAGGTGTATTACCAGTCTTCTTTCTCCGATGTTACACCTCGGCATTTCATATGTTTATCCTAATTTACACGAATGGTTATCTCGGTCCGAATTATCTAGTGAACTCGGTTAAGGTCGGCCTTAGCCAGGTTGGTACATAAGCCCCCCAAGCTCTAAGCGAGATAGGAGCGAAAGAGGTTAATGAGGCCGAAGTGGCCCAAATGTGGAGATGACCGAGATTAGATAATGAAGGGTCAAAGCATAAAAAATAAGTGCGCACTTGAGGTGACATGAGGAGTCACAGTGATAGGGAAAATGACAGCTGGTACCCCAAAGGGCGCGGCGTTTCAGTGCACGTGCTGAAGAGTTATGGGATGTAATAAATGAGTGTCACATACGAAACGACAGATGCCCTGGGGATGTGTGATTTGTAAAGAAAACGCTTGGGTTCTGGAGGGATGTAAAAATAGTCATTAAAAAGGGATTGTGCGCACACTCTTGAGTATTTGCTCATCATTCGTATATTCTGTTGAAGAAGTGCTAGAAGGTGAAGTGCAAGATTAGCGTCCACAAGTGTGAAGCATTTGTATTTCCAGGTATTTTCTTAGCCCTGCTGCTTCGCGTTTAAGTTGTAATCATGTTGTATACGAATCTCATAGGTTTAGGTTGAGAGGTAAAGGGGAAATGGAAGGTGACAAAGGAAAGGGTAAAATGGTTGAAATAGAGGAGACGAAAGTACGGAAAAGAGGAGGAAACAACCGAAGAGACTCTCATCCCAAAATTGTAACATCTGGGTATGAATGAGTGAGAGGTGATGTTGGTCAGTATAGCAGCAGGTTTGGGGATTTAATAGGGGTGAGTGTCTTGCAACATCACCTAAAGTTTTGTGTGCCTCCTATGCTAGAACAAATCATAATAGAACCTTGTTCATCTGAAGAACGTGTGTATTTTGAAGGGTCAAACGTATCGCCCAGTATATACATGTATAAATGTGTGTTTAAGGATTTAGGTGTGCTAATGCCGTTTACACCGTTTGAGTGTGAGTTCTTGAAAAAGGTGAACATAGCACCCAGTCAACTACACCCTAATAGTTGGGGCTTTTTACGTGCATTTCAAGTATTGTGTGCAGTATTAGGGATGGAAGTGAGTGTGCCCAAGTTTATGCATTTTCATCGAATAAAGCTAGGAGAACCACCCTTTGGTTGGGTTTCGTTGAGCGGGAGTTCAAAGGGAGGAGGATTGTTCCAAATATTCACACAGTCGTATAAGAACTTCAAACAAGAATACGTCAAAATTCGGTCTACGTGTAGTGATCCGAGATTAGACTGTGTGTTCTTCTTGAATGGAAAGCTGAGATTCCCCTTCTACTGGCAATCTCAGCCTATGAAATTTTCTGGCTCGGAAGGTTTGGAATTAACACCCTCCGAGGTGGAAGATATAGATAAATTGCAAAGGCTACCTCGGCCTTTAGAAAGCAAGTCGATTTTAATGCTTGCTGGATCAAAGAGTCCCCAAGATGACCTAGAAAGTAAGTTATAATTATAATGTTGATGACGATTGAGTATGTCTTGAATTGATTCTTACGCAATATTATGTTGCTTGATGTAGGTATCATGAGCTTGGGGTGAGTTCGCCGACCTCGCATGGAAGGTCGTCTAAAAACCGGCCGAGATCGTTGCATCAACGATATGACACAGAGAACCCTTTATCAAGGTTGGATCATGTAAGCATGTCACCCGACGTGATTTCCTTTTGGAATGCCGAGTTGACTGCAAGTTTATTCTACAAGGAGGATCCAGCCTATATTGCTGATAAAGCCTTAATTGAGAAGGTTGGGGTTGTTCAAGGTTTGGACTCGGTACAAGTATTTCTTCAAAGATCCATTGCTGTGGTGGATCATTGGAAGAAAAAATGGGACAAGAATGCTACACTGATGTCCAAACTAAAAACCGAAAATGCGCAGGTCGGGCCCTTGGTTAAGGAGGTTGGTGATCTGAAAAGAAAATTGGAGGAGAATTCCAAGGCCTTTGAAATCTCGGTGAGATCAAACAAATCTTATGCAGCAAAAGTTGAGGATCTTTTGAAGAAGGTAAATTCGTTGGAAAAGGAGAAGGAAGCTCAAACACAAAACATGAAAGTATTGGAAAAGAAAACAAATGAGTACGAGGGCAATATCCACAACCTGAAGGAGGAGATGGTAGAGCTGTACAAGAAAAACAAGGCCTGCCAAGAAGTTATTGCAATCAATGTGAAAAAGATTGGGGACTTAGATAATGAGAACAAAAAGATGAAAAGTGAGATGGAGGCTACCGAGTACCAGGTAGTAGTAGAACATAAAAGGGGTTTTGCCAAGGCATTGAGACAAGTGCAAATTGTTGCCCCAAATGTCGATTTGGGAGAAGTTCACATCACGAAAGATGTTTTCAAAGGGAAGCTTATCAATGAAGATGACATCCCTGACGATGTGAGCGGCGAGGAAAATAATGAGTAACTTTGCTAATGTAACTACTACTAAAATATTTGGCATTTAGGATTTATGTTTACTACTGCTTTGTCTGGCCTCCATAGGCTAAATATGTAATTTTGAACTATGTGATGATGTTTTAAATGTTGAATTAATTACATTGCTTACATAAATTTGACTTATGTTAAATGTTGAGTTAATTCCCTGATCATAAATATTGACGTCTTGATTCTAAATTTAAACAAATTTACTAACCTGTAATTTCGAACTCGGCTAACTTGAATGATAAAGGATATAATTGGCTCGGACTCGGCCAAGGATTTCACGGTTTGGCTCAAATTTAGTCAATCTGAGTAATTTACGTACTTCAAGGTTGGCTAATTTAATAAAATTGCATAAGGTTGGCTTCGCACTCGGCCAATCTAATAAAGTTTCGTAAGGTTGGCTTCGAATTCGGCCAACTTGATAGACAAAATTTTGTGAGGTTGGCTTCGAATTCGGCCAATGTAAAAGACTTTCATAGCTAGGCTCAAACTTGGCCAATCTTGAAAATATATTGTTAAATAAAGAATAATAGATGCACATATTAAGAAAAGGGAACTTTGATATATCTTGTCATTTGATTACATCCTTTAAGGTTCAACAAAGCATGCCTCGTTAAAACCTCTCTGGCCAAAACCCTTCAATGTTTTCAAACTGGGAAAAAAGACCAGAGTAGGAAAAAGAGTACAATGCTTGGATTCAAATACTTCAGCTGTAATAAAATTTCAAGTGAGTGGCATTCCAAGTTCTAGGAAGAACTTTACCACTCAGCTCAATTAACCGATATGCCCATTTTGTAAACATTCCGAGATTCGAAAGGGGCCTTCCCAATTTGCTGCAAACTTTCCTGCCGATGTGTCTTTTCGGGCATCTCCGGTGGCTCGCCATACGAGATCGCCCTCACGGAATGACCTCGGCTTCAATCTTGAATTGTATCGTCTTGCAGCGCGAAGCTTACAAGCTTCTTCATGTATCTTGGCACATTCCCGAGTTTCAGCAAGCAAATCCAGATCCAATATGAGTTGTTCCACATTCTGAGTTTCGTCAAAAGTTAATCGTCTGTGACTTGGTTCACCGACTTCAACTGGGATCATAGCATCGGATCCGTAAGTTAATTTGTATGGGGTCTCCTAAGTGGTGGTTTGTGGAGTACAATGGTATGCCCATAAGATGTTGGTGAATTCCTCCACCCATTCTTCTTTTGTTGTGCCCAACCTTTTCCGAAGTTCCCTGAGAATAATCTTATTGGCCGCTTCAGCTTGTCCATTTGTTTGTGGATGTTCGACTGAAGTTACTTTGTGGTTGATTCCCAGTTGTTTCAAGAACTGTTCGAAGTTTTTGTCTATAAACTGCTTGCCATTGTCGGTGGTAATTGGTTGGGGTAGGCCATATCTACAGATGATCTTCTTCCATGTAAACTTCTAGACATTGGCTGCTGTGATTTTTGCAAGAGGCTCTGCTTCAATCCACTTTGTAAAGTAATCAATACCTACAACTAGAAATTTTAATTGATTCTTAGCAATTGGGAAAGGACCAAGTATGTCCATTCCCCACCATGCGAATGGCCAAGCTGATTGCATGGAATGCAATGCTGTTGCAGGTAGTTGGTGTAAGTTGCCAAATTCTTGACAAGCTTTACATTTCTGCACATACACTTTACAGTCTGCTCTCATTGTGGGCCAACAATAACCAGCTCTGATAACCCGAGTTGCCATGGAGCGAGCACCAGAATGCATTCCGCAAATACCACGATGTATCTCATCCATTACATATTGAGCTTGGTCTGGGTTTAGACATTTGAGAAGAGGGGTTGAGAAACCTTTTTTGAATAAGTCACCAGCCTCAATTTGGAAGTGAGCGGACTTGATTTTGATCTTGGATGCCTCAGCTTTGTTGTCTGGTAAAATTCCATCTGTGAGATATTTCCAGATATCCGACATCCAAGTTGATTGTCCTTGGTCATCAGTGGATATCGCCAGAAAATCTTGATTCGGGGCACTGATGGTTTCTTGTATGATTGTTTTGTGTTGCCCAGGGCGTTTGGTGGACGCAAGCTTGGATAACATATCAGCTCGGGCATTTTGCTCTCTAGGAATATGTTTGATCTGGAAATCATCAAAGGAAGAAGTTAAATGAGTTACCATTAAATTGTATCTTTGGAGTTGTGGTTCCTTTGTTTGGTAACTTCCTCCTACTTCCTCTGCAATCAGCTTTGAATCACTACAGCATATCAACCTTTTAACACCGACATCTTTGGCTAACCTCAAACCTGCCAGAAGTGCTTCGTATTCAGCTTGGTTGTTGGTGGCTTGAAAATTGAATTTGATGGCTAATTCCAGCATCATGTTGTTAGGTCCTTCAAGAATTATGCCTGCACCACTTCCTTTAACATTGGACGATCCATCTACATGCAAAATCCAAGTTGGACTTTCTGTTTGGACTGCGGGTGTGAGCTCGGCTATAAAGTCAGCGAGACATTGAGCCTTAAGAGGTCCCCGGCTTTCATATCTGATATCATACTCGAACAATTCAATTGACCAAGCTGTCATTCGCCCTGCTAGATCGAGCTTTCTGAGTATCTGCTTGATGGGATAGTCGGTCTTAACCACAATTTGGTGACTCTGGAAATAAGGACGAAGTCGACGAGCCGAGGTTACCAATGCCAACACCAACTTCTCGATTGTTTGATATCATTTCTCGGTGTCCTGCAAAACACGACTGATAAAATAAATGGAAATTTGTGTTTTACCATCCTCTTGTACAAGGGCTGCGCTAAGGGCTGCGCTAAGGGCATTATCAGCTACAGTAAGGTATAGCAAAAGTTGAGCTTGGCTGCGCGGCTTAGACAAGATGGGAGGAGCAGATAAGAATTCCTTGAAATCGGCGAAAGCTTGTTCACATCGGTCGTCCCATTGGAAATCTTTTGGCTTTTTAAGGAGGGAGAAAATAGGTTTGGCTTTCTCTGCCATCTTGGGAATGAATCGAGATAGTGAAGCCAGTCGACCTGCTAACCTCTGCACCTCCTTGTGATTTTGTGGACTGCGCATGTTAATCAGAACGTGGCATTTGTCAGGATTCGCCTCAATTCCCCTGCATGTTATCATAAATCCCAAGAACTTTCCACCTTGGACCCCGAAAACACATTTCTCGGGATTTAATCTCATGTTATGTTGTCGGACTTGCTGGAAAATCTCAGCTATGTCTTGAACATGCTCAGCAGGAGATTTGGTTTTGATTACCATATCATCCACGTAGACTTCAAGGTTGCGTCCGATTTTCTTAGCAAACACCTTATCCATTAGGCGTTGGTAAGTTGCTCCTGCATTTTTGAGTTCAAAAGGCATAACACGGTAACAGTAATTGGCACGCTCAGTAATAAAGGCAATATGGTCCTGATCTGGAGGATACATAAGGATTTGATTATAACCTGAATATGCATCAAGAAAACTGAGCATACCGTAACCTGAGGCTCCATCAACCAACCTGTCAATGCTGGGAAGTGGATATGAATCTTTGGGACAAGCTTTATTTAAATCTGTGTAGTCAACGCACATACGCCAGTTCCCATTGGATTTCTTGACCATAACTACATTGGCTAACCAAGTAGTATATTTAATTTCCCTGATGAATCTTGCATCCAAAAACTTTTGAGTTTCAAGCTTCACTGCTTCATGCCTCTCACCACCGAGCTTCCTTTGTCTTTGTGATACAGGTTTTGCTTCCTTATAAATTGCCAATTTATGACAAATGAAGTTGGGATCAATCCCAGGCATATCTGCACTAGTCCAGGCGAAAAGGTCAGCATTGTGAGTGAGAAGTGCCATGATTTTACCTTGAATGTCTGGATCCATGCATTGGCCAATTCGAGTACATTGGGTGGCTGTGTTGCCGATCTGGAATTTGATCAACTCGTCAGTAGGATTTGGACAATGATCATGCATGTCAACTCGAGGACCTAACTCGGTAGTGGCTGTCAGGTTAACATGAGCTACCATGGTGGAATTGGATACTTTGGGTGGGACTGTGACAGGGTGAATCTTCAAGCTCTCAGCATAACACTTTCGTGCCACTTGTTGATTGGCTTTAACAGTCACTATATGGCCATTCATCCCCGGAAACTTCATGGAGAGATGAAGGGTAGACACAACCGCTCCAAGTTTGTTTAAGGTGGGTCTTCCAATGAGTATATTATATGAAGTGACAGCATCCACTAGCAAGTATTTGACTAAGATACGTCTGGAATTTGTTACTGTGCCAAAAGAGGTTAATAGTTCAATAAAACCACGAGTATGGACGCGCTCACCTGCGAAACCAACAAGGGGTTCCGAGTATGGTTGAATTAAACTATGTGGGAGATCAAGTTTCAGAAAGGTCGGCTAGTATAGCACATCAGCAAAGCTTCCTTGATCAATCAAGGTTTTGTGAACTTCCCAGTTTGCAACTTCGACCGAGATGACCATGGGATCATCTTGGTTTAAGCTTACGCCTTCATAATCTTCATCAGTGAAAGTGATAGGAAGAGTTGGAGTTGTCGGCTTCGACTCAGCATTGTCACAATTATTGATGCTGTGGATAGTACGAAGATGGCATTTTCGAGCCGAATTGGAACTTCCACCTCCAGCAAAACCTCTGGCTATGGTGTTGATCACACCACGTATGGTGTGTTCCTCAGGGGGTTTTTCAGTACGCTGTTGATCAGTGCCATTGGAACTCGGTTTACCCTCTTGTTGTGGATTTGTATTGTTGTAACGATTGTTCTCGAAACGACCTTGGTAATCCTGGTATCGTCCACCTTGATATCGTCCACGACCACGTCCCCGACCGCGAAAGCCTCCACGGGAAGTTTGACCTCGGTGAATATATTGTCCAAGTTGTCCTGCTTGAATAAGCTCTTCAATTCGATCTTTAAGAGTCCAGCATTCTTCCGTGGTGTGCCCGTGATTCCGGTGAAAATGGCAATGTTTGCTTTTATCAGCGTTGGGCGGATTGTGTGCTGGGGGAGGTAGAGATATCAAATCTGCATGGTTAGCCTCTTCCAAAATATTAACACGAGGGGCGTTAAGAGGTGTATAAAAGTCAAACCTGGGACCACGCGCGTGGCGTGGTTTTTTTTATTTTTGGTCCGTAAAATAACTTTTAGATTTCTCTTTACCGCTACCGCTAGCTTCACCTTTGTTAGAGAGACTTTCTCGGATGGTGTTGCGGAATTCGGCGTGTTCCTCCATCTGAATATACCCTGCTGCACGGGCTCTAAGTTCGTCCATATTTGCTGGCTGATGTCTGCATAGACTATCCACAAAAGGTCCAGGTTTTAGAGCCATCAACATGGAATGGAGGGCGACTTCCGGGTTAAGATGACGGATCTTGATGGAGACATTGGCAAAGCGTTCCATAAAACATCTTAAGGATTCGTCATCTCGTTGCCTCAGGTTGGACAATGCCGCTGATGTTATATGATGAGGCCGACTTGTAGCGTATTGTGCTGAGAAAAGTCGTACCAGGGTGTCAAAGTTGTTCACAGAACGGGGTGGAAGTTGGGTATACCAACTAAGTGCTGCGCCTTTAAGTGAGGTTGGGAAGACACGACACATGATGGCGTCTTCATTCGTGTAAAGATTGACTTGAGTGACGTATGCATCAATATGCTCGTCAGGATCAGTTGTTCCATCATACCGTTCGATGTTCAGTGACTTCCATGCCGGTGGTAGGGGAACTTCCATGATGCCATCCACGAAGGGGTGGCGCTGAGAAGAATGATGGTCATACGTTGCCCGACTAGTATGAGTATGCGTAGAACGGTGAGTTCGGGAAGATTCTGAAATATAAGTAGGATCTGAAGTGGAATGGTGCTCTTCGGTTGCCGTTGGAACATGGCTAGACCGAGGAGGAGGAGAAGGGGAATGATGATGTTGTGCATGGGCGCGAAAGGCTGCATTTTCTGCACGTAATTGTTGCAAGACATCTTCATGTTGTTTACGCATGGTTTCCATCGCTGCTGCATGTTGCTGTTGCATCAACTCGATTTGCTCAAGTAATCGCCTCAAAGTGGCGTTTTCGTCCATGTTATGGGTTTGGCTCCGAGTTGACACCATAAGGTGGTCGGAGGGGGAATTTTACCAGGCCCTCCTTATAGCGCCAAATGTTCTTACCAATGTCACCGATATCAACTCGTCTTTTGGTATGAGATGCCTTCTTCCCCAGGTTCAATTCTCTTCGCGATCTCCGATCTTCTTCTTGAGGTCCTCAGATGTACCTGCAAAAAGGATTCTGACGATCAAGTTAGTTCCCTTTCTCCCATGTCATGTACTGCTTATATTATTACCTGTTGTTGTCCTCGTGTAACCGTGTAACTGTTGTTTGGTTATTATCTGAAGGTTATTGGCGGTTAAGCCACGTCATCTCGGTGTGCCGAGGTGTATTACCAGTCTTCTTTCTCCAATGTTACACCTCGGCATTTCATATGTTTATCCTAATTTACACGAATGGTTATCTCGGTCCGAATTATCTAGTGAACTCGGTTAAGGTCAGCCTTAGCCAGGTTGATACATATATATGAAACTATAAAGTAAAAAAAGAAGTATAATTAAAGCAAGACGTTTATAATTAGATCCGAGGTATATATTAACTAAAAACTAAGGGTTGGATGAAACCCTAAACCTACTTTTAATTCTGACCACTGAGACGACATGGGATGGAATAGATACTTTAATTGCGCAGGATATTGCCAAAGGTATCACAGATTCAGATTAACTTAACCTAACTACCATGAGTCGCTTATAGAAGCCTAACCACAGGGAAAGTAAAGTGTAACTTTTAAATATGAATGCACCTATTACCTATATACTAACTCCTTAGCAAATTAAATAAACTAAAGAATTAATGCAATTCTCAACATAGTGTGATTGTGATATTTCCCCTCTCCAACGTTTTCTCACCCCGACAAAACTTAGTGGGAGGTCCCTTATTTTCAAGACCAAATACACACTATTTTCTTTTTCATTACTTTTTGCTTTGGTCAAGCCTACCTCAAAAAAACTCAAATTTCAAACTCTATTCTCTTCCTTTAATTATCTTCCTCACGTGTTAAAGAATTTTTATATAGTATATAAAACAAAAGGGTCCTTATATAACTCATGATCTCTTTGTCAAACAAACATGCATATGATCACCATCTTTGGATTTTTTTCCAACAAATAATTATAATCTAATTAATTTAGGAGGAGACATGGAATCATACTAATTAATTATATCGGGTTCTTATTTTTTATTGAGTAATTAATCTCTAGCTATGTATCGGTGGATGATTTGGTGAGCAAAGCCCCCCAAAATGGACTCAGTGATCTTAAAGTAGAGCAGGTATTTTACTTTGTAAGAAAAAAAAAATTTAATCCCAACGTGCACCACTTAATTAATTTCACACATATATGAACTTAGTGTTTATTTTTTAACCATTATCTTGTTGATGTGGATCGACATTGAGCCCACTCTAATTAAATTTGTAAGCTTTTTATTTTTTTCCTCTTCTCGTAAATTATTTGGGGTAAAGGGGAAAAACAGATCATGCATTATGGATAAGCACTTTTAATTTTAATGTTCCTCAAATGAATGGCAGTTAATAATTACACTCCTACGAAAGTTGCAAACATCATAAAAATTTTATGGATTAGGATAATGTTACCTTCCTGCATAATAATTGAACGGTTCTTTTACTGAAAATGGTTGTCTGTATCATATTTCACATCTTCACACATCTGCATTATTATCAGAATTGAACAGAATATTGTTGTATAATAAAATGGTTAAGAATAATGTTTCTAATAGTTTCTAATAAAATTAAGTTAAGTGAAAGAAAATCAAGAATAAATTATGTGATTAGAAAAAAAATAAACAAAATATGTAAATAAATAACATTATTCTACTAATAAATTATTGACCTGAATGGTGCTGAAGTTAATTTCTTAAGAAAGGAATTTTATTTTTCTTTTTATTTCAAATTGTAAATTTTGACTCGGTCAATAATTAAGAAAAGATTAAAACTAAAATTCATCACAAAGATTAAAATCATTTTTATATTTAAACCAATAAATAATTTGGATCTATAAAGTCATGGCCATATATATACAACGCCGCATATACTCAGCCATCTTAATTTGTTTCACATGTAGCATTGCTAAAAGAAGATTCTATATAGTAAAACACATATATCAGTCTAGCACACGTTGGTTATCCATATATAGCAGCAAATTAAATTCACATCAAAGCATCACAAAGATTTAATTAACAAAGACTTTACATATACTATAAAGTCCTTGAATGAGGTTTACCATTTAGTAATGAAGCGGATAAATTTCCTCCATTGAAGAGGTTACAAATAACTGAGCATGATACAACACTACTCTCTGCATGTTGCTACATGAAGAAAATTCATCTGCTTCATCACTTGAGGCAACCATCTTATTAATTAAGCAAAAGCAAAACTAGTCCAAACCTCTATGATCATAGCTCATCACCACCATGCAATAGTGCTCGGTAGCAAACCTTTCCCTGAGTGTTCACGCCTCAGCAGTTGTTAAGAATTTTTTGTTACTGAGCACTAGCGTAGTGATCAAACTCTATTACTATGACTACTATTACTATTACTCAAAGTTTTAATTGCAGCTGCATCAGGCTCATTTGTCTGCAATTTCATATTGCAACTGCAGCTGCAATTTAAAACTTTGCTACTACTATATCTTCATGATTAAGGAAATTAAGCTATAGAATGTTAGATCATGTTCATGTATGATGAGCATTATTAACTTCATCTTCATCAGACCCAGTAATGCATTCCTTCTCATCCTCAAAAGCTTCAAAGGGAGGGTGAGGGTTATGTCCCTTTCCAAAGGACCTAATATGATCCTTAAGGGATCTTTTGTGCTTGAAGTCTGAGCCACAAGTACAATACCACAACTTGCCACAGTTCTTCTCATGAGTCCTCCAATCCCCTTTGACTGCAAATGTTTTGCCACATTTTCTGCACATGAATGGCTTTGTGCCATGCTTTCTTTTGTAATGAGTTTGGAGGGTTCTAAAGTCCTTCAATGGCTTAGCTCTTGGATGATTGATGTTGTTCTTGCAACCCTGAGCACAGCAGTAACATGGTAACCTTAACATTGCAGCTGGTTGTGTTCCTTTCAGTGAGTCTGGTCCTTTCCTATATTCTGATCCATGCCCCCACATATGCATCTGCAAATCAAAATGAGTTACATTAATCCTTGTCAAAAGCAATTCAGCTTGAACCAAGCATAAGACCATTATGAACAATAAAATTTTTCATTTAAATATTTAACACACTTGAATATCTAAAATTTGAATTTGAGATTATTAATTAAATTAGGACAATTTTATACAGATTAATCTTAACAATTTATTTAGTTTGAACAAACGTTTTTGTTATTTTTATTTATGCAAATATATAAGTATAGAAATGTTGGCTATTTTCATTTTTATTTTCCTGTTTTAAAAATAATCAAGCCTACTAAATTTGACCAATTTAAAGCTGAGAGGCCATTGTTGGTAATAAATTGTTAATCTTTATTGATGGATCTAACATGTCAAATTCTCGTCAAAAAGCTACGGCTAGCCCCATGGAATATATAAAGAAATGTATATCGCTCTATTTAAAAGAGAAATCCTCTGAATATACTAGTTAAAACGAAATTAAAATTCAAGGTTTTAAGTAGTTTTCTTTCTGAATATTGGCTTAATATATAGTTATGTATATATCTAAGTACTGTGGTAAATTATGCATGCCACCTTCACCCCCACATATTTAAAAACTCCAATTGGAAAGAAAATAAAATCATATATGCATGAAGAATATTACAATTTACGATCCCTTTGAAATTTATGTGATGAAAAAAACATCCTTTCATAAAAAAGTGTAGGAAATGCTAGAGGACAACACGTACGCCATATCTACCTCAATTTTCTTAAAGTGATCGAGAAAGAAAGTGAAAAGAGAGAGAGAGAGAGAGAGAAAAGGATGATCAAATGGTAATATTCACGTTCTTACTAAAGTTGAACTATGTAGTTATTTTCTTCTTAATGATTGTCTTCGTTGTCATTATCATGTAAAGCATCTACTTCATTTTTGGCGTGGACAAAATGCAGAGAATTCAAATTCAGCAGGTTTTTTTGCACAGAAGCTATGAAAAACTATGGAATGATGTACAAAATTAAGGAGTAGTTGTGGAAAAATAAAACAAACATTGACTATTTTCATAGGTTTGGTTTCGATGGAATATTATGTCAAGAATTTTTTTTTTTTCAAGTGATCGTCAAATTAAGAACAAATTCAAGTACTATTTATCGAACCGAATCAAACTAAAATAAACATGATATAGTTGCAAGAATTATGGAACAGAAAGAACACTTTCATCATAGTTTTTTTTTTTCGTGAATACCTAGCCCCTAGCTAGCTAAGCTAACTCACTATAGGGATGTCCAGGGCTATGTTTGCTGGATGTGTATAAAATTGAAATGCATGCTAGGTGATAATTATCCCTCATGATATATAATTGTGAATAATATAATAATAATAATAATAATAATAATAATAATAATAATAATAATTAATATTATTATTTGTCTTTAACGAATTTCCAAATGACGTAAAAATTAGTTATATTCGAAACCATTTTTTTTTTGCCTAATATGAAATTGAAGCCATCGTTTAGGTGAATGATGAAATCTACAACCAAGTTTCACTACACCAAATTTTTTTTTTTTTTACAATTAATTTATTATTTAGCGACCATATAAATGGCCACTATTTTTTTTACCAGCATTTAAATAAAGGCTGGTGTATCCAATGTCGCTAATACTATTATCGGTATTTATATAAAATGCTGGTAAAGATCTATTAAATTATCGGGAAAACTTATTTTTTTTAGTGGCAATTCTAGTAGTCATTTTAAAGGCTATTAAAAGTTATTTTTTTAATTGTCTCCTTTACTTTAAATAATTTATTCCTATAATTTTCTTTTCTAAATTCATAACTTATATACTTTTTTTTTTATCTCTACTCGATGTGGGATTTGTAAGATGAGGGTTGTCTTTTATTTCTATATTTTTTAATTTATTTTTTTAATTATCTTGTCTCTTAAGAAATGTGAGATTTATAAGATGAAAGTTGCTCTCTAATTATTTTATAACACTATTAAATTTGGTAATAATGGGCGATTTGCTACCAATTTAGAATAGTGAATTAGGAATCAACCCTATAAAATGAACCTGTAAGGTGATAGTTATTACTCACTTATATACTATTTAATTATCTTATCTCTAATCGATGTGAGACTTAAGTTTTTTCTAATAAATAATTGTCGCTAATAGTAAACTTTAGTGTAATATAAATACATTTTTAGTGGCTATTATATATTAGCCATTAATATTTTTATATATGACAGCAATTAAATTATTGCTATTAAATAATTGTCGTTAATAAAAAATTTTGTTGTAGTGTTTTTCGTAGGTGGGGTGCCAAAGTCTTTGAGAGAGTATTTGATACTAATTAAGCTTAATTACATTCCACACAATAAATCTTGAAACCTTATTTCTTAAAAAGAAAAGAAAAGAAAAAAAGAAGAAAAAGAAATGGGAAATCACGTAAGCTAATTAGTATATGTCGAGTTTTAATTGAACCAAATCGTAACTATTGTGATCATGTTCCCCTTAAAGCAAATTAAAGGTAGACGAAGCACGTGCAACTATATTTCTTCCTTTACCGTGGTGATCTGTGTTTAATAAATTTACTTCACATCCAAGAAATAATTTCCACAAGAGAGTCCCAGTTAAAAAAAATCTCAACAAATATACTTATGAAAAAATTCCATACAATATGTAAAATCAACTTACATATATACTTTAAAAGCTTTTCATTTGACTTCTTCACAAACACTTATCACTTTAAGAGTTATACATTATTCTGATCTTTATTTCAAGTTTCTTTAAAAAACAGTACTAATAATTAGACACTTAATTCACAGTTGCAACTCATCCTCCTCTTCTAGTTTTAATCATTCAATGACAATCTATTAAACCAGATCTTTAGTTAAGAAGTATAAATATCGAATTGCTTAAATTAAGTATAATTTTTTACATAATTTTAATTAAGTTAATTTAATTATGTGCAAAATATAGAGTAATTGATGTTTATGATATGAGAAGTTGAGAACCAATTCAACTAACCTGCATGTTGTTATACCTATTGAAGGTCTTGCTACATATGGAGCAAGCAAACTGCATGGGGCCAACAAGGATCTGTGCAGGAGTTGGAATCCAAAACCTTCTCTCTTGGTTGAAGGAGCATCCATGGAATAAGCTTCTCTTTGAGGATTCTTCTTCTTCCTTAACATGGAAAATCATCTTCTTCTCATCATCATCATCACGATGCCCTTTAGTCTCAGGCAATCCAATGTGCAAAGCCACAGTCACTTGTTCAACCTTTTCCTCTTTCTTCACCTCCATCTCATCATCTCTTGAGGCCTTGTCACTCAAAATGGGAAGGAATTGGATGGTTTTTTCTCGAGCAAACTCATTGTTGTGAGTAGTGGAATAAGAAGAAGAATAAGAAGGAGAAGAAGATGATGATAGTATTGTCGTGTTGGAATTTAGATATGAAGGAGGGGAAGAACATGGTTTGAGCCACTCAATGAAAGTTGGAGCATGAAGGTATAGATTCTTGTTGTTGTTCTCTACATTGCACTCCATCAAACCCATATTCTTCAGAGAGAGTCCCTGGATTTGGTGAAATTCTCTTCTCTCTTCAGAAAAAGGGCTATGTGTTGTTTTGGTACAAAGCCTAGCACTTATATTATGGTTGATTTAGATATGAATGGAGGCTTTCTTTGTCTTTATGGACCTTTTCTTTTTTCTTTTCTTTTTTAACCCTTACTTTTTTTTTCCCCTTCTTGTCCTTTAATTGTTTGTTTCTTTTACGGATAGACTAATTGGAGGGGATTGAAAATGACATGCAAAAAATAGGACTCGACCATTTATTAGTAGAAAGAATCCTAGAATAGTCTAAAACTTTGAATTCTAATCAATTCTAGTCATCAGATTAAGAAAGATTCCCATTGGTCATCAATTTGAGAGACATCACTAATTACTTCTCCTCCGGATAAGTTAAGAGTGAAATTAAATTAATTGAGAATTTAAATATTTAAAAAACACTAATTTATGCCATAAATTTAATTACTTTAAAATGATTATTTAACTATGTAAGTAAATCTAAGCAAATATTTTTCACAATTTTTTTTTATTCAATTAGAATTACATAATTACCAATACAAATTTTGTTACTTTTTGCACTTCATATGTTGATAAATACGTGGATTTAGATATTCATTTCTGACAATTAAATTTAAAAAAATTGTGCTAAAATAAAGATTATATGTTAATGGTTAATCTAATCTAATTTTATAAATTCACTTTCTGAAACAAGAAATTCTAGTCCTGACTTCTAAAGTAATAAGTATAGTTAAAGCAGGTAATGTCTATTATTAATTAATTAGAGATACACATATTTTAATACATCTATGATTTGCAATGTGTATATGAACAAATAATATCAATAATTGATTTTTTTTAAGATTACATATTTTATTCTATAAAGTAACTTGCTTAGTGAAGTCGAATCCTAAGTATAAGAATACAAACATTTTTTCCTTTCTAAGATTAAGAAAGATTCATCAACAAAGTAGATCGTAGATAGCGTTTGAGAAATTGTATATAAGTGTTACTTTTGTTGGATAACGCGCGTGAGAATATATAATATAACTCTATTTTTAGCGTATACGTAGTGCCTCACGAGAAGAAAGAGCTAGCTAAAACCAAGATCGGATTAATTAGAGATTTCATTTCCAATTAAATCACTTTTCTTAATTTATCATTTTTATAGTTATTTTAAATTAAATTAATATTTTAAAAAACTTCTATCACAATATGAATTGTTTTTCAAAAATATAAAATATAAATTTTATACATTAAAAATATTTACTTATTGCTAATTTTAATTATAATATAATTTATATATTAAAAATATATTTTATTATAAATTTTAGTTATATAAAATAAACATCTAACTACTTTATTAATTAAATTTGTTTAGAAACACTATGTTTACAATGAATTACTATAAAAATATTACTAAATTAATATATTTATAGTCAAATATTATGGGAAAAGGTAAAATATTAGTTTATTATTCAACCATAATCCATTTAACAAATTTAATGCCGTTCAAATATTCTAATATTTGTATAAATTCATAATTAAATTTCGATATAAATATTCGACATGAAATGTCCAAACACTTGACATACAAAATTCCTGTCACAGTAGTATTGGAGGAATTATTGCCAATAATTTTTAAACATTTTATTTTATTTTATTTCAAGCTTGAAGCTTTGAATTTTGTTTTGAAGGTGATCAATGAGACCTTGCCGTGCATTTAACTCTTGAAGATTTTGATAACACCTATGGCTACAATGTGAAGCGTATTTGTACGTGTTGATAATATTTTTTTCTGCAAACTCTTAACTCTATATATGGTGGAATATGAACCGTGTGCACAGAGTTTCTGAAACATTGACCTTTGAAGCAAGTGATCTCAAATATCAAATATAAGGATGAAAGCATTAACTTGGTCAATACCTAAACGAAGAAAAATACTATAAATGACGAACAAAAGCCAACAAGGACCTTGACATAGTGTTATCTAGTGCTTATAATATGTGCACCATCTTGCTTAGCTTCCACAAGTCAATAATTTAAGGGAAGAAAATTATGCCTAATTGTTGCTTCATGATGGCTGCAGCAACTTATTATGAATATTATTATTTCATCCCACAGATAAATAAATAAACATTTTGTATTTCAATGTAAATATATATATATATATATATATATATGCTTAATTTAAGGAATTTTTCTTTTGTTCGATCATGATTTTTTTTTCCAACATATATAGCACTCACCTTCTAAAATGAAATTACCGGAAAACCTTTTTTTTTTCGATGTAATATTATACAAGAGAAACGATACTTCTTGGAAACAACACATTTATATACCCCTAAAAAATGAACAGGATATAACCATTGAATCTTGCAATGAATGTGTATTTTTTTTTCCTAATAATACAACAGACAGGAGACTAGGACATTTACAGGCACTTCATTCTCTCAAAACCATATATATTATTAATAAATAAAGTATTATATTGAAAAAGAGCAATATTTCCTTATTCAAAATAAATAAATAAAATATCAACTTTGTATTCCACTATCTAATATATTTTTCTTATTTAAGAAAAACTATTAAAAAAAATTGATCTTAAGTATAAAATATATTATATAAAGAAATACTCACATTATGTGAATGTTTTCAAATAGAAATTAATCACTATTTTTAACAATAGATATTTTGTACTTATAGTATGACTAAAGACAAATTATTACTTTGATAATGTTTTCATCTCTATTTTGTAAGGGTTTGGTCAAAAGGTAAGGTTGAATATTTCTCATATTGAGGATTATGTAAAGGTAGTGAAGTAATTAATGAGTCTACCATCTAGGTCTAGATCCAATAAAATTAGTATAAATAATGACATATTAAGATAAAAAAGTATTTTTTGCACTTATTACAACATTAATTACATTGACTTATTTGAGGTCAAAGACTGATTGTAGCGTTGGAATGTCTTTTGTAGATATTTCATTTTTCCTCCTCGAACAGGTATGATCAAAGACTATTTATTTCACTATCAAAGGTAAATAGAGTGTATTTTAGACTCTATGAGTAGGTGTTATTACCAAAGGCTAGGAGAATGCTAAGAACAAAGACTATGAAACATGTGAAACGACAAACTTGTTAGGTTTTCTTTGATTTTATGATTAAAAAATCTTGAAAGCATGGGGCTTGTATACTAGAAAAAGTTGGTCGAAGGGTAAAATCGAATACTCCTCGAATTGCTGGCAAGGACTATGATAATTCACGAATACTACAGAAATCTTGGTAAAAATAATTAAGTAATTAATGAATCTACCGTCAAGGTCCAAGTCCAATAAAGTTAGTATAAATAATGACGTATTAAGAAAAAAAAATAATTTTTATATTTATTATGACATTAATTGGGTTGACTTGTCTAAAACAAATATTAATTTGGATGTTGGAGTACTTTTTAAAAATATTTCTTTTTCTTTTTTTTTGGACAAAAATAATTGAAGATTATTTATTTTATTGTCAAAAGTAAATAAAATATATTTTAGATTATTTAAATAAGTGTAACCAAAGGCTATGAAAATGTTAAGAACAAAGAATATAAAAGTAAAAATTTAGTAAACGATAACTAAAAATTATCAAATTATTTATGTATCTTTGTGTAATTATAATGTAAAAAAAAAAATATTGACTATCAATTAACTACTAGATACGCTGAACCATTTGAATGTGTTATTCAAATACTTTTAGAAGTGTCAAGTTCTCGTTGAGGCTCTGGCTTTCACATGGCCATTTCTATTTGACATAAAACATGCATGAAGCTGAACGATGGTATAACATTTAATTAATGTTTTCATACTTATAAGTTTGACCCTCTAGGTAGGTAATATGTGACATACATTCCCATGACCATATACATAATACATGTGCGGAGACACTTGGCACATATTCCCTTGTACAAAATTAAAATTTATAGCTATGAAGAAACGTACAAAAATGAGGCCACCCCACTTGGTGCCAAATCATAGAGTAGTACGTATTTTGTGTGTGTTTAATGAAATTAAAGAGAAGTGATGGATGATTAGGTGTGTGGAGCCAATTAAATGATTTTTTACCGACAGAGCATCTTTGTTAGACAAAATGCTCACACATGCATATGCTCAGCTTTTTTTCTCTCTCTTTTTTTAACTCCTTTTTGTCCATGATGGAAGCATATCGTCAGTATCTGATTTTCTATCAATATCATCAATTCTCTTTTTTTCAATTTTTAATTCCAACTTTTTCACATTTTCATATTGTGAAAGTACCAAAACGTATAAAAAGTGTTATTTGTTTACGGCTAGAATTAATTAAGAAAATCGTTTTCATGGTATTCTGAAAATCTGAAATGTTTCATACATCGTGTTAATCAATTGGGTCAGCGGATAATTAGGGGTATTACTGTGATCATTGTAATTATTTTCTTCTGATAAAACAAAATATATACAGCACATAATAGTTGTATTAATTAATTAGCTTACGCCATTTTCCCACTTTCTTTTTTTACTTTCTGTTTGGATTATTATTAAATAATTGTCGATATCAATAATTGCTAACACATATTTTAAATCGAATAAAATTAGGCTAAATCTCTTAAGCATAATTTAATATAGTTTTGTAGATAAAAAAATTACTAAGAATGAGTTAACTAGTCTAATTCTCCAGTATAATTTAAAGTAACACATGATCATAATACTAGATAATTTAGTTAATATAAAAATTTAATATATACTGTCTATACATTGTAGTATTGGTATAATATTTCTATGTTACTGATTTGATTTTTGTTAAACAAAAGTTATATCAACCGAAGCAATTGTAGTGCGGTAAGTTTTTAAGAAAGAAGCTGTCAATAGGCATTTAATTTTCTTAATACCAATCGTTGTTTGGAAATAAGTTATATTATCCTCTGATTATGAAACTTTGATTGTTTTAATATTTTTTTTATATATTTCAAAACTTTGCTTATTTTAGAATTCTAAGGTATATGCATTTTATTTTCAATTATACCCATATTTAATAAAGTAATTAATAGTAAGGATAAATTAATAACTTTTTACCAGCCTAAAGGCACATTAGTAATCTTCTTGTATTCTGAAAGTCGAACGAAAGTTTCGAGTCAAATGCGAGGGGAGAGATACTTGCAAAAGGTACTCCAATATTCAAGTTAGGATAAGTATGAATATTAATTGATAGCAATAATAAATGAACAGTGATCATATATTATTTTGTGAGACTATTTATACTAACCATTCTTATGCGTGGTGGGTCTCATTTCATGATTTACCAAATTAGGTAATATGGTGATCGATGACTAATTATCTCTTAATCTTGTGTTATCTTTATTGATTGTGATTATCATGCTACTCATGTCGTGGTCTCGGTCATTGGCCGAGCCGAGAGGTACGAGCCATCAATAAAGCTCCCTTCTAATAACATACATGGGTGTCTCGGCCGAGGCTGTGCTTTCGGCCCTTGGTTGTCGACAAAGCCAGCACAACCTTAACGATTGAAAAATCGTTAATGTACGCTTCCTTCAGCCATACCGATTATCGATATGGTCGAGGCCGGATGATCAAGGGGTTGACATTAAGGTCGTTGCAGTCTCAGCCATATCGACAATCAGTATAACTGAGACAACGTGACCGAATACCTAACGCCGTCTAGACCATATTGACAACCGGTATGGCTAAGGCAGCGTGGTCAAATGCTTCACACCAAAATGAGGTGAGTTAGTCGATGGCGTATGGCATGCCACGTGTCGCGGCACATAATCTTCTTATTTCTCTCGATACAACTTTGATTATTTATAGCAAAATATTAATACTATTCTTAATGGTATTTCATATTTTGCATTGAATAAAAACATTATTTATTTCAATTCTAGTTGATAAGAAATAAATTCATATATTAAAAAAATATGAGTTTGATTCTTGCTGAGGGGCACACTTTGTTGAACAATAACCTATAAATGTTTATAGAACTTTGAGGTTTACTTTAATGTTGATGAACTTAAGATTTAACTTATCTAATTTTTTTTTTAAAACAACATTAGCTTATCAAAGGATAAGTGAGACTTATGAGACTCAAATAAATATAAACATAGAGCAACTTATATGGAATAATTAAAAATAATATAAAAAAAATTATAAATAAATAAAGATATTTTAATCTAAACTTTTATAGAACAAATGTTCTTTAATCTGTATGAAAAAGCTTAAACAAAACATGCATTTAAGACAAATTGTTGGTCGTATATGCAAACGTAATTACTGTTGAAGATTCTGACAATGAAGTGTTCGATCTATACGCATACTAGGCACGGCAATAGGTTACCTTGAGACCTCTTTTTTTTCTTCCTTTTTTCTTTTTTTCTTCTCTTCACTTTTTTTCTTTTTTCTTTTTTGTTTTGTGGCCATGTTCGAGTGACACACTCCCGTGACAACACCTTTTGAATCATTTGTCACCTTTGAGAAATTTAGTTTATTTGAAGGGTAGTGATAGTGGAGGACATGCTTTTGCAGATTATGATATAACCAAATTACCCTTTTTGTTTTCTTTATCATCTTCTTATCGTCCTTGAATGTGTGAATCATTATTTAGCAACTTGGATATTGAAGAAGCTTATGCACCTTTCCTTTTTCAAAAGATAAACCTCATATAACACTCTATCTGTGAGCTGCACTTCGTAATTTACAATTTTGCCACTCTTCACAAGAGAAAAATAATTAATTACTTCCACCAAATTATTTTACCTTTTCATTCTTCAGCTAAGAAATATAAAATACTAACAAGTTTCAACATGATTCATAGATACAATTGGATTCTTTAAGCATGATATGTATATGAAGAAAATTTTGTTAGAAGAAACAATTTTTTTAATGATTTTTACGTCTTGAAGAAAGAAATCGGTCTCTAATATATCGATTGAAAATATTTTAATTTGGTGGGAAAAAAAAACAACTGAAAATGATATAAAAGAAAGTTTCATTAGTGTTAAGAGGGGTAAAGTAATGAACCGCAGCATAGTCATTTCAACTTTATTTACCTAACTCTTCCACTAAAGTTTAAAAAAAAAGTGTAATTACCTAATCTCTACCGGCCAACTAATAATAACGAGTAAAATGATCAATTTTTTGGTTTCAATTTACGTCCATAATATTTTAAAACTCCTTATTTTATTCGTATGTTTGCAAGCATAAATTACTAAAACTAAAACCTAAGTGTAACGAAATGATTACAATGACAAAATATTAATTAAAATTATGGGATTTAAGTATTAAATAAGAAGGAAAAGAAAATTATAGAAAATATATTATGAGCTTTAGTGTTACGTGATATAATGCACAAGAACATAAATCGCTAAACTTTATTCATGATTTTTAAAATAAATAAAAAAATCAATGATATCTCATTGTTGGGATGCAAACAAAGTCTCACATCGTTCAAACAAGAGGATGGACATGAATTTATATACACACAGATGTCTCCATTGGTCGAGCGGACAATATCTCACCAATGTGGAGACATGTGTATATGTATGGTAACCCCCTGATGCACAACAAGTGGTATCAGAGCTGGTGGTCTGATATATCGAAAGTATGGAGGGTTAGGAGGATTGTTGGGATGCAAACAAAGTCCCCACATCGTTCAAACAAGAGGATGGACATGGGTTTATATATACACAGATGTTTCCATTGGTCGAGAGGCCTTTTGGGTGATGTCCACGTCGTTCAAACAAGAGGATGAACATGTGTTTATATATACACAGATGTTTCCATTGGTCGAGAGGTCTTTTGAGTGATGTCCACATCGTTCAAACAAGAGGATGGACATGTGTTTATATATACACAGATGTTTCCATTGGTCGAGAGGCCTTTTGGGTGATGTCCACATCGTTCAAACAAGAGGATGGACATGAGTTTATATATACACAGATGTTTCCATTGGTCGAGAGGTCTTTTGAGTGATGTCCAAAAGCAAAACTGTGAAGGCTGAGCCCAAAGCGGACAATAAGGATGAACATGAGTTTATATACATACAGATGTTTCCATTGGTCGAGAGGAATGTGGAGACATGTGTATATGTGTGGTAACCCCTCTGATGCACAACACTCATAGTTAAAAGTTGAAGACTAACTAATTTCTTGGAGTAATGAAATCTATTAAAAAGATTAATTTTGATGACAGCCCGTAGAATTTGTTTTATTGACTTATTTTTGAATGTGAATCATTTGTATACATTATTTTTATTTATTAATATATCATTAATATTCGTAATAATATTAGTATTAACACTGATAATATATATAAATTTGTTTATTTAGTAATAATGCGTTTAGGGTTTAACGTTTAGTAATAATTCTTGATCTTTATTTGAGTTGTATACATTATTTTTTATTTATATACTACGCAATCTTATTAATTTAGTTTTAAGTGTTGTTATTAGAATGGTGGAAGTGTTTCTCATCTCTTATATTTTGACATATTCTTCTTCAATTTTCTCATGCCACGACATCATGTTAAGTCACTAACAAGTCACTAACACGTCAACAATGTGTAATAAAACTTATCCTATTCATATCAATTTCTTAAAAAAAAAATAATAACTAGCTTGTTTGAGTTTTTTTTACAAGCACAAATTTGTTGAGTATTGTAACATATGTATGATGCATTAATGTTAAATAGACCGAATCATTCAAAATGAATTTTTTTTTTCTGCTGCATTCTCTCTTATTTGGTTTATCAATCATTCAAAATGTTTGAATCTACAACAAATAATGGCACACGAAAAAATGCTCCTCAATTGTCAAATTGTTAGAAAAATGAAAATGCTTTATAATATATTAAAATTTAATTCAAATTCGACTAAAATTATTTTAATTATTTAAAAAATGTTTTCTAAAAATTTACTTTGAATTTAAAATACATAGGATATTCCCTAAGTATGAAAATAAGTTAATTTTCTACTAGCATTTTTTTTAAAAAAAATTATTCTTAATAATTAATTTTAAATTTCTTTTCACCTTAAATAACCAAATATGCTATTTTATGTTATTTTACATTTATTGGTTAACTCATCATTTAATCATATTAAATACGTTCAATTCAATCAACTTTTTTGGTTCTTAATTTATATTATGTTTGGTTCTCATTATAAGTAACATAGAATAAATCATTAAAATCAAGAAAACTAATTAAGATGGTTACTTGTAATAAATCTTGCTATAAATTCAAAATTTTATTTCAAAAGTATCATTTGCTTTTAGTGGTTATTTTATTTGATGTTAGTTATAAGAGCATCTGTAGTGGGGGTTGCTTATAAGCAACCCCTATGCCATATCATGTCACATCAGCTCTTTTCATTATTTATGGGTTGTTTAAATTTTAGCAAAGTTACTTGTAGAAGCTCCAGTACTTAAGAAAAAAAGTGGAAAAAAACTGATATAGCATGATGTGGCACAAGAGGTTGCTTATAAGCAACCCCCACTGCAGATACTATACATAAGAATTACATTTAAGAATAAATAAAGGGTATAAAAAAAAGTATATCTCACAATAACTTTAAAAACCAATCATTACTTATAATTAGGACAAAAAAAATTAATTTATTATTATAATTAAGACTAAAGGTAGTAATGTATAAATTTTTTTAGATAATTTATAACTTAATTTTATTAAACACACTCTTATAATTTCACCGATACTTTATTTTTTTTTTCTTTAAATGAGCTTCCATATCGATTAATTAACCTCTACTTGGAAGCTATTTTACCATCATTACAATATGTGTGTGTCTGTGTCTGTGTGTGTTTGTGTAGTGACACATACTTTATAATGTTTTGTCACTAAACACTACTTTTACTTAGACTATAAATATAATATATGAAGATATATTATTAAAAAGTGTAGGTATTGTGACACCCTCTACCCCAACATTAATACACAATAAATGTAAATAATATTTTTTTTCCTTTTTACTAAATAAATTCTTTCATAGTAAACAACATCCTTCATGGATAAAATAGTTGTCTCAAATATCAAAAGGTAGAAGATTCACATTTGTAACTCATAAATCATAGGAAGTCATCATGTAAGTATCAAAATTCAAGAAATCATATAAAAGAAAATATAGATTAATTCCAGCAAAGGTGGCAGTGCCTCCTAGTTAGGAATTAATTTATAAATTTCAAGTCATGTAATAAAAATAAAATGACAAAGATGTACATTTTGGTCTTTTCTCAAGAACGTTCAAAATTACAAAAAAAAAAAATTAAAGCTTTTAAAATCATATTAGACTAAGCTAGCTAAGCCCCGATGTCACATCCTATTAGAGCATGCCCAACTAAACCCTTAAGCCTCATCACCAACATCCTCATGATGATGATCGCCTGCAACATAATTTAAACATATACAAGAACAACAAGGGAGTGAGAAACATCTCACTCAGTTTTAGGTGAAGAAATAAAGGTTAGATAGCACACACACAACAAATATAAGTCACATGTAAATAATACACATACATAATCAACAACACATATACACTTATTTATCATGCAATGATGTCATGGACTCGACTCATAAATGCATGCATGTGGCGCCATAAGGAAGTTTCACATATCATCACTGGTGACCCTAAGGCACACCTGGTTACATCACTGGTGACCCTAAGGTACACCTGGTTACATCACTGGTGACCCTAAGGAACACCTCGTTAGCAAGTTACATCACTGGTGACCCTAAGGTACACCTTGTTAGCAAGTTACATCACTGATGACCCTAAGGTACACCTTGTTAGCATGTTACATCACTGGTGACCCTAAGGTACACCTTGTTAGCATGTTACATCACTGGTATGCGACCTCAGCGGCACACCTGGGATAATATATGCATATGATGCATGTCATACATTCATTATTTCATTAACTCAACATTTGATTTATTATAGAACTTCATTAAGTACATCATGTCATCATTTCTCATGTTCTCATAATCATAACTTGTCTCAATAGTTCATTCTTAGGTCTCATGTCATTTGTCTGTATTTCACAAGGTCATGTCATAAATACTCCTCATAAGGTCCGCACAGGAATTCACAAAGATCCACAGAAAACATTCTTATTCATATTAAAACTCATTTATTTTTAACATTAATTCCATATTCATTTATTACTTCCAACAAAGGACAAAATAGAGCAAACAGAAAATAAAACAGAACAACGACAAAGGATTGGGGCCAATCCGACAACCAAATTATCCAACAATTATCCTCACACCCACGAGCGAGATTTCTCACTCCCCCTCTTACCTAGATAAGCGGAGTTGAAACTTGGGCAGGACCTCATCTTCTGGATTCCCTCTTTCCTTCCCTCTCTCTCTCTCTCTCTCTCTCTCTCTCTCTCTCTCTCTCTCTCTCTCTCTCTCTCTCTCTCTCTCTCTCTCTCTCTCTTTTTCTTTCTCTAAGATTTCACTTTCTTATTCTGTATAAAATTTTCACCCCCCTGCCTCTATTTATAGGCATCCTGGCGCACCCGGAACAGCCCGTACTGATTTCGGAACGGCCCGTTTCGGATCCTTCGAATAGATGCAGATATTTCAACTGGAACGGCCCGTTCCAAAATCGGAACGGCCCGTTTTCAAAAAGCAGAATGGCCCATTCTGGAGTTCATTTTTACACATGTTGACCATAATGAGAACGGTTCGTTTCCAACTTAACTTTTTAGACATTTTTATTACTTTAGAACGGCCCGTTTCACTTTGGGAACGGCCTGTTCCGAAAAAACTCAAATAGGCCATTTTACACATTTGGAACGGCCCGTTCTGCTGCTCCAAAAGTAACTTATTTTCTTCGTTTGGAACGACCCGTTCCACTTTTGGAACAGCCCGTTCCAGCGTAAAGAAACAGAATTTTATATAAAAATTTTCGTAAATAATTAAATTATTACAAACTTTTAAAATATTCAATAAAAACCCCTTTTAATTAACTAAAATAACTAAGAAAAATATTCTTCATAAATATAAAAACAAATAATAATTGATATTGTACTAGTAGAAATTTCGGGGTGTTACAGGTATAAGTTATAGTAACACAATATATATTGTTGAGCCTCATTTAAAATCAACATTAAAATCATGTGTAACTATGTGTCAAATTAATTTATACTTACATATATTGTATCTATAGTGACACTTTTGTATGCGAGTCTATGTACCATTTTTTGTGGAGAAAAGAAAAACACTATAAGGGGGTGAATATTATCAATAAAAAAATCAATATTTTTTTTGAAATAGTGGACTAGTACTAAGACCTTACGAGTGCAGGAAAAAATAAAGTAAAAGGAATACACAATGTTTATATTGATTTGTTTCAACTATCAAAACTATGTTTAATTCTTGATCAAGTTTTACTATTTTTTGCAAAGATACAAGTATTATTTTGCAAATCACTTATAGCTCAACCAAAGTCTTCTTTGACTTGTTTCTTCAAACAACTACCAAAATATTTTTTTAACACGCAAAACATCTTCAGACTTTAACAATCATATATTATTTTAACACAAAGTCTCTCCAACCTTCAATAACCAAGTACTTTTTTAACACAAAGAGGCTTCAACAATTAGGTATTTTTTTACAAACAAGTTTATTCAAGCTCTAACAACCTAGTATTATTTTATAGACAAGTCTCTCCAAACTCAAAGCAATAACACAAAATTAAAGTTGGATAAACTAATTAATAATCACTAGTGGAAAAAAGGCTTTTAAAATCGGTTATTTTCAACTTTTAAAATCGGTTCCGTAACCAATTTTAAAAGAGCCGATTTTGAAAGTTAAACTTTTAAAATCGGTTAAATAACCGATTTTAAAAGTTAACTTTTAAGATCGATTCTTTTAGAACCGATCTTAAAAGTCCGGGCTGCGAAAAAAAAATTAAACTGGAACGGGCCGTTCTGCAAGGAGAACGACCCATTCTCCTATTAGAACGGCCCGTTCTCCTATCAGAACGGCCCGTTCTCCTAGGAGAACGCCCCGTTCTGAATGGAGAACGGGCCATTCAACAAGGAGTACGGCCCGTTCAACAAGGAGTACGGCCCGTTCTGCTAGGAGAACGGTCGTTCTCCTAGCCGAACGGCCCGTTCCAGTTTCGCAGTTTGCCCAAAATGAACCTACAACGAAAATAGAGATAGAGAAGAACATTAGAAAACGAAAAGAGATGCAAAAAGAGCATAATAAGACGAAAACGAAAACGAAAACAAAAACTACAACGAAATTTACCTTATTGTAGACTTTAAAAATTGAGAGCGCAAAGAGAGTGAAAAAATGAATGGAGGGAAAGATTAAAGAGAATGAGAATGGAGGGAAATATAAAAAGTTTCTGACGATACTTTTAAAATCGGTTATTTATGAACCGATTTTGTATACTACATACAAAATCGGTTCTGAGATAACCGATTTTAAAAGTACACTTTTAAGATCGGTTCTGAGATAACCGATTTTAAAAGTAGCACTTTTAAAATCGGTTCTTAAATAACTGATTTTAAAAGTAGCACTTTTAAGATCAGTTAAGACTTAACCGATCTTAAAAGTACTTTTAAGATCGGTTATTTAAGAACCGATCTTAAAAGTGATGTCTAATACAACTTTTAAGATCGGTCATAAAATAACCGATCTTAAAAGTACTTTTAAGATCGGTTAAATTTTAACCGATCTTAAAAGTGTTCATATTATTTACAAAATTGCCACCGCGTTACTTTTAAGATCGGTTACCTTATAACCGATCTTAAAACTCCGATTTTAAATCCAATTTTTGCACTAGTGAATGTTGTTTTGTTTTACTATCAATACATTATACAACCAATTAAGTACAAGATTTTTTGCAAAAAGAAAGAAATGCACAATGATGTTTGTTTAAGTTTTGTATACTTTCTTTTTGAATTTTTAATCTTCTTTATGTAGATGTTCTATGAAGATAACCGCTACAAACTCTTTAGCATCTCTCACAAGTTCATTTCATCTCTTTATCTTCTTTCAAGGTAAAAAAAAAGTGTTTCTTTGTGCATCAAATCTATTTCACCAAATTATTATTTCTTATCTAATAATGAAGTTACTTATCACCTTTTAGGTACAAAAAGAACTATGTGTTCATTAGTTTGAAACAACTTTTTCTAAATATTTTCATATATTCAAGAGATATGCTAGTCCTTTTTCCAACTCAGTGTTCATTTAATATGTTAAGGAATCATGTAAACAAAGATGATTATATTATCATACATCGTAAATAATATAAATATAAAGTATTTGTTTTACAGATGAAATACTTCATCTATTAGACTTAATATCAACATAATCAATTATCTTATATTTGTTCATCTTAATGTTTGATTAAAAAAACTTTTTTTTTAAAAGACGTTTATGTTTGTTATCATTTAAACTTAAAACTTGAGACTTAACAAGTTTAATATTACCTTTTGACTTAATAATAATTTATTTCCATAACTTTGGTTATTTCAATTTTTTAGTTTTTCTTGATAATAAATTATTTTACCAATGTAATATAACAAAAGGATATAATCGTAAAAGGAGTAATATCCTTATGAAAAAAAAATCATTAGATTATGCACCCACTTATACATAGCCGATAGCCCTCTCTTGAAATATAACTCAGTCCACACGCACAATTATCTCCAAACGTTTTCTTCTCGGGATGTCCTTCAAGGGTCACGAAGCTAATGATTATCATTCATATGCATCAATCTGAATTCTCATGGTCCTCAATTGTTAAGCCGAAAATGTTGAATTCCAAATATTTGAATTGCACATACACAAGATTTCTAGAAATCCAAGACGAAGTTTCCCCACAAGAAGAAACTGTTTATTAATTCTATGTGGTTATATAAACTTGTCGTAAGTGTGTAAGGTACTCTCGGTTTGTTCAAAATAGTTGTCCGCAATGAAAGGATGGTGGAGCTGATGGAGGGAAAGAGGGGACCAATTGATTAATTAGTGTGTTGCCTCGACTAAAAAATGTTGAATCATGTAGCTTCTTCAAGTACGTAATGATTATCAAGAGTTTTCAATGTGATTGCACAAATTAATTCTTAGGATTAAAAGTATCTTGCTTGAGCTAATTAATTCAAGACCCTAAAGTCATACCCATCATCACTACACCTCTCCACTACAATTTTTGGGTTTGAATCATTCTTTTCTCTCTTTCTTTCTTTTTTCTTTAATCTCAATTTTATGATATAACAAAGAGGCCTTTATTTTAAGTTTTTTCCCATTATTTTTAAGAATATTAAGACGAGAAAGGTGTTAGGAAATTAGATTTCGATATATAATGAGAATAAATTAGTTTAAAATTAAATTGCATAAATACCTTTTGAGGCATTGTATGATCATGAAATTGTATAAATACTCTTTTTTTATCCTTACAAATTACGATTACTTTTGTAATTGTGTGAAAAACATTTCGTAACAGCTCTTAGACATTACATTAAGTCGTTAACCCCTTAATTATTTGGAAAACAAATATTACACATACATGTTGCAAGAGAGATTATTGAAAATGTTAAAAATTAAAAAATATTTAAAAAGTATATAAACAATTTTATGAAACTTAAAGAAACATCAGTATAATTTATTTTTGTCGGATTAATTATTTATTGTATCTTTATATTTGAGCTGTATAAATTTTTGTTTTATATAGTATTTTATACTTAAAACTGTCATAAACAGAGTCACAAGGATTAAAAGTACACTTCATGAAAAAGTTCATATATATATATGCTAGCCATAAAACGACATTGCACAAATAGATTTTCTAAAGGGAAATGAATTTTATTAGTGTATGGAGTACAAGCAACTGAACACGATAAAAGAAGATCTGATAGTACAACATTAAATCATCAAAAGAAAATTAATGGAAGAGCCTCAGTCATAATATACAGCCACCCAGGACAAATAGTATTAAATCTTAGTGAGTCTCATTATTCATTATGAAATTCTCCGACTTTATAAGAGGTGTGGATAGATCCAAATATCAATCAACAAATAGTGTTAAAACTATTTATCAAGCCTTTTTTTAAATAAATACATAAACCTATTTATCATCGATCGATAGTTTTTTCTGAACTTATAATGAAGTGACAATGATGAGCTAGTAAAACATAGGTGGGCAAAATAGGTTATGACTTGATCTGTCAAAAATTAATGGGTTGAGTCCATCATTCCAACCTATCAAACTCGTATCGCAATTTGTTGGTATTCTTTTTTGTAATTTTTTAATGTTATATAGACTGACCCGTTGACCCGTCAGCCCCTATTTAAGCCGGACGAATTATTATTTTTAACTCGTTTTTCAATGGTAGGCTGACCCAACTTGACCTATTTTTGGTGGGTCATTGATGAATTGGACCAAAACAGGTCAAACTAACCTGTTTTACTACTCCTAACAAAACATGAAGAAACAAAACAGATCGAGCAAAAATGCTACTTATCGTAATTGTGAACAAATAACTCTTTTAACTTGAAATTCTATGGTTATATATTGATTATGTAAGTAAATTAAGTGTTCACTTCTAGATATTATTTTTTAGAAGGAATTGAATATATTGAGCAATATGAGTGTAATAAATATACATACGAATGTTAATTTAAATACATGCAATGACTAATGAGAAGCTTGTGTCTAAAATTTTCTTCGTCTTCCATCTAAGGTTATAAATGAGAAAAGTTGAGGTGTCGGAAGGTAGTGGAAGTTGACATCATAACCTTACATCACGGGGGTTGGTCAAGGGCTTGATTAATTAGTGGCATACTAATTCTAACACATTCCAAAATTATATATTATAAAGATCAAAAGGTTGAACTTAAGTATAATTATTCACTTAATGACGCTACTGACCTTGACTTAACTCTCATTATCATCTCAGTGTATGGTAGTTTTAAGCCGTTGGGATAAGGAATGGGAGAATACCAACCAGAGAAGAACGAATAATTTCAATGGGGAGACCCAAACCTTTTGAAATTAAAGGGTTTCTTCTCACATTTTTTTTTCCTTTCATCCAACAAATATTATTTTAATACTGATATTAATTGTTATTGAAACATTACGTCCATTTTCTATGTCTCAAAATAGATTTTATAATCACTGCATTAAAAAAATAACCTTAGTTATTAAACAATATGAGATTTTTAACATATTTTAATTAATTTGGTATTAGTTTCTAGACCTATGTTGGCACTCCATTGAAAAATTGATTCCACATTTTGGTCTATTTCCAAATTACAAAACTTGATGACTTCAAAATCTTCATCATTACTGTGAACCTTTCAAGTAACTACCGGCTTGGGAGAAGAAAAAAAAGTTAAAAAAAAAAAAAAAAAAGTGATATATAGTGAGTTAGTGTGAAATGGGATGTGTCTTAAACTGCGTCACCAACCAACCCAATCTTGTGTTTACGCGTAATTTAATTTTCTAAGTCGTCCCCTAAAAAGTTTTTCCTTTTACATATGACCTTTTCTTTTTTAGTATAGTGTTGTACAAATAAGAATAAAATATGTCATGCTTTAAATAGAGGATTTATGTTGTTACAATTTAAAGTTTAATTTAATCCTATTTAATAAAAAGATTAAATTTAAATATTAAAAATATTAAATTTAAGTTTATAAAAAATTTATTAGATCTGATAAATCAGTTTATTTATTTATATAATATAATAAAAAATAATATACATATTATATTATTACTAATATATTTAAATAAGTTGTAATATAAAAATTTAAATTATTTATACTTTTGATATTTTCTCTTACTTAATTAAACGTTTTATATTTTATGTTCATATAAAATAGAAGAATAGAAAATAAAAAATCTAATAGTTACATTTTCGCTTACCTTTTTTCTCTCATCTTCATTGTTGTTTATTACAATATTTCAAATAGGATATAAAAAAATATTTAGAAAGTTCTTTTTATAAGATTATTTTTTGTTATTACACCTATATGTGAGTATATGGTAGTGTACACGGATGTGTATGAGTTGTCTTCCTTACATTAATTTGTATTTTTATTCTAAATTTTAATAATAATAAAGTAAATTATTTTATTATTACAAAAATTAAAAAAAGAATCACTCATAATTAAAAATAGATTTATTAACTTATTTAAAAAATTAAATTTATTGTTCAATTTAATATTGTTAATATAAAATAAGTTTTTAAATAAATTAATAAATCAAATCAGACTTTTAAAATAGTCGGTCAGGTCTAATGAAAAGTTAATTTTAACCTTTAATTTTATAGAATAAGTCTAACCTATTTATTTAACCTATTATCGTTTACATGTACAAAAATACTCAACAATTTGATTTCAATTTCCTTTTTAATTTTTATATGTTTATAATTTTTTTGAATAATCATAATATTAATACAAAATATCTATTATAAAAATAATGATTAATTTATATCTAACAAAATAACTATTTTCTTTTGAATCTAGTCAATTTTGTAAGCAAAATCAAAATTCAAAATCTAAACAATACATGTTCGTAATTCAATTTGTATAATGGTCAAAACAAAACTGGTGTATGTCAAATGGTATGTGACCAAACCAAACCCTCCCGATCCTATAGCTTGACCACAGACTTGGATGAGAATTTGTGAATTAGGCCGAACGACTTATATCCTCATGGTTATTCAAACTCAAAATTATAAGATTTTTTTTTCTACTAAGAAAAAGAGAGGGGGATCCCTTGTACAATCAGGTGATTATCTTTTGTATGGATTACGTTGAATTTTGTTTAGGTGATTTTGTATTTTGTAACGGGTTGGGGTACCCCTTGTACTCTTATTAATTTATTTTGCTTATAAAAAAAAAGGAGGGGGAACATATCAAACGCCATAGAGTTGAAATAAACTACTTCTAAAGTTCGAAAACTTTGGCTTCTTAATCCAAATTCTTTTATTTTTTTTTAAATTTTATATCACGTTGTTATTAAATTTTTTTAACCATATTATTGATATAAAATATTTATCAATTTTATTAATAATTAAATTTTGTTGAAAAATTTAACTAAACATTTTTAGTGAAATTTTTTTAATCACATTTTTTATACACTATACAATATTTAAATTCAAGATCATACTTAAAGGGATTAAGTATAATATCATTCAGACTAATAACTTATTAGTTATTATGAAAATTTGAGTGTTTGACGAAATTTTGTTTCTTTTCATTAGTTTAGCTAAATTGGACAAGTATCAAACACGTATTGTGAGCATAGATAATCAAATGCAGAATTTTGCATTAAGGAAATGAACAAACACTCAAATGGAATGAATTATGGTGTCCATACCTTATGTAGAAGATAAGAGGAATGTTATTAGGAAGAAAAAAAAAGTTTTAGGTGCCTTTTGGACAATTTGGAACATGCCAAATTATAACTCAATAGGTCATCAATTGAACTTTATTGTGTGTGAAATTTAATATTGAGATGGAAAAGAAGGCCACGATGTTTAAAGCAACTGTTCTTTTCTTTTTCTTCTGTATAATTGATCTTATATATAAACCTAATCATGTCATATGTTTATTGAAATTTCTTATGTGTGCTTCTAGATGGAGTGTTATCATGCTGGAGACACAGATTCCCAATAACAAGTGCAATTTTATAAACCTAAACGAAGGTCTCATCCGTGATCAAGTGACCATATTTTTAATTTTTAGTGCAAAAGATTAGAGTTGCTTTTCGGCTCTACACCAAATATTGCAATGAGTGCAATGTGTGTTTGGGCCTTGGTAACATACATCATAAGAAGCAATTAATAGTAAATATATTGGTAATTCTGTTGCTCTTCGTATACACACCACCTAGGGCTGGGCAAAATTAACTTAACTTAACTAAAACTATTAATAAATGAATTATTTTAAACTAAAAAACTATAACTATTTAAAATAAAACTAAACTAAACTATTTTTTAATTCAGTTTTAAAAAACTGAACTTATTTAAGTTACAGTTTAGTTAACTAAAATTAACTGCATGTTAAAAAATAAAACCACGCACGACTGCACGACCACGGCACGGGTTGCAAATTGCAATTAAACTACGCACACACGCTACCCTTTTCTATGCGAAATTGGAATCCCTAATTCACCAGCCACCGCCCACTTAACTATGTCAATGACCAATTCGAGTATAATAATATTGGAGATTGTCATCTTACAATATCGAGTGAAAATTCATTCAAAGACAATTTATTGATAGCACATGATGGTCACATCAAGGTAACCACTGAATGTGTTTGGATTTTTGTATACAAACTGTGGTTTAGGTCCTGTACAAAAAACTGTAGTTAAAATAGTGCAGTTCATCAACAGTTCATTAATTGGTAGCATAGTTTAGAAGCAGTTCATAAATAGTTCAATTCAAAAATAGTGCAGTTCAGAAACAAATTAAGGTGTATAGCAGTTCAGTTTAGTTTATATTATAGTTCAGTATAATTCAGTACAGTTCAGTACAGTACAGTTTAATAGAATAAAAACAGTTCAGTTCAGTTTTTGTAATCTAATTTTCAGTTCAGTTCAGTTCATGAGAACTATTTTTAAGTTTAATATAGTTTTTATAAGTTCAGTTCAGTTCAGTTAATTTTGCTCACCCCTATACACACCTCGTGTATTTAATAATATTTTTTTTTATTTTTTTTTTCTTATAATTTTACTTATATTTTATTACAGTTAAAATTTTCTACTTTTCATAAATTATTTTAAGCTTTATTTCTTCCAACACTCACCTTTTTTCACTTTTCACACACTCTTTCATCCAATCCAATTCATGTCTATACTCTTACATTTTGTACGGAATGCAAGCAAGATAGTAAAAAAAGAAAAGATGAGAAAGAAAACACAAATTTCAAATAATTTTCTTTCATTTGGTTAATAAAAAATAAGAGAGGAAAGAAAATAAAATATGGGTCCCGCACTAATTTCTTTCTTCCCAATTTAGAAAAAAAAAAACAATAATGAAGAGCAGAAATTAGAGGTGTCAAACGGGTTAGACTGACTTGACCCAACCTGACCTACACCAACCAAATGTTATTTTAAGTTAGACTATCTTAATTTATATTTTTTCAAACTATCATTTTGTTGTCCAATCTAATTCATATCAGATCATCAAGTCAAATTAATCTAATTAAAAAAATATTTAAAAATTTTAAATATATTTTTATACAATAAAAAAGAAAAAAAATTATAACATAATTAATTTATATTATATATTATAATGATTCCATATATCAGGGGTATTAGGTTTGCTTTTCTTAGTTTTTTCACTATCTTGGTTTTGGTCATTGATAACTTCACTCTTACTTTTATAATCAATAATAGTAATAGAAAGATTATTAACAATGATAGACTCTCTCTTTGTGTTAGGTCGAGTTTCTAACTTTTTATTGTATCTAAAATATCATCCATACTAGCAAAAATATCATTAACATTTGTGACTACAATATTCAAAATTAAACAAGTTTATTCATTCATTTTACAATTTCCACAATGAATAATAAAGCAACAACAAGCCAAAATTTAGTTCAAAAATCTTGGTTCACACAACATAAACCTTAAAAAATAAGATAATATGCTTGATATTTAGTAAGAATTGGAACAGGGAAAACACCAATAGCAAACAATAAAGTAACAAATAATAACTAAAATGAGATAGGAAAAATGTCATAACAAAAATAATCTTAGCTAAGTAAATATATTTCAACAGTTGAGCAAAAAAAATTATATCATAATTCATAAAGAGTAAGAAGATTTATTACAAAGTGAAGTAGTATCCAATAATTATGTGATCTAAGCAATAAAGGTCGGTTGTTATCGTCATTCCATGAACACAAGAGCGAGCGTGAATGTGTTTATCTCCTTCTTCAAACGAAACAAAGATGATAAGTCATGGGATCAAGCCATCGAGGAAACAATGATATTATGAAAGCCATGAAACTCTTATAGTGACTAACCCTAACTCTCACAATCAATTTTATTTATAATTGGTCATACATTAGTAAATCAACATACATTTGTACTTAAAAAAATAATAAGGATGTCCTAAAAAAAATTTACAAGCTTATTACAAAGAAAATAATAAAGATGGAGTGAAAAATAAGGTTTAAAGAATCATGAAATTGAGAATAAAAAATAAGATTTAAAGAATAATAAAGATGATGTGAATATCTTGATTGGATTAAAGAACAAAAAAAAAAAACTAACGATGAATTATTAAAGGAATAAAGTAACAAAATATGAGTGATAAATAAAAAGGGGTAAATGAAAACATAATGTAATTTACAAATAAAGTTTATTTTAAAAAATAAATAAATTAAACAGGTGTTTAAGAAATATAATGAATAATTAGAAAAGAAACTATTACAACAATACAATGACTATTTGAAGAGAAGAAGAAAAAAAAGCCCTATTACAAGAATAAAAACATAATCAAATCCCCGACTTTACTTAGGCGGTATTTGATACAAAAGGATTTAAACATTCATACAAAAATGGCGTGAGAGTAAAAGGTTTTCATATATATTCAATGGAAGAGAATAAAAAGATTTTTTTAAGCATTAATATTCTTACAATAGTTAATTTGTGAATAATATTTTTTATCATCATAAATAAAAATATTTTATTATATATTAATTAACTATAAAAAAATACTAAACCTTTTCGCGTAATTGAAAGTAAGCATTTCTAAGAAAGTAGAATAATAATCAAGTACTATTTATAAATATTCCTAAGAATTATCTTTTTAAGAATTTCATTCTTAATAAAGTATTTTAATTGGAAATGAAAAAATTATGTACTAATGTAACCTTGGTGTCTTGCACATGTAAGCTTCTCACTTGGCAAAACTATTCCATTTTAGTAAATGATATTTTTAAATAGTTTTTTTTTTAATAATTATTGTTTATAAAAGTTTTTATAGTTTGGTTGAGGTCCCTGAGAAAAAATACAAGCACACACATTCATGGCACCTGTAAGGCTGTAACCCCTGGATAAGGTTGGGCTTAAGCCCAAACCTAGCATAAGGAGTTCAATGATCAAACTTTGGTTCATGATTTATACACCTCCTTTTTTCTATAAGTACACCTCCTTTTAAAAAAAATAATTAAAATTTTAAAATATTTTTAATTTTATATTCACAACATTTAATTTAGTACTTTTTTTCACACATCTTTCCTTCTTTTTTCAATTTTTACATGCACCCCCTTATTTTTTCTTCACCCCACCTATTTTGGTAATATGTGAAAATTGAAAGAGAAAAAAAAAAGTGTGTGAATAAGAAGAAGAAAATAACAAATTGAAATTTGAAAGTGTAAAATTAAATTTTTTAAAAAAAATTATAATTTTATAATTTTTTTTTTTAAAAAAGAGGTGTATTTATAAAATAAAAAAAAAGGAGGTGTACTTATAAAAAAAAGGAGGTGTTATATATCATGAGCCTCAAACTTTATCCGCACCTAAATTTTCATTGGGCCGGGCTCGTAAGGCTCAACTATAACCATGATGGTTCTCGCATTTCTAAATGTATAATTTCAAAGCTCCCAAACAATAATACAAATATAACTATTTCATTGTTAATTTTAAAAATTCATGAAATAACACAAGTCATAATAAAAGCGGACATGATAAACTCAACCTTTTTTTACTCAACAATAATGGGATATTTTTTTTCTAATATTTTTTTTTATTTTTCTATTAAATTATATTTTTTCTTTAGTCTTTTTCTTAATATTATTATTATTGTCATCATCCCCTCTAATAATATTATTGTTGTCATTATTACCATAGATTATATTGTTACCAATATTTTTGTCTTTATGACTATTATTATTGGAAAGCAACAATTTATGTCTCTAAACTTTTTTGAGAAGTTATTTTTTGTGATTTTAGTTTTGAAGTGTTGCGAAGACAAAGTCCTTCAAACTCTTCATTTTATCCATTATAAAATTAATTAAGGTGATTGCCTAGAGGGCTGACAACCCAACATTATAGGACAACGTTTAGCCTAATAAGCAAATGCCATGTATTTTCTGCATGACTATTGCAAAAGGCACAAAATACTAGGCAACACTCACCTATGAATGAAGTTTTGATATAGTAAGGAACACATTTTGGCAAACCTCCCACAAAAATGCTTTGAATTTTGCAAGAATATAAAGCTTCCATATTGAATTCCAAGGGCCTTATTCCTTCAAGTGATTCGAATCCAGCACTTGGTTAATGTAGTCATTGTATGCAGATCGCACATAAAAATACCTGTTATAACTCTAATCCCATATTTGTTGATCATTCCCTCCTATATCACTAAGGGGAATGCGATGAATGACCTTACTATCCTCCTACACAAATAGAGAATTTATCAATTTAGACTTCTAGCAACGATTTTCATTGTCGATTAGGTTACTAACTCTTAATTCCTGAAGACCTTCATTGTTCATTAGTATGTAGTAGTCCCCTTATTATTTCTTAACCAGGGCTTATTCTAAACAGATATACTATCACCATTTTCCACCTTCCAAGGCCAACCCTCTCGAACTAGATGAAAATAACTCCAAATACTCCTCCAAGTATAGTTAGGATTGTGATCAAGCTTGACATAGAGGAGGTCAACATTTGGATGGTACTCAACTTTAAGGCATCTACTAATTAGAGAATTAGGTTTTGTAGTTGATCTCCATACTTGTTTGCTCAATATTGCCAAATTAAAGACTTGTATATTCTTGAATTGTAGTCCTTCATAAGTATCAATTATTATTATTACCATCGACCAATGGCACCATCATGGCCATATTAAAATAATCACGATGAATTGTAGTAGAATATTTAAAATTTTATAAAAAAAACTTCCTAAATTTTAAACAATAACGACTATTTTGCATTATTATTCTTAAGGACTATACTTTGTTAAAAGCATTTAGAGAAATTTTTTAACTTCCAATAAAATTTATGATATTTATTTATAAATTAAAATTTAACAGTTTTAAACAAATTATCAATAATTAAAATAATATATTTATTTATCTTAAAATTAAAATATATTTTTCATATTTAAAATATCTATTTATAATAATTTTAAATATAATGTATATATATAAATATATTATTTATTTTGATATACGAAATCACAACTAATAACAAAAACTAAATTATTTGAACATACAAAATTAAATCAAGAAACATATCATACATATATAGACATTTGATTAAACGATACAAGTTGTTATCACTTGTGAATCTTAGTTTGTTATGAATAATATTAAGTAATAATACTCCCTCTTACACTTATTTTTTAACATATTTTTATTATTAATTATAATTATTAAAAATCACAAATGTTGTGATTCTCACATTTTATTGAATAAGTCTTTCTTGATTTAATGCAAATTTATAATTAATAATAGATAAAATATATAAATAAATAAAAATAGTTAGAAAGACTCGCTAGCAATTGTGCTCTTTTCATTGCTAATCAACAGTGGAGTTGGTACTCAAGCACTGAAATTTGACTATGTCATGCAAGTTTGAATTTCTACTGAAAAATAGTCATAAAGAAATATGTGAAGAAGAAAAAATTCCAACTTGGCACATTAGTTTTTACAGCCTAATAAGATTCTTTGTACCTAAAACGGCCAAGTATAGTCTTTATGCTTTCTAACTTGATTCGAACTGTTAGCGTCTAATAAAGGAAAAATTATTAGATAATTAAGGATTTTTTAAGTATTCTATATAACATATATTAAGTTTTTTAATTCACGAGAGTTTTTTTATTTTATTTTTTATTTTACATATTATATGAAAATTAATTATAAATTATGTTATATAACACTACATAATAATTTCTCCTAAACAAAGTGAGACATGTCACATTGCATTTGTACATACATAAGGAATACTAATAAGCCCCCTACGCATATCTAATTAATATAGTTTTCAATGCACTCAATTATATTTCTCTTCTACAAATTAAATTAATACAATCTTATATGTTAAATTGATTTTGCATGTAAAGCAGTGGGTGCAAATCACGGTGAAGAAAATCAAATTGTAATTTTAGATTTATCACGTATTTGATAAAGAGAAAAAAAGTGAAGAAAGAAGAAAAAAAAAAAAAGTGCACAGAAGTATAGAAAAATGAATTTTTATTCAAAAGAGATTTTTAATGGAAACTTTTATATAAATAGAATTGTTTTTAAACATATTATTGATATGGAATAATCAATGAGGATGTTGCTAGTCAAGTAACATCATCTCTTGTCACGTAACTTTTTATTTATTTTTTAAATAGTTTAGAAGAAGTGAAATTAAAGCTGGTTGAGTCAATATATTCACATAATAGTATTGCATCTGGCTATGTCTAATGTGTAGTTGTCTACATTTGGGCATTATTTTTTTTTTAAAGTGACTAATCTCCTCGCTAAGTTAGAAGCACCTCAAAAGATAGATAGCTGACCCTAAAATTTAACGCGACTGCATATACAAGACAGAATTCAAACCCTGACCTTGCTTAAACATGGATCAACCCCTACCACTGAACTACACGCTTCGGGTTATTTTTTTTCTTCTTCTAAAAGCTGAAGTTTTGCTATTCAATGTGTTATTTTTTTAGTACTCATGTTCCATTCAACGGCAAATGCATGTTGCCCTTTTCCCATCCAACCAAACGGTGACACATGTCATTCATGCACAATGAATTTTTTTTACTACACTATATAACCGGGGTATAGATCCCCACTTTTCACTATTGTTCAAGATTTTGTCTTCCTTTGTGTTTAGTGCGTAATATTTTTTCCACCCGTCCTCATTCATTGTTGGTCCTTCTCTCAATTTTCTATCTTTTTTTTTTCTTTTCCATGGTAAGTATTTTAATTTTCAATGTGACTATTTGAGATACTAACATATTTAAATTTAATATTTTTTTGTGTTTGTTTTAAGAATCCTATTTTTGCAGTTATTTGAAAAGGTAAATATTTTTAATTTTAATTTTTTAAAATTATTGTTGTGTATATCAGTATATATATATATATATATATATATATATATTATTTTAGGAGTCCTATTTTTGTAGCTATTTGAAAAGTTAAATATTTTTAAAATTTATTTTTAATATCGTTATTGAATATATCAATATATATAATTTTTTGATTAGTTTTGATTTAATATTTTATTAATTAATTTATTGTTGGGTCTTATTGTGTTTATGCATTTTATTTTTTATTTTTATTTATAATTTATAAATAATAATTTTTGCAGTTTGGTATCATTTTTCTTTTTGGTTTAACACCATATATAAATTTTTTTGTTGCTAGGTCTCATATTTTATGTGTTATATTACTTATTTTAAAAAAAATGTAGTAATTTTAAAATTAACTAACTTATTTTAACTATGTAGATATATATTTCATCTTCCACACGTCTTATTTGAGATACCAACATATTCAATATTTTTTTTGTTTGTTTCAGTAGTCTTATTTTTGCAGCTATTTGAAAAGGTAGATATTTTTAATTTTTATTTTTAATATTATGGTTGGACATATCATTATATATAGTTTTTTTGATTAATTTTGATTTAATATTTTATTAATTATTTTGTTGTTGGGTCTTGTTGTGTTTATGTGTTTTATTTTTTATTTTTATTTTATAATTTATAAATAATAATTTTTGCAGTTTATTCTCATTTTTTAAATTTTTGGGTTGAACACCATATATGATTTTTTTTTGCTGCTATGTCTCATATTTTATGTGTTTTGATTTTTTTTATTATATTATTTATTTTTAAATTTTTTGTAGTAATTTTAAAATTAACTAATTTGTTTTAATTATGTAAATAGATGCCTCATATTCTACATGTCTTATTAATGGGCCACTTGAGATGCATTTGTTGACTTTACGGTCTAAACATGTTTCCCAACATATATGAAATATAGAGTTTGATCTAGATTGGGAATAAGAGGTGCATATCCAACTTATGATGAAATAAATGGAATTTTACATCAAATTGTTTCATTTTTAAACGATGTTTGATTTGACTAGACTGCTAGACTTAGTTTTATTATATTTAATCTTTATCTTATTTCAGCCATGATAGAGAGATGAAGACTAGAGACACATACATTTCATATGCTTTTTTGGAGAATGTACTATTATTCTCCAAGACAACACTATTTGTTGGATTTCGTGTTGATAGAAAAATAATTTTATCCACACAAGATATTGACTACAAAGTATTAGGTAAGCTCATAGTAGTATATTTTATTTTTTTTAATCTTTGTTTATTTTTTGTTATTGTTATATTTATTTACTATTATTATTATTATTGAAAGCTTAATCTTATAATTAATTTTACTTAAAAATAATTTATTTGATTATTTATTATTGTTGTGTTTGTTGTTGTTGGAAGTTTATTTTTGTAAAAGATTATTTAAAAATAATAGATAAATTTTTATTATTGTAATTTATATATTATATATACCTGGTCCCTATTTTTACAAAAGTAGAATTTCTCAAACTTCTCATTTTCAGAGAAGTTTTACATGATGGAGTCCACCTTAAAATAGTTATATTTCTGTCTTTTTCCCATGTATTAAATACACTATTTTTTAATTTTTCACATGGTCTATTGTTATTTCTCTCTTCTCAAACACAACCTTAGAGTTAACGTACATTTGGAAGGATGTGCAATTCAATTCAAACAAGTGACCCAATAACATGTCAACAACAAAGAGTCACACAATTTGAACACTGCCAGACAAATATGTTCCAATGAAATTGTCTTTTTTTAATTTATTTTTTATTTGATAAAAAGTGATAAAATTAAGACGTATCTCTAGTATTAGCACACAAATATCATATTGGAGGAGAAGCTCACTTAAAAATTATTGTAAACAATTTAGATAGTTAAATGTGATTTTAATTATGATCTAGTTTAATTTTATTTTATATTTCTTTTTAAATTTAAAATTATTATTATTTTAATATATATATATATATATATAATATATATATATGTTTTAAATTAAATATTTATTATATATAACTAAAATTTATAATAAACTATATATGTAAGTAAATAATATATTGAAATATATAAATCATATTTAATTAAAATTTATATAAATAGATATTTTTAACATATAATTATATTTTTGCTTCAAAAAAACATATAATTATATTTTAGATATAAGATAAAAAAAATTATATTACAACAAAAGATTATATATTTTAATTATTGCTAATTTATTTTAAAATATTAAAATTAAATTTATAAATAAATATGATAAATAAAAAATTAATTTTTTTATAAAAATTCTCATATTGAATAATATCTTTCCAAAAAATTATCATTCAATATATTCTTTCATATTTAATATACATAGCAGTTGATTTAATTCATAAATAAAGATAATAAATAAAATGATTTCATCAAAGAATAACTTTTAAAAAAACTCTATCATTGTATTTAATATATAAAATTTGATTATTTTCAGTCATATAAAATGAATAAATTATGATTATTATCTTATAAAATATTTTTTATTTTTATAAAATTTATAATTATTATTTTTAGTATCTGATATTTATTTTAAAATAAATAAATAATATTTTATTTAAAGAATTTATTAAAACCAAACTTAAAAGTAACATGTATCACATACGATATTATGTATATTATTTAGAATAATCAGTTAACTTTATAGTAGACAAATGAGTTGTTAATAAAGATTATATAATAGTAAGACTAAAAGCTATAATTCCAAGTTTCAGAATGATGAAAAACAAAACAAAAAATATTGTATAAATATCAAAATTAAAATCTACAGATTAAAATCATAAAGGTTTCCTTGAAACACCTATTAATCCAAATTTTGATGAGTTGAAGGGAAAATTAAGTGGCACATCCAAAGAAGATAAGAGTTAATTATGGATTCCAATGAAATTGTTTGCGGTTTCTCCTATAAGCTTTCAAAGAATATTCTTAATATTTTGCTTTAAACCCAAAAACTGTGATGTCAATGTGGGAACAATGATGGCCACAGATACATTCGTGATATTTTATGTGGCCCTACAAAACTTAGTCATTATTATTTGAGCTTTGATATGGACCCTGGGATTGAGATATTTTTTAAGTAATAAATATGTTGAACTATAAAATAAAGTACCTACTTGTTTCAAAAGTTAAAGAAATTAATGTAATTTAAAAATATAAAAAGTTACATCACAAACGTCCAGCTATTCATTAAAAATTATCTAATCATATTTAAATTGTATTTCATGAAACATCTTAATGATTTTAATACTTAATAAAAAAAAGTTAAGTATAATGAATTACTTTTATTTACTAGTTATAATATATATATTCAGAATATTGATTAAAATAGTTTAAAAATTAACCTTCAAAAGGAAAATAAGGTGTTTGATTTGATCCATACAAGAAGCTTGAATTGATTCGATCTAGTATGGCAATTTGAAATTCCCAGATGACAAATTTCTTAATAGTGACAGAAAAATAATATTTTTAAAAAACACAACAGTGAAAGAAATAAATTATTCGATCAAATAATCACTACAAGAGATGTTACATATAGTGACATTACTAAAAATATAATATATGTAGGTATACGTCTATTTAACATATAGTTACACATAATTTTAGTGTTAATTTTAAATGAGATTTAACAACATATTTTGTGTGTCACTATATATATAATTTATATTTACACTTTTTAATAATATATTAAAATTCTTAATTTTCATTTGCACAGGATCATGGTAGGTGGCTGCTACTACATGTGAAAAGTTTGTCATATATACAAAATTCTTAATTGTAACATATCTTTCCAAAAATGTTAAATGTCTACTGGTTCTTCAAAAGGAGATAATGTAAGAAGGAAAGGAATAAAACCAAATTTAATTATCCGAGAGAAAAATAACTTTTATTGAAAAATCTGACAATGTTTTCGAGACAAAGCTAATTTAGACACATGTGGCCCAGTCTGTAAAACCAACGTGAAATGTTTGAATCTCAATAGGATGTTAACAATAGAGGAGCTACGAAGATGCTGCTATCTAATGGAACCTAGGAAGGGAATATTCATCAAAGTTAAAACTAGGAATCAACCAACACATTCTTTTAACACAATATTTTAATTAAAGTTTTTATTATTCACAGGTGAAAATCACTGAATTATGAGTGAAATTTAATTTAATATGTATAAAATGTCACTCACACGTCTTACTAATAATAAAAAAATGCAATTAAAATAGTGCAACTTGTTCTTTTTAAGATACGCTTTAAGTGAGAGGGAAAACACAAATATTGATGTATTTTTTTTATTTCATTGGAAAAAGTAAAAATATATTTCTTTTAGAAGCAACGGTTCAAAAGAAAATTAATTTAAATTTAACTTTATCTTCTTTCAATTTTTCTCAATTATATAAAGCAATTTTTTTAAGATTAGAGTAAATTATACTACTAATTTTAAGGTTCTGATTACATATAACTTTTTACTTTTTTTAACATATTCATAAATCTTTTAAGGTAATTTATCTTATAAGCAATACAAATTAATGTTTTTTTTTTTATAATTAAAGAATTAATAATTCTTTTTATACGTATATAGTTCACACACTATTTAAATAACGATAATTAAATATTTGTGTTTGTGAAATGTAATTTTTATCGGTCAAATATTCTTTTAATTCATACAAAAATCAAAATTTAAAGTATCAAAATTGATAGACTTTACAATTATTAGAATTAGAGTGTTAATAAATCCATGAAATGTTTAAAAATGTTGTTAGCATGTTAAACAATTATGGAGAATTAATATAATAGAAGAAAACAGGGAGTTATCTATAATTTTGCAAAAGTTCGTAGTATAATTGTAATTTACAAAGTCAAAATGAACAAAACCCCACTTTAATCAGTCAAATTTAGCCCTCCCAACAACGATGCATAAGACTACTCAAGATCTACTAGTAAAAAACAGAGGAAATTCAACACAAACATCTCCAAACCATTGATTGAAATCCCTCAACTTCTGCACAGATTAACAAGTCTGTGACAGGTAAGCATATTCTCACTTCCTTTTTTCTTTTTACCTTTTTCTTGTTCCAGCACATCTATGTGATCATTGTACTAAAAAAATGCATCCTAGATCTACCCTCTATTCCTTCAGGGATGGTTTCAAGAGCAGCAATAGTGTTACTCATAGGTCTTCTGGGAATGTTTTACCAGGCCACTCAACTTCCCCCTCCAAACCGCCCTGACTCACCAAATGGTGTTCCAGCCTCACCAAGAGTCAGACTCAGTGATGGAAGGTACCTGGCTTATAGAGAAAAGGGTGTCCCCAAGGACCAAGCAAAACACAGCATCATCATTGTACATGGATTTGGAAGCTCCAAAGACATGAACTTTCTGGCACCCCAAGTATTTTTTTACACAAACCTCAATCTCTCTTTACAAATCTTGCTCGTGTTGATTTGTGAATAGTAGACATGTTATGTTGGATTTATAGATTTAGATCTAACTAGCACAGTATCTCAAAATCAGTAAGGGAAACAAGTTGAATAGATTCAAAGAATCAAAATGCTAGAGATACTATGTAGTATGCACAAATCATTAGACATAATGGTTCTGATTAGATACTTGGATACAAAGAAGGAAGTTCCTTAGGTGTTCGATATGTTGAGGGGGTCTTTCTGCTAACAATCAATAACTTGTTGATACATGGATTAACTTTACATGCCAATTTTTAAAAGTATGAGTGAGATTGCACATCTAACACACGTGTCAAGACGCCATTAGTTGTTAGCAGAAGAGCACCAAATCCCCTCAACATAACAGAAACGAAGGAATGTCATGCAAAATAGGTGATTATTAATCTTTATATTGAGCCTTTTTTTCCCCTACACTAAGTTGGAAATTGTTATGGATTATAAGTTTTGAAGCATTTTCTAAAACTTGGATAAGCTAGAAGTTGCAGTGTATCTATTCAAATATGTCCAGAGATAACATTGACACTGATTCTACAGGAGCTAATAGATGAACTGGGTATATATATTCTGCAATATGATCGTGCTGGTTATGGAGAAAGTGATCCAAACCCCAAACGCTCACTGAAAAGTGAAGCACTTGACATTGAAGAGCTTGCTGATCAATTACAGATAGGGTCAAAATTTTATGTGATTGGAGTCTCAATGGGATCATATGCTACTTGGAGTTGTTTGAACTACCTCCCCAACAGGCAAGTAACAAGCCTCAAAATATGTATTTCTTAAACACGTTTGGTTTCAGAAAATGCTTTCTGTTTTCATTTTTTATTTTCACAAATAATTACAACAATGACATCACATTTCTAAGCACATGTTTGGTTCAGAAAATATCTTCAGTTTTCAAAACAAAAGTAAAAAAAAAAAAAAAGTGTCATTTTTGTAACTATAGGTGATAACAAAAAATCAAAACAGAAAAGATTTTCTCAATTGATAAAAAATATTTTCCCTTTTGATGTTGAAAAAGGAATGTTAATTTCACCTCAAGTAAACATTTGTGCAGGTTAGCAGGTGTAGCTATGATAGCCCCAGTCATAAATTATCAATGGCCTTCCTTTCCTGAGAGATTGATAAAAGAGGACTATAGGAGGAAACTTATCAAGTGGACCATGTCCCTTGCAAACTATTTTCCTAAACTGTTGCACTGGTGGGTGACTCAGAAGTGGCTCCCTTCAAATTCTGTCATAGAAAAGAACCCAGCATTTTTCAACAAAAGAGATATAGATATTCTAGAGACAATTCCTGGCTTCCCAATGCTTACCAAGGCAAGTTACATATTTCTTTCACTTGTTCTGTTTTGTGAATTTACATGGTCCTTGTTTGATAAATTTCTCAATAAGTACTTATTGGAGAAGAAAATCAGAAGATGAAACAAATTAAATTTTGATAGGAATATACCTTCTAAGTGGGACAAGCCTTTTAAGACTTGTCACCGAAGGCACCAAACAATATGGAGCCTAATTGTCTTTTGCTGAAGAGTCGGTTAGAAGAGAGAGAGGGAGTGTTATGTGATTCTGTTATATAGGATTGGGCCATTGGGGAATCATTTGTGGGGGATTATGTCAGAATTGGAAATAAGAATTTGGAGTCAAGAGAACCTTTCTCTGACTTGGGGGAGCCTGACTCTCATTTCAGCAATATTTCTTTTGTTTCTCTGCCATTTCTCTGTTTCTTCTGCAGGTACCTTGATACATCACGTATCAAATTTCTATGGGAAGTTAAAATTAGTTTACGCATAAATTAAAATCAGCTTTGGGAGAAGTTAAATGAGAAAATTTCTACAAATTAATTTTTATATAAACAAATTTTAGCTTATGCATGAATTATATTGAAAAAATTATTCAAACCGAGTCATATTAAAACTTCTGAGGTAATTGTGATGATGGTATGTTCCCACTTACAGGATAAATTAAGGGAACAAGTTGTTTTTGACACTCTAAGGGGTGATTGGATGGTGGCATTTGGCAATTGGGAATTTGACCCATTGAAGCTAAGTAATCCATTCCCCCCAAATAGAACTTCAGCTCACATTTGGCAGGGCTATGAAGATAAGGTAGTGCCCTCTCAAATCCAGAGGTTTGTTACAGGGAAGCTGCCCTGGATACAGTATCATGAAGTTCCAGATGGTGGCCATTTGATTGTGCACTACAGTGGCTTATGTGAGGCCATTCTTAAAGCACTTTTACTTGGAGAAGAAAATCTTTCATATAGACCTAGACCAGAAGTATTTGTATCTTGATTTGCTATGATCTCTTAATACATTATGTTTATTGTTCTTTTTTTCTTTGGAGAATGTCAAATATGTAAATCACATTCGTTGATTGAAAGGAGGAAAATGTCACATATGTAAATTACTTCTTTCTTTTCTTCTATAGATGCTTACAAGTTACAACACATCCTTTTGAACATTATCTTTAGTATTAAGTGAAATATAACACTGATCTACTAATAAATAGGAGGCCAGCTTAGAAATTTCACTTAATAATAATAATAAAAAAAGAGGTTCTAGGCTGCATTTTTGTTGGTTGAAAATTGAAGGCATAACACAGTCAGCAGTTATATATAGCAGCTAACTCACTAGAGTCCATTTAGTGGTTGAGGGGGGTAGTTTGTACAAACCTCATTAATATCGTTGCAACACAAAAAAAAAAAAAGTTATAGGCAGCATACATAATAATTAAGCACTTAGAATGATTCAAGTGTGCTTTTGTATATCTCATGACTCGAGTCTTAAATAGTTTATGACCTTTGTACAGCGAAGTCATTGAAGTTGCACATAAATTAGCTATAGGAGTTTGGCAAGAACTAAAGCTAATTAATGTGTCTTGCAAATACATGACAGTAACAGGTGAAACTATACCAATTTAATAATTCTAAGAAAAATGTTTCATGTATAGTAGGCACTAAACGAGAGAAAGGGATAAAAGCCATTTCGGCTTAAGAAAGCATCTCGATACAAGAACGGTGTTCAGAGGTGTGAAGTGAGAGTTCATATTTCATAATTGAGGTTTTGAATTATTGTGCACCAAGGGGTTAATATACATATATACATGTCTATACATTAGTGAGATATTATCTATTTTGGGCTCAACCCTCACGGTTTTACTTTTGGACATCACCCAAAAGGCCTCTCTACCAATAAAGACAACTGTGTGTATATAAACTCATGTTCATCCTCCCCTCCATGTTACTGGGAAGCCTGGGAAGCCTCTCTTCCATCACCCAAAAGGCCTCTCTACCAATGGAGACAACTGTGTGTATATAAACTCATATTCATCCTAGACAACTGTGTGTATATAAACTTATGTTCATCCTCCCCTCCATGTTACTGGGAAGCCTCTCTTCCATATTGGTGAGATATTGTTCGCTTTGGGCCCAAGTCCTCACGGATTTGCTTTTGGACACCACCCAAAAAGCTTCTATTCCACATGGACCCACCGTTAGGAAGACTTTCGACACAAGAGATCCTAAACTTGGATACCAAGTGTTGTGCACCGGGAGGTTACCACATATATACATATGTCTCCAAATTAGTGAGATATTGTCCGCTTTGAGCTCAACCCTCATGGTTTTGCTTTTGGACATCACCTAAAAGGCCACTCTACCAATGGAGACAACTGTGTGTATATAAACTCATATTCATCCTCTCATTTGAACGATGTGGGACTTTGCTTGCATCTCAATATGAATAATACTATTTTTTTCATTTATCATTCTTTTTACTTTTTTATATTGGAAAAGTAATAAGAAGAGATGTTAAGCTTTATATCATCTTGAGGTAGAGCTATTATGAGACAAAAGCAGAAATGTGAGTTATTCATTGTGAGATCATAATTCTCGACCGGACGAAACACTAGAGAGTAAAGACCTCACTTCCCTTTGACAGATATTGAGGAGGAGGGGGGACAAAGTTCTTAGTTTTTTCAAGTAAGAGTATAAATGTGATAGTAATAGTAATTAGAGACAAATGAAAGGTGTGAATAGTAGTCTTGAGAAATGATAGTAATATATTATTTTTATTTGAGTTAATCATTCATACACTACTAGTGTAAAGTTTTTTATGCTGGCAACCAATCATATCTTTTAAAGTTGTTTATTTTATTATTATTTTATTAAATAAGTAACTGACATGACACTATTAAAAAATATGATTGGTTGCCAGTATAAAATTTTTTTACACTGACAATGTATAGGTGATTAACTCTTTTTATTTTACCAAATACACCCTCAAAGAAAAATAGCGGATGTCAATGAAGTTTTTATATTATTAGAATGTCAAAAATGAGAAAATTATTACTCGATTCTAAATATTCTTATCACATTTTTTTTAAATATAAATCTACTTATTAAACAGAAAATAATTTAGTGTATTTTGATATTTTAAAAATATTAAATATATTTGCACTACATGACCAAGGTGATGGTATCACTGGGTACCAATGACTACAATGAGTTTCAACTCGATATAATTTGATGAGATTTCAATGGGTGAACATTGGTCGGGTTGAGTTGGGTTTATCATTGTCCAAACTCAACTTGGATTTTTCTTTGGATCATTTTTTAAAGTCCAAACTCAAGCTGATCAAAACCTATGGATAAAGTTTGGTTAATTCAACTTTGTCATACTATATTAAATTTATCATTATGTATTGTTAAATCATAAAATAAAACATGCACAAAACTTAAATTTAGGTATAATTTACTATATATATTTTAAAATAAATAGTTACATTATAAATATAATATCATGTTGTGAAATGTATTATTAAAATTTTAATATTAATGCACAACAATTAAAAAAAAATTATACTAATGCATCAAGTCCAATTTTAAAAGTTCAAGCCCATTCAAATAAATCACGAGTTGAGTTGAGTTAATAGGTTGGGATATGTCATGTTCACCCTTGGGTTTCATGATGGGCAAAAAAGAGTAATTGAGCCATCAAAATGAGTTTGAGCTTGTCAAACTAACTCGAATTTTCTTGATAAATTATAAAGTTTGAGCTATAGATTTCAAGTCCAAATTAAATGTGAGACTTTTTAGTTTGATATGATAAAGCTCAAGTCATAAATGAGATTCAAACTAGCTAGTTTGATCAATCCACGGGTTGCTCTTTTATTTTATTTTATTTTAGTTTTAGCATTTTAATAAAAGATGGAGTTAGATTCTAAGTGATTAGTTTATAAGACTATATATAAAATTGTTTATAGGACTATATATATAATTGTTTAGGAGATTGTTTTATAATTAGGGATGTTTAAAATTGAACCAATCCAAATAAGATATTGAAAATCCATTCAAAAACCAAAAATCGATGGAAAACTGCAAACTAACAACTTTGTTTAGTTTTCTAATTTTTCTAAATCATGCAATTTAGTTCGTTCTTGAATTAAAATGTAAAATCGATCAAAATCAAATTGAATCACACTTATGTATAAATATGTTTTTTGTTCCAAATGCTTAGTGTAGGTATACAATATTGACACATAAACATAACATAAAAGATGTTTTATAAGTTTGTTATATACTAAATTGTAAGCTACTAAAAGATATTTTTCCCTCCAAAATGTACATTACAATATATTTAATTTAAAAAGTATTTTATAAAATTATAAGTTACTAAACTGAATTTTAGAATGAAAAATTATGAATTATTTATAACATTAAAAAATAATTTTATTTTAATTGACAAATTATATATATATATATGATAAAAAATATTTAATACAAATTAAAAATATATTAAAGAAATTTTTTTACTAAAATAATAAGATAAAAATTGATATTAAATGCATTAAGTTACCGAAAATTTTTAACATTTAATTTGGTTTAGAATTTGGATCAGAAATCTTAAACAAATAACATATTATTACATATTTTTAACTAATTTTTAAATAATAAATTTTTAAAACTGCAAAAATCAAACTGGCTTAATTCAGATTTTGTAATACATTCAAATTGAAATAAATTAAATTACACTTAATCTCTTTATTTGATTTAAGTGACTTTTGAGCGAATAATTGAATGAAATTGCATTTCTAACATCTTATTTATAATATTTAATCATTTATCACAATAAAAACATGTTAATAAAAATAATTATTACAAAAATTGTTGACTCTGGAATTTAGAAAAAAAATTAAAAATGGGTCAGGTTGAAAAATTAAAACCAAGGGATTTGGACGTGAATTTAGAGGATCAAATTACATCCATGTCTTTTTTGACTTGCCAAATTGTGAATGCTATTTTATTTTTTCTCATCTTCTTATCCTTTATATTTTTTCATTCATTTAAATATTATTGGATACTCATTCTCCTTTATTTAATCTTTCAAAAGGTATTATTTGTTTCACCAAGTAAAATTCCACTTTCAACAAAGGATAAACAACTAACATTGAAAAAACATGTTTCTAGGTGAGAATGAAAACTCTCTTCATTCAAATAAACATTTTTAATTTCACATATTAATTTTATAAATTGTCTAAATTTCTCTTAGGGTGTGTTTAAATGAAAAATTTTAAAAATTCAAAGGAATTTGAAATGTTTGAAAATTGAATTGCTTTAATTTAATTTTTCTTCATTTTTTAAATGTTTTAATTAAATAAATTAATTTAAATTTATTAATTTTCATATATTTAATTTAGACATGATAATTTAATTTCTACCATATAAAGATTTTATTTTTAGATATATGTATTTAAAATTTCACAATTAAATTTTACTAAAAATAGACATTAATCAAATTTTAGATAGTTGATAATTAAAAATAATTTTAATAGAGATAATATTTAAAAATTCAACAATAGTTTTAAATGTTTAATAAATAAAAATAAAAATATCAATAATTTTATATCAATATTAATAGAGAAAATAAATATAAGAGAAAGAAGAGAGAGACAAGAAAGAAAAGAGACACATGAGAGGAGAAAGAGGAATCAAGAGAGAGAAAGGAGGAAGAAAACAAATATGAGAAAAGAGTAGAAAAAGAAAGATAAAAGAAAGAGAAAAAAAAAATCCTATAACATTTCGAAAGATTTGGTAAGATTATTGTATGAATATAATATGTATAAATTCTATAAAAAAATCTCGCAAAATTTATCATATAGAATAATTTATCAAATTTTGTATGTTTTAATAAAATAATAAATTTTCGTATAAAAATATTTATATTTGATCCTATAATTATTTGGTTTATTACTAGCTGTGTGTAAAATAATAGATGTAATTATGACATAAAAAATAATAGATGTAATTAAATTTCTAATTACTGTATCTAGTTCTTATTGTATTTTCCTATGTTATTTATATATACACAACTAAACGAGTTTTTCCTAACAGTATTGGTTATAATAAAAGTAAATTTACTCTAGAAAAAAAAATGAATTTTGTCTAATCCGTATTTTGTAGTAACAAAACATCCCACAAAAAAAAATTATTTATTTTGTAGAATTCTTCTTAAAATATTAAAATAATAATAAACGATTATTATTATTTAAAAATCTAAACTAAATATACACATATCTCTATGCTTAAAATTTTATCTTAAGAAAAATAAAAACAATTATATTAAAAAATTTAAGTAACTAGAAAAACTAATAAATTTCTTACAAATTAGAAACATAACTCTTTTCTTGGTTACATTAAAGTCACAACTATTTATGTAATTGTCTAACTTAAAAAAAGAGAGCATAACTTCGATACACTAGAAATACAACTGTTTTACATTATTAAACAATTAAAAATCATGTTTCGAAATAGCTATTGAAAAATTTAATAATTTTACTATACATAAACAAGTTATGATTTATTAAAGTGTATTTAAACAACAAGACATTGGTCTAAATGAAATTAGGAAATAGATCTTCTAATTTTATGGAAAGAAAGTTATAACTTAATACATTTAAATCATTAAATTTGTAATAATAGATCAGATTATAACATGTGTACATTTAAGTTAAAATAATATATTATATATATATATATATATCACAATCTAATTTATTTTTATAAAATATTAAGTTTATGGAATTTAGTGAAGGAAATTGGGTGAGTTTGAAAGAAAAAGTGAGCGTATTTAATTTAAATTTAAATACAGTTAATTTTACACGTGAGTATAGTAACGGAGTAGAGGCGGCGTAGAAGTAGAATGTACAGTAGCGTATTACGGTATTACCCTCCCGCGTTTATTTGGTTCTTGCTGTGACACTTGGTTTCCATGGCTATATAATAAACGTATACCTTCGCCTTTTGGGGACTCGAACTCTGCGACTTTGATCTGTTCTTGACTTTCGTCAATTCCACTTCCAGGTAACCTTAATCTTCTCTTCTTCGCATCGTTTTTCCCTTTTCCATCTCCAAACCCTCTTTTCCCCAATTCAACCTAGGGTTTTTTCAACCTCAATTCCGATCTTTCCGAAACTTGTCTGAACCCTAATTTTCTGTAACGGTCTTGCCTTTCCGGTTTTACTGCCGAATTTCGCTTCAATTTCGTTTTATTTTTAATTTTTTTAATCGGGAAGGGGGGAAAATCGTTTTCGCTTCTGCTTGTCGTGTCTGAGTATGCCGTGTTCTGCATTTTGTTTTATTCGTTGTGTGGAATTTGGTGTTTAGGTTTCGTGGAATTGGTAATGTGTGCGTTAGGGAGTGTCGTTCTTTGATTACGTTAACGTAGGATTCTGAGTTTAAGTCGGTTACTGTTGATTCTTAGCTGGAGAAACATGGCTTCGTCAACTTTATTGGGAATGTGCATTTGTCTATTGAGCATTGTTTAGTGAAGTAGTCAGTTTCAGCTTTCCTTTTCCTTTTCCTTTTCTGATCGTGTGGTATGTTAGCGAGTAATCTATGCTGAGTTTTGTATGCAATGGTTATTAATTTCGTTGTAATATTATGCGCTGATTGGATCAACTTTTCGATAAACACTTACGGAGGAGTAAATAAGAAGGTAAAATGAATTGAATGTCTGGGGTTAGTCAAAATCTATTTATGCGCCTCAACTTTTGAAGAAGTTAGATGAGGGAATTTCTATTTAAGTTAAATGTATAAGTTGATTTTAACCTATGGGAGTAGCTTAATTCATTTTATCTTCGTATTCTCTTCTCCTATAAGTGTTTATGGAAAAGCTTATCCAAACAGGGTCTTTATCTAGTTGTTACTGCTGTTATTAAATCTTTATGAATACTTCTGCTCTGCATTATTAGGTTACGGGCAGGAATTCAGAGACTCAGTTTGATCTTGGGGTGCGAAAGAAAGAGACTTTCTTTTGACATGCCTTCTAAGCTTTAGTAAGGCTGGCAGCTTAATGTTGAGTTCTGGGAGTAACTTGAACAGTAGCAGCAGCAGCGGGATAACTTCTTCGGATATGCCACCCTTGCCCCAGTGTTTGCCACTAGATTCAATTACAGTAGGCAATAGAAAATATACAGGAGAGCTAAGGAGGGTTCTTGGTGTCACTGCTGGAAACACATCTGAAGACCATTCTTTTGGTGGTTCACATCCTAAACCCATGGCTCCAGGAGCCTCAGGTGAATTAAAGCACTTCAAAGAAAGTGTACAAGATGCTTCCAGAAAGGCGAGGTATATAATTGTTATTCTACACAATTTCCTTTAACATATTCTTCAGATCTGAAAAGTTCTATTTGTAAGGTTGAGTGATTTACAAAATTTAGTATGGCTAGGTCAACTTTGAAATGAATGGTCTCCTTACAGGGTGTAATTGGTGACTGGTGACAATATTAGTATGTTTTTGACTTTTTTTTTTCCTGACAACCATAAAACCTGTAGAAAACTTGTGTTTATGTTTTGTCTATATGTTGAAGCATTAGTTTCAAATGTAAATTGTATGCCCCTTTTATTTTATGATAGTATATTCATATTGATGTTCTAAGAGAAGTGTAAAATGTTGATCAGGGATAGATCAAAAATGCTTGGGGAATCTTTGTCTAAACTGGAGAAGTACGAGGCATTAAACATAAAGAAGCGGCAAAGGGCGGATTTATCAAGTGATAGGGGAGGTGGAGTAAACTTGACGAAGATGGGTAACCAGATTCACAAAACTCCTAATGATAATCTAACTCAGAGATCAGAAGCAAAGGCCTCAAATTCAATGCTGAACAAGCGAATTCGTACATCAGTGGTAGATGTGCGGGTGTGTATGTGTTGCACTACTGTTTTTTCTGTGTATTTATTATTTATCTGTGTAGTGCAAGATGCAATTATTAAAATACTTTATTTCAGACCTGTCATATACATTATTGCATCCTTTTTAACAACAATGACTTTTAAATTTTAATATTTGTGAGTGCTTAACAGGAATAAAATATATACTTTATTAAATCACATTTAAATTTTCAAGCTACTTTTGAATCCCAAAAGAAGGATTCAAATTGCTTCAATCCTAGTTTAAACATTTTAGGATGGAATAATTTGAATCATCTATCATCTCAATCTCCAAGTAAAACATTGATGTATGATAATACTGATGTCAGATTGTAAAAATGGACATAATTTTAATGCTCTGTTTTCTTCTTCAAGTGCAAAACACAAAGTTGTAGATTTATTAATTTCTGATAATAATCTATTTGTCTTCATTTTCATTCTTTCCTCATGATTTTGCTCACTCTGCTCTGCTCACAGGACGAAAGTAGGTCTCCTGCTATTGGAAGGCCACGGATGGTCACAGAAAAGGATGGAAATCTGATTCAGACACTTGGTGGGAGCTCTGTTCGAAATGAAGAGAAAACACGCAGATTACTTGCTGGTGCTGGTGGTGAAGGTTTGGATAACAAAATAAAGAAGAAGAGGTCTGTTGGAACTGTAGGTAACAGACTTATAACTGGTGAAAGGGATGTAAAACGAACTGCTCTTCCAAAGGCAAATGCTGATCTGAAGACACGACTTTATGATGCTCAAGGTTTCAGGTAGTTATTTGTTTTTATTTTATTTTTCTCTTTTGAATTGCAATATATATTTTTCAAATATAACATTAATTTTGGGTGGAGGATGTGTTGAAGGCTTTTTAGATATTTCTGTACATCTTATATGTGATGATCATTTATCTTCATTTATGTCATTCCAAAGGAACCCATTATGTGTCCCATTATCGATACTCTCTGATAATATCATCAGTGATCAATGTACTTATCTGGTTCATTGAGTAATCTGTTGCTCTTGTTCCTTTTGCAAAGCATTCTTGTTATTTACTATTTAGAAGGGGGAAAAAAGACTTTCTAACTTGCATTCTCTTCATTGGCTATTAAACAGAAGTGGAGTCTGGGTGGGCATTTTTTGTTTTGTTTGGTATAGGTAGAGCTTTCATATTGGGGGTCTTGAAGATAAAGCTCTGATGCACAACCTTTGTTTCTATACACTTTTTTTTTCCTGTTTGGTGATTATAAAACAGATACTCTGAATAATTACCTGTATAGAAGTCATTCTTAAGTGGGGGCTTCTTAGTCATATCATATATATATATATATATATATATATTTGCATCGAAGTTAATTATGTTGAATTAGCTTCATTGCTATAGGGTAGACTCAGTTCAGTTTGAAAATTCCATACTTTTAGTATGAAATTAAATTTTTAAGTGTTTATTGTTTGTTTATATTCTTCAATTGACTAACCTATCACAACCTGCATTATAAAGAAGCTAATCTGCATTATATTGTTTGATCTTTTTCTCCTGCTAATCTGTTCCTCTTGTAATTTTCCTCTTTGGAATTTTGTTTACTTGGGTAACTCTTCAAATCATAGGTAGTCACGTTATTGTCAAATGGTTTGATGCAACTTGTCATTGGAGAACAGAAAAGAAAAACTAAATCTTTGTATTAATAATGTTTTTGTGGTGCAGATTGAAGCCACTTTCTGGATCTGGTGGGAACAAGTCTGAGGGCTCTTCAGAGCTTACTAATACACGCATGATGCTTGCAAGTGAGCAAGGTGCTTCTCTTCACAGGGAACACATAGCTGAGCAGAGAGTTATGACAAAAGGAAACAACAGGTTTAGCATATCTTGTCATTGCCATGGTCTTAATATATTTCTACATCTTAGTTGTTCTATCAGTCAATTTTGCAAGATTCTAAACTAAGATTTAATGCTTAGTTTTAACTGGTCCTTGTTTACATTTATGTGTTGATAGCTATTTACAAATTTATTTATTTTTTGTTTCTATAAACAGGGCAAACAGTCAGGAGGACCCAGCAAGCAGCCCTAACACGGTAATAAGAAACAAAGCATCTCGGGCACCAAGAACAGGTTCAGTTAGTGCACTAGAATCATCCAACATTCAACCTTCTTCTACAACTTTTCAAGGTAGGTAATGCCTTCATATTCTAATATAAAATTTCAGTGGTTGGTATGGAAAATAATCAAACGCTTTTTACACATAGGTTCTATGAATTCAATGACCCAGTGGTGTGGTCAGAGGCCACCAAAAAATTCACGCTCACGAAGAGTTAAAGTAGTTTCTCCTGCCTCACGGAATCTCGAAGTACAGGTCTCATCCGAAGGCTGTCTAACTTCTGATTTCAGTCTTAAAGCTTCTTCTGCTGGCAACAATGGATTTCAACCAGCAAGCAGTGTAGACAACAGCACTCCAAAATATAAAAGGCCACATGATGATATTTCATCTCCCTTTGGATTATCTGAAAGTGAAGAATCTGGAGCTGGGGAAAACAAAATAAAAGAGAAAGGAGTGAATGGCAGTGACTTTTCTATAGCTGCAGATAAGGCTGGGACTTCTATGTTTCAAATGAGGAAGAATAAGATATCAACAGATGAATCTGGAGATATGGTGCAGAAACAAGGAAGAAGTGGTAGGAATTTTTCATTAACAAGGCCAGGACTCCCTTCTGGGAGGGAGAAGCCAGAGAATGTACCAATAATGAAGCCAGTACAGGACATGAAGCCGAATGATAAGAGTAAAGCGTACGTTGATTTTATTTTTAGATCTAGTTATCCTTTCCCCTCCATTTTGCCAAAACTGTCCTCATACTCTTTTGTTGAATGCAGCAAATATGGACGCCCTCCTTCAAAAAAGCAAAAAGAGCGTAAAATTTTGACTCGTGTAGGGAAACAACTGAACATTGGTTCTTCTGAATTTGGAGGTAGGGTTGATATTTAAAAGCTAAGCTTTGTTTATTTTGGAATTTTAGTTTTATGGTAATGGTGGCTAAATCTGTTTGCTTTGCTTATAGTAGTGATATTAGCGTGTTAGGTTTACCAACTGGGATATTTTTACTAGTTTTTATGTCATAGCACTTTGCACTGTCCAGCCTTGTCGAGTCTACCATATCAAATGATTTTCAATACATAGTTTGTCAAATATTTTTATCTATATTTGTTTTTCATCAAGTTTCACACACCATATTCAAATGACTGTCTAGGTGAATCTGATGAGGATCGTGAAGAATTATATAAAGCTGCAAATGCTGCTCGTAATGCTAGCAGTATGCTTCTTGAACCATTTTACCTCCTCCAAAATGTTATTCTTTTTTATACTCAGTTTTATATTTCACTAGTATTTATTTATTTATTTTTTTGTAGAGCTTGCTTGTTCGGGTCCATTTTGGAATAAAATGGAGTCTATTTTTGCTTCTATCAGCTTGGATGATGCATCTTACTTGAAGCAACAGGTAACAACTGGTTTTTAACATGTCATGTTTTTCTGGAAATGTGAATTTACCATTTGACTCTTAACATGTTGAATAGATTCTGACTTACTGTTCTTTTGTTTTTTGGTTGCTGAATCAGCTCAATATTTCTGAGGAGTTTGAGAAAAGTTTTTCTCATATGTTTGGCATTGATCATGATCTGTTGGTAAGTGTTTGGCATCATACATTAACTATCCTATATCTTTCATCTTCCTTATCAATAATGAAGAACTTCTGCATATATATCCATCTGTAAATTTAAGATCTTCACAATTGCACCACAATTTTCATCTGGAAAAAAAATTGTAAAATGGAAATAAAGCCACTTAAACCCCAAGCTAAACCTTTAGAGGGATGTGGTAACACATGATTATTTTTTCCTCAGAGTGTTGTTATAAATAACAAGACCACTGGCTCAGAGGAAGGCAAGAGAAGTCACTGTGATGAAGAATCAACTAAGTTTGATGCTTTAGGTGGAAAGAAGGACACAGAAAGACTGGACAAGGTTACCCCACTATTCCAAAGACTTCTTTGTGCTCTAATTGAAGAGGATGAAAGTGAAGAATCATATCACCAAAGTGATGCAAAGAATATATCTCGACAATGTGCTAGTGATGATTCTCACTGTGGTTCTTGTAATCAAATTGATTTTGAACCCAAAGATCGTGATAGAATGGATTCTGAAGTTGAATCAGAGGTAGATCTTCCAATTCAGAAGAATTGCATGTTGGATAGACTGTCTTGTGAAAAGAGCACCACATCCAACACATTTAGGTACCCAAACACATCCAGTTCTTTACAAAGCACTGGAGTTTGGCAGGACGACGAAGAATTTTGCCTTTCGGATATCACACACACCAGTGAAATATGTTCAAATGATGTTGATCAACTGCAGCCTGCTGAATTAAGTGTTCTTAGCTTTCCTTCTCCTGATGGCCAGTATCAGCTGATGTCACTGGATGACAGACTGCTGCTGGAGTTGCAAAGCATTGGGTTATATCCTGAAATATTGGTAGGCTTTTATTTCATACAGGGAATTAAAAATTTCTGTTACTTGAAGCTCTTACTATATTCATAGCTATACATGTTAAACTTACTTTGTTTGGTGCAGCCTGACTTGGCTGAGGAAGATGAAGCTATAAATCAAGACATTGTGAAACTTGAGAAAGCATTGTACGAACAGGTGTGTAATGAAAGAATTTTCTTTGAAGTTTTGATCACATATATCTGCTTGATCTCACGTTGGGTCCATTCTTATTTGCTATCTCTTATTAATAGAATGGGAGGAAGAAGAATAACTTGGACAAAATTGATAGTGCTGTTCAAGAAGGGAGGGACATGGAAAGGCAGTAAGTGCTAATTATGTGTCATGTTTTGCTTCTGATCCCTCTCTATCTTCAATTTCATTTTTGTTATAGCTTATGTCCTAATTTCCTTTTTTACTTGGCAGCATTCATGACACAACTTTCCAATTTGAGTTTGTGCTTAAGATATTGTTGATTCTTATTAAGATTGGCATGTTTATTTTGCAGGAAGATTGAACAAGCTGCGTTTGACCATCTTATTGAAATGGCTTACAGAAAGAGATTGGTAATAAACATTACTGTGTCAATCTTTTATTGTATTTTAGTAGGATTTACAAATTTCCTTACCACTTTTCTAGTTATAAAATCTCCTGCTTTTTATACTTGATTAGTTTAGAGTTTGGACCTTGTAAATAGTCTCTGGTGCACTGCAGAGCAACATATTTAGTTGCATTACAGATACTATTGAGTTCCATATTCTACCCATAGGAATCTAAGGTCGGCTTCAAAAAGCCTACGTGCTTAAACACCAAATTGGTCCTTCTTGGACTTGGTTTCGGTGTAGAGAATGAATTCCTACTGGCTTAGTCATATACACTTTTTTTTCTTAGTCTTAGAATTAGGGCTTGGGACCTAACACGATCCTTGATCCCACAAAACTGGAAATTTAAGGACTACCCAAGTCGTAACTTAACTTTTCTGTTGCATTGGTGCCTTGTTTCCCCATAAATTCTTAGTAGTTTCTATGATTTTGGTTATGACCTGCTATCTTTTGTGTGACAACTGGACAAATACTCACAGATAGACGAATCTCTACATTTAATGTTGCCTTTTCTGCATAACTGGTTTAGTTGAAATATTGAATTTTGGGTAATGTAGGTTACAATTCTTTGCTCACTGACTATTGGTAATATTGTTTTAATGAACAAATCTAGCCATTCATTAGCCATAATATTTTTTTTTTTATGAATTTAAAATATTTGCAGGCATGCCGAGGAAGCAAACATTCAAAAGGTGCAGTTCACAGGGTGTCTAAACAAGTTGCTTTGGCCTTTCTCAAACGGACTCTTGGAAGATGTAAAAGATATGAAGAAGCTGGCATTAACTGCTTTAGTGACCCTACCCTGCAAAATATAATGTTTGCTCCACCTTCACGTGAGAATGATGCACAACCTGCTGAATGCATGGTCTCTGGGACAGCCAGTAATACATGTAACAAAGCTCCCCATCAAATTGAGGCCAGAAAATCAGGTATTCAAAATTATGCTTTTGTTTACTTTTATGATATCAGTGGATGTGTCGTTACTCTTTTAACATATTAGGTCTTAGAATCCCCTGCTAACTTGAAGCGAATTCAGATTTGTCCGAGTCAGTTGGTTGATTTCTCCCCCCTTTTATTTTTCTGTTGTCTACTGCTACAGGTGCAGTTTCTAGTGCTTCGGAGAAATACGATTGCCATAGAGATTATGCAGACAGGGGATTGGTTGATTCTTTTCAAGGTTCAATTCAGTCATCAGAGCAAGCATCATCCAAGAATGGGTCCGTGTTTATCAAAGAAAAGAAGAGGGAAATGCTGGTCAACGGTTCTTCCTCTAGAGCATCAAATCTAGAAGGTGCTGTTCATGGTGGAGTGAAGGGAAAGAGAAGTGAGAGAGAGAGGAATCAGAGCAGACAAAATTCTATTGGTAGAGCTGGACGCATGTCCCTGGACAGTAGCCCAAATGAGAACAAACCAAAAGCCAAGAAGCAAAAGACTAGTGCTAGTGGACATGATAGGTATAAGGAAACAAAGGAAGAATCTGCTGTGGCTGATACAATCAATAATAGTAGCAAAAATGGGGCAACATTATCTGGTAACCAGGACAATTCTCAAATAAATGAGTCCAATGACTTCGGGAATTTGCCACTACCTGATTTAAGTTCAATTGAAGAATTTGGTGGGGCGCATGATCTTAGTTCTTGGTTGAACTTTGATGAGGATGGTTTGCAAGACCATGATTCTATTGGCCTTGAAATACCAATGGATGACCTATCAGATTTAAATATGCTTATGTGAAGGGATGTGACTTAGACTCTACTGGTTACACGTATGATATCTGAAGGAGAATTTGTATGTATTCAGTGAACCTTGCGGGCATCAAGATCTGGAGGGAGTTTTTGTGATTGGGATGGATTGTTACGAATTTTGACACATTTTATAGGGTAAACAGAGTGGTGGAGACTTAAAATTGCAATTCGATATATATATTTTTTGCCTGGGAAGTTGTATAGAGGAAGCTACAATCATGGATTTCATGAAATTGCTTTTAGATTCCTTCTCTTATGAATCTAACTGGTTTTTCCGGGTTAGAGGCATGGTCTCTGAAATGACTTCCAATTGGAGATTAGATTAAAGCGCTATGCCATTCATTTAATCAGAGGAGACTGGGTGGTTTCATTTCTCAAGCTGTGACTTAAGCTTCAGCTACCATGCAATGTAAAATGTTTTTGTTCTTATAGCCTGTAACTGGCATAATGTTGGTTGATGATATGTTAATTAATTTTTCTGGGATTAAACTCGCTAATTAATCCCATATGTAGTGTCCTAGGACTCATCATTGACAACTGATTCTCTTACGGTTGCATAATATAGCTGAGCAGAAAAACGACCCATGTCTTGCCTCTAGTTTCGGGTCTCTATTTTCTGTTGATTCTCAGCATTTGCCTTCACTGTTCAAACAAGTAAACTGTGTTTTACAATTTCGATAATGACACAAACAACTAACGCCGCAAGAATGATTCTTTTGATCTATTTTAGTCCTTTGTCTCGTGGTCATTCTGATTTTATTTGTACAGATTTGTCTTCCCTTTTGCTGATTGTGTTCATTTTAAGCATTCAACTTGTTTTTCCCATTGTGTTGTTTCCATGTAGTAATAAAGAAATAGCTTGATCGTAAAAAACAAGCATGACATTATTTCATATATAATACACGTCATGAAGTCTTCATGACAAAATGCCATGATTTAGATCTATTTTGACTGTTACTTATTTATCAACCGAGTTATTAAACAGATAATGAATAGCCACTCAAGAATTGTACCATCATAGATTGGGTTTCGTTGCCCAATCTGCTTCAGAATACAAGTCATAACAATTAGGCTTATTGTTGGAAGCACAATACATTCTCTTAATTACTTATTTAGTTGTTGATATATTCTTGCATAATTTATATATGTGGGTTTTCAGTGAAATACTAAAGTGCGAGTATTTCCTTCTTTACCATCTCCTCGATGTGTAGATCAAAAGTCTACTAGTTATGATTTTAATAGCACCGACCCCACGGAAATATAGCTTACCTTCACATTTTTCAAAAGAAAAATCACGTGTAGTGATAACACATAAGAGAGAAGTCTTCACTTGCAATTCAAAAAAATAAATTAAAACAGTGACCACACTCCCAAAAGTTTACCTGACATAATATCTTTTATTTTTTTTCAACATTCAAAATAAAAATTATACTAATGAATTAACTTTGATTTTTTGTAGGGGTGTATTTATTAACTTTGATATACCTCGTTATTTATGAGTATACGTATTCAAAAATTATTACTTATATTTTAGTTAAATAATATATTATTTAATATTTTAATAATAAATATTTGATAAAATTAAAATTTAATATATTAAAATACTTAGTACGATCCTTTATGATAGAAACAAATGAGTATATTGTTTTTTTATTCTAATTATAAAAAATAAGTAGTTACTTTAAGATGTATTAATTATTGATTTTCTTTTATATCTTCACGCAAGCAGATAAATTTATTAATGTATTAATAATACAAGTGACATTAATTAGTAGAAAAATTTATTTCTTGAATTACGTATAGTGTAGTGTTATTTAATGTTATCATTATTTAAATCAATCCATTTAAATGGTGTTTTTAGAATGAAATTTAATTCTATAACATCAATAATGAAAAGTAACCATCTTAAATACTTTAATTTTTTTAATGGTTAAAATATTTTTTTAATCTTTATAGTTTTAATTACTTTTACCTTTTAGTCCTTATAGTTTAAAATTAATTTTTTTAGTTTTTATACTTATCTTTTTCAATCATTTTTAGTTCTTATAATTTTAGATAAATTTTTTAGTCTTTATACTTGTAGTTTTTTTTAATCATTTTAGTTTTTATCGTTATATTTTTTGTTTAAATATGTTTTTAGTCTCTCAAGTTTAAGGTAAATTTATTTTTAACTCCTCAAATTTAAAATTATTATTTTTAGTTTTGTAATTTTCAAAAATCTTGTTTTTGTTCTTCAAATCACTAATAACATATCTGAAAGTGATAGATTGAAATAGTTATGCATTATGAGTTGAGTTTAATGTGATGTTTTCATTAACAGGGACATAGTAGATAAATTTGATGCAACACTATTTGATAAATTTCCTAGCAAAATTTGAGTATAAGGACTTAAACAAGATTTTTTGAAATTTCAAGGACTAAAAAGATTAGTTTTAAAGTTGAGAAACTAAAAATAAATTTATCTTAAATTTGAGAGACTAAAAACATATTTAAACTTTTTTTATAATGTTATCTCATTTGTACTGATGTGTCAAAGATATTAATTCAACTTTGTGTATCTAATGGTAAATTTATTTTGTTAAAATTACTCTAATTTAGGTCTTTCAAAGTTTTGTGTCTTTACTTATATAACGCCCATTATTAAAATGCATTTTTTTTACACTTATAAAATTGAAGACATATACTATGTCAACAAAAAAAAATGTCACAAAAAAATAAGGATAGAGACTAAAAAGATTAAAAAAATTACAAGTATAATGACTAAAAAGATCTTTATCTTAAACTATAAAGACTAAAAATGATTGAAAAAGATAAGTATAAAAAAAATTATTTCAAACTATAGAGACAAAAAGTAAAATAAGTAAAACATAGAGACTAAAAATTAAAGTACTTTAACCTTTTTTATCTATAAAATTTATAATACTGATACCAAAGTTTGAACTTAAGACCCTGCTCATTTTACTCAAACTCCCATCACTAGATATACTTTTATTTATTTTAATAAATTACCTATTTATTTCTTATATAAAAGATCAAAAAGGGTAATTAATTATAAAACATTATACAAATTTGGTGTAGTAAAAAATAATTAATTAAATTTAAAATCAAAATATAAAAAAAATATGAGATGAAAATATAAAAATATACTTACGAATTGTGAAAAAAAATTAAAAGTTAAAAGTATGGTTTTAACTATTATCAATTTTAATATATCATATAATTTATATAATAAAGCACTCAAATTAGCATTTTCTTCAATATTTTTCACCGATAAATATTTGCATACAAATTAGGCCTATTTAATTAGTTGATATCTATTAAATTTGTGATAAATTAGTTTTAACATTGATCGCTGCATGATTTTCAAGTTAAATTAAATTGTTTTAAATAATTACGTTAGGGAACTATTTATAATGATCCATGTGACTCATGAATCATAACAGTACTGATTGAAAAAAATCTGACTCATAACAGTAGCAATGGTAATGCAACGAGCACTGCTATGCAGGCCGAATAATATTCCTAATCATAGGCCGAATTATTAAAATATTATTATCTTTTAATAAATATATTATAAAATAATTATTTAATTTAATATTTTATTATTTAAATCAATTTTTTAATAATTCAGAAGAAATTTCGACGTCTTCTTTCGGAGGATGCATCATTTTCCTAATGTAACCTAATAAAGCATAACTTTTAACATGATCATTATATTATACTAAATTTAAATAACGAGAATATTAAAATAAATAAATTTATTTTACATAAAAAGGTTTATAAATTTATTTAAACGTATTAATATGCTTTTATACCAAAAGTGTTCTCTCATATTATTATTTTAAGAGTAAATTATACTTTTTCTTAAAAAATACAAATATTTATTTTCCCGTACATATAAAAAGAAAAAACACAATATCATATTGTCTTCTTATGTTAAAAATTACGGTTTTCTCCTTTGATAAATTTCAATATACAACACTTTATCTATTTTTTGAGTTTTTTTTTATTAACTTTTGTTATAAAAAAATTATTACCAAAATATCATTCACATTAACATGATCTAAAAGATGCAAGTATTACACCACCTTTCATTTTTATGCTAAGATAATCATCTTTTTTATGTTAACAAATATAAATATGTTACACTTAAAAAATTTGTCGCTTAATTTACATATTTATTTATTATTATTTTAAAAAATATCATGAATATTGCTAAAATTAATTATATATATTTTTGAAAATATTTTAATTATTATGCTCACAAAATATTTTTTAAAGTTATTAAAATGCAAATAATGTTTAAATATAAAGTACTAAGATAATATTTAATCAAATCAAAGTAGTTAATGTAATAGTTTTAAAAATGTTTAAATAAAATAGTATTTTATTATATTTTACATTATTCATAGACATAATTCACACAATATTTCAAAGCTGACAACTAATGATTAATTTTTGTGTTTTTACTGACAAAATATTATTTAAACAAACAAGAATTGGATATGAGAATATCATGTTAATGTCTTGTATTTTATGACAGACCTTATAATCACTGGATCATAATACTTATTATATAGTATTAATTATGATTTTTTTTTCACAAAAATTATAATAATGAACAATAAAATTCAAACTTAAACCCTAAATCTTAAACATAAAACTCTACGCATATTGAGTTAATCTCTACTACTAGGCTGACCGATACCCAAAACAAATAGCTGAACCTAAAACTCTTAATTTTTTTGGATAAGTAATTGAAAAATACAATCGAAGAAAAATACGGTAATATTTGATAAAACAAAATACTAATTATAGATAAGAAATGATACTTTCGGTGTATAACATGCAATAAATTTTGAAATTTGAAATATGAAATAGAATTAAGAAAAACAAATTTGATCCTATTAAATGTAATAAATATAATGCCATTTTATTCATATTTTGAACGGACTTAAATTTACTAAATTAATCTTAATCTGGATGCAATTTTATTAAAAGAAGAATCTATTTCAATGTTAATAATTTATATCACAAGATTAAATTTAATATAGTATAATGTCATTTTATTAATATTTTGATATTTTGAGCAGACTTAAATTTACTAAATTAACTTTAATTTAAGTAAACTTTTTTAAGAGAAAAAACTATTCAAATATTAACAAATTTATATCATAAGATAAAATACTAACTACAAATAAGAAATGATATCTACATTATATAACATATAATAAAATTTGAAATTTAAAATATAAAATAGAATTAAAAAAAACTAATTTGATCCTATAAAATGTAATCTATATCTATCTATCTATACTTATAAAGATGATACATTTTGGTAATGGTAACTATCATTTTGGTTTCTATTTTTTAGTGGACTATTATACTCTTTAGATATAAAAAAAAAAAATATTCCTTTTTGAATAACTATCAGCAACTTCTAAAAATTTTCTGTGTAACTATTAGAGACATGAAGTGTCCCACTCGTAAAGTATAATGTCATTTTATCATTATTTTTAACAGACTTAAATTTACTAAATTAACCTTAGTTTAGGCAGATATTTTTTAGGAAAAAAATATATTTAAATGTTAACAACATCATGAGATTAAGATATTATTTAATTGATATTATTAATAAAATATTTTAATAAATATATAAATAAATTAGTGTTTTATGATAAAGTATTATTTATTATATTTAATAAATATAATGCTAAAATATATATAAACACACACATATATATATATATATATATATATATATATATATATTATTTTCTAAATTTTATTTTATTTTATTATTTTAATAAATTATTTTTATATCTTTATACTTTTAAATTTAATAATATAAGTAATGATATTTTGGACATTATACTAAAACTGTTTTTAAATTCTCTTCCCTCTAAATCACCGATATTGGAGAGAGTTAAAATTAGATGGGAAGCAATTTTGTTCGGCTTCATTCTTTTATCTTCTTTTTTTAAATCTCTCTTTTTCATTTTTTTTTCTAATCAAACATTATGTAAATATTTATTATTAAAATATAAATAATATTTATTCAATTTAAATATAATTAATAATTATATATATATATATATATATATATATATATATATATATATTCATATATAACGTGATATATCAATGTTAATACATCCCTTAAAAACAAAGTTAATACATTGATATAATTTCTTATTTTGAATGTTAAAAAAGAGAAGATATAACCGTGTCAGTGTGTGTTATCAAAGTGTGGTCATTATTTTTATTTACTTATTTTTTTAACGTTACCACAAGTTAAAGCTTTTTTATTTTTAAAGAATATTAATGAGGTCGAGACATATTATATTTTTATTAAAAAAATAATAATAAAAGTATTTTAGTTCAATTGATATTATAATTTGTTCTTATATTTCAAGGTTTTAGGTTCAAGTTTTGAATTTGATAAAAATATTAATTTTTTTAATAATAAAAGAACATAATAATCTATTAAATATAAAGATCAAAGTAATTATTAAAAAGAAATATTTTTTTATATACTAATATAGATGAGACTAAACTTTATCTCCTGTAATTAAAATTGTAACCAAAGTTTTGATCTACATATCAAAGTTGGCAGAAGCGTGATTCACAAATAATTTAGTACATAAAATTATGTTTAATGAAAAAAATACGTATTTTGATTAAAAAAAGTAGAAAATTATGAGTATATTTTTTAAATTTTTATTAATTTCAACTTAATTGATTCTTAAACATACTATATGTAATTAGTACCTTTCAAAACATCAAGCATATAGGATAGTCTGGTAACATAAAGTATGGCCATTTTATGACTCAACACAAAAAAAATAAAATTGTTTGATATTTTATATATAGTTAACTATTTTCTTTGGTTTCAATACTTTAATATTGCAGGTCCTAGTCCTACTCTCAATCTCATACATTACTACAAGTAATGACAAAGGCAGCAATATTACTTTGTTATAAAATGATACCTAATCTAAAGAGACGTATGCATTAAACTAATATAATTAAATTGAAATTGTCCTCTAAAATCTGATCAAGATTGGACGGTTAATATATAAGCACGCCGATAATGACCCATATTGCTAATAATTTAATCCCTATTGCTCATAATTGATTCAAAAGTAGTAGACAAATCTTGAGGCTCAAACTAATAGAACTATAAAAATAAAATAATTGACTAACCGATCTTCTTCTAGACCATGTCAACTAATTTCCATTCCTACATCCAATTGGAGGTTGCTCCAAATTCTTAACAAATGAATATCACAGGCTGCTAAATGCTAATTCAATAAGATATGCCTTACAAAAAATATTCTTTATATAAAAAGCACAAACATTATTCAATTATGTACTTTAAAACAATTATGATGTATTCTCTCCAATTTTTTTTACAAGACTTTACTTAATTCATTAGAATTAAGGAAATTAGTTAATTTTTTTTAATCGATAGTTGGTTAATTTAATAGATAATATTAAAATCATGTCCTAAATTTATATTTTTAAACTACTTTTAATATTAATGAGTACACTAGGAAAAATGAAGAATTATTTCTTGTAAAAAAATAACTAACGCAAAAATTATTTTAGATTAATTCTTGTAAGGAAGATACAAACAACACTTTTAATTTAGGTCTTACGATAGATAACAAGAGTATTTAATATTTTTACATATATCCATCCACATAATAGATAAACCCCTTTCAATTAAAGTAGTTTTAAATGTTTGCAACGCTGTAGATAATTTCGTTTTCCAACCTACTCTGGACGAGAGATTATTATGTATTTTTAGATTACATAGTCTTTAATTAATATTTTTATAATATGTAATTAAGTGTTATTAATTTTTTTTTTATAAATTAAAAGATTTCAATGTATGTTATATAGTGATTAATTAGAATCATGGTGATTCTGACTTATCTAATAATTTTTACTTTGAATCTATGTATACGTAAAAGATACTTTAAATTTTTAAGCTAAAATATAAACAAATTTTAATTAAATCAATCTTATTAAATAATATTAATTCAAAAATAACACTATTTTATGAATGTAGTTAAAGATATTTTTATGAAATATAGTATATATTTTATGTAAAATTATAAAAATTAAATATATTTAATAAGTTTTTTAAATTAATGTGAAATTAATTATTTTTAGTTATAGGTCAACAGAGACTACTATACTAAACTCAATTTGTTAACTATACAAATTAAATGCATTCTTGTACCTTGAACCTTTACATTTAGTTGATGATGTCTTGTGTTAAAATTTACTGTGTTATACGATTTGACGACTACACTATATATGTTTATAATTTATGCACATGAATTTCAGTTGGAACTTAATTAGTTCTCTATCACATGCATGTGCCTCCACAGTAGTGCATCAAGGACTTATCATGCATGTAATAAATGTTTTACGTATAGTCCCTTTCCACATACTCACGTACAACAACACTCGACCTTTGAAAACTTTGTCTTATTAAAATGCATGCATGCGTGTGGATCCTTTTTTCCTCTTCAGAGAAAGATTAATTTTTCAAAAGAGGCTTGTTATATTTTTATTCATATATTATATATTAAATCAAATAATGTATATATTTTCTCAACAGTGAAACGTGCAAGAGGCAAATAGCAGAGAGCATTTACTTGGAGCTGGTAATTAATTTAGGGACAGAGGGTGGGAACAAGAGGCAAGAGGGACAGGTTAACAGGCTATGTTCATTGTCTAGGATGCAACTTTATAGCATAGAACGATGGAGGTACGTGCCATTTCTGTCACCATGCAGTACTATAACTATGAGATAATTAACACACTCGTACCTTTCTTTTTAATTTATCTAACTCTTATACAAGAAATAAAGTGTCCCATCACACACGTTATCCTTATCATTCCATGTATATAGATTCATTCTGCCATGTGATAAATAATAATGTAAAGATTTAAGTAAACTGCTTGCGTTTTCACATCTCTATATAGATGTAAATTTTATCGATTATATCTTTTAATGATTTTTAATTAAATATAAATTTTATGGATCTGTTCACAAATGACAATTTTCTCATTTTGAATATGTGATATAGTTATATAAAATTGAAGCTCCACATTGATCCACACACTTAATAATATTTAAAAGCAATATATGTATGTCTTAAAATACAATCAAAATTTCATATCTACAAACTGAGAGGATGAAATGAATTTAAATTATATATATATATATATATATATATATATATATATATATATATAAATTAGTAAAAGATCTTTTTGAATGATATGATAAAAAATAAAATTATACAAAATTTAAAGGGGATAATATCTTTAATGTAAAAAGATCGGGGCACAACAATATGCATATTCATAAAGAAAATATAAAACTGGAGGTGGAACTCATAATGTATTGCATGCAATTTTCTGAGGCTGAAACATAGATATATATGCACTTGCAGTTGTCAATTTCAAATGCAAACAAAAATGGTGCATTCTCATTTTCAACGCACACAAACGTAGCCACATGCACGCAAAGACACAAACGCCCAATTCCCTCATTCGTTTTTTCCTGAATAAATTAATCAAACCCTTTTATATGTAACCAAACCACTTCAAATACTTTTTTATTAATTAATCACCTATACACTGTCAGTATAAAATTTTTTATACTAACAACCAATCAGATTTGTTAATAGTACTTTTTTTATTATTTTAATTTAATTAAATGAGCAAATGACATGACACTATTAACAAATCTAATTGGTTGTCCGTGTAAAAAAATTTTACACTGACAATGTACAGGTGATTAACTCCTTTTTTTAATACCTCCTTTTATGTCACCAAAACAAAAAAACACTTCAAATAAATGAAGAGACACGACCTCTTCTTTTCAGCTAAAGTGCTATTCATATATAAATCTTCTTTTGTGTTATATATATATATATATATATATATATATATATATATATATATATATATATATATATATATATATATATATATATATATATATATATATATATATATAGAATACACCACTTGCAACCAAAGCCACTACTATAAATGCAACTCTCTTCCCTCTAATTTGTGCCACACCTTTCTAAAGCTATTAATCAATTAATTTAAAATATGGTACGTGTGTAAAAGAAAATTAAAAGAAGAAATATTAGTAGCTAGCTATGTATAGGAGATATAGCATGATGAATTAATTTATGCATGCTTATCAACATCTAGCTAGCATTTCATATACGTTCCTTTATATATCATTAAATTTCTCTACTCCTTTTAGCTAAAGTAGAAGCTTCCTCGTCATTCACATAAAACTCGAATTCCATTTAATTACAACAAATCATAAGAGACACAAGACCAGAAGATTTGAAAAGAAAAAAAATAATAATATATATAGTAACCTTTCCTTTCCTTCTAAAGTAGGCCAAAGAAATCGATCACTTGCATTTCAATTACATATATTTTAGAAAGTGGAGAAATGATTCTGAGAAGGATGAACCATTTGCAGTTCCGTGGTTGTTTGGCATGAGTTATCATCGCTGATCAAGGTCCTGTTGAAACCAATGGAAAAAGGGTGTTACTTTTTTTTTTTTTTTTTTGAGGGGTATCTGAGTTTTAATCAATTTTTTCAATGGAGCAGATTTAGAAGTTGTAGAGATGTAAGTGGTGGTTGAAACCTTGAAAGGAAATGAAATCAAGACCAAAAATTAAATTCATTTTAACTAGCTCAAGTGTTGCAAATTTTAAGGATATTTTAAATAAATTAATTTATTAGCTTTCTACTTTTAATTTCTTATTTTCTTAATTTTGCAAATTTAGTTTTTTTTTCTGCCGTGAATTTGATCACTCCACTATTTTAATTGTTTAATTTTTGATTCATTCATTAATTTAATACTCAATATAATCAAAATATTGACGTTTGTGATAGTACAATAAAGTGTCACAATAGTAGGAATGTGGTCACCCTAGTAGTACATCACGTCAACATTTCCATTAAATGTGAATAGATGATCGAAATTGCAATATTACATGATTAAAATATTGTAAAGAATCAAATTCATGGATTTTTTTTGTTGATAAAATATATAGGAGAACCAAACTACAATTAAACCTAATTTATTTCCTTATAAAATATATAAGTTAGAAATCATCTTGTACATCATTCAAAAACTTAAGTTAAGAAAACTTTAAAAATATGTGAATAAAAAATAAAAATTATAAGAAAAATATACATAAAGAATTTAAATAAGTCGAAAAACATAAGTAATTTAAATTTAAGAAAACAATAACAATTTTCTAAAAAGTTGAATAGAAAAAACTAATTTGAAAGCATAAATAATTAAAAATTAAGGGAAAAAAAAATATAAAAAGTGATTAAAGGGAATTTAGACAATGAATCTAAAAAAATAAAGCAATTAAGGTATGGTGTTAAATATTCTTACTCTCGTGGTCTTGATGCCCAAAGAGAACTAAGTGCTCTAAGACGGCTATAATACTCTCCAATCACAAGAAAACACCTTGCTGCTTGACGAACTGTCAGTAATCGACATAATTGGTGAAGGGTTTGTTGCCTCAAATTATCAGCCTTCAATTAATTCAGAAACAACAATTCATTATCAATATTGGGTGCATACATGAGAATGAAATAATTAATAATAGGTATATATTCCAAGCTAGAAGCCAAGTTAACTAAACAATAATAATCATATTTGAATACAAATTTAGAAGTATTTTTTTTTAAAATTTCCTTATTGAAAAATATTTTTTATTTTTAGTAGAGAAATTTTTAAAAATATTTATAATTTATATATATTTAAATAGACTGAAAACTTAAAAAAAAATTATGATATTTAATTAATTAATTCATTAATCATGTATATAAAGTATATAAACTATAAAGTATATAAAGTATAAAATATAAAGTAGAATCAAACCCTAACTACCGTATGAGATGGGCCCCTAGCTAATCCAAGGGGGGGGCACATACCGACAAGAGCACTATGCTATCAAAGGGGTTGATACTGATCAGTTTGTCTTATCTATGAACTTAAATTAGATTAACTCTAATATATAAAAATGCTATTTTTTTTATGACACTAGAATTAATTTAATCAATTAGGAATCACTTGTCCATTTGGCTTTTAAAATATTTATGAGTATATAATTAGTCTACCTAGGGTTTATTCATAAACATCCCCCCCGTCACTGTCCAAAACCAACTTCTGATTGAAACATTTTGAGATGAAAAAAATACATCAACATTTTGATGATCGAGCATACACATGCACCTTAAATATTATAGCAAAATCGCCAAGTAATAAACTAAAGTATCCAAAAACAATATAATGATATATACTAATAAAGACGTGCCGAACATGTAGTAGGTGATCTAAGTCAACCCAATTATTTAGAAGAAATTATTAAGTTATATAATCACATTGAAAGAAGTTGTAGTAGGCTTAAGCTTGAGACAATAGAGTCTATGAGGCCATGATGCTTATCAAAGAACGTAAGGTAATGTTTATCAGTTGACAAGTGTGCAAGGATTGAAAACAAAAAAGTATATTTAAATTTCAAGTTTTGGCTTTTGTGTATTTGATTTTAACCACATATAAAAAAGTAGCAAGAAGTAAATTATGGACATGTTAAATCAATCTGAAGTGATATAAGAAGGCTAAGTTAAAGGATACTCAATTTTCTTGTACAAGACAAAGCAGAATTGCGGCGCAAAACATGCAAAGAGAGGATCAATTAATGAGCAAAAGAAACTGAATTAATGAACTAGAAAGTAACATTTCAGCTATTATAGCACTTCATACATATACGTGTCATTGATTAATGAGATGTGATTTTTAAAAATGTTTCAAGTCAAAAACAATAAACCCTAGCACTTAACCTGCGACAATTGAATGGTTTCTTCTAATGCAATTTCAAACACGCCAAGTTTCTTAAACCAATTATTATTTGAAAGCTAGAAATCCATGGATTAATAAGTCATGTAAGAATTCAAATTTAACTTTGACATGAAAACGTATAAACTCTCTCTTCATCTCTCCTATCATCAGTCAAATATAAATTGTGCTACGAATTAAGAACTTTGACAGATGTCACCTGAGGCTTTATGTCAACCTCCCCACCAAATTAAGTACACAAAAAAGTATTACTTTAGCACTAAGACATAAGAAAAATATTGCCCTATAGTTATTAGATAATGTGATCAATCAATTCAATAATTATATGACATTTTTGCTTAATAAGTTATCCCTCTCCCCCTTTTTCTGTTTATTTCTATACCGAAATTAAAATCTGTTACATTATATGCATGAGCATGACACATAATTAAATATTATTTCATTTATAAAAAAATATAATTATTATTAATTTGTGCATAGAATTTATAACTAGACTTTACCTGACCAACAAATCCTTCAAGGTTGGCAAGCTTTCCCATGGCTGCCATCATCTGTTGCACACCATCGCCGCCGATAGAGCCGCCGGCGATGGTGTCAACTAAAGAGTGTTGAAGCTGTTCAAGACCTTGAGTGAGAGCCTCTTCTGCTTGCACTGACGATTGCCGGAGCCCATATATGCCCATAATTTGCTGCTCTGCTAGGAGGTCCAACTGTTGTATCAACATCTGACCAAAATATATAAATTCATAAATATCTATTTTTTTTTATCACTCATATGCATGTATTATGCAAATAATAAGTTAAGGGATGTTAAATATATTTTTAAAATGTTTTTAATTACTTTAAGTTATAATAAATATTTTTGACAAAAAAATTTCCTGTTTTTTATTTTTTTAACCTAAGTAGTTGAAAATATTAGTCTTACCGTTAATTACTGCCAGGATTTTCCGTAGAATTAAATCGTTTTCCTTTGCTCAATCATAAAAACGTATGATTATTTAATTTTTAATGTACAAAAAAAATTACAAATAGTAAATTATACACTTGAGAAAAAAATTAAAATGCTTACCAAGAAAATTGGATATTCTCACCTCTATCAATGACTCCTGTTTTCATTTTAGGGTTTATTTGCCTTAAATGTTTTTATATTTTTGGGTGCGAATTTGTTTTGCCTATGCATATATATATTAAGAAACACATGCATTAGTCTCAATATAGAAGAGTTACGCTTTATACAGAAAATGTTACTTACAAACTATTAAGATTTTATCACAAGCATTAACTTCTCTCCATTATTTTCTGTCTTTTTTCCCTCGCATCAACAGTTCACATTTATTCTGAAAGGGCCTTTGAGAAAAAAACAAGCTTTATTTTTTTATCATTAAAGAAACTTTAATTTGTTTAAAAAGTTCTTAATTATACAAATTTATAAATGTTTAACAAATTCTCTCAACTGAGTTCATATTTAAAATGAACAAGATGTATCTCCTCTCTTTATGTTCAGTATGTTAAGACTAGAATTTTTTTAAAATCAAACCAAGTATAGTTACACCCTTATTATTAGTTAATTATATTATTATAACATTGATTATGCAATTAAGATGAAGTGTGATCTTAATTAAGGGAGAAAAAAAGTGCATAGATAACACATACTGTGATGAGTTCTGATGGTTTAAAACCACCAATCCATAGGAAGCATCTCTCAGCTGGAGAAGTCCACATGCCATTAATAAGGTGAAACACATCTGATTTAGCAGCCACCCCTTTGAGCCTGAAAACCTCATCATAATGAGACAGATATCCATCCACAACCACTCTCAGTTCGCCGTCCGACAGCGGCGCCTGCAGCCCCGTCCGGAGCTCCGCCATGTGCCGCTGGTCATCTTCTAACCATCTTGCATATTCCATGTCAAACATAGCAGCTCCTACACACCACAAGTTGATTAATGCTAGTTCCACTTGTTGGTAACAATGAAGTATAAAAGAAATTTTGATGATTTTTCTATTGAAAAATAATTTTTATTTTCGGTTGAAAACCTCTTAAAAATCCTTATAAGTTTATATATGCAAACATGCTCATAATTGTTTATAGTCGTTTGTATTATTGTTATATGACCTTTTTATTGGTATGGTGTGTAATTATTTTTTTTTTTAACAAATTCTTTCATATGATATTGGCATTATATGACATAATATTATATATGGTGGTTGAATCAAGAAATAATATTATTTTTTTGTATTAAAATTTAAATGTAGGTTGTTTGGTGACCAGTGGAAACCTAGCACATTTTATTAATTCATTTTATGAGAAAATCGATGTGTTTTTGTGTTTACATTAATATGTCGGGATATATTAATATTAATTAATATTCTATGTTCAAAACTTTTTTACCTTTAATCGTAACATCGTGTTCTTTACTAAAAGTGGACAAAGCAGTTATCATGGATCAATAATTCGCTGAAAAGTTAAACTAGCCTTTATATACATGTTTAGAAAGGGTAGCACCCAGCTTTCTATATTCATTGCATTTTAATATGTTATCATGTACGATCTTCTTCGAATAATGGTCCACTGTTTTTTTTTTTTTTTTAATCTCTATAATTAATTAGCCTATTTTAAAAAGTGGATTCAAACGAGAATTTGGCCACATATTTTGGTCAAATTCCGAGACTTCTGCAGCAGATTCTAGATTTTGAAAGTCCATTTCAAAATAGAAATTTGACTTTTTAAATTTTTGGCTCTAAAAGATTCAAAGGGCATGAAAAAGAAGTTACGTGTAAATGATAGCAATATTGCTGATTCTTTGTCTCATGTTCCCCTTTCCAAAGTGTTAAAAAGAATAAAAATATCAACCCATGTTTTTCCATGCTCCATAATTTTTATTTTATTTTTATCTTATCTTCATAATCATTTGATTATTTGAGAATTAAATTGCATTTAGAAAAAACATCAAAAGGAACAGATAAACTCACCTGAACTTATATTGCCACCAGCACCACCACAACCCATAAACAGTCCCTAATAAGTTAAACAACACAAATAATAATCATTAGAAGAAGTCAAATAAATAATTTAAAAAAAACACTATGCACGTGTTTGTGTAATGAGAGAGAAAATAAACCTGAGAACGAGCTCTCTGAAGGTCTTGTTCAAGGTGTGTGAGCTTTAATCTACTCGACTCTAGTTGCTGCACATAAGCCTATTGCCATGCAGCACCACATTTAATTACAATCTATTTGAGGTTACATTTTTCATTATAATATATTTTATTTCTATTCTAATCAATTGATGGTGTATGTGTAGTACAGTAGAATATGTGATGGGACACACCTTTTTCCTAAGACGGCTTTTCCTTGCAGCTTCTCTGTTTTGAGCTAAACGTCTCAGTGCCTGAATCCAAACCAAACAAGAAAATCTTGACTTAGGTAAAAAAAAAAATTAACATACCTTGGAATATGATATATGTTAATATCATAAATTATAAATAAAGGGTATGATGAGTGTCATATTCAAAACCTTTGCATCAAGTTGCTTCTCTGATGTGGAACCTGCTCCTTTCTTCTGAACAAAAAGAACCCAAAAAAGAAAGAATTAATGGATTAGAAAGGTGAGAAAATAGAGAGGTAAACTCAAGTGTTAAATCACTCAGCTTAAAGGGACTTGAAAACCAAAATTTGTAGCTTTCTAGAGGCTGAATAAATCAATGAGGGAAATGAAGAAATTGTTCAACATTTTGGCAAAAGCAAAGCATGCTTTTAACCAAGAATGCAAGATTAAACGAATGTGATTTGCTCACAGAATTTTTGGGAAGCATTTCTGAATGCAAAGGCCCTTTTGTGGGCCATTTCTCTTGAGGTGGTGTGCAATCACCAACATGGTGCGAGTAGAAAAAAGCATCTTTATTTGCCATTGTTTTGGTGAATACTGTGGTTTGGTTTAGATTTCTAACTCCACAATTAACTTGGGAGAAGAAAGCACAAGATTTGTCCAAGGAGGAGGATTCAGTGAAGTGGGAGTGGGTCACTGTTAAAAAGAGAAACATTGATAAGTACTGAAAAGATTCTCATTTTGTGTTTTTGTTTGTCACGTTCTATGTTCATCTTTCCCCTCCTCTCTCTCTCTCTCATGTTTCATGTCAGACATTGATCAGAAAATCGTTCAGGAATCAGGGAAACTCTGTGTTGGTGTGATTTTCTGAGGGATGTTGGGATCTGTGCTTGAAGAAGTGTACAAAGAGGGAGAGAGAGAGAAAGAGAAAGACCAAGCAAGCAACACAGTAATAATAATTGCATAAAAGAGGTCAACTTTCCCAGTGTTTTGGGGACATGTAAAGAGAGAAATTGAGAGATTAACAGTGGAAACAATAGTTTTGAAGAACCTTTTCCTGAGATAATTTTGCTGCTGATTGATTCTGTGATGTGCCTTTTCTTGAGGCATCAGTTGCTGTCTCCTGTTGTTGTTGCTGCTGATCAAAAGCCTGATGATGATCTGAAGAAGATGCTTTTATGCTAATTGGAGATTCTGTTTCAAACTGAAGCTCAGTTTTGCTTGAAAGAGTGTTCACTCCTGATCCTGAATCAGTGCTTTCCCCTCCTGACTTTGAACCTCCCTATGTTTGTAAATCCACCAAAAAGATTGATTTAAATGTCCAATACCAACAACAGTATTTCATTTCTGTTTCAATGGTTAGTACTTAGTACATAATAAAGCGAATTGTGAAAGAATATTAGACTTTTGAAAATGAAGATTTGAATACATCCTTCTCAAATTGAAAGTACACAGAAAAAAATTTGGGATGTTACTGAATTTGTTCTAGTTGTAATTGCAAGCATCTTTAGGTATGGATTGGTCAAAGATGGAGAAGTGAGAGAGAGACTATTACTCTTGAGGTTTGGTGGAATCTCATAGGCCATGAAGGGAACATTTCCAGTGTGGCTGAAGGCCTTCCTGTGAATAAAGCTGCTACAATCACAAAAGGAAAATCTCAGAGGATCACCAAAAATAAAGGCTTTTATATATGATCAAATTAAAAGGTGGAGGAACATAATCCTCCTTTTCAACAATCATGGAGTCAGAAAATCATGCAAGTTTTTCTAAGATTGTATCCCCATGCCATCCATTTTTTTTTTTATCATTATGGTATGGGAAATGATAACTTCCCCCACTCAACACTTTAGGCATATTCAAACCTTCTTCTCTATACTTTTGGGAAGAGTTGCTTATTTTGCTTATCGAACATCATCTAAAGGAGAACCATGGAAAGGGAAACAAACATACATGCTTTGGCTTCATCATTTCTAATCTTAATTCCATGCAGAACAATAGCCTCTTCCAGCTCTCCAAAATCAAAAGCAGACCCTTGATTCCTAAGAAACAAAGGGTAACAAACATGGAAATTAAAACAAGGCAAATTTATAAAAATTGAAGAAACACCATATAATATCAGTTCCCTGTAAGGAATTCAGTTATTATATGTATGACAGAAAAATTTCCAAGTATTGATAACACTGAGATGGAAAATACATTAGGCCTGATGGTGGGGTATTAATTCCATGAAGAACTCCATAAGGGACATGGTGAGTTGAAGGTCCTGACTCTGACAAACCAGTTTCTCCTATTCTTTGGCTCGCCATGCAAGGCTACTTAGACCATTCTCACCTTCTCTGAAGCTGAAACTGAGAAGTTCTCATTCAGTTGAAACTCAATTCACAATAAACAAAACTTGATAACCAAAGCTTGAGAATATAAAAATTGAAGTGTGTGCATGTATGTGTCCATGAATATATATTATAATTATACACATATATAGAGAATTCTTTGTGTATGAAAACCAGGAAGTGATATGACTTTTAATTACCCCTGTTTTCTTTGGAATTTTATGGACAAAAAAATCCTATATGGACAAGTTCACACAGTAACGAAAGATCAAAACTTTCTTGTCAAAGTAATATATAAGTTGCCACAAGAAGAGGGTCCAGTCTTTTTTCATGTATGCTTCTCTTTGCAACATTTTTTTTCATGGGGTGTCCCCATCTTAATTTCTTTTCTCCTTCTCTAGGAAGAAACCTTATTGATAAGTGTGTTTGGCTTGCTTTATCACTGTCCCTAGTTGTAAATATTTCAGATTCAGTTACTAATTATGTGGTAGTGTAAGTGTGGTACCCCAAATCTTGTCCTACCAAATTACCAATCTTGTGCAGTCTCCATAATCTTGGGTTTGAAAGAGTATAAAAAAACCTATAAAACTTGTTCAGTTTCTTAGGGATTTTTGGTATTGTTATCCAATTAAATTAGAGTTGTACTAAAGATTAATATTAGTCACTAAAGTAGAAGTCTTTAAAATCATACATGAATCATGATAAGTTTAAGGATATGTTCATGTGCAAGTTCTAAATTTATATCGAAGTTATAATCATATCAATTTTAATTGAAAAGTAATTAATGTAAATCTACATCAAATGGCATTATGTGTTACCAAATACATACTAATTTATCATGAATTATGTTTAAGTCAAATAAGAAAATTTTAAACAAGAAAATTATTTCTTTAAATATTTCATACATACATAAAATTTAAACTTGAGATCATTGATTAAGTTATAATAATTATGTATTGGTTGATTATTTTTTTTTATTCAACTTAATTAAAATTAGAGGGGTGGGGTCCTATGCAGAAAAATCACTGCAATCACTGACTCCTACTCCACTCTATCACTCTCTCTCCTCTAACCGCCTGTGTTTTCTTATTGGTTCTCTCGTGGGGGGCTTCTACAGGGCTGCATGTACTTAATATGAAAAAGTCATGCATTCATTTATGTAGGAAACACAAAAAATTCAGAACTACAAGATCAAGATGAGACAAGTTTTTCTTTCTTTTTAGTTTTTTACCTTTTCCTTTCTCGTTAAAGGTGGCAAAAGAGGACGAAAAGAGAAAGCTCTAAAGGTGATTTTTCTTCATCCTTGGGGTGATGGATTTCACTTTTTTTACAACCATGAAAGTGAGTTCTTTTACACATCATATCCTACACTTCTTGTGCTCATGCCATTTCAACCAAAACATTAGAATAATATTCCACAAGCACACCCACTTTGTGTATTTAATCCCTTCTCTGAGATGGATTTGTTTGGTATTTTCCTCTTCGTTGATAGGTCAACATCCATTCCCTGTCATCACCTAAAACCATGCCATGTTAAGATTCTTTTCCACTCATAGACATATATGTATGCGAGCAATATGGTACACACGGCAATAATGAAATTCTTGCAACTTATTTTTCTTCATTTTTGTTGTAAATTAGTACCATAAATCCATCACTAGATGAAGTTTATGTTTTTGGCTTCTAGCTCTCAACCAGTGTCATTATCATTACATTTCAACAATTTTGGTTTTATAAAATATAATTCTAAGATCAATATTATTAAGGAATAAACACGCCTAATTAATTTTAGATTGTCAATTTTGAAATATTGTGTAACTTTTGATTAGTCTCAATCTTTAATTATCAATTTTGATACATTGCATAATTATATCCATAAACAAAAAAAAGTCAAATTAGTCAAGAAAATTTAATAAATAGAATTAAATTCAATTTTTTAAATAAAATTTTGAATTAAAATTTGTGAAAAGGAAAAATATATTAACTACAAAAGTGATCGGTTAAATTTATGGACAAATGATAATTATTAATAACATAATTATAAAAAAATATGACAATAAACAATTAATATTTTTTTATTATGATAATTTTATTGTCTTTTAACATATAACTATCATGAATTCTGATAAATTGATATTATGGAAAATTTTATAGATACAAATTAAACTCAACATATTATGAAAAAAAACGTGTTGATTAAGAACAGACAGAGAAAAAGAGGGATGAGGGAGACATTTAGGCATTGTACCCTATCTATCCTATAAAGAGGTAAAATCGAATATTAAATCTTTTTATAGCTTCCTACCAATTATTCCCTTATGATGTCAATGATTGGTCATTAAAAAGGTGGTTTGGCTCAAAATATAAATTGTCTAAAGGATTAGGTCAATATGTATTTTAAGGGTGTATGTACCTTTGTTTCCAATATACCTTACAACCTATGTTGTTCACATGGAGATGTTCTAGACCCAAGATTGTTCCACGAATATGGCATTACCTTGAGCCGTAATTCTTTGAGCTCCACAGTTTCTTGTCTCCAGAGAGGTAATTGGTCTGGATCAAATTAATTCTAGAATTAACTATTTATTTGTTGATTATGTTCAACTAATATGTTAAGTCATTTACTTGTCGTCTAAGCAAGCAACTAAAAGAACATTATTTCTTTATAACTTTTTTTTTTTGCCTTTGCTAGACCATTTGCATTGATACTGACATTAATTGAACAATTTGTGAGACCATTTGGAGGATCAAGTTGGTAGTCTTAAAATGGACCCCTCTGAAAGGCAAAGAAAATCTTGAACTGACCCCAACATCAATCTTTAAATTCAGAAAATATAAGGGAAAAAAGTATGTTTATAGTTAAGTGAAAGTGAATTCAGTTTATGATGATATGTTTTTAATGCAAATGAAAGTACCCTTTCATCCTTATATTATAATAATTATAAGTCTTCATAAAAACAAAAATATTTTTGACAATTTTTTTCATTAAGTATTTAATTATTTCTATTTCTTGTAAATATTATCAATTAAATTTTAATTTTAGGGTTTAGTTATAAATTTTGATAAACTACATCAATAAAGATGATGTGTTAAAATTATTATCCTTTTAGTTCACTTTTATTTATTATAAAATATTTATTACTAATAATGAAAACATTTACCATTTTTAATTTACTTTTATTTATAAATTTTAATTAAATTTAAAATTACCCATGCAACACATATAAAACTTGTTAGTTTTTCTATTAAAATAATTGCTTTCTACCCAATTCTTTTTAACCTGATCAAATTCAAGATGAACCTAGATTGCTTTTTATAATAAATAACTCATAAATGGAGTTATATATGCATAGCAGAGATGGCGGGACCCTGTTATAATTATTATCATGTTGGTTCTTAGGTTATCAATATTTTAATCATCCATTAATGTACGAGAGGAAAGCTCCAAGAACAAATATTTATAAAGAAGAACCTATGTCATATCATATAATTTCATTTTGCTTTGTAATTATGGGAATTCATGGGCCTGCAAACCAGCTACTTAGCACTTACCCAAATTCACTACATATATATATTTGCAAGGCTGGCTCAATTTGCAACCATTTTTTCCCTTCACTATACCTTTATTTGTAAAAAAAAAATTTCACTATGCATCTCATTCTCTCTCTAACATTTGTTTCAAGCTATCAACTTTTATTCTTGTGAATAAAATTTATGAGAATATAATAACAAAAATGACATTTTATAAGTATTTTAAGAAAATACGTTTAGTTAATGTTGAGAAGAGTTTTATAAAAATGGGAGTAAGAAATAAGGAGATTAAATTTAAAACCTCTCTGTTTCCCTCCATTAAACCAAAAAGAGCTTTTGAGTTTTGAACCATAAGATGATTTAACCTGCAATTTGCGGAGGGTATCATATAATTGCAAAGGAAATACTTCCTGTCATTAAAAATGATTTTTGTGATATGAATAATGATAAAATAAAATGTTTCTCGCATAAACACTTTTTAAAATATTATATCTTTTCACTAAATTACCTTCCACATCAATAAATAAAATAATAGAATTTCTGAAACAAGAGTGAGATGGGGGAACCAGTAATAAAGTGCCTTAAAAAAATGTTCCAATAAAAGGGTGATTTGATAAAATTATTCGTATTGATATTTATGTAATTGAGCAATTCTTCAATCCAATGGTTTTTCTACTTTTTGAAAAGGAGTAACGCTTCTTACTCTAAAAATCTACACCAAAACATGTTTTTCGTACCTCTACATAGTAGCAGAGTAGAGTACTGAAACAAATTTTTATAGTTTCATGTTATCACCACTTCACCATATTACTTAGCCAACAATTATTCATCTCAGTAAAGAGTTATCCATCTCTCCACTCAGTGTAAATCCTTTCAAGGTATGAATGATTATAGTCGATGTCTCAGGAAGTGCAGACAAGTGCATGCATAAACAAACAAGTAACCAACAGACATAAAAATGGAAGAGCGAGAGCATAGACAGACACTAAGAATATGTCACAGTCTGTTCCCAATTGCAGCGTATGTAGCTGGGAAAGAAAAATTGCAATTCATATGCGAAATGGATTACACTACTGGAAAATTGGCTTAAGTATCAGCTTCAGAATCAATAGTCTATTCTTTTAACAAATGACAAGAAATCTGAAGTTCAGTGGCATCACAAAAGTTTATCACCATATCAAGGGCTTCGCTACCATGTCCTTCTCTACAAACTTTTAAGCTGAAATAATGACCCCACCGCATATTTGCCCATGAGGCTGCAGAGAAAAGCAAAAGGCATGCAAGAGAAGGAAAGACAGCCATAACATGCCCAGCAAATAAGAGGGTAAAGTTGCACTCTCAAGAGTCAAGAACCTAAATCCATTGCCTCCCTCACCTAGAGGGAAATAAATAATAGTAAATTGTGAGATGAACAGGACCATCTAAGAGTCAAGAACCTTGAGCATGATTGGAAACCTCACATTAGTAAGCTACTACATATTTTGAGAAGCCAAAAGCAAGTTTGTGCCATTATGGTTTGTCCAAATATGCATAGTTTGATCAGTTCACGTCTTTAAATATATTTAAATAGAAGATAAATAACTATGAAACTCCTGAGCAAAATGTTTTTAATGGCATACCTTTGAAGGCCACTGGAACGCTGTCACTCATCATAACAACTCTCTTCCCTCAAAATTGAATCCATAATGGCTTCATATTTTCATTTTATAGTCTTAATTATATGATTAAAATTCCCAGAACATATGAGGTGCAAAATTTCTATATTAGTTAATGACCATTCTATTTGCTAAGAAGGAATCAAAATTCTGAATGTCTGCCATGAACTATCATTGTTGGTTAGTCACACAATTTCTAGATGAAGATTCCAAACAATGAGTTAAAAGTTGTGCATAAACCGAGTTCAATAAGTTACCTGAAAATGAGCCTACACAATTAGATTTAAAAGAAAGCTTGAGCTATAACAAGGTATTTAAAAAATGAGCCTACACAATTAGATTTGAAAGAAGGCTGGAGCTATAACAAGGTGTTTGACGAAATCCTATTCATACTTGAAATATGGATCTACATGTGTGTATCTCCTCATCAGCTCAACCATGGATGTGGTGAAATTGGCTAACATCTGGCATTCTTCATGAGACTTAGCCTCAGAAACAATCCCATGAATCACCAACTTCTTGAGATTGGGACATCGCTTAAGCAGCCCCTCAACCCAGTGGGAGAAAAGATCATTTATCACAGTCCAGCCAAGCTCCAAGACAGCAACATTCTCCAGATAGGCAGAGCCTTGTAAACCATAGTGAAGCACTCCATCTCTCACATCATAACTCAGAGATAAATGGCTCAAGGTGGGAAAGCAAGTCGCAATTGTTTCCAAATCCACAACCTCATCCTCATCATCAAACATCACATCCCAAAGCCGAAGCCTCTTTAAATTTGAAGATCTTGAAATCATCTGGTAAAACTTTGGCCATATAATTGTGAAGTTGCTGATATCCACAGTCTCAAGATCCTCAACTGTCTCACCAATATCAAGATGTATAACACTAACATCATCAATCTTAAAATGCTTCAAGGTCCCCTTCCCAATGAGTTCAAAAAACTCGAGGGCACAATCTTTCAAGTGCAAGGACTCAAGCCCATCAGCCTCCAATATAAACTTGTCCAAACTGATTGCTTCCACATACACACTCTTCAGCGTTGAACTACTCAACTCAACAGTCACCTGAGCATCAGACATTGCAATCTCAGGATTGACAAGCTCCAAGGCTTCAATCTTCGGACACGCAGACACCAAAAGATTCAGATCCAACGCGGATATACTAACATAACTCAGGGAAAGAGATTTCAAACAAGGGAATCGCTGATAATTAGGCTCAACCCCCACAATGGAATTATGAGCCAGATCTAGTATCTCCAGCTTGTGCCTGCCACATATTTCAAGAATGTTAACATTAGGCATAGTCTTGACATTATAATGCAATTGCCTCAGAGTCTCCCTGGTGTACAGGAGCCAAGCGGTAACGGTGGAGGCCGAGAATTCATCCACATCTTCCATCAAAATGGAGAGGGCCTGCAACCCTGAGGTCTGAAAAATGGTTTGTGTGATCAAAATCTCGAGCCGGGTAGTTGTCAAATCTCGGTACATTGGCCAATCTTTGGAGCTGAAGGAGAGTGTCTGAATGTGCTTGCAGCACGCTTGTCGCCATTTCCTGCACGTTGCAGAGGCTATCACCACATCTCTTGCAGCCCTCAAACGAGAAAGAATGTTCCCAATCACTTCAACAGGAAGACGGTCCATCATGCTGCACTTTTGCAACTTCCAAAACCCCTCACAACGCTATATCTATCAAGCAACCAACAACAAATGAAAAGCATAACAAACTAAAGAACACTTCTTTTAAATCCCCCAATTCAATTCAAGATCGATTTCGGAAGTAACCTCAAAAATCACGCCTGAACAACCCTTCAATTCAATTTCACCAGATTCAAATGCCCAACATCTCCCATCAATTTCCCTTCTCACTGGATCAATTTGCAACCAAAATCAAGAAATTAAGTAAGAAATTTAGGATCAGAATTGAAATTAAATTAATAAAAAAAAAAACATCACCACCACCATTAACAAAAACAACAACAATAATTGATTGGAAAAGAACATAAAATGATAAATGAGATAAAGATTTTGTTGGTTACCTAGAAAATAAAAAATAACAAATGAGGATCAATTGTTGAATGTTAATGGGTTAGAGAAAGATCATATATATATAGAGAGAGAGAGAGATCGGATACCAAGATTTTGAGAAGAAGAAAAAAGAATGAGTTTGTGAAATCTCAAGAGTGAAACCATACCAAAGTTCGTTCCTTTGAGTTTGATGCCATCATTTCATTGTTTCAATTACTACACTTCTCTTCCGGCAATTGCATCATTCTCATTCTGAGTCCATAAAATATAAGCTTATACTTATTAATTGTTAATATTAATATGCATATTTAGTCATTTTTAAGTATTTAAATTAATTACCATTAATGTTATACAAAAAATTAAATGCCATTATTAATATTAATATGCATATATATCCTCATTTTAAAATTGTTACATTTAATGCTATAAAAAAATTTAATGTCGTAAAAATATTAAATGCAATTAATGTTTTTCTTTTTATTAATGTAATTATTATTTATGCGAAACATTCACTGATTTCATGGAAAGATTGTTTAAGAAGATCTAGTCATTCTGACCAATTGATTAATGTTTTATTGTCAAGTAAATTACATGTGATTTGCCTTGTAATAAAAAATGGGTTTATGTTGTATTTTTAATTATTTATTTATTCTTTTAGGATTCAATTTAATTTCAATAATTTTATAAGATTTAATTTAATTTTTTAATTTTTTAAAAATGTTTGATATTGTCTTTCTATCTAAATTAAATTAACAACGATAATGAAATCGGATAAAAAAATAATAATGAATGTCTTATAAAAATTAGAGAACAAAATTAAATAATTTAAAAATAATAAAATTAAATTAAACATTTAAAATATTTTATTAATTTTTATTTAATTTAATCTTTATTTTTAAAATATTTAATTTAATCTTACTATTTTTAAATAATTTAATTTAATCTTTTAATTTCTAAAAAACTCTTAAACATTACTCTTTTTATTAATTTCACTACTAATATTGGTGTGAATTTTTTTGGTTTTTGTCATCTTTTTATCATTTGTTAATTATTATTGTTAATTTAAATGAAAAGATAATCTTAAGTATTTTTTTTTAAATTAAAAACTTAATTAAATTATCTAAAAAATGATATTAAATTAAATCTTACAAATAAGTAGGAAGACAAAAATATACATTTTTTAAAATGTATTTTTTTATATAAAAAAAATATGATTATAACATTTGTTTTTGGTATCCAATCCAATGCCATTAGTGTTGAATACGACAACTTTGGTTCCAGTCCCTGACAAGTACGATTTTGTTGCTGTCTTTTTTACTTTTTGAGGTCTCATGCATTTTTTAAGATCACTCTAATTAATGGATGAGCCTCGCATATTGGACTATCCAATCATGTAAGTGCACTAATGTTATATTCACGCAATATTAATTACAAATATTTTTATTTTATTGGTACCCTCTTATCCTTTATTACCATTTTAAATTTTTAAAATTAAATAAGATTTAATTATTTTTTTAGTTTTTATATTTGCACGAATTTTCTCTTTTAATCTTTATCATTAAAAATAGTATATTTTAGTTCTTACAAAAATACAATTTTTTAAAAATTAGTCCCTGACGTTATTTTATATTCGTGTAGATATTTATTAAATCAGTACTCATATATTTTTTTAATATTTAAGAATATTTGAAAATATCCATGAATATTTATTTTTTATTCATGACGAATTTTATCCGATTTTCACATGTATAAACTTCTTTTTTGTTTTTTGACATCAGTAGTTGAAAGCATACATGTATGCTTATGTAATGGTTAGGTAGTGACTTTTGGTCATGTAGCACTTGTTTTGCGTAAATTAGATTGGTGCAGACATGCAGTGCAAATTTGTTAAAATTTGTCTCAAATTTCAGTTGTAATTAGGTTGATATCATGCTGCCTTTTCTAATGAATTTCATTTGGCCGATAAAAAAAACTAATAAATAATTATGAAAGCAAAACAGTGATAATAATAATAATAATTATAAATGTATAAAGATGATAATAATATCGCTAGTAGTGATAATAGCCAGAGAATAATTACTTATATTGTTGATAAATTAATTTTTTTAAGATGTCATTAAGAATTAACAATTAATTATTTTAATAATTTCATGTGATCATGATGTAATCTCTATACATATTATTTGAGAAGTGTTTTTCGTTTGTAATTTATATAGACTAGTCTAATATTGAATTGCTATGATTGTTTTTTCCTTCTAAGTGTCGTGATGAATAATAATAGTGGTGATTACTTAAAAAGATTTTAGTATTTAAGTGAGAAAGTAGCATAGTAACAATTATTATAAGGTATTACAAAAAGGTAGAAGTCTTATATTGACTAATATTATCTTTGGAGAATGGTTTATACATCAAGTTGTGATATAGACATATAAAGAGGCTAACAAGAGTAGAAAGACTTATGTGTGTATACATGGTCCAAGTGAGTTTATTGTAGAACCGATTTGCCTCTCTCCTCCTCCCTACATGTGAGATACAAGTGAGTTTCTTGCAATTTTATGTCTTTTTAATATTGTTTTAAAATATTTTAAAAAATTCGGGAGAGTAATGATTTTAGCATCTTTAGAAATTGATTTACTTATAAAATCTCATTTTTAATGGATTTTTATTTTCTAGCCATTGCTACATTATTGCTCTTTATTCTCTTTAATTATGTTTTTATTTCATCTGATGTCTCCCCACTCCCTATAAATAGGCGTCTCTTCTAAAGGGGGAACACACACACACAAAAAAATTATTTTCTTTCTCACATATCTCTTCTTTTTCTTTGCTTTGGGTTTTGAGTTTTTCTTCTTACTAGTTCTACAACCCTCAGATTCCAAAACTAAGACATTCATGTTGTATCTTAGGAAAACTTGCATAGATACTACAAATAAAGTCATTTAGAAGAGTGCACGCCTTAAGAAATTCATCTATCAATTGTTTATACTACAATCTAAAGGACTTAAAATGGCTAACAACATGATTCTCGACCCACAAACTGTTATTGTTGTTGTATCCCCGACATGTGTGAAGTTGTTGCCCAATGTCTCCAAAATTAAAGTTTTTGCTAGACAAAACTTCCGTTGCTAGCAAGAACATGTTTATACCTTACTCGACATGTACAGAGTTGTGTTTGCCCTTACCACTCCAAAACCAGATTCTAAGGCAATAACGAAACAGATTGAAGATTGGAACCAAGCCAATAAGGTAAGTTGTCACACTTTACTAAGTGCATTCCTACAAGGAAAACAAGGATATTTAGGAATCCCTCATCCTCAAATATACTATTAAACAATTTACCATTGGCAACTACTACTATTGGACGATGATCAAAGACAAAGACATGAAAGTTCAAATCAATGAGTACCATAAACTACTTGAAGATTTGAAGGCTAAAAATATCACATTGTCTGATGAGTTTATATCCAAACTACTAATTAAAAAGCTACTAGAATCATGGATGGACTATAAATAACAACTAAAAGACATACACAAGTAAAAGTCATTAACATACCTCATCACTCATATCATCATAGAAAATACCAACAGGAAGAAGTGTGTTGCTACAAGATTGAAGGCATTATTTGTAAAAGCAAATGTGGTGGAAGATAAACTAGCTAAAAAAAATGTACGATAACAAATATGATCATAATAGAAGAAAGAAATATCATAATAATTCCTTATGAAATTCTACATCTATCCCCTCCTTTAAGGAAAAAAAAAGACATTGTGATATTTGTGGAAAGTGAGGACATCATGCATCTCAGTGCAAATATAGAATGGGAGAAGCAAAAATCCTATTTAGCCTAAGGCCAACCTAGGTGAATTAGATGATATTATTGCTACGATCGTTTCTCAAGCAAGTGTTGTGACCAATATGAGCAAGTGAGTAATTGATTATGGAGCTACCAAACATATCTATGCAAACAAAAATGTGTTTACCTCCTACACTTCTATGGATAATGGAGAAGAACATGTGTACCTTATTGACTCTAGTACTACTCCAGTTCTAGACAATAGAAAGGTTCTTTTGAAGCTCACATCTAGAAATACACTTGCTTTAAGTGATGTGTTGCATGTGCCCACTATTAGAGTTAATCTAATTTTTGTAGCATTGTTAAGTAGTGTTAGGGTTAAAGTCTTTTTTGAGTTTGACAAAATTGTTATGACTAAGAATAATGTGTTTATGGGAAAGGGATATTGTGATCATGGACTATTTGTCTTGAACCTTTCAAGAGCTACAAATGAATCTATTTCTATGTATATGATTGATTTGTATGGCATGCGGCATGCTATATTAGGACATACAAAATCTTTTTATATTATTAAATTACAAAGTTTGGGCTTAATTAATTTGTATGATAAAAATATTTCAAAAGTGTGATATATGTGTTGAATCAAAGTTAACTAAGACGCCTTGGCTTCTTATTCAACGTGATTATAAATTGCTTGATTTAATTCATTTTGATCTTGTTAATTTAAAACAAACTATGTCTAAAGGTGGTAAAAATTACTTTATAACCTTTATAGATGATTACTTAAGATATACTAAAGTTTATCTTCTTAAACATACAGATGAAGTTTTTAATATTTTTTTTATCTTATAAATTGAACTAGAAAATTAACTTAATAAAAAGATTAAATGAGATAAAATCAGATAAGGGAGGTGAGTACACTTTGTTTAATGATTTATGTGAAAAAGAATGTATTATTCATGAAGTAACTCCACCTTATTCGTCAGAGTCTAATGGAATAGCTAAAAGGAAAAAATATAAGTCTTAATTACTTGTTTCTTATAAAATAGAATGCCACATAGGAAAATTGGTAAGACACATTATGAGTTGTGGAAAGGGTATCTTCCAAACTTGAAGTACTCGAGAGTGCGGGGATGCTTAGCAAAAGTGTTGTTACCTGATCCTAATAAAAGAAAATAAGACCTAAGACTTCTGATTGCATGCTTATTGGTTGTGCATAACATAGTGTTGCCTATAGGTTTCTTGTCCTCAAAAGTAATGTTATCAAGTGCAATACTATCTTAGAAACTAAGAGTGTTAAATTCTTTGAGGACATATTTCTTTTAAAGGTTAGAATCAATGCTAGTACCAAAGAAGATCTTGATGATAGTTATGAACAACCTAGTGAAACATGTAGTGAAGAGATGTGTGAAGGTATTAGGAGGAGTAAGAGATAAAGGAAAGAAAAATCTTTTGGAAATGATTTTTATACTTATCTTGTTAATGGTGGTCCTTTGAGTTACTTTTAGGTTATTAGTTCTTTAGATGCAAATCTTTGAAAACAAGCTATTAAGATTGAAATTAATTATATCAAAAAGAACAATACTTGGACATTAGTGGATTTACCTAAAAGGATCAACACCTGTTGGGTGTAAGTAGATCTTTAAGAGAAAAAAATATAACCCTAGTGGATCTATAGACAAGTATAAAGCTAGATTGGTGGCTAAATGGTTTACTTATAAACTAAATATTAGATTACTTTGACACTTTTGCTCCATTTACCAGGATTCATATAAATTGTGTTCGTAGAAATCTTAATTGTCATTAAGAATTAAACATAGTCTCAATTTGTGAGACAAATTAATATAAACTATTTTGTTGTTTTTCTCTTTTTCTTACCTCTTTTATATTTGCTAACATTAAACAAGTTTAATTATGAGAAAAATGTTTTTATTTAAATAAGTTTTGATTAAACAAAATTTTATTGATAGGACAGTAACTTTGGGTGCATTTGATATGCATTAATGTACAAAACAAAGAGAATAATATAAGAAAAGGAGAATAATATAAAATAAATGCTTAAAGTACTTGACAACTTTTTGTACTAAAGTTGTTTGGTAAATAATAAACAATACAAATAAAATAATGTTAAATTTATTACAAAGTCATTTTTAATATTAGTAATTATAATGAATTATTGTTATCTTAATTAATGAGAACAATAATAATAAGAATTGTGCTAAAAATAATATTGATAATAATTGTAGAGATAATAACATTAATAATTAAGGTCAAGATAGTTGATCGAATATTAATCACATGTTTAATTTGAAGTAAAATATTGAGATAAATACTCAATATAGTTATAAATTAGATTAACTAGATTTAAGTTATCTAAAATAAGAAACTTTGATACATATACATCGATAATCTTAAATTATAATTATATATAGGCGCAAATTATAATTAAAGTTTTTGTTGTTATTATGAATAGCTTTTAAACTTTTCACCTTGCTACTCATTGATTTTTTTTTTAAATTAAAAACATTACTTTGAACTATAATTGTAAGTTTACTAAGAAGTGAACAAGAGACGAGATTATCTTTGTTCTCACCTAATATTTTTTTTATATTAAATCATTTATTTGACCAAATCATTTATTATATTTTATTTATTTTATACTACAAAATGAGTACAATTCTCATTTAAGAAAAATAATAGGATTAAAAATTAAAAATATTGAGGCAAAAGATAAAATATTTTTTAAATGCATAAATCATATTGTAAACAAATTATTTTAATTTTCAAATATTAAGCTAAAATTATATTTACAATTACAATAGTTATGTATTTTTTAAATGAATATCTAAAAAAATATTTCAACATTTTTCTCAACCGGTAAAAATATTAAATTTTAAGCCATTTATATCATAAAATTATTATTTTAATTTAAACAGGTAAAATGTTTGTATTGAAAATTAATCAAACAATAACAATGTTTTGAAAGCGGAAAAAAAAAAACCAACGAAGAATATCTCTTTTGTTGCAAGGCTGAACGGATCAGATAAATTTATTTTTATTATAAAAACTCAAATTTATTTCTATATTACATATATTTAGCCTAAAATAAGTTTTTTAATTATAAAATTGAATATTAATTTTTCAATTTAATTTTTTTTAATTAATATTTGAAGCACCGAAAATATATTTAAGGTTATATACTTGTTAAAAGTACTATTGAATATATATTCTTTTCGACAGTATATGGGAATTAAATTATAGTGAGCAGAACCATTTTCATTTATTTTGATTAATTTTGTTTGATCTTATGTAGTACCTGTTTGTTTTCACAACTTGTGTCATGTGTTGTGTTGTGTCTGTAAGCATTTGACTCGGTGAGTTTGAAAAGCGCTGAATCTGGCTTCAGTCTTCAGCTTCACCACCTGCATCTATGGCTAAACCCCGCCACCTCATTTTCCTTTTTTTTCTTCTTCTTCTTCTCTGTGCCACTCTACAATCTTCTTCAGCTTCATCCTCCGATCACCTCTACGATGTTGGAGATGTTGTCCCATTCTTTGTCAACAAAGTAGGACCCTTCAACAACCCCAGGTTCTATCCCTTTCCTCATTGTTTTTCCCCATGTTTATGTTAATTGAATTTTTGTTTACACAATTTGCCTGTGGCAGTGAGACATACGAGTTCTATGATTTGCCATTCTGCACCCCAGGTTAGTTGCCCTTGGTCTTAGGTTTAAGGTTTAATCTCATGGTGTTGAAAAATGGGATCAAATGAATATCATTGCATTGGAATTTGGAACCACTTGGATTGTAATTTTGTAAAAAGGTTGTGTTTTTCACAGACCCAATTGTCAGAAAGAAAGAGTCCCTTGGGGAGGTTCTTAATGGTGACCGTTTGAGCAATGCAAAGTATGAGTTCAAGTTCAGGGAGGAGAAGATTGATGAGACATTGTGCCCTAAGAAGCTTACAATTGACCAAGTTGCAATCTTGAGGCAAGCTATAAGCCGCGATTTTTACTTCCAGTTTTACCTGGATGATCTTCCATTCTGGGGGTTCATTGGGAAACTTGAAGAGGATGGATGGACTCCTGGTGGAGGAGGACCGAACTATTACCTTTTTACTCATGTTCAATTTGATATTCTTTACAATGGGAATCAAATCATACAAGTAAATGCATTTGGCGATCCGAATCGTGCTGTAGACATTACTAGTGATGTTGGTGTTGATGTTAAGTTCACCTATTCTGTTATCTGGAATGCCACTAAAGTACGTTTTGAGAACAGGATGGATAGATACTCTAGAGCTTCGTTGATGCCGGTTCATCAGCAAATTCATTGGTTTTCATTTGTTAACTCAATTGCCATCATTCTTCTTTTGATTGGTTTGCTTGCCCTGCTTTATATGCGGCATCTGGGAAGTGATTTGAAAAAGTAACTTTCTTCCTTATTCTTAATTCTATAAGAGCAGAGTATAATCAGGATGTCATCATTTGTTAGCCTAATGGTTTTTCGTTTACGTTTAGGTATTCTAATGCAAATGAGGAAGATAAGGAGGTTGGTTGGAAGTCCCTCCATGGCGATGTATTCAGACCTCCTTCAAACTCGGCCTTACTTTTTGCTGTTGTGGGAACTGGTACCCAATTGCTAATCTTGTAAGCTGCTTTTGTGGTCAAAATACATATTCCCAATCCTCTCCCCAAAAGCCATGTATTCAGATTTCAGCCTCTAGTCTTTATATGGCAATATCATGACTATCATATATGAAGGCGTGTGATGTATAGTTTCATCTATGCATCAACCAACCTAGGTTTTTAATCAAATCCTTTGGCAATCTGAACCTAGACTATCAAGTGATAGCAAAGGCCAAAAACATTTTCCTTCCACTTGCTTTCTGCTTTTCCTGATTTGGTCTGATGTATGGTTAGGTATATGATGTGGATCTCACTTCCTTTTGATTCTCTGTATAAAAATCTTTAAACTAAGCTGAGGCTAGGTTTTGCAATCTTTCATAGCTAGTTTTCTATCCTTATTCTTGCAACCTATGTACTAACTAAATGCATATTAGCAACTCACTTGGTTTCTTATTAATAGTTGTGCATCATGATTCAATCAAAATTCGTTTTTCTACCTTGAGCCGTAATTGTCTTGCCAAAGGCTGTATCTGTTTTATTTCACTCTACATCTCTCCCCATATACACAATAGAATGCATGTCAAAATTAGTTCTTGGCTTCCTGAAATAGCAGTTAGTGTGACTTAGATATCTAGCTTGTCATACAGCCATGTCATTGATCATTATTACTGTTTGTTTGTGTAATGTTAGAAAAGATAATAATTAAAATCAGTTGACTTTTAACTTTATTCCTCTTTTGATATAAAATAATGTTCCCTTTTCCTTTAGGCTTTGTGTCTTGCTGTTTCTAGCACTTATTGGCACCCTCTATCCCTACAACAGAGGAGGACTGTTAAATTGGCTTGTCTTGCTATATGCTCTCTCATCTGTTTTTGCTGGGTACACTGCAGCATCCTTCTATGGCCAGTTTGCCGAGAATGGATGGGTAATTCTATATGTAATTTCACTAGAAAGAAAAAAATAATGTTTCACTTTTAGTGTTATTTATAACTACCTATAAGGCTATAACAATTATGTGATTTGGCTATGCTTCCAGGAAAAGACTGTTAGTCTAGCAGGGATTCTTTACACTGGACCAGTGTTTGTTGCAGCTTCTATCCTCAACATTGTTGCAATATCTTACAGGGCTACAACTGGATTCCCATTTGGCTCCATTGTTGTCGTTCTTGTTTTATTCACATTTCTTGCCATCCCATTGCTTGCATTTGGTGGTGTGATTGGATATCGTTTTAGATCTAAATTTCAAATCCCCTCTGGTACAAAGAGACATTCGAGAGATACTCAACTGCTTGCTTGGTACAGGAGAACGCCGTTTCTAATGTTTCTTGGGGGACTTGTGCCATTCAGTGCAATTGTACTGCAACTACACCAGGTGTATGCTAGTATGTGGGGCTACAAAATATACACTCTTCCTAGCATTTTGTTTGCCACATTCATACCAGTCATTGTGATCATTGCACTTGTTAGTATTGGTTTGACATACATTCAACTATCCGTTGAAGACCATGAGTGGTGGTGGAGGTATGTTGTGTTACTTATCTGACATCAATGCTTGCAGCCTGCACGTATCTAATGCTTTTTTTTTTCTCCCCTACCCTCCTTCCTCTTTTGTTTGTGTGGCTGGAGTAATATTTGATCCTTGATATCCATGACAATGACATCCTAAGTGAAATTAATGTGGTGATGATTGAGTATGGACGTAATTAATTTGTAGTACCTCTCGGAAAATATAAATAATGCATTTAATTGATCCTCATTGTTTAAGATTCACTCTGATATCACAACTATTATCCATCTTACAAAATGAAAGATAGAGACATATTATATATAGCATTTTTTTTTTCAATATCAAAGCTTGTACAGGAGTTGAAATGATTAGATGAAGTGGTCAATGGTCATATTAGACTTAGACAGCTATCTCTACTGGGGAAAAGACCATCAGGATATGGTTATGTTATGATCAATTCAAATACTTAATTGTTTCAATGACTTTAAAAGACAAGGAATGAGGTTGGCTGGCTTGTTGCATTCCATTTTCCTTCTTTACTGGTGTTTTTATTTTGTTTTTCCTTTGAAGTCTTAAGGGTACTTCTCACCCCTTTTGTACTTTCTTAACTCTTTTAATAACACCTATTTTCTTTCATTGAAAAAAACTCAAATGGTTTGGTTCATAATTTCACGGTATTAAATTTATGTTAACAAAGAGTAAAACAAATTATAATATTCTCATTTTATGATGTTTTCATTAGAAATTTGGGAGGAAAAAAAATCTATAAACATTAGGCACCCTTTAGTATGAGGCTTTGTCAATTGTCACACTAATGTGTTTTTCTGGTGGGTGCAGATCAGTGCTGTGTGGTGGCTCAACAGCCATTTTCATGTTTGGATATTGTATCTACTTCTACGTGAGATCAAATATGAGTGGATTCTTGCAGCTATCCTTCTTTATTGGCTATAATGCATGCCTATGCTACGCTTTCTTCCTAATATTTGGTGCCATTAGTTTCCGAGTTTCATTTCTATTCGTTCGCCATATTTATGATGATGTTAAAAGAGAGTGAGTCATCTATCTCAAAGCACAAAGCAGTATTGGTTGTAATGTAAGGTATGATTCAAGGGTATCTCAAAGCACAAAGAATTGATGGACTACCCTTCAGAAAGTGAAGTTTACACAGTATGTTGGAAGGGTATCTTACAAGCACATTTGTGCAGACAATGTATCCTTTATTTTACTTTTCTCAACTGCATCACTGCACATCTTGAAAGAGGAATTGATTTTAAATCATCAAGTATAACTAAAGTGTGTCAAAATTAATTCCAACTACCAATTTTACATTAAAATGTGTGTAAAATGTGAAGAATTGATTTCTAATACAACACAAACAGGTCCCAAGTCCCCGGGTTCTTGTGAGTAACTTTCTTTTCGGGTGTTACTATTGTACTGAACTTTGTCAACCAGGAATTGACATTGATATTAACGGTTGATTTTCTTTTTCGTTAATGATCGAGAGTCCTTAATTTTCCATTAAATGTATGTTTCATATTAAAGCTTTCAATAGAGTGTTGTGTCTAGGTATTCAAAATCAAACTAATTCAAACAAAAAATTACAAGTCAATCTAAAAGACCGAGAATCGATAGAAAATTGTAAATTGTAAATTAACGGTTTGATTTTCGAATTAAAATGTAAAATTACTTCAAATCAAACCAAACAACAATTATTTGCAAATGTTTTTTTTCTTCAAATGCATAGTACGTGTATACAAAATTAACATATAATATAAATGATATTTCATAAAATTGTAAGCTACTAAAAGAATTTTTACTTTTTTCTTTTCAAGAGATATGTTACAATAATTTAGAGGTATTTTATAAAATTGTAAGTTACTAAATTGAATTTTTGAATGAAAAATTATGAATTATTTTTAACACCCAAAAGTAATTTTTTTAAGTGACAAACTATATACATGAAAAAATATTTAATATGATAATTAAAATTGTATTAATAATTTTTTTTTACTAAAATAATAAAAGATAAGAATTGGTTTGTATAATTTTAGTACTACTATTATTTTTTACATCCAATCTTAAATAAATGACATATTATATATTTTAGTTAATTTTAAAAATCATAAAAATTAAACCAAATCATATTGCAAACAATTAATTTAGTTTGAATCACATTTTATAATTCATTCAAATTAAATAAAACTTAATTTTATTATTTCGTTTGAAAGACTTTTGAAACAAAAATCAAGTCGTGAACACCCTAATTCCTAATTGTATATATCATTAATGAGTCTATAGGCTTATGAAATAATTAGTTTATCACTATAAAGGCCATAGTTTTTATCGATTAACACGTCCGTGACTAACAAACTAATAGGCTTATGAACTGTACAACTTATCAAACTGTAAATGGTTAAAACCACTAAAAGTAATTTGTAATGTACATACTAAAATTAAGTATGATGCTTTAGTTATCAAAATAAAGTTAGTTACATTATTCATTTGGTTCTTATTAGTGTCTTCATTTTAAGTTTTAGTCCCTATACAAGAAAATTATGTTTTGTTTCTGACAAAATGCATAAAAGTTTTGATCCCCATTAATAAATAAAAAAATATTCATAGTATAAAGCGCTGCCAAAAAGCAGATGGTGATACATCCTACAAAAAACCATGTAAGAACTAAAACTTAAAATAGAGTACGAAAAGAACTAAAACATAAAATGAAGAGAACAATAAGAACTGAGTGAATTAGTTAGACCTATATTTAGAATTAACTATTAGGAAGTAGTCTTAGTGTTGTATTCCAGAAGCTTGAGGAAGTTTGTTTATTCTAAGGAGTGCTCTAAAAACCCAATTTGAAGACCACTTCATACATGCTTCTAATTAAAAATGCATTAGATGAAATGTTATTTTAATTGAAAAACATTTACGTAACTAATATATTTAAGTGTAATATAAAAAAATCATTTAACGAAAAAATACTAATATATCTAAGTACTGTCTAGATTTTAGTAGTAACTTCTATTAAACCAATAAAAATAACAAATGTAAAATTCATGAGATGGCGCAGGGAACCTAACTAGAAAAACAAATCCCATTGATTAACAAATCATAACATAATAAACGAAACGATAAAATCAAAGTTGAGGTAATCACTATAGAACCAGTTGAGGGAGCTGAATTTACAAAGTGGATGACTAAAGCTGAAAAGCATCATTTACATGAGAAAAACAAAACTCTCAGCAAATATATAGTATGAATGCAGGATTATAGTGCAAGTAAAACATTATATTAAGTATGAGTAAATTTTAGAGAGCGGAGGAAGTTCTTGACTTCTGAATCTTATCATCCTCAGAAGGAGGAGTTGATAGTGCTGCATTGTAAGATGAGGAAACAAGTTGTGCAAGAGCTGGAACAGCCCCACCTGCAGTTATTACAATCACATTGTTATCAACTCAGATACACAGTAATTATACATCACAAGGATAGAAACAATGGAAATGTTACCACTTATCTAGCACAGAAAACGTCAGAAATTTTAGACCATGAAGTTTTCACTTTTGAACATGAAACAATCTTGTAAACGTGAGAAATTTTAGAAATGTGAGTTTGTGGAACTTGTTACACTACACTACGAAGTTAGTCAGTTAGCATAGCTCAAGCTTAAACTAAAAACCCTATAAATTAGACATATAGTAGTATATAGGCTAAGCAAAATAAGTAATAATACAGTTAGAAATTCACCTGCCACTCCTGCACAGGCTGAAGAAAATACTATCACAGGTGGTGTCTGAAACCAGAGAAATTTCGGTCAGTATGATGTAAACAATTAACAAGTTTTCATTTAAGTAATAAGGCAGAAAGTTCTGCACTAGGAGTGTTTCTTCTGGCATAATATGAGAAAAAGTTCTATAATGTTTGAATACCTATGAACTTAATTTCAGATAACCCAATATGCAAAGTATGTCCCACACAAGCCAACATGAACAAGGTCATATAAAAAAATTAGAAAAAGAAAAGCATAGAAGAGACTACATACACATGCTAAAGTCCAAACTAGACCAAAAAATATATGACTGGAACTTCCATGTATTACACAATTAAACCAATAGTGGAAACAAAGAATATTTTACTGGGAGATCAACCAATGATTTATACATCAAAACAGGACTGATCCAAGATGAAACAAATATGGTGGTTAAAGATGATGTAAACAGCATTTTAGTGTTTAAGAAGATGCAACTAAAATTTCCTCAAGGAAAAAATTTCAAAGCAAGTGGTAATATGTAGCTGATAGAAAAACTGCTTCAGGAATGTAACAAAGGCCAATCCCCTGCCTCAATCATGGAAGCATTTATATAGTAAGATATGTCCCCTTTTGCCAAGTGGAAATCAAAGTATCTAAGACTATAATAATCATGGAAGCATCTGCAGAGTAATCATGAAGGAACAAACTGATACGCACAAGAAGTACTTGTATTAAAGTTCTATCATAGCATCATGATTCTCTAACAGATTATAGAACGAGATATAAGTCAGGTTACTTCAATGCATGGGTTGAAGAAGTGACTAACTTTATTCATAAATGGAAGAAGCAAAGGTCTCTAGGTCATGGGGGCTGTTCTCTTAACATCATAGGAATGGTAGTACTGCAGTAGTTTCCCTCTAACAGTCAAAGGATGTCATAGCTAGTAGACAAGCAAAAATAATTTCACTATCTGATAAGAATTATTTGGGACAAATGGTTTTCTTCCGGGGTTGCAAACTCATTTTTACGCTTAATTTGCCAACAAAGAAAGATTGCATCAATTTTTGACCATTCATTTGGAGAAAAGAAAAGAAAGAAGTTCAGACTCTTAGTAAAAAAAAATTCTCCATGAGATTTAATTTAAAGAAGTAAATCTCCTAGATCACAAATGGTTAAATGTTACAATTGAAAACTATAAGAGGTTTATGACACTTGATGTAAGAATTTAAATATAAATGTCAGCAGTAAACAAAATAATCAAGCAGGAGAACAGCAGAAGCAAAAAAAAAACTGAATAAAAAGAAATGGTTCAAAAGGTGCAAGAAACTTACACCAACGAGGAAATGTAACCACATCGGTCCTTTTATGCATCTCCGAACAACTGGCATAACTGCATTGTAAATGAAAAAAAGAAAAGAAAAAAAAAAAAGAAACCCGTTGAATAAATAGTCTTGGTTGTTAATACTAAGCATTAAAACTTCATTCCTTCAGTTTAGAACATGAACTATCTCCGCAATTACAATGACCAAATCAATAAAACTTAGAGAGTCTCGTTCATCTTATTACTAAATGCCCTAGATCCCCCAACTTAAGTTTGAACGAATTGCAACATATAATTTGTTTTAATGACAGTATTTTATGCTTTTAACATAAAATAAAAAGAGAGCTAAATTAACATCGTACTGACTAATATTAGTTGACTCATGAGAGTGGAGCATTAAAAAAATGATCACAAAAAAGTTGTGAGCTTCATACATGCCTATTTTTACATTTTCCAGACATCAATTACCCTGTAGAGCAGAATAACAAGCTACCACGTTGAGCTAAAATATATTCAAATATAAATGCATAAACCAAATTAAAAAAAAAAGAAAACACAAACCATGGTTGAATCCATAAAATGCACTTGTAGTGCCACCAACGGCAGAACCGATCTGCATAAAATTAATATCCCTCGATTAACGATCAAGAGCTCAAAAACCCTTACAAAAGATAAAAAACAAATTCCACTGCCCATCACAATATTAGATCCAACACTTTACAGTAAATATCAAAATACGAAAAAAGTTTGAATTTTGAGAATAAAAAGGAAGTGGGGTGGGAAGAACTGACCATAGAAAAACTGTCCCTGACAAGGGGGGGAACAGTCCAGTTACTGGTTTCCTGCACAAAATCAGAAAGAACAAATGTAAGAAATTGAAAATAAAAAATAAATGAATCGAGGGAAAGTGTTGAAGTTGGGAATCGGAAAAAACCATGTCCTTTGAAAGGGGTCCTGCGCAGTGATGGCATCGAATGTTTTTAATGGAACCGTCGCTGAGGTTTGTGTCAGCCATGTTTCTCAACGGTTCGGTTTCGTTGTAGAAACTAATAGTAGCTTTCTCAGATTGAAACCGGCTTTGTTAATCACTTAATCATTGTTTATAGTTTTGCAATATTAAAATAGGATTAGGCCTTAGGGGTACCCTATCCAAAATTCTTTTTCAATTTTCGTAATCCTTGTCAAAACAAGTGCATATTTGTTTTAATCTTAATTGCCGAATTTTAACTAATAAAATCAACTTTCAACAAAAATTATCACTTATATTTTCCCATTTTGATGAGAAATTATATAAACGAAATAAAATGCTTATTTAAAATCACATATTTATCTTAAAAACAAATTTTAATGAGAATGATTTGTTATGTGAGAATAAAAATTTGTCATATAACAAACGTTTTAGATTAAAATAAATAGCATAAAATAAAATATTTATTTAAAATTATAAATATAATTGATATTATAATAATAATTATTATTATTATCATTATCATTATTATTATTATTATTATTATCATTTTTATTATTATTATTATTATTGTTATTATTATTATTATTACTTTTATTATTATTAAAATCATTGACATAAGTTTTAGAGTTACTAATTTTAGTTTAAATGATAAATTTTCTTATACAACATATTAAAGAGAGGGTTGTTATTTTGATTCACCCAAAATTTAATTGTTAGTTCGTAAAATAGGTTATTTGACTAATTTTTAGAAATTGATAATTTTTATGTTTAAGAATTTAGCTATATTAATTTTTAACTAAAGCTATAGAAATACAACACAACAATTATTATATATAGAGAATATTATTTATCCATTTTAGTTTATTCATGTTAATAGGTAGTATGTTTTATAATATTTGATTGTTAACGAAATAAGCTTTTTTTAAAATTATATTATTGATATGAAATATTTATTGATTTTATTGATAATTAATTTTAAATAAGAAACATGATTAATTACTTTTAGTTATATCTCATTTTAAATTATTACATTTCTTTTATCTACAAACTCAAGTTTGAGAAATTACTTAAAGGAGACTAAATTTAATTCTTACACCAATAATTTATTAGTATTTGATTTAGTAAGAAATGTAGACGTAGATATTTAAGATCTAAAATTCCAAGCGTATGGTTCAGCCGTAGGGGTTGATCCACGCTTAAGCAAGGTCAGGAGTTTGAATCCTGCCTTGTGTATGTAGTCGCGTTAAATCTCGGGGCCATCTATCCTATTTTTTGAGATGTCTCCAACGTAGCGAGGAGATTAATCATTGTTATTGACGGAGATTAGTCATCACTATCGACGATGGATACTCCATGGACAGAAAAAAAAAATCCAAGAAAAGAAAACAATTAAAAATATTATAAAGCAAGCAAAACTTGTGAACAGTGGTCTTATTATCATGGATATGATAACAAGACATCTTCGTATATCGAACTGATGTTCTCCTAATTGAAGTCTGCAACATTGAAATTCTAATCCAACCAGTTCAGAATTTTCTCGATGCCCCGCAAGATTATTTTTTACACTTTCAATTCTCTGTTACTATCATTTTAAAAGGCTGCTTACCAAAACTTTTTGGACCTTTAGCATAAGTAGAACATGTGCTTCAAGATCTTTTACAAAATTATTCCCTTCAATGCACAAACAAGAAGTTTGATAAAGATTAGATGAGCACAAAAGAAAAGTATTTGGCCTTTTCAAATGGAGTTTTATAGTAGAGAAGATCAAAATAGTTGAGTTTATATGATGAATTTAAAGTAGAGTACCAATTTGAACTTTCGATTTCTTAAAATTTTGGTTCCTACAATTTATAAAAATATAAATAGTTTAAATTTTAATTTCGTGAATGACTGATCTGAATAACTTAAGAAACTGATTCCTCATGAACCAAAACTTTAATTTTATATAGAAAATTATAAGGACATGCGTGAACTGTTAGAATAGTGGATTAAGCCTAACTCAATCCTACAAAATCGGCTTGTAAGATGAGGGTTGCTTTCCATTTATATACTATTCAATTGTCTAATCTCTAGTCGATGTGGAACTTGGGTTTTTTCCAATATACTCCCTCATGCCTATGAGACATGCATCAATGGTGGGTGGCCCATTTTTAAAGTAGATTTAAATGGCTCTGAAATCATGTTAGAATAGTGGATTAAGTCTAACTCAACCCTATAAAACTGGCTTGTAAGGTGAGGGTTGTTTTCCACTTATATACTATTCAATTGCCTAATCTCTAGTCGATGTGGGACTTGAATTTTTCCCAATAACTACCTAGATATACAGATACGCACTTGTTTTACTAAATACGGGTGTTGTGTGAAATATCGTGGAGTGGAGTTATTAAAAGATCATATATGAAGAATGTTGTACTAAATAAATGTGTTATTTAATATAATTTTAAAATAAATTTTTAAAAATATTATCATCAATACCCACGAATTTTGTCTGTGGGTATTACCTGCGGAAAAAATTCATTGATAAATGTTTCAAACGAGCAATTTATCGACAGATTATTGTCTGTATGTAATTTGTTAAAAATGAAGTGTTACTTACGGATTTTTTGGATTACCCACGAACTTTAATCGTTGTAATTTTAAAATTTCTTGTAGAAATTAGTACTTAAATATTATTTATAATCTAAAAAATAAAAGACATGTATATAAAAAACTTAAATTAGTAACAATTATAAAGACCAAAATTTACTTTAAACTTATAATATTGGAGTATTTGAAAAGAAAGTGTCATGAAATTAAGGTTAGGGAAAACTATGGTTATTTTCCAAAAAAAGAATAATCTAAATAAAATTAGGCTTAATAATTATTAAATTTATAAATATAATATGAAAAAGTGAGGTTTGATTAAGTTATTTTTATTTCAAAATTCGTATTTTTAATTTAGTCCAATCCTGGCCCTTATTTTTAATTCTTTTAAATGAGCTTTTTTTTTTTTTTTTTCCCCCTTCTTACTAAACGGTTCCCTAGTTTTTCGATTTGTTTTCTATTCAAATGTAATTTTCATTTACTTTTCAATTCCTATCACTGTTATGATTTTTTCATTAACTCAGTTAAATATAGTTTCTTTTTTCATTTCTTCTTTTTAAACAACATGTACATACGTAGCATGATGATTCGATATCATCCTTAAGATTCTAAACTCAATGTTGACCAACTGAACATGAGGATGTGTTCATTGCGAGACTTAACACAGGAAAGTACAAGCTAATGACAACTATGCACCTCTTGAACCCTGTGTTCTTGAAGACACCTCTCTCTTTAAAAAAAATTGATGGCATGTTAGGCCTTAATAAGGTTATTTGTTTTCCATCAAATTAAATTAAATGCTCCACCACTTGTGTAATTCTCTCTCCTTTTTTAATCTTCATATTGTCCTCTTTTAAGACATGGGAATAAAGAATGAACTTTTATCAACTTATTCTAATTTAGAATAATACACTTATGAGTATAGTTTTATTTAATCGTCTAAAAATGAAAAAATACTTTTATCTTTAAATTTGACTTGGACATAATTTTTTATTAAGATAAAAAACTAAATTAAATCCTCATAGTATTTAGAAGAATCAAATATAATTAAAAAAAATGGAAGATTGTTGAAAGAAACATTTGATATAGAAATATATTTTATAGATAATTTGTTTGGGAAAAAAAAGTGAGATATGTAAAAAAATTATAATTTTTAAAAGTAAAAAATTACTTAATTAATGAATGTCAACATTTTAATAACATTTATAGACATTAGAACAAGACAAGACATTTTTTTGGTACATAAAAATTTAAATTGAGACAAAGTATGATCTCAATAAGACTAAAATCAATCACCAATTTCTTCGAAATTTTCAGTAAAAATTTGAATTATCAACCTTGTATCATAATATAAATTTGCATGAAATGATATAAAATAAAATCTCAAGTCTTAACTAATAAAAATGAAAATAAAAAACTTAATCAATTATATTATCCTTGCATGACAAACAAAACATAATATTTAAGTTTTATTTTATATTTTAAAGAGAACGAAATTTAATATAAGGTTTTAAAAATGATATATATTTCATTCTATTTTATTCACCTGTCAAATATTACCTTAATAAATATGTTAGGAAAAAAACATAATTACTCCTTAATTATAAGCATACATAAATAAAAAAATCACAAAATTAATAAACAAGACGTTTTAGTTTTTTAAAACAAAAAAAAAAAAACAAAGAGAAAAAGATAAATTCATTCCATTATATTTAATTATTTATTCAATTTAGTCTGTACATAATACTATATTAAATTGTCTAATAAATGCCCACTTGATTTTTTGTCTAATAACAAATTAATAATTAAAAAAGGATCACTTCTTTTTATCATATTATCATTTCAATTTTTAAATAAAAAATCCAAATAATTTGATACTTGAGTTTAGGATTTAAGATTTAAAAATTATTTATGTTATGAATACTTATTAGTTATGAATTTTATTTTATTTTTTTAATATTGAAAGGGCAGTGGCAACCTGTGGTTCTGCAATTTTTTTATTTTTTTTCTTCTCTTTCTTATGATTTCCTCATGTAAATAAATAAATAAATAAATAAATAAAAGTTTTGCGTTGAACTGCTCCCGTGCCACTTGCTGGGAGTATAATTCATTTTTTTAATATGGAATTATATTCTTCTCATTTCTCAATGCGCTATATCATTTTCAATATTTGTTCCTTAAATTAATTATCCAATCAATCCAACATATATTTGATTCCACTAGATCAATTGGTTCTAAACTATTTCAACAAGTCGACCTTGAATCTTATACATCAAAAGGAAAATTGAAAATTACATCCTCCTAAGTTCAATATAATAAATTATCAAAAACATTAATAAATACTTTACACAAATAATAAAATTAAAAAATATCACTCCAACATATATAATCTATAAACTAATGTATCATACTCATGAATCGAGCTAGAAAATAAAGTGGAAAAGGTAATGGAGTTATCCAAATTAATGAAGGGACAGCCAAACACCATTGAATTATGAAAGCAATGCTAATGTCAAACATGTACTTGAAGAGGAATTAAGAATGATATGTATGAGATAAAAGTTGAAGGGAGGTTGTATCTAATTAAAACATGAACAAGATCCAAACATAGCAACACATTCGTGAAAATGATAGCAATGCCATTAAGGAGATGATGAATAGCATCTTATTAGATTAAGTAAAGGTGGGGAATGGGAATCCATTTTTGGTGGCTTTCCGACCAAATTCTTTGCTTGAGAATATCATTTAATTTTTTATGGGCATTAGTTTGAGTTAAGATTCTCATGGCAATGAAGAATCTTTGAAACTTTCTTCTTTTGTTTTTTTCCCCACTTTTTTTCTTTTTTTCTTTTCCCCGTGAGGAATAGCATTCCGTGGTCATTTCCTGCTTTGCATTTCAACCAAATCAAACAAAATCACTAACCAATAATCATCTTAATATATAAATGCTTTTTTTATTTTTTTATTTTCTTTCTCTCTTATATTAGGATTGACCACTAGTCTATTGTGGTTGATTCGCATATGTCTTGTCTTGCTTCTCATTTAAAAGTTTCTTACTGCACTAAAAAGTTGATTCTATCGTTCTATCTATGTTAATATATCATCTGTAAAAATATTTTAAAAAAGGAAATGTAAGTACAATGAGGAATAAGAATGCATGTCCTCATGTCAGACTTGGGATATGGATATTTTGGGCTCCATGCAACTTGTTTTACGTACAAAACCTCAGTGCTTCAAATTTGTCTCATTTTAATATTTTATTGTTCATAAAAACTGGAAATAAATCAATTATAAAAAAATATTGATAAAAATAAGTATAATTTTAGTTAAATTTTGGGAAATTAAATCAAATAATCCCTTCTATATTGAATTTAGGTCAAATTAAGTAAAAAAAAAAAAGAAAAAAAAAAGAGAGAGATAGAGATAGATACGTCTGATTTTCGTTAGACTGTGACAACCATCAAAACTGTAATATTGCTGCTAATTATAAATCTTAACTTAAAAGGTAAAAGCATGCTATGTATATTATTATATTAGCCTTAAGAGTTAAGATGCAGCAATATGGGTAATGGGTTCTGATATTACATAGACAAATTTGATACCCATATCTCAGAAATATTTTCATTATCATTCGCCCCTTATTCTTTTTTATCACTTCCCATTTTTCTCATCACATCAATCAATGGCTGCGCTTTAAACTTTTCGATGTCGTGAATTATTGTGAATATAAATGATACAACAATATATATATAGAGGATGAATTCGTTTACGGTCTATCTAGACTTATTCAGATGAATAATTCATATTTTACATCAAATTTTAACGATTCAATCATTGAATTTAAAGTTTTTAATGCATAGATCAAGTATACAAATTTTTAAAAAATTTGAAAACCATTTGATATTTTGTTTCATTAATTCAAATCAATGTATAAAATGTTTTTATGATTATCCGTCAATTTAAACTAATGAAACGAAGTATCAAATAATTTTCAAATTTTTTAAAAATTTGTAAATTTGATCTATGTATTAAGAATTTTAAATTTAACGGTTGGATCGTTGAAATTTGATGTAGAACATGAGTTGTTGAATGTAATAAGTCTAGGTAAACTTACTCCTAGAATAAACAGATACTTCCTTATATATATATATATATATATATATATATAATTTCCACAATAATTTTTCACACTCATTTTTTTTTAATCTACTTCATTTCTCATTTACCAGATTATTCATTTTCTACACTTATTTTCTCTTTATATCTATCTCTTGCATGTAAAAACTATTGTAAAATTCCTCTGTAATTATTGTAGTGTGTAAATTGTTCCTGTATTAGGATACACACTTTACTTGTCCTTGCTGATGCGGGTCGGGTCCGGGGTCTAGGTCTTCTCGTTCCTCTCCGAGTAGTCCGAAGTGAGGGAGATGCCTGCAAAGACACTCCAACGCTCAAGTAAGTGCTCGGCGTAATAAATTAATGCGGTAGTTAAAAGTTCGAATTACGTACCTCGCAAGAGTCCTATTTATAGTGATTTTTATTAGGCTGCGATTAGGGACTGGACCCCAGGAAATTAGGGGACTAATCCGGTGCATTACGTAAATTAACCTTTCTATAATTATCCTGACATAAATCCGTAACTTAGCCGAGCCCGCCGACATGTTCGGATCAAGTAAAGGATGGTCGGCGGTCTCGGCTAAGTCTGTCAAGTCGGTCGCGTCGAGTACTAGGGGGTTTGGCCGGATCGACCACCATACGGTATATAAACATTAGCAAAGTATGCGTTGTTTTTTCACGTCATTTTTTTTTTAACCTTTCGCCATTCCTACTTGCAAATAAAATTCTTGTCCATTCTCACTCTTGGTAGCAAAATTTGAAAGTCATAACATTATTTTAGCAAAATACAATCAACATTTTGGATAAACTTTTTGTAAGGCGCTCTATCATATTAGTTTTTCCAAAAATTTATTTTTAAACATATGCATAAACTATAATTATATATATATATATATATATATATATATTAGTTTTAGTTTATAAAAAAAATTATTGCATTTTTTCTTTCTAGTTTCTTCTATGAGTTATACTTATACTTAAATATATTTATCTATACATTATATACATATATTAACAGTCCTCTTGATTTTACATGCAGACATATAAGTGTTTTTCTTTTTAATCTGTTTTAATTACTCTTTTTGAAAATAGTTTTCAGTTTTCCTAAATTAAAAAATTGGAAAAAAAAATTGTTTAATTGGTAATAAATTTTATAAAAACTGTTTTTAAATGTTTGATTTTATGTACCGGTATATATATATATATATATATAAATATAATATATTGGTTTGATTTTAGATTTTTTTTTTCATTTTTTTTATCGAAAACAAATAAAATACGGAAAATAGGGTGTTTTCATTAGTGACATTGTTGTAATATTGCAAACAATATTAGAATTTAATAAACCATGAACTAGGGATCATCTCGTAGAAGGAAATAATATGCACATAATTTTAAATTTGAATTATGTTATTGTTATTGTAATTTTTATACTTAAAAAAATTGATTGAGAAGTAAGTTGTAATTATATTAAATCTAGCTCATATATGTTTTTAATTATTTAACATAAATATAACTAAATTTGAGTGTATACCAATAAATTAAAAAAAAAATATTTTTGAATTATGATTCTCATAACTTTTTTAAAATGTTTTATATTATTAATTACTTAATTTATAACAATATATAAAGAGTATATACCCCTTTTTAGTGTCACTTTTTTTAAAGATAATTATACTGTTATATTTTTTTTTGTTGCTAATTTATATTTAAGAATAAAATAGAAAAACATATATACAAAAATATTTACTTTAAATAATAATAACTACCTACTTTTTTTATGAAAATACTATTTATTTTATTATTTTCATAGTGTTTTTTTCTCTACTAATAAAATATAATATGCATCTGATCATTTTATCTCAATAATTAATTTATTTTGGTGTAGACATATATAGCATGTTATCTGATCACACACACACACACACATACACACATACACACATATATCACTTAATTATATTAACACACACACACACACACACACACACACATATATATATATATATATATATATATATATATATATATATATATATCACTTAATTATATTAGATGGATGATACCATCGATCAAATTCAAAATACTCACATATTTGGATAACTATTGCCAATTCCCAAACTAGAAATTTTTTTAATGACAGAATATAAATCGAGTTTTATATATCACTTAATTATATTAGATGGATGACACCATCGATCAAATTCAAAATACTTACATATTTGGATAACTATTGCCAATTCCCAAACTAGAAATTTTTTTAATGACAGAATATAAATCGAGTTTTATATTATTCTCAAATTTTAATGATAGAATATAAATCGAGTTTTATATATCACTTAATTATATTAGATGGATGACACCATCGATCAAATTCAAAATACTTACATATTTGGATAACTATTGCCAATTCCCAAACTAGAAATTTTTTTAATGACAGAATATAAATCGAGTTTTATATATCACTTAATTATATTAGATGGATGACACCATCGATCAAATTCAAAATACTTACATATTTGGATAACTATTGCCAATTCCCAAACTAGAAATTTTTTTAATGACAGAATATAAATCGAGTTTTATATTATTCTCAAATTTTAATGATAGAATATAAATCGAGTTTTATATATCACTTAATTATATTAGATGGATGACACCATCGATCAAATTCAAAATACTTACATATTTGGATAACTATTGCCAATTCCCAAACTAGAAATTTTTTTAATGACAGAATATAAATCGAGTTTTATATATCACTTAATTATATTAGATGGATGACACCATCGATCAAATTCAAAATACTTACATATTTGGATAACTATTGCCAATTCCCAAACTAGAAATTTTTTTAATGACAGAATATAAATCGAGTTTTATATTATTCTCAAATTTTAATGATAGAATATAAATCGAGTTTTATATATCACTTAATTATATTAGATGGATGACACCATCGATCAAATTCAAAATACTTACATATTTGGATAACTATTGCCAATTCCCAAACTAGAAATTTTTTTAATGACAGAATATAAATCGAGTTTTATATTTGTACGGTCCAGGTCGGATTCCGACCTGCTTACTATGTATGTCAGGCCGACTGTAGCTCTCGCCGATATGTCAGGCCGACTGTAGCTCTCACCGATATGTCATGCTGACTGTAGCTCTCACCGATATGTCAGGTCGACTGTAGCTCTCGTCGATATGTCAGGCCGACTGTAGCTCTGGCCGATATGTCAGGCCGACTGTAGCTCTCGCCGATATGTCAGGCCGACTGTAGCTCTCACCGATATGTCAGGCCGACTGTAGCTCTCGCCGATATGTCAGGCCGACTGTAGCTCTCGCCGATCACCCCTCTAAGAGTGGTTCGGTTATTATTCGACTTGGTTTCTCTACTTAACCTGGTCGGTATATTTCCGATTCCTTCCGCTTACAAGAACCAACTCGGTTAATACCCGACTGTACCCTCAGTACGGGTATGGTCGGTCGGGGGCCGACACAACTCTCGCATACAGGGACTACCCGATAGCAAGGGCAAGGTCCCACTGTCCCTCACCAAATATTAACCAGATCAAAACGGTTAAGGAAATTCCTACATTCTCGGGGCCCATAAAGCCCGTAAACAAGAAACTATAAAAAAAAACCTAGAGTTGAGAAGACAGATTACACTTTTGAATGCTCTGGCTCTAAGGCACGATCTAGGAAAAAATCATAGTCCACCCTTTGGCCGGAACAATATTATTCTCAAATTAACCTCTATATATTAAAAATATATTGCAGAGTTCTAAAAAAGAAAATCCACATATTAAAACTCCAAGTTTTAATTTGAAAACTTGATGATAATCATGCAGCAAGAATTGGATCCAAGGTTTATTTTAATACGAGCAATAAACTAAGGTCAGAAAATGAATTCTCTTTTAGCTGTAAATGCAATGATAAGTTTGTGATGATATATATGCATGATTTGGAGAATTTGCCAAGTGGTAATATTAAGTCCATCTAAGGGAGAAGATTCGGTATCAGTCCTCATGCCAATATTATTCCAATCCACATGCTTCAAACCACTTAGGAACTCACCTTTTACTTTATACAAAGTCGCTCACAGATTCTCCTGCCTGCATTAAATATTCTCCAAAATCAGAATCGAGAACAAGAACAAGGAGAAGTGATGTGAAGATACTGTTCAAGGAATCTTTGGTCTATTTATTTTTATGCTTGTCCATGAAAATGTTTGTCTAATTTTGCATGATCAATGGGTATCACCATATCAGATACGGATTATATATAAATAATAATCCTCTACTTCTATTTGTGTGTCTCATCACAAGTGGTTTAGTGCATGACTCCGATCGGTCTTTGATGACGTATATATAAAATATATTCCACATTAGCTTTAATCTATGAAATGTTTAATTTCTAATTTAATCTCACTTCTACTTCGCTACTTATTCTTATTGTACAATTACATATTTGGTATTTCCATTTAATTATTGCAGATTTGCATGCAGTTACACATGCATTGCCTGAGGAATGGCTGGTTTTAATTAAAACTGAATCAGATTCTAACACATTCTTTAATGTTTTTCGTAGTGGATTAGCCTGGTATATGCTATGCAGTTAGAGTTCCTATATGGCCAAATCTACCATGCATCCTATAGAAATTAATCAGAGATCAACATAGAATATATACAATAGTTTGAGTGGAATGGCACTAATTTATAACATTGAATATATAGATACACGCATTTCATGCATTCATGATAAGATTTACAAGGCTAAGAAAGTGAGAACTATATATATGTTTCCTAAATACTTTAGCCTATGTGTTTGATAGACGTTCAAAAGTCTTAATCACGAGTTTGAGGCAACCAAACTAGGAAAAAATAAAACTGGTGTTTGGTTGTTTCAAAGTAAATTGCTTTTACTCATAAAGTACTTTAGTATAATAAAAGTGAAAAACATAACTTTCGTGTGTTTATAAGTTTTACTATATATATAAACTTAATTTAAAAGCTGTTAAAGCTAACCAAAATCAATTTTGTAAAATCAAAGTCATCTAAAATCAAGTTTGGGAATTGTATAATATGCCGAGTCAAATGCAGGGTAAATACATTTAACATGTATCACATGATAAACATGAACTGCATGGCCAACAATCAATCATTTTCTGCCACAGCATTTTGATAGTGCATCATTTAGGTCTAAATACATGATATTCTATCTTCACGAGCATGCATAATAAGTGAAAGTTGTAGACGGATAAGAATTATAACCATAGAGAAAAATAAAAAAGCTGGCACAAGAATCTGCTTCATTAACCAAGGTACAAGTCAAGGGCAAGGTGAGTGGTCCTATATATGCTGCTGCATTTAACTAAATGTAAGTATAGAAGCAAGTACAATTCTTGCTTTCACTTTTAATCAGGTCCCTCCCTAGGATTCTAGAGGATGGGACATGCATTTTTGTGCCAAAGAAAGAATGAAATTTCAGGGTCCACCTTCCTCCTATTTCAATTTTTTCAGACTGTGGAGGCTGAATAAGTTCCAAACTTATGGATGGAGACAAAACAGAACGTATTCTTATTCTATTCGTTACCTCCAAACAGTCCCATGCAAGCATCTTAACTGTTTTTTCAAATAACCTTTTCTTCTATTTCAAGGTGCTCTAGTCAATATGGAATTAATCCTTCTTATTTCATGTACAACTAATTAATAAGTTCCTTGTTGGCTTTTATGTCTGCGTACTTTTTAACATACATAACATTCATCAAAATCATGCATCCATCATGTTATTAAAAATATTGTTGCATGCACGTTGAGGACTAAAATGATCACAATCACAAGACCAAACTTAGGAACAAGAACATTTACTCCTTTAACTTGCAAGAATCTTCCACTTAGCAAATTAAAGATATAATGGATGAGCTTTGGCAGTTCCAAGTCGAGAGGAATATAAGATTCCCCAGAACCAAGTCAGGAAAAATAAAACAAAAACAAAATCCTATTTCATATTTGGGAATATGATGCCCACTTTTGCCAGGCAAGCGAATAAGAATGCACATTTGGTTAAAATTTCAAGGATCAATTCCCGAACCTAATGCAGTTAGGAACTAGATATTTGCTTATTAATTTTTTGGGGGCATAAATTTTACAACATTTTAATTTGTTTAACAGATATTGATCAAATTCCAAGACAGTTGTAAGAAGCAATGAAAAAAAAAGTTTATTTTATACACAGGACAATATCTAATGAAAGTTGAGTGGTGAAAAGAATAAATCTTGGTTATACAATCATATACATGTCCAAAATTATTTAGTTTCAATGATAACCATTTATTCAAATTATTCTATTGAAATTTGGTTCCAAATTTGCTCTAATTTCTTAAGTTATATGCTCTCTCTCTCTTTATATATTTGTTCTAATTTATATACTAAAGAGGAAAGCAAATGGAATGTTTTGCACTGCCTTAGAATAGAAAGTGGAACTAAGGAAGGGGTCCACAAGCATAACACAATTGAGGAGAAAAGTAGGAACAGTCTATTTGTCAGGTCACCATGCATAAAGGATTAAATTCTGTTTTCCATTGGTTGTCCTAAAGATTCCATGTGTTATTAGTTCTCATATATATAACTACCTCTCTAAGCAGGCTTTGCACTGAAGAGAAATTAAATGTGCATTGGAGAAACAAGACAAAGCACCACAAGTTGACACAACAGCTTCACTTATATATATTACCATCAAGTCTTATAATACTTGAAACTAGAGCATTATTCACCTTTCATAGGTATAGTATAGCAAAGTGATCAAAGCTCAAGAGAATTGAAGCCTTATCAGGTAAAGGAATGCAAAATCAGATGATTATGTTGGTTTGTTTTTAAAATGTCAAGAACTCATGGTAATGTTGGTTAATTATGCATGGCTTTTGCAGGTTGAATATATGTACACTCATCAGCAACATCAAGGAAAGAACATTCATTGCTCTTCCAGAATGCCAATCCCTTCTGAGAGGCATATGTTCCTTCAAACAGGAAATGGGTCTGGTGATTCTGGACTTGTTCTCTCAACTGATGCTAAGCCTAGATTGAAATGGACACCTGATCTTCATGCCAGGTTTATAGAAGCTGTGCAGCAGTTAGGTGGAGCTGACAGTGAGTATATAATAATAATAATAATATTTATACATATCCATTTGTTGATCATCAAATCTTATGAGGATAGAACTTTTCTAATTGACTAATTCAATGTGCAAACTGTATATTGCAGAGGCAACTCCAAAAACAGTGATGAAACTCATGGGGATTCCAGGACTTACCTTGTATCATCTGAAGAGCCATCTTCAGGTTAATATCATTAGTTTTCTGTATTATGTTTATATTAATTACAAATTTACAATATTTCTGTCCTCTTACACCTTCTATTTCTAGTACATAAATTATTTCACACTCCTTGCATGCCTGATGAATTTATTCGGTGTCTCACTCTCAAGTTGAGGGAGTTGTACTCAGCTAAACAAATATAGCTTTTGCCATTCAAAATCCATATAACAATAGGTTTTACCAAAAGTGAAAGTATTTTAATCATCTAAATGAGAAAGTAAGGGTGCATCCACGCTCGATCAAATAAGTTTACTGGGATCATAAAAAACCTACCAATAGTATATTTGCAATTTTGTCTCAATAATATGAGTAATACTTCATGTTAATGCTTCCATATCATATGAATCTTAACGTGCTATACATCGAGAAAGTTACATGCAAAACATGATCTTATTCTTCTTCAACACAATCGATTACATTCCCAAAAGTACTTGAGTATAATTATGATGAAATAACTAGATTATATTTTATATAGCTGCAATAATTTTTCGTTTCTGATTCATCATATAGAGCTGCTAAATTGTTAGCAAAGAAAGTTAATTTCATATATAACATATACAAAGCTATGAACCCAGCATAACTTTCTGACCTTATCTTATATAGTGCAATTACTGATCCTTTTCTTTTCGCCACCAGAAGTACAGATTGAGCAAGAGTCTGCATGGACAAAGTAACAATGCGACACACAAAATCAGTAAGAGAACAATCTCTTCAATTTTATGGCTAATATCAATAATGAACCACAAAGTTTTGTTTCTGAACATCAAAATGGTTTCTCAGCCATAAATCCAGGTACAGCAATAGATGAAAGACCCAGAGAAAACGATGGAACTCATATGAACAATTTAAACCTTGCCCCTCAGTCTAACAACAAGTAAGAAACTTTTCAGTTTACACACATGATTTCTTGTAGTATGAACATCCTACTTTCTATCACTTAAGGTTTCATGCTAACATTAATTGCCCTTGTGCAGAGATTTACACATAAGTGAGGCACTGCAGATGCAAATAGAGGTGCAGAGAAGACTAAATGAGCAACTTGAGGTGTGTTAAACCAACTTATCCTATCAATTAGCCCACTCATGAAAACAATTGACATAACATAATGGTTTCTGCATCGAACAAAACTTATATACAATTTCTTAAAATATTTTTATAGAATTTTCTAATTAAAGTTCGCATTTCACTTCAGTAATCTATATGAACTTTTAACGCAATCTATATTATACAAATTATCCATGTGAAACTCTAATTCTAATCGAAAAAAATAATAAAAGTACCTATAAAATTATATCTAAATCGTGTCACTTATACTTCATGTTTCTAGCTTCCTTTATTACACCACTAAAAGTGTTCATAAATTCTAACAAACCCATCTGACCAATCCAGGTGCAAAGACTCCTGCAGCTCCGGATAGAGGCTCAAGGAAAATACCTTCAAGCTGTGCTGGAGAAAGCTCAGGAAACACTTGGTAGACAAAATTTGGGAGTAGTAGGACTAGAAGCTGCCAAGCTTCAACTCTCAGAGCTAGTGTCCAAAGTGTCCTCTCAGCGCCTGAATTCAGCATTTTCAGAGCTGAAGGAGTTGCAAGGATTCAACCCTCGCCAAAGAAACCAGCCAAATGACTGTTCCATGGACAGTTGCCTCACATCCTGTGAAGGAACACAAAAGGAACAAGAGATGCAAAATGGGGGCATGAGCTTAAGACCCTTCAGTGTCCACACATTCATGGAACGAAAGGAAGTCATAGAGGCTCCCAATCTTAATAACCCTCCAAACACTGACCTCAAGTGGTGTGATCCGCTGAAGAAGACCACCTTCCTTACCCCTATGAACAAGCATGCAGAAAGAAGTCCTAGCAACTTGTCTATGAGTATTGGACTTGAAGAAGAAACTGAGAATGGAAACAACATATGAGAAAACACTCATTGGTGAATTCCAACAACGAAACACTATTAGGACAGAATCAGTAAAACCAGTGGCTGAGAAAGTTTCTCAAGATTATGGATTGCCTTCATACTTTGCTGCATCGAAACTGGACCTAACCACTGAAGATAATGAGACTAGAACGAGTTGTAAACAACTGGATTTGAATGGATTCAGCTGGAGCTGAGAAGAGATATCACGATGAAAGAGCAAGGGTACTCCAATTTCTGGCAGTTGGAACATGTATTTACTGTAACTCATCATGTAAACTACGTATTTAGTGTCACTAGCCAGATGTGAGTTATTTTTAGTAGAATGCAAAGTTGCAACTAACAAAGATCAACGATACATTTGTAAGCAGTATTATAATGGATATAGAGTATCGTTTTATTCTATATAAGCCTATTCAAAGTTTTAAGACATGCATGTGAGAATGATATATATCTTCGACATTGTGAAAATAAGCTATCCTTCGGTGAACTGTGATATAGTAATGTATAATAAACTTGTTGACTATTAGGTAAGTATTTTAAAAATCATATTAAAATAATAAATTTTTATTGGTCAATAATAACGACCATTAAACTCTTTTTTTGTCTCTTTTTTTCCTAGCAAATTACCAATCATTTTTATCTTCTTTTTTTTTCTCTCTTTTCTTCGTTCCAGTTCATTCTAATATAAGTTGGAGGTTAATATTTTGGAAAATATTGATCATCATATATCCCCAGTTTGTCGTGAAGTATAGGGAAGAAAGAGATAAGGAAAAAGAAATAAAAAAGAAAAATAATAAATGTGATGGGAAAAAAGAATAAAAGAAAGCAGAAACAACAAAAAAGAGAAAGTACGTATATATGTTTGTAATTTTTATGATGAATAATATACGTTTTATTTCAATATGTCTAAAAATTTCATATCGAGGTGGATATAAACAACTTCTTCATTTAATCTACCGAGACTTTTTTTAAAAACAAAATAGTGACGGTTCGACAAGTATCAAAATAGACAATATTTTATATATATATGTTAATCCTAATCATGTTAATGGATATTATGGTCGAAACATTGTCCCTAGAAGAAGGGCTCAACCACCTTATCCTTGAATTTTGATTCCTGTGAATGTAGAAAACTCAAACTAGGAAAAAGAGAATATCTACCTATTTGGTACATGTTAAGCCCTCAATTCTTCGAGAGAGAATGTTTTTGTATTCGACGAAAAATATTTTTAATAATAAAAAAATAGAAAAATTACGCTCACATCTCTTGAAATTTATTTATATGACATGCATTTCTTTTTTAATTTTTAAAAATCACTCATCTTCCTTAAAATAACGCTATTAGTTAAAGTGAAAAAAATAAAATAAAAAAGTTATTTAATATTCTATCAATCATGTACCATTCATTTTTGAGTTACCTACAATAATGTTTCATTTCTTATGAATTTTTTTTATTATTTTTCAATTTAAAAATAATAATTTCTCAATTCGTTATTTGAAATTGTTCCTTTAATTGTTATATTTTTTAAATTACAATATGCGTGATATTTAAAACATAATTTGAGAGTTAAAATGAGTATGAAATTAAGTCTCATATTCAATTGTTGACACATGCATTAATAATTTGTTCTTTTTTAACAATGCAAAAATAATATTATCTTACACAAAAGATTGTATGTGTCACTTAGATGAATAAATAAAGGAGGTTAGGATTCACTTAAAAGTTAGAAAAAATATGTATCATTTAAAAAGGTCCTAAAAGTGGTTAGTGCAATTTAAAAAAAAAAAAAAATTACGCTATATCATTTCATTATATGTTTCTGTACTCTATTATTCATTTTTATCTTGTGGTTTTCTTTTTTATCTCCTTAATTCGTTTCTCATCGTAGAAATAACTCTAAACACAAATTGTAAAAATTATATTTAAAATATTTTTAATTAATTATATACAAATATTTAAAATGATAATATATCAAAACTAACTCATTTGTATATGAAAATATATTGTGACGGTAATATTTTTCTCCACTCCTGCGACACTGTAAACCTTGTGAAGTTTCGATTTCATTTTATTTGATTTTGAGGAATTAGTTTGTTGTGATATTATACAAGTTTCCACCTTTTCTTTAGTATCTAACATTAATTATATCTGATTTTTTAATCAAACAATATGGTCTAAACTAGCTTTTGCAATTTTATTAACTCCTATGCATATTTATGAAACGTCGTTCCTCGTTCCTATTTTAAAAATTTTTATTAGAGAAGCTTATATATGCACGTTTGATTTATTGAAAAGTCTATCAAAGTAAATTATATATTGTTCGTTTTTTTCTTCCTAACATTGTCGGTTAGCTCATATGCATGCTAATAAGTTGTTGGGTTATATTATCCTAATTTAAATTGTTCAAAGAATTTAAACCATAAAAATGGAAACTGGATGACACTTGTGTTTTAATATTGATTTTGGACATAAAATATTAATTTAGATTCTGACTAAATATAACAGTCATGGTTTCATACTAATTTGACTTGGAATTTTTAATTTTTTAAGTCTTGGACTTTGACTAATTTGTCGCTCATGCTTTGATATTGTGGATAAAAAAAATTATTGAGAAAAAAATTTATTAAAAATGTTTAATTAAATTTTTTAATTGTTCTACTCTGAAAAATGTATTAGGGTTAACTTAGTCATTTTTTTAAAGTCACATCATTCAAAAATGTAATTTGTTTGTCCTTATTCTAGGATTAAAGATTTTATACTTGACTATCATAAATTTATGAACTCCAAGAATTTGAGATTTGGTAAAATAGTTACTTATTATTGTGTATCATATCTCGATGCATAATTTTGATTACTAAACAGGCGGGCTAGATTATTCAAGGTGAGACTAATTTTGACTTTTTTTAAGCATGATGGATTAGTCACTAAGTAGTCACTAAGTATGAGGGGTGAGATTAATCTTATTAACTACTTATTCTTAGCTTAATTGGTTATTTATTGGACGATGAAATTTATTTGAATTTGACCCATTTAAGAATGAGACAATTTGTTACTTATCTTCATCTCCTTAACTCGATGAGTCCATGTCAAAATATATTCAACATAGTATACTTGTCTACCAATCATGAGCCTAAAAGACGTAAAAGTTAGGACAAAACACTCTCTAGAATCTGGATAGACGATATCATATTAATCCTAGCACCTTTTTTAGACAATATCAATAGTACTCTATCTTTAATAGCTTTGTGTGGCAATTGGTGTCTGACCAATTCAAATCATGTCTTTACCTTTTTATCTTTGTATGACAATTGGTGTATGATCGATTTTACTCACCTTGTACTTGTCGATGTATGATTAATTCAAATTACATGTTTTCACTTTTTAGTTTTTACATGACAGCCAATATACAATCGATTCTACTCACATCATGCTTATTGATGCATGAGTAATTCAAGTCATGAGTTTTGCATTTTTATCTTTACATGATAGTTGATTTACAACTAATAATTAATGAATAATATGTATGTTATCATTTTTTTTCTCTCCTTTTTTTTACATTATCTTAGTAGTTAATTTTACAAGTTTATCCCGTGTCATCCTCTTTTATTATTTTTTTCTATCAATAATATTCTAAATGAATATACACTAATAAATATTAATCATTAAATAAATATGAGTAATTAGATTCAAATGAATAATATAATTACGGAAAACTAATTTCTAACCTTGGGCAAGACTTCTTCCCAAATGCTCGAATCGAAGTCATGCATGTTTATACCTACTTAAATATTCATTAGTACATTTTTTTATTATTCATTAGTACGTTATTATTTTATTACATGCTTAATTGTAATTTTGGCTCCCAAATATCGTAATTACGGTCAAGCTGAGATACAAAAATTTTAAAAATAAATAAATAAAATTGTCAATTTTGGTGATGGGGGTTCATACCCCATTCCTCAAACGCATCAATCAAAATATTAAATTGATATATGAATGAACATTGTACTGTAACTTAAATAAGAGGTTAAAATTATATATTTAATATTACTAAATAAATAATATAATATTCTAACATTAAAAAATAATAACTTATATTTTTTTTTATATTAGATATCTTAATTATAATTTAGTTACTCTTTTAAAAATATGTGTTGCTTTTTTATTATTTTTTCTTTCATATTTTAGTGACTAAATTGAGATAGTTATTAAAGTAATAATTTTCTTGTATTTTATTAAAAAAATTATATTTATATCAATATTATATATTTTTAATTATCTTCTTCTAATATATTTATATTATATAAACTTATATTTATATTTTAAAGATAATATTAAATTTATTTCTTATTAAATTATTATTAATTTTGATTATTAGTATTTAGTAATATTTGATTTGTAATTTCATAATATTAATATTAATATTATTAATATATATTATCAAAATAATAATATTAATTGTATATATTTACTAAATATTAATATTTTGGTTATTAATATATACATACTAATATATATATTAATATAAACTATTTTTATTTATTAATCTTAATTTATTAGCAATGTTTTTATTCCTCTCTAATTTTTTGTTAAGGATTACTATATCCTCTAAATTTGGAATGAGAAATACAGTCCGAACTTTTATAATATTAATATTTTTTAATAAATTTATTATTAAATAATTATTTAATTTAATATTTTATAATTTAAATTAATTTTTTAATCGTTCAGAATACGATTCAGTCGAGGATCCAGAATTTTTCCTTTTTGTTTGTAATACTCTTGTAGGCTTTGTTTGGATTTGAGGATGGAAAAGGGGGTGTGGAAAAGGAGGGATTTGAAGGGAAAGTGAGTGGAAAGTGAGGTTGTTTGGATTAAGGAAAAGTGAGTGGAAAGTGTAGAGAAAGTTTGTGAAAGTTTGTGAATGAATTGATTGATGTGATAGAAAAAAATAAATTTTTTAATTGATAATTGTGAAAGATTACTATTTTGCCCTTAGGTTAAAAAAAAGTTTATAATTATTATAATTAAAAGATAAATATATAAATTTTAACTAAAAAAATTATAAAAAATTAATTTAAAAATAAATTAATTTAAATATTTGCTTTAAATTTAATGATAGATAAAAAATAAAAATTTAAGAGATGAATATGTAATTTACACTTTTACCCTTGAATTAAAAATGAGTATAATATTATTTATTGTAATTAATAATAATTACAATAAAATTATATTAATAGGGTTTATTTATTAAAAAATAATAAATAATGATAAGAATAATAATAAATATTAGAAAAATAATAAGAATCATAATAAATAATAATGATACTAATTATAATAAATAATAATATTAATATTAATAAAAATGAAAACAATAATATTTATAATAATAAATAATAATAACAAAATATATTATGATAATTATATTTTTGTAATATTATTTTATTAATTTTTATGAAAGTGTTATTATTTTAATTTTATAAACATGTATTACTTTATTTTTTTTATATTTCCACTTTTTGATGATAATATTTAAATAATAGAAATTTGTTAATATAAAAAGAATGTACAATAAATTTTTTGAAAGTTAATTAATAAATTAAAAAAATTGATAAATCATTAACATAAATTACAATGAAATGAAGATACATTTGTTAATTGTACAAGTTAATTTTTACCAATTAAAAAATTAACATTTTTAACATTATAAAGTAGATGGGTAATAACATATTTGTAAAATGGAACATAAAATATAATTCAATCATCAATTAAGTAAACAATAATTAAATATGACATAAAATAATAGAAATGAAAAATGTTGCAACTAAATAAAACATATTTAAATTACAATAATAAAAAATAAAATAAAATAACGTAGTTTATTTAAATGAATGCTGAAAGTCATTAAATTTTTGTTCGAGGTCATCAAGCCTGTTATGTACTCGATCGAAACCTCTGTTAACATTGATGGTCAAATTATTTAATCATTCTTGTAACCCTTGAATGTCAGTCCATATTTGGTAAAGCATTTGACCATTATACTGGACTGGAGGTTGTTGTGTGATGTCGGCAGACTGCTCCTCACCATGGTCCTCAGGCATTGCATGGTCTTCATCTTCAACATTTTGGCCATGATGATGATTATCCCGGCCATGTATCCATACCCCGTTGACATTCACGACATTTTATTTTTTCAAGGTATTTTTATTAAAAAAATGTGTCCACCCTAATTCGACTGCAACATCAATTGATAAGTCTATGCCATAAGCAGCCAAAATGTGTGAAATTAAAATGGGGTATGGAAGAGGCATCCCATTGTCCTTGCATTTGACCATGTGTTGCATGATATAATGGGGCCAGTTGATCAAAATGTTATTCTTTAAGGCCCATAACAGTAAAATGTCTTCCTGCAAGAGTTGGGAAAAGTTACTTGATCTGGGAGCCAATATATGGACGTAGACATAATGTAGGAGTCTGTCGTTAATGTTAAGACTTCCTACATTTCTGACATTTCGGCCCTGCAGCTCTGGTCTAATCATAGATGTGAATGCTATGTGACGGTCGAATTGCATCTCCTCTGGGATGTTTGGAAATGCTAATTTGTGCCCTTGATACTTCAAACCAACCAGAGATAACCAATAAGATGGTTTTATTTTTATCTTTGTTTTGTTGACGTCACTATAGAGGAAACCAGCTTCAGATACTCTCAAGTTGGAATAGAAGACCTTAATAAGATCTTCAAAGAAATCACATTTGAGAGCCATAAAATGCTGCAAACCTTGATATTCTAAATGGTGGTGAAAATACAGCCCTGATGTGGCAAAGTAACTAAAGTCCATAACCTTTGGATGAACGACTATCCTGTGGTAAAACTCCTTGCCATATTTAATCATCTGATCACGCTGGCTGAAAAAACGTGTCTGATTTAGAACTTCTTCAATTTGTGGTAATCTAGGACCAGCTGCTCTGTCCGAGGTGGCAGGAGTTTTTCCTTTGCTTTCTTTTGAACTTCTTTTTCTTGAACCGGATGCCATACCTGAAAATTATATATAAAATAACCAATAACAAATATGATGTTAAACATAAGACATATTCCATAAAACATAATTGCAAGTAATAACATTAAAATGTATCTTTGACCATTAATAAATACTTTTATAACATTATGCTCAAGTTTACAATGTTTAAACCATTAGTAAAACATTACATATAATGCATAAAAAAATACAATAACTACGAATCACAAATCAACCACTTTGACCCATGAACTTTAACAATTGGTTGAGGCGGAGATGTGGGGGTAAGCCAAAAAGTCGCCTAACATGTGATGGATTATTACACAAAAAATCATAACACTGAACCATAACTTGCTCGTCTTGCAAGTTCATAGCAACTAACATGTCCCAAATATTTGATTCTGAATATTGAATTGTTGATGTTTGCCCCAAGATATTAACTTGCTCATTAATTATTTCGTTTCTTCGTTCAATGGCAACCACTTGTCGTTCAACAATATCAGATAATCTTTGGGTCAATGCATTACCTTGACCAAGGTAATCTGTAAATGCATCGAGCCTCGTAGTTAGCCTATCAAATTGTGCATCCATCACATCAATCATTGGGGCTTTTCTTTTTGTGCCTCGAGATGACGATGTTCCAGTAGTACCACCAGATGCAGCAAATGGCACTGACTAAGTACCATCAACAGGACTACAGGAACCATAGTGTGGTGGCGACCGGTATGCTGTATCAAACCCTGCCTGAAAAGGGTCGTCCTGTGGTATGTCATTGACATCATCGTTCAAGTCGACCGTTACACTTGGCATACCAATATTTCTATGGGCTTGTCGTGCAGTCCTAGCCATATGGCCTGTCGCCCGATCAACTCCCCATAATTCTTCCATCAAGTCATAGTACCTAATGGAAGACACTCTCCATTTAGCTGCAGCTGGCTTCGCCTGCAAATAAAAACCATGATTATCACTCATAATTATTATGTTTCACTAATTCAATAAATCTCGAATGTTAAAACATTACCTGCAGCAGGTCATGCCATACTTCAGGCTCAGCTGTAAACCGTTTCGTGGACTCATCCCACGCAAATCCACTAAGTCCACTAAACAAGTCGTGAACCTCCTGCCATCTATCCTTCAGACTTTTTTGTCTATTTTTAACATTATTTTTCGTGATACCCGTTAATCTAGTCTGTCGGAGGACTTCAACAATATTATTGTATGCTTGGGTTGTCCAACTACCATCAACCCGATTGCCCAACCTAGCCTCGTCAAGCATGGCAGTCAATAAACGAAAGTCCATGTCATCAGTCCATTTGGTGACCTCGCGGACTGTAGTCGAGGAATCAGGTACAACAGTTTTTCCTCTGTTCATTTTCCACCTATTTTTTGCAAAAACAAGGCACGCAATGATGATAATCATATGTAAAATTTATGAATAAAAACTTGTAACAGAATAATTTATTACAATTAAAACAGTACATGTTATTAAATACATTATTAAATACATCATCTAATTATTAGTATAATTTGTCCACATTTCATATGCTATAGCATCCCGTATAGTTGACCCTTCCCTATGATCATCCTCACGAGCTTGAGTTGCATGGTAACCATAGGTTGTTCCATCAACTCTCGATCAACCTCTACTAACAGCGATTCATCATTGTCTACGCCTCGAAGAAAATTGTGTAAAATGCAACATGCTAGTACAATATTCGTCATTGTATCGAATGAATAATGAGGTTCGGTTCCACTAGCTATTATAGGAAATATTTTCTTCAAGACGCCAAATGTTCTTTCAATCACATTTCTAAGTGACGAATGTCGATGGTTAAACAATTCTCTTGGGTTTTGTGGAGCTCTTCGAGAATACTCTTTAAGGTGATATCGAACCCCTCGATACGGCGTAATTATTTGTCCTTTTAACATAAATCCAGCATCCCCAAGTAGTATTTACCTAATTAAAGTCATTGAAGTTATACTCATTATAATATCATAAGTACGTTACTATACACTAATTACGAAGTAAATAATAACTAACCTTGTGGTATGATAAGTGGATCTTCTCTACCTAGGACATCCTTTAATATTCTTGAATCAGATGTTGTTCCTTCCCACCCTCCTAGAACATATGTGAATTTCATGTCGAAATCACAAGCTGCGAATACGTTTTGGGTTGGCCAATCTTTTCTTCCACGAAAATGGGGGGCATCTGATCTTGCTACTTTAACTCGAACATGAGTTCCATCTATTGCCCCTAAACAATCCTAAGTACAAACAATATGATAGTAATACGTTATTTTTAATGTTCAAATACGTCTATGTGATGTAATAATTTAGTTTGATACTGAATTACCTTAAAGTACGGGTAAAACCGGCTATTGTTTAAGATATAAGGATCAACATTTCTGCCTGATGGCTGAACTAACATTTCTCCCTCCAACATAATGACCGCATTCAACACGTTATGAAAGTGTCGACTAACGGTTTCCCCAGATCGATGGAAAAAAAATGAAACACTTCGATTTTAACATTGTGTCCGATAATATGGAGGAATTTAGCCACTTGTTCTTCCACTATTGATCGGAAGGCATCCTTGACCAATCCAGTTGCCCTTACTCGTTCACATAAGTTAATGAATGCCGCAGGTCCCATGCGAATAATGTCACGACATTGTTCGGTGTGAATAAGGTATGACATCAACTCATTCCTACGACGTTCTTTTTGAGAAATGAAGTCCCTAATGTTACTTATGGGACAACGTATGGTACACAACATATTTAACCCAAAAGCTACGAGACAAAGGATTGTCATTGCTCCTACTTGGGTTCGCATTTGTATTTGACTTTGTATTTGTGTAATTAAATTCAAGTCCAAATCATTATCCATTTCTTCATTGTCTAAACTAACAACATCGATATTTTCGTCTGGCATCTGAATATTTTTCGAAATAACAAATTTATTATTCTAATCAAATATAATTAAAAACAAAAATATAAACCCTAAAAAAATATAACCTAACTTTAATATATATCAAAGTGAGAACATAAAAATATTAATATTTAATATTATTATTTTATTTATATCTATAAATTAAATAATTATTTAACTTATATATATATATATATATTAAATATTAAATATTTAATATATATATATAAATTAATTATAATTATTTAATATTAATATTTAATTTATATATATATATATATAATATTAATATTTAATATAATTATTTAAGGTATTATATATTAAATATTAATTATATATATATATATATATATACGGATTAATAACAAATTAATGTGCCCAGAACGGGCCGTTCTGGACGCATTTTGCATGGCTCTTTGACATACCCAGAACGGCCCGTTCTCATACTAGAACGGGCCGTTCTAGGGTTGAAATTTATCCACAAAGCCCAAAAGTGGAACGACCCATTCTGATTTCGCATATTTCTCATAAAATGCATTTTGAAACGGGCCGTTCCGGGACCGTTCCGGGTTCCACTGTTAGCGAAAATACCCTGCATAATCGATTATGCTTGGCACATAATCGATTATGGCCTTGCATAATCGATTATGTAGCCAACCATAATTGATTATCCTCCTTCATATATATCAAATGACATCAAACTAACCTTCAATGGAGGAGCTCCTTCCACAATCACTCACCACCAACACGCACCAGCCACCACCAGCCACGCACCAGCCCGTGAAGAACGTGAGCAACACCAACCGAAATTACTCAACCGAAATTCTGTCCAGAATACCACAAAGAGAGCTTCCTCTTATATTATTATTTCAAACGCAACGACAAAGCCCCTTCAATAATCCCAGTCAACAATGGCAGAGATTCCTGCCAGTATGCATGCATGAGACAAGGACGGTTCGTGAAATGGCAGAGATTCCTCTGCTGCATGGCACATGCATGGGAGGGGCATTTTCGGATTTTCACAAATCCTACGTGTCTTTCACCTCCTTTTTTCCCTTTTGTGCGAGGAGAGCAACAGTGCTTCTCCTCGCTTTTCTTCGCCTTTCCTTCGTTCTAAATCAGGGGAAACAAACGGATACTTTCCACGCCTTTCTTTACTCGTGAACAATACTTTCCTGGAAACAAACACTACCGTAATGTTTAATTTTTGCATGTCACATCACTTATTAAATCATATGTTAGGTCACATCATATGGTAATTGCATATCATATCACTTACCAAATCATATGCTAAGACCCGCCATGTGGTAATTGCATGTGATATCTCACTTTAATTGGTTGTTGGATTCGGAAAGTATTGTCTCTAAAGTAACAAATTGTTAATATATTTTTAAAAACGTAAATTTATAATTATATTAATTTGAAATTAAAAATATGTGTGATTAAAGTGATACTACTAATATATATTCAAAGACTATAAAGACTATAAAAATAATAAATAGTTAAATTTAAAATTTTATTTAACATTCTATTGATTTATTTAACAAAATTTTTAATTTTAAAAACTTGTATAATAATATTTTACAAATTCAAGAACTAAAATAAATGTGTATTCTTAAATTATGTTAAATTTGTTATGAAATATATATAACTGAGTTAGTCAAACTTTCAAAATCAAAATTATAAAGATCTAGTAAAAAAATATTAATTAAGCTGATTTAAACTTTGAAATAATTGAGTATTAGAGTTAGTCTAGTGGTTGGATGGGGAGGGATTAAAGTAGTCAGAAACATGAAGACCTAGGTTCAATCCTCATTACAACTATTTTTGTAATCTTTTCTATCTTTAAAAAAAAAACTTGAAATAATTGGTTCACTATAAAAAAGACTTCTTATTTTTATTTTAAAATAATAATATGATCATGATTGATTTAATTTTAGTCTAATATTATGATAACTGAAAGTTATATTAACTTTATTTATTTAGTTTATAGTTATAATTATGATATTATTGTGTATTGTTAAAATTAAAAATTAAATGTTATCACTGGTTTACATTTTTGCAATCTTAAAAGTTAAATCCAAAAATGGCATGCAATTCATTTTCTAAAACAAACAGTTTTTTTTTTAAATACTTTTTATTTATACAATTAATAAAAATAGAATATGTTTATTTATTAATAGTTAAAATATCAATTGCATAAAAAATCAAAATATTATTTAATAATTAGTAAAATAAAATATGGATTAATACTCGTATTGTGTTAAGAAAATAAACTTAATTAATGTATCAAAAGGAAAATAAAATTAATTAGAATTAATGTATTAATATTATAAAACTTTTTCAAATTCATATTTAATTATATATTAGCACATATAATAAGTTTTATTTTATTTGTCTTAATGATTATTTTTTAAAAACATATATTTAAAATAAGTTTTAAGTAATTGAGTGTTTAATTATTTTTTTTTTGAAAGTGTGCATGTTTGATAAATATTTTGTTAGTTTTAGTTAATTTTCCAAGTTGAATTTTGTTTTGATCAAATACACCTGTTTTTTTTAGGGTTGGTCTAATGGAGATTATGGTAATTTATGCATTTTGATAAGTTCTAACATTGTTTAACCATACGAGTAGTGTTCGATAAACAAACTTATTTTAATAACTCGTGCTATTTTTTTCTCACTATTTTAAGTAGCATTTTTTAACTTTTAGATTTGTATATTTTATTTTTCTTTTACTATTAAAATATTTTTTCCCTTCCATGACATATTGAATGTAATGAAAGTATGAATTATACTTGGAGGTAAAAATAAATTAGAAAGGTTTGTGATTATTAAAATGGTTAAAGTTAGACTTTTTTTTAATTATTATTATTTTAGTTTTTAATTATGATATTTAAAAAAAGTAGATCTCTCTACTCTTTGAGCACCTTTTAGATTGCCTAGTTCTCACTGAACAATCCTTTGACAGATAATCTATTTGGTTACATCTAAAACACTTGTTCTCGGTATACAGACAACATCTAATGAAATGAGTTCCTTCGCATACATAACATCTAAGACTAACAACTCCACCCTAAGCCCTTCCCCTTGTTGTGTCAGTAGCAATGTTTTAAAACCCGGACCGACTCGGCCAGTCGGACTGGTTGGACCGGGAACCGGTGGTCCAGCCGATTCGAATCTGAAGTTGGATCGGTTATGCAGTCGACCCATTTCAAACCGGATTGAACCGGTCAATTTTCCGGTTCAACCGGTGAACAGGTGGGTCAAACCGGTTCAACCACTTTTTTTTCTTATTTTTTTTAAAATTTTTTAAGGGACCATAAATCACAAAAATAATAATGAAAATTGAATCTCTTAATGAAAAAGCAAGGAGTCTTATTAAATATAACAATGACTACTTGTTCTAATATATTTGTTTGCAATATATACAACTTAAATAACTTTTATAGTATATTATTAATTTTAAATTATATATTTAATAATGCAATATCTATGTAAATATTACATATATTATTTTGTGATATTAATTGCAAGCATATTATATATGTACATATTATTTATATTTTTAATTTGTATTAATATACCGTTTAACATGTAATTTTTTTATGTATTTTTTTACAAAATAAAAATAAAAATAATTTTAAATAAGATAGAAAAATTGAAATTTAAAATAAGATGAATTTATTAAAATTTATAAGTATAAAAAATATATTTAATATAAATATTTTTTTAATAAAAATCGAGTCATGCGGTTCAACTAGTGACCCAACGGTTCAACCTTTGACCCACTGACCCAGTACCTTAACCAGTTCGATGACCGGTCCGGTTTTTAAAACTATGGTCAGTAGGTTTCCTTGTGACCAGACCCCTTTGTTAAGGTTAGGACATATCATAAAGCTTCTCTATAACCTTCAACCCTCTTGGATCCAACTAGTCTTAGAAGTTTTCACTACTCAATTACCACCTTCCAACCTCTCAATTACTTTAGCCTTTTATACCAAGGTTGAAAACTTGATGGTTATAAGCACCACCACCCTCTTTGACTTATGCTTCAAACCCTCAGCAAACTTCTTGCACTTCTAGGTTTTAGAGATAGTTTGAGTAAAAATGTGTCAAGTGTTCGAACCTCATTGCATAATCTGAAACTGACAAGTACTCTTGGTGTAGTCTTATGAACTCAATCTCATGAACTTTACCACCTAGGCGTGCCTCGCACTTTTTAAGAAATACTTTTCAAGAAACACTATCTTGAAGTATTCCCAATCAACAACCATTCCTCAAACAATCAACATCTACTAAGTGCACCTCCACTAGTATTCTACCTCTTCAACCAACATGTATTTCGCATAAGCTAACTTCTTATCCAAAGAGCATCATAACACAATAAATATTTTCTCCATCCCATAGATATAGTGGTCAGCTGCCTCTGGATCTGCATCTCCCCTAAACTAAGGAGGGTGATACTTCCAAAACTCTATCAAGTCTTAACTCTCCTGAGACCCAATTGGTCTGGTTGCCTCAACGATAGTTTGTTGTGTTTCCACCTAAGCAAAGTAGGTGTTCTACTGTTGCATAGCCATGGTCATCATCTCCATGGCACATGCTATCTATTTATTTGATCTAAACGTCTTATACATAAATCAATAAATTACAACACAACAACTTAGTTTCTTAGATGTCGCCACTTAAACAAGGAAATCTAATACTATTGTCAGGGTAGAACAATTGGGTATAGGCCTACCACGGCATTAGCTAACTTAACCAAGCCTCCTATGTAATTAGCGACTAACTACCCTCCAAATACTATACCCTTTTGATACTTAGTTAAAAACTAAGTTCTTGACTTCGTACTTTACAATTGATTGGTCACTTGTAATCAATGTAGCTCAACCTTGTCCACACATAGTATTAACTAAGTTTTAAAGGAGATTCAACACAATTATCCACTTCAAAGGTTAACTTTCAAAGAAGGGTTTTCAATAAATTGGGCTCTAAAAGAAACACAAAATAGTATTCACACAATGAGATATACAACTTTGGAAAATCTCCCTTCTAGTCTTAAGTGGTCATCACAACTTAACAATGCAACAACTTTTTACATATTCAACATAATAACGAAATCAACATACAACTCTAAATCTCACAACATACATCTCAACTTATATTCAACTTCTCAAGTAACAACCCACAACATAATTATCACACACAACTTCATCTCTGCAACTCATTCATCATATACTCATTTAATAACTAAATCAACAAGTATTCGACACTTCATTAACTACATCATCGTGTTTTTCTTTAGCAACCAACACCCGACACTACAAAGCCAACGTTTGACACCATCTAGGTAGGGAGCTCTTTGCCTCGTCTACGCTTGGCGCTACACAATGTGCGCCCAGCGTGGCTAAGGTAGAGGTCCCTAAGACCTCGCGCTTGACATGGTGAAGCACCAAGCCCGACCCCATCTTAAGCAGAGGATCTTTGCCTAACTCATATTCGACATCGTCATACCAAGGCTTAACATAATCCAGATAGAGAGCTCTGGCTTGGCCACGTTGGACGCCACTCAACTTTGGGCCTAACACCATCAAGTTAGAGAGTTCTCAAGGTCCTCATGACTGATGTCGTTCAAGCCATGCTTGATGCCATGTCAACTTGAGACAAGTCTCTCTCCTTACATCCAATGCCACTGATCTTGTGTCTAACATGATTGAGACAAAAAGTATTAAGTTAGAATAGTGCCCGACACCACAAAGGCACGCCCAACATGATATCAAAATTATAAATAGGCATAACTTGATTTTGACTCAAAACCTGCAATGCAACAAGAATACTATGCATGCAACAACAAACGAAAATTATACACATCCCAACCAACACATATATACTCATACAACATGCAATCACAATCATCTCAACATCATCACTTTCTTCATCATAAGTCCAACACCTCAACTTTCACCACAACCCATTAATTTTCTACCAACATGGAAAAAATCATAAGTGAAAAATTCTTAAGGGATTCATACAACATGAAATCAGTACATCATTCTAGAACTCAACAATTCCACTAAAAGGCAAAAATCTAGCTTCCTTTACCTCGAGTAGCTTGAAACCAAGATAGAAGAGAAGAAACTCCAAAGCCCGACAATACAAATTCAAATGGATCAACAACTTGATTCAAGGCTTCTGAGCACCTAAATTCACCAACAAGACAACATAATAAAGAACAAAGAAGGAAATGAGAAGATTGAAAGAAAACGAAATTTACGGATCAAAAATCTTCTCCCTAGAATCCTTTCTCTTATGAAGTTGAGGAAAATAGTGTATGAGGTTTTGTTCAAAATAAAAACCTTATATACTCTTCCTCTTAGAGTCAAACTAACTCTCTGCACAAAGAAATTTTTAACACTACTAAACTCTTAAAGAACCATTAGACCTCAAAGTCTCTGAAGACTAATTAGCAACACAACTTAACAACATGAAAAATTTAAAATTATTATAACACTTCCACAACTCATAGTGTTACACCTCTCACCTTTAAGAGATATTGTAGACAAACACAAGTCTTTAGGGTGGTCACCTTCCAAATCTCCTAGTAGCTTTTTAGTTTCTTCAAAACCTAGAGGACAAAACATGAATGTTAAAATAAAAAGCGTAACCCTACTACGCTCACAATCCTAATTTATAAAAATTTTCCTACCCTTATTTTATTTTTAAATAAAATATAATTAAATATTTTATAATATAAAACGCATATTTTCTAAAATAAATTTAATCAAAAATACTTATTTTCTCCAAATACTTACTATAATAATGATTTCACAAATATTTCTTTATTAATTAAAAATCTTTAAAATATTTTATAAAATCTCTTTAATTAATTAAAACATCATTTTATCATTTTATAAAATTTAGGTTGTTACAAAATGTTGTGTATTGATGTGCATTCAATAGAAGGAGTTGTTTGTAATTACTAAAGATTGTTATTAAATGTAAAACAAACAAATTCTTTCTCATTAATATATGATTGTGAGAGAATATCAATAAAACAAATACATACAAACAATATATGTTGGTTTTTGAGTTTTTTTTTTGGTATTATTTTTTTTTGTGTTGAAACTTGTCTCAATATGAGATCACTAGGGTTAATCTAGTGATTAGGTAGAGAGGGGTTGGGATAGTTAGAAGCATGAGGATCTAGGTTCAATTCTCATTGCAACCATCTTTATAATCTTTCTTATCTTTACCAAAAAAAACATATGTATGAAAATTATTAAACCTAATTAATTTCAAAAAGAAAAAGTTTCATAATCATGGTAAAAATTTCTTAAAGATGAGACCAAAAAATAATTAAAAGTTCAAAAAATCTAATATCATATTATTTTTTAATTATATATAAAATATATTTTACGCATAATTTTTACCATGCTTATAATTTTTTTATTTAAACAACAATTAAATTTTATAATTTTGATATAAGTAAATCTATTATTACATATTTTACGTCTTGAATTAATTAAAAATTAATTCAAAATCATCTCATAAAATTTAAAATAATTTTTTAAAAAAAGAATCAAATTAATTTTAAATATAATAAATTAAAAATTAAAATAAACATTTTAACATATAAAGAATCAAAATAAATATAAAAAATAAGATAAAAGACTAAAAGAGAAATTTAACCAAAATTATTTTATAATATCTCCCATTAAACTTTTTTTTTATCAATTACTAGCATGCATAAAATTTAATCATACATTTATAGTTCAATGAATTCATTTAATAATTTATTACTTTCAATTAATAATTCTCGATCATCATATCACCTACTTATTTTATTTTATTTTTATGGCACTTTAAAAAAGTTAAATTAAAAAAGAAGACAAGGGCGTGTCACGTCACGTATGGAACTGTGGGCTGCTAGCACCAACCTAGTATAAGTTTGGGGCATACCAGAAACCATTTCTTAAACCCTTTGCTCTCTCTCTCTCTCTCTCTCTCTCTCTCTCTCTCTCTCTCTCTCTCTCTCGAACAACATCGTTTTCTCCGCTTTCAACACCCACCATCTTCTCTTCTCTGTAAGCCCCTTTCATATTCTTGTTCTACTATGGGTTATTATTTTTTGAGCCTGTTATATCTCTTCATCAAACCTTGATCATATTTTTTCTTTTCTCTTACCAACTGCATATACATATCTTGTGATTTTTGTATCAAACAGCATCTTCAACTATTCATTTTTTTTTTGTTAGAGAACGATAAAATATATCTTTTTTCTTAAACCCCCTTTGATGGGGTTTGGGGTTTTTGTGTGACCAATTATTTTGTTGAAATATTTTACATCTTTTGCAGTTTTGCTATGCTCTCTTTTTTATTCGTGTCTTGCACTGTTGCTTGGCTGGGATTGTCATCTAATTAGGAGGTTTCGATGCAAAGGGACAAACTTTTTGTTGTTTGTCGACTTTATTTCTTTGATTGTTTAGTGATGCAGTTGGATGTTGGTTCTAGAGTTTCAGGGTCTGTCTCTAGACTGGTTATGAAAGTGTTTAAGCTTTATGTGCATATTATTGTTTGAGGATATTGGATTCGAGACCGAATGTGCTGTTTTGTATGTTGGTTTTGTTGTAATTGTAAATTGGAGCTTCGAGTGAAGAGCAGAGAGCCACCAGCTTGCTTCTTCTCATACTGCTCCGTAAATCAATAGCCTTTTCGTAGAACAGGAATTGAATTGGTTCCATTCTTGTTAAACTTTTATGGCATAAATTTATTCAAATGTTGTGGTGTGAACTGTGAAGTTACATTTACAATTTTCTTTAGGATTAAAACTATTTTACTGACTTACCTGCCTACCTTTGATGTAGTTGTGATAGTTCTGTTGTTCTCTTCTCTGGTTCTGTAATGTGAAATCTACAACTTTAATGTCATTGCCTACCAGATAGTTGAATATTCACTAGTAAAGGGGTCTTAGCATTATGACACAATGGGATGGGAAGAACTAAGCAAAAGGAAGTATCAAAGTTACTCTCCATTCAATCATTTTTGTGTGTTGAATGTGTGGGCTATTGATTGACATAATTGAGTGACATGAAATAATAAGAATAAACTATCAGATGTTTCTACAAAATGTGGTGCTGTGTCTTGCTGTGTTTTGTCGGTTGGTTGAGTATTGTGGGTCAAATCTCGAAGAGAAAATCCTTTGTTCCTACTATTAAGGGCTATTAACCTGTTTTGATATAAGTTAAAAACACTTTCAGAGTTTCTCTACTGAAAATAAAAAGTATTTTTCAGTAGAGAAGCTTTTAAAAGTGTTTATAAGATTGTATCCAAATAGGTTCTGAGGCCTAGGTCTCCTATAAACTTAAATTGATAGGTGAAGACATAGGATTGGTTTTACATCTCTAACGCATATATCATGATTAAGACATTTTTAACAATGTAGTGGCACAGTAAAAAATCTAAAGATTACTTGTGGAGATAAAAGATAGTTTATTGCACATTCCATTTCAACACTTGCACCATAATTTTATACTGTGTTTTTATCCATATCAATGATGCAAGGGTATTTCAAAATCGATGACACACCTAAATCTACACTAAATGGATACCTAAAGAACTCAAAAGTAACAACAATGTTAAAATTACCACATTCCACGTACTCATGTCGTACACAATTTCTGTACTTGTGCAACATAGATCAGCAATGATTCTTGTATAGTCTTTGTCCTTCATACAATTATAATCCAGGAAATTTTATTCTTTCAGTTTCTTCTGAAGGTTATTGTTATTTGATGAATGCATTTGCCAAGCAATGACAGTCTTGTAGAACTTTAATTGAATCCAGTTGGATTTGAAGTCTTAATTTTTATTCATTAGTAATAGTATATACAACATATCTTAACCGTCATTGCCCTTTGTGAAATAGATAATCACTTATCCCACAAAAGGTAAATTTTGAAGTGTTGATTTATTTTCAGGCTAATCATGGCAACCTTGTCAACTGTGAATCTCTCTCCCCATTGCATGTTTCAAACTCCAAGCAAAAATCAATCCACTATTTCCACCACAGTGAAGTGCCCTTCTTCTCTGGGTTCTGTGAGGAGCGTTTCCAGATCTTTTGGCCTGAAGTCATCCTCTTCATTCAGAGTCACTGCCATGGCGTCTTACAAGGTTAAGCTGATCGGCCCGGATGGAAAAGAGAACGAGTTTGAAGCTGCTGACGACACTTACATCTTGGATGCAGCAGAGAATGCTGGAATTGAACTTCCTTACTCTTGCCGTGCTGGAGCATGCTCCACTTGTGCTGGGAAGATTGTTGCTGGTGCAGTGGATCAGTCTGATGGCTCATTCCTTGATGACAACCAACTGAAGGAAGGATTTCTGCTTACCTGTGTCTCATATCCAACTGCAGACTGTGTTATTGAAACTCACAAGGAAGGAGATCTCTACTGAGTGACCAATGCTGGCCTTGAAGTTGGGAAGTGGGAATTTGAGGTAGACTTTGCAACTAGGTTGCTTGTTCTGCTTTAGAATCAATTTTTCTTTTGGGGTTATTCCTTATTAGTGATTTGGGGTAATGATTTTTGTTTGTGCAAGCAAGCACTGTGATCTTAAGTCGATAAGCACCTTCGGTTGGTTTTGAAATGTGATAGTTTTTACGTGTCTTTACTCATTGAGTATATTAAAAAACATGTTTGGTTACATTCTAATATTCTTAAAAATATATTTAAAATTTTAAATAAAAATAAAAGTTGCAAGGGTATTAAAAAAGATCTTCTCATATTTTCATGAGAATATTATTTTGAGTATATTAAAAAACATGTACCATATTTTCTTAAGTTGCGAAGCTTTAGAACATTAGTGAAATAAATAAAAAAAATTTGAGCATCTTTGAATAAATTAATGAATGTATGTTTCATACGGCGCATTTAAATAGTTATGTTACAGTTTTTGAATCCTTGAATAATTTAATAAACGTTAGTTCCATATGGCACATTTAAATAGTTAAAATACAATTTTTGTTTGATTAACATTTTGCTCGCCTAAGCATAAGGGATATCTATTGACACGTTCTCTATTCCTTTTGACTATAAAATATGTTAATCTAGATATGACTATGAAGCTGTTGACACATATATATATATATATATATATATATATATATATATATATATATGAAGAAGGTTATAATAATATCAGTATAACTTTTACTAAGTATTACACTGCTTAATAACTTGTATTAAATTTGAATTTTGTAAATTTAAACGTTAGATTGAAAGTTCTTTACTTTTAGATTATATATACAAAATTTTATATTAATACAAGATAATTTAATACTTCATTCTTATAAAATAAAATTGACGTAATATATATATTTTAAAATATATTAAAATATGAATATTTTGATTATCTTCAAGTTCTTGTTCAATTTTAACAAAATTTGATATACACGTATAAAGTGATATGAACTTTCAATCTAATGATTGAATTTATAAAATTCATATTTAATATAAAGTTATTGAGCGGTATAATACTTAGTAAAAATTACACTGGTGTTATTATAACCCTTCTCTTTATATATATATATATATATATATATATATATATATATATATATATATATATATATATATATATATATTAAACAATATATATGTATTAAACAATAGGCATTAACATGTTTTAATGACTTCTATCTACCTTATTGTTAAAGTATTTCGGATGTATTTTTTAACAATTATTCTCGTGTGAGCTTTATAGTTCCATACGTTTGTAGCTTTACTGATTCATATAATCATATCGTTATCATTTATATATAGGTGTAATTTTAAGAATGTTTCTATTTACTTACTTATTGAAATACTTAAAAAAAAGACTTGTGCAAAACACAGTTATCTTTCCTAGTAATGTAATAAAAATAACTAAAGCTCCTACAACGCAATTAATTAGTTATATTGCATCAACTTGTTTGATTAATTTTTGTTCACCTAAACAAAGGAGGGAGCCAGTGTTTATACTACTATAGTACCTATTCTCTTTTTATTATTTTTATTTTAAAATAAATAAATTAGGGGAAAAAATTCCCATTTATCCGTCCATACTCCATATCGAGTTTCAACTTGCGTGAACTTATAATAAAGTGTTCTTCGAAAGAAAAAGAAAACACTGCAAATTTCTGTTTTAAAACTTAAACTGCGAATTTCTGTATTTAAAACTTTAGTTCATCAAGTTTACTCAAATTCCATATGTCAATAGTGGATTTATAAAAAATTGTGAAATATTGGCTAGCCAATAACTATAACTTAATAAAGGGGATAACCTTTTTTTTTATATATATGATATTTTCTTTTCAATTTTATCCTTCTAATTTTTAAAAATCATTCTACAAATTATCCACATCAATCAATTAACTATTCATTAATATATAATTTTTACATTTTTTTTAAATAAAGAGACACGAAATACCTCTATTTCTTATTAGTAAATATAGAGACAATGATAAATTAAGTAAATTTAAATTTAACCAAATAAATATGATTGTTTAGCCAAACATGATTTATATTTAGAGTATGATTGTGTTGATTATAATTTTATTCCTATTTTTTTTTTTATTTACCTCTCTTAGGGATGTACTTTTTCACATGGATTTTAAATAAATTTGTTGGCAAGAGTTAGACCCTTCCATTTAAAAAAAATGATATATTTATTTGTTACAGAGCTAATAAAATCTAGTATATTCTGGGTCAAAAATATGTTTTCTTGACATAATTTTTTTAAAAGACTTGGTTAAACATATATAAAAGTGTAGCCTAGTTATAAGCTTGTTTAAAAACATACTCTATGATAAATTAACATAAAAAAAGGTAAAAATAAGTATGTTAGACTTTATGGGAATAAGTCTAACTTATTTATATGATATAAATATATTTTAAAATTTAATATGACATTCATGATAACTTATTTAAAAAATATTTTATAATAAAACTTCTAAATTGAAAATGAATTTCTTTCAATAAACTTAAGATTGACTCTTAATGTAGGTGGACATGCTTAATATTTAAAAAGATAAATAAATTATGATTTATATATATTATAAAAATTTTGATATAATAATAATACTAATAACAAATATTTTTATTTATTTAAATAGGTTAGTGTGTTAAGCTTTAAATAATTTTTTAAATGACTTAGAGTATGATTTTTTAAACTAAAAAAGTTTTACTTAAAGTTATAGCCTAATTTATTTTCCATGTAAGTCTGGTCTAGCTTGAACACAATATAGACTAGATAAAAAATCCTTATAAATGACCAGACATATTTCCACCCTATACATGAACGAAATGCTATACCAATTTTTGGGATGCATTATGCATAGCACAAGAAGATTTATAATAGCTTCATAGTTGAGTAATGGATCCATTGTTTGCAGAGGAAAATATTGACTTTACTCTAAATGGGTTCTCAGAGCCCAAATTCCATTCGTTCATTGTGTAATGACAAAGGCTGAGCTAGGAGGCATGGCCCAACTATAATAAACTGAACAAGAGGATTAAACCTTAGTTGAGGTATGAATTGAAGTGGAATATACATTGATGAAAAAAATTATAAAGAATTATGAATGCTCTAAATCACGTATATATCTTTTTTCCAACCAATGAAATCATGGTTGTCTCTCTTGATTATTTTAGGTGGGGTTCCATTATTTCTATTGTCTGATTAGGTGAAGCCAAGTTGAGAGTTTCAAAAGCTGTTTGTTACTACATAAGTTTTTGTATAGAGAGATTTGTAGGGTAGGGTAGAGGGTGCATGCATGATGGTTGATGGTAGTTGTTGCTACCCACCAACCCTTTCTAATGAATAGAAGGATTGGTAATTGGTAAGGGCACTAAGGTGAGTGAAAATGGGTCTCATAACATAACATAACATTTCACGTAGCTTTGGAAAAGCACAAGCTGAGATGCAACTTTTTGTTATTTTCCTACTTTTCCAAAGCAAACAAATTTTATCTTTTTTCTTCCCAAGTCATTATTACAAAAAATATCATATTGATACCACTCAGTAAGATTTAATAAGAATTATAAATGTATGCATTTTAAAACAGCACATTTTAAATGTAAAATCGGTTTAAAAAATTCAAATTAAAAATTGAAAGAAAAAAAACATTTTTACAGTATATAATATAATTTAAGTTGATATCATTAAAAATGAATGACACAGTTTTTATTTTTATTTTTACAAAACTTGGATACAATTTCTTATATATGGTTAGTGTTGTTCTCACTTTAACAATATGTACTTGCATTTAATGTAGGTCTCATTATTATACATTTATACGTATTAATAAGTTAAAATTTTAATTCTGATTGGAGAACAACACCAACTATACCTAAATTTAAGTTTTTCTTTTTCCTTTTTTGTATTCATATTAATTTGTAGGCACCATAAACTCACATGATGTTAGACAATTTATGTAGGGAGAAGTCATGTCCAATCTCTATCACAACAGTTACAGAATCATGAGCAAGATTAATTTTTAGTCCAATGAGTTCAAGATGCTCATGATAAGACAAAAACAATAGTAATATTTGAAAAGTTTGATTTGATTTATAAAATAAATTAAGATGAATTAAGTAATATTAGAATTTGTTTGGATAAAGTTTTTCATAAGTATTTCTTATGGAGAAAAATGAGAAGAAAGATTGAAATAAGTTTAACACTAACTTACTGTGGCAAACCTTTTAAGGGATAAGGGGGAGCCACGGCTCCCCCAAACTTTTTTTTAAATATTTTTATATATATTCATATATATATAGATTATTTTATAAAATGACTAATGATAGTATTTTTTTTAAAATTTTATTATCATGCATATTTATTTTGAGTAGAGAAAATAAAATAATTTGTTATTTTTTAATTAGTAAAAAAATTAATATATATAAAAAAATTAATTTGGCACCCTCAAATTTTTTATTGATGTTCCGTCACTGCTAACTTATGCATGAGTTAAAAATAAGATTTTGAAGAAGTTAATAAAAAAAGTACTTATGCATGAATTAATTTTAGCTCAATGCATCTGTAACGAGGATGCTTAATCCTCAGAGATGCTTACTTGTATCTCCCCTCCTTAGATCTACTATCGCATGGAGAATCATCTAAGATTAGTGGCTTTAAGCATTGCAACTTCAAATTTTTAATTAAAAATTAATATTATAATATATATTTTAAGTTAATAAATAAATTATTAATGATATGTAAAAATGTAAGATTTTTTGAGGGACTTAAATATATGCTAAATTGGAAAGGAGAACATTGATAAAGATGCTTGAATTAAAAAAAGTAAAAAATAAGTAATATGTACATGTAGGTTCCACTTAAGAACCTAAAAAATATCTCTAATGGAGATATCCTATAAAAAAAATGTCATCTATCCTTCTTAATTTTCTCTTCTAAAAGTGCTTTTGACAAATTTTACCAAATATATATATAGACCCTTAATCATTCATTAAAAAATCTAACGATTAATATTTAATCTCGTACATGATTTGTTATGTACACTATTCACTATCAATTTCTTATGAATGAGTTATATTATTTTCTTAACTTTCTAAACTCATTTTAGAGGAGCATGTTCCTTAAAAAAAAAATTGTATAAATTACAAATATTCTTCATAAAAAGTAATTTGTTCGAATTGAGTAAAATCATTATAAGTAAAAAGTTTTTTCTTCTAATATTCAATGCAATTATATTACATATCTAAAATTCAAATTTTCAATCACTGTTAAATTAGAATAATTTCACACTTAATTCATACATTTGATGGTAGATTTTTTTTGGAGTTTTAATAATGATACTGTATGATTTCATGTATGTTAGAAATTTTAATTTTATTAAATTATGAAATTATCACATTAATAATATATAGTTAGTAGCCTATAGAAGTTCTATAATGCAACTTTATATATATATATATAAAGTTTGCAACTAGGTTATTATAATTTATCATGTGTAATGTTATAATGCTCAAAGACTTATGATTATGCAAATGTTCTTTTTAAGACTTTATTGATCAATTGGTTATTAAATTACGAGTTATTTTATTAATTATTTAATTTAAAACGTTTGAATATCATAAAAAAAACAAATTAAAAAGAATCAAATCCAACTAAATTGAAACCTAAGAAGTTGGATTCATTCAATATTATACTCAAATGGAATCATATATTATTTTTTTAATGATTGAGAGATGCTTTTTAATGTAAAAATTGAACTAAAAATAGAAGTTGTTAACTTCAGAGATATAATACTTAAATTCCTTAATTAAAGATTGAGCTTGAATCCTCATTTTAGGTATAGAATACACCATTTTATTTCGATAGATGTGGATTCGATGATACATCTAAATCTTGAAAAGAAAAATAAAAAGAAAACCAAACCAAACTTCAAATGATGATAATTCATGCATTGCATCTTCTTTGTTGATCAATTCTGATGGGTATATAATTCGAATCCAATTATTATTCTCATTGATATTGTCATCATTAGCAATAACATAAGATAAGCAGCACAATTAAAAATGGAGTTATTTATAAAAGAAAATAAGTAATTGTTTGCATATTTTTGAGTTTTTATAACTGTTAATGATAGATCCAACAAGGTGAGTGATTCCGAAGATCGAAAATTCATTTTTGTGAAAACAGCAAGCACGTGCCATCTCAGAGGTTTATCAGCCGCCTTTCATGGAGGACTTCATGCACAACACGTGCGCTTCACTAACATCTCTGCAACCATTTTATTTTACTATAAAATTATTAATTATTTCATCATATTAATTATATTCATTAATTTATTTCTGCCCATTTTGGTGGCAGATTTACCGTTCAAAGTTTTCGGACTTTTCGTCTCTTCCCAGCTCATTTTTTTAATATAATATAATTAAAAACCTTGAGAGTTAATCATATAGTCATCATCATCATATTCAATAAAAGAAACTAACCCCTAAGTTTGAGTTAATCATATAGTCATCATCATCATATTCAAAATCTCAATTGTAAGTTAAGCACAGTTGATATCATATTATATTATGATTTATTTATCTATATACTGTGAGTATAAAATAGCAAGTGTCATGTTATTTATTTATTTAATTAAATAAAAATAAAATAAAATAATTTTAAAAATATAATTAGTTGTTGATAAAAAAACTTTATATTAAAATTGCATGAATGATTAGTTATTATATTATTTGATAATTAAAAAAGTATAAACTTACATGTTACCATCAAATCATTAAAAGTAATATATAATAATTCAGTATTAAGATTGTGCTGCTATCTACACCAAAGTTAGAGAGAGAATAAAATTAGAGGTGTTTAGCTAGGTTAGTATTAACATACTTAGAATATAGTGAATACTCTTTCTTTATGAAATGAGGAAGACAATAAATACATCACTATTCTTCACGATATCATGGTCCACATTACATCCAGGTCATGATTGTTTCAATGTGAGAGGGTATTTAATTTTGTATAACGCAATTTGTCATAAATAAATGAATGAATGAATAATAATCATAAATAAAATAAAATAAAAATATAGTCATAACAGATCATTAAAGATTTTGATGTGGCCAAATTAGTCTTAGCATATAAGCTTTCGTAATTAGTTAAAAGATGTAATTCAGGAGTACTATTTTTTTTTTTTTGAGAGCTGTAATAAATTTTCTTAAGAGGCCTGTTAATTTTTTTTCTTTCTTAAAAGACTATTTTATTCCAGTAGAAGGGTAAAATTGAGTTAATCTTTTTATTACAGAATTTTCATTAGTAAACCAGCTTAAACCAATTAAATAATTTTGAAGGCCTAAAATATTTAAATAAACTAATAAGCATACAATCTAAAAATATCATAGTAAAAATTATTGTTGTATATTTTATTTATTTCAATTAATTAACTTTTAAAGTTAATTTTTTTACTAAGATATAATATTTTTAATTATTAAGGAAGTATAACCTAATTGATTGAGTATGTTAAGATGCGTGAGTGTTTTAAACCTTTTTTTAGTATTATCTTTAATCCCCCACTTATCATACTTTTTAATTAAATATATTTTCTTAAAATTAACTTGTTTAATAAATAGATCTTACTATCAATATTGATTGATACAAGTGACAAGAATTTGTGTTTATTAATCGAGTTGTTCCTAATCTTATATATAAAATAAATTATCTTAAGGAAGAATACTCACCATGTAACATGGTTAAAAAAACTCACTTAACCTATGCCTAACCAGAAATGAGAAATAGACTCAAGGATAAAAAAATTACTAATATAGTGTCAATTAATTATTTATATACTTATTAATTACTTGAATAATAATTAGTTATTCCTTTTTTTTTGTGTAATCACTGTAACGATATTTCTAGATTAATCTTAGTGGATTTTAAAATTCTTTTTATTATGGTGTAAAAAAATATTTTTACTATCTAATTTTCTCTTAGTAAAGTCTATAATAATTCAAAAAATATAAAAAGTCAAATACCTTCTTTTACATAAAAGAAAAACTTGTGATATAATTAAAACGATGAATTTACAACACATTAAATAATCACTGTATGTGTGGTCCTCACATTTGGAATGAGTGGGATCAGCGATCAGGGGTCCACACTTACAATGAGAGTAGGCTTCACCAACAGAGTCTGTATTTTCATTTGTTTTGTTGTACTTTGTGTATAACTATAATGTATATATTATCTTTACAAGTCTTACATGAAAGCAAAATCATCTGTACATCATTTTTTTACATTACTTTTTACGTCATACTTATTCAGGGAAAAAAAAACAAAGAGGTAGTGTAATAAAATGCACATTTATTTTTGTTTTATTATCGATTTTAGTAACAGTACTTTCAGAATGATGTAAATAAACTGAAATAGTAATAATAGCATTGCTCTTGAAAACAGAGTTTCCCTGATCCTCACTGGACAATGATTAATATATATGTATATATACATCAAGGGTCACACGTTATGAAAAGTTTTATTAGGTGGCCAACTTTTGCATCATCTCAGTTTCTGTGCCTACAAGCGTGGTGCTCTCAGTTGTGGTCTATGGCCATCATGATCAGATCCTTCTCCTTCATGTCAATGCTTTTGTTTCTTCTCACCGTTTCGGGTTCGTTATCTACTTCTGCTTGATTCCATTTGATTCCTAGGAAAGTGGATGAATAAGAAAAGAAACAATATATGTTATCTAAGATAGTCTTATTCTATTCATACTCATCTTGGAAATGGAACATTCTAATTCTATCTATCTACCCTTGTTTAGTGTGATCAGAATAGCTTCACAAGAATGAAAAACCATGTTGATAAGAGGAATCAACTATCTCAACTTGGAAGTAGTATATATTCTCCTAATGATATGTATAATCTGACTTAAAGGACCATTTTGATTCAATGTTTGATCATTTGTGCAAGTTAAACTGCATTAACCAGATATTTCTCTTGAAAACGTGCTGATTTTTAAATTTTGGTTTCAGATATGTTTGTGCCAATCCATGGCGATGGCTTTGGAATCAACTATGGACAGATAGCCAACAATTTACCTCTTCCATCTCAAGTGGCTGTTCTTATAAAATCCATGAACGTGAGTAGGATCAAACTCTATGATGCTGATCCAAATGTTCTAGTAGCCTTCTCCCAATCCAATGTGGAATTCGTTATAGGACTTGGAAATGAGTTCCTACAGAACATGACAAATCTATCCAAAGCACAAACTTGGATTCAACAGCATGTTCAACCTTACCTCTCACAAACAAAAATCACTAGCATCACTGTGGGAAATGAGGTTTTCAATAGCAATGATACTCAACTAATGCTGAACCTCCTCCCAGCAATGCAAAATGTGCATGATGCCCTTGTTAATCTTGGACTAGACCAACAAGTTTCTGTCACCACTGCACATTCCTTCAACATAATATCCAATTCCTACCCTCCTTCATCTGGTGCTTTTAGGCAAGATCTTGTGCAATACATCCAACCCCTTCTAGATTTTCATGCTCAAATCAACACACCTTTCCTAATCAATGCATACCCTTTCTTTGCATACAAAGACAACCCAAATGAAGTGTCCTTAAACTACGTACTTTTTCAACCAAACCAAGGCTTGGTTGATCCAAACACTAACTTGCATTATGACAACATGTTGTATGCTCAAATTGATTCTGTCTATGCTGCCATCAAAGCAATGGGGCATAGTGATATTCAAGTGAGGATTTCTGAGACTGGTTGGCCTTCTAGTGGTGACCCAGAAGAGGTTGGAGCCACACCACAGAATGCAGCATTGTATAATGGTAACTTGCTCAAAAGAATAGAGCAGAGACAAGGCACTCCTGCAAATCCTTCTGTTCCAATTGACATATATGTCTTTGCACTTTTTAATGAGAATTTGAAGCCTGGTCCAGCATCAGAGAGAAACTATGGCCTTTACTATCCTAATGGTGTTCCAGTTTATAACATTGGATTGAAGGGTTATCTCCCACAGATGCCTATGGCAGCTAAATCCAATGTAAGTAGACACATGATGGAAGTTTCATATACTTTTTAAAATTCTCTCTATCTTTTTTCTTCCTTAATATTTGCCTATTTGGCTTGCAGATTATATATTTTGATCGAGTAGTTTTTAATATATATCTAATTAATGATTCCATCGCTCTTAATCTGCAGACTTTGTGTGTCAATTTTCTTGCATGTATAGTTACATGCTTGATCTTTGCTTTGGAGCTTTCAAGATGATGATCAGAAGAAGGAAGAACTCAAAGGAAACAGAGGAATTCCCATACTTATTCCCTTGCAATCGAAAGTTATTCGAGGTGAGGAAAAAATTAATTTTTCCATATATTTTTCTCCTTTTTAATAATTTTCCTTGCATTTTATCCGCAAGGTACTTGGTTTTTTCTGCGATTACTGTTTTCAGTCTTAGTGGGATACTTGAGTACCGAAACTATAATATGTTTAGATAAATTCCTCTAAAAGTATATAAGAGAAGACAATGAAAAGAAAAAAATAAAATAAGTTTATGTATTACTAATTTTAACTTAAGAAAAAGTTAACTTTATTTTTTCTTCTCTTATTTTTGGAAAAGTTTATTTAAACGGTTTGTTTAAAAAGCTAGAATGATAATATACAAGTAAAGGGATGTAGATTTTTCTTTTCCTTTATTCAAGTCTTATAGGACACATGTTAGATAAGAAGATGATTACTGAACATGTTATGGATTCATTCTACCATGTCACAGTAAATTAGAAATGATATGGTTGTGTTAGAAAGTTCTGTCAGAGGCTCAAAGAGGAAAGCCTTTTTTCATGTTACCACTTTAATCTTCACTTTCTAATAGTATTTTTCAAAATAGAACAGTTTAAAAATTGCCAATGGGAAAAGTTTTGGAACCATACTGTAGAAAGGTTCTGCCTAAATGTCAATTAAAGCAGAACCTGTCAAATGCTGTCCATTTTGTGCATGCCCCAAGTGGACTCTTGTGCCGACTTTAACCACCCCAACAAAACCTTCATTACTCTTTTGAATATTAAAATTTGGTAATGAGTCTCCATCTTCCTTATCTCCCACTTGCAATCATGCATATGAATCTTCCTGTGGATGAAATTCTTCTTGTCTTCAGCTATACAAAAGTCCAAATCAGTTGCATCACACTAAACAGAAAAGCCCTCAGAACCTCATTTCAGAAATTCAAACCCCACAAGTTTTTTCCATGGTTATGATTTGTGAACCTTATATCATATATATCTCCATCTTGTTCCAATAATTACCTCCTTTTAATTCCCAAAAAAAAAATTTAAAATTATTTTGAGATATTACACACTTTGAAACTGATATGTGATCATGATTTTATTCTTAAAAAATGTCTTGATGAGTTAATAAAAAAAATGCTTTTCTAAATTGATCTCCACTCTCAACTCTCAAGTAATATGAAATTTTTGGTACGCCGAAATATTATTTAATTAATGAAAGTGTGAAATAAGTAGTTAATGAGAAGGGTATTATAAAAGAGATGCTTGAAATGGTTAAGAATTTATACTATCTTTAACGGTGAGTCATGTTCATGCTCATGCAGTAGGAATTTCTAGCTGTGAATTATTCCGATGTCAAAAAACGTGTTGGAAAATTATGTGCTTGCGTATATGACATAATAAGTATAGTATATATCTCATAAAATGGAAAGGGTTATGAGCATATGAGTGGCTAAAACCTTTTATGAAGGAACCTGATTTAGAATTTTTGGTGCATCTTTTTAGGACAAAAACCACGTGTAATATATTGACATGAATATAGCATGGTCCATGCCCTTGAAACTTGAAAGTGAATTTTTGTATTCATTCATCACTTAAGTTAAAGGTCTAAACAGGATAAGATAATTGACAGGTAAAAAAGCATCCACTTGAAAATTTCTAGCTTAAAGAGTGATTTCATGATTCATAGGGGTGTTCATGGATCGGTTTTTTCAAAAAACCGATCCGAAAAAACCGATCCAAACCGAATCGAACCGTTTTATAAAAGTGGATCGGTTAACCGATCCATTTTTTATAAAGTGGATCGGTTTGGTTTTCTTAAAATATGGATCGGTTTTTTTTAAATTGGATCGGTTCGGTGCGGTGCAGTTATCCACTTTTTACTCATATATGGATCAGTTTTTTTAAAAAACCAAACCGAACCGAACCGATCCACTTTGTAAAAATGGATCGGATAACTGAACCGGTTTTATAAAATGGTTCGGTTCGGATTTTTTTTCAAAATGGATCGGATTTTTCAATATGGATCGGATCGGTTATGGATCGGTTCGGATCAATTTGGATTTTTTGCACACCCCTATTCCTACAGTACTGCATTAAAGAGGCACTTTTTTTTTCTTCCTGATTTAGTACTACATTGACAAACAAAATATTGTTATACCATGTTTTAATTAAATAGAGTTGAAATAAAAAATAAAAATAAAAATAAAAAAAAGCCACAAGAACGTGTTTTGAAAGTGTAGTTTTTCTTTTTTTCCCTTTTTTCCTTGCAAGTAAGCGACTGTGAAAGCATTATTATAATATGAGAAATTATATTTATGGTTAGCTCAAGAATAAGATTACTAAAACTCAAGTTTTAATTTTATGAACAAAGGTTTATTTGCTATTAAATATTACTTCCTTTATTCTTTATTATGAGAAAAATAATAATTTTATACTTATTAAAAAAATTAATTATTTGAATTAAATTTTACTAATTTCATAACATTATTTTTAAATAAGATAAAAGTAGTTAAAATTTACTTATATTTTAAAATAAAAAAGTTTATTTTTTATTTATAATAAAAAAAAGGAAGTAAAAATAAACAGGTCATATAATTTGACAGAAAAAACTCAACATATAATACCCGTTTAAAATAAATAAAATAAAATTATAATTACGTCTCAGTCATGGTATCATATTTAGAAAATTTAAGGATTTTTTAGTGTTGAATTCTCTCTTTTTGATTTCTCTATATTTAATTATTAATTAATTTAAAATATAATTGTACTAAAATTCATTAAAAAAAAGTATTAGCGTAGCAACTCACTTATGATATTAGTTGGTTCTTTTGTTTAAAGCAAATGAGATAAAATGAGATCCACAAAAAATAAATTAAAAACTTAAGTTGGATTCAAACATAGGAGTAAAAGTTAATGAATGTTTTTAAATCTTGTATAATAACAAAATATTAACTAAAAAAGTTAAAATTTCAAATTAAATTATTGCAAATGGAGTATAATAACCATTTAATTTATTAAACAAGGTTTAAGAGTAATATATATGGTGTAATAGTGACATTTCTATCAATTTTGAGATATCTTTCAAACTGTGCTTTCAGAATTTGAGTGGGAAAGGTGTGGACCTAAATCCAGAACTTTAAATCTATGCTTCAAATTTGATATATATTAAGATCAAAATTTAAACCATTCAAGTGCTGACTGCACTAAATGCATCATTTTCTACTGCATTGATATAAATCCCTAAATGTAATACTTATTTGATTGCATGTTATTGACTTTGATATATCCTTGCAGGGAGAAGGAAACTAAAACAGCACAACTTTCTCTTCATTTGTCTAAGGAAAATCCTCACTTTGAATGAAGAAGTTGGCGTTTGGTTCATATAATCTAAAACATATATCATCATTCATATAGACATTGATTTAACAGTTGTAGCAATGATCAAAATAAATCCCCGAAATTGGAGGTTTAACAACAAGGAGTATAGTAATATTATAAAATTTTAAATAAAAAAAAAAAAAGGACTACCGTGTTTTTTTGTAACATTTAAAAATTATCTTATTTTTTAATTTTCGGAAATTGTGAGAGCTATGATGTATATGAACAATTCCAAAGATTGTATCCATAAAAATATTGAATTTTGAGGTAATCGTCTTTTTTTTATTCGCTTAATCTCGATATTCAATACTGGTTAAGGTATCACATTATATATAAATTTATTAAAATAATTTTAATTGTGTTAGTTGAATAATTTATGAAATGGTGAATTAAAAAATATTATATTAAAAATGATAACATCATTTATTTATAATTTTTTTAAATATTAAAATTGTAGTTATTATGAAATTGATGAAGTATATAATATTACAAGAATACGCTTTTCATATGAAAGAGAGTATAACCACTTCACGGTATCAACAAACGCTTAGATCAATCAATATAAAGTTATTCCAACTTAATCAACTATATTAAATATTTGGGAAAAAATTGTTACCCGTAATGAATCTTGCTCGAAGTATCATACATGTGATCGATGCTAAATAAATTTTAGGTTTAAATATGTTTTGTTGTATCAGATTTAGAATAATTTTGTTTTTAATTTTTTAAATTTAAAAATTGATATTTTTAGTTTCATAATTTTAAAAGATCTTACTTTAATTCTTATACTCAAATTTTGTTAATAACTCTACCAAATTTTGTTGAACAAATATATTAGTATTCTTATAAGTGAAAACATTACATTAAATTTGTAATACTTTGCATTTTATTAATGATTGGTGTTTTTTATTAATTGTTTTATGTTGTGATTAGTTAATTAGTTGTAAAATTCTAAGGGTTTATAAATTGTAATGAATTTTTGTTGTTTAGGAGGTTAATATGAGCAAAGGTTAGATTGACCAATCTCAAAAAAGTATTTCATATTTTTTTCAAAATTTGAGATTCATAAATTCATTTTTTAAAGAAAACTAGAGAGAGAAGCTTTGAAGTAAAAAATTCTTCCTCTATCTTTCGAGTTTTCTAGAAAGTGCAGAAATCCTTCTCTTAAAATTAGTGAGTGACTGAACTAAGATTCAAGTCACTAGAGTTGAGATTTGGAGTCTTATAGTCATCGTATGAAGTTTTGAAGGAATCCATTTTCCTCCTTTTCTGATTGATTTTTAGGTAAGGGAGGCTTTTTGGTTGAACTGTTGTTGAATTTTTGTTTGATTTATTTCTCATTGTGGCTATGTTGTTGTGAATTTAAGAGTTGATTCCTTATTCGTAGGGTTTTTGGTGTTTTGAAGAAAAATTTGGTGAGCTTGATTTATTAGTAGTTGCATGTTGTGTTTTGTTGATGAAAATGGATTTGTAGTGATGCATAAATGTTATTTAGTATTTTGTATGTTGAAAATTTGTTAATTTTCAAGTGATTGAGTCAAAGTATCAAGTACAAAATTCATTATCATGTCAGATGTAACTTTAAGGCCTCAAACTTAATGTAGGTCAAAAACTCTCTATTATAAGCTAACAAATAATTAGTCATTAAAACCTCTTAATCAAATAATGTTAAAGATAAAAATATTATCCAACTAACATTAATAATTATTGTATCTTAGAAGAATTTTTAATGAAAATTATTTAAACTTATATATGAAATTCATGATAGAAAAATAATCATTTTATAAACTTCTATCATTTAAGTAAACTTAAAAGAAAAATTACTATTCAATTAATATTAAAAATTATTGCATGAGTTATAAAATTCTTATTTTTATTTAAAATCCTAAAAACCCTAAATGATTCTACTAATTAAATAATAAAAAAAAATGGCACTCAAACGTGAATTTCTTAACATATAAATATAAAGACCTGAATTTCTTAACACCACTAATTAATATTAATATGTTATGTTAAAATATTATATTAATCCAATCTGGTCCTACATATTTTTGATAAGTTTAGAATTAGATCGGATTATATGCCTTAGTCTCATTCGATGTGGCAATTGTAAAACTTTGTTTTCACTTTTGACGCGCTTACAAAATTGAAATAAAAGATTGGGTAATGGCGGGAAAATAAACCTAACTACAAAACCCTAACCCTAAATCCATTCCAATTCCAAGAATTGAAGAAGAGAATGGCGGCGGAGGCGGAGGAGCTGCCACGGGCCATCGTGCGGCGCGTGGTGAAGGATAAGCTGTCTCGTTGCTCCGAAGACGGAGACATTTCCGTCAGCAAAGACGGTCTTCTCGCATTCTCCGAAAGCGCCAGAATCTTCATCCACTACCTTTCTGCCACGTAAGCCCTCGAAATCTCGATTCAATTTCACTCAACAGTCTCAATTTTTAAGTTTGAAACCCTTCTCCCCTAATTACAAAAACTAGGATTCAGATCGGATGATCGGTTAATAGATGATGAAATTAATCCGTGGGAGGAAATAAAAATGTGAAATTATTTAGATAGAAGAAGCAGATCGGTAATGGGGTACATGTGTTATATTTGTATGTATATGTAATGTATACATATATGTGTGTGTATTGTATGGTATGTGATGTGATGGTGTGATGCAGGGCTAATGACATATGTAAGGAGTCAAAGAGGCAGATTATCAATGCTGAGGATGTTTTCAAAGCTCTTGAAGATACTGAGTTTCCCGAGTTTATTCGCCCTCTAAAAGCTTCTCTTGAAGGTTGGTCACTTTCACTTACAATCTTCAGTTCAGACCAAAGATCAGGGTCTACTAGCTCTGATTTATCTTTAGTAACATGTCAAGTTCTTGTGAAATCACCTTGTTCTAAAAGTTAGCAAGAAAACATTGTGACATTATGAAGAGAGTTAGAAGATTAAATCTAGATCATACGACCATATATAGATGGTTATGATTGAAAGTTTAATAATTGCATGACCACTTTAAAAAGCCGTTTGACTTTATGATTTAATATCAATCTATCGTGATTTGATTCAATGGTCATGATTCAGTCCTCTCTCTCTCATCATCTTGATATACCCCTTCTCTCTGTGTGTATCAGTGTATGCATATATATATATATATATATATATATATATATATATATATATATATATATATATATATATATATAGAGAGAGAGAGAGAGAGAGAGAGAGAGAGAGAGAGAGAGGCGTACAAGGTGAGAGGTGAGAGCATGTGATGAGTGAATCTCAAATGTATGTTCAACTCGGAGATGGCTATTGTTTTGATGCATTCATTGATTCTGCTGCTAAGACTGAGTTTGTTTTTTCATAAGACAATATATGATCCTGGTTTGTTAATTACTTTGTTCTTTGTTGTTGTGCTAACTGCTAAATAAACATGCATGATCAGCTAGTGTAGTGGGAAATATTTGGTTCAAAACTATAAACAGGAGCTGGAGGATCTCTTATTTTATTCATATTGAGTTACATATGTATAGTAGGAGACTAGAGGGAGAACATTTTTGAAGCAAACAAGCCATCACTTTGTAGTGTTTTGCATTAGTAAATCGGCACCTGGCAGACAGTTTGTTTTGGAAGAATTCATTTACAGTGTCTGCATAGTTTCTAGCCCACCTCACTCTTGCTTCATTGTCTAACAGAGTTTAGAAAGAAGAATGCTGGAAAGAAAGCAGCAGGGTCAAAGGGAAAGGAAGATGAGGCAAGAAAGAAAAGGAAGTTGGAAGGTGAGTCACCTGGTAAAGGTGAGGGTTCTAATAAAGGTGAGGATGCTGATAAAGATGAGTGTTCCGACAAAGGTGAGGGTGGTGATGACCAAATGGACGAATGATTCAAAGGGATGACTGAAGTTGCACTAGTTGTGACTGAGCCAGGGCTTTATATTTTGTTATGTTGATAATGTGCATGAGTCCTTGTTAATTGGATGATGTTCTTACTAGGTACTAACGTCGCAAATATAGCTTTTGATTGTTTGTCAGTAAAGCATATTCCTAACCCGTGATGTAAGGAGTATATTTGGAAAGAAATGATATTCCATCTTAAATATTGATTAGTTGCAAATTTGCAATCTTTCACGACGGGTGTGGAGAGTAAACAAAGAGGTTGTATACAAACTTACCTGTTAGATGAGATGCATTAAAAAGTCAGCAGTTTTACTGCATTTAGTTACGAATACCTGGATTGTATCTGAGTTAAATTAGGACCAAACTTATTTAAGACAAGAATGGATTGCTATAACCATGAGTAACATAACTTTTCACTTATTAATGAGATTGAAATTTGAAGAATAAATTAAATGATAGTTACTCGTAACAACCAAAATAGTTTTGGCATCGGTCCAAAAAAAATAGAAAAAAAAAGAAAGTTAACAGACTAGAGCTTTTTCGGTGAAACGAAACAAAATGAAATGTATTGTAAATATGTAACATTGACTAGTAGGTTAGACAAGCAAAATGATGAATTGAGTTGGCTTATATTTGATCCTAACTCGCCTCTAGATTTCCACCAGTTAATTTTTCAGATTTTCACTTGCCTCTTAACCCAAATGAATCTCGTTGTCTACTAGTTAAATTAGGATGAGTTAGTTCAAGTCATCAAGTTGGGTTTTGCACACTTTCCTGCATATCATCTTGTTAGGAGTATTCATGGACAGCTTTATTTTGTTACTCGCACCCAATAACTCTTGGGTCGATATGGATTAAATGAAATAATTGCCCCTACAATCGTAGGTCGTAGCCTTTCCAAATCCATGAGATTAGACTAGTTATAATCGCCATGGGTTGGTGAATTAAACCAAAATTCTTGAAGTTGACACTAATCAATCACTGAGCTTTGTGCATCATTTTAATAGTAATGATTTTGTATTTCAAGTCTTATAAGTCCATACGAGTGTAAAGTATAAATCCATGGGAAAATGAATAAGTGGGCTGGTTAGTGATATTTGTCGGTTACTTAAATAACAATGGGATGGGTGAGTTCCCTTTATTATCTCTATTATGGAACAGACAAAGGACTTCATGAGGTTTCCTCCGTTAAAAAAAGGTGAAAATATACTCCAAAACTTGTTCCAAATTATTAAAAATTTGATTTAAATAATAAAATATTAAATTAAATAATTATTTTATAATAAACTTATTAAAAAATGTTAATATTTTAATGATTCGGATGTTGATTCGGAATTTGTTTCGACTTATATAGCAATGCTCATATTATAAACATAGGAAGAATTCAACTTACACATAAAATACCCTGACAACATGAATGAAATCAGGACTGAATCTACAGAACAATTTTTTAATAAAAAAAATGTAGCATATTTTGATGCATTAAATGAGCTTGTAAAGCCTTAAGTACACATTTGAGAGAAGAGGATGCTACAATCTATAACAAGACCACTAATATGGACGGTATCTGCGCCCTTGACCACCATCATTGTTGTGCCTTCCCTTATTTGAAGGGCCACCACTCCTGTTACCACTCCAACTGCTACCACTCCTGCCACCTCTATGATGTGAGGGTGGGGCTTGTGGCTGCATTCCTGGTTGTTGCCTGCAGAATAAAATAAATTCTCAGCCTCTGGATTCAGGCAACTAGGGTTTCATATAAGGTCATTGGAATATTAATATTTTATATAAAACATCATTGCAGAATCTTCCAATTTACCAAATGTCAATGATAAAACAAGTTAAACATTTAGAGAAACAGTTCTGTTCTACTTACAAGACATAGCCAATCCGTCCATCAGCCAAAAGCATAGGCATCATGGCCATTCCAGCGGGAGTTTGACCTCCTCCATATAGCAAAGGCTGCAAAAGATACAATTCCAGCCATCAGAATCTCAGGTTAATAGATAGTGAATGTGATAGGGAATCAATAGCACATATATAGTACATAGATCACCTAGCAAGAAAATAAACTTCCTGTAGCAATTATAGTATATATGCATGATTTTAGTAAAATATAAAATATATAAAACATATCTAAATGTAATGCAATATGGATGTAGATTCTATAGAAGTTGGTAGCTCTAGAATTCCATTATTTAGCATCAACATAATGATTTATTTTCACAAAAGCTGAAGACCATACAAGAACAATTTTGGGTCTGGAAACAAGCTTAAAGGTATCAAGTGGAAATGGAAATACAAGCATGTCACCTGCGCAAGACCTGGAGCAGCATATCCTGCACCAAGTGCTCCATAGGCACCCCCAACCAAACCATAACCAACATTTGGTGGATAGCTTGGAAGCAATCCAGGTCCTGGCTTCTGTGTGTGTGATCCTCCGGACTTTTGATCAGACTGTGGTTTTGCCAGAGAGCACTCTAAAATTTGACCTGAAACATGAAAAAAGCCTAAATAATATCGACCACATTCAAATAAAATAATCATAAAAGGCTGGATATTTGGATAATATGCTTACCTTCTAATTCATATCTTTCAGGGCTTTTCAATGCTTTCATGGCATTTGACCTCTCTGCAAAATGTACAAATCCAATTCTGTTCTTTTCCTGTCCAGACTTTGTTGGTGGAAGAACCACCTTTGTAATCTTCCCATGGCGTTCAAAAAGCTTCTTTAACTGCTCTTGAGTTACATTCTTCGGCAGATTCTTCACATATACTGCCTTCACCTGTTCACATATGCAAAACAATTCACTAAATTCAATGTTTGTTTACAGAGTAATGCATCTAGGATAGAAATTGTTAAAATATGACTTACATTTAACAGCTTAGTAGTCATATATTCAGTAGCATATAATAGCATATGATAGAATATTAGTCACTTATACCTATTTTTAGTAACCATTAATTAGCGCATACACTTAATGTACTTGATAATATACACTAGCACCCCCTAAGATACTGCAAAATTACACAAAAAACCACGTGCTTTTATAACATCTACCTTATAAGGGAACATGGAGCAATGTTTTCCAAACAATTAATGGAGATTAATGTAATATCTAAGAGGCGTCAGTATCATGTTAATCTAACAATTAAGGAGAGTTAGCATAGGGGTAGAAAAAACCAAGGGATTTATCCGTAATCTCGCAAAACCTTGTCAGTGTAATTTACTCTAATATATATATTAGACAAAGCTCTTGCAAGCTAAACACACTATTTCAATATCCATTAACATAATTAGTTCATGTTAGGACATTAGTCAACTATAGTTTCAGACACAGTTTGTAGCTGTTAATTGGCTCTGTAATTAATCCTTGATTAGCTCTTGTACTTATTACTCGATGCATTCATTATATATATATATATATATATATATATATATATATAAACTGAGCCAAAAAAAAAGCATTTCTCTACCAAACAATATTTCTCTCTTTTGCCAACAAAGTATCAAAGCAGCCAGAGTCTCCATGACCATAACCTGTCACTATTTTGCTGCTAAGTTCCTAAAGTCTGGAACTCCTCTCCTATGGTGTCCCAGTTACTCTCTTCTTGTTGGCTGTGCATCAAAGCTAAAAGTTCTGGAGGAGGAAGATTTGACAGCATACATGAGATCCAAAGGTCACTCATCATTGATGATCCATTAGCCTGCTTGGGTGAGTCCAAGTCTCGGGATTTTGACAGTGGTGAGTTGATCAGACTGCATGAGACCCAAACCTCCATAGCTATCACTTGCTCCTTTCCCCTCTCTGATCCACCATTGCCCTGTCACTAGGGACGGTTTCCCTCTCCATTTTCTGTTGAAGATGGTCTTTTTAGCCCAAATTCTCCACTGAGTTTCTCCCTTTCCACTGGTTGGTGTTGATCTTCCTGAACTGTAAATATTTCAATATCTGTTTCTCAGACTGATTTGACTTCATTTGAGGTTGCTTCGCTGCTACAATGATTGTGGGTCTTGGTCAATGGTCATTGCATCAGATGCTGCATTTTTGTTTTCTGGCTCTAATGGTTGCAATGAGTAACAACCACACTGCTACCCTAGTTCTCCTCCACCCTCTTGGTTGAGTGCAGCATTGTATTCTTTTGTTGAGTTGCCTCTCCATCCTCAAGATAGACTCCTTGCTTTTTAAGAAACTTATGCCACATTTGCTTAAGTTCTTGAATTCCATCAACTCTCCCCTTCTTGATCTTCAAAACATTGGAATCCAATAACATTGATAGAAATTCGATTGACAAACCAATAAAATATGCCAAGCATAGAAATGACATAAAAACTTTTGCCTAATTCACACCATGCTGTTAAATAACTGATATCAGTTATTCTCTATGAATAATTGTCATCGTGGTAGTTTCTAATTCTAACACAACTGCCGATGCAGGATATGTATTTCCTATCACATATTCTAATAATGCATTATCATTCCCTAATTTCTACCCATAACTGCCATGACAGTTATTACACTGCCATATAAGAGTTATTATCAAATCCCATTTAAAGGTGGTTGTAATCCCCGATCACTGGTCACCTTTTTCAAGAAAACTATCATATCCGCCATTTCTTTCCCAATAAGCGAACCTTAATTTCCATATCTCCAACAACAATCCAGCACCAAATTATTATGAACCAAAAAATGGAAATCTGAATTCCAAAATTGATAAGAGTGCTAGCAACATATTCTTTAACACTTTTTTTTACCACATACCCTACTATTGGTTAAAATAAATTGAAAACTGTACAATTAGGAGAGACTCATTAAATGAGAAATGGGACAGCCAAAATTTGTGATTTCCAATAAATTATAGTCAATAGTAAAGAGTGTAAGAGTTAGAGTTAGAGAGTATATTGTTAGCATTTCTCTTGATAAAAATCTAAAAAAGAAACTAAAAAATTTTATTGAATGATTGGGAATATATCGAGTCACTTTCCACTTCAACATGCCTTTAAGCATGTTGCCAACACCCAGGCCCTCTTATCCAACCTCATCAAAAAATTTGCAAAGTTCTCCTCCTTCCTCAGGCTGCCAGACTCTATCTAGTCCTTCAAGTGCCACTCCAACAAGCCCCAAACTGGCTTCAGCATCATCAGCGATGAACACTACCTCAGGATGATGACGGTTTTGCCTTTTTTTTTTCCTTGATTGTCTTTTTTGTGGCAGTCGGATTTGTAGGGATTGGTCCTAATATGGTCGCTGATAGTTCAGTTGGGTGTTGTGTCATTGTGTGGTCAGTGTTGCTGGAGGGGGCAGGAAAAGAGGGATGCCAAAGTAGATAATGGCTGTTGTGGATGGAGAAAACTCATTTTAGGAACATTTCTTTTAGTTTTTTCTGTTATCCTTCCCTTTTTCCCCTTAATATAATGATACACAAAAGATAACTTGTGTACCAGATACGCCACCTAAATAGTTTCTTGGCACATTAACATAACTACCAATTATCAACTAAGCTTAAAATAGGAAGACACGTGAGTCAAAACCTGAGATGTAGCAGAGGAATCAGCATTTTTAGGATCAGCCCAGCTAACTGTAGGAGTATTGTCATCTAGCTTAAATGATGGGCTCATCATCTTTTGCTTTGAATACTCGGCACATGCATGATTATGATAGTCAATAAAAGCAAAGCCACGGTTATTGTTGGTGTTCTTCAAATCCTGAAACAAAGGATTGAACAAATATTAACATTGTTGTTGTAATACATCACTATAACAAAAAAAAAGAAACTAGACACTTTTATTAAAAGTGGAAAACTAAAGCAAGCACAACAGAAAAATACATACCCTGACTAGTTCTACACCAGTAACCCCAGGTCCAACCTCAGTTACAATCTTCCTCAGATCTTCCTCGCCCCAGCTTCTTGGAACATTGCCAATAAAAAGACGGTGTTTGGCTTGAGATGTCGAACATTTTATTTTTTTACCCTGGAGAGAATTGATAATTGACAAGGTCAGGATACAAAATTTCACTAAGAATTTCTGCATCTTCAATGTTTGTAATACTAGAGTAGCAATAAAAAAGCCACCAACTTAAAGGAGAATCAGTATTGACTTTTGAATGCAGAGTGACTGAGATTATCATATTACCCTAAATTCTGTATGATTCAGCTCTTCAATGGCTTTAGAAGCTAATTCCACACTTCTAAAGGTCACAAAACCAAAGCCCTTGTTCTCGGAAGAACCCTTTCCCTTCATTACTCGAACCTGTTTCCTCAAAATTCAAGTTAATAGATGACATTGTATATAAGCATAAGCACAGTACAATAACAATGACAGGGGTTTACCTCTGCAACTTCCCCAATACGCTCACAAAATGATTTCAAATCATCATTTGAGATACCATGAGGAATGCCACCAATGTATACTTCCGAACCATGAGGAGGAAGAGAAAGAAGTTTGGCATGCATTTTCTTTTCATCCTCATCTTCCACCTTTGCATCATCACTGCTATGGTTTTGAATGGAATCATCTTCTTCCACTTCTTCAACCTCTTCTTCTTCTTCCTCCTCGTCTTCCTCTTCTTCCTCCTCTTCTTCTTCTTCCACCTCCACCTCCTCGTCTATTTCTTCCACTTCCTCTTCTTCTTCTACTTCTTCATACTCAATTTCTTCTTCCATTGCTTCCTCGGTATCATTTGCCTCCTTAAAATCAACCTTCTCATCGGATTCAACCGGCTTTTCAGGCTTGGATGGCTTAGCAGCTGTCGAAGAATTTGCTTTTCCCCGGGGCATCTTATGAAACTAATGAAACAAGCTTGTGAGGCAACTGTGAAGAAGGCACAGAGGCCAGAAGAATTCCTGGGAAGAAGTATACACATATCGAAAGGAAAGAAAGAAAGGCCAAACAAGGGGGGTACAGTGAATGAATGAATCTCAGAAGAAGCCGTGCAATGAGATAAGACTTACAAGGCCGCACCGCCAAAGATGTTTATTAAAGGGAAAGTGATAACTTAATTAGCAGCATTGACAGGCAAGTCAAAAACAAGAACAAAAAATGATTAATGAAGGCAGAGAAACCCAAAGGGATCCGAGGTCAACTGGCATGTTGGCGAGCACAAGCTCTTATATAACACAAAGCGCCAATCGAGGGGCAATGAAAATCCATATTCACGGAACATGAAAATGTAAACATGAAAATTTTCCACTCAAATGCAAGGTGAACAAACAATTAGGCATGAAAGGAATGAGAAGGCAGAACAAAAAGGAGAATCTCAAGTGCCCAATCTCACAAAAATAAACGTACCAATCTGTGCACCTTCCTGCCACAAATTTACAGATACGCACTAAGATAGGGTTCGTTACACACTTCTAACAGCTAATCATAAAGCAACCGTAACCGTAACCACAACACGTTAAATTTCAGCAATAAAAAACCCAAAGACAGAAAAATAAATAAATAACAAATTGTCTTGGCGCGGTATTTTAGGGCGAGAAAGAAAGGAGAATACCTTAGGGTAAACGGTGGAAGCTAATGAAATTGGAGAGAAGGGGAGAAGAAGGGAGCAACACGATATCGAAAATTTGTGGTGCGAAAAGGAAATTAGAGGAAAGTTGGGAAGAAATTGAATGCGAATAACGAACCCTAGAGTGGTGTCTCAGTGCGCTCGCAAAAGCCAATTTTGGTGCCGCCGTTAATTAGAGTTTTGGATTTTTCTTGTTTGTTTATGCGACGAGCCGTTTCTCATTTTCCGTCCAATGCCATCCATACATAGAGAGAGTCATGTCTTAATATAAGGGTATTATGGTAAATGGAACATTTAGATTTTCAAAAATCTCTTTCTCTTTCTCCTCCTATATTATTCTTATTTTTTCTTTTAATTTTTCTATTTAAATTTTGTTCTACAAATTGAATGAGAATAATGAGAATGAGAATCTACGACAAACCATGTCTGAAAGTTACAATGCGTGTCATCCGACCAATTATAACCAAATAATTTAATATGAATCTAAATATAAAATAGTGCAAAAAGAATTGGGACTTTATTTCTTTTCTACATGACTTTGACCGAGAATATTCCACCTAAAGGCTTTGGACTAATAAATAGATTTCTCAAATCATGTTTGGAATATAAAAAAATTAATTGTCATGTTGAAAATTATATTATTAATTAAATAAAAATTATCTCTAAATACTTTTATAAAATAATTTCATTGTGATTTTCAAAATAATAATTTTTAAATATATATTCATTAATAATTAAATAATTATACAAAGATAATTTATTTCATAAATTTACTAATTTCATTGGTTCAATTAGGCATGGCAACGGGACGGGGCGCGGCTGGGCGGGGCGGGTTTTACGTTCCCCGCCCCCAACCCGCTGGAGATAAAATCTGAATACTTATTCTTGTTCCCGGCGGGGTTCGGGTTTTCCCTCCCCGCCCTGCCACGCCCCCGCTCTTACCTTTTTTATTTCTTTTTTCTTTAAATAAATATGAACAAATTTAAAAAAAAATAAAAGAAAAATAAAATAATACAAATTTTTACATATAAATATTTTTAATTTTAGTTTATATATATAAATAATTTTTTAATTATATTATTAAGCGGGGCGAGGGCGGGGCAAATGCGGGGACAGGAACGGGGCGGGTATTAACATCCTTGTCCCTGCCCCCGCTCCCGCCCCCGATTTTATCACTCAGAAAAAACTCAAACCCGAATCTAATAAACATGAGTTTTTTCGTCTAAATAGAGACGAGTTCTAGCATGTACCCACGGGGTGATTGCCATGCGTTCAACGTGACTTTTTGTGTTCCTTTCAAATAAATTACCAATCAAAGTTTTAAAACATTGAATAAGATGAAAAAAAAAATATATATATATATAGCAACAACAACGACAATTTCTTATACTATCAGTCAAAAAGAAAATTAATTTCTTATATTATCTAACATTCGATGCAAACTAGATAAACTCATATTTGATAAACTAGATAAACTAAATGTACCTGTCTAAAGGATACACCAATAATCCTTTCGTATTCTGAGGGCCGAACGAGTGCTCCGAACCAATATTCCGGTGTGGGGGAGGTACCTGCAAAAGGCACTCCGACGCTCAAGTCAGGACAAAGCGCAGATATCGATGGCAATTAATGAACAGTAACCTTACCTCGTGACAAGAGCTATTTATACTGACATTTATGGGCCCGGATTCCCATGGGCCTTGGGACGTGATTACCGGATTAGGTAATACGCCTCTAATCGGCTTACTGGTGTGCTTAACTCTTAATCCTTGATTATCTCCTTATTAGCGGGAACCCGGGGTTATGGATTATCTGGTGGCCGAATGCCAATCGGCTTCCTGGTTCGGACATTCGGGTGCCGATTGGGTTTCGGTTACCACGTGGCCGAATGGCCGAACCAGATAGCCGATTGGCCGAGCTAGGTGGCCGAATGGCCTTGCTAGTACACTTGCCCCCTAGCCTTGCGGAAGGTATACCTTTGGCAAGGGTACAAAAATAGGGTTCGAAGGGTGATGTGGGAAATCGAAGGGTCGGATGGATATCCATCGTTGGATCGCGAAGATCTGGCGGTTACACCATTTCAAATATTTTGAATTTTCCCGCCCCTCTCCCTTGCTATATATAGTGATGTGTGGTAGGGCCTCTCACGCTTACTACTCGCAGCCGAACAGTGTCATCCGAGCATGTTTAGCTTTCTTTGTTTTTTCAGGCCGCTCCTCATTGTTCTTTCGTTTCGGCCCTTCCTGAACCACCTCTTTTCCCTTCTTGACCTTCTTCCGCTTCCGTTCCGGAGTAGGGGGCACTCGGTTGTCTTGGTTCGGACCTGGTACGTGTGCAACGGCCGAGCTGCCTACGATCCCCGATGCTCGAGCTTGCTGAATCCGACCGGCCAGAAGGTCGCGGATGTTGAACTCATCGGCACCACTCGTCACCATGATTCCTGCACAAACAAACAAGTGAACATCAATATGATTTTACCTAAAGGCCGAAACAGGAAAGTCACGCACCTATCAAGTCATCTCCCCATCGGGAGGATTCGACCACATTTATTAGCGACCTAGTCGGCAAGCGCCTAGGGAGTCGAAGCAAAAACTGTAAATTCCGCTGCTCTTCGGCCGTGAGCAGCTCATTCGGCACCACATCATACGGCCGAGGGGCACGCGTCCAGTACAAGGGAAACAGGCTCCTCCCATCGGTCCCGAAGAAGAAACGTCTCCCATTAGGCCGAATGGTCACCCGAAAAAATCCAGCTTTGAAATTCTTGTAAGATGAGGTAAAACTATCCAAAAGCAGCCGATCCGCCACACGGCTAAGGGAAACCCATTTGGCTAAATCTGATGGTCGAGACGAATAAAACGAAAGAAAAAGTAGAGGAGAAGGTTTAATCGCCAAGCACATGCACAAGTGTTTGAACCCTTGCAGCTGGGCCCAGCTGTTCGGATGTAGCTGTGTTGGAGCCACGTTCAAGACTCTCAAAACCCCCATGGTGAATGTGTCGAACGGCAGTTTCACCTTCAAGTCTCGAAGAAGACAATCGTACACATAGAAAGATGCCATGCTCTCGGCCTCTTTGTTTAAGCACACCATGTCGGGATTCGGAAATGCGTCGTTTCGGCACGAACGAATCCCAATCGGATACGGGTCTTCTTCGGCACTAAATCGAAGGCATTTGGTATAAGATAACAAGTTGGTAATCATGTCTGTGTCTCGGTAGCGTGAATAATACGAGGTAACCTCCCCGTTCACCCATTCGTAATCAAGTACCTCAGACGGCCCATATCTTTGCCGATTCGAGATACGCTTAGTTTTAAAAGGCATCTCTGCACTCCCACTAGTTGAAACCTCTTCGGACGCACCTGTATTTCCATCAGACCTATCCGCGTTCGGCCCCGAATCTTCAGACGACGACCCCTCAGATGATGATGGCCGAGCCACACTAGCCGAAGAGCTTTCGGAGGAAATAGCCATGTGATGAGACTCACCAAAAATCTAAATTCAAGATGGTCACTCGGCGTACGTCGTTTAGCCCGTAAACTTGCTCGGATGACACTGTTCGGCTGCGAGTAGTAAGCGTGAGAGGCCCTACCACACATCACTATATATAGCAAGGGAGAGGGGCGGGAAAATTCAAAATATTTGAAATGGTGTAACCGCCAGATCTTCGCGATCCAACGATGGATATCCATCCGACCCTTCGATTTCCCACATCACCCTTCGAACCCTATTTTTGTACCCTTGCCAAAGGTATACCTTCCGCAAGGCTAGGGGGCAAGTGTACTAGCAAGGCCATTCGGCCACCTAGCTCGGCCAATCGGCTATCTGGTTCGGCCATTCGGCCACGTGGTAACCGAAACCCAATCGGCACCCGAATGTCCGAACCAGGAAGCCGATTGGCATTCGGCCACCAGATAATCCATAACCCCGGGTTCCCGCTAATAAGGAGATAATCAAGGATTAAGAGTTAAGCACACCAGTAAGCCGATTAGAGGCGTATTACCTAATCCGGTAATCACGTCCCAAGGCCCATGGGAATCCGGGCCCATAAATGTCAGTATAAATAGCTCTTGTCACGAGGTAAGGTTACTGTTCATTAATTGCCATCGATATCTGCGCTTTGTCCTGACTTGAGCGTCGGAGTGCCTTTTGCAGGTACCTCCCCCACACCGGAATATTGGTTCGGAGCACTCGTTCGGCCCTCAGAATACGAAAGGATTATTGGTGTATCCTTTAGACGTGATTACCGGATTAGGTAATACGCCTCTAATCGGCTTACTGGTGTGCTTAACTCTTAATCCTTGATTATCTCCTTATTAGCGGGAACCCGGGGTTATGGATTATCTGGTGGCCGAATGCCAATCGGCTTCCTGGTTCGGACATTCGGGTGCCGATTGGGTTTCGGTTACCACGTGGCCGAATGGCCGAACCAGATAGCCGATTGGCCGAGCTAGGTGGCCGAATGGCCTTGCTAGTACACTAAATAAGAAAGACTTAATAGGATTGACTAAAATAATGGCTATAACTTTTTTTGATCCAGTGGAAATAACAGCTATAACTAGTGAATTGATTGTAATTAAAATGAAATTGGTATAATAAATAGAATAGAAAAATGTATTTGGTTACTTCTCGGTTAAAAGGTGGTTAGAGAGAGGATGGGCTCTCGAACATTTTCATTGGTGTCATTTCAATTCTTTTGTAATTTCCCTGCTTTTACTTTAGAGAACTCATTGTTCCTTGAAGAATTCATCACTAAGGCTTTGTTTGGATTTGAGGATGGAAAAGAGGGAGTGAAAAATGAGAGATTTAAAGGGAAAGTGAGTAAAAAATGAGGTTGTTTGAATTAAGGGAAAGTGAGTGGAAAGTGTAGAGAAAGTATGTGAAAATTTGTGAGTGAATTGATTGATGTGATAGATAAAAATAAATTTTTTAATTAATAATTATATAAGATTACTATTTTGCCCTTAAAAAATTTATAATTATTATAGTTAAAAGATAAATATATAAATTTTAATTAAAAAAATTATAAAATATTAAATATTAAATATATATATATATATTAAATATTAAATATAGATATATATATTAAATATTAAATATTAAATATTAAATATTTAATATATATATATAAATTAAATATTAATATTAAATAATTATATTTAATTTAAAATATTATATATTAAATATTAATATTATATATATATATATATAACATAATCGATTATGCTGTATATATATATATACAGCATAATCGATTATGTTGTATATATATATACAGCATAATCGATTATATTGTATATATATATACAGCATAATCGATTATGCAAGGCTACATAATCGATTATGCCCTTGCATAATCGATTATGCTTCAACATAATCGATTATGTAAAGTCATAATCGATTATGTATTCTTGCATAATCGATTATGTTTCTTTCGTATATACTTTTTTCACTGCATGGCACACTATGCATGCATGCGAAAGAGTATTTCTGGGTTTTTATAAATCTTACGTGGCTTTCTTCTCCTTTCTTTGCACAAAAGCGAGGACGCGAATCACGTTTCTTTCTCCTTTTCGTCGTCGCAAATCACCGGAAACGAACAATAAGTTTCTTCGCCTTTCTTTGCTCATGAATAGTAAATCCCTGGAAACAAACACTACCTAAAAGAGTTATTTAGAAGGGATTTTTCTTGGTTAGATTTATTCAGTTTTAACACATACCCACTATGACTTTCTGTAGATTTGTCCAAGAAGTTGATCACAAGCTAGATGCACATGGTTTGTAGTCGCAAATGCTCACCTTTTTAAGCCAAGATACAATATGTGATGACCAGTATTTTAAAAGTAATCAGCAATGGCATATAAATTCCAAACGAAAGACTATTGATATCCCTCTATCCTCAGAGAACAACCCAAACGTAGAGGATTGAATTCTCAACACATCACTATCATCCACATTCCAACTCAGTAGGTCATTAATATAAACATTTTCTATTGGTGAATTAGCAAATCATGAGAGAGAATGTAGAGAGAGGGGTAAGGAAAGTAGGGTGGGGAATCAAAGAAAAAAAAATGAATCACTATCTTTTTCTTCTCAAATTTTTTGATGAACTACAAAGAACTAGACCTTTGAAAAATCTTCAAAAGGTGGGGAAGGGTGTGGGGAGTATTTGTCTCAAACATGAAGTATGTGAAAGAACAAAGTTACAGATTTGTGAGGTTTTTAGAGGTCCAAATCATTAAACAACTTGAGAGACAGCTTAACATTTTCTGTATATAAGGTTGTGAATATTGGATTGATAGACCACAATTCTCTCTCTCTTTATATAAAAAAAATAAAATAAAATAAATATATATATATATATATATATATATATATATATATATATTGTCACATGTGAAAAATTAAATTATCACCCAAAGTAAATATCTTTATGTGGAGATTGATGAATGACGTGCTACCAACAATAGAATGTGAGTACAAAATACTGACCTCTTGTATCCTTTTTGTAAGAATATGGAAGAAACAACATTCCACAGCTTGTTCAACTGCAAATTTGTTGAGAACATATGAAAGTTTTTCTCAAGTAGTCTTAGTATGATAATTGTTTTCCCTAGTAACATTGAGACTTATTATTGGTTACATGATATTCCACATGAGACTGCTGAAGCAAATACAAGATGAAGATACATTTGGTGTGCTGCTACTTGGATACTTTAGAACACTTGGAACCATACTATTTTCAGGGATAAAATCTTCAACCAAACTGTTATACATGATATTTTGATACACAAGTGGTCTTGGTTGAGAACATGCGAGCCTTATTTCTGTTACACGCTTGCACAATGGAATATCACCTTCACTGCATGCATATCTGCGCAATCTGAGGCCCAAGGAAAACTCGGTGGCTTTTTGCTTTGTAGATTGGTGATATGGTTTAGATCATCTATATGGGTAATGTATTTTGGTTTTAGTTGGTATAAAAAGTTGTATGTAGTTCAGGTAAAATTTGATAGGAACACAATGAGTATATAATATTTTCTTCATGTGACAATATATTGTATAACCGTTTTGGTGCTTTCCAACAAGGAGTAGTGACAGATTTCAAAGTGGAATATGTTGGGTATGTCTTATACTTTTGTGGCACCCACACACACACACACACATACATACATATATATATATATATATATATATATATATATTTCTAGTTTGCTGATTAAGAAAAAAAATAATCATTTTCTCCACTAACAGGAAATTGAATTAGCAGCAACCATATATAAATCTAGAAGATTAGTCGGTGTCTAAAAAGATTAACATCCGGCGCTAACTCCATACAAACAGAGGAAAGGGTTTTACAAAAAAAATAAGAACTATAATGTACATTGACTAGCACTTCAAAAAAGGGTATAAATGATTAAAACAGGTACAACAAAAGCAACCAACCACTGGCTTGACTCCATAGTTGGTTCTTAACGAACTAGAACGCATCCTTACAAAATGGAAGCACCTATAATGTATGTAATTCCTGTATCTGTAAGTAGACATTGTACCCCAAAGGGATATCCCTATTTCATGAATTCTAAAACTTTCTGTGTAATATCTTCAAGGAAGGAAACAAAACCCATCACACTTGTAAGGCCACTTCCATCAACATCCTGCTCTTCAATCAGAAAGTTCTCAAAAATTGAGGCATCATCCTGCCCTCCTCGAATAAAAATGAGTTTGGGAGTGATGCATCTCTCTTGCTTCAGTTTGTTGATTGTAGTCCTTAACAAACCTGACAAGGTATTTTGCATAAAATTTAGGCAGAGAAACAACATATTTAATGCAGTGAGGACAGAAGGTAAAGAAAGAAGGTTTACAATCATGGGGCGGAGGAAAAGGAAGTGTTGGGTCTGCAGTCGAAGAATAAAACACGATAAGAATTGTGAATGCATCAAGGAAAAATATCGGACTGCCACTTGTAATCAGTGCTGCACGACTCAATGAATGGCGAGGATATGCTTGTTTATCTGGAGTAGCATATGATGTCAACACAGGATACACCGCACGATGAAGGGAGCTGGGTTCCAACATGCTAAAAAAACAAATGACGAGAAACACAATTAATTCTTGAATATATATAAATTCAAAGCTAGAAATACACAACTACAAACCAGGTTGCCGAAGCTTTGCATTTTCAAAAATTAGTTTTGCGATAACCTTATCTTTCATTCAAGGTACTTAGTTTTGCAGTCAATTCTTGTGAAAAGTATTCTAAATTTCCTCATCTTAAGTTCTTAACCTAGACACAGGACATATATTTTACACCTATATATTTATTAGGCTTGATTTCCAAAGATACATACACATACGCTTGCTTCTAAATCCACGATGAATATGATTTTGTATTACATTCAAAGTCAAATGTGCTTTCTCGTAACAAATTGTAACCAAACCAACTAGTTATATCGGGTAAAAAATTTGTCATACTATATTTCTTTATTAAATGCTACTACTTTTCATTTACACTGTGCTTAGAGGTTGAGGAGATTTAGGTGTTTGCGAGAATGAATTCGAGTGAATCTGTGGAATTGAAGGTGGGTCCCACCAGTAATAAAATTACCCTCTATGATGGAAGGGTTGTCATGAAATTCACTGGAAAGAAAAATATAACTCTCAGCATAATGCAGTATGTTAAGTGGGTAATGCACTATTTTGCTAACTATTTATGAAAATGAATATCTGGGACACAATTTCACTCAGCTTTATGTTTGTCTGTTTAATTCCTTCCACCAGACACTCGTGGCATAATTATGCAACCATTTTACAAATAAACCTGAGAGCATCAATTACCTGAAAAGGCATTGAAGATAGATGCGATAGTCCGGGTGAACACCTTCTTCATGAAAGCGGAGAAGAGGATTTCGAAGGAGAGCAAAAATTAGGCGTGGTAGGGGCTGCAACTGAGGACATTGAGAAAATGCTACATCAATCTGAGACCTTACGGAACTTCCATTATTATACTGAATAAGTCTATATGCATCGTTGTACTGAGCTGCGAGGATCACTAGCCACTCTTGAAGCAAAATTCTACCCTCCCGAACTCCTTCCTCCAATGAGGCTAATATAACCTGCAGAATACAATGAGGTATTAATCAGAAAATTAAGTTGAAGAAAGACAACAGAAAACTCACAAATTAAAAAACAAAAAGATAAAGACAAGAGAATAATATTACTGTGGTAATTTATACCAGTAACAATAGTAGGCAAGTGTTAGGAAACTGATAGCTAAAACAGAAATCAAAGAGAGAATTCTAAGGGAATAGACTGAAAGAACACGAGACTATTATTCAACAATGTAAAATCAACTTCAGTGATTCTCATTTCCCAGAGCTTAGAGCTTTTACAGAAAGGGCACTCCTCTCTGCCCATGGTATTGCACCATGGTTCCCCAAAGTTTTTCCTAGCCTATCCTCCTCAACATCAACTCCTAATAACCAACTAACCACGCATTCTCACTCCTCTAACCAACTCCCCACCACACATTTCCGCCTCTCACCTTGCTGCCACCTGTCCTCTATTTTTTCTCCTTGTGTAAACTTCTAATATCATAGGCCATTAACCCCTTGGCCCAATATTACATTTTTTCTTTGCATTATGAATCCTATCAGCAAGATAAAAAACTAAAACCTAAAAAAAATGAAGCAAGCATACCACAGAGAATTAAGTTTGAAGAATGGGACCAAAAACAAACATCAATCCAAGCATAGAAGTTAGGTTGATTTTATAGTTCACCTTGTGAACAAGCAAAGACAGAACAACTTCAGGATCACAGCTATCATAAAGTTCATGAATGTTCTGAGCAACACCAAACTGCAACGTTCGGATCCTTAGCCGACGCTGAAGAGAATGCTTGGTTCTGTATCAATAGTCAGCACAACAAACTGAGCCCCAAAATCCTTCACTCCATCATTAAGCAATTTTTGGATGATGGAAGAAAATAAGAAATTTAAACATAATTATCAGGAAAACTAGGGACTCAGTATAGTAGTCAAACAAAAAAAAAACAAAATGAAATACAACTGATATTCCAAAAGACAGTGGTATTCTAACAAAACAAACCCAAACCAAAATTTAGAATGTAAAAACAAGTGTAAATATTATTTGTTGCAAAATTGAGCATTAGCAAATAAATTCATGATTGCATATTGTTCTCAAATTAAAAATAACAATTGAGATTGTGAAACACTGATACTCTTTACTTAGATAATAAATTTCCTAATGCATCAAGAAAGCCTCTTAAGATATCACATATTGATAAGGATACACTATAGAGCGAGTTCCAAGCAACGAGTAGCAGGCAGAAGGAAAGAAATAAAGATCATCCAACAAACACATCTACTCAACATTATTTATCAGAAAAGTTTGTATGGATTTTCATAATAACCATCATCTGCATCAAAAATTGGGTCCCTAGGATGAGAGAAATAAAAATATATTCCCTAGAAAATAGGCTGAAATATTAATTAGAACTTGCTTCAAATGTTCAAACAGCAAAGTCTTTCATTTAAAAAAATGACATACTCATGCGTATGTTCACCATATGATTTATAATTTCGTGGAGATTAAACAAAAGAGTAAACACTCATTCTAGTCCTTGACATTGTAAGTGTGTCAACCACTTTAATCCATAATTTAGTAAAAAAATCATTCATTGTTGTCTTTTCTACTAAATGTTCACTCTTGTTTGGCACCAAAAAGGATTAAAGTGAATACCATTTTGTAAAATCAAGGAATAAAATGAGAATTTTGTAAAATCAAGGGCTAAAGCAATTGATGCTTACAAGTTACAATTTTGGGGGACTAAAATGAGGATTTGCTCTCATGTTTAAACAAAACCTAGAAACATCACTCACAACCAGTAAAACGCTCCATCTTCAATACCACTTCTACTAGATAACAGAAAAAGTGGTATAAAATCCATCAATAATTTGTTAGGTTGTTAGCTAGAGCTACTAGACCTCAGGTCCCATCTTGCATGCAATAATGTCATGGAAGATATACAAAACCAGCAGAAATATAGTCTTGGAATTTGAAACCAGAGAATATACAGAAGCTCCAGTTGCATAAGAAAAGTCATGGTCAAGGAACAAGCTCCAAACTTTGGAAGAGACAGTGTTTGTTCCCATTGATAAAAAAATAAAAAAAATAGATAGAACTGTAGAAGTTAATAAAAAATAATAATTAACCAGTTCAATTGAAAGAGTTGACCATGGATTGGACTTCACCTACCATAGACAATATTTAAAACACTCGAACACCACCAATAGGAGAACATGAATTCAAACAATCTAATTTAGTTCTCTGCTGATGACCATACCTATTTGTAGAAACCCCTCCTGAATTAGAAAGTTCCTGAGGTGGAACTACAACTGCATACTGAAATGCAATCTGAATTGTAGGAACATCTGATTTAGATCTGTCAAAAAAAGTAACAATATATCTTATCAGATTATCAGAATGCGAAATGGAAATTAACCGTATTATTTTTAATGATGGGGTGTTGGATATAATGGAAATTGTGGAGGCCATTAAATATCGATCTTGGAAATGGTTGTCTGTGGATTTGAAGAGAGATCAATTATTGTATGTTAATTGGCTTATGGATCCTATTTCTTGTATCAAGTGTGTATCCTAGTTCTGTAATTTGTAAACAGGGTGGAGTAGCATAACACTATTCGTAACTTTTTCTATTTCTCAACATTTCTGTATTTGGGTTTGGCACCCCTAGTGCCTCCTTAATACAAATTTCTCTTAGCTGATCAAAAAAAAAAAAGAATGCGAAATGTATTATACAAGAAATTATATCAAAATATAGAAGATAAGTTATGTTATTTAAGATCAAAATTTATTCAGCTAATCTTAGTTTCAAAAACTGTTTTGCATTCAGTTCACATGCTAACAAGAGTATTTTATTTATATCATCTTAAGCCCCGTAGTCAAAGAGAGTATTATTTTTTCAAGTAGAGGAATGTTTATTTTAATATTTGAGGGAATTCACCTTATTTAACAGTTTTCTCATTCCAATCCCTCCTTCATGAGAATTATGGGACTACGGAAAGGCCTAACCGGTGTTAGCAGCTTCTCAATGCCATTCTTTCTCTTACTCAGAAAAGTAAGCATCTAAATCCGAGGTTGGAAATAGCATTTTTTGATGAAATCCGGTTATCAAGATAATGAGAGAAACCGCATTTCTAAAAGGAGAGGAGGGAGAATGCTATCCTGATTTCGAAATACAGATTGTTGTGGCCGAAATCAATACCTTAATTGCGTAAGAGATTAGTGATTTGTCTGTCAGTGATCTCATTGAGAAGCTGTGATTGATAAAGCGGGAGGCCCAATGAGCACTACTGTAGTGCCCTATTTATATGGGGTCGTAGAGCCGGTCAACCAGTTCGCCTAAGATCCGATTCTTGCTCACAGATTGTTGGAATTATGGGGTTTTAGGTATAGAGATAAAAGAGAATGAAATACTGAATTGATATTTGATATTAACTAAGATGTATTACAATGTGTTGAGATGTTTATAAAATCTAAAGTACCAACCCTTATTTTTACTAATCATAATTATAATTACTTAGAAAAACAAATCATAATAAGATAAAAAAAATATGGTAATTAATCTTGAGAGATAATGAGGAAATAGAGAAATTAATCCTAGAGGATAATGTAAGTTCTGATAAGATATTTTGGAAATTTCCATAAATTCTAACACTCCCCCTTAAGCTTACAAAAAACCCTTTAAATAAAATAAAAAATAAATAAACAACGTAAATTTGAGACAGTGGAATGAAGGGACTTGGTTGGTCCACATTCTCTGGGACGTGTGTGGCCAAGCTCATATCACAAGGAAAGCTGTGAAGGCAAGTTGATGTCTTTGGAAAAGTCAAGAGATCAATTAACAATTCTGGTAAAGCCACAAGACCAGCCTGATTTCTATGAAAAGCCACGGAGCCAGACTCATCTTTGGGGAAGTTACGGGGCTAGACAGCTAGACAGATGTCTGTTAGGAGTGTAGGTCAAGCTGAGAGAGGCCCAACCCAGGAAAAGTAGTGGTAGGTGAATACTAGGAGAAAGAAATAATAGTATGGCTAGTATTAGGACTATTAAATACCTTCTATATCTTTCTCCTACTATATACCTTCCACTCCTTTTTCCTGGATTAATGGAAAAAGTGAGAAACTAGTAACCCAAAGTTTACTGTGTGAATTACCTGATTGCCTCCTAATAAAAAGTATTAAGTGTAACTAACACAAGTACCGTAACATGACATTACAACTTCTTAATTCACCTCACTTAAATAAAACAATAAAAAAATGTATAAGCATTGAAGCTTGTAAGACATGATTGTAATCAGTAGTATTTTATACCTTGAAAATCCAACGTTGTTCTCAAACACAAAATCATAAGCATATGTAGCATAAGAATCACAACATATGATGTGTTGAACATTTTCATACTGTGGATCTGGGAAGAAGTGACCATACTGCAATAAAATAGTAAGTTATTCTATAGGCTATAAGTAGATGCAAATTTATGAATTACAAATCCATCCCATACAACACACTTACGGAATTTCCCGGTTTAAATTCAGTTGAGGTTCTTAACCGCAGGACACAACCAAAAGCATATGGTCGACTTAGCATTCGATACCTGCAAAGGGAACATATCACAATATAGTCACCCAAAGTGATATATGCAAAAGTGTGTAAACAAATATTCATATGTAACGTGCTATTGGTAACATTTATTATTTCAAGTTTCAACGACATTTGAGTTTAGTTACCAAATTAGAGCTCATGTTTATCACTTAAAGTAGGTGATTAATAAAACAATATGTGGTCAATTCAATTGCACTTAATTATCTTAAGTAAAAAATAGTTAAACAAAATAATACACATTTATTTTGATATGGTTAATATTAAAAATATATTGCTTTAATTTATATTTATTGTGGTTAAGGGAAAAAGCGGTATAATACCACCTCAAGTTGAGATTGTATTGAACATGGCCGCACAGACTATCAATAATTACTGAATAACTATCCCTTGCTGATCTATATCAAACAATTGAAATGATTTTACCAGTAAAGCAAGTCTAGGGATATCAAGTAAACACATGATACTTACATATCCTGAGGCAAAGTTGAGTCCTCAGTGCTTGTGTATAAAAATAAGGAACCCCCACTTTCAATACTCAGAAATTTTAGGGATGCCAAATCAGTGTACTCATTTGTTACAGCAAATATGTCAACACATACACCTGCTTGAACAGCAACAGCAGCCTGTAAAACACGTGTCAATTCTTCCACTTCTGATAAATGGGAGACAGAAGTAACAATAACATAAGTTAAATACCAGATCTTTATAAAATGGTGTCTGCTCCGGGAGTAAAGCACGATCTGCATCCTCTCCTTTGCTTGCATATTGTTCACCATATCTTCTTGTGTCCAATTGTCCAGTTCCATAATCAGGGGGACCAGATAAGAAGGCAAAGACTCTAGCTGCAGTTAAGAATAGAAATAATATCAGCTTTAAGCTTTTCTTAAGTATGGAAGATTGAACATTAAAAAAACACTAACAGAAGCAATAAACTGTGAGTTTTGTATTTGTTCATTCAAACCTAAAGCGAAGGTGTTCCCATATTCAGATCCAAGGTAATTGCAAAGGGCTTCCATTGCCATCCCAAAACCACGCCCACCTATCAGAACACCATCCAATCCCTGACCTGCTGCCGTGGTTCTCTCCCATGAAGATGCTGGTCTAAGTGTTTCAAGCGCAGATGCAATACGGTCCTTACAAGTTTCCACCTGCAATAAAATATATGCAATTTAGATCTGACACATTTTTCCACGTGATGTGTGATCTTTGCTCCTCAACATGAATACACATTTCCTAAATATGCTTAACATACAGGAGCCAGAAACTGTAACAAAGGCATGACATCTTCAAGCTCAATAGGTAAGGTTCCCTCTGCTTCAGGAGGGATAAAAACATTTTTCACAACAGGTATTGGACCTTGAACATCATACAATCCTAGTTTGTGGCTGAATGTAGCAAGCCCAAAAAGTGAACCAGGAGCAAGAGCTGCAATAGAACCGAAAAAATGATAATAAGAGCAGCATTCAAAAGATCAACCTTAGGCAGGAACTAAATATATAGTATGGTCAACATAATACCTTCCAGTGCTGCCAGCAATGCACTTTTGGTAAGTTCTAGAAACTCCTCTGAAGCTGCAGAGAAACCAAAAACATTTTTTTAAGTCAAATAACAATAATATAAAATTAAAAAAAAAAAAAAAAAAAAGACACATCTGCATATATAGGAAATGAATTGAGGCTATAAACAAGATGGGCGAAGGAAAATACAATGCAAGAATTGAATAACAAATATAGTAAACTAGGCACAATTATCTTCACCTTGGTCATTGCATCCTTATATACAGATTGAGAAGACCAGAAATATGCAAAATGGTATAGAAAGATTTGATATGGGATAAAGATCAAAATTGAGGCTATTTTTTGCAATCTTGGCCTTCCCGTTCTACAGAAGTTAGGCCAACGAACAACACAGTCCCCATAACAGTTCCAAATCCTATCTAACTTGCAACAATCATGGCTTGTAAAAGAGAAAAAGCATGGCCACATAATGTAACAATCATTGTCATGTTAATTTTTCGTCTTAATACTCAACCATATGTAGACACAAGATGTCATGTGTTTCGTTTCCATGGTCTCACCCTCCAGTCTCAACTTTTAAATAAGAGAAAAAATGATATTATAGCCAAATCACAAACGATCCATATAAAAGCTCAAATTACCATAATCAACATAACCTACAGAATTATAACTGAAACGCCACTCTGCTCTCACACACTAAAACTTCCTAGTCAGGAACCAAGTCCTAATAAGAGAACCAAAAGCATAATGCACAACCAGCACCAAATTCCTAACCAATTAACCTCACAAATCATCCAATCGGTAAAATCCAGTTCCAATTATCAAAATTAACACGTCAATAGGCCATATAAAAGCTCAAATCACCATAATCAACATAACCTACAGAATTATAACTGAAACGCCACACTGCTCTCACACACTAAAACTTCCTAGTCAGGAACCAAGTCCTATCAGAGAACCAAAAGCAAAACTCACAACCAGCACCAAATTCCTAAGCAATTAACCTCACCGAACCATCCAATTGTAAAAATCCAGTTCCAATTATCAGAATTAGCACATCAATGAGCCGCGACGTGAGGAACCTTACCGGACAAGTCAACAGCGGCGACATAAACCGGACACGCCTGCATTGCCGCTTCCTCCGACGAGTCCTCTGCAAAAATTCCGATTCAAAACGGTCAAATCTGAAAACCGCGCTAAATCTAATCACGCAATTCAACAGTGAGGAAGCAAAAGCGATAGGATAATTACGCGAAGGCAATTCGAGATCTACGAAGGAGGACATCATCTCGGCGCAGGATTGAGAGCGAGAGTAGCGTTCGACGGCGTCGGAGGTGAGGCCGTTGAGGTTGCCGCAGAGGGAGCAGGACCACGACCACTGCTCCAGCTCGCAGTAGGTGTTGAAGTAGGCCCAGCAATTCTCGCAGCGGGGCAAGAGGTCGCCGGAGGAGCCGTACGACGGAGCACGGCCGTTTTCGTCAGCGGCGGCGAAGGGCGTGACGGTGACTCCCCAGAGGAGGCCGGAACCCTCGCGCGCGTCGGCGTCCATCGGGAAACGCGACACTGTTGCCCTCACCGCCATGCTTCCTTCTTCTTCTTCCTCGGTGGTGTTGTGAGATCACAGTGTGTGTGTGGAGACCGAGTTAGACTCGCTCCCGCACTTGACTCACTTGATTTTGCTTTTCTCTTCTATTTTTCTTTATTACCTTTGGAAATTAAAATTAACCTAATTAAATTTTTAAGTGCAATACCAAAGTTTTTTTATCTAGGATTTATGGAGCAATATTTATTCTTACTTAATCTTTTGTCCTGTATAGAAGATTCTTATGGGAGAGAAACAAAGTTTGTCTGCGTGGATAGAGATTAGTTTTCAGACTATTGATAGGAAATATCTTTTTTTATGTATTATACATGAAAATAAAAGAAAATATGTATGATACTACGTAAGCTTAAATTTTAATATTTAATTAAGATATCTCAATATAATAAAATAATAATAAAAAATACAAAATTAAATTTAATATTCTCAAAAATACTTTATTAAATATTAATTTTAATATTTCAAAAAATACATTCTAAATAATAAAATTAATATTCTAAAAAATATTTTTTTAAATTATATTTTTTTACATGTTTGAGACAGTAAATTCATTGTTACAAAAAATATTTTATTGAATTGTGTAACACCAATTTTATTATTTTAAAAAATACTTTTCGGAAGATTCTAAAATTCTTTTTCCAAAAATGTGAAGAAAAAAAATTAATTTTTCTATCATCCTTTGAATACATTACCGACTCACAAAAAAAATCAACAAATTATTTATTTATGTTATGTATGAGTAATATTAAATAAATTACATAAAAATTATAAATAAAAAAATGCAATTTAAAACATTAATTTATATAAGTAATAATAAAAATTGAGTGAAAATTTAGAAGTTAAAAAATGATAGAGTTGAAAGTAAAAAAAAATACAAAAATAGAGTATAGTTATCTTGATTATAAGAAAGAGAATCAAGAACTAAAAAAATTCAATAAATAGTGATTAAGAGATGAACTAAAAGAAGAAAAAAAAAAAGATAGCTAGGTATGAATGAAAAAATAATACTTAAAATAGAAAATTAATTAGAAGGATATTCTAAAAAAAATTAGAAAAAAAATGAAGAAGAAGAAGAGAGAAGGTGTATTTATAAAAAGTTATAGAGTATTTGTATTGGGAGTTGCTTATAAGCAACTTCCTATGCCATATCATGTCACATCAACTCTTTTGTACTTTATGAATTGCTTAAATTTTAGCAAAGTTGTTTGTAGGAATTCCTCTACTAAAATTTAAGCGACCCATAAAATGAAAAAGATATAACTAAGGGAGTTGCTTATAACTTATAAGTTAGCCCCACCAAAAATGTCGTAAGAAGTAAATAATTTTCGGCATATGGTACCTGACCAATAACCACAGATGGATTGTTTAACTCGCATGAAAAAAAGCCCAAACCATATTGTTTAGCAAAAAGGATTGGCAGATGATAAACACACCTCCACTCTCGTATAAATATACCCCCTTTTTAAAACAAATATATAAAATGTCTAAATTACCCTTAAAAAAAATAAAATTCATAAATTTACACCTCTCTTCCCCGTATCCTCGTTCCCTGCACCCCCCTTCCACTTGTGATTTGTGGTGGTTATTTTGGCAGTTTCTGGCGGTTAAAAACCGCCACAAATTGCATTACCCGCGTCATTAATAAAAGAAAATTCAATCTCTTTGTGGCAGTTTGAAACCTCCACAAAATGCATTTTTATTTGACATGTTCGGTTGGAAACCGCCACAAAATTGCAGTTCCATTTGACTTGTTTGTCATTTTGTGGGGGTTTTACACCGCCACAAAATTCATTTTAATTCTGTCCAACTCAAAGTTCTGACGAGAAAATATGCACAACTTAACCAACGAGAAAATAAGATTCAACCACCTCTCTTAGCTCCTCCCTGTAATTCACTGCCATAAAAGGGGATATACAAGTAACACTAACTCAGGCAATTAGTAGCTTATCAAGGATATACAAGGAAAAGGATTGTAATACAGACTTCAGTAAACTGACAAAGTAAAACATGAGGAATGTCAGCATTATATACTTTAGTCTTGTCAGTTACTATTATTACAAAATTGCAATATGATGTGCATTCTAAATATTCATGCCCCACATAGAAAATGATTAGAACATGTAGAACCCACAACATATTGATGATAATGGATTCCATAATTACATCCTTTAATAATGAACAAGCAGGAGTGATACAACATGATGGCTATTAAATAAAACTATAATAATGGTAATCAGCATATACAACATCTTATCTATCTTCTATCTCTCTCTCCCCTCCTTCTCCCTCTCTGCGGGCTCTCCTTTCTTCACATGTTGATTTAAATCGTTTAGTTACAAACCAAAATCCCATAAATGCACAAATCAGTACACTCAACAATGTAAATTAGGAAATATGTCTCTGCATTCTGTTCTAATAATTCAAAGGCATAGTTATTTTGAGTTCAACAAATCAACAAAAAAGGCCATAAATATCATGCAAACAAAAATAAACTCCCAAGCATATAAAAGTAGTCTCAGTCTCTTGATTGACGAGTCCAGAGTATATGTTCTGAAGTGCAAAAAATTTTAAGAAAAAATTATCCATCAATGCTTATATGTTTCATTTTTGATAAAACATTAACCTTGCATCAGGATCTTGATGCTATTGCTATCACATTTCTCCATAAAGAAACTATCAGGATCATCTATAATCTGGATTGCTAGGGTGACAGCCAAACAGGTGAGCATGTTGGATACAGACTTTTCTATTTTGTAAAGATGCAAGCATATGCTTGTTGTCATGGCTCATTCAGATTAATTAAATAATAAATATACCATCAATCAAGGCATCAACAATTAACAATAGGTTTGACATCCACAAATATCATATACTTCAAATATGATAAAAGTATTGTGATACATACCTGCTGACGAGCTGCTGCAAGCTGTAAGAGCTCATCTGCTTCCGAGAAATTTGTAAACCATTGACTTAAGGAATGATCTTTGGTATCACCTTTTCTTCTTTTACTTGCATCCTCAACAGGTACTGCATTTACAAGTTCTTTCAACTCAAGCATGGAAAAAGGAAAGTTGCAGATAACAGGGGTAATTGATACATAACATACTAGGAGGAGGTAAGGTGAGCCCAGCAGGTAATCTTGGCAAGTTCACAGCTGGATGACCTTGCATACGAGCTAAGAAAGCCTCGGAAGGATCAGGGAAAACTTTCATCATAAAACTCCACAACAACAGGCTTCTTTGTGGACATGGAACTGTTTTCATCCTCTGGATACAACTTCAAGTGATGATATCTGTATATATATTACACTTCAATAAAATACAAGATTCAGAAATTATTTTGACTTTTACAGAAAATGGTTTGCAAGCTGCATGATTAATAACAATGAATACTGGTTGTATGGTTATATAGTATATCATTAGATATTATCCAAGCACTTGAGCAATATATAACTGAATACTCTTACCAAGCTTAGCAGTTTGCAAAATAGATATTTGCATACTCATCCAAGCTTATCATTAATAATAAAATGAAGCACCCAAGCCAAGTTGTTAAATCTATCTAACTAACCTTAGCAGGGCATAGAGTTGCACTCCTACAGTATTTCAGAATCATAACTACATCGCTAATGAATGATTGAAACGTGCTAAGAATTAAGTTGATATTTTGCCAATCCTTGGTACTTTCAGGCATATTTTGAACCTCTATAATGAATCAAGAAATCTTATTTCAACAAAAGGCTCAATATTTTTTTTTTCCTCCGGAATCAACAACTAAATTCAAAGCAGTACCCAACAACTCACAAGTTCAAAGGTTTGTCACAAACATCACTATGGAAATAAAGTGTGATGGCAACTTCAAATTCCCCCCATCCAGCCTCCGACAATTCAAAAGGTGGCGCCTCCACAACACGGGTGGGATTATTGAAACTAGAATGCAACTGAAAAACAGCACGCTTTATTATCGCCCCAAGATCTTCATTGGATGCTCCACGGACATATACTGTCCATTTTCGTGACTTTCTTACTCTCTTTGTTAAAAAAAACACATTTTCGTGACTTCAAACTACACATTAGACTGGGTGGTGGCGACGTAGGATACTTACTCGCTGGCCTTTTTGCCAAGCCAAAATGCTATGTTCCCATACACGATTGGAATGCTTATTTCTACATCTTTGAGTTTCTTACCCAAGTTTTACACAAAACCAAGAAATGGTTATACTCGTACAATCAGTACTTTAGTAAAATATAGAGGAATTTATTTTGACGTTGTATGACATTTTAAAATCATATTTGACGTTATGCAGTGGTTTTTAATATCTTTGTAGTGCTATATGATGGTTCCTATTCAAAGTTTCGAATTTGAATCGATAAGGCAAACAAGCTGCAATCTTTACTCAGTCCCAAAAGCGCAGGGTTCGGGGGAAATCGTCATTTTGGCGAATTGGAAAATGGGGTTGCGGGTTTTATCCGAATTTGAACGGAGAATACCTAACAGAGAAGGAGGTGTGGCGAGGGAGTGTTGAAACGGAAGGTTCAAAACAAATAAAAAGCGCTATGTTGTTAGCATTCTTCCAATATTTTAAGGGAGGTGTAGGGTGTGGAGGTGCGGGGAAGGGGTGTAGGGTGCGAAGAAGGGGTGCGGGGAAGGGGGGTGTGGGGTGTGGGGTTGCGGAGAAGGGAGGGTGTGGAGTGCGGGGGAGGGGGGTGTAAATTTAGGAATTTTATTTTTTTTAAGGATAATTTAGACATTTTATATATATTTTTTTAAAAAGGAGGTGTATTTATATGAGAGTGGAGGTGTGTTTATCATCTGCCAAAAGGATTTTGCTCGTGTGGGCCATGGTCCAGCGTCCACATCAAGCCCACTATAGCATAGCACTTCGTAAGAAACGGCCTACTTACATGTCACGTTAGGAACACGCATTTACATTTTTTAGTTAAAAATATCATTTAACTGCTATTTTTTATTAATAATCTGTAAATACTTTCTTATATTTAATATTCATGGAGAATAATAAATATTGTTTAAAAAATTAAATAATATTTTCTTTCTTTCTTTAGAATGGTTTCAGTTTATGTATATATTCTTTCCTTCTGATCCTTAACAATAAAAACCATCTACTTTTATAGCTCTTGCTAAGAATACCGATTAAGAAAATTACTAAAATCTAAAAATCATGTTGAAATATATTGAAAATTACACTGAGAATTGATTAATTATAAGCTTTAAAAAAATGTCACTTTTTATCCATGTCTTTAGGAAATCAGTTACTAGTATTGAATATTTTTCTAAAATCTCACCGTTGACTTTTTAATTTTTATACAAATCTCAAAACCAATTTAATGGTGTAAGTCTTCGTTAGACCACACTTTGTTTATTTGGATTTGTGACGTCTTAATCATTGCACGGTCAACTGTATGGTACCAATTTGTATCCTAATCAATAATCAATTTATGAGACATCGATTTTAACATCAAATTATAGAAATAGAAAGAGACATTTTGCGTGTTAGCCTCTAAATAAAACTAAGAAAGAGTCAAAGGCAAAAAAGAAAAAAAAATAAAAATAAGAGGCAAATTATGGCACCAAGGAATTCGAGGCAAAGATCATTGCCACAAAGGAACAATGAGAGAGTTTTCATATCATGAATCATACATTCAATTAATGATTTGAATGCCTAACAAATGTTTTTGTCGGTAATAAAATGCCATTTTGTTGCACTTTTATTTGACTCTTTGGATCAACTACACCAAAATAGTCATCCATAAGCAAAGACCAAGTCAATGTGGTCACAAAGTAATAAGAATAGAAATGAAAAAAAAAAAAGTAGTACTAACTTGTAAGCTATAATTAAGTTAGTTTAAGTAACTTATAAAATTGAGTTAAAGATCAAAATTTATAAAAATGAGTTAAAAATTGTTAAAGGTCACATCTTAGATAAACTTAATCAATCAAACTTTTTGGTTAAAATATTTTTTGTTCTTATAATTTAGTAAATTTTATCTTTTAATTTTTATAATTAAAAATATTTCAATTTTTTATTTATATATTATTTTTGTTTCATTTACTTTCTATAATTTTATAAAATTCATCTTTTAGTATTTATAATAAATAGATAAAAAGTAAAATTTATAAAATTATAAAGACTAAACAAATATTTATACTAAATTTATTTATTCTCGAAGTTTATCTTATATCAAATTATCTGATTGGTAAGCAGATTTTATTTTTTGGTAGAACCTAACCTAAGTTGATTTGATTTGATTTAATTTTAGTGTACTCATGATCATGTCAAATCCAACCTAAAATATATATTTAATATGATTATGACTGAAGTGAGTTAGATTAACACATTGTAACCCCTTGTGTAATTACCCTATAACTGAATCCTAACATCTCAAATCCTTTTAAATCCACAACTTGAAGTCCTTGTCAATTATAATACACTGTACCTTACTGCCACTTAATTTTCATACTTTGTGAATTAAATTTTCCATATGCATTTCCTTTGTAAGTTGTAAGCTTCATATTTCCAATAAAAAGTGCCATAATCACATAAACCAACAGCTGCCAAGTTGATTCAACATAACTATTAAGGTTTTAAGCAAATTACACTCACAGTTGCTTAAGTTTTATGAAATTAAATAATATTTCTTACTTAAAGTTTATTTTTTGCTTAAAATGTGATTGGATAGTAGATTTTAATAATGGTTAAAGTGTGTCTTAGAGCATCTGCAGTGGGGGTTGCTTATAAGCAATCCTTTGTGCCACATCAACTCTTTTTCACTTTTTTTTAAGTACTGGAGTTTTTACAAACAACTTTGTTAAAAGTTAAACAACCCATAAACACTGAAAAGAGTTGATATGACATGATGTGGCACAAGAAATTACTTATAAGCAACCCTCACTGCAGATGTTCTTAGACACACGTTAAAAAAGTCGATAAAATAATATGATTAGTAACTTTAAACTTGGAAGTGTCATGTTTGTTTTTTTTATAAAAAAATATTAAAAAAAAGACGCAGAAAAGAAATTAATGGATAAATTAAGCAATGTCATAGAACACCTGTCGATCCTGGCTGTAGATACGAAAATAGTACGGAAAATGCAATAAATGTTTAACTAAAAGAATTTACTTAGCGTGCAATATGACAACCAACGAGGTCCTATCACTTTCATAGCTATTATTCCTTCATAAATCATTATTTTTATTTATTTTAATACAAACTTTTTAATGCTAAAATTAATTTGAAAAGTTGAATTGAGTTAAAATTAATTTTCTAAATCACTATTAAAAAATAGCAACAACACTCTTCTTATTTAATAGACTAATTATTTTTATTAATTTTTTGTGTGTGATTAAATTAGTATCTAATTATTAATTAAAAACATTTTTATTTACAAAAAAATAACATAGGTTTCTGTTTAACTATGTATTAATTAAACCTATGAGTCATTCCTTTTGTTGATTCAATTCAATAGTTAAATTTTAACCAATAACATGAGTAGTCAACAAATAAACAATGGTTGATATTTAAGCATGGATCATCTGTTTTATGAGCATGGAGCAGTTAAATTTGGAAAAGATTGACTAAAAAAGCAAGCTGCATTGAAAATGAGAGTAAAATATTGGAGTAAATCAATAATTCATGAAATGAATGAAAGCATGATGAGAAATTGGTGAGGGAAATTTGCATGAACTTTGGATTCTTGTGAAATGGAAGTTGGATAAATGACACAAGTCCACCAAACACTATTATTGCTCTTAACCACTACCTGGCTGTAAAATTTCACACTATCTCCTTCTTCCCCAACATAACATTAAAAAACGCAGTTAATGATTCTCACGTTCTTCCACATTTGTTGGGGACCCTTTTCTTGGATCCAACTCCTCGTAAAAAAATAGCCACTACCCTCTCATCAAAACCAAATTTTTCCTTTATTTTATGACAAGGGTCCCTCTCCCGTTTTCTTTTACAGTGCCAGCCATGACCGAGGTGCTCCATTTCTCTTCCTCTTCGTCTCCTTCCACTTCATCCGACGGCATTCTCCAGGAACCGCCCTCTCAAGCGCCGGTCGCCGCCACCACGCAGCAAGACCTCTCTCTTCTCGCCATTCTCGTCACCCTTTTCAGGAAATCCTTGATTGCTTGCAAGAGTGAGGGGAGGAGGGGCCTCTGCGCCATGGACATTGGTTGGCCCACTAACGTGCGCCATGTTGCGCATGTCACCTTCGACAGGTTCAATGGCTTCTTGGGCTTGCCTCGTGAGTTCGAACCTGAAGTCTCCACGAGGCCTCCCAGTGCTAGGTGGGTAGTGGCTACCCACTAGCTAACACATCGTTTGCTAACTCATCACATTCTTTTTCCTTTTATGTGTCTCATCATGTCATGATCTTACTTTCTTACTTTCCTTGCAATTTCATTATCAACAAAACTCAGGTATAGGATCATAGCGTGTCGGTGTTACTACAATTATCTGATCAGAATTGGAGTTTTATCGTTGCATTTAATGGAAACCTCGATAATATACAATTTACTCATAAATTCATGTTAACTAAGTGAAACATACATGTTACTAATATGAAACTTTGATTCTAATAAGAGAACAATAATTCTGTAGGTAGATTTTTTTTTGCTTGAATTATACTTATCTGCCAAATTTGATAATACTCATGAGCCAAATTCTAGTTAGAGGGATTATGCTCCTCAAGTCAGTGTTTTCGGAATATGAGCATAATGTTACTTTATTTCTTTGGGTGTAATTATAAGTTTGCAATTTGATTATACACTCATGAGACAAATTTGAGGTAGAAGGATTCGGATGCTCAAGTCGGTGTCTATAGAATGTGAGTATAATGTAAAAATTAGAGAGATACCTTAGGCATTTTTTTTGGCCCATTTATACGGTTCTCAGTTAAGTTATTTTGGTGTTTCCTGTGTGAGGTGGAGTGGAAATTGTCTCTCAGGTGAATATTGCAGGAATGGTTGCCTCTAATGGATTTTCGGGGCTATGATCAGGTGTTTTGCAGTTACATTGAAGCTTATCTTCTATTAGAAGGTTCATGATGTAGGGTTTTTTTTTAATAACTATGATATTGGTACGAAGTATGTATCATCAAAAATAATGACTAATTTATTCTGGTATAAGTTTTTAGAGCTTAGTTATTGGGTTTTGGTTATTCGGCTGGCTTAATTTGTCAAACTAGACCCAAATTCTCTGGAGAGTGGTCCAGAAGACTATTTAATGATTTTGAGTCACATTAAAAGCCTTTTGATTTGTGGGTTGCCTGTTTTATGAAGACTCTTGCGTGTTACTTTCAAATGTTATATGACACAGTCACCATGTATAAATGGTTTTCTTTGAAAATTTTAATGTTCTTTCAACCTTGTACGATGTTTGTAGATAGCTGACTTTATCGTGAATAAAGATGTTATTTTTCTTTAGCATGATTCATGATGGAAATAAGTAATCTTATTTTGGTTTTTGGTGTATTCTTTTTGCTTAAATTATCACGTGTAGTGCAACTGTTTTTGGAGTTTCAACAGAATCCATGCAGTTATCATATGACACAAGAGGGAACAGTGTGCCGACCATACTTCTACTTATGCAAAGGCACTTGTATGCTCTCGGAGGGTTGCAGGTTGATCACCTAATTTTTTCTCAGCTTTGCTTCTCCTTTACCCAATTTCTCATGGCGTTGAATTGAACAACTGAACACAATTTAAAATATGCCAAAAAGAAAAATGAAAGTCCTGCTTTATATATAATTCACCACTCTATATGATCTTGAAAGTTAAATTTACACTACTTGTATGCTCTTGCTTGGTTAAACAGTTAAATTTATCCATGCAGGCAGAGGGGATTTTCAGAATTAATGCAGACAATAGCCAAGAGGAGTATGTTAGGGATCAATTAAATAGGGGATTGGTCCCAGAAGATGTTGATATACATTGTTTGGCAGGACTAATTAAGGTATAACAATGAAAAGAAACATGGTACACGCTAAATTCTGTTTTGGTGTGAGGAGAGAGATGTATACACTATATATGATAATTTGATTTTGATATTCTTGTGCATTTCAAGGCTTGGTTTAGGGAACTACCTACTGGTATTCTGGATTCTTTATCACCAGAGCATGTTATGCAATGCCAGACCGAAGAGGATTGTGCTGAACTGGCGAGGCAGCTACCTCACACGGAATCTTCCCTCTTGGACTGGGCTATCAATCTCATGGCTGATGTGGTCCAAGAAGAACACCTGAATAAGATGAATGCTCGCAACATTGCCATGGTTTTTGCACCAAACATGACTCATGTGAGTTCCAATTAATCTTTATTCTTTGATTCATTGATCAAAATCAAGTTTTATTCTTGAACCAAAGTATTTTGTGCACTACTTGTTTGAAAGGAGAAAATAAGTGATACACTAACAGTATAAAATAATTTTATACTGTCATTCAATCACAAATCACTATTTATAATAATTTGTTAACTTTTATAATAAATAAAAGGTCATATCAACAATGATATCCGATTGGTTGATAGTGTAGTGCATAATCATTAAACTATTATTTGAAATTGATCATGCATATTGGTGAAGTTGTAAAAGCTTTAGTTCTTCCTTTTGTGTCTTGACACATTACTTGATCATTGTGACGGTACTTTTACCTCTAGGGAGGTCCTGATAGTGTCATTTTTGTCCATAAGAGTAGTAAAGATACCAATGTCATATAGTTTATCTATCTTATGGTAGGTTTCAGTTACAGAATTTAGTCTTAATGATTGCAGATGGCAGACCCTTTGACTGCATTGATGTATGCAGTTCAAGTCATGAACTTCCTGAAGACACTGACATTAAGGACACTGCGAGAAAGAAAGGATTGTGTGGCAGAATTATCTCCTGGATCTTGTTTAGAGCCTTCTGATGAAAACGGGGACCACAGTCTTTTGGAGTCCTGCCAGCAAGATGATGTAGACACAGAAAATGAAGAAGAAGCAGGGGAAACCTTTGCTGAGAAAACTGTGTTAGAATGTTCCCCTGAGTCCCTCCAAAACAAAAGCTCAACTGAAGGAGAATGTGGCAGTGTGATAGGCTCTTGTGAGAATCTGGTATGTGATGAGGACTTGTATTGTGAATTTCCACGCAAAGGAAACACTGGAAAGAGTAAGAGTGGCCAATCAAGTAATTCCAATGCTAAAAAGGGGACCAAAAAAGGCAGAGGCTTGCAACCTGTGATCCATGTGGCTGTTGAGAAAAAGGGTATTAGCAATCTGAGCTATATAGATTCAAGATCAGAAAGGATAGAAGCCTGGAGGTGAAAGAAGCATCACTCTGATGTATTGGAGTGTAATTTGATTCTGACATTGTGGCATTGTAATTGTAAGTTTGTTTTAAGAACAAGTTTGTGAAGTGGTTCAGATTTTTTTTTTTAATTTCCTCGGTTTGTTTAACTTGTCTGATTTGTAGAATGACACTATGATCAACACTGACATTGTACTGAAATAACATTTCATATGTGTGGGGTTACTTGTGTTCTCATTATTATTCCCGAAGCTGGCCGTTCACTTGCCAATGTTGCAGTGTATAAATTAATCACTTCTGGATTCTGTACCAATTTGCGAAATGCTAGGATGATAATAATATGGTATGCTAACTAATACCTAAACTCAGGTAGATGTAGCTTTTATTACATTTTATTTGCTGTAGGTAAAGAACCTCTATTATCTATATCACCACCATTAATGAAAATCTCTAACTTGTATGGTTGTTGGTTCCACAAAAGGAAAAACAAATTTGAGTAATTTCGTGCGAGGTGGCAAATATATAATAGATAAAAATAATAATTTTTTATACATAAATATAATAATAATACAAACGTTTTGAAAAGTTTATATAGTCTACAGTACAGTGTACAGCACCATTCACCAAGCAGATGCTTATCCAATCATCCATTTTTTTTTTATTTCTGTTATCATTTTCATACTTATACCCTTTCCTTTTCCTATCATCTAACATTGATGATACACTGATTTCCTTGACATTAGTGGTGAAGGCTGAACCTCAACTTTTTTTGGAAATAATGCTATGATTGCATGTTGCAGCTCGCGGCCTCGTGGGAATAGATTATCATGTAAGATGACACATTAGCCTCCTAAAAGGTGACAGGAGTATTTTGAATTATCTTGAGTCATGATTTTTCCCCTTTCAACTTATATTAGGTCATCAACATACAAGTGTCAACTTAAATTCCCATTTTGATAGAGGGGTAGGACCTACCGAAGTAAAAGGTTTTTGCTTTTACTGCAGATACAATTTTTACTAACTTTTAATACATGAGTGAGTAGGATTTACTATATGTCAATCAAGAAGTTAGATACAAATGGTTAATATCTCAAATATAATGTTAAATTGTTTGAACAAATGTTTGAATTCGATTTTTGACAAAAAAAATAATTATTTACCAAATTTTATTTCCTTCTAAGTCAAGTGAGAAAGCAAAAAAAGATTGTGTTGTATGTCATGTTCTTATTCATTGACCTTTTAGACATTAAAAAACAAATTTATTCAACACGTTTCTCAACAATATATATATATATGTATATCCACATGATTTTTTCATGAATTAATAAAAATAATGAATTAAAATCGTTATAATTTTATTAAAAATTAATCTTTGCAATTTTATGTAAAATTACTAATTAAATTATTAAGTTTTTATTGAAATTGAAACATTATCATTTTTACGTATGATTCAAGCAATCTGCATAACTATTTACAAATAGTAATCAAGTTCCATAATTATACCAGTTTGTGTTAGAACTTGTAAGAGTGTCTATTAAGATACAAATGATTAATTAAGGACTTGATTCCAAAATGTTCCAAGATAGTCAACAAAAATTCTTACTATCTTATCTTTCGAAAATGATCTACGATGTAAAAATGAGACAGTTACAAGAGGTACCATCATTCTAATAGGCTAATTAATTCAACATGTTCAGAATATTTCTTTATGGGTGTTTAATGTGCAACCAAGAATATCCATAATCTGTGTAACTCAATAAGTTCAATTTCTATTGTGTGTGATAACTTGTTGGATCAACGATAGTCTTTCACCCAGAGAGTTGGAGATATTTGTGGCAAGACCAAAAATAGCACGTGCTAGATCATTGAGAAAACCAAACCCATAATGCATCCAATTCCAATTCATCCATTTTTCCACCACATAAAACCAGCAAAAGTCCTTGGTCATAAAATAAATGTTGAACAATGGTTTGATGACAACGATCAAGTGCTTTTCGAAGTTCATCATCATGTACTGAAATTATAAAAGATTAAGAGTCTTTTGTTCAAACTTAGAAGTGCTTTAAAGAATTTTTTTATTAAAAAAAATCTTTATTTTTAATTGAGAAATTTTCAAGAGTATTTTTTTAACTTGTATACAAAGAGGCTCTAAAATGAATTTGAATAATATACAATTTGAGGTGATAGCTTGTGAACAAGCTTCTCTAACAACTTCCGACCAGCTTTTTGAGCAATGAAAAACATTAGATATATAATTAGTTAGGAACTTGTTAGTAGAGATTTACTATTTGTTGCTTATACATAGGTGTTCTGTAATATAATCTCATGTTAAGAATAAGACTGTTTTACACAATATCGGCTCATTGGCTGAAATAAATAAATAAAAATTACATAAAATAAATTATAAAAAAAAATTAATCACTAAAATAGGTTATTTTTGACACGCTAGCATTGACGTGGCATAGAAAGCGCAAGGAGAAGGGCATTTCGCAGATGGCGCCTCCCCCGTGCGTTTTCTTTTAATGACGTGGCAAAGGCCAATACAGAAAACGCCTCCCGTCCCATGCGCCTTCTTCCAACCTACAGAATACGCCTCCTCCCCATGTGCCTTCTTCAAACGGACCCACACGCTACATTTTAAATGTTTTAAATGGAAGGGAGGGTGAATAAAGATATTAAAAATTATAAATTAATATAAATGATTAAATTATATTTTATAAATAAATATGAAAATAAATTATTTTAATTTATAATTCTTATTAAAAATAATTTAAATTAAATTTTAAAAAATTGATTGACAAGTTCAAATCGATTTAATTAATTGTTTATTGATTTTATCGATATTGAATCAATTCTATTGTACTAATTCTTCACTGATTCAATACGAAAACATTTAGGACTTATTTTTGCTCATATCAGTCTAACTTACTGGGTTGGACAGATTTTCAAAACCACTAATTCGTTTCACTTATTAAAATGTAATCCGTTAAATTTTGAATCAACATATCCAACGGTTAAGAAAGCTCTGGCACACCCTAGAATCCGTGTGCAAAGCAATAAACAAGAAACAAGTTATTTAAGGGAGAAATAAAGGTTCTTGGAAAATGAAATTCAAAAGAATTGAAATGGTCATGTGTACAGTAAAAGCTGCAGAAATAAAGAAGATAAATGCTCTACACTACAATGTGACAACACAATCACGTGTTGATAGAAGCACTAGTCATATGGGAAGACATCTTGTACAATTTGAGGAAGATAATGTTGTTGATTACTGTTCTCTTCAACTTATGGATGATAATGATGTAGATTACATGTTTGGTGTGTATAAAGAGTTTTTTTGGAGTTAGACCAATTGGATTTACACCAAGATTCAGAGAACTCTTAAAGAAATTACACAATGTATGCGTCGACCACGTATTCCTGATTAAATTATTGTTTGTTTATGTGATGAATTATCTGAACTTGAGAATGATACATCAACTAGTTTAGTTGATCCATAATATGTAATTTGATGTTGTTATGATACATCAACTAGTTTAGTTGATCCATAATATGTAATTTGATGTTGTTGTATTAATGATAAAAGTATGTGGGTCCAATTAGTATTACAATTAGTTTTCAAACTCGAAAGTTTTGAGTTTAAATCTTGACTGTAATATAAATATTTTTTTTTATAACAATGGGATCACTATCACTCATAACAATCCCAATTTTAATATTTTTATTTTTATGCCTAAAAAAATTTAGTCACTTTTATTTTGTTATAACTTATAACCAGTGTTTTAAAACCCGGACCGACCCGGCTGGTCGGACCGGGAACCGATGGTCCAGCCGGTCCGAATCTGAAGTTGGATCGGTTATGCAGTCGACTCGTTTCAAACCGGATTGAACCGGTCAATTTTCCGGTTCAACTGGTGAACCGGTGGGTCAAACCAGTTCAACCACTTTTTTTTTTATAAATTTTTTAAGGGACCATAAATCACAAAAATAATAATGAAAATTGAATCTCTTAATGAAAAAGCAAGGAGTCTTATTAAATATAACAATGAGTACTTGTTCTAATATATTTGTTTACAATATATACAACTTAAATAACTTTTATAGTATATTATTAATTTTAAATTATATATTTAATAATTCAATATCTATGTAAATATTACATATATTATTTTGTGATATTAATTGCAAGCATATTATATATGTACATATTATTTATATTTTTAATTTGTATTAATATACCGTTTAACATGTAATTTTTTTATGTATTTTTTTACAAAATAAAAATAAAAATAATTTTAAATAAGATAGAAAAATTTAAATTTAAAATAAGATATGAATTTATTAAAATTTATAAGTATAAATATATTTAATATGAATATTTTTTAATAAAAGTAAATAAAAATCGAGTCATGCGGTTCAACCAGTGACCCACCGGTTCAACCTTTGACCCACTAACTCAATACTTTAACCGGTTCGATGACCGGTTCTGTTTTTAAAACTATGCTTATAACAACTAATAGTAGGTTGTTACTAATTATGACGACTCTTTCTTCATCATTAAAAAAAAATTAAATGTGCCACTTGAGTAGTTATAATCCATAGCATACCTGTGTAAAACAAGCACAAAGACATAAATAGTTATAAGACAACTTCACTTAAATAAATAATTTCAATTCTATAAAATTTATCCTAATTTATATACTTTAATTTCATCGTTCAATTTGCCACAAACCTCTTTATGCACCAAAGATCAAATATCTCATTTACGAGGATTAATGATGAGCAGGTAATGGTCCATTATGATGTTAGAATTTCTCTAAAATAGCATATTAGAATTCATGACGAAACAAGGCAACAAACTAATAACTCAGTTAAATCATGTGCAGGTAATCATGTGCTGAGTGCTGAGTGCTGAGTGCTGAGTGCTTACATAAAGAGTCCTAAGCCGCGGTGAAGATTTGAAGCTGGGAGGTGTTTTCCTGGTCAATGACGTCAAGAAAGACGGGGTCAACGGTGACGTGGCTATCCACGTGGACCTTGAAGTGGTGGTCCCACCAGGCGACCCTAGCGGTGCCGGCAATGTCCACGGCGGCGTCGAGAACCATCTCGCGGCTGGCGACGTCGTGGGCGAAGCGCGTGGCGTGGTGCGCGAGCTGGAGCGCGTGGAGGCGGGCGGGGAGGCGGAGGAGCTGGCAGGAGCGGGGGGGCTGGGAGCCGGCTTGGACCTGAGCGGAGCCGAGGAGGGAGCCGTGGTAGAAGATGGACATGGCGGCGGAGGAGTAGTGGATGGGGGCGATGTTAGGGTTGGTGACGTGGACGGTGAGGAGGAGCTCGGCGTCGAGGAGAGGGAGGTTGAGTTTGAGGGAGGTGAAGTTAATGGATATGAGGTGGAACGTTGGGTCCTTTGGTTTTGCTGATATTAGGGCTGTTGCTGCTACCGCTGATGCTGCTCCGATTATCGCCGAGCTCCAGCTCCATTTTACCCTTTTCCCCATTCTCATGCCTCTCTCATTTCTGTCATGAGGATGCTTAAGAAGTGGAAGAGGGAGGGGAAGGCTTTTACGATAATGCCCTTCTCTTATCACCACGTGCGTTTTACCGCTTTGCCCTCCACTTTCCATCCTAATTCATAACTTCTTTTAAAGCTCATTCATAACACTTCATTTATCTGGGATAAATAACACATGCTACATAATTATTAAATAATATATTAATAATCAGTTATATATATCTATACATGGGTGTAAAAGGTTTCATTATGTATGTAAATTTATAAACGTCTTATTCTTAGAAAAATATCCATTAACTTTATCAATAATTGATTTTTTACAAGAAATATTTTACTATTTTTATTGGCGTCTTCTTCTAAAATCATGTTATGCCTATTAAAAATCAATTCACGAAAGAAAATTATTTTTAAATAGATCATTTTCATCTTTGGTTATGTATTTTTCTTTCTCTATTATGGCTAAATCCAAACATATGTTTAAGCGATAATTATTCATATAATAAGAGAAAAATGAATTTTGAAAAAGGGGGAAATTGTGTCCCCCAAGATCTCATATCCTATGAATAAAAAAGAAAGTTACATTCATACCTATCTAATAATTGTAAAAATTACTTAAAGGGACCAAGTCAAATTTTCTTAATAAATTTATAACTTGGGCTCCAAGTCTTTAATGTAAGAAAAACTATAAGTTTGGCATACTTTTTTTTATACACAAAAATTGAATCTAATACTAAAAATTACAACTACTCACATTTTGCTCAACAAGTTAAACTCTCTAACCCAACTTTTTTTACAAGATGTGACTTCCACTAATCATGTATTATCTTAACATTGCAAGAATTGATTTTAGAAGTACTTGGTCCATATGTTTTATCTTACAACCACTATACCAAGAAGTTTGAGGATGCACACATAAATTCTAAAATGATTTGATATTTAGATTTCAAAATTTATATCTCTTAAATCATATATACAAAATTTTATATTAATCCAAGATGATTTGATACTTCATTCTTATAAAACAAAATTGACGTAATATATTCATTTCAAAATATACTAAAATATGAATACTTTGATTATCTTAAAGTTTTTGTTCAATTTTAACAAAATTTGATATACACATATAAAGTGATATGAACTTTTAATTTAACGGTTGGATTCACAAAATTCACAATTAATATAAAGTTATTGAGTGGTATAATACTTAGTAAAAGTTACACCGGTGTAATTATAACCCTTTCACACACACACACACACACACACACATATATATATATATAGTGAATGCTAATATACTCCCACCTATTTTTTAGTTGAAGTATGTTAGTAACCTACACCAAAATTTTAGGATAAAAAAATCATTCATTTCTTTTAATTTAGTTAATTTGTACAAAAAATATTATAGTAATTTAATTTAATTTTAAAAAAATAAAACATTTTCTTTTTCTTATTAGCTTTATTCTCCAATTCATTTCTTTTTTTCTATTAATTAATTTTTTATTTGTTTAGAGAGAGAGGAAAGACATCATGAGAGATGAGAGAGAAATGAGTTAAAGAAAGACTTTAATAGGAGAGAAATAAATAAGTTAGAGAAAGAATTTAATAGAAAAAAGAAATGATTTGGAGAATGAATTTAATAGAAGAGAGAAATGACTTAAAAAATAAAGTTAATAAAAGAAAAAAAATATTTTTTATTTAAAATTAAATTAAATTACTATAATATCATTTATATAAATTAACCAACTCAAATGAAATGAATGATTTTTTGTCTTAAAATTTTAGTATAAACTACTAACATACTCCAACTAAAAAATAAGTGAGAGTATATTATCATTATTTTATATATATATATATATATATATATATATATATATATATATATATATAAAAGGAATCTTAAATTCCCACCGACGAACAACGACTGTCCACTCAAACTTCACCTGCTCCTCAATTGTCAATCTGCCGTCCACCACTCCACCAGCAGCAATAACATCTCCCGTTATTTTTTGGGTGCATAATAACATCTTTCATTAATCATTATAGCTCTCTTTTATTTATGTTTTCAATTTATTGGTCCATGCTCGAGTTTCCAAGGCTAACATCAGAAAATATTGATTTTTATCCATACCCCTACAAAACAGCACAGTTTTAATGACGAACTCAAGACGTGGTATCCTCCTCTCTTAACATTACATTCATAGCCTAATTCCAGTTCCAGCAACATACAATCTCACTCCTTTTTATCACCATCTCACCCTGCTGATGAAGGGCAAATAAATGTAATGCAAGTGATCATCACATCATATGGCATTTGAAGTTTAAACGACTAGTGATTAGTGAAAACAAATTTGACGCCTGTCATGCTAAGTAGCATCAAGAAGATAAAGGTGACATGTAAAACATGAAATATTAAAGTAATTCATGATAATAGTACGATGGAATAAAAACAGAGTTGGTGTGGTCATTTATTTTTGTGCAACTACTGCAACCAATACAAAATCAGAACATGCACCGCTGAGATGCTCAATCCTGCTCTTCTGGCTTCTTTGCAGTGCCTTTAAGATACCACCCCAAAGCCCCAAGAATTGTTACTGTACCAGCTACAACTGCATAATTCCGGTACTTGTCAGTTGAAACTCTGTCAGCTGATGTTCCAGTATGTCCTGAGCCACTTGGTTTGGCATCAGTTACTGAAGCCCCCGACCCTGCTGCTTCTGGTTGAGGACCCTAAATTAGAGTATACAGTTACCATTAAGTTCAAAACACGACATTGATAGACAAACAACTGCATACACAACCGGAGAACAATTTCTTGCACACAAGTAACAGACACGCAAAGTGACAGGATATCAAGTAAAATCAACATTTAGTGTTAATTTGTTCATTGGTTAGAGTCATGAGCGGGATAAAAAGTGCAGATTTTCATTTTAACGTTTAAAAGTATCTAACTCAAAAGTTAGTTGAAAAGGAAAAGGTGCATAAAACTGCAAGAGCAATACTAAAGCAAAAGGGTTATGTAAATGAATAATGATAATACTTGAGAGGAACCGGCCTCACCTAGAGTATAAGATTTTGTTGTTGTTAATATACATGTTTTTCTTTCACATTTTTTAAAGTTAATTTCTTCCAATAAATTATTTGTCAACAAGCGCATTTTTCATGATTCCATTTTACCAAACACCAATTGCTGAAAACTGTGTCATTTAACTCACCCATAAATATCATTTAATTGGTGATTCATGTAATCTGCATAATGATGAAAGCATACTTTGGCACTGGCAAATAGTAATCAAGTTCCATAACCATAGTGGTATGTGTTAGGACTTCTAAGCATGTGTTTCTGAGGATACAGACACATACTGCTATGGTTATGGAACTTGATTACTATTTGTCAGTATGTGTTTCTGAAGATACAGATAGAAGATTAATTATGGAATTGATTATAAAATGTTGCAAGATAGTCAGCAAACATTTTGACTATCATATCTTTCTGAGAAATGGTGTGCCAAATGAGATGGTGAATTATAAACTTGTTATATTGGGTGGGCTAATTAACTCGGTATGTTGACAGTATTTCTTTATGAGTGTTTCACATGCAGCCAAAGATATTGTAATCAGTGTATACAAAATACTCTTCATACTAAGATGTGATAAATTATACTGAATCAATTATAGACAAAATTGAAATATCCAAATAAAGGGGTGGGGTGGTGAATCTTTCTATTTTATAAAAAACGTTTTCTAGACCAATTATAAGTTTCCTCATAGGTTACACTAAATAACAGCTTAACATTTGAATTTAAAAATAATAAATAGGTTGGGCATGTACGATGTTGATTCACTTGATTGTCTTTGGTATTTTAGAGTTTTTTTTGGGTGTGTGTAATGATCCTAATGGATTTTAAATGGGTAAACAAGTCAATCCTAGATCATTGGACAAACCAAATCCATAATGCATCCAATCCATTCGTTTACCACAATATAAAACCGGTAAGAATCCTTTATCAAAAAAAAAAATGCAGAATGGTTTGATGATCCAATGATTTAAATAATTTCAAGAAGTTTATCATATATTGTACTGAAATCATAAAAAGATTATAAAGAATAAGAGAGTATAATTCAAGGGCATACCTTGCGAGCAAGCTTCTCCAACTTCTCTTGCTCAGCTTTCTGCAATATGAAAAATAAGTAAACACACAACACAACATATATATTTTTGTCAAGCACAAACCTCTACTGATGTAGACAAACACTAAAAACAAAAGGTAGCACCTTTCATACGGAAATTGAGTGGATTGACAAGAGATATGGATTTATACCTTTAAATTTTTACCAACAGTAATCTATTTTCCAGCCAAGTGGTAGACTAAAATTTAAGATTAACTAAGCACAAAAATGAACAAATAATCGTTTCCTTCTGTTAGAAGTTAGAACCTAAGGCAATACAAATGATCCTAATCCAGACAATTTCAATAGATTAGTCAAAGCCAAAAGAAAATTATTTAAAACAAATTACAAATTCCAATGCACTTAAGAAAATGCCAATTTGATGTTCCTCAACATGTGCAGAGGATGCATAAAATTGCCTGTACTAACATATCTGAACATCACATTTCTTTATTAACAATGCATGCTAGAGGCAAATTTTCCTGAGCACTTTTTTTAACATAGATTCTAAAACTGTTTCAGAAACATATAGTGTCTGCATAAAACTCACCTATTTGCTATTCAGCAACTATCCCAAAAGCTTTTGTTGAGTGAAAGCTCATAAATAGTTTCAAAACACATATCCACTATCCAGTCACACAGGTTAGCCCAACCTTGTGCAGAGATTTAATCACTTACTCATCAAGGCTCTGATTCCATATCATGAACCAATCATTCTAAAACATTAAGCCGTTGAGCAAAAACACAAATGATTTTATATCCAACAACTGATACCATACCAAGACTCTGTTTAGATAAACGTCTCTATAAGTACTTACCAAGGCCCTGTCTAGAAACCTTGAAAAGCTGATATTACACAAGCTATTTAGCTATTTTTAGCTTATAGAAAAAGTTTATTTCATTTTTACTTCTTATAGTGGTGCCTATTTATCCAAACAGGACCCAAAACTAATAATAGCTCAATCCACACTTCATACAGAACTTCTGAACCCTAGAACACCCTAATTATACAACAATACTCGTATCCCTAAACATAAAGAAATGCCTGAAACAACAACAACAACTACACCGCACTCAAGAAAACTGCGAAGGAAATTACCAAGGACAAACTTGTGAACTCGCGAAGGTGCTCCAACAGAATAACATTACACCAAAATTTTCAATCCACAGCACAATAAAACTAAGCTTTCGAGGCTACCTTAAAGTAAGCATTCTCTGCAGCTTTTTCCTCCTCGCTGAGTATTTTTCCAGAGCCACTGCTAAACAGCCTTCTAGATCCGTACCTTGCAGCCACCCGTGTAGCCATTGCAGTTGCTTCTATTTCCTTCCCTTCTATAAACAATATAACGAATCATAAGGTTGAGTGGTTGACTTTAAATTAATTAAGAACAGTTCCAGTTAAAATCAGGATTCAATCACAAACATTTCACCAAAAGGCCTAAAGTGCTATACAAATCTCATCGAGTTTTCCAACAAAGGACGCAACAGTAATTAAATACGAGAAATGAAAGTCTCTCGTTTTCGTCGATTGGTTCAGTGAACGAGTGACGCGAAAACGCGATTGTAGCTTCACGCATTGCATTGTTTAGAAAATTCTTAGACGCAGATTCGCGAGTGCTACGAAATCCGATCCAAATATTAGTTGAAAGAGTTTTTATATTGAGAATAATAGTAATATAGAGAAATGAATAGCGATAATTACCAGAGAGGGTTCGGTGGAGAACGAAGTGAGGGTTCCGACGAAGCAGAAGAAATGTGTGAGTGTGAATGAGTCGTGTTTCTTGTTGCCTTGTTGGTGAGGCGCTTAAGGCCTTTCCCTCGAGGTTGAGGGTTTAAATACGGCACCGTTTGGAACTACTCTTCTGGAATGTGGACCAACTTATTCTGCCCGTGCGCTTAGTTGCATTCGTATATGAGTTAATCACCTATATAATATTTTTTAACATGTAATCAATCATTATTTTTATTAAAATTATTTGATTAAAAAAAATTTATAAAAAAAAAAGGTAATATCACTTTTTAGTATTTACAATTTGTTTTCTAATTTTATTTTTAAATTAAGTATTATAAAAATGCTGTATATAATTATTAAAAATATATATTAATTAATTAATTAAAATAAACTGTTAGTTTCAAAAGTACGAAATGCCTGTTTTTTCTTCTGCAAATATATATATACATATATAAAATAATATAAATATTCTTAATGAAAATATAAAAATAAGGATACGGTCATGTTTTCATGTCATAATCCATCTTTCATTTTCCATTTTGAAAAGATCATAAAATATGTGGACGCTACATTTGTTTTAATATTTCTTTTCATACTAAAATGAAACCAAACTGCGGAAAGAAAACATATTTTGATTTTACTTTTGTCTGTGACTCTGTGTGATTTTCGTCTTTTAGCTTCTCTAAAACATATCTTTATAGTGTGTTTGGATGAGGAATTTTATAAATTTATAGAATTTTAAATTCTTGGTATTTGAATTACTTGGCTAAACGATCATTATAGTGTAGTTTTACAAACAAAATACCAAAATGGGGCTGTTTTGAAACATTTTACACCTTTGGGGCTCTTTAATTGGGTGTCGCTATGGCCCATAGCGACACCTATGACACGTGGCAATTTTGAGTGTGCTTCTAAGCCATGAACGCCATATTAAAGGAGGCGCTGTAGCTGGTGGCGACCCTCAGAAGTCGCTATAGGCTACAGCGACTTCACTTGGCTACCCCATTTATATAATAAATTTTTAAAAATAGAAAATTTTATGTGAAGAAAAAGGAATAAAAATAACTTAATGTAATATATAAGAAAAAAAATTAAAAATGAACAAATATTATGTGAATAAAAAATTAAAAATGAAAAAAAAAATCAAAATATGAGGCGTTGTGGCTCCAAGCGGCACAAAGGCACTATGAGTCACAGCGCATTTTTTAAATTTTTTATAATAATTGTTAAATATAAAAATTGATAAATGAATTATAAAAAAATTTCCAGAAAAAGCGGAAAAAATAACTGAAATAAGAAAAAATAACATTTTTTTAAAAAAAGTAATGTAATGTGAAAAAAAATAATAAAAAGGAAAAAAAAAAAAAAAAAAAAAAGGGGGCGCTATGGCCCAGGGCGCCTTGCAGGCGCTGGGGCTTATAGCGCCTCCTTTAAAAATAAAAAAACCAAAAAATATAATTTATTTAAAATATTTTATAAAAATAAGAATTGATAAATTAATTAAAAAAAATTCGGATAAAAAAGCAGAAAAAAGAACTGAAATAAGAAAAAATTTAGTTATTTAAAAAAAAAGTAATGTAATGTGGAAAAAAAAAAAAAAAAAAAAAAAGGGGGCGCTATGGCCTAGGGCGCCTTGTAGGCGCTGGGGCTTATAGCGCCTCCTTTAAAAATAAAAAAACCTAAAAATATAATTTATTTAAAATATTTTATAAAAAAAGAATTGATAAATTAATTAAAAAAAAATTTCGGATAAAAAAGCGGAAAAAAGAACTGAAATAAGAAAAAATTTAGTTATTTAAAAAAAAAAGTAATGTAATGTGGAAAAAAATAATAAAAAGGAAAAAAATATAATTTATTTAAAATATTTTATAAAAAAAAAAGAATTGATAAATTAATTAAAAAAAATAAAAATTTGGGGCGCTGTGGGCCACAGCTCCACTCAGGCGCTGTGGCCCATAGCGCCAGTTAAGGAAATTATATATATTATTTTATAAATACAAAAATTGTTTACAAATTTATCAAAAATTAACAGATAAAAGGGAAAAAATTAATTCATATAATATAAAATGTAAATTTTAAAAAATTAGTAATATAATGGAAAAAAATAATTCAAAAACAAAAAAAAAAAAAAAATTTTGGGGCGCTGTGGGCCACAGCTCCACTCAGGCGCTGTGGCCCATAGCGCCAGTTAAGGAAATTATATATATTATTTTATAAATACAAAAATTGTTTACAAATTTATCAAAAATCAACAGATAAAAGGGAAAAAATTAATTCATATAATATAAAATGTAAATTTTAAAAAATAAGTAATATAATGTAAAAAAATAATTCAAAAACGAAAAATAAAAATAAAAATTTGGGGCGCTGTGGGCCACAGCTCCACTCAGGCGCTGTGGCCCATAGCGCCAGTTAAGGAAATTATATATATTATTTTATAAATACAAAAATTGTTTACAAATTTATCAAAAATCAACAGATAAAAGGGAAAAAATTAATTCATATAATATAAAATGTAAATTTTAAAAAATTAGTAATATAATGTAAAAAAATAATTCAAAAACGAAAATAAAAAATAAAAATTTGGGGCGCTGTGGGCCACAGCTCCACTCAGGCGCTGTGGCCCATAGCGCCAGTTAAGGAAATTATATATATTATTTTATAAATACAAAAATTGTTTACAAATTTATAAAAAATTAACAGATAAAAGGGAATAAAATAATTCAAATAATAAATAATGTAAATTTGAAAAAAGAAGTAAATAATGTAAAAAAAATATTTAAAAACGAATAAAAATAAAAAATTTGGGGCGCTATGGCCCATAGCTCCTTTAGGGCGCTATGGGCCACAGCGTCAGTTTAAAAAAATACATATTATTTATTTAAAATTACTTTTTTATAAAAATTTGTTTTCTTTTTATAATTATATAATAATAACTTTCAGTTTATTATATTTATTCTACATTATTATTAATTTCGTATTTTTTTTTCTTTGCTTAGTGTCGCTATGGGCTATATAATTTTTTTTAGCCCATCAGGTGTGGTGCTTCAGCCTATAGCGACAGTGGTCCAGCCCGGTCCAGCCCACCAAGCCAAAAAAAAAAAAAAAAAGCCACGTGTCATGGGTGTCACTATGGGCCATAGCGACACCCATGAAAACTACCCCAAAGGTGTAAAATGTTTCAAAACAGCCCCATTTTGGTATTTTGTTTATAAAACTACACCAAATTAGTCGTTTAGTCGAATTACTTTGATTTCAATTTTTATCATTCTTTAAATATTTTGTTTGGATGAGTCAATTCAAATTTCTTAAATTTTAAATTGTTAGGTTGAATATGATAATTTGATTCAATCATAGTAAAATTGATTTTAAAAATATATTTATATGTTGAGATTTTTAAATTAAATTTTATAAAAATAAATATTAATTCATTTTTAAATATTTAATAATTTTAAAAATTAATATTAAATAATATTTAATAATTTAAAAAATTAATATAAGATAATATTTAATAATTTTAAAAATATTTTTGAATATCCAATAATTAAAAGAATGAAGAGATAAGATAAAATATATAGGTAAAATAAGAAAAATAAATATGAGAAATTTCAAATTCTCCCATTTTTGAGAGAATTTGAAATTCTACTATTTTAAAAATTTTACAAATGCTTGGATTTCAAATTCTTTGTAAATTCCTCATCCAAACAAATCATTTCACCTCAAGAAATTTAAAATTCTTCAAATAAATGAATTACTCTATATAAATTTCTCATCCAAACACACTATTAAGGAAATGTGTGGTGGTACACATTATATTTTTAGTTTCTTTGAAATTTGATGTTGTGAGTGCTAGGGTATGTTGGAGTAGTTTTTAGTTTTGAAATTTTTTTAACCTACATTTTTTTTTTCTTCTTCTAACTTTTAATTTAAAATGGAACTCATCTGGAAAAAAATTTATCCCATTAAAATTAGTTTAAGATAGTACATTTGAATGGTAGTCACGATATTACCAGATAATTTCTGCATACAAAAATTCATATATATTGGTTCACTTTTCAACGAGAGTTAAATCAAGTCCCTCAAATATGAATATATTTTTACTATAACTTCACCTATTTACAATTAAGTATTTAATGTCTCTTTAAACTACAAGAGTTTGATTTTATCTTAAATATCACAACCCAAGTATTTTTTGTAGCCTTTTTATGCTCTACATTTCATAATTCTACATGAGATTACTTAATTTTACACAAATATAAAAGAAATACTCACTAAATTAAACTTAAAATTTAACTACTTAAGCATAAAACAATAAAACCCTTGTTAAGAATAAATTGACAAGTTTACAAATATATACAAAATACTGTCCAACGAATATTTAAGAAGATTCTTTGTTAGATGAAGAAAGTTTTATTACATTTATAATTCTTCTAACTTTTTTGAGTCTTCATTTTATAGATAGTAATGAAAAATCCATTTAGAGGAATATTCTTCAAGTTTGAAATCTAATAGATACATGGTTGAATCTCCACAAAAAATTTTAGAGTAAAGAATTTCACACAACCTAAGTGATATTTCTAGTATCTGCTATGACATTAACAAAGGTTTGAAAACCGCGAATATGGTGTGTTTTTAAGAGCAACTCTAATGGGAGTTGCTTGTCTCATGAAGCAACTCAAATCACAGTTTCTTGTCATTGGAGGACTCTGACGTGGCAACATGAGTTGCTTGAAGAAGAAAGAGAATTGCTTCCTCAAGTAACAATTCCTTATCAGATTTCAAGCAGACTTTATTGGACATATTTGAGAACGTTTCGGAAATAATAATGATGAAAATTAATTTCATATAATGTTTATGTATTTATTATTGCTTTATTTTATTTTTAATATATACTTATTGTGTATTTTTTTATAATTTATTTATTTTTTCATTGTGATGCAATTATCTTTTTTAATATTAAATGTGAAGATAAGTTTGAAAATTTAAAAATAATAATTAATTATAAACTCAAAACATTACTGTAAACTTACAAAATAGGCTTATTAACTTATTAAATATCTTATTTAATGAAATAAACTTATAGACTAATTAAGCTAAAAATTAACTAAAAAAACACATTAATTTCATCATGTATCAAATTTTCACACTACATTCTTATAAAACAACTTACACAAAACATGTTTTTATTGGTAACTGCGGAATGAGTATAAAGCAATTCTGTTTAGTTACATAGGGAAACTGTAACAAAAGCAATAGAAAGAAATAAAAGAATGTAATTATAAAAAGAGACATAATTTAATGTGGCACCATTACTGTGACCATGGTGGTGATTATTATTTGCCTGATGAGCAGAACCTGCTGCAGCAGCGCCATATAAAGGGATTGATCCTCCATGCATTCCCATGCTGTTTTCATGGCCAGCTCCTCCATGACTTCCACCACCACCGCCGTGACCTCCACCACCGCCATGGCCTCCACCTCCACCACCGCCACGCCTATTAACTGATACTACAATTTCTGTTGAATTTATTGTGGACATTGTCTTTGCCCTGTCTGCAACTAATATGAAGCTAATTTTCATTCATTATTTACTATAGTTTTCCATACCTTATCACATAGTTATATGTTAACACATCATTGCATGGATTTTATTCTTTAAGTAATTATATTGTAATCATTTTTTTTAATAATATAGCATTATTACATAATTGAATCATGATAATTATATACACATGTACTGATGTACACAACTTTCTCTTCCTCCGTTTACTTATATATATATATATTTATTTATTTATTTTAAAATCAAGAAAAAAAAAATGCTAAAGAACTTAAAATAATTTGTCATGCGTGAAACCTACAACTATCGTAAAATTAATTGGGTGTCTTAAAAATATTTTGAAAGGCTAAATAAGAGTTTCGATGTAAAATTATTATAATAATAAAGTGAGTAACATGAGAATTATTATAATAATGAAATGAATAACAAGAAATTAAAAAATTTACACTTGCGAATCAGCTAACTAGCTAGCTCCACCATCCTATAAGAAGAAGACTCTAAAAAATAACTATCAAATAATAAGTCGGCAAATAATATGATGATATCATATCATTGCACGGTAGAATTTAATTTTACTAAAAACTAAAATATGGTTGCTTTGTTTTCAAGTTGAGAATAATATGTGTCATCCACACCCAAAAGAATAAAAGAAAAAAAGGTAAGCATCATGTGTTGCTTGCATGCAGTTGCATAGGGGAATGTCTGCTAACGCAGAAATATGCAGAACTCTTTCACCTTTCCTTTTGCTTATTTTTTCTTCTTCTACCAAACAGAAAAATCATGTAACTTGAAAATTGATAAATATTTTTTTTATAAATAAAATTAGAATTTATTTGCCTTCTAGGTATTTTTTTTATAACCATAATCTAGATATGAAATATTTACATGTTTTCCCGAAAATTAATCCATATTAAAAAATTTGATTCATTATTTTTAGTAGAGTTTCCTCTTCATGTTTTTCTCATACATGAAATTTAAACTCAAATTTTTATTTAAAAAGACTAAATTTAGTATCCCTTGTATCAACCACTTGTTAGTATTTACCTCTGACCACAAGTTTAGATTCTTGCACACAATTGCATCCATGGAAACAGAAACCTAATTGGAAGATCTAAAAGTGAAATGTAAACTAAGAATTTATCTTCTGGTGTTTGATAAAATGTGAATTATATACTTTATAATAAATAAAATAAGCAGTATACCTACTGGAGTTTAGAAATAACAATTATGAACAATAGAATTAGAATATATATATAAACCTGTATGTGAGGAGTTTCTTTGGTGTTCTGAATTGACCGGAAGAAGATGATGATGAAACAGCAGCAAAACGTAGAGTAACATGACATGCTTCCAGATGGGTTCCATTACAAAATACAAAACGATAAATTCCTTTCAATATTTAATGGATTTTGATATATATGCACTAGCTTCTATTTATAATACTTTTCATAGTACCTGTAACTTCGGTTCCCAATTCTTTTCTTTAAACCCAAACAACTTAATTATAACACACTTCTTAAAAAACACTAAAATCCTTCCTTTTTCCAGAATTTTCTTCTGAAAATGTAGAATATATTGTTAAAAAAACTTCTCTTCTTTTCTTTACCCACAACAATGAGAGAATACACAATAAAAGAAATAAGGTAAAATTACACAATAATTTATTTAATGTGAATTAATTTTTTATACTTACATTCATAACATAAGGATATTCATTATTTTAAAAAGTATTATATGTATATTTATTAAAATTTTCTTTCAAGTTTTGTGGATGAAATTTGAAAACTCTCCTTAGAAGTTTTATGAGTAAAACTTTGAAACTTCTTAATACAATATCATTGTAAATATAAAATATATTATTTCTTTTTCGGTAGAAATCTGTTTCGATAAAAATCTCTTTGTGCCACCTAAAATAATGAGATTGTAATCAAATCCTGTAGTAATCAGTTGTATCATGATTATAGGGGAAACTATAGGAATCTATTTAGCATAATTATAGGAACAATGAGATGTACATATATGTAATCATATTGGCTGAATAAACCGAGCAGATTACCATCACAATTTCTTCACTTCTCAACAAGTTTTATGCGTAAAACTTGAAAATCCCTCCCTTACAATTTTTTTACGAAACTTAGAAGTCCTTCTTTATATGACTTCTCTCATTTAAGGTGGTAACCTTCCGTACAAGTTAGATAATTCTTTTTATCTCAATAATCTCTCTATTTATTGACCTAGCATCTTATTTATAAAATAAAAAAAAAGCAAATTTATAAAATAAATATAATATTTTTAATTTTAAACAATATTCTAAAGATAAATAGTATATTTTTATATCTCAACAATATCATAGAGATTTGAAATTGAAATTAAATTTGAATTGTTTTTATTCCAATAATTCCTCCCTGAATTAAAAATTTTAAACTTGATATTTCTTTTGTTCTCATGATACTCGTCACAATCATCTTCACTCATACTTTTGTTTTGTAGTACTTTTTTATCTGGGCAATCTTCAATACTTAAGTGACATGTCATCTGTTTGCACAAACCATGAGCTCTAATACGACTGTTGGAAAAAAAAAACTTCTCTTCTTTTCTTTATGCACAACAATGAAAGAATATACAAACATTATAAAAGAAATAAGATAAGATTACACAATAATTTATTTAATATGGTTCGACTTTTCATGCTTACGTCTATAAAAATATTTATTACCTCAAAAAATATTATATGTATGTTTATGAAAATCTTTCCTTCAAGTTTTATGAATGAAACTTGAAAATCTTTCTCAAGTTTTATGAGTGAAACTTAGAAAGTTTTCCCCAAGTTTCATGAGTGAAAATTAGAAACATTTCCCTCACAATGTTTCTTCTTTCATATGATTCATTTCTTATTTAAGGTAATAATTCCCTCTACAAATCAGATAATTCTTTTATTTTAAGAACTTTTATTTATTGACTTAACATTCTAATCTTAAAAAAGGAAACAAATTTTTAAAAGAAATACAATACTTTTAATTCTAAATAATATCTTAAATATAAATAATAATTTTTTATATCTCGGCCATATCTTAGAAATTTAAAATTTGAATCATCTTTATTTTAACATATATAAATATAGACTTTTGAAGATTAAAGAAGAAAAATCTCACATGCTTTGCGGTTAATTGTGTATTTGAAATTTATTATCTATTATCTATTATTATATTTTTTATCTTATAAAAAAGGTTATGCCATATAAATAAATGTCACGTTATTTTTTATTAGCCAAAAATATATTTTATTAATAAATACATTAGTGATACCCAATCAAATAAAAAAAAGTCTAAAATACAATCATATTCTCATGTAGATACTGCATATTAAATGTTATGTCCATTTAATAACTAGTAACCACTTTTTGTACATGTATTCACAAAAAAAAAAATTATGTTAATTATTCCTATTTATCCATCAATTCCATACTTCACCTATACTTCTATTATCCATGAATCAGTATATTATGATCACCATCTATAACTATTATGACCTATTTTTAATCCAACCATACCTTTACAAAATAATAATGTTCCAATAAGCAATCAAATTCTCATACTAATACAAGCTCTTAAATTTACAATCCATTGTCCAAAAAAAGAGTACCAAAAATTGTTAGATAATTCATACAACCAAGATCATGAATTAAAAAGAAAACTTTCACAGAAATTGTTTTTTTTTTTTTTTAACTATTCAACCATTAAATATACATTCATTTCTCACTTTTCAAATACTCCACACCAAAGCACACCATACAATCTAGCACCTATTCATTTTTTTTTTCTACCTAAATTTCAATGACTTTTTATTCTATTTTTTAATTCATGAAACATAAAAACTATCTATACTGAATTCAAAACTGAACTATACTAGATAAACAAAAAATTAAACTTATCCAAAAATGAATTCAACTAAATAATAAAAACTAAATCGTTTTGAGAAAATAATTCAATTGTCGTCCATTTCAACCCGTTGAAGTTAATTTTCACACCCAACAAATATGCTCGTATAATCTTGGCTAAAAACCTATTTTGGTCCCTTATAATAATTGTTTGTTTCAATTTAGTCCCACTTTTATTTTTGGTTTCAATTTGGTCCCAAACTAATTAATTGGTTTCAATTAGGTCCCTAATAAATTAATTGGTTTCAATGTAGGACTTTCGTCCAAATTTCTTTAACGGTATTAACTGTTGGCCACGTGGATGCCACATAGATGCATAGGTAGATGCCACGTGAATGACACGTGAATGCCAATTTTTTGAAAATACCTGGAACCAGAACGGCCCGTTCTGGATTCACTCTTGGTGTGTTAATTTTGCATCTGAAACGGGCCATTCCAGATGCAAAATTAACACACCAAGAGTATAGTAGAATGGCTCGTTCTGAAACCAGAACGGCCCGTTCTGGATTCAGAACAAAACTGAGAATAGAATATTATTTATTAATTTTATTAAAAAAAATCAATAATTTTGAAAAATATTTTTTTATGGTAAAAATTTTAAAATTACTTATTTTTATAAAATATAATTATCTTATAAATAGAGTAATAACTTTTTCTTTTTCTCTTTCTATATGAATAAATATTTAAGTGTCACTTTACAATTTTTTGTAATTTATTTAAAATTAGAGGAATAAAATGATAAAAATTAATAAGATAAACATAATAAAATTATTAATTTATTTTCTTTTAGTGTCCTCTAAATTTTTACGTTCATTTAAAACAAAAATATTTTGTATGTTAATTTGAATTAATTTAACGAAGTATCATAAGATTTTTAATTTTTTAATTTTTTTTATAAATTTGATCTATACATGAAAAACTTTTTAATTTAACAATTAAATTCTTAAAAATTTGATATAAAACATTAATTATTAAATAAAATAAATCTATCAAGACTTATTCTTCAAGTAAGTAAATTTTTTCTTCATTAAAAATGAAGATAATTTTACCACAAAATAAAAAATAATTAAACAATAAAATAAAATATAAAAAAATATTAATATATTTATTATATTAGATATAACAACATAATTAAAATATAATTAATAATATATATTTTATAAAATTGTTAATATTTTATATATAAAAAAAAAAAAGAATGAAAAAAATTTTAGTGGGGGCAAGTGCCCTCACTATGATTAACTTAGATCTGTCCCCGCATATGGTTGTTTGGTGAAATGTTAGTCCTGTGTATCATCTTCCTTTACTTTAGGTTCTACCTCTTCAAGAACAGGTTGTTGTTGGGGTACATCGTTAATGACTTCAAGGAAAAATACCATATCATTTCATCCTTTACTGGTTTCAATTAGGTCCCTAATAAATTAATTGGTTTCAACGTGGGACTTCCGTCCAAATTTCTTTAACGGTGTTAACTGTTGGCCACGTGGATACCACGTAGATGACACGTAGATGCCAATTTTTTGAAAATACCTAGAACCAGAACGGCCCGTTCTGAAACCAGAACGGCCCGTTCTGGTTGCACTTTTAGTGTGTTAATTTTGCAACTGGAACGGGCCGTTCCGGATGCAAAATTAACACATCAAAAGTTCAACAAGAACGAGCGGTTCTGGTTTCAGAACGGGTCGTTCTGGTTCCAGTTGTTTTCAAAAAAATTTGGCATCCACGTGGCATCCACCTATGCATCTACGTGGCATCCACGTGACGAACAGTTAACTCCGTTTAAATAATTTGGACGGAAGTCCCACATTGAAACTAATTAATTTATTAGGGACCAAATTGAAACCAAAAATAAAAATGAGACTAAATTAAAACAAACAATTATTATAAGGGACCAAAATAGGTTTTTAGCCTATAATCTTTTAGTAATGTGGGTATGGGTCGGGTCTCGGGTCGTTGGTTACCCATATTATGTCCTAATTGTCGAATTCGGAAGGATGTGTAATTTTATCATTTTCTTTATCATTTGATGTTTGCAAATTAAGCACATTCTTCTTATAAGAACAGAGAACGTTAAAACCAAGTACCTGATAACAAATTTGGACAAAAGTGCCCCAAGTTAGGTAGATTGAATATAAAAAAAAAATGAGAGAAATAAGGGGAAAAATATAGACAAAAAATATAGTGTAACAAAAAAGAAAAAGAAAATAAAAATATGTTTATACGAGTTGGACAAATATAGTGTCTTTCAATCACATAATTAATATTTGTGGATTTTGCTTTCTTTCTAACGGCATTAATGAAGATAGAAGGTAAAGTAGGGGGAAAAATAGTTAAGAACTGTCCATATAGACGTTGTTACGTCTTCATATATCTCTGACCACATTTTTTTTATTTAAATTAATTTAATTAGTATTTGGAACATTGTAAATTCTTTTCTCACTTATCTCGTATAATAGTCATTGATAACGTAGTCAAGGGACGTTTCAAAACAAATATATTGTTGTGTTGTATACAACGTCCTCATTTTTTCTATCAGATTTTTGGCATGCATTCAAAGTATTTTTCAATTTACAAAGAGATCCATGATTTTGAGTTATTAAAGTAAATATAGTGTCTCTTAACTAATTTCTTTATATATATAGTTATATACTGTATTCAAGTTTGCAATTTTTTTTATGATTGATTAAAGAGAAAGATTATCAAATTGAAAGCACACGAAAGGTAATTAATTACCCATAAGAGGAAATTTAAATTGTAATAAATAATACAATATATTGACTCTATCACAGTCTTGATAGATTAGCATTAGAGAAAAGAGAAAAGAAAACAGAGTGCTGAAGAATACATCATAATTATATTGAATATCATATGTAAGATTACAAAGTTGTGTCTTATATATATATATGTGACTAAAAGAAACTAACTAATAACCTATAACAACCTAACTGTTAACCAATATACAGCTGTATATTGGTATCACTAGTGCAAAAGAGGTTTTTTATGTATGTATTTTCACGTCGAACCAAAATATATCTGACGTAAAAATGACGCGGTGACATTTTTGAAAATAATGCAAACTTTTTTACGTCGGACAACAAAGGACCCGACGTAAATTCAACAATCTACGTCGGACCTCAGCTATAACCGATGTAGATTGTTGAATTTACGTCGGACCCTTTATTCTCCGACGTAAAATAGTTTTTTAAAAATACGTAGTTAAGTTGCGTAGCGCCTCTCCATTCAAAAATGCATTGTTTCGCATGCGCTTCGCTCGTTGGGAGCACTCCGATTTCCTTCCCGTTCTTCGCTCCTTTCCTACGTTCGAAGGTTCCTTTCTTATCTTCTTCGTTCCTTTCGTTTTTCTATTTTCTTTATTCACCAGATTGCATGGTATCATAATGTTTATCTTTGGCTGCAGACAGGAGCAGAGTATGACAAGGAGTGCAAAATTTGTACAAGGCCTTTTGGATCTTGAATATGGACTACCAGTTCAAGTTAGGGACACGACTCTCAGGAGGACGGGCCGTTCTGCAAGGAGGACGGGCCGTTCTCCTTGCAGAACGGCCCGTTCTAGCGTAATTTTTTTTGGGTTTTGCAACTTTTTTATGTCGGTCGTCAAAAATATCCGATGTAAATTTACGTCGGTCTTAAATGCTGACGTAAATTTACGTCTCCGCTTTAACGTCAGAAGTTTTTCTGACGTAAAAACTTTAAAATAGCTGACGTAAAAAGCCTCTTTTGCACTAGTGTATATTCCAATATCCCCCCTCAAGATGGCAGAAAAATGTTGTCTATGGCCACCTTAGATATGATGCCAATAAATGCATTCTTCGGTAAGGCTTTAGTGAAAACATCCGCCAGTTGATGATATCTTCTGACATGAATCAACTTGATAACACCTTTGGTGACTTTATCTCTGATGATATATAGATCAATTTCAAGATGTTTTGTCCTTTCATGAAAGGTAGGATTGGAGGCAATGTGGATGGCAACTTTATTATCACAATATACAGATGCAAAAGGGGTGTTGATGTTGAAATCAGTTAGGAGGTTCCTCAACCAAGTAACTTCACTAGATACAAAAGATATGGCTCTATATTCTGCCTCTGCAGATGATTTACTCACTGTTTGTTGTCTTTTAGATTTCCAAGAGATTAAGGAGTTTCCTAGGAAAACACAAAAGCCAGTTGTAGACTTTCTACTATCCTAACAGGATCCCCAATCTGCATCAACATATGCATGCAATCTGGTATCTAAATTGGCTTTGAATAAGATACCTTGTCCAGCAGTATGCTTGAGGTACCTAAGTAACATATTAGCTGCATTCATATGGTTAGTATATGGATTAGAAACAAATTGACTTAACTTATGTACTGTGAAGCATATGTCAGGCCTAGAGATAGTCAAGTATAATAATCTGTCAATAAGCCTTCAGTATTTTTCAGGGTCTAATAGCTTTGTGCCAGATTCTGCTATCAGTTTCAAATTGGATTCCATTGGGATAGATGAAGGTTTGCATCCCAACATTCCACAGTCTTCCAAGATTGACATAGTATAGTGCCTTTGACACATAAATATTCCTTCTTTGGATTTGGAAAATTCTAATCCAAGAAAGAATTTGAGATCTCCAAGATCCTTCAACCTGAAATATTTTTGTAAAAGAATTTTTGTATGTGAAATAACATCATTGCTAGGACTAGCAATGACAATGTCATCCACATATACTAAAAGAGCAATGAAATTTGAATTAGTCCCTTTAGTGAATAAAGAATAATCAAATTTAGATTGCTTGTAACCATGAGATGGTAAGGTAGTACTTAATTTATTAAACCAGCTCCTAAAAGCTTGTTTAAGACCATAAATAGATTTTTTAAGTTTACAGACATGGGAAACAGATGTGGTATTAATGATATTATGGTTATATCCTTGAGGGATTTTCATGAATATTTCTTCCTCATGGTTACCATTTAAAAAAATCATTATTGATATCAAGTTGAGCTAAATGCCAATGTTGAGAGGCTGCCAAGGATAAGAGTAACCTGAGTGTGGTGATTTTTCCACAGGGGAAAAGGTTTCCTGGAAGTCAAGACCATACTGTTGAGTAAATCCCCTTGCAACAAGTCTGGCTTTATGTTTAGCCATAGTGCCATCAGAGTTTAATTTTAGTTTGAATAACTACTTACAATTGATGGGTTTTTTGTCTGGAGGAAGAGGCACAATATCCCAAGTGTTATTGACTTCCATAGCAATCAGTTCATCAGAAATAACTTTCTGCCAGGATGTGTGTTTGATAGCCTGAGCATAGGTTTGTGATTCAAAATGTTCTGAAATTTGACAAATATAGTGTCTATACGAATTGGATAGATGAGAATAATCAAGGTAATTTTGGATAGGATATGCAGTGATGGAAGAGTCAGTGGCATTGTAACAATGATAGCCATTGAGATAGCTTGGAGGATTGGATGTTCTGTTGGATCTGCGAAGAGAAGGTTGGTCCACAATGGCAGGTGGTGTGTGAGGTGCAGTAGTATTGTGGTCATCAATGTCATCCAAGGTATGTGAATGAGTGATATTAGGGGTAATATAAGGATTCGTGTTATCAGTATCAGAAATGGTTTGATGTGCAGGTTTGAATGGGAAAATATATTCAAAAAATTTTACATCTCTTGAAATAAAAATTTGTTTGGTGGAGAGGTCAAGGAGTTTGTAACCTTTGTATCCCTTGGGATAACCCAGGAAAACAACAGCAATAGCCCTATGAGTGAACTTGTGTCTGCTAGATAAAAGGGTAGATGCATAGCATAAAGAGCCAAAAACTCTGAAATCAACATAGTTAGGAATCTTATCATACAAAATTTCAAAAGGTGACTTAGAATCCAGAATAAGGCTAGGAGTTCTATTCATGAGGAGCACAGCAGTTTTGACACATTCACCCCAAAATTTTAATGGAACATTAGATTGAAACATTAACGCACAAGCAATGTTCAGGATGTGTAAATGTTTTCTTTCAACCACACTGTTTTGTTGTGGTCTTTCTACACAAGAGAATTGATGAATGATACCTTTCTTGGAGAATAAATCAGTGAAAGAAAGTTCCTTGGCATTGAGCAGGTGTTAAATTGTCAGGTTTGTTCTGATTTAAAGGTTCTGGGCTGTCAAGAACTTGATTTGCAACAGGAGTTTGTATATTCTTAAAGCTGTAGTTAGGAGGATATCCTACAAGCTTATAACATTTATCCATTGTGTGACCCAATATACCACAATATGCACATTTTAGCCCTTCCCTTCTATTGAATTTATAGTGATCAACAGCAGAAGATTTTGTGGAAGAATTAACAAGAAAAGCCATATTATCAGAGTTTATAGAGGGAGTGTGGGTTACAACAGTACCAATATCTCTTTGTGTGTCTTCTTGAAGAACCAAAGAAAATACATTACCAATTGGAGGAAGTGGATCTGATAGAAGAATCTGACCACGGATTTGGGAGAAAGAATCGTTCAAACCCATCAAGAATGACATTACGTATTCTAAAACATTGTAGACTTGAAGATGTTGCAAGCCTCCACAAGTGCATGGAAAAGAGGGTTTGTATCCTGATAACTCCTCCCAGATTGACTTTAGTTTAGTGTATTAGGTACTCACATCATCAGTTCCTTGTTGAAGAGATGTAAGTTGCCTCCTGAGTTGAAATATACGAGGACCATTTTTTCTGGAGAATCTTGATTTCAAATCGTCCCAAAATTCTTTGGCGGTATTTGCAAATAGTATACTTGTTATAATTTCTTTGGAAACAAAATTATAGAGCCAAGAGATAACTACATTGTTCCCACAAATCCACGCAGCGTATGTAGGGTCATCAGCAGCAGGTCTTGGAAGAGAACCATCAACAAAAGGAATCTTGTTCTTTACGGAAAGGGCCACCAACATAGCACGACTCCATGTTGTGTAATTTTTGTTATCGAGTGGCTGGGAGGTGAGAACAAGGCCAGGGCCATCGGAATGATGAAGAAATAGAGGATTGGTTGGGTCTGAACTGGGATCTTTGGGAGTTTTTGCCATGGGAGCAAGATTGCAGATGCAAAAGGGTCAAGAAGTGGAAGTATGTGCTCCTGATACCATATTGACTCTATCACAGTCTTGATAGATCATTATTATTATTAGAGAAAAGAGAAAAGAAAATAGAGTACTGAAGAATACATCAGAATTATATTGAATATCATATGAAAGATTACAAAATTGTGTCTTATATATATGTGACTAAAAGAAACTAACTAACAACCTATAACAACCTAACAGTTAACCAATATACAGCTGTATATTGGTATATTCCAATACAATATAAAAAGATAAATAAAAATAATAATATTTGTACAAATTGTTATATATATATATTATATTTCATTATCAAAGTGACACGTTGAACATCAATACAACTTATTAATTGTTAACATGGGGTTGTCAATGTGACATAATGCATTGTTTTAATAATTAATATATTACACCAATCATCAATATATCATGTCAAAAACTAACTAATGATATTAAGCACTTATTTCAACATTACCAACTAAACCAAAGCATATCTAACTTGAAACATGTCTCACTACTAGTGATATCTGCTTTGGTCGTCATGCAAATAACATGGGCCGGTGACCCAGACATTGTAACGGACTTCATAGGCCCAACAAACGGCACCCTAGACGATAACTTCTTCACCTTCATGGGCCATCACAACCTATTCGGACAAGACTCGCCACCTTCAACGTTCAAGGTTTTTGGTCAGAATTGAAAGAGAATTGATTAAAGAGAAACATTCTCAAATTCAAAGCACATGAGAAGTAATTAATTACACTTAAAGCACATATATATTCTTATTTGTGACATGTGACTATTCAGAATTTTAGTAAATAGATTAGTTAATGAATATAAACCATGAATAATAACTATCCAAAAATATATAATCATTAATTTTCAAATTTCAACTTCATAAAAATAACTAAAAAAAAATAAAAAGTTATTTACAAATTTAAATTGTTATTCTAATCATTCAGCTTATTTTGCAAACAACGTTGTGATAATGCAACATGTGAAAATAAGAAAAAAAATTAAAATGTCAAATATTAAACTTGAAACCTTGATCATGAATTTCTATTACTACACTTAACCACTAAGTTATTTTTAAATTCAAAATGAAAGTTAATTATAATATGGGTATCTTCATTCAAAATCAAAATTTCACATATATTTAATACTATATATTAAATAAAAATTACCTTATTATTAGTATTTAGAATCAAAATTACATATGTAATTTATGTTTCTTACTCGTCTTTTGTAATTCACACTCATTAAAAAAATGACATGAGGAAGTGGCGTCATAAATATCTATATTTAAAAAAATATATATTTTGTATACTTCTTTTTAAAAGGTACAAAATTTAAATAGATTAAAACTATTCCAAAAAAAGAGAGGGACAATAGAATTTCTAGAGTAAGTCTTTTAAATGGAGGGTAAGTCTGTAGTTTAAAAAATAAAATTTATTTTAACTATGCACCCAATTCATACTATAAGCCATTATATGAATCTAAAAAAAAAATACTACAGGTCATTAAATAGCACATATATAGCTTTTTAAAAGTAATAATATTTTTTTTTACCTTATCCTCATTAATATCCTTATTTAATAAATTACACATGAATACTTAACGGTTTTAGTTTTTTAATTTGTTTTTTTTATCAAACAACTTTATTCAATAATTATGAATTTATGTACCAATTCATCTAAAATTTAAAACACTAAAAAAATTACTATATATATATATTACATTTTATCCTTGTAGACAAACACCATTGCCCATGCCAAAATTGCATTGCAATGTGTCAATAAAACTATTTTAATTATGCTAAGTAATAAAACCCATAAAGAATTGAAACTTTACGAGAGAGTAGGCAACAGTAAAGAAATGATCAACAACAGCCTACTGTATTATTGAGACGTGAAGGAATATATACAAGTAAAAGAGGGAGAGAGAAGAATAATAAAACGTTACATCATAACAGAAAAGATGTTGCAAAACAGAAAAAGAAGGACGCAAAACGTTAAGAGCCCCCCTCAAGCTGGGAATAGATGTTTGTCATTCCCAACTTGGAACATAAATCTTTGAAAAGGGAAGGAGATAACGCCTTGGTGAAGATGTCAGCTAACTGTAGAGAGGAGAAAACTGGTAGCAGTTTAATCAAGCCTTTGCTAACTCTTTCTTGAATGAAATGGCAGTCTAGCTCAATATGTTTCGTGCGTTCGTGGAACACTTGGTTAGAAGCTATTTGTAAAGCATACTAATTGTCACAAAAAAACAGTGTTGGCCGTGTGAACTGGATGCAATGATCGTCTAGCAGGTAAATGAGCCATTGAAGCTCACACGAGGTGGATGCAAGAGCACGATATTCTACCTCAGAAGAGCTGCGAGAGACGGTTGGTTGCTTCTTGGATCTCCACGAGATGAGAGAGTTGCCAAGATAAATGCAGAAGCCGGTAATGAAGCGACGAGAATCCACACATCCTGCCCAATTAGAGTCACTGAAGGCCTTCAACTGAAGAGGGCTATCAACAGCAAGGAAAATTCCATATCCAGGTGCATGTTTCAAATAACAAAGGACACGAATAACGGCTTGATGATGAGCTGAAGTGGGTTTGACCACGAACTGGCTGAGATGTTGGACAACATGAGTGATGTCAGGACGTGTATGTGTTAGATAAACCAACCTCCCAACGAGTCTCCTATAAGCCGATGGATCCACTAAAGGTTCACCACTTGAAGCAGATAAACGAACAAAATAGTCCATGGGAGTAGATGATGGGGAACAAGCGAGCATACTAGTGTCGGATAGAATATCTAACGTATATTTTCGTTGTGACAGATGAATACCAGTTTTGTTTCTAGCAACCTCCAACCCAAGAAAATATGTTAAATCGCCTAAATCTTTGATCTTGAAAGTTTCATCAAGAAGAACAGTGATAGCACGAATTTTAGATATGTCATTGCCAGCAAGTACAATGTCGTCCACATATACTAGAAGAGCAGTGCAAGTGGACTTTGTGAACTTTAAAAATAAAGAGTGATCTGCAGAGGAGTGATGATATCCATGCAAAACAAGGAAGTTGAAGAGACGTGCATACCATTGGCGGCTGGCTTGTTTGAGCCCATACAAAGAACGTTATAAGCGGCAAACTTGACCTGCTGCAGATGAAGGTACACTAGAGGGAAGTTGCATATAAACCTCCTCGTTAAGTTCCCCATGCAAAAAGTCATTAACATCCAACTGTTTGAGGTGCCAATTAGAAATGGCAACTACCGAGAGAAGAACACGCATTGTAGAAAGTTTAACTACCGGAGAAAAAGTGCCAAGAAAATCAAGACCCTCAAGTTGGGTGTATCCTTTAGCAACGAGACGTGCCTTATATCCTTGAACAGATCCATCAACATTGTGTTTGATCTTGTAGATCCAGCGACACCCAATCGTAGATTTGTTTGGAGGTAGGGAAGTGATGGACCAAGTATTGTTCGCTTCGAGTGCAATGATCTCGTCTCTCATAGCTTTAATCCAACAATCACTCTTGGAAGCTTTAGCATAAGAGGAAGGTTCGGTGGCAATAGAAACATACAAGATAAAATGACGAAAAGAAGGAGATAAACGATCATAAGAGATATAAGAATTGAGAGGATAATGAATACCTAGAGAATAAGTAGGTGCAGTTGATGCAAGGTTGACATGAAAATCATGCAGGTAGGTGGGCGCTTGACGCATGCGGGTAGAACGACGAAGAACTGGTGGAGATGTAACAATATCTGAAGAAAAAGCAGGAGAATGAGAAGAAGGAGAAGAATTAATGACAGGAGTGTCAAGGGTAGGAGTAGATTCGTGAAGAAAATAATTGGTGGTAGTAGGTGAAGGAAAGGAGTGGGTAAAAGAAGTAGTATTTTGGTCAGAGTTAGTATAAGGAAAATAATCTTCATAGAAAACCACATTACGAGAGACTTCAATGTTGCGTGTGTGAAGGTTGAAAATAAGGTAGCCTTTTGTGTTGGGTTTGAAACCGAGGTATATACATGGGTTGGCTATAGGATCAAGTTTCTTACGATGAGCTTGAAGGGTATTAATATAGCACAAGCAACCAAAAACACGAAGTGTGGATATGTCACATGGTTTGTCATATAATTTTTGAAAAGGAGAGACATTTTGTAAAAATGGAGTTGGGATGCAATTTATGAGATGAACAACATGCATGATAGCAAAATTCCAAAAAGAAGGTGGTAAATTGGAGTGAAAGAGAAGGGCCCGAGTGACATTTAAGAGATGTTGGTGTTTTTGTTCCACTATGCCATTTTGTTCAGGGATCTCAATACAAGTGGTTTGATGTATAATTCCTTTAGATTCAAAAAAATGATTCATCAAAAACTCAGCACCATTGTGAATTCTATTAACTTTGACTCATTTTCCAAATTGATTTTCAATAAGATTAATAAACGTCATTATATGGTTACGAGTCTCGGTCTTCGATAGCATGAGAAAAACCCACGTGAAACGGGAATGCTCATCAACTATAGTAAGAAAATATTTATGTCCATGCAAAGAGACTTTCGAACAGGGCCCCCATATGTCAATATGAATTAAATCAAACGAATGAGATGCATGAGAGTTGCTTAATGAAAATGGAAGTTTCTTTTGCTTGGCATGGTGGCAAGTATTACAAGTGAAACGTTTATCACTATGTAAGAATGGATAATATTCTTTCGTAATGTTAAGTCTCTCATATGACAAATGACCCATACGAAAATGCCACAAATCAATGTCCTGGACAGTATATTGGGGAGAAACAATAGTGGAGGAAATTGAAGGTAAGTGGATAATGGGAGTGGTCAAAAGTGTCGAGTCCTCCTTGCGAATCAACTGTACCAATCTTCTCTTTGGTGTTCACATCCTGTATAATGTAAGATATAGGGGAAAAAATAAGTTGACAGTGAAGAGAAGAAACTAATTTAGAAATGGAGATCAAGTCAAAAGTGAAATCAGGAATGTACAAAACATCTGTTAAATGGAAAGACTCATTGAATTTGACTATACCAGAGTGTGTAGCATGAACATGTTGTCCTGTGGGCAACTTAACAACTATAGGATCAATAGATGTATAGGTAAAGAAATTAGAAAGAGAAGAAGACACATGATCAGTTGCACCAGAATCAATGATCCAAGAGGATGAATGGTGAGAAATGACAGAACAACAATTACCTGAAAAGGATGGTTGTGTAGAAATAGAACTGATAGAACCAATAGTGTGGGAAGAAGGAGCTGAGCTACCATTGGTGGATTGTTGTATTAAAGCCATCAAGGCTTGATATTGTTGTTGAGTGAAACGAAAATCTTGGGCCATGGGAGCTTGCTATTGATCATTATCAGTAACGTTACAAGCATCAGTCACAGTATTATTGACAACAGAGTTTTTTCCTGGAGAGGATTTATGGCCTGGAGGGAAACCATGTTTGCGATAACAAACCTCTATGGTATGACCTGTTCTGCCACAATGAGTGCAAAGTTTAGTGGATTTATTAGAAGAATAACGAGAGCCTTTGTTGTCATGCATGGAAGGAAAACCATGTTTCTTATAACAGATTCTCAGTGTGACCAGCACGTCCACAATGAGTGCAAGTGAGCGAGGTTGTGGCAGCGTTGACAACAATAGTTTTGGAAGAAACATTGGCAATAAAACTGATTCCTATCAATTGGCGTTCTTGCTGAGCAACAAATGAAAATATCTTGGAAATCGGAGGGATGGGATCCATAAGAAGGACATGTGATTTGATGTTGTTGTATTGATCATTCAAGCCACGTAAAAATTGCTTGGCCTGATCCTCTCGTTTTCTTTGTGTAATGGAAGGAATAACATTACAACAACATTTAATCGAACAGGTGCATATGGGCTCAGGTCGAAAATTCTCCAATTCGTCCCAAATGATATGAAGTTTAGTGAAAAACTTAGTAATGGACATATCACCTTGTCGGAGGGAAGATGCTTCATATTATAAATCTGAAATGCGGAGGAGATCACCTTGGGAATAACGGGATTTGAAATCATTCCAAATCTCATCAGCTTTGTCCATCCAAAGCACACTCTATCGGATTGAAGGAGATACAGAATGTACGATCCATGAAACAACCATGTTGTTGCATCGTTTCCAAGCTCAGTATGTGAAATCAGATTTAGGAGGTTGAGGTGCAGATCCATCAACAAATTCTAGTTTATTTTTAGCACTGAGGGCTGTAATCATTAATCTACTCCATGAATGGTAGTTACTGGAGTCAAGAATAGGTGACACTAAAGCTGTAGCAGGGTTCTCTCTAGGGTGGAGGTAGAGAAAACTATGAATAGTAGATGTTTGATCTGGGCTGTCAGCCATAACGGAAATATCAAGAAAAAAAAATAGAAGAACGGAAGCGCATCATAGCTCTTCAATGGAAGAACTCTGATACCATAATAAAACCATAAAGAATTGAAACTTTACAGAGAGAGTAGGCAACAGTAAAGAAATGATCAACAACAGCCTACTGTATTATTGAGACGTGAAGGAATATATACAAGCAAAAGAGGGAGAGAGGAGAATAATAAAACGTTACATCATAACAGAAAAGATGTTGCAAAACAGAAAAAAAAAGGACACAAAACACATGACGTTAAGACTAAGTTAGCAATGGATGTTTTGTTTGCACCTTTATTTAACTTTTCAAAATTTCAAAATCTCTAAAAGGATACCTAGGCGAATACGACAGCCCAGATGGAAAGTTCTTCACCTTCACGGGTTTTCGTGCCCTAGTTTGACAAAACTCACCACACCCTCGACTTTTAAAGTGTTGAAAGCAAGCATGGTAGAGTTTCCTGCTCTTAATGGACAAAGCGTGTCTTACGTTGGGCTTTTTGACCATAGTGGAGTTGTTTTAAAAACATTTTATGCAAATGGGGTTGTTTTTTAACTAATTACACCTTTGGGACTGTTTATAACGGTGTCGCTATGGCCATAGCGACACCCATGACACATGACATTTTTTTTTGTTTAGGTTGGGCTGGAATGAGCCACATCAGTATCGCTATAGGCTGAGCCAGCACACTTGATGGACTAACAAAAATAATGTAGCCCATAGTGACACTGTGTAAGAAAAAAATAAAAAAAAATGAAAATAATAGAAATGTAAAATAAAAATAAACTGAGTTATTTATTATATATTTATAAAAATAAAATTAAGTTTTTTAAAAATGTAATTTTAAATTAAATTATATGAATTTTTTTAAAGAGGTGCTATGGGCCATAGCGACCTAGTGTCACTATGGGCCATAGCGCCAAGCATTTTGTATAATTTTTTTTTTTTGCAAATAATCACGTTTTATTTTTAAATTTTTGTTTTTATATTTTTAATTAAAAGTAAACAAACTAAATAATTTAAATAAAATTATATTATAATATGTTAATTTAAAAAAAAAACTGGGAAAAAAAATAAGTAAATAAAATAGAAACCAAAAAACTGGAAAAATAAGTTAATTTATTTGATTGTTGAATAAGTGCTTCTGTGCATTACTGCAATTGTTTCATCTTTTCTATTGCTTTAACAACAATGATATGAAATAAAATTCTCAAGAACTTGACCGTCTTCTTTTTCATTGCCCATGCCTTCAATCTTCTTAAAATTCCACTAAAAATGAGTAAGATGAAAAAATTATTTAAGGGCACATGCCAAGGACTTTTTTTATGGCATATATTTTGAACATTTTATGTCAATTAAGGAGGTGTTATAGATCCCAATGACATAAAATATTATATTTTATGACAGTCAACATACAATACAGAATGTTCACTTATTATATTGGGTAGTCAATGTCCATCATAGTAAAGACATGATTGGATGAATTTTAATACATTAGTGTCCACATTTTATAATTGATAGCGGTACACTAGTTATAAAATATGATAGATGTGATTAAACTTGTCAGATTCACATTCTATGACGGGTAACGTTATGTTTATCATAGAAAGTGAAATGTTTTTTAATATCATGTTTGCTTTTTAAATTTTCTCATATAATATCTATCATTTAAATTGAAATAATACACAAATTAAACTACATATCAAACTAAGAGAATTAACATGAAAGTTAAATTTAACAATAACTATCATTAATTAATAGCAATGCATAATTACTATAATCATGTATAAATGTTATCAAATAATATCAATAAATCTAAAGTAAACTAATCAATGTACAAAAACAAAAGTAAAATAATGTAGAAAAACATAAATCAACCCTCTATTGCCTTATGAAAAGAAAATGCTCATCTTTTGTAGATATCTTCCATGTCTTCATGGATAAATGGAGTTGGATTTTCGAATATATACCTCCATAATTAATTTAAAATAAAGATAAATTAAACATTAGTTGATCATTAAATTATTGCATAATAACTTAAAGTAATTAATTTGATTTAATATTGTATTACCTCCTTCCATGAGTCTCTAATATTGTTGGTAATAATGATGAGCTTGTACTTCATCACGTAATAGTCGTACTTGTTATCAGCTTGACGTGAAAATTATAATATAATGAATATAAAACATAAATAAATCATACTTATAATATATTTTAATTGAATTTTAATTATACTATTTAATTGACAATTGACTTACTTTAGGGACAAATATTACTCACCTAACCCATAATTGCATCATTGACATAGAAAGGAGGTCAACATCAGGAGGTATGATGATTATTTATATGTCATATCTCCCAAGATATCATATAACTAATTTTAAATTTGAATATTCTCTTATAATTCTTTATTATTGTCATCACATCTAACATGTATATCGTCATTGTTATTATCTACATTCAACCTAAATTTGCGTGCAGAGAAAAAAAAATCTCACTATTTTTTTAATTTATTACTTCACTACATACTTTCCTACTTTTAAAACACTATCAATTAAAAATGAGTAAAATGATAAAAATATTTAAGGGGAGTCACCAAATAAGCTATTCTTAATCATATATCATAGGTAATAAGAATACAATTAACAACAAAATCTTAAACAATATTAATATATTAGTTGATTATTATTGTGGTTGATAAAATATTGTATTATAAAGATGTATTTTTTTTAATGAGTCTAAAGTGAAGATAATGATCTATTGCAATGAATTTAGCTAAAATACATGTCAATACATAATAGTGTGTTTCTCGAAAGAAAATTTTGATCTCAATAAATAATGATTTCTAAAATCAATTAAGATATACTTGATTGATCATAATACTTATATATGTTTCTTAAAATTGAAATATTTCTACATGAAATTTTAATAATTTTTTTACAAAATTTAATTTAAATTATTTTTTATCATATTAGATATGTTAATGAAAGTAAAACAGTATTTTTGTGACAGTAAAAAATTCGTGAAAAATATAATTAAAATAGTTTCCCAGAATAAATAATAAACCAATTACCAAACGTAATAAACTAATTTCTCAACTTCCGAAAAACTCGAAAAATTTCATATATCGAATGCCCTTTAAGAGGTTAGTAGCATGGTTGATAAAAACGTGTCCGGATGTGAAAATCGTAATATAGTACTAGTATTGGTTTTTGCAAATCATTATTTTAGAAATCATGTTTAAATAATTTAATCATTATGTTAGAAATCATGTTTAAAGTGATTTATAAAAATGTATGAAAATTTTGAATTTTTAACGTAAATAATTTTTTTTTTTTAAATTACCAAAATAGCATTTGTTATACTTTATTTACACAACTAGCACTGATTATTGTTCACACTCAGAATTCGGTTCCCCAATAACCAAATTCTGAGCTTCAAATTTTTTTTTTTGTGATTAGAATTCAGTTCCCGGAGAATTGAATTCTGAGTTGTTTTTAATTTTTTTTTTTTTGCGTTTGTGGCCCAGTCTAAGAGAATTCTGGAAGTGGAACGGGCCGTTCCGAAAGCAGAACGACCCTAAGCACATAAAGTGTTATTTTTGAAATTGGAACGGGCGAAGTTCCAATTTCAAAAATAACACTATGTGTTTAAGCACAACGAGTCATTCTACTTCCGGAACGGCCTGTTCCACTTCAAAGAAACAAAAAAAAATTTAAAATTAACTCAAAATTCGGTTTCCAGAAAACTGAATTCTGATAACAAAAAAAAATAATTTTGAAGTTCAGAATTCGGTTCCCGGAGAACCAAATTCTGAGTGTGAACAGTGATCAGTGCTAGTTGTGTAAATAAAGTGTAACAGATGCTATTTTTGTAATTTTTTTTAAAAAATTCTATTTACGTAAAAAATTCCTCTTTTAGGCTTTGTTTGGATTTGAGGATGGAAAAATGGGAGTGAAAAAGGAGGGATTTGAAGGGAAAGTGAGTGAAAAGTGAGGTTGTTTGAATTAAGGGAAAGTGAGTGGAAAGTGTAGAGAAAGTTTGTGAAAGTTTGTGAGTGAATTGATTGATGTGATAAAAATAAATTTTTTAATTGATAATTGTGTAAGATTACTATTTTGCCCTTTGGTTAAAAAAAGGTTTTTAATTATTATAATTAAAAGATAAATATATAAATTTTAACTAAAAAATTATAAAATATTAATTTAAAAATAATTTAATTTAAATATTTGCTTTAAATTTAATGATAGATAAAAATTAAAAATTTAATAGATGAATATATAATTTACACTTTTACCGTTAGATTAAAAATGAGTATAATATTATTTATTGTAAATAATAATAATTACAATAAAATTATATTAATAGGTATAATTTATTAAAAAAATAATAAATAATGATAAGAATAATAATAAATATTAGAAAAATGATAAGAATCATAATAAATAATAATGATACTAATTATAATAAATAATAATAATATTAATAAAAAATGAAAATAATAATATTTATAATAATAAATAATAATAACAAAATATATTATGATAATTATATTTTGTAAAACAAAATTTGATATCTAGAACGGGCCGTTCTCAGACTAGAACGGGCCGTTCTGGGGTTATAAATTAACCCACAACGTCTATCTATGAAACGAGCCGTTCCAAAACTGGAACGACTCGTTCCCAAAGTGGAACGGCCCGTTCTGAGTTCGCATTTTGCACATAAAATTTATTTTTGGAACGGGCCGTTCTGGGTTCCACTGGAAGCGAAAATACCCCAACATAATCGATTATGCTTGGCCACATAATCGATTATGCATGCATGGGACAGGGGCATTTCTGGGTTTTCATAAATCCTACGTGGCTTTCTTCTCCTTTCTTCGCTTTTGTGCGAGGACGCGAACCACGCTTCTCCCCTTTTTTTTTCATCTTTCCATCATCGCAAATCACCAGAAACAAACAACAATTTTCTTTGCTTGTTCATTTATTCATGCAGTAAATCCCTAGGAGTGAAAATACATTATTCTTCAATAAACAAATCTTAACATGCTCCGACAGGAAGTGATATGAACAGTGTGTTTCAGTTTCAGAAGCATTTTAAGCACGTTCTAGATCAATTTACGTGTACCGAATAAATCATCGAGATTCGAGAGATTTTCTTACATATATAAAATATAAAATAAAATTGTAACTGTCCATTTCAGTTATGAATATATTTTTAATATTTAATATTATATTATATTATACAGAGTTATTATTATTTTATTTAGAAAAAGGAAAGTAAAAAGCGTAGCCATTGCCCATACCTCATTCAGTCTCTGCGCCTCACCAAAATCACGACTCACTGGTCTCTGCTTTGTTATAACCTCTTTCTGTTTCTCTCTTCCGAACCGAACCGAACCGGCATGGGTCTCTCCGGTCCCAACCGAAAACTCTCCGCCACAGAGCGCTTCCTCGGTGTTCCATCTCACGCGCCGCCGCATTTCCCTTCCGTCGCCAACGACGACTTCCACGAGGACGACGTCGTTTTCTTCAGCGGTGACTACAGCGCCTCCACTCCTTCGTCTTCCACGTCCTCCTCTTCCTCCGCCACTCCTAACCACCTTATCCACCACCACCACCACCACCACGACGGCATCCTCGCCGCGCTCCCCGAGAACGAAACCTCCCGCAACCTCCGGAACGTTTCGCAGCACTTTCACAAGGCGTCAATCTCCTCCATATCCTCCTCTTCCTCTCGCACCAATCCCTCCATTCCGCGGCCTCCGACGCCGGCGCAACCGTCGTCCGTCAATTTCCACCATTCCGCGCCCGTGAACGTCCCGATCTTGTCGATGAAGGCGCGCCGGCGGCACCTTGAGTTCGACGAAGACGACGAGGAGGAGGAAGAAGAGGAGATGATGCCTCCGCACGAAATCGTAGCGAGAAACTCATCGCAATCGCCAATGCTCGCTTGTTCGGTTCTGGAAGGGATAGGGAGAACGCTGAAAGGGAGGGACCTGCGTCAGGTTCGAAATGCCGTTTGGCGCCAAACAGGTTTCCTCGGTTGATTCATTCAATTCAAATTCTTCGGCTAGGGTTTAATTTTCCCGCATTTATTGATTTCTATGCGTCTGAATTTGTCCCGGACTCGTGGATTTCCCTATCTATCGTAATTCCTAGTGTTCCATCACTTTATCGTTTTCGTTTTTCTTTATCTGCCTGAGAAAATGTGAAATATGCACTCACGTAAGGAGATAATTAACAATGGTGGAGTGTAGAGAGAAAATTAGAAAATGAATTTTAGGTCCTCGACTAAATAGAGTGTTGTTCGAGTTTTATTTAAGTAATTAAGTGAAGATTAGTGAATGATTTTATATTGGCGTCTATTTTCTAGCATGAGTTATGTAAAATTCGGCATTAAGATGTTGTGGAATGCTGATGATTGATGGAGGTTATGTATATGGACAATGTGATTACTGATGAACAAGTTTAGATACAAGTTGAAAATAACTTTTGAAAGTTTCTTTATTGAAAATAAAGAAATTTTTTTTTTCTAGAAAAGCTCTTTTAAATGATTTTAAGCGTCTATCTTCTTGAGGTTGAGGGTAGTTTGTTTCCCTGCTTAAAACACATGACCATGGAATTGGAAGCTCCAACCGGATCCTAAATCTAATGAATGTTGTTGGTACATTTTAAGCTGTCATGCTCAGTTTTGGTCTGGTTAGCTTCTTTTTTCTGGGTTAAAGGCAAAAGAATAATTACTCCTTTAACTTGTAGTTGGAATTTCAATATTTGGTCAGGTAGTCATTAACAGATTGGTCAGAGCCCTTGATTACCTGATGTTGCTTTGCCCCACAATGAACAGTGGTATCTAGTAAATTTGTGATATGATGGTTCTGTTTGGTCATGTTTATAGGGAACTTACCTTACAGTTATTTCACTGTTTATGATAATGATATTTTCTTTTTAATTATTTTGGTCTATTATTTTACAGACTAGAAAGTAGACATGGAGCTCTGATTCTGTAGGTTAGCAACTAGCAACAAAACCTAATTTGTGCTTAGGAATGAAAGAGTAGAATGGAAAGGGATGGCAATCAGATCCAAATTTAATGGGTATTCATAAAAGTTACTTGCAATGAGTAAGGTTTTTACCAATCAAATGAGTCTGGTCGGGTATGTATAGATATTTACCTAAATATTTTTGCAGGTATTGGTACATATAGGTATTATTATAGGTATTATAGTGCCTAATCTTACCCATACCTACATAATGTATTTATCATACTGCATAATTAGAATTTTAAAAATTTTAAATACTTTTTTTCATTACATTAAATAATTTTATTTAGAATGTTTTATAATTACGAGTTGAATTATCATTGAATATTTTATCAATTACGTTATACTTCAATTAATTCTTTTTTTTATTATTATTGGTTTTTCATTATTTATATTAGTATTATAAGTGGTATTTTGTTTTACTAGTTTGTCATGCATTATGATAATGTAGAAATGGATTTGGCTGTGTAAAAAATAAGAATATGGATATAAAAGTCGTTGATGCCGTTCTGGAGGCAGGTACTAAAGTACCCTTCTAGATCTATCTATCTATCTCTAAATGAAAGATGAGTAAAAATGAGCAATGGTCTAGAGGCTCTGGGTGTATAGTTTGACTTACATCTTTGGTTTTATCTTCCTCTCGTTCCTTCTATGTCACTTTATTCTACAATTCCTCTCTGACTATTATATGAAGTTGTGTGTGAGGATACTCTTGGACGCATTCCATCTCTCGATCTTCTTTCATGTGTTTTAGTCTTATCTACAGCTTTTGTTGTGTTATATTGCTAATAGATTGATAGCTGTTCTTTGTAATCTTGCAAGTTTTTCTTCTAAAAATTCTCCTTCCAATCCACACATATATTGTGTGGATAATTTTGGAAAGAAAAGTAGTTTTTACTCGGCTCACGATGGTACTCTTAAAAAGTTTCTAATATAGTTCCTAGACTAGAGGTGGTGATGACTGATGACTCTTGAGTAATCAAGTGAAAATCCTTCAGGTATCTTTTGGTTTGTGTCCTATTTTTCATTTTTTATTTTCAAAATGCTTGCAGCTTGAAAACTCGATTATTAGTTAATAGTTATTACTTATTACATACCGAAAGGTTTGTAAAGGTTTTTAAAGGTTTGTCTGGTCCAATATATATAACACAATTACATAGTATGTGTTGGTGGTTTGCTTAAATGTGTACCGTTTTTATTTTATGGTTTTTAAATATTTTTACAAGAAACGGTGAAAACATCATTTTATTTCTTTCACCATTTCTCATAAATTTTTAGAAACAAACATTTTGTAAGAAATAAACACCGAAAACATTTTCTCAAAAAATAAGTCCCAAGAATTTGCTTTTGTCTAGTATTTGCAATTTTTGTATGTGACAAACTCGTACAGCCAGTCTTGTCAAATTAGAATAAAACAACAACCTATGAATAATTAGCAAGACAATGCTTGGATTTACTTTCTAGCCCTTTTAGTATGCACAAGCCAAAAATTTATATAAGGGATCTGTTGGCTTTCTTTTGTTCAGTTCTGAATGGGTCCAGTGTGCGTGGGCTTGTGTTGGGGATAAAAATTGATAGATTAGTTGTTAGGAACCCAGATTAGAAAAAAGAAGAAAGATTGTATTTTTTGATTGTAAAATAATAGAAAATAGGGGAGAGATAACTCTTCTTCAATGGTGTCTCATTCACAGAGATAAATCTACAAATGAATACATCTAAATCACTTGCCTCCCCTTAATCTTACTATTTATTTATTTATCTCATTAACTCGCTACAACTATCCTAACTTACCCCCTCCCATCTTCCCCAAAGTCCCATCATTAGCCATCAACTGTTTTCGGTGTGGTAAAGAGAGATAGAAAGAGTTGCTATTTGCCATAGGCTTATTAAAATATTAGTAACCTTATTTATACTTATATATGAATGCGCTAGATATTCGCCTATTATGTTTCCCTTTTGTCTTCATTTTTCTTCTTTACACTTCATATAAACTCTCTTTTTCTCACTATTATGTTTCATTAAATAAAAACTGCACAATTCACTTAACCAAGCTCTGCAACGCTCAGTTTTGTTTTTTCCTTTTTTCTTTAGAAAATATTTTTTTAAAACTATTTATTATAACAAGAGGATAAAAAATCTTCTGAAAGGATGAGCTACACGGTGGCGAAGGTAAAGGCCTAGATGAGAAGAGTTTTGGCCATCTGGTGGTTTCTTAGTCCTGAAAAGTCATGAAACGGAAAAAGGAATGATGGGGGCAAAGGAGGATGACTTTTTTGAACAACTCTTGCATGACTATAGTGTATATATTAATTATTAATTAGAAGATATAAATTGTATAAAAACAATTTTAGCATAGGGTTTAGTATTAACGTATCGTTGTTTTAATATATCATGAAATTTATTACGATTATAGGTATTTTAATCATGTAAGAATTGTTCTTCGATCTCATACTTTTGCGAAAAGGAGGCTCAAAATCAAGAGAACTGCCTGACTTTTTCTTTTCTTTCAGGAATTAATATTGGTTAGACTTTAGAGTAATTTATAGTTTGATAAATTATTTGTTATTTATTATAAATATATAAACAAGTTTTCCAAAGACTATTTTGTGGAGGTTACATATAATGTTCATAATACTCTTCTTGCCCTAAACATTTTCACAATTACTGAAGGCGAGATTTGATCACATGATTCACATATCCTTATACTAATCCTAAATTGAAAATTGTTAATTAAACTAATTATGTAAACTAATGAGAGGATTGAGTTTAATCGAAGGAGTTAGTTTCCCATAATGTATTAAGATTTGAATTCTTATCGAAAAAAATGTTTATATTTTATATTTAACTATACCTCAAATTCTTCTATTTATAATATTTATATAAACAAGTTAACAATATAAGGACAAGTTGCTCGTTCTACATGACATTTTTTTTTATATATAATTAAGATGTCTTCTTTTACCAAGATTATTCGTCTCTATTTAAGTCTAGGTAAATTGAATTTGAGATAATTCTTGAAAAAAATATTTAATTTCTATAAGGTGTAAAGTGTAATTTAGAAGATAAATTACAGCAACAATTGTGATAAGTGGCATCCCGTATTTTGAAAGGAAAATTATAATTTTACTGTTTAGTAATTGTTGAAATTGAAGGGTTTGCTTACTTGTATTTTCAGTATATATATATATATATATATATATATATATATATATATAATTTTTTAATTACAAAACTGTCATATTTATTTTCAAAGGTTTGTAAAGAGAATATGAAAAACAACTTTTGTGTTTTTATTTTTGGTACATATCTCTGAAATAGTAAAAAAAAAAAAATACGGCGATAATTTTATAACTAAAAAAATTAAACAAAATTATAATATAAGTAAATGAGCTTCAATACTTTATTTGATTTATATGAAAGAAAGTGAAAAGAAAGGGTTAGAAAGTGGAAAGAAAAGGGGGGGGGGGGGGATTAGAAATTGAAAGAAAGAAGAGTTAAAAAAAAAATATTTCATCTTGTTTAGTTGAATAAAAAAAAGTGAAAGATAAGAAAATAAATGTGTATGTAAAATGACATAAATATCGTTAGTTAAGGAATGATGTATTATAATTAATCTTCGGATAAAATAAATATTTTGAAAAATACATTTTAAGAAAAAGAGATAAACGAAATTCTTTTGCAGAGGAAAAAACAAAAAAGAAGAACCAAGTCGTTATCCCGTAATTAGAAAAAATAAATTTGACGGAACACGAATGGTAAGTTATAGTTTCAGACAGGAAATATGACTTTTGTGAGTACTGTTGTCTTAACGCTCCCTTCCCTCCCTCCCTCCCTCTTCTGCCCATATTAGATTGAAACACATTTTGTTGTAGTCATCTTTTCATTCATTAATGCCATGCTGTTTGTGTAAAAATGATTTCAAGTATTGTTTAGATAGCATTTATACGAATAATCTCAACATTTCACCCATCGAAGATTTACAATAAACTTAAAAATCCTCCATTGGTAGAAACATATGGATTTGAATCCATGTTGCGAGGTTATCTTGAACAAAAGTTCAACTAAATCACGGGCATGAGAAAGGGTAATGCTAATACATGAGAAAAAGATCGTGTATCAATTGAACTCACCAAACACTAACACCTATATCACGTGGTAGAATTACTCAAACGAAATAAATAAACTCCATCTCAATATTATCGACCCCTCACAAAAGATTCATAACATCACTTATAAAATTTTCAAATTTGGAAAATCGAAACGAATGACCTTGTTGGTAAACATGTCAACAAATAGCTACTATAAAAATGTCATAAGTGGGACTTATAAAATCAAAAGTTAGACTTAAATCTTTTTTACGATTTTTATGAAAAATTTCTCTTTTAACTTTGTAAAGACCGCACGTGCGATGCAAAGATATCCACGCATGATATACACACTCTTGGGGTTTGGACACTTGTAGCTTTAACCCCATCATCACAACTGGTGCCACTATAAAGAAACATGACCTTTTTTAGAGGCTATAACCATCGATCGACCATTATGGTCCCTCTTTTTAGAGGGTATATATGATCATTCGGCTACAACAAGAAAAGAATGCCTTCCTTTATTGCAATCTATAAAATCATTTAAATTTAACAAGAAGGTGGTCACGGTGATATTTTTGTATGACAAATTAATCCTTTTCTGTGGCATGTGGAGGTTACTCTTTCTTAGAATGAAAGGTGTTAGGTGTCAAGAAATTGCCTAGGATCTAACTTGCATGTTGCATGCATGGGCCTTGGAGAGAAAAGAGGATATTGTTATTATTATTATTTCTGTATTGAGACAATCATCCAAAATCATATGTAAAGTTTATGTCCGTTCGGTGTATGTTCTTTACAACCATCTGTTAAAGTGAGTTTGCGTTTTGTAGTGCCAATGTACCACTTTATCATTCATTTCTATGAAAACTTTGGAAAGGAACTATGAAAAATCAATGTCACGTGTACTCACCGTAGAAACTTTAATTTACACTTTCTCTTGTAACAGAGAAAGAACAAGGAAAGATAAAAGAAGAGGAAAAAGAAAAGAATAACATGGATACGGATCTTTTTGTCACTTAATTGCATATTTTATCATTCATGTTTAACAATTTCGTAAATTTTGTTCTCAATTCTCAACTCTCAAATTTACAAAATTTATTATTGATCTTTAGTTTTTTTTTCTTCATATTTAGTAACACATAATTAATGATGTGATTCGATGTGTCATATTAGAAGTTAATGAGTCACGTTAATTGAAAGACACCAAATGATTAGTTAATAAAGTGATAATATATATAAAAATAAATAAATAAAGTGATAAAATGTTTAAATTCAAAATTTTCATAAAATTTAAAAGATTGTGAAGTATGGATGACAAAATATACAATTAAGTTTTTTTTATTTGATTTTAAAATATTGAAAAAAATGACTTTAAGAAAACACACACTAGTACATAATGTGTATTTTACGTCGGTTATTTTAGGGTTTGTACGTCGCAAAAAACTTTGACGTTAAAGCGGGAGACGTAAATTTACGTCGGGCGTGATAACCGACGTAATTTTGCGTCGGACACTCCCAAGAACCGACATAAAATTGTGATGACACACATCTGGAACGGTTCGTTCTGCAACCAAAACGACCCGTTTCTCTTGCAGTCGTTTGCATATTTATTGTCCATATGGAACGGCCCGTTCTAAACCAGAATGGCCCGTTCTAGATGGACAATTTACACACAAAGACTGCAAGAGGAACGAGCCATTCTGGTTGCAGAACGGGCCGTTCTGGTTGCAGAACAGGTCGTTCCAGATGCAATAAAGCATGCCCAAACCTGCACAGTGGGGGTGAAGTCCACGAGCGATGCAACCACCACATTTTCGAGTGAGTGCTTTGTTCTCCACTTGCCTTTGGTGCTTTCATGGAAATACAGCCATCGCCGCCACCACTCCACCACTCCTTTGGTGCTTTCATTTTCGAGTCACTAGTACAAAAATGACTTTTAAAATCGGTTATAAGGTAACCGATTTTAAAAGTGACGCGGTGGCAATTTTGTAAATAATGACATTACTTTTAAAATTGGTTACTTTTTGACCGATTTTAAAAGTCTCCAACATTACTTTTAAAATCGGTTCTTGAAAAATCGATTTTAAAAGTAGACTTTTAAAATCGGTTTTTAGAGAGCTAATTTTAAAAGTCCACTTTTAAAATCGGCTATTCAAGAACCGATTTTAAAAGTAACGTCAGAGACTTAAACTTCTATCTCTGCTCCCATTCTCCCCCTAGCTCCATTCTCTACTCTTTCTTTGGCTTCAATAGTTCATATAATCCTCTCTTTACTCTCTCGGACTCTCATCTAAAGTGTGCAGGTTCTCATTTTCTCAGAAGAATACAACATTAAGGTAACATCGTCTTGTATTGTCTCTTATTTCGATGTTGCTGGGCGAATTTTGGGTCTGAAACGGACCCAGAACGACCCGTTCTGCTTGCAGAACGGACTCAGAACGGGCCGTTCTGCTTGCAGTACGCCCCGTACTACAAGCAGAACGGGCCATTCTGGAATCAGTTTATTTATTGCACCTTTTGACTTCCTCCTTTCCTCTCATATGTACATCCATAGGTGTTGAAAACTCATGTTTCACTGGACATGCTTGGACGCATATTTAATGGTTCTGGAAAACCAATTGATAATGGTCCACCAATTTTACCTAAGGCTTACCTGGATATTTCTGGTATTTAACTTTATTTACAATGTTCTATAATTGTATCTTTGATGTGAGTTCTTTTTTCCCCTAATATCTTCCCCATAATAATTCAGGAAGTTCCATCAATCCTAGTGAGAGAACCTATCCGGAGGAGATGATACAGACATGAATATCTACAATTGATGTCAAAAGATCCCTCTATTCTAAGCAGATGGTCTCCCTCACAACGAAATTGCTGCACAGATATGTCGTCAGGCTGGCTTAGTCAAGAGACTAGAGAAATCTGATATTCTTCTTGAGGTATAGCTGATTTTTTATAGTGCATTTCTTCGAATATGTAACATGATCTTGAATTATGACTTTTGGGAATTGGTAATGATCCAGCTGCCTCTTTATTATTTTTATTTTTATTTTTACGTTTTAGAATTTTAAAATTTTTTATTTTAAGTTTGCATTTTATCATGTTTTAAGAGTTACTTCTAATTGTCTGGTATTTTATTAATTTGCAGGTTTTGTTCAGGGATCCTCCTAAAATAAGTCAAATATTTAAAAAAAAAGTAATCACTTTTAACATCGGTCAATGACCGATGTTAAAAGTCCCACTTTTTAAAATTGGCTCTTTTAAAATCGGTTAGGGAACCGATTTTAAAAGTAAAAAATGACCGATTTTAAAAGTGTTTTTTCCACTAGTGAGTGAGTGAGTCCGCAAGCGAGATGAAGTGTTTGTGTGCAGAAGTGGTACTCTAAATAAACTTTTGCGCTTCTTTTATTACGTCAGACTTGGTAGGGTCCAACGTAAAATGTAAAATCTACGTCGGACACAATATACATTCAACGTAGATTTTACATTTTACGTCGGACCTGGTAAGGTCCGACGTAAAAAAATTTACAAAAATTACAAAAATGTCACCGCGTCTTTTTTACATTGTATTTTAGTGTGTCCAACGTTAAATAGGTGACGTAATATACTAATTTTTTACTAGTGACAATTTAAAAAATTTCTCTTATCTTTTTCTTCTTCGGTTTAAAATTTACAAATTTCTCTATTTTTATATTGTCTCTTCATTCAGATAAACATAGGATTATTTGTGTGTAAGATTTGGCTTAATATATTGCGTTGTCTTGCAAGAATAAGAGAGGAGTTCCCTTTTTCTTAAAGCATCTACTATCCTTTTTCTATTCTTTTGCATTCGACCAGGAAAAAAGTGATGAAGAGAACCAAAACAAGTCTTTTATGAACGGATATTTATTAAGCATAAAAAAATGAAAATAGTTTCCATAAAAGCTTTTGTTTGTCTTTTTCTAATTATCATTTTAATATATCATTAATTTTTTAATTAATTGTGTGGATTAAATACTATGCTAAATTGCTAATTAATGTTTAAAATCGAAGAAATCGATCCATAACCGGAACGGAAGTAAGAAGTTATGGAAGATATTTTTTCTCAAACCATAGATGTGAAAATATTCAATTAAAATAAAAACCCTTCTTGCAATAAATTATGCTGCTTATTGATTGGGCAATGACAGAAGATTTCTTTGACATCATGATTCAACAATTTTTTCCAAGGACTATTATCTTCCCATGCATTCACTGCGTTAACAGCGAGTTGAAGTTTCAACTTTCAAGCATATCCACAGATGCAAAATCGCATTAAAGTGAATTGAATGACATGTCAGAAGTAGGAGTGAAACTGGACAACAATAAACAGCCTGCATGGTCCTGGTCCAGTTGGATATGTTTTCATCCAACACAATTGCACAAAATAATTTCTTCAAAATTTTATATCAATGATATGAATAACATAATATTAATAGAGTTTTTTTTACACGACAACCAATCAAATTTGTTAATAGTGTCATGTCATTTATTCATTTAATTAAATTAAAATAAAAAAAAAGTACTATTAACAAATCTGATTAGTTATCAGTGTAAAAAAAATTTACACTGACAGTGTATAGGTGATTAACTCATATTAATATGTATAAATAAGAATATTTCATATTTTATAAGTTAATTTTATAGAATTAAATTATATTCAAAATCATATTTTAAGAAGATGATAATATAGCTTATCTTAATAATTTTGGGATATATTAGTTACATCTATCATATTACACACAAATGTTTCATACCTAAAATAATGTATATAAGTATAGAGTTTGTGAAATTGAATTAAGTTTAAACTTAAATATTAAGTTATTTCATTTTCTTAACAAATGAGGGAATATATATATATATATATATATATATATATATATATATATTATGAACATCCCAATAAAACAAATAATAAATGTTTATGTTATTATTGTTATTCATGTCTTTGTTGTTTATTGGTCTAGAATAATGCTTAAGAAAATGAAAAATAAAATTTTTTCGTTAAGAATTACAGTGCCATTGCCAAGGTCCAAAACATTAACATCATTAAAAGCTTAATATTTTATATTTTTGATTTATGAATAATTTTCCCAAGATAATGATGTGTAAAACCGTGTTATCTATTATAAAAATATGGCATACATTTAATTTGAACGATCGTTGTCATTTGGGGGGCTGCATGACCTACCACTTACGTACGGTTCTTTAATTTTTGTATCTAATTTATGTCAGCTGTTGTCCACGATCACACGAAAAATTCAAAAGAACATTGAAAATTGTTTCTGACTTTGTTGTTAATTGAATTTGTTTGTGACTGGTTCGCATCAATTTCTTCCACTATACGGATGCTTTGTTAAGAAGAAATTTGTTCCACTTTATGAATGAGCTTACGGAAGAGCAAGAATCAGTGGATTACGATGTTAATTTGCTTCTCTGTTGTGACTTTTTTTCTTTCACATAACAAAAGTTTGTAACCTACAAAAATCAACGTTGTATGAAATTTTCAACGGAACTAAGCTAAGTGATTCCTTGGCTAGAAGCTAGCTGCTAAAAACTATCATTGACTTCTGTGCAGACTTGATTCATGCCACTATTGCACGTTACGGTGGCACAAAATGTACGAGAGGAAAAGTAATTTTCAACAAGATGTTTATTTGTGAAAATATTGAGTGCATGGTTGGAACAAAATCATTTCTTTAAGTAAAATTTTGTGTTGGAGTCTAGTAAATATTACAGATATAACAATGTCACATGAATAACTTTCTTAACATCATCAGTTTTTTTAACACAAAGATCAAAACGAGCAAAAGAAAATGTTTATATGCGAATTGAAGTGGATGATTTTTAAGTATATATGAAAAAAAAAGATTTGTATGAGACGAAATGAATAATTAAACATTTTTATAAAACTTGATTTGTGAGTTGATTTAAAAGATGTTTGGGTCAAATCAAAATGGAATTTTTATGCATTAAAATATCTTGAATAAATTGACACAATTTTTTTTATGGAAGTAAATAAGTTGGTCAACATACATACCTACATACTAAACACAACTTTATTAGTTATGTAAATCGACCCATGTCAAATCATAATTAAATGTGCCAAAAAACTTTTATCTAATCCAAGCTGCACAAGCTGAATTTATGTAGACGATTTGTGTTTCATGACTCCTACACCCACCTTAATCAATGATCTTAACCCATCAATGTTTAAGAGAAGAAACACTCTTGTTTGCTCAATTTAGAAAGGCAAACACCTTTAAAAAGATTTCCTTAACAAGTGAGTATTCAAATTTTCTACCTAAAAGGCAGTCAGTGCCTCCAATTTTCAAAACATGTCAACTAGAAGAAATAGTGTTAGCATCAACATGAATATATATGTGGATTCCACACTCTACATGTTGTCCTATGTTGATAAGGTTAATAAAAAGGCACCTTAACTGCACACCAACTACTAATATCAGCCAAGGCCCCCCAATATTTAATGTGCTCAGTCTATTGTTTCTTGTATTTATAAGCCCCATACTTACCACCTTTCTCTTCAGTGTTCTTTGCCTTTCATGTTTGTCAACTTTTTCTTGCTTCCATAGTCCATGGCTTGTGTTCAAGTTATCACAGCCCTTCTCTTTGCATTGGCTCTAGCCAGAATTCAACCCTCAACATGCCAAATGCTACAGGGCAAAGTCTCCTGCGTTGACTGCACTCACAACTATGACTTATCTGGTTTGTGCCAACTCTCATGCATTATCTACTAGCTTTAATCAAATTCAAATAAATGTTCATTTTTTTGTTTTGTTTTATCCACTACTCTATTTCTCAGTCATGTGTGTGAAAAAGTTTCGTCTTTATAAAACAACAACAATAAGATTTGAACTTAAAAAAATAGACCCAATATATACTAGTCAAATCCCTCAATAGATTGACCTTAGATAGGGATTTGTTTGTATTCTAGGCACTATCAATGTGAGTTTTTTTTTTTTTTTTTTTTTTAATACAAGATCAACAATAAGATTTGTACTTAAGAAAATAAGATATGATGCATGCTATCTAAACCCCTCGCCAAATTGATCTTAGTGGGTTTGTGTGTGTTCTAGGCATCATATATATGTACCTTGATTCTATATACTTCTTCCATGTTTTCAGATATTAAGGTCTCAGTGATGTGTGTTGGTATGAAAAGGCTAGCTGTGGCAACTACAGAAAATGATGGCTTCTTCAAGGTTGAACTTCCCTCACACCAGACAAAACCTTCTAAAAGTTGCCTTGCAAAACTTCTTGGTGGGCCAGTTCAGCTTTATGTCTCAAGGAAAAACCAGGTATCCCAAATTATCAAGGACAAAGAGCAAAACAGCTACACCCTCTCCACTCCTCTTAGTTTCAGTACATCATGCCCCCATAACACAAAGTGCAAGAAAGCAAAACAGGTTGGTTCATCCAAAACCGTGGATCTTCCTCTGCCTCCAGAGTGGGGCTTGGCACCAAGTAGCTACTATGTTGTTCCTTTCTTCCCCATCATTGGAATACCTTGATCATGTGCTCAAGACTTGAAGTGATTTGTGATCACTTGAGTAAGTAATAATGCTTGTTGTAGGGTAAAATAGACTGCTATTTGATCTTGTTTGTTACATATCATTATAGATGTGTCATGTGTAGTGTGAAAGATTAATGCAACTTATGTAGTGGTATGTAGTGCATGATAGTCTGTGAAGAAGATAATATCCTTGCTTGAATGCAGATAAATACTGTAATGGTTTGTAAACTTATGTTGCCTTTTGTTATATATGATATTTTGTTAATCATAGAACTGTTCTGAAATTTTTCTCACTCTCTTACCCCTTCATCACTTAAACTTGCACAAATGTATCTCTCAACAGTAACTAGTTAGTTTTAATTCTTACTGTATTCATTCTGTTATTCCTTCTTCCTCATCCATTGTATATAATCAAACTTCTCATCAATAATATATTACGCTGTTGTTGATCACATATACATTTGTGTCATATTTGTTGTGGATCCAAAGATCTTTGTTATGCATTTGTTGCGGATCCAAAGATCTTTGTTAGTATCAACGGCAAACAGAGGGGAAAAAAACAGTACAATGAATGAGTCACACAATATCCTTCACTTAAACTTGCAATTTCATTAGTAATCCACAAAGTCGATAATAATATAGTTACTAGATTACAATTTTAGCTCTATAATAATTTTAATTTATATTCGTTATTTTATAAGAAAAGTGAACAGTTTCATGAGTTCATGTTTTTTTTATCAAGATGATATGTTGAACGTATTTTTAAGTTACCAAATGGTGTAGAATATCTAATGAATTTATGATAATGAAATGAAACAAAGTTAGCAATTTTTTAAAAAAAAAAACAACCAAATGTGGGCTTAAGGGTTGTGATATATATGTCTCCCTATATTAATAATACATTTTTGATAAATTTTTTCTAAAACACTTAATTTTATTTTATTTTTTAATTTCTCGATCTTATGAATTCTCAGATTCATTTTTTTTTCAATGACTCCCTTTTCACATGCAACCTCCTTTCTACCCTTTTTATAAGATGTTTAACTTTTTTTAAACACTCACCCCTTTTATACCCAATTCTTTCATCCTTGCTTGTCTCTAATGTTTCAATTTTTTTTCTAAACATTCACCTCCTTTCACACGCACCTTTTTTCCTCCATTTTTTAAAGATTTCAAAATAAGCTAACATTATGTAATTGTAATTTTTCTTCCGAAACATAAAATTTTAAGATTCTTGCATTTTTTTTACACTCATTTAGTTCCCTAACATTAACTAATTTTAGTATTTTGAAAAAAAAATTAGAAGAATATCTTCATAATTAATTTTTTACATATTTTTAAAAAATATTTTTCAAAATACTAAAGAAAAAAAAAACAACGATGAAGAAGAAAGAGGTTGAAGGAAGAAGGAATATAAATTATGGATTAATTATTTACTTATAAAATTAATCTCTAAAATTAAATGTTTAAAATGTTGAAAAATTGGAAGAAGGAGGTTCATGTGAAAGAGATAAATATTTGAAAAAAAAAATTAAACATTAAAAATAAGAAGACAAGAAGGGTATGTTAAAAAGAATGAGTATTTTAAAAAATAAACTAAATATTAAAAGCAAGGGAAAACAATACATGGAGACAAGAGGGGGTACATAAAAAAGAGTGAGTACTTTAAAAAATAAATTAAATGTTGAAAGCAAGGAAAAAGGATACATAAAGTTAAAAAATTTAAAAATTTAAAATATTGAAAATAGGTCATATTAATATAGAAAGGTGTATGTATCATTGAGATTAATGCGAAATATATATGAGCCCAGAATACTAAATCAATCCGAAGTGCTAAATCAGCCAAATAATAAAAGTATTGACTAAAATCAACGGTCCTTAAGCACAAGATTCTTCGTAAAGAAAAAAAGTCATAAGATTCTTAAAATACAATCATGAAAAGTGAATCATTTCATCTTCAAGATATCTTATCATTTAAATACAAGTAGAAGATATTTTGGTCAAAACAACCCAAATTTCATTCGAAGTTAATAGTAGACACATTAAAATCAAACTTATATTTTAAGGACCTAAAATATAGTCAACTAATATCTTAAATCTCGATTCAGTTAAAAGACAATTGGTCAAAGCAATCCAATTTAAGTCAAAATTAATATTTAACTAAATGTATAATTTTCTCAGACTCAATTGAAAATTTTAAGAATAAAATGATATTTTTATTCGTGTTTAAAATATGATAAAATTTAGTCATTAATTAAAGAACATGAATATCAAATTAGTTATATTAATACTTTTTTTGTAAGTCAAAATTAAAAGTTGACACATTAAAAATAAACATATTTTAAAGGGACCTTAAATATAGACAAAATGTAGTATATATATATATATATATATATATATATATATATATATATATATATATATATATATATATATATATATATATATATATATATATATATCATATTGAAGCATTTTTTCCTCTTCTTCTTGAAGGACATAAAATTAAAGAGAAATTAATAGGAGGAAACATAAAGTCCAATGTTTGTTCTAGTTTCTGACAAAGCCAGCCAGAAGAGACTATAGCATTGAAATCTTCTGAATGTAAAAGGAGTTGTATGAGATGTGAAAATGGGACCACATGCCACGGAGTTTTATTAGGGGGAGGGGAATAAAATAATCTATACATAATTATGGTATTCTTTCTTTTAAATATTTTTCTTTTCATAATGATAAAAATGAGGATTAAATGTATATTCTCATATATCTATTCTAACTTCTCATTATTAACCTGACATTAGTATTTCTTTTTTAATAGTCTTTAAAATAATAAATCATTTTAATAATTCACAAAATATTAAATATATATCAATTTATTCCCTATATTAATGTATTTATTAACATTCAAAAATTACTTGGCGTAACTTTTAATATTTGAAAGATTATTTATATGATTTATTTATTTTAAAAATATGAATTCATATATATTGAATATGAAAGATTATTTTACGCAAAAACATTTATAGGTTTATACGAGAGATTTTTAGAAAATTTTTAATTTTTTATTAAATTCAATTTTTTTTATTTACTATACTTTTTATGAATTAAAATTTAACATTTTCAAAATAATTTTAAAATACATTTATATAAATTTTTAATATATTTTATATATTTAAAATGTATTGTTTGTATACGTAATTTATTATAAATTTTAATTATACATAATAAATATTTAGTCTGTGACAAACTAAAATATAGTTATATATAAAGAGTAATTGTAACTATAACGACCTGGCTGATCACCACACACGGTACAACACCACAGCACCACATAGAAAAGAGCAAGTATATATATATATATAAACAACTAAAATATATACACAAGGTCCAATCTGAGGCTAAGAGTCAGAGTATACAAAATATACCCAGCAGTGCTACACTAAAAAGCTAAGATAGCAAAATCATCAAAAAGCATAAGTTCCATCTGCCAGCTGCAGACCTGCCTCAATTCATCAACCTGACTCTGCTTTGCTCCCATACATAGTATGATCATTGCAGTCCAAACCACATGGAAATAACAAAGGGTAAGCTAGTGAAAAGAATCAACATACATATATATAAATACATGAATGGTAAACAGCTATAGCTATCAGCACATCATCAACATACAACTCATCACATATACAACATAAACAGCAGTAAACACACAATGTGTCGTCACACATATCAGCTAGAATTGGTCGCTTGTAAGCGGTATAGCTCGACCTTGCCCCTATACCGTGGTCGCTTTATAATCGGTATAGCTCGACCTTGCCCCTATACCGTGGTCGCTTTGTACACGTGTGCCTCGACCTTGCCCACATACGAAACCACTAAGAACTTAGAGGAGAACAACATAGTGATCACTCAAAGGGTCAGCTTTCCAGGGAGGGTTTTCAACAAATTGGGCTCTACGAGCACCACAGCTACCCCAATCCACACAATGGGATGAGAAATTTCGAAAAACATCTCCTCTAGTCTTAGTGATCAACAGTTCAGCCTTACAGCCTACAACAGCTGAGCCTTACGACCTACAACAGCTCAGCCTTACGACCCACAACAGCTTAGCCTTACGGCCCACAACAGTTCAGCCTTACGGCCTATAACAACTCAGCCTTACGACCTACAATAGTTTATATCAGCATGCAACACAGCACAACATAACAATAATAACAACATGTTATAATTCAGCATTATCATCTAACAGCACGACAATATTCATCAATTACAGCTCAGCTCAGCATATATCAACATTTATCAGCAATTCACACCCTATATCAGCATATAACAGTATATAGATCAACATCTCATCCTCGCCCGGCGCACTCATGGTCGTGCCCGGCGTGACCCAACCAAAGAGCATCAGGGCTCAAACGTGCTCGGCGCAATTCCCATTGCGCCTGACGTGCTAGGAGGCAGAGACCTCAAAAGGTCTCACACGCCTAGCGTGCCAAACCTGCGCTCGGCGCAGGGTAGACAAAGACCTCCCCAAGGTCTCACACCCGGTGCAATAACAATTGCTCCCGGCGCCACCCGTAGTAGAGACTCCCAAGGAGTCTCCATGCCCGGCGAGACGTTGTCATGCCCAGCACCACACCAGAATTAGAGTGGGTCACTAACTGATAGCGCGCCCAGCATGGTCCAACCACGCCCGACGTGAACCATCCAGGGGCATCCATCTTCAAGCTCGCACGGCGAATACAACCTTGCGCCCGGCGTGCTCGACCAATGGAGCCCTCTGATGGTCACGCGCCCGGCGCCAAGAACTACGCCTGGCGTGCTCTCAATCAGGAACCCTCCAACTTCGAAAATCTTCCTCAAAACCTGCACAAACAACCAAAAATTTCACATGAAAACCAGCCAAAATGCCACACTTTCCCCAAACAGCTCAAAAACATCACCTTTTCAACATGCAACCATCAAACAAGAAAAACCCAAATTTCACCCGAAACCCCGAAAAGCCAAAAATGAATTTTCTTCAATCTCAGCCATTAATCATCCATCATCAAGCAACTAATGAGTTTTTAAGACTCATTCTCAACCAAAATCAGCAAAAGCCTAGCTTCCCTTACCTCGGTGAAGAAATCCGAGCTCCAGGAAGAAGAACGACGAAAGAGGAAGAAAAAGGAAAAGCTTGAACAAAAGAAAGCTCCACACGTCTCAGCTAGCTCCACCTAATCTTGATCAGCACCTTCAACCCAAGTAAAGAGAGTGAAAACAAAGTGAGAAAATGGGAGGGAAGAAGAGAGTGAATGAAAGTGATGAAGGTTGGGGGAGAAAAGGAAAACGAAAGTGGGGGTCTCACAGTAACATTGTATAATTTAGGTGTTTTATTTAATTATATGAGTCACTCTCTTTGCTCTCTATTATAAGTAAAAATAATTGATTTTATGAAAATTAAAAAAGTTAGTTATTTCATTGAATTTTGTTATTTCCATAAGATTCTTCCTAAATTGTCATTGTTATCGATGTCAAGAGAAGTAGTGCAATTAAAAGTCATACATTAAAGGAGGGATGTTTTGGAGAAAATATTATTAAATGATTCAAAAGTAGTTAAATTTATTTATATCTAAGAACAAAAAATGTATGTTTGTTTTTATTATAATAGAGAATAGAGGGAGCATATGATTAATTGTTGTTTTGGTTTATTGTTGTTGTTTTAGAACTCTTGAGGTCAATAGACCCTTGAGAGTTAAGTTGTCTTTGAGATAGTTTGAATCAATGTTAAGTTGGTTTAGCTTAAAGAATGCTATATAATTTTTCTTTCTTAAGATATGAACCTCATAAGCTCATGTTTTAAGAAACTAGAGAGAAGATAAAGATGTCTCTAAAACCCCAAGCTTGTTTCTTCCTCTTTTCCTATTAAAAATCATTTTCCCTTCCCTATAGTTGATTCACTTAACTGAGTTGGAGATTCAAACTCCTGGAGTAGGAATCTCGAAGTTAGAACCATGTGAAATTCACCTTCTTCTCCTCACCTATTCTCTTTTGGATCAACCAGAGGTACGGGAAGTTTGTGGATTGAATTTGTTGATTTGTGATTGTTGAAAGATGCTTATAATATTTTACTTTGATGGCTAAGTTGATGGAAATACTTGAAAAGTTATTCTTGATGGTTTCTTATGAGATCGTGGAGAATTTGATGTTTAACGGTTGCATGTTGTGTACTAAGTTGATTTCAAACTAATTATGATGCCTAGATGTTGTATTATGTGTTGCATGTTGGCCTTTTTCTGAGTTTAATTGGATTAAGCCAAAACTGACATTTTGCTCAAGTGCGAAAATTCTCATCACACTTAGCGTGTCTTCATGGTATCAGGCGTGACTCAAGTTAGGGGTTTTTTACCTTAATCATATCAGACATGAGATTGGTAGCGTTGAGTGTAGGTCAATGAAGAGCTTTCTATGGTCACGTTGAATGTAAAATAAGTGGCGTCAGACATGAGAACTCGAAAAGCTCATTGATTTGGTGACGTCAGGCCCCAAGACAAGTGACACCAAATGAGATCAAGATAGAGATTCTTTGCATAGATGATGCCAGACACTAGTGTTGTGACATCAGACATGAGTCAGGTAGAGATTCTTTGTCTAAACAAAGTTGGCATGGGTTTAGCCATGCCAAACACTATTAACTCAGAGGTTCTCTACCTCATCTACGTCTTGTCTCATCCACGCCAGGTGTAGGTGGATTGACGTTGAGCGTGAGCGAGCTACAGATATATCAATTGACGTCGGGTGTGGAAAAGATGGTGTCAAACATGATGTGCTAAAGTAAAATGTGATATTTTAAATTGTCTTATCTAGGTTTTATGTGGAATCCGTATGGGGTCAATCTGAGTCATACATGTATAACGTTACCAATTGAGTAAAGTATGAGTCAATGGGTAAAATTCTTAACTGATTGTTGGGAAGGTGTGTAGTATTTGGAGGATAATCATAGGTTAATCTCAAATTAGGTTAAGATATGCATGTTAAGGTCATAGTAGACTCACACTTAAGTTGTTCTACCTTGATAGTAGTACTAGATTTTCCTAGTTTAAGTGACAAAATTTGAGAAATTAATTTGTCATTTACCTGACATTCTTAGAGGCATAACATTGTCTTTATTATTTGACCTAGTTGTGATAGGTTCGTTGTGGTTTGGTAAGGTCTACCACTCAAACTGTTCACCTTTGTTGTAGGAAATCTCCATAGTTGATATGTGTGACAATGCATTAATTGTTTCAAAATGTTTATGATGATAACATTGCTTGTGTTGTAAGTTGTTGTGTAGTTTATATGATGATATTGTTGACAAGTGGAAAGTTGTTAAGTCATGTTGCATTCAATGTTGATTGTGTTGTCTACCGTTTATTGTTGTAATCTTATATTGTTGAATCTTATTTTTATTCTTTCACAAGCTTGCCTTTTTTTTTCCTTGTAGTTGGAACTACAATAATTATACTTGGTTTGGGAGTAGGACATGATTAATAGGATGACTTAGTTAGCTGGTTGAGGGTCATGTTGGAGGTGACTTAGTTTTGGTAATGTTACTCTAATGTAACATAATTGTTGTATAGACACTTGATCGACAATTAATAATATTTTATATACAATTGTATTATTTATGTAGATTATATATATGTATAGGACATATATATGATCCCATAAGAGGATTTATGTTTGGAGTCATATATACAAGAACTCTTTTATGTTTTCTCTCCCTATACATGTATTGAATTGCATGAATGACCAAGAATTGTAGTATGATAACCTTAGGATAGTTAAATATAGTTAGTATTTTCAATACGTACTAACCTTATATTATTAAATATAATGACATGTTGAATCTTATAATATTTTTTTAAAAAATAAATTAATGGTTCATCCGGTCAAATATAAAATTTATTCGAAACAACCAAAGAACTGAAAAGGAAAATTAAAAAGATAAAATAAAATAAGTTGATGGTTGTAAGTTTTCCATCTATATACCTCGCTATATATATTTTTCACGATCAAGTTTGAAATTAAGATACTGTTAAATATTAAAATCTCTAATCCATTAACATATATTTTGAATATGTTTTTTTTAATTATTATTCGATATTGGATGTTGGATATTTTTCTTTTTAATTTAGCAATAAATATGTATAAGAGATCGAAAATATAGAAATATCATCTTAATTTTAAAATTGATAAATCTAAACAATTTTAAGAATTAATATAATGTTTCTTACATCTTAAGATTAATAAGATGAATATTGACGATTCTCAAGTAGTATCATGAGGCAAGACTCGTACGTTTTTTCAAAAAAATAACATGTCTACCATGATATTTATTTGTATACTTTATTAGTGGAAGGCATGTAGAAAGTAAGTATCCCATCTATTGGCATTTGTTTCTACAAAGAATCACTGTTTTCAAAGTCGTAAAAATTTTCATTTCCACACAAACATAGTAAATATATCTTTGCAGCTTGACATCATTACCTAGTCATGGGAGGGGTCCCAAACTGCCTCCCTCAACGCGGAAACAAACAGTGCCACAACCTAGTATTAGAGCATATTTCCGGTAAGATATGCTTATAAATAATTTTCAGTGCTATATCATGTCACATTAAATTTGTGAGTTGTTTATTAGTATGGTCAGTTACTTACATTAATGTTTTTTTTTTTTTTTACTGGATTAGAGTGTAATGATTTTTAAATAATTAAAGAATTAATATGATATTTAAAATATGTTGTCGTATTAGAGTCATAGTTGAGTTACCAAAAAAAAAAAAATTAGAGTCATAGTTGAAATTATTAGTTTATTTTTATAAAGATTGATCTAATAAAAAAAAATATTTTTTTATTAAATTAAAAAATATTTAGAAAATATAACTATAATAATTTTCAAACAATTAAAAGAGTTAATATAAGAATAGAAAAAAAAATATTCAATCTCATTAAACTTCAATAAATATCTACATAATTTACTCCTGTTAACAACACTCTACCTACTCTTTTCATTTCTTTTTCTTTTTTCTGATCACATGGTCATATTACTTATTAATTTATTATATTTATATTTTTCCTTTTTTATTTTCTCCTCTCTTACTAGGGTTTTAGTAGCCTTTGAAATGTCCAACGCGTCACCTTTGAATCTACAAATAATAAATTTATTTGTTATTTTTATTTTTAATGTGATTTTATCACCCAAGATACGTATTTGACATGCCAACCCAATGTCCATGTGTTGAGAATCCTGAGATTGCCTTCTGTCTGTTTTGTTGAAAGAAAAACAATAAAACATTGCACGAAAAGCGGTAACATTTTTTCATATTGTTTTTTTTTCTAAAAAAATATATTTTTAATTTATATGTAAACTAAACTTAGCTTATAAAAAATAATTTAATCTTTTTATGAATGCTTTTAAAAAAATTTATTAACATGTTCTGAATAAAAAATAAATAGGTCGATGAGTCTCTGGGCTTGCGGAATGCTTCTACCTAGATGACGTATAGAAATACGCTGTAGGCTAGCATCGGCTTACGTATACATAAATTTTTTTTTTTATGAGCTTTTATGGCCCTCTTTTTATTATTATTTTTTTTCATTTTTATTTGTTATTTAGTGTTTTATGTTTTGAATTACTCAAATGCAGTAAAAATAAAGTGAAATGGTTTGAAAAGGAGAAAAAATATATGTAATCAACCATATCTCATGAATTCAACCTCTATTCAACTACAATTAAGTGATCTCAATCATCAACAATCAAATATGCATTAATAATGAATCAAATATAAAAAAATTTCTACCTCTTGTCAATCCAAATCAAGGAGAGGGAAGAGAGAAAACAAACTAGCTATTCTAACTCCAAAAACTTGAAATCTCTAATTAGTCAAGTGAATCAACTAAAAAAAAAAAAGTAATTTTCAATTTAGAAGAAGGAGAATAAAGTTTGGGTTTAGAAAACTTCTTTCTAGAAATTTTTAAAACAAGAACTTATGAGATCACATCTTAATAAAAATCTTATTTATCCTTTTTGGGGTTGAATCAACTTAACTATATTTAAGATTATCTCAGAGACAACTTAACTTTCAAGATTAGAGATGTCAAAAAATTCATACTTGTAAATATTTACAAATAAAATCCGCAACAAATAAAAAATAGATATTGTAAATGAGTATTTACGAATAACAAGTACAAATATTTTTTATATTCACGTGTTAATGGGAGGATACGAGTATTATAGTATTCATATCCATGAATATATATATCCGCTATTCAATTTATTTACACTTGCATGAATTTGATTTGATTTAAATTCCTATAAATTTGATTTTATTTAGATTTTGTTTAGACATAATAGTTAAATATCATTTATTTTAATTTATGTGTAATCAAAATATTTTATTTTAACAATTATTGTTTTAACTTTAAATTTTTATGATTGAATGATTAAAATTTAATTTTTAAATTCACTTATTGTTATAGTATAACTGTGAAGAATATTTAAATTTAAATTTTATGATTTCCAGACTTTTTTTTATGTAGATTTTATTTAAATTTTAATTATAATCTTCACAAATTTTATGCATATTTTTATAACTTTCTTAAAAAATCTATTACAAATAATTAAAATATATGATTAAAATATTTTATTAAATATTTTTAAGATATTTTTTTAATAAATATCTATAAATATTCATAAATATTAAAAAAAAATACAAATACCTACTCAATAAATATCTATCTATCTATATATATATATATATATATATAAATAAATACGAACAAATATTTATCCAAGAAAAAAATAATAAAGAGTTATTACTTATATCCGTTCCATCTCGTTAATATCTCTAGTCAGAATTCCTTTACCACAAGAATTTTTAAACAAAAACACTATCAATCACTTACAATTAAGCATATAATTAAAGTAAAACATAGAAATGATAGTGTTATAATATTTGAATCTCAAGCTGCCTAAATATGGAAACACTTTTGTGTCTCGCAAGCCAAACAAAAGTCAAAACACGCGAAGTGGAATATTCATGCGTCAATCCAACACTCAAAAAATAATTTAAGAATAAAAATTAATTTAACCTAAAAATAAATTTGCCATAGGGAAAATAATTTTCACATACTCGCGAGAGTGAACATCACTGACAAAACAGTACTACAAAAATAAAAATTAATTTAAGAAAATGACATTATTAAGCACAAGTTAATAATCTGAGAAATAGTTGCAAGTTTTGAATACTCAACTTTATAAAAAAAAGTACAATTAATAATATACCTTGTTACGCTGGTTTGTCTTAAATTTAAGATCACATTCGGTCTTAATATTCAATCAAAATTTTCACTAGCATATAAAACTGTTACAAGTATTTTTTTGAGCTAAAACTGAGCATTCTTTAATATGTTTTATATCAAAATTAAAGTTAAGACAGACGAAACAAAATTTTTCTCTAACAATAAATCTTCTCCTTCGCTACTATAATTAGTAACTATATCCAATAAATAACCATCTCCACACCTCGTACATATAAAGCATCATGCACTAAAAACAATAGCATAAAGTCAAAAAAAGTACACACACAAAAATATAGATTAAATCTATAATTACTATTAACAAGTTATTTATTTAGGATTCAAGATTTGTGTATGAAAAAATGTAATTTATTATTAACAAAATTAATAGATATACTTTTTACGACTAGCATAATTATAAAAAACTTAAATAATTGGCTAAAAGCACAAATTAACGCTAATAATTCGTACTTGCTGAGTTTTGCTTTGGTTCTTATCGCTACTCACGAAACATTCCAAGGTACTTAAATGCTTCCCTGTAAGTGGTATTACCCTCCAGGTTGAAATGTAGAAACTTATTAGGTTTTAATTATTATTTTTATTTTATCTATACATTTTGGCATGTGTATTACATATGTGGAATAGAAAAGCATAAACACGAGAGGGTAATATCACCAAACTTATTTTTTTAAAAAATTAATATTTAATAACTATCCTAATTAATATGTCAAATTGTAAATGATATTTATTTTAATGAAGGAAGCTAGACAAAGAATTACATCCTATATGTTAAATTCAATATGCTATCTTTTGCAATAGCATTTTTAAACTTTTACGAAAGTGTGTTTAAAAATTTTCTTAACTTTTTATATAATTTAATTATCAATAAATAAAAATTTAATATTTTAAAAATAATTTTATGCCATAATATAACTTATTTAAAATAAGTCAAAAATATAATTTTATATTTTAAAAATATCTGTTTATACAAATTTTAAATATAATTTATATATTAAAATATAATATTCATTTATATATAATTTATTATAAAATTTAGTTACATATAATTAACATTTAGCATGTGAAGTATACATGCTAAAATACTAATATATTTTAATCCTCAACGACACAGGAATACTCCTTTATTTTATGAGTATATTAAATTTAAACAAAATATTAATTCAAAATATAAAATAAATAAAATATTTAACATTATAATATATATTTTCACAATTCTTCAAATAAGCTTTAACTGAATACAATAATTAAAAAACTATGTTATAAATATATAAATAAACAATTTACGAGAATCCAAATTTACCCTTTTTTTTAAGAAAAAAATCCAAAGCAAGAACGACTTTAAGATAAAATAAAAGTATAAAAAAAATTAGTCACTTTTAAAAGGATATATTTTAATATAATATTTATAAGTTAAAAAGCTTAAATTTAGTAATTAAATAACAATTAAATGAATAAAACGATTTTTAAAATATAATTTAAGAGTACAAGCCAGAAGAGAAAAATAGAAATTGAATTTTATATATATATATATATATATATGTATGTATATAATTCTAAAAATTTACATAAATAAAGAAGTAATTAATACTTCAAAATAAATACAAAAAGGGAAAATTTGAACAAAAATGACGAGTGTATTTACAACGTTCATCAAATGAGTTAAACAGTAATTAGGCACCTGTGCTTAATTTGATCTTTGTTATTTATTTAACAGATAATATTGTATTTCATCTTTCCTACTTATAAAAATCACTTGAATTAACGACATTTCAAATATTATAAGTAAAATTAGTATCTAATTCAGAAATATTTGTGTCAAGATTAATAAATAATTTCACGTTAAAATGAATAAATAATGCAAAAATAATAAGGAGTGATATACATCTCTTATTTTTTTTTTTAAATAAGTTTAATCTGTTTTGATTCTTACAATTATATGAATTTAATCTTTTAGTTCTTATAATTAAAAATATTTTATTTTAGTCCTTATGTATATTTTTATTTTTTTTAATCTGTATAGAAGATAGATTAAAGACTAAAAAGAAAAAAAAAATGTATAGAGACTAAAATAAAAAATTCATAAAAACAAAAATATAAAATTTATAAAATTATAAAGAATCAAAATAATAATTAGATAAAAAAAAATGATCAGAAATCTATTTTGATATTACATAAAATGAATGAAGTTAGACTAGATGTTTTTGTGGCGAGGGGGAACACAAGACATATCTGACTTGTTCCACTTGTGAGATTCCGTTGCTTGATTGATCAGCCAAAGAAATCTCCATTGACATGTTGACAAATATGTCTGGAAAATTAGGCTCCAGCAGAAGTGATTAGGTTTCATTACACAAAACCTATCTGACTTAACATAGAATGATTGCACATACCAACAACACAGAGAGAGGTAAGTTTTTTTTTCTTTTTTTCTTTCCTTTTCTCTTATGTTTTGTCGGAGAGGTTATGACTGATTCAAAACGATATTTTATTGGATAATATAGGCCTGTAGCCATCATAAGGTACCCAACATGGATATCATAGACGTTTTCTCGCTCCCATAACCGCGTGAAAGTTTCCATCCAAACTCGTCCTTTTTTTCTAAATTCACTCGGTGAATATCTCTGCCCCACCACTCGCAACTTTTTGGAGCTTCTGCATCCATGTTTATATATTCACCTCATTCGAATTTTGCAAAAGGTAGATAAAAACTATAGCCGTATAATATATAGTTCCATTCCATATAACCCAAAACAGTACTATGGTAGATCATCCACCCGGGTTTCGTTTCTTTCCGACAGAAGAAGAGCTAGTGGGGTTCTACCTACAGAAGAAGCTACAAGGGCAAAGAAATAGTTTAGCCTCAGCCATAGACAGTGTTATTCCGGTTATTGACATCAATGGTGTTGAGCCGTGGAACCTTCCAAGTACGATAAATAAGTTGTTAGAGTTTGTTTTGGTTAAAATATTCTCCCTCTATACTATATTTGTGAGCCTTTGTGATGGTTTAGTTTGTTGCAATGTGTAGCACATGCTGGGGAGCGTTGTCGCGGGGACACAGAGCAATGGTTTTTCTTTTGTCCCGGTCAAGAGAGAGAAGCCAGGGGAGGCAGACCCAGCAGAACCACTGCTTGTGGGTACTGGAAGGCCACGGGCTCCCCTGGCTACGTTTACTCTTCTCATAATAGAGTCATTGGGATGAAGAAATCCATGGTCTTCTACAAAGGGAAAGCTCCCTTGGGAACAAAAACTGAATGGAAGATGAATGAGTATAGAGCCATTGAATTCTCCAATCAATCCACCCCTCGGGTATCTATCAAACTTATGTTTTAAATGTTATCTTAATTATATTAAGTGATATAATGTTTAAAATGTTTTGGTGTTTAGTTGAGAAGGGAATTCAGCTTGTGTCGGGTGTATGTGATATCGGGAAGCTTTCGAGCATTTGATCGACGGCCACTAGAGAGGGAAGGAGCAGAGTCGCAGAGAATTGTGGCGCAGCAAACGGCAAGAGAGGATGGATCCAGTTCATCTCAGAATTCTCACTTGGGTGGAGTCTATAGCCTTCAGGTGGCAGAGGGTGGAGACTTAGTTTGGAACCTAAATGTTAATACTGAGGTTCAACTCCAACAACCGCTCTGGGAATTCGAATGGGAACAATTTAATTCCCTCTAGCCTCTAGCTAACTCAAACAAACCTCATCCATTCAAATATCACACCAACATTCGCTAACCAACATAGGCATATACATATATTTATACATTTCATAAAATGTTTAAGGCTAATATGTATGTTAATTAGCTTTTATAATTTTACTTACTGTATTTCTTTTTAGTTCAAATTAAATAAACCTCTTTAATTCTTCTATTTGACTTTTTTTTTTTTTATAATTTAAGATAGGTCCTTTTCATTTTCATATTTATAATTTTTAATATTTTATTCCACCATTATTTTTTTTAACGTTATTTGTTCCATATTAGCGTAATAAGAATGTTAATTTAATTATTTATATTTGATATTAAATTTATTTTAATGAAATTACGTTAAATTAAATTTCTTACATTTTGTATTTCTTTTATATCTTCACATATATAGAGACATATTTTTTTTTATTTTCACAAAATTTTAATAACTTATTAGTAACTTATTAGAGATGTAATTTTTCACGTCAAATTCAAAGTTATCTATTGTAACTTTTATACCATGAATGTGAAGTGAATCATCCGTTAAATTCACATATTATACGATATATGTCATGTCAATATAAAGAAAATAATATTAAAAAAATGATAATAATTAAATGATATTAAAATTATAAGTATAAAAATTAAAAATTTTATTTTAAATTATATGGATTAAAAAAATTATCATTTATATTTTATTATTTAGTAGTACTAGTGGTGGTGCCTAAGCAACTGGATTCCAATCAAAAAAGAAAAAAATTACAGCGCCATTTTTTATACTATTTCCATAAGCTCTTATTATTATGATATATATAGTATTCTTACACTTTTTATACATTTTAAAATAAGAAGCCAGCGTATTTATATGTGAAATTTATATAATTTTTTTATTAACATACTTACTAACATTATGCTGATATGAATAGAATTAAGCAATAAATTTTACAAGCCGGTTTTGTAGGATTGAGTCTTAATCTACTATTCTAACATGGTAATTGCCTAATCTCTAGTCGATGTGGGACTTGAGTTTTTCCCAATACACCCCCTCACGTCCAGCACTATTGGGCTTGGTACGTGGATAAATGGTAGGTGATCCTTTTTAATGATCTAGGATTGGCGGGACTTGGGTTTTTCCCAATACACCCCCTCATGCCTGTGAAGCATGCATCAATGGCTCTAATACCATGTTAGAATAGTAGATTAAGCCTAACTCAACCCTACAAAACCGGCTTGTAAGGTGAGGGTTGTTTTCCACTTATATACTATTCAATTGTCTAATCTCTAGTCGACGTGGGACTTGGGTTTTTCCCGATACAAAATATATTATTAAATATATTTTTAGAAAATAAAAATAAAAGTAATTTATCAAAGAATCGAGGAAGATATTGATATACACATTAAAAAATATTTATTTATTTATTCATACTTATCCTCTGACTAGTTGAAAATGACTTCCCCTAACCAAGTAGTAACACGTGCGTCGAATGCTCTCGCTGTTGCTGAAACCACCGTTGAGGCGTAGACTCACCGGTACGTGGCCTACCGATGGAATCCAGAACCACCGTATTTAATTAAAAAATTTAACCTAACCAGTAAAAACCAAAAAAATACTAAGAATTATAATAAAAATAAAATAAAATAATAGTTACTAATTCCCATTCCCAAGTTCTCCACGTTTTGTGTCGATAACAACAATCTCGTTCTGATTTTCAAATGCGAAGTCGAAGATCTAGCTAGAGAGGGAGGAGCCGCAGAGAACGTTCTCCCCGATCTTCTGGAACCTTCTTCGCCGATGGCGATCTTCTACGCTTTGGTGGCCAGAGGCACCGTGGTGCTGGCGGAGTTCAGCGCCGTCACCGGAAACACCGGCGCCGTGGCTCGCCGCATCCTCGAGAAGCTCCCGGCGGAGTCCGACTCCAGGCTCTGCTTCTCTCAGGATCGCTACATCTTTCACATACTCCGATCCGATGGCATCACCTACGTCTGTATGGCCAACGACACCTTCGGAAGTGAGTTCTTCTCGCCGTTAATGCTTTTTTTTTTCTTTTTCTTTATCGCAATCTTTAATATATTCGTTATTCGACTCGGTTCGCTTTCAGTTAAACGTAGGATCTACTCAGGAGTTGTGTCGTGTGTTAGGTGCTGGTTTGAACTCCTTGTGAGTGAGATGCGTAGTGTTGCTTGGACGAAAGATTCTACATAACCTCTTATTGTCGTTTCACGGAAACATAACCGAAATTGAGAGTATGTGTAAGGTAAATTTCAAAGAGAAGGAAAAAATTAAACCCTAGGGTTTGGCCAGACGCCTAGATAGCTTTAATTATAGATGATTGTTCTTTAGAACAGGGAGTGTTTTTGCATTTTATTGCTTTGTGAATGAAAGTATTGCAAAAACAAATAAAAATCATTAGCGTTGGTCTATTAAATCGAACAACGCTGTGATTGGAGTCTGCAAGCTTGTTTCTGTGTTAGTTTTTCATCCACTTGGAAATTCAATTGTTATGAAGAGTGCTGTTCTTGAGAGTCGTTTGTAGCTTCAACTGAATGTTGGGGACTGACAAGCTCCTAGTATGAGTTCCCCTATTGTTTAAGATTTCCAGCAGTGACATGCTGAGTCGATGACTAACTCAGTTAATGCATCTTAAAGTACTAAACCGCTGATATCTTAACTGTGTGAGATTGCATAACTATAGCTTCTTAAATGAGAGGAATTCTTGTTGGTGGATAGTCGTGCACACAAATAATGAACTCCAACAAGGCTTCCAGATTCAGTCAGAGGCCAAGTATCATCTCCCACATACAAGTCTTTTACTGCATCAAATGAGCTGTTTGAAACACAAAGGGTTTCCCTTTGTTTTTGTGTTAAGTTTATCAGTTTGCTTCTTTGTAGCTTACTCCTAATTGAAGTTTCCTTATTTGTATATACTAATGCATGCCTAGATCACCAAAAGATAATTAAGGTTTTAATTATTGTGTCTCTTTGGTAATCCTGGTAGGGTCTGTTTTGCAAGTGTAAATATTATGATATCATCTGCAAATCTTAATTATATTTAAGAGTATGCTATGCTTTGTGACATTTGAAACTAACCATTAATCTTTCTGCATGAATGCACTTCCTGTCAATGCATAAATGATACAGAGCTAATGTTATACCAAAAAGGCAGAGGAGAGGGGAGTGGGATATACTAGGCCTCTTTTAACTACATAAGATTTGATATAACAGTCTTCTGTCATGCTCTATTGACTCCTTAACTAGAAAGAGATTTTCAACTATTCTCTTCACTATTAGGTATGTCAGATTTGTTCTAAACAAGGAATCAGCCAATGACTTCTAAATCTATCAACAAGTATAGTAATCATACGCTTATAATGGATAGGAAGACATATGCTTATGACCTATTGCTTGTAAGTGCATGTCTGTGTTATTGTTATAGATTATTTTTGGAAAAGCAGTCACTTATTTTTCAGAGGCTCTGTCATGAAGATGGCGAAATCTATTGATTATTCCTCCAAATTAAGCCAAACCAATGACACACTTAGACCTTTTAAACCCACAATTGATAAACCTATACCTCTATTTGGGTCAGGCTCCAAATATCTAGAAACTTCTGCTAGAGAAGATTGATTTTGCTAATGTTTTTCAATATTCCTTCAGACATAGTTCCTCAATTTAATCTTTACTGGTCAAAGCTGTTGTTAATTTTTTTTTTCTTGTAAAAACTGATTTAGAGGATTAGCATATTTCTCATCATCAACAATAATTAGCAATCATTAAAAAAGTTGTGGTCCAAGTACAATCATGCTGTTTTAGTGTTCATTTATGTTTTCAAGTGCTTCTATGACCCATTTTCTTTTTTATCCAGGGAGAATCCCTTTCTCGTACTTGGAAGATATCCAAATGAGGTTTATGAAGAACTACGGTAGAGTTGCCAATTATGCTCCTGCTTATGCAATGAATGACGAGTTTTCAAGGGTTTTGCATCAGCAAATGGAATTCTTTTCTAGTAATCCTAGTGCTGATACCCTCAATCGTGTGAGGGGTGAAGTTGGTGAGGCAAGTACATTTCAAGGAAAACTCTTGTTCCTCCTTATTTTTATCTTTCTTGTTTATCCTCGCCATTTTTTTTTTTATGTAGCACAAAGTGAGAAGTTTGGTTTTTGGGACCAAAGAAAAACACAAACGTGATGTATATTTGTTTTTGCCTTCAAAAAAAAAATTGAATTCCATCATATGAGTCATTACGTATTGGATATATGTATATAGAAAGTTGGTCAGCTAAGTAGAGGTGGTATACCTATTGACTTTGAATGTTCCCGTGCCTTTATAAGTTCCTTGGCTCATCCCAAGGAGTGATAGGCAAGAATGCTTGATAGAAAAATTATCCACCTATTTTCCTGGAAATCATTTCGTATTGATTGCTTTGCAAACATGTTTCTGAAGAGCATTATACTGGATTTCAAGTTGTATGGATGCTGTAATGTTATTTAGTATTTACTCTTTTGATGTTTTACATCATGCATCCTGTCCCTTAGCTTAGTTTCCCATAGTTGCTGACATTGAAATTTTCAATCTATCATACAGATACGCACTATCATGGTGGACAATATTGAGAAAATATTGGAGAGAGGTGATCGGATCGAGCTTCTTGTTGATAAGACAGCAACAATGCAAGACAGTACATTTCACTTTAGGAAACAGTCGAAGCGCCTTAGAAGAGCTCTTTGGATGAAAAATTTTAAACTCCTGTGAGTAAAATTTCTTTCATAAGCTTAATATAAAGACTTTATAAGTATACATTTTAGATCCGAGATACCAAACTTTGATTGGATTTAAAGGTCGTAAGGCTGAGTATTTTTTTGCCCTTTTCTTCTATCCTTTCCTTGACTGTGTTTTCTTGTCTTTGACAGGGCCTTATTGACAGTCTTGATTGTTATCATTCTTTATTTAATAATCGCTGCTTGTTGTGGAGGCATCACTCTACCGTCCTGCAGATCCTAATTGGTCACTCCTGCCTGTTCATTTCTTTTCTGAGCTCTGCAATTATCAGATCGTTCCTGTCAATATGTACATCGGAGGACACTTTAGTATTCCAGATTCAAATTTATGAGCTGAATGGATAAATTTGATCAAGGATTCAGAAACAGTTATATGTATTTTCTTGTTTATGTTCTTCATGGTTCTGTATTATATAATTCGCGGTGCAACCTGATAAGGTACTATTCTGTGATTATGGGCCATCCTTCTGTAAATGTGGATTTTTATTATCTATCATAATCCAAGTTTATTTTTTAAATAAGAATTATATTAGAGTTAAAAGTGATAATTTCCCTGTTCGTTTAGTTGTGGACCGTTCTACATTTCCATTAGTATGATGATTTAATATAAGTTGATAATACATTGCCTAGAAGGCAGATATTGTGTAAATTGGCATATTGGTGACCAGTGATGATGAAAGAAGCTAAAGCTACTGGAAAATAGTAAATCAACATAGTTGGAAGAAGCGATCCACAAGTTTCAAATTAGGCAAAAAATAAAAGCATGTGGTATGATAATTGCTTGGTGAGGTAATGGGATTTGTTCGGCTGAATTAAAAGAGAATATCTGTCATAGGAGTATGCATAATGTGCAAATTTTTTACCTCCTGTCCGGAACAAACTGAAACAGAAATGTTGATTGTGTTACAGAGGCAGAAATGCGGCAAATCAAACACCAGTTTTTCGACTCCTCAATTCTGGGCGATCACTGGGATGAGTTGAAAGGATGTTTAAGTTATTGTGCCAATGGATTTGTGGGGCTTTACTACTTTATAAGTATAAGCCAAGAAACCATGGGTGTCAGAAGTTGTTCACGTTACTTTACCCAAAGTAGATGAGACAATTTTCATGGATTGGAGGCACTCCCATCAGGGAAATAAGCTTTCTTACTTTCTTGTATAAATGCCATTTAATTCCAGTCTAATACTTCTTCAAGAAACTGTTAGCCGTGGACATTTATCTTACATGGAGTTAAATAGAAAGGATGACTTGAAAGGATCTTGCTTGATTACGCATTTCACTCTTTGGACTTGCCACGGATTCTTCCAGGTTTGATATTGTCAATATTTTACACACTGTACTGTAATCTTTGCTAGAATGATGAACAATCTTGCCATGGAATCTGTTGGATGATGGCTACATAGCAGGTTGTGAAATAGATCTACAATAACTTGCATGATTAATAGGATTATAATTCGTAAACAGTAATGGTTATAGAAAGTATTTCAGTTGAATGAGAATTAACATCAATCCTAATACAAATAATAAAGCCTGATTCTGTCTGTTGCTTCTCTGGCAATAGATCTATGTTTTACATTATGACTCGAGGTTTTCCTTTTCCATAATAGTAGTCTTTTTACTAGCGACACAAATAATTTAGTGTAAACATGGTCATGCGTCCTGCAGTATCGGTGGTGAAGCACAATGTATGGGCTTCCCCTCCCCCCCTTAAAAAAACGCATGATCCACACTTGCCGAGTACTCTGCTACACCAGAAATCTAAATTACTGCACTTTATGTTTATATCTCTTGTATCTATGCATCCATATACATTTTGATTAATCATGAAAGTAGTATTGCTACGGAAATTTTGGAAAGACAGAAAGCCACAAAGGAAGAAGAGACATGTCACAATATAAAAATTCAAGCATATCATGAGGTGCAAATGAAATCCAGAAATACTAGTCTGCATATGCAATGAAATTTCAGTATCTATAATTATTATTTCCATACATCAGAGACGGGCATAATGAGGTTGCCCGGAGACAATCAAGACATTGTATAGAAACAATACTGAGTCTGAGGGTGGTCTGTAGGCGGAAGCTGTTGAAATTCAGTAGTTAACTAGAGTGAATTCTACATATTATGCATGAGTTTATTGAGTTGATGGAGCCGATAAATGAGAGCCTTTAATGACAGTAATGCAGAAGAATTGACTGGGTTTGAAGGTGGATTTCACAGGTGGGTGGTGAAAATGTCGAGGATATTCATGCTTTGGTGGTAGCGTATGAGCTGGTCTGGTTGGTAAAAAACGAGGTACTGTCGGAGTGGCCTTATGCAGTGGCGGATTCTAGTGAGTGACTGGCGAAGCTGGTGCTGGTGGATCCTTCGAAGTTCCACAAACTGGTGGTAAAGTTGAAGAACCTGCTCCTGGTTGTTGTGGTTGGGAGTGCGAGGAGGACGAGGACGGTGACTCACCATGGGAGGGAGGAGCCTGTGGCGGCTGATATAATTTTGGAGCTGATCAATGTGGCGAAAGAGCCGATCCACCTGGTAGCGACTATGGGGATGTGGGTGGTAGCGATGGAGGTGGGTCAGCCAGGTAGACTGGCGAAGATGGCGGAGCACCACCGTAATGCGGTGGAGCGGATAAAACGGTGGGCACCCTGACGCCATGATCATGGTGAACACTGTAGTGCTAAATATAAATGATGAGAAGCTATGGGTTTTCAAATTTGGTAGTATAAATGCAGCAAAAGTAGGAAAACTAGAGTTTGTACTGTGAGAGAGAGGTGTGATGTCAGCTTAAGTTGTGGCAAGGTGGGTGGAATTCATATCTTGCTTCAACGTTTAAGAGTCTAGGACTGCATATATTTATGGATGAGTACTACTTTGGTGGCGGATTCATGCATTGGCGGTTACATGTGTCGAAAATAAGTTTAGAGTCTCAACCATGTGAATTTCCCTCCTGGGCCTCTTTAACCTTGTTGCTTTGCACATGTGTCATTCACCTTCTTCGCTCCAAATTCAACATCCATTTTTGCCCTTTCGAAACAATTGCCATGAACCGCAGGATCTAATCATTTTTCTCTTACTTTCTTATCCAATTTGTGCAACAACAATTGTAATATTCAAAGTGCATTTAAAATGGATGGTAGGAATAACTCATAACTAAAATAATACACATTTAATGACTCGCATAGGTAGTATTCGAAATCATTTTTTAATTTTATCAAACAATTTTTTTCTCCTCATGAATGCGACATGCGGGTCATTTTCTTCTCAACATCAAAGAGAGATATTAGTATTTATCAAAGTGAAATAAACACAAAAGTTGAACATGACATATTTTAGACGTACTCCACCTTACTTTTACTTGTTTTTAATCATTTATAAGCTCAAAGTTTCCTGTATACACAAAAGAAAAGCGCAACTCTTTTTTGATAATAGTAAAATGAGCTTTTAATTACTTGTAATCAAGGTTGTCAGACTCGAGAGACTCGACCGGTGGGTGTTCGTCGGAAACTGTAGGGACGACGCCGGAAGCTACGACGACGGCGCCGGAAGCTGCAATGACGAAAAGTGCGTTCGTATGCAGGGAGGGAAATCAGACTCGCGAGCTTCCTTCCTAATTGGACTCGTTCCTCTCCCAACAAGAGGATGCGCTGGCGTTCGTATGCGGTGGCGTTCGTACGTGGAGGAGATGCGCGTTCGTATGCGGCAGAGATGAATGCGGCGGAGGGAGAGAAATTAGATCAGACTCGCGAGAATAGTAGAGGCATCATGCGCGAAGGGAAAAATGTCATTTTCACTTACTAACCCTAGCTAAAACGACGTCATTTTGGGGGCATTTAGGGGTGGAAAAAAAAAACCTAACTAGACTCGTGGACTCGGCATCAGAATCGCGATTCTGACCGAGTCTACCCGAGTCAGCCCGAGTCTACCAAAAAAGGAGTCTATTCGCGAGTTAGCCCGTTTTGCTACCCTAGACTCGTAGACTTGTACGAGTTTACGAGTTGACTCGCGAGTTTAACAACCATGCTTGTAACTTTATAACTCTTAAATAAGTCTCATGCTTGGATGTCATCTATTTATGTTATTTATTTCTCTCCTTTGTGATGAATGATAATGGTTCAATGAGAAGATCTAAATAAGTTCTGATCATGCCAGCTTCCAACCAGTTGTACTTCATGCAGAGTTTTGTGATGCATGATCTATATAACAAAATAAAGTTTTCCCTGCAATTTTCAAGCAAATTGATTTTTTCATCAAAATTGAGTTTTTTTAGTAATTAAAGTGAAACCCTAATTTCAATTAGAGTATAATTCTAAAAATATGAGTTATTATAATTAAATTTGATTACAACAAAAAGTCCATGCTTCCCATTTAAGCTACACAACCATAGTAACTAAAAAGTAACAAGTTTTTTTTTTTAATGATATCTTAAATTAACGTTAAATTTACTATTCCAATTTTTTTATTACTTTCATATTCCTATGAAAACTTCATTTAAAACTACAAGAATAAGAATCCATTTATATTTTTCTTTTAAGACATTAATAAAGAGATAATATAGTTTCTACCATGGACCGTGTGATGCAAACAAAAGAAAGATATTGGATTGGGCTTTCAGCCCATGGGCCTTGGCCGTTCAGTTTCTTCTTTTGCCGGGAATTTGTTTAATAGGCAAAACTTGCAAGGTTCTTTTACGACTCTGGCACTGCGGGAATCAAAAGTTTTTTCTTTTCTTTTCTTTCACTTTCTCCAGAAAACTCATGCTCGATAACTTCGAACTGAAACAACCTGTGTGCATATTTCGTGCGAATCGATGAGACGAATTCAGCTTCCCGAGCCACCAAGCCCTACCGCACGGAGGAGCACTCCGGATATCTTCGAATCCGGAGTTCACACGTTCGTGAGGCGCGCCGTCGTCATCGGCAACGGTTCCGCCGCATCGGAGAATCAGAGCGTCGGATTGGTTCGCGCCCTTGGCCTCTCTGATAAGCAAATCTTATATGTAAGAGTAGATAAACTTTTTTAGTTTTTCCGCAACTAGTTCTTCGCACTACTAACATAGCAACTGAGTAAAATTGCTAGTCTAGTTTTTAACTTTGCATTTGACTTCAATTAGAAGTGGCATGTCTGTGGATATTATGATATTTAGAACAGTAAGTAGTAAAATATTTGACTGAAAAATGTAGCATTAGTCTATTGATCCCTCAAAGATGAGAACTTCCACGTTAGTCCCTGATATATGCATTTCAGTTGGTCAGGTTAGTCCTGAGTTGATGTCTTTAGGGACTAATTTGACCGAGGGAGGACTGAAATGAAGGTTTAGTCTACTCTTTCTTAAAGACTAAACATTCGCTTTGATCTTAGAATTCGTAAGGCACTGTCATATTAGTTCCTAAAATTAAGAAATTGTAGAATTAGTCCAGAAATCAAATAAATGTGTGGCCAAAGTGATGATATTGATATATATTTGAGAAAAAAAAAATGACAGTAAGTAGTTAAGTTTAAGAGCTTATTTGATATTAAAGTCTAATGTTACAATTTCTTAGTGTTAGTTACTAATATAACATTGTCTTTCAAATTCAGGGACCAAATTATAGTAAGGTTGGGCCATGGGCAAAGTGGAAATGTGAAAACCAAAAGGGGGAAAGTTGGATGTTATAAACCATCCTAGCATAGAGGATAGAGTTGTGTTGTTAGAACTTAGAAGATGAGTTGTGAACGAATTTTGTACCATATAGAAGTATAAAATACACAGTTATCTGGTTCTGTCAATAACCCTAGGTACTTCATACAGAATTTACTGTACCATGTGCCGTGTTACAGGTTGTATCTAGAATGTCTTGTAATAATAATGTAAAAAGTGGCCAATCACGTACCTGTACAAAATACAAATATCATATAATGCATGCCTGGTAACTATGTTTAAAAGCAAGTAAATTATTGAATGAAAACACCATCTATATATGGATCTATGCAAGTCAAATTGGGTAATAGGTGTAGCTTAGAAACATAACTATTCATGTCAGTTCCTTCCAAAAGAAAAATTCCTTGGGCCAAAGACAATGAGATTTCTACCAGATATATTATACTAAATTGTATCTGATTTCATACTAAATTACATAGCTTTATTGGTGTAGCATCTGATTCACATCATTTCCTTCTTTGCCTAGTATCACTATTTGGTGCCTTTTCCATTTAGGTTATGTTTGGAGGAAATGGAAAGACGATAAAAATTTTATTTTAAGTAAATGTTCTCTTATTTGTTTTTTTTTTTAGAGAAAGGAATTGAGTGAGATATTACCATAATACCATTGCAATAAGGCGTTGCCGACGTACATTATTTGCAACCAACACATGTTATGTGAGCTATGTGCCTATGCTAAGGCTATTCCTTAATAATTTTCAAAACCCTGAGCATTATATTTTGTTATGTTGAAATTGTAAGCACCTCTTAAATTCTGAATGAGTTCACTCATCTTTTTATCACTGACTTATTGCAGCGTGTCACCAGGCCAAAAGGGGGAATTAATGAGTGGCTTCAATGGCTTCCAGTCTCTCTCCATAAAAAAATAGATTATATAGTAAGAATGATTCGCGGTTATTCTCAGCTTATGTTGAAATCTCAGGCAAAGAAGCTTATGCCTTTACCTTCAGAAAATGGTGTCAGTGCAGGCTTGTTAGCTGTCTTAGAAGCTGATGTAAAGCAGATAGTTAGTTTTGCTCGTGAAACTTATGAGAAGTAAATTCTGTTTCTATTTTTTTCTCTGTAAAATGATGTCATTGATGTGTATAGTTTGTCTGTGACTTTTTTATTTTATTTTAATTTTTTGTTAATTCTTGATGGAGAATGATTCAAATGTATGAGTGGTGAGTGGCTTTGCCATTAATAATCTTACTTGTTCAGAGCAATAAACTTCCTTCTAACATTAGCAGTATACCTGATATGATGCTTGATATAATTTATTTGACAATTTATTTCTTTTAAGTCACAATAATTAGTTTATAAAACAAAAACATCTACTGGAATTTACAAGATTGCCAGTGCATTAATGATAAGACATGCTTGTGTGTGCCTGTTGTGATGCTCTGGCCCAAAACTTAATATTGTCAATTGTTGATTTACTGTACAAATCTAATCATTATTCTGAATCTCATATCGATGTAATATTAGTCTCTCAATTCATGTTTTTGTACTTTCTTCCTTCATTCTTTAGTCGCTTTCTTGTATCTTCATCTGCAACAGATTCCTTGGCCACTTACAAAGAATGATATGATTGATATTTTTTTCCAGGGAGGGACCTTTGTTGGTTGTCGCATGTGGGAGAGATACCATTTCTACTGCAAGTTCCATAAAACGTCTAGCTTCTGAGAATGTTTTTGTTGTTCAGGTTTGAAGACTTCATGCATATTGTTCTTGTATTTAATTTTGCTATCATATCTTAATCTTGTAAATTATGCAATTTAGAGTATGCAGAGATATAATTTTGGAATAACAATATACTTCTCTCGTCAACATGTTTTCTGTGACAATCATTTATGAAAATAATCAATATTCTTTCCATGCCTATATGCTATATTTAATTTAGTTGGCTTTATTATAATGAAAACCTATTGGTGGAATAAAAATAGGCTTAATGCCTTTAAATTAACTAAGAATGAAATTGAGCTGGTGATTGACAAAAGTGGGAATTGTGAATGCATTCCAAAAGACTAGGAGTAATAGGTTAGAAATTCTTCATTCTTCTTTCAATCTTTAAAACAGTCTTGGTTTACAATTCCTTGCCAACTGGCATGATCTTGCTACAAAATCCAACAAAAGTCTGTTACATCTATGCTTTCTTTCCCTTGTGATCTTCTATTTCTTGTACTTTATTTTCTTTACTTGTTTATCGCATTCAATGTTTTAAATCTATTTGTCGTTTTGTTTGTGGTTGCATTTTATCATTGCAGGCTGATATGGCCTGCTATAGTCTGTGTTCTCAAAGTGATGGCTACCATAAACACACTATCATGATTACGTTGTCTGATGCAGTTTACAATTTAAAACATTCAAGTTATTTCTAAAATTGTGGGCTTTATATTGTATATATGTTAAGTTCAAGAGGATGTGATTGTTTTAGACTAATTTAATTTAATCATGAACCAAATTAGCTTTAAATGATACATATCTTTTCTTATATCCCCCAGAAAAAATTATATGCTTTGATTACAACAAATGCTAGTATCTTTGATCTTGTCTAAATTTCTTTGATCTATGGTGCTGTGTTATTGTACTTGTATTTTGCAATGATGTTCATTATTGTATAAAAACATTTACTCTAATTTTTAATCTTTATCTCTTTGATTGTCTTTTGTCTCATGACCAGATACAGCATCCAAGATTACATTTGAATAGGTTTGACATGGTGATTACGCCTAAGCATGATTATTATCCTTTGACACCAGAGGGACAGAAACAGGTTCCTCGTTTTCTTCAAAGTTGGATAACTCCTCGTGATCCTCCAGATTGTCATGTGGTATGTATAATGTGCATATATTATATGAAAGTAGATAGCTTTTTGCTTTTCTGGAGAAGCTGATTTTACTTTAATGTTGGCAACTGTCAATTGCTGATGAGTGATGACTATTATGTGGAAATGTATATTCAGGTTCTCACCATGGGAGCGCTACATCAAATAGATTTCACTTCAATACGTAGTGTTGCTGTTACTTGGCATGATGAGTTTGCGCATGTTCCAAGGCCTTTGCTTGTTGTCAACATTGGAGGACCAACGAGTAATTTCTATTGTGAATTTAATTATTTTATGTCACTAAAAATTGGGAAACAAAAAAGGTTTTCCCTTAATAATTTTCACGGCAAAAAAAAAATCGGTAATTTGACTGATGTCCATAATTGATTTAGGAAACTGTCGATATGGTGTAGACCTTGCCAAGCAGTTAGTAGCTTCTTTGCTCAGTGTTCTTGCTAGTTGTGGGAGTGTTAGGATATCCTTTTCAGAGAGGACTCCACAGAAGGTATAGTCATTCATTCCTTGAAGTTTCTTAAATATTATCACTGAGCAATGTATCCATCTCTTACACACTTTTTCTTCCTCTTTGCTCTTCTAAACAGTTGTCCAATATTATAGTGAAAGAACTTGGGAATAATCCAAAAGTTTATATTTGGGATGGGCAAGGTAAATATTTGTTCCAGTTTCATTTCAGATATTTAAAATTTGTTTCAACAGATAAACCTGACAGTAACACAACTTTCAGGACCTAACCTGCATATGGGCCATTTAGCTTGGGCTGATGCATTTGTTGTCACAGCCGATTCCGTTAGCATGATAAGTGAAGCTTGCAGCACTGGGTATGCTTGTATAGAAGTATTTCTATTATTAGAATAATTTTATTTAATTGCTGTTAATACAAGTATGTGATATTATGTTATCAAAATATTTTGTTCTACCCCCAGGAAGCCTGTTTATGTCCTAGGAGCTGAGCGTTGCAGATGGAAGTACACTGAATTCCACAAATCATTGAGAGAGCTGGGAGTTGTTCGGCCTTTTACAGGTTCTGAGGATGTAAGTTAGAACACAATCATTTTTGTATCAAACACAAGGATTGAAAATTATTGTGGAAGGATTTTATGTTCTGGAATATGTATCAAACAGAACCTATATTGTCAAATATGTATATTTTGTAATTGGTATATGTTTTACTTAAAATTCCAGATATCAGAAAGTTGGAGTTATCCACCCCTTACCGATACTGCTGATGCCGCCAAAAAGGTTCATGAAGCGCTTGCTGCCCGAGGGTGGAAACTGAAGGTATAGAATGCGATTTGAGGTTGATGACATAATTTTTACGGAATGGAATTATTTGTTTGTCTAAATTGGGTTACGATTTGTTTGATTAGAAGATATTGCCAATACATAATATATTCATACCATGAATAGGAAATACAGACGGTATGCATGTAATAATTTTCACCATAGCAAGCAATTTTGAATGTGTAATGTAAAGTAAGCATATGTTTTTGGCATTTTAAAGAATGAGGCAGATGAATTAGTTATTCAAAATTTCCCTTCTATTCGTTGTCTGTTTTTTAATTCCATATTTATCTTCGGCAATGAAATGCCGCCTATATGTTTATTCAGGCAAATTTAAGCTGAAGATCTGAGGCTCGGTTCACTCTAAAGTGGGAAATAAATTAATGTTTACAAAACTAGTTTGAAAATACCAAGTTGTTGACAGAATTTAATTTGACTGTTTTAATTAATTTGCCGGTATCTTAGCTTTGGTTTCCTTGTTGAAATGTTAACGTCTATTCCTATACTTCAGCAAACATGATGACCTAAATTTAAGGTAATTCGAAATTTGAAATATGAACTCGCCTCGTCGTTGATCAGAAAAAAAATTACCCTTAACCAAACCAACCACTAATTTAGCACGTGTTTATTATATATACCTTATAACTAAAATTTATAAATAAATATATATATATATATATATATATATATATATATATATACTTTTTTTGGTCTTTATTTTAAGACAGTTTAGAAAAAAAATGGTTTTATTTATAAGGCATTTTATAGTTTTAAAAAATATTAAATCAAAAGAGTATGTATTTTTGTTTCACTTTTTAAACTCTCTAATTGACATTTATCATTTTTGTTAATATTGATGCATAAGTTTTGATATAGGAAGATATCTTTACCTCATGAAAGTTTAATGATGAGTAAGAAAGGTAAAATTGATAAATTATGATTTTGTTCTATAAATTTAATAAAATATAATTATTTGTATTAGTCTATGTCGTATTTTACAATAAGAACATGAAGTGGTATATATAAATAAATATAATATTTGAATATATAAATTATATTTAAAGTTTGTATAAATAGATATTTTTAAAAATATATATTCTATTTTATATTTAAGATAAATAATTTATATTATGATATAATATTAATTTTTATTAGTAATAATTTATATTATAAATATAATTTAATTCATAAATAAATATGATAAAAAAAACTTAATTAAATATATTAAAATAAAATTGTAAAAATATTTTCTTCATGTCTAAAATATCATCACGTAAGATAATTATTAGTGTTTAATATATCGAGGTTGATGTACCGTAAATAATATGAAGAGAACATGTATTGTTATCTTGTCAAAACTTCTTACACCAATGTTGTTAGTGAAATTTAAATAGTATTAGGTTTTTTGACAAATGTACCAATTGTTGCAAGTAATTAAATGGATAGAAATTCAAGTATCAAATTTACAAAGACTTGCACTATAATAAATTAATTTAATTTAATACCAATTGGAAAAAAGTAAAGGATGGATTTGTTTGAAGAATGTAATATCAAAAAAGAACGTATTTCTAGTGATTTAGAATAATAAAAAGATTGAAAAGATAACCAAAAGTTTACAATAAAAAGATGTTATGAATTAATTTTACTAACTTTTTTCACATGTATTTTCCTCAATTATTACTCAATTTCATTAATTATCAAGTTAATTTAACAATCAACCAAAATATTTTAACCCTAATTCTTTTAGGGGAAAATCTAAGTTCTTTAAAAAAAATCTAAATTCAATTAACAATACTAGTTGACATATTTTAACTCTAATAGAAATTGACATATTTAACAATTATAAACAATACTAGTTGATTGAATGAAACTTATAGTCCAGGTTCAAATGATTCAATTAGTCAATTGGTTGAATTGGATGATGTCAAAACACAGTTCACATTAAGAATGATAAAATATATAGAAAAAACTTTTATGAAACTTTTAGAAATCTCACATCAAGTAGAATATGAAGTTTAGTGTGATATTTAAGTCTTGATGTTATCTCACTTAATGGACTGGTCTTTTGGATTGAGGTCTCCTTATGTGTTTAAGTTCTAACAATTGATACTTTCATTGAGAGTTGGGTTAGGGAAAGAGATACCTATAAGCTAAATTAAGGTGCAAATCGAATAATGATAGGTGAGTGAAGTCGTCAAAGAGAAAATAACTATCATCGGATCAATGTTGATACAGTGAAAGTCATCGTGGACTTTGAGCCTTAAAAGAATTAATAATGTTAAGAGCCTTACATTGGATAGAATATGAAACTCAATGTAGTACTTAAGTCTTGAGGCTTTCCCACTTAATGAACTAATCTTTTGAGTTAGACTCCCTTAATATGCTTAAGTCCTAACAAAAAATGAATAAAAAATAGTAATTTAATAATTTATTCTTAAAAAGAGGTTAAAGTGCAAAACTAAATATGTGAATATTTAAGAGTATATTAAATTTCATTTCAACGTGATTCTAAATAATCTAATATACACATTGTTAGAAAAAAAGATTTCACTAAAAATAATTTGACGAAAATTAGTTATCAACGAATTTGGCAAAAACTTTATACAATAATATGATTATTAAATAATAATAATCTAATATGAAATCAAACATGCACAAAATTGTAGCTTTGTGGTTTGTGCATGTTGAAATTGGTGTGGGATTGATAAAATGCATTTATATTCATAATGTCATTTGCCACTATGATTTCACTGTGATATCATAATCATTGGGTGGATTCGATTATTAGTTCCGATCCTTACACTCGAGGTGGTCTAGGTGTTTGTAAATGCTAGCAAGTAAACATTACTTGGGAAATATTGTTGGACCTTGCTACATGATTCTAACAAGTTGTGGGTTAAGATGCTTCATGACAAATATGTTGATCAATCTTTTATACTTCACCTTAAACTTTTTTCGGATTACTCTTATTTTTGGACCTGTTTTGAAGGCTTTGGTACATTTGAGGTGGGGCATCAATTTTCGTATGGGCGTGGGAGATTGCTCCTTTTGGTTTGAGTTTTGGTCATTGGATGGAGCCTTGAATAATAGAGTTGAAGGGGTCCATAAAAGAGATATGCACTTGCAAATATGAGATGTTTATATTGATCGGGTGTGGTGCTTTAATGTTCTAACTACAAATATCTCACAAGATGTTTGTGTATCTCTCTTTTACCTTTTTATTAATAGCACCATGTCTGAAGTTGCCATTTGGAGTCATTCAACTTAGGGTAACTGTGATATCAAATCCATTTATGAGTGGTTAAACCATGAGTTAACCTTTCATCATTCTTATACAAAGTCTTGGTCATTGATATAGAAACCTAAATTATCAAAAAAAAATATCAAACACTTCATTTGGCTTACCTATAAAGGAAGTCTCCTTACTAACTTTTTTCGCTTCTTGTGGCATATCTCTTTTATTTCTTCTTGATGTAGGTGTGGAACAACTCAAGAAAGTTGGATTCATATTCTTCATGGTTGTCCTTGTGCACATCAAGTGTGATGTTCAATGCATTATATATCTTTTGTGATTTCTTCCATGGAAGATCCAACATATTGTCTTTAACACCATATGCAAGGCAAATATTATATTTCTTTCAACATAACTTATTGAATGATTTGGCATGCTCGTAATGAAGTTGTTTTTAATGGAAACATTTAATTATCTTGATACATTTGCAACCAAATTGTGTCATTAATGCATTCATTGCAAAAGGCATTCCAAATTTAACCTCAATTGAATAGTGATAGATAGATTTCTCTTGAAATCTCTCCTTCAAACATATTTTAAGATAATTATACATTCTCTATTTTTTTTGTTTGTTTTGATGTTGAATTATATATGTTATTTTTATAAAATATTTTAAGAATTTATGAGTTACTTATATTTATATGACATATGAGTGATTTTTTTAAAAAGTATTATGTTTTATTTCATCTCTTACTAATGTTTAATTAAACATTAAAAAGAAAAGAATTGTTTTAAGACATGGATTGGGGTTAAAAAGGCACGTGCGAATAAGTGTGTCTGGGTAGCCAGGTGTAAGGTGGTGAGGGAGGGGCCGTTGGTGTTGAGAGTTGAAACTGCACGTCACGTGGCCGTCCCTTCCCTCTTCACCGTTAAAACGCTTTCACACTTTTCTCCTTTCCCTATTCTCATTTCTCTTAATTTCCCTTTTCAAAAACCCTAACAATCAATTCTCTTTCAGGTCAGTCACTGCACCACTCCATTTCCTTTCTTCTTCTTCTTCTCAATCACAACAATTCCACTTGCTTTCCTACAGATTTTTTTATTATTTGCGCTCTTGATTTGGATTGTTGCAGGTCGGGGTCGCGAAGGGTAGGGTTTTGAATTTTCGGCAATCTTGGTAAAATTCCGTCTACTTAACAAAAAAAGAAAGGTTTTGTTCGTTTAAAGTTGGAGGCTTGCTTGGGTCTGATGAGAATTGTTAGGGGAATGCAGAGATCGCTTTGCGAGGAGGACTTCTGCTGCAACAACAACAACGACTCCTTCTTCCAAGGGATTGGCATCACCGCGCCCAAAGCCAGAACCCGCGATAAACTCTTCATCATCCAAACCCTCTGAAATCAAAACGCGCCCTAGGGTTTGCCTTTGCCTTTGCGTTACCCATTGCAATGACTCGCGTCTTGGTTCAGAGGGGTTCCTCCTCCAACCCCAACGCTAACAGGTCTGCCGCTGCCGCTGCTGCTGCCGCCTCCGCCTCCGCCTCTTCTTCCAATTCCTCAGCGCGGCCTGAGCCGCCGCCGGAGATTGCTGAGGAGGTTGTTGTTGCCGTGTCCGATGAGGTTTTGGAGAGCGGTGAAAAGGGGAAGAATGAGGAGGTTTTGGCTGCTGCTGCTGGTGGTGGTGTTCATTTTGAGCAGGGTGGTGGTGATGGTTCGTGTGATGATGACGTGGCTGCTGCTGCTGCTGCTGCTGTGGAGAGTGATGTGAGGGAGGAGATTGTGAGTGGGCTGAGAGTTGGCGAGAGACTTGTTTCGGAGAGTGAGGGTTCGAGTGGGGATGCTTTTTCCCTCCCTGTTGGTGGTGCTGGTTCTTGCCCCCCACCGCCTCCGGTGCCGCCTCCCAAGCCTTCTGTGGCGGGGAACTTGAACCCGAGGAGGAGTGTGGCCTGGGGTTTGAATTCCGGCTCTGTGGGATCCTCGAGGAGGACTGCGTGGCCTCCGGCGAGGACTTCACCTGCTGGGTCTAGGCCGTCTTCCCCCAGGTCGCATAATGAAAGTGAGGGGTACAATAGTGCTGATGAACAGAAGCCTTGCCTGGTTTCCTCTTATGATGATTTTGTAAGTTGATGATTCCACGTCTCTTGATAAGTTAATAAATTTTGTCTGTTTTGGATTTCAATGTTGCTATTAATCTTGGTATATGGTTCTCTTTTAGGCCATGATGTGGGTTGATTCTAATAAGGGACTAGTAAGAAATGGTTTAGATAATTTTCCAATTTGGCCAGTTCTTCTGTTATAAGAAGTGGTTTATTTAATTATCCCCTTGGCGTTTCTAGCTAGTTGTATTGAAATATCATGATGGCATATCTGTCAACTAGGTTTTTTTTTTTTTTTTTATTATTTATTTTTATTTATCTTTTTAGCGTATAGATATACTATTATTTTGTCCTGGCTATTAAGGATACAAAATAATTGAAATATCATGGTGGCATGTGTCAACTAGGTTTTTATCTTTTTAGAATATAGGGAATAGTATTATGTTGTAATTAGTTTATTAAGTTACACGGGTTCAGGGAAAACACTTGTCATTATTGAACATTCATACAATATGTTTCTTATGTTGGAAACCTTATGTTGGGTTGTATCGTCATGCTTGCTGTCTAATACAATTTTGTTTGTGAAGTTTTTCCATGTAAAGTTTCTGGTCCACCTTGATTATGCAATTCTGTTGCACAACAGCCTTTACTGAGATACTTTATATCATCATATATAGTAAATACTCAAACTGATATTGACATCTATCTCAGGAAAGGGAGCGGCAGTTTGAAATTGATATCAGAAGGGCAAAGGGTTATGAAGTAAAAAAAATGATGGAGGATGGGAATTGTCTTTTCAGAGCAGTTGCAGATCAGGTGTATGGGGACTCAGAATTGTATGATTTGGTCAGACAGATGTGTATAGATTATATGGTATGGTAATGTTGTATTAATTTTTATTTATAGCAAATATTCATACTGTATATGCTTCTGCTTACCCTAACTGAAAGTAAATTCTCTCATTAACTTCTGTGATTATTCATTTTATAAGCTGATTTAATTTCTATGGCTAGTGATCTTATCATACAAATAGTGTTGATTGTTTATTTTTTTTAGCTTTTGTATCTCTTGGAGAACTATTTGTATTTAATGTATTTTGGAAAGGTCCAACCATGTATTTTGAAGGCTTACCATGTTTTAGGATATTGGATTTTAGGTTTCTTGTTTTAGGGTGTATGTACTAATGGTCCGTTTTAGGTTATCTGGACTTTAGTATGTGCATGCTGGAATCTCTGGGCAGTAGGCAGTAGTAAATGATAGTTATGACAACTATTTGGAGGAAAATCAAGAAAATTTTGAGGATTTGGTAATGCATTTCAGAGGCTGAGTTTTATTTTCCTCATCTGGATGTAAGAATTCATGAGAGGATTGCCATATGGTTGGGAAGAAGTAATATAGGTAATGGTAACATGAGCAGCAGTAGGGAAAATGAGAGGAGTAAAGCCTAAACTTAAAATTTTATGGAATATTCTACAATAGTATAAGCTTTTTGATCCCAATCCAGATAATTGATTCAAGCAAGTTGTTAGAGCTCCGAAGAGGACTGAGAGAGAAAGGGAATTATTCGTCCCTGGAATTTTATTGATTGTAAGGAAAAAAAGTACACAAAGGAGACTACTCCTTTCACACTGGAATCTGTCCAGTTGGAAATACTACCCAAACAATATCCATCCCCTTCCCCACCTAAACCAGTCCTATTTAAAGAGGGCCTCACTAACTAATTATTACCGTCCCTCACTCTAAAAGGTCAAAAGGTCAAATAAGTTTAATTCTTATTTGTACCCTTCTTCCTATAATACACTTTTAACTTCCTATCCTTCTCTAGTTGTCTAACACAAGTCCTGTGACTTTTCTTCATTTTTTTTGTTTGCTGGTGGCTAACACATGTATACTTGCATATACTGGTAAAACTACCTAAAATTATTGTTCCACACCCTGTTTTCTTGCTTTTAATATGGTTGGACAATTTTTTCTTGTTTTGCTTTTTATAAATATGTTGTCTCTAATTCAATTGACAAATTGTTGGCTATTTGAATTAACTTCTTAATATGGTATGGCATTTGTTATTTGTAACATTTTGGTGGTTCATCAGTATTTTGTGACTCTGCCTGGTGTTTTAAGTATATGTACATTTAGCTGAATGGTACTTCCTAGATGTTTCCCATGCACATTCATTGGTGCAGTTTTATTGAACTTCAGAGGATTCATTATTTATGGATTTATATCTTCAGGAGCAAGAGAGAGATCACTTTTCACAGTTTATAACTGAAGGCTTCACATCTTACTGCAAGAGAAAAAGAAGAGATAAGGTATGTGACAGTATAGTTGGTAATGTTGTTTCTTGGGTTAAGGAAAAAACTAGTTATTGGGATTTTTAGGTTTTTGTGATTGTGTGGAACTGGTCGGTTTTTATTGTTTATATACTTTTGGCAAATTACTCCTATAACAGTTTAGAATGTTATACTATCAAATCTGTATGCCTGTGATAGAAACTGGTTCAGATTAAGCCCACAAAGAGTGTACTGTTAATAATAAACAGAATTTGAGAGATCCATGACTTTCGTAGCCACAATATTAACTCCCAATTGACCTACACCACTCAACCCCTCTTCCTATTTATGGGCAACATGCCTGTTAAAGCAATTGTTTATTATATGTTGTTCAGCTTTATAAAAGCTGCTTTTTGGGCCCTATCTGTCAAAAGGGGTGTGTAGGTCCATAGGCTGGGACTAGTTTCCTGATTAATGTATCTTTTTGTTCATATATATAAATAATATACCAGCTGAGGGAACTCTCACATTTTTTGCCATAAATTCAAATCTCAACTAGGTTTATGGCCATGGGCATACCGATGCATTTGTGGACTTGAGGATTGATAGTACCCAACACATCCTATTTATGAGCAACATGCCTTATTTACTTTTTCTAACTATCTCTATCTTAACTAACTAAGGCTCTCAGCTAATGGACCTATTATTAGCCTCTTAATTAAGTGTGGAAAAGGTAGTGGATGGTTGAACTTGAAAATTGAAATGCTTGTATGCTTTAACATGCCTGTTAATCTGTATGTTGGATGTTCACTTGTCTTAGGCTAAGCCTTTTTACTTTATGTTCCACATTGGTTTTGAAGATGCATCTATTTAATTAATTGGTTAGAATTTTCTTTCTTCATTCTTCATAACTACAATAAGACGTGTCAATTTAGTTTTAAGATTTAGCCCCCTTTATTAATGTGTAGGCGATGTGTTGTTGACTGTTAAAATAATTGAGTGCCATCATTACTCATATGACATGGAAGTTTTTGTGCTGTCATAATTAAAGCATTCCTTTAATGATATGGAGCAATGAGGGAGGTGAATGACAGCTTGAATTCTGGGTGGGCCTTCTTGCCGGTAGCATAGATTACCAACAATTAGAGAAGATCTAGGAATGTGATAGAACTGTAATCTATTTAGTATTTTCCTCACCCTCGCTTGACATAAATGTTTGCAAGGTTTCATATTACAGTGTCTCTGACATCAGTGTTCTGGAGATAAGATTCATTTTGAAGTTTGAGCCAGTTAGATATGTTATAAATAATCCAATCTAGTACTTGTATAGAGACATTATTTTTCTGTCAGATTGTGTATAAAACTTTATTTCTTTCTTCCCATAGAAGTTATACAAACCCTAGTATAACTTTAGGCTTTCTTATTGTTTCTGCATTGTCAATATTCTGAATGTGGATTTGCCTTGTGAAGGAATTGGACATCAAAATTTACTCTGGCTCTTCTCATGTTGGTTATAACCATGCCTCTTGTTTGTTAAAATAGTTGTTTATTATATGTTGTACAGCTATACAAAGCTTCCTTTTGCTGGTTCTAGCTTTTGGGTCAGGGGTCATAGGCTGTATCCTTTTTCCTTGATTATACTTGCATAGACTTTATATACATATAGATATACATATATACATACATAAATACATATACATATATACATATATATATATATATATAATACATCAGCTGAGAAAAACTCACTGATTCAATTTAGACTTAATTCTAAATTGAACATACTTCAAATGCAAAGTATGTTCAATTTACAAGCTTAACAGCTTGTAATTATCTTCACGTATTTCTAGCTAGTAAGCTTGTTCATTGTAGAACTAGGTTTGTATATGAATGTACTTAAAAACAGGTTTAGTGCATAAATATGTTGGTGTTTTGGTGTTTCTATTTCTCATTTTGTGAAGTAAATTGTGTTTACTTTACTTTTTTCTTTCTCCTGGAAATACCAGTTTTGCCTAAGTTTGTACTTGTTGGTTAAGAATAAGGCATAGCAGTAGCCTCTCTTGTAGAATTTATGACGTCAACAATAATAGATTAGCATTGGCTGATTTTTCATTGGATGGATGTATTAAAGGATGCTTGGAAATAGCTTGTATCATGTTCTTGAAACAGTGTGTTGTAAGGAGTCCATTTCAAAGACTAGCAGTGTCCTCTCATAAGTGTAGAGTTCATGGAATTTATTGTTGGATGGATGTATTTAAAGGATGCATGGAAAGAGGGTGTGTTGTGTTAAGCACCTGAAATATAGTTTTAACTATGTTATATGGGGTTGTATTAAAGACTGCAACCTGTATGTTCTCTGTCCAAATCTTAAGCCACCTTAAGCAACTAAATGAAGGTGGTTGAATTATTATTTATAAGATTTTTGCAAGTTGAAAATGGGTGATGAAATGGAATTTATTGTTTATGCACTGTATATGTAGCCTTTTTAACATTTTTTAGAAAATGCTGTTTTAGTTAATGTGTTCATAGCTATTTAAAATTTCCAATTTAGGCAAAACACTTGTTCATCCTTCTTGGCAGGTCTATGGAAACAATGTTGAGATCCAAGCCATGTGTGAAATGTATAATCGTCCAATTCACATATACTCTTACACCACTGGTGAGCCTCTGTCTGAAATTTTGATGGTTGTGATTATGTACTCTTCAATATTAATAACATTAACTATTGATGCAGAACCTATCAATATCTTCCATGGAAGCTACAATACTGACACACCACCAATTCGATTGAGTTATCATCATGGGAATCATTACAACTCTCTTGTTGACCCACGACGCTTGACAATTGGTGCTGGTCTTGGGTTCAGCAGTCTTCGTGGAGTAAGTGTCATGCCTGTTGTTTCATAAGTTGCAGTCATTCTCCTGTGTTATGATTATTTTAATATTCCACAATAAATTGGTTTGAAGGGCTATTTGTGATTTATGATGCAGACAAATGTTGACAAAGATCAAGTTAAGGCTGCTATTAAAGCTCAACAAGACCAACAGATCAATAATGTAAGTATTTTAAATTGTAATGGTATTGACACCAAAACAAGAATTTTGATGATGGATGTTGGTTTGAACAGGCACTTTTAGCTGAGGGTCGGTTTTACTCGGATCTTGAGCTGACAGAGAAGGAAATTGAACGCATGGTGATTGAAGTATCTAGAGCTGAGTACCTTGCAGATAGTAGAGTATTTAAGCAACCGCTTGGCGATAGAGAGTCCTCAACCTCAAACGCTGAACCATCATCTTCTGGAGCATCAGGCAGTGATAATGGGAAAGAGCATCTTAGCAGTGGTATGCAGATCTTATTAACAATGGGATTCAGTTACATCCAAGCGATCGAGGCTTACAGCTTATTTGGGGACGATGTTGATTCTATGGTTTGTTACCTCTTAGAAACTGCCAGTACCAGCAGACGTAAAGGCAAGGCTACTGAATGAATGAAAATCAATCAATCATGTATCAACCTACTTACTCTTTACTTCTATTTCCTATCAAAAAACTGAGCAACCATATAATTTTATTTCGTTTAATCCTAGGCTCATTACCTATTCATATTTTGAAAAATGAATCTGTGTCCACGTTATTCGTCTATCTAACTCACTTTATAGCTTGATTAGTGGGCCAGGTTAATTTCTTTTAGATTTAAATTTTAAATTACAAAAATGCCCTTTTAGTTATGAAGATAATAGTAATATTAGTGGTAACGATAATAATAATGTCGATTCACATTGATTTTTGGTGGTAATTTTGTTTGTAGTATATAAATTTGAGCTGTTTATTTTATAAAATAATGTGTATTATCAATAGTTTTCATTTTCATAAAAAAAAAGTTTCTTATTTAAAAACATTATATATAATTTATAATATTAATGAAAGAGATTATATTTGGAGTTAATCATCTATACACTGTTAGTGTAAAGTTTTTTATACTTGCAACTAATGATATCTTTTAAAGTTACTTATTTTATTATTATTTTATTAAATAAGTAATTGACATGATATTATTAAAAAATATGATTGGTTGTTAGTAATAAAAAAATTTTATACTAGTCGTGAATAGGTGATTAACTTTTATATTTGGGTGTTTACAAGTTTTTTTTTTATATCTTTTAACTAATTTGTTTAATTATTCAACTATTCTCAAGTTAACAACATACTTTTAATTATTCATTTTTTTTATAGCAAGACAAGGAGTGTCTCATATATATAATAATTATCTCAAACTAGTGATTTTAGACTTTTGCTTCAATAAAAATGTTCTTATTTTTTTTTTTTGACAGTGTTTTCTTATAAGATTTTTCTTTATTTTTAATTAATACTTAAATATAATATTTTTGTTTCAGTAATTTAGTGACTTTTCATATTTGATATTTGTATTTTTTTCTGTTACATTCTCGACATTGTATAATGTTCTACTGTATTCAAACAAATTATATGTGACTAACGAAATGCATATATTTATTATATTTATTCCATATCACTACTTTTATGTAGGTAAATTAATTTTTTTATTAACTCAAAAATACAAAACGTGTTTTAAGAAAAAGAAAGTGAGGGAGGGTTTCATTATCACATTATTATAATGTTGTGCCTCTGGTTCGTCTTCTCGTGGGAGGTTCCAAAATGCATTTTCCTTCAATGTCTGCCAGCCAAGATTTGTCTCATGGCTTCCAATCGAATCGTCAAAGAGTGTGCACCAAAACTACACATTCAAAATAGCAACAAATCAGAAACGGTGAAAATTGAAAAGCCAAATACACATAATGCAAATGCCCAAATATAATTTCAAAAACCTAAATCGCACACTCAACCTCGTTGCTTCAGCTATCACCTCTTTGTCGAACATAGAATTTGAAAGACACAATAGTGATACTCTAACATGAGAGGCTGCATTCCTTCACTTTAACCAAATTGTATGTTTTGTGCTTTTGAGTTAATACAAAAAAAATTGATTTTTCAGAGAGGATATATAATGTTACTGACTTGCTATCACACAGAAAGATATATGGACGGCTACAATATCTTTCTTTAAAGACAAACCGACTTTGTTATCAGATTTCATGAGCCTTATTTGTCCTCTAGATGAAGAATTTCATAAAGGTAAAAATTTGGTAGATGATTACAATGTTGAGTTGATGGAAGAGATGATGTATAAGTCTAGGTATTTTATCATTCTTAATATGAGAGTTTGACTCGGTCAAAAGTAAAATAATACACCTCTTTTCTTTTGATCAGATTAAACTAAGGGGTCAGCTATACTAATTGTCTCTAGAGCATGTAAAAATCTTAATTATTATACTTAAAACTATTATTTTAGATAAGATGTCATTATGATATTAAATATCATGTAAAATTATTATGTGTTCAGAATATACGTGAGAATCTTAAGTATTGTACTTAAAATTATTATTTTAAATAAGGTGTTATTATCATATTAGACACGATATAAAATTATTGTGTGTACTATTATAGATAAGATTAACTGAAATATCATTCTCAAAATATATGTTTATAATAAGACTTGTTTATTGTAGGTCTCTTCATCTATAAATAGAGGATTATATTCAATATTTGGTAGATTTTGAAAGAAATAAACTTTTTCTTAAAAATGAATTTCTTTTAATCTTTTCATTCTCTCTAAAAACTTGAAATATATAGCTTTTATTATTTTTTAAGTTATATTGCTTATATTATTAATTTCCTAGATAGATGTAAATATGTTCTACACTCACTTTTTACGAAAATCAATGTATCAGAAAACTTTTAATCTATAATTCAGTTTAATAGTTATATGAAAAATATATATATTTTGTTCATAGTGAAATATGATAATGCTATGGAAGCTTCGAGTTTGTCTCTAAACAATGTTATGTATGATATTTGTCATAGGATTGAGAAACTCTTGACAGTGATATCAAATTAAAATATACTTTAGTAATTATTGATTTTTTTAATAAGGTATTGCTTAAAAACTTTAAAAATGGATACTTGCAGCAAGCGAAGCACCTCCAGTCAGGTCATTTATTCTAGCAAGCAAGGAGTCTCAGTATTTCCCGTTATATTGTTTTCCCTAAAAGTGACATATATTAATTTAATTTTAACATATGCCAAAATTTAATTTTAATATACAACTTACATATTATGCCAAAATGGATAGAGAAAGAGAGAGAACAAAGACATTTAACTAGCTTCTTTAATGGCAGATTCAATTGTGTCGAGAAATAAAGTGTTCTTGAGGATAAATTAATTTTAATAAAATTATTGGTATAATACTATATTATTATTATTGTTATATTTTAAATTCTATAATTGTTTACCAATATAAGTTAGTGCACCGTGAACCACACATGAAATTGACTGTCTTCATGACAGTAAATGATTTTATTTTACTTAACAAATCATTGGTTAAATTTTTGTCTCTATCTCAAAATATTAGAAGTATAAAAGTATTCATACTTTCTTTTGTGTCTTTCACTATTTAAACGGGGACGCAGCGGTGAACCGTGAGTGTGCATACGAATCTGCTCTGCATTCTATTCGTTTAACATCGTAACCAGTAGTAGTCAAATACGCGACTGATATTTCTAGTATTTAAGTTGAGGCCAACTTATCCTCAACAGGAAACCAACTTCCATCCACATTTAGTTTAACATTGGGATCACTAAAAAGAGACCAATTGCAACCTTATGCAAGCAGAAAATTATATTTGATAAATTAACCAAATCAATCCTTTATTGAGCGAAACTAAGCCTATAACAACCCGGGTAAGCCTTGTGATCACAGGGCATGAATTAGTAACCATTTTTTCCACTACAAAAAATGTGAAACGGGCAAAAAAATATCAAAATTTTGGCGTCGTTAATTTAGTACAGCCAAAAATAAATATCTTGCTGTTTTTAATCACTAAAGAAAATGACGTGAAAAATCCGCTACAGAGCTTTTCATTAGAAACTTGCATTCTAAGATACTAATTAAAACTTAAGAACTACGTCCTGCCAGTTACTATGCAGTCTTCACTTTCCGAGAGGGAGGCCGCCGAAAAAGACTGATTAGATCATCAAGACCCTGTCGAACACCATCAATAAGATTCAGTGCATACAAACAAACTCCATATCCAAAAGTTTGTGAAGGATGTTAGATAATGAATAGATACCCTAGTGGTGATGACCAAGAAACTGAAGAGCACAATCAAATACGATCCCAATACTAGAAGCAACAGCAAGTCAAATGTGACACTTGCAACCTGTAATACCATAAAACAATTACTTTCATATAATTAGCAAGCCAAAAGTAAAATACTTAAGCATGTTCAGATTAAACTTATTTTAGAGCCTAAAAACACTTTTTTGGACACCTAAGAGAAATTTTGAATAAAAAAATACTAAGTTTAGCTCAGCCAAATATGGATTTATTTAAAAAAAATTGTTTATTGTAAAAACTCCCTCATTTTAATCAGGAAAATATATCCTTTAAAACATACAAGGTCAAGCTCAGGACTGAAGATCCATTAAGTTGATTCAGCCCCTTAAACTGGCTAACCTTTGTATACAGAACAAAGTGGAACGAAAACAACTTTAAATACCTGATATATGTTCAGCTTTGCCCTAGTTGAATCATAGAAAGTGAAGATTCCATCTAGCACGTCTCTATGCAGATTTACCTCATCAGTATGATCCTCTAATTCCTACATACATGTAAAACACTAGGGTAAGTACACGAGTGAACTCCAGTCATCAAGAACTGAGGAGTGAACTTGGAGCACCCTCAACTCCTCAACTTTTAAGTAAAATAGGACGAGCAGTAAATTTTTGTCCGTTTTACTCCAGAAACAGTACATAATATTTAACATATATAATCTCCCTTGTCAACAAAAAAAAAACGTATACATTTTAATATTGCTACAAATTAAGATGCACAGATACTTATAAATAGTGGCTGTCTCATGTTGTAACTGTGTTTCTACATGTCTTCATGTTGTACACTGCATGGAAAGCTTAGAATAATTTTAGTTGTTCATAATTTTTTTAGTTTAACTTTTATATCAACACAAATTAAAATGCCATAGTACAATAAATTTATCATTTTGTTATGTTTACAATGGATCATACTTTTAGAACATGAATTCTTCCATCTAATTTAAGAATGTTTTTTAATTTTACAATAATTTATATGTATTATATAGTCTTGTCGTGTTTTCATGATTTATAAATTTGTCATATCTGTATCATATCATATTTGCTTCTCATGTCATATATGTGCTTCTTAATCATTAAACTTGAAATGACAGCAAAAGCTATGATTTTTACACATTACAACAACACTTTTTTTAAGCAAAAGCATGCAATAATACCTTTTTCAGCGCCATGACAAAAGGATCATCTTTTGAGAAAAATGGAGCTACTCGAGGTGTTTGGGACAAAACATCTAACCATGATCGAACATAAGAAGGATTGACAGCCAAGTTACTGTTGTCAGCAAAGATCTGAATATTTTTTCCTTGATGTCCATAAATATGCCTCTGCAGAAAGTAGACCAATAGACTGTGTAAAACAATGAGGTTGTCCTTGAATAAAAAATATATGAAGCTGATGAGTGATGACACATGTCACAACAACATAACATTTTCTGAGCAGTTCTTTAAAAACACTTAAACACAGGATAGCAAGTAGTCACGTAACAGTTCATGAACATCTATTTAACTGTCTTTCTAAAGACTCACTAATTAAGACAGTTTGCAATAATCAACAAAGGTAGCGAGTGGTTAACCCTTTAATCTTTTTTTCTTAAAAGTTTGCAAACCACCTAGTGCATATGAAGAAGTATATACCAAACAACCTCATATTATTCACAAAATCACAAGAAAGATAGGTGTTGACATTATTAGAGAATAAACACTCACTACAACAAAATATAATAATACTATATTTTCCAGGACAAACAAACAACAAAGCACTCCCCCTCAAGTCTCTTTTTATGCCAAATGATAAGAAAATAAAAATACAAGGACACGAAGCGGTTACATTCCTAATCTATTTTTTTTGTGCATTGATTTCTACTTTGAGCTAAATTTAATCTTACCGCAAGACTCTCAGCAATTAATTTCACACTTCTGACAATAGCCGCTTCATTGACAAAATGCCTGCAGCAGAATGAAGCTCTAAACAAAAAGGTACAGAAATGATAAAATTCTGGCATTTAGGTTCAGAGATGAACCTTCCGTCAACCAAACCACCAGTCTTTTCTAGCAATTCAGGTGCTGTGGAGAGTTCAGAGAGGGTGGCAGCAGTAACTCTCAGCCTTGAAAACTGTTCATGCTCCCAAGCTACCTACAGCAGATGACCACCTTTAATAACTATTAGAAGTAGCATTGAGACAACATGCAGGGCGCATATGCTTGCTATCAGGAAATACTTCAATAAAACATGAAGCACAAGCTGATATGACTAGGGTAAAAAGTGGAAACCAATAGGATGATTTGACATCAGATTAAAATGAAAATTAGAAGAACAGATACATCTTAGTTTCAAAACCTTTTTTCTATAAACATGTAAACCATAAATAAGGTATTTGTACATGGTAATAAAATAATGGGGACAATGGAAATTGTCTGAAAATACACACATCGAGATAGAGTTGAAGGTAAGTATAAATTACTAAAGAGGTAGGGAAGTGAAACAGAATACTGAGAATTTATCACTTACTCGAGGATTTGAAATGTTTATTTTCTTATGCTTCAGATTCACTTTAAAGCCTAATTCTTCTGCAACACTCGAAAAATCCTACACCAATATTTTCCATTAGAAGTCCTTTAGATAAAAATGTAAGTCAATCCATTTTAGTAAAGTTTGTGCCACTGACTATTAACATACTTCCACAATTTTCTTAATAAAGGCATTTTCCGGAGGCTTAGACACGTGAATCCACAATTCATTTTCCCAGGAGCCAATACTATCTAAGCAAATAGCATAGTCAATGCTCTCACGCAGCCGTTGATCAAAGCTCCGAAGCCACTGAAAAATTCAGAATTTTATGTAAGATAAACCATAGAAAATAGGGAAGGCTGTACAAGTTACAGACCTATCAGCAAATAAATTAACTTCCAAACAGTTATCACCTTACGGGTTCCATTGTAGTTATAAGGCCCACCAGATGTTAGCCCAAATAGCAGATTGTATTGTCCTCTTGTCTTTGGATTAGAATATAAGAGAGAAAACAACCTAGCAACTTCAAGAAGAGCCACAATGCCACTTCCATTACTATCGCTTCCAACTGATAATGCCTGCAATTACAGATATTTTAACATAAACATACATTTCATACAACTTTTTTTATAGGTGGAATTCATAAATAACATACAGGAGCAGCCCCAAAGGTGTCATATGATGCCACTATCGCAATGGTGGGTAATTGATGAGCATCATCATCTGTCTTCAATCCTGACAACCATCCCTGCAACCATATAAAAGATACATCCAACATCCACACAAGTTCAATATAATGCACATCAATTTTAAAATACTTGTGATAATGAAGCCAGAGTATGTATTTTCTCTGCAATACAGAAGCACATGCAGGAGTGAAATCATTTGAACATAAATTAAATATCACAAGTTGTGATTACCATGATGTGTGTGAAACATTTCTTCAACTGTTTTATTTTATCAAGAAGCTGTATTTTTTCATGCTTAAACATAATTCATATGTTCACATTTCAATATGTATATAATTAATCTGCAACTTGTAGAAACTTTAAAGATGATCAGTTAAGCAATTAAAAGAAACGTAGGTCTATAATGAAGAAAGTGTTTTCAGAAAAAAAAAATGATCAAGAGGAAGAAAATAATAAAATCAAAAGAGAAAAAAAATTAACATGTCAGGAAGGAACTGAGGAGTTCATAATCATATAGTTGATTTATTTAAACAGGTTACTATAAGTTTACAAAACATTATCAAACTCTGACAGGGTAAGGGTAACTAAAGCATGGAGAAAATTATATTCACCATGCTGGAAAAAGAATAATACAAAAAGCAGACTATCTACACATCAATTGGTTTTGCTTATACGTGTAGCAGTTGTTGCAAAATACAGAACCTCCAAACTGTTTAAACATGTAGATTATCCTTACAAAGTTACACAATCTCGCAGAAGAATATTGAACCTGTAAATTTGGTGGCAAATTTCCAAAAAAAAAAAAACTGAGCAAAATTCACAAGATTGTGTAACTTTAGGGGCAAAACATTAAGCCAAAATGTAATTAAAGATACCATTTTTTCATCTGGTATTATTTGATTATCCTTACAGGGAATTGTTTATTTGAGCCAATCCTGGGCTCATATTCTTTTATAACTTGGCTATGGAGGAAGAAGATGGGAGCACAACAAGAAGAAAGAGGATACAAAGAAAAGCCATCCAAGGATCAATCTTTCACTATTCAATATTAATGAGGGGGTATTTATAAGATCTAAGGTAAGGAATGCATATTGTTTGGATGGAGAGGGAAAAATATGAAGGGAAGAAAACTTTTAAAATTAGAAAAATTCTATTGTTTGGTTGAAGAGGAATGGATAGAAAATAGGGAAGGAAAGAAAAATCTAGAAACAAACAATGGGTAAGCCTGAATGATAAGTCCTGTTATACATTGGATGGGAATGAGAAGCAAATTGACAAGATAAAGTAGATCTGTGTGCTTAGGCACATGAACTGCAGGGCATAGCATGAATAGAAGACGGTACTTTGAGACAGGATGGAGATGGTAGGGATACATCCAGGTGACAAGTACGGCTTACAACAAGTAAGGAATGTGACAGGATAAGTGATCCCCAAGGAACAATCATTAGGAACAGTAGCGTCCAGTCTACTTAAGGGATTGAGACAAGAACTGCATGGCAAATGACATATCTCTTGTCAAAACTTCCTAGTGCACCAAGTCCTTGTAACTTTTCCCCAAAATTGTGATACATCAACTTGCATAGGTCTTAAAAAATAACCTTGCACGGTAAGGCTCCTCCGGAATTTGGATTATTAAATATTGAGTCATGCTCAAACCCAAGGATCTTCCAAATTTTCTAGATTTTCTCATAAAGCTTCCTAGACAAGATTATATGAGCAAACTGGGGTGTTTATTAATGAAGACTTACACTGAATCAGTTGTAGAATTTAAACACAAAAATACATAAGAAAAAGAGAAGGAATCAAATAGATGGCATATTTTCATATGCTAGTTTTATTTAGCATGTCAACCACAATGTATTTTTCTAAAAAGAAGGTTGAACAAACACCTGAATATTTGTAATGGGAGGAGATACAACTTTCTTTGGTTCTGGAGCTGAAACTACAAATTTGTATCTGCAACATCTCAAAAAAAAAAAGAAAAGGAAAGAAATCATTGAAAATGACACTTCATAAAGAGCAAAAAACTAGGTAATACAATAACTCAACATACATGAAAATTAATTCACAACAGAAAAATCCAAGAAACATAATTAAAAATATAAGAAAAGCAGCAACTGTGAAATGAATAGATAATTGAAACATAAATCAAACAATAGAACAGAAGGTATTCAATAACATGATCTAATACCCAGAGGTTGGAAATATACAAAGTAATCATGAATGTAAGATCCAATGAATCAAGCCATAAAGTCCCACATCACTTGCTTTAACCATCAAGAGAATTTTGCAAAATTTAGTCATAGCAATGAAAACTTTATTTACAGATTTGAACTCACCCGCCAGTTGTTGCAGTAGCAGGCTGACCAGTGACGTCATTCTTCTTGATATCAGTTAACACAGCATCAATATTGTCATCCTCAAATGCAAAATAAACAGGATACTGCAACATGATGCAGCATCATAAAAGTTATGCTTCACTCAAAATGACAAAAATAAAATGATAGAGGTACTTAATAATGCAATAAAAAGGGGGAAAACAAAAAATAATTATTGCAGGAAACATGCTTCCTCACATTACATGGAAAAGCATGCCACCCCAGTCACCACACATACTAAATCAAAAAGTATTTATTATTTTTACCCTTAATGTGAAATCCATTAATTTATGGAAGAACAATGAAATTCAAAGAAGTGTGCCTTTCATTTCTATCGCACATGCAAAAAAGTAGTAGTAGTAGTAGTAATAATAATAATAATAATAATAGGCAGCACACTAATATGGGTCTTCTAGATAATCAATAAACCAATTACATTAGCTCATTACTTATGTTGTGCATTGACTAGTCCATGCTATCAAAAAATGGTGCTAGACTACAGGTCTGAAGCTAAGAGGAAAATATAAGTCAAGGAAAATTTCCGGTTTCACAGGTATCTCTCAGCACTAACTGATCAGTCAAGGATCTAATATGCTTGCAAACACATAAGGCCAACTAGAGAAGCATAGTCATAGAAAAACATATTGATAGACTGTAAATCACAGATTTATAAATCATTTACCACAAGTCTGCAACTTAAAAGAATAAGAATTTAATTAGAATACAGACAGTGTAAAGGTTTTTTACACAGTCCATCCAATCATAGATTGTAATGTATGGTAAAATTATTGACTTTTGTAATAATTACTTTAAAAGTTAATCTATTGTGATTTTTATTTGGTTGATAGCATAAAAAATTTACACCATCAGTGTACAAAAATTAAACTTCATAAGTAATTCATCTGTGAGCATGCACACGAGGACATTTGTAACTTGAACTCAAACAAGTTTGACATGCACACAATGACGCTCTCCAAAGTCTTCAATCATCATCAGATTGTTGGGACACTTAATACAAGGCCAATTTTCCTTCATCATACAAATTGCTGAATGAATGAAAGAGTACATTTGTTTATAAAATCATTTAGGTGATTGGAGAATACAGTTTAGTTGGTCAATCACTGAATAAACTACTTTTAAAGATATAAGTTGAGAACATAGTGGTTGAAAAAAAAAATCACCACAATTATAATGTAAAAGGAATTCATTATTCATGGACAAGTCAATTAAACATTGTTTCCTTATTTCATATAAAATAATTTATTTTATATGAAATTCCAAAAGAAAAAGAAAAAATGAAAACAATCTTTTTTTGACCAATAAGAAAGATTACAATTATGGCAATAAAGTTCGAACCCAAGACTTATGCATACAATACTACTCCAACTCCCAACTCCTAGACCAACCCCTAGTGATTCAAAATGAAAACAATCTAGACAAAGGAGCTAATTAAAATTTACTCACAGGCAAGTTGGTGTGTATAAGTATCTGTTCAAGTTCATCCAATACATTCTTCAGCAATTCTTTACTCCCATCTTGATGACTACTTCCCATACCATCTTTGTTTTCAAAACTGAACATCCGGGGAAGCAAAAATATTAAACCCCCGAGAGGCTTGCTTTCAGCAATATATTCTGCCATATTGCAGTCACAAGATTTTGATCTAGTTAAATAATAAGCGAGACAAAATAACATTCTTCAAATAGTGATCAATACAAATGACAGGGACAATAAATGTTAAGCATTCAACTAGAACAATATAGAACACAGTTCAAACTTTCAATAAAATGAATAATAATTGGGGGCCTTGGGGCAAACGCAACAACCAACTTGTCAATTTTATAAACATGATATAAAAATGTATATAACTTTTCCTGCTTGCCTGGTGAATGAGAGCATCTTACCGTCTCCAAACCAAATACCTTCAACATATAAGCTATTAAGGGTGCATATGGAAGAGCTTATTTAAACTTAACATAAGTACTTATGTAAGTGTTTAAGAGAGTTTATAAAAATAGTGTATGATATGGTCAATATTTGTTTTCAGTTTACTTCCATAAGCTCTCCTAGATTGCTCATAGCTTATATGAGAAGAGTTTAACTCAATCCTCTCTTTGATTATAAAAACAACTAATAAATAATGTTTGCATAATAAAAACTTATTCAAAAAGTGCTTATTAAGGGGGTCTAACTCAGTTGGTTGAAGCGTCAGTATTGTAAATCTCCTTCATAAGGAGTTCAAATCCCATGGATAAAAAAAAATCAATAAGTGCTTAATTAAGTAGTTTACCAATCGCCCCCTTCAAATTATTATGTGTAACATCTTAACCAATTTAATTTCTATTATTTATCATCCTCCCACTGGCACTCTCTTCCTCCTTTACATCTCAGACAAGTATATATAAATTTTCTCTTTTTATAAATATTAAATGATTAACTCAACTGAGAATTATGCAACTCCGTCAGTTATACTCAAAATTGACGATCACTAAAAAAAAAAAAGTATCGAAGCTAAGAAATCTTAATAACACTTCTGGCGTTTCGCAGACACCGTCCTAACTCAACGTAATTCCGAATTACGTTACACATGAACATCACAGTCTCAGCACAGTAAAGCAAAATATATTAATAATTTCATAATTATAACCACAAAAAAAAAAATAAGAAGAAAGAAGAAGAACCTCTGACAAAGGACATGTTGAGTTCGCGAAGCGGTATGAGGAGGACGGTGCGAGAGAGATCGGCGTGGGGAGAGAAGTGAAGAGAAGCGGCGTGGTGGTTGAGGCTGGCGAGCCGAGATCCGAAGGGGACGCCGGACATGTCGTACTGGATGAGGCGGTAGACGTCGACGACAGTGGCGCCGTCGCAGAGGTCGACGCAGGCGACGAGGATGAAGACGAGCGCGATGACGGAGTCGAAGAGCATTTGGCGGTCGCGAGGCTTCCGTGACGCCATAGCCATGGAAGCGAGATCAGATCTAGCAGCTAGGGTTTCCGAATTTGCGATCGACAAGTGTATAGAAGAAGACGATGATGCCGATCTGCGCTTATATATGTCTGTTTCTATCGATCAATATAATAATATTAATTATTTATTTCTCATCTCAGCAGAACGTAGATTCAAGAGAAAGTGACGCTTATTGAAGAGGGAGAAGATCAGAGAAACCAAACCAGGTTAAGTCACGCTGATTCAAGTACCACTCTCCACACTACACTACACTAGTGGATTTTCTTTTTCTTTTTAATTCAAATATATTTAAAGACAAAAAAAAAACAATTTTAATATTTTTCTTAAAATATAAAAATAATTGTTCACAACATTTTTACAATGATGAAGTGCACGAATATGATGAATTAATTTTTAATAACAATTTTATTGTGAATAACCTGTATGTATATTTATAAGCATTTATAAAATGTGTATGATTTTGATGATTTTCAAAACTTAACTCACCTAAATTTTTTATTATAAAAAAAAAAAAAACTTTTAATATGAACTTCAACCAACACAAACATTAAAGTGAAAACTGGATTCAGATCGAGTATTTATGTATCAGAGTTTGTTTCAAACTTGTCAGTTGTCACTCCCTAATTGACATCATCCACGTTACTTGCAAAAGAGTGAAAGAGTTGGATGATTTCCCCAAATAACATGGCTATGTAGTTCGATTGATAATTTTTTCTATAAATATTTATAAAAGAAACATAAATTAAATAAAATATATTTCCTATAAGTAAAAATTAATATTTTTATTTTCTATATCGATCATGATTTGCACCGTAAACATAAATGAACCTTGTAATAAATGATTTTATAAGTAAAGGGGCCCCTCCCCGTGTATATATATATATATATATATTACTAATATATTCACACTTATTTTTTTTTTTAGTTAAAATATATTAATCACTTATACTAAAAGTTTAGGTCAAAAATCATCTTTTCTCTTATTTTAATTAATTACTTTTAAGGGTATTTAAGTAAATTAAGATATATAGTATTAAAATAAAATAAACAAAACAAAAATTATCTGTTTTCTCATCCTCAATTTCACGTATCACTTTAATGTTCTTTTTTTCTTCTCTTTTTAATTTGGTGTTCTCTCTTTTAATTTGTGACTTTGAATGATTTAACTAATTTTCTACGTTTTAAGTTTAAAGTTTTTTGATTTAATCACCGTCAAATATAATATTTATCTCATGACTTAGTTAATTCCATAATAGGTGATGTACATGTGGGTTCTGCAAGATGCATCAATTTTTATTATTTTCTTCTATATAGTTTGTATCGCAACTTATTTGCTATTTTGCATTGGATCTATGTGTTTTTGTAGGATGTTTAGGGAGAAGAGTTTAAATTTATTACCAGGATTAAAAAGTGCTTAAGTATTATTTTTAGACGTCTGTGTGAGAAAAGGTTATGAGATTCTCCTTTTGGAAAATAATTGTTACTACAAATTGGTATAAATGAATTAAAGACCATTTAGTTTGAAATGATTTTTTTGTTTTTATTTTCTTTTGGTTTGATAAAGCCTGTTTCTATTTTCATACGTGACTTTTGAATGTAATTAAAAAGAATATTAAATCACTCATTTTTTATAATGTAAATAAGATACTATGTACTATTTCCAAAAAATGAAGGTAAATATATGTTGTTCCATTTATTCGTCTTGTCATAAGTAATAAGTAATGAATAACTTAATGTGAAGAGTATTATTCTCCGATGCAACAATACTTCTTCAATAACCTTTAACAAATTTTATCAACATGTTTGATCTCTAAACATTCTCAACTTTGATGATTGATGGCATGTCAAATCAAAAATTGTTGTTCAAATCAAAAGAACCTTTCAACTTTTGATACGAAAAAAAAAAAAGTTTACCCACCAGGCCAATTACAAACTCAAATTTCTTCTTTATGCTTAATTCCATAAAAGCAAACATGTTGATAAAATTTGTCAAGATTATTAGAGAAACATTGTCACAAAGGGGAGTAACAATCTCCACATTAAGCCATCCATTATTTATGATCTTTATAGGCAAGATTTGTAAATGAAACAAAATATGTTTTCCTTCATCTCTTATAAACAGAAATCCTATTTACATTATCAGAAATCCTATTTACATTATTGAAAGTGAGTGATATAACATTCCTTTTAGTCACATCCAAAAGTCATACATGAAAATAGAAACAATCTTTAACAAATCAAAAGAAAATAAAAACAAAAAAAATCATTTCAAACTAAAAGATCTCTAATTCATCTACACTAACTTGTAGTAACAATTATTTTCTGAAAGGAGAAACTCATAGCCTTTCCCACACGGACATCTAAAAATAATGCTTAAGCACTTTTCAGCCCATTCAACACTAACTGCTTCTTCAGACTCTTCTCCAACATCATCCTGTAAAAACACATAAATCCAACACAAATAAGTTAGAATGGAAACTATATATTCTTTAAAAATAGGATGATGAGACCTTAAATATTACATGTTAACCGCTTAATTATTTGCAAAATACTCACCCCGTCTCGTATAAGGTAAGTTGCATGCAGACGTTAACAATTAAAAAGAAAATACAAACTTGAAATTTTCTTGATTCATTATTATATATCTTGTTGGTCATTAAAAAGACAAAAGAATGATAGTCGAAAATCAAGAATACCTTAGGCAGGACTTTGTGATGTTCATGCACTTGACAGTCTTCTCCTCCTCCATCTTCTTGGTCATTATCTTCCATAACCTCATCCCACAACTGCTTCATCTCCTTCAAACGATCTTTCATCCTTCTCAGCCTCTGCACGCACGCACACACCCATCAAAAAAGAAACAAAACCCACGATTCCAAATCCAAGAAAGATCAAAACTTTTTCAAGAACGGTCCATACCAGGGAGTCGGGTGCAGTATTTTCTTCGCAGTTGATACAAGGCAGAGGCAAGGGAGAGAGGTCGGAGACGCTCCTCCGGAAGGTGGGCGGGAGGGGCGGGAGGGCGGAGGGTCTGGGCGGGCGGCAGGGGTCGGAGACGCAGCGGCGGAGGACGGGGGAGGAACGGCCCTTGGTGAGGAGGGAGTGGAGGTTGAGGGGGACGTGGACGGCGGAGAAGCCGTGGAGGGAGAGGTCCTCTTGGTCGCAGAAGAGTTTCTTGGCGCTGGGCTGGGCGGAGGAAGAGGGGGAGCGGCGCTTGACGGGGGCGACGGCGGAACAGGGCGGGTGGCGGGGGCAGGAGCATGGGTCGAGCGTTGCATGGTCTTCTTGGTTTCTTTGAATCTTGCACAAAGGTGGTGAGTTTGGAATATTGGGTTCTTGCTGAGTCCCAAAGTTTTCTTCCCCCATATTTTTTGCTTTCTTTCTTTAATTTCTCAGTCAGTGTTTTTCTTTTTTTCTTGGGCTGCTAAGAGACAAAGGATTGAGTTATACTTATATATATCTCCAGCATTTGGGTTTTAAAGGGATAATTTATTCAAATTATATATTTTATATCATATTATTTATTATATTTATAGTTTTTTTGTTTTTTTTCTTCTCTTTAGGTATTAATTAACTAATTCCTCATGCTTTCTCGTGTATCATTTTTCGTTTTAAAACTAATTTTTAGTTATTGAATATAATTAAAAATGGGTGTTGCATATATAACTAATTTTGAAAATAAAACTTATAAAAAAGAATAAGTAATATTTTTTTATAAATTAAAATTAACTTAAATACAAGTTAAAAATTGATATAAATATATTTTAAACTTCTATAAAATGAGTATATAAAATGAGTATGTTTTGTTGATAAAATTTGTTCTTTTGTTTTCATCTTTCTAAAATATGAAATTATTGTTTTTCAATTCCTAAAAAATAAGCAGATCTTGATTTTTGTTTTTATAAAATATTTTTTCTTTAATTTTTATTTCTTTAATTATCTAAATAACTAGTTAGTAGGGGTAAAAATTTAATTGTCTAAATATTATATTTTTTACATAAAAATCTGACTATATAAAATATAATTTTAAAATATTAATTTCTTTCTATTTCTTATATAATTTTACTTTATCAAACAATTACAATTTTTACAAAACTTCTTATATATTTTTCTATCAAATCAATTCTCATTTATTTTATTTTATTTGTTTTGATTCTTTCTCTTCCTCGTAAACAAAGCATTCGAGTTTGGTTAAAATCCTATCATATAAAAAAAAAAAAAAAATTGCATCTTCTTTCCACGTTCGTGGAGAAGCTACACCAAGTGTAGTTTCAACTTTTTCACCATTTACATAGTTGCATTTATAAGACACAAAACCAAATAAGCACTTGATCAATTTTAAATTTTATCATCAAATAGATGAATCATTTGACCAGCCAGTTTCTACCGGTAATTACAATTTTTGATTAGTTTTAATACTTTAATATTGGTTTAATGAGTTACCCATTATTATGTTATTATGGTCGAAATATCAAGTTGGTTCACGTTTCAACTGATTGGTCTAGTCTAATTTTAATAATTATGCATTTTACATGATACATTGGTTGCCATGCAAATATTTTAAAACCTTAGATTGCGTTACTTAGCATCAAACATTTAATATCAAAGTCATCACTTATCAATTATTTAAAGTATAATTGGCTGATTATGAAGTTATTTTTAAAATTAGTTATATTTTTTAAATTATCTACATCTTTGAAATTATTTACTACAGGGTCGTTATGAATTATAACGACTCTATATATGTCAACTTTTTTTAGATGATGGCTTGATTTTAATTATGTAAAAGTCACTACAATTGATAATGACACTATTAGTAACGATTTTAATAGTGTCGCTACCAGCTCTTCCAACTTATCAAACGACTTTATTTTTTTAAAATTATATATATATATAATAAATAATAAATAATATTTTTAAATATTTTTATTTTAAGAGTTGATCATTTAAAATATTTTTGTAATTTATAAAAAAAAATAAGATTTTTAAAAAATAACCCATAATAGTTCACCTATAACCAAAAATAAAATAGTAGTATTTTTTTTTAAATAAGTTAAACTAAAAACTTTAACTTAAAAAAAATTCAATTCTTAAAAAAAAGCTTTGAAAATGTTTAATAATTTGTCTACTTTTTATTTCAATTCAAATAAAAAAAAATTAACCTACATTAAAAAATATATATTTATATTCATTACATATATATAATTAAGTTTTCATATAAAAAAATGCATCACATAAATAAAATAAAATAAAGTAACAAAAAAAAAGTAACATTAAAAAAAACTGAAAAATGTGTAAAAAAATCCAAAAATATATATATAAAAAAAAAGTGAGTCGCTTACACAAGGTCACTGTAGCTCATAACAATTTCAATTACTAAAAAAAATCATGAAAAATATTTTAAAAAGTGTACAAATGGGTTACTTTGACCCATAACGACATAAGGTTGTTATTGACTATAGCAACTTCAGTTACAAAGAAAAAAAATGAAAAAAAAAAGTGTTAAAAAAATTAATATTTTTAATAATTTGTTAAAAAAATCTAATTTCAGTCTAAATAAAAACAAAATTTTAACCTACATTCATATATTTATATTTATATTCATTATATATATATATATATTATAAAATTAACTTCATAAAAAAAATTATAAATAAATTAATTTTTTTTATTGAATTCATTAATATTTAAATTTATACCAAAAAATTTGAATTTTTTTTTTAAAAAATTATATTACCTTCAAATTTTTTAAAATAAATTAATATTTAAAAAAAAACATTAATATGTTTGAAAACTACAAATTAAATTTTAAAAAAATAATAAATAGTTGCTACATTCCATAGCCAGTCTTCGAATATTTAAATAATATTTATTTTTTATTTTTTATTTATTTAATAATTTATTGACTTTTTATATTTATACTTGTGTGTATATATGTATTTAGTTAATAATTTATTAAATTTATATTTATATTCGTGTGTATATATATATATATATATATATATATATTAATTATATATTTTATATTGAATAATTACATTAAAAATTTGAATTTTTTCCCTTATTTTTTTACAAACTACGTTAGCCTTAAAAAAATTTAATTTCTTTTTTTTACAAAAAAATAATGAAATAGTGCCACTATGACCATAGAGACTCTTTTAAATATATATATATAAGAAAATATAATCTATAATATTTTTTAAAACAATTAATTATTTTAGGTGCTATAGTCTATAACGATTCATATAAAAAAGAAATAAGTCGTTGTGTGTCGCTTTAACCTATAGCAAATTTAATTGGGTTGCTATCAACTTTATGGACTTTTGTTATATTATTCTCATTGCTTCTTAAAAAAAATATTTGATACGTGATACTAGAGTCGCTATGCCTCATAACGATTTTATAATAAACAATCTTAAAAGTGTAAGTAATTTTAAAATAACCTAATTTATATAATTAATTTAAAAAATAACTCCACAATGATCAATCAACCGATTTAATTTCATGCAAAAGTTAAGGACAAAATAAACTCAATTTACACCCTTCTTTTTAGTGATATGAAGGTGTGATCTACAATTGAGACATGGGTTATAATCTTTAGTGGTACAAGGAAGTTGGCTCGTATACCAAGTGGTTTTTATTATGAATTACTACAACAATTGTTGAATACAATAGAGCACGGCAGAAGAGGTAGGTTCTGGTATTTATAGGTGAGGTTGGTTCAGTTTGAAGTTTATAGAAAATACTAACTACAGGTGGATTGGTGATTATTAGAAATGCAAGTCACAGGATGCTTACGGCTACACGCCTACACCCAAGATCCATCTTGCTAAGATTGTGCATCTCCAATTCATTTTTTCTCTCTTTCCACATTTTCATTTTCTGCTAATTGTGTGACAATTTTGTGAAATCATAGAAACGCTTCATTCTTCACAATCCTTAGCTAGGATTGCATCAGAAGAGAAAAAGACTAGTGTTGATCGAGAGGAGTGATGTCATTGGAAACGTGAGAGAGAAATATTGGGAGTAACTACTATTCTCAATTTTAAAAAAGAAAAAGAAAAACTTTTTCCACACATTAAAAAAATTAACTATTTGTATTAAATTTTATTAATTTTATAATGGTCTTCCTAAATAATCGGTGTTAAAAAGGTCAAAAGTAGTACAACTAAAATGAAAAATATTTTAGGAAGAATATCATTAAATGAGTCAAAAATAGTTAAAATTTAGTTATATTTAAGAAGAAGAAAAAATGTGTTCTTTGTTGCTTATAATTCAGAACAGAGAGTAATACTCCTACCATTTCTCACATTAGTTAACCTTATAGCAAACATCCATGCATGGTTCGGCCATGCCATCAATGTCATCGACCAGTTTTCATGTGCTTGGCATCCAGCTACACGATAGGGAATGGGACAGAAACCAACTGCCACGATTAAACAAAATATTTTCCTAAAGTAAAAGAATATTTCACCAAACTGCATTGGACTTCTCATTATTATTGAACTACAATAAGGACACTTAAATGTATAACGACACAAGCAAAACAATCAGATATGAGTGTATATTTACATATATCAGTAGTCCCTACAACATTATAGTTTAGGACTACATGTAATATGGAAATATTAATAAAGACTTTTTTATCATTTCACATTGTCTTGCAATCTTTCAACATCAATGCCAACTTTTATGGGTACAACAAAATAAAGGGGGAGGGAGGCTAATGGCTATCCAACTGTCTATTCATTTATGTCATGTTTTGAATTCAGAGACATGATACTACTAATACATTATTTACTATTTAATGAAATACTAGCATCGTTCTAAAATTCAGCTTGATGATAAATATAGTGAAGGGTCGTAACCAGTGCTCAGTTAAGGATATACAGTGAGTCAGTAGTGTACTCTGCTGAGTGCTGAGCATAGCAAAATAAATATTTCAATCACTTGAACCGTCTTCATTTTCTGGAAATACAAACCGAAGGTCCTCATTGTCTCTATAAACTTGCACCAGAACAGCAGCCTTGTAGACAAACATCCCAAACATGGCTGGCACAATCTAGGGTGAACAAGAGGCAAATATAAATGAATTTGACAAAAGTTTAATAGTAAAAAGGCTTAGGGGCACAAGTATTTTTTTTTATATACATGCTACCAAGGATTACCTGAAAATCAAAAAATTCATTGCTAAAATACTTATGAAACAGAACCCAGATTCCATATATTGCTGCTGGAATAACAAGCCTGGGAGATGAAAGTGATATGCTGCTACCCTTGATTAACCTCTCTAAGAAATCTTCAAGGTCCTCACTTCTTATACCAATTCTGGTTAAGAAATATTGTTAGACCAAAACAAGGGATAAGAGAATGTCAACAACAAAAAATGATAACTTGCATAATTAGATCAAATTCAAAGCGCGAGTTTTCATTTGTACTTCTTGGACTTTTTTTTCTTGAATATTTGAGGAACATTTTCACTGGATAGGTTATCTGCGTGTTGATACAAGAGCTGAAGGTACAAGCAACTGCATCGAAAATGATACGAGTTAAGTATGATAAATAGCGATGATAAAAACAGCTACATCTTTTCTTTCCTGTCACCGACAGAGAAACAATGATGAACAAATTGGTTTGTAACAAATATCAGCTAGAAGGCTCTTGCGGTCTAACTAGTGGCGGCCCTTAATCTCATTAACAATTACTTCAATAGGACAGTACCAACATAATAAAAGGCAAATACAAACCTGAAAAGGACTCCAATTGCATAACTTATAGCAGCCTGCACATTTCAGAAACAGGCACACAACAGTTAACACAACCACCCCAACTACCAGAAAAAATCATGCTCTTCCCCCAAAAGTCGAATAAGTAAATAAAGGTTTAATTATTTTTTTTATCCTTGTAATTTAATAAATTTTACCTTTTAGTCCTTATAGTAAAAAATGTTTCATTTTTGTTTTCTTTTGGTCTCTATTGTTTATTATTATAGGGACCAAAAGATAAAGTTTATAAAATAAAAAAAAAAGTATGTATAGAGACTAAAATGAAATGTTTTTAATTATAGAGACTAAAAGGTACTGTTCATGAAGTTATAGGGATCAAAAGGTTAATTAAACTATAAAGAAATAAAATTAAGAAAACAACATGCTCCACACAGTTGTTTTAAGAATGAAGGAAATAATTTGAAACTTATACCATGGGGTAGTGTTTGGAGTTAAATCATTATGGTAAAACATTTGCATCCATCTAAAGTTAAACTAATGTAAAGAAAGAGAACTTAAGTGAGTGGTAAGAAACACAAAATTGATCTGGTTCTGAATTACAATATCAAGTTAACGAGACTTATATATATATAGACCATGCAAATGTGAAGTTTACCTGTACTGACAAAATTGCCAAGCAATATCCACTACAAGCCAATCCAATACCCACAGATAGAAGCAATATTTCCCTCTTGAGCTACAATTAATAATAAAAATGACGGAATAAGCAGCTTACACAATATCTGGACAATTATAATTGATCAAAACCTTCATGCCTTGAGGTAAGAGAACACTAATGTCACTGACTTGAGCTAACAAAGGACAATACTGAGTTCAAGAGAGGTGTTATACAGATTCATATTTGAGCATGTTCAGTTTCTTGCGTCTTGCGCTGCTGTCTTGTAACACCTGTTGATATATGAAGTGAAACATCCAACATTATTGGATGACTGAGTTATTATATATTTACCACAGAGAAGATGAATTTGAAAAACATTTGACAATGTATTCAATTTTGTAACATATCAATTTCCCAGATCCTGTCAGGGCATTATAACATAGACAAGAAAATGAAAGTTGGGATGCAAAATGAAATCAACTCTAAAGCATACCTTATCAGTAACCTTCTTGTTTATTGGTGGAGAATTGTCACCTGATATCCACTCCTGGGTTTTTGTGAGTTTCAAAAAACCACCATCACTGCCGGTCTCTATGATCTACAAATATTAGAAGAATCACATGAAATTGAATTGCCTGACCAATTAATCAATATACAAAATTTGCAATGGATCAGTATTAAGGCAAAAAAAAAAACTGCCAAAACTGACACATTTGATAGAATTTTTTAAATTGGATGAGAATGGTTTGGAATCAGATATGAATCTGCTGCACCTGCTCTGATTGTTGATAAGTGTTGTCGGTGAGCTTGCTAATATCATAATGACCAGAATTTCTGAAATTTCTTCTCCATAATAAATCAGAAGTTCTTGATATAAAATCGCCATTTAATTCTCTCTCCTTAAAAAACATTTGCAAGACATCCTCATCCGCATCACTCACTAAAAAATGAGTTTCAACCAATTAGCTTTCAGCAGAAACAACGACTACAAGTGACAACTGACAACAAAAAAGATACTGTCACAAGGATTAAGTATTACTTATGTTGGAACTAAAAGGATAGAAATGATGGTGGCAGAACCTATACTTCAATAAATGTAGAAGCTACAAGCATGAGGTATTAATCGATGAATAATTAGGCTACAACTGATGAATAGTTTTTAAACATCACATGTCCCCTCATGCAAGAGCCCTTATCTGGAGACTCTAAAACCAAAGTCAATAACCAGTTCTCCCAAAAGATTAAGCTTTTTTATATCTACAATACATTGATGGAAGATTGATAAGAATGTCAAGCCAGACCAGCTTTTAATCAAGAATAACCAGGTGAAAAATTGCAACTCTATTATAAATCTACAATATAACAAAGCATACTTTAACAGAATCACAATCAAAAGAAGAAATAAAAGAAAACTAAAATGAATAACGAAAACAAACATGAGAAAGGAAGCCATTAAATTCCTTGAGAGATAACATAAACCTATTTTTGACAACAATTGTTTTGATGCACCTTCAAATTTAATATGGACCTGTTTAGGTAAACTTCTCTAGAAAAACTTCTAGGAGAGAAAAATAAGAAGGAAACATGAAATAAACTTTTCCATAAATAGTTTGGATATGAACAAACTACTCATCCAAGAAAACTAACCCTTCAAATTCCTCTTCTTCCTAATGGTCCAACCCATTCTCTTGCTTTCCAAACTCCAAAAAGTATACATGTACTTAAAAGAATGATGATTTTTGTCAACCTTCTATTCAGTTAACATGTTAAATTGTTAATTTTTATCGGAAAAAACTCAAGTTCTACATCGTCTAGAAGTAAGACAATTAAAAAGTATATAAGTGAAATGTAGCCTTCACCTTACAAGCCAGTTCAGTATGGTTGAATTAGATCCATAACCCACATTCTAAAATGGTATTATTAGAGTTGTTTAAATTCACTCTAAAAGGGTCACTTACCATTAATACACACATCAAGCCCAATAGTGTTGGGCGCGAGGAGGTATATTAGAAAAAAACTCAAGTCTTGCTTATCTTATATTATTAAAAAGAGTCACCTACCATTTATTTACATATGAAGCTAAATAGTACTGGATGTGAGGGGTGTATTACTAAAAAATCAAATCTCACATCGATTAGTTTGGCTCTTAACCCACGTTCTTAAAAGATGAGTGTATCAGAGATCTCACACTGACTAAGAATATAGCCATAATAGCGTATATAAGTGGGAAACAATCTCTTACCTTAATCCTCACAACAGTTGACACATCACCCGCAAATGTTTAGTCTTGCAAAACTTCACACTCAAGATGTTTAGTCCTTGGGGAACAATCCTCGTCTTATAAACTCATTTTGTAAAATTGAGTTTGGCTCTTATCTCACTTTCCTAAGAATCTTACAAGAAAAAATTGGATATATTTTTTTAATATATTTTAAACTTTTTTCAGACAAAATATTCGGTTGAAACCATAATGCGGAGCTAGCTCGCCAGGATTATTTTTAAAAAAAATCCAATTTCCAAATTGAAAAAAAAAAAATTAGTGTCTTCAATTAACCCCCAGAGAAAGTATAATGTGGGGTCTAAATTAAAAAACTTACTACAAGGTATATCCGATTCTAACCGAAGATGGTGTTCCTCCAGCAGATGGAAATATTATACAGAGTTGAGACAAATGATGTGTGGATATAAGAACTAACAGCCATGACAATTAAGTTAAGCCTGTGCACAGTTTCCAATCTGGAAGCATCTTCAATTGTCAATTACCCATTTCCCCCAAAGCTCTCCAAAAGTGCTAACTTTCTAAGTAAAGGGATAAAAAAAACTATTGAAACTAGTCCAATTTCGACCAAAGAAACAGAGTGGCTAACCTGAAGAAGGACCAGCTCTTACCGAAAGCAAGGGAGTGGTGGTGGAAAAAGCATTTGGGAAACGAGATAATGCAGAGATTTTTGGGAACTGAAAGCTGTAATTAGTGGGGAGGAATCTAATCCTTGAAAGGGTATCCATGGCATAGGCGAAATGGATATGGAACCCCTACAATATGAGCTACCTTACCCGCACCACCTTTGGGGAAAAAATTGTGTACCAAAATTAAATCATTATTATGTTGGTTTTGGGGTTTCAAATTTTATCTATATATGACTTTTGGTCATATTTTTAGTCTTTTAATAGTAGTAATTAAAGATTCAATATTAATGATTAGTTTTTGGGTCACCATGTATCGACTACCGAGTATCACCGGCTTTATATATGACGAATTTAAGTGATATATGTGAGATAAAATTTGACGATTTTCGATTACGACAATTGGTTTGTTAATTTATACTTTACATGATTTTTTTTCTTTACATATTATATGTTATTATATAAGAGTACTTTCTTATTTTAAAATGTTAATTTTTCATAAGGTGAATCATGATAATGTACTTATTTAAATAATTAGGTTATAATTAACAATATTATTTTTATGCTTTGATTAATATCTATTTGTATATATTGATATACCCTTTTGGGGTGTTTAATTTAACATTTTAGAACAATACTTTTTTAAAACTTTTTGAGAGAATTTAAAAAAAAAACTCAATAAAAAAAAAAAAAAAGATGTTCTCGTACGTGTGCATTGTTTAGTATTTTTTTATTTTATTTTAAAGGCTTAATTACGATTTTAATTCTTATAATTTAAATTTTGTGCTATTATAGTTTTTTTTATACTTTTTTTATCCAATTAAGTTTTTTATTTTAAAAATTAAGCAAATTTAATCATGTCATTATCTTTCTTCTACTTTTTATTTTAGTTATGTTAGTTCTTTACAAATTAAACTACTTAAATTGTTTTAAAACTTTTTCAAATTTCTATTAGACTTAAATTAATAGGAGTTGGAGTAATACATCTGAGGTCTTCAATTTGAAGTCTAGTGTGAACATTGTACACACAAAAGAAAAATCTATCTTAAAAACATATTATTATCAACCAAAACATAAAATCTCACCTAAATTAAAGAGAGAGAAACTCAATTTCCCCTCTCTTTAATTAAACCCTACTCTCATGACTCACATCCTATCAAATATGATTTTTGGGTAAAATCCTGACAAATATGATGATGTGATGGAGATAGAACTCAAATGCTTCACGATAAGAGCTTCTCATGTATTGTCCAAACTTGGATTTTAATTCATCGGTTATAAGTTTTCATTTTACCTCAATTATTTCTTATTATTAACCTCTTTCTAAAAAAATCACTAATTTCCCTTTTGTTTGAACTCAATTTGAAACCCCCACCCGCTTAAGACGATGTTGTAAATTGTATTTTTTATTTTTAATGTTAAGTGTAAATTTTCTTTCCATGTCTTAGCCGATATTTTTAAGAAATTCCTAAATTTAAAACAAATGGGCTTTCAACTTTCAAGTTGAATTTTTTATGCGTATATATAATGACAATAACGACCTTCGATTCTCATTTTGTAGAACATCCAATTTTAGATCTCTCTGCAATATTTCTCAGGTCATGATAGCGCTTAAAACTTAACAAGCAATATTTTTGTACTAGTTATGCTGCTGGTCATGCTGATTCTGGCCAATATCTAGTGCGTGCTTGGTGTACGTTCAATACGTGCATTGATATAGAAAATCACGTCAAAACTCGCATAATATGCAAAAGCAATTCCTTTTAGCTTCACATGAGATCAGATGATAAACCGAACACTGCTAAATATGTCAAGGTTTATTAACTTATGAGGCGTGTGAAAAATGTGGTTAGCATGGTCCTCTATTCCATTCCACACCGAAGCTCAAAAGGCTGATGAATCATCGAAAACTTATGAGAGAATGAAAAATCTCGTGGCGCTTTGGTCTGGTTTTCTTAATGAAGATATGACAAAATGTATTCATTGTCTAGTAGTCGTTTACCATTGTCATTGAAGACCGCATTATTTTGAATGATACTTGTAGTTGATAAGTAAATTTGTCTAGAACCATATTTAAATCAGTAACCATTGATACAACAATCTCAACACAGTAATGACAGAAAATGGCATATACTAATATCTAATCTTTGGATGAAATTCAGTTTTTGATCTATCAAACTATCACCTTTTATTTATTCCAATTAATTGTCTGGGCAGCGCAAATGGTGGTTACATTTACTTTAGCCATTGTGCTCAAATGGAACTAAAGATGTGGTTTGACTGCAATACTGGAATTGCATCAGATGCAACATGCGTCACTAGAACCAAAATTAAGCTAGTTAAATAGAAAGTGATTAGGTCATAAAAAAATTATAAGCAATTACGACAAATTTAGGCTCGTTTATGTCCCAGGGCGTTGATTTACTCTGGGTGAAATCCTGTCTTTGCCCTAGTCATCTGGTGGATGCTAATGTATTTACTATTTAGAAAATGATTTTCTCATATTGCAAATAATGCATCTCATGGAGGTTTCACCTAAAATTCCTCTGTATGTGTTATTAAAGGAGCTCACGGCTTTCACCCAAAAAGTGTTGAAAAGAAAGCATCAAAATGAGATGCTAATCCATCTCTCCCTCTTTAACTAAACTAAAAGCAAATTAAACTAGTTACAACTTACAATAACGTTAGTTTATATTGACTAATAATTTAGCATAATCAGTTCTAAACCACTTTCAGAGTTACCAAATTATCCCTATGTAACTGAATCTAAAACGTAACAGTTTAAACTAGTTTTGAAAGTTGCCAAACACCCCATTAAACAAAACTCAAGCATCCAAATGCACAATACTGGATTAAATATGATTAGAAGCTCAGAATAAATTTGGCTGCCAGAGAATCAAAACCATCTATAAAGAAAGTAATCTATGAAGTCTTTATAGGCAATTTCTATTTGAATTTCGTTATCTGGTAAACTTATACAAGGCTACAACAGACCTAAATACAAGTTCAACAGACAGTGAAAGAGTAGATGATATGATCACCTCCGCATTGGTGGTGCACCTCTCCCAGGTGCAGCTCCACGGCCAGCAGATTGAGCCTATGCAAGCAAAAATTGGTGTTACGCCACAAATGTTACATTGGCAAGTCCTTCAAATATCAGGACATTGAACAGACAATTTTTCAAGGTTAGATATATTAAAACTAAAAAAGAAATGGGTAATTACCTTTGCCCGCATGGCAACTGCCCGGCCCCTACCAACTCCAAGTGATGCACCCTTGCCCTTCAAGAGATTCAGAAAGCATAAAATACAGAAGCACACATAACACTAATATGGAGTACCAAATCACTTGAAAATAAAAAGGTACCTTGACTCTCGCATCCAAACGCTTAAACATAGGAGCATTCTTCAACATGTCTGGTATGACCATAAACCTGCCAAATTCTATATTACATCAAAGCACTCTGCTAACAGAAAATGTAATCTACAATTATCAAATCGTAAATCGGCAAACTAATTTTTGAATCAAGAATCATAATTTGTATCACTTCAAATATATAGTGTAATAATTCTATACTAGAAATGGATAAAAACAGCTTAACCATACGCCTTGTAAAACAACTATTAGTTAGAAGAATGGAAATGGATCAATGAAATAGCCAAATAAAATATTTTCTCTTAAAATGTGAATTTGGACCCAACTCAACCCTATAAAATTGGCTTACAAAGTAAGCATTGTCCCCTAGTTATATACCATTTATTTGACTTATCTCTAGTCGATATGAACTTGAGTTTTTCCTAATACTTGTTACATTGAATGAGTGAATGACAAATACAATAGTAATCAAATAGGAAAAGTTCATAAGTGCTCCTTTAATTATATGGCTTTTCAATTTCTTTCACCAGAATTGGTAAAAAAAAGGTAAGAAGAAAAAATAATAAATCGTTTGTGATTCATATTAGTGATGTGAAATTGCACCAATTCATTCCTGTATTGTAAGACTTGGTCATTTGAGAATCATCTTATGATGCAAATAGATAGGTAGCCAAATCATATCAAATTGTGGAATTCAAATCGTGAATAGTAAGATTCTAATGACTATATTCTACAACCTTATTTGGAATATAAAATTATGAAGTTGCTGAGTAACATATGATTCATACCTGACTTTGCTGCCTCGAATAAATACATGCTCAAGCTGCGATGTTTTTCCATCCTACAGAGGATTTAGCAAATATCAGCAACAAAATGAATTACACTGTGCATTTTAGCAAATATGTTTGAAAATGGCGATATTAAGGCTGTTTAGTTTGAAAATTTCCTGTTTCCATTACCATTGAAAAAAAAAAAAGGAAAGAAAATGGAAAAGAAAACACAAGCAGATCATGGTTTTCAATTTTCATTGCATATTTTAGGAAACAAAACTCTTGCTTTTGTAAATGTTGAAAACAATAAGAGTCATTTACAATGTTTTCATTTTTAAGTTTTAACTATTGACATCTTTTGAAATTCTAATGACACTTTTCCTCTCTCAGCACTTTCTCTGCAGTGCTGGTGTCACTCCTCTTTTTACCAACAAAATCCACGTACAATGGAATCAACCCCCTCTTCTTTACTCTTTGTTACCCACTCGTGCACATGCTCTCTTGTTTCATGTTTGTTATTGTGATTTTTGATAAATATAACCACCAAAGTTTTAAATTGCATTCACGGCCACAGTTCCGTTGTAATCTTTAATCTTGCATGAAATTACGGACAAATGCAACTGACGCAGCCACAATTCCAGTCCAGAAACTGATGCAGAGACTCCTAAACCTTGCCATTGCTTCCAAAATCACAAGTTCGAACAGATTTTTAAAACCATAATTATAATTTATAACATCTATTTCTAGGAAGTGGGAAATCTAGAACAGTTTCACTGCAATCCTTGATCTTAGAAATTACAAAGAAATGCGGCTAATGCGGTCATTCTGCCATGGCTTTGCATTGCAGCGTTTTCTAAAATGGCAATTGCAAGTTTAAAACCGGAATTGTAAACCCTAAAGCCCAATTATAACGTAGAAAGCGAGTACAGGAAGATGAAATACCTTGGCAGTGTAGGTGATGCTCTCGAGTTGACAGTTCCAGTTGTCCTCGCACTCAATCATGCTTCCTCTGTAGAGTTCGCCGCTTTTGAGCTCCACCGTCACCACGTGACCCGAAGCCTCGTGGAGGAGCTTCACCGGTATTCCCAAGCTCCTACTCATTCTCTCCTCTCCAAAACCCTACTCTCACTTCTTCGTTTCTCCGATCCAACAAAACAACTTCAAATGCAAATGCATTCTCTTCCTTTTTTTTTCCTCAATGTATATATTATTATAAATTTGATAATTAAGGAGTAATTTAAATTAATGAAATTTAATATAAAATAATTTTCAAATTTTTTAAAAATTTATAAACTTTATCTGTACATTAAAATTTTTAAATTTAACAGTTGAATATTTTAAAATTTAACATAAAATATAAATTATTAAACAAAATAAATCAAATTTAAGATTTAAGATATAATATACTTATTCTTAATGTTAACCAATCTTTCCTCTTTTATATATATATATATATAAAGAGAGAAAAAGAAAAAAAAAAAAAAATATCATGTAAAAATGAATTTTTAAGCAAATTTTAATAAATTAAATAAATGTTTTAATTAATAAAATTATAAATAAAAAATAAAATAAAAAACTGTCACATACTATCACTACATATTATTATCATTACAACCATTAACATTAAGACAATTAAATCACAATAATTATTATCATAATCTTTATTATTACTATTATTGTAAAATTATTAGGGTGGTAATAATATTAATGTCGATAATGATGATAATGATATGTAATAATTTTTGTTTATATATATTGTTATTATTTAGTTGATTATTTTATTATGATTAGTGTTAATTGAGTATTCACATTTTTATCTAAGAAAAATTATTCTCATATGTACATCTTCTATATCAGATAAAATAACATGAAAAAAAATATAATCAAATCTTATTAATTGTCCGTGTAAAAAAAGTTATTAATATAAACAATCATTTGCTTAACTTAAAACTAGATTTTGATCTTTGCATTAAAAGACGGGATAAAAATGTTTTACACCGGTACCAAGATGATGCATGTAAGTTTACTAATATAAATATTATAACAAAAATATAATAACTTTTATTGGATTGATAATGCGTATATATTAATCTTTAACTATTAATATGACGTATCATTTTATTAGTCTCAACCTATAATGTGTACTGATAATTTAATTTTTCATTAGTTTAGATAATTAAATACTAAAGTTTTTTTCTTTGACACCAATACTAAGGCTTTGTTTGGATTTGAAGATGGAAAAGAGGGAGTGGAAAAGGAGAGATTTGAAGGGAAAGTGAGTGGAAAGTGAGGTTGTTTGGATTAAGGGAAAGTGAGTGGAAAGTGTAGAGAAAGTTTGTGAAAGTTTGTGAGTGAATTGATTGATGTGATAGATAAAAATAAATTTTTTAATTGATAATTGTGTAAGATTACTATTTTGCCCTTAGGTTGAATTTTTATATATATAATTATTATAATTAAAATATAAATATATAAATTTTAACTAAAAAAATAAATATAAAATATTAATTTAAAAATAATTTAATTTAAATATTTGCTTTAAATTTAATGAGATAAAAATTAAAAATTTAATAGATGAATATGTAATTTATACTTTTACTCTTGAATTAAAAATGAGTATAATATTATTTATTGTAAATAATAATAATTACAATAAATTTATATTAATAGGTATAATTTATTAAAAATAATAATAAATAATGATAAGAATAATAATAAATATTAGAAAAATAATAAGAATTATAATAAATAATAATAATACTAATTATAATAAATAATAAATATTAATAATAATGAAAATAATAATAATAATATTTTTAATAATAAATAAAAAATATATATATATTATGATAATTATATTTTCTAATATTATTTTATTAATATTTATGAAAGTGTTAATTGTACAAGTTAATTAATGTTTTTTATCTTCTCACTTATATATATATATATATATATATATATGAAAACTCTTATTTATTAACAAATCAATGCGGCCAGAACGACCTGTTTCGATTCCGGAACGGCCGTTCTAGCGTCATTTTTCATGCTAAAAGTTGATACTTAGAACGGCCTGTTCTAAAATTGGAACGACCCGTTCTAAAATTGGAACGGCCCGTTCCCAAATTGGAACGGCCCGTTCTAATTTCGCATATTGCTCATAAAACTGATTTTTGGAACGGCCCGTTCTGCTTTTGCCTGGAAACGAAAACAGCCTACCATAATCGATTATGCAAGCACATAATCGATTATGTGGCTTGCATAATCGATTATGCTCTCCACATAATCGATTATGTGACTTGCATAATCAATTATGCTGAGAGCATAATCGATTATGCAAGCCACATAATCGATTATGGGCTTGCATAATCGATTATGTCCTCAGCATAATCGATTATGCTTCGTTCCTTTGTTGTATGGCACATGCATAGGGCAGGGGTATTATGAAATTTTTTTAAATCTTACGTGGCTTTCATCTTTTTTCTTCGCAAAAATGCGAAGAAGCCCAATGCCCCTTCTCCCTCTTTTCTTCGCCTTTCTTTCCTTGTAAATCAGTAGACATAAACGTGAAATTTCCTCGCCTTTCGTTCATCGTGAACAGTAAATCAGCGGAACCAAACACTACCTAAATTGTTAACACATAAACATTTTTTCTATACTGATATATTATTATTTATAACAATTTTTATAATAATAATTTATTAAAATTAAACTCTTTGACTAATTACAACAAAGTTATATCATTTAAATTATTTAAATTATTATTTAATTTTTTAAAACCGTTAAATCAAATATTAACTGACATAATAAATTTACATAACTAGTTAGAAAATATCATCGAATTCAATTTTATACAGATATTCATATGCGGAATAGAGTGTCCTAATATAAACTTTTAATTAAAAAAAACAATAAATTGTTAAAATTGTGCATTTACTTGAACATCATGAGAATTATTATTGTACCTGTCTGAGGGCACACTCGTAATCTTCTAGTGGGTGAAGGGTTGAACGAGAGCTTCAGGTGGATGCTTCAGAGGGGGGAGGTACCTGCAAAAGGCACTCTGACGCTCAAGTCAAGACAAACACGATTCTCAAGGGTAATAAATGAACAATGACATACCTCGTTTCGTGTGACTTATTTATACTACCTGTCATGGGCCCTGAGTGTGGTGGGCCTTCTCTGACATTTACCAAATTAGGTAATACGATGCTAATCAGCTGGTTATGCCTTAATTGCGTGTTGTTCCTTGTTAATCATGATTATCGTCCTAACTATTCTAACTATGTTAGTCCTTGGCCGAGTCGACAGGGAACGACCGAGACACCCTCTTCGTCCTTGGCCTTTGGCCGAATCGATAGGAAAAGAGTTGGGTTCTCCACGGTCCTCGCCCTCTTGTCGAGGCGAAGTAGTGTCCGAGCTGCGTCAATATCTAATAGAACATGACGTGTCGGTCCACGTGGCCGATAAAACCCTTCCGATACAATTATATTTGATATATAGGTGAGAAGTTGTGATAAAATATATAAAATCGTAGACTTAAATCAATATCATCATTACAATTTTAATAAATAAAAAAATTTAAACCATATGACTTCTAACGAAGGCACCGTTGAGGTGTTGTTGACTTTTTAAGTCTAGCGTATAAATTTGAAAACAAAATAAACTAATTTTATAACACTTTGTTCAGAGTGTATAATTGTAGTCAAATTTCAAGTAGCATCATAAGTGGCATAATAAAGATCAACTTTTGTCTTGGATTCTAAGGGCTGGTGAGCTTGAACATGTCCCCATCATTAGTTTATGAATATTTTTTTATTCTTTTTTTTTTCTTTCATAAATGTTAATAAAAAAATTATTCAAACAAACTCTTAGCATTATATTGCCACAAAAAATTGAGATAAAATTTTAAAATGGATTCTATTATTAGATATGTTATGAGGGTAGTTTTTACCTTTCAAAAACTGAAAATGAAATAACTAAAACTAGATTTATCTTTAAAAAAAAGAACTTAAGACTGAAAATTAATTAGAAAGGGACGTGATTAAATTAATTTAAAATAGTGAATTAGGTAGTTGATTAACCCTAACTACCTTCTCATGGCTGCATGCCATAATGGCTGCGGGCCGCCATAATGGATTAAAGCTCTAACAGCCATGAGTTCGGTGACGTACGGTATGAAATACGATCTGATTTTAATTCTTTAAACTTTATCGTATATTCATTTAAGAAAATAAAAGTATCATTGGTAATTTTTCATGAAAACATTGTAATCAAATTACAATTTCTATTGATAACTATAAGTTTGTTTTTTTTTTTCTACAAAAAGTGGGATGATATCATTTATTAAGCATTCATAAAATATAAAAATATAGTAAAGAAGTTAATATAGTAAAATCTTAGGAACATATTTGTATTTGACATTTTTTTATACTTTTAATCTATAGATAATTAACTGTATTTTACGTTAGGATACTAATTCTACTCCCTCCAGTAGTTGTCGAGCCATAATTTGATCATTTTTATGAGGTGTTTTGCAATTTTTAAAAATATTGATTTTGGTTTTCATTTTGTCTCTATTAAAAATTGTATGAATGTATTTTTTTTTTTTTAATTTTTCACTTTTTAAACTCTCCCAAATTGTAACATATCATTTTTATTGGTATTATTTTTGCTTCTTTTATAAAAATTTAATAACATGTAAACTGTAAAGATGATAAAATTGGTAAATCATAATTTTACTTTATAAATTCAATAAAATTCACTAAATTTGATTATTATTATTTGGTTAAAAATATCTTACAATAAAGATTGAAGGAAGTATGAAATAAACAAAAAAAAGTGTACATTACTTATCTTAAGGAAGAATTATCTGGATTAGAGATGTTAATTATGCTTAGTTTAATACTTTATCTATTAAATGTAGGTGACAAACCTAATTTATCATAACTTTTTAAAATTAATTTATAAAATAAAAATTGTTCTCACTTATATATAATATTACAACAATTTTACTAACTAGTCGATGTTAGATATCTAACAAAAGAGTATTAATGTGTCTTGTAATTGGGAAGATAATTCAAAAGGTATGCATTTTTTTATTTTTCAAAAATAGTCTTGAATAATAAGCTTTCAATTTAATTTTTAAAGTATTACTTTCTCTCTTAATTAGTCCTTAAATTAAGAAGGTTATATAAATAGTGTCTAAAATATTAAAATTTAAATTACATATAATACTGTCTGGTCGATGTTTGAAACTTAATCAAGTATGTCGTCATATTATATACCAATCTTTACTAATAAGGGTTGCTAATAAAATCTAATATAAAATCAACACATATGTACATATTGAAAAATGATGGTGATTGAAGATGGTTTAAACGGATGATAATATTATGGTTATGAAAATCATTGATAACTAATTATTGTGAAAAATGGGTGAGACATGTGTAGAATATAATGAATAAAATGTGTTAAACAAAATAGATTAATTGGTTCATCCAAATTCTTTTTACAAGTATCTCAACCATGTTCAAGAGGAAGACTAAGAATATCAACATTCAATATTTAAAAACAACATTTAGAGAAGATCTTGCGGAATAACTATTTTTCCTAAGATTATTCCACTAAGAACACATATATATAATTCTTATTAAAGTATTGAAAAATCATTCAAATTATTTTATCTATATATACAACAGTGATTAAATTGATGAATTTTCAATATTTTTAAAAATACTTATTCAATTACATTATCTTAAAGGAGAACTGATAAAAAAAATGATTAGTTAGGAGAGAGGTTATACTTCAATGACTAAATTAATAGTTTAAACTTTGTAATGTTTCTTTAGCCGTTGTGCACCAACACACTAACATTTAATATGTACGTTGTATGGGATGTGATTATTAATTTATGCTTGGGAAAAATCGGTTAGTGACTGCTTGTACTTGTTTCTTCCGTAATAGGAATTTAAAAATGTTAGTGTAGATAAACTTTCTGATTAGTCAAGACAGCATGATTTGTTGGGTTAGAACGAATTTCTGATATGTTATGTAATAGATTTTTTTTTCTTCAAAGGCGAAAATGCATGTTTGGAAAGGTTTTATATTTGGTGCAGAAGAAATAAGATATAAATGGAGACGAAAGAGTGAAAATAAAAGATAAAAAAAAATAAATACATGAGGTTATTTGAAAGAGAGGAATTAATAAGCAAATGAAAAAAATAGTTTTTTATATTTTAAAATATTCATTTTGATCCTTTACTTTTAAAATTTGGATCAGTTTAATTCTTAAAAAAAATGAGCATTTTCAATTTTGAAAACATGATTTTTTTTTTTAATTTTTTTTTACTAATTTGAGGTTAAAAACAATTGAAGTTAAACAATTTTTTTTTATAGACATGATGAAAATATAATTTTATATTATTTTCTAGTTGCTTGTGAAACATACTTTTTTACGTAATTTTTATTATATTTATAATTTTTTTGGATTCAAACATCAATCAGATTCTATAATTTTTATAGATGCGAATTTAATTTTACAAGTTTTACTTATTGATTAGTCAAATTTTAATTTAAAATCAATCAAGTAACAAAATTAAAAATAATTATTTTCTAAAAAAAAATCAAATTAGTCCAAATATAAAAGATAAGGTACTAAAATGAATGTTTTAATAGATAAATGATCAAAAAAAATATGAAAGATAAAATAAAAAATCAAAAGTATAATTTAGTTTTTAAAAAGTGATATAAAATACTTATGAATTTAATGAGGATATATTGACACTTTAAATAATTATAATCACATAAATGATAAATTTGTTGACTTCTTTAATAATTATATCGACAGTCAATGAATTGTAAATTTTAATTAATCAACTATATAAATTGCTCTTTGTATAATTTGTGAGTGCTTTCATGGTGGTAGTGATAAATGTGACATTTTGAATGTTCTAATATTCACGACACTAGGAGACACCTGTAAAGATTATTTGACATTCAAGATAGAGGGAAGTTTAGATTAGGAATTGAATTAGATTATAATGGTATTTGAAGTTTTTATATACATGTGGGTTGTATCACGTGTTTTTCTAAGATGATCTTACATGTTTGTTACTAGAATCTCGTGATTATGCAGAGATTTAATTCTTGTATCATTATTTTAATTTTTTTTCAAGATTATGAAGCCAATATTATTGTTTGGTTGTTGCTTAAGTTAGAAATCCAAGTTTGCTACTAATTAAGTTATTTTAAATTTATTTTGTTTGTAATCTATGATTTATTATACAACAAATTTGTTGTATATTTGATTTATTTTATTATATATAATTTAAGATTTTTTATTATTATTTAAATATATTAATTTATGTAAGTCCTTTAAATATTAAAAAAAAAACTTAAAAAGTAATTCAAAATAAATATATAATTTTTTCTTATAACTAGTTGGTAAGTTGACCCATCAGGCCGTTCTAAAACTGAGAGAATTAGGATTTATGACCTATTTTCTTTTGTTATCCAACTCATTTTTTATGAGTAAATGATAAAGTCAAACTTAAACTAATCCAATCCATCACATTACCATTTAAAAAAAATTATCGACAAAGGTGATCCACTAATAAAATAGCTAATTGTAAGTTGTAACAAATAGATGAAAATCGGTGGCGACAGTTGGAAAAAAAATACCATTTCCTTGTAAAAAAGTTACAAATGTGTAGTTTAGTGATCACGGATAGATTATATTATAAACAAGTTATTCAAGAACAAATCTACGGCCAGCCAGCGGAGAAAAAAAGTACTACTTACTTACAATTATGACACGTTGCAATAAAAGCTTTTACATGTTTAATAAATTTACAGATAGACAAAGCAGATTCATTAGTCATTTAAGAACAGATATACGGCCAGCCATTGCCAAGTCTACAATGCATTTGGACTTAATATTATAGCTACCGTGCAAATTCAAGACGTGATCCATTTATTTATACGTATATCAAATTTTATATAAATTTTACTTTCTTTTAGATATTATACTTATTAGCTTCTATCAGAATATTGGATTTCAAATTGTATATTTCAATCAGTACTAATATACATATAAGCTAAGCTAAAATAGGAAACAAGACTAAAATCATGGTATTCCTATAATAACATAATCAAATCATTCCTAACTAAATCAGAAGGCTATAATCAAAATATTCCTATAATGACATAATCAAATCATTCCTAACATAATCAGAATATTCCTCCTAATATTCTGCTAACACCCTCCCTCAAACTCTAGTTGGAATGGTGGATGTCAACTTGAGTTTGCTTAAGAGATCTTTGAAGCGAGCAAGTTGATGTGTTTTGGTGAAGACATCGACAGCCTGGTCAACTGATGGAACATATCAAATGTATGGTACCGTTGGCAACATGATGACGCACAAGGTGGCAATCAATTTAAATATGTTTTGTGCGCTCATGAAAGACGTCATGATGAGAAATATGGATAACACTTTTATTGTCACAATGAAGCTTGGTGGAGGAAGGATGTGCAACACTCATATCAGTTAATAACCATCGTAACCAAAGTAATACAGAAGTAGCATCAGCAAGAGCATGGTATTCAGATTCTGTGCTAGAGCGAGAAACAACTGTTTGCTTCTTGCTACGCTAAGAAATAAGTGAATTTCCCAAAAAAAATAGTAACCCGATATAGAATGACGATCTGTTGGATTGCCTGCTCAATCAGCATCAGAATATCCAGATAGGACCAGAGATGAATTAGCAGAGAAGTGCAAGCCATGGAAAATGGTTCCTTTAATATAACGGAGAATTCGAAGAACTACTGAAAAATGTGATGATCGAGGAGCAGACATAAATTGACTGACTACATGAACAACATATGCAATATCAGGGCGAGTTACAGTGAGATAAATAAAACTACCAACAAGTTGCTGATACAAAGTGGCATCTTTAAGAGGAATGCCATCAAGAGGTGTAAGTTTGCATTTGAGTTCCAATGGGGTTGATTCAGTCTTGCAATCTGTGATACCTACTCGAGAAAGTAAGTCAGATGCATACTTGGCTTGGGAGAGGTAATAGCCTGTTGAGTCTTGGGAGACTTCTAGGCCCAAAAAATAGCGAAGCGTGCCAAGGTCTTTCATTTCAAATTGTTGACCAAGATAACTTTGTAATGCTAAAATTTCAGACTGATCATCTCCAGTTATTATCATATCATCAACATAAAGCAGCAGAATTACAATACCTCCTTTAGTTCGTCTAGTAAACAAGGCATTATCATGTGGGCTAGAAAGAAAACCAATTTTTGTAAGAGTAGAACTGAACTTGTCAAACCAGGCCTTAGGTGCTTGTTTCAAACCATATAAGGCCCGTTGAAGCTTACAAACTTTATGAGGAGAATGATAGCCAGGAGGAGGATGAATATAGACTTTCTCTGTTAGATCACCATGAAGGAATGCATTTTTGACATCCATCTGAAGAAGCTTCCATTTATGAACTGCAGCAATGGCCAAGAGACTACGAGCAGATGTTATACGGGCCACCAGAGCAAATGTTTCTTCATAGTCTATCCCATACTCTTGAGTATACCCTTTGGCTACCAGTTGAGCTTTGTAACGATCGAAAATTCCATCAGAAAGAGTCTTAATTTTATAGACCCATTTACAACCAATAGGGATCTTATCAAGAGGGAGATCAACTAGATCCCAAGTATGAGTCTTTTCTAAAGCCTGGATTTCTTCAGACATAGCTTGCTGCCAAATAGGATTAGTATGTGCTTCACAAAAAGAGGAGGGCTCATGAAGAGTTGCAATAGCAGAATAACAATGGTAATCACTAAGATATTGAGGAGGTTCTCTTACCCGAGTTGAATGACGAGTAGCAATTGTAGGTACAGTATCATCAACTAGAACAAATTCAGTAGGAGAAGGTGAGGAAGTGCCAATATTGAGCTCATTAGATGTATCTGTGTCAAGACTTGGAAATAACTCAATGGAGGGATCGGTAAAAAAAATAGATTCAAAAGCAATAGTATGATGAAATTTTGAAAGAGAAGAGAACATAGTATTTTCCCAAAGGATAACATGGCGTGAGATGCGTAATCTGTTAGAAATGGGATCCCAACAACAATATCCTTTATGTTCAATGCCATAACCAAGAAAACAACATAAACGAGCACGTGATTCTAATTTTGTGTGCTTATGAGGTTGTAAAAGAACAAAACAAGCACATCCAAAATGTTTAAGAATTGAGTAGTCAGGAGGCTTACCAAACAATTTCTCAAAAGGAGAAAATTTTTGAAGAACTAAAGTGGGAAGGCGATTAATAGTATAGACAATATTAAGAGCAGCTTCCCCCCAAAAATTTTCTGGACACGAGGCAGAGAGGAGAAGAGCACGGACAGAATCAAGGATGTGTCGATGTTTTTGCTCAACTCGACCATTTTGCTGAGATGTGTGAGGACATGAGCGTTGGACCATAATACCTTGTTGACTGAGAAATTGAAGCAAAGAGGAATCATGATATTCCATCGCATTATCGGTGCGAAGAGTTTTGATTGCACAAGAGAATTGAGCCTTAATCATATGTGCAAATGAGATGTAAATTTGGGTTAATTTAGATCTATTTTTTTATAAATATATCCATGTAAAACGATAGAAATCATCAACAAACAAGAACAAAGAATTTGTCCCAAGAACAAAGAAATCATCAAGAAACAAGACACATGTTTCTTTGGAAGGTGGAGAGATTTGAGCTCAAATAGCCGACCCATCCTGTGACCTGTCCCAAGAATTTGTCTCGTTTGTGGATCTTGTACCTGTACACCAAAAGGAGAAAAAAGAACACTTAGTCCTTGTTCACATAACTGACCAACAGAGATAAGATTAAGTGTCAAGTTGGGTATATAGTAAGTGTTAGTAAGAGTGAGATTGGGGGTGGATACTTGACCAATACGAGTGATGTTCATTTTATTTCCACTAGTTGTGTGGATTAGTGGTAGAGAGGAAACAAGTGATGCAGAGGACATTAATTTAATATCAATGGTCATATGATTACAACATGCAGAATCAAAAAACCAATGAGAATTACCCGAAGTAGTAGACATGGAAGTAGAGTTATTGCTAGAGATAACCTGTTGAGTAATTCATCAATATCACTCATAGTAATACTAGTGGAACCCTCAATGGCAGTAGCAGAGATATGAGACTCATTCTTTTTGACAACCTTAGGTTTGAAGGTGCCACTGTTTGGTTTTGGAGGTCGTGTGGGACAGTTCTCAAGAATGTGGCCAATATTATGACAATATATGCATTCTATAATGGGACAATTAGCAAACACATGGCCAGTTCGATTAAAAATTTTACAAGGGTGGTAGCTTGATTTTTGTTGTGAGAACCGAGCAATTGCCAGAGTAGCATCAAGAGGATTGGGTTTGTTTAGATTCAAACGTGTTTCTTCAAAAATAATCTCTTGCATAGCAGTATCTAATGATGGGAGTGGGTGTCGATGCAATAATGAGGCGCATACAGCTTCATATTCTGGTCGTAGAGCCATAAGAACTTGAATTAGACGAAGGTGATCTTCACTGATTTTGGCTTGAGATAGTTGATGCCAAATTGGTTGTACTTGGGCAAGGAAATCATTCACAGATTGGTCAGATTCTTGCTTGGTGTTGTGAAGTGTAGTCCACAACTGGTAATAGTGAGCAAGACCGGTGGTCTCATAATGGCTAGACAAAAAATCCCAAATTTCTTTTGCAGAATCATAAGTAGCAAATTGAATATGAATAGATGGAGAAGAGGTGTTGTGGAACCATGTGATTACCTGATGGTTTTTGCTATCCCAATTCTCAAGACGATTAGCAAATTTTGCATCAGTTTCACTTGCTTCCTTGGTTGGCTGTTTGATATTGCTAGTGACAATACGCCAAAGCTTACGACCAATCAAGAAACTTTTCATTGCCTGAGCCTAAAGAGTGTAATTTGATCCCGTCAAGACAATTGTGATGGGTTTTGAAAATTCAGATTTTTCCATGATGAATGTGGCAGAAAGATAAGCAGAGCCAGAATAAATTATTACAGGACAGAAAATGACGAGACAAAATTCGTCAAGTTGCAGAACACCATAATGATTTGGTGGCTATGATGGTGTGGCTGGAAAAAAAATAGAGGAGGCTAGGATTCGTAACTCAAGCTTTGCATACCATATTAGCTGATATTAGAATATTGGATTTCAAATTGTATATTCCAATCAGTATCAATATACATATATAATTGAAGCTAAGCTAAAATAGGAAACAAGACTAAAATCAAGGTATTCCTATAATAACATAATCAAATCATTCCTAACTAAACCAGAAGGCTATAATCAAGATATTCCTATAATGACATAATCAAATTATTCCTAACATAATCAGAATATTCCTCCTAATATTCTGCTAACAATACTCAATTACTCATGAGTCATCATCATATGCATAAAAATTGATTGATAAATTATCAAACAATTTTTAAATTTTATAAAATTTGTATAATCAACCAAATAAATACGATAATTAGAATAATTAAATCTACATTATATAAAAGTTATTAAAGATGTAACCCCAAGCGTGTGGTTCAGCGGTAGGCGTTGATCCACGCTTAAGCAAGGTCAGGCAGTGTTTTAAAACCTGGACCAACCCGGCCGGTCAGACCGGTTGGACCGGGAACCGGTGGTCCAGCCGGTCCGAATCTGAAGTTGGATCGGTTATGCAGTCGACCCGTTTCAAACCGGATTGAACCGGTCAATTTTCCGGTTCAACCGGTGAACCGGTGGGTCAAACCGGTTCAACCACTTTTTTTTCTTATTTTTTTTTAAATTTTTTTAAGGGACCATAAATAACAAAAATAATAATGAAAATTGAATCTCTTAATGAAAAAACAAGAAGTCTTATTAAATATAACAATGACTACTTGTTCTAATATATTTGTTTGCAATATATACAACTTAAATAACTTTTATAGTATATTATTAATTTTAAATTATATATTTAATAATGCAATATTTATGTAAATATTACATATATTATTTTGTGATATTAATTGCAAGTATATTATATATGTACATATTATTTATATTTTTAATTTGTATTAATATACCGTTTAACATGTAATTTTTTTATGTATTTTTTTACAAAATAAAAATAAAAATAATTTTAAATAAGATAGAAAAATTGAAATTTAAAATAAGATATGAATTTATTAAAATTTATAAGTATAAAATATATTTAATATGAATATTTTTTTAATAAAAATAAATAAAAATCGAGTCATGCGGTTCAACTAGTGACCCACCGGTTCAACTAGTGACCCACCGGTTCAACCTTTGACCCACTGACCCAGTACCTTAACCGGTTCGATGACCGGTCCAGTTTTTAAAACTATGAGGTCAGGGGTTCGAATCCTGCCTTGTGTATGCAGCCGCGTTAAATCCTGTGACCAGCTATCTCACCCTTTGAGGTGCCTCCAACGTAGCGAGGAGATTAGTCACTGCTATCGGCGGTGAATACTCCAGGAACGAACCTAAAAAAAAAAGAAGTTATTAAAGATGTAATTCATTAGCTTTCACGTATGTCAACAGATTTTGTCCTATATATAATAATTTTATATCAAGATTGAAATTATTGATCATAAATATAAAATATAAATTAGTTTATAAAAAAATTATTATACACAACAATTTATGATTGAATATTATAAGTTGTAATTAAATTTCATTTCTTAACTATTATTTTTTATTATTGCAAGATAAAGGAAATAAGGGATGAATTGTTTGTTTCTAATAAATTTCCGAATGAGGTAATAAAAAAATGAAAAAGGCGTGAAACATGATCTCTAAGATAAGGTGTTTCCTAATTAAAATAATCAAACGAGTGCTGAAAAGGTTTGAATGTTTGACTAAAGAAGATAGAGAGTTTGACAGCCACCTTTGAACCTTCTTCAGTTCTTCTTCTACTTGGCCTTTTATAAACCACACTCCCTCAACAAAGTTAAACACAATACTACAATACTCAAAAACAAGACAAAACAAAATTAAGCATTTCCAACACAACACAACCATGATGGCTCATACTACATCACCACCACCGGATAAAACCGAAACCTCGTCAAGCCTCGCCACGCTGCACCCCGACATCATCCACGCGCACATCCTCACGCGCCTCGACGGCGCCACGCTGGCCTCCGCTGCCTCCGTCTCATCCCTCATGCACCGCCTCTGCACCGAAGACGATCTCTGGCGCCACATATGCACCGCCACCTGGCCCTCCTTGCAAGACCCCTCCGCCCGCCACGTCATCTCCACCATCCCCGGCGGCTACCGTTCCATTTTCTCCGACGCCTTCCCTTCCCTCCACCACTTTTCTCTCCGCCCCCACCGCCCACCGCCGCCTCCGCCAGAGCTAATCTCCGCCGTGGATATATATTATCAGGGAAAACCTGTTTTCTCGCGCGTGAAACGCACCCAAACGCAGAAAAACTGGTTCCTCTCCTCGCCCCTCTGGCTAGACGCGCTCGAACCCAACGAGGTAAAGAAAAAAAATAGTAAATATATTAGCGACCGATTTTATCCACGAAAATCATCATAAAATTTCACGTAACTGACAGTAACAGTTTTTTAAAACTTACGTGTAAATTAATTATTTTATTAGGACGCATTTGTTAAAAAATTATTTTTTTCCAAATCCGTCGCTAAATTTCGTCACTAAATTGGTCTCTAAAGTAAACTTTTTTTAATTTATTGATTATAGTTGATTCCGACGACGGTGAAGTTTGCGAGGAAGGACGAGGAGTGGCTGAGGCATTTCGAGGAGAACCTGAGCGTGAGCTGGATAGTGGTGGACCCGGCGCAGGGGCGGGCGGCGAACGTGTCGAGCCGTGGGGCGGTGGCAGCGCGGCGGCACTGGCTGACGCGGGACTTGGAGGTGGTGTACGCGGCGGAGATGGCGGGGGAGCGGCAGCATGCGATGGAGAGGGTGCAGTGTGTGGTGAAGGTCACGTGCTGCGGGAAGGTGGGCGGGGAGCTGCACGTGAGGGAGGTGAATTTGGTGATGGAGGACACGGAGGGGCGGCACGTGACTGGGAAGGAGGGTCTGGCCATTCTGCAGAGGGCCATGGAGTGCGGAGAAAGGAAGAGAATTGATCACGTGAGGGATAAGGAGAGGTTTGAGAATTTCACGTGCTTGATGAAGGAGAAAAGAGAGTGTAAACGTAAGAGGGAGAAGGCAAAGGATGTTGCTTCTACTTTGCTCGCTTTTCTTGCTCTTCTATTCTTTTGCTTCATCGCTGGATCAAAGACCTAGCTATACTATACTATCACATTAACCAGAATCATTACACCAACACTTTAACAAAGCAAGTCATCACATCTCACAACATATGTATTTTAGATTTAGATTTTTTAATACTCATATAAATTACACACTCCATTTAATATTATATTTATATATATGTGAAGTTTCTTATTCTTTTTACTCATTAATTTCCTTGTAATGGGAAGGTGAAATTTTACATCTATTTGGCTGTCATGTCCTTCTCTACTTGTTGGGAATTTTCATTTTCTTGGTTGTATCTTGTATGCTTCTAGGATGTTTCACTTATGACTAGATATAATATTGTTGGTTCAATTTTGGTGTAATTTTTTGTGGAATTTAAGTTGGACTTTTGCTTCATTTTGGTCATGGGTTCCGTTGATTTTGGTGGAGTGAGAAAAATTGGTAAACCAACGTCTTTCCTCATGCTCCCATTTATTTAATTTTGATATGACGGCTACATCGAAATGCCACGCCACTTCTCTCCTTCTCAATCTGAGAAGCTATAGAGGTTTTATCAAAAAATAAATTTTTTATTTAATTGACGTCCATTCTTAGTATAAAAGAAATATTATTGATTAAAACATATATGAAAGAGACATTATGTATCTCTATATATTTTATTTTAAAATAAATGAGAGCTCATCAGTTGTAATAAAAGGAATAAAATAATTTAATTAAAATGTGTACACTAAAAAAATGTTTCTATATAATAATTTATTGGATAGTATTTTTTTGACAATTTTTAATTGAATGTAATTAAAAGAGCAGAATTTATTAAATGAAAAAGAAAATATAATTAGACAATAATATAAAAAACGTTTGTTTATTTATTTATTTTAGAAAGCGTCTAAGGCACATTACGCAAGAAAATATTATTTACACACCCACGTGGGTGACGGGGTAAGAAACTAAAGCAACGTATATTATTATTCATTGATGTTAGAGCTTTCAAAACTGACTGATTACGCCGAGGGACAATTTAAAAAATTCGGAGCACAAACCTGGCTTATCTTTTACTAAGTTACTCTTTGGTCTTTTTTTTTTTTTATTATTTAAAAGGTTAACTTGATATTACAGTTAAAAGTTTGATCGATCCCTTAAAATTTTTAAAAAATATTTATTATTATTTTTTAATTTAAATTGACGATGTTATTTTCTCATACATGTTATTTTTTTATGTATTATGTGTACAAGAAATTAATACTATTAATTTAAATTGGATGAAAAAAGCAACCTTTCATTATTTTAGTGTCACTATAGGTATAATATATGTAGATATATACCTATTTGACATATAGCTACATACAATTTTAGTGTTGATTTTGAATGAGATTTAACAATATATTTTGTATGACACTATAGCCTATACTTACACTCTTTAACAATATACCAACATATATTATATTTATTGTGTGGGTAAAAGTAATTTTTAATGACACGTATTATGTTACTATAGGGTGTGTGTCACTATACGACAATTTTCTTGTAGTAAATTAGTTTATTTTATTTTTATAAAAATTATTTATATATTTATATTTATATTTGATTTTGTTGGAAAAAAGTTTTGGAGGAAAAAGAAGTTAAGAATTTTGGAAGAAAAGAAATTATTGTAAAACTTCTTTTCTTTATATTGTTAGTAGATGTTATAATGATGATCTCATGATGTTGCTCTCATTTACCAATTATGTGATCTCATTATATATTAAAAAGAAAAAACTCACGAAATATATTTAACTAAGTTAGACATTTTTTATGCTATCCATTGAAATCTAAATGACTAACATGTAACTTAAAAAATCAAAGATTCAACTTAATCAATATTTGTAATAAAATAAATAAACAAATTGTTTCAATATGAAAACTCAAAAGTTTTAAAGATTGTTTATAATTCGAGTATTTGAAAAGTGTGTAACATATTTTTTCTTTAAAACTATATGTTTCAATTTATACTAAAATTATTATTTATGAGTCTCGTAATTTTCGTAATTTTTGTTATAAAATTTTGGCATGATTGATATTACATTATAACCTTCAATCAATGTATTAATGATGTTGATCTTCATATTAAATCTTGGTTTAATAAATATCTAATCATCTCTAAATTCAAACAACTAACTTGAGCATTATAAAATAGGTAGACTTCTCAAAATATTTCTAAGATGCTACACTTGCTTTCTAGCCTTGAATACAAGGTGCATAAAAGGTTGTAGGTGACCCTTTCCATATTTTACCAATTAGTTGAGGTTCCTTTAAACATTCTCGCGACAATACACTTGTCTCCAACCTATAAAAATGGTGTGTATGACATGCATGCATTCCTTTTCATATTTTGTCAATTAAATTAGGCCCCTTGAAATATTCTCAAGACAATACACAAAGAAATAAATAAATAAGAAACAATATATTTCATTAAAGATATAATTGTAAATTTTAATTCTAAAACCTTATTGGATATTTTAAATAATTTTTACAAAGTTTATCTAAAAAGTTGAACTAGTGCAAGCAAATTATAAACCTTTTTTAAAAGTTATTTGAGCAAATTTAACAATTGACAAATTTATTAAAACAATTTTTTTGTTGACTTATTCAGCTTAAATGCCTGTAATTAAAACATCATGAAGATCGAACCTAATGAATTGCTACTACGAATCCTACTGATGACGTGGACCACCAGTTTTTCTACCTCATTCATTGATGTTTTGCTCCATGGATTATGAAGGGATTAATGTAGACCCCACTTTATCTTATATGATCCAATGTGGCACAACGTCATTGAGTAACTCTCGCATCCATGCAAACGCAATCCAAACCCAATCTAATTCAACATTTGCCAGAAAATAACAATAATATCAAGAATAGGAACACAAAAACCACCATAGCCACTATTTGCTCGCACTTCTTATTCAGTGGCATTCATCACTCTCAAAGATCAGAGCCAAAATGACAACCACCTTCGCGACCGTCGCAGGACTCGGTGGCGCATCACTGTCATCCACCTCCTCTCGTCTCACCTCAGGTATCATATACATTAATTTGTCATATAGTGTCAGTTTTTTGAAAATTGATTTTGAATGAAATATGTAAAACTTAATATAAAGTTTTCCATCCAATATATATAATAAAAGTTATCTAAGTTGTTTTAATTTAAAATCAATTCTTGACATATGATTAACTAAGATTAAATACACAACCATTTATCTAACATCATGTTTAATTGTTATTTTAACGTAATTTTGGATCACATAAAGTCAAATACACTCAAAATTATCATCAAATACTTAATTAATTAATTAGTATAAGATTGTTTCAGTTTAATTAGTGATTTTGAGTTTGAATTTTAAATATATAATTATAATAAATATTAAATTATCCATAATGATGATACCTATCGTATGGGAGGCATTATCTACGTATGTTAAACCAGATTGTCTCATGTGGAAAAAACTTGTATTCTACACAATACAAAAATATACTTAAAAATTACTCACCAAGGTGTACAATATTGTAAACTCTTTGATATCAAGTTTTATTTTCATGAATAAAATAAAACTCATAATTTAAAAAATTGTTCCTAACTTCCTATAAACTGGGAATTGAAGATGAGCATGTTGTGTTGTAATTTGTTTGCAGGGTTTGTGAAATCGCCAGTGAGTGCTAGGAACCCCTTGAGGCAAGCTGTGGCAATGGGAAACGGTGGGAGAGTTACATGGTAATATTTTAGTAGAAGATAGATTATTTAATTTGTGTGAATTTGAAATGAAAGGAAAAGTTAAATGAAGGGTGGCGGAGAAGATTAATTAATTAATTAGTGTGATTTAGAAGTTGAAGAAAAAGTTAAATGAATGGTGACATTTTGTGAGTTGATGCATGAAGCTTCCAGAGGAATTGGCTGCGGGCAGATTACAGTGTGATCGGGTTTGGGTTGATCGGCTGGATCGCACCCTCAAGCGTACCGGCTATCGACGGTAAAAGTCTGACTGGGCTCTTCTTTGAGAGCATCGGAACTGAGCTTGCTCACTTCCCCACGCCTCCTGCCCTTAATTCCCAGTTCTGGTTAGTCACTTCACCCTTTCTCTTTTTCTATCATTCTTTATTCTTAGTCAATTAATTCTTATTTACTTTAGCTTATATTAATATTAATATTAAGAAAATGACAATAAGAAATGGAAATATTTCTGAAAAATTTGTGCATGATTGTAATCAACAAGGTCAGATAACAACAAATAAAATCAATTTTTCAATTCAAAATTATTTCTTTAAACCCATACACATAGACATAGTCTTAATTAGCTTTGAGATGCTAGGATAACTGAGAAAAACAATAGATGAATTACAGAGTCTTGATCTTATAACTTTATATCAGAGTTGCTGTTTTTTTTTTTTTTTTTGAATTTAGTTAGTTTATATTTCTTTTGACTTATTTTAAAGAAATAATATTATTTTTTACAACTTACAGAATTTTTTTTTTCAAAATTAATTCCAAATAAACATGTATTTAGTATATACCTGCAGTTTAAAAGGCTTTAAATTCCTATTCCCTAATATTTTAACACAGTTGTGTATTTCACTATTATATTAGTCAACAAGACAATGATATTTAAATTCTTATTTTGGCTATAAAAGATTATATATTTAAAAATAGTTTGGATCATGATATATACACCTCATTTTTTTTGATAAGTACACCCTATTTTTTTAAAAAAAAAATTAAAATTTTAAAATATCCTAAATTTGTATTATTTTTATTTTTTAATTTTACACTCCTAACATTTAATTTAATTCTCTTTTTTACATATCTCTTTCCTTTATTTTCACATGTACCCCCTTAATTTTTCTTCACCCCACCTATTTTGGTAGGTAATTTTAATTCTTTTAGTTTTACATTATTCTTTTTCCCTTCCTCTTTCAGTTTTCTCATTGATTAGTACTCTAGAATAGTGAAAATGTCTTTTTCATAACACTAAATTTGATATTAAAGTTTTTGGATGTGTGAAAGGAAAGGAAGTGTTAAAAGAAAAAATGTGTGTCTAGTCTGATAGAAACTATCGAGGAAGTTACACTTACCTACAATGTTATGGCCTACCAGTTCTATGATTTGGGTGCATGTGAAAAAGTGAAAGAAGTGAGAAAATAAGAGAGTAATAAAAAAATTAAGAGAAGTAAAACTACCTATTGAAATAGGTGATGAATTAGAGAAAGACAAGATAGTACATGTGAAAACAAAAAAAAGAAAGAGGAAAGAAGTGTGTGAAAAGAAAAATTAGTAAATTAAAAATTAGAGATGTAAAATTAAAAATTTTAAAAATAAAAAGAATTATGAATATTTTAGAATTAAAAAAAAAATAATAAAGGAGGTGTACTTATAAAAAAAGGAGGTATATATATCATTAGCCAAATAGTTTTGCGTAACTTTAAAGATAAAAATTATGGGAATAGGGACTTGGGCATAGAGAGCAAATGCTCCAACGTGTAAGCCCATTTAGTTTAGTGGGCCAAAGTTTGAAGTATCAGAATATTTGTGTCTATTTGCTGTTGTTTTGTCTTCTCTTGTACAATTTCAATAAATTCGATGATTGTTTCTATCAAGAGTAAAAAATACACTTTATTTTTTCGTGTATGTTATTTAAAAATAAAAATAAAAACAATTGAATTGAATATGAGTGAACTGTTAATAATTAGGAGGGTATGCAATTTTGAGTAATTGTGAATGTAAAATAAGATTAAAAAAATAGTGGACATCAAAACTGCAAAATATCTCTTATATATATAATATAAATTAATAAGTCTTTTTTTTTATAATTTTTTTATTTTAACTTAGACTATATTTGAATAAGTTTCCTACAAATATTTATAAAAAAAATGAAATATATTTTTTTTCATAAATTATCTTATAAACAAGTTAAAAATTAACCTTAAAAAAAATAATATGATACAAAAACTCTTACAAATTAAATTATTTATGAAATAATTTGAAGTTATGAACAATATTTAACATTTTTTAATTTTTTCTTACAAATAAATTTGTTCAAATATTAAAATTTTAATTGATTACAATATTATCTTTCCCCACCTTACACATTAATTATGTATCAACAAATTTTTTTTTGACATGGATAAATCGATTTCTATATTTTTCTAAGCGTTAAAAACCTTATCAATAATATTTGAACAGACCATAGCATTTTATAAAAAGAAATTATCAATTTAAAGTATAAAGTTCAATAAAATGAAGGTCCCACCGAGATTTGAACTCGGGTTACTGGATTCAGAGTCCAATGTCCTGACCACTAGACCATGGGACCATATATATCTGTAGGGGCAATTTATTCAATAATCTACTAAAGGTATCTACTGGTGTATCTCTTAATGAACATTTCCAACCTGACATAATAATTAATACGAGGCAAACATCATGAGCAGGTTATGGCTGGTTACGTGGCACCTCGGGTTGTTCATCTGCCTCACTTTTGGGCAAATTGGTTTCAAGGGAAGGACTGAGGACTACTTTTGAATTCCAAACTTATGTTCTTTTTTTTTGTTCCCCCACTTTTGTGTCCCAGTGCCTTGCTATCTATGATGTATGACTCTATGCTACCTTTTCCCTTCTTACTAGGAAAAATTTGTCTAATATCACCTTCATAATGTTGTATATTATTATTGTTGTACTTCTCCTCATCAATGCCCCAACTTTAGTCCTGCAAATTTTCAAAGGGTAGCCTGTAGTTTCAGTAACATATCATTATCATAATTATTGATCAAGAGAAAGAAATCATCTCTACTGCTCTAATGTTTTTTTCAAAATCAAGTTTAGGATTATGAATTGAATTTTCAAATTGAATATACTATTGAAATTATTTAATATTTGGGATTTTTATGTCTAATAAACTGACAAGATAAAGGTGGTGATTATATTCGAATATGTGTGATGGTAATTTTTGAAAGAGACGAATTTTGAAAAATGTAAGAAATCATTAATAATTAATTGATTTTTATCTGGTTCATCATTTAGAAGTCACTCACGGCACCACTTAATTGATTTTTAATTGTCATTTATTTCTTTAATCTCTTAGAAAAAGTATTAAGATGATATTAAAAAAATTCAAATGTCACCTATTTTTAATTTTATAGTCATTTATTTATTTATTTATTTTATCTTATATACAAATATTTAAGTGGTGTTTATTTTCTTTTTGTAGCCTTTTCTTTTTATAGTATGTTATTATTATTTTAAAGACTCTATATGGTCAAATAATTTTATTAGTCTTCCTTCTATATCAATTTAATTGAAAGGATTTTATTATAATTGATTTAAGAATTAAAGATTATTTGTTTACTTTTGCTTATGAATCAACGAACCACTATAGTGAACTCAGCGAATAAATTGAGATAGTATGAATGAGATTCTATGTTTTAGTAACATCAATTTGACTGATGTAAAAATAAATAAATACTAACATTAAATAATAATTGACATTTTGAACTCTTGAGCACACCAACAAAATTTTCCTGCCCTATCATTATTCTTCACATATTTATTGTTTGTGAGTCTCCAATCGTACTATCGAAGAACTAATTACAAGCAATGGTTTCAAAAGTTACTCATTTTCTTTCAAGTTTCAACCACTCTAGGTAGACCATTCGATGATGCACTGTAATTATTTATAATGAGGTGTTGGAAATTGCAACTAAAAACTATGAAAAATCACTACAAGAAATATTACATATAGTGACATTTTTTGACATATAATTACATATAATTTTAGTGTTGATTTTGAATGAGATTTAATAACATATTTTATGTATCACTATAACTTATGTCCACACTTTTTAATAATATACCAACATATATTATAATTATTGTGTAGGTAAAAGTAATTTTTAGTGACATGTATAGTTTCATTATAGGGTGTGTATCACTATATGATAAATTTCTTATAGTAAACACAACCTTAGTTGCAATATTGACGACATCATAGTTCCCTTCAAAAGGAATTGTTAATGTGTAGAACAAAACATTCAATCTGAAGTTGCTCAAAGAAAATGAAAAACTTTAATAATTCAGTTATGCTTATGAATTAACAAGATCTCATTCATAAATCATTTACCATTGTAACATCCACTATATCATAAAGATATTTACTTTATTTTTATTATTTATTACTTTGACTAATTACAAATATCGACTTTTTTTTCCTCATTACTTTTGTATTACTTTTCTCATAAAAGTATTAACACTATATGATATTATATATAAAGAGAAAAAGAGATAGATAAATAGAATTTAAATATATGATCATCATAACATCGACGAAATACATTATATATATATATATATATATATATATATATGAAAGTCAATCTTAGATACCTTAGTCATACACAACAAAATGTGACCTAGGTTAGAGTAGTATATATATGGCTATACTATATTTATCCCAAAGTCTAGAAGGTCTAATAAAAAGTCAATAGTGAGTAAAAAGACCATATCCTTCAAAAGAGTACTTTGCATCTATTATTTTTATTTCCTCATCATTGTTGTCGTGATAAACTTTGATATACCAAAAATACCTTAGATAACTATAGGAGATGAGAAGACTCTTCATCTTATAAAATATCTCATTCTACTCGAATCATAGTCGTATATGAAAATAAACACAAAAAATGAGTGAGATTTCATAAGCCCCATTCTTTTTCCTCAATAGCTTTAAAAATACACAATCATCAAGCAAATAATTTTGGAAAATTCTATGGTCTGACCTACGTTATCATAACTCAACCATAATTTTTTACTAGACACATGAATTCCTACCATTTCCCTAATGATTCACTAATCATTAGGAAACCTAAGGGAGTAGTATATTCTTTCATAAAGTACAAACATCTATGACATTTTTGAATAATCTATTTTTTACTAGACATATGAATTCCTACCATTTCCTCTTTAAATATTAGTTTACAAACACATTTTTACATTATTTATAATTTGACTAGATTAAGTTTGTTTGATACACAATCTTATTTATAGAGCTTATAACTTATTTTCATAAATTAATTAACTTAGTTTATAACTTATAAGTTTTTAGTTTTTTTTCCCCTTTTATTATCATCATTAATTTATTTAAAATAACTTTTTATCCTTTTTAATTTAAAAATTATTGTTTCTATATATTAGTCTCTCACTTTTATTATTAAATAAATAAGAGTAAATTATGTTATTCTTCCATAAGAGATAAAAATATAATATTACTCTACCCTCTTATGTAAAATATATAATTTAATCTAATTAACTTATTTATTGTTAAAAATTACATGTGCATAATTTATGAATTCATATCCAAATATTCAACGGACTAATTAATAATAAAAAAAGGTGAAACTTAAAGGAGTATTACATAAATTATCTAATAAAATTCTAATTGATTCGAAAGATTTCTTACCAATTATTTACTAATGATAGTTTTGTGTTGAAGAGATTAACCATACAATAACGAGTTCAACTTGGAACCGTTTGGCATTATTCCTATTGAGAAAAAGTACATTGAAATTTAACTTTTTTTTTTTCTCCGTTTGCGATTGCGGGTGACTTGTGTCTTATAAGAACAAACACAAAGGAGTTCACTGAGTTTATTGAACTAGTGGTTGGACCAAAATTTATTTTCATCCATCGTTTCATCTAGCCAACGTAGCTTGTCTACAATGCTCAAATTAGGGAGGTTTCTCTGCAACATTATCATGTGATGCCCCCATTTTTGCTTCTTTGAACTTAAATAATTTTCTGTCTTAACTCTTATTTGCCATAAATTTCCCCCCTTTACCAATTACCATGATTTCTTATCTTGCCAAAGAGCGTCGAGCCAATATGGGTTAGTATAAGTGACTAAAGATTTGAATTAAACTTTCATTTTTCTCATAAATGTAAATTTGAATTCTCTAATATTATTAAACTTCTGATTAGTTAACAACATTTTTGAGAGGATTCTTTGTAGTTTAAATGCATCTCTATTTCTCAAGTTTGTTGATATTGTTAGGATGACAATATTCAAACATTCAAAATGTTATATGCTTTGATACTTGATAGTTGGTTACACTTTTATCCTATAAAGAGAATTTTGGTTAGTTAAGGTCTTTAAGGAAAGTTTTTTGACTCTTAAAGACTTTTTGATGTATTAGAACAAATTTCAATTGAGACTAAAAAGTAAGAATGATTTAGATGGAGATTAAAAAGTAGTGACGGATTCAACAATTTTAAATAGTGAAGGCAATATTTTTTATATAAATTTGTAGCAATAAACATATAACTTTACATTTTTTAGAATAAAAATATACATTTTAATTGTTTTCTACGAGATTTCATATTCTAAAATTTTTCCTGAGACATATGATAACATTGATATTAAGTACTTATTCGCGGAAGTCCTTCAAGATACAACAAGGTTGTCTCAAGTAATTTGAGGAATAGAAATGACAATCTATGTAACAATTACTTGAATTGGTCTATAATGATAATTTTAAATATGTTTAAATATAAATTTAAAATTTTTTTACTAAAAAATACTTTTAATGTATAATAAAAAAACTCTAAAAAAATCCTTATAAACTATATAAATCAGGCTCTTTAAGTATATATTTAGTTGCACATAGAGGATCCAAGTTTAATATCAAATTAAAATCAATGATATGGAGTGTCTTTAGAAACTAGTTGAGTTCAACTCAACTAAGATTGAAAAAAAGTTACACTCAGTCAGAAACTTTGTTTTTTCTATATTGAAACGTATATTCTTTTGTTGAACGTGATTTCAAACTGGTAACCAAACATAGTCATGATAGCTTTCCTTTGAATGTGGAAAACCACGTTATCAAAGCATGACGAAACATAGCCTTAATATGTCATTAATGGTCTTCCCAAATACAATTGATCAGTGGTAGTGGTTTTCATTATAAACAAAGACCTATGTGAAGAGGCAGTGGACTAATTTGAAAACTGAATGGGGATATACCCACCCGTTTCCTTGTCCTATAAAAAAGTGTTGAGTTACGTCCTTGGGAGCATATCTGAGTAGTAGATACCGTGAATCTAAGACACAGTACTAGTAGAGTAAAGAAAGCGATAAAAGGTGGTGGCTGAATGCTGAATGCTGAATGCTGAATGCTGAATGCTGAATGGACGAAGAAGATTAACTTGGTATTAATGCTTGTGCCGTGCAAGTTCCCGCATACTTCCAGACATAACGGCCAAATGTCCAAACGAAACCACACTCTATGTTCCCATGCCAAAACCAAACAATCATCATAATACCCAAAATAACCCTCGTGAGGGCCTGCACACAACATTTTCCCTGTGTTTCCTTTACGACTAAAAGCCATGTTGAACCGTTTCTTAGGCCCCACATCGTCCTGTTACTTCTTGACATGATTGATTGCGAGTTTTAAGATGCACTACCTCACATTGGAGTAGGATTGCATTAGACAGTAGACACCCCCTCAATTATTATTCCGTACTAGTAATTTTTTGGCCTAACTCTGCAACTGTAATGTAATGTGTAACCTATTTTTTCTCCCTTTGTTTTATCTCACTTTCAATTATCTTACCTTACTTGATTTTCTCCATAAACGTCAGTGGAAATCTGTCTTAATTTGGTTGTAACGTTGGGGTTATCCCTATCTCATTGTTAATTTTGCTGACTGTCAAATTAAGAAAACAATAAATCAGTGGTATGACTGCTAATGATTTAGCATTCAATGCATCAATATATTGGAGTACTACTATCTTCCCACATGGTGAGACGTGACAATAATTAGTCCTCATCTTTCTATTAATCATCTTTCAATCATATCAAGAAAATTATTGGGATTGGTCCAATTAGAATACTAAGTTTTTAACTTCAAGGACTAATGCAGAAGGAAAAGAAAAAATTTTCTGGACAACAAAATCAGTTTATTGAACCAAAATATGTTCAATCACAAGAGAGATGAAATAAAATAATGTTATAAAAAGCATCACTGGAATATGTTGATGAATTAATTTAATTATAGAAAATGGTGGCATGGATGCCGTGAAAAGTCTGCAATATGGACAGATTAGAAGAACATTCCAGGTGTGATCAGGATTTAAGTGTTAAATGCACAATATGTTATAGAATTACAGAATCAGAAATGAATCAATGCAGTGCAGAGAATCATGCCAATAAATCAAGGCAATAAATTAATATATTACTGTAGTATATAGTCTTGGTAGGATGGACGTTTCCTTGAAGTTATAAGTAACAGAACACAACACATGCACGTCCCTGATTGAACGCACATGCTCCTCACGTGTCTGCCACGTTGTCTCTTGCAGTCTTTTTAAGGGGTTTTTCCAAGGAATCAGAGGACCAATAAACGGTGTGCACCTTCCCTCTCACGAGATCTCTCTCACTTTTTCTTTCTTTCCCTCTCACAAGCATACTTCACTAAACTCAACTTAAAGCTTGAGTTTATTTCCATCTCAAACGTATCTTTCCATTTTTTGACATGTTCCTACTTTCTATGGTCATCAACCCCCTTTAGCCGTTCAAAAATAATAGTGGAAGTAGAAGAAGATCTTTGATGACCCACTTTGCTAAATTCAAGGCTGAATAGTCCCATGTTGAGAAAAAGAAGATGATGATGCTGACCACAACTGTTATCACCTTGCTCCTAGGAACTTTGCGCAACTAGCACACTACCACCACCCTTATCCCGTGAAAGAATCCTCATGTAAATCTCTCTCACAATTCTCATCACCATGCCCTCGTGTCATCACACCAACACCAACAACCACCTCAACCTCAACGAAGGTCTCACACAGAACCACAACAAGACAAGGAAACGAGGTTGTTCCTCTTCCTCCTCATCCTCTTTGGTACGAAGATACCGTTTCAAGAGAGCCATTTTGGTTGGGAAAAAAGGAGGGTCTAGCACCTCAGTTCCTTTGTGGAAGACTAGGACGAGTTCTCCTTCTCTTCCTGCACAACACACAACGAAGCCTTTGCATTCTTGTGCCTCCATGTTGCCCTCCAAGGACAAGGAACTTTCCGTGTCAGCGAGGAAACTCGCTGCTACGCTGTGGGAAATCAATGATTTGCCTCCTTCGAGGGTCAAGAAGGAATTCGAGGTTGACCAACTGAGAGCGTGCAAGGAGAAGGTTCGAGGCAGAGAGAAAGGTGTCAGATCGGGCTTGTTGAGGCCACAGATGTCAGATCCATCGCATAGTCCTGCCTCGGAGGTGAATTCATTTTAACGTTTTTTTTTTCTTTCTTTTTGTTGCTTCGTGGGGTGTGGTTTGATTTTTTTGCTTTCGGTTTCTTTGTGCAGAGAATGAAGGGGCTTGAAGGGGATAGCTGCAAGAGAAGAGTGTCGGGGTTTTCCCATCAACTTCTATCGGGTGATTACTATTTGGATGCTCTTGATGCTCATATCAGTGCCCATTTTATTGAGGTAAAGAGTGAATTTGTTTATTATTTTATTTGGGATTGGGAGTAAGGGTTCTAGCTCAATTGGTTTAGCATACGATAGTTGTTGTAAACTTTTTTGGTACAAAGTTCAATTCCGATGAATCGACTTAGGATTTAGGATCCAATTGAAAAGTATGAGACTCGAGTCTAATGTTACAAGTATAGAATTTTAGTTAGAGGTTTGTTAATAAGGCCATGGGACCTCCAACTACAATAAATAGCTTTTGTAATTGTGGTATGAGATTCTAGTGTAGCCTTTATAAGGCTATTATCAGATTAAAATAAGCGGCACTTGATACGATGTTTTAAATTGTTATTAACGAATGGTTTGAGTTTTAAAGTAACAACCATGACCTTATAGCTCCTACTGTTATTTCACCCAGAACCAGTATGATATGTCCCTTTTACATGTTTTTTGATTTGGGATTTGCATTTCAATTGAAAGATATAGGTCTGATCTGTTAAATAATTTATACTTTCTTTGCAAATAATGGTATCTTGTATTTGTTGGCAAGGAAGAAACTGAGCTATGTAGAAAAGTTGAAATGCAGGAGGTGGAAAATCAGTTAAGAAATGAGAAGAATCGTGGGAAATGCACGGGTGGTGTTAAGAACCGTCTGAAGGAAGCTAGAAGTGGCCTATCTACATCAAAGAAGCTTCTAAAGGTGTTGAATCAAATGTGCCTTAGAGAGCAGCAAGCATCAAGCATGCCTCTTGTTTTGGCTCTGGGGAGTGAGCTTGATAGGGTGTGCCACCAAATTGATCAACTGATCCAAGAACAGCGCTCGAACTCGAACCAGAACGATATAGAGCATGTCATGAAGCATTTTGCAGAAGAGAAGGCTGCTTGGAAAAGAAGAGAACGAGAAAGGGTTCATGATGCCATAAAACATGTGGCAGAAGAGCTTGCAGTGGAGAAGAAGTTGAGAAGGCAAACTGAACGGTTGAATAAGAAGATTGCCAAAGAAATGGCTAGTGTGAAAGCTTCTCATTTGAAAGCTTCCAAAGAGCTTGAAAGGGAGAAGCGCGCAAAGGAGATTTTGGAGCAAATATGTGATGAACTAGCCAGAGGCATTGGTGAAGATAGAGCACAGGTGGAGGAACTGAAAAGGGAATCGGCTAAGGTTCGCGAGGAGGTGGAGAAGGAAAGGGAAATGCTTCAGTTAGCCGATGTTTTGCGCGAGGAGAGAGTCCAGATGAAGCTTTCTGAGGCTAAGTATCAGTTTGAGGAGAAAAATGCTTTTCTGGAGAAGCTCAGAAATGAGCTTGAGAACTACATGAGGACTAAAGATGGGCAAAATGAGGATGTTTCTCCAGAATGTAAAAAGATCAAGGATCTTGAGTCTTATTTCAATAATGTCTGTAGGGGATTCCAGAATGCAGAGAAAGAGGATGATTCGGATGTTGAAAATGATGTACAACATGAAGGAGATGATGATTCAGATGATAGTGATCTCCATTCCATTGAATTAAACATGGACAATGAGAGTAAAGGCTACAAGTGGGGTTATGCTTGTGAAAATGCTGCTCAAGATAAGAGGTTTTCATTTGACAAAGGGAGTATAGGGAGGAAGTCTTTCTCTGAGAAAATTCAGTGGGGAAGTATTTGCTTCAACAAGGGAGCTTCAAGTGGTAGGAAGAGGGATTTTTCTATAAATATTCAGGAATTTTCTGATCATTTTGATCCTGATAGGTCAATTGAATTTCTCTCACAAGCAAGGATACAAGATGATAAGGATGAAACTCAGAGCAATAGGTCTACCAAGGGGCTCCAAGACTCTATGTCATGTGCCAATTCTGATAAGAGAAATGGTCTACTATTAACTTTGCAGTGTGCTAGTAGAGAAGCGGGGGAAAATGCTCTTGCCCTGGAGGGTGACAATGCAGGAAAAAAAAATGGATGTTAAGAATTTTGATAGTGGTAGTTAGTAACTTATTATCAGAGATAGCTTATACTATTTCTGTTCTGAACTGTAAATGCTGTCTTTGATGAGTTGAATATGTTCAAGGTTTATTATCATTGTTATGTTGGTAATTGTTAAACCTATAGCAAGAAACATGTACATATTGAATAGAGTCGCATACTGCAGTTTTGTGCTGGCTACTTCTAACTTTACTGGCATTTAAAGTGCAAGTCCTTTTTTTTAATGCTCTATCATGGGTTTCTTTTGACTTATTGGGCGAGAGGCAAATCTGGTTGGTGACATTGTAATTGTCATTAGCTCTATTTGAATATTCAGATAACATATCTATATAAAAAAATTAAAAAAAATCTTATTGGAAGAAGTTGTTAGAAAAATTGCTGACTAAGAATGTCATTGTCACACATGGATTTTCCTTGTAGTTCCAAAAGTAAATAATGGAGACTTTTCGGCTTGGCCTCAAAACAAATGAGATAAGAACAAAGACTCTGCTGCTAAAAACTATTCTGGGGACACAATTATGTGTTTGAGATGTATAGTTGTGATTTAAATGAAACAGTACAGGCTGTGACAGCGTGACGGATAACATTATCATTGGATACTTCCAACTCCAACAATTCAAATATTTGAATTCTGTACTGTATGTTGCCTCCGTTTGGAACTTTGAATCAACCATCGTGTGGTGGGGCATATTTGATATAATTTGACAACAACGGCTTTAACTTTTAGCAAAACAAACATTTCCAAATTTTGAACTCCGTGTAACATTGAATGTGTTCGTAGCCACCTTCTGCTGTTTATATTAATTGAGCTAATAATTTTTTGAAAGCATACGTGTTGAGTTTATCTTCACATAGTAAAATTTATATGGATCACAGAATCAAAGGTACTCAAATGAATCTGTTTAGTAATTTTCATGAGTTGTAGCACGTTTATTTTTTATGGAACGTCCAGGGTCAGCACCCATACTAGGACCAACACCAAAAACTAAGACTTAATATCTTCGAGATACTCAACTCTATTTGAAGGATAGACTTCTAATATATTTTTTTTTTATATACACACTGGCCTGGACATTGAACTCCTAACAACATACTAGATTCATTTGGCACATGTAATTTAAAGTTCTTTTTTTTTTTTTTGAAAAATAAGAAAAAAGTTATGCCTATTACAAAATTACTTCAATCCGTACGTTACAATATACTGGGCGGAATCACAAGTTTTTCTATACCTGGATAAATAACTCAACTTTAGTTTTTATTTGAGCAGAGGTAGTTAAAGAAACTGTTGTTGTAAGTGCGATTCATTGGTGAAATATGTTCATAAAATCTAAGGGTACCGAATAAATCTATTTATTCATCTTTTTTATCTACAAGTAAACTCATCTATTACAATAAAAAAAATAATTAATCAGATTTAATCTATCTATTTAATTTTATGGACGGTTAATAATAATTTTAATCTATCTATTAAATCATAATAAGATGTTTATTAAATTGAGATTTTAAAATATTATTTTGACATATAAAAAAGTCACGTGAATTTTAAAAAAAATGGTATAAAAATATAATGACTAATAAAAAAGAGAGAAATAAATTATTTAAAAATAAAAATTATTTAATTTTTAAAACATTTTTATATATAGATTGGATATTTATCCATGAAAAAATTATTAATGGATGAATTAGATAAATTTTTTTATTTTATTTTAAATGGATTGAATTTTTACACAATTTTTTAATAGATCTAAATAGATTGATGAATTAATTTTACCCGATTCATTATGATTTATGTAAAAAATTATGCGATGCATTTATTTATCACCACTAATAAAAACAACTGTCAGTTGATTTGCTTAAGCTTTCATGCAAGCATACTTTCACAAGCTTAATTTTTAGCTTCCGAAATTAAGTTAAAAATAGCAAATGAGTTCCACTTCCAAGTTCCAATGTCATTTTAATGTGGTCATATAAACCAAGCCAAAATGCAAGCGCTCATCGTACAAGGTAAGCCCAAATAACCTTTCATATATATGGACATAAGTGGTTAACATACAAGGTGTCAGATAAGGCTATGTGGACAGGTTCAGAACTTGAGGTTCGGAAATTGCTGACCATGAAAGAAAGAAACTACTTGGTCTTGTCTTCAGTTTTTGTCGATGTTGATGCAAAAGTAACGGGGTTCGTTGGATGGTCCTTCACAATCAAGCTAAGTACTTCAGGCCTTGAATAGTGCCCAACTACATCAAAATCGAACTTAGCTCTTGCTATTTCTCCAAGATCTGTGCAAAATTTTCAAGAATCGCAGTGTTAATAGACAAATTCTTTTAATAATCGAACACAAAGAAAGTGATCCAACAAAGAATGTCCGAGCCAACCAAAAACAACCTCAACGAGTTCCATAGTTTTAGCTGACTATTTACAGTACATATACATTCTGTGTAGTTAACAATATAGGTCCACAGACAAAAGTTAACGAGAGTAGAAAACAAAGTCAAATCCTAGAGAAAAGATTCAAGAATGAATGAATTATTTTTCAGAGGAATAACTGCCAAGGTAAAGTCCCTTTGACAACTGAATGATGAGTTAGTTACAAATCTCATGGGTGTGGAGTGTGATTGATATTGACTTGATAGTAGATGATCCTATAGACCTAAAAAAATTGATAAAATAAACTTCAATACTATTTTAAGAAAGTGAATTAAATTTAACTCAATTTTACAAAATTAACTTATAAGATGAAGATTTTCATCACTTATACATTCTATTAAGGTCTTATCACTGATCGATATGTAATCTTTAACAAAATCAAATCAGGAAATCCCCTTATGTCAGTTATAGACATTGTAATTTATATATTGCCTAACTACGATGTACTTTAATATGCCTTCTTAACTATCTTACCCACTTCACTATTTCCTTTTGGTACATAAAGTACTAATCCTACTGAGCAATGCAAGACAATTGATGCAGCAAGAGTAAATATGACATACCAAGATCTGCTGAGATTAGTGCCTCCCCATCATAGTTTGGTCCAGCCAGAACAGCCCCGGATGGTGATATAATGGCACTACCCCCAGCACATACAACAGAATCTGGTGTCAGATCCTCTTCTATGCCAGCAAAAACATACTCTGGAGGGGGTGGGTAATCCTTTCTCCTACAGAACTGGTTAGCTGACAAAACAAAACATCCACCTTCAAGAGCAATATGGGTCATTGATGCTTGCCACACCTCCCTGGAATCAGCTGTAGGAGCACAATATATCTCCACACCTGTTAAACAAAGAATTAAATTAGAATGCACTAAGGGCGTAAAAATGTCATCTAATCGTAAATTGCCAAGTAACAAGAGTTATTGACTTTTGTAACAATTACTTTAAAATTCATATTTTTTAATGCACTGATTGTGTAAAGTCTTTAACATTGAGAGTGTTAAATTTAAATTTGCTGAACAAATCCCCATAGATTTAGCAAAAATCTGAAAATAAATAATACATACATTGATAGTATAAAAATCTTTTACAAAATCATCTAATTACCAACCGTCAGGTATGATAAGCTTTTTGACATTTATATTAACCATCTTAAACTATAAACAGTAAAAAAAAACTTTTACGTTGATTGTGTATGCTCGTTGCTTGATAAACTCAACATAACAACACACTACACTGGTGTAAGCAACCAGCCCCAGTACAAGAAATAGAACCTTTAAATGGTCTTCTGTAATGTTTCTCATACAACAAACTGCCACAATGTGTAAAAGGAAAATAGAAATCTAACACAAAGAACTCTAACCTTTAGCATACATTGCAGTCCTTAATAGTGGCATTCTGTTCTCCCAACAAATGGCAGCACCTAGTTTTCCAATGGGAGTTTCAAAGACTGGAATGGTTGATCCATCACCAAACCCCCAGATAACCCGCTCCAATGCAGTTGGCATGATTTTCCTGTGCTTTCCTAGATAACGACCTTGAGAATCAAAGAAGAGAACTGTGCAATAAAGAGTGTAGCCATCCCTCTCTATCACACCCATCACTAAATATACTTTATACTTCCCTGCCATTGCTGCCAATCTATCCACTTCAGGACCTACAACAATACAAGGTTTGTTAATGGAAACTGCGTGCCCGCACTAACTTGGATCTGATAGAATAAACGAGTGATAATTTTAGGGATGAAATTTTTATATGTAAAATTCTTCCACAGGTTACTCACCTTCAACTTTAATGTAACACCAAATTGATTCTCAGGTCAGTTCGGTAAAAGATAAAAATAAAGGTAAAAAAAAATTATGCGTACTTTTTTCATAAGTTTTGAGTATTATATTAAAAAATTATGCATAAAATTTTCACCTCTATTATAATATCACACCATACAAACCTTAGTCTTAATTCTCAGGCTGAAATGAATAATATAATGTCAGCAGCCTGATTCCTTATTCCTTTCTATGTTTGTTAAAATAAAACAATCAGTTGACAGTGGCACACCGAATTAGACTAAGAAAATACATGTACAACCAAAGGTGGTCAAACTTCTCGGTCTTACACTGTACTAGAGTTCTTTGTCGGTCAAATGCTAAAGACAAGACATTTTGAGGGTGAAGTCAGTATTTGCAAGTGATCAAATAACGATCCTGATAACAAGTGACATAATAGACTAGATAAAAATTACAATGACACATAAATATGTGTATGAACTTAACTCAACTTTACATAAAGGATGAAAATAACTCCAACTTATATACTATATTTCAGCCATATCACTTGAGTTGTGGATTTGGATCTACGATGCTTTATGATATAAAACGGTTGTATAATAGTTTGTTGCAACATAAAGTAAGTAAGCAACGGCGATGTGAGTGTTTGATGTTTAGCTCTTACCAGGCACATCAATGGCTGCAGAATGATACCTGCGGAACTCTTCTCTACCCTTGGGCGTGCGATTTCCAATAGAAACACCAAAAGTTGAACCACGCGGATAGCCACCCACAAATGCTTCTGGAAACACCACAAGCTGGGATCCATAGCCCGCAGCTTCAGCCAAGAACCTCTCAGCTTTATCTGTACACAAAGAGACAAAACCATCATCACCAAGACACCAACCAATAGAGAGACTTACCCCAGATGGAGTTTTGAAGGCGAAAAGAGAAAAAGAAGAGAAAATAGAGAGCATAGGGGAAAAGGGTAAGTGGCGAAAAGAGAAAGGTAGAAAATTGGACCTAAAGTGGCTGGAGTGTCGTAGAAGATGGTGGAGGCTTGAACAACGGTGGCTCGGACAGTGGGGGCGTTGAAATCGGAACCCATGTCAACCTCAGCGAACAGAGGCCCCTCGTTCATGGTTGGGTTTGTTGTTACGAGTGCCATGTCTTTCGCAACTTCACTCTCCTCTCATCCTCTTCAACATCACTAAGCTCAAACATCCCTTCCTAACTATTTATCTATGTTCAAAAATTTCGAGCCATATAGAAATATTTCCAGTATTATGTTCCTCTAGTTTTATCCATTTCTAAATTTTGTTCCGTTATTTTAAAATTAAGATATCTATTTTTTTTTTAAAATATAAAATTTTAATTTTTCATCATTAAGGGTTAAATTTGAATGTTTATTTATATTTAAGTGTTAAAATATTTAATAATACGATATTTAGAGATTAAAAAATGTAAATAAAATTTATTAATAAAATAAAAATTAAATTAAATTTTTATATTTTTTTTTTATTTTTCATTAATTCATAATTTAGACTCTCTATTTTAAAATAAAGCCATTAAGTCTTTATAATTTTACAAATACTAGATTTTGATTTTTTAAATTAAATTGACACCTATTAATCATTAAATTTTAATATTTATTTATAATTAAGTGATGTGATATTTAATAATAAAATATTTTTTTTTAAAAATTTATTAACAAATAAATATCAATTAATTGTAATATATTATTTTTAATTTTAATTTTTATATGTCATTTCATTAAATATTACATTATTTAAGTGATGATAAGATAGATAACAATAAAATTGAACTTTTGATAAACATCAAATTAATAATAGAATCAAAATTATATATATATTTTTTAAAATAGGAAGACTAAATGTTCTATTTTAAATAAAGAGATTAAAATTATATATTGACAAAAACAAATAAATTAAAAGTGTAATTTAGAATTTAATATTATAAAAATATATAATTATTTTTTGTCTCTGATTTTTAAGTAAACTTCTTCAGATATTAAAAAGGGAAAATAATCGATTTCTCATCTCTCCTAGTAACTACCCCCAATCACGTGTATCTCATTATCTCTTTTATTTATTTATTTATTTTTTTATAATTTTTTTAAATTAAGAAGCACACCTCCTTTTCCTGCATAATATAATATAATAAAACTGTATTTTTTTTTACAAATAAATCTTGAAAAGTTCATATAACATTTTTATAATTTATAAGTTCATAATAATCTAAACTCTAAAGTAGTATAAAAGCCTGATATACAAATCAAATATGAAATTGTTTTACAAGAGTTTATTTATTTTACTAGTCACAGAAAAAAAAAATCACTTTTTTTCAATAGCAAACCCAAAAATTGTTTATTTTGCTTTAAAAATATTATGACATCGAAATATAATTTGTTAGAAAAACTCACATCCACGGTTAACTTAATTGATTGGAAGAAAAAAAAATGGGCCTCTAGCCCTCCCCGTACCCAAAAATAAAAATATTGAAAAAAAAACATCTGCAACTAGGTTATCTCATGCTTTTTTGTAGACCATTATTGGTTGGGCTCGGTTATTCTCACATCTTTTTTGTGATTCCTACGCTAACTTTTCATAGATAATCTCTTAATAAACCAAGGCTCATAAACTTCACCTCAGACAATAAGAACCTGTACTACGAGAGTTTTACATACAATCACTTCTCTCTCAACACCTCCTACACCAACAACCTCAAATGCTCACTATAATCTTCTAAGAACATAGAATATATTAAAATATCATTGATAAATATCACCATTAACCTATTTAAGAAAGGTTAATCATATTCATATAATTCATGAATAATTGAGAAAATTTTATTTTAATATAGATCTCATAATCCTTTTTCTTTCTTCTCTCACTTTTTATTTTCTTTTTTAAATAATTAAAAACTTCATTCTCTTCTACTTTTTTCTTTCTTTCTATTTTTCTCATACTTTTCTCATTCCAAAATCCAAAAATCCCATACTCAACGTACACCGATGAAAACGGATCCAATGATATTCATTCATTATCTGCATACCATTGATTAACATATTATTAGACTTAAATTAAATTTTAAATAATATCTTTTTAAAAGATTAAATTATATATTTTTTTTCTTTTTATTAATCTATAATTTTGTTCTTTTATTTTAAAATTAAGATATTTATTTCTTTTAATTTTAAATATATGAAATTTTGATTCTTTTATTAAATTAACATCTATTAATTATTAAATTTTAATATTTACTTATAATTAAGTGATATAATATTTAATAATATAATATTTAAAAATTAAAATTAAATAAGATATAAATAAGATTTTTATTAATAAAATAAATATTAATTATTTTAAAAAATATACAAATAAAAAAATTTATATACTATTTTTTCATTTTTATCTTTATATGTCACATTAATAAATATAACATCACTTAAATAGTGACAGATTAATAAATATTAAAATTTAATAATAAATTAATAGCAAATTGATGATACGATAAAAATTATATATTTTTAAAAATATAAAAATTAAATATCTTTATTTTAATATAAAAAATAAAAATAATAAATCAACAAAAATATAAAAACTAAAAATACAGTTTAGTCTTCTTAAAATCAATAATAATATCTTTTAATAAAAATATTTTAGAGATAAATTTTAAAAAATAATTATATTTAAATATTTTTCTTTTTATTAATTTATAATTTTGTTTTTTTATTTTAAAATTAAGATATTTATTTCTTTTTAATTTTAAATATATGAAATTTTGATTCTCTTATTAAATTAACATTTATTAATTATTAAATTTTAATATTTACTCATAATTAAATGATGTAATATTAAATAATATAATATTTATAAAAAAAAAGACGTATATAAGATTTTTATTAATAAAATAAATATTAATTATCTAAAAAAATAAATATAAATGAAGATTTTTTATATAATGTTTTTTTATTTTTATCTCACATCAATAAATATGATATCACTTAAATGATGACAGATTAATAAATAATATTAAAATTTAATGATAAATTAATATCAAATTGATGATGTGATAAAAATTATATATTTAAAAAAAATAATATATTTTCCCCTAAAAAAATTATATATTTTAAAAAAATAAAAAAAATTAAATATCTTTATTTTAATATAAAAAATTAAAATAATAAATCAATAAAAATATAAAAACTAAAAATACATTTTAGTCTTCTTAAAATCAATAATAATATTTTTTAATAAAAATATTTTAGAGATAAATTTTTAAAAATAATTATATTTATATAATTTTTAAAAATAATTTTTTTAAAATAAACTTTTAATAATATAGAAAAGTTATTTTTAAATTATAAAATTTTAAAAAATAATATAAAATAATTTTATAAAAGAGACGTAAGCCAATTGCTTATGCAGGCCTGCACATGCAAAACGTTGTCACTATTTTTCTAGTCCTACCGTCCTACTCAGTGGGACAGTCGAGTTGAAAGATGACATTTTAGGTTGAAAATTACAAAATGAAAGGGACTCTTTTATTTCCAAAAGAAACCTCTATGAAATACGAAACTACTTAATGATTTATTTGGATAAAGACAGAAAATATGAAATAAAAATTTGGATAAAATGAAGTAAGAAATAAGAGAAAATGAGTAAAAACTTATTAGATTATTTCAGATATTTAAATTGAAAGAAATAAGAGAAGAATAAAAGATAAACAAAACGTAGATGACTAATTCTACTTTTAGACTATTTTTTTTATTAATTAGTAATTTTAGTCTCTATTTTAAAATATAAATATTTAATCTTTTTAAATTTTAAATTTTTTTATCCTTCTATTAAATTGACATCTATTAATTATTAAATTATAATATTTGTTTACATTTTACTGATATAACATTTAGTAATATGACATTAAGAAATAAAAAATATGAAAATAAAATTTATTAATAAAATAAATATCAATCATTCATTGACTTATTTTTTTAAAATTTTATCTCTACATATCATATCACTAAATATTATGTAATCAATTTATATGATGACAAATTATTAAACAATATAAAAAATTAATGATTAACAAGCATTAAATTGATGATATAATCAAAATTATGTATTTTAAAAAATAGGGGACAAATGTCTCTATTTTAAAATAGAGAAATCAAATTGCAAAATGACAAAAATAAAAAATTAAAAGTACAATTTAGTCAAAATAAATTATATATATATATATATATATGTTGTTTTTCTAATTATTTTAAAATTTTAATTTGATTTCATTATTTGAAAATGATTTAATTTAGTTATTTTTTCAAATATTCATCTTACCTTTATGTCTAAATTAACCACTAATGATATTAATGAAAGTCGACAACAACGTATCATCTAACATTTTCTTAAATGAAAGAATTAAATTAAATTATTTAAAAATAGTAAAATTAAATTAAATTATAAAAATAGATAAATAAATGTCAAAAAAATACAATTTAGTTAAAAAGTTTACAAAGAGTATATTTTTTTTAATGGATTCCATTTTTCTTTTTTACAAATTTATTACAAAATCTCTTTTATCTAAGTAGAAATTAATTTTATCATGGGTTCAAAATTTTTTCTCTCTCTCTTTTCCACTTTTTATTTTTTCAAATAATTAAAAAAATTAGTTTCTCTTCTAAATCTTTTTCTTGTATATTCTTTTACTAAATTTAGTTGAGACTTAAGACTTTCTCCATCTTATAATACGTGTCATTTTGGATTATTTTTATACATAAAATAATTAATTAATAGATAAAAAAGAATAATAATTTATAAATTTAACCTTATATTTAATTTTTCTTGTTAAAAGTTGTGAGACCCGTCCTCTTACTCCCCTTCCCTCTCAACATTTCATTTTTAGTCTCAATTTCTTCCTCTCACTTTCTCCTTCCCGCTCTTTTTGCCTTGTTCAGATTCTCAATCCATTGGAGTTGTAGGTGCTGAGTAGAAGTTAGCTGAGGGCACATAGTTCCTTCACCCTTGTTCCATATCTCCAAGTTTCTCCTTTTCTCTCCTTCTCTTCCGCTTCCCCAGAGCTTGGATTCTTCTTCTCCGAGGTAAGGGAAGCTAGATTTTTGTGCGGATTGTTTGAAATGAGTTTAGAAACTCAAAGGTTGCTTGATTCTTGGAGAATGATGGTCTGATTTGGGTGAAAATTTCATTTTTGGGATTTCGGGGAAAATGGTGAAAATCTGGGATTTCAATTTGTTGATGGTTGCATGTTGAAAATGAGTTGATTTTTGGATTGTATGATGAAAATGTGGTTCATTTGATGGATTGCATGTGTTTGAGCTGGTTGATTTTGCAGGTTTTGGGTGAAATTTTCTAAGTTTGAGGGTTGCTGTTTATAATTACGCCAGGCGTAGTTCTTGGCACCAGACTTGTAACCATCAGAGAGTTCCATTGATCAAGCACGTCGGGCGCAAGGCTAACTGCGCCGGGCGAGCTTGGGAATGGAAGCCCCTAGATGGCTCACGCCAGGCGTGGAAGAACCGCGCTGGGCATGATATCATACAGGGACTCAAGTAGTTGGGTTACTGGTGTGGCGCCGGGCGTGATTGGATCTCGTTGGGCGTTGAGACTCCCTGAGAGTCTCTGCCAGGAGTGGCGGCGGGCGCAATTGGAATTGCGCCGGGCGTGAGACCTTGGGGCGGTCTTTGCCTTACTTGCGCCGAGCTCGGGTTTGGTACGTTGGGCTTGTGAGACTCCTGAGAGTCTCTGCCTTCTATTGCGCCGGGCGCGTAAGAGCTTTGGAGCTCTCTGGTTGGTCCAGGCTGGGCACAAATCCTATTACGCCAGGCGTGAATGTTTTTTTTTATGACTATGCTGATTAATGTTGTATGATGTAAAGTTGAGTTGTGCTGTATAATGTTTATGCTGATGAATGTTGTTATGCCGAGCTGTGTTGTATGTTGTCTAAGCTGTTAATACTGTTAAGCTGAGCTATGCTGAGTGTTGAATATGCTGTTTAAAATAGTTGAGATGTGTTGATGAATATGAACTGTGTAGGCCGTAAGGCTGAGCTGTTGATCACTAAGACTGGAGGAGATGTTTTTCGAAGTTGCTCATCCCTTTGTGTGGATTGAGGAAGTTGTGGTGCTCTTAGAGCCCAATTTGTTGAAAACCCTCCTTGGGAAGCTGTCCCTTGGAGTGGTCACTATACTATTCTCCTTTAAGTACTTAGTTGGTCTCGTGTGTGGGCAAGGTCGAGGAACACGTGTACAAAGTGACCACGGTATAGGGGTCAGGTCGAGCTATACCGATTACAAGCGGCCAATCGAGTAAAGTACGAAGTCGGGAACTTAGTTCCTAACTGAGTATCGAAAGGTTGTAGTATTTGGAAGATAGTCGGTAGGCAAATTCCATAGGTGGCTTAGTTAAGCTAGCTAATGTCGTGGTAGGCCTAAAACCCAGCTGTTCTATCCTGACATAGTATCATACTTCCTTGTTTAAGTGGCAAAGTCTGAGAAATCGTGAAGTTGTTGATTGATATCCAAATTGCTGTTTACCTAGTAAACCAAAAAGGTTTTTTGCTATCGGTTCGGTAGGACCTAGCCACTTAAGCTGCTCACCTTTATTGTAGGAGATCTCCGAGTTGAAATGCGTGACGACGCATAAGCTGTTAGATGTTGATTTTGTTGAATGATATGAGCTGTATGTGTGCAGTGTGTTGTGAAGCTGATATGTAGATGTATGCTATTATGTGTTGCATGTTAACTTTGATGAAATTGATGATGTGCTATTAAGTTGAAGCTGTTTAAATTCATTTATATGCTGATTCTTTTTACTAGCTTACCCTTGCCTGTTTTCGTGTGGGTTGGATTGCAATGATCATACTGTGTATGGGAGCAGAGCAGGGATAGGTTGGAGTATAGTAGCAAGACTGCAACTGGCAGATAGAGCTGATATTTTGTTGTTTTTGGCTACTTAGTGTAGCTAGGTTGATGCTTATTTGTATATTGACTTGTTGAGCCTCAGGCTAGACCTATGTATATATATATTCTATTTATATGCATACTCTATTCTGTGTGGTGTTGTTGTTATGCGACGGCTAGGCGGGTCATTACAAAAGTAATACAACACAAAATCTCTATCTAATATGAATAGAAAAAAAAATAATACTACATAAAAAAAAATTAATGTAACACTTGAAATATAAATCATGTTCCAAAATTACACATGCTAATTGACAAAAGTATCCGTGAATGCAAATTTTTTTTACCCGATTGAAGTCCAGAAAAGCTTAAAATTTTTCCTTCAAAATTGTGAAGGTTTCACATATATCCATACCGAGAGTAATCTTTCCTTACCAAAACACCTTGACTGTGAACTTTTTTCAGCAATATGAATAAAAAAGAGTGAAAGTATTTTTCATATGGAACTCTTATCTTCTATGCAGTTATTTACTCTTTATATAACAATAAATTATAAATGATTAGCTATCTAAAATCACCAATCATGCATCAATAATATCTTTATCCTCTTATCTTACAATTCGGAACAAGAGCAAAACGGTTTGCACGTTGAGTGCATTTCCTTATCCATATACCAATTTAACTACAAGTTTAAGTCAATTTAAAGATAAATATCATTTAAATAGCAAAGCAACATCTTTATCAAAAAGGTTCTCCTTTTTTGAAATTTTCAAATAGGTTCTCCTTTTAGTTGGAATATACCGTAAGTTCCTATTTCTTTATCATCACAATGCTATTTTGACCAAATCAAATTGTATTGAAAAATTTGATCGTGAGCATGTTTCAAAATATTTCAACATTTGAAATATTAATTAAAATCTGTCATTCCTCTACTTTGAATAGAGTATATATTATTTCTACTTTTTGGTACTAGTAAAAAAATATTATAATATTTCACTTACAAGAAAAATACTTTATTTGATAAAAACTAAAATTTTGAATTTAATTATCAAATAATAAATTTTTCTTTAACAAATATTAGAAGACTTATTAATGTGTGACCCTGTAAATACAAAACTAAATTTCTAGTAAACTAACAACATTAATTTACTAATTAAAATTGACGTCCAGTAACACTCCTTAACATTCAGATAATATGAAATAATATTTTATATTTTCAAGAACCTTTAGAAGAATAACATAATATTTCCTTCCATCTTTATAACTCCAACTTAACTCTAGAATATGGTTTAATTGTCAAATTCTATTAAGTTAATATATAATAAAAAAATCAAGAAACTCTTTTTCTTTATTCTTTTAATTGCCTCAATCAAGGTCTTTATTTTTTCATTATAGAGTTCAAACTCATTATCAAGGATTGATTGATTCTTTCTTGATTACTCATCTAATTCTACAAGAATTTAATTATACCCGGTACCGTAATCATTCAACTAACACCTTAAGGTATTAGGTGTCCGAAATCAAAGTATAATGAATGTCTTGTTAGTTATTATAATAATCTCAAGTCGAAGGAAATTATTACATTCTTCACTGAAATTTCCTATTGACAATTCTAAGGTAATATTTAACCATGAGAAAATCTCCTTTTGAGTGAGTTTAATAGTCATATTCCTATATGCACCATTTATATGTGTAATTTAATAAATGAGATCTATTAATCTTTATCCAATAAAGACCATTATACATATATTGATATACTCAGATTAATGATGTCTTATTCTTAATAATTTTATAATCAATAACAATTTAGATAAAAATTATGAAAGACTTATTTCTCATTATTATAATCTCTATTATAAAAACAAATCTCTAATTTTAATTAAGGACCTTATCATATTAATTATTGTCACAAATAATAAATATAATAATAAAACAATAAAATATAATTTTATTAATACAAACATGAATACATGATAGATTAGATCTTGGACATACCTCACATCCCTAACAATATTTATTTTAAAACTTATTTTTTTCTCCAAACATAAAAGTTATCATTACAAACAATGGGTTAGATACTCTATAAAATAGAAAGCAGATCATAGATATATATTTCATATCCTTAGTATAACGCACAGCACTTCTTTCTAGAACACTTCGAAGTTGAAGTGAATATCGTATACTTTACTTGGCTATCCCAAACCTCAGCCATGGCTAGTGTCTCACAGCTGATCTCAGCGGTCGAAAGAAGGTAACGAAATTAAAGTCGCAACTTAACCTCCTTTTGCACACACACAGTTTATCAATTCATTTAATTTATCACATGACATGTATAAATATACGCGCAAGTATGCAGCAGAGTTAATGAATATATATATATATATATATATATCTTTAGAAAAGCTTTTTGAAAATTTTCACCGATAAAACTCAATCGCAATTTCTTAAAAGCACTTTTTTTAATAAACTAACTTGCATCTAACATACTCTAGGCTTGATAATTAATGGTTTTGAAGGCTTGCGGGGAAGGTGGCTCTTGTGACCGGTGGTGCAAGCGGCATAGGTGAAGCCACTGCAAGACTCTTCTCGAAGCACGGAGCAAACGTTGTGATAGCTGATATTCAAGACAATCTGGGCCTCTCTCTTTGCAAACACTTAGAATCCGCTTCCTATGTCCACTGCGACGTGACAAACGAGAACGACGTCGAAAACGCCGTGAACGCCGCCGTTTCGGAGCACGGCAAACTCGACATCATGGTGAACAACGCGGGCATAAGCGGCCCGATCAAAGCCAGCATCCTGGACAACACAAAGTCAGAGTTCGAGGCGGTGATAAACATCAACCTAGTCGGCGTGTTTCTCGGGACGAAGCACGCCGCACGTGTGATGGTCCCTGCGCGAAGAGGAAGCATAATCAACACCGCAAGCGTGTGCGGAAGCATAGGTGGCGTGGCCTCGCACGCGTACACGAGTTCGAAGCACGCGGTGGTGGGGCTGACGAGGAACACCGCGGTGGAGCTTGGACAGTTCGGTGTGAGGGTGAATTGCGTGTCGCCCTATCTGGTTGCCACGCCCTTGACTATGGATTTCTTCAAGCTTGATGAGGAGGGAGCTCTTGGCGTTTACTCTAACCTGAAGGATGCTGTCCTTGAACCCAAGGATGTGGCAGAAGCTGCGCTTTACTTGGGGAGTGACGCCTCCAAGTATGTTAGTGGCCACAATCTTGTGGTTGATGGAGGCTTTACTATTGTCAATACTGGGCTTTGTGTCCTTGGCCAATCTGTTGTGTGAAATATTGTCCGCATGTCGTTGCCTAATTGTTGCTGTTGATGGTTTCAGTGTTTATGTCATGCTAGCTTGTATACGTATCTATTGAATATTATCTCATTTTCATTTTGGATACCTCCACTTTAAGATAATTAAATTGTCATATAATCTAGTACTACTAATTACGTCTTATGAGTGTTGTTCCTGTGTTAGGATACACACTTCAATTATCCTTGCTGTAGCGGGTCAGATCCTGGGTCTCAGTCTTCTCGTTTCTATCCGGGTAGTCCGATGTGAGGGGGGTGTGCCTGCAAAGACACTCCAACGCTCAAGTAAGTGCTCGGCGTAATAAATGCGGTAGTTAAAAGTTGATTACATACCTCGTTGGGGTCCTATTTATAGTGATTCTTATTGGGCCGTGATTAGGGATTGGGCCCCGAAAAATTAGGGGGTTAATCCGATGCATTACGTTAATTAAGCTCTTCGTAATCTTGGCGTAATCCCGTGTCTCGGCCGAGTAAACCGACACGTTTTGTTCCGTGAGTGGTCGGTGGGCTCGGGTGTTCGATTTTGTCGGTCCCGGACTCGGGTATTCGGTCGAGTTGGTTACTAGCAAGGGTGTTCGGCCAAGTCGGCCTCCATACGGTATACAACCCCCGCAGCGTCAAGGATGGGAAAGACGAAGACGGTCTAAGCTGTGAGGTGGTGGTCTTCAGCGTAGGAGGATAAATGTTATCACCGATCGCTAGTGGTGATGTGCGCGTTTCCATGACTTCAGTGGTTGTGCCGGAACGTCGCATTTAGTCATCGGCTATCATGTTTTACCGACTATTTTAGCCGATAACGTCATCGTTGTTTAGCTGGGCTCTGATGGTATGCTGAGACCTCAAGCTGATGAAGTCTTTGCCGAGGTCTCGCTATGCGGGGTCTATGCCGAGACCTCGGCAGGATGAGGCCTGTGATCTCACTGGGCGGAGTTTGTGCTGAGACCTCGGCTGGAGGGGGTCTGTGCCGAGATCTCAAGCGTCGAAAGCCATAGTCGAGAACTCGGTGGATGTGGTCTGCCACGTTGGCCCTAGTGGTTACAGGTCTATGCCGAGACCTCAGCAGGAATGAGGCCTGTGATCTCACTAGACAGAGTCTGTGCCGAGATCTCAAGCGTCGAAAGCCATAGCTGAGAACTCGGTGGGTGTGGTCTGTCACGTTGGCCCTAGCGGTTACGGGTCTATGCCGAGACCTCAGCAGGATGAGGCTTGTGATCTCACGAGGCAGAGTCTGTGCCGAGACCTCGGCTGGAGGGGTCTGCCACATAGGCCCTAGCGGTTACAGGTCTATCGGTTACTAAATCTGGACCGTTTGATGATTCAGATCGAACGGTTGCGGCTTCCGGGCATCTTTTCACCTCCCTCGTTTACCTTGCCTATAAATAGGGGGGATGTTTGAGAATTTACTTGCTGTAAATTCTCCGAGGTCTCTGAGTTCAAGTGTCTGTCCGAGCTTATCGATCAAAGGTACAAATTTGTATTTTTTATTTCCTAGTAATAAATGGATAGGGACTATTCCTCGGCAAGGAGCTGGACGTCCTCGGCGGTGTTGGGTGCCGCGTCTGATGGAGAGGGGTCGGGTTCGAGTGAGATATCAAGGTTGCCTCCGCTGTAGTGTGAAGTGGTGTTTCCCTCTGATCGTGCCGAGGAGGAGGATAGTGGGGATGAGGTGGTCGAAGTATCGCCCCCGGTTACTTTGGCCGTGGCTTTGGCTCGAGCTACCGAGGTGGATGCCAGAGGTTCAGGCCGTGCCGACCAACAACCCGTTCATGCCGAAGACAGTGGGGATGAATTGGAGGTACACGACGATAATCGGGGCAAAGGCGTGGCTGGACCGAGCACTAGGTCGAAGGCGAAGATTGACTACGGCACCGGGGAGATGCCCGGATATGAGTGGGTGGACGGGGAGGTCGGCATATACTTCTCGTCTCTCTCGGACCAAGGGTTATTAGACACCTTCGTGTCTTTGGAGAAGTGTTTCGGGAGTGGTGAAGATGAGTTTCCACTACTTGCCGAGGCGTGCGAGGATGAGGGGCCGAACACTGATTTCGTATTCATGGAATCGGAGCCCGATGAGGACGACTACTTTTATGCCTACATGTGTTGATTCAAGGACCTTGGCATAAAGCTCCCGTTTGATGACTTTCAGATGGGAGTTCTCCGGGCATTGAACGTGGCGCCGACCAAGCTACATCCGAACGCCTGGGCGGCCATGCAAGCGTTCCGGAATTTATGCTTGTGCCTGGGCCTTAAACCCCGACCACTAGCTTTTCTCTATTATTATATATTTCGTCCGAGCAAGCCGGTGAAATGGGTCTCGTTAGCCCGAGTGCCGAAACGTCAGTTTCTCCGGGCCTTTACCTCCTCTTATAAGGGGTTTAAAAGTGGGTTCTTCAAGGTTCGCTGGGGGCCGAAAATGAGGGCCTGTTTTTAAGACCGAGAAGACTCTCCTCTATTCCCTTTCTATTGGTCGAGGCGGCCGACGCGTTTCGAGGCGATACCCTCATCAAAACTCCCTGCCGAGGACAAAGAGATTGTGGATCTCCTGGACAAGTTGCCGAAGGGTTTGCCTGTCCGAGGCCTCTTGGACATTTTTGAAACATCTCACTTTGAGATGACTTTGCTAGGTATGTGTTTTAGGCTTCGGTTGTTTAATCAGTTTTAAATTGATGTTAAGATTTATTTTGTTGGAGGTTTAATGGCCGGAGGCAATTTAGATGTGACCGCTATGCTCGCCAAGAGGGCGAAAGATGCAAAAGCCAGTGGGAAGGTGCCACCGGCAAGGTCGGCCTTGAAGTTGCAGCGGGATAAGCCCCCCAATGTGATCATCCCTCTGGCCGACGCGAAAAAGAAGGGAAGCACTTCCCGGGTGCGTGCGGCCGAGCATAACATAGAGCCAGAGCGTCCGAGCTCTTCCAGCAAGCGCCCGAAGCAACTATCTTTGGAGCAATCGGGTTGCTGTTGTTGCTAGTTCAAACTTCCTCGCCCCGAATGTGCAGACCGAGAACCTGGTCAGCCTGGACCTCACTACCGGGGGAGGGCTACAATACTTGGAGGGCATGTCGACTGAGGCCAAGTATAAGCTCTTCTGTGAGCTTGATGCTCGGACTTCTCTCGTCGCCAAACATGTTATGATGAGGCACACCGTCTCAGAGGAGAGGCTCCATGGCCGACTCAAGGAGGCCGAGACCACGGTGAAGGAGGCGTTAGCTGCAAACGCCAAGGTAACCGAGTCGGCTGAAGAGTTGAAGAGGGCCGCCGACGCCCACAAAAGGGAGGTCGAAGACCTAAAGTTGGTCGTTCAGAGATTGAAGGCCGAGGCCGCCACCTCCGTGAATGAGATTGCCCGACTGAAGGAAGCCGCTGCCAAGTTTGAAGCCGAAGCCACCGAGAAGATCCTCGAGCAGCACGACACCGGATTTCGGCATGCGGTTCGACAAGCCTTCTATTACTGCAAGGTCCCGGCTGATTTTGAATTTGACGTTATTCGGGACTTCTATGGTGGCAAGTTCATCAACTATGCCGAGTTCCCCCAGGGTGCTCAGCCAGACAAAGAGGCCCCTCGCCGAGGCATTTCAACCCAGGCCCCGGTGCCGCCTGTCACCGAAGAGGGGGAGGAGCCAATCATTGATGTGGTCGGCGATGGGAATCCAGAGGGCTCGACAGCAGTATAGGGGGTCAGCTCTGGTAGTTGGGCTAGGATTGTCTTTTTGCTTCTTTTGTAACCGGGCCGTCAGCGCCTTTTGTAACTTGGGCATTGGTGCCAGTGAACAATTAGGATTTTTTGTGTAAGTAGCCGGATTGATCGACAATACTTTAATGGAATTTTTCTATTGCTTTCATTTTTGCCGTTTATGTAAAAAATATACCGACTTGCATGCTTGGTCGGGGGGGAAAATTAAATTTTAATCGTGGTGTGTGTGATTACGAGAGTGCTCGGTTTGAACGTCTTAGATTTAGCAATTTGACACGCGAAGTGCGGAGCGTGCGAGAGTGTTTGGCCTGTGCGTGTTCGGCCTAAGCGTGTTCGGCCTCAGGGTAGGTCGCAATTTGATACGCGGTGTTGGAGCGTGTGAGTGTTCGGCCTAAGCGCATTAGGCCTCGGAGTCGAGTCATGATTTAATATTCAAGGCACATTGGATCGCGCGAGAGTGCTCGGCCTTGGAGTTGGATCATACGATTTGATATGCGTATTTGGTCACGCGAAGGCGCTCGTCCTAGGTACACCTTTAGCCGAGGAGGGTACTCGAGAGGGAAACTTGTCGGGCTCGAGTATGCCTGTGTATGGTCAGCCGAGGGTTGCTCGGTGTCGGCACGTCGTAGTGCTTGGCCTAGGTATATCCTTAACCGAGGAGGGTACTCGGGAGGGAAACCTGTGGGGCGCGAGTGCACTAGCTTTGAATGGTTGGCCGAGGATTGCTTGGTGACGTCTTGTGTCGTAGTACTCGGCCTAGGTATATCCTTAGCCGAGGAGAGTACTCGGGAGGAAAACCTGTGGGGCGCGAGTGCACTAGCTTTGAATGGTTGGCCTAGGATTGCTTGGAGACGTCTTGTGTCGTAGTGCTCGACCTAGGTATATCCTTAGCCGAGGAGGGTACTCGGGAGGAAAACCTATGGGACGCGAGTGCACGTTTGAATGGTCAGCCGAGGATTGCTCGGTGACGTTTTACGTCGTAGTGCTCGACCTAGGTACATCCTTAGCCGAGGAGGGTACTCGGGAGGAAAACCTGTGGGGCGCGAGTGCACTAGTTTGAGTGGTCTGCCGAGGATGACTCGGCATCGGCGTGTGTTATTCGAGGTCCTTCCTACATGAGCGTGACCTAAGCATATATGCACGGTTAAATAGGAAATGAAATATCAATGTTTCAAAAATGTCTATTAATAAAGTGCTTCGTTAAAAACCTTGCCGACCCAAAACCCTCCTTAGGGAAAAAAGAGTCGGTCAAGGAAAAGAGTGCACTATTACATCAGTTGTAATACACTTTCAAATGTGAGGAGTTCCAAGTTCTCGGAATTGGTTCTCCTGATAGGTATTCCAGCTTGTATGCCCCGTTGTTTAAGTTGTTTCGTACTCGGAAGGGTCCGTCCCAATTTGGGGCAAGTTTTCCTTGTCTCGGATCTTTTCTTGCTTCGCCTGTGACTCTCCAAATGAGATCTCCGTCGCAAAATTCTCTAGGCTTCACCTTGCTATCGAATCTTCTCTTGTAGCGCTGCCTGGTGGCCTCGGCCACCACCAGAGCGCGGTCTCGGACTTCTTGTAGAACATCCATGTTTGCTCGGAGCTCGGCTTCGTTGTTCGGTTCGTCAAAGTGAACTCAGCGAAATGATGGCTTTCCGATCTCCACTGGGAGCATTGCGTTGGACCCATATACTATTCGGAAGGGGGTCTCTTGCGTGGTCGAATGGGGCGTACATCGGTAGGCCCAAAGTACCTCGGGTAACTGCTCGGCCCATGCTCCCTTTGCCTCTCCTAGCCGTTTCTTCAACTCTTCTAGGATGACTTTATTGGCTGACTCGGCCTGACTGTTCATTTGTAGGTGCTCGACCGATGTGACCTTGTGCTGTATTCCTAGGCCGGCTAGGAACTCGTTGAGTTTTCGGTCGGTAAATTGGAGGCCGTTGTCGGTCACTAGGGTGTCTGGGATTCCGAACCGGGTGATGATGTTCCTCCACAAGAATTTTTGAAATTGATGAGCCGAGATGCACGCCACGGGCTCGGCTTCAATCCATTTGGTGAATAGATCCACGACGACGATGAGGAATTTGCATTGTCCCTTAGCCACCGGGAAAGGTCCGAGTATGTCGGCCCCCCATGTGGCGAACGACCATGCTAGGGGAATGCAATGTAGCTGCTCGGCTGGTCGGTGGATCAAGTTGCCATGTTTCTGACATGGTTGGCACTTCCTCACAAACATTGCGCAATCGGTGTTCATGGTCGGCCAATAGTACCCGACTCGCAAGAGTTTGGAGACGGTCATCATCGCTCCTGAATGCATTTCGCAAATGCCCTCGTGTACTTCTCTCATGACGTAATCGGCCTCGGCGGGATCTAGGCACTTGAGAAGGGGGGTAGAGAAGCCACGTTTGTACAACTTCCCGACAATGACGATGTATCTACTGGCTTGAATTCTCAACCGTTTGGCTTCGATCGGGTCGTCCGGTGTGACTCCGTTGCCTAGGAATGCCTTGATTTCGGCTCGCTAGTCTTGAGGGTCGTTGGGATCGGCGTGATTGGCATCGAAACTTCCTACCATTTTCGGGTCGACACTGGGGTGGTCGATCTCTTGTTGGATGATGGTTCTTAACTGTCCTGGCTTCTTGGTCGCGGCCAACCTAGCCAACTGATCGGCTCGGGTGTTGTCTTCGCGTGGGATGTGTTCGACCAACACCTCCTGAAAGTTCGCCTTCAACTTTTGATAGACATGGTAGTACTTCATCATGTTGTGGTCTTTTACTTGGAAGTTACCACCCACTTGCTCGACTACCACCTTGGAGTCAGTTCGACATTTGATCCTTGATGCACCCATGTCCTCGGCCAACCTTAATCCGGCCAGTAGAGCTTCATACTCAACTTGATTGTTCGAAGCCTTGAACCGAAAACGTAAAGATTGTTCTAAGGTTATCTCTTTCGGTCCCTCTAAGATCACTCCTGCCCCGCTCCCCTGGCAATTTGAGGAGCCGTCCACATGGAGGGTCCACCATTGCTCCTCAAAGTGGTCGTGCGGGTGGAGTTCGTTTATAAAGTCTACCAAGCATTGGGCTTTGATCGGCCCTCTCGGCTTGAAGGTGATATCAAATTGTGAGAGCTCCACTGACCAGGCCATCATTCTCCCCGCGAGCTCGGGCTTGCCTAAAACCTTAGAGATCGGGCAGTCGGTGTGTACCACTACTCGGTGGCTTTGAAAATAATGGCGTAGGCGTCGTGATGTGTGTACTAAGCCGAGGGTAACTTTTTCTATCAATTGGTACCGGGTCTCGGTGTAACGCCCGTTTTATAATTTCCAATATTATACGTGTATATATATATATATATATATATATATATATATATTAAAAAATTAAAAGTGTATTATTAATAATATTATACGTGATAATAATATTTTTACAAATAATATTTACAATAATGTACTATTTTACACATTATTTCTTTCTTCCACTTCTATTACAATATTTACATTGATAATGAAAATAAATTTACAACTGAAATAAAATAGATCCATCAAATAGTCTCTACATTTCAATTTCTTCCAAGGAAAACAACAGCAATAATCACTGCAAAATGCTCTGGAATCTTAAGTAGATTCATCTATTTTATAATATATTTAATTTAAAAAGAAAAACAAGGAAAATGGAAAAGTAAGAACAATATCCAATAAATATAATAATTCAAAGAATAAACAGAATTATTTATAATCAATATTAAACATATATATATATATATATATATATATAAATATATATATATATATATATATATATATATATATATATATATATAAATATATATACAGATCATGTATTAGATTTTCATGATACAATAAAATTTGAATTATACTTGTAGTGACTAGTCAGGATAAATGAGCATCATCATAACATCAACCAATAAAAGGATATTTCACTTTAATCAACAATAGGATATTTCACCTTCATTTCTTACTCATTTAAATCCCCAAGGTCAAACCTCCAGCTACAAATAATTCAAATTTTATCTTCTATGGCCATAGAACAATATTTATTTTCATAAATACATGAAAAATAACAGCAAGACGAGTCCAAAATATCACAACTATATCATAGTTGATTATAAAATATATTTACAATAAATATATTTACGTAAAAAGAATATATTAAGAGTATCAATGATATAAATAAAAATGACAATCATTATAAAATAATTAAACAATATAAAATATGAACACCTTAATAGTTAATATAGATAAAAATAATCATAGATTAAGCAAATAAATGGGGTTAGGGACAACCCACTAAATAAATATACATAAAAAATAATATAAATAAATAAACATAATAGTATATAAAATTTTAAAGAGATAAAGTTCTCCTCCCCCTTACCTGGATAAGTAAGAGCTAAAACTTGGGCATGACCTCCCCCTCTGGATTTCCTTTTTCTTTCCCTCTCTTTCTTTCTCTTTCTCTCTCTTTCTCTCTCTTTTTCTCTCTCTCTAAGATTTTCACCTTCTCACTAAGTTATAAATTTTTCACAGCCCAAGCCTCCTATTTATAGGCATTCTGGCGTACCCGGAATGGCCCGTACTGATTTCAGAACGGCCCGTTCCGGAGCCTTCAAATATACGTAAATTTCTCAACTGGAATGGCCCGTTCTAAAATCAGAACGGCCCGTTTCCAAAAAGCAGAACGACCCGTTCTGAAATCAGAACGGCCTGTTCTGGGATTCATTTTTACACACATTGACCATAGTTGGAACGGCCCGTTTCCAACTAAGGTTTTTAGGCCATTTTGTTTGCCTGGAACGGCCCGTTCCACTTTTTGGAATGCCCGTTCCGCTTTTAGGAACAGGCCGTTCCGCTTTTTGGAACGCCCGTTCCGCTTTCTGGGAACAGCCCGTTCCGCTTTTCGGAACAGGCTGTTCTGGGCCTAAAAAAATTAGAATTAATTTTTTATAAATAATTTAAATTATTATAAACCTTTAAAATATTCTATAAAGCCCATTTTAATTAACTAAAATAACAATCTTCATAAATATAAAAATAAATAATAATTAGTAGCCTATTAGTAGAAAATTCGGGGTGTTACACTCGGAGTCCTGTAGGAGTCGGCTGACAAAGTATATGGGAGCTTGGGTACCTTCCTTTTCTTGTACCAAGACCGAGCTGATCGCCTCGTCGGATACAGCCAAGTATACTAGGAGCGGGCTCGAAGAATCAGGTCTCATTAGGATCGGCGGCGTCGCCAGGGTTGCTTTCAACGCCGCAAAGGCTTCCTCGCACAGTTCGTTCCACGAGAAGGCCGAAGCCTTTCGTAATAGCTTCGTCATCAGGCTGACTCTGTCGGCCAAACGCGGGAGGAATCGGGACAAGGCGACCAATCTTCCTGACAGTTGTTGCAATTCCTTGAGATTTCTCGGGCTTTGCATGTCTAACACGGCTTGGCACTTGTCTCGGTTTACTTCTATGCCTCTAGCGGATAGCATAAACCCTATAAATTTGCCCCCTTTGACCCGAAGGTGCACTTCTCGGGGTTGAGCCTCATGTTGTGCTTGCGTAGTTCACCGAAGATTTCGGCTAGGTCGGCTATGTGATCGGCCAGGGAGTTCGACTTGACCACCATATCGTCCACATAGATCTCGATGTTTCGACCGATTTGACCCCGGAACACTTTGTCCATTAACCTCTGATAGGTCGCCCCGGCATTCTTCAGACCAAATGGCATGACTTTGTAACAAAAGTTGACACTCTCGGTGATAAACGCCGTCTTCTCCTCGTCGGCCAAGTGCATTTTTATCTGGTTGTAGCCGGAATATGCATCGAGGAAATTGAAAACAGAGTGCCCGGATGCCCCGTCGACGAGTCGGTCTATGTAGGGGAGAGGATAGGCGTCTTTGGGGCAGGCTTTGTTGAGGTCGGTATAGTCAGTGCACATTCGCCACTTCCCATTTGCTTTTTTGACCAACACCACATTGGCTAGCCAGGTGGTGTAGGTGACCTCTCTGATGAATTCTGCTTGCAAGAGTTTCTGCACTTCGACATTGGTGACCTTTCTCTTCTCGTCTCCCATCTTCCTCTTCTTTTGCGCGATTGGTCGGGCGTCTCGGCATACGGCCAGTCTGTGGCATAGGAATTTGGGGTCTATCCCTGGCATGTCTGACGCTGTCCATGCGAATAGGTCCTTGTTGTCCCGAACTGCTCGTTTCACCTTGTTCGAATCGGTCTCGCTCAGCTGGGACCCCAAGTGAGTGACCTGTTCGGGAGCTCGGCCAAGTTGAAAGGGAATGAGGTCCTCGGTAGGCTCGTTTCGCTCTTCTTCACCTAACCGAGGATCGAGATCAATGTCTTCTGTCATCTCCTGTTTGACCACATTCACACCTCTCGTGGTCGTCGGGGTGTTGGCGGGTTCGGCGATAGGTCGCACCTTCAAGCTGGAAAGGTAACACTCTCTTGCTGTCTTCTGATCGGCGTGAACGGTAATTACCTGCCCGTCCCTTGATGGGAATTTCATGCATAAGTGAGGGGTTGAGACAATGGCTCCCAGTGCATTGATAGAGGGTCGGCCTAACAAGATGTTGTACGATGTACTCGCATGCACCACAATGTAGCGGATCTTGATCTCGCGGGAAGATTTTTGGTCGAAACCAAAGCGAGTGTATAGGTCGATGCACCCCCTCGTCATCACTCTTTCACCTGAGAATCCTACTAGTGGTTCGTGGTATGGTTCTAGGCTCTCCTCTGGGATTCCAAGTTGCACGAAAGTGTTCCAATACAAGATGTCGGCGGAGCTCCCTTGGTCGATTAAGGTCTTCTTCACAATGCAATTATGCATTTCGACAGAAATTACCATGGGGTCGTCCTGAATGGGATCGAATCCTCGGAAGTCTCGGTCGGAAAATGTTATTGGTGGCATCTTTGGTGGCTTCGGTTGGTTCACACTATTTACTGATCGCACTGCTCGGAGATGCCTCTTCCATGCCAAAGAGGTGGAACCTCCCCCGGCAAAGCCTCCGACTATTATGTTGATCACTTTCCTTGGTTGGTCATTATCCTCCCTGGAGAGCCGCGAACGATCCTGCCTCTCAGCTGAACGGGATCGGTGACGTCAGTCTCTCGACTAATGAGCTTCGCGAGAGTGGTCCCTCCTGCTTGTTTGGTCTTGGGAGGTGACAAAGCTTCTGAGGTGACCTTGCTTGATGAGGTCTTCAAGTTTGTCTTTCAGCACTGAGCATTCTTCAGTTGAGTCCCCCCTGTTTCGGTAGAATCGGCACATCTTGGCTTTGTCGGCTCTAGGAGGTGTGTTCGCCTTTTTCGGCATCACAAGGATCTCTGATGCGAGGGCCTGCTCCATTACCTTAGCCCTACTCGTATTGAGGGGGGTATACGCTGTGTAACGTGGTCCTCTGGGGGGTCGAGTATTTGAGGGTTCGACGTTCGTCTTTTTCATGGGCTCTCGGCTAGGTTCTTTTCGCCTATAACCCTCTTCGGCTCTAGCTTGACTTTGGGTCGCCGCCAGCTCCTCCATTTTCATATACTTCTCGGCTCGGCGTTGGAGATCATTCATATCAACGGGTGGCTTCTTGCACAAGCTGTTCACGAATGGTCCCGGCCTGAGGGCAGTGCTCAACCGATCCATTGCCACGGCAGGGTTAAGGTTTCCGATCTCCATTGCGATCTTGTTAAATCGGTCCATGAAACTTCTCAAGCTCTCTTTCTTCTCTTGAAGAACCCCGCTAGAGCTAACGAGGTCGTCTTGTACGGCTTGCTCGTCACAAATTGAAGAGTGAATTGGGATGACAACTCGTTGAACGAGTCGATAGAAGCGCTCGGCAACCTCGTGAACCAACTCAAGGCCCTTCCCTTCAGCGACGTGGGGAATATTCGGCATAGGGCGGAGTCATCCTGGGTAGAGAGGGTTGCTTGTGTTAGGAAAACATTCATGTGTTCTTCGGGGTCGGTAGACCCATCGTACTTCTCGATTGGGAGGCTCTTCCAATGGTCTAACAGGGTTGCCTCCATTATCCTTTGGGAAAATTAGGGGGTTAATCTGATGCATTACGTTAATTAAGCTCTTCGTAATCTTGGCGTAATCCCATGTCTCAGCCGAGCAAACCGACACGTTTTGTTCCGTGAGTGGTCGGTGGGCTCGAGTGTTCGGTTTTGTCGGTCCCGGACTCGGGTATTCGGCCGAGTTGGTTACTAGCAAGGGTGTTCGGCCAAGTCAGCCTCCATACGATATAAGTGTTATGTTAGACCATGTCAATAGATAAAAAATATACTAGCTAGTAATAAAAAAGACATTGCGTGTTTAAAAAAAATAACGAGTGATTATTTAAAAGGTAAGAAGTTTGAAAATCGAATGTGTTGAAGTAGAAAAGGGAGAACAAATAAATAAATAAAAAGACAATGAAAGAGAAAATGACTTAATATTAGTTAAAAGAAAAATTAGTCTAAAATTTATGTACATCAAAATAAAATATTCTCTTTATTAATAATATTGTATACATTCATAAATTTGATTATTTGAGTAATATTAACATGTCATTGACATGAGTAATGATAAAATTGTAATATTGAGCATTTTAAATTCTTGTTAAACTTTTTCTTCACCCACCTAAGTTGTAGGAAAGAGTTATGGTGTAACGGGTCTCAGGGTTCTTCTAATCTCTTCCTTTTTTCTTCTTTTTCCTTTCTTTCTCTTTTGGAAAATTTGAAATTAAGGTAAAGAAAGTTAGGATGAATAATTGATTGAATTGCCGTGTTGTATGCAAGTAGGATGATCAATTGTTGCATGAATTAAAAAATTTGCAAATTTGAAAATTGTAAATTAAATAAATTATTTAATTATAAAACTTTATAATATATCTATGTATATATATAAATAATTAAAATAATTATTAAAACTAACCCAAATAATTATAACAAAAAATTAATTAATAATTAATAAATATTATATATATATTTCTCTCAAAACAATTATAATTAACATAAAATATATAAACACGAAAAACTATAATAAAACATATATGTTTCTCCAAATGCTTATTATAAACAAATATCATGAAAATACATATTTCTCTAATAAATATAATATAAAATATTTTTTTTACAAATATTTATTATTTGATTAAAATACATAATTATTAAAAATTTCTAAAATATCTTATAAAACTCTTTAATTAATCAAAATATCATTTTAAACATTAGAAAACTTAAAGGTGTTACACTCTACATATTAAAAACCTAATTTATTTTTATTAATTAGTCGGCAGGAACAAATAGCTACTCAATAAAAGAAAATTAGGAACAATAAAAGGATAATTATTTACTAAAAGATAAAGAGCATTGATAAGATATTTAGTAATAGTATTTTTGAAATTATTAATTTAGTATATTCTTATTTTATCATTAAACGTAAAAAATTTAAGTTAATTTTTTTTTCACAAAATTATATGTTTATTATAAAATATAATCATTGAGCTTAAAAAATATTACATATTATATGATATATATATATATATATATATATATCTATATATATAAAATCATTCAAATCTTAAATAAAAAATTTTGTTAATAAATTTCATAAATTATATATTATTTATAATGTATTAAATTATCATTGCATATGAAATGTATGAATGCTACGTATAAAACTGTCTATATTCATAGTAAATCCTACATTTCCAAAATCAGTAATTAATTATGATAATTATGGACAATTAACCGGTAAATAATTGAAAAAATTATTATTTTACTAATTTTTATTATTTTTAAATTATTTAACCTTTAGTCTTTGATATTCATTATTACTCATCTTTAACTTTAAACAAAAGTCATTATTCTTTTTTGTGAAATTGAAAACAATATAATTGATTATATTTGATTATTTTCTTTTCATTCTGATTTTTTTTTATACATTCGTTTTTATAATTTATATTGAGTAGCAGTTTATTTACTATTTTTTTTTAAAATTTAATGTTGATATGTTATTTTTATATCATATGATTTGTATTAATTTATTTTATTTTTATAAATAAAATTTTTATAAAAAAGAAAGTTTTGAGAGAGTTTTAGGGGGGTGTATTGGATTAGGATTTTAAATGACTTTTTTAGTTAAAAAAAATCCTGTGGATTTTAAAAGACTTTGCAGGATTTTCATGATTTTTAAGATTTTGAAGGATTCTACAAGACTTAAAATCAAGATTTTAATGGATTCTGCAAGACTTTTAAATCAGGATTTTAATGGATTCTCTAGGATTTTGTGAATTTTGTAGAATTTTCGTGGATTTTTGACATTTGATAAGATTTCAAAAAAAAATTCATACATTCAAATTTAAAAAGAGTCAAAGACAAAAATAATAAAAAAATAATAATGTTTAGATAAATAATAATAATAATAATAATAATTTTTCATAATATCTTATATCCTCTTAAATAACATTCACTCACATATTCATAGCTATACTAGTCCTTCAAGCATTAGCGTCTTCTCGCTCTTGCTCCTAGGTTTGAATAATAGGCTCAAAAATATGATCTTCATTAACCGGTAACGTTGAAGATGAAAGTTCATCCATCGCTTCAATTGAAAATTCATCAGAATGACATTCTTTACGTAGAAAGTTATGTAGTGTTGCACATACTAACACAAGTTCTACTTGTGTCTTAAATAAAAATGGAGGTGCTGACTTAAAAATTGTGAAACATGATTTAAAAATACCAAATATTCTGTCGATCACATTCCGTAAAAATGCATGACGAAGATTGAACAATTCTTTCTCATTTTCAAGGTCATTACCTTGACATGCAAAATCTTGTAGATGATATCTTACACCTTGAAATGGAGCTAAAAATTGGCGTCAATTAAGAAATCCACAATCTACCAAAAAATATTATTTTAGTTATATATTATATGATAATTTTTAACGATATTTATAAATGTAAATTATTCTAACAAATATTTTAACAATATTTCCTTTTTAAAAAATAAGCTAATGAAGGCATAAATTCTAAACCCTAAAAAATTAGATACTGCAATGTCTTATGTTAATTTTCTTTTTAAAAATATAAAAAAATCCTAATTTCACAATATAAAAATAAAAAGAAAAATTCATAGTAAAAAAAATAAAATAATTGTTGAGTCATAAAAGGATGAGAGATAAGAGTAACAAACTTAAGAGAAGGAGAGATCGCAGTTTTTATGATGAGATGATTCTTCCCCCAACTAAAAAATAAAATATCCATTTTTATCTCATTCTAGTCACAGAAACCCTAACTCAAATTCATCTTATATGTATATATATATTGTAGAGATTATGATATCAATTTCATCTTTTACCTTTTTCCTTTTCTTGGCGTGTGTTATAAAAAAATTATCACTTAAAAGTTGAAATTTCAAGCATTTTTTTGTGTGTTATATAAATGAACAAATTCAACTACATAAAATAAAATAAAGCAAGTCAATTAAAGGGAACGAACAGAAAAATAGAGAAAGTCAATGACATTATCATTTACATATCAAAGTTTCACAAAATAGGAGAATGGGATGGGAACAGTACTACAATATTATATATGAGCAATGAACAGTAGTGCAGTATTATTAGCAGAGAAAAAAATGGAGAAGACAGGAACATAGAAAATCCAATGGGTTTGGATGGGATTTTTTTGTGAATTTGGTATTTATAAATAACACTAGAAAGTCCTTCAAAATCCGTCTCACACAACAATCCTTTAAAATCTTTATATTTTTGAATACCAATGGATTATTTTTAAGTTGTAAAAAATCTCAAATGAATACCAATGGATTTTAATGGACTCTTTAAAAAATCTTAAAAATCCAGATTGAATACCACTGGATTGTTTTTAAGTGACATAAAATCCTGATTGAATACTAATGGACTTTTTTACTCAAAAAAAAGTCTTTTTTCCTTTCATTTTGATACTTTTTTGTACATTTGTTTTTTAATATCATGTCTTATATTAGCTTATTTTTATTTTTATATCATATTTTTTTATATTCATTTATAGTTATTAGCAGTTTATCTATTAATTTTTCCCTTAATTTTAATATATATTTTTTTATATCATATATTTTTTATTAGTCTTTTTTATTTTTATCAATAACATTTCATATAAAAAATGTTTTGAAATTTTTTTAGCCGAAAGGATGTTGAAACTTTTGAAGAGAAAGGAGTTGTTGCAAAACTTCTTAATAAAATATTTTAATCCAATTATTTATCTATTTATTTTGATATATTGATTTATATTATACATTTTTTTAATTTATATTTAGTAGGAGCTTACTTTATAATATTGAAAAAATATAAAATAATTATTAGAAATTATTAAAATATTTTAATCCAATTATTTTCATTTATTTTGATATGTATTGATTCTTTTCTTTTCATTTTGATATTTTTTGTACATTTGTTTTTTAATTTATATTTAGTAGTACTTTATTTATTATTTTTTCCTTAATTTTGATATATTTTTTTATATCATATATTTTGTGCTAGTTTATTTTATTTTTATAAATTGTTATAAAAGAAAGAAAAATAGAAAGAACAAAAAAGACAATATATCTGACTTGTTATTATCTTTGAGAGAGGATTAACTGTGAGACCCCGTAGCATTCTTCTCTCTTTTCTCCCTCTCATCACTCACCTTATACTTTCCCTTCTCCTTTCACTTTGAATTTTCACTCTCAAATTCCTTTCTCTTTAGCTGAAGCCGTGACCTAGGAGGTCTCTAGAGTGAACCCTTGCGGAGCTAGCCGAGTGTGGATTTCTTTTCTCCTTCTTCTTCCTTTCTCTTCTAGGAGCTCGGAATCGTCTCACTAAGGTAAGGGAAGCTAGTTTTCGCTTGGATTGGTTGGAAATGAGTTTAGAAACTCATGAGATGTTTGATGTTGGTTGATTCATGGGCTGTCTTGAAGGAAAATGTGTTTTTGGGGTTGGATAAAATTTGGGGATTTTCTGGTTGTGTTGGTTGCATGTGGGTAAAGTTGGGGTTTTTGGTTCTTGATGGAAGGTTGGACATTGATGATTTTTCTTCTTGAGTTTTGGATGCATGCATGTTGTGATTCTTGAGGTTTTTGAGTTGCATGTGGTTGGTAGTATTGCATTTAAATTGTAGCATGGTTTGGGTCTCCTTGGATTGCAAGTTCATGGAGGTTTTGAGTGAAAACGAAGGTGAAATCCATGGAGATTTTTGGAAGTTCAGAAACCCACAGCTATAGCCGTGGAAGAAAAATGTACTTGCAGGAACCCACAACTATAGTCGTGGTTTTGCAGCCATAGCTATGGAGAAAAATTGAAGTGGCAGAAACTTGCAGCTATGGCCGTGGATCTGCAGCCATGGCTGTGGAAGGCAAACTGAACTGGCAGAGAGTTGTAGCTAAAGCGCTGGATTGAGCGCTGCAGCGGTGGGTCTTGATGACCGAATTTGGTCTTAAAGTCTTCATCAAAGTTGTAGCCTTGGATCTTAGTTTTCCAATGGCGTTGGAATAACCCAAAAAGGAGTTCTAGAACTCCAGATATGGCTGTTATAGTGAAGAGGGGTCAAGCTGCCAGCATTGCTTATAGATGTTGCGGTTTTTAGAATTTGTAACAAGGTAGATGAAGGAATTTGGACTTGGTGTCTTCTTGAGAGTTGTAGGAAATCTTCTTATCTTTCATATGAGATAAGGATGAGTATGGTAGGAGTAGTATAACTCCTGATACGCTATTTTTTGTGAAGGTTGGCATTTCACATTTAGTGATTTAGTTAAGTTGAAAGTTGTTTTAGATGCTTAGGTTGATTGGTGTTGTTTGGATGGGTAATTTGACAAGATAGATGAGTTGTAAATAAGGTGGATGAGTTGTATTATGTGTTGAATATGTTGTATGTTGTATAAGTTGTTAATGATGAATGTTGTTGAGCTGAGCTGTTGATTATAATGTGATGACTTGTGGTTAACGCTGCTTGTTGATGTTGAGTTATCAATTATAAACTGTTGTAAGTTGATTATGTTAAGCTGTATCAGTTTTATACTGTTGTGAGTTGATATGTTGAGTTGTATCAGTTGCATACTATTGTGAGTTGATATGTTGAGCTGTATCAGTTGTATACTATTGTGAGTTGATATGTTGAGCTGTATCAGTTGTATACTGTTGTGAGTTGATATGTTGAGTTGTACAGTTGTGTTGTACTGTGTGTTGATATTGGATGTTGTAGGCCGTAAGGCTGAGGTGTTGTAGGCCGAAAGGCTGAGGTGTTGTAGGCCGTACGGCTGAGGTGTTGTAGGCCGAAAGGATGAGGTGATGTAGGCCGAAAGGCTGAGTTGTTGATCACTAAGACTAGAGGAGTTGTTTTCGAAATTTCCTCATCCCATTGTGTGGATTGAGTGGCTGTGGTGCTCTTGGAGCCCAATTTGTTGAAAACCCTCCCTGGAAAGCTGACCCTTGGAATGGTAACTTGCTGTTCTCCTCTAAGTCTTAGTGGTCCCGTGTGTGGGCAAGGTCGAGGCACACGTGTACAAAGCGACCACGGTATGGGGGCCAGGTCGAGCTATACCGATTACAAGCGACCAATACTAACTTATATGCGTGATTGTATGTTTTATTGCAGTTATGCTGTATGGCTGATGAGTTGTATGCTAATGATGTGAGATGTGTGTTGTTATTGCTGAATGTTGTGGTATTTTAAGTTGATGTTGTTAAGCTGGTTGATGTGCTGATAACTGTAGTTGTTTTCTATTCACATATATATATATATATATGTATGTTGTTTCCTTTCACTAGCTTACCCTTTGTTGTTTCCATGTGGTTTGGACTGAGATGATCATACTATGTATGGGAGCAGAGCAGGGATAGGTTGGTGGCTAGTGGTGAGTCTACAGCTGGCAGGCGGAGCTGATCCTTGTTGATGTTTTGTTGTTTCGGCTACTTGGTGTAGTAGCTTTGGATGTATTTTTGTACATTTTGAATCTAGTCAGACTTGGACATGTATATATGTATATTCTAGACACTATATGTATACACTTATTCCTTTATGTCTGGTTTCAGGTGTACGGTGTAGTGTGTAGTGACCAGCCGGGTCGTTACACTAACCTATTTATAAGTACATATGTGGTAACTGAACAATTACACAATAAAGAGAATAATACATAACAGAAATATAAATGGTAATGATTGATAATGAATATTGACATCCACTAATTAAGTCACTAATTATTATTCATAACACTCCCCCTTGGATGTCCAATATTTAGAATGTACCTCGTTAAAACCTTACTAGAAAAAATCCTTTGGGATAAAAACTTAGTGAAGGAAAAAAAGTACATCATTCATAAATATTTATTTCTCCCCCTCATGCATACAATCTTTAAGACGACGGAGTCCAATCTTGTGTATCAATTGTTTAAAAACTTTTCTTGGAAGTGACTTTGTAAAGAGATCTGTTAGGTTGTCACTTGAGCGGACTTGTTGAACATTTATATCACCATTCCTTTTAGCTAGGGATCCTGGAGGAGAGCCTAGAACCGTATCACGAGCCGCTGGTAGGATTCTCTGGCGAAAGACTGATGACAAGAGGGTGCATTGATCTATACACTCGTTTCGGCTTCGACCAAAAGTCTTCTCGAGAGATCAAAATCTGTTACATTGTGGTGCATGCGAACACGTCGTACAACATCCAGCTAGGCCGACCTTCTACTAATGCACTAGGGGTCATTGTCTCAACCCCTCACCTATCCATGAAGTTTCCATCGAGAGATGGGCAGGTAATAACCGTGTACGCTGACCAGAAGACAACAAGGGAGTGTTACCTTTCCAGCTTGAAGGTGCGACCCATTACTGACCCCCCGACAACGAAAGGTGTGAATGTGGTCAGGCAGGAGATGACGGAGGGCATTGACCTCGACCCTCGGTTAGGTGAAGAAGAACGAATTGAGCCAGCTGAGGACCTCATCCCTTTTTAGCTTGGTCGAGCACCCGAACAGGTCACACACATAGGATCCCAACTAAGCGAAGCCGACTCAAACTGGGTGAAATGCGCGGTTCGAGACAACAAAGACCTATTCGCATGGACAGCGTCAGACATGCCAGGAATAGATCCTAAGTTCTTGTGTCACCGACTAGCCGTATACCGAGACGCACGACCGATCGCACAAAAGAAGAGAAAGATGGGAGACGAGAAGAGAAAGGCTGCAAACGCTGAGGTGCAAAAACTATTGCAAGCTAAGTTCATAAGAGAGGTCACCTACACCACCTGGCTAGCTAATGTGGTGTTGGTCAAAAAGGCGAATGGAAAGTGGAGAATGTGCACCGACTACACCAATCTCAACAAAGCCTGCCCCAAGGACACCTATCCACTCCCTTGCATCAACTGACTCGTCGACGGTGCGTCCGAGCACTCCATCTTCAGCTTCCTAGATGCCTACTCCGGTTATAACCAAATAAAGATGCACCCGGCTGACGAAGAGAAAATGGCGTTTATCACTGAGAGCGCCAACTTTTGTTATAAAGTAATGCCGTTTGGATTAAAGAACACCGGAGCGACCTACCAGAGGTTAATGGATAAGGTGTTTCAGGGCCAAATCGGCTGGAACATCGAGATTTATGTGGATGACATGGTGGTCAAGTCCAATTCCATGGCCGACTACATAACAGACCTAACTGAAATTTCGGTGAACTACGCAAGCATAACATGAGGCTCAACCCCGAGAAATGCACCTTCGGGGTCAAGGGAGGCAAATTTTTGGGGTTCATGCTATCAGCCAGAGGAATAGAAGCGAACCGAGACAAGTGCCAGGTTGTGTTAGATATGCGAAGCCCAAGCAACCTCAAGGAATTGCAACGACTATCTGGGAGGTTGGTCGCCTTATCGAGATTCCTTCCTCGCCTAGCCGACAAAATCAACTTGATGACGAAGCTCTTGCGAAAGAGTTCGACTTTCTTGTGGAACGAGGCCTGTGAAGAAGCTTTTGTAGCGATGAAGACGACTTTGGCGACGCCGCCGATCCTCACGAGACCCGAACCTTCGAGCCCACTTTCAGGTATACTTGGCTGTATCTGAGGTGGCGATTAGCTCAGTTTTGGTACAAGAAAAATAAGGCACTCAGACTCCCATATACTTTGTCAGCCGACTACTACAAGACTCCGAGACCCGATACCAGCTGATAGAAAAGGTGGAACTTGGATTAGTACATACCTCCCGACGCCTAAGGCATTATTTTCAGTCACCGAGTGATTGTACACACTGATTGCCCAATTTCTAAGGTCTTAGGCAATGCTTCGCTGACTTTGTGAATGAGCTTCACCCACACGACCAATTCGAAGAGCATTGGTGGATCCTCCATGTGGATGGCTCCTCAAACTGCCAGAGGAGCGGGGCAAGAGTAATTCTAGAGGGACCCAAGGGGATAACCTTAGAACAATCCTTGCGGTTCTGGTTCAAGGCTTCGAACAACCAAGCTGAGTATGAAGCCCTGTTGGCCGGATTAAGGCTAGCCGAGGACATGGGTGCATCAAGAATTAAATGCCTGACCGACTCCAAGGTGGTAGCCGAACAGGTGGGTGGTAATTTCCAAGTGAAAGACCACAACATGATGAAGTACTACCACGCCTACCAAAAGTTGAAGGCGAATTTTCAAGAGGTATTGGTCGAGCACATTCCACGCGAGGATAACACCCGAGCCGATCAGTTGGCCAAGTTGGCCGCGACCAAGAAACCGGGCCAATTGAGAACCATCATTCAACAAGAAATCGACCACCCTAGTGTCGAAGTGGAGATGGTGGGAAGTATTATCTCCGACCACACCGACCACAACGACTCCCAAGACTGGCGAGGTGAAATCAAAGCATTCATCACCAATAAGGTCGCGCCGGACGACCCGACATAGGTCAAACGGTTGAGAACGCAGGCCAATAGATACGTCATCATCGCCGACCAGTTGTACAGATGCGGCTTCTCCATCCCACTACTCAAGTGCCTAGACCCCACAGAAGCGGATTATGTGATGCGCGAAGTGCACGAGGGCATTTGCGAAATGCATTCTGGAGCACGAATGACCGTCGCCAAACTCTTGCGTGCCGGATTCTATTGGCTAACCATGAACACTGACTGCTCAGCTTTTGTGAAGAAATGCCAAGCATGTCAGAAATATGGAAATTTAATCCACCAACCAGCCGAGCATCTGCATTGCATTCCCCAGCATGGCCATTCGCCACTTGGGGAGCTGACATACTCGGACCTTTCCTTATAGCCAAAGGCCAATGTAAATTCCTCATCGTCGTCGTGGACTTGTTCACCAAGTGGATTGAAGCTGAGCCCTTGGCGAGCATTTCGGCCCATCAAGTTCAGAAGTTTTTATGGAAGAATGTCATTACCCGCTTCGGCATACCTTCAACGTTGGTGACCGACAATGGCCTTCAATTCACTGACCGAAAGCTGAATGAATTCTTAGACGGCCTAGGAATACAACACAAGGTCACTTCGGTCGAGCACTCACAAACTAATGGTCAAGCCGAATCAGCCAACAAGGTTATTCTAACGGAGTTGAAGAAGCGATTAGGAGAAGCAAAGGGAGCCTAGGCCGAGCAGTTGCCTGAGGTTTTGTGGGCCTACAGATGCACGCCCCAGTCGACCACACAAGGAACCCCTTTCCGCTTAGTGTACGGATTCGATGCAATGCTCCCGGTAGAAATCAGAGAACCATCATTTCGTCGGGCCCACTTCGACGAGTCGAACAATGAAGTCGAGCTCCAAGCAAACCTGGACTCCGTAGAAGAGATTCGAGACCGAGCCCTAGTGATAGCCAAGGCATGCAAGCAGTGCCACAAGAAGAATTTTGACACCAAGGTACGACCAAGAGAATTCTGAGAAGGCGACCTCGTTTGGAGAGTCACAAGCGCAACAAGGAAAGACCCCAAGCATGGCAAGCTCGCCCCAAACTGGGATGGACCTTTCCGCGTACGACACAACCTACACAATGGGGCATACAAGCTCGAGCACCTGTCAGGAGAGCCTATCCCGAGAACTTGGAACTCCACACATATAAAAATGTATTACAGTTGATGTAATAGTGCACTCTTTTCCTTGACCGACTCTTTTTTCCCTAAGGAGGGTTTTGGGTCGACAAGGTTTTTAGCGAGGCACTCTATTAATACAAAAAGATATTTTCAAATATTTGTCATGTCGTTTCCTACTTTATCGTACATATATAGGCTTAAGTCGTGCCCATGCAAGTCCAATCTTGGATAAAATCCACACTAACGCCGAGCAATCCTTGGCGAACCACTCAAACGTGCACTCAAGCCCGATAGGTTTCCCTCCCGAGTACCCTCCTCGGCTAAGGATGTACCTAGGCCGAGCACTAAACGAACCTACACCGATGTCGAGCAGTCCTTGGCTGACCACTCAAACGTGCGGTCGAGCCTGCCATGTTTCCCTCCCGAGTACCCTCCTCGGCTAAGGATGTACCTAGGCTGAGCACTATAAGACGAATCAACACCAACGCCGACCAGTCCTCGGCCGACCACTCAAACATGCACTCGAGCCCAACAGGTTTCCCTCCCGAGTACCCTTCTCAGCTAAGGATGTACCTAGGCTGAGCACTAAAAGACGAATCAACACCAACACCGACCAGTCCTTGGCCAACCACTCAAACGTGCGCTCGCGCCCGCCAGGTTTCCCTCCCGAGTACCCTCCTCGGCTAAGGATGTACCTAGGCCGAGCACTATAAGATGAATCAACACCAACGCCAACCAGTCCTTGGCCGACCACTCATAACGTGAACTCGAGCCTGTTAGGTTTCCCTTCCGAGTTCCCTCCTCGACCAAGGATGTACCTAGAACGAGCACTCTAGACCAATGCCGAGCAGAATTCTCGGATGAACATTCCATCAAAATGTGAACTCGATCCCGTTAGGTTTCCCTCCCGAGTACCCTCCTCGGCCAAAGATGTACCTAGGCCGAGCACTCTAGACCGATGCCGAGCAGAATTCTTGGCTAAACATTCCTTCAAAATGTACACTCGAGACCATTATACATCCCTCCCGAGCACCGTCCTCGGCCAAGGACGTACCCTAGGCCGAGCACTCCACACCGATGCCAAACATAGTCCTCGGCCGAACACCTCTAGCTAAAAACACCAAGTTCCCATCTGAATCGTCGCTGAACCGAGAACCCTCGTCCTGGTACCGTACACCGAGTATTAAGATCGTGGTAAATACACTAACATGAGACCTACCCCCTTTGGTCGAACATACAATTCGGCTACGTGTTTATATAACTAGGTGTTAATAAGCATTGCAAAATAAAATTGAAAATGAAATTAAGTTTCATTCAAAGTATGGCCGATCATCCACGGCTACTTACATAAAAAATAATCAGTTCCTACCGACACCAATGGCCCATTACAAAAGGCGCTAATGACCCGGTTACAAAAACCAAAGTCCTAACCCTAACCTACTACCACCCGACCCGACCCCTATACAGCAGCCGAGTCTTCTGGATTCCCGTCGCCGCCACATCAATGATAGGCTCTTCCTCCTCCTTGGTCACGGGTACTTCGGCTTGGGTCGAAATACCTCGGCGTGGGGCCTCTTCATCAGGTTGGGCGCTGCGGGGGAACTCGGCATAACTTATATACTTACCACCGTAGAAATCTCGACTGAAATCGAACGAGAAGTCTGAGGGATCCTCGCAGAAGTAGTAGGCCTACCAGACATCATGTTGGAAGCCTCCGTCATGCTGGGCAAGTATTTTCTCGGTGGCATCGGCCTTGAACTTGGCGGCGGCCTCGTTCAACCGAACAATCTCGCCGGCCACTGCGGTGGCCTCGGCCTTCAGCTTTTGGACAGTCAACTTCAAGTCGTCGGCCTCCCTCCTATGGGCGTCGGCGACCCTCTTCAGCTCATCTTCCAAATCAGTGACCTTAGTGTTGGCACTCAACGCCTCTTTCAAGGTGGTCTCGGCTTCTTTAAGCCGCCCTTGGAGCCTTTCCTCTTAAATGGTGGACCTCATCATGATATGCTTAGCAATCAGAGAGGTCCGAGCATCAAGCTCACAAAAGAGCTTGTACTCGACCTCTGAGGACATCCCCTCCAAGTATTGAAGTCTACCACCAGAGGTTAAGTCCAAGCCGACCAGGTTCTCAGTATGAGTGTTCGACACAAGAAAATTGGAGCCGACCATGACCGCCGGGATGGCAAAAGCACCGCAACTCGACTGCTCCAAGGTCAGTTGATAGACTATGGCCAAGGCCAAGGAATCCAAGAGGTGATATCTTAAAAGAACCAAGAGGAATGGGATGATCTTAAAGACCTTTTCATATGTTTGTACATATAATAGTTTCTTTGTATAGGCTTATTTTTGCCTTTATATTTGTGAGACACTTTACTAGCTTTTATTAGTGATTGTATATTCTTTTTAGGGTGGGTTACTTGGAGAGTTTGACTCCATTTAACCTCCTTTGTTGATACATTCATTTTATATTTTTTCAGTAGGGCAAAAGGGGTGACATTTAGCAATGCTTGAGGGTGTGTTTAGAAATTGGGCCTGAGATGGGCATAGGCAAAATTTTGCATATTAGACTCATTTTACTCCTAAACTTTCATAGATTTGATTTAGCTAGGTCTCATCATTATTTATGAACCTAACTAAACCAAATCAAAAAAATTTGAAACAATTCAAAGGAGGAAATGGAGCCTTGGCCGCCTAGCTCACTTGTTTCTCTTTGGCTGAAATTTCTAAGCTATCTTCTTGGTTTTTGAAGCTTTTCCTCCAAGTTTCTAAACCTTGGTAGGTTGGGATGACCTTACCATGGTTCTTAAGTGAACCATGGTCAAGGTTAGCTTCTCCTACAAGTTTTAGAAACCATGGATGGTTAGCTACACCTTACAATGGTTCCTAGTGAATCATGGTTAAGGTTAGCTTCTCTTAGAAGCTACCTCTCCCTATATATTTGTAAATCCCTCTCTTGTAATCACTTTTGAACATTTGAGAAATAAAACTTCAGATTTCTCTCCCAAAAGTCTCTCCTAAAACCGAAGAGAACTTTCTCTCTAAGGTTTCTCACCAAAGGTTTTCAACCTTTGCCTTGGTTCCTCAAGCTTCCTTCACAAGCTAGGAAGTAACCGAGCCAAATTCCATTGCTTCTCCACCATTGGAGAATCTTCCAAGGTGATTCTGCCACCTCAAGGAGTTCTACCTCAAGAGTTCTTCGATCCTTTGCATGGAGGCTTGGTTGAACAACAATCTTCTCCAAGTGTTTCCATCATCAGCTGCTTCTGGCGCTTCGTCGAGGAGCTCGAGCGGTCAGATTCTATGTTTTCCTCGGCCTGACGCACCCGAGCCGAGCTAGCTTTCTTTTTGGGGTCCCCCAATGGAACCAGAACGTTTGGTGGCCTCTCTCGCTGAAGCTTCAACGCCGACCTCGCCGGCGGCACTTTCCCACTCGCCTTAGCAGCTTTTGCTTGTCTTGCGAGCATCGCAGTCACGTCTAGATCGTCACCAGCCATTAATCCTGTAACAAAACAAAGTTTAACATCAATTCAAAACACTGCTACAATACAAAGGTAAAAACATACCTAACAAAGTTAACTGAAAGTTTGGAGTATCAAATATGTCAAGGAGGCCTCGGACAGGCAACCCTTCGGCAATTTGTCGAGAAGGTCCACGATTTCTCGATCCTCGGCAGGGAGGTTACACGCAACCATCGCCTCGAAATGCGTCGGGTGCTTCGTTCAGTAGAAGGGGAATAACTTAGACCCCTATCGATCATAGAAGTAGATGTCCATGTCCGACCCCCAGCGGGCCTTAAGAAATCCACTCTTAAAACCCTTATACGACGACGTAAACGCCCTTAGGAATCCACGCTTCGGCACCCGAGCTAAGGAAACCCACTTCACCGGCTTGCTCGGATGACAAATCTAATAATAGAGAAAGGAGAGTGGTCGAGGAGTAAGGCCTAGGCAAAGGCATAGGTTCCGAAAAGCCTGCATGGCGGCCCAAGCATTCGGATGCAGTTGGGTCGACGCCACGTTCAGGACTCGGAGCACCCCCATTCAAAAATCGTCGAAGGGCAGCTTTATGCCAAGATCCTGGAACCAGCACATGTAGGTGTAGAAGTAATCCTCTCCTACCGACCCCTCTCCCTCTGACCTCGGCTCCAAGAACACGAAGTCAGTGTCCAGCCCATCATCGTCACACGTCTCGGCGATTAGGGGTAACTCGTGTTCCCCACTTCCGAAGCACTTCTCTAACGTCAAAAACTTATCGAGCAGCCCCTGGTCGAAGAACGACGAGAAGTAGATGCCGACCTCCCCGTCCACCCACTCGTACCCGGGCATCTCAACCGTCCCATAGTCAATTTTTACCCGAGTACTTGCACGACCCATGGCCTCGCCTTGGGCATCACCGAGCACATCCACGTCATCACCACTCGCTTCGGCGTGGGGGGTCGTCTCATTGACCGTGCCAAAGCCACTGCTAACGTCACGGGGGGCGACACCTCGACCACTTCATTCCCACTATCTTCTTTCTTAGCAAAATTCGAGGGAAACACCACTTCACACTGCAAAGGTGGCAACCTGGAGACTTGACTTGACTCTGATCCCTCTTTCCCCGATGATGCACTCGACGCCTCGGACGCTGTCCAACTCCTAGCTGAGGAGTAACCTCTTTCCATTTAATTATAGGTATTAAAGTAAATGAACTCTTACCTTGATCGGTCAACTCGAATAAATCTTTGAGGTTGAGAGTTCTCGCAAATTTTATAGCAAGTAAATTCTCCACACACACACCCCTTATTTATAGGCAAGGTAAATGGGGAGAGGTCAAAAGATGCCCCGAACCCGTAATCGTTGGATCTTGACCATCCAACGGTCTAGATTTGATAGCCGTTGGGCTTTTAACCGCCATGGCCAGCGTGGAATATTCTAACTATGCCCGCTAAGGTCTCGGCATAGGCCTCTTTCCATTTACTAACCGTAGTTGTCGGTATGCCTCGACTCCAACTCGGACAAATTGCGTGGCAACGCCGAAGCCTCATCCGAAGTTACGAAAGGACGAACACTTAGTAATCGGATAATCTTCCCAGACCCTGGAACTGACGACTCTCCTTCTGCCGAGGGCATCACCATCTAACGATCGGCCAAAGGCAATACACCGTGAAGGGGATCGGAAAGTTTAAATACATGCCGATCACCTTTTATCACTCCGATCCTCCACACTACGGGGGTTCTATACCAGGACGTAACCATTCATACCGAACACAAGGTCTGATGAATCACGACCACACGGGTGAGCTAACCACTCCTAGTTCAACAGACCTTGGTATCGGCTAGAGTAGTCGGAAAGACATTCCCCTATCACACTTTACCTTCCTTGTTCTTACCTAGCACTCGCTAGAGAGCAGAAGCTACTACAACACACTTCCATGGCTGGTCTCCAAAATGTAATCCTACCTACACGTTTCTCCAAGATCATCCTTAAATCAAAGCTTCACACCATTGTAAGGCCGACCATACCTTGCACAACGACGACCCCAATCACAACTCGAAAGGTCGGCGAGGCCCACGTAACACCCAGGTACCACTACCGAGGTCGGTAAAATCTACCATACTGTGGGATCATCATACACACAGGATTCCTAAAGGTCAGAAGCACCGTCCTCGCTCGTTTTACGCCGAGAACCGAAGCCCTACACAATTAGCACGTGTGTGGTCCGACTTTAGAACTTCGTGCCACGAGTATGTATCACTGTCTTCGTCCTCCCAATCTTGATGTTGCGGGGTTGTATACCAGATGGTAGCCGATTAGGCCGAATACCCGAGCATCCGACCTGACCGACCTAATCAACCTCGCCGAACACGCCGACCACCCTCTATCTGAGCCAAACATGTCGGTGTGCTCGACCAAGTTACGTATTTATGCCAGGACAATTAAGGAGAGGTTAATTTACGTAATGTGCTGGATTAGTCCCCTAATTTCCCGGGGCCCAGTCCCTAATCACGGCCCAATAAGAATCACTATAAATTGGACCCCAACGAGGTACATAACTAACTTTCAACTACCGCATTTATTACGTCGAGCACTTACTTGAGCGTTGGAGTGTCTTTGCAAGCACTCCTCCCTCACTTCGGACTGCTCAGAAAGGAATGAAAAGACCTAGACCCAAGACCAGACTCACAACAGTAAGAACAAGTAAAGTGTGTATCCTAATACAGGAACAACAGTAGTGTGTAACTCTATTGATAGTCTGAAGGCAATTATATTTGTCTCAGTTAAAATTCACCAATAACACATTTAATTTGAATTTGGATGCAGCTATTTTTTTCTCATAATCATTTTTTTTGGTTTTGGTAATTGTATTAAAGATCATAAAAGGTATTTAAATGAATTGAATTTGCAAAATGTCATAATTGAGCTTAATAATTTTAAACATGTTGATAGTTCTTTATATGAATTTCTTCAAATATTTTAAAACTTTCCGAAATTATTTGTAAGCGTATTAATTTTTACGTGGCATATTAATTAGTCAAGAAACAAAATTAAATGAGGGATTGAAAAACTTGAAACAAAATTAAATGAGGGATCGAAAAACCTGTTTCTTATCTGAAAAGTGAGAAAGTACAAGCAATATCAGTATGTAGCAATTTGGCTTTTTGACCCGAATAAATTTAAAAAAAAAAAAGAATACACAAAATAAATTTTTAAATTTTTTTTTACTAAAGGTGATTTTGGATAGCGTGGCGCCACGTGAATCAGAAAATGCAGGGGTGGGCGTTTTTCAAAAAAAGCCTCCCCCCATACACCTTGTATGGCTGATGTGGTATCTGGCACACGTGAAGAAGAAAGAGCAGGGGGGAGACGTTTTTAAGAAGGAGCCTCCCCCCAAACGCCTTCTGTTGAGGTGGTGACACATGGTTCGTGGAGAAAGAAAGAGGAGGGGAGGAGGTGTTTTCAGAAGGAGCCTCCCCAAGGCGCCATTTGTTTACGTGCTGACACATGGCAATGCGCCTCCCCCAGGCGCGTTATATATATATATATATATATATATATATATATATATATATATATATATTCGATCCTTCTTTAAATTATTGTCATTTTTTTTAATCAAAATAATTGTTATTTTATAAATTTAAGAGTCGCTCAATTTCTTTAACTTGTTAACTATATTTTCACTTAATAATTACATATATGTGTCTCTTAACTGTCTCATCACTTTTTGTTTTCACCTACCATATTTTCCTTTCATTAATATATACATCTTTTTCGTACCTATCCTTAATTAATTAATTAACTAGAAAATTAAAATATAACAATATTTTATATTGATTAAGTAGTTCAAATTTCATATATATATCACTGCACATATTTTTTTCCTCAATATTAAAAGAGGTATCACCAGTTTAAAGAATTTAATGTTATAAAAAATCTCAAATATTCGTTTTTGGAGCAAACTCTCAAATATTCTAACGTCTGTGATATTTGGTTGTACATAGCAATATCACTACGTTTTATAATTTTGTTGTTTGTTTTAAAATTTAAAAAAAAATCATTTTTTATGGTTTTCAATGAAAAATACACATTTCAATGCAATATACGATTAAAATTCATTTAGATGCATGACTAAATCGTACATTCAAATAACTCTTATTCTTAAATGATAAAAATAAATTAAAGTTATTCAAAATATAATGTTAATTATTTATATTTTCACTGTATATGATTTAAATATTTTTTAAAAAACAAAACTGATCATCGTTTTCCTTTATTTTGAATGACCAAAATTCAAATATATAGCTTATAGATAAGGATAACCCATGTGATGATATCAACTCACTCTTTAATGGCCTTCATAAATTATTAGGACTCACATTAGTGATCAACACCCAGTAGTATTGAAGTGCTTATCCTTTTGGCAATTAATCATATCTACTAATTCACTTCTCTCATTCATGCACAATAAGAAGGAATTAAATGAGATGACCTGGTCAAGCAAAAAAAAGGTCCAAGCTCTAGACATGGTTGAAAGGTGTGGCAAAGCAACAATAACCGCGGAAAATAATGAATATCCTACACAAATTCCATTCGCATGCACCAAAAACCTGCAAGATACGTAATCCACAGGTCAAAATACAAATTTTGGTTCATCATTTCTATATATATATATATGAATGCTTTTAATAATTATCTTTTTAATCTCAGCATACAAATACACAATCTCAGCATACAAATACATGTCACGTGTCATCACTTCAACAGAAGGCGTTTGGGGGAGAGGTTCCTTCTGAAAAACGCCTCTCCCTACTCTTTCTTCTTCACGTGTGTCAGGTGCCACATCAGCCTTACAAGGCGTATGGGGGAGGCTTTTTCTAAAAAACGTTCACCCCTGCGTTTTCTGATCCACGTGGCGTTCCGCTGTCCAAAATCACCTACTTTATTAAATTATTTTTTTTTAATTTATTTAATAAAATAATAATAAAATAAGTAATAATAAAATATATAATTGATTAAAAGTGTAAAAAACTTTAAATCGACAATATAAGGATAATTAATTAACTCATGATACAAAGTGGCAGACGCTGTGTATAATAGAAGTCACACTTTCCGAATACAGTTTGTTGGTTCCACCACGTTTTGTAATATACGCTCTAGCCTCAAGGTAGGGGGGGACAAGCCTGGAAAATGAAATAGGACTTTCACATGCATTGTCATTACAATCTTCATTCAAAATTCAAACACCTAATTATAAAGGTGGGTCCGTTGGAAAGGAACCAAATCATGTTCAAAAACGACATGAAGTCGATGTAAATATTTTATTAATAAATATTTGTAAGTATTTCTCTAAATAATTATAAAATCTTAATAGTGTGTTTGGATGAAGAATTTTACAAATTCAAAGAATTTTAAATTCTTGGCATTTGAATTACTTTGATTTTAATTTCTATCATTCTTAAAATATTTTGTTTGGATGAGTCAATTCAAATTTTTTAAATTTTAAATTATTAGGTTGAATATGATAATTTGATTCCATCATAGTAAAATTAATTTTAAAAATATATTTATATGTTGAAAATTTTAAATTAAATTTTATAAAAATAAATATTAATCCATTTTTAAATATTTCATAATTTTAAAAATTAATATTAGATAATATTTAATAATTTTAAAAATTAATATAAGATAATATTTAATAATTTTAAAAATATTTTTGCATATCTAATAATTAAAAGAATGAAAAGATAAGATAAAATATATAGGTGAAATAAGAAAAATAAATATGAGGAATTTCAAATTCTCCCACTTTTGAGAGAATTTGAAATTATACTATTTTAAGGAATTTCAAAAATGCTTGAATTTCAAATTCTTTGTAAATTCCTCATCCAAACAAAGCATTTCACCTCAAGAAATTTGAAATTCTTCAAATAAATGAATTACCCTATATAAATTCCTCATCCAAACACACAATTAAGATTGGTCTGTAAAATAAAAATAAGTTAGGTCAGATTGGTCTGTAAAATAAAAATAAGTTAGGTCAGATTGGTCTGTAAAATAAAAATAAGTTAGGTCAGATTGGTCTGTAAAATAAAAATAAGTTAGGTCAGATTGGTCTGTAAAATAAAAATAAGTTGAATATCTTAATTTGATTTATCTAAAAGTGGGTTGATAAGGTAATGGATTTGTCAAAAATATAATTTTTTAATATTTTTTTTAATATTTAAAAAATTTACATAAATTAATGTACTTAAATAATAAAATAAATTTTAAATTAATGTAGATTTGATTTAATTTGTTACATAATAAATATTAAATTTATTATATAATAAAATAGGTATGTAATAATAATAATAATAAATCTTATAATAAAATAAATTAAATATTTAATATATTTATTGCACAACAAATCACATATTACTCATATAATAAATTTCATGTGACTTATTTAAATTTAACATTAAAAATAAAAATAAAAATAGAAAAAATTAGAAGGACCAACAAGTCAACTCATTTTAATAGGTTGATGCTTCAGGCGAGCTAATGAGTTATATAGGATATCTAACTTGACACACCAATTTTTGTTCGATCATAATCTATTCTGTTAAACTTTTGGATCTAACTCATTTGAACGTTTTAGCACAAAATAAAAAAAATAAAATTCAAACACATACATTACCATAATGTGCCATAGCCAATTAAAGTTAATTTATTAATAAATTAATTTATAAGAATTCTTTTATATAACTTTCATAGAAATTTAAATTTAAATTTTAAAAATATATAAATTAATTTTAGTTTATAATTTTTTACTTTTAAAAGTGTTTTTAGGAATTTATTTAAATTTGTCCATGCGCTCAACATCACTCTTATGTCAAGTTGGGTTAAAACGAACTTTTACATGTATATAATGACAGAAAATATTTAACCCTAATCTTAATTAGTTGAATGTATGGGTTCACATGCATTTTCTGCATTAGAAGGTGGGGTCTCATATGTACGTTCATTCCATGGGAGGTGACTCTATATAAAACTAAAGAAAATTTCATATACTCCTTTTTGGGATGTTAATGGACAGGTTCCGTGTATAGTATCTATTTTTGTACTCATGTTAAAAATAATACATGTACCTGACTTATATTTTCAAATGGGTAGGTTCCATATATAGTATCTATTTTTGTACTCATGTTAAAAATAATACATTTATCTTATATTTTCAAAAAAATTTATCCCTAGAGTTAGAAATGGGTGTGTCAAGTAAAATCAATATTAGTTTAATTTAATTTAATAATATTTGGTTCAACTTGCAATTTAATTTAAGTTCAACATAAATATTTTTTTTAATTTAAATTTGACTCAATTCAAGTTTCACTTATCGGTTCGATTTAGCTCGTTACGGAACCAAGTGTTAATTTATTTTTTTAATCTTATACATTAATTTCAAAATTTAATAATAGATTTTAAGGTAAATGATTATTTAATTTTCTTAAAAGATAAAACATAATTTATTCTATTAACTTTGATAGATTATAATATATGACTCTAAAGAAATATAATTATAACCAAGGTCTGTATAAATAAAAATTATTTTACATTACATAAAAAAAATAGAAAATCCAATCCATAGTTATGAAATTCTAAAGTAATCACTTCTTTTATATTTATTAACTTATAATTAAATTTTAAAGGTTCTTTCAAATTTTAATTAGATAAAATTAAATTGAAAGATAATTGTATAAATTATATATTTATATTTGAGCTAATTCATGAATTAAACGAGCTAAACTATACATAATTCAAGTTTGACTCATTTATTTACGGTGTTTAATCTTTAACCCAAATTCAACTCATTTGGTTCATGAACCAAATTCAACGAATTAATTTTTAAAATCAAGTTTCAAATTATTTTTTTTGAGTTGATTCAGTTTATTGTCACCCTTACTCATCTCCTACTCGTTGGGTACCTAGATACCCACATTCTCAACTTGCACTTTACTTATATATAATGTTGATAATAATATAAATTAATAAAAAATAATTAAAACAAATACTAGAATTATATTAAAAATTCATTCTTAAGTAATCCACATTTATAAAGCATACTCCGACAAAAATAATTTGAAGCTTTTCGATGTAAAAACAAACCAATATAAATAATAAAGAACACAACCAACATTTATAAAACATATCCTTCATCGTTTAAATCTCTTCCCCTCAAAAGATAATCACTATATGCAACTTCAAATTAATAAATGATTTAATTCTCTATTGCCAAAAAGACACAAAGAAGTTAAAAATTTAAAACATCCTAATGCTAGCTATTAAAATACCTAAATTTAGCAAACAAGTTTTTAGTTCACAACTAAAGAACCAAACAAAATATCAGAATTGAAATCAATATTAAGTAAATTTCTAACATTATCAATTAATTTCCCATTCAATAGAATTATTTTAGCAAATTTCTCTGACAAGAAGGGAAAAAAAACTGTAATAATTTAAAGGTTAGACAATTCACGATGATATCTAGGCATGGCAACGGGGCGGGGCGGGGGCGGGTTTTACGTCCCCCGCCCCCGCCCCCGCAAATTTAAACCGCCCCCGCCCCCCGCCCCCGATACCCGCCGGGGATAAAATCTAGGTCCCCATCCTCACCCCCGGCGGGGTTCGGGTTTCCCCGCCCCGCCCCCGCCCCCGCTTTTATTTTTTTTTTTCTTCTTTTTTTCTTTTAAATAAATATGAACAATTTAAAAAAAATAAAAGAAAAATAAAATAATATAAATTTTTACATATAAATATTTATAATTTTGGTTTATATATATAAAAATAATTTTTTAATTATATTATTAAGCGGGGCGGGGGCGGGGGGCGGGTATGGGGACGGGGGCGGGGTGGGTATTAACATCCCCGCCCCCGCCCCCGCCCCCGATTTTATCAATCGGGGAAAACCCGAACCCGAACCCGAACCCGATAAACACGGGTTTTCCCCATCCAAATCGGGGCGGGTTCGGGCGGGTACCCACGGGGGCGGGTTAGATTGCCATGCCTAATGATATCTAAATGAGTGGATGAGAGAGTGAAACAAAGATGGTGCAGGAATGACCGAGTTTAGGTACATTTTCTCATCCTATAAAGATCCTTCATAACTAGATAAACCATTAAGTTGAACACTCTGCGGTCTCAACTCCTGTTAGAACTTAGAAGGTAAGGAGTTGTTAATTACTTCACCTCATTTTATTTTTTATATATTCTCTTATGTAGCATTATATAGTTATAATATAAGATGGCATGCAGGTTTGAGGGGGAAGTGGCTATTATATATTATCACTGGAGGTGAGGCCACTGCAATAGACTCTTTTGTAAGCATGGAGCAGACGTTGTTCTCCCTTTGCAAAGACATGGAATCCGCTTCTTATGTACATTGTGATGTGACAATCGAAAAGGTTTCCAAGTATGACAAACTAGATATGATGCTTAATAACACTGATATATTGACGAGTTCAAAACACGTACGCTGCAAGGGTCATGATTCCTGCTAAATAGGGGCTGCATAATTTATTACGAGTTAAATCAAATTTTATATGTTAAAAACAAAATACATCTTCTGCAAGAGCTTTTTTAAGAATTATTATTTGACATAAGGATTTTTTTAGAGATTTTTTTTTTTAATTTTTTTATATAATTCAATTTTTTATTTATTATATTTATTTATAAATTAAAATTTAATATTTTAAAATAAATTAAAAATAATCTTAAATCATAATATAAATTATTTATTTTATATCTAAATTATAATTATATATTTTAAAAATTATTTATATAAATTTTAAATATACTTTATATCTTCAAATAAAATATATATATATATATATATTATAATAAATAATTAACATACGAAATGTATAAACTAAAATAATATTAGTAAACAGTTAACAATGTATAGATCATATTCATGACAAATAAAATATATATTAATAATATTAAATATATATAAATTTTTTAATAATTGATATTATTAATTGTATTAAATATCTCTTTAATGGTTTTGGTTCAAATCTATTTTATTTTAGATAGATAGATTTTAGTTAGAAAGATATAATATGCATAAAATTTTATGTTCAAATTTTATTACATAAAAATAATATTTGGTTAAAAAAGTCACATTATATTAGCGTAGATTAGAATTTATTTATTAACTTTAGAATATTGTGTAAATTATATATATTTATGAATAAAATAAAAATCTTATTACCGTATGTCATTATAATTTTTATAAACAATAAGAAATATCAAATTTATACTAATTATTTAATGTTATTAATACTACATTAATAGCATTAAATATCTCTTTAATGTTTAGGACTCAAAATTTTCTTTTGGTATAATAAGTTTAGGATTTAAGTTTATTTTAATTTTTATTCCTTTCGATACATAATGTAATTTATATATGCTCAAATTTATTTTCTGTTTTTGAATTGTTTTCTTACAGGTTGAATTGTTTTCTTTAAAACATATTTTATGAGTATTAATAATTAAAAGTAAATAATTCATATTTATTAATAGTATTAAGGTTAAATATTTTTTTTATTACCTATAATCTTACTTATTTTCTCTTTTAGTCTCTGTAATTTAAAATAGATTTTTTTTAGTTCCTATACACTATATCTTTTGCAATTTTTTTTAGTCCATATAATTTAAGATTATTTTTTTTAATTTTCATACTTGTAATTTTTTAATTTTTTAATCCTTGTTGTTATTTTTTTAACGTTATCTCTTTATATATTTAATATTGAATTTATTTTGTTAGTATTACTCTAAATTGGCTCACCAACGTTCATATCTCTTTTTTACTCTCGTTAATATATTTTATTTTTCTTATCTTCATAAAATTAAAGACTTTTATAACGTCAATATAAAAGAAATATGTTACAAAAGAAATTAATGATATAGAGACTTAAAAAGGATAGGTATAGGAACTTAAAAAAATATCTTAAATTACAAAAATTAAAAAAATTAATAAAGATAAATATAAGAACTAAAAATTCTATTTTAAATTATAAAAACTAAAAAAATAAGTGAAATTATATAAATTAAAAAGTATTTTAACCTAATATTAAATATCATAATAATTAATGTTATACTATATTAATGATATTAATTATATCTTTTTGCTTAAGGTTCAATTATACTAATATAAAAAACAATACATTTATTATTATTGTTAATGTGTGTGTAAAAAATTTGAATCGTAATAAGATATGAATGGAGTATATAACAAAATTTTGTTAATTTTTATCAGAAATTGAAAATCTACATTACATGAAAATTGATTGAAATTATAAGCACGTCTAAATTGAAATTATTAGTTTACAAAAGAAAATTAATTGACGTATATGTAAGCTTTTCTATACAATAAAAACTTATTACATTTATGACTTTCTATCCCATCCTATTTTTTCCGATGGTTGAACATATATGATTTTGAGGACAAGACTGAAATGAGCGGAGAAAAGCCATAGTGACTACCTATAAACTCTTTAACATTGAAATCATTAAACATTATAGTATAATAACAATATGGTAAAAAAGCAAAGAACATAAGAATATCTAGAAATGAAACTACTTTCATAGAAATAGCTAGGGTGTCGCATAAAATGTAAAGCACAAAAGAAATTAAGGACCAATAATGGATTTAAACCAAAAATAAAGAGGAAAAGATAAATGATCCAACGTCAAAAATGTGATTGAGTTTTCAATATGCATTTATTGCGCAAAAGAACAAATATAACTGCCGGAATCCCTTCTCAATTATTATTGTAGTTTTCTTCTTATCACTTCTATTCTTCACGGAAACATAACCCAAGCACGAAGGTATTACGTGGCAATGAGATATGGTATTCATGCACTTCTCATTTGTCTTCTTGCTTGACAACTATGGTGCATATAGTTACGTGAAGCAGTGCACACGGAAATATAGATACCTAACTTTATGGAGGGAAAGTTAGGGTAACTTTAAACCGTTGGATTTGTAATAATAGATCAGATTGTGACATGTGTCACAATCTGATACACACGTGTCACAATCTGATACACCGGTTGAGAATTCGAAAATGATTTCGGATTCGAAAATGATTTCGGATTGTCGCTTACGTGCGTTGCATGCATGCGTGGGAGATAACTCTATATAAGACCAAAGCAAACTTCAGCTCAAGCCATGCACATCCTTCACGATCAGATAAGCAATTAAGTTGAACACACTAAAACATCTTTCCTTCGCTATTCTGAAAAGCTCAATCATGGCAAGTGTACTTTCTGCGGTCTCAGCTCCTGTTAGAAGGTAAGCAAGTTCTAACTTCACCACATTTTTTCATATATAGAGTCATGGAGTTATATAGTTATAACATAACATACACGCATGACATGCAGGCTTGAGGGTAAAGTGGCGATTATAACTGGTGGTGCAAGTGGCATAGGTGCGGCCATAGCGAGACTCTTCTCTAAGCACGGAGCACACGTTCTGATAGCTGATATTCAAGATGATTTGGGTCTTTCTGTTTCTAAAGACTTGGAAAGCGCTTCCTATGTCCACTGCGACGTGAGAATCGAAAAGGAAGTCGAAAACGCTGTGAACACAGCGGTTTCCAAGTATGGAAAACTAGATATCATGCTTAATAACACTGGAATAATTGATGATTTCAAACCAAGCATAGTTGACAACAACAAGTCTGATTTTGAGCGAGTGATAAGTACGAACTTGGTTGGTGCTTTTCTGGGAACAAAGCACGCTGCAAGGGTCATGATCCCTGCTAAAAGGGGCTGCATAATTAACACTGCTAGTGTTGCTGGATGCATAGGTGGAGGGGCTACACATGCCTACACATGTTCAAAGCATGCCCTAGTGGGACTGATGAAAAACACTGCGGTGGAGCTTGGACAATTTGGTATTCGGGTGAATTGCTTGTCCCCTTATGTTGTTGCCACACCGTTGACTAAGAAATATTACAATATTGATGAAGATCGAATTGGCGAGATTTATTCCAACCTTAAAGGTGTTCATCTTGTGCCTAACGATGTGGCTGAAGCTGCTCTTTACTTGGCAGGTGATGAGTCAAAGTATGTTAGTGGTCACAATCTTGTGCTAGATGGAGGATACACCGATGTAAATGCAGGATATTCTGTGTTCGGGCAATCTGAGTAAATAATGTTGGTGTTTGAAGTGTGTTTCGCTTGCTCTGCAGGTCAAGAACTTTAGCTGTCAGCATATGTGATTAAACAATATGGGGTGAATGATATATATGTTACGGAAACGTCTAGCAAATTTTAAACCAAAAGCAAAACAAGAAAGAAAGAACACCAAGGATTTAACGAGGTTCAGCCAATTATGCCTACTTCCTCGGACACTACCAAATATATTTCACTAAGAAATATTACAATAGAGAGAGAAGAGAAAACTACAAGCCTTAGAAGTTACAAATGAACTTGTAGTTGGGATGATTTCAAAGTGAAGGGAAGGGTTTCTATATATAGAACCTAAGGCACTACACATTCCCAAACCTATCCAATGTGGGACTAATTTGGCCACATCAAAAAAAACTTATTCGATGTGGGACTAAATTTGCCACACCATATTCAACAAATCTCCACCTTGGCAAATTTCATATTTTCAAATCTCTCATCTTTGATAGTGTCTACCAATGCAGTCTTCAAATTTTGATAATATTAATCAAGTCCAAACAGTGTTGGAACTTGATTGAATCTACTACCTTTGTCAATATATCAGCTGGATTCTCTGTGGTCCTTATCTTCTGGATAGCCACTCCACCTTCTTCGATAATCTCTCTTATGAAGTGGTAACGAACATCAATATGCTTCGTCCTTGCATGGTAAGTTTGATTCTTTGCCAACATGATTGCACTTTGACTATCACAATGCACCTTCACATGCTTTTGTAGAATTCCTAATTCACCAAGCAACCCTTGAAGCCAAATTGCTTCCTTCACAGCCTCTGTCAAAGCCATATACTCTGCCTCTGTTGTAGACAAAGCTACAGTTGACTGTAAAGTAGACCTCCAACATACCGGTGCTTTTGCCAAAGTAAAAACATAGCCAGTAGTTGATCGACGATTATCCAGATCTCCAGCATAGTTGGAATCACAATATCCAACCACATTTTGACCATCTTGTTCCTGCTGAAATACCAAACCAACATCTACAGTGTTCAGAATGTACCGTAGAATCCATTTCACAGCTTGCCAATGCTCTTTTCCTGGATTATGCATGTACCTGCTCACAACCCCTACTGCATAAGAAATGTCAGGCCTTGTACACACCATAGCATACATTAAGCTTCCAACAGCGCTAGCATATGGAACTTTAGACATGTAGGCTTTCTCTGCTGCATCTCTTGGAGATAAATTTGCACTGAGTTTAAAATGAGAAGCAAGTGGTGTACTAACAGGTTTGGATTCATCAGATATGCCAAAACGTTTTAGTACCCTTTTCAAATACTCTTTCTGAGTTAAACAAAGTCTTCCCAATTTTCTGTCTCTACTTATCTCCATGCCAAGAATCTTCTTTGCTTCACCAAGATCCTTCATTTCAAATTCACCATTTAATTGAGTTTTTAACTTCTCAATTTCCTCTTTGTTCTTGGAAGCAATCAACATATCATCAACATAAAGAAGAAGATATATAAAAGATCCATCATGCAGCTTGCGCAAATACACACAGTGATCGTACTTGCTCCTTGTGTACTTTTGCCTCAACATAAACTTGTCAAATCGTTTGTACCATTGTCTTGGTGATTGCTTCAATCCGTACAACGATTTTTCAAGTTTACAAAACATATTTTCTTTTCCAGCAACCTTGAACCCTTCAGGCTGAGTCATATAGATTTCCTCCTGCAAGTCTCCATGTAAAAATGCCGTCTTTACATCCATTTGAACCAGTTCCATATCCAATTGTGCCACCAAAGCCAACAGAACACGGATGGAAGAGTGTTTTACAACTGGAGAAAACACCTCATTGTAGTCAATTCCTTCCTTCTGAGCATAACCTTTGGCTACTAACCTTGCTTTGTAGCGCACTTCTGACTTGTCAGGAAATCCATCTTTCTTTGCATATACCCATTTGCACCCAATTGCTTTCTTTCCCTTTGGAAGATTTGCTAACTTCCAAGTCTGGTTCCTTTTAAGGGACTCCATTTCTTCGGACATGGCACTTCTCCACTTATCTTCTTCTGAACCTTTGACTGCTTCAATATAAGTGGTAGGAATATCATCACTTGCAACTGGAGATGCATAGGACACCATATCAACATAACGAGCAGGCATTATGGTTGTCCTCTTTGGCTTTCTTAATGCAATTGATTCAAGTTGCTGTGGAGGTTCTTGGATATGAACCTCTTCTTCATCTGACTCCTCATCTACCATAGGAGTTTTTTCTTCATCATTTGCTGGAAAAACAATCTTCCTTTCAAACTCCACCTGTTTTGGAGTACCATTCTTCTTTTGTTCTGTTGTCACCTTTCCCAACATGGTAGATTCATCAAAGGTGACATCCCTGCTAATGATTGTCTTCTTGGTCTCTAGGCACCAAAGACGATATCCTTTTACACCAGATGCAATCCCCATGAAAATTGCTTTCTTTGCACGAGGATCCAATTTTGACTCCTTAACATGATAATAAGCAGTGCAGCCAAATACATGTAAGGAATCATAATCTGTAGCAGGTTTTCCGAACCATTTCTCTAGTGGTGTTTTGCCACCAATTGCACTTGATGGTAGGCGATTGATAAGATGACTCGCATATACAACAACTTCAGCCCAAAACTGTTTGCCCAATCCAGCATTGGACAACATACACCGAACTTTCTCCAGCAATGTTCGATTCATGCGTTCTGCCACTCCATTTTGTTGTGGTGTGTGCTTGACTGTGAAGTGTCTGACAATGCCGCTTTCTTCGCAAGCCTTCTTAAATGGATCACTCGTGTACTCCCCACCATTGTCTGTTCGAAAATGCTTGATCTTTCGCCCAGTTTGGGTTTCCATCCTCTTTTTCCATTTAAGGAAAATTCCAAGCACCTCATCCTTAGTCTTTATTGCATACACCCAAATTCTCCGGGAAAAATCATCAACAAAGGTGACATAGTAGTGGTTTCCTGCCAATGATGCTGTTTTTGAAGGTCCCCACACATCAGAATGAACATAATCCAAAATACCTTTAGTATCATGGATAGCTGTTCCAAATTTCACCCTTGTCTTCTTCCCTTTGACACAATGCTCACAAAAGTCCAATTTGCAAGCCTGAATATTTTTCAACAATCCTTGTTTCATGAGTAAATTCAAGGATCTTTCACCAGCGTGTCCCAGCCGCATATGCCATAACTTGGCCGACTCCAACTCCTTCTCGTCACTGGATGCCACTGCTGCAGTTCCAATAATAGTAGTACCTTGGTAATAGTACAACCTATTATTTTTCCGAACTCCTTTCATTACCACCAGAGCTCCAGAGATTATCTTCATTACTCCACCTTCTGCGTGCACCATGAAACCCTTCTCTTCTAAGGCTCCCACAGAAATGAGATTTCTTGATAAACTCGGGACAAAACGAACATCCTTCAAAGTTCTGATTGCTCCATCACGATTCTTCAATCGAATAGAACCAATCCCATGTGTGGTAAGAGGAACATCATTTGCTGTATAAACAACTCCTTCTTCTAGTTCTCTGAAATCATAGAACCATTCTCGATTAGGACACATATGATTGCTGCATCCCGAATCAAGAAGCCAAGCACTAGAAGAGCTGGTTGAACCAGAAACAGCAAGTGAATAATCTGAGTCATCAACATACTCAGCTACATTTGAATCTGCAACAGTCTTAGATTGACCTTTGTTTTTTAGTTTAGGACAATCTTTCTTCCAATGCCCCTTTTCTCGACAAAAGGCACACTCATCTTTCCCAACTTTAGCCTTCGACTTCGATCGCTTCTTCTTTCCTTTCGCCTGGATCACCGGACGTCCTCTTGCAACCAAAGCTTCATTAGCCTTCTCTGAGCTATCTTTTTTGTCTTTTCTCCTCAGTTCATAGCTGTATAGGGCTCCACAAACTTCATTTAGAGACACAGCAACCTTCCCATGGAGTAGAGTTGTTTCCAGAAACTCAAACTCTTCAGGAAGTGATCCCAACAACATTAGGGCAAGATCCTCATCTTCAAAAGTCACGTCCAGGTTTAACAAATCAGCAACAAGCTGATTAAAACTAGTGATGTGATCATTCATTGTGGCACCAGGAATGTAAGTGAACCGAAACAGCCTTTTCTTCATGTGAAGTTTATTCTGACTGCTTTTCTTCAAGAACTTTTCCTCCAACTCCGTCATCAACTTACTAGCAGAGGTCTCTTTGCAGAATGCATACTTCTGCTCTCTTGATAAGCATGACCTTATTGTACCACATGCCAATCGATTGAGGGTCTTCCAATCTTCCTCTCCCATACTTTCTGGTTTCTTTCCTTCAATTGTAATGTCTAGACCTTGCTGAAAAAGAGCATCTAGAACCTCACTTTGCCACATGCCGAAATGACCGCTGCCATCGAAAATCTCTACCATCAACCTTGGATTCCCACCAACAGCTCTTTGCAAAATGCTTGAAGAAGCATTCAAAGTTGATGATGTAATTCTAAGTGGATTTTCTTCGTTTGCCATCTCAGCTCAATTTGAACAGAGGTTTAAAATTTGCTAAATGTCAAATAATAAAAAAATCCAGGATTAAGGAAAAATTTTCTGATGTGCCGACTATAGAATACCTACAGCGCACAGAGCATAGTGTTTTTTCCTTAAAATAACCTGGCTCTTGATACCAATTGTTACGGAAACGTCTAGCAAATTTTAAACCAAAAGCAAAACAAGAAAGAAAGAACACCAAGGATTTAACGAGGTTCAGCCAATTATGCCTACTTCCTCGGACACTACCAAATATATTTCACTAAGAAATATTACAATAGAGAGAGAAGAGAAAACTACAAGCCTTAGAAGTTACAAATGAACTTGTAGTTGGGATGATTTCAAAGTGAAGGGAAGGGTTTCTATATATAGAACCTAAGGCACTACACATTCCCAAACCTATCCAATGTGGGACTAAGGGTGAAATTTGGAAATTTTGGAAAATGGCTATATATAGGGACTTAGGACCGGAAGATTTCATTTGTCAGCCAGAGACAGTTTCTAGAGAGAGAAAGTAGAGAGAGGGGCTCTGGTCCGGAGGGAAGCTGAGGACATATTTGGGAAGCTTATCAAGCCAGGATCAATCTTCACAATTGGAGTTTCAAGAGATTTGGTCTCTAAAGTCTTGAAAAGTGAGATTAAAGTTTGAATTGGGAATTTGAGGGTTTTGTCCAAATCTTGCATTTCTGAGATTTCTAAGGTAAGGGTAGTACTTATAAGACTTAATCTGGTATGTATGGGTTTGAAATATCACATTGATTCCATGTTTTACGCATGATTGAGGTTGGATTGAGGGGAAAAGATTTTGGCTAGGGTTTTCATGATTTCTTCATGATTTCTATGGTATAATGGTTAATACTTGATTTTATTGCTTAAAATGTTGTTTTTGAATAGTGTTTATGCTTTGTAATGGTTCAAACTCGTATATTTTGGATTGGATTCATGATTGGAAGGAATTTTTGAGGTTTTCGAGGGTTTCTGGTCGCTAGTGCGCCGGGCTCAGTTCTTCGCGCCGGGCTTGAATTCATCAGAGACCATTATTGCAAAATCACGCCCGGCTCGAGGCAAGTCGCGCCGGGCGCAATTTAAAAACCGAGGTCTCTGTTTGAAAGTTGTAGCCTTGGATGTTAGATTTCCAATGGCGTTGGAATCACCCAAAAAGGAGGTCTGGAACTCCAGATATGACTGTTTTAGTGGACAGGGGTCAAGCTGTCAGCATTGGTTATAGCTGTTGCGATTTTTAGAATTTTTAACAAACTGGATGATGGAATTATGACTTGATGTCTTCATAAGAGTTGTAGGAAATCTTCTTATCTTCCATATGAGATAATTATGAGCATGATAGGAGGAGTATAACTCTTAATATGCTATTTTATGTGAAGATTGTCATTTCACAAAGGGTAATTTCGTTAAGTTGAAAATTGTTTTGGGTATTTAATTATTTATGTTATCATATTGAATGAATTGGCATGGTTATGGTTATGTGTATATATAATTATGGAATATGCTATGTGTATGTGGTTTGGAAAAGTAAATGGGACTTAGAGGAGTAAGGTTATGGTATGGATTGGGAGATCTCTTGGTGAGATCAGGATATAATCTTTGGAAAACTATGAAATTTGGGAATCCCATGGTGAGGATTCCAATAAGGAACTTTTCCAAGGATTATATAATAAACCACTTCAGATGTTAGGTGGATTCTGAAGTACCCCTCTAAGTATCCTATTTGCTACCGGTATGGGTCTAGGCCGAGTCATACCGATGGATGAGGTGGCCTCACCAGGGTTACGTGACGACGTAATCCAACTGTATATTTTCCATGAGAGGTTAGGCGTGAGACATGGGTTGATGATATGTTTCACCGTATCAACACTTGGTTTGGATGGTGTTGAGGCCAACATTTAGTTTGGATGTGTTGGTTACATCATGGATTATACAGTGGTGTGACTTTGTTTTGGATGTGGAATATGTATACATATGGTATGGATTGTATACATTGCTTATAGATTATTTATTATCATAAAATATGTATGCATTGGCATGGATGTGTATACATTAGATTCTGGATTGGTTTATATTTGGCATGGTAATGACTTGTATAATGTTGTCATTCCCTTGGTATGGATACATACTGTTGATGAATATCTGTTTAATGATATTTCATTTTATTGTACTATGGTTAGTTTTATATGTGCTAACCCTTGCATGTTTCCATGTGGTTTGGACTGTGATGATCTCACTATGTGGGGGAGCAGATCAGGTGTGAGGCCTTGGGATAACAAGGAGTCTTTTGGGATAGCTGCTTTGAGAAGTGGCTAGGCTTAGAGCTTGACCAGCACCTAGGGTGTCTTATATCATACTTTCATGATGTTATTATTGGATTATTGTATAATTTTACTAAGAATGACTCTGATATAATTATGTTTGATATTATGAAAAAAAAAAATCTTACACTCTAGCGTAGCTGGCTTTTGCTCTATTTTCTTTATTATATATTATTTTATTTTAATTGTCATATTGGTTATTGATGTGACGGCTTAAGGCGGGTCGTTACATAATACGTTATTGAATACCCAATGGGAAAAAAAATAGATGATAAATAATATGATTTAATAGAAAATTAAAAAAAAACACAGGTTTAATGGGTGTATACTATATTTTCGGTTCATATAAAAAATGTGGGCTTTCATTTATCTCTGTAAATTTATTTTTTTTCTTTCCTCAAAATTTAAAAATTATTATTTTTGAGTTTTGTTATTACTTGATAATTCTTAAAATGTGGGTTATAATAATAATTCAACTCTATAAAATCAATTTGTAAGATAAAAATTGTCTCTCACTTATATATATTCTTTAATTATCTTATCTTTAGTCTAGAAATTTAGATTTTTCTCAACAGATTTCTTTACGTCTAACATTATTAACTTGGTATGTGAATAAATAATAAATAACTCTTTTTAATGATTTAAAATAGATAGAACTTAATTTTTTTAAAGATGTGTTTAAATATATTAGGGAAATATTAAATATTACCTAACAAGTTGTTAGTTTAAGTAGATATAGAATTTCTCCTTTTAAGAAAAGTCTCAAAATAAATGAAAAAACAAAATTATACTACAAAAATGTTTTACTTTAAAATTCGCCAAATAATAAAAACCGACATAATATTATCGGTCGCTTGTCGATTTTTAGCTGACGCTAAATAAGTCAACATAATTTTTTTTGTGTCGACTAAGCTGTCGATAATAAATTTATTTATTTTAATTTTTTATTGTTGGTTAAGTCGACACTACATGAATACAAATTTTTTTTTTATCTTCTTTTTTCAGCTTATCATTTATTCGTTCATATTTTTAACATTTTCAAGACTCGATCTTGGAATTTTGAGGTTTTAAGTGAAATTGATAATCAAGTGCACCACAACACAATATGCGTATATAAGATTGAAAAAAGTATTTTTATCTGTCTCAAACCACTAATGTTGTCGGAAAAGTCGACCTTATTTTAAATTGTAGTATCAATTTTTTTTATTAAATTTAAATTGAGTTTAGTGTCGAAAAAGTTAACATTATTCTTTAAATATAATGTCAACTTTCTGACACTAATTTAATTTAGATTAGTAAAGCCAACACTATATCTAAAGAAATAGCGTTGATTTTTCTAATGCTAAATTTAAAATAATTTACTTTAAGTTTATCATCGGAAAAGTTAGCACTATTTCTTTAGATATAATGTCGGCTTTTTCAACACAACCCTAAAAGTTTAGCGTCAAAAACACTGACGCTATTTCTTTAGATATAATAACGGTTTTTTCAACACTAACTCTAAACCTTAATTAATTTAAATTAAATTAGTGTCAGAAAAGTTAACACTATATTTAAATAATAGCGTCGACTTTTCTGACACTAAACTCAATTTAAATTTAGTGTCGAAAAAATTGACGCTATATCTTAAAATAGCGTCGACTTTTTTGACAGTATATTACATAAGCTATTAGTCTATACTTATTTTTCGCAGCTATTTGAGTGTTTTCTTTTAATATTAGTTAGGACAACCAAATTTTCTTGTTTATCATTATATCCACGTGAGAAATACAAGTTCGACTTTTCTTATCCATTACTCGTGAGTTGTGGTCCAGATGCCTCGGCTATTCATTCCGACTTTCGACCGGAAAAACTACAACTAACTAATCAATGGTGCAAATTAAAAGTTGAAATCATTGAACCATCTAAAGACGTAGATATCAATAGAATCAGTTATTACACTTTAATTGGCCTTATCTTCCTAGCTATCCAGCGAGCTTCACCATGGCAAGTGTTTCGTTGGTCACCACTGCTATTGCAAGAAGGTAAGCACACGTATGCCACAAAATTTGTTCTATGAAAATATACAAAAATTCTTCAACATTTTTTAGTCATAGCTTTTGAAATAATTATTTAAAAAGCAGGCTAGAAGGGAAGGTAGCGTTGATCACCGGCGGAGCAAGTGGCATAGGCGAGTGCACCGCAAGACTCTTCTCGAAACACGGCGCGAAAGTGATGATCGCCGATATCCAAGACGAGCTAGGGCACTCCGTTTGCAAGGACATAGACTCGTCCTCTTACATCCACTGCGATGTGACAAACGAGGAACACGTTGAACGCGCCGTGAACACGACCGTTTCCAGGTACGGGAAACTAGACATCATGCACACCAACGCAGGCATAATAGGCAAGTTCAAGCCCAGCATAGCAGACAACGTAAAGTCGGAGTTCGAGGAAGTGATGAACGTTAACTTGGTGGGCGTGTTCCTGGGAATGAAGCACGCGGCGAGGGTGATGATCCCTTGGCGACGTGGCAGCATAATCGCGACGGCTAGTGTGGCCGGACGCATGGGTGGTACCGCTTCGCATGCGTACACGGCGTCGAAGCATGGCGTGGTGGGGCTGGTGCGAAATGCTGCGGTGGAGCTTGGAGCGTTTGGGATACGCGTGAACTGTGTTTCCCCTTATGCAGTTCCTACGAATATGAGTAGGAGTTTTCTTGGCACTGGCGATGAGGGAGTCGCTGCGCTTTATTCAAATCTTAAGGGGACGGATCTTAAGGCGCAGGATGTGGCTGAGGCTGCTTTGTATTTGGGGAGTGATGAGTCCAAGTATGTTAGTGGACATGATCTTCTAGTGGACGGGGGCTTCAGTGTTCTGAATCATGGTTTCTGTGTGTTTGAGCAATCGCTCTAGTTTTTTTTTTTTTTTTTTTTATTAAATTATTTTACTTTTAGAAGTTCGGGTACGAAATAATGATGTGAAAATGATTTAAATAAAAAATTATATTTCAAAGCTTCTCTCTTTTTCTTTCTTAGTTAGGCGTATATCATTTTCTTTTGAGTATATGTCTATTCATTAATTAGGTTTATAGGTTTAAGTTGTTTTTCAATGATGTCGAATTAAATGAACATGATCAAATAAAATAAATTATAATGAAATTAATAGAATAGAATGGAATGAATGAAATATATTAATAGTAATAAAAATAAAAATCAAAACTCCTGATTAATTAATTGTTTGGATGTGTTACAATAAATAAATAAATAACCTTTCAACATTTGCTAAGACATGTGTATTTCTCTCTGAGAACTTGTTGAGTGTATGATCCGGTAGGGTAGGTTGGAGGTGATTTTTTTTTCTTATTTCAATTCTTAACATATAAACTTTTATGTATATGGGTTTGGCACCCTAATGCTTCCATAATGCATTTATTTGGCCGATAAAAAAAAGAGAAATGTTTTTTTTAAGATTAGAGAAATGCTAGTAATATATATGTATTCTGATACATTCTTCTAAATATATTATTTATGTTGACGTTGAAATTTATTGAATAATATTATCACTACAAAAAAATATTATATATAATGACATGCAAAAAATGTCAATATATATAATGTACGTAGGTATATATTTATTTGACATATAGTTACATATAATTTTAGTATTGATTTTGAATGAGATTTAATAACAAATTTTGTATGTTACTATAGCATATATTTATACTTTTTAACAATATATCAACATATATTATATTTATTGTATGGGTAAAAATAATTTTCAGTAACACAATATAAAATATGTATTACTATATTATAATTTTCTTGTAGTGTATATTTAATTTAATGAACTCCTTATTTTTAGTTTATATAAATTTCAACTAACAATAAACAAATGTATTGCTTCATGTTGTGATGGAATATTAGACGAATTTTATTCCACCCAGTTCCTCATAAATTAGAAAAGAAAAAAAGAGAGTAAATTATTGAATAGATTGAAATAGTTCCATTAGTTTCTGTAAAACTATTTTCTGATGATTCCATTACTGTGTAGGTCTCTTGGAAATGGACTTAATGGATTTAGGGCCTAAAGAATAAATAGGCTAAAAGTTGACATTGTAATAATTAGTTTTGACTCATTTATTCATTAAAAAAAACTTACTCATTTTGAATAAAATCAATAATCTTTGCCTAGTGAGACTGTGAGAGTATTGTTTCTTTTTTATTTTTATTTTTATCTAACTTGATATTCTTATCAAATAAATAGTTTTCTTTTTGGCGAGTTCCTCTCATTTCATTATTCCTTCAAGGAATGTGGTGTTTTTCTTCACCTTTACTTAAATCCACTCTTTTTCCCTAATTTTTTTTTCTTCAATTTGATATTGTACCATCTCAAACATATTTCAACATAGATCCGTCAAGTTGGAAGAGATAAAAATAAGTAGCAAATTGTCTTATTATTAAATTGGGTCATATTCAAATCGACATCATCACTTAATAGTAACTAATAATTAAGCTAAGAATGAGGTTAATAAGATTAATCCAATATCTCATACTTAGAATATGACTAATCGATAACCCTTAGAGGAAATCAAGCATAATTTAGCCATATGAAGAGTGTTTACAATTAACCAAACCAAAATCGAGTATAATTGCTTACAATTAAGAAATAAGAAGATGAAAAGTCTCAAAACAAAGTTATTAATGTGAGACACCTTTCTCTCACTCTAGACTTCATTTCGACGATCCAACCGTTGAATATGAAATGTCGCGCGTCATATGAACCTGCTATCCAAAAATCGGTCTAATCCAACGGTAAATAAATCTTTAGTTGTAACATATAACTTTCTATCTCCTCTTCTCTCTATATATTGTTGTTATTTTCTCAAATTGAGTCACTCTCTCTACCATAATCCAACTCTTCTCCACTTGTTAAGTGAGATATGATGGGATTACACAATTCGAGCCTAATCTCCACATAGGAAGGGAGTCCAAAACTCAACAATTTTATGCTAATTTGTGTATCTTTTACTTTTCTTTACTTATTTGTACAATCTCATCATTTTATTTAAATACTTTTTAGTACATTTATTTTATCTCTCATTTATTTTGTATGTCCATGTGATTATCCTTATAAATTTTGTATTTTGATAATAATTATGTACACAAAAAAACATGTGTCATGATCTTATTTTTCACTATTAGAAAGATAAGTTTTTTTTTTTTAAGTTTATCGATACAAATTTTCAATTATGTTTAGTACAAAAGTTATATGGGTTACTATTTTATTAGTCACATGTATTTTCTTTAAAACTTATCACAATCATTTCTTTTTTTAAAAAATTAACTTGTTGAAATTTATTCAACTTAAATAAATAAATAAATAAAGGATGACATTAAATAAACTTGTTAAACTGATTGTTAGAAGATAATGTAAAAAAAAAACAAAAAAAACAAAATATTGTTTATAAATTATTGGTATATATATATAATCAAATGTTAATTTTGGTATTTTTTTCAAAGTAGTAGGCTCACACATTCAATAATTTATTAGTTTGTTTTCCAGTAATTACTTAATATTACAAACTTAACTTCGATTACAAGTGACTTGAATTGGTCTTATACTGATAAAAGTAACATGAGTATAATCGATTGTACATTGACTGTCACATGAAGACAGAAAAGCAAAGACTTATGACTTGAATCAATCGTACACAAACAAGTACATCATGAGTAGAACCAGTCATACGTCAACTATCACGCGGAAATAAAAATGTTAAGACTTGTAACTTAAATCGATTGTATACCGACAAATATGGTGTGAGTAGAATTGATTATATACCAACTATCATTCGAAGAAAAAAATGCAAAGACCCGTGACTTGAATCGATTGTACACTGACAAACATTGGGTGAGTAAAAGCGGTCATACATCAACTGTCACACAAAGATAAAAATGCAAAGACTCGTGATTTGAATTTGTCGTACACTTACAAGCGCGACATAAGTAAAATCAATCATACACCAACTATCATGTGAAGATAAAAATGTGAAGACTCATAACTTGAATTAGTTGTACATCAACAAGGGTGACGTGAGTAGAATCAATTGTACACTAACTGTCACATAAAGATAAAAATATAAAGAAGATAAAAATATTTTTGGAATAATTAATAGACCATTCACTAGATTATTTATACCAATATATAAAGAAGACACCTCTCTTTATAACCGATTTTGACATTTACTTTTAGTTGGATTGTTATATCTTTCAATTGCTTAAGAAAAGTTAGAAAGTCAAGGAATTTTTAATTTTTTTCTCACACAATAAGTAACCTTTTCACACTCTTTTAATAACTATCAACTTATTATTTTCTTATTTTATTTTTATTTTAAAAAAATTCTAAAGAATAAAAATTTGTCACACTTTATAAATAACTACTCATTTTATTATTTTTTTTAATTTTAAAAAAATTAAGAGGTACAAATGTGTCTGTTCTCCTAATAGTATGTATAATGTATAATTTGGATGATTCTTGATATCTCAAAAACTTTTATTTACATTATAACATTAAAAGAATCTCTAATTTAAAAGAAAATGAATCTATAATATCTTTAAGTTTAAATATTATAATGATTTTGAAAATTAAATTTGAATTAATCTCTCATCGACATAAGAAACCAACTTAGAGATGTGTATTTTTTAGGCAGTTGAGCAAAATCTAATTCATCAACAATCTTAACTTGGCCTGTTATTAATTTGAATGGATTCAAGTTTAAGATTATACTTAATATAATTTTTTTTAGAGGGTTTAGGGTTTATACTTTGAACCGTCTCAACTCATCCTTTGTTATTTTAAAATATATTTTTTAAAATAATTATGTACGTTAATAATAATTTTTAATAAATAATACTTTTGTTAGCAAGAAATTTATGCATATGTTCGAAGATAGTTTCAAAAAATAATTCAATAATCGGGAAAACAATTATAGATGGCTCGAGCAAGATATACACGTGACAAAATGAAGCGATCATTAAAAGGAGGGCCTTATAAAAATCAATTGCCATGCAAATACTAACATCCTCAAAAACAAATTTCGACTATCGATTACAGAGTTATAAAAGGATCCACATAGTGTCACCCACGAAAAACGAAAGTTAGATATCACGCAGAGCCTGCATAGTAACTACCTCTCGAAATAATCTTTAAAGGACACAAAGAAAATTATTCGATAGGTTGTAAGGAGGTTACAAAAATTTAAAAAAACGGTTTTAGGAGATTACCCACGTCATGTAAAGTAGAGTGGTTGCATATCCACATCGAACTAACACAAAATAATTGTCTTTCCCTACCTTCTATAAATAAAAGAAGCAAACTCATTTAACAGACCAAAAATTTAATACTTACACGATCACTTGCATCCATTGCCTGCATCCATGGCTCCCGTGCACGAGATGGTTGAGTATGATTTCTTGATTACTCTTTTCTTTTCTTAGGATAGTTGTAGCCTAGTTAGTATAGTGTAGTATTGTAATTATGTTGCTTCTCAGAATCTTTATGCATTTTAATTCAACAATTATTAGAGGCAAACAAATTATGATTTATATTATCAATATATATGTTGTTCATTCGATTCATTTAAAAATTTTTATGCATGAATCTCGTTTCATGATAATCATCAAAGAGTATATAGAAATCTTTGAATGCTAAATCACATAATATTGAACCTCGACTAGTTTAACTTGTTCATTATTTATAGTTGATATGTATAAAGTCCATTTTGAAAAACTTACTGCATGTTAATAACGAACAGAAATATAAGACGTAAGAAACTGCTTGATATACATACTATTGGGATACAAGCAAAGTCTCACATCGTTCAAACAAGAGAATGGACATGGGTTTATATACACATACAGTTGTCTCCATTGATTGAAAGACCTTTTGGGTGATGTCTAGAAACAAAACCGTGAGGGTTTGGGCCCAAAACGGGACAATTTTTCACTAACATGAAGACATATGTATGTGTGTGATAATCCCTCGGTGCTCAACACATACCTAAATTGAAAACTTTACTAATTTCAATAAAAAGAATCCATAAACAAACTTCATCACAAACAACTTTATATAACATTATATCATATTGATAATAATATTGTTTATTGAAAAATATACTTTAATTTAAGTTTTATATTTCTTTTATTTTATAATTTAACTATATATATTAATATTGATATATTAAGTTAAAATATCGAATTGAGTTATTTCTTCGTGTATATTTCGACTCTCGATCAGATCGGATTCATATTTAAATAAATAACCATTAATTTTTAAGACAGTAAAAACAAAGATAATGCCATCCGTTGTTCAGGCTTATTACTCCCTGTTTCAATATATACACCGATTCATATATCTTGAATTCTACAATCATAGCCTCATATAAAATATCTAAATTTCGTGGCCATTATTTTGATGTCAATGGCGATACATGGTTATTATCCTGAGGTCATTACTCATGGTGTATAAATTGGTGAAACTACTTGATAAATTGGAATAAAAAGTACATTAAACATTTTTTTATGAGTTGTTGGTTATCACCAAATTTAACTTGTCTGAGCGAATATTTTATGAAAATTATTTTTATAAGGATATTACATAAACATATTTTACAATGATGAAATATTATTCGCTTTGGAGCTTAGCCCTCACGGTTTTATTTTTTGTCATCACCCAAAAGACATCGATCATTGAAGTATGTTTATGTTATATAAGTTGTTATTTTTTATCATATTTTATCGATATGAGACTTGTTTGTATCTCAACAATATATCTATATAATAAAATTACCATATAGTGACACATACCTTATAGTGATATTATACATGTCATTAAAAATTATTTTTACTCACACAATAACTATAATATATGTTGATATATTATTAAAAAGTAGGTATAGATTATAGTAACACACAAAATATGTTGTTAAATCTCATTTAAAATTAATACTAAAATTGTGTGTAACTATATGTCAAATAGATATTGTAACATTCCAAATTTTTAATACAATGTTCAATTGTATGTTATATAATTCTAACATTCTTAGTTTTTTTTTATAAATAATAATCTAATTTTTTTAATAGAGATTAAGTATAATACTTTTACATAATTATAATATTTTAAAATTGTTATTACCATTTTCTCAATAAACGAATATATATATATATATAATATAATATTTAATTATATTACAAAATTTTAAAATTCTTTTATAATAATATTTTAATTACATTATGAGATAAATTTTAATATTTTCAATTTATTATATTTATTAGATTAAATATATCTAAATACTACCTAATCATAACTATGCTAATTTTTTTAAGGAATAGAAAAGAGAAGAAAAAAATAGTATACTACAGCTATGAAAAAAAAATTGGTAAGCGTTATGATATATATATATATATATATATATATATATATATATATATATATATATATATATATATATATATATATATATATATAATCAAAACCGTTAATAATAATAATAGTAAAATGCATTCAATAAAGGTACGAAGAGATCATCCTTCCCTATTTCTATCTTATCCTGATTATTATCCTTTATACGTAATCTATGGTCACGTTGTCATTCACTCTACTGCGATAATAAATTTAGAAAACTAGAACTTATCTCTTGCTAATCGCTTGTTGAAACCAAATGAAAAGAAAAAGAAATTTTGGTTCAAAACCAACTACGTAATGATTACTTATTTTGCCTATAAATAGGAATGAGATCGTGTGGGGAGAAAAAAAAAAGTGAAAGTGAAAACGTGAGAGAAAAGAAGAAGAAAGGAGAAAAATCAAAGAAAGATAAATCTTTACTCAGTTTTTTTTAGGAGGATTTTATATTTTTAAAATTTTATATATTATTTTATTTATTTATTTATATTATATTATATATGTTTATTTAGTGAGGTGTCCCTAACCTCATTTATTTGCTTAATCTATATAATTTTTACTCATAATAATTAATAAAATGTTCCTAGTTTATATTATTTAATTGTTTTTATAATTAATTATAATATAGTTTTGTTAAAATATCTTTGACTTGTCTTGTTTTTATTTCTTTATGTATTCATAAAGATAAATATTATTCTATGGCCATAAGAATGAAAGTTTGAATTAATTTGTAGTTGGAGGTTTATCTTAGGGATTTAAATGAGTAAAGATTTAAGGTGAAATAACTTTTAGTTATTTGTTATTATAATACTCATTTATCTTGACTAGTTACTACAAGTATAATTCAAATTTTTATTTTTTTATATCAAGAAAAATTAATATATAATTATTAGTATAAAATATTTCTTTGAATATTATATCATTATTTATATTTATTAAATAATTGTTCTCACTCCTTATGTTTCTTGTGTAATATATGTAATTAATTTATAAAAATAAATAAATAAATATAGATGGACGTTCCAGCAATTCCAGCTCCTTTTCCTTCAGTAATCTCTGCAGTTTTCTCTGGTACAACGTGAAGTGTTGACGCTTTAGCCAACTCAGTTACCTTCAATAGAGTAGTTGTGTCTTCATTCACCTTTTCTCCAAACCAAGAAATTCCAAATGTGATAGATGGACCTATAGTTGTTACTTTTTATTTACCTCTTGCAAATCATGTGAATCCTATTGTAAATTTATTTCAACCACCTATGTAAATTTTATAGTAGAAAAGAAACTATGATATGTAAATATGTACGTATTGTAAATATTTTTAGAATAATATGTAATGTAAAAATTAAAATCGTATGTGAGATATAAGAAGTTATAATTAAGTACCAGTCTAATCTATAAATAATGTAATATATATGTAAAAAGTAAGTAACTATACACGTAGTGATAAATATTTTTAGTTTGTTATTATGTATAACATTATTAATAATATACATATGTTTTCAATCTATAAATATTATATATATATATGTATAATATTGGGATTAATATTTATACTATTAGACATTACAGACATATACCTACATATATTGTATCTATAGTGATATTTTTTATATGTCACTATATGTAACATTTCTTGTAGATTGATAAATTAGAATAAAAAGTACATTAAAAATTTAAAATTATTTTAAATTTATGAAGCAAAAATAGACATAGAAACTTCACACAAAAAATTTACTATAGGTGACTATTATTCAACCACAATAAGTTTACTGTTTTTATTTTATTATTTAATAAAATATTAATGATTAATAAATAATAGTCATTAAAAATGTATTTATAAGAGTAGTTATTGAAAATAGTTAGTAAGAAAGTAAGTGTAATTTATAATTTATTTTATTTAAAAAAATTTAAGTCTCACATCAATAAAGATAAAATAATTAAAAAATATATAAATAAAGAATAACTTTTATCTTACAAGCCAATTTTATAAGATTGAGTTAGATTCATAACTCATTAATTTAAAATGATATCAAAGTCTTCCTAGATTCACTCTAAAAATAATCATTCATCATTGATACATGCATCAAGTCCAATAATACTAGATAAAGGAAAATGTATTGAAAAAAAAAATTCAATTGTTCTAGTGCTGGACGTGAAAGTGAAAGGTCTATTAAAAAAATTATAATTTTTATATTAATTATAGCTAAGACAATTAAATAATATATAAGTTTAGGATATAAAAACTAGGAATCATTTCTTAAATTTTTTAATTACAATAGTAAAAAATTAGTTAATAGGTTAAACATTTAAAAACTAATATTAGTAATACTAAAAAATACCACAAAAACTCAAAATTTTTCCTGATTATTATAATAATTTTTATTAACATTTAAAATAATTATCAATAAATACTTTATCCACATAGTATACAATAATTAATATAAAATATTTTATAAGCATTCTAATTACCACCAAAAAGAATATTCAACATGTGAAAGTGTAATAATCTTATCGTGTGCCTGATGAACATGTGAGGATGGCCCCGCCAGTTTCGTAATGTATGGGATGACACACTCGAATAGAAGACAGGTTCTGTTGTAGTTATTAATGCTAAAATGTACGTATTTAGCATATGGCCTATTTCTTTGCTGTAAGATGAGAATGGGTCCTGCATTTTGGTCTTTTCCAATTGTATCTTTTACTTGTAAGTCGGAATCTTTTCCCAAGTGGGACGTCTAAGATTTCGAGATCCTGGTGTTAAACAAGATGCCACTTGCCTATTAGCACTAGTTAGGGGTGTTATTGATTTCGATTGAATTAGATTAGATTCATTATATCATATTGGGTCCGATCAGCAACCACCTCTATTGTTAGGAGTACTTAAAATGGTGCAAATTGTTGTAGTGAGTGGAATATATAACACGTAATTTTATATATATATATATATGATTTCAAATTGTTGTGTCTTAAGTTGTAAAGAATTTACATCTTCAGTTTAAGTATGAAATAATGTTGAAAAGTGACACTTTGTTAAAATTTTATTAATTAAAAATCAATTGTAAATTTTATTAATGGAATAATATTATGATCCATTTGATAATATATAAATCTATATTTAATGCGATCAAATGCTAATAGATTTTAAATATTTAATTCTAATTTGTGTAAAAGTCAGTGTAAACCTAACCTCTAAACCTATGATAAAAAGTGTCTATAATTAAATAAATAATATGACCAAGTCTTTTTTAATCATTATGACATATAATTACTTTCTAAGTTGATTTTTTCATTAAAATCTTGAAATATTGAGACACAGTATTAAATAAAGGAAGACTTGACTGATTCTCCATTTCAAAGTTTATGCAATTAGATAGTAAATTTTCAGATATACATCTAATTATGTCTTCAACAAATAGTTAAATATTTTAGTGTTCTAAAACTAAATAATGAATGATTATTGTTTGTTTTTCCTACATACTTATCTTGTATATTTATTTTGATAGATTTACTTCATTCATTAATTCATATTTTATATTAAATTTTATAGTAATTTAAACATTACATTAAATTTTTTTAATATATAGATTAAATTTACAAAATTTTTAAAAAAAATTAAAAATTATTTAATACTTAATTTTATTAATTTTAAATTCACATATATTCATAAAATATTTAGATTGGTTTGAGTAATGGTTTTTGTTATAATAATTGAAATGTGGAGGCATGTTTGAGAAATGCCGGCAATACTTATTCAAATATAGTCACTTGTATTACTCTAAATTTATTAGAAACATGCCTCTGGCATGCATTTACGAACATATATCTAATAATTAGTGGGTTAGAAAGAGTACTTTACTGGTGTAAATCAGTAATACATGACGTTAGGTGGGTTGGTGTGGCTTTATTGGCTAAATCTGAAACACACTGACTCATTGTATTCGATCAATTAATCTGGTACGTACTATGGTCTTTCTTCAATATTCTTGTAGCTGATTTATAAAAAAAAACAACCTAGCTGTTTTAATTTTGACTGAGGATGTTGTTTTTTGTCTCAGATTTTAAGCTTAGTATTAATCTCCTTGAGTCCTTGTGAGGTAGGTGACATTTTGAATTCTAAGTGGCAAAACATTGCAAAAGTATATATAATGAAAATTGAAGAGAAATAGAAAAAGATTAGAATTGCAAGGTGGTTGTGAATCTATAACTGAAACTGTGTGACTATGATTGTCAGTTAGTTCAGGACAATAATACACTTAATGAAGTGAACGGCTATGAAATGGGTTTAACTCTTACTATCTTTTTTTAATGCTAGATATTTGCTTTTTATATCCAAAATATATATAAAACTTGAAATTGTATATACATATACTTGTATACATATATATTTGCCTTTTATTATTATTCAAAAGTGCAACCAGGATCCAAAAAAAAAACAAAAAAAAACAAAAAAAAAAAACAAAAATGAATGCCATATATAGTTATGTGTACAATCTGTCGAAGTTCAGACATATTTTGGTAATTTTTCCCTCAATTAGAAAGAAACGCCTGCCGTAATAATTATTCAACCTACTATATATATGCACGACTACCTCATTGAGTCATTATGGAGGTATACGAATCAATTTCTTAACAAAGAAAATAAGATCCATTTATTTGAGTTTTTATTTTTATTTTTCACTTTTTAATTAACACTATCACTTTGTTTTCATTTTGATTCCTATTTAAAAAAAATTGTATGGAAACATTGAAAATATTTTTTTTGTTTGTTTTTTTTATTAATTCCTGTATAAAATAAAATTGAAAACAGACATCACGTTGAAATTAAATTTTCCATCCAGGAAAAACATTATTTGTGAACAATTTTTTTTTAGAGTTAATCACTTATACACTGTCAGTGTAGAATCTTTTTACACTGACAACTAATTATATCTTTTAATTATACCATGTCACTGTTAAAAGTAAATGTGTTTATAGTGACATGACACAATTAAAAGATATAATTGGTTGTCAGTGTAAAATTTTTTTTACACTGATAGTGTATAGGTGATTAACTTTTTTTTTTTTTATATATTTGAACCCAAGTCTTAGAGTACCGAGATACATTTAAACTATAAATTTTTCTCAACAAATATTTTTGTCTAGTATATAAGCTTAGGTTAATTTTGAGATTAAAAAACTTACTAATTTTTATAAGATAAAATACTATTTTTCCATAAATAAAAAAAAGTTTGTAAACAAACAATATTACTCATAATAACATTTTCTGAATATTGTCTATGAAACATTATTTGTTTTCTTTATTTTCAATTATTTGTTTATATTTTGTGACATTATATTTTTTTTTATCATATTTAAACAAATTTAGATCTTTTCTCCGGTAACAATAATAATATTGAATATATCTAATGGTTTAAATTTAATTTTATAAAATCATTTTAAAACAAATGTGAACCGTTAGATTACCACTTAATTGTTCTTCATTAACTTCATCTCAAATTCTGACTCCTCCGATGCAATCTCATAAATCACCCAATAAATCACGTTGGCAAACAATCGAAATTATAACCTCTTGTATTTTTTTCAAAGTGAGTTACTAGTGAAAACTGTTTTTTTACCACAGTGAAAACCAAGATTTAAAGAATCACGTAATGTTGCATTTGTAATTTGTAAGTGAAGGGCTTAGGTTTTAATTTTTCTATTACTGTCAAATATAAAGAAAATTCCGTTTCATAAAAGTTATCCAAAAAAAAAAAAATAAAGCAGAATAAAAAAATTTATTCTCAATTATATATATCTCTTAAATTTTTTTATTATTACACAATCAAAATATTATTACAAAATTAATGTGATTTTTATACATTTATTTAATTAATTACTTATTTATACTTATTCATGTATTATTAGTTTATCGCATTTTATTTATTTATTTTTATTATGTATTATTATTATTATACAAAGGTCAATTCATGTTAATAGTAATATGTTCTTAATTTCATGTTAAAATTTGAGCTAAGGTTATTATTACAACAATATTAATAATCATTGTCAAATTATATAATATTAATTTAAATTATGTATTTAATTAATTGTCGGAGATGTTAATAGAGTTGTCATTGGCATGACATAAAACTATCGAAAATTTGCTTTAATAAATAAATTTAACTTTAAATTCATGAATTTGTGATCTTTAAAATCAGCCATCTGATATGATAAATCTAATAATCCACATGTGTGATGGAGAGATGGCCGAGAGCATCCAAATCCCATTTGAACATGCTGATAATTGTATATGTACTGTGAGTCTGTGACAGACATGTTAGAAGAAACTGTCAAAAGTTGAATATCGTACAAAGACAATGACAATTAGATATCAATAACTAAATATATATACATATATATGTGTCACGGGAAAGTCAAAGAAAATGTCATGATCTTCCTCATGAATCCTAGATTCATACAATAAATGAAATTAATTAATTACATGTCCGAAATCTTAAACTCGCAGTTATAGTAGATATATGCGTATAGTATCGGTTTCCTACTAGTGCATGTTGTGCTATTATTATGTAGCTAAATTTTATTATTATCATGAAGATTTTAGACCAACGACACAACATGTGTATAATTATGTGCATTTCTATCATCTACAACAGCCGTTGGATCTACTCTCTTCAATGTCTAAAGCAGCAGTTGTGGTTGATGAATTCTTGATAATGGCGTGCCTCGGTAGAAGAATCGCCTCTCCCTATGTTAATGCTTTAATATGTGGTAGATAAACAAATTGAGAGGGTCTGAAACTGTAAGTGGCTACTATATTTATCATCAATTAATATGCATATAACTATGCTGATTACTTTCACATTATTCGATTAATATAGGGGTCACTGTACGTAGCTGTTTGTCCATTTCTATATGTGGCTGCATTGCGATCCTCGGATGTAAGGTGACAAAAACTGTTGTTAAGTCAGGTTGGTAGGTTATTCTTCATTAAACAATTTTGTTGTTTGTGTGGTACACAACCCTGCAAAAACTTAATTATACTTTTGTAAGTTCAATTTGTTTCAAGTACTTTTAAATATAGAGATTTTTATTTTTAATCTCTCAAAATAAAGTCGTTTCCTTTTAGTCCATTATTTGTAGAAATATATCAAATGTGATTGTTGTCGTTAGCCAAAAATGTCTTTATATATATATATATATTAGTCTTATCTCTAATAAGAATATTTAATCACTAAACTAATAAATTTCTTTAATATATAAATACATTTTATAATATTCTCAAATGAAAACTAAAATTATACATACATTTATTATTATTAAATAAAAAATGAAATTATATATTGTTAGTATTAATAATATTACCACTACAAAAGATGTTACATACAGTTATATATAAAAAAGATTATTATAGGTACAATATATGTAGGAATATACTTATTTGATATATAGTTATACATAATTTTTGTATTAATTTTGAATGATATTTAATAATATATTTTTTCTATCATTATAATTTATACCTACATTTTTTTTAACAATATACCAACATATATTACATTTATTATATGGATAAAAATAATTTTTAATGACATGTATTGTGTTACTATAGAATGAGTCACTATATGACAAATTTCTTGTAGTGTATTAATATATAATATTTTTTTTAATTTTTATATATTTTAAAATTATATAATTATTGACTTATTTAAGTTACATAAATTATAAAATTCATTCATGTATCAAAGCACATATATTTATAATTATTAAATAAATAAAATTTATATATTATTAGTAATAATAATAATAATAAATTAATGTTAATAATATTATTCAATATTTATAGGTAAGATAATAATTAAATAAAATAAAATAGTACATATTAATATAAGTTTAAGGAGATATAAATATATTATATATATGATATAACTAAATTAAAAGAAGATTAATTCGAATTATGATATAGTCCCTTAAGGACATCCGATAAAATGTAAAATATATAGTGTAAATACAAATTTAGTGACTAAAATATGTAAATTAGATTCTTAATATATATATATATATATATATATATATATATTACATACTTATATTTTTTTAAGTATATTGATATTTACAAATTATTTATTAAGTTATTAGTTTACCCATAAATATTCTAAAAATATTATTAAGATTAATTCATCAATATTATTATAATTAATAATAATAATAATAAATTAATATAAGCTTATATATATTTGTAGTCTCTCAAATTTAAGATAACTTTGATTTTAGTCTCTCAAATTTAAAACTGTTATTTTTAGTCTTTATAATTTTAAAAAAAATATTTTAATCCTTATGCTCAAATTTTGTTATGAAATTTGTAAAATATTGATACATAAAATTTACCTATTAGTATCTATATTAATGAAAATATCATATTAAACCAATTGATATTACATAACTATTTTAATTTGTCAATTTCAAATATGTTATTAGTGATTTAAGGGATTAAAACAGAATTTTAAAAAATTACAAAGATGAAAAATAATAGTTTTAAATTTGAGAGATCAAAAACAAATTTTTCTTAAATTTAAAGGACTAAGAACATATTGAAGCTTACAATATAATATAAGTTTATTGGCCATGTATTTTTAGTGTAAAAGTTTTTACACTATCTATTAACTAAAAATTACTATTAATATGACTTTTAAGATAAATTTGTAGAAGTTAATGAGCTTGTCATAAATGATAGTTTGTGATTAGATGAGTGTAAAACTATTTTACAATGTCCTATTATAATATCACTTTCAATTTTTTATTAAGTAATTTTCTTATTTAGTGGTTAAGTGTCGTTATTTGAGGTATGAGTGAAAAGTTCAATTCTAATCTTTCATGTTTTGACAATTTGTTTTCTCTTATTTTCACATGAGATAAGGTTTTAAGCCTATTTTGTATTTTAGGATGTGCAGTGAACATGATAAGAATTTATTTTATATGCTTAAAGTTTATATAAATAAATACTTTTGAAATATAAATTACATAATAATGAAAATTTATAATAAAAAAGTTTGAAACATGTAAATTATATGAAGTTGTTTAAACTTGTACATTATAATATTTTATGAAGTTGTTTAAACATGTACGGTATAATATTTTATGAAGTTGTTGAAATTTGTAAGGTTTTCTTTTTTCTTTTTTCTTTTTTATAGAAACTTGTGAGGGGTTAAAGAGTTGTCTTAATTACCTTTAATATTTGACGTTAAATATTGGCGTAGCTAAATTAAATATACTAACGTAGCATTTTACATGGAAACTTAATAAGGGTATTTTGATTGTGTTTTTAATTTTTATTTTTCAAATAATATACTTCATATTTTTTATAAAAAAAAACTAATTTTTAGAGTATAAGAATGGGAGAAGTAGATATAACACGGCTGAGAAAAATGTCTATAATAAAATAAAATAAAAACAATTCAGAGATTTTCTGATTTTTTTTATTTTGAAAATATGAAAAGTTATGTAATTTTGAAAAATGTTTTCAAAAAGAACTAAAAAAATCTAAATGCATCATTTTATAAGTCTTATATTTTTTTTTATTCTATTTACATTAAATAAACTTGCATATTACATTTTTCCCCATTTATATGATTTATGATGAATTATCGCTCTGCATAAAACAGTAAAAAAAAAAAAGATTTCATTTTTTGATAGGCAAGTAAAGCAAATCTCTAAAGTAAGTAATAAAATAAAACATTAGAGATGTTTTAATTTGAATTCATGTAAAACTTATAGTCTAAAATGAATTAGTCTAGCTGTGCAACGGTAAATTAAGTAGCTATTTATGTTCTTGGGCGAATTTGTTATGCAAATCAATGTTATCCATCGTTCAATAAATATGACGAAGACCAACTAACTTTGAAAATTGTCAGGTAAATAAAAACATGATGGCGGATTCTTCACGAATACTGTCATATTGGTTGGGTAAAGTTTGGTAACTGTTTACTACTGTACCTAAATTACGTTGTTCCTTAGAGGTAGAGATATACAGTTAGGTATATCCATCTCTTGTTTCTCCTCATTAGTTTTAATGGACGATTCTATCTCCTGGTGAGTTGATGTCAATATTGTTAGGTATACTTTCTTTATTACCAATGAGTTAATTTCACACTTCTTAGGGTTCCATTATCACTGTTCCCCCACTTCTTCATCAATATCTCCCTTGGTTTAGACATGGTGAATTACATTGAGTCTTGATATTTTGGCACCCCATAAATATGAGCAAATCATTAAAATATTTTATTTTTCTTCTTATCACATCACATTATTCATCATATTTCTCTAAACTTTTTATCTCTTTTCAGATATAGACATTTTTTTTTTGGTGTCTACGTATATTTTCCCAATTACATTCGAATAAATTTCTCTTTGAACACCTACGAGAGGAAAAAAAATTTGAATTTTTTTTTTTGAAATTAGTTCTCTTTCATAAACTAAAATTAGACTATGTATAAATTATTTTATAAAAAAAAATCATATGAATTTTTCCAAAAGCTAATTTTAACCTATACAAGAAACTTGTTTTTATGTCTCTTTCTTATTTTATTCACTCAAAAATGAAACTCAATTTGAACCTTTAATAGTTTAGTTGAGTCGAATAAATTTACCAAGTGACATGATAAATATTTTTTAAAATTTATTTATCATAAATATTGTTATATTGTCAATGAACTATAAATCATGTTAAATATGACATAAAATTATTATTATAAAAGTTGACATATGTAACTGAATGACAATTAAACTTTTTTATATTGTCAATATATTTAAATTAAATATTTTATTTATTTGTTTCATTAATAAAACCTAAATTTAAAAACATTATTATACTCTGATTAAGAAAAATCAAGTTGTTTATTACTTAAACTCAAAAGCGTAAAACAAATTTAGATATGCAAACTAAACTTCAATAAAAACTATAATGTATGTGTCAATTAGAATAAGCTTTATATATTTTAATAAATTTTTTATATAAAGAAAATGTCTAACAATTTTCGAGTTTGAGCTTTGTGCTAAAGAAATCATTACAAAACGTACTTGACTTAACTACGCCCACACAATATATGTATGATTTTTGACAATTATTTTTTCTTCATCAGAAAGAAGAAGAAAAATGGTTTCTATTTGGATAAGCAAGGGATTTTAGCTAGCGGTTATATAACATCATAGTACGTACCATCAACCACACATACTGCAGTCGTTGTTCCTCTAGACATCTCCTGCTTTAACTCTGTCTCATGACTCCTCTTGCATGTTCTCCTCCACTTCTACACACCATTAAATTTGACATCTAATTTCAATTAATCACCACCCTCTGTATTTCTTTTCCCTCTTCAATTCCTTCCTATCTCCTTAAGTTCGCTCAATATATATAACTACCCTCGCACACCCTCCCAAAGCGAATAACATCACCTCACTTTGTTTTAGGTTGTGAAGAGAGATGAGCAAAAGAGCAAGGAGTCCAAGGTTGGAGCTGAGGCTGAACTTGTCCCCACCAAGGGCAGGAACCTCGGTGTCTTCTTTCGATATGTCAGAAGAGGAGTCATCGTCGTCGGTTTCTGTTCAGTCGTTGGAGAGCTCGTGTGTGTCTTCTGAGGCTGAGGAGACAAGGGCCATGCTTCTTGTGGGTTGTCCTCGGTGCCTCATGTATGTTATGTTATCCGAGGTTGACCCCAAGTGTCCCAAGTGCAAGAGTACTGTCTTGCTTGACTTCCTCAGCAATGAGGAAAACACCAAGAAGAGTAGCAGCGAGTGAGATGTGCATACTCTCTAGAGAAATTATTAGGTAGTTCTAAACTACATGTTCATAACTAATCTCTACTTATATATCATATAGAGATTAGTCAGAACTGTGGATACTTTTTAGTCCGTAATTTCTCCGTTCCGTGACCACCAAGAGTAGCCATTCCAACTTGCTAGTTCCCTAAAAGGTTGTTTATTATTGTTGGATTTTCCTTCGCTAGTTAATTAGAGTAGCTAGAATTGGCATTTTCCTCTTCAGTTTTCTCGTGAAATTTGGCTGTGTTGCTTACGCCACGTGTGTGTACAAGACAAATTAAGGGGAGACAGTTTCAGTTTAAGTTTTTATGCATGGAGGATTTTTCTTCAATCTTATCCTTCTTAATTATCTGACCTTCAAGTTCTGTTGGCTTGGATAATGCTTTATATAACTATTGAGGAAAGAAAGTCAGAACCATACAAAATGCAAAATGTTTTGCTTTGGATAATCCTTCAAATGTAACGGATAAATTAGGATGTTCAGACCGGTAATTTGTTTGGTGAGATGATACGTGGAAAATAATGAGGTATACAATTATAATGAATTTATCACAAAATGACCAGTTTTTTTTTTCTTCTAAAAATTATGGTGAATTTAATTCATCATTAATTTTTTTTATCTATAAAAAAAAATTTACGCAAACACGATAAAGATCAAATTTAGTTCTCTCGCATTTACTCCGATCATTAAACTAACCTTACTGGCACCCAATTTAAACACACTATAACTTAACATCAACATAATTATTTGAAATGTTAGATATACATAAAGCATTTTTCATATCACTTAAAAAATTTATAAAAAAAATGGCCATAAAATTTAATGATGAAATTTAATTGTTTTTCACTAATTTTAGAGTTGAAAAAATGTCTATATTATTTTTTTAAAAAGTATATTTAAATTATTTTTCATACCAAATATCACTATTTTTGATCCTATTTATTAAAAACAAATTGTAGTATAAAATACACTATAACTCTTGTTTCTTATAAAAAGTACTGTTATTTTTCTTGTAACGATATAATTAAAGGTAACTTTTTGAGAAGAGACAACTATTGAGATGATAAATGATATTGATATAATTTTTTATCATTTAGTACACTATTCCTTCCGTTTTTTATTTATAGTCGTTTTGAAATTATTTTTTTTATTTTTTTTATTGTCACTTTTTTTAAAATTAATAACTTATTAATTTTCTTTTTCATTTTTACTCTTGATAATTAATGTATGTTAACTAAACAATGTCATGGAACTACTTGGAGAAGATTGATGTTCTTCAAGTTGAACCATGATACGTCCCTTCTTCTCTTGAGGTTCTTCACGTCAATGGAAGATTTGGATGAGTTCAAGCTTCAAAAGCTTGAAGATGCTTCCCAAGGTGGTTTGGTTTCTCTTGAAGGACAGAAACTTGAGGAACCAAGCACAAAGGAGAAGTTCCTTTGTGAAGCTTCTAGGAGAAGGAGATTCTCCACGAAATTCGACTCTTGAAATGAGAGAGAATATGAATTCTAAGTTTCATAAATGTCAAAAGTGATTACAAGAATAGAAATTACAAATATATAGAGGTAGGTAGCTTAAGGAGCAAGCTAACCTTAACCATGGTTCACTAGGAACCATGGTAAGGTTAGTTGACCTTCTAGGTGAGTTTAGAAACTTGTGGAGCAAGTTTCTCACTTAGCTTGCTTGGGAAGCAAGCTAAGGAGAAGCTTGTAGCACAAGATTCTCATCTCCTTGAAGGTTAGAGAAGCAATTCGGTCAAAGAAAGGAGACTAGGCAAGGTGGGCGGATTTGGTCTCTTTTGGCTCCTTGAATTAATTTCAAAAATGTTTGATTTGGTTTAGTTAGGTTCATCCAATGATGATGAAACCTAACTAAATCAAATCTATGAAAAATTAGGAGCAAAATGAGTCCAATATGTAAAATTTTTCCTAGGCTCAATTCTGGCCCAATTACTAGTCACACCCTCAAGTATTGCTAAATGACACCTCTCTTTTACTACTGAAAAAATAGAAAATGAGTGTATCAACAAAGGAGGTTAAATGGAGTCAAACTCTCCAAGTAACTCACCCTAGAATCAATATACAATGACTAATAAAAGAAACTAAAGTGTCTCACAAATACAAAGGCAAAAATAAGTCTATACAAGAGAACTATGTACAAGATATTTACAACTAGAACTATGCCTTCTCTTCATGATAGAGTGGTCCAAATTGAATAGTACCTTGGGCTTGGAAAGCCCACTAGTCTTCAAGGTGTCCACTGGTTTTCAAGGTGGCCATAACTCTAGTGATTGGGCCCTTGGCCCATGGTCCATCATCCCATTCCTCTTGGTTCTTTCAATGTATCACCTCTTGGATTCCTTAGCCTTGGCCATAGTCTATCATCCCCTCCCTCTTGAAAAGGATTTGACCTCAAATCTCGAAGGTCTTCTTGATGATCAGCCACACCTACAAATATATAATACAATTCATTAGAGGTGATATTCTCAACAAATAAATGTGAAAGGTATATCCTAGAAGAAATCCTTTCATGGAACCTAAAGAAGTTAATGATACTAGACCTTCTAATATAATGAATAGGATCCTCTCTTGAACATAGACTAGATATATCACTAAATCCTAAAATTGTGCTAAAACTAAAACTATAGCACACTAAAGACTCAATCCTAAAAACTAGAACATCTTGCCTAAAGTACCCTATGTGGTAACCTAGGCATTTCCTAGAAAATAAAGAAAACACAACTAGAAAATTTCCTAAGCAATTTTGGATTATATTATTTGTTGGATAGTTATGAAAAGAATTTGTCATAAGGAACCTTGAAGGTTCATATATTATATCCAACAAATAATATATTCCATAAATTGGGTGCATTATTGAAAGAACTAAGGTAGGAAAAGTCCTACACAAAGGAAGGCTATCTACCATGGGCACCGCCAAGGAAGTAGCATGAGAAGTGGAATTAAGTGAAGTCCACTTCTGCTTCACCAAATCTTGAAGTTGAGAATCTTTTTCTTTAAAAATAATGGATTTGTGAATCTCTTCTTTAAGACTAGTGGCAGTGTGAGGGCAAAAGTTAAGATCTTTATGAATAAAGAGATTTTTTTTCATAGAATTTTTAGTACTAAAACAATTCTCTTTAGTCACAAATCCTTTAGAGGATATTTCTTCCTCTTGACTCTTCCCTACACAAAGTTCTTTCTTTTTTTCTATTTCTTCTTTTCTTTTGATTTTCATTTGTCTTCTTCTTTTGTGTTTTCTCATGTCTTCTTTCAATTTTTCTTCTTCTTGTTTAAGAATTCTCAACTTCTCTTCTAGGATAGCAAGTTTGGCCTCTCTTTCAATTTTCTCCTTCTCTTATTGAAAGGCCTCTTGCTTCTTCCATAGTTTAAGTGATTTTAGCTCTTTTGTTAAGTAAGAAATGCTTTTAGGAGAGCTATCACTTCCACTATAGTTGGATTGTTGAGACATTTTAAACAACAAGATTTTTCTCTTCGCACAAAAAAAGATTTTAAGAAAATAATATTTTTGGAAGTGCTAGACTTGGCACTTGGAGGTCTAAGAGTACAAATTAAACTTTGGAGGGAGGTGAGCTACTAAAAAGCCACTTAATAACCAAGCCTCTTCAAGTAAAAATCTCTAAACCCTTTTGTACGTTTGCCTTGCACAAAGCAATTTTCACAAAGATATTTTCAAAAAGAAAATAACACACAAGTGCCTAAAGTGTACAATTAATCAATGCTTGAAAACATAAAGTGCTTGAAAACATAAATGGCATGAAAACATAAATTGCTTAAAACATAAATTGCATGAAAACCTAAATTGCAAGAAAAATTAAAGACAAGAAAACATAAACTAGGCGTTTAAAGCAAGTTAACCTAGGTGAGAGCTTGGAATGTACCAAAGAGTTCCAAGGACCACTCTCACATGTACTAAACGAAATTACCTACTTGAAAACTCTAAGGAGAGATGGAGATACACCAAAGGCACTCCAAGACACTCCTAATAAAGGCCTTGTACAAGTTAAGAAAGAAATGAAAAATTTCAAGAAATGGAATGTAAATTTACACCAAATGAAATGCAAATTTCCACCAAATGAAAGGTAAATTCACACCAAATGAAATGCAAATTCACACTAAATGAATGCAGTGGCTGCACCTAATTTAAAAAAAAAACAAAATTCAGCCACTAAGTTAGTGACGAATTTAGAGACGGATTTGGTGTTGAAATTTTTTTTTGAAATGAAATTTCGTCACTAAATTGGTTACTAAATTTTTCACAAAATTTTCACAAAAATTTTATTATGTTCTTCCAAGCTTCTCCTTGTTGCAGCAACCTCTCCAAGTGTATCTCTCCTCTCTTAGGAATAACCTTGATGTTGGTTATTCCTAGGTGTTTGACTCCCACCAAGAGCTTTCCACCAAAGAGAATATCAATCTCCTAGGCTTCCACAAACACTTCAAGATGCTACCCTTGTACTTGGCTTTCCACACCTTCAAAGAGGAACTCGACACACCTTAAGTTGCTAAAGTTATATAGGAAAAACTGAAAAACCACAATTTAGAAAGGCTACACCAAATGGTAGAATTAAAGAGACAAGACTAGAAAGAGTTCCAAAAATTGACAAGCAAAAATTAAGGCACAAATGAAAGGCTAGCATACAAAGGAAAACCTAACAATGGCCCTAGAATGGATTACAAAATTAAAATCTAAGATTAAGAAATGAAAACAAGACACTAATCTCAAGTGTATAGGGCTGGACAGTTTTAGAAACATGCAACAATAAGCAAAAACCGAGAGCAAAACAACACAAAATTTTCACTCCTTTTGGCTTTTTCTTTCTTTGGTTCTTTCTTTTGCAATTTTCTTTTGTATAATTTTCTTTTTCTTTTTATTTCAAACAACCAGGAGTTAATGCCTTTTAAACATTGCAAGAGAGTCAGATTTAATAAAGAAAATTGTTGCCAAATATTTCAACAATCAACAAGAGGTATTCAAGTGTGTGTGTGTTAGAAGTGCTCACACTTTTGCACAATTTTTGAGTAATTTTTTAGGAACACTTTCCTTTAATTTTTATCACACTTTTAGAACACTTAAACCTCTATTTTCTCTGTTTTGAAAGATTCAAAAATAAGCACAAGTTTCAGCCACACAAGAGATTCAAGGAACACCTACTAGGAAAGTGTTTTTGAAATTTTCTTGACAAACTTTTTAAGGAAACATAATAGAAACCTAACTCTAAGAAATTTGCTAGAATTAATAGCAAATTAGGAACTCAAATATGTAAAACAAAAGCACATATAGGTCAGGTACAAAGAGTATATAAATTGCACAAAACGAATTGATCAAAAACAACACAAAAACAAAGGTTAAACAAGCTAGTCTAGGAATTAATGACATGTAAAGGACTAAACATCACTCTAGACAAAACACAAGATTATAAACCAAAAACACATGCTATTCATTATCATAATCCAATCACAGATTCAGGTCATAAGGAATAAGAGAAGACTCAACAAAATAAAAAACGTACAAGTTCATAGAAACCTAAAGCACCAAAACCGGATTGATTCAAGATTAATGGAACAAGCAAAATGTGAATCAATCAATTCTCATGTGACATATAGGATCCATGAAAATATGTATTAAACCTAGATCCATACAACAAACACAGGAAGTGACATGTAAAATATGGAAGAGACAACATGGATTCAAACAAAGATTAGGAACACATAACCTCAAGAGCACTAAGGCTCTAGATACCAAAACTAATGGAACTACTTGGAGAAGATTGATGTTCTTCAAGTTGAACGATGCTAAGTCCCTTCTTCTCTTGAGGTTCTTCACATCAATGGAAGATTTGGATGAGTTCAAGCTTCAAAAGCTTGAAGATGCTTCCCAAGGTGGTTCGATTTCTCTTGAAGGAGAGAAACTTGAGGAACCAAGCACAAAGGAAAAGTTCCTTTGTGAAGCTTCTAGGAGAAGGAGATTCTCCACGAAATTCGACTCTTGAAATGAGAGAGAATTTCTGAATTTTAAGTCTCAAAAATGTCAAAAGTATTACAAGAGTAGAAATTACAAATATATAGAGGTAGGTAGCTTAAGGAGCAAGCTAACCTTAACCATGGTTCACTAGGAACCATGGTAAGGTTAGTTGACCTTCTAAGTGAGTTTAAAAACTTGTGGAGCAAGCTTCTCACTTAGCTTGCTTGGGAAGTAAGCTAAGGAGAAGCTTGTAGCACAAGCTTTTCATCTCCTTGAAGGTTAGAGAAGCAATTCGGTCAAAGAAAGGAGACTAGGCAAGGTGGGCAGATTTGGTCTCTTTTGGCTCCTTGAATTAATTTCAAAAATGTTTGATTTGGTTTAGTTAGGTTCATCCAATGATGATGAAACCTAGCTAAATCAAATCTATGAAAAATTAGGAGCAAAATGAGTCCAATATGTAAAATTTTGCCTAGGCTCAATTCTGGCCTAATTACTAGTCACATCCTCAAGCATTGCTAAATGTCTCCCCTCTTTTACTACTGAAAAAATAGAAAATGAGTGTATCACAAAGGAGGTTAAATGGAGTCAAACTCTCCAAGTAACCCATCCTAGAATCAATATGTAATGACTAATATAAAAAAAACTAAAGTGCCTCACAAATACAAAGGCAAAAATAAGCTTATACAAGAGAACTATGTACAAGATATTTACAACTAGAACTATGCCTTCTCTTCATGATAGAGTGGTCCAAATTGAATAGTACCTTGGGCTTGGAAAACCCACTAGTCTTCAAGCTGTCCACTGGTCTTCAAGGTGGCCATATCTCTAGTGATTGGGCCCTTGGCCCATGGTCTATCATCCCATTCCTCTTGGTTCTTTCAATGTATCACCTTTTGGACTCATTGGCCTTGGCCATAGTCTATCACAATGTGTTTATTCATTTTCAATGTACCTAATTTTTTTCTAACTACTTAAAAAGTATAACAGGAAAATAAGTAATAAATACTTTGAAAAATTAAAGTATCAATCATTTTCTTAATTTTTGTACATAAACCGTAAACGTCAAACAAAAAAAATGGAGGGAATACTCAATAACTTTATAATAGATGTAAATTTTTTTGATCCAGTTATTGAATTATAATTCCATATTATTTCATCTTAGCATTCACATCCCTTAGTGTTGCATAAAGCCAAAGAGTAAGTGTTACTTTCTAAATCTCTCTCACTTAGAATAAATATGCAAAATATATAATCAATTCATAGTTTCATGTTTTTCATCTATATATTTTGGGGTCCTCCAAACTCTTAACTCATCCAAACATTAATGAATAACAATTAAGAATCTAAAGTTAATTAACATAGTATGTTTCTACTCAATTTTGCCAAAAAAAAAACCACATAGATAAATAAATAAAAAGTTAACAATTAATCATGCTTATATACTTATGAACCCTAATTTATCAATAATACCTAAAAAATAGTGTTAAATACAATAATCATTAACATCATATATAAACAACAAAAATTAGTTTCTTAGTATTCATAATGTTATAATCATGATCAATAACAAATAAATCGAGAAAACTATAAAACACAAATTCTATGGGGATTCAAGGTCAACACAAAATGCATAATATTCTTATTAAACTATGAGCGATACTATTCATTCTCTCTTAAAAAAAATAAATAAAAAAAAAACAATTCTACAACAACAATTTGAGTTAAGAGGAAATAGTCCCTCTCCATGTTCCACTTTTTAGATCACAACTATAATTATAAGGTTTCACACATAAGAATGGAAATGAACCAAATTTAGACTTAGAAGGTTTTCTAAAAAAGTGTTTATGGACTTATGATGACAAAAGCCTAAAAGTTTCTTAAAATATTTTCCAACAACATTTTAATTATAAAAGCTCATTTATTTTCACAATTCAAAGATGTTAATATATTTTTTTTGCAACTAAAAGTTTGTAATAGGGTAGGAGGTGAGTCCATGCAATGACAAAGTCAACCACCAATTTATTTTAGAAGTTTTAGTAGGATTACAGATTACCTTATCTTCAACATAAGTTTGTATGGAAGTCTATAAAACATAAGGAAAGTTAGATTCAATTTTGAATCCTAACTAATAGAAACAAATGAATTTAACTAGTTATGTTACCCTCACAAGACACAAAGATATTAATAAATTAGAAAATTTGAAATTTTACCACTGATGTTAATTTGTGTCAATCATTACTAACATTAAATTGCAATCACTCAAACTACCTATCTAACACAAATCAACCATCTAACTTGAATCCTAGTCCCTCTAAATTATCATTTGAACAGTCAATTTTTTTTTTTTTGGAATATAAGACATGTGTGAGATTTTACTAATAGGGTTAGCCTAAACACTATGTCAACAAAATTCTTACTTAATTTGGGCTTCATAAAAAATATTAATATTTGTATAATTTTTAAAAAATTTATAATTTAAAAGTCATTTTTCAGATTTTTAAAAATTCACTTGAAAAGATCCATCTTTAAAAGATACACACATATAATTATTTTTTTAAGGTTCAGCTTTAATATTTTTATTTTTTATTAAAAAATATTATTAATTTTAAAAAATCTTGTTTTAATATTTAATTTAAGCCTATTAATACGTTGTGCTCGAATTATTGAAATATCATGATCACAATAAGTGAAAAAAAAAATTGTTTCTATATTACATGTTAAGAAACATTGACATTTTAATTCCAATAAAACTAATGTAACATGAATACATGTATTATATTTGCTTTCCATCCTCGTTTATAAATGGATAATACATATGTATTCATTTAAATTAGTTGTGAATACTCATTTAAATATCAGTTTATTATTGTGCGTTGCGGGTTTCATTGTGTTGTGCACTAAGGGTTACCACACACATACACATGTCTTCATATTAATGAGATATTGTCCACTATCCAAAAAGTCTCTCTACCAATGAAGACAACTGTGTGTATATAAACCAATATTCATTCCCCACAACAGAAACAATGAGTATTATCCGATAGAGCTCACTCACGCTCTAAGTGCTTGTACCAAGATACCAAGTCCGCTTTGCTTTTGAACATCACCCAAAAAATCTCTCTACCAATGAAGACAACTGTGTGTATATAAACTCATCCATCTTCTTTTTTGAATGACGTGAGACTTTGCTTACATCACATTACATTGACAAATATTTGTATAGATATTTTTTTTCAGTCTAGTAATATATATTGTATCTAGATTTTTCAATTATTAAGTAAATAATTATTGTCCAAAAAAATTTCAAAATTATTACATTTGTAAAATAAATTGAATTACCCATTTACATTTGTACCGTCATGGTCGGATACCGACTCCCTCAAGCCCTCACGGTTACGGTCGGATACCGAGAGGGTGGACATGCGTACGGTGGCTTCGCTAGTGACTTAACCAGCTTCCCAAAGGTGAGCTCGGTTTTCAGCGGACTTGACACGGGAGCACCCCATATCGGATTTCTCTCGACACCTCGGCATGGGCCCAACCAATCAGAACCTGTCTGGGCCCTCGACATGGACCCCGTCGGTCAAAACCTGACTGGGCCCTCGGCATGGACCCCGTCAGTCAAAACCTGACTGGGCCCTCGGCATGGTCCCTGTCGGTCAGAACCTGGCTAAACCTGTTCCCTTTATTCCCACGCCATCGAGATAATAACGGTTAGCAAAATCCCGCCATTCTCGGGGCCCAAGAGGCCCACGAACGACATACTATAAAACCCAAAACCCTAGAGTTGAGAAGGCAGATTACACTTTTGAATGCTCTGGCTTTGAGGTTCGACTTAGGACGAAACCCTAGCGCACCCCTTGCCCGGAACATTTTGGCGCCCACCGTGGGGCTACGGTAAAACTTTTCCTACGCCCAAAGAAATATAAAAAACCTACACTCTACTATGGCGAGAGGCGGCACATCCAACCACGACAACAACACCCTACCATGGAGGAGATGATGGCGTTGATCAATGGCTTGAAAGAGGAGCGCGACCCAGAGAGAGAGAAGGAGAGGAAGTTTCCCGCACAAAAACAGAGTGGGCTCTGTGTTTTCGTCGGTGTAAGGTCTTACACCGTTGGATCGAGCTGATTTTTGGACTGTAGGTTCCAGAAATGTGGTTCTTCATTCTGACCGTTCGGATTATTAACTGGAAGCCTGGTTTGGGAGAAACAAGCTTCATATCAGTAGGTGAAAGTGTTCCAGCACAAAACAGAGCTGGTACTGTGTTTTAATCGGTGTGAAGTCGTTAACCGTTGGATCGGGCTGATTTTTGGACTATAGGTTCAGGAAGTGAGGTTCTTCATTCTGACCGTTCGGATCGTCAATATGAAGTCTGGTTTGTCAAATAACAGCTTCGTATCAGCAGGTGGAACTGTTTGACGGAAAACAGGATCCTAGTCAACATCTAATGGACTTTCGTGCTCAGATGCTAATTCGTGGAGGAAGCATGGGAGTCTGCTGCGAGGGTTTTATGCTACAAAGGTTTTTAACGAGGTAACATCAAATAATAAAAATCGTTATTTTCAAATTGATTGACTCGCAGGAAAACTCGTGATTGTCGGCAAAAGTCCGGCTGGGCGAGTATAAATAACTCGAAGACCAAACTCGTGATTGTCGGCAAAAGTCTGGCTGGGCGAGTATAAATAACTCGAAGACCAAACTCGTGATTGTTGGCAAAAGTCCGACTGGGCGAGTATAAATAACTCGAAGACCAAACTCGTGATTGTCGGCAAAAGTCCGGCTGGGCGAGTATAAATAACTCGAAGACCAAACTCGTGATTGTCGGCAAAAGTCCGGCTGGGCGAGTATAAATAACTCGAAGACCAAACTCGTGATTGTCGCCAAAAGTCCGGCTGGTCGAGTATAAATAACTCGAAGACCAAACTCGTGATTGTCGGCAAAAGTCCGGCTGGGCGAGTATAAATAACTCGAAGACCAAACTCGTGATTGTCGGCAAAAGTCCGACTGGGCGAGTATAAATAACTCGAAGACAAACTCGTGATTGTCGGCAAAAGTCCGACTAGGCGAGCTTCAACTTTTAGATAAATCCCTAGTCGGTATTTGGACGACTAGATGATTTGAGATTCATTTTTAACTTGAAAAATTTTGGCATTTTCCTAGTCGGTATTTGGACGACTAGATGATTTGATAATTAATTTTAACTTAGAAATTTTTTTTGCATGTTTCCCTAGTCGGTATTTGGACGACTAGATGATTTGATATTCATTTTAAACTTAGAAAAAATTTTGGCATGTTTCCCTAGTCGGTATTTGGGCGACTAGATGATTTGAGATTCATTTTTAACTTAGAAAAATTTTGACATTTTCCTAGTCGGTATTTGGACGACTAGATGATTTGATATTCATTTTAAACTTAGAAAAAATTTTGGCATGTTTCCCTAGTCGGTGTTTGGACGACTAGATGATTTGATATTCATGTTAACTTAGAAAAAATTGTGGCATGTTTCCCTAGTCGGTATTTGGACGACTAGATGACTTGATATTCATTTTAAACTTAGAAAAAATTTTGGCATGTTTCCCTAGTCGGTATTTGGGCGACTAGATGATTTGAGATTCATTTTTAACTTAGAAAAATTTTGACATTTTCCTAGTCGGTATTTGGACGACTAGATGATTTGATATTCATTTTAAACTTAGAAAAATTTTTGGCATGTTTCCCTAGTCGGTGTTTGGACGACTAGATGATTTGATACTCATGTTAACTTAGAAAAAATTGTGGCATGTTTCCCTAGTCGGTATTTGGATGACTAGATGATTTGATATTCATTTTAAACTTAGAAAAATTTTTGGCATGTTTCCCTAGTCGGTATTTGGACGACTAGATGATTTGATATTCATTTTAAACTTAGAAAAAATTTTGGCATGTTTCCCTAGTCGGTATTTGGGCGATTAGATGATTTGAGATTCATTTTTAACTTAGAAAAATTTTGGCATTTTCCTAGTCGGTATTTGGACGACTAGATGATTTGATAATTCATTTTAAACTTAGAAAAAATTGTGGCATGTTTCCCTAGTCGGTATTTGGACGACTAGATGATTTGAGATTCATTTTAAACTTAGAAAAAATTTTGGCATGTTTCCCTAGTCGGTATTTGGACAACTAGATGATTTGATATTCATGTTAACTTAGAAAAAATTGTGGCATGTTTCCCTAGTCGGTATTTGGGCGACTAGATGATTTGAGATTCATTTTTAACAGTGTACCGTCACGGTCGGATACCGATTCCCTCAAGCCTCACGGTTACGGTCGGATTCCGACTCCCTCAAGCCCTCACGGTTACGGTCGGACACCGACTCCCTCAAGCCCTTTCGCCTTAACGGCTCAGGGCTCGAAGGCAAGTGTACCGTCGTGGTCGGATACCGACTCCCTCAAGCCCTCACGGTTACGGTCGGATACCGAGAGGGTGGACATGCGTACGGTGGCTTCGCTAGTGACTCAACCAGCTTCCCAAAGGTGAGCTCGGTTTTCAGCGGACTTGACACGGGAGCACCCCATATCGGATTTCTCTCGACACCTCGGCATGGGCCCAACCAATCAGAACCTGTCTGGGCCCTCGACATGGACCCGTCGGTCAAAACTTGACTGGGCCCTCGGCATGGACCCCGTCAGTCAAAACCTGACTGGGCCCTCGGCATGGTCCCTGTCGGTCAGAACCTGGCTAAACCTGTTCCCTTTATTCCCACGCCATCGAGATAATAACGGTTAGCAAAATCTCGCCATTCTCGGGGCCCAAGAGGCCCACGAACGACATACTATAAAACCCAAAACCCTAGAGTTGAGAAGGCAGATTACACTTTTGAATGCTCTGGCTTTGAGGTTCGACTTAGGACGAAACCCTAGCGCACCCCTTGCCCCGGAACAACATTAAATATTTATCCTAAAAATCTAAAATGGCTTATTTTAAGGCGTAAAAATGTTAGATTTCATATGCTGTTGTTGTAATGAAGTAATTGACTTCGTTCGAGCTAAACTATTTTATTGTTGTTGGTCGGATGTCTACGAAATGAATGTATTATATAATTAATGATATGAGAAACAATGTATTGGGTCCAGCTGTACTGTTTTATTGAGAGCTTATATATGCTAACATATCTAAATTTTGAATTTTGAATTAATGGCGTAAAAAATAAGTAGTGTAATTAGTGCGACGTCAAAGCAACATGCAAAAATGGAATATCCTAAATTGTATTGGATTTTATTAATTTAAAATTTAAATAAATGTAGAAGTGTTGCTAAGACAAATGACTATTGTGTAGATAACATATCACGAGTCAAATTAATTATTAAGATAAATTTAAAACATATGTTTGACTTTGTAATACGAATGAAAAGTCTGTCTGACGGAATAGATACACTTTGACGACCTTTCTATATATATTTCTAGATAGTTGCAACGTAAGGAGATAAAAATAATCATGAATTGTAATAGATTGATTAGTAAATTTTAACGATGGTTTATTAAAAAAATTATTTACTTTATTATTATTATACAACAATACTGTCATAAATTTTTTTTACAGAAGTACTTTTTTGTTTTTTATACAAGACAAATACTGTTATAATGTTGAAGCACTATATTTATATTATATTATACAACAATATTGTCATATCAAGTGAGATATCTCTAGAGCGTAAGAAATTAGAAGATATCTTGACCATATATGTTCAAAATTATTTTAAGTAATTATAATTTAAATCATTCAATTAAATTATGTATTTCAGAAATTTATTGCTTTCATCTCTCACTCTATCAAACATATATCATAGGATTGAAAATAAGTTGAGTTATTCAAAAATATTTTACCTAACTCACAATTATGACTCAAATTTAAAATATATATTTTTTTTAGTTTGAAATCGACTTAGTTTAAGTTTATTAGTAATTCAATTTAGTTTTTTAGTTCGAATTACATGAACCAAGAGTTAACAATTTTTTTGAATCTTATGCAATTCAAAATCATAATTTAATAATAAATTTTAAATAAAATGATTGTTTGACTTTTTTTTAAGATAAAATATAAATTGTTCTATTAGCCTTGCAAGGTTATAATGTATGATTCTAAAAAAACATAATCACAATTAAATACTACAAAAAGTATTATTGTACAGTAACACAATACGTATTACTAAAAATTACTTTTACCCATACAATAAATATAATATATGTTGGTATATTATTAAAAAGTGTAGATATATATTATAAATATATACATACATATATTATACCTATAGTAACACTTTTGTATGCCACTTTATATAACTATATAACAGTTCTTATAATGAAAATAAAAATTATTTCACTTTGCAAATAACGGAAAACTCAATCCATAGTCATGAAATTCTAAAATATTCACTTCTTTTATTATTATTAACTTATAACTAAGTTTTGAAAATTCTTTCAAATTTTAATAAATTAAAATTAAATAAAAAATTAATTATATAAATTGTATGTTTATGTGTTGAATTGATTTATGATTTAAATGAGTTGGATTATACACAACTCAAATTTAATTTATTTATTTATCGAGTTCAATCTTTAACTCAAATTTATCTCATTGGATTCAATAATCAAATTCAACAAGTAAATTATAAAATTGAGTTTTAAATTATTTTTAGATTTATTCTCCATTTATATAAATAATTCTTTAAAATTGACGTAATTTGACACAAACATTAAGTATGTAAACTAAACTTTCACTTTCTTCATTAATGTGAGTTTGAATCCTCTTATATAACTTTACCTATTTTAGTGGGCAACACTCCTCCATAGAGATCCGCTAGCGTCACTAGGTAAGTCTTAAACAAATTTATTTGTGGATTCATGAAATACTTGGCTTCGTTAAACAGGGAAATTTACATTTAAGAAAATCTAGGCATTTTATATATATATATATATATATATATTTATGTGCATTATTTTAAATGGTTATATTTGGATTCATTTTAATTTTTTATTTGTTAAAATATTTATTTTAGTCATTTATATTTTATATTTGGATCAATTTGATTTTTTTAAAATTATAATAATTTTTAATTTTGTGACATGATTTTGAATCAATTTTTGACTAATTTAAAAGATGAAACTTGTAACAATAGATTCAATTTTATGAAAATTATAAAAAAAATGTTAGTAGTTGATTTTAACCTTGCATAGGCCGTATCTAATCGTAATCTAAACCTTTTATATTACCTAAAAAAATATATACATATAAACTATAAAATTCAATTGATGTTTGAATTTATAAAAACTATAAACACCATGAAAATTGCATGAAAAATATGTTTCATAAGCAATTGAAAAATAACAAATTATAATTTTTAAAATTTTAATTGTCTTTTAAACTTACCTTTATGCAATTTTTACTATATTTGTAATACTTTTTTTAATTGAATCTTAGTTGTGTTTAACATTTTTCATATGAGTGAATTTAACGAGACATTTCGAGTTTTGAATCAGTAAAAAAATGTTCTAAAATCATGTCTCACAATTGAAAGCAATCATTATTTTAAAAGAATCAAATTTGTCCGAAGTTAAGAGATAAAGAATAAAATAAATTTAACAAATAAGATAAATGATCAAAAGTATAATTTAGTTATTTAACTCATTATTCATTAAAAAATAGAGTAAAATATATTTTTAATCATTCTAAAATTGTCTAATTTAAAAATGTATCACTTTTGAGTAACACTTAAAATTAGTTATGAAGTGTTATCTAAATTATTTTGAAAACCAAAAATCATATATTTCTAAATTAGTGGGATCAAAATAAGTAAAAAAAAAAAATGAAAGACAAAATGAAACTTATAAATTTTATAGGGACAGAAGCATAAGTTGATAATCGCATTTGATTCGAGAAATAATAGTTAATAAAATCAAATAGAAAAATAAGTTGCGTGCAACATTGAAGGTGGAGGAGTCATAGATAGATATATCTACTCGTAAAACCACCATGGGTCTCCTAGAAATGCGATGCATGTATCTATCAAAACATGAATGTAGCTAGCTAGCTGGATTACAATCGAATCCCATACACGGCCCACGGGCCCAACCCATGAGTTTGTCCGGTGGTAAGTGGTAACCCCTCACCCTTTGCCTCAAACTGATAGCAACATCCGCAAAACATGAAATGCATTCAATTTTTTAATAAAGTGCGCATTAATTAAGAATTTCAAAATTCAAAAAGTTTATCCTAATAATTGTCTTCCATGAGAGTCTTAATTAGATATTTTAAAGGCCGAGAAAGATGCATGGTTTTGGATCATAGCGAAGGTAACGATAATAATTACCTAAGAAACGAAGAAGATATGGAGTTATAAATAAAGAATCCGTTTCGTGTATAAAGTAACGTGCCTAAATAGAAAAACAATATAATAGTAAAAAAAAAAAAAACTGTGTCTGCAGTCTGCACTTTGGACACGGTAACTTTAATGATTGATATGATGAGAATGACATGGACTCTGAAGCATGTGTTAGAAAAGAAAAAAAAAAAAAAAGGTGGCTAATCTGACCAAGTCTGGCATTGAGTCAGCATTGGTTCAGTCAAGCTTTCTGACGCGTCCAACTTTGACACTTTTACGCTACACTCATGACGATGACTCAACTTACACACTCTTTTATTTATTTATTTTAAATTTTAATCCACGAGAACCAGTTTCGACTTTCGACGCAACATCTTCCCCCACTCGTATAAAGCCTCACTCCACCCTCGCTCATTTCCCACAGGCCACAGGGAAAACAACAAACCAAAACGTGAAAGCAAAACGACAGCGAATCAATGGGCGTGTCCACCGAAGAACCGAACCCGGTCGCCATCCGCGAGGTTTGGGGCTCCAATCTAGAATCGGAGTTCCAACTCATCGGGGAACTCATCGATCGCTTCCCTTTCATCTCCATGGACACGGAATTCCCCGGCGTGATTTTCCGCCCGCACGTGGACCCCACCAAACCCTACAGCCACCGCAGCAAGCGCCCCTCCGACCACTACCGCCTCCTCAAGTCCAACGTGGACGCGCTCAACCTCATCCAGGTCGGCCTCACGCTCTCCGACGCCGCCGGAAACCTCCCCGACGTCGCCGGGACCCGCTGCATCTGGGAGTTCAACTTCCGCGACTTCGACGCCGCGCGTGACCGCTACGCGCCGGACTCCGTGGCGCTGCTCCGGCGGCAGGGGATCGACTTCGAGCGCAACGCCGCCGAGGGCGTGGACTCGTCGCGGTTCGCGGAGCTTGTGATGTCGTCGGGGCTGGTGTGCAACGACGGCGTGAGCTGGGTGACGTTCCACAGCGCCTACGATTTCGGGTACTTGGTTAAGATCTTGACCCGGCGCGATTTGCCGACCCGGTTGGAGGAGTTTCTGGAAGCCGTGAGGATATTCTTTGGGGAGAACGTTTACGATGTGAAGCACATGATGAGGTTCTGCGACACGCTCTATGGCGGCTTGGACCGCGTTGCACGGACGCTTAACGTGGACCGCGCCGTGGGGAAGTGCCACCAGGCCGGGTCAGACAGCTTGCTGACGTGGCACGCCTTTCAGAAGATTGTTGACACTTATTTTGTTAAGGATGAGCACCAGAAACATGCTGGTGTGTTGTATGGATTAGAGGTTTTCTGTTAATTATAAAATCATTATAAAGCTTTAAAATAATGATAATTCATTTCATTCGTTGGTTAATCTTGTTTTGTTCTATTCTCAATTTCTCATCACAAAATTTGGTAGGATATTGCGCTCATCAACTTTGATCATGGATGCCTTATTGTTGTTGGACCTCTAAATTCTGGCTTAAGCTTAAATTAAAACTTGACAATTAAGTAAATTACGGTGTTAAGCAAGGTATTGGAATTGCCAGATATGACTCGTAATCAATCTATGCAAGGAAAACTCAAATTGGTGAATATTATTCTTTGGTAGGTTGATTCTCGTGGATCAGTCAAAGCAGATGCTTGCGTAACGATCACGCACTTAAGGCAGGTGCACAAAAGCATTGTGATTGAAGGTGAGTTTGTACCCAATTTCACCTTTTATTTGTATCTTTACCATGTTTTCTCTTGTCGATAATAGATTAAGGAACTAGCACGTGGGCCGTGAAAGAATCAAAGTTCTCTCTTCCTAATTTCTGATGATGTTTATGAACATAATTAGAAGAAAAAAAAAAAAAAAAACTCTGCTGCTCGTGGATTTATTATGTTTATTTCTTTGATTGTTTTCAGCCTATTATAGCCAGAGCTTTAATAGCGGATTGGTGTTGCCTGAATAGAGTTCACGGAATGTAAGGGTTCTTGTGGCCGTAAGTACATTTTACTTTAATTTTTTTATCTGTTCAATTATTCCTTCGTTCTTACTTTTTTAATGGAGTTCATCTCATGACTTGATAGACATAAATAAATATTCTGTGTAAAATGTGGTGTTAAACTGCATTCATTTTACATATACTGATGGATTGTTTTTCAGTTTTTACACTTGGGTGCAGTTCTTGCAAATTATTTTTCTCCCAGGCCATTTTTAAGGAAGCAAAACTTGCTAGGTAATCTGTTTGTTTGACATAAATGTAAAAAGAAAAATGTTTGACTTATAATATAATATGCCTTTTAATTTAGTAGTATTTCGATTTTTAAATTGGTGTGATATTTAGCAATTGGTTAAGTTATATATTAAGGATATCTATAACTACTTTCCAGGCATGTGATATGTATAGACGTATGGGATTTGTATTATTTAATACACGCAGCTTTCTATTCGTTTATCTGATTATCTCCTTATATGTCAAAATATTTGTGGCACTAAAACTTACAAAGCAAGTATACATTCATATGATTCTTTTATGATATCGAAGATGTTTATGCTTATGAGACAAAGAATCTACTGATATTGTCACACAGGCTCTCAAGTAAGTTTACCTTCAAGGGTCCTTTTAAAGATTGCCTAGTTTCATGGACTAATTGGCTTATGTATGTTATTTTGTGTCATGCTCTTTTAGAACCACGTACTTCCTTGAATCTTGCAACTTGTAACTTTGATTTGTTTTAATTGGATTCCATTTCTCTCTCCCATTTTTCTAAATTAGTACTGTCAGTATTTTCTTGATGATGTTGCAATGATGACTGCTCAATGGCTTGAACAAGAGAGTAATGTAGTTGCTTTTTTTTTTTTCTCCTGATATTCATATAATGGATTCATTGATCTTCTCTATAATGATTTGGCTGCAGATTCTTAATTTAGATGTTTGAAAAATTAGTCATTGATTTCCAGTGTTATTCTCTTTAACAATTTAGTTGGATTAAAGGAACAAAAGCTATACTTAAGGAATGGTGTGAAGAGGTATTACTATTTATTCCTGGTGATTAGCTTTTGATGCTTTTACTTGCTGTTCATTGACAGGGGAATTGAATCATAGTTTCCCATTCAGGACACTTTTGATAGTATTCTCGATGGCTCAGTACGTTTTGGTTTTGTCTGGACCGGTTCGGTCTGGTCTTATCTGATTTGGTTCAGTCTGATTTTGGTCTGGTCTGAACCAGTTCAGTTTGGTTTGGTCTAGTTCAGTATAGTCAAATCCGGTTTGGTCTGGTGCAGTTCGTTCTGGCTTGGTTTAATCTGGTCTGGTTCGGTTCAATTTGGTCCAATCTGGTCTGGTATGAGTCTTGTTTGATCTAGTCTAGTTTGGTATGATTAGGTCTAACTGGTCCGATTAAGTCTGATTCGGTTCGGTCCAGTGTGGTATGGTTCTGTCGGGTATAGTTTGGTCTTGTTTGGTCATTCTAGTCAGATGTATCTTCACGCTAAAAGAACGAAAACTTAGATTTATTATACAAAAACTGATAATTTGACATACTAGTCACTCTTATTGGTGTAAATAAACATTAAATTTTAACACAAGATAAATAGATGTAGTATGAATTTTAATTTAAAGTTGAGCTTTTTAAGCAAATTAATTTATGATAATGTACCAAGTGCATACCGGAAATTCTTTTTTAAGGAAAATAATCATTTTTATTTTTTTAAAAAAAGAAGTGGTTTTTTTTCTTCTTCTAAACATACACTATTCACTGCTCTCATTTTTTTATAAGCAAAAAGAAATTTTTTGCTACTAGTTAAATATAAGAGATACTTGAATTAGAACACAAACGATGAATTTCATTCAGGAAAGAAAATAAATTGTTAAAAACAATAACCTTTTCATAACCCTCGAGAACAACACACCCTTGAAAACCTTTCCATAACTTGCATTTTTTTCATGTAAAAAAAATTATTGGACAATTACATACAAAGTCAAAGAGTTCCGAAAGTTGATTCAATTAAAATAAGTTGACCAAATCAGCATGTGTAAAATGTGAAAAGAAATTATCTTTGATTCAATTAAAAGAACAGAAAGTTGTCATCGGTGGCTTTGTGCTGGATATATTATTCGAGATATGCAACTTTCACGTGCTCCTTGGGGCCATTTTTTTTTTTGGTTTCTTATGGCTATTTTTTACATTCAAACAAACCAACCAAGATCAAATTCCTCGTACCACTCTTGGCCTTTCAAAGGCTCAACGTACTTGGTGCATGTTTGATTTTGCGTCGATGATCACATTGGCTTTTAAAACCGAATTTTTTTCTGCAATAATATTTTTTTAAAATATTTTTTACTTTATTTCTGAGCTGTGTTGTTGGTTCCGGCGAGTTTGGTGGCTGCCGGAATTCGGTTTTTGGGAACTGAATTTCAGGTAACCCCCCCCCCCCCCTTTTTTTTATTAAATTGTATTTTTTTTTAAAAAGAATTTTAAATTTTTAAACAATTTAAAAAAATCTAATAATTAAATAAAATTAGTTTATTAATATTTTTAAAAATTAAGTTAATATTATAATTTAATAAATAAAAAATTAATAAGTTATAATGTTAATAAATAATAAATTTAATAAGTTATATTTATAATAAATTTCAAATTTAATAAATAATATTTATAATAAGATTTTTTTATAAATAAATTAGAAATTTAATAAATAATAATTATAAAAGGTTATATTTATATATGTGTGTGTGTTTAAAAATATTAATAATATGTACAATTAAAATATTTTTATAATTACTAAATTTAATAAATTAGTATGTATTAAAAATAGTAATTATATTTTCAAAAGAATTACATTTATTACACTTAAAACTGATTACAACAATAAAGATCATTGGTGGGGAGAACTAAACGCATGATCAATATTTGAACATGTCTTCCTAGTGTGACCAGGGGTGTAACAATAAGAACAATTTTTTACACGATTATGTTGTTCTCTAATGTTCATCTTTGTTCTAATCCTTCTCGACTTAGGCCGACTCTTGGATATTCTCTTGAGTTTCGAATTTGGCCACAAAATTGGACCAGTGTAAGTAGACCAATAATCTTCATGTCGGAGCTCTCCAAACTGTCTTTCATATACCTTTGCAACTTGTTGTAAGGTATATATGGGAGAAAATATGCATATATATTAGGTTTAATAGGAGGTGTTTTTATGCTTGACAAAACAGGTAATAAGGTGTATCTTATGTATTTATCTTTATTAATAAATCTTAGAAGAACAAGACGATATAGTTAGGGTCTACTTGTTTAGCTATGAACAGAACAATGGGTGGTTGTGCATCATTGTTACAGTCTTGGGCGTGGCATCGCATGCCATATATTGTGCCAATTTCTAGAGTACCACCAACATTGCCTTTTGGTCTGCAAATGGAGTAGGGGTAGAGTATAAACTTTTGAAGTATACTTTATAATGATTAACACATATATATTAAAATTTTAATATTAACATTAATAATATTTTAATTTATTAATTATCAAAATTATTAATATTTTATACACATATATATTTATAATTCATTTTTACACTTTTTATAATATTTATTTTAAATATATATAATATTAAAATTTTAATACCATTTATATTATTATTTATATTAACATTATAACTTATAAGATTTTTAAGTTATTTAATTTAAAAACTAACTTACTTCTTTTAAATATAAAATATTATATATTTTTTTATTTATTTACAAACTAATAATTATATTTTTTAATAAATTATAATTTAATAAAAACAAGTAAAAGTAAAAGACTGCTCAGAATTTGAATTTTCAGAAATCGAATTCCGACAGCCATAACAATCGGAGAAGCTCAGAATTCGGTTCCTGGAGAATTCGAGAACCGAATTCTGAACATGAACAATAAATTGTGTTATTTCAGTAAATAAAGTATGCAAGGTTCTATTAGGTAAATATATATATATATATATATATATATATATATATATATATATATAAATATTATTGTAAAAAAAAATTCTTTAAAACCAAATCTAAAAGAGAGAATTGATGAAAAAGCAAGCTTGGATTACTTTTTGTTGATCCATGTCGAAATGTAACTATGCACTTAAATGTTAAAATGGATTACAATTCATACATTTCCACTACTTTTCAATAATCAATTTATCGATGAGTGTAGTAAAGTATTACATTTATAATAAATTTATATATATTGTTCTATTTTATAATTCAATTTTGTCTTTATCTATTTTTATTACATCATCCATTTTATGTCGCGTGTTTTTTCTCTTACTGTCTCTTTCATTTGATAAAAAATAAATTGTAAGTTTTTGTTATAGAAATAACGTTATTCATGATAGTACTGTGGTTAATGTTAAAATGTTGGCTTATGATTTGGTGATTTTTTTAAAAATAAAATCTGTTTCAAAATTTGTAAATATTTGCTTAAAAAAAATGTAAATAGAAAAATAATATTGGCAAAAAAAAACAATTATTTGCCCAATAAAACAATTCAAAATATTCATTGAGTTAAATTTTAAGATAACTTCTAAAGAAAATATTAGCAACACTCTTACTACCATATTGTTTTGAAATCAAATCCTATTAATAATCAAATTTTGATGGTCTCACCTTTTTATTTAACAATCTTCACTCATAATTATGTTAATTTTAATTTAGACTATTTGACTATATAAGGATAATCTTCAAAAAATATTACTAAAATAAGATTATTTTGAAATAATTTTCTATTTTGGAATGATCAACCGAGGAAGTTACTAATCAACTTAGCGACGCTCTTGTCATGTCATTTTTTAAGAAAAGAAAGAAATTCACCTAAAAATGACTCCAATTGTAATACATGACATCGATGTAAATGTCATTGTAACCGGTAACGATACCTTTTCTATCGCAAATGGTTGCAGTCATCTAAACTTTTATTTTATTTTTTACTATTTTCGCAATGATGCATTCCGAAAGAATTTTTTTTTTGTCACAATGAACCTAAGTAACACTATTATTTATTTATTTTTCAACAAGGTTCTTAAAGGAATACTGCGAAACATGTTATTTATGTTCAGTACTGGTACTCCACATTGGGAACAACTTTTTACTCTACAATACAAAAAATCACAGGATCACAATCCAAGAAACAATGACAACTAAATTAGTACTTAACCAAGGACGATATCACAATATTAGACACAAAAAAGTGGACAACTTGAATATCCCTAAAGAAAAAAGGAAGAACAAAAATGGAATAAGTAAAATACGCAAAAAAATCAAAATTAATTAGATAAATAAGTAAAATCAGAAAAAATAAAAAGTAAAAATTTAATAAATAAAATAGGTGTTTGCAGGTGGGAATAGCAGCACTAAAATAAATATGTTCGGCAACACCCCTTGTGAACCATGTTGAAAAAAAAAAAAATAGTGTCGTCAAGGCCACTCCGACACAAAAAAGAAAAATGTCTTCTCACAATGGGTCACCATGATAATACAGAAAAAAAAAATTTATTATATCACTACAACCAGTTTTGACAAAGCAAATATTACCACCAGTTGCAGCGATATTTGAGTCAGTGCCACGTGTTCCACCTAGAGTTGTTTTAGGTGATTATTTAAAAAAATATATTAAATGACATGATAGAAGTGTTGCTGGATTGACTAAGAGCATATGCAATTATAAGCAATTCCGTGCCACATTAGTTCTGGTATATTTTATAGGTTGCTTAAATTTTAGAAGCAATTCTGCTAAAATTTAAGCAACTCATAAAGTAAACCAGAACTGATGTGGCAGTGATGTGGCACAGAATTGCTTATAAGCAATCCTCATTGAACATGCTCTAACAACAATTATGGTTAAGCATTCCAAAATAAAAAAATTGTTTCTAAACAACCACACTTTAGGAATGGTTTGAAAACTACCTTAATATGACCAAAATGCCTTTGATCTATTTTAACTAATTATATAGTATGTGTTAGAAAGAGAGTGTTGTTACTTGTTAGCACCCTTTTAACTTCTAAATATTAAGAATATTTACAACAAAATGCAGAATAAAGACGACTTATTAGTGACCACCATGACAGTGTTGCAATTGTGATGATTACAAATCAATACATGAATCCCGTTTTTACCACTAGCTCCATCCCCATCTCTTTTGCACTTTCCGAGCCATATCTTCCTTTCCCCCATGTTTCACATTTCTCACGTTTTACTATAGCAAGTTTGACAACAACAAAGGAGCTATAATAACAATGATAGCAAAAGGCAATAAAAAAAAAAAAAGGAAAAAAGAAGGGGGATGTGGTGGCTATGATTTTAAAAATTGACTCAAATCAATTGAACTGGTGAGCCAACCAATTCTAGCCTCACATTAGATCAAATATTTCATTAATCTGTTAAGAATCAGTTTGGCCCGATCAATATTTTGATCAAACCTGTGAATTGGTGAGTTTTTGATTAGAACAATTAACCTTTAGGTGGTGTGATGGTACAGTCTAAGTAAAATATCTTTGAAAGTTTTAAAGGATTCCCATGTATGTGTAAATGCCTTACTATTGAAGCATATGATTTCTTATTATCATATGTAACACACACATGTATATACATACACACACGCACACTAAATTATGTTTTATTTAAAGATAGGACTTAGACATAGATTAATGTAATTATTTAATATTTTAGTGACTACTAAACTAATTACATACTTTACTATTATACAATTGATATAAATAACTTATACAGTATATTCTAATTTAAAATTATATGTTTAATTATATATTAATTTTTTGTAATTCAAGGAGTTTATAATTTGGTTGTTCCGTTATTATTATATATTGATAATAAATTTTGATAATAAATTTTTTTTGCATGTTTTAATGCATTAACTTGGTGAATATTATGACTTATGAGAAGAAAAAACTTAAAGAATATATTTTATTGTGCTTCATGTTTTGAATGGTTTAAATGAAACAAATATTTGAATTCACTAATTTTCTTATGTTTTTAGTGCATGAAATATGAATAATAGTGAAAAACAATTTTACACTTAATTTGTCTAGGTCACAACACAGACTCTAGTTGTGCTATTGAAGTAATATTGGTCTATATGAAAGACTAAGGTAGATCTACAATTTTTATAAGAGAACTTGATCAAATTCAATGTGAATCATAGAAGAAATTGATCTCGATATTGAAGTTGAAGTGCTGTCCATACAACTTTAAATTAGAAGGGAATAAACTAAAGTATATGTTGTTGTGAAAAATATGTATTAACGTTTCTCACAACATATATGTCTTGATTTCTCGTAAGAATTGGTTTTCAAGCAAGTTGATTGAACTTGTTACATTACATGTCGTATGCAATAGATGTTATATGACTCTTGATTTGGATTGGTACCTGTTGAGAACAATTTCACAAGCAAAGAAGAGACCTCTCTTTCTTTGTTTCAGCATATCTTGGATTGGAGTGGAAGTTTAATTTGGGCCCATGAAGAAATTAAGCATCACGTATCGCATGTGAAACACACATAATTAATTAAAGATAAGTTATAATTGATTAATTTCGCAATGAATTTATATAACCTATTTAATAATAAAGAGATATAACAAAAGTATAAAATAAATATAAAAAAATGATGTAAAGAAAGATAAATAACTTTTGTCGAAGATATTATAAAAATATTGTATTAATAATATAAATTCGTAATTAAGTGGTAGGTTCATAATCTGTTGTATTTTTAATTTAAGACTAATACCATAATTCAATATAAGTTTCAGAATAATGTGATTGAGAAATAATATTTTCATAGAATTATTTAAAAATTTCCTAACTTTGAAGACCAATCTAATAGAGATACTAAATTATTTAATCTCATATTTCAGAATGCAAAAGCTTCAGAAAAGTGTTATGGTGGAAGACGAGAAACTTCGCTCCCTTAAATTGACGAGCGTTCTTGTTGGATGCAAAATGTTGTACTCCACTAATCTAATTAATCTGCTAATAATGCTTTCTTCACTGAAAAGATAAAGTATAATTAAGGTACAGTGTTTGTTTAAGTTTTGGTACTTGTAGCTAACAAACTACAACTTAGATTAGTACTTTCCACTTTAAGCTTTCAAATCTAAGACCCATATCTGTCCTCTTACGCTACTACTATTAGATACTTTATCTAACTATTAATTACTTTTAAAAATTAAATGCAACAATTAATGCAAAATGTTTCTGTAGTAATGTCATTTGTTGACATAAGGTAAAAAAAACTTAGCTTGAAAGATGAGATATTGAAATTGAAATAGACTTTATATAAGATGAAGACTGTTATTTATAACCACATAGAGTGTATGAATTGTTGTATGTATACAATCTATCAATCAATATCAGCTTGAATAATAGGTCTACCTATGCTCTCTTATCTGCTAAGCTTAGAAGAAATAAGCTAATTAATGCATTTTATGTACATCAAATTAAAATAATTAATCCTATGTTAAATATAATTTTTACTTACCTCGTGAGATGGTATAATAGATAATATATGTTTACATAATGATTTATGCAATTAAGAATCCGTGTTCAATTTTTATTGCGTATAAAAATTCGTTAAATTAACAATAGTTATAATATTACGAATATAATTAATCTTTATTCTAGTGAATTAGAAAACACTTATGGTTGAAAAAAAAAAAGAAGCATAACTCTAAATTGAAATAATAAATTTAAGAATTTATATTTTACCGGAAAAAAAAATCACTCATAATTAACAAAAGTGATCAATCGTGTATTAACTAGTAACTCAAAAATTCATTTCTATATATTAAATGCTCAATTACTCCTAATAAATTGTTGTTGGAAAAAAGCATGAGCTTCTATTGATTAGTTAATCATTTACATTAAAGTATCATAATATCACATAAGCAAAAGAAGAAATTATAACCAATATCTCTTTCAAACTTACACAGCCACTTACGATTCTCAAGCTCCCATTTTCATACTTTTCAACCAAAACTCACTCCTTCCAACCCCACATAGTTATTTCATGCACTACTCATAAAAGAATGAATAAGAAGCCAACTTAAAACCATGATGTTTACATGCATCTTCTTCCCACGTGTGAATTCAATGCCTGCACATGGCCTAGACACGTGTGTGAGCTATCTTGGCTAGCTAACAAATCATCCATTGCCATGAAGCAATACTTGTGTTTGCACAAACAATCTCTATAAACACAATGTGAACAAGACATAATATCAACATAATTCCATCATGGATCTTACTACATAGACATTTTTAAGTGAAAAGAGTAAATCATGACATAACAATTCAATCGAATAACTAAAGATTCGTAAAGATACATCCATCCTTGTAACCTTTTTAAATATTGGTTTGATCATCATTAGATAACTTTTAATCTTAACTATTCATGTATGATTGTGTAGTCTAAATTTACTACGTGGCCAATGTTAATGGTATTGCCACGTTCACCGGCTCTTTGGAACGACGAGGGAGTTCTTGCGAGAGGGAGATGGTTCATAGGCGGTCGATGTGGTACTAACCTTGGGAGGAAAAGCTTCGTCGCAGATCTCGTTGAAGGCTTTAACAATGATGTGGTGGTGGCATGGCGCGTTTAGATGAAGAAAGCATTGTAGAAGATCTTGAAGATCGTCCTCGGACTCGATCTCCTTCTCGAAGATCATTTGGAGCATGGAGTGTCGGAAATCATGATATGGGTTGGAAGAGTCCTTCTCGATGGCCACGCTATCCACGAGGGGGCTTCGTTTGAGTACAACGTTGTTGTCTTTGTTACTATTATTGTTGTTGCTGTAATCATGAAAAGTGTCAGGTTCGGATATTGTGGTGGAGGTGAACTCTTCTTCATCCACGTGGTCGAGGGAAGTGGTGGAAGAGGCCATGCTACTAAGGTTTGGCTTTGGGAGAATGTGGTGAGGTTTTGGTGTTGGTTTTGTTTTTGGTTTTGGTTTTGGGGTTGGTTCGTGCACTTCGGAGGCCTTAGTTTTGGTGCAACCACAGGTTCCGTTTGCTGTGAAAACGGTTCTAAGAAGAGTTTTCTTATTGGAAGACATGAACCTAGGAAGTTAGTTAGGGTGCAGAAAGAAAGGGAGGGGTAATATATATAGAGTGGGAAAGGGGAAACAGAGGACTCTGTTTTTGTGGGATGAGGAATTGAGAAAGGACAAAAGTGGAAATGGGGGTGTTGGTAGGATTCCTTATCAAAATAACTTTGTGCTGAAAGAGAGAGAGATAGAAAGCGGATAAAGGGGTCAATTAAATTGGAGAGGAAGGTGGGATTAGGGATTGGAGTCTCTTTCCGAAATGTTTGGTGGAAAAATGGGTTGGAGTTTGGAGGGGTTTTATCAAACTATTTTGACTTGACGTAGGAGTTTAAGTCATTAATCATTTGATCAAGCTTCCGGGACAAAATTTCATCACCATCAGATTCTTCATTTCACTTTGTTTTCAATAGTTAAGGACTAGTTTTCAAATCATTAGAATTCAAAAAAAAAATAGTCAATAATGTAAAAACATAGTTCTTCATTTTGTTAATTACCATGTTGTTGTAAAATATTTATCATTTTTCTTAGTAAATTTGCCTTAAACTGAAAAGGAAGACTTATTTGTTACCTTAAGCTGAAAATGAAGACTTATTTGTTAGTAAATTTGGCTTCAAGAAAATAAACTGCCACTAATATTTTATATATTTGCGTATAGAGTATAGACTTCTCTGCCAATATTATTCTTTCGTTTTTTGCCGCTCAAGTTTTGTCTTTATACAGTGTCTAATATTGAGGACCATGGAAGTTTTCTAATAAATAGTTTAAGTAGCTTCAACCAGATTGATATATGTAAAAGATAGTTTTATGTATTAATTTAGACAAAAATATGCTTCTTTATTCACAATAAGCTTTATTCAAAATAGCCATAACGGACTTCCCATACCACCAGAAGTTTCATTCAAATAAATTATTTTGGTATTAGTTAATAATATATTACTATTAGCCGCATTGCTAGGATGACTAAACCTTTTTTGTGTAATGACACATTCTATGGTACAATAGGTTGTGTAGCACAAGATAAGGGAAAAAAAATGCCCATTTATTCAACTATTTGCCACTTGCTGCTATAAATGTTGCCATCCTTCTTAGACTATATTATTGTGCCGGTTATAATTAAGATATTTTTTTAATAGGTTTGAATATGTTTTTGTTTTTTAAAATAAGTAACTTTTATTTGGTTCTCATAATTTATTCTTTTAAAATTTATATTATTTTTATATCATAAAATGAGTAAGAATTGATTTTAGTCTCTTTAAAAAAAAGTTATTTCTTTAAAATTTAAAGTCATTATTTTTTACTCCGGATTATCATTTTAATATATATAAATAATATTTATTTTAGAATTTTATAAGAAAAATTTAGAAAGATTATATACTAACAAAGTATTATATGCAGTGGATCTCACTTATAGTAATCACTTGATGTTCTAATAAATAAATAAATAGTTAAAAAGAATTATATAGTTATAGAATTAAAAAATAGTTTCAAATTTTAGAAGATGAAAAGTAAAAAAATATAAAAATACAAGATTAAAATCAAAAATTTTACAAAAATTAAAAACATACGCTTTTTTTATAATTATGTTTTTTCATTTTATCAGAATTAAAATCTAAAACATTACTTTAAACAGATTAAGTTGAACACTACTTAAATTTAGGAGACCATTACATGTTTGTCAACAACTATAATATGAAAAACATTTTTTCAATAGTAATAGCATATGGTAAGAATGGAAAATATAATTAATCCTTAAGTTTACATGTGGTCCTCTTCCATCATTTGTTCATTTTTTTAGTGGAGGAAAATAGGTTTTGCCGTCTTGTCGATAACTCGCTTTGAGTTTTAGACATTAAAGTGCCACTAACCAGTTTCTTTATTAGGTGCATATCTGTTCTTAGATTATGCCATTAGGGTTAAATTATCCCATCACACATTTATATGAAGTGGTGCATATGGAAGATTTACCAAGTTCAAAAAAACTGAATTTCTAAGTTGAATTGAAGGATAATAAGTTAATTAATTTGATGCAAGGAGCACATTGTGCTTGTTGGAAGATCAATTCTAAGCCATCTGAAGCTGTAGAAGTAGTACAATGAACTTTACAAAGCAATTAAGGCACCTACTTTCTCTTGCATGTTCACCTTTACATTTAATCCGTTAGGACTAGCGTATACCAAACACACCCTATATATGGCATCATTAGCGATTCAAATTTTAGAATATACACATTTAGGAATTTAAAACAATTGTTTAGTAGGAGAGTTTAATTAATTATCTCATGAAAGAAAAATTGTTATGATATAGGAAAGAGATTGATTTGAGTTAGCCTGTTGACTCCATCGAAATATTTATTAATTATTATTGACTAGACGTATAAACTTCGATTTTAGACAATTTTTTAATATAAATTTCATATTAGGAAGTATTAATCTAAGTGAGTATGAGACGGATTTTTTTTTTGTCCCTATTTGAATTAAAATTTTAACCAAATTATTTATCTAAATTTAAATCATACGTAATTAAAACTTAAAATATATGAATTATAATCATATATATTTCATTGAATATATGGTTTGAGAATTAAGTGTGATAGTCCAAATGGCACGTCTAGATGAAAATAAGCAATCTGCTCACCTGACCCATGTGCTTATTAGATGTGCCACAAATGGCACTCTTATGGCACAAATCAAATAATTATAGTCGGATTAACTTTATAATATTTTAGTAAAACCTAAATTTTTATCCAATAAAATTTGATAGTTAATCTTAAAAATATTAATAGGAATTTAATTATTTGATATATATATATATATATATATATATATAATTTTTCATCAATTTAAATTAATGAAACGAAATATCAAATAATTTTCAAATTTTTAAAAATTTGCAAACTTAATCTATATTAAGAACTTTTAATTCAACGATTGAATTACTAAAACTTGATATAGAATATGAATTATTAAATAAAATAAGTATAATATAGACTTACTCTTAGAGTAAGTGGTATATATATACGTGTGTGTGTGTGTGCGTGTGTGTGTGTGTTGAAACAAACCAATTAACTCATTTCATTCGTAAACTAATCAACAATACATGAAGGGATATATTTAAAATCATGAAAACTAGCATACAATTCATATGTTCTTGCTAATTTGTGAGTAACTAAATTTTCTTATCTAGGTACAAATTTAACCCTATAGTTGGGTAACTCACGAGACAATATCTTATATTTTCACATTGTAGTACCATACTTAATTAAATCTATTTCTACACTATTGAAACTACTAACCACCCTCTAACAATTTGTCTCAAATATTACATTATAAAGTTCTTATGCACACACTCATTGCATCGCCTCTAGAAGCGTCATCGCCTCGCATTCGTTTGACTCAAGTATGAATGCAAGTTTGTGGGTTCTAACACTTATGAAATTAGCAAACCAATGCATTTATGTTATCCCAAAAATTCTACAATAACATTGAAAACTTTGTAGTCCTCTTGTTCTCCCAACTATTTAGGACTTTGAAAACCAATTCTTTCATACTTTCAACTTCTTCTAATAAGGGGCTAAGGAACAATTCACTTTCAATCCAACATTGTTAAACCCTATTTTGCAACCTCAATCTTGTAGGTAAGATGTCCCGGTAGATGCGCCATATAAATGACTTCACCTTAGTCGAGGTATTAAGACTCTAGTCACATAGTTCTTTCAACTACTCCATATTCAGTACATGGTTTATATATCCATGATAAGTAGACTAAATTGTGTATCATCCATCCCTGCTCCATTTCCACATACATTGATCCTCCCCATCAGTGACCAAAAATGGAATATTTCCTATAGCATCAAGATCTCCAACTTCAAACATGCTTGCACAAGGCTTATGTTTGATACATCTTTTATTAGATTACATTGGGTTTATTTGACATTTATAAGTGTCTTAAATTGATGTATTGCTTGAGATTTGTTGTAGTGGGCTATATTAGTTTTAATTATAAATTTTAGTTAATTTTTGTAATTTTTATCCACTTTGACATATTGTCTTATGCAGACCATATTTTAAGCTCCCCAACTAAGAATTGGACATTTTTGGTATCCTTGGAAAGCTAAGACAAATTTATACAACTTCTCTATTGGGAGTTTCAGCCAATTTGGATGTCTCGGGATTCAAAAATGTGTCACAAGTTTTCACCTCTACACTTTGTATTGAATTTTTTTTAGGAAATTATTTTAGAAGTATCTTAAACTTGTTATTAGGTGATTAGTGGGTCAAACTTATAATTAATTTGATTAGGCTCACTACTTTTGTCTATTAATAGGTGCTAAGAGACTTGTTTTGTACAATTTTGCTTAATTTTCAAATTTAAAGTTTCTTCTCTTACAAGTTTCTTTAAATTTTCTCTCTCTCACACACACACACATTAGATCTCCCTCAATCACATAGAGATCTCTGTCTACATTCTTTCCACGAATTAACTACAACATCTTGATGGAGATGCATGACTAATCCGCTTAATCAATTCGAGATTTCATGAATTGTGATAAAATTTGAGTTTTGATTTAATTTCATCGTACAATTTCTTTACCTCATCTTCTTCTCCTTTCTAGATCTAATTTTTATTTTTCATGATTATGAACTAAGTTTGTATTGGATCTAAATTTGAATTGAAGTGCATTTTTGGATCTAGATCCAAAATCCCCTAAACCAACCGTTCGTTGTTCTTGAATTTCATGAAAATTGTAAGATCGGGATTACATCTTGCATTTTTATGAAATTTTATAGATCTAGATCTAGATCTACATTTTTAGAAATGTTCTTGTTGATTTAAGGATTGATTTAAGGATGACTGAATTTGGATTACATTTTGAACCATGAATTTTTTTTCACAAGGATTAAAGTCTTGAATTAATGCTTTTCTAATAAGAATTCTCTCAACTTTCTATATTCTATTTTGTGTTTTAATTAATTCTATTGTAATTATTGTTTGGTTGCTCATAAATTCTCATTCTAATAGTAGCATGATAAATTTAGATTTTATTGACCTATGTCTTCAAGAAGAATGACCTAAGTTATTTCTAATCTAGTAATTTTTATAGTGATTCGGCAATGCAATCAATGTTCTGATCCTTGTTCTCCATTTCAATAAGATTACACACTCTGATATCCCAAAGACCATCAATCCCATGCATTTGTAATAGATAACTTCCATTAATGTTTTTTAGCCACAGATTTTCCCATACTTGAATGTTTTCCCCATTTTTCCCATTACCTTCCCTCCATATATAACCTTCCTTGATGAGTTGTTGGGTGCTCCAAATGTTGCACCAGGTCTAGCTTGGGTTATGTTCATGTTGAGCTCCTACAAAGTTGCCATTTAGATAGTATTTGGATTTAAAAAATTTGCTACTCAAGGATTCATGTTTTGTAATTATTCTCCGAGCATGCTTACCTAGTAGAGCAAGGTTGAATGTATGAATATTTTTGAACCCCGTTCTCCCATGCAGCGGCGGACCTTCTTAGGGACCGGGGGAGCCACGACACCCCCAGATTTTTCTAAAAAAAATAATTTATATATATATTATATTATATTTATATGATTATTTTATAAAATGATTAATGAATGATAATATTTTTTAAGATTTTATTATTACGTATGTTTATTTTGAGTAGAAAAAAAAATTATATTATTTTTTTAATTAATAAAATATTTAATTTATATATAAAAAGATTAATTTGGCATCCCCAAATATTATATTCAAGTTCCGCCACTGCTCCCATAATATTATATTCAAGTTCCGCCACTGCTCCCATGCTCCTTTTCTACAATCATTTTATTGCATCTTAACCGGTTAATTGTTAATTTTTTTTCCTTGTCTAGAACTAGAAACCCACTATTATGAATTCATCATGCACTTTATCTTATCACCTAGGGATAAGGGAAGCATAAATACACTTATATCATATGATGGAATGACCTAAACAACAAATTTTATCATAATCTCCTTCTAGCCATGGAGAGAGAGAAAATAGACTATGATTGAATTTTACACGAAATACGATCTTTGATAAATTTGAATATTTCCTTCTTATTTTGACCAATCATAAATGGAAAACCCAAATATCTACTAGGTCTTGTTCTTCATGAACACCAATCAACCTAGATATAGTTATTTTGAGGTCTTTAGAAGCATTCTTGTTGAACACTACTTTTGATTTTGTCGAGTTTATTGCTTGTCTCAAGAGTAGCTTGTATTCTTGAAGTATGTTCTTTACATTTTCAACTTCCTTTTCTGATGCACAAAAGAAAAGAAAGCAGTCATTTGCAAACATAAGATGAATAACTCTTAAGGTATCCTTACACACTTGTATGTCATGCACATCACCTATGTTCTCTGCATGTTTGATAATTCAGGTAAACCTTCCATCCCAAGCACAAATAGATATGGAGAAAAGAGGGTCCCCTAACAAAGACCCTTTCCCAAAATGATAGGTCCAACTTGATTATGGTTAACTATAACTTTATACTATACTGACTTGATGCATAGTATGAAAAATACTTTATTAAAATAGATAAAATTCACATCAATATTATATCTGACTAGCGCAAAAAAAGTATTTTATAATTCTATGTACTTTAAAGTAAATAAAATAAAAATAATTAAAATTTTATAATAGTTAATGGTTAATTGAAGGATTTGAGTGATTTTTAGTAGTTATAAAAGATAAAATGAAATATAATATAGAAATTATTAAAATAAAATTATATATTTCTTTATTACTAGTATATGTAGATAAAATAAATAAATAAAACATAAATCCTTACATGTCTTATTCTTCAAATCCACGAGAATTTCTCCCATTTCATACCATAATTTAAAATCAAGTCTTGTGTAAGACAAACGTCTAGACCGAGCAGTTCATCGTTATCTTCTCATTCGGAAACTTGTCATTCAAATATTAAAATAACTAAACAATATATGTTGGTATTAGAATCAATCAAACTATTATTATTTGGTCTCAGAGAATACTTGAATCAACTAACGCAAAGCGATAACTAGTAATTTTGAATTGAAGCATTTAATAAACACGTAAATTGATCTATTATGATTCTACTTAACCCAAGCATAATCGATCCATAAATGATACATTTGGTTTTCAAAAAAAAAAAAAAAGGATTATAACATTCGTATAGACATTTATGTTTATTTTAAATAATTATTGATATCATATATCTAAATGCATATCACATTATTGCTAAATGATAATAACTACTTCTTGATAGTAATAAAAACTGTATTAAAAAAGTATGCTATAAAATATATTAGCATAATTTTTTTTTAAAAATAAAACAGATTCATTAAAATTTGTGGTAGTATTGCTTGCTACGTGTCCATCCCTCTGGGTGACCATAAATTTGAAGGGTGGCACGTGCCGTGGGTCCATTCTCTTATTGGGCTTATTTGAGAGGCCCATTGCAACGGACAAAGAAGAGTTTGCCACACTGAGTTCGTGCATTAACCGTGTCGTGTGGACTTAACAACATCTAATTAAAAACTCATATTTTGTCCAATCATTATCGTTTACTATCTTCTCTCTTTGTTGGTTCAAGTGAACACACATAACACTTTTCGTGTCTCTGATTTTTCAATTTGATCATCACACAACAAATTCTTAGATTATTATCTACAAGATTTGTGAGGGGCCAACAATGACGACATCTCTGCTACTCCCATCGCCTTCTTGTGCTTCGTTACTGAGCAAAGGGACTAATAGACTTTGCACTCCTGCTTCATTTCACACACTTAAATCCCATGTTAAGGGCTTCAGAGTGAGAGCCCTTAGAGAGAAAACAGAGGAAATTGAAAGCCCTTCGCCTGAGGAAGTTACAAAGAAGTATGGCCTTGAAGCTGGTCTTTGGAAGGTGCCCATTTCTTTCTCTCGGTTTTTTTTTTTTTTTTTGACTAAAAGATTCCAATTTTACAAATCAAAGGTTTCTTGTTTTTGGGTGTTTCGTGTTTTTGTTGATAAGCTACATCTTTTTTCTTGGCTTTTATGCGAAGTGTATTGTTTCCTACTCTATTAAGTGTGCTTCAGGAAGGAGCACAATTTGGATTGAGAGAAATTCATAAGTATACTCCAAGGATGTTTTTGTTGCTGAATTTTCCGATAACAGAAACAGAAACCTTGAAAGAGTAGTCTTTAAACAGTGAGGCAAATGACTAGCTTTGCTTGTCAAATCGAATTCGGGTAGCTTCCTTGATGCAGCTATTATGTGCCACTTGATTGAAGTTTTATTTTTTAAGTCATAGCCTTTTGAGCTTTTGCTTGTATGTTTATCCCTGAATTGTAGGGTTTGTTTCTATTCCTTCATTTCGCCTCGTGTTTTTTCTCCAGTTTCGGTGAGGAACTGATGGGTGGTGGGTGGATTTTGATCTTTGAGGAATGTTAAGTATTGAATCAGTATTCGGTACCTTTTTGTATCTCTAAAATGAAAATTATGGTCTGTCGCAGATTTTCAGCTCCAAAGAGGAAGGAAATGTTGAGGGCAATTCTGACCAACAGAAATCGAAGGGTGATCAAGCCAAGGAATTGCTTGCAAAATATGGAGGAGCATACTTGGCAACCTCCATTACTCTGTCATTGATCTCTTTCGCACTTTGTTATGCATTGATCAGCGCTGGAATTGATGTCCAAAGTTTACTGCAGAAGGTGTAACATTAAAACAAAACCTATTGTAGATTGCAAACTAGTTTAAGACTATATTTGCTTCGGATTAATGAATTGCGTGTTTATCCTCAGGTTGGAATCTCAACTGACGCGACTGGCGAAAAAGTTGGTACCTTTGCTTTGGCATATGCTGCACATAAAGCTGCATCTCCTATTAGGTTTCCACCCACAGTAGCTCTTACCCCAATTGTGGCTGGTTGGATTGGAAAGAAGGTGGAGAAAGATAATTAGCTTGTAGTCATACCTTCAGATGCCAAACAGTGTTCCCCTGTAATGTGCTTCTACATTGTATCTTCATTTCCATTGCCATTTGGACATGTTTTCCATACTTGGGCATGTACATCCTTATTACATAACGAAAATGAAAATGGTTTAATTAAAAAATAAAAAAAAAACCTATTCGCCAAGTGTACGTCACTGACATTGCTATAATTCACTTGCATGGTTGCATCCTCCATTTTAATAGAATCGGTATATGGCTACTAGTAAGTTGCTGGTTATATATACCTCACATTGGGATATCGAGGGAGGAACAGAGAAGCGAGAAGGTAGACTCCCAGATGAAATTTTGTCATTTCAACAACAGTGCTGAATTGCAAGCATTGCAACAATTGAAATTGACGAATAGTGATACGTTATTATAACATTGACCGGGAGCGTAACTCTTTCAATTTGCATTCCTAAGTGTTTTTATTGCTTGCCAAACATAAGACATCGAGCTAAGTAAACTAGAAACCAAGACTTACAATAATATACAAAGGGTTCAGCAAAGCAGAAAGAATTTTTTTCTTGAACTAAGGTCGCTTAGGTTATGTAATATTTACTTGGAGAAACATGAGAAAGCATCTTCATGGAACCTTCAATCCAACCTCCAGGACTATGCAGAGAGGATACAAAAGGGAGATGGCTGGATGTCATAGGTTCTCAGCAGGAAAGGAGTACCACGTTCCCTTTTATATTCACAATGTATCCTTCGGAAGCTTCAACCTCCAACAGTAGGTTTAGGCGCGGAAGACACTTCAGCTACATTTGAAGGTTGACTTGGGGTCGTAGTGTTCTCGCGAGTAATACAACAATCTCCTTGAAGAGGATCCAGTTCATTCCATTCAACTTCAGCTGTAAATGTAAAGTTTCAAAACATCAAGCCTAGATTCATATTTAATTGAATTTAAAAAAGAAAATGAAACTCTCAAACCCCTCCCCTCCTGATCTGTGGGAGTGCATGATATATCTAAAGAATAAAATGGAAGCTAAGGAATTTAGAGAGGATATACGTTCTGTTCTCCACATGTCAGTTATGCAAACCTCAGCTTCTGATAAAAGCCAGTAATCAGATTCACTCTGCAAAGAGAAAAGAAGTTTCAAATAAGCTCCAACACTTGTACTTTCATTTCTTAAATCAGTAACGATATCACTTTATGCTTACAAGTTGCAATATGAAAATGCAAAAATTGATAACCCCCTTCCCCCTTCAAAAAACAAAACGGAATATGCGATAATTGATTTGTTTAAATATTCCTTACAGCTGTTGAGACTGTTACCACTTGCCATAGTCCATAAGACTATATTCTCGCATTAGAATTGTTATAAATACAACAAATGTCTCACAGACAGGTGATACTTACAGCAACATCTGAAGGAACAATCTTCATGATCCCACTCACGAAATCCTGAGAGGCAGCAAAATCTGAACTGGGCCCTTGAACTTCTTGTCCCTGCACTTCTATGTCCTTCCCTCTATCCTCTGGGACCATCGTTGATTGATGCTTGTTAACATCTGGACTGGATGGAAGTTTGGGTGAAATATCAACACCATTAATCTCTTCAAACTTTTCTTCAAATTGACTAAAATGGCAAGAGAGAAAGGGGAGGTCAGGAATATTGACTTTATAACATGTTGTAATTGTCAAACATCATTGCCTCATCTGATCATACCATTGCAATTAACCCTTGTGGTAAATGATTTCAGAACTATAAAAAAATGAAGGAAAAAAAAAGTAAGCATACCTAACAAGGTAAACATCTATTGGGCCCATTGTGCTTCTGAGGACTATCCTGTATCTCCTCTGCGGATAATCAACAGCCTAATGGAAAAGGGGGGATTACAATCAGAAAGATGCATATGATATGAATAACTTCTGCTGAACTCCTCATACCCTCTCAAATTACCTCATCAGGATCAGGGACCTCCAAAGTGGTGCCATGCGGAGCTTTAATTGCTATCAAGGTTTCATTCTAGCAGTAAAGACAAATGATTCAGTTAACATCCAAAAAAACATTACATTGCAAGATGCAAAGAACGTAGATCAGGAAACTAACCTGGAAGCAGGGCAAATTCTTTATATCTTCCTCAGTCACAAAAAGCAACCTATGAAGGTGGAAGTAGATTTAAAAAAAAAAAACATGTCATATATAGTTATAAACTTAAAATTGTGACCAAATAGCCCAAAAATGAATCAAAGCAAAATAAATATTACTTTTCGTTGTTTTCATCTTCACTAAGATCCCGCAGTCTTTCTTGCATCTCCCTGCAATAATTAGAAAATTTAAACGTAGTTAATATAGATAACAAAATCAATGCAATAATTAAATAGAGAAGAATAAACCAAGGCATTGCACTCACCTTATTTGCTCATCTAACCGGTGCTCCTCCATTGTTAAATTTTCAACTTCTGCCTGCAGATGAGAAACAAAAAGAAATCAACACAAATTTTCAGGAATTAATATTATCAATTTATCATTGAAGCCTAACAAATAAAATAAATTATATCAACATAAATTCAATCACAACACCCATTGCTAAGAAAATTACTGAAATTCAAGTCAGAAGGTCTGTACATTTATTTCAATAAAAATATGTTTCACAAGCTGTACCACATAAAATCATTTAACAAGCTAAATTCAGCATGAAAAAGGCAAAGTTTCTTGACAGGAAATCATAAGTCAAATCTATAAACAGGCTTTATATCTTCCAAAGAAACCATCTCCATGTGAATTCCAAGCAGAAAATTGAATCATTCCTAAGTCCTAACCTGTAAACTAGCAAAACTATCATCAGCCTCCCCCGGTCTTGAAACATCCAGTCCCCTGACCAATCATCAAAGGAGTTGGTAAGAGAGTTTCAAACTTTCAATACATCAGAAAACAAATATGACAAGGACAGATGTATAGAAATTCCTACTTCCATTGAATTCGGTTCTTGAGTTTCTTTTCTATCAGGCCAATCCCTTCAAGAACATTGGTTATATCATATATTCTCCTCTTTTGCACCTGTAGATACAAAAAAAAAAAAATCAAATAATCAAAATTTACAGCATGCAATCATTAGAGCAGATGAAAATATATTAACCTCTAATGTATCGGCAGCTTTATTCAGATCAAGGATACCATCCTCAGCTTGTTTGATCAAATTGATGAACTTCTTTGTCAACAGACCTATTTTTTTATTAAAATGATATATAAAATAATTAAAATGCTTGTAGAGACTTCATTTTGTCAGTAAACATATAAAACAAAAGGAAAATTACACTTTATCCGCCAGTAGTTTCACCATTTTCAGATAAACCCAACTGACTTTTTTTGTAACTAAATCCCCCTCAACTTTGGTTTAACTTGAAAACGTTAACTTCAGTTAACTTCAATGGCAATTTAACATTTACTCAACCTATCCATATAGGACATGGTTAGTTTGATTCAAAAACTGAACCAAACTGTAATCAAACTAAATTACAGAATCAGTTTCTAAACCACACAACATTTAAAAACCAGTTCTTTGAACTGTAATTAAAAAACCATTTTTTTCATTTGGTTAACCAGTTCATCAACAGAACTGTGGGTAAGATCCTTTTACAGTTTTTATTTTGATGCTGCCCAACAAGCATGTTGACGGATGTATAGAGTACCAATTGTGATCCCTTTCTACTCAAAACTACACAAAAATTGGATAGTGGTGACTGTTCAGACCTGTGCATCCACTGTTGGCAGCAAAAAGAATATAGGGGAGTGGGTTGGCAGAAATGAATCTTCTTGGTGTAGTTCAGTGAAGTTTGCAATTCAACTTGGTTTTCATTGGTTCTTTGATAGTTTGCTGACCTTTATGTAACTCTAAAAGTTTTGTCTTTTCCAGAAGGTAATGCATAAAATAAGCAACAGCTTTAGAGGGGTAGATTGCTAAAATATTATACCACAATGAGATAATGTGTAAACAACTGATGTAAATGTAGTTTAAAATTACTGATTTATACTTAAACCAAAGTATATGTGTGTGTGTTTGAACTACAAGTTGAGAGGGGTTAAGGCACAAAATAAGTTGAGGGGGCCATTAATTGCAAAAGGGTGAAACTTCAAGGGATTGAAGTATAATTTACGCCATAAAGAATTGAACAACAATAAAACACTCATGATCAACAATGAACTGAAAAAAGCTATTATACCTAAAGAGCTGTCATAACGACATGGACCAGCAGGAGTGAGATTATTGCCCGCTGGAGAACCTGTCAAGTTTACACAAAAAAAAAAATATCTAAATTTTTTGCACACCAAAACTGACAGGCAGGAATGATGCTATGTTAGCTGACAGGCAAAGAAAATATTGTTTTACCTGAATTTTCTTCAGATATTTTTTAAAAATAAAAACATATAACCTATTATACAAAGTTTGAAAGAAGATATTCACCAATATTTGAGCCTGAGGTTTGAGCTCCAGGCCTGTTACATTTTGTCAGCCTAGAGGATTTGCCTCCCTTTCCCATCTTTCCTGAAACAGGTGTCTGAAAAGGACTATTAGCTGCTTCAGCAGATCCGGGAGTCATCCTATCGCCAGAATCAGCTTCAAAATCAGCCACTTCACTCTTTCGCTTCAGTTGCTGTACATGAAAAGCAATCAATAGAAGTAATTATAAACAAGAGAAATTAGAATGGTAAGAATTATGTTTTTACAAATAATTCACATATCACAATGATCTGACCATAATGGCCAATCTAAACTTAGGTCCAAAGCATTGCAAAAATATAACTACAAAGCAATATTTACTTACAATATCACCAAAGGACAACAAAGGACTATCTCAATAGTTGTAAATATGTCAATAGATTCTCTGAAAAGAGAAAGAATTAAAAGGAAATACTCCACTGCATTTATAGCAATTGGTAGGTCAATCCATTACAAGATTATGCATAATTCATTTTTTCACATGAATCATTTTCCTATCTTGTTAGCTTGTGATCACTTAATGTGAACCCCTCAGTTGAAAATCTCTCTCTCAAAGCCCCAAACAAAAGGACTAGGCATGACACATGTACATAAATGTACAACTGCTTTAATCTAATAGTATGAAAGGCACCCCAAAAGAAATGCATCACGATATGGATGCAGTCACTCATTTCATTTCTGGTCAAATCAAATCCCCAGTAACCTATGCATTTGGTAAGGCCACAACTCCTACTTCAAGGTTGAGTAAAATGATTGAACTAAAAAATAACAAGGTCAAAAGAAAAAATGCACATATAAATTTTGTTTGGATCCAAGTTAGCAATGTTTTTGAGAACTTTTCTAATGAAAAAAAGAAAACTCTTTATTATTAATAGAGAAACTCTCAAAAACTCTTTTAAACTTATATCCAAATGAGCTTATAAACTCAATGGGACTTTTTAGGAGCACTTCAAACCATCAAATACAACCAATTTGTTTCCTTGCCACTGGCTCCTTTCCTACTAAAATTGCCCAATTTACGATACAAACTCAACTTCTGGATAATCAACAAGCACATCCTCTCAGGTTCCTCATTGCTATAGTAACAGACCCAAAGTTCATATTACAGAAGAGACTAAAACAAATGAACACAAAAGCCTTTTTCCTTCAATTAATTTCACACATACTATATTTATAATCTCTAACGCGCCTTAACCTGAGAAAATCAAAATTAAACCTCAACTACCAGTGATTAAACCCCCAAGTTACAATTTAGCTCCAACGCTAACTCCGAAACCAATTCACCGACTAATTCCAACAAATTAACAACTGAGCAACTAATTAAAACCTTCAATTGAGCAGATCTCAACTCCTCCGCAAACTCTCACCTAAACTGAAAACCCCACTCTGATACTCAAATAACCGCCGAAAGATTAAAAAGACAAAAAACAAAAACAAAAACAAAAACAAAAACAAAAAAGCAGCGAAAATTGTGACGAGGCGAAATTAGGGAGCACTGACGGGAGTCTTGACGACGATGGCCTCCGGTTCTTGGTCGAGGGCCCGGCGGTGGTCGGGGGCGAAGCGGTGGTAGTCGCCGGCGGCGAGGAAAGGCGGTTTCATGGAGGAGAAGGGGAGTTGGCGCTTCATAGAGTGCATGATCTGGTCGGAGGGGTTGGTGGCGGCGGCGGCGGGGGGAGCGCGCGAGGCGGACATCCGCCGGCCGGCGATGGAGGATCGGAGGGGTTAGGGGGAATGGAAAGGGAGATCTGACAAGTCGGAAAAATAAAGAAGCGGGAGAGAGAAAGAGAGCAGAAAACGAGGGAAAGAGAAAGAGAAAGAGAAAGAGAGAGAGAAGCAGAAGGAGGGAATTTGGTTCGGATATAGATGTGGAGGGAAGCACTTACAATAATTCCCAAATAAATATATATTATTTCCTCTTTCAACCCAAAAACACCATCATTTACTTATTACTTACCAGATTAAAAACATAATTATGAAATTTTATCTCATATAAAATATTTTTAAAAAAAATTAATAATAGAATTAGTAATTATTTATCATAATTATATATAAAATTAAATACTAATATTTTAAAATAAATTTTTAATAGATAAAAATAACTTTTTTAAATATATAATTTATATATTCATATTTATATATAATTTATTGTATAATTTAATTATATAATAAACATATATTACATAAATTAAAATACTAATAACATTCACTTTTATGAGAGATGTCAATATTACAATATCTTCCTTTTTTTATCTTTAAAACCACAATCCTATCCTTTTAAAGATTTTAATATCCAATATTTCACACATTTTTTAAAATTCTTCTTTAAAGTTCTATTAATTTCTATTTTTAAAAAAATTATTATCAAAATACACTTTATACTAATATTTTTTAAGGGCACTAAAATTCTTTTTGGGATATAAATATTACACCACTCTATCTTCTTGTATTAAAATAAATATTTTACTTCCTTAACAAAAACAAATATGTTAATCTTTAACAATTTATCCTTTAATTTATACATTTAATTATTATTTTAAAAAATATTAAAAATTTGGTTAAAATTAATTACATATCTAAAAAAATATTTTTATTGTTAATTTTACAAAAATATTTTTAAAGTTATATAACAAAATAATGTAGTTAGTGTAATATTTCAATAAAAAAAATTAAAATAAAACAATATTTTTATTATATGGTATTTATTATACATATTAAAGGTAATAATATATATATATATATATATTAAAAGTAATATATAAGTATTAAGATATTATTTAATTGATGTTATTAATAATTTTTTTAATAATATATAAATAAATTAGTGTTTTATGGTAAGGTATTATTTATTATATTTAATTAATATAATACCAAAAATTTGTATATTAAATATATAATTTTTAATAAATATATTTATATTAAGAAGCATTATTAAATAAAATTAATTATTATAAATTTTAATACTTTTATAAAAGTATATATAAAATTATACATATAGAATTTATTTTGTAGTTTCTATTTCATTTATTATTTTAATAAAATGTTTTTTAAAAAATTAATTATATATTTAATATTTCTTAATTAAGTGGATGAATGATAATGAATTAAAAAAATAAAATATTTTAATTAAAGATTTTTTTGTGAATAATTAAATTAAAAGTATAAATTTTGTGAATAATAAAATTAAAAATATATTTTAAAATCTTATAATCATTATTCTGTAGCAGTATTGTAATGACTCTTTATGATTTTTACACTAAACAACATAATTACAAGCAACGAACAAATAACTAATGTCTTAGAATTATAAGTCAACTAGTATTTGGATATGTACTGCATACTATTCTTGTGAAAATGAAATAACTGAATAAACATAATATATGTAAATACAATGGTTCAATAAAAGTAAATTATGCAATATAAATTGTCAATAAGCAACTTCTACAATTTATACAAGAATCACCCCCAAAAAGGTGGTCACTAAAAAGAACATCTAGCTCTAAACCACTGAATGGCCTCCATAGCGTAATTTCATATCTATCCCTACCCTACTCTCATATCATGTATGCTAAACGTAGTCCAAATCACAATGAAACACGGAAAGGGAAACTAGAGTTTTAAAGAAATAACATATATACAACCAGCAACATAAAATCATTAATAACTTTAATATATCAACTCGTCTTTATTTCACCTCCAACACTATCAACGAACATCATCACCATACATTCAACATGTATTAGCATAAACAACACAATTTGCTATAACAAGTATCAACTTGAACATCATAATATTAGCAACTCAAATTGTTCACCACGATAACACAACATTTACAATACAACAATTATATGCATTGTACATATTTTAACTAAGACATCTCCTATAACACAGGGTGAGCAATTTAAGTGATTTGACCCTACTAAACCAACAACACAAGATGATCTTTTTGGGTTTGTTAAATCAACAACAAATTGGATGTAAGCTTCCTATGGGATTAACTCGCCGACTACCCTTCAAATACTATGTCTTTCTAATACTCGGTTAAGAATTAAGTTTTTGACTTTATACATTACTTGGTTGATCACTTGTAATCAATATATATCAACTTGACACCTATATTGTGGTTGCTTTATATGTGTGTGTCTCAGCTTGACCCACACATGGTACCAACTAATCCTTATAATAGATTTAACACAACTATCCATTTTAAGGATCAACTTCCCAATAAGGATTTTCAATAAATTGGGTTCTTAGAGCACCATGACAAGACATTTGCACAATGTGGTATGCAACTTTTAAACCTCACCTATAGTCCTAGGTTGGTTATCACAACTCAATAACACAACAACTTCACACATATTCAACACAACTACACATTTAGCATACAACTCTACAACTCACAACACACATGTCAACTTTCAACTAACAACTCACAACATCATCATCATATTTAACACCATCCCTACTTAGTCATCAAACAACTAAATCATCAAGTATTCAATAACTCATCAAATAAATCAACATATTATCATTTTATAAATAGTGCCTAGTGCAACACACTTTGCGCCCAATGTCATCGAGACATGAAACTTTCTACCTCACCCATGCTTGACACGACACAACTTGCGCTGACGTGGGTAATTGATGCTAGCACTGTTCATTGTAATATTAACTATCCTTTTCTAATTTGTTGCTTTATTGTTAAGTCTCAATTATGCTTCTTTTTGGACAAGACTTATTCAACAATTCCACTCATCCTTTGCACCATTGCAAGATAATTGTTCTCTTTTTTATTTATTTTTTGTGCAGATATAGCTAACCCAGAATGTAGCTAACAATATCTTAATACACCTCATTTTTGTGTAGGTATTGAGCTAGAGAATTGAGGATAGAAGATCCTTTGGATTGAAAATCTAAGAAGCTAAGGAGCAGAGAAGAGTGACTGCGCCGAGCGCCACATTACCCGTGCCGGGCGTGATCGAGACAAAGAGTACATAAAACTCTCTAGAAGACATTGCGTCGGGCGTAAAAGGAATTGCGTCGGGCATGTACTGAGGCAGGAAGTGCTTAACTTCCCTGGAAGGCCTGCGCCGGGCGCGAAGACTTATGCGCCGGGCGCGAAACCCTAATCTGACTCCCCAAGCTCGTATTTGAAGGCATTTTCAGGGGTTTCTCTCCTCATTCACACATTGGGCGCGTTTTAGGAGTTGTGGAAGGGATTCCCGGAGCTTGAAGTCGTTCGTGTGTGGGTCTTTCCTTCGGTTCTTCATTTCTCCCTTCATCTCTATTTTGTATTTACCCTCATTGTTTTGAGTGGTTCTACCCATTTTTTGTGGGGTTAGATGTAACCAACGAATTCTAATGTAATCCTTACGTTTTCAATGATATATATATATATATATATATATATATATATATATATATATATATATATATATTGTTCATTCATTATTGTGTTGTATCTATTCTTAATGCTTGCTTTGGATTGATTCTCCTTTGCATGATATAGGTTCCATTGGGTGTTGGAAAATAACCATTGAAACTAGCTCTGAAACAAATGCCTAGGGGGAAATGTATCTAGGAATGGAGCTTAGCCCATTAGTAGTCTTAAACCCTAGCCCGTAATGCGGGTGTAGATATTGGGTACTAAAGGAATTGATATTCAATATCTGCACCTAGGCTCTTGCTCTAAGGGATTAGGTTTGAGTAAACTTATGTGTTGACTAAGCAATGTATGTAACAAGAGATTAAGGAATCATTAGTCTGACGTTTGGTGAAATCTGACCCCACAATCTCACAAAAATCATAATATCATTTCTACCCTTTTCCACACAAAAACCAATATTTTATAGTTTTAACATTCCAGTAGTCATGCTTTTCAATTCACATTTACATGACAAACTACAAAATTGGAATTATTCTTTAGTCACGAATAGTCAATAAATGCTTATGTTACCTTCTAATCCTTGTGGATACGATAATTTTACTACTTGAACGGCCGATATACTTGTCGTGTTTGAGACCGTTGATAGAATTAAACTGATTTACAATTATAACAAAAGTATTTCAACGGAAAATCTCAACATTTATTAATTATTTAACCATCATTATTAAAAGTAATGCATTATTAAGTGGGTGAAATTATTTTAGTAAAACTATATCGAAAAGTGATACATTTATTATTATTTTTAGTCTATATGAACATTTAATAACTTTACACCTAATCTAAAGAATGATTTTTTATGATTTGAGTATCACTTATATGATTTATAGAGTAATTAATACTACATGAGAAATGGATAGTATCTCATTACATAAATAATAAATAAAAATAAAAGGAAATAATAATTAATATCTCAAAATAAGTATATAATGTATTTTAGATATGAGAAATAATGATTTTTATTTGTTTTTAAAAATTATCTTTCACTCGAGCGCGTGCGCGCATACACACACACATACACACACACACACACACACACACACACACATATATATATATATATATATATATATATATATATATATATATATATAATTGGATCCCTCTTAAGGTACTTAATATGGGTAGGTATCCAGACCAATCTGACCCGTTCAAGGCCCAATCCATGAAGTCTGCATTTTTAACAAGTCAGATAAGCTTGACCCATGAAATAAACAGACTATTATTTGGGGTTTGTATCTGACCTGCGAAATCCACGAATAAATGGGCCGATACATGGACTCGATTGAGAAACACTCATTTGCCACATGACCTTATTTCTTTTTTGCCATTTGCCACCTCTTTGCATCCATTGAAGCAATGGAATATCAAAGCTGCACTTCCACATGAAGTCATCTAGGGATAAATTTAAGAAAGGATTAGGGTTTAGAGAATTGGGCTAATGAGCCCAACGTTTTAAGTTTGTCTTTTTTTTTTCTTCCATAAAGTCTACTAGGCCTTTTTTTTTATAATTAAGTTTAACTTCTTCTAATTGTTTTTTAAATTAGTATAGTATATAATGTACTAAATGTAATAACAAAAAATTGTTGTTCTTACACGGGCTACCTTTAGGGTTCGCGAATTAAGTTCGTGAAATCCACGAACTTTGTAGGCCAAGCCAGAAACTTTGCTATACTTATATAGATTTTAAAAAATTGGATCCGTATTCGCATGAGCCTAGACTAAACAGACCAATTTGCGTACTTGAGTTCATATATCTACCCTTAGTATTTGTAAGTCTTGAGACACCATACCTCTAGACTAAGCTTTAGCTTAGATTTGCTATCCATACATGTTTGTACACATACAAGATATCTTGAAACAATTACCTTCATATTATTAGTACTAGTAAAAAAAAAAAAGACATTTCATATTCTTAAGTTTTAAAAAATTAAAATAAAATAAAATAAAGATAATTGAATAGGTCATTGTCCATAGTTATCAAAATAAACATGAGAGGAGATTTTTTATTCTTTAACAATTGAAAGGTGTAATAATACACTAATAAATGAAGACAAAAAAAATAATTATACAATCTATTATTATTATATATTTTTTATATTAAGTGTAGATTAGTATTCCATGTTACTTTAGTTCCGCTACATCAAACATGGTGTTAGTTCTATTCTTTCTTCCCGAAACTCAATTTTTTATTTTTATTTTTTATTGTTCACTTTCCTCCGCGCGAATCACATGTGCAATAGTCCTTCAAACTTTGCTTCCACTTCTCAACATAACCACCACGTACTCTAGACTCTAGTTGGACTAGTTAATTCTTTTTAAATAAGAGAATTTTAAATACGAATCTTGTGCTAGTATTAGATAACTAACAATTAAAGTAATAGTTAATTGATAAACTTAATTAAAATTATTGTGTTGACTTTTTAGTTAAACTGAAGAATGATTAAGGATTGTATATATCTAACTCATATTTAATACAACAACCAAATTATGAGAGTTAGTTCTTTAAAGTTTAAAGCTTACTAGGCAGAAGAGGCTTATTTGAAGGAATCAAATTTATGTGCGGCATTTGTTTTATTCAACTAATTAAAAAGAAAACGAAGAGGGCTCAAATTGGCAATTGCGTGCTTGGATAACCTTTACATAAATCATTAAGAAATGCTAACATGTGTCTTTAAGATATTAATTAAAGAAATAAAAGTAAATTTACGATTAAAAACATAACAACACACTCCCATATGTTTTTAACGTAATTTTGAATTAAAAATTTGTATATAGTGATTACTCAAAGTGTTATAAAGACACCATTAACAAAATTCATTTTTTTTCATTAAATTAGTAATAAATTACATTTTTCCCTAACGATATTTATATTACCCTTCTTTCTTTTTGTTTTAAAATATACACTTCTTGTGTATTACATGAGTTTTTTTTTTAATTATAAATGATTTTGTTTTTAGTTTTTGTTCTCACAGTGATTCTTAATCCGATTAGCAAACAATTTTTAATATTTATTTTCAATGTTGTAACCATAGATGGTAAAATAAATATTTTAAACGAAATCTAAAAGACAATATTAAATATATTTAAAATAATATAATTTCCAAAATTAATTGTTGATGATACATAATATTTGTGTATATATATATATATCATAAAAAGCTGGAATTATAATTATTTACTATTATTAAGAGACTTATTATACTAAAAAGTATTAAAGTATAAGTAATTTTTATTTTACAAAAAGAAAAAAAATAAGAACAAGTAATTTACTCTTAAATAATTAAGAAATGTTGTGACGTGTTTCTGTGGGCACTAGTACTGACGCTTACCATTTTAGACTTTTAGGAAGTTAGCATGTGTCCTCTTAAGTCTTAACCGTCTTAGACTGGGCTTTTCCTATTATGCTTCATCGGATTCATAGCAAGGACCGTAAACACAATTTTCCCATTTCTTAATTCACTCTTAATTAGTTCAAGTAGAGAGTTTTATCGAACATAATAACTTAAGTAGAAATACCTATATATATTTTCCGATCACAAACTACCATTAAACTAGTTTAGTTTTACAAATAAATAACCAAATTCATGTGATTGTTAATTGATTAAAATATTAGTCATTAAACTCTTCTTTTATTGTAATCAATTTCAAAAAAGCAAGTGAAGTTTTACGGAGCAATCCTCGTTGAGATCTTGCATGCTTGCATAGCACTAGCCAAAACGAAGTAAGCAAAAAAACAGCACAAGTTGACCTTATCACCATGCACATGCTCACTGATGTTAAAGGAGTCATGAACATTACATACAAAATTAGTACATCCTGTTGAGTTGTACACTGAAATAGTCATCTGCAACTATACCATACCCCAAAACAAATCCACCGTCTCATTTCTTTTCCTATATTTCATTTAGCAATAGTAAAGTATACCATTAACCATTGAATATATTCCAAATCAAAAAGAATACTCTTCAGCCACTACACCATCAAGTTCCATTTTATCAACGACTTTGATCTTTCATTTGGTTAGATTTTCCATCACTCCATTGAGGCCGCAATGAGATTCTGTTACTAGCTACACCCCTACCTTGTCCCCGACCAAAAGGCAGTGTCTCATATTGTGAACCTTGATGATAATTAGGAGCATTTGTTGACTTATTCATGTAACCAGCAGCATTATTGTGTGGTTGAAATTGAGAACTGCCACCGTGCCTCGGCGAATGATTAGACTCTGATATTCTGAAATGTCTAAACTTATCCACTAAGTGCTGTGGTCTCGTGTCTCTTGTAGTAGTGACTTGATAAGAACCTGCATCCTTATGTTGTTCATGAAAAGGAGACAAGGGTGTTGTCTCATTTGCCATCGAATCAATTCTTTTCCCTCTACCTGAACCCCCCCATCCAACACCAGCTTCTTTGTAAATCAAGGGAGGTGCATTTGATGAAAAGCTTTTTGCATGTTGGCTAGTTGCATTTGAGGAGAACCTTGAAGCACCACTCTTGCTTTCACTTCTCCACTTCTCTTGACTTTGCGTCCTGAATTATCAAATTGGTAAATAAAATTCATGTTTGGAAACCCATTGAGAAATAAGAAAAAGACGAAATTTAGATTCAAGTAATGTGCATTGACATTTAATAGAATCTTTATTACAAATTATGAAGGAGAAACTCCAAATTTTGATTGGAGAATAATACTGACGCATTTATATCTAAGTTTTATCTATAAAAATGGACAGTGGTGTTTGACATGTAAAAGTTATAACTACAAGCTTCTCGATAAACGTGAAACCACATCTGGAATTTTGAACCAAACACGCTATAAGAATTTATAAACAAAACGGAAGAGTACCTCTCAAAGCGACTAAAATATTTCTGACGTTCATGCCAGAGTTCTGTTTCCATTATGTCACCTTCAGAGATGCTCTACAAAAATTTTGGAATGATTTTCAAGAACGAATTATGATACGGACAGTTAACGTAGTTTTCTTGATCAGAAACTTGTTTAAAGAAGCAACTGAGTTTTACCTTCTCTGGAAGGTTCACACCTGATAGTAAGCGAGGAATGTGATTAGTACTGGGGGGAAGCTCATAATACACACATCTGAAACACAAACCGATATCAAAGTTATAGGAAATTGTCTAAAGTTGAATGCTGATTATGAAAGTGATGCTAGTTTCATACAAGACTCGTTCTTCTTTGTTGTCAAAAATTTCCATCCCCAAACAGGTCTTCTCAACAAACTCGTGGCAAAGACTCACCACACCTCCGATGCCGTCACTGCTAAGACTAAAAAGTATAAGAACACAAAATAAAAGAAACAATTATTTAGCCACAACCATCCATCATTGACCAACCTTATTCTTGTATCTAATTTGCTCGTTAGAGAAAGAGAGCCAACTTTCTCTGCTAATTTGCTAGTGCTTCTAACAAACAAGCTATCAGCTTTGACAGAATTTCTCATGGCTTCATTTTCCTATTGAAGCACAGTTGGAGATTTAGAGGACATGCAGAAAACATTGACAATTCAAGTATTCAAAATATTTGTACGGTGTGCTAGGTACTAAGTAATTCATACTGATAATTCGTTTTTGAGCTCTCTGGTTTCAGCCACAAGCCGTTTATCATCTATCCATGGAAGCTTGCAGACTCCCTTGAATGAAAGACACAATTTGTTTCCATCAGTATATATTGTACTGCATTGAACAACAAAAAAGCATGCAATAATTACAAGAGATTTGAGTAAAATAACCTGCCACAAGAAGCGCTTTCCTTCGATGTCGACTTCAAAATCTACAAAACCAAAAATAGAGTAACTGGAAAACGAGTACATAGAACCAAAAATTGAATAAAATACTGCAAACAAGATAAAACAACTTACCTTTAGGATAAAAGTCAAGAATTCTGGACTGCTCATCTAGCATCAATTGCGCATAGGCTTTTGGAAGTGCATGAGCACTGCACAGGAGTAAAATCAGATAATTTATCATGGTGAAAGAAACCTATAGTGAATTCAAAGTTTAAGGTATAAAATGGGTTGTAAAATAGAAGAACATAAGAAAGTTACCTTGCTGGGGGCAGAACACTTAAAAGTTGATTAAATGGTAAGAATGGGACACCTTTTTCAAATTTTACTCTCACCTGACCCATACCCTTTAAGTCCGAAGCAAATGGACCATAGTGGAATGGATAAAACCTGTATATTGCAGTGTTCATGTCACATTTTATATACTTCTTTAGTTAATATATTACACATAAGAATTCAAGCTAGATATTCAATGATATTGGCTTACCATGTCCATGAAGCAACTCCTGAAAAATAGTACTGAAGAACCCACACCAATCCTTCCGTGTACTTCTGGACCTACAATTAAATGACAATCTATCACCAACACCAATGAAAGTTGACTAGCAAAAAGTACTCTGCTAGTGCAACTTAATTGAGAAGGGAAAAGAACAAAATCCAACAAGACAGCAGTTGGTAAAGTTGAGAGAAAACACATACTATTTCTTTCTTTTTGCACTCAATGTCAGCAGGGCCCTCTACAGAAAACTTTTCTTTATAATATCTTTCTTTGTAGCCAGGTGTTCCCAATTTTATCTGAAATGAATGGTAACAACACTTACTAATTACTAATCAACTATTCAATTTTAAAGTAAGAACTCATTTCCATTGATCACAGAAAAATGTCAAATTAATAAAATAAGCAAAGAATTAAAAATGGCTTTTTTGGGCAATAGTATGAGCTCAATTTTCATGTGCAGTGTCAGTAATGTATAAAGATTTACACACTGTTTACCAATAAAAAATCACGTTATGAGTGATTTTTAAAGCAATTATTATAAAAATCAACAAACTTACCAAACATATCAATCTGTAATTGGATTACTTTGAGTGCATTCTAATTAATTTTCATGGTGTATACCTTGTCGATTAGGAAATCCCCACTCTTAAACAAGTCAGATTTTTCTCTGATACATTTCTTCAATTCATCTTTTAAATCCTTGGTGTTCTGCTCAATCTGACAGAGCAAAAAGATTATTAACAATTCAGCATCATTAAGCTCCATCAAAACAAGTTGCTGCAAAAATTCACTAATCAAAGATGTCAACAAAGTAAAAAATATACAAGTGTAGACAAATTGATTGACAAAGAACCAACTTACCTCGGCACATGTAGCTGAAACATTATTGACCAAGCCAGACAAATATTTTGAATTTGGTGCCTTCTTAATCAGAAGAGTACAATCAGAGGTATTTTCATCGTCAAGATCTGAGTGGAATCTTGCATTATTTTCTTCCTGCTTCTGGATGGCAATCAGGTAAATCCATGAGTCCAATACCTCTGTAAAATATGAATGTATATTTTAATTTTTCAAATATATTTCAACTTACAGCTTCCTCATAATCTTGAATAAGCCTTCGCACTTTTCGTTCTCGTATTTCAGATCTTTTCTTAAAAATTTTCTCTTCATAAGAACCAACCATAAGTATAAATTTTTCAACTCTTGATAGCTTCATAAAGGCAGCATTTTTCTCTCCAATCTGCTTTCATAACAAAGGCACGGAAGGGTTACTCATAAAATAGATTACCAAATCAAATTGATAGAATATAGGGGTGAAAAAAAAAACAGATAAATACATGAATAAGACAGTAAAAGTGATACCCTGCTCATGTCCACAAGATATCCTCCAAGTTTATTGAATTCTTTCTTGTAAACAGTCATTAGCAAATCAATAGCCCCCTGACAAAATTTAGCCAAACAAATAAGGATAGCTGACCATGCATTTTATTTTATATTCAACATATCTAACAAAAAAATTCTTAATGACCTCATGAACTTCCAAAGATGGCATGTGCGGCAGAAAATCATTTCCAGCAAAAAAGCACATGAAGATGAAGTCATCAATTATCCTCTCCAACTCAATGCTGCAATTTTTGGGAGGATCTTCTATCTTCATGTCTAACTCAAGATACTCCCTCAATAACCAAATATGCAAAAACTGCAGATAGATAAAATTATAAGACTCATGATATCAACAACAAAGTTGTAGTTGTAGAAAATAAATCAGTTATTATACCTTGAAAGGCTTGGTAGCATCTTTTTGGTGTTGCTGCTGCGGAGAGACATCCTGTAAAAGCCCAGAACGTGAGGAGTTGATTTCTATACAAAAGTAAAGTAGTAAATTTCAAATCGGTAGCTATTGCTACATATTTAAATTAAAATATCACTTTATTACACGGTTCAGTGTATTTGGTTTTTCTAGTTAAGCTATACAAGATTATATTTATATCTTGTCAAATTCACCTCTCTTAATATTGAAAAGTGGGGCTCATGAGTTGCCATTGCAAGCATTATGAGATCAGCATCCTGCATTCCAATTTCAAAAGTTGTTCTATAAATTGAACATCAGAAGAAACAAGAACTCTGTCAAATCAACTTTATTTTTAATTATGATATACTTACGTTGCCATATATGCAGTGGCTGGTATTTGGATCATATTCCTCTAGACTACGCTGTTTGCGAATGAATTGCATAATCTTATGTTCCCCTTCCCCGGGAACATTAGCATCAGAGAGAATTACCTAAGTTCAAATTATCAAATTCAAGAAGGAAAAAATATTTACAACATAGCAATGATTTACAATACCAAATATAGAGTGAATGAAGCCACTTCAGGCACGCATGTCATACCATAATATTCCTCCATAACGAGTTGCTGCTTATCCTTGTAGAGATATAGCTTTTAATGGCATTTGAGAGTTCATGCATGAACTCAGTGCCCGGTGTTATAATATTTGAATCTGACACTTCAGATTCTTGTTTAGGAAGAACTTCCTTCCCTTCCATTTGGAATTGTTTCTTCAATCTCTCCTCCTCAGCTTCCTATAAATACAAGGGGAAAATAAATTAAAAAATTAAAGGCCTTAATTATATCATGATAATTATAATGACAAGGGCAAAGAGATAACATTACTAGACCACTTTTAATAAATGAAAAAAGAGAGATTAAAGAAAAGGATGAGTAATAACTTACTTGAATTTCATTGTCTTTAGCAGCTTGAAAACGCCTTGATCTTTGTTGGTTCATTTTCGCACGTGGGGCAACTCCGTCTATGTAAGAGAAACACAGACCCTCATTATTTGAACTAATCATTAAACAACAATCAAAGATATTGAGGCACTAACTAGCTATCTCAACATGGTTGGGCTGGTTTCACCTCTAGCACGTTTCAGATATGATTTTAAGAAGCTAAAAGTTATAGCTTCCTGTTGAGGAGGAGGGGGTTCCCACACATATACACATGTCTCCACAATGGTGAGATATTGTCCGCTTTAGGCATAAGCCTTCACGGTTTTGTTTTTGAACATCACTCAAAAGGTCTCTTTACCAATGAAAACAATTGTGTATATATAAACCCACGTACATCCTCTTGTTTGAACGATGTAGGACTTTACTTGCATCTCAATACTTCCACTGTCCAAACATAATTCCTTACACATGTAGAAGAAGGGTTTCTAAACATGCTACTCATACTATACTAGTAGTAAATATGCAATGAGAAAGCAACCAAAGCCATATTTGAGACAAAGTCGGTTTGGATATAAATTTAAAAGTATTTTTAAGAATTTCTCTTAAAAAAAAGACTATTTATTTTTCAGAGGGAAACTTTTAAAAACTTTTCTTTATCAAAATAAGCTTAACATTAATACACTTGCTAAGGCATTAAACTCAAGAAATAAAAAGTACAAAGCGGGGTTAATGATGAGTTAATAATGTAAGTCTCGTGTCTAACCAATAGCCATGTAAAGGAGCTTCCCAGGCCTAACAGAATCAACAAGCCGATCAACGTAGTCAAACACATTCTTGAACACATCTTCGAACGTTCTTGGAGGAACAATCTGAAAGACATAACACACTTCAGAAATAAAGCAGACTAAGCTTGCATGTTAGGGAAAGAAAAACAATAGAAAAGCCAATGGAAGAACGAAAAATACGTGACTGAGAGCAAACGAAAAGTGAGAAACTAACGTTGGCATGATCATCAGGGTGAAAGCAAGGGTGGATGATGGCGTTCATGTCAAGATACAAGTTATCAAAATTGAGTGAAAGGTTTTGCATGGTGGGGTCCACGTCTTGCACCACCTTCGGATATTTCTCAACCAACCATCTATAGAACGCAGGCACACCCATAACTCAGTGTTTCCAAGTTTCTGATGATTCAAAATCAAATCCCTTTCAGTTAGTGAAAATGGCATGCCCTTTTGATGAATCACTGTTGCACTAAACTTTCTAAATATGCTATAATCTTCCGAAACTTGATTCAAAGACAACGTTCTCAACAGTCAATAAAAGCCATGGAGATTTATAAAAATAAGCAACAATAAAAACAAAACAGATATGTTATAGAACAAGAAGATCAATGATATGAAAAAAAATATCGATGGTAGATACCTGAGTCGCAGTGAGAGGAAAAGTGAGCTATCTACGAAGTTAAGTAGCTTAAACAAGAAGTTAAGTGAGAAAACGAAGAGTTATGAAGGGAGGGTAAAACAGTATTTTCAAACCGAAATTAAAGTAATCATTAGTTGAGCTCACGCTGTACTTAATTACCATCTTCGAGAAAACAAATCATTAAGAACCACTAAATGTTTTTCTAAAAATAGAAAATTAAATAATAATACGGTGCCATTTTTATAATTTAGGGTTATACAACACTTTTTTTTATAATTTTTTTTAGTATTTAATCAAGATCTTTTAATATATAAAAACATGTGACATTCTATTAAAATAATAATTATTTATGATTTTATTAAAATTTGATGATATTTGATTAATAAAATATGTTTTATTTAAAAATATTAAATTTTTAATAAATTTTTTCTAATGATAAATTTTGTAAAAGTTTTTAATAAAATATATATATAATTTATTCATTAAGCAATCTCACAATAAGTCTTGAGATTTTATATGATTTTTCTTTTTTTTTTTCTCTCTCCTTATTCTTCTTTCCTACCTTTTTCGCTTCTTTATCTATTTTGCTTTCCCACTTCTCTTCTCTGTGTCTTTTTTTCTTCTCCTGTTTATGTTCATTTATCTCTTTTTATTCTTTTATTATTTTCTATTTTTCTCTTATTTTTTAATTTATCAAAATTGATGTATTAATATTTTTTAATTCATTATAAGAAATATTACATATAGTGACATAAAAAAAGTGTCACTACAGATATATTTCTATTTGACATATAGTTACACACAATTTTAATGTTGATTTTGAATGAGATTTAACAATATATTTTATATGTTATTATAACCTATACTTACTTTTTAATAATATACCAACGTATATTATAGTTATTGTATGAATAAAAGTAATTTTTAGTGACATATATAATGTCACTATAGGGTATGTGTTACTATATGATAATTTTCATGTAGTGATTATTAAATATTTAATTAATATTTATTTTCAATAAAGTTAAATATTGAAAATTTAAATTTGTAAACATATAAGAAAAAATAATTTTGTAAAAATAAGTATTTAAAACTTACAAAATTTGAATCAAATTGTCCAATCAAAATAATTAAAATTTCAACTGTATCAACTTTCGAATTTTCTCATCTAAATATAACATAGGAAATTTTTTTAAGTAATTTATAAAATTAGTGTGCCCATCTTTCGAAAAGATAAAGATAAATCATCGTGTATGAATATTAGAATAAAAGCTTACTTATTTAAGTTATATGTGATATTAACTTGAATATAGTTAATATATATATATATATATATAACTTAAAAATTTAATAATTTTACATATAATTTGAAAGAAATATATATTTTTTTTTACCAAATAGCCCTAATACTTTTTCCTTTAATTTTTTATTAACACAAATTGATTTGACTGACCCCTTGATTGGGTCAAATAGACTCAAAATTTTTTGGGACTTAAAAATAAAAAGTCTAATTTAGCTCAATTTAGTGTGCCAACAAGTCAACTTATAGGTAGAGTTAATTTTGATAATTTGACTAGTTAATTAATATTATAAATTTAAATTTATTGTTCAAATTCAACTACATGAACAAAAAAAAAATCAATACATGAAAGATTATATGTAGAAAAATAAATTTAGGAGGATATAAAGTTTGAATTAATTGTTTATTGAAAGATTGAAAAATTGTATTAATTTTATTTTTCTTTATTTAAATCTTATCATTTATGTTATTTTTTATTAATTGTATTATTTTTTATAAAAAAAATATATTTCCTTTTGAAATCTCATAAGATCCTTTTAAATCATATAAATTCTTACAATATAAAAACATTAAAATTCATATTATAAATTCTTTATTATAAGAATTTATTAAAAAATATCTTAAAACTAATTGCATTTCTACAAAGTCTTTTAAAAATGTTTTAAAAGTCAATATTTTCACAAAGTTTTTTAAAATTCAATAGACATTTTCATGCTAAAATAGTCTTATGAAATATCATTCCAATACAACTCATCTAATCATAAAAACATATTGTACATCAATTTGAATCCATATAAAGAAGTATTGATACATATTTGACAAATATACAAATTGTCATAGGTAATAAAAAGGACATAAGTCTGTGAGGCCCCATACTCTTTTGTTTTCTCCTCCGAACCCTCACTCACTTTCTTTGTCTATCCACTCAAAACTCTCTTCTCCTCAATCTTTTTTGGCTGATCATTTTCACTTGGAATCAAGGTGCTGATACCAGTGCTGGACTCAGCTGAGCCGTACGGAGTTCTCTTCAAGCTCAATCCTCTTCTTCTTCATCATTCTCTTCATCCCGAAGCTCGGAACCGTTGAACCGAGGTAAGGGAAGTTAGCTTTCTTGCTGTGTTTTGGTTGAAATGGGGTTGAGAACTCATTGAGTTGTTAAGAGTGTTGGATTTGTTGGCTGATTTTGGGTGTAACATGGAGTTCTTGGGGTTGTTGGGAGTTATGAGGGAAATTGGGGATTTTCTCATTCTGTTGTTGCATGTGTAAAAAGGTAGCATTTTTGGACTATTGGATGGAAATGTGATAACTTGAACTGATTGCATGTGGAGTTTTCTGATTTTTTTTGCAAATTCTTGAAGAGTTTTCGAAAATATGAGGTTTGCTGCTGAACTCGCGTTGGGCGCAGTTCTTCCCGCCGGGCGCGTGGCCATTTGAAGGCAGCATTTAGGCAAACTCGCCGGGCGCAAAGATGTGTGCGCCGGGCGTGCTTGAAAATGTTAGCCTCTGGATGGCCCATGCCGGGTGAGGGTTGAACCGCGCTGGTCGCGATGTCAGTTGTGACTTGTTTTTGGGCTTCTGGCATGGCGCTGAGCGGGATTTTGGCCACGCTGGGCGCGGGGACTCCTTGGAGTCTCTGCCATGGGAGGCGCCAGGCGCAATTCAAATTGCGCTGGGCGCAAGACCAAGGGAGGTTTCTGCCTGGCATGCGCTGGGCGCAATTATTTATTGCGCCAAGCGCGTGAGCGCTTTGGGTTCTCTGGTTGAGTCCCGCCGGGCGCGGGTATGCTTGCACCGGGCGCGCTGGCCCCCTGGTGCTCTCTGGTTGTACTGCGCTGGGCGCAACCATGAGTACGCCGGGCGCATAGCTGATAATTCCTTATATGTTGTATCATGTTGTTTTATGCTGAGTTGAATTGAGAGGGATGAATATGATGTGATGACTAGTAGATAATGCTGTTGCTGATGTTGAGTTGTATCAGTTGTATATGTTGAGCTTAGGAGAGCTGAAAAAGAGTTTTGATGATCACAACAGCCGGAGACAACAAGTGTGCAACAACAACATTGAACACAAAAACAAAGTCAAGAAAGTTCAAGAAAAATGTTTTGAAGTATAGCTATGTAATAGTGTTTAGGAAATAAAGTGTTAAAAGAATTGTTATATTTGTGCTTGTGTGTGTGCTTTGTGCATTAAGCAAATCTTGTCTAAAATCAAGTAGGGAGTAGATGATGATGAGTTGAGAACATTGGAAAATTATTTTGAGACTTAAAATGAAGTTTTAAGAACTGACTCAAAATAATCGATTATTGTTAAATATAATCGATTATTTCAGCAAATGGGTTAAGTGGAATGCCTTGCTGTAATAATCGATTATTTGCCAAAATAATCGATTATTTCAGAAACAACTCTATGGAATAATCGATTATCCAGCTAAATAATCGATTAAATTGTTCTTGGTTGATTTCCAGAAATCTGAAGAACAAAATAATCGATTATTCTTTAAAATAATCGATTATCTGGGTTTGAACTTTTATAAATAGACTTGAACTATTTTGAAACATAAGACAATTGAGTGAGAACTGATAATCAACTTCTAAAAGCACTTTAGAGAGTCTGTGTGACATCTTGGAAAGGTTTCTTTGTGAAATTCCAAGAAGAAAAACAGTTGTGAAAGAACTTGTGAAAATTATCATCATCATCATACTCTTGAAAGAGAAGGACAAAGAATTGTTCAAGAATTCCAGGTGAATTCGTTTCATTTTTGTTTCTTTGTGAATCTTTGTGGAAAATCTTGAGAAGGGTTTCTCAAGTGATTAAGGTTCTTGTAGTGGGATCTACAAGGGGTACTTTCTTGGGGTCAAGAAAGTGATTATCTTTTAGTAGTGAAGTATATGCATGCGTGTTTGCTTGTAAACCTTCTTGCTTAAAGATATTGGAAAAATCTTAATCAGGTGGTGATTAAGGACTGGATGTAGGTCACATGTGGAGTGGCTGAACCAGTATAAAAGACTTGTGCAATCTTCTTCAACCTTATCTCTTGTTTTGTAATTTCTTGATTGAGTTTTAAAGAAGATAAAATTTGATTAACAAGTGAATGTAATTCTTGATGTTTTAAATCTGTAAATTGAACATTGTTGATGAACCTCATGATGTTGTAATCAAGTTAGCATATTGCATTCATATTATCATAACAAGTCTTGAGAAGTGCTTCAAGTGAGAATTCTGTCATAGAAAAGTTTGTAATTGAAAGTGAAGATCCAAAAACTCTGATAAATTTTTAAAGGGTCATTGAATCCAATTCACCCCCCTCTTGGATTTGGCCATTCTTTTCTAACAGTATATTGTTGAAAGTTGTGTTGAGTTGTATGTTGATATTTGATGTTGTAGGTCGCAAGGCTGAGTTGTTGTAGGTCGCAAGGCTGAGTTGTTGTAGGAGATCTCCGAGTTGATGTGCGTGACGACGCATTGTATGCTTATGGATGATTATGCTGTAAGAATTGACGGGATGCATATTGATGAAGTGTTGATAATTGTAGTTGTTCTCATTACTTAAATCTTCCTATATGTGGTTTCTTTTTATGCTAGCTTACCCTCTTATTGTTTCCATGTGGTTGGACTGCAATGATCATACTGTGTATGGGAGCAGAGCAGGGATAGGTGGTGTATCTGTAGCTGGCAGGTGGAGCTGACTCCTTTTGATGCTTTGTTTGTTTCAGCCACTTGGCATAGTGGCTTCGGATGTATTTTTGTGTTGTACACCCTAACTCTAGTCGGATTGGGACCTTTGTATATATTTATATTCTAGATCCTATATTTATATACTCGTTCTATTCTGTCTAGTGTTTCCAGTGCGCTGTGGTCGTGAGTGTAGTGGCCAGCCAAGTCGTTACACTTTAGTGGTATCAGAGCAGGTCGAGTCTAGTGGACACTCTTTGGGGGTGGTTCCTTTAGGCTTTTGTTGTGTTAACTCTGTGTTGTGCTGTCTTGTTGTGTCGTTTGTTGTGCTGATTGATGTGATGAATTGTTGTGTTATTAATTGTTGTTGGGTTAAGTGATAGTATACTGAAGATGTTGTTATTTTTTATAGACGATGACTAGAACCAACGAACAGATAGCCCGTGCCATAGAGATGATGGCTATGGCTATGCAGCAGCAAAATGCTTTTTTTGCTAGGATGAAAGCTGAAAGAGCTGTAGCTGGTGCAGCGAGGCCCACGGGATCATAGGAGAGCCGGGACCTAGCTGAGTTCCGGAAGTGTCATCCTCCACAGTTTACGGGAGATGCAGATCCAGAGGTAGCTGACCGCTGGATATGTGAGTTAGAGAAGATTTTTGCCGTTCTGGGATGTTCCCCAGAGAAGAGGTTGGCATATGCAGTGTATATGCTTGTGGAAGAGGTCGAGCATTGGTGGAGGGGCGCATATCAGATGCTTGTGGCGAGAGGAGTTACAGTTGATTGGGATTGCTTTCGGATGGTGTTCATGGAGAAGTATTTCCCGGAGAGCGTGAGGCACGCCAAGGAGGCTGAGTTCATGTGGTTACACCAGGGAGGCCTATCTGTATCGGAGTATGCGATGAGGTTCGAGCACTTGGCTCATTTTTATTCACAGGCTATTTCTGAGGCCTGGAAGTGCAAAAAGTTTGCCGAGGGTCTGAAGTATGAGTTGAAGAAGGTGGTGGTGCTTATGGCCATCACCGAGTTTCCAATCTTAGTAGAGAAGGCAAAGATTGTGGAGAGGTTAGAAGGGGGTAACCGTGTGATCAGAGCTGCTGAGGGACCAGCTGGGTCCAAGAGAGGAAGTGAAAGTCAGAGGAAGCCGTATGATAGGCCCCAGCCCAGCAAGGGGGTCCTGTCATTAGGCAACCTGCTGAGACTACCAGAGGAGGAGGACAGGGTGGAGGTGCTGCCCTTAGGTGTTACAGGTGTGGTGGATCCCATTTGATCAGGGATTGTCCACACACTGAGAGTAGATGTTTCAGATGTCAGCAGATGGGCCATGTGTCTTTTAACTGTCCCACCAGGAGTAGACCGGAGAGGAGTACTCAGAGGAGTGATGCGCATAGAGCTGATACCCAGAGGAGTAGTGTGCAGAGGACTGAGACTCAGAGGGGTGACAGACCCACTACAGCTGGTAGGGTATTCGCTTTGACGGGTGCTGAGGCTTCGACTTCTTCTGACCTAATGAAAGGGAAGGGCAAGGCTGCTGGTAAGGATGTGATGCTTTTGTTTGATTCTGGGGCTTCCCATTCTTTTATTTCCTATGCCTGTGTTGCTATGTTGGGAGTGTCTGTGTGTGATTTGGGGTTGAGACTGCTAGTGTCGACGCCCGCTTCTGCTTTAGTAGTCGCTTCTGAACTGTGTGTTGGCTGCCCTATTGTTGTGAATGAGAAGAAGTACAAGGTAAACTTGATTTGTTTGCCTTTGGTTGATATTGACATAATCTTAGGGATGAATTGGTTATCTGCCAATCGTATCCTTATAGATTGTGCCAATAGACGGTTGATCTTTCCACAGGAGGAAGATGAGTTATTGATTTCAGCTAGCCAAGCTGAATCATGGTTGAGGGATGGAGCAGAGTGTTATCTTCTACTTGCTATGATGAGTGTGGAGATTGAGAGGGTCATTTCTGAGATAGATGTGGTGAGAGACTTTGCTGAAGTGTTCCCTGATGAGATGCCTGGGTTGCCTCCTGTTAGGGAGATGAAGTTTAGCATTGATCTGGTTCCAAGTGCGGGACCAGTGTCGGTGGCTCCCTATAGGATGGCGCCTGCCGAGCTGATTGAGTTGAAGGGTCAGTTGGAGGACCTATTGGAGAAGCAATTGGTGCGGCCGAGCGTTTCGTCGTGGGGTGCTCCTGTGCTATTGGTGAAGAAGAAGGATGGGGGTAGTCGACTTTGTGTGGATTACCGGCAGTTGAATAAGTTGACCATTAAGAACAAATTTCCTCTTCCCCGGATAGATGACTTGATGGATCAGTTGAGGGGAGCATCAGTGTTTTCTAAGATCGATTTGAGGTCGGGCTATCACCAGATGAGGGTGAAGGAGGGTGACATACCGAAGACTGTTTTCAGGACTAGGTATGGTCACTATGAGTATGTCGTGATGCCGTTTGGTGTGACCAATGCCCCTGCAGTGTTCATGGATTACATGAACAGGATCTTCCGGCCGTTCTTGGATAAATTCGTGGTGGTGTTCATTGATGATTGTAGACACCCAATTTCGTCCGGGGGCACACAAACAAGGAAATGGACCTCTGTTGTGAAGGAAAGGAGCTCCCGAAGCATGGAAACAACAAGAGATGACAGCCCAGAACGGGCTGTTCCAAGACCAGAACGAGCTGTTCCCAAAAACGGAACGGGCCGTTCCAAAACAAGTTGATATATGCAAGATTTGAACCCAAAACGGGTCGTTCCGCTTTTGGAACGGGCCGTTCCAGGTTCTTATTTTACCTATAATAAACTTGCCCAGAACGGGACGTTCTAAAACTGGAACGGGTCGTTCCCCTGGTTTGGAACGGGCCGTTCCACATTTAGAACGGGACGTTCCAGTGTCTTATTTTACCCATAACGGATTAGCCCAGAACGGGCCGTTCCGAATCTGGAACGGGCCGTTCTGGTCCCCTTCTGATTCCTATAAATAGGAGCCTTGGGCACAGTTTTCCGGGCGGCCAAAGAAATTTCGAATAAGACTCCTTTGAGCACGAAAATTCTCTATCTCTCTCCCTTCTATTATATTTTTTGAGATTTGTGTCGCATCTCTATATTCTCTCTCCCTCCTATTGTATTTCTTGAGATTTGTGAGGCATACTGTAGTGTGAAAGGTCGCCACAAAGCACCTTTTCCATATTTGAAGATTCAATAAAGCTTGTTCAAGAGGTATTTCAGCTAATCTTATTCTCTTCCTTTTATTTCTTATCTTTATCTCTTTTTTTGTTATAATAAACGTCATAATGTAGATATTTTAGGGTTAATCGCTTAATTTATATTTTAAGCATGATTTATATTTTAAGCATATAAATAAATATTAATAAAAGGGATTCAATATTTAATTTATTAATTCTTATAATGTTAACTTCATCATAGGGTACCAATTGAGGGCGTTGTAGGGGTGCTTAATACCTTCCCTACACGTAACCAACCCCCGAACCCAATTCTGGTTATCAAGGCCATAGTTGGATTTTCAAAAAAACCTTTACTTTTTCCAATGTTTTGAGTAAAATATTGGTGGCGACTCCATGAACCTATTTTCAAAAACCATTAATTAAGGAGTAGTCTGGTGTCCGGGCATTCCTTAATTAATGAGACTTTTAAAAGGATGTCTAAACCATACGTCGCAAGATCGGAAATTTTTGGGTTGCGACAATGATATCTTGATTTATTCAAGAACCCGGGAAGAGCATGGAGAGCACTTGAAGATGGTGCTGGAGATTTTTGAAGGCGAAGCAGCTATATGCTAAACTTTCAAAATGTGAGTTCTGGTTGGATGAAGTGAAGTTCTTGGGCCACGTGATTTCAGCTGAGGGGATTGCTGTTGATCCGGCTAAGGTGGAGTCGGTGTTGCAGTGGGAGCGTCCGAGGACTGTCACTGATATTCGAAGCTTTGTGGGTTTGGCGGGCTACTGTTGTCGGTTCATTGAAGGATTCTCTAAGATAGTAGCACCTCTGACCCAGCTGACGAGGAAGGAGCAGCCATTCATTTGGACAGATGCCTGCGAGCGGAGTTTTCAGGAGTTGAAGAGAAGGTTGACTACTTCTCCTGTGATGGTGTTGCCGGATTCTGGTGAGCCCTTTGATGTGTATTGTGATGCTTCTCACCAGGGTTTTGGGTGTGTGCTGATGCAACACGGGAAAGTGGTGGCCTATGCTTCAAGGCAACTGAAGAACCATGAGAGGAATCACTACAAGAAAACTTGTCTTTAGAGACAAAATTTTTAGTCTCTAAATTAATAAAATTAGTTACTAAATCAATAAGTGACTAAATTAGATACCAACTATAGAAAGTAGCTAAATCACTAGTTGCTAATTTTAGCTACTAATCTAAAGTCTGATTTAAAAACTAATTTAATGACTAATTTTTTTATGACCAATTTTGCGACTAATTTTATAATGACCAACTTAGTAACTTATTCTATAATGACCAATTTATTGACCAATTTTTAATGACCATCTCATTGACCAATTTTATAGCAACTATTTTAACTACCAATATTATAGTAACCAATTTAAATACCAATTTTGATAACAACTAATTTAGTAACCTATTTTATAAATGACTAACTTAGCAACTTATTTTATAATAATCAACTTAGTGACTGATATAATAACTAATTCTAAAATAACCATTTTAGTGACCAAATTTTAAAATAATTGAATTAGTGACCCATTTTTCAATGACTCAAAGTGACTGATATAATATTAAAAAAAAAGTAGTCGCTAAAATTTTTCCTTATTCATCTTTCTTATTTATGCCATTTTCTTTCATATTTATTATCTTCTTTATTCAAATTCACCACATACCTAACTTCAATTATTTTTCTACTAAAACATAATAATTATTTAAGTATAATATTAATTATTTATTTACTTCACATATTTATTCTATGTTAAACTATTATGCAAAAAGTCATCATACACTATATAATAACATGAAAATTAAGTAATTAAATTTTTTAATTTTTTAAAACTACACATAATATCCACCAAACATACAATCCTCACTATCTATTTGAGAATGCGATGTTTAAGACGATAACCATCTAGCATTCGAACAACAATAGTAATTGTTTCATTACATAAAGATGGTTCCTTAGAAAGCCTAACTTCTTTCTTGTCAAGCATTTTCCCCATTTCCTGCAATCATGAGGCACACAAAATTCAGTACAAGAATTTGAATAGTCATACAGCAATAAGAGTCATGCACCCACACAATGGACACAACAAGCTTCCCTGTTTCTTCATTAAATTCATAGTTTGTGGCGTCACGAGGAAATATTCCTATGGGTAGATCGAATTCCTTTAGCAACTCCGTTAATGGCTTTTGCATCTTCCCTGTGAAGCAATTGTTTAGAGTTAGAGAGTAATAGTAATAAAAAAGGGGGGAGTGACTGTGATTGAGGGGTATCTTATTTATTTTGATTTGATTTGCTAATGGGAGGTGTGAGATGAGAATAACTGGGGAAAGCAATGGGTGGAGAAGAATGCATAAATCATCTTTGAGAGGACATAGCAGATTTCTAAGATTCATAAAAGTGAGATGCTAGTAAATTCAATGTGTAATTTGTATGTACTAAAGATCAAATATAAATATCCTACTTCCACTTGCATTGCCTAAGGAATGATCAAATATTAAAATTCAAAAGATTTATTGTACAAGATCACTTGGTCATGACGATGCATACCTTACAATGCATGTTTTTACATTAATTCTATTTCAGATTTCAGAATGTTATATAAAGTCTTCTCAGTGTATCCAATTGTTCTTCAGAAAAGAACTGCAAATATATATTTTCCTATTTACAAGACTTACCCCTGCCTGCACCCTCAACTAATATATGTAAAGTTATAAACACAGTTGACAGTGATTCATATCTCAAAATACTAAATTTCCAAATGTTAGTCCAATCCACTCATCATGGAGGATTAGATCTCTTAAATTCTGGTCAAATGAAAATCAATTACATATAAGATTGGTTCAAATATGTATTAATGGCCTTGGCTATAATGCAAGGATTTTGAAATTTCAACACACTTATTTATTAGGGATTGATTTAAATTAAAAGAAACCCCCGACTACAGCACATATTTCATAGCGTATATTTGTACAAATGTTTGAGCAATACATATAAATATTGTAGATACAAACCTTTTAATTTGTTGACCAGCCATTTGGTTCCCCCTTCAATACTAGTTGACAGTGACTAATCAACAATGGCAAAGTTGTTAATATAAACATAAGCAATGAAATGTCTTCTCAACATTTGTTGTAATCTATCGAAAACATTACAACCCCAAGATGCACAAATGAATAAAGTGATTTATTTCATTAGCATGAGCATAAATCATTCTTGAGCATTGCAGTAAAGAGAAATGAACACCAGACAACACCAAAACTAACTTGTAAGCATGAATTGAGATAATTACATACTTTCTGTTAACAGTAACATATTGAATCATGAAATGATCAAAGTAACTCTAATATTTATAAAAAGGCCAAGTAAAATGCATAATAAATGAAATTACGCGTTGATAAAGTAACCAGCATCTGAGAGGCATTTCACTCTAGCCCCTGTAGGTAATAAAGCTCGGAATCGATCATAATGTAGTACTGAAGTTAATCCTCCAGCTGAACATCCAGAGATAATAGCATGTGGTTACAAGTTCTGGTGAGTGAAGGAAAAAACAATAAAAACAGTGGCACATCATCAATGTCTCTTACATTTTGAGCATTTTTCATTCCTTTTGCTAGTAAATCCTCCATGACAGCAGCGAAAATCCTTGCTCCTCTGAAGTGCATCTTCCTTACCTGATTTACACATCAAAATATTAAAGTTTAATCAGAAAGACTAATGAGTAATACTAATAACAAATATTTTAAATTTAGATTTCGAAATTCCTATGAACTTTGCTAAACTTACTGGATTCAACTCCTATCCCTTAATCTTCTTCGTCCCAGAAAGTGAGGCTTATGGAGGACGCTTGCGTGGCGTTCTTCTTGACGGAGAGGCGGGTCCACGCCACCACCTTGCCGGAGGGGAGGTGTTTGAGTTCGACAGCCGCGGCCACCACACCGATGAGGCTGACAGAGTTGCAGAGCTCCTTCTTCCACAGAATCTCCGAGGGTTTGGGGTATGTCGTTGTCATCGAGCACTTCAATTTCACGTTCCCTTTAATGAACACTCCACTCAACTCCACTCACCACCCAACAACGGCCTCCATCAAAAAACCTGTCTTCATGAACACTCCACACGTGGATAAGAAAAAATCGTGGAGGCTCTTCGTCTCCACACGTAAATGTTTCATTTTTTTTATTTTTTTTTTTAAATTTACTTTTATTAATTATTATTAAGTAGTTCTTAAAATCTATTTCTTGCGTGGCATATATTTGATACTTTAAGTGTTTCTAATTTAAATATTATATACATAATATTAATATTTTAATTTTTATTAATTTTAATTATATACTTAAATAATTTCTAAAATAACTTAACAGTAATTACAAAAGTAATCTTTATTATTTCTAAAATAAATTAGTATTAATTAAAAGAATCAGTTCTATATTATATTTCTATCATAGATCGATATATTGGTATCTAATATAGCATAATTAGATACTAAAAAAGTATTTAAAATGAGTTAATAGTGACTAAAAAATTAATTATTATTTACTTGTGTATTTTAATTAGAGATCAAATATTTTTGTGTCAAATAATTTAACGGTGACTAAAATATTAGTTTCTTGTTATATTTTTATTAGAGACTAATACATTAGTTTCTAATATAGAACAATTAGATACTAAAAAATATGGTATCTAAATTAAGTTAATGGTGACCAAAATAGTCCCTCTCTAGTAATATTTAAATTAGAAACTGGGAAATTTAGTCTCTAATTTTAGTGCATCTTGAGACTAAAATATTGGTTTTTAAAGTGTTTTAATAGTGACAAAAAATTTTGTCTCAAATAATATTTTAATTAAAGACTAAAAAAGTTGTATCTAATTAAATAAATAATATTTTTTAAACTATTAGTTACTAAAAATTTAGTCTCTAAATACATTAACAATATTAATGACAATAGAGATTAAATTAGGGACCAACTATAATCAATTTGGTCTCTAAATAAGTCTTTATTTAATGAATTTCTTGTAGTGAATTATCCCACTCATGACTTGGAGTTGGCAGCTGTTGTTTTTGCCTTGAAGATATGGCGACACTATTTGTATGGTGCTCGGTTCAGCGTCTTTAGTGATCATAAGAGTCTGAAGTATCTGTTTGATCAGAAGGAGCTGAACATGAGGCAGAGACGGTGGATAGAGTTTCTGAAGGACTATGATTTCTAGTTGATGTATCATCCTGGTAAAGTCAATGTTGTGGCAGACGCACTGAGTAGGAAATCCATCCATAGGTCGAGTATGATGGTGAGGGAGTTGGAACTGATTGAGAAATTCAGAGACTTGAACCTCAGTGTGGAGTTAGCTCAGGATCACATTAGTTGTGGGACAGTCACCATAACTAATGAGTTCTTGAGGCAGGTTGGACTTAAGCAGTTGCAAGATGTTGAGTTGGTGAAGCTTCTTGGTTTGCTGGGTACCGAGAAAGCTGTTGGTTTCGAATTGGGAGAAGATGGAATCTTGAGGTTCATGGGCAGAGTCTGCCTACCACAGGATGTTGAGCTGAAGAAAGCTGTGATGGAGGAAGGCCACAAGAGTAGACTTAGCATACATCCGGGTATGACTAAGATGTACCAAGACCTCATGAAGACTTTATGGTGGCCGGGCATGAAGAGGGAGATAGCTGAGTATGTGGCGGCCTGTCTGACTTGTCAGAAGGCAAAGGTGGAGCACCAGAAGCCGAGTGGGTTGATGCAGCAGATTGAGATTCCAGAGTGGAAGTGGGATAACATTACTATGGATTTCATTGTGGGGTTGCCTAGGTCAGCTAGGAATAGTGATGTTATCTCGGTAGTTGTTGATTGGTTGACCAAGTGTGCACATTTCTTGCCTGTCAACATCAAGTGGTCCTTGGAGAAGCTGACACAGTTGTATGTGAGGGAGATAGTACGTCTGCATGGGGTACCTTCCAGTATTATTTCTGATAGAGATCCAAGGTTCACTTCCAGATTTTGGCAGAGTCTACACCAAGCCTTAGGCACGAAGTTGAAGTTGAGCTCTGCTTATCATCCACAGACGGATGGTCAGTCAGAAAGGACAATCCAATCCTTGGAAGATCTGCTTAGGGCTTGTGTGTTAGACCACTTGGGTAACTAGGAGGAGGTTCTACTGTTGGTTGAGTTCACCTACAACAACAATTTTCATGCTAGCATTGGGATGACACTATTTGAAGCGTTGTATCGCAGAAAATGTAGGACTCCTCTGTGCTGGTATCAGGATGGTGAGTCAGTGGTGGTAGGTCCGGAGCTAATCTTACAGACCACGAAGAAAGTGAAGATGATTTAGGAAAGGATGAAGACTGCTCAGAGTAGGCAGATGTTGTATGCTGACAAGAGGCGGAAGCCTTTGGAGTTTGCCGAAGGAGAGCATGTGTTTCTGAAGGTGACTCCGACTTGTGGTGTGGGTAGAGCACTGAAGGCAAGGAAGTTGACACCGAGGTTCGTGGGTCCCTATCAGATCATGCAGCGTGTGGGTCCGGTTGCTTATCAGTTGGCCTTGCCACTGTCTCTTTCAAACCTGCACGATGTGTTTCATGTCTCCCAGCTGAGGAAGTACGTTTATGACCCGAGTCATGTGGTGGAGCTAGATGATGTGCAGGTGAAGGAGAACCTGACTTTTGAGAAGTTGCCGGTAACTGTAACTGATCGAAAACTAAAGGAGCTGAGGGGCAAGTCTATTGCTCTGGTAAAAGTATTGTGGGATGCAGCTACTGGTGAGGCTACTTGGGAGGTGGAGCAGTAGTTCAGGGAGTGTTACCCGTCTCTTTTCCCAAGTAAGTCTATTTTCGGGGACGAAAACTTTTGTTGTTGGGGAGGTTGTGAGGCCCCATACTCTTTTGTTTTCTCCTCCGAACCCTCACTCACTTTCTTTGTCTATCCACTCAAAACTCTATTCTCCTCAATCTTCTTTGGCTGATCATTTTCACTTGGAATCAAGGTACTAATACCAGTGCTAGACTCAGCTGAGCCGTACGGAGTTCTCTTCAAGCTCATTCCTCTTCTTCTTCATCATTCTCTTCCTCCCGAAGCTCGGAACCGTTGAACCGAGGTAAGGGAAGTTAGCTTTCTTGCTGTGTTTTGGTTGAAATGGGGTTGAGAACTCATTAAGTTGTTAAGAGTGTTGGATTTGTTGGCTGATTTGGGTGTAACATGGAGTTTTTGGGGTTGTTGGGAGTTATGAGGGAAATTGGGGATTTTCTCTTTCTGTTGTTGCATGTGTAAAAAGGTAGCATTTTTGGACTATTGGATGGAAATGTGATAATTTGAACCGATTGCATGTGGAGTTTTCTGATTTTTTTTACAGATTCTTGAAGAGATTTCGAAAATATGAGGTTTGCTGCTGAACTCGCGCTGGGCGCAGTTCTTCGCGCCGGGCGCGTGGCCATTTGAAGGCAGCATTTAGGCAAACTCGTCGGGCGCAAAGATGTGTGCGCCGGGTGTGCCTGAAAATGTTAGCCTCTAGATGGCCCACGCCGGGCGAGGGTTGAACCGCGCTGGGCACGATGTCAGTTGTGACTTGTTTTTGGGCTTCTGGCATGGCACTGAGCGGGATTTTGGACGCGTTGGGCGCGGGGACTCCTCGGAGTCTCTGCCATGGGAGGCGCCAAGCGCAATTCAAATTGCGTTGGGCGCAAGACCAAAGGAGGTTTCTGCCTGGCATGTGCTGGGCGCAATTATTTATTGCGCCAAGCACGTGAGAGCTTTGGGTTCTCTGGTTGAGTCCCGCCGGGCGCGGGTATGCTTGCGCCGGGCGTGCTGGCCCCCTGGTGCTCTCTGGTTGTACTGCGCTGGGCGCAACCATGAGTGTGTCGGGCGCATAGCTGATAATTCCTTATATGCTGTATCATGTTGTTTTATGCTGAGTTGAATTGAGAGGGATGAATATGATGTGATGACTAGTAGATAATGTTGTTGCTGATGTTGAGTTGTATCAGTTGTATATTGTTGAAAGTTGTGTTGAGTTGTATGTTGATATTTGATGTTGTAGGCCGCAAGGCTGAGTTGTTGTAGGTCGTAAGGCTGAGTTGTTGTAGGCCGAAAGGCTGAGTTGTTGTAGGAGATCTCCGAGTTGATGTGCGTGACGACGCATTGTATGCTTATGGATGATTATGCTGTAAGAATTGACGGGATGCATATTGATGAAGTGTTGATAATTGTAGTTGTTCTTATTACTCAAATCTTCCTATATGTGGTTTCTTTTTATGCTAGCTTACCCTTTTGTTGTTTCCATGTGGTTGGACTGCAATGATCATATTGTGTATGGGAGCAGAGCAGGGATAGGTGGTGTATCTGTAGCTGGCAGGTGGAGCTGACTCCTTTTGATGCTTTGTTTGTTTCAGCCACTTGGCATAGTGGCTTTGGATGTATTTTTGTGTTGTACACCCTAACTCTAGTCGGATTGGGACCTTTGTATATATTTATATTCTAGATCCTATATTTATATACTTGTTCTATTCTGTCTAGTATTTCCAGTGCGCTGTGGTCGTGAGTGTAGTGGCCAGTCGGGTCGTTACAAAGTCCAAGTATCAACTCCACATGAACTTAAGTTTTATAGTTGTTTAAACAATTGTTAATAAAAAAAATTTAAATTGTTAAAAATCAAATACAAAAATTCATAGAAAAATATGTAACAAAGAAAATAAGAATTTGAATTTATATAATGATAATAGCAGTCAAATATTGATTTCATTAAGCTTTCATATGTAAATCCTTTCTAATTTTCATTCAACATTGTAATTATACAATTAATTTGACAGTTCACAATTATATTTAAGCCTTAATTTTTTAAGTGATAAATTTTATGTTGTTTGAGAGAAATTTCAATTCCTTGATAATTTTTGTTAAACAATCCTACATAGTTAAGGACCAAAAGTCGACTGATAAGGTTTATTATAATTTCTCGATAAAAAAACGTTATCAGATTTTTACTTAAATCGTGATTCAAAATGAACTTCCCAACCTCAATTAAAATTATAAAATCATGCATTGACCAAAGCATACATTAAGAACAAAGTAAAAGCGATTATCTACATAAAACAATATATTGAATGAGAATAGAAAATATTACACAAGTACAAAAACTATATCAAACTCCAATAGTAGAGAACTTAGTCATTTATAACTAAGGATTACAAAATAAAAGAAGAGCCTTTGAGTGGTCTATAATTACAGTTGTGTTTGTAAAAGTAAGAATGGATATAGAGGCCTCCTAGAGATTTTATTTTTATAATATTTTTTAATGGGCTTTTAGGTTATATATGCTAACTAAAAGCGCTCATGTGCCTCGCTCTGAGTGAGCATATTCATGATCTAATGATGTTCTTTGTTGTTGCTCATTTTAAGCGATGATTTGGTTGTTTTAAATGAATTTTGCTGGCTTAGATCGGTCTTTTATGTGGCTCGAAGCTATGATTCTCCTTTGAAATTTGAAGCTTTCAAAATATTTCTCCCTGTGTTACATCTCAACAAAGAAAAACATTAAAAATACCTAATATTTAAAAAATTAAATCCTATAATTGAAATTAGCTATTGACTAAGTACTTTGTGATTAAAAATGAGATTTATAAGCATAAAATATACTAATGATTACCTAAATTGAATAAAATATGTATGCATATTTGGAAATTATCAAGTATTAAACAATTTTTTATATTTTTTTTAAGTTATATACATGATTTATTCATTAAGAACTTATAATTCGATGGTTGGATTATTAAAATTCATTATAGACTATGAGTTATTAAGTAAAATAACTCCATCAAGAGTTACTCTTAGAGTAAGTAAATCCTTCCCCACATGGGTTATGCAATATCCATGACCAAATAATTAGGATTTTGCTTAGGGGTGTCGACAATGTGATTTGATTTTTGATTGAAAAGTCACTCGAACCAAATAAGAAAATTAGTATAGTATGATTTGAGTCAGTTTAAATGTAATATCAAATTTAAGTCAAACTAAATCAATTTTTTATAATTTGATTTTTTTATTTTAAAATATGTTATTAAGTATTAAAAATATGTTATTAAAAAAATCAAAATATTTATCAATTCAATGTAATGTTTTCACTATTTAGAGCATTGCTAAAAATTTTGTCGGTAAAGTCATTAATAATCAATATTAAAATTTGTTTTTCACGCATCAAATTTCATAAATGGATAATTGCAATTTACATAAAATAATTAAAATAGTTAATGAACTTAAAAGTAAAATAACCATTAAACTTAAGGTAAAAAATAATAAATGAAATTAAAGTAAAATAGTCATATATTGTCATACAATACATATTACTTATTGTTGGCCAATAAACTTAAAGTGAAATAGTGATTAAAAAAGATGAATGATCTACTTACTTTTACTTATACTTACTACACTTAATATAGACGGTTTTGATGAAAAACTTGTGAAAAAGGTTGATCTTCCTAATGAGGATGGTACGACGGAATTGTCAAATGAGTGGGAGGATGTCTTCATGGCCTCTACCATCTTAGGCTGGGAATTTCATCATTAGGTAAGGTGTAGATACTTTAACACATAGGATGTTGAGGGTAGATCCTCCAACTATGACATTGTATGAGGTGGTTGTGTTTACTAACAAATATTTCATGTTTAGTGATTTGACGTGTTTATTACTTTCGAACTTAGTCGAGGGTTCCACGAAGCCTCTTTTGTTGATTGCTTGGTTTGTGAATCCTAGTAGGGGTGTTGTTGTATGACTTGATGTTGTCTTCGGGCAATTACATCCAAAGGAAAGTGTTCCAATATAAGATGTCGGTCAAGCTACCTTAATTTACGAGGGTTTTTTGTACTTCCCAATTGGAGATTTGAACTAAGATGATCGTGGTATCGTTGTGATTTGGATGCATGGCCAGGAAATCGTTGTCAATAAAAGTATTGAGAGGTAGTGATCTAGGTGACTTACCCTATGTTGTGGTGGTACTGTGGTGGCAACTTACCGTCGTACATGTTATTGCTAGCAGCAATTCTACCAACTCATTATGCATTAGCATATTAACCATCTCCTAAAGGGAGTTTTAGGAATGGTATTGTCGCCAACATCGGTTATCCTCTTTTTTCATATGTACGATGGTTGTTCGGCGTTATATGGCAAGATGGGTGGAGTTGTAACAATTTGAGGTCATCTTTTACAATCGTGTCAAGGTTGTTGATTGTCATGGAGATCCTTAGTGCATCACTATCCATAATGTGATTCTAGTGAGAGATTGTGTGTGATTGGGGGATTGTTTCACTCTAGACCCTATAATGGGGCCAAATGTTCTTACCAAAATTTGTAAGTGCTCTAATGATGAGGTTGTCGTCTTGATTACTCCAATATTTGTGCTAGTGGTAGACATCTACAAAGATACTCTGATGCTCAAGTTAGAGGGATGTCTAGGTTAAAAATGAAATTGTGATAGAATGATACTTGATGTCTATATATGTGTGATTGATCTTATCTTTAGGTTTTTGATAATGTTGTATGATATCTTGGAAATATTGTTATTGATTGGAGGAGATAGTGCTTTTGATAAGTGAAGATATTATGGTAGGTGCTTGATTACCATTTTTTAGAAAATATTCATGTCAAGATATCCTATTAATCGCATGAGATTTTACTTTATGATGAGGCATTGGAGTAATCTCACAATATTATTAATACATATTTATAATTATATATAATTACATTTATTTATTTATAATTATTTATAAATAAAATTAAGCATGTATTTATGTATATAATTAAGCACAAATTCAAAGAAAGCATGCATATAATATTATTTATGCTATATACAATGTTCACTATAGTGACAAGACCTGGATTGGGTATAAATTGTTGGTGAAACACTGAAACAAGTGACAATGAAAGGAGGCAGGGCAGGTATTGCATTTAAAGGGAATGAAGAGTGCTTCAAAGTTCCAACCTCCACCATGGAACCAAAGACCTACCAGACCTTCAAGTTGGTGGAACCAGTTAATTCATCTTTCCTTTTAGAATCTCCTCAACTTACTTTTCATAAAGGTAAAAGATACCAACATCAATACTCCATCTCATGCATTTAATCATCTCTGTCTTAACGAATTGCTTACAAGTCTTTCCTAATGCCATGTGGTCCCGTCATAGGAAAAAAACAAAAGTTTTATCTTCAATCGTTTTTTCCAGAAAATATTATAAGATCACGAAATTAATGCATGTATTCTTAGATGTAGATTAAATTTATTTTTAAATGTTGGCTAAACCTTGATTTTAGAGTGCTTATGGGTTGATGAACACTCCTACTTAGTCTTGAGGTATTTTTAATAAAATTTCTCTAATAATCATATCTTATGATTTTTCGACTCGCATCTAGAGCAACAATACTTCTGTATATTGAAAGTGTTTATATATATACATTGATTCAAGATATTTGCTTTTACAGACAGCATAGTAAACAAAACGATATTTGGCTTTACTATGAATAGATGATGGAATCAATCGATAACAATAGCAAGAGAAAAAAAAAACAGCTAGACACGTGTTGTCGTTCTAGAATTAAATACGAGGTTATGGAATGTGAGATCAAATTTTATGCGTGTTGCGTAAACAGAAGACATGATCCTAAAGCTATGGGAGCATTGATGAAACTAATTCATGAAATCACAATTAAATATGTCAGAAAAATGGGTACCCCGTTGTTTTATTTTCAATGAAATTCTAATTGTGACACTTACGCGCCACATGATTAGTCTCAAGGTTCCTCTACTACTACTGGTTATTGACAAAAGAAAAAAAAAAGTTTATCTAGAAAACTTGGGTCAGACAAAACAAATAAATAAAATCGTATGGGCAAAGGATCCAAGATGCGATCTCCAAGACCAAAAGAGAAACCATGGTCAAGTGCACATATAGACAAATTATACCAAATTTCCATGGATTTCAAGTCAATTTAATTTATTTGTTTGTGAGCTCTACTCTAAAATTCTGAATTGAATAATTTTAGATTCGATTTTTATGTGTATTAAAATAATATTTGATTAGCAAAAATTATATTTTATAAATATAGATTTTAAAAATATTATTATATTATTCTATTTAATTAAAATTTGGAGAAAATTTAAAAATCCACATTAATTGATTAACTCTCATGACAGACTCAGCCTCCAAACGATAGGCAAACTTATAGGTCGTATTTTTGCCCTAAATATATAGAACTACACACATTGAGGAATAATCCATAAAAGCAACAAGTGAAAAATAAAAATTAAAGCTCCAACAATAAATACGGTCCGAAAACATGCATTAAAAGAACATAACTACCAAAATTTCAACATGAATCCATCCACCGAACCTTCCCTTTCATTCTCAAATTTATTACACCATTTTCCATGAAAGGTCCCCCCCTCCATGAAAAAAAGATTTATACATAACTAAGTCCATGGATATAGATTATTTCAAGATCAAAACACGTAGTAAAGTTTTATTTATTTTTTAAAAGTAAAAATTTAATTACGTGTTAAGTAAAAATTGACTAAAAATATAAGAGAAATACTTACCACATTCTTCTTACCATTGTTTTTCTAACACTCACTTCATTATAAGTTTAAATTTATTAAAAAGAATCACAAATTTGATAAATTTTACATCTCTTTCAGTGAAAAGTTTATTACACAGACTAGAATTATCATATAAATGTTCATAATCTTACAAATCACGACATTATATATATTTAAGTTTTTAATTTAATTATAAAAAATAATAATGCTACTTAATTATATATATCATTTGAAAACTAGTTAAAATTATATAATACAAGAGTAACTAACAACAAGATCTAATAATTTTTTCTCTTATCAAGATTCTACATTTAATAATGAATTTACTAAAATTTATTATTTTTAATAAATTTTGGTTAGTAATAATTTTTTAAAAAAAAATTAGATAAAATGTTAGTCATCATTCGTCAAAATATAGATACATGATTACCTAGACCATATAATAATATTTTCGACAATAATAAATGAAAATTCCCCTAGAATAACAAATTGACATAAAAGTTAATCATCCAATTAAACTCCCCTAAAAAATACTATTAAATACAAAACTAACAACAGAAGAAAAGAAAAGAAAAAAAAGACAAAAGAGTTGCGAAGAAGAGAAGCACGATGGAGCTAGCAAGAGGAGCAAAACCTAGACATCGACACTGCAACTCTGCAAGAGCTGAAGCTTGAGCGGCGCAGCCACGACCCCGACGGCGGTGGCGCGGTCTCCGTCGAGGCTGATGAAGGCGGGGCAGTTAACATAAAGATGGTAGCGTCCGGAGACCCAAGAGCCGACCTTCCACTTGAGGGCGCCGGTGAGCCTGACGTTGAGCATGAGGGCGGCGGCGCGCTGGTCCTGGCGGAGGGCTTCGAGGAGGAAGGGCGCGACGGGGACGGCGGCGGCGTAGAGGAAGGGGGACCAGAGGGTGAAGTCGTGGTGGCCCTGGTAGGCGTCGGGGAGGGCGGTGGGGAGGGAGATCTGCTGGCTCCGGTAGGCGGCGTGGAGGCGGAGGTGTTGGTAGTAGACGCCGATGCGGGCGTTGGGGTTGTGGCTGGAGAGGGTCACTTGCATGGTGAGGGAGAGCGTGTTGGGCGTGGCACTGGAGAGGTTGAAGCTGTAGAGGGTCGCGTCTTGGAGGATGACGTGGGGCTTCGTGGGCCTGAGGATCAGGAAGATGAGGAGGATCGTCAGGAGGATCACCACCAGGAAGGAGGTGCCGCCGATCAGAATCAGCCGCAGCACGTGCCGGCGCTCCGCCTCGTGGTGCCCGCATTCCTTGATGGACATGGTTGGAGGGTATGAGTGAGTCAGGAAGTGGAGTGTGTACGTATATATGCAAGGATGAACTATGATAATGCAAAATCTTTCTACGTGTTGCTTCTCTTCTACACCTTGAAAAAGAAAATGAAATAGTAACAGAAAAACAAGTATAATATAATGTCTCATAAAAAAAAAAATCCAAATTTAGAATATAAAATTTAAACCTAACTCAATCCTATATAATTTATAAGACAAGGGTCACTCTTCGCTTAGAATAGTAAAAAATAATATATCTAGATAGATCTGATATTATTTTAAAATAGTAAAATTGAGTCTAATTCAATTTTATAAAATTAATTTTTAAAATAAAGATTACTTCATTTATATATTCTTTAATATTATGTTAGTATAGTAATTTTGTATCTAACTTTATACAGTAATAATTACTCTTCATTTATATAATCAATGTTGGGTTCATTTATTTGATTTTTTTTTTGTTTCGTTTTATTTTAGTTTTAATTTCCATATTAGCGGTGTGAATTCAATTAAGTAGGTTACAGGATCACATGTTTTCTATGGCATAAATTAATGACAATGTCAATTATATATATTAATGTAGGTATTACCTATGCTAGAAGCCTCGCAGATTTGGGAAGTATGGTTAAATTGTTATGAAGTTGAATTAACTAAAATGAGTTGCAGTTGCACAGTACGTCCTTTACTGTTGAAACATTAATGGGTAAATGGTTGTCGATCCTTGTCTGTGGCATGGTATGATATATTATATAAGGCAGTTAGATGGTTTCATTAACTATTATACTACTATATGTTAAGTTGATGTTAATTAGTACAGGACTACAGGTACTGTAGTTAGAAATTTCGAGAACAGTGAAGAAGATTGCTACTTGCTACCTAGACTTCGGAAAAGACGAGACACCATTCGTCACTTGATATCAACTATTCAGTCGGTGATCTAATTAATTGTAATTTGTAAGAAGACAATTTTTATGATCTAAATTTGGGTTTCCCTGAAATCGATTTTTACTATAAATGCAGAAAATTTAATTTGAGATGAGGTATTTATCTATTTAGTATCTATAAATTCTTGAGAGAAGTTATTTCGTGTTCGATAAAGATATTCTTCGGTAATAAATAAAAAAGAAAAACCTTGCAATATAAGGAAAATAAGATCTGCTAGATAATAGACTAGAGTGCAAATAGATCCGGATTTTCTGACTTTAAAATATCAAAGTTATAGTAACTTAACGCATCTCAATCGTTGGATTTGTAATAATAGATCAGATTATAACACGTGTACAAAATATATTTTAATTTAAATGTACACGTGTCACATTCTAATCTATTATTACAAATCTAATGGTTTAAATATGTAAAGTTTCCCTCAAAAACTGAGGGATCTATTTCCGAGTGCAAATGCAGATTTTCATTGTTTCATTTTGCAGAAGAAGTCAGAAAAGTGAATGCTTGTTTTGATAATTCCACAACCTTATGCCAAGGAGTGATGAGGATATCATGTGCCTTTTAATTTTTCTAAGAGTTCGAGGTCAAATCAAATTCAAATAAAAAATAATGAAATTGTGACAGGGAGAAGAAAACACATCAACAAAACAGCACGCACTTGTCTTTATGACAATACTTTCTAACATGATGTTACTATTTAATTATGGCGTTACATGTTCAGAGCATTTATTATAGCGTGGAACGCGCGTTTTATTTATTTAAAAATTAAGTTCGTTAAAAAAGTAAGACTATCTCATTTCTCTCTTTTTAAATATGTTTTCAAGTTTTTTAAATTTAGAATAATTTTTTTAATTTATAATTATTATTTTTAATTTTTAAAATTTTAAAAATATTATTTTAATTCTTTAAGTCATAAATAACATATCTAAAAGTGATAGATTAAGATAATTAGATAGTATCAACCAAATTTAATGTAATATTTTTTATACGATAATATTTAACAAATTTTCTAAAAGATTTGAATATAAGAATTAATATAAGATTTTTTTTTTTAATTATTGGAACTAAAAAAATTAATTTTAAAATTTAAAGACTAAAAATAAATTTACCTTCAATTTGAGAGATTAAAAATATATTTAAGTCTTTTTAATTTTTTTAATATACATTTTGGTCTCTCAAGTATATTTGATTTTGTCTTTCAAGTATCCTAATTGTGTAATTTTTGGTTTCTCAATTTTTAATTAAACGATTTTAGTCCTTAAAGTACCACATTCATATGATTTTAGTCTCTAAAGTATCTCAATAATATAATTTTTTACTTATTTAATTAAGTTACATGTATTAGTAATTTAATGATATATATATCATTTAATACACAAATAAAATTTGTATTATATAAAATTTAAATAAGTCAAAAATTGTATAATTGTGATGTTTAAGTCACTAAAATCATATAATTGTAATAATTGAGAGATTAAAATTACTTAATTAAAATTTAAGGACTAAACTCGCTCATTACAATACTTGAAGAATTAAAATTATTCAATTATAACCTTCTTTTTAATGTTACTATAATTTTTTTCGTCTATTACATTAAAGACTAATCTCACTTATAGTATTGTGATTGTCACTGGTTTGACAAATGTTTACATGTGAAGAATATTAAATATAGATTTTCCACTACATATATTATCTCCACAATATAGTACAAGATGCCTAATCATTAAGTCAACACATCAAATTTATAATGTTTAATATTTAAATACACAAATTAAAAAATATAATTAATACTTTTAGAAAAATAATATAATTAATACTTTTAGAAAAATAGTAACTTTTAATATATTTTGTCATTTATGTCAATTAAATTTTCTTCCATTTATATTTTTATTTTTCATTTCATAATAAATATCTCATCTCATTTTGTTTTATTTTTTTTTTGGTCATGCGACATGTTTTCTCTGACTTATTTGATTAGAAATTAATCTCGTTCATAATACTATGATTGTCACTAGTCTGACAAAATTTCACGCAATAAAAAACAAATCCAAATTTTTTTGCTATATAAATAGTCCCCACAAAAAAGTGAGTGTAGGGTGCTTAATCATACTAAGTCAACCCATTAGATTTATAATATTTAGGATAAATTATATTTTTAGTTTCTTTATTTATGTTTAATATTCAATGTAGTCCCAATATTTTTAAAAGGTTCAATTTGATCATTTTATTAAAAAAAATCTTCAATTTGATCTTTTTATTTTTTAAAATCTTCAATTTGATCATTTATAAAATTTCTTTATGCATATTTTATCTTATAGAAAAATTTGTTATATTTCATTTTATTTTAAAAATATTTATAAAAGAATTTATTCAAACAATGAAATCAATGTTGTTTTACTTAATTAAATAATGGATGTATCGATTTTAGAAAAAGAAAAGAAAATTAATGAAGGATTTGGTCCCCCAAAATTCTGTTAGGTGGCTGAGACATTGTGGGGTCTTGATTTCCAAAGATCAGTCACCATATATTAGATTCATAGCTTGTAGCTTTATAGTAGTCGGAAGCAAGTGCTTTACTACATATGTATGTGATTACTTATTGTATACACCCACCTCCAAGTCCTATTCAATATAGTCTTTCAAGTTTTAACTTCATGATTTCAAAAGCATTAAAATAAGAGAGTTTTTTGGCCCACACAAGCTATCAAGCAAGGTTCAATAGTTTGAGATTTGCATCGTATTTATCTTCGCCTGTGTCTATTTTCATTTCCTCTACGGTGACATTGAATCTTACAAATAAACAAAAGGGGTAGTGGCATTTTCTTGGAACCTACACTTTGTATATCCCATAACACTATCTTTTTATCTTCAGAAAACGATTCAAAATTAAAGGGAACGGACAAAATACAAAAGCTATTTAGGAATAAAGCAATACAGAGTCACATGATATCCCTACGTACACTGATGTAAGATTCAAATGAGAACAAAAATCGTAAATTAAAGGGAAGGAAAAGCATATGATAAAACTTAAAAGGGCGAAGGAAAGGAATCATTTTCAATCCAAAAACTTTACCATTGTAAGATAATTGCATTTGTTTGCAATATTGGATGTATGATTGAGAGCAACGTAAAGGAACCAAAGTTGTAATAAGAGCGAATGACGAAAAGGGAATAGATAATCAACTAAAGTTCTTGCTTGTGACGAACGGGTTTACAAAATATGTATTATTTTTATTTTCCTATTATCGTTCATTAACAATTTACAATAATCTGTCATGATTATTATACTTACGGATCATCTACTACTAGTTAGTGGTGAAAAGACAACTAACCACTTAAGATTATATACTCGTGATATATGGATATGTACAATATAATATGTATATAAACATAGTGTAACTCTACAAGTATATACAATGTATGTACAATCATCTAGTAAGTACAATATAAATAATTTTAAGTTATCGATCAAGTAACGTTTATACAAGACCTCTTAAAATAGTTAGAAGCTACAAGCCATCAGCATGGCTCCACAACTCTTATCAAGCTCTTATTATCCCTATCATGCTTCCATAATCTAACCACCAGAAAACATGTAAGCGTAAACTATATTTAAAAGAATACAAGTATAAGAATGAAACATCTATACTACTTGTCAATATGCAAACCATCAAATCAACAACTCATGGCTCACGCATCATACTACAATCACCAAATTCACCAACATGTTTGAAAGTTAAACACACAAGCAATTCAAACATTCACCACAATCACATCATACAACAAGGTATTCACACTATGCATATGAACAATAATCAACTCACACCACATCATATACATACACTATCACTAATAACTATCACTAATGTGTCGTCACACATTTACCTACTAAAATCTCCTAACACACTTGAGCAATTTAAGTAGTTTGATCTTATTGAACCAACTTGATCGTTTTCACACTCAATACACCCGCTATATTGACAACTAAAATGGGATACCTGTAACCCCCTCTCCAAATTACATATGCTAATCATAACTAATTATTTATGGTTACTAATATTTATATTATTAGTATAATATGTAGAAAAGATGCTTAAACAAATGAAGATATTTATATTAAAAATAAATTTATTAAATACAAGTCACTAGATATTACAAACCATTTTATAACAACTTAGTAAAATAAAACCCCCCATCGTATGCTCTGGATTTTTGCATCTGACCTTCTAACTGCACATCCAATTTTCCTACATTATGAGATCTCCAATATCTGGGTTTAAAAATATTTATGGGGTTAGACATTTAATTTCATTCACATCTCACACAAACAAATCAGACAAGTGCATAATAAGTTCATACAATCATCAATAATACACATAACAAATTGATAAGATTTTTCATTAATAATAGTCCAAATAATGCAATGTGATTATGAGAATGAGATGCAGATTTTGACTGAAAATATACTTTTAAAAATCATTTTGACTCAATACTCCATGGAGATTTTCCCTTTTGAGTGTTTAGTGAAGCTAGAGCTTAACATCACTCTATCCAGTGATTCGGCAATGCCCCACTAAACGCGAACAAGTAGACAGTAGTCAGAGTGTTAGTGCACCCGGCAGACTACCACGACACAGAATCAATAAAGACTGGCCATCTATGGGATTGCCCATGCCCAAACACTCCCTAGACCAAAGGTCTATCCCCCAGACCAGAGGTCCCGTCTTACCCATTCTACTCATACCCCGTTTACTATCTTCTGACATTGGTAACATAAAACAAATACCTCAGTCAGACTTTCACAACTATATCAAGCTCTCTCTCACTTTATCTTTTTCTTTATCCATCTCGTACTGCCAACTGTCCTTGACAGTACCCACTATCATAATCAATCTCTTGCCACCAATGTCTCAGATAGTAAACATAAAGAAAAGAATTCACGTAAAAAGTATCATTTCAAAATTACAAAACTTGTTATTTTTCTATCAAATATCCTTAGTACAAAATTCATTTATCAAATATTTATTTTTTTGAAATTCTTTTCTTTTCCCCCCAAAAATCTTTTGACTCAAAAATGACATTATGCAATATGCAATATGCATCACTATTAATCTATCACTTCAAAAATTATTCTCAATCAAACTCTTCAAATACAATTCAAACAATTTATTATATCCTTTTGAACATTTTTCCGTAATTTTATAGCTTAAGGTTTTAGTAGAATAATTTTTTTCTTGTTAAATCCTTAGAGAATTTTTATAAATTTTAATTTAGAGATTTTCTCTCTTAACTATATTTATTCTTAATCTACACTCAATAAATTATTATTTAAGTTATTGATTACTTAAATTTTCTTAAATTGAGTTCCTCATATTTTACAACATTCTCTCAACGCTGTCCGAGAAACAGTTAAATTAGATAATAAAATACATGTTATTGAATTTAGAAAATTTAGTTAAATAATGCTACATAAATTTCATTCATAGTAACTTACGTAATATTTAATATATATAATAATTTGCAGAAACTTATAGATAAATAGTTACAAAATTTAGGATGTTACAATACCAATCCCTCCTCTGATTTCTTGAGTGTCTTTACTTATACTAGGAAAGTCCAGTTCCACAATTAGGATTAGTATAGTTGGGTATAGACATACCACGACCTTAGCATGCATTACCAAGTCATTTGTGAAATTAGCTCACTAACTATTCTCAAGGAACCATGCAACCTTTCCAATACCCAGTTAAGGGTTGTAGCCTTCGATTTCATACTTTACTCCAACATTGACTAAAGACTTAGAGGAGACTCAACAAAATCCACTCCAAGAGTTTCATATCTACTCAAGAAGGGTTTTTCAGTCATTGGCCTCCTAGAGCGCCACAACAAGATTCTTTACATTAGATCTTCAACTATCAAAAACATATTTCCTTTAGTCTTAAATCAATCAACATACTTTAATACCCACACCATTCTTAGTATCAACATCACAACATACATCATCTATATATATTACCCTAGGTTAATACATATAGAGTTCAAATCAGATAATTCCAGTATAGCACACCAATGCTTACCAACTCATTCAAAAATAACATACCAATGCTCAACATCTCAATCAAGTGTAGCATATCAATGTTTATTCAACACTCTAACCATGTAACTATAGCATATCAATCTACATAGCATATCAATGTTCATCACTAATTTTAATTATACAATTATAGCATACCAATGCTCATCAACACCATACATCATACAACATTCAATAGACTCACATGTTCTATTCATGTTCACCAAATCATTCACGAGGAAATGTGCAAATCATAACACAACCCACCCTCGACACAACTTACCTCACGCTTGACACCATTGGGGCAAGAAGTTCTCTGCCTCGCCCATGTCTGGTGCTACTCAACTACGCCTAGCGTGATTGAGGTAGGAAACCCTTAGGACCTTACATCTGATGTAGTAAAATCCCATGCTCAGTCTCATGTCAACTAGAGAGGATTCTCTCTTCTCACGTCTTGAGTCACTCCTTTGGCGCTTGACACTAATACAAACAGAGACATTCTTTCACCTAATGCTCGACACTATTCAAATCACGCTCGACATTACCAAGCAAAGACTTCTCCTAACCCACATCCGAGGCCACCAATCTTGTCCCCAACATGAATGAGGCAAAGAGCTTCTAACATGATTCTTGCTTGGCGCCATGAAGGTGTGCCTAGCGCGACACTAGAGTTTTACAATTGAAGACCCCAAAAATTGTCTCAATCCACCTAAAAAACAACCAAACCATACATGAAATACACCAAAACATATATATGCATCATAAGTGACTCAAATCCACACATGCAACCACATATGGGATCAATTCACCAAGTTCATCTTCATAATCAAAAACATCAAAATGCACTCCCTTCCATCCAAGCATCCAAAAATCTCAATCATATAACCACACACTAGTGGAAAAAAGACTTTTAAAATTGGTTATTTTTAACTTTTAAAATCGGTTCCATAACCGATTTTGAAAGAGCCGATTTTAAAAGTTAGACTTTTAAAATCGGTTAAAAGCCTGGCAGTGGAAAATAAATTAAACTGGAACGGACCGTTCCAGTCTGTCCAAAATGCCTAAAAAATAACTTTAATACGGGGCGTTCTCATTTGGAGAACGACCTGTTCTCCTTGTAGAACGGGGCGTTCTCCTTGGAGAACGGCCCGTTCTACATGGAGAACGGCCTATTCTCCTTGCAGAATGGCCCGTTCTGCAATGAGAACAACCCGTTCTCCTTGCAGAATGGCCCGTTCTCCTTGGAGAACGCCCCGTTCTAGGTTTGACATTTACCAAATCTGAACCTACAATGAAAATAGACGAGAAAAACATGAGAAAACGAAAAGAGACACAAGAAGAACATGAGAAGACGAAAATGAAAACAAAAACGACAATGAAATTTACCTTATTGGAGACTTTAGAAAATGAGAGCGTCAGATATTAATAAAAGGAATGGAGGGAAAGATTAAAGAGAATGAGAATGGAGGGGAATATAAAAGATTTCTGACGATACTTTTAAAATCGATTATTGAAGAACCGATTTTGTATACTACATACAAAATCGGTTATTGAAATAACTAATTTTAAAAGTAGTACTTTTAAAATCGGTTCTTAAATAACCGATCTTAAAAGTAACACTTTTAAAATTGGTCATAAAATTAACCGATCTTAAAAGTGTTCATGTTATTTACAAAATTGCCTTCGCGTCACTTTTAAGATTGGTTACCTTGTAACCGATCTTAAAACTCCGATTTTAAATCCAATTTTTGCACTAGTGACATCAGATGAAAAAACATCATGCAATCACCAAATCACATATCAAGAACTACTCCCAACTTTTCTTACCTCTACTCCAAGCCAACCAAGAAGTAGAAGAGGAAGAAGGTGAACTCTAAAAACCATGAAGAACACTCTATGCCACCACTGATCCTTGACTTTGAGAAGCTTTGAATCCTAACTAGCTACAAGGAAAATGCAGCTCAAGACTCATGTGAATCTAAGAGAAGAAGAAGAATGTTTAGACACTAAAGTTACTCACTCTATTCTCATTTTAAGGTCAAGTTAAGTTTATGAGTCTTAGTTCTTAAAAGAAATCCTATATATTTTTTCCACTTAAGATTAACTGGACCTTAGGCCAAAGAACCTTCAACACACCACAACACATACAACACTAACAAACGGTACAATATTAAACGATTTATTGACAATAATATTAAATAAGTTTTTATTTATTTATTTACATTAGTATATATTTCAAAAAGTACATTTTTATTGTCTGAAAGTATATGTTTTAATCTTTCAAAAATATTTTTTTTACAAAGAATAAAATTAAAAAATATCTTTTCAAAAAAATCCTAAATCCTATATATATATATTATAACAAAACACGATAATTGAGTCCGTCTAGTACATTGTTACAATAAAATTTTTTTTTGCTATAATATAAATTATTTATAAAAATCTAAAATATAATTTTTATTTTAAATATTTATTTATATAAAATTTAAATATAATTAAAATTTTCAAATATAATATTTATTTATATATAATTTATTATAAATTTTAATTATATGTATATAAGAATTTAACATGAACATTGCAAACATCTCAAAATACTAATTATTACGATTTACGTATAACTTTAAAAGTTAACGCAGTTCGAATTTTAAATTCACGAAACTGATTTTTAAGAACATTATAAATCCACGTATTTAAAAGTTATTAAACAAATGTTAGATTAAAAAATAAAAACTTCGATAAAAACTTTAGTTTTGTATGCAAATTTTATATTTCATAAATGTATTGTTGAGATATAATTGAATTCTCACATGATTAAAATAAGAAAATAAGCATAAATTTATAGATACATAAAATTTCTGTTAATAAAAAGTCTTTTGAATAATAATAAAAAATAAAATCATAAAAATTTATACTTAAAATAAATAATATCATACTAAAGGAGATATGTGTGAACCCGTGCACAATATTAGTACTGATAAAAAAATTTCCATTTAAATTTAGGTTTTTTTTCCCTATATCCAATAGCTAATTAATAACCTTATTATTACTTTAAAGTATAAATTGATTGAACGCTTTTCATAAGTACGGGACTTCCTCCCTCATTGGTAGCGGCCGAGCATTAAATCGATACCCGAACCGAATTCGAAAAATTTGATAAAAAATATTGTTTTTGGGTGGGTTTAGGCGAGTTTTATGGATAAATCGGGTTAAAATTTTGATTTTATACGGGTTTAGTTGAGCGTGTTCGATATTGAGCGTATAACTAAACAACAATGATCCAAACTTAAAAGTCTTTATTTCAAGTATAATATAGTCATCAATTTGTAACTTATTTTTTTCATTTTTCTCATAACGTAGATATTTATTTTGTCTTCTCCTTCCTCATTCAACTTCTCAACACACTAGTCCATTTTTAGAGTTATCTTTTTACTTCTTTCTTTATCTTTCTTTTCCATCTTCTTATCTTCATTTTGAGTACAACTTGTGCGACTGTGATTTCTTATGTGTTTGTAATCTAACTTTAGATTTCTTTTACATGTAACAACTATGAATTTTGTTATCTTTTATTTTTGCTTCTTTAGTTTGTAAATGTTTCAACTAGGAATCTACTTACACCATATACTGTCACCTTCGTTCTATTTTTATACACTATTTTAAAAATATTTTTTTATCATTTTAAGCTTCATCTTCATTAAGATAAATTGGTCTACAAAAAAATTCAAACCTGATTGTACCCACCTGCTCAAATCCGAATCCGTTTTAACCCGAACCGCCTCAAATTGAAAGCTCAGTCGATCGGATATGGGTCATATTTTTTCAAAATTAATTTACAACGGGTTAGACATTTTTCATCCAAACCCGACCAAACTCATCCATTGCTCACCCCTACTCATCGGTAACCATATTCAGTCAGACCATAAGAAAAGAGACTACTATATATGGTGGGAATGTATCTACAGTTCCAACCCATCTTTTGTGATATATAATTGAAATTTTAAACTTTGGAGAAGAAATAATAACATCTAAAAATGTATTGATTGAAACCATGATTACATTGAAACATGTCAGAATTTATGATATTTCATCAGAATAGACTAGACTTTCACTTCTGATACAAAGCAAATTGGTTCAATTGGCTGAGAAAAGTATCTCAATTGTACTAAATCACTTGCTATCAAGTATAATTCTTTTTAAAAAAAAAACTAAACTTTTGATAGGAGTAAATTCAGATCCTTTAAATAAAATCTTTTTAAACAAAATCTCGAATTAGTACTAGAATTAATCGATGGATGAATGAAAAATATGATTGAAAGAGAACATCGATCACTATTGAGATTTTACTCATTTGCAAACTAATAACAATTTAAAAAAAAAAAAGAACTTTAAATGATAGTTTAAGCATGGCCTTTAATGAAGATCTTAAGTGCTCCACACTAAGTAGTATATATATGATCAACTGAGTAATAGTCAAGGGGTAAGAAAAATCCCCACGAGCTCTTTAGCTTTCTCTTGATAATTGGTGTTTTCACTCGAGCCATTCTATACTCACTTTTCACTTCTTTCTAGTCTTTCTTCTTGCATGCAAAGTCATTTACTCATACAAAGCCATTTCGAGAACCACTTTCGTGCAGTTATCCACTCTTGTTTCATTCTTGCACCAAATCTTTCAACCATGGACGACCCCAAAAAGTTGTCATCACCTCTATACACTATCCACGATTACTCCACGTGGAACCGCACCTATGCTGCCATCACCACTTTCTTTGCATTTCTTGGAGAATGGATGATCTTGTTCATCACCTTTTCACTAGCCTTGTTCTTCGTCCCCCTCACCCCTTCCTTCACTCTCCACTCAACCACCACTTCCATGCTCAACGTCACATCTCATAACACCTTCAAAGCCAACTTGGGTGTGAGTTTCTTCGTCGAAAACACCAACCCTTTAGGTGGCACCATCAACTACGATTCCTTCAACTTCTCACTCTTCCAACGCCAAAAATCACTCTCAACTTTCTCTCTCCAACAAGACACAGCAACACTGCATGCAAAGTTCCCCAACGTGTCCGTGACCGTTGATGAATGGGGTCATCAACATCAGGGAACATCATCGTGTGGATTTGCCTACTTGGACTTGTGGTTCAGCGTTGATGCTGCGAGGGACACGCTTCAAGGCCATTGTGGTGAGGTGAGGTTTGAACTGTGTGGTTCGTCTGATGCAAACAATGTTGAACCATCGTTTCTTGCATCGTGTGATGTTTATAGTGCCTTGGTGCACAAGGTTAGGCTTGGCGTGTTGCTCTTGTTGATCCTTCTTCTTGTTGGTGCTGCGCCAGTTCCAATCCTCGTTGAGCAATTCTTTTGATTTTGAATCTTGATTCTCGTTTTCTGCTTTTTCTTGAAGCTGCATGTGAATTTGGTTTTGTATATAGTCATGGATTTCCATTCCATGTCATGTCACTACTTTTATCTTGAACAATGAACACCGACAGATTTGTATATACTCCATTCTTGGGGTACCCCTTGAATATTCAATCCCACGTGTAAATAGCTGTATCAAAGTTTAGTTTCTTTGTACATTTATTTTTTCCTGATTCAGTTAATCGATAAAATTCTTTCATGGTTGAGTCCCATTTGTGTAATTAATAAATTTCAGAGGTGTGAGAATGAGTCAAATTTGGTGGATTAACCGGCCTCGGCATCCCTCTCAATCGGATTCAATTAACTCGTGAGTTAATCAGATTTAAGTTTAAGTGAATTTAGTTAATGTGGTTAATCTATTATAATTATATATATATGTTTATGTTGTTATTATTTAAAATTTAATTTGATTGAAATTTTTTTATACATTCATATTTGAATCAATAATAGATTTAATTTTTTATATAAAAAATTATAATTCTTTATTTTATTTAGTTAAAATAACAACATATAATTAATTTTTTAATTTTTTAAAAATTTAGTAAATCAATCCATCTATCAATAGCCAAACCCGAATTGAAAATTTTCTAATTTACTAAAAAAGTGAGTCAAGTTAAATTAACTTTGTTTAAATCATTAATCTATAATGAAGTAACTCGTATGAATCAGATTGATTCACATTCACACCTCTTATAATTTTACTTGCATTTCCATCTTAATGCAAATCACAAGAATTAAAATTGTACCTCAAAGAGGCACGACACCAAACTAAAGTCTTACATGCTCAAGACAAAATCTATAATAGTAATATTGAATTTGCTTGAATATAAATTTAAAAGTGTTTTATTTTTTTTAAATCTATTTAAATGCAAGTAAAAAATATTTAAAGAGCTTTTTTATTGAAAATAAAGAATATTTAATATTTTTAATAACTTTTTTTCAAAAGTATTTCTTAGTTTATATTCAAATAGGCTTCTGGCAGAAGAAAAACTCTTCTAAAATTGTAGTCAACATGAATAAATTGTAGTCAAAATGAATAATTAATCGATGAAGTTAATTAACTTTTTATTATGTTGAACACTTGAGCTCAATGGTTTCCTGAAGCTTCTTTTTCCATGAAACTAAACACCGATTCTATAGATGATGTTGAGGTTGATTTCCTCGTGCTGTCAACGAGTTTGAACCATTGGCTTCCGGGGTCGCACGTGTTATCTTTGCTCAGGCATTTGCAAGGGTTGGTGACAATGATGTTCTTGGTGTCTACATCAAGGCACACATCAGAAGCATTGTTGATTTGACTTGAGAGGTGCATCTTTGAATCAGAGATCATTTCCCATATTGAATTGGAACCTGAACATGTATTTCCAAGTTTTGCTTGCTTCCCTTCTCCCTCTGCTTGTAAACAGAAATAGGTACCCTTTATTGATAGAATCTTCTGGTCACTGTATTCCCATCCATCAGAACTAGAACAAGGTCCCAAACTCAACGGATGAATCAGTGACTTTCTTAAGATACAAAGACCAGTTAATGGGTGAAAAATCACTTTGTATGGTTCAGCTTCTGATAGTCCTGGCCCTGCAATATGTCAAGAGAAATCCAATAATTACATTGATCATGATAATAATATACATTAGTATGTGATATGAAATAATGACATCTTATACCTTGATCCTTTCTAATAATTACAATGTAAAGTGGGGTGTTAAGTAAATGAGGTGTGAGTCACTAATTAATTAATGCTTTTTTTAATTATTATATGACACAAGATCACTACGAATGTGGATCAATCTTCATATGATATGTTACTAAGATTTTTAATTTATAAAAAAAATTAATAATAGGACTCAATCATATGTCATGTACATATTGGTTAAGGCCATACAGTATCATAGATCATGCAATAATTACGAGCATACTTTCTTACCGATAAACTCTTTCTAGCTAATTAATTAAAAATTCATGCAGGTCTCACTAATTTGAAAATAAAACCTTTCGTAAGAGCGTCTCTCAGAAAAGAAGTATGTTTGTGTTGTTAGTAATTTTTTTTTAGTAAGAAAAATTACAACCATAATTAATTAAGATTGAACCCAAGTGTAATACATCTATCTTAGGTTCTTAACTTCCAACCACCAAGCTCATCTTAGTAGTTTTGATAACATTTATATAAGAAACTAACATATGAAATATTATTATCATTATGATTTGTTATTTATTATACCTCGAAAAGGAAGTTGAATAGCTGAGATCCTCTGCAAGAAGCTTGTGTTCCTAACCTGAGTCCAATCCGAACTGAGAACACCAAAATACTCAATCATTCTAACAACTCCTTGTCTAATGTAATAGCTCCCACCCAGTGTCCACAAGGCCCAATCCAAGTCAAGCTGGGCCACAAGTGCCATGAAGCAGCTGAAATACCTATTGTCATTCACACTTGTGCCTCTCAAGTCCAACCCAAACTCACTAACAAACAAGGGCCACCCTTGGTCCAACAAGAAACCTGCCCTACTCATCACACTCCCTGTCACTTCCCCACACACCTGGTTTGGGTTCCCTGAGGCCCATGCTTGACCATCACTGAAGCTGTACCAGTGCACCTCAAACACTAGTTTTCCACTGAAGCTCAGTTTCACTCCCTCGTTTCTAATGAATGATAGATCAGTGTCGAAATTTATGCCAGATAGAATCACAAGAACATCTGGATTCGCTGCATGCACTGCTTCTGCTCCTTTTGACATGTACCTATGCATGATTCATAATATATAGTATAATTTGTCATCCCCATCAAGGGTGTGTTTCAATTAAAGTTATCATAACTTGAATAGCATAATCAAATTAAAGAAAAAAGATGGAGGTATGAGCAGAATAGGTTGCATCAAGTTATATCCTTAAATAATCTATTGATTCATACAAATATGAAGGGAAAAGAATGAAGTATGAGGGAGTAATAAAAAAATGGTATAGATCGTAAAATAAAATAAAATGGAATTCAATCTTTATTCTATTTCATTTTTTTCCTATTTTCTTGGTCTCTAAATATTTGGTTATAAAATCAATAATTTAATTTTTATATATAGTGTTATTAAACCAAGTTATATATTATTATAAGTTTAATTCCTATAGTATATAAATTTTATCAACCAATAAAAATTAATCAACATATTCATAGGAATAACCTTTAAATTAATTATGATAAAATTTAACAAATTTATTATACATGTTAAAAAAATTTAAAATCATTTACATCAATGCATACACTATTACTTTATTATTAATTAATTTAGTATGTTAAATAATAATATAGTAGTTGTATTATTTTGTTTCATTCCATTACACAATATTAAAAAAAGGTTTAATACATAAGTGAGTCTATGAACTATTTAGAAAGGTTTAATTAGATTCTTAAACTAAAAAAAATTTATAATTGGGCATTAATTAATTTTTCATATATTTTTTTAATTAAGTCTTCCAATTAATTTGTGACGGTTTCAAACTATTATAAAACTAACAATTTGTGATGATTTTACTCACTCTAAATCTAAGAACCCAATTTTTTTTTTTTTTTACAAGATCTAACGATACAATTAAAAATTAGACTTAATTATATTTGTACTTCTTTAAATTTAAAATTTATCTTTTTAGTCCATGTCATTTCAAAAACACCAAATATTGTTTTAATCTTTGTATATATTCTTTTGGTCCTCAAACTTAAAACATGTGTTTTTAGTCTTAAATAATATAAAAAATATTATTTTTAATTTCTTAAATTAAAAATTTGTCATTTTAGTCCTTATAATTTTAAAAAAATATTATTTTATTCTCTCATGATCATTAATAAAAATAATTGAAGTGACATATTAAAATAATTTTGTAGCATTAGTTTGTTTAATGTAATGTTTTTAATGGGATCTAAGGACCCAATTAAAAATTATTAAAAATCAAGGATTCAGTAACAAGTTCTTAAAAAAAATCAAGGATTCAATATCAATTTTTTTTAATTTAAAAATTCTTAAAATTTTCATAAACATAGTGATGTATTAAACCTTGATAATACTACAAAATAAATAGACACTTTTTGAGGGTCCCAAATTACCTGTACCAGTCATTGAGATTTTGTTTGGGACCTCTTAGCTCATTTCTGAGGCTCATGCCTACCACATTAGTGACCCCTTTGAAAAGGGTGGCCATCTTGGTAAGGCCCATAATCCAAAGGTCTGGATCAAAATACTGATCCCCAAAGAACCCATTGCCGTCCATGTAACTGCAACACCACCCTGGTTGGCTCACATGATTGTCCAAAATCACCATTACATTGTTGTCTCCCAAACTTTTCACCACTTCCTGGGGACAGATAATATTGCCTTATATATATATATGTATACTTTCTTTAAATAAAAACCTGAAGATGCCTGTTTGGGCACATGGGAGTTTGGATAGTAGTAATTCCAACTACTAAATACAGTATTCAATTTCATACACATTCATGGTAACTTGGCCACAAGGAAACTATATTTGAGAGCTAATTAATTAGGTCAACAAATAATTAATGAGACATCATTAACACAAATTAAGAGGATATATTAATTGCTTGGTTAAATATCAAATATATAGACGTATGCTATAAAAAGAGGAAGGAAAAAATAGTTGTTAGGTTTATTTTTATCAGTATACTTTTGTTCAATAAAAATAGAAAATTCAAATTTTTTTGACAACTGAAATTTCAATAGAAATATTCACTGTATAAGAAAATGACTTATACATACAGATGTTTTATTCATACAAACATGATGACTATGAGCAAAGGTGGAAGTAGAATTTTGGCTTGAAGGGGTCATTTTCTTTGACCCTTATATATAAACATTTTTATATCATAATTAGTTTATTAATATTTATACTTTTTTATATCTCTTTCTATCATATTATCTCTTTCTCCTTTTCTAAGTATAAATTAACAAGATAATTTTCATCTATTAATTTATAATAATATTTTATAAACTTTAGAGACATAAAAATATTTTTATAATAATTTTAATATATTTAAAAAAAAAAGGGACTATGATTCTTCTAGGTGCTTCCTCCCTCCCTCCAGCCACCCTTGACTCATTGATTATGAGTAAAACTAAAAAGTACGTCTACCTATAAATATTTATTATAAGTAAAATTAAAGTATTTATACTTATAACTGTTTTTTTAGATAAAACTTAAAAATCGATTGTTACACAACTCACTTAATAAGTAAAAATATCAAGTAAAAATATCATCCAGCAGTAAGTTAATGTAAAATTGATATTTACCTATAAATTTTAATTTTCTATAAATTAATTTATACGTGTATGTTTGTGTTTAATTATCTTAAAAATTAAATTATGACGCCCTAGCAACATATTTATTTTCTAACCAGAGTTATTTCTTAATGTTATACTTATTAGTGTACAATTATATAGTTTTATTTCGAAAGGATAAAGTCTATACCAATTAGACTAAACCCAATGATTAATATATATTTTTTAGTGTGATACTTTTAAATGGTATTAATATTGTCGATTTAAAATATCAGTTTTTTTTTTTAAATTAATTCTTTTTGACTAAAGTACTCTCAAACTTTATTTATATTTTATCTTATTTCACTTAATAAAATAAAAAAATGAATATTTTTAATTAGTTGTCTAAATCATTCTAAAATAATCAATATATTAATTAAAACGGAGAAAAGAATTGATTGAATCATCGTTTTCTTTCAACTTTTTAAGACAAATAATCAATTAAAAATAATTGATTGGCAAAAAAAAAGACAATTAATTAAAAAATTACTAGCACGAGACACTTCTAAATTTAAAAGAACTAACCAACACAAAAAATCATTCAACAAACATCAACAAAAGGCATGATATATAGTCTAAGTTACCTTTAATAATTCCATATATGTTTAAAGTTAATCAAATAGTATGATATAAGAAGAACTAATCAATTAGGTAAGAGTGAGTAAATGTTTTGATCAGTGAAGAGTAAATGCACTTGGACTTAGGTAGTCGTACCTGGTAAGCTTTGATGAGTGGAAGATCGATGATGGAGGGGTTCATGGCTTGGACTCCATCCATGGCTTGAAGCAACCCAAGATTTTGGAAAGAGTTTGTGACAGTGAGAGAAGCAATAGAGTGATTGGTGAGCAACAAAATTGGCCATGTGAGTCTCACACAGTTGAATCCCATGGATTTGATTCTCTTTGATATCACATCCAAAGGTTGTTCGCTTAAGCCCTCAGCCACCACAGCATCCAAATGCGACACCCAATTCACACATGCTAGCTTCACTCTCTCACCACTTTCCTTCACTATCCATCGACCACTCGTGCCAAGTGGAAAAGGGTTCACAAGGCTGAAACCTAAGACTATCAGAAACACCACTGTTAACAGCTTGTTCTTAGATATCATCATCATGTTCCATCAGTGTGATCTTCCAAACTCATGAGTCACTCTTTTTTCTTCTGCAAATGTGTGTCATATGTTGACACATAACATGTCTCGTGACTCGCTTTCATAGGTTGCCGCAATTTCGTTTTTTAAGTAAGCTAGACAGCTCTATCAATTACTGTTTTATTTTTGTCTTGTTTTATCTTGTGTATGCCAAAACATATATTTATGCCTTTAATTTATTGTTGCAATGTGCATACTTGCACAATGAGTACAGTCAATTTTATAGAGTCTTGGTGTTGTGTCGTGGAAATTTTACTATTATTGTTTATAGGTTAAATTGGAATTTTGTTCATCCAATTTTTTTTATTCACAATTCTTGTATTTAAAATAAAAATAATAGTTTATTTAATTGAAAAAATATATTTTTCTCGTTAAATTGATGTCTATTAATTATTAAATTTTAATGTTTATTTATATTTATGTAATATAATATTTAATAACATAATATTTGAAAATAAAAAAATTTAAGAAAATATATAAAAAATTAATTAATAAAATAAATATTGACCGCTTATTAAAATAGATAAAAATGATAATATTTTACACGTTAACTTTTAAATTTTTTTTCTATATATGTTGTGTTATTTAATTAAATGATGATAAGTCATCAATTAATATCAAAATTTAATAATTAACAGATATCAAATTGACACTAAAATTAAAGTTTTATATTTTTAAAAATAAATAAAATAAATATTTCTATTTTAAAATAGGAGAAATAAAATTATGGATTAAAAAAATAAAAATAAAAAATAAAAAATACAATTTAGCCTTATTTATAATGTGAAGGATACTTGAAGCATCTTAAAAAAGTTTTAATTTCTTTTTTCAGTTCTAAGAACTTTATTTTTTTTAATTACTATAATTAAAAATATTTTATTTTAGTCTCTCTATATATATATATTTTCTTTTTAGTCCTTATAATTAATAAATTTTACTTTTTAATTCTTATATAACAATAGAAAATAGAGAGTGAAAAAAATGATATGTACGATGAATAAAATAAAATATTTTTATTTATAAAAACTAAAATATGAAATATGTGAAATTATAAGGTCCAAAATATTAATTAAAAATATACATTGTTTGAATACATTACTTCTCGCGTTTTATAATAAATGTCATATAAAAAGTTTCAAAATATGTATTATTTTTGCTTTTAGTATTAATTACTTTATTATTATTTATATCCCTAATAATATTTTTTTTAAAAATAATTGCACTGTATCGTTTTCAGGAAAAAAAATATTAATTTTATAATTTATTATTTGCATACACTACTTCTCCCGTTTCATAATAAATATCATATAAAAAAGTTTTCAAATATATATTATTTTTACTTTTAGTATTAATTACTTCATTTCTGTTTATATCCCTAATAATATTTTTTAAAAATTATTGTATTGTATATTTTTAGGAAAAAAATTATTAATAACAAGACTAATTTCATAAAATTACTACTACACAATATCTGTTATTTATTTACTAACTTTTATTGGTACTCCGATTTTAAATATGAGAAAAAGAAAACTCCTTAATTTGTTAGTTTCAAATATAAGGAAATTATACTCTATATATTTAATGATGTCATTTTTAAAATATCTCTGTATTTAATTGAGATTATATTTTTAATATTTTTTATTCTTGTATCCAATTTATAAAAAAAAGGAGAATTTAGGAATAATATTTTTTTAGATAAGATTAATAAAATTAAATTATATAAATAATTTTTCCTAACTATTGCGATTTTTTTTTTTAAATATTCGGAAGTAGAGGATTACTCATTATGGAAATGAAGCAGTGGTTTCCTAGTCTAGCAACCTAAATTGTTAATTAATTATACTACTCCACTATCTTTTGTTTGATGAGCTTTCATTTACTTTCCAACTACTTCGATGTAATTACCAGTAATCATATTAAACATGCACAAATGTCATTGTCATGTTAATTACATTAATTTCAAAATATTCATGGAATCGTGTGGGTTGATGTCATGATCAGACCTTCAATTTTTTTTCTCTATCCCTATATTAAAGGGTAGGTCTATGGTGTAAGACAAGTGTTACTATATCTATGCTTATACGTAGCCACTAATATCAACAACTTTCTAGATATATAGTGAATGTGATTAGAATCTTGATCATTATAAATTATACTCATATATACTTTAGCTATTCACTAATTCACTATTGTTTTTAGTTTACTTTTGAAATTAGGAATACTCACTACAAAGAAAATGAGTATATTCGTTGAATTGAATCAATGAGTTAAAAGAAAGGAATAAAAACAAAATGAAGGTTGATTTCTCATCATCAAACATCAAACTCAATGCCACGCGTAAACGAGGTCTTTGTGGAAACTGTGTTTGCATTACAATTTGCAACCGCGTGAGAGTATTCAAAGACAAAATGAAATTTATAATATGTGAATTATTCTAAGCTTCTTTATTGTTCCAAAGGTTGAGTGTGGCACCAACGCTTCTCTTTGTCTAAGGCATGTGTGGTGTGTTCATATGTTGATAAGAAACCAGTGGATGAAATTAGAGAGGACACAAATGGAGAAGAGGGTTTCTTTTATTTATTTGAATCAGTTGAGAAAAAGGTAACTTAATTTCACTGTTTTCAATTTTTTAATTTATTAATTTTTATAATATAAATATTGAAAGATGACTTCAAATATTGTATGTGGAAGACTAAAAGATGATACAGTTTTATAAATAAATATTATTTCAATATACATTTTTATTCAAGATCAATACATATATGATAATTTATTCTATAATTTGATAAAAATTAATGTATTTTAATTGGTATTATTTAAATATTTATAAAAATAATAGTTGAAAGAATTATCAAAAAATTAAAACCTAAAAGGTTAGAAACACGAAAAGTCAATAATTCATGTTCTATATCAAATTTTAACAATCAAACCATTGAATTTAAAGTTTTTAATGCATAGGTCAAATCTGTAAATTTTTAAAAAATTTGAAAATCATTTGATACTTCATTTCATTAATTCAAATCAATGTATAAAATGATTTTATGATTATCAGTTAATTTGAATTAATGAAACGAAGTATCAAATGATTTTCATTCTACATCAAATTTCAACGATCTAACCGTTCAATTTAAAGTTCTTAATGCATAGATCAAATCTGTAAATTTTTAGAAAATTTGAAAATCATTTGATACTTCGTTTCATTAATTCAAATTAACTGATAATCATAAAATCATTTTATACATTGATTCGAATTAATGAAATGAAGTATCAAATAATTTTTAAATTTTCTAAAAATTTGTAGATTTGATCTATATATTAAGAACTTTAAATTGAACGGTTGAATCGTTGAAACTTGATGTAGAACATGAGTTATTAAAAGAATAAATTTAAGTAGACTTACTCCTGAAGTAAATGATCCTCTCTCTCTCTATATATATATATATATATATATATATTATATACACTCACGTCGATTCGTTCCATGACCTCGATATGCCCTATGCCCTCTTATAAAAGTTTATTTATTTTAATTTCACTTGAGTTTAAAGTCTCCAACCCACACAACACAAAATAAAAAGAGGCTGGGATTAGAGATAAGTAGAGCTTGCCCTCCAGTTGCTATATTAAAAGAAACATTAGTATATGTTCTCAGAATAAAATATAAAATATATTTATTTTAAAGTTAATATATATATTTTTTTTTAATGAAAGATATCAAGAGAAGTTCTTGTTAACTTATTTTATTTATTTATTTATTTTATATAATAATTTAATTCTATGTATGAAATTTTATAAATTATATATGATGTTATATAATTTTTCGACTATGAATTAATATAATTTTTTTTGCAATTTTTTTTTTCAAAATCAGGTCAATCTAAATATCGATTCAAGATTCAATAATTTAATCGTTATTAAACTATAATCAAATTAATATTAATAAAATAATAATAGTTATTTTTATAATTAAAAAATTATATTAAATAAGTATAATATCATAATTTTATAATACTAAAATTTTGATATATAAATACTATATATTCAAATTTATAGTATATAATTAAAATTTATAACAAATTATATATAAATAATACTATATTTGAATATATAAATTATATTTAAAATTTATATAAATAAATATTTTTAAACATATAAATTATAGTTTATATTTATGATAAATAATTTATATTATAACAAAAAAATTATTTTTATTTACTGATAATTTATTTTAAAATATTAATATTTAATTAAAAAATAATTATGATAAATAAAAATCAAATTAGATAAGAAATTCTTAAAAACACTTTTGTACAAAGTAGATGTTTATATTCCATATATAGGAGTTGGTTTTAAACTATTAAAATTTGTTTTATAATTATATTATATATGAAGAAAATTTAATTTAAAATAATAAAACTCACTTATATTTTATTTTATTTATTTTAAGAAGAGATTAATTTTCAACTATAGAATATTTACTATATATAGCCAAAAAACCTTAATTTTAGGAAACTATAAATTAAAGAATTTGTTTCAATATAAAATAAATTTCTATTTTGAAACAAGTTTATCTTAATTTAAAGATTTATTTTAAAAAATAAAATTGAAAGTTAGTTTATAGTTAATTAATGCATTAAATAAGTTTATATCATGGACTATGATAATTAATTAATATATAGATTTATTATTTTTATAATAAAAAATTGGTCATGGGCTGACCCTAGTCCATAGGGTTTTATGAGCTCTTTTATCTCGTGGACTTCTTGGTTTTGTCGACTTTTTAGCTTTAACCCATGTTGGTTAAGGTTGACAAGTTTAACTCCCAAGACTACAGGCAGGAGTCAATTATATGTTGGAGATCCTCAAATTAAATACTTCCGTCTACATACAATATATTTGGTTTATCGTTTAAGAGCTTTTAAACAGGAGTTTGCGTGTTCTAATGGATAAAACGGAGAAATACAATAAGATATTTGTTTTAGTTTGAACATAGATTACATTTAATCAAACTTTTTTTCAAACATATACTTAGTAATTAGCCAAAATTTAGTAGTGTTCGATTAAACATATGACTTTATTTGTTAAAATTGAAGCCAGTAGAGAGATTTACTAGAAAAATTTCAACCCTAATATCAAAAAGTCTCCTTAAATAAATATGTTTATCAAAGTAAGATTTTAATAATCACAAAAGCCAAAAAGGTTTTGAATCCTCATCATAAAAAATGTAAACTCATCGGATCCTAGGCCATTTGCCAACCAACAACTTATAAAATTACATACCTACAAAGAAAGAGTACGATTTTCTAATGGCGGGGTATATCATGTTACTAGCTTTGAAAAAAAATGTTTCCAAAGCAACTTGTATTTTAGATAGATTCTCCAAACTCCTCAATATTATGTTGAGTTAATAACCAACCAGGAAACTTCAAAGATTCATTGCATAGTCCTTAACACCCTAGTAAGAAAGCAATATATTATAATAACAAAGTAAAATAGTCACATATATTCGTAAAACGGAACAACATACTTTTTCATTCAAAGTAAAAAGTTTCATCTCATGGCCTCACACATAATACATAGATATATAAAACAATCCTCTCTCTCTCTCTCAAGTTTGCTATACTATATTTAACAGCTATACAATTTAAACAGCCATATAGCAACATACATGTGCACTAAATTAAAGATCAGAAATAAAAAGAAAAAAAAGAAAAAGAAAAGGACAGTCCAGTGCTAGCGTTTCTTCATAAGTGACCCCACACTCGTCTTTCTTTCTTTTTTTCCAACTTAACACGTTGAAGTTAACAAGTAGGAAGAAGCATTCATTTGCCTTCTCTTCTTCCTCTCGTTAGATGAATAAATTGTTGAGTTAGATTTTTTAAAATTTCTAAATACAAGAAATTGATTTAGAATGATTTTTATATATATTTCTTATTCAAGTTTAGTTTAAATTAGGATACCGTAAATTATAAATAATTTTTAAATATCTGAGAATCAATAACTCTACTTTTTCTTATATTAGTATTGAGACCAGATACTATTGTTATAAAAAAAATTTCAATAAATTTCTAGTCACATCCCCATGTATTCATATGGTGCTAACCACTTTCTACGTGATATGCAATCAATTTTTTCTATTTACAAGATATCATTGAATATACTATCCTAAATCCTAAATCCTAAATTTAAAACTCTAAAATCCTAATAATTTTAGATAAAACTTATAGGGTGATAGTTATTGTTGATCCTGTTACCGATATAATACTTAGATTCTAATCGGAAAACAATGCTAACAATAACGCACAGAAACTGTAAGTTTTGACCGATAATTTCTAATATCTCCTAATCATGCCCCACTTTATTCTCAGTGTTGCAGTGCTTTCCTATGCCCAAAAGCTTGCCAGTGTCTTTTGTTGGAGAGAAGAACTCCACATCAAGATCCTTACACCGAACTTCCAACAACTTATCCTTGCTTGGCCATATTCCAGCTTGGAATCTAACCATAACATTCAACACCACGTTAAAGTTAACCACCCCTTTGTTCCAGTCCTTAACCAGAACCTCAGGCACCACTTTCTCGTGCGGATCCTTCACTTCCAAGTCAACCTTCACACTCTTGTTGGTCAACTTCTCGACGAACACGCTTTGTTGTTGCACTTCGGCCACTGAGTTCCACTCTTGACCATAAAGCATGGCTGCACGGTGAAGCACCACTTCGGTTTTGATCTTGCTCGGGTTTGTTACGGTTAGCACCACCTCGTACCTACCTCGTACCTGCGAATCCGAGACGTTGAAGTTGGTCACAGAAAGTGACGTCACCCCAAAACCAGGATCACGCGGATGCATGACGAGCCATGCTATGCTGATGATGGCCATCACGATGACAAAGATGATAACCACCACCAACCGGAGGCTGCGGATAAAGGAGTTGTCATGGCCAGTTCTTGTCGCGGTGTTATTGTTGGTTGGAGGCATTAGTTTTGGTTTTGGAAGAAGGGTTTGTCTTATCAATGATGCTAGCTAGTGTAGGCAAGTGCAATTTTGGCGCGGTGCGTTGTTATGTGCCTTTAACAGCACCACACAGTTTTTGTTATGATGATGAAGCTGGTAGAATTGACAAATAGAAGATAAGTTATATGAGGAATGAAAAAAACATTAAAAAACACACATATATAACTAGCAAAAACGCGTGTAACGTTTGCTTGTTATAGCACCTATGGTATAGGAAGGTTCCACGATGCTTCTAGGAAAGTAGGGAATCTAGGAAACTAAGCGGAAATAAGGTAACTACCTGTATCCACTGACGTAGTTTTCGACAATGACATTTCAAATTCTCTCTAGAATATAAGGAATCTTTATCTTATTCAGTCGAAAATTATAGTGTTGAGAAAACATTGCTATCTGATTACTAGTGGAAGCACGGTTTCTGTTTCTGGTAAATTAATAAGTAAACCCTTTTATGTTTTTTGGTTAGCTCCATTTAATCATAGCAACTCTTGTACAATAATATTTAACAACTATGCCGGGACACAGAATGTCCATACAATTAATCGTAAGCTGATGTTATTAATTTGTATGGTCACTATTTACAACAGCATAAAAGCACTGAAAGAATTACAATAATGAAAGAAGGGACAAACCCAATTTGTTCTCTTATGAATTCAAGTGGTACTTGAATAGCTATGAACTATTTAAGGGCAAATTTTAAACATCAAGTACAAATGAACTTATCATACCTCATGATGAGCGTCCACCACTTTCCTCAGACATCATTCCTTTGAGACTCTTGGCTAACCAAATGGCTGTCTCCCTGGGAGACACCTTGTCTTTCCCAAAGGGCTTCAGAACAACTTGAAGTTCCTCCAATCTGTTTTGCTGCAGCAACTCTGCAGACAACTCCAAGAGCTCTTCAAGTGCCTCTGCTCTCTGCCTGAAAGATTTCACATCCAATGTTTCCTTTGCTGGTAGTTTGTCTTCATTCATAGGTGTGGTGCATTTACTGAGCTCAGCAGAATCAGGTTCTGAAACTGAAGAAGGAGGGATACTCACATCTTGTTCCTTGTAACCAGGATGATCAGAAATGCTTGATTTCAAGCTAGAAGTATCAGAGAAACTTGAAGATTTAAGGACGGGAGGAGTGTTCAAGTTGTTCATTTCCATCTGATCAGAAATATTTGATTTCAAGGTTGTAACATCAGAGCAACTTGAAGATTTGAGGGTCAAAGGTGAGGTTATGTTCCTCATTTCTAGATCATCCCTCACAACATTGATAAACTTGCCAACATCTACATTTTGAACTCCCATCTCGACAGATTCCTTTACTGGCTGCTCACTTCCAACGCGGTAACTACTGTGGCGTATGACATGGATAACATCATCAAAGGCTGGAGGAAGATGGCCGGTATCAGGCCTTTCTGATGCTGGATTCTGCAACACAGTTCCTGTATCTTGCAAAACTTTCTGTCCTGATAATTTAGTGGTGGTAACCACAGGAACAGTTTCAGCCACCGGTGACAGATGCTCCCTCACTGTGAATTTGTCATCACCAGGAGATTTGCATCCAAGTCTTGGCTGGCTAACTATATCAGGCTCACTAACTGGACTAACTTCTACATGAACAGACTTTTCTCCAGAACTTGGGGGTGCTTGTTTGGGAGACTTGGTTAAAGGCATTTCCTTGGAAATATCTTGAAAATCATTGATTTCTTTGTTGGCTTCAGCAGATAGGTCTGCAGATCTATTATCACAAGTAGATATAGTTGTCTGGTTTATAACAAGACCACCTTCTGAAGCAAGTGTTAGCTTGGAATCTTCAACATGGTGATCTCGAGTTAAACTGGAACTCACTTTCTCATTACTACTACTAGTATTCTGAAAATTCATGGTAACCCCACAGGTTTCTTTAGGAACTTTTTCAACCATCTTACAATGTGCACAAGTTGTTGGTGGCACACTGTCAGGACATGATTCCACACCTACAATATGGTTTACATTCTCATGATCAGGAAGTGTCTGCTGTTCTCTCATGTCAATAAAAGTTGTTGCATCATCAGCAAGTTCACATCCTTGTATAGAAACTGAAGATGAGGCAGAATTGCTGCTGTCTGTCTGCATTCCTTTGGAACTTCTTTCAAAAGCCTTATGAGGCTCTCTAGTAACCTGTCTAGAAATATGTGGTAAATTGCCATTGGCCAATTGATAATGGCTCATCTCAGGTTCCAGGGATACTTTATTTGTGCCTAGCTTCCCAGTATCATTTGCTACATTTGGAACATCTATTCCAGCCAGCCTCATTCTTCCAGAAAATGAAGGTCTTCTAAGTAAGCTTGGGGGAGTCCTTTGCCTTGGTTTGGGAGGAACTCCATCTCCTTCTACTTGTTTGACATGTCCAGATGGTGGAGTCAAATCATGTCTAGGTTTAACTTTTGGTGAGGCTTCTGTCATCAGCAACTGTCAGCATACAGAAATAAAATACCATTAATGAATGTCAATGTCATGAGGAACTCTTTAGGTAGTGCTGGTAACATAGATAATTTCAAATGATGATACCTGATGCTTTGAATGATGTGATCCCTGCATTCTTTTTGCAGAGTCGGGGGTTGCCCTTGCAAGTGCAACAGTTGGTGAATCTAAATTAGGCTTCACACTTGGAGCAATAAAATTAGGTTTAGGCAATTTAGACAATGTTTCTGTGCTTATTTTCTGTGTTGGTACACCGCCAGGCTTTATGCGATTGCCTCTCATTGGAGAAGTTGCTTCTCTAACTTTTCCTTCTTTCAATGCCATCATTATGTTTCTAATTGTTTTTGGCTGCTTAGATTCAACATTAGAGTGGTGTTCATTATGAGATGGTTTCATCACCTCTTGCTCAGCTGTTTTGGTATTGGCAATGGCATTACTAGAGCCATTTTCTTCGTCTGAGCCATCATCATCAATTGATATTTGATCTGTCTCAGTGGCTTTGTTATCACACTTAGGTACTGCTGTTGCAATGTTTTTCTCATTTGACATCAAACTATCTTTGTCACTACTTGAACTATTGCTGTTTTGGCTTTCAGCCATATTTTTTCGAGGATCATTGACAGCAGAAATTGGTTTTTCAGGAGAACAGGTTGTTGGAGGACTGAAAGATGGACGATATTGGTCAACATAAGGCTGCAAATAGGGGTGCTTTAACACCTCAGATGCCTGTGAAAAATATGAAGTGAAGATATTTAGAAAAAGCAATAATATTTAACCATTTCCACATTGGAAATTAATGATTCTCAAAAAAAGGCTTACTGTTGGCCGATGCTCAGGATTTTTTCTTAGCATGCCCTTTATCAATGTTTTCCTGTAGTTACAGTAGTCAACAACTTAGATTCTTGAAGAGAAAAATAACAAATTGAACTAGTAAGTAAACAAAACTTGATCTTTCTCATCAACTGCTAGAAGATGCTTTAAATTTTTCCTAATTCCAATGCAAGCCTTCATATTTCACAGACATTGTCCTATATGGTCCTTTCTATATGAATAGCAGAAACATCTTAAGATGCATGGTTTCACAAACATTGTTTTTTTTAATCTTAAGTAGCTTTGCTAGACCTACAGCTCATATTCGACGGTGATTATAAAAAAAAACAATGGAGAATAAACAAAGTTGGAGTTGCACAGCAAAATGCACTCTATGGCCTTAACACGGGTAAATGTGTGCACAGTAGCAAGTAACAACTATATCTCACTGTCTTAAACCGGCTTTCATCATGAAGGGTAGTGACAAAAGAATATTAATCTCCCCAAAAGCAGATGGAAACTTACAACGAAGGGGAATAACATGGAGGCAAAGGGCCAATGGAAGAACGGTTTATCTTGCTTATCAATCCTGCCATATCCTGAAACATGATTTACCATGCCATTGTTAAAACCCAAGAAATAAACCATGGTGAGATACCTCCACATACATAAAACATAATTGTCTATATATACCGCAGAGAATCACATGAAACATATTCTACCAACAAGAAAACATCACTCAACAACTCTAATCAACAAAGTTCAAGAAAAATATTAGGAAACTATATGTTGAGTAGAACATATCTTGTAGGTGGTAGCTTTTCAAACTCTGATAAAAACTTAGCATGCAATCTACTTCTTCAATTAAACGAATTACATCCTAACTATAACTATTTTAAAGTAAAAAATCAAAAGAAATCTTACAAAAGCTTTAAAAGCAGGGCGATGAGCAGCCATCTCGTATATACAGCACCCTGAGCAAGAAAAATGCCTTTTAGCTGCGGCAAAACCAAATCTGCAAGTATTAGATACTAGGTTGTAAAATACATACCTAGTGACCAAATATCAGATTTGAATCCATACGGAATATCAGCAAGCAGTTCAGGGCACATGTAATTAGGAGTTCCTACCACCTGTACAGAAACATTTACAGCAATTATTAATTCAATATGTGGTTACTATGAATTTGTATATAAGCGTAACACTAATCATATGGAATTAAAAGTTGGTAGCATTGTCATATTTCAAACCTCTAGAAGTTGAACATTATTAAAATATGAATTTTGTCCACACAAAATATGAGATAATAAACAAGTTTGCAACAGCAAGGTCTCTCAGCTGAAAGAGCCCGAATTCTAGAAAAGATCTTGTCCTATTATCAATAAGAGCAATAACACTTTTCTTATCTATCAAATTTCAAGCAAGCAAGCAAATTCAGTTCACTCAAACAACACTCAATTCCTATTTCCACTATTTTCTTTGTCTGAAATATAGTTTGTAACTTAAAAGGATCAGGAAAATAACGCTTGCTCACTAGAGGGAAAGGTATGGGGCTGAAAATTTATGTTTTGCATGAAGCAAACATTATTGTTCCCCTTTTTTTGAAGAAAAGGGAACTGATTAAACAAATTAATTCCGACGGCCATACTTTCTGTTACTTTAAAATGAAAAATGTTTTGGTGAACGTCTAGTTTCACTATAAAAAATAAATGAGATGTAAGGTGTGAAGGAACAAATAAATTTAACAATAGGATAATTTTAACTAAACATAGTTCAGATGATATTATTAGTCCTTGGCTGGCTTGGCCAATAGATGAAAAGCTCAGTAACAATTAAAAATGTTGAAGCTTCTGGTTCTCATAAACAAATCAAGTATTATGGAGCAAAAATTAGATGTCCAAATAACTATGCATGCCTATTTGACAATTAGAATTGATGTCTTCTTAGTATATCTCTATAAGTCTACACAAGACCTAGAAAGAAAAGGTTATGATTTAAAGATGAAAAACTCTAAAATCGTAAATGGAAACTTGATAGGAAAAATGTTTTGCATGAATCTTAGAGATCTTTTTTGAGCAAAAAGAGAAGATAAAGAAGAAAGCAACATGTTCCCAGTGTTACACATACCGAAGATGCCAAATCATCTGCTTTTAGTGTCTTAGCAAGCCCAAAATCCCCTGCATGACAGAAAAATAAGGACAAATTCAGATGAGGACTTAAAAACCTATCTCCAATATAATCAAAGATGGGTAGGTAGGTGAACTCACCTAGGCGAACATCCTGATCCTTGGTAAGAAAGATGTTGGAACACTGTCAACAGAGTCAACAAAATCAGACTTAATACATTTAAAATGAAAGACAAGAATCATAGACCATATAGTCTGTTTCATAAAAGTATACCTTTAGGTCACGATGTAAAACAAAATTTGAATGCAGGTATTCCACTGCCAACAGTAATTGAGTGAACCATTTGCAGAGTTTCTGAGCAATTTCAACAACATTCAAAGTAAGCCATGGGAAAAGAATACACGCATAAAAAAACACAAACTCACAAACTTGGGACAACAATACCTCCTCAGGAAAGTAAGCACCGTTTAATTTTTTCATCAATTCAGCCCTGTTACAGATTTGAAGAGAAAATAAGCATAAAAAACTTTTAAATAACTGGAGAGAACAAGTATAGTAAACTTTAAGAGATTGAGCATATAAAATATGAACTTCCACTGTTCCACATGACACTGCTAGTTCATAGGTATATATACTCACATGTCTCCACCTTCACAGTATCCAGTCACAATGCAGACATAGCAACCCTACAGCAGAAGTAGAATGTGCTTAGCTGAAAAGTAAATGGTCATAATTCTCACACTTCTAGTTTACAACAGAGAGTGCAATAGTGTAATTGTCAACAATTAGTTGAAAGAAACCAGGACTATGATTACATTACACAAAAACTTAAAGGATCTCTCACCTTCTCAACCCATGCCTCCTTGAATTCCACAATGTAAGGATGCTGGATTCGAGCAATAAGAGCCATCTACAATTCCAACAAGCAACAACAGTCAAATCCCCTCCACAAACAGAAGCAGATTCCAGATACATGAAATAAATCAACAAGCAGCGATAACCAAAAAGCGTGCACACGTGCGCAAGAACTCACTTCTTGATGAGCAGATCTTCTGCATCGTTCAGTCTGCCTTGCAAGCCTGATTTTTTTCAACACATATCTGCAACAGAATAAAATGAAGCTTCAGTTTCAGTTATCAAACTTACAAACCTACTCATCAACGAATTTCTCATGAAGAAACAAACAAATATAACCCCATCAATGAAATGCAAAAGTGGTGACAATTACTTCTTCTTCTCAGCCTTGTGATTAACAAGAATAGCAGCTCCAAATGCTCCTCGACCGATCTGCTCCATGATCTCATACTGATCCATCCGAGACTCCATTGCGCTCGATCCACCAACACTCAATTCCTCAACCCCCGAAACAACACAAGCAAAAAGAAGAAAACCAACAAAAACCAATAACTAGCAAGCAGCAACCAATCTCACACCATTCCCCACTTCCCACGTCTCAAATTGAAACCATTTTCTAAGCCTCAAAAACTAGTAGTCCTAGCCATAGTTCTTTTCCACCCAGTGTTGCAACAACCTTGTTCTACATTGCTTCCTCAATAGATTAGAATCATTTGCAACTCAAATACCGTGTGGATTTCTTCTCATCCTCCTCTACACTCTGCTATAGTTTCGTTCCACTGTCCCTCATTAGTCCCTTGACAGCAACAATGGGCAATAATAGCATACCCATGATGATTTTCTCAGAATTTGCAAAGAAGATGATTGAAAGCTTCAACCTTTGTTCACAAGTTGAAGGAAAAAAACAAAGTACTAGTACAACACAAACCCACGCACTCTCTCTCTCTAACTATGTCACAACTGAATTGAAGAGCTTGAACTTTGAAGACACTCTCTCTCTCTAACTATGTCACTACTGAATTGAAAAGTTTGAAGAGAGAGAAAGAGCTAAGAGGGTGCTTATGGGTGTGCTTGGTTATTCGCCGACAGACACAGCTGGTCTACCTGGTTCCAAGCTTTCATTTTTTGTTAGTTTATTTCGATTTTTTTATTTTTATTTTAACTTATTATTATTTTTTTTTCCATCTTCTTCTTCTTCCTTCCAAATTTAGTGTCCATTAATGGATATACAAAGGGTGTCACCTTCGTGGGTGGAAAGCCATTGCCATAACAAGACACATTTCGATTAATTGGAGAAAAAAATATGTGCCACTATATTTAGTATTAATATTATGATACTGATATTTAACCATTTTGATTTTGTTGGATGTAAGAAATAAGTCTAATCCTGAAATACAAGTCATGCTGATTAAATTTGATGCATTTAAAAAAGAATTGTTTGGTCTTAATGATAGGGAAAATAAGTAGTATGATCAAATTTTACAGATACTTATAACATGTGGTATTTTTTAGAATAGTATTTTTGTAATCGCTTAAAACATTATTCATATATATGATGGAGTATTATAAGAACCGTTTATTTAAAATAAAATTGAAGAGAACAAACAGTTGAATCACTGAACATGTACAATGACAATAAACTAAAGCATCCCTTCACAGCTTTAATCTTTATTGGAAAGTGGATATATTTTCAATAATATCACAGGATAGGTTGGTGTCTTTATTTAACCGAAAAAGAAAACACATGATAGGAGAAAATTATGTTTATCAAGAATTTTGTACTTTTCAACATTTCCTTTTAACAAAAGGACATATGGAAGTAAACAAAAAGAAAGAACTTTTATAGATTATGAAAAAAAAATGATGGTCTAAATTGAAAGTGACCGTACGAATTAGCAATATATAAAATGTCATTTCTTTTGCTAGACACTGTCAATACTATTAACTATTAGACGATTGTTAAAGAAATTTCAAGCCATAATAATCATGATAATAATAATAGTAACATAATAATAAAGAAAGTATAAGATGCATTATGTTAAAATAATGTATGTTAAACGAAAATCACGATTTCCAAACATAATTAATTTTTAATTATTAATTTTAAGATACTAATGTTCTTAAATATATATATATACAAAATAATCTTTCATAGTTACTTACTTTAATGAAAATAAAGTTAAAAGAAAAAAGATGTATCTAGTTACAGTACTTAAAATTATTTGTTGTTTAATATGTGTCAAGTTACAGTTAGAATTATCTATTGTTTCACACTGATTAATAAAAGTTTAATAATGTGTTTAATGAATAAATATTATATTTAATTATTATATTATAAAACTTAACTTGAGAAAAAATAATTTGTATTTATAAAAAGATTGAATATAATTTTTAGAAAACAAGAAAACATAAAAAAGAAAAACTAAGAAGAGGAAGTTAAGATAATTCAGGTCTTCTCTTTTTTAATTTATATAATAATAACACGATATGATGAATTATGATTTCTATTATATCTTATTTTTTTTATAAAATCATATCATATTTTATTTTGACACTATTTTATTGATATGAAATATTTATTAATTTTGTTAATAATTAATTTTTAAATAAAAGTTTAATTGACCACTTTTACCATAGTTTTCTCTTCTAATAATTATGTACGATTCTCAAAATTAAAGACATATTTTAAGAAATCTAGGCTTAATCCCACCAGAGCTAACAACATCATCTTTTTAGTTTTGTTTTAGTGTAACTAACTACATGGTTGATTCTTAATTTCTTACTAAGTTTGTTCTTTTTTAATTATCGATTAGGAAAAAATTGTTTCTATTTATCTATCATTTTCAAAGTTTAAAATTCCATTAATTATTGTTTTGTCAATTTATAATTAACGTACATTTATTACTAAATAAAAATGAATGCAAACATACTAGAAAAGTTAAAATTATTATATGAAAAACAGAAGAAAAAAAAAAGTATTTCTTGGTTTGTGTATAAAAGCCGTAAATGACTGTTAAAAATAAATAAAGGTAGTATTATTAATAATACAATAGTATATTTGATACTTTAATTATGTTTTCTTTTATCAAAGATATAATTTTTAATTAAATTAATTATGTTTAAATTTTTATAAATAATACTATTTTTTATCTTAATTATAAATAACATAGGACACATTATTTAGACCAAAAAAAGTAATGACATTAGTTATTTTTAATTAATGTTATCATAAATTTCAATTTTATTCTAAAGATACTCTTTATTTTAAGTGGTTGTTATATTTAATGTTAGTTATAAGTAAATACATAGAAAATAAAGTTAATAATTAATTAATGATATAAAATAAATTTATCCTTGATTAATATATAAAAATCATTGTTGTTTATAATTAAGTTAAAAAAATTCAATTTATTGCTTTACGATGAGAGATATGATGATTTTTTTTTTAGAAATAAAATTAAAAATAATAACTTAAAATTGTCATATTACAGTAACATTATTTTTTTAGATCAAACAAATCACAAATATGTTTAACAAAATATCTCTTACCCATATGATTTATCATTTAAAAAAAAATTAAATCAATAACATGACTAATTGCAGCTGGTTGAACTGAAACACTAATATCAATGAGATATTTTCTAAATTTCACGCACAATCAAATAAAATTGTGAGTTAAATTTTTCAAAAACATATATATATATATATATATATATATATATATATATATATGAGGAGGGTTCAAACGACACCGGTATAACTTTAACTAAGTGTTACACCGCTTAGTAACTTTATATTAAATGTAAATTTTGAAAATCCAACCGTTAGATTGAAAGTTCATATATCTTAGATTATATATGTTAAATTTTATATTAATCTAAGATGATTTGATATTTCATTCTCATAAAACAAAATTGACGTAATATATACATTTCAAAATATACTAAAATATGAACACTTTGATTACCTTCAAGTTGTTGTTCAATTTTAACAAAATTTGACATATATGATCTAAGAGATATAAACTTTCAATCTAACGGTTGGATGTTCAAAATTTACATTTAATATAAAGTTATTAAGCGTGTAACACTTAGTAAAAGTTACACCGGTGTCTTTTGAACCCTCCTCTATATATATATATATATATATATATATATATATATATATATATATATATATATATATATATAATACTTACACATAATTTGAAAAACTAGTTATTAAGAAGTATTCAAGTTATACATTGTCAAAGAGTTAAAGTATGCCATACGCTTACTACTAATATTAAAAACAAACTACACACTTATACATAAGAAACAAACTATATTAAAACATTCAACATTTAAAATTTAAAAACAAGATCTATCAAGTACAAATGTAGAGCGTCTACTGAAGTATTACAATGTTAATAATTAGTAAAAAGTCGCGTTAAACTTTTAGTTCAAATCTTAAACCTTTTTATTTTAGTGATTAACTCTAAACCTATAATAAAAATATAAAAATAATAATATATAATAATTAATCAATTAAACTAAATAAAATTAAATTTTCAACATCAAAATTTATAATATAGTCCTAACTTACTAGATTATTTTCTATCCATTTGAACTAATGATCAAAATCAATAAAAAAAAATAATTTAAATTGTTTCATATTCATCAAATTTTCGAATTGATTCGGATTTGTTATCATCTCTATCAAATATAGCTAACTTAATCCAACTAACTGAGTGATGGGATCAGAATTATTGATAATTTAGGATTCCTCTCATGAGTGGGTTAACACTTAAGATGAACAATTGATGATGCCAAAACCCACTATCTTAATAATGGAGAGAGGGAAAAGTGCAGCAAGTTCTAGGCAAGTCTTTTATCCGAAGAGTGATATTTTTAACTCATTGTTGGATGGAATTAACGAGAAATGGCCATATTGGACCCACCATTTACACGTAGCCCAATGAGTTGGCAATGAAATTAAAACAATGATTAGAGTATGATATTATTGGAATAGGGTCAAAGAGAAGGAAACAGAGGTAATATGAATAAGAGTGCCATGGTTTCAGTGCCTTGTCTCACTACACAACACTAGCATGTCCATGTGCATGTGCTGCTACGTCGAGCATTGGTGGATTATTCAATTGACAAGCATATGCACATGCCATGCACATTATCACCATATGAACTTGGGAAACGACGCAGACACCTGAGAAATAGGGGGTCCTAGGTCTCTCCCTTTATCTAGCCTCCTCCAATCAAATTTACTGCCACTATACCCTCACCATTGGCTCCTATTCACTAGCTCTAGGGTTCTTCCTCCATTTTACTACATTTGTCAAAAAAATATAAGTTGGTGGGACAATATTTGAATAGTTTACACTATCTTTCAAATATAAATCACTACGTATCTAAGTTTATTAAAATATTTTAAAAGGTATACCAACAATCATTTTTGTCAATTATAAATTATTATATGTATATAAGTTTATTAAAATATTCTAAAAGTTATACCAACAATCACCTTTTTTAATTGGTTCACCATATTAAAATTTTTACACTAACAATATGTATATGATGATCATTAACTCATGATATTTAAAATAAATTATATTAATCATATTTTAAGGTTTAATAATAAAATTAATTTCTTAACTTTTTATACGGTTAACATGTTAGAAATCGTAATTGATATTACACTAACTTTTATGTTAATTATTATAAAAACTAAACACTACTGTAATTTCTCTTATTACATGCGATTTTTCCTACGAATTTTTATGAAAAATTTGCAGGAAATGTTGTTCTTACAAATTTTTCTGTGAAATTTTATCTGCAGATAATACCTTCGTGAATAATATATTTTTGCGAAGTTTAAAATTTGCAGGAAATTTTCCTGCGAAAAAAATTTGCAAGGAAAGTTTCTTGCAAAAAAAAAATTCGCAAGAAAATTCACAGAAAAGTTTTGTACGAATTTCTTCGCAAAAAATTCTGCAGGAATATTTTTTACGAAAAAAATTAAAGAAATTACTATAAATTCTATCAATAATTCTTCAACTTTCAAATGCTCATAATGAATTCATCCGAAATATTTGTTTTCATGCCTCCAACATGTAATACATAATCTTTTAAATTCTATGATTCTAGATTATAAGTCTAACACTCAACCATATAAATCAACTTGTAAGGTAAATGATGCCTCAACTTATATACTTTTTAATTATTTTATTTTCAATCGATGTAGGACTTGAAGTTTTTTTAAAATATTAAACTTATAAATTTAAATATATTTTTTTATTTTTCCTGCAGATTAAAATTTGTCGGAAAATCCATAGGAAAAGTTAATTGCAAAATTTTTCTACCATTTAGTAAACATTACTTGCAAATTTATTTTTGCAAGAAAATGTGCAAGAAATAAAATAAAATCCTTACAATATTTTGTACAAATTTTTACCATGAAAAAAAAATTTTCTATGATCATTAAAATTGTAGCAAAATTTACAAAAATTTCTTGTAAATTATTTTTCGTAAAAAAATTTGTAAGAAATATCTGTAAATTATTTTTCGCAACTAAATTTGTAAAAAAAAAAAATTTGCAAAGTTATTATTACAAGAAAATTCGCAAAAAATTTCTGCGAATATTTTTTGTAAAAAAATTCGTAAGAAAATGACATTTTTCTAGTAGTGAAATTTTAAGAAAGATGAAACTTGATAATATGTTTGTTTAATATTTTATTTTAATCAATTAAAAAATTATAATAAGAACAATAATTGAATATAAATTTTATAGTTCTATTTTAACTTCTAAGTTACTAGGCTAGGGCGACCTTAGCCGATTGTTTAATATTTAGTTTAAACCTAAGTTGTCCATCAAGTAACAACTACCGAAAGGAATACTACTCAAGGGTAATACAAAAATAACACTGTCATCTTCCAGCATGACCTATAAACACTCCTCCTCCAAGCCTAGTCTATCCATGCCCTACTCCTATATAAATATGATCATCACAATCCAACCACAAGAAAACATACAAGGGCAAGCTAGTATTCAAAAAGAACAAGACATATAAGTATTAAACTAGCTATACAACAACTTCAACAAATCCACATTCAACAACTACTGAAGTTAATAGCTTAACAACATAATATCATCCTCAAATGACTACATTGTCATGCAATGATCAACATTTCAACACTACATGTGAACAACACAACCCAATATTCAACTTGAACAACAAAACCACACCATAACTTATCCACACTACATCATAACATATGCACAACATAATTCATCAACTCAACATCATATGCACAACACAACAACTAAATGTGTCTTCATGTATTTAAATCAAGAGATCTATTCTAATACAGGTAAACAGTCTAAGTGGCTTGATCTTACCAAAGCAACTAACAATGCAATCTTTTTAGGCTAACTAGATCAACAGCTAAGTTGGATAAAAATCCACAACATCATGATTTCTCAAATTTTGCCATTTAAATTAGGAAAATATAGTATACTTGTTAGGGTAGAATAACTTGTATGTGAGACTATCACGATCTTAGCATGCATAACTAAGTCTCTTATGGGGTTAACTCGCAAATTACCTCCAAATACTACGCCCATTCCAATACTTAGTAAGGGATTACAACCCCCATCCTTGTAGCTTACTCCATTTGGTTGCTTTGTACATGTATGGTTCAACCTAACTCATATACGGATAAACATTTGGTCGCTTTATAATCAATATAGACAATATGACTCAACCTTGCACCCATACCACATCAACTAAGGTATTAGGGGAGACTCAACAATCTACTTTAAGAATTAATTTCTCAAGAAAGATTTTCAACAACTAGACTCATAGAGCATCACAACACAATATCCTCACAATAGGATATTTAACTTTTAAAATAATCTCTCATTTAGTTCTAAGTCAATCAACACAAGTCAACATAATGTCTTAAGCATTCTCAACCACCTCAACATTTGAACATACAACTCAACTTACAACTCTCAACATTTTAATCAGCATACATTATCCTAGATCAATATATAAAGAATTAACATCATACATCAATATACAACATAAGAGAGGTTCAACAAGCATATACATGTTCAACACAGTCAAGAAAATTAACAGAATTTCATTAAGCAACCCACGTCTGATGCCAAACTACTCGCAATCGGGGTGAATGAAGTAGAGAGTCCCTAGGCCAATCACATTCAGCCTTGTTCAAGCAGAGAACCTCTGCTTGAATCACACCTAATGTCACTACACTAGCGCTTGGTGTCATCTTGGCAAAAAGCGTTTGTTTTGATCACGCCTAATTAATGCCACTCAACTAAGACTCGACTTCACCAAGTCAAAGAGCTCCAAAGGCATCCACACTTGTTACCATTAATTCAACCTATGCTCAATGTGACCAAGTAAGTCAACTCCACACATGGAACTGCCAAGTCTCAAGCTTTGATCCTTGACTCTGAAGCTTTGAATCACAACTATGCTACTTAGCCATACTCTGGAGGAATCTGAACAGTTAAGGGAATCAATAGGAGAAGAAAGAAACTCTCAAGTTTCATAGTGCTTCTATCTAACTTTTTTCTAACTTTTTTAAGAAAATGAACTTATGAGGTCCATTTTTAAGAAAGACCTTATATACTATTTCATATTAACTAGTCAACTTGACTTTTGCTCAAAATTACTCTCTAAACAACTTATAACTCATTAGAATTTTTAAATTCTTAAAATTATGCAACAATTAATCAATTAAGCACAATAATATAAAATTTAATAAAACAACCATTATGCACAAAATCATACTATTACAATATAAACTATAAATTTTATTATTTAATGTAATAATCCATCATTTGATAATTTATTTACATATATGAAGATAAAATTAAAAAAGAAACAATTTAATTATTTAATATAAATATTAAGATAACTATGGTATTTTACCATCAATTTTTAAAAAAAATACTGTATTATTATTATTATTATGTTATTATTTCGATGAGACCTTTATCTAATTGTCCTTGATAAGTTGATTAATCAAAATTATAGTACACAGTAAAAGAAAACGCGAGGAATATTTTCTGGATTCATGCAAGGTTGATCACAAAGTTGATAATGAGGGCAGCTAGAAAAAGGTTGTGGCTTTAATATCCGTGCCACTTTTTAATTTAGGTTTATTTAATGAGCGTGATTTGACAACACCATAGCAACTAATTAACGAATTTCCTTTTTTAAGTGTGAACTTTGAACAGTTGTCGTTGCTTAATCAAGCACCACACATAAAGTAGGCTAAATCCAGTTGGCACATAAATGAGGAGTGCATGTTTGTTAGGAATTAGTATATATATCTCAAATCCAATTTCGTCTAAAATAGTGTTATTTTCTATTAAAGCCTACAATTAACATTCTCTCGTTGAATCTTTGCCTATGCTGTTCTGTTATTATTTTCATTTAGCTTAAGACAATGACAAACAACCAATCTTCACCTAAAAGGACTATCATAATTTGTGTGTGGAGCAATTATGCTTTTACACTCTTAAAACTGTTATATCCACTATTAATACAATAAGAGATAACCAAAACTTCTGAAGAAATAAAATAAAATGTGAAAGGCATATGAAAAATTGTGTGAAACAGAAATTCATATATGCTTAGAGTTAATCAATTATACATTGTTAGTGTAAAGTTTTTTTACACTGGCAATCAATTATATCTTTTAATTGTGTCATACCACTGTAAATACATTTACTTTTAACAGTGACATGACACAATTAAAAGATATAATTGGTTATCAGTGTAAAAAAAATTTATACTGATGACAGTATATAGATAATTAACTCATATAGTTATAGACAACTTCTGAACAAAAATTCCACTATGATAAATAATCTCGGATAAAGTGATAATGATATAAAGACATTTTGGTACATCAAACACTTAGTTAATAACTTTCTTTCTATTTTTTTTAATTGATATTACATGATATCAACTTTTATATGTACATTTTTTTCCTCTTTTCCCCTTTAGGTACTTGATATATACCAAACAAATACAGTTTGGTGTCCATCTGTCCATCTTGTATACCCAAGAGACCTCTCTAAATTTTGAACCAATTTAAAACAAATTTTAAAATAAGATCCTTTCTACATATAAATTAAATTTTAATTTTCTTAAATGAGAGCGCTTAAAGATTATTTCTTCAATGAAAATATTTTAAAGAATTTTCTTTAATGAAAGTTTTAAGTTTTAGAGATTTTTCTTAATCTTTTTTATCTCTTTTTTTTATAAATAAATTATTAACAATTAAAAATTACCTTTTGTTTCACAACATAAATAGTTTGTGATAAATCTAAAATATAATTTATATATATTTAAAAGTATTTATTATTACAAAATTTAGCTATAATATGATCCATATATATATTAAAAAAATAGTTATTTATTATAAAAGTTATTTACATGAATAAATATTTATCATGTGTATTGCATATGCTAAAATTAAATATATTAGTAATTTACATACAAAATAAATTTGGAATTGAAAGTTCAATCATAATAAATTATTTTTAAACCAAACCATTTGTTAAGATCAGATTCAAATTTTTTAACTACAGTTTAGTTTAATTTAAGATTTGATTCTATTTAATATTGGTATCTTTCACATCCTTATCGTCGAGACCAAGCCAAAAATGGCTACTTTTTTTTCTCTTCAATTATTTTAAGAGGGTTTTGTTTGAGCTGTTCATCTCACAAACTATAGCAACATGTACGGTCCATTTGAAAGTAGAAGCTTGTGGCAGTTTGTGTGTATTAAATTCCCTAAGAGTATTTGAATTAGGAAAATATATGACAATGACTAAGGGATTACAAATTTTGACCATTACGTGCCATGATGAGATAAGTGTTTTGATGGTGATTAAATCTTTGTTGACTAGTCTTGCTATGTGTGGTTTGTATATGTGAACTATTTTTACAATTGGTCGTACAAGGAATTCAACATTGATTTTTTTTTTTTTTTTGTGGGGAGGATGTTAAGAAAGTAGTGTGGGAGGATTCTTCAGTTTGGCTTCGTTTTTAGTGAATATGATTAACTTGTAATTTATATTTTTTTAAAGTCAGATTAGTTCTGCTTCAAAAAAAAAAGTCAGATTAGTTCTAGCAAGAATGATGTATTAGAATAATCTTTTCATTCTCTTGTATATGGGGTTAAGGTATTCCATTTTACTTTTCTATTTAACTCTTGTTTGCCGATAAAAGAAAAAATCTATAGCAACATGTAGAACGGTTTGTGTTGGGAACAAAAGGTCTCTCTCTTATTTTCTTTTTTCTTTTTTTATGCACAAATGAGAAATACATTAAAGTAATACCATAAAAGAGATAGAAAAAGATCAAACAATTTTATTTAACTTGGTTCAACCCCTCATACTTGTTTCCATAAGGATGTTTATAATCTATTTCAAAATATTATATATATATATATATATATATATATATATATATATATATATATATCATGAAAATTCTCCCTTCAAATTTTGTAGATAAAACTTAAAAATTTATTTCTTACAAGTTTTAAGGATAAAATTTGGAAATTCCTTCCTCACAAGTTTTATAAGTAAAACTTGAAAATCTCTCTCTCACAAGTTTTCTAGTGAAACTTAAAAACCTTCATTCACAAGTTTTTTGATGAAACTTGAAAAACTTCATTCATATGACCTTCTTTCTCATTTCAGACAATGATTTTTTTTACAAATTGGGTGATACTTCTCATTTTAAGAATTTTTATTTATTAACCTTACATCATATATAATCTTAAAAGAGAAAATAAATATAATATATTTGATTTTTAAATAATATCTATAAAAAATCAATATCTTTTAAAATCTAAACAACATTTTAAAAATTTGAATTATTTTCTCAATAATTATATCGAAGGCCAAAAATAAATAAATAAAAACACGTGAGAGAGGGCGAGAATAATATGAAAGTATAAGTTGAAAACATTAGGAAGGACAAGATGGCAGCAAAAAAAGATGAACATGCACATGCACATACTCGTGTTGCATTTAAGCTCATTATGATACTAGCTGAATATTCCGGCACATTGCATTTACTTTTCTCTCTTTCTTTTGGACTCTAGCTAAACTCTCTTTCTAATATTTTTTAACATTTTATTCTGACACTCTTTATCATATGTTAGTACCAAATAATGTCTTGGGAGGGAAAAAAATCGCTTGAAAATAAAATATATGACATAGGAAATTCCAAAGAACAATCCTTGTCCTATAACCTAATTTTATATAATTAAGTTAGATTTAAAATAAATTAAAATGGTCAGTTTTAGCTTAGTATTAGTCACTATTTTTTTCTTCTTCAGGTAAATATACTTTGTACTTGTACAATTATCCATCAAACTTCAAAATAATCTCGTGAATTATCTTACAAACAAATCTTCATATATCTTAGGTAAGTTCCTGTCCTTTATTCAAAAGCTATTATGGCCACTTCCCATCCATCGTGATGTAGAAATAATTGCTTGCCTCATCATTCTTGATCACGTTCAGTTTCTTATATTTCTCTCACGTGTCATAGCTGTCATTTTAAGATGCACCTTTCTTTTATTTATTTATCTTTTTCTGTTAATGCACTTTCGCATCATTTTGTGATGCAAGGAATTGTAATTTCAAAATTAGTTTTAGTTAAAAACTGGTGATAGACCTTCTATATCATGGTAGTGTATGATCTATAGTTGATTTCTTCCATGTTGTTCCCTACTAGGACTATATATGCATGTCATCAACTTACATTAGGAGGGTGGTGAATAAATTCCCGAAGTGGTTAGTGAACAAATTAAGAGTGATGAACAACTGATTGAACAAATTGTTGAGAAAAATAGCATGTGACAGTTTTGAAGACCATGTATTGTCTATTATCTTGCTTCAACTTAAAAGGGATTTGTGTGTCTAGCATGCTTCAGAAAGACTGGAAGTAGCATGACCATGAGGAGGAATCATATAAACTTCATGAAGATCACCATCTAGAAAAGTGTTATTGTCATCAAATTGCTCAAGAAACCACTTTGTAGTTGTTGCTACCCCGCCAATATAATTTTGAAAGTTGTGATCTTTGGCACTAGAGAGAATGTATCAAAATAATAATGCACTCTTTCTATTTGGGTTAGCCCTTAGCAACTAATTAAGTGAACCATATACTTTTCTATAGGCCCAACAATCTTGTATTTAATTAATTTTGTAGACCCATTTGGGTTGCTTTCCTAGGTGAAGGTCAATATAATAATGACCCAAGTTTATGTAGTTTAGTTCCAAAGCATTCAAGTCAACTTCCATAACATGCTGCCAACATGCATGTTGAAATTAAAGCCTTTGCTGATAGGATGAGGTTAGATTAAGAATTTTAAACAATTTGGAGAACATTTAGAGTAAGATGATATATGCACAAGATAAAGGGTATGGACTATGGAGCAGTAATATTTATTATTTAATTAGATATTGATCCATGCACTGCACGAGTAATAAAATACATATAACATATTTTGAAAAAATTAAATTTTATATTTAATAAATTTGTAAAGTATTTGAAATAATAATTATTTTAAAAATATTAATAACAAAAAATGGAAATTATATGTCAATGATTGATAATAGACCCTAAGAGTTAAGAAACATTACATATATTTATTGTTAAATTGTGACACGTACAATATGTAGGTATGTAAATAAAATTATTGGAAACTTTATTTATTATTAAAAATATTACCTTAATATTATAAATAAATACATGAAATTATTATATATATATATATATATATATATATATATATATATTTTAAATATGTATTGTGTTAATTTTTTAAACAATAATTATATTGATAATAATTACATTGAATCTTTAGTAAAATATTTAGTTATATATTTAGTTTTTAAATTTAAATTGAGTGTAATTTTGGCATTTATGTTTTTAAAGCCATATTAAGTAAATTTGGATACATAATTATTTTTTCCTAAAATTCTTAAATTATCATTTTTTTAATATTTTTTCTCATAAATAAGTGATTAAAGAATTTTAAAATTTTTACTCAAAAGTCACTAATCAAAATATCTATTTTTTTTTTCTAATGCCAATGCCACAAATGTGTAGAGAAAATGTCAAAAATGTATTATCAAAATGAAAAAGAATTGTGCAACATATGAATTGATATAAAAAAAAATTTATGTCAAAATAAATTAAAAATAATAATCAATATCTATTCATAATTGTAATTTATAAATTATAAATTGAATTTTTCATTAATACAAAAATAAATTTTTTTCTACCAAAATAAATTAAAAATATTAGTTTTTTTTTTTTGAAAATCTGTTAGATTTTTCTTCTACTTTCCAAGTAATTTTTATTCTATGTGAAAAAAATATAAATATGATGGAAATATTTTTGAATTTTACATGACAGGTTGGTGTCATTATTATATTTCAAATGTAGGACAATATAACAGCTAATTCAATGTAAATTTAAATGATTATACATAAATTATAATAAATGAACAAAATTAATGCACAATAATAAATACAATAAATTATGAATAAAATTATTTAAATTATAAATCAAATCATACAAATTGATTTGATTTTATATTATAAAAAAATTAAGCATAATACAAATATTGATAAAAAAAAATAATCTTTATCAACTTTAAAAATGTTTTTTTTTATATAATTTGCGTATTTTAGCTCTACTATTCTAATTAAGTTTCTCTATAGTTTGGCTAATTTTTATAGCATTATAAAAATAAAAAAAATAAAAATAAAAATAAACTATAATCCAAAGTTAACAACAACTTTATTTCAACAGAATTGTATGCATGTGCGAACATTTTCTATTATACACAAATATATATATATATATATATATATATATATATATATATATATATATAATATTTGTTATGATTACCAACTACAAAATTTACTTGATACATTGTAATTCCTTTTTGAGAGGAGTGATATTTGTTACTTATTAATTAATCTAAAAAAATGGGGAAAAAAATAAAAATAATCATGAACAACTAAACAGAGAAATCAACAAATACTCATTTGATCAACGGGACCTCTAAATACATTGTAAGTTAGACTCGTATCGATAAATAACTAACTTACATCAAATGTAAAGGGACTAGAAAAAGAAAGAAATAATTTTAGAGAAAATGTCACAAATGTGTTATGAAAATGGAGAAAATAGAAATCAAACCATAGTTGACAATCACCATCTACAAACATGAAGTCTCTTTATTTCATGATTCTAAGGATCTGTTGAGCATGGTGAGGAGGTCGTAGGTGACGATGTTAGGGCAAGCATGCCCAGGTTCAACATAGGTGAGGTAGTGGAGGAGAGGAGGATGGAAGTGTCGTAGCCCTTTGGGAGGAGGCAATCATGAAGGTAGAGGCAAAGTTTGGCGGTGACCATGTCATGGTGATATTTTGGAAAGTGAGAAACACACACACACAGACATAAAGAGATAGAAAGATGGAGAGAGAAAGATATGAAGAGGAAGAGTGAAAGACATTGTGGATTGAGGCTTTTAAGTTCTATAGATAGAGAAATAGTAAAATAAGGAAGAGTGAGAAACACACACACACAGAGAGAGAGAGAGAGAGAGAAAAGAGTGAGTGACATTGTGAATTGAGGCTTTTAGGTTTTGTGGCTTTTAGTTTCTATGGTAGAATAAGGAAGAGACTACAAAATGGCATATAAGCTTTTTTGCTGACTTGGCAATGCGTAAGATTCATTTTAAAGTGATATTTTGGCGTAATACAGAATAATTTGACTTCTATATTATAAATAAATAGATAGATGATGAAGTGTGGGAAAGGTTACAATGAAAGTAAAAAAATATAATCATTACACTAATGTAAAAAAAATATAATCATTACACTAATGTGGTAGAGACTTTTTATATATGTTAGGTAGGTGTTTTGAACATTTTATGTCAAACTTAGATGCGACATAGATCTCGATGATATAAAACTTCAACACATTCTATGATGGATCAACACACAATATAAAAAGTACACTTTTTATGTTAAATGGTCAATGCCTGTTATAATATGGATACTAAATGTGATATTTTAATCACATTGGTACCTATGTTCTATGACAAGTGTGATTACACGTGACATAGATAGTGCACATTTTATGTCACGTGTGATCACACACACATCATAGAATGTGCCACATTCTATGGAAGATGTAATCTTACCAGTCATAAAATGTTATAGTTGCTAATAGAAACCTATATAAAATGTTACACATTCTATGCTAGGTAAGACCACACCGGCTAATAGAATGTGCACTTTCTATTACAAGTATAGCCACACCTATCGTAAAAAGTATCTTTTTTAATATTCTTTTCATTTTTCGTATTTTTTCAAACATGTACATAAAAAAATACATTTTAGACAATTCAATACAACATATTCTTGTCTAATTCAATACAAACCTATATAAAATACATATCTATCATTTAAATTGAAATAACGTACGAAGTAAACTAGTTAGGAATAAAAAAGAGTTAACAATAAAGTTAAATTTAAAACTAACTAGCATTAATTAAGAATAATGAAAAATTAGTATAAGAATGTACCAATGTTATCAATTATTAGTGAATCTAAAGTAAACTAGCCAATGTAAACAAAGAAAACTAAAACAATGTATAAAAACATAAATCAACTATCAAAATGACTCAAGAAAAGTTGATGCCCACCTTTTATAGGTATCTTTCAACTCTTCATCGATAAATGGAGTGAGAATTTTTTAATACCTACAATTAATTCAAAACAGAGATAAGTTAAACATTAGTCAATTATTAAACAAATAAATAATCATATGATGTATTATCGACACCTTATAATGGGTAAGTCAACACTCATTATAGAAGGTTGAAGTATAGAAAGTGACGTAGTGACATATTAATAAATATGCTTAAACATTATATGATGAGCATTGATTTATCCATCATAGAAAGAATATTATATGATGGGTAAGTTAACACTTGTCATAAAATAAAATATATTTACAAATATGTCATTACGTCAATTTCTATGCCACGTGAATAACACTTGACATAAAAAATGTGTCAATAAATCATATTTTTGCACTAGTGTTACTAGAAAATAAATTAAAGTATTAGACTAAAAACACCTTAAAATGGTAAAAGTTATTTAAAAAAAGATTTTATCCAAATGATCTGTTTTTACTTTTTAATAAATTCTAAAAATAAAATAATTTTTTTACAATAATTATTACGTAATATTATAAGAATAATAAGTAATCAATAAAAGTAAAATTAACAAATTTTTACTCAATTTATCTTCTTTCTTCTTAATAGAAAAAATAAGCATCATCAAGGGTGTCTAATAACTGTATCCAACCTATGCACAAACAATGTTTGATACTTTTAAATATAAATAATGTCATGCAACAATTGCATTAGATCGGACAAGTGATATTCAAAGAAAGGAAGCAAAAAAATATTAATCGAAATGGAAAAAGAAGGGAAGAAAGTGGTGATCATAGGAGGTGGTATTGCAGGTTCCCTCGTCGCCAAAAATCTACAATCGCATGCCCATGTCACCCTCATTGATCCGTAATTAAATCATTATCTGCAACATTTTATTTCTCTTAATTTCTCATGAGTAATTATTCAAGCTATTTTTTTTAATTTGAATTATATAGCTAATTGAGACTTCCATTGTATTTAATCCATAAGGATAATGGATTGAAGTTTTCATCTTGTGTTTTTGGGTTTTGTTATGTTCTCTCTCTCTCTCTTAATGCATAGTTTCCATTTTCTACCCATGTCAGTTTTTGAAATATTTATCATGTTTTGCAACTTCCCAAATTTCCAAGTTCCAATTTTGTGATTGAGAAGTTTGTTTTTGGAAGTGTTTGTCATTATAATTTTATGGGGAGTTGAAGTGGGGGTGAGCATCACAATGCACTGACATTTAAGTGTTTAACTTTTCATGCACATATGGTTGTTGTAGTTGTTTGTCATCAACTTGTCATGTTTTTTTTCTCTCTCATGAATGATGTGGTTTAATGTAGGAAGGAATATTTTGAGATTACATGGGCAAGTTTGAGGTCAATGGTTCAACCATCTTTTGCAGAGAGGTCTTTGATCAATCATAGAGATTACCTTACCCATGGTGACATTGTCACATCCTATGCTGTCAATATTACAGAAACAGAAGTGTGGACTGCAGAGGGTCGTCGAATAAACTATGACTATCTTATCATCGCAACTGGCCATGCAGATCATGTTCCTAAAAGCAGACCTGAAAGACTTGATCAATTCAAAGAAGGTGAGTTTGTACATTGTCAATTTAAATTACCTACAAAGGAAAAAAATGTTATAAATTTAATTTTACGTTGATGCATAATAAGTTAAGCCTTATCTTGTAACAAAAATTGGATTTTAATGTTTCATTATGATATTAAGTTAACCTTACATTGGTTGCAATGTATTTCTCACATTACATGAAATGAAATATTATATGGTTTAAATGTTAAATTAATCATGTCAGTCTAATGGTGAAGAGTTGAAACAATATGCATAAGATTTAAGTTTAAACTCTAGTGCTATTATTGTATTTTTGATGGATAAAAAGAAAAATATGGATTAAGTGTTTGTTAAGATAAATATCTAGCACAATCGTGACAGAAATAATATAACACATAATAATTGATTAAGTTTTGTGTATGTTATTCTCTGTCATTGGAGATGTTTCAAGTTATTGGGGATTGTTTAGTATTATTTTAATTAGTACAATGTTTCATGATTTTTTTTATATATAATAAGTTCAATCATGTAATGAATTGTTGTGGTCAATATTTAAGCAATAAAGTTCATTTTCTTTGGTAGAGAATGAAAAGATAAAATCGGCTGATTCTATTCTAATTGTTGGAGGAGGTCCAACTGGCGTGGAACTTGCTGGAGAAATAGCTATTGATTTTCCAGACAAGAAGATTACACTAGTGCACAAAGGACCAAGGTTGTTGGATTTCGTAGGAACAAATGCTGCAGACAAGACTCTAAAATGGTTGGAATCAAAGAATGTCGTTGTGAAATTAGAGCAATCAGTTGACTTAAACGCATTTAGAGATGGATTGAAGATATATCAAACATCAAATGGAGAGAACATTGTCGCAGATTGTCATTTCTTATGTTTAGGGAAACCACTTGGTTCAACATGGCTTAATGAAACTGTGTTGAAGAATGACTTGGATTTTCTAGGAAGGATTAAGGTAGATGAACAATTGAGAGTCAAGGGTTGGAGCAACATTTTTGCAATTGGAGATATTACAGATGTTCCAGTAAGTGCTAGCTAGCCATCAATAACTTGTTTAGTTTTTTTCTTCACAATTATATAACTTTATTTGTAATTACCTTCTCTAATAACAAACTAAACAAATAACCAAGTCTTCTGTTATTCACATGATGTTTTGTATGTTTCTCTTGAGCTAGAATAATAGATCATCCTTTTATTGCTAGTGTCTTAAATCCTTGATTCATATGCATGACTTCCTATAGAGTTATGTGATTGTATTACTTTGGTTAAGTGCTATAAATGTGCGGCATTTTAATCTCTGTAAAAGCCATTTATTATGAGGTTTAATTTCTGATGAAAATCCATACAACAGGAAATCAAGCAAGGGTTTGCAGCACAACAACATGCTGAAGTGGTTGCAAGGAACTTGAAGGTGATGATTGAGGGTGGCAAAAAACAATGTAATCGATGTGGGACGGAAACTTACAAGCCACAATTAGAAATGGCAATAGTTTCACTTGGGAGGAAAGAAGCAGTGGCACAGTTCCCATTCTTGACAATAATTGGAAGATTTCCTGGATACATCAAATCGGGAGATTTGTTTGTAGGTAGAACAAGAAAACAAATGGGACTCAACCCTAATATTTGATATTGTATTGACTCAATTTTATGCATAGTATTCATGCAAATTAATTACAGAATCAATTTTTTCAATAGTTTGTGTGCATTATTTCAATTAGTTCTTTCATTAAAGAACCATGACATTATTAATGGTTGTTGGTACACAACGGAAAAAGAAATGGACTAAACATGTATTAGATAATGAAATTTAAAGCCTATGGTGTTTCATGTTATTTGAACCTTTTACTTTTAATCACTACTTTCAAAGACAATATAGTTTGAAGATCAATAAATATTTTTATATTTCAAACTACATGGGAGAAGAAAAAAGGTTGAATCAATCAATCGATTTGCTTTCAAGAGTATCACTTCATTGAGCACTTCATCATCAAAAGATTTTCCATAAAGTATCACTATTAGCAACAAACATAATCAACTATTTAGTATATAAAGTTTTAGTTCAATTAACAAACAAGCCAATTAATTAATTAATAATTATCAACTTTTTAGCAATGAAGTGGTTCAACATAGATTGTAAGTTAAAATGAACCCTATCTAACTAGTTAATTCTTTCATATTTTTTTCACCAAAAATATTGTTCAACATTTGAATTTTTTTAATTAACAATAAGCAATTGTATAAGAACAATTCTTATACCGTAAAAAAAAAAAAAGCACGATCATGGTTTGACACATGATGTTCTTCTATAGTAACATTTACAAGAACATAATTTTATTTGTAAAAACTAGTCAAACATCTTGTTATAGTGCTCTTAATATGCAATAGTGCGAATATGTTAAATGTATTTAATTTACACTTTATTAAAATTTTAAATTATTTAAAGCATAATCAATACATACAAGAATTTTTTTTTCTTGAAAACATAAGAAATTATCAAGTTAAAGGGTAAGAAACTAAAAAAAACACTACTAGAAATATCTTTATTGCATGTGAAATTTCTTACAATTTTTACAAAAGAATTTGCAAGAAATATGTTTCATGCAAACTTTCTTGCAAATTAAAATCCTCATATAATTCTCTTATGAATAATAAGTGCTTCTGGATTTTGAAAATCACATGAAAGTTTCTTACAGATTTTCTTACAATTTTATCTCCAAATATTTTTTTGTGAAAACAATTCACAAGAAACTTTTTTGAAAAAAGATACATGAAAAAAGTTGTATTAAAATTCTTGTAGATATAAAATTCGCATGAAGATATCAAAATATATTTCCTGCAAATTTTGAAATTCGGAGTTACATTTCTTGCAAATTGTAAAATTTGCAAATAAGATTCTTGCGAATTCTTACCTGTAAAAATATTTGCAACTAATTTACTTGCAAATTTTAAAAAAATATATTAACATTCTACTTGGTCATATAGAGTCCTAATATTTCAATTTAAATGGTTTAATGCCTTTTTTTCATCCTCACCTTCTCAAGCACCGTCACGCTCTCACACAGTGTCAACTGCGACAAATCCATCAGATCCATCGACTTTGCGAAAAAAGGAATTATAGTGTTTAGTTTTGAAAATGAAAATGTGAATAAATAATGTATATAATGAATTGAAAAACGATTTGAAATTGCGAGTGTGGAAATGTGGAATCATCGCCTTGACCAATTGGCTCATGACGTAGATGATTTGTGGAAATTATATAACTCATTAAGTTTGAATGATTTTTACACAATATATACTTTACATTTATATTTGCATTGTAGTTCTAACAGACCCAATAGGTCATGTAGCAATGGAAAGGGAAGGATTATCCAAGTAGGACTTAATCCAAATCAAAAATAAAAAAAGTATATCACATAAATCACAAATTTATGTATGCTCAAATGATAATTTTTGAATGTGAATTCAAAATATTTGAACTCTTATTTTAATTCTCTTCATATATCAACAGATTTTAGAGGAGATTTAAAGTATTTTAAGTATAATATATATATAAAATACTCTTACTTATATTTTGAAATTGAAAATTTTAAGGGTATAGGTAAATTAGTTTTTTTTTTTTATAAAAAAAATCCTCTCCTTATAAATCAAACAAGAAAAAATCATCTATTCTCTTCCAATAAAATCTCTCTCATTCCCTCTTTGGAACAAAATTTTTAACTCTTTCCTTCAATTCTTTTATCTTCCTTTGAAACAAAAAGTTGCTAAGTTTTACAAATATGTTTTCAAATTCATTGTTCGTAAGGGTTAATAGTATAATTCAATGTGTGTGGTAGCATCGGAGTGGATGCAACGCATTGTGTGTTATCTCTTCGATTGTGTCATCGTCATCACTTTTAATGTCTGATTCTCGATGATATATGGCAATCGGAGTTACTTCTACAGCCTCTGATTTGACAACTACAACCTCCTCTACTAGGATGCCCTCATTGGCAAGCTTCAAAGCAAAAGGCTTTACAACAATGACACTGTGATGAGGAAAATGAAGGGTTAGTTTGGGAAAGTGTCTATGGTGAGTTTTGTAGCTGGGGAATTGCATGTTTATGGGTTGAATTCAAATGGGTATTTGGTTTACAAAGGAGGTAACGATTTTGATCAAATTGATGTTCATGAAGGAGGGGCTTTGGAGTTTTCTCGATCAATGTTATAAAATGTGTTTCTTTTGAGGTTATTGTTTTTGGCTCTAATTTTACTTGTGGACTTACTATAATGAGTGAATTAATCCATATTGACTTAACATAAAAAAGTTTTTATTTCTTTACACCTATCAATGTAGTTGTACACCACTACTATCAACATCATTATCAATAGTAAGCATCACTAACATACTCTTAAACTAATTTTTCAAAACAAATTTATTTTAAAACTAAAAATAGAAGAATAACTAAAAATTGATTGTAATTTTTAGTTTTTTGAAACTTAAAACTAAAATATCACCTTTAGTTAGCATAGTAAATAACGTTAATATAAAAATTTAATTTCTAATTAAATTTGATTAGATTTCATTATCAACTATTGCTACTACTATTATCTTATATATATATATATATAGTTAATCACCAATATATTGTCAGTGTAAAATTTTTTTACACTGGTAACCAATTATATCTCTTAATTGTGTCATGTCACTGTTAAAAATAAATGTGTTTACAGTGACATGGCACAATTAAGAAATATAATTGGTTGCCAGTGTAAAAAAACTTTACACTGACAATGTATAGGTGATTAAAACTTTACACTGACAATGTATAGGTGATTAACTCATATATATATATATATATATATATATATATATATATATATATATATATATATATATATATATAGTGAAGAAGTCTTCTAACTTCTTTTTTTTTTTTTCTCCAACTGAAACTTAAATTTTTTTATTCAATAACTTGTTATCTTATAAACTACATGTTTATTGATTGAATTTGAATTTTGAAATATATATTTGACTTACACCCATTAACATTCTCTTTTTCAATATGCATTTAACTCACATTCATTCATATTTTATATTTTTCTATGTTCTCATTCACCTTTGTTTGTGTTCCCAATGAAACAACCGGTTACCAAAAATGGGAAGGTTAAATGTAGGTTGCATATTCAACTCCCAAACTTATTATCCTTTCACATTTTTTTCTTTCCAATCAAACTATATACATTTCCCAATCATGAAAAATACAAAGTTATCTTCGTATAACCCCTCTTCATTTTCATTGAAATTATCTCTATTACTTTAGATTTTCATTTTTATTTCATCGTATATTATTTGAGCGTAGATTTATGTAAATAAAATATGGCATGTCATTGACTTTGAAGAGTTTTGTGAGAATGAGTTGTTTGTTGTGCTACGTGTTTATAATAGGATGTCATTGATTTTGATCGCTAAAAGTCGTCATTTCTTAAACTCAAAAGACTAATGGAAGGTGATTGTTTTTTTGTGAATGAAATCAAAAGGGGTAGAGGATGAAGAAGATAACAAATGATGAAAAAAACAAGCATGGAAGAAGATAGTGTAAATCAAATTGTATTTTGTTATTACCATTTTAAAGATTTTTGAGGCACGTTTTGCTGAATTTGAAGTTGTAAACTATTTGATCAGATTATTGTGATTTATGTATTGGATATTTGAGATCACATTAGAGATTATATAATATTGGATTAGTGTGATAATTATTCTTAATTTATATGTTCATATTTTGTTTCTCTTATAATATTCTATTTGTGTTATTTTTAAATCATCTTTATTCATTACAACTTAAATGTCAAATTCAAAAACTAATTTATATATTTAAAAATAAATTTATATTAACTAATATATTGATATAATATGTGCATCATACGGGTCTATCAACTAATTAATAATAATAACAATAATAATAATAATAATATAATAATAATAATAATTTCAAGTTCTGTCACCACGTATTTCCTATAATAAATAATATTAATGTGAGTAAATTAAGTTTCATTAATATAATAGGTCCATTTATATTTATATTTTTCAAAACAATGACGGGTAGAAATATTGAAACATAATAAATCTACATAAAGTCTCATACTTAAAAAAATAAAAATACACTTGATTCATGAAATATATTTTGAATATTATTAACGATAAAACCCAAATTAAAATAAAAATTATATAAATTAATATTTAATAATCTAATTTGTATAGTAAGTAACGTTAATATAAGAAATTTTATTTTTTATTAAATATAATTAACCACATTAAATTTGATTAAAATCAATTAATTTTTTTTTTTGAAAAATTCAATCATTTTCTTTTAAAAAGTTTAAGTTTCTATCAACCACCAACGACTATGTATTTCTTAATTTTTATCTTTAATTATCAATTAAAATAAAAATTATGAATAATTATTTATAAGATTATTAATTTTAGTTAAAATTTTAAAATATTTTAAAATAACTATTTAAAAATAATAATAAATAAAATTGAGCATAAACAATAACATAACATTTTTTATAAGGAGGTATAATAATATAACATTTAATACTAATACTTAATATCAATATTTGTAAAATTAATATTTAGTTGTAAAAATATATAGTAAAAAAAATGATAGGAGAAATTATTCTTTTATTAAATTTAATTTGGTACGTTAAATTTTATTAAATTTGATCAATAACTATTGGCATTGATCGAATCTAATCAAAGACGACGACATTGTTAGTAAAGCTCAAGTTTTGATCTACGTTTTTTTTTTCCAAATTTTTTTTTATAAAAATGATCTACTATTATGTATTTCATAATTTTTTTAGTTTAACTATTAATTTTTTTTATCTATTAGAATTTCAACCTTATCATTAAGAAGCAAGTTTTATTTATTTCCTCTTTTTTTTTAAAAAAAAAATATTTTTATTAAATTTAAACAAACTGATTCCTAAGTTCGAACTTGTTAATTGTTGTTATGAAAAAAAAAATCAATTCATCCCAAAATTATAATTTGAAAATAGAAGTTTAAGAAGAAACAATTTTTTTTCTAAATTTAATTTTGTTTCTGCCCCCAAATCAAAAAGGAGAGCATAAGGATTAAGGAAAGTTGTTTAGCCAGCGAATCCAAGCTACACAGGCATCTATTTTTTCACTTCTAAATTATTTTTAATTAAATAGTAATAATAATAATGCCACTTAGCAATTCAAGTAGAAAATGGGATCTGCAGACACAGAAACAAAGCAAAGAATCGAAATGGAAAAGAATGGGAAGAGAGTGGTGATCCTAGGAGGCGGCATTGCGGGTTCCCTCGTCGCCAAAAATCTCCAATTTCATGCGCATGTCACCCTCGTTGATCCGTAATTATAACTTTTCTCTGCAAGTTCTCTCTCTTTTTTTAGAATTTTTTTTTCATGTTTGGTTATTAAAGTAGAAGTTTTTTAAGTTTAATTTTGCTAATTGAGACACCCTTTTGTTGTATGTAATCCATAAGGTTAATGGGTTGAAGTTTGTCTTTGGGTTCTGCTTTGGTTCTCTCCCTCTTGGTGGGTTGGTAAAGAGAACGTTTAATGCATGGTGCCCATTTTCTGCCCATGTCAATTTTTGGAACCTTTATGGCTTTTTGCAGCTTCTCAAATTCCCAAGTTTCAATTTTGTGGTTGAGAAGTGTGGTTTTGGAAGTGTTTGCCATTGAGAAATATTTTGGGGGGTTGAAGTGGTGGTGAGCAAAACACTGAATTGACATTGAAGTGTTTAACTTTTGATGCACATGGTTGTTGCTGTTGTTGGAAACTTGTCATTTATATGTTTTTTTTCCCTGATTGAGTGTGGTTGAATGCAGGAAGGAATATTTTGAGATTACATGGGCATGTTTGAGGTCAATGGTTGAGCCACCTTTTGCTGAGAGGACGGTGATCAACCATGGAGATTACCTTACCAATGGTGACATTGTTATATCACACGCGGTCGATGTCACGGAAACTGAAGTTTTGACTGCAGATGGCCATCGAATTGGCTATGACTATCTTGTTATTGCCACTGGCCATGCAGATCGTGTCCCAAAAAGCAGAAGTGATAGACTTAAACAGTTCAGAGAAGGTGAGTTTGAACATATGTCTTTGCCTGTGATAATCTGTTCAAATTGACTAGAAGGGGAACAAAAATATTCTGTATTTAATTTTAAAGTGATGTAGAATAAGTTTGAGCCTGATAAAAATAGGCTTTCAGTGTTTTTGATATTAGAATCGTTAAGTTAAACTTTGAGAGCAGGTTACTGCCATTGGACTCAAATAAGCCTGGTTATTATATGGTTGAATTGTTCATTAAAAGAACAAAAGCACCATGGAGCTCTTGGAAAACCATGGAAGAAATATTAGGAACACATAATGATTTATTAAGTTCTGAGTGTGTTGTTATCTATATCATTGGACTTGTTTAAAGCTATTGAGGCTTATTTTGTATAATTGTTTTTGAATCATGGATTGACAATTTGACATTGATCATTTTACCATAATGTTTTTGTGCATGCTTTTTGGTAGTATAGGAACCCATAATGATTTATTAGAAACTTCAAATGTTTTTTGACATTGATCAACCGTGTAATGAATTGTCATAGTCAGTATTTGAGATTTTGAGTTCTGAAGTTCATTTTCTCTGGCAGACAATCAAAAGATAAAAGCTGCTCATTCCATTCTGATTGTTGGAGGAGGTCCCACTGGTGTGGAACTTGCTGCAGAGATAGCTGTTGATTTTCCGGATAAGATAGTTACACTAGTGCACAGAGGATCAAGGCTGCTGGAGTTCATAGGGACAAAAGCTGCGGACAAGACTCTAAATTGGTTGAAATCAAAGAATGTTAGAGTGAAATTTCAGCAATCAGTTGACTTGAGTGCATTCACTGATGGACAGAAGATGTATCAAACTTCAAATGGAGAAACGATTGAGGCTGATTGTCATTTCTTATGCATAGGGAAACCACTTGCTTCGGCATGGCTTAAGGAAACTGTGTTGAAGAATGACTTGGATGCTCAAGGAAGGATTAAAGTAGATGAAAAATTGAGAGTCAAGGGTCGGAGCAATATCTTTGCAATTGGAGATATTACAGATATTCCAGTAAGTTCTTGCCATTAGTAAATTTTATTCAGCTTTTCACAATAATAAAATTTGATATGTAATTACCCGTTATAACAAACTCAACAAGCTGTTAAATCTTTTGCTGTTCACAAAATGTTCTGTCTGATTCTCTTAACTGAGAGATCATGCTTTACTGCCGGGGTTTTGGCCAGAATTTAGTTTCCTCTTACTAGTAATGAAAACTTGATGCAAAGTGAATGAGTATATTGCTCATAAATAAGTTAATGAAACTAGTATTCCTCCAATTCAAATTCAATTTGTCTTGGCAGTTGAGTGGAGGAGGCTTTTCTGCCTGTCCATATTTTACACGATTGTTCTTTAGGTCTTTTCAGTGACTTTGTTGGGGAAAGTGTCCTAAATCCTTGAATTCAGAGACTAAAGTTAGTGTGTGATAACAAATTTTAAAAGTTGACTTATATGCATAATGTCCTATACATTTATGTGATTGCATTACTTGGGCTTGTCGTATAGGAATCTCTTTGATTTTTTCCCATATAAATGGGATACATGCTATACATCTGTAGCATTTTAATCTCTTTACAAACCAGCTTTTAATAGAAATCCATACAACAGGAAATCAAGCAAGGGTTTTTGGCACAGCAGCAGGCTGATGTGGTTGTCAAGAACTTGAAGGTGATGATAGAGGGAGGAAGAGAATGTAGATTGGATACTTACAAGCCACATTCAACAGTGGCAATAGTTTCACTTGGGAGGAAAGACGCAGTGGCACAGTTCCCATTCTTGACAATTATAGGAAGAATTCCTGGATTAATCAAGTCTGGAGATTTGTTTGTTGGTAAAACAAGAAAACAAATGGGACTCAATCCTGATATTGTACATGCTTGACTCGATACTGTGCATATATAAATTACAAAATCAACCTGTTTCATAGTTTGTGTGGTATATTGGTGTATTTTCAGTTGGTTCTTCCTATAAAGAATACGTTTGTACCATATATATAATATCTTTATGCTTAAGTGGTGTTTCTTGAAATCATGAAATGTAATTGTGATTTAGAAGCAGGATACTGATGTTACCATGGGAACATTGTATCATTGACTTATATGGTTTGATAGAATTGATTGGATGCTTTGTTGGTTTGTCTGCAGAATGTTTACTATCAGAAAGTTTCTTTCCTGCATCATTTATTTTCTCAAGTTTTTTTGCACCAAATAATATCTATGAAAATTTGGTCTTTAACTAAGATGAATGACATCGAATGATTCATGTAGCTAACCTCACCTAATGGAATAAGACTATTGTTGTTGCTGTTACACGATTTGGATGGATCCAGCCATGTTTCCCTCTTTTGTTCTGGGACCAACCTTACCTAACCAAACTCAGATGGTAGGTACAAAACTGTATTTTGTTCAACTCGTTGGCTTCCCTGGCGTAGGGGATTGTCTATGCTATAATGAATTATAAATATTTAGAAAGAGTCATTAGCTAATAGGTTGTGGTATTAAAAGAAGGAATAGTATTTCTATTAATAATTGTGGTATTGACAGAAACATGAAATATACAAAGACAAGTAGGAAGGAAATATTGTTGTAGTTTCTTCAAGTATTAGCTTTGACATATTCAAAATCCAAAGACTGAAGAGGCCTAGGTGAATTGACTAACAAGTCTCATGTAATGCACGAAAACATCATATTCTGCCTTTATTGGTGGCTTAAAAACGAAAGTGCGTTTACTACAAGGGGAAAACGAATGTTCAACATGAATAAATCCTACCCAGAACAAGGACACCCAAAACTAAATTTGACAATCATTTTATCTTGTCATATTTTTGTTCATCACATCACCAACTCCTTATAAGTTAGCCCTGTTCACTTCTCATGAGTGCATTTCAAGTGGGGATTGTTTTTTCCTTTGACATGTTGGCGAAGATAGGACAAGAAATTTTTTAGGTGAGACTATTTAAAAGTAATTATATCTTAATAGAATCAGATTCTTGCTTCATGACATAAAACTAGTGTTGTTCAATCCATGTACCCTATGTCACTTAAGTATAGGTTAATGGTTGTTGGCACATATATAGTATAGAAAAGAAATAGACTATGCACATATTAGAGAATAAAATTTGAATCTGATAAGATGGTGCTTCGCCGGTAAATCTTGTACCAAAATGCTAGCCGGTTGTTTCACACTATTTCACCCCTTTTAAAATTTCATCACTATGTGAAAAGACAGTATCATTTTAAATATCAATCAATGGTTTTACATTTCGAAATAGTGGGAGAAGAAAGAAGGATCAAGAAAGCATTTTCCATGAAGCGAAAAATGTTACATTCAAAAGATTATTCCTCCCTTCAATTATACCAGAATCCTTATCTGGAGTGGAAGCAATATCCCACTCGCCATAACAAAATCTTAATAACAAGATTATTATCCCTTCAATTATATTGTAAGTTCAGGTTAAAAGATGCACTTGGTAAAAATCAATGGAAGAGAAAAGTCACTAAGAGGATAAGAATCCAAAGCCGAACCCATCTAAATGGAAGAGAAAAGTCAAAATTGTACCCAATTAGTCAAAAGCTGATAAAAGCAATGAATAATAATCTTATCTTAAATTAAACGAATGAAGACTATATCAAACGCTTAATTCTTAATCTATTATTATGCTAAGAAGGTCCCAGAAACTTGACGCCAGCATGCAATCACACTGTGCTAAATATGCAGTTGCCACTTGTATAGTTGTATTTCCAACTCATTGTCCCCAACTCCGTGACACCTTTCAGCCAAAAGAAAATATCTATGAAATAAAATAAAAAAGAATAAATATTCTATTACGATGTTTTCTTAATACGTTATGTTTGAATAATTTCCTCAAAGAATTCTGAATTAGCAAGCAACATCTTATGCAGGCTGGCACCTTTCTAAATACCTTTTTTTAACAGGCCATCTTAGTCATGAGTCACGAATATCATATCAATTATATTATGAGTTCGATTTTTTATGTGTTGTAAAGATTTTTAAATTTTTAATTAATTAATTGGAAATTATTTGACATAGTTATAATATATTTTTAATAATACTTTATGTAATAGTATTTTTAATTAATCAATCTTCTTATTTCATAACAAATACTTAAATCAATTGTTAAAAAGTGTTTCAGCTTAATTAATAATTTGGTCTAAAATTCAAGTTTTAAATATGTAACTATATTAAATGTTTAGAAAGAAAATTTTATTGTCTATAATAATCTTTTCTTACTGTGTTGTCTCCTATGAATAATGTCTATGTTTTTTTTTTTTTTTACCAAAAATCTTCTTATTTCATATATATTTTTTTTCCTTTTTATTTCTTTTAATCGTAGAATAATCTGTGCACGTTTGTTACATAATTATAACTTTTGATATTATAGTGGGGTCTTTTTATTTCTTAAATAATATTTTCCTTAAGAAAACTATACGTAGAGAAGTTGGAACACCCCTTTCATGTTGTGAACTAGGAGGCTGGCAAGTTGACTGCAGCAACAGCTTCCATTCGGCTTTGGTCTATTTTATGTCCAAATACAAAATTTGACATTCCACATTGATGATTCATGCAATGACGCAACGACTTCTATTTATGTTGTTGCCTTATCTTGTGAGAACATAACACTCATTACAAAGTCTAATCAAGGTTGAGCAAATTGCAAGCACTAAAAATGGCGGAGAAGAAAGTGGTCATCGTAGGAGGTGGTGTTGCCGGTGCCATCCTCGCAAAAACTATACAACATCAAGCCAACGTCACCCTTATTGATCCGTGAGTTCTCTCTTTCTATATGTAGCCACTTCCTGGTCTCTTTGTTGTTTAATTCATGCTTTTTTCTATGTTTAATTGAATTTTCAATGCCGTATTACTTCTATACAAGTATTTATGGATGATTTATGTTTAGGTGTAAGTATGAACGAAAGCCTCATATTAGATAGAATATTGAGTATATTAATTAGTATATAAAGGACAAAAACTCATAAATTTGATGCATAAAGATTTTAGATTAGGATATAATGTCCGATTTCCTTGTTTGGTGTGCTTATAATTATTAATAAAGTTCCTAATATTTAATTTTATTCTTAACAATTTCAAGTAGTACTTAACTGTTTGATACCTAAGAACTTAATTGCTAAGTTTATCGAAATATGTTATTTTAGGGTTTGTTTAGATAAATTTATCTAAAAGTATTTTTAGGAAAGAAAAATAAGATAAGAAAAAATAAGTTTTTTTTATAAGATAAAATTAAGTTATAAATAAACTAATTTATAGAAATTTTCTCTTATTAGTTTCTCTAAAATCTTATTTTCAAGTTAGGCATAACCGCATAAGCTAGTTTTAGATTATGAAAAAACTTATATTAATTTTCCTTCATATTTTTCCTTTTTAGAAGTGTATTCAGAAAAAACTTATCCAAACTTGATAAGTTAGCTCAATATGTTTATCAAAAGAAGTGTAAAAAAACTTATATTGCTATGATAAGTTCAAATGAGTTTATAACCACTTTCAAACACACCCAAAATTTGAGAGAGAAGGATTTATCATGTTTCATGTAGTAGAGTGATAATTTGTTTGGAAATATTTGCTGTTCTGTTACTGATATATGAGTCACTGCACACATAGAGATAGAGCTTGTTGTGTTAATGGTTGCACTGACTTGGAGCTGTTGAACACAGGAAGGAATATTTTGAGATTCCATGGGCAAGTTTGAGAGGATTGGTGGAGCCATCTTTTGCTGAAAGGATAGTGGTCAACCATAGAGACTACTTCAAAAAAGGTTACCTTGTTGTGTCCTCTGCTGTCAACATAACTGAAACTGAAGTGTTGACTGCAGATGGCCAACAGATTGCCTATGACTATCTTGTTATTGCCACTGGCCACATAGAACCTATCCCTATTACCAGGAGTGAAAGACTTGACCAATACAAATCAGGTAATACCAGAAGTTTAGGATAACACTTCAATCTTCATGTAGAGATGAAAAATAAAAGGAAAGGAAACAAAGAAATATCATTCTGACTAATGGAATATCAATGATTATTGATCTTTCATGATTCATCTACTGTGAATCTGAGATGATTGCACTTTGTAGCTTTGAATATAATAGTTCTAAGCTAGATTATATTGAGTAGTACTGTATTTGGATAAATTTTTCTATAAGCACTTAAAGGAGAAGAAAATAAGAAGATAAAAGGTATTTATCTTCTCTCATAAGTTGAATTGAACCTCTAGGAAAATTTCAATTAATTTTACCTTTTTTGCACCTTAATATAAGTATTTATGAAGAAGTGTATCCAAACAAACCTGTTCGAGCATTTCTAGTCAAAGTTCCAATGTATAATAAATTGCTATAGCCTGTTTTGGATTCTTTTGTGTTAGTGATTTTCAATGTATTTATTTCATTTGATTGATGATGAGCCTTTTCCATGGCAGAAAATGAAAAGATCAAATCTGCAAGTTCAGTTTTGATTGTTGGGGGAGGTCCAACTGGTGTTGAGCTTGCAGCCGAGATTGCTGTTGATTTTCCTGATAAGAAGGTAACTATAGTGCATAAAGGAACAAGGTTGTTGGAATACATTGGCCCAAAAGCTTCAAGGAAGACTTTGAAGTGGCTCAAATCAAAGAAAGTTGATGTGAAACTAGAGCAATCAGTTGAGTTGAACTCCTCCTCCACAGAAGGAAATAAGACATATCAAACTTCAGGTGGAGAGACTATAGAAGCAGATACTCATTTTCTATGCATAGGGAAACCACTTGGCTCAGCATGGCTTCGAGAAACTCTTCTAAAGGATGACTTGGATGCTGATGGAAGGATCAAGGTGGATGAACACTTGAGAGTAAAGGGCAGGAGCAACATTTTTGCAATTGGAGATATTATAGATGTTCAAGTAAGTTCTAACCAAAACCAAGTCACTTTGGCTTTTAGTAGTATCTTTATATCCCTTTTCCCCTTGCTAATAGATATTTCTACCTAATCAAACCATTTATAACAAATTCAACAAGACACCCTATTAATATTTTCTTAGTTTTCCCTCCAAATACCGTCATACACATTATACACATGCCACATGTGCTGCAAACAACTATTATCAATTGGTTATGAAATAGGCTAGTGAATCATGTTGTGTGATTTGTGATTTGTGGTTTGTTCAGGTGAGGTTACATAAGTTTTACTTTGCCAGTAATAACAACAAAGTTAATCAAATGATAATATTAATAAATGATAATAGAAGAAACAAATGATAATATAAGAAGTTATTGGTTGTTTCCTATAAAAATGATTGCAGCAGTATAAGAAATTATTTTACCAATTTACTTATAAACAGACCTAAACTCTTTGTTAACATAATTTGAGTATGAATCTTAATTATTCTTAAATTCTATTTTGACACATTTAAATAGGACATTATTGAATTTTTAGTACTTTTGTCACCATGTCACTTGCTATGATGAGTGAAAAATAATCAACATAGTAATTTGTCATAGTATTACTGTTTTACACCAATGACACCAAATGTGTGGCATTTCACACCCTTATTAATGCAATATTGTTGGATTTGACAGGAAATCAAACAAGGGGTGTATGCACAAGGTCATGCTCAATTGGTTGCCAAGAACCTGAAGCTATTGATAGAGGGAGGAGGCAAAAAGTTGGGAACATACAAGGCACAACCACCAATTTCTATAGTTTCACTTGGAAGAAAACATGGAGTTGCACAGTTCCCATTCATAACTGTGCTCGGAAGGTTTCCTGGCATGATCAAGTCAGGAGATTTGTTTGTGGGGAAAACGAGGAAGGATTTAGGACTCGAACCTAATGTTAAAAAATCTTAATTTGGTATAGTGAGTATATAGTTCTTCAACTCTTCTTTTCATAGTCATTGTTGTGCATGGATAAGTTGATTGTATGTGTTTATATTATTTTCTTATTGTATTCATCGAGTTCTAATGTAAATGTACCATTTCTTAATGTATGGAGTCAGATATAAAAGTGTTACAATGTATTCGTTTGAGAATTGACTTTGGGTTTTTTTGAAGTTTATTGATTTTATAAATGCTTCATTTGAGTCTTCGTTTTATTTTCTCCATAATGAATTACACATTGGTTTAACCGTACTATAAATTGGACATTGCCATTGGCCAACACTTTAGGCAGCTTTTGCCTTGAAAGAATTGGATTTCGCTCCACCTGAATCAAGCAAAAAGCTTCTTCTTTTTTTTTTTAATTTTATTTTATTAGGCTAAATATCCAAGTAGACTTTTAAAATTGATAATGTTGAATAGGTGATCTCAAACCTTACGATTCTTATCCTATGAAAAAATAATTTTGAGACTTTTTATGTATAAAAAATTTACTTGTTATTAATATAATGTGATTCAAATTCTTCTTTAGATCCATATTTTTTTTTAACTATGATAATATAAAAAATCGAATAAACACAGAAAAATGAATACAATTTTATACTATATAAGTTTAGTGAAATACATCAGATATAATTCATATTATATCACATCACTTATTTTACTGGATCTTACAGAATGTGCTCATCTAAAATAAAATTGAATATGATCATAGGAAAGATTCTCTACAAATTAGCCTATCCTCTCCTATATAGGAACTTTTGTTGGTGGTTAGAAAAAAGATGTATTTAATTATAAATTTAAATATGATAAATGAATATATATATGTGTGACTGAATCAATAATTTAAGTCACACACTCCCCTAATCTATTTTTCTTTAAAGAGTTCCCTTCAACTATTCGTATGTATAAAAAAATAAAAATTTAATTATTGTTAAGTTGAAGGTACATGCCTTGTTCTTTTAAATAATTCATATTTATTGTAGTGAAATTTATTCTTCCACAAAATCAAAAATGATTTTGATTACAAATATTTATGATTCATCTTGATTATAAAGGACCTAAAATGTCTTGCATATAATTGAAAAATGCATTATCATAAATACAGTAAAAAAAAGTAATATCAAAGTATACAAACTATAAAAAGAAGTAAAGGTGAATTATTCTACACTAGATGTCCAATAATCAATTTGATCCCAACATAACAAATAATCAATTACAGCAAAATATGTGATTAATATAGTGAAAACTACACCCGTAAGACAAGTTAATTCGTGAGGGCTTTTGAAATCACGAATGAGATAGAGGAGTTATCTCCTAACCAATACTTTCTCAAGAGAATTAGTCCCATGAGGTCAAACTGTGGGGGAAATTCCAGGCCAATTCCATATTAAGGCCTGTCACATTGTTAGAAGAGGTGCTCATATTTAATGTTTGACTATTTTTGAATAGTATTATCTCAAAAGGAAAATAATCAAGAAAGATTGAATTTGAATCTGAAAATATTTTTTGTCAGATAAATATTTGTTTTGATTTCTAAATTTATAATGCGTTGCTATATTAGTCTTCAAATTGAAAGAAATATTAAATAAGTCCTTAAAGTAAAAACTGAAAATTATATTAATCTAAATTTAAAAAATAAAATATATAACTAAAATAATAATATTGATATATATTTAAGAACTAAAATGATAATAAATAATTTAATTTTAGAATTTATATAACATTCTAAACATTTAATTTAGTATTTTTTTTAGTTTTGAAAATTAATGTGACAACGCTAACTATTTTTAATGATAAAAGTAATCATTTATTCAAAAAAAAAAAATCATTTTTTAATTATTTTAGTTTACAATAAATCTTCTTAACTTTTATACTTATAATTTTTTAATCTTTTATTTTCTATCATTGATTTTTTTGTAACATTATCTCTTTCGTGTTGACATGACAAAAATATTAATTCATTGTGTCTCGTATCAAATTTATTTTATTGAAATTATTCTAAATTAAATTTCTTAATGTTTCGTGTCTCTTCTGTACTCTCATTTGTAACATTCATTGTTGAGATACATTTTTTATCCTCACAAAATTGAAGACATCTATTATGTCAACACAAAATAGGTAATGTTATAAAAAAATTAATATAGAAACTAAAATAATTAAAAAATTACAAATATATGAATTAAAAAAATATTTTAAATCATAAGGATTAAAAAAAATTGAAAAAGATAAATATAGAAATTAAAAACATTTATTTTAAATTATAAAGATTAAAAAATAAAGTAAATAAAATTATTAAAAAAAAATTGTATATGGGCTTCCACGATTTCTCTCGGTACATGGGTTGGTCGTGTTGGGTATGCAATGTTATGAAAGTTGACCCGTTTTCATATGATCTATCGAGAAAGGTTGTGAAGCCCAAGAAAATCAACAAACTAACTGAACATTGTTGAGTTGACATAATAATTATCTTATTTTGATCCATAAGGTGAAAATATTCCATGGCAGCAACTGTTTTTTGTTTTTCGACCCACTTCACTTACAATGCCTCAATTCACCACTCTGCCAATCCTCACTATTTCACTGTGTGTTATCTTAAAATATAAGTCTTGATAAATTTATATCTTAAAATATTTAGTTTCTAAATTTTTACATGATTTAAAAATTAATTATTATTTCTCTGTATTATTTTAACTTTTAAAACATAATATACTATTTAAAATATTATTAAATAATGTTTATAAATGTTTGGGTTGTTTAAAATTTAATTACATAGTCATATGAATAATTTCATACTATTTAATAATTTGATTGATAATATATTTATATATCTATACATGATTAGAGGTAAAAATAAAAATAAAAGTTATTAAGTGTTAACTTGATTATCTAAAAACTTAAATAATTTTATCTATCAATTTTAACCATTTATTGATCTCATTTTAAAAATATAAAAACTATAAACTTGGATCACAATCATAAATAAATAGTGAAAATTTAAAAATAGTTAATTTTTAAGTGAATACTAAAACTCTCTTATTTATTTATCTAAGTGACACATATTATAAGATAATATCATTTGTGTATGATTAAGAAAGAACAAATTATTAATATAAGTGTCAATAATTGAATAAAACTTCATCTCTTACTCAATTTTAACTTTCAAATTATATCTTAAATATCAAGCATGTAGTGATTTAAAAAGTATATCAACTTCAAAAAATAACTTCAAAGAATAGACTGACAAATTATTATTTTTAAAATTAAAAAATAATGAAAATTCTCATAAAAATGACACCATTTTATGTCATTTAAAAAAAATAGTCACTTATATAAATTATTTTTATTTTTTCTTATTTTCTCATTTTAACTAATGACCATATGTTAAGGGAAGCGGGTGACTTTTAAAAATTAGAGGAAAAATTTGTATCATTTAAACTGACCTTGGGGAAGTCAATGCAATTTTTCTTTAATTTAATGATGTCAATAACATAAATCAAAATAGCTTTTGACTAAAAAATTATTATACCTTGTTTAAATTTTAAACAAATTTTTTAGTAAGGTTACGTTAGCAAATTAACTTTATTTTTAAAATAAACAAAAATCATATTTCTCTCTCCTCTCACTCTTCTCTCAAGTTTTTCTCTATCTATCAAAACTGTTTTATCTTTCCAAAATTCTACTGATATGGATCCTTCCTTCCTCCTCACTAACGGTAGATGGAGTGTAAGGGATAAGACATAATTTTGGTATCTCAATTAGAAACTCCTATGACCAAGAATAGATACATGGTTTGAACTAAAAAAGTTATAAAAAAAAATAACAGAAAAAAACAACAAAAGGATAAAAAAAAAGTTGAAAACTTAAATGTTTAAACTTGATTTTTTTCTTTAATTTTAATACTATTTTAGTCTATACAATATATATGCATGTTTATTATATATAAATAAAATTTATAATAAATTATATAAATAAATATTATGTTTGAATATATAATTATATTAAAAATTTGTATAAATAAATATTTTTAAACATATAAATTATATTTTAGATTTATGACAAATAATTTATATTCTTAAAAAAATTATTTTATATATTGATATTTTAAAATATTAATATTTAATTTATAAAATAATTATGATAAATAAAAATTAAAATAGATAAGAAGTTAAAATAATCCCGAACCTTCTCGTTAAACAAAAGTCCCTAAAAATAATCTCTCTTAAGATAATAATTTGTGTTTATATATAGAAATTGATTATTCAGTACTAAAATTTAGAGAGAGAAAAAAAAAACTCAAATTGACCTAACTTACCATATTTAATCCACAGGTTAGGTGAACTAGTTAAAAAGTTAAGGATAGTTCATTTTGTACACATATGGTAGTTGTCGCAACCGAGATCGCAACAGGACGGCTAAAAATAAATTAAAAAAGAGGGAGTCGCCACCAATGTTGTTTTTAAGGAAAAACATTGGAAAAATCATAAAATAGAAAATAATCTACGAAAACCAGATTTTTGAGTTCGAGAGTCGATTACGTGTGAGGAAGGTATTAGTACCTCACAACGTTCGTCTTAAGACGATTATCTTTAATTAATTAAACAAATTATTTATAATTTATAAAACATTTATCTCACTAAAATAATCAAATATATTTTATTTAACTAATGCATTAAAAAAAGGTTAAAATTATTATTGTTATATAAAAAGGAAGAATATTTTTTTATTTTTTGGCTCGACAAGATTTATTTCTTCCTCCTACGTATCTCCATGTGTAATGAAGAATCAGAGTCACGTAGTTCTTTGTAGAAAATATTTGTGTGTTGATATTTTTAAATTAAATTTTATTTTTGTTAAATATAGGATTCTTGAACTGTCTCAGCTCATTCACCCTAAAAATATAAAATTGACTAAGGTGTACACCAAAGTTAATTCAATAAAATTTTAATTATAATTATTACTAGAGATGTTATGATATTAAAAAAATTATTGGTTGGACATTTTTGTTTTTGGAAAAAAAATTTAAAGATAAGCTGTCACAACTTGTAATTTAAATTCAAAGGTTAAAAAAATGTCACATCTAATTAACCATTCCTCCAAATAAAATTTTTGATACAATAATTTTAAATATTTATATTGAATATTGTAACACTATATTTTGATATTTAATCACATTTTGAATTTAAATAAGACTTTAAGATGATAAATAAACTTTTTAAAATAACAGATATTACTAATAAAAAAATAAAATAAAAATAAATAAATAAAAAGAAAGTGAGTTCGATATACTCACTATTCTTTGCTCAAGAAGTGGTAACTTGTTGGTTTCTCCTTCTGAGCTCTCTCTGGTCCAAGGTGGAGATGTGTGTGTGTGGGTGCCCTTTGAGAAGGACAAGGGCCGCTATTTATAGACTTTCAGGAGGGACCGGAACGGCCCGTTCTGAATCTGGAATGGCCCGTTCCGGAACCGAGATCGCGACGGGACGGCGACTGTAATCAAGTTAAATTGAAGTTCAAATACCAAAAATTGTTCATTCAAATAGTCTGACACTTGTGCTTTTTAACCAAAGGTCATGGTTGAATTTCTAGCTTGACATGGAGTTGCAACTAGAGATACTACTTTATCCTTATAGGAGTCAAGTCGATGAAAAAGAGTTATACCTTTTTAATAAAATAAAATAAAAAAGTTGAAGTTCAAATTTAAAAACTAAACATCTTAGTTTAGTAATTCATGCACAGTTCTGTTTATTAACTGATTGCAAATATTTTTCCACTATTTAAATTAGAGTTATCGTATATATTGCACACACTAAATACTACTACTCTACTATAGTTATAAAAGAACACCACTTCAACACGTCTTGAGTCCTACAAGTAATGACCCCAAATCTACCTCATCTGGCTTCAAAGGCACAGTCTCTTTCATATTGAATGCCTCTTCTAGAGGACCACATCTAGCGTACACGGTATATATGATATCAACGAGCACAATGCTCATTAACACATGGTTCATACGTTATACCCCATCACTCCTCTTGGTGAATTGTCTCACCTTCAAATCCTTGTATTCATTCTAAAAAGGACCTTACAAGGAGCCATTTGAAGACTAATCAAACCTAAAGTTGAGGTTTTTAATTCTAAACTAACCTTCGTACCTTTCAAGTCCCACACCATGAGTTAAAGGATCTAAATTTGGAGACAGTCTCTTTGATAATGGGGTAGTACCTTAAATATGATCATGAAAGTTTGGTGGTGAGTTTGAATTTCAATGCTATTTAGAACCCCATGGAAAAGAAGGTTATTTTGTCCATATATATGGCCATGTTGGGTTGCCCTCGATCCACCAACTCCAGTCTTCAACCAATTAAATAGGGTGGTCCAACACAAGATAGTTTCACACATCACAAGCTTGCACCGAAAAGAGTGTATGTGCATGTGACATTCTCATGCTTTGCACCTTTATAGCAAAATAGGCTGATGGTTTCAATCTTCAATTCTTCTAATATGTTTGGATTGGCGTCCATAAATCACACCCACTAGAAAAATCACGTCAGATAGTTTGAAATACGCAAAAAGTTATAATGATTTGTTTCTTTAAGACGTGAATCAATATTGACGTGATGCTAAAGCAAACATGCACTTGTATGTGTTTAGAACCAAATTTGGAATCTGAATCATCACTCTTTCCACATTTAATAAAAATAACAGAATAATTTCTCCATCAATTGATGTGATTCTTATTTGAATGTAGATTCCTGAGGTGCATCCGAACATGCCCTTAATCTATGTCCAAGAGCAAAAATTCAAAAAACAAATTACAACCTTTTCGTAACACCTCGTTGGCCATATCTCATCAAGTGCTATTCATTCATGTTGTGATAGTAGTTAACTCATGCAGAACTTTTGACAAGAAATTCTAAATCCGTAGTACATTTGTAACTTGAAAGCTATGCTGCAATTGCCAAATGAATAGCACATGTACCGTTATTGAAGAATATTATGTACCTTGTAGCAAATATTCGTTTCTTATATAGATTTTGAAATTCTTTATAGACACCCAAACATGAAAAGAATAAAAATATTTGTTTATCTACATCTCCATGCCTGTATTCTCTAAAAGTCCAAAGACAACGACTTGAAAACAAATAAATTATACATTTTTGGTGCCAAAACATACACAGTCAAAATAAAGAGAATTTTATTGTTTAAGACAAAGTAACAAAACCCACAAATTGAATTGGAGTTACCTCAAAATCATCTTGCATCAGAAGAAGTAAAAGAGTCTGCAAAACCAGAAGGTTTGGCTGGTATGCTTCCTTCACTGTGTTCACTTGCATAGCTTGAATCTTTGCCTTCTGATTCCTTCCAAACTTTCAGCAACTGAGGAAGTGGATGACTGAAGTCGATGCCGGAGTTGTAATCAGGTTCTTCGTCCATCGGTCGCCATTTCTCTACTAACGTGGATAGCACATTGACTACGTGGCTCATATCAGGCCTGTGACTTGCTTCCCTGGAAGTGCAATGTCCAGCAAGTTCAGCTACAATGGAAATGCTCTCAAAAGTCTCTTCACTTACTTCAAGAGTTGGATCAATGGCAGCCTTGAGCGCTTCTTTGCACGATTTAATTTGCCAAAACCATTCAACTAGGTATCGGCTTTCCTCCGGCCGGCTCTCGTCAAGGGCCATTAGTCCAGTTAGAAGTTCTACCAACACCACACCGTAGCTGAACACATCAACTTTAGTGGTGATTTTCCCCATAACTACAAATCACATAAACTTTTAGTTGGTGTGGAAAGCTAGATGCATCAAATTATACCAAAGATTTCAACAAGTAATCAGATGCAATCACAACTATATTTAGTCAAGAATTTGACGATCATTTTACTTATAGTGTCTGCAGTATTGAACCCACCGAAGACAAATATAATTAGATATCATTTTCTTGTTAACTGCTTAAAAAAAATGTGTGCAAACACTACTTGCAGAATAGATAAATATAAAACAGAATATTTTAAGTAATTAGGTGCTTTAGGGCTTGATAAAAATAGTTTTATGCTTTTAGCAACTGAAGGAACAGAGCATGCTTAACGACATAGAATATACTATACACGTTACTACAGTACTTATGTACTATTAAATTAATGTGCATATTCCTAAGAAAAGAAAACTTGACCTCTTATACTCGGAAGTCTTTTATTTTAAGAACACCCTAACTGAAACAAACAAACAAACAACTACCGAGAAATCAACATGGTTATACCACTAAAACATGCTTACATGGTCAATTTCAACAACTATTTCAAGGTTAGATGGAATGTACAACAAAAGGCATACCTGCATACTCAGGGGCAAGGTATCCAAATGTTCCAGCAAGCTTTGTTGCCACAGACTTGTCGCCATCTGGTGCAAGTTTCACCAGACCAAAATCAGAAACTTTCGCACGAAAATCATCCCCCAGTAGAATATTAGAAGACTTGAGGTCTCGGTGGATGAAGGTTTGGCGTGCAAGATTATGAAGGTATTCCATTGCTCTAGCAACATCAAGTGCTATTGTAAACCTCTGCGACAAAGACAAAGGCTCCAATTTCAAGTTTTTCCAATGAAAAAGATGCCGGCTTAGAGCACCCAGAGGCATATATTCATAAACCAAAAGCCTTTCATTTCCTTCAATGCAATAGCCTAGCAGGGATACCAAATGTCGGTGTCGGACCTTGGAAAGAACAGCTATTTCAGCTTGAAACTCATCCAATGCTCTACTGCTAGGAGCTCCACACTCCATTCTCTTCACTGCTATTTTGGTAGTATGTTCTATTTCACCCTTGTAAACAGTTCCAAACCCACCACGGCCTAGCTCATTTTCTGAAGCAAAATTGTTGGTGACCTTGCGTAGAACCTGAATAGAGATGGCAATATTGCCAGCCTCAATTACATGAGATCTCTCATTTTCACCACTATTGTTAGTCAGAGAACTTATCCCCGTCTTTGATGATGAGCTTCCAGTGGTGCTATCTGAAACTAAAAATTTAGTCATCTTTTCTGGATAAGATGGATCTTTAGTGTGAACCACAACAGAGCTAGGAGCATCCAAGGAGGCTTTTTCCTTCTTCAAGCAACATATGAAGAGAGAAGCAATCATAAGTGCTACAAGTGTAAAGATAGCAGCTCCAGCCACTATTGCTACTGTTTTGAATCTTTTGAATACATTTGGTTGGGGATTTAACTGAACAGAACTTGACTGATTCATGCTTGAACTATGAGTTGAGGAGGGTGGTTGCATATGTGAGGATGGAGGGGGCAGTGACGGGTTTTGCGGTGAAGGCTCTGCACTTGAAGGTGGTGATGGACTTGCAATAGGCATGGGATTAGGACTACTTACAGGTTGATTGACAAGTAGAGGGTTACCCTCAATAACAACCTTTACATTACCGCGAAAGTATGGCATTGGTGGCTCAACATTGTTATCACTTAAATCCAACAACCTCAAAAAATTCAAATCAGTGAAATTACTCGGAACATTGCCAGTAATATCATTTCCTGCAAGCCTAATTTCAAGGAGTGAATCTAACTTAGCAAGTGAGGGACTTAGTGTGCCATTTAACTTTTGCCTCGGTAAATTGATTATAGATACCTTTGAATTGCGATCGCAGCTTAATCCAAACCATGACCCTCCACACGGATCATTTCCTGACCATTTAGTAGCAAGAGCTGAAGGGTAATTCAGATGATGGAGAAAATCCAGCAGTGCAGTAACTTGAGGAGCACATTCAAGCCCAGGCTTAGATTGACAAAACAAATTGGAATCATAAGATACTTTGGCAGCATTAAACTTTGGTACTGGACCCATGAACATGTTATTATTCAACACAAGTATCTGAAGGTCCATATTTGACAAGGAATCTGGAATCAAACCAACAAGTTGATTGCTATTGAGGTTGAGCTCCTTCAAGGAAGTTAGGTTTCCAATGTTTTGTGGAATTGCCCCAGTGAACTGGTTTCCATGTAGCCAAACCTGATTCAGAAAAGTCATTGAAGCAATCACATCAATAGGACCTGTCATCCCAACTGCTTGATCATTCAACCACAAAACCTGGATTGAAGACTGAGCAAAACTAGCTGGAATTCCACCACTCAATTTGTTGTCTGAAAGCCACAGATTTGTGAGAGAAGGCAATGTGCCTAGGAAATCAGGCAATGGTCCAACCAAATTACAATGCACTAGAGAAAGATTTGTCAATTGCACTGAATATTTCAAGTCCATGGGAAACGACCACCCAGAGGTTGCATTCAAAGGGTTTTCCTCCAAAGACAAAACCCTAAGGTTGGTGAGTCCATTGAAGAAATCAGATGGGATTGAATCAAAATCATTGTAATCCAAAAACGCATATTGCAATTTGGACAATCCACTGAAACTTGGCAACGCTCCACTAAGGTTGTTGCGTTGAAGACCCAAATTTTGAAGCTCTGTGAGTTGGTTAAAGTTTGGAGGCAATGATCCTTTAAGACCTAGATTCTTAGTCTGAATCTGAGTGATTCTCCCTCCAGAACAGAACACATAAGGCCACGAAGGAGGGCCACAAGGGTCATTTCCATTTTCTGGCCATTTGAGAACCTCTGGATTCTTCAGTCTTTTTCTGAAATCATTCAAAATTTGGAGATCATTTGGGTTAGTGTCACCATAACAACCCATTGTGATCATCACGGTGAAAAACATAAAGATGCAAATTTTCACACACCCCATCATGGTCACCTTAACCCTAGAGACAAAACAATAATCAAGGCAGAAACTTCCCCAGAAAACTCACAACCCCATTTGTGTCCAAGATCAACATGTAAGTCCTAGGAACAAAATGAGACATGAACAACAGACTTAGAGGCAAAAGACCAGAACATGTGTGAGAGTGAACATGTCTTTGTGCGAGTGTGAGTGTTTCTTAGTCTTAACGAGAAATGGAAAATTTTAATCTAGGGAAAAAAAAAATGTTGAATGAGCATAGGCTTGAGAAGGGAATGAAAAAACGCCGAAATTTTGAGGTGAGTGAGAATGTGAGATTTAAGAGTATATTAAACTCTTTTTAATCAAAGAAGAAAGGCATAAAAGCGAGTTTCTCTCTCAGTTTGATCAAGTCCACCATTACAGTCACTGTCCATAACTTCCACTCCTTTCGTTTTTTTGCCTCCTTTTATGTAACTTAATTTCATTTCCATGTCATTTGTATTTCTAGCAACGTATTATCCCAAACATATTCTTATAAAATAATCTATAATATATGAGATTAATAAAGGTTATCTTATTTTAGTGTATTTTTTATTTTTATTTTATCTTTTAACTAATTTATTTAAATAATTCATTATTTTAAAATTAGTTTCACATTTATTTTATTTTATTTTTTCATTTTTTTTATGATGAGATACGGAGTGAGTTATTTTCACTAATAATAATAATCTACATTTATATTTATATTTATATAGAGATGATTCTTTATTTTTGTGTATATTTTATTTTAAATAATATTAACTTTTATGATTACTAGTAGATAAGAAAAAGAATGAGAAGTTATTCATAAAAAAGATAGTTATTAAAAAATAAACAAAAAATAAAATAATTTATATAAAAATAAAAATTAAAAAGTAGTTATTAGAAGTGATATTCCTTTATATATTAGTATAGATATAATAATAATTAACAAAATTTTAAAAAATTATATATTAATTTTTTTCTTTAAATATTTTAATAATTATTTATTATGTGTGTTACTACATAAAAGTACAAAGTGACTTTTGACTTTTATCTATTAGTAATAGTAATAATAATAAAATAATAATAATTTTTATTTATAGTCAAACTATTGATTTTCAAATCTAATAAATGCAGTAATTTATAATCGAATAATAATGAAAATACAATATTTTATAATATAATAAGAAAAATTTATAAATAAATAAATAAATTTATATATTGCATTTGACTCTTTTAGAATAAAGATATTTTATTATAAAAGAATAAAAATGTAATAATAATTATTGATTAAAAATTAATAATAAATATTATATTATTTTCGTTCTTTTATATATATAATTTAATTATTTAATTCATTAGTCTATAATAATAAATTTGTTCTATTTATATATATATTTTTAAAGCTATTTTCTAATTAATATTCATATATAATTAATATTTTTTCTAATTAATACTTTTTTTCTCATGACCAATTAGATATAGAGTTAATCACTCATACATTGTCAGGGTAAAATTTTTTTTACACTGGCAACCAATTAGATCTTTTAATTGTGTCATGTCACTGTTAAAAGTAAATATGTTTATAGTGACATGACACAATTAAAAGATCTAATTGGTTGTCGGTGCAAAACTTTTACTGATAGTGTATAGGTGATTAACTCTTAGATATATTCTTTAAAATATTTATAATTAATATATTTTATCATATTAAAAATACATTTTAATTAAGAATATTTTAATCTAAAAATACTTAATATATAAGAAACTATGAATTATATCATAAATAAAAGAACAAGTAATTATTTTAAGTTAAGTTTTATAGATAAAAATGAAATAATAATTATTTATAAATTTTATTATATATATATATATATATAAATTTAATATTATTATAATTTTTAATTATAGAATTTTAATCAACTGTTATAAGTATATTTCATTGTGCCAAATTCAACATTTGAGGAGCCAACGATTATTAATTTATTACGTTAGTTTATATTCTATTTTTCCACTTTGAGATACACGTTTAAGAAGATGCTTAAAAATTAAAAAATAAAATAAAATAAAATAAAAAGACGTTTAAGAAGATGCTACTCTTACGAGTTACGAAGGATTGATGTTGAAAGGAAAGAACACTAAATTCAAACACGCTCCAATTTGTTTGTAAAAATAAAATAACAGTAACAAATCCTTTCTTTATAGGTCCTTAATTAACAATTAATCCAGGGGGAATTTTTTTATATCTTCATTAGAGTATAAGTTTTTTTTTTCTATTATTTAATCTACATGTATTTTTTTTTACTAAAATCAATCTTCTCCAAATAAGTTAAAATTGTTATCAACAGTAAAAACTTTCGTTTTTTAATATTTAATGTAAGTGTATATTCAGAATTCTAACTTAAAAATTATTGATTAAGCAAGAATACAAGTTAATATTTAGAGTATAAGATTAGCAGTGGTGTTAATATACTTTCTCGCATGTTGAAATTTCTAATATCATAAAATGCTTGACGAAAAAAGTGTAAAATGATTTTGTGAACAACACGTGTAACAATTATGCCACATCATCCTTCCCATGGATTTTTCTTTTAATTTTAAAAATGTATATTTAAACAATGACATCCTCGACAATTTTCTTGTTGGTGGGGCAATATAAATATTGAATAAAATAGGAAAAATTAATAAATTTTTAGTATATACTCAATTTCATTCTTTGAAAGGCAACACTTGTTCACTTTTAATCCCTCACCCTCTGTTTAAATAGAGAGAGAGAATCTTGTTTTAGTCAAAATTAATGAAAGAAAAGTTGACTTTAAATAGAAAATAAATTAATTTTTTATCCGAATTTTCTTTCTATTTTTTTTCGATTCTTTTTCCCTATATTTCCTTTCAGGCTCATCCAAGCAATAGATTGTTGATATGTACTGCTTAAATGTATTTTAGTTTATGTACAATTTCATCCTTCCATTGATGGCCATTAATAAAGTGTAATGAAGTATCTACCTAAAGAAAAAGTGTAATGGATTTGTAGATGTGGTGCATCAACTACGAGATTTAATGTCAACTATCAACTATCATGTAGGGATCGCAAATATACTCTTATATGTAAGTAATACTCGAATTCGTTCTAATTTTTGACAGGGAATATTCAGTATGATCGGATACAGATATGGATAAAACTCGATATATTAAATCAGATACGGGTACGAGTATGTATTTATACTCGTACATGTATCTGTCATCGTTCTCATTTTTAATTTAATACTCGCTTTCAATTTAATTATATTAAAGAATTTTAATATTTTTTTATATGTACTTATTTATTATAATATGATATAGAAAAATAACCTAATTATAATTATAATATAATAAAAAAATAATTAAAAAATATCATATATTTTTTATAAAAAAAAAAAATTGACGGGCACAGGTACAGGTACGAGTACGGATATACCCAATATCCACAGAGATGTGATGAAAATCATATACTCGACGGGTATATGTACAAGAACGAAAATGGGTTTGACTCTCGAGAACGGGAACGGATATCATGAAACCCGTACCCACCCCGTCCCGTTGTCATCCCTAATCACATGTTCAAAAAAGGTATCCAAAAGCAATACTTATATGAATTTACTTTATAAAAAATATTAGTATATACAAATAAGTTTCTAAACTCTAGGTCGTGACTTTTGTTAATTTAAATTTTTGTAATAAAAAAGTCTTTAAATCTATTAGTTAATTTAAACTTTAATAATTTACTTAAATTTAAATGTACTTTTTATAACAATTACGTAAATTTAATTATAGAAAGAGATATAATATGTATGATTTTAGTGGAAAGTAGAGATAACAGTAAAGTGTGACAGAATGAAAATTTCATTATTTTTGTTTTTTAGTTTGTATTTTATATTTATTTTTATCTTCATATTTAATATTTGACAAGTATGAAATTTTTGTCCTTATCTTTGTCTTTGTTGGATATCGATTATACTCGTATTCATCTCATATTTATTCAAAAATTAATTAAATATTTTTTTGTATAAAATATATTTTTAAAAAATAAGAATTCTAATATAGAGTAACAGTTATAAAATCATATTAATTAAGTTTCACCTTATATAAATTTTAAAATAAATTAAGAATTATATAAATATCAAATAAATTATAAAAAAATTTCTAAATTTTTTTAAAAAAGTACAAGTATAAGGCAAGTAACTATTTACTCATTCTCATGTTCTTACCCAATTTAATAAATTAAGTATTACTTATATTCATGTCCAATCAAATCAAATATTTCTTGTTAAAGTCGATAGATTTAAATATTATTCATAATTAAGAATTTATTTATCATATTTCATGAAAAGTAAGTTATCATATTATAATGTTGATGTTTTAATATTGTATTTAATAGAAAGGGAAAAAAAAGAAAGATAGATATGAAATTATATCATATCATATTCGTATATATAAATATATTTACGAATCTACAATTAAGTTAAAATGACACATGTCACGTTCACAGAAATTTAAATATAATATATCACATTCATAGAAATTCGAATATCACGTGTGATATTCAAAGGAATTTGGTGTGATAACATATGCTACTATAATTTTCAATTACATTTGTCATTTTATAATACAATAAAAGAAAATAAAAATCATATCAAGAAAAAATAAATCATATTTCATGAAAAATATCATTCATGGAATACAAATCATTCTCATTTTTATTTTTTGATTATAATTAAATTTATTATAATAATTATATGATTAAAATACATAATATATATAAATAATTATAATTAATATATATACTGAATAAAATAATTAAAGTGATTTTGATTAACATCGTACAAATCATATTACGAATCAATTAACAATATTCATTATATTTCATAAAAATCAATATTTATAATATATAAAACATTGTTATTTTCATTCATGTTTTATGATAATGTTTTTTTTATTTTTTTAGTGGGCCTAACTTTTCCGACAATTGTAATGGTTTATTTATTTCTTCATGATAAAAAAAAAACAAGATTCTTTTAGATACAGTAATTTTCAGATTATAAAATATATTTCGTGATAAATACTTAAAAAATTATTCTGAATTATTAAAAACATCCATTTAAAAATGTTATTAAGTAATAAATAAAGTTTGAAAAAGAATATTATTTAAGTTAATTATTAAGTAATCAACCGTGAAGAGATCACGTGACCTTATTTTAATAACAAATTTTATTTTTAAAATATTTTTGTAATTTATTTAAAACCAAATTCTAATATATTAGACCATTTCGTACACGACCTTAGAGTATAAAAAATAAATAATAACTATAAATTTTTTTTAGCAAAATTATAGATGACGAAATATAATTTCAAATATCCTAATATAATATTTAATAAAAAATTTGGAAACTTTTTAATTAGATCATTAATTGGCATGTAATTACAGAAATTTTAAAATTTAAAATTTTTTATTACGACTATTATGCAATTAAAATTTAACTTCATTGATAGGTGTAATATCCATTTTTTTTCCTTTAGCAATAGCTGTCTAAAGAATATTTTTTTAGTCTTTCTGTATATCTAATTAAAGTGTTATATTTTCATCTCATTTTAGAATTTGCATTAAAAAAACAGGTTCAACAAACTTCTTTAAACAAGTTTTCATTTTCAGGACATAAAACATTTGAAAATTTGAAAATTAAGTCAGCATGATGATGGAATACAGGCTCAACTAAAACTTAATTATCCCTATATATTGTCAGTGTAAAATTTCTAAACTAATTATATCTTTTAATTGTGTCATGTCACTATAAACACATTTACTTTTAACAGTGACATGACACAATTAAAAAATATAATTGGTTATCAGTGAAAAAAACTTTACATTAATAGTGTATAGATGATTAACTCCTCGACTAAAGAAAATGAAGTGTGAAAGTTAAAGTAATCAAGTTTTAAAATTCAATTCTTCATATTTTTATTTTAAATTATAACAATTCTCTTTAATGATATGTAATTTATTTCTGATTAGATATTTTATTTTTAAATTGTAATTACTTCTCATCAGATTTGTAATATAAACAATTAATTTTAAGATTTTATATTTTATTATAGATGACAATATTTTTATGTTGTGAAATTAATTGAATTTAATATAATAAAATTTAATTATGTGATATTAAATTTGATATCAAGATCATAAATTAAGGAGATTGAATCTAGATCTTCTCACTTTTATCCTACTTCCACCTCCCAATTATTAAGCTAATTCTAGTAATCAGATATATTTATTTTATCTAAACTTAAAGATTATTGATAAATTTATATTATTAAATTTTGAATATTTAATTAATGTGTGATATTCTTTATCATTTGAGTAGTTTAATCATTAACATAAATTTTTTGAGATTTTATGTATTTACATCTAATTGGAGCAATTAGCATCACAACATCACATTTTAGAGTTTATTTTTTAAGGGAGAAGATAAAACAATACTATATTTCTTTCTAATTATAAAATCCTTTCAACTAAATCACTTCATCCTTTAAAAAAAATAGTTAATTTAATTAAAAACATTAAACTTCTCAATAATCTAAATAACTTTTTTAAAATTAACATTTTTTTTCACTTAATCATTTATCACCTAATTAATTAATATTTAGAAGAGATAAATTTATGTGTCTATTTATCTTCTCCAATCTTATTAAGAGAGAGTTTTATCCAATTAATCTTAAATATTTATTATCTTTTTTTAAATTACAGGATTAAAAAGATTAATTTTAAATTTGAAGGATTAAAAATAAATTTACTTTAAATTTGAGAAGTAAAAAACTTATTTAAATTTTATTATTTTATGATAATTATTATTGTTTAATTTTTAATTTTTATTATTGAAATAATAGAAGGGAGAATTTAATATTGTTTTAATTATTGGAAGGGATATAATGAGTAGTAGTAAAGTTCTAATCGAAAATGTGAGTGGGTTGTGTATGTACAGAGTGAGTTAAAAATTTTTTATAACATAGTCGGTTATTTTCATGTATTTTTCCTGTACTAAGCAAGGTCAACAGTATTTTCTATTCTCTTCGACTTCATGTGCATCAAACACAAAAGTAAATTTATGAGATTTTAAATATTTTATATTTTATTATTAATTATTTTCATTAGTTTTCAATTGTTCAGAATAAGAAATCATGAACATAGTCACGAAAATGGGTTATAATTTCTGAAATCTTAAAGTCTGATGATGAAATTTTAAATTTGATAAAAGAAAATTGAACTTCTTTAATGACATTGGTGTGTGTGCCTCTTTAATGGCCTTGCATTGCAACGGCAAGCAAGTTAGGTTAGCGGAAAATAAAATAAAATTATTGTGAGTGGTGTGAGGACGGATCTGGATTCTCTGACTTTGGGGAAAGAAAATTATGGTAATTTAATACATCTTAACCGTTGAATGTATAAAAATAAATCAGATTGTGACACGTGTACAATATATATTTTAACTTAAATGTACACGTGTCACAATCTGATCCTTTATTACAAATCTAACGGTTAAAATGTATTAAGTTACCCTAACTTTCCCTCCACAAGGTCAGGGGATCCATTTCCGTGTGAGGACGTGGTTCAATGAGATTTTGGATTAAATGAAGTGTATTTTAGAACGATCTCAATTGTGGAATCCATTAAGAAGTTATTTATGTTTTAGAGAACTTATATGATTAATATTTGAAACCAAAGAGAGTAAGAGGCATAAACCATAATAATAAAAAATGCCAAAATATAGGAATTTAAAACACAATAAGCAGACCAAAAATTGGCAACAAAATTAATTATGTCGGAGGAAAATCAAGAAAAAAACACAAATCATAAAAAAATGGCAGTAAATCAATAAGCACATTAAAATATACGAAGTCAAAACATACTTTTTTTTTTAAGTCAAAACATACTTAAATACTATATTTAAATATGTATAGATGAATTTTAATTTTAATCCTTATAAAAAAATGTTTAAACATGTTTTTTAATTAATATGAAGTATTTTTATTTTTATTTTTTGCTTTTTTAAATTTGAAATTAATTTTTTTAGTTTGAATTTTTATTTATTTTAATTCTCATGTTCAAATATTGTTATTGAATATGTTAAATAATATTTTTATAAAATTCACTTATTAGAATCATCGTCAATAAAAATATCCTTTCAAATTCAATTAATATTTTATAATTGATTCAATTTATCATTGATAAATATGTTATTGTTTTACTAGTGTTTTAAACAACTAAAATAATATGTTTTCTTAGATTACATGCTAAAAAAATTACTTTTAAATTTAATAAACAAAATAAATTTATCTTAAATTCAGGAGTTTAAACCATATTTAAGTCTTAAAATTAAAATATTTATTTTTAATTTATACTATCACGTGATAGTCATTAATTGCTTACATATTTTATGGAAAGTTAAGTTAAGTAATTATCTTAATTGATATTTATTAGTAATTATAATTATATAAATACGGTATCAACATGTGATATTTATAGGTGTAAAAGAATTGTGATATTTGTAATTTATAAAAATAAGTATTATTTATCTATTTTAGAAAGAGTGTTAGAAAATTAAAATTTATTATATTTAAAACATAAAAATAAAAAATATTTTACAAAAATTAAAATTTAGTCATTTTATAGAAACTAAAAATAGTAACTTTAATTTTAAAAAGATGAAAAAAAAGTATATATTCTTACCGTAAGTTCGCTGTCATCGTTAGGGTCACCGCATCCGAGGTATTGTCCGCTTTGACACTCGTTAGACCGTCACGGTTTTATCCTTTAAAAGACGTCTCGGTAGATTAAGGAGGGAGGGTGTTTATAAACTACACTTAACTTCAGCTCCTAAACGATGTGAGACTTTTAGGCATACTGGAACAAGCCGTCAGTCGATGCTATGGGGCAAGAGTGACCTAGACCCTCCTTCTAGCATCAAATGTTCCTACTATAAGTCTGCTATCATCGTTAGGGTCATCGCATTCGAGATATTATTTGCTTTGGCACTCATTGGATCGTCACGATTTTGTCCTTTAAAAGGTGTCTCAGTGGATTAAGGGGGGAGGGTGTTTATATAAACTACTCTTAGTCTCGACTCTTAAGCGATGTGAGACTTTTAGGCATACCATTATATTTTATAAAGATCAAGATCCAAATTGTTTATTTTTTAAGAGTTGAAAATTATTTTTATATATATAGAAACTAATTAAAGAGTTTTCTATTATGGAAACTAAGTGTATGAATTACCTATATAAAGTTTTGGAATTGGTCAAAAGATTATGGTGTGACACCCTTACTACCCCCCAACACATATATTGTAATAATGTAAATAAATTAAGGAAATAAATTTTCCAACATCAGTAAAAGGGTTCACATAAAAACCTTCAGAAACATTCTTCAATATCCAAAATATTTTGAAAATGAAACTTGGAAAGTAAAACATAAGAGGTTACAAAATGTTTTCAAAATAATAAGTATAACTCCATATACAAATAAAATCCATGTCCTAGAAATCCTCTGCCCCGATGTCACAATATCAGAGCATACCCATAATTTAACTGTTGGCAGTCTAGATGCCACTCATAGCCAAATCTTCCTCGCTTAAAACATCCACAAATTGTACGATGAGAAAAGAAAACATCTATATGCAAAACATAGTAGTCAATCCCGGATAGCGGAGCGGAGCGGTCGACCCTAAAAATGGGATAGCGGGATGACGCGGAGCAAGATAACTGCTATTTTAATATTAATTTATATATATTAAATAATTAATAATATATATATAAAAGCTAAAAAAAAATAACTCTAATCTGCTGAATTAAATTAAAAAATTATTCTAATCAGAAATTTAAAAAAAAATGGTGAATTAAATTTAATCAAAAATTAAAAAAAAATCTGCTGAATTAAATTTAATTAGAAATTTAAAAAAAAAAATCTGCTAAATTAAATTTAATCAGAAATAAAAGAAAAATTGTTGAATTAAATTTAATCAAAAATTAAAAAAAAAAATCTGCTGAATTAATTAATTATTTTTTTGCTGAATTAAATTTAATAAAAAATTTAAAAAAAATCTCCTGAATTAAATTTAATCAAAAATTAAAAAAAAAACTGCTGAATTAAATTTAATCACAAATTAAAAATAAAAATATGTTGAATTATAAAATAGAAGATGCGAAGCCAAACAAAGAAGACAGACGACGTCGGAACCGGAGGAGCAGCGTCGGAACTAAAGGAGCGTCGGTCAGAACTGACGAAGTGCGTCAGAACTAGAGGAGCGTCTGACAGAGACGCCTGAAGAAGACGACTGGAGTGCGCCGACGGTCATCCTCGAGAGAGAAAGAATCGAGTCCGAGAGAGAGAAAGAGAGGAGAGGGAGCGCGAGACGTTCAGAAACCAACAACAATGGTTCCGCGAGAGGGAGAGGAAGATTTAGGGCAAGAAAAACCCAACAGAAATGACAGACTTACCCTTAATGAAGGGTCTGTCCAAGACGCGGCGCGATTCCGCCATTTTTGGCTGCTCCGCTCTGCGACCGATGCGGCCGCTCCAGCCGCGACAGAAATCCGAGACGCGACAACATCACCATTGTGGTGTCGGGTCGCTCCGCTCCAGAGCGTCGCGATAGCGGCCGCTCCGGCCGCGATTGACTACTATGATGCAAAGGACATACAAACACACCACAATGTAATCTCATCATAACTCATTACATAATGAAATATTCACAACCATTTCTAATTCTATAAATCATGCATCATATTCACATCACAATTCACAATCATACCAATCCATTACAAATCTTGCAATTAACACTATGCCAAGGTCACGCCACCCTTGTAGCAGTCCAAGGTCGTGCTCACCCCTGATATAACACTGTGCCAAGGTCACGTCACCTATGTAGCATTTCTTGTCCAAGGTCGTGCCATCACTAACATAAGTAATACGTATTAATTGTCTTACACATCCCACACTATGTCAAGGTCACGTCACTCGTGTAGCATCACTTACCCAAGGTTGTGCCACCCGTGGTCATAAGTGTAAGGAACCACAATCACAATCACATTCACATTTACACAACACATACATTAAATCCACACAAAACAAGGGTTTACATATCTCTCAAACAATTCACCATGAATCCACATCTAGATCATCAATTGTTATCATATAATATAACAATAATATTTATAAATTAATATAAAACCCAATTGATTCACCAATTTAATATAATATTAAATCAAATAATAAAACCCTCAACTTTTTCCAAAACCTAACTCATAGACACTTTTCTACAATTTTGTTCTCTCTCCCAGATCATCATTTTTACAAATTAATTATATATTCATAATCCTAAACACATATAGAATCTCATAATACCAATAATTCTCCAAACAGAAACGATTATAAAATTATTAAAAATTTCACAGGAACTCTTCTCCACCCATTCCCTCATGTAACTCTACACATAAATCTTCCATTTTCCCCCATACCTCGATAAGCAGTAGTTGAAACTAAAGCAGGATTTGGTTGGTCTCCTCCTCTAGGTTTCCCTCGGTCTTCAAAGAATGTAGAAGGAAAAGAAGTCAGAATTGAAAAGTGTACTTTTTGAGAGTGTTAGAGCGCTCTATTTATAGGTATCAGGAGTGACCAGAACGACCCGTTTCAAATCCGGAATGACCCGTTCTGGGTTTACATTTTAACCCATAACGACTATGTTTGGAATGACCCATTCCCAACTTTGGAATGACCCGTTCCTAACTAGGGTTATAGGTCATGTTGGTGATTTGGAATGACCTGTTCCAATTTGGGAACGACCCCTTCTGGGATACCAAAAAATAAGTCTTTTTAGTAGTTTGGAACAGGCCGTTCTGGATTACTAAATCACTCATATTAAACTTTTGAACCCTCGTACAATTTGTGAAAATCGGGCTGTTACATATGGTGGTTCTCTCTCAAGTCTCACCTAACCTAAGAATGAATGTGGGGTCCACTTCACCCCGTGATGGTGACCTTGCTTGCGGATTCATGATGCTTAGATTCACCTCGTTATTACTATTCATGCTTTTCCAAGGATCCTCAAATTTAATCATCCATTCAACATTCAACGCCCCTAAAGTTGTTTTTAATCGTATTATACACTCCTCAATTATTTTAAGCAAAAAGTATATATGTAATCAAAAGAAGATATCGTTAATTGATTTTTTTATTTTAAAGTCACACTGTATAATATCATTTTTATTTTAAATTCTAAATTAATATCTTTAAATGGAACTGTTAGTGTTCTTCATCATAATATAAAAAAGAAATATCTATATTTTTAAATAAAATTTTAAATACATAAATACTACTACATGAGTGAGGAGAGGCTAGGCTACCATAATAGTATTAGTAGTCGTTTTCTTGGATGATGGTGGCTTTTTGTCTATGCTTGATGTTCTCCACTTCTGAGGTTAAGGAGTCATATTAAGTTTTTTGGTCTCTATAATACACTTGTTTTTCACTATTGGTTTCTAAAATTTTGATTATATTTTTACTTTGTAATTTTTTTTTAATTTTATTTTTGCTCCTTCTGTTATTTTTTCACTGTTTATACATTATGTAACATACACGTCATTTTTAAACAATAAAAATGTAATGATAGGAAAAAAATTAAAAGAATGAAAATTAAAGAAAAAATATATGTGAGCTAAAAACGTAGAACAAATATATTACATGGATGAAAAATGTTTAAGTTTTTTTTTTATTACCATCATTTTCACTCTCACACATGTTCGTGATATTAGTAATATTTGTAACTCGTATTATACAACATTTTTTTAACCCCTGTGATGAATAAGCTAATTAACATATTATTGTTTTTTTTTACTTTACAAATTCTTTGTATACAAATATGGATAAAATATGGATCGATATTATATTCATTCTTATTTAAAATTCCATCTATTAAAACATCTCTTGTATTTAAATGGGTAAGCAAGAAGAAAAATAATAATTATTTAACATTAATTTAAGTTGAAGAAATTACATAAGTGTTTTCACAAGAACTAAGTGGGCTTGATTTTGTTATATATTTCGAAGAAATGTTTATTTTTATTAGTACATTAAGAAACTTTAGAAAAGAAAACAATTATTCTTTTTAAATTGGACCATTATTAAGCATGTACGGTTTTAATGTTTTTTTTTTCTCTTAGAAGAATAAGTCTCAGTCTAATGGTGATGATTAATAAAAAAACATATGCTTTAAAATATGTATAAAAAAAGTGACAATAAATAAGAGCTAGTATATACATTTGGTATTTTAGAAATTTTCAATAATTTATTATTTAAAAATTAAAATGATTTAATAAAGGAGTAGTAAGCTTTTTTTAATCTGTAACTTATGTTTTAGCTTTAGGAGTATATAAGAGTGAAAACTGGGTAAGTGAGAGTGCAATAGTGTTGGTTCCTAGGCTGAAAGAGTATTCAAGCAAATTTAATTTACTATGGATAAAAAAAACAAGGTGAAAGAGCATTCATTCAATATAAATAGAAATGATAGTGAAGCTTTTTCTAATACTTTTTTTCTGTTACTTTTATTATTATTAGTTAAAATTTAAAATTTTTGATAAATCCTATCACTAATTAGGAGAAACTCATTAAATAAATTGTGAGATTTATAAAATTTATAATTTTCAATATATTTTTGCAAATATTTAAATGTTAACAAAAATATACTAGAAAGTATATTGTTAACATTTCTCTTCACAATATTATAGTATTTATAATTTCATAAATTGAGTTGAATGGTCTCACTCTTGAAGATGTTTATTTATTTATTTTTTATTTTCTATCTTTTTTTTTTTTCCAATGAGAGTATAAGATGTACCCACACAAAATATTAAAAATTCAAACATCACGTAGCACAAACTACATAATTTTTTTTTTCTCTTAACGTGAGGGTGTGTGACATGTCACTGTACAAGGGTTGCTTGTTTGCATGTTGACACACTCTACCAAAGGCCATTAAACTCCCTTTGGGTTCTGGTTTTTGTCCAACCAAATTTGATCAGCAACCATAGATGATAATAACATTTCAATGTATAGAAGGATATGATTTGGTCCACTAAAATGAATATAAGACGTAGACAGAGAAACAGAAATGGAAAATAAAAAAAATATATATAATGGGTTGATTGAAAAGTGTCTCTGTTATTTTCAGCTCATCACTCAATGGGCACTCCAAGCCAAAAAGTGTCACCAATGCCACCCAAAAAGCTGAGCCAAGTCCCCTTCATTAGTGTTGTTAGACTTATGATTATTGGAACTTTTTTTTGACCAATTTTTTGTGAAATGACAAACATCAAAGTGATAACCTTTTGCCTTTCTTCCCCAACTCCCATAGAACCCAAAGAGAAAAACTTAGACCTAATTCGAAGATAAAGGGACAAAACCAGAAGCAGTATATATTCCCTCTCTACTTCTTGCTTTAACTTGCCACTTTGGAATCACACAAGAGAAAACGGGGTTAATTCATCGAATTCAAGTCAATCAACAAACTATTCATTATAATTTTCCTATTTTTAATTTTTTATTTATTAAAATAGTACCATTAACACTAAAATAGTACTAATCAAACCACTTTGAAATCCCATTTTTTATTTTATTTTTATTTAGCAGTGTCGGCAAGGCATTTTCGATAACATATGTGTATATATATTTGTTTAGAATATAGCGGTGGAGCCATCTGAAGTGACCGTTGGGTTGGTAGGTAGATATGATGTTTAAGTATTGATTTTAAACATCTCTTATGGTTTAGAAACCTTATGATAACAAGCATGCCTTGTGAAAACATAGCATAATATATATACTCACGGGGTGAGGAAGCATGCACAAGTTACTCATATCCACCCCTGACAAAGTGCACTCAGACGTAAACACCAACACTAAAAAAAAACATATAATCACATAAAAAAATAGATATATTATATATAAATATAAATCTATTTAATATTTAATTATACATAATTTTAGTGTTAATTTTAAATATATTTTTTAAATAATATATATATATATATATATTTATTTATATATATTGTGTGTTATTATGATATATATTTATACCGTTTAACAATATATTAACATATAATATATTTATAGTGTAGGTAAAAATAATTTTTAATAATAAATATTATGTATAAAATATATGTTATTATATGATAATTTTTTTTAGTGCTAACTTAAATAACTTGAAATATATATGTACAATTATATGTTTAAAGTTAATTTTTTTTATAAAAATAACATAAGAAAATTTCTCCAAATTAATTTATGAAACAAAAATTTAATTCATTTTTTAGTCTTATTTTTTCTCTTGGAAAAAACTCTTATATATGAGAAATGAAATATTTCTTTCCCACAAATAGCAAGAAAGGGTTTCTTTATATAGTTTCTTCCATAAGATAGAATGACTATACTTTTTCCCTATTGAATAATAATACTTGCATGGAAGGCGAGTTTATACAACTTATGACCAAATCATAGATAAGAAATAAAGTGAAATTTAAAATGTTTGATTTAAAAAAATAAGAAAAAAAAGAAAAAAATAATATTATGTATAATTAATAAGATGGAAAGAAATAAGTGAAAAATAAAAATGAATTAAAAAAATCAAAATTTTAAATTCATATTTTAAATAAAAATAACTGATTTTTTTTCATAATAATTAGTGAAGTAATAAAAAAAATCCTTTTTAAATATAATTAATTAAATAATAAAAATGTATTCTTTCTTTAGAAAAAAAAAAAATCGATTAGGAGAAATAAAACTCGCGACTTCAGTCAATTGTGGTTGCTGCAAGTCTTCAAAAGTCATGCTTTAATCTATTGAATTAAATATTAATTGATTAAATTTAAACTCAGTATTTTTTTTAATTTATAAATAAGTGTTGATAATTGATTATTACCATTTACTTGTAATCAATTATTAATACCTTTTCAAGTGTGTATTATTGAATTTTTGTGCTAAAGAAATAAACAAATACGGAATTCATATTTTTATTTTTTCGTGAACTATTTCTTCAATACCAATGAACAACTTTTTTTTTTTTATATTTAATTTCTCATCTATTTCACTGCACTAATTTTTTTTTTTTTTTTTTAAATTTTGGTGATATCAAATAGAGAGTAATGTTTTGTTTGAGAGGGAAGATAAGTGATAATAAAAGATAATATGTGATAATTGATTTAATAAAAAATAATGTGAAATTTATAATTGTTTGATAGAATGAAATTATATGAAAAATATAAAAAGAAATTGATATTTTACAAATATATTTTATATGATTAGATTTTTATGTAAAAATATATTATGTAAATAATAATTATCTTTTTTTAATCTTTTTTAACTAACTATTTAGATAATAGTATAGGAGTAGTCTATTCTATACATTTTTTTAAAAAGAAAATTCACACAAATTCATCCCTAAAATAGTAAAATTAAATTCGCATGAGTTCAACTATAATTTTTTCATAAATTTACTTAAATTATTTCCTCTAAATATATATATATATATATATATATATACATAATTTTTTTTTTTATAATCCTCCCACTTAGTTCTTCATTCCCTATGAAATCAAGTATATATAATTCTATAATAAGCTTTTTCTATATCAACTTTTATAGCTTCAAAGCCTTTCTTGCATTTCTTTATATGCATTGTGCAGAAAAATTTCTGGACAATAACAATGTTATTTATGTCTTTCCAAAACAAATCTGCATTGAGCAGGTGAAATTAAGTAATCCATAACCTTCTTGAGAAGAGAGGTTATTAGCTTAGTGGTAGTCTAGTACAAAACATTATAGATTGACAAGCAAATATATACTAGGACAAGCTTGTCGTATTAGAAATTTTCAAGATCATTATCAGTACATACTAGGATGATTCTATTGATGTTTTTTGATTTTAGACTTAGCCTCAAAGAAGCCTTTGTCAAGATGACAGAAAAAGATGGATTGAGTTGCTAGCCAAGAAGCTTTGAAATGACCTACACTGTATGGTGAAAATAGCTTCCCTTGATTTCGTTGTCAATGAAATAGCTTCAACGGGGTACTTTATCATTTTGATGATTTTCAATGACTTCTCTAACTTAAACAGAAAATGTTAGGTTAATACTGTTGCATGTAGAAATTATGTTGAATATAGGACATATTAAATATAAGTTAAAAATATTTTTGAAATTTTCTTTATTAAAAATAAAATATATTTTTTATATAAAAAATTCTTAAAAATACTTCTAAATTTGTATTTATTAAATATATTAATGATGACAAAACCATGAAATATTACTAAATTATTATTGCCAAGCTTCAGCTTCCGTTTTATTTGGTTACGTATTCCTTCCAATTGAATATGTGACAATAACGATTAATAAGCAAATACAGAGTCAATTAATTAATCCAATGCAACAACAGAATATGCATATATATGGTTGATGCGACAGAGGTTTTAGCTAATGTTTAATTTGGAAAAGTTATAAGCTAGATTAAGGCTTCCATTAAGGAAGATATACACTTCTCTGATATCAATATCTTGTTTGAATGATTGGAAGGAGTACACTATTTTGATTTTTTTTTTCTTTTTTAAATGCCATAATAGTAAATTTTGGACTGCCATGTCTTTCTCACATATTCAGCTTCTATATTTTTACATTACTTGCTACATAAACATGATAGAGACCTCGAGATAATCCTTTTCTGAAACAAAAGAGTCCAAAAGACCATTATCAGACATGATTAATTATTGAAACATATGGTACATCTTAGATCATTCAAATGGACAAATCATGTCTACTTTGCACTAGATAAATTGTGGCCGTTAACTAGGTTCGTTGTATAATATATATTTTACATTTTAGGACATTTGTTATTTATTTATATTTATATATTTTTAAAGTTTTTTACTGATGCTTTTTAAAATTTTATTTCTTTTAATTATTTTAATTTCCAACATTTTAGATTTTTTCTATAGTTATTAATTTTTCTAAATAATTGTCAACAAATAGTGTATTATTTTTAATAAATTACAAAAATATATATTAAATCAAGAAAAAATAAAATATACATGGTATTATACTCTTTGAATAATATTTTTACAAAATTGTGTATAAATTTTATGATCCTTTTGTTGTATACTAGGGGCTTTCATATACACACTTGTCTCTACATTGATAAGATATTGTTAACTTTAGATTCATCACTCAAAAACCTCCTAACAATGAAGACTTTGTATGAATATAAGTCTATGTCCATTTTTTTGTTTGAATAATGTGTGACTTTGATCGTATGCCAACACTTTTAATTTTATTCTTGCAAATGAAAGTTATAAATTTATTTTTAACTATAATTTTAATTTTATTTATTTTTAAAATTGTTACAATAAAGGGCCTCAAATTTTTTAACATGTAAGAATGTACATTAAACATAGATCTTGCTTACATCTTAGACATGACAACATGATTTTAATTTATATTTTAAAATTGTTAAAGCTTACATTATTTTTTTTATATGGAAAAATAATTTGTCTATATAATGAAATAAATAAAAAATAGTAATTTTTTGGGGTTAAAAATTAATTAATTAAATATAATAATAATAATAATAATAATAATAATAATAATAATAATAATAAATGATTAATAACAATGTGATGTCGTTTGAAAACATAGGCAAGTCAAGTAAATTAGAAGACAAAATCATATTGACTTTGTTCAAATTTAAACTCATATTTTCATCTCTCTAACTCATCTATATATATATTTATCTATGTCGGTGGGAGATTTTGGGAGACAAAATCATATTAGCAGCCCGCCCATTTGAAGGCAACGTTGGTGGGAGATTTTGGGCTTTACATTGGGCCTTTTTCTTGAGAGGTATAGAGCTCACAAAGAGGATGCAGTACTTCTCCTACACTCAAATTACAAGCAAATAATTAATTATGTATAGTGTTTCAAAATATAAATATGTTAGATTAAGACACTTCTCTGATTCATCTACAGGGTAGTTTTTTTTTTTTGGATTTTGTCCTAAATTATGTGCACTTTGGACTTTTTTGTACTGTTTAAGAAATCAGGCCGATCGAATAAAAGCCCAGTAATTTTGGTTTAAATAAACCGCGGGTTCGATCTATAAAAAAACAAGAATAAATCGATTCATAACATACTAATAATGAAAACTGCTTATACAATTGAAAAACCAAATTAAAGTATTTTTCAATTTCTCTTTATTTTAGATATAAACTTGTTTCTAATGAACAATATCATATTATTGAAACCTAAACTTAAGTATTATAATATATTTTATTTAAACTTTTTATATGCTTTGAAGATTAAAAGCATATAATATTATGTTTTACTTTTAATTTTAATGATTTAAAGTTGTAATATTATTTTATATGTTATTTAATAAATATTATTTTATTAATATCAGTTCAACCGCTGATTAATTTAACTGACGAGTATAATTTTAAAACTTTTTTTTTTTGTCTTTGTTGTGTTTGATTTGAGGTCAATATTTTTTGTCTCTCTAATTGGGTAGTATTGTACCATCGTTTGAGTTGGGTCAAAATAGTGTTGTTGTTTCTTGTCATTGGACTTGAATTTGGGCCCTTTTTTTTTTTTTTTTTTTTTTTTATCTCATTGAGAAGCTATTTTGGCTTGGTTCATGATATATACACCTCCTTTTTTCTAGAAGTACACCTCCTTTTTAAAAGAAATTTATTAAATTTTTACAATATTCTTAATTTTTTTAATTTTTTTTTATAATTTTAATTTTACATCTACAATATTTAATTTGGTACTTTTTTTTCACACATCTTCCCTCCTTTTTTTAATTTTTACATGCACTCCCTTACCTTTCTTTCACCACACCTATTTTAATAGTATGTGAAAATTAAAAGATAAAAAAAAGTGCAAAAAAAAAGAAAGTAGCAAATTGAAAGTTGAAGATATAAAATTACAAAATAAAAAAAAAATACAATATTTTATAAATTTAAAAATAAAATAAAGGAAATGTACTCTAAAACTCAATACAAACTCAAAAAAAAAAAAATTAAACCAATAAGCTTCTACTATATATATAACATGACATGATCTCATATTTCATATAATTTTGTCTCTTTCAAAAATTGTACTTCTAATGGTTTCCGCCATTTTTTGTAGGGTAGTGTGAATGATACTTTTATTATGTGTGAGGGAGAAATGGTATTGTGAATGATGCTCATTCACATGTGATGAGGAAGGATTTAAAATCTCATTTTGCCATGTTCAAAAGTTTAACGTTCAAATTACCCACTAAATACATGTTTGATTACACATTCTTTATGTGATTTACATCTAAAGTGAAACTATATATGAGATAACCTTTAAATCAATGACATAATTTTGATCCTCAACATGAATTTTTTATGTGTAATCAAACACGCATCAACTTTCTAAGATCTCAAAATCATTTTATTATAATTCAATTGTGTAAAATAATTAATTAATTGTATAACTTATTTAGTGACACAATTCACTAAAGTAAAATGTGTCGGTTGATTCACACACTTAATAATTTTTATTTTATTTTTGGTAAGTGATATATATAATAGTTCTTACTTTAAAGAAAAAAAAATAATGTTTTCACAAATAAACGGTAACTCAAATGCTTTATGTTAATCTTTCTATGCATGTTTTTTTTTTTATCAGCAAATAAATATTTGTATTTATATATAGAGGTACAAGGGGTACCAAAACCCATATACATAGGATAAATAGAATGTTATAATACCCTTGATTAAAACTAATTTGAGTTTGTGGTATCAAATTATATTTTAACCCGGGGCTCCAAAAAACAAATAACAGTTTAGGTAACCTATCAAATTATGTTTTCTTCCTATGCATGTTGCATGCTTGTATCGTAACTGTTGTTATTTGGTCGTCGCACATAACAATTTCGTGTTAGGAAATACTTGCACCGTTGTTTTTGCGTCACAAGTCATGAACCCCCACTCTGCTTATTTAATTTAATTTATAATTGGTGCTTAATCATGTTATGTTGTTGACTAGTTACCATGCTTGATTAATTATTATAATTTTTTTCTGTCAAAGCTGATCAACTTAAAGTCAACTTCACGAAACTAACTTTTTTTGTAGAAAACAGTTTATATTATTACTTAAACACAAGCACAAAATGTATACATAAGACTAAAGTGAACTATAAGGTACTTTAAATGGTTAATATCAATTAAAAATTATTTTAAAAGTTTTAAAGTTTTTTTTAAGACATAAAGGATTCATTTTTTATGTAAAGAGTCTTAATGAGTTGTCGAATCTATTTTTTTTAAAAAAAAGATATTTACTTTTGATTCCACCAATTAAAAATTAGAAACTTTTAAAATTATTTTTTTTATAGGAAGAGAATTAATATATTTAAGTTTAATTGCACTCTTTACTTTCTATATTTCAATATTTTACAAAATTTATCATTTAACTTTTAAAATTACATGTTTTGTCACCTAAATTTTAAAATTTCACACATTTGATCATTTCATTTTTAATAATCGTTAGCATAGTATGTTAATCACTGGTGTAATATATAGATGATAACATAAATTTTGATATGACAATTGGTGTAGTGACTATCGTGGAGAAAAATTAAATTGCATAATTTGTTGATAACCTTTTAATTCCAAGCATTTTCTCACTTGAATTAAATTTTAAGTTTATATATTTTATCATTTAACTTTTAATTTTTCACATTTTTTCATTTGACTTTTGAGTGGTGTCTTCTAAAAATGAAAAAACTTCAAGGCCGTATCTAGAATTTCCGAGGCCTTTAATAATAAAATTTTGGAACAATAAAATTGTCGATTAATATTTAATAAATAATTAAATAAAGTAATTTCTTATTTTGACTTTATTTAAGAGAGTCAAGAATAACAAAATGATTTGATATGTACGCAAAATAATAAAAGTTAAGATAATTAATTATATTTTATTAGATCTAAATGAAATAATTTTTAATTAAACGTGTGATTTCATTACTTTTATTTTTACTATTTTTTTTATTGATCATATATTTTCTTAGAGAAATTTAAATTTTATACTTAATTCAAATAAGTGTAAACATTTTTTCTATAACTTTTTAAATGAATAATAATATTTCTAACATGATTTACAACAATATTTTTTATACATACATATACATACATACATACATACACACACATATATATATATATATATATATATATATATATATATATATATATATATATATATATATATATATATATTTAGATGAGGGTTCAAATGACATTGGTGTAACTTTTACTAAATGTTACACCGCTCAATAACTTTATATTAAATGTGAATTTTGAAAATTCAACTGTTAGATTGAAAGTTCATATCTCTTAGATCATATATACCAAATTTTGTTAAAATTGAACAACAACTTGAAGGTAATCAAAGTGTTCATATTTTAGTATATTTTGAAATGTATATATTACGTCAATTTTGTTTTATGAGCATGAAGTATTAAATCATCTTAGATTAATATTAAATTTGATATATATGATCTAAGAGATATGAACTTTCAATTTAACGGTTGGATTTTCAAAATTCACATTTAATATAAAGTTATTGAGTGGTGTAACACTTAGTAAAAGTTACACCGATGTCGTTTGAACCCTCCTCATATATTTATATTGTATCATACGAATAAATTAATTATAAATAATATATTAAAAATAGATCATTTAATAATTTTGATTAAGATAATTTTTAATAATATAAAAAAATTAGAAGTTTTAATAGGAGCATAAGGCGAAAGCCTTATTTCTTCGCGTTGCCTTAGACACAACCTTAATTAACTTTTGAATTTTCACATTTTTCTATTTAACTTTTAAATTTGTACATTTTATAAAAAAATTTTGCACATTTGTCACCCAATTAATTAATAAAATTGTGTTGTACGATATGAAAAAATATTTATTTATAAAAAATGTAACACTAACATTAAATTTTACATTATTATTTCTTTTTGTGAAACATGAGTGAAAAAAATGAAATTAAACCTTTTTTTTTCTTGTTGTTATTATTACTAGAGAGAAAGAGATACATGTCTCCATATATTTAATTAAAAAATAAAATTAAATAAAAGGAGTTCATTTTACAGTTGAATGACTAAGGAATAATACAAAAATAGTTACAACTTACATTTTCTGTGAGGGGGTTATGTTTTATAGTTCATTATTGAAAGGTATAATTATCTTGAGAAAATGAAAATCATAAGAGGAAATATTTATTGTTATAAATATTTTTTTAAATAAAAATAAAGGAAGATGATCGACATGGTAAATTAACCATTTTTGACTTTGAAATGTGTAAAAGTTCATATTATATTTGGCATCTAATGTGGTATGACGCCCTTTTAAAGTATGTCATTCATCATGCTTAGTTTAGGTGATGTAGATGCTCCTTACAAATCTCAAAGTCAAAATACAATATTGAGGTAATTATTCTTGCACGTTGGTTTGCATTTAATATGATTAAAAATTATTAAAATTCTCTTTAATGAAATGAAATGAAGTTAGGTTAGGGTTGAGAAGGGTGGGTTACAAGTTATAATGGGGGACAACATGTCAACATCCATGATGCAACACGCAACAAGCTAGCAAGGTACAAACGCATTACGTTTACTCTTGTGTTCTTGTTTTTATTTTTATCAAATTAATCACTTACTAGATACAATAGGTGGGTGGAGTTTTTAATTGCATGAAATTGAAAAAGTATGACTCTTTATGTTGCTCGAGTAAAGTAATCAATTATATTACAGTCTTCTAGAATTTAGATATGATAAGTGGAGGAGATTATTTATGAACTAAAGTGATATATGGTATAACAAATCAAAGCTCATAATGTCAGTTGCAAATAAAGCACTTTTGTTTTTCAGTTTTCAAAACTAGTAGAAGTACAGTGGAAGACACCTCAAACCCCACTTTTTGTCTAAGACTTTAGCATTTTCAATCTGTGGTTACTATAAAGTCTGAACGCACTTGCATTAAAAAATAGAATTGAAAATTGTTAGTCATAATAACATCAATACCTCACTCATCTTTATCGATCAATTATCACAAAACAACTATGCCCAGCTAGACTAGTGATCACTAAAGTCACCAGTTATATTTTGTTTCTTTATAACTTATTAGGCATGATGAATTTAGTTCTAATTTGATGAGGAATTAATTTTCGGGTAAGTTTTGAGTTTTTTTTTTCTTCTCTTTTTTCGCTCCAAGAGAGAGAGATCTTAATGGCTGAGTTACTCAGTTAACTAACTAATCACAAATTAGATTATGTATGATTTTTATAAAAAAATAATGTATTATAAAAAATAATTTCAAATAAAATGTAAGGATGTAAAAAAAATCCGTTTTCGTGGATAAAATTCACTATGAATAGAAAATGAATATTGTAAATAAATATATGCAAATAATGGGTATGAGTATTCTCTATATCTATATGTTAACAGAGTGAGTGTAAGCATCATAGTATCTGTACTCGCTAATATTCGATTACATAATTACATGTTAATTTTTTTAAAAATTTTAAAAATAAAATATTTTAACAATTAAATTAAATTTTTAAAATAATAAGATAATGTATAATATTTGAATAATTTAAGTTTTAACTTTTAAATAATTATTTTTTAAAGAAATTATTGGAATAAATAAAAATTATTATTAAAATATTTTTGAATTTTTTATAAAATAAATATTTAAAAATACTTGTGGACATTTAAAAAAATTCATGAATATCCACTTAACAAATACCTGCACAAATATGAGTAATGAAAACATGATTAATATTAATCCATAGGACAGATCACAAGAGGTTACTATCTGAATCTGCCCTGCCTAACTAGTTCACATCCCTAATTAGATGAGAGTATGTAAAAGTTTTACATAGTAAACATATAGATTATTTTATAATTTAAATCTGATTTAATATTTTTGAGATATTTAAAAGTTAATCAAACTAATAACATAAATCTTTGAGTTTTCCTGGCCATTTCAGAAATGATCATGCTTGAGATATTAAATAATATAAAAATGTCATATAAATTGTAAAATAAATTTATACTAGCTTTATTTAATCTATGAATCATGTTCCATTTAAACTATATTTTAAATTTATATACAAAATTACCTTAATATAAAACATTTTAAGAAAAATTATACCTATATAAGATAGTTTTAATTGAAATTATAATATAAAATTCATATTCTGATGAATTAAAATAATACTTAAGTTAAAGTATTTTAATAGGCAAATAAAGAATAATTAAATAGAAATTTTATGTTATAAGAAAACCACACAATATATCAACATAAATTATAATTTTATACAAAGTTGATAAATACATAAAAATGATATCTTATACAATTAAAATTCAAATCATCAAAACATTTAACATGTCAAAGTAAACATAAATATTTATGATTATAAAGTTAAAAAGTACATCCAATGACAATTAAATAAGATAAAATAAAATAATTATTAAATTTAGATATAAATATCCGTGTTACATTTTAAAATATTATCAATATATTTATCTTTAAAAATGAAACAATGATTATTTTGAATATTCAATTATATATTTTTATTAAAATACTAATTTTAATATGCAATAAATATTTAGCTATCAAATAAAATACCCATTATTATTAATTATAAATTTTGAAAAAACTATGGAAATTATAAATATCCATATGTATGATGGTCAAAGGTGAAGAACGCTATATTACCTGTTTACTTGTGACATGTGTGTGCCTATTAGTTCATTTGACAAGTTTTTTTTTTTCATCTTAATGTATATATATATTTTTTGATGAATAGCAGAGAAAAGAAATTCTTAATGTACATATCTGTACTCTTTTAGTGTCTAATTAATATTTTTTTACATTTATTGTTGAGAATTTTGTCTCCTATTTAAATGTTATTGAGATACCGAATAAAAAGGGTAAAAAATTGGGTGATCTAGTTATAAGAATTATAGAGAGTTGGAGAATAATCGACCTATATTACCAGAAGAAAAAAATCATATGTGCAAGTAGTATTTTTTAAGTACAGGTTATCTCAAATTCTCAATTGATAGAAGCATACAGCCAAAAATATTTGTAGAAGCTTTTATATTTTATATTTGTAATCGTTGGAAAAATTTGCCACGCATATTTTTGAAGACTCTAGAATATTTCCCCTTTTATGATGCACCAATGTAGAGATTGGGTAATGTTGCATGAATAATGGCCACAACTATGCAGGTAATGAAAAAATCATCACCAACATAACTAATGGACTAGATAATTAATCACCTCTGTGCATGTGGTATGTATAAGAAGAATAAATATTGAGGAGTTTATATTTTGTACGGAAATTTAAGAGAACAAGTATTGCCATAACCACACAGTATAATACATATGATATGACACTATTGGTTGGTGAAAGCAAATTATCTTTTCATTCAATTAATGGGGTGGTGAAAAGCATCAACCCACTAAGGTGACTCCACTTTCTTTCATCCTGAGAGGAAGTAACATGACATGTGCCATAGATACTCATGACCATACCTAGTATGTCCATGTAGGCAGAATTAAAATAATCACCCTGGGTTTCAGAGAGAATAACCATGATAAGTGCTTAATTAATGAAATCAAGTTTTTATTTATGATAACTTGACCCAAAAGGGGTTTCCATGGTTTTCACCTTCCGTACTTTGCACTTGTGTGTTTATAGTTGATACTCACAACATTAGTTTATTTACACATTATTTTTTTAATTTATTTGATATCTTTGATGTTGTTAGAGATAGGAAGAACATAGAAAAGAAAAACTAGTCAAAAGAGTCATGGAGATATTAGAGCAATTGTTTGGAGGTGATTTGAAAGCTTGGTTAAGCAAGGTAGTTTGACTGCGTAAGTGAGTGAAGGTCGAAAAAGTCTAAGATGTGACATCATAAAGACATAAAAGAACTAAAAGTTTATAATAGAGATATAATTTCGTATAAAAAGGAAAAATGTTATGTTTTAGAGAGAGAAAGAGTGACACAAAACTCATCATAATGGATCCTTCAAAGGTTTAATGGTCAAACACTGTCAATATAAATAGTTTTACATAGTTAACAAATTAAAAATTACTATTAGTATAACTTTTAAGGTATATAGTCATTATTTTTATTTGATACATCAAAATGGTAGGTAAGGATGTGTTGGGATAGTCTCATATATTATCATAATCATGTATATAATATTATGATATTTAGGCTCGATATATATATATATATATATATATATATATATATATATATATATATATATATATATATATATATATATATATATATATATATATATATATCAAGCCTAAATATCATAATATTATATACATGATGATAATATATGGTAGTACATGAGAATATCCTAATAACCCCTCCAGTTGGAGCATGTGGATCAAGGATGTCCAACTTGAATAGAAAGAACTCAAATTCTCGTATACCCAAGAAATTGGTAAAAATGTGTTGGTCAATTGAACTGTAATAGGAACACAAGAAGGAAGAATGGTATCATCTTGGATAACTTCATGAACAAAATGACAATTTACTTTAATGTGTCTTGTTTGTTCATGAAAAATAGGATTATATGCAATATGTAAAGCCAACTAACTATCTCAATATAGACCAATAGTAACGGTGGTGTTGAATGCCTAATTAGGAAAAGACCCTTCAATCATTTCAACTCGCAAGTAATAGAAGTTATAAAGCAATATTCAACCTCTACTAATTAAAGAACGAGCTATTGTTTGTTGTTTCTTGGTTTTCAAGGAAGTTGGAGAATGACCAAGGAACACAAGCCAACCCGTGAGAGAACGATGAGTTAGAGGACATACGACCCAATCTAAATCACACTAACCTATTAAAGAGAGAGTTATTAGCTCGTAGTAAGATGTCCTGTCCAAAAGAGCCCTTAAAAAAAAGAACCACATGCAAGGTTGTCTCCAAATGTTCTTGCCTTAGTTTTTTTAGAAACAGTGATAAGATATGAAAGAGTATGCCAAATTAGGACGAGTGACAAACAAGTAAATTAGACAACCAATTAAGTGCCTATAAGATTTTGATTTAGACAAAGGAACCTTAGAAGCATGTACTAGTCGATGATTTTGTTCAATGAGAAAGGAGATAGGCTTGGCACCCAAAAGCCTAGTCTTAGAGATGATGTCAAGAGAATATTTTTATTGATAAAGAAAATTTTCCTTGGGAATACATACCACCTCGTTACCAAGAAAATATTAAGTACCCTGAGATCCTTCATATGGAAACAAGTGTTGATATAGGTCTTAAAATTTGTTAAAGCAATGACGTCATTCCCAGAAATAATTAAATCGTCAACATACATAAAGACATTTATTTGAATTGCACTCTTAGAAAAAGTAAAGAATGAATAATCAACACATGATTGTAAGAAACCATACTCTTTCAAAGCAATGACAAGCTTGGCAAACCAAAATTGAGGTGCTTGCTACAAATCGTATAATGATTTTCGAAGACGACACACCATATTAGGATTAGATGATTGAAAACTATGAGGAATTTTCATATACTAATAAATATTGTATCTATAGTATAGATAAAAGTAATTCTTAATGACAAATATTGTGTCATTATAGATATGTATGTCATTATATGTATTTTTTTCTAGTGATAGAAATATCAACATAAATTATAATGTTATACATACAAAGTTATAAATATACTATCTTAAACAATCATAGAGAGTGTGTTGAGAAAAATGTGTTAAAGAGTATATTCATAACATTTTTTTTATTATTATGGTATGTTTTAAGAAAAGGATATTATTATGGACCAAATAATTAAGTAAAATAGAGATTGATTAACAGTTTCAAATTTAGAGTACAAAAAATATATTAACATGATGTTAATGTCACACAAGAAAAGTAAAATGAGAGTGTTTGTCTCTAATCTATTGAAATTCACAATACGATTTTTACATTATTGTACACAAGATACCCTTCATGGTCTAAGAAACACCAGGGTATATCTCTTCTGAATGCTCACTATAATGTAATGCACTATTAGTTTATTGTGAATAATTTTAATTCAATTTTGAAGCAATGATGATTATTACATTCCTTTATGTATTGTCAAACTATGTTTGATTTTTCACTCTCTGACAGAGCTAGCATTGACTCCTCAACAAGAATAACAAGTTGGAGGCTATCAGTCTTAGGACTCGATTCAATGCATTCACAATTTGAAGATTGTGATGGTTTTGGTTTTGGAGATTTATCTATATCTTCAATACGAAAATGTGTAAGGGTGGAAAGATCATTAACTGAATCTGCTATTTTCTCTGTGAATTCGACAATATCAATAAGTAGTGAGGCCACTGTCACAACTGGTATAAGTGATAAAAGGTCTGTTTCATTCCATGAGCTTGATTGGAATAATGACTTGAGGCTCTTCACTATAACTTTTGCATTTGCAACATGTCTATTTGAAGAAGATGACCTAGTCATTGTTTTGATTGATGATCCTAGTTCCTTCAAAGCTTTGCTAGATTCCAAACTCATTTCCAAGCATAGCTCTTGGATGGTGCAATGAATTTCAAGGGATCCCTACAAAGGTTGTAGCAATTAACAATGTCAATATATATGTAATCATGGTCCATAATAAAGTTTATATTCAAATACATGCAAACTCATTTTATAATTCTAGAAATGAGAATGATAATAGTTGAATCAAATTATTTGCTTGTTTTGCCAATGTAGACAAAATAATTATTATATGGTCCAAGATAATCATAATCACACCCAATCGTCACATAACATGTAATTAGTGTTATTAACTCTTTCTTATAAATTAAAAATCTTAATCTACATGGAGATTAATTGAGACTTTAAATATATTGTAGTAGTTTTATAACATAATTTCTCCTTCACATGCCATTACTATTTAATGATATTTTACTTGTCGACGTAGGAAGTTAAATAATATTCATGATGAATAGATGTATACTTGGATGTCAGAACTAAGGTGTGCATTTAGAGCTTCCATTCGATATGCACATTGGCGAGAAAAGGCACCAATTTGGAGGTATAGGTCCCAAGGATGACGAAATTTGAACTTTCCATGACCTGGCTCCCATCTTGCAAAATTGACCTACATAATGAAGAAAATTACATGAGACATGTGCATGAGATTTTCATTTAGGTGAAGAACTGATGAGTATATACAAAATCCACTCACCAGAGAGTCATCGCTACTTTTAGAATTAATAACTTTTTTGTAACCTTCTAAATATGCCTTATCTTTAGAATCTCCTATATTATCTTCAGATTCTCCTTCTTTTGATATTTTGAAGTATTCCCGCACAAAAGCTGTAAAATATAACAAGTTATATATGACTTAAGTTTTCCATTTTCATATTATAAACATAGTCATTCATAGCTTTGGGCAAATGTAATTTATGAATGAATTACTAGAGTCAATTTAATTAGTAGCAAAAGGAAGTTAGGACAATATGTGCAAAATCTTGGGTTTCATTATTGTAATTTCTATGAATAATAAAAAATGCAATTTATGATTTTATCCATGAAAATCTAACCTTCCAAGAAGTTGCTGAGTATTTCCAACTTGTTAGCAGTGGAATAATGGAACTCTTCACCAGCCCACACAGGACAAACAAAAATGGAAATCATCACACAAGCTGAACCGCCTATAATAATAGTTGATAACCTCTTGTGTGCCATTTCCAATACCTCGTCGTCTCGAAAACCAGAAACGGATATCAAAGAAAATGTCAAGATGAATATAAGCATCCCGTAATCATATCTTGCCTTCACTTTCGGAAAAAACCTTATAAATGATGCTATGGCAGCTGAAAAAAAAAAACACAATAACAATCAAAATAGTTATACAATCTAAAAATAACTAGGGCTTTATTCTTTTGGCCTTTTATTTTTTTTAAAGTATTATTATATTTTATTACTATTGACTTATATATATAGCAATTTTTTTTTCACCTAACACGAAGACAAACGCGCCAATCAATATGGGTTCCGCTGTTGCTCCAGATAGGCTAGCTAAGTGATGAGCCCCAACACCAAGAGCACCAGCTCCAAACGTTGCAATTGTCCTATTCAAACCTTTTCCTAGAGTGGCTCCTAAAAACGTGTCACATAAATATATACATATTAATTAGTTAGATAAAAAAACAAATAAATTAGTATGATAATGAATTAATTAAAATATGCATACATAAACATACATACCGACTGTGTACTCAAAAACCACCACTACAGTCATCACAGCCCACATTGCTGAAAGACCAAAATTTTCATATAATGGTTGGTAGTAATAGAATAGAGAAACCATCGAAATTGAAAGACCAACTTTTACTGAATGAATCACTTTTCTAGGATCATCTTGTGCTATCTCTTTTGTTAACCTAGAAATGCCCAACACCTTCTCCTTAACAACCTTTGGCAAGGCCAATACTCGACCGACTACCCCTTCTTTCTCTTGGTTTGTGTTTGGAGATGCCATCTCTCTTTGAACTAAGAAAATGATCGAGTCACAAAGCACGGAGATATTATGAACTAACAAAATATGTAACAAGGCACTTAATGCTTAATTTGGTTCCAACCAGCCACCTTCTATGTTTATTTATAGAGTGAGGGATGAGAAAGCACCCGATTGAAAACATGGAGAATAATATATATTTTAATGCAATAAACATTAGCTATTTGTACGGTTAGAGTACAAAGACATATCTGCTTTCAAAAATGGGTTTGAACTCTATAAGGTGGAAAAGCCATGGACCCTCTCAATAAAGAAAATAAATATATTGGTGCTATGCGACAAAAACTGATAGTGATGGTGCATTCTATACGTGTGTGGATAGTGTGTTACGCATTGCAAGTTGCCCACAAGCTTTGAAATGCAAAAAACTGGTGGCTTGTGACACTTGGCTTCTGTGACATATCAGGAAGGTAAGATAAGAACTCATCCACTTGAATGGTAAAATCTGGAAAAATGATATTGGAGTACAGCTTTAGTGGTAAGAATGCGGTAAAGTTTATGTATGATGATGGTAGCTAGCTGTAATCTTTTTGTTATAAAAAGAATATAATATATATGTAAGGACTAAGGAGTTAAGTAGGTGTAGGACCTAAATTTTAAGTTAAAGTTTTAAAACACTTTCAAATATGAATAATGCTATATTAAAAATGGATATCATGGTAGGAGAGGCTTAAACTTAATCCAATTCATTATTGTCTTCAATCTCATTGGAAAAACAGTGACATCTAAAGGTTAGGGTTAGAGGGTCCCTAGGAAGTTAACATCAGGTTGTAATTAAGGACTTGGCCACTCATATATAATAATTTGTGACTTACTATCATTTTCAACTATTGTATTTCGTCTTATACAACATCAGTGATAGTAAGGTAAAGCTTTTAATGAAACTGACAAGTCCTTATTGATTCAATGGAATTTATGACACGGGATTTTCTGCTTATCTGTATCTTAGTATGTCATTGTTCGTGGAAGCCGGTGTGTAGGTCCCTGTAGTTAAAACCCATATAATAATTAACGGCAATAACTTGTTGCAAACAATTATTATTTCTTGTACAAAGTTCTTTCGTTTCACTTTGTCTCTTTATATTGCTTTTTTAAATCCTGCAAAAATTTTAAAAATCTAATTCTCGATCCTAGTTACTTTTTTCTTCTTTAATAATCCAACGGTGTCAGAATTCATCATAAAATAAAAATACAAACCACTCGAGTTATTTAATTGTATAAACTATTTATCAAATCAATCACTTTAAAAGATGGGTGAAGTTTTTTTTATATAATTTTTTTATACATAAAATGATAATTAAGAGATGATACTCTCAAGATTAATGAGTAGGGAACTAATAATATATATTAAAAATTTAAAATTAAACATCAGTGTTTACTTAATAATTAATTGAAATTCAATAATTTCAGTTTGACTCAAGATTGTTCTTGTCAAATTGAAAGTTAGCAAATTTCTATTAAAGAATTTCACTTCTAGCACCACTATAGTAGATATATTCACCGGAATAAGATTTTAGTCCTTTAAGAAGGTGATGGGTGAAGTTTTTAATCGCTGACTCTATGTTGCTTGAGTAATATTCTATAATTTAGATATGATAAGTGTAGGAGATTAATTATTTATGAACAGACGTGATATATGGTATATAATGAAAGCTCATATAGGTTCTCCATTCTCGGTTGCAAATAAAAGCACTTTTGTTTCTCAGTTTTGAAAAACTCTTGGCAGTAGAAGTATAGTGGAAGACACCTCATAGCAGTAGAAGTATATTGTCTTACACTGTTTCTACTTTTTCCGCACTTTAGCATATTCAATCTGTGGTGATCACCATAGACTCTGAACGCACTTTGTGTTTATATTTTAATTTTTCTCTTTTATATCTTTAGCATTTCCTCTGGATGAGGCATGGTAAATGTACTCCGTGTACCATAGCAGAGCAGAGATCACTCCATTGGGAGTGCACCAACATAGCCTAATACTGCATAATGTTCCACTTCCACCACCTTAATGCGCCCTGCCTGGTCACAAGCTAGCCATCAAGTTTATCCTTGTGATATTCTTTTTCTCTACCATGGGTATTTTTTAACCCTTGTGATATGATATTATCGCTAGTGTGAAGAGTTTTCTCGTGACAGAAATTAAAAAAAAAAAAATTGGTTAATTACTAGTAATATGTGTGGCGCATGTACGCGTGTGTACGTGGATATTGTGTGTTTACATACATAATGCATGTAACAAGCTTTTATTTTTAGTGTATATATCATATCTCTCTTTCAGAGTTAAATAATCTTCACATTTATAGTTGAATTATTTTGTCTCATATTTAATGTTATTGACATACCGTATAAGTAGGAGGGGGGAATGAATAATCTAGTTATAGAAGTTATAGAGTGATGGAGAATAATCGACAAATTTCTAGGGCAAAAAATCGAAAACAAATATGTGTGCAAGTAGTATTTTCGAGTTTATGATCGATTAGATAGAGGCATTATCAATTGATAGAAGCATACAGCCACAAAATAATTGCATAGCTTTTATATTTTATTTTTTTAGTAGTTGAGAAAATTTGCTGCAGATATTTTTGAAGACTCTGGAATATATTCCCTCTTATAATGCACCATAATAGAGCTTGGACAATGTTTGGTGATCAATAATGGCCACAACCAGGTAATGAAAAAATCATCACCACCATAATTATTGACTAGATAACCACCTTTGTGTGCTTGTGGTATTAAAGGGTTACACTTCATATGATTATATCCATAAGAAGAGTACAAATTGAGAAGGTTTATTTATAAGTAGAGAAATTTAACAGAATAAGTATTGCCATAACCACAGAGTATAATACATATGATATAACAAGCAAATTATCTTTCCATTCAATTAATGGGATGGTGAAAAGCATCAACCCACTTTGGTGACTCCACTTTCTTTCCACCTGAGAGGAAGTAGCATAACATGTCACGTGCCATAAATGCTCATGACCATACCTATGTACATAGATGTAGGCATAAATTAAAATAATCATCCGGCACGTTTTCTGAGGGAATAATCATGATAAGTACTTCATTTATGAAATCAAGTTTTAATTATTATAACTTGACACAAAGGGGTTTCCATGGTTATCATATATATTCCGTACTTTGCACTTGTATGTTTGTTTATTATTGACCACTAACTACATGGAGAAATTGACAAGCATGTAATTCGCAAAAACCATATTGGCATTAATTAATTGCTGGTGGTTATTGTGTATGTTTGCTTAAAATATCTCGATCTTCACTCATAATACGATTTATAATTAGTTGTCAGGTTGAATTAAGATAGCCAGCTTATTTATGTATTGCTTCCTAGTTCACACGTTAAAATATTACCTCAGCATTTAATCTAGTTTTTATCCAGTTAAGTATTCAACTCAATTTTATTTATTTATTCATAGTATGAAACCAAGTCAATCGTTTACTAGAGACGATTTATTACCCAATCTTTTAACATATATTAAAGCAATTGCGTATTTAGTAATTAAGTTAAAATTATTTTATTTAGTTAATTTATGTCTTATGATAATTTTAACTCAAATTTAAATTAATATGGTTGCTAACAACAATTTCTTTAACATACACTTCTCTTAAAAAATTATATTTTTTAGTTAAAATTATTAAAGATTCATTAAATAAGGCGTAAAATTTACTATAACTTATAATTTTAATAAATCAATCAAATAAAGTGTGTTAAAAAGTACATTTTTAATCTTTTTCATATTATCGTCGCTTGTTCTAAGTAAAGGTAAATCATGTGACCAACACAATTAAGTGAAATGGAGGTGTTAGGATCACTCGAAGACCAGGTAACTCGAAAAGCACATTCAGGAGTTTCAGGAAGTATCAAAAGCTCAAGCTGTCCGTATTCAAAATACAGTCGAAAAAATGAGTCGAATCAAACCGAGAAGTGCTCGAAAGATGGAAATTACTGAAGGTTTCCAAGTAGTGAGTAGTTATCTCAGAACGGTTAACGAAAAATGGATCGAAGTGGAAAGAAAAAGAGTGGAACGAGCGGTTACGAGAGGTTACATTCTAAAATCACCTATTGAGCATAGTGGATGGCGGTTACCTTTCCATGACGCACATGCACTAAAATTAACCACCTTCATTTGACTCTATAAACACGAAGAAATATGTACTTTCAAGAGGTCGGAAATTTCATACTCACATTTCTGTAAGCACTCTCTGCCTGCGCATATGGCTTTCGTGCACGCATCTGCTGGGTATCAATTTCTTGACCACTTTTCTTTGCTTTTTAGGAGTAGAATTAGCGTAGTTTTCTTAGTTTATCTCGTTTAAACCCACGTAGTTGTATTACTTCAGCATTGTAATTCTGGAACGTTATGTAAGTTGAACCATGATTTGTATTGCAAATATCTCAATTATTCATCCTGTTCATCTTTACATTTATATGTCTGGAAATTATTGCTTGTTAATTATTGAAGAATCTTTAGAAACAAGTAATTGTATTACTTCAGCATTGTAATTCTGGAACGTTATGTAAGTTGAACCATGATTTGTATTGCAAATATCTCAATTATTCATCCTGTTCATCTTTACATTTATATGTCTGGAAATTATTGCTTGTTAATTATTGAAGAATCTTTAGAAACAAGTAATCACTAAATCTTCCTACTACTCCTCTTCTCGTTTTATAAGACTAAAACTCAGAAACATCACATATCTAAATTGAAACGTTTTTCGTGCTAGTCTAAATAAAAAGAGCCCATAGAACTTAATTCCACCGTAAACAAATTGGCACGCCCGGTGGGACCCGTTTAATTTAGAACATAATTGGACTAGTTTTGGGTATGTATGTTGCATGAGACTTAGGAGTGGAAGAACAATGTCTACGTCTAATAGAGAAACAGGCACTAACAACAATAATCACGTAGATGTAGAACAAGCAAATTCTAATCCTGATAATGTGACTAATGTAACCAGGGGGGCAACGTCTTCATCCCCTGTGTTACTCGAAAACACAGCTAGGCAAACAAATGTTACTCAGGAACTAGCGAATGTCACTAGAGAGTATCCCTGGGGTATGCCACAGAATTGGCGAAATACTCAACCTGTGCATGTCGAAATGCCAATACCGCTAATAGGACCCAATTCACAAATGCATGTATCCCCACATGGTTATAATCCTGGGCCGAATGGCATGGGTTTTGTTATGCAAGACCCGTATCAGCGTATAGGAACAAGTCAGGAGGGTTCTTTGATTCGACCAGGGAGTTATATACCTACGGGTATTAGTAACCAAGCCATGATGGCTCTTCGACAACAAATGGACCACAGTAATCATGACATGGTCAATTTGCTGTCAACACAAATGCATAATATTATGACTCCTCTGTATGAATTGATAAATAAAATTGGAGATAAATTAGGTGAGGGGTCACCTTCGAGAGCCATGAGTGGAAATCTGAATGAGATGGAAAATCCTGGGGGGCATGAGAATTTTCACCGGAACGTAGTTCGACCTAATAAAAACCCACAAGATGATTTAGACCAAATGGTAGAGAGGATACTCAATAGACATGGATTCGATATAGGTCGAAATGAACGTCCATATTTTGTGTCAGCCTTCCCTGATTATATCACACAGGTAGAACTACCCCGTGGAGTAAAAGTCCCAAAATTATCGAAATTCGCGGGAGAATTAACTGAGTCAACAGTGGAACATATAGCTAGGTACGGGGTTGAATGTGGGGATTTAGCAAATAATGAATATTTGAAAATGAAATATTTCCCTAGTTCATTAACCAAACATGCTTTTACATGGTTTACCACTTTGCCTCCTAATTCGATACATACTTGGGTACAGTTAGAGGGTAGTTTTCATGAGCATTTCTTTAGAGAAGAAACGAAGGTTAGTATAGTCGATCTAATGAACATTAAAAGACAAAATAATGAAACGTTAGATGACTATTTAAATAGGTTCAGGCAATTGAAATCTCGATGCTATACTAATATACCTGAACATGAATTAGTTAGAATTGCAGCAACAGGATTAGATTTTTCGATACGCAAGAAATTAGTAAATGGACAATTGAGGGACATGGCCCAACTTGCTGAGAAGGTGAGAAGGATCGAACAAATTAAATGGGAAAAAGAAAGTAGCGTATTTAGAAAATTCTGATTTTAGTGAAGATTCTAACTGTGAAGCTTCGAGTGAAGATTTTGAGATTAATTTAGCAGAACTACGTCCCGGACCTACGTACCAGTGTCAAATGCTAAAACCAGGGGGTAATATGGAAGGGAATTCGAATAAGAAATACAGTTTCGATATAACCAAAGCAGAAAAAATATTTGACATCTTATTAAAAGATAAGCAAATTATTCTTCCAGAAAATCACAAGATTCCACCATTCGAGCAAAGAAAAGGAAAGAAGTTCTGTAAACACCATAACATGTATGGCCACTGGACTAATAATTGTGTACGTTTCAGGGATTTGATCGAAAAGGCGATTACTGATGGTCGTCTTACATTCGAAGGAAAAGACATGAAAGTTGACACAGACCCATTCGCTGCTCATACTGGATATGCCGAACCAGTCTCTATGGGGGTCAACATGGTGGATGTTACTGTGGAAGAGGGTGAAAACATCGAGCCTATCTCTGATGAGAAACTCGAAGAGTTAATGGAGGATCTTGCCAAGGAGCAAGAACTCATTTACCCAAAGGAAAGAGTCGAGAAATCATACAATAAGAGAGTCAAAGCACGTAGTTTTCGAGTTGGTGACTTGGTGTTAAAAGTGATTCTTCCCATGGATCAAAAATCTCGACACTTTGGGAAGTGGTCTCCTAATTGGGAAGGTCCCTTTATAATCGAGCAAGCATATTCGAAAAATGCATACGTGATTAAAGAAATTGATTCGAATGTGAACAAAGTTATAAATGGAAAATATTTGAAACACTTTCATGAGAGAGCAGAATGTTAAATAGTTGTTCGTTACAAGCCAAAGAGAAATTCAAAAAATCAAGATTGAAAAATCTAATTATTACAAAGCTTGGACTTGAAATCTTTAAAAGCCTTATAAGCCTCATCCAAGCTTTGCCTTCGAGCAACACATTGACTCTCCAGATGTTTCTTGTGCTCCAAAGTTTTGGCCAGTCTCGAAGAGATAACCTTGCTTTCTTCTTTTAAGTTCTTCTGACGTTGCACAACGTCTTGACTTTGAGTCTTCAAAGCGGCCTGTTTCGAGCGAAGAGTATTCAACTCATGCTGCAAGGCTTCAATGGACGCTGTGCAATCTACTTCTTCCTGTTGTAACTTCTTTAAAACAAGGATCATCTCCTCAGTAGCTTTCCGAACGGAGATTAGATCTTCGCGGAGCTCTTCGAGTTTAGCACGATCTCCCTCGCTTTCAACTTCAATCTGAGCCACTTCCTGGAAAGTGGTAGCCCACTTCGATCGAAGATCTGAGGCAAGAGTATAAGACTGAGTAAACTCTTGTAGCTCGATATGGATTGCAAGAGGAAGGTCAGAGAAGGCAAGCAAGTCTTCGACCATCTGCTCGACTTCGACTTTGAAGGTTGGTTCTAGGAGGGCTTGATCCAAGTCCCAACTACAAAAATGAAGGCTGGTGAAAAGATGAACATGTTGAGATGCCCCAGGAACAAGAGGTATATCTCTCGACATTTCTCGAGAAGAGTCAATGTGGATGATTTCGACATCCTATGATGAGCAAATATCTAGAAAAATCAAGAAAGAAGGAAAGGTGATCGAAATCAAAATAAAAATACCTTGGGAACCGACTTCATCGCATCCTTAAGAAGTTTCTCACTGGAAGGCTTTTGAGTTTTCTTGGAAGAAGGGATCACTAGTTTTCCCTTCCCTTTATCTGGCTTTTTTGTGGTCGAAACCTAAGATGGGAAGACACATCTTTATAGTCAAGTTGGTTTCCATGTTGATACTCGAAATAACAAATAACAGAATACTGAGGCAAGTTTACTTACAGTTTTGGTGCTGCCCGAGTCCACTTTTTGTTTTTTCAAGGTTCCAATACTCTGAAATTTAAGGATCGAGATAGGTTTTCATCGAAGAAATATAAAGTCACTATTTGAAGCCATTCGATGAGGATTCAAAAATAACTCTCGATAGGAATTCAAATCTCTCTGGGTAGTATGTGCATCAAGATTGAATTCCTAGGGGGGCATTTGTTAGGATCACTCGAAGACCAGGTAACTCGAAAAGCACATTCAGGAGTTTCAGGAAGTATCAAAAGCTCAAGCTGTCCGTATTCAAAATACAGTCGAAAAAATGAGTCGAATCAAACCGAGAAGTGCTCGAAAGATGGAAATTACTGAAGGTTTCCAAGTAGTGAGTAGTTATCTCAGAACGGTTAACGAAAAATGGATCGAAGTGGAAAGAAAAAGAGTGGAACGAGCGGTTACGAGAGGTTACATTCTAAAACCACCTATTGAGCATAGTGGATGGCGGTTACCTTTCCATGACGCACATGCACTAAAATTAACCACCTTCATTTGACTCTATAAACACGAAGAAATATGTACTTTCAAGAGGTCGGAAATTTCATACTCACATTTCTGTAAGCACTCTCTGCCTGCGCATATGGCTTTCGTGCACGCATCTGCTGGGTATCAATTTCTTGACCACTTTTCTTTGCTTTTTAGGAGTAGAATTAGCGTAGTTTTCTTAGTTTATCTCGTTTAAACCCACGTAGTTGTATTACTTCAGCATTGTAATTCTGGAACGTTATGTAAGTTGAACCATGATTTGTATTGCAAATATCTCAATTATTCATCCTGTTCATCTTTACATTTATATGTCTGGAAATTATTGCTTGTTAATTACTGAAGAATCTTTAGAAACAAGTAATTGTATTACTTCAGCATTGTAATTCTGGAACGTTATGTAAGTTGAACCATGATTTGTATTGCAAATATCTCAATTATTCATCCTGTTCATCTTTACATTTATATGTCTGGAAATTATTGCTTGTTAATTATTGAAGAATCTTTAGAAACAAGTAATCACTAAATCTTCCTACTACTCCTCTTCTCGTTTTATAAGACTAAAACTCAGAAACATCACATATCTAAATTGAAACGTTTTTCGTGCTAGTCTAAATAAAAAGAGCCCATAGAACTTAATTCCACCGTAAACAGGAGGCTAACATTTTCAAATCTAGAGTACAAAAAATACATTAAAATGATGTTAATATCGCAAAAGAAAACTCAAATGAGAGTGATCACGACTAATTTTTAAAATTCACAATACAAATATAGCATTATTGTACTTAATACCCTCATGGTGTATGCAACATCAAGGTATGCCTTCTAAATATTCAATATGGTGTAATACAAATCTTTGTTGTGAGTATATAGTTTTGCTTCAATGTTGAAACAATGATGATTATTACAATCCTTTACGTATTAGTCAAATTCTATTTGATTTTTCACTCCCTAATACAACAGCACCAACTCCTCAACTAAAATAATGAGTTGGAGGCTATCAATCTCGGGACCCAATTCATGAACACATTTAATTACAAAAGATGCGATCGATGGTTTTGGAGATATATTTGTATCTTTAATATCAAAATGTGTGAAGGTGACAAGTTCATTAACTTGATTCTACTATATATTTTCTTTGTTAACCCAACAATATCAAAAAAATAAGGAAGCCATTATCACAATTGGTATAATAGATATATAAAAGGTATATTTCTTTGTAGCAACCTCGGTCGCGACGGGACGGCGAAAAATAAATTGAAAAAGAGGAGTCGCCACCTATGTTTTTTATGGAAAAACATTGGAAAAACCATAAAATAGAAAATAGTCTACGAAAACCAGATTTTTAAGTTCGGGAGTCGATTACGTGTGAGGAAGGTATCAGCACCTCACAACGTTCGTCCTAAGACGATTACCTTTAATTAATTAAACTAATTATTTATAATTTATAAAATATTTATCTCACAAAAATTATCAAATATATTTTATTTAACTAATTTAAATTATGCATTGAAAAAAAGGTTAAAATTATTATTGTTATATAAAAAGGAGGATAATATTTTTTTTTTTATTTTTTGGCTCGACAAGATTTAGTTCTTGCTCCTACATATCTTCATGTGTAATGAAGAATCAGAGTCACGTAGTTCTTTGTAGAAAATATTTGTATGTTGATATTTTTTAATTAGATTTACTTTTGTTAAATATAGGATTCTTGAACTGTCTAAGCTCATTTACCCTAAAAATATAAAATTGACCAAGGTGTACACCAAAGTCAATTCAATAAAATTATAATTATAATTATTGCTAGAGATGTTATGATGTTAAAAAATTTCTTGGTTGAACATTTTTGTTTTTGGAGAAAAAATTTAAAGATAAGCTGTCACAACTTGTACTTTAAATTCTAAGGTTAAAAAGATGTCACATCTAATTAACCATTCCTCCAATAAAATTTTTGATACAAATACTTTGAATATTTTATATTGAATGTTGTGGTAATATTTTTTTGATATAAATTATATTTTAAAAATTTAAATAAGAAGAGCTTTAAGGTGACAAATTGTCACAACTTGCACCTTTAAGCTTTAGAATCAAGAGAATGTCACATTCAAATAATTTCTTTTAAAATATGTTTATTATACATTGATTAAATTACAAATGTTAGCTTTCATTTTCACCAAGTGTTTTATTCTAAAAGATTTAGAACTTTCAAACTGTAACGGCTTGTGTTCTAAGAATTTAAGATCAAAAAGATATTATGTCAAATTAATCATATTTGAAATTTCGAATATTAACCATTCTATTATTAATCACTAAAGATATTTAAATTTTAATAGTTCATCCTATAATAATATATAATTAATATTGTTATAATAATAGGAAGAATAAAATATAAACAATGCGCTTATTTTAACAAACTTCATTTATATAGATTTCATATATGCAAGCTCAAACGGTGATTTCACGCAAGTTCATCCTCAGGGGGTTAAACCTTTACGTAATGCAATAGAGCTAAGATATAAGGGGTCACATAAAATAGCAAACTGCGTGTTTAAAGCTATTGATGTTAAAAAGAAAAAAACGAAAATTCATGACACATATACATGGTGAATGTAGTGTAGGAAATAAATAGTGAAAGCACACTAAAGTATGTCAAATCATGCTGTAAGAAAAATTGATAATGGTAGGAAAAAACAAAAGCCAATAACACATCTTTATACAATGTGAACGTAGTACCAGGGGTTGCAAAACCATTGAAATGTATCACATCATACTCACAAAGTTTTTAAAATAGCTGCTTGCTTACAGATTTGATGTGAATCCTGCCTGTAAGAAGGTGCACTGTGCAAGAGATGATTTTCTCAAAGGTGTTTCCCAGGCTGCACCTCATTGACGGTCTCCCTCTTGTTTAGACATTTCCTTCTCCTTTTATGGCTCTTCCCCTTTTTTTTCTTTGATCCCCCAAAATTCCCCCTTTTTATTCTTATCCCCTCCCCTTCTTCCAAGAATCGTATATAAGTCAAAGCATGCTGTCAAAAAAATGCCAGCTTGCTAATTTGCAATTCCAAGAATTGTTTTATGCATGGCACCAAAACCCAACTTTTATACTAATATAGAAACTTTACAGGATAAGGAAAAAAGTTTCGTTGGCCACAAAATATATTTGTTGATGCGGAGGAAGATTTGGCTTCTCTATTTGTCTTTTTTTGATTTTTCATTATGTTTATTTATTATTTTTTTTAACACAAAATTGACATTTTCCGGACGAAATTGGGTTACTACATTCTTTCCATGAACTTGACTGGAGCAAAGACTTAAGCTCTTCATTGTAGCTTTTTTGTTTGCAACAAGTGTATCCAAAGAAGATAGCGTATTCATTTTTTGGATTGATGATCCTAGTTCCGTCGAGGTTTTGCTAGATTCCAAACTCATTTCTAAGCATAGCTCTTGGATGGTAACACAAATTTCAAGGGATTGCTACAAAGATTACAACAAATAACAAAGTCAATATATATGTAATTATGGTCCATAATAAAGATAGTGTTAGAGAGCATATTCATAACATTTATCATATTATTTATGGTATGTTCTATGAAAAAGGAGATGAAAAATTAAACAAAAAACACAAAGAAGGGGGTCGAATGTGTGTGTAAGGTTTAAATTTTTTTTTTCGCAAAAAAACAATTATAAATTAATTTCAAAAATTAATATTAGAGATAGATGTTAGAGAGAGACAAAGAACATAAAGGTGGGGACCAAAGAAACATACTGAAACAGAACGAATGAATATCTACCTTCTTCTTCTCATGGTTGCTAGATGGGTACAAAAAGTTAGACATATGTAAGATTTTTTAAAGATGGGGTAAGGTAGCCAATAAGAGAAACAAATGAGAGTAGTGACATGGCTTTGTAAGGTTCAAAGTGATTAAAAATGAAAAGGAGCTAGAGAAGTAATTAGACAAGATACACATCTGAAGCATGAAAATGCACGTCAATGTTCAAAAATATAGGAGAGACGCATGGAAAAACAATGATACTAGAAAAACACCTTAAAGGTACATGGAAGAACTAATGTTAGTTGGGGACAACAATATGCATAACCAAAATAAAGACGAAGGTTGAAAGAAAACTTATAAACAAGCGGTTAACGGAGAAAATAGAGGAACAAACAAAAAAGGAATGATAACAAAATGGAATAGAAAAAAAATGGAGATGATGTGGAAGAGGAAGAAGAAAGAGTGGAAGGGCACAAACATCAAAGTTAAAGAAGGAAACATCAAATGGTTAAAGGAGAGCTGGATAGAAAGATTAAAAGATGAAACTAATTTCGAAAGTTTGTAAGGGGCTCTTGTCCCATATGAGGCAATAGAGACCAAGGTGAGATACATGGGAGATATGGTGCTAATAACAGGAGTTTATGAGGAAAGGATAAAAAGAAAAGTTGGCTATTCAAAAGGATAATTTTTGGTCATTATTCCATTCTATACAAAAGTGGACCTCACACATTGCAATAGGAAACAAATTAGTGTGGGTGAGGTGTTACGACATTCCTCTCCAAGCATGGGGTCAAGACTATTTTTCAAAGGTTGTTAGTATATTTGGGACACTCATATCGATAGACAAAGAAACTTGTGATTTTACCAGAGTGGATTTAGCATGGTTACTTATTAAAACTGCTTCCCCACAACTAATTCAATATAGTAACAAGATCAAAATTAATGGGCTTAATTATTTGTCAAGTTAGGGTGGTTGAGGAATTTGTTGCAAAGATAACCCATTGTAATTGCTGGTTAGAAGTCTCAAGTATCTTCAAGTGGGGAATCATTAACGGAGAGCAGTATAGGGAGGGATTTGATCTCATCTATCGCAGAGTGCTTAGGCAACACAAAGATGGAGGCAAATGCGGAGTTATAAGACGTGACCCAATTCTTGGCTCATCACATGCATCGTCAAAAGAGGTTCAACAAAGAAGATTTATACCGTTACACATTGGACTATGATAATATTTGTAGGACATTTTCACTAGGTGACAAAGAAAAAGAGACAAAAGGACAATTCAAAGAGTACAATAGTTGTAATGTAGACGTTGCAGGGATAACATATCAAACAAAGCTAGTAGAAAGTATACAAGGTGGTGAAAAAAGTGGGACCTAGATCGCCGAAAGCAACCTAAGAAAATTAGTTCTTCAATCTAATCAAAGTGTGGATGTGAGCATCAAATTCAATTCTAAGAAGGAAGCCAAGTGTACTAACAATATTGAGCCACTTGGCAATCCAAGAGTCCAATTGGCACATGGTCAACAAAAGGGAGGATTTGTAGATATGGACCAAGAGAAACCCAATGGTGGATCAACAAAGGATAAGTTGGTTGCAGGAAGGGGACAATAACAGAATATATTTTCACTCAATGGTCAATTTGAGAAAAAGGAAATGCACCCTTAGAGGTTTAAACATTGTTGGTGTTTGGGTGGAGGAGGCTTACGTGTGTGCATTATTGAAAAAATATATATAATTTATTGTTTTTGGGTTACGTACAAAATTGATTTAACATTGATTTTGTTTCCACTAATTTTATATGTAAGAACTTTTAAAATCAAATGTGAATCAATTTCAAAAATTATATACAAAGTCAATTATTAAGAAATGATTTTGTATATACCTAAACATAAAATTTACCCATACCACACTTGCCAACCCTGCTACATCTTCCTCTTCTAGCCAATCTTCGCACTTGTAAGCTTTACAAGGAATTCGTCAACCATTAGTGATGGTACACAAATGATTAACAGCATGCGCCAAAAGAATAATGTATATTATTACATGTAAGTAGGACAAAATGAGTCGTGTCCCACGGTCAGCCCATTGACTTGTCAAAATTTGGTGACCTAGGTCCATCATTCTAACCCGCCAACTCGCCAAGCTCATCTCTCCAAGCTCACCAACCTGCCGTGCGAAATTGTGGGCTAGTCCATCACAACTCACTAGTCCGCATTTGAGGTTCTTGTTAAAAAAATAGTAATTTGTAAGTTTGTAATTTAGTTTTAATTTTGTTGTAAGTAGACTAATTTCTATTTGATTTTGTTAGTTTGTAATTTGTTTTTGTTGAACATATATTATACACAATGAGTATGCATTTTCAATTTCATGCGGATATATTTATTTATTTGTAGTAGTTTTTTGTTTGAACATAAAATACATTTTTTTTGTAATTTTTTTTAGTGGTACGTGGGTTGGCCCGCTAGTTCGCTAGCCCGCCTTTAGGCGGGGTGAACCAACATTCCCAGCCCATTTTTCAATGGTCAGCTAGCCCGATCCATTTTTGACAAGTCATTGGTAGGTTGGGCTAAAACGGGCTGGATTGATTCATTTTACCACCCCTACATGCAAGCCAACCTACTTGAACAAATATATAAAGCCAACCTAAGTCGCTAAAAAGCAAAAGACAAATCTTCACTTTACAGTTACATGTAATTGAAAAGCTATGTACAAAATCACCAAAAACAAAATGAAACGCAATGCACAATAATGATATTACAGATCCGTGGAACAACTCCAACACTACAAACACTGGAAATGATAACTTAGTGCACCAAAAAGAAATGCAGTGCATGATGATAACACATATCTAGTGAACAATAACCTTGGTCGCACGAACAACTTGTCACCATATCCAAGCTCCTTCACTACCATGTTGCTCTCATTCACGTCACACAACCCTTTTGTTGTAATTTGCACTACATGAATAGCCCTTTGCGTTCCGCTACTGTTAATGGCTTCGCACAATTGCAACCTCAACCATCACTCTTGTTTGCATAAAGAAGTCTTGCTCTGGCTCCCATTGTCGTCGCCCAGCGTCGAGATGCAAAAAGATGTTGGCCTTAACGCCCCTCCCCCTTACGACCATCTTGAGCATGCTACTTCAAGGGCGAAAGATAAACTAAAAAATATGTTAAAGTGGCTAGATAAAAAGTTAAAATGAAGAGGGTAGACGAAGTAGTTGGAGAAAAAATTCAAATGTAAACTATCTTTTAAAATTGATTATCCTCTGACCAATTAAATAAAATACATTTAAAATAGGTTAAATTTTTAATCGATTTAGATTATAATATACTAAATCAGTTGTTATTTTACAGATTTTAAAAATAAAGATAAAGTTATCTTTTAAAATTATTTATTTTTTTAACCATTTTAGTATATTACATTTAAAATCAGGTAAACTTTTAACCGATCTGAAATATAGTATACTAAATCAATTGGTATTCATCATATCTTATTTGTATAATTTCAAATCATTCATTGCGTCATTAATTAAATCAATTGTAATAATACTAATTTAATCGCCTGATCTCGTAAACTATTTTTGCACTAGTGCAAGACTTAAACATTCTTTTTGTAGTATTTTATTTTCTAGATGTTGCAATGTAACTATTTACTATACTATTTTGAGTATATGAATAAAAGAGGAAATAAAGCATATATGCATTTATAAATTGTACAGATTATAAAAACACTTATCAATGGTTATTTATAAACATTTTTAGGGTTTGATTTAAGCATGAAGACTTTTATACAAGCATCGGACTTTTGTATACTAAAAGACGGACCTTGGTCTAATGCATTAGACTTTAGATGCAAACGCTAACAAGTAGTTGAAATTTAGTGTTACACTTGTTCATTTTACTTATTTGATAGAAGATAGTTTATTTAATAAAAAAAATCTACATTTCTTCTATACTTTGAACGCATGGTTCCTGAAATGATTTATATATCAAAATCATGACTTTGTTATCATAAAAAATGGAGTGGTAGATGTTCTCATTCATCTTTGGTTTAATAGGAGATTATTGACAAAATAATTAAGTAAAATAGAGAGTGATTAACAATTACAAATTCATAATACAAAAAATATGTTAACATGATATTAATGTCACAAAAGAAAACTAAAATGAGAGTGATACTCACTAATCTTGAAATTCACGATACAAATTTAACATTAATTTGTATTTAAGAGACCTTTCATGATCTAAGCAACATCATGTCTTCTGAATGCTCAATATGGTGTAATACACCATTAATTTTTGTTGTGAATAACTTTGATCCAAGGTTGAAACAATGATGGATATTACAATCCTACATGTATATGAATTGTCAAACTATGATTGATTTTTCACTCTCTGACACAGCAAGCGTTGACTCCTCAACTAGAATAATAAGTTGGAGGTTATTAGTCTTGTTACCCGATTCAGCACAATCATAGTGTGGAGATTGTGATGATTTTGGTTTTGGAGATTTGCTTGTATCATCAATATGAAAATGTGTAATGGTGGCAAGATCATTAACTAAATCTGCTATTTTCTCTATAAATTCAACAATATCAATCAGTAATGAAGTCATTGTCATAATTGATATAAGTGATAAAAGGTCTATTTCTTTTGATGAACTTGATTGGAGCAATGACTTAAGGCTCTTCACTACAACTTTTGCATTTGCAACATGGGTATTTGAAGAAGATGACATAGTCATTGTTTTGATTGATGATCCTAGCTCCTGCAACACTTTGCTAGATTCCAAACTCATTTCTAAACAAAGCTCTTGGATTGTACAACGAATTTTGGAGGATCCCTACAAAGGTTGCAACAAGTAACAATGTCAATATATATGTAATCATGGCCCATAATAAAGTTTATATTTGAGTACATGCAAACTCATTATTTGGTTCTAAAATGACAATAGTTGAAATTCAAATTATTTGTTTATTTTGTCTATGTATACAGGGAGGAATTATTACATGGTCCAAAACAATCTTAATCACAACCAGTCATTACATGACATGTAATTGGTGTTATTATTAAGTCTTTCTAATGGTTTAATTTTTTTTTAATTATATTCCACATGAAGATTAGTTGAGACTAAATATATTATAGTAATTTGATAGCATAATAATTTGTCCTTTACTTGCCAATTCTACTCAATGACATTTTACTTGGACATAAGATGTTAAAGAAGTATAAGATTCATGATGTATACTTGGACGTCAAAACTAAGGTGTGCATTCAGAGTTTCCATTTGATATGCACACTCACGAGAAATGGCACCAATTTGGAGGTATAGGTCCCAAGGATGACGAAATTTGAACTTTCCATGCCCTGGCTCCCATCTTGCAAAATTAACCTACATAATAAAGAAAACTACATGAGATTTGTACATGAGATTTTTATTAAAGTGAAGAAGTGATGAGAGTATACAAAGCGTACTCACCAGATATTCATCGCTACTTTTAGAATTTAGAACATTTTTATAACCTTCTAAAACCGACTTGTCTGTAGAATCTCCTTTGTTGTCTTTAAATTCTCCTTCTTTTGATATCTTGAAGTATTCATGTGCAAAAGCTAAAATATAACAAGTTATACATGATTAAGTTTTCTATTCTCATGTTATAAACATAGCCATCTATTATAGCTTTTTGCAAATGAAATTTATGACTTAATCCATGAAAATCTTTGTAAATCAAACCTTCTAAGTAGTCGCCAAGTATTTCCAACTTGTTGGCGATGGAATAATGGAACTCTTCGCCGGCCCACACAGGACAAATAAAAATGGAAATCATCACACAAGCCGAACCCCCTATAACAGTTGTTGATAGTCTCTTATGTACCATTTCCAACACCTCATTGTCTCGAAAACCAGACACGGATATAAAAGAAAATGTCACGATGAATATAAGTATCCCGTAATCATATCTTGCTTTCGCTTTCGGAAAAAACCTTATAAATGATGTTATGGCAGCTGCAAAAAAGTAAAAAGAAAAACAAAACACACACACACAATAACAATCAAATTAATCATACAATTTACAAATCAACGATGATCAATTGAAAATAGCTAGAGCTTTATTCTTTTGGCCTTTTTTTTTTTCTTAAATATTAATTATTGTTGACTTTATTTATTTGTTAATTTCTTTTTCTTTACCTAGCATGAAGACAAACACGCCAATCAATATGGGTTCCGCTGTTGCTCCAGATAGGCTAGCTAAGTGATGAGCCCCAAAACCTAGAGCAGCAGCTCCAAACGTTCCAACTGTCCAATTCAAACCTTGTCCTAAAGTGGCTCCTAAAAACGTGTCATAAAAATTGATTAGTTAGTTCAACAAAGCAAAAAATTAAGCAAATAATAGGTTAGTTTGATATTGATGATTGAAATATACATACAAACATATATACGTAGTTACGTACCGACTGTGTAATCGAAAACCACTACTACAGTTATCACAGCCCACATTGCTGAAAGACCAAAATTTTCATATAATGGCTGGTAGTAATAAAATAGAGACACCATCGAGATTGAAAGACCCACTTTTATTGAATGAATCACTTTTCTAGGATCATCTTTTGCTATCTCTTTTGTTAACCTAGAAATGCCCAACACCTTCTCCTTAACAACTTTTGGCAAGGCCAATACTCGACCAACTACCCCTTCTTTCTCTTGGTTTGTATTTTGAGATTCCATCTCTCTTTGAACCAAGAAAATGAGTAACAAGGCACAAAGATATGATGTTGTTGCTTAATTATTAGGTTCCACCAGCCACCTTCTATGTTTATTTATAGAGAGAGGGGCATGAGAAAGCACCTGACTGAAAACTTGGAGAATAATAATATATATTTTAATGCAATAAACATTAGTTATTTGTACGGTGAGAGTACAGAGACATATCAGCTTTCAAAAATGGGTTTGAACTCTCTAAGGTAGAAAAACCATGGACCCTCATTAAAGAAAATAAATAGATTGGTGCTATGCGACAAAAATTGATAATAATGGTTCATTCTAAACGTTTGTGGATAGTGTTATGCATTGCATGTTGCCCACAAACTTTGAAATTGAAAATCCTGATGGCTTGTGACAATTGGCTTCTGTGACAAATCAGGAACGTAAGATAAGAACTCATCCACTGGAATGTTCAAAAGTGGAAAACAGCTATTAGCTTCAGTGGTAACGATGCGGTATAAAGTTTATATATGATGATTATAGCTAGCTAGCTGCAATCTTTTTGTCATAACATTATATATATGTAAGGAATTAAGTAGGTATATATAGGACCCAAGTTTTAAGTTAAACTTTTAAAACATTTCAAATACGAGTGATGCTATATAAAAATAATGGATATTGTTAATTTATGAATTAATTATCAAATAGTAAAAACTTATTTGATTGGTAGAATGAATGGGGAGGCAAATTTATAATGATAGACTTAGTTAAGAGGAAAACTAATTTAGAGGAATAGTTAGAACAAATTTAAGTAGTGAAAATGACTTACTAGTTTTTTGATATATAAATGTTGGGTACATGACTTATTTATAGGCTTTAATATCACCATTCATGTTTTATGTAGAAAATTCTAGATATATCTATTTTAGAGTTTTCTATCTATATATAATTGTCTACATAATTCTAGAATTTGCATCATCTAGTAGTTACTAGCATACATTTATGTGTTTTTTTTTTTATAATAATCTAGTTTATTCTAAAAGTTTGTATCATATATATATATATATATATATATATATATATATATATATATATATATATATATAATGTTAGGAGAGGGCTTAAACTTAAGTTGAATTCATTATTGTCTTCAATCTTGTAGTAAAAACAGTCGCATCTAAAGGTTATGTTTAGAGCGTCCCTACGAAGATGACATCAACTTGTAATTAAGGAGTTGGCTATTCATATATAATAATGTGTGACTTGCTATCATTTTCAACTATGTATCGTATTTCGTCTAATACAACATCGGTAACAGTAATGTAAAGCTTTTATTTAAAATGACAAGTCCTTATTGATTCAGTGGAATTTATGACAAGCGATTTCCTGCTTATCTGTATCTTAGTTCGTGGAAGCCGGTGTGTAGGTCCCTGCAGTTAAAGCCCATATAATAGTTAATGGCAATAACTTGTTGCAAACAATTATTATTTCTTATACGAAGTTCTTTCCTTTGCATATATAATATCATCTTTCGCTTTGTCTTTTTATATTGTTTTTATAAATCCTGCAAAAAAATTGTAATGATCTAGATCCTAGTTATTTTCTTCTTCTTTAATAATCGAACAGTGTCAGGAATTCACCACAAAAACAAAAATATGAATATAAATAAAAACCTCCCGAGTTATTAATTGTATAAATTGTTTATCAAATCAATCACTTAAAATAAGTGGGTGAAGTTTTTAATTGCATGAAAAAGTATGACTCCTTATGTTGCTTGAGTAAATATTCTAGAATTTAGATACGATAAGTGTAGGAGATTATTATATGAACAGATGTGATATAGGTTATATAACAAATGAAAGTCGTAATTTCTCCATTCTTGGCTGCTTGCATTTAAAAGCACCTTCGCTTCTCATCAGTTTTCAAAATCTCTTAGCAGCAGAAGTATAGTGGAAGACACCTCATTGCAATAGAGGTGTATTAATTGTCTTGCACTGTTTCTACTTTTTCCGCACTTTAATTAGCATGTTGAATCTGAGGGTTTTTTTTTTTTTTTTTTTTTTGAACAGCATTGAATCTGAGGTTACTATAGACTCTGAACGCCCTTTATGTTTATATTTTAATTTTTCTCTTTTATATCTTTAATTAGCATTTCCTCTGGATGAACCATGCTAAAGTACCACAGCAGAGCAGAGACCAATCCTTTGGGAGTGCACCCACGTAGCCAAATACTACACGAGTATCTTTCGATATGTTAAATCACATACTAATCTCATTCACTATACTATGGTTATCATTTAGAAGAATTTTCTTAAATAAAAAATATCAAAACTTTTTACTAAATAAATCAGTTTTATAACGTGTAAGCACGTAGTGTATAATTAGTACATCAACTCATCAAATTACTTGTGATATTATTTAAAAATATAGAAAAGCTAAATAATTTGTAAAATCAATTTATACTAGACTTATTTAAAATGAAAATCATGTTCCATGCAAATAACTATAAATATTATATCTATATACAACATTATCTTAAGACTATTACAAGAAATATTATATGTAGTAACGTAAAAAAAATGTTACTATAAATAATATATATATAAATAATATATATATATATATATATATATATATATTTATAATCTATTTGACATATAATTATACATAACTTTAATGTTGATTTTAATTGAGATTTAATAACATATTTTGTGTGTCACTATAATTTATATATATATTTTTTAATAATATGTTAATATATGTTATATTTACTGTGTGAGTAAAAATAATTTTTAGTAATAATTTTTGTGTCACTATAATATGTGTGTCGTTATATGACAATTTTTTATAATAATGTGTTATTTAGTGATTTTAAGCATTATTAATTATAAATTATTTTTAAGAAAACTCTAATTAATATAATATTAAATATTCACATTATATAAGAAGATAATTTTGTTTGAAATTATAGTAGAACATTCATCAAAAGATAATTATATTGAGATTTAAATTAAAGTATTTTATAAGGCAAAATAAAGAGTAGCAACTATATAGAACTTTTAAGTTATAAAGAACTCACTCCACTTATCAACAAAGTTGATAAATGCATATGTTTTAAACAATTAAAACAAAATGAAATCATTTAACATTTGAAATTAAAATAATGATGTATTTAAAGTTAAAAAGTACTTCCAGTTACAATTAAAAAAATTAAAATAAAATAAAGTTATATATATATATATATATATATATTAAATTTAAATATAAGCCTCTTTACATTTTAAAATCTTATAAATGGGTTTTAATTTATTTATCTATATTTAAATATTTGAAACAATGATTATTTTTAAATATTTAATTATATATAATTTTCTTAAAATATATGTATTAATTGAAAATTTTAAGAAAAACTCACTCTATATATATAAATGAAAATAATTATTTCATGGCAGAGTATTTTTATAATCTTTTCTCTAATAAGATAGTTTATAGGATTTTTTTCAACGAATTTTTAAGAATATTTAATCTTGTGAAAGGGGAAAAATGCGATGACATATGTGACATATGTATAGCTATGAAAAATAGTATTTGAAATTTTAGAATTATCAAGTGTTGATAATTTCAACTAATTATTATATGTATTTAAGTTTTTAATTTACAAATTTTTTTTTAATAATACTTAATTACATACATGATGCATGTAATATATATATATATATATATATATATATATATATATATATATATATATATATATTATATCAGTGCTCTTTCAGTGTCAAATAATTATCACATTTATAATTGAATTATGATGTCTCATATTTAATGTTATTGACAAACCAGATAAGGAGGGGGAATGGATGATATAGTTGTAGAAGTTATAGAGAGAGAGTTGGAGAATATTTATCGACCAATTTCTAGAATAAATAAATATGTGCAAGTAGTATTTTTTGAATGTAAGATTATATTTTCAATTGATATTTTTCCTCTATGTAACCCAAAAAAAAATAAAAATCAATTGATAGAAGCATACAGCCACAAAATAATTGTAAAACTTTTATTCTTTATTTTTTTTTAATAATTGAGAAAATTTTCTGCAGATATTTTTGAAGACTCTAGAATATTCCCTCTTATGATACGCCATAATAGAGCTTGGATAATATTGTTTGATGAATAATGGCAGTAGGTAATGAAAAAAATCATCACCAACATAATTAATTTGAATAGATAACCACATGTGCTTGTGTTAGTGCTTGTACAAAAAATATTACAACATATAAAAAGTAATTACAACATATAAACATATATATATATATATATATAGTATATAATATAATACAGAATAAAAATGGAAAATAACAAAAAGATTATATATATATATATATATATAATTAGAAAAAGATAAAAACAAGAAATGAGATGTATGTAAACTCTTATCTAAGTAAATAACTTGGAAAAAAAAGATAGAAGATTTTGAAGTTTTCATGTTAAATAACCTAAATTTACAATATATAATATATTTTTTTTGTTATAGTTATGTGTTTAAGGTGTTATTTGTATTGTTGAAAAACTTAACAATAGTTATACAATTGTTGTCTCTAACATGAAAACCAAAATTCATCACCATCTTAATGAAAATCAATCCCCAAAGTAAGTGATTCACTAAAATAAACTCAAGTCTCACTTTGTTTTCTTCTCAACTAAAAGGTCAAACATTATTATAATAATGTCATGACTCCTCCTTTAAGTAAGAGACCTCAATTGCCTTCAAACACACAAAAGAATTTCACCAATTAGATATTTATGACTATTAAAAACAGTGAACTCAGTAATATTTTTTAGAGCCTAATGGAAAACATCGAGTTTATGTTTATTTTTTTCTTTAAGACTTCCATTAAAGAAGTATGGGTTGTCACGTAGATGAAATCGAGATATCATAATAAATTGTTGTTTTGAAATTAGTTTCTTTTATCTTATTTTATTATAAATATATGGTTTATTCAATTTTTACTTTTTTAGTAATGTTGTATTCAATATTTAATTTTGTTTTTTCTTGTAAATTTATGATAATGTCTTTCATAATTATTAAATAAATGAACTTATCAATGTGAAAAAAAAATAGATATGACATCTTTTAAATTTTCAAAATTTTGAGAATACAAGTTGTTTTGGTATACTTAAATTTCTTTTTTGATTAATTTCTATATTTCCTATACAATAAAAATAAAAATAAAAAATATTTTAATAGAATAATTTTGATGTACACCTCTATCAATTTTATATTTTAGGACATATAGGTTATGACAATTCAAAAATCCTAAATTTAATAAAAGTGAAATTTAATTAAAAAATCTACACACAAACATTTTCTACAAAGAATGATGTAGTTCTTATTTTCTATTAGACATGAAGATATGTAAGAGTATGAAATTATTTCTATCGAGTGAAAAAATAATAATAATATTGACACTTTTTTATAATAATAATAATAATAATTTTAGCTTTCATTAAAATAAAATAAATACATAAATTAAATAAAATATATTTGATTGTCACAGTTAATTTGGATGAGATAAATATTTTAAAAGTTATAAATAATTTGCTTAATTAATTAAAGATAACTATATTTATCATAAACGTTGTAGGATGTTAATACTTTTTTATATATATATATAGATAATCAACTTCCAAATTTAAATATGTTTTTGTAGATCACTTTTTATATCATTTTTTAAAAAATATTTTTCATAAAATAAATATTGATATCAACTTCCTATAATTTAATTTATTTTTGTCAATTTATGACAAATTTAGTTGCTAAATTAATGACAAAATATATTACTATATTGTGTGTGTTACTGTATTATATATTTTTTTCTTGTAATAACCACACAGTGTAATACATACAATTAATATGGCACTCTATTGGTTGGTGAAAGCAAATTATCTTTTCATTCAAATAATGGGGTGGTGAAAAGCATCAACCCACCACTTTGGTGACTCCACTTTCTCTCCACCTGAGAGGAAGTAACACGACATGTCACATGTGCCATAGATGCTCATGACCATACCTATGTGCATGTAGGTATAATTAAAATAATCATCCCGGTTTCAAACGGAATAATTAATCATGATAAGTGCTTAATTAATGAAATCAAGTATTTAATTATAACTTGACCCAAAGGGGTTTCCATGGCTATCACGTTCCGTACTTTTAGAACTTGGGTGTTCTATATTGATCACTCACGACATGGAGAAATTGGCAAGCATGTGATTTGCAAAATTCATATTGGACTTAATCGCTAGTTATTATGAACTTTTGCTTAAAATCTTTTGACCTTTCCCTCGTAATAATATTTGTAATAAGTTGTCACGTTGAATTAAAAAGTGTGGTTAGCTTATTTATGTTTTTCCTTCCTGGATCACACGTTAAAATATTGCCTCAGCATTTAATCTAGTTTTGATGTAGTTAAGTAACAAAATCAATTTTTTTTGGTAAGGAGCACACGAGAGATAATTTTGTTAAAATTTGATAAGATTGTTATAAAATTTTTTTTAACTATTTAATACAATTACATATTTCAGACACAAACATATTATATATTGATTAAGTTGAAATTATCTTATGCTAATTAACCCACATAATTTATGATAACTGACTCAAATTAATTTAAATGCTAAAATAGAACTTTTGATCTTTTTATTTTTGATAATCTACAATTTTAGTATCTATATTTTAACATAAATATTTAATCCTTGTAATTTCAAAAATATAAAATTTTAGTCTTTTCATTAAATTGACATTTATTAATGTTAAGTTTTAATATTTACTCATACTTAAATGATGAAATATTTAATAACATAACATTTTGAGATAAAAATAAAAATAAAAACAACATGTAATTAAATAAGATTTATAATAAAAATAAATATTAATCACTCAATAAAATAGATAAAAAGAAAAATCTTTTGCATGTTATTTTTTAATTTTTATCTTTACATATTATGTTACTAAATATCACGTCATTTAAGTAATGACAAAACATTGAATATCGTCAAAATTTAATAATTAACGAACATTAAATTGTTAATAGAATCAAAATCTTATATTTTTAAAAATAGAGAGATTAAATATAAAATTATGAATGATAAAAATAAAAAAATCAAAAGTGCAATTTAGCCTAATTTAAACAACTAACATTTTGGTTCTTCAATTTTTTGGTTAAGTAAAGCTAATGATACTTTTCTAACACTTTCTTTATTATAAATTGGAATTTATAAAAAATCATTGTAAGTTTAACACATCTTATTTTATAAGTCTCCTTCTCAATTTAGTAGCTAGCCAGTTGGATATCCACTCAAATTTGTAACTTCTAAAATTTTCAATAATAATAGAGAAAGTGTTCAAAGTGAAAATCTAATATTTTTCTTTTTTTGTTAATATTATAATTGTCTATTCTAAGCAAAAGGAGATCATGGGGAAGACAATTAAGTAAAATGGAGTGATTAACAATTTCAAATTTAGAGTACAAAAAATATGTTAACATTATGTTAATGTCACACAAGAAAACTAAAATTAGAGTGACTCTCAATAATTAATTGAAATTTACAATATAGTTTTACTATTATTATACTCAAGATTTCACAGTTTAAGCAACATCAGGGTATGTCTTCTAGATACTTAATATGGTGCAATACACACCATTAATTTTTGTTGTGAATAGCTTTGATTCAATGTTGAAGCAATGATGATTATTAAAATCCTTTATGTATATGAATTCTTAAACCATGTTTGATTTTTCACTCTCTGAAGTTGTTAGCACTGAATCTTCTACTAAAATAACAAGTTGGAGGTTGTCAGTCTTGAGACCCGATTCACAATGTGGAGATTGAGGTGGTTTTGGGGCTTGATTTGTATTTTCAGTACCAAACTGTGTAAGGGTGGCAAGATCATTAACTAAATCTGCTATTTTCTCCGTGAATTCAACGATATCTATCAGTAGTGAAGCCACTGTCACAACTGGTATAAGTGATAAAAGGTTTGTTTCTTTCCATGAATTTGATTTGAGCAATGACTTAAGGCTTTTCATTGCAGCTTTTGCACTTGCAACATGTGTATCCGAAGAAGATGGCCTAGTCATTGTTCTAATTGATGATCCTAGTTCCTTCAAGGCCTTGCTTGATTCCAAACTCATTTCTGAACATAGTTCTTGGATGGTGCAACGAACTTCAAAAGAACCCTATAAAAGATGTAACAAGTAACTATGTCAATAATATATATATATATATATATATATATATATATATATATATATATATATGTGTGTGTGTGTGTGTATAATCATAACCCACAATAAAGTTTATATTTAAAAACAAGCAAATTCATTTCGTTATAAAAATGAGAATGAAGATAGTTGAAATTTTAATTATTTATTTGTTTTGTCTGTGTAGATAGAGAAATTACTACATTTCCAAAACCATCATGATCAAAGTCGATCACTACATCACACATACTTGAATGTTAATTATTAACCCTTTCTTGTATAGAAGGACGTAAAGATTAGTTCTGGTTATAAACATATAATATTTTTATATTATATAATTTCTCATGTTCATGTCAATACTATTCAATGATGGATCACCTTCAAAAAGGTTATGTATTTCATGGTGTTGGGTTGTTTTATGTACCTAACTGTTATCTATTTTTTGGAGCTCCTAATTAAAATATAATTTGATATCACAAACTCAAATTAATTAGTTTTAATAAAAAATATTATAACCTTCTAATTATCTTATATATATGAGTTGGTACCCCTTATATCTTTATATATTAATACAAATATTTATTAGCTGATATAAAAAAATACTATTCAATGATATTTTACTTAGATGTAGGATGTAAAAGATATATTAGATTTATGATGTATACTTGGGTGTCAGAACTAAGTTGTGCATTTAAAGCTTCCATTCGATATGCACATTGACGAGAAATGGCACCAATTTTAAGGTACAAGTCCCAAGGATGATGAAATTTGAACTTGCCATGACCTGGCTCCCATCTTGCAAAATTGGCCTGCATAATGAAGAAAATAGAGTACATGAGACATTTGCACGAGATTTTAGATGAAGATCGAAGTGATGAGGGTATACAAAATACACTCACCAGAGAGTCATCACTACTTTTAGAATTGAGAACCTTTTTATAACCTTCTAAAAACGACTTGTCTTTAAAGTCTCCTTTGTTGTCTTCAGATTCTCCTTCTTTTGATATCTTAAAATATTCATGTACAAAAGCTGTAAAATATAACGAGTTTGCAGTGAGTGTAAAGTTTTCAATTTTCATATTATAAAGATAGCCATTTATAATCTTTAATTTTGCTTTCGGTAATAAATGTTATGTATGACTTTATCCATGAAAAATTTATTAAATCTAACCTTCCAAGAAGTCACCAAGTATTTCCAACTTGTTAGCAATGGAATAGTGGAACTCTTCACTAGCCCACACAGGACAAACAAAAATAGAAATCATCACACAAGCTGAACCTCCTATAACAATGGTTAATAGCCTCTTGTGTGCCATTTCCAATACCTCATCGTCTCGAAAACCAGATACAGATATCAAAGAAAATGTCAAGATGAATATAAGCATCCCGTAATCATATCTTGCCTTCACTTTCGGAAAAAACCTTATAAATGATGCTATGGCAGCTGAAAAAAAAAGTACAAAATAACGATCAAAATAATTGGATAACAAAATCAACGATGATTAATTGAAAATAGCTATAGCTTTATTCTTTTGCCCTTTTGTTGTCTTAAAGTATTATTATCATCATTATTATTACTATTCACTTTATTTATTTGGGTTTTTTTTTTTTAGCTTTACCTTGCACAAAGACAAATGTGCCAATCAATATGGGTTCCCCTGTTGTTCCAGCTAGGCTAGCTAAGTAATGAGCCCCAACACCAAGAGCACCAGCTCCAAACGTTGCAATAGCCCTATTCAAACCTTTTCCTAGAGTGGCTCCTAAAAATGTGTCATATAAATATATACACATCAATTACTTAGTCCAACAAAGGAATAAATTAACAAATAATGGGTTAGTATGATAATAAATTGATTAAAATATGCACACACAAATATTCATACCGACTGTGTACTCAAAAACAACCACAACAGTCATCACAGCCCACATTGCTGAAAGACCAAAATTCTCGTACAGTGGTTGGTAGTAATATAATAGAGAAACCATTGAGATTGAAAGACCAACTTTTAGTGAATGAATCACTTTTCTAGGATCATCTTGGGCTATCTCTTTTGTTAACCTAGAAATGCCCAACACCTTCTCCTTAACAACCTTTGACAAGGCCAATACTCGACCAACTACCCCTTCTTTCTGTTGGTTTGTGTTTGGAGATGCCATCTCTCTTTGAACTAAGAAAATGAGTAACAAAGCACAAAGATATGATGTTTTGTTGCTTAATTAGGTTCCACCAGCCACCTTCTTTGTATATTTATAGATAGAGGGGGCGTGTGAAAGCACCTGATTGAAGACTAGGAGAATAATATTTTAATGCATTAAACAATAGTTAGTGCGCTTAATTGTACGGTGAGAGTACAAAGACATATTTACTTACAAAAATGGGTTTAAGGTGGAAAAGCTATGACTATTTACATGGACCCTCAATAAAAATAAAATAAAATAAAAATTAAAAAAGTTTTTTTTTTTTACATAAAGAAAATAGATTTGATCAAATGAATATAAACAGCCTGAAAGAGAAGGTATTATGTTTTGTTCAACCTCGGGTTAATAAAAAATTGAAAATATAAATAAAATTATCCTTAGACCGATGACAAATCCAGAAAATTTGTTAAGCGGAGGTAATAAAATATTCTATATCAATTTTTACTAAAAAAAATATAATAATTTTTTGAAAAATATATTTTTATGATAAAAATTTTAAAATACCTCATTTTTATAATGTCTGGGATTATATTTAAGTGTCATTTTATAATTTTTGCGACTTACTTAATATTAGAAGAATAAAATGGTAAAAATTAATAGGATAAAAATAGTAAAATTATTAATTGATTTTCATTTAGTATCTTCTAAATTTCTACACTCATTTAAAATAAAAATATTTTATGAGTGCAATGTCTATTTTTTTATAAGATTAAAATTATTTATTTAAATATATTTAAGTTAAAAATAAATTGTGTGACAATTACTCTCATTCTTCTTAATGTGGATCATCTCCTACCAACACACAATATACAATACATGATCAAAAAGTTAAAAAATAAAATAAAAATTGAAAAACAACCTACATTAATAAACTAAATTATGAGATCTTTAATGAGTAAAGAAGTAATAAATTTTTTAGCCAAAAAATATAGTATATTATGATAATAAAAAATGAGAAGGGATCTACTTATTTCAAGAGTAAATTTTGATAAACTTATTTCACTCAATAATCCATGTTTTACATTAAGTATTCAAACATTCAATTAAAATTCTTTAATATGTAGATCAAAATTATAAAATTAAAAAAAATAAAAATTATTTGATACTTCGTTTCATTAATTTAAATTGATGAATAAAAAAAATATATTATATGTTATTTTGAATCTAACGAAATATCATATGATTTTTATTTTTTTAAAGATTTGTAAATTTGATGTATACATTAAAAAAATTATTTAATAATTAAATTTATAAAAATTTGATATAAAACATTAGTTATTGAGTAATGTAAGTGTATCAAAACTTACTCTTGAAGTAAGTGAATTTTTTCTTTATAAAAAAAATTAAGATAATTTTGTCACCAAGTGAAAATAATTAAACAATATAAATAAAATATTAATATATTTTATTATATTAGATATAATAAGATAATTAATAATATAATTAATAATATATTTCTTATAAAATAATTAATATTTTATATAAAAAAGAGAATGAAAAAAAAAATTAGTGGGCCAGTTGTCCCCACTATCATTAACATGGATGAAAATCACTTGTCCCTTATTTTTGTCCCATTTCCTGTCCCACAAATCAATAAAAGTCATGTCAATTATATAGCCACGTCATTCTAATTTTAAGTTAGAATAAAAAACTAACGGAGTTAACTCCATCTGTTTTATTTTGATTCATATGCTTAGTTGTGAAAAGAAAAAACGATCCAAAAAGAAAAGGGTAGTAACTGTAGGCAGAATTGAACGGTTATCGAGGTGGGTAGTAACTGCAGGCAGCAGCAACAACACCCTCCTCCTTCACTCTTCACCACTAAACCTCTCGCCGCTTTTCTTGTTGAGGTGTTTCATATTATTACTTTCCTTTTTTCGCTGCTTTAATTCATATTATTGCTCTGATTATTTTTTTAATTTTTGATTTTCTTGAATTATGATTTCTTTTTTAGGTTTGAATATTACTTTTGTTTGTATACAGACGAGGGGTGCACAGGGGTTCCACAATGTAGAGGGTGATAAGAATTACAAAGCCTACAAGTGTGGGATTTTCATTTTCCAGGTATTAATGTTTGAACCTGTTTGCGGAAGAATGTGTTTACATTATGAAGAGCTCAAAAACAAGGGCAGATGTTAGCCAGAGAGTAACAATTACGATAGCACCGGGCTAATGATGATGGAGGGCACACACAACAAGCAAAATAATCAATAATAGAAAGAAATGTTACGTGAAAAAGGAATAAACAAAAGGAAGAATAGGAGAATAAAAAAAATTGTAACAGAACATGAGAATTGGTTACATTTTTTAAGACAAGCTACACTTTAGAGATGAACAAGTAGCGTGGAAGCCTGTTGGTAGGTTTGAGTGAGAGGTTTAGTGATAAAGAGACGGAGTTAATAACTCTGTTAGTTTTTTATTCTAACTTAAATTAGAATGACGTGGCTATATAATTGACATGGCTTTTGTTGATTGGTGGGACAGGAAATGGGACTCGAATAGGGGACAGGTGATTTTCATCCCATTTAACATATATCCATCCCTGCTTAGACCACCTATTTCTTAATAAGAACTAATGAGATAATCGCATCTTTGTCTTGCGTCAGTTATTTTTAGGTGATTAAAATTTGGAAGAGGACATGCATGCATGACAGATATATATGGTGATGTTCAAATCTTATTCCCTTCTTTCATTTTGTTAAATTAATCGATCTCCACACTTTCTCTGAGACTGTGTCTTTGGTCGAACTTTTTAAGGAGGCTCTTGCCTCTTTGGCCTGTCATACAGCTAGTAATTCACTATCTAGGATGGGTACATTTGTGTAGTTCAGCCCACTAGCAAGGAAACGTACGATTCTTCTCAAACTATGATGATTTGTGCATCCAGCTTTAAAGTTTTGGTTGATACCCAAAAAGAATATATCAAACACACCTCATCCATAAGTTTTATGTATCAAATTTTTGCTGAATTTTAGAATTAAGATTTTGTACTTGTTAATACAGCATGTTTTTCTCACAAAATTTAATTAAAGAATATTTTAGAATATGTACAATCAGACAATTAACAAGCCATCAGTTTATCTTAGAAGAAAAGATCTTAATCAACCAAAATTCTTGAAAAAGATTTAGTTATTAGTGAAGTTAATAAATATTTTACATTATCAATAACATGATTAAAAAAATGAATTAGCTAAATTCATAAGTTATATATGATTATGAAAAGCTCCACTAGTTAAGTGTTCGGTATAAGTGAATATACCAACACGCGTTTAGGAACGTGGTACTCAGTTCTAGTCCAAAACTCTAGAATAATAGAATTATTTTTCTCACAAATAAAATATTTTATATCAAAGTGCAATTAATAATCTTAATCTTAATAATTAAAACTAATATCTTCCTCCTTTAGATGAGGAAAAACATTATGCGGAGCCATAATTGGGATGATTAAATTGACATGTACATGAATATCAAGCGTTGGACATTTTGATAAACCAATATTGGGCTATAAGCAAACATGGAAACATTCCCAACAATAGAACACAGATCAGATGATCATAAAAGAGCGCCGTATAAAAAAGGGTTGCCTTTAAGAAATGATGTGAAGCCTCATTTTCAATAATTCCTTCACTTATTCTATACCTTTCGTGAGATGAGATGCTCACCAACCCGATAGGTTAGTAGAATGATTTGACATTTTATACTCACATATCATAAAAACGATCTATAAAGGATCTATCTAACGAGAAATTATGTATTTAATTAATCTCTGTTACGTATAAAAATCCTTTAGATCAGTATTAATCACAATAATAAAAATGAGATTAATTAGTTTCTGATTCTTAAGTTGAAGATATCTCTCGTAAGACAAAAAAATAATAATAAAGAAGATGAGATGCCCTCTTTTATTCTTTCCATCGTACGTTAATCAAGCTTGTGGTCGAGGCTCCACGTTCTGAGTGAACTCATGCATTTGGTGAAACCTATAACGTTGATTGAGGATTGATGCAGCTGGAGTTATGAACACAACCACTAATAGATAGAGTAGAGTGTAGACATTTGGAATATACATGCATGGATTGAATATATTCGTTGTGTTAAAACAAGAAGCATTTCATTTTTTGAGTTCCCTGAATTAAAATATATATATAATATGTAATCTAAAGCAGAATCTTATCCATCCCTTTCAGTTTCTTTGCTGATATCAAATTGTAGCCGTTAACCAGATATAAGATTCGAGCACATTAGATTATTGTTCTTTTGTTGTTGCACTTCCCCTCTAGCTATAAACTTCAAAATGTGCATATATATCGTTATGCCTAGGGACAATCCGATATATTCGGGGACATGTGTACGTGGGGTTGTTATTAGAGGGTGAACATGTGAATCAAACAACTATCTCCTGCTAAGATTTTGCTTTGCCATTTTCGATATTAAACTTTTTTTTTCTGATTATTATTCAGTGAGTTTCAAGGTAGGTTGTTACCTGGGCAACATGTCTCGCCAAGGGACCATTACATCATATGGTTTTTAATGCGAAAAATAATGCACGCACGATGAGTTTAAAGTTAGGAAGGCGAAAAGAAAATATTTACTTTATAACATGCATTGTTTATATACAGCTTATTAGGTAATGTGACTCATAATGATTTCTCACAATGCAATATTTATAATATAATAGCTAAGGTGGTACACAACATGATATAATATTTAAGAAATTTTTATTTATTTTTAGATAAAAGTTATAAGTATTTTCTTTTAAAAAAACAATCTTGTTCTTTATCTTGAGACTACTAATTAAACTGAAACAATTATAAACTAATTGGAGGTGTTCCGTATAGTACAAACTTTTTGCTCTTAATAGAATACTTATTTTTTTATTTATAAAAATTACAATTACGGCAATACAATTCAAACCTAATAACTTCGCATAGTGATATAATCGGCTAAAAACTTAATTTAGTCTCTTATTATAATTGTTTGTTTCAATTTAGTCTCACTTTAATTTTTGGTCTCAATTTGATCCTTAATAAATTAAATTGTTATAATGTTGGACTTCCGTCCAAATTATTTAAACGGAGTTAACTGTTGGTCACGTGGATGCCACATGGATGCATAGGTGGATGCCAAATTTTTTTAATGCATCTGGAACTAGAACGGCCCGTTCTGAAACTAGAACGGTCCGTTCTGGTAAACTTTTTGTGTGTTAATTTTGCACTTGGAACGGGCCGTTCCAGGTCCAAAATTAACACACAAAAATTTCAACCAAAATGGGTCGTTCTAGTTTCAGAACAGGTCGTTCTGGTTCAAAATATCAAACACAAACGGTCGATGATTATAGTTTACGGTTGTGAATCGTGCAAGAAAAAAGACCCAAGGTATAAAACATTTCAAACACTGAATTTGGTAATATTGTCAATGGGGATTGATAACTTTAATTGTTAAACATTTGGGTTATACAGTGTATCATTAAGGACAATGCAGTGTCTCACTAAGGATAATGGTAAAAAGTTTTATTTCATTGTTAGTCAAACTGGAGTGAACCACTTACTACCAAATTGACACTATACAGTCAAGGATGAAATGACATGGTATTTCCCCATTCAAGTCATTGACCGATGTACCCCAACAACAACAACCTATTCTTGAAGAGGTACAACCTAAAGTAAAGGAAGAAGATACACAGGACAAATATTTCACCACACAACCACATATACAGGTAGATAATGCTAATATCCTATCAGCCATTTAGTGTTATATGGTGGATAAGATGTATTATTGACACCTTCAGCGTTATCCAGATGATTTCCCTTCTTAGTAATTTCTTTGAACTTTTTTAGTATATGTTATGTTATGTTATGAATTTTTGTTTTCAGTCTCTGAACCATATTTCTGTCTTTGAATTTATGATATGTTATAAATTTTTATTTTCAATTTTTGAATCACATTGCGGCATTTTGTTGAACGTACGTATGTGATTGGCGTTCGGTTCATTCTGAATCCAAAACGGCCCGTTCTAAAACCAGAACGGCCCGTTCTGGATTCAGAACGACCCATTCTGGATTCAGAACGGCTCGTTCTCTGCTGCACTCATGGTGTGTTAATTTTGCATATGGAACGGCCCGTTCCAAATTCAAAATTAACACACATGTGCAACCAGAACGGGCCGTTCTGGTTCTAGATGCATTCAAGAAATTTGGCATCCACGTGGCCAACAGTTAACTTCGTTTAAATAATTTGTACGGAAGTCCGACATTGCAATAATTTAATTTATTTGAGACTAAATTGAGACAAAAAATTAAAATGAGACTAAATTGAAACAAATAATTATAATAAGGGACTAAATTAGGTTTTTATCATAATAATCTCTCACCACTCAGCTGATTCTTGTTCTTTAACAATTAGAATAATTGTAAATGGTTGAGAAGGAGGATGAACTACCACGTTTAAACCAAAAATGTTTCTGATTCTTTGGCACCTGGATTTATGGTAGAAACATCTACTGATCATTACAGCATATAATCTAAATATAGATTGCGAGCTAGGTCATGCTTGCCATCAACTGTGCTCAATGATTTACATTAAAGGAACGATAATATATATTCCTTGATACTTTCTTTATTCATAATATTTGTTTTCAGATGAATCTCACGTGGATTTTATTAAATAAATATCAGACCGAAACTGTGTAATAAGAATCATTCAATAACAAAAGTATAATATATATTTTCTTTCTTCCATTTTGTTTGACGTTTAAAATTTTAATATAAAATTTAAAAATATAATTAATATGTTTGCTCTTATAAAAAAATATTAATTAAAAAACCTTAATAATAGTTAAAGATAATATATATATATATATATATATATATATAATATGTAATATTAGTATTATAAAACCACAATTAAATTAAAATAAATAAAACATTAAAAAAATGAAATGGAAGAAGTTTGTTGAAATGAATGTGCCACCACTGCCACTATTTTTGTTAGGCTCAATCAAGGGCTTTTAGCATCATAAAGTAGTGGTTTTAAATTTAATTAGTAGGCTTGGGAATTCAGGCACCGTGAAATTATAAATATAAAGTCTAGTTAAATTAGTCAAAGCATATGCTCTTGATCGGCGCATCGGCTTTTGGTATGAATTTGATAACGACATGCACTAACATTGTAGATCTCACTTTTACCAATAAACTAAAAAAAAATCTTTACTTTAAGATGGACATGTTTGATTAAGACATCCACTTACACATGCCCCTCCTAACTTATTTCTTCTAATGTGACAGTTGTCTTTCATGGTTAATAGCTTCTTACAATTAAATTATGTAGTGCACTACTTGCATATAATTTGCTTTAGATCATATATTTAAAGCTCAACAACAATGTGTGTTGATTCAAATGGAAACATCAAAGCTCCTTAAACATATATATACTCATGTCTTTAATCCAACATTCATGTATACAAGAATAACATAGATAAATATTTACTTTTGACAACAGTATCATGGGAATATGTATTTATTTACATAATATAATGCTAGAAAATAATAAATGATGAGATAAGGTAGTTATAACGTTAGTAATGTGATACGCATGCCATTGTGGAGGATGAAAGAAGGCCTAAAAGGGTGTCAAAGAAGCCAGCTGGATGGGATGATTTCATTCACCATTAGTGTTTTGACCGTTTGGTCCCTTTTATTTAATATTGTTGCTTTTGAATCATTCTAGAAGGAGTTGGTTAGGATTTTATTATTATGCTATTTGGGCCTGTGTGCCACCTGTCCTAGTGAATCTTTAGGATCAGCACTTTATATTCATGTACGGAGCTATTGGTGAAGGTAGAAAGAAAGTATTTCATTCCTCATCTTTCCCTTTCTGAGGAGGCAGCCTGACCTCAAATTCAGTGCACTTGTTTTTTTTAGTATCATTTGGTGCTTTCATTGCATTTTCCATGGCTGAGGGTACACGTTCCAAAAGTCTCTCAGATAAAGTTGATGAAATGCTTTCTCAAATGGCCATTTTCTCTACTCAAATGGCTGATTTCCACACTAGGCTTTCCACTATGGAATCTCACCACACCTCTACTCCTTCTTCCCCTCGTCTCATCCACTCCTCAGATAACACTTCCTCCCAGCGCCACTTTCTGAAGTTGGATGTTCCCCGTTTTGATGGTACTGATCCAGTGGGGTGGATCTTCAAGATCTCTCAGTTCTTCGACTACCACAACACACCGGAAGAAGAACGTATTACTGTGGCTTCCTTTTATCTTGATGGTGCTGCTTTGGCTTGGTTTCAATGGATGTACCGGAATGGCCAGATCCTTTCTTGGACTCACCTTCTTCAAGCTTTGGAAGCTCGGTTTGCCCCCACTGCATTCGAAGATCCTAGAGGTAAACTTTTTAAGCTAACCCAAACTTCCTCTGTTTCTTCTTACCTCACAGATTTTGAGGCTACGGCTAACCGGGTCACGGGGTTGTCACCGCCATTCCTCCTGAGTTGCTTCCTTTCCGGTTTGCAGCCGGAGATTCGCCGGGAAGTGATAGCACAGCAACCTCAATCTCTGGCCACGGCGGTGGGTTTGGCTCGTTTGCAAGAGGAAAGGCTTTCTGATCTCTCTCGCTTCCAGCGCCCTAGACCAGCCTCATCTTGGCCAGCTCCACTTCTAACCCGCACCATCACATCCGCACCACCACCGCAACAACCAACAGCCGCACCGCCACGAGCTCCCCCTTTGTTGCCCACTCCTGCTCCAAAAACTCGTTTCCGCCAGTTGACCGAGGCTGAGATGGCAGATCGTCGTGAGAAGGGGTTGTGCTTTAATTGTGATCAGAAGTATTCACGCTCTCACCGTTGCCCCGCTCGTTTCTTTCTTCTCATCTCTGAGGATGATGACACACCCACTGGCACTACCTCAGATCCATTACTTCCGGATCCGGATCCGGGTTTGGACACCCCGATTGAGGAATTATTGGGTTCCCTGGCCCAAATCAGCTTGCATGCTCTTTCCGGTACTGGCGCCCCGGAAACACTTCGTCTATTGGGTAGCATTGCAAATCACCCAGTCCGTGTATTGGTGGATGGAGGCAGTACACACAATTTCATTCAAAGAGGAGTAGCACTTCGTTTGGGCCTGGCCCAATCCCCTACACCACCACTTAAAGTCCTAGTAGGGAGTGGAGAGGAACTGTCTTGCGCATGGGTTTGTTCATCAGTGGACCTTCATATTCAGGGCCACTCCTTCAACCTTGCTCTCTATGTGTTGGATATGGGCGGATCTGATGTGGTCCTTGGGGCTCAGTGGTTGAAGCAGTTAGGGCCAATCCTAATGGACTACCAAGCACTCACTATGAAATTTGAATTCAATAATTCCATTGTGGAGTTGAAGGGGGATTCTGGATTGCAGCCCACCTCTCTTTCCTTGCACCAATTAAAACGGGTTGTGCGTGCTGAACCTACGGCTCAGTTCTTTTCGTTGGTAGTAAGGCCAGCATCATCACCAAGTTCATTCCCTGTTCACCCTCATCCACAGGTACAAGAGTTACTCTCCAATTTCTCACGTCTTTTCTCTGAACCCACCTCCTTGCCTCCATCAAGGCGCACTGATCATGCGATTCCTCTGGTCCCGAATTCGCATCCAGTCAATGTTCGCCCTTACAAATATCCACATTTTCAGAAGCTGGAAATTGAAAAACAGGTTTCTAAAATGCTTGCCTCAGGGTGGATTCAACCAAGTTCAAGCCCATTTTCTTCTCCGGTTCTCCTTCTGAAAAAGAAAGACGGGTCCTGGCGTATGTGTGTCGATTATCGTGCCTTAAATGCCATCACTATCAAAGACCGCTTCCCGTTGCCTACGGTAGAGGAGTTGTTGGATGAATTGGGCTCTGCACGCTGCTTTTCGAAATTGGATTTGACTTCGGGGTTTCATCAAATCCGTCTCCAACCATCTGATATAGCCAAAACGGCCTTTCGCACTCATGACGGGCATTACGAGTATTGTGTTATGCCTTTTGGATTGTGCAATGCGCCAGCTACGTTCCAATCCACCATGAATGAGATTTTCAGGCCTCTGCTGCGAAAGACAGTCATCGTTTTCTTTGATGACATCTTGGTCTTCAGCGTTGATTTTGATCAGCATTTGGTCCATTTGCGACAGGTTTTTGAGATATTGGCAAGTAACAGTTTCTTTTTGCAGCCTCATAAGTGCTCATTTTTCCAGTCTCAAATTACATATTTGGGGCATATTGTTGCCAATGGAGAAGTGTCCCCAGATCCTGCAAAAATTGCGGCTATGGTTCAATGGCCAGTTCCCACTTGTACCAAAGGATTGCGTGGATTTTTGGGTTTAACGGGTTTTTACCGGAAGTTTGTCCGCCATTATGCAGCTATTGCTCAGCCATTAACTGATCTTCTCAAGAAGGGGCAGTTTCAATGGTCCCCTAGTGCCCAAACAGCGTTCGAATCCTTGAAATCTGCCATGACTAGCATCTCGGTTTTAGCATTGCCTGATTTTGCCAAGCGTTTTTATGGTCCTTACAAAGTTCTAGAGCGCATCGGCCCCGTGGCTTACAGACTAGAGCTGCCTTCATCATCCAAAATCCATGACGTCTTCCATTGTTCCATGCTGAAACAACATGAAGGCCCAGTTCCCTCTCACATTGACCTTCTGCCGCCTGCTTCTTGGGAAAACAGCCCCCTAGTCTCACCTTTAGCTGTACTGGATTTGAAGACAGTGACCTTGGATGGCACTCCTACACGCATGGCTCTAGTTCAGTGGCATGGACTATCTCCGGATGATACTTCTTGGGAGAAGTGGGACGAACTCAAGTTGATTTATGACCTTGAGGACAAGGTCTTTGTCGATGGGGAAAGTATTGATACGCATGCCATTGTGGAGGATGAAAGAAGGCCTAAAAGGGTGTCAAAGAAGCCAGCTGGATGGGATGATTTCATTCACCATTAGTGTTTTGACCGTTTGGTCCCTTTTATTTAATATTGTTGCTTTTGAATCATTCTAGAAGGAGTTGGTTAGGATTTTATTATTATGCTATTTGGGCCTGTGTGCCACCTGTCCTAGTGAATCTTTAGGATCAGCACTTTATATTCATGTACGGAGCTATTGGTGAAGGTAGAAAGAAAGTATTTCATTCCTCATCTTTCCCTTTCTGAGGAGGCAGCCTGACCTCAAATTCAGTGCACTTGTTTTTTTTAGTATCATAATGAGAAGGTAACTCTTTCTGGATTCTAATCAGCAATAAAGAATGGAACATTGAAAGAAAGATAATTACAATAAAGAGACAGGAGAATTGGTAAAAGCTTAAATTTTTTATTTATTAAATGTTTCGACTATAAAACTTTTTGTAAACTAAAGCAATACTCCATAATTATGTTTTTAAGAAAGAAAATATTTGTTGAAAATTCAATGAGTGATTAGCCTCACATGGACTATGAAAGAGCTGAATGAGTAACATATAAGACTTTGGATGGTGATGTGTCTGGTTATTATATTAATCCTTGTCAATAGTTTGTTAACTATTCTAAGTGTTTATTTCCGAGATTCTCCTAGCTTGTTAACTACTATGGGTGCTGTTTTCCAAGAAGTGATATATTGGTGGGGGAGGGGGAAAGATTGTTAAAAGTTAAAGTTAAGTGATTAGTTTTTAGTTTGATTAAAAATGAGAGAGGAGAGAACAGAAAGAAATAACGCAAATAGTAAAGTGTTTTTTTGGTGTTGAAGAAATCGATTGTAAAATGTTTTTCATTGAAAAATAGGTTTTATTGATTTAAACGATTAAATAAGAGAAAAAAATTTATTGTTATTTTATATTTAATCGATTAAATTAAAATGCTAATTAATTACTTAATACAAATTACTTTTTATGATTCTTAAACAAATTATTTTACTTTCACTTTATTTCTCGTCTATTTTTACTCTCAATACTTAACAAAAACGTTAGTTTTTGGCATAATTACGCACGAACAAGTGGCATATTAATAAATTTGCGAAGTCTGCAAAGGTGATATGCGACCATAACTGACAACACTGAAGCACGGAGGCAATTGATAATTAAAAAAAAAAAATCATGGAACGAATTATTGCCACATTATGAAAACCATAAGAATTTAGTGACATTCCCAAATTCAAACTATTCCGTTGTTTGGAAAACGAAATTCACATGCAATGGTAAAGGATACTCATTTTAGAGGGAAGGACATATCCATTTAAGCAAAAAATTATTGTATTCTAAATCATCCATCATTTTACAATATCATGAAAATATTTATTACCTTTTCTAGCTTTTCCCTTCTTCCTCTAAACTAGTAGCATAGTTCTTTAATAACTGTTTAGAGTTTAAGATTTTCTTAATCCTTATACAAAAATCTAAAATGACACATTCCAAAAGGAGTAGTAATAAACTTAAGTGAAATCAATATCACAACCATGCATGTATGATCATAATCAAGATTAGTCTTTCTCACCTCATCAGCTCAGTGTGTAACCTAGTGCACTCGTTTAACAGACTCATCAAAAACATAAACAAACCATACAAAGGTGATATTAATAAAAATTGTATATTATAACACAGCCAATATCACCACTCCACTCCAAGAAAAAATTAAACATGGAGAAAAAAGGTCATAAAGGAGGAACACATGCATAAGCTTGATGGTCAAACATGTGACCACCCCCTTTGCAAATCCTACAATTTCTATACAGCTGAATCACACCAATGGCATTACTCAACAACGAAAGCCTTATCCCAGACCAATGGCATTACACAAACATAGAAAAAAAAAATGCCTGCAAGTTATCTAAGAGTTGCCTAAAGCATCAGTAGAAATTGTCAACACAGGATAAGTCACCTTGGCAGGCACAGAATGAAACATGCATATACATTATACAAATCATTTGAATTGAGATGCTCTTCACTAACTAAACTCAACCCCCTCCAAACTGAGGTGAAACAGTAATTAGCACAAGTTAACTTCACCTCAGGTATTATGGAGTGGATTTGATGCCAGTCATTGCATGCATGTGCCAGACTTGCTCCCAACGGCATCCAAACCAAGAAACTATAAGTAGATGGTTCATTGCAAACTACTAAGCCTACCAGTTGCTGGTATCTGGGTAGCTTGTGGGAAAGAATGATACACCATCATGTTGTTATCAACTGCGTTCGCACGGTTTGATCCAAAAGCCGAACCAGCGACATGAATATTTCCATCCTCGTTACATCCCTGTTTGCCTGCAGAGCAAAATTAAAGAGTGACTACCATAATGTACTAACTAGAGGAGCTAACAACACATTTTTCTCTATCAAGTGTTGCTAGCATTTCTCTATAAACTATGTCAAGTGTATTTGATTTTTCTCAACCTAAAAGTGCATTGAATGTCTCACCATGAGCATATATTACACAGCCTAATCCTAAAATGCCTATATACAAATTCCTACGTACACTATCTATACAAAAGCTACCACCAAGTTTAATATAGTTCATTCATAGCTGAAAATGCTCAAATATTAAAGGCCACTACAAATACTGTCTTATACTATAGGAAGTTCATTATACTTCTAACTCATGATCAGTTATTTTCCTTTCCAGGTGTATTACCTCAACAGCAAAGCGTGCCCAAATCTTGTCATTGCGAGCTTCCATGACCCCCTTTAAGATGGTTAAGCCTAAACCTCTGATTAAGTCAGCTATTTCCAGAAAGAAACCCCGTTCCTCACAAAGCATCTGCAAAAATAACCGAGCAACCAGATCAGATTAGCGGCAACACAAATACATACAAGGGATAAAAGAATTTTACAAAATTATAAAGCATCACTCATTACCTCTACTAGCATCTGACGAGGAGGATTAAGATCCTCAACAATAATAGGACAGACCATTGATTGTGAGCCAACCTCATATGCCCATGTAGCCCCTCCCTCAAAGTTATCTTTTAATAGCAATCCACCTTCTTTACTAACAATCTGCACATTCAAAAAAATTGAACAATCAGTATTTTTCCTCGCATTAATATAATATTTCCTTAAAGCAAAACATCATGTCAGCTATTCGTTTTTGCTGCTCATAAAAGATGTAGGCCAATATTTTCTGCATAAAGGGTTTATAGTAAATATCTGATCTGAGCTACCATATACACTTACTAGTGTACTTTCCAAAATATCGCCAAATATAATTCGTTATTCTTATTATTTTTCAACATATCAATACAACGCTGATGAAAATGAAAACATTTCCCATGTCATAACTAGATCAGTTGTCTGAGACACTGAGAAAAAGCAGTGGATGATGTCAATACCTTAGACTCCCCTGTCTGCTTCAGCTTGTCAGCATGCTTTGTCACACTTTGCAGGAAAAGCATGTGCTTGATAGTCTTTTCCAGAAGAGCATCTATGCTACACTGTTGAATTACAATGAGATAAAAGAAAATAAATCAGCACCCCGAATGTTATATTTAAACAAGCTCAGGATTGAGATACAAGAAAGCACAAAAAGGCTGTATACTTTTGCTCCGTTTGGCACAATTTCCCGTAACTCCTTCACACGATCTTGAATCATTTGGCGATCTTTGGGCCGAGGCCTAGGGTTCTCTCCAGGTTTAAGTCTTTTACGATTTGATTTGCAAACTTCATCTGGTCGCTTGGAGTATCCAGTTGAACCGCTACTTTCACGTTTCACATTACTGCCATTCTCAACCCATGAACTAAGCTTAGAGCCATATATGGAAGTAGTTTGAGAACAGTTTCCAGCATCATCCTTGCTACACCCTGACCTAAGAGAACTTGTTTCTGCAGCAGCTGTTTTAGTTCCGGTCTTGGGAAAATCAAACAATCCCCTTTGGACAACATGATCAGACATAACCTGCTTGCACGAAGGAGAGGGAACGGAGGCAGTACTAATCCTTGTCAACGTTGTCCTGCAAGACATTTCATCAGAATTCTGTTTTGCAGCAGATTGAGCTTTTGATACCACAGCATCTAAGAGGTGGTCAGTGCCCATTCCAGAGAAGATGCCACTGTCTGATATTGCTTCACTAACAGTGTAACTATTATCATGATCTACACCTTGCAAATTCATGCATGTTGCTTTTTTATCTAGATGTCCTGCATTGGCATCTGAATCAGTGGCAAGCAGCTTATCCAAGTTTCCATTGAGCAGTCTCCTTTTGAAATCCACACCTAAAACATCAAAGAGGTCATCACCAGATGGAAGTTGAGTATAGGCTTCCTCGTGCTTAACATTCATTTTCATATGTTGACTAGTAACATCTTTATTGAGGACAAAACCAGGGATGTGATCGCCCATAGGCACATGCTCCTCAAGATGAAGAGATGGAATCTTAAGGGCCTGAAGCATATCATCATCTATCCTTTGATCAGTTGAAGCCAAAGCATTACAAGCATTCTTTAAATCAATTGGAAGATTCTTCTGACCAGAGCCTTCTATATTCATGTGACTGGTAACAGATGGATTAGTGAAATTGGGCACAGAGCAAAGCCCAGCATTAGTTGTTGAATTGTTATTTTGAAGTCCAAACCCAACCCTGTGTGCTCCACGGAAATCAGAAGTGGATACTCTGGGAGGATTTGAAACTGAGCAGCTAATCATATTCGTCCTCAAAAGATTACTCCCACTGCATATTGGGATTCCTCCAAGTAGTGAAGTGCTACCAGAACTCTGACTCTGTTCAAGAATTTGGCCTCCATCAGTTTTCATTTGAGGCATATTTAAGGCACTCGATGGATTCATGTTAGGATTAACATGATTCTGTCTCCCAACACCTGATGTTTGTTGTTCCATATATTTAAGGCTACGTTCACTAAGATTTGATTGATTGAAAGCTAATTCGTTGAATGCAGATCTAGCATTATAAACAGAATGCTGCTGCAGACATGAATCAAAATTTGAAGGTATCACTTTAGCTTCAGCCTCCACAACTTTCTTCTGTTGGCCACAGACATTTGCTTTGATCATTGAATGAACCTTTGGCTGGCAAATGCTATCAAATATCTGGTTCGAGTCAATGGTTCGAGGTGTCAATACAGAACCGTGGAAATTATTTATTTCTCCCCTTAGAGGGTGAGGTGGCTGAGCAATGGACCTTGAAGCAAGAGTAGAATTAGTTAGTTGGTTGGAACCATTAGCTGCTGAGGGAGTGCAGTTTGAAGTAATGACCGGTGGATCAAAGGTCATAGGTCCAGCAAATTTTTCATTAGAAACTTTTGCTGAATAATCTTCAGATAAAAGGGCGCCAGGTACACTTCCCAATTGCAAGATCAAGTTCTTCACATCATTCACAAATCCCATATCTTCCATTATCTGCAGCAATAAGAATGATCAAGTTCAAGAGAGAGTGATTCATTATAGTGTTCTAACTGAGTTAAAGAGCTCTTATGCCATTCTCTCGATTTTTAAGGATGGACACATCTATGCCATTAATCATGAGATCCATGATGTTATATGACTTTTAAGTTGTCCAAAAGCATTCATTATTGATCCAAAGGTAATATGGAGAAATCCTATGACTTCTCACCATAATCCCATAATCCCATTCTCCATTACACGTGATCTTAAGTTTCTTAAAAAGAGGAGTGTTAGCAACACACTCTTCTTAACACACCCACTCTTATTAGTTAGAATTTATTGAAATCTACAAAATCTGGAGAGAGTCAAATAGGGTATGGAACCCATCAAATCTTGTATTTTCCAACAAATTTCAGCCAATTAGAAAGAGTGTATTAAACACTGTGTTGCTAGGATTTCTCTTCTTCAAAATTACAAGAACAATTGAGAAAGACTTACTGGCAAGAAAGAACCAAATTGAACAACCCCATGGGGAAGCACAGGAATAACTGCTACCGTCTGTAAACAAGAATAGTCCAGGATTAAGAAACAGTAACAAAAACTTTATAGCAAATTGTGAAGCGTAATAAAACCACAAACCTGCATTCCAGATGAAAATTGGTAATGCAACTCGGGATATACCTACAAAGAAAACACCAATAACGAGAAATGTTCATAAGTTCACCTACTCCAGGCCTTTAACCATTCCAAGAATATATATACTCAAGCATAAAAGATGCTTATGTCATTTACTTCTTATACCACATTAATACTCACTCATTTTATCCAACAGCTTGAACAATAAAAATTCTTATTAAAACATGAACATGGAGGAGGCAAGATTTTACAAAATTTTATTGTCTTTCCATCAACTCCATACCTCTGGTGGATATGCATCTCTAGTGAAATTGTTCAAAAGAATCCACTGATAGTTTCCTGTAAATGCTGCCCGTCCAACTATCCTGGTCAACATTAAAAGGCAGCACTTGATTGAGATGAGAATCCCGCGAAAATTACTTAAAATAAGGATATCGACAATCAAGGAAAAAGGCGAAAATAAGAAGCACCAACCCTTCTCCAGCAACACACAGACTCTGTCCTCCTCCTGAATTATTCACCATCATCTTGTTAAGCAATACACAGACTCTGTCCTCCTCCTGAATCCCTAGCTGAGACTCAGAAGAAAACCAACATCCTTCCCCATCTCGGCGAGGAAAATTAGACATCCCAACAGCTCGTGGAGGGAAAGGAGATGGCAAGGGTTCATAGTAGTAATCTTCCCAGATTAACAGCCTGCCAAGTAAGCCTTACTCAGTTATAACTCGAACACAAATATTCCACAGACAACAATCAAGGCACAAAGTCAAAAGCACAACATTTCAACGTCCATCTGGCAGCTTAGAAAACATTGTGTGGAAGCAAATACATGATTTAGAAGATTAGCAACGCTAGATTCATACGTCAAGTCAAAAGCAAAAGGTTTAAAAACATTAGAAAAAAGACAATAAAATAAAGCCACAGTTTTAATTTCTCTCTGCAAAAAAAAAAAATAGAATGATGCTCGAGCTTCTAACTATTTCATAATTCTTTGCACAATTACAAGCTCAGATTCGAGATCCTGATCTAGAAAAACAATTTTTTTCCAGTCCTAATGGATCCAGAAAATTAATTGATTCAGCTCAAGAATTCAACAGATTTTTTAACAGAATACTCAAAGCATCGTGAGTAATTAGCATTAAATAGATAGATTAGAATATTAACACCCCACCACCACCCCAATTAGCTCAAGAAGAAAGGGGTCAGATTTTTATTAACGGAACAAGAAGATAAGACCAAACAGAATCAAACAAGTACTGAATCAGTAGATAGTGCCTTTACAAATCAATGCAGATAAACTTCTTTTTAGTTAAAAAAACAAACTTACGTCTCAAAAAAACAAATATTCTTGATAACAAAACAGAAGAGAAGCAACAAAGGCACATATAAAGTTCCAAAACAGGAACTAACATGTGGACTTTATCTTGAAAACGAAGCAACCCCAGAAATAGAATCTAAACACATGAGATCCCCCCCTCCGAAAGTACAAGCATCAAAATCACATCCAACCACAAAACCCCCCAACAACCACACCTGATTCCCCCGAAATTCTCACAAACCAAAAGAAGAAAGAAAGAAAACACAAAGCAAAAGCCTTCGAAACAAACTCACTTGGAATTGTGGCAACCGATCTTCCAGAAGACGGCATAAGACCAACGATTCCTTGAGCACAGAGTCCTCAAAGCCTCTTTCAGCAAAAACCCCATTTTGTTTCCGGCAAAAGGGGTTCCTAAACCGCTCAAAAGTTATCCTTTTTCCAACGCAATGGAGTCACACTAGCACTAAGAGAGAGAGAGAGCAAAAGGCGCATTCCCGAAAAACTAACTACCACGGCACGATCCTCTCCCTGCCTGTTTAGTCCTCAACCCCCCGCTTCGCTTTCTCTCCGGATCCAAGTTCACCACCGTCAGTTTCCGGCACCGGCAGGCCATCCTCCGGCAGAGGAAGGTTTAGAGAGAGAGAGAGAAAAAAAGGTAGAGAGAGAAAGAGCGCGTGAAAGAAGAAGAGCAAGAGAGTAACAAAGTTGAAACAAAAAAAATCTTAACGGGACTACACTATCCCGCGAGATTCAAGCTTGTAGAGTGCTATCACCTCCATTTGCGCCGAGAAGTAGAAGAAGGGAGAGAGGGCTTGGTTGGTGCGGTGAAGGTGGAGAAGTGAGAGTGAGAGTGAGATCGTGTGCTGTTCTGTGTTTATTGTTCAGGTTGTGTGGAACTGTGATGTGCTTTCTCTTTCTTTAGCTTCTGCTTCTTCTTCTCTTATTGGGTGTCTAGTTTTCTCTCTCTTTGAGATGAGAAAATAAATGGAAGTGGGAGAATGGAGAGAGAGAGAGAGAGAGGAAAAGGGTTGAGAAAAAGGAGGAACTTTGGGAAATATTACAATGGGAGCCACTCAGCAGAGAAAGCGTTTGTCGGATTGTGGAACACAGAAGCCTCCGCTTTCAACAGTGTTGGTGGTCGCCAAGGAAAATTTATGTTTTTTAGAGACCATTTACCCCAACTAATACTTTTATTTAACTGCTCCAATATTCACATGGAATCTTAGTTAAAGATATCATGGATTCGTTAAATTAGTTTATTATCTAATCATAAATTAATATTTATAATTTTATTACAATTATTTATAAATCCAAGTAACATCAAAATTGATCAAAATTTTGAAGAGGTGATAATTCACAAACACTAATAATTTTTCATTGAAGATGAGCTGGGAGTGGCTGTTGCTATCTTGATGACGTCACACAATCATTGCCCCTTGCTTTTGTGTGAAATTACCACAATGGCACACCACCAACTTTTTCTGGGGTAGAATGAAATGGAAGAAAGGACATTGTTGCATTTGCATGCATGGTAATGTTTTAAATTAAATTGAAATGAAATGGAGATTTTCATTTGGAAGAAAGGCTCATGGATGACGATGATGAGACATCATGGGCGAGTGAGGTGGGAAAATGATGTGGACTGATGCAGGATGTCTGTTGTTCAAAGCCTTAAAACTCGGAATTATTATTATGCATGTAAGCTTGGTTTAGGACACTTTCAATTTCTTGTTAGAGATTTATAATTCCTTCGTCACACTCATCATGTTATGTTTTTACTTGTTTTGTGTCAATGATTGTGTGTAATTAAAACCCTTGCTGCTAAATAAGTAGATTCATGGATACTGTGTTGAGATTTCACATTTGAAAATTCAAAACCTATTTTCTCTCACTTTTCCTCTTACGAATCAAGTTTCAGTCTATAACCACGAATATATATACAAGCAATAATTTTATTTTATTTTTACAAGGGAGTAAACATTAAATATTAATTAATGATTTGTCAAAATTAAAATATATAATTGCTTTAAAGGTTAGATTAATTTTTAAATAATTACGTAATTCTAAGAGCAACTCCAATGAAAATTACTTGTCCCATCAAGTAATTCAAGCTCCGGTTTCTTGTTATTGGAAGACTCTAACATGGTAACATGAGTTGCTCGAAGAAAAGAGAGAGTTACTTCCTCAAACAAACGTTCCTTACCAGATTTCAAGCAAATCTTATTGAACATATTTGATAATATTTTAAAAATAATAATGATGAAAATTAATTTCGTATAATGTTTATATATTTATTATTGCTTTATTTTATTTTTAATATCTACTTATTGTGTATTTTTTTCGTAACTTATTTTCTTTCATTGTAGTATAATTATCTTTTTTAATAAAAATTTAAATTTTGATTCATAAATAATTAGAAAAAATATTCTAAAAGTTGAATTTCTTAAAATACTATTTGAGTAAATTTGTATTTAAGTTGTTTAATGCTGATATGACACACTAGGATCAATTTTTTCATTTTTCTATTGAAGATGCCCTAAGAAATGTTAATTTTAACTGTCTAATTACAGTTATACTATTTGAATTTACTACTTTTTTTATTCGCATATTAAATATATTTTGCTAAATACATCCCCAATACGCACACGTGCTTGAGAGGAGGCTATTTAATTAGTCTCTTTGACTGTCTTTAATTGATGACTTTTAGGATTTATTTCATTAAGTCGAGTTTTTCGGATAGTCATCAAAGGATGCCATTTCACAAAGGCAACGTGGAGACCAGTTGACAGGAATATTATATATATAGCTTAACTAAATATCTTGAATTCAGGTTTATGAAAATGCAGGTTTTGTTTTATATTTTTAGTTATTTTTTTTTTAAGTTTATATAGTTTCTAATTTTATCTTTTAGTTTCTATAATTTAAAGTTTTAAACTAGATATTTTTAATCTCTAGATTTATTATTTTCAATTATTTACAATTTAAGATATATCATTTTAATTTTTATATTTATAATTTTTTAATCATTTTAGTTTCTACACTTAGATTTCTTTTTGTAACGCCGTCTATTTTAAATGACATGGTAGAGATTTTCAATTTTGTAAGAGTAGAAAAAATGATATCTCAACAACAAGTTTCCTATGTGAGATTATAAAAGAAATACAATACATTGAGAGACCTAAATTAAAGTAATTCCAACAAATAAATTCAATATAACATATATAAAATTAAAGTTAAATTAATACATTTGTCAAATATTACAAAAGAATCTACAACAAAAATTAAATAATTAACAAATTGCTAATATAAAAACTAAAAAAAATTATATTAAACTATAAGGACTAAATATAATTAAAAAAGTTAAATAAGACTAAAAAATATCTACTTTAAATTATAAAACTAAAAAATAAAATAAATAAAATTAAAGAGATAATAAAATTATTTAAACTTATATTTTATTATTATTATTGTTATTGTTATTGTCATTAACCTCCTTAAAATAAAAATATGTATTAATTGGAACTTTGTGTGCTATATGTTAATCCCATAAATCAACTTGGGATATTTAAATTGTGATAGCTTGTTTCTCTTGAGATCTTTTAAACAAATTATTATTATTATTATTATTATTATTATTATTATTTAAAAAAAATATACAAGGCTAAGATTTGTTAAGAATACAAGGGAAAAAATATTAAAAATTTATTCATCAATGCACCACAAGCTTACAAGCAAATTCCAAAAGTGAAATTGATACCATATATTTATTTGGAACCTTAAGAGATCATGTTTATAGGTTTTTTCACTTACATGTTATTTAATATACTCTCTTTTTTTATGTGGAACTTTTCATTTATTTTACACATCAACAATTTTTTATTTTTAAGTATGAGTCTTTTCTATATGGTATGTTTCTGTTAAGCAAAAATGTTTTCTATCCATGTGTATTGTTTGATGATAACCCTTATTTCCTATTTGGTGTGTGAGAGATAGTGAAGAAATGAATTAGAAGGGTGAGAAATAAAAATGTGAAAGTGATTTAGTTAAGTGGGGATGTGTTAAGTGAGAAATAAAAAGGTGTGGATCTCATTCTTTTTTTATTTTCATACCGAGATGCTTGAAAATGGTTTGAAAATTTTCTTTTAACTTATTTTATGGCAGTTCTTTTATTAATAATTAAAAACTATCATAAAATGTACATTAATTGATTTTTTGTGTGATTAATTTCTTTAATTTTTTTATCATCAGTCTATAAACTACCAAAAAGTGTTAATCAATTACAAAAAAAAATTATAATCGATTGAAATTTATTTGTATAATAATGACTTTTGCTAAAAATTGAATTTTTTCCTCTATTTTATCAAACTAAAAAATAAAAAAATTTATTATATTTTTTTATATATATTTTTACTTATATCTTTCGCTTTTTTTTTTTCTTTCTATCAAACACACTCTTAAAGTTTAATCATTACCATAAACATGCTTCAGATATTTTGCATTGCATGTTTGCATTGCTATTAAACCTCCAAAGCTTAGCCATTAACTACTAGTGCCAATACACCTTTGATACTTACATCTTTTATTAGACTTTTAAAGTTTAGTCATTGGTCATCAATATATTCTTAGATATTAGTACTAACATTAGCTTAAATCATCAAGACATGTTGTTTGACATATGTAATACCAAGACTTTTGACATAAACGATTTCATTTATGGATTTACTATTAATTTCATTGATTAATACTTGCTTGAGTTGGTCATTTGATTAAATCATTAAATCTGATATTCATTGTTAAGAATAAAAGAGGAAAAAAAACACGAGAGAAAAAATTGTTAACAAATTCTGAACTAACGATATAAGTGAATTTCACACATAAAATAAGTGTGTGTAGCATATATAGTGAAATGTATATTTTTTATATGAGCGAGAGGAAGTGTGTTTGCAACATATATATTAAAAGACATTTTTTATCATCTTATGTGAAAGTGAGATGAATAAATCTACCATGTACAATTATATATGAGTGATAAAAAAATGATTTTTTTAAAAAAATCATACAAATTGTTTATTCTGAATTATTATTAATACCTTATTATCAATATTTATTAACTTCACTTATACATTCGAAATAAAATAAGTCATATTTCACTATGAATATTTTAGAGGTATAGTGGAAAGAAAGTAAGTGAGAAGTGAAAATTTTTAAATATAAATTGTAAGAAAAATATATTTAAAAATATGTACCTTATTTTGTAAAAGTCAATCTCCATCTCAATTTTCCCTAATTTAAAAAAATAAAAACACATCCTTATCCACTTTATTTCATCTCTATTTTATTTTTCTCTTGTTCAAACACAGCCATTTATATCAGTATCTTACAACCATAACTGTTCCTTGTTAGTCGTCAAAATCTACCAAGATATATAACATGGATATGTTTTCTGTCTTTCTCTCACTAAATGGAAATATTCTTCATGTTTATCGAAATGTCTTGTATCAAACGGATCTTGTCATGTATCGTTTCCATTACCAGTGCTTCCAACCAAGAAGACAAAAAATATATATATTCTCTTGCATTTTTTTTATTTCTATATATAAGTGGGTAGTTGTGCTTTCTTCTTTCGAAAGGACAAAATGCTATTCTACAAAAATATGTGTGTATTGATCAGGCTGCAATTGAGTATATGCATGATACACCTATGAACCTAACCTCTTGATGAAATATTCATAGCTAGTTTTGCATTGAACATTGAAAAACTATTATAATAGTTAATGCCTCAATGGGTTACTTTTTCTTCTTTTAATTTTATTCCCCTTCTTGGCTTTTGATGTCTTTATAGAACAGAACAAAATCGCATTTTTAATCAAATCCAAGAAAATCAAAATTAAAATGCCCCATGATTTTTCACCTTTTTATAATTCGAATTCTGTGTTATGTTCTTTTTCTAGCCCTGTGCAAATTTTTATTTTGTGATGTGTGGCTCTGGTTGGCTGATACTTCAGTCATTGTCCCCACCTTTATTATTAAATTAATACATAAAGTATCTTTTTTGTTAACTAAGATGTTTTATTATCCTTCATTGGGAGACGTGCATCTTGTGATGCATATGCATATATTCATTTATCGTTTACAACTACCACGACTTATGAATCTTATACATGTAATTATAGAATTAGTAACCTACCATTAATTATGTGTTTTGTATAGGCAAAGGTGAGGTTCTCATGAATCATGATTTCAAAAGGAATGATTAAGCCTTCTCTCTAGCCTAAGATGCCACGTATGCCAACAAGTGTGTTCAAGATTCAATATTTAAGTCCTCAATCTTACGCACCTTGTATTTTTTTTCAATCATACTAATTTGTGTGATTGAGAAGAAAAACTCTTCTAAAAATATTTAATTAGATTTTCTAATATATGTTAATTATTGACCAAAACATGTGAATACTTCACATTAATAATAAAACTACTAAAAATTATTTTAAATTTAATAGTAAATTAATGTTGAAGAAAAACAATCCTATAAAAATTTAGAATGAAATAAAAGCCAAGTATAAGCAATAGCAGTTCATATGATAACATGATTGTGGATGATTGGTACATGCATCACTCAGACACTGCACTGTCTTTCATATTTTGTTTGACAAATTAAAAGAAAAAAAAGGACAAAAAATAAAAAATGTAGCACTAGTTGGTGACACCAGGACACATGAGTGTGTGTTTCTTTATGTGGTTCCTGACTTGTGTTACTTTTATTATTTCACCTAACAGTAGGGTATAGTAATTTTTGTGGGGAAACGGGTTAAAAGATTCCTATTCTTATGTCTCCCTTCATATTTTATAATCATGTTCATTCTTTTTTTGCCCCTCTAACATTCACTAATCACTTCCCTTCCACTTTCATATATGCTATCCCTCTCACCAATGCCACTTTTTAAATTCATGGAGTAAGTTTTACTCAAACTAGTATAAACTAATAATTTCATCTCAACCAAATAATGATACTCTCAGAATAAAAATATTATACTATGAAAAGAATGGTTTGAGAAGGTCAGAAGCGATGCAACATTCATTAATCTATTTGCTGCATTGGTATTATACAATCAGGATACTCTTAAAAGAACACTGTGTGATAATTTTAAAAATATAATTTATTTGATAATTTTATAGTTACATGTATCCTTCACCAAAAACAATGTACTCCATAGAAATATATATATATATATATATATATATATATATATAAAAGATCATTATGACCAACAAAAATCTTCTCACCAATATTCAATATAATTATATACTCAACACTTAAACTCAATATTATTGATTAAATTAAAATTATTTATGTCAATTAATTCACATGTTTAATAAAAAAAAAGTCAAAATTATTGATATAAAAATTAACTAATGACACATTCTAAAAATCTACCAAATAATATATAAGCAATTCTTTTTAATTTAGAGTTTAATTTTTAATTAATCATTATTAATGTGAAAAAGTTATATTAATAATAAATAAATAAAACACTCTAAATACAATTTTTAAAATGAATATTATAGAAATTAACAATCTTATCTTATATAATAATTATAATTTAATATTATTTAAAAATCTTATCATATATATTATTAATATATTCCAATTAAATGGGTGCATGTGTCTTAAACAGAAATCAAATATGAAAGAAAGGGATGAAAAAGAAAAAGAAGAAAAGTGAAGAGAAAAAGTGGGAGGTGACTTTCCTAAAGTATCCTTACCAAAACACTGGACCGAACGATGCAACTTTGTCCATATCTTTATGTATCCTTACCAGGAAGTAATGACCTCATATGCAACAAATGTCATCAAGTTTTAAATCAAAATGTAAGTCATACAATAACTTTTTATGACAATTCATACATTTTTATTTTTCGTGGCTTTATATTATGTTATTTATCCAATTATATATTTCTTTCCCATTCTCTCTCTCTCTTTAATATATATAATTATCCTAAAAACATTATATATAAAAACATCACTCTATAAATTAATGTATGTTTGGATTAATTTGTGTAAAGAAATATCTTTTTAACAATTTTTTGGACATTTATTTTAAAAAAAAACACGTTCTTATGAAAAAAAACTAGACAATCGCTCTAAATAGTATATTAATTTTATCTATAGTCTTTGTAAATACAAATAAATTCGATTTCAATATTTTACTTATTTTTTAATTAATTTTAGTTTTCAAAAAAGTAAGTTTTTTCTGTTATTATTTAATAATAACTAATACTTTAATTTATGTATTGTACTTGATAAATATTTTTTTATATAATTATTATTAAATATTCATTATAAATGAATATTTTCAATTGAAAAATTATATTGTAATTGAATTTTATAATAAACAAATATGATTAGATTATGGTATAAAAAAAGTACTTTTCAAAAAATACTTATAGAATAATAAAATATAAAGAAAAAATAAATAAACTATTTTAAAGTTAAAACTAGCATTATTCAAATAAATATTATATTTAAATATATATATATTCTAGGTTTAGATAAATAATTCACAAATAAATAAGAAATTAAAAAAATTCTAAAAATGTTATTGTTAAAAAATATGACATAAAAATACTCACACGTAAGATAATTATTTGTATTTAATATATTGAGATTGATTAGTTTATATCTAAGTTATTTTGTAGAAGCCTTTTTATATTAATTTCTTTATAAAAAAATATTTATATATAAATTAATTTTATCTTGTAGGAAAAAAAATTGAAAAGTGTTTTTGAAAAAAAAAATGTCTAAACATAAATAGAAGTGAAAAAGAAACTATTTTAACTTAGTAACTTTATATATTTTTATCAAGTTATGTACCCAAAAAAAAAAACTTATCAAGTCATGAAATCAACATCTAATACAATTGATTGGTGATCATGTTTCTTAAACATTTTTTGTTGAATATAAAAAAAATGTTGATAAAGATAAAAACTACTTGAGAGATGTCTAAATTTTTGAAAAGAACTAGTGTGTACCATTGGTTGAGAAAGAAAAAAAAAATGATATCACGTCAGAAACCTAGGAGAATGAAAAGGTGTGTTAACTGATTTACATGGTTCTCGACATCCCTAAACCTCATAAGGTTTAATTAATGCAAGGTATTAAGGAATCAGGGGACAAGCAACCCTACGATGTTGTAGGGCAATAGGTTTTGCCTAAGGTATTCCATTAAAAGGTGGGAATGCAAATTTGGTCATCGTTTTGAATTTGTCACAAACGTAGCAATCAATTAGCATCACCCAGAAGCCAGGTTTTTGACTTGTTTTGGCGCTACAAATTATCATCACTTTCTCAAATTCATAAGCCACACACAAAGCTTCTTGTTAACTTTTTTAAAATAAAAGAAACTAGTTCTCTTCTCTTCTCTGCACCCTTTCAAAAGCATATGTGACTATACACATTAATCAAAACGTTTAATCTGTTTGGTCATTTTCTTTGTTGTCACAGATTGTAAAGTAGAAAAGGATAGCACAGACCCTTTCTCCGTATTTCAGGCAAAGCTACATTCAACAAAATGCCGTTTTCTGTTTCTTCTTTTGACGCATAGACTTTAGGTCATCACAACTCTAACAAATCACATACCACATTACTAGGGATGGCAATGGGGCTCGTGAGGGCGGGTAATAATAAACTCGTCTCCGCTTGCTGGATGAAAATTAGTTCTATATCTATCTCATATCCGCGCGGGTATCTGTTAAGCGAATATCCATGAATTTCTTGAATACCCGTGAGTATCCATGGATATCCATGAATATTTATAAATTTTTTAAGAAATTAAAAAAATTATATTATAAATAATTTTAAATTTATATTTAATGTCAATGAAATGTTAAAAATAAAAATTTAATGTTAATTTTGAACTTATAATTAACGTTAATTTTGTTGAAATAACAACAAAAAAGCAAGATAATCAATAACTTAAAATACATCAATCTCACAAGTAAATGAAAGTCTCATATCACAAAGTTACAATAATTCAATCTCATAATTTCAAACGAAAGTAAACAACTTAAAATACATAAATCTTATTGGTCCAATCAAAGTTAGAAAATTAATCAAATTATCCATCTTTTTGGTACAAGAATAATTAAGATATTTAAAAAATATTATTAAACGGGTACTTGCGGGTATGGATACCATCATACCTGCCCCCGCCCCCGCCCCATTTATAAACGGGTAAAAAATTATTCATTCTCATTATCCACGGGTACCCAATTAACCTACCCATTTATTATTCGTAGCGAATTTTACCCAAAAATACCCGCGGGTGTGGGTATTTCTGCTATCCCTACACATTACCCTACAAACAGCTAATTTATCTTACATTTCATGGTAAAACTAATTTTTTTTCTATTTTTTTTGTTTAGTTAATTTCGATGCATAATAAATATTTTACTTTTATAATCATATTATTAATATAAAATATTTATAATATAAAAACTTGACTTATCACGTTTAATAAAACTCTCTTCTTAATCATTGTTTTTTCATTTATAAGATTTAAACTTAAAATTTTGTTATCGTACTCGATTCTATTTGAATCAACGATTTATTTGTTTATCATGGTAAGTATAAACAATTTTATATTATTTACTAAATAATAATAATAATATAGAAAAATGTTAGTAATACACTTTTCGACATATTCTTTTAAATATGTTTTCTTTAATTGATCAAAATTTTATTAAAAAATAAAAAAATGTGATAAGTTTCAGACCTTATTTACTAATTCTCTCTCTTGATTTTTGTGATTTTTAATAATTATTAACTAATTAAAATGAGTATGTTAAAACGAGTGTCTATAATATATATATATATATATATATATATATATATATATAATTTATAATATTATAGTGCATAATAATTTGTGATAGAATGAGTATATAATATTATTTTCTCTAAATTTTTTCCTTTACAAACTCTCAGCTATTCCATCCAATCTAGATATTAGTATATAAAGTACCAAAAATGACCCAAGATCATCAAGAATCAAAGATAATGGCTGAAGGGACCTAGAAAAGGCATAAGGGAAAAGGGTCCAAGGCAAAGCAAATGGGGCAATGTCCTGCAAGGTTACCCATAAGTCAAAATTTCTTGAATTTCAATGCACATTGAGAAGGAAGGGAAAGGGTAAAGAAAGACAAAAAGAGACGAAAAGATCTTTGGGTAGGATTTTGCAAGGATTATTATTCCTACCACCAGAGGGTGAGGGTTGTGGAAAATGGGGGATATGAGGGGTCTTTTAATTGTGGGTGGGTTTGTGTGATCCACTACACCATACAAAATACAAAAACCCTCTCAAATGATTTTAATGAGAATGATGATTCCATGGAAAGGGCACAAGAAAGGTCACTGTGACAAAGGAAAGGGATAAGATTCAAATTGTGACAAATAAGCATGAGAATCTTGACTATGGCTTAATGCTATTAATGGCCAATTACAACATGCAAATCACTCAATTTCCTTATATGCCCTTTTCACACTGTTTACCAAAGATTTTTATTTTTAATCTTTTCACTATATGAATACTATAAATTAAAACAATTACATGGTAACACATTATTTTCTACATTAAAATATTCATGCTAACCAAATATTTTTAAAATAACGTGTTAAGTTATAAATAATTTAGTTTCGGAATTTGCATAGACAATTTTAAGGAAATATTTTCTCCATTGTCTGCGGCGGCCATAGGACATGACGCTACATGATTAATACTATTCAATCATTTGAGTTGATTTTAAAGTCCAATAATGATATTCATTTTTTTATATAGAAGAAATTAAAAAAATGACTTATGAAAAATGAAAAATACTATATTTGAGGAGTATATTTAATTATCGAAAATTCAATCTATTTTTGTGTAATAATGTGCTGTAATTTTTTTTTTTCCTTTTTTGACAAACTGCTATAAAGTTTTGAGTACTAGTACAAAAGAGGTGTACTACGTCGGACATTTTCAGCTTTTTACGTCAGAAAACATACCGACGTAGAAGTGAGAGATGTAAATTTTACGTCGGATCTGCAAAACCGACGTAAATTTACGTCGGACATTACGACATTCGACGTAAAAAAGTAGGAAAAAAAATAATAAAAAAACATAAAAATGCCAGCATAACGGCTCGTTCTGCTTGGAGAACGGGCCGTTCTGCTTGCAGAACAAGCTATTCAGCTTCGTATAACAACCCAAAAGAAAACGCCCACTACCTATACAAATAGAACAACCAAAAAATCAAATAAAACAGATAGCCAGAGTAGCAATGCGAAGTAGAAAAATGCTAACGAAACCTTGATTCATACCTGAGGAGCAGCAACAATGTGCAAATGAGTAACAAAGAGTTCATCCCTCTGCAAAAGACAAAAAACGATTCAGTAACAAATGAGAGGGAGAGGGTTTAGAGAGAAAAAAATGAAAAGTGATGAAGAGTGAATGCGCGCGGTGTGCCTCGCGCTCTCTTATTCAAATTTGTGTCCTTTTTTACGTCGGACCCTACCAGGTCCGACGTAAAAAAGTTCACAAAAATTACAAAAATATCACCGCATTTTTTTTACGTCGGATTTTCGTATTTCTGACGTAAAAAGGGTGACGTAATATGCTAATTTTCAAAATGTTATAAATGCCACGTAGACTAGGACAGCTGTTATATTATTTAATGTGTTAATCGTTTTATAATTTGTCTTTCAATAGTTATACTTTAATCTCAAAATTCTCTTGTGATAACAACTTAGTATGACATCTTAAAAACAACTAAAAGAAAACGTAGTACGACATTTATTCAGTTGGACTTATATCGGTCTATTAGTTGGGTAAAAAAGAACTATTCTATAAACGATAAATATCAAGTACTCACTAAAAATGAGTTTATCACGTACATGAAACTTTTACATATACCCTAGCCGTAAATGTAGCCAGACTTATTTTAACAGTATACTTATTTTATTTAATAATTTATATTTTATATTAAATTTTAATAATTTAATTATTAAATTAAAAAATTTATTACATAAATAAAATTTGCATATTTTTAAAATTTTAAAAATTATATAATACTATTCCGGCCAAGGGGGCGTCTAGGGTTCCTTTCCTAGGTCAACTTCCCAAGCCAGAGCATTCAAGAGTGTAATGTGTAATTTGTCCGCTTAGCTCTAGGATTTTAGGTTTTATACTTTCTTGTTGATGGGTCTCATGGGCCCGTGAGCGCAGAGATTTTCATAATCGTTAATATTTGGAAAATATTTTGTCATTAAAGATGAGATTTTATCCCCGATATTGGATCAGTGTCTAAGTGGGAGAGTCAGATCGGATTTTGGCCGAGTTACCCCTGTAGAGTAGACAGGTCAGATTCTGACCGAGTGTACTCATGTAGAGGGGTCAGATCGAATTCTGACCAGGAAGATATACTTGCCTTCCAGCCCCGAGCCTGTAAGGTGTAGGGGTTCAACTAGCCATGGAATCGGAAAAATACCTATTTAGGGGTCAGATCGGATTCTGACCGGGACGGTACACTTACTTTCCAACCCCAAGTCTGTAAGGCGTAGGGGCTCAGCTAACTGTGGTATCAAAAAAATACCTATTTAGGGGGTCAAATCGGATTCTAACCGTGACGAAAGCTAGCCTTGAGATCGGAAAAATTCCTAACTGAGACTTGCCTTCCAGCCCCGAGCCTATAAGGCGTAGGGGCTCAATTAACCGTGGTATCGGAAAAATACCTATTTAGGGGTCAAATCGGATTCTAACCGAGACGGAAGCTAGCCTTGAGATTGGAAAAATTTCTAACTGAGGGGTCAGATCGGATTCTGACCGGGAAGGTACAAATACTTTATTCGATAAATTCAAATGAATGTATAAAATACTATAAATTTTGAACTAATATTTTAAAATAGTTAATATATTTGTTAAATTAAATTTTAGAAAAATATTTTAATTTTTATCAAATAAATATTTTAATTAATTTTTAGTCTTATTGAGTTAGTCTTTTAAATGAGTCTTGACTTATCTTGACTTGATTATAAAAGTTAGTTTCACTTTATTCTCTTCATTAGATGACTTGGCCTTAGGTAGTTTTTGAGAAGAAAATACAATAATTTTAGAAGGTTTCAATGTAGTCTCTTTATACATCTTCTTTATTACTCTTGGATTATTCTCACTTAAGAAAATTTATTGGTTTTGTTATTGGAAAATATTTGTTATATCTTGAAAGACTTGCACATCATAAAATTCTTAAAGACAGTATTAAGACATATATCAGTTACTAACATTCATGATTATACAAGTTCTATATTAAAAGGCACATCGTTGTTTGTGCTTAATGGTAAAGATGAGCAACAATGTATAGTACAACATAAAATACTTTTATAATTATCCGTTTGTTAGCACCAAGAAATGAATTCGGCGATGCTCGAAATATGGGGGTACTCGAAATCTTAGGTGATCGAAAAATGACAATGAAGTTTCTGAAGAGGACATACGAAGCCTGAAGAGAATCAAGAGATACGCGAAGACATATTTCGTGAAACTCTCGAAATCCTTGAACCAGGAAAGATCCTGCTCATGAGAAAGGTTCACAGCCTCGTAACCTCTCAAAGTACAAGAAAATCAAGAAGCATGCAAGTATACTTTTCGTTGGTCACTCGAAATCCCAAGGATCCGGATATATACGAGCATACTTCGCAACCTCTCAGAATGAAAAACTTGAAGGAAACACGATTTAAGAGCAGTTGAAGTAAATCATGGGATAAGTGTCAAAGACTGCAGAACGGTTTGGGGAAGTTAATGAGCGGTTCCAGGAATTATCCAAAGACGCGTTCGGAAATGAGCCACGATGTGAAAGTTTAGAACGGTTATGCACTTTCGGGGCACGTCAGATACAGTTACCTTTCTCAAATCTTTGTCTATAAATTAAACGAGCCATGCTCGTAGCAAAGGGTCAAAAATCACACACCCACAATACCTCACACGCACTCCCCGCCTGCGCATAAGGCACACCGTGCATACGAGACAGCTTTGGGTACGATTTCTCGACCACCTTTCTTTTTCTTTTTTAGCGTAGCATAGCATAGCGTAGTCTAGTGTAGTGTAGTCATCTGAACCATTTTCGTTATCCTTACGAATTGTAATTCTGTTACCATTTAATGAAGGATATGATTTCTGCCGTCAATATACATGTTATCTATTCAATTCACATTAATTCTTACATGCATGAAATTGATTGTATAATTAGCATAGATTTTCTGATGTGCTAAAACAAGCATAGATCTTCTGATGTGCTAAAACCAGCATAGATCTTCTGACGTGCTCAAACAACGAGCATAGATCTCCTGATGTGCTAAAATAACATCCTAATTAATTCACTCTATTTGTTGTTTGTACAATTTTATTTTTTCACTGAAAGTCTTCGAATCTGTCATGTCACGAACACACATAAATTGAAATCGTGCTAGTTCGAATAAAAAGAACCTACGAACGAAATCCTCCACAAACACCGTTACTTTGAATTAATAAAATAAAATATCAAATAATTTTTAAATTTCATAAAAATTTACAAACTTTATATATACATTAAGAATTTTTTATTCAACGATTGAATCATTAAAATTTGATATAAGACATGAATTATTGAATACAATAAACTTATCCAGACTTACTAATAAGTGGATTAATTTCTTGTATGTTTGCATATATATATATATATATATATATATATATATATATATATATACTAATAAACTTTATCATAAAAATTATGAAAAATAAAAAGAACTCTAAAATAATATTCATAAATAATTTTTATAAAGTAATTTAATCAAACATATTTTATTTTCAGCTTAAATAATTGTATTATAAGATAATTACGCTCAAGCGGAATGTCTTACAGATTCGGTTTTGAGTACATTTTAAAAAATACAAATTTACAAACTTTATATATACATTAAGCATTTTTGATTCAACGATTGAATCATTAAAATTTGATATAAGACATGAATTATTGAATATAATAAACTTATCCAGACTTACTAATAAGTGGATTAATTTCTCGTATGTTTATATATATATATATATATATATATATATATATATATATATATATATATACTAATAAACTTTATCATAAAAATTATGAAAAAAATAAAAAGAACTCTAAAATAATATTCATAAATAATTTTTATAAAGTAATTTAATCAAACATATTTTATTTTCAGCTTAAATAATTGTATTATATGATAATTACGCTCAAGCGGAATGTCTTACAGATTCGGTTTTGAGTACATTTTAAAAAATATAAATTGGATTGCAGCACAAATATAAAGTTATTAAAGTAGAAAAAAAAATGTAGAAAACATGGGTAAGCGATAGAGAGAGAAAATTAGAGATTCACATCCGTCAAAATAGAGAAATTTTATGGTACCCATCTTATTTAAGAGGGTACCGGTACAATTTTTTATATTTTATATTTTTAATAATTTATTTAAATAATATTTATGATATTTTATTCTTTCAATTTTTAAATTATTTACTCATTTTATTTTTATTTTATATATTCTAATTTATTTGTAATAATATTATTATATATTTAAATAGTTTAATTTTAATAATTTTTTAAGTATATTTTTATCTTTTCACTTAAAATTTTTAAATTTCTATATTTTAATTTTAATAATTTTTTAAGTATATTTTTTGTCTTTTTGTCTTAAATTTTTAAATTTCTATATTGTAATTTTAATAATTTTTATTTATACGATTTATTAATTTTTTTATTTTTTTTAATATTTGATAATATTATTGAAATCTTATAATTTTAATTTCTATAATTTTATCTTACTTTTTATTTTATAATAGTATAATTTGGATTATTCATTTTATAATTAAATTATTTTTTTTAAAATTTTTTTATGAATTTATATAAAAAAATGTATTGAACCCCTCAATCTTTGATGGTACCGTAGCAACTCCCGTCAAAATATCATCCGAAAACATGCATGTTATTGATACAAGTTCTTCTATCAAATATTCTTATTCAAATTAAAATTCCTATTTTAATTAATTATCAAATGTAAAGAAGAGACAAATTTGTAGCTTTAGTCGACATTCATCAAATTAATGTCCCAAACATAAACATGAATAAAGCCATGATTGAGTTCGCTTCAAGTTTCACACGTTACATGCAACTACCAACAAAATTATAGTGCTGAAAGAGAAGATTATATAAAAGGAAGAGGAAAAAGGAAAGTAATTTTTTATGAACACTGTTCTTCTTTCTTTTAACATATATGATCAAGAAACTACCCTCGGCATGGACAGTCTTCATGATACATCATGCAAATGTTTTGCTTTTGTTTTTCATAAGGACAAACTCAAGGCTGTAAATATAAGAACAAAGAAAGAAATTAATACCATTATTGGGAAATGACTGATTGCAAATGTGGACGTTAGAAAACAAAAATAGCTAGCAATATGAAAGTGTGTTTGTGAAAGCTCTCATCAGCATCATGGTGGTGTCTTACTCTTACAACAACATGATGAGGATGAGCCTTAGTTACACTTTGAATTTATCTCTTTTAATTTCCATCAGACAAGTAGGTAATTAAGTAGTCCTAAAAAAGTGTTCATGATTTTTAAATCCTAGCACTGGAAAAATATTTGCTCTTAATTAGTACTAAACTTTAAGTTTTAGCCCACTAATTAAAAATATTTTCTCTTGTTTTTTTTTATAATAAAACATATTAGTAAAAAAAAATATAACAAATATCTCTCATTTAAAATAAAATAATAATATATATTTTGATGCTTGTTTTAAATCTCATTCATGCGTCAGATCGAAATGTTTGTAGTTTTTAAGTTTTGAAAACTAATTAGAAATTTAGGTTTCATTTTTTTAAATTTTTAATTTTTAAAAAGACGTTACTACTTACAAAATTACAAAAGGATACACTAATGTTCAACAATATCTTGCAAATTTGCCACTTTTTGGATGTGAAATGCTTCAGTACTACGTGAAGAAGATGAAATACTTATCAGATCATCATTTTTTTTTCTTTCAAAATTCTGTTCAACAAGAAGACACATTGAAGCTGAAAATTCTCATACTTAACGCCATTTTATAGTAATTGCACAGTGACAAATGTGGTGTGGCAATAGAAAACCAGAAAGAATAAGTTGTCATACTAAATTCACTTTCATTGGTAATATATTAATTAATGAGAACAAGTGGCCATGAAAAAACAAAAACTGTAGAAGGGCTAGACTCTTCCACAAGGTTTTAAACATTATTTTCTCCATTTTCAAAGAAAGCAAATCATTTGATCATTGGAACAAAAAATTCGCATGATAAGTTGACTTGAAAAAGAAAAAAAAAAAAAAAAAACTCTTGCACTGCTTGCATTCATCCGGTAGCTAATAGTAAATTCTTAAATTATGTAAAAATAGGTTCTTCCTGTGCAAACCGTCAAGGAAAAAGGAATAGATCTCTCAAAATCCTCAAAATTAGTTAAAAGATGTTTTGGACCGATATAAGTTGATTATTTGGTATATTAAATGTAAATAATAATTATATTAATAAATATAATTTCACACAAAGAAACAAGACGAAGGAAGTCTATAAGTAAGTCTCAAATGTGATACCCTTTATTCTAAATACATAATTATACAATAAATAAGAATAATTAAAATATTTCATAAATAAAACTAGAATCTCAAATATCATATATAGAGGATTCACATTCATAAACTCATAAACTATATGTTCAATGCAGAAATTACAAAGAAAAGAAACTGAGGTTTTTCAAAATAGTTTAATGAAAACAACATCCTAAACTAATCTTAACTACGCTCCGATGTCACATATCGTATCAGAACACGCTCAACTAAAGTCTAAGCTTCATCACCAACATCCTCATGATGATGATTATCTGCAACACAATAGAATACACACATAGAATAAACAGGGGAGTGAGAAACATCTTACTTAATTAGGTTTCGGTATAGAAATAACGATTAGGAAACACACACACAAATCATAACAAACACAGTCATAGCTACACATTAATCAAGTACAAATTCAAGTTATACATACAACAGTAACACATATGCAGTCATTCATCATGCAATGATGTTATCGACTTGACTCATAGATGCATGCATATGGCATCAATCACATATCTCATATCATTGGTGTGCTACCAAAATAATACACCTAATTAAGGTAGCCTAGGAGTACATGTAGGTAGCTACCCATACATTCTCAACTATAAGGATGTACTGCTAAGGTCTGGTCAGGATAGTGAAACTGCACAAGTTACATCTCGTGCTCACAAATAGGCAGAATCGAGACATCCAAACTGCACTATCCCCTAGGACTCCCCCAAGCTGTTACCCAAGGAGGGCCTTTCCTAATGGTGTACTCCACATCATACCCGTCTTATAGATGCACATGATGCATGTCACGTATTCACACTTCAATTACTCATCATTTCACTTGTTAAAGAATTTCATGTCTTATCCCATTTCACCAAGTTTCATATTCTCATAGTCATAGTCATAAGGTCACACATACATTAGTTTTCACCTTCATAGTATTTACAATAGCACGTAATTCACATCAGATCAGTAGTTGTACATTACACAGTTAATTAACATTTATAAGTATATAAAACATGTAAAACATGAACCGACTTTGTGTCCGACACACCCCAACTTGTGCCCGGCGAACTAAATGCTGCACCAAAAGTAAAGCAGCACGCCCGACGCGCCCAATGAAATCAATGCCTCACCTAAAGCAGAGAAACTTGCCCAGCGAGGCTTCTTGCACCTAACACAACTGTCTTGCGCTCAGCTCAATTTTCCTGAGTCCGGCTTAACTTTCCTAAGCCCGACTCAACTTTCCTGCGCCTAGCGCGAAGAACCACACACGACACCCCAACGCGAACCTGCAAACCCAGACTTCGCAATCATGCAATTTTTCACATATAAATACATATTTACACAATTTATTTGGTACAAATACTTTAATTAACACCCAGAACACGAAATCATACTTAATTTCACATAAAATACCTCAATTTTTGTCATAAGATCACATTCTTAATTGTTTCTCATAAGTTTTTCACAAGAACCCACAGAGTACTCAAAATCATATCAAAATTTATCTATTTTCGAAATTAAACACAAAATCATACTCAACATTCAACTAGGAACACAACAGAAATAGCAATCATCCAAACATAAAAGTTTCATATTTAGTTTGTTCCTAAAAACATGCATCAGGTAAGGGATTGAGGGCCAATATATCTTGCTACCCAACAATTATTTCCACACTTCCGTGTGAGGTCTCTAACTCCCCCCTTTATCTCGATGGGTAGAAGACAAAGCACGAGCGAAATCAGGTTGGTTCTCTTCTTAGACTCTCTTTGTTCTTCAAAGGCGTAAAAAGGAAAATGATGTCAAAAGCGTGAAATGATTTTTGGTAGCCTCAAGTAACTTCTAACTCCTGATAACTTATTTCTTAAAATAATAAATAATAATAATAATAAAATAAATCATTCACCAAAACGTCATTCCTTCCCTTCTCATAAAATAAATAATAATTAAAACATACTCATTCTTTAATAATCAACATAAACATAAGTGTACATATTAATAAAATATATTTTTATAAAATGTCTCATGCTTTACTAATTAAAAAATATATGATAATAACAAATCATGTTTCATAAATAAAATAGAGCTCATATAATTAATTAAATAATATCAAAATTCTAAAATAAATACATTAAATATCAAAATGATTTCTAAAATACTTTTAATATAATTTATGAAAATCGGGGTGTTACATAAAAAATTTGCAATAACCATCCTTGAGCGTTGTGCATATATGTAAGCATGGACAAACTAAAAAAAATATGAAAACTTTTTTTTTTTTTTTTGTAAAGTTATTCTTTGGACTCAACTTGTTTACCATGTCTTTGTGTAAAATGATTCTTTGTTATCCTACTTAAACTTTGTATTTTAGTTTGAAGTCTAGAGAAATTTTGTATTCAAAGAATAATTGGTATTGCATATGTATAAAAGATAGTAAAATTTGATCAAGAATTGAATGTAGTATCAATGATTGAGATGAATAAATATAAAAATACATTATGTTCTTTATTTTACTATATTTTCACCCTTAAGTTCAAGTGCTTGTGTAAAAATGTTGAGATTTTAGATAGAACATAATTTAACTTTCTTTCTCTTGTGTGTGTCTTTACTCTAGATTATGGATAAAAATTTATTATATGCCTTCATGTTAATTTCTTTTCCTTAATGTTTGTAACTAATTTTAGTTTTTTTAAGCTATTAGGGTTCTTGATTAGAAACAAAGGATTCGAATTAGAGATAAATTAGTTTAGAGTAATTGAAGGTAAATTGATTAATTGAAAATGATTTTAAAAAAATATTACATGAGAGTGAAATCAAGCAAATTATAATACTTAACCATTATATATATATATATATATATATATATATATATATATATATATATATATATATGTATGTATGTATATAGGAGGGATCCATTTATTTTAGGAGTAAGTCTACCTAAACTTACTCTATTCAATAACTCATGTTCTATATCAAATTTTAACGATCCAACTATTGAATTTAAAATTTTTAATGTATAGATCAAATCTGTAAATTTTTCTAAAATTTAAAAATTATTTGATACTTCGTTTCATTAATTCAAAACAATATATAAAATGACTTTATAATTATCCGTCAATTTAAATTAATAAAATAAAAAATTAAATGATTTTTTAATTTTCTAAAAACAAATATATTTAATTTATATATTAAAAATTTTAAATTTAACGATTAGATCGTTGAAATTTGCATATTACTTATATTATATTCATCTCAACTCTTTTTTTGAAAAATCAAAATTATAAAATTAATTTATTTGTAACTAATTATTTGGTTGAATTTATATTAATATATATATTAAACACAATCTTGGAAGATAATGATACTTTTCTCATTGTTTTATTATATTTGTATGACCGATACACTTTATGAGTTCTTAACAAACACAACTAAGCAAGGTCAGGGGTTCGAATCCTGCCTTGTGTATGCAGCCGCGTTAAATCTTGGGCCAGCTATCCCACCCTTTGAGGTGCCTCCAACGTAGCGAGGAGATTAGTCACTGCTGTCGGCGGTGGATACTCCATGAACGAACAAAAAAAAAACTAATATTTATTACCTCCGTCGAGCATTAATATATTCTTTTAATTAAATGATGTTTCTAATAAAATTAGTTAATAATATTAAATTTGTTAATAATATTTTATTATTTTTTCAAAGTTAAACTTCTCGACTTTTATTTTGTCACTTAATCATTTATTAGTTAATTAATTAATATTTAGAAGGGATATACACTTATGTGTTTATTTATTTTCTCTCATTCAAATAAAAGATATAATTTTTATTAAATTAATTTTAAGTATTTATTATCTTTTATCTAAAAAATTATCAATTAAATAAGATTATTTTATAGAATATATAACTAATGCAACTAATAATTAAAATATAATTTTATAAAAATAGGGAAAAAAGAGAAAAAAGGTCTTATATTTAGTACTTGAGGTAATATTTTTATTTTTAAATAAATGTGTAATATATTTTATAATAGGATAAAGATAAAGTATAAATTAAAAGTGCTAGTTAATATTGCTTTAAGTTTTAATAGATAAAAAAATAAAATAAAATTGTAAAGAGATAGATAAAAGGAAATGAAACGAATTTGATTTAGTCCAAAAATAAATATAACAAAGACATTATTACATGAGATAATGCCGTTAATTAGCAAGGATAACCCAAGGCATGAGTTTCTGTCTATGTTAAAGGGTCATTACGACAATAGTTAATATATAATGTTGATTAAGAATGAAATTATTTCTCTTTGCCTTGTGTCTAACACAGATCCCCATCGTCTAAAAGACACAGTTATGAGCTCGAAGTCACATGTAATTGGCTTATGTACTTAATGGCCATATTAACGACATATCTTTCTCTACATAAATATTTTATGATATATGACATGATTTTAAGTTTTGTCCTTTTCCCTTCAATATTCCAAATGGCCGTAAGTTGATGACTAACAAATATTCATACATAATTATTTCTGTCGCCTCATTTATCTACTCCGCAGTTTTTGGTCACCTTAGATAAAAAATAAGGAATTGTTTATATAATATAAATTAATAAAATCCTCGTTTTTAATGACATATATTTTTATTGTTATATAATGGTAATTATATATTGTTTAAGCTGCATTTTTTATTTTTCTAGCCATTTCAGTTAGTTTTCAACTTATTTAATTAACTAATTAATAAAAAGAATTATATCATCAATAATTTCTAATTATTTAGTAATGTAAAGTTTTTACATCAATAATACATAACCATTAAAGTTAAAGCATTTCTATCTTCTTTTACTTTTCCAATGTTTCAGGCAATATATTTATTGGTAGCTTGCGAATATAACGAATTTCCATTTGTGATAATACTATCTATAGTAACCAAGTTGATATAAACTCAGTAGCTTACATATAAGTTTGATATAATTTATGCAAATTTCAATAATTTTAACTTATCAATTAATTATTTATAATTTTAACCTATCAACAAATATAAACTCTGTACGTAGTCTATATAAACTAATGAGTTTATATTAGTTTGGTTAGTAGAGTATTAAGTTGGAAAGGATATGATATTTTAGATGTGATTTGAATAAGTTGAGATAGGAATGAATTTAGAAGATAATTAAAATTGAGGTGTGGGATAATCATGAAGGGTTGATGGTACAAGTAGAATTAGACGTGTGTGTATGAGTTAGGGACAGTGGCCAAAAGAAGCGGATAAGGCATAGCACATGCATATGCATGGTGGCTTAATATGCTCTGACACGACAATTGAATTTCCCACTTGCTATTTCCTAATGTTTTGTGTGGTAAGTATTCCTCTTTTATACATGTACATTAACAGTTTCTTCTGAATGTGCCAATAAAGTTGGAGCAATTTATTGCATCTATTGCGTTCCCACATGTGTAGTCCTGCTCCAGATGACACCTGAACAATATTCCAAAAAAGTTTTATGTTCCTGCACATAATTCTTATGGATCTGCTCTCTTATGGACACATATATTGGTGATGGTGGGACAAGTTTGAAACTGCACTCAAATAATAATTAAGTAGTTAACCCTCCAAAAAATAAGGAAAACGTTGTGGCGCTTTCAAGCCTCAACCCTAGTTAGCTAGCTACCTCTAGGTTCATAAATCCTTAATTATAAGAGCTCCTCAGTGTGGTATATTTACAAAGGAAAAATACTTGGAGTGTGTTTAGTATCCCATCACTTCAAAGGAGTCTTAAAGTCAAGAAAACCATGTAAATGGAGAAGTTATATATATAGGAGTAACTTCATAATTTTCCCTTATTAATTTAACGTGAAATTGGTGTTATTAGATGTAATTTAAGGGCATGATTCTAAACATATACTCAAGTTACTTTTGGGGTATATGAATGGAAAGAAAGAAAAAAAAAATGATAAATATGGTAAATGATACGATAAAAATTTAAAAAAAAAGTGAAAAAAGTTGAGATGAAAATGAAGTAGAGGGCAAAATTAATGTATGATAATAACCCATTTACCAATCATTTTTGTGAGAAAATAATCTATTTATATTTACTAACACAATAAAATGTATGGTATTTTTTTTTATACACCATCTTTTATTGGAGATAATCTTGTGTGAATCAACTAAGATTAGTATGAATAACAAATTCTTTCTTCAAGTATATATTTAATATAGTTGCATATTCAAGACTTGAATTTAATTAAAATCATTAATTAAATTAACACAATTTTGTATTAATTAATCATTGTACTTATTGGTATAAAATGTTGATATATTTTTTTTTTATAACAATTATTTTGAAAATCATAATTATATATTAGAATTTTTATTGGCTAACAATGTAAAGTATATAAAATGATACAATAGTCGTTCACTATTGATAGTATAAAAACATTTACATGGTTAACTAATCAAATATTATTATAAAAATAAACAAATAATATATCTGATCTAAAATTGTTTTACATTGTTAATTTAAATTATTGTCTTTTTTTATATAAGTGCCTTAGATATTCTGACGTACAAATATCATGATTTTCTAACATAAGTGACCAAAAAGCCACCGCAACAATGATTGATATAATTCTGGCGTACATCAACCCTATCGGGATATTGAGTCGTATAAATTGAATAGACCAGAAAATTAATTGAGTTGAAAATTGAAACAGTCCATCTTAATTATGCAAAATCATGGGACTCTCTATAACGGTTTAATAATTTCTTAACGTTTAATTCACACTTACATAAAACAAAACAGCCAAGAAACTATAAATTAAAGAAAGCATTAGTGTGAAGATATATCTCACCCTTGAGTTTGAGGAGTGAGGAGGACCTTGATTAAGCACTTTTTTCTTTTCTTTTCTTTTTATAATTATATTATTACTATAAAATATTTATTAATTTTATCATTGACTAATCTGAAATTTAATTGATCATCTTTACTAGATTTTTTTTTTACTATATTTTTCTATGTACAATACTTAAACTCAAAACCTTGTTTAAAAGAACTAAACTCCATTCACTTAAACCACCAACTTATACATCGGTTATTGCTTTTTCTTTATATAAAAATAAAAATTAAAGATCTTCGTACTGTAATCCTTAAATTAAGATGACAAATATTTGATGATTTCAAAACAAAATCTTTGCAATGATACGGGAGCATAATTTAGGAAAATAATCTATGATGGAGATTTTCATCCTTATCAATTATCACACAGGTTGTACTACAATTGGCCAATCTATAAGGATTTATCTTTGTTTTAATTGATGCGTGACCCCTAATTTGAAGTGTGAACGTACATAACCTGATTATTTGATTATAATATACATGTGCCTAAACTACAAAGGCTGCATGCTTTTATTATACTATTTTTCTCCCTCCTTTCGGCTTCATCATATAGACCAACTAATATTTTTGAGATTCATAGTCCAAAAACTAAATGAATCGTACTTTAAAACGTAATCTACTTTTCTGTTCCAGAATCAAGTATACATCAGCGTCGTTGACAATTTCATGACTTAGTTGTGAACAACAAAGGAAAAAAGAAAGTAACACTTGAGTAGATATAATCACTAACAACAAGGTAAATGTGCATAATCAGTTTTAGGGCACCCCTTTACCCTAAAAATGAACAGAACCATGATGGTGCATCATTGTGTTTGCAAAAGCATTGATCTACTTCTTTAAAGATAGAATTGCAAAACCAGCTTTTCCTTTTTCTTTCTTTAACCTTTTGCTATTTCTCGTTTGACTTTTGTCTTGGATCACTTGTATGTTTATCATTGGCAAGTTATGTGCATTGATAATCATTTTTAACATATCAAAAAACAAAGTCAAGGAGACACCATTGGCACTATGGAAATGATGATGATGAGTAAACGCATCATCCACCACCATCATCATCATCCATATGTCCATGCCCATGTACGTTGCACTTGCACACTTCATATTGTGGAATTCCTTGTTTGAAGCTTTTGATTGGTTGAGGCACTTCTCATAGACGTGTTAAAGTGGGATACGTCTTCATGGTTCCAATGAAGCAGATAGTATATATATAGTATTTAGGGGTTAATTATAATATCATCTAGAAACCAAAATGAGATGTGTTCACACCTTATTGGGCCCAACAACTTATAACGTTTTAACACTACACCAAAATTAGGTTTTTGTGACAATTAATTTATTCTTTAGCGACCATATAAATGGTTATTATTTTTTTTACCAGCATTTAAATAATGGTTGATGTATCTAGTGTCGCTAATACTATTACCGGCATTTGTATAAAATGCTGGTAAAGACCTACTAAATTGTCAGGAAAACTTATTTTTTTTAGTGGCAATTTTAGTAGCAATTTTAAAGGCTATTAAAAGTTATTTTTTCAATTGTCTCATTTCCATCCATTTAGTGACTTTTATTCCTATAATTTTCTTTTCTAAATTCATAACTTATATACTCTCTTTTTTATCTCTAGTCGATGTGAGATTTGTAAGATGAGGATTGTCTTCTATTTATATATTTTTTAATTGTCTTATCACTTAAGAGATGTAAGATTTATAAGGTGAAAGTTGCTCTCTAATTGTTTTATAGCACTATTAAACTTGGTAATAGTGGGTGATTTGATACTAATTTATTATAGTGAATTAAGAGTCTAACTCAACCCTATAAATTAACTTATAAGGTGATAGTTATTACTCACTTATATACTATTTAATTATCTTATCTCTAATCGATGTGGGACTAGTTTTTTTAATAAATAATTGTCGCTAATAGTAAAATTTAGTGTAATATAAATACACTTTTAGTAACTATTATATATTAGCCATTAATATTTTTATTATATAATTAAATAGCGGCAATTAAATTATTGCTATTAAACAATTGTCGTTAAAAACAATTTTTATTGTAGTGTAACTAGCTAACTGCAAGTTTTAGTTTATTTTAAATTATTTATCATTTTTAATTTGAGAAAATTATTTATCATTTTTAATTTGAGAAAATGTTAACTTTTATATAATCATTAAGTGAAATGAAGGGGTCTTTTATACGCTAGGAGTATATATCATATAAATTAATTAACTCTTCTCGATAGTGTTTTAGAATAAAAATTTCACAAATTTTTCCATCGGATTGTTATACTGATTTGATGATTTGTACTTATGAAATTTTAAATAAATAAAATATTCAATAAGTATCTGATTTTGTAATTCATATTTATACTTAAAAAAAAGTATACCGTGTAACCAAAAAAATAAGTATACAATACGTTAAAATACAGTTGACTGACATAATTAATATAAAATAATTTATAAATTATATAAAATTTGATATTTGATATATCTACTTGAAAAAAACTCCCGAATCAACCCTTAGATTAATTAAATTCAATATCTAGAAACAATTATTAAATAAAGTTTGATAAGACATATTTTTGAGATAAATGAGTCTCTTTCTTGAATTGCATGTAATTAACTTTGCATTATATTGGTATTCAATAGAGTCAACAAATTTTACTTATTTTTATGGTAAGAATTACAATGACAATATCAAAATTTGAATGTAAAACCTTGTTCCAACTCCACAACACTAGGTTAATCTTAGTGGATCATGTCAACAAGATTTAAATCAGAAACTCATGCAAATTATTTAAATCTAGCTCTACTTTAAAATAGACAAATATCTATCTTTTAAATTTTGTTTATCATGATCACGATACATATTTCAATTAATTAAGAATATTCAACTAAAAAAAATAAGAATATACTATTAATTAATCATTTTAGAGACAAATTACTTTAAAAGACTCTTATTTTTCAGAGAGTTCATTTATTTGCTGATTGAAGGAACATGGTTCACAAATTATAAATTTTAAAGTCATACAGTGAAATATCAGATTCATACATGAATCTGTTTTTCTCTATAAAAAAAACGTCATACAGTGAAATATCAGTGGCAAGTGGGCTTTGGCCCTTTTGATTCAACAATAAAAAATACCAGACATATTCATTGGATATTTCATTGGATCTCCATGAATTTGAATGACGTATTAGGGATTCAGTTGGTATTTTTTATTCATTTACAACCTGACATATTATTCAAAGAAAATCATGCTTCTTATTACTTAAACCAATAAATTTGAGTATATGCATGTTTTATATAGCCAATTTTAGAGAATTTTTCATTTTTTAAAATGCGTTATAAAAAGCTGAAAAAATATTTTTCATAAAATAAACTAGTCCAGACACACATATCTAAATTGGTTTATTTTAAAAAAATAGTTTTTTAGTTGAAAGATACTCATTTGTGTTAAGTAAGATTATTATAAATAATAAAACTTCTCTGAATATTTAACGTACATATTCAGACTCAAATGCAAGACTCTTTGGTTAAATTGAAATAATTATGTGCTAGCTAGCTCATGTACTCTTTTGGTGATAAATATATATATATATTTTTAATTAGAGTATCTGTTATATAGATTTTTTTTTAATTTATCGGTTGGATAAATATATATATATATATATATATATATATTTTTTTTTTTTTAAAAGTGTCCAATGTTCTTGTTCTTTGACCACCTCAATAACTATGATACTTTTCAAATGGGGTCACCATTTAATTCTTATAAACATACATAATTTCTCATTGAAAAAAAAAAGTTCACTCAAATAATAAAACTAGTATTATTATCAGCTGATAAGACTTTTATATTTATTTTTTTAAAAGTCAAAACTCACCCTTTGAGACTGGTTGAAGAATTTCCAACTTATCTCTAACTAATCCTTTTTGTAAGACCCACAAAGGGGATTAAAAAAAAATTGAGATGAAAAATATTGGCAAAAATCAAATCAACCCAATAACTAATTTTCAAAATCCCTGACTCTTACCAACTAAGATACCAATTCTGAATTGTAAATGGCATCATCTTAATCAATTCTTCATTGCCTCAAATGTGAGGATCCGTTGTTGTGTTGGCATCATTAAACCGTTTCTGAGTTGATTTTACTTGCCACTAGCAAATAAAAAATAGTCCGAAAGAAGAAAAGGAAAGAACATGTAATGGAAAAAAGTTGCAAGAAATTAGGCAATTGGCATAGTTTTTGCTCTTTATAGGTTGGAGTAATGGGCTCTCTGAGTAATGGACCTAGAAATGATTGAAGGTCCACCACAACTTGCGTATGGCCGCAGCCCATTTTTGAATGATAGTGTGGTTGGTTGGGGAGAATGGCACTATGTGTTGGTCAATGGCGTGGGCCATTCAATAACTCACACAATCTTGCACTGTCACACTCTCAACAGATACACTGCCTTCAGGGTTGGATTAGACATTCAAATTTCTGAAATTATGCTGCACCAAAGTTGATTCAATTATACATTATGGAAAATTGGTAATTTAATATGTAGGCTCACAAAATTAAGAGTCACAAAAGGAATGAAAAATGTGCATGGCTGTAAGAAAGTTATTGTTAGACATAGAGGTTGTCTCACTCTGAAAACGAGTTCTTGAATTTGTTATATAGGGAAGTTGATTGTTCTTATCTGACTATTCTATGCAATATTCTAAATCTAAGTTTGCAAGACATAGTTTTAATTAGTCAAGTTTTATTTTAATGATATAGGAATCAATTCTAAAAGTATCAGATTAATTTCTAATGTCTTAAAATAAATCTTACGACTATTCAGATAAGAGATTTCGTTAATTGGTCATAATTAACTATAAAGATATGTGTCATTGATTTATTATATATATATATATATATATATATATATATATATATTATTCTTTTCATATTTGTCAAATTTTATTTCTTAAATTATTTTAAGATATACTTTTTTTTTTGAGTTTTGGGCAACTGGGTTGAATACTTGTATGGAGTGTTGTTCATTAATTTTACTTGACTTCAGTGAAATTACTTAATAAAGATACTTGTAGTCTCTAAAAAAATATTTTAAAACATTTACTAGCTATATTTTGTTTAGCACATCATATTGCCTATTTGTTAAGGTTTATAGTATGTTTTGACCTTGAGTTAATTAGTTGAATGAAGAGTTTTGTTATATATAGTGCTTTTACTAACCTTAAGTATTAATATTTCCTCCTTGCTGTGAAGATACTTGCGATCTCATAAAAAATCTTATATTATTTTTTGACTTAAACATTAGTCTACTAATCCAATACATAAATGAATGTAATGTGTTTTATGGGTCTATTTAATTTAAAGAAGAAGAGTTATAAATTTTATTAGGTTATGAGAACAGGAGAGGAGGGAAGGATTTTAACTAAAAGGGGGGGGGGAGAAGTAATTCATATTTTTTTTTATTTGGTATCGAAGGATGAGGGAGATATTCTAAAAATTAATTTACCTTCATATTATATAATTTTAAATTTAAAAATATAAGTAACAATATTTTAAGTATTATATTAAAAATATTTTAGGAGTTTTGCTCCCTTCCTCCTCCTTTTTGTCTCCTTTTCATAAATTAACTAAGCAACAAAAATTTATAAAAAATTCTCAATCCCATTTTTTCCTCCAACTAAACACGATGTACGATCACATTATGCATAGAAAATTTACCTATAAGTAAATGTTGGAATCATTTTATTTTTTGATAGTCACTCTTTTTTTTTGGGTTTAATTTATTGAAGAAAAAAAAAAGATTTGTTAAAAGAGACATTTAAAAAGAAAAAAATATACTGTGGTGAAACATCATATTCTGTTGGGCCATGCGTTGGGGGGGATTTAATCTGGAAAGAGTTTTGTGCTGTTGGATCAGAGCAAAACCCGTGTTATGGGCTTTTGGGCTCCAAGACTGATGTGGATAGGAAGTGTAACGTACAGCCACATGCACACATGCTTCTCCGTTTGTAAAAGTCACATTATCAATTATGGGCTTACATGGGCCGCGAAACTTGAATCATTTTTTTATATTGTAGCTTAAATCAACTTAAGCATTTATTCTTTCAATTTACCATCTTAATTTATATATATATAATTTATTCTTTTAATTGTACATATCTTTTAATATATCCTCTTTTATTTTTATCTCTAAATTAAATTTCAATTTTTTTTAAAAAAATTTCAATAATTAAAAATAACCTTATATTACAATTTAAATTCTTCATTATAAATCTAAAATATAAATTATATATTAAAAATATTTATTTATTATAAAATTTACTTGTGTAAAATTAAACATTTATTTTGCGTATATAATACCCTTGTTAAAATATTAGTTTTAGCATAATTTTTGAAATCAGTTTAAGTTTGTTTGTTTGTTTTTTTAATTTAGAAAGTAAATATATGATTAGATATGGTTTGTGAATTGGTTGAGTTTTCGGGTTTTTATTGCCCCAAGTTAGCATATTATTGACCGAATAAATTGCTTTCATCCTTTGATTTTCGGATAGCATTAGCAGATTATATTCTAAATTCCTTTAGATCAAAAGTCCAACTCTCCAATAAGTTAATTTTGGCATTTAGAGGGAAGTGTTTTTAGATTAAAAAAACCCCTTTAGTAATTTTTCAGTGATATGTCTACTGCATGTTTGAACTTTTTCCTAATAAGAAAGCTAATCAAATTGGATTTCTTTTATGACTCACTTTTCCTAGTAAGAAAGCAAAGCAAATTAGGTTTCCTTTTGCACACAGTTATTTGGTCACTTTACGTATTACATAATGGGGTTATTTAAAAACAAACCGATTGGATTTAGGGATTTGCTCGATTTCAATAAAACCAAAAAGAAAAACATTTTGCTCTTTAACTTTTTATAAAGGTGCCTAATTTATTTTTATTCTCATTTTCAAACAGGTGTATTAGTCCTATGTTATGCATCATTCTCAATTATTTGGTCTCATTGCCTATTGCATAATGGACCATTATGCAATTAATGGAGTAATTTTATAAATAAGCCAATTAAATTTAATGATTTTCCGGATTTATTAAAAAAAAAATTCTGTTAACTTAGGTACCTACAATTCATTGTTATTCTCTTTTCATATATCGATGCATTATTCCTGTGCATTATTAAGCTAAGTAGTTAGTTCACAGGTTGTATTTATCCATGGTGTATGTTTTCATAAGGTCTTTGGTAATTTTATCATATGGGTTGAAGCAACACAAGTTTAGGTATTTTGTTTTGTTTTGTTTTGTTTTTTTTTTTTTAATTTTGGTGCAGATTCCAAATTCCTCTTATATATATATATTCTCGTTAATAAAATATTTCTTATAGAAAAATATAAACATAATTAATTTTCTCATGTCACTGTGTTTCTTTTTACATAAATTGTGTTTACGGTTGATGTAAAAGTATGATATTCAATATTATTTTTCATTAGTGTTTATGCAAAATTCGCCCAAGAAAAAATTATGAAGATTCAAGAAAAGAACGCAAAAAAATATATTTTTGTGCATGATCAATATATGCACATAAATCTAAAGTTTAAAAATCTCAAATAAGAAATTGTATTATTCATATAATAATATACATTTTACAATATTATATTTTGTTATCTCTTTTCATCATATTAACTTATGTAGAAAAAAAGCATGCAAACCAATAGTAAAAATATAATTAATTTCTCAATACATATGTATGTGTGTAGTTGTGACCAAGATACATTAACAGGTATGTTTGTTGGGGCATATATCCATTATGTGTCTACACTTTGTCAAGCACGCTTTGTAGCACAAGTACAATCTGATATGATCTGCACTTGATTTCGTATCTCATTACTAAATTCAAAAACATATCTGTCTCAGATAGATATGTCATAGCAGTCATCATATCACACAAATATATATTATACATAATATTATCTTTCATGTTATCAGAGGGGTCACGTCCTTTTCTTTTTTGCTAACAAACGCGTATATATATAACTTTCAAGTTATGGGATATTCTGCTCCGCATCATGATGTGTGTGTATTATATATATATATATCAATCCTATACAATTCATGATGATTAATTAATTCCCATTTCCCATTCTGAAATGTATATAAAAATGATCCATGAATGAATGACATGATCACTATTTTGAATAATAAAAGCATCTCCCCTCCAAAAAAGGAAACTAGCTAGCTCCATGACGTGTGAAAGTCTTATATAATGTTAATGAATCTCATTTTCCATGATTAAATTATCTATAACAACTAAAAATAATTGCTAATTTATTACATACACCGATCAATCTCGGTGATATGCTGCATGAACTTTCTGACTTAAGTCTGATCATGTGTGTGTTGGTGTATGTGCAGAAGCTCTCTAAAAATGACCTAATTACAAAATTAGAAGCGGCTTCATAGTGTGATTATGATATATATATTTTTTGAGCAACTTGGCTAGAAAAACATTAGAAGCGAATTTGACGTGTGTCAATGTTGACAATACATTTTCATGGAAATTAAGGGAATAGACCATGTACAAGTCAGCATGCAATAAGTGCTCTCTTGACTAAGGATACATATCTGTTCACTAACTAATAATTAGAGACAATCATTTATTTCTTTTGAGTGGGAAAGCTATAACCATAAACTTTATTTTTTTAATATATATCACTCTAATAAGAAACAAGATTTCAAATTACTCTATATCACTCTAATAAGTCTAATGAGTAACTCGTCTTTAACTACTAAATTAAAAAATAATAATAATAAAGGAAGAGTTAAGTTTATAAATTGGGAGTGAGTTCTTCTTGTGAGAAACAAGAAAAACATTATTGATCATACTTTTGTGATATTTTTCTTGAATAAGATAAAGAAATATCTCAAGATATATATCCAACCAACACAAGAGAAGGAAAGATCACAATAAAAAAATCCCAACCACACTGCATAATGGTTGGTCCATATATATCAATAACAGACAAAAACTAATGGAGCAAATCCATCCGAACAGTGTTTCGTTGAAAATATTATACACGAAGCCATCCCTTTGCGTCTTGCTTTGCTCATACTTACACGATGAGAAGCTGATTAATTATAGCTAGGCATACAGTGTATGACATGAAGTTTGAGAGAGAACGCGTATAAAACAATCCAAGGTCAAGTTATTTTCAGGGAAAATTCAAAGTTGTGTTACATAGAAGATATGAGTAATAATCCATAGATTCATGCACCAACATTACTCGCCAATACTTTCTTTGCTAGAAAACAAAATAAAGTTAACAACCCTTGAATAAAGAGCTCTATCTATCATATCATAATTATATATTTTCCTTTTTTATCGCTCTCGCTTTATCTTTTTCTTTTTCCTTGTCTGCAATTTCAGCTTTACACTGTTGATATTAATTAGTAACATTCACTCCCATCTCTTTCGTTTTTCACTAGAATAGTTATTATGATAATCAGGAAATTCCAAATTTAAAAAGAAAAAAAAAAAAGAGCCTCCATGAACTTGTAGGAATAAGTAACATGGTCTAATTCTTTGTTCTCAAACGTAGTATTTTTACTTTTGTAATCACTCTCAGGTTTTTGGTATATAAGTTATATCGGAAACAACAAACTCCATCAGTGAGAACTTGAAGCGTATGAAGAAGATAATGATCTCAGGCCACAAAATTTTCAGTCACTCTAAACACCAATGAATTTGAGTTTTCTGAATAAGTGGTTCTAAACTCAATTCTCTTAAATAAAGTCTTGATTTGAATTACACAAATGAAAAAAATGTGAGATTAAAATTAATTAATAAATATTTTCGATAAAAATTAATTATCAGTAAAATTAGTAGAAACTTTATATCAATAATCTAGTTATCAAAAGAAAATTTATTTTTAAAGTTTAGTTGGTTGAGATAATAATATAATTTGAATTAAAGTGAAAAAAAAATCTTGATTACTTTAAAAATAAGTGAACTCTAAAGCATTCTTTTCCAAAGTTAATTGGTAACAGGTAACCTAGCAATGTGTGATAAAAGCTCTTTAGCTTTATCACTTCAAATTTATGGATTAGAATGCTCTAATTCTAAGCCGCCCATGAATTCTGAGTTGAACAAAGTTTCCAGGAACATTGTTTCCTTTCAAGGGGACAGTACATTATGAGATGACCTAACACAAGAAACTGGGTGCAAAATAATTTCTGAAATTTTGACCTTGTCAATCATATATAAATGCTAGGAAATTTTCATTCAAATGGTTTTTGATGTGATTTGAAATTGGTGTAAGGCCCCACTGGAGCTGCATGTATGCTTGCATTTTAACATACAGGAGCACGTGAAGAGCTTCCCAGCCTCGTAATTTCTTTTGACATCAAACTATATCTTGCTAACATCACTCGCATCATAAAGTTTTACCCATGCCATGTTAATATGGCCGAGTAACCCACGCGAAAACTTTATTAAAGTTCTTAGACATCATTTAATAACAGTGCATGAGGCTTTTGCTTTACAATCTTTTTCGATCAATAGCAACAGTACTGACAAATATAGTCTCGAAGAACACATGATCCATGATGTCCTCACAATCGTACCAAATCTGCACAGCAAAGGAATTTAAGCCGAGTAAGACTTTAGGTGATAAATTTTTTCATTTAATGCGGATATACATACTATTAATTGGACTCAGAATTACCGATTAAATTACAACAATCTTACACTAATTGATTCATTCATCCGGTGATAACTTGTCATGTTAAATATAAGACGTGAATCCGTTTTGTTGCACAATACTATAAACTTTTTTATTTAGGCGTGACTCGCTTTGTTTGACCTAAAAGCTTTCTATCCACTAAGGAATAACATGTGTTTTGTTAATATAAAAGGAAAAATGAAGAGGCCATTGAGAAACTTTTGAGATGGAAGAAAGGGACAAATCGAGACTACTATTCTGGATGTAGTGTCCTAAAAAGAATTGTGATATTAAAAATTATTTTTACTTACATTATAAATACATACAATATATGTTAATATATTATTAAAAAATATAAGTATAGACTATAATGACATATAATATATATTATTAAATTTTATTTAAAATAAATATTAAAATTATATCTAACTATATGTTAAATAAATTTATACTATAGCGACACCTTTTTATATATTATTATATATAAATTTTTTGTAGTAGTAAAGTACCAATTTTTAAATAATATTAATTTAAAATTTAAAAAAATAGTATTTTTATGGGTGTAATTTTGACGAAAATGTTTTCATGTTAATCAACATTTCTGGGGACAAATAAGAGATAGCAGGGAAAATTAAGCAATGAGTCAAAATAGATAATAAATGAGGATTGCCTCTCTAAACATTAGAGGTCATGGGGGAAGGATATAAAAGCAGGGTAAGATCATTGATATCTTAAAAATGTAGACTTCTTAACCGTATGAGAAACCAAGTTGGAAAATACTGATGATGGCTGTGCAATAATGCTAGACCACTCTCAATTCTGCCCAAAATATTAACAATGAGATAAATATATAAAGAAAAATAACTGTAAAAATATTAGTTAATAATATTCAAATATGTGATAGCAATACATGGTCAATTTACCAGATTTGTCTAGTTGTCAATTTGGACTTGGTTTGATATTGGTCTGATTAATTCACGGATAAGATTAGGTTGAGTTTTAAAAATGATGACCTAAATAAAATTAAATTATTATTTTTTGTCAATTCCAATACACTAGTGCAAAAAGAGGCTTTTACGTCATCTAAATGACGTCGGAACAAAGCACCACCGACGTTATAAAAATGCGGTGGCAGAATGGTAAATAATGGGAACTAATTTACGTCGGACAAAGGGGGTCCGACGTAAATTATCCCATTAACTTCGGAGCTCTCACTGTCCGACGTAAATTTACGTCGGACCCCCCTAGTCCGACGTAAATTTACGTCGCACCAACCCTCACCCGACGTAAATATGCCCCTAAAATCAAACGTGCAGTTCATTTTTCATTCCCGCGCTCCCTATTTACGGAAACTAATAATCCCTTTTCTCTCAATCTCTAAGTCTCTCAGTGCGTTTGTTTCTACATTGGACGTTTGTAACTCTCTAAGTGTCTGCACATTACACGTTTGAGGTTAGTTTCTTGTCTACGCAAATTTTTGTTTTATTTTCTGCTATTTATTCATCTGGAACGGGCCATTCTGCTTGTAGAACGGCCCGTTCTGCAACCAGAACGGCCTGTACTGCTTGCAGAACGGGCCGTTCTGCAGGCAGTACAGGCCGTTCTGCAGGCAGTACAGGCCGTTCTGCATGCAGTACAGGCCGTTCTGGTTGCAGAACGGCCCGTTCTGCTTAAATTTTTTGTATTGTAAATTGTTTATCTGGAACGGCCCGTTCTGATTTTAGTATGGGCTGTTCCAGATAGGTTTCTGTTTGTGTATTATTTGTTTTTTTATTAGTTATTTTGTTGCTATATTGTTATTACCTTTTTTACTTTATTTGTCTATTCAGTTAATTCATTGTTTTAATAATGAAAGTTTAATTTTTTCAGGATTATGGAGGATTCTGGGTCTGGTAGTGGAAGGAGGGAAGGTAGATATGTCACCCGATTGTCTGGGTTGACAGCTGAACGCATTGCCAAGGAGAGGACACCGGTTGAGGTGAATCCTCGTTCTGGCAAGGCATCAGGCCCAAATGTTGCCAAGTTTAAGAGCTATTTGGGAGTTCTAGCTCGACGACATGTTTCTATTATCATTCCATCATGGAATGACGTTCAGGAGGTTGACAAGAACCTCATGTGGCAGGATATTCAGGTATATACTTTCACATCCCTTGAATATTATATAACTTAAATACATTATTTATTAATTGTTGTTATTTTCATAGCAAAATTTTGACATTCCCAACACTGAGGTCATGAGGAGGAAGATGCTATCTGCCCTGGCCACCAGGTGGAGAGACTTCAAGACTTTCTTGACACGGGAGTATGTATTTGGAGAGCGACAAAATGAGACTCCCTGTCTAAAGTACCAGATCACTGATGAGGAGTGGATGCAATTTCGTGCCACTCGATTGGACCCTTCGTGGCAGGTTAGTTATTGATAACTCTTACATTGACACAAATACTTAAGGTATATTTTAATTAACCTCATTTTCTTTTTTGTATTATTGCAGGCTAAAAGAATAGCTGCCCAAGAACGACAGGCCAAGAATGATGCACCCCATCTATTGTCAAGAGGGGGATATGAAAGAAAAAAAAGGAAATGAAGAAGGCTAGGGCAGAGGCAGCAGGGGTTGAGTCTGCTGACCGTGTGGAGTCACCTCCCCGCCATGAGATGTGGATAGCAGCCCAGACAAAATCAGATGGGCAAATGACTTCTGAGTCTGCAAGGGTCGTTGTTGATAAAATAGTAAGTAAAAATATACAAACTAAGACTCTTCATTTCAACTCATTTAATTCATAAGTGTAGTTTAGGGTATACTTATTGTTAATATGTTGTAGGAGGGTTTAGTTGAGCAGAGCACCCAGGGCTCATTTTTTTCCGATGGTCAGAATGATATCCTCACAACGGCCATAGGAAGGCCAGAGCACGGAGGCCGTGTGCGTGGTGTTGGTGGTTCTTGGAGCCACCGAGATTCCTTTGGTGCCCGATCATCGAGGAGCACTGTTGACTCTTGCAGTCAAGAGGTTATGCAGAGAATGGAGCAGAGATTGGAGATGCAGTTTGAAGAGAAATTGAAGAATATTCAAAAAGAGTTTGAACAGAAGTTTGAACTTTTGGCTCGTTCTCAGCAACAGACTGCAGTTGCTCATGATGGTGTTCGAGTCAGCACTAACACTACAAGAAAATTCGGTATTTCAGACGGCAAAAATCCGTGGGAAATGCCCAAAATCCGTGGGTATTGAGGCATTTCCGACGGATTACCGACGGACACTAATCCGTCGGTAAATTGGTCGTCTGAAATTTACCCACGGATTTTTATCCGTGGGTAACTTTCCCACGGATTTATCCGTGGAAAATTACCCGAAAATTACCCGAAAATTATAATTTTTTACCCATCCCTGTACTACTCCAGGTCAAGCACGCTTAATTGTGAAGTTCTTATGAGTAAGCTATCGAAATGTATATGTATGTTGTCAGTATAACTTGTACAAATTAATTCATTTAAGTCATCCTCAAATATACAATCTCATATTTATACTATAATAATAATATATAATAATTTTATATTACAAATAATAATAATTAATAATAATAATATATTTAATTATTATTTATTTATATGTACTTACTTTTATAATTAACGTCTACTTATTTTTATTTAAAATTATAATTTAAATTATTTAATTTTATAATTTATAATGCTAATATAATTTAAAAAATTACAAATATTTATTTAATACATACTTATAAATTAAATTTTAATATTTTAAATAAATTATTAATTAATTTAATATATCTATTTACCTTAAATCAAACATATAAAATCAAAAAATGTATTTATCCTTGTTGTTTTTTTTTTCTAATTATCAACTATTAATAAAATACTAACTTAAAATCTTATCTAATTATATATAATATTCTCATATCAAATTTAAAATCAGATATTAGTTATACAAAAATATTAAGATCATATAGTAAAACCAGATATTAATTATATAAAAATATTAAGATCATATAGTAAATTATCAATAAGATTTTAGTTAAATAATTTAAAATAACTAATGTTTCAATTATATTGTTAATTCACAAATAATTTATTCCAAAACTAATTAATTTTTTATATTAATTATTAGTAAAATTTAGTAACTTTTAATTTAACAATTAATTAGATCGATAAAATTCAACACACGCCATGAGTTACTGAGCGGAATAACTTTATCAAAGAATTATTTTATAAGTTATCTTAAATCAAACATATAAAATTCAAAAAATGTATTTATCCTTGTTTTATTTTTTAATTATCAACTATTAATAAAATACTAACTTAAAATCTTATCTAATAATATCATAATATTTTCATATCAAATTTAAAACCAGTTCTTACATTTTCAATAAATATAAATTTGTCTGAAATATTTCATCAATAATATAGCTTTTCCTACAAAAATTTTCTCATCGAAAATATAAATTTTTCAACAGATTTAATTTTGTTTTATAAGAAATCATCTTCGATTAATATAACATTTTGTATATATGATTTAAGAGTAAAATATTTTTAATTTAACGGTTGAATTTACAAAATTCACATTTAATATAAAGTTATACGTCATCTTATAACTGATTTTGTCTAAAAAATAATAGATAATCATACCCTTAACTGATTTTTATTTTATATATTCTAATTTTATTTGTAATAATATGATTATATATTTAAATAATTTTTTAAGTACATTTTTGTCTTTTCACTTAAAATATTTGAATTTCCATATTTTAATTTGAATTATTTTTTAAGTATAATTTTGCCTTTTTGTCTTAAATTTTTGAATTTCTATATTGTAATTTAAATAATTTTTTATTTCTATTATTTATTAATTCTTCTCTTTTTTAATGTTTTATAACATTATTAAAATTTTATAATTTTAATCTCTCTAATTTTATCTTACTTTTTATTTTATAAATATAATTTGGATTATTCATTTTATAATTAAATTAATTTTTTAAAATTTTTTATGACTTTACATTCTATGAATGTATTGAAACTCCTCAATTTTGAATTAAAAAATAATAATTTTTCACAGAATTTCCCACGGATTTGTCCGTGGGAAATTTTGTGAAAAATTATTTTTTTAAAATTCAAAATTTTATTAAATAATTATCTTATTTAAATATATTAAATCAATCATAATTATGTAAATCAAAACAAGTTCATTCATACAAAATAAAATGTCATACAAAATAATGTACGATCAGTAGTAGAATTATAACATAATGTCTAATAATCAGAATATCCATGTTGTTGCTATCTAATAATCAAATATTGAGGAATTTCAATACATTCTTAGAATGTAAACTCATAAAAAATTTAAAATATTTAATTTAATTATAAAATGAATAATCCAAATTATATTTATAAAATAAAAAGTAAGATAAAATTAGAGAGATTAAAATTATAAAATTTTATTAATGTTATAAAATATTTAAAATGAAAAGAATTAATAAATAATAGAAATAAAAAATTATTAAAATTAAAATATAGAAATTCAAAAATTTAAGACAAAAAGACAAAAATATACTTAAAAAATAATTCAAATTAAAATATAGAAATTCAAATATTTTAAGTGAAAAGACAAAAATATACTTAAAAAATTATTAAAATTAAACTATTTAAATATATAATCATATTATTTCAAATAAAATTAGAATATATAAAATAAAAATTAGTTAAGGGTATGATTATCTATTAATTTTTAGACAAAATCAGTTACAAGATGACGTATATTTCTCTTTATCTATTATATAGATAATCAAACAACTATATATTTAACTATTTTTCTTCTATTCATTTTCTCTGTCTTTATCTCTACTTTCTATATATAGATTCATTGAAGTTTTAAATACTCATATTTATACTCGTTACTTTGTATTTTACTGATTTACTTAAATATAAAATTCAGAAATCAATAAAATGTAAATTTAAGAAATTACTACAACTTAAAGAGAGATTTTTAAATCAATCAGTTATTAGGAACAAAAATAATTATTTAGTGTAATTATTTTAACTTTAATGTTTTAAGTTTTAAATAAAGAAGATTTAATATAGAAAAAATTTCATTAACCCCTACTTGAAGTTTTTCTCAATAACGTCATACATATATCTCTTCTCAAATTTTTAAGTGAGTATTAATTTTCTTATTTATTTATTGAAGTGGCACATACAACTACTTATATATGATAATACTGTTTATATACTATTAAGAGAAAATAATTTATTAATACAAATATCAATAATTAAATGCGATTTGATCTCTTATTTCATTATTTCAACTTTTTTGAAATTTATTTTAAATATCATGCACACTGTGATTTAAAAAAAAATATTAAATTTAAGTAATAATTTTAAAAATGAATTGAAAAAAATCTTATTTTCAAAATTGAAGATCAATGAAAGTTTTCATCAAAATGACATAGTATTGGATGTAATTTAGAAATAAATGATAGATACATATATATGATTTGCAGAACATAATTTAACTTTTTTCTCCCTTATTTAATTAATAACGTTATTTTCAAAGAGATGAGTGATTTTTAAAAATTAAAGAAAAGATGTGTTATTCTTAAATTTGAACGTCATGTGTTGGAATTTTTCAAGATAAGTAACAAAAAACACATTTACGCTAATTAGTTTATAATTTATAATAACCTAAACATATAATTATATAAAGGTAATATAAGTCATACCTCACACACTTTGATTTATATTTATCTTATTTATATTTTGAAAACACCCATATAATAATGAAAATATTATATAGTGCATTGTTGTGTGTATTGATGCGATTAGGATTGGTTGCATTTGAAAAATAATTGGCTTAAATTTTATTTAATAATTTCAGAGGTGGGAAACTCTGTCAGAAATTTCAGACGGATTTTAATCCGTGGGAAACTTCGTCAAAAATTTTAGACGGATTTAAATCCGTGGGAAATTCCGTCGAAAATTTCAGACGGATATAAATTCGTGGGAAATTCCGTCGGAAATTTCCCACGGATTTAAATCCGTGGAAAATTCCGTCAGAAATTTCCCACGGATTTAAATCCGTCGGAAAGTCCGTTGGAAATTCCTTCATGTAAAAATCCGTGGGAAATTCCGTCGGAAATTTCCCACGGATCTAAATCCGTGGGAAATTTCCGACGGATTTTGGTCCGTGGGAAATAATCCGTGGGAAATTTGACTTTTTCTTGTAGTGTAAAGGGAGTTGTGCTGCTCTAGATCCCTCACCGGATCAGACTCACACTGATGTACCAAACCAGAGTGAGTTATATATATGTTGAGGATGACCCCCCACGGTTAGTGGCTATTGGCCGAGTATTTGAGGGTGGCTCAACCATCCATGGTGTCCCTCTACAGCCAGACTGGACATTGGTTGTGGTTGACCAAGTTCAAGATGCTGCTGCTCCAGTGCCTTTGCCCAATACAGAGGTTCAACTAGTGGGGCAGGCAACCGGCACATTTTTAGCTTGGCCAAAACGTTTGGTCATGCCACTTTCAGCACGGGCAAAGGTAATTATATTATTGCTCTTTTATATTCTTATAATTCTATTATTGTTTAACTAATTGTGATTATTTCTTTAGGATTTTATCAATCGTGGTAAGGAGGTCATGAGAGAACCTCATGTTGATGATGCTAATATCGCAGCAGTTGAGGATGATCTCATATCTAAGCTTCTAATCATATTACCACGATTAAAGAAGAAGCCAATTTTCAATTACAGTGGGACATTAGAGTTTTTGGAGTTGATAGCGCTGCTTTTCCACTATACATATCTATGCCTGATGCATTAGAGATTGTTGGGGGAAACTCCATGTTAAGTATTTCTATCATACAATTGTGGGCCATGTAAGTCATATTTTCTTTTATGAGTCTAAATTTACAATAATTACATTTAACTTATAATAATTATTTGTGTTAGGTACATGGACAAATTGAGTGTGGAGCATGCACAAGCAGAAGTATATGGATTTATTGAGCCTCAATCAATCCAAAAATCAGGAAACACTCAGGTCCAGATCCAGCAATATATGCAAACATGGATGAGTGACTCGAGAAGAGATATATACATGGCTTCATACATTGACGGGTTAGTTTTTTAATTGGTTTTTTAATCATGGTAATTTTATAACTAATTTGTTTGTTATACAATGTAGGTCTCATTGGCAGTTAATGGTAATCATTCCTAAGGAATACACCGTGGTGTGGTTTTGTTCACTACATCGAAAACCAAGCCACGAAATTAAATGCCAATTGCAAGGGTAATTAAATTTTTTCATTATGTTTTAAAACTGTAATTATATATATTGGCTAACATTTATTTTTATTTCAATTAATTAGAATCGTGTCTGGAGTTAATATTTTAAGTGGAAGAGCCAGATCATCAAAGTCATTGCATTTCATATACCCTAAGGTTAGCAAATTAATTCATATAGTCAATAATATTTAAATTTATTGACTTTGGAAATAATAGTTATTTGTTTCTCATTTTAGTGTAATAGGCAACAAGACTCGTTTGAATGTGGCTATTACATCATGTATTGGATGAGAGCCATAGTTTCTGCGGGTATTATTGATTCTTGGGCACAGGTAATTCATATCAAAATTTATTTAAGTATATTTACCTTTAGAATAATTAACATTACATATTAATGACACTTAAATTAATGTTTCAGGTCTTTCAAGATCCATCTCCATTGCCCGAAGATGAGATGCTCAAGATAAGAGAACAATGGACAACTTTTTTTCTTCAAAGTATATAATAGTTAGATTTCTAAGTTTAGTTAGTTAGATATTATGTTTATAGTTTGATAGTTAGTTAGTTTAGTTAGTTAAATAGCATTGACAAACATATATTTTATAACTTTTTTAGGATAATAGGATTTACATTGTCATAATTTATGCTTTTTAAGATTTATATATTATTTTCTTTTTGTCATTCAATTTTGAAATATAATTTGAATTTCTATTCTGGACTGCCTGGTTTAGATTTGGTATTCTGGACTATATATATGCAGGTGTTGGGTATATCAAAAATTTATAAACGTTTTAAAAAAAACCCCATAATTTTACGTCGGACATGGCTTGTCCGACGTAAATTTACGTCGGGCCTTGCAATGGCCGACGTAAATTTACGTCGGACAAGCCATGTCCGACGTAAAATTATGGCATGCTTTTTGTCCCTTTTTACGTCGGGCTGGGATAATGTCCGACGTAAATTTACGTCGCGTTTTAGAGGCAACGTAAATTTACGTCTCCCGTATTAACGTCGGAACCTTTTCCGACGTAAAAGGCTCAAAATACCCGACGTAAAAGACCCTTTGTGTACTAGTGAATAGGTTAAATGGTTCCGGGTCAAGTTGGCTCGCAAGTTTATGAGTTGGCCCGTAAAATTAATAAGTGAAATAATATAAACTATTATCAATTAGTAAATATGCAAGTTATTATAAAATAATAGATTATAATAGTAGTAATAAGCTTTCACTTTTTTTTTTCACTTACAAAGTTGTAATTACAAGTTTATAGTTAGAATTAACCGCTATAAGAGTTTCATAGCTCTAGTTGCTCTCTTGATGACTTGACCTCATGATTCATCATCTTTGTTCTATTTATTGAAGAAGACAAAAACATAATCATGCTTGTATTTGTGCTCATAGAGTCATGATAAAACTAAAAATAACAGTATTAATGATGAAGACCAAGATACCGAAAAGACTAAGGAAACAAAGTCTAATACCTCTAAGATATGAGATTATTATGAAAAGTTTGGTGTAATTGATCGGGTGAATAAATACAAATGCAATGATTGTGAATCATATGCATGTAAAATTATTAGGTGTTTCATGACAATATATATTATCAAGTAATAATGTTATTATTATTATTTTTTTATTATTGTAAAAAATTTATTTAATTTTTTAAATATATTTTTTAATTAGGTTGATTTGATCTAGTGGCCTGACATAAGCATGATTTGACCAAAAATGACAATTCGAAAAAAATATAAGACGTCAGATCAACTTAACCTAAAATAATATTTGACTCGTATAAATCAGGTTGGATTCAACAGACTCAACCAATTTGACACATCTACATTTGCCACACACTTAACACTTTGAATCATCTATCTAGATTTTGTTCCTCATATGTTTTATTACTTTTTCTTACTATGCAAAATAGATTTGTATTATCTACAAATCAAGTCTTCTTTTTTTATTTTTATAAAAAAATAAAAAAAAAAGCTGAATTACTTTTTACTATCTATGTTTCACAATTTTGTGAATTTCACTATTCAACTTTTAAATTTTTATACATTTTGTGATATTGTTAATTGATCGCTTGACATCATTGTTGATTGCTACATGATGTATGCGTCTTTAATGCAACACTTTATATTATGTCAACATACATATATTACATCATTAATCAACAACTATGGTCAATATGTCACGTTAATTATAAATATGTCATGATAATAATTAATTAATGACATTAGATAGTCAATTAATAAGATAATAAAATATATAATAATTTAAAAGTTGGATATCAAAATTCAAAAAATCATGAAATATGAGTACCAAAAAGTACATTTAAACTAAAAAATTGTATTAGTGAATAATTTTTTTTAATTATCATGTGATCATAAATCACCAAGATTGTTGAATATGATTATAATTTTCTTTTAAATCATAAAAACATGAATTTTAATTAATTGTTTGGGAGAGTAAAAACTTTTAAATTAATAGTGTATATCTATTAAATTAAAAAAAAATCCACCATTGAACTTTTGATAATAATTTCCTATTTCTGAATATAAAATAGGCTATACTTTTGATAATAATTCCCTTTTTTATTTTTTATTTTTATTTTTATATTTCCATGTCATTCAAGTTGCAATGATTCAACAAGGAAAATGAGGCAAAAGTTAAAGGTTGTCTTGTATCTTTTTCGAACGAAGGAAATATATATCTAGTAACAGGTAATCAGGAATCGAAATAGTTTGCTTGATGTTCTTAAGTTGTACTTTCAACTGCTTGAGTTTGGCTTTGAATATTTGAGATACGAATAATGTTTCTAAAATTTTCTAAATACGATACTCGTACAATCACAGCCAACCATGGCAATGAGAGGTTTAGACATTGTCACAAGGAGCCAAGAAAGTAGCTAATATTCGTCATCACGAGTACCACATAGTTCATCTGCTTTAGAACCATATTTTAAAGGAATTGCTGGTTTGGTTGACCTTCAATGAAGCAATAAAATATAAATCAATACAGTATGAAAAAAATTTCGTTACTTTCCCCTTCAACTTATCTCTCTCTTGGCACTTCTGATGTTGATGCAAATTTGGAGGAAATGCTAAAAGGCATATAAAGACAATATAAATTTTTTTAATTCACGTAGTATTTCAAATTAAAACACTAATTTATACTCATGAAACATGAATTTTATTGACTAAATATTATCTTAATATTGTGAGAATTGATCTGTAAAGCATCCCTTTGACTATGAATTAATTTAGAGACCTTCAACATGTGTTATATAACAATACAATAATAACTATTAAAAGTTAATGGTTGTAATTATAGTAAAACATATGCACATGTAAAAATAAATACATGAAGTCTTATAACAAATTAATTATTGATTTCCCAATTCACCTTATCCTCTACCATGACAATTAAGTAGATAAATTTCGAAAATGTATTAGCATGCATCTCATTATGTAACTGAAATGATATCATTTATGGAGTTTGATGGAGTTCGAAAAGAATGTTATAAATGGATTGACATTTCAACTATCTTGTTTGTGATTCCTATCCAATATTTTAACCAATTGTCATATTCTCTCTTTTTCAACATATGTTGTTATAGGTTATAGTGACACACAATATATGTTGTTAAATCTCATTCAAAATCAACACAAAAATTGTGTGTGGGTATATATCAAATAAGTTTATACCTACATAATTTTTATCTATAGTGATATTTTTTATATGTCACTAAAAATAACATTTCTTGTAGTGTCTCTCTTTTTCAACATAATGGATAAATGAAAGATCGTGTGTTATACAATTATTTGAAACTTGTGAAAGTATAGAAAAAAATTATGTATTTAAAAGAAGAAACACTACAAGAAATTATGTTTTTAACTGGGGTTATTTAACTGGGATTACTTTAACCCCTGGAAACGTAAACATTTACGGGAGTTTTAATAACCCTAGTTAAATTATAGGGGTTTGATTTCAAACCCCGGGAAAGTGCCAAGTGTTTTTTAGAAACCCTGGGTAATATTATTTTAATTAATTAAAATATTATTTTTTAAATTTTCCTCCTATTATTTCCTTTCCCTCTTTCTAATAAAGACATCTTGTTCAACCCGCCGCGGCGTCAAAACCCTAGGAAAGAACTCCGGCTCACTTTCATTCCCCTTCACATTTTCGACAAGAAACGCTTCCTCCACATCCACATCCACACCCTCTTTCAACCCTCGCGATTTCAAGTAAGAGTGGACCAGAATTCCCAACGACGCTGCCAACAGAACAACCAAAACCACGGCAAACGCCCAAGACACCAAAGTGCTGGGGTTGGGCAGGAACCCGAAAGCCAAGAGGTAAAGGGCAACGACCACGACGATTGTGTTGAAAACCCCGAAATAGGATGAGTCTTGGTCTTCCTCCTGAGTGACAGCGGGAGGAATCTCGCGGAGGAAAAAGATTCCAGAGAGGCAAACAACGAATGGAACGAGAGCGAGCATGACTAGAAAGGATGTAGGGTCGTCGACGAAGAGAGCAGAGCAGAGGTCGGTGAATATGGTGGTGCTTAAGCCGACATAGCCTTTGAGAATGCCAGAAACGGGGCCTTTGTTGCGACAGAAGTTGTGGATGCAGGTGACTAGAACTGCCGTGTTCATCCAAGTTGTGCCATTGCCATTTTTTTTTGTTCTTTTGTTTTCTTCCATTCGTTTGTGTGATCCTTTTTAGGAGTTTGACTTAACGAATGAACGATTTCTTGTGCCGGAGATGCTCTTCCGACCTGCTGATTTGGGTCTGTCATTACGATGTGATTTAGGTTTATTCTTTAATTTTGAGGGATTTATTATGTGACTTTAATTGTTTACAGGAATGAACCATGTTGGGATCGTGGAATGTATTGTGCATGCTGTTAATGCGTGCCATCCGCATCTCCACCCTGTGGTTTCGGTTGAAGTCGAGCAACCTGTTTTTCAGTCTCAGAAGAAGGTATAACTGTTATGCTAGCTGAGTTTTGGTTGTTTTATGAAATATTTGCATTTGGATGTGTGTTGCTTGTATAGAATTTATAAAATGTGGATTCATGTTAGTTATGTTCATGGCTTGATTGATATTTTCGTTGGACAAAATTAATTACTTGCATAACTTTGATTTAGAGTCACAGCTAACGAATCCCTTTTCAAAGTGCAAATAAATTAATCCTTCTTGGTTTTTAGATTTTACACAACATAAAGCCATCACCCCACTCACCACACTATATATTCCTGAAACAGAAACACTAAGCCAATAGCAGCAATGGTTAGAGACACAGAGCCTTTACCGTATGATGCTGTTAATGGACAACAAAAAGACTTTGATCCTAGTGCTCCTCCACCATTTAAGATTGCAGAAATAAGAGCTGTCATACCAAAACATTGTTGGGTAAAGAACCCTTGTGAGATTCACTGTACTGTTTCCATTGTTTGTGTATCCATATTATTTGGTGAGTGCTTTTTGACTTGGAAGTTGGAACACAACATTATTATAGTATAGTTCAAAAATAATGGCTTTTCTTTATTTAAGAGGAGGCCTTATAACTGTTGATCGTGATTATGGTTGGATTAATAACATCCACCATGACATTGGCACACATGTTATCCACCATCTCACTACTAGAAAAACACTATCCCTAATAAATCTGTACAAAATAAAAGGAATTGTGCACTAATAATAGAACACAATCAGTTCAAAATATATATCTAGCATTAAAACAGTTTTATTTATAAATAAATAAATATATAATGCATGTTTCAATATGGGAACTTATTTTTATTATGGTATATTAGTCGACTGTTGGAAAGATGATAGAGCTTCTTGGAGGGAAAGCAGGGGTTTCATGTGGCAGGTTTCACTATAGAAGTGCTTTTAGCCAAGTTTCCAATATTTTTATAACCGTAGAGATCGATTTGTTAACTTAACTACGTGGTTGATGGTATTTCTATTTTTCTGCATGTTTTTTTACTGTTTAGCTTAACTAGGTGGTTGTTGGTCAGCTCATGTAATTAGTGTTTAGGGTGGCTAAATTATCTTGAATTAATAATTTTTGCTCAAAATTATCAAGGCCAATTACCTTTTGACTTGGCTATGTTCAATAATTCACCGGTTGTGTTTCAAAATGAAATCACTTTTTTCAATATCTAATATTGTATATTTTGTGTTTCTAATTATGATTTATGTTTATATTGTAGGTTTCTGATCAAGGAAGTGTGCCAACATATGAAACAAATTCTCAACGTGAAATGGGGTGTGGGTGATAGCTTAAAAGCACATTAATTAATTTGTAGTTGATTTGTGCTTCATTTTTTGAAGATAAAAACTGTGTGCTAGTTTATTTTGAGTAATTTGTAGTCTATTTCTTCTTTTAGGAGTGACTTCATGAGAATACTCCTTTATTACTATTATGCTACATTATGTTAATTTTAAGCTTCATACCTTATGCTAGAAATATAAATTTAGTTTATATTTATAACTTGCAAATTTGATTTGATTTACAAACTTTATTAATAAAAATAAGATCTTCTAAAAACTAGTATTATATATATATATATATATATATGTGTGTGTGTGTGTGTGTGTGTGTGTGTGTGTGTGTGTGTGTGTGTGTGTGTGTGTTTGTATATATACACAACAAATAAAAACAATAATTTATGAGAATAATAGTGGTTCAAAAACTTATTGACGTACACAATTAAGAAATAAATGTTAAAATAAAAATAACAATGATGAGGTTAAATAACCCCTTCTACAAATATTTTATAGTAATTAATCCTCAACAATTAATGGGAGTTAAAAATTGCAGACAAGTGCAGCACTATATTAGTTTTTTAAAATTTTTTTAGGATTATTAATCTCTATTAATTAATAGAAATCTCATCTAATTGTCAAAAGTTTACAAATCGTGAGGAATTAACCGGGGTTCTAGAACCCCAGGCAATCATTTGAGGTTTTTAAAACTTCTGGTCATTAAATGGGGTTTTAAAACCTCTGGTAATTAACTGGGGTTTAAAAACCTCTGGTAATTAACTGGGGCTTTAAAACCGCTGGTAATTTAATGGGGTTTTAAAACCCCCGGGAACATATGCGTTTACCCAAGGTTCGCTAAAACTGCTGGTAACACGTTACCGACGGACAATTTGGCTGCGGAAAATGCAACCGCGGGTAACGTCATTAACGGGGGTTTTAACCTCAAGTAAATTTAAAATTAACCTCTACTAAATCCATTTTTTTTTGTAGTGAAATTTTTATTGATTAAAACTATTATAGGACATAATGTTCACATTTTGAACTTAGTTGGAATTAAAAAAAATTTAATTTTAACTTTGACAGATGAATAATAAGCTTTGAAGTCTACATATATCTATTGCCATCAATTGAGGAGGGACATTTATTGTTGCTGATAGTGTATAGGTATAATATAGACAGTAAAAGTAACAACTTTAATAGTATTTTTGTGTAAAATCAATTTTGGTTGTAAGTTATTTATTTTAGTTGGAAGTACTTTTGAGCGATTTTTATTTATAATATGGATGAGTTATTTGGAAGAAAAAAATAAATTTTATTACATGAAAAATACTCATCCAATGATTACTATGGAGCGTGTGTAAACAAAATTGTTAGGGATGAATACCTCTTTTTATTCTTTATCCTCTCATTGAATGAAATCCTTTTTTTTTTTTTTGAAAAAATAAAGGGCGCAGGGCCATCTAGCTAGGCACGTTCCTTCATGATTGTAAATTCGAGGCAAAAGAAAACGATGTTATATATAGTCTTCAGGTGATGCAGTGGCAAATGCAAGGAATATAATTAATTTGGGAAGGTAGCAATTACTTATCAAGGATATTTAAAAATAAAATAAGATTGATGGGTCTTTTCACATTAATTTTTGCAATTCTCTTTACACTTATTGGAAGACATTTTCAATCTCTTCTTTAGTAGTATTTATCAAATCATTTAACACTTTTGTAAAAAAGTGCAAGGCATTAATGATGTATCGATAATCAAACAATATATTTTACTAAAACAAATGATTATGTTCTTATCTTTTGCTACCTATAAATCTCCTCACCTCACGTATGCAATGTCTATTCAACTAGCTAGATGACCCACATTAATTTGCTCATTGAAATTTGCAACTGGCTGGACTCTATTTGTCAAAAATACACTCCTATGAGTTGGTCCAAATCCATATTTCCATACCTACCTACTCCAAGTAACCTAGCTAAATCCAAACTTTAGGATTACCTTTCAATTTCAACCCTCCTCCAACTCCTGTTCTGCGTAAATTTTCAATGCTGTGTATTTGATGTTGAAAACTAGGGTTGGAAAAAATGGTTCTCTTTCTCCACGTATCATTCGTGTGTCTTTTCCTGCATGTAGTTTAGAGGGATGAATAATAACGTACCTAGTAAAAACACGCAAATCGCCAATGTTATGCTCAATGCTTCTCATTCATATGATAAAATGTAAAATGCATATTCCGAATGAATTGATTGAAAATTAGAGTTCTTTTTTTGCTAAAAGATATTTTTTTGGCAAATCAAAATTTAGATTAAGATAAGTTACAACCTTATACAACATCAAAATCGATCGCTAACTTCTCTAAAAATATTTTAGTGAAATTATTTATCACCAATCATATCCACACATGCTAAAGATAATTAATATCGAGTATTTCATTACATTTTTAATACAGCATTACCATTGCTTTTAGTAGAAAAATTATTTATTAATCAAAAGTTGCATTTATAGAAAATTATAAAAGGTGAAAAGTAAAAAATATGAATAAAATAAATAATGTGATTAAAAATGTAAAAAAATTATAAAATATTATACTCACAAAAAAAACGAAGAAAAGATTGAATATTTTAAAAATTTTAACATAATAAATGTATTTATTTTATTTATTAATTTCATAAAATATTTAAAAAGTATAAATTTCAAATCAACAGTTGCAACCTTGAAAGAAGGAGTTTTTTTTTGAAAATGAGAGACTTGACTAACGTGTCAGAGTTCAAATTCGAGTACGAGGAAGCCACCACCGGATGGTGTCCTCTCTTCTACCGTCACACAAAGGAAGACAAAAACTATACAGAAAAAAAACAGCGAACAGTGAAAGATATTAATTAATGTTTTATAATATCAATAATAGAATTCAAATATTTTATATAAAAAATATTATTAACATGTTTTTAAAATGTATATATATATATATATATTATAATATTATTTACCTTCGACTCGAGATAAATTAGATTAAAACTAAATATTAGTTAAATAAAAAAATTGCATAAAATATAAATTTCATTAAAAATATTTATTAACTTTAACAAATATTTTTTAAATACTGATCAGTAAAATTGAAAAATAATTATAGTAAAATTTAATAAAAAGATTCACAACCATTTAGTTGCCTTGACTGTATGTGGTATAAAAGGTGTAAAAATTATTTGTGTAAAAAGTAAAAAGTAAATATTATAAATACAATGATATAAATATCTTAAATAAAAAATATAATCAATAAATTTTTTGATTATTTTATTTATTTAATTTTATGTTTCTTTTTCTTTAAATTATAAAAAAAATAATTATATTTATAGAATGTAAATTTAACTAATCTAACTAGTATATTTGGTGATATATATTATTAATTAGATTAACTATTAAAAAATTATATGTAATTATAAAATTATTTGGTAATTCATCAAATCACTTTATTTCAATATATAAAATGATATTAAAAATATATTTAAATTTCTTTTTAGATAACATATCTAAAATGGTTAAACTTTTTTGAAATTTGAGATGCAAAATCATGGGTCAGGATTCATTAATACTATAATATTAAATTAGTGAAATAATATCATCAATTATATTTTATGAAATGTAAATTCGGCTGGTCTAGTGATCGTATTTAATGATATTACACTTATGATTTTATATATTAAATTTCAAAATGATTTATCTCTTTCTAAATATGTTATCTAAAAATAGATATTTAGATGTATTTTGAATATCATTTTATACATTAAAATAAAATTATTTGATAAACTACTAAATAATTTTATAATTATATACAATTTTATATGATTAATTTAATTAATAATATCATCAAATACAATTTTAGTCAAATTTAATTTTTGTAAAATATTATTAAAGGTATCTTTTTATTAATTTGAGATCATGATACTTAATTTAAATTTATTATTTTAATTAATTTTTAATGTAAAAAGTATACTTTAAAGTTATTTATTTAATTTTAATTAATTATTCATTTAATTTTAAAATATTATTCATTTAGTTATACAATTTTTTTATTTAAATGATTAAAATAAAAAATTAATTAAAATAATTTACTGTATTATTTATTTATTTATTTTATCTTTTCTTTCTTATAAATTTTATTTCTTTCTATTTTATTAAACATATATAATATTATTTATTACATATTATTTACTTATTTATTTATTTTAATTAAATAAATATTTTAATCTATTTCTCTTTTCTCAACAAAGAAAATGAATTTTCCATCCTTGTAAGGTTGTTTACAGTGACAGTGGGGGTGAAAAGGACAAGTGCGTTAGAGAGTGACACGCGAGGAGAAGCGCGAGTGGGTGGAATCTAAGTGGGCCGGCACGTACGACAAACCCAAGATGTGTGCGTGTCGAAAAGAAGGGATAGCCACTGGAACTTCCCATCACCTGAAGACACGTGTCCACACGACGTGGTAGGCCCCTTTCTTTTCGGCAGACAAAGTCCCGCACGTGGGGCTCCGTGGGACCCACTTCACTTCCCCAAACCCCTCATTCCTTATCCAAACACGTGCCTTCATCCAAACCGCTCTTTCGCTTGCCAAAGCAACATAACGAATATGTCAACCTACACGCGCCTCTATCTTCTCCTTTTCTCTGCGTCGCTTATGGCCCTTCGATCAACTTCTATTCTTCCACTTTTATCCGTTCATCATCCTCACCACTAAGGATAAGAGAAATTTTACGGTGTCCATATTATTTTAGAAGGTACCGGTACAGTTATAATTATAATTTTATTTTATATTTTATATTTTTAATAATTTATTTAAATAATAATTATGATATTTTATTCTTTAAAATTTTAAATTATTTAGTTATTTTATTTTTATTTTATATATTCTAATTTTATTTGTAATAATATTATTATATATTTAAATAGTTTAATTTTAATAATTTTTTAAGTATATTTTTTGTCTTTTCACTTAAAATTTTTAAATTTCTATATTTTAATTTTAATAATTTTTTAAGTATATTTTTGTCTTTTTTTTTTTAATTTTTAAATTTCTATATTGTAATTTTAATAATTTTTTATTTTTACTATTTATTAATTCTTTTCTTTTTTAATGTTTTATAATATTATTGAAATCTTATAATTTTAATCTCTATAATTTTATCTTACTTTTCATTTTATAAATATAATTTGGATTATTCATTTTATAATTAAATTAATTTTTTTAATTTTTATAAATTTACATAAAAGAATGTATTGAAACTCCTCAATCTTTGAGGGTACCGTAGCAACTCCCTAACAATAATTCAGTATAGCATGGTATTTGGTTTTTATCACCGATTGACCAAAGTGAAGGGAAAAAATGTAAAAAAACACAAAAAAAAATGAATTACAAAATGAATTTTAAAAAAAATTGGTAAAATAAATCTGGAAAAAAAATGACTCAATGACTAAAAAAAACAAAAATGTTGAAAAAAAAATTGAGATAGAAAAAAATGAAAAACTAAAAAAAAAAAAAGACTGATGTCGTTATGGGCCATAGCGACTTTTTGTCGCTATAGCCCATACCGACTTTAGGTAAAAAAAAAACAAAAATTTTGAAAAAAAAAGGCTGATGTCGCTATGAGCCATAACTACATTGTGTCAGCTTTTGTTTTTTTTTTTTTTCAAAATTTTCATTTTTTTAGTTATTGGGTCTTTTTTTTTCCAGATTTATTGTACTAGTTTTTTTTAAATTATTTTGTAATTCATTTTTTTGTATTTTTATTATTTCCATTTATATAAATAAATTATGTTCCTAGAAAAAATTTATTTTTTTTCATTTTTTATTATACACTATACACAATTTTTAAATAAAATATATCTGTTAAAAATTATTATATACTCAATATTCTAGTAAATTATTTTACAAAAATTTATTTAATTCGAATAAATTATTTTTGTAAATTATTAACTTAATTTCTTTTTTTTTCAAATTTTAATTTATATTATCAATTTCATATTAATTTATATTTATAAATTTATTATTTCTGTAATTTATTTATTATATACATATTTTTTTTCTTCTTTTTTATCTATTTAAATATTTATAAAAGTGGCGCTATGGCCTATAGCGACATTGTGTCGCTATAGGCTATAGCGCCACTATTTTTTACGTTTTTTTTTAAATTATTAACTTATTTCTTTTGTTCAAATTTTAATTTATATTATGAATGTAATATAAAATTATATTTTTTTTATTTATCTTATATGTAATTTCTTTATTTTTATATATATTTATTTTAAATTTATGTATTTTAATTTACTTATATTTTTCTAAATATTTTATTTTATATTAAAAATGAGGCACTGTAGGCTATAGCGACTTCATTGAAACCGTTTTTTGTCATCATGGACTGTAGCGACATTGTAAATATGACCTGAACTTAAAAAATTTCACGTGTTACCGATGTCGCTATAGCCCATAGCGACACCGTTAAAAAGTACCTCAAAAATATACATTATTTAAAAATAGCCTTATTTACGTAAATAATTTAGAAAAGTGCCCCAAATTAGTCAATCAGCCTTTTATCACCATATTCTTCCATTCTTTCAGTACTATATTACTCTCTTTGCAAATATACGTGACATTTATTTTCTTAATTAAAATTTTAGAAAGAAACAATGTGTTGTTTCAATCTTTTTCCGTTTTGAATTTGAGACATCATTTGATTAACTGAAGGGAGGGGTGAGAGTTCAAACATACACAACCATGTGTTAGTAAGTTGTATTTTTATAAATATAAATTTTCTTGTGTTTATAGTTTTTGGAGTATTTTTATCGATTTCATTCAGAAGATAAAATTATATTAATATTCATTATTTTTAATATTTTTATTTTAAAAAGAATACGTCAAATAGGTATATAAACCAATATTGAGATTTTTTCTAATTTTTAATGGGTCTATACAATACTGATAATAGTAAATTTAAGTTAGATCAATAAGTTCTTAATAACAAATTAGAGTTATATACAAAATTTAACTTCTAACTTTATTGTTATTATTATAATTTTTAATGATCGTTAAAAAATAAATATAATAAAATAATTAATTATAACATTTTTTTATAAAGATAGAAATAATATTATAAAAATAGTTACAATATAAGTGCCTAATTTAAATTCCCATGCTTCTATTATACCTTAATCTATTTTCCCAAAGTAGGCTTTACAACACATGTTTTAACATAGCAAACAATAAACAACATAAAACAAGAGGTTAAATTAAGTACAAATTCATTATTGCTTTTGTACACAATAAAAAAATGCATTCATTCAATTATTTTTTTCCTCCCCCATTTTAGATTATTTATGTGAATATTTACCAGTACAAAAATGGAATACAACATTAAGATTTAACATCGGTTATAAGTGACCCAATGTAATATAGGAGATGGTGCCAATTTTGAAAATAATTTCATTCTCTTAACATCAGTTATATTTTAATTGATAATATATATCCCATATAACTTTACTTGTGTAATTAACTGGTGTTGTATGTCTTATTATAACGTGCAAAGTGTCATTTCCCTTTTGCTTTTTCTCTCTCAAATTCATGTTTCTTTTGTTGCCCTCCTTAATTGTCTGTTCTGATCTCCTTCTGGTGCATTGTTGCTGCTCTCGTCCTCCCAATGAGATCACCGACACGTGTAGCTATTATTGTCGCCATTGCCACACTGTTTTCTCCCTGTTCTTTCTCACATCCTCTCCAAATAGGTGACCCCTCTTAGTTGATGATGAAGGTTTGTTGTTGGTATGGTTGTGCAGTTTGCATTCTAGGTGGATTTCAAATCTAGATGAGACGAGGTGAGGAGGTGGCAGATGTTGCATTTAATTATTATTTCCAACCAGTTACTCTACTTATTTAATGAAAATTCTTAATCAATTATCTCAACTTTGAAAAGGATATACATTGTCAAAAAGAAAACTTAAAAAAATATTTTTTTTATAAGGGGTATAACTTTTTCTAATCGGATCAGCTCCTAGTGTGAATCGAATTTCAAACACCGATTAAAAAACATAAATGTTGAATTATTTGAACCAATAACCTTTAGTTCTTTTAAAAAGAAATATGGTGACAAGTGTCATAAAAAAGTAGAAAATAATTATAATTATGAATAAGTAAAATAGTCAAATATATGTTTTGTCAATAAAATAAATGTTTTTATATTATAATTCAGAATACATAGTTCAAAAAGTGGATTTTTCATTTGCTTTTACATTCTAATATTTTCTCTTATATATTTAAATGTGTACTTCATACATTATTTTGATTTCATGATGAGTATTATTTTTTTATTTCATATTTATAAATTTTGTAAAAATTATTTTTGGGATTTTTAACACATTCCTCACATTAAAAAAATAAATTTTATAAGGTTCAATTATACTCATAATTTACTTTTCTTAATATGATATTAGAGCCTATTCTTATAAGTTTTTTTATATAATTTATTAGACTATTCATTATTGGATCATTGTCAAACTACTCACAAATATTTTGCTTTACAATTTTCATTTTTTAGATGTCTATGTGAGAAAGTATTAAAAATTATATATGAGGAAGGTGATTATAATAATGTGTATAAATGAAAATTGATGTTCAACTTACGAATTAGTTTTATAATATTAGGTTACGTTGATAATTCAGCTTATTAAATTACTTCTAAACACGCACTAAAATGAGTAACGAGTTAATTAATTTTCTTAACGCTCACGAGTCACGACCCGATTTGATCGTAGATTAATTTCGGATTATTCCTCTTTCAAGCGTTCATGGAGAGACAATGCCATGATGAACCCTAGTGGAGCTGCCATGAAATCCATTGAACACATATTGCATTGCCAGCTGCGAAAGAGGTTTTTTTTTTTTTTTTTTTTTTTGGTGAGGCTGCAAAAGGGGTTTTTGTTGAAAGCTAAAAATCGACTCAACATCATGCCATTAATGACTATACAGTACTACACTTTTGCTTCCCAACTTTAGACTCACTTAATTGTAACTCACACTTTGACTTCGAAGAATAAACGGCGTGGAAGAAAAGTAGCTAGCAGGCTGGACTACAAATTTTTGCTTCCCAGCTCCATCTAATTTCACTGTTTTGGAATCAAAGCAAGTACATTTATGTGACTTCCCCCAAAAGGCACCAATTTGCGGCACAAATATATGTAATAATCCTAATTCCCGGACTTTTTACACTTTTTATTCATTTTATGTATGTTGCAAAATACCCATGTCTAAGAAAGTGATTAAGAAATTAATAAAAAGAAGTTTTTATTTAAAATCATGTTTGAATTTGAAACATGTTATAGGACACTCAAAATCTTACGTAATTGAGAATCTTACATAATTGAGATTAGGAATAGTATAAACATTTTTTTCCTTTATCATAAAGGTATCTTTTCAAAAAGATAAAATCTTAACTACTCAACCAACGTCAAGGCCAATAATATCTTAAATTTTGTTACCCTAATTATAAATATCCAATTTCGTCTAGAAAACTATTTTTTTAAAAGGGAATGGAATAAATTTTTTAAAAATTATAAATAATTTATTTAATTAATTAGAAATAATCATCTTTGCGATGAACATTATAGGATGTTAATACATCTTCTACACATAACTGTTCTTGATTCTAAAATTTGTTTTGGTAGATCATTATTTTTCTATTATATTTTTTATAGTATTTTTGACTCTATTTTTTTAATATTATTTTCGCTGTCTTATAGTGATCTGGTTGCTACACTAACGATGACCACAAATTTACAGTCATAACAAAACAAATTAACATCGCGGTGAGAAAATGATAAATAAATAAAAAGAAGAAGAAGAAGAAAGAAAACTATTTTAAATTTCTTGACTGTGTCCTAAAATTATTGATTATTGCAGCAAAAGCTACCTCCAACTTGAATTATAATTGTGGGTTGAAGATACACGCCCAGCAAGGACTTCATCATATAATTATATGCCACATGCATTTGGCTAATAGTTATAGTTAGGTCAATTCAAGGACTACAATTAAGCAGCTAGCTAGGGTTACTTACTTTATTCTTTCTCAGAAATTAAGTTGAATTAACTAAAAGTATTGGGTGTTTCTTGTGTCTATGAATTAAGTTGAATAATGAAGATGCTTTATATGATGGCCCAGTAGCTACGACCACAGCCGCATTACTCGGTAACTTTGTTGATTCTCACGCGTTGGATCATTAATACAAGGACTTGAAGACAAGCTTATTATAGTGCTGCTGGTAGTGGTAGTGGTATTGCCCCTAATCTAATTAGTCTACGTAAATGGTTTTGAAAAGAAGAAGAAGAAAGAAGAACATGATTTACTCGTGCAATAGTTGCTGTATTTGGATGGTGGCCACACCCACCAGGGACTTTTAATTTTTAGGTGGACGCTTTCTTTTGTTTTCTGCCCTATGGGGTTCGCACATATATCATATCATTATTGTAATAAAATCGGTTTTGTTATTTTAGACATCAGGGGATGTACCAACAAGTCATTGGACAGATTGAAACTGAAAGAAAAGAAAACGTGTATATTGATAATAATTAAGCATGGTGTGTTCGAGTGTATTTTCATTCATTTGTTTAAGCTTATATTTATTGTATTTTGCTGTATTCATTTAGACTTTGTATGTGAAGTATTTTGATAAAATTAAATTTGTATAAAATTTACAATTAATAATCAAAGTGGCCGGAGTATTCAATCAGCAAATACTTCTATGAGTGTCACAGCAAATGTTCCTGATATTTGGTCCTATATATTTCAATTACTTTGCGGCACTCTTTTTGAACTTCCATGTTGGTTGAACATATACCAAAATGATTGGACGCACGCAGTACTTTCCTTTTTAGAAAACTAGGTAATAAATATTACTAGCCTATGGTCAAAGACTCAAAGTTCAATTTCTTTCTTAAGAGTTAAGAGCAGCAATATATATAGCATAGTGTTGGAGCACTAGTGTGGCATAATTAGAATGGTTAAACTGGGTTTTAGACGTCGGCCAATCCAGTATACCTTAAAAATGGATTGCATTGGGTAAAAAAATTAAAAAGCTTTTAATTCATTCAAAAATTTAATTCAGTCTATATTTTGATTCAATTTATTTGGATTGGATCTATCATAGGTCAAACTATCTATTTAACTCATACATTCCATCAACTCTAATTATATATTATTAAACGTATTATTTTAGTAATGTATCATTTTTTATAGAGAAAAATAAAATTGATGTTAAATAACATGAACTTATTGTAGATTTATCTATTAAGCCTCTAATAACATTTAATATCGATAGACAATTATTTCAATGACAATTTTTTATTATTATTTAAAATTGTACAGTTTTTAAATTAAGCTTAATTTTTTATGTATGATATTTAGTTTGACAATTTTTAGATTAGAGGTTTTAGATTAGTGTTTATTTTAAATTGAAACTAATTAGATTAGAGTTAATTTCAAATTGTAGGAACTAAAAGATTAATTTTAAATTTAAGAGATTAATAATAATTTACCATACATTTAAGAGATTAAAAACATATTTAAATTTATATTTTTTTCATACGATTTAAGTTTGTTTGATTAAACATAAAAATAAAAAAATTATTTTCATAACACTATATGTTTTGTTAATTATTGTATTTTATCAATAATTAGATGTTGGTATTTGGTGTTTATTGTTGAAAAACTCTAAGAATTTAAGAATTCTCATGAGTTTAGGTGATTTTGAGGGTTTTGAGAAAAATACATATAAGATTTCTTTTGAGATTTGAACTTGCACAAACTCGTTTTTTAGAGAGCCATAATGTGATAATAGTGGAGATGCTCTGGGACAAAATGTGACCTTTCTTCCTTCTGATTCCACAATGGACCTTTGATTCCTTCCCCGAAGCTTTTGTGAGCAACTGAGTAGTGATTCAAATTAGTTGAATTGAGGTTTGGAGTAGTGGTGTTCATGAGGAGTTGCTCAAAGCTCAACTTTCTCTTCTTCTTTCTTACACATTCCCTTTGGTTCGAGGTAAGGGAAGTTAGGACTTGATCTTTGATTGATTTTTGAATTCTCCATGATGAATTCTACTTGAATTGTTGCTTAAATTTCAAGCTTGGATGGATGAGTGTTGTTGATTTAAGGATTTGAGTGCTTGGTTTAAGAGTGTTTGGTGCCTTGGAAAAGATCGTAGAGTGTGAGTTTGTTTCATGGTTGCATGTTGAATTTCTTGATAGAAATTAGTTGCTAGTGACATATATATGTTGTTTGATATGTTGCATGCTTGGAATCTTCAAATATTAAGGTGGATTGTGAAACTTTTGTAAATTTGCAAGTGCAGAACTCCTCATTGTGCTGAGTATGGCTCAAATAAAAGCTTTTTTTTGTCTTGTTGATGTCCGGGACACGATTGGTGTTTTAGGGCATGGAGAGAGAGAAAAACTTCTAACTTGGTCATGTTAGGTGTGGTTTGAATGCCTCTTGGCATGAGTTGAGAGAATTGGCTCTATTTGAACTTATGTCGGGCGTCAATGAAGTAATGTCATTGAGTATAAAGAGAGAGACTCATCACTACCTAAAATTAATGAGGTCAGACGTGGATTTTGTCACGTCAAGCGTGAGATCCTAGTGGTTCCCTACCTTATTCATGTCGAGTGCATGTTGAATGGTGTCCAAAGTGAGTGAGACAAAGAGTTCCATGCCTCAACAACATCGAGTGCATGGTGAATAGTGTCAAACGTGGTATGCTTTGTAAAATTTTGTTGTTTACTTGATGATATGGTAACATGGATAGGTTATGTGAATCTATTGCTTATTGTGTATTGATAGTTGTAGTTGGTTATATGTATATTGATTTAGGTGAATACATACATATATATATATATATATATATATATTTATGATTGTTGAACTGTTGAGGTGTTAATGTGAAGAATATTTTAGACATTCAGGCATGATATGTTGAATAATTGTTGACCTGTTAAACTGTTGATGCTGAGAATGTTATGGGTATTTAGGCATGTTGATTGCCTTAGGACTAGAGGAAAATATATTTTTGAAAGTTGGATATCTCATTATGAGGATATTAGTGTGGTGCTCTATGAGCCCATTTGTTGGAAAACTCTCTTTAAGTAAGCATTCTCTCTTGAGTTGTTGAGTCTTTTCTAGGTTCTTAGTTATTGTTGAGTAAGGTATGAAGTCAAAAGTTAAACCTTAACTAATTATTATAGAAGTGCGTGTTATTCCGAGAATAGTTAGTGGGCTGAATCCACAAATCACATGGTTAATGCATGTCAATGTCATGACTAACTCATACCTAAGCTAGGCTATATTTGACGATGGTATTGGACTATCATAGTTTAAGCAGCATATGAGAAATCATGTTGTAGGGATTGGTATCACAATTGGTTGTGATATAACAAATGTAAAAATATTGGTTGGTTCGGTAAAGTCAAACCACTTAGACTGCTCACTTTTTTGTAGGAGATCCCCGGAGATAAATGCGCAATGATGCATGTAGTTGAAATGTATGCATATGATGTGGTTCGATCTAGTGTTGTTCATATGCTTCGATGATTATATTGTTGAATGTCATGCTAAGATGTTATTAGTTGCTATGTTGTAGATCATGAGGTGATATGCGTATTGTTTACATGTTGGTGTTGCAATACATTTGTTTACTTATATACTCATATATGTTCGTCCTTTTGAATACTAGCTTATTCTTGCATGTTTTCTTGATGGTTGGATTATGATAAACATGTTTACATGGAAGTAGGGCATGATTCGGCTTGAAGAGTTTGACATGTAAAGAGTCATGTTGTTGGATGACGATGTAGTTGAGAAGCTACTTCAGTATAATTTTGGGTAGTGTTTGTTGACCGACAACCTAAAATTACCTCCTTTAAAATTTTTGGATTATATTGTGTGTGCATGCTTGTATATTTCAGTTATGTATATACATATATATATCACCATTGTATGTCTAAGAACTATTTGTGTATTAACATTAGGTAGATGTGTATCTTTTCTACTCTTAATCGTTGCTTTTGTCAAGCAAAACATAATTTCTAAAAAATCTTTTAAAAAAACAATTCTTTAGACACATTAAAAAATTAAAAAAGTTCTTATTTTATTTTTAAAGAAACAGTTATATATACATATATATATATATATATATATATATATATATATATATAATTAAACAAACAAACCGTATTTTACTTTTTGTTTCATTAGAATTGAATAAGATTATTATAAAGAGCAAAATTTTATCTCCAAATTTTGATTATAATTAATTCAAAAATATAAATTAAATTAAATTATCATAATATAGATTGATTTACGGGAGATAGATAATGTAACCTTTAACGCACATCGAGATGGTTTTTATTATTGACTTGGGAGGAATGCACCTTTTGTGGACCAATAATACAATCATTATTTCCGCCACCATGCAAACGTCACTATTGGTTGGTTGGTTGGTTGGATAAGAACTAGTTGTGCCTAATCCCACACTGAATAATGAATTGTATTTTCAAGATTTTTAATTACAGTAAGCTGTACGTATTTTAATTTTACAATTTTTAATGATAATTAATTGTTTATTATAAAAATCAAGTAATTTTTTTTTCATTAATTTATTTTCATTACTACGATCAGCTTAATAATAAAAAGTGTAAGTATTTTGTATGATATTTTCAGTTCAAATTAAATCTAGTTGCAGCTTTTATACACCAAAATAATTTAAATTCTTAACTTTTATTCAAAATGCTTATAAATTAAATTTTTTTAGTCTTCTTTTCTGTAAAAATCACCCACCCATATATAAAAATCAATTTTGTCTAAAATAAAAAATCTAAAAAATTTCATCTTTAAGCTCTAACTTTACACATTGTATAAAGCCCTTCACAATTTATAAAAAAATTACTTAATTTTTAACTTTTAAACATTTTTGAAATTATTTCATATTCTAAATTCAGGTTTTAAACTTTCATCTTAATTATTTTAAAAACCCTAAATATTTAGATTATATTTTTGACATAAAAATACTTATTTCATTTGCAAAAGAAGTTGGAAGAGCATCACAATAGGAATATGACTAGAAACATGATCTTAGTCAAAGGTAGTAGCCACCCTTATTAAATTATGACTTTTATGAGGAATTGCAATTATTTCCTAACAAATTCAATTTGAAAGTTTGGCCCAATAAAAAGGAGCTAATGATGATTTATGATACCTCCATATTTTGATTCTTATTGTTAATATAATAATCAGCTACTAATTTACATTCTAGCTCTCACGTGATAGCACTTTTAATTGCCTTTGACCCCATGGATTTCCCTTCTTGAATTTGAGGGTTCTATCGAGAACTTTGCCTCACCATGAAGTGACCTTTCTCGTTCCTAGAACACATTATTAATATTCCAAATCCCCTTCTATTCTGATCACTGAAAAAATGTTGCATCTAATTTACATTATTTGACGAATTCATACTTCAAGACATTATCTTCTTAAATCATGTAAGCAACTTTATCTTCTTGAATATTTAAAGAGAAATATGAATTTGAGAATGTTATTCACATTACATGTTTTTTAATGGCTCATCTTCCGTCTTATAGGTAACATATTTTAATACATTCTTTTTAATTGTTTAATATAATTTTTTTTAGGTGAAAATAGAATGATAAATCTTAATTTTTAAATTAAAATAGTACAAACAAAATTATTATGTATCATTATTATTGTTATTGGTGTTATTACTATTTTTATCATAATTTTCATTATCATCGTTATTATTATCATCATTATAATTATTATTATCATTATCATTATTATTGTTATTACTACCATCAGTGATATTAATGATGATAACTTGGTAGTAATGATGGTCATAATTACTGAGATAAATGAAAAAGACAATTACAATAATGGTAGTATGTAATAATTTTATTTGTAATATTTTAATCTAATTTATTTTATTTTAATTTAAAGTTTGAGATTCAACATTCTTGCTCTCATCAAAGAAAATCATTATCATATGATACCATTTTATATGTGGGTGATTTAAGTGAGAACATTTACTTATATAAGAAAACATAAAAACAACTAATAATAATCTTTAAATTATAATAAACGTCTTAAGTTAAAGGATTAAAAATAAAGCTACTACGTACTGTCACATCAATATAATTATCTTTATTATCATTATTGTTATTATTGTCATTGTAATTGTCACTATATTACTATTATTATTCACGTTGTCACTATATCACCATTTGCAATTGTTGTTGTTTCCTCTATCATTGTATCATCGGTGTCATTATTATTATTAATAATAGTAATGATCACGATAACAATAATAATAATAATGAAATGACATGATAATGATGATGAGGATGATAGATTTAATCATAATGATGATAATATATAATAATTTTATTTATAATTTTTTGTTTAAATTATTTATTATTTTAATCTTAAAATTAGTTTTAGTTGTTATCATATTTTCATATAGGTAAGTATTTCCACTTGAGTGTCTCTTTCAGTATATATACTTTTTAATAGTTGTCGGTCTGTAAAGGACAATTGTTGTCTTTGTAGGTTTATAGTTAGCTTTGAACAAGTAATTGTAAAAAAGTAGCTAGAAGTTAAAGTATATATATATATATATATATATATATATATATATATATATATATATATATATATATATATTTACTTCTATTTATGTGATTAAAAGCTTTTAAATATCTCCTTTACTATCAGTTGTTATCGGGGTACACTTATCTAATTAGAGCACTGCAGGACATTACTTGATGGACATTTTACATGTTTAATGAATGATACACTTGGTATAATATTTATTATTAAAAATTATTTTTATTATTAAAATATTTCTACTTCTTAATTTGGTGAATGTATGATTTTGTTTTTTGGTTTGCATTGATGCAAACGAATTTCTAAATATATTTTTAAAATGTTTTTATTAAATTAAATTAATTTTTTCACCAATTTATCATATTAATTTAGTTAATACATGATGTGATTATTTTATGAAATTTGTTTGAGAGGATATTTTATGAGAATTATTTTTATAAGGTTATTAAACAAAATTTTACGATTAATAATAAGATATTGTCTGCTTTAAACCTAAGCTTTCACGGTTTGTTTTTGGTCATCACCCAAAATGTCTCTTTTCATTGGAGTATGAATATGTTTTATAAGTTATTTTTTTTTTCTTATTGTATCAATGTGAGACTTATTTATATCTTAATAATCCAGTAATACATGAAAAATCGTGATATGTCAACTTATTCAAAATTATCATTGTTAGTGTAAAAAATTGATAAAATGATTATTTTAGTTAATCAGATACTACACTTTAACAGTTCAAGCTAAATTTTTAAAAATTTAGGAGTCCAAATTAAAATAAAAAATTTAAACCAAAGACAAAAATTATATTTTAATCAAATATATTTTATTAATTTATGCTTTTATTCCGTCTCACTTTTTTAAATTCGTTTTACTTGACTTTTTACTCTCATTTAAACTTTTATTAATTTGATTATTATAAATAAAATTTATTGTAATGATTTTTTTCATAATCCAAAAAGAGAGCAGAAGAAATTTCCTTTCTCTTCCACACAATTTTTGTAGTCTAGGGTTTTATTTTATTTATAAAATTACATTCAATATTTTATGGTTGAAAAAATAATTTTCCCCAAATATTTTTTTGTTAAGTGTAATTGAATATTTTATTGGTATACAAGTAGTAATTGAATATGATATTTACTTTTTGTGCATTTTAATTTTATTAAAATATTTTTATCAATCAAATTTTTTCATGAAAAAATTGATACTTTGTAATTATTCATGTAAATAAAAATAAAATTAGTTTTGGATTTTATGATTCACACTTTTGCCTTTTCTTTAATTTTTATATGATATATTAAATTGAATTATTTTAACTTTGGTTTAAATAAAAAAAAATGTATTAATAATATGTAGATCTATGGATCTAAATTCATTAGATATTCCCTCCCATAGGCCCATATATACGCAACATTAAAACGCTAGAGTGGTAGTTTGTCAATGAAACAACCGTCGAATTTGTTGTACAAATTTAATAATTGCATGTTGCTTAACCGCTAATGACAATTAAATCAGATTCTTAAATCATTTATAGTGGTCGGGTGCCGGGTGGTGCAAATTAACGTCATCGAAATTGGAAATCGATTAATAGCATGTTTGAAAGTTGAAACTGAAAAACATTTTTAGAATTTCTCTATTAAAATTATAGATTTTTTTTATAAAAAAATTCAAAAATACTTCTAACTTATATTTAAATAGACTTTAAAATACGATCTATTGGTACAAAATTATTCTGATTTATGTAATAGTTTTCAATTTGATTCTTAGATATATATATACCAGTTTCCAGTAGTGTTAAATGTTAAAAAAAAAATCACTTATAATAGTTTTACTAAATTTTAACTTGGGTACTTTTGGTGGAAGATATATATGATTTATAAAAATAAAATATTAAATAGGTAATGTCATGGAGAGTGATGGTTAAAAACATATTTAACGGGGGGAAAGTGATCGACAAAGGTACGTTGTGCCCATCATGGGCATCCAGAACTGAAAGTTCTAAGGTTAAATTATGTGACATTAGACCTTCAAGTGTCTTGTTCAATCATCTTTCCTAATCCTCTTTTTAATGATGACTAATTGATTCCTTATCTTAATTGGCTTCTTCATTATATATTCCATATTAAAAGCGATGTTAATCATGTTGAATTCTTGTGATAAAACCACACCTGTCGTCAACCAATTCGAGTTCAAGACATCAACTTGAGGAGTTACGTTTTAGTTTTTGTAGAACATTTAAAGCTTTCAATAATTAATCACATGTCCTTTTGTTCTGTTAATTTATTTTTATCCCGATTAAGGGAGATTTACAGTGTGTTTAGAGACAGAAGGGTCCAATCTGATGAGTTGGATACAATATTATATACTTTATTCGTAAAATAAAAACAAACAAAAATATATTTAGAATATAACTGTACTCGCTGAAAAGAAATAAAATAAAACATTAGCTTTGGTTAAAGTTGATGCTATTGCTAACTAATGAAAATTGATGCTAACTGTGATTTTAGTGTCGAATTTGTGTTAGGGTTGTGGCTGACACTAAATGGGTTCAAACTAAAATGTAGCGTAGGTTTTTTTTAGCGACTAACATTAAATTAAATAAAACGTTACTTATTTAATAATTTTATTGGAAGAAAAAAAGAAATAAAATAATATAATAGTTACTTATTTATTTTATTTTTTACTTTATTTTTCGGTAGAAGTTCGAATTAATTCCTTCTGAGTAGTAGTGTTAAATAAAAATGATCAATGAGCTTAAGGAAATTAACATAAATACAAGGCAATGTTATTTGCCTTGACTAATAACGGGTGATTATATTTGTATAAAGCTATTATTCGAGGAAGGATAGTAATTTTAGGTATAACTACTCGTGTCAATAATAACTATATATATATATATATATATATATATATATATATATATATATATATATATATATATAATTTAATTTAACTGTAAAATTAATTTATTTCATTGAGTTGAACAAGTTTATAAAATTTTATTTGTTACGTCATTAAATCAATATAATTTAACATATAATATGAAATTTTCACTATTAGAAAAGTGTCATTTTCTTGCAAAAAAAAAATATTCGTAGAAATTTTTTACGAATTTTCTTGAAATAATAATTTCACAAATTTTTTTTACGAATTTATTTGCGAAAAATAATTTACAGATATTTCTTATAAATTTTTTATGAAAAACAATCTACAAGAAATTTTTGTAAATTTTGCTACAATTTTAATGATCATAGAAATTTTTTTCCATGGTAAAAATTTGCAAAAAAATATTGCAAGAATTATATTTTTTTTTCTTGCAAAAATAAATTCACAAGTAATATTTACTAAATGGTTAAAAAAAATTGCAGGTAACTTTTCCTACCAATTTTAATCCGCTGGAAAAATCAAAAAAATATTTAAATTTATAAGTTTAATATTTAAAAAAAACTTCAAGTCCCACATCGATTGAAAATAAAACAATTAAAGAGTTTATAAGTTGGGATAACACTTACTTTACAAGTTGATTTGTATGGTTGAATGTTAGGCTTATAATCTACAATCTTAGTAATTTCTTTAATTTTTTTCGTAAAAGATATTATTGCAGAATTCCGTGCGAAAAAATTTGCAGGAAACTTTCCTGCGAATTTTTTTTTGCAAAAAGCTTTCTTGCGATTGTTTTTCACTAGAAATTTCACAGGAAAATTTCTTACAAATTTTAAAATTCGCAAAAGCATATTATCCACAAAGGTATTACTCGCAAATAAAATTTCACAAAAAAATTTGTAGGAACAACGTTTCCTGCGAATTTTTATGAAAAATTTGCAAAAAAAGTCGCATGTAATAAGAGAAATTCTAGTAATATTTAAAATGTAAGTAAATGTTTAAGGCATTATATATTGTTTGTGCATTTTGATTATTTTTTTATTTAGTAAAGAATCTCATATGTGTTTCTATTATATGTACAAGAATCTTTTAGATTAATGATAATCATAATATTATAATCAAGATTATAATTTAGTGGGTTAAGTGATTCATATTTGACAAGTATATCAATTGTCATAGGTAGTAAATTGGATAAAGGTCCAAATTATTGAATCCGTAGGGACTTGAGTTATCACTGTTTGCTAAATATTGGTACTAAATATATTAATGACAAAATTTAGAACTGTTCAATATAAAATGTAAAAATTGAATTAAGAAGACAAATACAGTAACATAAAAAAAAATGTTTGAAATTATATAATAAAAACAATTAAAGATTGATTTATTAATTTTTTCGTACAAATCCTTTTAATTTTTCATTTAATATTAAAATTATATAATTAATTCAACAACTTGTAATTATATTTAAACCTTTATTTTTTAGGTGACAAATTCTAGATTTTTTAAAGAAAATCTTAACTCGTTGGTAACTTTGGTTAAACAACTTGCATTAAGGTTACGTACTAAAAAATGACTTATAAGGTTTATCTTATTTCTAGTAATACATGTTATCAACGTTTTACCAATGTCTTAATTATAAAAGAGTTTTTCGACCTTGATTAAAAATTATAAAATCATGCATAGGTTATAATCAGACTAAAACAGATATTACGTATAACATAAAAACGATTAACTAAATAAAAATTTTATTGAATAAAAACACAAAGAACTTATATGGATATAGTAATTACCTCAATCTTTAACACTAGAGAACTTAACTACTAATGATTAAGGATTACATAAGAAAAAATGGATTTTTGATTGACTTGTGATTACAAGAATGCTCTCACAAGAATTCTCTCTAATATTTATAAATTGAAACCTTTATTTATAATATTTTGTAATGGGCTTTTTGTCGTATTTGCTTGCTTAGAGCGCCTAAATAGCTCGCTCTAAGAGAACTTATGTGATCCTTTAGGTGTGCTTTCTAGCTTGACTTACTCAAAGCACTCATGTGGTGACTTTGTGTGAATTTCCTTGGCTCAAAGCAAGAATTTTGCTTCTTTTAAGCAAAATAAATTCTTTTGCAGGGGATGTTCTTTGACTTAGCTCGCTTAGAGTAAGGTGTTGGACGCTTTATATGAACTTGTCTCATTCAAAGTGCCTAATTGATTTGCTTGAAGTGAGTTTGGGTTGAATATTCTAAGACCTATACACTGTCAGTGTAAAGTTGTTTTATACTGGCAGTCAATCAGTGTCGTTAATAGTACATTTTCGTCTGCTCATTTTATTGAATTAAAATAAAAAAGACATTATTAACGGCTCTGATTGATTGCCAGTGTAAAAAACTTTACACTAGCAGTATATAAGTGATTAACTCATATTCTAAAACTTCAAAATCCTTTCTCCTTGTGTTTCAAAATTTTAATAAAGAAAACTATTAAAAATATTTGAGATTAAACAATTTCATTATTTAAATAAAATTAACACTAACCATATATTTATGACAAAACAAAAAGACTCCAAAACATAATATATTTAATAATTATTTAAATTAGATAAAAAAATTGTAAACATATTTCACAATGATTATTAAGGAATGCATAGGAGAAGTAAAAAGAAAAAATAAAAAATTGTTCATTCCTATCTCAATCTCATATAAGCACTTTGACAATCATATACGCTGATAAGTTTTTGCTTCAATTAAAAATGATTTTTTATACTATCAAAATAATATTTTTCAAACTGTTGAAAATATTCATCACTTCATTGCGCAATTATAATTTGTACATATTTCTAAAAATTTATCATATCATCAACATCGGGACCATTGAATTTAACATAAATAATATTATTTGTAATAAATTTTATAAAGTTTTATCAGTTAATATAAATGTTATTTTTTAAATATCAACGTTAAAGATTATGCAAGTTTATAACTGTTCCTGTGTAAGGACACTCTTCTCCTGGCTCTCTCCTTAGCGGCCTTCCAGTCCTTCCAAGTCTTCCGTACCGACCGAACACTAGCTCTGTGTGGTGGGGGAGGGTACCTGCAAAGGCACTCCGACGATCAAGTCAGTATTCGGTTCAAAGCAATAAATGTGCTAGTTGAAATAGTAACGTACCTCATTTATGTCACATCACCTGTATATTTATAGTGACATATTTGGGCCTGGTGGGCCTTCCGTCTTGGGAGATGGGTAATACTGGGATTAACCTTAATCTTACTTAGATATACATGATAATTATCACATGATTTATCACCTGCTTATTATGAACTACCTCTTTTATGCCTTCGGCCAGGCCTAAAACCGAGGAGGCGTTCGGCCAAGGCAGAAGCCAAGGAAGTGTTCGGCCAAGGTAAAGGCCGAGGGGGGTACTCGGCCAAGGCAAAGGCCGAGGAGGTATTCGGCCAGGGCTAAGACCGAATGGGATCTCTGGCTTTGCGAGGGAACGAAGATATTTTGCCTGTCACGGGACCGAAGAGGTATTCGGCCTAGTCTGGGGCCGAATGGGTGTTCGGTTTGTCCAGGGGCCGACATGTCTTGTGACCTTTCGGTTTTGGTGGTCGTTTCGGTCCATTACCTAGCCCAGGAGGTGCCTACTAGTACACTTCCCCCCCAAGCCCGAGGAAGAAAGACGAAGGGGTTTGAAGACATTGAGTGGCCACGTGAGGGTCCGTACCCGTCTCGGGAGTCGTATCGCTTGGGTGAAAGGGACGTTTGCATGCGCAGCCGCCCTAGGGTTTGGTCCCTTAGCTGGCGGCGCTTCATTTAAGAGAGCATTAATTGGCGACCCTTGGGTGTCCGGGGGTTTGCCTATATATATGGCATTGAGGCAAGTGTTTGGGCGTGCCATTTGTTTATATTTCCTCTGCCCCGACGCCCTCATCGTCTCATTTGCCGAGTGTGCCGTTGAAAAGGTAGATTTTAGAATCTTTTTTAATGGCAACCGAGCCGATTGATTTATCATCTGGGTTGTCTTCGGATTCTAGGGTGTTATCGGTCGATATTGAGGCCGAGATGTTGGCCTTTAATGCCGAGGTCGAGACAGGGGGGTCTCCTCAACTGGGACGTAGCAATAGTGGGGAGTCAGATAGTTCGTCCGGTTCGGACATACCGGATGCGGAGATGAGCCGTGAGGATTATAGGCAAAAGTTCCCACCTTGTGAAGTGCCCGGCTATGAGTGGGTGGACGGCGAAGTGGCCGCCTACTTTTCTCGTTTTCATTCGAGGAGTACCGTAGAGCACCTAGTCGGAAGGTGCACGCTGGCTCGGTGGGAAGATGTGGAGCCTTATCCGGTTAAGTTACGCCGGTGCCGGGCCGAAGGTCCTGGGGAGTTAGACCTTGTATTCCTTGCGAAGCAAGAGGGTCAGGGTGATTATTTTTATATGTACGAGTGTCTTTTCCGGGAATTCGGGGTATCACTCCCTTTTGATGATTTTCAAATGGGGGTACTTAGGGTTTTGAATGTCGCGCCGACCCAGTTGCATCCGAATGGGTGGGCGTATATGCAAGCGTTTCGGGTGCTTTGTAAATATCATTATATAGAGCCTAGCGTAGGTTTATTTTTGCATTATTTCTGCACTCGTCCTTCGAATAAATTCGTGAAATGGTTGTCTTTGATTCGGCACGCCGACCGGCCACTCATGAAGCCGTATACTTCCTCCTTTAAGGGATTTAAGTCGGGGTTTGTTAAAGTGATGATAGACCCGGTCGCCGGTCGGAACCATTTTTACGATGCCGAACAAGATCCTCTTTTTCCTCTGTACTGGACTACTCAGCCTCGGAAATATGACGAATTTCCAGTGGAAATGTTGACCGAGGCCGAGGTGTCGGCCGCAAATATTTTGAATGGGTTGCCCCAGGGTATCCCGGCCCGGTTTCTGGTGCTGTTGCTGAAGTCGCCTCGGCCTCGGTTCGAATTGGAGGGTATGTAATGACTGTCTTATTGTTTTGGTCTTGTTAAGTTGATTTGTGACTCTTGTGTTTTTGCAGGTTGGATGGCTCAACAAGGTGCCGGCATTTCGTATCGGCAACTCATGAGGAACCGTGCCCCTGCTGGTTCGTCAGCCGAAGACCATAGGAGCGTGGCCATAGATCAACGGCCAGCAACTATGACCGCTCCGCCTCCGCGTCCCCCTGTGATCGCGCTTCCGACTTCGTAGGGGAAGAAGAAAAAAGACAAGGGAAAAAGAAAAGCCGACCTCTCTGCGGGGGATTCAAATCGGCCGAAGCAGCGACGGGTGGAAGCCCCTTCAACTGACTTGGCCATTCCGTCGGCCATTGTGGCTAAAGATTTCCTGTCCGAAGAGGTACGACCGGCTCGGATGATGTCGTCGGACTTGTTGTCGGACGAGGGCCACCGTATGCTTGATTCGGCGACCCCATCGGCTCAATGGGCGATGACATGTGAGTTGCAGGTTCGGGCGACGGCTATACTTCGGAAATTGGCCTTAGAACCTATGGCCGATGTACACTTGTTGAAGAGGAACTTGGAGGAGACAAAGTCGGCCCTTAACCAGTCCATTGAAGCACACGAGGTAACTTCTGCCGAAAAGTTATCCTTGGAAGCCGAGGTGTCCCGGTTGAAGGAAGCGTTTTCGGAGATGGAGGGCCGAGCCCTCGCTGCGGAGGATGCCGAGCGGGTGAGGGCCCGCGAATTGGAAGAGGTGAAGGCTCGCGAGCAACAAGCTAAGGCCGAAGCCGAAGCAGCTATGGCATCCTTTTGGGCTGAGGTGGAGAGCAAGATCGTTAAAGAGCACGAGGAAGGTTTTTGGCATTGTGCTCGGCAGGCGACCCATTTCGGCACTTTTCCTCCGGATTTTTCCTTTGAACTCAGCAAGGACTTCTTTGCTGGGGTGTATATGGATTATGCCGAGGCTGACCCAAATGCTGAGCCCGATCAAGCTCCTCCTCCTCGATCGGCGGCTCCTGAAGATCCCGGCACTACCTTGAACGATGATGAAGAGACCGAGCAGACCGAGAATGCTGATTGAGGGGTGGCTTGGTTCATTTTTTGCTTTTTGTTTTTTGAATACATCTGTTTTGTGAATGATGCATAGGTATAGGGTCTTGCTTTTTGATTCTTTTCAGGCCGTTTGAGCCTTGTTTACCTGTACCCTTCGGCCATTAGTGCCATTTTAACTTAATGAATTTATTTTCTGCGTATACCTTGTTTTATCACTTCTCTAAGATCTCTTGGACTAAAAACGATGCACGTCTAGACCGAAGTAAATATAACGTAGATGTGTGATTGCCGAATGGGGGTTATTCAAGACAATGTTGGCCAAGTTGAGTGTTAGTTCATCCTTGACCGAGCGAGGTTGCTCAGGAGGGAATTGATTACTCAACCTTGGCCGAGCGAGGTTGCTCGGGAGGGAATTGAATTTTCGTCCTTGGCCGAGCGAGGTTGCTCGGGAGGGAAGTGTTTACTCATCCTTGGCCGAGCGAGGTTGCTCGGGAGGGAATTGATTTTTCGTCCTTGGCCGAGCGAGGTTGCTCGGGAGGGAAGTGTTTACTCATCCTTGGCCGAGCGAGGTTGCTCGGGAGGGAATTGATTACTCAACCTTGGCCGAGCGAGGTTGCTCGGAAGGGAATTGAATTTTCGTCCTTGGCCGAGATGGTACTCAGGAGGGAAGTGTTTACTCATCCTTGGCCGAGCGAGGTTGCTCGGGAGGGAATTGATTACTCAACCTTGGCCGAGCGAGGTTGCTCTGGAGGGAATTGAATTTTCGTCCTTGGCCGAGATGGTACTCGGGAGGGAAGTGTTTACTCATCCTTGGCCGAGCGAGGTTGCTCGGGAGGGAATTGATTACTCAACCTTGGCCGAGCGGGGTTGCTCGGGAGGGAATTGAATTTTCGTCCTTGGCCGAGATGGTACTCGGGAGGGATTGATATGTCAACCTTGGCCGAACGAGAGTGTTCGGGAGGGGACTATATGCGGTTTGAAATAGAATGTTGACAAAAGATTGTTTCATTGATATGGAGCCTCATTAAAAACCTTTCGCCAGTAAAACCTCCTTTATATTTTTATAGGAGGAAAAAACCTGAGAAAGGAAAAGAGTGCTCCGAAACAGATTACATGGGATCCTTAGCTAAAGTAATGCTTTAAATGAGTTGCATTCCAGGTGCGTGGTATGGTTTTCCCATTGAGCTCTTCTAGTTTGTACGCTCCATTTTGCAAGTTATGTTTTATCCGATAAGGTCCATCCCAATTGGGTGCTAGCTTCCCCTGAGTCTTATCCTTGCGTGCTTCGCCCGTGACTCGCCATACTAGATCCCCTGCTTGAAACTGACGAGGTTTCACCTTGGTTTGGACTTTCCTGGCTGCCCTGGTTCGGCAAGCTTCCATATTGATGAGGGCGCGCTCGCGTGTTTCGTCCACCAAGTCTAGTTCTATGCTAAGGGCTTCCCCGTTAGTGGCTTCACTGAATTGTTGTCGGCGTAGTGATGGTTCCCCAACTTCCACAGGAATCATGGCATCGGTTCCGTAAGCCAACCGAAACGGGGTTTCCTTGGTGGAGCTTTGCGGAGTACAACGGTACGCCCACAAAATTTCTGGTAGGTGATCTGGCCATGAACCTTTGGACGAGGCCAACCGCCGCTTCAGTTCTGTGAGGATGACTTTATTTGCTGCTTCGGCTTGCCCATTGGATTGGGGGTGTTCGACGGAAGTCAATTTATGCTTGATGCCTAATTCCGAGAGGAAATCGTTGAAACGTCGATCAGTGAACTGTAGACCATTGTCAGTGATTAGTGCGTATGGGATCCCAAAGCGTGTGATCACGTTCTTCCAAAAGAACTTTTGAACATTGCTAGCTGTTATGGTGGCTACGGCTTCCGCTTCGATCCACTTGGTGAAGTGATCAACCGCCACAATTAGGAACTTTACTTGTGCTTTGGCGGGTGGGAAAGGCCCGAGTATATCCATTCCCCATATCGAGAACGGCCATGGGACCTTTATGGAGTGCAACTCTTCTGGAGGTTGATGTGTTAACGGCCCAAATTGCTGGCACGGCTTGCACCGCTGAACAAAGTCGGCGCAATCTGCGACTAAGGTCGGCCAATAGTACCCAGCACGGACGACTTTAGCTGCGAGGGTTCGGCTTCCCGAATGAGTCCCACATACGCCTTCATGAATTTCCCGAAGAACATAATGTGCCTGCTCCTGATCAAGGCATTTCAAGAGAGGTGAAGAAATGCCTCTTTTATACAGTTCTCCTGCAATCAATGTGTATCTTGCGGCGAGGACTCTCAATTTCTTAGCTTCGAGGGGGTCTTCGGGTAGTCTTCCCGTTTGGAGGTGATTCCTTATGGAATCCATCCAGGAAGGGCTGGTTTGATCGACTTGCATACATTTGCTTTCTTCTATGCTTGGGCTTGGTAGCTCTTGCTGTATCATGCTGCGCAAGTGACTTATCTTCTTGCTACTGGCCAGTCTGGCCAGCTGATCCGCCTTCGTGTTAAGCTCCCGGGGCGTGTGTTTAACTTGGACGTCTTCAAAGCGATCTTTTAATTTTTGGAAAGCATGATAGTATAACAACAAGGTTGGTTCCTTGATTTGGAAAGTGCCGTTGACTTGTCCTGTTACTACTTGCGAATCGCTCCAACATTGTATTCTGGTGACGCCCAAGTCTTGTGCTAACCTCAAGCCTGCTAATAAGGCTTCATACTCGGCTTGGTTGTTCGACGTTTTGAAACCGAATCGCAAAGATTGTTCAATTACCACCTGGCCAGGTCCTTCCAGAATAATGCCGGCGCCCCCACCTTGCTTGTTAGAGGATCCATCCACGTGTAAGGTCCAGGAATGAGGTTCGGCCAGGATTTGGGGCGTGAACTCATTTACAAAGTCAGCCATGCTCTGTGCCTTGATCGGTCCTCTTGGTTCGAAGCGAATGTCAAACTGAGACAACTCGATAGACCATGCGACCATTCGCCCTGCCAGCTCCGGTTTGCGCAAAACTTTAGTTATTGGGCTATCTGTTCGAACAAGCATCCGATGACTCTGAAAGTAGTGTCGGAGGCGCCTGGAGGTGTGCACCAGGGCTAACACCGTTTTCTCGAGATGCTGGTACCTCGTTTCGGCGTCTTGTAATACTCGGCTGACGAAGTATACGGGGTGTTGCTCTGTATTTTCCTGGACAAGAACCGTGCTGATAGCTTTGTATGACACTGATATGTAGATTATCATGTCCAACTGAGGGTTCGGTTTAGTCAACAATGGTGGTGATGCGAGTATTGTCTTGAAATTTTGAAAGGCTGATTCGCACTCTTCATTCCACTGGAACTTGGTGGCTTTCTTTAACATAGTCATTATGGGCCGTGATTTCTCTGCCATGCAAGGAAGAAAACGGGCCAGAGAGGCGATGCGCCCGGCCAACCGCTGCACTTCCTTTATATTGCGTGGGCTCTGCATGTTAATAATGGCTTGGCACTTGTCGGGGTTGGCTTCTATACCCCTTTTGGATAACATAAAACCCAAGAATTTTCCGCCGGTTACGCCGAAGGTGCATTTCGCCGGATTCAGGCGCATGTGGTGTCGCCTTACTTCGTCAAAGATGGTATTGAGGTCCTTCAGGTGGCCTTCAGCCGAAGTGGATTTGATCACCATGTCATCGACATACACCTCCAAACAGGTTCCTATTTGACGGCGAAAGACCTTGTCCATGAGCCTTTGATAAGTGGCACCAGCGTTTTTTAATCCAAATGGCATCACCTTATAGCAAAAATTTGCCGAGTTCGTGATAAATGCTGTCTTTTCTTCATCTCGTGGATACATGGGGATCTGGTTATATCCTGAATAGGCGTCCAAGAAACTCAGTCTCTGATGGCCAGCCGCTCCATCGACCAATGCGTCGATGTGAGGCAAGGGATAGGCATCCTTTGGGCACGCCTTATTCAAATCTGTGTAATCAGTGCACATCCGCCATTTCCCATTCGATTTTTTGACCATCACTACATTGGCCAACCAAGTGGAATACTTAACCTCCCTTATGAACCCTGCTTGTAGTAACTTGTTTGTTTCTTCTTTGATCGCTCGGGCCCTTTCTCCGCCCATCTTTCTTTTCTTTTGGGCAACGGGCTTGGCGTCTCGACACACCGAGAGTCGGTGGGAATGAAAACTAGGATCGATGCCCGGCATGTCCGCCGCGGTCCATGCGAACAAGTCCGAATACTTGCGTAGGACCTGCTTAATCTCTTCAGCCTCTATGTCGGATAGTTGGGAACTCAGAAATGTAACTTGCTCTTCATTTTTTCTGAGTTGGAAAGGGATAATTGTCTCCACAGGTTCGACTCTATCTTCCTACTCCAATCTGGGATCGAGGTCCAGGCTTTTCATTAGCTTTTGTTGGCCACCCTCCCCGATAACGTTTACATCTCGCCTCGGTTTTGGGGTTGGTTCTACCTTCAGGCTAGCAAAATAGCATTCACGCGCGGTCTTCTGGTCGGCGTGCACGGTGACGATGGTTCCTTCTTCTGACGGAAACTTCATAGCCAAATGCGGAGTGGAAACAATGGCTCGGAGCTTGTTCAAGGAAGGTCTTCCCAGCAGAATATTGTATGAAGTGTTGGCATGCACTACTACGTATCGCACCTTAATCCGTCTGCGCTGGTTGTCCCCGAAGTATGTGTACAGGTCTATGGTTCCCCGGGTATCCACTCGTTCACCCGAGAAACCCACCAAGGGCTCGTCATAAGGTGTAAATTCTTGTTCCGGTATACCCAACTGTTCAAAAGTCTTCCAGTACAAGATGTCGGCTGAACTCCCCTGATCGACTAGTGTCTTTTTAACAATACAATTGTTGATCTCGACGCTAATGACCATTGGGTCGTCTTGTACAGGATCAATACCGTTAAAGTCTCGGTCCGTGAACGTTATCGGGGGCATGCGAATGGGAGATGCCCGTCCTACAGCGTTGACTGACTTGATAGCCCTCAAGTGTCTCTTCCGGGCCGAAGACGAACTTCCGCCTCCTGCAAAGCCTCCCGCTATCGTATTTATGACTCGCCTGGGTTGATTGCGGTCTCGTTGGTCACTTCTATCCCTGGACCTGCTGCGATCACGGGATCGGTTCCTTGAAGGTGCCGGATCCTGGTTGTTTCGCCTGTCATCCCCTCTTCCCGGACGATAGTCACTCCTCTTTCTGTCAGTCATCCGCACGAAGCTTCGAAGGTGACCAGCCTTTACGAGATCTTCGATGCGATCCCGAAGAGCGGAACACTCCTCGGTCGTGTGTCCTCTATTCTGATGAAATTGACATACTTTCGTTTTATCAGCGCGAGGAGGGGTCATAGCTCGTCGAGGGACAGCTAGTATCTCGGTGGCCAAGGCTTGCTCCAATACTTTGGCTCTGCTAGCGTTAAGCGGCGTGTAGTGCGTGTATCTTGGCCCCCTGTTACCTTTATCGCGGTCGGTTAAGTCTCGGAGGCGTGGCTTGAACAGCTCCTTGTCACCTTCCTTTTTGGCGGGGAACAGGTCGGGTCGGTTCTGACTCCGAAATTCGGCCAATTCCTCCATCTGCATGTATTTAGTGGCCCTCTGCCGCAAGTCGTCAAGGTCCCTTGGCGGCTTTTTGCAGAGGCTGTTAACGAATGGCCCCGGTCGTAGGGCAGTGGTAAGGTGATGCATTGCTACGGCCGGGTCAAGATTCCGAATAGACAAAGTCATCTTTCCGAATCTTTCCATGAAAGCTCTCAAAGGCTCTTTCTTCTCTTGACGTATATTAACCAACGCGATGGATGTGAGCTGATGGGGCCGGCTTGTGGCGAATTGTATCACGAAACGAGAGGACAAGGATGTGAACGATTCTACCGACCCAGGTGGAAGTCTAGTGAACCAGTTAAGTGCCGGTCCTTTCAAAGAGGTGGGAAAGACCTTGCAAAAAATGGCATCTTCATCTGTGTATAGGCTGACTTGGGTGACAAAGGCGTCGAGGTGTTCCTCCGGGTCGGCCGTTCCGTCGTATTTTTCCAAGGTCAAGTTTTTCCAGTTGTCGGGCAACCGTGTTCCAGCAATGTCTGGTGTAAACGGCGTCTTTCCTTGTCGTCGTTGATCTTGGGTCGTTATGGTTGGTACGCTCGATGGCCGAGGGACGTTGATTTCCTTGTACCATCCGGACGATTCTCCGTGGTCTCGAGTTGTCTGATGGAGCGTATCGCGCGACGGGTGCCACGTCCGATTATCGCTTCTGAGTTCGGCGTTCTCTCTTCTCAGAGCTGACAGCTCGTGAGCGTCCTTTTCCCTCAACCTTCTAAGTTCCATCATTTCAGCCTTCAGTTGTTCAATGGCGGACGATGGATTAGGTTGCTGAGACCTGTCCACATATGACTCCTCTATTCCCTCGTTCTGATTAGTTTGCTGTCCATGGGTGCCTCGGGGCATTCCGAAAGGGTAGTCTGCCGCGTTCTCCTGCTGGCTCCTTGTCATCACCATCTTGCTTCAGGGTCGAGAACCGTTATGGTTTCGGCCCCACGGTGGGCGCCAAAATGTTCCTGTGTAAGGACACTCTTCTCCTGGCTCTCTCCTTAGCGGCCTTCCAGTCCTTCCAAGTCTTCCGTACCGACCGAACACTAGCTCTGTGTGGTGGGGGAGGGTACCTGCAAAGGCACTCCGACGATCAAGTCAGTATTCGGTTCAAAGCAATAAATGTGCTAGTTGGAATAGTAACGTACCTCATTTATGTCACATCACCTGTATATTTATAGTGACATATTTGGGCCTGGTGGGCCTTCCGTCTTGGGAGATGGGTAATACTGGGATTAACCTTAATCTTACTTAGATATACATGATAATTATCACATGATTTATCACCTGCTTATTATGAACTACCTCTTTTATGCCTTCGGCCAGGCCTAAAACCGAGGAGGCGTTCGGCCAAGGCAGAAGCCAAGGAAGTGTTCGGCCAAGGTAAAGGCCGAGGGGGTACTCGGCCAAGGCAAAGGCCGAGGAGGTATTCGGCCAGGGCTAAGACCGAATGGGATCTCTGGCTTTGCGAGGGAACGGAGATATTTTGCCTGTCACGGGACCGAAGAGGTATTCGGCCTAGTCTGGGGCCGAATGGGTGTTCGGTTTGTCCAGGGGCCGACATGTCTTGTGACCTTTCGATTTTGGTGGTCGTTTCGGTCCATTACCTAGCCCAGGAGGTGCCTACTAGTACAATAACCTTTCTTACGCTAGCAATAAGCTTTTAATATAAGTATTTATTTCTTCTTTTTTTTTTCTTTTTTTTTTCTCGAAAGAATATAAGTATTCTTTTTATTCGTTTGAAAAATAAAAAACACTTTCCCATGTAAAGGTATTGAATAGTGAATATGGGGTGAGTTATGACAAGTGATCACTTAATTCAAATATGTGTACTTGACGTATTTTCAGCCGTTGATTTATTAGATGTCACTTTCTTATGGTATTTTTTTTAGTACAAAGTCACTTTCCTATGTAAAGGTATTGAATAGTGAATGCGGTAATCGAAGCTTTTAATGCAAATGATGAAAACTATAAGGCTTAAATGATGAAAACTACTTTATTATATACAACAAAGTTTATACAAGGCTTAACTACTTTATATAATATACGAGTATTTTAAGTATGTGAGTTAAATATTTATTATATACAACAAAGTTATAATAAATTATGTAAATAAATAAATATTATATTTAAATTTTGTATAAATACTAAATAGGTATTTTGAAACATATAAATTATATTTTTGATTTATGATTAGTAAATTAAACTGTAATATATTTTTTAATTATTTATAAAATTTTAAAATTTATTTTTTAAATAAATATTATAAACAAAAATTGATATAGATAATAAGTTAAAAATTTTCTTAAAAACACTTCGGTATAAAACTACTCCTAACAATATTATTGGGCACTATCATTTCTAGGTTAAAAGAATTAGACACATAAAAAAAATTAATTTAATATGAAATAAAAAGAATTTCTACAAATGTTCTCATTGAATTATGAACTTTAAAAAGTTCTTGTATATGATAATTATTGATATTTAATATATAAAAGTTAATTTTTTTTATAATATTACTTTTTAATGATCTTTCTAGAATATATATTTGTTATTTTATTATTTTATTTTAGTTCTTAATATGTGAATAACTTATTTTTAGCCTTTGCTAATTTTTTTTAAAGAAATAAATTCAAAAAAGACAAAATATTATGGAGGCTAAAATAAAAATAAACATACCATAAAGATTGAAATAGAATAGCAATGATCAAAATAAAATAAAATAATTAATTTTTCTCAATACATTTAAATAAATAACTTTATAAAAACCAAAAAAAAATTAATTTTAGAGAAAAATATTTAAACCAAATTATAATTATCTAGTCAATTATTTTATTTTGTTTTTTCATTATATAAAATAGAGAATTAGTAATTAAATTTAATGACGATTACTTTCTCATCGCTAATATTAGATATATGTTGTAAATTTTAATAATTTTTTATTATTCCTTATTTGTTTTGCGAAAAGCCAAAAATTCATCTCTAGTCAAGTGAGCTAGAGAGATACTTAGGACATAACACTAAAAAAAGGAAAAAATTCACATAGTTATATAAAAAACTATTTGGAAAACTTAGGACTTACGAGATGTTGGATTAATAAGATAAGATAAATATATAGATTCATTATCGATTTTTGATATAAGTGTTATTAAATATTTTTTTTTAGAACTGTTATTTAAAAAAATTGTTGTGATCCTTACAATAATTAGTCACGATCACAAGCAAAAGAACAATAAATTAATGGTTCTTACTCAGTCGAAATTTATGAGCTCCTTAATAAGACCCCAATCACTCTTCAAACGGAGAGAATGAATTTGGAGTCTTTTTTATTTTTATTTTTTTTAGTAGTTCAGGAAAAATAACCTTCTGATAACGTGTTAATATACAATTATTTTTCTATGTCTTAATAGACCTATATTGACATATGTTTATTGAAGTCCACATTATCTTATTTAGTAGTTTATAATAGTTTCATTTTGCTATTGACTATATAAAATAATTGTCTCACTTTTTCTTTTTCTTCACTTTTCAAAGTTGATCTTAGTTCTTCTTCCTCTTCTTATTTATTTTCAAACCAAGGCTCCTCAATCATAATCAAGTGTCATGTTTGCAAGTGGAAGCTCAAGGGTTCTCAACCACCCCTTTTAACTCCTCACTCTTTCAATGCTTTATAAAATTTCTCCATAAATGCATCGCATGAAACCTATGCATGTGGAGCACTTGACATTACCTCTTGCATGCTTGGAATAAAGTTGTACACAAAATGGTGTATATATATAAATATATATATATAGTAATCCAAAATAATCAACTAAAAAATATATAAGCTTAGGTTGTTGAACAAGCAACAAACTACGCCAACGACATCTGAGTAACTCAAAAGATCATCAACACCATGTATACTCTTGCTCATGCCTATCCTAGTTCTACTCCCATATCAAGTATGATTATTACAATTCAACTACATAGAAACTTGTATAGGTAAACAAGTATTCAAAAGAATCAACATAATCAATATAAAAGTAGAAACTATACTACCAACACAAACAACTTAATATACTTCAACATATCATTAACCTGCGACTTCTCCATGAAATACAACATATGTAACTCAACTAGAACAACACAACAACAACATAACAATGCAACTCTTCACAATTCAACATAGCATGTGATAACATAAAAGATCAACCCATCTCATGCACAATTTTTTAAGGATAAGTATTGTGTCACTACATGACAATTTTTGTTGTGGTGATACTATGGCCATCACATTAGATGATGTGAGATCTTTAACACATCTCCTCACGTCAAGGACTAGACATTTTAAGAGTGAAGTTTGCAAAATTAAACATTTGCAAGTGGTCCAATAACAACCCTATAGCAAATGACTCAATATGCCCAACAACACTCATTATGACAAGCTTTGGTATTATATGGAAAAAGTAGTTTGGAGCTTAACTCAACCTTACAAAACTTGTTTATAAGGTGATGATTGTTCCTCACTTATATAAACTAGTATGACCATCTAACTAAAAGATGTGAGATCTCCAACAAATTTCAACAAATTAAAGTTATAAATCAATCTCATTTGCAAAAAACAAAATGAATAGTGTGTTCATCATCCATATCTTTGCTTCATTGAAAAAATATGCTCCACTTAGAAAAAATGAACAACAACAATGCTTTAGGATCAAGGAAGAAGGATGTGAATGACTGACACCAAGAAATGAGGAGCCTTCAACTCCCAAAGGTCGAGGTTAAAAAAGGAAAAGTAATTAACTTTTCACCTCCCTAATTCAAAATTTACCTAAAAATAAAATTAAATTTTGTATTAAAGTCCTTGTTGAGTTGGAAATGATTTTTCATCTAATTAAGTAACAAGTCACATCATTGATTATATGATACATACTATCCCAACAAATAAGTTTTATAGAAAGAGTTAATATTTCTATCACGATAAAGGTTAATTTATATGACAAAAATCACATTTAAAGATTAATGTTCCATATCTTTTTTAATTCAAAAGCTATTTATAATTGTTCCTCACAAAATTGAGGATCAAAAATATACTTGCCTTCTAAATAATGATATAAATTTGTCGCCATTTAGACAATAATGACATTGATATTTTCCTATGAATTTTATATTAAAAGTAACAATAATATATATAATACTACATTATTTACGCCTATGGTCTATATATCGTTACAACTATTATAGTAGCATAAAAAGAAAAGAGAAACGTGATTCTGGTTTGAATTAATTATCGAAATAACCACAGACACAGACTTGACCAGATTTATTTATTTGGAAAGCGGAGGGGAATTAAAAAACAACAACAAAGCGACTGGACCAGTTTTAGTTAAAATCAATTAAATTTTTAAATAGCTTTTAGATAATATTAAATTACACTGATGCGTTCATTTTAATGAATCAATTATTCTTAAATTATTTTTAAAAGAAAATATGACTGCTGTAATATTATGAAGATTAATATTTCTTATCTTTGTAATTAAATGATCCCAATCACATGTTATTCTAATTAAATTAATTTATAGGTGTGGGAATTAATTAAGGAAAAGGAAATTAACACAGTAAAAGAAATTTAAGATACAGTTTAAATTTGTTAGAATAGTGGATTAAGCCTAACTCAACCCTACAAAACCAGCTTGTAAGGTGAGGGTTGCTTTCTACTTATATATTATTCAATTGCCTAATCTCTAGTCGATGTGGGACTTGGATCTCACGTCCAGCATTATTGAGCTTGATACGTGAATAAATGATGGGTGACCCTTTTTAATGATCTAGGATTGGCGGGACTTGGGTTTTTTCTCAATACACCCCCTCATGCCTGTGAGGCATGCATCAATGGTAGGTGGCCCATTTTTAAAGTGGATCTAAATAGCTCTGATACCATGTTAGAATAGTGGATTAAGCCTAACTCAACCCTACAAAACCGGCTTGTAAGGTGAGAGTTGCTTTCCACTTATATACTATTCAATAATTCTCAGACCTCTACATCCATTTTCACTTGGTTGATTAAACTATTCAAATAACACAGTGTATTCAAATCCACAAGATAATTAACTTGTTGGTGGATATTTTAGAGACCGACAAAGCAATTAAGCAAATGTGGCCCTAAACACGTCATAATTAATTGAAACCAACTTTTATTTTACCTTTCCTAGCAAAGATAAGAATTCATTGGTGGGTGTGATCTTTCATTAAGTGACATAGACATTTTGTGGGGACAATTTTGTAGTTCATATGTTTCTACAAATATTATTTTTCATCAAATATTTCTGTGGCACATGCTTAGTCCTTAGTGGTGTCTGTACATATATAGTGCATAACACGAGCATCATTAGTGGTTGTACACGGCTTCAGCTATTAATTCCACTATTCATACTAATCCATTAAATCAGAAATCAATTTACGAATTAATGTAAATTAAGTAGACTATTATTTTAATCGATAAGAAAGATTACTCAATTTAATAATATGAAATAGTCTTATATTAAAAATTAGAGTAAGATTTTGAGAAGAAAAAAAAGTCTGATTTTCTCGACTAATCTTTTAAATATTATTCTATTTAAATTTGCATTAATTTTACACAATTTTTCTTCTTAATTGTTTGTTCCTTTTAATCTACCATTCTATCTCTATCTTTAGATTGATTATCAATATTTTTTTTAATTATTATATAATTTATATATTTTAAATTTTTATTATATAAAAATATTTATCATGTTCAATGCACATGTTATAATATTATTAAAATTTACTCATATATTATAAAATAAAATACATGACTATATATTTAAAATTCCCATCCTCTCAACTAAACATTTTCTTTCTTCTATCATTTGAATGTGCATGTCATTCACTAAACAACTAGCCAACTATATATCTTCTCACTTAATCATCTACTTCTTTTAATATATTCTCTTTTATTTCCAACAATAAATAAAATTTCATCAGTGTTTAAATGAAGTTGTCAAAACTATTTATTATCTAATTTAATTATATATTAAAAAATACTTTTGAATAATGCATATATACTAGTTATATAAACTTGTTTTTTCATGTTCTTTTATTTTATTACGTGATTAAAAGTGAAAACACATTCCTGGCTATAGCCTGGTTACTATTTGTTACCTATTAGAGTTTAATTATGCTTTTTTTTTTTTTTAATCTTCTACGTCTCATTTCCTACCACAGAATAAAGAAAAAGGGAAAAAGAATATAGACTTAAAACTACGAATTTTATGAAGAAGAAAAAAGGGTTAATGGGAAAAGGAAAAGTTGCAGAGACCAAAGGAATGAGTTATCCTGAGGTTCGAACAGCCAAGGGTCAGATTTCGATCAAGATCAATCCCTTCTCTTGCTACTTGATTTCTTAAGTCTTCATATCTCATATTCCACTTTCCACATATATGTCTATATATATTCCCTATTTATTGAATTTAATCAACAAGAGCGTGATTCTGTCAATTAAGCTTCTTTTTTTGGTCAAGTGCGTGCGGAGAGATGGTGATTGTGTTTGGTTGATTAATATAATACAAGGTCAAGGAGTGGTTAATTTTATGTGGATCTATATTATACGTACAAGAGGAGTGCTAATTTTAATGCATACCAAACACCTAAATAAAATTGTGGAGGATATAAGATGCACAGAGGTATAGCTAACACAAGGCGTGAGACTCTACAACAAAAGGAGAAAATTACGCGCGACCTGTTTATTATAAATACACGTAATTAGGCAGAATGATTAATTAATTCGTGATGATTTTATATTTCGGATAACCATATTGGTGAATAGTATCCACTAATAACGTCTTTACTCCTAATTATATCTTTTTTTTAATCTATAAGATTCTAATTTTAAACTCTATTTAAGATGACTGAGTATTAATTGAATCAATAACTTGTTAGTTAATATATGATATTATTAATTAATTAATTTTTTAATGGAATATATAATACCTTATTTAAAGAAAACGAAATTGATGTTACTTGAATATAAATGAGAGTTGATAGAATTGGTTGATGATATTATTAGGAAGTATAAGACGGACCTCACACTTATAATTAAATTAATCTAACATGAATCACTCATCACTCATCCACCAGCTGTCTTTTGGAAATATCAGAAATTTATATAGAAAAAAATTTCACTGGGAGGAAATGCAGAGAATACTGAGACAGAAGAGGCAGCAAGCAAAGCAAAGTAGCAAACTCTCCCAACCCAATCCCCTTTGAAAGCAAAAGGGTGGCTAGCTTTTGCTCCCCATGCCCCGCGATGATGGACACTTTGTCTAGCTCGACAGCACCCTTTTAGCTACCACTCTTCTTCCCTCTTCCTCTTCCTCTTCCTCTTCCTCCTCTCACCTTCTTCCTCTTCCTTTATCAATCATTTATATCCAATCCTACCACACAATCAAATTTGGTTCGTTTTATTTCTCCATTTCGCAGCCCTGACATAATAGATTAGATTAGATAGATTATAGATACATGCCCCCTTTGTTACCATCTTTAATTTTCTACCTTTTTTTTATTCATTTTTCTTCCCTATAAGATCTTGTGTGAGTGTATTTTATATCTTTTTAATCTCCTCAACAACTCCCTCCCCAAATTATAAAGATTTACCTCTTTCTCTTTCTAGCTTGGCGGTGTTCATGTCCCATGTGTGTGCTTCAAGTTTTTTGTTTCCTTTTTTTTTTTTTTTTCTTTTGTAAAATTTAAAGTAATTCATCGGATTCATTAACTGAAACCAGTCTCTTTTGGCATGTTTTTAAGGATCTGGCGCATGTGAAAGCTCCAAATTAAGGTGCTCACTGTTGAGATCAAGACACGCAGAAAAGAAAAGAGAAGGTTTGATTTTGATTTGTCTCCGTGACCCGTTTTGCATAGACTTTTGAGAGAGAAAGAGTGAGTGTATTATGATACATCATATATCATTGTAGCAGGTTTTTCCCGTACGGATACAAAAAGAAGAGATTTTGTTTTTGACAGACATGGCGACGTACTTTCATGGCAGCACTTCAGAAATCCCGTCCTCCGCTGAAGGGTTGCAGACACTTTACCTTATGAATCCAAACTACGTACCCTACACTGACGCGTCGCAACACCCAACGCAAAACATGCTCCTCGTCAATTCCAACACTAGTAACACTCCCACCAACGCGCTCAACCTCGCTAACTTCTCCCACGCGCCGCCGCCACAATCTCCCAACAACCACCGTGAGCACCACCACCACCTAATTGGGGTTACCATTCCCTCGTCAAGCATCCTCGGATCAAACTCCGACCCCGCTCGGCCCTTGTGCTTAGGACAACATGAGTTATCCGGTGGATTCCATGGTGCTGCCGCCGCCGTTTCAACGGCGGCAACATCTCGTGCTCATCATAACTTATGGAGTTCCATGTTCGATCAATCTGCATCGAATATAATGTCAGCCACAGAAAACATCCCATCCAATATGGGATGTGTGACATCTGTCGCCGCCATTTCGACGCAGATTGGTTTTCATAGGCCTAATCAGTTATCACTGAGCCTCTCTTCACAACAAACACCTTATAGGTCTCTCTCCGGGGAGGTTCATGCCGTGTCTCCGGCGAGCCGCGGCGGCGACGATGTGCATAGTGTTGTTTTGGGTTCAAAGTATTTGAAATCCACGCAGGAGCTTCTTGATGAAGTTGTGAATGTGGGTAAGGGAATCTCCAAAGGGGAGGAATCTATGGAAGGGGCTAAGAAAGAGAAGATGAAGGGGAATATTGAATCCACTTCTGGGGTTGGTGATGGTTCGAGCTGTGGAGGAGAGAATAATAGTGGAGGCAAACAAGGAGGTGAACTCAGCACGGCACAGAGACAAGAGCTTCAGATGAAGAAGTCCAAGCTTGTGAGCATGCTCGATGAGGTATAGTATATGTTTGTAAATATACATGCACGTAATGATTAACTTTCCACTTATTGCTTTGGGATTTGGTATTGTTTTCCAAGAGTTTATGATTCGTGACACTCTACAAATGCATTGGTTTGGTTTGATCTTGTGGAAAGTAAAGTACTGCTGTACTTGAGATGTTATCGCTTCCTTGCGGTGAGGTGTGGTGTGTGGGTTATGTCACTTATTCATCACTGCGGGTTGCATTGATTCAGTACTTGAAAAAAAATAAAATTGTATGATTCAGCTTTTGAATGTGGGACTGAGGAAATAATAGAGAATGTGACATTGCAAGAGGGACTGTGAAATTGACAGGATTGTCACTCATTATTTGATCTTAGAGGAAAGGAAACTGGTAAGAAAAAAGTCACATTTGGTCTGGTGAATGTCAGGGAATAATTTGGGTTTGGGCCCATTTGGTTCAGTTCCCTGTTTATTTCTGGAAGTCTCAACCCATTATTGATGAGTTCCATTATTTATACAACAAATTTTCAGAATAATTTCTACAATGTTATTTTCTCTTCATCAATATTAATCATCTTATTTCATATCTCATTTTTATCATTCAAATACTTATGCATTAAAATTGTGTTGATACAATTTCTCATTGAGATTGGAAAATGATTAAAAAGTAAAAGTAAAAATACACGCATATACAGTCTCCTTCTTAACTCCCTCATTTATGAAGGGTAATTATATATTGACACTCACAATTTTTTTTTTCTATCTACCTGTCTATCACATTTTATTCCTATTAACCCGTCACTTTTTTCTACTATTTTTTTCTCTCTTTTTAAATGTAGTTTAGCATTTTGAGGTGTCTAAATCTTTTATTTCCTTTTATGGATTAATCACCACACAAAAACACTTTTTAACCCAGCACAGTCAATCAACTAACCATAGTAACACTACTATGTTGACCTAGTGATAAAATCGAGATAAATGCACACAGAATTATTGTCAATTTTCATTGTCTTCCATCCTAATCTTTTCTAAGTATCAAAGAAAAAAAAATCCACTAACTGAAGCAACCTACAAATATGTCACAAGCTACAGCAACTATTGTTATATTAATAAGTATTTTGTTGTGAACATTTGCAAGGTGGAGCAAAGGTACCGACAGTATCACCACCAAATGCAAGTTGTGATAACATCATTTGAGCAAGCAGCGGGAGTAGGGGCTGCAAAGTCTTACACAGCCCTTGCCTTGAAGACAATCTCAAAGCAATTTCGGTGTCTGAAAGATGCAATCTCATCACAAATCAAGACAACGAGCAAGAACATAGGTGAAGATGACTGCTTAGGAGTTAAGGTAGAAGGTTCGAGGCTTAGGTACGTTGATCATCATCTACGACAACAACATGCATTGCAGCAGCTAGGAATGATCCAACACAATGCTTGGAGACCCCAAAGAGGCTTGCCTGAACGCGCTGTTTCCGTTCTTCGTGCTTGGCTTTTTGAGCATTTCTTGCACCCGTAAGTAATAATATTTTATATATAGCAGTATTTATGGAGAACATTATTTGTATTTTCAAACTATATAAATCCTAGTATAGTAATATATTATTTGGCACTTTGTATTATTCACTGAAATTTAAATCATACGAAGTTAAGTAAGAAATGAGAAAGTCTGATTATAACATTTTTGTTTTTCACTCAATTTGAGTTTCTAATTATGGCCTGCAGCTATCCTAAGGACTCTGATAAGGTTATGCTTGCAAAACAAACTGGACTTACTCGGAGCCAGGTATATATTTCATTCCATATATACCTTAAAGGTGACACTAATATGTAAACTGAGCACTATGCTATATTTTTTGCACTTCAATTTGGAAGTACATTTTCGAATTGATCTCCTTTCATCATATATAATAAGTATTGTTTTAGATATTTTACAAAAACAAAAAATTAATAAATAGATGAAGAATAATGATTTTATAATAATTAATCCTATATTAAATTTTTTTTTATCAAAAACAATTCAACCCGACAATCAATTTTAAATAATATTATTAGAGGTATGAATAAAAAAATTTATTAATACCACATTGATTGACTATTTTAACATTTATTTTGTAATTTTTTTTTTAATTCTAATATGACATTTATTATGTGACTATAATAGTATTGATTTCTTCTCTTAAAATGAGAAATAGATAAGATAGTATATAGTAAAAAAATTATTAGATAATTCAAATTACTAAATGTCTATGACCCTAAGTATTCATACATGACATGAATTTAAATATTTTAATTTACAAAATAAATTAATAATATTTAATTACATGTGTTATATAGAAGAATTAGGAATCTAGTTGAGAATTACTTAATAATTTTTTGTCACGTAAATAGAGATCATGCACATGCGATGATTGAAGAGGATCTAATTATGAATGTCTATAGAAAGTTATGCATTGATAAGTTTATAATGCAGGTGTCTAATTGGTTCATAAATGCCCGAGTTCGGCTATGGAAACCAATGGTTGAAGAAATGTACATGGAAGAGGTGAAGCAAGAGCAGAATAATGGGTCTCAGGATAACAACACAAACAGATCAAAAGAATCAGAAGCTAATGCTGCACAAGAATCAAGTGCCATGAGACTTGACCAGAATAATATTCACCAATCAAACAAGGCAGAAAGCTTCAACAACCAAACCACTTCCCCAACAGAGATCTCCAATTCCAACATGCAAAGTCCAAACAAGCCTAGAAGCACTTCCGAAATGCAGAACTCTCCAGGTAGCATCGTGGACATGGAAATGAAGCCTCATCATGGAGAGACAAACACTAGAGAAGGAAACACAAAGTTGTTTGGCATTGAAAACCATCATTTTGGAGCATTTGGTATGGAAGACATTGGAAGGTTTCATCATGTCACTGAGCAACAACTGACTCCTAGGTTTCACGGAAACGGAGTTTCCCTCACTCTAGGACTTCCACACAGTGAGAACCTTTCTCTCTCAGGAACTCAGCATGGATTCCTCTCACAGAATATGCACTTGGGAATGAGAACCAATGAAAATGAGTTTTGTGGTGCCATCAACACTCCTCCTTCTTCTCATTCAGGCACAAGTTATGAGAGCATTGACATTCAAAACAGAAAGAGGTTCGCTGCACAGTTGTTGAGAGATTTCGTGGCCTGAGATTTGATGATTAACTAGCTAGCTAGCTAGGGTAATTAATGAAGATAACCCACGAAGGAATTGATTTTTTTTTTCTTCTTTTTCTGATGTTGCAGTCTACAAAACACAATAATGCAGTTCAGAGTGTTTCAACACACTAACTTAGCAGAAGAATAGCAACGGAAAGAAAAAAGGAAAGGAAAAAAATGGAGCACTGCTTGTGTTACGTGCATGTTTGGCATGGGAGGGGAAATAACTTGCTCCATGTATAAAGATGGAAACTGCTATAAGATTATATGAACTTTCAGGGAATTAATTCGGTTTTACATGTTCTGAATTAGTTTGATTAAATGATTCAAGTTGAGTTGGGGAAGGTATATTGTATATGGTATTGGAAAGTAGTTAGGTACATAAAGGAATTGAATGATTTGTTTGGATAGATCATATATATATATATATATTGGAGTTATGGCTTACTTTGTAAGATTAATTATTCCTGCATGTACTTTTTGTTTCCTGTACGTTGCATCTGCATTTGCAGTAACTACATGATACCGACGTAGGTGGGGTGCATGAAAGGCACGGGGAGGTACATAAATTTTGGATGCATGGGATTTAGATGAATTATTATGATACATACTTTTCATCACCTATTCTTTTTATAAGCTTTTGATATAACTACTATCGCATAGATGCAAAATATATATGTTTACATCAATTTTATGTATTTCTTTAATAATAATTTTGAGAAAACATTTTATGTCCTTTCAATTTTTAAGATGTATATATACAAAAAGAAGGACATCAATTACGTGAGAAATAAAAACAATATATGATATTATTAAATACGGTGTAATATTATTCATTTAACCATAACATAACACCTTTGGAAAATATATAGATTTTCTTATATAACTACGTGAAATAAATTTTTACACCATTTTTAAAGAGTAATTAAGTATACACATTAAATTTCTAAACCATTGTGATAACTTCAAATTATAAAAAATGATATTTTTATACCATTTGGTGCATATATATATATATATATATATATATATATATATATATATATATATATATATATATTGCTAATATTATATTATAATTGAGGAATTACAACAATGTATAAATTAAATTTAATGTTTGTTGATTTAAGTAGTGTAAAGTAATTTAACTTCCCTTAAGCAAGCTATTAACTCCAAGTCTTATAAATAACATAATTAAAGTGTTTAGAGATCTTCATATCCATCTTGAGCAAAATTATTCACATGACTCCATTTGGATTGGTTAGGATTCATGACATTCAACTATTAAATTAAGGTTTTACGAAGAAGAATATAATATTTGTTTCTTGCCTTAAAAGTACTATAATTCTACTGTTAAATTTATGTAATTTAAAACAATTTTATAAAACTAAGCGTGTATATTTCTAAGACTACTAAATAAACAGATCAAAACAGTGATATATATGACTTATTTTGGTATTACTGAGATATATACTAAAAGTCAATTTAAGTAATTGTTGTCTTATTGTTTACAAAAGTGAGTTACTTAATTAATTATCCTACTTAATTAGATTAGAAAGGGATAATGTTTTATAAACTGAAATTGTTTGATTATTAGATAACATTTTATGGTCCTAGTTTTGTAATGCTAGTAGACATTACAATCTGGTGATTATCTTTTATATAGATTACGTTAGATTTTGTTTAGGTGACTTTGTATTTTGTAATGGATTGGGATACCATTGTATTCCCTTTAATTTATTTTGCTTATAAAAAAAATGTTTTATAAACTGCGTTTTCAATTTTCAAAAACTATATTTGTTTAACAAGATTTTGAAGATTGCCGAAAAATAAAAGGAAAGATTTAGAAGAAAATAATGTCTCAACTCAAGATAGAGAAAATTGTTAAATTCGAGGAATATTTACACAAGTCTACTTATTAAATATTTAAAGACTCAAGATAGAGAAAAATTGTTAAATTCGAGGAATATTTACTTTTCACTACTCCGTCAAAATAAAATTTAAAAAAAAAAGAGAGCTAAGTTTTGAATTGCAAATTATATATATATATATATATATATATATATATATATATGTGTGTGTGTGTAGGGTATTAGTAACAACATCTGAAATATAAAATGACTATACATATTAAAATATAAATTAAATATTTTTTAAACAAAATAAAATACAAAGTATTCACAAATTAACAAAATATTGATTAAGGTCCAAGTGATTTTTTTATTGAGCTCCGGAAACAAATCACTAACTTTAACAATCTTAGTAAAAAAAAAAAAACTTTAACAATCTTATTACTTTCATTAATTTTTAATAGCTAGAGTAAAAAAAGTTAATTCAATAAATTATTTTCATTATGAGTTATTATATCTTACAATTAATATTAATACTGATTTACTGTTTGTTTGTAGTTAATAATAATGAATATACTCTTTGTTATTTTTTTATTCGAGAATTTAATCAAATTTAATTCTTAATAAAATCACTGATAAAATCAAATTTAATTCAAATTGTTAATATCAGTTATTCCATAATAATTTTAGCAACATTGTAGATGTGATCATTTTTTTTATAATTAATAATAATTACACAGTATTTATATTTTTTTATAATTTATTTTTTAATCAAATTCAATTTCTTGATTTTTGATTAATACAATAATTAATATATAATTACTAATTAATTTAAATTTTAAACTATTAGTTACTTAATACTAATTGGAACGATATTATATAATCTTTATTTGGTTATGTAAAAAATAATTGATTGAAAAATATATAAATAATAAATTATGATTTATGTGAGAAGACAAATAGAAAATAGAAGAAAAATAAGGAAAAAAAGAATTAAGGTGACTGAAAATATCTCAAGCTTTTTATTTTTTATTTTTTTTTTATTTTTTATCAATGTGTAATTCTTCTATAAAAAAAATAAAGTATTCTAATACTAATGTCTATATTTTCATATATTTGTTGTAAAAGGTTCATTTTTTTTGTGTGAAATGTATCGATACATTTGATTCAACGTTAATAGATTTTCTTTCCTTCATTCCTCCAACAAAATTAACTATTTTACGTTAACAAATAATTATAATTAATGTTTAGTACATTAAATAAAAAATAAAAAGTTACCATTATATCTTTTTATACAAATTATATAAACTTCTCGTTTTTCATTTATTAATATCAGTAAAACAAAACATCTAAAACTAAACAACAATAATAAAAATAATAATGAAAGAAGAAAATATATGTTTCATCTTTCTTGATAATGAATGTTGTGCAGGATAAGAATACAACAATACAGGGGTAAAAAAAATTGAGTACCTTCAAGTCGACATGAAAAATATATTAAAACCACACACATACATTGATAGAGATAATAATTGATATTCTTAACTTTTTTTTTTTAATTTTCAATTTGTCATCTTTTAGGTCTATATTTAAATTAAATTTTATTACTTTTTGAAAGATATTATTAAAAATTAAAAATTATTTTATAATTTTAATTTACTCATTATAAATTTAAATATAATTTATATACTTATAAGTATTTATTTACTATGAATCGTAAGAAAATAAATGATTTTTGTAATCATATTAAAATATTAGTAATTTTTGTGTGCTTATTTTTTTGAGGATGTACTTAAAAGAATTACGGAGTTAAACAAAAATTTACATCATCATTTTAAAAAGACAAAATTTAAATTTAGCATAACCTGTGTTTTAATATATTCTTTCAATGAAGATAATATATATATATATATATATATATATATATATATTCTTTTTTCTCAATAATTGATACTGATCATTTTTCTATGTGCAATTTTTTATTCTATAATAAGATTAGAAACTTTATTATTTGATATATTAAAGCGAAAGTTTAACTTTAATGTAAAATAAAATAAATTTATGAAAGTTAACATTTTATAGCTAAATTATATTTTTGTTGTTTGGCTTATTTTTTTATATATTTATTTTAGTTTTATTATTTAAAAAAATTATTTTAATTATTTTATCTTTTAAATTTAGATTAATTTATTTTTTTTAAATTCTTTTTTAATTGATTCAAAACTTAAAAATACTTTATTAAATTCACTTATATAAAAATATTTAAAAATATTTATTAAAATAAAAAATATTATATACATATTTAAAATTGAATTTAAAAAAAATATAATTTTATATTAATTTATAATTATTCATAAACATATTCTTCACATAAATTTCATTGTATTTATAATTTTTTATTCAAACATCAATTATATTTAATAATTTTTTATAAATAATATAATATTATAAATATCACGTTTTAAATTAATAAAAAAAAATTTAAAATTATGTTACATAATTGAATTACAATGAATATTTTAAAGATTAAATTGATCTAAATATAAAAGAAATTAAATAAGATATTTTAATAAATAAAAAAAAGGATAAATTTATTTATTTATAATAAAGCAAAATTATTTTCATTGGTGGATTCGACCCTGTTTGTGTCTCTCCCAATTGGAGCAGAAAGTGTTGTTGAGTTAGCACTTAGCAGTTTTGGCGACGACGGTGGTGAAAATCAGAATCGAAAAAAATGGAGAAAGTGAAAGAGAAAGAGAAAGTAGTAGAAAACTGGAGCGAGGCGGTGGAAGACCTTGTCGACGCCGGCGACGTGGAATCGGCGATCTCACTGCTCGAATCCGTCGTGGAAACCCTAAACCCTTCCGATTCGCCTTCGCAGCTTCAATTGGCCTCTGCTCTCTCCGACTTGGCCAACCTTTACTCCTCCAAAGGCTTCTCTCTCAAAGCCGATCACCTTCACTCTCGCGCTTCTCTCCTCAGGCATTCCACGTACGTGCCTCTCTCATCGCTTCCTAATTTCTCTTTTTCTTTCACTCGCCAATTTCTTAATTTCAATTCCTTTCAGCCGCCAACGACCTCCGAAAGAGGAGGACCGAGTCGTCGAATCAACCACCGTTGCTTCTCAAGGAAGCGTTGATAAGCGTGCGGACTTGCCTGCTCCGACCTCCGCCGCTGGTGGTTCTTCCGATGAAGGTACGACCTACGACGTCTTTTCGTTATCTTCGAACAGCATTCATGTGTATGTGTGGATGTAAAAGGTTTTGGAGCGAACTTTGAAATCACTAGTCACATCACCTCATTTGTGCACGATTTCTCGCAATGTTAAGAATTGTGATGAAACCACTGATGTGACCACGATGAAACCACAGCATCAAGGTTTTTGGAGCAAACTCTGAAATCGCTAGTCGCATCACTACATTTGTTAACAATTTCTTGCAATATTAAGATTTGTGATGAAACTACTTATGTGACTTCAATTGTAGCCGCAACATTGATGAACGCGATGAAATCATTCCCTGGCAGCAATTATGGTTACATAAGCTGCATTTGTCTGCAATTTTCTGCGATAAACTTGACGAAATAGTGTGATTGAGAGTTTTGCGAGTGTTTGAAGAATGATTGAATGATATCTTGTGTTAGTTATTGCGATTGTGCAATGTGAATGATATTGTGAATTGTTATTACAGATTGGGAAGCAATAGCTGATCTTGAACCCGATGAGTTACTGCCTGCGGTATCCTCGGATTGTTCGTTTGGAATGTCAAATCTTAAATTGGAGAATAAGAAAAGTGGAACCCCAAAAAGGCGTGGAAGAGGGACATTCTCTTATGAGAAACAAGAGCTTTATAGTGATCAGTTAGTTGGTAGCTCGGTGGTTGATGTTGAGCGTGAAGAGACTCAATGTAGTTCGGAAGATAATAGAGATGTACGAAACTGTAAGTTGTGCCTCATGGCATTTCAATTTTTCAGTTAAAAACTAGTTATGTGTGAATTTTGTGCACCCTTATTTTTTATTTTTGTGCCACGGGGTATTTTGCATATGCAATGGTTTATAGTGTGCTTGTTGGTTATGATTGCTTGTATACCACAACAGATCATAATTTTATTTTGCGGAGTTTATGTGCATATTCAAGATACTACTATGATCTATCCTTTCTGCTAGGTTTAATCTGTACAAGATATTGTGTTGAAACACTTGGGTTATAATTATCATTTGTTTACTTCAGCAAAATATGGGACCAGTCATGTTCTTGTTCTGGCTGACTTTTCACCAAGTACTAGAACAACAGAGCTGGAGAAGCTTTTTGAGGACTTCAAAGATCGTGGATTTGTAATTCGCTGGGTCAATGATACTGTAGCTCTTGCAGTATTCCGAACACCTTCTGTTGGTAAGTACAAAGTTACATGGTCTTTTATTGTTTTTCTTATTAATATTATTATAAGTTTATAACTTTTACATACATCAAGGTGTATTTGTAATGCATTATGATGGTGAACTAAGGTTGCATGCCGATAATTCAAAGCTTGTTGTGTAAACAAAAACAACTCTGTAACTGGTGATACGTGGTATTTGCATACATCTGACTGGCATTGTAATCAAATATTGATACTACCTTTGTCCTATGTTAAAAATGGCACTATCGACATTCAAAAGAAGGCATTTTGAACTTTGTACTGTCTTCACATATTGGAAAACAGAGGATGGGTATCGTCCATGTAACATTCCTTCAAGATATCTTGGAGACTATCACGCTTCTCACTCTTGTAAAACTATATAAGATGATATGTGCAGAGTATGGCATTGGTAGCTGACTTCGTTTACAATTATACTTGCGACCTACTTGGATAATTTTTTTTCCAGAAACATGACTAAAAGAGAAAAATACGAAAGAAAGTCAAAATAAGTTTCTCCATAAGCTCAAACTAGCTTAAATGAGTTCAAATTAAGATTTTAGAAAGGTTAATAGGAGAAAGTTTCTACAAGATAGGTTATGCATAAGCTAATTTAACTTATAAAAAATTCATTTCATTTTTTCTTATTATTTTGCTCTCCTAGAAGTGTTTTTAGAGAAATTTACCCAAACAGACCCTAAGCTTATTTTGATAGTAACAAAAATGCTCCCTTGAACAACTTTCTCATCAGTCATCCCTGATCAATTGATCTTCAACATTTTGAAGCTAGTCATGGCATATTGTTATGACCTTTCCCATGTCTTTTGGTGGCGAGAGGAAGCTTGTTGAATTTTCTTTAAGCTTTAATGATTTTCTATTCTACATTTTCTTTTTCAGAAAGAAATATCAGTCCCTGTGTTTTACTCGTAATATTGATTCAATTTGGTAGATTTTTTTTTCATGTCTAGCCTCTAATTTGATTAGTTAACCATTCAATACCATTAATTTATAATGCAGCCCTTGAGGCTCTAAACAGTGTTCGCTGTTCATTCACCACGAGGATACTTGATGAAGACGATACACTTCTTAGTTCAATTAAAGCAAGAGGTACTTCACTTAACTGCTTTTCCTTTCTACACAAGGGTAATACGAGGTTGTTTAATTTACATTAAAATTCTCTGTGATGCATTTACTTTTGAGAATATCATAGGGAATAAAAAATAATTGATGCTTTCTGTTTTTTGAAGTCATAAATATTTTGAGACAAACTAATAAATACACCCAAAAAACCACTACTATATAATTGTTTATTAAACAGGTTGCTTCGCTAGTAACTTAAGTAAATGTGTACACCCTGAATGGATCAGAAGCAAATCTAATGTTTATTAACACTTGTGAATCAATTAATGGTAAGAACTAAGAACTATATATGTTGGCTTACAATACATGGTTTTATTGTTGATTCAGACCTGGAACCACCACGGCAACGGCCGAAAACTTCAGCAGAAGCAGCACAGAGGCTGATTGCTCGTGGCATGGGGTTAAAATTGTCTTCTACGAGCGTTGGGTCCCAAGATTATAGAAAGCAAGAAGATGCTAGGAGAGAACGTATCGTTAACAGGCAAAAAATGAGAGATGAGGCTTGGGGAGACGATTAGGACTTATCTTATGCCACTCTTTTGATTATTCTACTAACTTGTAACCCCATAAAGAGAGATCGTATCATTGATTCTCTGTTTCTTTTTTTTTGTTTTTATTTATAGACCACATTTAGCCTCTAATATTTTCCACTTGTAGAAAGACAACTTTGTTCGAGTAGAATAGTTTTATTAGATTGTAAATTCTAGTAGGTTTCATTTCTTGATTATGTTTTTTATTTTTCATTCAAAGCTTGAATCTGAAATCGAGTTAGGTGCTGCTAAATGTTGGAAGGATGTGTGGTCATTTGATAAATTACTTATATCACCTATGCATTACATGGTAAAATTAAATTAAAAATATAAATTTAATGAAGAACATGTTAAAAAAATGAAATAAAAAATTTAAAATGGAAAAACAATTTATTTATATATGAATATAAGATGTGAAGGTAAAATTCAAGAATGCTAATACGTAAACTTTTTCAAAAATCAATACTAATACGTATAATTCAATTAATGAAAAATTTAGAATTATTAATTACTTAGAATGAATACTATAACTTGTTTCAACATGAAAACTCGTATTTTTATTTATTTATTATATATCAAATTATTAAGTATCTAAGTTATGCAATTAAGCATTTACGAGTGTATTTAATACTCTTAATTAATAAATTAGTTACATGGGATGAAGTAGTGTGTAGGCATGGTAAAGGGTGTGTCACGTACGAGTTTCATGATATCCATTCCTATTCTCACGGTTTAAACTCATTCTCATCCTTATTCCCGTATGTACCGGAAGGATCCTATCGGCCACGAGGACTGACATGTGATGTCCTATCGGACTTCGACACAATTCTCGGCACGACCTCGGCTCGGCAGAGGGTCGAAAACTAGGGACAACCCAACCCTTTTTCTATCGGCTCGGCCAAAGGCCGAGAACGAAGAGGTTGTCCCGACCTTTTCCTATCGGCTCGGCTAAGGCCGACAGAGCCAGACAGTAGTTAGGACGATGATCATGATTAACAAGGGGAAGCACGCGATTAAGGCCACGTGGATCGACACGTCATGTCCTATTAGATATTGACGTAGTTTGGACACTACTTCGGCTCGGTAAGGGGCCGAGAACCATGGAGAATTCAACCCTCTTCCTATCGGTTCGACTAGAGAGGTTGTCTCGGTCGTGCCCTGTCGGCTCGGCCAGAGGTTGTCTCGACCGTTCCCTATCGACTCAGCCAAAGAGGTTGTCTCGGTCGTGCCCTGTCGGCTCGGCCAAGGACCAATAGAGTATAGTTAGGATGATAATCATGGTTAACGAAATACAACACACAATTAAGGCGTAACTAGCCGATTAACATCGTATTACCTAATTTGGTAAATGTCAGGGAAGGCCCACCCCGCTCAGGCCCATGACAGGTAGTATAAATAAGTCACACGAAACGAGGTATGACTGTTCATTTATTACTCTCGAGAATTATGCTTGTCCTGACTTGAGCTTCGGAGTGCCTTTTACAGGTACCTCCCCCTCTGAAGCGTCAACCAGAAGCTCTCGTTCGGCCCTCCAGTTACTAGAAGACTACGAGTGTGCCCTTAGACAGGTACATTTTGGCGCCCACCGTGGGGCCGAGCCGAGAGACTTAAGAAGACCAACTGAGTGAGAGCATTATGGCAAAGACAAGGAAGACCAACACCGAAGACCACCGATCCGAAGACGAACACCGATCCGAGGCAGACAATGCCGAGACAGTTGACGAGACAAACATGGCCGAAGTGGTACGGCAGATGAAGGAGGAAATGGCCGCCATGAAGCAACAACGAAAGAAGGATGCTTGCGAAATGGCCGCCTTGAGGGAAGAGAACGCCGCCCTGAAACACCAAAATCAAGATCCCACGTGGAAACCCTCCGAGCTGACCCACACTCAGGGGTCATTCCACTCACTCGGATAGCATACCTCCATCCCTCGTACTTCTACTGCCGCCCCGGGAAACCATGCCTCAACTGCTCAGGCACCTGGCTGACCCATGCACACCGTGCCGGCCGGAGCACATTGACACCCCTTCACCCCAAACATGATGCAATCTTCACTTCTTGATCATTGGAAGTCCCTACCGTTAGACAAGTATGACGGGACGACCGATCCAGACGAGTATGTCGACGTATTTTTGACCCAAGTTACCCTCAGCACTACCGATGACGTTGCCCTGTGCTGAATCTTTCCAACATCGCTAAAGGGCTGAGCATTAAGCTGGTTCACTCGACTCCCGGCCAACTCGATTGACTCTTTCAACACGTTGGCCTCCCAATTTACCATTCAATTCGCCACTAGCCGACCTCATTGTCGTAACCGGGATCACGACGGGATGACGCTAACATTTTTATTTTTCAATGGAGCCGCCACCAATATTTTATTTTAAGGGAAAAACATTGGAAAACCCTTTAAAAGATAATCTTTAAAATTAAAGTTGGGTTCGAGAGTCGATTACGTGTAGGGAAGGTATTAGCACCCTACAACGCCTGTAAAAACAGTACCTTTAATTAATTGCGCAAAATTATATGAATTTATAAATATTTAATTTATTCCTCAAAAACGTATGTGACATATATTTTCTTTAATCTAAGATGCCCCCTTTTTTATTTTTTATTATTAGAAAATTATAGGGATTTGGGTTAGCAAATGGCTAATCAATAAACCCTTCCAATAACATGAAAGATAGAATTGCTATTCAATCCATGTTATTGACTTTTATTTGTTGATACTAAAATATGTTTAAAGTGTAGGACAATGAATAAGTATTATATTAACTTTTATGATTTACATGATATTAAAGGGTAGAAGTTCTACTCAATTAATATCATTAACCATAAAAATAAATGTACATAAGAAAAATTATGTTTATATTTTTATTTAAAGAAATAGATTTTGCACAAGGATCCAAGTTAGCAAATGGCTAATCAATAAATCCTTCCAATAACGATAAAAATAGAAATGCTATTTAATTAACGTTATTGGTTGCAACAGATCTTTACTCTTTAGAAAGAAATTTCATATATGAGAGTTTAAGCTAGCAAATGATGACTAGTCATTAAACCCCAGGACCTAATAATGTTAAAGATAAAAATGTTATTCAATTAACATTATTATTGGTCGTATATTAAATATTTTTTTTAAATAATAATCTTAAAGGCAACAAATCGTATTCACTATATACAAACAATAAGCAAAAATAAATAAACAAACAAACAAAAATAAAATAATAATAATAATAAATAAATAAATAAAAGAAAAATTAAGAGAAGAAACGATACCAAATGAGTTGAATCTTTGAATATGATGATCAAGAAGGTGCTTTTTGGCTACCTTTCACACTACAGAGGTGTCTCATAGATTTTAAGAAATACAAAAGAGAGGGGGAAGAGAGAGAAAAAAATTTCGAGCTCTGAAGAGTACTCGACGAAATTTTTCAGGTCCTGGAGAAATGAGCCCCAGCTGTCTATTTATAGACTTCGGGAAGGGGTCCAGAACGACCCATTCCAAAATTGGAACGGCCGTTCTAGACATGGCCGTTGTGTGAAAAATTCGTATACTGGAACGGCCCGTTCTGAAATCAGAACGGCCCGTTCCAGTATTGAGAATAACACCCAATTTTTTAGACCGGAACAGCCTTGGAACGTCCCGTTCCAGATGCAGGAACGGCCCGTTCCGTTTTAGGAACGGCCGTTCCAATATTGGAACGACCCGTTCCAATTTCGGAACAGCCCGTTCCAAATTAGGGTTTTTGGCCTTTTTGGAGCCTTGGAACGGCCCGTTCTGGACCTTGGAACGACCCGTTCCGATTCTGGAACGGCCCGTTACGGGCCCAAAAAAAAAATACTTAATTTGTGCTTTTGGGCCCTCTAAAGTCCTGTCTTCTTGTCGGCATGTTTCGGGAGCTCCTTCCCTTCATAGTAGATGTCTATTTCATCACTTTTGTGAGTCCGGATAAAATTGATTATTCACACTCATCAATTGACCTCCCTGGCATTGGTGAGCATTCAGCAAGAGAAGAAGGAATCTCTCCGAACTTTCATGAGCCGATTCAATAAAGCGGCATTGGAAATCCGAGACCTGAACCCGGTAGTGGCACTTCACCACCTCACCACAACGTTGAAGTCGGGACCTTTTGCCAACAGTATCTGCAAGAAGCCACCAACCGACATGGACGACTTACGACGACGAGCCGACAAGTACATGCAAATGGAAGAGCTAGCTAATTTCCGCAACCAAGCTCGAGCTGAAATTATGGGAGAGACAGAGAAGCTGATGTATGTTTGAAATGATGTATACACAAAGGTGCGGTCATTTCTACCCTTATAAATATGTGAAAAGGGATTTTGGCCGACAAGGTTTTTAACGAGACACCAATCAATAAAGTACAATTCACTCTCATTCAGGACTTTCTTCTTTACTGTTTGCTCGAATATTAACTCAGAAGGCTTCCCTCCCGAGTCGTCACTCGGCCAAGGACGTGCCTTCGAATTTCGCTCATAAGGTTTCCCTCCCGAGTCGTCACTCGGCCCAGGATGTACCTTCGATTTTCCTGAAAAGGTTTTCCTCCCGAGTCGTCACTCGGCCAAGGATGTACCTTCGGTTTTCCTGAAAAGGTTTCCCTCCCGAGTCGTCACTCGGCCAAGGATGTACCTTTGGATTTCTTGAAAAGGTTTCCCTCCCGAGGCGTCACTCGGCCAAGGATGTACCTTCGATTTTTCTTATTAAGGTTTCCCTCCCGAGTCCTCACTCGGCCAAGGATGTACCTTTGGATTTCTTGAAAAGGTTTCCCTCCCGAGTCGTCACTAGGCCAAGGATGTACCTTTGGATTTCTTGAAAAGGTTTCCCTCCCGAGTCGTCACTCGGCCAAGGATGTACCTTCGATTTTCCTGATAAGGTTTCCCTCCCGAGTCGTCACTCGGCCAAGGATGTACCTTCGGTATTCCTGAAAAGGTTTCCCTCCCGAGTCGTCACTCGGCCAAGGATGTACCTTTGGATTTCTTGAAAAGGTTTCCCTCCCGAGTCGTCACTCGGCCAAGGATGTACCTTCGATTTTCCTGAAAAGGTTTCCCTCCCGAGTCATCACTCGGCCAAGGATGTACCTTTGGATTTCTTGAAGGTTTCCCTCCCGAGTCGTCACTCGGCCAAGGATGTACCTTCGATTTTCTTGAAAAGGTTTCCCTCTCGAGTCGTCACTCGGCCAAGGATGTACCTTCGATTTTTTTATATTAAGGTTTCCCTCCTGAGTCGTCACTCGGCCAAGGATGTACCTTCGATTTTCCTGAAAAGGTTTCCTTCCCGAGTTGTCATTCGGCCAAGGATGTACCTTTGGATTTCTTGAAAAGTTTTCCCTACTGACTTGTCACTCAGTTCGTCGTTCGGTTACCGTTGAAAGACTCCTTCGGCAGCCTGAACCTGTTCGGCACCTTCGGTAGCCTGAACCCGTTCGGCACCCTCGGCAGCCTCAACCTATTCAGCACCCTCGGTAGCCTGAACCCCTTCGACACCTTCGGCAGCCTGAATTCGTTCGGCACCCTCGACAGCTTGAACCCGTTCGGCACCTTCGATAGCCTAAACACGTTCGGCAGCCTCGACAACCTAAACCTGTTCGGCACCTTCGACAGCCTGAACCCGTTCGACACCTTCGGCAGCCTGAACCTGTTCGGCACCCTCGACAGCCTGAACCCGTTCGGCACCTTCAGTAGCCTAAACCCGTTCAGCAGCCTCAGCAACTTAAACCTGTTCGGCACCTTCGGCAGCCTGAACCAGTTTTGGCACCCTCGGCAGCTCAAACCTATTCGGCACCTTCGACAGCCTGAACCCGTTTCGGCACCCTCAACAGCGTGAACATGTTCGGCACCTTCGGTAGCCTAAACTTGTTCGGCATCCTCGGTAGCCTAAACCTATTTGGCCTTCAGATTACGAGAAGATTACGAGTGTGCCCTTAGAAAGGTACTACCCTCTACGTCGTTTCGCTCCTCAAGGCTGGGGGGCTTGTGTACCGGAAGGGTCCTATCGGCCACGAGGACCGACATGTGATGTCCTATCGGACTTCGACACAATTCTCGGCACGACCTCGGCTCGTCAGAGGGCCGAAAACTAGGGACAACCCAACCCTTTTTCTATCGGCTCGGCCAAAGGTCGACAACGAAAAGGTTGTCCCGACCTTTTCCTATCGGCTCGACTAAGGCCGACAGTAGTTAGGACGATGATCATGACTAACAAGGGGAAGCACGCGATTAAGGCCACGTGGACCGACACGTCATGTCCTATCAGATATTGACGTAGTTTGGACATTGCTTCGGCTCGGTAAGGGGCCGAGAACCATGGAGAATTTAACCCTCTTCCTATCGGTTCGGCCACGTGGACCGACACGTCATGTCCTATCAGATATTGACGTAGTTTGGACACTACTTCGGCTTAGTAAGGGGCCGAGAACCATGGAGAATTCAATCCTCTTCCTATCGGTTCGACCAGAGAGGTTGTCTCGGTCGTGCCCTGTTAGCTCGGCCAGAGGTTGTCTCGGCCGTTCCCTATCGGCTCGGCCAAAGAGGTTGTCTCGGTCGTGCCCTGTCGGCTCGGCCAAGGACCAATAGAGAATAGTTAGGATGATAATCATGGTTAACGAAAGACAACACGCAATTAAGGCGTAACTAGCTGATTAACATCGTATTACCTAATTTGGTAAATGTCAGGGAAGGCCCACCCCGCTCAGGCCCATGACAGGTAGTATAAATAAGTCACACGAAACGAGGTATGACTGTTCATTTATTACTCTCGAGAATTATGCTTGTCCTGACTTGAGCTTCGGAGTGCCTTTTGCAAGTACCTCCCCCCTCTGAAGCGTCAACCCGAAGCTCTCGTTCGGTCCTCCAGTTACTAGAAGACTACGAGTGTGCCCTTAGACAGGTACACCGTACTTGTCGAATATGTAATTTTTATTTCATTCTCGTTCCTGTCTGGTATCGAGTATATTCGTACCTGTCAAAAAATAATTAATTTTTATTTTGCAAGAAAATCACAATATTTTTAGTTTATATTTCCATTTTATTATAATTATAATTAAGTTGTTTGTCTATATCATTATTTAATCAAGAAACTTTTTAATAATTAAAAAATTACAAATGTTTCATATCATAATAAATAATTACACATAATTAAATATTAAATTTTTTTAAAACAATTAAATTAGGGATGAATATTAAATCGGGGATGAGAACAGGGACGGGGACAGGGCGAATAAGTATATACTCGTTCTTGTCCTCAGTTTAATATTTTGGATTTTACCTGTATCAATACCTGTACTCGGTCAAATTGAATATTTCTCGTCAATGTCGATATGAGTTCGAGTATTGTCCACAGGTACGGATTTATTTGTCATCTCTAGTAGTCCCTAGTAGTGTGTGGTTATGAGGATGATTGATGTTTTTGCGGGTTTCAAAATTCATCCAATCACCTCCAAAATCAACTGCTACAATTGGAATAAGATTATTTTTAGAGACTTTTTTTTCGATAAGAAGATTTTGAAAAAAGAAAAATTATTTCATATCTAATTTAATTTTAATTTATTATAATTATTTATGAATTAAATTTTAATATTTTAAAAAAATTATCAATTACCAATAAATAAAAATAATCTTATGTTACAATATAAATTATTTATTATAAATTTAAAATTAATTTATATATTTAAAAATATTCATTTTATTTTAAATCTTAAATATATTTTATATATTCAAACATAATATTTATTTAAATATATTATTTATCTTAAATTTTAGTTATATGTAAATATTAAACATGTGTATTATACATATTAAAATATTAATTATCATTAAATCAGAAGTTACAAAAGAGGAATTTTAGAATTTTTTTTTAATTTTTTATCTAATTTAATTTTTATTTATCATAATTATTTATGAATTAAATTTTTATACTTTAAAAATAAATTATCACTAAATAAAAATAATATTATGCTAGTTGTTAAAAACATATAATTTATATATTTAAAATATTTATTTACACAAATTTTAAATATAATTTATATGTTTAATTATATTATTTATTTATATATATAATTTGTTATAAATTTTAATTATATATAATAAATATTTAACTTTGTGGATTGATATTAAATTACTAGTAAACTAAGAAATGAGCAATGAAAAAAAAAGTAAAGTAAGAAATGATAAAGATGCATGAATTTTAGAATTAAAAAATTACAATTTCGGAAATTAAAACCTTGGGCGCATACAATCTTGAAGACTTATTCAAAAGTTTATTTTAATTTCAATATATGCTGCATGAACTATTTCAGAATAGGATCCCAAAATGATTTGGTGACAGTAAAGCATTCAATCCCCTTTTTTCTTTCTAACAACCATCACAAAAGGGTATGTACACACATGCACGTGTCTTTCATGTCTTTCACATTCTCTCTTCTTCTTAATTACTATAAACATTCTCTTCATCGCGGATCAACTTGATCCTTAATCAAAGTGTCATCTTCAGCATCTATGTTCAAAGAATTAACCATCATTCAATTTCAATCTCTTACTATATATTTTCAGAATCATATATTTCTATAACTTAATAAATCAGTAATTGAGAAAACAAAGTGGCTAAGCCATTATCATCTGCTTAATTACAAAGTCACAATGAAATAAGTCATTATCCAAAAATCTTTGGAATTAGTCTTTCTGAGATACCCAAAATCTATTTATAAAATTGACATTTTAATTTCAACAATATCTTTTCATAAATATAAATTAATAATTAAATTCCTGATTATATATTTATAAGATAATATTATTCATTAATTATATCACATTTTATTAATTGCTTTAACCAGATTTTGTAATGTAAATTTCACATTAATTATTTTATCATTACATGGCGATCCACATCATGTCTGACTGGGTCATAGAAAATGTTGGATAAAAGTCGAAGGCAATTCCAAGCATGAATGACTGCACAATGCAAATGGACAAATGGTGTTACCAAGTTTCACACATGAAGCCCCACTTGATGTAACTTAGCTTTTGTGTTTATCTCAAATGCACTAATCGTTATTTGTATTCTATCTACTTAAAATATGATATTCAAACATGATTCTTTGACACTCGTGTGAGACAAGCATCGAGAAGATAGAGATAGAAAGAGTAAAAAGTAAGAGATAAATGTAAAATATATATATTTAGTGTAGTGAAAAGAAAAATTAGTGTTTAAAGAATGTAAGAAAAATAAGATATACAAAATTCAAACTTGGATAATATTATGAAATCACCGAATTAACTTTGCCACTTAGTTAACTTCGTTTATCAAAACCGACATGAATTGTGAGTTGTCGTTCTCATGGTTGAATTCAAACTAAACCTGAAACACCTGTATTCTTTCAAAACTACAATTATGGCTCTGGTTGGGTCAAAAATATACACATGACCAAAGTATAAAAGCAGCCGAAAACTTCTCATGCACAGTTTCATATTTTAAAAAGCAAAAACTAAGAAAAATTATTGTGTGAATAAACATTTTTTAAAGTTATTTATTATTTTTGAAAGTTATTTGTTTTGGAGGAATTATATTCTTACGACTTTTTTTTCTTCCTATTACTATGTATGAGCTCATGAAGAGAAGATAAAAAAACAGAGATAAAGAGGAAAATAAATAAGTTATATTTTAAAAAATGATTTAAAGTGTAACTTAATTTAAAAAATTAGTTTATTAAATAATGATTATTTTTTATTATATATACTTTATTGAATTTATTACATTTTTTTATTAACTTTATTATTAATCAATGTGAGATTTTCAACCTCATAAACATAAGTTATGATTATTGTTTGGTTATTTTAAAATTTTAATTAGAATATATTCATTGTATAAATGATTTTTAATTTCTCATTCAAATATGAATTGTTATATAAATAAAAAATTAATTCATCTCAATCCACTGATCCGTTTAATAAGGTAGGATAATTAAATTTAACTATGTAGATTCTCAATTGATTTTAGTACAATTTTGACAAAGAAAACTCATTTTAATTGTTATCATGGATGGAAGTTGGGAATATAATCTCACTCTCAAATCTATCTGCACTACAATAAAATAGACTTTTAGTGACAATAAAAATTGTTACAAAATTTTTTACCGGCATTTTTACATTAACCATTGTATGCAGTGTCACTAAAACATTTAGCGGCAATTATTCAAAATGTTGGTAAAAACCTTTATACTGGTCGAAAAAAGTGTATATCTTTTTATAACATTTTTTACTTTCTAGTCGATGTGGGACTTGTAAGATGAGTAAAAATAAATAATTACTTTATCTCTAGTTGATATGAGACTTGTAAGATGAGACACTACAAGAAAAATACAAAATAGCGACCGAAATTAGCGATCGAATTTTTAGCGACCGATTAAAATAGCGACCGATTTAGCGACCGAAATTTATCAGTCGCTGTTTAGCGACCGATTTAGCGACTGAAATTTTTCAGTCGCTATTTTGCGACCGAATTAGCGACGGATTAGAGTGGTAGCGAGAAAATCGGTCGCTAAATCGGTCGCTATTTACTTGTGTTTCATGAAAATATAATTTGCGACGGAATTAGCGACCAATTTTGAAAATAATTATCAAACAATTGCGACCGAATTAAATTCGGTCGCTAATACTGAACTTTTGAATTTTTTAGCGACCGATTAAATTTCGGTAGCTAAATTTTTTTTATTAAATTTTGAACCAATGTGACTTTCCCGCATTTTTCAACTAAAATTACAAAGCTAGGATTCGATCCCTAGTTGTGGGGGTTATGAGCCAGCAGCCATACCGTTATACCAACTTGATTTCTTAGTATTCTTGGGAAAGTAGTATATATATATATATATATAATACAGAAGCTTATAATTTTTATTATCTTATAATTTAATATTGGATTTCTTTTGATTATAAAACATAGTAAATAAAATCTAAAATTTGTATTAGTTTCTTTGATAAAAATATTTAATTAATTTTAATATATAATAAATTTAATATCAAAATATTTATTTGGATTTGAGTTATAATTATTATAATCTTTTTGGTTTAATATTAGATATCTTTTGATTATAAAATATAATAAATAAAATCTAAAATCTGTAGCAATATCTTTATACAAATATTTAATATCAAAATATTTATTATAATTTTAATTATGATTTTTATAATCTTTTGATTTAATACTGGATTTCTTTTGATTATAATATTTTAATGTGTTTTATTTGAAATACCAGTTAAAATATTTTATTATCTTTTTATTTTAATTTATTATAAAATATTTAGAATATTTAATTTAGTATTATTAAAAAATAACCATTATAAGATTTAATTTATTTAATTTCATTATTTATTATAATACTTTTAGTCATTGTATTGATAAAAAAAATAATTTTAATTAAAATATATTTAAAAATATTTTAGTTAATTTATTATCATTCACTTACTTTATTAAAAAGTGATCAAATATAATTTATTTTCAATTAATTTAATAAATAAAAACTTTAAAATATATATTTAAAATGTGTAACAATTTCTTAAATATAAATATTGAATTAATTTTAATATATACTAAATTTAATATTAGAAAATTTATTATGATTTTTGTTATATTTTTTATTATCTTTTAATTTAATATTGGATTTCTTTTGATTATAAAATATAGTAAATAAAATATAAAATCTGTATCAGTTTCTTTGATAAAAATATTTAATTAATTTTAATATATAATAAATTTAATATCAAAATATTTATTTGGATTTGAGTTATAATTATTATAATCTTTTTGGTTTAATATTAGATATCTTTTGATTATAAAATATAATAAATAAAATCTAAAATCTGTAGCAATATCTTTATACAAATATTTAATATCAAAATATTTATTATAATTTTAATTATGATTTTTATAATCTTTTGATTTAATACTGGATTTCTTTTGATTATAATATTTTAATGTGTTTTATTTGAAATACCAGTTAAAATATTTTATTATCTTTTTATTTTAATTTATTATAAAATATTTAGAATATTTAATTTAGTATTATTAAAAAATAACCATTATAAGATTTAATTTATTTAATTTCATTATTTATTATAATACTTTTAGTCATTGTATTGATAAAAAAAATAATTTTAATTAAAATATATTTAAAAATATTTTAGTTAATTTATTATCATTCACTTACTTTATTAAAAAGTGATCAAATATAATTTATTTTCAATTAATTTAATAAATAAAAACTTTAAAATATATATTTAAAATGTGTAACAATTTCTTAAATATAAATATTGAATTAATTTTAATATATACTAAATTTAATATTAGAAAATTTATTATGATTTTTGTTATATTTTTTATTATCTTTTAATTTAATATTGGATTTCTTTTGATTATAAAATATAGTAAATAAAATATAAAATCTGTATCAGTTTCTTTGATAAAAATATTTAATTAATTTTAATATATAATAAATTTAATATCAAATTATTTATTATGATTTGAGCTATAATTATTATAATCTTTTAAATTAATATTAGATATCTTTTGATTATAAAACATAATAAATAAAATCTAAAATCTGTAATAATTTCTTTGATACAAATATTTAATATCAGAATATTTATTATAATTTTAGTTATGATTTTTATACTCTTTTGATTTAATACTGGATTTCTTTTGATTATAATATTTTAATATATACTAAATTTAATATTAGAAAATTTATAAATATTTTAGTTATAATTTTTATTATCTTTTGATTTAATATTGGATTTTTATTGGTTAGCGACTGATTTTTCGGTCGCTAAATTGCGACGGAATAAATTTCGGTCGCTATTTGAAATAGCGACTGAATTTACCTAAATAGCGACCGATTTTGGTGGTAGCTAAAACTTGATTTTTTTGTAGTGAGAGTTATCTTTCTACTTATATATTCTTTTTAATTACCTTATTTCTAGTTGATGTGGGACTTTAAGATGAAGGTTGTCTTCTAATTTAGAATAATAAGTTATAGGTCTAACACAATCCTATATAACAAACTTGTAAGGTGAGAGTTATTATTTATTTATATACTCTTTAGTTATCTTATTTCTAGTCGATGTGGGACTAAAGTTTTTCTTAAAATAATTGTCGCTAATAATAAATTTTGGTGTGATATAAATATATTTTTAGTGACCATTATATATTAGTCACTAATATTTTTATTAAATAATAAAACAAAGGCAATTAATTTATTGCTGGTAAATAATTATCGGTAAAAATGAATTTTGTTGTAGTGCTGTTATATATTATATTATATGAGTTAAGTTTTTATTTTCATAATTTTATTTTTTAAAATTGATTAGCAACATAAAATAAATATTTTAATAGTTAAATAAATTAAATTATAATATAATTAAATAATAAAGTTAAAATTCTATGTTAATTAAAATTTTAATTTATATTATTTTAATTTTAAGATCTTTGCTATTTACTAATTTTTATAAATCGTTTGAATTAAAATATAATTAATAACTTAATATATAATTTATTTAAAAATACATAAGTAAAATAAATTTTAAGAAAAGTTAGGTGAGTTTCTCATATGTTTTTCCAAATTCGATAAAACTTAAATAGGATGAAATTGTATTTAAATTTTTTTAAACTCACCCTAAACTCATCCTCCTTTTGTGTGTGTGTGTGTGTGTGTGTGTGTGTGTGTGTGTGTGTGTGTGTGTGTGTGTGTGTGTGTGTGTGTGTGTGTGTGTGTGTGTGTGTGTGTGTGTGTGTGTGTGTGTGTGTGTGTGTGTGTGTGTGTGTGTGTGTGTGTGTGTGTGTGTGTGTGTGTGTGTGTGTGTGTGTGTGTGTGTGTGTGTGTGTGTGTGTGTGTGTGTGTGTGTGTGTGTGTGTGTGTGTGTGTGTGTGTGTGTGTGTGTGTGTGTGTGTGTGTGTGTGTGTGTGTGTGTGTGTGTGTGTGTGTGTGTGTGTGTGTGTGTGTGTGTGTGTGTGTGTGTGTGTGTGTGTGTGTGTGTGTGTGTGTGTGTGTGTGTGTGTGTGTGTGTGTGTGTGTGTGTGTGTGTGTGTGTGTGTGTGTGTGTGTGTGTGTGTGTGTGTGTGTGTGTGTGTGTGTGTGTGTGTGTGTGTGTGTGTGTGTGTGTGTGTGTGTGTGTGTGTGTGTGTGTGTGTGTGTGTGTGTGTGTGTGTGTGTGTGTGTGTGTGTGTGTGTGTGTGTGTGTGTGTGTGTGTGTGTGTGTGTGTGTGTGTGTGTGTGTGTGTGTGTGTGTGTGTGTGTGTGTGTGTGTAAATAAATAAATATATATATATATATAGGGTACATAAAATTTAAAACAATTCCTACCAATATAAGTGAAAACATAAAGTCCCTTTAAAGGTTATTCATAATCCATATACATATATCCAATATACACCAAATACGCAAAATTGTGAACAAAACAATATATCGTCGGTCATCGTCTCTTTTCAACAAATATTGTATTTGAACAATATAGACAAAATTGGTCATTTCCAAAAGGACCCCCATCGACAAGTCAACCATTTAAGCTAATCCTATCTTACTCTCATAGTAAGTATGATCATTACAGTTTAATCACAAGAAAAGAAAAGAGTAACCTTGTGAAAGAATTAACATAATAAGTAATGAAGTTACAACTTATACAACACAAACAATTTAAACAGTATCAAGTTAGTTCATATCACAACATCAACCTATTATCATCATTCACTACTTTCAATCTTCAACTACAACTTACAACATTCTCAACATTCTCAACATGGACAACTTTAATCATATCATAAATAATTTTAAACAACTAATGTATTATCATGCATATCAATTTATGGAAATCTCCTATAACAGATGTGAACAGTCTAAGTGGTTTAACCCTACCCAATCACTATGAAAGGAAAAGCATTGCAATATGAACAAAATAACAATCACTTCACAGAAGGCACAATCATACCAATATTCATGAACTTTCCTTCTCTTCCCTCTTCCAAAACATGTCACATTTTTAACTTTCCTTTACTTCTTCACACTTCTTTTCTCATCTCATTCTCTTTTCTCATCCTAAATACATCCTTAAGGTTGGCCCCATCTTGCCCTATTCCAATGCCTATACTTAACTCAACCCACACAACTCATCACCCATTGGACCAAGGCCAATACAAAGTAGGTTGAGTTGTCTAAAATAAAAACAATGTTGGTTGTTATTTGTAGTTCCTAATTTATTGAACTCTGTTTCATATCCATACTTTTTAATGGTTTTGTATGATGAATAATTGATTTGATGAATTAAAAACAATGTTGGTTCTTGATTTGATGAATTAACAACCATGTTGGTCATTTTTTTTTTCTCATTTTTTATTTATTTTCAACCTGCCAATAAACCTATAACAGGATGTATAATGGTGTGTTTGAAAATGTTGAATGGAAGTTAATTTTACACTTTCTAATACACAATCAAATTAAGAAAACAATGTGAATGTGTTGGGTATTGGGTTCCGTTCCTATGTGGAGAAAAAGCCTAAAAATTAAGAAGTCCAAATTTTTGTCTCACATAAAAACCAAGTGGAGAGGGGTCTCTTAAGCAATAAGAGAGATAAAATTGCATAGCTGTCAGGGAGAGAAAGAGAGCAGAAAATTTGGTTCACATATATAGAGTAGTTTCATTAAAATTGCGATCCCCACTTTGTTTACGGTTGGATCGGGATGGAAATTTGACAGCAGGTTCTTAACACGGCGATATTCGTTTTGACCGTTGGGATTGTCGATTGGAGGTCTGTGGTTGGAGAAATCAATTTCGTACAAATGCTCTAATTTGAGGTTTCTTCTTCTTTGTTCTTCGGTTGGAAGGCCTTGTTGCTTTAATATATCGGTTGGTTGTAAGCATTTGATTAGACTCTCTTGTACCCTAATTTGATCATAGTGGAGCTTCATTAACTGACTTTTGCCCATGGGTTTTTACTTCTCACATTGAGAGGGTTTTCCCACGTTAAAAATACTTGTGTATCTTTGTCATTATTTTTTGTCATTTATTTGTTTTGTTGCTCCTCGTTGGTTTTTGTAAGTTGGGGAATACTTTGGTGCTCTTGATTATTCTGTTGTTGTTTCCCCTATCAGAGTGTTAGATTAATATTAATGATGGCAGTGAAAGTTTAGGCAGGCTTTACCTTACTAATCTCCACAAAAGGCAAGTCATTTTTGGGTTAGAGTTTAAAGGAGATGAATTTATATATTTTCTAAATCTATCCTTATCCTTGTCAAATTTAATCGAGTTTAAGAAAAGCCTGAAAACAACCAAAATAAATTTTTTCCATCAAAATCAAGTTAGAGTCGAACAAGTGCTTACATGTTCGAGTTTATTTATCATATTCAACTAATACACTCATAATTTTCAATTCACTTTTGTTGGTGGGTTAATTCACCCCATCTATTATCAAACATGTTAATTCATTTTATCACTTTTCATTATTAATATATCATGTCTTTTTGTTACAACTTTGTTATCATAAAGTGTTCCTACCGTAAGTTTGTTGTCATCGTTAGGGTCACCGCATCCGAGATATTGTCTGCTTTGGCACTCGTTGGGTCGTCACGATTTTGTCCTTTAAAAGGTGCCTCAGTGGGTTAAGGGAGGGAGGGTTTTTATAAACTACCCTTAGCCTCGAATCCTAAGCGATGTGGGACTTTTAGAGGTATTGTTCGCTTTGGCACTCGTTGGGCCGTCACGGTTTTGTCCTTTAAAAGGCGCCTCGTTGGGTTAAGGAGGGAGGGTGTTTATAAACTACCCTTAGCCTCGAATCCTAAGCGATGTGGAACTTTTAGGCATACCGGAACAAGCCCCTCAATCGATGCTAAGGGGCAAGAGTGGCCTAGGCCCTCCTTCTAGCGCCAAATGTTTCTACCGTAAGTTCGCTGTCATCGTTAAGGTCACCGCATCCGAGGTATTGTCCGCTTTGGGCCTTTGGCACTCATTGGGCCGTCACGATTTTGTCCTTTAAAAGGCGTCTCGGTGGGTTAAGGAGGGATGGTGTTTATAAACTACCCTTAATCTTGACTCCTAAGCGATATGTGGGACTTTTAGGCAATGCCGGAATAAGCGCCACAGTCAATGCTAAGGGGCAAGAGTGGCTTAAGCTCTCATTCTAGCGTCAAATGTTTCTACCGTAAGTCCGCTGTTATCGTTAGGGTCACCACATCCGAGGTATTATCCGCTTTAGTCTCGTTGGACCATCACTGGTTTGTCTTTTAAAAGACGGCTTGGTGGGTTAAGGAGGGAGGCTATTTATAAACTACCCTTAGCCTTGACTCCTAAGTGATGTGAGACTTTTAGGCATATCAAAACAAGTCCCCCAGTCGATGCTAAGGGGCAAGAGTGGCCTAGGCCCTCCTTCTAGCGCCAAATGTTCCTACCGTAAGTCCGCTGTCATCGTTAGGGTCACCGCATCCGAGGTATTGTCCGCTTTAGCACTCATTGGGTTGTTACGGTTTTGTCCTTTAAAATGTGTCTTGGTGGGTTAAGGAGGGAGGGTATTTATAAACTACCCTTAGCCTCGACTCCTAAGCGATGTGAGACTTTTAGACATACCGGAACATAAAGTAATCAATTTTTAATTTTAAGAAATCAATTTTAAAAAAAAAGTTTGTTTTAACTTCTCAAAATATTAGAAAAAAAAATAATTTGAGTAAAACCACAAGTTATTCTCGGACAATTAGCCCCATTTTAAAGTGGTTTTTATGATCACAAAAAGCAAATTTATTTTTTTCCTTTTTTTTAAATCTCTAAAATATAACCACCAAATTATTTTACGTCAAAAACACTTTTTGTATTTTTAACATGTAATAAAGTGACTTATTCTCTAACGTAACGCACATTTACAAAAGTTGTGTATTACATTTAGTTACCATTTTCTTTTCGGTGTATCATCACATTTATCATTTAGTGGCTCTTTATTCACTATTTTACAATTCTAACAAATTTAATCATGAATAAAAGAAAAAGAGTTATAAAGCATGTGTTAAATTATGAGAATATATTTTAGCGTAAATGTAACTCCGCCTCCACCCTAATTCAGAAACTTCCTCCCCTTAGTGGTTTGAAACACAACAGCCCAACCCAAAGCAGAAAAATTAGTAGAAGCCGACCTAATAAACCAAATCGCCACTAGGAACACGCCACGTGGCAATACATGATGCACACTTGGAAAATTCATATTCATTCATGCATCTAATATTCAAACCCCACGCATTAATGCACTTCAAGTTCAAGCCGTTACTACAATATTAATTTGACCACCCAATGCAACATTGACAATTACATAAAGTAATGAGTATACATGACCAAAGAAAAAATGGTTCAACCTTTTATACACTCTCATCATGGCTTTATCAAGAAAACGTCCTTTCCATACTATATAATATATGTAATTTTGTATAATATATATACAATCTTCTTGGACCTTAGTATTTATTAAACCACAACCCCTTTACCAAACGAAGCAACAGCTTTTCCTGTTTTCTGTTCTCCAAAATCACCATTATTTCAATTGTTTTTACGCGATGGAAGAAGTTGAAACTCCTCAGTATTTTCTCTGTCCCATTTCGTTTCAGATCATGGAGGACCCTGTGACAACCGTGACAGGCATAACATATGACAGAGAGAGCATAGAACAATGGTTGCTGAAGGCAAAAGAGTGTGTGTGCCCTGTCACAAAACAACCATTGTCAAGAAGCTTTCAATACTTAACCCCTAATCACACACTTCGGAGGCTAATCCAAGCATGGTCTTCATCCAACACAGGTGTTGAAAGAGTTTCAACCACGAAAACCCCTTTAAACATGATCCATGTTAAGAAGCTTGTGAAGGGTCTCGATGCTCCTCGTGATTATTCTTTTCAAACCTCGTTGGAGAAGTTGCATGCCTTGGCTTCACAAAGCGAGAGGAATAGAATTTGCATGGCTGAGGCTGGTGTAGCCAAGGCTATGGTCAAAGTTATCAACCAGAATTTCCAAAACAGAAACACCACTTGCATGGAAGAGGCTTTGAGAGTTGTTCATCTTCTTTGGAACACTGATCACAACGGCATGAGAACTCTAGTGGGGGAGAACTTTGACTTCATCAACTCTTTGACTTGGATTTTGCAACATCATTTGGATAACAAGAAGATGGTGAATGAAGCAATGACCCTCTTGAAGTTGACAATTGAAGTTGCTGACTCAACTCTTTTAGGGAGTTTAAGCCTTGAATTCTTCAAGGAAATTGTGAGAGTATTGAGAAATAAGGCACTCTCTCAACAAGCCATTAAATCTGCGTTGCATGTGCTTACACAAACTCTCCCTGTGGCTAGAAACAGAACTAAGATCGTTGAAGCTGGTGCAGTCGCAGAACTCATAGAGCTTGAGCTTGAGAAACCAGAGAAGAACATCACAGAACTCATATTCAACCTTTTGGCACACCTTTGTTCTTGTGCTGAAGGAAGAGAACAGTTTCTGAGACATGGCGCGGGCATTGCGTTGGTTTCAAAGAGGGTTTTGAGGGTTTCTGCTGCCACTGATGACAGAGCGATTCATGTGTTTTCTGTGATTGCTAAGTTTTCTGCATCAGATGAGGTTGTTCTTGAGATGTTGAGGGTTGGAGCAGTGTCAAAGCTTTGCATGGTGATGCAAGCAGATTGTGCTTCTTATTTGAAAGAGAAAGCAAGAGAAATCCTTAGGTTACACTCCAAAGTTTGGAATAATTCTCCTTGTATACAAGTTTATTTGTTGACTAGGCACCAAAGGTGATCAATATAAACCCCAGTTACCTTTTCTAGTTAAATTTTGGTGAAGGGGTAAAAGAAATTATATGAAGATGTAATATTCTAAGAATATATAATTACAACAAAATTTAGATACAGTTTTGTTTATTATAATGTCGTTATCTTGTTATAAATCATTTATTATTTTATTATCAAAATCAAACTCTAATTGGTAAGGTATCAACATTAATGCTATAAGTATCGAATCTATGTTTTGGGGCATGTAATAGATTTTTGCTTATATACACACCTTAAAGAAATTCTAGCAGAGTAATCTCATAGTTGAAAACAAAAAAATTTATACGTGAGCAAAACAAAGGTAGTACAAAATAAATTGTTTTTCTTACTATATATGACACGTAGCTAGGCTAATTTAGAATTTGTCATCTGGACTGAGATTTGTGTTGATGAATCAAGTGTATCATTTTGAAGAAATTAAAGAAACTTTTCCTAGGCTTCTTTCAAAGGAGAAGATTTTAAGAACCTAAACAGATCAAGAGTATCGTCGACGAAAGTATGATGTGACATACGGAAATATATATTGTTTATTGCATAAGAAGTTTTACACCACTGATGAATGATGATAGTGACAGAGAAATATGATAATTATTAAAGTATATGAAAAGAATTCATTTTGTCAAATGCGTTACAAGAACAATATGGTTTGATTTCTCTGTTTTATTTTTAATTAATTATGCAACACAGTATATCACGACCAATCATGTTCGTTCGTGATTCATTCGTTAAAAAAAAAAGATCGTATCATCTATAGTTCAAAATTTCGCAAAGTAACATGTAATAGTAATTACTCAATTTGATCCGTTCACTTTTACCTTACCCTTACCTCATACTTATTTTCCTAATATAAGATGTTTGATATTCTAAAATTATGTTGATCGAAAAGATATTCTAAAATTATGACTTTAGGTTCTAACTAATCTTAATCAAGCTGGCTGACGAACTCAAACAAAGAAAACTTTTGTTTATTTTTTTATTGAAAAAAGTTATACTGAACAAGTTACGTATCCAATAAAATCATTAGCATTGAGATAATGATGAGGTTGAAGTAATATGCATGATGTTATGTGTTTAAATTCAACATGACTATTGTATATAAAAAATCATATTACATGATATTACATGAAATAAAACTTCTTTTTTTTTACTTATATATACTATTTATGACTTTATTTTTAAATGATGTGAGATTTTCAATAAATTAATATGCCCAATAGTCATATACTATTTTATTAGATAAAATTTATTAAAAATTATAAAATTATAGGTTAGATTCATTAAACAAGGTAAAAAAACTTGATTAATATATTGATTTTTAACAAAATTTAACAAATAAGAATGTTTTAAAGGATATATTACCGATATGTCTCTTTAGATAATAGACAATGCTCTTAGCTAACCTTATTAAATATACTAATAACTACACATATTTATTAATTTCAATTTTCTACATATTCCAATTCATAAAATTTTCCTATCACATAAAATTTTATGATTAATAGTTTAATACCAAATAAAAAAAATTAAAAACCATTTGGTAGCATGTCCCTCCTTCGGCATCAAATAGTCATTAGAATAATAAAGTCCTAGTACTAGGATGAATATAGACATATTTGTAAAATGTTAAGAACGTCCATTTGAAATTGGGCAAAAGAGATTCTAACTCTTAAATCTTTGTTATTGTCATATATTAAAGTATTGATTTAAGAAATATTTAATACAACTTGTGAAATATTCCAAATTATTTAAAAATATATTAAATGATTTATATTTCAATAAAATAAATGTTTAATTAAATTATTTATACTTTTATTTTTTAAACCAATTCCCGAAACACGGCTATTAACACTAGTTTTATTTGTTTATTTATTACATTTTTAACGAAGGAACAAATTTTCTATATATCTTATGCACTAAATGTATAATTTAAAAATAAACATGAAATATAATCTCTTCAATACTTTAGTTTACATGGAATGAAAAACCCTGAATGAATTTTTAACTTCCAATATAATACATATTTTTTATTGTGTTTTTATTTATTTATTTATTTATTTTACTTCTTAACCTCTGTACCTAATTATATATAAGATCTTAAAATACATGTTAACCTATTATTGTAGTAGTAAGCTGCTCCTGTGTCAATTTGCTGTGATAATATGTATATGGATTTTGATACTCCTTTACCAATTTAATATAATTAATTTGCTGATAAAAAAAAAATTCTTAAAAGTTGTTTGTTTATCATATCGAATTAAACAGTCTTAAAATCCCATTAAAACTTTTAAAAAACCTTTATTCATTCATAGTACTCTGCTGACACTCAATACATTCGTTGTACTTTAAGCATAGCAACACTTTTAAAAGATTGGATTGGATTAAATTACGCAGATGAGATCAACGACTGCATAAAAAGGGGAAAAGGTGATTGCTGCAATGAATTATTAACGAAAGCAGAAAGAAAATTGTTTGATGTTAGTGGATGAATGAATATACAAATACTCGAAACAAAACATGTGATGCATCAATTTCTTGTGTTACTTTACCTATACTTATGTTCGTATGTGATAATATTATGAGAATTTCTACGGTACCCTGTATAAAAGAAGGGTACCGATACTGTTGATGATGTGTCACCTATGTGTAAATCCAAGTCATTTATAATTTTTTAATTATTTAAAATTCACATTTACGTCAGATAAATGGTTAATATGAAGTTCACGTTCGCCTTTGTTTATGGCTGCCATTTCCTTCATGTTCGCCTTTGTTCCAGATCCTCCAAATCCCTTCCTTTCATGTTAATCCCCGAATGTGAGTAGTTTCGCTGGTGATTCTGATTCTGATTCTGATTGGGATTTGTTTCGTTTCCGTGTTTGGTGGCGGCGTGCATTGCGATTGTGCTAGTGATAACTCTGTGGAGATTGCGGGGTCTTTCACCGAGGGGGTGAGGGATGGGTGGTTGTTTATCGAGTGGGTGAAATGGATCTTCCTTTTTGCTGGCGATGACGAGGGCGTGGATGGAGTTGGGTTTCATGCTGACGATGGCGTACTTGTTGTGTTCTTCGACGGTTTCGAAAGCAAGGCGGCCAATGAGTAAGCAAATGATGTTATGCTAAGCCAATCAGAATCAGAATCAGAATCACCAGCAAAACTACTCACATTCGGGAATTAACATGAAAGGAAGGGATCTGGAGGATCCTGGAACAAAGGCGAATATGAAGGGGCGACGGAGAGGTGGGAGACGGAGGGGAGAGGAGATCGTATAATTATAAAAATATTAATAAAAACTTAAAAATAAATAATGTAAAAATTTAAATATAAAATAATTTTTATTTAAAAGGCTGACATGGCATTTAAATGATGTATACATACACATCAGATACACATTAGCTACAGTACCAAAACCCCTCATTTATCGTGGGTACATGAAGAACCCCCTAATATTATTAGTTGATATTCAGCCAAAAACACGTCAATGTTTGTGTTTTTCAAATGAAAGAGACACGTGGTAAAAATAATAAAGAGATCCACTTTTTCCATACGTTAGAAGTGTTTTGTAACGAACGTACGCGTCTATGCCAAGTTGCTAACTTCACTTTTACTTTGTTAGTACAAAATAAACATGCAAACTTATGGAGCATATTTAATCAAATTATGTGATTTGTTTATTTATTTTTAGCATGTGCGTTTTTCACATGCTAAATATTATTATACATAATTAAAATTTATAATAAATTATACATATATATATATATAATATTATATTTAAATATATAAATTATATTTAAAATTTGTATAAATATATATTTTTAAATATATAAGTTATATTTTAGATATAAGATACATTTATATCGTAACACAAGATTATTTTTAATTATTGATAATTTATTTTAAAAATATTAAAATTTAATTTATAAATACATGTGATAAATAAAAATTTGAATTAGATAAGAAATTAAAATTTAAAATAATATATAAAAATGTTTCCATCAAATAATAACTTCTAAAAATATTCTCGTGCAAAAAAAAAATAATAATCATTCACATGTAATATATAGAAGTTAATTTAATAAACAAATAAATAAAATTGAATTAAATAAGATGTCCAAATAATCTTTACAAACACTTTTATTGAAGAATAACTACTAAAAATGCTCTCTTGCTTGTATTCACTTTTAATATATAGAAGTTAGTTATAGGACTTAATGGTTATATAAATTTTTTTTAAATGTGAACCAATCAAACATTTTTTAGCATGACTTTAAAAATATTTTGTAATGATAGAGTATAATCTTTTTTTCTCAAAATTATATAACTTTTAACTGAATTATCAAAAAAAATATATATTATATTTTTAAACGAAAAGTATGATTTAATCTTAAAAATGCATTTTTTTAAGTTACTATATTAACCTTATAAATATTAAAATAGCATATTTTAAATCTTTTTTAGTTTTGTAATTCTTACGATTTTTAAACATGAGTTTTAATTAAGAATATCTTTAATAAAATAATATGCATTTTAATAAAGATTAGTTATCAACAAAGTTAGAAAATATTTTACACCTAAAATATGATGACAAAAATTATTTTAATACTTTTTTTTTTCAAAAATATAAGTTTTATACAAATTAGTAATCGGGTGTTAATGAGTTTTAACCTATAATCAAATACAACCAAGATTAATAATGAATTGAACTAACATAAATATAGTTTGAAACTTGATTTGACAATACTGTAATTAAGCTTTATGTATGAAGCAAATGAACTATATATAGTTTGACTCTATTGGTGAATTAAAAAAAAAGTATAATATTTTAAAAAAATTAATATTAAAAATAAACCAGTGAATTTAAAAGTAAAAGAAGTATTTAAAGTAATAAAACAAATTCCATAACATCATAAAAATTAAAATAAATCATGAAAGTAAATTATATTTAATTATATTATTCATATCAAATAATAAATATGTTGCTCAATTGAATTTTATTCGTAAAAATAATCTTATTATCTTAATTTAAAATATTTTCTTCTATCTTTTATCTTAAATTGTATTTTTAACCTCTAACTTTTTAATTTATCATTTATATTTTTATTTATACATTATATTTCAATATTTTAAGATAACTTTCTATTAATTAAAAATAATATTATGTCATAATATATAATTTATTTATTTATTTTAAATTTAAAGATTATAAATATATTTAAGTTTTTTTTAAAAAAAAACCTACAATAGTTTTTGTTTTAGGTTCAAAACCAACCCATACAATTTTAACACAAACCCAAAACAAGGCCCAATGAAAAAAAAGAAGATGAAGAGAGAACTAATTCGAAAAATAACAAAGCTTTAGAGTCTAAGAAGGCAAGATGAGTGGGAAGGATGTGTAGTGCTTTATGGACTATTTAATTTAAAAGAGGAGCGGACATGAAAGATATTTTAGTGAAGAGGAGGGAAAGTACAAGGAAGATGAACAACATTTTCTTTGGTTAAATAGTAGAAATTAATGAAAGAAAAAAATATTTTTGTTTTTTTATTTATTTGTAAGGAGACAGAAGGATTTTAATATATATATATATATATATATATATATATATATATATATAATTTTGAATTTTGAAACATAAATAAAGATATTTTAATTATTGGAAATGTTTCAAATAAGAAATCTTTTAATATAAAAAATAATACTATTGTTGATAACCATTAAAAATTTTGTAACGACCCGACTGGTCACTGCACGCGGCATAGCACACTAGAAATACCAGACAGATAGAACAAGTATATAAATATAGGATCTAGAATATATAAATATACAAAGTTCCAGTCTGACTAGAGTTAAAGTGTACAACAGATACATCATTCTATTGCTACACCGAGTAGCCAAACAACAAAAAGACCAACATCCTAAGAGGATTAGCTCCAACTGTCAGCTACAGCCCAACTATCAATCTCCGACCTATTCTTGCTCTGCTCCCATACATAGTATGATCATTGCAGTCCAAACATCATGGAAAACAACAAAAGGGTAAGCTAGTGTAATAAAAATCAACATACAAATATATAAGACAATATAGTAAACGGCAGCTACAATCATCAGTACACCTGTACAACTTATACCACTCAACAATACCAGCACCGCAATGCGGCTATATCAGCACTGCTTAACAGCAACAACAGCACCACTCGAGTGGCTATAACAGCACCGCAAAGCGGTATCACCAGCACCGACTTAGCAGCTACAACAGCACAACTTATGTGGCTAATATCAGCACCGACTTAGCGGCTATAACAGCACACAACTCAGCATAGTACAACCATAGTTTTAAAAACCGGACCGGTCATCGAACCGGTTAAGGTACTGGGTCAGTGGGTCAAAGGTTGAACCGGTGGGTCACTAGTTGAACCGCATGACTCGATTTTTATTTATTTTTATTAAAAAGTATTCATATTAAATATATTTTATACTTATAAATTTTAATAAATTTATATCTTATTTTAAATTTTAATTTTTCTATCTTATTTAAAATTATTTTTATTTTTATTTTGTAAAAAAATACATAAAAAAATTACATGTTAAACGGTATATTAATACAAATTAAAAATATAAATAATATGTACATATATAATATGCTTGCAATTAATATCACAAAATAATATATGTAATATTTACATAGATATTGCATTATTAAATATATAATTTAAAATTAATAATATACTATAAAAGTTATTTAAGTTGTATATATTGCAAACAAATATATTAGAACAAGTAGTTATTGTTATATTTAATAAGACTCCTTGCTTTTTCATTAAGAGATTCAATTTTCATTATTATTTTTGTGATTTATGGTCCCTTAAAATTTTTTTAAAAAAAAATAAGAAAAAAAAGTGGTTGAACCGGTTTGACCCACCGGTTCACTGGTTTAACCGAAAAATTGACCGGTTCAATCCGGTTTGAAACGGGTCGACTGCATAACCGATCCAACTTCAGATTCGGACCGGTTGGACCACCGGTTCTCGGTCCAACCAGTCCGACCGGCCGGGTTTTTCCGGGTTTTAAAACACTGAGTACAGCACAACACAGTATTTTAACACACTTATTATTTTTCACAATTCAATCTAACCGTCAATGGTTCCACTTATAAAATTTTATATATAATTCATCGATTTCATCTCAACAATACTCATCTAGTACAGCTAAACATTATTATCTCAGCTTTATCCACCAGTCATCACGGCATATTTATCAAATACAACTTAATTCAGCATATAACAACATTGATTAACAGTCTCAGCATGATTCAACAACTAACATCTTATAAGTCAATATCTCCTTGCGCGCCCGGCGCACTCGAGGTCGCGCCCAGCGCGGCCCAACCCGAGAGTACTAGGGCTAGTGCGCCCAGTGCAGGAGTACTCGCGCCCGGCGAGACTCAACCCGAGAGCACCAAGGCTCTCACGCGCCTGGCGCAATTCTAAATTGCGCCCAGCGCCTGCCTGGAAGAGACTCAAGGAGTCTCGTGCGCTCAGCGTGGCCTAACCCGCGCCCAGCGTGGGGAAGGCAGAGACCTATTAAGGTCTCGCGCCCGGCGCAATTCGCATTGCGCCCAGCGCCCTCTTGGCAGAGACTCCCAAGGAGCTTCCGCGCCCAGCGAGTTTACACGTGCGCCTAGCGCGGCACCAGAGTACCCAAACCATGTCACCGCTGATATCGCGCCCAGCGCATCCCAAGTCACGCCCGGCGCGGGCCAACCAGAGACTCCCATTTGCAAGCTCGCCCGGCGCACACAACTTTGCGCCCGGCGAGCTTGCCTAAACAGAGTCTCCTGGTGGTCGCGCGCCCGGCGCGAAGAACAGCGCCCAGCGCGAACTCATCCGTGACCCTCCCCAAGTTCGAAAATCTTCGAAATCCTGCAAAACTTGACAGCAAATCCACATGCAATCCAGCCAAAAGTTCCTAATCTCATCAAACCTCAATAAAAATGCCTCATTTTCAACATGCAAACACAATCTAAGGAATTTCTCGAAATTTCATCCAAAAACCCCAAAGCCCGAAAAGCCCCCAAATCAGAAATTTTCCACAGCTCTCAGCTTAAATGCAACAAACACCCTACCACCAAAGAGTTCTTAGAACTCGTTTTCAACCAAACAAGCAAAGGACTAGCTTCCCTTACCTTGAATCCAGAAATTCGAGCTCTGGGAACTTGAATGAAGAAGAAGAATGGAAGAGAGCTTGAACGGAGAGGAAGAACGAGCTTGCAGACTCAGCTCTTGGACAAGGAATCAGCTCCCCCACCACTTGCACCTAGGGTCACCAAGATTCACCACAAGAAATTTGAGAGAAAAAAAAGAGTGAGGGTTTAGAGGAAAGGGAGTCTTGTGTGAGGAAGAATGAGTGAGGCTGAAAATGAGTAAGGGTGAAAAATAGAAAAGAAATTTAGGGTCCTCACAAATTTAAATTAGACAACTCAAATTAAAAGATTACAAACAAATTATAATTATTATTATAATTTTCATCATCATTATCATCACTATTATTATTATCATTATTGTAGACACCCAATTTCGTCCGGACCAATAAAAGCTATGAAACGAACTATCATTAAAGAATTGGAGCTCCCAAGCATGAAAATAATAGGACAAGACATCAGGAGGCCTAAAAGCCCAAACAAGCTGGTTTTAGTAGCTTGGAACGGGCTGTTGCAAAATTGGAACGGACCGTTCCCAATTTGAAATGGACCGTTCCAAGTTCCTAAAAGGGCCTAAAACTCTGATTTGGAACGGGCCGTTCCTAGAACGGAACGACCGTTCCCAAACTGGAACGGGCCGTTCCAAGATCCTAAAAAAGGGGTTAAAATTTAACTGGAACGGACCGTTCAAATTTAGTAAAAAGGCCTAAAAACCCTTGTTTGGAACGGTCGTTCAAGTCTTGTCAATTATGTGTGAATCTCATCTCTGGAATGGGCCGTTTGTTCGTATTTTTAATAGGCAAGCGCACCCAAGTCTCTGTAGTATAAATAAAAGGTTGTCGAACCTCAGGGACTTGTGAGATAACTCAGATTTCTATGATATTAATGGATACTTATAATGTGAAAACTGGAATAATTGCACATGTTCAGGTTTTTATGGATGATTTTCCAAATTTAAAAGGAAACCACAAGGTAAGTTGATTTGAAGAAAAACAGATATAAGAAACAGTTGGGATTTGACTTCATCAATCTCCCTCCTATGCATTCCTATTGATTCTTTTCAAAAGTTCCATTACTCATTGTCATTAAGTTCACTAAATTCATTCCAACCCAATCCCTTGGCATAAGAAATTCTAAGATATCTAACTTAATGAATGATCCCTCACTTCATTTAGTTAAACATCCCGCGTTAAGAACTAGAACTTGAAATAACTATTAATCTCAAGACCATTCCTGGATCTCAAAACTAATAGGTGATTCGTTCCAAGTCTAGGCTTGCAAAACATCTTCCGACCGAATCCCAAACCCCAAAAGCATGGATAAGTGATCAGTTTATCAAAGCATTAAGAACAGGAAGAAATCACTAACATCAAGTAATGGATGATATATATATATGAATCAAAGAGAATACATAGGAGTTTGATGATTACATCTATCCCAACTCTGGAGATTAGCTCTCCATATTACAAGAAATCACCAAAACCCAGGTTGAGAGGTAGAAGAAGAAGAAGATCCCTTGAAGATTCGCGTTCCCACGAGCTCCAGAGCCTCTGTTTCTCTCCCCCCTCTGTTTCTTTTCTTTCGTGCAGCCTCCTATTTTCTTTTCTCTCTCCTCCTTTTAATATATATGAAAACAGGGTAACACTAAAAAGATAAATCCGCTCAGCGCCTTGGAACGGCTGAGCGGATTGGGAATTCTTCACCCTGAAGAAATCTCAATGGCTGAGCGCCTTAGATCCGCTGAGCGCTTTAGAGGCAGAGAGCACCCCTTGTTCCTGGATGAAATCCGCTGAGCGGATTTGAGTGGCTGAGCCAGTCTTCTCCAGGTTCCAAAACCTACAAAATGCACACCAAAATGGATCAAAAGCTTCATCATTCCATGTACTTGCACAATCAAAATACCTCTTTGATTCTAAGCATATATAGATCAAAATAATGTTGATATGTACACAAAATGTGCTAGATAAGTGTCTCAAATGGTTGTTAAATCAAGTTTAATTAGACACTTATCACCGTTCTAGTTTTAGAACGAGCCGTTCCGGTTACAAAATTAACACAGAACTGTCAGATCCAGAACGGACCGTTCTGATTTTGGAACGGGCCGTTCTGGCAACTTTTTGATGTCTATAAATAGACAGCTCGGGCATAGTTCTCAAGGTCACAAAATTTCGTCCAAGACTCCTTAGAGCTTGAAATTTCTCTCTCTCTCCCTCATATAATATTTATTGAGATTTGTGAGGCATTTGTGTAGTGTGAAAGGTTGCCACAAAGCACCTAGAATTTTCATATTGGAAGATCTAACAAAGCTTGCTACGAGGTATTTCAATCAATCTTGTTCTCTCTTTTTTATTTCTTATCTTTGATAAGTATTGTTATAATAAAAGCAATCATGTAGATATTTTAGAGTCAATTGTTTAATTTAAATTTCAAGCATGTAAATAGTTACCAATAAAAGGAGATTTAATATTTATATTATTATTGTTTATAATGTTAACTTCGTCATAGGGTACCGATTAAGGGCGTTGTAGGAGTGCTTAATACCTTCCCTACACGTAACCGACTCCCGAACCCAATTCTAGTTATCAAGGCCATTATTGGACCTTTAAAAACCTTTTCTTTTTCCAATATTTTGAGTAAAACATCGGTAACGACTCCATGAACCTATTTTCAAAAGTTATTGATTAAGGATTAATCTGACGTCCAGACATTCCTTAATTGATGAGACTTTCAACATAATCATCATAAAATTCAATAAATTGATTAAAAATGAGGGATTATGATTCATTAACCGTATAAAATTGTTTTATATTATCATTGTGCCAACATTAAACTCTTAAAAATAAATGTTATATTACTAAAATAATTAGATGTTTGAAATTGAATTATTCTTCCATTTTTTTTGTTACATAAGATACAAATTTATACAAGATTAAAATCGATCACTAGCCTCAATTTATTTATTTATTTTTTCATGTATCATGTTTATTTATTTAGATATTAAATATGTTTTTTAGTCCTTGCAAAATGAACATATTTTAATTTTAATTTGTATAAAAAAATTCTTTTTTTTTTCAACTTGTAAAATTTATAGCTATTGTTTTAATTTAGTTTTTATTATTACATAATTATTTTCAGTTACTTATTTATTTATTAGAAGGTTAATTAATCATCTCAAATGTTATCCATAATTGTTAGAAATACCATGTTAGTAAATGACATTTTTAAATTTTTTTTATTAGTCCTTATAATAAATATTATTTATTTACTATCCGTATCGCGTAACCGAGCGCCGAGCTCGGCACCACAACGCAAGCCGACCTCGGACGCGCACTGCATGGTATCAGCTCGGCATTTAAGTGAATCATAACCGATTACCGAGGATCTCGCCCCAAACGAGGTCCGTTATCTAATCATATTACATCTTATCTCAGGCCCAAGGCCCAAAGCAACCCTAATTCACACTAAGGTACGTGCATTACTTATACGAGATTCATACTCCCACAAACACTAACTTTAGCATCAGAGTCTCTTTTGCAGGTACCACCCCCATCTTGGAGCACCAGCGTACCCGTAAAGAAGGCTCATCGATCTTACTTGGCAGATCAGCTCTACAGCAGATTTCCGGTAAGAACATTTGGCGCCCACCGTGGGGCCGATCAAGACAGCTCTTATCGGCCACGCTTATGGTTTTCACCAGAAGCCATAGCAGACGCGTAACAGACGACCTAGATCACACAACTAACATGAATAACGAAGCAGCAGTGAGACGACTGATCGAGCAGGTCGAGCAGCTGCGGCAGCAACACGCCGCAGATCTACAAAGTATGCGTGCCAAGCACGAAACTAACCTAGCCGCGATGTGTACCGCTAATGAGGCTGACCTAGCGGCTCTCCGCGCAAAAAACAAGAGGATTCGCGCTCAACCCCAGCGACGATATTCTGATCATCCCTCCGGCTCTCAACCCAACCCCGGCGGAGCAGTGCGAGTCGAGTTAAACTAGGAGGCAGGATCAACTCTCCCACAGGGAGTGATCAGCACAATTGCAGGAGGCTTCGCAGGAGGGGGAGCCAGCAGCTCAGCTCGGAAAAAACACCTGCGCAACGTCAACCGCGTACACTTCACCACCTCTGCTTCGCACCAGAGCTCGCAGACGATCACTTTCACCGACGACGACTATGCCGGGATCAACCCAACCAGGACAATCCCATGGTCATAGCCGTAGCGCTAGCCAATTGGGAGGTTCACAAGACTCTGGTCGACCAAGAGAGCTCGGCCGATATCCTATATTGGCCAACATTCCTCAGGTTAGACGTCCCCCACTCTCTCATACAACCTCACACAGAACCCCTAGTCGGTTTTGCAAGAAGGAGCGTTTACACTTGGGGATACGTGGACCTACTGACGGCTTTCGGAGCACCTCCGGATTCAAGGCGGGTCATGGTTCGATACCTCACCATGAAATTCCCAGGGCATGATAGGAGGATTATCTCCGTCAGAGCAAACCAGAAGACGGCACGACAATGCTACACCGAAAACCTGAAAATCGCCTCACCTGGCGAACAGTGTAAGAGCAACCTTACCACCGTGGCTCGCATCAACCACGAAGAAATCACCGACCTCGATCCAAGATCTGACGCTCGTGACGAGCGGCCTACCCCCGTTGACGAGCTCGATGACCTCCAGATCGGGAAACTCCCCAAGCAAACCACGAAGAATGCTGACCTCTTCGCCTGGTCTAGCGTTGACATGCCAGGCATAGACGCCGATTTCATCTGCCACAGGCTAGCAATACACAAGGAGGCAAAACTAGTCGCCCAGAGGAAGAGGAAAGTTGGCGGCGAAAGACGGGAAGCCATCGTCGCTGAAACACAGAAATTGCTCAACGTTGACTTCATCCGTGAAGTCAAATACACCACATGGCTGGCGAACGTGGTCATGGTAAAGAAGAACTCAGGGAAGTGGCGCATGTGCGTCGACTATACCGACCTAAACAAAGCATGCCCCAAGGAATCATACCCTTTGTCGAGCATTGACAGGTTAGTCGACGGAGCCTCCGGACACGCCCTCCTCAGTTTCCTCGACGCCTACTCTGGGTACAACCAGATAATGATGTACCCACCCGATGAAGTGCATATGTCTTTCATCACCGACCACGCCAACTACTGGTACCCGGGTGATGCCCTTCGGCCTCAAAAACACAGGGGCAACCTACCAGCGGCTGATGGATAAGGTTTTCCGTCAACAGATCGGGAGAAACATGGAAGTTTACGTCGACGACATGGTAGTCCAAACTACCTCGGCGGTAGACCACGCTGCCGACCTTGCCGAAATATTTGCCCAGGTCATGAAGCATAACATGCGCCTCAACCCGGAGAAATGTGTCTTCGGTGTCCAGGGGGGTAAGTTCCTCGGCTTCATGATTACCAGCAGAGGAATCGAGGCCAACCCCGAGAAGTGCAAGGCCATCATCCAAATGCAAAGCCCACAAATGGTGAAAGAAGTCCAACGCCTGGCCGGACGGTTAGTCTCACTGTCCCGCTTCATTCCCAAACTCGTGGAAAAGGCGGGACTAATCTTCACCCTACTAAAAAAGCCAAAGGATTTCCTATGGACAGATCAGTGCGAAGAAGCTTTCCAAAGCTTCAAAACCTTCCTCACAACTCCACCAATCCTACAGAGGTCGGATCACAACACCGACCTCCTCCTTTACTTGGCTGTAGCAGAGAACGCCATCAGCGCCGTTATCGTACAAGAACACCAAAAGGTACAGACACCTATCTACTTCATCAGCCGAGTCCTCCAAGACGCGGAAAGGAGATACCAAATGATCGAGAAGCTGGCATTAGCGCTCATCACCGCAGCTCAGCGGCTCCGACCCTACTTCCAGAGCCACCAGGTGATAGTCAAAACCGACTATCCCGTCAAGCAAATTCTGCGAAAGCCTGAGCTCGCCGGACGCATGATCGCCTGGTCGGTAGAATTATCCAAATTCGGCATCCAGTACGAAGGCCGCGGACCCCTGAAGGCCCAATGCTTAGCCGACTTTGTAGCCAAGCTCACGCCAACTACTACCGAGGAACCCCTGGTATGGACTTTGCATGTTGACGGGTCCTCCAACTCTAAAGGCGGTGGTGCAGGCATCATTCTGGAAGGGCCAAACCAAGTCACCTTGGAGCAATCCCTCAAGTTTGGCTTCAAGGTGACCAATAACCAGGCGGAGTACGAGGCACTTCTAGCAGGACTAAGGCTGGCCCGCGGCCTCGGGGCTCGAAGAGTGAGTTGCAACAGTGACTCAAAACTCATGGTGGAGCAGCTCAGCGGGACGTACCAGGCAAAGGACACTCTGCTACAGCGGTACTTTCACACTGCGTCCCACCATATCTCTTCTTTCGACGAATTCATTATAAAGCATGTGTTGCGAGAGCAAAATGCCCGAGCCGACCTCCTATCGAAGCTCGCTAGCACCAAAAGGCCCGGACAACACCGAACCATCATACAGGAAACCTTGCACTCGCCCAGCCTAGACGACAAGGTCGTCAACGTCAGTGACAATGAAGACCTGGGATGGATGGCAGGCATCTGGGGCTACTTGAAAGAGGGAATCCTGCACGAGGATAAAGACGAAGCTCGGAAGATAAGGATGAGATTGGCCAAGTTCGTCATCATAAGAGATGAATTATTCAAGCGTGGCGTCTCCTCTCCACTGGTCAAATGCCTGACTGCGTCCCAGGCAGCCTAGGTCATCAAGAAAATTCATCAGGGGATATGCGGCATGCATTCCGGGGTGCGTTCAATGGCAACCAGGATACTCCGAGCTGGCTATTACTGGCCCACTCTGAAGTCGGATTGCCAAAGCCACATCCAAAAATGCAAAGAATGCGAGCAGTTCGGCAACGCACACTGACAACCACCCGAAACCCTCCACCACATGATGTCGGCGTGGCCTTTCTCCCAGTGGGGAATGGACATCCTCGGGCCATTCCCCCCTGCGAAAGGCTAACTAAAATTCCTCCTGGTAGCAATCGACTACTTCACCAAGTGGATCGAAGCATGTCCACTCGCCAAAATCACCGCCGAGAACGTGCGGAAGTTCACCTGGAAGAACATCGTCTGTAGGTTCGGAATCCCTCACGCCCTCGTCACTGACAACGACCGACAATTCATCGCACAAGAATTCGAGGACTTCCTCCGCGAGCTCGGAATCCAACACCTTTCGACCTCGGTGTAACACCCTCAGACCAACGGCCAGGCCGAAGCTGCCAACAAGGTCATCCTCCGGGAACTCAAAAAGGGACTAGGAAGCGCCAAAGGGCAGTGGCCCGATGAACTCCCCAGCATCCTATGGGCGTATCATTGCACCCCCCAGTCAACCACACAAGAGATGCCTTATAGGCTGACCTACGGAGCTGACGCAATGATCCCAGTAAAAGTCGGCGAAACATCCCACAGACGCCAAGTCTTCAATGGCGAACAGAATGCCCAAGAACTGGCAGCTGACCTCGACTTAGTGGACGAGCTTAGAGACGAAGCTCAAATCCACGAAGAAGCCTGCAAGCTCCGAGCTTCCCGAAGATACAACATCCGAGTAAAACCTCTCTCGTTCCGAGTAGGTGACTTGGTATGGCGATTACTAGGCGAAGCAAGAAAGAACGCGTCAGATGGGAAACTCGCACCCACTTGGGGTGGCCCCTTCCGAGTTACAGAAGACTTGGAAAATGGAGCATATAGACTGCAGGAACTCAGCGGCAAACCCATACCGCGAACTTGGAATGCTACGCATCTCAAGTTTTATTTTAGTTGAACTTTGTATGAATGAGTCGTGCACTCTTTTCCCGCCTCAGTCTTTTATCCCAAAAAACAGAAAGATGGGCTTTGGCTGAGAGGGTTTTTAACGAGGCACATTTACATAATCAATAAAATGACTCATTCCGTCCAACTCACATCCTTTTCGCATAATTTTACGTTTAACCTCAAATGGAGGTCGAATTCGAACCTCGGTTTGCTAAGGTCAAGTTTGAACCTTCACGAAAATAAAAGGTCAAGTTTGAACCCTCACGAAAATTTAAGGTCGAGTTCGAACCTCGGTTCATTAAGGTCAAGTTTGAACCTTCACAAAAACTTAAGGTCAAGTTTGAACCTTCACGTAAAGGTCGAGTTCGAACCTCGGTTCATTAAGGTCAAGTTTGAACCTTCACAAAAACTTAAGGTCAAGTTTGAACCTTCACGTAAAGTTAAGGTCGAGTTCGAACCTCGGTTCGTTAAGGTCAAGTTTGAACCTTCACAAAGTTTAAGGTCAAGTTTGAACCTTCACGTAAAGTTAAGGTCGAGTTCGAACCTCGGTTCATTAAGGTCAAGTTTGAACCTTCACAAAGTTTAAGGTCAAGTTTGAACCTTCACAAAGTTTAAGGTCAAGTTTGAACCTTCACGTAAAGTTAAGGTCGAGTTCGAACCTCGGTTCATTAAGGTCAAGTTTGAACCTTCACAAAAATTTAAGGTCAAGTTTGAACCTTCACGAAAATTTAAGGTCGAGTTCGAACCTCGGTTCATTAAGGTCAAGTTTGAACCTTCATGTAAATTTAAGGTCGAGTTCGAACCTCGGTTCATTAAGGTCAAGTTTGAACCTTCACAAAAATTTAAAGTCAAGTTTGAACCTCCACGTTAACTTAAGGTCGAATTCGCCCACTTATCCGAGGTCAAGTTCGAACCTTGATGAAATGTATCACTCCAAGTTTGAGGTCAAATTCGAACCTCGGCAGGATTAAGGTCAAATTTGAACCCTCAATCTACGGTCCAGTTTGAACCATCACGAAAAGCTAAAGTCGAGTTCGAACCTCGGTTTTATTACGGCAAAATTTAAACCTTCACGTAAAAAATATATACACATATATATACAAGCAAAGTTCTCAGGATTCAACACTTGAATCCAAAATAGAAATAAATTAAGATCACAAAATCGGCCTACACAGAGGCATTATCGCTGGAGCTATCCTCAACGTCGTCCTCCTTGACCAGGTTCCCAAAGCGAACAACCTTCTCCACATGCATGTCGGAGAAGTCAAACCCTGGCGCAACAAGCCTGGCCTGACGAGCAGCCTTGAGGAAGCCCCTCTTATTCTCCACCATGATGGAGCGCTCAACATCCTCAAGTCTCCTCTGCAACGCCACCTTCTCGGCCTCCAGTGATGAAAGGTCTACTCTCTAGGCAGCAATCTCCTGCTCTTTGCTACCAATAATGACCTCATCGCGGAGACGCTCCTCGGTCACCGACACTAGCTCGCCCTTCAAAAATGCGACTTCATTTTCCAGAGAGCGAACCTGTTCCCGAGAAGACATCACCTCGCCCCGGGTCGAGGTAACCAGCCCCTGCAACTCACCCACCCGAGAAGCATACTCTTCGTTGGAGCGAAGGGCGATCTCCAAGGACTTCTGGGCCCTGGCGAGGCCCCCCCTCGCCGTCTGGAGCTCGGCCCCCTGCATCTTGGCTTCACCAAGGGCGGCGGTCAGAACCTCGTTCTCCTCCTTCAGGACTTTATTCTCATCCTTCAGAGGCTGAATAAGGCTCCTCAACTTCTCCATGTCCTCCTGCTGCCTCGACCACTTGTGTTTCTAGTAATCCACAATGGCCGTTCCTCGCTGAAGGAAGATCTAGGCGGCATCAAAACTTCCCATTGGCCCGGCCGACTCGATCACCGCCTGATCAGCCGTGCTCAACGACCCCTTCGGGAAAAACTTCTCCGGAGTCACCGCGGCGCTCCACAGAGAGTCGACCTCCTCCGACGCACTCAAGTGCTACAGCCGCATGGGCGCGCCCTCTTGTGCATAGCGATACGCAAGGTACGGCCGCTTCGACTTCGGCACCGGACCAGGGGTAGGGAACCCGGAGCTCGACCCCTCCCTACGGACCTCGGCAAAAGTAGGCGCAGATACCCTAGTGCCGCTCCCTGCCTGCAAAAAGCAAGGACACTCTCCTAAGAACAAAAGTAACCAGAAGGGTAAAACGCCAAATACCACAGAAGGGCCAACGACTCACCTCACCAACCGGAGCAACAGGTACTGCACCCCGGATCACTTCCTCGGCGGCCGAGATGGCCCGCCCGGCAACAAGGACCACTTCCTCGGCAGCATCCCATGCCTATAGAAAACAACCTCAAGTCAAAATGCCAAAAAATAGAAACAAGACTAAGAGAATAAAAATACTCACCACGGCAACCCGCTCAACAGCTTGAGCCGGCGCCTTGCCAGGTTGGACGACTAGCTCAGCAGCCGATGCCACCTCTTCGGCAGCCACACGATCGACCCCCTCCGGCGGCGGAATCCCAGCAAGGTCCACCTCCCTAGTTTCAATAACCTCGGAGGCCACCTCCCCTATCTCATGAGGGGCAGAGGTCCCCCCGACCTCTCTCCCACCCCTCTTTCGTTTTCGGTTGGTTTTCAGAGGGGAAACCTCCTCCTCCGGAGGCTCAGAAACCCCGAGCTCGGTCACGTTAAAGTAGGGCTTCAGCTCAAGCCACAAATCTTTTCCTATAAGGCCTACAGACAGAAAATAAGGCACATCAGCAAAAAAGAATTACACAAACCTCAACAAAATACCAAGATACAAAATACTCACCCTCCAGGACCCTCTCCCTGTGCGCCGAGTTCGCAAGCGACAAGATCGACCTGCAATCCAACGGGCGAGGCAAGGCCGAGAGATTCTTAACGATGGCAGCCTCTGAAGCCGTCAACTCCAAAGGGTTCACCCCGTGAAACCTAGACGGTTTAGGGCACCAGTAAAAGGGGAACTTCGGCAGTCCACCAAAGTAGAAATCCCCATCCTCCAAAGGGTCGATGTCCACAAGGACTACCCAGAAAAACTTGGATTTGAAATTCTTATAAGATTTGGAGTAAAGAGTGAATAAACCCCCTTCTTTACTCCCGTTCAAAGAAAGAATGCCATACGGCGGAACGCCCAGCTTCAGCTGGTAGAAATGAAGGAATACGCGAAGGGACAACTCCAGCCCCAGGACTGCACACAGGACCTGAAACGCCCTAAAAAAACCCCAGCTATTGGGGTGCAGTTGGCAAGGGGCCGCGTTGATGTAGTTCAAGAAATCACACTAAAACTGAGTGAAAGGAAGACAAACGCCTAGGTCCCTGAAGAAACTCTGACAAACATAAAAGTGGGGGGGATCGGTTGACTTCCCCATGAACACACCCTCACCAGCCGGACAGGGCTCGAGCCGAATCATCCGGGAAAGGGTGGGGCCGCAAATCCGGTGCGTCTCCCAAACTGCATCAACCTCCAGGCACGACCTGAACACACTTTGGATGCCCCCCATCTCGCGCTTGACCTAGTCGTAACCAGGAACACCCGGCTCCAGGTCCTTAGGCGGGGTCGGGTCTTTCCTCTCGGCGGCACCCTTCCCGGTAGCCACCGCCTTGCCGCGCGCCTTGCCCCTGGCAGGCGCAGAAGAACCGACGCCACGACTACCAGCCATCAAGAAGACTCAAAGAAAGACTGTAAAAACGAAGACGAAAGCGAGAAAGCTAGGAACGAGAAGGCACAGAGGGCTACCGTACCCAAGAAGCCAAAAAGTAGAAGAAAGTGGAGTGAATGGGAAGAGACATGGGAAAGAAAGAGAAAAGGGGCTCCTTCCCACATTTCAAAACCGCCACACCACGTGTCGGTCAGGGGACACGCCTGACAACACAATTAATTGCAAGACCATCATTACATAACCGTCATCTCCCATAAACGTGCCACTTGCACGTTCCCGGGAAATGAACAGTCACGACACATGGCACCACAACGAGCAAACGTACGCGAGAGGTCACCTCCGCCCAGCGAGCTCGGTCTTAACTCCTCGACCTACGGTCCTCAGAGCTCGGGGGGCTAGTGTACTATCCGTACCGCGTAACCGAGCTCCGAGCTCGGCACCACAACGCAAGCCGACCTCGGACGCGCACTGCATGACATCAGCTCGGCATTTAAGTGAATCATAATCGATTCCCGAGGATCTCGCCCCAGACGAGGTTCGTTATCTAATCATATTACATCTTATCTCAAGCCCAAGGCCCAAAGCAACCATAATTCACACTAAGGTACGTGCATTACTTATACGAGATTCATACTCCCACAAACACTAACTTTAGCATCGGAGTCTCTTTTGCAGGTACCACCCCCATCTTGGAGCACCAGCGTACCCGTAAAGAAGGCTCATCGATCTTACCTGGCGGATCAGCTCTACAGCAGATTTCCGGTAAGAACAGAAAGATAAAAATAAAAATATCTTACATAGACCAAAATCAAAACTTACATATTTTAAAAGGACCAAAAATGTTTTACACTGGTTAAAATCAATGTTTACAAATTTTATAAAGATGAAAAATAAAGAAAAATTTTTTATAATGACCAAAATCAAAACTCATACATTTTATGAGAATTAAAAATATATTTAAATCTTTATTTTTTTTACATTAATAATTATTTTATTCTCACATTAGTAAAAAAACATGTTTTTACTTGTGACTTTATGATTCAAATTAGTATAAATATTAAACTTTTTTATTGATACTTGTATCAGAGAGGTCTTAAGATTGAAATATTGTTTATTGTCTATTTCAAAAGGATACTAAATGAAAATCTATAAGTTCAAGAAATATTTGACCTGTCAAACATTTCATCGTAATCATGAAAAAGAATAACATTCGACTATTATAAAATAATAAAAACTTTTAAATATATTCTAAATTCTCAATAATAATATTCTTTTACCTATAAATATACTTGCATCAAATTATCATAAATTACATAATATATACATTATACACTTAAAATATGTTTGGATGGAGAATTTTAATGGAATAATTCATTTGTTTGAAGAATTTCAAATTCTTTAAGGTGAAATACTTTGTTTGGATGGAGGATTTACAAAGAATTTAAAATCCAAACATTTGTGAAATTCTTTGAAATAGTAGAATTTCAAATTCTCCCAAAAAAGATAAGAATTTGAAATTCCTCATATTTTTTTTCCCTTATTTCACTTATATATTTTATCTTATATCTTCATATTTTTAATTATTGAATATTCAAAAATACTTTAAAAATTATTAAATATTATCTAATATTAATTTTTAAAATTATTAAATATTTAAAAATTGGTTAATATTTTTTTATAAAATTTTATTTAAAAATCTCAACATATAAATATATTTTTAAAATCAATTTTATCATTAATAGAATCAAATTATCATATCCAAATTAACAATTTAAAATTTCAAAAAAATTGAATTGACTTATCCAAACAAAATATTTTAAGAATAATAGAAATTGAAATCAAAATAATTCAAATACTAAGAATTTCAAATTCTTTAAATTTGTAAAATTCATCATCCAAACACACCATTAATTATTTCAATTATTTGTTAACTTTCACATTGAAACCTCTTTTACAAGTAAAATTTACATGATAATTAAAGGTTCAGAATCGAAAAATCAAAGAGCGAAGGTCTTCAACCAAAAGCTTTCAAAATCATGAATATTTTCTTCTGACTTGATTTATTCAACATCTGAAATTAGAATTTGAATAGCCAAGAATTTAATTAAAAGTCAGAAACTATTATTATGGATTGGGGTCAATGGTTGAACTTGAAGTGGAGGTTTAAGAGTTTGCCACTGACAGCATATACTGAAATAAATGCCTTCTCAAACTGAAGGATGCTCTTTTTGACTGTTATCAGACTAATTGGCTTATATTTATTATCAAACCACCTCAACTATTTACGCTATGTTTGGCCATATAGTTCCGGTGAACCAAAAACTATCTCATATAATATTGAGCTTTTAATAAACAAGAAAGAAAATATAAAAAAAAAATCATATAATTTCTCTTTTTCAAATTTTATTTATTTTAAATTTTATAATTTTTTCTTCTTTTCCTCTCCACTATATTTGGATAAATAAAGAAATAAGATAGCAATAAAATGAAAATAAATATAAAAGAAAAGCATAAAATTGATTTTTATGTTGTTTGAATTGAAATAATAATGAAAAATATTGAATTTTTTTTATCTACTAAGCTTCATTATGTATAATGACATATATATAAAAAGTCAATTAATTTAATTGAGATATATAAATTAGTATCTCTCCCTCATTCTTGCCTTTTCTTTCGGTGGCTCATGGGATAAGAAAAGTATTCGAAATCTAATGTATTTTTTTTTTCTCTCTGGACTTTTTCTTATCTGTCAACTTCTCAAATCCCAATCAAGGTTCATCCAGATAAAATAACACTTTTGATTTACTTTTCAGGGTCATCCTTATGTAGATTCGGGAAAAATTTATATATAATTATAATTTTATAATTTAATTGTAAAATAAATTATTTAAAAGATATTACAAATTAATATAAAAATTAAGTCATAAGGTATTGGCTAAAAGGAAACTACTGTTTGAAAGAGTTTCATGATATTCATTAAAAATAAAACAAATATAAAATCTGAACACAATCATGTGACATAACATTAAATCTATTCAGTAAACTATGAAAGAAAGCATTAATGGATGAGGCATGAAAAGTGAGAGAAAGAGGATACAGTTTGGGCTCATGCTTGTCAGCTCCAACCATGCAGTCATTAAGATAAAAGGGAGAAAACAAATACGAATCTCCATTTAATTTATTTTATTTTTTAAAATTGAAAATATTATAAATAAAAATCAAAATTCTCTCATCAGGCTTAATTGCAATTGCAATTTGCAATAGCGATAGTAGCTCAAAATTGTGAAAGTTGAAGGCCTTGTAGTTCATCATTTATTATTCTATCTCCCACATACCCTAAGAGCTAAAGAAAGTCATAAGGTATTACATAAAGCTTGGGACAGGTCTTAACTAATTCACCATCACCATCTCCACATATTCATTTCCATGTGTTGACTTTATCATTCAGAACAACTTGTATAAATAATTCGTACCTTAATTATCTTCCACAAGGTTTTTTGGGTACCATTAAACAAGTTAATACAATATTTGATATTCATTTTTTTATTTTAGAGTGATCAGATTACTAGAATCAATAAAAAATATCATCTAACAATTAATATAAAAAAATCTAGTATTTCTTTCTTTAATATTTATTAAACTATCAAGTATCAAATAGACGTTAAAATTTTATATTTTAAAAATTAATTTGGGTTAATATTATAAAATAACTATATTTCTTATTTATCATTAATGGATTTATTTTATGTAGTCAAATTAAGTGAGTTAGCTAAACTACTAAATTAGATAATATGAACTTAAATGAACAGATATCAATGTTGGTTCATTAGAAGATAATGACTTTTTTTTAGATTAACACACTATAATAAGAAAGTTATGGCTCCTAATATATTATATCATAACTTTACTCTTTTATCCCCGTCTAAAAAGAGACTAAGATCCCATTAGATAATTTAGAAGATTTAGCTAAGGAAGAAACATAACTTTACTCGTACTATATTTGTATTAATTGAAAATAAAACTATCTAAAAATAAAAATGAAAAAAGCAGAGGAAAATGATCAAAAAATATATAATCAATTTTATATATAAGCATACATTATAGGTGTTTTTGAAATAATTAAGTTCAAATTAATTTTTTTAATCCATAAACATAATTTATATATTATTTTAAACTTAACAATCAAAATCAAAGACTAATATATACTTATAAATGTGATTTTCTGTTAACCAAATATTTTTTTTAACATTAAAGTAAATTGATCTTTAAGAACATCACATCAACTTTTTATAACTTAGATAATTTAGACAGGTGTTACGATCACTATAATGTTTATATCGAATATCCCCGATATAGATAACAAACATACTTTTCGTTATATGGATTTGCATTAATTTTAACTGCTAAAACAATATCGAGACGAATATATATATTAAAAGGCAAATCACTATTAAAAAAATATTAAAAGCTGAATTGTTAGTTTAGAGTTGACAATATAACTGTAAATGTTCAACTTAATTAGTAGCTAATTTAAGGTTGTCATTTATTTTTTTCCTTTTCTTCTAGTCTTCCATATTAAAATTCAAAGAAAGACCAAAAACCAGCACTATTTCTTTTTTGCTAGAACCCAATTCCATCATCCATCCTTCCAAACATGGATGAAACAGAGATTCCTACCCTTTTCCTGTGCCCGATTTCTCTGCAGCTTATGAGAGACCCTGTGACAGTGTGCACAGGAATCACATACGACAGAGAAAACATAGAGAGATGGTTATTTTCATGCAACAAAAACAAAACCTGCCCTGTTACTAAGCAATCATTGTCACACAATGATCTTACTCCAAACCACACTCTCCAACGTGTGATCCAAGCTTGGTGCACCGACAATATTGGAGCTCAAACTATTTTATCTCCAAAGTCAATCATTGACCAAACTGAAATTTTCAAACCCCTCTTCGAATCAAAGAAGTTCCCGGAGAAACAGCTCAAGTGTCTTAGAATGCTTGAATTTATTGCTTTTGAAAGTGAAAGTAACAAAAACTGTTTGAATTCTGCAGGGGCTATAGATTTCTTGGCTTCCACCATGATGTTGAACAAAAGCCAAGGAGTTTCAAATTCAAGTGCTATCATGAGTGAAGTAGCACTTGAAGTGTTGTTCCACCTAAACCCTTCTGAATCTCAGCTTAAAAACCTGATGAACAAGGAGGGGGTCCAGTTTGTGGAGTCCTTGTTTGAGGTGTTGAAGCTGGGAAAGTTCCGATCTCGAGCTCATGCAGCTGTGCTATTGAAGTCAGCATTTGAGGTGGCTGGTCCAACCCAATTGAGCAATGTCACATCAGAACTGTTTGTGGAAATAGTTAGAGTTCTAAGGGATCAGATTTCACAAGAGGCTTCTAAGGCAGCATTGAAGCTTCTTGTGAGGTTGTGTTCATGGGGAAGGAACAGAAGCAAAGCAGTTGAGGGTGGTGCGGTTTTAGTTCTCATTGAGCTACTTCTTGATGTGTCTGAAAGGAGAACATGTGAACTCATGTTGATAGCTTTGGACAGGTATTAGAGATGTAGTTTGTAATCTGTACTTGGTCTATATAAAGGTTCTCACAATCATATTATGAGTCTATTTAGATACAGATCGAAGGTGCTTCGAAAAACTTCTATATTATAAAAAAAAATCTTTACGTTAGTAGAAAAATTCTTATAGACTTATATTAAAACATGCTCAATTAATGTACACTTTGATAAATCAAATAGTATTTTTGCTTCCATCTATATCAGTTTCTCTCGTTTTCTCCCCTCTGAATCATGTTTTTTTAACAACAGGCTTTGTGGCTGTGCAGAAGGAAGGGCTGAATTGGTGAACCATGGAGCTGGAGTGGCTGTTGTGTCAAAGAAGATTCTGAGGGTTTCACAAGTGGGAAGTGATAGAGGGGTCAAAATTTTGACCTCCATTAGTAGGCATTCAGCCACCCCAAGAGTCCTTCATGAAATGTTGCTATTTGGGGCAGTGTCAAAGTTGTGCTTGGTCCTTCAAGTGGAGGGTAGTTTCAAGGCCAAGGAGAGGGCTAGGGAGACACTCAAATTGCACTCTACGGTTTGGAGGCATTCCACATGTATTCCTATCCCTTTGCTTGCATCTTATCCTTGATGTTGTGGATCATAGGCTTTTATTATGAAGGTGAAATATAGTTTATTGTGTTTGTGTTTGTGTTTGTCCAACTTTTCTAACTGTTTATTATTGGAATTATACGAATGAATCTCTCAAATATCTATGTTTGTAAACATTATGCTCCCGAAGTACTGTATATTAAGCAAGCACTATTAAGTGTTCATTGGCTTGTCATGTGCAGTTTGTTTTAGCGGCAACCATTCAAGCATTGAATCTGTATTCACAGAAAGCGGAGATTGATTTTGGTTGGTAGTGCTGAGCTTTTTGCTGAACAAGATGCTTTCAATGTTTGAAGTATTAGTTCACCTAATCCTCTTGGTAGAGATAAAGACAAAGGGCCATTGATGTAACCTTAAAATCAATGTTCTTGTTTGAGTTTAATTTTAAAACTCCATCCGTGTAAAGACTTTTATAATACTAATAAGTTTGAAATCATTTTAAACATGATCTTGAAAGTAACTACTACAAAATTAATTAATTTTCAATTATATTACACTCTATATTGATTTATTGATTTATCGCATAAAAAATATTTACATTGTTAATGAATTTGATTTAAATTCTTGTTATTTAAGCACTCGAAATTCTACAAATGAATAAATTATTATCTTGGTCAAAGTAAAATTGTATTTAATTTTTTTTTAAGTAAGATTAGGAGTTTGAATTATATGTGTAGTTAATTTATTTATTTTTTGTTAAAGATGATAACACATCAAATAAATACCTTGCACATATTCATAACATAGTAATAAAAAAAATAATGATTTATTTTAATTTATCAATAACAAATTTGGACTAAAATTTTACTTTCATCAGCATAGAATATCATATGTAGGAAGGAAAAAAATTGTATTAATTTTGAAGTAAAGAGGTATTCATAAATAAAATTATATTATCTGACCATGTTTCACTAATTAAATTTGCTGAGTCAATGAGCTTACGTATGAAGGAGGAGAAATGTGATGATGAAATTAGGAATCAATTTGTAGCCCATATTCTTCCACGGCCTGTGTAATTGATGTGTATAGCCCAACCCACTTGCATTTGCAGCATCTTCAATTTTTAGGTTTATAGTTCTTCACTCCGTCTTCAATTGGAGAGACTTTAGATAGAATGAGACTTTCAGATTATCAAATTAGATTAAATTAATGGAGATATATTTTTTCTCTAACTACTTAAAAAAAAGTTTATCCAAACATAATCTAAATTTGAAATCATTTGGAGGAATATCTTATGCATAAAAGTTGATAGCGAAGTACATACGATAACCAAAAGAAACCTTGAGACATAAGAGATAATGTAACATGTAGTAGCTTTAGAAACATATATTTTAGTTTTTCAAGAGCAATATAACTATACAAGAGTAGTCGGCATATCCTACCACACACACCAAGGGGAACAATGATGATAACAACATAGACAAACATACAAATGACAGGAACCAAATAAAGGCCCAAATTTTAATCATTCAAATGGTGGGTTTGTCATATCAGTAAAGCCCATTATAAATAAAGTCAACATTACTCTACCATAAGATGTAAGAGCTTCAAGATTTGTTGGGATATTGCACATTAGTTAGAAATAAAGTCAACATACCCCTCATAATTTTTGGAATTTTTTTCCCATGAAATAGCTTTTAGGATAAATTAAATTTCTTCACTTCTAATATGGTTGAAGAGGTTTAAAAAGAGTAGTCTCCCAGTGGGCTCCAATGTCATAGTGTACTAATTGATGTGTGCGAAATTAGTACATAATTATTGCAACCTCTCTCAAAAAGCAAAAATATGGGTACATAATTTAACTATTTCATATAAATATTGTCTCTTAAATTATTGCTATCATTTTTTTCTTTCTAATTACGATGCCGCACTTAGTAGTTAGTCCTCTAAGACCCCTCAATTTAGCAGCTATTTTAATTTGCTCTCCTTCAAGCTTAATATAAAAATGACTCTTAAATAATTGAGGAGAAAGGTCACAAGATCATAAGACCAGCCGCAAACAACCATACTTACAAATATCTACTGAGTTAATCACTTATACACGGTTAATGTAAAGTTTTTTTACACTGGCAATCAATCATATCTTTTAATAGTATCATATCATTTGTTTATTTAATGAAATAAAAATAAAATAAAATAATTTAAAAAATATGATTGATAACTTTACACTAATAATATATGGATGATTAACTCATATCTATTTACATTCAGCCACAGATGATTTATCAATTCGTTATGTGAGTTATTTAGTAATAATTTTTTCAAAATTTTATCTATAATAAACAATTATAAATATAAATATTCGAGTTTTATTTAAACTAAATATTTATTGGTAGAATATTTTTTTTATTCAAGTTCATCAAGTCTATAAGAATAAAACATCTACAAGTATGGATAATTTTTCTTGTAGTGCATAATAGATCTTATTAGAAAATAAGTTTTCTTAAAAAAACTTTTAAATAAAGCTAGACGTCTAAAATAGTTAAATCGGACCTTAAAAGAAAATTATAATAGATAAACACGTCAGATTTTGATCTATGATTTGAAAAGTTGAACAAACTTATTTCAGCCCAACCACTTGCTAACTTAACTGCACTGATAATTTGCTGCAAAACTTGCTAAGAATTTTCCTTGAAATTTTTTTATCTAAAATTTCAACAACAAAAAATCACAATTAACAAGTTCTTGATTTAAGTAGAATCAAACTCAAATTTTCTCAAGTAAAATTTTGTATTCAAGTCTTTTTTTTTATTATTATTAAAATTACACTGATAACATCAGAATTTGAAATATATTCAGCCAAATTTTCCAAAGAAATTAGTTACATGGTTACCTAAAAAGAAAAGGCAAATGCCACCGAAAAATTGACGAAATAAATTAGTATATTTTCCGCTAATTAGCAAGAAAGCAACTTTTTGATTAGAGCGTTGGTCATAATATGCAATAATGCAAAATTTGAAAACAATATATTGGATAAGTTGAAAGCAATAAACTGCACAAGAATTGCAAGTCGGGTGACAGAAAATTGAGCTCTCATCATTTTGCTTAAACTTGAACGGGTTTTCTATTGTGTAAAGAACAAAATAAGATGCTAGGAATAAAAAAAAATATTAAAAATAAAAGTATTAATTATATTAAAAATACAAAGTGGTCTAATGTATAATAATTATTCTTTAAACAACTTAAAATTTTAATAAGGTGTACATTTAGTATTTATAACACAATTCTATAGAGCCACTGTAGACAGTGCCAACTTCAATTTAATCTGTTATTTGACATGAATTAACATGACTGTTTAACTTCAAATTTGGCAAAATTCTCCAAAGGACAGGTTTTACTGATTTCAATTAGATCTAGATACGAAGCATTTCTCTTAATAACCCAACAGTTGTAACAACTATCGTTAATGGGCCAACCACAGAGGACAAGTATCCATTGACAAATCTCTTTGTTTGGTCATTTTTCTTCCCCAATAGATCATAACTTGCCACCACCCGATCCATATCTTCAACCATTTCTCTTGTCAAATATTTACTGACAACATCTAAAGTTCATTGCTCCTTCCATGGCACACTGTCTTTTTCCAGGGTCAATGAAACAACTCACAAGTGATAATTGCACAAGATTTTGCTAGATTTTGCTCCGGACAACTCGTTATTTTATCCACTAACGTACCTATGCCAAGGTAAACACATAAAAATATTATATATTGAGATATAATCAAAGTCTTACATCATTAAAATAAGAGAAAAACCAGCATATTAATATGAAATCTTTTAGATGATAACAAAAATAAATTTTAAAAAAATTTAAGTCTAAAGCAAACATACAACGACTTGTGTGAACATAGTGCACGACAAGATGTTATACTCTTCAATGAAATTTCCGTATATTATGCGATGGAAATCCACGCAGCACATGTAGATAATATTTTGTTCGAGCCACTAATTTTTGTTGTTCTTTTTTTATTTCATATATATAAATAGGAGGTTCTTATAGCTAAATGAAGTATATGTTTTTACCCCAATGAGAAAAAACATTAAAAAGGGTTGTGGGAGCATTCATTCGTAATGTCGGCCACCTTTTTGGATAAAGCAGTGGAAATACAACAAAATGGGCGTACGTAAGAGAGATTAGTGAATCCTATATATATCCATGGCACTAACATTTCATGTTCAGGTGGTTAACAAAAGTGGTTCTAGTCTAACGTAAATGAGTGGACGTACGTATATATATACCTGCATGTTAAACTTTTGAGTGACATATGTTCTATATTCTTGCAACTATATATTTATTTATATTGTGTGTACGTTTATGAACGTGGTCCACAGGCCACAGCACACCTGTTTATTGAGTTCGCGGTAGATGTATAACTCAACAAGAAGGACATTGGTGGAAACTGGACCGAAAATTTAGGTCATGTTTAAAGTATTTTATGATTATTATTATTATTATTTTGGTAGGGTCCAGTGAACACGGTTCTTAAAGCTTTTGGCCCCCTACAAATACCCTCATTCCCTCCCTCCATTGCCATCATCAACCACAAACAATTTCATTCCTCCAACATCATTGTACAACACAAATTATACAATCCTCATCCTTGTTACTACAACTTGCAACTTCCACTCCCAGTGGTCTCTCACAAGAGACCTCTGTTGGATATTGTTCTCTTGCTTCAGGTAAATTTACTTTATAAAATTCAATTGTATTTTTGAAAAAGCTTGCATGCAGTTTCTTATGTGGTTTTGTTGTTTCTCTAAATAAAATTGAGCTATAAAACTTTAATTCTGATGAGATAAGAGCGCTGAACAACACATATAAAGTTGTGTCAAAGTTCTGTCTTTATATTTTTTTGCCACACCTCATTTATGGTGTACGTTTTCCAAAACCCCGTGCATGTTACCTATCTGACTCCACTTTGAAACTTGAAATTCTCTTGCTTTTGCACACTTGTGGGTTGTGTCTCACTTCACTCTATCTTATAGTTATCATCACGTACACTTCTAAAGGGGTGTTGTATATTTGGTGTTTTGTTCTAAATTCTGGTCTTTTGTTTTGTGCAGTTAAGCGAGTTACACTTTCCTTCGTGCTTAGACATGTCAGCAACCTCCATGACTATGACCAACAACGTTCAAAGCCTAGAGGAAGAGACCACGATGCCGAAGCAGGGCATCATCACCATTTTGGACTCAAACTCAAACACAGCTTCTTCTTGTTCTTCCCTGCGAAGAACTCTCTCTGCAGACATGTCCTCCAAGCACTGGCTCTCTCAAACCATTGCTGACTCCGAAGCTGAAAGAGAGAGGCTTGAGATATGGAGCTCCATTCAAAAGAGCAAAAAGGAGGAACAAGAGAAATCAGCACCGTTTGATACGTGGAGCACAATCATATCCCTCAAGGGAAAAGATGAAATCTCCAAGTCACTTCCTGTGACACCTTATGTTCACCCTCTTGTGAAAAGGTCAAAGAGTTTAAGTGAGAAGAGCCTCCAAATCTGCACCGAGAGTCTCGGATCCGAGACTGGCTCTGATGGCTTGTTGTTCTCTTCTTACCCTTCTTCTGAGACAGGGGATGTAAAGAAAGAAGAGAAAGTTTTTCTAGAACCAACTAATCAAGAACAAGAGGAAGGAAAAAAAGAAGAAGAGTTTTACAATTATGTTCCAGTGGCTACAAAGAAGGCTTCATCACCACCACGTGCTTTTCCTCCGCCACTCCCTTCACTCTCTCATCATCACCAAGCTGCTCCTTCACTTCACATGCATTCCCGCCGTGACAATGGAAGGTTGGTTCTAGAAGCTGTTTCTGTTCCTTCTCAAAACAATTTCAGTGTTCAGCGCCAAGATGGTCGCCTTGTCCTCACTTTCTCCAATCACCTTGAGGAGGAAGAAGAGAATGATGATCATGTGGAAGAAGAGTACTTAGGAGAGTGTGAGTTCGAAGAAAATGAAGATTATGAAGAAGAGTATGAGGGTGAAAAGAAAAATGAAGATGAATACTCTTTTGGTACCAGGTTACAGGTATCCTCCACTGAAGACAATTCTGGTTTGATGGGATATGAGAGTGTGATAGAGAAAGCACCCTTATTGTCTAGTGGGGTGAGAAGTAGTGTTCATGAGTTGGCTTTGATGATGAACAAGAATAAGCCAATTGGTTTGGTGAACAGGAATCCAAAGTGGTCTGAAAAGTTCAATGAGATGAGCAATTTTGAGGATGTTAATGTTGCACAATCGTTGCCTCCAAGGCCAAGGGTAGCTAGGTTGATTCCATCAGCACCAGCTATGGTTAAGGGTTCTTTCAATTTCAATGCTTATGAGTATTGTTGGAGGACCAAGTCTGCTACATCAAAAGGTACTGGTGTTAACCTTAACCCACTTGACCAAGAGAAACATCATCATCAAGAGAACCTGAAGAGCAAGGTCGTTGTGTCTGGGAACAAGAACAAGGCGCTCTCAAATGAGCAACAACAGTTGCTGGTTTTGAGAGGGAAGAATGGTGATTACTTGGTTCACAATTTGAAGAGTTGCAAGGATTCTAGAAGGTCGTTTCTGTTTTGGGAACCTTATTGCATTGCCACTTCCTGAGTAGCAACACCAACATCATAATTACTAATCCAAAATCCATTGTTCAAAACACTATTTATTACTTCATCCTTTTATCTCTACCCGGTTCCACTCTTTTAAAGAGTTGTTTAGTGTAGTCAAATAAAAGAAAAGGGATGGGAGGGAGGAGAGAAGAGAAAAAAATACTTTATTTGTGTTGTAAGATCACAGAAATTACTTGAACAGTGTTTGTCAAATATAACAGTCTAATGTATGCAGTCATACTGTCATACACAAAAAGTAATCTTAGCTCATCTTTGACTTCCTGGATGGCCTTGTCCTTCCCTAAAATTTTCTAAAAATGTTGTTTGGACACAACAAAAACATCTGAGCAACACTCTTAAAAAATGTTTTATAAAATATAATTAGAAATTAAAAAGGGAAAATAAATAAATAAGGGGTTGCTCAAGTGTTTTGTGAAAGTTGGATGTTAAAAAAATAGAACCCAAAATTTTCATGGTTTCTTAGCTTTTCAACTTTTTTGCTTTTGTAATCCAAGCCAATGGGGTTTCAGAATCGGTCTTGTCCTACCTAATTGGTCTCGTTATATTTTGGGAACACTATGATCATTCCCTGATATGCTTTGTCCCTTCTTAGTTTTAAGTTAGGATAACGACATATTCATACTATTATTAGGGATGTAAAAAATTTCGTAACCACATATATTACGAATAAAATTTGTTATAAATAGAAAATAGATATTGTAAATGAGTATTTGTATAAAATGGATACGAGTATCTTTTATACTTGTATGTTAACGGGTGAATATTGTAATAATCCGCTTTGATTCCTACACTTAGTTGACTTACAACTGATAGCAGTAAAAACAACTAATAACTTAGAGTTATAAGTTTACTAATAATTGAATGTATACTATTATTGGAAAAAACTCAAGTCCTACATCAACTAGATATTAGGCAATTAAATAGTATACAAGTGGAAAACAACCTTCATCTTACAAGTTGGTTTTGTAAGGTTGAGTTAGGCTTAACTTCACTATTCTAAGATGGTATCAAAGCTATCCTAAATTCTTAAAAATGGGTCACCCACCATTCATTGATACATGCACCATGGGCATGAGGAGATGTATTTAAGTCCCGTCAATCCTAAATCATTGAAAAATGGTCACCTACCATTTATCCACGTACCAAGGCCAATAGTGCTGGACGTGAGAGGGTGTATTGGGAAAAACCCAAGTCCCACATCAACTAGATATTAGGCAATTAAATAGTATATAAGTGAAAAGCAACCCTCACCTTACAAGCCAGTTTTGTAAGGTTGAGTTAGACTTAAATTCACTATTCTAAAAACTATATATTATTCATGTGAAAGTGAAACAACTATACAACCATATGTGATATAAATACAATAATCTAGTAAAATTAAGTTATACAATCTAAGTTGTTGGTCAAACAACTCTCATACATAATACTACACTACGATGACATCCAAAAAAATATAAACAACCTCGTCATCCTCCTAATAGTCATCTCAGCTGCAACACCTCATACCGATCCCTATTTTACTTTCATATCACGTATGATCATCACAGTCTAAACCACATGAAAAATATGCAAGGGTAAATTAGAAATTAAAGAGACAACATATAAACAACAAGAAACATCCACAACATTAATATATCAACACATCTTCCTTGCACCTTCAACAATATCAACATATAACATCACAACACAACCAACATATATTAACATGAACAACTTAGTCTACTACAACACAATATCAACTTGAACACCACTACATCAGCAACTTAGATTTTTCATTACAACAACACAACAACTACATGCGTCATTACCCATTTCAACTAGGAGATCACCTACAATACAAAGTGAACAATTTAAATGGCTTGACCCCATCAAACAAACAACACAGGGTGACTTTTTGATTTGCTAGATCAACACCAAATTGAATATCAACCCACAACACAATAACTTGATTTCTCGAATGTCGTCACTTAAATAAGAAAGTCTAGTACTATTTCCAAAAACAACTAGGTATAGGCCTATTACAACATTAGTTAGCTTAATTAAGTCTCTTATGGGATTAACCCACCAACTATCCTCCAAATACTATATCCTTCTAATACTCAGTTAGAGACTAAGTTTTCGACTTCATACTTTACTCAATTAGTCACTTGTAATTAGTATAGCACGACTTAACCTTTATATTGTGGTCATTTTATACATGCATGCCTCGACCTTGCCCACATAAGGTACCAACTAAGGTCTTAGAAGGGACTTAAGTATCCTCTTCATGAGTCAACTTTCCAAGAAGAGTTTTTCAACAAATTGGACTTTTAGAGTACTACAACACAATATCCACACAATGAAATATGCAACTTTAAAAACAATATCTCCTCTAGTCCTAGGTTGGTCATCACAACTCAACAGCACGTTGCCTAAATGCCTAAACATCGCATTTATTAGCAGTCGAATACGCCAAGCTATTGGGGTCGAGGTGCTGATCCAAGGGGGTCGAGTGGGGCGATGATCCCTTCGCTCATTGACGTTGAGCTTCCTTGGAGCAACAAGAGGGATAGGGGGAAGGGGAAAGCTATAAAGAATCTCGACGACATAAATGAGAGGTGGCTAAAAAACTAAAACAACAGATGTTGACCACTCTCTCTGTGTCACAATTTTTCATAAAGCCAAGCTTCGTGGCTACAAACATCGCATCCAAGATTTCTTGAGCCAAGACTTAATTTTCGAACAGGGGCAAGAGTTTCTCGACCAACTCAACTTTGCACACAAATGGAACTATTATTGCGAGTTGCAAGCTTGGTCCTTAGCTCTTGCTCAAAGCATTATGATGGAGTCAAACATCGAAGTTGAGGAACTCAAGAAGAAGTTGGCTGACTCTAAGAAGGTGTTATGAGACCTCTGGTAGCCATGACCGACGCGACTAATGCTAACAAAAAGTATGAGATCAAGCTTAATCGGCTGCACCGAGTGAACGATGACTTACTATTGCCAATGCAAAAGTTGAAGTCGGCAACTTCAAATTATGCTAGTGAAATTGTTCGACTTCAAGGGGAGTTGGAGATCGAGAAGAAGGCTTACAAATCTGATAGGAAAGAGCTTGGAGGAAGGTTTTGTCCTAGCATGAAGTGGTTTTGAGAAAGCCTCTCAGTAGGCTAGGTACTTTGGTGAGTTCCCAAGTGATATTTAACATAACAACACAACAACTCCATGCATATAACATATTTAACACATTTATACAACTACACGACCTATAACTCAACTCAACTTTCAACTATAGAAACTCACAACATAATCCTCAACATATAACATATTCATATTCTTTTAGTCATAAAACAACTCAAACAACAAGTGCTCATTATACAACTCATTCATTATGCAAGCAATCAACTCAATTAGAGAAGAAAATTATTTGACTAAATTCTCACACTAAGCATCAAGTTTTCAAAGAGTCATATAAGAATTTTGCAACTTTTCACGTTGAGTGTGAAACTCACGCTTAGCCTCAACCTCCTATAAGTACCCCAAAGTCTTCATGTTAAGCGTGAAAACTCACACTTAGCCTTTGTCTCCTAGAGACACACTCAAGTCCTCATGCTAAGCGTGAAAACTCACAAATCCACAAACTCTTACATAAGTTGAAGAACAACGCAACAACTATGAACAACCAAATCTCCAAAATTCTCTCAACTTATGTAATAATACATGCATGCAACCTCAAAATCTCCCAATTATAACAACATGCAACTTAGAAATCAAAGAAGAAGAGACATGCAATGACAACACACCAAGTAGATTGTCAAATTCTAAATTTTTCGTCAAGAACACCAAAAATCCCAACTCTCGTTTGTAACCCACTCCAATTTGATCAACACAGTCATGAATCTCCAAAGAATTCATACAACATATAGCTCAAGCATCACTACACAACTCAACTACTCAATCAAAACCAAAATTTCAGCTCCCCTTACCTTGGATTCGAAGTGAAATCGAGGAAAAAGATGAAGACAACTACTTTGAGGTGGAAGAAAGAAAATGAACTCCAAAGATTGAAGAAATGTTCAACCTCCAGAATTGTGGCTCTACGACTATCTGGAACCTAAGAGGAGGAAACAAAAAATTTCAGCAATTTTATATCCCACCTTGGATCCTTCAACATAAACTAAGTCAACAAGAAAGGTGACTCAACAAATACAATGTTATAGGTATTAATATCATAGTATCTGCACAAATATTGTATACAATACTTGAATAATTTAAGTTTGACTTTTAAATTATTATTTTTAAAGAAATTATTAGAATAAATAAAAAATTATTATTAAAATATTTTTTAAAATTATTAATTTTTTAAAAATAAATATTCACAGATACTCATGTATATTTGCAGATATTGAAAAAATAAGCAAATACTTACTTAACGGATATAACTGCTAAGTCCATCATACTCATCGAGTCGGTCACTTAATTAGACCATCGGCTCTGATATCACTTGTTGAGCTTTAGGCCCAGTCCTCATGATTTTGCTTTTAAATACCACCCAAAAAGTCTTTTTACCAATGAAGATAATTATGTGTATATAAACTCATGTTCATCCTCTTGTTTAAATGATGTGAGACTTTTTTTGCATCTCAATAATAAACACATAACAGGAAATTACTATCTATACCCATTTCATCGGGTTGACATTCTTACAAACGATGCAAAGAAAAATTAGAAAGATATATTGAATTTTTCTTGATCTTTTTTTGTTATTCTTAATAATATATTATCTTTTCTTGGGTGAACTATCCCTTCACAGGAAAATAAGATTAGTTTCTCAAAATAAAAAAATTGTTTACAAAATTAACATTTTTTAAAATATGTACTTATATACAATAAACCTCGGACACGTACTTCTAATCAAATACTTAAGGAATGATATGATTATTATCGTATCACACCACGTTACTTAATAACATATTCTCAAATACAGACTAAATTATACTGCAGCTATTACTTGTCCACATATCCATGCATTTTGCATTCCATGGTCTCGAGAAATAAAAAACAAAAGTTGGGGAAAGTGCCTACCACTAAAAAAGGAAAATATGCTGCAACATCAACAACGCATTTCTGAATCTGAATGATGTGATTAAACATGTAAAACAACGATAGAGAGGATGATGACAACATCTCCGACTTCAACTCAAATATATTTTACCTGTCAAGTTTTTGTGGGTAGGATGACGACTTACCAATAGAAATCAAAACAATACAAACATGGATATAAAAAAAAAAAAAAAAAAATTAACATGCACCATGATTTTACTGGCGGCTCCAACATATTATTAGATTTTTTAGACTTTTTTTTAAAACTAATAGTAATGTTTTTAATAAAAAATAAAAATATTTTAGAGACGTGTCTTAAAAAAAATAGTTAAAAAAAGAAGTCTAAAGTGACGATTTTATTAGCTTCATCTTTGAACCGACCCCATATTTCACTTCCAATTAATAAACCGATCCTATATTTCACTTCCAATATATTGTTAATGGTAAAGCATGCTAACATGTTACTTTTTTTTTCATAGTAACTAGTGGTTCACTTACACTAAAGTGATGAACTGAACAAATACACCTCCTTATTATTTTAATTAAATTATTAATATATATTTAAAAATATTATATTTTATATCATATAATTTTATATATTGAACTTACTAATAATTATTTTTAATATTTATATTTTGATATATATATATATAAGATTATTAATTTTTATTTTTTAAAAAAAATTGCCCCTAAGCCTCTCTCTTTCTTCTCTTGGGCCCATAGGAAGAGAACCGTTCCTTGATTTACTTGTCCCATTTTCCATCTACAGATCCACACCATGAACTAATTAAATTAGTTTTGGATTGATTTTTTTTTGTCACTTAAAAACTGAATAATTGATTTGATTCTTGAATATGTCATTTTAATGATTTTTTAAGATAAAAATTTAGATTAGAGTAAGATAAAAGAATATTTATTTAAGATTAGAGTCAAAAACTAACTTTTAAGAGAATTTATAATGAGATTACATATATTTTATTCTCAATTTCCAATGTGAGTCTTGAAGGATATAAAATACAAGAAAAATCTGATTCAATTCCAAGTCTTAGTTAGTAGGAGTGAAAATATTTAATCAACTATGTCATTCTCGTAGAAAAACTAACCTATTGATCTGACCAAATATTTTTAACTTATAAGATTAACATATTTTTATACTTTTGAACTTAAATTTGTCTTTTTTTTTTTTATTCATCTCGATATTCTTATAGAATATCATCAACTGTTTTAATTTGTTCATGTTTGTTATGTAATTTTTTTTATTATATTTTGACAAAGAAATTAATGATATATGTAAAGTGATAACAATAAAATTTAAATATTAAATAAAAATAAATAATTAGTTATTAAAAATTAAAGAATTTTTTAGCTTACATTAATATAATTAAATATTCATATAAAATAAGGAATAAGTGGATATAAAAGTTTGAAAAGAATATAATATTCTTTTTGGCATAACTACAAGAAAAATATCTATACCTTCATATATTTTATTCTTCCAGACATGATGATTATAGATCAAATTAAAAACTATTTTTATTTACTAATATTTAGTGTAAATAAAACTCAACTACTCGAATTTATAATTATTCATTATAAGTAAAACCTAAAAGTTATTATTATAAACTCAATTTTTAATGCCAGATTTTATTTATTACTACAAGTTCCTCTTTTTTTGGTAGTATAATTCGTTGGTCTAAACTATACCAACTTATTTTTAATCAGATTATACTTTGGTTTGAATTGGCAGTAAAAGTTTCCAAAACTTGAATACAAGACAACCCAATTAAATATTGTCATTCGAATTTGATTTTAATTGAAACTCAAAATCTATCCAACCATAAACACCCCTTTAAAATGAATGTTAATTTTTTTTTTGTGAATTTTATAAGTTTAATCTATCTCATAAAATATTTCTATTTAAAATTTGTTACATATTGCTAAAATAATATTTTAATTACATCATTAAAATGAAGAACTATTCGGGAAATTAAGTGCGTAAAATTTTGTGGATAGAATATATACAAGTGGATCACCTATATACACATATATTGAAATAATAATTTTTATTTTTTTAACTTGTATCTGACCTCTTCCATTGGCTCTACTGTTCATATCCATTAATTGATTAAGAAAAAAGATAAATAAAGATAACGTTACCAATTAGACAATTAGCATTTCAATTTTAAATTGTATGAAATCATTAAAGGGCATATATAGATGATGGGCAAAAAGAGAGGTACGCGTATGCAGTTCAATTGAAGTGCAAAGATGATCATGAAATTTCATAATGTGTTTAAGAAAAATATAAATTAAATATTATTAATAATCTTAATTACTTAGAGAAGCTACTATAAATATTTTTATTCTTAAGACGTACGTCTAAAAGATGAGAAAATTGTTGAATATTGAGTTGATTGCATGGTGGAAATGTTTTAAGATATAATATTTATGTTATAAGGCATTTATGCATAATCCAAAGTTAGAGGTGTTGTCTAAATCAGAGTGATACGAAAATAAGAGAATGAATTCTGAAGCAGTATTGAGAAGAAAGGAGGTGGAGGAATAAAGGTGGAAAACAATTTTGTTGAGAGATGGACAGACTGGAGGATAGGGTTACAGATTGAAGGAGTGATGCAGTTCGTGAATTCAAGTTAAACCTCATCGAGAATTTCTCAGACATATACCCTTTGGATTCCAACAAAAAATATGTCATCAACATATTAACCCTCTGGAATATACATAAATTCTGCTAGCCTGGCTTTCAATACCAACATTGTGCAATCCTAGTGCCTAGTGGTGGCTCCATCATCACCATCACCATGATCAAAAAGCCAAACCCTTTCCCACCGCTGCTCTTACCATAACTTTTCATCCAATCAATCAGATAATGGGAAATCTTTCTTCTCATAAGAATATATAATACTGTGCTAAAGAACCCTTTATATTATCACAACAAGAAGTAAATCAATTTGTAGGGTTATTTCAACTTAATTAGTACTAGTAGTATAAAATTCAAATTCATAATATATAGTTATATCTGATATTTGAAAAAATAACTTTGTAAATCATAATAATCTTATCAGACTTGAACATGATTGATCATCACGAATGATATATATACGTGATTTAAAAACAAAATAGAAAACCTTTATTGCCGAAAGCAACACTTGTTGCTATGGCGAATATCTCCCTTTTGTTTTATCCCAACGTACACTTTTTTCCTCTCACCCTACCCTTCTTCTCTCTTTTTGTTTGAATAATTTGAACGAAATTTAATTAGCTTCCAAAAAGTAATTGGAAAGTAGAGATAGATGCTGCTTCCGCTGACGCATATATGTTTAGTTCTCTTTCGGTTTAAAAGCTGCAAATTCAATTCTGATAAATACGAATTTGAGTTCTTGAATGACAAGGGATCTGAATTTATGTATCACACTAATTGCTAGCTAGCTTCGATTATTCCCTTCTATTAAATAAACCTTTCTTATTATTTTATCTCCATGAATTTCATCCCTCTCTGTTGTGCTGCATAAACTTTAATTAATTAAATAAGCTTGTGTAAATTGTAAGATCGAGGTAGTAACTGAAAACATGTTATGTTGAATAGAAGGAGCATCCACAAGATTAATTTAACTTATTTTACAAGGAAGACTATTCAAAGTTAATGGTAGATTATTTAAATGCGTTTTGCTGATTAGGATTTGTAATGCAATCACACTCCATCTTAGAATTAATGAGATTATTCGTTAATGCTCCCTAAGAACCTTAATTTCTCATTCATGCCAAAGAAATGCAAATAAAATGTAATATATATACAGAATTAAGGATTTAATTAATTAAATATGATGGAAGGGTTAGTACCGTTTTTTATCCTCTTCCTTTAGATATTAAAATGCCATAAAATTTTCTAAAATTTATTTTTTTAAAATTAATTTGCTACTGAATCTCATGATCAAAACAACTTAATCAAATTATATAATGATTAGGTTCGATGCTTATAATTTTGTATAATTTTCTACATACCTCGTTTCATACAAATTACATATAAGTATCAATAATTCGAAACTAATGAATAATAATGTTGATTATTTGGCTTAATTGATGGGCTCTGGATTTATAGGGAATCAAACGTGAGCTTGAAGTTGCTATCCCCTCTTCATTTTTTCATAAATTATACATATGAACTCCATTTTTTTTAATAAAAATATTTAATACATACACACACATAATAAAGTTTGTTATTTTTAACCTTCCGTCTAATACATTTTAGATCCATTGGTAGCCATCTTAATTTTTTATTTTTTTTCGGGTGAAACTCATAAAATAAGACGACAAATTAACTTATATATTCCATTAACACTTTAATTAACTATTTACCTCAGTTTTTTTTATTTAATCTAGAGGTAAACTATAGAAAGAAAGTGTGTTTAATTAGTTCGAATTTTATACATGATTTATCCCATCAAAATAAAAATTACTAATATAACTTTTACATATCATAAACGTAAATTTATGATCCGATCCACATTTTTGACATGTGTCTATGCATAAAGTCTTGTGTCGCGACTCTAGGTGGAAATCAGAGAAACATTAATGTTAGGAATTTATGAGGTTGATCAGTGTCCTAAACCCAAAAGGGGAAGGGTGTGATCCTATAAATTGATAGATAGAGATAGTTGGGTACCAAATTCGGACGAGCAAGGGCTAAGCACCTTTGGCTTTACAACATCTAAAAAAGTCCTTTTAAATGCTGATCATTTATTTATCCTTTTAATAAACAAAATAAAGAAAGAATCACATTCCAACTATTAGGGTGTGAAAAGGATAAAGAAATGATGCAGTCAGCAACGTTGTCGATAAGTAGATACACGTTTTTCACGTAATCATTTTTGCAATGGTATATACGATAATAACGTATAAGTAGACCCCAAATTAATACTCACAAAAGTCACAAGTCACAACACCAGTACTGCTATTTATCTAATTATTTTCAAATAACAATTTTTTATCTGACTGCTTGGCATTTTTTTTTTTTTAAAATATATATTCTAAGTAAAATAATTAGGTCGCAACTTTTTTTAAGAATTTATATATAGTACTTTTCGCTAAAACAAAGTTTTATTAAACATTTTTTAAAATCATTTTTTTTTGTGTCCAAGGACCACCACAAGGTTTATTTTAATAGTTAAGATGTCATATATTAATTAATAAAAAATTCAAAATGTTTCTTATGAACTTATGTAATTCTTCTTTCTTTGATAATTGTCAATTAAATCAATGATTTTTTATTCAATTTAGACAACTATCAATTACATCTTATACTTTAGAGTTTTTTTTTTATCAAAAATTAGTATTTTAATTTTATTCCATTACTTAGTTGAGTTTTTTGTTTTAGGTGTTTTTCATGATTTTTTTGTTAATTTTGAGATACATAAGTACGAAGAAGGTAGGAAGAAACTAATATCAACAAAGTTAAACATTGGGAGCACTTGTTCAAAGTGAGAGGAAATTATACTTTGAACATTTACATGCTCATTAAGCGGATCACATAAGAGCTATGAGTGAGTCAACTTAAAAGATACCTTTGGAGCATCATGAAAAGCTAGCTTGCTAAGAAAACGTCCTTTAAGTCTTTTTTTTAAAATGTTGTACTTTTTTTAATTAAACTATGTGTTGATAATGATGAACAAGAGACAAACTAGGAAAAATGAGGAGATTATTGACAAAATGAAACAAGAAACAGTCTTAGAGAGCAAGGTATGACGACTTAAGCTCTTTGGAGGCTCCATTCATAATTGAGGAGTTTATTTCTTAATCATTTTTAGTGGTTTTCACTAGTCATTGGATTAGATGTAACTAGTTAAACCTCGTGTATCGATTTTACTTCATTAAGATATATTATATTCCTTTATTTAGTGTTTATACTTTACTCTTAATGTTTCTCTTGATTTCTAACTAATATCTTGGGTTGTTTATTTACTTGAATTGTGATTGAAAAATGTTTCTTCGGTTAGAAATGAGTTTAAACACCTAGTAAATCTCATGTTTAGGGATAATGTTAAACCATCAAAATGCTACATTTTATTATTGATGTTTTGCCTTATTTTATTGACAATACTTTGGCAATACTTCACTTCTTTCATTAAGTGTGCAACAAATAGGAAAATTACACAAAGAGTATGAAATATGCATAATAAAAGGACAAAATGGAGCATAACTAAAGTTTGAAGATATGTACAGTCATTTTTGATTGATGCACGATCATGCTTCAATTAAAGCATGTCCAAATGCACAACCATGATAAGTATGACTATGCTTACCAATATGCACAGTCATTATCCTTTCAAAATGCGAATAAGGATGACCTTCCACTCTTGAAGCACACCTGTGTCTCCTCCCCATGTTGTGAAGCACGATCGTGCTTAGCTAATTAAGCATGCCTTATTCATGGAAAGCATGCATGTGTTCACTCTATTTTGCATTGAAGAAATATATAAACATGATTGTGCTTCCATTGTGCATGATCGAGCTTTGGAGTCTGCTTGTGATTTTGTTAACTATAAATAGAGATCTCTAGACACATTAATTGTTAACAATCTAATTTCTATCCAATTTTTCTCTAGTTTTAACTCCATTTCCTTATATTTTCTTTTCTCTCTTGTATTCGTTATTAAGGTTTTGTAATAGGCTAAAGTTAAGCCCTTGGAGAGGGATTCTTTTGATTACATTAATTCTTTTCCTTTATTTAATGTGTTCTAGTTGCATGTGTGACTAGTTCTCTCATTCTAAGATTATAATGTTATTGTTCTTTGTGAACTTTCAATGATGTATTCATGGATTTCTTAAATTGTCATATTATTTTAATATTTCCAGTTCATATTTTAGTTAATTAAAAGTTGCATGGTTCAACTTTTTTAATTGAACTTTTTTAGCTACATGATTCACTTGAGTTAATCATTTAATTTGCTTTTGCATGTGTATACTTTATTTTTAGAATATAACTCTTACAATCAATTTGAGTTTTTTTTAAGATAAAGAATGTTAGATTCTTGGAGCCATAGGGTCGTTAACAATTTCAAAAACATAATTGACTTACTCATTAACTCTTAGACTTTAATCTTTGAATTTTAATAATAATTTTCTATTCTTGTTTCCAATTTATAAATCAATACTCTTAATCAATCTCTGTTTATTTAAATTGCTAAAAATCACAATTAAGTTGATAATTATTTGAATTTAGTCCTTTAAATTTAATATTAGAACTTTATCTATTGTTATTACTGCAATAAGGTATGTTTGTTTTAAGCTTTTAGATGCAATAATTAGTAAGTATTGATTTGTTGGAGATGTTTGATTTGAATTTTTCAAAAATTCAATCCCCTGCACTATAACATGTGTGTCGTTGCCCTCATACATGCACACAGTTTTGGTTCATTTAACCTCAAATATAAAATGAACCTGAGAAAAGCCATTTTTACACCATTTCTTAATTTTACATTGATCTCATTTGATGTTTAGTGGAAGAAAGTATATATAACGTTTGGCATATATTTAAAAAAGCTCTTGCGAAACGAATCAGTGCTAAGCAAAGTGTGAGATTAGCGAGCCAAGATTCATAAGCTTTACATTATTATTTAAATATAAAGTTAATTTACGGGTAAATAAGCGGTATTGGTAGCGCCAAAAGATTCATTTCACAAATTCTTTTGATAAGGATAAACACAGAATTAAGGAATTCATGGATATACGTACGTTTAAACAAATTCCATAAACAAAAAAAGTGACGTGACATTTCGTGGAAGAATTCTTCTTGCTGTTTGGAATATCATTTAAGAAATCAAACAAAAGTTTTTTTTTTGTTATTAATTTTGTCCCTCAAACATAAAAGTATTTTTCACTTTTAAGTCACTGACTCATTCGTTTAGTTTAATTATAGACGTTTACATTCTTTGAATCGGAATTTTACTTTTAAAGTTGTTTTTACGATATATTGATAAGCATAATATATATAGCAAGCTATCATTTGGCATAACTAGCTAGTACGCAGTATAATATTCAGAAGCATATGACAGTTTGTTACAGCAAAAGGCATATAGAAGTTTGTGGCACAAACTAAGTAGCCAATATCTGCATCTAGTTTAGTAATTAACAACAACAGTAATAGTTTTGATTATCATCTAATGGATTCCGTCAACCTACGGACTATTGTTTTTAAGCCTCACATGTATATAGTATTGGATTAGCATATGCATCATTAGTGGACCTAAGCTGGAAATAAAGATTAATATAATTGACTATTTGAAACATTTTACGAATTATATATAAAACTTCCCAAAATACACAGCAAACCCTAACAAAAGGTTCCAAAATATAGTGTTTGACTTATAAATTTGAATTAACTATTGCCTGTAACACATTGGAGGAAATTAACCTTAGTGGCCTTTGTCTAATATAAATATGAATTCAGTGTATAGCACTTGTGTAATCAGCTGCAATATCATATATGAATTATAGTGTTTATGGAATCCGTGGTAATAACTCGATCAAGAAAACACTCCTAACCTAAAGTCATGGTTTTCAATCAGCTTTGTCTAAATACTAAGTACTCAAAATTATAGTTTGAGCTACGATCACTGTAACGATAATTATCTAGGATTCACATTCTTACAATACATGAATTTACATGTCATAAGATATATATATATATATATATACATACAAATAACAATAAATCAACCACTGAATCAAAAAAGTGTATACATAACTAAACAATAATCCAATATAAAAGTATGAAAGAAATCTTAGTTGTCGATTAAGTAACATATACTACACCAACAATACAAGGGTAGCTCCAAAAGGTTTGCACTATCATCCATCAACATGGTCTCAAAATGGTTTTAACATTAACTTATCTTTGTTCTATTCTTATACAAAGTATGATCATTGTAGTCTAATAATTACATAGAAGAATGCAAGGATAAGCTAGAGTTTAAAAGAAATCAACATAAACAACTCAACTTAATTCATATCATAGTATCAAATTACAACTTTTCAACATAATACAATACATATTATCAACTTGAACAACACAACATTAACACCTCAATTTGCAACACAACAACACATCTTATCACAAGTCAACATCGCATATGAACAACACAACTCCATCAACATATTATATGTATAACACAATAACTATATGCATCGTCACATATGTTAACTAGGAGATCACCTACTATATATGTGAGCAATTTAAGTGATTTGACTTTACCGAACCAACAATACGATCTTTTCAATCTATCTAGATCAACAGTCAATTGACATACCAATCTCTAACAACATGATTTCTCTAATGTTGTCATTTAAATTAGAAAGTCTAGTATTCCTATTAGGGTAAAACAACTTGGGTGTAAGTCTACCACAACATTAGCTAACTTAACTAAGCCACATATGAGATTAGTCTGTCGATTATCCTCCAAATATAATGTCTTTCCAATACTTAGTTAGGGATTTTAATCTCCAACCTTGTACCTTACTCTAAATTGGTCACTTTATACATGTATGTCTCAACTTTGCCCATGTACGGATCAATATTGGTCATTTATAGTTTGTATGTCTCGACTTGACCCGCATACCGTATCAATTAAGGTCCTAGAAGAGACATAACTATCCACTTCAAGAGTCAAATTTCCAAGAAGGATTTTTAATAAATTTGGACTCTCAAAGCACCACAATACAATATCTTCATATGCAACTTTAAAACAACTTCCCTTCTAGTCCTAGGTCAATTAACACAGTACAACGTTAATGCCAAAGCGTTCTCAATACAGCTACTCAACTCAATAGTAAGCAACTCAACTAAACTTTCAACCATAATATCCACTATATACTATCCTAGATCAATATATAGAGATTCAACATCAAATATTTATATACACAAATAGCACAACTTAATCATCATACAACATGTAATAAATCTAACTATCCTACATATGTTCACCGACTTCATAATAAACAAGTTAATTAAATTAATGCAACTTTTGCCTTATGCTAGCTACCTAGTGTTTAGCATCATTAATTGAGGCAGAAAGCCTTTTGCCTCGCCCACGCCCAGTGTCATACAACCTGCACGCTCCCGACATAGATTAGGTAAAATCCCCCAAGAATTTCACATCTAGCGTAGCAAAGTCCCACACTTGACCTCAATCCAGCTTGAGATAATTCTCTCACTTCACGCTCAACTTGGGACAATTTTCTCTCCTTACGCCAAATGCCACCAATCATGTGTTTAATGTAAGTTAAATAGAGTGCCCTTCATTGAGCCACACTCGGTGCCATAAGGTGCATCTAGCGCGACAATGAGTTCTACACTCTATAAATCACGAATTTCGCTTAAACTATACCTGAAAAACAAAAGAATCCAACATGCAATGCACTACAATGCATTTATATAGCATCAACAACTTGAATTGACTTCAAACAACAACATGCATTCACAAATCATTGCAAAGCATCAATTTTGCCCGACTCATTCAAGAGAACACCAACCCCTAATCTTAACATTCAATCTACACCAAATCAAGCAACACAGATACAAATTTCATGAATTCCAATAACTTTCAACTTCATGAATCAACGACTAAACAATTTCTAACTTCTCTTACCTCCAAGTCTCTAGAATCCAAAAGAAAAAGAGGAAGAAGAAGACGAATGAGCCTTGAGAACTCTGACACCATGAGCAACTCTGATTCATATCCTTTTGAGTTGAATTTCTACTCAACAAATCCACCCACAAATCTTTACTCTCGAGAACTTAAGAAGAAGAAGAAAAAGAAATTCATAATTTCAGAGTTCATCTCACTAACTTTTCTCTAAACTCTCAGAAAAAATAAACTTATGAATTTCACTTTAAAAAGAAAAAAACCTTATATACTCTTTTCTTATAGATCCAACCTGACCACGACTTAAAGAGATTCCTAAACAACTAAAAGCTCATAAAAAAATTTATAATTCTAAAATTTCTCAACAATCATGCAACAATTCAACACAATATTAATATTAATAAAATTAACAATAATTATTAAAAATGTACAGTGTTATATTCTAAACAAGACTAAAATGGGATATCAAATATCACGTTATTTTTATCAATAAAAGACACTTTTATTTAATATTTTATTTTGTCCTCCCCTAATAGTTAAGAAATGAATTTCTTTTGGGATATATTATTATTTAATTGTAGTACGTATAAAATGGCACTGGTGAGTGGCAAGACCATTGAAAGATGTACGAGTGAGAAAATGGCACGTAACGAAGAAGATAAAAGTTTAGTAACATAGGCCACTAGCTACTTTTCCTTACCTAATAAACAATTGTCATTTAAAGGGAGACCAATCGTTATGGAATGAAAATTTGTAAAGTAAAAGCATACGATTCTGTCCCTCCTCCCACTTCCTTACACTCTTATACAGACACAGAGGAGAAAAATAAAATAGTTATTTTGACTAATTAAGACGGTCTCATTGGACTAAGTTATTTTAAATTTTAAATTTTTGTATTCTGATTTAATGGTTTTTTTATCAACTTTAGACCGACCCGATGTATTCATATAAAAAATGTGAGTTGGACTTTTTATTTTATGATTAAAATAAATAAATAATTATTAATTTTGACCTAATTTTGAGTCCCGAATTGGATTAAAATAAATTGGGTCGGATAATCCATTTTACATCTATATACAGATAGAAAGTGGACAATACTTTACTGAAGGACGTTTTCAATAATTTATGATATTTATTAAAAATTGTATTACTTTCCTTTCCCAATTTTATGTGTGTTATCTATAAATGGTAACCTATTATTGTTCTAAAGCTCGTGCATGCAATATCATTCTTCTATATTTGGGAATAAAACTTGTTGACAGTGATTAGTCTCATTCTATCTTTTATTGTCGGTTTCTATCAAGTTTGAATATATAGCATTGGGTTTGCCGTGGCTACTTTTTGTTTTTGCTTGGACTTTCTGCTAACTGCGCCGGCATTATAAGGGATTGTTAATTCGATCTTCAAAATTATAAAAGTTTTTTTATTTATAAAAAAAATGAGTTAATTTAGTTCTTTTGTTTATTAAGTCACTAATGACATTACGTACATATGCTACTCCTTATATATTAATATTAATTCTACGTCAGACATTAGCTCACCCATAGTAACTATCTTAAGATTTTCCTTAAACTAATTTAGGTGAATAAAGTTTAACCAATAATACATAAAATTACTTTTTTAATTCCTAAAATTGTTGTGTTATCAATATAGTACCCGAAATTATTAAAAATTAAAATAATGAAAATGTGAGATTTATTTGTTATCTTTTGAATGTTAGGAATTATTATGAGAGATTAAAATAGTACTACCTTTTTTTTCTAAATATAAGAATTTTTTAATTAAATTATATCATTTAATTAAGTAAAATATTAAATTTGTCAATAATTTACACTATCTTTTTAAGAAAAATACCTTATAATGAGAAGGAAAAAAAAAACCTTCTCCTTAGGTTCTCACAGTTTTCTTATGAGTAGTTTTGATTTAGTCTCTTCATGCTCTTTGTTTCATTGTTTCATTTTATTTTTATATATTTTGATATACCGTAAATGAATGGTAAGTTTTAAAGTGTTAATGTTGTTTGGATATTTTTGTCCTATGATGATATTTTGCATGTCATATTTTATTAAAAAAATATTTTTTAAAATTATTTTTAATATCTCTTAAATTAATATTTTATCTTTCTAATATCATTTCTCATCTAATTAATTAATGTTTGAAAGAAAGATATTTATATTGTTATTTATCTATTCAATCTTTAAAAAGAGAAAGTTTTTATTCAATTAATTTTAAATATTTATTAATTTTTGTCTAAAAAATTATTAATTAAATAAAAATATTTTAGAGAAGATATAATTAATATATATGGCAATTAGAATAGTGTCTTATAATGAAAGATAAACAAAAATAAAATAAAATTATTCTTATATATAGAGACAGATATTATAATTTTTAAGGTTTAGAGTTTAAAATTTACCTATGTAATTTGATATTTAAAATAATTGAAAACTAAATTTTTACTGATAAGGTATATGATTTGCCTAAAATAATTAAAAACTAAATTTGTCTCGTGTTATGAACTTGTAGTAAAACTAAAATTTAAAATATAAGCTTCATGTTTAAATTATTTTTAACATATAAGATTAAAGTATAGTCTCTGCATATTCTTAATCGCCTTCTTCTCTAATTAATTAATGATTAACTCTTAGTCGCTAAGATTTTTACCATATGCACATAAAGATATGGCGGGGTCCCACATATAATCAACATGGGTCATGCATGTAAGCAAGCTATATATTTTCGTTACCCTACCAAAGGAAAAGGAATGGCAATAGTTTTGGAGTTAATCCATATATCATGAAAATATTAGGGAATGCAATCAATCATAATCGTTTTTCTTCATTTCTCTATCCAGCAAAAAGTTTATGACAACTCTGCTACGTGTATCAATTATGATCAAACTTGGAAAAGGACAAGAATAATTAACTATCATATAGCTACAACTCGAAGCTTGGAATTGAGAACCATATATTCTGAAGCATTGTGAGAGTTAATTGAAACCATTAACAAACACATGGTCCACAGCATTGAGTCATCCGATCAAGCTCATGGATTCGTCACATAAATGTTTCTTCCCGTTGATGACTTAGAGTTAGGTCATTATAATTTATTTATTTTTGCCTTTCAAAAAAAAAAAATTAGTTGATCATGAGAAAGCGAGTAGGAAGAAAAAAATCCATGACATTGGTCTGATTTTGCTTAGCAAGGAACCTAGTGTAAATAACATCAGAAATCACTTACAAATGAATAGTTACTTAAAATCTAAAAGTTTACCTAGCTTGCGTGACACGAGCTATGAGAATTTGTATAAAGGTGATCACTAAATATTTGAACGTTGGATTTGATTTGGACCAAAACAAAAACCACGACATGAAGCTCTATGCATAGTTAGTGGTGCTTGCCAGTTGCCATGGAAATATCTTCGAGTGGCATCTACCTTGGCATTTGGCTATACGATCCATTTGGTTAAAATTGAAAAGTTTTTGTTTTAAAAAAATAAATAAATAAATTGGCCTATAGCGTTGAACGTAGAAGATAAGCCTTTGTAGGTTGAGTGGCCTTGCTTTATAGTTTATAGGCAGACAAGACGCATCTGATTACCTTCTTTGCGTTCCTCAGTTCGTGGCAAAGCGTACTAGTTACCTTTCAATAGCTCCATGTATTCATTCATTAATAATTTCTTTATGCTATTTGGTATTTCGTATGGTATTATTCTATATACTCCACTTTGATGAATTCATCAACATCATCACCTTTTAGTTGGTGGATGTATTGCCCTTATATCTTTATAAACCCCACGTATTTTTTGATATATAGATCAATTGTATTTGTTACATAATACAATTTTAATTTTATTTAAGTCAAGTAGAATTACTTCAAGTGAAAAAAAAAATCTTCTTAAAACATTTAAGAATAAATGATTATTTGAATTCTTGAAAGCGTATGTACTATCTTGTCATTTTAATCCCTTAAAGTATAATAATTAAATAAAAAAAGTTATTGAAAATGTAAAATATTCCTTACTTTAGTTCAAAATTTATAAAATAAAAAAGAAGCATACAACTTTAATGATAATTATTAATATATATTTAATGACTAAAATAATAATAAATAATTACTTCTAAAGACTTAACTGTGAAATAATGAAACAATTAGAATTTTTAAAGATTTATTTAAAATTTCCTTATTTTTAAGAACTAAAGTATGGCATTTACAGAAATTCAAATAATATTTTACCTAATATTTAATATATATCTAAACTCAAAATCTTAGTTAAATTTTAACACCTTGATGGTAATCAATCCATATGTTCCATATAATCATGTGACTTTGTACATGCACAAAATGCAAAAACTATGGTGATCAAAGAGGGGGAAGGGAGAGAGAGAGAAAAGAAGTGAGACTTGTATTCAAAAGGGGGTCCCCATGCAAAATCAAGACGTGACGCGCGTTCATTTGTTTCCACATACATTATTCCTTGTGATTAAACTATTGGGATTTTAAATTAATATACATGTCATGTAAATGTATTCTCTTTATCTCGTGCTATGGGATGGAGTTGTGGTTTCTAGCCGCCAATCATATTGTCCTCTCACAAAGTTGATTCCTTTGCTTCCATCTTAAGCCAATTTTCACCCAATAGATGTCACTTTCTGTCTTACCTAATTGGTAACATTAGTAATGTGCATGAAGCTCTGTTTTTTCTCCATTGAGTAAGGTTATGGTGCAAATTAATTAACTCACTTTCTTTGTCATGGTCTCATTGGCATTTCCCCTATGTGTTCCTTTCGAATTTTTTTAATTTTACTTTTTTTTTTTGTGTGGGAGAGGAGGTATGGAGGCAAATCATGGGTTATTTTTACTTTTATGGATAGTTGATCAACTTTTTCCTTCCATTATAAATTTAAAGGAAGTGTAAGTTGTTAAATAAACACTATAAGAAAATAGTTATATAATGACACACTCTAGTAACATAATATGTGTTATTAAAAATTATTTTTATCTATACAATAAATATAATGTGTTAATATATTATTAAAAAGTGTAAATATAGACTATAATGACATACAAAATATATTATTAAATCTCATTTAAGATTAATATTAAAATTATGTATATTTATATTTCAAATGTATATATATACATATTATATCTATAATCAGGGGGCGGACCTTAGACATGACAGGGGGAGCCATGGCTCCCCCAAACTTTTTGAAATTTTATTTTTTTATATATATATATATATTATATTTGTATATTATCATATTATTAATTATAATAAAATTAAAAAAAAAATTGAGTGAAAAAAATGAAAATTTCTATTATTGTTTTAATTAATAAAAAAAATTAATTTATAATTTTATATAAAAAATATATATTTTGGTATCCCAAATTTTTTATCTAAGTTCTGCCACTGTTCATAATAATATTTTTTTTGTATATTACTGTATATAACATCTTTCTTTTGTTGTGTAGGAGAAATTTACATATGTTTTTAAGGATTTTTACATTCTCAAAAGCATCATGAAACTGACCTAGCTAATTGTACGAACCAGATTAAATATACAGGGGACTATGCATGCAGTAAATAATATACATGTAACATGATAAATTGTTCAGTATCAATATCCGAATTCAGTTCAAGCGATGAAAGAATCGTTGCAAGACATAAAATATTTTTTTATTATTAAATTAATTTCTTAAATATTTATAACATACTATATATAAACATTGTCTAAATTTATATAGGAAAAACATAAAATTCACGACGTGTAAGGTATGGCCATTAGCTGGATATTGTTGGATAAAGAAAAGGTTAAAAGTTAATGAATTTGTCTGAAAAGTGAAAGTTCCTGCAAGTATTTAAATTCAGTCATGTGTTGTTTGTTTACAAACTAATAATTACATAAATAATTAGTTATTATTTAAACCTGATTTACTTCAGGATTAATTATTTTTATATATTATCGTTCTCCATCTTTTTAATATATTATGACAATTACATCATATTAGTAAGTTCTAATCATACAAACTCAACCTTATTGGTCAATATCAGAAGTTATGCTCTCTCAAGTGTTAAAAGGGATTGAGATAATATATATAAGGTTTAGATTTGAACTTTATTTGGTTCAAAAATATACAAACTCAGAGATTTAAAATTTTGTCAGTTTTTATTGAAATAATTAATTTTATTTTCCCGTTCTCCCTTGCTTCGATTTAGTGCCACAAACTCTATACATCAAACTGCAACCATTAACTTAACAGTACCCACCAAAGGCCAAGTCAATAAAGGAGTCTTTTCCTGGTGTGAAGGTAGGGTCCAGTGAACACGGTTCTTAAAGCTTTTGGCCCCCTACAAATACCCTCATTCCCTCCCTCCCTTCATTGCCATCAACCACAAACCATTCTATTCTTCCAACATCATAGTATAACAAATACAAACTACAATCCTCATCCTTATCTTCCACTCCCAGTGGTCTCTCACAAGGGACCTCTGTTAGATGTTGTTGTCTTTCTTCAGGTAAATTTACTTAATCCTATTCAACTCAATTGTATTCTTCAAAAATTTACATGCAGGTTCTTATTAGTATGTATTATTTTTTTATTTTTTTGTACAATTCTCTAATCAGAAACAAGCTAAAAACACAACAATTCCGATGAAAGAGTGCTAAAAGAACAATTCTTGAAACGTGTATTATTTTTTATTTTTTTTCCCACACCTCATTTATGGTGTGCGTTTTCCAAAACCCCATGCATGTTTCCTACCTAACTCCACTTTGAAACTTGTGAGCATCATATGTACACTTCTCAAGGGGAGTTGTATTTGGCATTTTGTTCTAAATTCTTGTCACTCGTTTTGTGCAGATAAGTGAATAGCACTTTCCTTCGTGTTTGGGTTATTTATAAGACATGTCAGCACCTTCCATGACTTTGACCAACAAGGTTCAAAGCCTTGAGGAAAAGACCATGATGCCGAAGCAGGGCATCATCACCATTTTCGACTCAAACTCAAACACAACTTCTTCTACCTCTTCCTTGCGAAGAACTCTCTCTACAAACTTGTCCTCCAAGAATTGGCTCTCTCAGAACATTGCTCCATCTGAAGCTGAAGACAAAACCATTGCTGACTCCGAAGCTGAAGACACCTTTGCTGACTCCGAAGCTGAAAGAGATAGGCTCGAGATTTGGAGCTCCATCCAACGGAGCAAGAAGGAGGAGCAAGAGAAATCAAGACCATTTGATACGTGGAGCTCAATCATATCACTCAAAGGAAAAGATGAAATCTCCAAGTCACTTCCTGTGACACCTTATGTTCCCCCTCTTGTGAAAAGGTCAAAGAGTTTAAGTGAGAAGAGCCTCCAAATCTGCACCGAGAGTCTCGGATCCGAGACAGGCTCCGATGGCTTGTTGTTCTCTTCTTACCCTTCTTCTGAGATAGGGGATGCAAGGGAAGAAGAGAAAATTGTTCCGGAACCAATTAATGAAGAACAAGAAGAAGGAGAAAAAGAAGAGTTGTACAATTATGCTGCAGTGGCTACAAAGAAGGCTTCATCACCACCACGTGCTTTCCCTCCACCACTCCCTTCACTCTCTCATCATCACCAAGCTGATCCTTCACTTCACATGCGTTCCCACCGTGACAATGGAAGGTTGGTTCTAGAAGCTGTTTCTGTTCCTTCTCATAACAATTTCAACATTCAGCGCCAAGATGGTCGCCTTGTCCTCACTTTCTCCAATCACCAAGTGGAGGAGGAAGAAGAGAATGATGATCATGGGGAAGGGTGCCTAAGAGGGTTTGAATTTGAAGAAAATGAAGATTATGAGAGTGAAGAGGAATACTTTTTTGATACCAAGGCACAGGTATCCTCCACTGAAGGAAATTCTGGCTTGATGGAATATGAGAGTGCGATAGAGAAAGTGCCCTTATTGTCTGGTGGGTTGACAAGTAGTGTTCATGGGTTGGCTTTGATGATGAATAAGAATAAGACAATTGAGTTGGTGAATAGGAATCCAAAATGGTCGGAGAAATTCAATGAGATGAGCAATTTTGAGGATGTTAATATGGAACAATCACTGCCTTCAAGGCCAAGGGTAGCTAGGTTGATTCCATCAACACCTACTGTGCCTGGGGCTTCTTTCAATTTCAATGCTTATGAGTACTATTGGAGGACCAAGTCTACTACATCAAAAGGTACTAGTGTTAACCTTTACCCCCTTGACCAAGAGAAAAATCATCATCAAGAGAACCTGAAGAGCAAGGTTGTTGTCTCTGGGAACATGAACAAGGTGATCTCAAATGAGCAACAACAGTTGTTTGTTTTGAGAGGGAAGAATGGTGATTACTTGGTTCACAATTTGAAGAGTTGCAAGGATTCTAGAAGGTCATTTCTATTCTGGGAACCCTATTGCATTGCCACATCCTGAGTAACAGCACCAACATCATAATTACTAATCCATTGCTCAAAAACACTATTTATTACTCCATCCTTTTATCTTTACCCGATTCCACTCTTTCAGGGAGTTGTTTAGCGTAGTCAAATAAAAGAAAAGGGAGTGAAAGAAAGGGATAGTGAGGGAGAGAAAGAGAAAAAAAAATACTTTATTTGTATTGTAAGATCACAAAAGATGACTTGAACAGTGTTGTCATATATAATATTTATTATTTCTGTCTTTACTATTGGCTAATAGTCTAATATACATACACAAAACGTAATCTTAGCTCATCTTTGACTTCTTGGATTGTCTTGTCCTTCCCTAAAATTATCATGGTTTCTAAAATTTCCAACTTTTTTTGCTTTTGTAATCTAAGCCAATGGGGTTTCAGAATCGATCTTGTCATGCCTAATTGGTCTTATTTTTTGGAAACACCGTGATCATTCCTTGATATTCTTTGTCCCTCCTCAATTTTAAGTTAGGACAGTGAGTACTGCGCCAAGAAAATTAAAAAGATATAATAAGAATATTTCTTGACTATTTACTTCTTAATTAATAACATTCTCTTTTATTGTGTAAACTATCCCTTAACAAAGAAATTAAGATTATTTTCTCAAAATACAAAATTTTATTTTAAGAATTTTCATTTTTGGACATTTATATATTCTTCTGTACATTTGAATGTCTCGGAATTTTATTTATAATCACATACTTAAGGAATACTTAATAACATATTCCCATATACAGACTAATTTATACTGCAGCTATTACTTGTCCACGATCCATGCATTTTGCATTCCATGGTCTTGAGAAATAAAAAAAGAAAAAGTTGGGAAAAGTGCTTATTACTAAAAAAAGAAAGTGTAATAGCCATATGTATTTCTGAAATATACGATATAATTAACATTTCATAACTCATAAGATTTATTACAGTTCAATTTTAAATTGTATAAAGTTCAATTGAAGTGCGATTGAAGAAGATCGATAATTTCATAATGTGTTTTAAAAAATAAATTAAATATTATTATTAATCTTAATTACTTAGGAAAGCTATATATTAAAAATTTTGGTTCATAAGACGTACGGAAAGACGTGACGTTGTTGAATCTTAAGTTGTATGGTGGATAGGTTTCAAAGATATAGTATGTTATGAGGCATTTATGCATAATCCATAGTTAGAGGTGTTGTCTAAATCAGTGTGATATGAAAATAAGATAAAAGAAGCGAATGAATTCTGAAGCAGTATTGAGAAGAAAGCAGGTGGGGGAATAAAGGTGGGAAAACAATAGTAATCTTTGTTGAGATATGTACAGAGTGGAGGATAGGGTTAGGGTTATAGATTGTAGGAGTGAAGGTGTGGAGTGATGCAGTTCGTGAATTTAAATTAAACCTCATCGAAAATTTCTGAGACATATACCCTTTTGATTCAAAGAAAAAGAGCCTAATCCCACACATGTCATCAACAAATTAACCCTTTGGAATATACAAAAATTCTGCTAGGCTGGCTTTCAATACCAATGTGCATGGCTAGTGCCTAGTGGTGTTTCATTCATGATCAAAAAGCCAAACCCATAGCCACCGCTGGTCTCACCATCATTATCTAAGAGATAAGTAGGTAATATTGATGTAAGAAAGTATTGGAGATCTCATATCTATTAAAAATATATATGAAAAAAATTACAAACGAATTTTGTAGAATTAAATTAAATTAAACTTAAAATCATTTTCTTAAGATGAAATTAAAATCTATCTTAATTATTAATGTTCACCCTTTATTTTATTATCATATTATCCACAAATATTCTATAAATTTCATGTTAAAAATTCACCTAAGATATTAAAAAAAAACAATACCTCTAATTCATGTTTGTGGCGTATACAACTAACGTGTCTATTCTCTCTGTTCACCACGTGGCACTGCCTTATTGGCAGAATTGAGTAATTCCCATTTTAGTCTCCATCGCAATTAATCTAATATTAAAACATTTTTGTATGGATATATGAAATGGAATACTTGCAAACATATTCTAGCATTTTAAATTTTGCCTCTGTGCCACCATAATATTTCATCCAATCAATGAGATAATGGGAGAAGATCTTTGTTGTGATGAGAATATTTTAATATTGTGCTAAAGAACCCTTTATTACAGAAAGCAACACTTGTTGGTATGCCGAATATCTCCCTTTTCTTTTATCCCTACACTTTTTTCCTCTCACCCTACCCTTCTTCTCTCTTTTTGTTTGAATAAATTTGAATGAAATTTAATTAGCTTCCAAAAAGTAATTGGAAAGTAGAGATAGATGCTGCTTCTGCTGACGTACGTATATATGTTTAGTTCTCTTTCGGTTTAAAAGCTGCAAATTCAATTCTGATAAATACGAATTTGAGTTCTTGAATGACAAGGGATCTGAATTTATGTATCACACTGATTGCTAGCTAGCTTCAATTATTCCCTTCAATTAAACAAAGCATTCTTATTGTTTTATTTCAATGAATTTCATCCCTCCCTTCTGTGCTGCATAAACTTTAATTAAATAATTTGTAAGTAAGCTAAAGAGGTACAGTAATAAGTAACTTAAAGGAAGAACCACAAGATTAGTTTAACTTATTTTACAGGGAAGACTATTCTAAGAACTACAACATATTGCACAATTACCAACATAAAAAAAATTAAAGAAATAAAACTTTAGCTATTTACACCCAAAAATATCAACGGGAAGAAATATTTATGAGACGAATTTGTGAGCTTGATCGGATGACTCAACGCTGTGGACCATGTGATCATTAATGGTTTCAATATTATCTCTCATAATGCTTCAGAATATATGGTTCTCAATTCCAAGCTTCGAGTTGTAGCTATATGATAGATAATTATTCTTGTCCTTTGCCAAGTTTGATCATAATTGATACACGTAGCAGAGTTGTCATAAACCTTTTGCTCGATGGAGAAATGAAGAAAAACGATTATGATTGATTGTCTGCCTATGCATTCACTAAGATTTTCATGCCATAACATAAAAACTATTTCAATACCTTTTTTCTTCGGTAGGGTAACGAAAATAGCTTGCTTACATGCATGCATGGCCCACTAATTATATATGTGGGATCCCGCCATATCTTTACGTACATATGATAAAATCTTAGTGACTAAGAGTTAATCATATTAATTAGAGAAGGTGATTAGGAATGCGTGGAGAGTCCTAGAATCTTAAAAGTGTTAAGAATGATTTAAACATGGAAGATTAGTTTTTAAGTTTTAGTTTTACAAGTTAATAACATGAGAAAAATGTAGTTTTTAGTCATTTAGTTAAGTCATACATTTTATTAATTAATAACCATCAAGCTGATAAGTTCAAGTGAAACTGAATTTGATTATCTTAATAAATGTTTCAAGTTCAAATCTTATAAATGAAATAAAAATTAATATAACTGTGTTCAAGAAAACAAAGGTTATTCTTTGTGATTTTAATAATATGAGCACACATAATTATTATGGTTGTGAATTGGTTAAGACTAGTTGATTCTTAACAACTTAAATAAGATTAATTGAAGACAATTGAATATTAGATTAACAATTGGCTACAGTTGAGAAGCTTAGGCCAATGGCTTAGCTAGTTGAAAAGTCTAAACATGAATATATAGCTAGTTAAACAGTTTATTGTAATTGAATGAATGATTTACACATAGAATTGAGATGTGTGTACATGTGTGAAACGTTTCAAATAAGAATACCTTTTATAATGTGAAATGAGAATAATTAATAGTTATCCTTATATTAAAACAAAGTGTTCATATTAAAATGTTACAAACAAAATTATCACATATAGTCATTATCAGAATTATTTCTAATATAATTGTCATCATAATTATCATCATCATCTTTATCATCACTACTCTACCAACATATCGAAGAGGAGGTTTTCTACCAATTGGGGCCCTCCCTTCACCACCTCCATGTGGATGGTCTACAGGGTTCATAACTACTCCTCTTACTACAGAACGCTTACTTAGCCCACATTTAGATCCGGCTCTACCCAAATTTTTCTGGTTTATCCCCACATTTCCCACTTGTTTGACTGTTGCCGAACAATTTTTGGATATCAAACAGACATTCCCAGAAGATAATTTTAATGTGGCTGATTTTCCCTCTTTTACAATTAGTTTCGCTACAGCACCTGCTACTTTAGCTAATTATCCACCCTTTCCGAATGTGATTTACACCTATAAAAAGACCTTTCAACATTCAATTAAGATATCCATTTAATGTAATAAATGTAAGTATCTAATGAAAAGTGACATTTTATCTCAATATGTGTTGTTATATATATACTACTCGATATGTGTTGCTATATATACCAATCGAAATGGGCCTTGGTTCAATGAACTTTGGTTTGAGATCAGCAATTAAGTAATATACTTATCAATCAGCATTAGACTGTGATTATGAATGTAGTCCCAGTTGTTTAGGAGTCCTAGGTGGTCGAAGAAGCTGAAAGGAATGAAATTCGAAACGTTACGACAGCTAGAGGTATCAAATGACCTGGTAATTTGCTAAACATTTTTACCTCTATATTGTTTCTTGGTTCCGAATGTTGGTCCAGTATAAATTTATAATACATAACATGGTTCACTAAACAAAAAATTTATTGACTTGTGATGTGGACTAAACAAAAGAATAATTTATGGAAAATCTAAAACATCACGGCAGAATAGAAGAGCATCATCTAATACAAATATTTCTTTTCTCTTTTCTAAATCATAATACCATACATATTATATGCCTAGTCATTCATTTGCTTCACTATAAATCGCATTTTTTTTCTAACTCACATTTGTTTTCATATTTCTGATTTTTTTTCCTATTTTTTTAACATATTGGCTTTGAAACAAAGGTGAATTTACATTTATCTTGATACAAAACTTCTGCTTAGATACTCAATGCCTTAGTCAAATAACTAATTATTTTTCACCTGTGTCTGTATAAGAGTGTAAACAAGTGGGAATGAGGAACAGAATCGTATGCTTTCCCTTTACAAATTTTTCCAACGATTGGTCTCCCTTTAAATGACAATTGTTTATTAGTTAAGGCAAAGTAGCTAGTGGCCTATGTTGCTAAACTTTTATCTTCTTCATTACGTGCCATTTTCTCACTCGTAGATCTTTCAATGGCCTTGCCACTCACAAGTGCCATTTTATACGTACTACAATTAAATAGTAATATACCCCAAAAGAAATTCATTTCTTAACTATTGGGGAGAGAACAAAATAAAATATATTAAATAAAGTCTCCTTTGTTGAAAATGATAATGTCATATATACAATATGCCATTTTAATTTTGCAGCGGCTGCTGCCCAAACTAGAACTTTATGAGTACTTGGTATTTAGACAAAGCTCATAGAAAATCATGAATATTAGGTAAGGAATGTTTTCTTAATCGAGTTACTACCACAGATTCCAGAAACAGTATAATTCATATATTATTGGCATGATATATCATGAAGATTACAGAAACGGTACACTTAATTCATATATTATGTTAAGGATAATTATCAAATATCACATATATTTTATTTAATTTAAGTAATTATTGAAATATTTTATGCTTATAAATTTTATTTTTAATCACAAAATATTTAGTCAAGTTAATTTTAATTTTAAAATTTAATTATTTAAACATTATATAGTCTTAATATTTTTCTTTGTTGAGATATAACACGAGAAATAATTTAAAAACTACAAATCTCAAAAGAGAATCATAACTTAGAACTACTTAAAAGATTCTTCTAAACTAGCAAAATTTGTTCAAAACAAACAAAGTTAAAATCACTTCTAAAAATATAAACATGCTCATTCAGAGCGAGCTACATAGACACTTTGAATGAGTAGACATCACAAACCAATTAAAAAAAAATCCAATAGAAAATATAATAAAAATAGGATCTTCTTAGTATTCGGTCTTACTTTTACAAATACAATCTTAGAAAGATTAGAAAGAATTTTTGTGAGATAACTCTTATAATCACGGATTGTTCTAAAGTCTTTTCTATAATCTTTAGTTATAAGTGACTAAGTTTTTTCTGTTGAAGATTAATACAGTTACTGTATTCATGCAATCTTCCTTATTCTCATTCAATATATTATTTTTATTCAGTTAATCACTTTTATTCTTATCCTTAATGCATGCTTGGCCAATGCATGATTGTAAAATTTTAACTAAGGTTAGAAAACTCTTTTAATTAGAATTATATAATTTCAATAAAACCCTATTTATTGTCAAGAATTGAGATAAATCTTATTGGTTAATTTTTGTCCTTGACCTTAATGCACAATTGTTTAACAAATTTCACTAAGGAATTGAGATTTCTCTTAAATAACCTAAAATTTCTCACCTAAAGAATTATGATATAAATATAATTGTAAACTGTTGAATTAACTATAATTTTTAATATTAAGTAAAAATTAGGAAAATTTTATACAAGAAAAGTTATTAAAATCAATCTAGCAGCTCTTATCATTTTATAAATTCAAAATTCTTTATTACTTTGTTATATGTTTTTCTATAAATTTTCATATCTCATTCTAAATAATTTTAAATTTCTTTTATTCACCTATTTAATACTAAAATTATATTAAACAATTATAAATTCAAATATGTATCGGTAATATATGCAAATTGAGTATTGTATTTATGGAATATGTGGCAACTCATGAAGAAAGCATCATACATTCTAATAATTGTCAAATTTTAATTCTTAAACCAACTTGCTTCAATGCAACTCTTAGATAAGTTGCGCAAATAATCAAAAGATAAACACAACGTGTCAATTTAATTGAATTAAACTTCTGCTAAACCAAACTGGCTTGTAAATTATGACATAAACGATTTTTTTTGAATTTTAAATTTGTATTTTTCTAACTAATATTTTAATTTATAAATTTCACAAGTTAAATATTTATTATATATAATTAAACTTTATAATAAATTATACATACAAATAAATATTATATTTAAATATATAAATTTTATTTAAAATTTGTATATATAAATATTTTTAAGTATATAAATTATATTTTAGTTTAAGATAAATAATTTATATTATGACACAACTATTCTTAATTATTGATAATTTATTTAATAAATTAAAATTTTAATTTATAAATAAATTAATAAATAAAATAATTAAATTAGTTAAATATTAAAAAAATTCTTAAACTCTCTCATAATGCCATAATGCTAATATATAAGGATTGATTTCTATTAATGCCATAATGCTAATAACCATGAATCAATCCACTACTATTCTTTCACTTTACTATTTGATTTTTTACTTATTTGTATATCTTTTAGACTATTTTAGAACTTAATTTTTTTTAATTTAGTTTATAATACACTAGCGTTTAAAATTCATTTCATGTCTTTGTCTACTTTTAAATAAAGTAAAATTAAAATTAATTAAGATTGAATAATATTTTATGATTAATAGTAGGAAGTCATTTTTAGATAATTACAAAAGATTAATAGCACATAATATAGAAGTTATAAAAATAAAATTGTTTAAAAATTGTGTATACAAAAAAGATATTACCTTTATTATTATTAATTATTATTAGTATAAATACTTCATTGTGGTTGTCTTTTTTTTTTATAGTATTTTCCTATTTTATTTGAGAAAATAAATTAAATTAGAGAAAAGACATGCCAAGGATCTCACTTAAAAGGGAAACAAAATCGATTTTGGCTTTTGCATGAGCTTCTATATACATGCACTAGTGTTAGGTTTTTTCCTTGTAAAACTTATAAGCTCACAGGAACAAAAATGTTTGTGTTATTTTATTTTAAGGAAGCTGTAAACTGGTATAAATAAATAAAGAATGGGATTGAGTGCATGCTGAGCTAAAGTTATTTTACAAAGCCAAAAATACTATAATTATTTCTAAACTCCTAAAGGCCAATAAATTCTTTTTCTTTTTCTTTTAATTCTTGTGGCTAGCTAGTATCTTTAACTCAAATCTATTGTCAACGATTCTCAATCTACTACTTCAAAATTTAACCCAAATAATGTACTCTTACGCAATCTTTAACTGTTGTTACAGAACATTTAATTAATTCTTCAGCTGCTTATGTAATACGAAAGAGACTAATAAATAAACACGATATTAGTGACTACCGACACATTAATTATCTAATCTACAAATGAACAAGAAACATTTTTAAAGAACGAATACAAACAGAAAAATAGACATAAGAAATGTTCTACTTTAATAATTTAGTCATTTGCCTCATTCATGCTAATTGATTTATACCATGCCAAAGGCCACTAAGGTTTCCTCCAATTTGCTATATGCAATAGTGAATTCAAATTCATAGGTCAAACACTATAGTTTCGAACCTTTATAGGTTAAAATAATTCGTAAAAAGTTTACGAATAGTCAATTAAGCTTTATTTCCAACTTAGGTCCACTAATGATGCATGCTAATCCAATACTATACCTGTGACAGTGATGTGAGGCTTAAAAACAGTAGTCCGTAAGTTGACGGAATCCATTAAAGTTATTATAATCAAATTATTACAGGTTTTTAATTACTAAACTATTGGCTAGTTAATTACATCAATTTAATTAGTGCCACAAACTTCTATATGCTTTTTGGTGTAAAAAACTGTCATATGCTTGTGAATATTATACTGCGTACTAGCTAGTTATGCTAAATGCTAGCTTGCTATATTTATGATTATCAATATATATAGTAATTAAAAAGAACTTAAAAAGTAAAATCCCGATTCAAAGAATGTAAACGTCTATAATTAAACTGAACTAATGAGTCAACTCCGAATCGAATCGACCAAGCCATTGCATAGTAATACAGCATTAATGGAATTTCTAACAAATATTAAATGACTAAGCTTCTATATATATTATTCTACTATTTTCTTGTTTAGGACTTCCATTAATTAGAAGCTAAAACATTTTTTTAAGGATTTGGCTCCTTTAAATGAAGTGATAAAATTAGTCGTTGATAAAAAAAATGATGATATTTTAACACATGTAATTTGTTATACATATAAATGTAATATTTTATATTATTAGATAGGGTATATAACTATATATGTTGCATAAAAGATTAACTTTTTTTTTCATTTAAGTCACTCATATTATATTACAGAATGAAAACATGTAATACTTTAACTTAGAAGTGAAAAATACTTTTATGTTTGAGGGACAAAATTAATAATAAAAAAAAAAACTTTTGTTTGATTTCTTAAATGATATTCCAAACAGCAAGAAGAATTCTTCCACGAAATGTCACGTCACTTTTTTTGTTTATGGAATTTGTTTAAACGTACGTATATCCATGAATTCCTTAATTCTGTGTTTATCCTTATCAAAAGAATTTGTGAAATGAATCTTTTGGCGCTACCAACACCGCTTATTTACCCGTAAACTTTATATTTAAATAATAATGTAAAGCTTATGAATCTTGGCTCGCTAATCTCACACTTTGCTTAGCACTGATTCGTTTCGCAAGAGCTTTTTTAAATATATGCCAAACGTTATATATACTTTCTTCCACTAAACATAAGATGAGCTCAATGTAAAATTAAGAAATGGTGTAAAAATGGCTGTTCTCAGGTTCAGTGGCATACATATTCATTTTATATTTGAGGTTAAATGTACCAAAACCGTGTGTATATGTATGAGAGCAAAATGGTACGACATACACACTATTTTAAGATAAGCTTTTAGTGGGAGAAATACATGAACAAACTGAATACATGTAAATATCTTCGAGTGGCATCTGCCTTGGCATCTGGTTAAAATTGAAAAGACTTAATAACATGTTCTCTAATACGTACTGAATAAAATACTGCAGCTGTTACTTGTCCACGGATCCATGCATTTTGCATTCCATGGTCTCAAGAATAAAAACAAGAGTAGTTTGGAAAAGTGCTTATCACTAAAAAAAATGTAGCCATAAGTATGTTTGCAACATCACCAATGCATTTGTGAATGATGTGATTGAACATGTAAAATGAAGATGACAGCATCACCAACTTAAACTGAAATACATTTTAGCTGTCAATTTTCTGTGGGTGGAATGACGACTTATCAATAGAAAGCAATACTACAAACTTAGGAATAAAAAATAACATGGTGTGTGATTTTACTTCTAATATATTGCTAATGTAAAGAATACATCACATGTTACTGACCGTAATTTCTTCTGTATACGTAGTAACCTACATTTGTAAGCCTCTTTTTCTTCTCTTGGGTACAAAGAAAGAGAACTACATTTCATTTATTTACTTGTCTCATTATCCATCCACAGTTCCACGCCATGAAATCGATACCCTGAACTCCTGTGTAAAAAACACATTGTTGTTCATGAATCAAGTTTCAGAAAAATTCATACCTAAACATGTTTCGATTAGCCAACCCGTTTTATAGAGATAATTGGTACAAATTTTTTAAATAAGTGAGATTTTTTTAAATTCGATCTACTCTATGGAGTTCAATTATCTATTTTATACTCTTATTTATATTATATATATATATATATATATATATATATATATATATATATATGAGGAGGGTTAAAACAATACTAGAATAATTTTTATCAATCATTTTACTATTTAATAATTTTATATTAAATGTAAATTTTATCAATCTAGCCATTGAATTATAATTTTATATCACCTTAAATATGTATATCAAATTTTATTGAAATTGAATAATTTGAAAATAATCAAAGTATTTATATTTTAGTATATTTTGAAATATACATTACGTCAATTTTGTTCTATAAAAATGAGATATCATCAAATCATCTTGAATATTATAAAATTTTCTATGTATAATCTAGGAGTAGAAACTTTTAATCTAAGAGCAAGTTTTAAAAAATTTAAATTTAATTTAAAGTTATTAAATTGTATAATAGTTAATAAAAATTACACCGATATTGTTTAAATTTTTTTATATATATATATATATATATATATATATATATATATATATATATATATATCAATTTTTCTATAAAACTAAATCGATCCACTTTATAAAAATGATTTGGTTAATCAAATTGTTTTTATAAACTAGATTGATTTTTATAATCTAGGATCACCTACAAATTATAATATTATTAACAAGAATATATATCAAGTCAATTCTACAACATGAACTAAATTTCATGTAATATTTTTACTAATAACACACAAGAGGATATTGTGTGGCAAAATCCATAGATGGTGAATTTTTCGTGACAAATTTACTAACGATGTTTAAGCAGTGACAAATAAATCTTTTTTAAAATTGAAGAACTAAATTTGTTTTTTTTTATTCTGTTTTCATCTATATGTGGAAATTGAAAAAATGTCAGTTTAAAAACTAATATATAATTTAAATTTAGATGTAAAAGAAATCTTAAATTTTGGTGTAATTAACATATTAAAGTTAAAATTTTAGTGTTTTTTTTTTGGTACAAGAAGAAAGAAAAAGAAAAAAGAAAGGAAAAAAACTAGCTAATAGCTATAAAGTCTTTATCTAAATGGGCAAGAACGAAGTTAGGAGGATTATCCCAACAGCTATTAATGTCCTCATTTTTTGCTTCCCAAACTGCTAAATTGTCTGTTACCGAGTTAGTTTCTCTATGGACATGAAGGAGTGAAGCATTCCAATTTTGTCCCCTAGTATCTTATAATAGATTACTATGTGTATGATGTCTAACTATACTTTCATCCTAGTTATTTAACATATTAACAACTTCAAAGCAGTGAGACTCATATGCAATATTTCTTAGGCCTTTATTCCAACATCAATTAAGTCCCTGTTGGATAGCTAAAATCTCAGCTTGAATATGATCTCCTTTGCCCATTGCAATTGTGAATCCATGCAATCATCTCCCAACTTCATCTCAAGCAACTCCACCAATTCCCATACGACCAATTTGGGGAATGAAACTACCATCTGTGTTTATCTTCACACTAGGTCTAGAAGGTGAGATCTAATGATGAACCATGAGATCACCTTGAAGGTCATGAAACATGAAAGCAAAACTGACGTGTGAACTATAGATGTTTCGGATAACATATGGTATGTTCCATTTTCTTCCTTCAAAGGTCATATTGTTCCTCCATCTCCAAGTCCACCAAATAATTGTGATGATTTTGGTTGTTTCTTTCTGGTTAAGAATCTTCATAATCCATGTGAAAATTATATATATATAGCAAATTAAAAATAATTATCATGCCACAATATTCGTTAACATAATTGTAATAACATCAATCGGTGAAGAATTTAATTACAATATTTTAAACTACAAAATATTTTTTAACAATAAGAACCTAACTAAAAAATTTAAAATATATATAGTTAATATTAATGTTACTCTTCACATTAGAAATAAATTCACATAACTCAATAATTATACTTAAATACCGTTAATAAATAAATACTAGAAATGTCTTATTTAAATATATTTTTCATTAATAAACATAAGTTGTGTGATATTTTACAAATATACCCAAATATATATATATATATATATATATATATAAGCGATATCAAATTCGATCCAATCAAATAAATAAAATTCAATTATTTGTTTGAATTTCAATTTTTTCGATTTTTCAATTTTTTAGATCTTATAAAGAGCTCCAGAGGAAACAGTCTAAGCTATTTGCAGCATAAGGCAATATACAAAATTCTATTCTCAAAATTCACATTTCTGTCAGAATATGTCGATTCACACAAAAATTAGTTGTACAGCGCATGGATGGGAATTACACAAAGCAAAACCTATGATACATGGACCCCCAAGAAAGATTTCTGATTTATATATCTCACCATCACAGGGAAAAAAGAAAAAAGAAAAACCCTTGTCCTCTTGATTTGAAATATAAATTAAAAAAAAAAACAATAATAACCTAGGGACGATGAGTAAAAAATATGTAAAAAAAAAATGAGAAAAATAGCCAGCACTGACAATCCATGACCTTGATTTTTGTACCTACGGCTCAATTTACAACAGGTGGATGGGAACCCAGACTGCAACTTCTAGCATTGTCAAAGTGATCCTAGCATTGCTACCAACTTTGCTTCTCGAACTTGCTGTATCTTCTATAGGCCAGATGATTCCAGGACAAAGAAAAGCTTGGTCTTCAAGCTTTCTACGGGTATTAGATCACAAGCTCGAATACCCCGTAAATGGCATCATGCTATATATGTAACACCGGAAATTCAGGCGATAGCACAAGCCGTCAAGGCATAAACAATAGGGCACTCTTAATAGTCACTATATCCAAGCAAGAGAACCTCGGTCATTTGCTACTTGAGGACGGCCTCTAGTTGGTGTTGGTGGTCTGTTAGCATTCAACTCCTATATACGTTTTAACCCAAAACATAAAAATGTATGAATACCAAATAAAGAACTGCAGAAAGATAGCTTTAGTCCCATAATACTGTAAAATGATCAGCTCAAATTCACTTAGATGTGAACGCATTTATTTACTAGATGCAACTTTACGCAACACAAAGAGAGTGCCAACCATTTAATGAATGATGTTAGAAATAATACCTGCATCCATGTATCCTCGATATGATCCGGTGACGTTTCTGGTGAAGAAATTGCAGGTGGTAACGGATGAATCAATTTAGGAACCACAACAAGATCTCTACCCAAAACTAATATCGCCCCAGCATTATTTGCGGTACCTATCGCCACAATAAAGTGCCTAAGTTTAGGAGAAAATTTATCTTTAGGAGGAAAGTGCAATGTAGAAGCCAGCAACAAATACCGCAGTAGTTTGTAGCAGAGAAAAGTGTGATCAAATGTCCCTGGGCAAAACGCTCAAAGCCATCCATCACACATTCGTGCGCACGAACAATCAGCTGAAGATCATTGTTGTTGCAAAATTCCATGACACGATCAGGCTGCAACGGTAACACTCGTTTAGATGAGCATAGCACATTCGCAATTGAGGTAACAGCAGCCCAAAAGTTAAGAAAGTGGAGACAACATCGAAGAAGGCAAGTGACTATAACAATAATTTTAACAGCCATCATAAAAAGTACAGCACTAATAATGAAAGTAATCAGTTTGTCTTTTTAAGCCATTACAGCATAGCTTCGAAAATAATTGTCTAATACTCTAATAGATGCATGTTACAACCAAAAATTTCAGGGCATAGACACAGCACAGTCGATTTGAAAAGCTTCAAATGATGCTTCAAAACAGAGTCACTAATACATCAATATGGATTTTCAATAATAATAAAACAATTAAAATGAGCATTCAAAAATTAACAAATTCAATCGCATAAACCTGTATTGATCAGTATTAATAAACAAATTTTATTAGAATGTATAGACAGGGTAATGGTTTAATTTAAACATCTAAACATAGAATGCCATGTATGATGATAAGATTGTTGACTTTTGTAGTAATTACTTTAAACGTCATATTTCGGAAAATTTTTAACTGATTGATGGTGTAAAAATCATTAGTGACAGCATATAAAAATTAAACTCTTGATACATTTATTGTCAAATTCAGAAATATCAAATCTTGAACCTGTTTTGTATCATTCTTTAGGAAACTAAAAATAACAACCATTGTAAATAATAAATAACAAATACTCACCCCAAAAGTAACTAATCCTGGACCCCTGGCATTTGGCCGCAGACCTTCCACACTGTCATTCTCTGTAGGATCAGACCTAGAGAAACATTTCATGCTGTCATTCTTCCAAAAGGACATGAAATAAATTGTCAAAACACGTTCAAGTAAACAAAATGCACCAACCACAATAGATCCATAAGCACAATTGATCCTGCTTCCATCGTAATTGGGCGCTGAATATTCTCAATTTGTTCCACATGGTTTATTGAACGACCAATACCCCCATGCATGCAAATAATTTTTTTCTCAATTAGTGCTGCCAGAGGAAGCCAATTAAACAGACGATTTATACGGTGCCATGCCCAAATTCCATCTCTCTCACCCTATCAGCAAATTACAAAGGTTGCTTGAGTGCCAAATAACTGAAATAAAAATAAAAATACTGTTAAGTATATGAAATATGATATTCCTTACCATCCTCTCAATGCATTCAATTCGGAAACCAAAAAGGGCATTAATATCTGCAGCTTCATGGTTTCCCCGTATTAAATGTACATTGTTCGGATACTCAACCTGCAAAATCCAGACAAGCATGCATAAACTTGGTGCCATCGAACTTGACAAACAACAAAAAAAGACAACCTATACATCCAGAGTGAGTACCTTCAGAGCAAGCAAAAGGGTAATAGTTTCTAGGCTGTGTTGGCCCCTATCAACATAATCTCCGAGGAATAGATAGTCAATGTATCTGATAGTCATTTACACAAAATTAGCATTAGAGGAAATTAAATGTCTAAACTCTAAATCACTCGGCTTTAAAATAGTCCAAACAAAATACTATGCTAGCCTGTCACAGGGGAAAGGGAAAAACCTATTAATAATTTTTGTCTTCTGTTCGTAATCATAAACTCTAGATCAACATAAAACAATGATTTTGCTTATATGCACTAAATCTAACAATCAATCTAGTAACTAGTAAGCTATGACCAGGAAAAATCCTATTAAGAGCATCAAAAGATAATCTACCCAGTAGGTTACAAACTTACAATGAAAATATATAAATGAACGAGCAGATCACTATAAAATGTTGAGTTGGATAATCAATCACAAGAACTTGTCCCAGAGATAAAAAATGATCACAACATCACTTCCAGTGTACAAAAACTAATAAAGTTAACACCATAGCAATTAAAACTGGATCAAACCAGTAAGTCTGACAAGTTAAATCAAGAACCAGTCAGATCATTGGTTTGGACACACCGAAAAACTGGAGCAGAAAACTGCCCAAAAACCAACCAAACCCCGTAAAAGGAGGGGTAAGAACTGGTACAGAAACTTGTTTTTATCAGTCTTTCCAGAAAAAAATGTTAAACTTATTTTTTTAATTTTTTAAAAATAATGTATGCTATGTTTTTTTTAAACGAAGGCTCATATATGATATTTACACATATTGTTATTATTTAACTATTCATCAAGAATTTTTCATCTTGTAGAAGATGTTATATAATCCTTTCATGCTAATTTAAAATTTCATCCAACTCACTTTTTTATAATTCTATATTAGTTTATTTCTTAATATACTAATATATATATATATATATATATATATATATATATATATATATATTATTACCAATTTGACCCTACTTCAACCATGATTAAACAAATGAACTGTAAATCAGTGCCTATACCAGTCCAACAGTGACTGATTTTAAAATCATTGATTAGCACTCACTCTAAAGTTGGACTCAAGTCCACGGATGTTCAAACCTTTATTAAGAAAGTAACCACCTAGAACAAATAATTAAAAGCAGGTTGTAATTGACATCTTAATATATTGGCAATCATGATTGGACAAACTGATACAAGACCCCTCATTAAGAAGGTATGCAACCGAAGGCAAAAGAATAGAGATGGGAATACAGCTGATATGGGTGCAGATGTAACTACCCCGCCAAGCTGTTATAACAGACCCCACTGTACCAGCAACGGTATTGGAAAAAATCCAAATTCTACATCAACTAGAGATAAAGCAAACAAAAAGTATATAATTGGGAAACAATCATCACCATACAAGCCAATTTTGTAGAGTTCAGTTAGGGCCAAACTCACTGTAAGAAACGGTAACCAGTAGAAAAAATAGGAAGACAAGTCAGAGTTTGGGGTGTGATTTGTAGTATTCTTTGGGAGAGGTTCTAGGCATGCACTCTCGAATTGCCCTGAGTTATAAATATTTTCTTCTCTAGGTTACATGTATCTAAGGTTCACCTTAATAAAATTTCATTTTCTTCATTTGGATCTAAATCCCTAATTTTCCCCCTTTTTATCAGTTGATTCTATCACACGCTATTGACCCAGAGGCAATGACTAGAAATTGAAAAACAGATTACACAATACAAAACATTAGTGGCACACAATAACTATCCTTCATTCACATTTACATATAAAACAAATCTTTGGGAACCAAGGAACTTACGCTATGTCACCAGCAGTTGATGGTGCACCATACTCATCAAAGAGGCGCATAAGATCTCCAAATTGTCCATGTAAATCACCAAATATTTTAATTGGAGCCCTAAGCTTTAAGACACTTGGTTCACTTGAAAATATGCGTTCTGCACTATCACAGAGATCTGCAATTTCATTGCAGTCCAAAAAAAACTGCCTGCGAACTGGTGGTTTCCACCCGCGAGGCTTTAAGAGGTGAGCTACAACCTACAAAAAAAGAGGTCCAGAAACCCCATAAGAAACAAGCTGAGCATAACATGATGCCATTGCCAACATGATGGATGATTCAACAAAATAGTTATGGTAAAATCAACATGTAGACAGAAGAAAATCAGGATTCAACACCACATGATCAAAATATTGCCATGAACAAAAGGGGTGTGATAGAGTAGGTAATGTCAACAAAACGAAGGTTAATGAACAAGACTTACCAAATGTTCTGCATCTGACCCTACTCATGGCTCCCAGATTTGGTAGGTCAAGTGGACAATATTTAATAGTTCATGTTATTTTAAACCAATGAGACATAGGGCAACTGATCCATTACTATTGCCTAATTATTAAATAAAATATGTATTACTTCTAATAGAACTAAATTTTGATCCACTGGCTGTGTTAAAAGTTCACACTATCAGCTAATCATTGTTTTCAGTTTTCACATCATTAAAAAGTGTGCCAACGATATTAGACAGAACAAACTCTATCAACATCATGGCAACACATTATTCATAAGCGTAAAAAAATGTCAGTGGAAGAACATTAAACATTTTTCTAATATTATAAGTATGAATACTCTAATCAATTATAACTAGCTACGGAGACAAGTCTGTACCTTCTTCGGGACACTATTGATAGACATCTGCCGGTCTAATAATTTTCTAGCAGCTGTTGCACTTTCCGGAGTCCCATAACTGACCCGCCTGCCTTCATTCTCAAACTGATCAATTGAAAGCTGTCTAACCATACCACCTAATGCTCCACCAGTCTCTGCAGCAACAACCACCTGCAAAAAATTCCAGAAAATAGATATGGGACTTCAGCATTCATGGAACTCTTGAAACAGCATAATTTTCCTTGGAAAATAAAAATATATTACTCACAGCTCTGTGATGCAGCCTCACTCCACCAGGAGGAATGCTATTTGACCCAACAGAATCAGGCTTAATCAAAGAAGATATTTGTTTCCCACTAGGTGTTGCCTCTGCCCCACGGTCTCGGTCAGGCAACTCAACTTCACCATTCACTTGTCGTGCCTTGGCAGCAGCAAGTGTTGCACTGATAGCCTCAGCTTCCGCAGCTGATGCTTCAACTAGATACTCAACTCCTTTGCTAGTTCGCCTATTCAAAATTATTCACATGAATGACAAGCCAAAGTAACAATTTCGTATTTCACTGAAAAGATGTTTAGATGATAAAAACTTCCATACCGAGAACCCGGGAGCATGGCATTTTCAGTGCTGATATCGGTATACATGTCGCCATTTACAGGGGGGGCAACTGGATTTCCCAAAACAACTGAACCATCAGGAACTGCTTCAGGCATGGTTTGCCTTGTCCTATCATCAACAAATCCATACCGCCCAGGTAGTCGTCCCGCTTGTGCATTAGATGCAGCTGCTGCTGCAGCATGTGATGCAGCAGTTGTTGTTTCAGCAGCAGCAAGATCTTCAGCAACAAGTAGGTCATCCAGCAAGACCCCTGCAGCATACACATAATACATCATGGTCAGTCCTACATGTAAAGTAAAAATTTCGAAGTCACCACAATATAAAATCTAAAAGCAAGTACAAGAGCAAGCATCGATCAACAGGAATTGACTGGCCATCCTCAACAACTGTCAAATTCAAAATAACATTGTAATCTTAGCTCCACACACACACAGAATTCAGCAACTAGGTTAATTGGAATTATCTTTCATAATTGTTCACTCATGCCATAGCAAACTATATGCGGGATACCGCTATTCTAATTTATATATATATATATATATAAATAATAATTTATAGTATATATAATTAATATTGTACATATAAAATAGAAAAGTAACTTAATTTATACATTAAATATTTTGGATAATAAAAATTTATAGTAGTTAAACAAAATATATATACATATAATTAACAAAACAAAATGCTTAAGGTCTTATATTATATTTTTTTATTACTTAAAATATTATCTGAATTATAATAATAATAATTATTATTATTATTATTGAAAATAAAGAGAAATTACTGTCTAAAAAAATAGAGAAGTAGAAATAAACTTTACCTAGGCCCATTCACCAAACCAAAAGAGAAAATAAAATTTGGACCCATTGGCCCAACTTTTCCAACTCTATTTTGTTTACTACAACCTCTAACCCTAAGACCCATTAGCAACCACCTCCCTCCCCTCTTAAAAAAAGACAGATCTGCAGATGATCTGCCGGAGAAGACATGCTGCCCCGTCAGAGAAGACAAATCCTGTGCCTGTCGGAGAAGATAGAACTGCCGCGATCTGTCGGGGAAGAGAGAGATCTGCAGAGATCTGTCAGGGAAGAGACAGATCCGCAGAGATCCACCGGAAAAAAAGACAGATCTGCAGATGATCTTCCGGAGAAGACATGCTGCCCCGTCAGAGAAGACAAATCCTGTGCCTGTCGGAGAAGATAGAACTGCCGCGATCTGTCAGGGAAGAGACAGATCTGCGGAGATCTGTCAGGGAAGAGACAGATCCGCAGAGATCCACCGGAGAAGAAGACAGATCTATAGGAAACCCACTGGAAGAAAAGAAGGGAAAACATGCCGCCCAACCCTCGATCGCACTGCCACTCTCCACTGCTTTCGCAGCCACTCCTTTAAAGCGCTCTGCATCAAGTTTCTAGTGACGGCACTAGCCACTCCGCTCTGCTCCACCACTATCACAGCCACTCTGGCCACTATTGATAACTATGTAGCAAACCTAGTTGAATAGTAACACCCTAATGTTTCTCTTAACAGTCTAGATGTGCTCTTCTCAACTCAACCTTTTTCCTCAAAACACCTAGCTAAACATGTATCTGATCAAAAGAATTGAAGCTGTGATCAAGTGATTTGAGCTATTTCATAAGTTTTTATCTTCCAACTCTTCTCCTAGCACCATTTTTAAGAATTCAAATTCTGACAGACATCATTCTCTATCATGAGTCTAAACAAAATAAAAAATAACAAATTTAACCAAAATATTTAGCAAAATAAAATATGTAGTAATTAAATTTTCATCATAAAGCAGGCTGACCTAATGAACCACATTGATCAAACAATCATGCATTTTCAAGAAAATAGAAAAATAAATTCCATTTAGATGAATTCATGAAACATTAAATTTATGACTTACCGCCACGTAAACCACCATAAATAAAAATCAAGTCACCAATAGCAGCAGCAGCATGCCTACAACGCCGGGTCAACTCAACTGAGGCATCTCCACCAGCTGCATCAGCACTGTATCTACCCGTTCTTGGACTGGTAACAACAGATTTTGTATCACACCAAACACCAGCAGCAGTATCCAACACTACAAACAGGGAAAAACATTAGAAAAAATTTCTCAATGCAGCATTAATTAGCATAACAATAAATCTTGCTTTCACATACAAAAAATAAAATTACCATTGGAAAATAATAACTAAAGGCTACAGCGGCAACTAGGCACCAGCAAGCTACCCTACAAACAGTAGCTACAACAGTAATGGAACTTCAAAAGTATCTGTTATTGCTTACAACAGAACATCCAGATTTCCACAAGAATATTCTCTTTCTCAATTTCACCAAAAGAGAAGTCGTCCTTCTATCACAAAATGAAAATATATGTACACAAGAGTAGAGGAAGACAGAGCAAGGGCATAAAGACCAATAACTTTTTTGCAAAGGATTTAGCTTCTGTAAAGTGAGGCATACACTTTAGAGAATTAAGTACTAAGTCATAACTGATGATCTAAAAATAAAAGGAATAGATTTTAACTTGATAGTTTGTTATGCATGTGCATGTTTTCTATTACAATCTAAGCCATTGATTTTTTAATCAACAGTTATACTATACACTTCACCCAAGATCAAACAAGGCAAAAGGGAACCAATCAAAATACAAAATTTAAGCAACACTGTAATCAGGTACCTGCAACACTCGACGAATCTTCAACCATCCGTCCTCCTCCAAGAGCCCCACCAGACACATGGAGCCTTGCATTAACAAATACCTGGAATCATTAAACAAGTAAATTACAATTTACAGTCCTTGGAACATACAACCAGCAAAGAAAAGCATAAAAAATAAAAACTAAATCATACCGCTGCATGCTGATATCTTGGAGATGGTGAGACACCAGGGGCAATGGCCCATTCCCAACGACCATCTCTATGCTTAGCAAGTCCATATGCACTTGCCAAAGGCTGTAATGTACAATTTGGGGAAGGGCAAGAGGGAAAAAAAATATATGACCAGAAGGTCAGAAATAAGCAATTCACAAAGATCACAAAAGTATTTAACAGAAACCAAACAGAATTGAAAGAATCCACCAGCTAGTGTTTGTTAATAAGAAATAGGATAAGAAAACAGAAAGCAGAAATAGATAAGAATAACTATCAGTGGACTGCTTATTTACTTGCAGGTGATAACCTGCCTGAACAATTAGGGATTTCTTAGAGTTGTTGGATTTCCTAACAGGCTAATAATTTATATTCTTCTCAAGTTGCCTCTTATATTGGGATTTTAGTGACGGAAAAAAACTTCGATAATAGAAGTAGGTAAGTACTCATCATTTATTAAAATTCACTTGAATCTACTCGCTTCAGTGCATATTCTGATACAAGGTTTGAACACTGCACACTTCTGGATTCTTCTCTTGTTTATCCTCCTCCAATTTCTCACTCATTCCCCTAACTGTCAAAGGTTTCTCCTAGACAAAACTGGGTGGAAGTCCAAAGTTCCCTCTAGTAAATTCCTTGGCTCAAACAGCAGTTTCAACAACATTAAGATATTATTTTCCAAGATTTGAAAGCCTCACCTCTCTCTCCCTTAATGTGTCACGTGCAAGTCAAGTCCATAAACAGTGCATCACTTATTTGTGAAGAATTGAAAGGTCGCCATATTCTTTGGATCAATCCAACTTACACAAGAAATTGACTGTCCAGTAATCTGTTACACTCCTAGTATCTCTGTTTTTTTTTTCAACTCGACCATACCTCATCCTCACCCATAGTTTACTTCTCTTCTCATTCATAATATTTCCTTACATAGCAACTAGGCAGACAAAGACCTAATTATTATGATAAGTTCAGAAAACAATCTTATACAAAGGTAGCTTAAGAAAAACAGATAGTTAACTCTTCTCTTCACAAAAGATAACTCTAGAATACAGAGTGGCAACCGTATAGGCAAGCCACAAGAGCATAAGGGAAAGAAGAGTGATATCAATGACCAACAAAGGTAAACTCACACCAGCAAGATTCCTACACAAATCAAAACAATAGAATAAGAAAGTAAAAATTTCTGAATAGATAACTCACAACACTATTGGCGTCCCTCCCTCCACAAAGCAGAAGAAGCCCATCAGAACGTGCACTAGCAGTTGCATACCTAGTCAAAAGTAACAGACAAAACAGCAACTCAACCCCAAATTATAATAAAAATTCAAGCACAAAATAACAGTTAAATAAATACAAGGAAAGTTTCAGAGTTATTTGATAATGTTGATCAAGGTTCTTAAAGTACACTTTTGAGCTCAACAATAACACAACAATAGTGAGCCTGTTTCATTCCACAAACAGAATATTAATGCTATCCAATCAGCAAAAAGTGTAATGATTGATTAAGCAAATTAAAAAGGAAAAAGCTCCTCTAAAGCGAGTGCGACTCCTTAGTGGACAAATAAGGATGTGTTCACCCTTACATCATTTAGTGGGTTAAAACTTGAGATTACAATGTAATTTATTAAATCAAAGGTGGATACACCTTTCTTTGCTCATTTTAAATACAAACTCGCTTTAGAAGAACCTTTTCATTACAAGATAATGTAGCATTTAACATTTCACTCTTCTTCCAAAATATTCCACAACCTCATTATCATCCACACATAAAAGCAACCACAATAAAAGGCAAACCTATTCTAATATCAATCAGTTCCCAAGCTGAAGAAAGAATAAAGCAGTGATCAACAAATATACCAGCCCAAATATACAACACAATAGTAAACCACTGGATAACATGCTTGACATGGCAGAAATATTGAAAATTACAAAAAATTCAGTTTTCACTGATTTTGTAGGGGAGGGGAAAGAGGGGGAGAGAAAGAGAGAGAGATATCAAAAGCACATTAGGAACAAACCCAAGGCAAGGCAACCTGGTGCATGAAATAGTTTAAAACTGGGGCAACTCCCTTGTTCACATCCAAATATGAATTCAAAAGAAACAAAGTTAAAAATAAAGTTTACCCCAGAGCATATCAATCTAACGAACTAACAAAACAACACCAATTAACAATTATAACAATCTAACAAACCAACATGTCTACAAAAATTCAAAAAGTGGAAACAAAGGATTTAAATCTATTCAACTCAATTATAACCACTAAATGTTATCCATCAGAACCTAGCTCAAGACATCAAAGGCTACAGAACAAGAAAAAGCTGCCCTTAGAACCTAGTCCACGACATCAAAGGACAAAGGCTACAGAACAGGAAAGGAATATAGTGAAGTCAAGATATTAGTCAAGAAAGTTAAATTTCATTGACACAGTACATGCATGGAGGTGGACCCTCTCCTTCTGGCTCCAACTTGCGCCATTCATAAGGCTTGGCAGCTGTGTCTAAGGCCCATACATCAGCCAAAGGTCTCTTTCCTGGAAAGCAGGGATAAAACAAGTTAACATCCAATAAATTAACAAATAACAACCACAGAAAACATCAAAGTGAACAATGTAAAAGAAAGCATTTGGGTACTTACCATCATTGCCTCCAATTGCCATGAGATACCTCTGCCCCACCAAAGCCATAACATGTCCATAGCGTGGCCCTGGTCCAGGGCCTGGAACACCAACTCTACATGACATTCAGAACTGACTGCATCAGATAAATGTCATTGAGGAGGAAAATAAAACATAGGTTACTGTTCTAACCTATGCCACCGAGGTCGTTGCTGAGTGAGATCAAGAACATGAAGGTCCTCTGCAGACAAACCAGCAGGCCCAATGCCACCCTGTTTTATGGTGCAAATACTCCACTTTAGAATTAATGTACTCATTTAAAGGAAATAAATTAACCAATACCTGGATAACTAATGAGATAACCTCTCCACACTACCTGAATAACTACCATTGTTCCCACAGCAGTTGCAACATGTGCAGCCCTTGGAGTTGGAGGCTCACCAATGGGAGTTATCCTGCATTAAATTTTCCTTATAAGCACTGAAGCAAAGTACATAAGGCTATAAGAGCAATACTTAAACCTTAATGATGGCTGGAAAGAAGAACATAGTTCTGAGCTTACCTAGACCACTTATTAGTTATGACATCATAACAGTGGACATCAGCAGTGGCACCAGCCAAACCTGCAGAGCAAATGAAATATACCAATAATGACAAATTTCAACCATAAATACTTACAAAACTAATAAATAAATGCTTATACAAAGTGGGGAAAATATACAAAATCTGGACAAATCATTGTTCATCTTGCAGTATCCCCCACACAATGAGCAGATGATGTAAATTCTCGTTAAATTAAGAATGATTGCACCTAATAGAGTTTTCACTTCAACATTTGGTTTCAGACATTGGCATGCACCAGAAATAATGAACATAAACAGCATCCTACTTGGATAGTTTGAACTTCAACAATTAATAACTGTATAAGGAGCTTCAAATGACATACAAAAGTAGAACACTTAAATTATGATATAAAACAAGGCATGTCCACTATGTGGAAATGGGAACTACACATTGCTTGCCTGAAATAATAGTACTTGGACCTAAATGAGAAACCAAACATTCTGAATATGCATTTTTTATGTTTCTTCTTTGATCAGTATCAATATATCAAATAACTGAGACATTTTCAAAAAGAAAAATAATTTAACCACAAACAGAAACAACCAACCATCAACCACATGAAACCAAACCATATCCCATAATTTAGGTTATTTTACTATTAATGCTACTTCATGCTGCAATTTATGAGAACCCAGATATTCATGTTTCAGAAAATAAAGAAGCCAAATATGCAAAAGACCACCTTTTGACAAATATGACAGGTTCCTTTTTTTATCCTGAGTTTTTATGGACTAAATGGAATGTTTTATCGATACATTCCCTTAAACCATGTTAGAATGTGACAAAAAGCATTATCTATCCTATTCAAAAGAATCCTAACTATATAATTGCCTATAGGTATACAGATACAGAGGAGGAAAAGATACAACCATGTGTAATTTAATTTCTATACGAAGTATCAGAACCATATACCAAAAATATCAGTCAATACAATTTTTAAATACATAAAAATAAAAATTAAAAATGAAAGATACTCCTTGGATACCTATCTAGGATATCAGAATTGGATATGTGTATTACACCTCTAACTTTACCAATTTTGAAATATCTGAGCTTCTAATAGCTTCAGACAATCACAACCCATATATGGGTAAAGATATAAATGGCAATGAACTTGAATTCTGGCAAACAAACGAGAATAGAGGGACTGGTGAACTAAACATAATGGAACAGAATGGATCAGAATGAGGAGGGAATGAAAATAACAAAGAACCACTGAATTCACTATCAAATACAAAATATTGAAGAAAGCACAGACAGACAACAGAATGAAATGTTCCCTAGTACTGTTTTTTCGTGCCCCCAAAAGAAGTGGCAGAAAGCCATGCAAATGGAAACGTTTTAAAATGAACTTCTATAAACTTCCAATTTTACCCACAAAGCATAAAATAGGAAACAAAGTAATAAAACAGCGAGATTGGTAACAAAAATCAATAGATTCTCAACTCATTTTAACGCATTGTGTACCCAGGATGACGTATCCAAAACAAGGTTTAATAGAACCACAGTTTCCATAACCAGAAGCATTCAGTCCACAAAGACCAAAAAAATCATCCTTCTACCATCGCATTAGCATTTCTATAACCAGGAACAACGACGCCATTGGAGCCTTTGTATTTAAACATTTAAAATAACTGGACACAGCATACAAAGCGCGTGGCATAAATTTCCAGATTCTAATCAAACTTAAAAAACCAATATCCAGAAATACTCAGCAGCAGCATCTTCGTTATGTTATTGTTTTCAGAAGAAGAAAACGAAAGGAAGTAAAATACGTACGTATGCCAGCATTTCCAGCGGACGAAGGAGTCCCTGAGGCCGCGGAATTCCCTTCAAGAGCAGTGGCACCGCCGAACAAAATCAACCTCGGACCAATGTACCCTGGCGTCCCCTCCTCTCCGACCGCCGCCACCGCCGTCAACGTGTGGCCGCACCGCGGCCCTGGCCCGTCCTCCTTCTTCTCCAAAATCGCATTCACCACTGAATAAGTCGGCGCGAGCCTCGGACCAACCACCGGACTGTGCTGCACCTGAGCCGCCGTCGCCGGCGGCGGCTGTTGCTGTTGTTGCGCCGGCAACTGAGCCGGAGATCCGCCTCCGGACGGCGGCGACGACGGCGACTCCCCTAGCTGGTCTCTCTCGGCATGGTTCTGCGCTGCCGGATCGTGATCGGCCTCCGGCACCATCGAGGAATCAACGTCCATTCCTTAACCCTAAGATTCGAGCAATTCCCCAAAGATCGGAGCTAGAATTCCCGCGAAATCGCATCCCGAACCAACATTTCGATTCGGTTCAAAAAATTGCGATTGAAAACCCTAACTCAGATCCTCCGCTCCTCAATTCAAATACAAACGAAAACAACGCAAATTTCCCGAAAAGAGAGGGAAATTCGATTAGGTTATTTTTCCCCTTCTCTCTCTCTCTCTTTCTCTCTCTCTCTCTGTCTTCGCTCTCTCTCAGAGAAAATCAAAGAAATGAAATGAAACGAAAGGAGCGGTGAACGAAACGGGACGGAGGAGACAATCGCAACCCAAAGCGAAAAAATAAAATTAATAAAAAATTTGAAAAAATAAATAAAAAGAAACAATTTCTTTCTCTGAGACAAAGGGGTGCTGTCTTTCTCTCTCTGCTTTTTTTTTCTTGCTTTCTAATATTTTTTGGAAAAAAAAAGTAATTATATATTATTTTGAAGGGTATGTATTTTTTTATATTCAATTATTCGAAATTGGAGGTAGGGAAATTGATGACCGGAAAGTGCCGGTAGGGTGCGTGTACGGAAGAAATTGGAGGCGGCGACAGAGCGGAGAACAGAGAAGGGTAACCGGGGATTGGTTTAACTGTTAACGGTGTTCGCCGGTTCCCAGTACAAAAGAGGGGTTAACACTTAACAATACAACTCATAGTTAAGATCGTTTTGTTTTTTTTTCAATAATACGTTACACCACGCGCTCTATTTTTTAAACTTTCTTAATTATAAACTTATAATGGAAATATATATATATATATATATATATATATATATATATATGATAGTGAGAAAATGCAATAACAAATTGACGGGAAAAAGGAATATTTTCTGTATACTTTTTTATTTTATTATTCTTTGACTAATTCTTTAAAGTTTAAAGTAACATCATATTTCCAAAAAAAAAAAAAGTAACATCAATGCATTTAATGTATTTTAAAATGGTTTTAATTTCCCTAATGATATTAAAAAATTAGTTTTAAAAGAAAATACGTTGACTAATACACTTAAACTGAAAGTTAAAAAGGAAAATATTAATCAACGTTTGACTGTAAAATATATTTAATAATCTTCATTATTGTTTGACTAATCCTTTATGAAAAATTTAATGTAGCCTAGATACATTTATTGCATTTTGAAAATGTTTTTATTATTCTCAGTGATATTAATAAACAATTTACTTTCAAAAATAAAATAAGTTGACAAAGTGTATTCTTAATAAGCTAATTATAAAGAAAAATATTTCTGTCCCACAATGATGACATGTTTAATATATAAAAAAATGTTTAAAAAAATTATGTTATTTTTTTATATGTAATATTCATTAAAAAAAATTAATTTACCATATAAAATACTCAACCACCATAATTAATAGTAATATAGTTATTAATAGAGTGAACTATTTTAGTAAATCTTATCCAAAAAGTGAAGTATTTATTATGTTTTTTAATTTATGTAAAAACTCTAAAATTTAGTTATTTTAGGATAGGACTATAATAATAAATGTTTGAACATAAAATATAGAGGGACTAATATATGAATAAAAATAACTAATTTTTCATATATTAAGAAAGATAATTAAATTCATTTAATTTTTAAATTTTCATATAAAATATATACTATATTTATTAAAATATCTTTAATCATATTTATCATAAATAGGACTTTTATTTATTATTTTAGGGGTATTTTTTTAATTAAAAATATTAAATAAAGTTGACTTAATTAAAATTTAAGAGTAAAATAACAAATTTTTTTCTTCTTATATATAGGTTGGAAAGTATTTAATAACCCTTATTATTGTTTGACTAATCTTGTATGAATAAATTAATGTAGCATAAATTCATTTATTGCATTTTTTGAAAATGGTTTTAATTTAGCTAGTGATATTAATGAACAATTATTTAAAAGAAAATAAGTGACTAATTATATATTTAAAAAAGAGAAATAATAATAATAATAATAATAATAAACGTTTGATTGGAAAATGAAGTAGTGTAATTTTTATGAATAAAAAATGTATATTTAATATATATTTTAATTAATAAAAAATTTATTTTATAATAAAATTTGTATGAGAAAAAAGTATTTATTTTCAAAACAGTCAAAGTTAATCATCTTCTTTAACTATAATACATATTCAACTAAAACAACAAACACCATGTCCAACAATTTGTAGAAAAAAAAATCAAAATTAACATTAAGTAGCATTTCGAGTAATAAACCGCAAAGGTATTAAATCTAAATAGTCATTAATTAACTATTTTTGAAAAAGAAAATCAATATTTTGTTTAAGTTGGCATCTATTAATTGTAATATTTTATTTTTATACAGCAACATATTAGCGTTGACTTATGTTTTAATGACAAGCAAACATTAAAGTAAAAGTCTATCATTCAGATGGCCCCGCAAAAAAAAAATAATAATAATAATAATCTCATATTATTTGTTAGAAAATGATGAAGAATATTGTGACAGTAATTTGGGGTCTAAGAAAATCAAAATCACTAATGATTTGAGAACTCTACATGTAAATAAGTCAAAGTGAAAAGGAAGGGAAATGGTTGAGTGCAAGTTTTGTTTGTACTAAAATAAAAGTTCAATGAAATAATTTTATTTATTAAACTAATTAGAATTTATTTAAATATAACAGGTCAGCCTATTTAATTATAAAGTATACTAAAATTAATATACATAAAATTTGTAATATATTTATCTCATACAAAATAAAGAAATAAAAATTAACAATGGCATCACCATCTCTCTTTTAGTAAACAATGTTGGTAGTGATTCCTTTCATGTGAGAGTGGGACTATGGCAAAATGGAATATTTAGAAGCTTTAATGAGACGAAGGGCATTTTGTCGAGTGAAAAGCTATTTTGTTCCAAAAGGCATTAATGGTGTTGAATGACAAGTTTAGGTGAGTTCTCAAAACATGACAGGTGCACATTCTTTCTCCTTATGGAAAGTCCCTTTATTAAGTACTATTTCATATTTTCATGTCTCACTTCCTATGTCATGCCAATTATTCAAACCTCAAGATAGGATATCCCTGCATTTTGTCCATCTCCATGCCCTTCTACACAACCTCCATTTGTCAAACAATGAGAACTCTATACTATAATTAAATTAATAATAAATAAATAAATATAACAAAACAAAACAACTATTTGTTATTAAATATCAATTACCCAAATGAAAACTTAAATAGAAATTATTATAAATAAGTAATAAATTTGAATTTAGTTATTGGCATGAAATTTTGATGTTGAGAAATGAGGAGTGTATGAGAATGGGAGTAAGTGAAGTACTAGAGCGTGCTTTGTTGGTACGACATGTTATTTAATAATTTGAAGTTTGAAGTGTGGTGGGGAATTTATGTTTTAATTTATTATTTCATTTTGATTGTTTTCATGTGAGGTGGAATCTCATAGACAAGGCCACATGGATCAAACTTCCTGCCAGATTGGTATTCTATCATCTTTCTATTGTTTTAATCACCACTTGTTTTTTTTAATGTACATATTTGCGTTTATTTCATTTATTTATAATCACGTAGAAAGAAAAGAAGAAGAAAAAGGTCAATTTACATTCTTTCTTTTTCTTTTTCTTTTATACAATCTACGTTCTATTGGCAGCGCAAACCATAAACATGTAATCAAAAGCAACTCGTCAAATAGTAACTTATTATACACAATATAGGATTTGACATGTATACTGTCTTTTGAAAGTAATTTTGTTTGAGGCATGATAAAAAAAAAATTGTGATTAAACTTTAGTTCTCATCACATTATGAGAAATTAACATCTTTCGTTAGATCTAAGCTCCATTGGTTAGATAATTAAAATTTAATCCTTTTATTTTATCCCTTATGGACACCAGTCATTAAAATTCTTACACTTCTCTAACATATATAAAAAAACAGTTAATACTGAAGACAAAATATTTAAGTAAATAATGAATAAACATTGTTTTTATTCTCTTTACTTTGAAAAGTTATAAGCCAAATAATTTATATTTTATAAAATATTAAATTGATTTAAAATAATATAAAACTTTAAAGAAAAAATTGTCATTTCATTTATTAGGCAACATATCAAGTGAAATGACTGACATTTCATTTTTTTTAATAGCAAAGAAATTTTTATTAATAAAGTCAAGCTGTGACAAAAGTATTTATACATTTTGCATCGTAAATAATAGAATTAGCAAAGAAGATGCATTGTCATTTTAATTAATACTGTACTAATTTTACTTGAATCATTTTTTTCATATGTACTTACGAAAAGAAAATGTAAAATAAATTGATTTTTCACAGCAAGTTAAAATCAATTTATGTACTTAATTTTTTTAAGAAATTAAAAATAACGAAATTAAGTGCAGAAGCTAATTTTAATTTTAAAAATAAATAAATTATTTTCTATTAAGTATTTAAGAAAAAAAACATCCAAACCTATTTTAAATTTAAAAAAAAGCACAAAAAATAATAAATTTCCAAACAGAAAAAACAATGACAGATGTCGAATCCAATGAAAGGAACTAATACCCCTTCCCCAAAGTCTCACCTATAATAGAGACATTTAAGTCATAAACTAAATTACCTCCTTTAAAAAAATTGGTATAAAACAAAATAAATAAATAAATTGCTTTGTATACTTTATCTTGCATTCAATTGTTCTGTATACCACGAAACCTTCTAAATCGTCTCAATGATTGACAGCAATGCATTTAACATTTTAAACAATTATATAACTTTCAAATGACGCTGTTGTCCGTTTCGCGTTTCTTTATCTCTCTTTTATTTTACTTTCAGTTGCAATCTCAAGTATCAACAATTTCATATATGAAATATGACGACGTTTTCCTCTCTACCAACCGTCAAAGACTAGCCTCAAATTCTCCAGTCAATATCTACAATTAAGAAATTTCAATCAATCGTTTTGCTTTGCTTCTCTCTCATTTATGGGGCAAAATTCAGCCTAGCCTCGTCTTACACAAAAATAGAGCAAGAAAAACACACAAATGCTCTCAACTCTGACCAATTTTAGTACCTAATTTTCCAGTCCTATGACATCAATTTCAACTCATTAATAAGAACCATAACTCAACGTCGTGAATACACAATAATCTTTTTCCCAAACATTGCTACCCTGTTGCGGGGAGAGCTTCTGTTGAACTGGTCGCGTCATCTATTTCCGCAATGCCTCACAAACAAGCATCATTTATAGATAACCTCAGATTAACAATGTACATGTGGGTTTAACACACAAGCTGTTGTACAAGTGACCTTACCCAACCTTCAAAGGACCTGTATTAGCTGGTTTCTGAAAGAACCTTGCAACCGGCATCCCATCAGCATCTTCTTTTCCTGCTCTCCAAGAACGATCTTTTTTCCTCTGGGGCTTTTTATGGTGCTTATGAGATGCCTTAGACTTCTTAACAGCAATATTTTTTGGAGCAAGTCCATTAGCCATGTCAAATGAATTGAGGTCATCCAATACATGTTCAAGATTTGGTGCAAGTTCACTCTCAACATCTGAAGAATCTTCAATATCAGATGAATCTGATGCATCCAAGTCAACTGAGTCATGTCCAGTGGGATCTACCAAATCTTGTTCCTCGTCTGATGCTCCAGGAGGCATTTCATAGTGCGGCAGCTTCCCATCAATGTAATCTTTCAATATCTGACGGGAAGCTCTTGTTTCATCAGGGAGTCCACTAGAGGCAACATACCCACGAGAAGCACAATATGCTCTCAAGAGCTCAGATGCCAGAGGGGGGCGGGATTGGGACTCATATGGCTTAGGTTTAGGAAGCCTTATCTTATAAATCTCCTCGATGACATGTCTCGGCACTCTATCAGCAACAACTTGGACAGATTCCCTGTGTTCAGTCATCCTATCAATAGGCAACACCCCACAAGCAATCATCTCATACCTTGAGCTTGAGAAGGATGGAAACACTAATCCGGGACAATCACAAAGGGTGAGCTTATCAGAGATAATTAATGTCTGAAAGTGCTTTGTTTTCCCCGGAGTAGAGGTGACACCAGTCCGTTTTTGACCAACCAGAGCATTAATGGTTGAACTTTTCCCCACATTAGGGTATCCAACAAATCCCACAATTACGTGATTAGATGACGAACTACCAGCAGTATTTTCAACGGCAGATTTAATGTTAGATGATCCTGCATCAGAGGAGCCTGAATTTCTCCTTCTGTCAACTATCTCTTCTGCCTCTGATTGCAAGCGGGACAAAAGCTCATCTCTTCCATATATCTTTGTGTCTGGGTTATTAGTTCTCCCCATGTTATCATCCACCCATGATGAACCAAGCTTTCTGCCTTCCAGAGCTGCAGTAGCAGCTTTAGCCGACCAGAAGATAAAGAGAATATCATTGGCACGAAAATATTCTGCCCATTTCTCTCTGCAGGGAAATATAAGACAGGACAAAATAATAAGCCATGATACAATAAAGGGCAATATTTGGTACAATATAAACCTCTTATGGGAATCAGACAACCAAACCTGATAGAAGCAGGTAAAAGATCGGCCTTGTTAACCAAAAGCAATGTGCGTTTGTGCTCATCAACCTCTCGTGCATAAGCCTGTCCCAAAGTAAAATTGGAGCAAAACTGATCATGATTGGCATACACAATAGTGATTCTTAAAAAGAAATGAATGAAATATATACGAAAGATCCAAAGTACGCTACACAGATTAAAGATGTACAATGTCTGGTTAAATCTATCTCACTATTGCTTGTTACACTTTTTACAGAGATTAAAGTAAGTTACGATGTTTTAAAAAATAGAAGTAGGGACTCTGAAAGGATGCTGCGACTGTTCTGAACTTCATTGCATTAAAGCTGCCCTGAAAGAATATCCAGTCCAAATCTTCCACTATTTAAAATCCTTATCAATCAGTTGTTAGCTTTGCCACAAACCTAACCATCTCTAGAGTTGTCAAGTTAGTATTTTGTTATGGAAGAAAGAAAGTCATCTCACCTCAAGGTCTGGACATCGATAGAACAGTGGATCTCGCGAATCAACAACCATAACAAGCTGGTAAAAAAGCATGAGAAGATCATCAACTTTAAGATTTCATGCACTTAAGAAAAGAACACAGCAAATATTAGATAAAAATAAAAAATAAAAAACTACCTTGCGGATATTTCTATATGATTGCATACAAAACCATTACTGATAAAAAAAAATATTAATAATCCAGATTTTTACGTAACATACAAGCCTTTTAAATTACAGAAAATATTGACAGGGTGAAAAGAATGAATGTACATCTGGGGAGGAGTAAAGAGTACGCAACTATCCATGATCCCAAGTTCTCTACCAGAGCATCTCAAAGTTGAAAAATGAGATTGGTTTTAGGATTAGGATCACTTTTCAGTTTGCAGCTAATGATGCAGGTCCAACTTGTTTGGCCTTTTTCCTTTATTTTTGTTTGAATAACAAGCCAAATTAAAAAAGGGCAGCTAATAATCTGATCAATGTGATCAATACAGTGAAACAGGAAACAATAACAAAAAACAGCACAGTATTGTGGAATTGTTTCTGTATCTATCAACATACTAGTAACAACCATCTAAAATGGAAAAGGCGATTCCATTATATTTAAACATTACGAAATACTGCATTTTTTTCCGGTAAATGACTCTAGGGAAGTGAGCCTGAACTCACAGTAAGAAAAACAAGACCGTGAAAGAATAGAAGCATATTTGCTTCAACAACATGAAAGACAAATCTACAATCTACCCTGAGAAATATGGCATGGGTAAGCAGATGCAGTTGCTTGGCAATCATATTCATCAAAAGGAGAACCACGCCCATATCTTCACTGATTTCAGTCCCAATAACTGATATAAGAGAATTGTAGTAACTTAAAAAGACAACAACCTATTTTTTTAAAATCAAAACCTTTATCAACCCATATAACTTCAAAGATGAAACCAACTTACCAGATCACTTCGCTCAACAACCCGCCAGAGCTGTCTCCAAATGTCAAGATTCTTCTCAAACGGAGTAAGTACAAGCTTCTTATTCTCCTCAAGCCTGAAACACCACCACACCAACAACATAAACTAAAACCATCCACAAATCCTTTACTCGAACAAACACCTCAATTCATGTCAGACATATTACACACGACAAAAATCACATAGGCAATCGTCAAGCTAGTCCCTAAACGCGCGTTCATTGAAGAACCTAAACCCTAACAATCAGATTGCAGAGAACTAACCTCGCTAAGTTGCGACGCCAAACCAGAAAAGCCTGCGTTTCGCTTTCATGAAGCTCGTCGGCGGACATGTGGGGGGTCCACGGCGGGCGGCGGGGGACTCGGAGGCTGGCGGCGTGGAGCGCCTCCTCTCGCTTCTGCTGCTTCCTCGTTTCTTCCGGCGTCGCTTCGATGGGAACGGAGGCAGAGTCCCTACAACGAGAGAACGAAAAACGATAAAGGATAAACGTTGAGGAGCATTGGCGGAAGGAAGAGGAGAAAGACTGACAGGCTTATGAGGGTGGTGGAGGCGGCGGGGAGGGGCTCGTTGGATTGCTCGATGATGGCGTCGATGTCGGAGACTTCGGTGTAGGATTCGAGAACCTTCTTGCGGTAGAAGCGGGACTTTTCCTTGCTCTGTTGGATCATGTGGTTGTGCTGCCTCACCAGGGCACGGCCTAGCCCTGTTTTCTGGCTCTCGTTCTGCTTCTTTCCCATTGCCTCTACACAGTGTTGCTTCTGTTTCTGTCTGCTATGCTACCATTGTTGATTTCGGTTTTAGGGTTTCGGATTCGTATTTTTTGCTGCTGTAACACTAACGAAGAGCTGTCAACGTGTCAACGTGGCGGGTCCGGATTATTTGGCCAGTAGAACCAACATATCGGTGTGTTTGATAAGGAGGATATAAAATTTAAATTTAAATTTAAAATTAAAAAAATGAAATTTTATATTTAAAAGATAACTAGTATTATTTTTTTTGTCAATAATGACATCCTAAATATTTATTATATATAACTAAAATTTATAGTAAAATATATATATATATATATACAAATAAATAAATATTTTTAACATATAAATTATATTTTAAATTTATGATAAATAATTTATATTGTATCATAATATTTTTATTCATAATTTATTTTAAAAATATAAAAATTTAATTCATAAATAACTATAATAAATAAAAACTAAATTGGCTTGGAGGCTCATCAATGATCTTGATTTTCTTGTAAGTAGGTTATTGAAAGCTAAGTACTTTCCTAACATGGATTTTTTTTAAGTCAATATATATAGGACATGAGCCTAGTAATGTTTGTAGAAACATTTAGAATTCAAGGATACTTGTCAAAGAAGAGTGGAGATGGAAGGTTGGTGGTGGTGATAACATTTCAATTTGAAACGTTCGTTGGCTCGATAGGAACTGTTTTTTATGATCCAGAGCTTCGTAGAGGCTTTAGGATATAAAGGTAAGTGATCTTATTGACATGGTGTTGGTTTGCTAGAAAACGAAAATAATAAACAAGTTAGAAGGTTGTTAATTGTTTAGGTAGTAAGTTGAGAAATTCAATCGGGACCATAATTTATAGTTATAGAGTAGTGATTAATGGGTTTAAAAATTATAAAGTCAATTTTGTTCACAAGCGAGCAAATTCAATTGTTCACAATTTAGTTAAGGCTACTGAATTTCAAGTTGATTTAAAGGATTTTAATCATATTCCTCCTTGTATTATTTATAATGGTGTGAATGATAGTAGTTGAATTTGTTAGTTTTGAAAATAAAAAATAAAATTTGAATTAGATAACAAATTAAAAAACTCTCTTGTTAAAAAAAATTAAAAAAATATTTTTGTACAAGATAGAGATTTGTGTTTAATATATAGAAAGATTATTTTTTCATTATTTTAACTTCACTTTCTCTTTGGTTAATATATAAGGAATTGGGTACAAATGGTTTATGTGTTAGACCCTAGGTCGAATTGTTTTGGCAATATCTAAGTTTGGTCCTTCCCAAAAACAATTTTTAGTCAGGTTTTACTTACCACTTGATAAAACTAGATTAATTTATATTACAATTGTGTGATTTTAGTCTTTAAGTTTTAATTAATACTTGAGAGACTAAAATTGTGTAATTAATATTTAAGGGACTAAAATCGCATGTTTATTATATAACAAAAATGTATAATAAATTATATATACAAATAAATATTATGCTTAAATATATAAATTATATTTAGAATTTACATAAATAAATATTTTTAAATAAGGATGACAAAACGGATTAACCCACCCATTAAAAGCTCATCATACCATTAATCCGTAAAAAATGAATCAAGTTAAATTAGTTCGTTAAGTATAAATGAACTAAATACTCTGATCCATCCCGTCTAAGAATGAGGTTGGAGACCAAGAGGATAGACCACCAAAAAATATAAAAAATAAATAAAATAAGACAAAATACATATTTATTTTGAATATCTCCCAACATATTTTTTATGAATAAACTTCAACAAATATTAGAGAGATTATTTTTTCTCGACATAATTAAAGAGATTATTGGAATGTTAAAAGAATATCATTAACATTTCTCTTTAATTTCTTATAGGACAATATTCAACTAACTCATCTAATTATAAAAATTAAGAATTTATTAGGAATACATTGATAGTCTACAAGTATGTATTATTTATATAAAAAAAATTAATGTATTAATTGAATTGAATTATTATTGTTATATTCTTTTTTTTTTTCTTCTACTTTTCTCAGCTGTAATTTTTTTTCAAATTTAGTATTTTCCTGTCAATATTATTAATGTTGGCAATTGTTAAGGGACCTATAATTCTAACAAAACAAATTATTTGAAAGATGCTTTATTTATTTAATTTATAAAAAAAAATCAAGACTAAAATAAATCTAGTAATAAAAGTCTTGAGGTAGCATGTACAAAATTTTAAATTTGAATGTTCATCATTGTAATTTTTATAGATAAAAGTAAAATAAAATATGTGTGCAAATTAAAATTTTAGTGAGTAACTAATTAAATTAATTAGACTAATTAGTAATTAGTTATTTAGGTTGAGTTTAGATTGCATTTTTCATTTTCTTCTCCAGGAATTTTTTTCACGAAGCTCAACCATTGCAGGACCTATATGTCCTTTGTTTTTCAATTATGTCGCTACCTTTATCGTCCTCGCAAGCCACACACATTCAATACCTAATTTCAGACATGGTGGTAAACTGTTTTGTCAAGCTAATGAAAAACAAATAAAGGCATTTGCAGCCTACTTAAATGTACACAATACACGTTCTTAACATACAAAAATTGGTAAGCAAAAAATGTGCAAAGTTGCAAGTAATTGAGAAGGCAAAGAACAATAGTCACAAAAGTTACAATACCATCCCAAACAAACAAAATAATATAGAGGAAGATATTTTCTGTTGTTAAAAGAATTTGTTATACTGGCTGGTGAGAGAGTCCCTGAGATTGGAGTACAAGCCATAAAGAGAGTACTGCCTCATGTTTTCCACTTCATACCATGAATTAAGCACTGAGAGATGCTTGTCTGTGCCGGAAAATGCCAGCTGAATTCCAAGACTACAATCCACTGAACCTCCTCTGCCTTTGCAAGATGATGTTCTGATTGCACAGTCTTGTTTGTTGAGGCAAACAAAGTTGGATTTTCCCTTGCATGATGAACAACCGTCTCTCTTCCAGTACAAGTTATGTAGCCTACCCTTTTGAAACTCTAGCACCTAATCAAATGGAATGTCCAACCCTTTCAATATCAAACCGAAAACTTAACTCATCAAGTCCAAGATTTAGAATTTGTTTAGATAAACTTCTACAGTTTAGGGGAGAAAAATAGAAAGAAAAATGAAAATGAGCTTCTCCGAAAGTTAAATTTAACTTATGCATAAGTTAAAAAAAAAAAAAAAAATTGGAGAAACTAATAGAAGAAAGTTTCTACAAATTAGTATATTCAAAGACTAATTTTAGCTTATAGTGAAGCTCATTTCATTTCTGTATTCTTATTTTCTCTCTTAAAGGTGTTTTTAGAGAAGTTTATCCAAAAAGACCCTTATAACTCTTACCAGTGTAAAACTTGTCACGGTGTATGTGCTGTTTGCAACAAATGCTAGGGGAGAACGTGCTGCGTATTTCCTTCCCGCAAATGCCACCATGTATCCACCATAAGAATCCTATTTATCATGATGAAAATGAAAATAGAAAATTAGTTATGATGATGACACTATTCATAGGCAACTTCTGTTTTAGCTTCTTGTGGTTCTCATTTTTGCTTTCAGGGGAATTAAAGTTTCTCCATCTCTAATTCATGTGCATAAGAAAGGAAAAAGAAAAAAACTTGCTCTAATTGACAAGTAGTTATGCGTACATGTTGTCTTTCTTTTCCAAAGCAGCACAATGCAAGTTTTTATAACATAGGGAATCAGTTGATTTAAAGGATTTCAATGTAAGTCACCATGACCTGAGATTCTCATTTCCATCCTATTAAAGCAGAAGTGTTAAAAAGCACCATGGCTTCTTAGAATTTGTGAGGGATAAAACTAAGCCATAATCTTTTGAAACAAGAAAAGCATTGTTAGTTTGGTTCGTGGTTACAAACAAATATTTTGAGCATAGCCTCCTCCAATACACAAAGTCAAGCAGGGAATCTGCATAATGAACTTCAGAACTTATGATTGGAATGTTTTAAGGACAACAAAAGCCATTTTATTACTAGCTGTAGCATGCATTATAGGTCTTTCAAGTTTTAAATTCAAATATAAATCGCATGTGCTCCTTCCAAAAATAGCAGCCTCCTATACCCTTCAGATTATGCTGCTTAATTATTTGAATTTGTGGCTATTGTTTTTATGGATTTTCGCATGTGAACAAGCCTAAAAATTGATCACATAAAACAAAGATTGGAGCAAAATCGCTATCCTAATAGTTGAGAGTTAGTACTAACTTCACTATCTTAACATCGACATTTATGTTCAATTTTGTGTATCAGATGTACATTTTGACCACGTGTTAAATATAATTGTCATGTCAAACAGAAATAGAAATATTGCCAAGTTTGCCTGAATTCTGCATATAACAACACTACAGTAATAACATTTTGATGTCACAGTGGTGTAATTATCAAATTAAATAGTGGCAAAGGAAGATAGAAGCAGCAATGCAGCATTCAAGAGTAAATTAATGTGTGCACTCAAGTTTAATGGTAATACCAATAAAGAGTGGTGTAACTTTAAGGTGGAGCTAACACAAGGATAAGGGGAGATAGCAACTGGACAACACAACAAGACAATACAATATGGTTGTAACTAGTTATTGAATATCATTGCATGCCTGTGAGGCACTGAGTCGAGGGGAAGATACTTAATTAGCAAACAAAGAACATAATATAATTAGTCTCCCATGTACCTTTGTCATGCTTGATGAACCTTTAAGAAGGTTGTAAAAGTAGAAACTTCGCTTCAGTGAGAAGTCAAAACTAGTGGTATATTGGAAAAACAAAGAAAGTGACATTTAGAACCATAATTTCCGCACTTAGCTAGATGTAAAGAGTATAGGATCATGTTTGGTCATTGTACCTAAATTCAGAGGGTTGCAGGACAGAGTGTGCATTATATAATACTAATGGGTATTATTATTATTATGTTTTTAGTGGATTGGTTTGGTGCAGTAGTCTCATAGCACATAACAGTTTCTACTCGATGTTTTATAATAATAAATAACCTCCTATTATCTCATATCTCATTTAAAACACTTTAAGACTGAATTTATGGCATTCAACAACCTCAAGAACTTTACTTTTATTCTTAAGCTCTCACTCTCATATTGCTTTACTTATTTCTACTTCTAATGACATTAATTTCCCAACGCAAATCCATATTATCCAGCAAAAATCAATTAGAAAAAAATAAAATGACACCGCAACAATATCCATTGAACCCTCACCATCATAATCACGGGAAAACATGAATTAGCCGTTTGAAAACAATCTGTGTCGTCATCTAGCGAAACTGCAAAACCCCGAGAAGTCACCATATCAAATATAGAAGCACCCCACTTACCAACCAATGAACAGAAGCCACAGTCCCATTAGGGTCTGTTTTAGTAGAAAATAATCTGAAGGAAAAATAAAATAAACTTTCACATGAGTTAAAAGAAGTTTATTCATAAGTTAATTTGTATAAACTACTTCTTAACAATTTCTCCAAAATCTTATTTTTAACTTATATCCTAAGGCCTAAGCTAATTTATTTTTTTCATGGACATGATTTATGTAGTATCCAAAAGCTGATAAGCAAGAATTATTCTGTAGTCGCAGACCCGAAGCTAGTTTTAACTTATGAAAGAATTTATTAGATTTTTCTTCGTATTTTTTCCTCCTAGATGCGCTTCCAGCAGAATTTCCCCAAAGAGACCCTTAGTCCCATATTCTACAATGACAACAAGATGCCAACATATAAATATCAGATATCCCTTGTTCATACAAGAGTATCATCCACCATTTTCAATGACATTATTTCTATCTCTCTATCACTTTCTGTACAAAATTTTTATACCAATATAACCTCTCCAAATACAATCAACAAGTCACCTCAAAGTTCCAAACTTGTCAACACAAGAGAGTCAAACATCAATGTCACAATGAGATTTCAGTCCCACAAGAGAGAAAAAAACAAGTGGATAACATGATTTTGAATGAGTCAGGGCCAAAGAAGAATACTCACGGGGAAGAAAGTGGAGGTGTTGATGGTGAGGAGAGAGATCTCATCAACCTTGGGGCGGAAGAGAGCAAGCTGTGAGTTGGAGGAAGCGAGAGAGAGACGGCGGTCACAGGGAGAGAGCTGGAGGGACTGGTTGTAGAAGAAAGAATCCCTGGAACTGAAAGCAATGCCAAAAGTGAAGCCATCAGATCTCTTAATCCTGGCATCAGCACAAGGCTGGTACACCCTGTTGGTGTTGGTATCAGCAGCAACTACAGACAGTGTCAGCATCAGCATCAACAACCACAATGCTCTTTTTAGTGCCATTGTTGTGTCTGGATTTGATGATGATGATGATGCCAGGCTTTGCTTGGTTCTTTCTTTCTCTCAACTTTGAATCTATTGGCTACTATCTAATGGGGTGTGGCTGGTTTTTATCCTGCAGTGTAAAGCTGCAAACTTTGCTGGTAATTAGCGTTGTGGGGTGGTGGCAAATTTGGTAACGAATAATAACGTTGCCTTTTCTTGAATACTTAAAAGATGTTGTACATTTTGGTAGGATTTTAGGAGAGGTGTTGAAGGGGAATAGGGTGGACCCATGGAAAGCAACTTGTACAACTAATCGGTGTCGGGTAGCTCTAAGACAGGTCGGAAATGATTTATAAAAGAAAAAGTTTTTATAATTTACTACTTTTTGCTATATAAATTCATAAATTTTATATTTTAATTTTTATAATTAAAGATATTTTATTTTAATATTTAGATATATTATTTTTGTTTTTTTTTAATGTCTCACATTTTTCTTTCTTACATTAGAGATAAGAAAGAAAAATGTTTATGTAATTATAAGAATTAGAAAAACAAATTAAAATAAAAATATTTTTAACTATTTAAAAAAATTCATCAAACTATAAAGATAATTAAAATATGAAGAAAATTTGACACACAAATGTTACATGATATTAGAGAGAAATAAAAGTGAAAATATATATATATATATATATATATAGAGGAGATCCGTTTACTCTCGGAATAAGTCTACCTAGATTTACTCCATTCAATAACTCATGTTCTACATCAAATTTCAATGATTCAATAGTTGAATTTAAAGTTTTTAATGCATAAATCAAATCTGTAAATTTTTAAAAATTTTAAAAATTATTTGATACTTCATTTCATTAATTCAAATTGATAGATAATCATAAAATCATTTTATACATTGATTTGAATTTATGAAACAAAGTATCAAATTATTTTCAAATGTTTTAAAAATTTAGAAATTTGATCTATGTATTAGAAACTTTAAATTTAACGATTAAATTGTTAAAATTTGATGTAAAACATTATTTATTGAATGAAATAAATTTAGGTAGACTTATTCCCGGAGTAAAGGGATCTCTTTATATATATATATATATATATATATATATATATAACTTAGGTTTGTTTACATGTTACTTTGAATTTGATGGGGCTAAATTTATTATTTAACATGTTAAAAAATTTATAATCTCAATTGAATTGAGTTGATTTGTGTAATTTTTTTATAAATAAATCAAATAATCCAGTCATAAATAATTGGTTTAAGTTAAATTAATCTATTTTTTTTTTTAAATCTTAAAATATGTTAGACTGATCCTATACATACAATTAACACTATAAACATAAATGACGTGATAGACAAATGTTATGTTAAATTTATAATATTATGTGAAATATATGAATTTTTAAGGTCTACCAAGGGAACCTAAAATAATATTAATTACTTAAAAATTTGAATTTTAATACTCAAAATATTTATGGAAATTTAATTTATATTATAATTTTTTTTAGTTGTAATTTGATCTCAATAAACATATAATATAAATAATTACCTCATTATTTAATGACTCGATTATCTTAATATGTGTAAATCAATTTATTTGAACCTGGGAATTGTTTGGTTGCAATATTGTTTAGAAGAAGAATCATTATTTATTTTTGTGACTTAACATTATTTAATTATAGTTATGTATTACTTAAATTATTGTTTCAAATTTTATAAAAAAATTAAAAACTTTAAAATAATTAAATAATCTTTATTTTCATATATTTTAAAAAAATATTCCATTATTTTTATCTATTCGGTAACAAAAGTATTTGTAATATTAATTTATATTTCTATATTATTAATTAAAACAATTCCTTTCTTTCATGTTTACATTTTGACTAGACCATTTTCTCTTTTCTATCATAACTAACCATCTTTTTTATATTAACTTCCCTTTTTTCTCTCTCTCTTTTTTTTTTAAAAAATAAAACATACAAAATCTAGACTAATTCACTCGTATAATTATTTTTACATCACTTTTAATTTTATTATTGACATTATTTTAGCATATGCAATTCATAAACTAATATTTATGATATATAACTAAAACTTAAAATAAATTATATATACAAATAAATATTATATTTAAGTATTTAAATCAGATTTAAAATTTATATAAATAAATATTTTTAAGCATGTAAATTATATTTTAAAGTTTTAATAAATAGTTTATAATATTATATTGTAGCAGACTTTTTTTTTTATTGATAATCATTTTTAAAATATTATTTTAATTTATATATAATTACGATAATAAAAATCAAATAAGACAAGAAGTTAAAGAATTTCTAAAACGGTATTTCGTTGAAGAAAAATTTCTAAAAGCAATATCGTAAAAGATAGTAATTCATATTTAATATATAAGAATTGATTTTATTATTCAATGTACAAAATATAGTTATATATGCTATTAATTTATACTTCTATATGTATACTAATATATAAAAGGAATACATTTTTTAATAACTATCGTGATTTCTATTTTTTTTTATTATACTCTTTTATTTAAAAATATTTTAAAAATATTTTTTAATCAAATTTAAGAACTTAAAATTAATAAATTAATTATAATACTAATTGGATTAATATACTTTTATTATTTTATTTTTATTTTTATTTTATTTTTAATAGAGGCACAAAGTGCCTCAACTCTACTAGTATTTAAAAATATATGAGTTAATCTATCATCTCTTTTTCTACTTTAATAAATCTATTTTACAAATCTCTCGCTAATTGAGTAATGACTCGTTATTTTTGATGTTTTATTTTTATTTTCAATTAGAGAGTGAGAAAATATCTCTTTTTTCTTTGATACAAATAAATAAAATAGAAATACAATATAGTGAGAAACTATTTATACTAAATATAATATGAAATGGATATCTTTCGTTGGTTTACATTTTTAAAACATTTTTATTTTTTATTATATATTAATCATCTGTCTACTCTATTAATAAATTATAACTACCAACTTATTTTATAATATTTTTTATATCCATTTTTTTATTAAGATTATTTTATTTTAATTATACATTATCACATTTTATTTGTATATTGTATGTTGTAATCTATTGTTTTTATTTTTATTCATAGAAACATAAATCATCTCTTTTATTGGAGTAATGAAGGATGTATTATTATTAATTAATGAAAGTATATTTAACATTTTTATTATATAAATTCATAAATATCTACATATATTTATAAATATTTGTTAAAATATTTTTTTTAAAAAGCTATAAAATAAACTAAAAACAAATACTTATATTAAAAGTATCTATTTAATATATATGTTTTGAAACAAAATAATTATAATATATATTTATAATAAAATTTAATTAAATAAAACTATTTTATATATAATTAAAAATATTTTTAATATTTTCCAAGTCCAATATTCACTGGTACATATATCTTGCGATCTGTTCCCATTCCCACCTATTTTTAAACAAATAACTATTCAATTATTTATTTAAATCTAAAAAGAGTTTTATTTACGGAAATTATCCTGTGTGGAATATAGTTTGTGATCTTGACGACATCCAGCATCCAACGCCTCCAAAAGTTCTAGACCCTTCTTGCGCGATCTGAACCGTCCGTTGAATCCTCTCTCAATCTCACCCCAAAAGATAAAAAAAAATAAAAATAAAAAATGAGAGCGTAATTATAAATAGCGAGCCCTGTAATGTTGTTTGGCTAGGGTGGGGTGTTTCTTCTTCTTCTTCTTGCGTTGCATCTTTCGGATCTAAGAGTCTTCACATTGCGTCGTTCTTCGCTTCCTGAAATTAGGGTTCATTAGGTTAAACATGTTCGGGAGGGCACCCAAGAAGAGCGATAACACGAGGTACTACGAAATCCTCGGCGTCAACAAGAACGCATCGCAGGATGATTTGAAGAAGGCTTACAAGAAAGCCGCCATTAAGAACCACCCTGACAAGGGCGGTGATCCCGAGAAGGTACCTTCCTAACTTCGTTTTTCGTTCGGCTGTGGTTTTGTTTATGGAATTAGCGGTTTTTTGATTACCTAGGGTTTTTTGAAATTCTGAGGTTAGGCAAGGCTTATGTTGTGTTTTGTGAGGTGTAGTTTAAGGAGCTGGCTCAAGCTTACGAGGTTCTGTGTGACCCTGAGAAGCGTGAGATATATGATCAGTATGGTGAGGATGCGCTTAAGGAAGGAATGGGTGGTGGTGGTGGTGGCCATGATCCGTTTGACATCTTTTCGTCCTTCTTTGGTGGTGGAAGCCCGTTTGGAGCAGGTTTGGTTATTTATATGATCAATGGTTGTTTGCTTTGATTGATCAATTTAATTATTTCTTTTGCTGAAGGAATTGTGTGGGTTTGTGAACAGGTGGTCCTAGTCGAGGTAGGAGGCAGAGACGTGGAGAAGATGTGGTTCACCCTCTCAAGGTCTCTTTGGAGGATCTTTACCTTGGAATTTCTAAGAAGCTCTCCCTTTCCAGAAATGTCATATGCTCCAAGTGCAGTGGGTGGGTGTATTTAGTGTTTGTTTGGTTCTGATTGGTTGTTGATTAGTAATTTCTAGTGAAAATTTGCTTCACTTGGGTTTATTAGAAGTAGAGTAAATAGTTTATGCCTGACAGTGTAAAGGGTTTTTATAATCAATAAAAGAATAATAATAATTATTATTATTTTAAAAGTCATTAACAATGATTTTTGACGTTGATAGGCTTTGCATTGACAGTGTATAGAAATTAACTGAAGTGTGATATTGATTAATTAAAAAATAGGCTTACTAATACTAGTTTTTGTTGTTTTTGGGCATGTTAGTGTATGATTTTTCATTTAAGTGGAAAATGTTGGGTTTTAAAGTATGATACTGATTAATTGGATCACAGCTTAGATTGTTTTTGTTGTTGTTGTAATTGTTGCTTGTTTCATGCATGGGATTTCTTATGTTAATTGTTTGTGAATTGTTCACAGCAAGGGTTCCAAATCTGGGGCTTCAATGAAGTGTGCTGGTTGTCAAGGAACTGGTATGAAGGTTTCTATCAGACATCTCGGTCCGTCCATGATTCAGCAGATGCAGCATGCTTGCAATGAATGTAAGGGTACTGGAGAAACTATCAATGATAGAGACCGCTGCCCACAGTGCAAGGGAGAGAAGGTTGTGCAGGAGAAGAAAGTTCTTGAGGTTCATGTGGAGAAGGGAATGCAGAACGGGCAGAAGATTACATTCCCTGGTGAAGCTGATGAAGCGGTATGCTGATATGGGAGTAGTATTGTTGTTGACATCAAGTTGATTACTGAATTTATAATGACTCATTAGGTTTTTTTTTTTGTTTTGCAGCCGGACACAATTACTGGGGATATAGTCTTTGTGCTTCAGCAGAAAGAACATCCCAAATTCAGAAGAAAGTCTGAAGACCTTTTTGTGGAGCACACGTTGTCCCTCACTGAGGCCTTATGTGGCTTCCAATTTGTGCTGACTCACTTGGATGGTCGTCAACTTCTTATAAAGTCAAATCCTGGGGAAGTTGTCAAGCCTGGTGTGTAAAATGGTCCACATCTCTGTGTTTGAATTTGTAATGTGATTAAATTGGTAATTTTAATATATGCTGAGAAAATTGTATCTATCGGTTGTTATACATGCAGATGCATACAAGGCTATCAATGATGAGGGAATGCCGATGTATCAGAGACCGTTTATGAAGGGGAAGCTGTACATCCATTTCACTGTGGAATTCCCTGATTTTCTGAATGCTGATCAGGTTAAGGCCTTGGAAGCCGTTCTGCCACCAAAGCCTTCTTCGCAGTTGACAGACATGGAGCTGGACGAGTGTGAGGAGACAACACTACATGATGTGAATATGGAGGAGGAGACTAGGAGGAAGCAGCAGCAGGCAGCTCAGGAGGCGTATGATGAGGATGATGAGATGCCTGGTGGTGCACAGAGGGTACAGTGCGCCCAGCAGTAATCACTCGTTTCTGCGGAACTAGAATCAAGGGTTATTGATGATCAAGATGATGTGAACAAGATATTTCTTGCATGTCATTGTTGAAAGGATAGTTTGCGTTTTGACATCCTTAATTCTTTTGTTTTTAATGCTCTAATAAGGAGAAATAACTCCTTTCTATCGGTCCGAGTCAACATTTATAGGAGTAAAATACATCTTTCGGTTTTGAATGTATGTCCAAGTTGGGAATATGTACTCCTGATAAAGGAGTACGAGTGATTTTTGATTAAAGATTAGTAGCGAGTTGCAGTGACATTTAAATAGTATAGTATTCACTTTTTTTTGTTTAATATTTTAAGCGTCTGTTTTAGATATCTCAATTTTGTTTGCACGTGTTAATTTGTTTGCCGAAATTTGTGAGAGGTGAGAATAGGATATCCTAAACTTCACCTACCAAATTAGTAGTTTTTCAGTGAGAAGTAAATGACTTAAATAACTGTGTTTTGTCGAGAGAAATTTGAAAGCCTTCAATAGATACAAATCATGAAAATTACTGGAAGAGTACTATAAAATATAGTATTAAATATATTTTTAGTCTTTTAATAAATTAAGTATTAGTTGTAGATTTTCTAGTTTTGTCCATTTTTATTTTTAGTTTTTAAGAGTTTTCTTCCGTTAATGTTCTGTTCAAAATTTGTTTTTATTCAAAATTTTACAAATACAAAAATTTGACTAACTGAAAAATTGATTGTCATGTATGATTTATTTTACTTAACTCTTATGTTTGGTCGGTTGAAAGAATGTAGAAAGGAAAGAATATATATATAATTTTATTTTGTCAAAGAGAAAATAGAGAAAAGAGGTTGAAAAGAGATAGAAGAAAAGAAAGAGAGAAAAAAGTTGATTGTGTATAAATAATTTTTCTTCTTTTATTTAAATTTTAATTTTTCTCTCTCCTTTTTCTTCCATCATCCCAAACAGACTATACATGTTGGGATATATTCAAATATCATTTTGTAATTTTGCATTAAAGAAGCGTTGCTTATTAGAAAATATTTTGTAATTTTGCATTAAAGAAGCGTTGCTTATTAGAAAATGTTTTTATGTTCGGAATTATGAGTTATGAAAATTATAAATTTTGATAATTATAATTTTAAGAATGATTGAAATTTTTTCCTGTTTGGAATTATGATTTATGATAATTATAAATTTTGATAATTATAATTTTTAAGAATGATTGAAAATGTTTTCATATTTGGAATTATGATTTATGAAAATTATAAATTTTGATGATTATAATTTTAAAAATAATTAAAGTTTGTTAAATTGGTCATAAATGTAATGTTTTAAAAATTATGCCAGTCATTAAATTTGAGTTGGAGATCAAACCAGTATATAACTTATTGAAATGCATCACTTAATCTTTATTATATTATTTTTAAAAAAGTTTACACATATTTTTAATCTTTCAAATTGAGCATATAGTTTTTGTCTTTAAATTTAAAATTTATATTTTTAGTCCTATAACTACAAAAATATTATTTTAGTCTTTTAATTTAAAATTTGTGTTTTTAGTAAAAAAAACATATTATTTTTGTCGCTCTCAATTTTCCATTATTATTTATAATATTAATGATTAAAATAATATATTTTTAAAATTACAAAAATTCAAAAAAAATATTAAATTTGAAGGAACAAAATAATAACTTTTGATATTTTGAAGACTAAAAACATGAGTTTTAAATTTGGAAACAAAAAATATTTATACCCTAAATTTAGAGAACTAAAAATATAATTAAACTTAAAAAAAATTATTTGTGTCATATATACTTATATGCATAAATTTTAATAAAACTCGTGTTTTAAGAAAGTTCCAAAAAATTATAATCAATATAATAATAACAGGACAACTAAATTATAAACGTGTGAAGTCACATAAATTAATATATAATTAATATAATACATTTGAAAATGTATTATAAACTCAATTATTCTATTTAAAAATGTGTTCTTTACATCCATTTAAAATAACTTTATATTTTTATGAGCTGTAAAAACTAAAATAATCATAATAATTTTGAGCCTATTAAAAGGAGTGAAGGTTTCAATGAAATCAATACCTTCTTATTGATTGTAATCTTGTGCTACTAATCTATCTTTATTCCTTACCACTTTACCTTATTCAGTTAATTTATTTTTGAACACCCATCTGGTTCTAATCATGCTTTAGTGTTTAGGCTTTAGTACCAAGGTCCATAAGTCATTACTTTCGAATTGATGGAGCTTTTCCTTCGTGACAATGATCTAGTCATTGTCTCCCAGTGCTTTGTCTGTGTTCTTAGGTTCTATTTCAGAAACTAGAGAACACGAGGCATTATTTTTTAGCCTGATCGATGCTTTCAATCTTATCACCTAAGATCTAATCTTGAGGATGATAGTTGACAAACTTCCAGTCTCTTATGAGGTCTAGTTGATTGATCTTTCCTTCAGGAGAATCCATAATCTATTTTGTAGCATTTGGTTCATTCGTCTAATCTACTTTAATCTGCAAATTTGCAAGGTCCTCTTCTAGATTTGATGGTTTTCTATCATTCATCAATGCATCATTAAACCTTATATAGATAAATTCTTCTACCACAAAGGTTCTAAAGTTGTAAACTCTATAGGCCTTTGAAATACTAGAATCCAAGGAAGATATCTTTGTCCACTTTAGAATCAAACTTGCACAGTCTTAGTGTTTAGGATATAACATTCACATCTACAAGGATGGAAGTATGATATGTTGGGTTTTCTTCCTCTACCCATAGGGAGTCTTGTTTAATAATGGTCTTATTAATATATTATTTTGAATGCAAAATGTTGTGTTCACTACTTCTGCCCAAAAATGTTTTTGGCAAATTGTTTTCACAAAAAAATTGTTCTTGTCATTTCTTATAAGGTTTGGTTCTTTTTTTCAACTATCTCATTTTGTTGAGACGTTCTCGATGAAAAGAAGTTATGAAAGATACCATATTTTTCACAAAAATTTTTGAAATTATAAATTTCAAACTCTGTCCCATAATCACTTTTGATGGAAATAATACAAAAACCTTTTTAAAGCTTGAACACACTTACAAAATATTTCAAGAATCTTATATAGTGACTTTATCTAACTTAATTTGTGATTTTAGGGGTCGTTATCCTTAGTCCTGACGAAAAGTATAATCTTATTTTCTTTAATAAATTTGTGAGTTCTAAGATAATCTTTTAGTTTGATCTGTTAAGGAATGAAATATTCAAGAAAATTTTATCATTATACTCAATAAATAATAAGCATTTAATGTATATGAGATAGATTGTTTGCTTCATCTGATTAACATCATCTTACAGATGATCTTACACTTCGTCTGATGAGTATTTTCAAATATATTTTCGAAAACGCTTTTGAAGACATTTTATCTTCTAATTTTTGTTTGTTTGTTAGCATTAAAACCCTAAATTCAAGGGTTCCAATATCGTCTTTTAACATTATAATGTTGGACATTATTTGTAGAATGAAAACATATTGATGTATGTGATGAATTGTTGAATATGAGATAAATACACACACACACACATTAGATTACTTTATGATTAAGTCTACCTAGACGTATTCCGTTCAATAACTTATATTTTATATCAAACTTTAACAATCTAACCATTAGATTTAAATTTCTTAATGTATAGATCAAGTTTGCAAATTTTAAAAATATTCGAAGATCATTTGATACTTAACTTCATTAATTCAAATCAATGTATAAAATAATTTTATAAATATATGTCAATTTGAATTGATAAAACAAAGTATCAAATAATTTTCAAGTTATTTAAAGACTTGCAAATTTGATCTATGCATTAAGAGTTTTAAATCCAACAATTAGATTGTTAAAGTTTGATGTAGAACATAAGTTATTAAACAGAGTAAGTTTAGACTTAATCCTAAAATAAATAAATCCTTTCTCTCTCCCTCTCTTTCTCATACACACACACATATACATACATACACACACACATATACATACATACATACATACATATATATATATATATATATATATATATATATATATATATATATATATATTACATGCTTAAAAGTTGTTAAGACTTGTTTATTCTATATATATGATGATGTTTTGAGATAGATGGTGATTGAGATATTAATATGTGTGTAATGAGTTGTAAAGTTGTGTGTTGATTGTGCAACTATGTTGAATATGTGAGAATTTGTTGTTTTCTTGTTGAGTTGTGATGACTAACCTATAACTAAAGGAGATGTTTTTGAAAGTTACATATCTCATTGTGTGAATATTATGTTATGTTGCTCAAAGAGCTTAAATATGTTGAAGACCTTTATTGGAAAGTTGACCCTTAAAGTGGATAGTTGTGTTGAATATCTTTAAAGACTTAGTTGGTATTGCATGTGGGCAAGGTCAAGGTACACGTGTATAAAGCAATCACAGTATAAGGGTCAAGTCGAGTTATACTGATTATAAGTGACCAATCAAGTAAAAAATAAAGTTTAAAACTTAGTTCCTAACCGAGTATCGAAATAGCGTAGTATTTGGAGGGTAGTAGGTGGGTTAATCCCATTGGAGACTTAGTTAAGCTAGTTAATGTCGTGTTAGACTTATACACAGTTGTTCTGCCCTAATAGTAATATTGAACTTCCTTATTTAAGTGATGATATTCGAGAAACCAAGTTATTGTGTTGTGGATTGATATCCAATTTGTTGTTGATCTAGCAAGCCAAAAAGATCAAGATGTGTTGTTGGTTCTGTTAGAAAAGAATGACTCACTAAATAATCGATTATTTTTAGAATAATCGATTATTCCAGAGGGTTGTTTTTCTCAACTTTGCCCAGATAATCGATTATTTCCCTAGATAATCAATTATTCCAGAGGCTCTTCATATTCTTCTTCCCAAATAATCGATTATTGCCCAAATAATCGATTATTATTATGGGCTCACTTAAAATAATCGTTATATTTTAAAATAATCGATTATTCCAGAGAAGTTTTGCTTCTCATAAATTTAACCTTTCAAACTACTCCAAGTTTAATTCATTTCTTGAACACTCTCTTTTATGTATCAATGTTTCATACTTATTCCAAACAATCATACAATCACTCTCAAGCCACTTAAACTGTTCACCTTGTATTGTAGGAGATCTCTTAATTGAAATGTGTGACAATATATGTAGTTGTTGTGTTGAAAATACTGTGTTGCTGAAATGAACAAATTTGAGTTATTAACATTATGATGTTGAGTTGACATTATATTATAGTAGATTGAGTTATTTATGCCGATAAATCTTGGTTGTATTGTAATGATACATGTTGATAGTGTTGAGTATGTGATGAAGATATGATATATTAAAATTGTTGATGTTTTATGTTGCATGTTATATATGTCTTGAAGTTTTAAAACTCTAGCTTACCCTTACATGTTTTCATATGACTTGTACTACAATGGTCATACGTGGTATGAAAAGAGAACAAGGATAAACTTGAGGTGAGAGATAGTGGAGGTCATTAAATGGTGCTAGAGTTGAATTCACTAGTGAAAAAAACACTTTTAAAATCGGTCATTTTTGACTTTTAAAATCAGTTCTCTGACCGGTTTTAAAAGAGGCGATTTTAAAAAGTTGGACTTTTAACATCGATCATGCATAAACCGATTTTAAAAGTCTAAGTTTTAAAATTGGTTATGGCATGACCGATGTAAAAGTTGTTAATTTTTTAAAATAATTAACTTGTTTTAGAAGGATCCCCGAACAAAACCTGCAAATTAATAATATACCAGACAATTCATATGTTTTTAATAGACCAAATTATATACAAATGACAAGAGTTGGTAAATGTAAACCATATATATAATCAAAATGTTTTAAAAATACATGTAATGCATAAATATGTACATAATAAGTTAATTAACTTACAAATTATTATGCATCCTAAACTACAAAATGAGTAAAACTATAAACTTAATTCGTAGCTAGTCAATGTTTCAATGAAAAATGTAGCTCATTGCTCCTTAATGGTGTTTATATCTTCTAGCGACAATGGTGATCGATCTATAAACATCTGTTAAGAAAATTTAGAACAATTAGAAGTAACTCATAAAACATATGATAAAATGCAAACTTAAAATAAAAATTTTCAAAATTCTAAAACATACTTCAGCCCACCCAGATGCTATTTGTGAATCAACAATAGTATGCATTGCCTTCATTACATAGTATCCGCACTCGTAATTTTCTTTTTGCTTATGAGACTACAAAAAGAATATAAAAATCAATTTTAGTAGTAATGGTAATTCAAAAGAAAATACCTTAGAAAAAATATCATTACTAAAATAAAATAACTTACTTTAAGAAAGACCCAAAACATTTTTTTCTTCAACTTTGAACCTTTAAGTATATGGTATCCTTCCATAGCCCTGATGATAAAATGACATCATTATTATATTTTGAAATGAAATGTAATGATCAATAAAATAAAGTAGTTTTTTTTAAATAACTTACTTATCTAATAATTGTTTAAAGTTCGTAGGAGGAGGTTTGTGCATCGAACAAATGCATATAGATATATTGTTCATAACTTTTGTTCTTCATAAAAAAAAACATAAACCATGAATATTAATCTCACTATTTTAATCATTTGTATTAAATTTCAAATGGGAAACTAAGGTTCACTCAATGCGTGCATAAATTTAACATCATATTAATTTATAAAAATAACATAAAGCACCTAAATTTTTTAAACACTAAATTACTAAGGCATTAATTATATCACAAATTAATAACAAAACAATAATATATAACACATACATACAAATTCCAATCCAGAAGCAGAACAGGCCGTTCTGCTTGCAGTATAGGCCGTTCTGCTTGCAAATTTACCCAGAATAAACAACGAAACTAGAGAGATGAGAAGAAAATGAGAATGTTATCTTGATATAGTAGTCTTGCAAAGAAAATGAGAAGCTAGAGACTTTAGATGAGAGTGCGAGAGAGACTAAAGAAAGGAATGGAAGGAAAGTATACAAAAACGAATTTTAAAATGGAGGGAAAGTATACAAAAATGATTTTTAAAATGGAGGGAAGGAATGGAGCGGAGAGACTAATTCTCGTTCACATTTTTAAAATCGGTTATTTAAGAACCGATTTTGTATACTAAATACAAAATCGGTTCTTAAATGACCGATTTTAAAAGTAGCGTAGAGACCTTTTAAAATCAGTTAAAAGTTAGCCGATTTAAAAATTAGTGTAATTATTTACAAAATTGCCACCGCGTCACTTTTAAAATTGACTACTTTTTAACCAATTTTAAAATCCCGATTTTAAAAGTAATTTTTGTACTAGTGATGTCTTTTTCGATGACTACCTGTTTGGAGTGGTTCTTGTATAGATGGTATGAGTTGCTTGACCATCAACTTATGTTATATAATTTACATTTACAAGATTTTTGTACTTATATTACACATATTTATGTGATTATTTTATCTTTATATGATGTGATATAATACATATTCTTGTATCTGTAGGCATATAACTCTAAGTTAGGAGATGTTTCATTGTTAGTAGATATGTCGTATAATGTGGGGATCATGGCAGGTCATTATATTTTGTCTAATTTGATTTTTATTTTTCATAGTTATTATGAATTAAATTTGATTATAAAAAAAATTATGAATTAAATTTTAATATTTTAAAAATAATTTATTAAACAATAAAAATAATATTATACTATAATATAAATTATTTATTATAAATCTAAAAATATAATTTATATATTTTAAAAAATCTATTTATATAAAATTTAAATATAATTTATATATTTAAATATAATATTTATTTATAAATATAATTTATTATAAAATTTTAATTATATAATAAATATTTAGTTTGTATATTGCATAAGTGAAAATACTAATTATATATATAAATAATTACTATACTTGAATATATAAGTTATATTTAAAATTTATATAAATATATATTTTTAAAATATAAATTATATTTTAAATTTATGATAAATAATTTATATTATGTCACAAAATTATTTTTAATTATTGATAATATATTTTAAGAATATAGTTCTTAAACCAATGTGATAAATAAAAAATTTGAATTTAATATTAAGTTAAAAAAATTCTTAAAATGCTCAGATTGAAGAATACTTCTTAAAAATATTATTGCATAAATCGTGATTGATTATAATAATATTTTGGTTTAAAAATTTATTAAAAATTGTAGCTTTTTAATAAGGAAAATATTTTATATATAAAAATTAAGATATAAATTTTAAAATTACATTTAAATATTAATAATTATATCATAAAATAAAATATAAGATAATTAATGATAAGTTTATAAACCTGAAAAACATAATTTTTGAAGAATTTTTTTAAGTAAAAATATAACCATTTAAAAGTATATTAAACATATTTCGTGAAGAATATCTTCTTATAACTTATTTCAATCATATGTATGTTGGATTAGCCATTTTTTTTATTATGTGAATCATGATAAATGGATCTTTTATATATTAAATATAATATATTATTTTGCATAAGAATATTTTTAATTTTTTTTTGAGAATTTACAGAATTTTTTAATATTATATTTAATTTAATTTTTATTTAATATACTTATTTATAAATTATATATTAATATTTTAAAATAAATTTTCAATTAAAAAATCATGTTATTATAAATTATTTATCATAAATATAAATTATAACTTATATAACATATATTTTCTTATTAAAAAACTACATTTTCTTATAAATTTTAAATCAGTATATTATTATAATTTATCATTGATCAGTCAATATTATATTACCTAAGCATGGATTATAATAATACATTAATTTAAAAATTTATCAAAAAATGTAATTTTTTAATAAGAAAAATATGTTCTATATATTATAAATTAAAATATAAATTGCAAAATTATATTAAACATACTTTGTTTTAATTTCTTAAAAGTAATTTTAATTATATATATATATATATATATATATATAATTACAGAACATGATAAATATACTTTACTCAATATATATAGGCTAACGTGTATATGTATAATTCATAAAAAAAATAATATATTTATAAAGTTAAAATTTAAGTTATTTACTGAACGATTGGTCATTTACGTGCATAACATTATTGTATTGTAGGACAAACTTTATTTTTAGTGAAAATACATACAGAATGGAAGGATTTTTTTTTCTTCAAAATTTCTTTGCTTTAATAATAAATAATATACCAAATATAAATTTTAAAAATTTTAAATTTATAAAAATATATTATACATTAATTCTAATTTTTATATCTTATTATATATATATATATTACTATCAATTATTTAAATTGATTTATTACTATTTTTTTTCTTTCAAAAAATCCATCAAAGACAAGTGGAGTCAAGGGTATGATATACCCTTGTGGCCGTCATTTGAGAACCCAAAATTGAGTGGACCAAAAGAGAGAATTATTTATTTATTTATTTTTAAATTTCAATACATGAAAAAATAGAAAAAACAAAAAAAAATCAGTAAAGGAAACTCTCGCATTACCTAGAACATATCAGGAAGGATCTAGAACAAAATTCCGCGTTCACCACCGTTTTACTTCCAACTTCACCCAAACACGCCAACAAAAATTCTAGATCCTTCTTGCATGGGCCCCAGGCCCATCTCAACCGTTGGTTCAATCCTTACTCAATCTCACAAAAAAAATAAAAATAAAGGAGAATGTAAATATAAATATACGCGCCTGGAACATCCATGGACTAGGGTGTTACTTCTTCTCTCGTTGGTTTTTGGGATCTGGAGTCTTCTCTTCGCAATCGTTCTTTGCTCTCTGAAATTAGGGTTTGTAATTTCGATCTTTTGGGTTAAAAATGTTCGGGAGGGCACCGAAGAAGAGCGATAACACGAGGTACTATGAAATCCTTGGCGTCGCCAAGAACGCCTCGCAGGATGATTTGAAGAAGGCTTACAAGAAAGCTGCCATTAAGAACCACCCCGACAAGGGTGGTGATCCCGAGAAGGTACCTTCCTAATTCTCTGTAATTTTGGTTTTCATTCAATTAGGGTTTTGTTCATCGAATTAGGGTTGAATGTTGAATTGACGGTTTGTTGGTTGACCTAGGGTTAGTTTTTGTGGTAGTTGTACTGTGTTTTATTATGCTGAGTTTAGTTGAGACTTATGGTGGGTTCTGTGTGGTGTAGTTTAAGGAGCTGGCTCAAGCTTATGAGGTTCTGAGTGACCCTGAGAAGCGTGAGATATATGATCAGTATGGTGAGGATGCGCTTAAGGAAGGAATGGGTGGTGGTGGTGGTGGCCATGATCCGTTTGACATCTTTTCATCCTTCTTTGGTGGTGGAAGTCCATTTGGATCAGGTTTGATTATATATATGATGATTGATTACTGTGATTAATTGATTATTGTTTGTGTTGTTTGTTTGGGCTGAATCGGTGGCTGTGAAAACAGGTGGTAGTAGTCGAGGCAGGAGGCAGAGACGTGGAGAAGATGTGGTGCACCCTCTCAAGGTCTCTTTGGAGGACCTTTACCTCGGGACTTCTAAGAAGCTCTCCCTTTCCAGAAATGTCATATGCTCCAAGTGCAGTGGGTGGGTATATTCAGATTTTGTTTCATTCTGATTAATGATTAATAAGTAATTTATGTCTTGAGCTGCTCATAGTCTTTGCAATAGTTATTTTGTGTCCTGAATGTATAAAGGGCTTTTATACCCACCGTGCATGTCAATTTTTTTTTTACTTTTGTAATATTATTTTTGAAGTCATATTAATAATGATTATTGACTTGTTCATAGTCTTTGTTTCTATAGTGTATAGAAATTGAGCTCTAGTATGATTTTGATTAATTATAAAATTATCCTACTAAGACCAATTTTTATTGTTGTTTGGTATGCTGAGTGTTTGGTTTTTGATTTTAATGGATAATTGCTTTTTTGGGAATAAAAGTGTGATATTGATTGATTGGAACATTGGCTAGATTTTAATGATTATTTAATTTTTGCCCGTATCAGGCGTGGGATTTCTTACATGAGTTGTTTTTGAATTGTTCTCAGCAAGGGTTCTAAGTCTGGTGCTTCGATGAAGTGTGCTGGTTGTCAAGGAACTGGTATGAAGGTTTCTATTAGACATCTCGGTCCGTCCATGATTCAGCAGATGCAGCATGCTTGCAATGAATGTAAGGGTACTGGAGAAACTATCAATGATAGAGACCGCTGCCCACAGTGCAAGGGAGAGAAGGTTGTGCAGGAGAAGAAAGTTCTTGAGGTTCATGTGGAGAAGGGAATGCAGAACGGGCAGAAGATTACATTCCCTGGTGAAGCTGATGAAGCGGTATGCTGATATGATATGGGAGTATTATTGTTGCTGACATCAAGTTGATTACTGAATTTATAATGACTCATAGTTGTTTTTGTTATGCAGCCGGACACAATTACTGGGGATATAGTCTTTGTGCTTCAGCAGAAAGAACACCCCAAATTCAGAAGAAAGTCTGAAGACCTTTTTGTGGAGCACACCTTGTCCCTCACTGAGGCCTTATGTGGCTTCCAATTTGTGCTGACTCACTTGGATGGTCGTCAACTTCTTATAAAGTCAAATCCCGGGGAAGTTGTCAAGCCTGGTATGTAAATGGTCCACATCTCTTTCTGTGTTTGAATTTGTAATGCTATTAAATTGGTAATTTTATATATGCTAAGAAAATTGTATCTTTCGGTGGTTATACATGCAGATGCATACAAGGCTATCAATGATGAGGGGATGCCCATGTACCAGAGACCATTTATGAAGGGGAAGCTGTACATCCACTTCACTGTGGAATTCCCTGATTTTCTGAATGCTGATCAGGTTAAGGCCTTGGAAGCCGTTCTGCCACCAAAGCCTTCTTCGCAGTTGACAGACATGGAGCTGGACGAGTGTGAGGAGACAACACTACATGATGTGAATATGGAGGAGGAGACTAGGAGGAAGCAGCAGCAAGCAGCTCAGGAGGCCTATGACGAGGATGATGATATGCCTGGTGGTGCACAGAGGGTACAGTGCGCTCAGCAGTAATCACTCATTTCTGTGGGAGTATTAGAATCAGGAGTTGATGATGAACATGATAATGTGGTGTTCCATAAATCTAGTGTGGACTAAAAGACGAGTAACTTTTGGTGGGTGAACGGTGTATTGCATTTTATTTTCGAATCTGACATCCTATATACTTTAGTTTTTTTTGTTTTGTTTTTTTTTATAATTATTTTAAACATCTCTATTTTGCTATCTCAATTTTATTGCGTTTTCTTGTGTGTCTGTTTGCCAATTAAACTTGTTAAGATTAGAAGAGGATATCCAAATAATCTTCCATCTAATATGTTGCTTTCAGCTAAAAACAAGTAGTATTGCCCCCAAGAAATTTAAAAGCTTTCTAAAAGAAATAAATCATAGAAATAACCTGAAAATCAATATAAAATATAAATGCTGGCTTGTCTTCATATGGTTATTAATATTTGTAGCGAATTGTAATATTTGTAAGCTTCCTTCCAAACTTGGATGGACTTCATGGTTTTTTTTTTAAAATAATTATCAGCTTTTAACTTCATCACAAGATTTTAAATTCAAACTAATTTTAAAATGATTTACATGATATTTACAAGTTGAACTACGAACTATTCATTCTGTGAATGATATATAGTCTTCCTAATCAATTAACCATACTGAATAAAGGGAACTAACTCTGATTATTGAGCTCGATTTGGCTGTGTTGTTATGTATGCTTTAAATATTGGTTCGTCAAATTTTGTACTAAATAATAACTTGTAATCCAGCCGCATTAATCTGTTTCTAGTTATTATAATTGCATTAATAACTCAATATCTCAGGCTAGGTGGTGTTCAGAGTTGAATAAATAACTTAATTTAAAATTTATCAGATGAGATTATTTATAAATACAAGATAAAAAAAATTATGAAAACAGTGAAAAAAGTCATTTAATTATAAATGTGTAATACAACTTCTGCACCTAATTATACTCAACAAAATTGGTTCCCCCCGCCCCCTCTTAATATATAAATAACTAGTATTAATTTAATTATTTGGTTGTGATAATGATTGTGATAAAAACAATAATTCAATTCAATTTTATGTGTATGATATTATATATAAATAATTATTATTAATTTAATTATTTGATTGTGATAAAAATAATAATTCAATTCAATTTTATGTGCTGATATTAAATTTATTTTGGTTGAATTTTTCGATATTATGTTTCATTTATATTTTTATTTGCTGCATATATTATTGAAACATTTTTTATTTATAAAATTAAAGATTTATACAACATCAATATAAAATAGACATGGTTACAAAAAAAAATCAATGATAAGATCTAAAAGAAAAGAAATTATAAATATAGAGATTAAAATAGTTTATGTTAAAGTATAAGATTAAAAAAGATCGAGAAAAGATAAGTATAAAGATTAAAAAGAAATTAGATATATAACGATATGTCATGATTATTATATTTCATGAAATCACCCGTTAACAACAAAAAATTTATTACTAAAGTCATATATTCACAAATATCTAAGTATGTATTACAACTATACAAATTTAAAAAATATAAGTATAATTATTCACTAAGAGTCAAATATATGATCTAAGTGTCGGTTAAACACAAATTAAACTAGAGGTAGCACAAAATTTAAAAGTACCATCATTTACTTAATGACCCCACTATGGTTTGTTAAAATCTATCATTGTTTTGTTCTCGTACCAAGTATAATTATCATTGTCCACAATACATGAAAACAAGCAAGAGTAAACTAGATTTCAAAAGAATCAAAATAAAATATACATATATTACTCACCCACATGTGAACCTTGAAACCAACAATACAAGATTCACATCATACAACAATTTTTAAAACAACAACCAGTTTGAAAGTTACAAATCAAGCCGTCAAACCTTCACCAAGTAAATATCATACAATAAGAGATTCAACAAATGCATATGAACAAATCAATCAACAACAAATCATATGTATACACTTTAATTAATGCGTTATCACACATTCATCCACGAAGATCTCCTAATACACTTAAGTAGTCTATGTGGTTTGATTCTATTAAATCAACTCGATCACTTTCACACCTAGTGCGGTCACTGGGTCCATAACTAAAATAGAATATCAATCTCTCATTTGATTTTTCGAGTGTTACCACTCACACTAAGAAATTCTTATTCCATCATTAGGACTAGTATAATTGAGCATATGCATATTACGATTTTAACATGCATTACCAAGTCATTTATAGAATTAGCTTACCAATTATCATAAAAAAAAACCACACAACCTTTCTAATAATTAGTTAAGCGTGGTAGTCTTCAACTTCATACTTTACTTTACATTGACTAAGGGCCTAAAGGAAACTCAACAAAATCCACTCCAAGAGTTTCACACCTAATCAAAGAGCGTTTTCAACAATTGACCTCCTAGAGTGCCAAAACGAGATTTCCTATATGAGATCTTCAACTTTCAAACATTTTTTCCTCTATTCTTAGATCAATCAACATGTTTTAATGCCTACAACATTTTTAGCTTCAACACCCTAACATACATCTATATACATTACCCCACTTCAATGCATATAGAGATCAAATCACACCAATCATAATTAGCATACCAATACTCAATAATTCATCTAAGATTAGCATACTAATGCTTAACAACCTATTTAATAATAACATACCAATGGCTATTCAACACTCCAACACATGCAATTTATAACATATAAATACTCATCACCATTTCAACTACATAATTATACCATGTCAATGCTTATTATCATCATCCTACATACATGCAATAAATTAAACAATGCTATTCATGTTCACCATTCAACTCACCAATCGATAATTAATCATTAATATACATTATCCTATAGCAATGTATAAAAGAATAAATACATATAAATCACCTTCATCATACATCATGTGAGAAACTAACTCAAAGAAAGAAGAAAATATTTGGTTAAGTTTTCACGTTGAGCATGGAAACTCATGTTGAGCGCTAAACTCTCAGAGAGTCATAAAAACAAATGCGAGTTTTCATGTTGAGCATAGAAACTCACGCTGAGCGCCAAACTACCAAAGAGTCATGAAAACAAATGCAAACTTTCTTGCTGAGTGGCAACCTTCCAAAGGCATTCTCCAATCTCCACGCTAAGTGTGAGGCTCATGCTTAGCGTCACAAACCTATAAAGTTTTGGATACACGAAGAACAAATCCAACAACTATGAACACCATCAAATCTCCAAAATTCTCATCCAACCAGTAGTTCATGCATGCAATTCAATATTTATCACCTATTAGCAACATATAACTCAGGTTATGAAGAAAATCAAGTAGGTAACAACAACAACACACCAATTAGATTGTCAAATCTTTCATTTTTCACCAAGAATTCCAAGAGCACCAAGTTCTAACACCCACTCCAAATTAAGCAAACCAACAAGCAATCAACCATAATCAAGGTACATGCAACACAAAATTCTACCAACAATCAAGTTTTAGCTTCCTTCACCTCGATTCCAAACTATCTGAAACAAAGAAGAGGAAGAAGAAGAAAACTAAATCTAAGTTGTGTGAAGCTCCGCACACAAACACCTCAATGATTCTGGGGGAAGGAATTATTCGATTGAGAGAAAGTTTAGAGAAGAGGGAAATCCATGTATCTAAAATATTTCTACCTAGTTTATCTCTCCAAAATCTAGATAACTAAACTTATAAAGCTCAATTCTCAACAAAAGCTTTATATACCTCCTCTCATTAGGGTCATGTGGACCTTTAACTATAGACCTTCAAAACTAATCAAACTCTTAAGAGTTCCTCAATTCTTAAAGTCCCACAATGCACCTCAAATATCATATGAATAAATAATTACTGCTAAAAGACGATAATTAGAAACCTACAATGTTACAAAATAAAAAGATCTATTTTAAATTATAAGAACTAAAATGCAAAGTAAGTAAAATTATAAGGATTAAAAAATATATTTAAACCATTTAAATTTATAATGATATGATTTCATAAAATATTTTTTCTTCTTACTTTTACTTTTTTATGAAAACTAACATTTCAAACAATGAATAAAAATAAAATATTTTAAATATTTATGAAAAATATACCAAATGAAAATAAAAATATTTTGATTTTAAAATATGTTGTTTTGATATCAGTATTTTTTTTTTATATTGGATCCTTGGACTTTAAAAAAGATTCTACCACTAAAATGATGTTTAGGAAACTTTTAAGTGTATGTTTTAAAAAAATTAATGTTATAATTTTTTTAAAACAATTAAATAATAAACATGAAATAACCATTCAAATCATGGGAAGTTGTGTAATATACATATGATTATAAATTCAAATTATATGTGTTATGGTTGTATTTTCTAAGATAATTTTTTTTGTAAAAAATGTTTGAAATATTAAAATAATGGAGCCTCCATTTGTTACTACCTTGTTCTTTTTATATGGGAGAAACTAAAAGTATAGTATAAAAATAATTATTTTTTATTAGTGTTGTTGTTATTTTGATCTTGTTAAGACAGTGAGATGTAAACACCTGTGTAAAAAAAAATTGATGGATTGATAATCATATATTGTAAAAATAATATATTAAGTGGATAATCTTATCCTTGATTTTGTTATGTGTGAAAATCTTTTGAACCTAGGATAATTATAATAAAAAATTAATTTTTTACCTAGTGGGTTGTAGATACATGTCACATAATTATTTTTTTTATAATAAATACTTTTAACTAAAGTTGTTCATTTTAATTCAATGAATAGTTGGTAGAGTAATGATCTTGTTAAATTTAGGTATAGGTTTTTTTATGTTACAATTTTAAGGATAGTTTAAGAAAATATGAATTTAGGATAAGTTATATATATATATATTTTATCTATCAAATATAAGACTGTGTATGTCACTCTAATCCTTCCATTATTAGATTGATCCTAGTAGTTTAGTAAATTTTATGTTATTATTTATTATTTTCTTTGCCTTTTCTTTTTATGTTTCTCATGAAATAATTTTGAAGTTTCATATTATATATATATATATTATTTTATAATATATATATATATATATATTATTTTATAATATATATATATATATATATATATTAATTAGTTGTAAACATATAAATCAATTAAAACTTATAAAATTAAAGCATAAATGACAAAAACAAATTGTTCTATCCGTTTAAAAAATATTTCTTCTTAACTTCTTTCCCCAAAACATTTATCTTTTTAGAGTTTGAAAGTTTATTTAATATTATTTTTTAATTATACTTCCATTTAATAAGTAATTTCTTCTTTAGTTTTTCTTGTGTGAAAACTTTCTTCTTTAGCTAATCATATTTTTTTTTCATAAAATAATTAAATGTAATTTTAGTCCATAAAATTTTGTTAAATTTTGCTTTTAGTTTTCCAATGATATTTTTTTTTATCAATTCTATTTCTTAAAATTTTTGTTTCATCTACATTTTTATTTTTGGAGTTAAAAGTTTTTGTCGATATAAAAAATCGATTAAATTGAAATAAAATTTGTTCAAAAATTAAAATACAATTTTTTTATCCATAGAAATAAAAACATAAAGACACAATAAGGATCAAACTTAAATTTTCTCATTTCTACTTCAATTCCTTTCCCTAATGATTAAACTAATTCTAGTAATCACTAAAAATAAAATTGATTGATATTTATATTTATTAAATATTTTTAATTTATACATTAATATTATTAAAATATGAAAGACGAATTTTAAATTTGACGATTAATAAATATTAATTATTAGTAAAATTTTATGTTCTTAAAATTAAAAAATTAAATATTTTTATTTTAAAAGATATAGATTAACCTTGCATATAAAAAGAATTAGAGAGAAAAAGAGTCGGATAATTAAGAGAAAGTGAGAAAATAAATTAATTGGTGGGACCGAGTATATTTTAATCATATATGATATATGGTATAAGACCTATGCAAATGCAACCTGTTGTGTGTCTCTTCCCGCACTCTCTTTCTTCCCAAATTCCTCACTCTGCATTTTCTTCACCCTTTTGCAATAATCATGGAGTTTCACTCTCTTCCCAAATTCCACCTTCTTCTCTTCTCTTCCATTCTCTTCCTTTCAGCTTTCCACGCTCAGGCTAAAATCAAAGTCAACTACTGCGGTACGTCGCCACTCTCTCTCTCTCTCTCTCTCTCTCTCTCTCTCTCTCTCTCTCTCTTTTGACCTTTTCCTATTTTCATTTTGATCGTGGCAACTTAATCTCGATCAGTTCGATGTAAGACTAGAATTACTTCTCTATATTTATGGGGGCTAAAATGTTGCAGCTGTTATATCTATGTTCATGTTTGTTCGTTCAGATTTGGTTAGATTATGCTTATGGTTATGTTCCTGTCAATTTATTTTTGCTCTCGAAATGATCTTTGTAGATAAGAAGGTGAACTATGCTGTGAAGGTGTCTGGAGTTGAAATATCACCAAACCCTGTGGTCAGTGGCGAGCCGGCTACCTTTAAGATCTCAGCTACTTCTGGTGAAATCTCTTTGTCTTCTTCTTATTTGTCTTGTTTTGCTGTTTTTCAAATTTCCATCAAATAATCACTTCTAAAAGTTTTTTTTATGGGTTTGTTTCAAATTTTCAAGATAACCAGAACCTGAAAACAATCTAAAATCTGATTAAAACTAGAAGCTGTTTATTTTATAAAAAAAAAGTGATTTATATGATTGTAAGTAAAGGAAATAGATCCCCTGACTTTGGAGGGGTAAAGTTACATTTAAACCATTGGATTTGTAATAGTAGATCAGATTGTGACACGTGTACATTTAAGTTAAAATATATTTTGTACACGTGTCACAATCTGATCTATTATTACAAATCCAACGATTGAGATGTGTTAAGTTACCATAACTTTGATATCTCAAAGTCAGAGGATCCGGATCCAGCAAAGGGTCTGTTTAGTAAGTTTCTCCATAAACATTTCTAAGGGAAAAAAAATACCAAGGAAAATCAAAATAAATTTTTTCATAAACTAAAACTTATTCATGAGTTAAAAATATTTTAGAGAAGCCAATAAGAGAGAGCTTCTTCAAAAATAGTTTATGCATAAGTTAGTTTTAGCTTATAGAGTAACTTATTTCTTTTTTCCTTTCTAGTTTGATCTCTTAGAAAGCGTTTCGGAAGAAGTTTATCAAAACAGATCCAACAATAAATTAACTTCTGTTTTTGTTTTTAATCTCCAAAACATAATCTTTAAATTATTTTACAACAGAATCACTTTTTATTTATTTATTTATTTTTTTAATGTAGTACATAGGCCTTTGTATTTGCATGGCAGTATTCTGAAGTGGTGGTTACAGCCTTACAGGACATACTATCTCATTGCATTCAATATTAAGTTGACCACCAATATTTACATTGCATACTTACATTTCAATATTGTTTTTAACTGTGTAACATAATAATTCATATAAAGACCAGCTGTGCGTAAAAGATTCAGAGGGTTTACACAGCCTATTGTTTATATTTTGACTCACTTCATTTGTTCGTTATCAGTTTAATCATTTTAATGTCAGTATGTCACTTATCTATTTTGATGAATTTTAAGTGGAGCTTCTGCCTAACCTTCGTGCAGGTCAAGCTATTTATGGTGGAGAGGTGGTAATTGGAGTTTCATACGTTGGGGTGCCTGTTCATACTGAAAGAATTGATCTTTGTAAAGAAGTAGCCTGTCCTGTTTCTAATGGCAATTTCCTGATTTCTCACACCCAAACATTGCCTTCAATTACTCCACCGGTTAGTTTCATTTTGTCAAATAAACTCTCTTAGCAATGCTGAAAACATTATAAAAATAACATCCTATCATGAAATATAACTTGCTTTGACATCTTTTAGGGACCCCTTCAGCCTTTGCACTTAAATGTATACTAGCATCGTAAACTTACTTCATATAACTCTGATTTTGGGGCTAGATTTTCATTATTGGGCATTTGAAAATTTGCACTTGGTGTGAAATGCACCATCCCTTCTTTGGGGCTTGTAACTTGAAAAATTCTTGCAATATAAAGTTCCCTTTAATCAAGACTAATTATATTAATCCCGTTATAGTGTCAAATGTCTTGTGGTGTACCTTGCAGTAGATCCTAATATGTAATTCTTTTACACAAATGAATCTTGTCTTTGAAAAGTAGGTTTATTGTAGATCCAAACTAATCTTGCTCTCACATAGCTTATTTTCCTTTATATGGATATACTTAAAAAAGTTGTCTCTTTCTATTCTATCTCTTTGACATCATGTATAACATAAATGTGAAGTCACAAGTCATTTTACCACTTGTTAACGTGCAAATAGGTGATATGTTGGAATGCTATTTTTATCTATGATGGTCATAGAGATAGAGTTAACTGAACCTATGTAATAGATTGGATTTGAATCAACTTGTCATTCTGTCTGTCTAAAATAATTTAGCAATCTCTGTTGACTAAACAATATGTGCTATTTTGGGAATGACTAGAAAAGTATTTTGATAGTGGTTAGTTTGGGTACCTTTCTTGGGATTGTGTTTGGTGGGTATGGTATTGTGGTGTCATATTTGGCATTTAGTTGGTCAATTTTCCAGTTAAGCAGTTCATAGTTGAGTTGTATCCTTCGTATTGTTACTTTTTTCTTGGTTACTAAGTTGTTTGCCTTTGGTTGTTCACTTAACTATGATTTTGAGTTTACAACTTTACACAATGCTAGATGCCAAATCAAGTGGCAAGATACATCCAGATTTTCAGAACATGATAGATGAATAATATTATGTAGTTTTCAGAAGCATGTTCTTGGCCACTCTCTCTTCCACATGCATGCATCACTGACTCTTTAATAGTGCAAAATATGTTTTTAAGTGTTCAGCTTTGAAGGTCAATAGCTTGAAAAGGGTGTGGTTTCTCTCTTCTTCTCCTCCTTACATCTTTTTGAGCACTTCTCATTAATGATTCACTTTTTCAGTTTTTCCATAAATGAGGATCACATTATACAACAAGTCACTTAGTTGAGGTATCTTGGATCTTTTCATCTCCCACCTCCATCCTGCTATAGTAAGCTAGAAGGAGGTGGGAGATGGAAATGGAAAAGTTAGGGCAGGTGCTGGGATGTGTACTTTGCTAAATGCTAACTCTCGTGGTTTCAATATAACAATACCTATCTTGCTGAAGGGACTCTGGGATGAAATGTGCATTCCATGGTGTGACACTGTCTAAATCTTAGAAAACGATAGCTGAATGTATGTTCTTCACTAAGAAGAACGGGACTGCCAATGCCATCCTTGTGAATTGCGAGTGGTTGAGTACCCCTCCCCTCAAATGATATTCATATTTTGTTTGATGCTTGATCTCCCCTCAAATTATATTCATGTTTTGTTTGATGCTTGATCTGAGCATCCAAGGTAATACACCGATTGTCACATATTATACTGAAGTTTTAGTTGGGTGTTGGACACAGAATCACGGTGTAAAATTTTATTGATCTCTTTTTTCTTGGTTTAACCTTGTCTTAGATAACAAATTTCTGTTGAGGTGAATCTTTTCTGTTTTCATTGAACATTACCTTACTGGCTTCATTTCATTGTCTCCGTTTGTTTTTGCAGGGACCCTACTCTCTGAAGATGACACTGAAGAATGATCGTGACGAGGTTTTAACTTGCATCAAGTTTAATTTTAAAATCGTTCTTGGATCTTTTGTGTCTGATGTGTGAAGGGTGTAATTTTCATGACTGATCTGGGAAACTTGTTTGCCTTGCTTTCAAAGTGTTTTATTGTAATGTGTACTGTATACACCATTCATCTTTCAAGATTCATATCATGTAAGGCCAATATTCTCTAATGTCACAGTCATGTCCATGTCCATGACATGATGAGAGAGATGCTGTTATATAAGGCTCATGACTGATTCTTTCTATGAACTTAGGAGTATGACTTGCATAATGCAATCCCTACAATTGAATAGGAAAATATATGACTGTTGAAAAACTAATCTAACAGTGCTTGGTTTGAGAGGGAATGGGAGGGGACAGGAGAAGAAATTTTATTTATTTTAATTCCTGGTTAAAATATTTAGAGGGTGTGAGTGTCAGCAAACCAAGGAAACAGCAACAAGGTTAAAGGAGGTAAAAGAAAGCAAATAAACTTAGCAAAGGTGGTGAAAGCAAAGCATATGAGAAAATTAATTCCTCCTCTTTTATCTTCATATATGCTCTTAATTTTCGCTTTTCCATACATACAATTTTAGCGAAGGCAAATAAGAAGTAATTCTTTGTCAAGGCATATATGAAATGACTTAATTTTGTCTTCTTGGTTGATTAAGTGTAAATAACGGGCCTTTTATTAGTTCACATGAGAATTGTATTTTTGAATTCTGTAATTTGTTTTATTAGCTTAGTGAATACTGAATAGTGGTCAAAGAGCTGGAAAACTTCATCAATGACATCTCATATTTTGTAGCCCAAAAATTATATATATAAAGGACGGTTACACTGGTGTAACTTTTACTAAGTACTACACTGCTCAATAACTTTATATAAATGTGAATTTTGAAAATTTAATTGTTAGATTAAAAGTTCATATATCTTAGATCATATATATCAAATTTTATATTAATTTAAGATGATTTGATACTTCATTCTCATAAAACAAAATTGACGTAATATATATATTTTAAAATATATTAAAATATGAACACTTTAATTACTTTCAAGTTGTTCAATTTTAACAAAATTTGACATATATGATCTAAGAGATATGAATTTTCAATCTAATGGTTGGATTTTCAAAATTCACATTTAATATAAAGTTATTAAGCGGTGTAATACTTAGTAAAAGTTAGACTTCCAAGATATTTCACTTAGCTATTTATCGAACTTAATGAAACACTCATTCTATTTTGTTTGACGTTTTAAAATAAAAAATATTATAATTTGCTTATCATTTCATTGATTTCATAATATCAATGAAAATTAAATGTATTTTTTATATATTATATTGTTAATTATTTATCGTAAAGTAAGAAAAATATAAAAGAAGATAGATTATACAAGATATAATTATCAAGAGAGATAAATGATATATTAGTAAAATATATAATAATTTTTATGAAATTTAGAATATTAATTATATTTCTTTATACTTATGTCTCTATTATTTTTATTATTATTATTATCATGATCATTATCATTTTTATTATTATTGTTACATCATTTTTATTGTTATTATTATTTTTATTATTATCAATATTAATATTATCACTAATAAATATAACTATATAACTATGAAGATAATAAATGTGACCATGTGATATTAGTGTTGGTGAAAGTAGTGAATGACACATGGTGAGTAGCTGTTATTTATTTTTTATTATGTTATGCACAAAAGCAATTAATATATTGTGACACATGGTGAGTAGGTATTATTTATTTTTTATTATGTTATGCACAAAAGTAATTAATATATTGTGACAGATGGTGAGTAGGTGTTATTTATTTTTTATTATGTTATGCACAAAAGCAATTAATATATTGTTTTGAATGGTAAGAACAATGATATTTTTAAAAATTAAGAGGTCAAATTTAATATTAAAAAATAAAAAATTAATCGTATATATTTATTTTGCTGCTCAGTATATTTCAAGTCGAGCGTACAAAATTAATAATTGATATGCGCATAGTCCATTTGGTATATGAAGTATTTTTTTTTTTGTTATGTAGTCTTTAGAGTAATAAAATTATATAAGTAATATTGAAAATATTAAAATCATGTTATTAATTTTTTTAAATTAGCTTCTCAACATAAATGAATTATCTCAACTTCCATATAAATTAATGGATTTTCAATATTTTATAATTTTTTTTATATAATTACATTATTCTAGAAACTACTTAGGGCAATCAGTGGTGAGAATAATAGTAGAGACCATGATGGGACTAAGTTAATGATTTATTAACCCCAAGCGTGTGGTTCAGCAGTAGGGGTTGATCCATGCTTAAACAAGGTCAAGGGTTCAAATTCTACTTTGTGTATGCAGTCGCGTTAAATCTTGGTTCGAATTGTAGTGAGGAGATTAGTCACTGTTGTCGGGAGTGATACTCCATGGATGAAATTTTTTTTGATGATTTATTATTATTAATTTAAATTTTTTTTTTTTTGTCTTTGATTATTGCTGAAATATATATTTTTTTCTATTCAAAGGACTGAATTGATAATTTTTCTTTATTTTATTTTAGTTTATAATTTTGATTATTACTATTTTGTTTAATTTTTTTGTATGTATTTTGCAAGCCAATGCTCCGGGTTCTTCTGATTAGGGTTTTCAGATTTTCACTTTACTCTCACTTCGTAATCCTCATCAGCTGCAAATGATTATTTCTTCCAATCAATAATCGAAGAACACAACATTCTAATTCCTCTTGCGTTTCGTTTCGCTAGATCGATAATCGAAAGTGTCCGGTGATTCGGTACGTCATAGAGCTCCGTTGAAATAGTTTTTTTTTCCATCTTTTCGTTTTTTAGTTTTCCCCTTAAATTGCACGCTCTGTTCACTTGCAGCAGTTTGCTATCTTTGATTCACTTAATTTTTTAGTTTGGTTTCTCTAACCCTAGGATTCTATAACTTGTATCCATTATACAGACTCATATGACATGATGGGGTTCGTTTGGATTTCAGTTCCCAAATTCTGTATGAAACTATGAGTTATTTTGTACTATCTGTTTCAATTTAGTATTGGAGTGTTTCATATGAAGCCAAAACATGGATACATGCATATGATCACGTACAATGGTAGTGTGAGTTATGTGGTTAAGTGATTGGTTTGGGTTTTTGTGGCTTTGGTGTCTCAGAGGTTGTGTTCACATAGGAGTTGTTTGTGACAATGAGACGGCAGGGGCACTATGGGGATCCATCTGCCAACACTTGTGTTGGTGGCCAGATGCATTATATGGCGGGTCAAAGGGCAGAGGCCAAGTCTGGTAATTTTGAAGGACGGCTAGAGGCCTTTACTCCAGAGAGAGAGAACCCATATGCGAATTCAAAGCCAGAGGGTCAGTGGAGATGGGAAATGGATGAATCAAAGATGTCCAATTCAATGACATCTCGTAGCATGTTTAATGAAGGCAAGTGTTATTTTGTTGCCTCTTCACTCTTGCTTATCCTTCTTCTATTAACTTAGCTATGCTCTGCATTTGGATTTACGAAAACAATTGTTATTTTTGAATATGTCATGCAATGGATACAAATATTGTGACGCTGTAAGTAGATGTTGTTTTTACAAGTTTTCGTGGATAAAAATAGTGACTAGTTAGCGAAAGGTATATTTTCATTTTTGCCAAGGTTAATATATTCAATATTGTTTTTCATGAAATTGAAAAAAATAGTGTCTCAAAGGGTTGGTTTTCACTAAAATGGTGGGATCTATGAGCAGACTTATGAGGAGCATAGTGTTTATGTATGATATACCTGCCTCTTTTTTATGTTATTTCTAGAATTAAAGCTCATGATGCTATCATGACAGAATAACTCAAACTGCATGTGTACAAAATTTTAAATAAAAAAATTCAAAAAATTAAAGTGGTGAAGATCAGAGAGAGAGGGAGAGTACAAAGAAGATAAGGAAATGAAAGGATTAAATATATTTTTGGTCCCTAAAAGTATGACATTTTTTTGTTTTGAACTTTGATTCCTATAAAAGTTTATTTGTTTTTGGTCCCATATTTAACAAAAAATGTGGTTTGAGTCTCTTATAAGGGACTAAAAGAAATGTATAAAATTTAAATAATTAGAGACTACTTTTGAAAAGAGTGAATATTCTCAAGGTCCAAAATATATTTAAGCCAACAATTTATGTGCTATTATTAGTTTATAACTATAAACCTATAACCTCATGTTTTGTTAATGTATAAAACGATGACAATGGTAAAGTAAGTCAAAGTCATAATTTTAAAAAGATTGGACAAAAGGTAAAAGTAGGACATGTTCTTTTGTTAAAAATAGAGATAGAGATAAAAAAACTTAATCCATTGGTTTCTGTCTTCTTGAAATATAAGTGCAAGCTGATGTGTTATAAGTATAGGGATGAACATTTAACCATTTACTTTTTGATTTTTTCTTTTTCAAGTGACTGATTCAAGGCATGTTATTTTACCCAATTTTACAAGATCATGCAATGTTAGTTTTGTGTTTTTTCTCCTAAAAGAAAAATTGTTGTTGTCATAATTAAGATAATGTTGCCCATTGTTGCATTGTAATATGTGTCTTTGTGCAGAGAGTTATAACTTCTCTACTAGAATGAGAAAACACTTAAAGTCCCTGTAGGCTATATAATTGTTAACCTTTCTACCATGTTGCAGCGTGAAGGTTTTTGTTTTTAAATTAGAAGTGAGGTAATAACCGAATACCTTTGATGGTCCTTTGTAAAACAGATTAATGATGATATCATGTGACTTAATTGGGAAGCATAATCCTTTCAAATGCCGTCCTATCCAATTTGTTGCTAAATGCATACTGTTATTCACATTCCTGACATCCTTTCTGGGTTATCTATTTATAGAATTTGCTTCTTTTTCAATGAACACAGTTAAAAACATTTCTTGATGTATAGGTAATGAATTTAATTCTTTCTGTCTGCTCTTAAGACATACGTTGGTTACATTGGTATTCATTGGTAACATTGGTATTCTAGTTCAGCAAACATGGTGGATTTTCAGCACCTATCATTACTTTGAATTGTTATCATGTTTGGCATTTTTATCATGGAAATAGTTTTCAAACTCCTAAACTTAGGGGAACCATTTCATGTTCTAGTGTAGGTCAAGGGGTTGATGCTTCAAAGTCCTATTTTCAAGGGCAGAGCCGGAACAACAATGATTCCAGATCTCAGGCTCACGAAGAAGATATGGATGTTGGATATGAAGGAAATCATATATCACAAACTTTTGAAGGTCTTGAGCAGAATTTTCGTGATGACATTATTAAACTCACTAAAGAACAGAATGACGCTGAAGATGCAGAATATGCCAGGCACAGAGAGGTTTGTGTTAAACATAAAACATGAACAGTATTAATTTGTTTCTGTGTTGAATAGCCCAAGTCTTCTACACACTTTGCAACTTTTTGTCTTTTTTCTTCTTTCTTTTTCTTAATAGATGAACTCGTAATCATGCAATCCTGTTGATGGACTGGATCCAGTGGTGCGGACCTCACTAGCAATGTTTGTTAAAGTTGCGATCTTTAATCGTAAGATCATGTGATTATACAATCTGCTACAATTTGTCCATGCTGGATCGTGCATATGATCAGACTGGTGTGGGATTGGGGTGTGATTGTGCGATCTTCGACCCCTTTTGATCTTGAAAGCTAATTTTTTTTTCCTCATAAAAAAAAATCTTCCATTCACAGCGTGACCCTATCTGCTCACTCCCTTGTGTGCAGCTCCTTTGCTATTTTCAAACCTTGGACATCAAAGCCGCACCACCATGGCCGGTCTGTGTTGCCCAACAGGGGCCTCCTTAGTGCCGCTGTTCTTTGTCACTGCAAAGTTGTGTTCCGCTCTCCACATTTGCAGTCAAAACTTCTGAGATAGGAGACAGTTGAGCTGATGGTGTCTTAAGGCACAAGGTCTTAGGGTTACAGTATAATTAGGGTTGCCAGTATCGGCCCAACAATTTTTTAAAGTGTTTTTCTCTTTTTTGTTTTAGTTTGTCAGTCCTCTATTTCGAGTCAAGTTTACTAGCTTTTTTTTTTATTTGTTTTTTAAATAAGCATTGCATGTAATATAATAAATAAACTACATAATAATAGTAATAAAAATATAACAAATTATATTAAGCATAACATATAATATGATAAATTAAGTAATAGTAATAAAAAAACTAAATAAAACATTACATATAATTATGAATTTTGTGTATATGTACTATATATAAGTATTTTAGGCAGGAATGTAGGATCCTAGGATCTGAGTTACAATCCTGAGTTATTAGTTTTTACCTCCCTCCTGATTCTAGGTAGGATATCGATTTTAACAACCATGCTCACTAGGTTTAATTCACCTCTCGGGCATCAACACACTGAAAACGGGACAAATAATGAGCCATCTGGAGTCTAGACTGCTTCATGGGCATTTAGATTTTATAAAATAATGATCATAATTATAAAATCAATTAGATTTTTTTCTCCAATAGTTTACCAGACTTCCAAATCTGAAGCTTATTCCTAATATTCATATTAAAAACTTGACCTCTCATTTGTGACTTGTCTTAGCTATGACTTGCATGCATGTGGTTTGGACAATCTTATTTTGTAAGAGGGTGGTGTAAGACCCGTTTTATTATACTCTATAGTCAATAATGTCTATAGAAATTAAGTCAGTCTCCCTTATTTTTAGCTAAAAAGGCATGGCCCAAACATAAAGATGCCAAAAAGAAGAAATGCATGTATGCTCAATCCTCTAGTCTTGTTTCCTCTGTTAGAGAATAGCTGCACTTGCTTCTCTTTGTAAGATTTGGGTTCCACATTGGTATAAAACTTTATGGGATTTGTTGAACAGTTTGTTTTAGAAGACGTTACAGATACTTCTGAAGCTGTAAAACTTTTTATAGCTTTTATAGAAAGTCAGAAGCTGTAAAACATTAAGGTATCAGATACAGATCCTCTTTTAGAATTATCCATTTGCATGGATTGAACTGCTTCTGAGGAATGTAAGCTTATCAATGGGTTGTTAAGTTGTGTGTGTTTGGATAATTTTTTCCCTAAGTACTTATAGGAGAAGCAAATAAGAAGAAAAAAAATGAAATAAGCTTTTTTCCTTGTATTTTAAATAATCTACGCCACTATGTTTTGAAACTGGATATATGCAGCACACCTATTCATGTTGAATTCTGTGGATTCTTTTATTTGTATGAACTCAAACTATTTCTCAATTCCATTGATCTTTTAACTATGTCCCACATATTTTTCAGAAAATAAATGCAATCAATGCTCAGTACGAAGAAAAACTGGCAGCACTCCGAGCTCAGCATAGCAGCCGCAGAGCTGAATTTTTTCAAAGGGAGTCACATGCTAGGCAACAGCAGTACCAGCAAATCATAAGGGATCCTTACCCCAGCAGTGGAGTGGCACCCCGGGATCCTCATGCACCCCGAGACCCTCATGGTTACAACAATGTGAACGCTTCAGGTGCAGGTGCAGGTGAAGTGCAACGAGGCTTTTCTGCCGATCACTTTGATCCTTACAGAGAGAGAGCTCGATTTCTTGGGAGTGGTAGAGATCAAGGATTTGAACCTAGAGGTCCATATCCTGGGGGCCGTGTCTATGACACTGGTTCACGCTTCTACAATTGAGTTTTGACCCGAAGGTTTATCTTATTGTGTTTCTACTGCAGGTGAAATTGCTTATATTGTCATAATGTATGTTTTATCATCTTGCCACCCCTTGTAACCCTGTTTGTGGAAATTAACGTTTCTTAGCAGCTGTTGTTTAAGATCAACAATGGAGGTGCACACTTTACATTGGTATGGTGCATTTAGATGTAGGATTTCTAGGATATTTGTTGTTTGTGTTTATGAAAACCAATAACATTCAAATCTATGAAATACAATACCATTGAATTCAACTGCATAAGAAGAGGGGTGGCATTGCTTGGATAACTTGTTGCAAGCATCCATACCAACCACGGAAGAAGCATAGCAAAGCACGAAACCTTATGCGCCTGCTGCTGCTCTTCGGTGCTTCTGATTCCGACCAAGGAGTAAAAAACGTTAAATTAAACAAACTAAGAAAAGAAAAATACAGCAGTTTGGCTTGTTTGCTTCTAAAATTGAAACTAAGCACAGAGTACATAATTGCCTCTAAAAGCTCGATGTATAATAGGGTAAAGTTAGTGATAAATTTCATTGCCGAGAGTTTACGAAGAAAATGCTGTGGGTTTTCCTGTTGTCAATGAATGATAAATCGTAGGATGTTTGTAGGTTCATAAATTATGGCTGGCAATCAACCTGCAAGGAAAATTGCGCAACAATAGATTTTAAGTTTTTAATTATTGGCATTGTGCCAAGTTGATGGGTCACACAACGAGGAGGGAATAAGGGAACTCTACAGAATTAAACTCTTGATCGTAGTCCGTAGATAAAGTAGAGAATAAGATAGGAAAGTAATCAAGAAAACAAGAGCGCAATTTTCAGACAATCTATCTTTGAGCAGGAGACAAAATGTGTAACAAAGTTACTATGGTATTTGTTGGCTAACACACTCTTAAATAGGCATGACATTCTAACCTGATCTTGTGGATATCGTTCCAAGAATCGAAATGGTCCCAATTTGGATAGGGAAAATCCGTTTTAATCGGGTTCGGATTTTTTATGATTGGCAAAATTGTTCATGACTCGTTTAGGAATAACCAATTCGTGCGGCGGTTGAAATATCACAGGAGGAACTATAACGAATCCGGGTATTTGGAGTTACGAAGGGGTGGCCAGAGCACATATTGTGTTTACGGGTATGTGTTTTTTAGCGGCTATTTGGCATTAAGTTTATCGGGATCTCGAAATCTTTTGTAATGAACGTACTGGAAAACCTTCGTTGAATTTGCCCAAAATTTTTTGATGTTAATACCTGTTTCACCCTCGTACCTACCTCCACCCTCGTCCCGCTTAATAATATAATTACAAAATTATCCTTACATATTATTTAAACTATTCGAGAGGCATTTTGGCAAAAAAGAATATAAAAATTTGTATTATCTTACTTTTTTTTAAAAAAAAATTCTTCATATTTATTAGAAATAAAAAAAAAACATCTTGGAGCGAGAGTGGGGTGAGAAAACCCAAATCCTGTTGGGGGCGAGAATGGGTACCAAATTTTATCTCCAACGAGTATCGGAGGCAGGAACGGTTTAAATCTATGGGGGCAGGGGCGGGGAACATAAAATCTGCCCCATCCTGTTACCATGTCTATTGCTAAGATTAACTCGCTACGCTTAGTAAAACAAACGAAATTATAATTTTTTTATTCTAAATTTTAGTTTAATTTATTTTGATCATTTTAGAATGGTCATTATTCTTTATCTTTTAAATATGGGTTAATTTTATCATTTGAAAGTGGTCATTTCATGATTTTATATTATTTTTTTTTACTAATTTTAGGCATACAATGTCTCATTAGATTTATGTACATGAAAATTATAAAATTTAATTGATTTTTAACCCAAAATGTTACAAATAATACAAAATAGCATCAAAAGTAAATTCTACAAATAATCTGATATTAGATTTCTTTTTTTATTGTTGGACATATTTTCATGTCATTTTCAATATGTTTACTCCTTTTTGATATAAATATCAATTGAGTTTAATAATATAATTTAATCGTAAAAAAAAACCATGCAAGATATTTAATTGTAGTGATTTTTATTAACATCGACACTATTAACTCTAAAGACATATTTGATAAAATGGAAGTATTTTTATGCACAAGTATTATATCATATTCCTTACAATCATGAATCTAAATAATTATAATTCTTAAAAATGAATAAAATATGTTTGATATAATCATAAACATTATTGATTTTGAGAATATTTATTTTTAAGAATATAATAATTTTACAGTTTAGTTTTAGTAGAACTTCCATAGAAATTATAATTATTTATCACATTAAGTGAGTTAATGAAGATAAGGTGATATTTTTACTGCAAGAAAACTTTTTTTCAACTTGAAAATTTAGGTTTTCACCTCTCCGTTGCAACGATTTGTGGGAAAGCAGAGGTAAAAAATATTTTCCGGTTTCTTGTGAATATTATTTTCTAAATAATAAATCAAATATGATAAACAACGTTATCAACTTCAAATTCTTGAAAAATTTTAAACTCTACCAAACGCCACTTAAAGAACTAATCTCTCTCTCTCTATATATATATATGTCATTTTCAGAAGAAAAGAAATCTGTCATAATTTTATATTAAGCAACATTTTGTTTCTGTATTTAACCTTTTTTTTTTAATGCCACTGAGAATTGCTCATTTTTAAAATTTTAAAATTTGAAGCTATAAAAAATATAATTATAAATATACCTTGTCACTCATTTAAATATTTTTTGCTTCCAATTGTAATGCATTTAAGCTTTAGCATGAATTAATTAGTGAAAGAATCTTTCATTTTTTCCTTTGCTTCAAAAAAAAGAATCTTTCATTTTTCCTTTTCTGATCGCATAAACAATACATCAGCCTGCACTTTCTATCGGTAAACATTGCTGTGTATGTATTTCTTATGATTATTTTTGTTATTCTGTCATTTGCTCCATATATTTGAGTCATACCCTTGGAAACTTGTCTATTATTTTTTTAATACTCTCTCACATTATGGTTTTTTCGAATAAATTTTTCCAGAAGTATTTCTAGAAAGAAAGATTAAGGGAGAAAAATAAAATAATTTTTTTCATAAATTAAAATTAATTTATATATAAGTTAATTTGTAAAAATTCTTTTATATAATTATAAAAAAAATTATAATTACCTTATGTATTAACTAGCTTTAATTTATAAAGAAATTTATTTCATCATTTTTTCTTATTTATTTCTCCGAAGGGTATTCTTTTTTTGGAGAAGTTTATATGTATTATATGCATATGTCTTACTATTTTTCTAAGGTGCAATCTTTGGTATAATGTTTGGCATGGTCTTTTGGCTGTAAAAAGTGTTGGGATAAAATTTCTTAAGCCAATTAGAAATTTTCTATTAATAAAAAATTAAGAACCGTTGTTTCAGATTACAGAGTTAATGATAATAACACGTACCTGTATCCATTGACGGTGATCAAAAGGTTGCAGCGGAATAGTCTTTTGGTGCAATGATCTTCCTCAGCCAAATCACTGGATTCCTTGATGGGACTTGATGTTACTCTTCTGATGGGGAGACAGAGAGACGTGTGTTTCTGATTTGGCATATTGGGGACCATGACCATCTTTATGATTTTAAACCTATTAGGGTTCCCATTAACCCCTAACGGGCCAAATCTGGTTTCCACTTATTTGGGCCCATATTAGTTTTTCCTGTTAGCAGTCTAAAGGCTCACTAAAATTAGATCACTTTTATTGAGCCCAACCAAATGTAAATAACTAATATAAATACTACAAATAATATATATAGCCCACAATAATTATTAGAAATAAAATTTCTAACAATCTCCCACTTGGGCTTCATATTCATTTAAGTATTTATATCACAAAATTCTTTAGGCGCGTAACCTATGCTATTTACTTTTAGACTCCCCTTAAACAATCTGGTCCATCTCATACAACAATAAGGAACCACTGCAGCTTTCATCATTATCTAATGTGACTAAACCACAATGATCACCACAATTGTATGCACTCAATGACATAGATCAAATATGGATAAGTGGCATGGAAATTACATGCAACGTGATCTTAATCATGTTTATTTCCAACTGGTCCAAACTTTATTCTTTATAGAGATCCATTCAAAACGCAATATATATATATTGCACAAAAACAAGCTCAGAATAAAATTATGAACATCAACTTTATTTCTGTAGAAAATCCAAATAATACAAATATCTGGAAAAATTAAAAAATAAAGATGACACAAAACATAAATGAGACTCCCACTAAACTAAGGTACTATAAGGAATTACACCCATATGAGCAGTGTGCTCATGAAAGACTTTAGGCACCAAACCCTTAGTAAGTGGATCAGCTAGCATAAAATTAGTCCCTATATGTTCTATAGAAATTTGCTTATTCTGAACTCTTTCCTTAACAACCAGAAACTTTATATCAATGAATTTTGACTTGGTTGTACTCCTATTGTTATTGGAATAAAGAACTGCAAAGTTATTATCACAATAGATTTTCAATGGCCTTTCAATGCCATTAACCACGCGTAAATTAGTGATAAAATTTCGCAACCATATCCCATGGTTGGATGCCTCAAAACAAGCAATGAACTCCGCAGCCATGGTTGATGAAGCTATAATAGTCTGTTTAACAGACTTCCAAGAGATAGCTCCTCCAGCCAACATAAAGATGTATCCAGATGTGGAGCGTTTACTGTCTTGACATCCGGCAAAATCAGAGTCTGAGTATCCAATGATCTCTAAACTGTCAGACTTCTGATAAGTGAGCATATATCCTTTTGTTCTCTTCAAATAGCGCATTACACGCTTTACTGCTTTCCAATGCTGCATCCCAGCATTACTTAAGTATCTGCCCAAAACTCCCACTATAAATGCAATATCGGGACGAATACAAACTTGAGCATACATTAGACTTCCCACAGCTGAAGCATAGGGAATCTTTTGCATCTCATTTCTTTCAAGGTCATTATTAGGGCATTGTTTGAGGCTAAATTTGTCTTCCTTGGCTATAGGGGTATCTCCTGGTTTACTATCTTTCATGCCGAATCTATCTAAAACTTTATTGATATAGTTCTCTTGTGATAACCTTATGATACCATGAGAACGATCTCTTAGTATCTTAATACCTAATACAAAAGAGGCTTCACCAAGATCTTTCATTTCAAAATTCTTTGTTAAAAATCTCTTGGTTTCGTGCAATAAGCCTATATCGCTGCTGGCAAGCAGTATATCATCGACATATAACACCAAGAATATATATTTACTCCCACTAAACTTATGATAAACACAATCATCAACTATATTTGCCTCAAAACCATATGAGGTAATAACTTGATGGAACTTGTGATACCATTGATGGGAAGCTTGTTTGAGACCATAGATGGATTTCTTTAGTTTGCATACCATGGACTTTGAGTCACTAGACACAAAATTTTCTGGTTGCATCATATAAATCGTTTCTTCAATGTCACCATTTAGAAACACAGTTTTAACATCCATCTGATGGAGCTCTAAATCATAATGAGCTACGAGTGCCATTATTATTCTAAAAGAATCCTTTGAAGAAACCGGAGAAAAGGTTTCTTTGTAATCAATGCCTTCCTTTTGAGTGAAACCTTTAACAACTAAACGAGCCTTATATCTCTCGATATTACCTTTTGAATCCCTCTTGGTTTTAAATATCCATTTACAACCAATAGGTTTCACACCTTCAGGTAATTCAACGAGATCCCAAACATCTTTGTCTTGCATAGATTTCATCTCATCCTTCATGGCATCAATCCACTTTTGAGAGCTAGAACTTTGCATAGCTTGACAGAAGTTGATTGGATCATCCTCTGTTAAGCCAATACCATCCTCATGTTCTTGAAGAAACACAATGTAATCATCTGGAATTGCACTTTTCCTTTCTCTAGTGGATCTCCTTAATGACACTTCTTGAGATTGTTGAGCTTGCTCTATAGGTATTTGAGGGAGAACCTCAATATTGTCTTGTGTAGGGACAATGTTAGGAATAACTCCATGATTGTCACCTATTACTGGGGTAGGTACTAGAATAGTAATAGGCACGAGGACTTGATCACTGTCAATGACAGCTTTTTCCTCAAAGACAACATTTCTTATGTTCTCCTCCTTCCCAAACTTAACATCCTCAAGGAATCTCGCATTCCCCGTCTCAAAGAATGATCTAGTAGTGGGATTGTAAAATTTATAGCCCCGAGAGCGTTCAGGATAACCAACAAAATAACAGCTAACAGTCCTTGACTCCAGCTTGCTTTCATGCGGCCTATAAGGACGCGCTTCAGCCGGACAACCCCAAATGTGTAAATATTTTAGACTTTGGCCTTTTACCCGTCCATAGCTCATAAGGAGTTTTGTTAACTACTTTACTTGGTACCCTATTTAGGATGTAGACTGCAGTCTTAAGCGCTTCTCCCCACAATGACTCTAGTAAGGAAGAATGACTAATCATACTTCTCACCATATCCTTAAGAGTCCTGTTTCTACGTTCTGCAACACCGTTCATGCTTGGTTTCCCAGGCATAGTATACTGAGGAACGATGCCACATTCCCTTAGGAAAAGCGCAAAAGGCCCTGGACGTTGTTCACCTGATCCGTCATATCTACCGTAATATTCACCATCACGATCAGATTTGATGGCCTTAATTTTCTTTCCAAGTTGAAACTCAACTTCAGCTTTAAAAGATTTGAAAACATCTAGGGATTGAAACTTCTCATGAATTAAAAATAGGTAGCCGTACCTTGAATAATCATCTATGAACGTAATGAAATATTGTTGCCCATTCCAAGATGCCGTAGGGAATGGTCCACAAATATCTGTGTGAATTAATTCCAAAACGTCCTTAGCCCTTTCGGCACCTAATTTTCTAGAATTTGTTTGTTTACCCTTAATACATTCAACGCAAACCTCAAAGTTTGACAAGTCAAAGGGTTCAAGAATCTCATCCGACACAAGCCTCTGAATTCTCTGTTTAGAGATATGGCCTAAACGCTTATGCCATAAAGTGGCTGAGTTCTCATTTATTTTACGCTTCGTACCACGAGAATCAATGTAAAAATTTTCTTTATTGGAACTAACTACATCTAGTAAGTATAAATTATCAATTAAAGAACCAGAACCAACAACATTTGAATTTTTGATAGAGGCTAAATTTATTATTTCCAAATGAACAAGAAAAACCAAATTTGTCCAAACTAGAAATAGAAATTAAATTTCGCCTAAAAGACGGTACAACAAAAGTCTCAAATAAATCCAAATGAAATCCAGCTTTTAATTGTAATCTAAATGTTCCAATAACCTCCACTGTGAACTTGTTGCCATCACCCACATATATAAATCTTTCATTATCACTTGGTGGTCGGCTCTAAAGGCAACCCTGCATGGATACACTAATGTGAGTAGTAGCGCCGGAATCTACCCACCAAGTATCACGTGGTACAAAAGCTAAATTAACTTCAGAACAAACAAAAGAGAGAAAATTACCTTTCTTTACATGCCAAGAGGCGAACTTGGGACACTCTTTCTTCATGTGCCCAGGCTTCTTGCAGAAGAAGCAAGTAGGTGTATTCTCATCCTTTTTGACTTTCTTTAGTTGAGAAGTCCTTTCTACAACATCCTTATTATTCTTTCTCTTCCTATTCTGAGAGCTTGACGCTAAATGAACACTTTCAGTCTTTTCTCTTTGCTGCCTTTCCTCCTCTTGCACACAGTGAGAAATCAATTCATTCAAGGTCCATTTATCTTTCTGAGTATTATAACTCACCTTGAATTGTCCAAAGTGTGTAGGAAGGGAAATCAAAACTAGATGCACGAGCAAGTCATCAGACAACTCTAACTTTAGTGCTTTTAGTTTTGACGCGAGATTAGACATTTCCATAATGTACTCCCTTATGTTTCCTTTACCTTTGTATCTCATAGAGATAAGTTTAGCAAGCAAACTGCTTGCATCAGCTTTCTCATTACTGGTGAAATACTGCTCAACAGCATCAAGAAAACTTTTAGCATTTTTGCTTTCAGAAATAGAGCCCCGAAAAACTTCTGGAACAGATCGCTTCATGATCATCAAACACATTCGGTTTGAGCGTTCCCACTTTTCAACCTTATCCTCATCCGGGTTTTTCGGATTTGGAGTGGGTTTCCCAGCCCGAAGTGCAAGATCAAGATCCATGCAGCCAAGAATTATCTCAACTGCTTCCTTCCAGGCCTTAAAGTTTGTCCCATTAAGCATAGGTATACAATTAATTTGAGCAGATAAGTTAACAGCACTAGCAACAGCAACTGTAATAGAACATAGAAATTAATTTAATTTAATTACATGCTCACAGTAAAATAAAATAAATAAAACATGCAAATTATTTACATAAAAGACCCATTACAAGATACTGAGCACAACATTAATTCTTTGTCTTTGGACATACAAATCAACTTGTTAGTGGTACTGTACTCTCAATGCAACGATCAAATATTGACAATTAATTCTGTCAAATAATAGCCTTTCTTTGGACCGACTATTATTCACATGATTGTAACTTTATAATTGTCACATATTTATCATCACAGGCATGTTATTATTTGGTCAAATTGTGTCTTCCTTTGGGATGAGCACAAATCGCATAAATAATCTCATACTAACATCTATTATAATTTTTAATCAAATTAATTTCTATAATAGGGATTGCTTTGGCAATATATTACATCAATTTATTTAATTAAAAATTACCAGACAAATTAATTAATAAAGAGGGTCTATAATCTGCCAACATTCGCACTCAAATTTGATATATATAAAAAAATATCAATTTAAATATGAACATAATATCAATCAAATTTCAAGAAAATAATTCTTACTCGAATGCCATTAAAAATTCGATAATGTGGAATTCAATATATTAATCATATAATTTTCCCAATTATCATTTAATATAACTCACTTCTGGTGAGAAAATATTCCTTTATTGCATTTTTGCACAATTAACTCACTTCCGATGAGAAAATTAAAAATTCAAAAAATTTCTGCATTTGACAATGTCTTCAGGATCATTGCAAAATTGTTACATATACAAATTTATAACATTCACAGAAAATTATACAATTTCACAAAAATTCTCTTTAATAAAAATTCAATTTTTAATCGATCTCTTTATCCGTATAATCAATTAAACCAAATTGAAGAGAAAAAAAAAATGACCAACGCATTCAAATACACGTATTATCAATGAAGAGAAAAAAAATTGTAACAATACGCTTTAGAATCCCATAACCTAATAACAACGGAGGCTCTGATACCACTTGTTGGGATAAAATTTCTTAAGCCAAATAGAAATTTTCCATTAATCAAAAATTAAGAACCGTTATCTCAGATTACAGAGTTAATGATAATAACATGTACCTGTATCCATTGACGGTGATCAAAAGGTTGCAGCGGAATAGTCTTTTGGTGCAATGATCTTCCTCAGTCAAATCACTGGATTCCTTGATGGGACTTGATGTTACTCTTCTGATGGGGAGACAGAGAAACGTGTGTTTCTGATTTGGCATATTGAGGACCATGACCATCTTTATGATTTTAAACCTATTAGGGTTCCCATTAACCCCTAACGGGCCAAATCTGGTTTTCACTTATTTGGGCCCATATCAATTTTTCCTGTTGGCAGTCTAAAAGTTTACTAAAATTAGATCACTTTTATTGAGCCCAACCAAATGTAAATAACTAATATAAATACTACAAATAATATATATAGCCCACAATAATTATTAGAAATAAAATTTCTAACAAAAAGATTGTAAAGCAAGTAAGAAGTTAGATCTTTGGAGACTTCCAGTGATTTTGATCATTCGTCTAAAGAGTTCCAATATAGTAGCTTCATAAGAACAAGCTGGAGAAATATATGCTGATTTTTCCCTGTAGATAATCTTGATCTGTCAGCTTATATTGCGCATGGAAATGACAAATCTTACCGTACATTTCATTATACAGCATATGTCCATGTAAATGCTGTTCATCTTTTCAATGACCATGTTCATCCTATCAGCAAATTAAGAGAAGATAAAGTCTGAAGCTGTCTATGTTCTTTTCTGCAGAAGAATTTTTGAAGTATATATAAACATATAGTAGAGTAGCACATACATAGTTCAAACACTAAAAGCCTATTGAACCTAGCTAGGTACCATTAATTAGCATTATTGTGAATAAAAAATCATTAACATTTTTGCCATCAAAGAATATGAAAGAAAATCAGTTAAAGTGATTTGGACAAGTACAAAGAAGCCCTCAAGAGAGACAAAGGTAAGACAAGTAAATTACATGAAAATAAAAATGAATATTTTCTGGTAGATGAAATTTATGGATGTGAATCCAAACATATTCTACGTCTTTTTCTTGTTTTTGACGTGAAAATGTACTGTGATGCTGATTAACAACCCTGAAACAAACATGCACTAAGACTTTGTTTTTGTTGTAATCTTACACAGTATATACTACCTAACAAAGGTAGCATTCTTTTGTTATTCACATCAGTAACATTACAAGGTGCATGCATGAAAACGATTAATTGAATAAAATTCAACTATTACAAAACATGCTAATTGAAACACATTTAGAGGAAGAAAAGAATAAATCACCATTGCTATCATCACAGGAGCACAGGATTTTAGCAGTAGTAACGTAACGTAATGTCTGACATATGTTAGTTTTTGAGCATCATGGACCACATTTCCATATTGTTGTTAAAATGTGACAGAAAGTGGTCTTTGATGGATGCAGTACCAAAGTACTTGAGACAGCCTTAAGCGAGTCAAGGACCACTGAATTATCTGTGGCTCTCAGTTGTAAACATATGCTCCCCATTGATAGGACTAAGGATTATTTGTCTTTGCCTACTTCACTTATCTTATCTGCAAATATATATAATTAAAATAGAAGTGGGAATATAAGGTAAAGTTGAAAAAAGACAAGGATGATCAAACTAGACATAGAAGCCAATTATTCTGCTACTTTAGTTAAAGAATACTTTCTGAAAGCAATAATTCGATTAATAATGGCATGTTTGTTGCTTATTGAAAAAAGTGATTTTGATGTGAAATAATATTAGTTTTTAGAAATTTTTTAAAAAAGCAGAAGTTAATTTATATTTGTTTATATATAATAATAAAAATCACTTAAAAAACTATTAGTATTGTAAGAAATTATTTAAAATATTTTATGATTTTAGTTATATTTTACATTCTTTTCATTTCTGATTATTTTGAAAATTTGAGACAAATGTATGAACAACTAAAGTGATTATGGGCCAATTTATTTCAAATTAAAGCAAAAACTATTTGATGTTCCCGATTACTTTGGATGTTGAAAACCTTCTCATCTAATAATGGGAAAACTTGAATTTTTTGTACTTTTATACTGCAAGTTTTCTATATGAAGCCCCTTTATTTTTCCACTGAACTTATGCCAGTCTCTTCGCATAGAATAATGAGATTTTATTAGCTCTACTTGCGTCTCAATTTCTTATTTTATATATTGATCATCTCATCATTCTATTGTTTAAAAATTTTCAATTTAATTTAGTGCTTTAATTTGCAATACAGTACTTATGCTCCTTCTTGTTTCACTCTTGCTAACTTGTCAATATCGTTTGCATTTGTTGCATTCGACAATGTTTGCAGAAGACAAAACTGTTGACAAAAGCTATTTTCAGAGGTTCCTTGATGTGGACTAAAAATAGAAAATATAGACAAAAAATTGTTATAATTAGCACAAATTATTTGATACTTATGTTTTTAAATTAAGGATAAAGGTTCGATCTCTATTTTGAATATGAAATTATAATTGAAATTTTTTTTTTTATTTTTAAAGTGAAATATCTCTATATTGTTCCTATCTTTTTTTATTAATCATAATTAATAATAAAATGTTACTTAATTTTTATTATTAAATAATAATTTATTATTTACAATTTTTTAATCAAACAGGATCTAAGGTCAAGTCTAGATATTTAATTATGAACATAATATAAAAAAAATAAAATGAAAGTAAATGAAGTAGAATGAATGACATTTTTAGTTACTTTGTGATAGTTTAGAATAAAATTTTCATTACTTTAGTAGTTATGATAGATTAGATTAAAATGTTATTTTATTATTAGTTGAATATTAAATTTCATCCATCTGACTATTAACGTTAAATAATTAAATTTACTTAATATTATACACCAATATCAACTTATATAAAAGGTACATATAAATGAGTGTTTAATTTATTTAAAATTTTCTATGCATGATTCCTAAAATGATAATGTCAACTATTAAATTTGTCAAAAAAAGAAAATTTTGTAAAAAAAAATATAGAACAAAAAAACTCTTTAAAGTAAATCTATTTGGGTTACAGCTTTGATGCATTGTTTTGTAAAGAACGCAACTAACAAAAAAAACGAGGACACATGCAATGTTATATGACAACTAGAGTGACTATGACTAGCTAGCAACATGGACCATTTTTGAAAGGTTATTCTCAAAGCATACAGATCTATCAAAAGATTCACTCAGCTGGTAAAGGAGGAAAATGAGGGTTTAGGTTGACAAAGGGTAAAAGAGTAATTTGCATAATGATAAAAAAAATTTCCAATTCCCTCTCATAATATCTATCCTTTGGGGACTGGGGAAAGAAAAGTAGGAAGAAAAGGATAAAATGTAATGAAATATACATTTTATCATCTTCATTTTATTCATTATAATTGGGCTTCCTGAAAAATAAAATTAACTCGTAAGTTTTCTGTACATTGCACTGGTATTTCTAAATTTAAATAGAGTATATAAATAAAATAAATTAATAAAACTTCTGAATTAGGTTTTGCGGGGGGGGGGGGGGGGGGGGGGGGGATATTCTATTAGTAGGTTATTTATAATGACATGAAGACGCTTGGTGATTTGTCCTGAACTCAGACTTTTGATATGTATTTGTTAAACATATCAATTCACATAGTAGTGAAGAGATTAGTAATAAAGAAGATAAAAAATTTAATTTATCAATCCACATATACTTGTATTTATAACTATTTAATATAATTTTTATGCTAAATAAGTAAATTAAAATTTGATTAAATTGAATTACGTAAAGAAATAATTAATTGTACAAATTTAAAGACAACAATAATTTGGATAAAATTAATATATGATAAAAATAGTTGGAAATTGATTCATTAACTTTTTCTATGTAAAAATTTATAAATTTTTTATTTAATCTGTAATTAAATAGTTAATTTAACAGCACACAAATATTTAAACTTTAATTTTTTATGTGAGAAATTTTAGGTTGTTTAAGAGAAATTTCAATTCTTTAATAATTTTTGTTAAATAATCTTGCATTTTTTTAGGGACTAAAAGTTGATTGATGAAGTTTATCCCAATTATTTGTTAATAAATGTCATTAGTGTTTTCTCCATATCATAGTTTTAAAAGGGTTTCCTAACCTTAATCAATTCTAATAAATTATATATTGGGTGATCAATTCAAAACAAACATTAAGAATATAAGAAAAAAATAGTTAATTGAATAATACATTTATTGAATGAAAAATAGGAAAAAAAATTACATAATTTTAGTTACCTCAATCTTCAACAATAGGAAATTTAGTCGTTCATGACTAAAGATTACAACTCTTGATTGATTCTTAAATTAATCTCGTAGAAACCTCTCTAATCTCTGCTAAAATTGTATTAAGAAAATGTGTTACAATGTGCAACCCTAAGACCTTTAAAAACCCTAATTTTATAATAATTCCTCATGGGCTTTTGAGTTATGTCCAGTCACTCAAAATATCCATGCATGTTGTCTGCTTTGAGCGACCAATTTTATATGTTCAAGGGTGTTTTCTGTCTTTACTCACTCTAAACAAATTTGTGGTAGTTCTGAGCGAATTCTTCTTATTTAGAGTGATGATTTTTTGCAATCTAAAATGATGTTTTCCCTTTTAAACTTGTAACTTCCAAATTATTTTATCTTGTGTTTCATTAAAAAAACATAAAAATACCTAATATTTAAATAATTAAATTAAAATTAAAATTATTTATTGACAGTGTTTTGTGACCAAAACAACATTTAAAAATATAATGTAAATCAATAATTGTCTAAATTGAATAAAATATGAATAAATATTTATTGATTATTAACTTTTTTCCATTTAATTTTTAATTTATAAATGATGTGTGTAAAATTTGTATTTTACTTTAAGCCAAATAAATTTTATTAGAATAGGTTGGAGTAACTCTAGAGGAGAGTATCACTCTTTGCATAGAGTCGTTTATACTTACAGTTGTCTTGTGCTCAAAGATCAAGAATGAAAGTTGGAGATCGCATAGGGCAAGATGAAAGACAACACCTTGAAGATCCAACTATATACGAGATTATTAATCGAACTTTTTCCTACCCTTTACTATGTTATACTCATGATTTTTTTTTTTTGGATGGATTTTTCAATGAGTAATATCATGATTTGGGATTGTAAACTTTCCATGACTGAGTAGTTTCTTGTTTCTACGGATTGGGGAGTGGGATGTATTAATGATTTCTTTTGAATTTATCTTTTTTTTTTCCTTCATTTTTTTAATATTAAATACTCACTATGTTTTTTTTATAAGAAAAAAAATATATTTTATACATATTAAAGAAATTAGTTATTTAAATTAAATTTTTTTAATTTCATAACATTCTAAATTATTCTTGTTATAAATGTTAAAAGAAGTAGTATAATTGAAAAATTATACATTATACAAAAAATATTTTAAGAGGAGTATCATTACATGAGATAAAATTAATTAAAATTTGTTCGTATTTAAGAAAAAAAAATGTGTTTTTTTCTCTTATAATAGATGACAGATAGAATATATTAATTCTTTATGTTTGAGTTTGATTGTTTCATATTCATATGAATTTAGAACTTCTTTAATACAAGTTAAACATATTTTTTTAGAATTTCTCTACTAGAAATAAAGAATATTTTTTTTAGTAAATAAACTCTCAAAAGTGTTTTTAAGTTTGTATCTAAACAAACTATTAAAAGTTAAGGAAAATTCTAAATTAAATTTAAAATTAAAAATTCTAAAACTGAACGTAAGGATTCAAAACAATTATATGCTTTTGGAATTTTTCTTTGAATTATCCCACGTAGAAGAGTAGTGTGAAAGAGAGAAGAATTCCTATTAGTTGAGATGTGAATCCAAGACATAAGAGAGGTTCTCTTGTGCGAGAATGAGTGCTTATCATTTCTTGTAACTTTCTATTGAGAGACTCAAATTTATAGGGTGATAAACTATTGAGAGATAATTTTTTAAGTTTATCCAAAAAAAAAAGTGTAATGATTATTTGTTGAGATATGATGTATTAGCAAATTAAATTACATTAAATTATGCGTCTTTCTCTATTTTTATATGTGATATATTTTTGAGTGTTCATGTATTTGATCCTTTGTTGGAAGGTTTCCCCCTAAAACAAAGCACATAACCTAAACTAAAAAAAACGAGGTAACCAATATATATAACATACATTACAATGTCCAGTTGACTGAGTTTAATACAGATTATATAAGAAACTGTCATGTTCACGTCTAACAGAGGAAGTTAGTTCTCACAGCCTTATGAACTACTAAGGTTTGAATTATTGTTGAAAAATATTTTTAAATTTAGTACTCAATCCCATTTCGAAAAAGAATATTTCTAAAGAAAAATACATGTGAGAAAATAAAAAACCTAAAGCTTTTAATTATTAGTATAAAATAAATAGGACTTTATTATATCATGCATGTAGCATGTGTTGCATAATGTCATATGTCCTACCAAGTGTGATAAAGTTGGATAGAATAAAAAAAAATGAACCATCTTTTTTAGTCATCACCACTATAGTGCTATGAATTCCACCATTACCATATCAATATCTCTCCCCACCCACCACTTTTGGCCATCACCGTTACACACTTCCAATGGAGGCCAGTTTTTGTTATGTATAACTTTTTCTTTTGTACCTTTTTAACACAATGAAGAATTAGTTATGTCTCATTATAAATTATCAAAGTTAAATTACATATTTATTTCTCTATTTTTATTGATTCTTAATTTTAGTCTTTTTTATTTTAAAATGAGATTTCCTTATTTTTAAAATATGAAATTTTAGTCTTTCTATTAATTTAATATCATTGATTGTTAAATTTTAATATTATCTAATATTTATTATTATTTAAGTAATGCGTATTTACTAATATGATGTATGTAAATAAAATTTAAAAATAAATACAAATTTTTTAATATATATTTTTTATGAGTGATTAATATTTATTTTATTAATAAAAATTTTATTTATATATTTTTTTAATATTTTTTATTTTAAATATAATGTTATTAAATTTTATATTTATATTATATTATTTAAATATAAATAAATGTTAAAATTTAATATTTTGTAATTTTGAAATTAGAAAAATTAAATATTTCTATTTTAGAATAAAATGATCAAAATTACATATTAATAAAAATAGAGAAATAAAAAATGTAATTTAGTAGATTCGAAACGAAATATCCGTACTTGCTATGAGGAAGTGTATGTAATAAGTATATATAAAGTTATATAAGCTGACAGTGACAACAATTAATCCTTTTTTTTTTTTTCTTTTTACGAGATAATTAAGATTGCTTGCAATTATCCTACCATTTTAACTCTATATATCCATAAGTCTTTTCTTTTTCCACAATAACGGAAAAGCATATATATATTATACTATCGGTCAAAAGTTGATATATTAATAATAAAAAGCGAATGCTGATAGTTATTAATTATTATAGCATGTATCCATAATCTATTACACATCAGCCTCAAAAGTTAAGGATGAGAATAAGTAGAATTTGAGTAGGGTACAATATAGTACTTCCATATTTATGTTTGAAAAAAAAATCATATTCATATTTGCCTTTATACTAATGCAGTTAATAATAAATTTAATCATCATTTTGGTATTTGTTGAGTACTATATTTATACTTATTATAATAATTAGAATTGGTTTAATAATAGAGATTGAAATAAATATATATACATAAAATTTAGATTTAATTTTCTCTGTTGATGTTATAATTTTTTTAATTGTCAAATAAAAAAAAATTCACCCATACTACACAACCTAGGCTTTACGTAAGTGTTAAATTAATTAAAAATATATAACTAAACTAAAAAATCATTCTTAAATCAATCAAACAATAATCATAACATCAGTAACATAATCACTAGGGAGAGAAATATAATATATAAAAAAATATACTTTTTCTATCCTCTATATATGTGTAATTATAAGAGAAAACTATATGCTTTTGTCCATAAAGAAATCCTCCAATAGTAGGGTTTTTCTAACTCTAAAAGCATGACTCAAGTAGCAGGTGTTATCCTTCGCCCAGAATATGGCTCAAAAGGGTGTGTTTATAAAACACAAAATAAATAAAGGAGAATGATCCATGGAGTAAAAAAATGTAGAACAATCATAAAGGATACATATGGTGTGGGAAGGTTTGGAGAAAAGAGTAAGATCGAAGAACATTGAAAAGCTGACGTCATGGCAAACCTTGACAAGCCTCATGGGCAAAGGGAATCAAATGCAGAGAAGAGGCACAATAGTGGAAGAGAAGGGTTAGAAGAGGAAGAAAAAAGGGTGAAAGGAAAATGGAAAAGGAGATAACTTTGACTAGGGTAAAGCATAAAAATGGAAGGAGAGTTGTGGTAAGATCTATCACAACATGTTTATATCATTAGATGTATTCTCCGAATGAAAGCAAACAATTTTGTTTAAACGCATGTTTTCTAATGGAAAATATTTTTAGAAGAAAAAATAGAAAATAAAATTAAAATGAATTTTTGTAAAATATGCATAAGTTAAAATTTAAAGTTTTGAGAAATTAATAAGAAGGAAGTCTTATAAATTAACTTATATATAAGTTAATTTTAATTTATTGAGAACTGATATATCTCTCCCCTATATCCAAAACAATGGATTAATTAATAAAACCTTTTTATTATTACACATGCCACATATTTTAATTTTCTCAAATAAATATTTTATTAAAAATAATAAAACTAAAATTTTTATATTTATAATATATTATATTTTCTATGTTTAGTTTTTTAAAATTAAAATAGAAATGAGTTAAAGTTTCAAATTAAAATAAAATTTAAAAGGTAAGATAACTTGTGAGACTCAAGAATTTGATTATAAAAAATAAAAGAGATAATACGTTATAATAAACACGTGCAAAATAAGTTATTATATTGTTTTTGACAAACATCTCCATAAATATTGATAAAAAAGGATTAAATATTTTTTTATAAATTAAAATTAATTTATATGAAATTTAAAATTAATTTTTCAATAATTTTTTTAGTTTTTTAAAAAAGTAATTTTAAGTTATATAAACTAAAATTTAATTTGTGTAAAAAAGTTATTTTGTCCTTCTGTAGAAAAGAATTAACCAAAAATTATATAAATTATACCAACTGCACCTATAATATAATATTGTTATAACATATAGTTAGAAGATTATTATTTATTTATTGTTTGGTTTGAGTAGAAGAAAGTGGGTATGGTGTTAATGGGAAGGGGGTAAGTGACATGACAGTCCGAATAGGTTGAGATCCATTTATTGTGTATTGTGCAGTGAAAGATAAAGTCAAGTCACCCATATCGATCAGACAAGACCTAATTTCTGAGAGACACACATGGATCCAATTAACCCCACCTACCTCTTTGATTTGACCTTTCAGATTCTCTATATTTGACCTCTTCCCATCAGACAAACAAACAAACAAACTCTTCTTATTATTAGGACTATTTCTTATAACTATAATTATATCCTACCATCAGACCATGCTTGTAATCTTGTGATGTTTGTAATATTTAATGAACATTGGAAGTAGTTAGAAATATTTACTACTATTAAGGGTGAGTTTGGTATGTCAATGTCACTATAAAGTAGGTAAAAATTTAGGAATGAATTTTCATGAAAAAGTTAATTAAGAGCACTCATTGAGTAAGAATTAATGTAAAAGAACCATAATATGTTTGATTTTTATTGTTTACTGTTCTTTAATAACTACTACACAAAATCATTTTTATACAATGTTAATAAAAAATTTCTTATTAATAAATGTACTATTTTTAATTGTAATGATTAAATAATTTATAAAAAATATAATTAATATTACATTAAAATGTGAAAATAATATATTTTCACAAACATCTCTAAATGTTAAAATTAAAGTTATTTTAGAACGGCAACATATGTTTGACTTTTATTGTTTCCTATTCTTTTCATAATAACTTGGACATAAAAAAATCATTTTTATATAATGTTACTTAAATAGTTTTTCTATTAATAAATGTATTATTTTTAACTGTAATGATTAAATAATTTATAATAAAAAAAATATAATTAATATTAACAAATATATTATTTATTTTGAAACTTTTCTAAATGTTAAAGGTAAAGCGGATGAAGTAATATTTTTATTAATAAAAGAGACATCTAATTTATTAAGGGTCAATTTGTTAATTCTTAAAATTGATTTATAATCATTTAATATAAATTTAAGGTATTTGTGAATTAACTTGAACTTACACTAAGTTTCTTTAAAACTTATTTAAAATTAAATATTTTCTATTTTTTAAAAATATAATATTTAAATTAAGAGAGGAAAAACTTAACATTATTGATTATTGCATGAAAGGAATCGTACACTTACTTTTTACTTATTAATCACACTATTAGATGGTTTTGAAGAAGAGAGAAAGAGAGAGAGGATACAGAGAAAGAGATCTAAAGGAGTGCAAAGGTTGGATTAATTAGGGGGGAAAGCTAATTAAAAAATAACTCTTTTTTTTTACAAGAAAAATAACTCTTCTAAGAAGCTCGTTTAGATACCAAAATCATTACAATAAATATTATATATAGTAGGCTACAAAAATTATGATTATAAATATAATATATATTAATATAAATTAATTTGATATATAATTAATTATATATAATTTTAGTGTTAATTTTAAATAAAATTTAATATATATTATATATTGCTTAAAAAACATATATTATATATCATTATAATATATATTTACAATTTTTAACAATATACCAACATATATTATATTTATAGTATAGATAAAAATAATTTTTAATGATAATATTGTGTCACTATACAATATGTATAGTGACATAATTTTTTTTGTAGTAAACTTATTTCCATAAAATATATTCCCCTAATTTTTTATTCTAAAAATATTTTTAAGATTCTTCATGATAATCATTAAGTAACCTTATTCAGAAAATATATTTAAATATATTATTCTTTCACTCTAATGTTTTCTCTTTGACTTAATAGAAATTTCAAAGTATACTTATAGATTATTAAAAAATAATTAATCTAAATATACTTTTAGTCTTTACAGAATTAATAAATTTTAATTTTAGTTATTGTAAACTTTTTTCTTTATTTTTATCCTCTAAACAAGTTCAAAACAAACTATTTTTGAAGTAATAAATATTTTAAAATAAAAGAACCTGTCTTCTTTTTCTTTTAAGAAAAAAAAAAAACCTTTAAAGGTTGACCTTATTAGAAAAGAATTAAAACCCTCCTTACATTTCAATATCTAGCTTTCCTAAAGCTTCCTAAATGACCATTAACTTAAATCCTTGTTAAAGGGTGTCAAAATCAGTTTAAATCCTTGTCCAAAAAAATCAGTTTAAATGAACAAACAATTAACAATAACAAAAACTGTATTTTATTTGCTTTTTGTGATATTAATTATGAAAAAAGACGTTAAATTGATCAAGTTCAATGGAAATTGATCAAGTTATCATCACTGAATAACATGCATATTTTTTATATGAACATTTTGGACAAATTACACATTGTATAAGTAAATAAAATCTAGAAAAGAAAGTATATATATTATAATACTAAGTGAGCATAACGTAAAACCCCACATGTCTATTACGAATGGGATATATAATATTATGTGATGAGGTTTGTGTGTTGTGCAGCTTTCTGTGAAGAACACTTATGCAGCAAACATACATGTCTCTCACGTGTGCGTTCCTTGAACGAAGGATCAAACATTAGCATCAAAAGACAGGCATGACCCATATTAGATTTAGGAAATGGTCAAATAGTAGCATTTTGAATAAGCATGCATGTCATAACCGTATATAGCCACACGCTCTACTGTGTCAAACATTATACGTCACGTCACCATGACTGAAGCAATAGTAGTTTTTCATAATTTCAAGAGTCTTCCTGAGTAGGGTAAGGTACCATCCAATATTCTGCTTCAACACAGTCATCAATTTATGACTCACGCGCATTTTTCACACTTTATAATCATATATTAATTACACCCTTCAACATCCTACGTTTTTTTTTCTGTAAAAAAAAAAAAACTTCCTATGCTTTCTTAGTTTTATTTTTATAAAAAAAATCTACATGTACATAATAATTTGAAAAAAATTGTTAACAATACTTTTTTTTAACACTCTTATAATTTGTTAATATTTATTTTAATAAATTTCAATCAATAATAATAAGATTATTAGAACAAGAATGTTTTAGATGATATCACTAGTATATATTAATTTGATATAAATGTATGGTTATGATAAAGTTTTCACACTATTATGTAATAATAGACAATCATACACTATAAGATTGTTAAATTTTATATCAGCTATAATTTAAAAGGTCACACTTTGAATATTTTTAATTGATTAATAGTAAAAAAAAATCTCTATACTCGCAATATGTTTCATTCTTTATACTAACAAAACAATGGCCTATGTTTCATTCTTAATGTTTAGCATTTATAGTATTAATTCAAAATAATGCGCATAATAAGTTTCCTTCTATGCACTTGTGATTATGTGTATGATTATGAAGTATTATAATATCGTGCTACTTCTACAATTATATAACACACAAATGGATATTTAACAGTTTTTTTTACAGCAGAAAAGGATTTTATTGAGAAAGAAGATAAATATTACAAGGAATACTCAACCTACACAAGTTTTTATCTATACAATGTGAGTATCTCCCATGTAATCAAAATATATATACATATCCACACATGTAAGGTGTGCATACATAAATATGACCTTAAAATAAACTTTCAGCATATTTTTTTTTATATTGTCATTTAACTATAGAGTGCTATATATTGTAAAATTAGTTATTGGTTTTTATAATAATCATTTTAAAATATTATTTATAGAATGGTTTTTAACTAATTTATTGTATAAAAAAAACTTTACACTGATATAATATCAAAATTAATCTATTTATATATATATATATATATATATATTTATTTATTTATTTATTTATTTATTTATTTATAATTGTAAAAGTAGAAGATGAAAATTAAATGGAATTAATTGTGGTAATACGGATACGCATATATAAGGCCAAAAGGAAGCAGATCTACATCAATGCACGCCAACAAACTGGATTCATCATTTATTTTTCTGATTGAGTTGCTTAGTTTGGGGGAAAAATGAAATATATCTGAATACATGAATATTAAATTTTAATCATTGAAACAAATAGTTTAGTATATTAATTATAATTAAAGAGTTTCATCATTTTGGAACACTAAAATTTTGGGATTAGTGGAAGATATATTTTTTGTTAGATAAATGTTAACACAACACATTCTAATACTTTTTTTTAAATATTTTATTGACTGAAATTTATTAAAAATTATAAAATTTTGTAAGTTTTACTTATAATTTTAATAAATTTTAACAAATAATAAAGAGTATGTTAAATGAAAAAAAATGCTATAATATATATATATATATATATATATATATATATATATATATATATATATATATATATATTGTTCTCTTGTTTAGAATTGTATGCCCAACTAAATATATAAAGAAAATGATATACTGATGTTAAAGACTTGTTTTTTTTTTTTTTGGTGGATTGTTAAAGACTACATTACGATCCTTTTTACTGGTGCAACTATATCTCTAATGATGCTTCATTATTATGTCAGTTTTTCTTTTGCTACTTTTTTTCCTAGCTTGGCTAACTGCACCTATTGTTTTATTAGTTTTTAATCTAAGTTAGATGTGCTTTGATTTTATGAAGAGATCGAAAGGAAATTAGGGTTCTCTTTTCTCACTCCTTTCTATACAATTCCTTTTTTACTTAGAGGCTTAAAAACAAACTGAGTTCTGCGAGTGTGGCAGGTGATCATGCATGCAGAACCTGCACTACATGTTGCTCTTTTAATGGGGCTGTACTCCATTAACTGAACAAAATGGTCCAGGAAGAAAATAGAAAGAAAAAAGAATCAATTAAAGAGTAAATACAATCACACACTTGAATTTATTTATTCAACTACAATGCAACATGGTGGTTAAAAGAGTTCCTCGGGAGGAAGCACCATATACCCAAAAATGGTCAAACGGTAACCTTCTCAAAAATGAAAAAAGTTTTCATGTGGTCCTATGAGAGGGTGAAATTATATAGGTTTGCTTGCTTATCATAAAAAGAATAAAATAAATATAGTATACAAAACTAAAAGTAACAATATATATTTTTTTATATGTATTCAAAATTAATATCTAAAGAAAGACTGAAAACATACTCGGACAACACTATAGATTATGATCATTAATTATATAATAAAGGAAGGTGTTGTTTACTTAAGTGCTCAAATTCAAGACAATAAATGCAATCACAAGAATAGCAATAATTTCATAACAAGGATAGAAAAGGGCAATACATGTACTATATATATATAAATATTAAACATTGGTGAGAGGCTGAGGTAAATTGCAGGAGTCTCCCATGCATCCAGTTGTACGATTGGGAAATATGATGAACCTCATTTTTTCACTGATTTAGGTCAAGCATGAAAAAAACAAGCTCATACTCACAGGCTTCCATTTATATATATCAGTAGAATCCATTAGACTTTTCAGCTCCTTCACCCTGGTCCAACTTTGCTTGCTTGTTGTTGCCATCCAGCTTTAATCCAGCAAAGTGAATGTGAGGGAAATGTGCCCACTGTATACACATTAAGACCAGAAAGAGATATTTCATGGGGGTGACAAAAGATATATATACTAATACACCCTTGCTGTTATGCCATATATAGATAGTCAACACTCTTTGCAGAAGGAGAATCTATATAATAATAATAATAATAATAATAAACTGCACATTAACTTCAAAATTTGAGCAAATTCTCACTTTAGTCTTTAGATTTGTTAGCATGCATTATTTTAGTAACTTACTTTAGAAAACTTTCAATTCAATCATATTTGTCATTCATTTTAGTTGTTTTTTTTTTTCTATATTTTATAATGATATTAATTAAAAACTAAAATGAATAACATTTTACATATTTTCCATGATGTATAATACTCTTGTGCAATTTAACACATGCATAATTTGAACAACACAGACTCAACAGTCATAATCAAGTCTAATTTTTCAATTAACTTCGGCTTTAGGCCTTTAACCTGTATGTTGATTTATATATAGGGCGTCCAAATAATGAGGTGAAGTGCATGCTATACATAGGAACAATAAGATGGACCAAAGGGGCATACTGTAGTACATAGGAGCATGATGGAAGCACATGTACTTGGACAAGACAATTGCCACTGGTTTTACAGCATGTGATTGGAAATTATGGTCCAATGCCAAATGAACTAGGGCAGTATATATGCATGTTAGTATTAACTAAAATAACTAAATATTTCCATGTTGGCCTGTTTAGGGTTCGGAAAATGATCCTAAAGTTGGCTTTGGACTATCAAATTACTTGAGCTACTCGATTGATTCTGGACATTGTAAAAGGGAAATTAGATATTTTTTTTTTTACTGATAGTGGGTCTATTCATCCAATCAAATGTGTTAATATATGTCCTATACAAAATTGTCTCTTTACATTCCTCTTTTGCTACATCATTTTTTGTAAACTTTTTCTTTATACAAGATTGATGTGCTCAAATGTTTGTGCGTGTACGCACACAGAAGCTACTTATTTATTTAAGACCCTCCAACTCTTGACCAATCTTTTATATATATATATATATATATATATATATATATATATATATATATATATATATATATATATATATATGCTGATATTGAAACGGTAAGTAAAAAATGAAGAAATAGCAATGTTATGTATATATATAGACACACATTCCTTATTTAAATATCTGTTAAATCAAATATCAATTAACGATGGGGGAGTTTTGAATTTGGATATTCTCGCTTTTTCTGTAAGAGTTATTAATGTCTCTAAAGAGATCCCTTCATAACTAACTTAATGCGATCTAGTATATAGAAAAACTAGTTCTTTTGGACAACTTCAGAACTTGATTTTCAAAAGCATGCAATTTCGGATATACATGCCCCGAATCCTTTGGTTAGGAAAGTCTCTTGTTCTTTTTCCAAGTGGTCTTGTATTAACATGTGTTCTAAACTCTGAGTTGATGTACGTGGGTTTGAGTATCCTTGTACTCATTATTAAATATTAATAAACTTCTTTTGCATATAAAAAAAATATACACCCCAAATCCTAGTATGTAATATTTACCGATTGTCACCCATATATAATAAGCAGTATATTTAACAAAAAGCCTTATTGTGTGATGTTTGAACATGATTTTGGATCTCAAATCACCATTAAAGTGGAATGTAGCTTGTAAAAAAGCAAAAAAAAAAAAAGTAGAAATGGAAAACGTTGAATTTTTTATTTTTTATTTTTATGTTAAAGCGTAAGTTGCAAATTGTAATCCAAATATGCTATATTTTATTTTTGTCATCTCATCTTCTATATATATTTATATATGTGCAAACTATGGCATGATATAATTTCGTGTTTTGTATTTATCGACATCTATTACTTAAAATAGAAGATCCGAAACCAATTGAAGGATGTGATTCCCCTTATACCCTTAATATATATATATGGCTCAAGATGGTTTTATAGGTAAGTTTCTTGCAAAAACCATAGGAATATTGGATTTTTACCTTCAGACTCAGCAAAGTGTTTATAAAAGAGACAAGGCTGTGTAAACCGACACAAGTGGCTCCAGTTTTATTTTATTTTTGAAAAAGATAAAAAAACTATCATGCACTTGTGAGAATGACACAATGATATTGATGAATGTAGTAATTAATTAGCTTAAACTCACGTTTTTGGCTGCCGAGCTGAAAGCCTCCCTGTGGCTGATATCTGGATTACTAGCCTTAATCCTTTGGATTTCTTCCCTGCAAAATCACACAGTTGAAAAGATTTGCAATTTGTTTTTGCTCAATGGAATCATCTCGAATCAATTTTCGTGTTTTCTTTTCTTCTTTTGGAATGGATCATTTATATATCTTTATATTCTAAAATAATTTATTATTCCCAAAAAATGTATTCTATTATATTGGACTAATTATTATGATCTTTTTTTTTTCTTTGAATAAAAATAAAAATAAAAATTTAATAAAATAAAGTACTATCTGCTACAAATTTTAAAATGAAATGCGTATATTGACATTCTGCTAGAAAATCATGTGCAAATGAACTCCTTTAAAAATAAGACCTATATTGATGTTGCTTGAAAGATTAATGTTAATAATGCTTGCACCTTTATCGAGTAAAAATTACAATCACCTCTAATATTACTTTGTATAGTATTCTTAGAAAAAGCATTTATTATAAATATTTTTACATTATTATTTAATTATAAATTGTCATCTATAATAAGTTATTAATTTTATAATAACTATTTTAAAATTCATATTAAAAATAATTTCAAATTTTTAATATGACCGTGTATAAATTTTTATATTATCAGTACGTATTTCTTAGCTAAACTCTTATTTTTTAAGATTTTGACATCCATTATTTTCTAACCTTACAGATGTCTCTTTTATTTTTATGTATGAACTATATATATAGTCGTAAAAATAACAAAACACGGTGACAGGAGAGGGAAAGTGTAAATTTTTAATCAAGAGAAGTATAAATGTATTTAACGTAACTTTAAGGGAAATCTATGTAATTATCTCTAATAATAATGTTAGATCTTAGAATATTAAATCCTACCATGATGCCAAATAAGATAGGAAGATTGTTAAGAGAGAGAGAGAGAGAAGATAGGGGGAAGCAAGGAGGTTGAATATTTAAAATAGTGAAATAACAAGACTACTTACTTAATGAACCGGTTATAAGCTGAAGGAACACGATGTCTCTTCTCTGTAGCTGTTGAATAATCATGAGATCATTTAGTTTGGAATATTAAATAAATGATATTAGAACATAACATATACAATAAATCATCAATTTAAATTTACAGTACATTTGTAACCTAAAAACCTCACGTCACAGATTCACCAACAGAAATCAGATTCAGGGGGAATTTTCACAAAAAAGGGCCACATTTTTGGACAGACTAAAGCTGTGGAACTGGGTAGTTGAGGGCCATACAAATATGTGCTCCAAGCATTCAAATAGCATTTAAAATTCACTTCTTTATCCAAGAGTCCATTGGGTTTTCTTGGTTATTTCTGAAACAATTTTGTCGTAAAGCGAGATAATCGACCACTATGTAACTGAAGTACTACCACTAGTCTACTACTACTGCTACCTTTGCCATCATCAATTACCACATAATGGTGAGTGGAATCTGTAACTGTAAAATGAAATTACACGTGGATAATTGCATTGCATATAAGATATAAGATACAAAATACAAGTTATAGTTCTAGGGCATGGCATGACAGCAATGAATTAAGGATGGGTCAATTTTATTACGTAAGGTCACCATCTAAGAGGGGGCCATTAAAATTGATGGAGAAAACAAGTTGCCCCAAATGGGCACAATAAAAATTGGATACTCATATGGACGCCGACTCTTTGGAAAATAAGGAAAAACTCATTTTTATGACAAGTGGCCTCAATCATGAGCTTCTTCTGCTCTGCTATTACTTATATTTAATTCGTTTCTGCTACTACTTGTGGAGTAAGTAGTTTGAGTCTTTTTCATCCTTTATTAATAAAACTTGTGATTGATGTTAAAAGGTTCCTCAGACTGACCTAGCCATATAGTTGTCTCTTTGTTCTTTCAAATTTATGATACTAAAAATAAATACAACAAAAGGAGAGAAATTAATCAATGGAGTGTGAGGAGACTCACGACGAATGGGAGGAATCCTAGGTTGTTCATGCTCAACTGCCTCAAATGGCGCTATCTTGTTACATTTTGAAGATGATCCCAGTTCCTTGCTGCTTGGTTCTTCAAAGCTTAGGTGCTGTTTCTGTGATTTAATTACCAACAGATTAAATAGAAGATCACACAATTAGTCATTACAAGGATTGCAAAGCTTTTTTCTTTTTCTTTTAAAAAAAAGTAAAAAGAAATAATATTATATCATTCTAGTTGCCGATAGCGTCAGAAAGAGGGAATTGACCAAAAGAGTGTGAGATATCAAATGTAAATACCTGAGGGTCTTGAGGAGGAAATGCTTGAAGTGACGCTCCCATGTTAACTGATAGCAAATTGGCACAATGTCCACATCTAACAGTCACTATGGTTAGCATACTGCTGTATGGAACACTAACCTGCAAAACCAAAACCCCATTTTCAAATACATCACAAATATTATCATTATTTGCACAGGAAAGTAGAAAGCCATGGTAGAAGAACATCTTCTTGACTTAGATACATACATTAAACCATTAAAACCAAAAAAAAAAAAAAACAACAGAAAAAGCCGCATAATTGTGTTGACCAACAAGAGATGAAAAATGTAAATGGAGCATGGAGCTTCATATATTGTCAAAAAAAGCTAACATATATGCATATATATATATATATAAGAGAACTGAAGCTTTCACATTCCCAAGAAAGGTGCTTCCAAAGCACACCATGCAGCATTGCAATGAAAATGGGGCAGAGAAAAAGACAAAATGCATAGCTAGCTGCTGCCAGAAGAAAGAGGTTATTAGAAAGATGAGATGATAAATAAGCTAGAGAGCGAAGTGAGTGCATCAATCTTTTCTCATTCATTCTGAGTGAGGTCTACTTTTATGGTGAGAGTGTAGTGTGGTGTGGCACATTCAATACATCCATCATATAGCAGCAGCAGAACCTGACATGGGGTGATTTAAAATTCAGGACTCTCTCACAATGTCCCCTTCTTGTGGGTGCGCTTCACTTTTTGCTGACACTGCAAGGCAAGATGATAAAAGATAGAAATTGTTGCTCATAGCGTGGAGGAAAGAGAGAGGGCTGAAAACGACTTGACTGGAACGGAAACCATCAAGGCCTTCCACAACCACACCATTGTTAACCTCTAGTGGAGAGTGATGTATCATTCATCATGAACCACCTTAATTAGCCCTTTGTGCACTAGTGTATGTTAAGATCCTCATTTAAGAAGGAGAGAAAATAAAGAGAATGAATGCTTTCTCAAAAGGGGCAACTTATTAATTAATTTCAACAGCCATGCTATGATGAAAGTTCAAAGGAGAGAGAGCATGCTATGATATGATATGATATAACTTCTTGTGGTGGTGCTGAAATGAATTGATTTTGATCAGAATCAGCACAAGTTGTTGTAGAAAGAAAGAGAGGACACTGCCTCTGTACTTAAGCGAAGCAACAAGGCTGAAACCGTGAAAATACTTGATGATATATAATACGATATAGTAAAAGACGATGCTTCACCCTCATCACCACAGAAAGACAATTAAGGGATCAAACACTGAGGAGAGAGAAACTGCACTGCGTACCATCACATGGATTTGTTGTGTTCAGATTTAATTTTCTGAGCTGTGTTAATTTACCTCACAAGTACACAAACCAAGCAAGAAAAAAAAACTCATAAATTAAAACAACGGTAGACTTTGTATACAAAATGAAATCATATATGCATACATGATTTGCTGTCTATTCTTCTGCAATTTCTTTTTTATTTTAGAGGTAAAACAAAAGAGGGGAACCCTAATACTAGGGAATTGCCCTAGTATATAGATCTCTCTCATGCCTGTGCCTGTGTATGCATTTTATTTATAATTTAGCATCTTCTCTCATAAAAATTCCTCTATTTCTCACAATTGTGCTGTTAGGTAGGGATAGGGGTAGGGGTTTCAATTTTAATTTACTTAATAATTTTCTGCTACCACTTTGGCTGCATATATATCTTTGCATCTAACCAAACTAGCACCACACATATCATGGTAGACGTTAGGGAGCAAAACCCAGTTACACCTTCTCACAAAATATAACATAGAAGTGGAATTGTTGACCCAAGTCATGAAATCAATTCACTTAAGTGATGGATTCGATTATTTCTAAGGGAATTAAGTTACCTTTATAAATATATATTGGGGTAAGTAGTTTAGTTTCCATGGACTTATATATATAGACACACAGATACATGCATTCTGATTAGGTATGAACTGAATTTCGCTTTTTGAAGGGTACTCAGAAGTGCTTTTCCTTTATTCTTGGCTCTTGTATCATCTCACGATCTCGATTAAAGAAATTAGAGAAAAGCCGAATTGCCAAATTAGCTGATGGAAGGCGTGGCGCAAGAGAAAGCTTAGAAGGATATGGGAAAAAATAAATATGGAAGAGAGAGAGAGAGAGTGATTGTACCGCTAGAATGGTGTTGCAGAAGTTGCAGTGAACATAACAAACACGTTCGGTTGCCATCATTTCCATTGACATGTTTGGTTTTTTATATTTTTTTTATGTATATGTGAGTGTGTCCTTTGAGTGTGTGCTTGGTGGATTTATAGGGAGATCACGGGGGAGAGAATCACTAGGCTGAAAGAAAAGTGAACATGATCATCAACGATTTACAGAAGACGCGGAAGAGAGAAAATAAATATATAAAAAAAAAAAAAGGATTTTTATGAAAAAAAAATTCTTTTTTTTTTTATTTATAAAAATTTGGGAAGAGATAGAGATAGAGATAGTGAGAGAGAGAGAGAGGATGTGTACAAAAGAAAGGTTAAGGTTAAGATGGGAGTAGTGTGGTGTGGTCGGGAAGTGGGGTTAGTGGTATTTGATTTAGGAAGAAAAGATGGATTATGGGAAATGTTGGTGTGCGCGTGTGAGTGAAGCGTGTGGGGGTTATGATTGAGAGAATGAGTGGGTGGGAGTGACCCATCTTCTCTAACAAAAGTGGCTTTGTGTAGCGGACGAGGGGGGCGAGAAATTAATGCTTACAATTTTGGAATGAATGTTTATGAGCAAGGTTTATAGGGATCGGAGACCAGCTTAGAATTTGTGCCAATCCAATGTCTATGTCAATGTGTGTGCATGTGAGTTACAAGGACTAGGATGACAACCAATATTCATAAAGGGTTTTATTTCACTAATTCCTTCCTTTTTTAAAGAGCTCAAAAATAAAAAATTATAAGTAGGATATATTACAATATGATAAAAAGAAGAATTGAATCAAAATTTTCATACACTTATTCTAATTTTTCTCACTAACCTTGTCATGATTATCAATACTTCTTTTACTAAGCTTGATAAATTCAATTCCTTAAACAAAGCTTATTGAGTTCAAATCTTGTACATTCAAATCTGTGATTAATTAGAGATAATAAAGATTAAAATGTGTATCTAGGGTCATTTTAATTAGTTTTTACCAATATTCTTTTAAACAATGTCTCAAAGATTAACATTTTGGATAGGAAAAAAAATAACTATCATATTTTAAACCAGAATTTATTACATAAATTTTGATAGAAAAATTTTATATAACAATATTAAAAATTAGATTGCATTTAAAATTCATTTCTTAAGATTTATTAAAAATGATTTTATTTAAGTAATATTATAAAATTATTTTAAAATGAAAACTACTAGCAGAAAGTATAAAATATTAGTTTTACATATAGTACTTATATGGTAATTAAATCTCAGTTGAATAAGTGCATGATTAATTCAACTTTAAAAAAATAATATTTTATTTCTTTAAACTTAAACTAGGTGAAGCTAGAAATCAATTGCATTCAAAGTTGAGCACGTACAGTTATTGGACAAAATGAATTAAGACAAGGAATTATTTTCAAAATGAATTACGAGTTACGACAACGAATTAAGTGCATTTTGGACGCTTCCAAAATCTAAAACAAACATTCCCACATAGCAGGATTAAGAAGTTTTGAATGTTAATGCATTATATATTAATTAATTACATGATAAGTCAACAGAGGTTTAACATGGATTAATCTTGACGTCGAAAAGACTATGGAAATAGCAGGTGCTGGAAATTAACTTTTGTCCATTTTTGGTTCTGCTTATCTATGGCGGTGTACTATTTGTAAAGTGATTAGACATGTTCCTGTACACATTCATGTCATGTATTTCCCCGTGAAAACTCTCCACGTGGAATTTATAATCAGTATGCGTTTTTTTTCTTCCACTGAATTAATAAAACTAAAACCCCTAATTATATCAGATCCAAAAGTAGAAGTAGTGAACCTCTCTAGACGAGCATACAATCCAACAGCAACACGTGCATTTGTCACCAAATCTGATAAAGAGTTATGAATTACAGATAATTATACTCTTCAAATATTGGTCGAGAGTTGGATTCTCTTTATATAAAATAATATAATTTAGGAGATGATATTAATTTCTTTAAATAAATCTCAATATTAATTAATTCTCCAAGGATACTCTAGATTTTCAACAAAAAAAAAAAACAACAAACATGTGCATTTGTCGTGATTGATATCATAAATTTGAATATTAATCTTTTTACACATGTTCTCATCCTTTCAATCTTATATTATATTTTTTCTTCATATAGAAATTGATAAAAAAATATGTATAAATATTATTACTCTATAAATTTAAATAGTTAAAATATATTTCTCACCTTAATATTACAATAAGATTGTTTTAGACTTAGAATCTACTTCTATTAAAATGGTATTTAAATTTATTTTAATAATTAACCACTAGGTTAACTTAATGATTGGATGGAAAGAAATTAAATGAATTTAGATTTAATCCTTATTGCAATCATCTTTATAATCTTAAGTTTTTTATTTGAATGCTTAGTATATAACATGAAAAAATATGTTAAAAATAATTTTATATCTAATAATAATATGACTAAAATAATTATATAAATTAAAGAGTAATTATCATGTTAAGTTAATTTCGCAACTCGCATTCAAATATACATACACAATGAGCTTTCCTTTTTGAGAAAATAAAAGCAAGGAACAAAATTGGAGAAACATACTCATTCTTGTTGAAAGAGAGTCGTGTAAAGTTTTAATACAAAAATTAAGTAAAGGAAAAAACATGTTCGAAATTTAATATGACTGGTGTGTGACAAGAGTTAACAATAGACATAAATATAGGTTGGAAGGATTTAGGTTTTTTTTTCTATATTTAGTTATAACTTGTAGCGACTTAAAAGCTGATGCCTGCGCGTTGTGTGTGCAAGACACGATGCATGTCCATCAGCATTCAGCAACTGGTCACCTTTGTACAATTTCATATATTCTTCTTTCACATTGTCTTTTGTGTTCTGAACAACATTCATTGTGAAATAATTAACTAATTATGCGTGCCAGCTGCTCAATAAAAGACATGTACACACAATGCTTGTGCATAATTGATCGATTGTTTCATATATACAAGTGGTTATTGTTTAGTGGTTTGTTAAAGATTATTACTGATCGGGATCAAGCAGAGGTAGTGGGGAAAAGGCTAAAAGATGAAGACCATTGTATATATAATTGTTTAAGGTTAATCATGTGTTTGAACGATATTTTTAGAAATTCAAAGTTGAAGGCTAAGAAATTTAAAATTTTTAAAGTTTGAATTATTTTTATTTTTATTTTTATTTTATTTTTTAAATATTTTATTTGGATAAATTAATTTAAATTTTTTAAATATTGGTTATAACTATTTTTATTTAGGATTAGTCTCACAATTTAGGGGTGAAAACATGTATTTTCAGTATAAAAAACAAAAAATAATTGATACACGCGTACCACCCTGTATAATAAACAAATCTCTTATTTATTTATTTTATGATTTTTTTTCCGGGTGAATCTAAGGTACTCACTACAATAAAAACAACTTAGACCTACATATATTTTTACATACAAAAACATGAGTGATTGATTGCAAGTAATAAAAACTAAAAAAAAAATACTTTTATCTATAGATGTTTATTACAAGTAAAATCCAAAGATTTGTACTCAATGACTGATCCATAAATTTTTTTAAGAGGCACAAAGAAATAAATATTCATTATATTTTTGTGGAATAAAAATTATTTGTTTTACAAGATACACATCAAAGAATGAGTGTGTAATTATATCAACAACTCCATCTTAATGTATGTTTAGTAACAAAAAACAGAAAATTAATAGAGTAAAGTGATAAATTCAATACAATTTTTTCTTTTTTTTAATCATTTTTTACCTTTATTCCAAAATAAAACTATGTTATGGGCTACACATTGTGTTGAATGTGTATTGTATATGTACTTGTAGTTATTTAGTATAGTCGGGTCAAATCCTAAAAGACACCTATCTATAAATGTGTGATATAGATAAAATTATTGTAAGTTCTAATGGATTTGATTAGATGTAGGTAAAATTTAATTTTTGGTAGGTCAATCTAGTCTACAGATAGTGGTTCACTTTGTCATCCTTACATATATTTCAACTTTGAACCATTAGATCAATCTTAATAGTTTAGTATATTATTGAATTATTTGATATTATCTTTTTAATTATTTATATCAAATTTTAACATTTGTTGGAATGTTATCTAGCTATTGAGATATACCTAAATTTTAAATTACATATTATTTGTCAAAATAAGTTATTGCAATGAAGTAACAATTAATTTTTTATTTGTAAGAAATTTTGTACTTATTTTAATTTAAAAGATATTTTTTTAAAATACAACGACAATAAGTCAATCAACAATGTTATAATCTAAAACATTTTGCAAACTTCTTAAATTTTTTATTCTTAGGCCGATCTTTTAGTATATTTGTTTTATTATTATTATTATTATTATTATTATTATTATTATTTATGTTTTTTTAATAGCCCATTGATATTAAAACTTATGATTTCACATGCACCACTTCAACTTACACCACTGAACCGATAGTGGTTTATAAGAACTTCAAATTCAATTCAATGATTGATCATTAGTTGATTCATATTTATGGAAAATTATTAAGTAACGTAAATACAAAATATTGACAACTATATATCGTCAAATGCATGCGCAACATATTGCGAAGAATAATTATTCCATTAAAATTGTGAATGCAAAAGTTTTGAGTCACAATAATAACAATCACACAAGATAAATATCTCACTTATAACATAATCTATTTCATATACTAAATACCAAAATTTGAACCTTGAGTCTATTCTATACCCAAAACCAAAATTCGAGCCTGAGACGTACAATTTTGTTAAGGAGCACTGTAAATTGGATTTTTTTAAACTTAATTTACTAATTAAATGATTTAATTATACAATTGATTGTTATTTTATTGTTATTGTTGTTGTTTTAGAGTTCTGGAGGTTAAGAAATCTTGAGAGTCAAGTTGTCTCTGAGGTAGTTGAGACAAAGTTAGATTGATCTAACTTAAAGAAGAATATATATGATTGTTTTTTAAGACATATGAACCACATTGGTTCATGTTTTAAGAAAAATTAGAAAGAAGTTAATGAGATAAGCTCTGGAACTAGAGGAACTTTTTCTTCTACTTCAGTTAACCTCTTCAAGTCCCTTCACTCAACTAGACAACGATAATAGATCATTGGATTTGAAGTTTGGAGGTTGAGAATCTCAAGTCGATGAGAGACGTGGAGAGTTATTGTGTTTTCTTCCTTCTTCCTCGTCTCTTCTCATTTTTTTGGAGCAAATCAAGGTAAAAGAAGTTTGTTGAATAAATGTTGTTTATTTTTCATTGTTGTACGCTGCTTGGAAAACCATGAATTGTAGTTGAATTGATGGAAAAATCATGAGATGATAAAGTTATTGCATGTGTTACTCTTGAAGTTGCTTTTAGTGAGATTTTTGGTGATTTTAGGTGTTTGATGGTTGCATGTTGTATATTGAACTGACTCTGTGCTATATGTGATGCTTATATGTCGATTTGGTTGTTGCATGTTGGTATCTTTCTGAGTTTCGGGTGGATTACAAATATGTAGTATATAACCTCTTGAAAGATAAGAATGCAAATTGTAATTTAGTATTTATTTTGCTTTGTTGCATGTGTTGCTTTGTGCATAGATCAAGTGCTAAATCTTTATTTAGCTTTTAATTATTCATTTAGATTGATGATAATAGTAATGTTTAAAAAGATGTCTAGTATAAAAATCAAAATATTAAGTTTTCACTTAAGACAATCAATTATCATTAGTAATAATTGATTATTTATTCTATTTTTTAGTAACTTAAGAAACATTGTTGTAATAATCGATTATCAAACTAAATAATCGATTATTTCATAAACAACATTCTGAAATAATCGATTATCACTTAAAAATAATCGATTAAATTATTGTTAGTGAATTTTTAGATTTGTGAAAAACAAAATAATTGATTATTCATAACAATAATTGATTATTTTAGTCTAAAAACTTTATATATTGGTTTTCATTCTTAAAACTTCTAGAGAGTTGAAACTTTGTGAAAATATACTTGTGAGTGAGTTTTGAAAAAGTTTTTTTCTTGAAAAAAAATTGAAACCCTTTGTAGGAACCTTAATAACTAATCAAGAGTGAATTATCATCATCATCTACTTGAAGATATTGGCCAAGTAATTTGGTTTGATTCACCTACTCTGATTTGTTTTGTACGTACTTAAGGTGAAATCTTTCCTTACTCTTTGTGTATAGTAGACAAATTTCTTGAGTAAGTTTCTCAAGAAAGAAAGAAAGAGTCTTATAGTGGGGTGTTACAAGAAATTGCTTCTTAAGGTGCAAGAAGTGGTTTCTTTAATAGTGTAAAAGTAAATTGCATGTGCTATTGTGAGTGTAAATCTTTTCACATTAAAGATTAGTGAAAATATCAATCAAGTTGATTAGAGACTGAATGTAGGTCACAAGTAGATATGATTGAACCAGACAGATTGTTGAGCACTTTTCTCCTATCCTTACACTTGTTTTTATATTCTTGCAAATATGATAGGATATTAAGTAATATATGTTATAATTCATAAAGATTTCATGTAGAATAATTAGATTATAAACTCAAATTAGCAAGAACTTTCAACATAACATCTCACATAGGTTAGAAATCAATTTGGTTCATTGAAAAGCTTTTAGAAAAGTTTTTGTCCAAGACAATAGGAAATAATTTTGTAAAATCTAATTCATCCCCTATTGGATCAGCCATCTTTTCTAACATTAGAACGTGCCTTCATGGTGTCAAGCATGACTCAAATTAAGGGTGTTTTACTATGATCACACCAGGGGTAAGATTGGTGGCACCGAACGTGAAGAGACAAAAAAACCACTAAATTTGTCATGTTACGCATGGTTTGAATGGCATTGAGCATGAGAAAAAACAAATGTTTCTAGCTTGGAGACATCGAACCCAAGGTTGAGTGGTGCTCAACGTGTCCTAGACAGAATTCTCTACTTAGACGATGTTAGGCACCAAATATGATAACGTCGAACATGGGACAAACATAGACTTTTTGCCTAAAATTAGGTCAGGTGTGGGTTTCACCATGCCAGGTATGAGAGACTAGGAGATTCTTTGCCTCATCCACACACAGGTGCTAGTGGATTGACGTTGGCTATGAGCGAGGTATAAGACTTTTTGCTTGAATTGGCACCAGGCATGAAAAGAGTGGCATTGGGTGTGAAATGCTAAAATAAAATGTGATGTTCTTAGCTATTGAAGTATGATGATTCAAAGATATAATTGATGTTGTATAATGGTAGTTCATTATGAATTAGTCTAGGATAATGTATAGTGTGATATGAAGTTGTTTTGGGTATAAGTTGATAGCTGATAAAGTTTTAAAGTCATATTTTATATAGTTGATCAAGTTGTTAAGTTGATGGGCATGTGGTGAAGATACATATCTTAATTGAGATACATAAAAATTAGAGGGGTGTAAAAGTTGTTTTTGAAAATTAGAATATCCCATTATGTGGATATAAATTACGGTGCTCTAAGAGCTCAAGTTGAAAATTCTTTATATGTAAGTTGACTTTTGAATGATTTATTGTTTTAAGTTGTCTCCTTTATATTTTATGTGAAATCTGTATGGCAGTTAAGTTGAGTCATACGTGTATCAAGTGACTAATAGAAGGGTGAGTAGTACTTGAAGGTAGTCAGCGAGCTAATCTCATAGAAAGCTTAGTTTATGCATTATAAGATTGTGGTAAGCTCACATCCAAGTTTTTCTAACCTAACAATAGTATTAGACATCCCTATTTTAAGTAGCAAAACCTGATAAATCAAATTTAAGTTGTATACTTAACACTTTGATGAAACTTAATGCTATCTATACTTGATTTGGTTATGATAGGTGGACGTTGTGGTTTCGTGTTTAGTCACTTAAAAGGCTCACCTTTGCTACACGAGATCTCCATAATTGATATGCATGATGACACATTAATTTTTTAAAAGATGTTTAAGATGATAATATTATAGATGTTGGAAGCTGTTGTGTTGTATATATATATATGATGACGTTCTATTTAGTTGAAAGTTATTAAGTTGTGTTGAATGAAAGTTGTTCATGTTGTCTATGATGTATTGATATCTTATGTTGTATATATGTTGATTCTTTCACAAGATTACCATGTATTTTTCTTATAGTTGAAGTTGTTATGATCATAATTGGTATGAGAGTAGGACAAGATTAATAAGAAGACTTGGTTAGCAGGTGGAGGGTCACACCAGTGGTGACCTTGTTTTGGTGTTGTTACCCTGATTGTAGCAAATATTTTGTATAGAAACTTGACCAAAGATTAGAGTTATTTTATGTATAATGATGTAATTCATGTATATAGTTTATATGTATGTAAACCTATAAAGAGTTGTTTTTGTTTAAATTTTGTACCTATATATACTTATATTTGCTGCATAAATGTCCAAGTGTCTGTTGCATGGTAATCCTAGTATAGATGTATAGTTTGTAATTTCATGACGTAATAATTGTGTTATACTAAGTGTAGTAACTTATTGAGTCATTACAGACACAAGTTATTATCACTTATGTCAACCAATTTTAATAGTCACAATTTATATTTATTAATAAATTTTAAATATTTATTAAAAAAATGAACATTCAATATTAATTAATTATTCAATTGTACAAAATAAAAATAAAAATTGACAATTCGTTAATTTACCAATGGTCAAAATTTTGGAAAACAATATGATTACATGGTTAAATTTCTTTAAAGCCATCTAAAATCTCACTTAGTATATATATGTGGTATCCATCTCCTTTGTACTAAATATTTTTGGTTTATTAAAAAAATTATTATAAAATATGATATAGGAAAAGGAACGTAGGAAAGATAACACTTTTCGAAACTACAAATGTGAAGTAGCACAAAGAAGAGACACGTATCGTACTTGCAACAACTAGCACCCCCACCAATAATTTCCCCGTAAATAATTGAGATAGAATAGCAATGTATAATTGATAACTAAATTGTCATAGAAAAATTCTGAGAGAATACTTTTATGAAATAGTTGTATAATATATATATATATATATATATATATATATATATATATATATATATATATATATATATATATATATATATATATATATATATATGTGTGTGTGTGTGTGTGTGTAAGGAATGACCTATTTATTTTAGAAGTAAATTTATACATAGATTTGCTCCATTTAATAATTCATGTTCTATATTAAATTTCAACGATTCAATTGTTGAAATTAAAGTTCTAGATCAAGTATGCAAATTTGTAAAAATTTGAGAAATTATTTAATATTTTATTTTATTAATTTAAATTGATAAATAATCATAAAATTTTAATAAAATATCAAATAATTTTTAAATTTTAAAAATTTACATACTTGATTTATACATTAAAATTTTTTAATTTAAAATAAATAGATGGTTAAAATTTGATATAAAATATAAGTTATTGAACGAAATAAATTTAAGTAGACTTGGTTAGAATATTTTAACGTTCTACACCAAAATTTTATAACAAAATATCATTAATTTTTCTTAATTTAGTTAAATATGTATTAGGGACATTACGATAACTTTCTAAAAAGTAATGCTTACATTTTCTCTTAATTTAGTTAATATGTATTACTTTTTAAAAAGAAAATATTTACTCCCTCCTCTTAATTCCTTTCTCCAAGCCATTCCTCTCGGTTCTCTCCCCCTTCATGTTGTCTCTTTGTAAAAGAAAAAATTGTTTTCTTTCTTCCCTTCATTTCTCCTTTTCTTCTCTTATCTTTGTACCATATTCTTCTTTCTCAATTTTCATACTTCTCTCTTGTTACACATTCAACCCAGTAATGTTTAAATTTAAATCCAATTTAATGAAATTTAATTTCAAAAAAAGTGTCTCATGAAATCAAGAGATTTTATTCTGAGATGCTGTGAGTTGCAATGAGTATTCATAGTTTGGATTTAAAAGTATGAGTGTTCCATTGTTGTTTTGCATTTTGTCTCTGCTATTTATTTAACTTCTTTCTTCGTGACTTTTTTTTTATAAGATGAGATAATATTTTAAGTTAACACGTTTTAAAGGTCAAATTTGATGGATTCGTTGTGATCTTTCTCACGGTTTGTATTCAGAAGCAAATTTCTGGGCTTAAGAAGTGATAAGTGCTATGATTTCATTAAGTTTATGGCCTAGTTTGAAGCACTTATATCAATTTTCCTTGCTTTAGACCTTGTTTTTAACTCAAAACATATCTAAATTGTTAGGTGATCACATTTTGCTTTTGAATCATATTTTTAGGTAACTTACAAGTATTTGGTTGTTGTTTTGTAGTTTAGGAGAAAACTAGGAAAGAAGGAAGGAAGTCAAGCAAAAAGTGGTGAATTTAAAGTTGAAGGAATTTTTGGTTAAGTCCCCAGGCTAAGCCCCAGATCCAGGCTTAGCCTCAGCTTGGCAGAGAGTCCCTGGAACAAAAATTCAATCCTCACGCTGAGCGTGGAACTGAGGCTGAGCGTGGGAGTCCCAGAACCTCATTTCACTCCAAACCTATCCTCAAGCTTAGCGTGGCTTCTCACGCTTAGCGTGGATTGTGCTGACATGTCATTATTCACATAAGACAAAAGCTTTGATGACCTAAAAGTGGGATTTTCGAGGAGAGAAGCAAGGAGGATCATTCTTAGAGTTTGTGTGGCGGCTGGAGAGCTCTGGAACCTTCAAGATCAAGCTTTTTCCTTTCTTCGTCATTTGTAGAGTTCTACATGTCTATGTGTAGCTAAACTCACCCTTGTTGGGATTTGATGTAACTAAACTCATTCTCATGTGTAAACTCTAAGCTATCAATCTAAGTTGTTATTCAGTTTTATTACTCTTTTTCTGTGCATAATGCTTGTTATGGCTTGATCACCCTTAACTTGAACGTAAGGTTTTTAAGAGATTGAGAAATGATTTTAAACCTTTGACTTGAAATAGAGCAGCTAATGGTGCTTATTGCTAGAGATAGAGTAAATGTCATTGGTCTTTCTTAAGCTCTTGTTTTTAAAGCTGGTTTCTTGGTTAAACTATGCAAGAGATTGATAGTTTAAGTTAGAAACTTAGATTTCAACTTGTAAGAGATTAGGGTTGGTTACTTTTGAGAGTGATTGATAAATTCTGAATAATAACTATTGTAAACTTAGTGATAAGCATGAGAGGAAGGTTTAGTGAAGTCAAACCCCAACAATTTATTAATTATATTGCATTAGAATCAAGTTTTGCACTCTAAGTGTTTACCAAAATACCAAAAAGAATTGTTATTGCTTGTTTACATTATTTACTGCAGCAAATCAAACTCTTATTACTTTTTGGTAGCTTAGTTAGTATAACAAGTGAAATTGCAAAGTGTTGCGCAAGTCCTTTGGGAGACGATACTCATACTTTCATTGAACTACTTATATGATTTGGTACACTTGCCAAACGAGATAACAAGAAGACATTAGCAGAATGCAAATATTTCAGCCCATCTAACAACTTGTAAAAAAATATTGCACAAGTTAGTTTCATGAATAGGTTGAAATGTCGCAGTGTAAAATTCATAGGTGATAGGCAAATGAAGGAGAATATCTCATGGGTGAAAGACGAAAGTGTTGGAGAGAGTTGTAGAGACATACTTGCATGAGAATATCCATTTTCGAGATGAGAAATGAACAAGAGGAGAGAGAAAATAATTTATTTATTTTTCCAAAATAAGGGAACGTGATAGTGAGAGATTGAGATGATAGAAGAGAAAGGGGTTGGAGAAGGAAATAAAGAGGAAAGAAAATATTTTTATTTTTAAAAAATAAATTTTAAATTACTGTACCCTAATGTGTATTAACTAAATTAAGAAGAATTAGTGGATTTCTGTCCTAAAATTTTAGTGAAACATATATTAAATATTTTAACTAAAAAATAGATAAAAGTATGTTAACAACCTTTTATATATATATATATATATATATATATATATGTGTCTAAATATTTTGAATATTTTTAATTAAGTTTTTAAACTAAAAAAAATATTATAATTGAGTGTTTCATTTTTCTTTTTTATAGTTTCATAATTTAGTTTATTAGATTAGAAGTTTGTTTATAATACACATAAACATATTGAAATAATATTCTTTATATCTTTATACATGGATAAATCCCATCAAATTAATATTCCATATATATCATCTATGTATATCAATTCTTTTTTTGTCTAATCATTAGAATTTTGAAGTAGTAAAAAATTTTAATAAGTAAAGATTAAAATCTTATGTACATGATATCGTAAATAATAATATAATTTAATAATTTAAATATGAGGATATAAAAAAATTGTTAAATTTTACAAATTATAAATTATAATATTAAAGACTAAAATAAGTAATTAAATGATCTAATTACATTTTTTTAGTTTATAAATCTAATTAAAATTTTCTAAAATATCCAGAGAGTAAATCATATATTAATTTTTTAAGAAGAAAATGGATATATATGTGGTTACAACTTTCTTTCCAAATAACTGATAACATGTAATTTATCATTTGACAATGTCTCCAACCTTTATGTCTACCTCGTTACTCTATGAAAAATCTTGAAAATATGGAATTTGAATAAAGACCAAGACTATTACTATCAAAGAAAAAATAAAGACTAAATAAGGCTCCTTTCAGAATGAAACATGAAAAGATTGGACACTGACACACTCGTATCAGATGTTCACAACATAAAATGTATCAATCAAATCACATATCCATAGATATATATATAACTGAACATATTAAACTAGGTTCATGAAAGTCATCTAAGGTGAAATTATCATACGTAATTATTCTTTCATAATTAAGTAATTATCGTAAAGGAATGATTGGGAGGTGATCGACTCTAAGGTGATGTTTGTTTCTGCTGATTTACTGTTCACGATGAACGAAAGGTGAGAAAATTGCACGTTTGTTTCTACTGATTTACGAGGAAAGAAAGGCGAAAAAAGCGGGAGAAGGGGCGTTGGCATCTTTGCATTTTTGTGAAGAAAAGATATGAAAGTCACGTAAAATTTGAGAAAATCCCATAATACCCTGCCCCATGCATGCAGAGGAACCAAGCATAATCGATTATGCAAGCCACATAATCGATTATGGTGGCCAATTTTTGCTTCCAGGCGAACCCAGAACGGGCCTTTCCAAAAATCAATTTTATGAGCAATATATGAACTCAGAACGGCCCGTTCCACTTTGGGAACGAGCCGTTCTGGTCTGAGAACGAGCCATTCTAGGTATCAATTTTTAGCATGACAAATGACGTCAGAACGGCCGTTCCGGATTCAAAACGGGCTGTTTTGGCCGCATTAATTTGTTAATAAATAATAATTATTTAATACTTTTTCATATATATATATATATATATAAAAGTGAGAAGATAGAAAATATTAATATTTAATTTATATATATATATATATATATATTTATGAATAATTAAAAAATAAAATAAATTAAAAATAAATATTCGTTGATTTTGAAGATTAATGGTTAGTTATATTTTTTTTTTAAATTGTTTTGGTTCTAATTATATCCTTGATTTTTGATTGGCAGCTCTATTCTATTATTAGACTTATATTGTTGCATTTCTGGTACACTGGTGGTACAATTAACAAATATTGACATCAAAAAGTGGAAATATAAAAAAAATAAAGTAATACATGTTTATAAAATTAAAATAATAACACTTTCATAAACATTAATAAAATAATGTTAGAAAATATAATTATCATAATATATTTTGCTATTATTATTTATTATTATAAAAATTATTATTTTTTTCATTATTATTAATATTATTATTATTTATTATAATTAGTATCATTATTATTTATTATGATTCTTATTATTTTTCTAATATTTATTATTATTTTTATCATTATTTATTATTTTTTTAATAAATAATACCTATTAATATAATTTTATTGTAATTATTATTATTTACAATAAATAATATTATACTCATTTTTAATTCAAGAGTAAAAGTGTAAATTTATATTCATCTATTAAATTTTTAATTTTTATCTATCGTTAAATTTAAAGCAAATATTTAAATTAAATTATTTTTAAATTAATATTTTATATTTATTTTTTTTAGTTAAAATTTATATATTTATCTTTTAATTATAATAATTATAAACTTTATTTTAACCTAAGGGCAAAATAGTAATCTTACACAATTATCAATTAAAAAATTTATTTTTATCTATCACATCAATCAATTCACTCACAAACTTTCTCTACACTTTCCACTCACTTTCTCTTAATCCAAACAACCTCACTTTCTACTCACTTTCCTTTCAAATCCTCCTCTTTCACTCCCTATTTTCCATCCTCAAATCCAAACAAAGCCTAATACTACCTTATAAGTGGAAGAAAGGAAAAGTAAAGCAAATACAGGGCCAAAGGAATCGATACAACTTTTGGTGATTTCTTTGATGCAAACCATCGGTGCGAGCAGGAAAATGATTGTACTCGCAAACATTTATGAATAAAATTTGTTAATTATGAATAATAAATAAATAATTTATATAAATATATGTGAATAATAGATATAAATATTTTTATTTATTTATTTATAAATGGGAATGAAAGTATGTATATATAATAATATATGTATTTGTGTTCGTACGTACTAGTTAAATAAAATTACTTAAATATTTATATATTTATTTATTATTTTTAATATTTTAACAAAATTAAATTAAAATATAAGTTTAAAAATTAATATTAGTTATTTATTTTTAATATTTTAATAAAATTAACATTAGATATAAGTAAATGTATTTATAATATTTTAAAAAAATTGTAAAAATTCATAAAAATTATAAATATTCAGTTAATAAATACCTGCATGGATATAAAATAAATATAAGACAGATTTTTATTTGACAAGATAAAGAAATTACTGTATTGTCCATCTCACAGGATTCTTTACCATCATAGATGGCAAGAATATTTAAAACAAGAGATGGTGGCTCGTGAAATATGTTGGAATATTTGTATAGTTATTGGTTGCTGAATAGATATTGTTTCTAACACATCAAATCTATGAAACAAGAAAAGGGTAATTGGCTTTTATGAGATCATTTTACAATAATGCTTGTTATGAAATCAATCCAATTTCGGGTTGAAGCCATTGAGGGTGTCTCTGAATCTGATGATGGGGGAATTCAAAAGGGTGGTGGTGACAAGTATACGTGTTACTACAAAAGTTGAAAGTAACATCGTTTTGGAAGTGTATATAAGCTTTTGGCAAGAGTTTGTATAATAGATAGAATGTTTAAACGTTAATGGAGCGACAACTGATTTCTTTAGTATAGGACGAGGTGTTAGGCAACTTAATAGTAGTAATGAGGTATCAACTTTTCAAACAACTTTTTCGCATGGGAGACATCTTATAATGGTGCTCCATGAAATAACTGATATTGCAAAAAGAACAACAAAAGTTGTTGCTAATTTGAAGGTAGACATTGAAAACGCCTAAGATTCGGTTCATTGATACAAAGGAAATAATTGCAGGTTTCAAAGTCTAATTAAGAATGCTTCAAAAAAGTCTAATTAAGAAATGGTGTAAAAAAAGTCTAATAATAAATATATTTGAATTTTAAATATTATTAATTAAGAAAATTAATCTTATATCACAATATATAAATTATTTACCATAAATTTAAAATATAAGTCATATGTTCAAAAGTGAATATTTATTATAAATTTGTTAATAAAGTAAATGTTTATTTTGTACTACATGCTAAAATATTAATTTTCAAGATTTTATCTTATCTCGTTTGAACGTGTATTTCACATGTTGCAACTAGTTAAATATTTTGTCTTTCAACTATCTCAAATTGTATTCTTTTTCTTCATTACTAGTAGTTTATTTCTTTTAATATACTTTCTTTTATCTTTATTTATAAATTAAATTTTAATAACTTTTTTAAAGAAATTATTGATAATTAAAAATGATCTTCTATTACAATTTAAACCTTTTATTAATTAGTATTTTATTATGTGTATTTCATTGATTAAATATTTTTTTGTATATAATTAAATTTTACAATAAGTTATATATACAAATAAATATTATATTTGAATAGATAAATTATATTCAAAATTTGTATAAATATATATTTTTAAACATATAAATTCTATTTTTGATTTAAGATAAATAATTTGTACTTCAACACATAATTATTTTTTCAATTTAAAATAAATAATTTATATTATAATATAAAATTATTTTTAATTATTTATAATATATTTTAAAATCTAAATAATAATAATAAATAAATATGATAAATAAAAATATTAAATTAGATATAAAAAAAACTAAAAAAATCTTAAAAATACTCTCGTTATAGATTTAGAAAGAAAATAATTCTTCGTGTTTAATATATAAGAGTTGATTATAAATTGAAATATAATTTATATACTTAATTATTAATATATATTTTAATTATGATATAGTGTATATATAAAATATTTATTTGTTATAAATTTTAATCATATAGAAGTAAACATTTAATTTCATATTTTATTAAAACATTTAATTATACAGGAGTATTGGTTATTTTTTAAATTTATAAATTTATACTTATTATATATCTATAAAGGAGATACAGGATAATGTGATATTTTTTTTCATCATTTTTAATCGACCATTTTCAATACTAATAATAATAATAATTAAATATATTTTTAGGACTTACTCTTATCTCTTGTCACAGGCGGCTAAATGGAATACAGTCAAAATGTCAAATGAGATAAAGTGGGCCTTGGCCTTCTTGTAAGTTGTAAAAGAAAAAGAAAGGTTCATGATATATGCACCTCCTTTTTCCTCCTTTTTTCTATAAGTACACCTCCTTTTTAAAAAAAAAAATAATTAAAATTTTAAAATATTTTTAATTTTTTTATTTTAATTTTTAATTTTTAATTTTACATCCACAATATTTAATTTAGTACTTTTTTTTCATATATTTTTCTTTCTTTTTTCAATTTTTACATGCACCCCCCTTACCTTTCTTTCACTACACCTATTTTGGTAGCATGTGAAAACTAAAAGAGAAAAAAAAATATGTGAAAAAGAAGAAAAAAGTAACAAATTAAAAGTTAGAGATGTAAAATTAAAAAATTAAAAAAAAGTTTACAATATTTAATAATTTTTTAAAAAAAATAAAGGAGGTGTACTTGTAGAAAAAAGGAGGTGTATATATCATGAGCCTTCTTTTTGTTCTTTTTTCTCTCTTTAGTTTTTTTTTTCCTTCTAATTCTATCCATCACCCTATGGACACATTTTCCATATTGTTGGCCCAATAGGTTCTGTTTTGTAAACCCTAAATCCCAAAAACAAATCTTAGTTGACATGACTGTCAACATTACACAGGTCATCGTCTTTTACAAATCCAAAATCCAAAGTCCAAATCCCCCTCTTTTAAAATGTCTATTTTGCCACATCGCTCTTTTGAAGTAAATAATTGATGAAAAAAATAAGTATTAATATTATATATATATAAAAAAAAGGCATGTTTCTTTGGAAGAAAATAAAATAAGTGGACAAATAATATTCGTGGCGCGAATAATTAACTTTTCATGTATTTATTTCTTTCCTATTTTTCAAGAGATGCGTTTATTAAAAAAAGTTTAGAATATAATAGAAGAGTATAAATTTCTTAAAAGAGTAGACAAAAAAAAATATATATATATATATATATATATATATATATATATTATTAGTAGGAAAAAAATAATGACTTGGTTAAAAGAAGAGAGAATAATAAATATTTTTTTATGATGATTTGTGCAAATTTTTAAACATATATGTAATTATTAAGAGTAAAATAGCTTTTGAACACCAACTGAGATTATTTAATTTATTTTTCGTACAAATCATAGATTTTTTTGTAAATACAATATCTCATATCGAGATATAAAGAGTAAGTTTTAAAAATAATAATATTCATTTAAGAAACTAGTATGTTCGTAATATAACAATTGAATGCTGACATCATACATAAATTATAATATTTTCTTTATACTCTTTTATGTAATATATATATATATATAGTTTTAATAACTTTATGTAAGAAAATAAATATAACTAATTTATTCATTAAATTATATAATACTACGTTTGATGTATATTAAATTTTACATAATTATGAATAAGTGGTTGTTGACATAAATGAGTTGATATTTGTGCAATTGTGCTTATTAACCAAACAATATATATATATATATATATATATATATATATATATATATATATATATATATAATATTATATATTAAAATAAAATGATGTAATGAAGTGTTAAATATTTTTTAAATTGTATCAATTTTTTTATACTAGTATCAAGTGTAAACAATTAAATATGTTAAATTTGTATTTTATAAAAAAATATTAAAAATGTAATTTGATTAACTTTGACACTTAGATGTTAACAAACTTTGACTTATATGTATATGTGCATGCTTGTATATAATAAATTATAATTTTTTTGTCAATATAGTTTCATGAATTTTACCTTTTAATTTTTATGATAAAAGTGTTTTATTTTAATTTCTGTACATCTCATTTTTATTTTATTTTAGCTCATAAAATTGCATAAACATTTTCTTTCAGTCTTTATAGAAATAGACGATAAGGATTAGAAAAAAATAAAAATATATAGATCAAATAAAACATTTTTAACTATAAAAATTAGGGACTAAGGTAAAAAATTATGGAAGGGATGAAAGCCATAATGAAAATTACAAGAAAAAAAGATTTTTTTTATCAACCCTAACAAGTAGTAATTCACATGTAGATGATAGCATGTTACTTGTAGTAGATAATAGGTAACATATAACATGTAATAAATTAAATAATGAGTAATAGGTAACAAGTAATGGACAACAGATAACATATAAGTAACTAGTAAGAGGTATTTTTGATACCTTCTTTAGATCATAAAGATATTTTAAACACTTATTTTAAATTGTGAAGTTTATTTTTTAGCCATTTTCACCCATTTAATATTTTTTCAATGATATTTTTGAACTTTTTAATGGTCGAGGCAATTTTACTATTCAAATATTTTTCATTGAATACATCTTCTAAGAAAATATTTTTCACACTTTTTTTATTCCATGAACTTTATTTTTTAATATTTTCACATTATTCAATATTTTTTCAACAACAGTTTGGAAGTATTTCAATGTTATATTTATTTTACCATTTAAATATTTTTTCAACTATTATTATAACGATCTAACAAGTTACCACACAAGCATAATATAAAAATATCACGGCTTGAAAACATAAACATTGTCTATCTTATGATTCTCATGCAATAAAACCTGAATATACATGCATATATCAAATCTATACAAAGATATAGAAAAACACAAAACAATTATTGAGTATTATTGAAACTTATCGTGTTACAACATCCCCAAATATATATAAAACATATAAAAACTCCTAAGGTTAGTTTAAACTATTGTACCACTGCATTAGAGTAGCTCCCACAATAAAAGTCATCCAGTAGGACATGGCCACCTTTGCCTCCAAGCAAGTCTCCACCTATTCCTGACCTGCTTCCGTATTAAGTGATAATTGTAACCCAACATATGAAAATAGAAAGGTAAGCTTGTATATAAGAAACAAAATATAGATAAAAATACTTAAAAGCAACAACGTTCAACTTAAAACAACATTGACATGAACTTCTTATTTAACTTTGAGAGTAAATTTAGCAAATCAAATTCACAACTTAAACACAATATTTTCAACAATCAACTTCAATCAACCTTTAACATGACAACTTTTGACTTTACAACTTAACAAATGTGTTGCCGCACATTTCTACTTTAGATATCTTCTAAAATATGTGAGTAATTTAAGTAACTTAACCCTATCAAACTTATACAATTGCAGGTCATTATGGACCATGAAACAATAGCGAGTCACTTGGACCACAAAACAACTTTAATAATGTTTGGTTTTCCAAATCTTACCACTTAAACTATATATGAACTATATAAAGGCTCAATATTATTATCAATAATAGTATAACTTTGGTATAAGTTTACCACGACATTAGTAAAGATTAATTTGTTACATATCCTCAAAATACCACACGCACCCTTCCATCATTTAGTTATGGATTTGAGATTCTAACTTTGTGCCTTACTCTTGGACAATTAATGATAAGTATGATTCAACTTGACCCCATACCATTTTCAATTTAAAAACCTAAAGGGAACAACTTTAGAAAAATAACTTCGCTTTAAGATGTAACTTTTTCACTAAGGAGTTTTCATCCTTAAGCTCATTATAGCACCAAAACTTTAGCTCCACATAATGGGATCTTTACAATGTGAAACCTAATTGTCCTCTAATTCAACTTTCAACTTCAAAGACATGCATTTATAATGAATGTATCACAACTTCAAACATCTTTCGACATACGCCATTAACTTATATCAACATGCTACTTATCAAATTCCAATTAATCAACATAAACTTTAATAATAAATCACTACTAAAATAAACACACAACTTATAACAATCATACAATGTCATTATAAACTCACCACCCAACATTATCAACAATTTAATCATATATCATCAGCTAACTTAGAATTTTCAACAAAATAAGGGATTCACTAAGTAAGACATACTCGTTGAGCGACCCCTGTTCCAGGGGGGAACATGTTCAACGCTTAATGAACACCTCTCATTAAGTAGATATTAGAGTTCGCTTAGCCATAACATTTGGCTTACCAACCTCTAAAGAAAACATCTTGGAAGAAATCATCATTCACTCAATAAGTTAAGAATGGTCAATTTTTAGCTTAGTCTTGCTTGGCATTACCACCTTGCTAAGTGAGGCTCCCTAGACCTATCATAGAGGCCCCAACTCACTTGGCGAGAATATCTCATTAAATGACTCAACTTAGACTAACTATAGTGGCCAAGGTTTGCTTAGTGATTATAACACCCCTCAGATTTGATATCTTAGTGGCTCCACTTCATGACACTTCACATAAATCTTTATTGGTTAGAACCCTTCGTGAGTAGCCCTTTTTGAGATGCTTGACTACCTTTTTGATCAACGACTATCTACATAAACTAACACAAAACTTTTCAATGTTCTTTGTTCTCACTCACCCACTTTTTAGGAAATTTCCTAGAAGGTCACTTTTCCCTAAATCACTTTAAGTCAAATACGTTTAACTATGGAGTTCTTAAGTAATGAGTTACCGAAAAGTAGATGTATCTTATTAGTATAGTTAATACTAATTTATTTCTTTAAGTCATCCTCAACTATACAGTGCCACACATATACAACCTTTGGATACCTTTGATTTTGATGTGTCTAGGATGTTACAACAACCATGTATGACTAAGTTTAGCTTCATCATGTTCATTGTTACTTGTTGAGCAAGTTGTTATCACTAAGCAAAAAACCATGTTTCCAACACCTATACCTTCAACCTATGAAGGTCGATTCAACGACATTCACCTGAATGACCAAAACTTGATGATATCATACCAAGAGGTCAAGTCCTATAGGAGTCAAAAGGAAGGGACTAGGCTTAAAGGAAGAAAGTTCAAATTCCTATTGAGTTTTTAATAGTTGACTTCCTCTTTTTTATAAATATTTTCTTAATTTTAACCTTGTATTTTTTGGTCAAAATAGTATAAAAATTTATTTCTTTGTAATTTTTATTTTTTAGGGTGCAAATAATATTTTAAGAGGTGTAAATAAAAAATAATACGTGTGCTTATTGGGCTTGAATGACCCAAGAAAACACCACTTGGACGTGTAGGTCCATGATGTGGTTGTCCACTTCTAGAGGATTAGGTGTTCTCTTGGTTATTCACACATCAATAAGCACATGTGTCACACCTAGTCACACTTTTGGCACCTTGCCATGTGCAAACCTTTATTGGTTTTTCTAAATCTAAAATATTGACATGAGTCACACTTTTCTTGCCTTGTTATGTGGCAATCATCTATTGACTCTTAGATCTAAGATAGTGACATTTTTATAGGGAAATTTGAAATTCAAAATGTAACTAGAGTTAGTTGTCTAAAGTACAAGCTAACCTTGGTTACACTTAATCATGGTTAGTTTAACTTGTACCACAAACAACCAAGCTCTATATATAGCTTTTCCTTCCCATGGTCAAATTTATTTTGATATTTATGCGAAACAAAATTGAGATTTCTCTTCAAAAAAAACTTTAGTTTTTTCTCCTGGAGAAAACATCTCTTTATGAACTTTTATCAAAGATTTCCTCCTTGTGGCAAGTTCTTCACCTTCTTGTGTTATCTTCACTTGAAGTGGCATGACTGCATTCCTCCCTCTTTCACCATTTTTGAACTTTTTTAAGCTTTGGAGTTCCATGGATGAAGATTGTGAGCACATTGGAGCTAGTAGAAGAGAAACAATAGTCATATACTCCATTAGTTTCGTCATTCTCCTTGTGGTCTGCTCAACGAATTCACTTGGTTGACCGAAAATGCTATGTATCAACAACATGCAAGCACTCTCAAGGCTCCAAAACTCACATGCTATCCATCAAAAGATCACAAACATCATGAACTCAAATATAGCATCTAATCCTATATGCAACGACTTAATCAACAAAAATCAACATCAACATCAACAAGGAAAGGTCTAAAATACCAAAAAATCCAAATTTTAAAGCCTTCAAATTCTCAACTTAAGCCATCAATTTGTGTTTCAACAACACATACAATTTAAAATAGCATTAAAGAATCAAACAACAAACTTTCTTTACCTAAATTAACCTCTTTAAAGCTAAATAAGAAGAAGTAAAAAGAAAGAGGAAAAAACAACAAAATTCTCTAAGGTCGACTTCTCTCCTCAAATGCAAGCCCCACAAAGATTGTATCAACTTCTAAGTAATGTTATAAAAATCAAATTGATAATCAAATTGTAGTTATTTGATGATTTAGTAGTCAAACTGTAAGGCCACTCTGATAAATCGATCTATATTTTAAAAATAAAAATAATATAATTAACATAATTTAAAATTTCATACATCAAAAATAAAATTAATTATTGACAAACTAAATAATAAATATAATATGTACATTCTTCAACTGTTATATTTTCTTGAACCATTTCCAATTGTTTAATATTTTTTTAAATGGGTGATACTCTTTGATATACAATTTTATTGGCCGTCCCCGAAAAAATATATATGCTTAGCCGACAGTCAACACTATACAACTCATCATCTTCGACAAATCCAAAGTCCAAATCCCCTCGATCAAAATGTGTGCTTTTACAACTAGCTCCCTTTGAATTAAATAATTCACTATAAAAATATTAAAAAAAATAGCAACTAAAATAATAAATAAAGACTAAATTTTGGGGACATTAAATTTGAACAAACTGTTTTTTTTAATAGAGCAAATCACCATTCGGCATCTTTAAAAATATATGTTGCTAATGTTTTAATCTTTGAAAGTATAAAAAATACCTCTAAAAAATAAAATATTAATCACTATAGTCCAAAGCTAACAAAAAAGTGATTTAAATGATAATAATATATGCTTAGAAATTAAAATGACTATAAGTGATTACTTTTAAGAAATTAAAACAATTAAAATTTTCAAAGACTTATATTAGAATTCTCTTATTTTCAAGGATTAAACTCAAATAATATTTTACACCTTTACTATTTCTAATAAATGTTTGTTTTAACTATTTTTTATTTTCTATAGTTATATAATTTTATTTTTTAGTTTATATAATTTAAAAATAATTATATATAATATATTTTTTTCTTCTTTTTAGTTCTTATAATAATAAACGATTAAAAAAATTTGTGGTGAAGTACATTGAAAGAGAGTTTAAAAAGGTAAAATAAAAAAATAAACATGAGCTGAAACAACTTTAAGAACATTAAGAATACAAAATGGAGCAAACTCATAAACTTAATATTGCAAAGTTAGCAAACTTATTGCAACTTGATTTGCTTCTTTAAAATGGAATGATTTTAAAATATTAAAAGAAATATAAAATTATAGAAATTTAAAGAGTATTTTAATCAATATGTCATTAATGTAAGTAATATTGGACTCAATTTCCTTAAGTAAAGTTTCAAGTTTGTGTTTTGTGTGTGAAAAAATATGGTTGAAGAGAGAAAATCTACTAAAAATAATCATCCAACATCCATTTTTTTTTTCATTTTTGTCCTATAAAAAAATTGTTCCATTTTGTTCTTGTTATTTTATTTTAGTCCATTTAATATACTCATTGTTTTCTCTTAGTCTTGTAATATTTGAATAATTTGTTTTTAATCCTTACTAAAAATTCTTAAAGAGACTAGTTAAAAATGAACAAAATATTATAGAGATTAAAATGAAAAAATAAATAAAAAGGACTAAAATAAAATAACAAGAATGAAAATGAAATAAAAAAAGTTTTAATGGACGAAAATCAATTTTTTTTAAATGACTAAAAACAAAAACATCCTATTTTACATGGGTTAATGTATGTATTCCACTAATTTGTTGAATTCAAAAAGATATTTGATAAAAGTATTTTTCTATAAAGAGAAAAAGTAATACTCAGCACATAATAGATTGAATTTTATAAAAAAGACTGATTAACTAATTTAAATTTGAGTCTTATTTTTTTCATGAATATGATTTATGTAATGTTTTAAAATTGACAATAAAGAATCGTTGAAAAAATAATTCAAATTTTAAATAAATTGAGTGAGTGAAAACTTAAGAAATTTTTTTAGCAATTTATAATTTTTAAAATATTATTTAGGTTTATAATTTTTATTTATTTTAATATTTTTAGAGATTTCTTTTCTGTTTTTTAATTAAGAAGATTATATATTTCAAATTTAGGGTCAAGAAATAAAATTTGTATGCGCTCCGTTTAAGATTCTTGAATGTCTGGATAATAAAAAAGAATTCCCATAAAAAACTAATGAGTATTTAAAAACGTGATTTTCACTGATAACAATTATTTTAAGATTAATGAAAAATAATTGAGAGGTCTAGTCTAGATAGCCAAAACCAAAATGCTGGTGCTGGGAAGGTCCACATGCTAATCCTATAGTTGTGCCAACTACCAAGTGCTAAGACTTCTTATAATAATTAATTGGTATCATAATATTCGATTGTCCTAAACTAGTAATCTAAGTTTTTGACAAGAACTAGGGATTAATATGCACGAATAACGAAATGGTACATTAGTTCGAGTATTGATTTTTGAAGAGAGCACGTGATCATATTCATGGTATGGTGGCAAAGTCATTACCTACCCACCCACCCCATTTTTATGTTGAAACCAAACCAAAGGAAACGGTTGGTCCACCTTGTTCGTTAATTCTTCTAATATAATCTCCTAAACGACACTTAACACTTAACACTCACAAGTCACAACACCCTTCCCTTGGCTCTTCCCATGACTCTCTCGCGGGGCCTCGCCGTCGTGTTCTTCCTGCTCGCCCTCTACTGTGGGCTGGACCCCTTCCGCCACAGCCCAATAGCCCACTTCCCTCACTTCGAGCCCAAGAGGGTCGACATGCCCGCATGGTCCGAGGTTCCCACGGAGCAAGACAAACACAACCTGCTGCAAAAGTCGGAGATTAAGTTTCTGAACGAGGTTCAGGGACCAGAGAGCATCGCCTTTGACCCTCTCGGTCGTGGACCTTACACTGGTCTCGCCGATGGAAGAGTCGTCTTCTGGAACGCTCACTCTTGGCTTGACTTCGCTTATACCTCCCCCAACAGGTACTTTCTCTTTCTCTTCTACAATGCACACATATCTTTCCGTTTTCTTTTCTGCATTTTATATAATTAATCTTTTTTAATATATAAATTATATTTTAGATTTAAGTCATTTGGAAAAATTCTACAAAAACTTTTTTAGAAATAGAAATTAAAAACAAAATGAAATTAGCAAACTCTTTGGTATTAGGTTTTTCAAAAATTCTTCTTTTATTTATTTATAGCTTATAAAATAATTTATTTCTTGTTCCGGCCCAGGGGTGGACTAGGGTTTTTTCCTAGGTCGTGCCTCAAAGCCAGAGCATTCAAAAGTGTAATCTGCCTTCTTAGCCTTAGGATTTTAGGTTTTATACTTCGTCGTCCATGGGCCTTATGGGCCCCGAGAACATAGGGATTTCCTCAACCGTTCTTGCTACGAGGCCGCGCAATGAGTGAGGATTAGTTAAGTCGGATTTTTACCTAGATGGTACACTAGTCGGGTTTTTACCTAGATGGTACACTAGTCGGGTTTTTACCTAGATGGTACACTAGTCAGATTTTTACCTAGATGGTACACTAGCCTTCCAGCCCTGAGCCGATAAGGCGAGAGGGCTTATGGCCTGGTAACTTAGTCGGGTATCGACCGAGTAGAGATCAGTCGGATTTTTACCTAGACGGTACACTAGCCTTCCAGCCCTGAGCCGATAAGGCGAGAGGGCTTGTGGCCTGGTAACTTAGTCGGGTATCGACCGAGTAGAGATCAGTCGGATTTTTACCTAGACGGTACATTTCTATTTTTAAAAAAAAAAAGTGTTTTTGAAATAAAATATATATTCTTCTCCAGGCCTTTATTTCTTCCTTGTCACTGATTTTCCATCCCAAATTTCATATTCCATCATACTGTTGCGAGATGCTAAGTGCTTGTGACATAATTAATGGACCTTAAGCACGCATTTTTTATGTCAGCCTCATTTTCCTAGAAGTTCAAGCACGCATTTTTGAAGTGATGACTAAACACTAACTTCTTCCCTCGTCCATGTTATGGTTAGGTATGTTTACAATATACTAGTATGATTAACTGGTAATGATTTTTTTATATCTTCATTTTGAACACAGGTCGGAGATATGTAATCCTATAGCATCTGCAACACCATTTAGTTATGTGAAAACTGAGCATATCTGTGGGAGGCCTTTGGGACTCAGATTTGACAAGAAAACAGGTGATTTGTACATTGCAGATGCATATTTTGGGCTCCTGAAGGTGGGACCCGAGGGTGGTTTAGCAACATCTCTTGTAACCGAGGTTGAGGGAGTGCCACTAAGATTTACTAATGATGTCGATGTTGATGCGGAAGGAATTGTTTATTTTACAGAGAGCAGTTCTCATTATCAGAGGAGGTAGGAATTTGTTGGTAATTAATTTATTGCAATTGCAAACTTTAGAAATTGTCATCATTTTGAATATAAGTATTCCAACGTAGTTAAAGACTTAAAGTTCCTGTTGTTAATGTTTGTTTCATCTGTCTTGTTCAGTTGGTTCTGACATAATTTTTGTACAGGAATTTCATTCAGCTGGTATTTTCTGCGGACGATAGTGGCAAGGTTGTGAAATACAACCCTGCCACTAAGGAAATCACTGTTCTTATGAGGAACATTCAATTCCCAAATGGCATTTCCTTGAGCAAGGATGGTTCCTTCTTTGTCTTTTGTGAAGGGGTTGTTGGCAGGTGGGTGAATCTAATAATCATAAAACGGTTTCAACTTTTTCTATATGCTAGATTTTTGTGGAGAAATTCTTGGGTGCTCCTAGAGTAACAAAAATTTCATGTTTTGTACTACTGAATCTGAATATGTTTCCCACTTGACTATATTTTAATGCTATAATTGAAATGGTACACATTCAATTATACATTGCAAAAGATTTCAATTGTTTGGAGGAACCTAAGAATGTCTTTTCTAGTCACCTTTATATGAGCTTGCTTTATGCTCGATTGCAACTGCATAAGGAAGGTTACCATTTCCATATTTCTTATTACTCAAAGTGATACTAATAGATCTTTCTGGGTTGCAATTTGCAAATGATGCAAATTCAGTTTATTGATTGTTGTTGACCGATAGAAATTAGACAATCATTCTACTTTAGCTTTTATTTGAACTAAGAGTCTATTGGATAAACTTTTTTAGAAACGGAGGAAAAAATAGAAAGAAAAAATAAAATAAATTTTTCTATAAACTAATTTATAGAAGTTTTCTTACATAACTTCTCAAAAAAAATTACACATTAACTGATGCATAAGCTAGTTTTAGTTTATAGAGAACTTTGTCGGTTTATTTCATTTTTTCTTCTTATTTTATTCTTTTATAAGTGTTTACAGAGAAATTTATTCAAACATATCCTTAATCGTAGTTACTACTTACTCATATAATTTCTTGTTATGTAGGTTACGTAAATACTGGCTGAAAGGAGAAAAAGCTGGGACTTCAGAGATTATAGCCATCCTACCTGGATTTCCTGACAATGTGAGAGTGAATGAAGATGGTGATTTTTGGGTAGCTCTTCATTGTAGAAGGTATATGTATTCATACTACAATGGTCTCTACCCAAAGATGAGGAAAATCATACTCAAGCTTCCTATACCAACAAAGACTCAATACCTGCTTCAAATAGGAGGACGCCAGCATGCAGCACTTGTCAAGTATAGCCCTGAAGGTAAACTTTTGCAGATATTGGAGGACAGTGAGGGGAAAGTTGTAAGAGCAGTGAGTGAAGTGGAGGAGAGGGACGGTAAACTCTGGCTAGGAAGTGTTCTCATGCCATTTGTTGCAGTTTACAACCTGACATGAGGCTGATAAGATTCTACTCCAAAGATCTTTTCTATCTTGAATGGGGTTGAAGAAGTTGAGTTTTGACTCAACATTATCAATAATGGACCGTAAATTCCTGAGATGAGTTTTGCTTCCACTCTTTTAACTGGTTATTAGTGTCTCCTTAATTCGGCACTTTTTTTAACTGGTTGAAATCAAACAAATGAAGAGAAAATTGTAATAATATGTTACATTAAAAATATTGGATTAGTTAGGTTTATTCTCTGGAAGTGACTATTTATATATATTGGTTTTCAATGGAGTGAATTTGTTAGAAAGCACTCTAGATAAAATAAAATCAAGTTGCGCGATTTAAGATAGATAATAACATCATTTTATTTTATTTTTTATTTAAAAAATACTCCACCTTTTAAAAGAAAAAACTTTTTCTCGAAATTTGGTATTAAAAATAAAAATAATTATTAAAAATATAATCTCAGTTGAAAAAAGACGTATTTTGAGATGACAATATTAAATAAAATAAAATTAGTTGTGATTTATTTATATTTTAGATCAACAAATAAAATTGTCAAGTTAAGATGTTTAAAATTGGAAAAATATTTATTTAATTTGGTTTCGTGATAATATGAGAGTGATTATAATTGATTTTTAATTTTTAAGTAAGTCACGCTCCACTTAAAATTTGAAAATTACGCCAGAATTGAAACCACTTAAATAACATTACACTTAAACCGTAATATGGTAAATATATAAACAATTAAATATGTTTTTAATTTATGTAAAATAATTTTTTTTTCAAAAAAAATTCTTTAATTTTTATCTTTCTAAAATTAAAAATGCTGTTTTTAATCTCTAATATTATATGATCATTTTAATTATTTTCGTATTAAATGATATCACCAGTGACATCCACAACTATATTTGATATCATGTTAATATTAAGCACATCTAAATGTTTTATAAATTCTCAAAATAAATAGTATTTATCTACCTAAAAATGAAAATTAGGGACAACAAATTTAGGTTTTAGAAGGATGAAAAAAAAAGAAAAATATTTGAGAGACTAAAACCAAAATTTGATATTTTTTAGATATCAAAAGTAACAATTCTAAATGTTAAGGGGATGAAAAAACAAAAAAAATAAATATAGAGACTAAAATTAAAACATACTTATTTTATATATATTAAAAACATATTTAAGTCATATATTAACATGTCTCGCAAGAGTGACATAATTAATTAAGTCATTTTGCCTTTACAAGTTAGGACCTTAGATTAAATACGATTTATTGATGTCACCGGATGATCCTCTTGTATTTAAAGGAGACTCGGGTTCATCTGTATCACCAGTATGTTGAAATGGTAAAAGAAAAATATTTAGGTGAAATAATCAATCATACTAATATATGATAGCAATGTTAAATCATATACCATTTTTTGTTACATTAATTTGTTAGATGCCACCATCAATTCACTTTATCCATGTAAAACCAAATTATTGAAAAAGAAAAAAAGCAAAGGTAGCTACTGCATTAGTATTTAAATCTCCTTTCTTTTCAAGTAAATCAAGTAGGCTTTGGCTATTAATTAATTAATTATCTCCTTTTAAAAGAAAAGAGGTGGGACCAACCAAATAGAAAGAGATAACACTAATTGAAGCATATTTAATGTGTTCATATCCAACTTTTCTCCCTTATTTTGTTTGAGCTAGCAAATCAACTTTTAATAAGTAACTAATGAAACTTTTTTATTTCAACAACCAAAAAGATTAGACATGTACACCATCAAAGTGATCTCAAATGACATAAAGAAAACATAACTAGTTTGGTATTGTGAAAGTCTTAAAATCAAGACAACAAAATTAAGGGAAATGAAAAAAAAAATCTAGAAGTATCTTCTACTTGTTTCTCACTATGAAATATCTTCATTTCTAGAAGTATCTTCTACTTGTTTAATATTAAAATGAAATGTCTTCTTGAAATATCTCCATGGTTTATAAAATACACTAACACATGAAACAAAAAAACTATACTCACAACCCAGATTAGCAATGCCAACTCAATATTAATAAGTCATCACAAACAAAAAACACTATTCATAGAATATACAAGAAAAATAAGATTGAATTAAAAAATACAATATTTGTTTTCAAATGAACTAAAATCTACTAATCTTGAAAACCTCTATTTCACCTAGATTTATAGTTGCTGAAGTGAAACCTTGTCCTGTAATGACACACATAATACATTAGTTTAGATTCGAGAGAAGTAAGTTAATTTTCTTTTCCCAAAATTAAAGAAAAAGCTAACTTCCAAACGACACACAATATATCCTATGTTATAAAAATCTCGCAAAAATGGAGTTCCTAACACATAGATTCGTCTTTACCAAAAAAAAAAAATAACGTGTATATTCATTATAAATTCAATCTCTACTTTATCTTCCTAATATATATATCTTGTTCTCAATCTCCAACTACATGTTTAAAAAAACAACATTCTTTCATTTTTGTTTTAATAGACAAAAAGAAGTAAAAATCACTATGAATACACATCAAGTTGCTTAACTATTTCTCATCATTGCATTTCTAAGTAGAGCTAGCTAGGTTTAATTTAAACTTCATTTAATAAACAAAATTTTAAACCGCAAATTAAGCTGAAAAAACACTAAACAAACTAAGGCTAGGGGTACACCAAAATTAAATAATTATCAACCAACAGCTAGCAGTAACAAAAAAGTTATTATATTTTTTTCAGGGTGCTATTAGTTAGTTAGTATTTGTTGTTTTCTATGATAATCTTTATATTTAGTTTATTTTATGTATGCGAGGTAAAACACCAGTTGAGCATTTGTTTTTTTATCTTGAAAGAGAGAAAACAACTAGGAGGGATAATGGTAATACAAGAAAGCAAAAAGAAGCTAGACAAGGAAAAGCAGCAACAGGGAGGAACATTCACTTCAATCTCAATTTAACCTCTAGAACCTAAACCAATGACAGATCCAAGTGGCAAAGGACAACACAAAAATAATCAAAATCCTCAAAGACTCTTAGGGGAATATGCTCACTAGCTGGAACGTAGGCATTTCTCTTAATTGGATATTTATACATCGATGGATTAGTCTTTGATTTTCTGTTAGGGATACCTGATAAGTGTCATATTTGTGTTAATCTTGTGGTATAATTTGAAGTACTTATCTTATTTTCATTTAACTTGCACTCTTGATTTGATCCAAATTTATCTTAATTTGTAGAAAGTTAACTTTAGTTTTTAACTTAAGCTTTTAGGAAATTTACAAGCTTTTTCATGTTAATTTATAGATGAGAAGGAAAATAATGGAAAACAATAAAAGAAGCAAGTAGAAAACTTAATGAAGCATCAAGAGAGAAAAAGAAATTTGGCTAAGTTTTGGCACTTAACTTGAAATCCTATGCTTAGTGCCAACCTTTTAGAGAGTAATTCAAATTTTCACGTTGAATGTGGAATTTCACATTTAGCGCCACAACTTTAGAGGTTAATTTTTGTTATTCCTTATCTCATGCTCAACAGTGGATTTTCGTGCTTAATAGTGTCAAAATGTCGACTTATCATTAATGAGAAGAGACAAAATAGTTTATGACCTAAAAATGGATAGATTCAAGTACATAAAAAAATAACATTTCTTAGAGTGTGTGTGGTGATTGTAAGAGCTCTCATGATTTTAAGATCAAATTTTTTTCATTTCTTCATCATTTTTGTTGTGTTCTATGTCTATGTGTAACTAAGTTCATTCTTATCGGGATTTGATGTAACCATACATATTATCATGTTCAAATTCCAAGTTATTAATTATAGTCATTATTCAATATTATTGCTCTATTCTTTGCTTAATGCTTGTTATGATTTGATCTCCCTTAACTTGATTTTGTGAATTTAAAGTGATTGAAAAAGACTTGTGAACCTTTAGACTAAAGTAGAACAACTAATGATGTTTACCTTTAGGAATAAAGTAAATGCTATTAGTCATTCATAAACTCTTATTCTTAAAGTTGAGTTTTTGGTCAAGTTATGCAAAGAATTAATAACTTAATAGAAAAGCCTAGACTATAGTTATTGTAAGGAATTAAGATTTGAGTATATTTGTGAATTAAATAATAATTTCTAAATTATAACTAGATTAAAACTTGTTTGTAAGCATGGGAAGATGATTTGATAAAGTTAAATTCCAATATATTTTATTATTATGTTAAAATTAGTTTTTGCATTCCAAGTGTTTTTAGAAATACCAAAAAGATTCATTATCACATTTATCTTTGTTTAAGCACTATAATTATTTTCACAATCAATCAAAATTTCCATTCCTAGTAACTTAGTATAATTAGTAATTTATGTCAAATATTATGTAAATCTCTTGAGAGATGATATTCACACTCATCATTGAACTATATGCACAAATTGATATACTTACCAAGAAAATAACAATATCCTTATTTACCAATAAAAAATGCGCACTATTCTCTCCTAATAAATACATTATATTATATTATATTATATTATATTATATTATATTATATTATATTATATTATATTATATTATATTATATTATATTATATTGTATTATATTATATACACGTGCGTATATTTAAAATTTTAGTTTCTATCATTTAATTTTAAAGATTAGTTCATTAAAAATATATTTTTATTTATACCATAATTATAGTGGAAAGTTGGGTAGTATGCACAAATTTTAAATCGAAACTTTTGATAGTGTCATTGTAATTCTTATAAAAATACATTCAAATATTACTTTTATAAAACATATTTTAAAATAATTAAAATTAAAAATAATCAATCAATATCAATATATCTAAACCAAACTTTCATTATTATAAGTGAACTTATAACAGCAGTAGGATATAATCAAATTTAATATATTTAATTATATTTAATAAAGAACTAATAAATTGCTCACACTAATAATATTTATGGTCAAGTTTATCATAGATAATAATGTAACACTTAATGCAATTAATGAAATATTTTATAAATATATAAATAATTTTTATTTGAATAATATTAAATATTTATTAAATTTAATAATTTAATAAAATTTATTAAATAGATGAATTTTCATTGGAATTTATGCATCAAAATATATTATTAAATAAAAATAGTTATTATAAAATTATACCCTTACATATATTAATATCGATAATGTACACTGTAGTATTTTAAAACCAAAAGATAATGCATGTTAGTACCACGCTTTTTATTATACGGACCACACTATATGCACCTTTAAGTTTATCCATAAATGAAAAAGTCTATCGCTTCAAACTAAATTAAATAGAACCAATAAGCTGGACTAGTAATAAATTGTTGAGATAATATATTTTAAATTTAAATTTTATTGTTATTAATTTAATTTTTATAGATTAAAAAATTAAATTGAATATACGCACCTTAATTAAATTTATTTATTTTTAGTTTGAATTATTGTTTGTTGACTTACTTTGTTTTGTTTTTGTTACTCAACTTAATTTGTTTTGCTAGAAGAGGTTTTTTTTTGTATTATTTTACTTCAAAAAATAATAAAAATCAAGAAAAAAGAGCGCCAAGAAATGGAATTAAAAAAAAATAGTAAGAATTGAATTTTAACGAGTTCTTAAAAAAATACAACCAGTTATTTTTCAAAATATATACTTTTTTTTTTTAAGAATGGAAGTTTCATTTGTTTTATATATGGGTTTGTTTAGGTATATGTATGTCTTATTGGATTCCTTCCTCTTTTCCTATAGAAATTATTAAGTAATCTTGAATTATATAATTTCTAACTAATCTCTATATGATAATATAATTATTATTTTCTTGAAAAACTTAAATACATATAGTAGTTGATTCGAATTATGGACACCTGGTTGTCGTGATCCTATAACGGTAATTAATGGTCAATTTCAAGTTCATAATATTAATTTTGTTTTGGTAAATTTTTAAATATTTTAACTGAATCTGAATTAATACTTATAAAAAAAAAGTTGTAAAGTCTTAAAATCTTTAATCAATATTTTAAATCATCATATTTTTCTTATAAATATAAAAAAATTACAATTACAGTAATAAGTGCGTAAACTTCAATCACCAGAACTAACCACCTAGTGGTTCATCATCATATATCATAATCATAAGATAAATCTGATTGATACAAAAGTGAATTAAACACTAATACTATTTAGCAAAAGAATAGTACTACTTTGCACAATGGTGTCCATGGAGATAATGACACAACTAAAGACCAAAATAGCCGCATAAAACAACTTATAAAAATCATTCACCAAGACAAACACATCTACACGATAACGATGACGTACACACCCTCAACAAGGACCAAACATTTCATATTTGTCTTGCATGGCAATTACAACACACAACCAGAAAACGTCATTCACATAACTATTCTTTCACGACAATAATGCATCCATCCATCGTCATGACTCATGACTCATTCATCGATCATCAACCTCTTTTTCTCTCTTCATAATATATTCCAAACTTTCCCTCACACAATGCAAGGAACACAAAAAACATGTCTAACACATCAGATTCCAATAAGATCACCCTAGTAGAAGAGTGTCGTGGCGTTCTTCACGTTTACAGCGACGGTTCCATAGTACGCTCTTCACGTCCAAGCTTCAACGTCCCCGTCAACGACGACGGCACCGTTTTCTGGAAAGATGTCGTTTTTGATCCTTCCCATGATCTTCAGCTTCGGCTCTATAAGCCAGCCGATTCAGCCGGCTCAAAACTTCCAATTTTCTTCTACTTTCACGGCGGCGGCTTCTGCATCGGCTCGCGCACTTGGCCTAACTGTCAAAACTATTGTTTTCGGCTTGCTTCTCAGCTCCAAGCCGTAGTCGTTGCCCCGGACTATCGGCTCGCTCCCGAGAATCGGCTCCCCACTGCAATTGAGGACGGCTTTGGAGCTCTAAAGTGGCTTCAAACTCAAGCCGTGAGTAATGAGCCGGACCCTTGGTTGAGCCACGTGGCTGATTTTAGCCGCATCTTCATTTCAGGTGACTCGGCTGGAGGAAACATAGCTCATCACTTGGCGGCTCGGCTTGGGTATGGCTCGCCTGAGCTGGCTCCTGTTCGAGTCAGGGGTTATGTTCTATTAGCTCCTTTTTTTGGTGGAACAATCCGAACCAGATCAGAAGTTGAAGGACCAAAAGATGCTTTTCTCAACTTAGAACTTATTGATAGGTTCGTAATTTAAATATGGTTAATTGTATTTTTTTTAACTAATGTTTACAATTTCTCAAATTTTATTGGTGTAGTATAAGCATATAAATGATGACACAATATATTGTGCTATTTCAGTAATCAACATATACATACATAATCAACTTGTCTTGGAAGCAGTGAATATGGCATGTTATGAATAAAAAGTGTCAAACATTTTGGTGTGCATATTTCAATTTTGTTTAGTTATTGTTTTGTTGCTAATTAGTGAAAGATGTCTGTGTGTTGTTACTAATTGAATAGGTTTTGGAGGCTTTCTATACCAGTTGGGGACACTACTGATCACCCTTTTGTGAATCCGTTTGGGCCAAATAGTGAGAGTCTCAAAGCAATTAATCTTGACCCAATTCTAGTGGTGGCTGGAGGAAGTGATCTGCTTAAAGATAGGGCAGAGGACTATGCAAGGAGGCTTAAGGAGTGGGATAAAGATGTAGAGTATGTAGAATTTGAAGGACAACAACATGGGTTCTTCACCATTGATCCCGATTCAGAACCATCCAACAAGTTGATGTTGATCATCAAACAATTCATAGAGAAGTGTTTGGGGAAAAATTGAAGGGCTTTAGACACTATTACAACTCCACATCAAGCATGTTTAGTGTAATACCTTTTACATTTACATTTTAGCTCCTACAACATTTTAGGTGCGAGTGATCATCACAGGGCAACTTAAAAATAACATTCTAAGCATCAAGTATGTATTGGCCATGTTAAACTCTAATTGTACTAAACGTTCCATTTTGAAGCTAATATATGTTGCAATTTCCCTAAACCTGCTGCTTCAAAGCATAAGCATTCCGACATAGTTGAAGTCCATGTTTTTTTATATTATAATGTCCCATTGCTTAAAAGTGAAAACTGGTGCCATAATTAGGAAAATTTATGTTGCGATTCATCACATTATAGCAGTGAAGGGAATCATATTACTACTTGTTAATACTCAATAGAGTGGTGACAACTTGATGTGGTTGAGGAGTGTCATACACATGCTAGTCAATAACTGAAGTAAATTCAATGACTTAACACTGAATCATTTGGTTGTTTTTCTTTCCAAATATTGTATGTGATGTAAGGGGTATTATTGTGTTATTCACACTGAATCATTTGGTTGTTAACACTAAATTCAATGACCTGTTTATATTGTATGTGATGTAAGGGGTATTATTGTGTGAATATAATTTAATGTTGCTATTACAATCTTCCATCTGAATTACATAAGACACTTCAAAGCTCAAGACTGGATAAGCAAGTAAAAATAATAATTGAGATTTAATGATACTTTTATTTTTTGATAGAGTAAAGAGTACAATGAAGAAAATAAAGAAACACGTTGGGAAGTTTGTGGGAAGTGTATGTAGGGGATCATCATAACCTTAATATTCAACCTGTTTGTGTAAGTTCAATGGGAGCACTTTTGGTAGGAAATATGTGTTATCAAGGACAATGGTCTTTGATAGGATGAGCATTGAGTATTGACTTCTGTATGTCACGTTTTACTTAAATAAAACTTTGTTTGCAATGAATTCTTTGGTTGAGTTTTGACTAATGTGATGCAACTACTCACCTCTCAATTTTTGAAAAGTTATTCCCTTAAAGATTTAAAGCTTGGAATTCTAAAATTTTGATATTGTATTGTTTCATGTGCCTACTCAATTGCTTTTAACATAATTTTCTATGAGAATTTTATATTGAGAAAAATTTTAATTTTATATTGACTAAAAATAAGCTAAACAAAAAATATATAAGTGGAGAATAATTTTTACTTTATAAACTAGTTTTGCATAATTGAGTTAGGTCCTAATCGATATTCTAAGATATATTTATGTATTGAGAAAATTTTATACTAGAAGTGAGAGAATATATTGAAAAAATATTAATATTTGTATTTTGAGCAAGTTTTCCTTGGTTGAAATCAAGCAAATGAAGAGTAAATATGTATTGTATTTCATAAAAAGATATTATTTTGGGTTGTGTCGATCTTTGAAAGTGTTTACTTCTGTAAATTGATTTTTGACGAAGTCAATTTGTTAGAATTTAGAAAGTATGAAATGAAGGGGGAAAAAAAGAGATTGCAATGGAGGAAAATAATTAAAAATGATCTATTTTTGGAATACATAAACTAATCCATTTAATTTGGTATTATGAGAGTGATTAGGATTGATTTGATTTGGTTCTTTCTTTTTTTGTGTGTAGGGATAAAATGAAAATTAATATTTTATGTAGTGACCATTTTTTATTTTATTTAATGCAACTATTTTATTTAAATAAAAATTAAAATTACATAATTATATGTTGGTTGATTTTACGGAATACAATTTGTGTAATGATTATACCGGTGGAAAAATAGAAGGAAAATAATTTTTTACTATCCAACACTGTAAAGAAATATTTGTTAGAAATGTTTTTATCCATAAACAAAATACAAAACCCATTCAAGAATTACAATTATCCTATATATATGCGTGTGATAAATATCCATAAAAAAAATTGAAAACAAGTCATAAGTGTAAGTTAAATATTACTTAACAGAGTTGCATCAATTAGCCCAATAAAATGCTACCTCCAAACATAACCATCCAATTTCATACTAAATATGATCATAAAAGTCCAGTACATGAAAAAAAAAGAATAAACTTGTGTAACAAGAAAACATCATATATATAAAAGAAGCAAAAGTTATCTATATCACCATAAATAACTCTCATCATATAAATTTCCCATAATATAACATATCATCTCAGTAACTCAACCTTAACTTATCAACAAAAATATACAATTCAATATCATAGTATATAACATCGTAACACAAGAAAACAACATATCATTTTTATGTGTCGTCGCATATTTCAACTTATGAGATCTCCAAAACAATACAAATGAGCATGTTAAGTGGTTTGACCTTACTAAACTAACAACACAATAAGATCTTTCTTTTATAGGTCAAAACAACTCGAGTTTGGCTTTCAAGCCTTAATCAACTCATAAATGGTTTCTCGGATGTCGTTATTCAAATTAGGAAAGTTGAGTATTACTACAAAGAATAAAACAACTTAAGAATGAGTTTACCACGATATTAGTATGCATCAACTAAGCCTATATGTATGTAATTAGTTAACCCATTGACTACCTCCAAATAATGTGCACATTTTCAACACTTAGTTAGATATTTTGACCTTCCACCTTATTCCTCGCTCATTGTCACTTCACAAAACAATATAGTTCACATTTTCCCCCATATTGTGTAAACTAAAAATTCAGAAGAGACAACTTTTAAAACAATTATCTGCTTTAAGAGTTAACTCTCTTTCTAAGGGGTTTTTATATTTGGATTCTCAGAGCATTACAACTCAAATATTGACAATGAGATCTTTCACCAAAGAAAACAACTCACTTTTCCTTGATTCTAAGTTTAACTCTCAACACATAAAACATGTCTAGGCATGGCAATCTAACCCGCCCCCGTGGGTACCCGCCCGAACCTGCCCCGATTTGGATGGGGAAAACTCGTGTTTATCGGGTTTGGATTCGGGTTTTCCCCGATTGATAAAATCGGGGCGGGGACGGGGACGAGGATGTTAATACCCACCCCGCCCCTGCCCCCCGCCCCCACCCCCGCCCCGCTTAATAATATAATTAAAAAATTATTTTTATATATATATAAACCAAAATTATAAATATTTATATGGAAAAATTTATATTATTTTACTTTTCTTTTATTTATTTTTTAAATTGTTCATATTTATTTAAAAGAAAAAAAAGAAGAAAAAAATAGGAGTGGGGGCGGGGAAACCCGAACCCCGCCGGAGGTGGGGATGGGGACCCAGATTTTATCCCCGGCGGGTATCGAGGGCGGGGCGGGGGCGGTTTAAATCTGCGGGGGCGGGGGCAGGGAACGTAAAACCCGCCCTCGCCCCGCCCCGCCCTGTTGCCATGCCTAAACATGTCTCATGCATTATCAACACAAACAACTCTTCCCTCATACAACACATAGTAACTCAACTCAACACTACACACAAGTACTTATTCTTCAGCATTGTAAGGAACAAAGAATCAACAACACACAACACCTTCACAATATAATCTACTTCAACTTATCACATTTAGTAAACAACGCAGAACATCAACATCTCTTCCAAAAATCAACTTAAGGAACACATCAACAAAAATAAAGGAATCTCGTTTAGCAAGTATTCTTGCTTAGTGAGACAAGCTTATTGTGGCTCTTTTTGCTAGGCAAACTCCAACTTATAGGGTAAGATTAATCCATTATGGTTCATCATGTTGGGTAGTCACTACTTGCTAAGTAGGTAGAACCCCTTATGGGTCCTCTCGCCAAGCGACTATAACTCGTTGAGTGAGTAAGACATTTTGTGGATCCTTTTGTTGATTGAGCTTTAGCTCATTGGACAAACTTTCATGAGAATCACTCACATATTCATTTTCTTGTTGGATGACACTCAAGCCATGGAACAAGAATACAAATTTGGACAAAATTTTCTTTAACTATGCATGCAAGCTAGGTGAGCATGCATTCTTGCTAAACAAGAATGCGAAGTTCCATGTAAAACTCACCTTCTCTTTAACAAATCATATAATACATAAACTATTACAAGTACATAATGCATACAAAAATCAACAAGGATCATGAATCTTTAGGTTCTGGCTTAACTCACCATGGAACCCCAACTGTTATAATTCTTACTAATTATTACTTCATTTAATAACTTTCAATTTAATATTTTTACAAAATCTATTATCAGGCTGAAACTCCCCTTTACTTAAATCATACATACAAAATATATATTAATGAGAAATTATATAAAAACTATGCATTAAAAAAATTAAACAATCAAAATTTTACGAGTGATAATATTAATTATAACACCTATTTGAGCAAACATTATTTATTAAAAATTTATTTTAATTTTAATTTTTAATAAAAATATATTTTTTAAAATAAGTTATACCATGATGATTAATATTTAACTTTGAAAATTTTATTTTATTTCTACGTTAAGAAAAGTTAATCATATTTTTAATATTTGACTCTTGGATGTTCTTTTCCGAATTCAATTCAATTCAATAAATAAATAAAGCGTTCCTTTCAAAAAAAGTTGAATTTTTTTATAAAATAATTTTAATAATATTAGAAGCTTTGCAGTGAGGGTCTTACACACAACAAACTCATTCAGGTGGTTCTGTTCTCCCGCCTCTACGCACAAATGGTAACTTAGGGTTCTTCTTTTCTCTTCCCTTCGCCTTTCAATAGCACTTACTTCGCGTTCGAGTATCTTCCTTCATGCTCTCAAATCCTTTACCTAACATTTTCATTTTCCCTTCGAACTACAGAGTGATATAAGGAAGTGGTTCATGAAATCGCATGACAAGGGGAACAATGCCGCTGCCTCCAAGTCTTCCAATCAACCCAAGCCTTCTTCGGATAAACCCCAGACCGAGAAAACGGTTAGTGTTGTTGTTGTTTATTTATTTATTTATTTTAGTCATTTACGTTCATAATTTATTTTCCTTTCAAATTTTTAAAAATGTTCCGGTGAGGTTAGTTTTTAGGTTTAATTTATGTGTTCAATGATTTAATGGAAAGCGAATGAAAATTGAAGAATGCGAGAATTTTGGTTATTGTATCCTATCGTTGATAGTTTGTTTACTGGTACAAGTAATGGATTAAACGAGTGGTTGGTCATTTGGCGTGGGTTTTGTTTATCAACCGAATACTGTCAATTTTTAATAATTTGGCCGAGTCATAATCAGTTAGGTTTTGGTTAAATGGTTCCCTTGATAGGCTTCATCAAGTGCTCTGCCATTAAAGTTACTAATTGTTAGGGCTAGTAGTATTTGAATGTATGAAAATTTGTTGAGTGGAAATGGGAAAAATGTTTTATACTCTTCTTTCTTTTAGGTGCCTGGAGGTCAGGAAAGTTCAGGGAGGAGGGTAACTAGCAAATATTTTAATGCGAACAAGCAAAAGGTGAAAGATGAGAAAGAAACGCAGGAGCTCCCTGCTAAAAGGAAGAATATGAAGGACAGTGAGGATATGCCGGAGCCAAAGAAAATTCATGAAGATGATGGAGATGACCCTGTCTTGCTCACTAAAAAAAAGAAGTTAGCCGCTGCCACTCCAACAAAAAAATTGAAGAGTGGATCAGGTAGGGGGATTCCCCAGAAATCTGTAGATTTGGAAGAAAGTGATGAAGATGATGACAAAGATGTCGTGTCTGCTGCTAAATCTGGTGGAAGGGGTGGTGGTGGAAGAGGAGCACCAGGGCGGTCAACTGGTGGGAGAGGTAGAGGGGGTGGTAGGGGTGGATTCATGAATTTTGGAGAAAGAAAAGATCCTCCACACAAAGGAGAAAAGGTTCAAATTTATCAAGAATCTGGATCTATTTTTTGTTTTTTGTTTTTTGCCAATGCATTGAAACTTCTTTTGTGTGTCAGGAAGTCCCTGAAGGTGCTCCAGACTGTTTAGCTGGCTTGACTTTTGTGATCAGTGGAACTCTGGACAGGTATATATTTATATATTTTATTTATATTTCACATTTTTTTCTTGATTCACACCTGAGTTCACAGTTTATTGCTTCCTCATCATTTACCCCCACCCAACCCTCACCCCATTTTTTTTTTTTGTTATTGTTTAGGTTCTCTTTCTACTTTTGAATGTTTACCTATTTGTCACATTTCACCAGTCTGAATCTTTATATTTTTTTTTTTACTTCTGCATTATTTCAGTTTGGAACGAGAAGAAGCAGAAGATTTGATTAAACGCCATGGTGGCCGTGTCACTGGATCAGTCAGCAAGAAAACGGTTAGATAAGGCTTTTTTAACACTGCAAATGAATTTACATAATCAGTGTGTGATCAACATCCTTTGTTTTGCAGAATTATTTGTTATGTGATGAAGATATTGGGGGGCGAAAGTCTGAAAAGGCCAAAGAGCTAGGGTTAGTATTGTTATATTTATACCGCTACAAAGTACTAGAACAGTTTCTACATTGTACTACCACTTATATTGCATGTTTCTCTTTCTTTATATAGAACTTCCTTCCTCACAGAGGATGGGTTGTTTGATATGATTCGTGCATCAAAACCTGCAAAAGCTCCTCCACAAGAAGACAAGAAACCTGTGAATAAGGCTGTTGCAGTAGCATCCCAGTCAAAAGTTTCTCCGAAATCACAAGTTAAGGGTAAGCCCTAATTAGTGTATGCTTGGTACTTCTATTAAATGGTTTTATATTGCTTGGTTCTGCTTTTTAACTATCCTTGTTTTTGGGTATTCATGAATTAGCAGCAGCCCTTAAAATTACTTTATTACACTTAAAGGGTATTCATTTTTTTATGTTCTGAGTTGCATTCCTTTATTAACAAATGCAGCCCCTATATCTTCACGTTCACCCTCTAAGCAAGCCAAGCCAAAGACTGCCACTACTGTTCATTCTTCTTTGATGTGGACAGTGAAACATCAGCCTAAAGATCCAAAGGATATCATAGGGAATCAGTCACTTGTATAATCACTATTCTTCATTACCATATTTTGATGGCTAAAATTTGTTCTTATATATACGTGAGTTTGAATAATCAATTTTCACTTTCTTAAATGTAATGGTATACAGGTTACACAGCTTCGTAATTGGTTGAAAACTTGGAATGAACAATTTTTGGACACTGGTAACAAAAAACAGGGAAAAAAGCAAAATGACTCTGGTTCCAAAAAAGCTGTCTTGTTAAGTGGAACCCCCGGTATAGGAAAAACAACATCAGCAAAGTTGGTCTGTCAGGAGCTTGGTTTCCAAGCCATAGAGGTGGCAATATTTCTTGCTAAATTTATATGTGGAAAAGGTATTGTACCATCTAATTTCCCTGATTTGTGTCCATTCATGTGTTGAAGGTAAATGCTAGTGATAGCCGTGGAAAAGCTGACAGCAAAATTGAAAAAGGAATTGGTGGAAGCAATTCAAATTCTATCAAGGATTGTATAACCAATGAGTCCCTTGGTGCTGATATGTACCGGTTGGTCTTTCTTTATCATCATATGTGATATGTAATTTGGGAGCCCATAATGCTCCTGGTTAAATCTCTATAATTGCAAATTTCAGGCCAAAGCATTCTAAATCTGTGCTCATTATGGATGAGGTTGATGGGATGTCAGCTGGTGATAGGGGTGGTGTTGCTGATCTTATTGACAGCATCAAGAAATCTAAAATTCCTATTATCTGCATTTGCAATGACCGGTATAGCCAGAAACTGAAAAGCCTTGTGAACTACTGTTTGCTTCTAAGTTATCGGAAGCCTACAAAGCAACAGGTCTTTCTGTGCTTATCACTAAAAATAATGTCATTTCTCTTTTACTTTAATTTAAAACCTTTATTTGTATTGTGTTCTTTTGTTGCTATCTTTTGAATGGAACCATAGGGGTTTGTTTATTTAACTTGTGAAAAATATTGGAGTTGACTTTGCCAATTACATGGAGAAATGGGTCTTGTAATGCTTGAACTTCTGGGAGATGGAAATTCCCTTTTCCTCAAGGCTATTACCTTACTTTTAACCTTGCAATAGTTCATGGTTCTTTCAAGACCATGTTATTTTTCTTTACTATGGATTATGGAACGAGGGCGTGCTTTATACACACTTTCAAAATATGTGCTTTCTTTTAATTGAATTTGCCTTGTTCTTGAATGACGTAACCTGTAAGCTCAAATATGAATATCCATCTCTATTTTTTGTAATATTGGTGTTCCATTCCATCCATGCACTTCAATGTGTGGCTTTCTTGAATTGAAAATGAATATTTTTTTCTTGCAAAGGATCTTGACATTGAAACAGTCTCCACTGATAGTCTTTAGTGATCTTATGTTTATAAATTTCTTTTAGTTTTTTGAGCTAAAATGATAATGAATTCAAATCACTATCTATTAAAATCATTTAATTGTTTCGGGGAGGGAAATGAGGATGGTTGGTTCAGTGTTTGTTAATTTTTTGTCATAATGATATCTTGCAGGTTATACTGCTTTATTTTCCCTTATCAGATGGGGTATATAATCTGAATAACAAATGATGTTTTAAATCATGAAGTTGGTTTTTTATTTCTGTTCAGTGACATTTGAGCCATCATATGAGGATCTAATTGGCTTTAGCTTTTATATACAGTCTGCATACCTTTGAATGCAAATCTGTCGTACAACATATAGCTTCAGTTTCTGAAGTCTGTTAATTTCCTTTGCATGTTAAATCAAATGTGTTGAGATGTGTGAGTTTTGAACTTAATATTTTATTTATGCCAGATGGCAAAAAAGTTGATGGATGTTGCGAAGGCTGAAGGGCTTCAAGTTAATGAGGTGATTTCTTGATAACTAAAGAAGTTCCATCTTTTTTTGTCCAGATTTTTAACTGTAATTAATTGTGTGTAGTTTGTACTTTACGGGTGCAAAATTACTTTGAATCATTTATATCTGTCTGTTACAAAATTGTAAAAAAAAAACCCATATCAACTAACCTATTTTCTTGAATCATACACCATATTTGTTTCAGATTGCACTTGAGGAACTAGCAGAAAGATGTAATGGGGATATGCGAATGGCACTAAACCAGCTACAGTATATGAGTCTCTCCATGTCAGTTATCAACTATGATGATATTAGGCAGCGTTTTCTTACCAATGCGAAGGATGAAGACATTTCACCATTCACTGCTGTTGATAAGTATAATATTTATATCATCTCTGCACTAACCTTGTTTAACTGTTATATACTGTTAATTCTAAATTTCAAATTGCTTGATTAGCTCACATTGTTGTTAGTTGTATCTTTATTCTTAAAATGTTGTTGCTTACTTGACTCTTGGTGATCTGTTTAGTGTTATTGCATAGCTTTGGTATTTAGAACTGAAACCTAATGTGATTATAATTGAATATTGGATGCTTCCATTCATTGCATTGCAATTCCAATGAGCTTCCGTAAAGGACTAGAATAATATTTTGTTTTCCCTGAAATAGGCTTGGTATCAAATATTAACAAATCATAGCTAGATTTTTCTGATAATTTTTGTACATGACCATGCAAAGGAAATACATAACTAATTGAAAGCAGTATGGACTTTCAGTTAGTGCTTTGAGGGGTTAAGAAAAAATCTGTTTAGAATGAGAACTGAATTGATATGGTCTCTGGAAACAAAATTGTATTTATTCTATAAAAATCACTCTTTATAAAGTGTGGTTCTCTTAACTATCTTTTTTGTTCGAGTCAACAGTTGCCAATTTGAGGATCCCAACTTCCATTTCAACTGTGTTTTATAACTGATACTTGTCGAGTTATTTTTCACTTCTTTGCTATGTGATACAAGTGCGAATTTGATGGCATTTATAAGGTTTATAAGCTGTAGATCTGTGAATTTGTTGTCCTTTCATCAGCGATTCAGTGGGGCTCTTCATGGCTATGAGTTCATCCTTTGAAATCATAGCATTAACAGTCTGGATGTTTATGTGACTGAATACAATTCATGATAACTTCTCTTATCTTGTAGGCTTTTTGGTTTTAATGCTGGGAAGTTGAAAATGGATGAGAGGATAAATCTTAGCATGAGTGATCCTGATCTTGTTCCTCTTCTTGTTCAGGTTCTTTAATTTTTATTTATTTTTTTCAATTTAGCTTGTATGGAACTGTTATCTTTGACGGCCAATAGCATGATGAAATTGGTGCTTAATGGTTTGGACTTTGGTTGCCACTTCTTGCATGAACTTCATTCAACTTTGATTGATCAAATTTGACTTCACACATTTTTATTAAGTTAGCCTTATATATATTTGTATTAACCACGTATTGGTTAACAAAAATCACAGTATGACTGATTAACCCCAATTTTGGTTAAAACTGAAATGATATTAAGTATCAATATCATATTTGACATACCAATTATATGTTTAGAATTGACTATTCTTGCAATGTCTTCTTATTCTTGAACTTGCTTCAAAGGAAAGTTTTCTCAAATTTTATTTGTGACTGCATGTTTGTTAATGTAATCAAGTTTTGGGAATAGTGAGATATGTTCACTTTGTGGAATTATCTGGAAGTTGAAAATAGCCTTTGTTGATTTCATTTTAGGTAGTAATTTACTTTTACTGTCTGATATCACTATGTTTCAAAAATTCCTCATACAACTATTTTTTATGGCATTATGTATTGCAGGAAAATTATATTAATTACAGACCAAGCATGGCTGGTAAGGATGACAGTGGCATAAAACGCATGAACATGATTGCCCGTGCAGCTGAGTCTATTGCTGATGCAGATATAGTGAATGTACAGATTCGCAGATATCGACAGTGGCAGCTCTCTCAAACTAGTTCTGTTGCATCATGCATAATTCCGTACGGAGCCTTGTCACCACCTTGGAAAATAAAATATTTCGTTTCGTGATTTTGCTCCATCAAGTTGCTCATCCTTTCTCATTTTCATGTGTCTTTCTTTCAGTGCTTCTTTGTTGCACGGGCAAAGGGAAATACTTGAACAGGTAAAAATAGTTCGTCTTTTGCAGGCTATTGCAATATGTCCCGTCCACCCTTACTCTTCCATCAGCCTCTTTATTTTGGGCTCAGGGGACTAGCGTAGTTATCAATGGCATGTTTTTCCAGTGGCATGTGGCAGAGCAGCCATTAGCTGCCATGGTCCATGGATAGTGGTGAATTTTTATTCACGGTTGTCAGCTGTTTTTATGGCCCAAAAATATGGGTTTTGTTTAAAGAAAAAATCTATAATCCCATGTTTTCCCTTAAAACTGTAATGTTTTGAGGGTTTTTTAGGGGTGAAGTTGACCCCCACCCTCTATAAGGCTAGAAGACCCTAAATCTTAGCGACCAGAGCAGCAGAGTTGCCCATCTCCAGCGACACCCAACAGTGTTCACTCTCCTCTCTATTTTGCAGTTCTACATCTGATTAGGGCTTTTATTGAGTGTTCCTTACAACCTGCTCGGCTCTTGTTGAGCATCTATAGTATATCTTGTAAATAAATTATATGATCTGTATAAAAGAAATATCAGAATAGTGGCCATCCCACTATTAATAGTGTTTTTTGAGTTCGCCATGACGCATCAATATACAAGATTGGAGACTAAGGATACAAGAGAATGTTTTGCATAACATAATTCTTAGAATTGTGTGTTTTATATGTCTTTATATTTAATCTCATAGCCAGTGAATTAGTATAAGTAGGCGGTAGGCCAGACTTTTTGACTTAGTTTCATTGCATTCCCTGATTTAGATTAGATATAAAATCAGTAGGAATATCTCCACCTAAAGTGTCATGGATGATTTTATATCATAAACAGTAGTTATGCATGGTGGGCTTTTGTGGGTTGTCTTTGTTTCTACCGGTCTTTTGTTGAACTCATCTGATTTTGCTTTTTTGTATCATAACTTGCATTATATCTTCAGGGAGAAAGAAACTTTAACCGGTTTGGGGGGTGGCTGGGGAAGAACTCGACAATGGGCAAAAACTTCAGGCTTTTGGATGATCTGCACGTTCACATTCTTGCTTCTCGTGGATCTAGTTCAGGAAGGTAAATATGAATTCAGTATTTTACCTTCAGTTTGCATCTTTTCTCATGCATCTTTCGTCTGGTTACTTACTGAATGCTTCTATTGATACTTGCAAATTATTTGTAAACCTCGATGATTTTGGATAGAAATCAAGTGCAGCTCAAACCCTCTTAAATTGTCTGTAAATATGTTCTTGATTTTCTTGTGTTGAGTTTAATGTCAATCTTAGTTTGTGCGCTTCCATTTTATGTATACTCCGAATCTGGGATATAATTAGGTCTAGTATAGTAGTATGTATGTGCTTATCAATTAGGTTTTAGAAGTTAAATGTCCAGTAGACTTTTGGAAAAAGCCACATCTCCATTACAACAAATGTCTAGTAGACTCGTTACAATCATGCTTATTAAATGGTTGCAGGGATACCATTCGCATGGAATACCTTACTCTTCTTCTTCAACAATTGACAGAACCCCTGCGATCCCTGCCTAAGGTTGGAAGTACATGTATTACTTTAGTTCTAAACATTCAGAATGTTTTAAGCTGAAATGCTGAACTCAATTTGAATCTCATTGCCCTTTTTGGAATTGATCAGGCTGAAGCTGTTCAGCAAGTTGTGGAATTTATGGATAAATACTCTATCAGTCAGGAAGATTTTGATACCATAGTGGAGTTATCAAAATTCAAGGTTCCTTAACTATTTTTGATGTTGTGTTTACTTCAAAACGCTGTCAACCTCGGGTTAATTTTTTGTATTATATGAATCAGGGTCATCCTAATCCACTAGATGGCATACAGCCTGCTGTTAAGTCAGCATTGACAAAAGCATACAAAGAGCAAGGAAAATCTCGGGTGGTTCGAGTTGCAGATCTAATCTCTCTTCCTGGAGTAAAGAAGGCCCCTAAAAAGCGGATTGCTGCTATTCTTGAACCGGCTGATGATGCAGTGGAAAAAGGTGAAGGTAACGCCTTAGATGAAAGTGAAGAAGAGAGCTCTGATACAGAAGAGTTGGGTAAGTTATAGGTTTTTTCTTTTTATTATTATATTTTTTTTATATTAATTGATAGCCTTTACAATTTAACTTTTGTGATGCATTAGAAGGCACCACCAAGGCCGAGAAGCTGCAATCAGAACTTAAAAGCTTGAATTCAAAGGGTAGGTGGTCATAATATGCCATTGGCATGTTTATTTATTGGACTTTTAGGTGATTTATCTTTAAATATATATAATATATATTTGAGCGTCCATGATTTATCTTTATATTTGTGCATGCATGTAGCCACGCAAGTAGAATTGGAACTAAAGGGAACGGGAAATTCAGGTTCCAAGAAAACATCCGGTGGTAGAGGTAAAGGTGCTTCTGCATCTGGGCAGAAGGTTGCCCCAGCTCCTAAGACAACAAAAAGAAAAAGGTGAAGAAATATTAAACAATGTGCTTTTCTCTGGAGCCACTATTTGGAGGAATTGTATAGAACAGAACCCTGCATTTTATGCAATTGATGTTCGGTCATCAGGGTTGACTTTTAGTAAATTTTCCTAGGACATGAATTACTTGTGGTGGCCCTGTCTTTTGAATGTAGATAAATGATGTCTACGTTAAAATTTTTTACTTGGCATGCTAAATTATGAAGAATCCCTCAATTGAGTTGTTACTCTTTTATTACCTGATTTAGCAAAGGGGATGAAAAAGGGGGAAATTGAATGATTTACAATTTGACTCCTTTGAGGAAAATTTTGTTTTAGGAAAAATGAATCTTTTGCGAAAGCAAAACCTTATCACATTTTTGGAGAATAAAAGTCATTAACATAATTACTCTCCCTAACTAAAGGGAAGGCCCCCTAACACCTTCCCAAGATTCGCATGTTCCAAATTCAGGTACATTATCGATTAAAATATATATGCAAATCGTTGATATAAATAACCGACGAAATTATCATATACATGATTCGATTTGTTTATATTTTTATAAATGTCTTGTCAGATCAATCATCAACTATTAACGTTTCCAAATCTTATGGCCATGCCTAGCTCTAGTTAAGTGGTTGTTGTCGACTCAACAAAAAACACCAATTGCTCCTCCACACGAGTGAGCAATAATAATAATAATAATAATAATAATTATTATTATTATTATCCGCAAATTGTAAATGGTTTATGGTGGCATTCCACTGAAGATTCAATGAACTATTCACTTTTTCCCCTTAGTATATATTAATCGCACATCATATATATTTTCTTAATATTCGTCTAATAAATTAAAAACAGAACTATAAAAAGACAAATGATATTATATGGAATGTCTATACTAAAATTATTTTAAAATTTGTGGCCATTTTTTATTTTATTTTTATTTTTATTTTATTTGTAGTGTTAGGATCACGAACAATAATCCACATGATATAATGGGGGTACTTAAATTTATGAATTGTGAGCTTAGTCATTAGATTTTCATTTTTTCTTATCCAAGATTATACCTATCTCCGTTACACCTTTTATTTTATTATTTTAAAAAATATGCCCACGGCTTCTTTTTTTCAATATTGAGTGTTTGTGTAATAATATTTAAATTTAGGGGAAAGTACGTCTATTAATCAAGAATGGTAGAAGTATTCGAGGGAGATGAATGCAATTATTTCTAATATTATTAGAATTTGAACATGCTATATAATGACTAACCGCCGAATTTATAGCTTTGTTGTTGAGGTTGTATGATTGGACATAATTTTTGTGTGAGAAAATTATAAGAAAAAAGGGGGAGAAATTATGATGTTAAGCTGATGGGTGTATCAATTTAGCCCTGAACTCTGAAGTGACATCAAAGTCATTCTATGCGCAAATTGCATGATTGAAAAGTAAAAATGATGTCCTTTTCTATTATTAAAATACTAAATTGATGTTCATTATTATATATGATTGAGGCACTGAATTATGCTATGCTTTCTATTATTAAAGGACTAAATATCATTTTTTTTTATCAGAGAAGTAATGTGATTGATATCATTTATCTTCCGATAATCCAATTAATATTAACAGTCACCAAAATGGAATGGTAGTTTATCCTAAAACGATTCATCTCTATTCATTTAATATACTGAAAATTTCAGTAGAATTAGCCCCTGAAAAGTTCATCTTTCTTCACTTAATTTGTTTAATATTTTCGACAACATATAATGCAGTATAGAGGTTTTACACTGTATCATGAATCATGATTCATATGATTGGTGTTGTGAAAATACTAAATACATTTATGCACACTGTTAGTGTATGTTCGTTCACCTAGACACCTACTCTATGTAAATACTTAACACTACTCCGGAAAAACTCCAACTTTTACATTATCGGTTTGGTCACGTTGTTTCCTCTTTTCGCGGGTTCACAGTTTGGGAGGCTAAGTTTATGGTTAATACAATGGGAAAAGAAGAATGAACGTCTATATGGATCATTTTCTACCAGTTCTTCAAAATTAATAAAATTGTTCAGTGTTGCCAACCAATGTGTTTAAGAATCATTACTAGTACTACATTGCCGTGATGTAAGAACAAACCCTGACGTAGTATTTACTATCATTATGGTGTTCACTTTTCAGTGTTTTACTCATGGATAGGAGTTGATTTAGTGATAGAGAATTTTAGACAATAAGCACGGAATTTTCAAACTATTCCACGTCATTGACGGGACCTTACTAACCATAATGATAATAACTTATCACCTATAATGACGAGAACAAGAAATAAAATAAACTTCAGACTGAATTGATATCGGTAATCAAGTGGTACTTATTGTATACTAAACCACAAATATTTTGCTTCATATAAAGTTCATTTATGCAGGCTTGAAACATGTCCAATATTATTTTCTTAGTGGTTATTTATGACCCAAACTCAAATTCAACCAAAAAATAGTGAATAGAATAGTACCAACACTTACCCCTCACCCAATGGTGGTTGGCATTAACTTGTAATGTCAGGAGTCGAAAAATTGCAAATTAAATGAAGACTTAACCTAATAAAAACACAATAACCCCCCTTTTTAATAGTGAAAGATATATTCAATTCACATTGCAGGAATCACTGTGAACCGTTGATTTATATCAGAGTCAGAAAAGGATATTTTAGAGACATAGTTTAAGAATTAAATACTCACATACATAGTTTAAAAAAATTGCATACATCTCTTAATACCCATAACAATACTCCTTTCTTAAAAACATGACTATAAACTAAAGCAAAAAATATCATATTTTTTTGTTTTATTCTAACAAAATTATAATTTTTCCTTGCAGATTATGAGTTGTAAATACAATTAACGAGAATGGAGGGAGAAGGATGAAGAGAGAGGTGAGTATGGAGTCATAAAATGTCATTTTACAGAAAAGAATCATTTTATTGATTATTACTGTATTGCCATTTGCATATTTTGCGTAATACTACTAGTTACTGAATCGGGCACAGATTTCCCTGCCATCTTATTACATAGAACCTTCTCATCCCACCACCAACACAACCTCCTAATGATTTTTAGCAGCAGTACTAATTGAATCTAAATAGCATATATAATAATAATAATAATATATGCACTATATATTGTTTTAGACGACTTGAGAAGCTTTTGTTCTCTAGTCTAAGACCCAAATCCACAAGGAGAAAATCGAGAAGGAGAAAGAAAAAGAGCATCACAAAAACGTGGGAAAACCAAACCCATAGCAGCAGCTTCTATTAACCATTCAAGTAACCTGGCCTTCATATTCCGTTGACTTTTTACATCTTTGGAATTTCCTGTGCAGCTGCATCAAGGCATGTGCAATCAGTGTAAGTAAATAGAAAATGTATTAACTAAGGTCAACTTAATGGCAATTAGGAAAATAATATGGCTAGAGAATGTATTAACTAACCCCAACACCCTCTAACCAAAAATATTGAGAATAACACAACAAGAAGCTTCATATGCCCTAGAATAATACTGTTTATTTTTTATATTTTATATTTTGGCATTTGATATTCAAGCTCACATGGTAGAGAAGGAACACCCACTTGAGGCCAAGTGGATGACCATAACCGGGTCAAAGGCATGATGGGAATGTACTGTGCTTGAACTTTGAAAAGATTTTTTAAATGAAATTGTGCTTTGAACATCCAATTTCACCAAGTAGAGTGCATTATCAGTAACGGTAAACATAAATGGAACTATGTGAGAACATGAAGAAAAACAGATGAAAGATGTCATGCAGGATGAAGGGAGAAAGTCTTCATAATTAATGGTTTATTAAAGTTAACAAGATCCCATTTATAAGCTAGTTATCACGGAACATCAGATATGAAGTTAGAATCTCACTATTTTCGTTCATAACGAGTCTTGACAAGAGCTCTTTATTGACAAGAGGTGAATCTAGAATTCTGTCCAAAGGTTCCAAGCATCCAACATGCTGTTTCCAACAATTTTCCTGTCATTCCATTCAAAACTTTAGCTTTAAAACAAACTATTTAAACTGATATTTATTTAAGCAATTATAATGTATCACTGAAATATGAGAAAAACCAAGCAGTTCTTAGACAATCAATTTATATAGATTAGCATGTCGAAAGAGATACCAAAGAAATCAACAAAACGTCATTTAACAAGTCAACCATAGACTTCTATATTACAAGGTTGGAGTTGGAGATAACCAAGATTAAGCTCACAGACATGAAACGAACATAAAATTCATTCCAGCTGGAAAACTTTGTCTTTTACATCATTCATCACTTTCATCTTCTCTCTCTTTCCTTCTTTTCTTTTTCTCCAGATATCATTACTTTCCATCTAGTTCCCACTTCCCATAATCTCGTGCAAGCATGCACAAAGTAGGAATTTCTAAAGTATTTAACAACTTTGTGAGAAATGGTGAACCCTCAAATAAGCAAAAGGTTATAACTAGAAAACGATAGATAATGAAATATGATTGGTAGTTACTGAGTCCTCTAAAGTGAATTTACTTTAAAGGAGTAATCTCATTCCCAGTTGTTGATTAGAAAATTAATAGTTAATATTATACATGTATTGCAATATTAATCATTGATTTTCTCATCAAAAGTGTGATTATTTATATGTATAGACATGGGACAATAAAATATTGTCAAAATTTGAAGCCGTGCTACTTAAAGGTCCAATCCAATTAAATAAGATTCAGGAAGTTTCCCACTCCAATTTTCTTGTTTATAGCAGCTATAAGAACCCTCTGTCCATAACTTTTTTTCAAAAGTTTCTTTCCACCTTTCAGAAGCTTGATCTAACAAGTAATTCGATACATTGAGTGGTGTCACTGCCACTTTATAAAGCTTTTAAACTAGTTTCTTAAAACATAAGAATCCTATTTTCCACATCAATATTCTCAGTATTTTTATTTTGGTTGGTTAAGACCTCATATATGACAATCAAGCATGAATTAGATAAGATCACTTTAGGTAAAAAATCTCTCCTCCAAGCATTTAATATAATTTCATATCCAAATCTCGAATTCAAAACCTATTAATCTCGTACCAATTATTTAATTCATACAGTCGTCTCACTATTTTCCAGTATAATGATCTAACCTAATGAACATACAGAAACCAGAACAAAACAACATAACACTCCTTCAACCTTAACAACTCAAGTCCTACTTTAAATTCTGACATAATATTCCAAACGCCCTACTCAAGAAACTACCTCGAGTATATCATTCTCTCATTCCCCTAAGAAGCAAAGTTCCATCAATCACTTACAACTCTTCTAATTACAATTTCAACCCCCGTCCCCAACAACACGCAATAATGCTCAAATCAACACCACTAAAACAAAATGACAACCTTAACCAAAAACCAAACAAGTCTAGCCACATAATAATAAAGCAAACGCAAAGAAAATAAATAAATAAATAAATAAACAAATTAAACACACGTCATCCTCACCTTTCCCTATCTTGACTTAAAAAACACCCAAATAATTAACAAACACCACCAACAAAAAAAAAAGAAAGAAAGAAAAAAGTGAAAAAAAGTGAAAGCATTAAGCAACGCACCTCTTCTCTGCTTAACGACGACTTTAGCGGGCTGGGCCCGGGTCGCGGGCCCAACCTCGTCCTCCTGCGGCGGAAACAGAACGCCGTCAATTCCCTGAACGGAGATTCGTCCATCAGTGTAAATATCCGGGTCGAACAAATAAGCCGACCCGTCCCCGTGGCCGAACTTAACGGAGCCGTCAGCCTCCTGCGCCGTTACCTTATGAGGCAAACGTAACGTGTCGTAACGGACCTTCCCGAACCGTCTAACGGCGTTATACATGCTCTCTTCGGTCTGATACTCAGGAATCAAGTGATAGTACATAATCTGTTCGGGCGAACCCGGTTCACTCAACTGGTCCGTCGTTAACTTCGCCATGGCCTCGTCGTTAGGAGCCAGCACCGTCAAAACGTAACCCTCCGAAACCAACCGTCCCATCTCCGTAGCCAGCGACGTTAGGTTCACCAGAATATCCGCCATTTCGTTGTAACCACCATAATGGAGGAGCGTTTGGATGAAATCCTTCACCTGCCTCTCGCCGTTGAAGTGGTGCCGGGGGCCGCCGGGTCCCGGCGCCGGCGCCGGCGCAAGTGAAGGCCCCGGCGCCATCGCGTCGTAGATCGGAAGGGCCGGGGGAGAGCCAGGCTTCTGCGGCGACGCCGGTTTTTTTAACCGGTGCGTCCGCGGGTCGACCTCCGGGGCGGGTTCTGGTTTCACGGCGGCGATGGAGGTGAGGCTCCGGCGGCGGTTGAAGGCGTCTTGGACGGACCGCGGGATGAGGAGGGAGTCGATGCCGTGGATAACTCCGTCGGGTCGGGTCACAGAACCCGGGTGGGTGACCCGGGAGGAGTCAACAATCCAATGAGAGATATTGTGTTTGTTATTTGGAGCTTGAAGAGTGAGGTGGTGGTTTGGAGCTAGGGTTTTAATTCGGGTCGGGTTTGACCCGGGTTGGATGATCCGTGAGGGAACGATGTGGGACATGAGGAGGGTTTGGAGGGAGGGGAGGTTGCGGGGTTCCAAGAGGAAACGCTTGAAATCGGCGTCGAGATTGCGTTCTAGGGCTTCGTTTCTTGGTGCGAAGATTGTGATGTTGTGCTTCATTACCGTGTTTTCGAGCGTTTGGAGGAGCATGGCTTTTTCGACTAACTCTGCTACCTCGGTGTAATGCGAGTCCAACAAGGCCACGAGGATTGAGTTAGAGTTTATTTGGCCCTGTGGCAGAGAGAATGTGAGGGTTGGGAGGAGGAAGAGGAGGAGAAAGGTAACGCCATAGATTCTGCGATCCATGGCTGTTGCGGTGTTGGTTCAGACAGAACAGAGAGAGAGAGAGAGAGAGAGAGAGAGAGAGAGAAAAGAGTGAGAGACACTTGTACATGTGTTTATGTTATGTTGTGTCTGTGACTTCTTATGTGTTAGTAGTGAGTGGGGAGTTAACTGTGGGTAAATCCAAGGGTGTCGGTTGCTTTGTGAAAATTTGTTCGCTTACGTGGAGGCTTTTCATTGGGTGTGGGCGAAGGAACAGTGAGAAACCCCAACTGCTACCTGGCACGTTAATTAATGAAAGATTGATAAACTAAACCCACTTTCATTATTGTCAATTATTATTTTACTGTCACTGCATTTACTTTTCACCTTCTGCATGAGTTGTAGAATCAAGACCTTTTATTCCTACTTTGATAGTGAGAATTAATTAGTTATTAGATGTGCTGCTATTTCGCAATTAGCACGCAGAGAATAAGTTAATATGAATTATGGATCAGGATTTAGGTCTATTGACTATACCATGGAATAGATGCAGCGAAGCAAAATAAACGAGATATTACAGTCTTGTGAGTTAAGAGTGGTGGTTCCCACTTGGCCTAGGGTTCGTTCCACATGTGCTAATTTTGTTCAGGTTTTAGCTGAGCTGTTTCTGTCCTCTAGAGACTATATACATTCCGAGAAATAAAAATGCTAATAAAACTCTAGAGAAAATACATTTGGAATTAAGAATGCAAAACATTTTTGCTGAAAATGCTTCGACAGACTTTTGTACATGTGGGGGTTCATCTTATTTTTTTGTAGGGATAAATTGGAAGGGACATAAAAGAAGAGAAAAATAACAATAATTGGAATTTGGAAGGAAAGTTCATTAGATATTTGGTGGAGACGTTTGAAAATAAAAATAGGGGGATTCATACTCCTTTCCCCACTTTTTTTATATTGATAATAGAAAGGACAAGTGTTCTATGTATAGAGGGAGACCTATCCCCTACCGGAGGGCTGTTAGTCTGTTTCTTGAAGCTTTCTTTACTTGGTCTTCACTTTTATCCTCTCATCACTTTGTGGTTGAAAAGAGGTAATAATAATTTGATTGATGGAGAAATAATGCCCCCGTTTATTAATTAAGCACTAAGAATGTTAACCTCATTGCTCATATAATTTTGCATGGATTCAGTTGCAAAGTTCTATTATCTGAAAGTTACTACTTAATTACAATATGATATGGATGATATTGCCACTCAACCACATTTTAGTGAAGATAACAATGTACATATGCCATGAAGAAACGAGTGTGAAATTTAGAGTGGCTATGTCACCATTACCTTGCACTAATAAAGTCATAAAAAAATGAATTGACTATATAGAGTATAGATTTGGCTCATAAAGGACAAGTGGAAGTGATTATTAGGAACGTAATTCTATAATCAGTATTCGGTAGGGGACGTGGTAGAAGAATCCATTAATGTATAATTAACAATGATTTTGGTCACATTATTAAATGAGTTTGGTTTCGTGTATCCCTCAATAGTATGGTAGAGAGAGGCACTTTTTGGAAAAAAGTATTAAGACTGTGACCATAAGGCCATATTTTGCTTCCTTTCCATTGCCTGTATTCTGTGCATCTCGTTGTTCCTCTCACAAATCTGTCGGTGGCACTATAATCATTTCATTACAATTATTTTAATCTATGGTATTTATATTTTGTGACTTTGGCATATCTTTAAGTAGTTGGCAAGGAATATGGCTACGAAAAGTTTGAATTCACAAAAATGCCCTTCTTAAAATATGTTGGAAACTTAATTCGTGTATAGATGATAAAGGGTATTGTGGACTATATTGACTTGACTTTGCTATCAAACAAAATATCTCGTCAAAACAAGTATGCTTGCTTTTGTTTTTGATTACACAAATTCAACATATTATTTTCTTTAATATGTATTATATAGTTTTGTTAGAATGGACGTCCCACTGGTTTTTTATACACGGGTTTATTTAGGTGTATTTTTGTCTTCTGAAATTTTTTTTTCCTTTACAATACTTTTGTAGCGTGAATGTTTATGGATCAAATCCATTGAACTAGAAAAGATTTTCCACACTAATAAAATCCAACACATTACTAAATAATTAGCTAAGTTTCTTATGTATTTTATTAAGAGTTCGATTTTATGAACGTACATAAAAAAAAGGCTTTATCAAGAGAAATAAAACTCACTCGGATAATCACTACACTTCAAAAAAGAAAAAATAAATAGCCTTAGACTATTTATTGTAAGATATTATTAATTCACAACAACAAAACAACTAAAAAAAAACTAGTAAACAGAGGACAAGCCTTAGACAGTGTTTCATAACTAAACCACTTTATTAGATGTATGATTTTAGATACTATCACTTTGTATAAGAAATCGAAGACTAGGTAGCTGATTCATTGGTTATTAAGAGAGGTTTAGAATTAGAGGATGGTTTTCATGTTTTGATCGCCTTCCTCCATTTATTCAATTTAGCTTACTTGCAGATATTTTTGCTGTTTCATTTTGTTTTAGAGGAATTTAATTTGAGCTTTTAATCTCTGATAATACTAAAAAGAAAAAAGGAAAAAAAAGAAAGAAAAAAAAAAGAGAGAGAGAGAGAATACTAAATTATTATGTCATGAACAGAATCACTGTCATAATAGCATAATTCTAGCTAGTACGCCTCTGGTGTAATATGTAACCCCAAACTTAATGTTGGAGTCTCATAATTTATGTACAAACAAGTTTGGAGTCTCATGATGCGTGCCTGGAAAAGGAGGAAGGAGAGAGAAAAGAAAAATCTACGAAGAAAAATTTGAATAAAAAATGGAATAAAAGGATACACACGTGTATGGTTCGGAAACTAGACTAAGTTGTTGAGGCTCATAAGTTATAATAATTCAAATTAAAATCCAATACCATTTTTTTAAACAAAACCAATACCATTTTTTTTAACAAAACATTTTCTCTCTCAGAATATATATATATATATATATATATATATATATATATATATGAGGAGAGTTTAAATGACACTGGTATAACTTTTACTAAGTTTTAACTTTATTTAAATGTAAATTTTGAAAATTCAATCGTTAGATTGAACGTTCATATCTCTTAGATCATATATATCAAATTTTACATTAATCTAAGATGATTTGATACTTCATTCTCATAAAATAAAATTGACGTAATATATACATTTCAAAATATACTAAAATATGAACACTTTGATTACCTTCAAGTTGTTGTTCAATTTTAACAAAATTTGGTATATATGATCTAAGAGATATGAAATTTCAATCTAACGGTTGGATTTTTAAAATTCACATTTAATATAAAGTTATTGAGCGGTGTAACACTTAATAAAAATTACACCGGTGTCGTTTGAACCCTCCTTTATATATATATATATATATATATATATATATATATATATATATAGTGACGGATTTAGAAATTTTAAATAGTGGAGACAATATTTATAGTATTAAATTTTTTACATATAACTCTTAAAAATATAAATATATATCATAATTATTTTTTACAAGTTTTTAGATCTACGATTACGATTAAGGATGAAAATAAACTAGGTCAGACTATGTTGTATTATAATTTAGTAGATTTGAACCTAATTTTTTATAAAAAAAATACATGTTCTAAATATGACTTATTTATCTATCATGAACATTTTTTAAATGTTCAGTTAGAACTACAATCCTAAAAATATACTTTATAATAATTTAATACTAATAAAAACATAAAATTAAATATGTTAAATTGTATAAAAATCAAGTTTAATTTATTTATGATATAAACATGTTTTTAATATCTAATATAATTTTTTAGATGATAATTTATTTTAAATCTTATTTTATAATAAAAATTCTAAATAGAACATAAATCTTTCAATTTTTCCTATTTTGATTTTTTTAATCAATATATACAATCGTATGATCTTTACTTTTTTGATTATTTTTAATCAATGTATATATAAATAGAAAGCACAAAAGGTAAATATATATATATATATATTACAAATTTTATTTTATAAACAATTAAACTTTTTTAAAAAAATAATTTGTTATTATAAGGAGTATTGTTTATTACATATGAGAACTAATCTCTTTTAAAAATTTGATAAATATCAAATAAATGAACAACTCTTTTAAATTTATAATTTATACATATGATAATTTAAATATATATTTATTTTATGAAAATATAACTTTTATTTTTAAAAATATTTTTTTTTAGATAAATATATATATATATATATATATATATATATATTTTGTTGTCCATGGGTGGACAACATATATATATTGTGTGAGTGTATGTATGTGTACGGAGATAAAGGGGTCAAGTTATTTTAATTGTGTTTGGTTGGAGGATAGAAAATGATTTTTTTAAAATATTTTTTTAACATGATAAGAACATTTTTTCTTAGTATCTAGATTTCTATACATAAAACACCTTTTTGGTTGACTAAGTTCTCTTATATCCATTTATGTGTGTGTATGCGAGAATTTTGGAAGACCCTTGTATTTCTTTTCATGTCCAAATTATGAAAAATTTGTGGTTGATTACATTATGACCAATATTATTCATTATGCAACTTTCCAAACAATCCTTTATACACATTGGAAATGTATTCCAATGTGTAAATATAATGCATATAAGACATGTAATTATGGTAAGCAGTAATGACATGTGAGCAAGATAATTGTAACTTTTAGAATTTGTCACAATCACACCATATTTTATCCATTTTTTATTTGCATTGTCCAATTGGTCGTCTCCTTCTTAGGTTAAGCGTCTCTTAAACTAGAAAATACATATCGCATTGTCAAACTCAAGCACATGGTGAGAGTTTGTCTTTGTTTGTGCGTCAACTAAGGCCTTATTTAATATTTCTAATTATACTTGACTGAATATTAATTTAGTTGTGACTTCTCTCTCTCTTTGATTGAATAAGTTATAACACATTTGGTAAGTCAACAGAATCAACACTTTAATTGGTAAGTTTTTGGTTTTTTTAAGTAGTTAGTTGATTGTCTTCGCTCGATTTGTCGTCATATGTCTCTATCTTTGACCACCATCTCATGCGAGAGTCCATTTATGCCATCAGATATGATCAAGTCATTGAATAGCATTTTCACTCTCTAGTTTTGCCATTAGATTATTATAGTAAGACTCAATCATGCCATACATTGGAAAATTTAAATCATACAAAATCCTTAAGTTGAAAATTAGTTGATGAAACTAATTATTTTGATTGCAATAATAAAGAAAAAAATTTACTAACCCATGTTAAAGACTTATTTTCTCTTGTCCATATTTTTGAATTGTCTCATAAAATTTTGTGTAATGTGTCGAATATAGAACACATGCATAAAATTCTCTGATGTCCACCCACTGTCAATTCTAGAGTACACACTCTTAATTGACTCGTGTCTATTTGAGATCAAGTAAAGACCATTTTTAGGTGTGACACGTCTTTTCACCTTCAACAATTACAAATGCTTATTGGAAGGATATTGTTGTTTCCATCTTGTGCAATTGCTACTAGTAGAGTGCATCTATACTTTTCATACATCTAAGTACCATCAACTTGAACAATGGGCTTGCAATAGTTAAACCCATCAATACATGATTTGAAACTCCAAAATAATTTATGTGATTGAACGAAACTCTTGACTAATTATCCTTATTGGTTGTATAATGGCTTTGCCTATCTCTTTATAACTATACTTGAAAGGTATTCTTTCATAGCTATTATCAATTTGGGTACATCATTGTACAATTTTTCTGAATTTCCATATATATGTTCAATAACCTTTTGCTTAGCCTTCCATGCTTTTTTGTACATCATACTGTAGCCTTCAACATTTTTTTTATGCGCTATCAATGTTGGCATTGAAAATGGATGGATCACTTTCAATCAATGGGCAAACACTTTTGCTTATCAGGAAATGACCTAGCTTGGCATGATCATGTGTGATTACACGACTTGAACATCTATATGGTGTAGCAAGCTTTTGAATCTCTCATTTTTTGCTTTATTTCAACAAATGTTGCCTTGCACCCGCTGGTTGTCAATGCATTTTGCAATAAGTTGGGTTAAATTACTTACCACAATTTTGTAGTTGACTCCATTTTTCACATGATTCATGGCCAAAATATGTTTGACATCTTCTTTGGTTTCAAAAGACATCATTTCATACAGGACTTTAGTGTTGGAAGTGTATTCGCAGTCAAATAAATGATCGTATTTAACATTTGCAAAATTTGTTTCCAAATCAATATTTTACATGTGTGGAGGAGAATGGTATGCATTTACGATAGCCAAAGGGCCTGCTGGCTCAAGTCGTCCATAATTGTCATGGTCATCACCATCTTGTGAGTCATCTTCTTCATGTGATTATTGGAACAAAAGTTCATCTTAATCATCATCACTAAAGGGATTGAGTTCTTTATTTGGTGTTCCAATCTCTACACAATCTCCACAACATGATCCCCTTATGGTTCACTTATTGGGTTTACATTTACTAGAGGGGTACTAAAGAATGCATGTAGTACATCAAATCAAGTGAATGTGATGATACAAAATTGTTGGGAAAAGGAATTGGGTGAAAGAAGATGTATTTGGATCAAACATATTTTGTTGTGATTGAAAAAAAAATATTCAAAGCAAAAGGAGAATAGTCTTACCTTTAAATTATTCTATGCAATTTTGCTTCTGTTTGAATTAATTTTACATGCATTACCTTCATTTTGTTTTTTCAAAATAATGTTCTACAATCTCTCGTCCATTAGGTTGTCATATTCATAAATATTTGCAAATTAAAATTACTAGAAATTATAATAAATAATTAAATAAATACTCATTTAATAATAGGATGTAAACAAGTAATAAAATACTTGTATTTTTGAAATCATTTAAAATAATTTTAATTATATAAATTAATTTTGTTTAATTTATTTTTTCTATAAGTATATATCAGTTATTTTTTTAAGTAAAAATATGTTTTTAAAAATTATTTTTTGATATAAATATATTTTTTAAATTAGTTTAACTCCAAAATCACCTCACTTATATAATATAAAGTTATATTAATTAAATTATAACTTGGAAAAAAAAATTAATCTCGAAGATATTAGTTAAACTCATAATACAAATGTTTTATGTCTTACAAAAAGCATGTGTCTACCAAAAATGAAATTTTACCAAATAAAAAAAGCATGTGTACGTCAATAACTACATGTTTGCGGGAAGAAAGTATTTGGAAAACCTAAAACAAAAATTGTTTAATACACATTGACATAAAAAAAATCATAAAACACAGAATATTAAAGAAAGCAAACAAAACTAATAAAGGAAATTCAAAATGAAAAAAGTTAGGAAACTCAGATATACATTTTCGTCCATTTTTGGATGAGAGTGATTGACCCACAATCACTTGTAAGCATCATCATAGTTTCCATGAATCTGCACCAGCCGGGAATCGAACCCGGGTCTGTACCGTGGCAGGGTACTATTCTACCACTAGACCACTGGTGCTAGATGTTTGTCTAAGTACCAATTAAATTAGATCTAAATTAGATTTCCAGCCCAACCAACCTTTTCCTTTCTTTTACTTTAACTAATAATTTTAAGTTTAAATTTTTTATATATACTTATGTAACTCTGTTGGTAAATATTTAGAAAAAAAAAAAAAAAAACTTTTCCATCATATTAGTCCTATCTAATTTACATAGGATTGTAAAAAATATAATGTATTGATAATTTTGTAAAAAAATCATTTAAAATAACAAAAAGTAAAATAAAATTAGTTTATCAACCAAATGTAGTACTTAACCCCTAATTACACAGACCTAGCTAATATAGTTTGTAGTCAAACAAGTACTCTCTCGATTTGATCACAAAATCACAATAAGTATTATTAATCTTCTTTTTAAAAAAAAAAACATTGTAACATAATATACTAAGGATTATTAATAAATTAAAGATATACATATATATATATAAAGATAATTAATATTACATTAAAATTAAAATACCACTTTTAAAAAATCATATTATATTTATTATAAAATAGAAAGAATATAGATATACTATTAATGAAAATAATACACATTTTGATAACCGTCTCTTTGATGACAATTTTACTTGAATAAATTTGATCCTATTTTCATTTTTGTAATTTTTTAAATTATTTATAAATAACTATTTTACATCTATAATTGTTCAAAATTATTTAGACTCTTCAATTATTAATTGCTTGTTTATATTTGTTCTGGCCAAAGGGTGAACTAGAGTTTTTTCCTAGGTTGAGCCTTAGAGCCAGAGCATTTAAAAGTGTAATCTGCCCTCTTAACTCTAGGGTTTTAGGTTTTATACTTTTCTGTTCATGAGCTTTTTGGGCCTTGTGAGCCCGAGGATTTCTATAACGGTTTTCCTTGGGAATATTTGATTATCAAAGATAGGATTTTTATCCTTGATTCTCGGACTAGTCCAAGGGATGAAACCCACTCGGATTTTGGCCGACCACACCCTGGTCAGGCTCACCATGGCCGACCACACCCTGGTCGAGCTCACCATGGCCGACCACATCCTGACCGAGCTCACCATGGCCGATCTCACCTAGGTCGAACCAACTCCCGTGGCCGGATAAGATCGATCTTTTCCCGAGTGTCGCCACGTGGCAGGTGTGAAGCGGGTCTCGATTCCTTTCCTACGAATTGCATTGGAAATAGGCCGAGACGGTACAATATTTAACTTCAATTATTTATATTTAAAATAAAATACATGAAAGAACGAAATACATATTTATTTTATAATAAAAAATAGCTCATATACAATCAATTGATATAAGAGTTAATAATCAATACACTACTAATGTAAAGTTTTTTATACTGACAACCAATGATATTTTTTTAAGTTGTTTATTTTATTTTTATTTCATTAAATAAACAACTAATATGATACTATTAAAAAATATAATTAATTATCAGTGTAATAATATACACTAATTGTGTATAACTGATTAACACTTCATATAATACCGCATCTACACAAGTTTTGCGGTCTAAGAGCCCATACTTAAAGAAATATGAGTCGTTTACTACATGGATCTTTGAATCTATTCAAACTAAATTAATTAAATATACACGCGTGAGTTATAATGTTATTTATTGATATTTTTCCTTTAATTTGAAGCATTGTATTTGTATATTGACTTTGTTTGGTTAGAAGACGGGCTTTTCATATTATTTTACTTTATAAAAAAAAAAAGAGCAACAAATAAATATTATTAAAAATAAATAAATAACAGTAAGGATTGAGTTTTCAACAAATGTTAAAATAAAATACGTTAGTTTTTATTATTTTTTTATAGTTTTGTGAATGGACACTCTCTTGTTTTATAGTATCTGGGTTTGTTTAGGTGCATGTATATCCTATTGTCTTCTGAAATTTATTTTTCTCTAGAATATTTTTGTGTACAATTGGAGTTATTTTTTTTTTTGCTTTGCATAGCCACACAAAACAACCTATAGAAGTGATCCACGATGACACACTCTCTATCTTGCATACCAAACACGTACCCAAAGCAAAGCAAAGTACAATTCCAATTCCTTCACGCAATGCATCAACCTATTTTTATCTCTTACATTCCCACACAAAGCGATATACACGTAAGGGAAGATAAAAAAAAATAATAAATAAAAAAAAACATGTCTACAACATCGGATTCCAATGCCACTGTAGTGGAAGAGTGTCGTGGCGTTCTTCACGTTTATAGCGACGGTTCCATAGTACGCTCCTCAGTTTCAAGCTTCAACGTTCCTGTCCACGACGAGGGCACCGTTTTATGGAAAGACGTCGTTTTCGACTCTTCCCATGATCTTCAGCTTCGGCTCTACAAGCCAGCCGACTCAGCCGCCTCCAACCTTCCCGTTTTCTACTTCTTCCACGGCGGCGGCTTCTGCATCGGCTCACGCGCTTGGCCTAACTGGCTAAATTATTGCTTTCGGCTCGCTTCTCAGCTTCGAGCCGTAATCATTGCCCCGGATTATCGGCTCGCTCCTGAGAATCGGCTCCCAGCCGCAATCGAAGACGGCTTGGCGGCTCTTAAGTGGCTTCAAACTCAAGCCGTGAGTAATGAGCCGGACCCCTGGTTGAGCCACGTGGCTGATTTTAGCCGCGTGTTCATTTCGGGTGACTCGGCTGGAGGAAACATAGCTCATCATTTAGCGGCTCGGCTTGGGTGCGGCTCGCCCGAGCTGGCTCCGGTTCGGGTGAGGGGCTATATTCTGTTGGCCCCTTTCTTTGGTGGAACAATCCGAACCAAGTCGGAAGCTGAAGGACCAAAACATGCTTTTCTAAATTTAGAACTCATTGATAGGTTCGTAATTTAAATATATTCTCTTTATATTTTGGTGGGCATAGGACAATTTTGGTTCGATTTTGTTGATTAAGGTCTATGTTTTAATTGTTTTTGTTCCTTAATGAGTAGGTATTGGAGGCTTTGTGTACCCGTTGGGGCCACTAGTGATCACCCTCTCGTGAATCCGTTTGGGCCGAATAGTAAGAGCCTTGAAGGAATTAATCTAGATCCAATTTTAGTGGTGGCTGCTGGAAGTGATTTGCTTAAAGACAGGACAAAGGATTACGCAAGGAGGCTTAAGGAGTGGGGTAAAGATATAGAGTATGAAGAATTTGAAGGACAACAACATGGGTTCTTTTCTACTGATCCCAACTCTGAATCATCCAACAAGTTGATGATGGTTATCAAACAATTCATGGAGAAGCATCTAGGGAAAGTTTGAAGGGAGGTTTTAAATTTAAACACTACTACAACAGTACAACATGCATGTGTTATTGTAGTACTTTTACGTTTAACTCATCATATACTAGGTTTTGGTACGAACGATGAGGATAAATAATACATGATAAAGTATGCATTACCCAAAAGGTGTTTGTGTTGAACTGCAATTACAACAAAACTTTTCTCTTCAAAGCTAATATATGCTCTACAAAAATGACGGATTAGTATGTGTGTATATTGCAACTTTAGAAGGGAGTTTAGGGAGAGAAAAAAAACTATTTTCCCAAAAATAAGTAGATCAAGCAAGCATTTAATACAAGCAAAATAGAAAAATAGTGATATCTCCAGAAGTAGAAGCAACATGGTATTTTACTATTTTGTGTTAGATTTTGCCAGAAATATTCATAAATAAGTTTACAAGGTGAATATATACAATCATGTATTAATATCGTGTTGGAGTGTAGGTATATTATGTTTCAAACAGAAGAGACCATGCAGACTTTTTCTACAAATCAGATTAGCAAACAGGATTCATCTTTTGAGGTCTTGGAAAATGGAAATAGATCGACACTTTCTATCTGTAACACAATAACAAATACGGTCTACGTTCACAAAGGGATAAATATTCAATTGTATTACATATTGGATATTATGCGAGTATTTCAAAACTTAATTTTGAACAAATTTCTTTAAAGAAGAAAAACTCTGCTTTGGAAAAGAATGTCTCGGTCTGCTTGGATTTATACTTTTATTTTTCTTTTGAAAATGTTGCACGATATTGAGTCTTCTTTTTTAATTTAGCTTCGAAACGCGTGGTGAATAGTCTTTTGAGCTTTAATTTTGCTGAAGCAGTAACTCGCTCCATTTAAATGACAGTGGAACTTGTACCTAATAATTGGAGATGGGCATATCAAGTTCTATGGCTTCAAACCTAACGCACTTTTATTTCTATTCTTTGGTACTTGGTAGAATATAAACATGAATATTTGATGATCTGGTTATTGTTCTATTATTCTGTTCTGTTCTATCCTTTCTGCTGTAAATGTTAAATTAAATATATTATTTATTGTGATTATCAACATCTTATAGATATCTTACTTTAGAAGTACTCTTAAATATTATTTTAATTATTATAAAATGAATAAATTTTAATTTTGATAAAAAAAATTTCATCTCTCAATTTAAAATTATTCACATGTGGCAAGAGAAACTACTCTGGATACCTTTTTTTAGCTAAAAATATTTTCAGAAAAATAATTAATAGAGACAATTTTATAGACAAGTAATAAGTCGAAAAAAGTATTTTCCTTTTACCAATATCAAAAATGTTTGTTTTCTTATTATACTCTTAATTATTATTAAATAATTTTAATTATCGGTGAAAATCCAAAATTTTTAAGATTGAAAAGTAGCATCCTTTCTTCATTCCTTTTTAATTGTCAATTTTTAAAAAACTAAAATTTGAAAATTCAAGACAAAATAATTACTTCTTATCAATTATATCCTTATATATATGTCACTTAACTTTTAAAATATTAAAGATTAATATATCTTTATTACAAAGCAAACATAAAAAGAGTATAATAAGAAAGATTGATATCATTTTATGGAAACATTTTATGTTTCTTAGTTTGAGTATATAATATCTATAAACGACTATTAAAAAAAAAACAAAAATAGTAATTTATCTTATAAAATAAATATATTAATTATATTTCTTAAATTTTTTATCAAAATTTTAAACGTGCATAAAATTTATTAATTATAAATATTTAAATATATTTTTAATCTTTCAAATTTAGATTAAATTTATTTTTGTCTCTTAAATTTAAAATTATTATTTTTAATCTCTATAACCTTTTTAAATCTTGTTATCAGTAACAACAGATTTATACAATATTCTTATTAATAAAAATATCAATAAATAAATTTTATATGATAAGATTATAAGTTTTTTAACAAAATTTGAATATAAAATTAAACTAATTTTTAAAAAATTATAAAGATTAAAAAATCAATTTTAAATTTAAACAACTAAAAATAAATTTTCCTTCAATTTGAGGATTAAAGAAGCCGATTATAAATCCTCTATATACTATATAGAATGGAAGTCATAGATGTTACAGGTAAAATTAAGTATGAACTAAAGTATAGTATGACATATATTTATTTTTCAGAGAAGACAGCATAGTTTGTACAATTAAGAAAAAAGAAGCATTATTAATTAATTGAAGGAAGAAAGTGAAATTGGGTTCGACATAAATTGTAAACAGCAGTGGAGTTCTGCAACAAAAAATCAAATTGAAGACGTAAGCTTTGGTCACCATAAATTGGAAATGCCATATGTTTCTCTTGAGTGGGGACTCGTTCTGGATGATTCCGTAATCCATCACACTCATCCAGCATGGAATTCTACTGCCCAAATGCCAAGACAAGGTCAACAACACCACTCTTCCTTCCTAATCGATCGTAACTTTCAAAGTCTAGCATGTATATAACTCCATTTCTTCTCTCTTTGTTTCTTTTGTCGTCTCTCACCCCATCAAAATCGGTTATCTAAGACGGCACCATCTAGATCATGCATATATACAAACACAAAACAAAAACATTTTCGTACAGAGACAAAACAAATTAAAAAAAGATATACTTATAATTAACAAGGTGAATTTGCGACGACGATCATGAAATTGTTATATATACTTATAATTATTTGTAGAAACGAAGGAAAAATAAAAGATATGTACAATGTTTCTCCACATAATTAAACATTAGCGGAGTTTAAACGAGGATTGTGAGATAGATAGATAGTTGTTATATATATGTATGTGATGTTTTAGAAAAATAATTACAAATTAAAAAAAATGATGTCCCATTGGAAAAGCGTAACGTGGAAGTGTGATTGGTTAGGGTAGACGCTGGGATTCGCTGCGCCAGAAACCGGTAGCGGCGAAGCGGGCCCACATCTCCTTCTCGAGGCCCTGGACGTACTCGTCCTGGTCGTGGGCCTTGTCGCTCTTGAGAAACTCCTCGAGACGCGCGGAGCCGAAGGTGATGTCGGTGCTGCAGCGGTGGGGCTGGAGCAGGACGACGTCGTTTATGTTTTTGTTATTGTTTTTGGTCAAACGGCGTCGTCGCTTGCGCGCGGCCTTCAGGACGAGGCCCTTGGGGAGCTTGTAGACGGCGAGGACGAGGATGTTGAGGACCGTGCAGGGGCAGCAGCATGCCACGGCGGTGCAATCGGCCGCGGCGCCACCCGCCACCTCTCCGACGGCGCGGCGCGGGGGGCGGTGCGGACGGACGATGACTTGAGGCATTGGTTGAAACTTGAAAAGGAGCGGTGAGGGGTTTGGGTTTGGGATTTTAAGGATGCGATGTTGTCAACGGTTGGGAAGAGAGTGGTTGTTGCTTGAAATTAGGGAAAGAGGTTGAAGAGATTATAATAGATAACGGTTGTTAACAATGGACGTCAGTTACGTAAGCGCTTCTCCCACTCCCGTTACTGCACTTGTATTGTATGTTCAGAGAAATACATATATACCTACGTATTCTATCTATTTAATTTTATCATAATCATCTAATTAAATTTAAACATATTAATTATTTTTTAGGAATGCAAATGTAGTAATAACTAATATTTTAAAAATTTACGCTTCCTGTCTTCCGTATTTAATTTAAAAATGTTATCAAAACTATATGAATTAACTTATATATTATAAATAGTATAGAAAAAGCACTTTGTATTTGTCTATTTCTTTAATAATAAAATAACTAAAATTAAATATGTATGGATAGTTAATAATTAGAGTGTGTAAGCGATTTTAAATAATTATTTAAAATATATAAAAATTTGAAAAATAAATTTGTTAAAAATAAAAAAGATAAAAAATTAAATAAAATAAGCATGAGAGAGAGAAAATATTTAAAAATTTTAGGTGATGAAACAATTAATAGACACTAAAATAGTGCCTTTATCAATAGTGAGATTATCAAATTAAACTTGAAGATGTTTAAAGTTATTATCTATAAATCAATCTGAAAATATTTGGAGTTGTTATTTCGTTTATTGCATCATATTTTAAATTAATATTTGCAAATCTATTTACATCTATTCTTGATTTATTAAGAAATATTTTAATTTACTTTTGAATTTATTTTTCTCTATTATTAGGTATTAACATGAGGATCGTATCATGTTATTGAGATCTATATCATACAGTAATATTATAATTTTTAATTATTAAAATTGATTTCTTATTAGTATAGTTTACACTATGTACTATATAAGATAAATGTTTATATATATAACTAAAATTTATAATAAATAAATATATTTAAATATATAAATTATAATATAATTAAAATTTGTAATAAATAATTTATAATATATAAATTATTTTAACTATTGATAAATTTAATATATACCAAAATTCAATTTAAATATAAAATGAAAAAATATATGTTGAAAATAATTTAAGAAAAATTATATAAAAAAATCCCATTGAAAGAAAAATTCACCAAAAAAAAAATGCTTTAGTTGGATTAGCATGAATCGAATTTGAAAATGAAAAATCGTTCGATTCAATCACATTCACTTCAGTTTTCTTAATTCATTATCCAATCAATTTGATTTAAAATTTAAATTTGGTTAGTTCTATTCAATATAAAGCGGATGTTTTCAGTTTTGATCTTACTTTTTATTTATCTTTGGAAAATATTGAATATTTTATGTATAATTTTTCGTATAATAATAGTATAACTCTTCAATAAATATTATTAAAAAATTATTCAAATTGAAGATTAAATTTACATGTTTTTATCAAACAATTACTAAAATTTTATATTTCCAAGGCCATTTCCCCTTTTTAGGTTTTGCATTTTATGATGTCTCTTCCATAACAAACTTACGACTGATGAGAATCTTAGGATATGTGGCATAATCGTAGCATTGGTATGTAGTCTTTGTAGTGTATCTATAAAAACTGATGATCATCTGTTTCTTTAGTATCCGTTTGTGATCACTCTTTGAAACTGGTTCCAACATATTAATTATTTGATTAATCTCACATTCCTCATTACCTTATTGCTACTTTGAATTCGAAGGAGCTAGAGCTACCAAGTTAAGGCTTAACTTAGTTGTTGCACTAGTGCATATTATTTTGGTGATTTGGAAAAATCAAATTAAAGTTTAGAAACATTAACACTAGTTTAGCCCATGTCATTTCTCTAGTTCTTTCTTCCTCTTCCATTTCTTTTATCTTTGTTTTATAAATATTTTTTAATTAAGAAAAACTAAATTTAAAGTTGATGAGAATTTGAGAATTTTTCCCTTATGAGAATTTTTTTTATACTTTCTTTTTATCTTTAATAATTGTAATTGCACTCTATTTCTTAACCCAAGCTACTCTTGAAGTCTTGATCCTTCTAGAATAATTGAGAACTGGACCGAGAGGGGTGACATTCATACGTCGACAATAAAATAATTATTTAATTAATTATACGCGGAATTAGAGCAGATTTTGATTACTAGTTGACTTTGATGTCTATGTCAATTCTAGATTGATTACAAGGTTAGGTGCCCTCGTCTGATTTCAAAGTCGTTTTTAATTGTGACCATTTCAATAATTTTTTTAATAAGATGTTATTATTATACTAGTGCATATTAGCATGTAATAAACTTCTAATTGAAATTTATAATAAATAAATATTTTTAATATATAGATTATATTATGATTAAAATTTATAATAAAAATATTTTGATCATATAAATTATATTTAAAATTTATGATATTAATTTATTTTAATTATAGATATTTTAAATAAAAAAAAATTAGAGATGAAAATGAAAATAACATATTAAAAATACAAGATTAAGAAAAAAAAATAAAAATTTTATCGAATAAATAACAAAAAACACTATCACCCTCAAATATCATTATCTAAGATGTTTATTCTAATTTATATATTTAAAAAATAATAATAAAATTTCAAATTTTTTATAGATTAAAATTATCTTTTAGTAAAATATAATTTTATTAAAAACTGTTAACTAAGTTAAAAAATTTTCGTATTAATTTATCCATTGAGAATAAATTGATAGAATAATAATGTATTATATTTAAGCAATTTAAGATATAAGTTTTGTTTGTTTAAATTTAAAAAGAAGTGTTTCTAAATAAATATCTTTAATAAAAATAATAATTCATTAAGAAGTATATACGAATTATTTTTTAAAAATAAAAACCATTTTTTAAAAAAAAATAAAGAACCATGTATAAAAAATAAGAAGTACTTATTTTGTTTGTAAAAAGGCTTTTATAAAAAATAAGGAGAAAAAAAACAACAAAAACGAAAGTCATAGTTACGTGATTGATAATTTTGGCTTTTTGACATCAGTAAATTAAAAAAAAAATTAAAAATACATGAAATAAATTAAAAAAAAAACTAATTACCGAAATAGGTGATTTTTGACAAATCAGCACACACGTGGCACTGAAAACGCCTGGGGGTGGGCGTTTTTTAGAAAACGCCTCCCCCCTAGGCGCCATGTAAGCTGATGTGGCACGGTCAAAAGAAAACGCTGGGGGGGAGGCGTGTTGTACACGTGGCAGAAGATTGTTGATGGCGCCCCACCCCCAGGCACCAAGTGTGCTGATGTGGCACACACTGAAAGCACCTCCCCCAGGCGTTTTGCCATGTGTGGGTGAGAAAACGCCCTCCCCCTGGGCGCCTTGTACACACATCAGTACAGATTTACAAAAATGCCTGAGGGTCAGGCGCTATCAAATTAGTTAAATGTATTGGGTTGCACAAGATTCATTTGTTCGGTTTGTGGTCCAACGTATTTTTTATTTGGTGGTTCAGGTGCTTCAAGTAAGTAAGGGTTTTTAAATATTTGTAATTTTAAATTTTAAATTTTATATGTTCTATGTATGTATCATTGTTAGGTTTGTATATTAGAGTGGTATAAAAATTAAAAGATATTTTTTTTTTAGTTTGAAGTTGAAAACGAGAATGAAACACCTGGAACGGGCCGTTCTGAGAAAGCACGTATTCAGAACGGGCCGTTCCTGTTTTTAAAGAAAGGTTGGTAAGATTTGGTTTGGAACGGCCCGTTCTCTTTTTAGAACACGACGTTCTGAATGAAAAATTTACCTGTGATTAGTTCCCTAAGAACGGGTCGTTCAGAATTCAGAACAGACCGTTCTCAAATCAGAACGGGCCGTTGTGAATTCAGAACGGCACGTTCTCAAATCAGAACGGGCCGTTCTGAAGTCAAAACGGGTCGTTCTGAAATTCAGAACGGCCCGTTCTGGGTTAACAGAACAAACACATTTGTTACAATGAGAATGGCCCGTTCTGAAATTAGAACGGGCCGTTCCAGTGGCCCAATTAAAATTTTTTTAAATGATAAAGCTATTTAAATTGATTTTTATAATTGAATATATGTATTTATTGCAATGTTAAAAGTTGTGATATTATACTGAATATTTTGAAATTTAAAAATTTGACACACAATATGAATGAAATATTTAATTTGATTTGTATTTGATTAGGAATGTCTCGTAGAGGTATTGATTAAGTACCTGATAGTGATGAAGAAGTAGACATTGTTCCACCAAATGAAGTATGGACAGATGAACAATTTTTGGCGTCAATGAGAAGTGCAATGGCAGCAAGACAGGCTGAAGAGGCTCGAGAACAGGAGCCATTGTCTTCGTTGTCACCCCCTACACCAAAACTTGGGGATGATGATGAAGAGACATCGAGTACACGTGACATTGGCCGTGTTATTCCTGGACCAGCTGGTTTGGTCCAAGCTACAATGAGGAATAGGGAAGCTGAAAATCCGTTGCCAACACAAGAGTTTTTGGCTGATCTTAATGGACCTGCGATGTTGGTGTTCAACTCTAACTCGTGGCACTATGCTATGCATTATGTGAAATCTAGAGGTTTGTTTAGCATATTAAGTTTGATGTGTGTAAATTTAATGATGCAAATAATGTTAACTATAATTTGTATTTTTTTAACAATAGGTCTACCTGAAGTGACTCCATTGATTAATATCGACCACAATTTACAAAGAGTCCCAACAGTTGTTGCTTTTGTGGAGTCTATGACCCCAACTGGACAGGGAAATTATACTATTAATTTAAAGGTATGGTTAGTGAATTTGTTATACATTAAAAGAAAATGTTTTGTAATTAATTGTAAATATTTATTTTAGGACCCAATTGCAGCGATTGGTGCAAGCTTACATTACAAAGTTAAGCAACACCGACAATATGGGGAAGACATTGTTGTGGGGTGTGTGTTAATTCTGAAACAGGTAAAATTTGTTGTATAAAATGAAATTATATGTTATTTATGTGTTGAATTGAATTTGTTTGTTTTTTGTTTAGGTTGTCGTGTTTGCCCCCAGGCGTTTCTGTGATCCTTACTTCCTCATATAACTAAAAATAATATAAAACGGGTGAGTAGTATTAGTTAAATAAAATTTATTTTGTAAGTAATATTGTTTAACAAATGTATGTTAAAAATTTTTCAGGATATTTCGAAGGATATCTGATTTGATGAGAAAAAGTATTTGTAATTTAGTTTTAGGTTTATTGTTAATTCGAATGGTTGTAATGTAAATTTTATTGTGAATTGTAATATTTAAATTTGGATAATATTGTTATTAAATATTCATGAAAAAAAAATTTATTTATTAAATATTTATTGTGCACTTTAGTTATATGTATTTGTTGTTGTTGTTATATAATTTTGTAATGAAAAAAAAATTGTTAAATTATGCACTTCATATTATTTTATTATTTTAGTTAGGGTCCATTTGCCTATAAATATAAGTGTGTGTGTGTGTGTGTTTTATGTTCAGACACTTTCTCTTCAACTTAAGAAAGAAATATTGTAGTAGTGAGTTCGAAGAATGGGTTCAGCAACAGTGTTTGCTCTTGTGTTTCAAAATGTTCTGATATTTCAAACTCAGTACGGTCTTGATTATGCCATACAAATGCCATCTAGTGGGAGAGTTATCAAACTTAACGAAGACATGATACTTGTTGATTTGTTGAATGAGGTACATAGGAGGTTGATCAAAGTGGATAGCAAACGCATAAGTCAAGTTCATTATCGTTGTCCAGTTAAATATGAAGATGGAGGAAAACAATATACTCCATATCCTTTAACCTGTGATGATGATGTGGCATTCATGTTTCACAAATTTGCAGAAGACCCGAATGAATTACTACTGAATTTGTTTGTTACTTTAGAAGATCTTGAGCCTCCACAATTGCAGATGTGGAACATGGTCAATTCATTTGAAAGACAACTAAACTTCATGTAGGTTACCGTATAAGTGTGGAGTCAATGTTTTCTTGTTTGTATCGTTGTTTATTTTGTAAACAGTCAGTTTTTACTTTGTTAACTTCATGTTATTGTTGTTGTTGTTGTTAAACAATAGTTAAGTGTTTGTTGAAGTTTAAAAGTATTGTCTTAATTTGAATGTAGTAGTAAAGTGTTGAAGTATTAATAATATTTACGTTTGTGATTAACAAATGTGATAATATATTGGTTACAATGAAAAATAAAATTTGAAAATGTAAAGTATAAAGTAGGTTAAACGAATTTCCCTGATTGCAATGACAGAATCGACGGTGTAGATCATCTCAAATTTAAATCGATCAGTGTTCATTGGTCAGATTTGTTGTCTCCTAGTAACAGGGGAAACGAACGGCCCTGATCGCACCGACAGAATCAACAGTGTAGAACATGTATTTTTAAAATCTATCACTATTCATGGGTCAGATGTGTTGTCTCGTAGTAGCAGGGGAAACGGACGGCCCTGATCGCACCGACAGAATCAACGGTGTAGATCATCTCGAAATTAAATATGTCACTGTTCATGGGTCAGATGTGTTGTCTCCTAGTAGCAGGGGAAACGAACGGCCCTGATCGCACCGACAGAATCGACGGTCTAGATCATGGACGGCCCTGATCGCACCGACAGAATCAACGGTGTAGATCATCTCGAAATTAAATCTGTCACTGTTCATGGGTCAGATGTGTTGTCTCCTAGTAGCAGGGGAAACGAACGGCCCTGATCGCACCGACAGAATCAACGGTCTAGATCATGTATTTTTTAAATCTGTAACTGTTCATGGGTGAGATGTGTTGTCTCCTAGTAGCAGGGGAAACGGACGGCCCTGATCGCACCGACAGATTAAACGGTGTAAATCATATCGATTTTAAATTCGTCACTGTTCATGGGTCAGATGTGTTGTCTCCTAGTAGCATGGGAAACGAACGACCCTGATCGCACCGACAGAATGAACGGTGTAGATCATGTATTTTTTAAATCTGTCACTGTTCATGGGTCAGATCTGTTGTCTCCTAGTAGCAGGGGAAACGGACGGCCCTGATCGCACCGACAGATTAAACGATGTAGATCATCTTGATTTTAAATTCGTCACTGTTCATGGGTCAGATGTGTTGTCTCCTAGTAGTAGGGGAAACGAACGGCCCTGATCGCACCGACAGAATCAACAGTGTAGATCATCTTGAATTTAAATCCGTCACTGTTCATGGGTCAGATGTGTTGTCTCGTAGTAGCAGGGGAAACAAACGACCCTGATCGCACCGACAGAATCAACGGTGTAGATCATCTCGAATTTAAATCCGTCACTGTTCATAGGTCAGATGTGTTGTCTCCTAGTAGCAGGGAAACGAACGGCCCTGATCGCACCGACAGAATCAACGGTGTAGATCATCTCGAATTTAAATATGTCACTGTTCACCGGTCAGATGTGTTGTTTCCTTGTAGCAGGGGAAACGAACGGCCCTGATCGCACCCACATAATCAACGGTGTAGATCATGTATTTTGTAGACAAATGCACTGTTCATGGGTCTATAAATATACGAATTCCATTGAAAATATTTCACCATCCAACTTTTTTGGCTTTAGTTTGTTTTGTTATCTGATTTGTTGCATAGCTGCTGTGTTTGTTACTTAGTATCTGTTAAATTTCGTTTAAATCATGTCTTTCATTTGTGTAGTGTATTACAATGGTACAATTAACCAAACTGCTGAGGGTTGTTCATTTGTGGGTAGTCATAAAACAATACGTATTAGTCGTGGTATTGATGTTGAATATTTAAAGAATAAAATTCATGGAAAGTTACATCTTAATGCTAATCAAATTATCTCCAACATACAATGTAGATATTTACGTTGTCTTGATCCTGTATCATATGAAAGTGTTGATGTATGTGATGATGAAGATCTTGAGTGTATGTTTGATAGCTTTGAGAGACAATATAAAATGAATATGATTGAATTGTATGTTCATGTAGATGTGGTTGTGTCATCTTCAATTCATGTTAATGAAACTCAGGCAACCACTAGTCATCATGAATTTGAACAAACAACATCTTATCCGGTAACTAACATCCCTAATTTACAACCCAGAAATGTTCCAATCTCACCACCAATAAATCATCCTGACTCAAACATTGATTTTGAGACAAACTTGAGTGACGATGATATCAATCTGGGACAAGGTGATGAAGCCGACGATTTGAATTCATCTGATACAGAGGATGAAGAAGATGTCAATGCAAACAACAATGTCAGCGTGCAATCACCATATGAAGTTGAACCTCCCCAGCCAACTGAATCAAGTTTATTTCAAGTTCTATTAGTTTGATAAATAATATGGATATTGAGTTAACATTTTTTTCCCATGTAGGACCTTCAAATAATCCATTTTGGACAGAAACTCCACATTACAGTTATATTGACTGGAATCATCCAGATCAAGAGAGTTGGTATCGTGGTTTAGATGTCCCTAATTCTTGATGAGTTGGCGACGAGCTATATATCGGCCTTCGTTTTCACACAAAAAATGATGTACAGATGGCTGTTAAACATTATTCTATGAATGCACATCAAACTTTTGTTGTTGTTGAGTCTGGCCAAAGGGTTTTCTCTGTCAAATGCCCTAATAGCAATGAAGAAATGGGGCGGGACACACACATGTATTAACCCCATGCTATCTCAAGATCACAATAAATTGGACTCTGAGTTCATATGTTGTTGTATATTAGGTTAGTGCATATTTAACTATGGAGTTAAAACTTATCATATGACTTTTTCTAACATGGTTAGCATTTATTTGTAGGTATGGCTAGGGAAGATGCTTCCATTTCGATTTCTCTAATTCAAGAAAGAATTAGTGGACAATTCAACTATAAGGTGTCGTATCGGAAGGCATGGAAAGTCAAACAAAAGGCAATTGAGAGGGTTTATGGTGACTGGAGTGACTCATATGATCTTCTACCAAGGTGGTTGGACAGGATGGTTGAATGTTGTCCTGGGTCTGTGTATAAACTTGAAACCACTGAGTACGTGTCAAACAATATAGTGGATCCAAATTTTCGTCAATTTCGTCGAGTCTTTTGGACATTTAAACCAGCATGTGATGCCTTCAACTACACTAAACCCATTATACAAATAGATGGGACATTTTTGTATGGAAAGTACCGAGGCACACTACTAATCGCTACGACACAAGATGGAAATGCTCGTGTGTTACCACTTGCATTTGCAATAGTAGAAGGAGAAACACTAAGCGATTGGTCATGGTTTTTGTCTAACATTCATCGGTATGTTACGAGAAAACAAGGTATTTGTTTAATAAGTGATCGACACCAAAGCATAAAGTCAGCAGTGGCAAATGCCCAAGGGTGGCAACCACCTCAAGCATATCATGTATATTGCATTTGACACATCGCTAGCAACTTCAACCACCGATTCAAGAATACTAAACTTAAAGAAGAATTGATTAACATAGGTACTAAACGCTTTATTATTTTTTATATGGTGTAATGTTTACTTTAATTTTATAAATATTAATACATAAACTTCTTATATGGCAGGGTACACAACCAACAAGCATAGATTTGAAAGAAGGTTGGAAAGGTTCCGTGAGGTCAGCCCTGAAATTTGTCGTTGGATTGATGGCATTTCCCTTGAAAAATGGGCAATCGCACACGAAAAAGAAGGACGTCGATATGGACACATGACAGCAAATTTGTCCGAGGCAGTCAACAAAGTCCTTAAGGATGCACGAAACTTGCCTATAACTGCGCTAGTTAAATGCACGTATGCTAGGTTGGTGGAGTATTTTATTCAAAGGTTAGGTCAGGCAAACACTGACCTTGCTCTGGGTAAACGTTACTGTCAGAAGTTAATGGATGCTATGGAAACAAATCAACAAGAAGCAACCTCTCATTTCGTTCACAGGTATGATTATGAGTCTACAAGATTTGAAGTTGAAGAAATCTTCAATGCAGTCACACAACGAGGTGGGAAGGTTTTCAATGTTTTTCTAAATGAAAGAAAATGTGAGTGTGGTGCTTTTCAGGCGTATAGATATCCATGTTCACATGCAATAGCAGCTTGTGCACACGTTCGTATAGATCCATTAACTTTTGTTGATGCCGCATACACTAACGAATACATCAAAGCGGCATATTCAGGTCAATGGTTCCCACTTGGAAGTGAAGAAAATATTCAACCTACTAATGGACCTCGTATAGTTCCAGATGAGACAATGATACGTACAAAGGGACGCCCAAAATCCACGCGCATTAGAAATGAAATGGATTGGACTGAATCCCAAAGGAGGCAACGATGTGGACATTGTAGGCGTGAAGGGCATAATAGAACCAATTGCCCTGTGCTGGCTGAAGATGTATTCAATAACGCATAACAAGTTTGTATATTGCTGTGTATTTAAAGAATAAAATTCCTCCATAGTTATATCATATGTCAATTCTAGTTTAATTAAATTGTTCTGTTATACAATAAAATAATTACAACAACGTTTACAGTAACTATTAATACAAATACAAATTACTTCTTCAACGTATTCTCGTCTTTCTGGAGCGTGTAACCAGCGTGGTCCAGTGGCATATCAACTGTAAAAAAAATTTGATATTAGTAAAGTTAACATTTAGGTAAATAAATAAATATAGAACAATCAATTAAGTTTAAGTACTAACAACTTATTATTCAAATTACTTATTCATTTCTCCTCATGTGCTGCTCATGGGGACTTAGGATACATTGTCGTTGTCTATGGCGAGCACCACGATCTGGGTTCCTCCAAACTAACTCATCACCATCTCCCTCAGGGCTTCCAGCTTCCGCTGCTAATGCTGTATTCAAATCATGCCCTAAACCTGGATGATGGGAAGACGAACCCCCACCACAAAATCCTCCTCCCATAAATGACTGATGTCCAAATCGATAATCTCGATAATCCATCATAGGTGCTGATGGAGAGATCATGTCTAGAACATATGGAGAAGGTGTAAACTGGAACATACTACCACCCGACATACTCGGGACATCACCCATCGACTCCGATGCCGGGAAATTACCTGCACCAGACACTCCTACTGTGTCAAACCCAAAAGATGTGTCCTGTGCAGTACCATACACATATTGTGTCACATCTGCATCCGGGGTCAATGTACTCGGATAATATGTCCCAGTTGGTGGCTCAGTCGGAGTGTCTGTAAACCCTGGTGTTCAACTCGCCTTCGCCGACGACTTAGTCCCTTTCCTTCTCGTCGACCCGCCCCAATGTGCTCCACCTAAACTTCGTCTGCTTGTGGTAATGCTGCAGCTGCAGCCGGTGTAAAAGGGAAACTGACCCTGCTCACCTCGTCTCGCAACTGCAAGCAGTGACCGATGCTCTCATGCATCATGGTAAAATCAAAGGCATCCCTATGTTCTTCACTGGTGCCATGATAAATGTGTTCTAGAACATCGGTCTACAAATAACATAACAAATATCATCAGTACACTAAATTTGAAAATATGTCACAAGTAATTATTTAAAAACATGCGTACATTTGTATTCACCACATATCCTTCCTTTGCACTAGAAGGAGAAATCCATCGCCTTGTATGTTTCCTATATCACACCATGTATTCTGAGCTATAGCTCAAGTGTGGTGTATCACACGCAGGTTGTGTCCATACACGATGATGACGTGACTGCCACTCCTGCACAAATTGAACGTGCATGCGTGACTAGTCCGTGTTATCCTTGCCTCTCAACGAAAGATCATGCAATTTCTCCGGATGAATAGGAGGCGCAGGAATGTGTTGGACCATCCCAAATTGTCGCATGACACGATCTGCATAATGATATTCGACGATGTGGAAATTAATCAACGGGACTGTTGACCTCCATACGTGTGTGTCCTCCAAACAGTAAGGAGGTAATGTAGGTAGTAACTCCAAGTATGGTTGCCATACAAACTGCAAAATAACAAAACAATTAAGTACTTACGAATTATCATTTATAATCACAATTTTTTAATCTAAATCTTCAATATAATATTATAATAATATACTTACATCCTCTCTTTTTAAACGGTCAAAATAGTCTCTATACTTCACAATTTTTTCTTTTGTTTCCTCTCTAGGTTTATGCAAGGCATAATTCCACCTGTTATAAAAATAAAAAAACCATTAAATCTTCAATTTCCAAATTAATTCTAAATATATTTATTCTAAATATATTTATTCTAAAATCGATCACAAGTAATATAGTTACTAACCTTGCCCCTAGAGGAACATGAAATGTAGATAAAGGTGGATGAGGTGGTGCAATAAATGGAAACCGATACCATGCCCATAATTGCAGTAAAATACCTGACCCAACAATTTCCCTGTGATCATAGTTTGTCGCCACACACAACTCCCTGTACATATTTGCCAGGACGCATGACCCCCAACTCATTTGACCACAAACATCTAGGTCTTCGAGGAAACTCAGGTATCTGAAGGATACAAACGAGCTAGAGTGATCGGTTAATAAATATCCCCCGATCATGCGTAAAATGAACGCTCTAGTATAGCGTTCCAACTGTTCCTGACTATGTATATGCTCAGAAACATCCGAAAAGTGCTGGTCAATCCACCTCATCCTCAATCTACCCCCAACAAGCATTGCCTCAGGGGGTGTCATGCCAAGAAGGCGTTGCACAAGAGCTCCCCAATCCATACTTGCGTATCCAGTAATGGGTGCCCCAGAGATCTTCAACCCAAGTAAAATTGCAACATCCTCCAACATGATAGTACACTCGCCGAAGGACATGTGAAACGTGTGAGTCTCTGGTCTCCATCGCTCAACTAACACAGATATTAAATGATTATCCACAGGAAAGTAACTAATCTGCGCCATCCCCATAAAACCAGCCCTCTGTAAAAGATCCTGAACAGCAGCTGGAATGTCACCACCACGCAACTCTGATTGTTTTGCACTCCTAACCTTCAGAACCCTATCCTCAGCTCCATTCCATATATGCTCAGATATATGGAATGGCTGAAGCCTTAATAATGAATCATCCATAGGTCCTGCATGAATAATCTGTCTAGACATCCTGATATAATTCAACAAACAAACAAATTAAATAAACTCAAACAACAATTTATTTCTAAATTTTAGAAATACCTAAATACCTAATTTAAACCCTCATAATAATTCAACATTTTGAATTGAAATCATTCATTACTGCAATGAGAACGGGCCGTTCTGGTTTCAGAACGGGCCGTTTTCATTGCACAAAAAGTGTATAAATTTGGGTTTCGGAACGGGCCGTTCCGAAAGCAGAACGGGCCGTTCTGAACCCTTCCATACTTCACTAAATGAAACAACGAGAACGACCCCACAACGGCCCGTTCTACTTTCAGAACGGCCCTTTCTGAAAGTAGAACGGACCGTTCTGAAAGTAGAACGGGTAGTTCTGATTTCACAACAGCCCGTTCCACATCCAAAATAACACCCATTTACTTTATCCAGAACGGCCCGTTCCAAAAATAGAACGGGCCATTCCACACCCACAAACCAGTGACGAATATCCCTCAACATTTTCTATTTAAATTTTTTTCTTACTTTAAAATAATTAAAATTCAAAACATACATGATAACACTATGTAAATATACTTTTGTGGGCAAAAATCACTGGTAACACACTCGTATTCTCAAAGCGCCGGGACCTCAAGCGTTTTTCCACAAAAATAATCCTCTCCCAGCACCACCTAGCAGCACCATTTAAACACAAAAAAGGGAAGGAGGTACAGATGGCGCCTAGGGGGGAGGCGCCTTCAGTGTACACAAATGGCGCTTGGGGGGAGGCGCCTTCAATGTGTGCCACATCAGCACACTTGGCGCCTGGGGGTGGGGCGCCTTCAACGAAATTCTGCCACGTGTACAACACGCCTCCCCCCAGCGTTTTCTATTCACCGTGCCACGTCAGCATACATGGTGCCTGGGGTGGAGGCGTCTTTTAAAAAACGCCCACCCCCCAGGCGTTTTCAATGCCACGTTGGCGCCTACGTGTCCAAAACTACCTATTTTGGTAATTACTTTTTTTTTTAATTTTTTTCGTGTATTTATTTATTTATTTATTTAGATGGGTCAAAAAGCCGATAATTTTAGTCTACGTACCCAACCAGGCTGGTAGGAGTTACCATTTTTATCTGAGTTGTTGGGGTCCACATAATATGCAGTATGCACACTGTCTAACAACTGGATATCCTATCATGTTATTTTGAAGTTCAGTTAGAGAAAATATAAACCATTATTGGAAAATAATCAAATATACTTCCACTGAAAAGTACTCCTAACTAGGGATGGCAAATATACTCGTACCCGCGGGTAATACCCGAACTCGTCCCGACTTTGACGGGGAATACCCGGTTTGACCGGGTACGGGTACGGGTAAAACCCGATATATTAAATCGGGTACGGGTACGGGTATGTACTTACCCGCCCTGTACCCGTACCCGTACCCGTCCCCGTTTTCATTTTTAATTTAATACTCACTTTTAATTTAATTATATTAAAAAAAATTAATATTTTTTATATGTGATTATTTATTATAATATGAGATAGAAAAATAACTTAATTATAATTATAATATAATAAAAAAATAATTTAAAAATATTATTTTTTTTACAAAAAATAAAAAATAAAAAAATTGACGGGTACGGGTACGGGTACGGGTATACCCGATACCCGACGGGGAGGGGGATGGGGATGAAAACCACATACCCGGCGGGTATAGGGACGGGAACGGGGATGGATTTGACTCGCGGGGACGGGGACGGGTATCATAAAACCCGTACTCGGCCCGCCCGTTGCCATCCCTACTCCTAACTAGTTACTTGTTTTTTATTTATGTCAACAGAAAAATTAATATGGAAAATAAGATCGCAAAAACCTAGGTAGTTGGATCACAGGAATGCTATTTCGAGCAAGACATGATGCATGTTGCATTGTGTATGCATGTTTCAACACAATCATCTAAGGTGGGGAAAAATAATACTAATTGATAATTAGTTTCCTTTGTTAACATGTAGATAGTTAATTACAATGGCAAAGACACACTAAATTACATAAATTGTAAATGGATTTTATGATAAAATGAAGGCGTATTAAGATAATTTCATAAGAGAACTTGGGCTCGTTTCTTTAAAAAAAATTAATAAAATAAATATTTTTAAAATTTTTTTAATGTATTTATCTATTTAAAAAAACAATTTTCTGTTTTTTAAAATAGACAACTTCTTTCCAGTACTTTTTAATTGTGTGGTGCATTCAGTAATAAATTGTTTTTCAATTTTTCACGCTTTTAGTAATAAATTGTTTACATAACAATATAATTATATGGAAAATTTATTTATCAACTCATTTAAGTAATTTAAGTAAGGATTTAAAATATATATATATATATATATATATATATATATATATATATATGATAAAATTTGAAAAGGAGAAATTTAAGGCAGTGCCTAATTTGATGGTGTGACTTAACTGGTAGATCTTGCAGTGAAGAAGATTGAAAAGCACAGGGAGAGAGTGCTCCATTGTGATAGTGTGCTACAAGAAAACCAGTTTGTTAAGGCAGTGCCATCTTCTATTCTGAAGAAAGTGTTCTAAAAATCGTAATGTGATCTGTAACATGAAAGATGTCAATCAAGATGGTGATAAGGTTAGTAAGTTGTGAATTAATGCTGAACTGATGGAGTAGTACTGTAGTAGTAGGAGTTGCCAATGTTAGCCTCTTATTTCTTCTGTAATAAACTTTAGTAATTTGGGTTCCTTATCATAACCATCTAACCATGTTTTTGCATCTAATATAAGTGTGTAGCATTTTATTTTCTTCAGCATTAATTTCTAAACTCCTGATGTGTCATTGTAAAGAAATTTGATTCGGAACGTTGGGTCATCGGTAAGCATTTTTTATTAGTAAATCATTATTGTTCTATTTGTAGTTTTGTACAATTAAAATTTGCCAGTTTTTGTGGAGCTTGATCTGTTATTTGTACCTTAAAATTAAATTTCATAGTTATGAAATATCCGTTTCTCTTTCAAGGTCCAAACATAGATGTTCACGTTCATTGTTTGGTTGAGTTTGGCAGAAACGTGTGCACCCTTTACTAGAAAGAATGTCTTGATCTACAAGGGTCATGTCATCATCACGAAGATTTCCCAAAACCAAATTATATTTGGGCTTTCAGGCACTTGCAGTAAACAAGCACGTGGCTTTGGTTTGCAAAAGAAAAAAAAATGTGATGATTTAATGAAGAACAACACAATGACATGGTAAGTTGGTAACATGGGAGATGTAAGGGTGTGCCAGGTTTGCCTAAAGTTTGAATAATTAAGGATTTCAAGTTTAAAGATTAGAGACTAAAATATGCATAAATTTTTATATATATTTAAATATATTTTTTAATTTCTTAAATTAAATATAAAATAAATTTATTTATTTATTTTTTTACTAAAAATATCATACAAAATTGACTTATTAGCATTGTTATTAATGAAAATACTACATTAAATACAATTTAGTATTGTATAACTAGCTCAATTTGTTACTAACAATAATATGAAAAATTAAATAAGACTCAATTATTATTATTATTAGTGGATATGTAACACAAAATTGACTTAATAAAGTTCTTATTAGAAAAAATAATATACTTAATTCAATTAATACTATTCAACTATCTTAATTTGTCAATATTAATACTATTACTAATAGTTTTAAAGGACAAAAATAATATTTTTTTAAAATTATAGGACTAGCATTATCGATATTAAATATATAAAAATAAATAAATTTATTTTAAATTTAAAAGCTTAAAAATATATTTAAATCTTTTCACAATTTTATTGGAAAGATGAAATTTATATGATTTCACTCTTGGCAGTTGAAGGAACAAAATGGTCACGTGCAGTTGAAGGAACAAAATGGTCACGTGCCAAAGCATAGAGTCTAGCACATTGCTTAGGAAAATGGAAACAGATAGAAACATTAAAAATAAAATAAAAATTAACCCCTAAACATTTGGTAGTATCTATGACTGGTTATACTGTGGGTTGTTTGGTTGAATACGAATCACAGAGCTTGATAACTCATAAGCAAGCAAACGTGATACTACAGCCGTCACACACCCACACACGACCAAGACTTGGTTGGAAAATGACAGAAATCACAACTCACTAACAAATCCACGTTTGGCACCACTTTGAAAACGGAAGATGAGATAACAAATGATTAGACAAAGCACACTAAAATCAGGCTCAGATAAAACTATATCCTCAAATTAGTAGTTCCACATGTGATGAGACCACCCAGAAAACGGAATCGTGAAAATTTTATAACGTACCCAAACCAATGCTACATTAGGATCAGGGTAAAAGAATGACAAAAAAGTTACACATTTATTGAATGATAGGGTACCTCCTAGTAGTGCTAAATGGCAAACAACTCAAAAGCTAATATATTACAAAAAAGTGTCAATCACATCCTCAATTTGGACATATCTGATGAGATGCCATTTTGGCATTTGCCTTCCAGATACACCGGTGTATGTTCCCTCCTCTTTCCATTGTCTCTAGGTTGAGACAAAAGACAATACACTGAATCATCTCATCACACAAGAAGGTTATGCCTAAGGGATCCTATATAATGTTTGTCCCTTACTCTAGCCACCAATGAAGCCTAACCGGTGAAGAATGACAGCCAAAATGAGCATGCATATTGCAAAGATCATGCCAGGTTTCCCTAGCAGCCAGTTCTTTGTCTTTTTTGCAGAATCAACTCCTCTTTGAATCCTGTCCGCCCAAAGCATCTACAAAGACATAGTGAAAAAGTTCATCTTAGTATTGTAAGTCCATGAGTCTATTTGGATAAAGTTTATAAGTGCTTTTGAAAACTTCTCTACTAAAGATAAAAACTTTTTTTAGTAGATAAGTTCTTAAAATTACTTTTAGCTATATCGAAACATACTCTATAACCATCCAACCTAAGCTTATCTACCCTTTATGCTATTTCAATTATCCATGGAATTATCCTGCAGCCAAATGTTTTACAAGCTAATCTCACTTTCTCTTGCATTTTATCTTACATTTCCTGGAATTGCCAAACCTCTCTTTTAACATTCCTCCTCTTAGGTACAAAATTTTATTAATGAATATAAACTAATATATTAGAGTTTGGAGAAGAAGATACCATTTTATCCAAGCTCTCTGGTGATAAGGATGACATGGCTTCCTGAGCTTTTGCCGCATCTTCTGGTGAAAGCTTAACACCAAATTGTTCACCCATGTTTGCCATCATTTCTGGGCTCATATTTTTAATCATGGATGTGAACATCTGTCAAAACAAAATTAAAAAATTATGGCAATACACAGTTAAATACCGAAGACAATAACGCTTCAAGATAGACAATCTATACTACTTGAAAAAACACAAAATGAACATGTGAGAAGACAATCTCAGACAAGGCAAGGGACAAATAAAGAGCAACACATATACATAATTAAAGGGAAAACTTAACCAGAAATTACTCCCAAGTAAAAGAGAAACTTGATTGCATTTATTCCAGCGGTATGTGGAAGGTTAGTGAGCATTCGATCTATTTAACAAGCAATACAAACACATACCTGCCGCATAGCTGGATTTTTCATCTGGTTTCTCATCTGTTCTTCTAGATCAGTACTTGAGGAAGGAAAGTTTGACTGAGAAGCATTTCTCATATTTGAAAAAACATTATGAGAACTTGATTCTCCAAAAGAAGTAGTTTCATTAGTACTTGATGATGGTAAGTTTGACCGGGAAACATTTCTTTCATTCAGTGAAAACACATTAGCATCTGCTGCTACTGATGGAATAGATTCTTTCCCTTTCAGTGAAGATGCCATTTCAAACATCCTCTTAAGGTCATCTGATGGCATTTTATTAATCATATCACTTGCTGCTTTAAACATGTGAGGTGTTACATTGGGAGGAATTGATCCGGTTCCAGGGTTGAAAGAAGAATCAGGGGAACCTCCTCTTAAAAATGGGCTGTCCCCTTGAAATGAAGAAGCCATGTCAAGTACTTTTTGAAGTTCCTCGGGTGACATCTTACTAATCATATCAGAGGTAGTTTTAATCATATCTGGAGACACATCTTTGAATTGTCCGGTGTTCAGAGAAGCCAGCATGGCAGGATCAGTATTTGAAATGAAGTTTTGGAATGATCTATAGAATACAAAATAAGAATGTAAATCATTTGTATACCAATGATTAAATTAAAAATAAACATAGGATCCATTTGGGTAAGTTTCTCTAATAGCACTTCTAGGAGAGAAAAATATGAAAAAAACCAAAATAAACTTCTCCATAAGCTAAAATTAACTTATGTATGAGTTAAAAATAAGATTTTGGAGAAGCTAAAAGAAGGGGCTTCTATGAGCTAATTTTAGCTTATAGGGAAAGCTATTTCATTTTTTCTTTCAATTTTACTCTGCTTGAAGTGCTTCTCAATAAATTTATACAAACAAGCCCATAATGGGCTTAGCACCTTCTTTAAAAATGTTAACTACCTGACAGCTTCAGGATCTTTTTTCAATGCATCTAAACTGTCTGTAGTTGTTCTTGGAATTCCATTGTTAGTTGTACTAAAGTTCCTAGAGGAGTCACCAGATTTTTTGGGCTGAACCACTGTTTGTTCTAAAGAAGAGCTACTGTTGTTTCCAGAAGGCACGTTCTCAACTTCTTCAGTTATTTCTTCAATTACTAGTCCTGCGTGCGCGATGCCAACAAGGTTAAGTTAAATCTGACATCTATTAGAACCATAAACCTCATGGGGCTCTGGCAAAGTAGAAAATAAATGAGGGGAATACATACTTCCAGGCACATGCCCACCACCATCGATTGTCAATTTTTCCTTGGCATCCCTAAAATAAGCATTTCATTATCATATCAGCTTACTTCCAACATACCAAGTCCTTTGTTATAGGTTACACAAGATTCAATAAAAATAAATAAATAAATAAAAACAGAATGGTCAACACATCACGGATAAACTTAATTCAGCATGCAATCCATTGTTTACATTGATTAATAGTAGAATTTAATGGAAAAACACTCCTAAATCATAATTAGAGGCTCTTTGTTACAACTGTAGATGTGTTTCATATACGTAATAAGTAGATCAACAAATAATTGTTTCTAAGACAGTGCACGAAAGTGGAAGGGAGCAAGACCAAACCGTAAAAGCTCTGCGATTGTATCATCGTCAGGGGACACTTCAAGTGCATTGCTCAGATCAGAAACAGCATCCTAAAAAATATCAGGAATGCCATTAAATATAAATATAAAGAAAACACAATGTCAACCTTAATGTCATAATGTTAATTGAGTCACAAGAAGCTCACTTTTAGTAAACCTAGTTCCTTATATGCTTGACCTCTTCGATATAGAGCCTTAAGGTTCTTCGCATCATATGCCAAAACCTATCATAGTTAAAGCAATTAATGCACTGCTAGGATCATGAAACAACCAATTTTAAAACAAGGAACCTAAAATAATAGCAAATTACAATTTAAGACCATATTTACATTATTATAAAAGCAAGACAGAAGAGAGCAATTATTTTCTCATATAAAACAATTATAATGTAATTTTTATTTCCAATCTTAAACCGATAAATTTCCTCATAATACCACTACTTAAATATTGCATTTGGCTATTACATTTCACAATTAACATCATATTCCAATGGTAAAAGAAAAGGAATTACAAATACCTCAGAACCTTCCTTTATGCATTCATCATATTGCCTTGTCTTCAAGTAACAGGACATCAAGTTGAGAGAGCATGCCAAAAGAAGCTTTCTACTTTGAAAAGATGGGATCTCTTTAATGTTTTCCTTAGCCTAGAAAAAAAATTAAAAAAAAAAAAAAAAGGTAATGTAATAGACCAAAAAAAACTCCCGAGTCTCAATTCTAAATAAGAGAAAAGGTGTGGCAGAGACTGTAAAACAGCCACGAAAAAATCACTTACAAGCATATACTTTTTCAGAGCATCATTGTACCTTCCTTGACTATGAAATTCATTTCCCTGCAAGATTTAATTCTAGTTCATCAAAGACACTGAATAAATTCTTACAGAAACTGAAAAATGTAGCAAGTTATTAGGGTAGTAGACACAGAAACATCCATGTCTTGTTACACAATAGCAGCAAGGGTATTTTCTGATCAGCCATTCCATGGAACAAAAGTATTATCCTAATGTAATTTTGTTTATGTATCTTTCTCAAAGCCTAAGTAATTCTGGAAAAGTATTTTCCTTAAGGCACTACCAGTTGAAATTCTAGCTATAAGACTCACCTGTTTCTTCAACATCTCAGCCGCACTCAACTGATATTTGACCTGAGCATCAACACGGGCACGCATTGCAGCCACTTCATCAGGGGATGCATTAGCCATCTTTTCACCAATCTCAGCCATTTCTTCTGGACGGGTATGCTTTAACTGTTCAGCAGCAAGCTTAAAGTCCTCAGCGCTCATGTTCTTCATGCTCTCCGAGGCCATCCTCATCAGCTCTGGATTAGACATCATCTGCAATCCCACATAAACATTGCACACCACCACAATTAATTAACCTTAATACTATACACCAAGACTGAACATCAAAGCCCAAACCACATAACCTCATCAAAAACCAAAACCAACACACTTATCCTAGATACCAACACTTCTTAACCTAACATTTCAATTCAAATCTCCAGAAAACAAAGACATTTCCACGAGGCAACCTTGATCGAACCGGATAATTGATCACAAAACTCTCTCTTAATTGTATATCCAAATCTAAAACTCAAGATCACTAGATAAGTTGTAAGAACAATCGAGTGCTAGTTGATCCACGTGTTCCGCGGTGAAGAATGGTTTGACATAGCCAAATCAAAATTATTAAAAGCTTTAAAGTTTCAAACCCACCCCCAAGAGAAGAATTTCATTAACCAAGGCCACGGAATTTGTATCCTTTTTTTTCTCCTATAAAAAGGGCATCCTAGAAGGTTGAATTCTCAACAAATTAGCGTTCACTCTGACATTGCAACTCGAAGGCTCAACACAATGCGACAAATCCAAAAACACAATTGCAGAGACAAGAATAAACCGAGAAAAGACATACCTGTTGCTGGATCCGAGCCAACTCAGCGGGTGACATGCGACTCATCTGTTCCTGAGCGATTCTCATCAAATCGGGATCCATCATACCGTTGAACATTCTCGATACCCGATTCGAATCTAAGCAACCCCAGAACGTCAAAATCGAAGCTTGAGGCGATTATTGATGACGGGAGGAAAAGGGGGCTTTTTGTTCTTTTGAATTGAAAGCACGTAGTTGCAAAGGTTAAGAAACGCTTTCCTAGTTATATGTGTTTTGGGAAACTTGTGAGGAAGGTGTTATGTTGGAAATTGAAAAACAGGGAATTGGAAAAGATTGAAAGAAGAGTCCGATTTGGAGGTGCCGCCAGCCAAACCTGAAAAGAGGAGAAATAAAAAATAAAATAGGAATGGAACAGGAAAGAGAGAACCCAAACAAACAAGACTCGAATATGCGTAAAGAGTCTTTTTTGAAATTACCCTCTTGCCCTTGTCACTTTTATTTTAATGGAGTAAATGATCAATGTCATTCTCATTCTAATAACACTTAAAAAAGAGTCTCTAAAAATATAACCTGGCAGTCATTTGACTCCTCCATTAAATAACATCTATTTTCTTAAATGAAAATGTATGCATGACATAATAATGTGATGTTACATGCATATATAGTGGCATAAGTTATATAAGTGTGTCACATGATGTATATGTAACAAGTCACATGATGTATATGTAACAAGTCACATATTATTATAATATAATATTATTTTAATTTTTAAAATTATAATATAGTATCATTTTAATTTTTAAAATTATAATATAATATCACTTTAGTTTCTGAAAATATAATTCAATGTTATTTTAATCTCTAAAATTTTAACTTAATATTATTTTAGTCTCTAAATATTATCATTTTATTTTAATTAATTAATTATAACTTGAATATTTATACAATAAAATAGATAATTCAATTAATATCATAAATATAGTGAAATTTTTAATTAAATTATACTAATGGACCATCAAACTAAACAACTAAAAAAAATTCAAAATGAAAATAAATATTATGTTGTATGTACCACTTTTAAAATGTCCTTAAATATATTAATCTTTCTATAAATAATATTAAATTATATAAGAGAATTAATTACGAAAATAAAATATAAATATTGAGAAATTATAAATTATTTTTATTTATGTATTTTAAAAATGAAATTGATAAAAGAGAGGAGAAAATAGACAATAAGAAAAAGAGATATAACATATATATAAAAAAATGAAAAAACTAGTATTTTAGCATGTGCAATATATGCACATGTTAAATGTTTACTATATATAATTAAAATTTAAAATAATTTATGTATATAAGTAAATATTATTTTTGAATATATAAATTATATATAAAAATTGAATAAAACGGATATTTTTAAATATGTAAATTATCTTTAAGATTTATGATAAATAATTTTATATTGTAACACAATATTATTTTTATTAAACAATAATTTATTTTAAAAAAATATATAATATAACTCATAAATATTTATGAAAAATAAAAATCAAATTATATATGAAATTAAAAGAATTCATAAAAACACTCTCATCTAAGAAAAATCCTCTAAAATTTCTCTCATGTAATATAGTGATTCGTGTTTTATATATAAAAGTTTATACTAATGTCAAATATCAAAACTTTAATATGGTTTAAATATATTTATCATCTTATTTACAATATTAATTTATTTATTTATTTTATTGTGAAAATATTCAAGTCATGATTACTTGATTAAAATAAAATTATGATAAGTTTGGAAACTAAAGTGACATCGAGTTAAAATTTTAATGACTAAAATGACATTGAGTTACAATTTTAAGGACTAAAGTGATATTGAGTTGTATTTTATGGACTAAATTGACATTGTGTTAAAATTTTAAAGATTAAAATCAATTAGTATAGTAGTGATATGTTACCTGATACATATATGCTACATGACACACTCAAATGACACATGTCACTCTATATACGTATCACGTGTATGTCGCATGACATTATCATGTCACATATGTACTTCTGTTTAAGCAAGTAGATCTTATTTAACATAGGGACTTAAATGAGTGATAGATTACATTTACAAAGTTTTTTTTTTTTAGTTTCATTTGAAGTATGGACTAAATTGAGAGTGACATACAATTTTCAAGAACTAATTGATCATTTACACTTTTTATTTGGTATAAATCACACCTTTTTTTTAAAATAATAATTACTAGCAAAAAAGAAGACACTTTGTGTCTTCATGGTATCTTCCTTTGAATACACGCATGTTAATGGGGTAAGTGTGCAATTATCAATAATTTCAAGAATGAAACTTCAATACAAGAAAATTTTTTGTCTTTTATTAATTATATTAATTATTATCATGCGATTCATGCAGTTTTTATAAAAGATTAAAACTATCAAAATAATGTGTATACCAAAATAAGGAATCACCTATAAATACCCAAGTTGAATATTTAAAATGATTATAATTTAATCTTTAAGTTGTCAATTTTGTAATATAGTATGGATCATGTCCATTGAAATTTTTTTTTGAAATAATCTTATACAAGTTAATTCACATGTTCAATATTAATTTTATTCTAACTATTATGTTGTAATTGAAGGATGACAAAACATTATCTCAAAAACTACTTAAGACAAAATATTAGGAAAAATATACTATTTAATCTTATTTTAAATAATTGCTTGATATATTTATAAGATTTTATTCATTTATCACATTACTTATCTTATTAAATTGAGTATCAAAAATTGTTAGCATAAATGATTTATCATTTAGATATGGAGTCACATATATCACTCTATCCCTACAATTAATTAACCATGAAATAGGAAACTTATACTAATTGTTTTGAAAATCTAATTAGTTGGTTTGAACAATTCAACTAAGAATGGATTGGATGACCAGTTAACTAACAAAAACTAAGGCATCTTAAAATAAGTGTTTCAAAGTGGTTAAGAACTAATTGGACTAGTTCAAACCAACCAATGTAAAAAAAATTGATTTGAATCATACTATGCAATTTTTTTTTTCTAAATTTAATTTAATTTTTTTAAGAACAATTAAAAACATATATTTAATAAGATTATAAATTGAAATAAATTATTTTATCGATAATTTTTAATATTTTGTATAATAATATAATTTAATCATTATATTAATTTACATATTTTTATATCTTATTTTTTATAATATTATATTATATTAATTTGACATTTTTATTCTAGTTGTAAACTTATTATTGTTAATGAACATTGCTATATTTTTATTATAATTTAAAAATAAATATTATGTTATATTTGGTTTGAACTCGTTATAATTATAATGTAAAAAACTCTTAAAATGATGTTTTATTTTGATTTTTGCTGTTATAAAATTATGATATTATAATTATTCAATATTATTTTATGAATCATTTAATTATAATTATTATTTTATTAATTCAATAACAATTCAATCACGGTAGAACTATTGAACTTTAAATCATTGTCTTAATCGACTCAACGATCAATTTATGTTTAAAAATATTAGTTATACCTCTTAATTATACTATTAAAAAAAATCTCATTACATTGAGTTAACATGATTTCATTATGTAGAATAATTATGCATAGAGTCTTATCGAACTTTTGTGTTGTCATTATAATTTTGATAGATAAAAAAAAAGTGATTTCATTCCTTAAAAAATGTTGAGTTTAAAGTAATCATTAAAGGTATAGTTTGTTAAAATACTTCCTTTAAAAAAAACAAAACAAATGGGTGTAAGTAGACAAACAAATTGATAATCTTTATGTGCTACATGTTGAATTTTCCTATAAGAAGATATTAAAAAAAAAAATGATCATCATGAACAGAACATAAATTAAATGAGAATTGCATAAGTGGTTAGACCATATTTTTTAACAAATAATCCAAAGGCTCGTGTAAGAGAAAATTCTTATAGACTTAATTTGTCAAATTTTCAAATTTATATTGAGTGTGTTAATAATAAACAAATAAACAAAATGAGTTTAAGTGCATATGAGTAAATGATGTCTTAGAACTAACATAAGGATATTTGTAGTGTGTTCCATATTAATCCATGTAACGGACAAAGATGTTTCATTATGTTTGCAAACAATAATCAAGGTATAATTACTTGTACTTGATTCATAATAAGTCTTGATCTTTGGACATTTTTAAATGTTTTAAAGCTTAAGTTTAAGTTCAACTTGGACAAAATCAAGGGTGTAAACTTTGATCGTGATGGTGAGCATTATGGTAAGTATAAAGGATAAAAACAGTACAACATACAAGCCCCTTTGCATTTTTCCTCAATTAGTGTATAATTGTTTCGCAATACACCATGTTAGGAAACCTAACATGAAGTTGAAGAACAACAAAACCAAACTCTCAAGGACATAATAAAAAGTATGATTGACCATTATTCTTAGCCAAAGACAATTTGGAGAAAGGCATTAAAGATCACAATTTTTTTACCATCAATAGGGTATCAAGTAAAATAGTCATTAAGACCCCTTATGAGTAATGGACTAGTAAAAAGTCAAACACTAGACACATGTTTATTAGGGGATATCCAACTAAAGCAAGCCTGAAATATTGGATGAATGTTATCACATGCAAAAATTTTATAATTTCATTACAATACCCTTTCTTTAAGATAAGGATTCAAGATTTCATAAGGAAGTTAAGTTTAGAGGGGAAGAAAAATAAGGAAGATTATTTCTAAATAAGGTTTTGCTATTAATAATGAATAATGATCAAGTTTTGGCACCAATCATTGTTCAAAAAATGATTTTGATAATAAACTATGATGTTCAAGCTATCATTTTTTTACTTTATTTAAAGGTCAAGACAACACTGAATTTCCTCTTTAAGTATCACCTATAGTTTAAACTCAACAACCTAAAAATATGTCATTAATAATATCAACTAAATAGAGGAAAAGTGTAATTTACTATTATTAAATGTGTGTTGTGTTTTCTTAAAAAACATGAAAATGACATTGACTTGATTGAGGAAGATCCAATTAACTTTAGTAAATGAATGCATATTTTTAACTCCTAAAAGTGGATTGATACCATGAATGATGAAATAAAATTGATGGTTGATAATAATGTTCATGATCTCATAAAGTTACCTAAAGGTTCTAAAGCTCGTTGGTTACAAATAGATGTTTAAAGCAAAAGAGATTAAAATGACAATGTTTGAGAGATGTAAAACTTGTTTTGTCACTTTGGTGATAGCATAGGCATAACCAATGAACCCACCACTAGGGTCATGACTAGGAGGATGCAAGAGGATTGGGTTTGTTCTGAGGTTAGTGAACATAAGCTCCTCTTGAGTTAGACTATTACTTAAAACCCAATACCTTTTTTTATTTATGGGTCTTGTATTTATTGGGCCTAGTAGTATAGCTTGTTGGGCCTTACATTTATTGGGCCTAATAGTATAGCTTGTTTGGCCTTATATTTATTGGGCCAAGTAATATAGGTTTATTTGGGCCATAGGAATTATTTTATTCATCATTTGGACTATAAAAACATATTTGAATTTGAATTGGTAGTCATGTAGATGACCATGTGGATTAACCCACATGTGCTACACAAATTCAAATCCAAATGTGTTTCATATGACATGTAAATGACTAGATCTAGTTACACATGGGAGCGCATAGAGGCACCTAGGTTCACACACCAATTTGAATTTCAAATTAAAATTGGCGCACCAACCTACTCTAGTTAGGTGATCATGGTTCATTTTTGAACCTTGGTTAAGCTAGTTTTTCCTACAAGCTTCTACCATCTATATAAGGCACATTCCTCTGTAAATTTGACACTTTTGAGTATATGAGCATTCTATTTTTTTAGAACTCTCTCCTTTCTCTCTCAAATGTCTCATTGGAGAATCATTTTCCTTAAACATTTCCAACAAGGAAACCTTCCTTGTGGAATAGCGCACTTGCTTACCTATCTTTTTTCTAGGAGACTTGGCACGCCAATTCACTCTTCTTCTATCCATCTTATTCGGTCAAAATCAACTAGAAATCATTAAGAAAGGATCAAGTGGATTCAATGAGCTATAATGAGGAATTTGGCCATCATTCTTCATTGGAGACTCATCAAAAGGCTTCACTCAAAATTGGTTTATTTGAAAGATTCTTTTAGAAGTATAATGACACTGAAAGCTCATTTTGATTTAAAGTTGTATCAAAATAAATAAATGTAAAAATTGTGTTTCTAAATGGCAACATTGGTGAAACAATTTATGTGATGCAACAAAAAAAAGGTGTACAAATTAAATAAATCCATTTGTGGCCTTAAACAAGTTTCCTATCAATGGTATTATGAATTTTGCTACTTGCTAAAGTGGTGGAAAGTGCAATCTTTATGTGTTAAGCATGAAGACCTCTGAAGAATATGTATGGAACCCCTATGTAGAGGTGTTAAGCATCACTTAAGCATATGGTTTGCCCTACTTAGTGTGACTTGGTTAGTGCTAACTATAAGAATCCTAAAACTGTATGAGCAATGCTTCATCCTCCGAAAACCATCTCCGAATCACGTTCTGAAATAATAAAATATTAATATTTTATAATAAATTTAGTATAAACTAATTATTTAATTTAATATTTTATAATTTAAATTAATATTTTATTTATTCAGAATAATTTTTGAAACTTTTTTTCGGAGTATCTATCTTTTTCCAAACTATATATGTGTTTATTAATTGTTATTATTGTCATAATAAAGTGTATTATACATGTCTATGTATGACTATTAAAGTCTTATTTGGCAAGAGAAGGGTAATAATCCCTTCAATCACCAAAGGATGACAAAATATAGGGTCTTTTTTGATAAATTTATCAAAAACATAAAAACAAGAAGGAAAAATTAAATTAATTTCAACATAAGCTAATTTTTATAAGTTTTTTCATATAATTTTTTATGTAACCAAAAGCTTATTTTTAACCTAAGCATCAACTAATTTTATTTTATAAAGATGTTAATTTTATTTTATTTTTCCATTTTTGTATTGAAATATACTCATAATGCTAAAAGAAAGCATGCTTGATACTTCGATAAGTGTTTGTTGAATGAAAATGAAAGATAAATGAGAGAAGAGGAGAAACTTTTATAAACTTGTAATGTTTGGTTCAATTTCAAGGATGGAGAAAAAGGGAATGGATAAGATTCAAGTCTTTTATAATCTAATTTTAGCTCTTTGCCAATATCTAAGGGGTGGGGGAAGGATTTGAAGGGGAGGAAGAAGAGAAAATTTAAATATTTTCAATATGATTCGTATATTTTTTTTTCAAATAAACTATCTATTTGTGGTTGACTCTAACTTTACATAAGGTCATACTTTTCTTTAATTTAAGCTTTTAATTATCATCAATAACAAAATATTTGTTTTAATTATAATTAACATTATTTATGATTTAAATTATTACCATAAATTCAAATATATTTTTATAAAAAAGTAATTATAACTCTCAATTATATAAAATTAAATATTTGCCTAATGTAATATACATACTAAAATATTAATTATATATCAAAAACACTTATTATAAATTTTAATTACATGATTAAATATTCAATATATACGGTAAACATACTATTAATTTATGTATTATGACATGAGTAATGTTACACTATAACAAAAATTATACAATTTGTATAATATAAATTATATTTGTATCTATTTTTATCATTAATAATATATTTTTTCATAATAAATAAAGTGATGAAAAAAAATTAAACACAAAAAAAATAACTTATGTAATATGCATATTGAAATACTTAAAGAGCTTAAATGTTGATCACCTCTATTTCTCTTATTAAACGTCACAAATCATATTAATTTGTTAATTAACATTATCTTGACTTTTTACTATCAAAGTATTATAAATATTAAGCATCTTCCACAAAAAAAAAAGTTACATTTTGTGTCGAATTAATTATTTAGGCTAGACATCTTTATATCATTTTTGCAAATTAAAATACTTGATTAAGGATCTTATACTTATTTTTTTAAGATGATTTTATCTTTAAAATTTTAAATAATTAAAAATAATATTAAAACTCAAATTTAAGACTTTGGAGTTAAAAATTAAACATAACATCAATTGATCTAATAAATATTAATAATTAATTTTTAAATATTTTTAAAAAATAAAATATAAAGATATAAAATATCTCAATTTCACTAATTTGACTAATGTATGTAAGTTTTCGTTTTCTGTGTTTAAAAGAAAAAGAAAAATAATATTAAAATACCGAAAAACGATAATTTCATAAGAGAGTTCGTTTTTATTTATTTTTTCATGTAAAAAAAAAGAAAAATACAATTCGAAACCAAGCACGAATTCAAATTACAAAAGTGGAGGGAAACTACTCCCATTCCGTTGTTTCTCCCAATTCTCTGTGATTCCGAACCAAACCCTATCACCGTTCCCATGGCGGAAGCCCTAAGCCCCAACCCCACGGTGGGTCCCAAGCAGAGGCTCCGCATCCAATCCCCCACCAGCCCCTTCTTCCTGGGCTCCAACGACGACCAGCTCGAACGCGCCCAGGCACGCGCCGCCCGCGCCGCCGCCATTCGCCGCCGGAGCCTCGCCCTCAACCAACCTCTTCAGGCCAATTCCGATCCCTGCCTCAACAAACAACAGATCCTCGACCTGTTCCAAAACTGCATCAAACTCGCCAGCGAAAACGTAAAGTACAATAATTAAAGAATTAAATTCCCCTTTTGTCTTGTTTTTTATTTTTTATTTTTTGTGTGTGCAGAAAATTAATCAGAAAAACACGTGGGAGTTGAACCTGATTGACCATCTCACCGATATCATCAAGGCCGAAGAAGAAAATGATGCCGAGACTAATTTTCAAAAGGTGTGTTAGGACTTGGGATTAATTTTCAGTTGGATAATTTATGAGATTTTTGTTATTTAGGGTTGCATTTAGATGGCAACGGTGACTGCAATTTAAAACCTTGTCCATCACAAAGTTATGTAGAAGAGTTGCTCCTTTGATATGAATTGCCCAAATGAACTTACATGAGTGAATGTACTACTATCAATCTCACTGCAATGGCTCTAGAAGCAAAGCTATGTTTGTGTGGACTACTAGATTGTAGATATTCATTGAAATTTTGTTTGGGCAGGCAAGTTGCACCCTCGAGGCTGGAGTCAAAATTTATTCATTAAGGGTGGACTCGGTGCATTCCGAGGCGTATAAAGTTCTTGGTGGGATGAATAGAGCAGGCCAAGAAGCTGAGCAAGGTTGCAATTTATATACCATTTTATCAAGCATAGTGCAACTTTTATACTCTTATTATTTTCTTTTTCTTTTTTATTTTGAAAAATGAAAATTGCGTTTGTAATGAGCTTCCTTGGTGATTGCTTTGTGGGTAGAGGTTATGTGGGATTGTTTTTGCTTCTTTATCGTACTAGTGCTCTAATTCTAACTGATGCTTGGTAACTAATGAAGTAATGATTAATGAGGGTCTGATTGGCTTCAAATTCTTAGCGTGGTACATTTACATTTGTTTTGTAATATTTTGTTCTTAATTAATTCTAATGCTATGCCATGATGACAGACACTACCTTGGAGGGTGATAATATTGAAAGTGGGCAGGAAGAAAGCAGGAAAGAACCGAACAAAAAGGTCTGTTGTCTGTGGTCTTTGGATCACTGGATTTGGTTGATTAAACATTTTGCCGAGGTTTAAGAGTTGTTTTTTTTCATGCAGTTGTCACCTTTGACAACATTGGAATCATCTTTTGAGGGACTTAATGCAAAGAAGTTTGATGGTGATCTCAAAATCCTATACTATCTGTTACTTGTTTGAGGCGTGGGGCTGAGGTTGTGCTGAAAATGAGTACGGTTTTTGTGTTTTTTTCAGCTGCATTTGTCGTGGATCCTCTCTATCGCCAGACAACCGCAAAATTTGATGAAGGTGGAGCCAAAGGGCTTTTAATGAATAATCTCGGTGTATATGGTGGATGTAGGGTACTCTTTGATTCACTAGAAGTGCCTGCGAAGTATATGGGAAGCCAAAATCAATCTGATATTTCAGATACTATTGATCTTTCTTTTGTCAGAGGTGTGTTGCTTTTCGAATAATATGGTGAAACTATTGTTTCATCTGCAAATGTTCAATGTGGACAATGATGGCTTACTTTTCTTTATAGATTGTATCGAGCAGATGGTGTTGGACTTGCGTGTGAAGGATGAAATTTCTCCAACTCTCAGGACTATAGTAAACCAATTCGATGAAAACAACAGAAGGCCCATTGATTTTCAACTTCATAGCCAGGATGCAGCTGAAGATCATGATGCTGCTTTCAATGATGTAAATGGTTTTGATCATGATGATCATGATGAGAACTGCACGGCCTGGGGTGATGATCATGATGACCAAACAGATGTTCCCGATCTAGGCTGTAATGACGCAGATCCAAGTTTTCCCAGTTACCCTCAGGTTTTTTTTTAATTTTTTCTTTTTTGAGAAACATATATGACTTTCTTAAATGAGCTTTTAAAAATACTCTTCAAATATTTTATTAAGTGAAAGATGCAATTGTTTTAATAGCATTCCAAATCTTGTAGGACAATGAGCCATTTTCTTCCCCAGACGGTGATATGGATGAAAGATTTGAAAATGTTGACGGCTATTTGTTTTTGAGTTTGGGCTTTTCTTCAAAACAAAATGCATGGGCAGGTCCTGATCATTGGAAGTTTCGAAAATCCAAAGGTGGGGTTTGAAGGCCAGATTAAGATTTTAATAGTTTTATGTTTTTAAGAATTCAGTATGGTAATTATTTTAGAATCTTTTTTGTAGTCTCAGAGGTTCATCCTACTTCTGAAGATGGGTCGACCCTAAAAAGTAGGCAGACAAAGAGTAAGAGACAGGCTGAAGTTGATTTAAATTTCACAAATTCTCTTGAGAAAAAAATGCTCGATATTTTTTCTCCTCCCAAGAATCCCAAATTGTTACTACTCCCTGAAAGCAGATTGCCTTGCAATACAAAACTACCTGAGGACTGCCACTATCAGCCAGAGAATCTCGTCATGTTATTTCTTCTGTCTAATGTGAAGGTAGTTTCTTTGAGATATAAATTTCAGTGTTGTCATTGGTATGGAGGCGGTGCTTATTTCACATCTCTGACGATTTCTATTTTTTTTTAGTGTCTCGGGAGAAGGGCAAACAAGTTCTCAGGTAAAATGTGCAGTTGTGATTTCAATATATATATGGAGTATGGGTTAATTTTTATCATGTACGAGAAGTTGTAAATTATTCTATTTCATAAGACTATCTATCAGCACAATAGTTGCATTGATAAAATTATAACTTCTATGAAGTTATTAAATGTGTCATTTTACCAAGTTTGACATTGATGTAATTTGACCGTGTCTCTCTAAAATTACACCACTGTCAAACTTAGTGTAACGACTAACGAGATCCTCTCTCTCTATACATACATATATTAAAAGAAATAGAGAACATTTTAGCATGTTTTCAGCTGTCACAAGATTGAATTTCAAGTTCCGGTTTTTCTTGCAGATGGATCTAGAGAACAATACAATGAATATGAATCGGTCCCTTCATGGGATAATGGAAGTGTTTGTGGGGATGACTCTGGTGGCTACGAAGGTGATCTTCATAGTGACATGGAGGACTCCAACAATCTTATTAATCAGCCTCGTCAGGTGGGTTTTAGTAACAATTTACACACTCGCTAATAATATGATGTTTTAAGATAAACTAATGAAAGAATAACGGTTACACATAATCCTTGAACATTAATTTTCAGTCGAAAATATTGCAGTTAGAACTCAACTATATGCATACTTTCAAATGACACAGGTCAATAAAATTGAAGTCCAGTATGACAAGACTTCCAAACAAGTTGATGTTCAGGCACTAAAATTTACTCTTTGGGACCATGTTCAAGAATCTGTTAAACTTCCTTTACAGGTATGTCAAGATTTCTCCATTTCTTAGAAAGTGTCAAGTACATAATATTTGTTGTCTACTTTTGGGTTTCCCCCACTAAAATGAAATGCTCCTCTCAACTTACAACTTATAATGAGTTTTCTTCACGATATGTGCTATTTCAATTTTTCTTTAGGATTCCATTCCATCGCTAACACTATTTTTTCCTTGCCGTTACAAGTCTAAGTAAATAATTTCAGGTTATTATTCTCTTTGCGGTTGAATTATAAGCACTAATTCTTACATTTTGTTTTTTTTTTGTCCCTTTCTTTATTCTAAAGGATCAAAAAGATACCATATCTTTCAAGAATATATTGGCCAACTTACCTAGCGAATGCAATGCTGCTGCAACCATTAGTGACATCTCTCCTCATTTGTGCTTCATATGTCTATTGCATTTGGCAAACGAGAAAGGATTGAGCATTCAAAGCTGCCCCGACTTGGATGATCTAGCCATACGCCTTCCACATGTTGCTGACTCTATAAGGGGAACAGTTTAGATACTTCGCTCCATTATTTCAGCTCAGGAGTCAAAAAATGGTTTGGTATGTGCTCTTTACTATTTCTCTTTAGGTACTATTAATGTGAAAATGGTATTGATTGTTCATTTCATTGGTTTCCCTTGCTTGTTCCGATGTTGTTTTATTTGATAATTTCCCCCAAAATCCTTTAGAATTAGATTAACACACTTGAAGGTTTTTCGCCTAATTTTATTCATAAACATCGGCTAATGAACTTTCTCAATCATTTTTAGGATAGCAGTTAATATATCATTAGAGGATTGTAGATAGCGAATTTGGCAGTAAAACCTTGATAGAAAACTGAGTCCACAGGTTGGACCCCAATATGTCCATTACAAATAAATACCTCAAATATCCATTGATATTTTGGCCTTCATTCATCCAGACATGTTACACGCTTATTTATGTTATAATTTTCAGATGGGGACTTTTTTACTGGTGAAATACGTCCAAGAAAGCATCGGAGTGAGTAACAAGTCTCTTCTTGTTGGAGGTTGCCTATGAGTTAGGTTATGGTGGTTTAACACTCGTTAAGAAAATGTCAGACCTATCATGATGTTTTGTCTTTCCATACATATGAAAGTATTCAACCTTCAACGCATGTAGTGCTCTAATTTTATTCTCCACTCCAGCTCGTTTCATGTGTGTCTAATGCTCAGGCTTTAACGAGAATTTCTAGTGTGTTAGTATAAATAAAGTCTCAGATTGATGGATGCGTGACTACTGATTGTTGAAGCTCACTTCCCCTTATCCCCATTTTCTATTAACTATGAAACTGAAATAATCACATTTGTTGGTAATTAATAATAGTTAAATCAATTATTTATTTGCTTCATTTAGGATGGATTTAGATAGATAAATATTCTAGCTTGTGTGTCGCCTAGATTAGGTATTTATTACGTATAACTAAATTTTATAACAAATTATATATATAAATTATATTATGATTAAAATTTGTATAAATTATCTTCAAATACATAAATTATATTTTATACTTATGCTAAATAATTTATATTGTAATACAAGATTATATTTAATTTTACAATATATGTTAAAAATATTAAAATTTAATTTAAAAATAAATATGATAAATCATGTGTTTAAAAAAGTTATTGTTAAAGAAACGTTCTTGAAAATGTTTTCATATTAGATAGTTAATCTCATATATATATATATATATATATATATATATATTGTGATTTTACCATAAAATTATTGAATTTTAAAAACACTTTTGATGAGCTATTTAAAAAACTTATAAAAATAAACTGAAAAAACTTGCAAGCTATAACCTATTTTCTTAAGTTTTTCAAGTGACAAGCTTTTTCAAATGCTCTCTTAATCATTCATTGAATTGATAAATAATTAGGTAATTCAAATATTTCACTTACTGTTGTTAGACTCATTGCTTATCAATTTGATCAAGATATAATTATTGGTCGAATTGTGTTTGAATATTGTAAATAAGTATATTTGTTAAATCTATGAGATTAATTATTTTAAAAAGGCCCTTAGTTGCATAAATCTCACTACAACTATCAGGTTTCAGTTGCTGCATGATGCAATGTGTCGTTTTTTTTACAACATGAAATGGGTAACTAAAAAGAATTCGAGAAGGAAATAAGTTGCGTTTAGCAAACATGACTTGTTGATGAGATTGTATTTACAAACGTGATTTCTACTTATATGTTTTATATTTTAAAAATTACAAAGTCGTGTATGTTAAACACGTTCTGCCTTTATGTATTTATTTTTATGTTAAAATAATTTTTTTTTTGTAAAATTAAAAAATCGTTTTGAAAAACAACTTTAATTCAAGAAAAGAAAAGTGGAAGTTGTGTTTATGAAATCCGATTTTTCACTCTAGAAATTTTTTACAAATAAGACTTATCCATTTTTTTTTAAGATTACTCATTTTGATAATTTTGAAGAAAAAATATGTCCTGAATAGTAAAAAAAGAAAAAAAAAAAAAAAGCTCCTTTTGTTGGCTCATTTTAATCTGCTTTGTGATATGACTTAGTGGAGGGCACGTTATCTAAACTCTTTGTGCAAACCTTGATCTTAAGAGAGAAGCCAGGTGCCTAGATAAATGCAAGTATTGGGTGCATTGTTGCCTGACCAAATTCTTTGAGCAAACCTTTATATATGTTTTTATTAATCTAAAACAAGCAATATATTTTTCAAGAAGCAAAATTTGGTAACTTTTCCTAAATATATCTAAACATATATAAACTTACTAGTTTACTACTTATTTCATTATAAATTAACTTTACCCTGTACCACATAGTACACTTGGTTTTAGCTACGAAAATTATTTATGGAAAGTTATCTTGGATATCTTTCTACACTCACTTAAGCACTAGGTATATCAAAATCATTGTTAAGCCCCTTATGTATACATAAAAAAAAGGTTGGGTAAATTAAAATCATTGTTGCGAGTGTAAATTAAAATGGGTAGGTAATTAACTAATTATACAGTACGACTTGTTCTGTTTGATCAGTAATAGAAAAGTTTAATGGATAGTACCAAAAAAATTGTTCATGAATTCTTTCGTAAATTAACCAAGTTCCAAGAACTGAATCACCATACTTTAAAGATTGACCAAAATTAATTTATATTCTGTTTGGTTAAAGTCATTTCTAAATTCCAAATGTCCGTTCAACGGAAAAGCTATCTCCCAAAAGGCTTTTTCATTCAAGGGAGCGAAAATACAAACATGCCTATAGTTGATGGTCGAGGTGATTCTCCTTTTATCCTTGTCAATCAAACCTAAAGTTCATTAAACACAATGAAGAAGCAAGGGTCTGAAACTTGGTTCAGATCTGAAGCCAAAACTAATGATGATAATAACAAAAAGATAGTCATTAAATATTACTTATGTAAAAGTTTATCCAAACTTGTAACAATTGCTAGCTTTTAACGGTGATACACGTGGAATCAATACTCAAAATTGAATGATAGAAATACAACAACATTCATATTTTACACTTGATCTTTCATGAACACATGAGAGCAATCATAATTTGCTATTACCAGCACTAAAACTCACTTGTTTGAAAACTATTATGCAACCACTCACCTGCATGGAGACCATGCCACTTAGTATCTAAGAACTCTGTACCTTCCCTTGAGAGTGTGTATGAGATTTGGCAAGCCCTTCCTTCCACCCTTTCTGACGAGCTCTGAGTTCCCACAGAGCCGTTAGCTTCTTCTGCGCAACTAATGCCAACTCAGCCTTCTCTCTCGCCTCCTCACAGGTTTCCATCCCTGAGTTACACTTGTCTGCTTCCTTCTGATACTGAGATGCAATCTTCTTCGCCTCAAGTAGTGCCATGTCAGCGTGTCGCTGATTTTCCACGGCTTGATTCTCACGTAGCTTTAGTTCTTCTGTCAATAGCTCTGCAAAGTTCTTTTCAGTGTCTCCACCCACTTCTGGATCAGCCTTTGCACAATCTGAACAACGGTTTCAAGCAAGAAAAGAAACAGCAGTTGGTAATGTTAGTTGAATCCAAAACAAGCATAAATAAAACAATGAGTTTATTTGGATAAACTTATTCAGATGCACGAAAAAAAGAAGAAAAAAAAACTTTTACATAAACTAACTAATTTATGCTAAGTTAAAAAATTAGCTTTTGGATAAGCTAATATGGAAAAACTTCTACAAATTAATTTATGTATAAGCTAATTTTAGTTTATAAAAAATTTATTTCATTTTTTCTTCCTATTTTTTTTCTCCTCAAAGTGTTCTTAGAGAAGTTTATCCAAACATGTCTCAGGTTTTGCTACAATGCAACATAAGGCAGAATTATTTTTCTGTTCTTGAGCTTTCATGTTGTTTCCTAGCAGAGGCTTTGTACAGAACAACATTAAAATTTGTTAAATCCATATTTAAAGTGGGCAACAGCACACTTGAACCATGAAGAAACGTGTAATCCAAGCAAGTTTAGTACATCACAAGAAGGATATAGGCATTCTTATTAGTTTGATACCTTAATTTAAACACAATAGAGTGTAAGTTGCCTCAAAGCAACATTTTGAAACACAAGAACCAAAATTTTATCTAGCAAGTTGACATGAATACAGGGTTGACATAAAACAAAAAGCTGCAACACACAATCACGCATAGTCAATGGTAAATGGTTTTTTTTAACATGAAAATAGGCCAGGAATTAACTGTTTTTGTTTGTTTTCTACGATCAAAAAGGAAAACATACAAAAGACCCATGAGATTTATGATCCTAACTGATGATCCCATATACGGAGAAATGACTAGCTATCTTACTGCTTAAAGTTAAATAACAATGTGACTTTAACTACTACAGTCCGACCATCATACAATACAAGAATGTGTTACATAGAAAAAAGTATAACAAGAACAAAATGGGTTATTTAGATAATTTACAGTAGTTCATCTAGGAGATAATACCAACCTCCAAAGGAAGAGTTGCTCAGCCCTGCAGAAACACAGAAAGAAACTGAAATAAGTCCATGCTCTATTTGCAGATAGATGAAAAGAAGGTAGCAGTACAGTATGATAAAACCAAGACAACATTCAACTGAAACAAGAACTGCTGTCCTATGTTACGTGATTATTGATTTGTCAATTTATTAGTGATAACCAAAAGGAAATAATATAATACAGTAGTATCTACGGTTATGTTGCTTTGTTTCATATTTGTTTAAACTGAGTATACAAAAGGTTACGCTGAGATAACTACCACTCATACATTTGGCTGTGAATGTGCAGATCGACATGGCAGTAATTTTTAACTGCTTTTAGTTAAATGAATAATCGGAAATTACTTATATTTATAAAATCTTTTTAATATCAAATTTGAAACTTCGGTAAAGCATAACTTGAATTGAAGGGGGAAGGGGTGGAGGAAGATCAAGTTTCTTGTTAGACACCGACAGTGACAACATTCGTTTTAAAATTCAAGTTATTTCCTTATAAGTTTCTTCCAACTCTACCATTTTCTTTCCTCTAAGAACTGCATCAACCAATCCCCTCAAGCGACTAACACAAAAGCTTGCGAGATGTAACTTTACCCTAGTCAACTTTAGTCTCACAGCAAAAACCAAAAACCCTAGCAAAACAATGTCGATCAAATTTGGAGTTTCACTACTGAATTTGCACAAGAAAGATTAACATAAATTACTTGGATAAAACTCCAATTTTGATCGAAATTAACACAAGAACAAACTCTATTCAAGTTTTCTCCACTAACTAATACCCGGTTTACATGATTAAAAAAACATAAAATACCAACAGAACCCAGATCTAAAAAAACTGACCCAGTTGAGAAAAGATAAATTTTTTAACAAGATGTTGAGAAGGGTAATTGAGATCTGAGAGACCTTGGGGAATGGAAAGGATGGGTTGGGAAGAGCAATCACAGATGCAGGGAGCACAAGCAGAGGAAGAGTGTTTGAGGGCAGCCAAGCCTTCAACGAAGTGCCAGTAGAGAGGGGGCCCCACTATGTAGCCTGCTATGCAGAGAGCCACCACCACCAAACTCACCCTTAACAACACAGCCCTTGATTGGTTCATAGCCAATGCCATGGCAGACACAACAATAACTCAAATCTAGAGAGAGAAAGCAAATGATGGGTGTTGTGTTGTGGGAATGGGGAAATGTCAAGTGGAAGATTGAGAAGAGGTTGTCAGTTGGCACTAGCTGTTTCTCCTTCTGGCTTTCCTTTTCTCCATCTATAATTTATTTTGTTCCCTTTCTTTATTCAAAGATTTCATTTCTGTCATTGTTACTGTTTTGCAGTTTAAATGTACAAGCTATTCCATTTCAGTACTCTACTTTTTTTTTTTTTCCTTCCTCATCTTCATCCTCATCTTATATATCAAAAATAAAATAAATAAAAATAATTAAACTAAAAAATAAAAAATATGTGAGTCGGCTCGTTATTTAGCCTGGCAGGTTGGTGGGCTTGACAGGACAAGTTTGGCAGGTTGACAGGTTGAAATGATGGGCCCAACCCGCCAATTTTTGACAGGCTAACAGGCCAGCCCACGGACCACGACTCACTTTGTCATCCCTACATTTCACTATACCGATAAATTGGACTTTAACTTTAATCGATTTTAATATATTGCTACATTTAAATTCCTATTATGGTTGTTAAAAATAGCTTTGTTGTTTTTTTTACGGATTAGATTAGATTAATTTATTATTGTTGTTTTCACATAAAAAAACAAATCTCGTAAGAGTTTTTTTTTCCAAAGGAAAGAGTTACTATATTAAATGTAAACATTTCTACTAACAAAATTCGAAAAGGGGAGTGCATATTTTAAAATAATATTTTAATGTGAAAAAAGTTTTGTGAGCTTGTAAAAATACAATGATATTTTAGGTTTTTTTTTATAAAAATTATAACTAAAATTTTGCAATTTAGATTTTAATTGATTTGTATCATTAAAAATAAAATAAATATGGATATATAACATTTCAAAGGATAACATAATTATTTTAAAAACATTCAATTTTATAATGATTAACAAAAAATAATATAAAATAAAAAAGTGTAACTAATTTTTTATTTTCATCTTTTAGAAATAATTGATTCTAATTTCATTATTTTTAAATAACATTTCTTTATATTTTCAAATATTTAAAACTATATTAACACACTACGTAATGTCATCTTTTTATTTATGTTCTTCGATTTTAATTATATGTTCAAAATTATAATATTTATTAAGTGGTAGCACTAAACATACAAATAAGCTTATGGGTTAAATTTTAGTTGATATTAGATGATAAATTTTAAAATTTGAAATTCTTGAAATATAAATTGTTTTGCTTTAAAGTTTCTTCATTTTATAGTTATTTTAATTTGGTAAGTTAATTTAAATTTTTTAAATATCAAATACATAATTTAGGCAAGATAATTTTTATTTATTTATAAAAATTATAAAACATAAAATCATGTACATACTATTTCTTCAACTCTCTTAGACAAGACAATTTAATTTTTCCAATATAAAAAATTTATTCTTTAATATATGTTTACAAATTTGGAATTTTAATATTAAATTTTAATTAAAACAAACATTAGTTAAATTTTAAATATTTGATAATTAAAATAATTTAACAATAGATAATATTTAAAAAAAATTTAATATTATTTTTAATATTTAATACGTAATTTTATGTCAGCATTGAAATATCGATAGGAAAAAAATGGAGTAAAAAGGGAAGAAGAGAAATGTTAAAAAGAAAGAGGGCAAGACATCCAGACAAAAAGGAGAAAGAGAAGAAAGAAAAAGAAACAAGAAAGATAAAACAAAAAAATGAGGAAAAGAAAGAGAAGAAAGAAAAAGAAACAAGAAAGATAAAAGAAAAAAAATGAGGAAAAGGAAAGAAAAAAAAAAGTCACATGAAATTTCAAAGAGTTTGTGTGAAATTGTTGGATGAGTATATGTGTGTGAAATTTATTAAAATATTTTACAAAATTCATTTATTTTTTTAATGCCTTTTTATTATTAGAAGACTTATTGCAAGTGAAATTATAAGTAAAAATTATTAATTTTTAAAATTACTCGAGAATAAATATCTTACATATCTTTAATTAATTGTCAACTCTATTTCCTAGGCATTTATTTATAATTGATATTAAATATAACAACTACTTAATTAAACAAAGATAATATATTAATTTAGGGGGTGATTCATATAACTTACTACATTAGATTTAACACATTATATAAAAAATGATAATCCAAAAAATTATACATTTCTCTTAAAACTTTTTTTTGAATCTTTTAAAATATTGGAGAATTATTGAACTTTTGAGTGAATATTTCAAAAGGTAAATATGTTTATTTAAAATTATAGAAAATTATTTTAGTGACTTATCAAAATTGTTTTTAACTTAAATTAGTTTAAGTGACTTGGTGTTTTAGATTGAGTCTCATCTTATCTTTATTTTTTGAAAGTTAATTTTACCTTATTCTTTAACTTGGTCTTAGGTAGTTTTAGAAACACTTTTTTCTTCTTTTTGTTTTTCTCTCACTATGAGATCCTTGATTAACTTTGGTCTTAATTATTCATTTTTTTACTATAATTTAAAGTTTATTTTGTATTATTAATTGTAAAAAAATAATATTTGACCTTATTTTGTAGGAAAGATATAAAAAACATGCAAATAAGATCAAACAACAAGTCCCATAAGAAGACACATCTATAGAGGACACTGGTTCTACCTTTATGAGTGATAATGGAGTTAATTTATCAATTTTAAAAATGATGTGAAGGAAAACATGCATGGTCTCCTTGGATTGAGTGATAACTTCATTGGCTACACATGTCCTCGAATTATTATGATGAGAAGATGCATTGTATTTTATGGAGCATTCAAATTAAGCTTCTTAGGTGAATCATGGCTCTAGTTCTACCTCCATCAATGATAATGAAGTTATTTTACATGTTTTAAAAATGATGTGAAGAAAAACATACATGACCTTTTTAGATTGAGCGATGACTTCTTTTACTCGACACATCCTCAAATTACTATGATGAGAAGATGCATTATATATACTATGATACCTTGAGATTGAGCTTCTTAGGCGAACTCCTACTCCACCTTATACCATTATAGAGGATCCTTGCACAATGTTAATATGCTCAATACAATTATATTGATGAGATAGTAGAAAATCTTTAATTAGTCTCTTTTATTACTTTTTGTTTTAGAATTTCTAGTTGTATTTCACTTATACTTTGACGAACTTTTAAGCTTCCAAGTTATCATTGTGTTTAGTACACTATGTTGGTCAATTATATTTTATTTAGTTCTCATTTTATGTTATATGAATGATTATATACTAATAATTCAAAAAGAAGTTTATATATGAGGAGGGTTATAATAACACCGATGTAACTTTTACTAAGTATTGCACCGCTCGATAACGTTATATTAAATATAAATTTTGTAAATCCAATCGTTAGATTGAAAGCTTATAACACTTTATATATTTATATCAAATTTTGTTAAAATTGAATAACAACTTGGAGGTAATCAAAGTGTTCATATTTTGGTATATTGTGAAATGTATATATTACGTCAATTTTGTTTTATAAGAATGAAGTATCAAATCATCTTGGATTAATATAAAATTTTGTACACATGATCTAGGAGTAAAGAACTTCTAATCTAATGGTTGGATTTACAAAATTCACATTTAATATAAAGTTATTGAGCGGTGTAATACTTAGTAAAAGTTATATCGGTGTTATTATAACCTTCTTCTATATATATATATATATATATATATATATATATATAGAGAGAGAGAGAGAGAGAGAAAGAAAGAGCTAATATTTTGATTTTTTTCTATACTAATTAACTCTTTAATTGATAAAAATACTACCAAGTTAGACAATTTAATAAGATGATTTTTTTAGCATGTTATATATATTGTGGAGAAAAGATAGACACTAGAAGGGAGAGGTTGAATAATGTCGATCAAAAAGTTTTAATTTTTTAAGTAGTAGTAATGCTAACCGTAAAAGAGTGCTAGAGAAGAGGTAGACGAAACACACAATATTTTTATATTGGTTCGTTTCAACTACTGAGACTACATCCAATTTTTAATCTAATGAGATTGAGTTCCACTATCTTAAACAAGATACAAGTATTATTTCAAGAAGTCACTTCTGACTTAAATCTAAGTATTCTTTAAATTATCTCTTTGAGCAATCTATCCAAGTATCCTTTTACACAAGGCCTCTTGAAGCTTCAACACCAAGTATTCTTTTACAATCAAGTCTCTCTAGGTTCAAACAAATATTACTTTGCAAGCAAGCCTATTTAGACTCAAACAGATATTCTTTTACAAGCAAGTCTTTTCATGCTCAATCCTATAACAACAGTTATATATGGGTAAGGTTTTACAGATATTGTTTCATCTTACAAACAAGATGTGATACAACCAATTAAGAATACAAGTTTTTATAGAAAGAATGAATGGATGAAAAATATTTTTTACAAAAGTTCTTTCAAAAGTTTTTTTAAAAAATTTCATTTTTCTTTTTGATCGAGAAACTTCTTATATAATAACTCGGATGGAAATAACCATTGCAAAACTTTGAGGATTTCTCACAAGCTTACTTTGTCTGCCTTTGCTTTAGGTTTTTTGAGGTGGGAATTGTTCGTTGATGCATTAAATATTTGCATTAAATGTATTTTACCAAGTTGTCACTTCTTATTTGATCAAAAAGGTTACTTATCGACTTTAGGATACCAAACAAACTATTTGTAGCTTGTGTCAGTGAGAAGCAGGTTCTACATCGACTTTTGCTAACTTTTTTTGTGATTTTACGGATTTGTTTTGTTTGTCTTTGGTTTTGGTGCAAAACATGACTTCATTCACTTTAATAGATTTGTGAGTTCCAAAAAAATTTCTTAGTTCGATTTGTTAAGAAATTAGTTAGACATGCAACAAGTAGTTGCTAGTCATTATAAAATGGTATATACTTAAGATTTTATGAAGTTAGACGACATGCTTCGTTTGATGACACATCGTCCATCTAACAATTTGTGCCTTATATTTAGTTTGATTTATATTTCTCAAAAGCATTTTCTCTTAGAAAAATGTCCTATTTTTGAACATTAAAACTTGAAGACTTGATGGATTCAAGATCGTCCCTAAAAGTGTAAATATACAATCAATTAAATACACAATTGCATAAAAATAACTAAACATACGGTATATTAATTCATACGAGACTATGAATTACCATTAAAAATTATTATGCGATAGAAAATAATTCAATAATTATGACACATTAAAAGAAACTTGTGATGAAAAGGTGGAGATTTATAATTTAATTTCGAGTCAAAGTAATATAGGTCATAATTTAAAAATAAAAATAAAATCAAATAATCAGGGATAAAGGGAAAATATAAAATTAAAGATAATTCTTATTTATGATTTTGTGTTAATAGTTACGGAAGTTCACATCAAGAAAGAAAAAAGAGAAATAGGTCAGTAATGTTCCTCTTTATATTCAATATTATCAATTTATTTTCTTAAAATTATTGATATATTTTTGTTGGCTAGTGAAAAAAATTGATTAGTTGTTCATAATTATTTTATTTTTCTAATAAATTTTAATAATTTAATTATATATTTTCTATATTATATAGAATAAATAATAATTTTTTATACTACTTCGATAATGAAGTTTTGGATGGTTGTTTCACTAGTTGATGTTTAGAGCCACCACTGTATATATAGACTCATCTGTATTTATAAATGTATTTTAAGTAGTTTTGACAAACTAAATTATAATGATAATTGTATAAAGATTTGTGGCATCAACAATACTAAGCTAACAATTAATTTTATAGTCAACAGTAATAGTGTAATACTATTATGCAATAGTTTCACAAAAGAAATATAGTTCCATGATGTTGTAGATTCGGAATCGACTGAGGCTTTTCTACCGCACAATGTCAACACTAAGGCCCTACAAATTACTACATGACACATGTAATTTTCTTAAAACCTATGTTTTTCTTATTTTTAAAAAAGTGACTTTGTTAAAAAAAAGTTATTTAATGATGCTTTGTGAGTTCCATTGTTAAGTCAATGATTTGTAAACAAACAAAAAAATTAATATTTTATATTAATAGTTACACTATCTAAACATATAAAAAAATCATATGTATTTTTATTTTATTTTATTCATATAAACACATTAAAAATACATCTTAAAACATAATAATACAATTGTTTGTCATGCCATTTGAATATTAACAAAACATTTTCTTATATCAATCATATCTTATTCTAGTTTCTATACTTCATCAACTAATAATGATCTTCCTACATAGGTGTAGAAAGAGACATACTAAGATAATTGATTTGTATATTGTGGATAAGGGAATTCTATATTTTCCTGTTTCAAATAATCCTCTCAGAAAAGGCCAATAACAAATTATCAAATAAACACTACAAAAAATTTCACCTAATCCACAATGAATCCCATTTTGAGTTGGCATTGGTGGTTGCAATCCTAATAACTTAATAATCATTCCTGTCAATTGCAACAACAAAATAGTAGTGCCTGGTAAAAAAATTAGAGACTCGTCGAAAGTGTATCTGCCGATATCCGTATCATCTCCAACATCTTTTGCTGTAGGTAAATCTTTCTTTGTTATTTCAAATACAGTTTCAGATATTCTTAGTAACTTAAGTAAGACACTAAGAAATGCACAAAAACCAGCATTTATAGACGTTATTCTTGACATCCTTTGATTATTCCACCATGCTCGAATTGATAACCCTTCTACCAAATATTCTGATATAGTATATACCTTGTAAATTATGACTAGAGCAACAGGAATACATATGCCCAGATCCTAAATTAAACAAATACAAAATTATCATTCATATATATATATATATATTAGAAATATTAAAAATAAATATAAGCATAATATAATGTTGACCTTGCTATAAAGTTAAATCTAAACAAAATGCAAGGTTGTAAGACTATGCACAAATGACATTATAGCTCTTCATTCTTGCATTTCAATAAAAATTATGTACAAAATTCATTAAATAAGATGATTTTGTAGTTTTCCATGCAAAAATATAACAAGCATTAAATTCAAGGAAAATATTGTCTAGTTACTTGCAAAACCAAATGGTACTAGTAGTATTTTTTTTTGTGTGTTCTTGTTGTTGGTTAATTTGTTTTGTTTTCAATACATTTATATTTAAATTTATGCTTACCTGTGGCAGAAAATTGGAGTTGGTGACGATGCAATATGCAATGAGACATGCATAACATACTTCAACTACAGGCTGTAGGCCCCAATTGATAATCCACATGTATGCTAAACATTGTCTCAAAGTAAGCTTACGGAAAAGGGTGCCAATAATAGGAGAATGCTTGCAAAAGAAGATTTCAAGCAATCCTGTGGCCCATCTCTTTTGTTGGGTCATTGTAGTTGGGCCACCTCCTGGAGCGAAACCTGTGAACGGAATTGGGCTTGGTGTACACAATTCTGATCTCCAACCTTTTTCGTGTATCGTTAGCCCGGTGAGGACATCTTCTGTTACTGATCCATATATCCAACCCACCTAAAATTTTTTCCAAGAAAATCATGTTTACTTCAATTTCAATACAATTTGACAACAAAGAATATAAAAAAATATCTTCTTCATTGGTCTCTCTATGCATGTGTGTATATGTGTGTAAATCATATCAAGTGAAATTGAGAGTGTAAAAGAACTATTTATCAATCGTTAAGTAAAATGAATGATTATTATTAGACCATTTCTTTAAACTTTTTTTTAAAAAATGATTAATAAAAAAAAACTTCTTTAATTTTTTTTTTTTATTTGAAAAGCAAATAGAATTTTCTTATTAACAAAAGTAGACAAATGCACTAAAAAATATATAGAAAAATGTCTATTTTATTGAAGAAAATGTTTATTTTAAGAAAAAAGTTTAAACAAATTAGTTCATATTATCTCACTCACATATGTTGACTGTAGTTGAATAATAAAGATTTTTTTCTTTCATCTTTTATTTTCTAGATATGTTCCAATAAATCATATTGGGTGAGAAATTGAGAGTGTGAAAAAACTACTATATATTAATTGTGTAACTAAAATGAATAATTAGTATTATCCCAAATAATCTTAACCATACATGTATATATTTAGTTGAATAATATTTTTTTTTTCATCTCTAACTTTTCAGTAGATATGTTTATAGTTTATACACGCAAACACGTATTAAAGAAAACTGTTTCTATATTATTGTATGGTTGCATAAAGATAGCAAAACAAATTTCAAATTAAAATTGCTGTTGATTAATTTTAAGCTTAAATAGGACTTGTTCATGTTTAGTTGGAATATTGATTTTAAAGTAATAATTATCTTTCCAAAACCCTAAAATGTTGTTATGAATACCTGTTTGCCCCATCCAGTGCCAGATTCATACCCACAAGCAGCAACTTGGTTTGCTACATCAACAACGTTGGAAATATTAATATCATTTGGCGAATTTGTCCTTCCTTCCAAAGCATAAGCAGCTGAATTCATAATCTCTTTTGAAGCTCCGAATTTTTGTTTTAATTCCTTCTCTGATATGCTGTTTCCTGGAAAATTGTTTAGAAGGTGTAAAAATTTGTTTGCTATGCCCTAGTGCGGATATGCTGAAATTAATGGTTTACAAAGGAGAGTACTCAAAAAATACAATTGTTTTCATATTAATCTTTCAAGTCGAAAGCATTTTGATATTAATTTAATATGCTTAAATTAGGTTATTTTATATTCAAATCAACTTATGTTTATGTACTATTTTACTATTGAAAAACTAAATGAAGTTTGATTTTTTTTTAATAATCAAATTGATGAAATATATTCAATTTTTTATTATTGAAATGCTAAATTAGTAGTTTTAAATTACCTAATTAATGTCATATATATATATATATATACATATTTATAATTGAGAGATTAAAGTAATATTACAATGATTTAAAAGATTAAAGATTTATCACTTGAGTTTTAGTTTTATAGGATTACTAAGAAAGTGAATTACAAGTATAACTTAATTTTACAAAATTAGTTTGTAAGATAATTACTCATTCACCCGTTATTATGACCTTATCTCTAATAACTTTTCTCACATCCAGGATTGGACTTATCAAATGTGAAATTTGTAAAATTAGATATTTGTGAGCTCAATAACGACTTGATAACGAATAATATGGTAAACTTAATCATAATTAATAATTGTTAGAATTTATGCTCTAATAACATCTTAGAAAACTTGATTAAAAACTTAATTTAATCTTACAAAATCTTAAACTTATAAGATGATGATTGTTTCCAACTTATATATTATTATTAGTCACTTTAAATGATAAATTGAATGAAATTTTCGTTTATATATTGATGGTGAAACGTTATAAATACTTAATATTCATAGTTGATAAAACATAAAATAGTATTTAATAAAATATCAAATAAAATATTGAATATAAGTTTCCCTTTACAATTTTAACTTAATATGCATTCTTTTTTCAAAAACAGATATAGATTTGGGAACTTATAATACCCCATACATACCTATCCATAGCTATCTCTATCTTCAAAAATAGAAATCAATGAAAAATTGAAAACATAAATATATCTGTCTAATGACATACCTTTTTCCGAGTTATATGGAGAAAGACCATAAAGAACTTTTCTTCTATGGAAACAATTTGTTCCCCCGTAGAAAGGCCCTTGGAGTCCAGCTAACCCTGTTACCATGAACTGCATTATATAGAAAGGGAATTTTTTTTTTAGAATTAGTAATGAAATTGAGTTAAAAACTTGAGGTATTAAAATTAAATGGTAAGTTGTGGAGAAATGTTACATATAATGACATATAAAAAATGTCACTAAGTATAATACATGTAGATATATATCTATCTGACATATAACTACACATAATTTTAGTGTTGATTTTAAATGAAATTTAACAATATATTTTATGTATCACTATAATCTATATCTATACTTTTTAACAATATACTAACATATATTATATTTATTGTGTAGGTAAAAGTAATTTTTAATGATAATTTTTATGTCACTGTATAATGCGTATCAGTATATGACAATTTTCTTGTAGTGATGGAATTATTTCAAAGAGTGAAATGAGTAATGATTGTATATATAATTACAATCACCTTAAACAAAATTGCCATCTGGTTTCCAAAAGGATCGTCCTTCAATGTAGCATAGAATTGTTGGAGAAATTGAGCAAATGCAACTTCTTTTTCACCTTTGGGATCAAGCAAAATGCACAAGGCATGTAGAATAACTGTTGGATTGTTTACAATCATGTCACAATCCACGTTCAACGTAAATGGAGCGTTGGTTATCAACCCGGAAACTCTTGTCTGAAATTTATGTAATTGGCAAAGTTGAATTAATTAAAGAAGTAAATAAAAACGAAAAGATGCTTGGAGTTTGTGTTGAAAATTAAACATGGCAGACATGAAAGAATTCACAAACTGAACATGCAAGTGCATGCAACAATAGCTAACCATGTGAATTACATAACTTTAGAAGTTTTAACACGTATACTAAACTAATTAACCTAGTGTAGTTTGATGAAGTAAGAATATTCACATGATTTAATTTGAGAAATAAAAGAAGCTAAGTGAGTTTCTGACCAATACATTCATGGCTCCGGCTTTGAAATGATGAGGCTGTTTTGGCCTCTTCTCTCTAGATATGTAGATCAAATGAGGCAATCCATCTGCAAGTTGTTCCTTGTTCTCCCATATAACCTTACAATGATCATAAATGTGAGCCATATATATATATATATATATATATATATATATTAAATGCGTTTTGTTTTTACTTCTTACCTGTTTAATAAATATAGAAAGAAAAAAATTTGTTTGATATGGTTGAATACTTGAATACCTGAATTATGGATGGATGATTTGTCCTTTCAGTGTTTGAGAAAGCCGGAAATTGCCCATGACATGGATTCGATTCTCCGGATGCCAATTCGATTTTGCGGCTAAGATTATCATACATATCCTGCCAACACATTCAGACAAAACCATTTTGAAGTTTGTGATCAGAGTCAAATTAATAATTTAGTTATTATTTATTGATTTTAATTTTAATCTTCATATATTTTTTTTGATAAAAATAAAAAAAATTATAAAGATAATCAAAATGAAGATTAAATTTAGGTCTCTACGCTTCTAACTATCTGAGTCCCTCTTCACCCAATTAATAACTAATCCTAATGGTGTTAATATTTATATTTCATCTATATCTCACAATAATTATATTTTAACATTTAAAAATAAATAACATTTTTATTTTTAAATTTATTTATTTTAATTTGATCTTTTATGTTTTATTCAATCATTACAATTAAAAATAATATTTATATATATTTTTAGTTTCTCAAATTTAAGATAAGTTTATTTTTAATTTTTTAAATTTAAGATAAATTTATTTTTAGTCTTTCAAATTTAAAACTAATCTTTTTAGTACATGTAATTAAAAAAATCTTATTTTAATCATAATCAAATACTTTCACATAAAATCTTTCTAGTAATTTTTTTGTCCATAAAAATATCATATTTAACTCAAGTAATACTGCATAATTTTCTCCATCTATTTAATTCTAATTGCCTTCTTTATATACATAATATATACCAGAGTTACTTATTCATAATTTGGGGAGCAGTTCAAATTATTAATTTCAGCGAACAAGAGTATTTTATTAACATGAAGTCCGAGGTAATTGGACAAGCCATGACTTTCGGCCAAAAACAAATGTACTTCCACGCATTACCGATGAATAACTTTCCTCAGGACAGTAAAAGAGACATCTTCTCCTAATAGCAACAAATAAAACATGCCATCGAATTCTATATACTTTCTGACTCATGCATAATTACAGATAATCACGTCTATTGGAAATCCATGTCGTAGAAATGGATTTGAGCAAAATTATTAATTAACCGCAAAACTTAAATAGACTGCTTCTATTTCTTTGTCCTTTTTTGTCCTTTGTCCTCACATTCAATGCTTATCTAAAACCTCGCATTATGATATGGTATTATTATTGTGGAACTAATTACCTTCATTTGTGACCATTCTTGATTGAATTCTGGTGTGTTGTTGGTCGTGGAAACCTCAAGTTTGTCGGAGAAGTATCTGAATGGAGCTCTAACTTGGACCTCGTACTTCTTACAGAAAGGTACCCAAAACTTTGCAAATTTAGAAGCTTCCTGAAGAGCGTAGAAGGTAAGAGGGGAACATCCATCATCAGAAACATAACAAGCAAGTTTATTAGCTGGATAATCAAGTGCCAACAGAGACAACACAGTGTTCACTGTGATAATCGGTGGTTCAAGCACAGGATCTGCTGTTGTCACAAACAAGTCCACTGCTGGAAGCTCTCGCACACTGCTCACAAAACTCACTAATCAGCAACAAATACCAAATGCATGCATGGATAAAAATAATCAACAACAATGAATACAGTATACACTAAAAAACCACAATTAATTAATTCCATATATTTTAGCTTGTCTCCTATTAGTTTAGACTGTGACCTATTCATGAAAATAATTCATATTAAAGGAATAATGTATCATAATGATATATACATTCCATCATATGATAATAATTTCATTTCTTTTGGATGAAGTCCATTCTTTTATATTAACATGGATAAGCCTAGCTAACAACGGATTGTTAGTATATGAATATTTTTCGGTGATAATATATAATAGCAACAGATGATGATAATTTAACTGGAAATGCATTAAATTGAAACTAGCTAGATATTACGAGTTCAAGAATTAAATGCCTTTGCAAGAGTCGATCAGGGTAGGTTTTGACTACAGCTGGACTCCATTGAGTGATGAGGGTTAAAAACCAAGAGATGGTGAACCATGTTTCGCACAAAAAGGCAACAAACCAAGGGAAAGAGTAGCTGTTGAAAGAGATAACGCGGTAACCAAGCAGCAATAAGAGGAGGATTAAGAGCAAACTATCCGTTACTCGTTTATAATTGTGCTTGTACCAGTTTTTTTCATGGAGGGGGAGAGAGTTTTTGTTGGCCATTCAATATTGATTTGAGCTAAGGAGATATGAATAAAAGGGTGTGTGTGAATATGATGACCGAACCAAGTTGTATTTATAACAAATAAATGCGAGATTTAACTAAGGCTCTTAGTCATTTGGTTGGAAGACATTCTAATTCACGTTGAATCATCATCCATATTAAAATAATGTTTAATTAACAAAAAATTATGTCATATGAATGAATATATATTATATGACAGTTAAGAATTAACATTTATTACTGGCCGGCCCTATACGTTTCTTTGTTGTTGTTGTTTTTAAGCTAGCAGCCAGATCAATTATTGGTGTTACCATACGTTAATTTATTTGCATTTATAGAAATAACTCCATCTAGAGGTTTTAGGCTTTTAGCATCCCATACGCATGAAAGAGAAGGAACAAGAGATATGTGTCATAGAAAACAGCATTACGTAAATTATTAGTCCACGATTCTATGACGAAAGATATATTGTCACATGGAGACACCCACGCGGTGTAGTGGCAGGACCACTAGAGGCTAAATATCTTCTGTGAAGTTAATTTCGTAATTATCGGTGCTTCTCTATCTATGCATTCGGACCTCACAGGTCACAAAATTGCTGCTAAATATTCTTAAAAGTAGGGGTGGAGAATAGTTAGATTGCGTCAATTTTTAAAATAACGCCACAATCTAACCGTCAAACCAAGGAAGTGACATGTGATGTTGCATGAAGTATTTTGGATCTATACAGGAATACCAAAATTAACGCCATAGATATTACACCATTAATTCATGGCCAATATGACCTATTGTATGTCAGCCAACGATTATCAAAGATCACTCATATTAGAGTTGGATTCCGCAGCAAAGGTCGCCAAATGGCCTTCCAAAATATTAGACAGAACAAAGAAAAAACTACACAAACACATAACAAACAAGTTTGTAAAAGCTTTTGTGGAAGGCGATCTCGTTTAGAAAATTGTTCTGTCGATTTCACAGAGATATTCTATAGCATAATAGATACATTTTTTTTCATAAATTTTTTTCTCTAAAGAGTTAATATTCCATTACCAAGGCCCTACTTGCAAGTCAATGGAAATGAACATAGAAAAAGCATTGTACTAGTGTTTTTCATAGAGGAGAGAGAGTTTTAATTGGTTGGCCATTGAATAATGATTTGAGCCAGATATGGTGGATCTCATATCCTAATAAGTCAATGAGATAATTTTTAAAATTAATAATAATAATTATTATTATATATTAATCACATCGAAACATTTTGTATCTTTATATTTATTTAAAAATATTTAAAAATTATTAATATATATTCAATTAATTGATGTTATACTTTATTTTGGAACTTCAAAGTTTTAAGATCAAATTTTAAATTTAATTAATTTTTAATATTATTTTTTATTATTTAAAATTTTAAAAATAAAATAATCTAAAATTATATATACAAAAAAAGAGAATATCTTCTTTATAATAAAATAGATATAAATATAAATATAAAATATAAATATAAAAATTTATAAAATTAAAGAATGTAAAATATAATATTTTTAATATGTATTGATAATTTAATTAAAGTAAAAGGATGAATTTGTCCATATTAGAATATAAGTCGGCCTCTCATTTGAACAATAATTAGAAATCTCCATATATAATATGTGATATAATACGATACCGTGATAATCAATCTTTTATGTGCTTTATCTATAAAAAAATATGCTCCGAATAAGTTAATGGGTGGTTTTCCCATATGCTCGTAAAAGTTTTTAATTAATTGTTATGCTATCAACAAATCAATAAGTCATTTTTGTAGTATCTAAATAATAATTAAATATTGTTTGCGTCTTTTTATAAAATCCAATTTAAAATGTCTCTTCAATAATTGTTTTTTGACAAATTCTTTTTTTAATTAAATACACTTTTCTTATTTCATTAAGTAATCCTTAGAGGTAGAGTAAGAATCTCATTAGCATGAGGGTAGTTTTGAAAAATATATGTAAATTTAAGATAAATTTAATATTAACAATTAAATTAACTAGAATATTTAATTTTAATAAATAAAGTAATTACATCTTATAAAAGAGGCTGAGAATATAAGAGATAATTAAGAGAGAAGAAATGACATATAAGAGTGACGTTTATTGGGATGTTTCTTTCTTTGTTACCATTATGCCAGTAGAGACTAGAGATGAATTATTAGAGGTTTTAGGGTTAATTTATTTGCGTCCGTTTTGGTGTTATCAATGGAAAATGTAGAGTTTTGGCATGAAATAGAAGAAACGAGGGCTTTTTGACTAAAGTGGGGTTGTTTTAAAAGTTTATTATGTAAATGAGGCTGTTTTGAAAGTATTTACGCCTTTGGGGCTGTTTATAACGGTGTCGCTATGGGTCATAGCGACACCAGTGACACGTGACATTTGTTTTTGGCCTTTGTTGGGCTGGAATGAGCCACATGAGTGTCGTTATAGGCTGGATCACCACAGTTGATGGAGTAAGCAAAATGATGTAGTCCATAGCGACACTTTGTAAAGAAAAAAATAAAAAAAAAACAAAAATAATAGAAATGTAAAATAAAAAAATAAACTGAAGTATTTATTATATATTTATAAAAATAAAATTAAGTAAAAAATGTAATTAAAAAATACTAAACCAAAAATGCATAATTAAAAAAAATGAAAAAAAAAATAAAAGCAGTGTCACTATGGGCACTGCCACTTTTTTTATTTATTTAAATTATTAACTTAATTAATTTTTTCCAGATTTTAATTTATTTTCTGATTGTCATATAAAATTATATTTATATAATTATCTTTTCTATTTTTTTTTCTTTATGTTATATATTTTTTTTTCTCTTTTTATCATTTTTAATTTTTAACTGGGTGGCGCTATGGCCTATAGCGACATAACACCACTTTTTTTAACGTTTTTTTTATTTGTTTAATATAAATTTTATTTTATATATTTATGGTTCAGGTAATTTTATGTTTTTTTATTGTTTAAGTGTATTAATAATTTTTTTTATATGTTAATTAAAAAATACTAAACAAAAAATGCGTAATTAAAAAAGATGAAAAAGAAATTTAAAAGTAGTGTTGCTATGGATACTGCCACTTCTTTTTTGACGTTTTTTTTATATATTTGTTTAATATAAATTTTATTTTATATATTTATGGTTTAGGTAATTTTATTTCTTTTTATTGTTTAAGTGTATTAATAATTTTTATATATTAATTAAAAAATACTAAACCAAAAATGTGTAATTAAAAAAATGAAAAAAAAATTTAAAAGCAGTGTAGCTATGGACACTGCCACTTCTTTTTTGACTTTTTTTTTTTAAATTATTAACTTAATTAATTTTTTCCAGATTTTAATTTATTTTCTGATTTTCATATAAATCTATATTTATATAATTATCTTTTCTATTTTTTTTTATGTTATAATATATATTTTTTCTTTTTTTATGATTTTAATTTTTAACTGGGTGGCGCTATGGGCTATAGCGACATAATGTCGCTATAGGCCATAGTACCACTTTCACAAATTATTTTTTTAAAAATTATTTACTTATAATAAAATTATTTTTTTTATATTAAATATTTGACGCTGTAAGCTATAGTGACTTCAGTGAAGCTGTTTTGTGTCGCTATAAGCTATAGCAACATTATCAATATGACTTTCATGGCTTCGCTGGAGTTACAAAAATGTCACGTATCACTAGTATCGCTATGAGTCATAACGACACCGTTAAAAGTACTCAAATGTGTATATTATTTAAAAACAACCCTATTTACGTAATTAAGTTGGGGAACTAACCCAATATAGTCAATCACCCGAGAAACGAGACGCATGTCAATGTGATGCATTGCATTGCATTTACGTTACGTAAATTATTAGCTCACATGCATTGAGCAGGCGGTGTTGTGGCAGAACCGCAAGAGGCTAAAGATCTAAATTTCATGTCACTGACACTGTCATGGCTATCACCTATATGCTCTCCTCCTATCTCACTTTTCCTACCTTTTACACTTCAACTCACTATTTCCTGCCCATTAATAAACTTCTTTATAAATATTTTTTAACAAAAAAATTTAAAAAAACTTTTACATAAACTAAATTTTTTATGTTTAAGCTGATTTATAGATTTTTTTTATTAATTTATCCAAAATTTTAGTTTATACTTAAGAGTTTTTCTAATAAACAAGTTGATCCAAACAAATTTTAACTGTTTCATGGGTAACTTTAACGTCTTTTAGGTCACAATTTCATACAAGGAATTGAATGTTTTATTCTCAATTAAATTAAGGGAAAAAACTAAAGGGGTGTAGCTGACTTAACTGAATAGACATTGTGGGTTGTTCTAAATTCGGGCGAGAGTGAGGAAGTGGTCCGCGTAAATCATGTTCATAAAAAAAGTATTTTTATTTAGGTGTATAGAAATTTTCTAAATCTACATTTTTAACTTTTATCCAGACATATAGCTTTAATAGTAAGAAAAATAAATTACACTTTTCTCTTTTAAGAAATATGAATATTATATTATTATTTTTTTATGTTAAGAATTACAGTTCTCTTTTGATAAATTCTAATATATGACATTTTACCTATTTTTAAAGTTTTTGTTAAAGTTCTATTAACTTCTATTATAAAAAATGTTATCACCAAAATATCCTTTTCAAAAAATTCTCTTAAAATGTAAATATTACATTAGTCTTCCTTCTTATGTTAAAATGAACTTTTTTTTTCAAATTCAAACATGTTCACTTTAACAATTTATCCCTTAATATACATATTTAATTATTATTTTAAAATTATTATAAATTTTGTTAAAATTAAATATATATTTTAAAAAATATATTTCAATTATTATCTTTACAAAATATTTTAAATTTATATATATGTATATATATATATATATAAATAAATAAAAGTATAATAAAATCTTAAGATGTTGTTTAATCAATATAGTTAATATAATATTTTTATAAACATTTAAATAAAATAGTATTTTCATTATATAGTATTAATTATATATATATATATATATATATATATATATATATTAAAGATAATATGTAACTATTAAGGTATTACTTAATTGATGTCGTTAATGTAATATTTTAATAATATTTAAATAAATTCGTGTTTGATGATAAAATATTATTTATTATATTTAATTAATCTAATGTTAAATATATATATATATATATATTAAATACATAATTTTTAAATAAATTTATTTATATTAAAAATCTATTATTAAATAAAATATAATTAATAAAAGATTATTTATATATATATTGACGTAAATATAAAAATAGACATATATAATTTATTTTATAATTTTTATTTTATTTATGATTTTAATATATTAATTTAAATTTAATTGTGTATTTATAATTTTTTTAATTAAGTGAATGTATGACAATGAACTAAAAGTATTTCAAAATATTTTTTTGAATATTTTTTTTGAAGTATAATTAAATTACAAGTATAATTTTATAAATAATTAAATTATAAATATGTTTTAAATCTTATAATGATTATTCAATAGTGACGTTAAATTTTTTATGTATCAAAATTATAATAATAATATTAAGTTTCAAACCTAAGACCTTATGTATACTATCTCAACCTTTCACCACTATAAGTTGATCTTGGTGATTCTTAGTGGTGTTAAGTTAATATGATAAGAAAGTAATAATATATATAATGTTTGTATCTCTAAGCGATAAAAGTGTAATTTGTGTTATATGTTAATATATAAAAGGTAGATAATGTAATACTTATATTTTTTAGGCGAGAAAAATGTAATTTATATTAATGATATTAAATTAAATAAAGTAAATTATATATTTTAACATAAAAGAAAAAAATAATGTAATACTCTTAAATCTTATCTCTCAGATGAGGGGTAATAAATTACTCAAAAAGAAAATAATGATAGATTGAAGGAGATAATAACTTCAAATTATATATTCTAATTTATTTCATAAGAATAGATGTTATTAAACTATTTAATAACTAATATCTTAACTTGTGATCATATATAATATATTTTAAGATAAATTTATAATAAATAAATATTTTTAAACATATAAATTATATTTTATAAAAACTAGTTTATATTATGATAGAAGATTATTTAATAGATAACCAGTTAAAATTTTCAAGTATATATATATTTATATTTGTATAACAAAAATTAATAATAAATAAATATTATTGAATATATAAATTATATCATATTAAAATTCATAATAAATAAATATTTTTTGACATATAAATTATATTTTTAATTTATTATAAATAATTTATATTATGATATAATGTTATTTTAAATATTTAATATTTTTATAAAAACAAAATAAAATTCAATTTAGAAATAAAGATGAAAATAATAAATTAAAAAATGTAAGTAATTAAGAAAACAAAAATTAATATGATTTTAAATGTCAGAAGACCTTTTATAATTAAAAAAAAAATTCAATTGAATGCTACTAATTTTTTCACATTCTTTAAAAAATATTGATTATTTTAAATAATACCAAGATTTTCTTCATCAACAGAGACTTGTTGGAGGCACCATACTAAGGAAAAGTAAAGGTGCTTTAGTAGTGTTTAGGTTTTGGAGACGAGGAAGACAATGATTTTGTTATATAAAAGATTAGGAATATATTTTCTAATACATTCTTTTAAATATATTTTTTAATTAGTTAAATTTTATTGAAAAATATAAAAGTTTGTGGGTTCTACATCTTATTTAATAACTCTCTCTTTTTTAATTTTGTAATTTTCAATAAATTTTAACTAATTAAAAAAGTGTATTAAGAGGAGTGCGTTAAAATGTATTTTGCTACCACTCCTCTTTTGTCATATATGGCTATATGATGGTGATTTCAGAAATGGTTTGAAGTGTGATTGAAGGGTCTTGGTATTGGGATATAATGAGTTAATGGTGGTGTGAATTTGCAAAAGTAAGACTAAGATAAAGATTGTATAAAGTGATCTATCATCATTTAAGGTGCTAAGGTGGTCTTTTTCATACATGATGGTGGTTTCGAAGATGGTTTGAAGTGTGATGGAAGTGCCTCAGTGTTAGAGTATAATGGGTTAATGGTGGTTGTGAATTTGCAAAACACTAAAAAAAATTGTATAAAGTGATCTATTATCATTTAAGATGCTAAGGTAGTTTTTACTTAGTCATCTCAGTAACTAACAATGTGTAAGTAGATAACAATAACACTAGAAATTTGTCCATTTAAATTTTAACAAAACAATCCTTATATTGATAATCATAATTTATTTTTTCTAATTTCTAAACCCTCTAAACCAACATGATCCTTTGACATATATGCACAAAGAGACATGTTAAGATAGTTGATATGCATATAGTAGACAAGGAAATCCTATACTTTTTTGTCTCAAATAATCCTCTTAAAAATGGCCAATAACAAATTATCAAATATACACAACAAAAAACCTCACCTAGTCCACACCTATTTCCACCTAGAGTTGACACTAGTGGTTGCAATCCTAGTAACTTGATAATCATTGATGTTAATTGCAACAACAAAATGGTAGTTCCTGGCAAGAAAATTAGGGACTCGTCGAAGGTGTACTTACCAACATCTTTATCATCTTCAACATCTTTTGTTGGGGGTAAATCTTTCTTTGTTATGTCAAACACAGTTTCAGATATCCTTAATAACTTAAGTAGAATGTTAAGAAATGCACAAAAACCAGCATTCATAGATATTATTCTTGACATCCTTTGATTGTTCCACCATGCTCGAATTGACAAATCTGATTCTAAATACTCTAATATAGTGTATCCTTTGTAAATTATGAAAATCGCAATAGGAATACATATGCCCATGTCCTGCATTGAGAAAATACAAAATTAAACTTCATTTATATAATAAAAATAAACATAATATGAATTTGAGATATAGATTTGATACTAATATATATATATATATATATATATATATATATATATATATATATATTCACTACATAAGAGATGTTTTATGGTTTTTGAAGTAAAAAATAATTATGCAATAACACTAATTTCAAGAAAAATGTATAGTTTCTAACAAAATTAAATGATAGCAGTAGCCTTTGTTTTATTTATGTGTTTTTATCTCTCAATGTATATTTTGTCGATGCTCACCAAGGGTAAGAAATTGGAGTTGGTGACGATGCAATATGCAATGAGACATGCATAACATACTTCAAATACTGGCTGTAGGCCCCAATTGATAATCCACATATATGCTAAGCACTGTCTCAAAGTAAGCTTACGGAAAAGGGTGCCAATAATAGGAGAATGCTTGCAAAAGAAGATTTCAAGCAATCCTGTGGCCCATCTCTTTTGTTGGATCATTGCAGTTGGGCCACCTCCTGGAGCGAAACCTGTGAACCCAATTGGGCTTGGTGTACACAATTCTGATCTCCAACCTTTTTCGTGTATTGTCAGCCCAAGGAGCTTATCCTCTGTTATTGATCCATATATCCAACCCACCTAAAATTTGCATAAAACCCACATTGAATTTCAATTACAATTTGACAAAAAAAATAGTTTTTTCTTCTTCTGTATCTCTCTATATGCACATATTAGATGATAGATGAGAATATGAAAAGACCAAATTTCAATGTATAATTAAATTAAATAATTAATACTAAAATTCTAAATAAGATCAACATTTTTATAATTATATAATCAAAATCAATTCATCTTAATTTTAAAACACATTAAGTTTTACCACTTAAAGTTTAAAAGGTCTAGACTTATACATGTTTAGTTAGATTGGAATAATTTTTTTTTCTTCTTACACAATCAATCTTGACCACTTACAAGTTTAAATAGTCTTGATCGACTAATGCATCGTGTTTGGAAAAATTATTTTTCTACACACAAAATTAATCTTAAACAGTTATAAAAGAAATAATTATTTGTCTACACCAACAATTAATTTTGTCCCCACACCCTCACATGCATACACACTCAATTAATATTGACCACTTATAAGTTAAAATGGTCCAGATCCTTATTAATTTTAAAGATTTTTTTACACATATATATTAATTATATTATTAATACAAAATATTTATTAGTTTCGTTAATAATTAATCTTCTTTAAAGAATCTGATTTCCTATCTTTAATGAGATTTCTCCTTCAAACTATTTTTTTTATGCACAACACTTGAATATATAATCTTGTTCAAAAAATTCGAATCCAATTTCCCACAAACCAACAACTTATTGTTTAACTATTCTATACTTATGCATGCTTAGTTGGATAAATCTTTTTAAGGAATAATTAATTTTCAAAAAATCTGTAAAATGTTTGTTTTAAAGACCTGTTTGCCCCAGGCAGTGCCATATTCATATCCACAACTAGCAACTTGACTTGCTATGTCAACAGCGTTCGAAATATTAATATCATTTGGCAAATAAGTCTTCCCTTCCAAAGCACGAGCAGCTGATTTCATAATCTCCTTTGAAACTCCAAACTTTTCTTTTAATTCCTCCTCCGATATGCTGTTTCCTGAAAAATTAGCTTGAAGGTGTGTAAGATACATAAACAATAGAAAACAACAGATTATATTAAATTAATTGGGTTTACCAGCAGCTAATAAAACTTATAAGATTTCCTAGTGAATTTGCCAGACAACTATTCTAAATTTGTTACAATCACTTTCCGACTTTCCTATATATATATATAAGTAACAACTATTTTAACCGTCAAGAAAAACACTTATGACAACTTTTTGCTGCGAATTAATCATCTATACACTGTCAATATAAAGTTTTTTACATTGACAACTAATCATATCTTTTAATAATGTCATGTCAGTTACTTATTTAATGAAATAAAAATAAAATAAAATAATTTAACATATTTGATTGGTTGTCGGTGTAAAAAACTTTACACTTACAGTGTATGGATGATTAACTCGCTTAAAAATGCACTTTAACGTTCAAAAATTACATTTTTTTTAATGGTTCGAATATGAATTTGCTAAAATTAATGGTTCTCACGTTTAAGGATGAATACTCAATTTTTTTTATATGTATATATTTTAAAAAATAATTCTGATATTAATTTAATATATTTAAATTAAATTAGCACATATTCCAATCAACTTATAATAAATAATAATAATAAACTTATTAATAAAGTACAATTTTTTATTTATTTTTGTACAGATCATAGGTATCTTTTACGGTGAAAAAATCTTATTCGAATTCATTAAAACTATTATATGGATAGTAAAATTCAAATTCTAAATATTTAATACAATTATATATTTAAAACTTGAATTTGAAATTATTGGTTAAATTAAAATAACTTTACGCTAATTAATCTACATACTTGTTTGTCGAAATGTTTTATTGTCAAAGTAATTTTTTTCCTAAATATTGATATAATTCAAAGAGTTAATCACCTATATACTGCTAGCGTAAAATTTTTTTACACTGACAACCAATCATATCTCTTAATAGTGTCATGTCAGTTACTTATTTAATGAAAAAAATAAAATAAAATAATTTAAAAGATATGATTGGTTGTCAGTGTAAAATTTTTTACACTAACAATGTATAGATGATTAACTCTAATCCAAATGTGCCATAATGTTTTTGATTAAGAAGAATGTCATGAAAAATGTTTTTATGTTCATGTAAGAAGTTGGAGCTTAAATAATTAATGAAATTTGATTTTATATTAATATATTTTGTTATTCAGATAAGTTAATAGTTTTTAGAGGATCAAATTATCATTTATAAATTGAGAGATTAAAGTAGTAATGTTACAATTATTTAAAAGGCTATAGTGTACACTTGAATTTTACTTTTATTTTAAAACAAGATACAATATAAATATAATAGACATACATACCACTAAATAAAAATAAAAATAAATGAAAACATAAATATATGTCTGTAGAATAACATACCCTTTTCCATGTCACATGGAGAAAGACCATAAATAACTTTTCTTCTATGTAAGCAGTTTGTTCCCCCGTAGAAAGGTCCTTGAAGTCCAGCTATTCCAGCAGTTACGTACTGCATTATTTGGAAAATGGCTTTACTTTTTTTTTTTTTTTTTTTTTTTTTTTATATTTTAAAGAAGCAGTTAATTGACTTTTAAAACTTATAAGAGTGAAATGAGTTTTCTTCTATAATTAAGGATTAGCATTTAATTACAATCACCTTAATAAAAATTGCCATTTGATTTCCAAAAGGATCGTCTTTCAATGTAGCATAGAATTGTTGGGGAAATTGAGCAAATGCAACTTCTTTTTCTCCTTTGGGATCAAGCAAAATGCACAATGCATGGTGAATAATTTTTGGATTGTTTACAATCATGTCACAGTCCACGTTCAACATAAAGGGAGCGTTGGTTATCAACCCGGAAACTCTTGTCTGAAATATATATAAAATGGGGAAGTTAATTTAAAGAAAAAAGGTGCATGGAATTTGTGTTGAAAAACATGGCAGAGAACGATGAGAGAAATGAAAAGAAAAAAAAATATAAATCACAAACTGAATATGCAAATGCATACAACATGCGACTTACATTGAATAAATGATATTATCAAGTATATATATAGCAACTACATAACTAGCTAATTCAGCAAATTAAGAACTATAAACTAACCAAATTCTAATTATATATGGTAAAATAGTTAATTAAAGTGAGATTCATATATGAAAAATGCCAAGAAATTAAGAAAGTGAATTTCTCACCAACACGTTCATGGCACCAGCTTTGAAATGGTGTGGCTGTTTCGGCCTCTTTTCTCTAGAAATGTAAATCAAATGTGGCAATCCATCTACAAGGTATTCCCTGTTCTCCCATATCACCTTAAAATTTCATAATATTGTAAGCAATATTTTGTTAAATGTAATTTCTTTTATTTATGACTTATAAAAAAGAGCATGCATGGTTGGATAAATAATAATAAATAAGTTTTAGTTGTCATTCCCATTGATAAAAAAAATTAAGTTTTAGTTCTAAAAACATAATTTTATTTATTTTAATTTATTTTATTAGTTTTGATCATCACAATTTAATTTTTTTTATAAAAAAATAACTTCTATCGTTACACAGAATTTATGACATGTATCTAATCATATTATATCAACAATGTGATATGTGGTTGGGTATATAATTATATTACCTATCATATCATTGCTAAGGTATTGTTTAATCTAACCGTTATTTTTTTCTTTTCCTTAAAAGGAAGCCGAGTAAAATGCAATTTTAATAAACGTTTCAAAACTAAGCAAGTTTTCTCTATAAAAAAAATTGAAAGAAAAAAAAAAGTTAACTACGTGAAGGTAGTGGCGTTTGATTTATTTATTTATTTATTATTATCTCTATATATAGAGAGAGGGGTGAAGATGTTTTTAAAAAAAGATTCAAATTTCTTGTATCTATCCTATCTATTTTAAGTTAATAAAAATAAAATCTGCCACGTAATTTTCACTTTATTATTAGAACTCTTATTTTATGTTTCCAGTTTAAAGATGGGTTTTTTAAAAATAAAAAGGCTAAATCTAAACTTAAGTGATAAAAAGGATTGTTTTTATAATTTTAAAATTTAAAAGGATCAAAATCACTATTTTTTAAAATAAAATAAAACCATTTTTATAGCAATAACATTTTACCCTAATAAGACCTACGATTTAAAACAATTATGACAAGAACAAATATTTCTATCTATACTTTTTTTGGGTATATTATTTCTATCTATACTAATAACATAAAAGAAATATCCTTTTTAACGCACACATTTTTTTTTTTTTTTGCTTATAAATATCTGGAAATCACTCTTCTTATTCTAATATATATTTTTTATTTAGTTTATTTTTGTCTCCTTATAACTTACCCATTATATTATCTTTTTCTAGAAAGAATAACATTTGTTTGATATCTTTGAAAACTTCAAAACAAGTGATGAAGCTAATGGAGTATTGAAGTTATACCTCGATTATTGTTGAATGATTTGTTTTCTCAGTATCTGAGAAAACCGCAAAGTCTCCATGACATGGATCTGATTTTTGTAACTCATCTAATTCTATTTTGTGGCTAAGATGATCATACAGATCCTGTCAACACACACCAAGACAAAAGCCAATTTGAAGTTTATTGTGTGGAGTAAATCTTGGCTATAAATATATAAAATGTCTTCTACATAAAATTTACATATTTAATAATCTCAATTCATGTTATTCAATCAGTAATCTTTCGGTTTAATTAGGAACTCATTTATCCACTATTTTAATTGAGTCGATTTTAATAATATTAATTATAAAAATTTAACTAACATAAAGTGTAAGTATATGAACTAATAAGTAACAATTAAACCTTATTAATTTAACCAGAAGCTTAAATATATTAATCCTATTTCTCAATTTACCGTTTGTCTGTTGAAAAGTCAAAATTGGTGGCAAGAGAAAGCAAAATCAAATTTGGAGACAGCCACCAAAATCAAATTGAATTTGGCAACAAAAATCAAAATTGGAAGCACCAAAATGTGGAGCGTTCACACTACAATCTTTCCTCATAAATAGCAAGCCCCTCCATTCATTTTGAAGGTTGATCCCAACAAAAAGCAAAAACACTTAGAGAGTTAATAGAAAAATTGAGAGAGAAACTCTTAATTCTTGGGTATAGTTGGGTTGTGGGTTGTGAGTATTTGGAGAGAGATTGTGAGTATTTTGTAAACACTGCTTATATTTCCCTTTTCAATAAAATATCTGCAGCAGCCCGGAGACATAGGCAGAGTTGGCCGAACTCCGTTATCAATTTTGTGTGTGCTATTAGTTCACAGTTATTTTGTTCCATTTTCAAATATGAAGTTACGGGAAAGATCAGCGTGATTTTTTTTTCCTAACAACTGGTATTAGAGCTTGGTTCGCAGAAGCGATCCGAGAAGTCAGATTTGAGTAGGAGCAATGGCAGCAGATGAAGGAAAGGTGAAAATTGAAAAGTTCGATGGTACGGACTTTGGCTTTTGGAAGATGCAGATCGAAGATTATCTGTACCAGAAAAAGCTACATCAACCTCTCGAAGGAAAGAAACCAGAGGGCATGAAGGATGATGAATGGGTCCTTCTTGACAGACAAGCCCTTGGAGTTATCCGCTTGACATTATCTCGTAATGTTGCTTTCAATATTGCAAAGGAAAAGACCACGATGGGTCTTATGACGGCTCTTTCCAGTATGTATGAAAAGCCGTCAGCTTCAAACAAAGTTCACTTGATGAGGCGGTTGTTTAACTTGCAGATGACGGAAGGCGCATTAGTAGCGCAACATTTAAATGAACTCAGTATAGTCACAACCCAGTTGAGTTCAGTTGGAATTGAATTTGACGATGAAGTACGAGCATTGATACTTTTGTCTTCTCTACCAGAAAGTTGGAATGCTACTGTCACAGCTGTGAGTAGCTCATCGGGAAGCAATAAGTTGAAATCAGACGATGTTCGTGATCTGGTTCTCAGTGAAGAGATCCGACGGAGAGAGTCGGGTGAATCCTCAACCTCTTCAGTATTACATACAGAGTCAAGAGGGAGGACTCCAACCAGAGGAAATGGACGTGGAAAATCAAGGAATAACAGGTCCAAATCCAGAAATCATCGTAATTCTAACAACTCAAAGACTATCAAGTGTTGGAACTGTGGGCAGACCAGACACTTTAAAAATCAGTGCAAGAATGCACCGAAGAATCAGGAGGCGAAAGTAGAGGCAAATATTGCTTCCACCTCAGAAAGAGATGATGCATTAATATGCTCTTTGGAGAGCAAGGAGAAGTCTTGGGTGTTAGACTCTGGAGCATCTTTCCACGCTACTTCGCAGAGAGAATTCTTCGAGAATTATGTTCCCGAAAACCTTGGTAAAGTCTACCTTGGTAATGAACAATCTTGTGAGATTGTTGGTAAAGGTGTAGTGAAGATTAAGCTAAAAGGGTCTGTATGGGAATTGAAGAATGTCAGACATATTCCCGACCTGACGAAGAACTTAATCTCAGTAGGCCAGTTGGCCAGTGAAGGCTACACAACGACCTTCCATGGTGATAATTGGAAGATTTCCAAGGGTGCAATGACGATTGCTCGTGGTAAAAAGAGTGGTACTCTTTACAAAACAGCTGGAGCATATCATTTAATTGCAATTGCAGCAAATGACAATCCCAATCTATGGCACCAGAGACTTGGCCATATGAGTGAGAAAGGGATGAAGATCATGCACTCGAAGGGAAAATTACCAGGTCTTCAGTCAGTAGAAATTGAAATGTGTGAAGACTGTATACTTGGAAAGTAGAAAAGAGTCAGCTTTCAGACAAGTGGAAGAATCCCAAAGAAGGAGAAACTTGAGCTTGTTCACTCAGATGTGTGGGGTCCAACAACTGTCTTATCCATCAGTGGGAAGCAATACTTCGTGACTTTTATTGATGATCACTCTCGGAAAGTATGAGTATACTTTCTAAAACATAAGTCAGATGTATTTGAGGCTTTCAAGATATGGAAAGCCATGGTTGAAAATGAGACAGGATTGAAGATTAAAAAGCTCAGAACCGACAATGGTGGTGAATATGAAGACACCAGATTCAAGAAGTTCTACTATGAGCACGGAATTAGAATGGAGAGAACCGTGCCTGGTACACTACAACACAATGGTGTAGCTGAGCGGATGAACCGAACATTGACTGAGAGAGCCAGAAGCTTGCGTATGCAGTCAGGCTTACCAAAACAATTTTGGGCAGAAGCAGTCAACACAGCAGCATACTTGATCAACCGAGGTCCATCGGTACCATTGGAGTATAGAATACCAGAAGAGGTATGGAGCGGAAAGGAGGTAAAACTCACACATCTTAGAGTTTTCGGTTGCGTAGCATATGTGCACATCAGTGATCAAGGCAGAAATAAGCTTGATCCAAAATCGAAGAAGTGCACTCTCATTGGGTATGGTGAAGATGAGTTTGGCTATCGCCTATGGGATGATGAAAACAAAAGGATGATCCGCAGCAGAGATGTAATCTTCAATGAGAAAGTGATGTACAAGGACAAACATAGCACTGATGCCAGCAAGTCAGAAAAGAGTTGGCCAGTGTATGCAGAGGTGGATGAGGTCCCAGAAAGTCCTATAGTTGAAACTTCTCAGCCAGAGGAATCAACAGAACAAAGTTGTGAACAACAGTCTGACACACCAGAGTCTTCAACTTCAGTTCCTGTAAGGAGATCATCTCGGCCTCATGTACCTAACAGGAGATACATGAACTATATATTGCTGACTGATGGAGGAGAGCCTGAAGATTATGATGAAGCATGTCAGGCCATAGATGCCAGCAAGTGGGAGCATGCCATGAAAGACGACATGAAGTCTTTGATCTCCAATCAGACATGGGAACTAGCTGAGTTACCCAGAAATAAAAAAGCACTTCACAACAAATGGGTGTATCGAGTAAAAGAGGAGCATGATGGTTCCAAAAGATACAAAGCTCGATTAGTCGTCAAAGGATTCCAGCAAAAGGAAGGAGTTGACTACACAGAGATTTTTTCTCCAGTTGTGAAGCTCAATACAATCAGAACAGTGTTGAGTATTGTTGCTAGTGAAGAGCTCTACCTAGAGCAGTTGGATGTGAAGACCGCATTTCTTCATGGAGATCTAGATTAGGAGATATACATGCACCAACCAGAAGGCTTCTCAGAGAAAGGAAAAGAGAATATGGTGTGCAGGTTGAAGAAGAGCTTGTATGGTCTGAAATAAGCTCCAAGACAGTGGTACAAGAAGTTTGATGGCTTCATGCACAAAGAAGGCTTCCATAAGTGCAATGCTGACCGCTGTTGCTACTTCAAGAGATATAAGTCCAGTTATATCATTCTGCTACTTTATGTTGATGATATGTTAGTAGCTGGTTTAGATATGGATGAGATAAGAAGCTTGAAGCAGCGGTTGTCAAGAGAATTTGACATGAAGGACTTAGGTCCTGTAAAGAAGATTCTTGGAATGCAAATCACTAGAGATAAGCAAAGAGGGATTTTGCAGTTATCTCAAGCAGAGTACATCAACCGTGTTTTGCAAAGATTTAACATGGGCGACGCCAAGCCAGTTAGTACACCTTTGGCTAGTCATTTTCGCCTATCCAAGGATCAGTCCCCTCAGACGGAGGAAGAAAGATATTTTATGGCTAAAGTTCCATATGCTTCAGCCATTGGAAGTTTGATGTACGCAATGGTCTGTACAAGGCCAGATATTGGCCATGCAATGGGAGTTGTTAGCAGGTTTATGTCGAATCCAGGAAAAGCTCATTGGGAAGCAGTTAAATGGATTTTGAGGTATCTACGAGGCACCACAGAAAGATGTTTGCACTTTGGTAAAGGTAAAATAAAGGTGCAAGGATATGTAGATACAGACTATGGAGGTGAAGTCGATCACCGAAGAAGTACCACCGGTTACATTTTTACCGTTGGTACTACAGCTGTTAGTTGGATGTCGCAGGTACAGAAGATTGTCGCTTTATCCACTACAGAAGCTGAGTACGTAGCAGTAACAGAAGCCAGTAAAGAATTGATATGGCTTCAGGGATTGTTAACAAAGCTGGGATTCATTCAAGAGAGGAGTGTTTTGCATAGTGATAGTCAGAGTGCAATACATCTGGCAAAGAATTCAGCATTTCACTCTAGGACAAAACATATTGATATTCGTTATCACTTTATCAGATCTCTGCTAGAGGATGAGGTGTTAACATTGAAGAAGATCTTAGGAAGCAGGAACCCAGCAGACATGTTGACAAAGGTGGTGACCGTTGACAAACTGAAGTTGTGCTCAACTTCAGTTGGCCTGCTAGAGTAACAGAACAGGGAAGGCTGCTGCATTGATCAAAGTGTGAAGACAGATTGAAATCAGTCTTCAAGTGGGAGATTGTTGAAAAGTCAAAATTGGTGGCAAGAGAAAGCAAAATCAAATTTGGAGACAGCCACCAAAATCAAATTGAATTTGGCAACAGAAATCAAAATTGGAGGCACCAAAATGTGGAGCGTTCACACTACAATCTTTCCTTATAAATAGCAAGCCCCTCCATTCATTTTGAAGGTTGATCCCAACAAAAAGCAAAAACACTTAGAGAGTTAATAGAAAAATTGAGAGAGAAACTCTTAATTCTTGGGTATAGTTGGGTTGTGGGTTGTGAGGGGTTGTGAGTATTTGGAGAGAGATTGTGAGTATTTTGTAAACACTGCTTATATTTCCCTTTTCAATAAAATATCTGCAGCAGCCCGGAGACGTAGGCAGAGTTGGCCGAACTCCGTTATCAATTTTGTGTGTGCTATTAGTCCACAGTTATTTTGTTCCATTTTCAAATCTGAAGTTACGAGAAAGATCAGCGTGATTTGTTTTTTCCTAACATATTGTCCTCAAATTCAATGCTTATCTAAAGCTTGCAATCCATGTTGCATTGCGATATAATAGTGGAACTTACTTTCATCTGTAACCATTCTTGTCTGAATTCTGGTGTGGTGTTGTTTGTGGAGAACTCAGGCTTTCCAGAGAAGTATCTAAGTGGAGCTCTAATTTGCACCTCATACTTCTTACAAAAAGGTACCCAAAACTTAGCAAATTTGGAGGCTTCTTGAAGAGCATAGAAGGTGAGAGGGGAACAGTCATCATCAGAAACATAACAAGCTAGCTTATGAGATGGGTAATCAAGTGCCAACAGAGACAATACAGTGTTCACTGTGATAATCGGTGGTTCAAGCACAGGATCTGCTGTTGTCACGAACAAATCCACTGCTGGAAGCTCTTGCACGCTGCTAAACATAATGTACCAAAGATACATAAGTACATAACAGATATATATAATATCCTACATTCTGAGTTCGGCTACATGGATTTTAAGATGTTATTGGACTTAATGACTAGTAATTAGCATTGTGATTTTATAAGATTATTTTAACTTTTTTCAATGTCCTTCTTAATCAGTCTCCTTTTTCATAAGAGTAAAACTCATGCTATATACTGATCTCTTTATTTGTGCTTTTAATTGAGTTTCTTTATACATGTTCAAACACCTTAAACTACTTCTGTCATATTAATATCTCTTTGTATACAATTATTTCGAATTCTATTCTTTGTTAATTATTATATGTTCACACATCTAACTTAACATTTCCATTACTACTAACACTCATCCTTTTCTCTTAAATATCCCTTTAAAACCCAGCATTTACTTCCATAGAATAGAGGCAAATGTATTACAGTATACATAGTTTGGACTTATACTATCTTATATAAAAAATTTAATACGTATACCAAAATTCAATTTATTTCTGTCAGATAAAGTCTAATATCTCATCCTTCGTACGTATATGAATTTCTTAATGATAGTAATAGGAACAGTTGATAATTAAACTGGAAAGCATTAAATTGAAATGAATAATAGATATCGTTGATTAAAGGGAGTCAAGAATTAGATAGTAGATACCTTAGCAAAAGACGATCTGGGTAGGTTGTGATTAGAGCTGGATTCCACTGAGTGGTGAGGGTTAAAAACCAAGAGAAGGTGAACCATGATTCGCACAAAAAGGCAACAAACCAAGGGAAAGAGTAGCTGTTAAAAGAGATAACGCGATAACCAAGCAGCAGTAAGAGGAGGATTAAGAGCAAACTATCTGTTACCCTTTTGTAATTGTGCTTGTACCAGTATTTTTCATAGAGGGGGAGAGAGTTTTGGTTGGCCATTGAACATTGATTTGAGCAAGGCGATAAGAAAACACTCTATAATATATGATATATATGATGATAGTGAACCAAGGTGTTTATATGCGCCATATCTATAACAAATACTATATAAATGGGTGGTTTGTATAAGCTGGTAAAAAAATTTGATTTATCTCACCTGTGAGTAATTTAAGAGACAAGAAATGACAGATAATACTAACGCTTATTGGCCAGTCCTAGTAGATTTTTTTTCGTTTGTTTTTTTATGCCACTAGAGCTCAATTATTGGAGGTTTTATTGTTGATTTATTTGCTTCCAAGCATTTTCCAGTTATTTACTGTTGATTTTCCAGTTTTAGCATCCCAGCCACATATGATAGACCAGAAACAATATAGACACATGCCATACAAAAGAAAAAATTGGGACCCATGACATTTCTTCGTAAATTTTTAGCCAACGATTCTGTAGCACAAGAACAGTGAAACACACATAAATCAATAATTATATGTAATTATGTTTATTTATTTTTAATTACTATTTATAAAAGTAATCATGTAATCAATTGCATGTCGAGATGGACGGTAAATGAGTGAGAGGTTAATCATTATTCATTACTCCACGAGTTTAGACTTGTTTGTCATTAAGATTCATTCAGAAAAGTTGAAGTTCAAGTGTTGTTTTTTTTTATAACAAGGATAGTATCTGACCATGTCAAGCAATTACGTTGGGCTTTTGAAAGCAATTTGAGTGGGGTTCATGATATATACACCTCCTTTTTTTCTATAAGCACACCTTCTTTTAAAAAAATAATTAAAATTTTAAAATATTTTTAACTTTTTGTTTTAAATTTTTTAATTTTACATCCACAACATTTAATTTAATATTCTTCCTTTTTTCAATTTTTACATACATTCCCTTATGTTTCCTTCACCCCACCTATTTTGGTAACATGTGAAAATTAAAAGAAAAAAAAAAGTGTGTGAATAAAAAGAAGAAAGTAGCAAATTAAAAATTTAAAATATAAAATTATTTTTTAAAAAAAAATTATAATATTTTATAATATTTTTTTAAAAGGAGATGTACTTATAAAAAAAAAAGAGGTGTATATACCAGGAGCCTTTGAGTGGTTGGAGTGGGCGGAAGTGAAGGAAAGCCCAATCTAGATGCTGACAAACACACCGAAAATTGCTCCCTGCACCATACAGATTGCGTCGTACACCCTTCAAATTTTCCAAATTCCCAAATTACCCTTTCTGTCCTTTCACCCTTCACTTATTCTTCCCATTCATGCCCTTCTATCCAATATTTTATTTGTTCCAAAACACCCCAATCGAGAACAATGCTTATACGAAACAATCAATGCGGAACAATAATGGATCTATTTGCATAAATTTAAAAATAAGTATTTTTTTAAAAAATAGATAAGAGTTATTTTAAAAAAAAACAGAAATCTACATATTTAAAAAATTAGACAAACATATAAAAAATAAAAAGTATTTATTTTATTAAAAATAAGTAATTTTTAAAAAAATTAAATAAAAAGATTCATTATTCAAAATGGATATTCTAAAAAATGGTATTAATTGATCCTAATTAGAAATAACATTTTTTTTTCTTAAACTTAAGTGATAATTATTAATTTTTAAAGTTATCTAAAGGTAATTTTTTTTATACCTATAATTAATTTTAAATTTTATTTTTTTATGTATTCACTTATAACTAATAACATTAAATATAACATCTATTTAAAATAAAGAGTATTTTTAATATTTAGTAAATTGAAATTTATGACAAAATTAATTAAAAATAATAAACTTAATTGATGATTTATTTTATGTTATTTATGATTAGGACTGAAGGAAATATTTATTTGATCATGAAGGTAGTATTTATAATTGTTTTGGATATTTTTTTTTTGAATTTAGTGTTTCAAGTTAACAATTTCGGAATAAGTATCTTTAAATAAGATTTTGAGAATGGATGTTTCTTTACGTACTTAATAATCTTAAATTATAGATAAATATAATCTTATATTATAATATAAATTATTTATCATAAATTTAAATTATAATTAATATGATCAAAATATTATTTATTACAAATATTAATTATAATATAATTTATATATTCAAAATTATTAATTATTATAAATTTTAATCACATAAAATAAAAATTTATCATATACATTGTAATGTTAAAATACTAATTATAAATAAAATTAATATATTTTAGTTTATTTGATAATATTTTTTTAATCATTTTATAAATATATTAGTTTTTATTTTGCTTCCACTCTTTCTTTATTAATTTTATAATTTATCAAACAACTAAATGGTTTTTTTTTTTCCTGGTTTCCTCTTCTTACTAATTCTTCTTTCCAGACAAATTGTAAGACACATTTCTCCGAATCTCCATTCTCATTTAGACTGTTATTCTCTTAGCGTCGTTCAGAAGTGGAGTGAGTGAGTGAGTAATGTTGCGTGTTGCCCCAAAATTCTTCAGCAGTGTCCCTCTTCGGACCATTTCACCCTTTGCATGTCGCTTCTCACTTCGTTCTATCGCTGATTCTGCTCCTTTCAACAAAATCCGCATTCAAAGGGATGACACAGTCAGTCATTGCAACCCATTCCAATTCCATTTCTTTCATATCAAGTTTTTTCGCTCATGGGGTTGCTTTGTTTTGCCGCGTTCATAAATTTCCATTTTCCTTTGTCTGAAAAATTGAATTTTTGTGACTTTTTTTTCCCCATTGAATGGGGGTTGAGTAATGGGTTTTTGAATTGAACTAGGAGGGTATTGACGAGCCTCTGCAGGGAAAAAGATAAATTTTGGAACTTTTTTATTTATTTATCATCAATGTGTTGGGATAGTTATTATCTGGAAACAATGAATTGAACTTAGAACTGATTATTTAATGATGTGCCAATATTTATCCTGGACTATAGCTGAAAATTTTTGTGCATTTCAACTTTAATGTGGTTTTCACTTTGCAGAATAAAGTTGTGATTTAGACTAGATTGATAAGATATCATTTTTAGTGATGATGTTAGGCCTGGAGTTTTCTTATGCCATTTGCTATCTGTAGTGGGACCTCATTGCTAATTTTCTGTTATGTAATTTCTGTTTTCAATGATTAGGCATTCGATGCATATGTCGTTGGCAAAACCGATGCACCTGGAATTGTTGTGCTTCAGGAGTGGTGGGGAGTGGACTTTGAAATTAAAAATCATGCTGTGATGATTTCTCAACTTGGTCGCGGATTCAAAGCTCTTATTCCGGAGTAAGATAGTTGTTTCATCTAAATTTCCTAGTATTTTGTCTTTGTGTGTTGAGCAGTAGCGTATTCTGTGGATTTCTAATGGGTTTTTGCCTTTTTCTCCCAGTTTGTACAGAGGAAAGGTTGGTCTGGATGTTGCAGAAGCACAACATTTGTTTGATGGTCTTGATTGGCAGGGTGCTGTGAAAGATATCCATGCTTCAGTTAATTGGCTTAAGGCAAATGGTTCAAAGAAGGTTTCTCCCTGTTCATATGTTGTCAAGATAAAATCTGCTTTATTTTTAGAATGCCCTCTTAAGTCTTAACCACACTGCCCTGGTTAATATGGACATATTTATATGTTGACCTGTAACTGAAGGATCATTCTGTTTTTATTGCCATTCTGTGATTGCAGAAGGTTCTTCTGCTTTATCAACTCATGATGGCATAAACTAGTCTTTGTTATGATTCATTGAGTTGGCTTGAGGGTTTGATAGTGTGAAATAGGCATAGTATAAGCCTATAAAGCACCGATACTTCAACTTGCTTCACGTATCCGATACGTATCCGACACGATACTCTTGGATACTTCACCGATACTTGTCAATGAAGTATCCTAACTTTTGAAAATATTATGAAAATTTTATATAATCTCGATACTCTCAGATACTTCACCGATATTTATTGGTGATACGTATCGATAAAGTATTCAAATTTTTGAAAAATTATGAAATATCCATTACAACTAAATAAGATATATAAACATTTTTAATATAGAAACATAGAAATATTGGTCCTTGATAAACTGTAAATGAAAATTGTCTTCTACATAGATAATTTTAAGAAATGAATGAAATTGGTAATATTATTTCTATTTGTAAATAATAAAAGTTAATTTATGATGAAATGGTTTATAATTATTTTTAGTAATGTACAATACGTATGTTTTTAATTTGGATTTGCAAAATAGCAATTATATATTTAATGTTTATAAATTTTGATCAAAATTACAAGTACACAATTATTATATTGTATGAACATTGATATGTATGACGACACGTATCTTACAAGTATCGTATCCTATATATTTTAAAATAATCGTATCGCCGTATCGGATACGTGTCGTATCCGATACGCGTATCGTATTGGTGCATCATAGGTATAAGCTAATACAATACATTGTACTTTGTTTGTTATTTTTGGTGCAAGAAGTATTACATAAGGTTATTCATCAAACCCCTCTTATACATTAAAATTGTGAGACAATTTAATTTAGACTTGAGGGAGGGATTGAGCTTAATTTCATTTTGGTGTACGAATTCATGAAAAAATTTCCCCATGAAAAGTTGAAAACCCAATTCCTGATAGTTTTAAAATTTATCAAGCCCTGTGCTATCAAGTGGGTATAATATCTGGCCTTATTTATCATGTGTATCTAATAGGTCAGGAGTCTTACTTAAAGTGAGGCACTAATGGTTAGTCCTCTAGTCCCATAACCATTGTTCGAACTTGTAATTTACTTATGGTAATTTGGATCCATCTACCTTTTGTTTTTTATTTGGAAAAGTTGGCATTATAATCATGACAATGGATTCATCTGAATAGGTGGGAATTATTTTCCAGACTTCTTTTTATAACATTTCACGTATAGTATGTAATTTTGATGAGCTTGTGTGTTATACTGTCATGTGATGACATGATAAGTTTATCAACAATGTTTATTAATGTATTTTGATAGTAAAAGAGCTTATTAAAGGTAATTTTTATCGATAGGGAGCATGTTTAATTATTAATTCTGTTATGAATCAGATAGTCCAAGTCCTCTATTTTTCATAGATTACATGCCAAAAGGGTAGATAAAACGGAGTCTGGTTGTTTATTTATTTTGTAATTCTTCCCTCCTAAATTTTAAAATACCATTTTACTTAAATTAGAGGTTAGTAATTGATTTAAAAAAAAAAAAGTGAATTTATCTTTAATTGCAACAGGCTGGTGTCACTGGATTTTGTATGGGGGGTGCTCTCGCCATTGCAAGCTCAGTCTTGGTTCCAGATGTTGATGCTGTTGTAGCTTTCTATGGAGTTCCTTCTTCTGAGCTTGCAGACCCTGCCAAAGCCAAGGCTCCCGTTCAGGCCCACTTTGGAGAGCTGGATAATTTTGTTGGCTTTTCAGATGTTACGGTATGATAATATGTTTCTGATACTCATTGCTGACCTCTTTTAAGCTGGCTTTTTCCCAATTGAATATCACTGTTTTCTTCTGCTTCTTTTTGTGTGGAGGTGGGGTTTCCTACCTTCTAAAGCATACATGTAGTTTCTTTTGGTGAGGATCAATATGCAGAGGGACTCTTGATCTTACACAGATGTTCTTAATATAAAACTTAATGATGGATGGTTTTAAATGAAAAGTGAAAATTATGATCTGCTTTCTGGTTAATGATGGATGGTTTCCTACCATTTAATTTTATCGATACTTAGTGACCCATCTACCAATTTTTCATAATCCATTAGATTAGATATGGTATGTTTATTAGATTGAGATTTTAAGAGATTATATTGACATTAAAAAAAGTGTGGATTTTAAATGACTATATAATAATGTAATGACTAATAAAGAAAAGAGAGAAAAATAAAATATTTTAAAAATAAAAATTATTTAATTTTTAAAACCTTACTTTTATTGATGGATTGGATATTCATCCATGAAAAAATTATTAATGAATGGATTAGATGATTTTTTTTGCTTTAAATAAATTAGATGAATTGAATTTTTAGGGTTTAGGGTTTAGGGTTTAGGGTTTAGGGTTTAGGGTTTAAACCCTAAACCCTAAACCCTAAAAATAAAAATTATTTAATTTTTAAAACCTTACTTTTATTGATGGATTGGATATTCATCCATGAAAAAATTATTAATGAATGGATTAGATGATTTTTTTTGCTTTAAATAAATTAGATGAATTGAATTTTTATGTGAATTTTTAATCAATTTAAATGGATCAATGAATTATTTTTATTCAATTCATTATGATCTGTCTAAAAAATTATCCACTCCATCCATTTGCCACTCCTATTTTAAATCTAACAAACCAGCTTTTGATGTCTCCTAGTGAAATAGTGGAGGGCTAAATATGAGAAATCAATATCATTCTATTTTTTCATACATTTGTCCATTGTTTATATTTCATCTTTCAAATATATTTCTTACTTTCATCTGTACCAACTCATCAACATTAGTACAAGATGCAAAATTAAATTTCAGTCATGCACATTCCTTTTCTTTAACAAGCTTCAACAAGTTAAGATTATTACCTTTTTATCCTTTTCATTTTCATTCTTCTCTCTATTTTTCCATTTTTCTATTATTCACCTTCTTTACCAAGCAAAGCATATTAATCATCTTATTTTTCACTTTTCTTAACCAAGCAAAGCATAAAGTTGAGAAAGTACAAAACTATGAAGTCTACTGGCCATGAATTTTCCCACCTTATGAGTCTAGAACTTTACCTTGTAAAGAAACAAAACCTAATAGGTTCTAACCTTCCTGTCATTCCCATGCTGCCAATACACAAGATGTAAAATGCTATAAATGTTAAAATTTGGTTACTTTGATAATAGCTAATCCCTTAACTATTAAGTTTTATATGCAACCTCTAGTTGTACATTTTCAGGCCTTTTTCGCCATTTAATTGCTACCACAGTTCCATAATTCGTTTGGAAATAGGAACGGGGAGAGGGAGGGAACACTTGTAGATGTTCTGAATCCCAAATTCTTTAATTCAAGCAATATTTATATCATGTTTGGACATTGTTTGATGTCTCAGGCCACGAAGGCCTTGGAGGAGAAGCTGAAGGTATCTGGTGTTCCACATGAGGTACACATATATCCTGGCAATGCACATGCATTCATGAACAGATCCCCAGAAGGAATCCAGAGGAGGAAGAGCATGGGAATGCCTGATGAAGACGAAGCTGCGGTTCAGCTTGCCTGGTCTCGCTTCCAGTCATGGATGACACATTACTTAACTGCCTAAATGGTATGATATGCTTCTATATTCTTAGGTAGTAATTTAGTGTAACACATAATGGCCCCATAAACTCTAAATATGGTGCTTGTTACCTTAGGGTGGATACACCCTTGGGAAATTTCACTAATAATTTTGAAATGGTCCAAGTTTGTCTAGACTATAGTAATAAGTAAATATGGTCTTTGTTTATTGGTGTCACTTCTTTCTATTCTATGGTCTCGTTTTTGTCTAGCTTTAACGCGTGCAAGAACCGACCGTTTTGATGAAATAACAATTGAATCAAAGCTGGTGATCCTTTGAGTGTTGGACAGGTTTCAACAGTTGGGACACCATTTAAGTATTGCTTATTTCAACAAATCATCGGATTTATGATTCCATCCATACTTGTGTCCTTTTTTAAACAATTTTTTTGGCTAGCAATTTAATTTGGTTTAGCTATTTTTATCAATCCTTGTGCCTAATCTTGTGGTAGAGAGAGAAGAAACGACATCAAAATCAAAGTCATAATGTGGATGGATAGCTTGTGGATACGTTTGAGTTTCGTGTAATATGCTACGTCCACACTTTGACATTATACAAAACAACGTTGGTTTTCACTCTTATCCCGCAAATAGGGAGTTATTTGTTTAAGCTGACTAATGGTGACTACTACTTATAAACCTTGGTTTAATTTGAATTTACATTATAATATTATCTTAAGAGATAATCCAATCAGTGTATGAATCGAATAGTTCAACGTGCAAATTAGCCACGGCCCACGGGGTTTGTTCATGATCTAATGCAAAGAGCTTATCCTGGGTCCACCTTTGATTTATTTGTCATAAGATGGTTCAGCATGACGCGACGTAACTTTTCACAACCAATTATTTCGGCTTCTCCGACAGCTTTGGAAACCAAAGTTGAAGTCAAATTTGATTATTATGCTGATATGTTAATTGCACTTGGAAGAAAATGTTGGCACTTTTGTGGGTACTCTAGCTTTTTGTGGTGCCTGTGTGAGAGTGTGAACGCATTGCTAGTGCCATGGACATGGTGAGGACGAGTTGAAGACTTTGATTAGAAGGAAAGGATCACGTGAGGAAAGACTAATATAAAATAGAACTTAAAACAGCTACAATTCGACCAATCTCTTTATGCATAATAATGACAAATTGATCATTTTGAATTCAATTTTGGATATATTGTGTTAATAACATACTATAAACGTTGAGGATAAATCAAGTCTAGACCATTATTTACTTATTTCAATGATAAATAAATATACTTTGTAAAATGGAGTGGACATTATCCATTTTCTTTGAACTACATAGCCAAAGCACATGGTTTTTTTGGCTACGCGTCTATAACCTCGCTCTCAAGAAATTAGAGGGACTATAAGAGGAAAACACGAGGCAAAAGCTAGTATCACTTTCAGATAGGTTGGCAAAATATTATGAGCTTCACTTTCTTTCCGTGATGTAAGACTCGAACAAGTAAAACCGACCAATACATCATAATCAAAATAAAAAAATAAAAATAAAAATTAGCTGGCTAGATTTGGCAACATAAACTCATATTCTATTTATAATAAGCCAAAAGGAGTCATAAAAAGTTGCATTGATTCTTAATACAATTCAGTTGGAGAATTGTTATAAATTCATAGTGTATGAGATAATTGTTTGTAAATCTATTATTGCGTAGTACGTACTATATTTAGATTTATACTATTTACTTGGAAATATTTCAAAAGAAGAACACGATGTTGGATTGTTGTTGCCTTGTTGGTGACCACGTAGCCTTGGATGAAAGCATCAACCGTGGCAACAAAGCACCTAAGTCCTACAAAGACATGTTACTAAAGCCTATAGGTAGCAATCAAGATGATCTTGCCACTAGGATTCTGGTGGGAGAAGTGAATTAAAAACCTTAGATTATAAGTTTGGGAAAAAAAAGAGTCAAAGTTTTACTCAAGTTTTTATTTAAGAAAATGAAAGAAAACTCGTTTTTATTTTCAGCAAAAAGTGAAGCACAAAGTTAGAAAACTCGTTGAAAATGCTTTAGAAACTAAAATTTGAGTTTAGGTTTTAATCATTCGTTGGGAAAGTATTAATATCTTAAAATATTTAATTAATAATTAAAAATCATTAAGTATATTATTAATAAATTGAAATATTTATTTTCACTTTAATACATAATTATTTATAACTTTTAAGTAAATTGTTACCTTATCTACTTGATTGAGTATGTTGACTAAGTATTATAAATCTTTTGGTATTAATTTTGGTTCTTATAAATAAAAAATATTATATTATCCTTCGCCATCTCTTTAAAATTAATATGTGATATATTATGATATTTTATTTTTTATTTGTGAGAATCAAACACATTATAAAAAATTTTACAAAAATTCATGTAATTTGCTGGATCAACGAAGTTAGACCTATTTTATTTTAACATATTTTAATCTATTTTAGCATAAATGAATTAGTAATTGTGAATATCTATGAACGAACCTTCTAAGAATATTTTCTATTTTTGCTCAACTTTGAAAGTCACCGGTAAGCAGTTTTGAACATTATAATTATTGATTTTCTATCTATAATAAATGAAATGATGGTTTGATTACTCAAAGTTCAAAGCTTATTATAAGAATTCAAAATTAATTTTTAACATCAAAATAGACTACTGTATAAAAAACATCAAAATAGACTAAACTATAACATATACTAATTTTTTAAGTTAAGAAATATAGTTTCTAAAATTAAAAAAAATCAATAATGCAATTTACTCTTTTCACGAAGAAAAAGAGAAAAATAAATGGAGAATCCAAAATCAAATAACAATCATATATCAACATCCTTAAACAAACTTTCATTTAACACATTTTATTTCTCCTTTTTTTTATTACTTCATATCAACTTCTATATTTATACTTCTTTTTTTTTATTTTATATTTTTCTCTCCAAATTTCAAATAGCAAATAATACTCAAGTAAGCAACATTGTTGAAAATCAAATGATTATAAAATTAATTAAAATTATTATTTTTTACATACATTTTGAAGAAATCCCTTAACATCAAACTTAAAATACCTCTCACAAGTGTTTGTCAAACTTCAATATAACAAATAAAAATCTTAGATTAAGTTAGATATTATTAAATTATGACTAAAGACTAAATAAATAATATTATTTGTGAATTATTTTCAAGAAGTCATGGGAAGTTGTTCCGGATCTATTATTTGAATATATATATAAAATAAATTGAATGAAATGTGGCATCTAGTGTGTATGTATCGAAGTGAAGGTTAGAAAGATGCAGGGACCCACAGAAAGTGGTGAGCATGTGGGCCCCACTAGAAGTGTTGACTGAGTCTGCACTTTTCACGAGTTTGAGGCGCCGGACCAATAGGGCTTCTCAATTTTGGGAACGCGTCAATCTCCTCTTCCTTTGCTCTTTCTCCTTCCTTCCTCTTCCTGCCTTCATTACACCATCAAAACAACACCATCGCATTTCTCACGGAATCTTCCAATTTCTTAAGCAAATTCAATTTTTCTTTAGACGCCTACCCATATTAATTTCCACAATTTTTTTCCCATCTCATTGGTCGCAATTCTTGAATATCGTTTGGTCAACCAACTTAATTTCCGGGACTTAACCCTAAATTTCTTTCCAACTTATTAAATCTTGTAATTATTTTATACGATAACTAAGGGTATGGGTACCCAGTCTCCCCTATGTTGTTGTTAGGCTTGGGAAAGCAATATCATCCCTGCTTTTCAAACCTATATTCATGGGAGTTATAAAATATATAATTATAATTATTATTAATTAAATACATTTTTATTCTCATGAATTTTCTTACGTGTTACCCCCTTTGCGCAAACGGTTAACAATAATCTCGCTTCTTAAATTTGTCTATTTTTACATTAACAGTTTTCGTACTTATCTTCTCACTAAAAAAATTCCATTCATTATTCATTAGAAAGTAATATTCAGCTAAGAAATGAAATGAAAATATTACATATATACACGTACGCAAGGTTAAAACAACTAAGAATATATTTTTTCATGACAAGTATATATTTGTCCACATGTGAATGTAAAAGTGAAATGTAATAATACTTGAACGTTCAAAGGTAAGAGAGACAACAACAACAGTTCTGGTCATCTTCTCAAGTCTCAGCTGTCCCATTTTATTGCCGAGTCCATTGCATCGTTTATAAAGACTTCGCAGACTTCTCTCTCTTCAGTCTCTGTTGGAATTTATGGTTAGAGGTGGTGGACTCTCCATGGATTCAGATCCAATTGGGAGCTTCTTCCTCCACAATAAGCCAATTGTTCTCAACTCTTTCCCTACAGAAGACACAAACCACCCCAAGTGGAAACTTAGTAATAACATGGACGCCACCAAACCCTCTTCTTCACCCTTCCAAGTCAACCTTAGCTCTTCCTCAAACAACCATGCCTCCAATTCTCCTCCTTCTCACAACCACATGAGAACCGAGATGGACTTCTTCTCCGACAAAAACATCCTCAAAGATGACAACGTTCTCGCTTCTGCTTCTGTACCTGACAATGATCATCATCGTTCCACCACTCCACCGACGTTGGAATTCAAAGTAAACGTGAGTGATCGACCCGTTATATCATATTTTCAATATTATATATTATATTATAAGTATAAAAACTTAGATACAGATATTTGCGTGTTTTTGACGTTATTCTTCGACCAGAATTAGTGTTTTATTTCGATAATTTATGTTTATTTGTGTTAACATTTAATGCGAATGTTTGATACCCATGAAATTTCAATTCTGATTAAAAAGTATTTCCTTTTATTATATGGTTTATGGTTCTAAAATTGAGCTCGATCAGTTTTTGTATGATCATCTCATCATCATGTTGGTGTGCTAATGAATCTGTAATTGTTTTTTAATAGACTGGTCTGAATCTTCTTACTACCAACACTAGCAGCGATCAATCTATGGTGGATGATGAGATATCACCGAATTCAGAAGACAAAAGAACTAAGAATGAGGTAAATATATGTATTTTTAATTAACAGGTAGTTTTATTTAATGAGATTACATGTCACTGGGTGCTTCACCTTTTCATTTTGGGGGGGTCTTTTAAAATTGAGCATTTGTCATGAACTTTTTTCAGCTGGCTGTTCTTCAAGCTGAGCTTGAAAGAATGAAGAGGGAGAATCAAAAGCTGAGGGACATGCTTGATCAGGTTAACGCGGATTACAATGCACTTCAGATTCATTTTATGGATTTGATGCAGCAGCAGAAGGCTGAGGAAGTTGGAGAACAAGAAGTGTTTGGTGGAAAGCTAGAAGAGAAGAAGCAAGGTGAGAGTGGTGGAGTATTGGTGCCAAGGCAGTTTATGGATCTTGGGTTGGCTACTAATGCTGACACTGATGAGCCTTCGTCTTCATCAGGGGGAAGAAGTCAAGATAGATCAGGATCATCTGGGAATAACAACATAGAAGTGGCTTCCAAGGAATTAGGGACTAGTAAGAATGATGAAGGAGTTGTGTATGAACAAGAGAAGAAGGAATATGGTAGAGTGAATGAAAGAGAGGATAGTCCCTCAGGTCATGCTTTTGCTGGTGATAATAAAATTCCAAGGCTCAGTCCTCCAAAGAATAATAATAATGTTGATCAGGCTGAGGCTACCATGAGGAAGGCAAGAGTTTCTGTTAGAGCTCGATCTGAGGCACCCATGGTACGTATAAGAGTTCATGTTCTTCAATTTTGGGAAACTGTTCATAGTAAATTGTTGTTCATTTTAGCTGATAGAGAAGTTTTTAATTGTCTCAGATCACTGATGGGTGCCAGTGGAGAAAGTATGGGCAGAAGATGGCCAAAGGAAACCCATGTCCTAGAGCTTATTATAGGTGTACTATGGCTGCTGGTTGTCCAGTTAGAAAACAGGTATATATATTTATGTGATGTCCTCTTTAAAGCTTGATTAATCTCCTTATTTAAAGCAAAAATGATGATTTCACATTTCTGAATACACTTTGGATGAAAAATATATATAGAAAAGGAAGAGAAAGTTAAGGAAAGATGTAACACGAGTTGTAAAATTGGGGAGTGAACAAATCAAAATTTGATTCTAATTAAATAGGTTGTATTATTAGTCACTACCTTTATTATTAGTCATTAGACTCGTTATTACCTTTATGTATTGCAAGATAAGTTTGCATTACCAAAACATAGTAATAATTATGATGATTTTGAGATTCATTTAATGTTGGATGAGAGTACAAAACCCTATTAAATTGAAGAAAAATGGTAGGGTTAAAAAACAAGTGGTTTTTCTAATCCAATATTTGGCACTTAAATTCCACAGGTGCAAAGGTGTGCTGAAGATAGAACAGTCCTTATCACAACCTATGAAGGCAACCACAACCACCCTTTGCCTCCAGCAGCTATGGCAATGGCACAGACCACTTCCTCAGCAGCAAGAATGCTGCTTTCAGGGTCAATGTCAAGTGCTGACAGCCTAATGAATGCAAACTTCCTCACAAGGACACTCCTTCCTTGCTCTTCAAGCATGGCTACTATCTCAGCATCTGCTCCATTTCCAACTGTCACATTGGACCTAACTCAATCTCCAAACCCTCTACAGTTCCCAAGGCATCCAAACCAGCTTCAAATTCCCCTCCAAGGCCTCCCTCAGAATTTTGCAAGCTCCTCAGCATCTTTAATGCCTCAGATATTTGGACAAGCCCTTTACAACCAATCAAAGTTTTCTGGTATTCAAATGTCACATGATGCAGACCCTTCACAGTTTGGTGGCCACTCTCAGCAGGTTCCACCACACCTTGCTGACACAGTTGGTGCTGCCATTGCTGCTGACCCAAACTTCACTGCAGCTTTGGCAGCTGCTATCACTTCCATTATTGGTGGTGCTCAGCAACAACACAACAGTAATAATAATAATAATAATAATAACAATAATGTCAACATGACAGCAAGCAACAACAATGGCAATGGCAACATCTCAAGTAGTAGCAACAACAACACCAATGCAAGGCAATAAAATCAGCAATTCCAACAGTTCTCCGAGGGAATTAGTTGCCTTTCTATTTTTTACGAAATTAATTTGATTAAATTAAGTTGATTTTATGTCTTTTTTCTTAATTAATTTGTTCATTTGCTTTTGAATCTTGGGATTCAGGAAAGTTTTACTATTTGACATAGACAATTTTTTATTTGGTTATAGACTTAATATATATCAGCTGTTATCCCTCAGTAGTTCGCTGAAAACTGTATACAAAAACAACGAAAAATTTACACATAAAAGAAATCACTTTTTTGTTTCCTCATTTTTTTATGTGGATATATGCAAATGTATGTCCTTATTCCTTTGTAATTTTTCTCGTGGTTGAAGCTACTTTATCTTGTTGCGAAAGAAAAATTGGGATGACAAAAGAAGAGATCTTTGTAGTAGTTGCGGGTAACAAATGGCACTATATAACAAGGAAAAGAATTCAAGAAAATCGTCTGAGAGTGGTTGAAGAGGATGTCACTCCTTGGACGCGTAATTAAGGATATTTTATGGTGAGATCACTAGTCAAACAGCTATGTGAACACAGTTTCACTAGCTATAACGTTAAAAAGTTGACAACATATATTTTTTTTCATCTATACTGTTCACACAATATTTTAAAATTAATTTATATTTGCATAAAGATTAAAATATTATTTTAACATTAATTATAAGACATGGATCTGTTGACATCATATATAATTCGGACATGATTTTATCTTTTATTTATTTTTATTCCTAGATCTCAAAAATACAGCTCAAAATCAAATGGAATAGCATTTTGTTGTTCAATTTTGACGCTAAAAATCATTTTCCATGTGAATACATGGCTGTATATTTACTATATCCCGTCCAACATACATAACTTGGGTTTTCCCATTAATCATTCATCCACAAAAGATGATAAAGCAAAGATCATATTAATCTTTTGTCAAGTCCAAACTTTGAATAGACAAGAAATGTTGACTAATATACTACGTAATCTTCTTCTCAAACCTTCTGCAGGAGACGAATGCATGTGAGAGAGAGTGAAATTTAATGCCCAAAGCCCGTGTTTACCAATATTTGTTTTATCTTATGCAAAAAGTATTTGTGGATAAAGAAAATTAAAATGTGAAGGTGCATGAGGGGTATATAGTATACGTTAGAGAGCTACTATACTAAACCTAACATGGTAGTAAGACCTAAAGAGATGCCTCCAATTTTATCAACATCAACATATATAGTGCTTTTGATCAAGCTATTAATTAGATTACTATTCATCGAAGCTTTTTTGTCGTTGTGTACTACACGCCAAAGCCTAACATTACCGAATCCACTATAGTATTCGAGAATGGTAGCTAGATTGTGTGCAATGCTTTTGCTGTAACTGGTGATAGTAAAGTCTTGATGGGTTGGTTGTGACTTGTGGGATTCATCATTTATTTGTTGCATGCCTTCACTGGCAAATTGAAAGCTCAAGTAAGCAATAGGCTATGATTTTTGCAATGCTCAGGCTAATTGACCATTCCCATGCTTCTGACTCGTGTTGCTACGCAGCATCAAAAGTAAGCATGACCTTTTTCTTCAAAATTCTGTGCCATCATGAGCAAAGATTATAATTCACTACAGCACGAGCCCTTTGTGATCGTTCAATTCAATGTTTGATTTATCATGCTACTATATACATGCATATATCTACTTTGACTTGAATAAGTTAATCATTGAATTTGATTGGTAAACTCTCATTTGGATGGTATGGATGATTATTTAACGTTAGCTTTTGTGATTGCGTGTAGTAAATTTTCTCGTTACCGTTTTTAGGTTTTACACGTCGTTTTATATTTATATGATATGATTCTCTATGTTTAGTTTTCGAAGGTTGATTTTTATGTAGGCAAGAGCCAATAGGCCTTTTTGTTGATGATCTTTTAACAAAAACCAAAACCATATTTTATATCAAAATGTTAATATTAAGATCATGTAGTAAAAGAATTGTCAAAAATTATAATCATACATTCACTTACTCTTCCACCTCACTTCCATCTCTTTTTTTTTTCTCTATCTCTATTTTTTTTTAACATCTCACTTTTTTACTACATTTCTTATATATTAAACATTCATAAAGAATAACTCTCCTTTCTTATATATTGAACAATTCTTCACTTTAACTTGAATTTTTCCAAATCTCAAGTCATTAAGAACCAAGAACAATTTTCTTGTCAACACATCTTGGAATCTCAAGATATGCAAACATTCACCAAGTCAACATAAACATTTTTATCCGTAAAGTCTTAATCAACATATTTGTTTGTTTGTACGTCTATGAAGAATAATTTTTCTTCAATCACGTATTAAATGAATTCAGTCTAACATCAATATGCTTTTATATGATATATAAGATTCTTGGTAAACTCAATGCACTAAAACTATCATAATAACAATAATAGATTTATGCACATACAAACTCAAACTATCAATAAGATCGTGTACCTTAATCAATGCATTTATTTTGCATTTGTGGTGGACGAAGCAATTGTAGGTTAAAACTTGAAATGTTGTCTTGTAACTAATGTTGCCAATGATCTTCTCGGTAATACCCTTAGCAAAGAAGGTTCCAGTATCATGAAACGTTTAAAAAATAAATAAAACAATTAAAAATTTTCACAAATACGTTTGCCTCTCAAGTAATACATAATATATATAAAAAAACAAAAATATTCATCGAATAAAACGTGTGAGAAACTTTTAGTGGGCAAATCTTTATGTTTTGAAACGAAAACTTGGTTTGAATTTTGCCTCTCAATTTTGGGCTTACATTTCTGACAAAAGTAAACAACAAATACTCAATTCACCAGGTCCAAAACAAGCCAGCGATGCCACAATAAAACAAACAAAAAGTCGTGATTTTTTTTTAAAAAAACTATCCTTGTTTTTGGATTTACATTTCAACGTTAATAAATGTTTAAATATAAGATGTATAAAAAAAGTGTTGAAAATAAAGTTAATGAATGTGTGTGGAAATGTAAATAATAAATGTATAAGTAAATCCATCAATTCTATCGGCCCAATTATCATATGTGGAGCACAAGCCCATCTATCTCATACAAGTGTTTATATAAGCTCGAATTTTTTTATTAGTATCAGGAGGGGAAAAAAATTATACCCATAAATACTCACAGAAAAAAATCACTATAATCGATAGATTAAAAATAAATAATTAAATAAGTATTCATTTAATAATGAGATGAAATCAAGTAATAAGATATTATACTTGTAAGTACTTGCACTTAGGAATTACTAAAAATACTTTTAATAATATATAAAATAATTTGGTCTGATTTATTTTTTTCTATAAATGTATGCCATAATTATTTTTTATGACCATGAAAATAATTTTATGAAAATAATTCACTATAATCTATAAAATAATGGTGACCCCAAAAGTCACCATGAAAATTTGTGACCGAGTGTAAGACATATTTTATGTCATTTGGACTATGAATTGGTTTTAGATAAAGGTGGAAAAATGGATTACTTAACCCAAAACTTTAATGTAGATTGTGAACTCTAGCAAACTAGGCTAAAAAGGTTAGGATTTTAGTGAGTTCTTGCAAGTTTGAATCAAGTCAAGATCAAATTGGGTTTGAATAGTTTACATTTTATTGGAACTTAAAATTTAAAAGTTGAATCTCTCCATTTTATTAAACAATTTGAGTCTAATTGGTTAGTTGAATCCGTTTTGCCAACTATAGATATAGACCAATTAAAGTTATATACAATGTATAAAAATAATAAACTTTTATGAACCAATAACACTTTATATAAGCTAAAATATTATTAGTTTAGTCGCATTACATCCCACAATTTACATTATTATTATTATTATTATTATTATTATTATTATTATTATTATTATTATTATTATTATTATTATTATTATTATTATTATTCACGAATACGCTTTGCATGTGCATAATTGTTTTATGATTGCTCTAAAAATTATTTTTAACCTGCTTTTATATTTTATCTTATATTATAGATTAGTGTGTTTTTGCGACCCAAAAAAACTAAACAATATTTTTGAAATGGATAAAGTAGCATATCCAACATTTTATGAAATCAAATTCTAGAAATTGTTTATAAGTATTTCATGAAATCTAATTCTAGAAATCGTTTATAAAATCAAATTTGATGTTACATTGGAAAAATAATTCAAAATTTTCAATTTTAGATCTTGTTTAGATTTAAAAAAAATATTATTTTATCATTATAATGTTGTTTAAAATTAAATATATATTTATTTTATAAATTTATTTCCTCTTATAATGTTAGGATTCTAAATAAATAAATAAAGACTCTTAAGATCAAAATGAAAATTAATGATTACTATCCTAAATGAAAAATGAAGGTCATATAAGATGTTATCGTAGATATAGGCATGAGGGACTCAAGTACATTAAATAAATTTGAGAAAATGAATATTTATTGAGAAATTATTGTTAATGTAGACATGACGAGCTAAACCACGTTAAATAAATTTTTTTGGTCTTTCTCAATTTTTTTTATAGTTTTGTTTTTCTATTATCTCATTAATGTGTGTAAAAAGAAGTTTTGTTATCAACAATAGTATTAAAGTTGATGGTTTGTACCGCCAAATGATCTATCATACAAGGATTGAAACTTAATGAAGCTAACGTAAGATCCTGATATCCAAAGTTTTCTTAGTGTTGTGGAAGTTAAGTAGCGTGTTCTATTGACGATAACTAACAACAATATAAGTTCATCCAATATATTTAGAGATGACAACGAAGTGGGACAAGGGGTAGGTAATAACTCCCCGTCACTTGTCCCATTTAGTGCATATATTCATTTAGTAAGTATTCATGAAATTTTTATATATTTGCAAGTATTCACGAGTATTTGTAGATATTTGAAAAATATACAATTTTTAAATAAAAAGATAAGAAATAAAATAATGTTAAAACATATATTTATATTAAAAATAATTTTGTAACATATATTTATACTAAAATAAATAATTATGACACATATATTTAGTGTAAAAATAAATTTAACTAAAATATTTTACACATAATTAAGAGTATTTTTAATATTTTTAAAATGTACATCTACCAACCTTATTATTTGTCCTTGTCTAATTATTAAGCGAATATTCATTTAATTGTCTATTTAAAATTCATTGCGAATTTTATTTGTAGGTAGGAATTTTTTGTTATCCCTAAATATACTCATGAAGTGTAACCAAGGAAGGAACACTAAAAAGTTTGAAATATACTCATACATGATAACACAAGTTGAAGACAAAATTTGAAAATTTTAATTAAAGAAAGAATTATTAGGAAAATAATTTAAAATTTCAATTTTAGATCTTTAAGATATTGTTTATATTTAAAAATATATTATATTATCATTAGGATATTATTTAGAATTAAAAAATATAATGATTTTAAGAATCAATTTCTTCTTATAATATTAGGATGTTGAATCCAAAAACAGAAACGAAATTAGGATGAAATGGTCGAAGGATGCAATTTTAAAAATTAAAATATATTTAAAAAATGTATAAAAGTTAAATTTTATTTTAAATAATTATATTTATGTGTTTTTAACATAAATTAAAAATATATTTATAAGCATCCATTTAAAAAAAAAAAAAGATTATAAATGATAATTGTAAGTTTCTCATGTCAATAATAAGTTTTATAAATTTATTATAAAAATTGATAGATACGTTACTAACAAATTTTTACAAAGAGGTTCTATTGATTATGTTATGAAAAGTTGTTGAACAAAAATATATTACATCACTATCTAGTTTAACTTTTACAACAATAGTAACCGATAATCATTGACAATAAAAAAAATTTCACTTGATGTATGTCATTCCTATTAATAAGTATGCACTCTCAAGACTAAAAGAAATACTAAATTCGTAGAGAGAAGTTAGATCATGGTAAATAAATTTTAAATAATAAATATTTATTGAGATGTTATGGTAACTATATATATGAAAACAAATTAGGTTAAATAAAATTGTGTTATATCAAATTTTGTTATGATTTTCTTTTTGTTGTTTCAGCATATAATTAAAGATGAGTTTTCGTTATCATATAAACATTTTATGAAATGTAATTGTAGAAACCGTGAGTGTTACTGCTGAACTAATAATAAATAAAAAATTAGAAGAAGAAAAGATATAGTTCCAGTTCCACATCCTCCCTGGTTTACAAAATGTGCTGATTATGATCTTAATTCGCACGTGTTGTATTGATTTCGTGAGAATGGGACCCACATTGCAAAGAAGTGAGGATGAAAAAAGAGGACCACGTGAGTTGCGTGTGATGAAAGCCTCTCTTGAATTAAGAATCCACACCTTGCTCCAACCAACTTATCTAACTCTGAATTGGGTTGCACAACTAGAAAACACAAATCACAATTCAACTTCCCTTGTGCTTTTGCTGCGCAATATATCACACATGTCATAAATGATCCTTTTCTCTTCCAAATTCCAATTCATACTCCAACCCTCCCTTCTTTTCTTTGCTACTCCTCACTCACAAAATTCATCAACACTTTAAATACCACCTTTCTCTAACTTACATTTCACACAATCAAGTCACCAAACCCCTTTTTATTATTATAAAATATAAGCTCCTTCATTCAATGTGTTTTATAGAGCATTCAGTTGGGTATGTTTGGCATGTTAATAATCTTTACTCTCCACATCTCTTGTATGCATGAATATGTGTGTGTGTGTGAGTGAATGAGTGTTACACAAAAAGATAACGTTTATTTCACGCCTAAGATTTTGGGCATCTATGTGTAATGTTGTATCAAGGGATGAAAACAATCACACGTTAGGTTAAAGGGTGTTAATCAATGTCAAAAGAACACTCACATTCGAATGATTTTGAATTGTTTCATTCATTTCTAATTTTAAATTTTTTTTTTTCCATGCTTCGATTATTGTATGTATTATTATAATAGAATTTACAACCATCCCATCATATCGTGTGACACTCGATACTTCATTTTTGTGCTTATGAAAATCATTATTATCTTTATTTGGTTAAGTTTATCATGATTAGTTGATTACTTTACTTAGGGGTAATAGTACCCGTTCATAAGGGTTTTTTTTTTTTATTTTTTAGATGATTTTATGACTGTCTTTGTCGAGCTTCTAGAAGAAGGGATGAACTAATGTGTATGACATTGGGTGCACTTTGGGTGAAACTAAGTTGTCCCAATAAGGCAGTAACAAAGTTTCAAAGTTTTCTATAAAAGGACTTCTCGAATTGAGGTATACGTGGCATCTTTTATTTATAAATTAGTTTCATAATTGAATCAGCAAATTGGTCTTAGTTTCACACATGAAAAATAAAATATAGTCAGAAAAGGAAATCTTTTGTTCACAATTTTCAGAACAAAAAAAAATTATTATTATTATTATTATTATTATTATTATTATTATTATTATTATTATTTAATTAGATAAATAAAGATTGATTTTAACAAAGTTAAGCTCTTTTACTTTAAAAACGCTTCACATTTGGAGAGAGTTTTAATGATAGTTTTTTATCTGATTCAGATATAACTGTCTTCAATATAAGATATACATGATCTGTAAAAATTATAAAAAAAAATCTTTACAATAAGTTTTATAATTTAAAAAATACTTTTAATAAAAAATATTTTTCTCTTCTCATAATAATAAGTATCGTGTAAAAAAAAACATTGTATTCAAATATATGTTGAAATCACGATCAATTTGAATGCAACAAAATTTTCATTCGCATTTGGTGTCTTATAGGATGCATAAGTATCTTTTTTATGGCACAAGATTACAAGTATTTTTTATAGTAGAAAATTTTGATCCAACCCGCTAGGACTACAACAACTATAAACATCAAAGTTCTTTTGAATATTTATCATAACATATTTTTTAAGATTCAAATTCAATATAATTAGTTAAATTTAAATAACTTTGCATTAGTTTGTCCACATATTATAAATACTTATTAATATTTTATAAATGTCTGTTTCCATCACAAAAAAAAAAAAAAAAACTGTTAAGATATGAATGGTGTACTAACCAAACTAACGCATACTTATTTGTCAACCTTTGAACAAGTCGGTTATAATTACTAAAAACCACCCTAAGTTTGATAGTTACAAAACTTGAAGGAATGCAAAGAAAACTGGTGAAAACTAAAAATGAACTGTTAACAAAAGTTTATATATATATATATATATATATATATATACACACACAAAAGAGAACTAACTTCATCATTAGTCTTTTTTTATATGTAATCAACCATTTTTCCTTATTTTTGTAAGAACAAGTGGGATGACCTTATTATATAGTTGAAGCATTTAGAAGTGGGTTTTGTTGCTTTGCATATTTAACCGGCTTTTATGTAAGTTAATTGGTGGTTAATTAAAGTATACAAATATATTGTTATTATATATCAATCTTGTGTTATAATTAAATTTAAAATCATTTGATAATAGTTAGCATACTTGCTCATAATAATAATAATAATAATAATAATAATATATGAAAGTTCATACATATTTTTTATGGGAAATTAGTGGAATCACTCATGACACGACGACGGTCATCCCAAATAAATATCTTATAAAAGGGCAAAACAAGGAATTTTTCTCTTTTTGTTTTTGACTGCTATGAAAAACAACTGTGCACTAGTTGACTTGTACTCTTCCTCACCATATACGACTTGTAATTTGTCAAGGCCACACATTCACACTACAACTAGAATAAAATTCAACCCTCTACCACAAAACTAACTCCAAATAATATACCAAACTTTCAATCGTTTGGGTTGTTCAACACTTCAACCCACCCAACTTGGCACACGCACTCCCACATTAAATTTTCAAAGTTCGATGCAAAAGAAGGAATCTACCCTTGATTCCCACCCCATCTACCTCATCCAAACTCTTCACCCCCTTTAATTTGCACCAACATTAAAGCCTTTCCCAAATTGCACACACTTAACCTTCAATCATAATTAAAACCCATTTCCATTCTCACGTGTAAACCATCTAGCCTTTGCCGACGAAGAACCTGTGCCATCAAAATTTGGCCACGTTGACAACTCAAGAGAGAGAATAATAAAAGATAGAGAGTGAGCGCCAACCAAATTAAGTAGCCAACCAATAAAAACAACCTTTCAGACAACACAACCCATCAAAACCTTATGCTCAAAAGTGTCTATATCTATTCAATTAAACATATAAAAGGCCACAACATCCAACTCACAACTCTCCACAAAACCCCTTAACTTTTTTTTTTCCTCTTCACAAATATGGAGTGGCAAAGAGGCCACACCATAGGCCATGGCTCATCCGCCACCGTCTACACCGCCACATGCCACGGCGTTGTCTTCGCCGTGAAGTCGTCGGAGCTGTCACAATCAGAGCCTCTACAAAAGGAGCAAAAAATTTTATCCTCTCTAAGTAGTCCTTATGTGGTTACATACAAAGGGTGTGACATTACCATGGAGAACAACAAGCCCTTTTTCAATCTCTTCATGGAGTACATGCCCTTTGGTACCCTTGCACATACTTCTCGTAATCACGGTGACCGACCTGAAGAGCCGGCCATCGCATGTTATACGAGACAAATTGTGCAAGGGCTAGAGTACTTGCATTCAAGAGGGTTGGTGCATTGTGACATCAAGGGTTCCAACATCTTAATTGGTGAAGGTGGAGCCAAAATTGGTGACTTTGGATGTGCCAAGAGGGTGGCGGACGAGGCAGCGGCGATCAGCGGCACGCCGATGTTCATGGCGCCGGAGGTGGCGCGTGGGGAGGATCAAGGGTGTGCTAGTGACATTTGGTCACTTGGGTGCACTTTGATTGAAATGGCCACTGGTGGTGCACCATGGCCTAATGTGGCAGACCCTTTTTCTGTGCTTTATCATATTTCATATTCTAGTGAAGTGCCTCCAATTCCTTCTTTTCTGTCCCATGAAGCAAGGGATTTCTTGGGGAAGTGCTTGAGGAGGAATCCACAAGAGAGGTGGACGGCTAGTGAACTCTTGAAGCATCCATTTCTTGGGGAATTATGTTTCAATAAGGAAGTTTTGGGGTCTAATTCTTCAAGTTCCCCGACTAGTGTTCTTGAGCAAGGCTTTTGGAGTTGTGTGGAAGAATCAGAAAGTTTTGGCAATTTGGTTCACAACACAAGTAGTTTTGAAATTTCGGCTTGTGGGAGGGTCAGAATGCTGGCTCTCTGTTCAGGGGTGCCCTGTTGGGCACGACATGGTGATGATGATGATGAGAATTGGATCACAACCAGAGAAAATCCAACAGAAAATTAGTAGTTTTGGACTGCAATTTTAACTAGTTTTTATATGACATGTAATTAAAGATTATTAATTTTTTTTGTAAATTAACATGTCATATAAAAATCCACGGATATCATAAATATTTGATATTAATAATTTCTACAATTAGAGGAGGGATTGGAGTTGAAGGTTTGGGCAATTGTGGGGCAGGGACAGCTTCTGATAGTCATGGTGTGTCTCAGCAGGAGTTGGTGAAAAGCAATATCAGTGGTAGAATTAGTGGCATGCTTGTCCTGATCACAAATGTAGAGTGCTAGGGTTGTAGTTAGTGATCTCAATTTTGACAGGGGTGCTTGGATTCTTTTCACTTAACATTAGATTTTCTATAATTCAATTATTCTAAATTTCATTCTCCCTGTTCCATCAGTTCTCATTAACCTTGGATAACAAAAGGACGGAGCCAAGGGGGGACCTACGGGTGCCACGGCCCCCCCAACAATTTTAATTTTTTTTTATATACATATATATTACTATATGGCACCCCCTATTTTTAATATAAACTCATATTTTTAATATAAACTCATATGTATATTACTATATGGCACCCCCTATATGGCACCCCCAGTATTGAAATCCTGGCTCCGTCCCTGCTGTGAAACAACCATATTCATAATCATGAGTATATAATATTTTCACCCTTCTTTCACCTCATTTTTTTTTCATTCTGTGTAACATTATATTACTTTTAACATGTTTTTAGTTCCATTTGTTTTCTTCTTATATTTAATAGCAGTAGAAAATATTACAATGTCGAAAACGAAAATCAAATTAAGTTCACTTGTATCTACTTTGATTAATCAGTTTTCCAAAACAAATTCTAATATAAGAGGATTAATATGTCTTGGCAAAAAGTTGGATATTTTTCACTTTGGGCAGTGGTTTATTTATTTATTTTTCTCTATTACAAGAAATTATTTTCTTAAATATAAATAAATTTAATTATTTTTATATCATTTAGTGATATTTTTACTTTAATGCATAACATTTATGTATTATTTTTTTAACATTTATAATAAGGATAATTTAAAAAAATTATGAAATAATAAAACTTAATGTTAATAACCAACTTTGTTAATATGCATTAGGATAAAAAATCAAAAAGTAATTATTTTAAAGTTCTAGAAGTTGAAAACAAAAAAAAAATATTTTATCAAAATAAACTAACTTAAATGCACATTAATTCTATTAATGTTTGGTGTATTTAATGTACAGTGTTTAATTAAACTTTTAATTTTATATTTCACGTTTATTTTTATATCATTTTCACGAGAAGAATTAAATCGGGTTTTATACACTAAGTCCTTCTCTATTTAATTGATATGGTCCTTACACGCTAGCAGTTTAATTTTTATATGTGATAGCTAGCAGTAACTATCTTAAGAAGAATTTCATATAATTATTAATCTAAAAACGTTTTTCACATGGGAAATAAATTAAAAATAAAGATTGAAATATGTGTGTTATTTGAGCTTGTTCCGTAACATTAGTGTACTCAAACATCCTTGGAGACATTTTTGGATTTATTTGTGTATCTTTCCTCACAAAACAAGAGAGTAACTTTTGTTCAAAAGTAAGAAAAGCATGAAAATGGAACTTGGTAGGTGGTGTATGTTGGGAGCCTTTGAAGTTGAATTTTTTTATATATTTTTTTTATTTGGTGGAAAAAGTAAGTTAACTCGGATAAAACAAATTGAGGCAGGGAAAGAGAACAAGGTAGCAAGGCATGTCCCAATCGTTTTGTTTTGGTACAAAACAAAGCAAGAAGGGCTATTTCCTAAAGACACCCAACCGATCCCATCATGTCGTAGTAAATTGGCCTCAACCTCTCTTCAATTATTAGGGATGGTTGATTCCAATGGACATAAGCATAGGGAGCCAACGTGGTCACCCTTTGGAGCAATGTCCCTCATTGTCCTTAGTTGGTGGCTTTGCTTTGTCTTTTTTCCCTTTTTAAGATATTGGTAGGTTTAGAGATGAAATTCCCTAACCCCTAAGTTGGTTAAAAGGTAAATTATCAAGTATTGAATTTCACTCTATTGCACTAAACCTTTATACAGGTCCCATAGTTTAAAGTAACCCTAATATGTTGGAAAATTTTATTATAATTTAAAATTTAATTAAATGTTTTTTTTAAAATGTTTTTATTTAATTAAATTATGTTTTAATGTTTTTAATTAGTTTAATTAACGTTTTCAAAGATTAAACCCGTTATGTTTTTTATTACTTTGACGAATTCTTTATCTGCACGTTGCACTAACCACGGGTTAGTTTTGTTTGTTATCCTTTTTGCAAGTTAAGCAACTGAACTTATATTGGGTTATTGTAAATTGTGTGGTTTTTAGCTGTTTGTTAGCTATAAATATGGTTCTCTTACTTAGTAGAATTAATACACATAAAAATACAAGATATAACACAAGTCAAAGTTATTTTTTCTCCTAAAATTATTTCTAATGTTACTAAATATTTTAGAGTACTTTTTGGTTGAGACACAAAAAATTAATCCAACTAATATAATAATATAATAGGATTTTTTTCTCTAACGTGCTTCAACTAAAGTTTCTCTATACTATTATTCTTATTTATTTTTAGTATTTATTAATTTAATTTATCATTTATTGATATTTATCTTGATATAATTCATCAATAAATAATGTATCTTTCATTTTCTATTTCCATGGATCTAACAATCTTAGGAAAAAAAACTTTGATGATTATGAATTAGATATTTTTTTTATAAAAATATATTTATGATGAAAAAAATATAGAAATTATTACTTTAGATTTCAATGGTATGAATTGATTATAATTTGATGAACTTTGTTTTGACGTGCTAAAAGATAAACATCTTGTAAAGAAATATAAATGCACTAATTTTTCTTAGAGAAATCAATAATATATCGTGCAACCATGTGAAAATATGAAGATGATAGTGGAGAATGACAATCTAATGGATGATAGATCATATGATTCAATAATAAGTAGATATGTCAAACAGGTCAGATTGGCCTAATCCAGTCTAACTTACACGGACTAAATGTTATTTTAGATTAAGTTTGTTTGATTTATATTTTTTTGGACCGTCATTTTTTTGTCCAACTTGGTCCATGTTAGGTGATAAGACCAAATTAGCCAAATTAAAAAAATAAATCTATTTTTTTATAATAAAATATATAATATGATTAATTGATATTATATACTAATTACATATAGAGACAACAAAATGAGTTCCGGTGTCTAAGAGCATCTACAATGTGCCCAACCACTTTAAATGGGTCCCACTGTGCCACATCACTCATAAGCAACTCATACTATATTTTTACAACTTTTGCTCCAATGCAAATTGCTTATAAGCACCTCAACTTTTTTACAACTCATACTACACTTTTTGACACCTCACATTATATTTTATAAAAAAAAATTTATAAAATTAATTATTATAAATAATATATAAATATGAATAACTAATAATTAAAACAAATTACATAATTAAAAAATTGTAATAATAAAAAAAATTACATAATAAAAAAAATAAAAAATTTTAATAATAAAAACAACTCTACGTGAATATCACAAATAAAAAAAAAATATTACATAATAATAAAAATACCAAAAGTATTCCCTTCACTCTCCCTGCACTCTCTCTTCTCCGATCGGCACTCTCTCTTCACTCTCTCTTCTCCGACCGGCGCGCGGAGGTGTTGATCTTTCGGAGGGGTCGCGCGTGGAGGGGTCGCGCGCGGAGGGTCGCGCGCGGAGGTGGTCGCACGCGGGGCGGAGGGGTTCGGCTGGGGGCTTCTGGCGCTCGTGGGGCAAAGGTGGTTCCCGCGCCGGTGGCGGGTCTGGCTATATGGAGCCGCGCGCTCGTGGCGGAGGGGTCTGGCCGCACGGAGGAGATGAACGTGCTGACTGGGTCGCGCGGAGGGTGTCGCGCGCGGAAGGATCGCGGGCTTAGGGGGTCGCGCGCGGAGACACACCACCGGCGACGCGTGAACGGCAATCGACGACGCGCGAACGGCGACCGGCGACACGGTACGGCGTTGGCAGACCTCCAGGGACGAACGAAGATGAGGTGAACATGTTTTTTTTCTATTTTTTTTTATTTTCATAAATCTACTCCACATTCCACGTAGATCATTTTAACCAATCAAAATTCTCTTGACAGTGCTAAGCACCGTGTGTGACACCCTCTACCCCAACATACATATACAGTAATTATAAAAAAATAGAATTTTTTTTCAATAAAAATCAAATTTCCAACCACGTAAGGGTAAAGAGTTCACATTCATAAACTTAATCCAAATAACATGCCGGTAAAATTACAAAGAAATAAAACTGAATTTTCTAAAATAATTTAATAAGAACATCTTTAAACTAATTTTATCTATGTCCCGATGTCACATGTCCTATCAGAGCAAAACCCAACATAGAAGCCTAAGCTTCATCACTAACATCCTCAGCCTCATGACCACCTGTATAACAGTCAAAACAGAACAACACGAGAAAAGGGAGTGAGAAACATCTCACTCTGGCTCACAGTGTAGAAATATACGCCGAATAGCCAAACACAAACAAAATAAGTATAACATAGATAAATTAATAATAACATCACACTCATCCAAGACATAAACCACCACTTTATCATATAACATTAAGAATGCATATGCATGGACACGGACTACATATTATCATGCATGTGGCGCCAGTAAAACATCACATGGCATATTGCCGCTAGCAATACACGAAGAGTAGTCTAGGAGTTCATGCCGGGTCACACCCTCTGCGCACTCTCACTAGAAGGATATACTACCAGAGTCTCGTCGGGATAGCTAAGCCGCGCAAGATACATCCCATGCACACAATGGGCGAGACTGAGACTTCCAAACCGAGTTATCCCCAAGGACTAATCCCCAAAGCTTTTACACTAGGGGGCCTTCTCTGGCAGTGTATTCCATATCGTACCCTTAAAACACTTATGCAAATGATGCATGTCATTCAAGACTCTATGCATTCTCATATCTCATTATCATTTCTCATTCCCATATCACATTATCATGTCTCATTATCACTTTTCACATCATCTCTTCATATTCACATAGTCATCACTTTTCACATCATCTCATCATATTCACATAATCATCATTTTTCACATCATCTCATCATATTCACATAGTGTCTACAAAGCACTCAAAATCATATCAAAACTAATCTATTTTCAAAAATAAACACATATTTATACATCTAATTCAACAAGGAATACATCAGAACAATCAGAAAGCAAAACAGAAAATATTCATATTTTGCCTGTTTCTCATAGGGTTCCCACAGGAACCCACAGAGCACTCTAATTCATATCAAAACTTGTTTATTTTCAAGATTATATACATATTTACACTCAGCAAATATCAAGAAACACAACAGAAAACTCAGAAGGTAAAACAGAAAACATTTAAAATTTGCCTCTTACAATTATCAATGCATTCCCTTAGGGTTTCCCATAGGAACCCATAGAAATCTCAATTCATACGATTAATTACATATAAGAAAACAATAGGCAAAACAGATACAATTGGGAAAAACTCCTCATACATAAGCATACAAAAAATGCAACAAACACAGGATTGGGGGCCAATCTCACTACCCAGCATACAATCTCACACCTAGAGCGAGGTTTCTCACTCCCCCTTTACCTGGATGAGCAGAAGACGGATGGTCTTGATGTGATCTAAGATCGTTCCTGAGTACTCTTCCTTAGAGCTCTTTGTTTCTCCTCTTTTTTTTTCTAACTCCTCAGAATGCAAATGAGGCAGATAGGGTTAACACTACCTGATTCCTTTCTTAAAATTAATCTATTGGGCTGGGTCAACCCAACCCATTTTCCTTCTCTTCTAACCCACTTCTCTTTCTCCTCAAAATAATTAAATAAAATAAATACATGTATATTATAAAATATTTTTCCTCTATAATAATAATATATTTCTGACCCAAAATATAATAATAAATTTCAATAACAAAATATCATATAAAATCAACCTTCTCTTAAAACATATAAATATTTATTTAAAAATACTAATAAAAATACTTATTTAATACGTACAAAATAATTGTCCAAAATAATAATTATTTAAAACGTACAAAATAGTATTTCTATATAATTATTAAAATAATTATGATCAAATATCATATAATAATAATAATAACAATAACCTTTTTGAAAACTGGGGTGTTACACCGTGCCTTGTACAAGCAATACCAAAAAAAATTTAAGCAACTCAAATGTCACGTAAGATCACTCCAATGACAGTTTCTAACAAGCACCATTGCTTATCAACAAGCAACACTCTAAGCACTTGGCTGGAGGTGCTCTAAGGACTAACTTGTTATCTCACCAAAATTTATTGGATCAAGTTGGACACCCTAACATGTTTTATCTAATTTATTGGGCCAAATGATGGGCTGGATCGAGTTGACTTGTCAATCCACTTAATTTTCGTTATTATTATTTATTATTTTATTTTTAATGTAAGTTTATGAGATTTATCATGTGAGATTTATTTTAATTTTATTATTTTTTTTTTAGTGTAATAGAGTGTTTTTCCTTTAAGAATAATGTTTAACGTTTTTCAATTCAAATTTCTCTAAATTTTTATTCTTATTTATTTTAGTATTTATTAATTTAATTCATATTTATCTTAATATAATTTATTGATAAATAATATATTTTTTACTTCCAATTTCTATGGATCTAACAGAATATGCAACAAATATTACGTTATGTGGAGTTTTTGCCCATCAACCACTTCCTTTGACTACTAATGTCAGCTAATCTAGTGATTAGGTGAAAGGTGAAAGGGGTTGGAGTAAAAACGTGATAACTCAAATTCAATGTCTTTGTAATCTTTTCGAAGAATTAAAAGAAAAACACTCCCTTGAAAAAAAAATTAAAATAACACGTCAATAACGGTCAATCTAAGCATATTCAGTTGTTAAACGTATTTGACCGATAGCTAAATCAATTGATAATCATGACTTTTCTTCTAGTGAGGTGTATTAGGCTAAATACAGCACCCAAAAACAAGTAGAAAGGCATTAGGATCAGTTTGGTCAACCCCACTATACGTTGAGATATCTCTTAAGAAAATTCAGAACCAAGTCAACCTATATATAAATCAAACTTATATTCTGGCTTGCAGAGTAGTTGGTCCTCTACTTTACAATGATCCAGAGACGTTGGTCATCAAGGCATGTATCTTCTAGAAAAATTCCAAGTTTCAATTAAGCCAAATTTACCATGTACTTTGCTTTGACCAAAAGTATAATATAAGATAAGACGGTATATAATGAGAGTATATCTTATTTTAAGAGACGAGAGATATAAATAAAAAAATTATTAGTTAAAATTAAAATTTAACAGAAACAAGTTCTCGTGTTGATCTCTTGACAAGACCAAGATCAAGCTACATCACAACCAAATATATTATTTGCTGGGCTAAAATTGTTTGTGGATTTTAACAAATATGCAGCTATGAGATCAATGCAATCTGAATTCCAAAAATGCACCAATTTTAAAGAAACAAGTGCCTCAGGTATCTTGGCAGGCCAGCTAAGCTCCTCATCCCTCTCTGTCATTTTTAGCAAAATAAATTGCAAGAAACAGAGTAAGGCCTCTGTTTAGGTTAATTGTTATGCCAAGAACATTGCTGTTTACCAAATTTTCCCACAAAATTATATGTAAAATTAATGATGCCCCAAGCCCATATTTTTTCCGATGTAGCAAGGATGAACTATTTCCTCACCAAGCCCTACGTTAACCTCAAACTTAATATTAATTAGGGAAACTAGATTTTTAGATTGTTAAATGATGGAGAAATACTTCCAAAGAGATCATTATTAGATAAATCTAAATATCTAATATGTCTAAAATATTTATTTCTGAAATAGACCAAGGATTGGTTTATAGTTTGTTTCTGTGTTAGGATACACACTCCAATTATCCTTGTTGTAGCGGGTCGGGTCCGGGGTCTAGGTCTTCTCGTCCTTCTCCGAGTAGTCCAAAATGAGGGGGGGTGCCTGCAAAGACACTCCAACGCTCAAGTGAGTGCTCGGCGTATTAAATGCGGTAGTTGAAAAATTGGTTACGTACCTCGTTGGGACTCTTTTTATAGGACTTCTTATTGGGCCGTGATTAGGGACTGGGCCCCGAGAAATTAGGGGGCTAATCCAATGCATTACATTAATTAAGCTCTTTGAAATCATCTTGGAGCCGGCACATGGTTTTTGCCGAGCATACTGACGTACTCCGTTCGATTCTCAGGTGGTCGGTATGTTAGGGTATTCGGCCAAGTGTTTGAGGGGTCGGGTGTTCGACCCAAGTGTTCGAGGGGTCGGGTGTTCGGCCCAAGTGTTCGAGGGGTCGGGTATTCGGCCAGGTCGGCCCCCATACGGTATACAACCCCCGCAGCGTTGAGGATGTGAAAGACGAAGACGGTAAGAATTGTGTGACATCCTGGTTGTCGGCGGAGAAGCAGGGGCGATTTTGCCAAGTCTCGGCATGGCGTAGCCTGGGTCAGGGCCTTGGGTGATTGAAATGTAGGCCGAGACCTCTGACCACGTGAGAGGGATCTAGGCCGATCCCTCTGACGCGTGGAGCGAATATCGCGACCTCATGGTGAGATAAATGTAGGCCGAGACTTCTAACATCACGTGAGAGATCTTAGGCCGAGCCCTCTGACCGCGTGAGAGAGATCTTAGGCCGAGCCCTCTGACGCGTGGAGTGAATATCGCGATCTCATGCTGAGATAAATGTAGGCCGAGACCTTTGACATCACGTGAGAGAGATCTTAGGCCGAGCCCTCTGACGCGTGGAGCGAATATCGCGATCTCATGGTGAGATAAATGTAGGCCGAGACCTCTGACGTCCTGTGAGATAGATCTAGGTCGAGACCTCTGACGCGTGGCGCGAATATCGTGATCTCATGGTGAGATAAATGTAGGCTGAGACCTCTGACATCACGTGAGAGAGATGTAGGTGGAGGTTTAGGGATGGGGATATGTCGAGGACTACGATGGACAAAGCCTACGCCGAGGTCCCAAGCTATTAGAGTTTGCGCCGAGGCCTCGGCGGGTGTGGCCTGCCAGGTTAGCCCTAGCGGTTACGGGTCCAACGGTTACTAAATCTGGACCGTTGGATGACCTAAATCGAACGGCTTGGGTGTCGGGACGTCTTTTCACCTCCACCATTTATTAAACCGGTCCATGAAAGTCCTCAGACTCTCTTTCTTCTCCTGACGAACCCCCGCTAAGGCTAGTGAGGTCGTCCTGTACGGCTTGCTCGTTGCGAACTGGAGAGTGAATTGGGACGACAGTTCGTTGAATGAGTCGATGGAAGAGCTCGGTAGCCTTGTGAACCAACCCAGGGCCCTTCCTTTCAGAGACGTGGGGAATATTCGACACAAAGTCGAGTCGTCTTGAGTGGAGAGAGTTGCTTGAGTCAAGAAAACATTCAAGTGCTCTTCTGGGTCGGATGATCCGTCGTACTTCTCAATCGGCATGCTTTTCCAATGGTCCAGCAGTGTTGCCTCCATTATTCTTCTAGAAAAAGGATGCCTTAGGGAGTGAACGGTGGTGTCGGCCTTGTTGGCTATCAAAGAAGTGACCGGGGTTCGGGTGACCTGGTCTGTTGGGGCGTGATAGGCGGACTCTTCCACGAGTGTAGGAGTGGACGACACGTATGTTTGGTTCAGATGCCGGAGCTCGGCATTTTGCCGACGTAGCTCGGCCAGCTCCCGGGCGTCGGCTTCTCTTTGCCTTTGGATGGCCGCCATTTCCTCGCGAAGTGCTCGCAAGTCGTCTTGAAAGTTCGGTTGAGTTTGACTGGTGTTCGACTGGACTTGCTGTATCACAGGTTCCGGTTGGGTCTGAGGCATCCCGTACGGGTAGCGCTCTTGGTGGGTCATGACGGGATTGCTTTCGGGGTTAGGAATCGGGTGAGTCGTTGTCGATTGTCCTTTGCGCGTTGTTACCATATCTCAGTCTCAGTCGTAGAGTTAAAAGGGGCTGAAAACGTCTCTTCGGCCCCACGGTGGGCGCCAAATGTTCCTGTGTTAGGATACACACTCCAATTATCCTTGTTGTAGCGGGTCGGGTCCAGGGTCTAGGTCTTCTCGTCCTTCTCCGAGTAGTCCGAAATGAGGGGGGGTGCCTGCAAAGACACTCCAACGCTCAAGTAAGTGCTCGGCGTATTAAATGCGGTAGTTGAAAAATTGGTTACGTACCTCGTTGGGACTCTATTTATAGGACTTCTTATTGGGCCGTGATTAGGGACTGGGCCCCGAGAAATTAGGGGGCTAATCCAATGCATTACGTTAATTAAACTCTTTGAAATCATCTTGGAGCCGGCACATGGTTTTGGCCGAGCATACCGACGTACTCCGTTCGATTCTCAGGTGGTCGGTATGTTAGGGTATTCGGCCAAGTGTTTGAGGGGTCGGGTGTTCGACCCAAGTGTTCGAGGGGTCGGGTATTCGGCCAGGTCGGCCCCCATACGGTATATAGTTAATGTTCAAGCTAATAATTTGGTACTTGTCTATTGTATAATGTTCAAACTATTTTTTTTTCTTTCTTAAATTCGTACTGGGGAAGATAATTGACATTACTCTTTGAAATATATTTGTGACACTTGTTTAATCTCTAAGAAATAGCTAGTTTAATAGTGTAGTTGATAATTGATATCCTCTATTTTTTTAATAGGTAAAAGAATAGAAATTATTCTAGTATGCCTAAAAGTCTCACATTGCTTAGGAGTCAGGCTAAAGGTAGTTTATAAACATCCTCCATCTTTAACCCATTGAGATGTCTTTTAAAGGACAAATCTGTGACAACCCAACAAGTGTTGGTGACCCTAACAATGATAGCAAACTTACGATAGGAACATTTGGCACTACAAGGAAGGCTTAGGCCACTTTTGCCCCTTAACATTGACTGTGGGGCTCCACCGAGGTACCTTTTAAAAGAAAAAATCGTGACGGCCCAACAAGTGTCAAAGCGGACAATACCTTGAATACGGTGTCACCGATGATAGCAGACTTATAGTAGAAACATTTCGAATTTAAAAATTTGCAATTATGTTGCAAGGTTTTCTCTTGTATTTTCTTTTTTGTTCGATAATAATATTGTTGTTTCATCACTTTTAAGCACACTCTCATCATGGAATGCAATACCCCTCATATCGTAGAAAATCGGAAACAACCCTAGTTACTTGATCCATCATTTTTTGAAGACCAAAAAGTACATAAACATATACTAATTTAATCACACTTGGGTTAACTAGCTTCATGAAATATATCACTAACAAATTGTATTATGTGATACATTTATTTATTGCCAAAGTTGCACTTTCTGTCTGTTGAAGCCTTTACACAATTTTCCTCGGTAAACCTTCCCTAACATCACTTTGATGACCTTTTACCAAAACTTTATACTACTGGCCTAGTGGCCTTAAATTTAATTTCAATTTAACAATTTTCTAAATTACTTGGTGTAAAATTTTCAAATTTCAACTCAATGCAAAAGTAATCTTTATAAAAATCATGTTTAAGAAAAACTGAAAAAGCAAACTCAATTCAGATGCCTTCTTCTGCTACGAAATCAGACACACGTATCAGTTTTCCACAACCATAGTCACGTGTATTTTCCTCGTCCCCATTCCATTTTTGTCCTTTCCACCTCAGACCTAGTTATCCGAATAATCATTAGCCTTTCTTGTGTTGGATTTTGGCAGAGATTTTTTTTGTAGCAATAATTTTTATAAAAAAAATGTGTTTTTTATGGAAGACAATTTTGCCAATTGAATCAGACAAAATCTCGCACCTAAACATGTCTCAGAGACTATTAATTAAACTAAAACAACTGATATCCATTAACTTGTGTAATTAACACTTGTTAGTTTAATACAGTGTTTTATCAGTATAAAATTGTAATATTTATGCTAAAAAAATAAATTTATTAAATAGAGGTTATATATATGGAGCAATAATCTGACTAAAAGTGCATGACATTTTATTTTTTGAAGTACGACACGACAATTTTTGGCGTTGAAATGATGGCATGCTATTCAATCAAGCTAGCTACATGCTTGCATTGATTCAGAAGATAGCAAAATCTAGAAATTGATTGCATGTTAAATCATGAGGTTTTCTGGAGAACAAAGACACAAAATACGAAATACGATCATAGGTTGACGTAGTCGCTAACATATTTTAACTAAAAAAAATATGTGAGAATATATTATTCCTTTCATTTTTTATTTATAGTCATTTAAGGTTTTCTATAGAACTTAAGAAAATAATTGATATTTTAGTTTTCAAAAATATTTATTATTTATTTTTATATTCTACCCTCTATTTTTTTATAGTATTTTGTTGGAAACATATTACCCTTTTAAATACAACATTAACTTTATTTAGGTGTTTAGAGAAAAAATAAATAAATATTAGAAATAAATAAACACATTATTCAATAAACATACATTAATTATTAAGAGTAAAAATAAAAAGAAGAAAAAATTAATAAATCATTGATTTTAGTAAAATGACAATGAAAAAAAAATGACAAATTACGACAAAATGTATATATAATTTCACCTCAACTAATTCAAGTAGAAAGTTTTTATTAGAAATTATAACAACATTTACTCTTGTATCCATGAGACAAGAAAGCAATTGTTTAATGAGGCGATGCCCATGATCTAATTTTGGACAAAGACAAGATGATAATAAAATGGCAATAGCCCACAGCGGTTTGGGCTTTACAAAGTGCATGAACCTACCCAGAAGGAGCCCACTACATGAAGACGTATGAATGTCATGTTCATGGGTGTGAAAGTGCAAAATAAGTACATCAGCATGTTAGATGTTTGTGGATTTATTAGCAGATGTTTCAACAATTTTTTTCATAAAAATTATTATTATTTTTTAAATAATATCATTAAATGTTTAAACTCACTCATAAGTGATTAAATTATTAAATTCATTACATGTGATTTAATTTACACATTATAATTTTAATTATTTTGATCTCTAAAAAAAAATTAAGCTTTATTGTTCGCAAATATTCAATAAGAATTTACTCCACCACTATATAATATTAATAAATAGGATGATGTGGCAATAATATAAATTCCTATTAAATATGTATAAAAAATTAAATTCTTATATATGTATAAAATAGAATATATATTTTAGATGAAAACATTTAATGATGTTGAGAGCAGTAATAAGCATTAAAATCAGAGACACCAAAAGTGAGACAGAAGATATGAGAAACATAATTGCATGAGCCACGACTCCCTTAACTTCATCTGCATACTCTGCTGAAGCCAGTGCCAAAGCCGTAAGAGGAAAAGAATAAGCTCACCATGCCACATTGAACTTCTTCATCGACCTTCTTAAATACCAGAGGCCTTCAAACCTGTTTGTTCAAAAAGTACACACAAAGGTAATCACTACTTTTATTTGTTTCTATATAGTCTAAGAAATAATTAAACCAAGATATCCATCCTATATTTATTCATAGCTACCTCTAAGTACATTAAACTATAAATGGCTAAAAAGATTCTGATTTTGTACAAGAGATTTTGGGTTTGACATTATCACCAAAGGAACCACAAAATAGAAATTCAAAAATCTAATTTTGAGCAAAACAATTAGATTTGTTCTTTTAAGAAAGCTATTAATAAGTCATCTAATATTAGTTGATTCAAGATTTTAAATTTAAATTTTGTGAATAAAAAAAGTAATTAAGAAGACGGATCTTATTAAAAATGATCAAATTAAATTTTTTAATAAAAATTAATCATCAATAATAATATAGATACTTTATAAATGATTTACAAAATAAAACTATTATATTATAATAGATTTCATCTTGAAATAAATTGACATTAAGTGAAAGAAATTAAATTAATTACCAGACACATGAAAAAGAAGATGATAGTCTGATCAATATTTATCTATTTTACCATGCATATCAATTTTGTAGAGTTGGTCCAAGTTTGGTAGGTCTTGTGGAATGTTTTATTGTAACCTAAATTGTCTCAATATCCTGTCGATTAGATGTCACTCTACAATTGTAAAACATATAAGAAATATCCTTGCACGGACAACAAGAGAAACCTTAAAATTAATTAAGCGGCGGTTTTCGATATGGCGTCCATAGAAACCATAAGAGGTCAATATAGTTTACAAATAAATACATAAATGATTAAAAAAATAAATAAAGTCAACCTCTTTTTGATTTAATCGATCAAATAAGATACTGATGGAAGAGTATGGACCAAAGGTCCAACCACTAGAGCTATGGCCAGGAGATTACATGAAGATTTGATTGCTTCAGAACTTGGTGGACGCAATGGGCTTTGTGGGCCTAGGGTACTCTTCACATGGGCTTTACAGTGACTACCATTATTATTGTTTCCAATATGTAGTATAGGCTTTACATTTTTGGTCTTGTATTTTGGACCATCTAGATTAGGGTTTTTAGGCCATAGGCTTAGTGGGCCTATTTTTGGGCTTTATGGGTCTTGAATATTTTGATACCCAATATTGGGCTCATTTTGTTCCTTTTATTATTTCCTATTGTTTGTATTTGATTGGTCATTGGATTTAGGCCATTAGAGTGTGAGTGTTGAAGAAATACTAAAATAGGTAAGTGAGGCTAAATCTATGTTTCATTTAGTAGTCATTTAAGATGAATTTGGGTCACATGTTTTAAGCCAAGTGTGACTGAATATGTGCACGCCCAAATCCATCCTAAATGATATTTAGATGCATGGAGGCTCCTAAGATCACGGCCATGCACATGGTGGCCGAGAATTTAAATTCAAATCTCATTTGAAATTCAAATTCTTGGCGCCAATTGTGTAGCTTGTGATTTACGCCACTCTTGCTAGCTTCTGGTCTTGTATATAGTTCATTCCTTCACATTTGTAATCACTTTTGCCATTTGAGAAATCTGAGTATACACTTCAAGCATTTTCTCTCCAAAAGTCACCGTTTTAGCTTAAGGAATCCTAAAGCTTCTAAGGGTAGCCGTGAGCACTCATTTGTGCTTCTAGCTTGAGTGCTTCCTTCTTAGTTTAGATTCACTCTAAACTTGTCTTCATAGCTAGTTCATCTTTCCGAATTCAAGATTGAAGGAAGAAGATTGTGTTAAAGGAGTAAGGCAAAGGAACATCAACTATCACTTCACCTCCTTCACTCCATCAGATACATATCAATTTTACTGCATATGTGGGAATTTAGTTTTTTCCATCGGACGAGACCACCTTAAATCATATGAAAACATTTATTATTGTTAATATATGATTTAAATAGAAAATTAGACATAAAATAAGACATACCTAAGCACAAGCGAAAATCTAAGTCTTTATTCAACATCCTCGTTTGAGAACTCTTTAATACGTGGAGCAATGCATATGATCCAATCCCACGCCCATGATTGCAAAAGTAACATGCATTTTCCAGTATCTATCTTCTTAGGTGATATTGTATGATCTAAAGAACGATATAATGAAGTCAATGTTGTTGAAACTCAATTGATTTCTAACAATTTTCAAGTCTTGTAATAATAACAAATACATCATATGAACTTTGATGTTGATTTATTTGGCATCAGAAATCCACCTATAAACATCATTATATGTGCTTTAACATGTTGTGCAATGACTACTTCATTGACATCATTGGATAGTTGTTGGAATTGAGAGTTAAGCCATGATAAATAAATGGTGTTGCCTTTAATGTGTTCTCTTGGTGGTATTACCCCAAGTAACATTTCACAAGCAGGAGCCAAATTACCATTGGTATAACTAGTGATAGGCTCGCCATCAATTGGGAGGCCAAGTTACAAAACCACATCTTCTAAAGTAATCGTTGTCTCTCCATGAGGAAAATGAAACATATGTATCTCAGTTCTTTAGCATTCTACTAAAGTTGTAACTAAATGATAATTTATCTCAAATTTTCCAATGGTAAGGACATGACCAAAACCATATTGATCAATTAACTATCTCACACAAGGATCTAATGTGGCTAGATTTTTGAAAGCCCATATAGCATGACGCCTTGGACAAATCAATCTGTCAAGTCCCTCCCATACTTTGGTTGAGATATGAGTATTTTGAAAACACAATAATGACCCACTGACTAGTCTAGGTTGAACATTTTCCATTTTCTTGAAATGAAGGTGTAGAAGTGATATGGAGTGAGTGAATGTGAAAGAAAGTGTAGAAATGAGAATATATTTGTTCAACACTAAAAGAGTGTATATGCAATCACTTCAACTTTAAGTTGTGAGTATATATGTATAATCGTGAGTGTGGAGAATATATTTGTAATATGTGCAAACATGAAAAGAGAATATGTGTGTGATTTGTGTGTAATTTACTTCAATATCTTTTAGTCAAAGCAATAATGTCAAAAAAGAAAAAAAACAATAATATACTACAAATAATATGTGAATAGTTTGTGCGTATGTATGTCATTTCATTCATATATATATGTACTACAAATAATAGTAAAGTAAAAACAATAATGTAGTGATCAAATTTGGTTCGTATGAGTATTGTTTAAGTTAATTAGTCTTTGCGGAAGAAAATAAAGTGTATAAAATTAGAGAAAATAATTATTCAACATAGGCATGTTAAGCTTACTTTATTTTGGTGAATTGTTAAACTTGCTTATATGACTGTATAAACTAGGCTAGTGTTTATCGTGTTAAGTTTAATCATGTGATTAATTAGGGTACCCGTTATTACCAAATTGAGTCCATGATATGATGCTTCATTCGAAACCCTGAATAAAATCAATTGTTGAAAAGAGGTTGACACACGTTTACGCCCATTTTACATATATTATTATTGAGACTTGAGAGACAATGAAGCATGAGGCACATGAGTTATTTAACATTCTTAATCTCCTCAAGTTTGTGATATGGTTAGAGTCAAACGAATGACGGAGTGTGTTGTGGGGGGATCATAAAACGCGGTCTGCAACGCAGCATAGCCCCTGGCAAAGCGAAACTTGCCAGTCCCAGACAGCACAGAAAGCTCTTTGTAACTCTCACGCTGACGACTAACGCCTTGGATCTCCAACGAGCTTCCACTGTACTGCGAATTCGTGAACACGATCGAAAGCACCACGTTCACGTTGTTCCCCTCGTGGTCCGAAGCCGTAAGCAGCCCTTGGGCCCGGCCCACTACTGTGGAGCCTGGGCTTGGGCTCATCATGACAGGGTCATCAACCACGAATATGGTCCCAAATGTGTTGTAGGACCAGTCCTTTCCCTTGATGCCAGTCACTGCAGCAACTGTCGCATTAGGCCCAGACGCATAGTCTTGTAGGTATAGCACCATCGTTGTTTGATTAGCCACAGGCTGAGGCAATTGCCCATAGCCTTCGTGCATGACTGATATCAAAAGCACTGAGAGGTACAACAATTTCATTGCTGATCTAAATGATTTTTTTGCTACAAAATGTTCATGGATTTGGTCTGCATAATTGCCTGCTATTTATATTCTTTTATCTTATGATTTTTTTTTTTAATTTTTTTGGTGTGACATGGATCACGTGAGTAGGAGCAACAAGATACAAATTAGAAACCGAAAGTGAAGGTTTCCTAGGGAAAAGAGAAGGGGTTTTACAGAAAAGTGGCAGTTTAAAAGGGAGGTTATTATTTATCATGATGGTGTCCAACGCGAATTGAGCTAGATTAATGATCATCCAATGTGGTCAACAAAAAACGGACGCAAAATGAGCGTTACAATAGGCTTTTTCCTCTTGCTGGGGGCATACAATTTCTTGAATACTTTTGTTTCATTCACTAACATGAGGAAAATCGTGTTTGGTTACTTAAGGCTATAAACGTGAGAAGACGAAGTAACATCACATGATATGTGCTTGAGCTTTCATGTGGAGGCAACGCATGATTGCCACGGGTGTGTATATCCTTGTATGCAAATGTACATGTTTGGAATGTCGTGTGAACTTAATCAAAGAGAGATTCTCTCATTCTAAAGTAGAAAAATAAGAAATATTAAGTAGTAACAACTTGTATCATTTAACTAAAATGTTCAATACTTATATTTTGGTTTGAAGTATGAAATAAATTATGTTGAGAGAAAAATATTCACATATTTTTAAAAATTTCATAAAATTCTCATATATATATATATAAATTTCTAATTCTTAATTAACTTGTGAGTTAATTCTTAACTTCACCTTTATATCATTTATATGTTATTATTCTCACTATATTATCACGTTTAATATTAACATCATTCATCAATCAAGTTAATACTTCACTGTCTCCATTACTTTCACCACCTATGTTATATCATTTTCATTCAAGTTTTTTTTATATATAAAATTTTCCAGTTTTCAAAGTTTTTTTAAAGACTTTATGGTGTTTATGGTAATATTTTATATTTAATATCAATATTTAAAATAAATACTTAAAATAATTTTTTTATGTACATGATGAAAAGTTATTTTATCCTAGCAAGGATTTTAATAATACAAAGAATTTAAATTAATTTATCTAAACAGATGATTTTGAAAACTGAAAGAATTTATTTGAAATAATTAATTTCTTAGTATTTTAAATTTCTTAAATTTCAAACTTCTCTATACAAATACTTCGTCAGAGAATTGGTACTAAATTAAAATAAGAGTAAATTATACTAACATTTCATAAGATTTTGTGAGAATACACACAATTTCTTGTTTTTTCTACTCTTTCACTAGCTCTTCAATTGTTTTAAAAATATTACAACAAAATTCTTTACCATTATACTAACTTCTTAAATTTTAAAAAAAATTACACTGTATGTCTTCTATTAAGGAAGTTATTGTAAATAAGTAGAGGTAATGTGAAAATTTACGACCTTAAAGAGTAGTATTAGTGTAATTTACTCTTAAAACAATTCACTATATAGCAAGTAGTTTTAAATGATGATAGAAAAATAAAAAAATAAAACTACACAATCAATCAAGGTGTTTATGTCAAGGTTGGATCTATATTCGGCGATGGAGAAGAGCTCGAAGTAAATCATAGGTCATTTTGTGCAATATTTTAAAAATACGTGTAATTATTAGGCTTCATTAATTTAAATTAAAAAAGGATTGTTTCATTTAAATTGAAGTAGTGCTAGTTAATTTCATTCAAATTCAAGTATATATTAACTATAATGATATGAGTTTTCATAAGTTTTTTTTTTTTAAATGATGCGACCCTTTTTAAATATATATTACAAAATAGTTATAGATATTAAAGGGATGAAAGTACTTCATGCCTCTAATAATTATATACGGATAAATATTAAAAATTGTAAAAGATATAAGAATTTTTTTTATTTTTTTACATTCAAGGATATAAAAGTCCATTAAAAAATGGAGACCAAAAGAATGATTACTAAAATGTATTCCTAGTATAATAGATATAGATGCAGTTTATTTTTTTTTGTAAATAATAATTTTTATTTAAATCAGTTAAATAAAATTACTAAATTATTCTATGCTAAAAGAAAGAAGTGTGCACTTATTATATAATACATTAAAAAATAAAAATACCTTAAAAATTGTATACGCGATTTGGTTTTTATATTCTTTTTAAACTTTTTAATCTCTTAACTAATTGCCTCAATTATTTTTTACTTTTTAAAGTTGACTATCCAATTTTTTTTCTTATTTTTTATAGCAAAGGCACGAAAATCTTATTTTTCATGAACTATATATAAAGGTAATAGCCTTTATAATATTAATAAATGCTCCTTTTAGGGTTTGAAATTTATCTATAATATTATTAAAGAGGATACATTGATATGATGTCCATATTCTTTTTTGAACTTTTTTACCCTCCTAACTAATTTACTTAATTATTTAATTTTTTTAAAATTATCTTAGCAAAATCTTTTTCTTCTTATTTTTTTATAGTAAAGATATGAAATGTCTTTTTTCACTAGTTATATATGAAGGTGATAACCTAATTTGATGTATATAATTTTTGGATAATTTTATTTTTATAACAACTTTCAATATAAAGGTGAAAATAACCTTGATTTAAATTTAAATTTTTACTCGTCTATAATTTGTCATGTTAAACTAACCACAATAAAAAATGATTACTTTTCCATCTTAATATTTTTTCTTTTTAAATTTTTGATTATCTTCTCATCTTTTATCATGATCCGATAAACTTTCTTTGTAAACAGGAGAAAAATAAAATTATTTTTTTTCAAAAATTAAAATTAACTTTTACTTTTACATAAATTAGTTTTAGATAAAATCTTATGTAGTAACTTCTCCAAAATATGATTTTTAACCTATGTATAAATTCTTTTAAACAAATTATGTAAAAATTAAGAAACTAATTTCATTTATCTATTTTATCTTTTTTTTTTCTATAAGTAGTATATATAGGGAAAAAATTTATCAATAAAAATTACCATAACAATAAAAAATTTTGAACAAAAAAATTAATAGATATATTTTATTTTTCTGTCATTTATTCTATTTTTGATAGACGATATATATATACCAAGCAAGATGATTGAAGCTAAGTGCATGCATTGGATAACAGGGAAAAGCAAAAAAACTGGAAGCAAAAGGATAAAGTGTGCATTCAAGTCCCATTTTCATAAATGATTATTGGTGGTTACTGGTTACGTATAAGCAAAAGCAACCCCTAGCCAAATGAGACTATTAGATTTGAAAGCTTTCTCAAGACAGTGATCTCAAATTTATAGTCAAGCGAATGACAGAGTGTGCAGTTTGAGGGTCATAAAACGCAGTCTCAAACACAGCATAGCCTCTGGCAAAGCGAAACCTGCCAGTCCCCGACACCACAGAGAGCTCTTTATAGCTTTCGCGTTGACGACTCACTCCTTGGATCTCCAACGTGCTTCCGCTGTACTGCAAGCTCGTGAACACAATCGAAATCACCGCATTCACATTCGCAGCGTCCTGGGCCGACACTGCCAGCACGCCCTGGGCCCGGCCCACCATAACCGAGACCGGGCTTGGGCCCAGCATCACGGGGTCGTCCATTGCGAATATGGTTCCGAATTCGTCGTAGGTCCAGTCCCTTCCGTTCAGGCCCGTCACTGCGCTAACGCTTGCGTTCGGCCCTGTTGCTGTGTCTTGGAGGTAGAACACCAACGTTGTTTCAATCGCTTGTTGACCATTAACTTCATAGAACATTGTTGTACTTGTGCATAAGGATATCATGAGCAATGTGAAGGACAAGAATTTGGTTGGTGCCATTTCAGAGGGGAAATTTTTATGAATTGATTTTGGTTTGTGAAATTGGATGGAATTTATAGCGCTAGGAGGCGGAATTTGCGTGTAAAGGAAGAGGTTTTGTGATTTGTTATGCGTTAAAGGATTTTTCTTCTCTTGTTTGTGTGTCATCTATCATGTGAGTGTGAGTTAAGGTTCTCTTTTTTCTCCTGCTATGCCACCATTTACAACTTGTCAATGCTTTGTTTTATTTATTCATTAACTTGAGGAACCCTGTTTGTTGAAGGTTTTAAACGTGATGAGACGAACTAACGTCTATCACATGAAATGTGTTTCACCTTTCTTCTGGCTGTAAAAAACATAATGATTGTTACAGGTATCAGCAAGACCCTGAGTACACCAGTAATTTGGACGTTATTATAAGTCGTTAAGAGCATCGGGAATCGGGTTATTTATAAGCAACTCCCTGTGCCACATCAGTGTCATGTCAGCCCTAACCCACTTTATGCGTTGCTTAAATTTTAGCAGAGTTATTTGTACAAGTAACTTTGCTAAAATTTAAGCAACCCATAAAATGAGTCAGGGCTGACATGGCACTGATGTGGCACAGGAAGTTGCTTATAAGCAACCTCATTACAGATACTCTAAGATCTTCTAAAAAAAATTTAAAAAAAAACGGCTGAATTAGGTAACACTTCTTCCGAGTCTTGATCTTGTATAATAAATTATTTACAAATGTTGTTTAAATAGACATAATTAAAAATCTAAAATAAGCACATTATTTGCTCTTTTCCCCCCAAATTAAGGACGTTCGGGCCCGTAAGAGAGGCAGTTTCTTGCAATGGTAGAATCTGAATATTTTAGTAGTAACATAAAGGAATTAAGTGTATATTTGGTTTGATGTTTGAAACTTGTGACCTAAGTAACTGATAAAAATATTGTGCCTACATATTATACAAATGAAATTTCTTATTGCATTGAGTGTGAAACACAAACAAATAATTTTTTTTTTAACTTTGATTCAACTGAACTTTCTAACCATGGACGACTACCGATTTCATAGGATATCATTTTGAAGTTTTTCGAATTCAGTTCTAGTGTAAATAAGTTTACTTTATCAATAACATGAGCTGCTGTATATTTACTTGATAAATTCTTTTACTAAAATAAAAACATCTTATTATTTGAGATTGAAGTATTAAACAAATATAAGAAAAGAATACCAATGTAAACATAACATTACGCAGATTAGTGCATTGTAGGCTCCTGTTCTCCTCGACTATCAATCTATCATTAATCTTAGGACCATAACATTTGTTGCACGCAAACCATGAATATAGTAGTAACTCAAAACTCTCGTAAGGCAATAAATATGTGTTCCTTTATTATCATCTTACCATAATGAACAATATGGTTATAGGCTGACTAAATCACCTATACGTGCATTAGCTAATAATATGTGAGCTGCTTAAAGTACAGCAAGTTCACTCAATCTGTCTTTAGATACTTGGTATTTACAAGCGTGACCTCATTAAGAAAACATCTGGCACTCAAACGGAGTTATAACAAAAGATAAAACTGTCTTTCTAGATATTTCATCATTCACGTGCTCTTTTTATTATCAGGGTCAAAGGCCTGCATCTGACTCCGCAGACTCTGATTGTCTTCCAAGAGGCGATCATACTCCATAAGGAACCCCTCAGATTGCTTTTTAAGAGCCTCTACTTCACTTTTCAAAGTCTTAGCCTGATCTCCTTTTGCCTCGCATTCAGATTCTAGTTTCTTAATTGTGGACTTCAATGTACCAATTTCTTCACTCAATGCTTTATGTTCCTCTGTATTGCCATTTTTACCATCTTCAAAACTTCGGCTTTGTTTCTTAATAGCTTCCATGGTCTTCCTCAGTAAACGAAGCTCTCTAATGTAATGGTGCAACCTATCAATCATCAGAGAGAGGAATAGCACAAACCCTGCACAAGTTATATGTGAAAGATCAAATTCCAGAACTAAAATATCCATGAACAAAAAAAGAGTAAAGTAAATAAAGAAGCATGCAACTCAACACTCATAACACGGATAACAGCTAAACCATCCCCAACAAAAGAGAGAGGGAGAGAGAGTCTACATATGGGGAATCTTGGAAATAGTTTTAAAGGAAGGGAAAGAAAATAAAATAATATTTAATCAGCAGGGGTAGAGATACACCCACTGATAACAAAGAGGGGGCAAATGCTGCCACTTCAATTATAGTGTTATCCAGTTATGCTGTTATTTAAGCTTCAATGTATTCAATTTTACCCCCATTTAATATTTAATTTTGTTCTTCTCATGTGAAAGAAGATATTTCCTCACTACCCAAAAATTTTAGTTCCGTCACTGTTATGCCAGAGGTTGTATCTATCATAAACAGATATGGGAATAGACAGATTAGATAAGTAATTCATAGAATTCAAGCCAGGTGAATGCATTGGAGAAAATGCTTCGTGAATTATTTGATTCAATGGTGCCTCTTGAACTCTAAAGGAAAATTTTAAGAAACGGCCATGAGACTAGCAATGTGTTACAGTACATGATGTTGGGTAATAAAGTACCAACAAGCACATAAAAGTGTACAAAAGTTGAAAATGTGCAGTAAATGAGTGAACATGTAAAAAAAGAAGAAATTAGGAATGAAAGTAGCAATAGGCACCTATTAAGGAAAAGATGATAGAGTGATGTGATTTTGAATGGACTTTCCACTCACCGCGAAGAATAATTGAAATTATTGGACTTGATAGATTGGTATCAATATCACAGAGTCTCACATAAGATGGCTTGGCAATATGATGAGGCGACAATTAGAAGCCCCAATAAGGAGCCCAATAAATAGAGGTACACAGAGATCAATGAAAAGTCAAGAAATTAAGGTTATGTTTGGATGAGTGATTAAGGAGGGAAAGCCAGAAAGGTTATAGTTAGCATTTCCCCTGTTCAGGAACCTTTTAAAAATCCTTTCCCATATTTGAGACAAAGGGGATGAAGTTCTTCAAAACCCTCCCTTACCTACTTCTGAGTTCCCACAATTTGGAGAGGTCATTTCCTTTATATTCCTTCCCCATTAATCTCTTTTGTTTTCTTTTACTTCCTAACTCCCAAACACACCCTGAAAGCTAGATCTAAATGACCTTTATCAAACATAATGGTGTCCTTTATCTGACTTACCAACTTAAGAAGAGGATATTGTTTGAAATACCAATGACAAGGGAACGAAAAAAAATGCCAAACAAAGCTAGCCATTGATTTGATGAAATGATCTTATAATATGCTTTCAACAAATGAAAAAGAATAGGGATACTCAATCTTATGATCTTATCATAGCATTATACAGCAAACAAATTGCCTATACAAGATTTATCAGAGCTCCAGATAACCATAGCGCTATCAGTCCATTATTTAGATTCATAGTTTGAGAGCCTTATCATGAGATAGATAAATAAGTTTGGCAACTAAACCTTATTGCAAGACACCCATGGAATTCAAAACCTTATAATCTAAAAGCTTGTGAGCAATCAATCAATCCACATCTATTTTAGCAATTAGGTGAGATAATTAACAACCTGTCATCGTTTTCTCTTCCCTTTCTTTGTTCTGATCTCTTCATAAAAATTATTTCCCATTTATTCTTGTTAATCCATGCCAACTTTTTACCTCTTAACATCCCACAATTCAAATAATCAACAGTCCACTACATTCAAAAGGTTCCTATGCACAACCGTTAAACATCCACTGCCACGTAAAATCATGAAAGATTATAATTGAAAAAGCCAATTGCCAAGTAGACAAAGATATTGCTCGCATCAAATACCCTTTGAAGCAATCAATTATACGGGGAAGCTCAAGCCTTAGACGTCCTTAACCACTCCCACCCAAAATAAAGTCCCATCACATGAAAGTTTGAAACAAGCCACCCAATATTGAATCATTGACGTCAACTGCTAAATCAAATACCAAGCAAGTAAAGCCCACGTTCACCATTCACGTGAGCCACACCGGCGTAGACAAACAAATAGCACTGAAGAAAACACTCCTATATATAAACAGCAATCAAAATTAACTATCTTTAGATTAAAAAATACGAAATTTGCTTAAAATTCATCTATCAAAGTGATCACAACAACATCAGCACAGAGCAAGTCACGACAGTAATCACTCACAATCACTCGATCCACAAATCAATCCTTAGCTAAGCACTGACTCCTACAAGGAATTCCCCTTTTTTCCACAATTACCAAAAACAAAAAAGTCAAACACTTGAACCTAAAGCAACAAGCATAGAAAAGGGGGGTTTGGGAGAAGAAGCGAAAAAAGGGATTTTGAGAGATACCCATGAGAGAAGCTTCGAGCATGTGCTTGGACATGAGGACTTGGTCGGTGGGGTTGACTATACCGGCCTCGAGGGTGCGTTGCTGGATCTTGGCCATGCTGTAGAGGCTGGAGGCGAGGACCACCACCAATGTGGCGCCGACGGTGGACACGACGACGGGGCCGCGACCGCGCTTCACGCGATCCAGGGAAACGATGACGAGTTTTCTGAGAGGGGTTTTGAAAACGAGGGTGAGAATGAGAAGCATTTCGGCGAAAATGGCAGTGTAAAGTAGCTGCAACATCTTTCTCTGAACTGAACTGAACTGAACGAGGAATCACAAATAGAAATAGAAATAGAAAATTATAAATAGAAGGCAAGAGAAGAGAAGAAATGAGAAGCTCGTCGGTTCGTTGGCTCGGTCAGGGTCTGCGCTGGTCCAATCAGATCAGGTCACAAGTCTTTGCAAAATTTGCTTCCAAAACTTTTCATTTCAACCTTTTATAATACTCGTGTTATTTTTTTTTTTTTTTTTTTTTTTTTTCACAGATCACCTATTGATATTGATATAAGTGATAATAATTTATATTTTTAATTAATTAAGATATCTAAAATTTAAATATTAGTTTTAATGTAAAATAGATTATATTAGAATGCAGATAATTTACTGTCGTAATAAAAAAAGCATTACATGTCTTTAATGTGATTGGTACTGTTTTTAATTAGAATTAAAGTTTTGTTTTATTAATTTTTACAAATATATATTACTAAAATATATAATAAATATAAGTGTATTTTAATTTAAATTTTAATTAAAAATTTGTATCAATACCTTAAAAAAATTACCTAAATTTTATATATTTTACCGATATAAATCGGAATAATTTTATTAAGATACAATTATACAAATTTCTGCTTATTATTTTTAATTCTTACCGGTAAGTTGAGACACTAGAGGTTTATAATAGTCATATTTTATCTTGAAAACTATATATCTTCTATTTTATATGATTAAATTTTACAATAAACATTTAATTTTAATATATAAAATAAATTTATAATATATAATTTATGTTATAATATAAGATTGTTTTATTATTGATAATTTATAAAAACAAAAATTAAAATTAAAAAAAGCTAATATGTCTAAAAAAAACTTTAAAGATGTTCTTATCGAAGAAAAATTCTATAAACGTGGTGAATATTGTTGAAATTCTCAACCATTCAAACATGCCGAATAATACTTCCTTAAAAATATTTTAATGCAAGATAATTAGAATAATAAATATAATGCATTTAAATGGTAATGTTGTATTTTTTAATATTTACTTTTAGTCTGACCAATATTATTTTAAGGTTTTTTTTCCAACCTAATTCATAATAGACCTTTGAGAGAAAAATTTGTCCTAAGTGAAAATTAATAAATAATTTTGTTTTTTAAGTGAGAAGCATGATAATAAGTTAATAAATTAGATACACGATAATCCAAAAATATACTTTTTATTCTTTCTTCTCGTAAATTAGAAATCAAATTTAAATCAATTGAACGATGAAATGAAAACTGACTAAAATGAATTACTTAAATTTTCTCACTAGCTAATCTTTAGTTTAGATATCTTTTATTAATGAAAATTATTATAACAATAACGAACTTAAGACCCAAAGTTTAAGCATTCTTTAATAAATACTAAATTGCATTCCACATTAGTATCATGATTGTCAGAAATTTAGACTTTGGGTAAGAGCAATTTTTCATGCAAATGGAGAACAATATATATATATATCCCATTCTAACTTTTTATTTTTTTTATTTTTTTAATAGAGTTGGCCCTATCAGCCAGCAGACCAGTCCGGTCTAGGTCTATTTAGTCAATAAAATTAAAATTCTCTGATTCTATTTAAGTTATTTTCTTAAAGTTTAATCTAATTTTTTTATTAATTAAGTCTAAATCGACAACTTTATGTTTTTATTAGGCTCTTAAAATTAGTATTATTTATTTTTATGTTTATCCGACCCATGTGCAGCTTCATGACACAACTATAATTCTAAAAAAAAAAAAGGTTTTCATATTTACTAGCATAACATCTCATACACACTTCATAGCAACACAACATAACACAAATAGAACAAAAGATAATTAAGTTATGAATATGAGAAGAGATCATTTTATTTTAGAAATAAGTTTACCTAAATTTATTTCGTCCAATAACTCATGTTTTACATCAAATTTTAAAGATCCAACCATTCAATTTAAAGTTTTTAATGCATAGATCAAATATGCAAATTTTGAGAAAATTTAAAAATTATTTAATACTTCATTTCATTAATTTAAATTGACGGGTAATCATAAAATCATTTTATACATTGATTTGAATTAATGAAATGAAGTATCAAATGATTTTCAAATTTTCTCAAAATTTACAGATTTGATCTATGCATTAAGAACTTTAAATTGAACGGTTAGATCATTAAAATTTGATATAGAACATGAGTTATTAAACAGAGTAAGTTTATATAGACTTATTCATGGAATAAAAAGTGAATCTTATGATATTATAATCTTGACACATCAATGATAAAGTTTAACACAAGTTTCAAGTGTATTCGCAGATAGAAATATACTAAATAAAGTCATAACATATTTTTATGTTTGTCACTACCGTCATCTCCAAAAAGTAAAACTCATATCAGTTATGAATATTTTGTTTTGTTGTTCTAACATCACTTGCTCCAATAACAAAAGATACAATTATTGTAATCTGCAAAAGAAATAACACAAGTAAGCTTATTTTAAAATAAAACTTAGGTTTAGGAGAAAGTGAACAAAACATTCATCCTATAATTTATTCATCTTCATACTTTTACACACACAATCATCATTATAGAAAAAAATCACATAGATATATGTATATCATGTCATTCATTCACTACCTAAAGGAGATTTTGAATGTCTAAGTGATTAACATAGACATATCCCTTAACGTGGTACACGTCTTCCCCACCAGGGGGGGTCCTAGGACTATGGAAGACTTATGTTTATCTCCACAAGTTTGAGGTTGTGGGTGGTGGCTTGCCACAATTAGGTTTGCAACCACCATAACCTCACGTACGTGGAATTTACTTGCACTTCTATTCTCTAAACCTATTCAACATTAGTGAGCACCAAAACCTTGTAACACTAAATTGAGGCTCTACCAAGTAGTCACAATTTATATGTCTCTACTCATATGTAACAACAAATAGAAGATAATTACTATAGTAAAACTTATGTATCTAAATAAGTTTTTATTCTGTTAGTACAACTTAAAAAAAAAAAAGTTTGAATGTTCAAATCACAATTATTGTTAATTATAGAAATTTTGTAAAATTTAATAAATTATTTAAAATAAAAAATCAGATAAGTTTTAATGATTTAATTGATTCAAAAGTAAAAAATCACATTCAAATTCTAAAAATTATATAATAAAATAAAATAACAATAAAAAATAAATGAAAAAACAATAAGTTGTAAAGAATTACCAAAAAAAAATTAAGTTATAAATAATTGATTCAAATGTATATCTTGACGGTTTGTTGTGATTTTTTTTCTTCAAACGTAAGGTATAAAACTCATTTTTTGCGATTACAATATTGGGATTCAAAGTTTTTATTATGATATGATTTCATTAATTTCAACTCTTGTTAAGAAATCCAAGTTATGTTGAAATATTAACTAACAACCTTTGATAAAAATTTTCCAACAATTTTTTATATTTTAAACACGAGTAAATATAAATAATTTGTACCAACTACCAATTATAATATACCAATTTTTTTACAAGATGATACATATACCATTAAATACTACTAGATGTTATGCTTATTATATTTGATTTTCAAATTGATTGATCTATTAAACATTCGGTGTTATTAATTAAATTTATTTGACTTTATTAATGGCTTTTGAATGACATTAACTGATCATTGAAAATAATTCAATTTAATTAATTAGATTTATTTGACTACATTAACGATGTTTGAAAGATATTAAAAATAACTATCAATAAATTAAGAAAAGAAATTAAAAATAACTATATTACAAAACTATCAATTTAGTTGATTTTTAACAATTAATCAATTTCGTTGATGCTGGAAAATCTATTTACTTTGAAAAATAATTTTTAATTAATTTCAAAAAAAAAATATCATTACATATCCAATGATTCAAATTGAACTAACTAAATTAACATCAAATTGGTTTGATTTGAATTAAGAAAAATAAATTATAAGTTTTAGAATCAATTCAAACCAATTCAATTTAATTAATTTAAATTAAATTTTCACTCAAACCTAAATCAACCTGATCTGTACACATCCTTACAATCTAACCTGCTTAAGACTCTACTACAATGGAAATAAGAAACATTAAATGGGTTGGTCCAAGTGCCCATTGAAAATATATAAACGTTTTTTAAAAAAAGTTCAAATTGAAAGAATTTTTTTTGTCTTTTCCTTTTTAAGCAATGGAAACATGAAAAGAAAATAAATACATTAAAAAAAACATAAATATTTTAATAAAATTAAATATTTTAAATAAAATATCAAATTCTTAACATTTCAATGATGAATTTAATGGTGTTGCACTCAGTATAATAAGTTTTGTACAATAAACTAATAAAAAATAATAATTTCTATGATTTTTAAGATAATTATTGTAAAAATTAACAAACTTAATATATATAGTAAATTGTGATTCGTAAATTATGTAAAACTATTTTACACTATCAGTTATCATATTAATAAACTCATCAATATTTACACATTTTACCAAAAATACCAAAATTTTAATGTTTTAAAATTGAAAATTTCATATGCACCAAATATCAAAAACTAAAATTCTTAATGTCTTGAAAATTTTAAAGTCTAAATATACCAACTAAATATCAAAGTCTTAGTATTTTAAAAAAAGAAACATTTTTGTTAAGCAGGCTATCGTGGTCTTTGCAGGTTAAGCATGCAAAGGCTGTATATTTCATAAGTTGAGCTAAAAATATAATATAGTTAGACAATTTAAAAAAAATAATTGTTTTATAATTGCACAGGCCATGAGCTTAATAGGCCAGTCTGTGGATCTTGGATTACATTACTAACGATTTTTATTAAATATATATCCATTAATTAATAATACACTTTCTTTATTTTTTTTTAATTATTCCATAAATACTCTTTTCTAGAGAAATATTTTTTAGAGAAAAAATATACATAAAAAAAGTACTTTCTAGAAGATAAAAAATACATTTTTAAAAAATAAAAATAAATTTTCTAAAAGTACTTTTGAGAAGTATTTTCTTTTTCCAAAAAATACTTTTTGAAAGAAAAAATATACTTCTAAAAAGTACTTTCCTAAAACAAAAACAAAAACTCCTAAAAAGTACTTTTTAAAAGATAAAAATATACTTTTGAAAATAAATTTTTAGAAGAGAAAAAAAATCAAAAAATAAAACTTAAAAAAGAAAAAGGAATATATATGAAGAGTGGCTAGAGAAGGAAAGAGTATGGGAAAAAAATAGTAAAAGAAGAAAAGGTGAATGATAAATCTAGTTTTTTGAAATAAAACTTATTTTAAAAAGAAAATAAATTAAAAGAATATTTTAAAACATTTTGAAAAAATTGAAATAATAACGTATCTATGGAAAAAGAGAAGTTTATACAACATGTCTTATTAATCCTCGTCCTTGTAATTTAAGTTTTTTTCAGTATTTTTTATTTAAAAGAATCATTCTTATTAAATTTAAATATTTTTTTAATCATTTTCATCAAACACTATTACAAAAATATTAATTTAATGATGCGATGTAAAAAAATTATTATGTAATGATTAACTATTGCATCATCGTTGTACAGTCAATCTCTATATTTAACCAACGTTTTTTATGTTTGACAATCAATTTATAAATGATGGATTAAACTTGGTGGAATTTTTATTAAACATTATATTATTTATAATTTTATATTAAATGTAAATTTTGTAATTAGTAAATTAAAAGTTTATATTATTTTATAATGTATATCAAATTTTATTAAAATTAAACAATAATTTTAAAGTATTAAAGTGTTCATATTTTATTATATTTTAAAATGTATATATTACGTCAATTTTATTTTATAAAAATGAAGTATCAAATTATTTTAGATTAATATAAAACTTTACTTATATAATTTAAGAGTAAAGAATTTTCAATTTAATAATTATAAAATTTATAAAATTTATATTTAATATAAAATTATTGAACAATATAATACTTAGTAAATGTTATACCAATCATTTGAAACCTCTTTCCATATATTATATATATCTCAGCTAAACGATGTCAAGTATATATACTCATTTTTAAAGTAACTCTCTCGTAACTTATTTATTTTGTATACATTACTTGAAAACTTTATAAATATAAACTCCTTATCACCTGAATTAATAGGTGATGTTGAATCAATTTAAATTTTTTTTTTTAACCTATCTCTGGCTAACTTACTAGAATAATATTTTTTTGAAATACAATCAACTTTTATACACAACGCAACAACAGTCAACTTAATTTTATACATAGAAATTTTGAAATTGATCATTGAAGAACTTACATTATAATTTATATATATTTTATACATATCAATTACTTTTCATTATAAATATGTTTTTATAATGCATTAAAACATTTATAATAATATATCTTTTCTGTTTAATGCATTATAAAAATGTCTCATCTTTAACAAAAAGGGTAATAGATTTCCGCTGCCACATCTTTTCTGTTTTTAAAATAAAGTTTTATACACAAATTTTGAAATATTGAATTGAAGAACATGCTTTATTTCTATGTTATATAGATCAATTATTTGTCATTATAAATATGTTTTTATAAATGAATAAGCATTAAAACATTTATAATGATAATTTCTAATATAATGTCTTCTCTTTATCAAAGGGGGAGATTGTCCCTCGTCAGCCTTTGGCTCCGCTGTCACTTCATAGTGGCTTTAAAAGCATTAATACATTTTTGTTGGCTACAAAACAACTTCAACCCTAGATAGCTAAGCTACTCAACATTAACATACATGATAGTATATATTCATCAAAATAGAGATGAAACCAGTTTTATATAAATTCGGGAAAGACATTATTTATATGAATTTATTACAGTTTTCGATATCAAAACGATTGACAACTAAATCCATTATTACAAATAAAAATTGCGAACTTCCGAATGGATGGTGTCACTAAAACTAAGAAACATGGATCACGTAATTGTGATAGGTTTGGCTTAAAACCTTTTAAACTCAAGACAACACTTTGTGATAATCATTACATAAAGGACACGTTTTGAGGAACATCTACGTAACCTCATGCATGTTTAATGTTTAATGTTTACTCCCACCTCCTCCACCAACACCAGAACCAACACCAACACCGGAACCTTGACCAGAACCAGCTCCAACCCCAATACCTACTCCAATGCCAATTCCAATACCAATACCTCCACCTCCACCACGACCACCTCCTACACCTGCTCCACCACCACTTCCTACACCACCACCACCACCAAAGCCTCCACCATGGCCTGAACCTCCACCTATTCCACCTCCTCCACCGCCGCCACCACCACCTCCTCCTCCCCCTCCTCCACCTACTCCTCCACCTCCTACACCACCTCCAGCACCAAAGCCCCCTCCGTGACCTGAACCTCCCCCTATTCCTCCACCTCCACCACTACCACCTCCTCCTCCTCCACCAATTTCCCCACCAACACCACCTCCTACACCACCACCCGCTCCAAAACCTCCTCCATGCCCTGAACCTCCACCTAGTCCTCCTCCTCCTCCTCCTCCTCCTCCTCCACCACCACCTCCACCAATTCCTCCACCAACACCACCTCCTACTCCACCACCCGCACCAAACCCTCCTCCCTGACCTGAACCTCCACCTAAACCACCACCACCACCTCCTCCTCCTCCTCCTCCACCACCACCTCCACCTCCACCTAATCCTCCACCACCACCTGCTCCAAACCCCCCACCATGTCCTGAGCCACCACCAATGTCTCCTCCACCACCACCACCAAGACCTCCACCGCCGCCAAAGCCTCCTCCTCCCCCTAATCCGCCGCCACGGCCACGACGGCCCATCCAGCCCCTACAGCGTGGTCCACGTCCAAATCGACAATCATCTCTGAACCTTTCTTGGTCAAGCTTCTGGTCACCAACAACAGTGATCACACTCATCTGAAGAACAACACACATAACAAGAACACTCACAGAAACCCATCTCCGATGGAAATTAGTAGCCACACCCATAACTGGTAAATCAGTGCAGATACTCTTTATCCACTTCGTGCTCTTCCATAATAACCAGTGTGCTTTATATAGCCTTTCTCCACTACCCAATTCTATTAATGTCGTATCTTCTCAACCGTTGGGAAATTGGCGCTAACATTAATACATTACGAGTCCAAATAATATCAAAGTCAAAAGCCCACGTGAACTTTCGCTGTATGCACTCGTTGCACTATATATAACACCCCTACATTCATTTATGTATGAGCTATTTCAATATTACAAATTTATGCAATTTGTTTCTGGATTTTTTAATAATTATATACTATAGTTTCAAATTAAAAATGACAGATATCTTGTGTGCGTTTAAATTCACAAGGTACTTAGCTACTTCAATTATATATATAAATATGGGTATATGATTTAAATATGATTTGAACAAATAATAGTTTTTTTTTTTTTTAAGAAAAACAATTATGTTTTAAAGACAACTCCAACCAAAGATCAATCCAATATACACAATATCATTTAAAAAACTTTTTTCCTTTTTCTGAAAATTAGGGAAGTCCTTTTCATTTACTTTATTTTTTTTCTTTCTTTTATTGCATACACTATGTCTTGCTATATTTGGTAATGTGTACATACGGTGGCATACACCATACTCGGAAAGGAGATGGTCAACACTTCCGACGCGTATACAGTTGGCTATGGATCTACCTCTCTGCGTAGAATTAAATTGGGTCGTCTCATATTTATTTGTATCAAATAGTAAGAAAATTGCTCTGACAAACATCGATCTACATGCACAGTCATGGACAAAATAATAATGAATGGTTGACTCTAGAGTCTCCATTGACTTGTGCTACTCTTTTAGATACTAGCTGTCACTACTCAGTTGGAGATGCTGGATCAGTAAAACAGGTAGTTCCAGGAAAATTAGGCGCAATTTTACGGTTTTTTTTTTATTAAAAAAGTTAGTTATATAAGCTTTAAGTTATTAGATAATCACTGGTATTTTAATCGGATATATAGATTAAATATTTATATAATTTATATATAACTCAAATTTATTATAAATTATAAATAAATATTATATGTTTAAATATACAAGTTATATTTAAAATTTTCAAAATTAAATATTTTTAAAGATATAGATTATATTTTAGATTTATGATAAATAATTTACACTATAGTATAATATTATTTTATTTATTGATAATTTATTTTAAAATATTAAAATTTAATTCAAAAATATTTATAATTAATAAAAAAATAAATTTGATAAAAAAAAAGTGACTAAAAACTTTATCGTAAGAGAAAAACTCTTGAAAGATGCTTTCACACAAGATAATCCTTCGTATTTAATATATAGAGTTTGACTTGATTTAAAATCATTAAAATTTAGCTTATAAATAATTATGATGAATAAAAGTTGATTTTGATAAAAAAAATTAAAATTATTCTTAAAAACTTTCTCAAGAAATTTTTTTACAAATACTCTCACACAAAATAGTTATTCGTATTTAATATATAAAATTTAATTATGATTGACTTAATAATGAAATTGGAAATAATATGTATAAAGTTTTAAGTTCAAACTTGATTGTTGTTATTGTAATTCTTCCTAATCAAAACAAAAGGTAAGGTTTTTAAATTTATAAAACAAAAAAACACAAATATACTTAATTAAATTATATAAATAAGGTTTTGTGTCATGTTATAAAATATTCAGCCATCTTGTTTAAACTTACAGTTTATTTTATAAAAAAAAAAAAAAAACTTTTATTTTTTTTAAAGAAGTATATAAAATGAATTAAAAAACATAAAACTAAATATTTTGATACTTATATATAAAGTTATTTATACAATTGAAGAAAATATAATATTAAATTATTTCTATATAAACTATAGGTTATTTTCATAAATTATTCTGAAAAGGTTATTGAAATAATCAGTTAAAAAAGGTTTGTGAACATATTATAAGTTTTAATAAATTCTCATAAATTTCAAGTGTTTATTATTTTTTTATTATAAAAGTTGTTATTTGTTTTTATTAGTAAACAATAAGATTACAATAATGAGAATAAAAACATTTATAAAAAAAATTAATATAAAAAATAAAAAAAATATGGCTTTATAAGAAGAGGGAATAATATATTGAAAATAATTATATGTGTGTGTAGAGAGAAAAAAAAAGAATAGAGGTATAAAAATTGTATTGGTGTTATTGACTAAATTCATTGAAAATTATAAAATTATGAGAAAAAAAATCATTAAATAGGTTGTAAGACTTATTAAATTTTACGATTTTCAATGAAAGCAAGTGATCGAATGACATTGATGTAATATTTATCAACTATTACCTCATTCAATAACTTTATATTAGATGTGCTTTATAACTTCATTTCACTTTTTATTTTTATATTAAATTTTGTTAAAAATAAGTAATAGTTTCGTATTTTTATATGTTTTGAAATATATATCACGTAATATTTGATTTATATAAATGAGATATCAAATTATTGTGGAATAATATAAATTTTTTTATATATAATTATTTCAAAAGTAAAGAACTTTCAATTTTATAAAAAAAAATTGAAAGAACAATTATTTAAAATAAAATTATTAAATAATGTAGTAATTAGTAAATATTACACCAATAAAAAAATAAATTATTCAAATAGTTGTTGTACAAAATATTATACTAATATGTCTCTTCTCATCACTTTATTTGATGTCTCCCGAAGTTCCAATGAAAAAATATTGGCCAATGACAATATATTACAGCTTTAAATTCACATAACTTAGATGATTAATCACACTACCAAAATTAACACCCATATAAAGAAGTCACTTTGATGATTTGAAAATTATATCTATTGTCTTGTTTTATTGTGTCACAATGTTTCCAAGAAGGCACAAATTTATTATTTTTCTTGAAAATTTGAGAGGTATACATCAATATGTTAGTAGGAGGATTAATTTAATATAATTTTAAAATTAAATAAATAGGAAATTCATATCATATGTTAAGTCTCAATTACACTTCTTTTTGGATAAGACTTGTTGAACAATTCTACTCATTCTTTGAACCATTGCAATATAATTGTTCTTTTTTTGATTCATTTTGTGTGCAGATATAGCTAACCCATAATTTAGCTAACAATACCCTAATACACCTCATTTTTGTGCAGGTATTAGAGAATTGAGGATTGAAGACCCATAGGATTGGAAACCTAAGGAGCTAAGGAGCAGAGAAGAGTGATTGCGTCGGGCGCAAGATGACCCGCGCCGGGCTTGAGCAGAACAGAGTGCCTTATCTCTGGAAGTTATATATGCGCCGGGCGCAAGACTACCCGCGCCAGGCGTGATCGAGGCAGAGAGTGATTCAAACTCTCTGGAAGACATTGCGCCGAACGTAAAAAGAAATCGTGTCGGGCGTGTCTTGAGGCAAATAGTGCTCAACTTCTCTGGAAGGCCCTACGCCGGGCGCAAAGACTTACGCGCCGGGCGCGTAACCCTAATCTGACTCCCCAAGCTCGTATTTGAAGACATTTTCGAGGGCTTATTCCTCATTCACACATTGGGCGCGTTTTAGGAGCTGTGGAAGGGATTCCCGGGCTTGGAGCCGTTCGTGTGTGGGTCTTTCCTTCGGTTCTTCATTCTCTCTTCATCTCTATTTTATGTTTACCCTCATTGTTTTGAGTGGTTCTACCCATTGTTTTGTGGGGTTAGATGTAACCAACGAATTCTATTGTAATCCTTACGTTTTCAATGATATATATATACATGTTGTTCATTCATTGTTGTGTATGTTTATATTCTTAATGTTTGCTTTGGATTGAATCTCCTTTGCATGATATAGGTTCCATTGGGTGTTGGAAAATAACCATTGAAACTAACTCTGAAACAAATGCTTAGTGAGAAATGTATCTAGGAATGGAGCTTGGCCCATTAGTAGTCTTAAACCTTAGCCCGTAATGCAGGTGTAGATATTGGGTACTCAAGGAATTGATATTTAATATTCGCACCTAGACTCTTGCTCTAAGGGATTAGGTTTGAGTAAACTTATGGGATGACTAAGCAATGTATGTAACAAGAGATTAAGGATTCATTAGTCTAACGTTTGGTGAAATTTGACCCCACAATCTCACAAAAGTTATAATACCATTTCTACCATTTTCCACTCACAACCAAATATTTTTATAGTTAACATTCCAGTAGTTATACTCTTCAATTAATCTTCACATGACAAACTACAAATTGGAATTATTCTTTAGTCACGAATAGTCAGTAAATGCTTATTTTACCTACTAATCCCCGTGGATACGATAATTTTACTACTTGAACGACCGGTATACTTGCCGTGTTTGAGACCGTTGATAGAAAAAAAGTGATTTAAAGTGATAACAAAAATAATTTTAACGGAAATCTCAACATCATATTAATTTTATGTCTCTTTACCAAATATATATAGAGAGAGGATGGATCCGTTTACTCTAGGAGTAAGTCTACCTAGACTTACTTCGTTCAATAACTCATGTTTAACATTAAATTTCAACGATCCAACCGTTCAATTTAAAGTTCTTAATACATAGATCAAATTTGTGAATTTTTAGAAAATTTGAAAATCATTTGATACTTTGTTTCATTAATTCAAATTGACGGATAATCATAAAATCATTTTATATATTGATTCAAATTAATGAAACGAAGTATCAAATAATTTTCAAATTTTCTAAAAATTTACAGATTTGATCTATGCATTAAGAACTTTAAATTGAACGGTTAGATAGCTGAAATTTGATGTAAAACATGAGTTATTGAACGGAGTAAATCTAAGTAAACTTACTCCTAGAGTAAATGATTCCTCCTCATATATATATATATATATATATATATATATATAATCATAAAAATTTGCAGATTTGATCTATGCATTAAGAACTTTAAATTGAACAGTTGAATCGTTGAAATTTGATGTATAACATAAGTTATTAAACAGAGTAAGTCTAAGTAAACTTACTCCTGGAGTAAAAAAATCCCTCTTATATATATATATATATATATATATATATATATATATATATAGTTTCATGTCTCTATGATTCATCATACTAATTGATTTTCTTAAATTTCATAGAGCAAGAATTTGATTGGCGAGAGAACTCACCTGTCCTTTCTTTTTATTGTCACCTTGAATATTTGAGATGTATCACCATTGTAAGAGGATTTATTAAAGGGAAAATAAGTCGTTTAGTAATTTAAACTATAAATCACAAACTATTATTTATAGTCATAAATTACCATTTGTTTATTTGATAGTGTAAAATTATCTTACTTTATTAGTGCATTACAATTAAAGTCTTTATTAAATGTAATTTTTCAATTCAGAAAAATCAGAAATTTAGAAAATATTTTCTATATTAATTTTGTGATAATTATTTAAAGAAGAAGTAAATTGGTCTCCTTTTTTAATTTCTTGATATATAATCATTTTCTGATCATAATTCCTTATTGTAATAATATTGCTTCCCTTATAAAAACAATTTCCTGGTCATTTTGAAATTATTTTAATTTAATCAACGTGAGACCTAATAATGGAAGTTGAAATAGTATGTACAAGATTTTAAGTATGTTCAAATCTTGATATTTTTATTATAACTTTGATAAATAAAAAAAATAATCAATGTGATTTTTATTTATTTATTTGTGTTATAAACGAGATGTAATTTAGTTGATGAGAAGTTTTACCTTATTTTTTTATATCGTAAAATTAGTCAACTACGAATCTCTAAAATATTTGAATATATTATCATACTAAATATTTGAAATGTGTATTATTATATTAGATAATTAATTGAATATAATTTCACAATTTAAGTAAAATTAATAATTAAAAAAATGAATGACTACTTTAAACAATAAAATAAATAAATAAAAATTAACATAAGACATTAATTTTATAATGCAACCTTTTCTCTCTTTTTTTTTGTCTTTTCAAAAACTACAGTTCTGAAAAATACAAAAACACTAATGGCATAATTATTATAAAAATTTAAAACATTTTCAAACAAAAAGGTGCTATGAAAAAAACACATCCAAAATTAATGGAACAACTAAACTATTAGTACAATAGTAATAACAATCTCATTACAATTCCCATGGCACATTAATATAAGGTCCCTTGAACCTATCTAAATAAATAAATAGTTTAAATATGAATATCATAATCCAAGCACAGATTATCTTACAACTGACTTTGGACACATGAAGAGAAGCAGGAAAGGGGCAATTATCTATAATTCTATAATCTATGGTAATATAACATGACTGCTGCAAAAAGAGCAAGAGAAAAATGGCTTGAGTTGAGCCCTAGAAGCAAATGAATGACACTGTTCAAACAATAATATTCCTAATGTTAGTAGCAGCATTATAAAGCCCGATTGTAGTGGCCCACAGCCTTGCCACACCTCAGAGCATTACTTGGAATTGGGTACTCATCTCTCCACGAATTTGTAGGGGAATAGACTCTAAGATAAAATTGCTGGCCCAAATACTGACGGGCCCAATTCTCAGACCTCACATTCCACATTCCCACATTGTCCAAAGGCATGTATAGTGCAGTCCATGACTTGGGATACACCTGTCAAACCAAACAACACTTTTCAGTATCTAAATAGTAATGTCAATGAAAATGGCATCTAACAAAGGTTCTCCCTATAAAGTATAAAGAAAATCACAAGGGGTAATAACAAACTTGATTACCTGAACTGTGGAACGAGAAATTGTATCTCTCAAGTTGTAACCTAGCCTGCTTGCTGCTGACCATTGCCCTCCATCCATTCTGCTCATTTCAATGAATAGCCATGTTATTATGAGTTTGATTTTAATGATTTTTACTCTATCAATCTATAAAAAAAAAAAAATAACTTTATATGCGATTTCAAAAGTAATTACTGCAAAGGTCATAAATTCTATCATACACAACAATTTATGATTGAATGACTATATAAAATAATTTCACACTGTCAGTACATTCTGATTAAATTGTTATATGTAGTGACAATATAAAACGTTTAGACCATTATTCAATTACAAATCATTATGTAAAATAAGTTTCTCTTTTATAACAATTGTCTTAAAAGTCATAATAACAATAATTTCTTATGAATAAGAATAGTGAGGTGAACTTCTTACCCTACTACAAAGAAGCTGTGGCCATCAATGTGCCATGACTGCACAGTATCTTCAGGATTCTCAAACACAACCTCGATGAAGCTTCGGAAATTGCTTTCCATGACAGAAGTCTGAAGGTAGCCACCACCACCAGTGGGGTTGTCAGGGATACTTCCAAGGTTGAAGACTCCTTGGATCTTGTAGTAATCGGCCAGTTTAAGTGGTGTATCAGCAGGTATGAAGGACACACTATTGACTGCATATCTCTGTTTGCCATTGATAATTGGAGCAGAATTTTGAAGTCTTATTGTGCGGGTTGTGTTTATCATACCATAATGGTAAGATCCTTGTGGATTAGGTCGCGGCCCACTTGCTGTCAGATTCCTCCTGAATTTATTAAATACATGATGTAACTTGTAAGTAATCATGGTATTGTGTTACATAATATATAAATTTCAGAGATCATATAACAAAAATGTTTGGCAATATAAAATCACATAACTTCTGTTATCATACTTCTTCACTATGGAAGAAGTTGATTAGATATCAAATACAATATTAATGTAGTTATGTGGTGGAACTAATTTATAGGATGTCTCAGTTTTTATGATTCTAAAGGATCAACTAAGGATTTTAGAGGGCTGAGTCCTTGAAGGAAAACTGCATACAAAATAATCAGCAAATAACATATAGCTAGATAATGGACAACAACATGAATATGTGCACGTAAGTATTTACTTGACTGAAAGTAAAATTGATTCCGGAAAGGCACGTGTATGATTTAGCATTTGAATATAAAATAAATACCTGAGAGAGCGAGCTTGGTTTAAGGACCAATCAACTTCAACAGTTGGTCCCCAAGGGAAAACACCAGAAACACTTCCTGCAGAGTTACTGTAACGTAAAATGGAGGTAGCATTCAACACTTGTGATGTAAATCGTGTTGTGACAACAATTTGGTAGTCTTGGGGTGGTTGATCAGCAGTAACCAACACGGAGTAAGTCTGCCCCAGATGAATGTCAAGTGAGTCATAAACGTTTTGGAGAGTGTGGGTCCCTTCCACCTCAACAATTGTCATCTTATGCCCTTGGATTCTGAAGTTGATGGAAGTGGTGAGCCCCACATTAGATATCCTGAATCTGTATGTCTTGCCTGAAGAAAAATAAAGTACCTCATAATTTAACATTCAATTATTCATCCAATTATTAAAGTTACATCTACTATGGTAATGGCATAACCTTTCAAGTAAACAAATTGCTCAATGTTGGTGGTATACCTTGATCAACTGTGAATGTGTAGGCATTGGAACCACGTCCATTGATGATAACTCCATCAGGGAAGGGAAGGTCACTTCCACCATCTAGAATTGCCCTCAAATCCTGCAAGAATAAACACAAACTTGTTGAATATTTTAGTGAAAAATGATATACTCTAAGCAACCAGTAGTAGTAGTATATATTGAACTGCATCACGTCAATTAAAACTATGTTTGGTTTACAGTTCAACGTGAAAAAAACCCATTCAACGCCAAAGCAACAAAATGTTGCTTCGTCAATTTTTGCTTGAGAATGTGTGAAATCCTGTTTGCCTTCTCAAACATGCACTAAGATCCATGTCCATTTTCCACGTTTAAGGAAAAAACTACTTTCAGTAGCTTCTGATTTGCATGTTTTTGGTGGTGCAAATTTTGAGGTTTGGACATGAATCCAAACACGCAGTAGCTTCTATTCATACACTAAAAACCAAATCCCTGACACATGTCACACACTTAGATATGATTTCTTGAACAGAGTAGATTGTTTCTTAGTTACATTGCAAGGAACACTAGAACTAATGACACTGGGATCTAACCCCTTTAAAGCGAGGAGATCAATACATTAAGAGTTCATTTGGTGGTTAGAATAGGGATACGATAATAGTAGGATAAGATAAGAACAGAATAAAGTTTAATCCTATCCAATATTTGACGCACACTAGATAACAAAGCAGATAACATTGTATTATCCTATCCTATATACGACATACTGCTAGATAATGATTATATAGGATTAAATTATGTTTCAAAGACAAATTAAGTGGAAAAGTAAGAATATATCTAACACTGATTTGAACTAAAATGTTAGCAGACTTAGACAAATCCAACAAAAATTATCCAAAGAAAGCAACTTACAGTGTGATTTCTCTTGTACCAGTCTCCTGCCAATATGGTGAAATCTCCTGCTGGAGGAGGAAAAGGTACTGGAATCATGGGGCGGCTCGCAATTTGGAATCCACCATAACCTCCTGCTGCCTTGTGGAATGCAAGGGAAGGGTAGTAGAAGTAACTACCTATCTGATCCTTCACTTGAAGAACATAAGTGAAATTCTGCCCCGGTGGAATTGGACAATTGGTACCATACACTCCATCTTGCCATGAGTTTCTCCTCTGCTGCACTCCGTTCCTATAAAGAATCAAGTAGTGTAACACTTAATTCTCCTCTCATGAATAATAGAATTTCTTTTTGGAGGGTGAACAATTATCCCTAGTCAGGAACCAAGGACTAATCCCTTAAGATATTGAGATCCATTTAGAGAATTGAAATTGTTATACTGCATTGTAATTCAGTCTTAGACTCTTGACATTGTTATTTACTTGTCTATTTGGTTTTCATTTTTCATTGATTTACACATCAAGCATTACCACAAGGCTTCCCTATGGGACTATGTGAGTATTTGAGAACAAGTTTTGGACAAAAAAATTCACGTCAATAGCAAACCTACAATATTCAGCTTCAGCGTCTTTTTGTGCATTTGATGCAAACATGCTCTAACTCTATTTGAGGGGGGAAATGCGAGATTCCATTCATGTATTATAGTGCAAACTCCACAGATTACATGAACAATTTAATATTTTCTACATCAGACGAGAGTATTTTACATTTCAATCAAGGGAGTGTCTATCGTCACTTTTATTTAATTTTATAAAATTCTCTAAATTATTATTTGATTAACAAAGAAGGGTATTTAAAATAAGAGTCACAATAAACAGATGAAAGTGACAATAGAAGCATCTTAAGATCTATTGAACCACATAACAGAAAATCCGTGACAGTTACAGTCAAACAGTTTTTAAAATCGCCCAGATCTAGGCATTTAGCATATATTATATTCCTATAAACCGAACCAACCATTATCCTTTTCCTGCATTATGCCTCTCAAACGACACCGTATCGTCAAATAGGCTCCCATAAATGTAGAATAAAACAGAAGGAAAAGGAACATTTTTCTGCATTTGATACTCTAAGCAAGAAAGAGACTAACCAAGATATGAGGAAAGGTTCATCCAAGCTGTTGAAAACATTGATAATCAAATTATCATTGGTCACGGCCTCGATTTGTGGCCCTGGAAATTGCCAGTTTATCAAAATCCCCTGCCATTAAGATTCACACACCATACAACATACATCAATTCCATTCTTAAGAAAAAAACCTGAGATTATGAAGATGAAAAATTTGAAAGAAAAAAAATAATAAAGTACCTGTTGTTTAACACCAAGAGGATAAATGTCACCATATGTGACATTCCAAGTGTAGAATCTATAAGGGTCCTCCCCTCTAGCACATGCCACAAACAACACTACCAACAATAAGACACGACCCACTCTTAAGGAACACCCCATTTCTTAATCCTTGGTTTCTCCTTCCCTCTGTAACACAAAGTGTGGATATGGGAAAATGACAACCTTTGAACCAACCAAGTTCAATATTTTTTGGACACAACAAACACCCTCTTTTCCTTTGTGCAAAGAGGTCACAGCCTACACTTTGCTTTTGCCTTTTGCTTTAGAATTCAATGATATAAAGAGTGACAATGTCGGTAGAGAGAGAGAAAGAGAGAAGCAAAGGATTATTGATTCTTGAACAGAAACAATGGATTAGGGAACCATCACTTGCATTTGCATGTGGTTGTGTGAGAAGTAAGCAGTGGCATAATTGAGCTGTACCCAACACTGCAGTACCATTATAAAGAGTGTCAGCAACCTCTTCAGACAGTGCCCCTTCGAATTGACCATTGCTAACTCATTCACTGGATTACCGTGTTAATAATATAAAAAATCAGAAAGAAATTTCTTTCCCAGAATTGAAAATTACCAGATCAGTATACAGCTACAATGGAATCACATTTACTTTTTCTATTAAAAGAATAACAATGCCTTAATGATGGAAGACTATTTTGTGCCAAATCCAAGGTTTTTCTTTTAAAATGATTAGCATCCAGCTTGATATAAATTTTTTTCAATTATTCATGCACCATTTTGCTACCAAATTATCGGTCAAAAAAATTAAAAAATAAAACTTTCTTTGTTTTTATAACCGCTTTTATTATTTTAAGCAGAGGGATGTCTTTAATACGAGAATAAATCTATTTATATTTATTTTATTGAATAATTTATATTTTATATTAATTTTTAATAATTTAATTGTTGAATTAAAAATATTTAATATATAAATTAAATTTATAAATTTTAAAAAAAATTAAAAATTATTTAATATCTCGTTTCATTAATTTAAATCAACGTATAAAATATTTTTATAATTATCTATCAATTTAAATTAATAAAATAAAATATCAAATAATTTTTAATTTTTAAAAATTATAAAATTAATATATGCATTGAAATTTTTTAATTTAATAATTAAATCATTAAAATTTAATATAAAATATAAATTATTAAATAGAATATATATAAGTAAACTTAGTCTTATTTTAATTAACATAATATAACTCTTAATTTACACTACTTTTACTAGACTTGTCTATAAATAAAAAAATCCATTTCATAAAAATTAATATATTTAATTTTCAGGATTTCACATAAAAATATATATTATATTTATTAAAATATTCTTGACTACACCAGCAATAAATAGTATTCTCATTTATTGTTTTGGAATATTTTTGGTTTGTGAACATTAAATAATATTTTCGTGATTTAAACCTACTTATATTTTAATAAAAAATATTAAGGCTTATTTTGCTTATATATAAGTCGAAAGAGAGTACTTTGTTCCTTTTTAATACTCCTTCAAAGTTGTTATATACAAAATATCAAAGGTAATAAATTTTCTTATTTTTCGTAGAATAATTTTTATGTCTTCTCTTATACCTTCTATTAGTTTTACTTCATAATAAACTCATATTAGGTGTCCTATATAAATTAATTAAAAATTAAGTGAGATGTAAGGTATAATTAACAAAAAAATTTAAAATTACCTTGAAATTTAAAAATAACAAAGATTACTTCTGTTCCTATTTATAAAACACAACGTAAGATAATTATTTATTCTTTTATATAAATTTAATTTATATTATCTTGTATAATACTTATTTTTAAACTAAAATATCTCTAAAGTATGTTCTCTTAATTAAATAAAATGTATTAGTTGATCTCTTTAAAGGCTATGCACTCTCTGATTAGATAGAAAAAAAAATGAATATTAATAAGAAGACAAATAATATAACAAATGCATTTTAATTAGTTAAAAGATTGTTATTAATAATTAGAAGAAAAAAAAGATGATATAAATATAGTCTTAGAAATATATATATATATATATATATATATATATATATATATATATATAAAATTCATTTTGATCGACTAACTTAATTAGTTTTCTAATCTGAATGAATTGGGTAATTGAAATTTATATATAAGAATGAAAGTACCGAATAAAAACAAAATTTTACTTAAAAAAAAACTGACTTTAAAAGAAAAAATGGAGTAGAAGATCCTGAAATGATATTGTTTACTCTCCATATCAAATTTTAATATTATTTTAATTTTTATCCTAAATCAATTATTATTGTAAAATTTAAAAGTTAAATAATATTTTTTAATTCTATTCCTATCAAATAAGTATTTTTTTATCGATTAGTCATTTATTTTTTACAAAACGAGATAGTGAGATATTAATGAAAAGTATTGGTCCAAAATTGTATTTATTAAAATATTTAATGATAATATATTGATAGTATAAAATAATTTTATACAATTTTGCATAGTCAATAAAAAATTTTATGGTTAGGAGTCGTTATATAGATTAGTCCAACTTGCAAAATTTTATTTTATACGGGTCAAGTTCATATTACAAAATAAATAAATTTATTTTTCAAATCTGTATTAAAGTCGCCAAAATCCATGAATAAGAGGATTGATATGTGACTCTAAATAATAATTTAAAAAAATATTTTTTTAAAACAAAAAATGCATAAAATTAAAAGAAAAAAAAATATTTTTACTTTTAAGTTAAAATCCACTACACTAAAATTTATCAATATTTAAAATAGTTTTAAATATTAAATATTAAAATGTTAAGACCAAAAATATTATCAATTCTTATATAATTGTATCAAAATTTTCAATAATAAAAATATCAAAATGGCTTAAAAACAATTTAAATGATAAATACACATTAACTAACCATAATTTTAATATCATAATAATTTAAAAGATTAGATATACAATTAAATACTAAAATCTTAATATATAAGAAAAAATTAATCAACAAAGTCTAAGAATTTGCCCGCTTCACAAACTTCATGAACTAAAATAAAAAACTAAACATAATTATATAGAGACTCGTGATATATATACTATATATAGATTGATAGATAAATTTTAAAAAAATGTATTAAAATGAATATATCATGAGTCTTACATAAATTTTAAAATAAAAAAAAACGTTCATTATATGTGAAGTTTATAGACTTAACGAAATAATTTATAGATTTTGGATTCATTTATCCACCTCTATTATGGTTAATTGTGATCGATTAATTGTATAAAATTATTTTACAGATGGATCGCTATTAAATTCTTTGTTAAATATTTATGGTAAAAGTGCCAAAGATTTTTTTTTTAAGATTAATGTGCATATATTAAGAAATATTTAAAATATATGTAAGATTGGATAAAAAAATCCTTATTTGATATTTCGGAATCTCGATTTTTTTGTTGTTGTAAGTATTAACTCTATTATCCTTTTTAAAAAAGAAAAAGAAAAAAAAAAGGTAGTGGATGAAAAAATGTCTATTAAATAAGAATTCTAAGAAAAGTAATTGTTTTGGGAAAAAAAATGGAGGTTAAAAAGAATGAAGATTTGGAATAGAGAATATAAATTGTTGCATGCGTGTAATTTCTTTACAAGATTATCATTTATGAGGACTAATGTGTTTTTTTCTTCTTTGTTGAATTTTGTTACGAAGGGATGAATGTGTAACTGATGATATAGAGACAGTGCATTAGGGTCTACCTGTCTGCAGGTGTTTGAAAATCCTGGTCTTGTGCATTCATAGCCAGCAACCACTTTTTTCTGTCACAGTAACTTTTTACTAGTTTTTAATTCTCCACGTTGTTTCTGTGGCTCATATAAATATCTAATTCATTCCTTAAATCTTCTCTCTTTTCTTTTTTTTTCTTAAATAGAAAATGCTTATATTGTTTTGATGGTTGTTGGATTACTTCTAAGTTCTAAACCAAAAGAAGAAGCAAATCAATAATAATATTTTTTGCAAAACTTGAATATAATATCACGTGATTATCATTTCACATCAGCATAAAAAATTATCTTGATATGTTTTTAAGAGTTTTTTTAAAAGTAAAAAAGAGAAGTTTCCAAATAAATTAATTATGATAATTTAATGACGAATTATAAGGTAGCCACCATCATAGATATCATTACTTACAAATCTACTGCATTCATGTTTAGCATTCGCCCTTGAATACGCTTCAAATTTACTTTTATAAAACCTACCATTTACTAAAACACTGAATCAATATCTTAAGTATACCGAGAGAATCCATCCAAAAGATGACTTTATTAAATGAGAGTTTTATAACTCAAAGATCATATCATTTTTTTTTTTATTTTACTCGATGCGGCTCTCATAGCACAAAATATTTGAAATTTTGAAAGTTGAATAGTGAAATGTACAAATTTAAAAATTATTTTATAAAATTTTTGAAATCATGAAACTTGTGTGACAAAACATAAAACTAAACCTAAGTAAATTATATAAATAAAAAAAATGGTGAATTATATCACAAACTTTTGATAAATTATTTTTTTCTAGTTTAAAGAATATCGTTTTAAATTTTGTTGCAAATGAAAAAATATTAATCCGACCTTGTAATATTTTAAAAAAACATTGAATATAATTTAGTAATAAGATGAATATATATATATATATATATATATAGTATATAATGTGTGAATGAAAATTTTATCAAGACTTAAAATTACACTCTCGATCATTGTATAAAAATATATTGTAATCCCATCATTATCATTATCACTATCCTTATTAAATAAATATTTATTTGTTTGCATGTCAACTTTTTTTTTATCAATAAATGTCATTACAATGGGATGTTTGTGTGTCTATATATATATTGAGAGTGTATATGATAAAAGCATGTCTTAATATGAAAGATGAGATGAATAAATCAAAGCCTTATGATTGTGATAAAAATAACTAATAGTTAAGATTAAAACTCAATTATAAACACTCTCTTACAAGATTATTACTATTATCACTTACACAACTATTAACATTAATTATTATCACTTACTCACATTAGTGTCATTGTCACTTTTGTTGTTACCATACCATTGCTACCAACGACAATGGTGGTGGTGACGACAACAACAACGATGGCAAGTACAAAAGCTCATTGTAGTATTCATGTCAGACGTAAGGTTAGTCATGTCAGACACAAACCGTCTAGAAAACAACATATGCTCTTTGGATGCGTCACGCTAAGGCGCACGATGGTTGCCATCGGGCACCATTTTATACCTAGTATTTCTCCATGTTTGCAACTCTTGGTGATTAACATGTATGACTCTTGTGCTAAATGATGTATATAATTAAGCATGGTAGATTTAATATGAATTTATGATATTGTGGTATGGTTGTTGTAAACGATAATTTACCAAAAAAAAACCGATAAGAAATGGTATTGTTGTGTGTGAATATCTTGTGAAGGTCATGTTATGACAAATTGGTAAATTGTGAATTATATTGTGATAACATGATATTGTATTGAGTTTTGTGCTATATGCATTATATACATAAATGACAAATCAACGAATCGATGAGTTTTTACTAGCGCCACATTAATAAAAATATTATTTTAATTGTTTTAGTCATCAATAATATATCTGAAAGTGAAAAATTAAAATAGTTATGTACTATCAGTTAAGTTCAATGCGATGTTTTCATTAATAAAAATAACAATATGTAGACTTTTATCTAATAATATTTGACAGATTCTTTAATAAAATTTGAGTATAAAGATCAAAATAATTTTTTTCAAAACTATAAAAATTAAAAAGATCAATTTAATTTTTTAGAAACTAAAATCAAATTTATTTAAAAATTTAAAAAACTAAAAATATATTTAAATCTAAATATAATAATTGATTCTTATACCATAAAGCAAACATAATTATGAATAGAAAAATTTTTCATCCTTCGACTGAATTGTCCGAAATATATTCTGAAAGTTTAAAAAATTAACTTAAATTATAAAATATTAAATTAAATATTTATTTAATAATAAATATATTATAAAATATTAATATTTTAAAAATTCGGACCGTGTTTCTGTTCTAAATTCGGAAGATATAGCAATTCTCTTATGAATAATGTAGGTTTAAATATGTTTTTAGTCCCTCAAATTTAGGGTAAATCTATTTTTGGTCTCTCAAATTTAAATTTATTATTTTTAGTCTCTGTAATTTAAAAAAAAATATATTATTTTAGTCTTTATATTTAAATTTTATTAAAAAATTTATCAAACATTATTGCATAAAATATACTTATTTGTATCTTTATTAGTGAAAATATCACATTAAACCAGGTTAATATTGTATAATTGTCTTAATTAGTCATTTTTAAATATGTTATTAATGATCTAAGAGATTAAAATAAAATTTTTAAAAATTACAAGAATTAAAAATAATAATTTTAAATTTAAAAGACCAAAAATAAATTTATCTTAAATTTAAAAAACTAAAATATATTTAAATCAATAATATATTACCCACGTTGTAAAATGCAGCAGCACATATCTCACTCGTAATTGACCACAAAAATACTTTATCGGGCATTGGTTCACGGTTTACCACGTGGCTCACTTTCCATCTCTTAATTGAATTGTGCATTCGGTGCCTAGGTCTGGCAAACAAACATTTAGGTGGCCCCACCCTTTCATACGTATCCACGTGACAATATTTCAATATTCTAACTCTTAATTCACATAGGGCCAATATCACGCTGCTTAGACTTATTATCTTTTTAGGGTAATTTTTGAAACTAATTATATATATAAATAAGGTTATTTTAAATTATTCATATCTTACACTAAATTTTAATGATCTAACTGTTGAATTTAAAGTTTTTAATACATAGATCAAGTTTATAAATTTTTAAAAATTTGAAAATTATTTAATACTTTATTTCATTAATTCAAATTGATGGACAATTATAATCATTTTATACATTGATTTGAATTAACTAAACGAAATATCAAATAGTTTTCAAATTTTAAAAAATTTGTAAATTTGATCTGTACATTAAAAACTTTAAATTCAACGATTGGATCGTTAAAACTTGATGTAAAACATGAATTATTAAATAGAGTAAGCCTAGGTAGACTTATCCCTAGAGTTAACAAATCCTTCCTCATCCAAATAATATTTGTATTTTTTTAATGTTGATGGAACCATTTGACTCGTATTAAAGTTGTTACAACCTATAGCAATTTCATCTATGTTACTACTGGGAACTACTATTTGGCATTACTTGTTCTAATTTTTTTTCTTAATTTTTTTATTGGGTTGTTATGGTCCATGTCATCTTTAATTTTTTTTTTGTTTTATTGGGTCATTATAGTCTTTATTGTCTCTATTAAAAATAAAATAAAAATTGAGATTATGTAATAAAAGTATGTTGGTCTAATTAGTATTGTAATTGGTCTTCAAATTTGAAGATTTTCAGTTTAAGTCTTAAATTTGATAAAAATATTATTTTTATATAATAATAAAAAGGTATAATGATCTATCAAATGTGAAAGAGACTAAGTGATTGTTAAAAGAGTCTTTTTATATATTAGTATAGATAAAATAATTAAAAAATTATAAATATAGTCACTATGAATCACAACAACTTAATAAAATAAATAAATAAATTAATTAAAGAGTTGATATGAACTATAGTGACCCAATAAAAAAATATTAAAAATAGAGATGATATAGGTCATAGTAACCCAATAAAAAAAATTAAAATTAGGATTGCTATAACCCATAACTACCTCATTTTTTATTTATTTATTTTTTAAGGAGTCACTGTGGACTATAACAACTAAAAAAATTAGTACTTTAATGTTGTTACAACTTATGATGACTAATACTAGGTTACTATTCTTTACAACAATTATTTCTTCATGACTCTCATGATTCTGGAAGAAACATAATACATGTGTCACTTGGGTTGTCATGACCACAACCATAGTGACATTATGTAAAATAGTTCTAAAGACATAAATAATTACAAAATAACAACGTTTGCTATGGTAGACAAGTTTAATATATTGTTCATCGGTGGATAAGTGAATAGTGATTATTTTTATTTAAATTGCTATAAAAAAAATTAATTTGATATCTTGCTCACATTGGTCATCATCACAAAGCCTTCACTTCAATCGTGGTGGTGTAGATTTGCACCTGTCTCTACCAATAGCTTCATGGAATACTCTAAGTTGAGATCATCTAACAAATCTGAGTGAAGATCTAAAAGTACCTTTATTACACGTACCATCGGTCATGTGCAGTCTTGTGAGGCCTTCACTTTGATTGTGGTGGTGTAGGTTCGCATCGGCCTCTACCAATACACATAGAGAACCCACCACCATTGTTCACATCCAACTGCATTAGTGTCTTCACGAATGACGTCAGCTTCTCCAAACCCTCAAAGACGCCTCCTTTGTCAATGTTGGGATCCGCCAAGAACCTCATCACCACCACACGACACACAAGAAGGGATGAAATCCAAATAAGCGAGGAACTAAAATCCATGTTGGATTATGCATGTTACATGTCCCTGTGGAATGTAAAATACTTTCGAGGTCTAATACAAATTTGGGGTGTGCCATTCGCATTGAGTGGTGCTATTATTGGTGTCCGTGAATTCGTAGCAACGAAACTAGTGGAGGTTGGATTAGGATTATTGAATTTTGGGAGGGGAGGATCAAACAATTTTTTTTAATAAAATAATTATTTATTATTAAAAAATAAAATTAATATATTAATAAGATTTTTATTCCCAAATAAATTTGAAGCGTTTTAATTTAATTATTTATATATTTAACGATATTTATTATTTTTCCACTAGTGAGCCACATGAAAATCACACTTTATTTATTGGTTCACCCATAAATAACATAAATCACAGGTTCATAATAGATTTCACCCAAAATAATCTTACTTAAATACATAATTTCAAAAATTACATCACAAGGGTAAAAAGTCCACAAACGAATGGAAATTGTTAATATATTTTAGAAGAATAAGAATAGCCAATTAGCCATTGCACGATTATCTTAGTTCACGAGTTATAGAGCATGAGATGAAATGTGATTCTTTACGAGTTAAAACTTTTTGGAGACATTTAATATGACAATTAGTTACATAATAAGAAGTTTATATGATTTTATAATCTTTCATTTTACTCACAGATGATAATTTATTTATTATCACCATTGAGTCGGATTATAAATTAATTGTCGATTATATTTATAAAATGGAGGAAAATATTTTTAAAAGTGAAATAATTCTCGACCTAATTAGAGTGATATTGTCTCTGTATTTTTTCATTACTATTCAACATAATAAGAGAGAAGTTAATGTTATAGCAGTAAAGTTATATCAATTTGAAAATAAATTTAAGAAAAGGATTATGATGAATATATACCTCGTTTTTATAATTTACAATTTGTTTGATTTATTAAAGAAAAATATATAAAAAAATGTAAGAAAAAGAGAAGAAAGTGATATATTTTTTAATGGTTTAATAAAAGAGAAAAGAAAAAAATAAAAAGAATGTGTATTTATAGCATGAGATAAATATGTAGATAAAAATAAGATAAATGTTTATTTGTATAATAATATTTTTCATTTTTCTCCTCTTTAAAAATAAGATAATATGTTGTTTATTTGTCTAATAATCCAGGCGAGAGACTCACCCGTTTTTCTTTTTTTCTTTTCTGCCTATTAAAAAAGAAAAAGATTTTGAAAGGAAATTAAAATGTACAATCCTCTCTTTCTTATTCTGTTGCACTGTCTTTTCCATGTACCAATCAAACAAGTGTTATGATTTTCTTCAAATAATTAGAGAAGTAGCATATAAAGAATTACGAAAGAAGAGAAAATGAATAAAAAAATAGAAAGAACTTTAAAGTGTTTGACTAGAAAGAAATAAAAGAAAAGTAGTAAAAAGAAAAGAAAAGTTAATTTTTTTCATTAGTTTGTATTTAGTTTTAAAACAAGAAAGAAACAAGAATACACAAACACAAATATATATGAATTATTAGACGAATAGAGACAGATTGAATGTATAGTTTAAGTCTAAAAGATGAATGAAGTCTCTAAATTAATAAGACTTGACACATGAAAAGACTTTACAGAGCATGCGAATAAAAAATTAGAGTTTGGGTTATAATCAACTGTTTGATTATACAGAAAGGTGAAGAAGAAAAATAAAATTTTCTTGTAATTAAAGACATATTTACCCTTAATGTATAAATACATAGAAAATATTTTTAAAAACAAAAAATATTATCATACCAAAAATAAATTTCATGTTAAATTGTATATTTAATGAAAATAAACATTTTCCCATTTTTCTTCTAAAATTTCAATCCTATAATATAGTAATAATTGTATAATTATAATATAAAGTTAATTTTGCAATTTTATACAAAATTCTCTCCTCTTTTTCAAATTTATTTTCATATGAAAAATGAAAATTTATTTTTTAAGCAGGTCTCACACTCATTTTTTTTTCTCTCTACATATTATTTTCTTTCCTAACCAAATAATATAAAAATAAAATCTTTCCACTTCTTTCTTCTCTTTTTCTTTTTGCTCAATGTTGAAAATAAACAATGTGTTAGAGTGTATGAGTGGAAGGAAAAAAAATGATATAATAAAAAATAATTAAAATAACATGAAAGAGAAAATACTTAAAATACTGATAAAACAATAGTAATTCTAACTAGTTCTATTTTTTTGACACCCAAATTTTAAGAGACACCCAAGTAATGCCTATTTATTATTATTTTTAATTATTCTTTTACCTCAATTTTTTCATGCAGTACACTTGAGGAAAGAGAACAAAATTAATAGTTTTGTTTGGGATGTTTTTGTCTTATATGGGTGTCTTAGAAGCATTTTTCGATTCTAGCTCAAAAGTTGACACGGACAATTTATTAAGCGGGATATTATGTTCTCGATCTTGTCTTATGAAAAAAAAATCAACTAAGTAATAATCACATGAATGAGATTAGCTTTTTTTCATATTATTGAATGAGTATAAAAAAAAATAGCAACTCTCAATAAGAGTAACCTGAAGCAAACATGTTTTATTTGAATTATAGTACAAGATCCCCACAAAGGACAGAAAGGACCCGCCAAAAAAACCCCAGCTAATTGATGTCTGAATTATTTTTGACTCATCACTCTAGACAAATGATAGGTAGCTTTTTTGCATCACAAATTAGTGTGTCCGAATTGATTTTGGCTCATCACTATAGACAAAGTATAGGGGAGCTTTTCTTGCATCACAGAATCTTCTTCTCTCTCCTCACTTTCTTAATTCTCATTAACACTATTATCCGAGTGTGTTTTGTGTGTGAGTTCCAACTCCAAGTTAAAGGGACCAAGAGAGAAAGAATAAAAAGAAATAAGCTCAAAAGAAAAGAAGAACATGGGGGTGATAAAGGGTGCCATTGGAGATGCAACTTTGACATCCATATGGGTTTTCATCATCTCAACTTTGAGGATCGTAGCCACTGAGGTGGCACTTCTCCTTGGTCTCCAACCCTTTTCACTTTTAGGCCTCTTCATAACAACCATCCTAAACACCCTCTATGTCCTCACCATAAGCTTCATTGGGAGGGTCTTAGGTGGTGCTAGCTTCAACCCTTCAACAAGTGTTTCCTTCTACACTGCAGGGTTGAGGCCAGACTCATCTCTTGCATCCATGGCTGTGAGGTTCCCTGCTCAGGCTGCTGGTGGTGCTGTTGGTGCCAAGGCTCTCCTCATGGTGGTGCCACCTCAGTACAAGGACATGCTGAAGGGTCCTTTCTTGAAGGTGGACTTGCACACTGGTGCTGTAGCAGAAGGAGTGTTGACTTTCACTCATAACTTGGCTATACTCTTTGTCATGCTTAGGGGTCCTAAGAACCCTTTTTTGAAAGTTTATTTGCTCTCTGTGGCTACTGTGGCTTTGGCTATTCCTGGTGCTGGCTTCACTGGGCCTGCCATGAACCCTGCCAATGCCTTTGGATGGGCCTTTGTGAACAACAGGCACAACACTTGGGAGCAGTTTTATGTCTATTGGATATGCCCTTTTGTAGGGGCTAGTTTGGCTGCTTTTATCTACAGGGTTAAGTTTATGTCACCAATCAAGCAGAAGAAAGCTTGAATTAGTTTAGCTTATTCTATGTTTTATTTAATCAGTCTGATGTCTGCTCCTTTCAAAGACTGTTGTTGGTAGGGAAACTTTGCTGTAACTTTTTGCAACTGGTAATGTTCTTCTTTCATAGATAATCCAGGCGTAGGTTAGCTTATTGTATGAATTAGATTTATGAAATGAGTGACTCCGTAGCATTGAAACGTGAAATTTATTGTGTCTTGGAAAGAAAAAGAAAATGTAGATAATCTTAGTTTTTGTTTGTATGGTGAAAAATCAAGATTTCATTTCATGTGGAGGTGAAATAAAGGTTAAATAAAAGTATATATAAACATATATAAATATATATTTTGAATGGTTGAAATCATCTGTAGCTGAAATTTCATCTACAAACCTGATCCAAATCACAAAGGGGAAACATGGGAGGTAAACAGCATGTTGTAATGAAATGTCAAAACCATATAATTTATAGTATGATATTAGTACCGATATATATTTGACAAGCATAGTAACTGATGTAGTAATAAAAAAGATAATTTTTTTTCTTCAAATTATCAATATATAGAGACTTATGTATATAATTATTTAATGTAATTAGATATTATATACGTAAATTAAAAAGTGATAAAATTAAATTACGTAAAAAAATATTTAATTGCACAAATTTAAAGAAAACAATACAATGGATGAAATTAATATATAATAAAAATAATTGGAGATTGATTTGTTAGCTTTCCTTATGCAAAATGATATAAATTTTTCATCAAAGTAATTAATCCAACCACTTATATATGTATTTAAACTCTAATTTTTTAGATAAATTTTTTTTTACATTGCTTAAGAAAAATATTAATTTTTTGGTGATTTTTATTAAACAATTCTACATAAGATCATGGATTAAAAGTCAACTAATGAGATTTATATATCCCAATTCCTTGATAATAAATGTTATTAGTATTTTCTCCTTGATCATAATTTTAAAAGAGTTTCCTAGCCTTAATTAATTTTAATAAATCATGTATTGGGTGGTCAAATCAAAATAAATATATATTAAGAGCAAAAAAAAATTTAATTGAATAATACATTTATTAAATTAAAAATAGAAAAAAATTACATAGTTTAAGTAGTTACCTCAATCCTCATCATCAATAACAGGAAACTTAACCGTTCATGACTAAAAATTATAGCTTTAAATGAATCTTTGAGCACTCAATGATTCTTAAATTGATATCACAAAAACTTTTCTAATATTTAGAATTGTATTAAAGAAAATATATTATAATATAAATTAATACAAAGATCTATAGAAACTCTAATTTTATAATAATTTTTTATGATTTTCATGTTAGCTCTAGATGCTTAGAACGCTCATATTACTCGCTTTGAATAATCAAGTTAATATGTTTAGTATTGTCCTTTGTTTTCAATCACTTAATTAGAACGAATTCTTTTCGCTTGGAAGACAATTCTATACAACTTGAAGTGAAATTTATCCTTTGAAACTTGTAACTTTTAAATTATTCTTTTTTGTGATCCATTTCAACCAAGAAAAACATAAAACAAAAATACCTATATTTAAACAATTGAACTAACATTAAAATTATTTCTTGACTAAATATTTTGTAATGAAAATAAAATTTAAAAATACAATATAACTTAATGATTATTTAAATTAAATAAAATATAAATGCATATTTAGCGATTATCAATTACTCGGAAATTTGAAGTTCACCTCACCAAACTCTCACTATTTCTTTATATAAGTTAGGTGAACACACTAAGTTAATACAATATATGCTGCAAACAGCAACGGGGAATAAAAACTCAGGAGTACTATTACATTACATCCATAGAGTGCAAAAGCTTAGACTTAATTACTGCTACAAACAAAGCTATATATTTAGTAAACGATTAAAACAGTGACAGGTTTTGAAGTATCCAAGGGGAACTCTCTTCGGCAGGTACAAGAACACAGGATCTAAATGAAGCACACATGTAGAAAACTGCCATGGAGTAAAAATATTACATCGAGGGCCTGAGATCATGCAAGAGGGTACATTGATGCATAATTATAATATGATGAGTCAGATTGAATACAACTTTAGAAGAATTTTTGAGAATTTTTCTATTGAAAATTGAGAGTTTTTTTCATTAGAAAAATTCAAAACAAGACTTTTAAATTTGTATTCAAATAGACTGTATACCCTCTACGGTGCCACGTTGTTGCTTAGTAGTTCTTCAAGTGGAAGGATCTGTCTACTGCATGGATAGCACCATGCAATCGGAACATATTTATGAGTCAGAAAATTGGAGAAGGCCTCAATCAATTGTTGCAGGAAGCACCACTGCCAGTAGTTCTGCCTTTTCTCGCATTCAACTTTGTTGCTTTTCATGAGGCCACCATTGATCTAACTCATGGCTTCTAAATATATTTACATCTTCATCTTAAATAAACCCGTTTTTGTATTTCCTGCTCCAAATTAATTATTGACAAACGGCATTAGCACTGGTTTCTTCAAATTCGTTTCTAAGCAATAATTAATGAAATTATTTTTATATATCAAGGCATTCATAAAAATACTATGTATGAATAACTTGTGGTCAGAGTCCGGTCAATATTTGTATTCAAAACAAATAACATGTGGTCTTATAATATTATTCTAAGACAACCATTTAGTGGTTTAAGAGCAAACTTCCCATTTGTTTTTGGAGGGAGTCTATTTAGTAAGAGGACTATTCCATGAATACATGCGATTTTAAAATTAACCAATCAAAGTGGTATGAAATCATTCACCTAGAAAAGATATTAAAATAGATTTTGACTAAATTTAAGCCACTTGAAATTCTTATGAATTTGCATGCTCCTTCCACTTTTTTTAATAAGATTCACTAAGATTATAAGAGTTGGTTAAATTAAATTTGTTAAACTTTTTTCTCAAAATTATCTCTAATATTATGATATTCTTACTTTACTAACTATTATTAAAGTAAAGGATTAAAATAATATGCGTAAGATCCAATATAAGATATTGATATATCACTATAGTCAATATCTTGAAATAAGGTTTTAGGTCCAAATCATATTACCATCATTGTAACTACTAATTAAAGTAAGAAAAATGACTTTAAGTAAAGATATATTTTGCAAAAAAATAAAATAATACAAGAAACATTGTATATTGATTTTTATAAAAAAGAATCAAGACACTTTTAATTCGAGTCTCATAAAAATTAAGGACGAGAAGAAGTATATATATTTTTGTACTAGTTTTCATCTTCCATTGTTTATGTATATGTACGTGTGACTGTGTGAGTGAATAAGTAAGTAAGTAGATTATAGACACGATTGAAGAAAAAAAAAAGTTCAACAATACATTTTGTAAAACACTTTTGTAGATTCTCTTAATTATTATTTGAATTTCATTACAAAATGCAAAATTTTGTAGGTTTTAGTTCTTATAACTCTATTCATAATCTTATAAGTTTTAATAAATTTTAATTAATAATAAAAATATTTAAAAAAATATGTTAGAAAGTATATCGTAAATATTAACGCTTATTAATAGATATATAAATGTCATCGACATATTTTTTTAACATGCTTTTTTATGATTAAAATTTATTAAAAATTATAAAATCATAAGTAAGATTCATCATATGAAAAAACAAGAAAATTTTATTACTCCAGTAAATTTCAGAAAGTGTCTGATTAAAATTATTTATATGATCGCGTTCGTATGATTATTCTAACCAGTTAAGAACCCCTTCACGATACAATTAAGTTATATAATATAAATTAAAGACGATGATCTGTCGTCTAACGTGTCATAGTCAATAAGCTAGCAGCATTGGAGGATCCATCTACAGTTGGCAATTTGGCATCAAGTAATTGGAGATTGAAACTTTAATTTCCAATTTCTATGCATCATGTTTCGTCAAAATTTGGTTAAAAAAATGTATAGTTTTTGTGGTTGATTAGTTATTTTTTTAAGAAGAAAAGTTTGTCAGTAGAGGAAGCAAGAGACAAAAAGGGGCTAAAAATCCACAATTAAAAAACAAATATGTGTAGTTTTTGTGGTTGATTAATTAGTTTTTTTAGGAGATTGATTAGTTAATTTGTGGGGCTTTAATAATACAAATTAATTAAAGCTTTCAGACTTTCAGCTACATTGTACTCTAGCCAAAGAAAATTATTATAATCCCTTCCCAAATCAAAGTACGTTTTTCTATTGGCTAATTTATGATCATCAAACGGTCTTTAGGACTTGAAAAGAATCAAACCGTGAAAACAACACTAGCCATAGGCCATATGCCAATGACCTTTCCTTACACAAAATCCAAGACCTGCCCCTGCCAGTGGTGCAGCAAGCATCTTTGTGATGTGATTTTTGTTGTTAAATATTTTATAATTAACCCATCAAACATGGAAAAAATCGATCTCTTTATTTGTTTACTTCTTTATTACTTAATTTCCAACATAGATTACAAAGTAATAACTCGCCACAACCACAAAGTTTTTAACAGACCCATAATTATTTATTAAAAAAATTAAAAAGGGAAAGTTTTATTATCATTTTACAAATAACGATTAACGAATGAAGAGACATATATATATATATAGGAGAATAAAAACATCCTCGAAGTCAGTTTAATATCGATCACCCATCCAATTCGAACCTAATTTAGCATATGAAGAAGAATATTCATTTAGAAAAAGAGCATATATATATAAAAGTACCTGAAAGCAACTGCTACTTGGTTCTCTGTCTGTGGTAGCTTAAGCTTGTGTCTGAAAATCTTGAGGACACTGAACTTTGATCCAATAGATCAAGGACAAGAAGCTAATGTTGCCGTCAAGAACTACCTTTCAGTGATGTATAGCTGTAAGAAGAAAGAATTGTAGGAGCTCTTGATAAAAAAATATTTCTACATCATTCTATGAATTAATGTCTTATAAAAAGTTGCTTGCAACTTTAGATCTTGTTATTTTTTCTGTTATACCAAGTATAATTTTGGCTCCTAGATCAATACTAATTAACACTCTTGCACTATTAGATATGAATGAAGAAAGTGAAGTAAGGTTTGCATATATGAAAAGGTGAAGCATAGGTTATATGAAATATAAGGGCATGAATTATAGAAACGTACCATTAGGTGAGATATAAAAGATGAAGTGGGTGAAGGAGGAGCAGCCAGGTTTATTTGTACGTAGGGATAATACAAAGGGTTTGGGCCTGGCCGCTCCTCTTCAAAAAAGAGTTTAGGGTTTAAAGCTTAAATATTGATATATGGTCCGAAAATACTAAAAAGTTAGAAATAAAGAGAAGAGGGAAGTGAGAAGGTTCATTGAATGTAGACAGAAGAGGGGAGCATCGTACAGAGACAGGAACATGGCTTTGGGAGTGGGACGAGCTGTAAAAGGTTTGGTAGGTGTAGGCAGCATCTGTTTAAGGTTTCACTTTTTCGGGAAAACGAATAAATCGCATGTTTAATTCAGCTTACACTCTTAAGCGTAGCCACGTTTAATATCCCGGCCAATGCACACAGAATTAATATATCTTTCTTTAAACTTAAAAATAAGTATGTTTAAATAAATATATTTTAAAAATTAATTCTTTAAAATACTGTTTTAGTAAAAAGTATAGTCATCATTCAAACACTTAAAGACTCTCCTTTTTCATTGCATTTGTTTTTTTTATATCTTATTGTAATCGTTATATCTGTATTTCTTTTTTTTTAGCTACCTATTTTGTTATGGGTGATGTTACAGAGATGTCTTATTCAAGGATAAAATTGTGAAGGTTTAATGAGTATTATAACAAATAATATCTTAAATGTATTACTAGTAGAAAAATAAGTTTTTAAAATTGGTTATTTTTAACTTTTAAAATCGATTCTCTATCCGATTTTAAAAGTTAAACTTTTAAACTCGATTATTTAATCGATTTTAAAAGTTAACTTTTAAGATCGATTATTTTATAATCGATCTAGAAAGTTTTGGCTCCGAAAAAAATAAAACTGGAACGGGTCGTTTCAAAACTGGAACAAATCGTTCCAGGTTGTTAAAAAGGCCTAAAACTACCGTTTGAAACGGACCGTTCCAGCATAGTTAGTTATGAGTTAAAATCTATCCAGAACGGGCTGTTCTTCTTGCAGAACCTTAAATTCAAAATTTACCGAAATAAATCAATAACAAAAGTAGCCAGAATAAACCAACAACGAAAGTAGAGACACGAGAAGAGCATGAGAATGTTACCTTGATATAGTAGTCTTTTAAAGAAAATGAAAAGGTGGAGAGTTTAAATGAGAGAACGAGAGAGTAAAAAAAAGAATGGAGGGAAAACTCAAAGAGAATGAGAATGGAGAGAAAGATAAAAGGTTTCTGACGATACTTTTAAAATCGGTTATCTAAGAACCGATTTTGTATACTACATACAAAATCAGTTCTTAAATAATCGATTTTAAAAGTAGTACTTTTAAAATCGGTTCTTAAACAACCGATTTTAAAAGTAGCAATTTTAAAATTGGTCATAAAATAATTGATCTTAAAAGTACTTTTAAGATCGGTTAAAATTTTACCGATCTTAAAAGTGTTCATATTATTTACAAAATTGTCATCGTGTCACTTTTAAGATCGGTTAACCGATCTTAAAACTCCGATTTTAAATCTAATTTTTACACTAGTGTATTGATATTAATGATGTTAAGAAACTTACAATTAAAATATTTTGACACCTACCGTAAACTTTTGTAAAACCTTTTGGGTGGTCACCCTCCTAAAATATTGACCGTGTGACTAATGACCTTTTGAATTCATAAAAAAAATTGTATTAGATTTGCATTCAGGTCACCATCACCTTTGTCCTCCATGATGATACCATTTTAAGCATTCAAAAGAGCTTCATCAAATATACTGTTAGACACTACTACAATTTTTCTCCATCACACAATTACATTCCATTCTCAAATGATCATATTTATCTATGATGTTTGTATTGAATCTACATGTGAAGTTCACAATCAAGAGTAAGGATAAAATCTTTTTAATTTATGGGAAATCAAAAAGTCATGCTGAGGTTGCAATTTTTTTTATTATATCTAATCCTAGCGCAATCAAAGAGTTGAGATAAGATTGCGAACAACTTGAATTAAAACTAACCCTAATACAATTAGTGAGTCGTGTTGAGGTTGTGAACAATCCAAATTATAACTAACCTTAGTACGATTAAAGAGTCGTGCTAAGATTGTGAGGTTATAAATGACTCAAATAATGATCGACTATAGTATAATTAAAGGATTGTATTGAAGTTGCAAACGACTCAAATTATAATTGACCATAGAGCGATCTAAGAGCATCTCTAATGTAGAGTACTTAAAATGTATTTTTTCTAATAAGTAACTTTGTTTATTAACAACTCCCATTGGAGTGTGATGACATGGAATATGAAATTACTTTTAAAAAAAAAAAAGTGAAGACTCTTAAATAAGCAATGCTACTTAAAACACATTACTCCCATAAATCATTCCCACCAGTAAAAAAAAAGATTACTTATTATGTTTAATTAAATTAATATTTAATTATAATAATTACATTAATTTTTAAGTTGTCAAAAAGTGAAGTGTAAATAAAAAAACTATAAAAGGTTGGATTACTTATAAGACTCTATCATTAGAGCAAAATTTATAAATAAAAAAAAATAGTGTGTGAATTGCTTAAGAATGATGTGACATGGTAAGTTTCATTTAAAGTAAAATAAAAATCTTAATAAGTTATTTATAAGAACCATTTTTGGAGATGGTTTAAGAATCATGTTGAGGTGGTGAATTATTCAATTTTTCAAAAAAATACTTTAATACTCTAGTATTAATTTTCACTATTTTACAAGGAACACTTATATTAGTTTGTGTATGGTTAATTAATTTCATATCTTACTATGGAAAATTTTATTTTATTTAATCTCCTTATTTTGAAAAAAACTCGAGATTAGGAGATTGTTTATCCTCGAAAGATTTTATCTAACTTGATATTTATTTGGGAAGAGTGGCATATTATGATTATAATAAAATATATGTGAATTAAATTTTTTTTCTTTAAATCATGGTAAGATTGGTCACTAAAAAAAGGAGATAGAATAAGAAACAACAAATATAACTATTGTTTTAGATATAAAATAATAACAAATATAATGAAAGAAGAGAGACTTAAATACTCCAATAATATAACTATACTTTTTGCTGGAATACAAATAGATAAGATTTTTTTTTTTATATATAAAAACATAATTTTGTTTATTTTAAGTTTAGTTAAACACATTAAAAAATAAAAAAGTGCTTATTTTATTAAAAAGAAATACTTTAAAAAAAAGTTTAGACAAACAAATCTAATATGTAATTCAATAATTATATTTCTTATTTCTTGCATATTTTATGTTAGTTAAAATTTATAAAAAATTGTGATAGAAGTTTATTAAATAAAATATAAGTAAATGCTTATATTACTATACTGATTTACCTTTTTCATGGTCTTATTAACTAAATTACGTCTTATTATTTTAATATTTATAAGATAAGATTATTAATTTATATATGTGGATATTTATAAAAGTACTATTCCAATTCATTTAACATATTTTCTTTTTTATAATATTATTATCTAAATTATATTTACTGTAACAAGAATAATTTTCTATATGCATTATTAAATTATGTATCAATATGTGTTTGGTTTTTATAAAACTTAAAATTATATTAATTAGTGATTTTTTTTAGAATTAGTTATTTATTATTTGAACCATCAAATTTGTGATGAGATATTAAATATATTTTATGATATTTTTCCTAATATTTATTGTGTATAAGATGTTTAACACTGTAATATATGTGAAGTAATTGATCAATTTTAAATATTAAAGACAAATTTTGTTGCCCATAGATTCATGAACATAATTGTTTCTAGCGAGATATTTATGGTGTACATACAGAAAAAGTAGTTGATCCAATTAAAATTATAAAAAAAATTGAATTAAATTTATATTCAAAGAGATTCAAATTAAATTATAATTTATTTTGTGATTAAATTAGATGTTTTTATTTTCTGAAAATGGACCCAAAAAAATCACCAAATGACTGCAACTTTTTTTTTTGGCCCAGTAAGAAATTATATTTTATTTTGTTCAAAACGATTCAAACTAAATTATATTTTATTTTTTGATTAAATTAATGTTTTTCTTTCCTGAAAATGGGCCCCAAAAACATCACCAAATAATTGTATTTTTTTTTATTTGTTTAAATAAAAAAAATTACCACAATTACAATAAAAATCGTAGTTAAGTTATCATACATTTACCTGGAGGCTGATGATATATACACCTCCTATCTTTTATAAATACACCAACCAAAAAATGACTGTAACCCTGCAAGTCCTAGCACCCCCAAGACAATAATACAATTGAAAAATCAATTATTAATGAATTAATAAATTCTTAAATAACATAAACACTCAGCTTAACAGTGTTACGGTGATCTGCATCTGCCCCAAAGATATTCAAGCGACTTTAGAATTTTGATGGCCCGCTATATACGATTATGGGTAGGTCAAAAAAAAAAAGAAACGAAAGTCCAAATAGCCAGAAAAAAAGAGTAACAGCCCATCAAAGATATGCTTTTGGGTCAGGTAAAAAGAATTAAATGACTAGGAAAAAGAAATTCTTTAGGGTAAGTAATGGGGTCAAACTGAGATCAAATGTAATGTAATGTAATATTTCCATTAGATTTCTTCTTACCTTATGCTTGCACTCCCTGATTATCATTTTTTTTGTTTATATTGGTAATTAATTAATATTTCCATGTTGGGCCCTGGGGGGTACTGGGTAGGTTGCACTTAGCCCAACGCCATTGACATTTTTGTCCAACCAATTTCTTGGTATGATCCTAAACGGACTAATATTTGGGTACTGGTGGGTCTGCAAACCATCATTGACATTGAACTCTCCTACCACTAGGAATGGCAACAGGGCAGATTGAGTATGAGTTTCATGATACTCGTTCTCATTCCCGTGACTCAAACCCATCCCTACTTGTACCTGTATCTGTCAGGTATGTAATTTTCGTCCACATCCCATCTCCGTCGAGTATCGGTTATACCTGTCCCCGTAAAAAATTATTTATTTTTTTACAAAAAAAATACACAATATTTTTAAATTATTTTTTTATTATATTATAATTATAATTAAATTGTTTCTCTATCTCATATTTTAATTAAAAGATTTCTTAATAATTAAACAACTATAAATGTTGCACATTATAATAAATAATTATACATAATAAAATATTAATTTTTTTAACATAACTCAATCGGGGACAGGTACGTGTACGGGTACGAGTATGTATATACCCGTACCGTCAAAGTCGGGACGGGTTCGGGTATTACCCATGAATACAGGTTTATTTGCTATCCCTGCCCACCACTAAGTACCTCCTCCTTTCCTTCACTCTGTCTTTGATTTAGCTAATTCTGAACTAAGGAAGGTGAGGGATGAGGAGGAGGAGAAGAGATAGAGGAAATTGTATTTGAAGAAGGAGAGAAAAAAATTTGATAAAGAAGTGCATTATATTATTGTGTATATGAAATAAATCTAATAGTGTACCGTAGATTACATTAAAAATATGGTCTATAGTAACATTAGTCTAATATTAATACAAATGTATCTATAAAAAATGTAGTGTGAAGGTAGATAAAGAGTCCATTTATTTGAACTTAAAAATAAGTATTTTCATAAAAAATAATTATTTAAGAAGTAGATAGAAGTTGTTTCTTAAATAAAGTAGAAAATTATTTTTTAAAAAAAGTTTCGACAAAAAAATTAAAATGGTATTTATTTTATTAAGAAGAAGCGTTGTTATGGTTTATATATATATATAAAATAAATTGACCCAAAATATTACAATTAAATGTTGAAAATTGATTTTGGATAAAGTAAAAATAACTTCATATTGCTTCAATCCCACCATTATTTTTTCTAATTGAAATTAATTTTACTTTAGTTATCAAATATTATAATTTTGAGTCAAACCATATTTGACTTAACTTAGCATGGTTTCATCATGATTTTACTACCAAACCAAACATCCATGCACTAATCAATGAAGTAACCTAAAGTTACTAATAGGACGTGACACTTTTCTAAAGGTTTGGTTTTTTTCTCTAACAACCAACCTTCCTTGTTGATGCTTTGCAACTAGATCTTTTTGTTCTTTTGTTTTTCGATTCTTATCTTTTTCACAAAAAATACCCTCCCAACTATGTTTACATTTTTTTTTCAGTGTACCAGGTGTTTAAACAAACACAAAACGAAAGTCTAATAACATTGATACACACTAGTAATGGTGTAGTAGTGGACAAAATTAGCACATAAACTAGTTTAAAACTGAAAACGTAACTGAATTGAGTGCTAAATTGAAAGATGATAAACTAGTTAACTGATTATAAAACGCTTGATAAAATTAACTACTAAACTAACTCTTATTATACATACTATAACATAATTACTAGCTAACTGGAAGTTTAAAATTGAATACCAAAAGTTGACAAACTACTTGCTGAATTTAAAATATATAAATTCTAACCCTAAAATAAATTTCCATAAATATATGCGCAGTGAGGCACACCCAATTGATGGAATCCAAAGTTGAAAAGGATCTGCTTGGATGATCCGCAAATAACTAATCATTAAAAGCTCAATATTCACATAATTTGTCAAACTTGATGAAAGAGATAGTTACTTACCTTTCCAGAATCGTTGGTTTTCTGTGTACACAGTGTATATGTGAATATGTGACATATGTCTCTCTCGCACATTCAAATATGCTATGTTTATATATTAATTTTCAGCTAACACAAGATAAAAAGGATAATTTGATGAAGTAGGTCACTAGATAGATTTGTTATTGTTGCGATCACTGTGTATATAGTAATTCAGAGGGAATTACGGGTCTCCTTTCCTGTCTCCACATTCGTATATTGTCCGTGACGCACCAACTGGATCTAGAAATCTGGTCTTCATCTTCTGTTTTAATATAATAAAAGATCGAGTCTTCTCCATTCAAGAACAAAACAAATTCCCTTCTAATATCAATTGGTAACGTAGAGGATTCTCAACTTAGTTAGATATGTAACAATGTAGACAAAACTACTGAATATCTAACTTTAACTCTACAATTAATATGAGTTTGTAAGGTAAGAATCTCTTTAATTATATACTTTATTTTAGTCATATTATTAATGATGTGACATCTCTAAAATATTTATTTTATGTTAAAGTTTACATGATTGAATATTTATGAGTAGTCTCATAGCAAGTAGTATAATATATTAAACAATAATTATTAGAATATACTCTCTGATATTATTTTAAAATGTGAGTTTATACTCAACTTTACAAATCTAATATGTAAAAACATCCGTAATGCAAATTGCTTAACAATGTATCTTATTTTATTTTATTGGTTGGGTTTTATATTCTCACATTATATTTAAGCAACTCACAATAATTTTACTCCAATAATATATAAAATTTTAAATAATTCTTCCTAATTTTCTTTTCTTGATATGATTTACTGATTCTTCTTTCCTTTCTCTCAATTTAAATTTTTATATAAGATGCAAAACTAAAATTTAAAATATTCTTTATGCTTAGTTATTTGTTTTAATGATGGATACTTTATATCAATATAATGATTATAATATATATATATATATATATATATATATATATATATATATATATATAAAAGACACAATTGTTTGAACGTAAGATACTTTAAGTTATTAGAGCGTCATTTACTTGAAAGTGAATATTATTCTCTCACTTATATATTTTATTTTAACTAAGTGACTAGTTGATGCTAAATCTATACTAAAAAAATGCAATAAAACGTATTTAATATTTTAGAACAAAGGTCAAAATTAAGTAAGATCCAGCAAACCGGATGAGCAACTTAGATCATGGCCTAACTCACATGATTGGAGGATTCTCTTGAATGTTGATCTCCTTGATGTCCTTGTACTTGCGTGATTCTCGAGTGGTTGAATCTAATATATATAATAGGCCAAGTTGAGTCACGCAACTTTACCTGCGCCCGAACCCTATACAGGAGGATATTTTGCATGGTTTTAAGTGCATATTGTTTTCATTACTTATTTTGACGAGGCCTTACACTGAACCAAGTGCCTTACATGCACTCGGGTAAATTAATAAAGCTAGCATATTCTTTTTCGACGGAGATAAAGATCCAAAGACAAAGCATTGTGGGAGCCAAAGAGGAAAAATATTAAAAGATTAAATGTAAAATAAGAAAAGTAAATATTGAATTAAATAAGAAAAATATATTTTATTTAAAATTTAACAAAATTATAAAGGATGTAATAACTTTTTTGGGGTTATGAAAGCTACCTACAAGAAGCATCACCTTTAGTTGCAATTGCAAGGCACACCCATTAGGCATGGCAACGGGGCGGAGCAGGGGTGGGTTTTACGTTCTCCGTCCCGCCCCCGCAAATTTAAACTGCCCCGTCCTCGCCCCCAATATCCGCTGGGATAAAATTTGGGTCCCCATTTTCGCTCTCAACGGGTTCGTCCCACCCCGTTCCCGCACCTATTTCTTTTTTTATAAATAAATGAATAATTAAAAAAAATAAAAGAAAAGTAAAATAATATAAATTTTTATATATAAATATTTATAATTTTAGTTTATCTATATATAAATAATTTTTTAATTATATTATTAAGCGGGACAGGGACAGGGTGGGAGCGGGGGCAGGGGCGGGGGTGGGGGCAGGGTGGGTATTAACATCCCCGTCCCCGCCCCTGATTTTATCAATCGGAAAAAACCCGAACCCGAACCTGAACCCGATAAACACAAGTTTTTCCCATCTAAATCAAGGCAGGTTCAGACGGTACTCACGGAGCGGGTTGGATTCTCATGCCTAACACCTGTATTGCACTTTGCTGCATTCTCTGCTACCAAGAAGCACTACATACTACATACAGTAGAAAAGTCCAATCGCTAGTTGAATCTCTCAGCTGGTACATTTAATTTTCTGCAAGTAATAAAAAACAGTAAATTAATGTTATTTTCATTTATTTCTTAAAGCATGTTAGTTTAAGCCTTTAACAAAATTAATTTTGTATTAATTTGATGCTTTAAATATACTCCTGTATCCTTTTAAAATTTGTATAACTAATGAATTAAAGATAAAGAAAAATTGAAATTAAACCTGGTGATGCATGTTTCGATAAGAAGTGATTCTTATAAAGTGGTCCCTTGTTATATGCAACCTAGAGGGAAGTTTAGGGTTTAGAAGTGGGATGATAGGAGAAGGGGTATCTAGGAAGAAAGAATCATAAATTGAGAGAGGTGTCTGAATTTATACCCTCCAACTGTTAAAAGGCATCGTCGTGGTGTCAGTGGTCCAGAGTGGTTGGTACAGTTCATAACAATTTTAATAAATATGTTCATGGGCATTGGGCACATTTAAAAAAAGTTGAACATAAAATTATGCTATGTGCAGGCCCCAAAGGCTATGCTCATCTAACGTCTGCTTCAGTTTTCAACCACCACCTAATTTTTCGCCGCGCTCTAGGTACACGTTTGGGAAAGTTGAATTTCAGATTATTTCACCTTGCTTAATTAATGCAATAATAAATAGTTTTTAATTCATTTTGCCACCTTATCAAATCACCAACTAACACTATTATAAATTAAATAGCTTTCATCATCATCTTGAGGTCAACTATCTCACTTTTAAGATGCCTCTAATAACGCGAAGATTAATTACTTTTATCGAGATAGATACTTCAGGAACGAACAAAAAAAAAATGAGTTTCAACACAAATTTACATAAATAAATAAAGTTCTTTTTTATATATATATATTATATAACAAAGAGAAAGATATAAGAAGAGAAGGAACATACAACTATAACAAAGAGAAAGATAAGTGATATGATGAAAATATGTAAAAATAATGTTGACAAAAAATATTAATACTATACTGTATCTCTTTATCAAAGGAACGGGTTATATAGTTTCACTAAATTTGGATAAAGAACACTTCTATTTTTATTGCAGCTTCATCTTTTTTATGGAAAATTTTGATACTAGGAGTCCTTGGAATGCATATATTTATACATACATTGGATTAAAAAGAAATACTAGAATTTTAAATTATTTAATAAACCTTGGATTTTTTTTATAAAAAAATTAATCTTGTAATTTTATCAAATGGTATATATCTTTTTTGGTACATATAATTCAATTTTTTTAGTGAAGTCTTTCAACATTTTAAAAAGTTTTAAAATATGTCCCATTTGTTGATAGCCACTATCATTTCTTTTTGGATAGATAGACATTATCATTTGATATAACTATAAGATGTTCAACTATGGGTTTTATCAAATAATTTTCTATAAATTATCTATGCTATTGACATGCAAGTGTCTATAATCTAATGGAACTTAACAAAATCTTAAGGATAAATATCACTTTAATAAAAAATATCCAAGTGAATTATATTGCGTAAGTTTCGTAACACACGTTGAGTTACACTCACCGTAATTTTCTGAAACAATATATATAATTGTTTGTGTTAATTTTCCCCATGATTTTATACATCGTAAATATAAATTATTACCATCAATTAAAAAAATTGTTAATTTGTTAAATAGACTAAGATAGGATTTGATATGGTTGGTATTTCAGTTCAAACTCATCTTTTTGAGGTCGGTAGACGTTAGTTTTCTATACATATATTGAGTTCAAAACATTTTTATACCTTAAACAGACACATTATTAATCACTTACCCCCAAATTTCTTTCAAATTACAAAAAAATTATCATAATCATAAATATTTTATTAATTAAAGCAGTAGTTTAGTACTCAAATTGTTGAATATTTATTAATATTGATCGATATAAATGATAATGATTTGAATTTTTATTTATTAAAATGTCCATAATTTGAATCTTGACTTTAAGTGCGAAATAGACTTAAAAAAAGAAAATATTTATGTTGTGTGTGTTTATGATTTTAACATAAATCATATTCATTCCTGCTTATTAATATCATAATTATAAAAAAATTACTCAATATCTTTATTTTTTTTACATTTTATTTAAACTAAATATTATTGAATTAATTTATCAAGCAATAAATATTACTAAAATATAATATATTATTTATTGTTAATTAATAAAATTATAAAATCTAATGACATTTAGGTAAATGTTGTGGAACATCTACAGAGATTTATTGTTTATTTAAAAATTACAAAAAAAGATTGCAACCTTTTTAATTCATAGAATTCAAATTTATTTTTAAAAAAATTTATAAGACACTGTTCAATCAACTTGGTTGACTGGTTGCAATTACTTCAAACTCCTCACACAAAAAATAATGTAAAGAATTTTCACTGAAAAATATAAAAATTAAAATATAAATGATAATAAAATTTTGATTCTTTTAATACATGCATTACTTATAAAATATCATGGAATTTTTTTTAACCGTTATCACTATTAAAAGAAGTTTGTTGAAATTAAAAATTTTAAATCTCAATTGATATCATTATACTATATATAAGAGTAAATTTATTGGTCATATTATGATCAATTAAGAGTATAATGTTCTCAAATATAAAAAAAAAGTGTAATGTTATAATTAATTAATTGAATATATAACTTAGAGTTAATATTTTTCCATAAGACTAACTGCTATTAAATAAAGTTTAAACATTGCCACGATTAAGTCTCGAATATACTAGTACTTTTTTAAAAAAAATATAAGATCTTGATAAAAATTCTTAAATTATAAAAAATTTCTTTAAAAACTCAATAAAACTAAAGGAATATAAAGAATTATTTAACCTTTTATTTCTAAAATTAAATTAAAAATATCAGGAATTTAATTAGAACTACTATTTTAATTTGTGTAATAATGCATAAGCATTTCTATTATATATATAATTAAAATTTTATAATAAATTATACATAAAATAAATATTATGTTTGAATATATAAATTATATTTAAAATTTATGTAAATAAATATTTTTGAATATATAAATTATATTTTAGACTTATAATAAATAATTTATATTATTGTAATTTACTTTATTTATTTATTGATAATTTATTTTAAAAATATTAATATTTAATTTATAAATACTTATTACAAAAAAAAATTAAATAAGAGATTAAATAAAATCTCTACAGATCATTTAGTCGAAAAAAAATTCTAAAAATATCCTTGTTCAAGATAATGATTTGCATTTAATATATAAAAATTTATTTAAAATTGTAGTCTAAGAGTTTTTTTTTTCACATCGTTTTATATTATATTGAATTTAATTTATCTTTACAATATCATATATTTTCATGTATGGTAAAATTATTGATTTTATAATAATCACTTAAAAATCCACTAACAATAAGTCGTTACATTAGGCTGTAAAAAAAATATTAACTGTATATAAAAAGTTAAAATTTAAAATATAAAAAAATTACATAGGTAATATAGCAAAAGTAAACCGAAAATTTAATAAATTATCGCCATGGACTTATTTTACTTAATGTTTAAGGTTTTGACGCATGAATTAATTAAGAAATAGAATTAATATTTTAAAATTTATAAAAGTTATTATGCAATTTTTAGTACATTTCTTATCTTTCAAAATAATTAAATTTCTCATATATATATATATATATATATATATATATATATATATTGTCACTTCATAGTAAACTATTAATTAAGGATATATTGGAAAGAAATTACTTAATATTTTATTAAGATTATAAAATAAGAATTAAAATATATATATAAAAAAAGTATTACAAGATGAAAGAAAATGAAAGAGAAAGGAGTAGTATGGAAAATAGAAAAGTAAAATTTGTAAAGATTGAGCGAACTGAAATGAAAATTAAATGCAAAGAAATACGGGTCCCTAGTCCCTACGTGGTGGCTGGTGGCTTCCTGGAAGATGGTTAGTCAAACAGTACACAAACCAGTCCCTTCGGTTTTCATGATTTCTTTTGTTTTTCCCCTTCTCTTCTCCACACGCACCGTTTCATGCCAACCAAATTTCACCAAACTCATTCTACCCTCATCACTCAATATCACATATATATCATACTCCTTCATTCCTTTCTCCCAACATCATTAGCAAAGACTGAACAACAACGCCTTAATCAATTATCAACATCATCTTGGTCCATGGGGAGTGAGGAGAAAGAATGAAGCTCCAAAAGGGTCATCAACCATCCATCATAGGTGGTGATGGAGAAGTGTTTTATGAAGCACAAAACCAAGGTATTGGCGCGCCTCAATTTGAAGACATGGTTAACATGAAAACCAGCCATGTTCTTTTGATTGAGCCGCGTCAATATCTCACCTTCCACTTCTTTCCATCTCCACCTCATCTCAATCTCAACTCCTTCCTGGTATGTTTGTGTCTTTAATATTCTTATTCATCTTTTTCTCCTTAATTTCTTCACTTCTCACTTTTCTCCTTGTATCGTTCTCTTGTTTCTCATGTATATATATGCCAAGAACCTTGCTTCTCCACCTTTCTTTGTCTAGTTATATATCCCCACAATCAAATAAATGATTTGGATGTATTTTTGCAGAAAACATTTTTTTTTATATCCCTGTAGGAGATGAAGGGCATGTAGATTTTTTTTTTTTTTTTTATCGGTCATAATAACAGAGTTGAAACCTAATATCGGGTGTATACTATTCCAACTCTACTACTGCACATATAGAACATGTATATATCTAAGCTTAGTTGGCCGGTGGGATTATTAGCTATAACAATAGACTGATGTGAATCAAAAAAAAGCTAGCTAACCAAAGAAGAGCCTTTCTCAGAGAAATTGGAATTAGGGTGTGAGATGAATGAATTAAACAGAAGACTTGGTAGTTGAAGATATTCATTAGTCGTCATTAAGCATAAGAATTATGAAACACGGTATATATTATGTTAGGTAGGATGTAGTGTAGATATTGATCGTGGTCAGAAAATCTCTAGTGTTGCTTGCCACCAACTTTTCTTCTCCACCTAGATATTGGTATCTTTGATTTGTCTTCTGGCCTCTATAATTAACCAATTGTACATCTACCCCACGAGTATTCAGAACTTCTGATTCTTCTATATGGTTTAACAATTATATCGTCAAAATGCATACATATATATATTAATGCTTATTAACGTCAGCAGGAGTAGGTAAAATTGGCGTATCAGGTCGGCCATCAGACCTTGCACTATCCATTATTCTAATATTGCATTATCTGTATGCATAAAATAGAGAGAATCCTAGAAAAAAATACATATCAGGAAAATCAGCATTAATTAAACAGAAGGTAGAGAAGATAAAGTATATATAATAATATATATAGGTCCACCCCTGTAAAAAAGTTTATATATCTAATCTAAAATTATCGTAATTTTAATTTCTATCTAAAATTTAATGGCAAACATATATATAGCACATATATATACTCACTTCTCACAACAACAATAAAGCCTTTATCTCATTAGGTGATATCAGTTATAAAGATCACACAGTATAATTCAACGCAGTTATAATAATCTAAATTCCGGATTTTTAACCGGCCTTCATGCCTAGTTAAACTCCACCTATATTTTCATACTCAGTCCCAATATTCTAGGGTTAAGAAGGATATATCAAGTCTTCGATAGCTAACAAAAAAAAAATCACCGATATATACTGAACATATATCACTCACATATCTACTTTACAGAGTGAAAAAAATAAAAAAAACTCTTGTAGTCTTCACAATCATCGTATAAAGAATGAGAAAATAGACTATAAAACACAATCATTCAATCACAAATTATCGTTGAGTGAATTTGTTGATGACTTTTACAATGACTTAAAAGTCATATATTACGTATGAGTTGTAATTGATTGGTAGTGTAAATGTGCATAACCATTAAACCGGAAGAATTAATGTGATGTTGTCTAGCTACTCATCTGAAATACTTAATGTCCCCGATGTCGATGCCAGTTATGTGAAATAATAAATATGTGCACGTAGAACTATAAATTCCCTGCTATGTAGAGGGTGTGGGGGTTGTTGTACAAGGAGTGAGGGATAGTGATGATATTTAAGCGTGAGAGGAATAATGAGAATGATGTTAGGGAGTGGTTACATTACAGGGAGGGGACACAGGGAGAATTAATGAAGGGAATCGTGGCCTTGATGGTTGAGTTAGTAGTGAAGCTTTTGAAAGTGCAAACTCAAGTGGGGCCTCTTACCCTTTCTCAATGTATGTGTTTAATTTGCATTAACTTCTATACCATAACTTGTGTCCCCATATACATAGCTAGCGGCGGGGCAGGCTTTGTGAATTGTGATGTTTCTCCAACTATCCTGTCCTTTTGAGATTCCAATTAACTCATGCAAAAAGGGCAAATTAGGGCATTATGGTCAACATTCAGGGAAGCCAAGTTCAATTTTTAAGAGACAAGAAAAGAAACACACTCATCAACTCAATTGCACTTTTCCATCACACCTACACTTCTAATTTATTTTAAGTTTCTTTGGGTAAATTTAACTTTAAACATTTTTAAGAGAAAGAAATAAAGAAGAAAAATGGAATAAGTGTCTTCAAATTTTTACTTTTAACTTATAGATAAACTAATTTTAACTTATGAAAAATTTATTTTATTTTATTTTTTAAGGTTTTTGAAAAAATATATTTAAAATGGCCCTTTTTTTATCAGTTACGATAACATATTGTAAAAGACTTGACTTAAGGAATTATTGAAGTAAAATTTCAATTTTAATTAAGAAAATGTGATACCATGAAAAAGAATATGTCATCATTTTGAAGGAGGAAGAAGAATAACGAAAATGATAATTGAATTTTATGTTAACATGTAACGTGATGAGCTATTATTATTTGTTTATTTTTGTGATGAGATTTTCTTTTAACTTCTAGGTTTTTTTAAATGACTTTTTTTTTAAAAAAAATTATTATTATAGAACCATTTTTTTAGATTTAGTTTCTTTGAAGTAAGGGAAGTTAAAATTTTAAAAATAATCAAGATAATATCATTAATTGAAAAATAATTAGTTTAAACAATAATTCTTTTATATTATTATTAAATTCTTCACACTACTAGACTGATTTTAATTAGTTAAAAAAATTATTCTATTACATACATATTATATATTATAAATAAAAATTAATATATTCCATTTATATGTGACTTGAGTAACTTATTTACTCAACAATCCATGGGAGGTTGAGTTAGACTAAAAAAATTTATAAACTCACAATTAAATTGAATCTGTCTGACCTAACCAGAAAATACGATAGCATGTGGGGTTAAATTGATAGTTTTACTCAAAAGTAAAGTGAGTATATTTTAAATAATTGTAATTTTTAATTAATATTAATATTTTATATTTTAATTATTTTATAAGTTGTTACACATGTATAATTATAAAGTATAATATTATATATATATATATATATATATATATATATGTGTGTGTGTGTGTGTGAGAGGGGTTATAATAATACCGGTATAACTTAATTTACTAAGTATTACACCGCTCAATAACTTTATATTAATTGTAAATTTTGTAAATTTAATTGTTAGATTGAAAGTTCATATCACTTTATACGTGTATATCAAATTTTGTTATAACAACAACTTGAAGGTAACCAAAGTGTTTATATATATAGAGGGGGTTATAATAACACTGGTGTAACTTTTACTAAGTATTACACCACTCAATAACTTTATATTAATTGCAAATTTTATAAATTCAATCATTAGATTGAAAGTTCATATCACTTTATACGTGTATATCAAATTTTATTAAAATTGAACAATAACTTGAAGGTAATCAAAGTGTTCATATTTTAGTGTATTTTGAAATGAATATATTACGTCAATTTTGTTTTATAAAAATGAAGTATCAAATCATCTTGGATTAATATAAAATTTTGCATATATGAACTAAGAAATATGAATTTTCAATCTAACGGTTGGATTTAAAAAATTTATAATTAATGTAAAGTTATTGAGCGGTGTAATACTTAATAAAAGTTACACCGGTGTAATTATATATATATATATATATATATATATATATATATATATATTCCATAATCAATCCAATTTTTTTTAAGTAAGGGGATTATAATTGGTAATGTATATTCGAAGTCTATTGATGCTAGGATGGTAATGGAGTAGATACGAGTTTCACTATTTTTGTCTTCATCCTCATTCTCATATTTTATATCTATCTTCATTTTCATATTTGATGAGTATGAAATTTATGTTTCTATTTCTATCGAGTATTATACCCATTCAAAAATTAATTAAATTTTTTTCTAAATTTTTTTTTTGAAAAAACAAAAATTTCAACTTAGAGTAACAATTACAAAATAATTAACTTTCACTTGTTATAAATTTAAAATAAAATAAGAATTATATAAATGTCAAGTAAATTTTTAAAATATAAAATAAGTTTCTAAAAATTTAAAGTAAGTATGAATACGAATGTGAAACAAATAAGTATATATCTATCTTGACTCATGTACTTAATTTTATTGATCTTTTTGAATATATGATTATTAATTTTAATCATCTTTATTATTATCAAAGGGAATATTAAATATTTTCGATGGATACAATTTTTGATAGAATATTAAACATTTTTTACAAATCAAATTTTCGATAGAATATTAACCATTTCCAATGGATATTTCATAAAAAACCTCTTGTCAAAAATCATGAAATTTTTTACAAATCATTATCCATCGGTAACATTCTATGGAAAAAATTTGACTTAAACATCTATCAAAAAATTTCGTTGGAGATTCTTACATTTTCGATAAATATAAATCTGTTTAAAATATTCCGTTGATAATATAATTTTTCTTATAAATATTTTTATCGATAAAATCTGTTCAAAATATAAATTTTTTGATAAATTTATATTCGTCGATAATTTATATTTTTTTATAATAATAAATAAGATATTACTTATATTTGTACTCAATCAAACTAAATATTTTTCATCAAAATCTAAACAAATTTAAACATTATTCACAAATACAAATTTATTTAACATACTTAATTAATACTAGAAATTAAGACTAAAAACGTTCCTTTTGTGAATCAAAACAATTGATGACGTGAGATGAGCATCATAGACTCATCACACTTGTTACATTTTCATGTCCACTAGTATCTTATTTTTTTAATTTCCTTTTTTTTTTTTTTTCTTTTCGTGGGTCAAGGAACCACTCTAGGGTTTTACATGCTGTGACAGGTTGATGATTTAACTATGATCCTGGTCTCTTGCCATTTGTCATCACTCCTAACAAAATCATAATCACAAGGCCCACTCATGACTCAACCGTATACTTTTGGATTTAGACAAAAATCAGGCTCATCTTTATTTGATGACGTTGTTTTTTTGACACTGAAATCTTTAGTTTATTATTGGGTCATATACTAAACATGTTTATATGTACCAAAAAAGACTAGACACGCTTATGATATTATTGTTAGGATAAAATGTTTTTGCATACGACAAAAATTGAATATCAGATTTTTAATTAAACAAATTGTTATCGCGAATGTAAGGTGTTTAATTGTTATTTCAATTTATTATATTTTTATATATGATAGATTTAATAATATATATGTGATGTAAATGTTTTTATTTTTATAATGTTATTTTATTTATAATAAAAATTATTATGTGTGGCTTTTTTATTATGTTTGTTTTTATTTTCATAATATTTTTTTTTGTTTTAAAGATTATAATACTAATATATATATATATATATATATATATATAAGGGAATGTTAATAGAAATACAATTTTATTAATATTTGCAACAGACAACACACACATATATATATATACTCCCTCCGTTTTTTTTCATAGTCGTTTAAGGTTTTGCACGGGAATTAAGGAAATCATTGATATTTTAGTTTTCAAAAATATTTATTACTTACTTTCCTATTTTACCCTCTCTCTTTTTTTTGCATTTTTTAGACTGTTGAACTACTCCATTAAATAGTTGTCCCTTTTTTTGTTTTTTATATAGTATTTTGTTGGGAACATATTGCTCTTATAAATGCATATTAACTTTATATGAGTAGTTAGAGAAAAATTAGGTAGACATTACAAATAAATACACACATTGTTCAAGAAACATGTATTAATTATTAAGGGTAAAAATGGAAGAAAAAAATTAATAACTCATTGATTTTAGTAATATGACAATGAAAAAAAAAACAACAAACTCTGACAAAACGACTATGAAAAAAAAAACGGAAGGAGTATATATATATGGAGAATACTAATATACTCCCACCTATTTTTTAGTAAGAGTATGTTAGCAACCTACACCAAAATTTTAGGACAAAAAAACCACTTATTTCTTTTGATTTGGTTAATTCGTACAAAGGATATTATAGTAATGTAATTTAATTTTGAATGAAAATAAAATATTTTCTCTCTCTTATTAATTAATTCTCCCAACTCATTTCTCTTTCCTATTAAATTCTTTCTCTAACTTATTTATCTCTCTCCTATTAAATTCCTTCTTTAACTCATTTCTCTCTCATCTCTCATGATGTCTCACCCCCTTTCTCCTTGAACAAATAAAAATTAATTAATAGAATTGGTAAATGAAGTTAATAAGAGAGAGAAAATATTTTATTTTATTTAAAATTAAATTAAATTACTATAATATTCTTTATACAAATTAACCAAATCAAAAGAAATGAGTAATTTTTTTGTCCTAAAATTTTGGTATAGGTTGCTAACATACTCTTACTAAAAAATAGGTAGTAATATATTAGCATTCTCCATATATATATATATATATATATGTGTGTGTGTGTGTGTGTGTTGTGTTGTGTGTTGCAAATATTAATGAAATTGTATTTTTATTTTAAATGTGCTTATAATATTTTAATTACTTACTATAAAAATTACTTTACTATTTTTAAGAGATATTTACTTTTCCACTATGATTAATTTAAAATTTAAGATTATTTTAATCTTAACTAATGTATTATAATGGATATTTTAATAATTACACATAAAATTTATATAATCTTATAAATATTTTTATTTTTTTTTATAATTTTTATATTTATAATTGTATTGCAAAAAAAAATTATTATAAGTATATTACTGTGATAATTATTTTATTATTATTGAGAGATGAATATGTATAAGAGTTTAATCATTTTGTTATTAATATATAGTTACCTTAAATGTTTAATATTAGTTTATATATATATATATATATAAAGAGTGAGAGGAGAGTTATAATAACACCGGTATAACTTTTGCTAAGTATTACACAGCTTAATAATTTTATATTAAATGTAAATTTTGTAAATCCAACCGTTAGATTGAAAGTTCATATCACTTTATATGTTTATATCAAATTTTGTTAAAATTGAACAACAACTTAAAGGTAATCAAAGTGTTCATATTTTAGTATATTTTGAAATATATATATTACGTTAATTTTTTTTTTTATAAGAATGAATTATCAAATCATCTTGGATTAATATAAAATTTTGTATATATGATTTAAGAGTAAAAAAATTTCAATTTAACGGTTGAGTTTACAAAATTCATATTTAATATAACGTTATTAAGCAGTGTAATATTTAATAAAAATTACATCAGTATTATTATAATTTTCTCCTTATATATACATATATATATATATATATATATATATATATATATATATATATATATATATATATATATATATATATATATATGGGGGTGGGGTGCAACCGTGTTTCTTTTTATTATTTTAAATGTAGTCTGGTTTGGCATCTTGCTGTTTATATAAAATATTTCTTAGTTTTATATAAGAAATATTATGTTTAATACATTATTTTGAACACACTTCGTAGTTGAAATGTATTGAAAAAAAAATCATAATCTCAATTCTCACATTTTATTTAAATAATATTTTTGTTCATATGTAGTCATAGTTCATGTGATGTTTTATATAAAGTTAATAATTAAAGGTTAATTAATGTATATAAAATGTAATTTTCACTTACCAAGCATTATTATGATCTTGTAATTTGTAATAAGCTTAAAATAATAATAATAATAAATATTATATTCAAGAGTGTGTTGTTAATATTCACTACAAGAATATTGTCATATAGTGACATAATATGTGTCGCTAAAAATTACTTTTACCTACACAATAAATATAATATATGTTGTTATATGGTTAAAAAATGTGAGTATAAACTATAGTGACACACAAAATATGTTGTTAAATCTCATTTAAAATCAACACTAAAAATGTGTAACTATATGTCAAATAGATATATACTAATTACATATATTGTACCTATATTAACATTTTTTGTATGTCAATATATGTAACATTTCTTGTAGGTACTAAAAAAGAAATACATACATACATATAATAATATTTTTTTTTGTTAAAAATTAAAGCAAGCTTGTAAAAATAAAAATTAATTTTCATTTTTAATTTAAATTTCCAAATTTTCTTACCTTTTTTATTTCCTTTGCTCTATATTAATTAGAGTGTTAAAGAAAATTACTAAAATCAGTTTAATAGTAAAGAGTGAAATATAATCCAAATGATCTTATGTTAGAACTTAATTTAGTATCGTTATTAAAATTATAACTTATTAAAAAATAGTTGGTTAAAGGCACATTTTTTTGTTCTTATCATTAATGGCCTTCATTATTGAAACTGCTTACTTAAGCATTAGGGGACTTTGATGAGAAATGGTCTTTGCTTCATTTTTATCCTCGTGTCATTTTTAGTTTGCTATGTGTTTCTCTATATAATGTTGATTGAAGATTATTGATTGTCCCCACTTGCCATACTTAAAAATGTACTTTTCACATCAAAGAATTTATTCATTTTGGTATTGTCATCATTCAAACCAGTTATAAATATGTTTTCTTTCCTTCTTTTTTCCAACGAAGATAAGTTCTTTAATAACTCAAAGTTTTATTGATCAACACTAATAATTTATAGTAATTCAAACAAAGTTAATTTAATTACGCTAGCAATATAAAAAAATTTAGACTATTATTTAATCAGAGTATTATATACGATAAATTTATTAATTTTATAATGAATACCTTAAATATCATATATCTAACATTTTTTAATTAGTTAATTATCGTCGATAGAAATTAAAGTCATTCAAAACTCGGGATATAAAAGTTCATTCGCTGGTTTAATTGACCATAATGCACTTTGCATCGAATATAATTAGTGCTAATAAACCTAATATGCAATATAACAATTTATCACTAAGCCATTGAATGTGGAGCACAATGACATGTAAAATATAATGAGTTTTTTTTTTTTAATTATAAAAATTCAACTCAGATACTTCACACCAACAACATTTTTTAAAAATAAAGAAAACGTCAAGAGATTTACGATCATCCATCTACACATTAACAATAGCTTTGACATTTGCCTCAAATCATAAGAACTTTACAACTAACGTAGATTTAGGGTTTGTTTGGATTTTTTTCTTCAAAAATACTTGTAGGAGAAAAAGAAGAAGAAGAATTAAAATATTTTTTTATAGGCTAAAACTAACTTATGAGTTAAAAATAAGATTTTGGAAAAATTAATAAGAAAGAACTTCTACCGAATAGTTTATGCATGTGTTAATTTTAACTTATAGTTTTTTTTTAAAAAAAAATTCTTTCTATTTTACTTTTTTGTAAATACTTACGTAGAAATTTATCCAATCAGATGCTTAGAACTTGAGTCTCATATTGCTCCACAGTTCAGACTTTCAACAAAAACAAGACACTGAGTTAGAGAGTTTGATACAGAACTCAATATCCAATAAAATTTATACAGAACTCAATATCCAATAAAATTTATACAGAACTCAATATCCAATAAAATTTAGGTTATTATTGCATCGATCTTTCCCAAGCATGAAAACTAGGATCAAATTTATCTGGCCTTGAGATTGTTCCATCAAGAAATTGGAATTTATTTTTGGAAATCAACGCAAGTTTCATAGATTTGGCTCAAGGATGACGTTACTTCCAGTTAAGATTGAACTTACCAATGAAACAATGGATTAGCTGGATTTGGCATTGAATCCATCTGAATTAATTTGTATGACGAATTTCTAATAATTAATTGGAACTTGGAAGAACCACCTTGATTTTATATTTTGAGTTCGATATCAGCTTTTAAAATGATTAGCTACTTGATTGTACGTACTCCAATTATTTTCTGAATGTAAATTTGATTGATTATTCATTTTTATTATATATTATCGTTGTTCAATTACAAGTTAAAAGTTAATATTGCTTAGTATAGCATTTACAGATAATTAGAAGTGTTCTCAACTAAATTGGTAAAATCAATCAAGTTAACTAAATTTGTTTTTTACCATAAAAAATATATAAAATCAAACTCATATATTTTTATAATTTTCAAACACAACCGAATCAAACAACTTAGCGGTATTTTTATAAAATTTTAATGGTTATTTGTTATTTTTATTAAAATATTTAGTCGTATTAATTAATTGTTACTTGAGTCACGGAAAGTAAAACAAAATGAAAGTAAGTTTTAGCAAGTATATTTGTTCAAAAGGTTGATTGAACCAAATCAAAATAAATCCATTAATGAGTTTGGAGTTTGGTTAGATTCCGATATCGATTATATGTTTAGTATTTAAAAGATTGATTTAACTTGAATAGTTTTTTAAAATCAAATTTATCTAGGAACACCTTATATATATATATATAATCTGCAAAATCACATTTTAAAAAAGAGAAAAAATATTTTAAAAAAATGGTTTTTCACTTTCAATAATAAAGACTTTATTTTATTATATAAAAAAATAAATGTAAATACATATTAAATACATTATTACATCTTTTTTGAGCCTTTGTCTAAGTTGGATTTTAAAGCATTGAATTTAAAAGCTAATTAATGAGGCTGGAATCAAGCATTAATTAAAAAAATAACTAAAGTTGAATTGCCATTGCTAAAATACAATATGTACTTATCATTTCTGACTTATGAAAAATGGTGGTAAATTAAACCTTCGGAGACAAACTTCATATTCTGATTATCATTCTAAGTTTATTTTATATTAAGTTACCATCTTCAAAAATAAAAATGAAGTCAACGAATTATATATGCTTACTTCATAAGAATATATTTCTTTCAACCACAAGAGAAATGAACTGAAACTAATATTTGGATGGAACAAAAGCACGTTGAAAAGCACATTTGTAAATTAATCAAGTAATCAAGTATCGTAAAACAACATTTGACTTTTATTTCTTTTTGCACGAATACATTAAAAACTCAGAATTTTGCTTGAAACCTGGGAGCATAGATGGGAATTGATTTCTAAAAGATAGGCCCATTTCCTACATTTTATGGTTGCTATGGTCTAACCTTCATTACTTATGTTATGGCCCAGTGGCGTGAACAATCCCTGTTGTGTATATCTGCTTCTTATTTAGAACTTCGAATTTCGAAACCAATTTTATGTGCTTTAGATGTTTCGGTACTGTATTTGGTTTTATTTTAATGAAAAATGATAGTTATACATACACTTAGAAGCATTTCGGTGGTGTATTTGATTTTATTTTTGTGTTATTTTAATGAAAAATGATAGTTTTACACTTAGAAGCATTTCAAATTTGAACCATTAGAGACTATCTAATAATAAGATAGTAAGAGAAGTATAATTTATACACAGAATATTAAGTTTAACATTGGTGTCATTATTATAATTATAATAAATTTAAAAAGTATATTTCAAAATTAATTATTAATAAATTATTTACTAATTGTTTGAAATAATTTGGTAAATATAGATGAAGATCATGAAGTGATAATATAGGATAAATAAAATTAAAATACGGATAGTAATATATACACACAATACAAAATATAGTGTTTAATAAAAAATACAAAATCTAAAAAAAGAAAATAAGACATCTTTGCCAAAAGAAGATGGGAAGTTAAAATGACGTAGTTTAAAGTTTTTTTAATACATTATTTATTCTTTAATTTTTTTATCATGTTTTTAAACTAAAAAAAAATTATAATTAGTTCTTTAATCTTTTACATTTTTATAATTTGATCTATGAAGTTATGAATTTGTTCACAATTCATGAAATTTTACCAAACATTATTGGTACATATAGATAAGGACATCAAAGGTCCCTCATGACAAGAGCAAAGCTAAAAAGGTCCAAAAATTACAATATATGATGACTAATTTGAGGGTAACCTAATTAAATGAAAGAACCTAAAATGGGGTTTCCAGTCACATGTATTGTTGCTTGGAGTGGGAATAGAAGATCAACTATTGACTTAGTCATTTAACAAAAAAATAATAATAATAAAGTGATTATAGCTAATTTTGAAGCTTAAATCTCAAACTTAATTATGTCTCACTTAACTACTAAGGCATTTTAGTTATACTTATAATGTTAAGATTTTATTCTTCTTTTACTTACTTCCAAGTGCATTAAAATTAATTTGTATTAACCATTTTGAAGCGAATGAATATAACACCTTTTGTTAGTTTTATTATTAAAGCATGAGAATTGTTTGCTAGAATTCTTCTTTAAATCATTTGATCTAATAAAAAATTTGTTCAATTCTTGTGACGATCCTCAAAACTTATCAAACATTATTTTTTATGATGCTTATCATGTTCTTCCTTTTCTATTTTCTGTTTCTTTGTTTATTTTTACATTGCCAATTTTAAATTCTATTTGAATTTTTTATTTTAATATCTCTTGTTCTACATATACTTTTTTAAGTGTTTCTTGAGCCTAAATTGTATTTTAAAATGTAATCTTCCATTTCATTTTGGAAGTGTTCCAAGTTCTGAGTGTTATAAATTAAAATATGTATAAAAATTAACAACTCATTTCTAGCTTAATTTGTGTGTGAATTCTAACTTAGGCTTTGGATTCAAAGCAAGACAAAGGAATTTTCATTACATATGAATGATGAGTAATGACACAAAATAATAATGTAATATGATTGTTCAAATATGTGAATATTAAAAATATTTTATAATTTTTTTTGAATTATAAATAAAATTCTAAATTACATGACTAAATTACAATCATAGATGTCAAAACATTTTTTTTACTTAATTAAAAAATTTTAAAATTCAGATATCAAATTATGTATTGAACTTGAACCCACTTGTTTTAATTTTTTTTATAAAAAAAAAAAAGAAAGAAAGAAAAGGAGTGTAAGTAGTAAAATGGGGGCGTGAATAATTGAAAAGCAACCTGCACGAAAGTTTCTTCTTTGGGCTTCGCAGAAAATATAAATAGAAAAGATTATGAGAACAACGACAGACAGAACAACTTGTGGAAAATAAGAGGAAGACATGTCCCTCACTTCTCCTCCACAGATCCAAAAGAAGAAGAATTTTTTATTTTAAATAAAATAACCTAAATGAATTATCCAATTCCACTTTCAATGTTGTCCACCCTTCTCAGAAGCCATGGTCGTAAACCTCTCTCCCTCCCCACCTTTACATTCCAGTTCCGTAATCCGATTGGCGAATTCGAAGTCACCCATTTCAGAACCCCTGTTCAGGCTCAAAACCCACTTCCCAAAACCTCTTTTTTCCCCTTCTTTCGCCTCCCCAAGATTCAACTTCACCTTCAAGAAGCACTTTTTGCATGGAAATAGCAGGAACAGGTTGGATTTCAGGACATGGTCTTTTGCTGGGTTTGACTATGGCAACTTTGAGGGGCCTCAGTCTGTGCTCGAGGCTGCTGCAGTGTTGACAGCCATCATAGTTGTGCATGAGAGTGGCCACTTCCTTGCTGCTTCTCTCCAAGGCATCCATGTGAGTAAGTTTGCTGTAGGGTTTGGTCCAATTTTAGCAAAGTTCAATGCAAAAAATGTGGAATATTCCATCAGGGCTTTTCCCCTTGGTGGCTTTGTGGGGTTCCCTGATAATGATCCTGAGAGTGATATTCCTGTTGATGATGAAAACTTGCTTAAGAACAGGCCAATATTGGATAGATTGATTGTGGTCTCAGCTGGTGTTGTTGCTAACATAGTTTTTGCATTGGCTATTATCTTTGCTCAAGTGCTTTCTGTTGGTTTGCCTGAGCAAGAGGTCTTCCCTGGGGTGGTTGTGCCTGATGTTAGACCCTTTTCAGCTGCTTCCAGAGATGGGTTGCTTGCTGGGGATTTGATCCTTGAGGTGAATGGAAGTGAGTTTAATAAACCAGGTCCTAATGCTGTTTCTGAAGTTGTTGATGTAATAAAGAGGAACCCCAAGAGATACGTGTTGCTCAAGATTAAAAGGGGGGAGCAGAATTTTGAGGTAGGGGTTACCCCTGACGAGAATTATGATGGAACCGGGAAAATTGGAGTTCAGCTTGCTCCTAATGTTAAGATAGCTAAGGTTAGGCCAAAAAATCTGGTGGAGGCTGTGGAGTTTACTGGAAAAGAGTTTTGGGGTCTGGCTTCTAATGTTTTAGATGGCTTAAAGCAGACTTTTTTGAACTTCTCCCAGTCAGCTAGTAAGGTTTCAGGTCCTGTGGCCATTATTGCTGTTGGTGCAGAAGTGGCGAGGTCGAATATTGATGGTCTCTTTCAATTCGCCGCGATCCTCAATATTAACCTTGCTGTTATAAACCTTCTTCCTTTGCCAGCTTTGGATGGAGGCACATTGGCATTGATCCTCATTGAGGCTGCCAGGGGTGGGAGAAAGCTTCCTTTGGAAGTGGAGCAAACGATCATGTCTTCTGGAATTATGCTTGTTATAATTCTGGGGTTATTCCTTATTGTTCGTGATACCCTAAACCTTGAATTTATCAAAGACTTGTTGTAATTATTGTGAATTCTAGTGGGCTTCAAAAAGTATTTCATGATTCTCATCTGCAATGCTGTTGCACCAGTGTCTTAGCTAGTGGTAGTATCTCTGTAGAGGAGGCAAGATCATTTGAAATGATTGAGGTGAGTTTCTTCCTCGAAGGATGTTATGTGAGAGGCATCCCTTTGTTGCAAATTCATTGATCTGATCCAGATTGGATTTGTGATCCTGGAATATAAACTTACAAATTACAAATACTAGTTTTGATTATGAATTTTAATATTTTCTCTTTTGCATTTTCTCTGGAATTCATGAAGTTATCCAGTAAGAGTATGGTTGTGCACAAATTCTAGGTCACTACTTGATATGAATTCTTTGCCTCTATATATCAGAGTTGGAAATGCTTCGATAAAGCATTATGAATACAGAGCAAAATCCTTGCTTTATATTTTAATCTTTTGGAATTTATGACCACTTTCTTTTCTTTTCTAATGTGATGAAATTGAGAGTCCGGCATATGTCCAAAATTTAACTGTTTGACATAATTGCTTGAACTCTGTTGCTACATTTACATTACAAGCCTTGCTAATTCAATGAAGTGGCCATTTGGTATGCAATTTCCTTTCACTGTAAATGAAGAAAAAATGTTGCGTAACTACTCCATGCTAGTTAAAACCTAGGGAGAGAGAGAGAAAAAAGAGAGAATTTTAGGTGTGATAGGTGATAAGAGAAAGGTAGAGAAATAAACCAATTTTTTCTTGTTTTGCTAGCCAATCAGAGGGCCCTTTTCATTAAAGATAAAGTAGAGAAAATGGAGAATAAAAGTATAAAGTAGAGAGTAGAAATTGTTTTTTAGATAATGGTGGAAACTGGAAATAATGAGTGCCAAACTGAAAAATAGGAAATGTTCCTAATAGTTTAACAAGTTTTCTTTCTCCATATAAGCAGGGAGTAAAAGTTAAATATATTAGAATGAAACTAAGATTAGCATTTGGCTGACTTTTTACTATCTAGTTGAAACCAATATGGTATGCGAGTGTAATTTCTTAAACAAGAGCACTGTTAGGTAAAATGTTTGATCATCATTTCATGTTTGTGTATATGGAATATCGTTTTTTGAGAAAGATTAATTCCTTAAATAAATGCCAATACTGTGAGGGATTAGGTTTTGTCTCTCAACTTAGAAATACTCTAGACTCAACATAAAAACTAAAATTAATTGACAGTATCAACTAATTTTTAAATTACACAAAATTCATATATTCGATATTGTTTGCATGCACTTGTGTGTGTGCACCTGTTGTTGTTCAATGTCTTTAAGGATAAAACTTAAGTACAATACCACAGGGACTGTTAATGTTATTTTCTAATTAGAATTGGAGTTTCACTTAGATAATAAGTGTAAATGTAAGAAATGCTAGCAACACACTGTTTCATGCATTTTTAAATGCATTACCTCTCATTGATTGAAATTTATTGAAAAATACAAAAAATTAGTAGGTCTCACATCCTATTAATTAATTATCTTCTATGATTTTGTAGTTTTCAATAAATTATAACCAATAAGAATAACTGTGTTAAGAGGAGTGTGTTGTTAGTACTTCTTTTATAAATGTATATTACCAGGTCTACATTAAATATAAATATATATTATCAAAGTGAAATTTTAATTTTGATTGAATCTAGGGTCTTGGAGCTAGTTGTTAATTGGCTTGGAAGCAAGAGATTCATATGGAGATCCTGCCATGATTGAAATCATTGAACACTAGTCGTAGCCTTCAGAATGTAATCATATGACTTATTTATAACAAAATACTAGATGAATGGAGAATGCTCATGTGGAGGAAAAAGGGGATAATAATAAAAAAATCCGAATTGTCAAAACACACTAATTGGAAGGGGAAAAATGAACAAGGTATGAACTTGTCAAAAAAGAAGAAATGAGCTCATTTTGTCAAAGGTTGGTGGTTGAAGAATGTGTTTGTTCATTGAGATCTTGATGATATGAGGAAGAATAGAATGGAGAAAATGACAAGGATGATGGATAACGGGGTTGTGTGAATGTTGTATATGTCGAATGTTGGTTTTATGTAGGACTTGTTTACAAAGAGATGTGTACCGTTGAAGTCTTTACACACGTGGAACGTCTGAAAGTTTATATTGACCTGTGAAAAAATTTAAGAAAAGTATAGGTCCTAAAAAAATTGGAAGGGTGAAGGAGGAATTTAATCTTTTTAAGAGTGTACTTCCAATCATGTTCAACAAGGAGTTGATCACGTACTTTAGTAGCGTAGGATGATATGACTTTTGTGCCATAAGGGATTTCTCATTCAGGCAATGGGGAAGGGTTGACATGCAAATACACTTACATTTAAGTTACTAGGGTTCAGAGTTGAGAAATAATTGGTATAGGGAATGTGTATCACAGTATGACTTTGTTAACGAAAAGAGTTTGATCCAAAATATTAGTCTATTGTTCCACGTTTGGCAAGTGTACCAATCGTTACTGTAGTAATAATATTATTATTCTTGGAAATTGAATTTGTTGAATATTAAATTACTAATTTATATTAATTTTGAGCAATCAAAAAATAGATGGAACAATGAATGTAAAAAATTCACTCAATATTAAAATTGTTACAGAATTGATTTCATATTCTTTCCTATAGATTCTTACCATTTTTAATTGATGCAAGAATTGTAATTACCCACTTGAGTTTATTAAGAGTTGTTTATCCCTAATTCCTTAGACAAGTAAATCTATTCATTGAATCTTAATCCCCAATTCCTTAGGACAATTATGAAAATTTAATAGAATCATGAAGAATAATTATCATCTCAAACACAAACTAATTAGATATGTCTAATTTTTCAAGTGTGACAAAACCTAATCTGTTCTATTTATATTCGTAAACAATCCCCAATCTTCCAATTATGAAATTGTTCTTAGAATAAATATTAAAGACATGGATAGAACATTGAGATAATTAAAATTAACTAAACATCAATTGAAAAGGTTCGGGAACTATAATTCAAAATATTACATTAATACTCTAACAAAAAAGAAAATTAGTTCTGCATAATATAAAAGGAAAAACTAAAAGAGATTGATGAGGCGTTCATCTTCCGATTGATGGTGGGTTGATCTCCTCTTAATGAGTTGTACTCTCCTTGATGTTCAGTTTTTCCTCTTTTGATTATTTTCCTATACTTTCAGACTCTCTTTTTCTTTTAATTCCTAAGAGTTATCTTTTCCTCTTCTTTTCATTTGGCCCAAGCCCACTTAAAATTCGTACTTGATAAAACCACAAGCATGGAAAAATCCACAACCTATGGAATTCTCTGACTTGACTTTTGCAATTCTAGAACATTTTCACAGGAATGGAAAAATCCACAACCTACTCGTGGAACTCTCTGACTTCAACTCTTCCATCTTGATAATTGCTCTCTTTAAAACCATGATTTAAGCACCTAAAACACTTATTTACAAAGAAAAACAAGAAAACCAAAAGTGTAATCTAAAACAAAAATAATGCATGATAAAATCATTCAAACAATGCAATAATGTATGCAAATAGCCTAAACTAAAGTACGAATGCAAAGGCAATTTATACACACATCATCTATTAGGTGGGAAATCTCAATATTTAAGTATCACATTAATTTTTTTATTCAACTCAATGTGAAATTCGTAATATTTTCACCTTCCTTTAAGGGTTGATGTTCACAACAATTTTCACTTTATTAACATTAATATGACAGTAACTTTTTTCTCTTTAATGTCGTCTACCTATCAATATTCAGCTTACATGTTAATTCAACCTAAAGATAGTTCTTTTCATAGCTCAACTCTTAATAAAAGCATAAAATGTTAGGAATTAAGTACGTGAGAAGAGTTTAATATGAAAGACTAATCCATTAGGTGAGAGAACATTAAGGCTCAAGTATCACATTAAATTTTTTATTCTACTTAATGTTAGACTCCTAACAACATCCTCAAAATATATATAATCCCCATCTTATCATTACTAATAAAAAAAGGCTTAAATCCATTTTTAGTCTCTATAATTTTATGAATGTGCAGTTTTGGTCATTCAAAACTTTATATTGCAAATTCGGTCCTATTTTAAAAATTAAGCAATGTTGGTTTATCCATTGATATGTCATTCAAAAATTAACAAAAAAATATCGACTTGTTTGTAAATGATACTAGAAAGCAATTAGTTAGTCACATGGAAAAATAATAAAATTAAAATTTTTTAAAAAATTTATTTTACATGGAATTAAAAAACATATAAATAACATATATGTTTTACAATACAACGTTTTTTTTTCCTTGGAAGCCAACATGACTAGTTAATTACTAGGAAATGTTATGCATGGGCATGTAGGTATTTTCTATTTAATTTTAGATGATATGTTAATGAGTTGATTAACTTTGCTTAATTTTAGATGATATGTTAATTACTAGGTAATGTTATTCATGAACATGTTGGGGGGAGGGGGTTAATGGTGATATACTAATGGTGTAAAAAAAATATTTTTTTTAAAAGAGAAAACAATTTATTAATATGCGATTGCTAATAAGAACATTACAATATGTGATTTCCAATAGTATAAATAACAAAAATAGAATGTTCAAATCTAAAATATTTCCGCTTACAACGTAAATGCAACATCAAAACTATATAGGTTGAAAAACAGTCAAAAAGAAAACTAATTTACAAATAACAGTAAAAAATGAGACTATTGCAATTAATCCCTCCCCCTCTTCCACACACACATATAGGAAGCAACTTTAATTAGAATGGTCGCTTATATGAAAATGAATAATAATAACCTTGAAATTAAAATAGTCAACTTAGATTAAAACACTATAAATAAAATTATCTCATCATTATAATTACATATATCATTATTATTATCATAATTATTATTGTAATTATTGTCATCACTACCATCGATAAGAATTTGAATCTATGTAACAAAAAAAAATAATTTAATTTGAATTTATGTAACATATGGTTACAAAAGTATATTGCATGTTAATTTAAATGCATGTAGCAATGTATTAAATAATTTTTAAATTTTATAAAAATTTGTAAACTTAATTTATTTAATAAAAATTTCTAATTTAACAATTGAATTATTAAAATTTAATTTATACATTATGTTAGTGAGTGAAATATATTTAGTAACAATAATTTTCGGAACAAATTGATTCTCACTTTGCCAAATACATTCATGAGATAATCAATAAGTTATATGGTAAATTGAAAAGGGAAGAAAACAATTCATAACAGAAAAGGGACCAAAGGAAGAGGTAAAGACGATAATCATATCTTGTATAAAAAGGAATCAAAATAGGTTTCATTGACGTAGTTGACAATGTAATACTTCTCAAATTCATTTGCTATGAGCTTCATATGAAGAAACACTCCATCATCGGTTGAAAATTGTCAAATTTCATCCTATCCGAAAAGAATGTGTTCGGATTAACTTTAAAAGAACGTGTTCATTCTACGTTGACCTTTAACATAAATCTTTATTGTACAAATTATTATGTAAAAATTTTAATTCTAAATTAAAAAAATAACACTAATTATACTTAAAAAAAGTTACATTTAAAAAAAAAGTAACTGCCTATGTAATCATTCTCAAATTTATTTTTTGTGAGCTTCATGTCAAAATGTGCTTTAAGTTAATAATAAATTATTGATTTTTAAGTATTTTTTATCAACAAAAAATTTCATGTTAACCCTATTAATAAAAGGAGTCCAAATTAATAATAAATTAGCATAAATGTTTTCTTTGTCTTCTTTATAAGATAAATTACGGGTGTAAGTAGATAATGATTTACCCAAATACTTGAATTACTCAACTTAATTTAATTATATTTATGTAGATTGATTTGATCATTGAATTGAGTTGGATAACTTTTATGTTACCTAATTATAATTAGGTTGGATAATACATCAAGAAATTTGCAATGTAATACTTAACCTAATTTATAGTAGACCACTAAATTAAATTACAAAATATTACACATATATAATATAGTCATTGTTATTATTGTTAACTCAGTGAGTACTAAAAAAAGATAAAGACATAGAGTAAGAAGAATAATTTAATTTCACTTTTTATGTAATTCAAAATTTGTTATGTAATGACTTAATATTTACTTGTTTGGAACATTGATGATTTCTGATTTATAATTGTTGTAATGTTTGGATTTTGCATCACTTATTAAATTTTTTTGAATTAAGTGTCCATTTCTTTATCCTATTTTTTTTTAATTTGTTTCCGAATTTTAAAATATATTAATTTTTAATTACTTAACTTGACTTAACCAAATTGTAATCAAATTGAATTAGGTTAAATCACTTGAAAAAATTTATAAATTTAAATCAACTCAATCCAATTAAGTTTAATTGAATTAAATAATAAAATAGTTTAAATTCAATCCAACTTTACTCATTTATATATTTCTAGATTAAATTGTATTTTTATATGCCATATTTTGTGATATTCTTATTTACTAATAAATTATAGATTAAAATACATCATTTGAGAAAGGTTAGGTTGTGACTTTATTCAATTAAATATTCTCAAAATTTTCCGTTTTCTATCGTTTGAACGGGCATTTCATACATTTATTTTGCAACAGGCTAAAAAATTTCTTTTAACCTTAGCAAATGGCCCTTATTTTATCTTAATCAGCGTATGATGACTTTTTTTCAACCAATTGTTATCCTTTTCAATCTATTTCTTTTTTATATTTGTTTATAAATTAAATTTTTGTAAAAGAAATTATTAATATTTTTTAAAATATAAAATATTTAGTAACTTCATCGATAAGTAAATTTTATTTAATTTGTATGATAACAGTAAATCTATATCTATATTATTTATAAAGAAAATATTTCTATTTGATTTTCACATTTTTTTAGATATTTATATTTTTTTATTATTCATTAATTTTTTTCACCATCATATTTTTTAAAAGTAAAATATAAAAAAAATGTATATAAAAATTTATTTATCATTCACATTATCAATAATAATTACTATCTTGTTTTCTAACTACTTTTGTTTAAAATTATTTCTTTTTCTTTTTCTAATCATACATTATCTCACCTAACTCACATATTGTAACTTCTATTACTTTTATTTTTTATTTTATATTATTTTTTAACAAGAAATATTTCAATTTCATTAATTTATATATAAATAAGATATATTCTTTAATTTCTTACTTTTTTAAAAATATTTACTCTCTCAATAATTGTAACTACTTTTAATCTCTATCTTTATTTAACATCATTTTATCCTTTTTTAATCTTTTTTAAAAAAATTATAGAGGGACGAATGGCCTTTTTTTTTATAGTAATTAATAATGAGCTAGTTTATTTAATTTATAAAATCACTTTTTTCTTTGTTTATTCCTGGAGTATCCACCGCTGATAGGTGGCATACACAAGGCAGGATTTGAATTCCTGACATTGCTTAATCGTGGATCAATCCCTACCACTGAACCACACGCTTGAGGTTATAAAATCACTTTTTAAAATAAAATAAGTATTTTTTATTTTTACTTTTATACATGTTTATCTAAACTTTTTTTTATTTAAATAATTTTCTATTTAAAAAAAAAGGAATTTTTATCATCTTAAAAATATGACTTTTTATAATTTTAAGCAATCTGGCCTAATGTTAAAAAAGAAAAAGTAAAAGAAGTAAAAAGTCAACAGGTTTGAGTGCAGATAAGAGAAGAAATGTAACAGGCAGTAAAAGTAAAAGTAAAAAAGAAAGAAAGAAAGAAAGTTAGTATAAAAAAAAGGGTTTGAAATGATAATCTTATAGGTGACTTCATCTAAGATAAAGGGTTGATACCATTCGAGATTCGACCCTACCACCGCTCTTCCATTCTCTTCTCTCTAAATCAATTCGCATCTCTCCCTTTTCACCAACCAAAGGTACTCTCTCTCTCTCTCTCTCTCTCTCTATCTTCATGTACATGCACAAAAATTTTTAACTTTTTCTCCTTCAATTCATTAACCATTCTTCCTCACCAAGAAACCTTCTCGCTGTCTTTTCCCTTCTCGATTCGTACCTTGATTCATCTGTTACTCATGGGCAAAGGCAAAACAATCAACTTTGCTTTTAATTCGTTAACAGATCTCGCGCCAATGGAAAAATTCATATGCATGTTGTTTCAATCTTCCCATTGCCATTTGCCACGATAAATTTTATTTTCACGCCTGAAGCGTTGAATAATCGAACTGATTATCTGTCACAATCGACCCAAACGCGTTTACTTGCTGTTAATTTGACCTCGTGAGACTTGGATTAGATGCAATTGTTTTTGCCCCATTTTTTGTATTTTTATGTTTGCCCCAATTTATTATTTCAATTTGACATTATATTATGCTGTTGTGCCTATGAATCAAAAGAATATTATGTGGTGACTTAGTCTCAAGGCCTAGGAGTAAGAGTTGAAGTAATATACATAGTATTTTAGATTTGAATCTCGATGTCATTATTGTAATTATTATGGATCAGATAAAAAATCTCTAGTCGCACGATCAGAATTTTTTGTGTACGATGAAGATAACATGATTTGAACTTTAAGACTTTGTGTAGATTATCCAAATTCTTTTCTGCTATAGGGTTAACTTGTGTTGATTAGAATGAATAATGAATTGGAATTTGTTGAAGGTTAGAAGAGTAGATCATGGGGAGTAAGGCACCAAATTGGTCAGATCAATGGGGAAGTGAAGCATTTGGCAGTGATCACTATGATGAAAATGAGAAGCTGAAGAAGAGTGGTGGAAGCAGCAAGGCAAAGGCGGTGGCATCAGCTGGTGTGGACAAGGCCAAAGCAGCAGCAATTGTTGGAGCTGACAAGGCCAAAACAGCTGCTGTGGTGGGTGCCCAGAAGGTGAAGAGTGGCACCTCTGCTGGCCTCAAATGGTTCAAGAATCAGTACCAGAAAAGGACTTCAAAGTGAACTCACTCCCTGCTCCTTGGACAGTTTCATTTTCATAGCTTTGGTAAATAATACATGATGCTCCAGTAAAGTCTTTTCTTTGTTTCTTAATTATTTGCTTTGCTTTGCTTTCTTTGGAGTTTCTAGTGCAACAGTCCAGATTAGCTGCTTCTTTTTATTTTTCACTTGTTTATAGAGAAAAATGTTGGATGTTGAACTTATATATCGTTGTTCTATGACTGCTCAATGAACAAATTTCAGAGTCTTAAACCGTTTGTGGGAATGCAGGGTTATGTTTTACAAACGTTATTGTGTAAAATATTATGTAATTATAATTAATTTAGACACACATTATGATAAATGAATTTTACATTATTTTACTTTTTGCACAACCTATATTTGCACTGAAACAACTGGAAACTAAAAGGCACACTAAATCGGGTTAGATAGGTTGATTTTTATTTCACCTGAACAAACTTTATGTCAATCAATTTGAACTTCAGATTTCTTTTTAATTTAATTTAATTCAAATAAACAGAGTGCATGTCTGGATCAGCTTAATGATTTTTATTTCACCTAAACCAATCTATGTTTTGATTTTCATTCAGTTTCGTTTGATTCCAACCCTACTATGTTATTTTATTTTTAAAAATCTAAAACAACATTCGTTTAAATAGAATTTGTTCAAAATTTTAAAAATAACTTATCACCCAATTCAAATTAACATAACCATGATAGGTTTTTTTTTTTTTTTTTTTTAAAGATAAGAAAGATTACAAAGATGGTCGTTACTAGGATTGAATACTTCTAACTATCATAATCTCTCCTTACCCAATTACTAGGCTAACCTTAGTGATCAACCATGATAGGTTAAATTAGTAAAAGTATTTGAATTTTTTTTTTATTTATAAAAGTTACAATGACGGTTACAAGCTTCAAACCTGGACGCATATTATCATGCATATTGCCACAATCTGTTAGTATGTCAATTCTAGTGGTTCAAGTATTTGAATATTGAATTGAATTAGTTTTTAAATATTATCAAAATTAATATTTCTTGTTGTCAATTAATTGCTTTGCTTTAAATTCTAAATCAATTTCAATCCATTCAAAAGATATATGAATTGGGTTAGTTTTTGGCTTCTTTATTTATTTTTTATTTTTTTTGAGGGGGAGTAAAAAATTAACCTTAAAATATACAATAAATAAAATAAAAACGAATTCAATGTAAACGATCAAAGAAGATTTGCCTTTTTTTTTATTAAAACTTAATTTTCAATTTAAAATGCAAAAGATATATAATTAAAAAGAACATATGATAAAAAAAAACTAAACATTAATTAATAAACTTACAAAAATATATTAGAATAGTAAGATGATATTTAAATACTAGGAGTATGGTATCTTTTTTTTTTTTTTGGGGGGGGGGGGGATCGTATGGTAATTCCACGAATATTTTTTCGATCACGTATATCTGCCAATATAAGTGTGACTTTTGGTATAATAATTCTTCAAATAGAATTGTGCGTGAGATGCGTTTTCAAAATTAAATTTGAATTGCAGTTCAATATCATAATTATTTTTATTTTTCTATTTCCAGTTTGTTTTGTATTCAGTTTCGTTAGTTTTTACATTTTCACTTCAATTATTAAAATTTACATTTACATTATATTAAATCACATTATGTTCACCTATAAGAAGTTTATCACAATTCATTTAGTTATTACTTTTTCGTTTTAATTATTATAATTTACGTTATATTACATTATGTTCACCTATATTAGTTTTGGCCTAATAAAAGAAGCTTATCACAGTTCAATCAGTTTAACTGTTTAAGATTTTATTCTATGCATTTGCACTTGCTAAACTACTAATAAAACTGTAACAAAAAAAAGTACTAATAAAACTACAAGTACATTCATCAAGTTTGGAAGCGTCGAATAGTAGAAGGCAATTGTTTTATAGAAAGAGAAAGAAGAAAATGTGTACAGAGCTACGAATTAAAAGAAATCTGAAATAACATTATTTGCTCACCTTTTAATAAACCAAAGGCCTAAAACTGCTAGGCTTGCAATTTGCCATTTTACCCAAATATCAGTAGTTCAGTGCTATCTCAAAAGACCTATGCCCATAGCAATTAAACGAAGATGCAACTTGAGTAATTTATACAACATTATCACCATTGTGAAAAATAAATGACCTACAATGCTTGCTCTCTAGCCCTTTTGTTTCTCTTCCATTTAGTTAAATTTGAACGCAGGAGATTTGACTCGTTTAAAAAGACAAAAAATAATAATTGCATGACATCATTCATAAATAAAGGTCAGAGATTAACGATGTGAACATTGAACGAGTATACCCTTAAACTTTTGCAATTTTGAACTGAGGAAATACGACAATTTTCAAATAAGTTCCCATGGACATAATAAACTTTACAATAAAAGCATCAATCCAGAGAATTTACAATTAAGCTAAGTTCTTCACGTGTCATTTTTTATGGAGTTCTATTCAGTTGATTGGCTGTCATGTTTTATTTCAGAACACATTCCCAAATGTGTTTTCTCCACTGTAAGTCATATATAGGAATCCATCTTCATCCTTGTTTTCCTCATAAATTGCAGACATCATTGCCGCTGCATAAATAGAAAATTCACCAAATTAACCATAAGAACAATCATCATATATAACAAACATTCCACATACACGCCCACAAAATCCATATTTGTTACCCGTTGGTGGTAAGATGTTCTTTACAAAAATGAAGATGGCCTTCTCGGGACTCAGCTTGATTCTCTTCCGCACCACATACACAAACTGCCCAACAGTCAAATCAGCAGGAACAAGATACCTACATTCATCCAAAAAAATAATAATAATAATAATAATAATATATATATATATATATATATACTGTCACATTAAATAAAGAGGAAATAAAAGAGATGAAAGATTATATTATATGTATCAAGTCATTCAGATGATTGTCAATGTTCTCGATACAATAAGAATTTGAAGCATCTCATATTACAGTTAAACCTTCCAGATAGTTGCTTATTCTTCCAAGTTTTGAAATGCACTTTTTCACAACCATTTTTTTTCTTTAAATTTGGAGGATGAGATGATGCAAGTGAGAGTCAATAATCATCCAAACCCCCTATAGTTTATAAGACTACGACTAAGCCAAAAGGCCAATGTAGATTTCAATATTAAAAGTATACATAGCTTCAATCCATACCAATACATAATGCAGATGCACATAATTTTTTGACAGCAGATCTCAAGTCTCAAGTCTCAACACTTTTAGACTTTCAAGTATTAACACCTAAGCCTCGGCTAAAAAGCCCACTTCACTGTACAATAAAACTAGACTGTTATTACACCTTCCAAAATTGAAATTTATTCGAGTTTTTTACATCAATGGTCTCATACAAAGCATCTATTAATATAATTCAGAAGAGCACTGTTCCTTATTTTTTAAAATTCAGATCAATACTGTTTTAATATTCTTTACTATTTTCCTATTTGATCCTATAAAAATATTATTAAGAAAGTGCACAACATGAGGTTTCTACTTTTGCTTACCATGTTGAAAGCAAGGTATAGTTAGTTTGCTACCTCTGAAACATTTTGATGACACAGACATATACAAGGAAGAGCCCAAAGTTGACAGATTTTTTGACAAACCCCAAACAAAATAAAAGTAACTGTTACAGTGTACACTTCACAAATTTTAGAGTAAAAGCTATAAGAAATTCAAAAGGCAATAACAGTATAACACTTGATAAAGATAATCAGAATAAACTGTGCCAATGTTTACAATTGCACTATCCAAAGAATAGAAGAAACTAACTTTTTCTTATCAATTTCAGGAACATCACTCTTCTCTGCCCTTTCAACAATTACCTACATTAAACCATCAACCAAATTACTCAGCAAAAAAGAAAAATGATATTATAATGACATATGCAAACATCAAAAATCAAGTCTTACTGGAATTCTATCAGGATACTTCTCCCTTATGCGAGATGCTTCGGCCTGCCTCCTTTCTGGCACAAAAAGTTTGCACATATTAGAAAACATATGTTGGACCTAAATCACCTAACGAGTAAAACAAATGCAAATTTACACACTCAATAATGATGTTTAGTTGACACTGTTTTTTCTTTACCAAGACAAAAAAAAATCCGATCGCCCGTGAATGTAAAGAGAAAGAAAAAAAAAAAAGGCATGAGTCATTAATAACAACAAATCCAATTCATAGGAAGTAAAGTAACATATCATATCATACAGAAACCAAAAACAAAACACACATCTGAAGTCTGAACTGACAAAGACAAAAAAAAAGTGCATATTTAAGTGATATAACATAGACCATTTTTTTCACTAAGCTAAATAAAATAAAAAAGCAAAAAAAAAAAATTTGAGTAAAAAGTTACATTTCCTGTAGAGTACACGTAATGAGACTCCAAAATACAAATTTTACACCCCTAATCAAACCCCAAATGGAAAATTACAAATCAGAGGTATGAAAATTCACATGGCTTCGAGTACTACCCGTGAATCCCGAGCATCAACTTTAATTCCGAATTAAAAATGCACTCAAGCATATGAGGAAATTCTGAGAAAAAGTCAATAAAAAACTAAAGAGAGAACGAACCAAGTGGGTGTTCCATTTTGAATGAGCTCTTAGCCATGGCAATAATTCTGCAGCATAGAACATAGGTTAAAATGTGAAAACAAAAATTACGAAATTAGGGTTTGGTAGAAAGGTAGCGATCAGTTGATGAACGAAAAGAACACAGGGCAAAAAGGGAGGAACAGGAATAGAATTGCAATGGGAAACGATGATGCTTACCGTAAGAGAGAGAAGAGTAAAGAAGATAGAGAAATTGTGTTTTTGAGATGAAAGAAGAAGAAACGAAGAAATTCCCTGTAAGCAAAGCAATTAAGGAAAGGAAAACCTCTTATATATCCATTTCTGTGTCAATGTCTATGCTCAACGACACCGTTTCTTAACCCTTCTAACTTGTTACACTATTAGATTTAATAAACAAACAAAAAATTAATAAATTTTAAAATATTTTCGAAATAAAATGATTTTTCTAGCTTTATGATTCTTATTTTTACAAAGATTTGGTTTATCTAATAGTATCAATTTTGGATTTAAATTTTAACCGGGATGGAGTTACAACACGAGGTACTATTTTATTTATGGAGAGTTGATTCTTATTTTTATAGGGTTGATTTAGTGGGAAAGGATTTATATTTCTTATTTTTTTTTTATATATATTTATAATGATAGTAACATGGTTATTATAATGATAATAACATGATTTTAACTTAAGATTATTTGTATTTTATTTTAATTTCTTATCATTAGGTTAATTTTAATTTTTTATTTAAAAAAATGGATCTAAATATTTTTCTTGTATTATTAATTTTAAATTTAACTTTTTTGAAAATTTTTATTAATTAGCATTTTAGTGTGCGTAATGTATAAGATAATTATTTATTTTATATAACTTCATTTATAATAAATAATTATTTTTATTATATATGTTCTATTATAATTTTTTAATTACAATAAAGAAGTAATTATGAATATATAAATTATATTTTAGATTTATATTGAATGATTTATTTTGAGATACAAAATTATTTTTAATTATTGAAAATCTTTTTCTAAAAATATATTAAAATAAATATGAAAATGTTATATACCTAAAGATAAGAGAATTATATATATATATATATATATATATATATATATATATATATAATATGATGCAGTGAGATAATATTTAAATTTTTTAAAATATATATTTATTTTGATTTTTATTTACTATTTACTATTTATTAGATAAAAAAATTATTTGTTTGATATAAAAAATATGAGAAATAAAGTAGAGTGATGTACAAGAGAATAGTATTCATAAGAGAATGAAACAATTGAAAAGTAAAGAAAATTTCAAGGTAATAGAGAGACATAGAGAAGAAAAAAAATGAGTGATCCATTTTAGTAGATTTAATTCACTAAATTATTTATATTATACATTAAATTTTAATAAAAGAGATATGGGATGATGTAATTATTTTTTATCTCAATTTTTAAGTGGATCATCATACATTTAAGAAAAAAAAAATCTCATATTTTATGAATAATCACTCATAATTACTTTAAAAATATTTTTCTTTAATTTTTTAACTTTTAAAAAAATTAAGAGACACGAATTGTCTCTTTTTCTTATTACTAGTATATATTTATAAAAGGAGACATAGTTTAGCATTCACTTATTGATTTTCAGTTTTTAACTAGACATTTTACTTCTAGATTTATACTACTCATCATCCGCCATAAAAAAAAAATCCGATACGATTATTTACTTTAAAATCTTTGATTTTCTCATAGTTATTTTTTTTTAAATCCTACAAAAATAAATATATAGAAGTACAAAGTGTTTTTTTCTCCTGCCAATTATAATTTATAATAAAAATATTATTAAATATTTAAATTATATTATGTTTAAAATTTTAATAAGAAAATATTTTTAACATATAAAATATATTTTAGATTTATAATAAATAACTTATATATTCTAATAAAAAAATTCTAAAAAATTTATTAAAAATTAAAATTATTAAAATTAAACTCATTACTAAAAATGAAAAGAAAATTGAAAGAAATGGGAAATAAATAAAATCAACTAAGAATAGAATATTCTCGTTGAAAATAGTCCTTAAAAACATTTACATTCAAGACAGTTATTTTAATCAACGTTATTATTACTAGTGAAAAAAGTATTTCGTTTTTTTTTAAAGTAAGTAAAAAGAAAAACGAAAAGTTATTTGAAAAATGTGTCTTTTCATTTATAAAAATTAATAAAGTTATGGAAAAGAATTGTCTCCCATTCTACTGATTAATAGGTAATTATATACAAGTATACAGGCTAAATTATCTTTCTCAAATCCTTAATATGATTTGGTATTATTCTGCAATAAAGGAGAATCAAAACGGACAAAATATACGTCAAATTAAATATTCTAATTAAGGAAATAATCTCAAGAATTATGCATGAGAGCATAACCCGTATAACATATCCCATATTACCCTCCAAGGTGGAGCATGAGGATTACAAATGCCCAGCTTGTTAAGCAGAGTCTGAAATTGATGTCGTCCCAAGGCTTTTGTAAGAATGTCGGCAAGTTGCTCTTGTGTCGGAACATATGATGGTTGAATGGTGCCTTAGCATATCCCATATTAAAAATCAAAACAAGAGTAAAATGTGACGGTATTTGAAACCTGTGGGAATGTGAGTTGTTTGTAACATGGTTTTTTTTTAAATAATAATTTATGAAGAAATAATTTTAAGAATAAAATCAACTCTTATATATAAAATACCACTATCTTCTACAAAAATATTTTTAATAAATTTATTTTGACGATAAATTTTTTAAAACTTTTTTTAACTTCATATTAAATTCAATTTTTTATTTATCATAATTATTTATAATTTAAATTTTAATATTTTAAAAATAAATCATCAATAAATAAAATAATCTTTTTATTATAATGCAAAAATTTTATCATAAATTTTAAATATAATTTATACACTAAAATATATCTATTTATTTAAATTCATATATCCAAACATAATATTTATTTTATCGTTTATAAATTCCTTCACATATTTAGATAATACGGTAATGAATTCATAATAACTTTTCAAAGTTTGAAATATGTGTGACTCAATTACACAGGTGTTATAATAACATGACTTGCATATATATACGTAAATACTTGATTTGGTTATGGATCATAATAATTTTTTATTTGATTTTTTTATTAATAGTATAATAAATCAAATCAAATAAGCTATCAAAAATAATTATGAAATATGAAAAGCCATCAGCATTAATCACAAACCATGATTCCTGTCTGTTCAAGATTAATGATGAGTTTTAAATAGTTAATTTTATTACATAGATTCCAATTTTATTTTATTTTTAATTTTTTTTAATAAATTAGCAATAAAACTAACTATTACACATTTTCTTACTTTTATTATAGTGTGATATATTTTGTTACCGCATTTTTAATTGCTAAATGTAATGAAATTTATAATTGTTAAATATAATTGAAATATTATTCTAAAAAAAATTAATTTATAAATTAAAATAATTTAAATAATATAAAATTTAATGCCTATGGAGAAGACAAATTCGTAATTTAAATTTCAAGTCATATTTGGAATATTTTCGTAATGCAATCAAAACATGTTTTTGAGATATAAAGGATATTTCAGATGAAGGTCATTACAAAATAACTCCCATTCAAAGTTAATGGGATAATAAAATTCATTCACGTATTTTGATTTTGCTTTTTCAAATCCAATCTTCTTTTATATTTACAATTAATACTCAAATAATTATATTTGTTAATAAACACTCAGCATTAATAAGGAAAATCTTTGAGGAAAGGGATTAGAGTAAAAGTGGGAGAAACTAAATTCGATTTTTGTCGTGTCCATATAATCTTTGCTATGAAAGAAAAGAGAGAGAGAAAAATCTTTCCGTTCGTTTTGCATAAATATATTAGAACAAATTATAATTTCTTTTTTCATCTTTGATATAAATTTAATTAAAATCAAATTTAATTTTAACCATGCTAATTTACATTTAGTCATTTATTCAAAACTTCAAATCGACTAATAAATTTCAACAAAATTAATTAATTAATTAATTAAAATAAAATAATCTGTGAAAATACCAAAATAATAATAAATATTTTCTATCTTTAATAAATAAATAAAAAAGTAGTTAATATGATGAATTGGTGTAGTGATTAAACATCTTGCACTCACACTTTGAGAGAACCATCTATTAAGTAGAAATCTCATGTTCAATATTGTTGTGTAAGAAAATCTTTCAAATTATCGATAGTTAAAATATTAAGTGAAGTTAATCTTTAACCCTAAAAGCAAGAGATACCAGTAACAGGACAAAACAAATAAAAAAGAGGAGTGATAATAACACATTTTTTCTAACATGCATTAATTAATTGAAAATTACAAATTCAAGAGAGACAATTATTAAATAGGATAGGATGTGGGATCCATCAAAATTTGTATTTTTTTCAATAATTTTCAATCAATTTAGAGAAGTGTGTTAGATAGTAATGAATTACTAACATTTCTCAATAATAAAAAAAATAGTTAACTTAAAAAATAAAAAACAATGTAAAATTAGAACTAATTTTTTTCACACATACATAATAGTTAACCTTTTATTAAACAAACAAGAATTAAAAATGATCGCAAACTAGAAAAAGTATTTTTAAATTTTGGAAGATGAAAAACAATTAATATATATATATTTACTACCACATTGTAGTGGTTTGTCACGAGGTTAAAATTTCATGAGTTAGTTTTCGTGAAATAAATAAGTTTTGATTAATTATATATATATATATATATATCCTTCACCACCACACCATTTGGTGGCAGTCACCACAACCTAACGGTGAATTCCTTCAAGGGCACATCATAATGCCAAACCAACCACCATTTATTGGTAACCACTACAACTTGCTGGTAAATTTCTTAGAACACGTATAATGGAGCAAAATTTACCACCTTGCGATGGTGACCACCACAACTTGGTGGTGCAAAATAGATTTTATTATATTTTCTTTTCTTTTCTTTTTTTGTTGGGCTTTGATAAAAAAAAAAAAAAAAACATTTTAGGTTTTAAATAGTTACTTTTGGTAATGTTGAGGCACTTTAGGATTAGATTAGGAAAGACGGTAATTTGGAGAGAGTCAAAGTTCAGATCATCTTCTTCGCTTCTACTTTTTAGATATAATATTTCTCTTTTCTAGTTTTTATTTTGTTCCCATGATTGACTATGAATAATTATCTTTATTTATAAGATTGGGCTTTACCCTATGAACTTCGAATATATTATTTTATGTAATATGTGTGTAATTCTTGTCCTTTTTAAATATTTTTTCTATTGATTTGTTTGTATTGAATAAATTGGTTAACATTTAATTGTATTTTAGGGATTTGGATATGAACTCAAAGATTAATCTAAAATTCTAGAATCATAGAAAATAACATGAATTTTTATTCATGATCGTAAAATTAATTATCTTAAGAGGATAAAATAAATTAAACATAAAGTATAAATGGTCTAATTGGACATAGTAGTCGCCATGAGAATGTGGAATTAATTTAATTAGATACATTTTTATATTTAGAGATAGAACATTCGATGTTTTAGATTAATTTGCCTTCAATTGAAATCCTTAAGAATACAAAGTTAATCAAATAAATTTATTTATTTTCAAAGGGTGAAACTCAAAATATGGAAGTCTTCCATAAATTGAATTTTCAACCTAATTTAATTACTCGCTCTTTTTCTTATTTAAAAATTTCACTTTGAATTTATCTCATTCAATTCTCATTTAATTTGCAATTATTTCATTTAATTACATGTAATTAGTAATAAGTACTTTGGCTAATGCACAGTGCTAACACAAAGAATTATTTATTACTTGACGACTCTGTACATTTACCAAATTCATTTTTTTTCTCACTTATTTAACATAATAAAAAAAGTGAACAATCAGGAAAAAAAAATGCAAACCATGTAATCTTTATTTCAGATTTAGATAAGTCATAAAATGAAAGGATAGAAATTAGAAGTAACAAATTTAAGTATTTTATGAGTGACTTAGATCTTAATGAGCTTGAAAATTAAGCTATTAAAAAGAAATACATGTACAGAGGCTAAACACAATAAGTTCACATATAAATCTTATATGGTAGCTCTTGCAATCATGTTTTGAGAAAAAAAAAAAAAAAAAAGTCATTAGCTCAATTATCAGACATAATCAAATTAATTATGGTATAAATTAGTTGATGGAAAAAACTAAATTAGTGACCAACAAACAGTGTAACAACTATAAAAGGAAGTTATTAAGGTCTAAGATTCCTTTATATTTCTTAAGTTTAATATATATATATATATATATATATATATATATATATATATATATGAATTAATCACTTATACACTGTCAGTGTAAAGTTTTTTTACACGGGCAACCAATCATATCTTTTAATAGTACCATGTCAGTTGCTTATTTAATGAAATAATAATAAAATAAATAATTTTAAAAGATATGATTGGTTATCAGTGTAAAAAATTTTACACTAACAATACATAAATGATTAACTCTATATATATATATATATATTAAATTTAATAATAAGTCATGAGTAAAAGTTAGGTTTTCAAGTTAAAAAATCAAAACCCTTTATCTAACTTGTACATGGAAAATTTTTAGTGAGTTAAATTAGATTTGATCCAAACATTAAAAAAATTAAACAAAAATAATTGAATCAATTTGGGTTAACTTAAAATTACAAAATATCTATATTTGTGAACACTCCTTTTACTAAGTAAACAAATATAGTATTTTTTTTTAATTTATTCGGATTTTGGAGTGAATAAAATTTTTACAAAATGACTGGTGTCAAAAACATGCATAATCTAACCAATTAAACCATATAACCTATTCAAATGTTTTGAATTAGGAACCTTGTCATAGTGATGTTAATACACATCTATCATTTTTTATATAAAAAAAAAATTGTATATTTCAACCTCCCAAAGCGCATAACTAAATTAAATGACAGTTTGGGTTGAGGGTTAATAAGTTTGTTTATTAGATAGACTTGTCGGTCTATTTTTTTATTCTTAAACTTGATTTGCATTGTTATGTGTTTATAATGTTTTATTTATGATTCTATCATTGACTTATTTTATTATTATTGATGAACTTATTTAATACATATTTTATTAAGTATTTAAATCATTACTAGTTTTTACATTTTTTTTAATTATGTTTGATCTTAAAATTTAAGAATTTTTTAGAATAAATAAGTTAAAAAATTGTTTAACAAATTCTTTTAATTAGTTGACAGGTAAACTCATAATTGGATTAGATTCAAATATTTAACTATAATAAAAAAAAAATCCAATCCAATTCATTTGTTAAGTGAAAGTCGAGTTGAATTAATCTCATACGACTCTCTTAAAAAAAAGAATACAATTTTTTTTCTAGGTTAATAAAAGACAGCATAGTTTAATAAATTTGAGTTCAGACTTCAGAGGGCAGGCCTAAGCAACAGTGTAGAGTCTGTTAAAGAACCTCAGCATATTGAAGTCCATGTTTGTCTCAATGTGCCACACGTACGGCCCATGTACCAAGAGTGGATCAAAATTAATGTATGAAGGTCTTGCTGTTTCTCCACCCTAACCCAACCTGCAAACCTTTTTAATACTATCTACTTTGCCATTTCAAGTACCCTGTTAATGCATCTTTTTCCTTCATAATTCACCCATCAAACTAAAATCTTACACATTCAACCCTTTGGCAGTGCCCACCAATATTTTTAGTACAATTTTCCTCTATGATGATACTAGTTATTACATTAGAATAAATTCATTAATTTTCATTAATGATATTTTATTTTTTATGTAAGACTTGTGTGTAAATTCCATTGATGTTGACCCCATAATTGTTGATCTAAGCTGAGAAACTAGCTACAAAATGATTTTATGAATTATTTCATATTTATATAATATTGAGTCTTGCTTATATGTTTTATTTACATAATCATCTGACTTTATAACATTTTAAAAAAGTGACTTGTATAGTGTAATTCAATCTTATATATTTTATAATTTTATCTTTAGTCGGTGTCAAACTTTCAACATACACTTCTTAAGGATTAAAAATTTATAAAATTCAATATTTATGAATAATTTGATAGTGAGTGACATAATAGATTTAATAATTAATAATTATTATGTAAAGTATGACATTATCTTAGAAAATAAGTTATGAATTTAACTAATTGACGTGAGAGTTCATTCCATCAATTGATTAGGTCAACAATATTTACCCATTTAAAAGTAACAAGACGTTACCGAAGGAAACCCTAAACCAAAAAGACCATATATTGCTTAGCTATTTTTGGCACACCTAGTTCACATGCCCAGTTCTTAATCATCATTTTGCACATATTTGTAGCAATGAATCGGAGGCAACTAACCGCCATGTGATGAGAAAACCATATGATATGATGATGCTGCATTCATTCATTGGTAGAGGGAATCACTGAACCTACGAAGTGCCTCATGAGAGGCTTGGAATGATAATGGCTGAGTACCAACACAAGGCTAAACTAAACTAAAGCCACAAAGCAAAGGTTCTTTTCACTGTTTGATTCATAAATGCAATTGAAATGAGCCAACATCCCTCTCTCTGTCTCCACACCACAATCCATAAATGCACACATTTAAATCCACACATTTGTCTCTTCTCACCCTTTTCACGGTTCATGTACCTCCTTAAATTAATATTCAAACCTTCCTCAGTGCCAATGTGGTGAGAATTTAATGCAACTCATTCAATGCCACCACCACTAGCTAGCCATATTTTGTGCTCTCATGCTGGGCACTACCTTCTTTAAAACTTGAGACTTCACACTTCACAGTTCACACTATGTTGATAGTCTATCTTAATTTCTGTCTGTCTCTCTCTCTCTACATGAACAACATTGGCACCCCAATAGCGTTTTTCTTTTTCATTCATAGATCACTGTCAGTCCCTTCCTGGTTATCTTCAATGTCATTTAAACCAAGGGTTATTAATTTATATGAATGTTATGTTACATTGTTGTTGTTATTATTAGAACTTTTCAACCCCCAAATGAGAAACATATAGGGCCCCTTTTGAATTTTTGTAATCAATTGTTATTGTGGTTTGATTTTTTTGATACTTTAATTTTGTTGTTGTTTTTGCAGCAGATGTGTGTGGTAGAGAAGTATAAGGGAAACATGGTGGCAGTGAGGGGTAGAGGGGACCGGTTCAACGGGATATTGGTCCGATTCAATAAGAAAGCAATGCTCAAAATGTTTTTGGGTCCTGTTTTTTGATTGAGCCGTGCCAATATCACGAGTCACTTCTCTTCACACCCCTCAAGTGAACTCTTCTTATCAGACAAACATGCTTCTTCTCTTTGCATTCTTATGCAGGTTGTGTCCTCTTTCTCATTCTCTTTCTTTCTATAGCTTCTTTTTAATTTTTCTTTTTTTGTCTTTTGTAATCCCTTGGAACAATTTATTTACAATTTATTGGAACTTATCTTATTCTTATGCATTAAACTCTAGCGTAAGAGTTTATGATAGAACAACTTAAGAAAAAACACAGAAAACAACTGACTATGTTTGGATAATAACAGTTGCAAATAATGTACTTTTGCTAATGAGTAGTTACTTTATAAATACTTATTCAACAATATCTAAATTAAGTAGTTTTTATTCAAATGGTATTTTTTTTTGTAAATATTTTTTTTACCTTCTACATATAATGCCTTTTGGCATGTATTTGATTTATATAAACACCACATTTTTCATTCGATTATTCTTTAAACAGTTATTTTTATAAATCAAGAAATAATTTAGGCACTGAAACATGTGGAATATATATTGTAACTGATCGTATGAGAACATTTATGTATGTGTCGTCAAGACACAATATTTTGGTGCCATTCATATGGACACTTCTCATTGCTAACGTTATGGCTACCAAAGTTTGATGCAGAGTGGAGCGTGGAATCCTTGTGTTGTTGAACTTGAAGCATTCTCTGTGACTGTCTTTTCTCTCTCCCTTCTTGTATGAATTATTATTTCCTTTTCAAGACATGCAATCCCCATTTTACGTATCAATATCTATTCCTATGTAATATACCGACACGACACAAGTATGCAAAATATGTAATGCACAATTATGTTAAGAAGCAGGAAATAAAACCTATATTACAAAACATATTATTTAGTAACTTACTACTCACGAATACTTTGTCTCATTATAAAAAAATTAATTTTATAAACAAATGTGTAAATGCACATGTATCTTCTCGTTCTAGTTGCATATCACATATAAAAAAGAGTGCATTTACGAAAAAAACATGCTTGAAAAAAACATGCTTGAATCTAATGAGCAAGGAAGGAGAAAACAAAAGCAAAAAAATTGTTTATGTCAATTATTTAATATTTTATTGTCATTTCCATGGTTTTATTTATTTTAATTCTTATTCTTATGTAATTTCTATTTTCAGTTGATAATAAAAATTTAACCATATCCTTTTTTTTATTTTTCTGTTTTATATGTTTATAATTATTCATTTACTTAATAATTATAAATTGTAATTATAAACATATAGAATAGAAAAAGGAGGGAAAAGAATATAGTTAAATTTTTATTGTCAAATGAAAATAAAATTACATAAGAGTAAGAATAAGAGTAAGAATTAAAGTAAATAAAATCGTCGAAATGACAACAAAATATATAAGAAGTTGACATAAACATTAATTTTGTTTTTGTTTTCCCTTTTCTTACTCATTAGATTCAAACATTTTTTTTCCCGTTCAAGTACATGCACTCTTTTTTATATGCACTATGTAACTAGAACTAGAAAATACATGTGCATTTACACATTTATTTATAAAATTAATTTTTTATAATGAGACAAAGTATTCAAGCTGTGACTACTAAGTTACTAAATATTATGTTTTGTAATATACAAGAAATATTTATCATTTATTTAGTGTCAGTCAATTTTCTAAAAGAGATTATTTCCGTATTTGATAAAAAATACTCTAATAATAATTAAAAAAACTAAGACACTCCAGAGTAATAGAAAAATTCAAAGTATAACATAGTATGTAATAGAAACGTGTTAGTCCACAATTTTTCGAACCAGTTGTAAATTTGAAAATCGTTCTATTTGTAAAACAAATTATTTTATGTGGGTTTTATCTAATAATTGTTAAATATACATTGATAATGGTATCTAAAATTTGTCGCAATTCTCTCTATCCATATTCCAAATTTTACTTTAAATAGTAAGTTTATTTACTCTTTTATCATCCTTATTCATTCTTTTATAAAATTCTCAAAAGTAAAAAAAGCTAATTTCATAACCTCTCTTTTATACATGTCTAATAAGAATCTTCCTAAAATTTATGAACTATATATACACATATAGTTTACGTTTAAGTTTTTATTAGAAACTACAGTAAAAAAATATTTTAGCAATGTTAAATTATGATTTTTAATTTTTAATTTTTTAATCAATATACTTAGCATTCAAAAATAATCTCATTATTACATCTTGTTATTAAATTTAACCTCCAATCAGGACATATTTCACATAAAATAAATCTAATTAATAATATCAACATATTAATTTGATTCAAGTTTAGTACAAAGAAAATATTCAAGCGAATTAAAATAAAGTTGTTGAATTTAGTATGGACTTATGAAACGACTAACCCTGATTCTCATGTTGGTCCAAAACAAGAAAGAATCTATTAATTTTGATTCAGCAGAATGTTTATTGGCATAGTTACGGGTTGAAGTGCATGCGAAAACGAGAATTTTTCAATTTATACCCCCACATTTTTCTAAGTACACCTTTTTTTTGGGTTGTTGTATTTTTTATTTCTAAATACACTTATAGGTTTTATTTTTCACTCCATGCTTATTATGCATTAAAATTTAAGTCCTATTTTTACACTCCCATATTTTTTATTCTTAAATCCTAATTTTAAACATTCATTTTTACCCTCAATATTCATTATTCTTTACATCTTAATTACGTAATACTATAATTTTTATAAAATTTATGGATGTGTTTTTTCAAAAAACTTACATGATAATGTAGGTTTTCTTCTACATCGTACTACCTTACAAGGTACATTTAATGTGTACATATTTTATGTTTTGTTTCAAGATATTTGACATTGTAAGGTTTTTATAAACAATATAAAAAAATTACCAATGTTAGGTGTTACTCCCATTGTTTTGTGAACAACAACATATATACCTTGCATCAAACTTTTATCTACTTTCGTTGTCCTCTCAATCAACATGTGTGGTGTGTGATTTCCTTGAATTTCATTTGAAAAACGTATGCGTTACTATGTTAGATTTTGTTGAATTTCCTATTGGATTTTGAAAATTACTTTCTGAAACTGATATATGTTATTCTTAAATTTTTGGTATTATTTAATTCATCTCATCACAACTTTATTTTAAAGTTCTTATTTATATGTTAAAGCAGAGAAGAAAACACAGTCATTGAAAATGAATCTTTTAAAAAAAAATATAAGAAAAAGGGTTATCCAAATGAAAATATTTATGAAAAAGACGAAATAACTATTAAACTCGCAAGAGAAAAACTATTAAAAAAAGGGGGGGGGATGAAAAGATATTTTAAAAAATGTATTTTTTAAAATAAAATTTAAAATAAATAAAAAATAAAAAAAATAAATAAATGAAGGTGTACTTAGTAAATAATGGGTCTGAATAGCAAAAATCCAGAAAACAATAAGATAGTAAAAGCCAGTTTCACTTTCAATATCCATTAAACTTTTGCGCCGTTGGATAGAATGTTTTTTCACAAACATTATTTAGCCTAAACTAGTTATTTGTTCATTTTGATCTTTTCAGTTTTCTCACCGTTGACAACCCTTTTTTATAGATTAATCACCTATACACTTTCAGTGTAAATTTTTTTTATACTGACAGTCAATCATATCTTTTAACAGTGACATGTCAGTTGTTCATTTAATAAAATATATAAAAAATAAAATAATTTAAAAGATATGATTAGTTACTGATGTAAAAAAAATTTACACTAATAATGTATGGATGATTAAATCTTTTTTATAATTAACCTTGCACCTCAATTTAGGTTACGCCAACCCTAAATCACGTAGTGGTCAAATAATTAGGTTTGCAATTTTCAGCTACATTCAGATAATTAGGTTTGCAATTTTCTACATTCAGATAATCAATGGTGCGGATTTAATTGACTTGACTTAACCTTTCTTTTGTATTTCAATAATAAAAAAATTATCTAGACAAAACAGCTTGCCAAATTCTCTTTCTATATAAGTTCCAAAACATGTTAGGTATTAGCGGAGGATTTCAAAAGATTACGCAATTAATTTACTTGATTTTTTAATTTGATTGAAAATTTTAGTAATACATTTTTGCTTCATTGCGTTTTTATACTTTTAGCATTATAATTTTTCAATTTTGACTTCCTAATTTTGAATTAAGTAATTTTAATTTTTCAATTATCATAATTATATAATTTTAATTTTTTAAGTATCGTAATTGAATAATTTTAATTTCTCAAATATCATAATTATATAATTATATTAAAATTATTCAATTAAAAATTAAAAAACTAAAATTATATAATTATAATATTTAAAAAATTAAAATTATTCAATTAAAATTTAAAAAACTAAAATCACGTAGCTGTTAATCTAATGAACAAAAGCACATTTTCACTTTGTTTGGGTTGATAAGAATTAGAGTGGAATTTGTAGTTATTTGTTAGAATATGAAAAATAGAGGGAGATTGATATTTTAAAATTATATTTTATATAGTTAATTTTTTTAAAAAAAATCTATATAATTATATTTTATAGTTAAAATTTTAAATATTTAAAAATATTTTTCTACAAAAACAAACTTATTTAAAAATTTTCGTCAAATGCGGAAGTGAAAGATGAAGAAGGAAAGTTGGACATGAAGATGTACAAATGCTTCAAACTTTACAAGATATCTTTTTGGAGCTTATTACTCAAATACAAACAAAAGAGTAAAGGTCAATTTTGTAAATGTAAACAAATTAAGATACGATTTCATACAAATCACCCTTTTTTAAAGAGTAATTGATTTCACTGTACCCATAAATATTCCTCTGAAAGTAAGGTCAGGGGTTCGAATCCTGCCTTGTGTATGCAGTCGCGTTAAATTTTGGGGCCAACTATCTCACCCTTTGAGGTACCTCCAACGTAGCGAGGAGATTAGTCACTGCTGTCGACGGTGAATACTCCAGGGACGAACCAAAAAAAAAAAATATTCCTCTGAAATCAACTTAAAATCACATTTATCAAATAGAGCAAATTTTATTAAACCACGTAAATCCATTTACATCCAAACAAATCCATGACAAATCATGGACCGACAACATTAAGCTTACAATTTTTAACACTCTTTCCTATTCAGTATCTTTTATGAAGTCTAACTAAATATACAAAGCTCTTTCTTAAATTAGTAAAATTCACATAAATTTATATAAACTAATAAAAATATATATTAGAAACAAATATCAAAGACTACAAAGTATATTGTTTACACTTTTTCTAACTGAAATATATTCATAGTACTTTTTTACATATTTATCCGATCATAAATTACTACGTAAAAAATAATAGTGTATTAGACAGAGCATTTTTTTGGACTGAAGATAGAGCATATTAAGCACTACAAAATTAAACTCTTTTCATCTCCCTACATTACAGTGATTTAAGGTGAGTAATGATTTAACTTCCGAATCCTTTATCCAAAATTTCGTCCGAATAATTAAAATAATAATATTTTTTAATAAATCTATTATAAAATAATTATTTTATAATAAATTTATTAAAAAAATATTATTATTTTAATTTTTGGACAAAATTTTGGCGACTGTATCAATACTTTTTAAGGTATTTTAAGAATTGGTTTTTATTTGTATGGATAACTTTGAATAGACTGCTTTTTTATCGATGTAATTATCAAGTCATAATATTCAATTGTATTATAAATAAAATATAATTAAATATTTTTATTCATATATATTTCAAATATATATATATTCTCTTTCTATAAATGAGATTAACTATTTTAATTTTTGAATGAGAGTTTACTGATTGTAAATGTGTAAATTAATTAAAAATTAAGAAATAAAGTATAAATGTTATTTTTGAACTTTGAAAATGATAAATAAATAAAAATAAAAATCTTCTAAAAACATTGACAATTAAAAATAAACAAAGTATCAGTCAATAAAAAAAAGGTTCAATGTAGTTTTAAAGGTAGGAATGATAATTAAATTTAGATTCTATGGATATTTATAAAATAAAAAAAAACTCACAAAAATGAATTTTTTGTTCATCAAATAATCTAGATTTAAAAATACATTAAACCACTATAATCAAACTAATGGTAAAATTGAGATAGTATGTACAAAATTTTAGATTTGAATCATGATATCATAATTTTAATTTAAATGGAATTTAGATTAAAAATATATTAAATCACTGTGGTCAGTCTAGTGGTATAGTTAAAATAATATACACCTGATCTTAGGTTTGAATCATGCTGTCATAATTTTAATTTCAATAGATCAAAACAAAAAATCAAATATAATGGTATTATTAACAAAATTTTAAATATAAAATAGTATAAAATCTTTCTTTATTCATACTTTATGATATATTTATTATATTTTATTATTAAAGTTTAAATTTTTAAAATATTTTTCAATCATGTTATATGTTATATTTTTATTAAATTATTTACTATTGATATATCATAATTAATTAGTATTGTAATAATATTTATTTTTTGCTAATTTGTTAAATAAATACATTACAAGTGACCATATTTAAGTTAACCAAACTGTACTAGTAAGCCTATTCGGCCACCTGGTTCGGCCGTTCGGCCACCTGGTTCGGCCGTTCGGCCACCTGCTGGTCGATACCTAATCGGCACCTGAATAGCCGAACCAGGTAGTCGATTGCCGTTCGGCCGCTAAATGATCCATAGGCTCAGATTCCTATTAATAAGAGCCAAGGATTAACCCATAATCAAGGATTAAGAGCTAATCACACTAGTAAGTCGATTAGAGGCGTATTACCTAATCTAGTAATCCTGTTGCAGGGCCCATGGGAATTCGGGCCCATAAATGTCAGTATAAATAGCGCATGTCACGAGGTAACGTCACTGTTCATTAATTACTATCGATATCTGTGCTTTGTCCTGACTTGAGCGTCGGAGTGCCTTTTGCAGGTACCTCCCCCTCACCGGAATATTCGATCGGAGTTCTCGTTCGGCCCTCAGAAAACAAGGAGATTACTGGTGTATCCTTTCGACAGGTACATTTTAGTGCCCACCGTGGGGCCGAACTGAGACGATTTTAAAGATCAACTGAGCGAAGCAATGGCGATAACTAGGAGAACGAACATGGAAGATCATCAGACTGAAGAGGAAGAACATGTGGAAGTGGTAGATGAAACTGATCTTTCTGAGACTGTTCGTCTGCTGAAACAAGAGATGGAGGCAATGAAGCAGCAGCGAGAAAAGGATGCGAGGGAGCTTTCGGCCTTGAGAGCCAAAAATGAGGCATTAAAAAATTAGGATCCATCGTGGAAACCTACTCAGGCCACAAATACACAAACCCAAGGGTCGTATCAATCCCAGGCAATTCACACCTCGACCCCTCATGCCTCGGCTGTGGCACCTAAAAAATTCCCTTCGGCCCTACCCACAGTCGGCCGACCCACAGATTTGGCAACTATCGAGTCGCACCGACACCCATTTACCCCCTCCATCATGCAGCTCCCTTTGATGGACAATTGGAAATCTTTACCTATTGATAAGTATGATGGTACCACTGACCCTGATGAACATCTTGATGTTTTTCTTACGCAGGTAACCTTGAGCACTACGGACGATGCTGCCTTGTGTCGCATTTTCCCTACATCTCTCAACGGCAGGGCTTTGAGCTGGTTCACTCGGCTACCCCCTAATTCGATCGACTCATTCAATACCTTGTCGTCTCAATTCACAGTTCAGTTTGCAACGAGCCGTCCCCACAGCTTGACATCTTTATCGCTGGTTAGTCTTCGGCAAGATAAGAAGGAGACGCTTCGAGCTTTCATGGATCGGTTCAACAAGGCAACCTTGGAAATTCGAGATCTTAACCCGGTCGTAGCACTTCATCATCTGACAACAGCTTTGAAACCAGGGCCATTCGTCAATAGCCTTTGCAAGAAACCCCCTTCAGATATGAATGACCTACGCAGGAGAGCTGACAAATATATGCAAATGGAGGAGTTGGCTGAGTTTCGGAATCAAGCCCGAGCCGAAACCATGAATAAAATTGAAAAGCCTGGAGAGCCATCATTTCGGGGTCGCAACAAAGAAATAACACTTCGAGAAAGACCTACACGAGGACCAAAATACTCGCAGTACACGCCCTTGAATGCAAGTCGGGCAACAATACTTGAGCAAGCTCTCGCCTCTGAAGTGTTGGCCGTTCCAAAAAGATCATCCACCCCATCGCGGGCCGATACCAACAAGTCTTGCAGGTATCACCGCAATCGAGGACACTCTACCGAAGAGTGCGCGACTCTGAAGGACAAAATTGAGGATTTAATTAAGCAGGGGCAGCTTCGTAGTTTTGTTGATCGGCCAGACTCGTCTCGGCCGCGCCCCTCATTTCAACCTCGACACAACGATCGGCATAGGCAAGATCATGCCGAGAGGCCCTGGCGTGAACGTAGCAGGTCACGTGAAAGAAAGGACGAGCCTACATGATCACATAGGCGAGTCATCAACACAATTGCAAGAGGATTTGCCGAAGGGGGTCCAACCTCCTCAGCCCAAAAGCGACATTTGCGTGCCGTTCGGTCGGTCCATGTGGTTGACAGACAGCCGGCTCGGAGGCTACTAGCAATCACTTTCACTGATGCCGACTTTCGGGGCATTGATCCTGTACAGGACGACCCAATGGTGATCAGTGTCGAGATTCATAACTGCATAGTTAAGAAAACATTGGTCGATCAGGGTAGTTCGGCAGACATTCTGTACTGGAACACCTTCAAGCAATTGGGCATCTCGGAGAAGGAGCTCATACTATATGATGATCCCCTGGTCGGTTTCTCTGGAGAAAGAGTAAGCACTAAGGGATACATTAAACTCTTTACCCGCTTTTGCTTTGATGAACAAGAATACAGAGAAATTCATGTGAAGTACATAGTGGTGCATGCTAGCACATCATACCATATTTTGCTCGGTCGACCATCATTAAACATGTTGGGGGCAATCCTCTCAACGCCACATTTGGCAATGAAGTTTCCATCCGAAAAAGGAAACATCCTTACTATTCATGTTGATCAAAAAGCAGCGCGGGAATGCTACTATGCCAACTTGCGAATAACTCCCATGGAAGAGAAACAAACAAAATCAAAAAGAGTTCATGCAGTAAACCCTTCGGCTAGAAACCCTTCGGCATCTGAGGAAACCCAGGCCTTGGATCTTGACCCTAGGATTAATGAAGAATAGCATGTAGAGCCAATTGAAACCAAGATCTCTTTGCAAATAGGCTCGTCACCATCTCAGGTGACTTACATCGGCGCCAGCACTCCCAAAAAAGACCATTTCGCTTTAAGCAAGGTAATCATTCGGAACCAAGATCTCTTTGCATGGGTACCTTCAGATATGCCTGGCATCGACCCACATTTCATGTGCCACAAGCTCTCTATTTGCGCCAACGCACGACCTATAGCTCAGCGCAAGCGAAAGATGGGGACCGATAGGAAACTAGCAGTCGAAGCCGAAGTAGCCAAGTTGATTGAGGCAAGATTCACTCGGGAAGTACAGTATACGACATGGCTGGCAAATGTGGTCATGGTAAGGAAGCCGAACGGTAAATGGAGAATGTGTACCGACTACACTAATCTCAACAAAGCATGCCCCAAGGATGCTTATCCATTACCAAATATTGACCGGTTAGTTGACGGAGCATCAGGGCATAAATTCCTCACTTTTCTTGACGCGTATTCCAGATACAATCAAATACGCATGCACCCCGGCGATGAGGAAAAAACAGCTTTTATCACCGATTCGGCCAATTTTTGCTATCAGGTGATGCCTTTCGGATTGAAGAACGCTGGAGCCACATATCAAAGGTTGATGAATAAGGTGTTTCAGAACCAGATTGGGAAAAATATGAAAGTATATGTAGATGACATGGTCGTCAAATCCGAAGACCTTGATCGGCACCTATCTGACCTTGCAGAAGTATTTCAACAACTTCGTAGACATGACATGCGATTGAATTCAGAAAAGTGTGTATTCGGCGTTTCCGGGGGTAAGTTTCTCGGCTTCATGCTATCGGCTAGAGGCATTGAGGCCAATCCTGACAAATGGCAAGCAATCGTCGGTATGAGAAGCCCCCAAAACCTTAAAGAGGTGCAACGGTTAGCCAGACGGCTCACGTCCTTGTCAAGATTCCTGCCATGCCTAGCTGAAACGGCAAAGCCTATCATTAGGCTGCTAAAAAAAGTGAAGAAGTTCGAATGGTCGACTGATTGTGAAGAAGCGTTTCAGACGTTAAAGCAACGCCTCAGCTCTCCTCCAATCCTCTCAAAACCCGATCCCCGGGCAAACATAGTTATATATTTGTGTGTGTCGGACGAAGCAATCAGTGTTGTGTTAGTGCAAGAAAAGGAAGTACAGCAGCCTGTGTACTTCATCAGTAGGATGCTCCAAGATGCCGAAACAAGGTATCAACTTCTTGAAAAAGTAGCGCTCGGGCTAGTACACACGGCCTGGCGCCTTCAACAATATTTTCAAAGCAACCGCGTAATAGTTCGTACCGATTGCCCTATCGCCAAGGTTTTGCGCAAACCTGAACTAGCCGGACGCATGATGGCATGGACAATCGAACTTTCAGAGCTTGACTTGTCATTTGAACCACAGGGACCGATTAAAGCACAATACCTAGCAGATTTTGTCAATGAGTTGCAGCCACAAGGCCATTTCGTCAGTGACTTATGGACGATGCATGTTGATGGTTCTTCGAACAACCAAGGCAGTGGAGCAGGAATAATCCTGCAAGCACCAACTGGGCTAATACTCGAGCAATCTTTACGATTTGCATTCAAAACCTCAAATAACCAGGCCGAGTACGAGGCATTGCTGGCCGGTTTGAGACTTGCGCAAGAAATCGGAGCTCGGCGAGTGGTATGCTGGACTGACTCGAAAGTTGTATCGGAACAAGTCAACGACAATTTTCAGGTAAAAGACCCCAACCTGCTGAAATATTATCACTTGTTTCGGAGGATGCATGACACCTTCGATGAGGTACAAGTAAAACATATGCCGAGGGAACACAACGAAAGAGCCGATCAACTAGCTCAGTTGGCTAGCAGCAGCCGAAAACTGGGACAACTAAGAACTACACTCCACCTTGACCTCGCCACTCCAAGCATAACACCGATTGAATGTTTGACGACCGAAAAGCCTACCCAAACTTGGATCACCGAAATAATGGATTACCTTGAATTTGGAAAAGAGCCATCTGATCCTTCGGCCGCCAAAAAACTCTGAACACAAGCAGCCAGGTATTCGGTCATTGGTGGACAACTATACCGCAGGGGTTTCTCGGTACCTCTCTTGAAATGCATTGATTCTGCACAAGAGGACTATGTTCTAAGAGAAGTTCATCAGGGTATATGCGGATCTCACTCGGGAGGGAGGACGTTAGCTATGAAGGTGCTTAGAGCAGGCTTTTATTGGCCAACTCTCAAAAGCGATTGCATGCAATTCGTCAAGCATTGTCTTTCATGCCAAAGACATGGAAACCTTATTCATGCCTCGGCCGAAGAACTACATAGCATTAGCTCGTCGTGGCCGTTCGCAATGTGGGGAATGGATATCCTAGGACCATTCCCGATAGCTAAAGGTCAATGCAAGTTTTTATTGGTCGCAGTTGATTATTTCACAAAATGGGTCGAGGCCGAACCGCTGGCCAACATCACAGTAGCCAATGTTCAGAAGTTCTTGTGGAAAAACATTATCACTCGCTTTGGAATTCCTTATGCCCTTGTAACTGACAACGGTCTCCAGTTCACCGATCAGAAACATAACCGATTCATCCAAGACCTCGGCATTAAGCACTGGTTCACATTAGTTGAACATCCACAATCAAATGGTCAAGCCGAAGCGGCCAATAAAGTGATCCTCACAGAGTTAAAAAAGAGATTGGGAGATGTTAAAGGAGCTTGGGCCGAAGAACTAACGGAGGTCCTATGGGCTTATCGGTGCACCCCTCAGTCCACAACAAAGGAAACCCCCTTTCAGTTAACATATGGTATTGATGCCATGATCCCCGTTGAAGTCGGGGAACCATCTTTTCGGCAACAACACTTCGATGAGAACAACAATGAGGCATCCCTCCGAGCCAAAATAGACATGGTCGATGAAATTCGTACCAAAGCGCAGATCATGGTCGAAGCCTGCAAGCAGCGCATGGCTAGGCGATTCAACTCAACACTCGCGAAGAGGGAGTTTCATGAAGGAGACCTTGTGTGGCTGGTACAAGGGTCGGCAAGACGCAACCCTCGGGAAGGCAAGTTGGCGGCCAACTGGGATGGACAATTTAGAATCCGACACAACCTTCAGAACGACGCTTACAAGCTTGAAGAACTCTCAGGCAACGTCATTCCTCGAACGTGGAACTCGACTCACTTAAAGACATATTTTAGCTAGAAACTTCTGTAAAGACAAAGAAATCATCAATGTACATGCAAGGTGCACTCTTTTCCTTGAATCGGTCTTTTTTCCCCTATAAAAAAAGTGAAAAGGGGTTTTGGCCGACAAAGTTTTTAACGAGGCACCCATTAATGAAATGCAATTCCATTCTTTATACTCCTGCTTTTAGTCAAATATATTTACAAAAAGGTTTCCCTCCCGAGTGACCTCACTCGGCCAAGGACGTACCTTCGGAGTTTGTACAAAAAGGTTTCCCTCCCGAGTGACCCCACTCGGCCAAGGATGTACCTTCGGAATTCGCACAAAAAGATTTCCCTCCCGAGTGACCCCACTCGGCCAAGGACGTACCTTCGGAATTCGTACAAAAAGGTTTCCCTCCCGAGTGACCCCACTCGGCCAAGGACGTACCTTCAGAGTTTGTACAAAAAGGTTTCCCTCCCGAGTGACTCCACTCGGCCAAGGACATACCTTCGAAATTCGCACAAAAAGGTTTCCCTCCCGAGTGACCCCACTCGGCCAAGGACATACCTTCGAAATTCGCACAAAAAAGATTCCCTCCCGAGTGACCCCACTCGGCCAAGGACGTACCTTCGAAATTCGCACAAAAAGGTTTCCCTCCCGAGTGACCCCACTCGGCCAAGGATGTGCTCCAAAAGCAGTTAAAGTCCCAGTAAACAATCAATTCCGAATGCACTCGTTCGGTTTTGATTCAAATTCCGAACGAACCCGTTCGGAACGAACCCGTTCGGCTTTGATTCAAATACAATCAATTCCGAAAGAATCCGTTCGGTTTTGATTCAAAAACAATCAATTCCGAATGCACTCGTTCGGCTTTGATTCAAAAGGCAATCAAATCGAACAAACCCATTCGGCCTTGATTCAAATACAATCAATTCTGAATGCACTCGTTCGGCTTTGATTCAAAAGGCAATCAAATCCGAACAAACCAATTTGGCCTTGATCCAAATACAATCATTTCCGAATGCACTCGTTCGGCTTTGATTCAAAAGGCAATCAAATCCGAACAAACCCATTTGGCCCTGGCTTCAAATACAATCAATCCTGAATGCACTCGTTCGGTTTTGATTCAAATACAATCAATTCCGAATGCACTCGTTCGGCTTTGATTCAAAAGGCAATCAAATCTGAACAAACCCATTCGGCCTTGATCCAAATACAATCATTTCCGAATGCACTCGTTCGATTTTGATTCAAAAGGCAATCAAATCCGAACAAACCCATTCGGCCCTGGCTTCAAATACAATCAGTTTCGAAGGAACCCGTTCGGTTGATTCAAATACAATTAATTCCGAAGGAACCCGTTCGGTTTTGATTCAAATACAATCAATTCCGAATGCACTCGTTCGGCTTTGATTCAAAAAGTAATCAAATCCGAACGAACCCATTCGGCCTTGACTCAAGTACAATCACATATGAAGGAACCCGTTCGGTTGTGATTCAAAAACAATCAAAAAAAAAAAAAGGGTGCGAATCATGGTCCAATGCCAAGTTTCTTCAATAACCAGTGCTTTTCATTAATAAATGTCAAAAGGCGCTATCGGCCAATAGTACATTCAAAATAAAGGGCTTTTACAGCAACAATGCACTCAAAGTAAAAAGGCTCTATCAGCCTGTCATACAAAAAAGTACCAAGTCTCCAACAACGATTACTCTTCGGTGTTATTGCCAGCGTCTCCTTGCACCTCGGGCTCGCCCTCTTGGTCTTGGTTCGGCTCTTCCTGTTGGGTTTCAACCTCACCATCCGAGGCGTCATGAATCTCCTCGTCTTCGAGGTCATCATTCGACGCATTACTGTCAGGGACGGCCCCCTCGACAATATCTTGGAAAGACATGAAAGATCCTTGGTAGAAATCTTTTGACATGTCAAACTCAAAGCCCTCTCTGAAACGGCCGAAGTGCTGCGCTTGCCGAAGGGCATGGCGAAACCCAGCTTCATGCTGGGCAACGATACGATCCTTGGCTTGCTCTTTCACTCGCTCCAGTTCCGCCTTGGCTTCATCCGTTCGGCGCTTTTCTTCGTTTGCGGCTTTTTGCATGTCCAGCCGAAGAGTATCGTTGTTGCGCCGCTGAACATCTAGCTCGGCCGCAAGTTGCCGATTTCTCGCTAAAGCTTTCTCGGCAACCGCACAGCCTCGGTTGTTGCCTTATCGGCATCCTCAACCCTTTGCCTTAATTACACCAGCTCGCCGATAGGCTCCATGGCGAGGTGGTGCGCGAGTGCTAGTGACCGAGATTGCACCTCGCAGAAATACTTCCATTTGGCCACAACATCGAACTGGCCTAGGAATTCACGTCCATGTTCAGAAATGGCGTTTGGCCGAACTAGTGACTCGACGGTGACCTCTTCACTCAGAAAGGCCCTAGACATTATCATAGGGGGCACACATATAATTGTCCCGCCCGGGGAAGACGCGGAGTGTTTGGACTTCTTGGGTTTCTCCGGCCTCTCCTCGTTACCTTTTCGTTTCGGCCCCTCATGAGCAACCTCTTTCCCCTTCTTCACCTTTCGGCGCTTCCGATCTGGAGTGGGAGGGGTTCGGTCATCCTGTATTGGACGAGGCGTTTGAGCAATTGTCGAGCTGCCCACGGCCCCCGAAGCCTTAGCCTGCTGCATCCGGCCAGCCAAAAGGTTGCGGATGTTGAACTCATCGGCACCACTTGTCACCATGATTCCTGCACAAATAATCAAGTGAACATCAATATGAATTTAGCCAAAGGCCGAAATGGAAAATCACGTACCTATCAAGTCGTTCTCCCATTGGGAAGATTCAACCACGTTTATTAATGACTTTGTCGGCAAGCGCCGAGGAAGTTGAAGTAAAAATTGCAAATCCCGTTGCTCTTCGACTGTGAGAAGCTCATCCGGCACTACATCATACAGCCGAGGGGCACGTGTCCAGTACAACGGAAAGAAGCTCCGGTCATTGGCCCCAAAGAAGAAACGCCTCCCGTTCGGACGGATAGTCACTCGAAAAAATCCAGCTTTAAAATTCTTGTAAGACGAAGTGAAACTATCTAAGAGCTACCGCCCACTCGGCTAAGAGACAACCACTTGGCCAAATCTGAAGGACGGGACGAGTAAAAATAGAGAAAAAGTAAAGGTGAAGGCTTAATATTCACACATCGGCACAGGTGCTTGAAACCTTGAAGTTGAGCCCAGCTGTTCGGGTGTAGCTAGGTCGGCGCCACATTCAAAACCTTAAGCACCCCCATGGTGAACTCATCAAACGGTAATTTCACCTTTAGGTCTCGTAAAAGGCAGTCGTACATGTAGAACGATGCCATCTTTTCGGCCTGCTTGTCCAAGCATACCAGTCCGGATTGGGAAAGGCGTTGTTTTGGCATGCACGAATTCCGATCGGATACGGCTCCTCTTTAGCGTTGAAGTTCAGACATTTAGTGTACTCCAACAAATTTGTGATCATGGTAGTATCTCGGTACCGGGAATAATATGAAGTCACTTCTCCGTTTACCCATTCGTACCCCGGTAATTCGGATGGCCCATATCTTTGCCGATTCGAGACACGTTTCGCTCCGGTCGGCATCTCTTCACTCCCGCTAGTTGAAGCCTCTTCGGATGTACTCACATTTTCGCTAGACTTGTCCCCGTTCGGCGATGGTATTTCCCTTTGCACCGGCCTCGAAGCCCTAGACGACGACCCCTCGGATGATGATGACCGAGCCACACTAGCGGAAGAGCTCTCGGAAGAAGTAGCCATTCAATCAAACTTACCAAAAATCTGAATGTGAAACGATCACTCGGCGCGCTCTGCTGGATCTTTGATATCGCTCGAATGATACTGTTCGGCTGAGAATGATACGCGTGAGAGGCCCTACCACACATCGCTATATATAGCAAACGAAAAAGGGCGGGAAAAATTCAAAATTTCGAAAAATGTAAATGCCTGATTTTCAAGATCCAACGCTGGAGATCGCCCCAACCTCTCAACTTCCCACATAACGACAACTCATTTCTATACCCTTGTAAAAGGTACCCCTTCTACAAGGCTAGGGGGCAAGTGTACTAGTAAGCCTATTCGGCCACCTGGTTCGGCCGTTCGACCACCTGCTGGCCGATACCCAATCGGCACCTGAATGGCCGAACCAGGTGGCCAATTGCCGTCCGGCCGCTAAATGATCCATAGGCTCAGATTCCTATTAATAAGAGCCAAGGATTAACCCATAATCAAGGATTAAGAGCTAATCACACTAGTAAGCTGATTAGAGGCGTATTACCTAATCTGGTAATCCTGTTGCAGGGCCCATGGGAATCCGGGCCCATAAATGTCAGTATAAATAGCGCATGTCACGAGGTAACGTCACTGTTCATTAATTACTATCGATATCTGTGCTTTGTCCTGACTTGAGCGTCGGAGTACCTTTTGCAGGTACTTCCCCCTCACCGAAATATTCGATCGGAGTTCTCGTTCGACCCTCAGAAAACAAGGAGATTACTGGTGTATCCTTTCGACAGGTACACAAACCATAACAGGTTTAAGAACAAGTTTATAAAGATACAAATATGTATATAAATTCTACTTGCTATTCATGTAAATACAATTATAGTGACAGATATAGTACCTTAACAAATTTTACCAATAACCATCCTTATTTGAAGGTTGAAGCTCATGTGATGTTTTAATCGATAAATATTAGTAATTAGTAAGTTATTTTAATCGAAAAGATTGGATCTGACTCTCTCCTTATCAAATGTAAGTAATTAGTAGTGTACTTGCTTGTTGGACATGACAGATATGTATATGTAGAACAAGTATATATCATTGAATCATTTAATTTTCAACCAAAACAGAAAAAATGAACTTCAGGCAGAAGCAAAGGCAGCAACAGCCACCCAATTATATCTCTATTTATTAGGAGCTTGATAGCCATGAAACTATGAACAAACTCAGTGGCCCTTCAAGCATCAAAGAATGGATGTGGACAGTCTCCTCTTACTAGCTGCTACCATGGTCAATCTCCTCTTAAAATGCAGAAGGTCCATGGGGCAACAACCATATTCTCTCTCACACTCTCTCACTCCTGATTTCTCATGGAAAATGACATTTCTCTATACTGCACAAAACTATAGAAAAAGAGAAGAGAAGAAAAGAAAATCTTGCAGGCTTGACTCATATTTGCCTTAGTATTAATCTTCCTGAGTTAGGAAGAACTCCAATGTTGCCTCCTAGAAAGAGGCACTCCACAAAGCATTCTCACCCTCTCCACACCTCCTATGTACCTCTTTGATCCTCTCGGCAGACCTGCAAATTCCACTGCAGCTCCAATCAAATGATGCAACACAAATGTTCCCTGCCTGGGCCTTCCACTCACAATCTGCAAGAGTAACCAACTCAATAATTTGCTAATGTTAACTATTAATATTAATTAGTAAAAAACAAACAAACAAACAGACAATGGTATGATCATATTATATAGGTCATTTAAATGAGTCAATATGATTTATATATTCAGGAAAAATAGTCACCTGGAGGAGTGCCACAACAAAGTCTTCGATCATCTATGTGCTCCACATCAAGTCCAATAAACCAAGATCCTAGTGACACGTCCTCGTTGGCATACTTGTGAAGAACATTCCTGAGACAAAACATAAACAAACAGGGTCAGAGCACAATTTAAGAGCCATTTAGTCCATTGATTTGATCTAGTAACTATTAAAGGCAAATCTCAATTTATATAATAACATGACACCATGGACACTTCTTATTGTCATAGAATTCCCCTGATTTCTTATGATGCCATATAAATTGCGGGAGGTTGATGTAATGTCATAAAAGAGAAGGACATTGGGTGTAACATCATTAAACGTTAAAAGAGTATGGTGTCGGAGTAATTTTTCCAATTTATAATTTATCCTTTTAATTTTTCTTCTGATAAGTGAGATGAAGTAGGACTTACTGGTTAATTGATATGTATGTAGCCAAATCGTTTGAAATGGCATACAATTGTCCTGTGGCATGACGGAAGTACTTGTTTCCAGCCTCTCCAAATTTCCAGTACTCAGGTTCATGGTACCTTACCCCTCTGTGCAACAAGGTAGGCAGGTAAGAAGCTAAAACTCAAAAAAGCTTTTTAACAATTCAATTCAATGTAAACAAAGATAGATGAGAAACATTTCTTACTTTTGAGATAGGACAGGGCCAGATTTCATGCATCCAATGTATATCCGTGGTTTTGATCGGTGTCTTACTAGAGTTTCTCCCAGTGTTGCTGAAACAGAAAGAATAGGGTACGTAGACAAAAAATACACATCAAAACAATATCATAAATACTTACTATGGAAACATAAAGGGAAAATATCAACTCCATTTCTTCTATTATTATGCTTTTGGGAAAATAAGTGATACTCTTCACTATGTGTGTATAGTCTCCTTTTCTTCCATTACTACGCACAGTTAAAATATGTATATACAGTTAGAGATCATCAGAATTTTTAGAACTTCTAATACCTATATTTACATGAACATCATCATCAACTTTGACATAGAAATCAGCATCCCATAAGTTCACAGCAGTGGCAAAGTAGGTTTTTGTCTTTGCTGACAATTCAAGGTACCCTTCCACATGATTCTGCATCAACAAAGTATAAAGAAGTAAAAAACCTGTGACATTTTCCCCTTTCCTTTTAAAAGCTATTACACTATCAAGTGATTAAATAAACAGTATAAAAAATGTGAAAAGGGAACATGTGGGAGGGAAACAACAATAAAAACAAATAGGATCATATCAAATTACCAGCCTCAAGAAATCTCCATGCTTTCTGTCCTCGGCTTCAATAGCTCTGTCTAGAATACCCCCTGATGTAGCACTAGATAAAGGAGAAAATACCAGATCAAATTTATAATCCGTCTAACATATTCATTAGTTATAATTGATGAACCGATGAATGTCATATGTGTGCAGTAACTAATATTTGGAAGACTAAAATATAGCTTGAATACATGCAGATCTAATAAGTGCAATCTTTTACTAAAGCAAGTTGAACTTGGATTGAGACAAAAGCATGATAATGTTGCCAGTTATGAAACAAAATCATTTCAAAAGAGATGACATAGCTACCTGTGTCCTATTACAAAACGTACTATAATGCCCTTCTCTTCCTCTAGCTTCTTTCTTTTCTCACCTATTTTCCATGTTATCAAAAGAACCAACCATCATAAAAAGTAACCAGTAAAATACATAAAATAACATAAAAACAGTAGTAGAAAATATTAAGAAATGGGGTTGAAATTGAATTACAAACCTTGTGGCATCCAAGTGGCCCTAACCGAATCCCTTCTTTTCCTGCTGCTAAATGCAGTATTAATACCAATGACCATAAGGTACTTTCTCTTACCAGATGATTCACTCATCCTCATGTCATCCGAAACAGGACCACCACTTCGTAGAGACTCTTGAGTTGCCCTTGCAGCAGCCAATTCCATCTCTAGGTTCGAAATAGTCTTGTCCAATGTTCTACATTCACCACTCTCCCATAAGTTCGGCATGCAAAATAAAAAAAATAATAATAACAAGACAGGCAATAGTATCATCATCATGGCACTAAATAGCATATATTACTCACTGTATGGAATTATGACTCTTGAAAACTTCACTATAAATGTCTTTATCCCGCTTCATTTCCATCTCTTGCAACTAAAGGGTGCACCAACACGCATAATTAAAAAAAAAAAAAGGAATATTAGATGATAAAATCAGAAAAGCCTCAGCCACCACGTGATTGTCGGTGCTTACAATTCTGGAATTGCAACCTTCTGAAAGTACATTCAATTTTTCAGCTTCCGCAGCAGTTGGTCTTGCTAGTCCTTTGTTGTGTTCAGGAATAGTCCATATCCTGTTATATACATTAATATTTTCATCAGAGAAAAAGTACCACAATAACCACCTTACCCGTCTCCATGGCAATACATTCAACGGTTAATATGATACACAATGAAGCATGCATTTATTAAAATCTAACGCACCGACAAACAAGTTGCCCGAATTAATAACAAGGCAGATCCAAAAATTGAAGAATCATTTCTAAGATTCCAACAGCTATAACACCACAACTACCATAGTAAAAAACTGATAGTGCAAAGTAAAGTAAACAGTAATTTATTTTTCTTTCCAGTTTCCACTATAAAAATAGCGGTTAAATTTTCAGATAGATTCATCGCCATAGTTGACTAGTCAACAAGAGTCAATCATAGAGAAAAGAGTATAAGGATAAAATCTTAAACCGAAAACTGGGACGATTGAGATTTTAGAAAATCATTGATGGCAATTGAATCCAGATCTAAATCCACTTCTTATATGGCAAAAGCACCATACAATAAGCAAGTCAGTGAATTCAACGCGTGAAAAGTGAAAAACCAATAATTAATCATGGAAACACGAGGTGTTGCGAAGATCTGAGAACACTGATTTGAAGACTCAAAACACAAAACTCAGAAACAGGAGGAATCAAAATCTGAAAACCGATAAGAAGTTATCATCTTATGAATAAATAAAAAAACATGAAACGAGTGAATAGGAATTGGGAAAAAGCGATGAACCTGGTGGTGAAGAGCATTCCAGTACAGAAGCTTCCTAAGCAGAGAAAAAGTGCCCATTTCTGAGAAATAACGGTTCTGGAAGGGAATTCTCCTCTACTTTTCCAAGTCATAATTTTTTCAGAATTTGACAGTAGAAGAAGCAAAACCCAGATGCAAAACTGGGTTTTGGAAAGTGGGGAGGTTGTTGTTCAGAAGAAGAATATATGGGGAGGAAAGTGAAAGAGAAAGAGAAAGAGAGAATGAGAAGAGAGAGGTTCTGTGTTTAATTCAGAAGTTGGTGTGATTTCTTTTCTTTTCCTTTGGAGGTTGAAGGGTGTGAAGGGACCTTCTAACCGACCGGTTTTATATTTACCGTAATACCCAAACTATCCTTGTCGGAGGCTTCTTTTCTTTAATGGAAACTCGATGGTAGTAACAGTACACCTTCTTTAATGTCCTTCTCTCTCTCTCTCTCTACAAAAGAAACTCTTCATAACCACAGCTTCTCACCAAATCAACCATTTTCTTTCCCTACTCTCCGTGTAACATGTGCGTCCCATACAACTACAAACCTAGTAAACTATTCCAAAATTACCCATTCCTTTCTCTTCAAGTGTTTTTATGTTTCAAATAAGTGAAGTTAATCACATGTACGCTGTTAGTGTAAAAAAATTTTACACCGATAATCAATCATATTTTTTAATAATGTCATGTTATTTGTTTATTTAATAAAATAAAATAATTTGAATATAATTGGTTACTAGTGTAAAAAACTTTATACTGATGATTAACTCATAAGTTAATATGATTAACTCATAAGTTAATATGAGTTTGTTTAGCGGGAGACATTTGTAATGTAAATAATAATAATTATTATTATTATTATAAATGGCTTAACAAAAGAATTCTAGAAAATTAAATGGAATGTGACTTTATGATTATGTTTCACTTAATATCTAATAACTGTTCTTATTATTGTTATTAATTATATAAGCAGAAAAATTGTGTTGTCAATTAATGGGTGAACATTGTTCATTTTTTGTCATGCTCTCAGTATTTTTCTTATACATATTAGTTAATTAATTACTTAATTTTATAATTTTATTTTTTTAAAAAAAATTCTAACCAATTCAGTTTGAAAAATGTTCAATTACGTTTCACAAATTAAGTTGACATAGACACAAATGAGGGCATGTTTTCATACAATCAAGAGCAAACACCTGAAAGGCTTTTATTTCTTTGGTTATTTGTTCCCTTTTTTCTTTTGAGGTAAATAGCCCAACACAGCTTTATTATCCATTTATCCTTGACAATGATATATTCAATAATGTTGTTTCAAGAATTTTAGGGTATAAAGCAGATATGGTGATCTGCTCAAAGAATAAAGAATGAAGAAAAGATGGACAGTGACACGGATAGAAAGGTTCCTTTAGGACTAGCTACAAATTTTCAATTTCATTATTTTTTGAGTTTAATAATTATATATTCTCGATTCATATAATTTTATACAGTCAATTCATTATAAATCACGATCTATATAAGGTTATTGTAAAAATAAACAAGTTTATTTCTTCTGTTGTTTATTATAATTTTTTTAAAAATATAAGTAAATTTCAATTATTTTTAATTTATTTAATAATATTCTTTTTAAAATATTTTCTTTCAATACATGACTTTTTAGTTATATTTGCATTATCTTTTTTTGACATATAACAAGAATAATTTAGAAAAAATATTAAAATATTAGTAAAATTTAATACAAATAACTAATTTTCTTAATAAATAAGAAAGGAAGTATCATTCACAATGAATTGTGAATGGATATTAGTGTAAAATTTACATTTTAATTATATAGCTAGTAAACTCTTATATTATTCTTCAAAATAAATCCTCATTATATGAAATAAAATTTCAAATAATTAATGATGAAAGAGTTGGGTTAATTATATATAAAAAAAATTATACCATGAGTGGTATAAATTTTGTTATATGAATTATTGTATAAATAACATTTCATTTGAAATATCAACAGATCAATCTTAGGATTTAATGTTTCAAGATTATATTAGAAAAATTTGTACAATCAATAAATGTATGAGTTTTTTTAAGTTAATTAATTGTCTCAAATTTAAATATTGAGAATATAATTATATTAAATATTTAGAAGAATAACATTATCGCTTATAGTAACTTTACTTCACTTAAATAAAATTATTTCTTATTATTATATGTTAATTAGCTATAAAGTGTTCATCTCATACTATAAGAAATGTTATATATAGTGACATACAAAAAATATTAATATAAATATAATATATGTAAGTATATATTTATTTGACATATAATTACATACAATTTTAGTATTGATTTTAAATGACATTTAACAACATATTTTATGTGTCACTGTAGTCTATAGTCACACTTTTTAACAATATACCAACATATATTATATTCATTATGTAAGTAAAAGTAATTTTTAATAACATGTATTATGTCACTATAAAGTATGTCACGATTTTCTTGTAGTGCCACAATCTAAACCTGTAAATCTGACATAAAAAAATATATATTAAAATTTTTTGTGTTGTTAATATTGAAAATATAAAATTACGTGACTTGTGAAAAAAATAAAATATTTTAATCCTAACCTCGTGTAATATTTGGTGTGTGGTTGATGAATATTTAAGGACTTTATAAGTTTCTTTGATTATCTTATAAATTAGATTCATCAAAATAATTTTATTACGATAATTTATTTTAAAAATGTATAATTTATTTATATAAATTAATTGAAGTGTTTTACAATTTATAAGTTCTTAATTTTTTATTTTCTTTTCTTTTTGGATTATATAAATTATATTTATATTTATGATAAACAAATAACTTATATATTAATATATGATTATTTTTTAATTATTAATAATTTTTAAAAAATATTAAAATTTAATTTAGAGATAAAAATAAAATAAAAAATAAAAATAAAAAATAAGATGTTAAAAAATCTCAAAAAATATTATCATAAAAAAATAACTGAAAGCACTCATTAAAAAAATCTTAAAAATACTATTTTTCAAGAAAATCACTCCATAAAACATATATATATATATATATATATATATATATAAATTATTCTACAATAAATATATATATATATATATATATATAATATAATGTTAACATTGAAATAAAATCCAAATTAATCTAGTTTTGTCTCAAATATTGTTCCACATGTTCAACTTTACAAAATGAACTTTATCAAAATTTATTAAAGAAATATTAAAATTGTTTTAACCCGTCCTACAATCATTGGTAGAAGATATTCTCTAAAATAAAAATGATAAAATATTTGGTAAAATAACAAAGATCATTGATCCATATAACACTTAAAATATTGATATTGAGTTTGTCACTTGAGGTCCTTTTATATATATATATATATATATATATATATATATATATATATATATATTATTTTATTTTTTGTTTCTTTTATTTATATTTTGTGTAACGATCCGGCTGGTCACTACACACAACACAGTACACCTGAAAATCGGACAGAAAGGAACAAGTGCATACATATAGTGTCTAAAATATACATATATACATGGTCAAAGTCTGACTAGATTCAAAATGTACAACAATACAACCAAGCTACTACACCAAGTAGCTGAACAACAAAGCATCAACTAGGATCAGCTCCGCCTGCCAGCTGCAGACTCACCACTAGCCACCCACCTATCCCTGCTCTACTCCCGTACATAGTACGATCATAGCAGTCCAACCACATGGAAACACAAAGGGTAAGCTAGTATAAAAAGAACAACGTATAACAAGATTTAAGTAATATGAACAACTACAACTATCAACACATCGTCAGCCTACATCTCATCGATTGTACAACAAATCAGCAAATGGCAAATAATGCGTCGTCACGCATATCATCTCGGAGATCTCCTACAACCACTCAGCCTTTCGGCCTACAACAACTCAGCCATTATGGCCTACAACAACTCATATCATCATACAACACAGCACAACATATCATCTTACAGCACATCAAGACATCTTACAACAATATTCATCTGATACAACTCAACATCATCAAACAACATTATCTACTAGTCATCACTTCATGTTCATCAACTTCGACTTAGCTCTACATAAAACAACATTAGACAGCATATAGTGAATTATCATCTTTGCGCCCGGCGCACTCGTGGTTGCGCCCAGCGCAGTGCAACCAGAGAGCACCAGGGGGCCAACGCGCCCAGCGCAAGCCTGCCCGCGCCCGGCGGGACCCATCCAGAGAACCCAAGGCTCACTCGCGCCTGGCGCAACACCAATTGCGCCCAGCACATGCCAGGCAGAGACTCCATGGGGTCTCACGCGTCCAGCGTGCCCAAACCCACGCCTAGCGTGGGGAAGGCAGAGACCTACCAAGGTCTCGCGCCCAGCGCAATTCAAATTGCGCCTGGCGCCCCCCCATGGCAGAGACTCCCAAGGAGTCCCCGCGCCCAGCGCGACAAAGATCGCGCTTAGCGCCATGCCAGAAACCCAAAACAAGCCACAACCGATATCGCGCCCAACGCGGTCTAACCCCCCGCCCGGCGTGGGCCATCTAGAGGCTAACATCCTCAAGCACGCCCGGCGCACACATCTTTGCGCCCGGCGGGCTTGCCTAAATGCTGCCCTCAGATGGCCACGCGCACGGCGTGAGGAACTGCGCTCAGCGCGAGTTCAGCAGCAAACTTCATATTTTCGAAAATCTCTTCAATACCTGCAAAAAAACCAGGAAACTCCACATGCAATCGGTTCAAAGCACCACATTTTCATCAAACAGTTCAAAAATACCATCTTTTTGTACATGCAACAACAAATAAAGAATTTCCCAAAATTTCTCAAAAACCCCCAAACTTCATTTTCCAGCTATCTCAACCAAGAATCATCAATCATCAACCAGCAATTGAGTTTCTAGAACTCGCTCACAACCAAAATCCGCAAGAACTAGCTTCCCTTACCTCGGGCAAAGATTCCGAGCTTCCGGGAAGAGAGACGAAAAAAAAAGAGAAGAAGTTTGGACAGACGGCAAAGATCGAGCTTGAGCAACTCAGAGGAAGAAGGAGAGTTCTGAATCACCTACTCAGCAGCACCACCTAAGGTTCCAAGGAAAGATCAAGAATAAGGAGGGTGAAGAGAGAATTGGGAGTGTGCGTTTAGAGTGAGTACGGAGAAGGGAGTGAGAGTGAAAAGAAGAAAAGATTTTGGGTCTCACATTTTGGTGTCATGATTTTGACATAAATATTAATTTCTTTCATAATTTTGATTGCATTAAGGTCATCATTTTTTATATATCAAACTTAAGACTTGAATTCATATTGTTTCTCTTTCTTTTAAGTAAAACACAACTCTAATTAAAAAAATAAAATGTAACTTAAAATTCATCTTTTATTTATTTATATATATATATATATGTGTGTGTGAAAAATCTTATTTAATTTATTTTTTTATTTGAAGTATTTTTAATTTCTTTTATCTTAAATAAATTTTAAAAGAAAAAACTAATGAAAAATTATAAATTTTATAAAAATAACTTATTTTTTGAAAAACATTTCATACAATTTTTGTTAAATAACTAAAAAAAGAAGTTGTTGAATAAACATATGCTACATTGTTCACGTGACTTGTGTTTTTCCAACAATCTTGCTGGAATAGGACCCATACCAGAAGGTACAGAGGACACTACGAAGAATAATAATGCGTGTCAACATATTGACAAACTAGACAAACTGAATTTAAATAAAACGCTTCAAAGTTTGAGTTGAATTAGTTTCACCACGAGAAAAATGTGATTTATTTTGGATTAACAAAAATAACATTGAATTCATATTTTACAGTTTGAATTAACTTCACTATTTCTATTTTTTTAATTAAGAAATTATAATTTTGCTAACACACAAATGAAATTTAAGGATATGAAATAGTTTATAATGAATCGTGGATTCATCAACATCCTTACATCAAGAGTAGTTTGAGTGAATTTGTTGACAAATTTTTATATTAAATCCAAAATTTAATTTAAAATCTAATAAAAACAATTATTCAAGTTCAATATTTTAATATTAAATTAGATCAATTCACGAACAGTCTCACACTCTACATATCCAACGTTTTCCTAGCCAGTGAGAAAATGCATTCATAAAAAAGATTCCAATTATAAAAATAAATTAAATTATTAGTGTATATAATTTTATTGAAATAATTTTTTTAGTGATGCTATACATTTATTATAATAAATTTCATAGTCTAATTTATGTCATAATTTTTTACATAATTAAAATTCATTAATTATATATTTATTTTTAAGTAAACTATTTATTTGTCGTATGCGCCGACAAATAGGATTAATGAGTTTATCTATGTAGTGATGCATGTGGTGAGAAACATTGCACTTTTACATAACAGCGTCGTAATGAATGCCACGTGTGTTACACGATTCCAGCTAGTTTTGTTTCAGTTTTCACATGTTATGTCTATCATCATATTCATAGGGGCACTGAGAGATAATAATAGTATTAAAATTAAGAAATTAAGAAATAAAATATACTTGGCTAACATTAATTTGCAAAATAATAATTACATTAAAGTTTCATTTATTTATCAGTTGCACATGCATATGGCACACAATAACAGCATAACACAAACATTCGATCCAGTTGATCATGGCTCACACTGGATTATATATGTTGAGAACAAAAAAAAAGCAAAAAAACATCTAACATGCTTCTGGAATTTGGGGGTCCCCTCTTTGTGATGAATCTGTTTTCAATTTTCTTTTTCATGGTTAACAAGAGTTTCATAAATTTATTCAATTATAAAACAATTTACAACTCAATTATTTAAAAAATAAAAACTAAAGTTGTACATAATTAAAATGTTAAAGAAAACAAAAGAATAATTAATTGAAATAATTATATGAATACATTAGTTTTTGAGTTTTGAATTTTTATGAACAATTTATGAAAAATATCTTGTGCATGTGATGTGAATCCTTGTATTTGCTGTTACATACCTACTGGCTACTGCCTTAAAATTTCTTTATGACTTATTTCTTCACATAAACTTATTTACTTGCCCATTTTTGCAATTATATAACATGGTTAGCATGAGATTTTCTTGGTGTGGGGGTTGAGCAAGAGAATTTTGTCCCTAAAAAAAATAGTACTTTAATTACAAAATATATTGACTTTAAAACGTGTGATTCATAATATTTTTTTTTTAAGTATTAGTTTAAGAATTAATCACCTATATACTGCTAGTGTAAAGTCTTTTTTACACTAGCAACCAATTATATATCTTAATTGTGTCATGTCACTGTTAAAAGTAAATGTGTTTACAGTGACGTGATACAATTAAGAGACATAATTAGTTGCTAGTGTAAAAAAACTTTACACTAGCAGTGTATAAGTGATTAACTCTTAGTTTAAACTTGTCTTTTTTTACTCTATAACGTTGGATTCAAAATTTATTGTTAAATGTTTTAAATTTTTTATGCAAGATTAACATATACATAATTCAAAGGCAGACTTATTAAAATTATTTATAATAATATTTGTATATATATATATATATTAATATTAATATTTGCTCAAATGAATCACTTGGACAAAGCAATGAAAAATGTTGGGTAGAATTTTAAAAAAGAATAAATTATTTATTATGAGAATATCATTATTTAAAAAATTATTTTGACTTTTGCTTAATTTGAGTTTTTTTATTGTCAATTTTAACATACGTCAACTATATATCTAAAGAATTTTTTGTTTTTGGTAATTTTACTGTAAGAATCAGTTTTTCTCGTACCTACTTTTCTATTCAAATTTCAAATTAACATAATAATAACCTCTCTCTCTCTCTCAACATAAATCAATAACTTTCCTTAATGTAACATTACACTCACGTTATCATTTACAGCACACAACGATGGATTCGAATTTGAATTACGTTACATATTTCCCAAAATAAACATAAATTTAACTAACTTGCTTTTCTTAATATACCCTATATCTGGAGGAGAGAAAATGATTTCCTGAAATTCCATGATTGGAATATAATTAAAATAATTTAAAAAAGTATAGTTGTGTATTTGAATGTGGCATTTTAGAAAAGGAAAATCATTTTTAGGAAGCGTGTGGAATATAAAAAGTTTTTACTTTTTCATAAGGCTAACCTTAAAAATATTAATTTTTTTATATTTAATTTATTATCTAAAAAATAACATTATTAGAAAATATTATTTTTCGATAATATTTTTTTACATAATTTTTCTATAAAAATATTATCATGAGAGGTGAGAAACTAACTTCTTAAAATAAAAATAAAACTTTAATGTGATAAAAATGTCATTTTACATTTATTTACTTATTTAATATAGTAAAAATTCTTATTATCAAGTAATATTTTTAAACATTCTCAAAAATATTTATGATCAACCAAATATTAGTAAAAATATATCAAATGTCTTCTTAAGAAAAAATATATTTCTTTAGACCAAAATATTTTATTTGGATATTCAATTAAATTAAATTTAAGAATTTTATAAAATTTAATTAAATAAAATTTTAAATTCCATCTAAAAAAAATTCCCCCCTCTCTCCTTTCTCCCTCTCCCCTCACTCTCTAATTTATAAATAACAGTCCAATAAATCATTCATTTGATCTATCAATGCCTTTCTCTCCTAAGTAGTTTTAAAGTAATGAAATTATTCCACATAGATGACATAACTGGTTAAGTCCTTTGCACCTACTAGTTAAAATCCAAGATTCAATTTGATTTTCCTTGTGTTTTAAATTCTTGTGTTAGGATGAGATAAACTATCCGCAATCTTATCAAAATTTTTTAAAGAAGCTGTTGATTGAGTATGGTCATGTATTATGTCGTACTTTATCCTAATTTTAACTTTTCAATTAAAAAATTTATATAAATAAGCCTTAAAATATAAAAAAAAATCATTAATTTAATTTCTACCATGATATATTTTTATTAATGTTGAGAGACTAATATGATGAATTTTCAATACTTTAGGAATAATAGACTACGATTTCTAATAATTTTAAAACTACTTATGTAATTTTATTACTTCAAAGACTGAATTGATATTTTATTCATTTTATAAATGAAAATGTTTAATTAATTTATTTAAATTCAAATTTTAGAGATGAATAAATTTATTTATTTTATTTTTAAGGACAAATTTATTTATTATGTTAGAAACAATAAATTTTAAAATAAAATAATTACTTACTTTATCCAAATAAAAAAATAAAAAGACCATTGAAATTAGCATAATGGTTGAAATAGTAAAAATATGAAAACCTAAATTCAAGTCTCATTATAACCATCTTTATAATATTTCATATCTTTATAAAAAAATATATAAAATTATATAAAAAAGAGGCTGCCATGTAATAAATGGATTAAGTGCTAAAAGTATGACTATTTTAAGTAAAGTTTCAACTCTTAATCACATTTTCTCTTTTATTCTATCATTAGAAGTTTCTTAAGAAATCTAAATATAACTCCACTCTGTAACGACCTGGTTAGTCACTACACACGGCATCGCACACTAGAAACTCCAGACAGATAGAACAAGTATATAAATATAGGATCTAGAATATATAAATATACAAAGTTCTAGTCTGACTAGGGTTAAAGTGTACCAAAGAAAATTACAACCAAATGCTACTATCCCAAGTAGGTACCAGCAAAATATCCACACAAGCAAAACAACTCCAAGGTCCACCGGAGACTCACCACTAGACGCCCACCTATTCCTGTTCTGCTCCCATACACAGTATGATCATCGCAGTCCAAACACCATGGAAAAACAGTGAAAGGGTAAGCTAGTGTAATTAAAAATCAGCATACAAATAGATACATAGCAATGTAATTAAATTTCATCATTATGAGTATCAGCTCATCTGCACAGCTTATATCACGCATCAATACCAGCACCACGATGTGGCTACATCAACACTGTAGAACAGCAACAACAGCACCACCTCAAGTGGTTATAACAGCACCGCCTAGCGGCAACATCAGCACCACCTCAACTGGTTATAACAGCACCGCTTAGCGGCAACATCAGCACCACCTCAAGTGGCTATAATGGCCTCTCAACTAGGCACACATCAGCACCAGCTAGCGGTTATTACAGCACCACGATAATGGCTAACAGCACCGACATAGCGGCTATAACAGCACCACACTAGTGGCTAAACACAGCATACAGCTCACCAATAAACAACACAGCAAAACAGCTCACAGCACAGCACAGCAAAATCAGCATACAGCACAACCAAGTAGTATTCAACAATGATCAGCCTATAATTCAGCTCGACTCAAATAATAAAGTTTAGCATTAGCATCACATAGCACAACCCAACGTGACATCATTAACAACATACCGCACAACACAACTTTTCATCACACAACATTGGCAACATTAATCAGCACAACCTATCGTCTTACAGTACATCTAAGCATCTTATAGCAACATACACCTAACACAGCTCAACATCATCAAACAGCAATTTCAGCTAGTCATCACATCATAATCAACAGCTTCTCCTTAAACTCAACATAAACAACCTCTAACATCCATTAGTGAAGTCACATCCCCGCGCCCGGCACACTCGTGGTTGCGCCCAACGCAGTGCAACCAGAGAGCACCAAGGGGCCAGTGCGCCCAGCGCAAGCATGCCCGCGCCCGGCGGGACCCAGCCAGAGAGCCCAAGGCTCACTCACGCCTGGCGCAATACCAATTACGCCCAGCGCCCACAAGGCAGAGACTCCCAAGGAGTCTCACGCCCAGCGCGACAAGGGTCGGGCTCAGCGCAGCACATCAACATCATCATTCAGCTCAATAATCATTCATCACTAACAGCTTAAAACAACATGATCAACACCTAATACGACCCAACCATCTTATTTACAACTCATCTATCTTGTCCAATTACTCACCCAAACAACAAAAGTACACCTAAGCACCTAAAACAACTTTCAACTTAACCAAATCACTAAATGTGAAATGGCAACCATCACAACAAACAGCGCATCGGGAGTTATACTACTCTTACCATGCTCATCCTTATCTCATATGAAAGATAATCAAATTTCCTACAACTCTCATTAAGACACCAAGTCCAAATTCCTTCATCTACCTTGTTAAAAATGATGAAAACCGCAACAGCTATAACCAAAGCTGACAGCTCGACCCCTCTTCACTAAAACAGCCACATTTAGAGTTCTACAACTCCTTTTTTGAGTGATTCCAACGCCATTGGAAAGCTAACATCCAAGGCTACAACTTTGATGAAGACCTCAAAATCAAAATACTCACGCCCGGCGATCTAATATCACGCCCGACGCAAAACTCAACAGAGACGCGGCTTTAAATTGAGCCCGGCGCGAAGAACTGCGCCCGGCGCAAATTCAAACTGCAACTGCCCCCAGATTCGAAAATTTCACAAAACCTGCAAGAATCAACCAAAAATCCACATGCAAACGGTCCAAAACATCACATTTTCATCAAACAACCCAAAAGTACCAGCTTTTTCAACATGCAACATCAAACAAGGAAAATCCCCAAATTTTCACTCAAACCCCGAAACCCCGGAAAATGATTTTTCATCAAAAACTCAGCCACCAATCCGCAGAAATCAGCAATCATATGAGTTTCTAGCTCATTTAACAAACAACCGGCAAGAAAATCCTAGCTTCCCTTACCTCGGTGCGAAAAATCCGAGCTTCGGGACCACGGAAAATGGAGAAGAATATGGAAAGAGCTTGAATAACCGAAAGAGGGGAAAAGACGGCTCCGAACACACAGCTAGCAATCCAAAACTGCTCCTCACCACCACCTTGAGTCAGCAAGAAAAGGAAACCAGGGAGTGAGTAGAGAATGAGAGAAAAAAAAGTATTGAGTGAGTGAGGGAGAGAAAAGATAGCTACGGGGTCTCACAACCTCCCCAACAATAAGAGTTTTCGTCCCCGAAAACAGACTTACTTGGGAAAAGAAACAGATACTGCTCCCTGCACTGCAGCTCAACCTCCCAAGTAGCCTCACCAGTAGCTGCATCCCACAACACCTTCACCAGGCAATGGACTTGCCCTTCAACCCCTTCAGCTTATGATCAACCACAGTTACTGGCAACTTCCCATATGTCAGATTCTCCTTCACTCGTACATCATCCAGCTCCACCACATGACTCGGGTCATGAACGTACTTCCTCAGCAGGAACACATGAAATACATGTCACCCTTCAGCAACTCCAAAGGCTTATGCCTTTTACCAGCATATGATCTCTGCCTGCTCTGAGCAGTCTCCATCCTCTTTCTAAATCAGTTTCACCTTTAATCTGTAGGATCAACTTCGGTCCCACAACCATTGATTCACCATCTTGATACCAGCATAGAGGAGTCCTACATCTTCTGCCATACAAGGCTTCAAACAACATCATCTCAATACTAGCATGAAAGCTATTATTGTACGTGAACTCAACCAGCAGTAGGACCTCCTTCCAGCGTTTCAAGTGGTCTAACACACAAGCCCTCAGCAAATCCTCCAACACAGCTTTCTTCAGCTCAGCATCATGAGGTAGGAAAATCTTGTCCTTGTACCTCAAGATTCCATCTTCGCCCAGCTCAAAATCAACAGCCTTCTTGGTACCCAACAAACCAAGAAGTTTCACCAGCTCAACATCTTGCAACTGCTTCTGTCCAACCTGCCTCAAGAACTCATTAGTTATGGTAATCATTCCACAACTAATGTGATCCTGAGCTAACTCCACACAGAGATTCAGATCTCTGAACTCCTCAACCAGTTCCACCTCTTTCACCATCATACTCAACATGTAGATGGATTTTCTACTCAGCGTTCCGCCACAACATTGGCCTTTCCAGGATGATACATCAACTGGAAGTCATAATGCTTCAGAAACTCTATCCACCGCCTCTACCTCATGTTCAGCTCCTTCTGATCAAACAAGTACTTCAGATTCTTGTGATCACTGAAGACACTAAACCGAGCACCATATAGATAATGTCGCCATATCTTCAAGGAAAACATAACAACTGCCAACTCCAAGTCATGAGTGGGATAATTCCTCTCATGATTCTTCAGTTGCCTTGAAGCATACGCCACCACTTTCCTGTTCTGCATCAGCACACACCCCAAACCCTGGTGAGAAGCCTCGCAGTACACATCAAAGGGCTCACCAGAATCTGGCAACACCAGCACAGGAGAAGTAGTCAACCTCCTCTTCAGCTCATCAAAACTCCGCTCACAAGCACCTGTCCAAATGAACGGCTGCTCTTTCCTCGTCAACTGGGTTAGGGGCGCTACTATCTTGGAGAATCCTTCAATGAACCTTCGATAGTAACCCACTAAACCCACAAAGCTCCGAATATCAGTAATAGTTCTTGGACGCTCCCACTACAACACCGACTCCACCTTAGCCGGATCAACAGCAATCCCCTCAGCTGAGATCACATGTCCCAAGAACTTCACCTCATCCAACCAAAACTCACATTTTGAAAGCTTAGCGTGCAGCTGCTTCGCCTTCAAAATCTCCAGCACCACCCTCAAGTGCTCTCCTTGCTCTTCCGGGGTCCTTGAATAAATAAGGATGTCGTCAATAAACATCACAACAAACTTATCCAAGAACGGCAGGAAGATCCTGTTCATGCAATCCATGAACACGGCTAAGGCGTTGGTCACACCAAACAGCATCACAACATACTCATAGTGACCATACGTAGTCCCGAAAGCAGTCTTCGGTATGTCACCCTCTTTCACCCTGATTTGGTGAGAATCTGACTTCAAGTCAATCTTCGAGAAAATCGATGCTCCCTTCAGCTAATCCATTAAGTCATTTATCCGGGGAAGTGGATATTTGTTCTTAATGGTTAACGTGTTCAACTACCGGTAATCCACATAAAGTCGACTACCTTCATCTTTCTTCTTCACCAACAGCACGGGAGCACCCCACGGCAAAACACTCGGCCGCACCAACTATTTCTCCAACAAGTCCTCAAATTGACCTTTCAGCTCAACCAGCTCAGCAGGAGCCATCCTATAGGGAGCCACCGACACTGGCCCCACACCTGGAACCAAGTCCATGCTAAACTCCCTCTCCCTAACAGGAGGCAACCCAGGCACCTCATCAGGGAACACCTCAGCAAAATCCCTCACCACATCAATCTCAGCAATGACCCTCTCGGTCTCCACACTCATGGCAGCAAGCAGAAGACAACACTCCGCTTCATCCCTTAACAATGATTCAGCTTGACCAGTTGAAATCAACAGCTCCTCCTCCATCTGAGGAAAGATCCACCGCCTATTGACACAATCTATAAGGATGCGATTAGCAGAAAACCAATCCATCCCTAAGACTATGTCAATATCCACCCAAGGTAAACAGATCAAGTTCACCTTGTACCCCTCCACCAATGCTCAGCCTCCCCAACCAGCATGTAGACAGCATATGTCAGCCTCCTCTCTTGAGAACATCCCTGCACAGTGAAAATCTTCTCCATCTCACAGATCTAGTGGTCGCCTACCTCTGGGTCTGCATCTCCCTTGAACTGAGGAGGACGACATTTTCAGAACTCAGCTAGATCCCGACTCTCCTACGACCCCAAGGGCCTTGCTGCACCAGATGCAGCTCTATCAGCGTCCATCCTAGCAAAATAAAAATTTTGCTGCTGCATAGCCATAGCCACCATCTCTATGGCACGAGCTATCAGCTCATTGGTTATAGTCATTGTCTACAGAAGTAACAGCATCTTCAGTACACAATAACTAAACCAAACAACCATCAACAACACAACAAAATAACACAGCAATCAGCGCACAAAAACACAGCAAGACAGCACAACAAGACAACACAACACAGAGCTCAGCACAACAAAAGCCTAAAGGAACCACCCCCAAAGAGTGTCCACTAGACTCGAACTGCTCTAATACCACTAAAGTGTAACGACCCGGCTAGTCACTACACACGGCATCGCACACTAGAAACTCCAGACAGATAGAACAAGTATATAAATATAGGATCTAGAATATATAAATATACAAAGTTCTAGTCTGACTAGGGTTAAAGTGTACCAAAGAAAATTACAACCAAATGCTACTATCCCAAGTAGGTACCAGCAAAATATCCACACAAGCAAAACAGCTCTAAGGTCCACCGGAGACTCACCACTAGACGCCCACCTATTCCTGTTCTGCTCTCATACACAGTATGATCATCGCAGTCCAAACACCATGGAAAAACAGTGAAAGGGTAAGCTAGTGTAATTAAAAATCAGCATACAAATAGATACATAGCAATGTAATTAAATTTCATCATTATGAGTATCAGCTCATCTGCACAGCTTATATCACGCATCAATACCAGCACCACGATGTGGCTACATCAACACTGTAGAACAGCAACAACAGCACCACCTCAAGTGGTTATAACAGCACCGCCTAGCGGCAACATCAGCACCACCTCAAGTGGTTATAACAGCACCGCTTAGCGGCAACATCAGCACCACCTCAAGTGGCTATAATGGCCTCTCAACTAGGCACACATCAGCACCAGCTAGCGGTTATTACAGCACCACGATAGTGGCTAACAGCACCGACATAGCGGCTATAACAGCACCACACTAGTGGCTAAACACAGCATACAGCTCAGCAATAAACAGCACAGCAAAACAGCTCACAGCACAGCACAGCAAAATCAGCATACAGCACAGCCAAGTAGTATTCAACAATGATCAGCCTATAATTCAGCTCGACTCAAATAATAAAGTTTAGCATTAGCATCACATAGCACAACCCAGCGTTACATCATTAACAACATACCGCACAACACAACTTTTCATCACACAGCATTGGCAACATTAATCAGCACAACCTATCGTCTTACAGTACATCTAAGCATCTTATAACAACATACACCTAACACAGCTCAACATCATCAAACAGCAATTTCAGCTAGTCATCACATCATAATCAACAGCTTCTCCTTAAACTCAACATAAACAACCTCTAACATCCATTAGTGAAGTCACATCCCCGCGCCCGGCACACTCGTGGTTGCGCCCAGCGCAGTGCAACCAGAGAGCACCAGGGGGCCAGCGCGCCCAGCGCAAGCATGCCCGCGCCCGGCGGGACCCAGCCAGAGAGCCCAAGGCTCACTCACGCCTGGCGCAATACCAATTACGCCCAGCGCCCACAAGGCAGAGACTCCCAAGGAGTCTCACGCCTAGCGCGACAAGGGCCGCGCTCAGCGCAACACATCAACATCATCATTCAGCTCAATAATCATTCATCACTAACAGCTTAAAACAACATGATCAACACCTAATACGACCCAACCATCTTATTTACAACTCATCTATCTTGTCCAATTACTCACCCAAACAACAAAAGTACACCTAAGCACCTAAAACAACTTTCAACTTAACCAAATCACTAAATGTGAAATGGCAACCATCACAACAAACAGCGCATCGGGAGTTATACTACTCCTACCATGCTCATCCTTATCTCATATGAAAGATAATCAAATTTCCTACAACTCTCATTAAGACACCAAGTCCAAATTCCTTCATCTACCTTGTTAAAAATGATGAAAACCGCAACAGCTATAACCAAAGCTGACAGCTCGACCCCTCTTCACTAAAACAGCCACATTTAGAGTTCTACAACTCCTTTTTTGAGTGATTCCAACGCCATTGGAAAGCTAACATCCAAGGCTACAACTTTGATGAAGACCTCAAAATCAAAATACTCACGCCCGGCGATCTAATATCACGCCCGGCGCAAAACTCAACAGAGACGCGGCTTTAAATTGAGCCCGGCGTGAAGAACTGCGCCCGGCGCAAATTCAAACTGCAACTGCCCCCAGATTCGAAAATTTCACAAAACCTGCAAGAATCAACCAAAAATCCACATGCAAACGGTCCAAAACATCACATTTTCATCAAACAACCCAAAAGTACCAGCTTTTTCAACATGCAACATCAAACAAGGAAAATCCCCAAATTTTCACTCAAACCCCGAAACCCCGGAAAATGGATTTTTCATCAAAAACTCAGCCACCAATCCGCAGAAATCAGCAATCATATGAGTTTCTAGCTCATTTAACAAACAACCGGCAAGAAAATCCTAGCTTCCCTTACCTCGGTGCGAAAAATCCGAGCTTCGGGACCACGGAAAATGGAGAAGAAGATGGAAAGAGCTTGAATAACCGAAAGAGGGGAAAAGACGGCTCCGAACACACAGCTAGCAATCCAAAACTGCTCCTCACCACCACCTTGAGTCAGCAAGAAAAGGAAACCAGGGAGTGAGTAGAGAATGAGAGAAAAAAAAGTATTGAGTGAGTGAGGGAGAGAAAAGATAGCTACGGGGTCTCACACACTCAAACCAATGTAATGTTGGTAAAAAAATTATGAAGAAATTTGAATATTTTATTTAAATGAAAATTAAAATAAAAGAATTTCCGTTGAAGCAATTGAATTTTTTATTATTTTTTTTAAATTTGAAATCCCCAATACTCCATTAGAGCACACACCAAGAGAAATGTCAAACATTTCACATTTCTCGATCTACCATAGGTTAGTAAATGGACTTGTAACCGTGAAGATTTACAAAGATGAAAAGCATTGCTAAATAGACTAGTAAACATGAAGATTAAAAAAGATGAAATCAAAGGCAGCCATGTGGTTTGGAAATGGTGCCATAGTTGCTTGTAATAGGATTCTTGTGTCACTTTTAAAGCACTGTTGGTACACCTCTTTAATTTTTTTCTTCAAGCAACACAAAGCTGCCATTGCACGAGACTAGACCAACTCTAGTTTGGTGACTTGCTCTATATGCTTTGTTACACAAGTTCAAAATTCCTTGGCTCACACTCACACTTTCAATAGGCCAAGGATTCTTTTTTTCTTCATAAACAATAGTATTTAAAGGATATATGTTTATGTACCCACTAGAAAGAATCCTAAATTAAAGTTTCCCGTGAGTGATCAAACTAAAGGAATTTTAAAGAATTTGCCATTTTGAAACTTTGGGGGTGACAATCCCACTAATAAGCAGTAATAATGACAAAATTTTTGGCAAATAGGGCTTATGAGAAAATGATAAGAGCATGATTGTCCCCATTGCTCTAATCAAATTGTACTTCTTGGTTTTTTTTTTCATTTCATATTGGTGCCGCGAGACTCGATGTGCCATGATTCAATTTTCATAAAGAAACTACTATAAACTAATTTGAAAGTGTGCTCAACAGGCTCTCTAGGACCCACAAAAAATACTTACCACCTAACTTTTTTAAGATTTTGTTAATCATTCTAGAGACAAAGAAACCTAAATTGCACTGCTTTAACATGTTCACATTCATGGGACCAAACCAGAGACCATAAAAGGCTATACTATGCTCATCTAGATAGTTCTTTTACTTTATGCATATGCATAATAGGGTCGATTAGTTCAACTAAATAAACCAACCTACTCCTTACATCACAATTATTTCTTACTATCCCCAACACCAAATGATTGATCTCCCAAAATAGAATTGACTTAATTACAAGTTGAAAGAAAGATAAATAGAAAATTAAGTACTTGTAACAATGTGATATTCTTGATATGTATATTTCTATAGAAACAAACAAGGGCAGACACCAATCGTTCCTGTGAGAAATGAGACCATTTGTGAAAATATGTCATGCACCTCCTGAATAAAATAATAAATAACTTTACATCTTATTTGATTATAAACTATCATTTATAATAAATTTATTAACTCTATTCATGTGGTGGGGGTGTGCTAGAGATTAGGGTATCTTCCAAAGTGATCTACCCCACTGCATTTGATTCAAAGGCGCAGAGTCCTAGTTCAGATTCTGTGTGTTCCTAAAGTCTGGGCAATAAGGACATTTCATTTGTGCAGTGTAACTGGAGTGAGAAAAAATGAAGTGAAGTAAGTAAAAAGCAATGTCATTATCAATCACTACCGTGAAAGTACTGAGTAATTTTCAGTGAGGAACTACACTTGTTGCAATATTCCATTTTCTGTAGGAAAGAGCAATGCAAAAGAAATGTATGATTTTCTGACTCACTCTTTTAATTGGTCCTGAAAATGTTCAGCTGAAACAAATAAACCACTCACTCACAAAGCAATTGGCTACACAAATCTGGTACCTTGTTACTCTTGCATGTCTCGATCTTCAATTAAATTATTTCCTTGTCCCTTCAAGATTTTGGATAATAGATTTTAAAAAATAATTGCATTTGTAGAAAATGATTGTGGATGAATCAAGGGTATATATATTTTTATATGCTTTCTTTTGCATCATTTTTATGCATTAATTTCAAAATGGTGACTTCACCAAGAGATGTGACTGGTTCTTAGTATTTTCACAGCTCAATCAATGCTTTAACTTCCCTTTACGTCTCATTTTGTGGAATACATGTGCCGACAAACTACAGCTACAGTAAAGGGCTCTTCTTCCTTGACCAATCCTGCAAAGTTTTTCTCTTTCAGCCCAACAAGACTAGAAGAGCCATTCATAGATGCAGAAATCACTGTCTAACTTTTTTTTATTTTTAACCCCAAAAAAAAATTCTTTTTTTGGTTTTTTTTCCTTGGTGGGGGACAAACGCAGGTACATAATCAAAATGACATTTTTATAATTGTCTCCACCAAATCCAAATTACCATCATTGTCATTTTTATCACCATTCCCAGCTTAGCAAGAAGTCGCTCTCAGACCTTGCCTAGTGCCACCAGATATGGCCACACTGTCACTGTTATTTCAGCTCCAACATTAACTCTAGGAGTAATTGCCACAAATAGGGATTTAAGAGGGATGATTTGAACAAATTTTTAATGGAATCATAATGTGTGAATAAAAATATTTATTTATTTATAAAGAACAGTAAATATATTAAAAGTTATTGCATGTTGTGCATATACATCTTATGTATAGTTGGAGTTATAAGGTGGTATTGGTAGTGTGGGGAAGGGACGGTGTAAAAAAAAATCACTTGACTTTGGTTTGAGAGAGACTTTTAAAGGAAAACATTATAGACAATGATTGTATGATGAATTATTTTAGGAATTTTCTCTCCCTTTTATAGAAATCAGAAAAATAAAAAGTCAGTAAAACTAAATAGAATTACAAAATAACAAGTAATTTATAAATAGAATTTTTTTTTATTTAAATCTTATTTTTGACTCCCCAATTATTTTATTCAAGCTCCCACAATGATAGAAGATGCAATACGTTTACCAATCCAAGGACAAGGATGGGTCTCAACTCTCAACACGATAGTCACAAATTGTACAATGTCAATCTTTGTGTGACTGAAAACTCTTAAAAATTTGACACTACTTTAGCTCCATTTCACAAGAACCACCATATCATATCCGGAAGATTCATTGCAAATTCTACGAAGTTGACACAAACATGCGTTAAACTTTCTCAAAAAAAACAAAAAACAAAAAACCCCACCATTGAATTCTTTGGGTCAATCTCCAATTGCTCTCATAAAGGAATGAAGTTGAAATTTAAAAAACATGCTATAAATAACAAAGTGTTCAATAAAGTTGATGGATCATTGAATTCTTTTAAATACATTGAAAAAAATTTGATTCTAACTATGTATATGAAAAATACTTCATTAAAAAATGATGTCTATTTTAATAATGTAAATCTTAAAAAAAAAAAAAAATCAATTCGTAACTATAGATTACGAAATATCTGTAGTAGGAACGAAGAAAAACTAAACCATTCAAAGTTAATGCTCAATATATAACATGCATATTGATATTGTCAACAAAACTAAATGACACTAAGTATTAAAATTAGTAAAACAATATTTTTAATAACTTTTTTCTTTTATAAATGTGAAGCTTTATCAATTTGACTAATAATTTAATGATATTATCCTGAGGATCATATACGCTAAATGTTAGATAATTCAAAAAATTGAAAAAAAACCAATATTATAAGTATTTTCAATATTATTTTTATTACTTCAATCACAAGCGTCAATTCTTAACATCGACTTTTATTATCGATGTTCCAAGAGTAATTTTTTTTTTTTAATTAGAAAACACCACTCAAAGCATGGATCACTCACGATCCATTTACCCTGAACCTTACTATCACTTGTGGCCCAAAATCAAGGAAAGGAATTGTTTTCAGAACCCGGCTGAGCCCAAGAATCCAACTACAGTGAATAGTCCAATTGGGCTTTTACACTTGAAGGCCCACTTATATGAAACAAGTTAGGTGTCAACATGAACGTGCCACGTAAGCAAAAGCACTTTGATTAAATCAAACTTCGCCGCCGCGAGCATGAGCGGTTACCGCCTCCACCGTGCCCTCTGCGCCAAACCCGAACTCGAAGTCGTCGAAGAAGAAAGCGAACAGCGCTCACAAGATGCGCCTGGCATTCACCGTCGCCACATTAGCCGCCGCAGCGGCTATCGTCTCCGTCTTCTTCGCCGCGCGAAGGCGCAAGCAGCACAAGTTCGCTTCGAGTTCGTGCTATTTGCATTCCGAACAGAAACCACAGTGTGCTTTCAAGCGCGTTGTAGCGGATAACTCCTATGCTCCGTTCAAGCACCTCAGCAATGACGGTACATTTCACACTCCGCACTTGTTTAAGTGTTTCGTTGGCGGTAAAATGAAGCAAAATATGGAAGTTCACGTTCTCGATCCTGAATACATAATGTTTTGCCGCTGTAACTATAGGAAAGACGCAATAGCTGTTGTTTTCGCGTGCCTCGATTATTCGAAGACTTTTTGTTTAATTTTTTTTAACGTGCGATTATTTTGTATGAGGTTAAGAAATTGAAGTAGCGTAGTGGAATTAGGTGATGTTTTTCCGGAAATTTTGTGATAGGGAAATGGATTGAGGTTGGAGGAAGGTTAAATTTGAAGTGAGTTTTCACAATTTCATTATCGAGATTTGTTTAACAAAATTGGTGCAGAATACATAATACAGAAAGCTAGAAATTCGTTGTTTTAAGGTTATGAAGAAGAAGCTGAGTTTAGTGGTTTCTTACAGAGAATGCTTCGAACTCGCATCCGTTCGAGGCAGAGATTACGGCATTGTTGAAAAATCCTCAGCCTGAAATTGATCTTGGAACTGAGATGGTGGACTTGGAAATGAAGGATTCATATGTTTGGGTTCATACCGAGATGCAGTTAAAGGAACTGGTTGATGTATTGAACGAAGAGAGATTCTTTGCCGTGGACACGGAGCAACATAGCTTACGATCCTTTTTAGGCTTTACAGCATTGGTTCAGGTAATTTTGGGTGCAGTTTTAAATGCTTGTTTCTGATTGCATTGTGTGGGGAATTTATTGTTTGATGAGTTTGTTGATACATTTGTGTTTTGATATCATCAAGCAGATTTCTACACAGGAGGAAGATTATTTGGTTGACACAATTGCCCTGCATGATTTTATGGCCATTCTTCGCCCTGTTTTTGCCAATCCTTCAATTTGTAAAGTATGTAAGTTATCGGTTGCACTTGCACTGACATTAACTGCTTCAATTTCAATTTCTAACCTAATTCTTTACTTCTAAAAAACTATAATATATTCTTAGAATAATTTTTTTTTGTCATTCACGTCTATTTATTAATTTTTTTTTCCTCTCAATGGAAAATTTTTGAATAGGTGTTCCATGGGGCCGACAATGATATACTGTGGCTACAGAGGGATTTCCACATATACGTTGTTAATCTATTTGATACTTCAAAGGTGAGCTACTGAGCTGCCTATACATGTTGCTACTATCATGTCACCGAACCATGTACCACACTAGAATTTTCTCCTTATGCATAACAGAACTGGTGAAGCTTGCCTCATTCAATTGATTGGCAGTAACTTTTTATTTTTATTTTTTTTAAGTCAGTGTATTGTTCATGTACTGCAGGCATGTGAGGTGCTGTCGAAGCCACAGAAATCACTTGCTTATTTACTTGAAACTTACTGCGGTGTGACAACAAATAAATTATTGCAGGTTTGACCTGATCATGCTAGATCCTTCATTGGATGAGTTCTTTGGTAGTCTTCAACAAGTTGCAGTTTTAAGTATTTAGTACTTACGTTTTAGAATGGATATATTTAAGTAAAATGAAATGCCTATAGTTTTCACTTTCTCATGGAGTTCAGCCTAGAATGAATTTGAGCATAAAAACACATTATAAAGTTCTGGCATCTTGTGAGGTTTTCCCAAAGAATGATAGACTTATTGAGTGTCTTATCTAGAATGGGAGAATTACTTCTCCCATTCAAGGCACTATTTCTCTTTTATAAAGTTTTTATAACATTATTTCTAATTACTAATTCAATTGTTTTGTTGGGTAAACCTCAATCACAATTTTTTTTTATACGTAGAATTACAATAAACTTCTAAAGGATTTTGACCCATAGCAGTTGAGCTTAAGACTTGAGCTTATTGAAATGACCTGTCAAACTATTACAAATATGTTTAATTAAGTATTGGTTGAATGATGAATTTATACTAGACCTTTTTTACCTAAAAGGGGGAAACTTTAAAAGTATTTTAAAATGAAAATAGTTGAATGTAGCTTAAAACTTGTGTAATGGATTCATTTTCACAATCACGAGCACAGATATTTATACCAAAAACAAAAGTTATAAAGTGGTGTAATTCAGATGATACATTTATTCTTACTTTTTAGTGTCACAGTTTTTAAATTGAAATTGAGCTTGCCCCTGCAGGGTAAAAGAGATTTGTGAATCATACATTTGAAGATCTCTCTTTTCCACTGATTCAAAAGTTGTCATCTGAACAATGAATCATACATTGGCAATGAATCATCTAAAATCCTTTTATATCGATTATTAATGATGCAGGCAACTGGAAATTTAATGAGCCACGTCAATGGATAAACTTGCGCATCTGAAAAAAAATTTGCGTACTGATAGAAACCTGGTATCTTATTAAGAAGAAATAGGGATAAACCCCAATTACTAGATAGAAACACTGCAGAACTTCAAGGATCTGTGCCTCTCAATGCCAAAAGGCCCCAATTCTTTCAAAATTTACATGATGATCTCTCTCTCCACCTCCCGTCTCTTATTTATTGGCTGCATTCCTTATTCAACTATCTTACCTAACTAACTCACTAGTGTTACTAATTAATGGGTAACCAACTAACCTATTGTAACTGACTACAAATGGGGGTTACATAACACAAACATTTTCTCTTTCATGTAGTAAAATGTTACAAATAAGTCACAATGCTATTATTTTGTTTGGGACATTTTTAGTTCGTAACCAGAACTGATATTTACTTTAAATTTTAATTGTAGCGTGAAGACTGGAGACAGCGCCCCCTCTCAGAAGAAATGGTACATTATGCACGAACAGATGCACACTATCTGCTGTATATTGCAAACTGTCTGATCAATGAACTCAAACAACTGGACATCGGTATTTCCTTGTCTTATATTGTGAGGAAATGGAAAAATAGAAACAAAAAAAAAACACTAATAAATTTTAAGCATTTTATTAATTAAACTAAAGCTTTGAAAAAATACTTTGTCAATCTCTCTTTCACCTCCTTTTATATTTTCTCCATGCCCCCAAAAAATGTGGCTAAGGAAATTAGTAGATTATTTTATACCTGAGATGTGCAAGATCTGCAACTCTTAATTATGTTATGGTCCTAAGGATTTTGTCATTTTTACTGGATAAATTTGAGAAATTAACAGAAATAAGTTTATTTTCATTGTCACTCAGCTCACCAACTCTTTAGAACCTTCCTGTGTTAATGCTATTGGGTCTAAATTCAGAATTTATTTTTGTGTCAGAAAACTCCTGTTCTGAAGACAAATTCCATTTTGTTCTTGAGGCTAGTCGGCGTTCAAATATGATTTGTTTACAACTTTTCACGAAAGAGATTGATGCTTCTCCTGGAGAATCTTCTGCATTATCACTATTTTCACGTCAAGCGAGCAGTCATGGCTTTCCATCAATTTCAAACGAAACCCAGGTTTGTTGCTTCCTGTACAGATTTGAAGTATTCTGTGTGATCTAATTGGATATATTGTTCTAATGTGATCTTCTGCATACAGATTCAGATTATTGTGAGGCAACTCTGCGCATGGAGAGATCTGATGGTCAGTTATAAATAATATATAAAGGCTCCTTAAATTTAGCGTTCTTTTTTGTTACAAAAAAGTTAGATTAGGGTTAGACACAATTTCATGCAAGACCTACATTTAAGAACAAATTTATTACTGTAACTGTCTGCATTCACTTCCTTGAATTTGAGGACCGCTTTAGTTTGCAAACTATGAGATGGAACAGAAATTTGTTCCATGTTCATAGTCCTTTGAGAGATCTCTTCATGCTTCTTGAAATTATGGTAACATCTTTTCATGCCATCTAAAAAATAAAACCTATAATGGACTAAGAAAAAGAAGGGAATTTAATCAAGTACATTGAGAATGATTCTTTTATATTTTGAAATTTATTATATTTGAGAATACTTGACATTTGTTCAGTTATTAATTGATTTAATAATTGAGTTTATTATTTTTAGCAATAGAAATAGTTAGGTTTAAATTCCTTTGTTCCATAATTTATCCCTAAAACGGATCTACAAAACTAAGTGTGTTTGATTGAACTTATTTTGAAGAAAAAATCACTTTTTTTACCAACTTTTTGAGAGTTTTTAAATTAAAAAAATCATTTTCTCAGATTTTTTTCCAAACATGTTCTTAGTTAAACTGTCTTTATTATGATAATGAACTAAATTTATAAATCAAGATTTTGTTGCTTTCTGTACAATCTTTGATGTAGTGCTAAAAATATTCTATTTGACGCCAGAAACTTGTATGTTAGCAACATGAGCTTATTATTCTGCGGTATGTCCATACTTTCAGGCTCGTATTCATGATGAGAGTTTAAAATATGTACTGTCAGACCAGGCAATTGTTGCTTTGGCAAGTAAGCCTTCAGCAAGTCACACTGAAATATACAAGACCATAGCTCAGACTGATATTAACATGAAAATGGGTCTCAGCTCTTTCATCCCTTCCCCATCCCCTGTTGTTTGCAGCCACCTGAATGATCTCCGTCATTTGCTTGCAAACAAGTTGGTTAATGATGATATTTATTCGATGATTCTTCAGAAGTGTCTGGGTCAAAACGGGAGTTGTCCACTTTCTATTTTTAATTATGCTTTGTTGGTGAACAGTAACCTGAGACCTACTTTAGTCCATAAACAACCTGGCCCAAAAAATCCTAAACAATATTCTAGGAAGGCTTCTCGAGATTTGTTTGTTCAAAAATTCTCTTGTAAATCTCCTGTTTATCACAATTGTCGGATATATGCTAATGATGGGAGGCTGCTTTGTTATTGTGATCAGAGGAAACTTGAATGGTTTGTGCACTTTCCCTTATTTCTATTCCATTTGTAAAATACTAAAAAGTTTCATTAGTTTCTCCTTCATTAATGTTCAAATTTCCAGGTACCTTAGTCGGGATCTTGCAAAACTTGTTGACGAGGAACCCCCAGCCATAATGCTTCTTTTTGAACCCAAAGGCCGGCCAGAGGACGAAGGCAATGACTTTTATATCCAGAGTAAGAAAAATATATGTGTTGGGTGTGGTGAAGGAAATCACTACTTACGGTATCGAATAATCCCATCATGTTACAGAATACATTTCCCTGAGCATTTGAAAAGCCATCGATCTCATGATATTGTCCTACTTTGTGTGGATTGCCATGAAGTTGCACATGCTGCTGCAGAAAAGTACAAGAGAAAAATAGCTGTTGAATTTGGGATTCCTCTCTACCTTCGGAGGGTAGTTCATCCTGGTCAAGGGGCTGATGAACAGATTGAAGAGAGAGGTGTATCTCCATTACAGTTACGAACAGCTGCTATGGCTCTTCTACGCCATGGACCAAGAATGCCTGTCAATCGCCGCGAAGAACTGACTGAGGTTTGATTGTATTTCTGTCTGTTATTGGTTTCTCTGAATTGATTGGATGCGTTTTAAATATAAAATATGGGTTCTAAATTGTACATCTGTAGTGATTATCATTGTTCGTTACTTTTATTGAAGAGCTTTGTTGACTGCAGGAGTTTCTGTTTATCAAGTTACTTGTGAATTTACTTGCAGATTGTAAGGAGATATTATGGAGGAAGGGATATATCTGACGAAGACCTAGAAAGAGCTTTGCAAGTTGGCATGACTCCTCATGAGAGAAGACGATTTGAGAAGAAGAGCGGATTTTCTTTCAAACATTCTACGGAGAGTACTGCTACGATGCCAGAACAAGATAATCATGCTGGTTGCACACGCAGAATGAGTAATGTGGACACCTTGAAAGTTGTTGCTCGTGATGGCTCATATGCAAATGAAGAAACTAGTGAAGTAGATGGAGAACTTTTGATGAGAAAAGATGATTTTGGAAACTCCACTTTAGCTTCTGATATTACAGTTAATGGATCTGTCTCTGCAGCTTTGCACGGAAACACGATCACAGTTGAAACTTCAGATTATGATGAAAACAGTGACACTGCTGTAAATGTTGATAATAGCTGTCTGAGCAGAAGGCATGCAAATGGACATAGCGACTTGTCCTATCCCCTCAATGATGAAAAGTCGACACGTGCTGAACATAATTCAAAACTATCACTCTTGGGACATGGACCACATGGTAAACAGGTTGTAGATCATTTACTGAAGGAGTATGGTGAAGATGGCATTCGAGAGTTTTGTCAAAGATGGAGAAAAGTATTTGTGGACGCTGTAAATCCACGTTTTCTTCCTGCTGGTTGGGATGTAAAACACAGGTATGCTATGGTTATTTGTTCTTCCTGTTTCCTTTCTAATCACTAGTTTTCATCGTATGTCTTTTGGTTATTCTCAATAAACATAAATTTCATATAATCAACATTAATTTTTATCAAACATGTGGGTTACATGCACATAAATAAATAATCATCGCCCTTAAAAAAACTGAGAATATAATGATGTCCCTTTTGGACAATTGGAGAGTCTGGATATATTAAGTAATTTTCAAGTTGATGCAAAAAGACTAATATTAGGTTCATACATCATAGATCGCCAATATAGTTCATATTAAAAATCCGGCATTCACATTCATACATCACTGAACACGCCCTTAATTGGTGTTTCTTGATGATATCATGGTCAAAACTTGTAAATATAATTCTTGGTTTATATCCCAAAAGAAAAATATTATGATGCTCGCTTTGCTGCCAGTAGATAGTTATTTGTAGTACATATTTGTATTACTATTGTGTATAGTTACTGAGTTTTCATTCCTCCCCTCGAGGCTTTGATTTTGGACACTATTTTTGCCAGTGGAAGAAGGGACTTCGGCGAGTTCAGTGTATACAATCCTGACAAAAGAGCAGCTGCTGTTGGTAGAGAGTAACTGTGCAGGATCTGTTTGATACTCCACTTCCTCTGACGGCATAAAAACTAAACACCTTAATTTCATTTTTGTTTATTTTACTATTGAGAATTTTCAAGTATTGTCTTTTTGTAGGTACAAATAGCTCTCGATAACAGTTTTGTCAATGGTTTAATTATTCAAACATAAAAATACAAGCATTCTTGTGAATTTACAAAGCAAGAACGTTGTTGCTTGTGTTTTTCAATTATAACCCACGGCATTGGATCGCCTTGAGAGTGACCAACCAAAATCCAGAGCCAAATTAAATTTTATTTACTCTTATACTCATGGACTATTCAATAATTTTCCCTTGCCTTAACCATTCCAAGCCCCACCATACGGCTAAGAGAGGTGTATTAGATTAGATTTCATAAGCGCTTTTTAGAAGAAAAAAATAATTCAAAAGAGTTGGTAAGAATTTAATGATTTTTTAGATTTTTTGAAAAAAATTGTAGGAATATAATAATTTTAAGGATTTTTTCAAAAAATTAATAAAAATTGTGATATGAATTTTAATGGATTTGTATATCAAGAATTTATAAGATTTGGAATAATTTTATTAGATTTTAAAAGATAATATGAATTTTTAAAAATAATATAATTAAGAAAAATATATATATAAATGATAAGGTTTGAATAAAGAAAATAAAATTGATAATTTTTTTAATCTTTTAATAAACAATTGATTCTAATTTTATCTTTTTTAAGTAACATTTTTCTGTATATAATTTTTTATGTATTTATATATTTTTTATTCATATTATTGAATTTAAATAATATATTTAAATTTATCATATTATTTAACTGGAATAATTGTTAAAATATGTTTTAAAAATTGATATTTTAATATTAAATTTTATTGAAAATAAACATTTATTAAATGTCAACAATCTAAAAAATTTACAATATAAAATATTTAATAATTTTAAATATTTAATAAACAAAATAAATATTGATAAATTAATAATCAATGTTCATATATAAAAATAAATAGGAAAAAAAAGAAGAAAAAAAATGGGAGATGAACAAAAAGAGACAATATGAGATAGAAAAGACAGAAAAAGAGAGAGGATAAAGAGAAAAAAGATGAAATACTGAAAAGTGAAAAGAGAGAGAGAAGAGAAAAATGAGAAGAAAAAGAAAGAAGCAAAAAATGCAACAAAAAAAAATTTATGCAAAATTTTTAATTTTCATTAAAATTGTTGGATAAGTAAATTTTATGTAAATTTTAATAAAGTTTCATGACATCCATCAATTAAAATAATTGATCAAAATCTATTATTTTTTTTTTGAATAATAACAAACTTTTATAAGCAAAAAAAGGTCTTAACTAAATATCACTAAAATTTAATATACAATGTGCAAAAATCTTAATTATTTTAATTAAATACCATACAATCTCATTATATGAAGAAAAAAAAAAGGTTAAATTAAATACTCCAAAACCTTTTTATAATAAAAAAAATCTTTTATAATCTTTTAAAATCTCAACCCAATACATCCCTCTAAAATGTTTTAATATTTATTTATTTATTATTTACTTTTTTACTCTTTTGCGCATTGTGAGTGATTAAAAGGCTTCAATGTTTAGTAGATCAATACAAGATTATGGTTCGTATTGTGCAATGATAATGTGATTTCCCTGCAATTACATTGAAGCAGCAGCTAAAAAGTGCTTTTAGTTACATATAAACGTAGAGTTCATTTAATAAGGTGGACTGTTCAATTTTACAAATAAATATCAATTTCCCTCTCTTGGGCATCCATGTCCGTAGATACAAAATTTTTGTATAAAACAAGAATCCAGTTTTGTCCACCAAACGAGCAAAAATGCCTCGGTAGTGTGCATTAGACTAAAGGAAGCCGTTGTTTATAGACGAGTGTCCGCCCCACCAAACACTTGAATCTTCCGATAGAACTCTATATCAGCAACATTATAAAAAATTATAGTGGGAATAAATATTGTACCATTGTTAAACCAGTGAGTTTAAACACTACCATAGTACAAGCAGTTACAATGACAACAGCTGCGACTTGTGGTCAATGCCGTTGAATATGTAGGTTCCGGACATTGGTACAAATTGCTTTGTTATGAGCTGCGAGGAACAAAAGTAATGTCATTCCCAACTCAAATACTCTATTTTTAAATATAACAAACAAAATGATCTTCCTTTTGTTATTAAATTTTTTATAGGAAACCTCCCCAGTCCTCTACGCCTCAAGGCTAAGAAGCAAACCCAAGACTTGCAAACAAAACTATTCAAGATGAGCTAGAACTAGAAGTGCAAACCTTGATCACTTCTTGTGATGCAATTCCTCCGACCAAAGCAGCAACAGCATGAAGCTCCGCAGCACCAAATCGACACATCTCATTGATAAGGTCCTCAGCCAAAGTGGCACCATTGCATCCCAAGTCATTAAGTAGGCCAATTGCTGTGCTCTTTAATCGAGGTATATCCTCATCCATTGCACTGCAAGACAATTACCATATCAGCAAAATCCACTCTTAATAATGAATCCCATTATAAAACTGGAAAATGTTTAGAACTTCAACAGAGTGAAGAATTACCTGTCAAACTGTCCTGGAAAACTGTTGTAATTAGCAGCAAACCGGTCAACAGCACGAAGCAAAATGTAGATTCCCACAGCCATGCTGCCACACATATACACCGGAAACCAGCTTTTCAGCAAAATAAATCCTTTCCCACAGAAAAATTCTTAATATGAAAACCATGCAGAAACATTAATTATAAGATGGACATTACCTGTAATCCTCATCAGTTAGGTACTTCTGTAACTCGGGTAGATTTGGAGAATTAAACTCATCTTCAATTAGACGGTACCTGCAAACCTACAAAGTAAATGTTAGAATCTATACATAAGACTTTGTAGCGGTCTGCAATCATGCAATTGCTCTTTATATATTAGACAAAGGGAAGGAGAGGAGCTTCGGGGGGAAATAAGCATTCCCAATTATCTACTTAGAATATACCCAACTTACATGACTCATTCAGAACAATAATAATGGCAACAATATCCTACCCACTAAGAAGAGAGCTTGGTGCAATTTTCAATCCATATTTTTGGTCTGAAATAAAAACAAAAGCAGTGTAGTCCTTTTGAATGTTCATTCTACACACACACATATATCTAAATCATTTGTCTTATGCATATGCATTAACTAAGCTTTATTCTACAGTGATGATGAGACTGTTCTGTTCTCAAGATCTTACTAGCAAGCTGGGAATGAGATATTCATTCACTACCTTGAAGGGGAGTGTTGCATCATGTGTGACAATTAATATAATTAGCACCTAATTTCCTTCTATTTATTCTTGTACAGATTTTAAATAAAGCAGATTTTAAGATGTACAGATTTACTTCCCTGCAAGTCCATAATTAGGAAAAAAAATGGAATTGTAAACATCCACTATAGTCTATACCATTTATCATCGGAAAATAATCATTTTTCGTATTTCCCTTTTACAAACTTATCAATTAGATTCAATATCCACGTCAGTAATGCAAATATTAATATTTAAATAAACTGCACTAAAGTTCAATTATTTTTTCAACCAGCTCAAAATTTTAATCAAATTAAATTAGATTAGTGCAGCATACAGATGTAATTAAATAAGCAGTCCTTTGGAGATTCATTAGAAGCATTGGCTTAATCTAAATTGCAAATCAGAAAAACAAAGCTCATGTAGGCTATACATAATCTTTATTTCATTTAAAAGGGAGAATGCTAATAAATGCTTTTAGGACATTGGTTAAGGAATCAAAAGTGGTAAGATTTTATAGAAAAAGTAACCAACACCTTAAGGCACTTGTTAGCAACACCCATATAAAAAAAGTAGATAATAGTCAAGTATGCAGGATGAGTAAAAACACAATTAATATTGAGAATTTGAGATTGACCCAGTTTGGGTTAGCTTTTAACTTATGGGAACTTTTGAATTGTAAAACCCTTTTAAGACTATTTTAAGGAAAGAATACCAAGCTATGTTAAGTTAATAGGCGCTCATAGCCCCATAGAGAAGTTACATGAGGGAGCTTCTAAAAAAGTTTGAGATACGTAAGTTGATCTTAACACATATAAAAAGTTTTATTCATTTCACTCATTTTATTTTTTTTCTCTTAAAATTGCTTGTCATGAAGTTTATCCAAACGAGCTCATTCTCCATTATATTTACATAATCAAAGTCAGTACTTGCTATTTAAATTGAATTTGACCAGTAAGCTCACAAACTTACTTTGAGTTTTCTTGCATTTTTACAGAAGCTTTTAATTGCTGGCCTTGGAATGCTATTTGAGTCTCTACCAATCTTCTTCAAAGTACTTCTCACTAGACGTTCAATTGCAAGAAAATCAGCCTCAGCTTTAGCATGATAGATATTCTGCAAATTCACATATTGCCTGCAAGAACGTGAAGAATATATATATCTCAGGTAAATAAACTAACGATCTTTATTTTCTAGTATGTAAAGATTTGGCAATATACTCAGTAGAAGAAGTCATATCCGGTATAGATCCTTCAAGAGGGGCCTCCCCACTACCTTCATTTGCAATGAAATCCTGCAAAAGGGTGAGAAATGTACTATCAAACAACTTAAGTACATTATACAATCAAGAACATTGAAATGAATAATAGTAGGTTCAAAGCAAAAAAGTATGACAAACCGATAACAAGCAACAACTTTCTGTTAGGCCTCCAGTCTTTCAATTACACAAGTTCTAACTAATTAGCATCCAATAAAAAAATTATAATATTAAATAAATAAGAAATTTTTTTCCACATCCAAGTTAAGCAAAGTCAGTGATGCAATGCCAGAAGCACCAACCTTCAGAGCTGCCACCAACACCCAAAAATCTGAAGAATTAGAGTCCACTTCAGCAGAACTATCATTTAGTATCTGTTGCAACTCGGAACCTATAAATGAACATAACATTAGAGAATAATAAATTACATGTTTTATTGGACTGCAGTGTAACTGTTCTCACAATAATGTTCTAGTTCTAGACAAAAATAATTTTTCAAATGAAAAAATTGAAAACTTGAAAAGAGATCCCCACATAACATCACCCTAAACTGGTGACAACACATTATTCATAGCAAGCCAAGTATGGATTTGTCATTTTTCAGAGACAAAGAACTCTCAACAAACAAGTTTAACTTCATTGCAAAGCTCAACAAATAGATTTTTGGAACCTTGATATAGTAAAATTCAACAGTTTTTTTTTATAAATTTTATTCTTCACTCACTTTATCTTGGGATCCTATAAAATTTAAACCTGCAAGCCCTCAGAAAACAATGCATTATTATACTCCTTATCCAACAAAACAAAAAGATGGAGTTATTTCAAAATGAAGATTGACAAAGGCAAAATGTTACAATGAATTTTAATCTTAAACTACCCACTTACTTATTCCTCGGGGAGCAAATACTTTGAATGATGAATCAATAGCTTCTTTATAATTATCTTCATCTGGTGCAACCATCCCAGCCTTAAGTAGCTCCTACATTGTTCACATCCAAAGCTAATCATATAACTAGAACAGCAGTAGATAAAAAGGCTAAATGATTAAACAACAAACCTTGAACTCCTTTTTTTCTTCTCTGGTCGATGGAAGCCTACCACCATGGCTTTTGGCCCACTCATCAGCTATCTTGACAAGAATGACAACATATGGTATGTGTTTATGAGCCACAGGATCTTGCACATTCAAGTCAATGTCGTCTGCAAATCTGTGGATACACATGAAATGAAAATTTCAGGTGAAACTGGGGAAGGACCAGGTTTATGGTCTCAGCTTTACAGCAATTACATAGGTTGACAGGTGACATTGATGAAGGCAATACCAGATCTTAGTAGATAAGGGGGAAAAAGGGCAACAAAGAGTACAAGGGTCCCGCTAGTGGAGTATGGGATGGCCACATGTATGCAGCCTTAGCCTCGGAAGAAGAGAGACTATTTCCAAGATTTGAGCCCATGACCTCCCAGCCACTTGGCATCAGCCTTACCGTTGTAACAAGGGCCAACCCTCATCTTATTAGTATATAAAGGAATTAGCCCCAAAAAATAAAGATAAACAACTCCATACCTCTTGAGTTCAGGCCAAGGATTATTTAACCGAAGATCATCCAAAAAATGTTCAGGCTTTGACTCAACCACAGCATGTTCCTAATAAAGCCAACAAAAAGTACTAATCAACCAAAGCATGCAAATCATGTTGATATTCAATGTCACACCAATGTTTCCTAATAAAGGTATTTTCACCTCTGTAGTTTGTACATATGACTAGAAAAGAAAATTACCCAATCTAGTGCATTCCAGCCATTATTTCCCTTCTCCCTTTAATACCAATTTTCAAACTGTTATCCAAATTACCTTCAAACTAATTCGAACAAACCCTGTAAGGCCATAGGAGCGAGCGAAGATCAAAATAACATTTGCCTCCCTGCAGATTCGGTCAAGCTTTATCATTGAATTTTCCACGAGCTGAAAGTTTATCAAAAGTATCATCATCATTGGAATTGCACTTGAGAAGAATATGTAAAACAACTTTTTTATCAACTGAATAATAAAGATATATTGTCAAGGTTTCTTTCAATCAGAAAGATATAAAGAAACTTAAATATGAATGGAGGCACATAATCTACAATACATATACACAAAATCCCCAAGCATTTGTTTCATAGGAGTTGTTTGCATTATAGTAGCATACCTGAGTGGCAACAACCAAAGTAAATTGAGAAAAGAATGATGGATTTGATTCAATCAATGTTTCAGGAGACTCTTCTACAAATTTTGCTTTAACTGCATCATTCAGCTCTTGAAGAAACGAGCATACACATTTTGCCTTTGATTTCCCAAGGCTTGATTCATCCACTACAAATAAGAGACCAAAATGAAAACCAAAAGAATTCACAAACACATAAGCAGTGTACAAAAAGAAGTCACTGTACCCAAAAAATTGTTTCCAAGGTCACCCACTTCAACTTTAGATCCATCAACTACAGTGATGCTTCCAACCCCACCAAGAACAAGATTCTTAAGTGTTTCAGAACCAGTAGGACCACAGTTAAGTAAGCAAATACTAGACTTCTCAAGGGCTGCCTGTCCTTGTTCACCCCATATTCTGCATTTTCAAATAAACATTGCAATATGGATTAGATCAGAGATGTCCCTCAAAAAAATAAAAGCAAGACAAGCAGAAGGAACTGTTTCGTTTGAGGAAACATTTTCTACTTTCATTTTCTGTTTTCATTTTCAATTTCAAAAATGTCACTATGTTTTCGCTTTAACTCCTGTTTTCAAATGTTTATATAAGCAGTGAAAACAGCCTTTAATTATTTTCTGTTATCACTAATTCCAATACAAACTTAAAATAACATGTTTACTCAACCCAGACGACATTCAAGAATTTATTTTCATACCTCAGTCACAATGCATCAAATTCAAAACACACACATACAGACAAAATTTTACAACAAAAGAAGCACAAGACACAAATTAAAAAATAACACTGACAGTTATCTTCCTGCCACTAAGTGTGTTTGGGAAAGATTATAATCTCCAATTCGGTTATTTTTTTGGAAGCGAAGAAAAAAAGGAGCTATTTGCAAAGAAAAAAAAAAGTTGTATGTTTGGGACAATAACTTAAATTTGAAGTTTACGACTATTTCTCAACATTTTTTTCTGTCTAAGCTGATTTACTATGTAAGAACAGTTTGTTTTTTTTGTTGTATCCAAACAAAACTAAAATCTTAAAATCACTTTTCAGCAAACTTATCCAAACAAAATATCATTTTGTTTATTATCGATTGTAGCAATAACCGATAATTGAAATAATTTAATTTTCACATTTTTCCCAAACACACTCTAACAATTGCATTGTACAAACAATTAACAACTAGTTTCCGTTTAGCAATTAAAAAGCAGCTTCACTTCAAGACGCATCTCATCATACACAGAAAACCACACTCCAAATCATCCACAGTTCAGCACAATCCCTAACATGGTACCAAAATCAAAAAACACCGAATGCACTTTCAGCCATAACACCGTCGCAAGAATCCAAACGCCGTAACAACATCCTCCACTCGCTCAAGCAATTAATGGTCGATGACTCTCGTCGAACGAAGCAAACACACGCAACACTCGAATCAATTAAACGCACACCACAATCAATAATCCGATACTCGTACGAAAAAACAGTTATAGAAAGTGTAAGCTAGGTTTTGTTTAGGAGGAACGGTGTTAGGTTAACGCGAAGTGGAAAAGTAGGTAAATGCGGAAGTGGCGAGAGTACCTGAGTTGGCGATCGTATTTAACTTTGGGTTCAGCCATTGATGAGTTCAGACCTGCAATTTTTTTTAAAAATTTTTGCTTCTCCCTTTTCGCTTATTTGGTGAATCAGTTCGAGCTTGCTTTGCTTTGCTTGCTACTGACGCTGTGTATCGGTTTCGAGGCACGACGAGGGAAAGGGGAGAAGGGAAATTTGACGCGACGAGTTCAAGATACGACGTCGTGCGGTGTCACATCCTTCAGATTCTGGATCACTTTTGCTGCAACAAGTGTGGATTAGGAAATGAGAAGAAGATCCGCATAGTCATTGAAACACAGTAGAAAGCCCAACCCAATGTGGATCAGTTATTTTCACCTGAACTATTTCTTTTTTCTTTCCCCTCATATAACGTCTGATACAAATTACAAATACAATTCTGTCTAGGGATCAACCCATGATCAGTTTTACTCCTCCATAAAAAATAGAAGTAACTATTTTTTATTTTGTCTTTATTATGAAAAGATATTAATAACTTAAATATTTATTTTATCTCTATAATTTTATAAATTTTATCTTTTAATTCTAACAATTAATATATTTTAGTTTAGTTTTTATAATAAACCATCATAATCATTACACTTATGATTCATCAACTACCAATGAAAAATAATTGACATACCGAAGATCAATATAATCATGATACATGAATATGTACATTATAACACATACACACACATATATATATATACACACATGTAAACTAAACTAAAAATATATATAAGTATATGTAAAGTATTTCAGTAATGAAACTATGAGTCTTAGATTATTATTCAAGTAACATTTATACATCTGGTTACATCAGGGTAACTTAATCAAAAGCAGCAAAACAAGCCACCAGCATCGTCTCACCAAGGTTATTGCCTGACTTTAGCTAACTATGTCCTACTCTCATAAAAAAAATGATTATCGTAGTTCAATCATCAGGAAAAATACATCTATATTATCATTAACCTTAACATGTAAGCCATACAACAAATCACATCATGATCAATAACTTAACACTTTAACTTGGCATTCAACACCTTTCAAGAGTAAATAATTCAAGATATATGAACATTCATATATCACCCCATCAATGTCATTCCACAACATCCTCGACCAAGTATATGAATAACAACAAACAACATTATATCATATGTATGCACCTTAATTAATGTGTCGTTGCGCATTCGCTTATGGGGATCTCCTACAACATTCGAGTAGTTTTAGTGACTTGACTCTATAAAACAAATTCATAATTTTCACATCTTACACGCTTACTAGATTGGCAACTAAAACTGGATGTCAATCCTTACCACATGATTTCTTAAATGTTGTCACTTAGACTATGAAGTAAAGTGTAACTTAAGTATTGACTTACCACGACATTGTCATACATTAACCATGTCACTTATAGAATTAACTCGCTAACTATCATCGCGATACTACACACCTCTCTGATAATTAGTTAAGGATTGTAGCCCTCAATTTCATACCTTACTCTAACATTAACTAAGGATTTAAATGAGACTCAACAATCCACTTCAAGAGTTATCACCTACTTAAGGAGGATTTTTCAACAACTAGCCCCCTATAGCATCAAACCAATATCCACACTATGTGATATTCAACTTTTGGAAACAATTTTTTCTCTAATTCTAAGTCAATCAACATGTCTAAATGTCTATAACACTATCAACATTAACACCTCAACGGGTCAACAAATCAAGTCTAAATACCTTAAAGCATTCTCAACATCACACTTTTAACAACATACATCTATATGCATTACCCTAAGTCAATGGATATATATCTAACAACATTAACTATCTTTATATATTATTCATGATCAACATACATATAACAAATATCACCAGTCAACATATAACATGCAATAGATTCATCTAATCTATTAGTGTTCACAATTTAATCATGCAAACAACTCATTATTACCAGTTAAGCCACGCTTGACGCCACTGAGACAAGAAACTCTTTATCTTGCCCACATTTGGCGCCATACATATGCACTTCATGTGGATTAAATAGAGACCTTTAGCTTTCATGCCTAGTTTGGCAAAGTCCAATGCTCGGCCCTAAACCAATCTTAGACAATTTTCTCTCTTTTCGCCTGACGTTATTCCTTTATCATCTGATGTCAATCAAACCCGAGACAATTCTCTCACCTCATACCCAACATCATTCAAACCCCGCTTGACTTGATTTCAACCTAAGACAATGCTCTCTCTTTACGTCTAGTTTCACTGATCCTACATCCAGTATGAGCTAGATAAACGCCCCTTGGTTGAAGCCATGCTTAACACTTAAAAGGCGCACCCAATGTGATGGTTAGTTGTGCACATAGCAAACTCACGAATTGGCACATAACACCTAAAAAATATAAGTTCTCTACATGCAATACCATATATATATATATATATATATATATATATATATATATATTATCCACAACCCATTTCTCATAAGAAATTCAACATGCAACAATATAATATTAAACACCATAATTCGTCTCCAAGAACCAAAAACACCAAAATCTCAACCAAACAATCATTTCACCTTCGAATCCATTCATACAACCATGAATTTAGCACATCAAAATCACATGCAACCCAACCATCTAGCATTAATTTGAATTATAGCTTCTGCTACCTTTGAAAATCTCCAAATTGGCAAGAAGAGGAAGAAGGAAAAATGAACTCCAAGCTTTTCGAAGCCCCACACCACTCCTCAAAAAGACGATCTTTGGTTAGGAGCCTCTGATCAACACTCAAGCACTAACCAAAAATCTATCTCTCTCTTGAAAAATCTAGAAAGAAGAAAGAGAGAAATCAGAACTCCATAATTTATCTCTCTAGTCTCTTTATAGTGTGTTTGGATGAGAAATTTTAAAAATTCAATAAATTTTAAATTCTTGGTATTTGAATTACTTTGATTTCAATTTCTATCATTCTTTAAATATTTTGTTTGGATGAGTCAATTCAAATTTCTTAAATTTTAAATTGTTAGGTTGAATATGATAATTTGATTCTATCATAGTAAAATTGATTTTAAAAATATATTTATATGTTGAGATTTTTAAATTAAATTTTATAAAAATAAATATTAATCCTTTTTTAAATATTTAATAATTTTAAAAATTAATATTAGATAATATTTAATAATTTTAAAAATTAATATAAGATAATATTTAATAATTTTAAAAATATTTTTGAATATCCAATAATTAAAAGAATGAAGAGATAAGATAAAATATATAGGTGAAATAAGAAAAACAAATATGAGGAATTTCAAATTCTCTCATTTTTTAGAGAATTTGAAATTCTACTATTTTAAGGAATTTCACAAATGCTTGGATTTCAAATTCTTTGTAAATTCCTCATCCAAACAAAGCATTTCACCTCAAAGAATTTGAAATTCTTCAAATAAATGAATTACCCTATATAAATTCCTCATCCAAACACACCATTAAGGTTCTCTTAGAAGTGAGTTTATGAGACTTAAGTCTAAAAAAAAAAATTATATACTTCTTCCCTAGAGTCAGATTGAACCTCTACCCATAAAAGTCTTTTAACTTCTAGAATCTCTCGATAATAATTATAAAATGACACACATCACATAATTATTGATATAAATATAATAATTAAAAAAAATATATAATTGTGCAATTTTTATACATTATTTTTTTAAAAATAAAATAACATTTATAAAAACTAAAACAAAATAAACTCTTGTATATTAAACATGAACTCCAATCTTACGAAAACAAATGTTTTTAGGTGTTTTTCTTCAATAAGAGAGTTTGTAATTTTTTTTAATTCTTCTCTAATTCAATTTTTTTTAACATAATTATTTATAAATTAAATATTAATATTTTAAAATAATTTATCAATAAAAAATTTATGTTGTAATACAAATTATTTAGCATAAATATAAAATATAATTTATATGTTTAAAAATATTTATTTATAATTTTTTTAATATAATGTATATATTTAAATATGATATTTATTTATTTATATAATTTATTACAATATTAATTATATATAATAAATATGAATGTGTATTTTATATACTAAAATATTAATATTTATTAATTATAAAAAATGTTAAATTACATAGATCAAATAGATATTTAAATTTTGACTAATGTTTACCATGAAATCAATCCATAAATAATGATTAAAAAACACCAATAAAATTACATGCATAGCTATAATAAATGGTTTTGAAGAATACCATTATCACTTTTAGTTTAATAATTTTATCTCTCAATTTAGAAATACTAAAATTTGGTTTCATTTAATAAATTTTAGTCGATCGGTTAAATGAGCCATCGATATATATTTAACGGTTGTCTTAATTTTATATATAGATTGGAGTACTCTTTATACTCCCTTATTTTAATATTATGTTTTTTACTTATAAAAAAAAGATAATAATAAAATTCAATCATTAATTCAATAATAAAAACATCTCATTCAATGTATTTCTTTATTTCTTTCTTTTAGACTCGATATATGTTTTTTTTTTTCAGTTATAACATGAAACAACTAGAATCCCCTAGAAAAACATGTATGAGTTATATCCACTTTTAGCTCATTAATTACAAAATTTGGAGAAAAATTAAATATATGATATTGTCTATCTAAAATTAAACTATCCTTTAATAGTTTCTTAGCTATTTAGTTGGCTTTGCTAAAAATGTGTTTCTAAGTGATCTTTTCACCTGAGTCATAGGTTTCATGAATTTCTTGAGTAAGTTTGAAATACAAATTAAATCTAACACATGTTTAGAGTTTTAAATTTAATTCTAACATGTTTCTAAACCTTTTAAAATAAGTTGTGCACAATTCTATTCAATACAATTAATCACACAAAGGTTTCTAAATCCCAAATTTCCAGGAACATCAAATAAATACCAATACACAACACATCACATCATTAGGGGTGATCAATCACACAAATATGATTTTTCAAGGTATTTGTGATTCATCCAAATTCAAAATAAAGAAAAACCATAAATCAAATGAGGATCTAAGGTCAACCTCTTTACTCATGGATTATGCTACATCCATGAGCAAAACCTTCTCACATTCCCTTCCCTCAAATGATGGAAATATAACAAGAGTTGAAATAACTCACTTCTCATATGAGATTCTCCTTAATACTATATGATGACAACATATTTTTAAAGAAAAAGTTATGCAACATAAAACAAGATTTAGTCCTTTTTTTTTTTTTAAGTCCATTTTTGACACTCATATTTTCATAATATTATTTATTTATTTTATAAAATATTTTCATGTACATATAATATAAATAATTTTATTATTGAGCCGCATGCAACACTTGTACTATAAAGACACCATTTCTCTCTAAAAAAAATTAAATAAAAGTTGATTATTTTGCTTAAAAAAATGTAAATTTTTTCCTACAAATTCCTAAATTCACAAAAAACCTTATTATTTGCGAATATATTACTCGAGGATCAAATTTTTTTCAAAATTCACAAAAGAATCACTTTTCCTCTGTGTTTTTGTTTAAAACCTACCAGCTAGAATATAATAATAGAAATACTAAAAACAACATTTACTGTAGTAGTTTTCTTTGTGCATTAAATTTTGCAAGAAAAATCTCTAAATACACATTTTTCTAAAAAAACAAACTACAAAAATTGACAATTATATTGCAAAAAGTTTCCTTTAAATTTCAAAATTCACATAAAATCATAATCAATCAACCAATAGTGGGAGTATATACATGAAAAATTAGATTCGTTCTCATTACTGTTTGAATTTTCCTACTACTAAAAAATTGCATAAAACTTATTGTCTATGAACAATTCTTTTATAATTAAAATTTAAGAAATTTTCCTATATAATTAGCGAAATTCTAATTATACAAAACAGTTTGAAATTGAATTGCCTCTTCGCTGCCCTCAAAAGTTATTCACAAATATTTAGAGACACCTCTAGCAAAACACAACAAGTTTTGTGTCCCCATGCCTCATGTAAATCTAAAATGGGCATGCATGATCATAAACTACACATACTTATATTAGTTTTTGGTTATACTAGCCATGATCAAGTAAACTAGTGGTGGTATACTATATAGAAATAATTCAACCCAAAAATTAATGGGCACATCATAAAATTAAACCGTAGAGAATCGTCAACGTTTGTACTGTGCACCCTGGATCTACATGCTACTACATGGCAACGAAAAGGATAACTTTAACACGACACCCGAGAAATTCAGCTTGTCTTTAATGGGAAAACCCTGTAGCCATTTTTGAAATCTTTTCAGACATAACGATAAAATGTAAAACCAATGTTACCCATCCTTCTCCATCGTTGCTTTTTTTTGGAATGGATTAAAATGAAATGCTAGTTTGTTAAATTTAAAACATGATTACAAATAAAAAAAATAAAATTCCACCTCTTTCGGATCATAGAAAAATGATTTTTTTAATAAAATGAAAAAAAATGCAATTAATATTATGCAACTTCACGAAAAGAGCTAAGAGCTGACTTCGAAATAATCAGCGTCTTATGTAGGGCACTTTGCATTAGACGAAGATAAAGAAAACGTAATTTGTCGTTTTCATATTTATATTTGTACGCGTGGAGAGAGCTGAGCTGATAGCAGGACGTTGCAGAGCATAGGAGCATCTAGAGAGGTTGGCTATGTCTACGATAACTTTCAAATTGATTCTAGAATTATCACCATCACTTGCTTAAGATTGCATTTTTTTTTTCAAATTCAAAATCATTTTAAAGTCAAATGTAATTTTTTTACATAATCTTAATTAAGAATCATAATAATCTTATCGCTAGCATTTAATCTTTTAGAATTAAAAAAAGTGAAATGAAAGAAATGTCATACATTTTTTCTTCTACTCACTATAATATTGATACGAGCTTATAAGTTTCAAAAGAGCTTATAAGTTTTAAAAAATAAAACACTCATTTAAAAAACACTTAAAAAATGTTTTCATTAAAAAAAATAGCTCCAAAACTCCTAGCAACTATTTTAATTAAGAATAATTTTCTTACACACTAATTTTTTAAACACTATATTAACACCTTCGATTTATTTTATTTTATTTTTTTTACAACATATCACCTATTATAAAAAAATATGCTTGAGACAATTATTTTTAAATAGTTAGCCACATTCTTTAATAAAAATTAATTATCAATAAAATTATTAAAAACTTTATACCAACATCATGGTAGACGAAAAAAAATATCACCTATAATTTATTTTTCTCTTTCGCTAAATGTTGAATAACATTTGGGATGTCTAAAAATATTTGTTTTTCAATTATATTATCTCGTGTCCTTTTCATTCTTATCGAATTATAAGCTTTTCTTTTCTTTTTATAAGAATCAATCTATCTTTTATATTAATTATTTTTTAGCATATATATATATTGATTATGAGTCATTTTTTCTGAATTTAATTGATCCCACTTTCATTTTTTAAAATAATCATTTAAAGTTGTTATATAAAATTTAGTAAACAAAATAAAAATTTTCATTTTCTATAAAACAATTATGATATTTTCTTTTATAGTCTCTTTCATTTGGAATTATTTTGATTGACTTAGCTGTAAAAAACTTGTCAAATTACAGTAGTATGCGCATGACTTTTTTGTTTAAGATGTCATTGTAAATTTGTAATTCTTTTGGATCATAAAAAAATACTCTGTTTATTTTTTGTTCTATAATAAATACATATTAATTATTAATGTGTAAATTGAAATTAGATGGGATGTAAGAATATAATTAAAAAAGAAAAAAAAATAAATGACAAAATTTTTTTTACTAAAAAATAAACAATTAAAAAGAATATGAAGTCTTTTTTCTTAGTCACATTTTCTCATAAATATTACTTAAATTAAAGATGTTATTTAAAAAGATAAAGTATAATAAAAATAAAGTAATTATCAATTTCTTGTCACATTAATCATTTATAGTGAGAAAGATCTCCCTCCCAACTACACACTGTGCTTTCATAAAACTTAATCCTAAAATACTACTACTATTTGTTATGAACAAATCCAGTTCATCAAACCTAACACATGTTGATTTCCCCTTAATTGATTAAAACAACATAGCTATGTGTGATATCACCAAATTTCATTGGTAGTGATAGTTTGTTAATATGTCACAGTAGTTGACAGAAGCTCAGCTGAGGCTTAATGGTGCCCCTTTTTGTTTTACATCCCAATCAATAGTTATAGTTAGTCATCATCATCATCGACAACCACAAAGGCATGCTGCCCTAGTTCAAATTCACACTTGCACCTTCATCTCTCTCCTTGCACAAGCACAACACGCCACAAAACCGTTACCATTTCGGGCACTCCCAGTTCCATCCTTATCCTACCTCCGAATGCGTCATCACCGCCATGTATATAACGACGGCCTCTTCCTCTGCCACTTCGCTCCTCAGAGCAACCAGGCCCAAACTCTTCTCTCCCTCACCTTCTAGAACCTTCGCTTATCCACGTTCCTTCGCTCCCTACTCCTCCCGCACCTCCTCCGCCGTCACGCGATCCTTGCGCGCCTCCTTTCCCCGCTGGAGCCACCGCCTCCATCGCGCCTCTCCTCAAATCAGAGCCGTTGCTCCCGCCGCCCAACGCTTCCGCCGCGAAATCGCTACCATGGGTGCGTGCTTCACTCCTCCTTTCTCACACTGTTTTGAAGCGCTTATTTTACTTTTTTCACCTAATATTTGTTCATTTCTCCAATTCCGTTTAGAATTTTGCTGTCACATATCCGTTTCTTGCATTCTGTTTACCGTTCCGACACGACCGTGCGTTACACACACACACGATATCCGTAGTGTGGTTTGCATATCTTATTATCCAGCTGTCATTGTGTGAATTTATATTTGTAACATGTATTTGAGTTTCTAATGTGTAGTGCTGAATTTTGTGTTCTGGTTGTTGTTCATTTCAGCCAATGAAAATCCTTTCAGCGGAAACTTGACGAGTCTCCCCAAGGCTGGTGGTGGCGAGTTTGGAAAGTTCTACAGTCTTCCTTCTCTCAATGATCCGAGAATTGGTAACTTCAGACTTGATAACTTGGCTTAGCCTGATTTTGTTCGTGGTTTGAATCCTGTTATTTGTAGAATTGAATGCAATGGTGTCTTGTTTAAAGTAGATGATGTTGGTAATTTCGTTTCTGGATTATCTGTGTGACAGTTCTGTTACTGATGGTATCAACTTTATGCCTGCCTAACAGACAGGTTACCGTACTCCATCAGAATTCTCCTTGAATCTGCCATTCGTAACTGTGACAATTTTCAAGTCAAAAAGGAAGATGTTGAGAAGATTCTTGACTGGGAAAACACTTCTACGAAGCAAGTTGAGATTCCTTTCAAGCCCGCACGTGTTCTCTTGCAGGTATCTTGTAAACTTCAGTATGTTGTTATGCCAGGGGGCCTTGATTCTGTGTTTTATTCTTATGAACTACTTTCCTCTCCCCAGGATTTTACTGGAGTCCCTGCTGTTGTTGACCTGGCTTGCATGCGTGATGCTATGAATAAGCTTGGAAGTGATTCAAATAAGATCAACCCTCTGGTATTCATCTTTCTTATCACTAGCATGTGCTTGTGTTCTGTATAAATGTATTGATCAAAGTCACCAAAGAGATTTCAAAATTTTAACTCCACATCAGGGAGTGATACATGTACCTTGAACTCATAATTACCACTGTAGTATTAAAGAAGTTACCTTTTGTCTGGTAACTTTGACATATCTAAATGTAATCATTTTTCTCATCTTCACCTTATAAAAGTTAAGTAATTGATATCACTGAAAAATATTTTCCTTTATAGTTAGCTGCCCTAGTTTATTGTTATAGCTTTTGGTGGGGTTTGGCAATCTTTGAAGTTAGGGTCAAAACTAAACTAGTCAAGGTAGAAGTCGTTTCTTAAATTATCAAATTAGACTTACATGTCTAATATTTAATTAATTTAATGACACACACACACACACACACACATATATATATATATATATATATTTATATATATTATTGTTTGGTGAATCTTTTGTAAAACTTTAGATAGTAGAGGGAAAATAGGAGACTCTCAGTGGGGAAACTTCATTTAAATAGGAATTTTGAAAATTCTTCTAAATTAGTTTGACTTAAAAGTGCTTCAAAGTTTGAGTGATTACCCAAACAAAATTTGTTAACTACATACCAAGTAGTTATTGGGATTTTGGAGTTTGACAAAATGCTGTATTAGACATGTTATCCTATTTTTGGTTTGTTAGAAGTGGTTCTAAGCTGCAATTGTGGACAGGTTCCTGTTGATCTTGTCATTGATCATTCAGTTCAAGTTGACATTGCAAGGTCAGAAAATGCAGTGCAGGCCAATATGGAGCTTGAATTTCAGAGAAACAAGGAGAGATTTGCTTTTCTTAAATGGGGTTCAACTGCATTCCGTAACATGCTTGTTGTTCCTCCTGGTTCTGGTATAGTACATCAGGTAAGTTTGGAAACAAAGATGCCAAATGATTTCATGGAATTTAATTGTTCTTTTAATCATTAATATTGGGCACTTGTTGTTTGATGTCTTGAATTCCAGGTCAATCTTGAATATCTTGGAAGGGTTGTATTCAACAATGAGGGCTTACTCTATCCTGACAGTGTGGTTGGGACTGATTCACATACAACTATGATAGACGGGCTTGGTGTTGCTGGATGGGGAGTTGGAGGCATTGAAGCTGAGGCAGCAATGCTTGGTCAGGTACATTACCTTGTGATCTTAAATCTTGATATATATAAATGTGTTATGCAATGAATGTTAATCTTTATTCTATTCAAAACACTACTGAGTACTGATTAATGAATTTTGATGGAATATTTGACTCATTAGAAGGATTTGCTTATTTGCTTTATCTTGAAGTGTGATGATAAAATTGCTGTGCTATGATACTTAACAGCCTATGAGCATGGTTTTGCCTGGTGTTGTTGGGTTCAAGCTTTCTGGAAAACTACGTGATGGTGTTACAGCAACAGACTTGGTTCTAACTGTGACTCAAATTCTCAGAAAGCATGGTGTTGTGGGGAAATTTGTAGAATTTTATGGTAATTAAGTTCTCTTTAGGCCTACTTTTGCATATTTTTTCTCCTTTTTTTCAGCTTACACTGATTGTCCTTGCTAATTAACAGTTCTTTGTTTTGTTCTCTAGGTGATGGTATGGGTGAATTATCTTTGGCTGACAGGGCCACTATTGCCAATATGTCTCCTGAATATGGTGCCACTATGGGATTCTTCCCTGTGGATCATGTTACATTACAATATCTCAAGTTAACCGGAAGAAGTGATGAAACTGTAAGTACCGGATATTAACTCATTATTTGCTGATGTGAAATGCTTATAAGTTATAGATCTATTGATCTTCATTTTCTCTTGATACATACAGGTGGCCATGATAGAATCTTATCTCAGGGAAAACAAACTGTTTGTTGACTATAGTGAGGTAATATTAGTAGAATGTCATTACCCTATACACCCGTTCATTTTGACAAAATAAAGTATGTATCAATGTTGGATGTATAGATTGCTAATTTATTTTCCTTAAATTCAGCCCCAACAAGACAGGGTGTATTCATCATATCTAGAATTAAACCTTTCTGATGTTGAACCATGTATGTCAGGTCCAAAGAGGTAAGATCCTGTGTCATTCATGTGTTGCTCTGTATTGTATGTAGGTTTATTTCAATTTTTATCCTATTGTTGATGTAAAAATTATATTAAATGACATTCTTTGTAGACCTCATGATCGGGTGCCATTGAAAGAAATGAAGGCTGACTGGCATGCTTGTCTTGATAATAAAGTTGGGTTTAAGGTTAGTAGTACTGTAATATTCAAAAACTTTTTTTTTTATTTTAAATTTTAATATTTTGGTCTTATAAGAAAATGTTTTTGCAATCCATATGTTGAATTAGCTGTTGATAGTTGTAAGAAAAATTACTATTTCTTACCCATTTGGTTTTGTGACAAAATTCTAATTGGGTTCGTAGTCTCACTTTCAGTATTTGTCTGCTGTAATGGACAAACTAATATATAAGCTCATAGATTCAACTCATAGACCTTCTACTCATAGATTCATTGTCATTTGCAAAAGTCTTTAGAATATATAAGCTCCATTTTTGTAATGTTTCATCAACTCACTCAATGCCTTAAGCAGCAATGCTATCTTACTAATATAATTAATCTTCATCAACGTCAGTTCTGTTCCATTCACCTGTTCATTATATTTATCAACTTTTGGTGGCTCTCACTTGCCTGAGCAGTGAGCACCAAGCTACTTTTTGTTTCATTTAAATATAAATTTTTTTTAACTATTTTTGTTTCATTTAATGATTCTCTCTCTAATCCCTCCTTTAATACATGGCCTTTCAGTTACACTATATCTTTTGGTATTTATTACAAGGACAATTTAGGAAGAACATTATACAATTAGTAAAATTTAATTCTGATAACTAATTTCTTTAATATGTGTAAAATCATTTTTTTTTTTGGCTTATCATAGAGAACAAAGGGAGTAATAATGACTGAAGACCACTTATGTATGATATGTATTCTTGCCTTTGAAAAAGTCAAGTCTCTTGTTCAGAACAACAACAATGATGTCAAAGCCTCTTTTGGGTTTTCTATAAATTCTTTCTTTCTTATCCTGTGAATGGGTGTTTGGGAGATCCATGTAAACAAGTGGAGGGGATCTAAGTACCTACACAATATTTTTTCTTCATTGTAATTAAATATGCTGAAGTGGAATCATCCTTGTTTCATTTACTGTTGTCTGATGAGAACCATACATGAATATAAGCTACTGCATTTCCTAAATGTTCTATTTAAATGCAGGGATTTGCTATACCAAAAGAGGCACAAGGAAAAGTTGCAAAATTTGATTTCCATGGGCAGCCAGCAGAGCTCAAGCATGGCAGTGTGGTGATTGCTGCAATCACAAGCTGTACAAATACATCAAACCCAAGTGTCATGCTAGGTGCTGGTCTTGTTGCAAAAAAGGCTCATGAGCTTGGTTTGCAGGTTAGGCACGAATATAGTAATATAAAAAAGCTGTAACAATGCTACTTCTCTCCTTTTCAGGATGAAGTCCTTACCTACTGGTGTCTGTTTTTGCTTCACATAATAAAGTTTTTTGTGGTCATTTTCTTTTCTTGATTGTAATTGTTGCTATTTTCACTATTTTGCCAGGTCAAGCCTTGGGTTAAAACAAGTCTTGCTCCAGGCTCTGGAGTTGTTACAAAATATTTACTCCAGAGGTATTTTGTGCTTCTTATTAGAATACTTATGCAGTAATTTGTATTATATTGTAGTCACTTCCCCACTGTACAATTTTGGGAAAATATGTTCTGATATTTTATTTGTTTCTATTTTTATGGCAGTGGACTGCAAAAATATCTAAATGAACAAGGTTTTCATATTGTTGGGTTTGGCTGTACTACATGTATTGGAAATTCAGGAGAGCTGGATGAATCCGTTTCTTCTGCCATATCAGAAAATGGTCATATTTTTTAACAACATACAATTTCTTTAACTGAAGCTGATTTCTCCACAAGTCTTAGTTTTCTCGGACAATATTTTTCTTGTTTGTAACTTATATTTGCCTTGATTTGGGTTCTGTAATGCAGACATTGTAGCAGCTGCTGTGTTGTCTGGGAACCGTAATTTTGAGGGCAGAGTACATCCATTAACCAGAGCCAACTATCTTGCCTCTCCTCCTCTAGTTGTTGCTTATGCTCTTGCTGGCACGGTATGTTTGTCTAATTCATATTCCTGATGTGTACATGATTTTTTTTGCTTCTTCTATCTTTTTGTACAATATTATCTGATTTTTATCTCTCTTTGTATGGGGAAATAGTTATTTGATTCGTTGTTAAAAATAAATAAAACATACAAATCATAAAATTCTTGCATGCAAATCCTAAACATTGGTATTGACTGCTAGTTTCCTGACTTTCCTCATTCTCATTTGTGTATGCCTGAATGAGTATACTTGAGCTATGTGTAATGTATTTGGACTCAAGTAGAGTATAAATGCATTGTACATTTCCTTTCTATTATTCTCAATTTTCTCATAACAAATATGGTGGCTTTATTCTAACTTTTTGGATACTTACATCCAGAAGTCTAGTTATGGACTAAACATACAATAATAATTGCATGTCTGCCCACATGATACATTAAGGGCGTGTTTGGTTTTGATAAAACTTTTTCTGTTTTCATTTTTGTTTTCACAAATAATTACAAAAAAAAAATGCTATTTTGTTGTATGTTTTCAAAAACTTGTACAAGCAGTACGGAAAACAATAAAATCCTGTTTTCAATGTTCCTTGTACAAATTTTTGAAAATAAGAAATGAAAACACAGAATGTTTTCTTGAACCAAATAGGCCCTAATATTATGGTCTTTGTTTTTGTGTAGCAAAAAAGAACTTGACTATGAAATTTGGTATTCATAAATTTTTCCTGACTCTGACGGATAATACCATATCATGAAAATATGTGCTAATGTTCTATTGATTATTTGATTATTGAGGCTGAGATTTATATAGAACCTTCTTTAGTAGGAAGAATACTTATTTTTTATTTATTTTTATGAAAATGATGATGAAATTTAAGTTAAAAAATAATAAAACCTGAAATGTTGTTGGACCTTCATATGCCTTTGTGTCAAATTTCCAGGTTGATATTGACTTTGAGAAGGAGCCAATTGGGACAGGGAAGGATGGAAAGAATGTCTACTTGAGGGATATCTGGCCATCCACTGAAGAAATTGCCAAGGTAATTGATACCGAATTTTGATAGATCTAAGCACGATAAACTGCTGGAAAGCTTCTTCTATTTATGAAACAAGAGGAATTTCCACCGAAACGGTGGATATGTATTGGATACTAGAAGGCTATCCTAGTAAGAATAATGAAGAAAATTGCAAGAAAATATCTCCTAATTGCTTGAACTGAGACCAAGCCACATTGACTATACTTCACATCAAAATTCTCTTTCCCCCTTATAACTAGCTTTACCTACGCCTATCCTTCTCTCTCTTCCATTTCAGTAACTAACTATCCTTATCAAGGTCCTTCATGTGTCCCTTTATTCTTTCTAGTGGAAACCTTTCAAGTCGGAGGGCCCTTGACTAATTTGCCCATGCCAACGGACCCTTTACCTAGTGTGGAGTGTGGACTATCAAATTTTCTTATTATATGAAATTTAGTCTAAATATGCATATGTGCGTACACAACATTAACTTTGGGTGACTTTTTACTCCTAGGTTGTCCAATCCAGCGTGTTGCCTGACATGTTCCGAAGTACATATGAGGCTATTACCAAAGGGAACCCCATGTGGAATCAGCTACAAGTTCCTGCTGAAACTCTCTACTCATGGGATCCCAACTCAACATATATTCATGAACCCCCATACTTCAAGAACATGACCATGGATCCTCCTGGACCTCATGGTGTAAAAGATGCTTATTGCTTGCTGAATTTTGGTGACAGTATAACCACTGATCATATTTCTCCTGCTGGAAGCATCCACAAGGACAGTCCTGCTGCTAAATACCTTCTTGAGCGTGGGGTGGAACGCAAGGACTTCAATTCTTACGGAAGTCGTCGTGGCAATGATGAGGTGATGGCAAGGGGAACTTTTGCCAACATTCGCCTTCTTAACAAGCTCTTGAATGGGGAAGTTGGCCCAATGACAATTCACATTCCAACAGGGGAAAAACTGTACGTGTTTGATGCAGCAACGGTGAGTTATGTCCCACTCAAACAGGGCATGTTTTTGTTTACTGCTTTCGAACTTTTCAAATGGCAAAACATACTGCATTCTATATGATATTTTCTAGTGCTGATGTTTTTCTATATTTATTTTCAAAATACTAGCAGAGAATGTCTTTATGACAATATTTTCTAAATGTAACAACTATCGAGTCTTGCTTGTTCAAAGAGATGATAGAGGCTTCTTATTATAAGCACCGCAAAGCATGATATTCTAACTAGGGCATGTGAGCATTACCCCTTGATTTGGTAGTAATACTCGTTTAACTGGTGGAGTAGGGTATTATTGTGGCTCTAAATCCACTGCGTACTGTTCATCAAATGCAATTCCCTCTTTTTCTTCTCTGAAGAAAAAAGAGACTTGGTGAATCCCATTGTGTCAGAGAAATAGAGAATGTGATAGACCATAATTAATTTTAGCTCTATTAAGTTTCTAATTCCCTGGAATTGTTGTCTCATGCCAGAGATACAAGGCATCTGGGCAAGACACCATTGTGCTGGCTGGAGCTGAATATGGTAGCGGGAGTTCTAGAGATTGGGCTGCCAAGGGTCCAATGCTACTGGTGAGTTCTTTTATATAAATTGCATTTTCTTTCTTAAAACATAAAGTTTAATATTCCTGGTGGCTGATGACGCGAGCCTTTCGATAATAGGGAGTCAAAGCTGTGATTGCTAAGAGTTTCGAAAGAATTCATCGCAGTAATTTGGTAGGAATGGGTATTATTCCTCTCTGCTTCAAAGCCGGTGAGGATGCGGACACATTGGGATTGACTGGTCATGAACGATATACGATTGACCTCCCAAGTAAAATCAATGAGATTAGGCCTGGCCAAGATGTCACAGTTACAACCGATAATGGAAAATCTTTCACCTGCACAGTACGCTTTGACACTGAGGTAATTTAAGCATTTCATTGATTTATTTATTTTTTAAAGCTTTTTTTATTTATGCTTGCATTCTAGAGCTACATTGTTGAGGTTTGGATTAGTGCTTAACATAATGCTGTCGTATTTTCAGGTTGAACTTGCTTACTTCAACCACGGAGGCATACTTCCATATGTAATAAGGAACCTCATTAAGCAGTGAAGCCATTGTATTTGTCGATGGAAAATTCCAAGCTTTTCAAGTTGTAAAATGTGAGAATAATTTTCCGAGTGATAGTAAAATATCCCTTTTTTGGGGAGATTTTGACATTCTTCAAAGTTTGTTTATTGTTAGACCAGTAAACACCGATTAATTTGATTGTGTGATAACTCTGCCCCTTGAAAATGGGGACAATTGTGTAAGCCAACGTGAAGTATGAATCGTACCCATTGCTCTTGCCACTCGGTCTGCTAAAGACGAAGGGTTGAGGTAGTGAATACTGAATAGTATTTCTTTTTCTAATGCTTCGTTTTTTGTTGATATTTTATAAGAAAGAAAACATTTTTTTTTACTAGTAAGAAAAAGACATTCCTTAAAACAAGAATAATAAATATTTTTATGAATACTTGTTGTAGTTTCAAAATAAAATAAAAAAGAAAAGAAAAATAATGAAAAGTTATTTGTAAAAAAGATAATTTTAGGAAATTGTAAAAAAAAAAATAAGAGAAAAAATAGTTCATGTAAAAATAAGAACAGAAAGCAGTTATCATAATGGATATATATATATATATATATATATATATATATATATATATATATAACTATTATAAAAAAGATATAGATGTAATCGCTTTTTAATCTCTATTTTTTAATGAATTATTATACTTTCAGATATAAAAAAATCTTAATTTTTTTTAAATAATTATACACAATTTTTTAATATTTTATTAATAAATAATTATTAGAAGTACGAAGTATCTCTACTCCTCTAGTATATATAATGGTACAAATAACATGTTAAAATACTAATAGAAACTTATTATAACTTACTACTAAATAAGTTTATTTTTTTGGATATTTATGAGGAATTTTTTTTCTTCTAAAATATTATTTTTTAAATTTTTTTTTACAGAAATGGACCCTCTCACAATTTATTTACCAAAGTAAAACCTTTCACTGTACAGGTTCAGTGAGTTTTGACCTGCTGGTGGTGTTCCAAAAAAATTTACATAAAATATCATCCCGAAAATGGTACGTCAATTAGGGTTTAGGGTAATTTTTTTTAGTTTAGGGCTAAGTTTTTGTATAAATTACAAATTTTTTTGACTTCTAAATCTTGTACCATTGAATTCATTGATATGAAAACTATTAAAATAAGTTGGTTTGGTAAAAAATTTCCAAAAAAATTCATAAAATATCGTCCCGGTCAGTTAAGGTTTAGGATAATTTTTTTTCAGTTTAAGGTTAAGTTTTTGCATAAATTACAATTTTTTTGACTTTTGAAACTTGTACCATTGAATTCATTGATATAAAAACTATTGAAATAAGTTGGTTTGGAAAAAAATTTCCAAAAAAATTTACATAAAATATCGTCCCAAAAATGATATGTCAGTTATGATTTAAGGTAACGTTTGTCGGTTTAGAGCTAACTAACCTATTTTTTTAGGGTTTAGAATTACACACATGGTTAGGGTGAGGGTGAGGGTTAGGGTTGGGGCTCAGGGAATCAATTCCTTCTTCTCATAACTGCACTAACACTTGGGGTCCAAGGAATCAATTCATTCTTACTTGTGGAGTTCACATGGTTTGGAAAAAATTTTTCAAAAAAATTTATATAAAATATCGTCCCAAAAATGATATGTCAATTATGATTTAGGATAATGTTTGTCGATTTAGGGCTAACTAACCTATTTTTTTAGGGTTTAGAGTTACACACATGATTAGGGTGAGGGTTAGGGTTGGGGCTCAAGGAATCAATTCCCTCTTCACGTAACGTGCACTAACACTTGGGGTCCAAGGAATCAATTCCTTTTGACGTGTGGAGTTTAGATAATCAATTCTTATTGACAATTACATATTTTTTAAATTGTTTAAAAATTTAAAATTCTTTTTTTTTAAAATATTTTTTAATAAAATATTTATATAAAATATATTTTATTCACAAATATTATTAATATTTTTAAAAACACATTTATTTATAATACATACTAACTTATTAAATTTATAAAATTTCCAATTAATAATTTATTAAATTTCTAATTTATTATAAATATAAGTTAATAAAATTATTATTTATTAACATTATAAATTATTACATTTATAACTTATTAAATTTATAATTTAACCTATATTATTTAAATAATACAAAACCTATTTTATTTAAATATTACATTTTTTTAATTTTTAAAAACTATAAATTCTTTTTAAAAAAATTCAATTTAATAAAAACAAAAAAGGTAAAGGCCGCTCAGAAATCGGCTCCCTGATAATCGAATTCCGGCAGCCAAAAAACAAAATCGGAACACTACTAGCAGGTTAGAATTCAATTTTTCAGAGACCGAGTTTTAAACTTGCACAGTGAAAGATTTTACTCTGGTAAATAAATTATGGGGGTCCATTTCTGTAAATTTTTTTAAAAAATAATATTTCAGAAAAGAATTCCATTTATGAGACCTTAACAAATGGTAACTTTAAGCTTTTTTACTCGTCTAAGGATTTTTTGTTGTCTTCGATAAAAATCATGTTAGAAACTTTAAGAAACTTGAGAATAACCACGATAAAAAAATTAGTGCATGTTTGAAAACACGTTAAAAACATGAAAATTACGTAATTCATCCTAGAAAACATGAAAACTATAATTATTAACTTCTGATTCAACGTGAAAAATCGTGTTGAGAACATGAAAGCAAACACACTCTTAGTAAGACAATTAATATGACCGAATAAATGTTATAAAAATCATCAAACATAATAAAATAACAAAATAACCATTATTTAAGGTTCTCGAATTTATAATTTATAGTAAAGTAAAAATTATAAACTCGAGAAGAACCACATTTTCAAAAAGGTTTCCTCATATAAAAAAAATAATCAAGAGTTGAGAAGGACTACACCTTTTAAAAGGTTTCAACTACATTTGTTAGAAATTTTATATATTTCCTACTGAAAACTTGAAAAAAAAAAAGAAAAAAAGAGCACTTATCAGTGAGAATTATTTACTGTGCTTATAACAAAAGACTGGAAAATCATGTTCATGAAGCAATAAAAATGAAGCTTTCCTCACCTCACTTGACATTAGTCATTCCTTTCTATTTCTTTTAGGAAAATTCTTCATCCAATATATTCCGAATATATAAAAAAATAATTTAAATTATAAAATATTAAATTAAATAATTATTTTATAATAAATTTATTAAAAATATAAATTTTTTAAAATTTCGGACTGATTCGTTTCATTTTTCGGAACGTGTAGCAATCCTCTTTCTTTTATTGTTATATAGAAAATATTTTCCTTTTCCTGAAATTGTAATAAGATAAAATTTAACATGAAAGAAAAAGATAGCGGAAAGCGTGGATCACGGTGACGTGGCACGTAGCCCTAGTTCACCACATTGGGTCTCCACACGCCCCCAGGCAAAATCCCGAAGATCACATTCACAGCACTCCTTCTTACCGGTCGCTTTCTCTTCTCTCATTTCGTTAGGCGTTCGTAGCACCCAACCACGCCACCATGTCTTGGCTCCTCCGATCTTCCAAGGCCAAGCTCCTCTCTTCCTCTTATGTTTCTAGAACCTTCCCCTCCCATCCTCAGATCGCAGCCCTCTCTCCCCTCCCCGATCTCTTCCACCGCACCACCGCCACCATGCCTTTCGGTACTCTCACTCTCTTCTATTCCTTTATTTCATCATTCCGTCTTCATTTTTTTTTTCATTCCATCGTAAGTGCCATTAGCTTGTAATCAATAAAGCCAAGAGAGTAAATAGCGTTGCAAATTTCATGTTGATCACTGTTTTAATTGAGGATTTTCTTATTTCGTGTTTCTTTGATTTGGAGGAATCGTGTGATTTGTGGTAATGCTCTATGAGCTTAACTGTGTTTCTAGAAGCTGTTGCCTGCTGCTGAGTTCTTTATTTTTCTCATTTCTTTTGACGCCGATGAAATTTCAGTGAAGGAAAACGCTTCCGCTGGAAACCTGACCGGTCTTCCTAGAGATCCTGCGAATAAGCTTGGCAGTGACTCTAATCCGATCAATTCTTCGGTATGTGCCTTTCTCATCTCTGCCGCTCTGTTCTATAGCCGAAATTGCGACTTTGAGATTTCATACGTCTTCATCTTTGTTTTTAGTTGTTCGTGTTCTTTTCTGCTCTCTCAAAAGTTATAGTATGTCTTTAATCGAGTATTTTTTTTATAATATTTTTTGAGCATTTTTATTCATACAATATAATTATGGAATGTAGCGGCTACTCCCAAAAACCTAGTAACCATCATTGACGAGTAATCTTCTGCTAAACCTTCTACGTGATGCTTACTAGGTTGTGATTTCTTTTTGTAGATTTTAGGGAAAAGGTTTTCCTTCTATTGATGCTTGTATTCATAATATGTTGTTGCCAATAAATAGCAAGCTGTGCCGAGGAAATTAAGAGCTAGAAAATGAAGGAGAAATTTTCTCCCCGCAACAGGGCAAGATAGCCTAAACTTTGTGATCTACTTTAAATGTAAATTACCTAAACTGATGTGATATGTTATTATCCAATAAAAACAAGAATCAGATAATAATCCTAACAGCAGTTAGAACCAGATTTCCACACCTTTTCTTCAGTGTATGCATGATGCATCGACTGTCAAGTCTTTCTGATTTGGATAGATTATAGTGATTTCTTATAGCAAGCATTGCAAACCATGATGTCTTGCCAAGGACAGATGGAGCTGTAAACTGTTTGTTATCTTTAGTTTTAGTGGTACTGGTACCTCCTCCTTGGAGGACACAGTGGAAGGTATAATTGCAAATGTAAATGCAGAGTAGAGTCTCGTTTGTTCCAAATACAATTTTCCTTTTTTTTCTACAATACAAATTTTTTTTTTTTGAACTAGTCCATATCATTATGCCTGAGAATGTGATACACAATCATTAATTTAGCTCTGTTTAGTTTCTAATTCCTGTGGAATTGTTCTCTTATGTCAGAGGTACAAAGCTTCTGGACTGGACACCAATATGTTGGCTGGATCTATGTATGGCACTAGAGTTTGGGCTGCACAGAGTCCAATGCTATTGGTGAGTTCCTAAAGTTATCTGAGATTCAGTTGAGTATATTTGGCTTCTGTTACTTGGCTGATGACATTTTCATTCATTAGGGAGTCAATACTGTGATGGCTAGAAGTTTTGAGAGAGGTATGGAAGCTGGCACATTGGAAATGATTAGTCATAAACGTTATATGAGTGACATCCCAAGTAAAACCAGTGAGACAAACCCATCTGGTTTTCGACCGTTATCTCCTCATCTTCCTCTTTATCAGCCCCAACTTTCTTCAACACTCTCAATCTTCAATAGAGTTGCTGGAGCTGCCCTAGCCGGTGTCATCTTGCTTTTTTATATGATATATATTAAAATGGGTTTGATTAGCCTCACCTTTGAATCTTTCTACCAGTTCATATTTTATTCATCAAAACTCAACCTACTTGTCATGGAGATTTCTGCCTTAGCCGTGACCTATCATCTGTATAGTGCAATTCGCCATTTATTCTTATGATTTGAGTCAACAACTGACACCTGCACTGTACTTTTGAACCTGAGGTAATCTATGCTTTCCCTTGATTCATGTTTAGTTTTTTATGGTTGCAATTATTAGAGCCAAGCGTGATCTATAATCAGGCTTTTCAAATAATATGCATGAGGAACCTTTTCTTGCCATGGATTACTGTATAACTTGACGTATTTTCAGGTGGAACTTTGCTTAATTCGACCTTGGAGGTATCCTTCCATATGGCAGTCGTAAGGAACTTCATTAAAGAAATGTGAATTTGCTTTTTTGTAGTTGTGTACTATCGACTTGATAATAATTACAATTCTGGCACGAGTTCGTGTCTAGTGCTGAGCATAACTACATCTATTTTGCACCTGACATTTCTGTCATGTTTTTCGCAGCCCCTCAAATTGCATGTAACTGTTGCATTTAATAAATGCAATTGAGTTTTGGTGACTCTTAAAATAGATTATGGCTTTTTACGATACAAGGCATTATTCATTGCTGATTATATTTAGGAAAAAGTTTGAATGAAATTCAAATCAAACATGTGAGAGAAAAGCACGAGAATAAATTTGAATCGAATAATTATGGCAGTTAGGACTTGTGAGAGGGGAACTTTTTTAAGGCATGAACCACCAAGTAAAATGAACAGTAAAAGATGTAAAATTAAGACAAGAAAGCATAGATAGATAGCAAACGAAGATTTTAGCTTGTATAGCGTTGAAAAGCCTAGCCCAAATACCCCGCCACAGGCTTTTTCAATCTCAAAATTCCAAAACTTGAATGTGGAGACAACAAACGCCATACGACCAGTTTAAATTAGGAGGAAGAATATATTTCTACAATAGTGTTTATTTGGCATGGTTTTATCTTATTTTTGGTGGATTTTGGGGAAAAATCATTGACAAAAGGTTAAGAAATGATATTGTACGGAGAATGGAATAAATTTGTTCATTTTGTTGTTTGCACGTCAAATATAAATCGAGAGAATTAAGCACTATTAAAAGTGAAACGAATGTTTTATTGAGCAACGAACCCACTACTACAAAGACATTATCTCTTTTCTTCGTTAAAAATGTCATGAGCTTATCCCTTGCCGCGAGAGCCATGATAAATTTCTGTAACTCATTAGGCTTTGTTTGGGGGAGAGGAAAGAATAGAAGAGAATAAGAAAGAATATGTGAGAATTGATCTGGTAAGAATTAGTTAAGAAATTGAGTGAAATAGAATAGAATTTGTAACCGTTTGATAGAGTCAGAGTGAAATTAAGTGAGAAACAGAGTAAATTTGATATTTATAATTACTATTTTACCCTCACTTTATAATATAATTAGAATTAATATTTTTTATTTTATATAATTTTACACATTTTTCAAATTTCACAAGAATCTTCTTAATGGGGGAGAATATAAAAAATGACGTGAAATTTACTTGTAATTCTCTTCAAATATCTTCAATCATACACATCTTTTTTTCAAATCCACTCTAATTCACCCTTCCCTATTAAATCACCTCCACCAAACATAGGTTAAGTATATCTATAATCTATATAATCATACATAAAAAAAAATACTTTTTTGTTTAACTGTTTAAACCCTAAACCTTTAAAATACACAAACATACGGAGTGCCTATTCCTTAGTACCGTATAATATTAGACTCTGATGGTAAATGGATCAAAGGTTTCTTCATGGGTATTGGCCAAGCTGACAATACCAACGCAGAATTATTGGAGTTATTGCGGGCTTGCGCATAGCATTGAAGATGCTATTCCATTATTTTATTTATGTATCAGATTCCACTCTCATTTTGGACTTGGTATAGCTACCAACGGTACGGTTTCATAGGTTTTTTTCTATCATCCAGCTTCCAGACTATCAGAGCTTATGGCTAAGCCTTAGAATCATAGATTAGTTCACACATTCAAGAAGACAATTTTTGTGCACACGTTTTAAATAACTAATTAGAATCTTAGATTATTTCAATACTTGTTATATAATTAGAAATTATTAAATTTCATAATAATAACTTAAAAAAATCATGCATAATGTAAATTTTAATTAATTGTTCGTTTAAATATCTTTATAGTAACCACGTATAAACGTGAATCTTAATTACCATTCACATTCTCTCTGCCTAATATATTGTATCGATTGTACAGGCCCATTTTGTTTTTCAAACCATCATGAGATTTGGATCCTTTCCTTGGGGCTTGGGCTGTGTAATGGCAGTAGTAGAAAATCAACCCACACATGAATAATTCACGCCATACTGTGGAAACATTCTCGATGGTGTCTTTTACTCTAGGTATCATTTCATGATATAGCAGCACTTTCTTCGTGCCATCAACGTTGCATACATCGCTCATAAGTTGCTGCACCAATTAATGTCAACTGTTATTAATTATTTTTTGTCTTTGCCTAGAATGTTTTCTACATTTTCTGAAACCGAAACCAACCCCTCAACTGCCCTCACCATTTGAGCTACCCCTTGTCCAACTTCAATAATTTATTAGCATTTTCAGGATGCTTGCGTTATTCATGGAAAATTTAAGTTAATGACATTGTTTTAAGAAAAGGCTAACCAAATGTTCTAAGAGGTTTTTTTTTTTTTTTTTTTTTTTTTTTTTTTTTTTTTATAAAAAAAATAAAAATCATATGAATGCTTCCCAATGAAATTTTGAATAAAGTTATTATTATTAATTCTTCACACAGTGTCCTAGCTAGTAAGGGCACTGAAGAACAAGAACCTTATTTTTATGGTATCAACTTGTAACTTCAGTGGTTAGAATGAGTTAAGAATTAAGATTTAAGCAGAGCAGACCGTAGATTTTGTTAGCTACAGTCATATTAACTACCTTTGGATATTTCTGAAAACAATAGTACATTTCCCATCAATGCGTTGATTGTGATTGAACATTATTAAGATTGATGTGAACTCTGTCACTATTAAATATAACCAAAGTTTCTTTCCAATTTTACTACCCCAACTACTACTCAGCTAGAACAGTTATTACTTATCTGGTTTCCTTGTCTGTCCTCAACACTACATGCGCATGAAAATGACATTCTTTCTTGTTTGTTGTTATTCTTAGTATTTTTATTGTTATTTCCTGAGTTTTTTATTTTTTATTTTTTATATTTTTATTAGAACAGGGAGATGAGTTATGAAGTCTCTAAAAAATTTCTTTCGTCATCTCTAAGCAGAATCATTAATCATGTTTTTGTTGATACTTATAACTGTATTTAAAAGAAGCAATATTTTTTGATGGCAGAAAATTGTAGAATATAACTTTCGGTATGACAAAAAAGTTTATATCATTTAAGAATTATGATAAGGTAAGAGTCGTTTATAAACATAGTTCTTTCTGAAATTATTAAGATACTTTTTTAAAGACAATCACAATAATCCAACAAGCGTGAAAGGAGATAATACACCATATGTGATCATTTTAATAATTGTTCTTGTTTCTTAATGTCTTATCGCAATAAAACTAGTACTTGTTTGGGTATCATTTGGATTCTTTTAAAAAAACAAACCAAATACATTGGGAAAAAAGATATACATGATTTTCTTTTTTATATAAAAAGTCTATTTATTGATAAATATTTTTTTATATTATCTTTTAAACAAAAATTATCATTTACAACAATTAAATTTATTAATATTTATACAAAAAAAAAATCCTACCTTAGAGGTCATATTTACCATAACTTCTAACTAAATTGTATATGTAAAAACTCTTTACACTCCAATAAACATAAGAATTTAACATAAAAAAAAAATCAAAATTCACAAGCTTATAATTAATTAAGTTCCAGATTTCTATGTAACATTGAAACTACTTCATTGATGTGGAGTTCAATACATCAAATGAAAAAAAATAAAATATATTTCATTGTCTATATGTAGTGGAATTACTAACAAAAAGACTAAAGTAAATTCATCAAGCTATCCTCTGGAATACTGTCTAAAGATGGCTTCCAAGAATCCATTCTCTCATCACCACATTCACCAACCTCTGAAATTCTTCCTCCCCTCAACCTCACAGCATCTAACAATTCCTCCAATGAAGTGTGGTGAGCTTCATCCTTGCACCTCAACATCCTCTTCAACTCTTCCTGAGTCATCACCACTCTAATCCTCACACTTCTACAATTACCTTTACCACTTCCTCTCTCACCACCTTCATAAGAACCATCATTCTCTATAATATTGAACCTCACCTTCTTCTTCATTATGCTGCTTTGATCCACCCTTGGTGCTTCCAACTTGGATGATGGTGGAACCTTTATGATCTTCTCAACTTTGGATGGGGTGGTTTCATAGTTCTCACCATGATCTTGGGCTGATATTTTGTTGCTCCTCAAACAGTTCCCCATGTTAGTAGTAATAATAATAATAATGAAGAATCATATATTAAACTTAAGAAGAACAAGGCATGTGAGAGAGGGTATGAAAAAGTGAGGTATAAATAGAGAGTAGGGAAGAGAAAGCACATGGGGTATCCGGTTGTTGCGCCGGGTGATGGAGATTCTCTTGCTTCTTAACATCATCAATTATCTATGCTTTTTTCATAACTTTTTTTTTTTTTTTTGCAGGCAATATTTAAAAATTCACAATCAAAACTATTGTGTTTGTAGAATATAATTTTTCTTGATTAAATATTATTTTAAAATAAATAATTTATGTTTATAAAAATTATGTTTTGTTCATCAAATATTATTTTAAAATTGATAAGAAAACTATGATAATATCTTGACTCATGTATTTCCAAACTAGTCTTGGAACATCAAATGGATATTTTAGTGGTGGAGACGCGTATGTATGTTACCTTAAGCATAATACTCATGTTCGGAATAAAATATAATTGGGTTCAAATAAGTTACTAATTAAATAAAATTTTTATTGATTTTAAATTAACAGGGACAGGACCGGTTTAAACTTTCAGTTATATATAGGTTGCATTTTTTATTGATTGAATTGTTGAATCGCTACTAACTAATAGTTGTTGACTTGTCCAATTTGTTAAATCTTTTATAATAGTATTCATTTAATAGTTAAATGAATATAGATTAACGTGTAAGACACCGTTACATCGTGAATCAATCAGAAATTATTATTATTATTTTTACAGATGATTTTTTTAATCAATTTTTATAATGATTATTTAAAAATTATATTTAAGATGATTTGTAATTTATCGATGATGTAAAATTTACATAAAAAATGTATGTAAATTAACTGTACTAGTTGTAATAGTTGGACTTGTTTTGGGAAAGTAACGTTTGAACTTTTATTGCGTGGTTTTCCCAACATAACCAAACATAGGATTAGGCCAATTATATTTAGCCCTGCATAGTTCCAATTATAATAAGGTCGAAAATGATGCCTCAAATCACAGCTCAAAAAACGCTAATCTCGGTTCTTCTTAAGTGGTTTTGCAAAATCTTTCTAGTTACTTTCAACACTTTTTAAAAAAAAAATTATAATTCTTTTCTAAACTTCATGATCAGAATATTCAGAGTACTCTTTTATATTTTCTTCAAACTTAATAGAATTTTAAATAATTTATACATTACTATATCGACTCTGCATTACATAAAAGGGGAGCACGAAATTCACTATTTTTCACAATGGAGGATTCAAGCCATTTTATGGACACATACGTGTTTTCTACATATATAAAAGATTCTAACAATTTTTTTTTTTAAAAACCATTTTCTTTCTAAATAATACAGCGTTTAGATGCGTAGCAGTAGGAGATTTAGATAACGTGCTTCTAAATTTAAATCCTCATTATACACTAAAAAAACAAGTGCTTAGACTTCAAATTTTGGATAATACCTGTAACTTAAGAAAAATAAATTGGGGTCCCCCACACAAAACGTTAAATATCAATATGATAGCTTGCACTTTAATTCTGGTGTCCCCCACACTAAAGTTGGGGACAATATGTTGCACCATGAATTAATTAAAAAAGGTCAACCATGTTTTCAGTTCCGTCCATAACAATTGTATTTCAATTCCATTTAACACAAAGTAAAGAACAAAAAAAGATGAAGAAATTAAAACTAGTATTGTTTTAGATAGTTTATAGCAATTTAATTAGCTAGTCTCTTTAAATAGGCAATTGACAATTATATACCTTTGTATTTATATTTTAATCCACCTTCATCTGACTTTACACCGAGTACCACATTCTGTTGTGCAAAATTCAAACCTCGTTCTTATTACGTGGAACAAATTTAGACCCTCCAAGTTAAACAATTAATGCATTATTTAAAATCATTCTAACCAGCTTAAAAAAAATGAATGCATTAGGTCAAATCCTTGAAATGTAAGTGTCGTTTCTAACCCAAACAAATTGAGATCGAAATTCATCTATGGTGACCTACAATGAATGTGGCCACGATTTAAAGAGTCAAAACAAATTTATGTGCCCAGGATAAGGTAATGAAATGTCACATGAAGATGAAGGATAGTGAAGTTAGGTTATAGCACAAGCCATCTTCAGCTTGAGGACACCATTTATTTATTTTACTTTTCGTTTTCTATAAATTACATATGTTTTTTTTGTATTAAAGACAATTTTATTTAACGAGAATCTTATTCAAGTTGAATAATATTATGAGTGACAAAATTCTCTCTCTAAATATTTAATATAATTACATATATATCTAAGAGTTAAACTTGAACGAGTATGGATCCCACAAATTCGATAACACATATCATTTATATTTTTCAATCACGCTGTATTTGGTCCTATTTAGTTTTAGAGTTGTTGATCTGTTTAAGGGTCTTGCGTGTAGGAATAGTAGCAATTGCCAGCCAGATGGGGCATCTCTTCACATGGGATAACTACATCTACATGCTCAAATTTAATGCTTGTGTGTTTTCTTCACATATAGTTTCACACAAATTGTTGGACTCTTGTAGCATGATCCATATATAGTAATTGGGAGGCAATTATGATGCTTCTAACTTAAGATTGTTTAATGTTTTGCAGGGTGGAATTTTAGTTTATTAGTAACCTAGCTCTAAGTTTTGCATGTCAAGCATTTATAACAAATTATTGAAGTTGTAATTATCAAATTTAACGCTAGATGTGAATCAATTTTTGTTTTATCATATTTTATTTTATAATCAAGGTTTGACAAATATTTGACTTTTTAATTGAGTTAGATGTGTTATATTTCAATGAATTAATTACTATTAATTATATATATAATTACTAGTAGGATATAAATATAATTAATACTAAAATTGTTATTTATATAACTGGGTTTGTAAATAGTAGTTTTTTTTAATAAACATGATCGCGAATACTAGATTACTTATCATGCATGTCAAAACCCATAACATTTCTTGCATACGTCATGAAGGGCCGCGCTAATAATCCTTTGATTCAATGAGAGAATGAAGGTTGATGGAATTAAATGATTAGAATTTGGATCCTTTCCTGCAATATTCTCTCTCCAGCCTCTCTCCTGCAATATTAATAATCATTGAATATATTTAATGGTTCAAATTTAATCTTATAATTAATGTAACTTCTTAAATAATTTTTATAAAATTAAATTTGAGTCATTAGATATATTCAATGGTTATTAATATTACAGGATAAATATTGCAGGAGATGATTCAAATTCAAATGATTAATGGGTCCATAGTGTTTAATTTTCATTGTTTCTACAAAGATCACAAATAATGAAATTTGAAGTCTCATCCGATGCTCATAATGATTGTGTGTATATAACTAAGCAAATTCACATCACACACCTAATATTATTATTTTTAAGGTTATACAATATATTAATTAATTTATTTACTATAAAATCATATATAATTTATTGAATTTGACTAAAATAATAAAGTACTGAAATATGAATTATTTATTTAAATTAGTAATAAAGAAAATATTATTTTTACATTAAAAAGAAAATTCATAATATTTTTAATTCGATAATAGGATATACATTATTTAAATTAAAATACTTCACTTTTTTAATAAATAATATATAATTTTAAAACTGACAGTAAAAATTTAAATATAATTTTTACGGACATATTTTAAATTAATAATAAACATATGTGTTTTCCTATGAAAAATATATATTTCTTCGAATTGAACAGGATACAAATATGTATAACATAATTATTTTTCTGATTGTTGATAGTGTTGAATATAGTGACAAAAACATGAGTGTTGAATTAGTTATTTATGATTACTTGCAGTGAATAGAAAAAGTTGTTAATGAATGGTAACATGGGATTAACTAACGAAGCTACCCTCCACATGCCATTCAATCCATCACGTGTTTCTCACGTGATCATCCCTGATAATGTGCTTTGCAACTTGCAAGTGCCAATGCCATCTCTCTCTCTCTCATATGTCTCAACTCAATTGTGTGTGAAACACTGAAAAGGGCTTTCTTGCATTTCATTTTCTTCGCTATGCACTTCACTTCTCTCTCTCTTTTGGGTTGCATTGAAGCATTTTTTTGTTTGAGATTCTGAAGTGAGGAGCAAGAGCAACCTTCTTAATTTAATGCTTACTTTCGGATTCATTGTATTGGTTGGTGACAAGCTGCAACTATGAAGAGATTGCTCTCTCGCTGTTTCCTTCTTCGGATTACTGTGCTTCTTCTTCTTCTTCTGTGTATGTGTTGTTTGTACTTTGTAGCAGATATCTGCATGACCCTTAACTGTTAATTTAACTCTTTGTTGTTTAAATTGTCATTCAGCTTTCCAAGTTTGCATCTTGATGGTTGGGTTACTAAATTTCTGTTGGATATGATACTGAATTTGCAATAAGCAATGCAATTGTACTTGCATCTTAAGTAGAATTCTATGTATTGATTGTTGCTATTAATATACTTTGGCTATAAACCTTAATACCCTTCATACAATTTCCCAATGAAGTGTTCTTCTTTTGTGCATTGTAAAATGCCAATGTGCTACCAGCGCATTATTCAACTTTTCATGCTGTATAATTTTTCTGCATGTACTTGATAGAATTATGCAGTGTGTCTGATGTCTTAATGTATGCTGAATGAGTCTACTTATTTTGCTGCCTTAGGCAATGGTAGAGTATTTCATTTTCTTCTAGAAGTATTGTTCCTTAAGCTGAAAATTGCCTGTATGCAGTTATGAACAAGTCTCAGGGCTCTCCAATCAGAGTCGCAGAATATTCGTTTTCTATCACTACTAAGGTTGATGCGTTATCTCCTGCCATCTCTCCAAGTGCACAGCCACAGCCCTTTATTCCTCTTATAGCTCCTTCCCCGTTGAGACCTTTCACAAATAATTCTGTGCCTAAGTTATCAGGTATGGTTTACTTTTCCTTTTCTGTCTGTCACTGTGAGAACTTACAGTATGATTTTTGTTTGCTAAGTTCTTGTTTTCACATATACTGCCCACCCTTTGAGACATTGTAAATTTGTAATTGTTGGTTGTTGAAATTATGGGGTTTTAGGTATAAAGGGAGGAAGAGAGATAAAAGAGAATGAAGCATTAAATTGATTTTAACTGAGATGTGTTACAATGTATTGATTTGATGTCTATAAAACCTAGACCACTAATTCTTATTAATACTAATCATAATCTTAATTAATTAGGGAAATAAATCATGATAAGATAAGGAAACATGGTAACTAATCCTAAGAGGCGTTTATTTCACAGATTACTTCATTCCCAGGAATGTAAGCTTGAGAATTTAATATTCTCATATTACAAGTTTTGAAAAATTATTCTCAAATATTATTCACTGAAAAGTTATCCTATCATGTTTTCTACATTTTTATTCCCATGTTGAGAGTGGGAAAAATGATATTCCCAGGGGAATATGGTGTTAGATTTCTTCTTAAAATCAATTAGTATTAAGCGAAGTTGCCCAACAAATATATACATCGCACTCGGAGAATTGAGGCAAATGATTGTGGGACTTCTCAACATATGGGAAGTTATGTTTTGACACACTTGTAATTTTTTTCTTATTATTTTTATTTAAATTATTTTCATTTTTAAATAAGATATGAAAGTTATTTTCTTATATTCTAACATTGGTGAATAGAGGGGAGCAAGGGCAGAGCCAAGGTTTTATAGGGAGGCCAAGCCCAAAGTAGATTAAAATATCGTCAAATATTTAAGTCAATGACTATCTAATTACAATACGATATAGGCATGAAGCATGAGTACAGCTGAAGGATGCTGTGTGAAATTAGAGTGCAGTAGTCAAAGTGTAACACTGGTGAGTTTAGTGCTATATGGTAAGGTGCAAAAATATGGGTTTGTACCTGAAGACTGGTACTTTTTTTTCTGAGTAAAAGGTGAAGTACAAGTGCAATGGAGTGAAGATTCAGTGGCATTGGTGCAACACATGGGTTTGTGCAAGTGCTGTGGTGCTTAGTTTGTCCTCTCCAGTGGTGTGTATGGTAGTGCTATGGTAATTGGTGAGTTCAATTTGTTGTGTTCATGTGGGTAATGGATCTGAGATGAAGTTGCTGCTACGTGGGAAGATTGTGCAGGCTGTTGTGAAACCTTGACTGTGAGATGTGGTAGAAGAGTGACAACGAACTTAGTATCATAATTCATGTCTGACAAAAAAATGTAAAAGTTTGGGGATGGGGTTAGACCATGGATCTTATCCGCTCCCTCCACACTTGGAGGAAAACATATCTGGGTAAATAAAACAGCTAGTCTCTTATGACAGTTATGTATTCAAAAATGTGTTCAAGTCCTTCATTCTTTGGGTGGATTTGGCTATCCTTTCAAATTATTAGAGGGTAACTCTACAACTATTCCTAGCTTCATTATATGATATAAATCTATCACTATGAAATGGGACTATATATTTAAATGAAATCTTGCAACCAAAGAGTAAAATCACTTTATTCTTTCTTGAACATGCTATTGCATGTGCATCCTTAGTGCATGTACTTATCTTGAAGTGCTTTGAATTACTAACCTTCCGGTTATTGAGATGACCTAGATTTCCTTTTTACATCCAGGTCTTTGTTCATTGAATTTCTCAGCTGCTCAAGATATAATGACCACAACTGCTACTGATTGCTGGACTTCCTTTGCTCCATATTTGGCAAATGTTGTATGTTGTCCTCAATTTGATGCTATGCTGGTGACCCTCATAGGGCAGTCTAGCAAATACTCAGGGGTGCTAGCTTTGAACACTACTCACGCTAGTCACTGCCTTTCTGATGTCCAGAAGGTCCTGGTCAGTCAAGGAGCAAATGGGGACCTAAAAAATATATGTTCAATCCATCCAACAAATCTCACTGAAGCCTCTTGTCCTGTTGTTTTTGTTGACGAATTTGAGAGTATTGTAGACACTTCAAGACTTCTGACCGCTTGTAGAAAAATTGATCCTGTAAATGAGTGTTGTGATCAAGTTTGTCAAAATGCCATACATTATGCTGCTAGAAAAATTGCTTTGAATGATTTGTCTAATTCAGATGGAAACCATAGCTTGCCTGGGCCGACAGCTAGGATCAATGATTGTAAGAATATTGTCCGTCGTTGGCTGGCTAGTAAACTTGATCCATCCACTGCAAATTGTGTTTTTAGAGGACTCTCAAACTGCAACCTAAACAAAGGTGAGCAAGGAGAAAAAAGGAGAAAATATTAAAAAAAAATACATTCTCCTTATATCACGTTTGATTATTACAATTTTGGCTAATTTATTGGAATATAAAGCATACATCTGACAATGTTCAATGTTGTTATAATACTTCACTCAGAATGCCCATTGACCTTTCCAAATGTCACAAGTGTTGTGAAAGAATGCGGGAATCTCATAAATAACCAAACTGCTTGTTGCAAAGCCATCAAAAGTTATGTGTCCTATTTGCAAGAACAGAGCTTTGTAACCAATCTGCAAGCCTTGAAATGTGCTGTATCACTTGGAAAGAAATTGCAGAAAGAAAATGTCTCCGGAAATGTTTATAATCTTTGTCATATAAGCCTGAAGGACTTTTCTCTGCAAGGTTGGCATTGTCATATTTCCCTTGCTTAGGAAACTTCTATTTTACCCTTTCTGCCTATCTGCAAGCACTGATACTGACACTTGTCCTGTTATGTTGCTAACGGTTGATGGATTTTCCCTTGGAGCAATCAGTTGGATTGCAAGGTATGAAATTTTTATTGATATTGTTTTGCTGCTGAAATAAAGATAAAGTTTGTGTTTTTTTTTCCTTGTTCCTCTCATAAAAAATTTGGTGTTTTTATAATTATCAAATTTAAATGCCACTTAGAAATGAATGTAACTCGGGGTTATATGAAAATATAAAGTAACTTCATTTAGGGTCTGTTTAGATAATTTTTTTTAGAAACATTTCTATGAGAAAGAAATAGAAAGGAAAAATTAAATAGGTTTTTCCATAAGTTAATTAACTTATGCACAAGCTAATTTGTAGAATCTCTCTCATATAGTTTCTCCAAAAATTTATTTTTAACTTGAGCATAAGCTAGCTTTAGTTTATGAAAAAACTTGTCTTATTTTATTTTTCCTTCTTTTTATTTTCTCCTAGAAATGTTTCTGACATCCAAACAAGTCCGTAGGCATTATAATGGATAAATTTTCACACAATTTATCAATAATTTCAGCATAATATAGTCAAACACTTCTTTCTTGACAACACTTGAAGGCAACTAGGTGATCTCTTGTATAGTTATAAATGGAGAAAAATATAGTTGTTACTTTAACCAATACTTTTTATTGATATAAAAATATATAGTTTGCACTTTATATATCAGATGCTTCTAGAGACTGCAGCTAATTTTCTTTGGCATTGGAGTATCTAACATTAATCAATCATCTTGATTTCATCTAGAATCTGGCTGCCTTTTGCCGAGTATGCCTTCAGATGCAGTATTTGATGAAACTACAGGGATTGGATTCATTTGTGACCTTAATGACAACATTGTAGCTCCATGGCCCACAACATCGTATCTGTTTCCATCCTCATGCAATAGATGTAAGTATAAGCTTCCCGCCTATATCATATTTTCCCCATGTACAACACTGGATTGTACTTTGTTAACATTTTGATTTTTGATAATGTCCAAAGACATATCTTCACTCTGCACCATGTCTAATTGATTTGTTCCTTTTATTTTATGGCACCGCAGCTACAAAACTTCCATCTCTTCCTACAGCGACATCTTCACAAAATAGTAAGTACCATTCTACTGGACTGCTAAGAACTGGTTTTTTAGGTCTGATCTTCTCTTCATTTTCAAAGCAATGGTAGTTGTAAGATATAGGGTCAGTTTGTTTTGCATGTATTTTCTCTCAAAATCATTTTTATTTGTCACAAATTTGATTCTTAGACATACAACTCCAGAATTTACCCAAGCAATTCAACAAGTACTGTCAAAAAAAATTTTCTCGGACAAGAATGTGATTATCAAGTCTAACCAAACCAGTAAATAAAATGTTCCTTCTCTCTTCTTTCATGTATGGTCTATTAGACTCTATTTGGATAACTTTTCCATAAACACTTATCGGAGAAAAAACCAAGAAGGTTAAAATGAATTCTCCCATAAACTAATACACACTTATTTTATAGAAGCTCTCATTTAACATTTTCGGAAGCTGAGGTGCATTTAACTTTTGGGAGAAGCTTAATTTATTGTAGTTTCTTATTTCCTTGTCTTATGAGTATTTATTATCTAAACAAAACTTTAATCATTAAAGAGGTAGATGTCTAATATAAGAGCTTTGAATTCAGTTTGTATTTTCATTTAATGTGATTCAGATGTTTTCCTGCTGTTGCATAGTCATGACCTTTAAGGGATGAATGGAATTAACAAAAATCTATTTTGACAGTGACCGCCCCTCACCCCCAAAACTACACACAAAACACACAGACACAAAAAAAAGAAGAAAATCAGTAACGACAGGATGTGGAAGTTGGAGCATGTGTGTACTACTGTAATTTCTTACTTTCATGTTAACATATGTATGATGTGGTGTATTAAATGTTGCAAATTTTCCAGATAATCTTTTACTAAAACAGAAACTTATAGCATGTTGTTCATTGAGTTAAATTACACCATTCCCTGTATACACCAGCTTAAAAATTCGCAGTAAAGCCTTCCAGAAGAAACCTGGACAATGATTGAAATGTTTTTCATGTATTTTTTATTCTTGAAGAAAAATGTAACACTAAAAAATAAGATGAAATGAGTATATTTATTTATACATCATCTTAAGAATTGGAATTGAGTCAGCTATCTACTTTAGCTTAATCATCGTGGGACTTCTGTAAGGATAAATGGATTATTAGACAATTTAATTCAGTGCACTGGAAAATTGTTCTACTTGATGGATACCTATGCATTTTTATTGATGAAAATCTACTTTGAATTCTTATTTGTTGCAGGTCTTTACATTAATACCTTGGTTTTGCCTCTCCTCTTTACCTCTGTACTACTTCCCAGGAGGCTTCTTTAACCTTGGTGTTCTCTGTATTTAAGTTGTTTTGGCTACAAGGGTTTACACATAAGATTGCAATTCTTTTTCTAACGAAGGACTAAGTCCTTTTTCGTATCCAATCATCCAATATGTTCATATTGTCATTAGTTAATGAGTAGAAGAATCCTACTTTGCGATAGCCTTTCTGGTAGCTTCTTAATTGTATTCTATTACCATATCATTGTTTCAATATTCTTTGAAATTGTAATAAGTTTTGTTTCCTTATAAAGAAATAGTATAAATATAAAGAGGATTATCTAAGTTCTTTCTCTATACTACACTATACAATTTCGTTCCTGTTTTACCATTTTTTTTTTGGCATATAGGATTGATTTTGGGTGGTGCTTGGGTTGTGGGGTTGGCCACTTTTCCACACCCAGAACAATAACAATGTGAAGTGACTTTCTATGAGTCCCACCATTGTTATTGACTAGACCTTATCGCTTAGCAGCATATATATGCAGTGACTCTAACAATTATAATAATTGAATTCAAGTAGTACGTGCTATCATTTTCCTGTAACCTATGAGTAATAGAGGAGTGAGCAGTAATGTGCTGGCCACAACCAAGGTGTTAGTAAATGAATGATTATTTCACCTGAAAGATAAACAATTATGAATCTATAGAAACAGATACTTAAATTTTTCAAGCTCTACCTTTAATTGTCTCATTGTGTTCAATATTGTGTTTCTACTTTTTTTTTTTCACCTGGTACAAGCTATCTTGAACTTTCAGGAATTAATTTGCTTACAAAAGCTCTACAGTTAGTTTTTTTTGTTAGTTTTGGTAACCACGTGATTATAGCCTTTGACATCTTAGGTATGCCCACAAACTTTGGTCTTTTGTGCTGATAGGATTAATCCTAGGTAGGTCTAAGTTTAGTTACAATTGAAACTCCAGGTCTCTCCTTAACATGTATTTTGTGGGAATTGAACCTAGTTTCTTTCCCAAGCTGTAGAGTTTGTTTTAGTAGTGTTTGGCTTAATTTATTTTAGGTTTTTCTTTTTAGATTTACATATCACATATAATTTACTTTTGGTTATACTTTAATTTAAATTTAAAGTAACTTTTAATTTCAAAAATTTTAGATTAAATGATATCTATGTTCGAAAGTGATAACATGTAGACAACAAAATTTGTAGTCAACATATTATGTACTATATATTTCTAATAACTTTTGCGTGGACCAAATACATGGAAAAAAATATTTATAATAACTTTAGCATGTAAACTTAAAATGTGTTATTAATTAAAATATTAAAAATTAAATAATTATTATTCAACTAGTTTTGGAAATTTTTTTTGAATAATAATTAGTATAGTTTTAAAATATTTTATTATTTTTATAATTTCAAAAAAAGTAACTATACAAGTAAATATAATTTTCTGTAATTTAGTTAAAATTTAATTTATAATTTGTAAATGCTAAAACTTTAATTAAAATTTATATTTTTTTGAAAAGTTATATGTAACTAGTATTTTAGTCTATATATTTCACAGACTAAACATTTATTATATATAATTAAAATTTATAATAAATTATATATATAAATAGATATTATATTGAATATATAAATTATATTTAAAATTTGTGTACATAGATATTTTTAAACATTAATATTATATTTTATATTTTAGATAAATAATTTATATTGTAACACAAGATTATTTTTAATTATTGATGATTTATTTTAAAATTAAAATTTAATTTATAAATAAATATGATAAATAAAAAATTGAATTAAAAAGGAAGTTAAGAAAATTCCTAAAAATGCTCCCACTGAGAAATAGTTCATAAAACGCTCCCATGTAAGATAATTGTTTGTATTTGAATGTATAGAAGTTGATTTTAACAAAAGAGTAATTTTGTTATTTAAATATAATTTATATTTTATTTATGGACAAATGAATCATTAATCGGAGTGAAACTATCAAATCTTTTAAATAAATTCAAGTTAATGAATATTTTTCACTAATAATATGATTAATTTAAAAAAATTGATATTTTAAGTTCTATCGTATCATCATCTTATCCATGTCAAATATAGGATAAGAAAACATATTTTATACCACTCTTATTATATTATTTTCTTATCATATTTTCACATTTTATCCTACATATTGACCAAGTGATCGGTTCAACGAGTATGATGAAGTTGGTAAGTGAATCTGGATATAAGATTTCTTGTATCGAAAATCGTCCTAATGATGGATCCATATATATAAGAGCAACTTCCTAGTAACATTGAGGGTTAAGAGGTGTGTTCTACTACCATGATGTAAGATCAAAAAACGATCTTAGATCCCTCAAGAATCTATAAGTTTTAATGATAATAAACAAAATATTTTCATAAGAAGAGACTATTTCAGATGAAGCAAACATTATATTTCGTCTGTAAGATGAAATACATTAGACGAATCATACAATCTGACTCTCTACTAAATTTATTTCTCATTATCAAGTCAAATTATCATTTAGAGTATTGAATATTTTATTCCTTAACAAATTAAATGAAACAACTTCCTTGAAGACACCAAAAGTTGTTAAGAATGGAAAGTCAATCTTTGTGTCAGAAAAGAAAGAGAAAAATCTCAAAAATCACGAAAAAACACACAAGAACTTTGAACGTGCACACTGCTCTGATTTAGCCACTACATTTCATCCTACCTAATGAAATGATGATAAATAGCTGCCAAGATCAGATAAGAGATGAACATTTTCATGCAATGAATTAAATGTTTGTAGCGATGACTAATTTACTCCTCTCTCTCTTGTCTCGAAGAGAAGACATACGAAGTATCTTGAGAATATTGCTCAACGATCATTTTCTTCCAAGATACTATATAAAGGATTCTTAATCAAGACAACATGAAGAAGTAAGAAAATAAGAGAGACAGGAAATGAAGTTACCACATCATGAAAATTTTCTAAGTGTTCCTTGTAAATAAATTCTGTCTTGTACAAATTATTTGTGCTTAATTTTCATAGCATCATGTCTAGAAGAGACGAAGCTATCCCTGTAACTCTTTCAAATTTCTATTTGTAAGGATTGAAATTGAAGAGACTTGTAGTTAAAAGAATACTTGGTTATTAAGCTTGGAGAGGCTTATTTGTTAAATAATACTTGGAGTTGTTTGCTTGGGGAGGCAAGTAAAAGACTACATAGGATTGTGCCAAAAAGTGGCTTATTGAAAGAATACTTGTATCTTATGAAAGATAGTGAAACTTAATCTAGTTGTATTGAGAATTGGATGTAGTCTTTGTGTTTGACACAAACCAATATAAAAGATTTGTGCTCTTTTATCTGTTGCATTTCAGTACTGTGTTTGTCAAGTTTTTACTAGTTCAATATTTTTAAAAATGCGAGTTTTTGATATACAGTATTCAACTCCTCCTTCTAATATGTATCTTTTCTCCAACACATGAGTTAATGATAGAACGACGGTACACAGAGCATGACAAAATTCTATGGACTATTATCGAATATATTCGTGAATTGATAACTTTCACTACAAAAGAGAGTAATCCATAATAAAAATATTAAAAAATATTTGTTAATTATAGTATGTAACAACTATTTGCATTAATTGAATATCACATATATACTATCCTTAACCTTACTTAGATCATAAGAGTTTAATGACTTGCTATTTGTTAGCTTAAACTCCTGTACATGATCTTTTAAATAAAAATTAAAAGTTGTTTTCTTTTGATAAAATATTCAAAATAAAATAAAAATATAGAACAACTAATTAATAACTTTAATTGAATAGCATTTCTATCTTTAACGTTATTAGAATGATTTAATGATTAGTTATTTGCTAGTTTAAATCCTAATATAAGTTTTTTTTTTCATTCTTTAAATAAAAATATATGAAAAAAATGTCTTTTTCATATATAAAAAATTAAAGGATCAAAAAATAATTCTTAGAGGTAAAATAAATATTTGTAAAATTATATAGTTTCCTACAATTAATTAAAGGTATCATTTTTTTTAAAGGATTTTTCAATTTTTTTTCCTCAAAATAAAATATCGGTGGTGACCTCATTAAAAATATATTTGTGTCATTTCCGTTATGATTTCAATTATGACAAATCAAAGTTTCACATCGATCAAATAAAAGGATGAACATAGGTTCATAAACATACATATGTTTCTATTGATATGAGACATTTTGAGTGATGACTAAAAAAAAAAACCATGAGAACTTAGACTCAAAATAAACAATATTTTACCATGTGTGTGGAGATATGTATGTGTATGGAAACCCTCTATGCACAATAACCATTTAATGTAGCTCCTACTCTTTCGCTGCTGCTATAGCCAGGATTGTCCCCACAATAACCATCTTAGCTACCAGTGCAAATGATGTTTCTAAATCAACCCCTTCAACTTGATGATTGCCAAAGATCACCAATCTAGCATTAAATTGCTCCATAATTCCATCAGAGTGATACTTTATCATGTACACCCACTTACAACCAAGTGCCTACTTTTCAGTGGGTAATGCTTTAGCACCCATGTCTTATTGTTTTCAAGAGCATGAATTTCAATTTGCATAGCCTCTCTCCACCTATCATCCTTTACAGCTTTGAGAAAATACATTGGTTCCTGTTCTGATGTATTAACTATAAGAAAATTTCTCTATCACAATGAAAATTTATCACAATTCACATAATTTGCTATAGGATAGGGTGCACCTGGATGCATTAAAGAGTATGGTTTTTAACAATCTTATCATGGCTATTTGTTGTTCATCTTGAAGTAGAAAACCACTTGTTTATGTTAATGATTTGATAATTTCTAGAAATAATAAAATTATCATCTAGTAGTTCAAGTCCTATTTAAATTATTGCTTCCACATGAAAGATTTAGGAGCCTTAAAGTATTTTTTGGGAATTAAGGTTGCTAAGAATCCCATTGATATTTTTCCATGTCAATGTAAATACGCCTTGGATATAATATATGAAGTGGTGCTACTAGAAGTCAAGCTTGCCAATATTCCTTTGAAACATAACCATAACTTGACGTACATTAGTAGATGGTCATTTTCTCGATAATCTAAAATAAAAAAGTATAGGCGCTTAGTAGGTTGTGTGATATATCTATGTTTCACTATACTAGAATTGTCCTACTATGTCCATACTCTCTCAATTTATGCAGCAACTGAAGGAAGAACATTGGCAAGTTACACTAAGGGTTGTTTACTATATGAAAGGTAGTCCAAAATAAGGTATTTTGGTGCATCATGATTGTGAATGGGTGGTGTGATTCCAACTAGACAAGTTGCATTTAACTAATTAAAAGATCTATCATTGGGTGATTCTCCAGTTTCTTAGAAGATTAAGAAGCAACATAGATTGTCACGATCATTTGTAGAAGCAAAATATAAATCTATAGCGATAACCATTTGTGAATTGAAGTGGTTGAAAGAGATTTTGTCTAATCCAAGTGTGATAGACTCTACACCTTGTGGTAGCTAAGTAGCATTACATATAATTAAGAATTCGATTTTTAAGAGTGAACCAAACACGTTGAAATCGATTGTCATTAGAGATGAAGTATTGAAAGGTCGCATACAAATGTCTTGAACAAACCTCAATTTAATTATTTTGTTGATAAGTTAGGCATTCAAAACTTTCATGCCTCAACTTGAGGGGGTAATAGTAATTTGTTGTGCATATATAGGTATACATAATTATACATGACTCATATTTATAATGGAATTGAAAGACAATATTAGAGTAGAATAGATTAGATTTTGGACTACCTATTTGTTAAATTACAAACTAATTAAGTTGGAAGTGAATAGTTATGCCATCATAGTTTATATATATCTAATATAACTCTATTTCTTATAATAAACAATAGAAACAAAGTCACATATCTATATTTTTTATATTAACTTGTCATAAAATCGATAGATTGGTGAATTAAATTTTTTCCACGACTTTTTACATACCAAATTTATGTAAGTCGTCACTTTTAAGTTTTAACAACAAAAATTATTTATTTTATTTTTAGTTAGAAAATTTCCTCAATGGTTTTGGCAGAAGAGACCAATCTTGATGTCACAAACGTGATTTTGGCACAAAACAAAAGAAACAAGTTATTATTATTATTATTTACATGTACATGACGACTTAAGTATTTCTATTTCAGAACTGCTTACGTAATTAATTAAGATTTAAGACACATGACTCACTTCATAGTCACTGCGTGTGAAAAATTCTCAAAATGTCTTGCATTTGCGAACTTACCATGACATTTCCGTCCTTTTCATTTACATTTATTCAATTTATTTTTCTGTAGAAATTGAAGTAGTTCATGATATTATTATAATTGAGATGAGAACGGGCTCAATTTGATTTCTAGCACAGAAAATCTATTTTGGTTTTTGTGGTGTGGTGAGGCAAACTAATCGTCATTGTTTCGTCATAAGATCAATTATATGAATGGGCATATCTGATGTGTATGATTCCATAATTAATACACAGTGAAGTCTCTATACTTACAATATGAAGACAAAATCAAGCTTCACCAACCTAGGAAAAGCAACAAATTAAGAAAATTAATGTTCGCTTTCTATGACCAAATAATCAAAAACATTTATATCTGACCATAGGAAGAAAGCCAACTACCCCTAGTTGGAATTCAGCAATAATTTTAATTGCGATTATAAATTATTTTTGGTGTGTGAAAAGTTTCATATTGTACTCATACAGATATATTGAATAATATGCAGGTGTAGAAGACTATTTTATAAAATTTTAAATTAAATTATAGTATAAATTTGATTTATTATTTAATTAACTTATGATTGAATCATTAAGGCCAATCATGTTGTAGAAAACTATAGTAATATATATATATATATAGTATTTTAAGTTCAAATTCTGTCGTTATTATCGTAATTCTTGTAAATAAAAGAATTAACTCATAACTCAGTAATAGAGTGGTGCAAGTATCTGGACACTAGAGGATATTGGAGACTTAGACTATCATAATATTGGAGACGTGCTAATGTTAGATTCATTGTCTTAGTGGTCCAAATAATGGGCATACAAGGGAACATAATTAAGACAGAGAACAAGACTGGACAGTTGATCTTACGTGCAATTTCGGTGGCTGAAAATTTTTAAGCTAATTAACAATCACGTCTATTAAATAATTTGGGAAAATAAGGATCAAAATTTCCAACATGAAATTAAATGAATTATTTGTCTTTTACTGGTTGAATTAAAGAGAACTTTCAATATGCAATTTGTTGGCTGCAGAATGGTTCTTCATTCTTTCGTATCATCATGGATTCTAAAATGTCAAACAATCCCTCTCTACATACCACTTATTCTTACAATAATTGTATCAATTATTGCAAGGGTACCACTCAATTTTTTTTTACAAACACTACACCAAAACTAGTTTTTTTGTGGCAATTAACTTATTATTTAGCGGCCATATAAATGGCCATAATTTTTTTACCAGCATTTAATTAATGGCTGGTGTATCCAGTGTCGCTAATACTATTACCGGCATTTATATAAAATGCCGGTAAAGATCTACTAAATTGTCGGAAAAACTTATTTTTTTTAGTGGCAATTCTAGTAGCCATTTTAAAGGCTATTAAAAGTTATTTTTTTCAATTGTCTCCTTTACTTTAAATAATTTATATATTCCTATAATTTCATTTTCTAAATTCATAACTTATATACTTTTTTATCTCTACTCGATATGAGATTTGTAAGATGAGAGTTGTCTTTTATTTATATATTTTTTAATTTATTTTTTAATTATGTTGTCTTTTAAGCGATGTGAGATTTATAAGGTCAAAGTTGGTCTCTAATTGTTTTATAGCACTATAATTGTTTTATAGCACTATTGAAGTTGGTAACAATGAGTGATTTGATACCAATTTAGAATAGTGAATTAGGAGTTAATCCTATAAAATGAACCTGTAAGGTGATAGTTATTACTCACTTATATACTATTTAATTATCTTATCTCTAATCAATGTGGGACTTAAGTTTTTTCTAAATAATTGTCGCTAATAGTAAACTTTAGTGTAATATAAATATATTTTTAGTGACTATTATATATTAGCCATTAATATTTTTACATATGGTGGCAATTAAATTATTGTCATTAAATAATTGTCATTAAAAATAAATTTTGTCGTAGTGAAACAATCTTTGAATAATTACATTCAAAATTCCATGTTCAACAAAAGAAGACAGACACGTTCATTGATATGCTTTAATATTTTGAAAGGAATAGGTTGTTAATAGAACATCTTTGCATTATTATTACACAGTCCAACAGTGTGTTTTGCAGTTAAATTTCTTCTAAATGCCCGTTAAAATAAAATCAATAACTACTTGCTTCTTAATTTTATAATTTGAAAAGTGGAAATTCCCGATTGCATCTTTTAAGATATAGATCCATATCGGTCAATAAGTCTTGTATCTTACAAGGAAACTTAAGTCAAACCCTTATGAATCCATGCATATAAATTATCAGTTGATTGTTTTGTCACAATAATTATAAATGAGTTTGTTTGCTAAATTAATTTGATATTTTATTATGTCTATTAAATTTATATAACAAAAGGGGAGGATTTTTCATACCTAACACACAAGATATAATTGTTCAAAAAAAAAAAAAAGATTGGTTAGATTTTCTATTTTTATTGAGTTTACTCATTTTTGAATTTTTTTTTTAACAATTCTAAGTTTCAGATGTAGTATTGAAAGTTAGATAGAGATTTCGGGATATTTGATAGCTTTTCCAATAAAGAAAGTCTTTTTGTTTGTTCAAGCCATGTAACACCTCTTAGATTTGATATCTGAGTAGTTTCACTCCATAATACTTCATACGGTAATATTTCACATAGTATCATTTTACACAACTCTTTGTTGGTTAGAACCCTTCACTGGTTGGAATCTTCTGTGAATAACATTTTTTGAGATGTTCGTCCACCTCTAGGATCAATGATTGGTTCCACAAATCAACACAAGACTTTTCAGCATTTTTTGTCTTCACTCACACGCTTTCTGAGAAATTTTCTAGAAGGTTATCCATCTCTAAATTATTTCAAGTCAAGCACACTTAATTGTGAAATTCTTATATGATGAGCTACCAAAAAGTATATATATCTTGTTAATATAATAAGTAGTACAAATTAATTCTTTTAAATCATTCTCAATTATATAAACTCATACTTATACAATCTTTGTATCTCTCTCATTTCAGTGTGTACAAATTGTTACAAGACGAACCACATGTCTCTTATAGTAGATTTACCTAAACATTTAAGTTGTGTATATATGAGGGTCTTGTATTCTAAATTGTACTATAATTCTATAACTAATAATTAATTATTTTTAGTTTATCTTTCAATATAATTGGTTATTCATTTGATTTTTAATAATACAGGTTTTTTTTAGTGACATACTTTCAATTTTGAAGTGATTTTTCTCACAATCTATTAATAAAATTAGTGGAAATTTGGGTTTAGGATTCAGGTTCGTAGCTAGTTTTATTTTTTCAAAATAGAAATAACACATTTAATTATATTATATTATATTATATATACGATGGCGTAACATTTAAAAAGATAGTTGCTAGAATCAAAACCCATATGTTCCGGATATGATAGTACTTGTGAAATTGGAAGGTGAAGACATGTAATCATGGAGGTCGGATGTAATAGTGCTTGTGAAATTCGAAAGTGAAGACATGTAATCATGGAGGTCCAAATTAACTGATACATATATTGGTTTAAAAGATAGCTTCCTACAATACCTATAATTAGGGTTTAGGGTTTTGACTTTCAGATTCAAAGATTAGTTTTGCTTTTTTCAAATAATAAAAGTGTAAACACATTTAATTATATACTATGTCATATATATGATTGGTGTAGCATCTAAAAAAATAATAGTGCAAGAAGGAAAATCTAGATGTTTATGGGATATATATGATTGGGCCTACGAAACTGGAAGGGTAAGTATTCGAAATACATATATTGGTTTAAAAGATAGTATTCGAAAATATAGTTAAGGATTAGAGTTTAGAATTCGAGTTCAAATTATTTTTGTTTTTTAAAAATAGTAATAACATATTTAATTATATTATATCATATATGATTTAAATATAGTTACTAACATGACTAAAATACTTATAAAATTTTCTTTAAAAAAACAAATCAAGTAAAATGAACCACTAAGATAATTCAGTAATAAAATGTTGAGATAAATGTACAAAGATTTAGGTTAATTTAATCTATATTATCATTGTCTTAATTATGTTTACTAATAAAAAATTAAAATGAAATAAAATATTTAAAAACCAAAACACTATATAGTCATTCATTTGCATGTATTTCTATGTCACTTTTTTTTCCTACTCATTTTCTTTGTCTCTATTATTTTTTATTACACCACTTATCATGTATGTAATTTAATTTTTCTCTCTTTATCTTTTCTTTTTCTCTATATCTCTCTCCTTCATAAACTCTAATTCATAAGAAAAAAATTTACCTCTTATATTAAATATGAACTATTATCTTATATGACAACCTTTAAGAAATTTTTTTTAAGGAAAACATTTTTAGAATTTTTCTATGAATTGTTCTTAAAATTTTTCTTAACTTCTTATTAATTTTAATTTTTCTTCATAACACTTATTTATAAATTAAATTTAATATTTTTAAAATAATTTTTTAATGATTAAAAAATAATTTTATATCATAATATAAATTATTTATCATAAATTTAAAATATAATTTATATATTTAAACTATCCATTTATACATATTTTAAATATAATTTATGTATTCAAATTTATTTGTATATATTATTATAAATTTTGTTTATCTATTTTTATATATAAAGAGATTTTTTTTTATTTTCGTGTACATTATACTTTAAATATTATTAACCTTTTAAATAAAAATAAAAATCTGTTAAATGGAGGTTATAAAAAGTTTAAAAAAAATTAGTGCATGATAACTACATATTACTCTAATGACATGAATAGTTAAATAAGGACATAAAAAAGTACCTTTTTGTATAAAATAAACATTTTATACATTATATAGTTTCACTTCACCCAATCTCATGGTATTGCAGTAACCGGTAATTCATCTTGACCATTTCTTTATTTATGCAAAAGATTGTCCATTGGTGATCCACTTAGTATATGTTTAGAAAATCGTCCACACACCCTTAATATTCACATTTATTTGAGATAATACACCGCTAATTATATGTTTTACGGGTTCACCTAGATTTACCCCTCTAAACAGTATATAATCCGATAGAATCCTAAAGTTGAAAGCACCCTTTCGTGGCTGAGCCTCGTGGTGCAGCAGAGGGAAAAACGTTTAATCTATACATGCCACAAAGTCTAACATACACAAGTTAGTTTCCAATATGGGTTCTACATCAGTGGACAAGGAAGTTGATGAACCTTTGCTGCTCTCAAGCCAACCCCCATCATCACCTTCAAGTTTCACTTCAAAGCACGGTTCAGACGGTGAACTTGAGCGAATACTCACAAACACCAACGTCCCTTTTCGGAAGCGCATAGGAGCCGCAACATGGGTGGAGTTCAAGCTCTTGTTTCACCTCGCTGCTCCTGCTGTCATCGTCTACCTTATCAACTACGTCATGTCCATGTCCACCCAAATCTTCTCCGGCCACCTCGGTAACCTCGAACTCGCTGCTGCTTCCCTCGGAAACAACGGCATCCAAGTCTTCGCTTATGGCCTCATGGTACTACTCAATCATCCATTCATCTCAACATCAATTCACATGCAATCCAATCTTATTAATCAACTCTTTTTCAAGACTAAACATATATAAAATATTTTATATTAATTAAGTCTTTCTGTATACAAAATTAAAAATACTTTTTAAGAGTTTCTCTACTTAAAATAAAGAGTGTTTTTCAGATAAGTTTTTCAAGAGAACTTTTGCACTCGTATCTAAACAGACTTATTATCATATATAATAAGACTACTATTGAATCACTGCTACAAGATGTTTAGTTATGCAAATTTTTACGTTGGTGATCCCTAGTTTTCAACATGAAAGTAGTATATCATAGATCAAATATCGACTAGTAATGAGATTTAATAACAATTTTCACTATACAAAAAGACTGAAGTAAAGTTTGAGGAATGTTTTTGAACAGTTGGGGATGGGGAGTGCCGTGGAGACACTATGTGGACAAGCATACGGTGCAAAGAAGTACGAGATGTTAGGAGTATACTTGCAAAGATCTACGGTGCTTCTCACTCTATCAGGTCTTCTTCTAACCCTAATCTACATCTTCTCAAACCCAATTCTAATCTTCCTCGGAGAGTCCACAAGAATCGCGTCCGCAGCCGCGCTTTTCGTGTACGGTCTAATCCCACAAATCTTCGCCTACGCCGCGAACTTCCCCATCCAGAAGTTCCTTCAGGCGCAGAGCATAGTGGCGCCGAGCGCCTACATTTCCTCTGCGACTTTATTGGTCCACCTGGCGTTGAGTTGGGTGGCGGTGTACGAGGTGGGACTAGGGTTGCTTGGCGCGTCGCTTGTGCTGAGCGTTTCGTGGTGGATCATCGTGGTTGCGCAGTTTGTGTACATTGTGAAGAGTGAAAGGTGTAGGAAGACGTGGCGTGGGTTTAGTTTAGAAGCGTTTTCGGGGTTGCCGGAGTTCTTCAAGCTGTCGGCGGCGTCGGCGGTGATGCTGTGCCTGGAGACGTGGTACTTCCAGATTTTGGTTTTGCTTGCTGGGTTGCTTCCTCACCCTGAGTTGGCTCTTGATTCTCTTTCTATTTGGTAACTCTTTCTCTTTCGTAACTCTTTACCAAGAAATTATTATTACTTAACTTTTCTATGATATTATTAGTTAACAACTTAGAATTATATGTTGGCATGTTGTCTTGTAGTAGCAGCCATGAGTTATGAGTTATGATGAGTGAAACAGTAGTAGTAGCAGACCACCACCTTTATGGACTCTAAATAGCATGCCACGTTGCAACATATTTTGGCTTGTTCTACTTTTATCGAAGTTATAAATAAAAATGTCTTCGTGGGAAATATTAAAAAATAGAAAACAGAAACCATATTTTCAGAAGGTCACTTTGGCTTCTTCTAGTACTTTGTTTTCTAGTAGAAAAGCATCGAATTCGAAGAGATATGGTTGCTGTCGTAGCATAAATTCTATTCCTGATATTCAACTACAATATAGTGACAACACAAGCCAACATGTTCTCCAACACTTTCAAGACTTGTGGTTAACAATTTGATTTTGAAGTCTCTATAGACGTGTTTAGATATGTTAGATTTTAAAATGAATTTCAGAGATTAGTTTTTAATTTTAGAGTTATTATTGGTCTCTTAAATGAAGAGATTAGTTATTATTAATTATTATTTTTGTTAGGAATACTTCGGGTTTAAAATAAATAGTAACAACAACAAAGTCTTTCTATCCTCCATTTTTTGTTAGGTATGTCTGTCATACTTATCATTTTGTATTTTTGGGTAAGATGAGAAAAATGAAAATAATTAAATAATTATGTTATAGTACCTCAAAAAGGAAACTGATATTGAGAAGTGTACAGTAATCACAAGCCTCAATAGGCGAAAGATAAAATGAATTAAAGTATATGTTTACACTAAAAGTTGGTATCACTTTTATATATTGTTTGGAGATGTTCTAAATTAAAGTATAAAACCATAAGTTAAGTAATAACAATTAATTAAGAAACATACATTTTATAACTTTCATTAATCGTTTTGTAATTTTTAAAAATAATACATTACTGCTGTAAAAAAAACATTATTTTGAAAGGGACGTCAAAATAAATTCAATATTCTCTTAATTTATGTTCTTAATTAGTAAGCTTTCAATTATTATATAAACTCAATATCAAAAATTACATTTTCAAATATTAAACTTCTTATTTATTTTATTAATATTATAATAATAATTTTTTTTTAATATTTAACGACTGGTATAGAACGAATTAGAATCAAATTGTTATTATACTATTATTCAAATATTTATAACAGAATGAAAATTTTATTTTATCATTTAAACATATAAAAAATAACATAAAATTGATAAGAAAAAGAAAACTGGATAAAATATATTTTATCGACTTTTAATATAATCTAAGTTATTTGTTTTTAACATATTATATCATAATTAATGATGATTAATGTTATTCTCATTTCTTTATTTTTATTCATTTCTATTGATTTAAATATGATTTTTTTTACAAGAGATTCGAATATGATTTAAACGACATATAGTAATCATGCCTAATTTCTTATTAATAACACGGTTTTTTATTTTAATAAAAAAGGTACAAAATAAATTCTATTCAGGCCATGGTTTTACGTTTTTCAAATACTTAGTGTTGCTTTTCAGAACAATCTCCTTCTTCTATATATGAACATGTTGTGGGCTCATTTCGTAGGCCTATTACGAAATTATTTTGGGAATTGTTAGAATACCCTCGAAGATCGATGAATTTTAATACATTTTTCTATATAAACTTATAAAAAATTTTAAAAAAATAATTTAATTATAAAATGAATAATCTAAATTATATTTATAAAATAAAAAGTAAGATAAAATTATAAAAATTAAAATTATAAGATTTTAATGATATTATAAAATATTAAAAAAAGAAAAAATTAATAAATAGTAGAAATAAAAAATTATTAAAATTACAATATAAAAATTCAAAAATTTAAGATAAAAAGACAAAAGGTATACTTAAAAAATTATTAAAATTAAATATAGAAATTCAAAAATTTTAAGTGAAAAAATAAAAATATACTTAAAAAATTATTAAAATTAAATTATTTAAATATATAATAATATTATTACAAATAAATTAAAATATATAAAATAAAAATAAAATAACTAAATAATTTAAAATTTGAAAGAATAAAATATATAAATATTATTTAAATAAATTATTAAAAATATAAAATATAAAAATTGTACTAGTACCCTCTCAAATAAGATGGGTACCATAGAAGTTCTCGATTATTTTTCCTGTCAGACTTTGGGTCCATCAAAATGATAGGTCTACGTGCATGGTTTTAATTGTGTCTTTTCTGTAACACTCAAATTATTGTTGGTCAATTAATTATCTATGTATTGGTCTCTTGAATATAACACTACGTTATGTCTTGTTCAATCCAATTAATGTTTGACTGTGCATGTTAGAAAATGATTATTTGTAAGAGAACAACCGTTTAATAAGCATTATTTTTTAATTTTTGTTTTTTTTTTCTTATTACAGTACCACAGTGTCTGGATGGGTTTTCATGATCTCAGTTGGATTTAACGCAGCTGCAAGGTTTGATTCTCCTTTTATATTTGATAACTTTGGCTGTTGCAATTTTCTTATTCTTAACTAACTGTGTGTTTAGAAAGCAGTTGAGATCTTACTTTGGAGTTGAAAAATAAGTTACATCTATAACCTTTTATTTTTTCTTTAATCGAAACACGAATTTTAAATTGAAATTCAAATATACACGTGGTTGTTCTATAGCAGAAGTGAGTTTTGAACTTTGATTCTTTGGTTTATGCTATTACTTGTGTTTGTTTCAAATTACATAAGCATTTGTTGAAAAATATTCGTGTTTATTCTCCTGCGTACCACATATGCATGCTGCTTGTCACTGTTGTTGATGATGAAAAATATTCGTGTTTTTGAGCTTGGTAAGTAATGCACGTCTTGAGTATTAATTAACTACGATTCATTGTCAGCAACAGTGACAAGCAGCATGATTCAAACGGAATAATCAAAGCCTAGAAGAACTTAATATCTAGTGTTACATCTAAGAGATAGTGAAAGACAATCAATAATTAGTAGCCTAGAAACTACCTTGATCGAAGGTCTTCTTCATGTTACTATCTTAATGGTGCAGAGTATTAATTGAGTACCTCGGTAACTAATTTTCACCGGATAATAATATTACTTAAGAAATCTCCATCAATAATTATAATTCCACTTGTTCATTAATCGAAGAGACTAAAATCAGGTTACTATATATATAATCACATTACTTTTGATAAGTATAAATACCGTAAATATTGTATTAAATCTTATAGAAACATATTTTATCCTTAAAAATATATATGACATTAAGAAAAGTTGGAGGAAAAAATGACATAATACGTTCTCTTTCTTTCTCTAGTCTCTTTCAACTATTGTATATGTTTTGTATCAAGTCTTTGATCGTATATGCTGCGAATATTAATTAGTTTTTAAAATGAAGTATATAGTTTTGTGGTGATGCATGCAGTGTGAGAGTGAGCAACGAACTCGGTGCAAGAAATCCAAAATCAGCTTCATTTTCAGTGGTGGTGGTGACATTGATTTCTTTGATAATATCAGTCATTGTGGCAGTGGTAGTGCTGGCAATTCGAGACATCATTAGCTATGCCTTCACAGATGGTGAAGAGGTCGCTGCTGCTGTCTCAGATCTTTGTCCCCTCCTTGCTCTTTCTATTGTCCTCAATGGCATTCAGCCTGTCTTATCTGGTATAATAATAAACACTATAAATAAAATGTCACATTATATAAGTGAAAGTAATTTTAATGCTTAAGTTTTTATTTTTAGTATATGATATGCTTTTACGTGTCTAATCATGAAAAGGGGTGGCGGTTGGATGTGGATGGCAAACTTTTGTTGCGTATGTGAACGTTGGTTGCTATTATGGAATTGGAATACCATTGGGTTCAGTTCTTGGTTTCTATTTCAAACTTGGTGCTAAGGTATGCCAAAACCTTTGATTTTAATTAATAACAATGCAAGAATGGATGCATTTAATTTGCATGCACGTGCGGTGTCTGTGTGCAGGGAATATGGGTGGGAATGTTAGGTGGCACGGTTTTGCAAACAATTATTTTAGTGTGGGTTACATTTCGAACGGATTGGAATAAAGAGGTAAAAAAGGAAAATACTATACTATACTATGTAGCAAGATTTATGGTTATTATTTGTAACCAATATTTTGTTGATTGTATTTGCAGGTTGAAGCAGCAGCAAAGAGGTTGAACAAGTGGGAGGATAATAAAGAGCCACTTCTAAAGAACTGAAGCTCGTTATCATTTTCACTATTATATAAATCGGATTTTGCATCTTGCAACTTTTCATATTCCTTATTTGTGTGGTTGAAGACGCTCTGTATTTTCATATTTATTTAAAAATGTATAAAAATTATTTATATTTGTTAAATTAATTGATAGTATTTGAATCTCAAGATTTTGGATTCAAGTTTTAGGTTTAATTAATTTTAAACATTATTTTTTATTATTTAAAGATTTAAAAATAAGATAATTTAAAAATTATATACACAAAAATGGGATGTCTCCTTTGTAATAAGTATAGATTACAAGAAACTTATAACATTGTCAATTTAGTAAGTGTATATATAGCATAAGAAATTGCTACTTCCTCACATATAATAAATCATATTAAATTTATATATGGCTCAAGTAAATGTTTCTTTCTCAAATATAATCAATTAAGTATGCAATTTGTTTGTGTGAAAACCGAAAATAATAACACGTAAGTGTTAAATTATTTTATTATTACTTCTAACATATTAATTACTTTATTATTATTGATGTACTAATAATTTTGTTATTATTAATATTACAAGTTTTTAAGTATTTAAGGAGATTCTTAATCATTTAAGTATTGAAATAGTTTAGTACATGTACACTATTCAATTGTGATTGAACAGCCAAAATCATAGTGTTCCCTAAGCTATTGGATAAACCTCAAAGGTGCTGAATTGGGCTTAACAATGTGTAGGAAGGAAGGAAAGAAAATAAGTAGGAGATGTGCTTAACATTCACCCAACAAATGGTTATTTATGTTGCCACACTTTGGACACGAAATCAAAACCCAACAAAGGAAAAAATCAGGCCCAATTTATATGTAAATGGAAAGCAAGACATTTATAAAGTATCTTAATGTTAAATGTAGCAAGACATTTATACACATGGACTATAAACATAGTACCTTTAAAAAGACAAATTAGCAAGGGATCTATAAGGAAATCAAGTGTGATTTCTATATTAAGTAAAATTTATATATAATTGTCCATAGTTGGTTTTAGGAAACATTAGTGTGACTTTTCGTTTTTCTACAAGATATATAAGAATAAGAAAGAAACACCACTTAATTCTTCTACATATGATTTTTCAAAATAAATTAAACTAAAAGTAAAAAATGATACTGGTTATATCATGTTTGTTTGAAATGGTATCGCGTCAAACAAACTTGAAAGACATATAAGTGGTTGACAATTAATTCTACCGACAGCAACTTCAGGCGCTTTAATTTCTCTACAAAAATTTTAAATTCAGAAACTTTCACCTCTGCGCCTATGAAACCTGCATTAGTAGTTTACCACAATACCCTTATTTATTTCTTCAAAAATAATTCATGCACACCCATTTGTCTTCAGACATAAAAATAAAAATGAATAGGTGATATAATATGTATTAAATATATATTATGCGGGTATTTATTAGGTACATTTTTTTTTATTATTTGGTATATTATATGAGTTTCCATACATCATTATTTTTCTTCTTTATGGTTGTTTGAACACATTCTTTGTTTTATTTTTATTTTTATTTATACTAGTAATTTAACTCTATCCCATTTAAATATGTTATTTAGTCTCCCAAATTAAAGAAATTCTAAACAAGTTTCTGAAATTTTGTATTATTCTATATAAGTCTTCAAATTGAATTATTTAATTTTAAACTTATGTTGTTATCACATTGAAGATATATATTTTTAAAATTCTAAATTAATGTAATTAATGAATTACACCCTAAAAATTCATCTAAAATTTTCTTAATTTTTTCATGTGCGGAAATTGAATAGAATATTTATAGAATTTATAACAACCCATGCACTATACCCTTTAAAATTTTGTTAATTTATGAAGTACTAATGTAATAAGAGTAATGGTTTGGTTTAATATAAAAGAAGTAATAGGAAAGGATGTAAAAGAGAGGGTAGTTGAATTTTGATGGGAGATCTTGGTCCAGGTCCCACGGGCACGTGATCCATTATTAAAAGATATTTTAAGACAGTGGATCGTAATTGGTGTTTAGGAAGAGAAAGTGTTGAGTAGAAAAGAATCTGAAACCAAAAAAGCTAAGAATATGGAGAAAATACATCCCATGGAGTCCCTACCAGAGGCTGCTATGCTTCAGTCATTGATGATAATTAACTCCTCTCCACTTGTACTCAAAACTTTTTTTTTAATAAAGTTTACTTAAAAGTGACATGAATATGCATCGACTTTATAAATTATAAATGACTTCTTTATATATATATATATAGGCATCATATCAAGTGACAGAGAATTTATTATGAGAGATGAGAGAGTTAAAATATAACTCTTAAATTAATCAAGTGAGAGAAAATTTGGAGTTTAATCAAGTGAGAAGAAATTAATCTAAGGAAATGAATATATATATATATATATATATATATATATATATATATATATATATATAAGGCGAGGGATCCCTTTATTTCAGGAGTAAATCTACCTAAACTTATTCTATTTAATAACTCATGTTCTACATTAAATTTTAAAGATCAAATCGTTGAATTTAAAGTTTTTAATTCATAAATTAAATCTGTAAATTTTGAAAAAAAAAATAAAAATCATTTAATACTTTGTTTCATTAATTCAAATTGATGGATAATCATAAAATCATTTTATACATTGATTTGAATTAATGAAACGAAGTATTAAATAATTTTTAAATTTTTTAAAAATTTGAAGATTTGATCTATGCATTAAGAACTTTAAATTCAACGGTTGGATCGTTCAAATTTAATATAAAACATGAGTTATTGAATGGAATAAGTCTAGATAAACTTATTCTTGGAGTAAACGGATCCCTCCTCAATTCAAAAGTTGGTCGTGAAACAAGCATTAACTATAGGCTTAGTTATTTTATTTTTTTTCAATCTTCTAATTATCTTGAAGATTTAATTTTATTTTACTAATTTTAAATTATTTAATTTAGTTTTTTAAGTTTTAAAAAGTTTAATATTATTTTTATATTAAAATTGACACTAATCATGCTAATAAAATTAGACAAAAGGCAAAAATGAACATTTTTTTTAAGAAAATAGATGATTAAATTGAACATTTTTAAAATAATGGTATAAAATTGAACATTTTAAAAATAGAGTAACCAAATTGAATAATAATTAATAAATAGTTAAAAGAAATTAACAAATAGGTAAAAATATATTAAATAGGTAAGTGAAAATTCAAATTTATCTAGGTAAAAATGTTAGAGTAATTATTGATAAATTTGATCCTTTTATTTTTAGAGTATTCAATTTTGTTTCACTATTTTAAAATTATTTAATTTGATCTTTTAATTTTTACAATTGTCTCATTATTGTTGTGTTGATATGTTGTAGTGTTATTTTAAGTTGAAAAGTTGATGAGTTGTATTGTATTATAAGTTGACATATTGCTTAGTTGTTGATAGACTATAACCAATGTCAAGGAATCTAAGAGGTGATATCTTAAAAGAACCAAGAGGAATGAGATGATCTTAAAGACCTTTTCATATGTTTGTACATATAGTAGTCTCTTTGTATAGGCTTATTTTTGCCTTTGTATTTGTGAGGCATTTTACTTGTTTTTATTAGTGATTGTATATTGATTTTAGGGTAGGTTACTTGGAGAGTTTAACTCCATTTAACCTCCTTTGTTGATACACTCATTTTCTATTTTTTCAGTAGGGAAAAAGGGGTGGCATTTAGCAATGCTTGAGGGTGTGACTAGTAATTGTGCCAAAGTTGGGCCTAGGCAAAAATTTACATATTAGACTCATTTTGCTCCTAATTTTTCATAGATTTGATTTAGCTAGGTCTCATCATCATATGATGAACCTAACTAAACCAAATCAAATATTTTTGAAATTAATTAAGTGAGCAAATTAAGTCTTGGTCGCCTAACTCCTTGGTTCTCCTTTGGCCGAATTTCACTCATGCTCTTCAAAGCTTAGAAGCTTGCTCTCCAAGCTTTGTAAACCTTGGACGGTCAAGCTTGACCTTACCATGGTTCCTAGTGAACCATGGTTAAGAATAGCTTGCTCTACAAGTTTTACAAACCTTGGATAGTTAGTTAGGCTAAACCTTACCATGGTTCCTAGTGAACCATGGTTAAGGTTAGCTTCCTCTACAAGCTACCTCTCCCTATATATTTCTAAATTGCTCATTCTACTTCACTTTTTGAGATATGAAATCAGAATTTGACTCAAATTCTTTCCTCTTAAAGTCTTAAGTTCCGTGGAGAAACTTACTCTCTAAGTTTTTCTCAAAGGTTTCCAACTTTTAGCTTGGTTCAACAAGCTTCATCACCCTTTCATGGAGTAACCGAACCTCCTTGATGATTCAAACTCCTTGAAGCTTCTTCAAAGGAGTTCTTCAAGATCAAAACGTGTCAACCTCAAAGAGCATCTTCGGTCCTTGCATGGAAAGCTTGGAAGAACATCAATCCTCTCCAAGTAGTTCCATCAGTTGTGGTGTTGATTTAGTGACTAGATATGTTTTATGTTGAGTGAAAGTAATTCAGTTGTTAACTATTATACATAATTTAAGTTGTTAATATAGTTGGTGCAATACTTCTATAGATTATATGTTATTTTCTTGAATTTAAGCTTACCTTTACATTTTTCTTATTGTTGGATTATGATGATTATATTATTATGGGAGTAGAGTAGAATTAGGTCAAAAGGTGAGCTGGACTTTTTGGAAGCCATATGTTAAAGATAGTGGTGTTGGTTGTATTGTTTTTACACAACTTGTAGATAGTAATTATTTATCTAACAACTTAAGATTTATGTTTACAGTTTTGGATTTATATATATATATATATATATATATATATATATATATATATATATATATATATATATATATAAGATTTATTGTAGTTCCACGGAAAGATCTTTATGTTTTCAATTGATTGATTACTTCCTTTACATATATAATGTTACATGTATATTCAAGAATTATTTGCATTGTAATTATATGTAATTAGGTTTATGTTTTTAGTTGTTTAAATGTTAAAATATAAAGTGTATTGATCTCTCATGTTATTACATTTCATGTCTAATATTTCAACTAAATATATAAATAATTTAACATTTTGTTAATATTTTTAAATTTGTAAAACATCAAATGTATAAGTTATGGATTTTAAAATTTAAATAATATGTCGCTTAAAAATAATAATGTAAGAATATAAATGATAAACATGAATAAGTAAAGGAAAAATCAGAAACTAAAACTTTAGTGTATGTGTGATTTATGAATTAAAAGTTTATTTCAGAAAATATGAACATGATAATATAATATTTCCATTTTTACACGTTTAAAAAAAATGTTCTTGAAATTTTTATTTATTTTACATAATGTTTTTAAAAGTTGTTAATTCCCGCAAAATTTATCCTATCAGAATTCCTATACTTTTATTTTTATGATAGGAGATGTGAACATGATATTTTTATAGGTAACAGGAATTATTTTTTAAAATCACTTGTAACTTTTTCTTAATTATTTTTATTTAAATTATTTCAAGTTTTACTTTACAGCAAAGTTATTCTTATAAATAGTATTAAAGTATAACTAAACACGTTTTTTTAAAATATATTTAATGAAAATATTTATGAAAGGATAATTAAAAATATGTAAGCTTTAAATGAATCTGGATTAGATGTTATGAGGGTGAATTCATAATATCCATTGTTATGTGAACGGAGCATTGATTGAGGCATATGCTCTTGAGAAAGAAGAGCACATTCATTCATGGATCTCTTTCATGTGTAACCATTCATAGCTTTCACACCCTCATAAATCAAACAGGCTTGTTAGTGTTAAAGGGGGTCCTGGGTTTTGATTTCCATTCTGTTGAAGTTTCTAAATGAATGAGAGATTGGAGAAAACTTATGGAAGAGAAAATATTATTGTATCAGTGAGTTACATCTAAGGTGATAAACATCTATTTATAAAGTCATCAAAACTGTAACTAACTAACAGATTTTAATCTTTTTCTGTTATCCTTAACATCCCCCCTCAAACTCATGTTATCCTTGGAGGTAACCATGAGTTTGTGTCGAAATTCTTCAAACTGGAAACTGGAGAGAGACTTTGTGAGGATGTCAGCAACTTGAAACCTTGCTGGTAGGTGAATGACTTGAATTTCTCCTTTCATCACTTTGTCTCGGACAAAATATAAATCAAGTTCGAAATGTTTGGTACGAGAGTGCAAAATAGGATTGGCTGCCAATAGAACTGCACCAAGGTTATCACAATATGTTTTTGGAACAGGAACAGAGATGTATAGTTCACTAAGTAGTGACTTTAACCAAACCAACTCTGCAGTGACAGCTGCGATTCCACGATATTCTGCTTCAGTGCTACTTCTGGAGACAGCTTGTTGTTTTCTTGAACACCAAGAGACTAGGTTCTGCCCTAGATAAACACAAAATCCAGTGGTGGATTTTCTATCATCCAAATCTGATCCCCAAGAAAAGACACTGATGAGATTTGAAATCAAGTTTATGTTGGTTATATGGTCGAAGAAGGGGATAACAGGCACAACCAAAAGTTTTCAAAAAGTTGTAGTCAGGGGGTTTATGAAAGAGAATTTGGTAAGGGCTTGTGTTTTGCAAGGAAGGTGTTGGGAGGAGATTAATGAGAGTTGTTGCAGTGACAAAAGCTTCACCCCAAAAATGAAGAGGAAGAGAGGCACGAGTTGTCATTGAATGAGCATTAGTTCGAGATTGTAGAACTGTAGAGCCTGTATCAGTAATAGAACTAGAAACAGGAACAATTGGATTAGTAGTATTTGCATCATCATTAGGAACAACTATAGTAGCATTAGTGGTATTAGCAATATTACAATTTTCATGAGAATTATTGTCAGCAGTAGGAATGAGCACAGTGAGTGGAGGACTAGGATGAGAAGTATATATATCTAAAATAGAAGATGAAAGGAAGGGATTCGGAGAATGTTTATAAGGGAAAAAAGATTCATTAAATTTGACATGTCTGGATATATAGCACTTGCCTGTAGGAGACAGGCACTTGTATCCCTTATGTTGGTTGCTATACCAAGAAATTTTCATCGTCGAGCTTGATCGCAATTGACGTTGCAAATGTTTGAGGGGTGAATTGCGCCGCAGAAGTCATGTTGAACCGTTTACGCTCTGGATACCATGTTGAAGTTTCTAAATGAATGAGAGATTGGAGAAAACTTATGGAAGAGAAAATATTATTGTATCAGTGAGTTACATCTAAGGTGATAAACATCTATTTATAAAGTCATCAAAACTGTAACTAACTAACAGATTTTAATCTTTTTCTGTTATCCTTAACACATTCTTCTAATTCAAAAAATGAATTGTTAAATTTTACCAAATGTAAAATTGAATTTTTCTGTTAGTAAATTTGTCCATATTGGTCGTCTCTTATTTAAAAGATAAGTTGGCATTCGCATAAGTATAAAAAAGAACATTATTTTTCTATTTAATGAGATGAAGAAAAAAATAAATTTTTTTCTAGCTTGATTTATAAGAGACTGGTTTTTAAAAATTAATTTATTTTTGTATTTTTATAATTTTAAATTTAAAATTACAAGTAATCTTTTTTAGACATTATGTTCTAAATATTTGAAATTTTATTCTCTCTCCTCCAAATTCTTATAATATTGAAGAGGGGTTAAAATTAGATTATGAAAGATTTTTTTTTTTAAATTAAACAATACAAATTTATAAAAAAATTATTCCCTCCGACCAAGCATTATATAAATAAACATCATATATTAAAGAGAAATGTTAATTCTTCCAAAAATGAATGGCCCACTACTCATCCGAACCATTAAAATTTTGACATTTGTCAATATATTTCATTGTTAAATATTCATTTATTTAATATTTTAGAATATAGTTTCTTTCCAAATTTAAGGATCCACAACCACACACTTTATTTGTTACACACGTTCACACACATACGAAGTTTATGACGACAATCACAAGGACATGACAACGCTTTTGGCAAAGGTAGATTGGCCCTTGATGTGGATGTCAACACTACAAGGATGTTTAGAAAGATTCAGATGATACAACATTTTTGTTAAAAGAGATAAGAACATGACAGGTGACCCTTGTTACATAACAGGTGACGACAAAGATTAAAACAAAAAAGTTAGTAAAATACTATAGCCAGTACTTGAATAATTTTCAAGTGAAGGGACTGAAAGTTAAATGTGTACATGTATTATTAGACCAAACTTTAAAAGTAATAAACAACATTTAATTTTTTAATTAAACATTAAATGAATTGACAGAAGTCACTTTTTAATTGAGTCCGCTGATTTTTCGGCTAAATATTTCCGAGACAATAACATTTCTCTATCTAGAATTATTAGTCTTTAATTCATACAACGAGTGTTACCCAAACAAATGAAAGAGAGTTTGTCCTTTTTTTGTGGAAGGTTGAATTCCAACATGGCACCATGCAAGATTCCAACGCAATTGTGGAAAATAAGACACGAGGATGTTCTCTTCACTTCCTACCAATATATGCTTTGTCTTCATTCACGTGTTACTATTTTAAATATTTTATTTATCATTTTTAAATCATTTTAATCTTTTAATATAATTTAAGTACTTCATTTTTTGCCTGCTATTGACCAATACATCTTTTTTAATTAACATTTGCGACATCTTAGTTCTTAAAAATTGTCTATAATTTTTTTAAAAAATATTGTTATAATCATCAATATCATCACTAATAATGATCAATGCTAAATTGAGGGATTAAAATAATGTTTTTTTTATATATTTTTTAAATTATATAAACTAAAAAAAAATTGAGAAAAAAATTATTAGAGAAACTAAAAAAATATTTAATCCGATCCTTGTTATAAAATTAACTGCAAAAACTGAAATATAAATGAACACGTTGATTCCGTCGTCTGAATGGCAAATATCTCTTTAAGCAGTACGAAGTTTAAAATGAATATGCTTGAAAGCGAGTGAATGATTCTTTACTTGAAACTAAGACACAGTAACTAGCCTTTTTAGTTGGTTATGTTCCAATGTTTCAGAACAGCTCTGTTCCAACCTTTTTTAATCCCTTCACAAGTCCGTTCTTGAGGTAATATCAGATATTCTCCTCTTCCTAACGTGTTATCAAGGTTTCTGTCACACACATACTATATTGATTTTTTAATATTATTATTAATTATTAATAAACTAGACATGTGGGTTTAACTTCTCCAGGACAGCTATCATTTTATATGGTTTCAGTGGCTTATCTTTTGGTGTTTCTGGGCACAATTGACTGTTGTGGTTCACACATATGTATATTTAGAATCACCAAAAGAATGGACATGAATTTTTCTGTTGGGTGCTGAATAGTGAATCTACTTTTCTGGGTTCCCCCCTCCCCCCAACATGGATGAGTCCCTACACCTTACTTTTTTAGAATCTTTGGGTTCATGGAGTCATGTGTTTTTCTTCTTTAACCAACTATGATGGTGCTTACTTTTGTTTATTTTTTGTGCTGTTCCTGAAATGGTTTTGGCACTTTGACTAGTGCTTATAGTTCTCTGTGCTGAATGGTGGTATAAGCTGAAGAACTGAAGCTGAAAGTTGCTTACTTTGAAGCAGGGTCCTATTGGAAGCATGGTTATGGGGAGAACATTGTTCCTCTTGGTTTTCTGCTTGTGGATTCCCTTGGAAGTGTTGGGGAGGAAAGAGCCTTCTTCACCTACCACTGTGAATTCCACTGTTTCTTCGAGACCCAAGGTTGTGAAATTTGGGGCCCTCTTTACTGTGAACTCTGTCATTGGGAGATCGGCCTTACCTGCAATTTTGGCTGCCGTTCGTGATGTTAATTCTATCAGGACCATTCTCCCTGGCATTGATCTGCAAGTTATTTTACATAATACAAATTGCAGTGAGTTTCTTGGAACAATGGAAGGTATTTGCCAAAACTTGGAAGTTTCAGCAGCTATTTCTTTCACCAATTGGTTTTACTTGACTTTATGCTTGACAACTTATGTATCTTTGTATGGTCAAGATTAATTCTTCTTACCTCTCATGTTCTCATTGTCCCTGTAATGTGAGACGAACTAATCTTACCATTCAACTCTATGTGAATGGTAAAGGTTAGTTTTACTTTAATTTTGACCACACATATGTAGTTAACTAGTTAAGATTAGCTCTTCTCATGTAGTATGGTCTCTCTTGATAAGATGATATTAAAGTCTATCTCAGTAATTATTGATTATTGTTGAATTTATTAGGTCATTTGCTATCAAGTTAATATTAAATCACTTATAGATATTCAATTCTCGACATTAAAGACTATGTTAAAGATTTTATATCAATTAGTGATATATATATATATATATATATATATATATATATATTTATTTATTTATTTATTTAAGTGACAAACTAGTTTTATAATGTGAAATTAAACTCCAAACCACTCACTTAAGACCCTCCATATCCATTGTTTATTGCTGAAATACTTCTTTTTTAAGTTTGCCTACCAATCTTGTTAAGCCACATTTTGCTTGATTATCTACACCTTGAAATGAATCTTTATCGAACCAAAATCATTATGCTTGATTAATCTTGTTGATCATGTAGCTCTGCAGCTGATGGAGAATGATGTGGTTGCTATTGTTGGTCCACTATCATCTGGAATAGCTCATGTCATCTCTCATGTTGTAAATGAACTCCATGTGCCTCTTCTATCGTTTGGGGCAACTGATCCCACTCTATCTTCTCTACAATACCCATATTTTGTCCGCACTACCCAGAACGACCATTTTCAGATGTTTGCAGTTGCAGACTTTATTGATTATTACAGATGGAAGGAGGTAATAGCCATTTATGTAGACAATGATAATGGAAGGAATGGAATTTCTGTATTGGGTGATGCACTGTCAAAGAAACGCGCCAAGATCTCTTACAAGGCTGCTTTCACTCCTGGTGCCACAGAAAGTGATATCAGTGACTTGTTAAATGAAGTTAACTTAATGGAATCGCGAGTCTATGTTCTTCATGTGAATCCTGATTCAGGTTTAGCTGTTTTCTCTATTGCCAAGAGGCTAAGAATGATGACCAGTGGCTATGTTTGGATTGCAACACATTGGCTTCCTTCAGTGCTGGATTCCTTTGATACACCTGACTCTGACACAATGGATCTCTTACAAGGGGTTGTGGCCTTTCGCCATCACATTCCTGATACTGATCTCAAAAGGAGTTTGCTCTCCAGGTTGAAAAGCCAAAGAGACAGGGAGAGCGTTAGCTTCAATTCTTATGCATTTTATGCATATGATTCTGTTTGGTTAGCAGCTCGTGCCCTTGATGCTTATCTCAATGAAGGTGGAAATATATCTTTCTCAAGCGACCCTAAGTTGCATGACACAAATGGAAGCTTGTTGCAGCTATCGTCACTTCGTACCTTTGATGGTGGTCCAGAATTTCTCCGGACAATTTTGGGAATTAACTTCACTGGTGTGAGTGGTCAAATTGAGTTTGACATGGACAAGAATTTAGTTCATCCAGCTTATGATATTCTAAATATTGGTGGTACTGGATCCCGCAGAATTGGTTATTGGTCTAATCACACTGGTCTTTCAGTTATAGCTCCTGAAAGTTTATATGAGAAAAAATCATCCAACACGTCTTTGATGAGCAATCAACAAGTGTACAGTGTGATATGGCCTGGTGAGACAACAACTACGCCAAGGGGATGGGTGTTTCCAAACAATGGACGGCCACTAAGGATAGCAGTGCCTAACCGAGTGAGCTACAAGGACTTTGTTGCTAAAGACAAGGACCCCCCAGGGGTACATGGCTATTGTATAGATGTCTTCGAAGCAGCCATAAATTTGTTGTCTTATCCCGTCCCACGACAATATATGCTATATGGAAATGGTAAAAGGAATCCTGACTACAACGAGCTTGTGGAACAGGTTGCACAGAATGTGAGTTTCTATAAATCTTATGTTAGCATTGGTAATGTATGTATGGTCTAAAATGGACTTCATGCAGCAATAATATGGAAAGTTGGTCCTTTCCCTGATATGATTTTCAAAATTTGGTTAACTTGGCCCTTTCTTTGTTCAGAACTTCGATGCAGTTGTTGGAGATGTTGCAATTGTCACAAATAGGACAAGGATTGTGGATTTTACTCAACCTTTTATGCCATCAGGGCTTGTTGTTGTTGTTCCTGTTGTGGAGCAGAAGTCAAGCCCTTGGTCTTTCCTTGAGCCATTCACTACTCAAATGTGGTGTGTCACTGGTGCTTTCTTTCTTTTCGTTGGAACTGTTGTGTGGATTCTTGAGCACCGGCTCAATCCTGAGTTCCGTGGTTCACCGAGGAAACAACTTATAACAGTGTTTTGGTAAGTATGTTTTGACCATTTGAAAGCCTTTTTATCTGAATCTTTTCGTAGATCATAAAAGCCTCTTTGTGATGGACCTGTTTATTGCAAGGTTGTGCCATTGCTATCCTTTTTTATTATATCATATCACATCATATACAATAGAGGATTGTAGTTTGTTAGTCAAAGAGGTAATTTTATTTCTTCGACTGTGCTAATATATTATTTCAAATCTCCCAATCCTTAACAAATAAGCCTTTATCCGAGTCTCGTGCCTTGACTCCAAATACGAGGTGTGTAGGCTTACTTTTTTTTTTTTAAGGCATTATCATGATTCATATAATATCTTATAATTGAAAATTAAAGATTAATTTAGATTTATAAAATATAACTTTTATTAATTAAATATTATTTTAATATTGAAAACATAATCTTAAGAGTATTAAGTCGACCTCCCTCCCGTATAGGAAGACTTTAACATCAACTCAAATATTTTTTCATAAACGAATTCTTTTTTTGCAGGTTTAGCTTCTCAACAATGTTTTTCTCACACAGTATGTACCCTATATATTCTCATTCACACCCTCTTGAATTTTTACCTGTAACAATCCTTATTTTGTATTGTGCATGATGAAATTCTTTAATTTAGGGGAGAACACTGTGAGTGGACTTGGGCGATTGGTGCTAATCATATGGCTCTTTGTGGTGTTGATCATAAATTCAAGCTACACAGCTAGCTTGACATCTATCCTCACTGTGCAGCAACTGTCATCTCAAATTGATGGAATTGACAGCTTGATCTCTAGTACTCAACCTATTGGAATTCAAGATGGGTCATTTGCACGGAAGTATCTGATAGATGAGCTCAACATAGCTGAATCTAGGATAGTTACGTTGAAAACCATGGAGGAATATGTTGATGCCCTTCAGCGTGGCCCTAAAGGTGGAGGGGTTATGGCAATTGTTGATGAGCTTCCTTATATTGAGGTCTTGATGTCCAGCACTAACTGTAAGTTCAGAAATGTTGGGCAGGAGTTCACTAAAAGTGGCTGGGGATTTGTAAGTATCTCTGTTTGCATGTTTATGGTTCAGGATTCTATATGTTCATCCATTCAATAAATAGGATACCTTTTTTTTTTTTCTTTGTTAGAGAATATTATATCGAGAAAACTTAAGTCTCGTTTTGACTAAATAAGGTCAACAAAAAGTTTATAAATGAGAAACAATTCTTATTTTATAAACTATTTTTTAGGGTTAAGTTAAGAATAGCAGATTTTATCTTAGCAATTATTTTTGTTTGGATTGATGAATATTCAGAATATCCTTAAGAATACAAAGTTGCTAGGGGTGATTGCAATTAAGGTAACTTTCCAAAAAAAAAAAAAAATGGTTTCTTCTTGTATGAATGGATATAAAACTAGAGTACAGAATATATCATCTCATTTTTAAATCTTCTTCCAGACAAACATCAATTGAGTTAGGGTTTGTTTAGGAAACTTCTTGTTTAGGAGAGGAAAATAGGAAGGAAAAATAAAATAAGATTTTCTATAAGTTGAAATTAACTTGTTCATAAGTTATTAATTTGCAAAAACTCTTTCCTATTATTAGTTTCTCTAAAATTTTATTTTTAACTTATGAAGAATTTTATTTCAATTTTTCTTTTCTATAAGTATTTTTGGAGAAATTTATTCAAATATATCTTTACTTTTTTTATTTTATTTTTTATTAATAAATGTTAATTGTTAATTGTTATGATAGTAAGGAGATTGAAACCCACACCCTCCATATCACTCTAACCCAATGTCCCTCCCCCAAACCACCATCCAACCTTATAACTCCTAACATACCTGTACTTTGCTACATAATGTTTTTATGATGACACCTTCTGTTCATATGCAGAAATAAACATAAACAAATAAACAAAGTATATCCAAGTCCACACATGAATGTTCTTTTACCATGAGTGTGCTTGTTGTGTCTATACCTTTAATTATAATATCTTGTGAGGATTTTCCAAACATGGTTGGATATTGTTCTCATCTTCTCATGTTTGTTTCCCTGACAACAGGCATTCCAGAGGGACTCTCCTCTTGCTATTGACTTGTCAACTGCCATTCTTCAACTCTCCGAGAATGGAGACCTGCAAAAGATTCATGACAAATGGCTTAGTAAAGAGGAGTGTACAACCGTTGCTAATTCAAACAAACTAGCTCTGACAAGCTTCTGGGGCCTCTTTCTTATATGTGGCATTGCATGTGCCATTGCTCTCATTGTTTTCTTTATTAGAGTGTATTGTCAATACAACAAATTCAGCGCTGAGCCTGGGAAGATTGATGAGGAAATTCAACCAGTCAAGTCTAGACGTCCTAGCAGAACATCTAGCCTCAAGAACTTGATAGAATTTGTAGATAAAAGGGAGTCAGAAATCAAAGGGAAAAACAAAAAAAGGAGACACAGCCAGAACTTTGATGAACATTCGGTTACATCACCTAGTTAACCAATTGGTGCATCTTTTTGTTTTTCTCCTTTTGACTACCTTAGATATAGTGATGGTACAAATTAATCTACACTAGTGAAGGTAAATTCATTCCTTCTTAACAAGGAAATTGTGACAGCAATAATGTCACTACAATAGTATTTTGAAAATAAAATATCATGCTTTAGCTTGTACCCTTGTTTAGAAAAAGGTTGAGAAGAAAAAAGCACCCTAACCGCAATTCCCATCACTGCATGCTTCATTTTCCAATCTTTTGGTGGTCCTCTTATAAGTTGAGTTTCATCATTATAAGCATAAATATCTGCATGGGTTTCAAGATCAACATCAACTATGCTCAATGCAGCATACGGTGTTAATGCGCGCAATTTATTAAGTGACATTTAGTAGTGTTAACGTGAGCTCATTGGTTTATACAGATCCTTTATTTAGTAATGAAAGTTTCTCTTAAAAAGTGAAAAAAAAGAGTAGCAAATTCAAGCTTGATATGATCCTATGTGATCATTCCAAGTATTCTTAAAGGCCTTCATCTACCAAGTATGAAATCTGCAAAACCGAATTGAATAATTCCGAGATATCGCTATACATGGGTTTGTCGCTCCCAAGTTACAAGATTGAAAATGATTCATGAAATGGGACCATTGTACTCATGTTTTCCATGGCAACACGTGGTGTTTGATAATGTTGTCTTGTTTCTCAAAAGCTTCTTTACTACTCACCAAACTTGAAACATAGAAAAAGGAAAAGATTTTTATAGTACCCTCAATTAATTACTTGAATAATAATGTCACTATTTCTCGTCGAAGTTAATAATTAGATTTAGTCAACTTACAAGAAACACAATCAGTTAGGCAGAATTCTCCAGGAAACGAGAACCATTATCTAATGGACACATGTTAAAGAGTTAAGACAAAGGTTACTTGGGTGGCACGAGACTATGGGTAAGTGCCACCTGTTATGGTAATTGAGCAGTCACTGTCTGTCGCTAACAACAAATTAAAACTAGGCTAGTGCAAAAAGATTCTTCCATTTAATAACATCTTTTGGAAAAGAAAATTACCCAAGTACTCATTTATCTTACCAGTTCACAACTTATTCTGGAGAATAAAGTGAGCAGAATGCATCTTTCTCTTGCCTCTCCATCACTCTAGCCAAAATTAGAATTGCTTATTAAATTCTCTCTTCGTAATTCTTTTATGAATAAATAGTATATACACTGAACCTATCAAGGTTTTCTCTATGGTTAAAATCTGAATTTCTTCGGTTCTAAAATGACTTTTTACACACTATTAAGAATAACAATAGATATATAATTTTATTAAAATAAGTTCACTTTTTTTTAATAAATACATTACTTTGAAAGTTAAGAAGATTTGTTATTTTGAAATTCTTTTACATGCTAAAATTGCCATTATTTTGGACGGAAATAATATATCTTTTCTTTTTTGATTATTGTATAAATTAATAGTATATGCTGTTTATATAAATAACTTTTACATTTCCATTAAATCATAAACTTACATTAAATTTGTTAACTTTTGTAATAATCATGTTGACAATCGAACTAATTTGAATTTCAAATTGTTTAACATTATAAAATTTAAAAAAGAAATGCATACAAATTAAACTTATTATATAATGACTAATGAAATTTCAAATTGTTTACATTATAAAATTTAATAAAATTTGAATATAAAATTCCGACATGTTTATACATAATATTTGAACTTCCACTGCTAAATTATATATATATGATATATCTGAGAGAAAGAGAAACTGCAGCCACTAATAAAAAGAAAAGAAGGTGTGGAGTGTGGAGTGTGGATATTTTAACGGTCAACCGTGGCGTTAAAGTAGTGTTGCTGAGAGCACAAAAGTCGTTGGAAGATGTAACTGAAAAGTGAAAGGCATTCCCAAAACACCCTCTCACATTCAAAAATATGAGACAACACACAACCTCGCTTTTCATTTTCATGGCTGAGAGCCTCACTCGTTGCACTTGAGGCCATCCCACCATCCCAAACACAACATCACTTCCACTTTTTTTTCTTTCTTCTTCTTATTTCCTCTCAAAAATTAACAAAAAAACTAAAACATGTCCCAGTTCGCCCGCATGCACACCCACTCCCCCGCCATCCGCCGCCGCTTTCACCACCGCGTTTCCCTCCTCCGCCGCTGCATCCTCCGCGTCCTCCACCGCATCCTCCTCTGCTCCGGGAGAAAGGCCGCCAACACCACCTACAGCATGCTCCCACCGGCATTGCCCTCTCCCTCGCCGCCGCCGCCGCCGCCGGACTTCGACGGCGAGCCTCGCCGTGAAGAGGTGGAGCCCGCCTCTCCGACGGTGTTCCACACCCATGACTTGGAATCTGATTTGGTTTCCTTGAAGATCAGCTTGTTGGGTGACTGCCAAATTGGAAAAACCAGTTTTTTGGTTCGTTCATCACCTTTTTTAAAATAAAATATAAAAAATTATAATTCAACCAACATGGATCTTTCTTCATATTTAGCTTCTGTTGGGTGTAATCTGAAATGGGTTGAGTCAAAAATTTGATTTTTTTTGGATTTGTTTTTCAGGTGAAATATGTTGGGGATGAGAAAGAGCAGAACCAGAGCGAGGGGCTAAATCAGATGGACAAAACATTGGTTGTTAGAGGGGCACGTATATCGTATCGTATCTGGGAAGTACAAGGTAGAGGGAGAGAAGATCCCAGATTGTGTTTTGATGGATATGGTCCAAAAATAATGATAATTGATGGTTAATGATTTTATATTTGATTGTTACATATCCATGCAGGCGATGAAAAATCAGAAGACCAAATTCCAACGGCTTGTAAGGACTCCGTGGCAATTTTGATTATGTTTGATCTAACAAGTCGATGCACATTAAACAGGTAAAAATCTTTGTTTTGCTGTGGTGTTTGAATTAATTTTGCATTTTCAAGAGCCAATTGGTAATGGCTGATGAATTGTCCACCAATTCCTTTGGTTTGGTTTGATTTCAGTGTCCTAGGATGGTACAAAGAAGCAAGAAAATGGAACCAGGTACATATATCTTTTTTGGCACCAATGGTTTAAATTGTATGCATGTGGATGCAGAGGAGTGAGAATTTTATGGTGCTGTGTGGATAATTTTTGTAGACGGCGATTCCAGTGTTGATAGGAACCAAATTTGATGATTTCATTCAGCTCCCTATTGATTTGCAATGGACCATCGCCAGTCAGGTTAGGATTCCACTGTTTAACATTAAAAAAAAAAAAAAAAAAAAAAAAGTTTAAGTATGATCTCCCTCCCAACAACAAAAATGTATGTTCTTAGATCTAGTAAAACAGAACCTCCGGATCTGATGAAGTATTTCATTTATGAGTAAGTTCGATTTTGGTTTCAAAATCATCCTCAATCACGGTGAAATACAATATAAAGGTGAATTTAGATAAATGTATATGTTAGATCTCATATATTTAAGAATTGATTTTGAATTAAAGTTACTTTAGAAGGCTTCCTTTTGCATTGAATTAGAAATCTTATACTAAATTTTATTACCATTTTTTTTTAGAATAGAAACACCCAATTACAAATCATTTCACTTCAAAATTAATTCTAAACAAAATCAATTTTATAAAATTAATTTCATTCAAAGTAGTTTCTGAAAAATAAGTTGGTTTATATTAATCTTAAAAATTATGACTTTTACGATGATTGTTATAAAAAATAACAAACTTATCAACATGGATATTTATAATTAGATGATCGTTTAAAAAACTTTTAGCGTATATAAATTAAGAGCTTAATACATTAATAGTTCCATTAACATTTTTGATCATTTTTAATTATGTATTTAAACTAAAAAAATAAATTGCATTTGAGTTATTGATTATATATATATAATATATATATATATATATATATATATATATATATATAATTTAGCCTTTGTTGATAGTTTGTAGTTCTTTGAAACTGCTAGAAAAATATCCATTTATGACGGTTACAAAAATTTTAAGACTCAATTACAGTTTTTTTGTTTAATTTAAAGACTTAAATTAAAATTTTCAAAGCTCATGAAACTCAACGTATTAAACCTAAATTAAATTCATTTCTTGAAGTAACTGAAAACTGAAATTTAGCTCTTTTTTGGCTGTCGTTTTCCAAATAGTTTTATTCCTAATCATGTTTTAGATAACATATGGAGAAAAAAATAAATTTGATTACGACTTAGCAACGACCACGTTTTATTTCAACATAACCACCTCAAGCACCTAACAGTAAGGTGCTACTATTCAGAGGCATGAATGCCTGCAGAATGATATTTGCAAGACTAATCAATTTCGTACATTCTTTACTGAGAAAAACGAACAACGATTAAGAAACTTTCTAGTTAATACTATAAACGAAGCCTCTACTTTTTTTTTTTTTTTTTTTTCTTTTCATTCTTATGACTAAGCCACCATTTATTTTCGGTTGCAACGTCGATTCAAGTGAAAGGGATTGATGGGATCACAGCAGATAGCATATAAAGAAAACCCATATTTTCTAACACTACTTTGCAGACACTATTAATTCTGTGTAGGGTAGGCTTGTTAAAGATAATGTTAATTACGACAAAACCAAGTTGAATAATCACCTATATAAAGCATAATCAAACTATTATATGGACCCCATATAAGCATTCATATCTTTTTCTTTTGTATTTTTTTTGGTAAATATGGACCCCATCTTGTTACATTATAAAACAATGCATGTTTGATAATCATTGAGTACCATACTCCCATGCCCATTTATTTACAAGCAAGTTAAGCAAGGCATGTTGGAATCTATGCAAAATAAATAAATAAAAATTATCATGTTTTGAAGATGAGATTTGATGCGTCTGATGTGTGTGACATTGAACAGGCAAGAACATATGCAAAGGCCATCAATGCCACGTTGTTCTTTTCCAGTGCAACATACAACATCAACGTGAATAAGATCTTCAAGTTCATTACTGCCAAACTATTCGACCTACCATGGACAGTAGAAAGGAATCTAAATGTTGGGGAACCCATCATTGACTTCTGAAAATTGTACATTACATAGAGTTTTGAAGTTGTATGATCAAACGTCAACCGGTGCCATCTGGTGGTGTCATGAGTTAATATCTCTCACTCTAGGGGCAATCGAGTTGTTAGGTTTAGACATGTCAAATTGTCAATTCCTGTGGAAATTACAAGACTCTTCAATCAATATCATCACCAAACAATAAGGTTTTTCAAGGAGAGGAATAAAGGGCAAGTGAGAAATAAGAGAAATGAAAACAAAGGAGAGGACTAAGGTTTGTTTAAGCATAACAAGAGAAGGGGGCAAATGCATTATTGTTTATTGAGTTTAAATTAGTCAATGGTTGGTGCTCTTATCTTGCTCTTAAGGAATTGTCCTGTGAGTTACTGTCAAAAGAACATAGACAATGAGATAAGGAAGCTATAGAATCTCCTTTTGTTTCCTTTTTATTTCTCACCCAGTTTTGAAGTTCTGGTAATGCAAAGCTTCTTCTGAATAAATCTATCATTTCATATGGTTCTCGCTTGTCTCTGTCACTCAAGTCTTGGGGATCTTTCAATTTGATAGAATTTCACATAATGTAATCCAGAAACCAATCCTAAGTCCTAACAAAAATGATGGGATTTTTTTCATGGACATCCATTAGTATTCAAAAACCGACAATTAAAAATTAACATTAATGATGAGATTTTGAATATCAAACAATAATGAACAAATTTTAGTGAAAATTATTCGAGAATTGAGCAAGCAACTTCAAATTACAAAACATGGTACTCTGAAAGCATTTATAAAAAGTGTGGCATAACTTTGACAATTTCAACTCTCTTTTGATCACACTGTATATAGGTACTATATGGATGTGTTGGAACATTGTTTCTACCTAAAATGGTCACAACCATGGTAGTATGAATTGGATGTATCGCAATTTGTATCGTATGATAAGATACAATTCTAAGGTTCCACGATTTGTATCGTGTTGCGAATCGAAAAATCGTGATTCAAGAAGAAATCACATGATTCTGGAAGTAGTGGGTCACATTTGAAATTAGGCCAGGTCATGAATGACCCGGTTCTAAAATCCTAAAAATTGATTTAAAAAAAAAACAAAAGTAAGATAGAAAGTGTCAATAATACTCCCTCTAAATGACCCACTTAGTGGGTTTCACTTTTTGTAGTCCATTTGCTTAGTTCGAGTTCTCTGCTTCGTTCAGGTTCTTGTTCAACGTGGTCCCAAGGGTAAGGGCTTCCCTTCCTGTTGTGTGGTTCATTCCTTCACTTGTTCTCTCTTTGTTTTCTTTGTTATTCCCTCTACAACTTGCTGGTCCCATCTCTTTACTTGTTCTATATTTTTTTCTTTTGTTGTTCCCTCAACAACCAGCACATGCTGTTGTCTAAGTTTCTATTTGTTGGTACTTGGTAGGCCATTAAAAAATGGGTCATTCAAAAAGAGAGCCCGATATCACTTGGAACTATTGTGATAGTATCCCCTCCAAACAGACTTAAAGTAAAATGTAAGTTATATTTTCATGTTTGTTAGGGTGGTATTTCAAAGATGAAACATCATCTTGTTGGAACAAAGGAAAATGTGATTGCTTGCACAAGTGTTCCTAATGATGTGAAGGAAATATTTGTCAAGTTCTTGAAAACTAAAGATAAAAAGAAAGAGGATTGCTTGGATGTAGAGAATGGGATAGTAAAGGAAAAGAGGGAACATCTAAGGTTTTCAAACAAAAGACAATGAATGAAGTTTGTAAAGATAGGAAATTTGTGATTCAAGAAATTTGTAAATGCATTTATGGTAATGTATTACCATTTAATTTGGTAAGGAGTCCTCTTTTTATTCAAATGTTAAAGGTTGTTGGAGAATATGGAAGAGGTTTGAAGCCACCAAATTATCATGAGGTGAGGGTTTCTTTTTTGAAGAAAGTTGTTGACAACATCCAAAAAAGCTTAGAGAAATATAGAAGTGATTGGGAGAAATGGGGATGCACCTTGATGTGTGATGGTTGGACAAATGGAAAAGGAAGATCACTAACTAATTTTCTTGTTAATAGTTTAGGGTTTAGGGACTATTTTTTGAAATCTATTGATACTAGTGATGTGATAAAGGATGGAAAAAATGTTTGAATTGTTATACAACATTGTTGAAGAAATTGGGGGAACATGTAGTCCAAGTTGTGACAGATGGGGCTTCTAATCTTGTGGCATAAATTGAGGAGATTGGAGAGCTTCCAGTATTCTATAATACCATTGCTAATGCAAAGAAGATTACTACCTACATATATAGGCATACATGGGTCCTTAATTTGTATAAACAATATTCCAATGGAAAGGAATTAGCAAGACCAGTTGTGACAAGATTTGCAACTTCGTATCTTGCACTAAATTGCATTAAACAACAAAATAATGCTCTTAGATCAATGTTTGTATCGGAGAAATGGGCTACTAGTCCACATGCTAGTAAAAGTGAGGCTAAGCAAGTCATGAACCTAGTGTTGAGTGATGATAGATTTTGGAGATCAATTATATATTGCCTAAAGTGCGTGATTCCACTTGTGAAAGTGTTAAAGCTTGTAGATGGTGATTCAAAGCCAACCTCACCATACATTTATGAAGCAGTGGATAGGGCTAAAGAGAAAATTGCTCAAAACTTTCAAATGCAAGAGTCAAGGTATAAAAAAGTGTGGAAAATTATTGACACTGGGTGGAATCTACAACTTCATAGGCCTCTTCATGTAGTTTCCTATTATCTCAATCCTAGATAAATTATTTAAAAATAATTGTCATTTTAAGAGCTACTATTTTCTTTGTGCCTAGTAGCTTATTTATTTCTTATTTGGTTAGGTATCATTATGGCAAGAACTTCAATTCGGATAGTGAAGTGTTAATTGGTTTATATGAAACCTTTCAAAGAATGGTTCCAGCAAGGACAAGAGATAAGAAACAACTGGGTATCCCTTTAATTTTTACTCTTTATAAATATCATAAAGATAATACATAATAATTAATAATAACTAGATTTATAAACTAAATACACTTTTTTTGTAGCTCTTTGGTAGGAGAGTTATGGTGGAAAAGGTAAAGAGTTACAAAAGGTGGCCATGAGAATTTTGAGTCTTACATGTAGTGCCACGGGATGCGAGAAGAATTGGAGTACATTTGACTAAGTGCATACTAAGAGAAGAAATCAATTGGAGCAACAAAGATTAAATGCACTTGTATATGTCAAATATAATCTTCAACTTGAGATGAGGCAAAATAATAGATAAGAGAATGGAGATACCTATGATCCCATATGCTTGTCAGATATTGAATTTGATGATGAGTGGATCACCGAAAAGGAGAATCGTTGCTTGTCTATTGGTGCCTCATGAATGAATGTACATGAGTGTTTTGGTGTTGATGAGAGAGTTCCAAAGAAGAAAAGAAAGAGAGGTAATTATTTATATTTAAAAGTTAGTTTAGAACTTGAAAGTTGGAATTATAACTAGACCTTATTATTTTCTTTTGATTACATAGGTCCAAGAAACTTGAATGCCAAGATTGGTAAGGGAAAATCAATAATAGAAGATAAGGATGAAATTGAAGATAATGAAGAAGAAGAACTTTTGATATTAGAAGATAAGGATGACTTGAGTGATGTAGATCTTGGGATTGGAAATGATGAATGATCTTGGATAGTGGCATTTTGTATTTATTTTTTGAGGTTGTATGACTGAATTTGTGTGGCAGCAACACCACTTGTACATAATTTCGTACCAATTAGTATCTATAATTAAAAAAATTCAAGTTTCAATATTGTCAATACTATATTAAAATATGAAGATTTGTTTTTTCAGTAGCCATTTAATAAGAAATACTTCAATGTAATAAATGTAATAAATTTTGAAATTTGAAATAATTTTTTTAAAAAAAATTTAACCCGGTTAAATGTAATAAAGTGTGATGTCTTTTTTATCCCTATTTTATCTGGACATAAATTTACTAAATTAACCCTAATTTGAATAGACTTTTTTTGGGGGAGAAATTATGTTAACAACCTTATATAATAAGATTAAATATAATAAAGTGTAATGTAATTTTTATCTCTATTTTGAGTGGACTTAAATTTACTAAATTAATCTTGATTTGAGCAGATATTTTTTTTATAAAAAAAACTACTTTAAATTAATAAATTTATATAATAAGATAATAAAATAAGATTAAAATACAATGTAGGGGTAGATGAATGCCAACAACGTCATTGAGAGATCGGGATAGTGGTAGATGGCTCCTAGGTAGGGGTGGGTAGATGGACCTGGGTCCGCGGACCGGTCCGTAAGTCCGCGAATTTCGCGAATAACGGACCTGATTTTTTCAAATCTGTATGACTATGTTTAATTTTTGAGCCCGGCCCGTGAAGTTCGCCGACTTGGCGGATTTAATCTGTGAGCTTGCGGGCTAGTCCGCGAACTTCACTAATTAATATTTTTAAATATTACAATTTTAATATTAAGTTGTGTATTTAATTTTTTAAATTATTATGACATTAAAATTATGTTTAGTTGATATGTATTTGTCATTTGAATTATTTTTATGACATTTTGATGCTTTTATTATTGAAAGTTTGGTACTATTATTTAAGTATTTGTAATTATTTTTATTTAAATATTTTAATATTTAGTATTTTAAACCATTGATAAGTTTTAGTATGATAAAATTTAGCTTATAAATAAAAAAAATATTTTTTCTTCTAATTTTATGTATTTTTACTTTTTTAAAATTTATTTTTTTGAACCATTATTTAGGTCCGCTGACTGGTCCGTTATCCGCGGATTTTGGCAAGTCGAATACGAACTTAAAAAATAAGTCCATTTATTTTACGGACCGGACTTATCCAGCCCGTATAAAACGCGGATTTTATGGACCGAGCCTTAAACGGGTCAGACCGGTCCGTATACCCACCCCTACTCCTAGGCTTCTATGAGGATGCGGAAGTCATTCACGGTCTAAAACCTCATCCGTCCAAGTCAGGAAGAACTCAGACAACTAATATAAAATTATATTTATGTTTTTTTTTAAAAGTTATATTATGAAGAAGGATATGATTATTTCAAAAGTAAATTTACTTATATTTACTTTACACAATAAATTTATGTTTAATATTAAATTTTAATAATTTAATTGTTAAATTAAATTTTTTTAGTACATAGATTAAGTCTATAAATTAAAAATTTAAAAATTATTTAATATTTCATTTCATTAATTCAAATTGACATATAATTATGAAAATTTTGCTGACTTATAATTATAACTATATCATAAAACATACACATAATTGTGCACCTAATTTTTAAAAAAATGACTAAACATAATAGTATGAATTATCTTTAGAAATCACTAAATATTAAAAAATAGATTAATAACAATAATATATCATAAAGAAGTTCGTGATGAAATGATGTAAATTCACAATTTAATTTCGAGATTTCAGTAGAATAAAATGAGTCATGATTTAAAAAATAAAAAAATTAAAGAAAAACTTAAATATGTTTTTAATGCATACAAAATGAACAAGTTTTAATTTTGGTAATTGTAAATTTTTTTTCATCCCTATAAAATTTATAACCATTATTTTTAGTCTATATTATTATACGCATTTTTGTTAGTCAAGTAGCCTCGTATAATTTAAGAGGGCGGGGTGAATTAAGTTATCTTATTTTTCTTCCTTTATGAGTTTTTAGAGATGCCTTCTAAAAAATTTAATTACTTAAACAAAATGTATGTAATGATACAAAAATTACTCAACCACAATTAAATATCAAGTAAATAAAAGTGTAGGGAAGAAGAATTGTAAACTTGATTTTATACTGGTTCGGTCAATCTTGCCTACATCCACTCATCCAGTACTCAAGTCTCCAACTTGAGATTTTCACTATTCTTGTAGTACTTACAAGACTTGAATCCTCCAACATCTTGGAATACCCTTTCCTTGTGTTGATATTCAAAAACAACAAGGAGAACAACCATTTCTCCTTCACAAATCAAATGATCAAGTGCGAATTACATAATAACTCTCTTTTAAGAGTAGATATTGCACCTTTAAGATCTTAATGAACTCTTTAGAATAATGCAAATGAATTTGGCCAAGAAATTTTTGTATATGACTTTTTCACAATAAAGTTCGTAACCCTCTTCTGAAAAATTATATGCATTCATAGACAATTATTTCTTAGGTTGTGTCTTTTCATGAAGAGTTGTAACTCTCTATAATTTTTCAGAAAAGATACTCTAGTAATCGATTACAAAGCTTGGTAATCGATTACAATGATTTTTAAGTTCAAAAATTGAAACGTTGTATCTTTTTAAATTCAAATTTTTTAAGTTCCCTCTTCTAGTAATCGATTACAAGGTCTGGTAATCGATTACAAGAACACAATTTTGTATTTTAAATTTAAACTTTGAAGTTTCCTTGTTCTGGTAATCGATTACTTAAGCTGGTAATCGAGTACGAGACAAATATAACTTTATTTGTTACACAAACTTTTGATTATAGGAAACTTCTAATTTTCAGTCAAAAATATTTTTGTAAAATCTTTTTGAACACGTTTTTTACTTTCCTTTAAAAAATATAAAAAAAACTTACTCTTATATTCAAAAAGATTATTTGAGGTTTTCTTGAAATTATAGTTTTAGTGGCCAAGTAATAATTTGCAATTTCTAAAAGTTCATTTTACATATTAAGCTAAGTAGTCAAGAATTGCCTAGTTATTACTTGAGATTTTACTTCTTGGTCAACTTGTTCTAACTTGACCTTTTAGTTTTTACAATGCTTTGACATCATCAAAATTTTGTGCATATGTTCTTTCATAATTTTTAATTATTTATTTATTAAAAAATCAATTGATCATCTTAAGTGTTAGGCTTAATTGTGTTTTTGATCTCTCAAGTATTATAATTGTGTGTTTCAAAAAAAAATTATAATTGTGCAATTTTGATACCCAAGATTTAAATTAAGTAATTTTAGTTCTTAAAAGACTGTAATTGTATAATTTTAATCCTTTTATTTTTAATTGAACAATTTTAGTTTCTCAAATATCATAATTATACAATTTTAATCTTTCTCATTAAAAATTTAATAATTTTAAAATTTTAATATATATATATATATAATGATTTAAAATTATACAATTGTTTTCTTATTTATATTAACGTATATTATAATTTTTGTTAATGTATCAAATGATATATATTTATTATTACTAAATAAATAAAATTTATATATTATTAGTATTTTAATATTACTAATAAATTAATATCAATAATATTTTTAATATATTTATGGATAAACTAATAATTTGATATAACTTAGTATTTATTAATATACTTTTACAAAAATATAAATATATTAGATAAAATATGTATATTTGTAATTAATATACTTATATTTTTAAAAGTATATTAATATATAATAAGTTATATTTATCAAATTGTTAGTTTACCTATAAGTATACTAATAATATTATTGATATTAATTTATCAGTAATATTATAAAAATAATAATATATAAATTTTATTTATTTAATAATAATAAATATATATCATTTGATATATTAACAAAAATTATAATATAAGTTAACTTGAATAGATAAATAATTGTATAACTTTAAAATATTGTATATATATATATATTAAAATTTATTAAATTTTTAATAAGAGAGACTAAAATTGTACGATTACAATATTTGATGGATCAAAAATGTAATTAAGCCTAAATATTGCTAATAATTGTTAATAATATCATATTAGTGTATAATATCTTTAATTTTTTTTTATAAATCCTTAAAATAAATATTATTTATTTACTTAAAATTATTTGTAGAAAAAAATTATATTTTAGAGGGATTAAAAAAATGTGCCGATATGCCTATGTATGTGCCATTTAGTTCAAACCTTAAAAACCCATTACACTATTTTAAGGAAATACATATTTTATTTTTTAATGAAAAAAAAATTAGGATCCATACAATACAATACAATACAACATTCAAAGTCCAAGTGTTGGGGTATTTCCAATTTCCAATTCCAGGCTCCAAGATCCCTCTTTTCCTACAACCCATCTCTCTTTGGTTCCTCCAATCTTCGTTCTGTGCCCTCAGAAGCATCAATTCCACGAATTAACAAATGGGTGTTGTGTTGAAGCTAGTAGACGCCATTCTCTTTCTCTTCTTCCTCCTCATAACTGTGGTGGCTCCTCTCATCGATGCTCAAACATGTCTCCCTCTCTCTTACTTCCCCGACATCCTCGTCCAACTCAAGGAGCACTACACCCACAACTACGATGATTACCTTATCGCTGAGAAGCCCCACTTCTTCGTAGGTCTTGTTTGGCTCGAGCTTCTCTTCCAATGGCCCCTTGCAATTCTCAACTTCTATGCCATTCTCACTTCCAAGCCTTGGTTCAACACCACTTGCTTGATCTATGGTGTCTCTGTCACTACCTCCATGGTATCTATCTATCTATCTAAATCAACTTTCAATTCTGTTTTTGCTTGTACAAGGTTTCTGTCTTTGATTGATAGGATCACGTGTTTATGTGGATCATGTTGTTGTATGAATGATTAGGCTTGTGGGGGAGGAGAGAAAACGGATAATATTCTCTTGTCTGATGTTTGGATCAAGAAAAAGTCAAACTTTATTATGTTACTAGAAACCACTCATTTAGAATCACTACATTTGTTTGCATGATTATGTTTGTTGTTATTAGATTCATCCTCGTCCATTGGACTGTTGTCTCGTGACATTCATTTTCTATGGGAAAGTCGTGAAAATTATATTTTTTCAATAATTGATTAAATGTATAATCAATAATAATTGGAATGAAATTTGTTTGAAAAGTATGCTGAGAAACAATTTTGAAATATTTAATTTCATTTAGATACAACAACAAATCAGTTTTTATATAGAAAATCAGCTATTGAAAAATAATCACTAGTTTTAAATTTTCATATTCATGATAACAGTTTACTTTTCAGAAAAGAAAAAACACTGTTCACAAATTTTAGTTGTTTCAAACATTTTTTTTTTCCCTAACAAGTTGCTTAAATGGTGTGAATTAATCATATTCCCAAACATGCTCTTTCTATGGAGATTTTATTTGTTATTTATCATACATTGTGCTAGGGGGGGAAAGGGTCGTTTCTCCTGCGTTCTGTTGGCGTTTGCAGCAGTTAGATCATGTTGAATTGATTATGTTGTTTGCTGTCTAAATATAATGGAAGCAATAATTGCTTGTATGCAACTTTGTATGCTTGGATTTAAATTTACTCAGAAACTATGGTCTTGATGTATTGCACGGCTTCTCTGACAATTAGATGTTGCTAAGGTGTTAATTATACTACCAAAGTGTAACCTCTCTGATTTGACTTTTTACAATGGCATTTGTTTCACTGAAGTTGGAAGTTTGAATGTATTAATGTAATAGTAGTGTCTTCATCCCTTCCATGGATGGTTTAACAATGAGATTTTGGTTGTTTTTGCAGGCTGCTATATTATCAGAAATGATGGGTTCCAAGAGGGCATCTGAAAAGCTATTGACAGTGTATGCCTCTTTCCTGGGTTTGGGTGTTCTGGCTATGCTGCGAGGTTTGCTCACATGTTGTTCATCCAAATCAACTTCAGGCAAAAGACCTGCACTGGCAAGGAAAAAGCGAGCTTGAAACTGTGAGCATGAATCAAACATGAGAAAATGGAAAGAGAAGAAGCATGACTGTAGGTGTGAGGTGATGAAGCATGCCAAGGCCCCCTCCTGTAACCAAAATTTTGTATGTTTTTTTTATTTAATTAGGAGTCCCCTTTGATTGCATAACTGAGTAAAAGATTTTGTATCAGGGTTCAGGAGAACATCAAATTCCATCATGTTGTTGCATATTTGATACAAGAATAAATAAAATTCTTGCTACTTGGATTAGTTGTTTATACCTTCTACATGTGTATTCTGCTGGTGACAACAGACCCAGAAATAAAAATTAAGGCAGAGAACAAACAATAGAAAAAGAATAAAGGTCTATTTGAGTAAATTTCTCTAGAAACATTTTAAGGAGAGAAAAATAAGAAGTAAAATAAAATAAGTTTCTTTATTAGTTGAAATTAACTTGTACATAAGCTAATTTGTAGAAGTTTTCTTCTATTAATTTCTTTAAAATCTTATTTTTAACTCATACATAAGTTAATTTTAACTAATGAAGAAACTTATTTCAATTCTTCTTTTTATTTTTCTCTCTTATTATAAGTATTTCTAAAAAAACTTCTTTAAGTATTTCTGAAAAAGTTTTTTCAAACATGTCCTAAATATAAGTAGAGAAAGCAAATTCCCTACATATTTATGAATTGCTTGAGTGACATGAGGTGCACCTAAATGCTGACTTTAGGTGGTGTGTTTTAAAAGAAATAAAACACTACATCCAAATCATTGTACACTTCAAAATCCTATTAAGGTATCAAGTCGTACTATAGTTTTCTTGTCACTAACTATTCTTGTTACACAAATCAGTTGAACACCTGTTTCTGACTATTAATACATTTTAAGTTACGATAGCTTTAATAACTATTATTGTGAGGATATTAAAAGCCCAGCAAAATCATCAATGCATTATATCATCAATTTTCACAACTTTCTGTACACTTGTCAGAATTTAGAAACCATGACTGGTGAATGACCACAGGTACGTTTATTCTTGAATGACAACTCTATTGCTGTTCAATATTTCATATTGGTTTTCATAGTTTTAATTAGGCTCTATCCCTTATTAAAATAAATGATTAATATGAGATATAATAGTTGATAGATAATTTATCTCTCATGCATGTAATTACAGATTTAATCTCTAATCTGTGTGTATGGACAAATATTTATGTATTTATTTATTTTTTTGACAGCAGGCAGATATTTGTTAGAAGTTAATATTGTAAATGGGTCCCAATATTTCGAATGATTAATCTTTAATTTTCTGCTGGGAGATACTTTGATTTACCCATATAAATAAATGGGTCCTTTATATGGTATCTAATGCAATTGTATACAAATCATAATAATTAGTCAAAGACCAGTTTTTACTCGATGTCACCGTAAATATTTTCCTCAGCATTTTTTCCTTTGTAGAAAGATAGGATGAAAATGTTTATCAAGACTCTCTTGGATTTCTCTCCCCCCAAAGAAGAATGGAGTCAACGCAAACCTGCCAAAGAAATGTAAAATATCTTGGCTCACGCTCTTGAGGGAACAAACAATGTTAAACATACCAAGACCATTCTGTTATCTGGGCAATATGAGCTTGTCAAGATGATAAGACCGTAGAGGAAATCTTTGGAAGGTTGCAAATTAACCTCACAAGGTCTTCAGATTTTAGTAAAGTGTACAACAAAAAGAGAATAACATGAAATTACTGTACAATCTTCCCAACTAAAAAATGATGAGTTTTTGGGTTCTTTAAGAATCCATGACGTCCATTGCCCTCGAGACTGTCATGAGTGCAGAAAAAATTGTGGCAAGTAAGGTGCACACGGATATAGTTACACATGTGGGACACACACATGGATGAGAGTGATCCAATCTATGTGAATCGCAAAAGTGAGAGGAAAAGAATAACTAACTCCGCGCTCAATGATTACATTTGAAAAATGAAATAGATATAAAAGAAAAATATGGAAAATAAAAAAGGAAAGAAAAAGATTGTGATTCGTCTACTTCCTCTGGCTCTCTCTAGGATTCTCTTTGCCTCTGTTCTTATTCATTGTTTCTCTATTTCTCTTATATCATAATTCTGTAACCGCTATCACTACCTCAATATTAGCCTTCTCCTTGTAAGAAACTCATTTTGATACATAATACAATACAATATTTCTTGTTCATTTGCTACTCCCTTACGTTTGGTGTTTTCATCTCTACCATGGTTGAAAATACTTGCCTGAAGGAGTTGGATACTAACGTCAAGAAGCTTTTGGAACTCATGAAAAATAGGATCAAGCTTATACAGACAAACTTGCTAAGTTTGAATCAACTCTCGAGAATCTGACTAGTACATATCCATTGGTGGTTCAAACTCAAATGCGATGATAAGGAGCTCCCAACCATTTCAGGTGCGCAATATCAAGCTAGGTTTTGCATGCTTTGATGGGTCTAATGTGTTGCAATGGATATTCAAGGCTAAACAATTCCTTTTTACGTATTATTCCACTTCAAATTTACAACGTTTAATGATTTTTGTGGTGCACATGGACAAGGACGTGGTTCCTTGGTTTTAGATTATGAGTCCGAATAATCCATTCCATTCATGGGTTGCATTTACTCGAGCATTAGAATTGGAGTTTGGTCCTTCTCTATTTGAATCTTCTCGTTCTACCTTAGGTGCGATGAATGATTATTATACTGAATTTATTGTTGTGGATAACAAAGTTAAAGGGATCATTGTATATGCATTATATGATTGCTTCATCAGTGGGTTAAAACTTGATATCAGACGTGATGTGATTGCCTAGAGTCCTAATTCCCTCCTTAAGGTTGTGTCCCTTGCAAAGCTCTGAGGAAAAATATTCCACCTCCACCAAACCATATTCTACCACCAATTCTTCTAGAAACTTTAACCCAAATACCTCTACATACCCAAACACAAAAAAAAAAAGTCACTCTTTACCTGTCATTCTGCCTACCCCTTCCCCAAAACCCTTTACCCAACCACCTAAACCATTGAATATCAAATGCATTTCCCCGGTTGAAATGCAGCTCTGGCATGAGAAGGGCCTTTGTTACACATGTGATGAAAAATTTTCACCTACACATCGTTATCCCAACAAACAATACCTTTTACTTCATGTAGAAGAAATTGATGTTCCACCTCCAGAATCAGAATCTCTTGACTTAATAGTCCCTTATGCTGTTGTTCACCCTGAACATCATATTTCTTTCAATGCCCTAAATGTTTCCTTTGGGTCGGAAACTATGAGATTGCAAGGTTCTATAAACAGTGTCACTATTCAAATCTTGCTTGATAGTGGGAGCTCAAACAATTTATTACAACCTCACTTGGCTCATTTTTTGAAGTTACCTATTGAGCCCGTTACCAATTTTAAAGTACTGATTGGTAATGGAAATTCTCTCATGGTTGAAGGATTGGTCACAAAAGTCAAGGTCACAATTTAGGGGCATACTCTTAGATTGCTAATTTATTTGCTTCCTGTATCTGGTGAGGATGTGGTCTTAAGTGCTACTTGGCTTGCTACATTGGGACCTCATGTCTCGGACTATAATGCTTTAACTTTGAAGTTTTATTTGGAGGGAGAGTTCTTTATATTACATGGGGATCAATCTAAATTACCAAGTTCAGCTCAGTTTCACCATATCAGATGGATGTGCCACACTCATGCCATTGCATAAATTTATACCCTATAATTTTAGTCACAAGATGTCCCTCATGATCAGTGGCTTGATTTCCCTATTGAAATTCATTCAGATTTGACCCTTTTTGTTGTACTCCTACAGAAAGGTGTTTGACAAACACATTGGTTTACCCTCGGACCAGTCTCACAACCATGTTATTCCCTTAATTCTGGGTAGCCAACCTATTAGGGTCTGTTCCTATAGATACCCTCATATCCATAAGGAATAGATTGAGAACATGGTGGATGAGATGTTACATGAGGAAATAATAGTTCCAAGCTCTAGTCCTTTTTCCTCCCTAGTTCTTTTGGTAAAAAAAAGGATGAGACATGACATTTTTGAACTGATTATAGAGCCTTAAACACCATTACAGTAAAAATTCCTTTTCTATTCCAACTATTGATAAGTTACTTGATGAACTCTTTGGAGCTAAATATTTTTCTAAGTTGGATGTTCAATTGGGATACCATTAAATACTTGTATCTTCAGAGGACAGATTTAAAATAGCTTTTCGGACCTAACAAGGCCACTATGAATGACTTGACATGCCATTTGGCCTCACCAACGCACCTACCACTTTTCAAAACTTAATGAATTATGTGTTTCAAGGGCTACTTCAAAAATCGATGTTGGTATTCTTTGATGACATACTGGTTTATAACCCATCTTGGTCATCCCATTTGCAACATTTAGAAGCTGTTTTGAAAATACTTCAACATCACCACCTTTTTGCCAAGCTATCCAAATGCTAATATGGCTTGGAGGAAGTTGATTATCTTGGTCATACAATTTTGGAGAATAGAGTAACCATGGATCAACATAAAATCAAAGTTGTTTTAGATTGGAAATTACCAACTTCCCTTAAACAACTTAGAGGTTTCCTAAGACTCACGAGGTATTATCAGAGATTTATCAAAGGGTATGTGGTTGTCACTACCTCATTAACTAATCTCTTAAAGAAAGACATTTTCCATTGGGACTCTGCTGCTAACAAAGCTTTTCAAAATCTAAATCGCGATATTATTGAGGCAATTGTATTGGCCCTTCCAAACTTTAATAAGCCTTTCATCCTAAAAATTGACGCTTCTAGTATTGGTATCGATGCTATTCTTGGTTAGGACCACCATCCATTGCATTTTTTTTCAAAAAAGTCATCTCCAAGAATGCAAAAATAATCAACCTATGTGAGGGAGTTTTATGCCATTACAGAAGCTATAGTTAAATTTTGTCATTACTTATTGGGACATAAATTTATTATTAGAACAGATCAGTAGAGCTTGCACAGCCTCACTAATAAATCCATACAAACCCCTGAGCAACAAGCATGGCTTCATAGATTCCTTGGATATGATTCACCATCAAACATAAGCTTGGTTGTCACAATCTTGCAGCAGATGCCTTATCTCGATCCTTTTTTCTGGCTATTTCTCAACCTTAGTGGGATATCATTCCTCAAGTGTGAGCTATGATTGTTGTTGATCCCATCTTATCTGAAATACTTCACTTATGTATTCAAGGCACTCTTCCTCAACTACATTATTATGCTTAAGATCAGTTACTGTATTGAAAGCAAAGGTTGATTCTTCCTTCTAACCATTCTGTTATCCAACAAGTTTTGAATGAATTTCATAATTCTCCTATTGGGGGAACATGTAGGGATTGCCTGGGCTATGGCTAGAGTTTCTTCTCAATTTTATTAGCAAAGTATACAACATGATATTAAAACTTTTGTCCAAAACTATTTACTTTGTCAACAAGCCAAAACCACAACTTCTTTACCAATTGAATTGTTTCAACCCTTGCCAATACCAGCACATATTTGAAAAGATTTAGCTATAGGCTTTATTGTTGAATCACCCCCTTCCCATGCTATATATATATATATATATATATATATATATATATATATATATATATATATATATATATATATATATATATATATATATATATATATATATATATATATATATATATATATATATATATATATATATATTTATTTATATTTACTCTGAAATGTTTTACAAACAATTATGAATAAAATATAAATTTTTTAAATATATAGTTAAATATAAATAAATTTATAGTGACTTATATATATTAAATAAGAATGATGAATAGAAATTAAGAAATGAACTAATATATATATATATATATATATAAATATTTTTTGGTTTAATATGAGATATAACTCATTCCACTATGTTCAAGTCGAGTATGTTTCATAATCTCTTTAAAAAAAATAATAACAAAAAAAATACTGTGTATAAATATGTTTAGTTGGTTATTAAATTTTATTAATTTTTATTTATAAATAAAAATAATATATTTGAATCCATATACAAAGTCTTATTTCATTAAATATATGTATATTAATTTATCAAATTAAGCTTAATAAATATAATATACTTATAATTTTATTTAAATTTATTACATACAATATTTAATAATAAAATACCACAATTATTACTATTTAAGAAATTTATGCACCTAAAATTTTGGAGAAATTTGATGAAAGAATTTCTGTAGAAGTTAAAATGTCGAAGTTTATTTTAACTATATTCAACTTTACTTTATTATTTTCTCCAATATGAATATTTTTAAAAAGTTTATATAAACAAAATTCAGGCACATTAAATAAAGAGTCGTATAAAAAAATAAAAATTGACCACCATTGACACGTAATACCTACAATGACATTTATTACATTAGGTAAAAAAAATTCTAATATTTGTAGGAATAAAAATTACAATAATTTTAAAATTCAATATCTAAAAAAATCTGTCATATTTACATGGACACAATTTGTCTTTTAACAGCTCATATTAGATATTAAAATTAAAAAAAATGTCAGTTTGACGCGGGAATTAATTAATAACCTTTTCACAATTCGACATTAATTTAAGAAACTTTACTTTCTACCTTTGTTAATTTTACAATATGCCACTAACGTTGGTAAACATTTCAGCAACGAATGCAAAATTACAAGTCTTGATCAGTTAATCATGTTACCGAGTGTCAACTAATCGCATAAAGGAACACATCAATTTCAAATTAACCTTTAAAAAAGGTGGTGGTGGTGTATTGATGCAAACTTCCCACCAACTAGTGCCGGAGCATGCTACTACTACTACTTCTAATTAAATCACACAAAATAAGAATTGAAAAAGAAGACAAGAGTTTACATCAAAAGTTAAACCCTAGTTACTGAAAAGGTTAATCCTAGCTAGCTAGTTATGTAGTCTCGGAAATGGTAAAGGGTAGCAAGGTCATAATAATTAATCGCTCTCAACGTTTACTATTGTATCTAGGGAAGTCAATTCCCGAACCTTAATCCTCTCACAACTCTTTTGGGGTAAGTGCTGAGAAGGGATCATGCAAGGTGCGCTCTTGACTTCTCCCTAATCTTTGTAATGTAACCCGAAGATCCTCACCACCTTTTCATTTAATCTCCACAACCTTTCATCCCTTCTTTCAAACTGCAAAAGAGTAATTACCAACAAAAAATTAAGAACATTAGCATAACTACCAGAAACAAGTCTAGGTGCATGTCCATGAGTTTCATATATACATGACAAAACAAGCATGCCCATGTTTAATTTTTTTTTTCTTCATGAAAGTAAAAATGATTAGTATACACTTTTCCATTTTAAACATTACTATTATTAAAATCTATCATTTATGATACCCACATTTCTCTATCTTTCTTTACTAGGTGTTATCTAGAGTAGAGATGTCTACAAATCTTTTTCCTTTAGATAAACATATCATAAATAACAAATTAAACTTTTTTCCCTAGGTAGTCAATTATATGAATTACACAGCTTCATTCATCACAAAATCAGACTAAATAATAATTTAAATTTTATAATTTTCTGAAAAATCTTTCAAATTTTTAAGTAATAATTATTTCCTTTAGATAAACCTCCCCCAATCATGCACACATGATTTAATAAATAAAAAAAAAGTTTTACTGGTTAAGAAATTATATGTAACAAATTTTTTTAATTAAAAACTACATTAAAGTCAATAAGGGTGTATTGTATCAGTTTTTAATAAAAACTTGAAGTGAGTGCACACGTGCATGTGTTAACATTGGATAGGTTCGTGAGCATACCACACTGAATCCAAAGTCTTGAAGCTTAAGCACCTTCACCGGACAAGGAAGCCTTGATTCTCTCAACAGTGCATGCAATGAGATTGTTGACAGTAGCAACAGATCCAAGAGAAAGCTTAGCAGTAGGAACCGAATCAACCAATATTTGAAAGGCAACAGTAAGAAGAGATCCACCAGGTCCAGATTCACCAATACCACTACCATGCGTTGTTGTCCCATCTGGCAGAATAGCAAACCCTGAAGGAAGAAGAGCAACATAATCTGGATCTCCTCCATTTAGAACCACATTCATGGCAACAATATCCACCGGTGCATAAATGACAAAAGAACCGGTTGTATCGGTGCAACTCTCTTGCAATATCAACATGTTGCTCTGGCTTGAATTCGCACTCTACATGGTTTTAATATAATTTTGTTTAGTCACACTTCAATCGGTTTATATGGAAATAGATAAATAGGAAATATAAATGTGAGATATTAATAACATACATTTACTCGTAGTAGAGAGACACAGTTTCCAGTATCTCTTCCATTTGCTATGTGTGCCATTTCTTGAACAACTCCACCATTGGAAAGAATGTCCCACTGTGTTGTTTAAAGGGGTTAACAATGTTAAAATGACAAACAAAAAATAAAAGATATGAAGATCAAGAAATTAGGACTAACCCAGACACATGGTTTTATATTTTAATTTAAGAATGAAATTAACTTTCATGCACTATTAAAAAAATTTAGTCTAAATATATCTTCTAAAGTAATTATTAAAAAAATCAATATCTTTACTATATGCATGACAATTTTTCGGTAAATAACACTATATTCTATTTTTCTTAATAAAAGCAAGTTTTCTTAAGATCACGTTGATTTAAATGTGTACAGCTTAAAAATGATAATCTTTTTCCTAGAGAAGTTGATGTTTTCCAAATTTAGTTTGTGAAAGGACGTGTAAAAAATGGAAATGATGTTTCCCATCTAACATAACGATTCCCGGTACAGATTTTGTCGAGAAACATCACTTTACATCAATAGAATAAGAAAACATAGGTGCACAGAAAATGAAATGCGACCAATTAGACAACAAACATCGGCTAAATGCAAATTAGCTTGTGTGAAAAATTAGCTATCTATCGTTATTCTACCTAACATTTTTTCATCTAACACATCCCCAACCTTTATTAAAAAGGAGGCGTAACCATCATGCTGTCTTTGGTAATTTGAAAAAGATACGTAATCCAAAGCATTTGATAGAAAGGAATTGACTAATTGGTGTAAAAACTAGGCAAGTCAAAACATAAGGGAGAAATTCATGCGAATAAATTCACCTAGTAAGCAAGATTACCACATGAAGGTTGTCTATTAATTAATAATTGGCCTATGAACACACAATAATGCAGCCTAAAACGTTATTATAAGTTACCTCATTCCTAGAGTTTTCGTCACGGAGAAAGTCAAAGACTCGTTTGGGTGGAACTGGAAGCCAAAAAGAAGTGGCTGCACTGAGAACTATGCCGGGAGGTCTTCCAGGGTCATCTACACTCTTTCTGGTCATCACCCTTACATCATCAGCTCCTGTTCCAGAGAGTGTTGTCCATGTGTGAGCAGTGGAAGCACTCACACCGGCACAAAAGCTTATAACCATTCTTTCAGCTAGCTTCATCATGCTCTTTCTCCCTTCTTGGTTTGTTATCACTATCAGCATTGTAAGAATCATAAAAGTTAATTTCATGACACAGAATTGTCCCCTAACCCTTCAATTAGAATGCTAACAACATGCTTTGTAGCACAACATTTTTCACATATTATCATTAGCTAATGTTTATATTATATTTAATTGAACATTTCATAAGTAGAAAAAAAAAATGTGAGCATTTATTTATACCTCCGACATCTACGGTGGGAATGTTTGTTGCCATAGCACTAGCAAGCCTTTCACATTGTCGATCTAAGGTTGCAACCCAACGTTTTGCTCCAAATGCATGTCCAGAGCTAACAAGCTGTTTGTAAAGATTATGAACACCCCTGTCATCCACTTCCACGTGCTCAATCCATGTGACCTAAGTCATAGAGATTAAGCCACATTAAGAACATGAAAATAAAACAAAATAATTAAAACAAAAAGTACGACCTAGTGCACTAGGCTTCAACCTCCCATAAGTAGTAGCTATAGGAAATGTCGAAGTACCCGTTTTGGTCTCATAATTTCAATAAATCTTACCTTTGAATAGCCATTTGGCATTTCTTGAATTAAGCAACCAGAAGGCCTTCTTCTACATCTGGCTGAAGGACTAGGGCGCAAATTATCCAACGACACATCCACAACTGCCCAAGTCCCATCAGCATGCTGCTTACAATACCTTACAAAATAACTCTCACGAGTTGGCACAAGAGGTGTAGGTAGTTGTAGTTCTGATGTCATCTGCAGAATCAAACAATTAGTTCATTAGTATTCAAAATTCCGATAAACATACACCCAAAATGAGGTTTACACATGTAAAAGAAAGTAAGAGAAAGATAAAAAGGGAAAAAAGAAAAATATAATAGATGTGATAAGTTATGTATGGAAAAATGAAGAAATATAATTAGAAATAAAATAAAATATTATTCTTGTATTTAATTGCATCATTTGCGGTGATAGTAAGTTAAACTGTACAATAAATATGTACCACTTGTAAGGCACCATTGTAGTTCCCGGCCACCCCTGTTGATAGAACCTCCAGGGTCATGGCTCTTGAGACTATACCAGAGAACACTGTGGACCATTGGTTCTGAAAAGTACAAAGGAACCAAAAGTTAAAGCTAGAGAAGCCATAGAAGCTTGAAATAATAATAATATAATGCATTTCACAAGCACAAAATACTGAAGTGAGTAAGAAAACAGAAACATATACCACATCCATGAGAATCTCAACGAGGTTGACATGGTTCATGATAACAACAGCGGTTTCTCTAGAAGCTTCACATTTGAAGCCAGAGGGTTTAGGGCCAATTCCTCGAGGGAAGGACCTGATGTACTCATCCTCATTTAGCATAGTGGAAGTGCCATCAAGGGTAGTTAGCCAAAGAGGCTCACCCATTTGTGCCATCCCAATGAGCTCTTCCATAGCTGCAACGGCTAGCTCTATGATTATTGGTTTATCAGCTTCGGTGGGTCCACTAATTGACCTAAGAAGGTCACCAGCACCATAAATGTCCACACCAATCCCTGGTTGGCCTCCAAAACCAGCACCAACCCCAAGTTCTAGTGGACGAGGAGGAAGAGAAGGAGAAATATTTGAATAGTTCACCACAGGCTTCCCTACATACTTTGCAGCAATTGCTGAAATCCTATCGATCTGAAAATAAAAACAACAAAACATATCAAAAAATGTCAAAGAATAATCAAAAAAATATGAATGCAGATTAATTATTTGTTGTCCGCTGTGCGAGGAATACATTCATGGATCAGGAGAAAAAAAAATACCACCTAACTCTATTAGGACCCTTGCTTAATATGTTAGGTCCTTGTCAGCTAATCTTATGAGTTGAATACTCTTTAATTATTTATTTTTATCAAGGTCCTTTTTAGCTTGGACCATCGAGTAGCTAGAATAATTAAAAGACATATATATTAAATACATATATATAGTTACATAAAATGTTGCCTATTTAATTGATGTACCTCTTCTCTTAGCCGTGCATTTTCAAGCCTTAGGTGATGTTCATCGAATGACATTTCTCCTATAGCGGTTGGTCCACCACAATTAGGACACGAAGCATTGCTGAGAGCCTCCCTATACCTCATGTTATCTGCTCGAAGCTTCTCGTTTTCGGTTCTAAGCTGTGTATTCTCATGCCGCTCGTGTTGTGTCTGCAACAACAAAACACCACCACCCCCTTCACAAACAACACACAAAAAGGAAAAACCTAACATATATATTTATGCACCAAAGATATAATATACCTTCATCTGAGTACGCTTGTTCTGAAACCAAAACTTAACCTGCAATGGCTCTAACCCTAACTCCCTGCTCAGCTCCTTCCTTTGCTTGTCGTCTGGGTGAGGACACTCCTTGAAAAAACTGCAAAAAACAAAATTCAATCATTTTTTTCTAAATATTAAAAAAATTAATTGTATCATGGCACATGACAAAGAAGATGGAGTTAACAGAATTACTTCAGCTTAACCAGTGATCTCCGGTTCGAGTCTCGTGAATATAAAACTACATTAATATTTGATAGAATAACTTCGTCCCTTATACGACTCTAGCGGTGAAAGATGTAACGAAAAAAGGAAGGAGTTAGGGTATTTTTGGGGTAACTTACGCTTCCATTTCCTGGATCTGGTGCTGGGTGTGGCGGTGGTAACGTTTCTTTTTGTTGGGACGAGGGTCTTGGTCTTCACCAGAAGCACCTTCATGGTTTTCACTACCAGACTTGGTGGCACTGTCGAACTCATCTTCACGGATTCGAGGAACCTCACTCTCAGAAGTGTTCTGACCCATCTCCAACGCCTCCATCAGGTTCGACTGGAACATTGCTGCAGATCTTTAAGGTTTCCGGAGCCTTATGGTTTTTCAATCTAACAAAACACACAATAACACATGTAGTAGTAGTATAGTACGGTACACTCACAGAAAAAGACACGAAGTCACAAATATTTTTTTATTCCTGATTAACGTTTTCTAGGAATTCCTTTTCTTTTCTCTTTTTAAACTGGATGTAATTTTTTTCTCTTTTGACTTTTTTCTGAGAAAATAACGCAGTTTTGGGGAAAACGCGACTTTCTAATATCGAGAAGGATATTTCGCCCGGTTGTGCAAAAAAAAAGGGGTTGTTTGGAGTTGTGTCGTGAAGGAGAGCGTAAAAAAGTGGGAAAAAAATGATGCGTCAATTTTGTTTCGAAATTTTAATCTAAAGGATGAATTGAAGAGGTGGAGAATAAATAAATAAATAAAAAGTGAGTGTCAAAATGAGTTGAAAGTTGAAAGAGAAAGTGAAAAGTTATAAGCACCAACCTGGGTAAGAATACTAAAAGGTGAAGATGATCCAAACCCACCAACGTTGTTGTTCCTTTGTATCAACGAGGGCATGTTTCTCGCCGGAATCATAATTCCGGTTGGCATATTTCACATACCTCAAAAGTCAAAATCACCACCAACTAGTATATGAATAATTAACTCTCTCTCTCTTTCTTTCTCTCTCTTATCACTCTCTGAGCAAGGGTTGCTGAAGTTTTTTGAAGTCCTTGGTAGAGAAGAAGAGTTTAGCTCTTGGATTCTGTCAGGTGGCAATGTCAAACCGAGTCAGTGTGTTACTACCAAAAAAAAACTCAGACATACAAACGTGACCTCCAAGAGAACAAAAAAAAAACATCAAAAGTTCAAAACAAATATACCCTACAACGCATATATCATTACATGGATTAAGAAGCAAGGAAATATCATTGCCCTTTTTCTGATCTTGCCTTTTCACAAAACAAAATCAAAACTTTCTCAAAACAAAACATAACTCCAACGAAGATCTCGGAGAACCCCACAAGTCCACAACGCTTCCAATATTTCAGGATTTTTTTTTCTTGACCTAATGTCCCTTTTCACACTCCCCCAGCCCTAGTTCACCCGGAAAAAATGTTAGAACCCATGATGAAAAAAAAGTACAAAACGTACCCTTGGAAAACCAGTGAGTGACCTTAGGAAAACGTAAGAACCAAGTTTTACTTTTAACTTACCCTTGAGTGGTAGTACTAGTAGCAGAGAAAGAAGATGAAGGTGTAGATCTGTTTTGGTGCTATAAACCCATTGAAAAGAAAAGGGTTTGGGAGTTATGGTAATAAAGTTGGTTATATGGTAAGGAATGAAGAAGGTTAGAGAGAGAGAGAAAGAGAGGATAGGGACAAGGGCATTGAAGGAGAGAGGGAAGTGGGGAACAGATGGAAGCAGCGAAGAGTAATTGCAGAGCGTATTGAGAGGGTGCAATTGCATTTAATGGAGGGCAAAAGAGGTGTAATTGCGAGAGAGGGGAGAGAGAAAGAGACGCAGCATATTTTTTGTGTATAAATTTTTGACGTGCTTTTCTTTTCTCAGCGTTGACGGTGCAATGCAATGCAATGTAATGCAACGAATGACGGCTACCAAACAAGTGCTTAGTGTTGGTGTCTTCAAATTAATTCTGCGTGCCACTCCATTAATTTATATACCTTCTTACGTTCGGATCAGTCTCAACTCTCAACTATTGAGAACGTATCTTATGTTTGCAGAGACTGTCATCGGTTGAAATTTGTTGCAATTTTTTTTAATGAACTTTACTGTAATTTTAATATGCCTTTAATGTCATCGTTAATCAAAGGTTTTTGTTCACCAGATGCGATTATCAGCGTCACTCAAGTAATTCTTTGATGTACAGTAATTGATAATTTTTTTGATGGAATATTCACTGTAAGAGTTACTATAATAAACAGAAAGTAAGGAGAGAAAAAAAATATTAAGAAAAGGAGCAAAGCCTATTAATCTATAATAGTAGCTAGTAATATTTCTCAAATTTGTTGATGATTAATTTCTAACAAGATACTCTTAATTATTATTTTTTTCATTTATAAAACTCAAATCCAAATCTTTTTTTTTCTTACCAATAACTTGAGGTAATATGATATAATTTAACTGATTAATTAAGTTAAAGGAATTAGGTAATTGGTATAATAAGATTTGAGAATTGAGATAGTTTATTCATTCCTGAATTAAAAATATAAGAGTTTAATTTGTATATATTATTATAAAAAAATGTGTTTTACTATTAAATAATTATCAATCATTTTAAATATTATTTTTAAAATAATTTTCATATAAGTGAATAATATTATCATATATTAATCTATATTAAATAATAGTGTAAAAAAATTATCTTTTGTCGATATAATTTAATAAAATTATAAATATAAACCTTTTTAAAGAGTGATAAAACACAATTTTTATACATTTTTATTTTTACAAAATCATATATTTTTATTCATTGAAATAGGTTAAATTGGAATTTTTCCTTAACTAGTTATTAGTATAAAAAACTAAAAAAAGGTTCTTACTTTTTTATTTCTTTAATTAATTAATACATGACTTTCTTTGATTAACATTAAACACGATAAAATATTTTCAAATTTATTAAGCAAATAATAAAATTGTTGACTGAAAATTATTCTTTTATATTTTAAAATTAAAAAATTAAAAAATATTTTTGATATTTTAATTTATATTAAAAGTATCTGCACAAGATACTACTATAATATAATTCGATTACAATGTGGTGTAACATGCAAGTCAATTCGTAACGCAATATTTAATTTTTCTAAACAAATAATTGTGTACAGTATTATAAGGAATTGCAATTGAAGTATGTTTTTTGCTCTATACACTATATTTTATATTTGATGTGGTGAGTGTTATCGAGATATACGTACGAATGAACAAAATTTATGATGAGTGAAAATATTAATTTTGAAACCGCATCTGACTCAGGAAATTTGGTTCTTACATAGCGGTAGCGTATTTGTACTTTTTTGCTGACTATTAACATAATTATTTGTTCCACTAATATGCAAGTTCCATTTTTGGTAAAAATAATTTGTTATAAGCTTTTACTTATTTATCCACTGAATCAAATTAATAATATAAAATAAAATTTTAAATATTGGATTACTTTAATATTAAATATTTATTATATATAACTAAAATTTTAAATATATATATTTTTCATCTATGTACCAAAAAAAATTAAAATATATATGTATATAAATAAAATACTATATTTCATTATATAAAATATATTTAAAATTTGAATAAGTAATAAATTATATTTCATATTTATGATAAATAATTTATATTCTAGTATAATTATTTTTATGGTTAAATTATATTTGTGTTTTTTTATCTTATTTTTTATATTTATTTTTAGTCTTTTATCTATTAAAATATTCATTTGTTTTTTTATCTTTTACATTTAAATTAATTTGGTCATTTTAAAATAATGATCATGTTTAATTTTAGGACATCATTTTGAATCAATTTTTAATTTATTCAAGACTTAAAAAATTGTGACATTAGATTCACTTATATGAAAATTAAAAAACGTAATTGAAATTTGAATCCAAAAAAGTTATATACGTAGTTAATTATGCAAAAAAAATATTCCATGAATTACTAGAAAAGTAATATAAAATTATATTTATTGAAAATTTTATTTTCACCATATTTATAACATACATGGTGTGACCTTCAATTGCATTCGTTTCTATATAAGTAAAGTTTATGAGAGAAGTTTTAAATCTTGAATCAATCAAAAAAGAATTTAAAATGACTAAATTAATTTACCTAAATTTAGGAGATAAATAATTCATAAATAATCAGGATAAATAAATAAATGTATCTGTAGGTAATTACTAACGAATTTATTCGTGTGTAATTACCGACGGATATATCCATGAATAATTATTTTTTATTAATAATTTATGTTAAAAAGAATAAAATAAATTTATAAATAATTATAATAAATAAAAACTAAATTAAATAAGAAGTTAAAAAATATATAAAATTCTTCTAGTCAAAAAAGAGGCTCCAAAAATCCTATGACACAAATCATTGAAATAACATCCATGAAAACTTAGTTAAAAATATATTTTGTAATAAGATTACTAAATAGGATATAAATTTATCCCGGGTAAAAATCACTTTTGGTCACCCTAAAATTTTTCAAAATCAATTTTGTTCCCTCTAAAAAATTTTTGTATTCTTTTAGTCCCTCTAAAAATTAAATACATTGAAGTCGGCTCCTTTAGTGTAGGTCCATGAGTAACATTACTTATGTGGTTGATGGAAGTCCATGTGGATACGTTGTTATTGATATTGTTGAATAAAACCATTTGATTTATAAAGTTGTAAAATAAAATAGGAAAACAAAGGGACTAAAATTCAACACGGTGAAAATAAAAAGGTCATTTTCAAGTTTGAAGAACCACACAACCCAATACCATCGCACTATGCCTCCCCACAACGTTGTCTCACGACTCCGTCTTATGACTCCGTCGCACAATTTTGTTGCACTAGATCATGATTCACACGATTTCATTGCACTACACCATGATTCACATAATTTCGTCGAACTACATCCTAAACCCTAAATCATATAAGGAATTATGGAGTTACACTAAAAGGCAGACTTCAATGTATTTAATTTTTAGAGGGACTAAAAAATTTATAAATAAAAAAAAAAGGAAAATTAGAGAGACCAAGTTGATCTTGAAAAATTTTAGGAAGATCAAAAGTGACTTTTACCCATTTATCTTAGAATAAAATTTAAATTTTTTTTTATATAAGTCAACATACATGAAATTTAAAAAGATAAATAAATATTTGACTTTAATATATTATAACAAGACACTTGAGAGAAAATGTATTTTCATCTAGCACTATTATGTTCATATACATGTAGAATTATCCCAACCTAAAAAAAAATAGTAAAAGTACCATGATTAGATAAATTTTTCCATAAATATTTGTAGAAAAAAATTAAAAGCTAAAATTGACTTATTCATAAGTTAATTTGTACAACCTTATACATATTAGTTTTTTTTTAAAATTTATTTTTGATTAAATTATACTTTGATCCTTTATCTTATATTTTATATTCACTTTAATCTTTTATCTTTTAAAATATTCATTTTGGTCATTTATCTCCCAAATTTAGGTCAATTTAATCCTTTTGAATATTTTTTGATTGATTTATGACTTGAGATTTGACTTATAAGATTTTCTTATATCAAAATTATTGAATACAATTAAAATTCAAATTAAATGTGTTATAAATATTGTGAAAAAATAGAAAATAAATAAATAAATAATTTAATTTCATATTATTTTTTAATTATATATGAGATATATTTTTCACATGATTTTCACTATGTTTGTAGTTCTTTTATATTCAAACATCAATTATATTTCATAATTTTCATATAAGTAAATATAAAGTTATAAGTTTCACGTCTTAAATCAATCAAAATTTTATTTAAAATCATGTTATAAAATTGAAAATAATCATTGTATTAAAAAGACCAAATTGATTCAAATATTAAATAAAAGACTAAAATAAAATATTTTAGTAAATAAAGGACCAAAATAAATTAAAAAATAAGATAAAAGAGAAAATGTATAATTTAACCTATATTTTTTTTCTTATATATAAGTTGGTGTGGAAAAAAAAAATCATATATAAGCTAATTTTAATTTATTAAAAAGTTTTTTTTCCTACTCTTATAAACACTTATGGATAAGTACTTTATCTAAGTTCTATATTTTTGCGAGAATAATTAACATTAAAAATCCAAAAGTCTAGAATTTATCAATTAAATTAATACAATTATGTAAAATAAATTTGAACATGTTCTTGAATAAAATTGCAAAAGCTCGTTGATATAAGTATAATTACTAAGAAAAGGTATATAACAATTAAATTCTATAAATAATTCACATTATCAAGTATATAAAATATTATAAAATATTTAACATTATCAAGTATAGAACTGTAAATATTTGTCACTTGTCTGTGGTATTTAAGCTACATGCGGTTTAGAACCAAAATTGCATTTCAAAAGTATTTTTGCTAAATCGTGTGCGACAAATTAAAAGTGAATTTAAGCTTAATTGAAAGTTGTTAACATTTACACATGTACAATGAATAACACTATTTTAACATTTCCAACTCACTAATTTTATAAAGTACCATCAAAAGTATAGTGAAGTATCGAAGTAATATACAGAGTTTTATGTTTGAGTTTAGATGTTGTCATTGTGATTTTAATTATAAAAAAAATATTTTGAAATAAAAATTATTAATATTTGATATTAGGTATTTAAAATGAAATAAAAATAAATAAATTTCATATAATTGTCTCTTCTAATCAGCATTTACTATTTCGATTAGCCTTGTAGAGAGCTTGTCAAACTAGTTCATGCATTAGAGTCTCTAATATATTGGTTAATCACTTTTTATTTATTTTTCAACTCTTCATCAAAATTCAGACATAGTAAACCTTTGTTGAAATTATAATTCCTTAAACTTTTCTTTGTATGTCATCTTAATTAACAGTTTTCAATTATTTGGATCCCATATATAAGTTATCCTTTTCAAGTATTCATCAAAGTAACACTTTTTGAGTCTTTATTGAAATTATATATTTTCAAATTTAATTGATATCAAAATTACCATTTCTAAACTTCTATTAAAATCAACAATTGATGGTTGTGTCTAATGTTTTCCTTCTTTCTGTGACTCTCAATTACACATATTTAAACTCTTTTAAATGTCAATTTCTACTTTTTTAATAAATAAAAAAAAATCACATCCATAATTAGAATCTTTGTAGTTCCTTTCTTTCTACCAAAACATGACAATCTTTCTCATCCCAACTCATAAGTGCCCCATATGACTGCTGGTTAAAAACAACTGGACCTGATATATACCTCACTTACTGAATATCATAAAATACTAAAAAATATCTAAATTAAATTAAGTGTATGGCCGGGTAAAGAGAGAGGATAAAAACATTTTTCTATTATATAATAAAATACTAAAAATAACAATTTGAAAAGTTTGTCCCATTTCATTATTTAGCATTTATTAGTTTTAATTTTTTTTTCCTAATCTAGTTATATATGACATGTATTCTGTAGGGAAATTATATTTTGGGAAAAAAATAATCACCTTAGTTTCTGCGTTTTTCCGTTATGTTGTTCTCTTATTAAATCTCGTAAGATATTATTATATTCTTTATCCTCTTTTCATATTCAAGAAATTTAAATTTTTTACTTTAATTTTAATTTCTATCATTTTTAAATATTTTTTTAGACAGTTAACTCAAAATTTTTAATTTTTAAATTATTAGTTTATATACAACAAATTGATTTTTATCGTGGATAAAATTAATTTTAAACAAATATTTATTGAAATTTTAAATTTTTTTTATAAAAGCAAATATTAACCAATTCTTTAAAATTTAATATTTTAAAAAAATAATATTAGATAATATTTAATAATTTAAAATAATTTTCAATATTCAATAACTAAAAAATTATTAATATTTTTTAATGTCGACTTTGAAAGAGATAAAAGGAAGGTAGGAGAATTTTTTTTTCTTTCAAATCCTTACTTTTTTTTAGAGAATTTAAAATTTTACAATTTAAATTTTTTTTACAAATGCATGAATTTCAAAAAAAAAATTAATTTTTTCATCCAAACAAAATATTTTACACCAAAATATTTAAAATTCTTCAAACTCAATAGGTCAACACACCATACCTATATGCCTAAAGCACTCACAACATTCTTCTCAACAACATGCATCTATATTCAATTATTCATTACTCTAGGTCAATGAATTTATATCTAACAACATTCATAAATTTATAGCATATCAATTTATCTCAACAATTTTGACCATACATTCATCTCTCTCTCTCTCTCTCTCTCTCTCTCTCTCACTATATATATATATATATATATATATATATATATATATATATATATATATATCACACTAGTGAAAAATGAGTTTTTTATGTCACCTCTTTCTTATCGAACTTAAAAAAAATCGACGTAGAAAAAATACGGTGGCACTTTTGTAATTTTTGTAAACTTTTTTACGTCGAACCTGGAGTCCGACGTAAAATGTAAAATCTATGTCGAACACAATATACAACCGACGTAGATTTTACATTTTACGTCGAACCCTACCAAGTCCGACGTAAAAAAGTAGCAAGAGCGAATAAGAAGAGTGCATGGGAGGCACACGCACTCACTCGGATCTCATCACTTTTCTATATTATTCTTTGTACAAACCCTCTCCCTCTCCTTTGTTGCTAAATTGTTTTTTCTGTCTTCTGTAGAGTAGAGTAAACTCTTCGTTACTCGTTCGCATACTGCTGCAACTTAGGTATGAATCGCTAACACCTTTTTGCTTCGCATTGCTATTGTGGCTATTTGTTCTATTCGGTCTTTATATTGTTCTATTTGTTTGGGTTGTTGGTCTTTTCTTCTGGATTGTTCTATGAAGCAGAATGACTCGTTCTCCAAGCAGAACGGCCCGTGTTGCTTGCAGAACGGGTCGTTATGCTTGCACTCGTTATGTTTTTTTTTTGTATACAACTTTTTTATGTCGGATCTTAGCAATGTTCGATGTAAATTTACGTCAGTTTTTCACAATCAAAGTAAATTTACGTCTCCCGCTTTAACGTTGGACTTTTTTCTGACATAAAAAGCTTAAAATAACCGACGTAGATTACCTTTTTTGTACTAGTGTAACTACATCACCAATTAACATACAATAAATTCAACAATCATATACATATATTCACCAAACAATCATTTTAGCAAAACATTTAAAAAATGTAACCCACGCTTGGCGCTATCCAACATGTGCCCGGTATCATCAAGACAGGGAACTCTCTACCTCATCCACACCTCTGTCATTCGACCCATGCCCAACGTGAATTTGGGTGGAGACCCTTTAGGCCCTCACACCAACCCGAGATGATTATCTTTCCTCACACTCAGCACCAATTCAAACAGAGTCAATTCTTTTACCTAAGGCTCAATGTCATTCAAACCACGCTTGATACTAGTTCAACCTAAGGCAATTTTCTCTCCTCACGCTCAATGCCACTAATCTTATGCACGGTGTGAGCAAGACAGAGTGCCTCTAATTGAACCATCTCCAATGCCATGAAGGCCTGCTTGATGCGACAATGAGTTTTGCACTTGCAGACTCCTAAATTTGTCTCAAACCACTTGAAAATCAAAAAATTTCTCACATGCATTGTAACCATTCATACTTATACCTTCTCAACAATTCATTTTGCATCATAATAGCAACATGCAACCACTCAATGATGCAAATCATCAAAATCACCTTAACATACCCAAAGTGACTAAAAATTCACCAACACATGGATTTCACTCAAATTCATCAACACAACTACGAATTTATACAAATTTGAGCACATACAACTTCAACAATCAACAAGAAATCAGTTCTAACTTCTCTTACCTCAAATCCAAACAAAAAGATGAAGGGGAAGGAAGGACGGAAATGAGCTCATTTAAGTAACTTTACACACTTAAAGCTCTGATTCACGACTCTACAAACCTAAATCAACAACAACTTAACTCTTTGAGGGAAGGATCACATAGTCATAAGAAGGTTAGAAGAAGAAGGAAACTTTGACTTCTACGGGTGTGCAAGAAATCCAAACCAATCCATAATCAATTCGATTCACATTGAAAAATCTGATCCATTTTGAAAAAAAATTGAACCGATCCACTTCACAAAATTGATTCAATTAATTATCTTTTTTTACAAATTGGATTAGTTCGGTTCGGTTCTATTTAAAAAAAATCCATAAATGGTTAAAAAATAGATAATCACACAAAATCGGTCCAGTTTTTTTTAAAAAAAGTTATCCTCATTTTAAAAAAAATCAAATTGATCCACTTTATAAAAAATGGATCAATTAACCAATCTACTTTTATAAAACAGATTGGTTCGATTTAATTTGGATTTTTAAAAAATCCAATCCATGAACACCCCACTTGACTTCATAGAACTTCTCTTTATTTCCTCTTTCTAAGAATTTTGAGAATAAACTTATGAAACTTAATTCTTAAAAAAAATTTATATATTTTTCTTATTAAGATCAAACGAGATATTTGTTTTAGACAAACTCTCTAAAATGCCTAAAGATTTCTCAAGAGCTCTTTAACTCTTAGAGTCTTTTTATTCGTTACCTTAAAACAACTCAATTTTAAAAGATAATAATTAAAAAAACTTATAATATTACGGTACTTATAATAAAAAAAATATTATATAAAAACAATTTAGTTTTTTATTTGTCCTATCATGGTATTCTTTGACCCACTGAATTAGAAATTAAGTTTTGACACTACTATGTCGTTTGCTCAATGAATTTTTTTAATATACTTGTAATTAAATATAATTTTTTAATTAAATAAATCGTTTCTATAATATATAACTATAGAATCTCTAGTCAAATATGTCGACCCCTATAGTTAGGATAAAAAGAGTGAAGTAAATAACTTCATTGTGACCGTATCAAATGGACCAAATTATACTGAAGCAAATAATCTTTTCAGTTATTTTTCTTTTATCAATATTCAAGGTTGCATAAAGCTGATCTTAATATCCAAAGGCAACATGTTGCCGACCATACCCGATTGGTTTGATGGCAATGAAAGAACAAAAAGTGAGATGTAGACATAAAATTGATTTTGCATAGGACCAGAATTTCAACTCTTTTTTATCCTCCTTTGCATCATTTTTTTTTTTTGCTTTTTCTCTGTTTAAATGTCAGGTAACATCATGTTAATTGTCTTGTTACATGTTATTATACTATGTGATGAATGACTTCTTAGCTGCATATATCCCTCTTATTTTTTTTGGTGCAGGGTAGTCATGGAACGCATGAAATATTAAGGTTGTTGTCAAATATCATTTCAACTGTCACGTTAAGAGAAAAGACTCTGTCTGCGTTTGGAAAGAAATCATGCTGAGGCGATAATTAAATGGATAATGTTAATTCATTAATTCACCCCAAATAATAATAGAAAAAAGGGGTCAAAGACACTATACTTAATTTGAATCATTCAAACATTATTACATCCGTTCTACATATATCTTGCCCATAGTTCCATATAACTCTTAATAATTGGTTAGTCTTATTTGCATTACATCATTTCGATCTCAAGCTTATGGTATGCCTTTAATACGTTAGATTCTCGATTCCCATTCGTCGAAAGATTCATGACATCACATATATACAGTTCATCGATGGTTTAGGCTTTAGAGGCAAGAAAACTAGTTTCCTTATGCTCTTTAATTTCATCATTCCCATAATAATTTGTTATGACGTGTTTATAAATATGAGATATATGAAAGATAAATATATAATGTGAAGACTACGGAAGTATTTGGTGAAATAAATGAATCAAACAACATTGATAATAAATTTTGATTCTGGCAATTATAATGAAAGGGAAACAATTCTCAGGATGTAGTTAGCCCTTCCCTTATATAATTAATTGTTGATAACACACATATGATGCATTTATGAAAGGTATTCAATATATATTGAAGGAAAACATGATACCCACTTGTGACGTGAATTAGTGACAACATCTCCCAATTTTTGAACCTTCTTTAGCTTTTCAATTTATTCCTTGCTAGGGACGTTGAAGTGTATGCGTATATTTTGGTTATCTTTACGTGAATATGATTAAATTCTCATTGACCATGGACTGCCTTTTTCTATCAATCTGTCTTTGGCAACGAAACAAAAAATTGACATGTGCACGACGCAAAACAACACAATCATCATGTATTTCCATAGTAATAATATTAATGGGGGAATTAATGGAAACAATTAATATTCCGGAACTTTAAAATATATATACTTAACCTATTCATCTGTTGTATTAAATAATATTATACTCTAAATCATCATATTAATTTCAAATAATTTGAATTTTTCTATATGTTAACTTACAACTATATATATATATATATATATATATATATATATATATATATATATTATTTTGAATATTATTTTATATATTAAAATAAAGTGATATAAAAAATTATTAAATAATTTTATATTGTGCGTTATTTGGTATACTTAATCTAAATAATAATATTATCAAATACAATAGTTGAATTAGTTAATTTTTCATTCTATAAAAAGTTATTAAAAATATTATTTAATTAATTTAATATTATAATATCAATGGATCCTAACATTTATATATAGGGACAGATTTACGGGTTAGGCTGGGAGGGTCTTTGACACCTTCGATTTTTTTAGTTTAATTTTTACAATAATATAACATTTAATTTATTATTAGGTAATTATTCCTTTAGTATGAAAAAAACTAGAAATATATTTATTTGGAGTATAGTCATAGATATAATGGTATTTCGGTATTATTTATCTTTTTCCTATTTTTTTAATAAATATTCAATTTTCTATTTTTTAATAATTTTTTATTGTAGAGTTAATAATATATTTTTGAGAAAATAGTTTATGCACTATTACCGTAAAGAGTTTTTACATTATTATTTAATAAAAAATTTTCATGTATTTTATATTTATTGGCTTTTAGAAGAAAAAAAACTTAAAAGTTCCCTTAATTTTTTTTATTGATTAATAGTGATTTTTTTTTTTACATATTAGTGTGTATAAATTAAACTCTATTCTTTTATATTTTATACAAACAATTTATTTTTTTTATAGTCATTATTATAGGAGTAATGAGATGAAATATTTGAGCATGACTAATTTTCTTTGTTTTTTTAATATTATTTTTCTCTTATAATCATTGCTATTATTTTAAAAGCTATAAATGATTCTATTTACAATTAAATATCATGAGTATATCAATTTGAGTTTATCGGGGTGAGAATTTTCTCACAGGACTCTCCCAAACTTCCAAATTCGACCTTTTGCTCCATCGAATGAGTTTTCACAGCTCAAGACTTCAAATTTTATGTTTTTCAATATATTCTCCGTCAACATTTAGAGAGTCTTTAATCTTTATGTTTCTCAATACATTCTCCATATCAACATTTGGCGAGTCTTCGATCTCAAAATACTTGATTATTAACTATAAAAAAAAGGTAACACCTAATCATTAACTAAAAGATGCCTTAGTGTTTTTTTCAATTTGGACCCCTTGAGTGGATTTTTTTTTATAAAAAAAAATGACAAAGAAATGGTATATTATTAAAGGGTGCAAGAGGTACCAAACTCATATACAATAAGATATCCAATATTAACTGATCCAAACGGTTAGATATAATTTGTATTTTTCTAATTAAAGCAAATTAATAGCTAAACAATTGAGTATACAAATTAATACCCTTGGGTGGAGCATCTACAATGGCAACAATATGATTGAGTAAGAATAAAGGATAAAGAGTTAGAACAAGAGAGGCACGGTGCAATAATGTGAAAGAAACTTATAGAGGCTTCAATGGGTGGTGTGATGATGAATAGTTCAAGGGAGAAGGTCATATGAAAATACACGCCAGAAAGACAGATTCACAAAAGAATAAAAAAAAAAGAGGAAAATAGGTGGGAGAAGAGTCTAGACACACTAATATTTATACTTAGAGTTGTTAGGTCAAACCTAAATAAATGCTAATATATTTATGACACTTAGTTTCATCGTAGCCAACATTACACCATATACTAATTTCAATGATCAATTCAATTTAACGTTATTTAGTGTTATCTTGGTTGATGCTTACATGGTATTTACTTTAATTTCAACTTAAGTCAATGCTAATTTTGAAAATAGTATCCAATAACATTGACTTTAGTTGATACTACCTATTTTTATATTTAAAAAATAAAATTTGTCATTTGAAATGCTGCTTAGACTAACACTACTAACATACATGAATGTTGAGGTTAATCGCAAGACTTTGATTTTATTTCAAATGTTCTCTTGTAGTGGATTCCAAATTATAAAAGGGGAAAATCATCACTTCATTTAGCAATAATATTCTTCAAAAGTATAGTTATAAATATTATTAACCTATTAAAAAATAATTAAATCAGTTTTTTTTTTTATAAAAAAAAAGTCCATTATCTTATTGTAGCAGTATTTGGCTTTTTTTTTTTTTTTTTTAAACTTAATTTGAATTTCTCTTGTGTAATTCTATAACTGCTTTAACATGTAATGAATTTTTATTCAATAAAGAAAAAAAAAGTTTTATATAAGTTAATTTGAATTTTTAAGAACATTCCCTTGTCCTCTTCCTTCATTCTAAACCCAAAGATTCAAGAATATATTACTAAAAAGATAACTTAAAATTAACTCGTGAATTAAAAATATATAAAATTATCTTTAGTTTTAAAGTTTTTGTTTATAAATTTAACTTTTGAATATAAATGCAATCAATGACTTTTTTTCATAAATTCTTCTCCTATAAAATATCAAAAATATTTTTCAATAATTGCAACAAAATGTTTTTATTAATTTTAAAACATCCAACCTTTTAAAAATTGTTATTAAATTAATTAATTGAATTATGAAGAAAATCAACTGCACATGAGAATCTTTTTTTAATATCATAAAAAAATACGAATCATTCAAATTAACATCTTTAGAATCTGATTGGATATAAATTTAAAAATATTTTTGAGAAAAACTCTAAAAAATATTTATAATTTATATTCAAACATGTTAATATATGGGTATAGTGTTGAAATTGCAAGGAAGTGCAGGTAAAAATAAAATGATGAGAAGTTACTACTCTTGCTAAGGCTTTCCCTTTCCAAGAATTTTCCATTTTTCGTTCCCTCTCTGAGTATTAAATGTTTCTGGGCCACGCAGGATGTGCATGTCAAATGTCATTTACTACGCTCGTGTTTATAGCTTACCGGTTCACGTCCATTTCATTTTTTTTTAACTTTTGTTTTGTGTTCGAATCTGAGAGAATTTTAAGTAGGCATTGCGTGTTCTACAGAACATGATTTTCCACGTATGCATGTATTTTGAGAGCTTCACTCTCAGCTCACCTGTGAAAATCATAAACCAACATCTTTCTATTTAGATTCACATGTATTTTTTATTTAATATATATATATATATATATATATATATTTCCTGTAAAATTTAAAACTTTATCATTTGTGCTATGTTTATTTTTGTCTTGAGAATCACCAAATCTAATTTAGACAAAAAAAAAATTATAATAAGCAAATTTTACCATATTCAAAATTAAAAACTTTTATATTTTTTTTTCATAGGTAAAAAACGTGCGGGTTGATTTCACCACACCAAAATTAATTTTTTATGACAATTAATTTATTATTTAGCGGTCATATAAATGACCATTATTTTTTTTACCAGCATTTAAATAAAGGCTGGTGTATCCAGTATTGCTAATACTATTACTGGTATTTATATAAAATGCTGGTAAAGATTTAATAAATTGTCGGAAAACTTATTTTTTTAGTGACAATTCTAGTAACCATTTTAAAGGCTATTAAAAGTTATTTTTTTCAATTGTCTCCTTTACTTTAAATAATTTATTCCTATAATTTCTTTTTCTAAATTCATAACTTATATACTTTTTTTATCTCTACTCAATGTGGAATTTGAAAGATGAGGATTGTCTTTTATTTATATATATATATATATATTTTTTTTTTTAATTGTCTTGTCTCTTAAGAAATGTGAGATTTATAAGGTGAAAGTTGCTCTCTAATTGTTTTATAACACTATTGAATTTGGTAATAATGGGTGATTTGATAGCAATTTAGAATAGTGAATTAGGAGTTAACCCTATAAAATGAACTTGTAAGGTGATAGTTATTACTCACTTATATACTATTTAATTATCTTATCTTTAATCGATATGAGACTTAAGTTTTTTCTAATAAATAATTGTCGCTAATAGTAAACTTTAGTGTAATATAAATACATTTTTAGTGGCTATTATATATTAGTCATTAATATTTTTATATATAGCGGCAATTAAATTATTACCATTAAATAATTATCGTTAATAACAAATTTTGTTGTAGTTTTTAGTTCAAGACTTCAAGTTATTGGGATATGATAAAAAGTAAATCGCTTAAATATGTTCAAAGTACATCGAATTAGGTCGGTTTTAGGATTACTATTTATTAAATTTTTTTGTTTAAATTACTTGACTAATATATTTGTTTTCAATTTAGTACTTAAAGTTAGTCCCTGTCCGTTAAATGATGATGTGACTAACGGACTGTCACGTCATCATCCAACGGTGTATGCCATGTCAACACACATGTCCACCTCATTCTCCATGTAATTTGCCATGTGGACCAAGCGACAAGTCCACCTCGACAAGTCCAAGCGATGGATTTGTTGCGCTTGAGGGTGATATCGTGGCCGAAGGCGGAGGAAGGTTTGGTCTTCTTGTTCTTCTCGGCGAGGAGGAAAGGAAGGCAAGTCCGACAGGCATAGTAGTGGTGGTAGTGAGAGGGTGCGGAGGTTGGAGCGGCGGCGATAGAGGTGAAGGAAGAGGGGGCAACGTCAGATTTGAAGGAAGGGGAAGAGGAGGAAGAGAAAGGAGCATGGATGGGGAGAGGGAAGGAAGAGGAGACGAGCTTGTCGAGTTTTTCTTGGAGGTAGAAGGCACAGATCTGTCGGGGTTGGTTTTGAAAGGATGGTCGCTGCATTGCATTTCGTCACCCATGTCATTATCCTCGCCCACACCCACACCTACCCTTCCTCCTCCTTTTATTCCTTCCATCTCTAAAAAGAGAGAGAGATGAATAGTTGATGAAGTAAACTAGTTTGGGGGAACAAATGGTGAGTCACATAGAGAGAGAGGGTAGAAGTATAAAGTAGTGGAGGTCCCCGATGGCCACTAGGCGGGGCGACGAGGGGAGGCTGAAATAATATTTTTTTAAAATTTCAAGTCTGACTTGGCAAATTATGTGGAGAATGAGGTAGACATGTGTGTTGATATGACATACACTATTTGCATGGTGACATGGCGGTTCGTTAGCCATATCATCATTTAACAGAAGGGACTAACGTCAAGTACTAAATTAAAAAAAAAATTAGTCAAGTAATTTAAACAATTTTTTTAATAAGTAATAATCTGAAAATCGATCTAATTCGAGATAGTTTGAACATATTTAAACCAAAGTAAATTACTATATTTTTTAAGTTTTAAATTCTACCTATTATCTATTTTATATAAATATATATTTAATTTTATTATAATAAAAGGTGAAATATTCCTTACTTTTTAATAATTCACTATCTGTTTTATTTAAAATATTTATTTTCCTATAGTTATCATAGAAAATGTATCATTAATTTTTTTACCTAAAATATAATAATTTTTTTTTCACAATTAACATGACTGAATTAAAATATTTGATAACATTTTTTCTTTGCTAGGCAATATTTGATAACATTATGTAAGATCAGAAGAAGATTAAAATAAATAATAAAGAAAGAAAATATAAAAGTTGGAGCAAAATATAAGCTTTAAATTTAAAATATTTTAATCTATATGCTAAAAAGTAATTGATTGGATTGATTTAGATAGGTCTACATTGAAAAAAAAGATAAATTTGATAATCAAACCAATTATAAATGATTTTTTTTTTAATTTTGAAGTAAAGAAAGAGTAATTAGACTCGGTGACGGATCCAAAAAATTTAAGAAGTGAGAATAATATTTAAATACATAAATTTGTCAAAATATAAAATAAAATTTCTATAAAGATAAATAAATATCATAATTGTTCTCTACGAGTTTTCATAGTTTGAAAATATTGAATGATTTGCTCATTTTTAATACTATCAAAAACCTCTCTCTATATATAAATAACTAAACAATCATTTAATCATTCATCTCCCATACGATTTCGCATTCAATTCTTGATGATATTCATAATAGAAAAAACTCTTTCAACTAATCCAGTTGCCACTGTTAGTATCAAAGCTAGCTCTAAAAGCAAATACACCAATGAATATACAACATGTTTTCTTGTCTCCACAAGCTTCATAGAAAGATCATCAATCCCTTCTAATTTTGAAAAAATACTGTCAAAACATACATCTATGAAATAATTTTTAAGTTGGTTATCTAATGCCAAAAAGTTCAACTAGAGAAAATTTAGAAGAATAAAATTTGATCAAACGAATCTTCTCTTTGTCAATTGCAGAAAATGAATCTCTTGGATTTAAACATGCTACACAAAGAAGCAACTCAGTATTTGTTTATGTGAAACAGTTATTTAACTCTTGAAGTTGTTGATCAATCACTTGAAAAAATAATTAAACTTAAAAATATAATTTTAATTAATGTAATGTTTATAACATACAATGTTTCCTCTAAACATAAAAATAGAATGAGTAAATAAAAATTAAAATATTGAATTTCTCATTGAAAATAAAAAAATAATTCAAATAAGGTAATACAAAAATAATAACTTTAAATACATTAACCTCAAATATCATTTTAAATGTATAGTTTAACTATTGAAACATGAAGGAGTAGAAATGGAAGAAGAAGTTTGTATTTTTTCCAATTTCACTCTTCTACACTTTAAAATATGTTAAAAGTAGAGAAGAACCTCAAATTATGAATAGAATTGAAAAAAGTAAAAATAAAATAGAAAAAAGATATAAAATATAAAAAAAAGTTAATAACAACTATTTTTTTAATACTTAAAATACATATATTATTAATTTATAATTTTTTTATCTTGATTTATAATTTAAATGCATAACAATTTTTTTTTTCTTTTGAAACATGTAATTTGTTGTTAATTTTTATAACATATTAAAATATATATTTTTAAAAAAAATTTCTCACACAAAGATAATTGTAACAAGACTCAAATTCAGCTATAATTTTACAATTTTTTTAAAATTTTTTGTTTCTATTTTTAGATTTTAAATAAAGATAATATGATATTATATATATTAAAAAGAAAAAATTGAAAAGTTAGTGGGGCAACTACCCCCACAAGTATGTACATGGATCCGTTGTTGATTAGACTAGTTTAAACCAATTCAATTAATTGGACATGGATTATCCAATTCATACCAGTGAAAAAATGTTTTTAAAATTGGTTGTTTGACCAATTTAAAAAAAAAATTGTAAGTCTTAACTTTTAAAATTAATTGTTAACTGATTTTAAAAGTGAAATTTTAAAATTAATTATAAAATAGTTAGTTTTAAACGTGACAATTTTTTTAAAATTGTATGTCTATTTTGGGATGGTCTTAAAATAAAACCTTTAAATCAAACAATATTAGAAAATTCATACATAAATCTAGTCAATTAATGAGTCCTCAATGAACCAAAATATCCACATTTTTTAAGTTATAATTCAATGAACCAAATTACTTACAAATGAAACATTAAAAATAAATATCAATCATATATATAATCAAAAGAGTTTTAAATGCATGCAATACTTGTAAACATAACAAGTTAAGTAAATATGTCAAAATAATATTATACATCCTAAACTACAAAACATGTAAAATAGGAAAACATAAATATCACCTCATATCACTTTTAATAAGTTCTTAGGAATGCTCAATCTATGCTCATTGCTTAATATGGAGTCTAATTTTAAAAATTGTGACATTATTTACAAAAATATCACCACATCACTTTTAAAATCAGTTTTTTGTTAACCAAATTTAAAACTTCAATTTTAAAAATATTTTTTATACTAGTATTCTCAGATAAATTTGATATAATGAAAACCTTTATTTTAATATGTAGTATATACATGTTAAAATATAAGTAAATATCCTTTAAATAAATGTTCAATTTACGTAAAACTTGTCATGTATTTTTTTTTTGTTATAAAAAATTAGATTAAAGCAAGGCAAAATCCATGATGTCATGTACGATTATTTAGATAATATCACATTTACTTTCGTAGTTGGATTTTAAGTTTATATTCTAGGAAATGTTCTTAAATAGAGTAATTAAGACTTAGTTAATTAATGTATGTTAATCCAACTTTTAGAAGTTATAATGTAATTTTTTATAATTTTTTAGTTTAAATGATCATTTTAAGTTAAAAAATATTTAGTAGAAAATATATTAAATTAAATAATAATTAAAAGTAATATAAATTTATTAATACGATATGGTATGATTTACAAATAATTATATCTCTGAAGTATGTGCTGAAAATTATAATTCCTAATTTATAAGTGTATAAAAAAAATATTTATTGAGAAAATATGTACAACTCTTTAAATAATTTTTTATATTTCGATATCTCTCAAACTCACGAGATACCCTATGCACCCAAAAAAACCAAAAAATTAATTTACAGTAATTATACATTATTTTCATGGAAACAAATCAAATTATAACTCTTATTATTTAAAAAAAAAAAAAGGAATAACAACACATTTAAATTGTTAATTTTTATTTAAACAGTTAAAATTCAAAAGAAGCTTATAAAACTATTTTTAAATAGTTATATAATTCTCAATTAATTAACTTTTTAATCTTCATTATTTATATACAATTATACAATTATATTTTGTTAATGTTCGATGACAATAATAAGACTTAAACTTAAAATTCAAACTAATTACTCAAATAAACTTTTTTTTTATCACTAAATTAACTCTAATAATTAAATTACATTAATATATAACTATATCATCTAAATTTATATTTTTCATATATTAATATTATTTTATATCAAGCACATTTAAATTCTGAGTTGCTATTTTGGTCATTAGAGAAAAAGTTATATTTTCCAAACATTGAATGAGTAATATGACTCTATGTAACTAGACCCACTTTATAGTTTATACTATCGTCATTTCCTGTCTTTTTGTCATTATTACTCAAGATTCATAATCTAAGCAACGATTTTATCTTATTACATTTAACTTTATTCTTAATTTATAAGATTTTAAGACATATATATATATATATATAGTTATTATTATCTCCTGACAAATTTATAATAAATAAAAATATAAATAAAATATGTTATTACTTTCATTATCGTTTATAAAATAATTCGTTTAACCTTGACCACAACTCGATCAAAGACTTGTTTCTCTAATGTGGAACATACGATGAATTAGGAGGATAGAAGTATCATTAATTAGAGTGGAAATGGGATGTTAATAAGTGTGATTTTGAGAAATTAAGCGAACGATGGGTGGAGCGTGGGACATTGATGCAATGTAAGTTGGCTGATATCGTTGTCGTGTTCTGTGTTTGTGTTTAAAAAGACAGAGTGCAGAAGGAAGTGGTAAGTGGTAAGTGGCCACGCCCATGTGATAGCAGTTCATCACTCTCAGAATGCATGGACCCAACCTTCCCTGCACGCCACTGCGTTCCACATTTTAATAAATAAATAAATAAATATATCTTCTACAACCAAATTCATCATCTTCAATGCTTCATTCTTGTCATCACCACACCCACACACTCAAAATCAATCATTTCCTCTTCAATGTTATCGTCTAATATGACATTAACAAATATATTTTTGTTAAACTTATAAGATTTTAAAAAAACATAAAGTCGGAAATATTAATACCGTATATGTAACAAAATTATGTATAACAAGAGTCTGACGTTATAAGATGTTCATCAAATCTTAATGATTATGAGATTAGTTTTTGTTTCAGCATTAACGCGCCATCGAGTTAATTTTGGTAAAATTTTAATCTTGATAATATGATTAAGTAAAATTAATTCACTTAGAACTCCATTATTTTTATTGTTATATCCTTCATGTATTTATCATCTATGGCCTTTTAAGAAAATAAAGGCCCAAATTCAAAAAAAATAAAAATAAAAAAATAAAAAAAAAACTTAAAAATCGACCATAGATAATAATTATTAACAGTTCACTCCTCTTGAAAAAAAAAAAAGATAATTAAAATGTAAGTCATTCAAACATATATAGGAGTACTCATGCAATACATTTATTTTATATTCACAAGTTAATTTTTTTTTATAACCTTGATTACGGATCTAGAAAACCCAAGAGTGTTGCTAATTACTGTGTCTAGATTGATCAGTTAGAAGATTGGTTGGAAATATATAATTAAGGAGAGTTGAATTGCAAACTACCAGAAAAGTTGATTATCCAAAATCAATGATTTCATTTGTCTTATTAGCAGTTGTCCTGCAGGGTTTTGTTAAAATTGTTCCGATGGCTGCGCCTTATCCAATTCCAATTTTGCAGAGAAAAATAAACTAGTTTTAATTTCATGTCATAAACAGTTAACTTATAAGATGAGACAACAAAACAAAAAAAGAGCGAACTGCATTGGATAAGGAATCTAGCTACATTACATTTTTATAATGTGGTAATTAATGTTAAGACCTAAGCGCAGAGAGAGAGAGATAATAGGAAATGTCTAGCTCCACATGCATTATATTATATATCATAAAATATATATATTATATAGCAACATATACGTGGCGATGTTTAAACCACCCATAACGGCCCTCGTTTTGTCTTCAAATTTAGTCAAGTATTCAAGTTTAATCTGAAATTAATTGATAGCTAGTGGATCTAGCTATATTACATTCTTATAATATAATTAATGAGTGAAGAAGGCCTAAGCAAAGAGAGTAGGATGTTTAGCTCCACATAACATATCATATATAGGAATATATAATTGTGGGAATGTTTAAACGAGCAATGCATGAAATAGCTGGCCCTTGCATTCAAATATATAGGATCTAAATTTCTCTGAAATTAATGTTAGTATATTTTAATTATATATGTGGGAATGTGTATCTATAATTTGTTTTCTTATGATAACAATTACTTTTATTATATATATATATATATATATATATATATATATATATATATTAGTTATATTTTACATTATCAAAAAATATCCTCGTTGAACACGAAATTTAATCTATTTCAAAAGTTTGAAAGACATTAATACATGACATCCCTCTCATCAACTTAAGTAATTTCTATATCTCTAATCATATGATTAAACAACAAAGCTCTCTTAATTATTATTCACATCGAATCAAATTGATCATGAAATTATTTAGTTAATACAGTATTATTTATTATACATTTCAATAAAAAAGAGCCTAAGTACCTAAGTAAATTTATCATTTATTTTAATTTATTCCCTAAAAGTTCAATAAATTCATGAAAATTGAACTTGTAGTACCCTCATGCATTACTCTAATTCCCACAATACTAAACCAACTTTAGTGATTTTAAATTATTTATTTGAGAACAATTTTCAAATTTTATTATAAAATTAGATGTTTTTGTTGATTTATAATAAATTATTTATTAAGATAAATGAAATATCATTACTTCATATTTTTGCCTGAAATATCCGTGACAACAATTAAAAATAAAACCACATACAAGTAAATTTATATGAATTTTTATTCGTATACAACTAAAATAAGCAGATTTAAAATCAAAGTCATTTCTAAAAATAAAAAATAGTTTAAAGAAAAAAGAAGGCAAATTGCACGTTTCTTAATTTTTTCATACATGTTTATATTACATTTATTTTCATTCTTCAATGGGTACACACTTTTTCCATTGGATATTTTATTTTACCTAGTTATTTCATGCTTCTAATAAAGAGTAGTTTTTCTTTAATTTCTTTAGGACCATTCAACATCATTGATAACTAATAATTTTGAATTTATATTACAAAATAATTTAGGATTTAAAAGTTAGATAAATATTTTGAGTAAAATTTTAAAGTTGACAATGGTAATATTTAAAACTATTTCTCATAAACTCGCTTGTTCTAGTTTGACGCTGTCTTCCAAATTCAACTCATCTAAACTTTTGTGTAAAAATAAAATAAAATTATTTTTCATATTTTATAATTAAAAATTCGGCCATAAAGTATTTAAAATTAATTGTCGGGACCTTTCTAAAAGTTGAAAAGAAAAGAAAATACTCACAAAAGGCTCTTTTATAATATAATCTTGAATATTGGAAAATTGTTCTGTTAGAAAAAGATACAGGAGGAGAAAAAAAAATATAACAAATAATTTTATAACCAATCATATGATGATCCTTTTCCTTCACGTATATCTCTTTCTACCAGCTAGCACCATATCCCATGCAAAAGAGGAAATAAATCATTTATAATTTTATATGATTTTAATTTCCAAATTTTCTTTCTTTATGTATATATTTGGAGTGGTATTAATATTCGTTTACACAAGTTGTAACGGTTTATCTTTCATAATCAAATTGTTTTGTATATATATTCACTATCTCTAATTAATGAAATTTACTTCTGGTAATAAATACTTTGTAATAAATACTTTGTAATAACAACACTATACATGGTTAAAAATAAAATAAAATCTGGGGTAGTTGGGCGTTTTATTTACTATCTGAATATATTTTTTTTTATATATTGATTTAATATATATAGTGTTTACTTATTCCCCCACTTGAAATATATATTTGGTGTAGGCCATGGTGATGTAAGTCCATATTAATGTACAGCGAGGATCTGAGTGTAGCTGTAGCTGTTATGGCTCTGTGAGAAACACAACTGACTCCCATATTCGTCATCATTGACTACAAAAGCAAATTATGAGGCAGTGAGAAACGGTCTTTGATATTGGTGAGGTCAAACTTCAAACACAACCAAACCATGGCCAGTGTCAAGAAGGCTCTAATTAGTTTTTCAAATGAGAATATTAGCCGAGTCAAGTGAAACACTGAACACATGGCCTTTCTCTATATACATTGGTCAAGTCAAATGAAACAATGAACACAAGTCGTGAGAATATTGGTAAAGAACACAGGTGCAATGGAGGGCATCTTTTGCTTATGTACAATTTAGTTGTCATATAGTATATGTGGCCTATATACTAATATACATAAAATGTGTTCAATATTCATAGATATAAATTCGCAAAATTTAGTGGATGCGGGTACAAATACAGGTATAATGATACTCATCTAGTCTCACAATTATATATATATATATATATATATATATATATATATATATATTATAATTATAATAAAAATAATAATGCTATTATTTTAGATTCAAGATACAAGTTGAAGTTAGAGTATTTTTTCTTCTTCTAAATTTTATGATAGCTTATTTTTAATTGAAATTAATAATATTAATAAATTATGTTATTCATTGTTTAATTTTATGAACAAATGTTAATGAGTCAAACTTAAGTAATTTAAATATTAACATTTTTCTTAGTGATTATGACTCATTATAAATGATACAATTAAATCATGAACAGACATTCTTGAATGATGAAAAATAAATGGGATCAAATATCCACTTTTATAAAAAAATTGTTAAAAATGTTTTGGTAATACAATTTCAATTGTAGCTTCAAAATTTGCATTTAGCATAAGAGGTAGATTTTTGAGTATTCGTCATCGTAAGTCCCATGAATTAATTTACACTTGAAAACATTTATGTGTATACAAAGTTGGTGGAAACACAAAAAATAAGGTAATTAATAATTAAACTTTATTTATTTAATAAAATTTATTTTATTTTTTATTGTTAGTTTTAATTATTAATTTAAATTGTATAATCATTTATTATCTTGTCATGTAGTTTCTATTGAAATTATTGGATCAAAATAATATATAAACTTGGAAGATAATCATTTGCAAAATTATGGAGAAGTTGATTCTAATGATGAGATCAAATATCTACATATTTATTTTTTGAAATTTATAATATAAAATATAATCTATAATTTTAATCTAACTAATTTTTATATAATTTTTTTACAAGTATCAGAGAATATTATTAACATATAATTATGATGTTAAAAGTTTAATAACTACTTTTATTATGTTAGCTTTTAAAAAAAATTATTTACAAAAATTGAATGTTTTGTAAATGAGAATTATTATGTTAAACTTTTATAATGTTAAAGATCTGACAAATTAATATTATATTTATTTTTATAAAATGTTATCTATTTATTTATTTATTTATATACTTTATATATAAATAAAATGTAAGTCACAAGTGCATAAATGAATATATAAGTACTCAACGAGTAAAAAATAGGAATTAAAATTGTTATTGACACGATTATGAAACTGAATAAAGATATTATTTTTAAATATAAATATAAAAATAGGTATTATAACTTTTATAGACCCTATCTATTCTAATCCTTAGTCAATGTTGGCTTAAAGGTTTTTGTGTTGTGAAAATTAATATGATATCAAAGTCATCTCAAAATTTTCAAAATGAAGTTTTCTTTTTCAATAAACATTAATAAGTTCTTCCAAAAAAAAAGAAGAAAAATCACCAAAGATTTCTCGTATCGGTCAAAATGAACAGTTACTAGGATCAATGTTGATCCTACCAATAAAAAAGTGGGAAAACTTTCTACATCTACTATATGATAACTAAAGTAGAAATTAAGAATGATTTTCTATAGCCGTTATGGACTTATAGTAAGACATTGTTCTTTTGTAAGGAGATGTTAAACAATCTAAACCATTACGACGTTGATTTTTCTTCTTCTACGCAAATGTCAGAGTGGCTAGCTAGCCTCTAAGCCTCCCTCCACCCATTTTTGCGTGAGGCTTGGGTGTTGACCATGAGTCCAACTTAATCTGCTATGTCGTCTTCACATTGGATCCTTGTTCCAAAACTCGAGCGAAGGGAAATTTATGTGGTGTGACACAATACCACTAGATTTACGTCTTAATTTGAGATTTTTTTTAGTTCGTCATCAAGTTGCTCGATCAGTACAATTTTTTTTGATGAGTTACAAAGTCGAAACAATGGTGGAAATGAGGTTGTGTAGTGATGAAGTTTCGTCAACATTGGACTTGCCCCGTGTCACAGTCGTGATGGATCATCATCAACATCCAAATCATGACAACAATGGTTGGAGAGGATTTGCATAAGGTAGGTTATTTATATTAATTACCAACTTGAGTCGGCACAAGTCACTAAGGATCCACGTTACTTAATCAAATGGTTAAAGTTTAAATCTTGATTCTTACAAACATAAAAAATTGAAGTTGAGAGAGATATTCACCTATTTAGTGCCTATCAAACTCGTAAAATGTTTCTTGATAATAAACAAAAAATGTACATAAAATAATAAAAATTAGGCTTAATTGTGTTTTTAATCCCTCAAGTATTGTAATTGTGTAATTTTGATCTTTTAAGGTTTTAATTGAGTAATTTTAGTCCTTAAAAGATTGTAATTGTGTTATTTTAGTCTCTTAATTTTTAATTGAACAATTTTAGTTCCTTAACTATTATAATTATGCGATTTTAGTCTTTTTCATTAAAAATTTAGTAATTTTAAAATAATATTATAATTTATCAGTAATATTATAAAAAATAATATTATATAAATTTTATTTATTTATTAATAATAAATATATATCATTTGATGCATTGAAGAAAATTATAATATGCGTAACTTGAATAAACAAATAATTGTATAATTTTAAAACATTGTATATATATATATATATTAAAATTATTAAATTTTTAATGAGAGAGACTAAAATCGTACAATCATGATATTTGAATGATTAAAATTGTTCAATTAAAAAGTGAAAGACTAAAATCGCACAATTGCAATTTTTTAGGGACTAAAATTACTCAATTAAAACTTTGGAAATTAAAATTGCTCAATTACAATACTTAAAAAATCAAAAATGCAATTAAGCCTAAAAATTATTTTCTAAATACATTAGATATTCAATGTTCAAAGTAAATATTAATGCATATCTTTAATACATATTAAAGCTGTGTTGGATACATATTAAGATAAGATAAATGTTAAAGTTACATGAGAACTTTTTATCTCATGTAATGTTTAATAGACAACAGACATCATAAATAAAGTGATATAAAATTTACTATATTATCCTTTTTAATATTAATTACCTTTATCCACACTCACTATAATGTAATTTTGCTACTATCATTGGATGTCTATCACACTTCAAAAGAAGATTAGTCTATATGTTTAATCAATAAAAATATATATATATTGTCACTATATATTTTTTAAATTAAACATGAAAGAACTATATTTATGTCAAACAATATATATATTTTTTCATTATAAAAACATTAAGACATTAGTTTGGTTAAGACATAGCTAGTAAATGGATTAAAAAAAGAGAAAAAACCTATGCACTATAACAATGAGAAATATTTTTATTATCATTCAATCATAAAATCATTATTTATGTTAAATTTGTTGACTTTCATAAATTTTAATTAAAAATTATATTAATAAATATTTTTATGGATCAATAATGTAAAAAAACTTTACACTTAATTACAATACACAATCATTAAACTCATTAAAAAAAACATAGCTACCGAAATTAATACGTCATTTTCTAGTATCTAGTAGTAATACTATTAGATGTTATATAACGACTCAATTTGATTAAGACCTAGCTTGCTACTAAAATTATTGATTACATATTGCGAATACAATTCAGGCATAGAAATGTCAATATGTTGCGGTGTTATATATATTGACGAAAGAAATTAAGATGTTACATATTGAGATAGTTTGTTGTTGTTATATTATCATGAACAATCAAAATTAGTTTCTAAAGAACACTTTTTAGATCAATTATACAATGAATTGTTTTATAATATGTATTGTAGATCGATTCTTTACTGATCAATCTAAAATAAATGTTGACAATTTTGTCAAAATTTTATGAGGTTTTTTTTATCAGTTGTATTATAATTGATCAAGAAACTCATATTCTAAATTTCTTAGTTATAACTGATCTAGAATGATGTGTTAAAGTTCTCCATGTGTCCATTTAAAAATACAAAAAAAAAAAAAAATTCTTTGTAAATATAACTTGGTGCGTGTTCGGATTCTCATATGTAATCTACCTTTTATCGTCTTTTGAGCTAAAAATAATTAATAATCATTTCTCTAACCTATATTTGAGTGTGTGGATGAAAATCCAAATGCACTATGATAAAAAGAAAATTACTATCGATTGTAACAGAACTATCAAGTTAGCATTAAAAGAAACTATAAAAACGATAAAGATAAGCATATTAATATTTTTTATTGACGTCCATTGACAATAAAAAGTACAAATGTATAACCTAATTGATGTGAACAATTAATGACATCGCGTGCATGTATCACATTATCCGACTTTAAGAAATTAAAATAAACATTAAATAACGTTATAAAGAATATTTTAAAATCATCATATAAAATCTTTCAACTAATAATTAATTTTGTTTATTTTGAGCATCCCATCACACAACACCCTTGTCAGCTTGCCATAATAATTGTTTGCACTTCCCATCTGAGGACCTTAATTAACATGCACCACCCTTCTGCTATAAAATCTGGTGTGAATTTTATGCTTGTTTGCGTTGTTTTTGGTTTTGACGTACGCAAGTCCCTTGTTACCCTCTAAAAAATGAGGAAAAAAGAGAAAAGGAACCATACAAATACAATTGATGCAACGAACCACAACAATAAAACAAGCTTCAGTCACCTACAATTAGTTGATCTCGATCGTATACTGTCACAGTGTAAATACATAGCACCGAATATCATTCCATAATAGAGTTTCGAATTCATATCCTACATAATTCAGATTAACTAATTGTCCTTGACGAACCAATGAGACTGAGATGCTAGTATATGCTGTGATAAATGCCCAACTAAGATTCATATTTAATGGAACTAAGAAACATTGCAATGAACACATTAATTGAGTGATCTTAATTTATGCTGCACACTTCTTTTAATGCCTTCTTATTGAAATAGATATCGTAGGTGTACAAGATTTATTATGAAATTGAAATCTTCTATGTGGATATTGCATACAAGCCATGATAGATCAACAACTACTAGGATTCAATGAAGAAAGATTTCGTGCACTTTATTTCCCTACAATAAATGATTTGGTTCATATATTGAAACAAAAGATTGGCCCGATACGTCGTAAAGATTTTCTAAAGATTTAATGTTGTGTACAAATTGTAATATTGTATTCTATCCCATTTTTTGTTCTATTTTCTTTCACGCAACTGAAAAACCAAAAACCAATATTTGCCGGTCAATAAAATCGAGGAAATAAAATATTTTAGCTCATAGCTATGTCTATGCTCAAAATAAATTGTAGTTATAATTATAGATGCAAAATTTTTATAATAAATTATAATATAAAAACTAACATTTTAAAAATCTTATTTACATTAATAGTGTGATATATTTTAACTAAGTTATGCGAACTACTTGAAAATGTTTTTTCCTGTTTGATTACAATTTAAATTTTTAATTTCTAATATTTGAAATATTGTTTATATATACAAACATATTTTCTCTCATTATGATGATGTTTAAAATTAACTATATTTTAATTATTTTAGATATTTATTTAATCTCACAATGTAAGGATGTAAGGTTAATAAATATAAATTCTTCAAATGAGAAGAACTATCCTACCTCTAGATAAGAGAGAAGATTATATGAAGAAAAAGCTTATCAAACTAGTTAAGGTATTGAGTCAATACGTAGGAATCAAACTAGGGTCACTAATTGAATCACATGAATCATGACCCAATCTTTATAAAATTTTTAAAACATGTTCACATTATAATTATTTCATATCTATAGATTTTAAGAAAATTCATACCATGCTATAAAGAGGTCCTCAAAAAAATTATAATCAATATAATACTGACATAACAACTAAATTATAAATTAATTGAATTGCATGAATTAAATGTGTAATTTTTAATTAAAAATATACTATATATAGATTATTTAAGTTGATTATATAAATTAACGAGTTAAATAGTCACATTCACCTATTCTCATCCAAAATTACCTTTAACTTAAAAAAAATAAAAAATAAATAAATAAATAAATAAATAAATAAATAAATAAATAAATATATATATATATATATATATATATATATATATATATATATATGGGGAGGGATCTATTTATTCTAAGAGTAAGTATACTTAAACTTACTTCATTCAATAACTCATGTTCTGCATCAAATTTTAATGAACTAACCATTAAATTTAAAATTCTTAATGCATAGATCAAGTTTACAAAGTTTTAGAAAATTTGAAAATTATTTGATACTTCATTTCATTGATTCAAATTAACAGATAATCATAAAATCATTTTATACATTGATTTGAATCAATGAAATAAAGTATCAAATAATTTTTAAAATTTTTAAAAATTTACAGATTTGATTTATATATGCATTACGAACTTTAAATTTAACAGTTAGATCGTTAAAATTTGATCTAGAATATGAATTATTGAACGGAGTAAGTTTATATGGACTTATTCTTAAAATAAACAAATCATATATATATATATATATAAGACATAAGCACTCAATTCCATTTAGCCTAGTGATACAAGTTTTCTGTAACTAATTTGTAAGAGGTCAAACCTTCTTCACCGTAAATTTTCAAGCACTTTTACCTTACATAACAAAGTGTTTTAAAAACTAAAATGCGTGATTTCCGACATAGCAGCAGACATCTTGGCATCATGAGTCTTGAAGGGTAGCATGTTTCTTCGGTAGTGTGAGTGAAAGCAAAGCAACGCAGAAAAAGAAGAAGTTCGAATTAATAGGTGACAACACTACAACAAAATTTATTATTAGTGACAATTATTTAATGACAATAATTTTATTATCGCTATATGTAAAAATATTAATGATTAATATATAATAGTCACTAAAAATATATTTATATTACATTAAAGTTTACTAGTAGCGACAATTATTTATTAAAAAAAACTTAAGTCCCAGATTGATTAGAGATAAGATAATTAAATAGTATATAAGTGAGTAATAATTATTACCTTACAAGTTCATTTTATAAGATTGACTCCTAATTCACTATTCTAAATTGATATCAAATCATTTATTGTTACCAAGTTCAATAGTGCTATAAAACAATTAGAGAGCAACCTTCACCTTATAAATCTCACATCTCTTAAAAGACAAGACAATTAAAAAAATAAATTAAAAAATATATAAATAAATTATTTAAAGTAAAGGAGACAATTGAAAAAAATAACTTTTAATAGCATTTAAAATGGCTACTAGAATTGCCACTAAAAAAAATAAGTTTTTTCGACAATTTAGTAGATCTTTACCGGCATTTTATATAAATGTCGGTAATAGTATTAGCGACATTGGATACACCAGTCATTAGTTAAATGCTGGTAAAAAAAATAATGACCATTATATGGCCGCTAAATAATAAATTAATTGCCACAAAAAACTAATTTTGGTGTAGTGCAAAAGAATTCAGATTTCACCGATTCATAATCGATCTGATTCATTTTAAAAAATCTGATTTATTTTGGAAAAAAAATCTTCATCAATTTATTTTATAAAATCGATTCAATTATTCGATCTATTTTTACAAAATAGATCGGTTTGATTTGATTTAATTTAAAAAGAACCGATTCATATATGAATTAAAAATAGATAATTGATCCATATTTTAAAAAAGTTAAACTGATCCACTTTATAAAAAACGGATCGATTAACTGATCTATTTTATAATCGATTCGAATTTTTTAAAAAATCGATACATAAATACTCCTAGAACTAGAAAAGGTTTATCCAGATCGGTTCACCAGCTTGATGACATTGATGGCGAGTTACTTGCATATTCAATCCTAATGTTGATTTGAACCAGATATATGTGTGGTTCTTGATTAGACTCATCCAACTAATCGGTTCAAGTCGGATTTTAAAATAGTGTTTTGAAGTGGTTGAGCTCCTTGGACATTTTGAAATGTGTGATTTCTGACGTAGCAACAAACTTCTTGGGTAGCATGAGTCTGGAAGGGTAGTAAGTGCGAGTCTCTGGGAAAAGAAGAAGTCCAAGTCAACTAGAAAAGGTTCATTTAGACCAGTTCACTAGTATGATGATGTCAATGGCCAGTCACTTACATATCTGATACAGATGTTGATTTTATCAAGAAAAATGCTACATCCTTCAAACATAAAAATTATTCGACACACTGATGATGAATATTATGTATTAAATTTTTTAACAAATATCACTTTATTATTTATTCGGAGGATGATTCAACCATTTTTTCGAAATGTATAATATCGTCCTTTTATTAATTATATGTGTGATTCTCGATTAGACCGATCTAATTGGGTAGTTGGAGTCAGATTTTAAAACACTACTTTAAAGTGATTTTTTTTTTTTTGGTAAAAATAGAAAAGATATATCCTAAGTTCTCATGCTTGTAATTATCACAATTCCTTCCTAACTAATCACTAGGTTAATTATAGTGGTTTACTTTGAAGTGATTGAGCTTCTTGGACATTTTAAAATGTTTATCTTAATTTTATTTTTTGAATATTTAAGGCTCTATATTATTTCATTTTATTTGTCTACTGATTTCATTATGTTTGAGAAACTAGTTTGTTTAATGAAATTTAATTTACAGGGGCACTAATATGTAAAGTTTTATTTTAATCATTTGATAAATAATTTGGGGGTGGGCTTAATTATTTTTTTTCAGTGGCAGTATGACAAAAATTTCTATTCAAAACTAGTTTCTATGAATTATATTTGGCTCATGATATAAACACTTCTTTTTTTTAATAAGTATACCTCCTTTTTTGAAAAAAATAAAATAAAATATTGTAGTTATTTTTTTTAAATTTTCTAATTTTACACTTTCAACTTTTAATTTACTACTTTCTTCTTCTTTTTCATACATTTTTTTTTCTTTTAGTTTTCACATGCTACTAAAATAGGTGATTGAAAGAAAGATAAGGAAGTGCATATAAAAATTGAAAAAAGGAGAAAAAATGTGTGAAAAAAAAGTATTAAATTAAATATTGTGGATGTAACATTAAAAATTAAAAAATTAAAAATTAAAAATTAAAAATTAAAAATATTTTAAAATTTTAATTATTTTTTTTAAATAGGAGATGTACTTATAGAAAAAAGGTGGTGTATATATCATGAACCATTATATTTTTGTCAAAAAGAAAATTAAAAATTGGTAGACCGAGAAAACAGTAGCTGCACAAAAAAATTATGTAAGCCCAATAATAGGCCCAATAGTTATGTAAGCCCATTAAACAGAATAGCCCAACCCATCGAAAAGGAACACCCATACATACATACGTACGTACATACATACGCATGAATGTAGTATGCAAAAGCGTAGAAGACCTTTCAATACTATTGTTCCGCCATCGAGAAATAAACACTGCACAAATCAGAGAGAGAGTTGCGAACTTGAGAGATAGAGAGAGGAAGATGGCAACTCTTGATTCCGACGTTCCGATGGTTCCCGCCGGCGAGCCTTCGAGCAGTGCCGGCCCTTCTTCCAAGAAGCCGAAGCGCTTCGAAATCAAAAAGTGGAACGCCGTCGCTCTCTGGGCTTGGGGTATTTCCCTCCTTAAACCCTAAATTTTCCGATTATTTTTGAAATCTCACTTTTTTTCTTTTCTCCTTTTGCAGACATCGTTGTTGATAACTGTGCTATCTGCCGGAACCACATCATGGATCTCTGTAAGCAATTCAAAACGCTTATTCAATTTGTGGCGATTCGTTCCGCTTTTTAAATTTTGGTATCTGATTTTAGGCATCGAGTGCCAAGCCAACCAGGCTAGCGCCACTAGCGAGGAATGCACTGTGGCTTGGGGTATGTTCCAAAGCTTCTCTTCTTTCCAATTCGAAATGGATTGTTTTATGTTTGTTTGTCATCTTAGGGTTGAAGCTAGGTGTAATTGTTGGAATGTTATGGTTATATTTAGATTTAAAATGTAGAATTAATAATTAAGATATTGTTTAGTTGTAATGGTTCGATCTCTATTGCTGCAAGGAGATGACTTGGGAGTTTGATGTTCCTAAACATCACTTATAGCATGCGATAGGCAATGGGTATAGAATTTGATTCAAAAGAATAAAAACCTTTGTTTGAATGCAATATCTTAAATTTGATCCTCCAATTCTTCCTGGTGCTATTTGTGCTATGCTGTGTATTGTAAGATTGTTATTGGGCTGGTGGCTGCTTTATCTCCTTGATTTTGAGTGAGGCAAAAGGTGTGATATATCTTTGGATTGGAATATGGATGTTATGTAAGCTGAACAGAGTTGATCGTTTGATGTTTCTTTGATTAACATTACCAAGTGACACTGCTTTATCGTATGTTACCTTTTTTTTTGTTCATTTCTTCAACTGAAGCAAATGTAGTATCTTTATCTTGTGCATACAGTAGTAATGCTTTTACATTTTAGTGTTTCTTTTTAATCTGTCCACTTAACCTTGTGGCCGTTGCCTATGCCTCAATTGATGCGACTTTTAAAGTTGTAATATTTGGTATCCCTCTTATCCTAGTTGGCATTTGCCCTCTTCTCTCTCTCTCTCTAAATATACCTATTTGTAAGCATAACTAAGCAGAAAACAATCAGAACATTTCTCTGAGGAAATATAAAATTATTCTTTTCACCATAACAGTGTCGTCAAATTGGCTGTTATGGCATAATGGCGCCATAATGGTATGGCGGCCGTCGCCGCGATCCATTATGGTCGTTTGGCCTATGTATGGTGGGGATCCGCCATTTTGCATATGGCGGCTGTTACATGGGTAACGGCATGGCAGGGTCATGGCGCCATTATGGGCCTTTTTTTTTTTTTTTTTTTTCAGTTTGGGCCCGGGTTTCTATATCGGGTTGGGTGATCCATTAGCTTAATTGTGCAAAATAGGGTTGCCGCAGAAACCCTAATTTGCATAGCCCTCTCCTTCGTGCAACAAGCACCTGCTCTGACAAGACCCTTCGCCACTGTCACCTTCGACACGGCCACCACCGTTGCCTCCGATGCGGCTGACACCGTCGCATCTGACGCGATTTTCTTCTCCAATTCTCCCTCGCAAACGTGATTCTTCTCCGCGGGCGATTCTTACTTTTTCCCTCCGCGTGACTGCATCTTCTTCCTCATACAATCAGATGGAGAAGAAGGAAGGATTTTGAAATGAGCAACATCATCATGTGGAAATTAATTATGTAGACATCGATGAGGATGAAGAGGATTAAACAAAATAGTTTTAGGAATTGTCGCTGTGTTTGCTAGTTTTTAACATTATATCTTTGTTTTGATGGCTATTTAATCCTTTTGTTGGTTAGGAATTTATGTTTTTTTTATGATGACTATCACTAGATAATGAATGCCATGAATTTTAGATTGTTATATTGTTGGTTTTAATATGTGTTTGTTATTTTTCTGTTCTTACATCATATTATATATATATATATATATATATATTTTTTTTTTTGTCCGCCATGGCAGTATGGCAGTTAAAGGTCCTTGCCGCCATCCGCCGTATAACCTTAGTGATAACCTTGCACCATAATGGGATCAAGCATCATCATATGTGATCAAGTAGTTAATGATTTGATAAGGAAATAACTTTTTTATAAAGTTCAACCTTGAACATAGCAACATGATTTTTACAAAAATCAGCCAAAAGCTAAACACTAACCCACATATGTTTCTCTTTAGAGTTAATGGGGATACTAACAGTTATTGCAAATCACATTATATATTTTATGTAGGATATATTTCAGTCTTGTGTACCTTAAAGACTATTGTAGTATCGAGATCCTATATCATTCTGTTCATGAGTCTATTAGATTATAACTTTAAAGTTTGAATGGTACCATAATAGGGCCACTCTTCTATTCAAATACCTGCAATATTTAAATTTAATTGCTCTGTCTTGACCCTTGAAGTTATGGTTTAAACTATGTGAATCAACTATTATAATTTATGAGATGACCTCTGGGTTTTTGGTGCAAAGGAGGGAAAGGAAAGAAGGAATACTTACTAAAAATAGAAAGGAAAGAAAGAGAGAAGTGAAAGAGCTATTATTTCTGTTGTTTTTTTCTATAATGGAAATAAATGATGCTTCCCTTCCTTTGTTTGGTTTCATAATGAAAATAATGGAAATACTTTTTAGTAACATTGAGATGGATAAGAAACATGTTCCCACTTCATTTTCCTCCCTTTGTACTCCTCCCAAAATGTGATGGATGAGAAATTGTGGGACTAGTTGGTTTTTTTTTTCATTCTAATCTCCCCTTTTCCACCCTTGATACCAAACTAGGGATGATGTTTATCAACATTATATTTCCTTTCCTTTCCCTTCTAGAATGACATACCAAACAAATTGCTAATTCTAAACTTGTTTATTCATTACTGCAAGTTATTTCCCCTATCATTAGAGTTGTACAAATGCATTTGATCATGATTTTATTTGTTACTTAAAAAATATCCTTGCATAGGAACAATTTTGCATAACTGTAAATATTCCTTACGTCTCCATATTAGTGTGTAAATATTGTTTTTTACTTGCGTGTGTCTTTTCTGTTCTGCATTTTTCTTTTAATTCTGTTATAACAAACAGAATATTCCTGAAGGTGTGTTGTATGCCACCTGTCTCCTTTTTTGATTTAGTAAATCTATCTTACAGCTGTACCAAGAGGGGTAGCTTCTATAAAATGCTCCCCTTACATTCTGTTTCGTATCAACAATGAAATGAAAAATATCATTACTATTTTAACTTTTCCTTTATCTAACACTCCACAAAGATTTTGATATTGCTAGATTGCCCCAAATTGTGTCAACTCATTTTTGTTTTTGGTGTATTTGGGAATAAAATATAATGCTTTTCTTCATGAGTAAAAATATTGTGCCCTTCAGTTTAGGATAAATTCTTTTGATCAGTTGGGACTTCAAAGAAGTGTTTGTAGGTCATTCTTTAATTAAGAAGGCTTATGTTACTATTCTGGATAGTTTGTGCTCGTTACTCAACCTGTTGCACTGGCTTACATTTTATACAGGAGTTTGTAACCATGCTTTTCACTTCCATTGCATTAGTCGATGGCTAAAGACCCGTCAAGTTTGTCCTCTAGGTATGAGTGCCTAATTCCTTTCATCCTGTTCTTATGGCAGCTTATGGATTAAGAAGTGCACTTCTGACTTGTATTTCTGTGCTTGTGCAGATAACAGTGAGTGGGAGTTTCAGAAATACGGCCACTAGAACTTTTTGACGTGGTTGAGCTCCTTGGACATTTGGACTGTTTATCCTAGCTTTTCAATATTTACAGCCCTCTGTTATTTTCTCTTGCTTGTCTACTGACTTTATTATGTTCAAGAAATCAGTGTCTAATGAAATTTAATATACACGGATGGTAATATGTAAAGTTTTATTTTAATGCTTTGATTTGTGTAATTCATATGCTTCCTTTCAGTTGTTTGTGTTTGTAGTGTTGTTGAGCTGTGAGCTGGTTAATTTATAATCGACAATGTTTTTTTTTTCATCAATTTTAAATCTCATTCGAGCATATTTGCAGGATCATTACATGCTATATTATATTAACATTTCCTTATTTGGTGAATTGCCTCAGCTGGAGGTGTTGCATCTTTTTTTGTAGACCGCCTTGTCAATTTTTCAAGTGGTTTGTAAAGGTGACTATACATTATGTTAGGGTACTGAAGGCTCGCTATCTAGGCTACAAGCACTTTCATGTATCTCAAGCTAGGCTACATTCCTTTCTCAAGCATTAGAAAACAGTATTTGTTGTAAGTTTTATTGTCTAGTGTTTACCAAGATGGTGCTCCGTTAAAAAATGTTTCGTTATTTCTTGGTTTTTGGGGAATCTTTCTTGGTTCGTCTGAAGTACCCAAATATTTAATTTTGCAACAAAAAAATCATTTAGAAAGGAATCCTGGATCCGTGGTAGACGATTTACATATATTTGAAGAAAAATGTATAGTTAATTATCTTTTCTTTGATTTTTTATAGCATTTGTAATTTTTCCAAGCTTAGTTCGATTTCATATTATGATAATACAATGTTACATAGGAAGAACGAAATGCAATTCTAGATACAAATATTATATAATGCAGGAGCAGAATTTGAGCACGCGACAATTGTCCCATGTTTTCAAAATTTAGGAAGTAAACCTAGTGTGGCAAACTTAATGGTCATAGTAGGAAATGAATTTTCTAATGGAATTTTTATTTGAATCTTCTGCAGGGAAAAGTGAAAAGCTCAGTCATGAAAACGTCTTACTTTCTTTATCATTTAAATTTGCTTTGTTACTTTCAGTTAAGAATAAGATTTTATTGGATGAAGTGCACATAAGATTCAAATCTATTATAATGTCTTCCTTTTTTCTGGTTGTGCCCCCTTAATGTGTATCAAACAATTTGATATTACTAAGGATAAGTGATGATCCTTCAATGCAGTTTTTAGATGAGAAATTTTAAAAGGATAGTTTATTTTTATTCGTTTTTTGTGAATTTAAAATGCCTTGTGTTAAAATATTTGGTTTGGACAAAGAATTTAAAAATAAGTTAAAATTTTAATGATTTATGAAAGTATTTTAATTATTTCAAACAGTATAATTTCAAATTTTGTAAACAATTTTAAAATTTTCCATACTTATTTTCTCTTTATAGTCCCAAATTTATATTTATTCTCTCACTTTTTGTCTCCCTTTCTCCTTTTCTCATTCTCTCTCCCCTTCTCTTCCTCTCTTTTCTTTCTTTCTTCCCTCTTTTCTCTCTCTCTCTGTCCCCCCTCTCTCTCCCACTCTTTCTGTCCTCTTCACTCTTTCTCTCCTCTTCTTTCCCTTATGTTTCTCTCTCCGTATCTTTTTCTCAAGTTTCAATGCTATTTAAAAGCAAGTAACTCATTTTATTTCTTTAAGTGAATTTATTCATGTGACCTTAATTTTAAACAACTCCTATAATTTTCGTTTATATTAAAAAATACTTAACTTGGAAATATATTTTCTCTTTTCAATATCTAATATTCTTTTTCTTATATCTACACATACAAATGCTAATCAATTCACAAAAAAAATAGTTGTTTATATAAGTAATTCTCTTTAACTTTAAATAATTCCAAATCATATGACATAAAAAAATAATATTTTATTTTTAAGCAATTTCCGTCGGAGATATTCTTAGTTCTCTTCATTTTTTCCTCCATCCTCCTCTTTATTCTTTCTTTCATCTTTTTCTTTATCAACCCAAAATCACATATTATGTGGGAAGAAAAACATTCACTTAAAATACATTAACAATCTCTAATAGAGATTAATTATTGTTATTGATAGTGAATACTTTGTTTTAAAAACATATTATTTGATACACTGAAATTCTGCATATATTTTTAAATCATGCCTTGATAATTATATATTTTTGCAAATTATTAAATATTAAACGATGATATATAAATAACATAAAGTCTTTATATTAGAATTACAGTTAAAAAAAAGTTTGTGATTTACGCTTATTTAAGACGACAGTAGCATTAATTTCCTATCATAGCTCGATATCATATTAATCTAAGCAAAATTGTTATACTTGCCCACATTTCAAAGTACAGGCAGATAGTTGGACACTTCGGTTACATTTTGATTGCGAATCTTGGAATCTTAATTATATTTGTTCTTATAGTATTATAGCTAGCTACTAGATAGATAGGTTTCTTGTCCATATTCGTGCTAATTAATTTGTGTAAATAATTTACGTGTTTGTATTTTTATTAGGGTTCTTGTATTCATGGTGATAAGGATGAATTTTCGGATAAAACCATTCATTACTTATTTGTCAACTTATGGATACAGCACATTTGTAGGTGTCATAACTAATCACCATATTATTATTTCCTGTGTTCGTATAGGTTCTTTTATAGCTATAGCTAGATTGATTGCCTGTCCATTTTAGATATATCTCTGTTCTATAGGTAACTTTAACGTCTCTTGTTGGCTATTTTATTATTAGTTTCTTTTAATAAGGTATTATTATTAGTTAAATTTCATTAGAAAATATATAATATTTGTTATCTTATTTTTTATTTAATTATTTTACCTATGATTTCGAAATTTTAATTTAACTAATAAAAAGTGTATTAAAAATATGTGTTGGTAGCATTCTTCACATTAATAATAGTTTGATTTTGTGATTAATAACATCATTTTTATTGTGGTGTCCAATGAAAATGAAAAATAATTAAGCAATGATTGGTACTACTAACATGTTTTCTAATACACTATCAACTACTCTTTTTGTTCCATTTTATTTGACAATTTAGCAACAAAAAAAATGCTGTCCCAATTTGTTGTCATTTTAAAATATCAATCAATTATTATATATTTAAATACCTGTATTTATTATTGTAGAGCGAAAATATAAAAATAAAAAATAAATAAAAAGGAAATAAAATATTAATTATTGTCAATTCTTTATTAGAAAATTGTATAATGATCGTTGTTAAATCTAAAATATTAATTATAATTCTTATTTTATGTGTAAAAAAACTTAAACATCAATGAAAATGAACAAAAATAATTTTAAATGAAAGTTATTAAAAATTATAAGATTATGAATAAGATTCATTAAATAAGAAATATATTATAAACTTTTTTAATTTTTAATAAATATTCTCTAATAATAAAAAAATTATTTTAATAATTAGAGATGACAAATTAAATGTAAAGTAATAGTTTGAACAACCCATAATTAGGTTCAGAATGTAAAGTTTAGAGAGAAAAAAATGGACAATTTACATGGCCCCATTGGTCGAGCTAAACTTGTAAAATATAAACAAAATATATGAATATTAAAAATATATTAAAAATAGTGAATCGGATAGGGTTAAATAAGTCCATATATTTTATAAAATAAGTCCATATAAAATCTAAAATGTTAATTACAATTTCAAATAAATTATTTATAACAATTATTATGCAATTTTATATCATACATATCTTTCACATGAGTAATGTTATTTAAGGTGTAAGTTTTTGATGTATGAGTAATGTTATTTGGTATAAAAGTACTAAATGGATGTTAATCATCAATTTGTTAGAATTCAAGTATGAAGTGAGTTTTACATTAGTTGAAGTTGAATATATGTTGAGTAGTATATAAGTGAGAAAAATCTGCCTACTTAATGCCTTAAGATTTTAGGTTATTGTGGTATTGCTGAGATTTCCGTTGAAGTACTTTTTATTATAATTATAGATTAGGTTACTTCCCTCAACGGACTCAAACACGACAAGTGTACCGGCCGTACAAGTAGTAAAAATATCGTATCCACAGGGATTAGAAGGTAAACTAAGCATTCATTGGCTACTTGTGACTTGAGAACAATCCCAATAAATATGAATATGAATTTAAGAACAAAACTACTGGAATTGTTAAAACACAATTAAATGAATTAGAAATGAAATGGGGTGAGAAATGGTAAAATGGACACTTGAAGTTGTGGGGGTTTGATTTCACCAAACAAACACTAGTGAATCCTATGTCTCTTGTTACATTCATTGTTCAGTCAACCATAAATTTACTCAGACCTAATTCCTTAGAGAAAGAGCCTAGGTGCAAAATATTGAATATCAATCCCTTGAGTACTCAATACCTCCACCCGCATTACCGGTTAGGGTTTTAAGACTACTAATGGGTCAAGCCCTATCCCTAGGTACAATTCCCACTAGGCATATGTTCAGAACTAGTTTCAAGGATATTTCCCAATACTCAATGAAACCTTAAATCATGCAAAGGGTGATCAAGCCAAAGCAAGCATTAAGCATGGAATCATACACAACAAAGAATGAAACAAAACATATATATATCATTAACACAAAAGGATTACAATAAAGTTTGTTGGTTACATCAAAACCCCAATACAAAGGATAGAACCTCTCAAAACAAAGAGGGGAAAAATAAAATAGAGATGGAAGAGGAAAGGAAGAACCGAAGGAATGATCCACCATGGCCGTTCCCAAGCTTTGGGAATCCCTTCCACAGCTCCTGGAGGCGCCCCTGAGTGAATGAGGGAGAAAACCCTCAAAATTTGCCTTTTATACGCATTTGGGGAGACAAATTAGGTTTTACGCGCTCAGCGCGTTAAGCTGCGCGCTCAGCGCGGGTGCTTTCCCTGATGCTCCAATTGCTCTCGGCCTCGAGCGCGCTCAGCGCGTTTTACTTGCGCGCTCAGCGTGAAGCTCCAAAGGCTGAGAGTTCTCTCTGTTTTGTGCCCGCTCGGCGCGTGTTCTGGCGCGCTCAGCGCGGTAGCCTTCTCTGCTCCTTAATTCTTTGAGTTTCCACTCCAATGGCCTTTTTATCCTCAATTCTCTACTTGAATACCTGCATATACAAAAGAAACCAAAATGAGAACAATTAAAATGCAATGATACAAAGAATGGAAGAATTTGATCATTAAATCTTGTATAAAAACAAGTATAATTTAGGCTCATCAGGTATCAAGATTACTTATATGATTTACTCACTATTCATTGTGTATAGTGCTTCCTAATGTAAAACTCTTCAATAGTAGTATTAGAGTCGATGCTTCGACCAAGTTATTGATGATTGACTCAAACAAATATTGACTAATAGAATTGAAAGTGGATGGATCCAATAGTGGAATCATATTGAAAGTTATTTTAGAGGTGTGGAGGACATGTGTCATTGATGTGTAACAACAATGCAAGCAGTAAGATCCTTATTTGTGTGAATGTATTGTAAAGAGCAGTTATCAAACTGACTCTGGGTTACTAACTCTAGTTTACTAAACTGACTAAAGTTTAGTTAGTTAGTGAATACTCAACTATATTATATATATAGTGTTCTACATACTGAATAAACACAATTCACATAATACAAATTCAGTTACAAAATCTGTTACTCTCTCTTTTCGCTTCTCTCTCTTTTCTCACATGGTATCAAGAGCTTGATGATCATCAATGGCTGAAGCGTATTCGCTGCAACCTTCGTCTGCCCTAATTACGTTTGCACACACGATTTCGTCAAAGTTAGATGAGACGAACTTCCTCATATGGTGTCAATAAGTCGAACCAGTCATCAAAGCTCATCGATTTCAACACTTTGTTGTTTGTCCAAAAATTCCACTCAGATTCTTGAACGAAACAGATCGAGATGCAAGAAAGCTCAATCCCGAATACATCGCCTGGGAGCAGCAAGATCAAATGCTCATGTCTTGGCTTCAATCTTCACTTTCTCCTGCGATTCTGTCTTGCGTTTTAGGAAGCAATCACTCGTATCAAGTTTGGGACAAGATTCACGATTATTTTCATAAACAAACTCGAGCAAGAGCTCGACAGTTACGAACCAAACTCCGATCAACTTCTCTTGAAGAAAAACCTATGGAAGAATTTCTTCTTCGCATCAAAGCTCTTGTTGATGCGCTAGCGTCTGTTGGAGAATCAGTTTCCTTACAAGAACATGTTGATGTAATTCTTGAAGGTCTCTCACAAGACTACAACTCTGTGATTTCTATCGTTGAAAGTAAATTTGAAACTCCTTCAATTGAAGAAGTTGAAGCTCTTTTGCTAGCACACGAGATGCGACTTCAAAAATACAAGAAAAGGCTTCTGTCAAAATAAGCGTCAATAAATTTAACACAGGCTCAAATAACAAACCCTAACTCTGGTTTGCAACTGAAAACTGAGTCTACAAATCAATCTAATCAGCTTTCACAAGATGTTGATATGGAAATGAATGCTGGAAGAAACACCTATCGTGGCCGTGGAGGTCGACGTGGACGTGGTCGCGGTGGATGGTTATCAGGTGTTCAGTGTCAAGTTTATCATAAAATTGGTCACATTGCTGCATATTTTTATCATCGATTTGATCAAAACTATCAACCTTTGATGGCTTACAATTTTCAAGGAAGCTACTCTCAGAATCCTAGTTTTCAGAACTCTGGTTTTTCATTTAACAATCAGACCGGTGGATTTCAGAATCAGTTTAATCAGCAACAACATAACCCTATGGTTCCCAACTTCAACAATCAAGTGAATCGAAACATGAGACCTGCTACATCTCAACAACCTAGTGTTATGGTGACCAACACAAGCTCAACTAGTAATCCTACAAACTGGTTTCCTGATTCTGGTGCTTCATTTCATGTGACAGGAGAACAACAGAATATTCAACAAATGAGTCCTTTTGAAGGACCAGATCAGATATTCATTGGCAATGGTCAAGGTTTGCCTATTCATTCTTCTAGTTCATCCTATTTTACCTCTCAAAATAATCCTAAAATGTCTCTAGCTCTACATAATCTTTTACATGTTCCTCATATTACAAAAAATCTTATCAGTGTTAGTAAGTTTGCTAAAGATAATTTTGTATATTATGAATTTCATCCCACTTATTGCTTGGTTAAATCTCAGGTCACCAATGAAGTGTTGGTGCAAGGAAATGTGGGGTCTGATGGTTTATACTGCTTTCCTAATCTTCAACTTCAAGCTGCTCCAAGCAACTCCTCAGCATTCATAGTTTCTAATAATTCCAATATTGTAGTTTCTGATGTTGATGTATTGAATAATGTCAAGTCTAGCTCTCATACCTTATGGCATGCTAGATTAGGTCATCCAAACTTTCATGTTCAAAAGCTTGTTTCTCAACAATGTAATATTCCTGTTGTGAATAAAATTGATGGTTTCTTTTGTAATGCTTGTTGTATGGGCAAAGCACATCGTTTGCCTTCCAATTTGTCTAATTCAGTGTATAAAAATCCCTTAGAATTAGTGTACCGTGACTTGTGGGGACCAGCCCCCATACAATCCTCGAATAATTACAAATATTACTTAAGCTTTGTTGATGCTTATTCACGTTTTACATGGATCTATCTACTGCAAAACAAATCTGATACTCTCACTGTGTTCAAACAATTCAAAATGATGGTTGAGTTACAATTTAATACTTCTCTTAAAAGTCTTCAAACTGATTGGGTTGGTGAATTTAGACCTTTGTCTAAATACTTAAAAGACTTAGGTGTTAATCATAAAGTCATATTCCCTCACACTCATCATCAAAATGGAGTAATTGAAAGAAAGCACAGACATATAGTAGAACTTGGCCTCACTCAAATATGTTGTTCCATATACTGTTTTGTTTAAACAGTCTCCAGACTATACCTTTCTTAAAACTTTTGGATGTGCATGTTTTCCTCTTCTGAGACCATACAGTAAACACAAGTTAGATTTTAGATCTCACGAGTGTGTATTCTTAGGGTACTCTACTTCTCATAAAGGATATAAATGTCTTTCTCCTACAGGCAAAATTTTTATCTCCAAAGATGTTGTATTCAATGAGTATCGTTTTCCTTATCATGAGTTATTTCCCTCATCCATAACTCAATCATCACATACATTATCTAGCTCTTAAACTGAGGTATCCACTTCCATTCCAATCATTCAACCTCTGTCTCCACAACTCACTGTACACAATTCTACTTCCTCCACTGATCCTATTTGCTATACACCTACCACTTTGTCTACCAACTCAACTTCATCTCTGTCCAACACTGATCCACAGTCTACATCTCTTGTACAGTCACAGAATGTTCACCCTATGCAAACTAGATCTAAATCTGGCATTCACAAACCCAAATATCCCTCTATTCTTCTTTCTCAGTCTGAACCAAAGAATGTTAAGCAAGCCTTAAAGGATCCTAAATGGCTTGAAGCCATGAAACAAGAATATTCTGCTCTTCTAAAAAATAATACATGGACTCTTGTATAGTTACCTCCTAACAGAAATGCCATTGGCTACAAGTGGGTTTTCAGATTTAAAGAAAATTCTAATGGGTCTGTAAATAGATATAAAGCCAGATTAGTGGCTAAGGGCTTTCTTCAGCAACCAGGTTTTGATTTTAATGAGACTTTTTCACCAGTCATCAAACTTGTTACCATCAGATTGATCCTCACTCTAGCTATCTCAAATCATTGGTACATTCATCAATTAGATGTAAACAATGCTTTTTTAAATGGCTCACTAAATGAAACTGTTTATATGCAACAACCTCCTGGATTTGAAGTCCATGATGCTACTCTTGTTTGCAAATTAAACAAGGCACTATATGGTCTAAAACAGGCTCCACGTCAATGGTTTGAGAGACTACAATATACTTTACTATAGTTTGGATTTAAGGCCAGCAAGTGTGATCCTTCTCTGTTTACCTATCACATGCAATCTAATATTGTTTATCTTCTTGTATACGTTGATGACATTATAATTACAGGGAATTCTTCTCAGTTTACTCAGCAACTTATAAATCAGCTTAATTCTATTTTTTCCCTCAAACAACTTAGCAAGCTGGACTACTTCTTGGGAATAGAAGTCAGACACTTACAGAATGGATCTGTTCTCCTCACACAAAGTAAATACATCAGAGATCTGCTTCAAAGAACTAATATGCTTGAAGCCAATGCTATTTCATCTCCTATGTTGTCATCCTACAAGTTATCCATACATGGTTCAGACACTCTAGCTGATTCTACATTCTACAGATCAGTTGTTGGAGCACTTCAATATGCCACCATAACCAGACTTGAGCTTAGTTTTGCTGTCAACAAAGTTTGTCAATTTATGGCCCATCCTCTTGAAAGTCACTAGAATGCAGTCAAGAGAATTTTAAGGTATCTTAAGGGTACAATTTTCTATGGTCTACACCTTCAATCAGCTCGTGTTCATCAACCCTTTTCACTGTATGCATATTGTGATGCTGATTGGGCAGCTGACCCTGATGACAGAAGATCAACATCTAGTGCAGCTATTTTTCTTGGTCCCAATCTAATTTCGTGGTGGTCTCGGAAACAACCTGTCGTGGCTAGATCAAGTACAGAGGCTGAGTATAGAAGCTTGGCTCAAGCTACTTCTGAAGTTCTATGGATTCAAACTCTACTTCATGAATTAAGGGTTCCCTTTTCCACTCCTACAATTTACTGTGATAACCAAAGCACAGTGTCTCTTGCTCACAATCCGGTTCTACATTCAAAAACAAAGCATATGGAGATAAATCTTTTCTTTGTGAGAGAAAAAGTTCTTGCCAATCAACTCACTGTTCAACACATCCCTGCTCAAGATCAATGGGCTGATGCTCTCACCAAGCCTCTTTCTTCTACCAGATGTTTATTTTTGAGAGACAAACTTAAAGTTGTTGAACTTCCTTTTGCTTCTCACCCAACTTAAGTTTGTGAGGGGGGGGTGTGAATGTATTGTAAAGAGCAGTTATCAAACTGACTCTGGGTTGCTAACTCTAGTTTACTAAACTGACTAAAGTTTAGTTAGTTAGTGAATACTCAGCTGTATTATATATATAGTGTTCTACATATTGAATAAACACAATTCACATAATACAAATTCAGTTATAAAATCTGTTACTCTCTCTTTTTGCTTCTCTCTCTTTTCTCACATTAAATACTCGTTGACGAAAAAAAAGACTTCCACTTGAGGGGGAGTGTGACCATGTGAAAGAGATTTACATATGAGGAGAACTGCTGAAATTCAAATATAAAGTGAGTCTCACATATGTTAAAGTTGGATATGGTGAGTAGTATATAAATGAAAAAGATTCACTTATCTAATACCTTAAATTTTTAGGTTACATTGTGATATCAAATCCGTTTAGGTGATTTACTTATTACTCATTATATGGAGTGTTCGATAATGTAAAACTCCCCAACATTATTAAAGCAAAGATCACCGATTAAATTTGATTAAAAAAAAACAAGGGATACCCGTTTCATACTTTTCGTACATGGTATTTTTGTACTGTTAAGGAATTTCCTTTGAATTTCCTTTGTTTTTTTTTTTTCATACTTCGTTTTTTATTCTCACTCCACAGTGTAATATTTATATCTACTACCACTAGTACAAAAATTAGTTTCAAGATCGGGGTTTTAAGATCGGTTATTAGAGAGCCGATCTTAAAAGTGACGCAGTAGCATTTTTGTAAATAAGGTTATAACTTTTAAGATCGGTCATTAAAGAGCCGATCTTAAAAGTAACGCGGTGACATTTTTGTAAATAAGGTTACAACTTTTAAGATCGGTCACTAAAGAGCCGATCTTAAAAGTGAAACAATGGCATTTTTGTAAATAAAGTTACAACTTTTAAGATCGGTCACTAAAGAGTCGATCTTAAAAGTAGTACGGTGACATTTTTTTAAAATAAAGTTACAATTTTTAAGATCTGTCACTAAAGAGCCGATCTTAAAAATGATGCGGTGACATTTTTATAAATAAGGTTACAACTTTTAAGATCGGTCACATTTTAGCCGATCTTAAAAGTCGGCTAAAATATGATCGATCTTAAAAATTGTAATCTTATTTACAAAAATACCACTAAATCACTTTTAAGATCAGCTCTCAAGATCTTAAAAGTTTATTCTAAATTTTAAATTGTACCCTAATTTATTTTCTGAGGCGTCGTCACCAACGCACATGACACTCCCACTCCTCCCTTAAGCTTAATCACTGTTTCTTACGAAGCCATATCCGAAGAAACAATGGTGACTCGCGCGTTGCTCCGAGCAATCAAGAAACGCGTCGTTTCATTCCCCGCATTCCCCTGCGCCTCCATTCATCGACACGTAACAATTCGTCATAAAACAAAAACTATTTTCGATTCGTTTTTGGTGTGTTTCAGTGTTCAACTCACTGTGCTGTGAATGCAGGGTAGCACGCTCGTTGTGGATGCAGTGTCTTCCCGATCGCGACTCTTCCGTTTCGGTCCTCGTGGCCGGGTAGGCTCCTTCGCTCCATCAAGCTTCTTCACACGCTGCTTTGTGCCACTCTTCAATCTCCAAGGTAAATTAACTCGATCCTACTTTTTCTTGTTTTGAATGATGAATGTTTGAGACATCATTTGTGCTATACTGTAATTAACGGATTTTGTGAATTTAGTGAATCATCATCAAGAAATTTCTTACGGTCACATTTTTATAAAACCAATTATAAATAGACCTGTTAATCTTAGAAACTTTTTGACGGGAAAACTACATTTATTTCAAAATTCATCTCTTCATATTCAAATTCCTTTATTTGTTTATACTTTATTGATTTATATATATATATATATATATATATATATATATATATATATATATATATATATATATATATACTTTTAACCTCCCACTATTAAGAAAAAACAGAAATTAGATTGAATCATATATATTAAATTTAAAAATTAAAACTCATTACTTAACCTATATACAAACAAATTAAATTAGTTTGAGTTAACACATTATGAGACCTGTTGGGCACTACTAGAAAAGCGTATTCTTTTATTTTAACATTAGCAATTTTTTCTCCTACAATCGTGCATTAAAATGTTGTAATTAAAATATTTAGAAGGACGAATGAAATAAGAACCCCTCCCCTGCACAACACAGTCCACATAATTAAACTTTAATTCCTGCAACACTTGAATAAATAACTTGCACTAGAACAAAAGTCTTAAGATGACTAAAATAAACTTTATTTCTATTAATCAAGACTTTTATATGTTTACTTCGGTCCTAGACTTATAATTAATTTTTCAATATCATTTTAGTCAATTATCATTTTAGGTGTGAGCAATCAAACCATAAAACAATTAATAACATAAATAATCACTGTGATAACGGCATAAATATAACTTAATATATGAACATGATTACATAAGATTCAGTAATTGCAACTAGTCCCAGCAAAATAGAATTTAAATGCTCTTAGTCATGAAAACAATAAGTAATTACAAAGAAAATTAAGAAAAGTAGTAGAAAACTCAAACAAAGCTCTCTCGCAATATCATAATTCGAGTGTGGTTCCCCATAAGACTTCTAACACTTCCAATAACTACCTTAAACTTATAAAAATGTAATTGTGACAATATATGTAACTAACAGTGAAGGTTTTGGTATGGTTTTTCTTATAAAATATATAAATTTGTGTCATACCAAGTATTCGGGTTAATTCTGGATAAGTTTTTATCAAACTATTGTGACTAATTATGGATCATCGCTTTGTGACAAAAGTACTAAAAAAAATTTATATTCTCCCTACCCTTAGTCCTATATGTTAAAGCTTAATTATCTTGTTGATTGGGTTATTAAAAACTTGCAGGCTTCCAAGTCCTTCGCATAGTCACATTTTATGCTACGCAGCTTCTTGGTCCAAACTATCATTGTCGGGAGGTATACTTATTTGAGAATTGAGAGTGTGCTTGTTAAACAAAATTTGTCACTTTTAGTTTTTCTTATTTCCTTTTTGTGAGTGGTAATATTTGTTTATTTATTTTATAATTTCATTTATTATGCAGGGATCAAAACTTGCTAGACTGCCTTGACCAGATAGCGTCCTTGAAGTCCTCTTGATTAATTGTTAGTATATTATTACCATTGTACAATAGTTATTAAGCTTTGATGTCATTTTGGTTGTTTTGGAAACATAATAAAATGTAAATATTTTCATTTCATAACATAGCCTCGTTATTTACTATATCTCTCTTAATCCACTACGGTCGACGTGGTGTGATCAGATTATTTCATAACATAATTAGGTACTTTATTTAATCATTTGTATTGAGTGAACCTTAGTTTCCCATTTGAGATTCAATACTGATGATTAACTTTATTTAATCATTTGTATTGAATCTTGAATTGTTTCAAAAAAGTTATCCTGTATTTTGTATGTATTGCGGACCATTGAAAATATATCAACTGCCTGGTATTAATTTGTAGGTTTTGTTCAGGAACCTTCTCAAAACAAGCTAAACATTTTAAAAAAATTCAAAACTTTTAAGATCGGCTATTATCATGACCGATCTTAAAAGTCTAGCTTTTAAGATCGGCTATTATCATAACCGATCTTAAAAGTCTAGCTTTTAAGATCGGCTATTGGCATGACCGATCTTAAAAGCTAGACTTTTAAGATCGGCTGACCAGCTTTTAAGATCGGTTATTACTATGACCGATCTTAAAAGTTCAGCTTTTAAGATCAGCTATTGGCATGACCGATCTTAAAAGCTAGACTTTTAAGATCGGCTGACGACCGATCTTAAAAGTTCCACTTTTAAGATCATCTCTTTTAAGATCGGTCAAAGAACCGATCTTAAAACTTAAAAATGACCGATCTTAAAAGTATTTTTTCTACTAGTGTACTTTGTTGATATATATTCTAAAATTACAATATAAAATAAGATTCTTTTTTCTAAAAACCCGATCAAATGGGATGTATATGGAGTATATTATAAATTTGATTCATCACCTTATATGAGTGTGATTCTAGATGTTATTATCAAATAAAAGTAATTTTTAGAAATTATTTTTGAATGAAAATATTGATTGCTATTTTAGAAGATTTTTTTAATATATTAATTACTAACATAACATATTATATCAAATACCTGTATGCAGTATCACCAATTCATATATCAGTGTTCAACATGATATATTGAGAATCGATATATCATGATAATAATTAACTAATGACGTAAAAAAAATTAACAAGAAAGTAAAATTGTGAATTGTTGAATGTTGGGTGATTAAAAATACAAATTTAAAATTTTGGATAGCAAAATTTGTAAAATTATGAAACCTGAATGTCAAAAAAAATATAATTAAGTCTATATTTTAATTATATATAATTAAATATTTATCTTATAAATTATAAAATGTAAAATACTAATAAAAAATGAGAACACTTATTAAAAAAAACATCAAATTTAACAGAATTATGAATTGAACCATTCATTTATAGCTAAAAACAACACAATAATGTGCTAAATGCCAAATTACAACCCAATAACTTTTATATATTAAATATTATATATATATATATATATATATATATATATATATATATATATATATATATATATGTGTGTGTGTGTGTGAGAGAGAGAAAGTTGTAGTTGGTAATTAATTTTATTATTTAAATTAAGCCCAACTTTAATAACAATCTTGTATATGGATTATGGTATCCCTTATACCAATATAATATATATACACTTTGCTGTTAAAAAAAAATTCGTGTGATGATGCATGGAGGTATTTATTTTAGACAAAAAAAATTAATACAGTTCATTTAAGTGTTTTTAATATTGCTCTTCTATTTAAATTAAAATCTCACATCAATAATTCAAGTAATAAAAATATATATGAAAAGTTAGTCTAAGTTATTATATAAAGTGGTACTTAAATTCTAATTAAAAAACTAATATAAAAATCAGCTAACTAGTTACATATACGTATGTATCTGTTGTGAGTAGTATATTTTACTGGCATACAAATACAATGAATCTACACAATTTCCATCCCCACAAAGGCAACTCTTGAAAATGAAAATAGGAAAATGCCGTCCTTCAGAACCTCAAAGGTCAACTGTTTCTCTCTCTATAATTTTTTTTTTCTTTTTCCAATGCACGTTCTCTCTCTTTCTCTCTCTACTTTCTAGCTTTGGTTTTTCAGTTGGAATTTCAACTGTTACTTTAACTTCCTCAACACCCTATGGCCCACCCCAGGAATATTGTATGGGCTCCCCTTTTCTCCATTCTTCACTCTTTACTTTCGGTTTTAAATCCCTACAAAAGCTTTTCTCAAACTCTTCCAAATATTATTATAATTAGTTTAATGCTTATGCATAGTTACTAAAATTTTGCTACCTATTAACCAATAAAAAATACTCTTAGTATATATTGTAAAGGTAGTCAAAATTACTACTAATTATACATAGTAATGTGATTAGATGACGGTTTTTATATATTTTTTATTTGCATATAATAATAATAAGATATAATGAGAGTGTAAAATAATTTTACATGATATTCAATTATAAACTATAATATATGACAAATTTATTAACTTTTATGATGATTATCTTAAAATTTATACAAATAATAATTTTTATTTGATTAATATTATAATTTTTTTTTTATGATTATATTATTAGTATGAAGTATTTATAAATTTTGTTAATTGTTAATCTCTATTGATAAATTTGATTAATCACTTTTAATAAAATCTTTCCTTTCAATCACAACTTTTATATACATAAAACTAAAATACAAAATCATACTCAATAAAATCAAATTTAATATTACTTAAACTAAGAAATACTTTATAACTTTTAGTCAACAGAGATTATTACTACTAAACCCATAATAATAATGATTGTTATTATTGTGGTGGTCTATATAGTATATATGCTGTTCTTGTTAGAGTTTGACCAATGGATCATTCTCTGAATTGTTCATCCAGAGGCAGAGCAGTGGCTGGCAGCAAAACCCCAAATGGTTCTGATGGGGAAAGTGGATGGACATCTTACTTGCAAGATTTCTCAAAGGGCATAGAGCCAAGTTACTGTTCCAGTTTGGATGGCTCCTCTTTGCTCTCAGATGCTGCTTCTTCTGCTGCATGGAAATTTTCTCATCACAATCATCTCCTCTCCAGTGCACCAAATCTACCCAAAAAGCTATGTTTCAAGAAAGCAAGAGCCAAACAGATATCAGAAGATGACCCTTTGGAAGATACTGCTAGCTCTCCAGTCAATAGCCCCAAGGTACCAATTTCTTATGATCTCATTTTTTTTTCTCTTTCCCTCTTTCATCAATCATATGCTGACACTTTTTTCTTTCCATTAATATCATTATTAATTATCTGTAGGTCAGAGACTTGAATCAAACTGAAATCAGTTCCAGGAAGGTTGATGATCAACTAGAAGGTTCTATGGTAAACCTGGATTATAATGCTTTTCATCAATAGAAGAAATAAATTTGGTTCTCAATCCTAGCTAGCTAACAAATTCTATGTATGATTTCATGATCATGATTGTGTAGGGTAAGGGAATCACATCATCAGGGCCTTATTCAGATTTGAAGATGGATGATGATAAGCATGATTTGAATTTTAATGGAAAGAATATTGATTGCAAAGACTTGAAGAAAAGGGGGCTATGCTTGGTTCCTTTGTCTTTGTTGGTTAATTATTTGGGGTGACTGATACTTTTGTCTATATACCTACTCTCTCTCTCTATCTTTCTGCCCCTCCTTGTCTCCTTTTCTTTGTGATCTTCTGTGTAACTCAAATTATGGAATTGTATATTAAAGAGCATGATCAGTGACTGTGATGTATAATCTGTATGTGATTATGTGTATATTGATCCTAGTTACTAGTTAGCAGTTTGATAAATTTGTGTTTGGTAATTGTTCTTGAAGGGAAACTTAACTCTAGTAGTGTGCCAGTTTTCTGATTCTCCACGATGATTAATCACTCAATGAAACATAATTAAGATAATGTTTCGCAATCATGTGGACGACAATGCTCCAAATTTGAAATTACTAAATCAATGTGATTCTGATAATTCATACAACAAGGACAGAAAAACACTATTAATTGATGCTGGTTATTGGTAATGAGTACAGGTAGAAAAGGCCAAAGAATAGGTATAGCAGTCAAAGTGAATCAGGTGGGTCATAACTCATAAGCAGTATGTTGGTATTGTTTAACTTAAAATTAGATTACCAAAAGTAGTAATTAGATGGTACTTATTAATTTAACATTTTTAGAATTAGAAGAGACTGATCAGTGTGGTGGTGACATTATTGAAATTTGATGCTTCTACCAATGTGGGCATTGAGTTAAAACATAAGAAAAAGTAACCAAGTTTATGTGTGAATGAAAAATACTTTGAAAGGATAAAATATCATTTTGATAATTTTTACTTAAACTAGAAAATACAATATATTGAAACATAATATTTTTAATAATGAAAAGAATGATGTATACTCCCTTATAAGTTATAAGACTACTTGTGTCATTAATAATAACTTGAGTTAATTGTGAATTGAGGATGATACTATATTTTTAATAATGAAAATATTTATGAGTTTTGTATAACAGATTTAGTAATTGAAAGATTTTATGTGATAGATTTATTAATTATGTTTGAATTTTAGATAGGGAGATTGAAATATTTTTTTTTAAATTATAAAATTATAAAATTATAAAATTTAATTTTAAATTTTAGAAAATAAAAACAAATTCACTTGATATTTGAGAGATCGAAAACATATTCAAGTCTTTCATATATTTTTAAAAAAAAATTAATGGCATCATGTTTACACAAGTTTACATATTCTCAAATAACACTAATTTTATATCTTAACATGTTTTGGTTAAAATGAAAAGTTTGAATTTTTTAAATAATATCTTAATTATAAAACTTGTAAATGAAAAATTAAGTTATTAATTTGAAAGACGCACAATTAAGTTGTTAGCTAATCTTTTAGTGAGATTAACCATTAACAAAAAATTGATTATTACTTTATACCAACAATATGTTTACTTAAAAAAGGAATAACACTTTTATATATATATCCATGTTGTGAGTTAATGTGATAATAAAATGTTCATATTATTAGGTTGAGGAGTTAAATACTAGAAAGTACTTTACTAATAGGTATAACAAATAAATCATCATATAAGTGAACTTAACACCATATTATAGTCCAAAACCTTAAATTATGAGGTATATGAGTTATTCTCAGTTATATATTATTAAACATGCTCAACTCTTATTGATGTGAGACTTTATTCACACTTGAACTCTAATACTTCCCCTTAAGTGTGAGTCTCTTCCATATAGTTACACTCTCCTACAAGCGAAAGTCTTTCTTATCCACGAGTATTCAATGCTGACTTACTTGTATAACTGTTAGCATACTTTAACGAACCACATCCCCGACATTTCATGAAGACTTCTGACACAAGACATATGATCCCACTCTTGACTCTCCTGCCAATTCCATTGTCTAATAGGGATTCCAGTCTTGGATCCACTACCTATTCTATTGGCCAATACTCATCTAAGTTAGTTACCAGTCACTTGATTGAACCATTAGCTTTAATACTATTGTTAGGTCCAAGGTCGATCCAACATATTTTTAAGCCTCAAGCAAATCATAAAATTGGGCCTTTTAAAATTAAAATAATATATGTTGATAAAAAAATTAAAATATTTCAATGATATATTCTTTTTTTATTAAAAGTTTATCTTTCAAACTTTTAGAGATGTAAAATTATTTATTAATTCCACTAACTTTCAATTTTATGTACCGAGTAACCAATAAGGTTAGAGCAACTAAAAGTGATAGAAATAAGAAAAATTAAAATGGAATAGAAAAAATCAATAAAGAAAATATATAAATACAATGTTATAAAATATAAAAAAAAATTGATAGAAAAAAAACATACCGAATTTAGTTGAAAGAGTAACCGAGTAGGTGTTAAGAACAATATCACACTTAGGTGTTTCAAACACTGCAAAATAAAAAACATTAAAAAATATCTCTTTTCAATAAGTATTGCAAACAACTAAACAACACAAGGAAAAGTGAAAGACATCAGATAACAATAAAAAAAAGGAAAAAATGTAACCTTGGATTTGATAGTTTCTGACTTCTAAAAAATGATGAACTAATATAGGGTCAGACAACAAAATAATTGGATTATGAAGGATCAACATGAATGTCACGAGAGTTCTTTAAGAATAAAAGAGAATGATTAGCAAATATAAAACGTTTGAGCTAATTTTGAGTGAGAATTAATATTTAGAGAAAGAGAAACCTTTAATTAATACATTTAAATAATAGAAGTTTTAATGATAATCAATGTCTTTAAAAGAGGAACTTTTAATTATGAGATATATTTATTAATTTAAATTAGTGAATAATTATTTTTTAAGTAAAACTTAATATAAAATTATGGGCCATAAAAAAAAATAAAATTATAGAGCCTTAATGACCTCATCATGTTTGAACCGGTCCTAATTAATTAGGTTGGGGAGTTGAACATCAGACAGTATTTTATCAATGTGTAGCAAGTAAACCACTTATAGGTGATAATCCAAAACCTTAACACATATCAATCTTCTTTATTATTTTTAAAAGAATTGTTCAAACTTCCGTTAAAAAAAAAAAAATTCAAACTCTTAATAGTTACATATAGAAAACACTTTGATGTTCATTTCTGTCGCTATAAATTTTTTTAAAAAAATGCATAAGAGAATTGACAGGCAACAGTAATAATTTTTATGAGTGAATGAAGGAAAAAAAATAAATTAAAGACGATGACTCAACTATTTTATAGACGATGACTTTCGAAAAGAAGAAATTAAAGATTTAAAGACGAAGACACAACTATATTTTAATAGTAAAGGAAAAAAAAAAAAAAAAAAAAAAAAAGAACATGCAAGTTGGATTTCTGTTGCGCGTGACAAGCCTGATACCATATAAAGAATATTTTTTATTTTTTGGGAGACACTTTCCTATCATTATTACGTTATATATCATTACATTTTAAGAGAAACACCTTGCATAAAAGTGGGGAAAACTTACAAAAGTACTCATAAATAAAAATGAGAAAAAGACACATTATGAGCTATTGTCTAATTCATTAAAATTTGGTGCGCTCAATTATTAAGATTATATACATTCTATAAATTAAATTATTAAATTTATTAGAATTATATTTTTTGAAAAGTTACTAATTATAATGTGAGTGCAAAGACTTGCTTATCAAATAAGCAATATTTTTAATTAATGTAGCATGCTTGCATTTTATATAACTTTAGATTTCAATAATTTGTTAATGAATGTCAAAAAGTTAGAATTACGGACGAAATTGTGTTTCATGTATGTACATGCTATAATATATATTCTTCCTATTTAATTATTGTCTGATTCCCCGGAACATTCGTCTGCTATATATGCTATGGATGTCTTCAGCGACACGCTCACAATAAACAATAAATATATAATATTATTTTTATTTATTTATTTTAACATAATTTATACAATATTTCAAAGTTAAAAATAATGACTAATTTATATTTATAAAAATGTGAATTCTGTTGGTTAAATATTATTTTAATAATTATATAATTGATTCTTACTACTTTTCTTCAAGGAAAAAACAATTATTACTACTTACAAAATATATATTAGTGTATTACACATAGTTTATTTTATTCAAGCAAGAAAATCATAATATATGTTATATTATATGCAGAGAGATCAGAGAGGTTTCCAATGCTTTTAAAATTGGACTGAATTAAACTGATAATTATTCTTCACTACAATAGTTCAACGTTCTCTAGTTAAATTGGAGATAAACAAGTGATATATATATATATATATATATATATATATATATATATATATATATATATATATATATATATATATATATATATATATATATATATATATATATATATATATATATATATATAGAGAGAGAGAGAGAGAGAGAGAGAGAGTAGGCATGACAATCTAACCCGTCCTTGTGGGTACCTACCCGAACCCGCCCTGATTTGAACGGGGAAAACCCATGTTTGTTGGGTTCGGATTTTTCGCGATTGATAAAATCGGGGGCGGGGGCGGAGCGAATATTAACATCTTCATCCTCGCCCCCGCCCCCGCCCTCGTACTCGCTCCGCTTAATAATATATTTAAAAAATTATTTATATATATATATATAAACTAAAATTAAAAATATATATGTAAAAATTTATATTATTTTACTTTTCTTTTATTTTTTTTAAAATTTGTTCATATTTATTTAAAAGAAAAAAAGAAAAAAACATAGGAGCGGGAGAGGGAGCAAGGCAGGGAAACTCGAACCTCGCCGGGCGGGATAAGTATACAAATTTTACCCCTAGTGAATATCGGGAGCAGGGGCGGTTTAAATTTGCGGGAGCGGGAGCGGGGAACGTAAAACCCGCCCCCGCCCCGTCCTGTTGTCATGCCTAAGAGAGAGAGATTAAATAATAAAATAATATAAAACTATTAAAAATTAAGTTAAGTACATTTTTAAATTAACATAATATTATATCACATTTTTTTTAGCAAATAGTTAAATAATAATAATTCATATGCATAGTTTATGTGATTTTTATTTATTTTGAAAAATGCTTAAAAATATTTTATTTAAAAAACAGTTAAGACTCATTTGTTGGCTCTGAATTCTTATCCAATTTATCTGGTTTTTGGCTGCTTTAATAGGTTTTTAATTGTTGTAGTTTTCTTTATTATTATCTGAACCAATGACTTAACCAGTTTTGGTGTAATTCATTGGTTTAGTCTAAATCAATTTTTAAAATTATACTTTGTACCAACAATTTTGTTTAATTTATAAGGGACCGTATCAAAATAATTTAATCAGAATGAATGAGTAGATTGATAAGTTTAAATATTATGAGCATTCGTCTCCTACCTCCTGCATGTTGGGCATTCATTAGATAAAAGAAAATAGATATATTTGCAACAAAAGAACCCTCCATGTGCTCAAAGCATTTAAAACAGGCTAGAATGGAAGATTGGCAGAATCTTATATATTACATATAAATTCCACCAAGACATGTTTTCTTTCACTGGCTAGCTCCATTATTTTGATTTAGACTATAGGTAATTTTTACAAGAGACAATTTTATTCGAATCCTCTAAATATTTCATACAACTATATATTCAAAATTTAATCGAACTTAAGATCATAGATTAAATTTAAACAACTCCTTATCAATTGATATAGATAATAGTGGGTTGCATTGGCTAGCTCCATTATTCATTCTTCTAGCTAGGTAAGAATTATTTTTATTTTATTTTTTCAGTTTCATTTTTAGTCCCTTATTGGGAATGGTAGCTGATTGCATTCCATAATTGTGTGTGGATGCCATGCTCACAGCTGCCCCTGCTCATTTGGTCAACAATATAATAACATTATGGATCAAAGCTTCTAAAATAAATGGATACGTGTGTGTGTATGCAATTCAATGCCCTAGCTTAAGATTTCAATTGCCAACCACTGGTATATATGATTTTTTGTTAATTTGTCAGTCTCCATCTCAGAATATAAATACTACAAAATTGGCGAAACTGTTGACAACGATCGCCTTGTATATAAACCACATGCCACGGCAAGATTATCAAAGTTTTTCACATGAGACGGTTGGAGATTAGACTAATAATTGATCAAGGAAAGGGAAGTTTCAAATGCATTACGTCAAATATATAATTAATTATATTACTGTGAAAACATAGTACCTTATCGATCTGACTCAAATATAATCGTCTATAATAGTATATTATAAAAAAAATCATTATTAAACACGTGTTTCAATTAATAGGTTATTGATATAATTTGAGTTTAAATTTTGGATATATGGTCACCTAAAATATTTTTGAAGAAAATTTTATAGAGATAATTTGACAATCTTACTTTTAGTAAATGATAAATGTGATCTATACAAAAAATTAAGAATATGTTATTAATATTTGATAAAACCTACTATAATATATTTTGAAAAGACAATTTTAGTGAGAACCACTTGGCTAAAACTTGTTAAACATCACACGTTAGGTACTCAATCAAATAGTTATAACAACCAGTAATGATGTGATTTGCGTTATGGGGTGGTAGATCAAAGGTCTAACTCATGCTAAAAACTGATAGTAGAGAATCAGCTTCAGCTTTCATGACGATCAATCGTCATTAATCTCTTCATCCACATCATTAATTAATTAATTAGTTATATATATAATTGCAGACATAATAGACCTTATATGTATGCAAGAAAATGAACTTTTTTTTTATCAGTACTGAACTGGTTTAATATTAGGATGTATAGAAAGGTTGGATTATATTATTCTTTAATAGTATACTACAATAAGAGTAGTTTTATTCTTCTTTAATTTCATAATTAAAGTAGTTTTATTTTCTACCCCCCAAACTCACTTTTATGAAGCCTTTAAGCTGCCTTAATGAGTTTGTTCATATATTTTGCAATTTTATGTTGTAAAATATAAACGAGTTCCTTCATCGTTTTGCTCTTCTTATAATAATGAAGTTTAGGAAAAATATATACGCAAATGCCCCTTAATAATTATAAAATCTTCTTATTTAATCCTTGACCTTTTTTAAAAATAAAAAAAAAACTTTAATCCTTGACCTATACCAAATTCTTCCGTACGTAAAACTTCCGTTATTCACGTAATCTGCATATAGCCAGGGACGGAGCAAAACTTTATTTTGAGGGGCCTAAGTTTTTTTTTTTTTAATACTTATATATATGAAACTATTTTAACATTATATAAATAGTTCATTATTATTTATATTTTTTTATTTGTCATTTTAGCATATTATATTACAATCATATATATATTTTTCTCATTTTCTTTTCATAAGTGTAAATTAACATTATAATTTTTAATCTATCAACCTATAATATTTTCTTTATATAAATTTTAAGGGGTCAATTTTTTTTTAAAATTAATTTTTATATATTAAAAAAAATGACAGGAACCATGACCTCTCCAGGTTCTCCCTCCTCCCCTGCATATAGAAACTTCTTGATGATATGTGGTAGGATATTCACATGCTAGCTAATTTATGATGTGTTTGGTCAATAAAAAGAAATAGATGAAAAATGAAATTGATGAAACAGGAAAGAAAAAAAGTGAATGAAATAGATGAAAATTAGAAGAGTAAAAATAGTGTTTACTTAAAGCAATATTTGTAACGACTTATTATGGTCTTTATACTTAACGGTTTCACATAAGTAGGAAAAAAATAATATTTTCCTACCTAGGATTAATATACAACAGATCTTAGATATACAAGTAATAATATATATACATGTGCAAAATTTATACCAACAACTAAAACACTATATAAGTACATATATATGTATATATAGTAATCCATGAACTATAATAATATATAACTCTAGGTTGTTGGTCAAGCAATAATTAATAACTATTAGACTAGCTACTTTGAAGTAGTCCAAAAGAACAACATTCTCATTGCCAACATGGCCTCAAAGAACTCCACCAATAACCTATTTCTGTTTTGCTCTATACCAAATATGATCATTATAGTCCAATCACATGTAAAATATGTTAAAGTAAGCTAATTAATATTCAAAAGAATTAACACAAATAGTATAGAAGTAAATCCTAATATACTATCAACACAATAAACTCAACATGCTTCAACATAATATTAGCCTACAACTTAATAACACAATAACACTCATCAATCATATAACATAATACGTTCACAACACAACTTTTCAACTCAATAACATACATATACCACACCACAATTAAACATATGCATCACACAAACCAACATATCAACCACATATGCACAACAAATCAACTATATGCATCGTCATGTATTTCAATTAAGAGATCTCATACAACATATGTGAATAGCCTAAGTGACTTGACCTTATCGAACCAACAACCCGATCTTTTCAATCCAGCTAGATCAATATAGCCAATTTGGATAAAATCCACAACACAACATGATTTCTCGAATTTCGTCACTTAAATTAGGAAATCTAGTATTTCTATTAGGGTAGAATAGTTTGGATATGAGTTTACCACTACATTAGCTAGCATAATTAAGTCACCTATGAGATTAGTTTGTCAACTATCCTCTAAATATTATGCACTTCCAACACTTGGTTATGGATTTTGGCCCTGGCCTTGTACCTTACTCTAATTTGGTCACTTTATACATGTATCTCTCGACCTTGTCCACATATGAATTAATAGTGGTCTCTTGTAGTCGATATGTCTCGACCTAGCCTACATACCACGTTAATTAAGGTCCTAGGGGAGATGCAACTATTCACTTCAAGGGCTTACTTTCTAAGAAGTATTTTCAAAAAATTGGGCTTTTGGAGCACCACAACACAATATTCTCATAATGGAATATGCAACTTTAAAAACAACTTCTCCTCTAATCATAGGCTGATCAACATAGTACAACTCTAATGCCAAAGCATTCTCAACATAGCTACTCAACTAAACAACATATAACTCAACTCAACTTTCAATCATTTAATCAACTTATGCATTGATCATATTACGTTAAGGTATAAAGATTCAATATCATGTATCAACATATGACATATAGCACAACATAATCATCATATAACATGTAATAGATTTACCTAACTTATTCATGTTCACCATGTCATCAATCAAACAACATGAATTTTCAAAGTAAATTGTGCTCAACACCACACACTTGCGTCCAACACCATTGAGGTAATGAGTTTTCTATCTCGCTCACGTCTAATGTCATTCGACCCATGCTTGACGTGAATGAGGTAAGAAACCCTTAGGACCATACATTTGGTGTGGAAAACCCCATGCTGCTCGACCTCATTTTAGGCAAAGATGATTCTCTCTTTTCACACCCAACATCACTCCTTTGACCCAATGCCAATCTAGGTAGAGTCAATTCTCTACCTTACACTTGATGTCATTCAAACCACGCCTAGCGTGACCAAGTCAAAGATTTCTATCTCTCATCAAGCCTAGCACAACCAATCCTACACCTGATGAGAGTGGGATAGAGGCCCTTGATTCAAGCCACATACGACATCCTGAAGGCACACCCAATGCGATGATGGGTTCTGCACTTGTAGACATAAATTTGGCTCAAACCACTTGAAAATTAGAAAATTTCCAACATGCAACACAAGATATCATTCATATACATCATTAACAACTTAAACCAACTCAAAATAACAACATGCATTCACAAATCATTACAAAACATCAAATTTCTCTCAACACTTTCAAGAAAGCACCAAAACCTCAATCTCAACACTAATCAACACAAAATCAACCAACATAGATCAAGCATCATGCAACTTCACAATTCAACAAAATTTTGAAATATAACTTCCTTTACCTCTAAGTCTCCAAACTCAAGAGAAAAGAGGAAGAAGAAGATGCATGAGTTTTGAGAACTCTGCACCACCAATACAAGACTAACTCTCAACACTGACAACTTTGAATCACCAACTAGCTACTCGATTAAGAGCTTTTAAAGTTCCTAACAGGCTAAGAAAGAAGAAAAATTAAGGTTTCAAAAATCCAGAGCTCTTTTCACGACTCTCTCTTTAAGGTTATCTAAGAAATGAAAATATGAAGCTTAAATCTAAAAAAAATCTTATATATCTGTTAAGTCTCAATTATACTTCTTTTTGGACAAGACTTATTGAACAAATCCACTCATCCTTTGCACCATTGCAAGATAATTGTTCTTTTTTTGATTCATTTTGTGTGCAGATATATCTAACCCAGAATTTAGCTAACAATACCCTAATACACCTCATTTTTTGTGCAGGTATTGAGCTAGAGAATTGAGGATTGAAGACCCATAGGATTGGAAATTTAAGGAGCTAAGAAGCAGGGAAGAGTAACTGCGCTGGGCGCAAGAATATCCGCGCCGGGCTTGAGCAAAACAAAGTGCCACACCTCTACAAGTCATCATTGTGCTGGGCGCGAGACTACCCGCGCCGGGCGTGATCGAGACAGAGAGTAGCTCAAACTCTCTGGAAGACATTGCGCCCGGCTTAAAAGGAATTGCGCCGGGCGTGTCATGAGGCAGAGAGTAACTAAGCTATCTGGAAGGACCTACGCTAGGCGCAAAGACTAATGCACCGGGCGTGTAACCCTAATCTGACTCCCCAAGCGCGTATTTGAAGAAATCTTCAAGGTTTTTCTCCTCATTCGCACATTGGATGCATTCTAGGAGCTGAGGAAGGGATTCCCAGAGCTTGGGACCGTTCGTGTGTGGGTCTTTCCTTCGGTTTTTCATTCTCTCTTCCACCTCTATTTTTGTTTCACCCTCATTGTTTTGAGTGGTTCTACCCATTATTTTGTGTGGTTAGATGTAACCAACGATACTCTATTGTAATCCTTACGTTTTTAATGATATATACATGTTTCATTCATTGTTGTGTATGTTTCTATTCTTAATGCTTGCTTTGGATTGATTCTCCTTGCATGATATAGGTTCCATTGGGTATTGGAAAATAACCATTGAAACTAGCTCTGAAACAAATGCCTAGTGGGAAATGTATCTAGGAATGGAGCTTGGCCCATTAGTAGTCTTAAACCCTAACTCGTAGTGCGGGTGTAGGTATTGGATACTCAAGGAATTGATATTTACTATCCGCACCTAGGCTCTTGCTCTAAGGGATTAGGTTTGAGTAAACTTATGGGTTGACTAAGCAATAGATATAATAAGAGATTAAGGATTCATTAGTGTGACGTTTGGTGATATCTGACTCCACAATCTTACAAAATCATAATACCATTTTTGTAACGCCTTAATGTAACGCTCAATTTATATAATAATAATTATATATTTTCTTATATAATATTTTTGCAATTATATCATTAACTATTTTTTTTTATTTTATGAAGATAAAGATAAAGAAAAAGAATATTTTGTGAATTTAATACATGACATATCGTTCTAAAATATTTACAATAACGTACTATTTTACACATTATTTTTTTTCTTCCCCTTCTATTACAATATTTACATTAATAGTGGAAAGAAAATTACAATTAAAATAATATGGTTGGCAAATAAAATTATAACAGATCCATCAAATAGCATCCATATTCCAATTTCTTCCAAGTAGGACAGTAGTAACAACAACTGCAAAATGATCTGGAATCTCAAGTAGATCCATCTATTTTATAATATATTTAATTTTAAAAACAAAGAAAAGAGAGGAGTGAGAACAATATCCAATAAATACAATAATTCAAAAGAATATACAAGATTATTTATAATCAATATTAAATATATATATATATATATATATAAATATATATATATATATATATATATATATATACAAATCATTTATTAGATTTTCATGATACAATAAAATTTGAATTATACTTGTAGTGACTAGTCAAGATAAATGAGCATCATCATAATACCAACCAACAAAAGGATATTTCACCTTAACCAACAATATGATATTTCACCTTTGTCACAACCGAGATCGCGACGGGACGGCGAAAAATATTATTATTATTTTTTTCTTGATAGACATGGAGTCGCCACCAATGTTTATTTCTATAAAAAAACATTGGAAAAAAACATTAAAGAAAAATGGTCTACAAAATCAGATTTTGAGTTCGGGAGTCAATTACGTGTAAGGAAGGTATTAGCACCTTACAACGTCCATCATAAAGACGGTTACCTCTAATTAATCAAGCAAACTATTATAACTTTTAAAAATATTTATCTCACCCCAAATTAATAGAAATTAACGATGATAATCACATATATTTTATTCAACAAGTGCGTTGAAAGTTGTTTATTATCATTATTACTGAGATAATATTATTATTTTATTTTTGGGCTCGACAGGAATAATTTCCTGGTCCTACGTATCTTCATATGTAATGAAGAATCAGAGTCACGTAGTTCTTTGAAAGAAAATTTTTTAATAGTTTTGTTTATTTATTATTATTTAAATTTACTCTTTTGATTTAATTTAGGACTTTTGAGCTGTCTCAGCTCATACATCCCGAAATTGACAGAGGTGTACACCAAAGTCAATTGAATTATTTAATTTTGATTATACTTATTGCCATTATTACATGCGAATCTTAGTCCCTCTTTTTTTTTTTTTTATAGTAAATTTTGTTGCAACAGTAATGTTTTATAAATTATTAATTTAGAGAAAAGTTTAAAATAACAAGCTGTCACAACTTGCACTTTTAAACTTTTAGGATTGAAAGAACGTCACAATCAGATAATCCTTTGTCTTAGAATAACCCTTAATTTAATTATATTACAAAATTTTTAATAATTAACATTTATAATTCGTGAGAAATTATTAACATTAACTAAAACATTTTTTTTAAGTTTTAAGACTATCAAGCTGTCACAGCTTGCATCTAAAAATATTAGAGTCTAAAAGATGTCTCATCTAGTTAACTCTATCATAAAATTTATTGCTTCGATGACATATTTTTCTTATTTAATTAATATTATTAATATTGATATTTATTAAATTAATATGAGAATGTTTAAACAAGAAAATCTACACGTTACACTTTGTTGGGAAAAACCCAAGTCCCACATCGACTAGAGATTAGGCAATTGAATAGTATATAAGTGGAAAGCAACCCTCACCTTACAAGCCGGTTTTGTAGGGTTGAGTTAGGCTTAATCCACTATTCTAACATGGTATCAGAGCCATTTAGATCCACTTTAAATGGGCCACCCACCATTGATGCATGTGTCATAGGCATGAGGGGGTGTATTGGGAAAAAACCCAAGTCCCGCCTATCCAAGATCATTAAAAAGGGTCACCCACCATTTATCCACGTACCAAGCCCAATAGTGCTGGACGTGAGGGGGTGTATTGGGAAAAACCCAAGTCCCACATCGACTAGAGATTAAGCAATTGAATAGTATATAAGTGGAAAGCAACCCTCACCTTACAAGCCGGTTTTGTAGGGTTGAGTTAGGCTTAATCCACTATTTTAACACACTTGTTCCTATTTTATTCAACTCAGATTCCTTCAGTTTTATTCTATTTTACTAATTTCATTTAATAGCTTTAGCTATACAGGCCATGCTAATCAAGTCATATACAATAAATGTCTATTATGATTAACGAAATCCCAATACAACGTAACGTTAATAAAAAAGGAAAGTAAATCATCAAAATATACATAAATACAATTTCAAACATAATGGATGCGGAATGATTATTATCATAATGCATGTTTGAAAGGAAAAACAATATGTTTATCATTCATGTTGTGGAGCCAATAAGAAAAAAGAAAAAAGCACGATAGTAAATGATAAAGCAGACATGAATAAACGTGGCAAAAAGTTATATGGATCAAATGTTAAAGAGAAATAATAGGAACCGTGCATGAAAGAGAATCCCTGTACAGCAAGCTGATTTTCTACCAATCATGCATTCATGAAATAAAGAATATAGGGTAACAATTCTACCCATTAGCACGAATAAGAAAACGAAATTGTACCCGTACTGCACCAGCTTTTGTTTGTGCGAAGAAACCACTGAATGTCAGATAGGAAGCCAATCCGCGTGGATGAAAATTCTGAAGAGAAGACCCCTTTTTATCTTCGTAGTGGTCTCCTTTTATATTACCTTCAGGTAATTATTATAATTTGTCTCTTTACGTGATTTCTCCGGAGGGGTGGGCTCAAGGGTGTGTAATCAATCACATCCTCATTAATATTGGAGGCGCTTGAAGGCTAACCCAGGGATATTTTCAGAGTGTAGAAATTTCCAGATTATGTGCACTGTATGCCAATAAATGAATGCTTTTTTTATTTATTTATTATTTATTATGTTATATTATTATTATTATTATTATAAGTATATATTTTTATTTATTTATTTTGAAAAAAAACATTACAATTTGGAGTTGCGTGAGACACTCATTTGTGTTTCCTTTTAAATTGTGTCATACAATATTAATTTATACAGCTTTATCAAGATAATTATGTACAATAATGGTTGGCATTTGGCACAATTTTTCTCTTTCTAAAGAGAGTAGTGTTTGAGTCTTTTACTTTAATTTAAATATTGAATAAGAAAGAAAGAAAGAAAAAAATGTATTAACGTGTGATTAATTTATAAAGAAAAGAAACAAAAAAGGAGTACAAAGAGAAGAGGATAAAATTGGATGTTTACAACCTTCATTCCTTACTCATTTAAATCCCCAAGGTCAAACTTCCAGCTACAAATAATTCAAACTTTATCTTCTATGGCCATAGAACAATATTTATCTTTATAAATACGTGAAGAAATAACAACAAAACGAGTCCAAGATATCACAACTATATTGTAGTTGATTATAAATATATTTATAATAAATATATTTACGTAAAACAAAAATAATATATTAAGAGTACCAATGATATAAATAAAAATGACAATCATTATAAAATAATTAAACAATATAAAATATGAACACCTTAATAGTTATTATGGATAAAAATAATCATAAATTAAGCAAATAAATGAGGTTAGGGACACCCCACTAAATAAATATACATAAAAATAACATAAATAAATAAACATAATAGTATATAAAATTTTAAAGAGATAACTCTTCCCCCTTACCTGGATAAGCAGGAGCTAAAACTTGAGCAGAACCTCCTCCTCTGGATTCCCTCTTTCTTTCCCTCTCTCTTTCTTTCTCTTTCTCTCTCTCTCTCTTCTCTCTCTCTTTCTCTCTCTAAGATTTTCACCTTCTCAGTCAGTATAATTTTTTTTTCACCCCCTGCCTCCTATTTATAGGCATCCAGGGGTTCCCGGAACGGCCCGTACTGCATCCGGAACGGCCCGTTCCGGAGCCTTCGAATATATATAAAATTTTCAACTAGAACGACCTGTTCTGAAATTAGAACGGCTCATTTTCAAAAAGTAGAATGGCCCGTTCTAAAATCAGAACGACTCGTTCAGGGGTTCCTTTTAACACATATTGACTATAAGCAGAACGGCCTATTTCCAGCTTAACTTTTTAGGCTTTTTTCTTACTCTGGAACGACCCGTTTCACTTTGGGAACGACCCGTTCTGGAGAAACCAAATAGGCCTTTTTACAAATTTGAAACGGCCCGTTCCGGCCCAACAAACACAAGTCTTTTTAGAAATTTGGAACGGCCCATTCGACTTTTGGGAACGGCCCGTTCTGACCCAGAATATTATTTTATTATTTTTAATTATAAAATCCCTTTAATAATCCTATAAATATTTGAAATACATAATAATCATTTATTAAAATCTCTAAAATATTCTATATAAAAAGAACCCTTTTATTAATTATTAACTATAGAAAAATAATTTTCATAAATATAAAATATTGTATAAAATTTGGGATGTTACAATTTCTACCATTCTCCACACACAAAACAAATACTTTTATAGTTCAACATTCCAATAGTCATAACCTTCAATTCAACTTGCATGACAAACTATGAATTTGGAATTATTCTTTAGTCACGAATAGTCAATAAATGCTTATTTTACCTACTAGTCCCTGTGGATACGATATAATTTACTACTTGAACGGCCGGTATACTTGCCATGTTTAAATCCGTTGATATAATTAAAATGATTTATAATGATAATAAAAGTAATTTCAACGAAAATCTCAACAATATCTTCTCTCATGGTCAAACTAGACCTCTGTCATCTAAAAGTCTAAAACTCATAAGAAATTACTTAATTCTAAAATTTTTCAATAACTTAACAACAAATCAATCACAACACAAATTTTAATAAAATCAATAACACTTAAGAAAAACATACAGTGTTACAATATTAAAAAAATAGTAAAAAAAAATATAAAAAAAATACATTTTAAAAATAAAATAGTAGATTGTTGTATCATGATAATAAACCAAATAATATTATTATATCATATATTTTTATTTAATATAAACTATTAAGATATGATATAAATTATGTTAAAGTAAAACAAAGTAGTTCAATAAATTACATATAAATTTTAATTTAATTATTTTTAAAAATGAATTAAAGAATACTTTAAAAAAATATCTTTTAGTATCGTAGTTGCTTTTATTAAAATTATATACAACATTTTTAAAATTATAATTATTATTCAAATATTTTTTTAAAATTATTTAAATAATAATTTTTGTTTTAATATTATAGTTAATAATATACTTTAAATTTACATGTCAAAATTGTTATAATTATATATTATATATAAAATAAAATTTTGAAAGCAAATTTAACAACATATATTATATAAATTAATATTATATAATATGTTTTATAAATTAATATTTAATTTATATATGTTATATTTATTATATAATTTTTCTATAATATTATATGTATATAGTAATATATACATTATAATATAATGTTGTGTATTTTATAAATTAATATTAAATACTACATATGTTATATTTATTATATATGTATATATTTGTTATTTGTATAATATAATATAAAACATAATATAATTAATTGAATTTAATATATATTATACGAGATAATATTAATAATGTATATAAAAAGACACACACACACATATATATATATATATATATATATATATATATATATATATATATGAGCATAAAGTGAGAGATAATTTATTATGAGAGATGAGAGGGTTAAAATATAACCCTTAGATTAATCAAGTGAGAGAAAATTTGGGGTTTAATCAAGTGAGAAGAAATTAATCTAAGGGTTATATTTTAACCCTCTCATCTCTCATAATATATAAATTCTCTCTCACTTGATATACTCCCTATATATATATATATATATATATATATATAATCTTATTACTTCTTATTTCAGTTTTTCTATCATAACAAACATATGATAAAATAAAAGATAGAATATTACTATCATATTTTGTTGGTGTAATTAACAATGAATTATAACAAAAATAATAATAATGAATTATAATAAAACAAGATAATTAAGAGTACAAAGTATAAGTTAAAGTATATTTAATAATGTAAATTATTATATACTTTTAATTACCTAAAAATTATATTACATTTTTTAATATAATAAATACTTTTTATTTCTTAGCGTGTACACTTGAAACATAAGATAAAAAGGTTATCAATAAAATCACTTAAAAATTTATTTATAATAAAAATTTGAAGATATTATGTTTTTAGCTTAAATATGTTTTACAATTGTAAAATAAATAAATTTTAATTTTAGTCTCTATAATAAATTTTTTAATTTTTATTCTTTCTAATCAGAAATTATTATTTTGGTCTCTATAAAATTAATAAGTTTTAAGTTTTGGGTTTGGTCCATATAAAAGAATAAATTTTTAATTATTTCTCTAAATCAGAAACCAATATTTTTGTTTCTAACATTCATCTTAAAGTAGATAAATAGTGTTTATTTATGGATTTATAATTTTTTTTAAATATCATATATTGACATGATATTGCAAATACTTTGGTATTTTCTAAGATAATTACTTGACAATTTATTAAATATCAATGTTTTGAAAATCAAATCAAACCGATCAATTGGATCAGTGCCTGTTTGGATACGCGTTGAATTGATTCAACCTGCGTATTTTCGTGCAAAAACGTGATTCCTCATGTAGAAAGGATGTTTGGGTTTTTTTTCATCACATGATTTTAAGGGTGAAAATTGATTTTGATTGAAGCTGAAAAATATAGCTTCTGCGTCTAGAAAATTGATTTTGATAAATCAATTCTTCAAACGCAAATCCAAACACACACTCAATTTAATCGAGAATCGATTTTTAACTAGTTCGATTTGGTTTAGAGAATTATTACGCATGGTATTGGTAAAAATTGGTAGAACAAGTTTATAATTGATCAAAACTAATAAAAAAGTTGGTTAAACTAGTTTAGTCCAGTACAATTTTTTTTTAATTTTAAATATTTTTTATTTGAAATAATATTTAATTAAATTTAGAATAATTTATTTTTAATGCTTATTTCATAAATATAATTTAATTTCATAAATATAATGTAATTATTTATGTTAATTGTAATTTTTAATATTTTTTATAATTTGTATTATATTAATTTGATACTTTTTATTCTAAATATAAATTTATTATTAATAATAGTCATTGTTATATTTTATTAAAACTCAAATTTAAATGTTATATTTTATATAATTTAGAATTTTACATATATGTTAAATGTTAAGAGTATATAAATAAGTTTTATTTTAATTTTTAGTGTTATAAAATTATAATATTATGTTTAATTCTAAGTTATTTGTGAGGTGATGTATGTTAAAAACCGATGTTGGTAATGCAAAGAGTTTCTTGGAAATAGTTTGGAACATAGTTTTAAAAGTCGGACCGGTCATCGAACCGGTTAAGGTACTGAGTCAATGGATCAAAGGTTGAACCTGTGGGTCATTAATTGAACTGCATGACTTGATTTTTATTTATTTTTATTAAAAAATATTCATATTAAATATATTTTATACTTATAAATTTTAATAAATTCATATCTTATTTTAAATTTTAAATTTTCTCTTATTTAAAATTATTTTATTTTTATTTTGTAAAAAAATTTATAAAAAAATTACATGTTAAACTGTATATTAATACAAATTAAAAATATAAATAATATGTATATATATAATATGTTTGCAATTGATATCACAAAATAATATATGTAATATCTACATAGATATTATATTATTAAATATATAATTTAAAATTAATAATATATATAAAGTTATTTAAGTTGTATATATTATAAACAAATACATTAGAACATGTAGTCATTATTATATTTAATAAGAATCTTTGTTCTTTCATTAAGATATTTAATTTTCATTATTATTTTTGTGGTTTATGGTCCCTTAATTTTTTTTTAAAAAAATAAGAAAAAAAAGTTGTTGAACTAGTTTGACCCACCAGTTCACCGTTGAACCGGAAGATTAACCGGTTCAATCCAGTTTGAAACGGATTGACTGTATAACCGATCCAACTTAAGATTCAGACTGACTGGACCACCGGTTCCCGATCCAACCGGTTCGATCCGGATTTTTAAACACTGATTTGGAAGGACATGTCCGCGTGATTTTCGGTGCATGGGCGTGGAAGCAGTTAGAAAGGCACACGAAAGGTGTTTGGTTTTCAAAACATAGCTTCCCCACCAAAGCAACGTTAGTTAACAACCACCATGTGCCACCCTTTTTTTTATTTTCTATTCCTTCCTCATGTCTTTGCTATTCATGTCCTTCCTTTTGTCCCCCTCTCCACTATCAAATCCTACCTTTTTTTCCCATTAATACAAAAAAATAAGTTATTCAACAAGAAAGAAGAACCAATCCAACTCCACACATCATCAGCAACTGGTTGGCAATCACTGAATATTAAATATGAGTATGAATATTTTAAATCTTGATTCACCATACTATGGACGAATTAACCTATAATGCTAAACTCATATTTTTATTGATTCCTTATTTTAGATTAAGTTATAGTATATTTATGTAATTTTTTTATAACAGTTTTATTTTTTATTTCATTAATTATTTTACCTTGTTGAGTTTTTTTATCTCTCTTTGTTCTTAAATTTTTTACAAAAATATTATATAAAAGAGTTTCTCGATTAAACTCTAGAGAATGCCACTCACGTTAAAAACTCGCATGAAGAATACGTGTAGGCTCATCTTACTCTTCCTCATTCCTATTTTTGAGTTTTTTTTTCTTTGACTAGCATATCTCAAATTAATGGGTTAGAGACTAATTTCATTGTTCTGGATTACAGAGAGTTGATTAGTAGAAGTCACATCTAACAAACATAAATTAATTTTTGATTGTCAATTTTAAGATAATGTGTAGACATATAATTACTTATCTTCTTTGGTCAAAAAATATCTCTCAATCATCTCAAATTATTATTTTCTTTATCTTTATTTATAAATTTGTTTTTTAAATTATCTATCCATTTCAATTTAAAATATTTATTATAAATCTAAAGTATAATTTATATATTTAAAGTATTTATTTATTATAAAATTTAATTTTAATCGTTTATAATTAATTTTCTTATTAAAAAAATATTAATCATGAACAAAATGAACAAATAATTCACACCATGTATATGATGACCCAAAAACAAATCATCCAACTATTAAAATATTGATTAATTTATGAAGTTGTAAACTCATTTTGAGTCACAACTACATTTAAGACAAAGGCTATGGTGGTTGATTAGTATATGGACCAAACTTTTTCACCTTGGATTAATCTAATCCTCATAATTATATCATACAATCCCTAAGCTGTATGGATCTAAGCTATGATGTACAGAGTGTGTTGGAGAATGAGATTGTCGTAGTGAAGAGCAACAATGATGGAGAGGAAGAGACTATTATGACTAGGCCACTCAAAATGGATGACGCAACGGTCAAGGTGGCCTTGGGAGGGGTTCTGATAGGAAAGCTCGAGATCTTGCAAATGTTGTGGCAGTTTGTCGTCGCTGTGGTTGCAATTGGTTATGGTGTTATGGTCGTCGCGGTAGCAAGAGGAGTTGAGGAACATACGATCCATCATGTGCGAGTGTATGGTAGAACTATTAGATTAGATTAGTCCTAGGTGAACAAATTTGATCCACATACACCACCAATGACAATGGTCCACTGTAGCCTTTGTTTGCATTTAAATGTGAAAAATGAGGATTGAGAAACAAGAATACACTCAAAGCCTAAAAATAACAAATTGAATAAATACATAAAATTTTTGGGTTAATATTTTCATAAAACTAATATCATTCTTGTAGAAAAAGTTTGTATAACCCTCTTATTAAGGGTTTACTCAGTTGATTGAATATAATAAGGTGTGTGAATTGTTGTTTTGTTGTAATTGATGTAGTTTAGAGTTCTTGAGGTCGAAGGACCCTTGAGAGATAAGTTATCTCTAAGGTAATCTCAATTGTAGTTAAGCTAGCTCAACCTAAGAAAAAATATATAAGGATTTTCTTAAGATGTGAACTTCAGAAATTCATATCTTTAAGAAAGTTAGAGAGAAGTTAAAGAGATAGACTCTAAAGTCAAAGAGATTCTGTTCTTCTTTTGATTTTGTGAGAACACTCTAAATTCTTCCAATAGTTGAAAAGTGGTGTTGGATTGAAGATTCAAACTTTGGAGAGAGAGAATTTGTAGTTGAGGTTGTCATATAGAAAACTCTCAAGGAGCTTCGTTCTTCACTTTTCCTTCTTCCTTTTCTTATTTTTGATGACTCCGAGGTAAGGGGAACTTGTTCTTTTTGATTCTTTATTGTTGCATGTTGAAGTTGTGAAGTCGAGGTTTTTGGGGAAGGTGAACCCAAAACCCAAGGTTGTTGATCTCTCATTGTTGAAGGCTGCATGTTGCATTTGAACTGGTTTCCATATTGAATATGTTATTTAGAATCATTTTGATGGTTTAGGTTTCACCTAAAAAGGAGGTATGGAGCTCAAGTTATGACCTTTTTAGGAAGCAAAGTTCAAGCTGACAACTTTAGGCTAAATTGTTGCATTTTTTGTGATTTTTAGTATAATAAATGATAGACTTAGAACTTAAAATCTTTATAAAAGTTGTAGATAACTTTTTTAGATTTCATATGAGATAAATATAAGTTTAATTGGAATAGTAGAATTCTAATTGTGTTGGGTTATGTGTAAGTTGTATTGTAAGTTGAAAGTTGTGATTGAAGTTGATTTAGTTGTTTAGTTATTTTTCGTTGATTAAGAGAATGTTGTTCCGATTGATGTTATCTTTAAACTTGAAGAGCTAACCTGATAGAGTAATTATATTTCTTTGATGCTTTCAAGTTGGCATGCTACCAAGTTGTAGTTGTGTTGTAAGTTGCTACGTTGCCATTATACTATGTTGAGATGTTGTATTAAGTTGGAGGAATTATATTGTTATGTTGGCATGTTGCAGTGTTGTTTAAGTTACTATATTGCTATATTGTCATGTTGTAGTGTTGTTTAAGTTGCGAATTATTGATAAGTTGTGTTGTTTATATGTTAAGTTATATGTTGATAAAACTGTTAAGTTGTAAATTCATGTTTTATGCTATGAAATAATTATATTTAATTAAATAAAGAATAAGATTATATATAATAACATAAAAATTTAATAATAAAATTTGAATCATTTTAATAGTGACTAGTCAGGATAAATGAGCATTATTGTAATGTCAACCCAATATCAACAGAATATTTTACCATGAATGTTTACTCATTTAAATCCCCAAGGTCAAACCTCCAGCTATAAATAATTCAAACTTTATCGTCTATGGCCATAGAACAATATTTATTTTCATAAATTCATGCAAAATAACAACAAGACAATTTCAAGATGTCACAATTATATTATAGTTAATTATAAATATATTAATAATAAATATTTACGTAAAAAGAATATATTAAGAGTACCAATAATAAAAATAAATATGACAATCAATATAAAATAATTAAACAATATAAAATATAAACACCTTAGCAATTTTTATAGATAAAAATGAGCATAGGTTAGGCAAATAAATGAGGTTAGGGGCACCTCACTAGATAAATGTATCAAGAAAATAACATAAATAAATAACATAGTAGTAAATAAAATTTTAAAGAAACAAGGTTCTCCTCCCCCTTACCTTAGTAGATATGAAATTGTTTCTAACACACTGTCTTTCCCTTTCACGTATTCCTCTTTCTACGTTCTTTTATTTTTTTACAATGCTGAACAGTTCCATTGCAACACCTATTTATAGAGGTGTAATACTCCTTGAATTACGTAAGGTAATGCGTAACTCCTCTGCTCTTCAATTAATTACCCTACACATTTACCTTATCTACTGCAGTACTCATCCTTCTTCTCCACCTTACGTTTAAATTCATCATTTCACTTTTCTTATATTCTCCCTTTTTCACATGTCACGTATTTCACTTTCCTTATATTCTATACACGTTTAGCATCCCTCATCATTCACTGCACACACCTTTACACGTATTCTATTCACCTTATCTTCTCTTAAGCACACATATTACATCACACATATTACATCACTTGCTTTTATGTATTTCTTTTAATTATTTATTTACTTTAATTATACCAATACGTTTACTTCCTTATTAATACATAAATTATCATATTATAATAGATAATCTTATTTATAATTATAATATTATAAATATTATATTATTGGATGTTATCTATATATATATATATTTATATATAACTATTTATATATATATATATATATATTTATATGATGATGTAAATTATAACTATCTAAAAAAAAATTAATAGTACCACCAAATTGATTTATTTTAAATAGGATAACTAAAATTTAAAAAGAAATATATATATATATATATATATATATATAAGATAATATTGTATCATAAATTTAGAATATTACATATTGATTTGTTTTTATGTTGTTTTTACTCATAAGCTTACCCTTGTTTTTCATGTGATTAGACTACGATAATCATACTTTATATGAGAGTAGGGTATGATTAGGTTGATAGGTATGGTTGGTGGATAGTCATGTTGGAGATGGACTGTGTGTCTCTATTGTGCTATTCTGATATAGTAGTTGTATAAAGACACTTAACTAGTGTTAGGGCTTGCAATTTTAGTATTCAATGCTAAATGTATATTAGTATATATGTATAGAGTTGTAACCCTATAAGGGGATTTATGTTTTTAAGTTAAAATTGGTAGAGACAATTTTATGTTTTCTACATCCTATACATATATTTATTATATAGATGTTTAGGTACTGTCGTGTGTTAAACCAAGACTAGCTGATTCTTTTAGTTTTCCGTTGTGTTGTTATTATACTATAGTAAGTGGAATGACTCGACGAATTGTTGCACATTAAACGTGAATAACTATCTTATATGAGGGCGTTTTTATAGACTATTCTTTGATGAAAGCATTTTAAGAGATCCTCTTAACTTCTTTTCTAATTCAATTTTTATTTATCATATTTATTTATAAATTATATTTTAATTTTTTAATATAAATTATTAATAATTAAAAATAATTTGATATCACAATACAAATTATTTATCTAAAATATCAAATATAATATTAAAGTTTAAAAATATTTATTTATATAAATTTAAAATATAATTTATATATTTAATATTTATATATATATATAATTTATTATAAATTTTAATTACATATAATAAATATTTAACCTATAAAATATACGAACTAAATTACTAGTGTCTTCGATTCTCATGAATAAAAATTATTCCTTTCTCTTGTGATTATTAATACGGTGAAAAACCCATTCATTTACTTGGCTATGACATATAGTAGTCTTTTATTAAAAATAAAAAATAAAAAACCTTTGGATTGGTAGATGCAATTATTAGAGATTAGCATTGATTATCACTTAGAACCAAGCAACTAAGTTTAAATAATCACATTATATTTACATATAAAAAAACACATCATTGAACTTTGAAGTATTTTTTTTTTCTTTTTTTAAGGACCATAGATTTTATCTTTTTTTTGGTATTCCCATAGAAAATAGTTTGCAATTGACCCAAAATTGGATGACGAAATCAAATACTACTATATATAGTACTAGTATATGTTACAATAATATTACTTGTACAATGTATTAAATAATACATTGCACATTACATTTCAGAGATTCAATAATGCATATATATAAAATAGATTATTTTTTTTGCTATTAAGTTTAAAGTGACTCGATACTTTATTCATTATTATATTTTGCTTTAAACATTGTGAGTGTCAATTCTTAATGGCCGGCAACTAACAACCTATGCATAAACTGAAGAACAACTTAGGAATATAATGAAAACAATACTATCCATCAAAGTTCTAAATCACGAATCTTTTGGGGCGGCCAAAAAGGAGCTTAATTAGTTTTGGGCTTTGGAGTTTGAACCACCTCCTCTTTTGACCATGTCTTTATTCTTTAACACTTCTATTTCATTTTTTAATATAATGTACACACATCTATTGTTAATATTGTTTGGTATAAGTTGTACTATCTTGTGTTATTTAATCAAATTTCTTCAGGGTTCAAATATACTATATTGAAAATAAAATATTTATTTTTGTGTTTTTAGTCATATTTTCTGAATATCGAAGATATTATATTATTGGAGTTAATGCAGCAGTAGTTAAGTTTCTTTTTACTTGAATTATTAAGGTATGTACAGTGGTAAAAATTTGTAAGATAACTTAAATTTAATTCTCATTAAATAAAAAAATAAAAACCTTTTTTTTAACTTGAAAAAAAAAAGATTTGGAATCTCACTTCCTCTTTTATTCATGCTACGTAATGGACTTAATGATGAACATCATTAAAGAATTAGTTGTTAATTTTGATACTCCACATACATTTAAATAAATTAAAGAACTTTTATGTATATATATTATGATAAAATCATTGAAGTAAGTTGAAACTTGTGAGTCAATTTGGTTCATCACAAATTTAAGTTGAATTAGATTATAAAAAAAATAGTCTATTTTAGTTATAAAATTTTTTAACTTGTCTCATTTACAACCTGACTCACTATATATCAACTCATGATAAGTTAAGTTGGTTCACGAGTTGACCTACTTAATAAAACTTTTATTTATTTTTTAGATTTCTAAATGTTAATTTATGTAATTATATATTTAAAACATTGACTAAGAATTGTACATAATTATGAATAATGATAATTAGTGTCAATTTGATATTATTTATCAATATTTTATGCAATAACTTTGATATTATTTAATATTATAAGTTAATTAATTGGTTATGGTTGATGTTTATTTTTATTAATGGCATTTTTTTTATATTTTTGTTAATATAGTTGTAATTCTAAAATATAATATTATAATGTATTTTTATAAAGTTTATTTTTTTTTATTTTTTAAAATTTAAGTGAACCAACTCATTTAACCTACCAACATATGGTGAGTCAAATTAAATTAATTTTTATTAAACTCACTAAAAGGTGAGTCAGATTGGATTAACTCACCTATTATCCAACTTATAAGGAGTCAAGATGGGTTACTCACTTTGATGGTAGATGTGGTTAGGCTTTGTTGAGCACGGAAGGAGTTACCACACATATATACATGTCTCTACACTGGTGAGATGTTAGATTGGATTAATCCACCTATTGTCCAACTTGTAAGGAGTCAAGATGGGTTAGGCTTTGTTGAACACGGAAGGAGTTACCACACATATGACATATACACATGTGGATGAGATATTATTTGCTTTGGACCCAAGCTCTCACGATTTTGCTTTTGAACATCACCCAAAAAAGTCTCTCAACCAATGGAGACAAGTGTGTGTATATAAACTCATGTGCATCCTCTTATTTGAACGATGTGAGACTTTGCTTCCATCCTAAGATGTTTGAGCAACGATTGATTTCGGATGGGTTCAGGTTTGAATTTTCAAAATCAGTGAAACCCAAGTTGCGTCTTTCTTCGATTCGTAGTGAACTGATCATTACATCGAGATAGTCAAGTGAGTGTTCATAGATTAATCAGATTTAGCAGACGAGTTTTTCGATTTGCATAAAAGGTTTATTAGTCAAGGCGGGATGAAGCAAGGTAGTGGAGGTGTGGGACAGAGCATGGAGGCACAGAACAGAATACCCAATAACAGAGGAGACGAAGAGAAAGAAAGAGCCACCCAACAACCTAGAAGAAGAAGCGACGAAATGGCAGAGAGAAGAGAAGAAAAGAAAAAGAAGAATAAGAGAGAAAACAAGACCTACCCAACAGTGGAGAAGAAAAGCAATAGAGCGTAGAGAAATAAAATCACCATCTAGTCTTTTGTAAAGAAATAAAATCACCATGCATTTCAAAAAGGATAAAATAATAATATTATTAATAACAAGAGTAGTGCTACTAAATGGAGATGAATATAGATAAATCACTCCACAAGAATCTTTGAGTTCATCTATATGAGATCTAAGTTAATTCTTTTAGAAAATAAATCATGCTAATGCTTTTATTAAATTTTACTTACTTTGTATCAATATGTAAGACTTTATTTTTATAGATTTGTTTGTCTTTACTATTTTATTTTTATTTTTTATATATTAATTATTTTTTCATTAAAATATCCTTAAATAATTTAGAATAAATGTTATACATTAATAAGATACATAACATTCTCACATTCATTATTTAGATGAAAAAAAAAGTGAAAGGGTTCAACAAATATAAAATTGAGACTAGAGATATTATTTTATAAATAATATTTTAAAAATAATATAAATTATTAATAAATTTATATTAATGGGAATAATGAACTTTCTTAATAGACGTAAGAGTTTTATATTTAAGGAGAGAGAGAGTATTTAACTAAAAAGGTCAAATTCCACATCCTCAAAAATATTTATAGGCTTAAAAGTCAATCTACTTAAATAAAAATAAATAAATATTTATTATTAATATTATTATATTATAATGTATTAAAATCATATTATTCATTTTTTTTAAATATTAAGATGTTGACTTGCATAAAAATTCAAACTTATTGCAAAATATTTTTTTTAAAATAAGTTATCATTATGAATGTTAATTAAATCTTAGAATTATGTTTATCTCATATAAATAAAACTCAGCATATCTATTCATTTTTATCTTGGTATTAAATTATTATAAAATAAACCTTTAAGCAAGTTTGTAGATCAAGTCAAGTCTTTTAAAAAACCTATGACAAGTAAATAGGTCAAAGTCATGTTATGTATTTTTAATAAAGGACAAACTTAAACATAGTCTAGTGTAACCTATTTTACTCTACTAGTAATACACTTTCTAGTAGGAGTTGCAAAATAAACCCACCCAACCCTTTTAGGCTCGTCAAAAATGGGTTGGGCTATACTAGTTTACCAAATGATTGGTGGATTAAATGAAACAAGTCAAATGGTCTATCAGGCTAAAATACTAATCTAACCCATAGGCTGGAACTCCTTTTTCCTTCCCTATTTTTTAATATAGTTATTATAATATTTTTATTATTAATTAAAATTTATTGATAATCATAAAACTACAAGTGAAACTCGTTAAATAAAGAGTGAGTCATAATTTTACAATTTCCAAAATTTAACTAAAAAACCCCGAATGAGTAAAACAAAATACGTGATTGTTAATATTAAATATAAGTAAAAAAAAACATATTTATTAATGTTAAATATAAATAAATTTTAATTAATTTTACGAAGAATATATTCTTCATTTAATTACGATTTTATTTTCATCAATCCTCTTTGATTTATTCTTAATGTATCAAGTTCCAATGAAAGTAATATAAAAAAATATTTTTAAATAAACTAATATAGTTAAACGATATTAACTGACTTTTTTAATCGGTATGAATTACTTGCTCCGATCCCATTATATTCGGAAAAGAAGTACAACTAAATAGTATATTTAGAGAGCATAAAAAATGTTTCATCACTTAATTATATTAATAGTTTAATAAATATATAAATGATTGATGTAATGTCTAGTCCTATCCAATATTATATATATATATATATATATATATATATATATATTATATTTATAGGTAGAAAACACAAATATATTATTAATAATATTACACATGATAATAAAGAAAGATTTTTCGAACTCATTTACATATAACTAGCTTATAATTACATTACATAATATTAAAAAAAAAATATTTACAACAACGTGCGTAATTAAAATTACTCATTTCTCACACATCTTTTTTTTTTTTTTTTTTTTTGATAGGCAAATGTTAGTTGTTAATTGTTAGTTTTTTTGTTAGTGGGGGGATTCGAACCCACACCCTCCTTATCACTCCAACCCTATGTCCCTCCCCCCAAACTACCTGGACCACCTTATAACTCCTTCATTTCTCACACATCTATTACAATGTTTACATATTAAGTTGATATAAGTTTACTATAGGATTAACGTGATTTTTCGGAGGTAGGAAAAAGGTAACCACTAGATTTCCTGAGTATGAGAAAATGTAAAAATTGACGGTGCTACTTCTTGAAAAGTAACCAAATTGGCGACAGCATCCACACTTCGAGTGGTTCCTGAAAATATCGCGAATATGATAGAAGAGAAAGGCCCCGGAAGTACCGGTAGGTCCATCTATTTTTTTTTTATTATAATTAATTAAATATTTAAGCAAGAAATATAAGGAGTGAGAACAATTATTCAAGAAATATCAACAATTACATAATATGCATAGAAATATTTATAAATACTAATAAATATATATATATATATATATATATATATATATATATATATATATTTTAATATAAAAAAATTTGAACTATAATTGTAGTGACTAGTTAGGATAAATGAGTATTTTAATAACAAATAACTAAAGGTTATTTCACCTTAAGTTTTTATTCATTTAAATCATCAAGGTAAACCACCAACTACAAATTAATTCAAACTTTTATTCGTATGACCATCATATATATATATATATATATATATATATATATTTATAAATACATGAAGAAATAAAAACAAGACAAGTTAAAAATATTTTAACAGAACTATATTATAGTTAATCATAAAAATAATTACGCTAAATAAATTTGAGTATTTATCATTATTTAAGCTTTAATAAAATATTGTTTACGTAAATAGAATATATTAAAGAGTACCTATCAAGTAAATGATAGTGATAATCATTATAAAATAATTAAACAACATAAACTATGAACACCTTATTAATTATTATTAGTAAAAATTATCATAGATTAAGTAAATAAGTGAGGTTAAGAACACCTCACTAAGTAAATACACATAAAATATAATATAAACAAATAAATATAATAGTATATAAAATTTTAAAAAGATAAAATTCTTCTCCACCTTATCTTAGGAGAAATGCAAAATTGCTTCTAATTCAGTGTATACCACAACTTTTTTTTTCTCATGTTCGTTTTCCTTACTCTTTCTTTCTCTTCTTTCTTTTACGATCTCTTTCTTCTCACTATTTTTTTTTTCTCTCCCCGTAAGCTTGTGTTCTTCCTTCAAATTTTCACTGCATGTTCAAGCCTATTTATAGTGTGAATTTTAATGATTACATAATTAATTTTTAATGGGAAGTTTGTGTATTTTAGTTTGATTTCTAAGTCCCTTTACATTTTAGTTACTTAGGGATAAGGTTTATTAATTAGGGGATAAGGGGATAAGATGGCAGCAGATTTTTTTGCTCAGATTTCGATTTTTTTTTTATTTTTTAGTATGATCACTTATATAAAAAAAAATTATGAAATTTTGTTTAGAATATATATATATATATATATATATATATATATATATATTTATTTATTTATTTTTATATATATACATATTTATTTATAATGATTAAAATGTTATTCTAGAAAATTATAAGAAAATTTGAATTATAATATTTTGATTTGTTCAAACTATAAAAATTTTAATGTATTAAAATAAAACATTTATATTTATTTATTTTAAATAAGATAACTAAAAATTAAAAGAAATATTATATATATTATTTTTAAAAGAGATAATAATAAGAAAATTTATAATATTACATTGAAATTTCAGAATATTACAATGTGAACGAATTAAAACAGTTTTAATGTAATATTTAAAATAACTATTATTAAAATCAACAAATTTACGAGTATATAACTTTTTGTGATCAAACGAGTCAATACATACAATTTTTCTCCGACAATAATAATAATTTGAACCCATTTCCTTAACCCAAGAGCACATTTGAACACTTAAAAATAAAATGAAATGGATGATCATATCTTGATTTTGGACCTGCAGGTGGAGGCAGCATCCACAGCAGTTATGTTGAAAGTGATGCCACAAGAGATAAGCACCTTCGCCTTAATCCTCAAAATCTTGAGCATAGTCACTTTCCCAGCCAGTGTGGCCTGCGATGTCAAATTTAACACCCCAACTTCAATATCCGACCAAAATTTGGAATCATTGATCAATTTTGCAGTCATGATACCCGCAGAAGTGCTCATATTGGTAATGCTACGTGCAGGAATTGATCTTGTCTCAAAGGGAACTTCAGCTACAATGGTGCCACGATATTTAAGATAACCAGTGGCATTTTTGTACCTGAAGCTTCCGTAGTTTGTATTCACTATTGTGATCACCATGCCCAAAGGTGCACTAGTTGAATTAGATGAAAATAATTGAAAATTTTCTAGGTCAACAGGGTGGATGAATATATCAGGGTTCTTGGGTTTAAATATGGTCAAAATTAAACTCACAATGGCAATGGCAAGAATGATCAAGAAAAGTGAAGACAAGGCTAAGCAGATTTTGTGCCCTTTAGTGGCCATGGTTTCTGCTTTCGGGTAATAATAGAGACTACTTTTGCTACCTTTGGAAACTTGCTTTTGGGGGAAAATGAATGCAGGCGCACGCAAGAAAATGTGTGATCCCATTGGATAGTGTCTCATCGTGACTATATAGTTGTGATTACGTGAAATTTCGAAACTCAATTTCTTGGGGTTAAGTTGGCAGAAATCAAAATCAAGAGTTGGGTGTAACCTAAAACTTTGGCGATTGATTCCTAATGAGAGAACAAACGCCGTAGAGCAAATTAATGTCCCCACCCACACAAAGTTATGTGCATATACTCAAAGGACTGTTAAAAGCTACTAATTAACGATGCCTATAAATAGACGAAGGAAAGAAATGTGATATATGTTGTGTGAATGTGACATTAATTATTATCAAATATATAATGTGTAGATAACTTCACTCACCTAATTAAAGAGGCTAATCGCTCCAAGAACGGAGCGATATGATTAGACCCCATGCACAGGAAATGTTTTTAGGGGTTTGTATGAATTGTCTCTTGAGTGGGTCTAAGGATTAATAATTTGGATTTAATTATTATTGTAAGGTAAGATCTTTATTTTTTCTATTATACATTTAATATGTTAGTAACTTATGTAGAATAAAAACATTCTCAACATTAAACAATTTTAAAAAAAAATGATAATTTGAAATAAATGTTTCTGATTTCTTTCTTATTTTATTTTATATACTATAGAACCATATGTATTTTCTACCGAAAGCGAACTTGTTTGAGCCTAATAGGAGAATCACGTACTATGATAAATATGTTTTTTAATGTAGTTGTATATTTAAGACTCAAACTTAAAAAATAGGAAAAAAATATAATTAATTTTTCTATAAGCTAAAATTGAATTTTACATAAGTTAATTTATAAAAAATTTCTCATTTTAATTTATAAAAAAACTTTTTTTTTCTGTCTTATAAGTATTTTTTTTAATAAAGTTATTCAAAAAAAACTTTAAATTTTTTTGGGTGGTGATATGTACCAGCGTGAATTATCATCAACAAACTCACTTTCCTTAATTAATATGTCGAACTCGATATGGGTTATGGCAACTAAATTAAGTGCACTAAATTTATAAATGACCTTTCCCTCCCACATTAAAGCAATATTAAAATTTGTCAAACCACTCAATGGGCAAAAACATGCGAGTCCAAACAGTGATTGCGAGATGCTAGCATAATTTTAATATATTTTTTTATTTAATTATGAGTTTTTTTACATTATGAAAGGTAAACTTCTTGGATAATTTTAATGGTCGTGCTTAAATTGTTCAAAAATATGAGAAAACAAAATTGATTCAGCAACATATCAAAGTTAAACTTACTCTAAAGGAGAGACAATTTCATTTGCAATCATTTAATCTTACATAAATACACAATGGAATATCGATACAAATCTCAGCATTTCTTATTTTTTATCCATAAAAATTACAAAAACTTCACTATAAGTTTAGAAGGTAAATGTTATTGATACACAATTATTTTTTATTAAAATTTTACTTTATATACAAGAATTAAAGTGTTAGCTGGGAAGCAAATACTAAGCTACGAGACGACCATAACTCTATATAAGAGAGTTAATTAAGAGGAGATAAAAAGATTAATCTCTTAAAGAAAATAATCATTTTATTTTATGTATAGCTTTAATTAATGTTAGTTAATGAATAATTATTATTCATGTGTCAATATTTTATTATTCTAAGAAAAATACAATAAAAGTATTATAATTTATAATATAAATATTTAACTCTATCTAATGTATTCTTTTAAGTTGTAACCACTTTGATTTTATATAATTCATTTTCGAGTCTCCCTAAACCCATCATAACACCAAGTTAAAGAAAGTCATACTTTATCAGAAATATATATTCTAAAACTTCAAGTAATTAAAAGGACATGAAGAATTTTATTTTATATGTATATATGTTGAACAGTATTTATGGTGCCGAGCTTGAAGAATGATCATTCCTATGTCAAAGTATATATGCTGTATACTAAATTACGTTTAACTATAAAGAATGGGATATTTTAAGAACTAAATAACTGTAATATATTCTCTATATGATTTCTATTATATTCGCTGAATTTGATCACAAAGGCGACTAATTTTATAGTATGGTACATGAACTATTCAATGAATTTCTTCCCATGAATTGCAATTTGCACACTTTTAAATTACGTTATGGACATCATCAAATAATTGATACATACTCGACATTAAATTAATTATTAAAGCCCTAGTATTTGTCTCGATCAGAGCAGGCTAAAAGGTTTTGTATACGTATTCGTGCACACTAGTTCTTGGCTTGAATGATGATTAGAGTACCATTTCATTAGAAAAATGAATTGGGGTTATCATCCCAAAGTCAATACGAAATTAGCGGAAATCTAGAGATATAATCAAAAACATATTTTTTTTGTTATGGGTTGCACCTTAACTAGATTTGGGAGATCAACACAATACATAATTGTAACCTTTATCTCACCAAAAAAAAAATTGTAACCTTTATGTAGTAATCGATTTTAAATATTTATTTAGGAAATTTAAATAATAACTAAACACGTTATGTAATTTTTTTTTCTTCTAGGAATTATATTCCAAGAAATTTCAATTTTGAAAAATTATTTTTGTTGAAAATGAAAAGACCCTCGGTATGAAACATCATCACAATATATAACAAGAAACTTCATGTAATATATAGAGAACGGTTTTAAATGGATTAGCTCGATTTGCTTCACTTATTGGTGAATTATGTAAGTTGTAATTCACTCAACTTATTAATGAGATGTTGGGTTGACTCATAAAATTTTTAACATAAAAATGTAAAAAAAAAATGAAAAAAATAATTTTTTAATGAAAATTTTACATTCTTTTTTCCTTCAAATCATTCATTTAAATATAACTATAAAATAAAATATTATTCAAATAAAAAATACATAAAAAATAGTAAATTGAACAATTTTGGGTTGTAATTAAGTGATCTCAATGAGTTAACTTGAAATGTATTATTTAGGTTACAAAACTCTTTTTTTTTAATAAGAATTATAACCACAATGATAGGATTTGAATCTAAAATTTTACATATATTACTACAACTTCTTATCACTAAGCTCACCCTACTAGTTAGTTCCAAACTAGCTCAAACTAGTAGTTATTTAAAATAACCCGTTTAAAGTAAATTTTCTCGTACTTAAGTTATAATATTTTTTTTACAAATAAAAGGGAAAACAAATACTCATAAATTTATAGTTAAATATACTCATTCTTTATTTTTTTAATAGTAGATTTATTCGATTAAGAAACTGTTATCTTTAAAAATGTGAAGACTTACTTTTTTCATTAAAAGGTTTAACATGCTAACCATCACTATAGAACTAAGACATCCCAATAAGGTTGACATCGCAAAGTTTATCAATCATCTGTAGTACACTAATATATATATATATATATATATATATATATATATATATATATATATATATATATATATATATATATATATATATATATGAAGAGGAATCCGTTTACTCTAAGAGTAAGTCTACTTACACTTACTTTGTTCAATAACTCATATTCTACATCAAATTTCAATGATCCAACCGTTGAATTTAAAGTTCTTAATGCATAGATTAAGTCTGCAAATTTTTAGAAAATTTGAAAATCATTTGATACTTCATTTCATTAATTCAAATTGACGAATAATCATTTAATACTACAAATTATTTTATACATTAATGCAATGAAGTATCAAATGATTTTCATTTTTTTTTAAATTTTCATTTTTGATCTATGCATTAAGAACTTTAAATTTAACGGTTGGATCGTTAAAATTTGATGTATAATATAAGTTATTAAACGGTCTAAGTCTAGGTAGACTTACTCTTGGTATAAACGAATCCCTCATCTATCTATCTATATATATATATATATATATATAAAGAGGAGAATAGTAACTATAACATGGGGGCTATACCAAAATTCATGTTGGAATCAACAAAAATGAAAAAGAAGATAAACTACAACAATCACGAAAAAAAACCTCCAAAACAAAAAAAAAAGGTAAAATAAGCCACCACTTATAAAAAATCTCGTGCTTTAAACCAAAATCAACTAATTTATCTACACATTGATTTATTTTCCTATAAATATGAGAATGAAAAAAATCATATGCAAACAAAATGAGAGACAAAGTCACCATCTACCACAGATGTCTCAAGAAACAATCTGGGTGTTTTCAAAAGCGTCCATAACAAGCTTAGAATCACACTCTAACCAAAGCTTGTACCACCCAATATTATGCATATGTTCAAATAGCATACATAACATAATAAACTCAGCATGCAAAGCAACCTTAATACCAATGTTAGATACAAATCCACAAAAAAAAAGCTCCACTATATTATCTATAAAAAGACCACCACAAATAACATGTTTGGGGAACCTTGAGCACCACCATATGTATTTGGTTAAAACCCTATTTCGGTCCCTTATATTAATTGTTTGTTTCAATTTAGTCCCACTTTTATTTTAGGTTTCAATTTGGTCCCAAACTAATTAATTGGTTTTAATTTAGTCTCAAATTAATTAATTGGTTTCAATGTGGGACTTCCGTCCAAATTATTTAAACGGAGTTAACTTTTGGCTACGTGGATGCCACTTAGATGCATACGTGGATGCCACGTGGATGACAATTTTTTTGAAAACACCTGGACCCAGAACGGGCTGTTCTGATTGCACTTTTGGGGTGTTAATTTTGCAACTAAAATGGGCCGTTCCAGATGCAAAAATTAACACGCCACCAGTGCAGCAGAACGGGCCGTTCTGGTTTCAGAACGACCCGTTCCAAAACTGAGAATATAATATTTGTGACTTAATTGTGTTTTTGATCGCTCAAGTATTATAATTATGCAATTTTGATCTCACAATTTTTAATTGAACAATTTTAATCTCTCACAATTTTAAAAGATTACAGTTGTGTAATTTTAGTCTCACAATTTTTAATTAAGCAATTTTAATCTCTCAAATATCATAATTGTGCAATTTTAGTCTTTCTCATTAAAAATTTAATAATTTAATAATTTTAATATATATATATATATATATATATAATGTTTTAAAACTATATAATTATTTGCTTATTTAAATTAACGTATATTATAATTTTTTTTAATGTATCAAATGATATATATTTATTATTACTAAATAAATAAAATTTATATATTATTAATATTTTAATATTACTGATAAATTAATATCAATAATATAATTACTATATTTATAAATAAACTAATAATTTGATAAATATAACTTAATATATTAATATACTTTTACAAAAATATAAATATATAAGATCACATATATATTTCTAGTTAATATACTTATATTTTTGTAAAAGTATATTAATATATAACAAGTTATATTTATTAAATTATTAGTTTATCTATAAATATATTAATAATATTATTATATAATATCAAAAATTATAATATACGTTAATTTGAATAGATAAATAATTGTTTAATTTTAAAACATTATATATATATATTATATTAAAATTATTAATTTTTAATTAGAGAAACTAAAATCGTACTATTATGATATTCGAGGGACTAAAATTGTTCAATTAAAAATTGAAGGACCAAAATCGCGCAATTGCAATTCTTTAAGGACTAAAATTACCCAATTAAAATCTTGGGGATCAAAATTGCACAATTGTAATACTTGAGGGATAAAAAATGAAATTAAACCAATATTCTTTATTAATTTTATTAAAAAATATAATAATTTTGAAAAATATTTTTTTATGGTAAAAATTTTAAAATTACTTATTTTTATAAAATATAATTATCTTATAAATAGAGTAATAATTTTTTCTTTTTCTCTTTCTTTTGAAGAAATATTTAAGTATCACTTTATAATTTTTTGCAACTTATTTAAAATTAGAAGAATAAAATGATAAAAATTAATAAGATAAACATAATAAAATAAAATATAAAAAAATATTAATATATTTATTTTATTAGATATAATAACATAATTAAAATATAATTAATAATATATATTTTATAAAATTATTAATATTTTATATATAAAAAAGGATGAAACCGGAACGGCCCGTTCTGAAACCGGAACGGGCCGTTCTGGTTGCACTTTTGGTGTGTTAATTTTGCACCTGGAACGGGACGTTCCGGATGCAAAATTAACGCACCAAAAGTGCAACCAGAACGGCCTGTTCCGGTTTCAGAACGGGTCGTTCTGGGTCCAGGTATTTTAAAAAAAATTGTCACCATCCACGTATGCATCTACGTGGCATCCACGTGGCCAAAAGTTAACTCCGTTTAAATAATTTGGATGGAAGTCCCACACTGAAACCAATTAATTAATTTGAAACTAAATTGAAACCAATTAATTAGTTTGGGACCAAATTGAAATAAAAAATAAAAGTGAGACTAAATTCAAACAAACAATTAATATAAGGGACCAAAATAAGATTTTAGCCTATTATATTTTATAAAGCCACAAGTTAGAGGGTTTAAGGTTTAAGATTTAAGATATCAATTGACCTAGTTGATCAAAGTGGACTTTGACAGATGAATAAGGACCATAAAACATTTTAAGATATTGAATTCTTTCATGGAATGATAACCTAAATCAATTAACAATTTTTTTAAAACTTATTTTTGATCAAATGTCTAAACAAAATTAAAATTTTGTTATCATGAAAATACATTTCAAGAAATTGTCATAGAAAACCAAACATATATTTATTTATTTATTTATTATTATTAATTTAATCCTAAAATTCTGTAAATCCATAATAAAACTCGGCACATGGCAAATATTAGCTTACAGCGTTTTTTTTATTAAATAGTTCGGAACTTATAATTAGTGTATATCAGTTTAATTTTAAGAAAAAATAATCATTTTTAAGAATTTTTTCTTAAAAACTTGAAAACGATTAATATTTGCTTAAAATAGACTGAATTAAATGCTTGAAAGAAATAACTAAATAATGTACTTGGAATAATAGAAAGACGAGTTGGAAAAGGCAAGATGCACGGCCGATAAATGAAGTTTTACGTATTCATTTGGCATAGCCAATTAGGCTTTGCCACTCACTTGCCTCTTCATCGTATCCACATGTAATTGTCCCTTATTACTACTTTCAATAAATTAAAAAATATCATTTTTGTTGTAAGTGCTGAATCATAATTAACATTTTCTGAAAAAGTATTTTCAATAAAAAAAATATGAAATATTTTTGTTAATTATTTCATGACATTGTTTTTGAGAATTTGTTATATATATATAACTCTTGTAATCTTTGATTGTAATAAATGGAGCATTTGTTAAAAAAAATATATCTCTAACAATAAAAAAAAAAAACGGTACTGCAAGCACATTGGTCCTCTTTTGTTTAATAACTCCTTTTTTCTCTTATCACTTTCTTTTTATTAGTAAAAAATACTGATAATAAGGTTCAAAATTAAAATTTATAATAAACAAATAATTTTAAATATATAAATATATTATAATCATATTTATAATAAATAAACATTTTATATATATATATATATTAAATTTTTTATTTATAATTATTGAAAATTTAAATCATGCTATAAATTTGCTTTTAAATTGTAATGGATACGTATTTAAAAAATCAGTATACAGATAATGATAAAAGAGAGTGATTTGAAATTTTCATTTATTTATACGAAGTGATTTGAATCGATCGAGAGATATTTTTTCATGCATGTTAAACATAGTATAGTGTCAATTGCCTTTTTTATATCGGTAAAAATTATAATTACATTAAAATTTTATGTGTTCTAATCCTTACTATCAGGTTCATCACAATGAATAAAGCGATATCAACCAAATGTTTGTCAATTTTTTTTTTTTTTGACACCAGTCAAAATTTTACTAAAGGGATACAACTAGGGGTGGGTATGCGGACCGGTCCGGCCCGTTTAAGGCCCGGTCCGCGAAGTTCGCATTTTTAATGGGCCGGATAAATCCGGTCCGCGAAATAAATGGACTTAAATCTTCAAGTCCGTATCCGGCCCGTGAAGCCCGCGGATAAACGGATAAGTCCGCGGGCTCAATTAAATCTAAATTGTTTAAATGAATATTGACTCAGATTTTAAATTTCTTTTCCTTTATTTAACCTATGAAAACATGAGGGGAAAAAACATATAAAATGATATAAATATATTTCTAATAATAACATCAAACATTGTAAATAATAAATCAAAGTCTTAAATAACAAAGTTTACACATTCTAAATTTCTAATAGAAATATTTAAGTCTCAATGCCTTTAAAATTTAAAGTCCAAGCATACCAACTATTAACCAAATATTAAAGCCTTACTACCTTGAAATTTTAAAAGTCTTAATACACAACCAAACAAATATAAAACATTTGTAAGTTCAAGTACATCAAAGTCTAAATACCTTAAAACATCAAAGTCATAATTAATATCTTAAAAACAAACATAAAATATTTGTAAGTCCAATTACATCTATCAAATATAATCAAGCATATTCAATAATAAAATTTGAGTCCACATTTAAACGGGTAATCCGCGGGCTCGCGGATTAAATCCGCAAAATCCGCGAACTAAACGGGCCGGGCCTAAAAAGTCCATATTATTATACGGATTAAAAAAATGGATCCGTTATCCGTGAAGTCCGCGGACTTACAGACCAGTCCGCGAACTCAAGTCCATATACCCATCCCTAGATACAACCAACTGTTTGCAAGAAATTGAATTGATCCACTCAACAACACTATAATCAAATTATTGATATACCTAGAAAGGATTAACTTAATTGGGAACGTTGTATTTTACACATTTAACAGCAGGAGTAAGAGTCTGTCTGAACTGGTAAGAAATAAAATAAATTATTCAGCCAAAGAAATAGCAGAAAGATTCAATGGCCTGTTTAATTATTGTAGTACATTTATTCCAGTTCAACACAGAAATTGGTGAATTTCCCCTTGTTTCATCCTCAGCAGAAGTAGCACTTTCACATTCTGGCCTTTGCAACCATCATATTGCCTCTATCAATGTCTACAGCTCCTGGCCTAGTCCATGATTCTTCAAATTGCTCTTCAGTTACTCCTACAAAACCACATTTTATTATATCATCAATACAAAGATTTTTATACGGTTAACTTATTTAAAATCATCCTAAATGTGACTTTTAAAACAATTATAGTAAAAGTTAACCATTTTACATTACATGACAATCTATCATTATAGAACGGTATAAAAACTTTCAACCAATCTCCAAAACTTTGCATCGAGAAATTAAAGCATGTTATTGTTAGTAAGAGTAATGTTAATAACACTTTTTATTATGATATTGCATCTATTATTGGTTGAGAGTTTTGGGAACACAAGAGGTCAAATATTAAAGAGAATTCTATCAATCGATATAAATAAATCACACAAAAATCTTTAAAATATTTAATTTTGGATCTTTTTAACATATTTATTACTCAATATATAAAACTCTATTGGACATAAAATTCTTATTCACAACTTGTATTTTAATTAAAAAATCATAAATTTTATTCAATTTCACTATTATTAAATTAAAATAGAAAATCATTAAATGAGATTTAAGATTACCAAAATTAATATTTTTTAATAAATTTTGACAAATAATAAATTAAAGTGTTAGGAAGAAAATGTTAGCATTTTTCTGGATAGAAGAGTGTGACTTGCCTTTTCCCATTGCAGCAGTTGAAGCCAGACCTCCCTGGACAGTCTTGAGGTACCTATCATAGTAGTTAGCACCAGCCCATTTCTGGTGAGCAAGAGTGTCTACTCCATTGTTCCTCTCCTCTCTCTGAATCCTTTCCACATAAGCCAGCATTCCCCTATTGGCAAAGTCCCTTGCAAATGTGGAAGTGATGAGTGCATTAGAATGCACACCCCCCACCGTGATGAACTGCCACACATACCCCAACTTTGCAATCTTGGGAATGAACTCCCTCATTTGCTCATCACTCATGCCAGAAGCATCCCAGTTGAAAGATGGTGAGAGGTTGTACCCCAGCATCATCTGAGGGTGCTTTGATCTAACCCCTTCAGAAAACTCTCTGCACTCAACCACATTTGGGGTTGCAGTTTCCATCCATATCAAATCAGCATGTGGAGCAAAAGACAAACCTCTAACAATTGCAGCAGTTACTGACCCTTTGAACCTGTAAAACCCTTCTCTAGTTCTAGGCAAGTCCCAGTCCCAGAACATGTTCCTCACTCCTAACCTCTCAGCAATCTCCCTACCCTCCTCATTGGAAAGACACCTTTCATAACTTGAATATTGCATCCACTCATTCAGCTTCCTTTTTTTCTCTTCCTCTCTAATGTTCTGCCTCTGAATTGCTTCCACAATTGCTTCTGATAGAGTCTTCAACTGTGCCATTGACAACCACTCATCCTCCAAAGCCAGAAGCTCAGCTCCACTCTTGCCACCAGCCATGCCTTGTGCCATAACACTTGCCAAGCTCTTTCCCCTAAGGCTAGGGTTGGTCACTCCCAAGATAAATTGGTGGTCTCTGGTGTCAATGTTTGACTGAATCAAGTTAGCAGCAACTGCATCTGTTCTAGCCACCAACACAGTTTCCACCCCCATGACATCAAACTGAAGCCTTGCAGCCACAAGCCTGTTGATGTGTTCACTGATGGAAACAAGCACTTTCCCAGCCATGTGGCCACACTTTTTGGTCATAGAAGACTGATCCTCAATGTGGATGCCAGCAGCACCTCTCTCCACAAAGAGCTTGCAGAGCTTAATTGTTGCTGTGGTGCCACCAAAGCCTGTGTCACCATCAGCTATGATTGGCCTCAAGTAGTCAACATAAGGGGTCCTTGCCCTCTCTTCCCTGCTCATGCTCATTCTCTCCTCTCTTTGCTTCCTGTCATGGTATTGCTGAGCAAAGAAGAGGTGCTCAACCTTGTTGGGGACAGTGTCATAAGGATAATCAGCAAGGTCAGGGCCAGGCTCATTGGTGGTGGTGTGAGTGGCTGAACACTGCCACCCTGAGACATAGATTGTGTCCAAGTGCTTGGCCATTTGGGTCACCTGAACAGGATCAAGAGCACCAAAAGTCCTCGAGGCTGTACCATTGGCTTGGTGGTTCTTCAGAATGCGCCAAAGCTTTTTAGCCATCTCGTTCGATCCATAGGTTTGTTTGAGGTTGCCTCTTAGTGCCACCACATCTCTGGCTGAGTATGGTCTTTTGGTTAGCCTGAACCTCTCAGAGTTCCACCATGCTTGCACCTCTGCCACTTCGGCTTCAAACCTGGCTTCTTCTTCCACTATCTGTTTATGTATAATTTTCATTAGCATTCACTGAACCATGATCTCATCCAGTCCATAATGCATATACATAACATGCATGATATTCTTTTGTATATTAGGACCGTTTTAGTCTCCTAGGAAATGGGAAATCAATCAATCAAACATGTTATATTTACAATTTATACTGTGCAATAGTTAGATAAAAATGGAAAATTAGTACAATGATTTTGTATTCTTCAAGCACTGATATTTGTAGAATCGTAGTTATCCAATTACCTATATTATTAATAAGACACAACTGCCACATTCTCCTTGAGAAAAAAAAAGGGGTTGAACTTTAATAAAGTTTTCCATCTCTGATTAGGCACCAACTAAAAGAAATCAATGGTGAAAGCATAGTGCTTCAGATTCTAGTTCAGTCGACTAATAAGTAATAAGTGAAACACTATTACATAACATGACATAATTCCTTTTTCAGCCCAATGGCAATTTAGGATGTGGTTTGCACAAAGTTCAGACATATATAACAAAGAGGAAAATTAAAATAAAAGCCAACAAGGGGATCCTTTTTGTTTCCTGCCTCAGCACCATGTAACATGAAAATTTCCTGAAGTTGGAGCCATTCGACTAATAAAACATGCATCATATAAATTTTATCCAAAATTCAAATTCATTATAAGTCTTTTATATGAACAACAATTATGTTGCACTAGGCATTAACATTTAGAAGTCAAAACCAATTCAATAAATTTGCCTTAAACTAGCCATAAAAAGTGATTAACTAAATTTTTCGATAAAGATTAATCATCGTCACAATCAATATATTCTTACATGATTATAAAAAAAAATTACATTAAACTAGCTATTACACCCAAGTTTAAGAAATGAGAAAAGCCAGTAATCTGAGAAGAAAGCAAAGAAAAAATGCAGGGTATTATTGATCTTACTGATGAAGGCATAAAGAATGATGCAACCATGGTCAGAACTAGGTCCTTTTTCGTAAATGTTACTTGAACAAGTATGATCAGAAGCTAATGAAAATGTTACTTCATGGTCCATAATTTATATAACTACGGAACATGCCCTTGTAAGAATGGTAAATTAGAGGACAGTGTGGATAAGAGAAACAAACAAAGCAAGAAATTTATCTGATCTCATTTAATGTCTGTAGTTGTTTTCCTTGGGAAAATTGGGAAACATGGCACTTGAAAGCTGCATTTGCAAGTACGTATTGTGGTGGCACTTTGTTGACGTTCCTATTTGTCATCTTTCATTTAGTATGATGTCAATCACAATACTGCAAAACTAACTGATTTTGTTTTATAATGCATTCACATTATCTTGGAACACCCAAAAATTCATACAAAATGTCATATCTCATATAATTATCTCAATATCTCAAATATTTCTTCTATCTTTTTTCCTCTACACGCATTTCAAAAATACATGTCAAAATCAAAGAAGACAATTGTCTTACTTTGATGTTTAAAATATCTTATATAAACCATTATGCTAATTATATATGAGTTGGTGTGTGTTTGGAATTCCTTGAGTTAATAAGGTTAATACATTTCTTCTACTTTGGGTGTATTGCAAAGTGGAAATTTTCATTCAAGAGGATGCAAATAGATGTCCAAATATAATTTTGCTCGCAATGACTCGACATATGTTTAGGTGAGTATTTATAAATTCAATATTAGATAAATTTAATTTTGTAAAATAAATTTGAACTGAAGTAATTTTAGAACGTGTTTGTATACACGTTCCAAACGTGGAAAACCACGTTATTAGTATATCAATGTTGTTTAAACAATTTTGATTAAAATTACACTTGAATGAATAATTACTTGAAAGAGTATAAAATTTATGTGTTTTAATTATAAGCAAATTGTTGTACATGTGAAAGGTTAGAAAGTTGATTGTTATAGAACTTCAGTGAGGAAAAGAGAAAAAAAAAAAAAAATAGACAGAACAAGAGATGATTATGTCATGAGAGAGGTAGAGCTGGTGCAGGTTGTTTGATGTTCACTGAACTTAACTGGATTGGTTTAATTGGAGTCTGTTATAGTCTGAAAATTGAAATCGTTGGTTAGAGTCTTGATTTTGGACTGTAGTTTGGTGAATGCAAAAGTGACAAAACCTCAAAGAAATATGGGACTATGAAACTAATTGATGAAATAGTCGGTGATAAATAATATAATATGATCTGCTATGCTTTTTCTTCTTGGGATTCTCAACATTTGATGATAATATGCTAACGCTAAATAAATGAATCACAAGAGAATGAAGATTACAATTATACCAACAATGCTAGCTATACATTTTTTTATATAACATTTTTATTATAATTAAAAATAAAAAAAATTGTGATTTCTGTATTTTATTTCTTAATTTTTTTTTTCTAGTTTAGTGATATAAAACTTTTTTTTTAACCGATATTCGTCGAAAAATTTTGTTGAACATATTTTTTCTATTAACAATATTTGAATTTAAGCAAAACTTTGTTTTAAAAAAACTGAATTCAATACTATCAAATTCTATGATGCGATTGTTTTCTCTAATTATATTAGTATATGTATGTGTTTGTTATATATATATATATATATATATATATATATATATATATATATATATATATATATATATATATATATATATATATACTGTATAAATGAAGGTGGTCTTGAATATTGAGAGATGAGATTTTTAGCATTTCAAGATGGATTTGTTCTTGGGTTTTCTTGAGAGTTTGAATACTCTTATTCCTTTGGAAGATATGGTGTATGTTATTTTTATCCTAATTCTATAAGCGATAACATTTTTTTTATTCACTAGGTGCTTATTTTCTCCCACAACATACCTATTATTTTAATTATATGAGAGTTGAAGTGAAGTGATAGACAATCTAGTCATCTATACATATTATAAAGGGGATATATTTTGATAACCACTCCTTTGGACTCCACTTTTTAGTGAACGATTATATCCCTTGAATATAAAAAAAAAAAGAAATTTATATTTTTCTAAATAACTATCTATAATTTATAAATTTATAATATTTATCTGTGTGTAACTATTAAAGACACGACGTGCCTCGGCCCCTCTAGTAAGTAGCAAGAGAATAAAGCATGAGATTTCATTTTACATTTTGATATTTTTTTGGAATTGGGCCATAAGACCAGACCCAACGCGTGAACAACTCATGTAAAACATAAAACCTAGCCCATAATTACGGCGATCCAGCAACATCGAAAAATATGGGCCCAAAAATTACAAGAACGTACCATTCCACGACCCGACTTGCAACTTTGACTACAAATATTATTTTGACTGTAATATACTTTTAGCACCCTACAAATATTATTTTGATTTTCTTTATATATATATATATATTTTTTTTATTTTTTTATAACATTTTTTTAGTGTTCATTTTCAGTTTTTACTATTAACTTTAGTTAGTTTAATATTCACATGACTAACTAAATAAAGAATATTGATTAAAATAATTAAGATAATTAATTATTTTTAAATATAAAATTTAATTAAGTAATATATTAATTATGTTATATACATAAGGTAATTGCACATAATTTTTTATAATTTATTTTTAATTTTTTATTATATTATAAACAATAATTTTTATTATTTTTTAATATTGTTATTTTTCAATTCACTAATTTAATTTTAACATTGTACTTTAAAAAAATAATTTGCATATATGTTTATAATTTATTTTTAATATATTACTTTTGTCTTTGAAGACATAATTGCTGCATGTGATATGTTAAATAAATAAAATTATATTACAATTAGTCAAATTAGTGAATTGAAATGTAAAATTAACATTAAAAGTAATATATTAAAAGGTAAAAGTTATTTTATGTCTCTCTAGAAATCTTTAAAAAAAAATTTGTTTTGTAATGATTTGTCAAGTCCTTACATTTCACGATCCAACAATTAACAGCGAAAACAAATATCTAAATTTTTAGTTATACAAAAATTTAAACAACTCAACTTCATGCATCAACATTTATCCAATTGCAACACAACTACACAATAACTTGTTTTCAACTTACAACACGATCATACCACCAATAATATAACCACATTTTTTCAACTTGAACAACACAACAAAATTACAACTTATCCACATAACATAACATATGCATATCATAACAACTCAAACACATGCACAACCTAATCAACTACATGGGTCATCATGCATTCAACTAAGTGATTTCTTACAATATAGTGAGTAGTCAAAGTGACTTGACCCTATTAAATCAAATAATAATGCAATCTTTTTGCACTGGCTAAATCAACAATCAATTTGGATAAAAATACACAACACAACATAGTTTTTCATATTTTGCCACTTAAACTATGATAGTTTAGTATTCTTATAAGGGTAGAACAACTTAGGTGTGAACCTACTACAATCTTAACATGCATAACTAAGTCTCTTATAGGATTAGCCCAACCCTCCAAATACTACATCCTTTTTAGTACTTAGGGATTTTTGTCTTCGACCTTGTGCATTACTTGGTTTGGTCACTTTGTACACATATATGGCTCGACTTGACCCATATGAATCAACATTTTGTCACTTTATAATTAGTATAGCTCGACCTAACCCTTATATATTGTTGTCACTTATAAACAATATGGCTTAACCTTGCTCCCAAAATGCATCAACTAAGGTCCTAGAGGAAACTCAATAATCAACTTCAAGAGCAACTTCTCAAGAAAGGTTTTCAATAAATGGGCTTATAGAGCACCACACCTAAATATCCTTACAATGGGATATTCAACCTTTAGAACAACCTCTCTTGTACTCCTAAGTCAATCAACACAACTCAACCTCATGCCTTAAGCATTCTCAACACAACTATCTTAACATATCAACATGCACCTCAGCTCACAACTTTCAACAATTTAATCATCTATATGCATCATCCTAGATCAATGTATAAAGAACTAACATCATACCAAAACACACATGTAAGTACTCTTACTTACTCATACTATGTTCAACACTTAGTCAAAAACAACACATTTCCATTAAGCAACTTATGTTTGATGCCATTCTCCCTATGTCTATCATCATTGAGGTAGAGAGCCTCTGCCTCATCCAATGTTAATCTACTCGCGTTCAACGTGAATGAGATAAAGAGTTCTTGTGGCAATCACACCTAACATGACCAAAACCCGCACCCAACCTCGTTTAGGCAAATAATCTCTATCTAACCCACGCCTAATGTCACTACACTAATGTTCGATGTCATTCAAACAAAGAATTTATGTCTTAACACCACTAAACTAGGGTTCAATGTCACCAAGTCAAAGAACTCTAGAGGCATCCACGTCCGATATCATTCAACTTACACTGGTGTGACCAAGTCAAAGAACTCTCCTCAAACTTATACTCGACACTATCAATCCCATGCTCGACATCAATGACAACTTCTAACCTACATCATGTTTAACACCTTGAAGCTACATAACACAATGGTGAAATATGCACTTATTTTAGAATATATAAGTTATAATATTATTTTTAATAAATAAATATTTTGGAATATATTAAGTTATATTTTAGTTGTAAAATGAACATTTAAATTGTGATATGAGATTATTTTTAGCTATTGGCAATTTTGTTTTGAAAAAATATTGTAGTTTATTTAGAGATATGTAAAAATAAAATAAATGATAAATTGAAAGAGATAGAAAATTAAGAAGATTAATTGTACAAATAAAGATAAAGAAATTATTATTATTATTATTTTACAACTAGTTTGAGGTAGTTATTGAGAGATAAAAATTTTCGCTTGTTGTAGGGACAACGTGTAAAATACACCTTTAAAAGACATAAGAGAGATAATAAGAAATTTTCTACTTCAGAAGGTGAGAAGAACGAGTGTTTTCATCTCCAAGTAGTAGTATGCTAAGCTGAAGCTCCTGTTAGATAGTGACATTTTTTAAAAAAAAGTTGCAAAATAACTATTTATTTCATATATAGAAATATTTTAATAAATATAAGAAAGAAAATGTTAAAAATTCGTAATACTATCGTACTGGACACTAATGATATATTATATTGTATAGGTTTGGACTCAATTGCAGTTACTCGACTTGTTCTTAATTAATTTATTTTTATTACATTTAGTGATTTAGGGACAACAATTAGGACAAGTTGAGAACATGGCGTCAATGAAGTTATCAGATGTGCACTGACTTCGAGGAAAGAAATCGGGTTTTGGAAACTTAGATTTGTATGAATGCGGCATATCAACTGTGTTTTACTTCTCAACTTAACTCAGATGATCGAGCTGGTGGATATGATAAACGTCAGAAGATGGTTACATATTAGGGAGTTACTAAGCTATCTTTCAGAATGGAGATATTTTGATATTCTCAATTTTTTAAATTAATAAAAATAACATTAAGTATAATTTTTTTCTTTTTTACTTTTATTTTTTTCTTCTATATTAAGTGATGTGTTTTTAATAAATAAATAATTTAAATAATTAAAAAAAAATGTCAAATACTGGTCAAACTATTTCAAATGATTATGTAGAAATCAAAATAACTTTGAAAAGAATACAAGATTTTATTTACTAAAGTTGAAGGAGATTTTATAAATTTTTTATTCAATCTATTTTTTATAATTTGTACACAAATATAAAAAATCTCAATTTATCATAGCTTATAATATATAAAAAATATATTTTTACCAAATCCAAATATTTTGTATATATATATATATATTAAGAATTTTAAAAATATGTATATTGAAATGAAAAATATAAATGTGTTAAAAATCAAACAATTCTAAATCAAATGTTTAAATGTTTTTAAAAAAATAAAAACAATTCTAAAACCCTTTAAATATATAAAGGACGATAGAATTTCTCTACAAATTAAAACTAATAAGATAAAAAAAAAATACCTCTATTATTTTACGAGTAATGATGAAACTTATTATTAAGTTGGTCCTTACATGATATTTTAGAGAGAGAAAACATTAGTAATATACTTCTTTAACAAACTCTTTCCTAAAGAGAGTTTTGAAAAAATAATTTTGCATATATTATGAATGAGAAAGCAACTTTGTAACTCATATAAAGATGCTCTAAGATACACTAAAATGTGTATGCACGAAAAATCCCTCTTCCAAATCCAATGTTTTAGACAAGTGTAGAACATGCAAGCAACATAGGAACATTAAAAGATAAAATAAACATTACACTGAGAGCATCTAGATTGGCATGCCCTTTTTGGTTACCGCAAAATGCAAATACAAGCACCATATATATATAATAAGATTCAACTTCCATTTCTTATCCCACAAAACCAAAATTTTCTTGCTACGTTTTCTGCCACTTCATTGGCTAGTTGAGGATCTTGAAGTCCAATATTTCTCTATTTCTTCTGCGGTTCTTCCAGGAATTCTTCCAGCAATCAAAGACCACCTAAGGAAGATATATATCATATTATATATTTCATCACCTTCAAATGGTGAAAAAAAATTAAGTTTTGAGAAGAAAGTGAAGGGTGGTAAACTCACCTCTCCCCAACCAGATTATATACCATGGCAATAAGGACTTCCTCAGCTTCAGAAAATTCAACATCAGAAGTCTGGCAGGATTTCTCTGCAAAACACAAATCAATTCTTTAAATTTCTGTTAAAAAACCAAATTTCCTAGTGAATAGACACGTGTCACATACATACCAGCTTATTAAATAATTTGAATTACTAAAAACTCCAATGAATAACTCTTGTATTTTTGACTTATTAATTAAAATGCATCCGTGATCACACATTTTAAAAAAGTTGAAATCAAAGCCAAGTATTTATAATAAGAGAAGGAAAAGCCGGCAATAACAGAAATCATGACATCAAGGTGATCCCAACAAGAGGAATTCTTTCTTCAATAAAAAAAGGGCCATAAGCATGGAATTGATCAGAATGTATACATTCCATATTTGACAAATGTAATAGAATAAAAAAGACTAAAGAGTGACCAAATCGAGCAATATTGAAAGAGATCAGTCATGAGTACTTTCTAGGTTTCGGAGAAAACTCAAGTCTTATGCTGATAAAAAATAAGGTTAAAATAAGATATATAAGCAAAATAATTTTCATTTACAAATCAGTTTCATAAAATTGAATTAATTCTAAACACATATTCAAAAATTGAGTTAGTTCTAAACACATATTCAAAGAGGAGGTGCAAGTTATCTATAGACACATGAAGAAACTAATCTGAAAAAATATAGTTATCAAGGTATATGAGAAGGCATGGATTCTTAAAGGGTACCTATAGAATCAACAGAAGCATTATCAGAGGAGCGATCTATATCAGCCATTGCAACAGCAAGTTGAAAAGAGGTGTGAAAGTAGAAGTGTTGCTATATAGAAGAAGCTAGCGGATAAACAAAGAGGTGTTTGTGTGTAGAATAAGGAAATGATTGAGAGGTATTAATAGGGACAAGTCAATTCGTAGGAGAGTTGAAAGGTATTGAAAAGGAAGAAGCTAATGGGGAGTGAAAGTGAAAGAGAGAGAAGAGTGGTAGTTGAACACATGGTATAACTTGCTAGGTAGTTGGCATGTACGTGTTAGTTGGACTTGATTTTTGTAGATGACAAATATGTCGGTGTTAATTAGATGCACACGAATATCTAAGAAAAATAAACATCCAAGTACTAAGATATATGTAACAAAAAGTATGCCAGTACTTAATTAAGTACTCGTGTCAGGAATTACGCATAATTCATCGGTTTGGATTTTGGATTTGATAGGAATTTGGAATGATGGTTCAAGTTAAAACAAAAACAATTTTCCTAATCATTAAAATTTATCCAATGGTTAATATATATATATATATATATATATATATATATATATATATAACATGTATGACATATATTTTTTTTTTTCATATTCTAAAATTTAAAATTATTATTTTTAATTCTTACAAATTAAATAAATTTTTGTAAAATATTTTTATTTAATATTCATCTCTCTAAAATTTTTATTTAGTATTAATATTGTTTTAAGGTAGATAAATAAAATATATATTAAAAATTTAATTAAAAAAATTAAAAATGTCATTTCTTTTTGGTAATTTTAGAAGTGTCACTTGCTGACACTTGGATGATTATTTAATCTTATATTAAAAACATAAATAGTTAATAATAATCGCATTAATTTATATAAAAATTAGAAATTTCAATTTTTTTACACCACTTGAAATTTCAAATTTTACTTACTGTTTCACAGAAATATTTTACACGTTGATCACTTTAAGAAGGTGTTGGAGACAGAAGCTACATACAATAAGGCAAATCAGATGAATTAAAACAAAAAACAAAAAACAAAAAAAACAACAACAACAACAACTGTTTAGAGGTTTTTTCTTCTTCTCACAATTAATGTATATTTCGAAAGTTGTTAATTAAACATTGCTGCATGTGAACACCATTATCGATAAAGATTATGAAACCTGGTCCAATCATATTCAACTATGTTAGGGGTATAAATTAAATCCTTCCGTGGATAACTTTGTTTCGTACATTTCACTGTAAATTATATATATATATATATATATATATATATATATACACGGATTAAAAATAAATATATCATATACAATTTTATTAAAATAATTTTATATTTTAATAAATATATTACTTATAATTATAATGGTTAAATAATATATATAAAATAAAAATTTAATATTACATTAAAATGTGGAAAAAAATAATTCATTTAAAAATATTTTCTAAATATTAAAACTAATAGTCATTGTGAAATTATAATCCAAATATGTTAAGGGTGGTATAAATTGTTTTGAGTATAACTTTTGGGTTATTACCATATTAGTACACCATTAGGTTAATAAGTAGATATTAGTACAATATATCAGTTTTTTATAGTAGCACAATATATCAATTTATTACCTTAATTAGTACTATTTTTAATAGAGTTTCTCATTCTAATTATGATTTCTTTTATTTACAACATTTAAATTTGAGATTTTTTTATAAAAGAATCCGAACCCTTGTTGAGGGTATAAAACGTTGTTTCTCAATTCTAATCCATTATTAGTGTTTTCTGAGAACATATAATATTAAATAATTTATAAAACACATAAAAATATATTGTAGAATAATTTTAATTTATATAATATATATTATAAAATTTACATTCAGCATTTTGTTTTATATATAATTAGAATAATTTTGACATGCAAATATAAAATATATTACTAACTAGAAAATTAAAATGAGAATTATTATTTTAATATTTTAAGAAAAATATTTGAAAATATTATATAATTTTAAAAAAGTAACTACGTAAATAAAAAGAAATTTATATTACATAATTAAAACTATATTTTTAAACTTAAAATTTTAAAAATTAAATTAACACTTATGTTTTTAAAAATTTATACGTAATTTTAATAAAACAAAAGATTTGTTATTTGAATATAATTTATGTAATATCTTATTAATTAGTATATACTAAATACAAAACATATATAATAATGTTATCTAATTGATTATCATAACATGCATACACTAAACGTTGTTGTACAAGAATAAAGTTTATCATGTTCTTATCATATATTATCCTTATTTTGATTTACTTTTATATTTTATTCTGCCATATTTTTACTACCACATAAATTCAAAGAGTATAAACTTTTTATGTACCTTTCTCATAGAAATTTTGATTCCATCTTCTCCAATAGATTTCATTGTGAAAGTCCCAACAATTTTTTTCTAAATTTAATCATAAAAATAATAAAAACTTAAATAAGTAAATTAATCATCTCTAAAGACTAATATTTTGATCTCAATCCATCCTTAATTTTATGGATTGTTTGGTATACAATTTTTTTTTAATTTTTTTAAGAATTTGACATCGAAAATATTAATTTTTCATATTTGTTTTGTTATTCAAAAAATAGCATTCATAAGAAACATTAATTTTTTAAGAATGATTTTTGCAAAGGTATTTCACGATTTTTTTTTTTTTTTTTGTAAGAGAGGTGAGAAATTAACATCATGAGTTATAAATAAATTTTCATAATTTTTAAAAATTAATTTCTGAAATTTATGATTTCTATCGATCATGATTTCCAAACATAATTTTTTTTTATCACGTTAAATCAAAATATATATCAATATATTAGTTTGGATTCGGCACTTCATTCTTCTCGGTTACCATGTACTATACTTGTATATATTTTTTATTTAGTATTTCCCACTCAAATTTTTCAATAAATATTTGCATTAGTGGAATGAATTATTTATTATTTTTGCTATTATATATAATTATTTTTTATATGTTTCGATAATGAAGAAAAATACGACAAAATTTATTCAATTTTTTACAATGAAAAAAATAGTTGATGATAAACATGAGAACAATATCAACGGTTAGTAAAAGGTTTGAATATTAAAAATATATCAAATTACAAATAACTTCACACTATCTTTTTTTTTTTATAAGTAAAAGAAATTTAAATTAAAGGGAGTACAAGGGGTACTCCAACCCATTACAAGAGACACATAGACAAAATTAGAATCCAGGCTAGAAAGAAACTATGAGAAATACAAACTCGGGTTATAATATCAACTTGTGTAACTAAAAAACTACACAATCTATGGTGATTTATTATATTAAAAAAAAAACTACACAATCTATAATTTAGAAATAACTTTTCAGCAAACATACCTACACAAAAACACATTCTACTTCGAATATACTAAATTAATGGGTTTGGATTTTGTTCACATCTAATAAAATAAAAGCTTTACTTAATAAAATATGAAACTCTATGATTATTGACCGAAAAAATTATTGTAAAGAGTGTGATAAAATCTGCACAAATTAATTATATAATTCTGCATTTTTATTTAAAATGTGGCAAAATTGAGTTCAATTCTAATAGATTCATTATAGTCTTACTTTGCCTTGGGTTAAAGGATTAACTGTAGTTTATTCCTTTGAAATTTCAAGCAAATTGTGATGCCAAGTAGTTGTTGGGATGGTGGTAGCTGGTAGCTTATCCTGTCTGTTTCTCCAATAAGTGGGAAATGCCAAAATAAAGTAAACAAAGGACCTAGCTCCCAAAATAATATACTAATCAAACATCTAGAATCTCGTAAGACCTAGACTCTGATTGTTTTCTCCCATTTTCCAAAAGAAAGTTTGATTGATTAATACACTATTATACTTTAATATTTTAATTTGTTTAGTATTCCTTTAGAGCATGTATATCTTTCTGTGTTTATTTTAAATAAATAAAAATGGCTAGTTGTGTTAATTTCATCTTAATTTCGGATAAATTGTACTATTTTAATTTCAATATATAAATAAATAAAAAATTACGTCTTATTGTTATGGTAATTCAAGTTCAATCAACAGGGAACTGATTTTGTTGAACGTTAAAAGGACTTTGCGTTTACCTCAACATGCATCGATCATTCACATGCTTTATGATGGACAAAATTTATCATGTAGAATCATAGCAATTACGTAGAATCAAACAAAAACGTGCATGTTATGTCGTGTTTTGTTTTGTTTTGTAATGCTTAGCGACAGAGGAGGCTGAGTCACATTTCAATGGGATAAGAACGCTGTGACTGATGAAGTTTGTCTCGAGTTACGATCAATGTCCCCACTCGGATGATATTTTATCTTGTTAGAAAAACAACACATCTTTTCAATTCGACGGTAATGAGAGTCTCCGGCATCTAGAAGTTCGTCAAAATGATTTTGTAACAAATCATATTTAATGAAACACATCATTTTCAATTCGATGGCAATGAGTCTCCAACATCTAGAAGCTAGATCGTCAAGATGATTTTGTTACAAATCATAGATTATATTTTTCTCTTATAATATTCCATCCATCTTCTTTTCTTTATTTATGTAATTTTAACTCTCAGAGTTATAATTTGGAGTGGAACTCACATATTTGATAAAATTTACATCAATTTTATATAAGAGAAATTATAATTGAAAGATAGTGTTAATTGTTAAAGGGTCTGTTGTTAAAAAAAATCTAAATTAAATGACTCGTATTAATAAGGAACCTATTTTAGTTAAATAATAATAAAAAAATTAATAAATTAACAAAAGAAAATATTCATATAAAGAAAAAAGTGAAATAGAAATTAACAAAATAAAAAGAATTAAAATTTTTTAAAAATAAAACTACAATTTTGGTCATAGTTGGATCACTTCAGAGTTTAGAGGAAAAATAAGTTTAATAATTGAATCTCACGTTGATGAATAATTCGAGAGAGCAGTTGCAAAAGAAAGGTTAAAAAGAAATGAGCACAATAAAAAATAACAAGGAACAGTGCATGGCTTCCTTGAGAAATGAATATCATGACAAAGAAATTAATATTGTTAGAAATAAGAAAGAATATTAATTAGTCGTCTTCCTCTTAACTTCCTTTGCTAGTGAGAAGAAACTATTTTCCGTGGATCCCGTGCAAATTCTTTCCAATTTTCCTATTTACAACCAAATGGGGAATATTCTGATTTTCTTAATTAATTTCTGTCATTCCAACTTCTTTCTTTTCTTTTTCACCCACATACAGTGTAAAAGAAAAAGAAAAAGAAAATCAAATGAAAAGGTGGAAGAAGTCATGGAATGCAGAATCTAAATTGGATTTTATTTGGACTAAATTATTTTTGCAGTTTTGTTAATATGATGAAATTAAAAGTGACAATATGTTATTAAAAATAAAGAAAAAAATATTTTGAGAAGAAAAGACATGAAGATGGAATGAGATATTGTGAGAGAAAAAGAAGGTTCATCAGCTTGGGGGTGACTAAGTCAATATAGCTTTGTGTCATTTTAAATAAGCTTCAGTGTTGGTTAGTTAGTCAAGAGAAAGATTACCTGATTTTTCCTTCTGTTAAACGTTGCTGCTAACTCATTCATCAGAATAGTACCTTTCAAAACATGAGATTGTTTTCAAACAAATTTTTATTTTGAGGTAATCAACAAGGGCATACTTCTTTTATCTCTCTTTCTATTATATATTATATATCAATTATATATATATTTTTCTTTTTCTTTTTTTATAAATATAAACTTACACAATAATTTTTATTCATCGACTATAATATTTTTTTTACTCAGGAAGTGTCGATAGAACATCTGCAATGGAGATGTTTTCCTGACGCCAGATCTTGTAAAGAATGATTTTATTAAGATCTTCCATTACGATATATTCCCTTTAAGCATCGACAGCTTCTACAAGCTCATGAAGTTTAATTAACTTTTCTCTAATTCAAAATTATATTATATAATAAAATATTATATAATCTGATAACTATTTTTGTTGTTATTATATATACCGTTATGTATACTAATTTGGTTTTGAACGTTACGTAGTAAAAGCGTTATGAAATTATTTTTTTAATATAATTTTATATATCAATACTTCTATAAATAAAACTTATGGTATATTTTTTACTCATCAATTTCTTAATTTTTCTTCTTCTCTTTCATTTTGTCTCTTAAAGTTCCTTCTTAAACCAATTTTATTTATTATCAATTATCTCTTTGATTTGTTTTCACTTAATACAATCAAATCAAAACTAATTCAATCCCTATTTTAATTTCATGTCAAAATTTTAACTTCCCATTAATCCAAATTCTCAAAATTCTTCACATTTGTCACACCCACAAAGTAATACAAATATGAACAATTTTTTGTTTTCATTCCCAATTCCATATGGATATCTCATGTTTAAATCACCACCTCCCACAATGGCTCATGACACTTTCATGGGTGCTAGTGAAGGCCAATTTTGTGAAAAAGATCTAGAAACACCATTTGAATATGCATCTGAATATCAAGTTCCATTATTTTCAACTCAAATTGGGTTGGATAATGTTACCTTCGATGGAGAAGAGAAATAAGAGTTAACTCATAAAAATTAAGGTTTAGCATGGAGGAAGCTAAACTTCTCACCTAATCATGATTAAATATTTTGAAGGATCCAATTGTAGGAGTAAACCAAAAGGAATCTTCTTTTTGGTCAAGGGCTAAAGAAAATTATAATGAGTATCGTGGTCACTTGCAACCAAGAAAAACAACACAACTAAAACGTCAATGGCAAAAGTTGAATAAAATTATTCAAAAATTTTCAAGATGTTACAAACAAGTTTCTCAAAGAAAGATGAGTGGTAGCAACAAGACTGATATCATGCGAAATGCATTAAAATTTATTCTCAAGATGTTGGTGATTTATTCAAGTTAGAGCAAGCATGGCGATTGTTGAAAGATGAACCAAAATGATCAAATGTATCATTTGAAGGAGCTAGTAAGAGAATGAAGATTTTCACTTCAATTGCATACTCGTCATCCTCTGATCCGAAAACACCACCAAGTGGTAAATACAACCCAACTTCATTTTCTATAGTTTATTCAACGGGGACAAAAGTGACAAAGAGAAAGGGAAAATAAATCCAAAAGGAAACAATTAACCTCAATGCAATAGAAGAATAAGCACGTGTCAAGCATGAATGCAACAAGTTAAAAGAGAAAAAGTCAAGCATGAAGGAGCAAGAACTTGAGCATGAAATTGTCTTCAAGGATACATTTGGTATGACAGCTTCACAATTACGATATTATGAAATGTGTAAGAAAAAATATGGGCTTGAGTGAGGATTTTAGTTAAAATAAGTATTAGTTAATGTAATAGTGTTATCTATGTCTAAAATATGTTTTTATTAATGTAATTTTTTTTGAAGTTATTAATGGAAATTAGCCTTCACTCAAACAAGTTTATCTTTATATAAGAAGATTTTTCACACCTTTCAATTGTTCAAACAAGTCTCATTGTTCAAACAAGTCTCATTTTATGCTTAAATTCTCTTAACATTGAGATTTTACAGTGTTCCTTGAAGTGGGATCTAGCGATTCATATTACAAAGAGGATCTTGAAGATGAAATCATTATACACGAGATTGGTAATGGAGAGACAAAAAACAACTACAAGTAGGTAAAAACGAACTCACATTGAAAAGAGTTGTGAAGAAAGGCATGCTAAGTTGTTCAATGACTACTTCTCCAACAATTCAGTATACATAAAAGAACAATTTCGACAACAATTTTAAATGCGAAGGGATGTGTTCCTTTGCATTGTACAAGTTCTAAGAAATCATGTTTCAAGTGAGAGTCGAAGCAACTAGAAGAAAGGGTCTTTTCACAAAAGTGTATATATTGACATATGGATCACCTGTGGATAGTGTTGATGATTATGTGTGAATTAAAGAAAACATTGCAATGGAATGCTTAAGTAATTTTGTCCTTGGTGTTTGTCAGATCTTTGGAGCAAAATACTTAGGAAGAGCCAATAATAATAACATTTAACACCTACTTCAAATAGGAGAGAGACATGATTTTCCAAGTATGTTAGGTAGTATAGATTGTGTGCATTGGGAATGGAAAACTTGTCCAATGACATGAAAAGATCAATATTGTGGTGATGATCATGGAAAATCCACAATCATGCTTGAAGTAGTGATATCATAGGACTTATAGATATGACATGCATTTTTAAGGGTTACATATTCAAATAATAAAACTAATGTGCTCCATGAATCTCCCATGTTTAATGATATTTTGGAGGGAAAAGTCCCAAGGATGCAATATATGGTGAATAGAATCCAATATGACATACGATATTATTTAGCAAATGGTATTTATCCATAAGGGATTATGTTGGTTAAGATTATCCCAATACCATAAGGAGATAAAAGAAAATTGTTTGTCCAACATCAAGAAGTAGCAAGAAAGGATATGGAGCATGCATTTGAAGTGCTTCAATCTCAGTTTGCAATTATACGTGGTTTTATGTGTGTTTGGCACATGAATACAATCAAGCATATATTATATGCATACATCATATTACATAACATGATTGTAGAAGATGAATGATACATATATGATGGTAATTTTGATTATTCACAATGATGTCTCAACAACCAATATACATAATGGTCCTCATCCAAATCTTGCACCATGTTTATAAAGAAGAACACTTCTTCGTGATAGACAATGTCATCATCAATTTCAAGTTGACCTTATGGAACATATCTAAAAATATTTTAGGCATGATAATTCGTAAAATTAGTTATTATTTTAATTATGTACTTTTTTAACTTTTTAATTTTTATATTGTCGTAATTATATAATTTAGATCGCTTCATTATTTTAAATAAAATTTGATCTAGTTAAATAATTGTGTTTTATTTTGTATCATGAAAAAATATTTCACAAAATAGTAGAATAAAAAAAAATTTAATTTATAACTTAATAAAAAATTAAATTAATGAATAAATTATTGATAATATATAAAAATATAATATTTTTGTGAAATCCATTTAAAAATTGAAGAAAAAAAATGTTGAATTAGAAAAAAAATGTTGAAGATGCTTAAATTAAAAAGACTAAAAATAAATTATATATGCATGTAGTCTCATTTGAAAATTTATAAAATAAATAAATAAATAAATCTCCATGGGGATGGCCTTAATCAAGTTAGTGACACCCGTAACCCATGCCACTACATTTATTTATATATTTATTATTTAATTTTTTCATTTAAAAAAGACTCTAACTACACGTGATATCAACACAGTTTTTTTTTCTCTCTTTGCAGTACTCGATTGTTTTTTTTTTATTATTTGCAGTAGCCCATTGCAAGAAAGCATATTTTTTGTGTTGTAGCGAGCTTCAGCCACTTTGTTTTTTTTCTTAACACGATTGGGGGACTATTGCCAAACATATGTGTCGCGATTGTGACACTGCTATTCCCACTTGCGAAAACCTTTTTTATTTTTTAAATTTTTACTTTTTTCTAATTTTATTTACTTATTTAATTAAAATAAAATTTTATTCGGTTGATGATATGTGCCGGTTTTTCCACTTGCGAAAAAAAAAATTAGATTTTTACTTTTAACATTTTTGGCTGATTTTTTTTTTTTTTTTTACTGAATCAAAACAATTTTTTATTTAGTTAATGTTTAAATCTATTTTTCATTTAAGATTTTTTTAGTAAAATAAATAAATTTTATGTCTATTTAATATATATTAATTTTTTATTAAAATTAAAAGGCAAAAACCACTTGAGTCTCTGAAAATGTATGTCACTTTTTTTTTATAAAGATAGGAAAAATTACAAAGATGATCGTAGTGAGGATTGAACCTAGATCTTCATGCTTCTAATTACCTCAATCCCTCCCTACTCAACTACTAGGCTAACCCTAGTAGTTCTGTATGTCACTTATACTTTGTCCCAGAAAATATAAAATTAAAAACCAAAACTTCTTAGAAAGTGTAAATCATTATTCACTTTAGTCCAAAATTTATTAAAAAAGAAAAAAAAACATATGACTTAAATGATAATAATAACATATATTTAGAAATTAAAATGACCATTACTTTTGGAGACTTAAATAAAAAAATTAGTTAATATTAAAGTTGGGAAATTGTTCTAGAATCTTAAATTAAACAAATATAGTTAATGTTGCTTCTTGTCATTTTAGTCTTAGTGCTTGTTTCGATTAATTAAATAAAAAAAATAGGCAAAAATGTTAAAAAGTAAAAAATTATATATATTAAAAAAGGATTTCGCATGTGGGAATTGCAGTACATAATAACCAAATAAAAAAAATGCCTTATGAATTCTGTTGAAACATATTAATCAGAAAAAAAAAGGTTAAATACTTTTTTTTCCCTTACAATATTTTTTTTTTCAATTTAGTCCCACTTTAATTTTCAATCTCAATTTGGTCCCCAATAATTTAAATCGTTCCAATTTGGGACTTCCGTCTAAATGATTTAAACGGAGTTAACTGGTGGCCACGTGGATGCCAGGTGGATGCCACGTAAATGGATCCAAAAATACTTGAATACACCTGGAACCAGAACGGCCCGTTTTGAAACCAAAACGGCCCGTTCTGGTTACACCATTGGTGTGTAAAATTTGCACCTGGAACGGGCCATTCAAGGTCCAAAATTAAACACACCAACAATGTAACCAGAACGGGCTGTTTTGGTTTCAGGTTTTTTTCCGACATTTTGGCGTCCACCTGCGCATCGACGTGGCATCCATGTAGATGCCACGTGGCCAACAGTTAACTCTGTCTAAATCATTTGGACGGAAGTTCCAAATTGCACTAATTTAAGTTATTGGGGACCAAATTGAGACCAAAAATTAAAGTGAGACTAAATTAAAACAAAAAAACATTGTAAGGGACCAAAAGAGGTATTTAACAAAAAAAAAAAAAGTTACAGCCGGCATATATTAATCGGACAAAACATATATGTTGCAATAAACCTTTATAATGTGTTTGGATAAGAAATTTTAAATTCGTAGTATTTGAATTACTTTTATTTCAATTTATATCATTCTTAAAATATTTTGTTTGGATAAGTCAATTCAAATTTCTCAAATTTTAAATTATTTTGTTAGATATAATAATTTGATTTCATCATGTTAAAATTTATTCAAAAAATATATTTATATGTTGAGATTTTTAAATTAAATTTTATAAAAATAAATATTAACTAATTTTTAAATATTTAATAATTTTAAAAATTAATATTAGATAATATTTAATAATTTTAAATATATTTTTAAATATTTAATAACTAAAAACATGAAGAAATAAAATAAATCCTTACGAATCGTGAAAAATAAATAATTAAAAATAAGTGTCGCTGATACTCACCATGACAAAAAAAGAAATTAAAATTTTCTTGGCTTTTACATGGTAAAAAAAACTCTAAATCCTAAACTTTAAATTAGTATAAAAAGAAAAATAAAAAATTTATGTCGTCAGCCAATTACAATAGAACAGGTGTCACACTGCTAAGTTGCAACGACATCTAAGTCAGCATCACGTATTCCACTTGGACCCTCTTTAGGTTAAAAAAAATAAATGTCGTGGCATTAATGTTATTAAATTAATTAACGACATTCCGTGTTGATCATTTAAAGTCGGAAATTGTTTAAAAAATGAAAATTATTACGATATCCTTTTAAATTAAAATGTTTTGGTACAACTAATTTTTAAAATCAATAAGAATAACTTAAAATATATGTTTTCTTTTTCTTTTCACTTTTTTTTTCCTTTACATTAAATGATATGTTATTGACAAACAGATAATTTAAGTAATTAATTTATTCTTTTTTATCACTAAATATTAGTCTGAATATTTTAAATCATTTTATAAAAATTAAAATAATTTTAAAAAAATATAATAAAATTTTATTTGCTGAAATAAAAGATTTTATGAATTTTTTATTAAATGTATTTCTCAAAATTTACATACAAATATAAAAAAATCCCAATTTACCATGACTTGTAATATATATATAAACAAATATCCTTATTAAATTTAAAATGTTTCATGTAATATATATACATATATATATATATAAAGAGTTTTAAGAAAATAATAAATATAATCAAATTATTCTAAAACGTTAAATATTCACACATTTAAAAAATAACACTTTTAAAACCCTTTAAATTTTCTAGGGTACAGTAAAATTTCTCTTAAAAAATAACTTCACTTAGATAACATATTCGAAAATGGTATTATGATAAAAAAAATTTAAAAAAAGCCCATTCTTGAACATAACCTTGTATCGTTTAGTTTGAATAATTTGGTCCTAAGACTTTGATTTCTCTTTTTCTCTCGATTCAGAATTGTTCTCCCGTCGGAGATGATGCATTCCAATTTTTATAATCTCTACAATTATATATTGACTAGAGAGAAAATAAAAAACAAATTACTCAAATGACGGAGAATGTCGAGTTGATCAACTGGAATTGAATTTTGATATGATATTTTCAAATTCATATGGCAAATTCAATAATAAATATATTTTGTGCAACAGATTCACTAACCATGTTTGGGTAAATACAATAATTTTTTTAATTACAACTAAAAATAATAATTTTAACTTGGGATAAAAACAAATTTATATTATATTTGAGGTACAAAAAACAAACATTAGTAAAAATTCAAAAGTTTCTTTCTTTCATTTTCTCTTTTATTTTAATTATAGTTTTTGTCCTTTTCCTTGAGCTGGTTGGTTTCTATCTCAAAGTCTCCTGTATTATAATTATAATTTATATATATATATATATATATATATATATATATATATATTGAGTTCCCACAAGCACAACAGTTAAAACATTTGGCAGTTGGCACGTCTAGGGCCCAAAATAAAAAGCAACAAAAACAGGCGGAATAATAATAAAAAATTTATTCAAGACAGTTGTCTTAGAAGCAGACATATTATCGTTGCCACATAACCCAGTAATAACTATCCAGAATAAGGAAAACAGAACCACAGCAGATTACATATAACAGAATGTTGCAGTGACTGATATTCCCTTGAATTCAGATTTATAAGCAGCTGCTGGTGGTAATGTAGTAAGCAAGGCTATGTATATTTAGCATGAAGATAAATTGCCACCGATGGTTAGACCTTAGAAACCATGAATCTTGATATGTTCCTTCTTTACTATGCCAGCCTGTTTGTAATTTAGAAATTAGAATATAACTTTATAGTATAGAACAACAACCACATTATAATTAAGTAATATAAGTAATAAGAATGTTTACCTGCACAAGGAAAGTAGAAACATTCTTCCTTTGATCTCCCTGAAGTTGTATGACCTGCATCCATACAAAATTGATGTTTAGACTATCATTGATAAGGATAAGAGACATCCTGATTAAGAATGTCCATATCAAGGGAGAGCCAAAAAAGTTCACTGGATGAGAAATAGCATGTTATTTCAGTCTCCTACGATGACACAGCAAAGAATAATTAGATGGTGCATTATTTACGACGGAGAGAACAACACACAAACCTGGCCCAACTCAGGGTCTTGAACAACAGTACCATTACAGCAAAATTCTTTCTTTAAGTCTTTGAGTATCTTGCTATAGCTGTACTCTTTCTTCAATCCTTGAACAGTTGTTAGGCTTTTCCTTCCGTTACGCTGTTGTACACGGACATGAACATACTCTTTTGTCCCAGCACCTGAGTCCTCAGCATTTGCCTCAGCAAAGGGATCTATTCAATTGTCAAACCACATCAGAATCCAATGATAAATTGTTGGCAAGAAATTGTCATCTGGTTTCAGTCTAATTGAATTTTTTGATACCAAATAAAAAAAAACTATATATACATATGAACTGAGATATTCAGCACCCACCAAAAGCAGTTGGGATGTTTGTGTCGAATTCAGACATGAAACTTGCCCTTGGTTACTAGTAACAAACAAAGTCCTTCTTAGGTAATCAATCACCAAGCACTGGAAAAAATTAAACATACTCAACATTAGAAATGATATGCACCAACTCACATTTCCAAAGATGCTATTGTTCTCGGTCTGAGAAAATATGAAGTAGACCAAAATAAATATAACTTTTTATTGAACAAAGACATACACAGACGTTAGAAACGTACTGATCCCATTATGCAGCCCTTCATTCAATTTATTACCATATTTACTATCAATATCTTGTCATGCAATAAAATATTTCAAAAGGGCAAGATTTCCTGAAGTTATAATAACACTAGAAAGCTGTCAGCCAGTCAAGGTTCAACTCTTCTTAAAGCTTATGCTTTAAGATGAAGGCTAGATGTTGATTCTATATACCTATTCTGTAACAATTAACAATGGAAATTACAAGTGGTCTCAGTCATGTTTTTTCCAACCGTTGCTCCTTATCTACACTCCTCGCTCACACAATTAGACCCATTGCTAATTATACATGGATACAAAATTTTACTGCAACAATCACCTTTCCACGGCACCTTTGATTCCCCAATATTTATATGATATCATCAATGGTTCTATGGTCATCAAAGCAAACACAGGCCAGGAAAGGGAAATCATGAAATCTGTATTATTCTGTGTGCATAATCATTAAGCTAAACACCGCTACCCATCACGTTCCAACGACCAAATGAAGCTTAGTCTAATGAATGAATGTTCTTGGAATATGCATACACACATGCACACACGCACACATACCAATACCATACAAATAAAGGAACCAGAGGACACAGTACATAGTACCATACAAAGAAAAGAACTAAAGTTCTGCATAACTAGAATGTATCAAATACAAATTCACATGTCATGTCCAATAATTACCACAAACCACTCTCCTTGTATATAATCAGTATAGACCCAAGAAGTCAAAGAATATGCATAATTTAATTCCCTCACATGTCATTACATCAATGTTGTTCCAATGCATTCAATCTCGAAAAAGTTCATTAATTTATACAACATATTCAAATGGGTTCATATATGTATTTGAAGGGACATGCCTACAAGAAATCCACGAAACTGAAGGTTAACCTAACCTGCCCCTAACCCAGAAACTAAAGAATAATAACGAATACGAGGTAACAGTGACATAACTTTTAATAACAAACAAATGAAACCCGGTTTTTAAAATAGGAAAAAAGATTCATTAAATCTCATTAAAAGAATGAAACAGAAGCTAAGAACTGATCATGCAAACAGCTGATACAAGAGAAAAATCCTCAAATCCGCTATTGCACCGTTACGTCAACAAAGAACCAATAACACGCCCAACATAGAAACTAGTAACTGGGTATGAAAGAAAATTGTCATTCAGAAAAGGCAAGGGGTTAAAGTTACGAACTTGTTTACGCATGGCGCGTGATTAATGCAAGGAAACCGACGAAGCAAAGATAAAACAAAAAGAGCGATCAAATTGAAAAAGAAGAAGAATGAGGAAAATACCTAATGTTGCGAGTTGCAAATTGCGAGAGGGAAAGAAAGCAGAAGGTGAAGGAATTGAATTAGCGATGAATGAGAAAAATAGGAACCTAAAGTGGGTCAAGTTTATATATAGGACGGTTCAGATACGAGATAACTACTCCCAACCACGCAATGGGTATCCATTACATTTTTTATTTCCATTTATATATAATTTATTTTTTAAAACTACAATATTTATCAAACTAGTCATGTCTTTAAAAAAAAAGTAACTAAATGTAACTTGATCGATAATCTGGCGTTGTGATAATTTATTTCGACTAAATTATAATTTTATTTCTTTGTCTTATTTTTAAAATTTATTATGTTTTTATTTTATTTTTAAAGTGTTTACGTTAATTTTTAATTTTTAAATTTAAATTGATTCAATCTTTTTAAAATAATGATCTTTTTAATCCTGAAATACGATTCTAAATTTTTTATTTATTTATTCAAGATACCAAATGTATAGTATTAGATTCACCATAATAACTATTAAGCATAATTAATATTTGAAACAAAAAGATTTACTTATACTATTATAATAATAATATTATCATTATTATTTTTATATATGAGGATAGCTTCATTTTATTTTTTATATTTTTTTAATATTTATATTTTATTATATTTTTTTCAACATTATATCTTTTAAGGATAAAAAAAAATATATATATATATATATATGTATTAAAAAATATTTAGTTGTTCTATCAATAATAACTATTCCTTATTTTGTAATAATTTTGGGTTCCAATTTTGTTTAAGATTATTATAATTTTTTCTAATTATATATTATCTCACCTAGATTTATATTTTGTAACATATATATTTTTTTAAATAAAATTCACGATGACACAAAGTGTCTTGACTCTACTGGTATATATAATGAAAATCGCGTAAAAATAAGTCTATTAATTAACAACAAGAATAAAAATGTCTAATATCAAATTTTTTTATTGCTTGTAAGATTTTTTTTATGTGATATTTGCACAATTTTCGTTAAAAGTTTGCAACCAAAAAGAGACATCTCATGTTTCTATGAATTTTGTTTAAAATTAATATAAAATAATATAAGTTGCAATATGTATAGGGAACAATGAGATATAGTCAATTAAAGATAAAATAATCTTAAATAAAAATAGAGGTAAAAAATAATTAGAAATTAAGTGGGCAGTTAATTAGTTATTATTGATAGAGTGGGCATATTTTTTTTATATACATATATTTTTCTATTTTACTCTAACGAAATATGGTGGTGGAAAAATGACCAAAATAAAATAAAAGGGTATAAATGCCTACGAAAATGAAAATCAAAGAAAGATATGCATTTTATATATTGTTAGAGATTTTCCCGTTAGATTTAAGCATAAATTCACTTTCAAAGTTTGCATGTAGGTGAATCAAACAAGTTTCACAAGTTAAAAAGGATCCAAAATTATGCTTTAAAATTGAAAATTTAGAACAACCAAATTGACATAAATTTAGAAAATAAATGACAAAAAAATGAATATTTTGAGAGATAAAGAATTAAATTGAATCTTAAAAATAAGATAAGAGATGAAAATTTAATTTAACTATTATTTATATTTAAAAAACTATTTATTAAGTTATAATTATCTTATTCATGAAATAACTAATTATTAAAATAAAAAAATTTATTTGTACCCATATTTTTTCGAATTTTTTTAAATTAATATGAAAAGGCTCTTAAAAAATAAAAGCAAGGCTATTTTTATAATTAGATTTTATTATAAAAAAAACAACTAAAATTATATAATTAAAATATGTAAATTAATTTCATTGTTTCATTAAAATAATGAAAATAATAAAATTAACATTTAATTATGGTTACTATGATACCCAAATATATTTCAGAAGGTTAGCTTGAAATTGATGAAAAACTTATCCATCACGAACATGTGTATTTTTTTTGTATTTATATTAGGGGATATAGATAATGATCAATACGTATGTTAATTATTGGATTATTATAGTGTTAGAGTGATCACAACAAGATTCACAACAATAATTAAAATGATGGCCATATATGTTGTTCGTCTTCTAATGTTATGCAATATAATACATGTGTATTATATTTTGTTTTCATGTGTCACATCTAAGGCTACATACAATTGTGAATCAATATTAGAGCACTTCAAATGCCTACTTCAGTCCTTTAAAGGAGTGTTTGTTTTCACTGTTAGAGGATTCTAAATAGAATGATTATGTTTCTGTATTGTATTTTCTTCTTTTTGTATGAACGAAATGTTTAGTTTATCATATATAACAAAGCATATAACTATATGAATGATATTTGTATTTTTGTTATTTCTTCAAACCTTACAAAAATGTAATATTTAATAATCGCAAAAAAAAACAATTTATAACTTTATAACCAATTAACTAAAAGTAATAATAGAAAAAAAAATTTTAAAATGTAATGAGGTGTTACATCTAATGTCCCTTTTGACAGATGATGCTCTATTGTGTTTTAAAATCATATGTAATTTGGAAAAACCATCTACATACTTAACATCATTTTTGAGTTGCATGTTTTCATTCTTTAAAGTTACAACCTCATAATGATATACTAAGATAATCTTGAAATTAAGAAGCTTCTTTTCTTTAGTTAATTCTTTCAAATCCTTTTTTAGCTTTTAATTTTTAAAAATGAGATCTTTATAATTTTCTTTACACATTTTATACTTAAGAAAGATCATGTGAGAATTAGTCAAGAGAGTGTCATAAAACATTTTCATTCTCATCTAAGATATATTTAGAACTATAGGATAAATCATAAACAATTTTAGTTTCTAAATTTACCTAGAGTATTGTTTCATTTGTAAATGCCATAAAACAAATGTTTGTTTTTTCTTCGAATGAATTGCTGCTATTATTACTATAGGCCATAACTTTCTAGGTGACCATCAAGATATTATCTTTTTTTTAGACCACATTTTCTTCAATTTAGGACCTTTAACCTTCACATGTCTCAACTTTTTTCACTCAAAGTAGATAGTCTCATTACTGTCTTCTTTTAAAGGCCTTTTAAACTTGTCATTCTTCTTTTGGAAGCTCTTCGGTCTCTCTTTCTTCTTCAACGTATTTTTGAGTTACTTAAGTTAGATTGAGCCTTGAGAGTTTTTCCTTTCTCTTTTCTTTGACTTGACTCACCTAGTAGACTTTTTAGGATTTTAAGATCGTATTGAGTTTTAGTGATTCAAAATCTCCAAGGCTTGTAGACCATTAATGATACTCTCGAATCTCCAAAACATTTCATATATAGTCTCAGTGACCATCACGATGAATATCTCATAATATCTCTAAAAAGAAACATCTATTTTGAGTTTGATATCTTCAGTGTCTTCATAACACTAGTGGAAAATCAGTCTTTTACGTCACCTCTTTGTCGTCAGACATACAAATAAGCGACGTAAAAAAGACGCGGTGGCAATTTTAAAAATAAGTCACACTATTTTACGTCGGACTACATAGGGTCCGACGTAAAATTTGAAATCTACGTCGGACAGAAGCCACAACCGACATAGATTTGAAATTTTACGTTGGACCCCTATTTAGTCCGACATAAAAACTTTTTTATATCCCTGGGCACGCCTTCGTCTTCCTCGCGCATGCGACCTAGGTTAATCTGAAAAGCGTTTGGGCGATTTTTGGCAAAGGTGAGAACAAGTTTTGGTTGCGTTTTGAGCTCCGGCGACTTTCGGCGAAGGGCGGCTCATCACTGGTGGGTCATTCTCCATCTTTTTGACCGATTGGAATCCAGTGAAGGGTGTTTCTAAGTTTTGAGCGAAAGTGAGTTGCTATTTCTGAGTTTTGAGCCTTTCGTTCCTATTTTTGAGTTTTCTGACCTAGGTTAATCTTCTAAGTTTTGTTGGGGGAGGCTTTGGCGTCGTGGTAGATGCTGGGGCTTGTGAGGTCAGGGATGGTGACGGAGAGCGGTTGGGAGGCGCGTGAGGTTGCTTCATACGCGTAGAGGTTCAGGAGAACAGCCTCGAAGCCGACCTAGGGCTTCGGTTGGCGATGCGGGAGAGGTAGACGCCGCTGATGACAGGGAGGATGTTTTACGTCGGACATAGTGGATCCAACGTAAATTTACGTCTCCCGCATTAACATCGGACTTATTTACGACGTAAAAATCCTAAAATAACCAACGTAAAATACCTCTTTTGCACTACTGTAACTAACTCTGATTGCATCCCACATCTCAATAGTTGTCTTATAACTAAGAAACTTATTATTTTCAACTATAGACAAACATAAGCTATAATATATCTTGTTATGGTGTTGAGCTGAAAGATATTGTAGTCCTTTCAAGGGATTTCACTCCCAAGCTTCAAAACTAGTATATTACAATCTATGATGATCTTCCAAATATTATATTGATTGGAGTTGATAAACATTTCCATTTTATTTTTCCGTTGTGGATGGTCCACCCTATTAAAAGTGGAAAGCTTTGTCAAAGAGGCTCTTTAAGAAAATACCGTCTCTATATTGATCATTCCTGGATCTTTCCTTTAGTATTATCGAAAGCTCAATCCTTTTTATAGGTTGAATTATGATACCAAATATTAAAGCTTTGGGAAATTATAAAAAGAGATAGTTGAATTTTTTTCTTAAAAACTTTTTAACACTTGCATGAGAAAAAAAATGGTATTTAAGTTGATACGAGTAAGCAACTAAGTAAGATGATATAGGTATAAAGTAAGGAAAAAATATTGAACACAAATATTTTTATATTGATTTGTGTTTATCATTGAGATTTCATTCAATCCTATATCAACTTAATTAAGTTTCACTATTTTTACACATATTACAAGTATTTTCTTTTTCAAGTAATTATTAGTTCAACCTAAGTAGTTTTTGAATTCCCTCCGAAAAGCAAATTAAACTAGCGAAGTATCTATTGATTAACACAAAGTCTCTCCATATTTCAATCATTTTAGATATTATTTGCATCAAAGATTTTTTATGTGCTAAGCCAAATTAGAAATATATATTAAGCTAAGGGTAAGTAACTATTGTTTAACATCTTACTATAAACAAAATATACATTGAAGCACAAAAGTACAAGAGAGCATTTTTGAAGGTTTTAGTACAAATAAATAATGTAATAAAAAATTGCAAGTTTAACTTAGGCAAACTCTTCGACCTGACATTTATAAGTAGCTTAGGAAGTTGACCATTGAAAAGAACTCTAGTGTTTCTAAGTTGAGATATCATTTGTCTTCCTTTGGTAAAATGTTATTGATGTAATTAATATTTGAACTTAAAATTTTTCATCAAAATGTCACTTCTTACCCAATAAAAAAAAACTATATTTATCAACTTTAGAAGTAACATTCTTACTTCTCTTGAACTTTCTTTGTTGTGTCAAAGTATATATAGTCATATAAACTAAAAAAAAATTACAATATATTACTCAACATAAATTATTAAAAAATTTATATATAGTTTTACTTATTAATTTTACATGAAACTATATATTATTTATTATATAGGTCGAGACTGAAACGTTAACTACAATTATGTAGTTATTACGTCAAATTATACATACAAAGTATCATTTGTATAATAACGTAACTATAATAATATTAAAATTAAGAAAATTGACACACAATTTTTATTTTTTTTATAGCTGAGACAATTCTCGATTTATATATTCATATATATATATATTTCATTATTTATTTATTTTATTCTATTTATTTATTTATTTATTTTAAAAATAAGAAACTAATATTGTAAAAATAATTTGTCTCTTAAGGAACAAAGTGAGAAGACTTGACTATGAGTATGTGAAAACAACTAATATCTTTAGATTAAAATAAACACATATTAGATTAAAATATTATAAATAAAATTATCAATTTCATTGTTATTATTGTCACTATATTAACTATTATTGTTATCGTTGTTCTATCACTACTAGATTATTATTATTGTCGTTGTCACAACCATCGTTATCATCATCATTAACAATATGGTTGCAACAAAGACATTACAGGAAAAAAAATGTCATGTAATAACACACCATATATATATATATTAACATAATATTTGTCATTTAAAATTATTTTTATTTACATTATAAATATAATATATATTGTTAAATCTCATTCAAAATCGACACTAAAATTATGTATAATTATAGGTCAAATATATTTATATATACATATATTATATTTATAGTGATAATTTTCATATATCATTATACATAACATTTATTATAATGAGACGATAACAATGATAGTGATGACAAAAATGATAGAGATAGTGATAATGTGACAACAATGCAATGATGCTAGTAGTCATAATGATTGTAGTGACAACAACATTAATTAATAAAAGAGACAATCATAATGATAATGGTAAATAATAATTTTATTCATAATATTTTAATTTATATCGCTTATTTTAATATCTAAGATTGTTATTAATTTTTCCATCATGTCGTTATATGTCGTTATATAAGTAAGTGTTTTTACTTGAATTTCCCTTGTATATAACTTACATATATAAATATATACTATTATTGTAATTAATGAAAGTTTAAGAAGTCATTTGAGTGTATTTTGAATATAATACTTACAGTGTGACATAATTGTAACATAATTTTAGAAAAAATATTTTGGCCTTAAACTATGAAAGAATATACATTAGTACATAATGTGTATTTTACGTCAGCTATTTTAGGGTTTTTACATCGTAAAAAACTCCGACATTAAAAGCGGAAGACGTAAATTTACGTCGGGCGTGATGATCGACATAAATTTACTTCAGACATTCCAAGAACTGACATAAAATTGTGATGGCACACATCTGGAACGACCCGTTCTGCAACCAAAATGGCTCGTTCTTCTTGCAGTCGTTTGTGTATTTATTGTCCATCTGGAATGGCCCGTTCTAAACCAGAATGGCTCATTCCAGATGGACAATTTACACACAAAGATTGCAAGAGGAACGGACCGTTCTGGTTGCAGAACGGGCCGTTCTAGATGCAATAAAGCATGCCCAGTTCGACCTGCACAGCGGTTGCAGATGCAATAAACCCAAACAAGAAAGAAGAAAGGCACATAGAACTTGCATTAATTTAGAGACAAGAAAGAAAAAAGGCACATAGATTTTTAGGGAAAACCCTAAAGGTAAGATCCGAGCGGGTGGTTGGGTGTGAAGTCCGCGAGCGATACAGCCACCACATTTTCGAGTGAGTGTTTTGTTCTCCACTTGCCTTTGGTGCTTTCATGGAAATACAGCCATCGCCGCCACCACTCCACCACTCCTTTGGTGCTTTCATTTTCTAGTGAGTGAGTCCGCAAGCGAGATGAAGTGTTTGTGTGCAGAAGTGGTACTCTAAATAGACTTTTGCGCTTCTTTTATTACGTCGGACTATTGGTAGGGTCTGACGTAAAATGTAAAATCTACGTCGGACATAACATTCATCCGACGTAGATTTTACATTTTACATCGGATCCTACCAAGTCCGACGTAAAAAAGTTCACGAAAATTACAAAAATGTCACCGCGTCTTTTTTACGTCGTATTTTAGTGTATCCGACGTTAAAGAGGTGATGTAATACACTAATTTTCCACTAATGATAGTTACATAGATATAATAATATTTATTCCTCTTAAGATTTGGTTTTGGTTTTGGTTTTAAAGAAGAAATATATCTCCAGGTGATATGCACCAACTCCCCTCAACTATTATAGAATATATATCACTAATCAAGATAGTAGCTCAACTATGAGAACATAACTTAAATATTTGTTCTGGAACGAAACAAGAAGGTCACAATAGTAATAATACACCGTTAATATAAGCATAAGCATAATAATAATAACAACATAACAAAAAATAAAATAGGGATCAGAGCTTATTCCTATTATCTTTTGTGGAGTGATAAAAATGAGTAACCCCTTATACATCTTTCAGCAGCAACAAGAGTCAAGGAGGAAGAAGAAGAATCTTGAACTCTAGCGAAGATGAAGGTACGTAATGGAGTGATGAGTTTAGGTGGGAAGTCATGGAGAAAAAACACAATAACAACAATAACTAATTGATAAAGAGTAATAACACAACGAAAATTAAATTTTTCATACTTGCAAGAGTTTCTGCAATGAGTACCAATAAAATAAAGCAAAAAAAATAACTCAAACACAAAAAAGATAAATGTTTTTAACATGGAAAATTCTTCAATACTACGATTCGTTTAGATCAAAGAAAAACTTCACTATGAACAACAAAGAGTATAAGAGAATCTTCAAAGAACACATTAAACAGTACTTACAATTAGTCAAAGTAAAATCAAACACAATTATTTACAATTAAGAAATAAGAAGATGAAAAGTCTCAAAACAGACTTGTTACTGCAAGACACTTTTCTCTCATTCTAAACTTCATTTCAACAATTCAACTGTTGAATATGAAATATCACATTGTATGAATCTGCAATTCAAAAATCATTTTGATCTAACGGTAAATAAATTTATAATTACAACTCAACAAATGTTGTCCAATGAATACGAGACCTATAACTTTCTGTCTTTTTTCTCTTTATATTTTGTTACTATTTTTTAAATTGAATCATTTTTTCTATTCTAATTTAACCTCTCTTTACTTGATTAAATGAGACATAATAGACTTATATAATTTGAATCTATTATTTCTATGATTCTAAATCCCGGTAAGGGATATCAACTTTTTGTAGAAAGGAAATACAATGATAAGGGTGGTGAGTGGAAGAGTACAGTGAATGTATGAGTGAAGTGAATCTGTATTACTACACCTGCTTTAAATGAGTTGATGGACTTTTTTATTTTGAGAACGATTCTATTTAATTTCTGTGGCCTTTAGTTTCTATTAAACTTGGCCCAATAACTATTATACTTTTTCCCATCCTTTAATTGACATAATATTATGCTTCAAAAAAAAAATTGACATAATATTATATTAATAAAAAAAACACTCCGTATTTTATTAATATTTTGAGATGTAAAAATTATAAAGTAGTTATAAGATATTTAATTTATTTTTAATAAATAATAATTTTCATTCGAATTAATTAAATAAAATTATGGAATTATTCTTCACTTTAAAAAAATATACTATTATCATAATAAATAAAATATAAAAATATCTTAAAAATTATGTATGCAAAAATAATAAATCACTTTTATATATTACTAATAATGTCGAGAAACTTCATACTTCTATATATATATATATATATATATATATTTAAATATATTTAAAAATTATTAATATTTATTAAATTAATTAACATCTTTAAACCTCAAAATATTATATTAAAGTTTTAAATTTAATTAATTTTTAATATTATTTTTTATTATTTAAAATTTTAAAAATAAAATAATTTAAAAATTATCTACACAAAAATAAAATATCTCTTTATAATAGGTATAAATTATATTCTTATACATTATGTATATTTCATTTCGTGAAGTGTTTGTCAACTTCACGTTATAAGCATGCAGTATTTCTTATTCATTTATAACATATTGTAGATGTACATTAATTAATTTCTTTTAAGATTTTAATAATTCTAAATCATTTTTTTATAAAAAAAAATTATAATGAACGCACGTGTTAAAAAATAATATATTTGCTTAAGCACTTTGTAATAAGTTATTTATTTGTCATTTTTCAAATAAATTTTTAATATATTATTTATTATTTTAAAACTTGCCTTTTAAAAAAAATCTATATTAATATAAAGGAAATATTTCTTCCTGTAACCATTTTTCACTCCACAATTTTCGGATAATTGTACGTTTAATTATTAAGAAAAAATAAATAATTTTAGTAATAATCACTAATAAACTCTAATTACCACTCATACTATTATATTTTTTTTTGTTAATTTTATTTTTAAAAATATTTAGAGGTAGGAAATGCCTCTTTCCCCTCATATATAGTAATCAAAACTCTAATTTAAGATTCTAATATCAAAATTTTGAAATACATATTTAAAAGAAATATTTTCAAAATAAGGATCAGCGACTTGTTTTCAAAAGCTAGCCTCTTAATTTACATCGTTTAACTAATATAAACTTTGTTTGGTAGCTTAATTATTTAAGACAAGCATGTATCAAACATTAGCACCTTAGAAACAATCTTAGTGGTGACTAGTGAGTAATTATAAAACCATATATATATGATAATTTATCTACTTAAATGTTGTTGGAGGTATCGACAACAATAGATGAATTGGCCGGGTTAGGATCTGAATACTACTAATTTTATAACTTTATTTGGTTAGTCTTTTATTATTATCAATAGAGTATTACCAACAACAACAAAATTTATAATTATTGTTGAAGTTCCACGAAAAAGAAAATTGTTTAAGAATAAATATTGAATCAAGAAATGAAGCAATGAGTGTGATTGTGAATTTGTGAAAAACACCAAAAAACTTTAGTTGATTTCATGTTACAAATACTATACAATTTATAAAATGAATAAATTTCTTTCATTGCACCTTTAACTTTTATTCTCAGTATTGTGGTTAAAATACTTTGATCTTGATATAACGAGACTTGAATGGTATTCCTCTCAATTAAAAAAATATTTAAAAAGTGTCAAAGTATATGATTTTTTAAAAAAGAAATAGAAACTTTTAAAAAAAATCATTAAAAATGGAGAATAGGTTAATAAAATTTTACACTTTCTAATATTGTGCTTCAACAACCAAATAATTTGGATCAAAGGAAGTTACACGTCCTTTTTTTCAGCATTGACGTGGAAGAATAAAAACAAGTAAATTAAAACAATTTTTCAACAGAATATAATACTCTAAATCTAATTTTAACTTGTTTACATGGTCAAATCTACGATTTGAAACTTTAAAAGTATCATAACAAATACAATTTTATCCATTTGTGTTATATAAAATAACTAACTATTTATGATTAAAAGAGAGAGAAAAAAAAAGATCAAGAAGAATTCAATTTGTTTTATAGGATATTATTGAATAAATAATAGTTGGGAAAATTAATGAGTTTTATAGTTCACTCAATTTTTTTTTTAATATTTAGATAACATGTTAATGTTTAAAAGTAATGATATATAATATTGAAAATTATAAATTAAAAAAAAAAAAACCAAAATGGCCAATTTTGGCATACTAACTTTAGTATGCATTCAATATGTGCACAAACTAACTCCCGAGAATGCAGCACACATGAACATTCTTCAATATTTTGCGTTCAACTCCAACTCTAACTTCCTTATTCTCGTTCAAACTCATTTAGTTTTTAAGTTCAAAATAAATATGGTAGAGATGAACAATAGTATATTAATGGTTGATGCTTAAAGTCATGAAGGTGGTGGTGGAGAATTTGACGGGGACACTTTTCTACATTCAAGTGAGCAATGATGCCACGATGGAAGATCTAAAAAGGGAAATCGAAGTTCAACAAAAGCTCCCATGTGATCGTCTGATCCTTGTTCTTGATGCTGATCATTGCTTTCTAATGAACAAAGAGGAAGAAAAGACATCTTTGGTTGATTGTGGGATCCAAGATGGATCTCATATTTACCTTTTCTTCAATCCAGTTGATGAAGATTCTAATGATCATTTCATGTTTACCTTGCCAGATTTTCATCTTGGTTAAACTCACCACCAACATTAGTAAGAATCTCTTTTTTTCTAAATTTTATAGATATTTGGAATTACAAATGAAAAATCCACTTTTTATGTACATCTCAAAAAACTCAAAACTCTCGATGAACACCGAAAGAAGTATAATTGTAATAAAAGTTAGCCTCTTGATTTAATATTAAAGATGTATACAGGATTTATATGTAGATCATCTATGCGTCAAAAGTTAATTCCATATTATGACTATTTTTTTTTGTAATTATAGAATTTATATATTTTGACTTTATAAAATAATTATTTTTCATTTCTATCATCTGCGGATTATGGTATCAATATTTTGATGTGCTTTTTATTAATTTGATTCAAAAGCTTGAAGTTACTTAAAATTTGAAATTTTCTTTGACTTATTATATTTTAACAACACTATTAATCTGAGGTTGTTTATGTTAATCATGATATCTAATTTTATTTCGATAGGATATTTGCATTTTGTACTTACAAATTTTAAAGTTACGCAAACAATCTGAGAGGGTTCAAAGTTATCATATCGGTACAGTAGTATGATACCACTATTGGAGTTTCACGAGATATAATTTATAATAAAAAAAAATAGTTCATGTAAAATCATGAAAAAATAACCTTATCTCATTGGACCAAGCATTACAGAAGAATCCTTAAAAGTTTAGGATTTACCTTTAATTTGGAAGTGTTGGCATATACGTCATTTTGAAAAAAACTGTTTTTGAAACAGTAACACGGTTGCAACAGCCACGTAAAAGGAAATAACGTGCTTCCGATTTTCACGTTGTTTTCCTGATCTTTTTACTTGCTACGGTTAACATATCATGAATGTGGTCCATTTTTTAACTCATTATCAAATAACTTGCGGATATGGTACCGTGATTTCCGCACGTTTTTCTCCAACGTTCAAAGAGGCTCTACGATGGATTAGAGCTCTATAAAAAATTGAACACGTATCTCTGTTTTGGGTCCCTGAGCCTACTCTCCTCTTCAGTATACTACACCATCGCGTATAGAGAGCAAGGGTTCAGAAACCTGAAGGAGCAAGCGAACAACAATGGCTGGAGGTTGGTCCTTTAATTTCCGCAATTATGAGAATGATCTGAACGTGTTTGCTTTTGATTTTGCCATGTTTAGATCTTTAGAATCTCAGTTCTTTCATTTGGTATCAAAGCACGTTGTTTCCTCTGCCTTGTTTTGTATCGGGTTTTTGGGTATCTTTTTTAAACCCCATAATTGTTTCTAAAACCGAAGAGGGAGTAGAGGATGATTTTTTCTACCGTTTCTGTAATTAAAATGGTGTTTTTCGATGTTCAAAACGTGGAGAAATGGTCAAGTTTTCGTTTCGGGTCCGCGGGTCATAAACGGGTAAAAATGACCCGTCTCAAAGTTGAAGACGAGTGAAACGCAATGTGTTTTCGCGTTTTGTTTGTTTGTTTGCTATTGACAGGCATATGTTTTATTTTTAAATTGCATCACACTTCATAGATGAAGCGCTTGGTGCAGTGGTTTGTTCACTTGCATATAGCTGTCATGGCATGGATTTGAATCTTGTTGGTGTCTTGCATGTTTTGATTTTCCTCTATTTTTATATGATGAGTCACGCACATGTCTCTATATGTTGAAGTCACCCACGGTCAAATGATGCTGGAATGATTTCGTAATTACGTGTTGCATGCTTCATACGTGATTGTTTTGATTCCCGTTTTTTTATTTCTTGCATGCTGGAATGATTTCATAATTACGTGATTGCATGTTTCGTACTTACGTGATTGCATGTTTCTTACGTACGTGATCAAATGAATTTTATTTTCTTGCATGCTGGAATGTTTCGTAATTATATTCAAATGATTTATTGCATGCTGACTACATAATATCATAAATTACGTAAAGGGACACGTCACATACATAGTAAATTTAATAGGTGTTATTCCTGACTGCATTACGTAATGTTTTCTTATATTTATTTTATTTGATATTAAAATAAAAATAAGATTTATTTATTTTATTTTAATGTTTAGTGATACATATAATTTTAATAAGTTAGAGAATAGCCACAGCATCTTTAATTAATTAAAATTATATTTTTTTTTAAAAGATCACATTAAGAAAAACATTAATTGTAATTAATTATATGCGATGTGATGAAATATACCCACAGGAAATTTCTTACATTTGTATGATTAATTAGGATAAAATATTATATTATATTTCTTAATTTACCCACAGGAATTAAGAAAGGGAACATAATTTGATAGTTTTATCATAAGATTACATGAGTCTAATTGAATATGACTTTAACCCATAGGCAAGTTTTATGTCACTAGATTCGTTAAAAGAAACATGTTTGCATTGGTAAAACATGACATTTATTTTAGTCTCAAGTTATGATGATGAACATGTTTTTGACATTTGCAGTTTCTCAATCTATGAATATTTCTGATATCAAGTGTGGCATTCCCGAATTAAAGGGTGACAATTATAAGGTTTGGAAGGAGAGAGTTCTTCTTCATTTAGGCTGGATGGACATTGACTATGCTATTAGGAAACCAGCACCACCGGGTATTACTGAGACCAGCACTCCAGATGCAGTTGATCTTTATGAAAAATGGGAGAGGTCAAATTGTCTCTCTGTGACGTTCATAAAGACCAACATTTCTGCTGGAATTCAGGGTTCTGTTGACCATCATGACAATGTCAAGGATTTACTAAAGGCTATTGATGAACAATTTACCACATCTGATAAATCTCTTGCCAGCACCCTTATAATGCACTTCTCATCCTTAAAGCTCACTGGGATTAAAGGAGTGCGTGATCATATCATGCGCATAAGGGATATTGTGGCTCAACTGAAAGCTTTAGAGGTTACCATGTCTGATTCTTTCCTAGTGCACTATATTTTGTGCACCTTACCTCACCATTATGCCCCCTTTAAAATCTCTTACAACACACATAAGGATAAGTGGTCTATTAATGAATTGTTGACCATGTGTGTTCAAGAAGAGGAAAGGTTAATGATGGAAGAAGGAGAGCAGGTGCTCTTAACTGGTTCTTTTAAGAAAAAGAAGAATCAAGATAATAAGAAGGAAAAGATTCCAGCTCAACCAATTATTAAGAAAGAATCCAAGTGCTTCTTTTGTAAAAAGAAAGGACGCATGAAGAAGGATTGTTTGAAGTTTAAGAATTGGCTGGAAAAGAAAGGTAATTTATTTGCTTTTGTTTGTTATGAATCTAATATGACTAGTACTAATCATAACACATGGTGGATTGATTCTGGATCTACAATCCATGTTTCTAATACCTTACAGGGTATGCAAAACCTAAGGAAATCGATGGGAAGTGAGCAATGCATCTATTCAGGAAGCAAGATGAGTTCACATGTGGAGGCCGTTGGGACATGCAATTTAGTTTTGAGCAGTGGTTTTATTTTAAATTTAGAAAAAACTTTTTATGTTCCTAGTTTTAGTAAAAACTTGATTTCTATTTCGCAACTTGCACCTTTGGATTTTTCTTTTAAATTTATGGATTATGGTTTTACTTTGTTGAATAAATCCAAAGTTATTGGTTTTGGTGAATTACGTGATGGTCTTTACCCTATTAATTTGCAAAATAATGACGCTGCTTATAATTCTATGCATGTTTCTTCTGGGTTAAAACGTTGTGTTATGAATGAGGATTCTTCTATGTTGTGGCACCGGAGATTAGGACATATCTCCATTGATAGAATTAAACGATTAGTAAATGATGGAGTACTTAGTACTTTAGATTTTGCTGATTTTGAGACTTGTGTGGATTGCATCAAGGGTAAGCAAACTAACAAGTCCAAAAAGGGTGCCAAGAGGAGTTCAAACATACTAGAAATCATTCATACAAATATTTGTTGTCCGGACATGGATGCAAATAGTCCAAGATACTTCATCACCTTTATTGATGATTACTCACGATATATGTACCTTTACTTACTTCGTTCTAAGGATGAAGCCTTGGATGCCTTTAAAGTTTTTAAGGTTGAAGTAGAGCTACAATGCGGAAAGCAAATTAAGATTGTGAGATCAGATAGAGGTGGAGAGTACTATGGTAAATACACAGAGAATGGACAAGCACCTGGTCCATTTGCGAGATTTGTTCAAGAACATGGGATTGTTGCCCAATACACTATGCCTGGTTCTCCAGATCAAAATGGTGTGGCAGAAAGAAGAAATCGAACATTGATGGATATGGTGAGAAGTATGAGGAGTAATGCAAAACTTCCTCAATTGTTGTGGGCTGAAGCACTTAAAACGGCTGTGTATATAGTAAACTGAGTTCCAACCAAGGCTGTTTCAAAGACACCTTTTGAGTTATTCAAAGGTTGGAAACCCAGTTTACGGCATGTACGCGTTTGGGGTTGTCCGTCTGAAGTAAGGATTTATAACCCACAAGAGAAGAAACTAGACCCAAGGACTATTAGTGGGTATTTCATTGGATATGCTGAAAAGTCCAAAGGGTATAAATTCTATTGCCCATCTCATAACACTAGAATTGTGGAATCAAGAAATGCAAAGTTTCTTGAAAATGACTTGATTAGTGGGAGTGATTTAATTCAAAATATTAGTTTTGAAAAGGATCACTATGAAGTTCAACCCTCTCAATCAAATGACAAACTGTTAGTCAATCACGCTCCTTCAGTTCAAAGATGTGTTAGACAACCAGTGATTTCCACAAGTTGCTGAAGATTATAATGTAGATCAAGTTGTTGACCAGGAGCAACAAGTAAATGTTGAACAACCTATTGAGCAATCGGTTGAACAACAAGTTTCTGACCAAAGTCATGAGACAACATTAAGAAAATCTACTAGAATCAAAAGATCAGCAATTCATAGTGATTATGTAGTGTATTTACAAGAATCAGATTATAACATTGGAGCCGAAAATGATCCTGAAATGTTTTCACAAGCCATGAATTCTAAGGAATCAAATTTGTGGTATAATGCTATGAAAGAAGAGATGAATTCTATGACGTCTAATCAAGTCTGGGATCTTGTTGAGTTGCCTCATGGTGTAAAATCCATTGGATGTAGATGGGTCTTTAAAACTAAAAAGGACTCACAAGGTAACATTGAAAGACATAAAGCAAGACTTGTTGCCAAAGGATTCACTCAAAGAGAAGGAATTGATTATAGTGAGACATTTTCTCCTGTATCTAAGAAGGATTCTCTACGAATAATCATGGCATTAGTAGCTCATTTTGATTTTGAACTACATCAAATGGATGTGAAAACAACATTCCTTAATGGTAATCTAGAGGAAGAGGTTTACATGAAACAACCTGAAGGATTTTTCTCTAGTGATGGTGAGCACTTAGTATGTAAGCTTAACAAATCCATCTATGGATTAAAACAAGCCTCACGCCAATGGTATTTAAAATTTCATGAAGTTATATCTTCATTTGGTTTTGAAGAAAACATCATGGATCAATGTGTATACCAGAAGGTTAGTGGGAGCAAGATTTGCTTTCTTGTTTTATATGTGGATGACATTTTGCTTGCAACTAATGACAAAGGTATGTTGTACGAGGTGAAACAATTTCTCTCAAAGAAATTTGATATGAAGGATATGGGTGAGGCATCTTATGTTATAGGCATTAAGATCCATAGAGAAAGATCTCGAGGTATTTTGGGTTTATCTCAAGAAACTTATATCAACAAGGTTTTAGAGAGGTTTAACATGAAAGATTGTTCACCAAGTGTAGCTCCCATTGTGAAGGGTGACAAACTCGAGTTGAGTCAGTGCCCGAAAAATAATCTTGAGCGGGAACACATGAAAAATATTCCATATGCTTCAGCTGTTGGAAGTCTTATGTATGCTCAGGTTTGTACTATACCTGACATTGCATTTGTAGTTGGAGTTTTAGGAAGATATCAGAGTAATCCTGGTGTTGACCATTGGAAAGCTGCAAAGAAGGTAATGAGATACCTTCAAGGAACAAAAGATTTCATGCTCACATATAGACGGACTGATAGTTTGGAGGTGATAGGCTACTCTGATTCAGACTTCGCTGGTTGCATTGATACCAGAAAATCTACATCTGGCTATGTTTTTATGCTGGCTTGTGGAGTTGTATCTTGGAGCAGCAGAAAGCAGACCTTGACTGCTACTTCTACTATGGAGGCTGAGTTCGTTTCTTGTTTTGAGGCTACCTCACATGGTGTATGGTTGAAGAGTTTTATATTTGGGCTTAGAGTTGTGGACTCAATTGCTAAGCCATTAAAGTTGTATTGTGATAACTCCGCTGCTGTTTTCATGGCTAAGAATAACAAAAGTGGAAGTCAAAGTAAGCATATCGACATTAAATATCTAGCCATAAGAAAACGTGTTAAGGAAAAGAAAGTTGTCATTGAGCACGTTAGCACTGAGTTAATGATTGCTGATCCTTTAACTAAAGGCATGCCACCAAAGAATTTTAAGGATCATGTAACTCGAATGGGACTTGGTTCCATGATGTGACAATCATTGTAATTACTTGTTAAAACTCTTATTTAGTTTGATGTTTTCTCATTTATCTTGTGCACATACCTATTTACTTTGAGAAAACTCATTATTTGTGACCTGGAATAAACGTATGGTTTATTCATTAGAGCTAAGAGATTAGGATGAGAGACTTAATATATTGTGATACATGGGAGATAATACTCATTATCAAGAGGACCTATCACCATGATTCATATATTTGGTTTCCTATTTCATTGATAATTGGATAAATGGACCAAGTGGGAGAATGTTGGCATATACGTCATTTTGAAAAAACTGTTTTTCAAACAGTAACACGGTTGCAACAGCCACGTAAAAGGAAACAACGTGCTTTCGATTTTCACGTTGTTTTCCTGATCCTTTTACTTGCTACGGTTAACATATCATGAATGTGGTCCATTTTTCAACCCATTATCAAATAACTTGTGGATATGGTATCGTGATTCCTGCATGTTTTTCTCCAACGTTCAAAGAGACTCTACGATGGATTAGAGCTCTATAAAAAATTGAACACGTATCTCTGTTTTGGGTCCCTGAGCCTACTCTCCTCTTCAGTATACTACACCATCGCGTATAGAGAGCAAGGGTTCAGAAACCTGAAGGAGCAAGCGAACAACAATGGCTGGAGGTTGGTCCTTTAATTTCCACAATTATGAGAATGATCTGAACGTATTTGCTTTTGATTTTGCCATGTTTAGATCTTTAGAATCTCAGTTCTTTCAGAAGATCGTCAAGTACCAAAAGTGTGGTGTTTCTACTCGGTCAACACAACCAACATCGAAACATAGAATTTGATATTAGCCAATAATTTATGGTTTCGGGTAACAAAATACTTACCATTATAACAAATGCATTTTGTGTTTCTGGATTTCATTCACAGATTAAGAATTTTTAATCTGATTAAGCAAATATACATTAATTTGAGTTAGTATGACAAAGTATTAAATAATTTCAAATTTTATAAAAAGATTTAAATTTTATTTATTCATTAAAAACTTTTAATTTAAAAATTAAATTATTAAAATTTAATATAAATTATAAGTTATTAAGTTTGATTAATAGTTAATGTTTGAGTAAGTAAATATCTCTCCTTATGAAAATTATAATCGTTGATCAAGCTCAAATATGTATCAAATAAATCAAAATTTTGACAACTTTTCTATTAATTATGGTACACTTTTAAAATAATTTGATTTATTTTGTTCCTTTTATTTATTTATTTTAATTAGAGTCTTGAATTAAATTTAGCGAAATATGAATAAGTAAAAAAAATTATTGTAAACAAAATTACTAACATGTACAAAGAAAACAAATCTATAGAATACCTAGAAGGTTGTTTTATATGAAATTGCATCTTATCTTTCAAACACGATTTTTTTCTCTATTATTTGAAATTTGAATTTAATTATCTATTTAATCCCCAAAAGAGAAAAATATAATATGGAAAGATGAAAAGTAATAACTCTTATTACATAAATTGTGGAAACAATAATTATTACAACGGTAAGTATTTGGTTATGAAAATAATAGTGCAATTTAATTTGTTAAAATATCCCAATCTCAATTTGGATAGACTTTTTAGGATTAAAGAATTCCGCCAACTTTAGATTTTCAAATGAATTTTTTTCTTTAATTATTATATTATTTACTTAAGTTTTAAGATTTTTTTACTCAAATAATACTATTTTAAAATTTTTTTATCCAAATAGTAACTGTGCAAATTTATTTCCCCAACTAGAACCATTTACTATTCACGTTTTGGAACGGGCCATTCTGAAATCAGAACGGCCCGTTCCGGATTAAAAAATAACACATGAAAAACAAATCAGAACGGGTCATTCCAAAATCAAAATTAGCACATAAAAATTTGGAACCAGAACGGCCCGTTCTGCTTTCAAAACGGGCCGTTCTGACCTACAAATAATTTTTTTTTCGATTTTCACTTATCAAATACCAAAACTCAGAAACTAACATCAAATAATTAAATTTATTGAATATTAACATTATAAATATATCTAAATAAATTTATTAAAATTCAATACAACAATAAAGATCAATGGTGACAGAAACTGATTATGTTGTTCTCTAATGTCCATTTCTGTTTTAATCCTGGTAGACTTTGACCGACCCTTGAAAATTCGGTTGAGTTCTGAATTTGGCAACAAAATTGAACCAGTATAAATAGGCTAATAATCTTCACGTCGGAGCTCTCCAATCGTGAAAATGATATATAGTAGCCAGCATTTATCCTTGCATGTGAGGGGGCATCTGAATTTTTTTATATCATGTGACATTTGAGTTAGTTAAAGGTCCAATCGATATTTCAGTATTACACTGAAATTAATTAATTGAGTTTATTTTATGATGGACGTAGACTATCACAGTTATTTAGCATAAGTTATATATATGATAAACGATAAGTAAAACAAAAACTTGATAGTCATTTGCATGTCAAGGTCAAAACACGCATCATGCATGTGATATGATCCATTTGATGAATCTTCAAAAAAGAAAATATACAACATGGATTTAAAATTGCTTTATTTATATGGTCTTGCTAAATAAAATGACCCATATGTTAATACAAAAAAAAATGCGAATTGTCCGAGTCATTTCTCACGAATGGAATTCAAAGGGATCATTTGCATATATAATTCGCGCATAACTCGCGAACGCTGGCAAACAGAATGGCTATGCTGGATCAATTCCTTTTTCTCACCTAATATATGTCGTATATGGAACATATTCAGTGATATTCTTTTTTTATTATATGTGTTACGTATGACATGAATATGTTATATATATAGTAAATAGTTATAATAATTATAATCTATTCATTGAATTAATAATTTAATTGATATTAATCATTTATAACAACAGAAGGTTTGTGTTACTTGTAATATAAATAAATGTATAAGATTATAATAATTCATTCAAGTGAAGAAGTAAAAGTAATAGGATTTAATCCCTAGAACATTATAAGAGAAAAAAAATTTGTTGAGAATTTTTTTTTTGTAATTTTGTTTTTTCTTAATAATAGAGATTTTTCTTAATATCAATTATCTTTCGTATAGTTATATTTTTATGTCGAATATGATTTTACCATAACAAACTGATATCAAAGCTATGATACCTGTAAAGTTTGGCGTTGAGAAATTTATTAGCAAAAATAACTTCAATATTTGGTGGGTGTGTTCACTCTCCTCATGCAATAAGAATGTGAGTTGGTGTTGGAAGGAGAAACAAATTAAGTTGTTAGCTAATCTTACATTTGCACATAAGAATGTGAGAATGAAAAAAATTGCATAGCATAATATTGTTATCGTTGGGTGATGAAATTTTGGGAGAAGTTTCATGAGAAAAGACTATTGACAAGCTTTGGGCAAAGCTTGAAAGTTGGTATATGACAAAGTTTCTCCATATCCGTCTCTGCTTGAAGAAACAGTTATATACCATGCAAATGCATGAAGGTGAGTTCATTCACTAACATATTGATGATAATTTCAACCAAGTTGTTCTTAGATTAAAAAATATCGATGTTGTGGTAGATGACAAGGACCAAGTCATTATTTTCCTTAGTTCTTTGCCAAAATCTTGTGAAAATTTTGTAGACACGATAATTTTCAGTAGAAGTTCATTATCAATGGAGGAAATAAAAATAGTTGCATAATCTTGAGAATTGAAAATGCATATTATTGATTCATATAGTGGTACCAACTCAAATGAAGGGATAATGGTAAGAGAAGGAACAAAGGAAAGAAAGGAGAGTTTCCAAAGGGGGTGATCAAAATCATGTAACAAAAATAAAAACAATAATATATGCCATAACTATCATAGAAGGGCACTGGAAGAGAAATTATCTTGAGCTCAAGAAAGATAGAGCAGGTACTTTAGAGTATGGTGGAGCAGTTGTGGCCTTAGAAGAATCGAATGGTATAAATGTTCTCTTTGTCTCATCTAATGTAAATGATGATGAATAGATTATTGATTCAACATGTACTTTTCACATGATGCCTAACAAAGATTAGTTTGTCACATATAAAGAGATTGACGATGGCAAAGTTTTAAGGGGGAATGATGGTGCTTGTAGTATAGTTGGTAAAGGCATAATGCAAAGTAGGATGGATGATGGTATTTTGAGAACATTAACTAATGTGAGGTATGTTCCTGAACTCTGAAAGAATTTAATTTCTTTGAGCACGTTAAACTATCTTGGTTGTTCATATCAAGCTGAAGGAGGAGTCTTAAGAATTTCTAGAGGTGTCATGATAGTTATGAAAGAAAAGTTAAAAATTGGACTATACAGGTGCAACCACTGTTTCTTCTATTTTAGATCTTGACTAGACTCATTTATGACATATAAGATTAGGCCATATAAGTGAACATGAACTTAGCAAGAGAGGCTTGCTTGGTGGACAAAGAACTAGAAAGCTAGATTTTTGTGAGCATTTGCATTTATGAAAAATAATGCAAAGTAAAATTTAACATAAGAGTTCACAAGACTCTTGATTATAGCCATTCAAACATGTGGGTTCCATCAAGTGTTCCTTCTCATTGTAGAGTAAGGTACATGTTAACTTTTGTTGCTGATTATTCACGAAAAGTTGGATTAATGTCTTGAAACAAAAGAGTGATGTATCCCTTAAGTTCAAGCATCGGAAATCTCTACTGAAGGGGTATACGAAGAAGACGGTCATACGACTTAGGACAAATAATGGGTTGGAATTTTACAATAGGGAATTCAATGATTTTTGCACAAATGAAGGAATAACTTGCCATAGAATTCTGAGACACACACCACAACAAAATAGTGTCATAGAATGAATGAACAAGACATTGTTTGCGAAAGCTCATTGCATGCTCTCACATGTAGGTTTGCCTAAGTAGTTTTGGGCAGAGGTAGTTAATACCTCATGTTATTTGGTGAACTCCTTCGCCAACTAATGAATGCAAGACTCTAGAAGAAATATGACTAGGCTCTATGACAAATTATTTAATTTTGCATGTATCGGGTGTTTAGCTTATGCTCATGTTAATGAAGGGAAGTTGGAACCTAGAGCTAAGAAGTGCATGTTTCTAGGTTATCAAGGTGGTGTAAAAAGGTATAGGTTATGGGACCTTAAAGAATCAAAACTCATGATTAGTAAAGATGTGACTTTTGATGAGATAACCATGTTTAACACAAGGTCACATGATAATAAATTTGAATTTCATTGGGCTAGAGAAAAGGTGGAGCTTGAAACTAAAGCTATTAAACAAAAACCAGAGGAGACACAAGATGAAGTCACAATAACATAGTCTAAGTATACATATTGGCTAGAGAAGGCCAAAAAGGCAGGTTAGACCACCTTAAAGGTATGCAAATTTTGTTGCTTTTACACTTAGTATGGCAAAAAAGATTAATGAGTAGGAACCTAGTTCATTCCATAAGATAATTAATTGTGATGAAGCGTCACAATGGGTTGATTCCATGAAAAAAGAGTTTGAATCCCTCCACAAGAATCAAACTTGGGAACTCGTTAATGAATCAATTAATCAAAAGATTGTGGATTGTAAGTGAATATTCAAAAAGAAAGATGGAGTAAGGTTCAAAGTAAGGCTTGTTGCAAAAGGATAAATACAAAGAGAATGTATTGACTTTAATGAGATTTTCCCCCTATTATGAAACAGTTTTATTCAAGTTCTTCTTACTTTGGTGTCTTTAAATGACTTGGAGTTAGAACAGCTAGGTGTGCAAACAACTTTTCTTTGTGGTGATTTGGAGGAAATGATTTATGTGTAACAATTAGAAAAGTTTGTCATACCAAGAAAAGAAAATCATGTATGTATGTTGAAGAAGTCATTATATGGGTTGAAATAGTCACCAGGCAATGATATCTCGTTTATGATTAATATTGAGTATACAAGAAATAAGTATGATAGTTGTGTTGAATTATCATAAGAATTTGCCTAACAATTCTTATATTTACTTCTTTATGTTGATGACAGGTGAATTGCATGTAAGTATCCAACTGAGATTAACAAGGTGATGACACAATTAAGTGGTTAATTTGAGATGAAAGATTTGGGACCGACTAGGAGAATTCTTGGTATGAAGATCATACGAGATTGGAAAACTAAAAGATTATGTTTATCTCAAAAGAGTTAATTAATAAAGTTCTAGAAAGATTTGGAATGTTAAATACAAAAATAGTCAGTACACCTTTTGTGGTTCAATTTAAATTTATAAAAATGTCACCACATACAAACAAAGAGGAGAAGTTCATGTCTCGAGTGCCTTACTCCAATGCAGTTGGAAGTTTGATGTATGTCATGATTTGTACTAGACCAAATATTGCATATGTAGTGAGTATTGTTAGTTGTTATATGGTTAATCCAACAAAAGCTCATTGGCAAACCATGAAATGGATTCTCAAATAGTTGGAGGGCTCAATGGATGTAGGTCTAGTGTTTGGACGAGAAACAAATGATAGTCACATTATGTTTGTGATTCTAATTATGCTAATGATATTGATTGTAAGAAGTCGTCAACTAGTTATATTTTTATGCTTAGAGGTTGTGTTATTAGTTGGTGTGTGACTTTATAGTCTATTTTTGCCTAGTCAACTACAAAGGCAAAGTATATAATAGATATAGAAGCGGTGAAGTAAACCTTATGACTTAAAGGTATCATTGGTGATATTGGCATAAGTTAGAAGGACTTTACAATGTTTTGTGATAGTCAAAGCACAATTCACTTCACAAGGAACCAAATGTATTATAAGAAGACAAAACATATTGATGTCAATATGCATTTTATTCATGATGTTACCACACAAGGTGATGTGTCGGTAGAAAAGATTGTTAATTTTGATAATTCAGTAGATGTGATGACAAAAGTTCTTCCATCAATAAATTTCGAACATTATCTAGACTTAGTTGGAGTTACAAAGGTCGCTTGACATTATCAATGGGTGGAGCAACATAGAGGAACAATGAAAGCTATATGACATATGGAATTCAAGCCAAGGTGGTGATTTGTTACGTATGGCTTGAATATGTTTTCCATATATAATAAATAGTTATAATTCATTAATTGAATTGATGGTTTAGTTGATATTAATCATTCATAACGAAAGGCTTGTGTTGGTCGTATTTTAATATAAATAAGCACATATGATTTTAACAATTCATTCAAACATAAAAGTGAAAGCAATAGGATTTAATCCCTAGAAAGCATTGTGAGGGATAAAGAACTCAAAAAATTCTTCTTTGTAATTTTATTTTATTTTTCTTAAGAATATAGATTCTTCTTAGTACCAACTATCTTTGGTATATATAGTTATATTTTTACATTAAATATGATTTTACCATAACAATGTGAGTGACGAAAACATATATTGACTACTAGATCTTACCATTAATTGTTTAAGTGGATGTGGATTCAAATCATTAAGCAAAATTTTGAATTTAAATATCGTGAAAGAATAAAATAATATGGTTAAAAAAAAATTATTCAAGGTAATTAGTTAATTTCTCAAACAGAAAATAGTTATTGATAAACTTGATGGATGTACTAATTAATGACATAGTAACTCATAACAATAATCATGAGCATCTATTTATTAACTGTATTATCCAAATTTACCACTCTCACTGTCACGTACATAAAAAAGTTCAAGATTAAAATATTTTTTAATTTATATAATTTTACTTATTTTACTTTTTAGTCTCATTATAGTTTAAAAGAAACATGTTTAACTTTTATATTTATTTTTTCAATTATTTTTAGTCTTTATAGTTTAAGATAGATATTTTTTTATCCCTATATTTACAAATTTTTAATCTAGTCTTTGTCATTAATTTTTTTTTTTGTAATATTGTCTCTTTTATGTTAATATGACAAAGATATTAATCTAATTTTTTGTTTCTAATGTTGAATTTATTTTGCTAGATTTACACTAAATTAGGTCTCTTAATGCTTAGTATCTCTTTTATACTCTTATATGCGACATCCATTGTTGAGACATATTTTTTTTACCCTAAAAAATTGAAGACTTCTGCCATATCAATACAAAATAGATAATCTTGCAAAAAAATTTAATGATAGAAACTAAGAAGATTAAAAAACTTTAATTATAGAGACTAAAAAGATTTGTTTTAAATTATAGAGACTAAAAATGATTTAAAAAGATAAATATATAAAATAAAAAGATATTTTTTAAACTATAAAGATTAAAGGTAAAATGAGTAAAGTTATATGACTTTAAAAAATATTTTAACCAAAATTTAATTAGTAGCTAATGTTGAAATCACTCAATTACTATCATAGTAAATGAGAAAGAATAGTTTCATCTTAATTATTAATTTCAAATATGAGTTTTGAGTATTAATCACATTAAATATTTAAAAGTAGAATTTTGTAATTTTAAGTGATTTCTAAAAAATTTTGGAGATCTCACATCAACTAAGAATAAGATAATAATAATATATATAATTGGGGAACAATCTTTACCTTGGAAGCCGGTTTTGTATGACTGAGTTAACCTATTAACCCATTTTCTTAAAATGATATCAGAGCATATCAAAATCTATATCTTAGTGATTGTCGATTGTTAATGAGTTTATCAAGTCATTCATTATCGGGCCGATATTGGACCATCTACAAATGTCTATACCCTAACAATTATCCATTGTTAATGAATTTATCAGGTCACTCACTTTCAAATTATTATTAAACCATCCGCAAATATTTAGTCTTGCAAACTCAACGCTCAAGATATCTAATCCTTGATGTGAGGGAGGTGTTGAAGATCTCACATTAATTATAAATAAAATCATACTAGTATATATAAATGAGAAATAATCATCATCTTATGAATCAACTTTATAAGATTAAATTAAAATTTTGACTATTTTTTTTAAAGAAAAAATACACGTGATTTTCCCAATGATCTTAATCTTCCTTTTTCCTTTTTTCCAATTTTTTTATTATTATTTTCATCCCATTGGCAACGTTAATCGGTTAATATGGATTAATAATTGATACACGAAGCATGGTAGATTGAAAGCCATGCAAGATATGGCATTTGAATTATAGACTTTACTTATTTGACTTAATTTAAGCACTTAATTAAGTTGTTCCCTTACACATCAAGTTGGCTACTACACAAGCAGAGTTACGTTTGACATCCTACCAAACTCGTGTGGGGCAGATTTAAAACGTGTCTATCAAAAGGGACAAGTCTAAAATCGGTCCTCCAATTCGGGGTCAATGTATGCACCCTCTTCTCTTGCACTTAACGTCCTCATACTAGTAATTATTTCTATATAAATTTAATCTCATGCAAATGATTAGTTAACGTTAAGATATAACTATTTCATATTTGTATATAAATTTATTTTAAAATACTCACAAGGAACTAAATGAGGGAGGTATATCAGTTTTAACCACTAAAAGTGTCGGTGGGATTGGACTAAGCAAAATTATTAGCTCCTATCCAATTGTGTTATAATTTTGAATTTAAATTTATTATTATTTTAGTTGTCCAAGGAAAACTAAACTTCAGTTTTTTTATAAATAAAATATTAAATTTGAACCTCATGAATGAAAAAGAAGTTATTAAAAAATGAGACTTCAATGAAAATACTCAATCATATTTTGCATAATAATATAATCAATAAATTTCTTTTATCATGCTATCTCTTAAGACATAGGTTAATGAAATAGTATTAAATTATTCTTAGTAGAAATTATAATAAAATTACACAAGAGAATGTACAAATAAAATTTTCAATAAAAAAAATTCTCTATATATTTATTCCTTAAGAAGTATCTTAAAGATGCTCTCAACATTTTCTTATAGTTAATAAACATGAATAATTAATTTCGTTATTTCCTCCAATTCAATAAATGATAGCAAATGAAATTATAGATTGAAAATTTTAAGATAGTGTTTTTATTTTTATTTTTTTTACGAGAATTCAAATCAATGGTTGATGTCATCATTTGATCTTTATATATATATTTTTTTGCGATACCATGATTGTTGGCCAACAGATTTTCGTACATGATGGAGATGTATTTGATCTTTATACAAGTTTGTGTGTTAATTTAGGTAAATAATTTAATTAAATACTATGCGTAAATAATTTGTTATACATGAAAAATTATTATATAAATTTAATTAACTATAAACTTATCAAAACAATTTTTTTTGCTAAATTTCATAAAAATATTATTTTAAATACTCCTTCAATATATAGATAAATCGATATTGCTTCTAAGAAAAAAGTGTTATTTGAACTCATAATTATGAAGGGCAAGTCTTTGTGTTATCCATATCCATAACTCATGAAATTAGGGTAGTGAGTGTTTAAGATATTAAGCAAGTAATGTTGGTCAAGCTCACGCTACGATATTCTCTCCACAACATTAGCCACGACAATCTCCTTTTACATTGACTTTCTGTTTTTAAATCTTATCATACAAATGCATAATTGCTTATACACATAGTCAATTAACAACTATATATCCCAGCAAAGCAATCTCAACTTTTCAACTTTACATAACATGCATTCCACTTTACTTTTTATGCACCCAATTATAAGTTAACTATGTATTTAATTCATTTTCTCCTTTGTCTTATTATTATTATTACTCATGTCCTTGAGACCCGCGAATGGTATACGAGATTCATTGTTCCTTTTTTCTTGAAAGAACTTAATTATTTTTTAGACTTATGGTATATATTTATAACAGCTTATTTCAATAAATAGAAATTTGAATTGTACGTTCATTTTCTTTTTCATGGGAGTCTCGTAGATGTACGATCGTGTTTTAAATTTTGTCCCATTTAATATTTTTTCAAATTTTAATATTTATTTTAAAAAGTAAATATTTGACAAAATACATTTTGTGCCATCTGTGTATAAGCTTTTCGTCCCAAACAGTACCCTCAATTCAATAAATTCCCTAGAATATAAATCACAGTTTGCATGCCGGAATAAGTTTCTAACTTGAGACTAATTAAAGGTTAAGAAAAATCTAAAAAAAAATTTAGCGTCAATGTTCTCATATCAAATTCATTGTTATCGTTATAATTCTTGCATATGAGGTGTCTGAATTACTAGAACAATTTAATAGTAATTTATTTTCTTATACAAATGATTCACACAGTATCAAATCTACAATAAAAAATTAATCTGCGTTTGCAGTATCAAATATTTACAATGAAAGATTAATATGTATTTACAACACGTAACTTTTACTTATCAAATATTATTTTTAACATAATATTGGGAGATTGAAATAATATATGTACATGGTATTGTTATAAAACAAGTTATAAGAATAATTTGCAGTTATATAAAAACAGTTTAATTTCATTTTCTCTTTGATTACAATACAACTTATACATAATAAGTATTTCCATGATAAAAAAAAAACCTTAAAATTAAAGTATTTAGCGAAATGTACACTTACTTTGTCTTGGTTTACAAAAAGGGTTCCCCGACCCGACGACTGTTTGTCTCTATCTTTGTCATGAACCAATATTATAAGTGTTTATATTATTATAATGATAAAGATTAAAATCATGCAACTGTTGTTCTTCACCCACTCTATAATTCATGTGCCACGTTCTCATTTCTTATATCCAAACAATTTGTCCATAGGTGGCTGCAAGAAGCTACGTTAATTTAATTTCAACGATGGACAGCTCAAGATTGCTACAGGATAACCCACGTAAGCCAATTATTAATTCTTAAATTCCTCCATAAACCCTGCTTCTTCTAAGCAGTAATTATTTGCTGTTAGGAAGTACACATCAATTCCTTGTACATATAGGAGTTAACCACCACACAAAACAAACTGTTTAAAATTATAATATTATACAATCTCACCTTAAATTAAAGTTATATGATCCGTGCTATAAGATGTAATATATAGCTAGTTTATGAAGGATCGATGTATTATTTGAAACTCGACATGACCAACTAACTAATTTTTAAGCGATAAATTATTTAAATAATACTTTTATTTTAATTTCTGTGTACCATCCATGTAAAATATTTTATAAAGTCTAAAGTATTTTAGATGAAAAAAAATTAAACATAATTAGAAAGATAGACCCCACTAAAAATAACTACTTCAACAAAGATTAATTATATTGACAAAGTCAATAAATATTTTATACTAATAACATTTATGATGATTATGGTAAAAGTTAACAAAATATGATATTTTTTATATATATATTTATAAGAATCAAATTTGGCATATTTATAGAACAACTTATTACCAACTTTTTACTCAACCAAATTAGATAAAATTTGATAAATTTGTAGTCATTTGTTATGGAATGTTCAAACCGTTAACTCATCACATCATTATAAAATAAATTGTAAGAGTTCATTGAGTTTGTTGTATAAAGATAATTTCTCTCTCTTTTATTTTATTTTATTAGACTACTAACATTATTAAATGGTAAGACATGGTAAAGTAACATGTACGTCACATGCTGCATGGACCATCTCTATGAATTTCCCCGTTATTGTAACACGAGTTGATGAGGACTATAAATCACTGAGTACTGTTCTGAAATCAAGCACAGAAATGAAGTTGCTTCTTACAACAAGTATCTGAGTTTTTATATATAGTTCTCTGGCAATCAAGGTCTCTACCAAATACGCAGAAATGGGAAGCCAGAGTTACTTGAAGGTTTTGGTTATTTGTCTCATAGCAGCATTACTTGGATCAACTCAAGCTCAATTGCAGCTTGGTTTCTATGCTAAAAGCTGTCCAAAGGCTGAACAAATCATTTTCAACTATGTTGTTGAGCATGTCCACAGAGTTCCATCACTAGCAGCTGCCCTCGTTAGACTTCATTTCCATGATTGTTTTGTCCAGGTATGCACTTCAAGTTTGTGCTTCGATTTCATTTTTATTTTTATTTTTTATTTTCTAACTCAACTAATTCAGTATAGCACATGACTTATAACAAACTCCTTTCATATTGAGTTCAATTTTTACATAAAAAAAATTCATTTTCTAATCAGTGATTATCTCTATGCATGGTCAGCACAATAAGTGATATGTTTGATAAAATTGTTGACTTATATAATAATTATTTTTAAGAAATTTTTGTATTTCCTGAAATGTTTTTACTTTTTCAATAACCTGCTATTAAAAATGTTAATTTTTTTACCTAAAAAATATCATATTAATGTTTTTACTTTGTAAATAACTAGGTATTAAAAATGTTTTATTATTGTAAAAAATATTACATTATCTTAATTTTTGTAATTAATACATTACAAATATTTGATTTTTAAGTAATATTTATAAATATTTTTAATAGTATTTATGGCCAATCAAACATATTTAGTCATTCTTAAAAATTATGATTTTTAGAATTTATGATTTTTTCACAATTGATTGATACAGACATAGAAGTTAAACTCATTTGTTAAAGTGAGGAGCTAACATGTAGCATTAATTTCAGGGTTGTGATGCATCAGTGCTACTGAACTCAACGAAAAACAACCAGGCTGAAAAGGACTCTATTCCAAATCTTACACTTCGAGGCTTTGACTTCATTGAAGGAATAAAGAGCCTTGTTGAAGCTGAATGCCCTGGGGTAGTCTCTTGTGCTGATGTCTTAGCTTTGAGCGCCAGAGACTCTATTCATGCCATTGTAAGTACTCAATTGTTTCATCCTCATCTCTAAGGAAACATGGACACTTAGAATAATAGTTTGGTGATTCATGATTGCTTGCGTACCCATTAATTTTTTGTGTTATTTTTTCTCTTTGACTTTCTCATATAGAATAGAAATGACCAATATGCTTGTTCTGTCATGGGTTTGCAGGGTGGACCCTACTGGAATGTTCCAACAGGTCGAAGGGATGGATTAATCTCTAGAGCAACAGATCCATTAGTTAGCCTTCCTGCTCCATTCCACAACCTCACCACCCTCTTATCACGCTTTGCCAATGTTGGACTTGATGTAAACGACCTTGTCTTGCTTAATGGTATGTCCAACATTCACTAACTGAAAAGTAATTAAGAAAAAATTTCAATTCTAATCGATAAAGAAAAAAGAACAACACTAAAATCATTTTTGTCATTGTCTTTGTTCCACATTATAAATTCTTTGTTTCTAATGACCAAAGTTGAAATTCCTTTAGGTGCTCACACAATTGGGATCGCACATTGCTCTACAATTGCAAATCGTCTATACAATTTTACTGGCAAGGGTGACACAGACCCAAATCTAGACAGTGAATATGCAAAAAATCTAAAGACATTAAAGTGCAAGAATATCAATGATAAAACTACACTTATTGAGCTGGACCCTGGAAGTCGTGATACATTTGATCTTGGCTTTTACAAACAAGTGGTTAAAAGAAGGGGCTTGTTCCAATCAGATGCTGCATTGCTTGATAGCTCCATCACAAGGTCTATTATCGCCAAACAACTTCAATCAACTCAAGGATTCTTTGTGGAGTTTGCCAAGTCCATAGAGAAAATGGGTAGAATCAATGTCAAGATTGGAACAGAAGGAGAGATAAGGAAACATTGTGCACGAGTGAACAACTAAAACTATATGTTGAGTAGGTGCAATTTGTATGTCTACTTTTCAACTCAATTATTATTATTATTTTTTTTTGTTTATCTATGTTATGCTAATGGTGTCTTGATATAAGAGATACCTTATGGTCCAGTTGTTTTTCCGAGTGGCAAGGGAAAGATTGGGGAGTGATTTTTAGGTTCGAAGGGAAATCAGGTTATGGTGGTAATAAGTAGAATTACGAGAGAGAATTTGTTGTAAAACATAATTTCACAATAAAGTCTCCCCTGCTACGTTGAAAACAAATTATGATTTGTTTTTCTTTTTCGAAACAAATTATGATTCAATAATAAGTTCTATTATTATTATTATTATATATTTATTGTTAATTTTTTAACTATATTATTAGTGTAAAGTATTTATCATTTCTACTAATAATTAATATTTATTGAGAAACTTAATTCATCACTTTTACTCAATTACATATTTCTTTTTACATAATTTGGTTCTTTCACCTCTCAAATTTTTCCATCACAATGTTTGAACTTGAAACCATGTTTGAGAAATTCGAATTAGAGCTTGTTGGTATTTTTTTCATCAATTTAAATTCTCAATATAAAGTGGGTGAAATCATTTAACCTAAAATGTTATTTAGAAAAACTAAATTTTTTACTTGAATTAAGAAATGTTTTATTTATTTATTTATATGTAAATTTTTAGCATGTTCTTGAATTTTAGATCTGGCATGTATTTTATCCAACAGTTTACTTCTCGCATTTTTATTATGTGTTCATTTCTTTAAGAAAAAAGTATTTCTCTAATTAAAAACACGTGTGAAGATTTATAATAACTATTTAGTGATTAAAAAAATGTTTTGTACAGTTTTTTTAGAATGTAAAAAATAGTTACTTATCGAAAAAAGCTCTAAAATTTGTTTATAAGAAAATAGGAATGTGGGCTATGGGTTTGGATTTGAAGATCCGGCCCACTCTAAGGCCCACACCCTATAAACCCTAATTTCGTGTTTCACTCTTCACTGCTTATATAATCGAACCTATAGCCCCACTCATTCTCATCTTCTTCTTCGTAGCTCATCTCGGCAATCAATCAGCGTTTAAGGGTTCGTCTTGTTTTATCATCCGGAGCCTGAATTCTCCTGAAGATTTCATCTTTACGAAATTCATTTTCGGCATTTCAATGCTTTGTGATAGTAATCTTTTGTATTTTTTCTTAATTTCTTTTGACATTAAAATTTAGGTATTATTTTTGTGCTGTGACGAGACAATTTTGTGGACTAGAGTTTCTGATCTGGGGGTTTACTCCAAAGTTGATTATTAACCCTTGGCTGTCTGAGCACACCCAATTTTTTATTATAAAGTTTTGTTTTTTCATTTGTTTTTCAATTTTAATTTTAATTTTTCTAACATTTGTGATTTTGGAACACTTATTTTGTTATTGATTTGAGAAAATGATTTGGCTTATGATGATAATTTAATTATCTTAGCGGATTTCAGTGAGATTTCTATCAATGATCTGATTGTTACACACACTGAAGCCATTCACTAATTCTAGATTTTGACTTTTGTTTTTAAATGTGCATTTTCTATTTGTTCTATTTCGTTGTACCTATGGTTATTAGTGTAGCCACAATAGGTGGTATTTGACCTTTTTGTTACCAGGCATTGTAGTAAGCAATTTTGTGTTGAGAAGTGCAATGATGAGATGAAACACCTAAGTGTTTATGGGCAGTGGACGTTACCCTAAGGTTTCGCCGTGAGCCTGTATTTTAATGACTTCTCCTTCCACTGAGCACTATGATAAATGTTAGCGGAAAAAGTGTTTGAATGAATGCGTATTAATGGTTGTATATTAGTGATTATAGTTAATTTTGAATGTCAAATATTATTGACTCTAATGTATATTATTCGCTGCGTCCATTACCAATTCTGGGGGATATCTAGTTCCTCTTGGTATAATGGCTCGGACGCAAGACCAACGATGTGGTCATCCTGATTGATGGTTTAATGACAATACCATTTGGTCTTGGAAACGCCACCAACATCATAATGGTTATAGATATAGATGAATGCAAATCCGATTCTTGTGATTCAATTTTTAGATCAATATGTAAGATTAGGTGTTTACACTTTTAATAGTTATAAACAGTATTTTACTTTAGATCTTCTCATCTTGATTTCTAAGGTTACCAAGAAATAACTCGAACTGTCAGGCGACTGCCCTGCGGATCAATCTCATAGAAAGCGTAATTCAGTGAACTTTAGATTTTCATGTGTAAAGTTAGCAACCATGTGAAATGGCATAGCAACTAAAATTCAGAGATAGAACATAGATGAACAGTTTTTACTTTAGTATAGAAGGAAACATGAAGTGCAATGACAATAAGCTCTAAACTTCCAATCTACCAAACAGAGATGAATGATTAAACGAAGTGACTTCATTTTAATTTCTAAATAATGTTTTGTCTCCATTACATATGACTAAGTGCTAATAATCAAAACATGAATGCTTATACTTTTAACAAAGCCTTTTACTTTTTTTTTTATAAAAAAAGCTGTATACCTGTACACTCTTGCAGAAGATAACATGAAAATGAAACACAGTTCTCACTTCTCAATAACGAAGACAAAAGTAACATGAGAAATGTAACATCCGATCTAAAATTGATTCTAGGCTAAAAATTTAATTTGTCCCTTATAATATTTTTTTGTTTCAATTTAGTCTCATTAATTTTTTGTCTCAATTTGGTCTCAAACTAATTTATTGGTTTTAATTTAGTCTCAAATTAATTAATTGGTTTCAATGTGGGACTTTCCGTCCAAATTGCTTTAACAATGTTAACTTTTGGCCACGTGGATATCACGTAGATGCATACGTGGATGAGAATTTTTTTAAAACACCTGGACCCAGAACGGCCCGTTCTGAAACTGGAACAGGCTGTTTTGGGGGCACTTTTGGTGTGTTAATTTTGCATCCGGAACGGCCCGTTCCAAGTGCAAAATTAACACAACGAAAATGCAACCAGGGCCCGTTCCGATTTCAGAACGGGCCGTTCCGGTTTTATTTTATTTTATTTATATATAAAATATTAATAATTTTATAAAATATATATTATTAATTATGTTTTAATTATGTTATTATATTTAATAAAATAAATATATTAATATTTTTTTATATTTTATTTTATTATGTTTATTTTATTAATTTTTATCAGTTTATTCTTTTAATCTTAAATAAGTTGTAAAAAATTATAAAGTGATATTTAAATATTTCTTCAAACAGAAAGAGAAAGAAAAAATTATTATTCTATTTATAAGATAATTATATTTCTCAAAATTATTATATTTTTTAATAAAATTAATCAAGAATATTGGTTTAATTGCATTTTTTATCTCTCTCAAGTATTACAATTGTGCAGTTTTGTGATCTCCAAGATTTTAATTGCATAATTTTAGTCCTTAAAGAATTACAATTGCGCGATTTTGGTCCTTCAATTTTTAATTGAACAATTTTAGTCCCTCGAATATCATTATAGTTGATTTTTGTTTTTCCCATTAAAAATTAATAATTTTAATATATATATATATATATAATATTTTAAAATTAAATAATTATTTATCTATTCAAATTAATGTATATTATAATTTTTGATATTATATCAATAATATTATTAATATATTTATAGATAAACTAATAATTTGATAAATATAACTTGTTATATATTAATATACTTTTACAAAAATATAAGTATATTAATTAGAAATATATATCTGATCTTATATATTTATATTTTTGTAAAAGTATATTAATATATATTAAGTTATATTTATCAAATTATTAATTTATTTATAAATATAGTAAAAATATTATTGATATTAATTTATCAGTAATATTAAAATACTAATAATATATAAATTTTATTTATTTAGTAATAATAAATATATATCATTTGATACATTAAAAAAAATAATATACGTTAATTTAAATAAACAAAAAATTATATAGTTTTAAAACATTATATATATATATATATATATATATATATTAAAATTATAAAATTATAAATTTTTAATGAGAAAGACTAAAATTGAACAATTATGATATTTAAGAGATTAAAATTGTTCAATTAAAAATTGTGAGATTAAAATTACACAACTATAATCTTTTAAGAACTGAAATTACTCAATTAAAACTTTAGAGATCAAAATTGCATAATTATAATATCAAAAACACAATTAAACAAAGAATATTTTATTCACAGTTTTGAAACGAGCCGTTCTGAATCCAGAACGGCCCGTTCTGAAAGCAGAACGGGCCGTTCTGTTTTTAGAACGCCCGTTCTGCGTCACTGATGGTGTTTTAATTTTGCAACCAGAACGGCCCGTTCCGGTTTCAGAACGAGCTGTTCCGGTCCAGGTGTTTTAAAAAAAATTCTCATCCACGTGGATGCCACGTATGCATCTACGTGGCATCCACGTGGCCAAAAGTTAACTCCGTTTAAATAATTTATTTGGACGGAAGTCCCACATTGAAACTAATTAATTAATTTGGGACTAAATTGAAACTAATTAATTAGTTTGGGACCAAATTGAGACCAAAAATTAATGAGGGACTAAATTGCAACAAAAAAAGATTATAAGGGACCAAATTAGATTTTTAGCCTTGATTTTATATAAATAAGCATTACAAAGTTCTCACTTCTCAATAACGAAGACAAAAGCAACTTGAGAAATGTAACATATATCCAACCTATAATTGATTCTATATAAATAAGCGTTACAAGTAAAAAGCATAGATTCCAATGTGTTAAACTCCGTGTATATGTAAGTTTTAACACATTGACACAGCATAACATGATGCAATGATGATCTAATGGTCACCAGCTTTGGGACTTCGTAAATAGGCAAGTAGGGGTGAGAGAAGCTCGAAGGCTGGCTGAACCTCGGAAGCCATTAATTTATACATGGCATTGGTAGCAACCAATTCTTGATTACTCAAATCCAAAGCAAGTATTGTAATAAGTAATATTAATTGCAAGGTGACAAAATTTTGCTTCTGTTATGATTGTACCACAGAAGCTATGAACTATGAAGGTATAAACTTCTCAGATTGAAAGATTTGAAAATGAAAATATTTTTGCTCATTATTCATGAAATTTATGGCCTACATCTCATTAATATCTAGATACAACAAGGGCTCTGCGCTAAAATTTCATAATTCTCCCGTTGGAAAAAAAAAATGAGAGTAATCAATACAAGCTTACAGTGTACAACAAATAAAATCATGGCTGACATCTCAAATTCAACCCCAATCACTAGCTATGAGGTTAGGAAGTTAGCAGCATCTATTCAGACTCCTTCACCAGGATGTCCCTGGTTTTTTACACTTGGACCTGCCCGTCCTCAAGAGTAGCTGCAGATATAAGGCTCTTGCCTCACCAGCCATGCCAATGATTTCTGAATGTCATATCATAGTGTTAATCACATAATTCTCATAGCATAACCCAGATCAAATCCGGATATTGGCCACACATTTGGACACCCCAAAAAACGTGCTCCTTTTTTCAGTTCAAGTTCTACATTTTACCCCTTATATACAGTGTATTATAAGGTATTGGGTGCATGGTTACAAAAATGGCGTAACTACTTAAGAAGTAAGTACATATGATCTCAGAAACTATAGAAGCTATTTTCAAAATAAAATTCTACGGCTAGAAGGTGAGCTTTATAGATTTTACAAAATTAGGTCAAGCAGAAATTCTCCCAGGGTCAAACTAAACTAGAATTGTAGCCCAATAGTAAACCCCTAGATTTCTCATCTAGTTACTAATCCACCTCCTTTTCGTCGCTCTTGTTTGAACCCTGAATCCCTTGGATTTTCATTTTCGGTAGACGGCAGTGGTTCACTCTCTAACTTTTTGATAACTAGGGCCTCTTTCTCACTTGGCATTGGAAGCTTGAACCGCTTACCGGGCTTCTTCAACTTCTCAACTGGGTCAAGGTGCTGATCCCCGAATCCTTTGGCGTTAGCTTCTATATCTACAAAATCCGTCCCTTCAACTGATAAGAGTGGCCGGTTATCGGTATCCACTAAATTAGTAGATTCATCAACAGGTTTCCCAGATTCAGAAGACCCATCATTATTAACCTTATCAAGGTCTTCTAATTTTAAGGAAGATGATGACTTGCTACTGATACTGAAATCCCTCTCCTTATGGCTTGTCCAGCGTTCACATTTAGATCTTACTTGTTGAGAATCTAGCCATTCATCATCTGAGATGTCTTTCCCATGTTTTCTGGACAGACGATGCCCTGGAATTTCATCCTCCACATGTTCTTCATCACCAGAGCCTTTCATGCCCTTCATAAACAGAAACAGAGGACCAAATATCTGTCAGTACTCAGTAATTTTTCTACATCAGCGCAAGCTCAGAAATAAAAGAATGAATTGAAAAGTATTCCATAATCACTTTTTGGTTCAAAAGAGACAGAATGAGAAAGACAAAAATGCATTTAAAATAGATGCCCAATGCTTACTAAGAATATTAAACCACACTCTTGGGAAATAAGCAACAAAATTTCACTCCTCCAAGAGTCTAAAAAGCTAGAATCCTGCTAACAACATTAACCTATCTGTTAAATACAAATGAAACATCAAGGGAATTAGAAAGTCTGGCTAAGGTCCAACTGCAGACCATGCAACCAAAAGAGAGAAAAAGAGAGTGATGAGCTTTTCAGGTCTAATCAAATATGTAGAGACTCTCGGGTAGAAGCAAATTTCTTCCGGTCACCAATCACTTGAACGACATTTCCAGAGGGATCAAGTTAAATACTGACTGATAATATCAATCAAAGAACCAATAACAATCTCTTGTCCTAAACATTAAGGACTAACTACAGCAAGGAAAAAAAAACTAGCAACTTTAAGATAATAGATTGATCCTAAGCTGTCTACATACTTAAGCACGGCTCCCATTATGCAGTTTGTTATAAATCCTAACTGGAAAAGGACAAAATTTTACTAAAAAAGGGCATATCTTCTAATGTCTACCTTCCTCCCTGATAGAAATTAGGATCACATCACTCCCTAGACATGAAGTTAGGAAAAGAGGAACCATATGAATGTGAAAATTATATATTTGTTTCCGAGCCGCCTTCCCATACAAAATATTTAACCAGGAACCAACTACTGGAAAGGGCAGAGCCACCACTTACTCTATTTATGTTCCGGCACTGATTTGCTAACTCTTCATAATTCTAGACCCACAATACTACAAGGTGCAAATAGAGATGGATAAATTTCAGATAAATCTCACATTTTAAATATATAAGCATCAACTATACCTTGTCATTGATCTCACCACTTTGATCTTTTGGACTTCTGTTGGATGTGCCTAAACTACCAAGACTACCAACAATGGGTTCTTTGCTTTTCCTTGTGCTCTCATCACACTTTCTCTCATGAACTCTTTGACTATCTAAAGAATTAGTAGCACGATCACCACGACGACCTGATTTTTCCTTCCTAGATTGCCTTTCCTCACTACTATATTGATTTCCACGAACATAAGCATCATCATGTACCTTACAATGTGGGCTTTCGCCCTTATTTCGACCCTTCCTTTTCAATTGGTCACTGGGTAGTGTTGCTTCTCTAGATTGGTATTCTTTCTGAGAAACTTTATGTTCATGCTTAGCTCTAACATGGCCAATCAATGTATTTTCTTCATCTCCTGGCCCATTTCTTACAGAACTCCGTCCCCCTCTTTCACGCGTGGATGGATGTTCTTTGTGAGGCTGTTTCACCCGACGCCACTCCTCTCTATCTCTCTTCCTATTACCCCTCTCCCTCAGTAGCTGGGCCACATTTTTTTGTTTGACAGCATATTGATCATCAAGGTTTTCTCTACTTCTTTGGTGGTCATCTCTCGTCCGTGGATCGAATGCTGAATCCCTTTCTGGCTTGTGCCAACTGACATTTTCTCTATAGCCATGCAGAACTTCTTTGCCTACATGCTCCCTCCTCAGATATTCCTCATTCTTCCTCCTCTTGCTATGGAAATACTCTACAGCTTCATGCTTATCTTTCAAGCTATCATCTCTTTCCTTGTGTCTTGGGACTCTTGACCTGACATCCTTGTCATATGGAACCCTATAGCTACCATTATCCAACTGTTTTCTTGAATGAAAGCTATCATCGTTATCGCTTCTCTCATTTTCTCTAACACTACCCCTGTCTCTCTTTCTTAGCCCATCATTTTTAATCCTTCTGCCATAGAGATCATCATCTCTACGTGCCCAATCCATGTCAGAGCCAACCCTATCTCTTTGACAATCAAATCCATCAATCTTTGTGTGTGATTGATGAGCCAAGCTAGGCTGCCGGTCCTTGTAAGGGTATGGATCCTCTCTACTTTTAATTACCTTACCATTTTTCTCAGCTTTTTGCTTTTCATCATGCTCTCTTCTATGGAATACCTGCTCATTTTCTTCAGGTTGTGGTCTAATGCTACCCAGATGAACAGACCGTGGATCCTGAACTACTTCTAAACCAGCCCATTGTTTATGATAATCCCTGCTGCTTTCTGATTTTGCTTTGCTGTTATCACTGCTTCTTACAGCTTTTGAGTCCTCCCAATCACTGCCATCGCCAAGCAAGTGTTGCTCAAGTAGAGATGTTACCTTCTGTCTCTCTGCTATCTCATCCTTAACTGTATCTCTGTTGTCAACTGTATTTAAATCAATGTCTTCCTTTTCCGACTTTGAACTTCCATCAGCTGTCCCAGTTTCCTCAAGCTGCTTGTTCCCTATGCTGGACTCTTCTACATTCTCAATGGCAGGAGATGACAAGTGCACACAATGTCTATCTTCCATGCTTTCAACTGAATCTTCTTTTTTACTGTCAACAATTGTCATTTCTTGACTACAAGTAACACAAGGAGACTGATCACATACTCTTCCTAGCACTTGCCTGCAAATAGGAAAAAGAGATGGTGTTAGTGAATTGCATATTAAAACAACTGAGCCTATTAGTTTCATATTTTCACCAAAAGCCACCAGAATATGCAAAGAAAATTACAAAATAAGTTGTTATCCTTAAAAATGAAAATTTCAATTAATACACCAAAAGCTTTTACACTTGAAAATCATTTCTTCAGGTAAGGTTCTAAGCATCTAACAAGTTGTTGGACAATCCTTTTCTTTTCATTTTTAAATATAAATTGGACAATAATTTTTTTTACCAGCTTCTACATTGAGTGGTCATCATATGAGCTTGATCTTAGATTCAACTCTTTTTTTTTTCTCTCTAACAGGAGTTAAATGTTTTATTGTGCTGCATATAATGTTCTGATACGACATGGAAAGTTTATGTGAGAAGGAATAAGCAGACATAGACCTACTTGGCCTGAATCAATAGTGTTTGCGACGTAATTGTGCTTTTAGGTAAATCTTTATGGATCTGAGTTATCATTTTTGTGTACTATTTCTTTCTTTATGCAAATATTTAGACAAGTTATAAATGATGTGACAGTTAATGCATGATGCTTTGTGTATGGATGTCTATCCAATGTAAAGGAAAATAATAAAACAACAAAGTACAACATTGGTAAAAAAACACAGGCACTGTAGGACCTGGTATTTTGAGGCCTACAATAAGAGTATTCAATTGGCTATTCCAGGGGAAAAGGCAAATTTTCTTCTCCGGGTATGTTAGTAGGATTGGCTTTAATATGCACAGAATTCTTCCCACCAGTTATCTCTTTTGACCATTGAAATGCTTAGATTCTAACCTTGTAATTTCGTGTCCAACTACATGATCTTCACTAAAATCCTCACTCTGGTGTTCAATGCCATCTTGTTGATCTTGAACATCAATTCTTGTACAGGAATCATCTTCAACTGGATCCTGTAAAACAATCTGTTCGCCAAAATACTGAGTAACAAATACAATGCACATGAAGGATGCAACATAAAAAAGAGTAATCTATGCTTATCGACTATAGCTCAAATACCTCAATGATTGCATCTGAATCACGGATTCGAGGAGGTCGTGTGTCAATAGAAGGAAGACGATCACCAGAACCACTTTCCACCTGTATTGCTCTCCCAGTTGGCTGGTAAATAATGAATCAATATAAAAGAGTTTCCAGCAAGAAAGTAATAAAAGCAGAAAATACTATAAATATTTTATACTGTGTTGACCAGACACAAGCAGACCAAGAGGCCAGAAGAAAACAGGTATCTGGCCCTATTAGAGAGGAATTCTATAAAATGATAGAAAATAATCTTCATGATAAAAATGTGTTTAAGAAAAATACATACAACTGGTGCTCGCATAGGTCCAGAACCTTTTATGAGATCCTTTTGTCCAACATCTAACTTTACAGAATTAGCATTATCAACAGGAACATCATGTATACCAGAAGCTGCAGCTAATTCAGGGGGCAAATCTGGATCATAGTCCTGAAATGAAATGAAGTATATGATTTAATTAATTTATTTATTTTAAAATAAGCAGTTGACCAAAACAACTTGGGACAAATGTGATAAGGAACTACATTTAACAAACACTAGCATCATTACCTGCTCTGTTCGACCACTCTCATAAACATGGATCTTGCTTTGCAACGTAGACTCCAGGCGTAGTTGTTCCTGTGAAGTCATACAAGGATTTTCTTAGTCTACACTAAATTTCAGTTGGAAAATAACATATGCCAAAAAAATTACCAGTTGTTTGCAATAATCTTTCCAAGTGTCTTCATTCAAACCAAAGTTGAAAAATTCTGATACATCAACACCAGGATATTTCCATGGTTTCTCCTCAAAACTACCAATACCAACATCAAATATAGTCCTGAAAATAATTGACTAGTTAAATAAACAATCACTGGGAGACACGTCAATATAGTAAAATGGGGGCAAATTGATTAAAGCATCAAATTAGTGGGAGTTAAAGAATCTTGAAAATGAGATATAGCTGCACTTTAAGATTCAAACTCAATAGAATGAGGTGCGTAATGAAAAGTTCCATAAAAAAGAGAATATCTTATTGATTAGCAAGGTCACTTGGCAAAGAAAATGTTAATCCAAAGGAAAGCACACAGATAAACTAATAAAATGGAGGTACAAGGATTAAGGAGATATGCCTCAAACAAATACATGTAAACAACATCATTCAAAGGAAAATGAATAATGTTCTTGGTTAACTTAGTAACCTGACAACTCTTGCATGCAATATAATAGATTATCAATTTATCATAAAGTTCATTTACTCACCATATCTACACTTTATACTTCAAATCAAAATTACCCAAAAGCTAGACATGTTCATAGAGATCCATAGGTAAATGAAAAGAACAAAGATTATTAGTCTCCGTCCACTCTACAAGCACATGTTTAGGATTCCAAACACTGCTCCCCTATATGCAGTGCTACTCAAATGCTTCAAAAACAAAAAAAAAAGGCTTTCTAGTTAGCAATTGACAACAGTCTCTGTGTTTGGTGTCTTAATACAACTAGAGACAAAATAAAATTATCGATTAAAATTTACTTGTGAGAAGGAAGCGTGAATTCCAATCCACCACCAAAACCTCGCCCTGCTGCATTGTTTCCCCAAATAGGTAATCCAGGACCTGCTTGAAAACCTTTTGGCATGGAAGCAGCACCTTTTATTCCAGTTGGTCTCCAGTCCCCTCTGCCATGACCAGCCACAGAAATCATGTTATCTAGTGGACGAATCTGACCAGGAGGACCTCCTGGAGTGGAACTAGTTGCCGCAGGTATTGGTGCTGCACCAGGCCTGACATACTACAATACAATTAAAACAAAAATGAAAAATGCAAATCATTAGATATTTGATTCTTTTCCATTTCGTAAACCACAATAATTCTTAAACCAAGCAGACAACTTTTCTGAGTCCAGAGTAAATGAAAGATTTAACTGTGATGAAAGAAATACAGCTAGACTCTTCTCTTCAATAAATATTAGCTTTAGTCCTACATCGATTAGAAATATGGTTAAAGTAGAGCTTATAAAGCTTGGATAATCTTCGTCTTACAAGTTGATTCTATATGGTTAAATTAGATCCTAAGCCCAAATTCAAAGATGGTTATTAAGAATCACAAATTTAATGGGTCCCGCATCTTATTTGATGGGTTTCTCTCCTATTAGTTTCATATTTTCACCTCTAGAATGATTTTTATATCTCACATGTCTCTTCACACAGGACTGACAGGAGTCATTTGGGCTTTAAGCATGGAAATGCACAAGCCAAACCTAACTTGCGCTGAAATTCAACTATTATTTAATTATTTAGAAGGATGGGGCCAGCAAGGATTGAACTCTTGAGTATTTGCTCGTAAAAACTGTGATACCATGGTCCTGTTTGGATAAACTTTTCCAATAACAATAGAAGATAATAAGGAAGTAAAATGAATAGAGGTTTTCCCATTTGTTAAAATCAACTTATGCACTTCACCTTTTAGATAAGTTTGACGTGAGAGCTTCTATAGAAGTTAAGTATATAAGCCAATTTTAATTATATGAGAAGCTCAATTCATATTTCCTTCTTATTTGTTTCTTTATAAGTGCTTATAGAGACAAATTTATCCGAAAAAAAGATCTATGTCAAGGACCAAATATCTCAAAAGCTTATGCTAGGTGAAGGTTTATGAATGGTCTTTATATTTATGAGTGGGTCGACTCGTTAATTAGATGTCAAATTCAGAATCATAGTATAGCTTCCCCTATTAACTTGTACTATACATTCACAATTATGCAGTATTTAGAATTTCGGTGCTCAATTTTCATAGCTTTTCTCAATTCATGTAACAAAAATGGTTAAGGTGGTTTGGACATGTGCGAAAAAGGAAACTAGAAACATCAGTAAGAAGAATAAATTGCATGATTTTTAGTCTTGTGAAAAAGGGATAATGAGAGACCATGCAGGACATTGAAAGTTGTGAAAAGGAATTTCATGGTGATCCTGGTCCCTATAGATTCACCTAGTGGGGTAAAACTTTTTAGCCTCATCATATGTCACTTTTTAGTCAAAGAACTTGATTTTTAATTGAGCCCAATAAATTTGTGTGATCCATATAGCTGATTCACCTAGTGGGGTAAAACATTTGTTGTTGTCATCGTCGTCTTGATTCAAGTAACAAAGATATAAAGATCAAGGGGTTTCTATTCTCCAGAAAGTCTAAAAGATTGATGATAGTTTCACCAAAGGAATAATTCAGCAAAACTGTTCTGTAGTTGCACCACCTTATGAAGGAGCATTTAAGTAGATTAAAATGAGAGGAAGCTGTAAATAAATTTTTTTTTTTTTTAAAAAGTTAACGTAAACTTGGTTTAATATTTAGTGTAACCACATATTGGTCTAGCATCAAGCATACCCCACACCTCTTCCTTGAAAAGAAAACTAAAGAACAAGGGAGAAAGAAAGTTAAAGTTAAGTTTCAAGATCTGGCAACTGCCAAATGCAAAGGCATAGGATTACCAAAGATCAGGAAACACTAAGATTGCATTTTACACTTCAAAGATGCTGCCACTCAGGAAATAACTGTCATTCACAACTATACAATTTGAGAGAGTATAAGTTAATTTTAGCTTATTTCAAAAAAAAATTTCTATGAGTGCTTATGAAGAAAGTTTATCCAAACAATATTATAATTATTTTTCCTTTTTATTCACATTTAACGAGAAGAGAAATGCTAGGAATACTATTTGACATACCTTTTTAAACACATATTGACTTATTGATTAAAATTTATTAAAAATCACAAAATTTAGTGAGTCTCATACCCTATTTAATGAATTTCTCTCATTATTTTGTAATTTTAATGAATTTTATCAAAAAAGAAAAAGTGTGTTAAGACGAGTGTGTTGTTAACATTCCTCATCATTAGCAATGATAAAAACACTATCTGCCACAATCTTTTAAACATACCTCTCTTGTTGGTTAAATTTTTTTAGAAATCACAAATAACTTGGTGGGTCATGCACTATTTAGTGAATCTCAAGCATGATTTTGTAGTTTTCAATGAATTTTAAACAAAGAGTGTGTTAAGAAAAGTGCTCTAAGGAATGTTGCTAACATTCTCTTCATGAGAAATGCTAGAAACACACTTTGACACATTCCTATTATTAGTTGAAATTTATTGGAAAAATTTTGATGGGTGTCACTATTTAGTTCATATACCAACTAAGCTTCCAAAAAATATGTCAAGGTACCGAGTAATTCAGATACCATACAAAACATCGCCACATAAAGTTATCATTGCTCGATATATTTTTTGCAATCTGCATGACAACTAATATCTATGATCGTTTGGTGCCTGAATCCAAGGCTCAGCTAGTGTACCCAAAAGGAACGTAAAAAGGGATATTAAAAATTAAATTAAATTAAACTCTTTCCATTGGTGCAAGTCCCAGTAAATTAATAAGTAACATTAGTAATAACAGATGAAAGATTACAAAATCTTTTCCACTGGCTTCTTTTTTCCACTATTCACAACAATAGAAACACACAGCGCGAGCTGAATTGAATGACCAAACTTCATTTACTGCTATGCGTAAGTACAATTACAAGGCCACTGACCTTAAACTGGGAATGAAAGGGATGATGATGATGAAGATAACCCTGGTTGCTGTACCCAACTTTTGGCGCCAGTGCCTTCGCTGACTCTCCCACGTCCACCGAATTCCCGCCCCAATCCTGCTCCTCGGCGTCGGCGGCGATATCCACGGCGCCGTCTTGGCCGGGCGCGGGCGGCGTGAGGCTGTTGTCGTCCAGCACAATCTGCAAATCATCCTCGCTTTCATCGCTATCGTCCCAATCATGGCCCTGGCCGATTGTTCTGGAAGCTTCTTGGGCGGCGTCCTCGATGTCGAATTTGATGTCTCTGTGGGCATGGGGTGGTTGTTGGCGGTGAATGGGTTCGGCATTGAAGGGTTGAAGGACGTCTGCGTATAAATCACCGAACTCGTCATCTTCTTCCATGGCTGGGAGAAGAGTTTTGAGGATGAAAGAGAGGGTTTTGCTGCGAGTTTTGGGAAATGGCAAAGTGCCAAACCCCAATCTTCGTCACCTTCTTAAACTGCCCTTTTATAAGCATACATTCATTCATATGCTAATAAAATAAGGCTATTTTGGTATATTTATTTTTTATTAGTCTCAAAGTTTTTACACTGTTTTGACATGTAATAAATTATGAACAAAAACGAATGGAGTAAAATATAATAATAAATGATAGTTGTATAAATTGTTATACAATATTACAAAAGCTACCATTAAAGTATATCTTATAATATGATTTTAAAATAAATAGAACATATGCCATATTATTAAAAAAATATCATTTATTAAGTCATGAGATGAAAGGATTTTTTGGTACCCTCCATCTTTCTTGTTTACCGTAGATATATTTACCAACAAATGCAATTACATGATCTATGATCTACAAGTAAGTTATTTTAAGAATTTTAGTTCGTGTAATGAATGATCTACAAGTAAGTTATTTCAATGCAAATTTTAGTTTACATAAATCAGAGATAAGATAAATGAAAATTTTTTAAAATTGAATTAAACTCATTTATTTTTTAAAATATTGTAATTTCATTTTAAAAAGATTAATTCATCACTAATATTATAATATTTTAATTTTTCACTTGCATATTTTTTAATAAGTTAAGATATTATAAGTTATATTTAATTATATTATATGATGATATATTTTTATTGGTATTTTATTATATTTCATTTTATTTTTGGATTTTTTTAATATATATATATATATATATATATATATATATATATATATATATATTAATGTAACTTTTGATTGAATCATAACTATTCAGGTAAAAGTTATTGATCCATTAGTGAATCTTGGGATAGCATGTAAGACTCCTTCCACAAGTCTCTCTCTCATTTTTCCCTTCCTTCCATTACTCTCTTCTCATTACCTTTCTTGGCTGAAATATGAATGTTAGGGTTTGATTTGGAAGGTGGAGCTGTTGAGAATCAAGAAGAGCAGCAAAACTAGTCTTCCTCCCCGAAACAATTTCATTTCTCTTATTCTTCTTCTTCTCCTCCCCGAAAGCTCAAAACCGAAATTTTTCTCCCTTCGAGGTAAGGGAAGCTAGAGTTTGTTGATTTTGGGACAAAATATTGTATTGTTGCAACAAATTGCTGGTTGCATGTTGATTAAATTGGAGTTTGTGGAATTAGAAAGAGGGGTTTTAAGTTGTTTGAAGAATGTGATGGATTGGGTCAGATTTCTTGTTGCACGTGGGGTTTGTGATGTTTTCTGAGTTGCATGTTGATGGTATGACTGTTTTCTTGCAAATGTAGGTGTTGGGTCCCTTCGATTTGTAAGTTTTGATGGATTTTGGGTGAAAAACATGTGGGAAGCCATGGAAGGGTAGAAAGTTTAATTTGAAGCGCTGAATTAAGTGCTGCATAGTGCTACATTTCTGGGGCTAGATGACCGAATTTAGTTTTAGAATCTTCATGAAAGTTGTAGCCTTGGATGTTAGATTTCCAATGGAACCGGAATCACCTAAAAAGAAGGTTTGGAACTCTAGATATGGTTGTTTTAGTGAACAGGGGTCAAGCTGTCAACATTGGTTGTAGCTGTTGCGGTTTTTTAAAATTTTTAACAAAGTAAATGATAGAATTAGGACTATATTTCTTCATAAGAGTTGTAAGAAATCTTCTTATCTTTAATATGAGATAAGGATGATAATGATAGGAGTAGTATAACTCCATTTATGGTTGTTTTAGTGAACAGGGGTTAAGTTGTCAGCAATGGTTGTAGCTATTGCGGTTCTTAACATTTTTAACAAGGTAGATGATGAAATTAGGACTTGGTGTCTTCATGAGAGTTGTAGGAAATCTTCTTATATTTCATATGATATAAGTATGAGAATGATAAGAGTAGTATAACTTCATATATGTTGTTTTATGTGAAGGCTGTCATTTCACAATAAATGATTTGGTTAAGTTGAAAGTTGTTTTGGGTGCTTAGGTTAATTTATGTTGTTTACGTCTATGAGTTGGCATGATAAATGAGTTGTAAATATGTAGTATGAGTTGTGTTATGTGATGAAAATGTTATGTGATGATATATAATGATAAAATATTGATTAATGATGTTGTTAGTGATGCTTTTGTGATGAATATGAGATGTAAACGAGATGTATGAGTAACTATTATGTGTTGTGAATGTTGTAAATGGTTAGTGATGATTGCATAGCATGGGTTGATGTGTTTGTGTTGAAAGATGATGTTGTGTAGCATGATGAGGATACTTAGTAGTGAGATGAGAGATGCATGTTGTAGCTAAGTTGTGAAGTTGTATAGTTGTGTAGTTGTGTAGGGGTGCTAAATGAGTTGAAGAGTTATGCGTTGAGTGAGTTATTGTACGAAATAAAAATGTGTTGAATATGTGGTATGTTGTTGAAGTTGTTTACAAGTTGTGTGTTGACTATTTATATGTTGTGAAATATGATGAGATGATCTAGTTGAGTTCTGTGAAGTGCATGATGATAATTTTATGAGTTGTAAGAAGCATGATGTGAAGTGTGTAGATGTGTTGATATGATACAAAAGTTATTAGTAGACTGTGTTGCTAAGTTGTTATATGAGAGTTGTATGTTGTTATAAAGTTGTATGTTATACTATGCATTGAAAAGATATTACTTTGTGATAGTTGAGCTGTAAATTGTGAGTTGAGCTATTAAGTTGTTGAGTTGATTGTATTGTTTAAAGTTAAAATGAATTGATACATAGTTGAGTTGACGAGATGATAATTGTGTTGTTGTGCTGTGATGATGAGTTGTTGATCACTAGGACTAGGGGAGATGTTTTCGAAGTTGCTTATCCCATTGTGTGGATTGAGAGTGTTGTGGTGCTTTGAGAGCCCAATTTGTTGAAAAACCCTCCTTAAAAAGTTGTCTCTTGAAGTGGATGATGTGTTATTCTATTCTAAGACTTAATTGATCCTGTGTGTGGGCAAGGTCAAGGCACACGTGTATGAAGTGACCATGGTATAGGGGTCAAGTCGAGCTATATTGATTACAAGTGGTCAATTCAAGTAAAGTACGAAGTTGAGAACTTAGTTCGTAACCGAGTATCGGAGGGTTGTAGTATTTGGGGAATAGTTAGTAGGCTAATCCCATATGTGACTTAGTTGAGCTAGCTAATGCCATGGTAGGCCTAAACCTAACTGTCCTATCCTGACATAGTACTATACTTTCTTGTTTAAGTGGCAAAGTCTGAGAGACCGTTATCGTGTTGTGAATTTTTATCCAAATTTGTTGTTTACCTAGCAAATCCAAAAAGGTTACCTGTTGTTGGTTCGGTAGGACCTAATCACTTAGACTGCTCACCCTGTGTTGTAGGAGATCTCTGAGTTGAAATGTGTGACGATGCATATGTGTTGATGAGTTGATATTGTGATGATATGAGTTGTATGTGTTGGTGTGTTGTGAAGGTGCTGTTGAGATGTATGTTGTCTATATGTTGTGTGTCGCTTGATGAAATAGTTGTTATTGTTGGTAGTGACGTTGTGTTGCAGGTTACTTTTATATTCATATGTTGTTTTAGTATTATGTGTTGTAGGTTGAACAAGTATGATGATGATGATGATAGCATTGTTAGATTACCTATGTTGTAAGTTGCTTTTAAATACATGTGTTGTTGAGAGGTATGTAATACATGTGTTGTTTGTTGTTATGTTGAATATGGTGACTATTATGATGAGTTGTATATTGGTTTATGTTACATGTTTTACACATATGTGTTGATGTGTTGATAATGTGTTGATCAACGTTTAATATGTTGGAATTAAATTGAAATGATGTTGAGATGTGTGGTATATATGTTGTTTGTTACTTGTGTTGGATGTGAAGATGATTGTATAGTTGTTGTGTTGCTTATTTAATTTTTATGAGTTGTTTATTTTTTCTAGCTTACCCTTACATGTTTCCATGTGGTTTAGACTGCAATGATCATGTATGCGATGATCATACGATGTATAAGAGCAATGCATGGATAGCCTGAAAGATAACTACTAGAGGCAATAAGAGATACCTGGAGTGGATGTTTCTTTTGTAGACTACCTTATAGTAACATATTTTGTTATATATAGTTGAATGTTTTTTGTTGCTTACTTAGCAACTTGTGTTGTAAATATCTTATTATACTATTTTAGTATATATTTCATTAGTGTGTTATATTGTTCCGTAATGTGATGGTGAAGATTAATCATTACATAGAAAATTTAGTTGATTTAGAGAAGATGAGAGAAAGAGAGTAAAGGAAGAAAGAGAGAAAAGAAAAAGAAAAAGCAAAATTCATCATTTAAAATAATCTATTTAAAAAATTGTTAATTGACATCGGATTTAACGTATTTTTTAAAAAAAAAACACTAATTATTTTAATTATCTATCATCAAATTATTTTGATATATTTTAAATTTTTCTTTAATTATCTTAATTAAATATTATATAATTTTTTTACATTAAAATTTTAATTAAATATTATAAAACTTTTTTATAATAATTTTTTTTTAAAAATTCTTCAAAATCTTAGTTCAATACTTCTCTCCGAAAAAAGCTCCAGGAACAATGCAGGATGAAGTGCGAAAATATGACATTTTTTTTTGTGTTCATTTCTCTCAGAGAAAAGTATTTCTCTAATTAAAAATACGTGCGGAAAATTATAATAACTGATTAAAAAACAAAAGAAAATATTAATTCATTTTTTAAAAATAAAAAATGACTAAATTATATTTTTAATTTCTCTATTTATTTTAAATTTCAGTTTAATCTTATCATTTTTAAAAGATTTAAATTAATTTTTTAATTTTCAAAAAATGTCTAATATTATATTTTCATTTAAATTAACATTAATGGTATTGATAAAGTTAAATAAAAGAATAATATTAAATATTTTTCTAAAATTAAAGAATTAAGTTAAATATTTTAAAAAATTTAATTTAATCATCTAATTTTTAAATAATATTTAATATTATCCTTTATCAAATTTTATTAATATTGTTAATGTGAATTAGATAAAAAAAATATTAAATATTTTTAAAAATTTAAAAGATATAAATTAAATTAGTTAAAAATAGTGAGATCAAATTAAATTTATAAAAATAAAAAAATATGTAGTTTAGTCAATATAAATAAGATAGTTAGTTATCGGAAAAAGCTCTAAAATTTGTATATGAAAAAATAGGGATGTGGACTATGGATTCGGAGTTTAAGATCCGGCCCACTCTAAGGCCCACACCCTATAAACCCTAATTTGGACTTTCTCTCTTCACTGCCTTTATAATCGAACTCATGCTCATTTTTCTTCGTCGCTCATCTCCGCAACCAAGTACCGTTTAAGGGTTCGTTTCGTTTTGTCACCCGGAACCTGAATTTTCCTAAAGTTTTCATCTTTACGAGATTCATTTTCCGTATCTCAATGGTTTGTGGTAGTAATCTCTTTTTTATTTTCTTAATTTCTTTTGAAATTAATTTTTTTAGGTATTATTTTTGTGCTGTGACGAGGCAATTTTGTGGACTAGAGTTTCTGATCTGGGAATTTACTCAGAAGTTGATTATTAACCCTTGGCTGTCTGAGCACACCCAATTTTAAAAAAAAGTTTCATTTTTTTTTCATTTGTTTTTCAATTTCAATTTTAATTTTTCTATCAATGATTGTGCAACACTTGTTTTGTTAAATTGGTCTGAGAAAATAATTCGGCTCATGATGATGATTTAATTATCTTAGCGAATTTCAGTGAGATTTCTATCAATGATCTGATTGTTACACACACTGAAGCCATTTTCTATTCCTGAATTTTGACTTTTGTTTTTCAAATGTGTATTTGCTAATTGTTCTATGTTGTTGTCATTGTAGTAAGCAATTTTTGTGTGTTGAGAAGTGCAATGATGAGATGAAACACGTAAGTGTTTATTGGCAGTGGACGTTACCTTAAGGTTTCGCCGTGAGCCTATATTTTAACGACTTCTCCTTCCACTGAGCACAATCACAAATGTTAGTGGAAAAAGTATTTGAATGAATGATTATTAATGGTTTGTATATTAGAGAATATAGTTAATTTTGAATATAATATATCATTGATTGTAGTGTATATTTTTCTTTGCGTCCATTACCAATTCTGGGGGATATCTAGTTCCTCTTGGTATAATGGCTTGGACGCAATATCAATAATGTGGTCATCCTGATTGATGGTTTAGTAACTATACCATATGGTCTTGGAAACGCCACAAACATTATAATAGTTATAGATATTGATGAATGCAAGTTTTATCTTGTGAAGAATGTGATTATATGAAGATTTGTGTGCTGTGACGAGACAATTTTGTGGACTAGAGTTTCTGATCTGGGTGCATACTCAGAAGTTGATTGAGAAACCCTTGGCTGTCTGAGTACACCAAATTATACTGTTAACAATTTTGTTTTTTGTTTTTCTATTATGTATGTTGTTGGAGCATTCATGTATTTTTCTGATATCATTATTTTGGCAAGTGATAATTTTGTTAAATTGGCTATAGAAAAAAAAAATTGGCTTATGATGAAAGTTTAATTATCTTAAGCGGATTTCAGTGAGATTTTTATCAATGATCTGATTGTTACACACACTGAAGCCTATCTGCCTATGTGTAAATTTCATTATAATTCCTGTTTTGAATTGTGCTTTTTAGAAACATTATATCATTATATGTCGTAGCGCGCATTTGAGAATCAGTTTAGTTCAATTCTTTTAGGGTTTATTATATGTGCTTTTTTTCTGCATTAAAATGTGTATTTTTCAGTGGAAAGTAGGTTTAGATGGTATTCAAGTAGAGTTAATCATCTATTTAATTGTGTTATATCATTGTTAAAAGTATATATATATATAGTGACATGGTACAATTAAAAGATTTAATTAGATGTCAGTGTAAAAAGTAAATATCTATACACTATTAAGTGATTAACTCATCCTATTTTGGAGATAACTCTGATGGAGAATTTTTTTAAATGTCATGGAAGTATAATTCTATGCTAGTCGACAGTTGGAACTAAAGATGGTTTTCTTTTTTATACTAAGGAACTAAAGATGTTTAAAAATATAAATTGAACCGATTCGGGTGATAAAAATTGAATTATTTTGAGGAAAAAGGTTACTGATTTATTTTATAAAATTGAATCCGATATTTAATTTTTTAAAAAACTGTTTCATTATAAGAAGAAATATTGAATTGATATATTTTATAAGATTTATTTGGTTTTTTTTTTATAAATTGAATTAAATTGTTTTTGGATTGGTTGCTCAAATAGTCGGACCGTGAGTTTTTTTTTTGAAAAAAAATAAAGAACCGATCTATTTTATATGAAAAGAAAAATCGGTTTGAACTGCTTCTATAATTTGAACAAAAAACGCCCTAATTTGAAATCGAGATTAAGGCTTGATTCGAAATTGAGACTATTTAGAAGGTTTTATTTATACTATTTAATGAAGAGCAAAACTTAAAAAGAGATATAAATGAACAGAAATTGAAATGAAATAACAGAAATTGAATGTTTTCCTGAGATGAGAGGTAAGAAAAAAGGTACTTGTGAACTGTGATCTTATTAAGGAATGAATCTGATTTGTCTGTATAAAAAACCTTTTTTGCACTTTATTACTTTCTTTTTTTTATTATACTAATTACTTTTTAAAAAATCTCTTGTATTAATTATTTTTTCTTTTATTAATTAGAGCAATTTTAATGAGATTTGTTTGTCTTATCGATTTCTTGTTATTGGAAGGCTCTGATGTGACAACATGATTTGTTTGAAGAAGAGAGAGAGTTATTTTCTCAAGCAGTTCCTTATTAGATTTCAAGCAGATTTTATTGAACATATTTGAGAATGTTTCGAAAATAATAATGATGAAAATTAATTTCTTATAATGTTTATGTATTTATTATTATTTTATTTTATTTTTAATATCTATTTATTGTGTATTTTTTATCGTAATTTATTTTTTTTATTGTAGTGCAATTATCTTTTTTAATAAAAATTTAAATTTAGTTCATTAATTATTAGAAAAAAAATTTTAAAAGAATTTTTTAAAGTTTCTTACCATTTGAGTAAATTTGTGTAACTTGTTTAATGCTGACATAGCACACTTGAGACTATTTTTTTTTTATTTTTCAATTTATGAATGAGTTGCTTCCATTAGAGATGACTTTAGTAATTTTGTAATTAAAAGTTAACTTGTATCACTTTGATGGTAAATTTTGTAATTAAAAGTTAACTTGTACCACTTTGATGGTAAATTTTGTAATTAAAAATTAACTTGTATCACTTTGATTTTGTAATTAAAAGTTAACTTGTATCACTTTGATGGTAACTAAACTACTTAGATAGACTCACACTAATGAAATAATATTATAATGATGATGTAATAAAATTGATCATGTGATATTGACACGATAATAAAATATCAAATTTATTTAAAATAAAAATTTAAAAATTGACTTATATGAACTATAACTCATGATTATCATTTTAAAATTTACAATTTAAACTATTTAGGGACTTAACTTTATTATTATTATTATTATTATTATTATTATAACTTGAATAACATATTATATATAATATTACTGTTTGAATTATTTTTTTTTTTTTAAATTTAATCTAATATTAACCTAGTTTAAAATTAATAAATAATAAATTCACTTAATAAAAATAATATTTATTTTAATAAATTTATTATTTAATATATTTTTATGCATTAAATATAAATATACAATCAATTTTTGTCATTTATTCCTTTTTCAACCATTTTTTTTCTTTTTCAATACACCAATAAAGTTGTATTGTCTTTTTCAATATTATAAATTTATATTATTCTATGAAAAATATTTTATATAATATACATACTAATATTATTACTATATTTTTTATTCTAATAATATAAATTTTATTTTTTAATGTTTTTATCCAATAAATATAATATAAAATAAATTATTATATTAAATAATATATACTAATATTATATTATTTATTTTATGTTTTATTTGTTACGATTTGTTTTATATTATATAAAAACTATATTAAATAGTATGTTATATAACTAATTTACTAATAAAAGTAATATTTTACTAAATAATTTATTATTCATTATTTTTAAATCATATTGTTTTATGCCAATTTTAAACTAGATTATCATTTGATAAGAATTTTAAAAATTAATAATTAACTTGAATAATAATGTTACATATAATATTTTATTCAAGTTATATTGATAAAAGTTAAGTTACTCAATGGTTAATACTTAATATGATGATTTTTATATTAAGGTAGTCGCTTCTAATTCGTATAAGGTTATTTTTTTAATTTTTTTTTTCAATAAATCTTATATTTTCATGTCATGTCAACACCATATTACTAAAGAGCATCACTACTAGAGTTTCTTATCATCAATCCATATGGGTCGCCATGTTAACATTAGCATCATGTCACAATTTAATTGACAAAAAATACTAAAATTGTGTAATTTTAAAAATTGGAAGATCAAAATTGTGTGATTAAAAAATGAAGGAACAAAAAAATGTGAATTGAAAATTATAGGAGGATAAGTGGTGCAATTTAGCCTTTTAAATTGATTATTTTGGTAGGAAAAAATTACTAGAATGAGAAATAGTTAATTTTGAAAATATTATAAATAATTTTGGAAAAATAGTTTAAATTGATAGTTTTAATATTATTAATTGAATTATTCAATTTTCTAACTAAGTCTCTTACCCCAATAGTTGTGTCCTACCCTTTGAGAAGGAGTTATTAGGTGATTTTGGCAAATGCACTAGAGTCACACAAATAATCAGTCATAAGTAGATATCGTCTCCTAAAAAACTTGTGTAATACACGATAATAAATACATTCAATAATTAATTTAGACTAAAGAATATTCATTAATTAACATTAATTTATAAAAGAAATAAAATCTATGTAAAAGAAAGATAAGTTCTTTTTAGTATTTTTCAAATACTTAATTAACATTAAGTATTTTGTTCTAATTTAAGATTATAAAAGATACTTTTCAATACCTAATAAATCAAATATCAAGCTATGGTTAATCACTCCACAATAAGTATTAAGAGTGGAAACAAAATATTAACATTAAAATGGAAAGACATATATAATAATAATAATAATAATAATAATAATAATAATAATAATAATAATAATAATAATAATAATAATAAAATACAAGTTACATGAGTTTGGTTAGTTACATTTAGTCCCAACAAGGATGGAATTAGCTCTTCTTATCACAAAGAACACAAAATAAAAAAATAAAGTGATTCATAAAAATTGGAGACCCAAGAAGAAGCTTCAAGATGATAAATGAAGCACTAGTAACACTTCAAAGACCCCCAAATCCAAAAGTGAAAGTTGATGTTCAAACCCTCAAGAAAAGAGAGATAAAATGAATCAAACATTCCACATAATAAAATTGGCGCCCAACACAAGCTAACCCACGTCGGGTGTAGGCACACGAATAATAAAAGAACACTTGCTATCAAGATCACGCTGGGCGTGAATAGAGTGGCGCTTGGTGCAATCAAGTGAGAGAATATAAGGTTTTTGTTGGGGTTATTTTATGATATTTGTCTGAGAGAATATTTTGAGTGTTATTTTTATAAGATTATTACATAAGCATACTCCACAATGATAATATATTGTTCGCTTTGGGTCTAACTCCTCACGGTTTTGCTTTTGGTCATTACCCAAAAGACCTCTCTATCATTGAAGTATTTTTGTGTTATATAAATTGTTATTTATTGTCTTATTTTATCAATGTGGGACTTGTTTGTATCCCAACAATTTTAATGTCTAATGTGAGAGACATATGATAGTTAGAAAAGATGGCTAATTCAAGAGGTGGGAGTTGAATTAGATTTATAAAAAAATTCTTATTAAAACTTATCTCAGATAAAAAAAAATTCTTAATATTTTCAAATTAATCTTAACCTTATTGGAATAAGTGCGTTGAAGATTAAACCATGCAAATCTAAATCAATATACCCTACATCTTATATTTTTTTATATACAATACATATATTAATGAGCATGTATTCAAATTAAACAAGCAAGTAAAATTCAATTAAGGATAAGAGAAATTTGCACAAAGATTTATATTGGTTCAACCACCATCAATGTGACCTACATCCATTCCTCAATCAACTCGATCAAGTATTTCCTTAATCTTTAATATCTAGAGGTTTATAATCATAAATCACATGCAATTCACTTGAAAACAATTAAAGAAACCCACTTTTTGAATCTAAAGAAGTAACCCTTGTAGATATCCACTATAAGAAACCTTTCTACCTTAAGAAACCTACTCAATAACAAAGAAAGAATTAGGAAAGATATAACCTAATGTACATAACAAATTAAATAGGTGAAAAACTAAACCATTGAGTCCAAACTCTCCATCTAAATTGATGATGATTCAATTCTCTTGATTCATGATAGAAGAACTCCCAAAGGGTAACACATCTCTTTTACCAAGAAAACTCAACTCATAAGCTCACTCAATTGTTTAGAGAACATAAAATATAAGTTCTTTTAAGTTCTAAAAATGAAAAACGTTATATAGATTTTTTTTAATGAAATAATTAATTATTTTGATAAATAATCGATTATTTTGTTATTTGCAAATTTGGAAACTCGCTAAGAACAATTTAATCGATTATTTTGATGAAAAATCAATTATTCCATAAACTCATTATGAAATAACTGATTATTTTGTCAGATAATCGATTATTTATGCAATTATTTTCATATTACTTGAAAATAGGATAAATAATTGATTAAAGCTAAAGATAATCAATTATTTTGACTTAAGAGTCAATATTTCAATTTTTCACTCTAGATCTTTTTCAAATTATTTTTAAACTTTAAAATTATTAATTTAAATCATCAATCATTAACTTATATGAAGATTAACAAACTAACTAATGATTTAGCATCTAAGTACAAAACTAAATACACACAAGACAAATTTCAGGTTGCACTCTTAATACCAAGAGGCTTATACAAAGACTTATACATTTACATTTGTAATTATCAAATAAGAGCTTTAACTTGATTTTGATCAACAATGACTTATTAAGGGACTAATATATAAATAATTAAATAATTAAGATAAATTTTAAATGGGTTAAATAAAGCATAGATAATTGTTATTTAATGGGTAGGGGCGGACTTTAGACATGACGCCCAAACTTTTCTAGTTTTTTTTTTATATATATATACTCATACATATATATTAATATTATATTCGTATATTATCATATTATTAATTGTAATAAAACTAAAAAAATTGAGTAAAGAAAATGAAAATTTCTATTATATTTTTAATTAATAAAAAAAATTATATAAAAAAATTAATTTGATACCCCTAAATTTTTTTTTTCAAATTCCGCCACTATTGATGGGAGTTGTAGTTTTAAGGGGTTATATATATCCATTAACATGAAATAAAATCCCCTTCGTGATAGAAAAAAATTCTCTTAAATCCTTGTCATCACAAAAGGTAGAATGAGTAAAAATAAGAGTTAAAGAAATGAAATCTTAATTTTCCTATCATCTCAACAAAATTAAAATGCTTTAAGGTTCAACATTTGCCATAGGGTAAACCATTATCTCTAAGGCCATAATTGATTCTACCAAAAGGCCAATGATAAATAATAACTCCCCTCAAACACAACTTACAAGTTAGAATTTTAATTTCAATTAAAAGATGCTAAGTTAGAATTTCATTCTAACTAAGGATTCTTGTGGTCATGAAGGATTCAGATATAGGAGAATCAAGAAGGAGAGCTCTCTTCCCCACCCCCCGATTTTTTCCACCTAACTCTTTGAACTTAAGAATATTGATGTTTAAAAATGAGTGAATGCCTTTCTCCAAATGAATAAATGCATAAGGTAAATGTAGTTGAGGGTTGGAAGAGAAGAAAAAGTTGTTGAGGTTTAGAAATGAGTTGAGTGGGTTAATAAGATATTGAAACGTGAATGGATGAATGAATGCAAGTGGTTTTATTCTCAACAATAAAATACGCTCACACGAGTAAGAAATTATAATTGCAAAATTTTCAATCCCTCTTGGGAAACCAGTTAAAACTATCGGAATGAGTATATATATGCAACATTTTAGTGTTTAAGTGACCAAGATTTCACGAAGATTTCCATGGAAAAATTAAAAAAGAAAATTTTAATTCTTGAGACGTTAAAAAAAAAAAAAGAGATTAAATCGCTTATGCATCAACTTTGTTGATGATTGACTCAACTGATACATATTTCAATTCCTAGATCAACGTTCCAGTGGATGCCAGAAAGTCATTTCTTGCATGAAATATAGATGCCTGATACTATAGCCACCCCAGCCACGGCAACACCGACAGATGTTAAGATTCTTATTGCAGATACAGCTGGTTTGGGAGATGGAACTGTCATGAGATCCTTCATCTGAAAAACAGTAAGGTGAATATTAAGGTAAGAAAATCTGAGACAGTAATAAAATAATAAGAACCGGTAAAGTAGTAGCTGTGAATGATCCCCTTTTGTTTTTTTTTTTTTGCTAAAATACTTCTAAATTCCATTTTATATAATAGAAAAAACTAATGTTCACACACCACAACAGGTTGCTTCCAATGCTTCTTTATTCCCTGTAGATGCCCCTTTCCAACAACAGCTACAACTGAGCTATTTTCACTTGCCACTTTTAATAATGTGGAGGACATATACCTGGATAGACGCAACATAAGTCAAATCATGTAGAATTTATAAACTAAATATATATGTACATAATTGTAGAAAAAGCCTTGACAAAGCAAAGGCACTTCTAAGCATAAGTAATAGAGGAAAAAAACATGCACTAATGTTTTCATTGATATACATAGGGTTTATTGAGTAAACTAATCTGTGAACACTTCTAGAAGAAAATAAGGTAAAATAAATTGAGTTTCTCCCATAAACTAAAATCAACATATATACTTAACTATTATTAAAAAAAAACTCTCATTTAACTTCTTTAGAAACTAAGGTGCATAAGTCGATTTTTATAGGACATTCAAATGTATTTTATCTACTTATTTTTTTTCTTCTACAAATATTTATGGATAAATTTATTCAAACAAGACCACATAGACTAAAATCAGAAAAAGTCAAAATATTTTTTTTGAAGAATTGCTTGTTCCTCATGATGCTAAAGACTATAATATACTGCACATCCATATGTAAATAAGCTATTTCATTTAATGTCCCAAAATGCTCTGATGACAAGTAGCGCCCTTTTAAATTTCTTCAAAATATAAAATTTACCAATATTTATTTTATTTTTCATTTCTAATGCACAGCCTATCCAAGACATTAAGTTAATATTTTTGTCCTTTAGCTCCGCCAATGCATGTATACTAGTCAAAAGGCATAATTAGATGATGGACCAGTTAGTTTAAACTTTTTCCTAAAAGAAAACACTTCTTTAAAAAAAAGAAGCATTTTTTTATGTGGTTGTCTAAACTACTTAATTTAAAAATAAACAGTTTTCTATTTCTTTTTAAGAAGCAACTTCTATTTGTTCTTAAAAAATTACTTTTTCAAAAAGCGTTATTTTATAATTAGTTTTTGTATGTTTAAACAAACTGACCCAATATCCCCCCTCCCCGACCCAAAAACAAAAAGATATCTGCTCAGTACGATCAATTCAAAGGTTTTTCCATATGATATGCTCTAAAATAAAGAATGCACTCAGAGTAAGAAGTCCAAGCCTCCATGATATTTGGATTTAGATAATCAGAATGGCTAGGATATGAAGAAGTAAGGACCAGAAACATATCCAACCTCCAACCGGGACCCCTCTCCTAGAAGGAAACATACTGGGGTGACAAGTGTTAAGCAAAGCTTTCTTTAAAGGATAAGGGAAGCAGTTGTTGGGTAACAGAAGCAATAAATGAAACTGCAAATTGAACTAAGAGCTTGGACTTACTGATCTCGTTCATGCACCAGAGTCTCCATTAAAGTTGGAAACTCCTTGCTCATTTCCTGAATAACAAGAGTTAGCATGTCACTGTCATCCATTTCCTTCAGCTAAAGAAAGCAAACCCAAGTTAGGATGTAGACGATAACTTCACAAACACAATCAATTCATACTTATCACTAGCAAATGAGGATTGTGAAATTTACCATCTTATTAAGATCATCAGAGCTGGGTAAAAACACTGCTTGAAAAAATAAAGAGTATAACAATTTTGTCTTATGCCAAAGTGGCATCTTGCTCCATGTTCTCCTCAAAGTAATCTGTCTCAACCAAATTCAGAACCCAAACAAAAAGGTTCAACATCAAGTAAACCAAGTAAAAAGCAGACATATTAAAATAGTAAATGTTGAAAATAAAAATTACTTGAATTAAACTAATTTAGTACAATCCAATATATTTCCAATGCTTTGAAAAGAAAATCTCATCCAACCTGTACAGGACGATCACCAAGTATTACTCTGCCACCATACTTGATGGCTTCTTCATATGCCACACGAAACTCAGAGCCAGGAAAGACCTCAAGTTTACTAGCAATCTGTCAGAATTTTAAGGAGAGAAAAAGGAGGGTATATGATAAGTATAGCATTAATAAATAAGAAAAGGGCAAATATTAATAATTGAAAATCAAATAAGGATGATACATATGATTCTCAAAAAAAGAAACCTGCCTTGGCAAGGAACCAGCCATAAAGTACTTCAAACATATTATGTTTTTTCTTCAACATTGTAATCATTTCGCCCATAGTGGGTACCTGGAAGAAGGCAAAAAATAAATAAACATACAAAAAAACAGATAACTGGATGAGAACCAAAAGTAATGATGGAATCAAGGAAAATAGCTGATGCTAAGTTTGAATAAAACATCTAGGCCCTTAGACAACAATAATTAGGATTATCATTTTATGGCTAAAAGAGATGATTATTTTCTCCTTTATGTAAAAGGAAAAATAAATTACTCATAAGTTGACAGATAAAAGGTTTAAATCGTCAAGGTAAACAAGCCTCTGTGTGTGATGTTAAAACACCAGTAAGCCATACAAGTATTCAGCCATTAGACAACAATAATTAGGATTATCATTTTATGGCTAAAAGAGATGATTATTTTCTCTTTTATGTAAAAGGAAAAATAAATTACTCATAAGTTGACAGATAAAAGGTTTAAATCATCAAGGTAAACAAGCCTCTGTGTGTGATGTTAAAACACCAGTAAGCCATGCAAGTATTCAGCCATATTATACTTTATCTTTCCAACTGTCCACTCATCTGAAACTAATTGGAAAAGAAGAATACTGATATTCTCTAAGTGTAATTTATTTCCTCATATGTGTTATACTCTTATGCACATAAATTACAAATTCGAACAAAACAGTTCAAAAGAGGTTTAGTTCAAAAGAGGGGGGCGGGGGGGAGGCTGGTACTCCCGACAAACGATACAATAATTAGAAAAGCACCAAATTAAAGGATAGAACCTTAAGATTCTGAAGGGTAAGCACTGCCACCCGACTCGAGCACAATTCTAGGAAGACAACCTGCACCAAACAAAGACCAGCCATAGAGTTTCAACATTTAAAATCCACAAAACCAGGCGTCATGAAATCAAGAACAAACAATCAAGCACGAGAACCATCGATTCCCAAACCAAGTGTTACAAAGTTCAAAACAGAAACAAAACCTGCGGTTTCAGAAAATTCACTATAGCTTGAACTTCTCTGCTTGATTCCTGCAACAAGAATTCAGTATAAACTTTAAACTCTCTTACAATTCCCCAACTGTACTTATTATTACATCAACTAGAATCGATACATGAAGACAAAACACGGCTATGCATCGTTTCGAAAATGACACAACAACAATTCCAATTGAAAAGAATACAGAAAAAGAAACCCTAATTTTTCGTTCCGGTTGAACACAGTGCAATGCATGATGAACCGAACGAATACCTCGGACACGTGAGCGGTGCCGACCAAGTAGACGTCGCAAACGCCGCCTTCGGCGGCGGACTCGCACGACAGAACCACCACGTTTCGGGAGAGCTCCTCCGGGAGCGTAAGCGGACGGCGATCGGAATCTGTCGAGGCTTCGGTGGCGGAGGAAACGCCGTCAGCGTCGGAAGTCTCAGGCTCGTCGATTCGAACCATGCTCTCGGAGAGGCTCTCCATCTTCAGATCCGCAACGTGGACGAAGTCTTCGGCGGAGGCGGCGGGGGCAGCGGGCTCCGGCGGGGGCGCATCCATCGCCGGGCGGAGGAGAGGGTGCGTTGGGCGGCGCGCGGTGGCGGAGGTCTTGGTGGAGAATTGGGGGAGAGAGAGGGTTTGGGAAGAGGAAATTGTTGTGAGGAAAGGTTTGGGGCGATGAATGAGCGGCGTGACTCGGGCGAGTTGAGTGACCAGGTGAGTCATAAGCTGATGAAGCGTGAAGGAATGCGGTTTGTGCGCAGTGAAAGTGAGAAATGGGAATAGTGTGCGTTGGAATGTGGACCCATCTCTCCCACAAGTTATTCCATGAGTGTTCAACCACAACGGGTGCCATTCAACAGTAGATACCGCGACTTTAAGGATTTGTTTGGATGGAAAAGAGGGAGCGGAAATGAAGGGATTTGAAGGAAAAGTGAGGTTGTTTGGACTAAGGAAAAATGAGTGAAAAGTGTAGAGAAAGTTTGTGAATGAATTGATTGATGTAATAGATAAAAATAAATTTTTTAATTGATAATTTTATAAGATTACTACTTTGCCTTTAAGTTAAAAAAAATTTATAATTATTATAATTAAAAGATAAATATAAAAATTTTAACTAAAAAAATAAATATAAAATCTTAATTTAAAAATAATTTAATTTAAATATTTGCTTTAAATTTAATGATAGATAAAAATTAAAAATTTAATAGGTGAATATGTAATTTATACTTTTATCCTTGAATTAAAAATGAGTATAATATTATTTATTATAAATAATAATAATTACAATAAAATTATATTAATAGGTATAATTTATTAAAAAAATAATAAATGATGATAATAATAATAATAAATATTAGAAAAATAATAAGTATCATAATAAATAATAATGATACTAATTATAATAAATAATAATAATATTAATAATAATGATAATAATAATAATAATATTTATAATAATAAATAATAATAACAAAATATATTATGATAATTATATTTTCTAACATTATTTTATTAATGTTTATCAAAGTGTTATTATTTTAATTTTATAAACATGTATTATTTTTTTTTTATATTTCTACTTTTTGATGTCAATATTTAAATAATAGAATTTTCTTAATATAAAAAAAATGTACAATAAATTTTTTGAAAGTTAATTAATAAATTAAAAAAATTGATAAATCATTGACATAAATTAGAATGAAATGAAGATACATTTGTTAATTGTACAAGTTAATTTTTACTAATTAAAAAATTAAAAAATTTTTAACATTACAAATTTGGGGGTGCATTTTTACCATTTGGAACGGCTCGTTCTCAACTAGGGTTTTTAAGCCAATTTACTACTTTGGAACGGCCCGTTCTAGGCTACTAAATTACCCTTGTTTTAGTAGTTTGGAACGACCCGTTCTGGGCACGCCTGGAAACGAAAATATGGCAGCATAATCGATTATGCATGGGACATAATCGATTCGATTATGCTGGCATATTTTCGCTTCAGTTTTTCACCTCTTTTCAGCTTATGGGCAGGGGTATTATTGAGTTTTCTCAATTCATACGTAGCTTTCATCTCTTTTCTTTGCAAAAGCGCGAGGAACGCCAACGCGGGTTCTCCCGCTTTTCTTCGCCTTTCTTTCCTTACAAATCAGCAGAAACAAAACGTCCACTTTCTTCACCTTTCTTTCGTCGTGAACAGTAAATCAGCGGAAACATATACTACCTAAATAAACACTGAACAGTAAATACTAAATACTACTTATAAAATTTAACTTATAAGAATTGTTTTTTTTATTTATTTTTTTATATATAAGATACAATTTATATTATTTTATATATTAATTATTTATAGATTAAAACACTCTTAACTGTAGTCTATTGTCTTAATTTTATAAAATGTATTAACTTTAAATTTTTTAAAGAATATATATTATAATTGGTTAATAAAAAATATATAAATATTCATTAAGAGCGAAAAATAATATAGGATATATATTTTAATTGATTGAAAAATATATGAATATTAATTAAGAAAAGAAAGTAGTATAAAGATAATTTTAAAAATATTTATATAAATAGAATAAATTTATTATTATCTATTAAAATAATTACTTTTCTTAATTTTAAAGAATTAAGTAATTAAATTTTATATATAACCATCAAAGTAGTCGTAAATAGTAGTAGTAATTAAAACTTAAAAGCCTTCATTTTGAAATTTGAAACGCATTTTTTCTTTTCAAAATTTAATTTAAAAGCTTTTTCTATTATCATTAATTTGGTAGTTTTATAAAAACAATTGAGAAAAAAGGTTATGCAACTTTATATATATATATATATATATATATATATATGCGCATAATTCTACATTATCCTTTAAATATTAATTATTATGTGTACCAATTTGGCCAAGTCAGTAGACTCAGCCAAGCTCAATTAAAGTGGATGACCTTGGTAGGAGAAAATAACATTGAAAGGGTCATATGGCTTATAATGACCACCCCACCCCTCAAATTACATCGGCACATCGACCAAGGCCGAGCCATTCCCTAACTAACAAAGTAAACAAATGAAGAAACAATCTTATCTTAATTAACAAAGATATCCGAGTAAAGAGAAAAAATCCTAATCTACATCAAGGTAAGTGCATTATATATACGATACCTACACATCTAAAAAGACTAACTTAAATATCGGAGTCTCTTTTGCAAATATCACCCCTATCTTAGAGTGATCAACTTGCAAGGCGAAGGATGCTCATCGATCTCATTAGGAGATCGTCCGTATACCAATCTCAAGTGAGAACATGTATTATAAGTTTGTTAATTTTTATAATATTTACATTACATTATTGATGACTGGTTAAACAAATTTACACACTAATAATAATATTAATTATTAAATTCTAATAATATATGTTTACATTGTCTCTCAATAATATAATTATCATGTATAATATATATATATATATATATATATATATATATATATAAAAGAAAATAGATTGTATATGTTGATAATGTATCATCTAATCTAATTATATATAATAATAAATTTGTTAATTTTTATAATAATTATCTTAAAATCATATAAATAGTAATTTATGATTGATTAATAATATAAAATTATTTTACATTCATAATATCATAGTATTCAATTATTAAAATTTAAATTTATTAGAATTTTATAACAAATATTTTGAAAGTTATATTAACAATGATATTTGTTGCTTAGTGATATAAAAGAAATTATTTTGACAATACATAAAAATTAAATTCCAATAATTATTTTAAAATTATATTCAATTTTTAATAAAATAATAATTTAATTTTTGTATTCACAATTCATAGAAAATAAGTTATTTTATAAAAAAATTTAATAATAATATACTAACAGTTTTAAATAATTTTAAACTGTAAATTAATCAAATGATTTTTACTTTCTTATAATAAAAGTTAATAATTTACTATAAATAATTATTTGTTGTTAAATGACGTATAAAATTACTTTATATTATTTAATATGTTGCTGATTTTCTCTTATCAAAATCTAACCCGCTAAAAATTTGTTAATAAAAAGTTTGAGTAGGTTACACAAAATCCAAGTTATAAATTAATTGCTTTTGTTGTAAAATAAAAATAAAAACTAAACAATTTCGGTCATTTTTTTTCTCTCTCCAATACCAGCACCTCTTTTATTCATATTTTAATATTAATTTGTCTGTTTATTGCAAAAAGCAATAATTAGGTAATGCTATTTCTGTTTACAAATTAATTACAGATGAGATGAACATAAATCAAGGAGGAGTGCTATCAAATTGATTCCAAAAGTGTAAACATGTGCCATTAACTAATACAAATCTTTTTTTTTTATATTTGAAATGCTTTTTCTTAACTAGACAAAATCTGAATTATATATGATTTTTTTTACTAAATTGTATTTTAATCTTTCAATTTTTGTTGATATGTACTTTTGATCCTTTGAAAATAAAGACATTTAATTCTCCTATTTAGAAAAAAAACAAAATCATGATCATATTATCAAATTAACATTCCTTAATTTTTAAATTTTGATTCCAAAAATTTTAAGAGTCAAAATCTCTTACTTTTAAAACTAGATCTAAATTTTGCATCTTCATTTTAATAGATTACGAATAGCACAGCACAAAAGTGATATATATTAGCGTCTTTCAAGGCATATGGCAACATTAATTTCAAAATAGGAACACATTTTTAAAACTACAGTATATCTTACAAACACATTACATGATGAAATACATGTAATTGACTATGAAACAACTAAATTTGTGTTCTCTCGTAATCTTTCTTAAATCAAGTATGAAACAATTATATTTCTATTATTTATAACCACTTTTTTTTATTTTTTTTTATATCAAATCAAACAGGTCCTAGATTTTTTTCACCAAAAGATAGTAAAACAAATATTGGATCACCTTGCATTAGCCTGTGTCCATGCAGCCATATCATATCCAGAAGTATCATCCAAAAGGAGTAGCATAAGCTCCATACACTGAATCAGTAGAAATTTTAAATGAAATGATTGGGAAATTTGCTGAACTTGCTTCTGATGAAAACATGATGCTAGCAGACAATCCACGTAATCCTAATCATGATCTCAGGTAACACTGTAGTTCCACAGATTCAAGGAATCAAGCATAAAAAATATTGCCAAGAAAATACAATTTCATGAACAACACCAGCATCGCCTTTGAGATAAACCAATCAGCAGAATGTCTTCTGAAGAATCTCTCATCTAAAATGAAATATCCATTCTGCTGGAAATGCAACAGTCTCAACTAGTTACTGTGATCATCCTATCATTGAATAAATTAATCTGACATTAATCCCACATGCCATTTGTTTTTGCATATCTAAGCGCTTCTGTATCTGCTTAGTGCTTACATAGAATCGATGGATATATGGACCAGTCTATCAGATAAGTATCTCAGTGTTTTAATAATATGGCATTCAGCTAAATATATTGAATAACAGTGTCAATAAAACAAGTCGGGAGTGTAAGAAAATAGTTAGGAAATGATGTGAAAGTGACAACACATCCCTAAACAATTTATAAATTTATTTTCTCACACATTTCTCTTTCAGTATATTTTCTTCATGAAATGCTTTGTTTTCTTATAATTAATCAAATTTTCCATGCAAGTTGAGCATGATATCACAAATATGGATTGAAATTCAGACTCTAATCCATTTAAACAGCTGCACATGACATGGGTAAAAGTTATATGATAACAAAGAAAGACATAAGACTAGTGGGCTACAAATAATCCAAGGACATATCTACAAGTCACCTATATCTGCAAGAAGAAACATGGCGAACTCTTCAAAATTGTGTCAATTTTTCATTCTGCAACATTGTTTTGAACACGGAATTTCAGAAAAGAAACATAGCTCGATATTGGCATAGGAAGGAAGTGTTAAAAACAGAAATGGTAAAGCTATAAAATTGCATGAAATGGGATATAGTCAATAAATTATAACAAAAAAGAAGACAGCTTTGATGGACAAGAAATTTGCTAGAAAATAAATATTAAATGCTCTGCTCTAATTCATTGCCATGCACTCAAGGGTGGGGTTACTAGAGGAAATTCCTAGGAGGAAAACAAAGGCTAGAAAGTGACTGAAGCAGATGCGGGCACTTTTAAATTGATTATTTTGGTGGAAAAAAAACTAGAATGAGAAATAGTTAATTTTAAAAATATTATAAATAATTTTGAAAAAATAGTTTAAATTGACAATTTTAATATCATTAATTGAATTAATCAACTTTCTAACTAAGTCTCTTATCCCAGTAGTTGTGACCTGCCCTTTGAGAAGGAGTTATTAGGTGATTTTGGCAAATGCACTAAAGTCACACAAATAATTGATCATAAGTAGATATCGTCTCCTAAAAAACTTGTGTAATACACGATAAAAAATTCATTCAATAACTAATTTAGACTAAAGGATATTCCATTAATTGACATTAGTTTATAAAAGAATATTCCATTAATTGACATTAGTTCTTTTTGGTATTTTTCAAATACTTAGAAGGCAATTTCGAAGAGAAATGATATGATATGTTAATGTTGTGATTCAAATTCACCGAATCTCACTCTCATGCATTTAAAACATTAAAACCTTCTTTCACATTTAATGTTAATATTAAATCACTAGTTTACTCAAACCCAAATTCCTTAGAAGAAAGACTCTAAGTTTCTCTATTAAGAATCAATCTCTTGAATACTTAATAAAAAAACTTGCATTGATAAAAAATTGTTTAAGAAAACTAATAAGTCATGTTCTATTCCTAAATATAAACTTCATTAAGTATTTTTTTTCTAATTTAAGATTACAAAAACTTCATTAAGTATTTTGTTCTAATTTAAGATTACAAAAGATATTTTTCAATACCTAATAAATCAAATATCAAGCTATGGTTAATCACTCCACAATAAGTATTAAAAGTGGAAACAAAATATTAACATTAAAATGGAAAGACATATATAATAATAATAATAATAATAATAATAAATAATAATAACAATAATAATAACAACAATAAATATAAGTTACATGAATTTGGTTAGTTACATTTAGCCCCAACAAGGATGAAATTAGCTCTTCATTGTCACAAAGAACACAAAAAAAAAAAAAAAAAAATAAAGTGATTCACAAAAAATGGAGACCCAAGAAGAAGCTTCAAGATGATAAATGATACACTAGTAACACTTCAAAGACCATCAAACTCATCCAAAGGTGAAAGTTGATGTTCAAACCCTCAAAAAAAGATAGATAACATGAACCAAACATTCCACATAATAAAATTGATGCCCAACACAAGCTAATCCATGTCGAGTTTAGGCACAAGAATAACAAAAGAACACTCGTTATCAAGATCATGTTGGGCGTGAATAGAGTGGCGCTTGGTGAAATCAAGTGAGAGAATGTAAGGTTTTAATGTCTCATGTCAGAGACATGTGATAGTTAGAAAAGTTGGCTAATCCAAGAGGTGGGAGTTGAATTAGATTTATAAAAAAAATTCTTATTAAAACCTATCTCAGATAAAAACTTTTCTTAATATTTTCAAATTAATCAATTGATCTTAACCTTATTGGAATAAGTGCATTGAAGATTAAACCATGCAAGTCTAAATCAATATACCCTACATCCTATGTTTTTGATACAATACATATATTAATGAGCATGTATTCAAATTAAACAAGCAAGTAAAATTCAAGTAAGGATAAGATAAACTTGCACAAAGATTTATATTGGTTCAACCACCATCATTATGACCTACATCCATTCCTCAATCAACTCGATTGAGTATTCCACTAATCCTTAATATATAGAGGTTTACAATCATAAATCACATGCAATTCACTTTAAAAAAAATTAAAGAAACCCACTTTTTGAATCTCAGGAAGTAACCCTTGTAGATATCCACTATAAGAAACATTTCTACCTTAAGAAACCTACTCAATAACAAAGAAATAATTCAGAAAGATATCACCTGATGTACAGAACAAATTGAATAGGTGAAAAACTAAACCATTAAGTCCAAACTCTCCATGTAGATTGATGATGATGATGATTCAATTCTCTTGATTCATGATAGAAGAACTCATAAAGGATAACACATCTCTTTTATTAAGAAAACTTAACTCAGAAGCTCTCTCAGTTGTTTAGAGAACATAAAATATTAGTTCTTTTAAGTTCTAAAAATGAAAAACGTTATATAGAGTTTTTTTATGAAATAATTAATTATTTTGATGAATAATCGATGACTTTGTTCTTCGCAAATTTGAGAACTCACTAAGAACAATTTAATCAATTATTTTGATGAAAAATCGATTATTCCATAAATTCAGTATGAAATAATTGATTATTTTGTCAGATAATCAATTATTTCTACAATTATTTTCATATTACTTGAAAATAGGATAAATAATTGATTAAAGCTAAAGATAATCAATTATTTTGACTTAAAAGTTAATACTTTGATTTTTCACTCTAGATCTTTTTCAAATTATTTTTATATTTCAAAATTATTAATTTAAATCATCAATCATTAACTTATATGAAGATTAACAAACTAACTAATGATTTAGCACCTAAGTACAAAGTTAAATACACACAAAGCAAAAACATACAAGACAAATTACAGGTTGCACTCTTAACACCAAGAGGCTTATACAAATACATACATTTACATTTGTAATTATCAAATAAGAGCTTTAATTGATTTTGATCAACAATGACTTATTAATGGACTAAAATATAAATAATTAAGATAAATTTTAAACGGGTTAAATGAAGAAATTTCTATAGATAACTATTATTTGATGGGAGTTGTAGTTTTAAGGGGTTATATATATACCCATTAACATGAAATATTGTGATAGAAAAATATTCTCTTAAATCCTTGTCACCACAAAAGGTGGAATGAGTAAAAGGAAGAGTCAAAGAAATGAAATCTTGATTCTCCTGTCATCTCAAAAAGATTAAAATGCTGTAAGGTTCAACATTCGCCATAGGACAAGCCATTGTCTCTAAGGCCTCAATTGATTCTACCGTAAGGTCAATGATAAATAATAACTCCCCTCAAACACAACTTACAACTTTCATCGTAGTGGGCTCTCTAAAGAGCAACTCTTCTCAAAATCTCAATTAAAAGGTGCTAAGTTGGAATTTCATTCTAATTAAGGATTCTCGTGGTTCTAAAGAATCCAGATATAGGAGAATCGAGAACGGAGAGCTCTCTTCCCCACCTCCCACCATCCGATTTTTTCCACCTAACTCTTTGAACTTAAGAATATTGATTATTACAAATGAGTGAATGCCTTTCTCCAAATGTATAAATGCATAAGGTAAATGCAGTTGAGAGTTGGGATGGAGAAGAAAAAGTTGTTGAGGTTTGGAAATGAGACGAGTGGGTTAAGTAACATGAGCCATAAGGTATTGAAACATGAATGGATGAATGAATGCAAGTGGTAAATGCAATAATGCAGTCTCTCTTTTTTACTGCCTATAGATCTAGCTCCATTAATCTACATGAGTTATTGAATATATCACATAAGTTATTGTAAAACTCTTTATATCAAATTCAATTATAATTTTCATCACAAACATATAATTCAAAAGAGATAATCACTGACATGACATTAACCTATTTCTCAAATGATAGAAAAATAATTAAGAGATCTCAACCAGACAATTTTATATAATAGGACCTTTACATACAATTCTTATGAGTGCTATATTAGAAAAAATAAAATAAATAGACAAAATTTTATGCCGTACCTTGTTGAGATTCAAAGATAAACACATTAGATTTATAAAATTTACAAACTAATGAAACACTTATCTTCTATATACATACTTATTATAAGGGAAATATTAGATGATATAACTAATTTTGACCTCTCCTTTTTAGTGGACCATTAAACCCTAAAGAAAACCCACAACCACTCTAATATTATCTTTCTTTAATTTTTTTAACTTTTTAAGGCACAAAAAACTTATTTTTTCTACTAGTAAAAATAAACTAAATATATTTTCATAAACTCTTCTAAATACCATTATATAAAGGTATCTGATCAGTTAACCTAACCCAATCCCTTTTTTAGTGGATTGAGGATGAATTGAGTAGGGATATCTCTTTTCCATTTGTATACTTCGCGATGTTTTGGGATCACTTTTTGATTTTATTCTAAACAATAAAATACGCTAACACGAGTAAGAAATTATAATTGCAAAATTTTCAATCCCTCTTGCGAATCCAGTTAAAACTATCGGAATGAGTATATATATATGCAACACTTTAGTGTTTAAGTGACCAAGATTTCACTAATATTTCCATGGAAAAATTTAAAAAGAAAATTTTAATTCTTGAGACATTAAAAAAAGAAAAAAAAAAGAAGATTAAATCGCTTATCCATCAACTTTGATGATGATTGACTCAACTGATACATATTTCAATTCCTAGATAAACGTTCCTGTGGATGCCAGAAAGTCATTTCTTCCATGAAATATAGATGCCTGATACTATAGCCACCCCAGCCACGGCAACACCGACAGATGTTAAGATTCTTATTGCAGATACAGCTGGTTTGGGAGATGGAACTGACATGAGATCCTCCTTCATCGGAAAAACAGTAAGGTGAATATTAAGGTAAGAAAATCTGAGACAGTAATAAAATAATAAGAACCGGTAAAGTAGTAGCTCTGAATGATCCCCTTTTGTTTTTTTTTTTTTTTGCTAAAATACTTCTAAATTCCATTTTATATAATAGAAAAAACTAAATGTTCACACACCCAAACAGTTTTCTTCCAATGCTTCTTTATTCCCTGTAGATGCCCCTTTCCAACAACAGCTACAACTAAGCTATTTCGACTTGCCACTTGTAATAATGTGGTGGCCATATACCTGGATAGACGCAACATAAGTCAAATCATGTAGAATTTATAAACTCAATATATATGTACATAATTGTAGAAAAAGTCTTGACAAAGCAAAGGCACCCTCGATGCTACCCTTTGAAGTAGTATTATAAAATCATTAACAGTCTCTCCAAATGGTCTAGTTTTAACCGGATATAAGGGGTCAGAGACAGTAGAATAATGGAAGTTACCAGGACGCTCTAGTTATCAAAAGGAATAATGACATACCAAAGATAGTTACTAGATTAGCATCAGCATCCTCAACATCAGCAGAAGGCAGAGGCTTCTATTTTAGTCAACTATGGCCAGTTTTCATTTTATTCAAGTTGCAACATGTTCTTCAATATCATACGACCACTTCTAAGCATAAGTAATAGAGGAAAAGCGCATGCACTAATCTTTTCATTGATATACATAGGGTTTATTGAGTAAACCAATCTGTGAACACTTCTAGAAGAAAATAAGGTAAAATAAATTGAGTTTCTCCCATAAACTAAAATCAACATATATACTTAACTTTTATCAAAAAAAACTCTCATTTAACTTCTTTAGAAACTAAGGTGCATAAGTCGATTTTTATAGGACAAATTCAAATGTATTTTAACTACTTATTTTTTTTCTTCTACAAATATTTATGGATAAATTTATTCAAACAAGACCACCACATATACTAAAATCAGAAAAAATGAAAATATTTTTTTTGGAGAATTGCTTGTTCCTCATGATGCTAAAGACTACAATATACTGCACATCCATATGAAAATAAGCTATTTCATTTAATGTCCCAAAATGCTCTGATGACAAGTAGCGCCCTTTTAAATTTCTTCAAAATATAAAATTTACCAATATTTATTTTATTTTTCATTTCTAATGCACAGCCTATCCAAGACATTAATTTAATATTTTTGTCCTTTAGCTCAACCAATGCATGTATACTAGTCAAAAGGCATAACTAGATGATGTACCAATTAGTTTAAACTTTTTTCTAAAAGGAAACACTTCTTGAAAAAAAAAAAAAAGCATTTTTTTATGTGGTTGTCTAAACTACTTAATTTAAAAATAAACAGTTTTCTGTTTCTTTTTAAGAAGCAACTTCTATTTGTTATTAAAAAATTACTTTTTCAAAATGCGTTATTTTATAATTACTTTTTGTATGTTTAAACAAACTGACCCAATATCCCCCCTCCACAACCCAAAAACAAAAGATATCTGCTCAGTACGATCAATTCAAAGGTTTTTCCATATGATATGCTCTAAAATAAAGAATGCACTCAGAGTAAGAAGTCCAAGCCTCCATGATATTTGGATTTAGATAATCAGAAGTAAGGACCAGAAACATATCCAACCTCCAACCAGGACCCCTCTCCTAGAAGGAAACATACTGGGGTGACAAGTGTTAAGCAAAGCTTTCTTTAAAGGATAAGGGAAGCAGTTGTTGGGTAACAGAAGTAATAAATGAAACTGCAAATTGAACTAAGTGCTTGGACTTACCGATCTCGTTCATGCACCACAGTCTCCATTAAAGTTGGAAACTCCTTACTCGCTACCCGAATAAGAAGATTTGGCCTGTCACTATCATCATTTTTCTTCAGCTAAAGAAAGCAAACCCAAGTTAGGATGTAGACGATAACTTCACAAACACAATCAATTCATACTTATCACTAGCGAATGAGGATTGTGAAATTTACCATCTTATTAAGAACATGAGATATGGGTAAAATAACTGGTAGAGAAAATAAAAAGCATAACAATTTTGTCTTATGCCAAAGTGGCATCTTGCTCCATGTTCTCCTCAAAGTAATCTGTCTCAACCAAAATCAGAACCCAAACAAAAAGGTTCAACATCAAGTAAACCAAGTAAAAAGCATACATATTAAAATAGTAAATGTTGAAAATAAAAATTACATGAATTAAACTAATTTAGTACAATCCAATATATCTCCAATGCTTTGAAAAGAAAATCTCATCCAACCTGTATAGGGCGATCACCAAGTGTTACTCTGCCGCCATACTTGATGGCTTCTTCATATGCCACACGAAACTCAGAGCCAGGAATGACCCCACGCTTACTAGCAACCTGTCAGAATTTTAAGGAGAGAAAAAGGAGGGTATAAGATAAGTATAGCATTAATAAATAAGAAAAGGGAAAATATTAATAATTGAAAATCAAATAAGGATGATACATATGATTCTCGAAAAAAGAAACCTGCCTCGGCTTGGACACAACTATAAATTACTTCAAACATATTATGTTTTTTCTTCAACATTGTAATCATTTCGTCCGTAGTGGGTACCTGGAAGAAGGCAAAAAATAAATAAACATACAAAAAACAGATAACTGGATGAGAACCAAAAGTAATGACGGAATCAAGGAAAATAGCTGATGCTAAGTTTGAATAAAACATCTAGGCCATTAGACAACAATAATTACGATTATCATTTTATGGCTAAAACTAAAAGAGATGATTATTTTCTCCTTCATGTAAAAGGAAAATTAAATTACTCATAAGTTGACAGATAAAAGGTTTAAATAATCAAGGTAAACGAGCCTCTGTGTGTGATGTTAAAACACCAGTAAGCCATGCAAGTATTCAGCCATATGATACTTTATCTTTCCAACTGTCCACTCATCTGAAACTAATTGGAAAAGAAGAATACTGATATTCTCTAAGTGTAATTTATTTCCTCATATGTGTTATACTCTTATGCACATAAATTACAAATTCGAACAAAACAGTTCAAAAGAGGGGGGCGGGGCGGAGGCTGGTACTCCCGACAAACGATACAATAATTAGAAAAGCACCAAGTTAAAGGATAGAAACCTTAAGATTCTTAAGGGCAAGCAGTCCCACCCGACTCTCGCACAATTCTAGGAAGACAACCTGCACCAAACAAAGACCAGCCATAGAGTTTCAACATTTAAAATCCACAAAACCAGGAAGGCACGTCATGAAATCAAGAACAAACAATCAATCACGAGAATCATCGATTCACAAAACCAAGTGTTACTGAGTTCAAAACAGAAATAAAACCTGCGGTTTCAGAAATTTCACTATAGCTTGAACTTGTCTGGTTGATTCCTGCAACAAGAATTCAGCGTAAACTTTAAACTCTTTTACAATTCCCCAACTCTACTTATTATTACAACAACTGAAGACAAAACACGGCTATGCATCGTTTCGAAAATGACACAACAACAATTCCAATTGAAATGAATACAGAAAAAGAAACACTAATTTTTCGTTCCGGTTGAACACAGTGCAATGCATGATGAACCGAACGAATACCTCGGACAGGTGAGTGACGCCGACCAAGTAGACGTGGCAAAGGCCGCCTTTGGCGGCGGACTTGCACGACAGGAACACCACGTTTCGGGAGAGCTCATCCGGGAGCGTCGGCGGACGGCGATTGGAAGCCGTCCAGGCTCTGGTTTTGGTGGAGAATTGAGAGAGAGAGGAAATTGTTGTGAGGAAAGGTTTGTGGCGATGAATGAGCAGCGTGACTCGGGCGAGTTGAGTGCGAGTGACCAGGTGAGCCATAAGCCGATGAAGCATGAAGGAATGCAGTGAAAGTGAGAAATGGGAATAGTGTGTGTGCGTTGGAATGTGGACCCCTCTCTCCCACAAGTTATTGTTATTCAATTATTAAATTTTAAATTTATTAGACTTTTATAACAACTATTTTGAAAGTTATATTAACAATGATTTTTGTTGCTTAGTCATATAAAAAAAATTATATTGACAATACATAAAAATTAAATTCTAATCCCCTCAAAAAAAAAAAATTAAATTCTAATAATTATTTTAAAATTATATTCAATTTTTAATAAAATAATAATTTAATTTTTGCATTCACAATTCATAGAAAATAAATTATTTTATAAAAAATTTAATAATAATATACTAACAGTTTAAAATAATTTCAAACTATAAATTAATCAAATATGATTTTACTTGCTTACAATAAAAGTTAATAATTTACTATAAATAATTATTTGTTGTTAAATGACGTATAAAATTACTTTATATTATTTAATATATTGCTGATTTTCTCTTATCAAAATCTAACTCGCTATAAATTTGTTAATAAAAAATTTGAGTAGGTTACACAAATCTGAGTTATAACTTAATTGCTTTTGTTGTAAAATAAAAATAAAAACTAAAAATTTCAGTCATTTTTTTTCTCTCTCCAATACCAGCACCTTTTTTATTCATATTTTAATATTAATTTGTCTGTTTATTGCAAAAAGCAATAATTAGGTAATGCTATTTCTGTTTACAAATTAATTACAGATGAGATGAACATAAATCAAGGAGGAGTGCTATCAAATTGATTCCAAAAGTGTAAACGTGTGCCATTAACTAATAGAAATCTTTTTTCTTTTTTTTTTTTGAAATGCTTTTTCTTAACTAGACAAAATCTGAGTTATATGTGATTTTTTTTACTAAATTGTATTTGAATCTTTCAATTTTTATTGATATGTACTTTTGATCCTTATTTGAAAATAAAGACATTTAATTCTCCTATTTATAAAAATACAAAATCATGATCATATTATCAAATTGACATTCGTTAATTTTTAAATTTTGATTCTAAAAAATTTGAAGAGTCAAAATTTATTACTTTTAAAACTAGAACTAAATTTTGCATCTTCATTTTAATAAGACTATGAATAGCACAACACAAAAGTGATATATATTAGCGTCTTTTCAAGGCACATGGCAACATTAATTTCAAAATAGGAACACATTTTTAGAACAATATAAACACATTACATGATGAAATACATGTAATTGAATATGAAACGGGTTATCTCGTAATCTTTCTTAAATCAAGTATGAAACCACCTTTTTTATATCAAATCAAACAGGCCCTAGATTTTTTTCACCAAAAGATATTAAAACAAATATTGGATCTCCTTGCATCAGCTTCATCCCTTACATTGCCCCTGTAAAGATAAATTGGAAGCAAGAGTTCACACCGCTCAAAGCCTCAAACCCTAAAACCTTAATAATGAAAAGGGTCTCTTGGCATGTAAATTTCATCACCGAAAATTCTCAACGGTCTCTTTGGATATGGAGAACCAGAATGACAAGACCAAAAAAAATAAAAACAACTGGGATGTAGAACATCGCATGTTAAAGATGCGGTACTTAAAAAAAAAAATTCAATAACTAGATCTGTAAAACCAAAAAAAGAAAGTCGACAATGGAGGATTGAATTTATAATCATATAAAGAAATCCAACAGAAAATAATCAGCTTCAGCACCACAACCATAAATATGGTATGTATGCATATTTTCAAATTTATAAACACCAATATAAAATGTATCCATAGATCCAATGAAAGTCTTGTTTTTTGTTCCACTATCTTGCATACTATCATCTATTTTCAAATACTCCTGATCAAGATATTGACCCTTTTGACAACTACCTTCGAGACACCAAAACAAAGTTAGAAGTAGCCAATATCAATTAGACTAAACCACATGTGCCCTTGCTGCCTCTTCATCAACCATCCACATCAACATTCTCGTCGTTACCCTCATACTGCACGTGAAATTAAAGTGCCTTCTTAAAAATGTTTGTTACAAAGTGCTTTAAGGATGTAAAATATGCACCCGAGAAGAACTAACCTGTGAATAATTGCTACGAGGTATCAAAGCTGGGGGAAGCATAAGTGGCGCACTCTTCACCTTATATGCCACTCCATTCTCATTTACCTTATTTGCAGTTTCATCAATGTCAGTTCCATCATTAAGTTCGATATCAACGTCCTCATCAACCACATGAGCGGCCATGCTGGTTGACGGCACTTCAATCCTGGGTTGTTTCAACTGCATATTGATGGTGAAGAATGAAAAGGTCATTTTTAATGACAATATTCAATTTCAAAAATCTTATTCAAGGCATAATAAGATAACCTACTTGATGTATGAAATAAAAAAAGGGCACCGACAGAAGAGAAAACCATGAAAAATGCAACGCACTAAAATAACCTTTATTTTTTATTGTATCAGTAGTGGCAGAACTATAATGGAATTAATTGAATTTGTATGTTTTCCGAAAAAATGTTGTTAGAAGAATTCCTTACTCCTCTCTTGTGCTTGCCTTCAGAATCTAGAGGTCTAGTAACTTCAGTTCCGTTGTCTGGGGTTCCCAGGGACTCATCAATCAATTGATCTGATACATTCCAGCGAGAACGCTTCCTAGTTCTAGCTGTTTCAGCCAAATGCCCATCTTTTGATCTATCTGCATGTGCATTACAAATGACATGAATAACAAAATTGCAGTTACAACGGCAGACTGGTGAACATATTAAAAAAAATAATGAAACATATTTGCAGAGCAAAACACAGCAATAAATTTACAACAATTGACAGCAAATGTCCTTGTCTCCATATGAAATTATAGGAATGTGAAATGCAAGCTAATGATCAAAATAGTATCCAAATTTAATTATCAGGTCCATTCATTTCACAAGACAATCAAAATCAATGACAAAATTATGAACATGTGATTTTGGCAATCAATTACAGTAACAAGCAGTACGCCACATCTTTAGCATAAAGCCAACAAAAATACAATATTCACTACTAATGTAATAAAACTGAACTAGGACATGCTATACACACATACATTTGTGCTCTTTTGAATATTAAAAGGAAACAAGCACACTAGGACCGGATGAAACTTTTCAATTTATAAATGACACCATTGAATAACATCCTTAAAAGCTCGTGGTCAACTCCACATTATTCTTCACAATATAAAAAAGGTCACAGATACTTGGTTATAGATTGTAAGAAAATAGCCATCCCGACACACAGTTGAAAGATGTTTTCAGTTTTGATTTTGAGACTCCTAATGTTTTGTTTAGCAAATATAACATTTCTGGAATTCAGAAACAGTTAACAAAAACTAACATCGCTATATTTTCCATAACTACTACCTTGTTTTAACTCTTCCACAACATCTCGTTCAATGTGCAGCTTTTTTCTGTGGGAAGATGCATCATTGTGCTCCACATTATGTTTGACGATTGGATAAAGACTAGTATTTTCACCATTGCTTACAATATCAATGCTTAAATCTTCTTCATTAGCACCAATTCTAGAAATATCTGAGACAAGCTGATCTCCAAACCTTTGAAGTCGGACTTGTGATCTATACATAAAATGATGAAACAAAAAAATTGAATACAATGTCATGCCTCAATACACACACACATAAAGGGAAAGGAAATACATCAAAAATCATTAAAGCATACTACAAGTCTGCAAAGCAAAGTAAATTGGAAAAAGAAAATGCAACTTGCCTCTTCAGTTCATCTTGTAACTTTGACGTATGATTGTGCACCCTAACAAATTTCCTTATTCTTGAAGTAATTCTGAATTTTCCGAGAGCATAAAGAAAAAAGAAATGCCGAGAAAGGGAATATCATTATCAAGAAATGCAAAAGGTAATGGAAAGGTATAACCGTTAACACAAATTATCAATATATGCATATCTACACATTCCAGTACCTTTTGCACTCATCATCCTCTTGGCATAATTGAGCTTCAAGTTCCTGAATTCTAGAATTAAGGCTATCCACTTCTTGAACACTCTCATCAAGGTAGACCTACAAAAATATGCATTTGTACATCAAAAATCAGAAAGCATGATTTGAATTCAATTGCATCTCCAACAGCATAATTAGCATTAACTCAAGAAAAGGTGGATTTTTTCCCCATTTAATTTAGGGAAGCAGATTGGAAGGTGAATTTCATTAATATTATCAAGACATCATATGAAACAATACTTTGATAAGAAGTACCAGAATCAAACCTAAAAACAAAGATTTGTTTGAAAATCATATTTCATATATTTTGTATATTGAAAAATAGCAGCTGGACAACTACTACAATACTGCTTTAAAGTATCATTATTTAAAGAACTATAACATATTTACAGTCTGCGCATATATTTACACTACAGCCTACAGGAGTCAAGAGAAAAATAAAAACTTATGCTTAAAACACACTAAACAGATAGAGTGAGAGAGGATATACACCAAAAGCCACTAAGATCATTAATTAACAAATGGTAGTTATTGCCACCAAGAAATGACAAGCTGAGACACCTTCTGATTTTAAAGTACAAAACTGAACATATTAAAAACTAAAACTTAGTTAAATCCTTAAAAAGTCAGAAGCATCATTATGTGACAAAATCAAGGAATTAGTTTCGGTACAATCCCTTCGGTAATGATTTGGAAGTCCACAGTACACTTGTGAAAAAAATAGTCGCAAAGCAATAGATAACCAATGTTTTTAACAGACAAATTAACAAAGACAACACATGGATGATGTGAGAACATGCAACTACAAGATATACTAAAACTAACCTCTAGCTGGAATTTTCGGTTATTAAGAGTGTTGATATCTGAATCTACTTTCTTCAGCTGCACACAGTTCCAGGTATAAAAACAAACATGCAATTTTAAATAACAAACAAGGGAATTTTCCAGACATATTTGCAATAGAAAGATTGAACAGAATTTCCAAACCTGCTCCTCAAGAGAATTCCTAGAACCAGATGGAAGCAATTTTCCTTCTTCAACTCTATCTGAGACTTTCAAATTTCTCCTATGTCTTCTGTCACTGCAACAGCAATTCATGATATTCATTTTAGACTAAAATATGGATAAGGATCTGAAACAAAATCAAATAACATATTAACAAATACAAGTTTGCTACAAGAGAAGCTTATTCCAGCCATTGAAGGCCTGGAAAGTGAGAATAGGATTTCAAGATAAGAAATTCCCTTTCCAAGTTCATATTACCAAATGTTAAACTTGGCTAACCCTGTATCTCTTATTATAAAAATACACCTTTAAACAAGGAGGCTGTCATGCCCACAGCATGTGACTTCTATAAAGGATAATTGTGAAGATTAATACAAAAAAAGCCAGCAAAAAATGGAAACTTCGTATTCATCAACTCACAATTACATAGTAGAAAAATTCATGGCAAAAGAAACAGTCACCTTTGGCATACTCAGCATGTTTCTTTTGAACTTGTTTACCAGATTATCTCTAATCTATTATTCACAATGCATAAAGTCACCCCCTCCCCACCCTTCACCATTTTCCCTTCGCTTTCCAAAGGTTGTCTCTCCCAAATCAATGCCAATCCTTTCTCTCAGAATAATTAATAATACAGTTTTATCCCTCAAAAATAGCATATTTTAATATACATTTACATTCAAGAACAATAATAGATGATAAATGCCAATAAAACTAAAGGATATGTACTAAATTATCAATAGTAACTCATGTCAATGTACCTTTTCTTCTCCAAAGACCTCGAAGGACTGTATTCTGCAATTATTAATTCATAGAACATTAGGAAAGAGAACAGGCACAAAATCATTAGGTAAAGCAGCATGTGCATATCTCTCTCTTTGGTGTGTGCGTGTGTGTGTATGATCATAAAGATGCATAATCTTGTGCTGTTGTGCATGAAGAAATAAAACATACAAATGCATACTCCCATTTATGCCCAGCTAAACAGGTTAGCTGCATAACTTCATAGCATATAGAAAATTGGAGACATAGTAGAGAAAAATAAGTCATGTCTCTTTCTTAAAGTTCAATGAAAATCTAGAAAATGGTTAGATTGGACACATTCAAGTTTTGAAGACTGAAGACATCAGTCTCATAACATGAAATGTAAAATTGCTATCAGGGAAATTAAAGCACATATGACAGAAAATCTGGACCTCCCTGGTACAACTAATTAAGAAGTGATATTAAAAATAAGGAGCAAGAAGAAATATAAACATGTATCTGACCACGGATGGTCTGGCGGCCTCTTGCATCTTGAGCTGGTGAGTACCTTCGAGGAGATAAAAACCTTCTGTCAAGTTTATCCCTCAAGTCATTACCTAAATAGTCTCTCCTCCCTGAAATAAAAAACAAAGCTCCATTATCAAAAACAACAAATGTCCCAGAAGATACAAACAAAATGCATAAAATGATAATGAAACCAAGCTTACCATTAACAGGAATAACAAGAGAAACATAATAATGAATAGTAATAGTGCCTCCCATGTAAGAGCAAAAACGTTGATAGAAACTAGCACTCTCATATTATGACAGATATAGAAAAACCCACGCATGTAGCTTATACTTTGAAGTGTAATCAAGGTAGCAATGGATTATGAACATTCACATCCCCAACTTGTTGAGAAGTAAGATATAAAATATAATCTCAAATGTAGAGATATATCCAAGAAGCTTAAGAAATACAAATCCATCAACAAGCTATCAGATTTGATTTCTCCTGACATCATCTCCACTAATAATTCCATTTAGCCTGTGTCCATGCAGCCATATCATATCCAGAAGTATCATCCAAAAGGAATAGCATAAGCTCCATACACTCAATCAGTAGAAATTTTAAATGAAATGATTGGGAAATTTGCTGAACTTGCTTCTGATGAAAACATGATGCTAGCAGACAATCCACGTAATCCTAATCATGATCTCAGGTAACACTGTAGTTCCACAGATTCAAGGAATCAAGCATAAAAAATATTGCCAAGAAAATACAATTTCATGAACAACACCAGCATCGCCTTTGAGATAAACCAATCAGCAGAATGTCTTCTGAAGAATCTCTCATCTAAAATGAAATATCCATTCTGCTGGAAATGCAACAGTCTCAACAAGTTACTGTGATCATCCTATCATTGAATAAATTAATCCGACATTAATCCCACATGTCATTTTTTTTTTGCATATCTAAGCTTCTGTATCTGCTTACATAGAATCGATGGATACATGGACCAGTCTATCAGATAAGTATCTCAGTGTTTTAATAATATGGCATTCAGCTAAATATATTGAATAACAGTGTCAATAAAACAAGTCGGGAAAGAAATTAGTTAGGAAATGCTGTGAAAGTGACAACACATTCCTAAATAATTTATAAATTTATTTTCTCACACATTTCTCTTTCAGTATATTTTCTTCATGAAATGCTTTGTTTTCTTATAATTAATCAAATTTTCCATGCAAGTTCAGCAAGTTATCACAAATATGGATTGAAATTCGGACTCTAATCCATTTAAACAGCTGCACATCACATGGGTAAAAGTTATATAATAACAAAGAAAGACATAAGACTAGTGGGCTACAAATAATCCAAGGACATATCTACAAGTCACCTATATCTGCAAGAAGAAACATGGTGAACTCTTCAAAATTGTGTCAATTTTTCATTCTGCAACATTGTTTTGAACATGAAATTTCAGAAAAGAAACATAGCTCGATATTGGCATAGGAAGGAAGTATTAAAAGCAGAAATGGTAAAGCTATAAAATTGCATGAAATGGGATATATAGTCAATAAATTATAACAAAAAAGAAGACAGCTTTGATGGACATGAAACTTGCTAGAAAATAAATATTAAATGCTCTGCTCTAATTCATTGCCCTGCACTCAAGGGTGGGGTTACTGGAGGAAATTCCTAGGAGGAAAACAAAGGCTAGAAAGTGACTGAAGCAGATGCGATGCGATACATACAACAGTCATACTTCAAAATCCACTGAATAATCGAAGTGCAAATTAATCACTGAATTACAGCTATTATGCACTGGCGTACAAAAGGCACTTTGTGCCTCCGTGAATTATTTTTAAAAATTAATAAATAATAAAAATTATATAATACTGGGTAGATATTAAAAATACAGACAGTTATGAAGTGAAATTTACAGAAAGAATAAATAAAAATTATAATTTATAAAAGGATAGTTATAAGAGTAAGATTGTCTAAAAATGTGGATACCAAATGGGGCAATCCCGCTTATAATTAGTAAAGATATCACACTATTCATTGAATGATTTAATAGGTGTGAATTTGCAGTTATAGCTGTTGTTGTAAACAAGCTTATATGAGCATGCAGTAATGATGGTGAAAAGAACCACACAATTGGAAGAAGGTCATGATCATGGATGAAATAAAATCAATAGGTAACATATGAACAATTAGTATTACCACATCGGTGGGATAGAGTCAATTAAATAGAGGCAAGGAGATTATTTATAAATAGAAGAACTACTATAAACTGTACTGACATATCATCAAGAAAATGATGACCAAGGAGTAGGAGAATGATGATCATGGATGGATGTGATAAATTAAAAGACAGTATGTAACATTCTCAAAATTTCTGTATTGTATAATTATCCAGTGTTTATAGTTAAGACTCACCTTAATTTCCAAGCAGACTCCAAGAAACATAAATTGCGATGCAAAAACCTTCAGTTTTAAAAAGCTCTAAGATATTTAACGACTAACTAATGGAAAATGGACCAATTTGTCCATCATTTCTTTCTTTTCTATGCAGTTTCCTAGTAGATAAAGTTCTACTCAAATAAAACAGCTCATCACCTTCAAAATCGAAAAGAAGCTTCTTCCTTCACTAGGGAATTGTTTTTTTTACCTTATAACCAGCCATGCACTTGTCCAGTATGCATAGCAGTTAAATTTTGGAGGAAAAGGGAATAGAAGACAAAATTTTCATTTCTAAAAAATATTCCTTATTTTGATATTTTCTAAAAGGAAAGAAATAAAATGATAGATTAACATAATTGTAATTTCCCATTATTTTGTTTAATTTTATAAACAGTATATAATTCTCTAAAATAAAATTGGTGAACCTATAATATCCCTTATGAGAAAGTACTAATCTCTCGAGATACTAAATTCATTTAAGGGAGTGATCCAACATCTGAAGACCACATGCTTAAGGGATATGGTTATCTACCAAGCATACCACACCATGTTCCTCTTAATTTAATAAGAAAAAAATGTCCTCCGTTCAGTTCCCTTCCAAAGTCACACTCCTAATCAGAACCTAAGGAACTGCTACTCGAAACCACCAACAAACAAATAGCACAACACCCATCAACTAAACACCAAGACATACCCAAAGGGGTCTCGCTAACCTCAATTCACAAGATATAGACTCAACTAAACAACGAATAACAACAATAATATCAATAAAATTAAATCACTATATGAGCAAGCAAAGTAGAAAACTGTACCACTATATGAGGCAGAGAATCGTCGAAGCTCGGAACTCCCATGCGCGAAGGAGCAATTATGGCGATTGCAGCGCCCTCTCTGATACAGAACACATAACTTGGTCTTGAACTGCTTTCGTTCAACCATGTTCAACCACGTCGCGTGCCAATTATTGAATTTATGAATAGTCAATTCAATATCAGTTCCTGCTCGAAGAAGGCGTAACCCTAAATCCAATATTCCCGAACATTGCGCCAACGATGTGGTTGCTGAGAAAATGCGAAGGGCATAATAAGAGCAAAAATTGTGGAAAAGAAAATAGAGGATAAGAAATTGAATAAGGAAATAAAGAAATTGGTCTCGTTTCGTGAAATTTGGTGAGGAATATGGTAACCTTACCTTGATGTGGAAGATTGAATGATAAAAGTGCGAGAAGCGGCACTTTACAGAGAAGCAGTTTGGGAAGCTCCACCGCAAAAGGTTTCTTCAACAAAGACTTGACTCGACTCACCCATGCTCTCAATCGAGTTTTAACTTTTAAGGCTAGTGTTAGGGCTTTGGGAACGTAGGTTACGACTACATCTTCGGTATTCATCTTCCATGTTTTTTTTTTTGTTTTTTTTTTATTTTAAAATTTCAAAGGATAAGATTTCTTTTTGTCTTTTATTTTTTTAAATTTTTTTAATATTTTAATCTTAAATTTAAGTTAATTTAGTCTTTTTAAATAGTGATATTTTTCATTTTTATTACGATTTTGATTTTTTTTTTTCATTATATGAATTTTGTAGCACTGCATTCAATCATTCATATTATATATATACTCAATTTAAAAATAAATTTATCTAAATTTATTTATTTATTAACTTACATTCTAAATCAAATTTAACTCTTAAATTAAAAGTTCTTGATATATATATTAAGTTTATAAATTAAAAAATAAAAAAAATATTTAATATTTCATTATATAAATTATAATCAATATATAAAATGATTTTATAATTATTTATTAATTTAAATTATTGAAAAAATATAAAATAATTTTTAAAATTGTAAATTTTGCATACTTAATTCTTGTATTAAGAACTTTTAATTTAATAATTAAATCATTAAAATTTAATATAAAATATAAATTATTGAGTGAAATAATTTTAAGTATACTTATTTTTAGAATAAATAAATTATCTCTCTATTTATTTATGTATCTAAGTGATAGATAGGATGATATAGAGTAAAAATGAGTTTAACAAGCTATTAAAAAAATTATTATCATATTATTTTTTAATTATATTTAAATTTATTTTCATATAATTTGTATTATGTTTATATTTTTTTTTTCTAATATCATTTGAGTTCAATAATATTTATGAAGGAGGATTTAATGAAATGAATTTATTGAATAAGATAAAAATGTTTAAAATTATGTCATAAAATTAAACATAATAATTGGTTCATAAGAAAAATTAATTCATTTAAAAAATAAAGGATCAAAATAAGTTGTAAACATATCATAAAAATCAAAATTATAATTTAATCAACTTTTAAATAAAAAGTTTATATATATCTCTATATGAGTAAAGTAATAGTTTATGATTTATTAATTTGGATTTGTTTGAGAAATTGTTGAAGCCAAGTTTATTGGAGAAAGATAGAGATGTCCTTTTTTCTATGAGCATGTACAAAGCTCGTGGGCCATATATGTTTCAACCGATTTGAAGATGAGTGATGATGGATATGGATGAGGGAGGTGGTACTGATGATAGTCGTAATAGGAGGTTCTAACAATGACAATGATTAGCAGGGTAATGATAACAATGAGACAAGGGGTGATGACAATAATCCATTATATATGGTGGTAAGATATATGTTGGTTAGGAAAATAATAGGAATGGTGGTGATAACTGCCATATATCAATAGTAATAATATAATTATGATAATGATATGGTAATAGTAATTATATAATTACGGTTCACATAGTCAAAGAAAATGAAGTAATAAGTAATATGTGTTTTCAGGATTAACTAATATGACATAACTACCTAATAGCAACCCAAGAATCTTAGTAAAGGTAACATAGCGGATAAAATTATGAACATGAAATGATGAAAAGTAAATATTAAAAGACTAAGTTAAATAGAGCGTTAAGCCAACTAATATGAGACTGTGTTGTATATTTTGTGTGAATATTTTAAAAGGTTAATATATTTATTTAATTAAGTTTAGAAAATTACTTTAGTTTTATTAAAGTTTTTTTTATATAAATTACTCTTGTTGACTTGGTTATTTAAGAGTTATGTTTGCCTCATTCTATTAATCAGGTCAAACGTAGGTGGATTTAGAAATATATATTTTTTAATTATAATTATAACAGTTGAGAAAGATTTTGTAGAGCTCTTTACGCAGTTCTATTCTTTTCACTTTTTTTCTCTTTATAAGATCATCATCTCGTTAATTTTTATTAAAATGCTTGTTAGTTATATTGTTCCGATTTATTATTGAGAAACATCGTATTATGTCTTGAGGATTTGTGTATATATGAATATAATATTTAGAGTTGTTGAAAGTTTATGATAGATTGTTCGTGATTGATGTGAAGATAAATAAACATGCATGTGTGTATGTGAGTCTTTTGAAGTATTCCAAAAATCAAAATAATAATAATGATTGCTTTGATTGATAAATAGATAAAGGGTGACAAACTTTATGGTTGAATCCCAGTTACAATTTTCTTTTATTAATTCAATTGAATATGTGAACTGGGTTATATGTTTAGATATATCAGAAGAAATGTGATTTTAAGATAATCTTTTTTTTATGATTTATCTTAAGAAATGTGAGTTATAGATTTATGAATCTAATTTAATTTTGTAAAATTTGTTTTATGTTTAGAAATGGATTTTATATTAGATCTATCAAAAGAAATGTTATTTAAGATAATATATTTTATGACTCATTTTAAAAAATATAAATTATAAATTTAACTCAATCTCATAAAATTTGATTTGTAAAATAAAAATTATCTTTACTTATATATTTTGTTTTGTCTTTATTTTTATTTGATGAAATTTTTAGATTTTCCCTTCAAAACTATTAGATTTTGTATACAGATAAATAATATGACTTTTTAATGAATCTCGGATGATTTTAGAACGTATATTTAGACCTAATTTAATTATATAAAACTGTCAAGATTATTCCACACTTATATATTTTATCTAGATTTTTTCTTTAATTGATATGAAATTTATATATTTTTTTAAAATAATGTGTTATTTTATAGTAAAATTAAAAGGGGAAAAATTGCAGTTATGGGTGGTTGATTTAGATCAAGTTTATTTAAGAAATTAACTTCTTTTTTTTCTTAAATTATATTTATGAACCATATATTAAATTCCTAACATATATTTAACAAAAAATTATTTATCAATTAAGTCATTACACCAAAGAGTATTTCCTCAACAAATATAAGGATTAATCTTTTTCAGAAACTTGATAAATATACTAATTAGATGAGTATTTATAGTTTGAGTTTTCTGTATTAGTAAAAATCAAGATTGAATCTCGTATCACTTGATTAAGTATGGTGAGTCCTTCACCACTTAAGCCCAACTAAGTTGGTCTCTTTATTCTGTATTAACCATAGATATTATATATTTGAAATCTGCATGTACTACACAAGTCATAGGAAATCTAAAACATTACGTGCCTATACCTTAATTTCCACTAACTCTCTTCGTTGCAGCATTTTTTTTTTCCTGAATAATATTGTCATACAGAAACAAACCCAGAAAAGAAGATCGTCTAAAATCAGTAATGATGCAAACTAGAGAAACATGAAAGAGCTGTTTATCGTTCTTGAACAACATATCTGTCATTGTTGTTGTTAGGAAGGTCCTGTTTCTGCACAATCCATCTTACGGTGGGTGGAAGAACGATCTCTACCGAAACTCCAATCAGATATCTCTGCGTAAGGTTCTGACATGTGTTGCACAAAAAGCACCTTACGTGTCTAAGGGCCAAAACATTGGCTTTGTGAACCCAATTATCACATTTTCCACATAAATACGCATTATCCGCTTGACAATACAACGAAGCCTTCAACCCGCACAAGTCACAAGATGCTGAACCTCTTGTTGAAGCCAACGGAGCAACATTTTTTTCTTCTGCACCTTTGCACATTTTGAGAAAGTTCTTGCTATTTCATAAGCTTAGATATGAACATGGTACCTAGTCTCTTAAATAAATGTTATAGAGCTTGGTAGTGGTGTTTGAGTTAGTGGTCTTCATAGCAACTCGTCATCTTGAATCATATGCATGTTTCTTGGACGAATTCTTGTGGACATGAACGAGAATGCCACTGCGTCACGTAACAGCAATGTTTTATTTGTTTATTTTACCCCATTTGTCCTTTTCCAATCATATGCCATGATATAAAAAGGCCAATCAATTAAGATATATTTTTTTTTTCAAACTAAGAAAAAATTAATTCTCTACATTGTTTAAGTTTCTCTAATGTAAAATCTAGTTGAAATTAATTTTGATACATAAAATAATTACGCTAAATAATTCAAATCAATTTTATCTAACTTTTAAATGAAGGGATATGATATTAAGTAAGAAAAGAGAAAAAAAGATGAACAAGGGAGAATTTAATGAGTTCACTCATATTAGTACTGACAAAGTTGAAAAGAAAGACAGAAGAAGCTAATATGATTACGCTTTAAGTTTGGTTAGATGCTGCTAAGGCCCCTACTTTATGTCGTTGAGTCCAGGCCAATTGAGGAACCTAATTAAAGAAAAAAGATTTATTGTATATGGTCTAGAATTAGCAACTTTAAATTTGTGATCCATCGATGCCCATTTGTTTCGTTTTATATGGCCACGTGAAATGGAAACCGAATTGATTTATGTCGTATTGGTATAGACAACTTGTGTAGTTTTATGATGTTTTTGTGTTGCACATTTGGATCCAAAAGCTTATGTACGAAAGAAGGGCAAGAGATATCTAGAGAGACTAAAAGATGTCCATAAACTTGAATGATTAGTGATCAATTATAGATATTATATTTTTTTCTGTGGGTAAAAGGATATTATATATTTTTATTTTTATTATTTTAAATAATAGAATGTTGACACTAAATAAACATTTTTCATCATCAAATAAGGTACTATTATATGGTAGGGACCAGGGAAGTTACTCTAGTAATATTTTTTTTGTAGAATTATTATATAAAAAAGGTACTTTTATGTTGTCAAATTAAATGAATGCAATTGCTTTTCACATCCCATTTTTTATTTGTGACTTTGGTCTTTTTATAATATTTAATTGTGATTTTAATTTTCTTAATTTTGTAAAATTTATAATTTTGGCCTTACCTACTAAATGTTTGTCAATTGATCATTTTAAATTATAACATTAATTATGACATGACACTAAATAGTTAATAATATTTAAGTTAAACAACACTTCTAATCTCTATTTGTATATAAATAAATGGGGATTAAAAGGGTAATTTAGTATAAATATTATTAAATATTAATTATTATGTCATTTATTTAATGTTAGATTATAATTAATGTTATAATTTTAATGATTTAATGGGAGAATAACTAGCGATAAAATTAAAATGATAAATTTTACACAATTGAGAGATTAAAATTATAGAATTAAAAATTAGAAGGTCAAAATCGTGAATTTGATATTGTATGATGACAAAAAATACAATTTATCCTTAATATACTCTCTTCCATTTTTTTTTCAAAAATTAATCTTTAATAGAGGTGAAATGGGTCACCTAGACCAACTTGACTTTAATCTAATGGATCAAGGTGTGAAAAGTGAATTGGATTGGACTAAACTTTGTTCTTGATGGCCTAGTTTATATATATATATATATATATATATATATATATATATATATATATATATATAGTTAATCACATATACACTATCAGTGTAAAGTTTTTTTACACTGGTAATCAATTATATCTTTCAATTGTGTTATGTCACTGTTAAAAGTAAATGTGTTTACAGTGACATGACACAATTAAAAGATATAATTTGTTGTCAGTGTAAAAAAACTTTACACTGACAGTGTATAGGTGATGAACTCACACACACACACACACACACACACACACACATATATATATATATATATATATATATATATATATATATATATATATATATATATATGTATTGAAAATATTAAGTGTTGCATAAGAAATGTTTGTTGTATTGTTTAGATAAGAAATTGAAGAATACTTAGAATTGAGGTATGAAAGTATCATACTTATAACTTAATATTAGGTTAATGGAACACTCGGTAAAATATAAATGATTGGATATAGTTTAAAGTTAAAATAAATCAATGTAAAATCTCATTGTGCCTATTTCTTTCTTTAACTCCTTTATGGTTTATTTCACACAAATTTTGTAACTCATGTTTAGAAAAATTAATTGAATTTTAAAAAAAAAAAATTGTTGAAAGATGTTTGAAACACACTTTTCACATATACTCTCCTTATTTGGTTGAAATTTAAGTGAATTCAAAATCCAAATTTTTTATTTTGGTAAATATTCAACATGTTATTTGATATCTCTCTTATAATTTTATAATTCTTTAAAGAATTTTAACTAATAAAAAAATGCGTTAAGATGGATATGTTACTAACACTATAACGACCCGCCGTGGCCGTCACACTATGAAACAACACTACACACTACTAGAATATATATACTAAAATAGTATAATAAAATATTTACAACACATGTTTCTAATCAAGCAACCAACAACAACCAGTTATATACAATAAAATATGCTACTATAAGGTAGCCTACAAAAAAATATCCATCTCCAGGCACTTCCTGTGGTCTCTAGCAACTATCTCCTAGCCTATCTCTGCCCTGCTCCCATACAACGTATGATCATCGTAGTCCAAACCACATGTAAACATGCAAGGGTAAGCTAGAGACAATAAACAACTCATAATAAACAAATATGAAACACATCAACTATATAATCATCTTCACATCCGACATAGAAGACAAACAACACATATACTATACATCTTAACATCATTTCAACTTATATTCAACATATCAACACTGATCAATACTTCAACACAACTATTATACAAACCATTTGAAATAGTTACCATATTCATCATAACAACAACCAACACATGTATTACACATCTCTCAACAACACATGTTTAAAAGAAACTTACATCATAACAACACTATCATCATCCTCAGCAGGGTCAACATACAACACAATCATAGCTTAACAACACAACAACATATATACAACTCGTATCAACAACAAATCAACTCATCAACAACTTATGCGTCGTCATGCATTTCAACTCGGAGATCTCCTACAACGTGGTGAGTAGTCTAAGTGGCTAGGTCCTACCGAACCAACAACACATAACCTTTTTGGGCTTGCTAGGTAAACAACAAATTTGGATATCAATCCATAACACGATAACGGTTTCTCAGACTTTGTCACTTAAACAAGGAAGTATAGTACTCGGTTAGGAACTAAGTTCCCGACTTCGTACTTTACTCAAATTGGCCTCTTGTAATCGGTATAGCTCGGCCTTGCCCCTATACCATGGTCGCTTTATAATCGCTATAGTTCGACCTTGCCCCTATATCGTGATCGCTTTATAATCGGTATAGTTCGACCTTGCCCCTATACCGTGGTCTCTTTATAATCGGTATAACTCGACCTTGCCCCTATACCGTGGTCGCTTTATACATGTGTGCCTCGACCTTGCCCACACGTGGGATTAACTAAGTCGTAGAGGAGAACAACACAACGACCACTCCAAGTGACAACTTCCCAAGGAGGATTTTTCAACAAATTGGGCTTTCAGAGCACCACAACTATCTCAATCCACACAATGAGATGAGCAACTTCGAAAACATCTCCCCTAGTCCTAGTTAAGGGTGTTCATGGATCGGTTTTTTTTTCAAAAAACCGATCCAAACCGAACCAAACCGTTTTATAAAAGTGGATCGGTTAAGCGATCCATTTTTTATAAAGGGGATCGGTTTGATATAGATCGTTTTTTTTTTTAAATTGGATCGGTTTGGTGCAGTGCAGATATCCACTTTTTACTCATATATAGATCAATTTTTTTTAAAAAACCAAACCGAACTGAACCGATCCACTTTGTAAAAATAGATCGGATAATTGAACCGATTTTATAAAGTGGTTCGGTTCGGATTTTTTTTCAAAATATATCAGATTTTTTAATATGGATCGATCGGTTATAGATCGGTTTGGATCAATTTGGATTTTTTGCACACCCCTAGTCCTAGTGATCAACAACTTATCATCACAGCTTAATCAACTTACAACTCAACAGCACAGCACAGCTCAGCTCAACAACTTAAACAACACACAACTTTTCAACTCATTATCTCAATCAACTTTCAACTTAAACAACATGGTATATCAGCACAACAACTCATCAACAATGTTTAACAACACATTTTAACAACACAACATCTCATTTCAACTTTAAACAACACAATCAACTCAACAGCTCAACTATTAGCTCTTGTCAACTTTAGTCAACTCAACATCTCAATAGTTAAATTCACAATTTATAACTCAACCATCACAAATTAGTATCTTTTCAACAGATAATACAACATACAATTCTCATCTAACAACTTAGTAACATGGTCTACAAATAAATTTTGTATAAATCTCAACACATCTACACATTTCACATCATGCTTCTCACAACTCACAACATTATCATTTCATCATATTTCACAGCATATAAATAATCCACACATAAATATAGCAACTTTAGCAACATACCATGTATTCAACGCATTTTCTATTTGGCACAACTACTCATTTAGTTTACAACACTGTGCTCAACTTGCATCTCTCCATTTCACTTTATACTCATCATACATCTCAATGTAATTATACAACCCCATATGAGTTCCTAAACTCACATACAACCAAACAACATACAATCTAGCTTTCCTTACCTGAAAATTGGCTCAAAATAGTCAATAAATGAGAAGACGAAGAAATTTCCTCCAAAACTCGACTCTCGGACTTCAATCCTCCAAAAGTAAACATCTTAGCGGACCAGAGTCCTTCTTTCTAAACTTCTCTCCCTTCCTCTCTCTATTTCTTTCCCTTTTCTCTTGTCCTCAACGCCTATTTATAGAGGCAGGAGTGGCCAGAACGACCCGTTTCGAATCCAGAATAGCCCGTTCTAGGCTCCTTTAATACGTGAAAAATTCACATACAGAACGGTCTGTGGTTTCCGTTCTAGCACGTCTAGAACGACCCATTCCTAAACTAGAACGACCCGTTCTGGAGTTAAATTTAACTCACAACAACCACGTTTGGAACGACCCATTTCAGTCTAGGATTTACAAACTTATTTAGTAGTTTGGAATGGTCCGTTCTATTTTGGGAACGACCCGTTCTGCACTACTAAATCACCCTTGTTTTAGTAATTTGGAACGACCCGTTTCAGTCTACTAACTACATTACAATACTCTTGAGATTTTTAATCATAAAATTTTTAATCATAAAATATTTCTTCCATAACAAAAAAACCATCTATCTTATCATGCAATAAATATTTGATTGGAAAAAGTTGCCAACTTTTTTAAAACACAATTCAATTCAACCTTTTATACATTTCATTTTTCCTTATAATTTAATACATTTTAACACATTATTTCATATTAGTTGAAATTTATTAAAAATATAAAATCTAATTAAAAAAAATCTAAGACATACAAAATTTTATAATCTTTTTAAAATAAATTTTAACTAATAAAATATATTAAAAAATGTCTACAAATTATTAAAATGTATAATTACTTTTTTTAAAAAAAATCTTACAAATCTTACCTTTTAGTCAATATAGATATAAATAATTCATTTTAGTTTTTGTATACTTTTATTTTTAGTCTTTATATTCTATTTATATAGTGACAAAAAATAAAATTTATAAAATTATAGAAAAAAAAACTTACTTAAAAAAAAAAAAAAAAAGGAACAGTTCCCTTATAATTTTGACTGGGTGAATTATGGGTTTAGCCCAGGACGGCCCATTAAGGAGTAAAAAACAGCGCACGGTGCACTCCCGAAGCACGGTGAACGGTGAAGGTCCCGTAGAAGTAGAAAGAGTGTCTTTGTTGCGTAGTGCATAACATGAATAACAACAACCGTAACTCGCCGGTTGAGTTTGTCCGTGTGCGAGTGCGAGCGTCCCTCACAGTCCCACGCACTCTTCAATTCAATTAAAATAAAAAGTTGGATTTAAATTGTAGGAAATAATTATGTTCCAGAGAAGAAAAAAGGAGCAGATTAGTAACAGTAGTAGCAGTGGCACCTTGGCTGTGGTAGCATCATCGACGAATTCTCCCATGAGAAACGCAACACCCTCATTCAAATCCTTCCTCTTAACGCTCTCGCTCATTCTCAACCTCTACCTCCTGTGGGCCCCACTCTCCCCAACGCTCCCCCAATCCACCCTCATCTCCCGCCTCTCCCCCACCGCGCGCCGCCACCTTCTCTTCTCCGTCGCCTCCTCCTCCCTCTCCTGGCCCCGCCGCCTCCCCTACCTCCGCCTCTGGCACTCCCCCGCCACCACCCGCCTCCTCGCCTTCCTCGACAAACCGCCGCCGTCCACCAACTCCTCCCACTCTCCCGAGGTCGTTATCTCCGCCGACACCGACGCCTTCCCGTACTCGTTCCGCGGGGGGCTGCGCTCGGCGATCCGCGTGGCGCGCGTGGTGAAGGAGGCCGTGGATCGCAACGAGACGGACGTGCGGTGGTTCGTGTTCGGCGACGACGACACCGTGTTCTTCGTCGACAACGTGGTGAGGACGCTCGCCAAGTACGACCACCGGAGGTGGTTGTACGTCGGGAGCAACTCCGAGAGCTACGACCAGAACGTGAAGTACTCGTTCGAGATGGCGTTTGGCGGTGGAGGCTTCGCGATTAGTTCCTCGCTCGCTAGGGTTTTGGCTAGGGTTTTGGATTCGTGTTTGAGGAGGTATGGACATTTGTACGGCAGCGATTCCAGGATTTATTCCTGCGTCGCGGAGCTTGGTGTTGGATTAACTCATGAACCTGGATTTCATCAGGTATGAAATTGCTTTGTCATTATAATAATTGTTGAAATCTGGTTATTACTTTTTTAATGCTTATGGTTCAATTGCATGTGTTGGATTCATTGGATATCTTTTTCTTATTCTCTTTTGTTAGTTGTTTGCATGTTTTTAACAATGAATGAACGCAATGGCCATGCCTTTCGCTTATAGATCGATTAGATGGTCATGGTCATATGAGTGATGTAACCGCAATTGCAGAAATGAAAACCCAGAATCCTTGACAATGCAGCCAAATTGCCGTCACTAACCATTTTCTAAAACCATGGATGGATGCCAGACTAATTGGCCGGATTTTCAATGTGTTTGGAAATTCGTCTTCCATGGAAGAAATCACGTCAAATAATTTAGAAACGCAAAAGCTACAATTGCGAGCTTCTACATAGATATGAAAAACTACGTCACGTGTGACCAAACACACTTAGTTGATACGGGTTGTGGTCATCTCTGATTGAGTCGGTGGAAAAGAGAATTAAGAAATCAGGAGGGGGATATATGACACTAACTTGTTCTTTTAGTAATCTATGATGTGCTGAAGAGTTCATTGCTGCCCCAGTGACTATTCTGTTTCTTATTTCCTTTCTGGATGTTGGAGACATGTTTAGAAAGACAAAACTTAGATGAAGAGTGCAGACATAAAGATATTGCTATTGTTGCTGTTTTTTCTTTTTAATTTAAATTGGCTATTGATCTTAGTAACTAAAATTAGCAGTAGTTGTCAAGATAAAATGCTAATTTTGATTGGAGGACATTATCAACAATATTGTATCTAAGATTTGTCCATAGATAAAACACTAGTAGGATCGAGACAGTTCGCATTTCTATAATTGCTGAGTACCACAACTTCAATAACCAATAGTAATTATCTATAACTGTCGACACTTAACATGGAAGGTGACTATTTTGACCTTTGATATTAAAAAATAGAACCTATCCTTCATGTAATAATAAAGGATAAAAAGGGAAAAATGAAATGGGTACACCAAAGCCTGTCATCGACTTTATCTATTGTTATAGATGAATCTGATAATGTGCATTGAGTTCTATTTTGCTGGCTACATTTGATGTTTGTCTGCACAATTAAATTGTACTTGGTCTCTCATGCACACTTGAGGTATGCATGGCATGATAAATCTTATAATTTGGTTTGAGATTTTATCTTGTTAAATTCTTTAGCAATTCAAACAAATATCGTAGTTAGTGCTTAGGAGTGTTGTCTTGGTCTTGAGTCTGATACTTTTACTGGATCTCATTTTGACTGCTTGACTTCTATAGTTCAGGAGAACCCTTTTATCATGTGATTATTCAGAACTAATACTTGTGCAAGAAATATGGATATACTCGATTCAGTCTTTATTTTTTCCACCAGTTAGATATGCGGGGTAATTTGTTTGGGATGCTGACTGCACATCCATTATCTCCTTTGCTGTCCCTTCATCACTTGGATGCAGCGGAGCCCCTTTTTCCTGACATGAACAGAGTACAGGCTTTGGAACATCTTATTGCAGCTGCAAATATAGATCCTGCCAGGATTCTGCAGCAAACTGTCTGCTATGATCGATCAAATTCTTTGACTTTCTCGGTTTCTTGGGGTTTTGCTGTTCAGGTTTATCAAGGAAATGAACTTCTACCTGACCTCCTTTCGCTGCAGAAAACTTTTGTGCCATGGAGGAGGGGTAGTAAAGCTAATGCCAATTTTATGTTTAACACCAGAGACTACCCTAGAGATCCTTGTAAAAGGCCTCCTGTATTTTTCTTGAAAAATGTTACATCTGATAAAAGGGGCATTTGGAGCAATTACAGTAGGCATGTTGTTGGGAACTGCTTTGAATCATATGTTACACAGCTCAAGCGGATCATAGTTTTTTCAAGGAAGCTGGAGCTTAATAATGAACAGGTTTTGTTAAATTAATCTTAGAAATGGTTAATTTAAAATTTGTGATTATGTTTTGTTCGTATGGTCTGTCGGCGTTCTTATTCTAGTTATTTAACTTTATGTTATCTTTTTTGGGTCTCACCACAGATGAATGCCCCCCGTCGTCAGTGCTGCAATGTGTTGCCATCTTCTAATGATACAACCAGTCTTCATATTAGACCGTGTGAAATCGGTGAACTGATCTCCATGCAATCATAACATTCTTTTAGGAGTGGCCTTCTTTGAAGGCTTCAAAATTTTCATGAGCGTGAATATCCGTGTTGCAGCTGATATGAGAGGTGGATGCTTCTTCTTGTTGGTTGATCTTATACTTTGTTTTTATAGGATAATTTCGAATGGAACTTTAATTATTATTATTATTTTTTTTTTTTGAAAGTCAGGGAAATAGTTTTTTTTTCCCCTCAACATTCTTCAGTTCTTAATTTGTTTTATTATATCATTGAACAAGGATAGCAAGCTGTATGTCAATAAGTTTTACATTTCTTCTGTCAAAAAAACAATTTTTATATTTCTGAAAACATTCTTATTATGTCCTGACTTTCCTGATTTCTATTTCCCCATCCTCTTTGCAGTAGAGAAAGGTCCTTGGCCTCTATGTAGAAGAAAAAATATCAAAGATAACTAAAAGATCTTGCTGGTGATCAAACCCCTCACAGAGTCACAGGCAGGTTTTCGTTCGTTGGAAAAGTGACCAACCTCAAACAATTTGCCTCAGTTGCCTAGCTTGTTTTAATTGCTTGGTAACTGAATTTTTCAAATATTTTATTTCTCAGCAATTTCTCAACAATTTATCTACTTTTTATGCTCAAAATTTCAGGGGAGCTCCCGTGGCATTTGGAGTGAGGTAACAGATCAGTCAAGGGTCCAATTTTAATTTGGAATGTGATCCCAACCATATTTCAATTCATGCTATTTGCCAATTAGTGCTTTGTCTGAAATTCTGTAAATTCTACATAATTGTTTGCCGCCTGCAAAGTGGTAATATATTTTACACATTGAACAGTCTGCTAGAAATATTAATATTTTTTATGGATGAGATATGAATGCGATTTCCAATTGTGCACGAAGCTGGACATCCCAATTAAGTTATATTTTATTTTTGAGTTATATCATATATGGGCTTCCAAATTTTCACGCCGTCCCATACGCAACTCGCAACAACCTACAACTCATCATTTTTCACCGTTTAATGAGTAGAAATACTTGCTATATGGTAATAATAATAATTATTATTATTGGTTTATTTCAGGAAACTGTAAACATGATATAACCTAGCATATTATCTAATATTAAAATTATTTTATGCATTATCTTAAATTAATGGTCTAATTAAATGTGAGTCCACGATGTAAGCATGTGGAGAGACAAATTTGATCAAGTCAATCTTGTTAGGGCGGGGTATACACAGATAGATTTCGTGAGGTATATAAACATTTCATTTTGAAGGAGCAAAACGGTAAAAAAAAAAAAAAAAAACTAACTAACAAACGTACAATACGGTAAAAAGCCTAAACATACGCATAAAAGCTTAAAACAGTGGTGTAACCGATACATGCTTTGAGGCCTGAGTTGTAAAACAAACGTGAGGCCAATTGTAGTTTCATGGCAAGCTATTAATTTTCAGGTGACAGTTAAAACTTAAAAGCGTAGGCCATGCCAAAAACTTAAGCACCTTACCTTACATGACAGGTGGCCTAACTCTAGTCCCGCCAACACCCTACCCTTTTTTCCACTCTCTTCCAAGTAGTCAATGCACATTATTTCAACAACTTGAATCCAATAACCACAAAAACCAGCCAACCGTGCGAATCTAATTGGAAGGCATACTAGAGTTTCGTCTAACATACCTACCCATGTTATTAACATGGAACATTAACTGACTCAAAAACGTCAAAACAATCTTCTTTCTTACGCCGTTGATCGCGGTAGCACCTTGCCAAGTTATATACCTCAAAAACATGTCTCAAACCGTTCTCACACACAGCACATGAACCCTCCTAACTCTTCATCCCACGACAGAACTAGATCCGTTCCCGTCACCATGCAGCTTTTTCACAAACCCACCAAGGCTCAGTCCCTTGTTAATTTCATTCTAATATCTTCTTCATTCTGCGCCCTCTATGTCATCGTATCAGTGCTATTGTTGGGGCCTTCAAGACTAATTCATGTGAACAAGACAACATCACAAGATGTGTCCGCACCAACCACCCTTGACCACCTCGTGTTTGGAATTGCTTCGAGCAAGAACTCATGGCTGAAGAGGAAGGAGTACGTGAAGCTGTGGTGGAACAGCAACACCCACAAACCTATGAAGGGGTGTGTGTTTTTGGAAAGCCTCACAGATGAAGAACGTGCAAGGAACGAGAAAGATACCTCTCTTCCTCCTCTTTGCGTCTCTCAGGACACTTCACGGTTCCGTTACACTAACAAGGGTGGACTGCGCTCCGCGATACGCGTGGCACGTGTGGTGGCGGAGACCGTGGCGATGAACAGCAATGATTCGGACGTGAGGTGGTACGTGTTTGGAGATGATGACACGGTTTTCTTCCCACAGAATGTGGTGAAGACTCTTTCCAAATATGATCACGAGCTTTGGTACTACATTGGTGCAAACTCTGAGGTGTATGAGCAGAACCGCGTGTTTGGTTTTGGAATGGCTTTTGGAGGGGCAGGTTTTGCTATCAGCTCCTCTTTGGCAAAGGTCTTGGCCAAGGTTTTTGATTCCTGTATAGAAAGGTACCCTCATCTCTATGGAAGTGATGGCAGGGTCTACTCTTGCTTGGCAGAACTTGGGGTAGGATTAACACATGAACCCGGCTTTCACCAGGTAACAAACAGTTCAGTTTTTGACATGCTGAAAATTTTGGATAATTTGATTTTATTCCTTTTGATCATCCTTTTTTGTGCATGTTTGGTGAAGGATTACATTTTGGTTTTGGTTAGAATACACTATGAGCTCAGGGGCGTTTGGTTGAAGAAAAAATTTTCATACCAAAAAATCATGTTTGGTGACATGATTCTTAGGAATGATACAAATATGTTTGATTAGTCATAAATATTTTTATAAATATTTATAAAGATTATTTAAGAATAAATATTTTAATTGCATTAATTAAACAAATTAAGGTTTTACCACAATAAAGCTTTCATTTTAACCTAAGAATGTTAGATACCTATCTTTTCATTTGGTGGAAAACTTGTATAAAAAATATTTTGAAAAAACTATCTTTCATTGAAATATTATTATTTTAGACAATAGACCCAACATGAAAGCAAAAGAACTTTTCATATACTAAAAGCTCAATTACATATTATCATGTGTGATAGGTTTATTGATTTTTATAATAACTCTCTTAAAATTCTTATAAAAGATGATTTCTAATTAATTGAAAGAGTAGGAATTTTTACATTAACATTTCATCGCAATTAGACTCTTATTTGACAAAAAAAGTTTATTTGTTTATGATGAGCTGAATTAAGCTTTTAACTTTGTGATTTATGAAATTGGATCAGGTAGATTTAAAGGGAAATACCTTTGGCCTATTGGCGGCACATCCTTTAACCCCTTTGTTGTCCCTGCATCATCCGGATTACACTGATCCAATCTTTCCAAACATGACAACCACACAAGCTCTCAAGCATTTATTTGAAGCAGCAAATGTGGATTCCCAGAGGATGCTGCAGCAAGCAATTTGCTATGACAGATGGTTTTCATGGACAATTTCAGTGTCATGGGGCTATGCTGTTCAGGTTTTCCCAAACCACATGCTTTTGCCAGAAGTTCTGAAGGTGCAAGAGACATTCAGGCAGTGGAGGAAGGGAAACATGTTGGCAAAATCATACACTTTTAACACTAAAGAACTTCACCATGACCCTTGTAAAAGATCCACCGTTTTCTATCTGGATAGTGTGTATTCTGGAAAGGATGGCATCATTAGCAGTTACAAGAAATCTTTTCAGAATTGCTCAAACAAAGCCGAGTCGCCAGAGAAATTGGAAGTGATCAAAGTGGTCGCAAATAAGCTAGACCTTAACATCAAACAGGTACTATATCGGACATTAGTATTAGAACTTGTTTGAATACAAAATTAAAAGAATTTTTGAAAGTTTTTCTACTCAAAAAAGCTCTTTAAATTTGGTAGAAAAACTTTTCTAATCTTATATCCAAACATACTCTTAGCATTCCTTCAGCCTTTAGGACTATTAGGATGATTTGACATTGGTAATAGTAATACTCATACTCACAAACTATTTTCTTTTATAATCAGTTAAAGGCCCCAAGAAGGCACTGTTGTGATGTGCTGCCATCTACTGCCCGGGACCAAATGGAAATCTCAATGAGGGAATGCAAAGATGAAGAATTGGTTTACATGTACTGACAAGAAGGGTTGTCTGTGACCCAATATTGGTTTTTTTTATCTTGATATATTATACCGAGGGTCATGTAATTGATGCTTGATGAGAATGCAAATAGATGAAATTACAGTAGATTAGTTAACAGCTTGTAGCCCTGACATTTTGTATCAGTGTAAAAATGCGAAAGTAAATTCAATCAGCTTATGATCAAGTATGTTTCTGCATTGCCGGCTAAGTATTTTTTTCAACTCAAAACTATGTTCCTAATCAGAAGGTAGGAAAACTAAGAAGTTATAATTAACATTGTTAAATAAAGCTCATGCTCACAGGATTGGTTGGTTATTTCTAATACAATTTGAAGAGAATAAACTGCTCAAGCAATAGGATTATGTGACCTGAAATGTGCCTCTTATGCCTAAAATAATCCAAATCACCGTGTCAAATATATTATCATTACTTTCTGCTAATAGCAATCTTCGATTGAAAACCATTATCAGATCGATGGATTTCTTCTTTTCACTTCTTTTCTTTAATCTTCATAGTCTTTCACAGTGCTATTTTAGGACATGCATGTTTGTTCAATGTCTATAAACTATTCATGCAACGGCACTAATGGAACAGCAAGCCTAGCTAATGATCTTCCGACTTGTCTCAAGAATGTAGCTCTATCTGACCTTCTATGACATTGCTGTGCCTATAACTTATTTATTTAATTATTTAACTGTTGAAAGTAGTTTTTCTTTAGACCTGAAACTTTCAAAAATAAAAATTTACAAATAAAACATTAAAACAATAGAGATAAAAGTAGCGCATCATAGTGTATAAACATAAGTACAATTATTAGTATTATTTTATCTATCCTGTTCGAGCTCCACAACAAACTCAGGTTTTGGAAAAACTCAAACTCTAGACTACTGTTGGTATGTGTAGATACAATAAATTAATCTTTGTTTACATAACCTAATTTTTATTGATTGAACATTATTTTAATTTTTACAATTATTAGACTAAAATGCTTGATTTATGTGAAAGTACAATAAATGAGATAGTACTATACATAGAGTATTTATATATATATATATATATATATATATATATATATATATATATATATATATATATATATATATACCACTTATATTCCCCAATTACAAAGGTTCCCGGAAAATTGAGAATAAATGAACACATTTTATGCTGCAATATTGCTTTAAAATTTTACACGGTAATTAACTAATGTAAATGCTAGCAAGTGCTTTTAAAGTACTAATAAAAGAAATAAAAATAGAAAATATTAAAAAAATATATTTAGAGAAATTCTACCATACCCTTTATATTTAAAGGGTTTTGGAACTATTTTTTTTTTTATTTTGTATTTTTAAAATATTTGACCATTTGATTAGATTGTTTGATTTTTAATATGTTTATATTTTTCATTTCATATATATTTTCTTAAAATTCTTAATATATATACAAAATGTTTGGATTTGTAAGAATATTTTTAGCATATTATGAGTTATGATAAATTAATTTTTTTTTTATATTTGTGTACAAATTATAAGGAGCAAATTGAATAAAAAATTTACAAAATCTCCCTCAATTTTAGCAAATAAAATCTTATTGTACTCTTCTTAAAGTTATTTTGATTTTTACAAAATAATTTAAAACACTTAGACCAATATAATATTTAGCGAAAAGAAATAATAAGTTAATTAGTTAGATAATTTATTTGTTAAGAACATTACTTAGTATAGAAGATAAGAAATGAAAGTGAAAAGAAAAAAAATATTTATATTTTTATTAGTTTAAAAAATTGATTGTACCAAAATATTCTAATTTATAAGGATACCCTAATAATTTCCTAATATTTATTATATGAAAAATACATCGAGTAATAAGTAGACAAAATTTAATATTTTTGACAGTTTTTATGCGTAGACAAATTTTATTTACTTTTTATATCATGTTTCAAGTAGATTATTATTTGGTTATAGTTTTAGTTTTTTTTCCATAAAAAATTATAATAATGATAGAGTTCGAACTTAAGATTCTTATTTTCTAAGACTCTTATTTTCGATGAAAGTCATAATTTTAGTAAAACTTGAATAATACATCCTTTTCTTTAACGTGAGTTACCTAGATGATTCTCTAATGCTAATTAGAGAATAACTCTTATAATTAAAATTTTATTTTTTTAAAGTTAAAATTAAATTATATACATCTTACCTTTCAAAAAAAAAAACTTATATACATCTTAAAGAGGTTAGATTTAGAAATTTTTTTAAGTTAAAATGTATAATTTTTTTTAAATTTTCTTATGAAAATATTTATAAAAAAAATAGTGACAAGCAAAACCACCTAAACTGATCATTTAAAAGCCAACTTATAACAGTCAATTCAACCGAAAAATTATTGAATTAATTAGATAACTTATACGAATTTAGTAACTCACAAAATTGGTGTAACGAAGAATCACTAGAGGATTGGTCCAAACAGTAAAAATTGGCATAAAAAGATACTGATAACAAAACCGACATGGATGATATTTTACAAAAAAAATGATTTTCTTCGTTTTCTTTACTAAAAAATGTTTTGCAAAACAAATAAAGTCCACATGTAAGATTTGTGTATAAATTAATATTATTTAATACATTATTTATGTGGTATCATTGATTTAAGTATGATTCATCGGTTGGGTTTTAAAGCAATATGGTCAGAGGAGATTAATATTTTGTAATTGGATTTGCATTATCAAATTGGTTGCATGCATGATGTTCATGAAAGAATTATATGATTTATTATTGGTTTATAATTCAATAAATTATGTTTCCAATAACATAAAAAAGAAACATATACAGTGATACTGATGAAGAACATGTTCCCCATGAAAACCAAGCCTCTCCCATAGAACTCGCTACTTGATTGGCTTCGTGGAGAACATGTTGGAATTAAATGGAGACTCCCCATTCCAATTCATCTGCAACACTTGTTTCATCTATGACTTATATAAGATTTCAATTTCAATTATATATATTCGAAAGATCGTCGTACCTCTAATAGTTATACACAGACAAATATTAAAAATTACAGATAATTATTTAAAAAGAATATAAGAAAAAAAAAATTAAGCATTTCAAGAAGTATAATGGTCCATTAAAAAATGGAGATCAAATGAGTAATTATTAAAATATATCCATTTTATAATACGTATAGATATTCATTTAATCACAATTAATTTATGTATGATAAATTTATTGATTTTTATAATAAAAAAGTTTACATAATTCTTCCATCCATGTAAAATAAGGTTTTGTTGCTTTTAGTTTTTTTTTTTCTTTTCAATTTCATCCCTATATTTTTTGTTTTATTTTTATTTTACTGTCATATTGACCATTAAATTTAATAAAGAAAAACTAAAAAATTATAGAGATCGAAATTTGAGATGATTAAAACAAAGTTAACTAAAATTTGCAAGAATCAACACGAATATAGTTAAATTTTGAGAGGACAAAACAAGAACAACTAAAATTCAAAACAACACATCTTAAAATTCACTTATAAGCTTAAAGTATGTATTGGGCTGGCACCACCAATAGAATGAAGGCTGATCTTTTTTTATAAATACATCTTTAGTTTTTTTTAAAATAAAAGGTATACTCATAAAAAATAAAAAAAGAAGATATATATCATGAGCCTAGTATAAAGGCTCATGATATATACACCTCCTTTTTTTTTATAAGTATACCTCCTTCTTTTAAAAAAAAATATAAAATATTATAATTTTTTTTAAAAATTTTAATTTTACACTTTTAACTTTCAATTTGTTACTTTCTTCTTCTTATTCATACACTTTTTTTTTCTCTTTCAATTTTCACATGCTACGAAAATAGGTGGGGTGAAGAAAAAATAAGGGAGTGCATGTAAAAATTAAAAAAAAGAGAAAAAATATGTAAAAAAAAAAGGTTACTAAATTAAATGTTATTATGTAAAATTAAAAAATTTAAAAAAAAAGTTAAGAATATTTTAAAATTTTAATTATTTTTTTTTAAAAGGAGGTGTACTTATAGAAAAGAGGAGGTGTAAATATCATGAAGCTAGTATAAATGATCGTTGGCCCAGAGATTTCGAACAGTATCAGCCTAATTCCATGCAGGCCTTTCTCAGCCCATTTAAAATTGCTGCCAACTCTTCTGGAAAATTACCAGACCAACATCAATAAAATAATTTTTTGCTACAATATAATGAGAAAACAAAGAGAAATGTGAATATATATATATTTTTTACTTTCATATAGAGATAGAGAGAAAAATAATAATATCAGAAATGGTGTTATAAAATTGTATTGTATAAATAATAAATAATACTAGAAGGAGTATCCGTACACGGGACAATATTGTCAAAAATTATTTGAGAGAATTTTTTAATATTAATATGATTTATATAATAAAAAATAATAACATAATTACTTGAAAGAGAAGATTACTAGTAGAATTTATGTTTTTTAAAATGTTGTGTTTGATACAAATAATTACATAATTTGCCTTTTTTTTCATAGGAAAGTAATATATGCCCTTGATCATACAATGTCTCGTTTTATAAGAGTTACCCAGATAGCAAAACTAGATTTTAAAACAGCTGAATAAATACACATATATACAACAATTTAACCAGTTTCGATATGGTGGGTGACTACATCTTTGAAGCAGATCGACTATGAATCTTTTTTTTCTTTTCTTCCATTAACATATTCACACAATGTGAAAAACTGACAATCAAGAATTATGAATTGTTTGGATAAATTTTTTTAAAAGTATTTTTAAGGAAAAACAAAAATAAATTAAAATAAATTTATCAAAATAAGTTAAAACTAGTTTATGCATTATATAATTTGTAGAAACTTTCTTCTATTAACTTCTTTAAAATTTTATTTAATTTATGCATAAATTAATTTTTTACTTATCAAGAAAACTATTTCATTTTTCTTTCTAATTTTTTTTTTCTTATAAGTAATTTTGGAGTTCATATAAATAAGATTACATCATATATATATATAGAGAAGGATCCGTTTATTCTAAGAATAAGTCTACCTAGATTTACTTCGTTCAATAACTCATGTTCTATATCAAATTTCAACGATCCAACCGTTAAATTTAAATTTCTTAATGCATAGATCAAATATGAAAATTTAAAAAAAAATTGAAAACTATTTAATACTTCATTTCAATAATTCAAATTAATAAGAATAAGTTTATTTAGACTTACACTACTCAATAACTAATGTTTTACATTAAATTTCAATGATCAACTGTTAAATTAAAATATTTTAATGTATAAATTAAGTCTACAAATTTTTAAAAAATTTAAAAATTATTTGATATTTTGTTTCATTTATTCAAATTGATAGATAATCATAAAATATTTTTAAATTTTTTAAAAATTTACAGACTTGATCTATATATTAAAAACTTATAATTTAGTGGTTGAATTGTTAAAATTTAATATAAAAATGAGTTATTAAATAAAATAAGTTTAAATATACTTACTCTTAAAGTAAATAAGTTCCTTCTTTCTCTCTATATATACTAATACAATTTTACAAGCATCTACTCACCTATAAAATATGAGTTATGCACGACAACAACATATCGCATTGCATTAAAGTAACGAAGATCGATCTTAAATTGATTTAAATTTTCTTAGCAAAGTATCAAAAGATGAAGATATCTCCACACTTGCTTCATTTCTTTCTCTTTTATGGTAAAGTAACAATTCTTCCTTCTCATTTATGATGAAAAAGTAAAGTCATTAGCAGAATGGTATTCCTATAATTTATCTTCTGATTCGATCATTCAAAATTCGGATTTGAAGCAATCTTAATTGTTAAGTTTACAACTTCAAAAGTTTACAATAATTCTTCCTTTATGTGGGATCAAAGACCTACTAATCTCAAAATAATCTTATTAAACTTGTTTGATTACATGATTAATTTTATGTATTCACTTAAGATAATTTGCAGAGCTTTTAATTAAAGTATAGGTCCTCTTTAACTTATGCAAATTATTATTTACGGGAATCAAGCTCTATTATGCACGAGCATAAACTCTATTCTTTCGGCTACCCTCTTTTTATTCTTTTTCGTGCTTTCCATTTCTAACAAAAAGGATTTGAAAGTTTTCAGAATTGACTAATTTCTATAAAGTGGATCATGGTATTCCCAACCTAAAAAGTTCTCGTGAATAAACATACAAATGAGAAAATAAAAGTATCTTAATAGTTAATATAAATTAAATTATCTTATAATTTTAATTGATTTTAGATTAATAATATTTCTTCACTATCAAACCCAACTTTAACTGGGCCATTTTATCATTACATCTAATTTAAACATCAATTTGCAATCTCTCCAAACACTAGAAGGTGATGCACTTTAGTTTCATTGTTTATAATACGTCCACGTTTGCTCTCGTAAACAGAACCTAACAAAAGGATTGGTACATTATGGCCACAAGAATAAAGTATACCATGACATAGTTAATTAATTTTAATTACATGGTTAAAAGTTAACCCCCAATAAAATTTGTTCATCATGGGCTAGTCCAAAATTGATTATCTATCGTGTTGGGGTCCAACGTCCACTTCAATTGATAGCTCTCATCCCACAATGTCATGATCCTTTGAATTGAAACTCTTTTCTTGTTTTTATTTTAACCCTAACAAACATTAAGCCATCCTTATCCCAAGGGTCGTCTGATGCTACAATTGTTTTTGGATTTAATTTCCCAATGTGAAGACATCAAATGTGTCGGTTGTCGGTGGTTATTACTAGGCCTAGCATCAAATCAATGCACAATTGTCAAATTGTTTTTTCTGAGTTTTTCACATTTTGTTGTTTCTCAAATCCATAACACTGTTTTTGGTAGTGTGCGTTTGGAATAACTTTCAAACTTCTTTAAACAAACTTGCAACTCAAAACAACAACAATTTGTTCCATATTTTTATGTATTAAAGAGATTTTCCATTGATGCAAACGGAAACATACATGTAGTTACCAGTTTTGGGTGAGAGACAATTAGAGAAGAAGTTTTCCTTTTTTCTTTTTAGAATCCACATTAAAAAATTTCTTTCCAAAAATGAAGAGAAACGAAAGAGTTGCACACCTCACTTCATTTATTCTCTACCAGTACGAAAAAAGACAGTTTTTTAAAAGAGAAAATTAATTATTTTTATGAACAATTATTGTAATTTTAAGAGAGAAGTTACTTTAAAAAAAAGGTAGTTTTAAGAAGTTAAAAAAAAAAATAAGGAAAAAAATTGTAATAGTATGATAGATTTCTATATTTTATAGATCAACAACTAGTTGTGAAAAACCTAATTATTATAATTTAGAGTTATTATACAAACAGTTCCTGAATATACATAGAATAATATATATGTAAATGAAATAAATCTATTGAAAATATAAATATTTTTCAATTGAACTACATCAGAATCCTCTACACACACATATACCATAATTCAAAATTGAAAGAAACACAACACAACATAAAACTAACTATACACAACTACAACAACTCAACAGTCAACACAACACATGCAAATGCTCTGCGTAATTAACACAAATTAACATTTTAAATCATAGCACAACATTTGACTTCTCGACATAATCACTTAACATATGTATAACACAACATATCACACTACAACATATACACAACACAACAATTATATGCATCATTACGCATTTTGAACCAAGAGATCCTTTACAGCATAGGTGAGCAATGTAAGTGGTTTGACCTTATTAAACCAACTTAACAAAGCGATCTTTTTAGACTTGCTAGATCAACAACAAATTTGGATTAAAAATCCACAACAATGTTGATTAAGCTCAAGATGAAGACATGGTGTGATTAGTTTTGATGATTACAAATATAAGCCTCTTGAATGAAAGGATTGCAACTTGCATCTTGTTTTGTGTTTTGAGTCTCTTGAAAAAAAAAAAGAGTGCAAATTGTAGCTTGTATGTTTAAAGCTTTGTTGCTTGTATGCTTTGTGCTTAGTAAGTAACTTAGTCTTATATCTTTATCTAGATGATTGGTGATGAAGATAAGTTATAAAATTGATTTGTGAAAAGGAATGATATGAAAAATTGATGTATTAAGTTTTCACATAAAATATTCAATTATCTTGAGTAATAATCTATTACTTGTTCTGTTTTTCAGTAACTTGAGAAATAATTGTTGTAATAATTGATTATTGCTCAAAATAATCAATTAAATTATTTTTAGTTGATTTTCAGATCTGCTAGAAACAAAATAATCGATTATCCATGTAAATAATTGATTATTTATGTGTGTGTGTATATATATATATATATATATATATATATATATATATATATATATATATTCACACTTAGAACAAAGAGACTTGAATTTTTGTGATATCTTTTTCAAAAACACTCCATGGAAAACATTTTTCTTTGTAAGTAGAGGTTTAGTAACCTTTGTGGTAACCTCAAGAAAGACTTCAAGAACTGAATTGATCATTATCTTCATGGAGTAATAGGATAAGTTACTTTTGTTGATTTATCTAATCTGATTTGTTCTGTACATTAAGTGAATTCGTTTCTTAACTTTTAAGATTTGTTTTCTTAAGTAGACTTCTTAAAAAAACAAAATCTTGTAGTGGAGTGCTATAAGTAAATGCTTCTTAAGGTGCAAAAAATGGTTTTTTTTAAATAGTGTAGAAGTGAACTCCATGTGGTATTGTGATTGTAAAACTTTTGATATTAGAGATTAGTGAGAAATTTCAGTCGAGTTGACTAGAAACTGGAATATAGATTACAAGCAGATGTGGCTGAACTAGTATAAAATTGCTATGTATTTTTCTCTATCCTTACACTTGTCTTTACATTCTTGTAATTATGATTTTATGCTTGATGTTATGTGGTATGAAACATGAATAGTGTAGGTAGAACTGAGTGAATTTGAATTTGCATAGAATCTCAACTTGATATCTTATATACAATTATAGATCAATATACTTTGAAAAGTTTTAGAAAATTTTTTGAAAACCAAGGAAATTTAGTAAGAAATTTTTAACAACCAATTCCCCCAATGTGATGAATTCTACATTTAGCATAATCACATTTTCCTTACCTGGAATCTTGCTAGTCCAAAACAACATGCAACACAATAAAACGCAAGACAAGACACCATACTCTACGCTTATACATCATAATCTCCAAAAAGCAACTCATAAATATATCAAATCATTATGTTTTTCTCAATTTCTTCAATGGTGATGAAGAACTCATAACATAAACATTTGAATCTCCAATTCAATCAACACAACCATGAAAATGCATACTTCAAGTAATAATTCAACAATTCATTCAACTACAAAAGTTCCAAAAGCTTCCCTTACCTGAAAATAGATAAGAAAATAGGAAGAATGACGAATGAGACCATTCCAAGCCAACTCCACACAAATCCATCAACTCTCTAATCTTTAGCTTTCAAAGCTTTGAATCTCAATTACAACTATACCATTCTGTTCGGGAAGGATTTCTACACTCTCGGGAAGACTCTAAAGAAGAAAGAAGAAATTCTAACTTTGGAGTTCCTCTCTTTAATTTCTCTTTAGGTTTACTAAAAGAAATGAACATATGATGTCCACTTCTTAAGAAATATCTTATAAACTCTCTCCCTTACAGGTCAATTTGACATCTACTCAGAATAACTCTTTAATGATAAAACTCATTAAGATTCCTAAATCTTTAGAGTTTCACAACAACTAATCAACTAGTCATAATATTTAAATTAATAAAATTGCACAATATTACAAAAATGATCCATATAAAAATGAAAATAAAAATAATTACAAAAATGATCCATATAAATAATAGTAAAAAAAATGTATAAATATTAATGTCGAATAATTTTTTAGAGGCCTGAAACAAAAGTTTGACAAACTTAACGTTTGTGTCAATTCTAATTATTATCCTATATACAACACCTCATTCTAAGGTTACATTTGGTTTATATATTAGCTTGTTTATCCTAAATTTTCCCCACTCAACGAACACTAATTATTTGTTTGGAAAAATATAAGTAACACATTTCTTTTACATATTTATTATTATTGGCTTCTTTTAAAAATTACAAAATTACGTAGTTTTCACTCATTTGATAATTTTTACTCATAATTTTATGTTTTTTTAAAAAAAAGATTGATTAACATAATAGAGTGTGTTATACTTGGTCCTTTCTTGTCCCAATTATGTTTGATTTAAAATTAAGTTTCAATCAAAATAAATGTTGAAGTTGGTTTTAAAAGTTCATTTATCACAGTAAACACAAATTAGTTTTTAATTGTCAGTTTTGAAATATTATATGAATCATGTTTATGAACAAAAAAATTTATTTATCTATTTAGAAATTTAATACGGAATATTAATCGCAAACAACTGAATTATATTACTTTTTCCTTATATAAAAGACTCAATTATTTAAGTCATCAAAATTAAAAAAAGTAGTTCATTTATCTAATTAATACCCATATATCTTCTAATCAATTAAAGTGTATGTCCTATATTATTTCTCTCTCCTTATTAGTATTCATATGTCTCCTAACCTATTAGAGTGCACACTCTTTAAATAATTTATAATTAATTTATTTTATCAAATTAAGAGAACACACTTTAATCTAGGTATTTTATTTTAAAAATAATTAAATCACTACTAAATATATTTGTGAAAAATAAAATATCTAAATATAATAATCCAATAGTTATAAACTCTGCTATGGTTAGTAGTATCAGATTTAACTTAAATTTGTGTTAAGATAATATTTGATCAACTAAATATACATCTCATAAGCGTAATTTAATCTTTAATTTTCAGGACACTAAGTAAACCATTTCAATAAACTTAAAAAGAAAAAAAAAATCACTACAAGTGTAAACTCATATTCTGCGAAACTGGGAATTGTGACATACTTTAGTTTAAACTTATTTTCGCAAAATTTAATCCACTAAAATTAACCTTACCTTACCTGATTATGAAACAATTCAACGGTAACTTGTACCAAAGTAATAAATGTACCAAAATTCATTTAAACTAAAACTAAGTAGCCCAATTTAAAACGTTTCCGCCGTGCAATTAAATATTATTTAGCTGAAATATAACTGCTCTGACAAAAATTTGGCTCTGATATAAATGTGTTTAGAAAAGAAAATAAAAAAGTAGAGTAAAAAAAAAAAAGATAATTCATTGTGCTCTTTGAATACTCTTGGTTCATAACCAAAAATTTACCTTTTTCCGGAGTTCATTGTGCAAAGCAATTGACTGGGAATGCAATAGGTACTTGAATTTTTAACACCAAAACATGTCATATCGTTTAACCAAATAGGACCCTCAATTGAATGATTTGAGTTGAAAAAAATGACCTATTAACTTTTCTGTCACACTTCATTGAAGATGGCCCAAAAGAATCCCTTTCAAACGGAGGAAGCCATCATCACCTTTGAGCCTCTATCCTCTTAAAGACAAACTTTAATTGTCCACGCAAGCAAAGGGCCCAACCTTATTAACAAGGTGTTAATCAAATTAATTGTTATAATTATTGGGTCAACCACCCTAATTGCAACATAGGTTTCACATGTTTGTTGTCAAGTTGCCCTACTCTATATAGGCCATTTTGAAGGCACCTACCAACTAAAGACTCGTATTTGTTCTATTTTTATCAATAAAAAGAAATGACTGATCATCATAATTATAATCTTGCATTTAGTATAAAAAAAAACACATTTTGTGCAAAATTTATAAAGTTCTACAAAAGATATTGCCATGCACATAATTATTGTTTCTTTTTTTCTCCAAAATCGATACAATCAATCATATCTTATCATATTCCTCACAAAAGATGGTGTTGAAAATGATTACCATATTCGTAAAACCCTTTTCCAAATTGCACAGTTTAAATATTCTGTCCGCTTGCTTTTCGATTTGTTTATGCATCTGATTTTGGCTTTCTTTTGTTGATCATTGAATCTGATTCGTTCTAGCACTGTCTACCCATAGAAACGAAACAACCACCAATTTGGGAGTTTCTCCTAACTATAGTAACACATACACAAACACACTCACAAACTCGTTTCTTAGTACCTCTTCTCTTGTTTATGAAAAATGGTTGCAAAATACGGGCATTACTCTTGCACCTTACCCCACAAAGCAAAGTCCTCAATCCTTAAAAACTTTTGGCCCACAACACAATACTTGGCTTCATCTATCTAATTATATCTTTACCTCTACCTGTCTCCATTCCCTACTTCCCCTCCCATCAAACCCTATTTTTACTCTTTTGGTCCCCCCAATGCAATCAACCCGTGAGCTTGTGGTCCCATTGCATATGTGGATTCATTGAAGTAAGCAAGCCACTCCCCACCCGAATAAATCTAATGCAGTAGATTAGTGCCTATTCTAGTCACTACCCTAAAGATTTATCCATTAGATTAGTGCCCACACTATACCAATCCAACCATATTAGCACTCAGAACCAACATGGGTTTTTCTCATAACCATGTGTTTTATTTGTATAAATTATTTTAACATGAATGATGACTAACTTTTGTGAAAAAAATCTGATCGATTACTTGAAGTGAAATATTTATTCTCAATTATATATTTTTATTTTACCAACATCTTGTTTAGAAAGATGAAATCTAATACTAATGAAAGCAAATTTGAAAACTGAAATGAAATTGATTGTACAAGGTGAAGAACTAATAATTCACATTATGCTGTGGCAATATATTACAATGAGAATTCAGAAACATGAAGAACATGTTCCACAAGTTTGCATTCCACCCCCATGCATGTTTTTTTTTTTTTTTAATGATAACCAAATAAAAGAGTAGGACTAGCTAGAAGCAGTTTCAGTTGTGACGGTGATGGACACACTCAGCAGGCGTGACTGGGAACCTTGCAGTGTCAGAGCAATAGTCATAGAAAATGTGCCTTGCCTTAACCCACACAAGCTGGTGGCTCTGGTGCAAGTTGAGTTCAGACAAATTAGGCTCGTCCCACCAATACTTCTTCCCCTCACTGCTGCTACACCTCTTAGCATTATCCATTGCAGCCACTGACACAGGGCACTCGCAAGCATTGATCTCAAACCCCTTGTAGGTCGCAACAAATGGCGCGTGGCTCCAATCCGTTTTCACACGACCACCCTGCGTAGCCCAATCATCAGCATTCCATATGGAACTGTACACACCCATTGGTTGGTCTTTTGGAAAAGGTATCCCTTTGTGTTCCATGTTTGTGTGCACCCTTATTGGCGTCTCATCCACCAAAAACCTGATCATACAATCAAAATTCAAAACACAACATTAGGATTACATTGTGTATAATTAAGTAACATGCATTTTCATTAAGTGAAAAGCCTTGTACCACATGCCAAAAACAACCCCATCGGCATGAATTGTCCAAGATTCCATTTTGTCATACCCAATGGGTACACAGTGAAGACAAGTCTATGATAGCTCAACCACCGTAAAAAGCAGACAGCTTTTTTCAGAACCATTGTGATTTGTGAGGCAATTTCCAATTTTTTTTAAATGACCCTAAGAGCATCCGTAATGGGTTGCTTATAACAACTCCCTATGTCACATCCCTATGTCACATCAGTACCATGTCAGCCCTGACTCATTTTATGAGTTGCTTAAATTCCCTATGTCACATCCCTATGTGAATCAGTACCATGTCAGCCCTGACTCATTTTATGGGTTGCTTAAATTTTAACAGAGTTATTTCTGCTAAAATTTAAGCAACCCATAAAATGAGTCAGGGCTGACATGGGAGTTGCTTATAAGCAACCCCCATTGCATATGCTCCTATGGACTTTAACTTTAATGCAATGTGTGTGAATTAATTAAGAAGGGGAAAGGGTGCTTACACAACTTGACGTTGGTTCCAGAAGATAGAGTATGCGTGGAAATCCTTGGTGGGGTCGAACCAAAGGTTGAGCCTCTGCTCCCTGTTGCCCACTCCGTTCACATACACGTTGGTTTGGACCGAATATGGTTCCCCTGTGGTGTTGCCTAGAAACTCAAAATCGAACTCGTTGTGGTTTGGACCCTCCGATGACATCTACGTCACATCAATTAATCACCGTGTCAGACTCGATTAGATTCCGCAATAATTGAATCCAGAAAAAAAAAATAAAGTGAAAAGTCAATTCAACCACAGAATAATATGAATCACACAGGGCTATTAGCATGGTTGATCATAATCATGGTGAAGATAAAGTTCCCCCAATAGGATTTAACCCAGCATTGGTTCTTAGATTGGAAAAACTGGGACAAGAGTAATAAATGCAAATATTTATTGGATGCCAAGTAAATCACGAGGGTAAAAGGTGGTAGTAGTAGTAGGTAGCTGCCACTAATAGTCGTGTTACTAGTCTTTATTCCAATAACATACCCCCAAAAAAAAGCAAAATCTTTTTGCACAATGTTGTTTACATTGAACTACTAAATTGTATGCATTGAATGGGGTCCCGGAGGTAGAGCATCTCCATAGATGACTAATCAATTAATTTTTGTTACATCATTTTAGATATGTTCCTCATATTCAATAATTAAAACTAAGAAGATTAATTAGTTGATTTAAGAATAATTTTGTTGACTTGACTTACATAGAAAGCAGTAACAGTTCCAGCAGAGTCACCTTCCACCAGCTTAAGCTGGATGGTGACTTTCCCAAACATATACTTGCTTTTGGATCCAAAACCAGCTCCTGAAAATGTCACACCGAATATCAACAACGGTTAGCACCACAAAACGAGAAATTTAAGAGCATGATGCCATTATTAAATTTGTCGTTAAGGGTTGTATTAAAAAAATCAGCTTATAAAATGAAGATATCCCTTATGGTTAGACGATGTGGGATGTTATAAAATAAGTAAAAGGTTGGAGGATGGTATACCAGAATAGTTGTCAAGTTTGAGTTTGAGGAGGTCTCCTTCATGAATGAAGTGGTCAAAAGCCCAACTTGGTTGGAAGAGTTGATCAAAGCTGGAAGGGGCAGACACAGCCACCCCCACCAGCAAGACAAGCCCTAGGAAGAGGCCAAAGGAAGCAGACATTGGTGGAGGGAAAGAGAAAGAGAAGGGTAAGGGGAGAGAGTATAGAGTGTAGTGGAGAAGTGAGTGAGAAGTGAAGAGGTTTTATAGTGAAAATGTGTAGAGAGAAGAGAAGTGGCTTATGGGAGAAGATGAGATGAGATTGATGGAGGAGTGTGCCACATCAGATGCCAGGGTGGATTTCAAATACCAAGAAGAGGATGTGGTGCGTGGCAAATGTTGCCGTTGGTGTTAGTGTGTGTTACTATGCCCGCTAACAGCTGGCCGAAGCTGTTCACTCCACTACAGTGTCAGAACTATAGGGACCGCAATGCCACATATTTTTCATATTTTCTTTATGTTACTACTTTTTTGGAGGCCTCACACCATTAACTTTCATATTTTTTATTCGTTAATAGAGTATATTGTCGATAGTAATAACTAATCTCTTTATTAAGTTTAAGGCAATTCAAAAGGTGCGATAACTGGTCTTAAGATTTAACGCGACTGTATATATAAAATAGGATTCGAATTTCTGACCTTGCTTAAATGTGGATCAACCCTTGTCACTGAACCACAATTATATTAATTTTCATATTTTTCCTTCAAACAAAAATAAATAATATTTCTAAAAATAAAAAATGTATATTTCTCTCTCACAATGCATAAAAGAGTTTTGCTTATTATTAATACTAATAAAATATATGAATAAGAGCGTAGTGGTTTAAATTTACATGGCAGCGGTTGTGCTTTTCACGATCAGCTTTTGTTTGTGTCTCGATTTTGCTATTACTGACGGTGTTTCCAGCTGGACTGTACGATCGCACTACCCATTAATTATTAATTTTTAATTTATATACGTAGGTGTGATTTATAGTTTAAAATGATGCTAATGTCATAAACTCGTATAACCATGATAATATTCCTCTCCCAATTGCACGTGCAAGAGGATTAAATCGTTTTAAAAAGATAAATTGTTATTTTTATTTTATAAAATAAGTCTTCTTATTGGCTGAGGTGAGATACAGTTCATTCCCTCTCTCAATTCTGGAGTTAATTAGAATGTGAGATATGTGTGTCATCTGAAGATTCTAATTCTAAACACGTGATAATGATGTAAAGCAGGTAGAGTCTATTTGCTCTGATTAAACTCTATTCTAATACTTCCTAGGATGACATATAGGTAGTAATTAGTTTCTTAAAATACTTAACAAAAATGTTTTTAAACTTCACAAATATATGCGATTCAAAAGAAAAGAAAAAAAAACTAATTTTTCGACAGGTTTAAATTTTTATTTTAAATTCAAATATTTTTTATTCTTTTGTCTTTTTATACTTCATTATTTTCAAATAGTTGTTTTAATTTTAGCTATGTGATTAAATATTGTTGTATTATTAATATTGTAGTTTTAAAACTCCATAAATAAGAAATTCTGAAACTTAAGTTGATTTCTGACATAGTTGAATTAGAATTAAGTTATCTCAATCCTATAAAGAGTATATAAATTTTTTAAAAAAATATAAATTCCATAAATTCATGTTTTAAATAGCTATCTCTCTTATAAAAATAAAATAAAATAATGGATGTTCACAATTTTCGTTTTGTAAATTTTAATTTCATTAATATTTTTCCTTTCGTGTTCAACCATGCCTCCAATGGCCGTTGATTGGCAGATAGGGTACCACGTGAATTCCATATTCGACTCGAAAAATGTCAAAATATAATTCTTTTCAATAACATATTATTACTACATATTACTTATCAATTTTGATGATGACTAAACATTGTACACAACACATAAATCTTATTATATCTTATTTAAGAAAATTGAGTACCACTCGAATTAACTAATTATTAATAATAAAAATATAATTTAAAATAATGTTTGACAATTTTTTTACTATGAATTTAATTAGTATAATAATATAAAACTTTGGTAAGGCATATTTTGTTGTACAAGTTTTTCTCTAGGATTATTTAAATAATTAAAAGATAATAAAAAAATAATATGTAAGGCATGGTTTGGTTGTGGTGTGACCGTATTGTACAATAATTGTACGGATCGTAGTTAATGGCAATTTGATGACGAGGCAGAGAAAGCCGGGAGTTGCGCAAATCAATTTTAATGTTATTATCAATATATCCATTCACCACTTCCTTTTTCAGAGCAAATTTCTTTTTACATGATTTCGAATCGCTGTGTCAAAACTACAAAGTAATTTCATTTTTACTTCTTTAACTTATATAATATGTTATTTTTAAAAAAAGGTAATTAAGTAATTTGTTTAAAGATTAAGTAAATTTTATTTTATCGTTAAGTTTTTCTTTTGATTTTAAATTATTATTATTTTGTATAGACTACAAGTATGTGAAGGTAATTTTGTTAGCTAGGATGATGAAGCTATTATTATCATTTATGAACTTGAAATAATCTTTATATAAGTGGTTGTTGGTGTGCATGTTTTATTTTCGTTATAAATTTTGTTAGTCCAAGTTAATGGTGATTTTCAATCACTAGACACAATGTACATGGTATCCATATACTAATTTTAAGGTTTAAAAATAGTGATATTAACTAAACATCACTATTATATTGGATTAATAAAGTTAATAAAAGAAATAAAATTTGACGCATTTTAAAAAAATAAAACTAAAAGCTTATATTTTAAAAATTAAAAATGAACTTTTAGATGAAAAAATGTTTAACCCTTTTAATTATTATTTTTTATTCAATAAAAAATAGATTTGTACAAAATCTTTTAGTTCAGTTAAAAAATAGGTCATGCTTTATTCGGTACATGCGAAACGGCGAAGAAATATGACATAGAGATGAAAAAAATTCATAATTGTTTGATATTGAAGAAATTTGTCACCGAAGAAATAAAAAGGCTTAGAACACACATCTTTTTATTCTTTGCAAAATTAAACAGTTCATATTTAAAATCCATTCGTATTTAAATAAAACAATTCTTACATTTGAATAACACATTACTGAAATGGTTATTTACGCAAACAAGTTTTTTATTTATTTTAAATAAATAAAATTTTATTCAAATACTTTTTTTTTAGGAAAATGTGAACTTAGAATCGTGTTTATTTGAATGAATGTTTGGAATTTTATTTATTTATTTATTAAATGTTTATCTTATTTACTTAATTTAAATTTATTATTTTAATTAATTTTTAATCTAAAAATATCACTTTAAAATTGTTTTCTTACTTTTAATTAGTTGTTTATTTAGTTATATAAATTAAATTTAAATGATTAAAATAAAAATATTTAATAAAAAATTATTTTTTAATTTATTTTTTAAATTTTTGTACTCTATTATTTATTTATTTTCTCTTCTTTTTTTTTTATGTATTTTATTTTTTACCTACTTTTTTCTATCTTACTAAACATATAATAACTTCAAGCGTATGGTTTAGCGATAAGGGTTGATCTACGCTTAAGTAAGGTCAGGGTTCAAATCCTGCCTTGTGTATGCAGCTGCGTTAAATCTTTGGTCTAGTTATCCCACCCTTTAAAGTGCTCCTAGATACTCTAAGAACGAACAAAAAAAAACATATAATATTATTACTCATCTTATTTCTTTTCAACCAAGCAATCAAAATTTTATCCTATTTTTAATCACATATTTTTTATTTTTTATTTCTCACCTAATTTTTCTCTTACACATATATAGTTAACCTTGTTTGGTTGGGGTGAAATAGGTAAGAAATAGAACTGAAAAAGTGGAAATAAGTGGAGTGATTTGGTTTATGAAAATTAAGGGGGTGAAAAATTAAAAGATAATGGGTTCTATTTTCTAATTTATTTATTTCTCTTTTCATTTATATATATATATATTATTTTTCATCTATTTTTCACTTTTTTTTTTCAATCATACAACTAAACTTTTACTTTATTTTTTTTACCTATTTTATTTATTATTATTTTCTTCATTTTATTTCTCACTTTTTTTTCTCTCGCTTAATTTGTGTTTGGTAAAGAGAAAAGAAATAAACGAGAAATAGAGTAAAAATAAATAAATAAGAAAAAAATAAATAAAAATACATGAAAAAATAATGGAAAAATTTAGTTATTTAGAAAAAAGGAAGAAAAAAAAAGAGACTCATCATCACCTTTTAGTTTCTTACTTTATTTATTTATTATTAATTAAATATCTTAACTTATTTTCATTATTGTATTTTAATCCTCTTTTCTCTATTTGTGGCCTATTTACCCAGGCCTCAGTGATTAGCCATGCAACTGCAAGTGGATATTATCAGTTTCAGCATGAGTCGAATCTGGCATTGATGGTTTCCTGTAGCATATGAGTGTTAGTAGTTTGTGAAAGTGAGAAAGAAGAGGGGTGAAATTATTATGGTGATGTAATGATAAGAAGGTTTATGACATGAGCGTGAGATATTACTTGTGAGAATAGGGTTACCTTTTTCAGCATTCACTGCTGTTACTGTACTGCTTTATCTTTACTAGCTCCTCCGTCACGCCAGCTTTGCATTATTTCATTTGGTTTCTTGTGCAGAAGAGCATTATCAGACCTTCACGTCCATATATGCCATCATTTTTTTACTTCCATTTTTGTTTTTTAGCCTTCTTGGTATAGTGTAAACGTGTAAAATATGTCAAAGTTCTAAGTTTTATCTAAAGTAAATTATTCTTCACATTTCTTTAAGTTTCGTAGATTTTTTTTTCTTATTTTTATCCTTATACAAACTCTTTTTAACTATTTTAAAAAACATAATACTAACACTTATTAGGTATGATATTAATTTTTCTTAATTATTTAAAAAATATTAAATTAATAATAGGACCAAAATTTTATACTCTTAAAATTAAGGGATCAAAATTGTAATTTTACCTTTCACTTAAAGAAAGTCTGTTAATATTAAAAAATTTCACTTAAAGAAAGTCAGTTAATATTCAAAAAAAAGTACAGAGATTTTAATAAATTATTGTGAATAATAAATTTGTGAAATGCATATTTGAAACTTTAGAAAATAAAAAAATAAATAATATTTCATTGTTTTCTCCTATTGTAGGTATTTACTAACTCATTGGATTAAAGATTAATTGATACTTAATTACTACAAACTCAATGAGTTTTCCCACATAGCAAGAATTGAATACGAATTTCCTACTCCATAAATCATCCTCACAATATAGAAGTGTACAATGTTTAACCACTACAAGCATGTTTGGTTGCACGACAAAATCTAATTTGATTCACGTTTGTAAGAAGCAATAATGAGTAGCTTCTGCTGATTTTAGTCATTTGGGCGTAATTTTATCATTTAATTCAAGTTTTAGACGTATTTTCAAACACGCACTACGTCTACCTATCAAGTTAAGTAATATTTGATTAAAATGCTTAAATAGAATTATAATTATTTATACGAGTGTGGGTATGAAAATGACACATAAATTTATTTAAGTGGGAGAAGGATTTGGTACATGAGTTAGAGAAAGAACTTGTCTATGCAACTCTACAAGAAAGGTCAAAGGATGAGTAATTACGAAGGAGGGACAACTTAGGGTGCTATAACTTTAAATCAACATACAAATCGGTGTTTAGGAGGTAATTGTGTAGAATGACGAGTCTCTTGAAAAAGTATGGCAAACTTGCATACCTTTGAAGATCAAGCCTTTTGCTCGGAACTAGATTATTGTAGGATGTTATGTATTTGACAAGTATACCAATTGTTGCAGGGTGTTATCAATGTTTTATCTAAATCATAATTCTAAAAAGATTGCTTAACCTTAGACAAAATTATAAAATCGTGCAATGGTCAAAATAATCATTAAGTATAAAATAGAAGCAATTAATTGAATAAAAAAATGTATTAAATGAGAAAGGAGGATTACACGAGTACGACAATTACATCAATCTCCAACATTAGAGACTTAGTTGCTCATAATTAAGGATTACACAATAAAGAAATGATATTTGAGTGATCCATAATAACATAAATATTCTCTCATAAAACTCCATTTAATTAATCCCTCTAAAAGTTTGTTTGTAAAAAGTAAGATCCCAAAGAACCTATAAAAACCCTAATTTATAATATTTTAAATGGACTTCTATCCATGCAAACTTTCTTAAAGCGCTTAAATGGCTTGCTTAAGCCATCATCAATTTTTTCTAGGGATTTTCTCATACTTGTCTCGTTTAGAGCACTTTCTTTGGTCACTTTGAGTGAATTCTTTGTTTTGTTGCCTCACTTAAAGCAAACAGTTAATTCGCTTAAGCGAGCTAACATATGTTCTGATGGGTGGTTTTTGTGTGAGTTCACTCAAAGTGAACAAATTTGTTGCTTCAAGCAAATTCCTTTGAGGAAATTCGCTCATAGTATGTATTTGGTTGGCTTGGAACGAGCTTAAGTTGAATCTTTCGTTACTTTAAATTCTCTTCTCCTTGTGTCTTAAAATTTTATAAAAAAACTATTAAAAATACCTAAATTAATTTTTTTTCTTTAAATAAAATTAACTCTAATTACGTATTTATGACTAAAAATAAGATCATAAAATATATAAGATGTATTTAATAATAACCTAAATTAGATAACACTTGATCCAAAGAGGTGTCTTATGACAAATTGAGGACCAATGTTTGACATGAGGTTATATTTTGGTAGAAAGCACAGACCATATTTTCTTTTCATTGCTCTAAATTTTCCAAATTGTGGTGTGATGTATTGGAGTGGTGAGAAGTATATACTGGGTTACATACAAATATTGTTGCTTTCTTTAACTAATTCAATGGCTTGATCTATGTGCTGCACAACAAAAGACAAATGTATGGTTTATTACATGGTATGCTATATTAATATTGGGTAATACCAAAGAGTATGAAAAACTATATATTTGTTGAGATTGCTACATATATACATAAGATGTTAGAAAATATCGAGTTGTTATTGTGACGATGGCTAAAAAGTTGGAATAACTTTTCCGTACTCTTTAGCAAATTGGAATGAAGATACTAAACACGGTATTCATCCAAGAAGGAGTACAGGGAAATACTGTGAAGCAGCTATTCATGCTTATTTTTATAAATGTTAATCATGTTTTTATTAATGTTTTCTTAGCTGGAATTCATAGTTAGATAATGTTTTATGTGATAGGTGGGGTCTTGACATGATGATATGTTGTAAGTGTAATACTGTAATAATGCTATTATCTTTACCCAATAAAATTAGGTTAAAAACTTCTTTTTTATTCCTTATAATATTTTTTTTTTCAATTTAGTCTCACTTTAATTTTAGGTCTCAATTTGATTTTCAATAATTTAAATCATTGCAATTTGGAACTTCCATCTAAATGATTTAAACAAAGTTAACTGGTGGCCACGTGGATGCTAGGTGGATGCCACGTAGATGTCACGTAGGTGGATCCCAAAATACTTTAATACACCTGGAACCAGAATGGTCCGTTCTGGTTATATTATTGGTGTGTAAATTTTGTACCTGGAACGGGCCGTTCCAGATACAAAATTAACACACCAACAATGTAACCAGAACGGGCTGTTCTGGTTCCAGAATTTCGTGCACAAAAAAACCAAAGTACAAACTATTTCAATTGCTAAACATTTGGGCTATACAGTGTATCATTAAGGGCGATGCAGTGTATCACTAAGGACAATGGTAACAAGTTTTATTTCATTGTTAGTCAAATTGGAGTGAACCACTTACTACCAAATTGACACTATACAATCAAGGATGAAATGAAACGGTGTTTCCCCTTGAAGTCATTGACGATGTACCCCAACAATAACAACCTGTTCTTGAGGAGGTACAACCTGAATTTTTGTGGTTTAGGGTTTCCCTTCAGCGTTACGTACCCAGATGATTTCCTTTCTCAATAATTTCTTTGAACTTTTTTAGTATATGTTATGTTCTGAATTTTTGTTTTCAGTTTCTGAACCATGTTTCTATCTTTGAATTTATGATATATTATGAATTTTTATTTTCAATTTTTGAATCACATTGCGGCATTTTAGTCAAGATTTTGAACTGGATAAGTTCAAATCAAAGAAGGATTTTGGAAGGTCTTATCTTATTTGATTCTCTTTTTTTTTTATATAGTTTTATTCATAAATGAATATTAAATTATTGTATTTTTTATTTATTATATTTTTATTAATATAGATATAATAAAAAAATACAATAAAAAGCATGAAGTTGGTTTTCTGGAACGGGCCGTTCTGAATTCAGAACGACCTGTTCTAACAGCAGAACGACCCGTTCTGGTTTCAGAACGTCCCGTTCTGCTGTACTCATGTTGTGTTAAATTTGCATTTGGAACGGTCCGTTCCAGTTGCAAAATTAACACATAACATGTGCATGCATAACGGGTCGTTCTGGTTCCAGGTGTATTCATGACATTTGGCATCCACCTATGCATCTACGTGACATCCACCTGGCATCCACGTCAGCAAGAGTTAACTCCGTTTAAATCATTTGGATGAAAGTTCCAAATTGTAATGATTTAAATTATTGGGGACCAAATTGAGACCTAAAATTAAAGTGGGACTAAATTGAAACAAAAAAAATATTATCAGGGACCAAAAGAAGTTTTTAACCATAAAATTATTATTTTTTTTAAAAAGAAATACATTCTAACTCTTTTGATAAACATATTTTTTTTTTCTGTTAACGATACTTATTTTATCATTATAATTTATATAAAAAAATTTGAATGATAAAAATATAAGATGGAAAGAGCTTAAGAAATGTTGTAGACAGATGAATTTGGTTGCAAATAAGCAGAAGCTGCCTGGTTCATACGCAGACAAATACCAAACCGAACGAATCTCTGAATATGATGAGTGAGGGACAGAAATGAAAGGGTAATGGGAAGCATATGGTTAATTAAGATATTTGGCTGTTACTACTTCCTCCCTTCTCCTTTTTCTTAGATATCTTACTACTCTTCACCTTCACGCACTAAAATCTATCAGATTAATCAAAAACAGTTAGATGGTTTTATTTGAGCTTATATTTTACAGAGTGAGAGTAGCATTCGATATGACTGAATGTGAATTTAAATACACTCTAAGTGCGTGTTTGGTTTCAATGTTGAAACGCAAATTCTTATCTCTTTCCATGTCTAATTATCAATTTACTGAAAAGTTACTATTTTTTCCTTCCGATTAAACGTGAAAAACCACGTTTTGACGCAAATACAAACACATGGTAATAGCGTGTTTGCAGCCATGTCTTTGTCAGTGAATTTTCACGTCCAACTCAAACTACCTATTCTTGCTTTTTGTATATTATACATTCTAGGTATCGTGAGAGAATATAGGATCCGCGTTTTCAAATCTAATCCAAACATGCACTAACACGTTTCACTACATAACAAAATAATGAAAACAAATTATTTCATGAGACAAAATTAACATTTATATGAGTTAAAAACAAGATTTTAGAGAAATTAAAATGAGAGAATTTATATAAGTTTATTTACACATAAAGTAATTTTAATTTATAAAAAAATTATTTCTTTTTTCTTTCTTAGTTTTATTTTTTTAGAAGTACTTTTAGAGAAGGTTCATACCACCTTTGGTACTACATTCCAAGTACCCTATAACTATATATATATATATATATATATATATATATATATATATATATATATATATATATATATATAAATCGAAGATAGTATTATTTTGAATAAATGGAGTGGTACTATTTTAATTCTAAATCTATTGTTTTTTTTTTAAAACATCTATGGGTTACTCTATTTTAAAATCCACTCAAACAGTTTTATAGTATTTTAGACCATGTAGGGTTTAAAAATCCTTAGTTTACATTGACAAGGGAGTTGGACCGGGACTTAACGAAAGTTGAAAATATGATTAATTATACCAAATACCGTTTACATATCAATTAAATATTGAAAATATAATTTATGAACTTAGTTTCTTTAAATCAGATATCAAGTTTGAATTTTATGTCATGGTTGAGAAGGGAGACTTAATTAAATATGGTATATCAAGTTTTATTAGTTATTGATAAAATATGTAGATATTTAGTACCAATTACATGATTACAAAAAATAAATAAGTTAATTTCTGTTAAAAAATACAATAACTCCCTGACTAATGGGTCAGCCCACATTCTAAATGTTTCCTTTTCAATAGCCCATGATCCGTTCGGATCACAGGCTAAATAGACCATTGGCAGGCTATATTCAATGCAAAGAATGTATAACCTAAACTAGCATAGTGTTGAGGTTGAACTGGCAAGCATTAATCTTTTTAATAGTTAAGGGTCCATTTTGCAGTTAGAATATAATAAAATAGGATATAATATAAGAGTATAGTAGAATATTAGTCCAAACTTTAAAATGGTCTATAAGTCTCGTAGCTCTCTTCACTTTTGAACTTTGGGCTCGAAGTGTCAAGTCCATATACAAGTATAGGACACACCATAACTACAGTTAGTATGTTTTACTTGTGAATTGGTAATCTATTATAGGTTTTTGATTTTTCTATATTTGGTTAGTCTTGTGGTGATGGTTGAATGATGGTTACGTTGATGTTCATGCTTATTTCTTGAATTTTGTTTTATTATTGTTCTCATTTCATCGATCAATGTAGGGTGCCATCAGAACCCATTGATAGAAGCAAAATGTAGTTCGAGAATTCTATATTTGTGGTATAAATATTAAGGATAAATGATCCTTCAAAATGTGTCTGTAAGTAATTTTATTTTTTTTATGCTTATGCCATTTTTTATGCATTTGAAAAGTGCACAAAAAACTTCTACACCCTAGACATTTTGTGTGTAATTTTGAAATGCACAAAAAGCATCTATTCTAAGTGTTTTATGTTCATTTAAAAATACACAGAAAACGTTTAGGTATGTGCATTTAAAAGTACACAGAAAACATTTAGGAAATACATACTTTTTTGTGTTTTTTGTACCGTGTCCAAAAACTATTTATTTTGATAAATTGTTTAAAAATTATTTATTTATGATTTTTTAAAATTTAGTATCGTAAAAACGATTCATGCTACCTAAACAATTGAAACTCGCTTATAGAAATTCAAGACACATCAACATGTTTTATTAAGTTCAACAGTTTCGATCAAATTATGGTCTGCTATTCAAAATGGCACACCCTTGTGAAGAGGATTATCGGATGAGCATCATTTAATTACTAAATCCATTTTCACACAAAAACTAAAGACTTTTGAACATGAAAAAGGTTGGAGAGAATACAAAACAAAGACCATTTTCATTACATTAAACACAAAAGGTTCAAAACATAGAAATTATGATTCAACCTTTATTTAATATTGATAACTGCAGTTGTATAATTGTGTCAATTGTTGTAAAAGGAGTGTTCATGGGATTTCTTAAAAACTATGATATAAAAATTTAAAATTGAAGTAATGAAATTATGTTAGTTTCAGGGGTACTTTTATAATTCTACTCCTTTATTTACCCTTTTTTTTAAAATTAGTTTACCAAGTTTTAAGACAAAAAGTTAGAATGAAGTATTACTCTGTATGTTACACTAAATTGATGGTACACTTGTTAAAATCTCAATTGAACATAATGAACTAAATGGTCTTTTTGACCATCCCTACATTTGTGTGGCTGTTCTTAGAGACGAATTGGCCAAAATTAGTATTGGTATAATGGAAATAATTTCCTTTCCCGTTGAATTTTACCTCATAGATCCGTGTTTTTTTTTTTTTTTTTTTTTTTTAATTTTTTTTAGAACAAGGTCCGTGGATTTAATAGCCATTGAAAGTTTGAAACAATCGATTATATGTTATAAAATTTAAATATGCATTTTTGATTATTTTGCCAATAGTCTTATCACTGTAAATTTTCATTTTTTTTATAACTAATAAATTATGTAATAATTACGTGATACAGTGATTTAAATTAAATAAATAACAACATGCTTATCACATTAAAAAATTTTCGTAAGAGTGTGGACCTTTTCATTCCTCGTATTGGCATTTATGACATTAAAATTAAAATAAATCTTATATAATTGTGATTTCATTGTTATTTGTCATTTAATACGTTATATACCCACTATAACTACTTTTTATTAAATACTTTTTAAAAATCTATTAATTAATCAATTCAATTTATTTATTTAATGATAATTAATTAATCACATAATTATATAAATTTTTCGTTTATAATACCAAATAAATAAAATATTTGGGCCTCTCAAACTCCTCTTCCATCTAGCTAGCTTTAAATGGATTGTATGTTTTCAATAAATAAATTTTGTGGACAATTTTCATGTAGAACATAAATAGTAGTTTAAATAAATAACAATTAATTTTTTTAATTTTATGCTTAATCAACCTTTTTTCTCAATTATATACAATTTATTAGCAAGTTATGTCAATTTAAAAAAGTTGGAGGAAGGACCTTTATGTTTGTTGATTTTCTATACTTTGATCACATCTTGGGAAAATGTCACGGGACATTTTTTCTATGAAGGATAGCTTTTAAAAGAACTTCTGCAATTAGTTATTTGTTTGAATTAGTTATATATTAAATTTTTGGTTTAAATTACCAATTTTATGATAATATTTATTCATCATCGATCTATTGTCAATTTCAAGAATTAGTTTAGATATTTGAGAATCAATTTGTATTAATAAATATATCAATAATATTTAATCATAATTGATAAAGAAGGTAAAAAGTTTACATGTGAAATAAGAAGAGACAAGAGAAAAAGAAGTTGATTTGAAAGCTAGTAAAAAAAATATAGTGTGAAAAACAAGTTAAAAAAAGATAGGAAAATTGAAATTGTGTTGTGAACTCAAATTCTCTACTAAATATTAAAGTTAGAATTATGTCTATTTAAGGGATTTGAAGGGCTATTAATTAAATTTTAAAGTTCTAACTTTGTTTTATGGTTATCTTGGAACAATTAAGCAAGTAATTATACCCTTAATTTGAAGTGCAAAATTAGATTAATATGTTTTTTAGGTTATGATTGTATGTTATGAATTACACTTTTCAAAATATGATTATCATATAGTAATATGTTAGGCTTTAAAGTTAGTGGGAGGAAATACAATTTTTTTTTTGTAATTAAAAAGTAACACATTATAAGTTAATGATATAATAATAATATTTTGAGTTGATTAAAAATATGATTATAAGTGAATGCTATCTACAGTCCCTAATCACATAGAGGCTTTTATTTATTTACTTATATAATTATTTATTTCATTATTCTTAATATATTTATTTTATGAATTAAAATTTAGAAAATAAACCAAATTAATTACAAAATTTCGAAATTATAAAAATATTTTTCACCAAAAAATATCATGCAGATAATTTTTCTAGAACTTGTTCAGAATAGTTAGATTTTTATAGTCAAGCAGAAGAATTTTTATTATTTTAAAATATTCCAATTAAATGTTAAGATATTTATAAAGTTATATTTTAATATTTTAGTCACATTTCAAGCTTAAAAATATTATCATTTTCAAATATTTTTATTTTTAGGTTTAAATTAAAAATAGAAATAAAATGGTCATTTTAACATTCTTATAATTTAAATATAAATTAAATATTAAAAATCACTCATTATTCTTGTAACGACCCGTTGTGACCTTTATATTAAATGAAATTATTATAATTAGGAGCGAAAACTAAACTACTAGAATATACATGATTAAAGGAGGAAACGTGTCATAACATGTATAGAACATACATATAAAATCAAAACACTTGAACTAATATAATCAAGTTATATACATGTATATAATAATCCCAAATAATCCTATGTTTTAGTGTCGATCAAGTACAATTATACAAGCTATCACAGTAGTGCCAACACCAACCAAAAAGGCATCACCAACCTCCAAGTAGCAACTGCTCCTTTAGCACAACCCTTATCTGCTATCATACAATATCACTAGTGGAAAATTAGGATATTACGTCACCCCTTTTACGTCAGAAATACGAAAATCCGACGTAAAAAAAATGCGGTGGCATTTTTGTAATTTTTGCGAACTTTTTTACGTCGGACCTGGTAGGGTCCGACGTAAAAAGTCCAATCTACGTTGGAGGTGTGTTGCATCCGACGTAGATTGGACTTTTTACGTCGGACCCTACCAGGTCCGACGTAAAAAAGGACGCAAATTTGAATAAGAGAGCGCGAGGCACACCGCGCCCATTTACTCTTAATCACTTTTCATTTTTTTCTCTCTAAACCCTCTCCCTCTCCTTTGTTACTGAATTGTTTTTTTGTCTTTTGCAGAGGGATGAACTCTTTGTTACTCATTTACACATTGTTGCTGCTTCTCAGGTATGAATCAAGGTTTCGTTAGCACTTTTCTACTGCGCATTGCTACTCTGGCTATCTATTTTATTTGATTTTTTGGTTGTTCTATTTGTATAGGTAGTGGGCGTTTTCTTTTGGGTTGTTATACGAAGCTGAATGGCTTGTTCTGCAAACAGAACGGCCTGTTCTGCTTGGAGAACGGGCTGTTCTGCTTGCAGAACAGGCCGTTCTGCTTGCAGAACAGGCCGTTCTGCTTGCATTTTTATGTTTTTTTTTTAATATTTTTTTCCTACTTTTTTACGTCGGATGTCTTAATGTCCGACGTAAATTTACGTCGGTTTTGAAGATCCGACGTAAAATTTACGTCTCCCGCTTTTACTTCGGTACGTTTTCTGACGTAAAAAGCTGAAAATGTACGACGTAATACACCTCTTTTGTACTAGTGTATATGATCATCGTAGTATAGACCACAATGAAAATATAAGGGTAAGCTAGATTTCAAAAATGTAATTATAGAAAATAATTTTATATCATACAACATCATATTGTAAACATACATGAAAGTTAAACATTCTAATGGTAACATATATCTCATCCAAACCATATCATACAAGACATCCAACAATGGGTAGTCTAAGTGGTTTGTTCCTATCGAATCTACCCAATCATCTCTAGACTAAATAGACTCATCAACATGATCATGTCTAAAATATATAGACCGATCAACAAATTGGATTGCCAATCCCAGGAACATAATTTCTTAGATTTTTCCACTTACATTGAGTAAATTTGATTCTACTATTAGGATTGGTACAACTAGGTATAGACGTATCACAACCTTCATATGTATTACCAAGTCACATGTGGAGTTCACTCACTAGTCATCCTTAAGGAACCATGCAACCTTTTTGGATACTTGGTTAAGGATTGTAGTCCTCGACCTCTTACTTTACTCAACCAATAATTAAGAATCTATAAGAGACTCAACACACTTCAAAACCCACTCTAAGAGATACATTTACTCATAGAGGATTTTTCAAACAGTGGCCTACCCGAGCACCACTCCAATATTCCCTATGTGTGATCTTTATTTTTCAAAATAATTTATTGTCCTCAAGTCCTAAGTTAGTCAATCATGCTATAATATCATACCTATTCACAACATCCACACCTCATGCATACATAAACTATATATATCACATCCAATATATATATATAGAGATCAACAACAATATGCTCATCATCACCCAACACCACACAAACATCTATATATGTTATATGCAATCAACATACATGGAACAATCATCATACATCATACAACATGCAATAGAACTCAAAACATTTATTCATGTTCATCATACAACATTTTAAAACCACACAATCATCCAAACATCCCGTTCTTAATGCAACATACCTCAAATCCAACACCATTGAGGCAGGAAGCTCTCTACCTCACTCATGCCTGATGCCATCCAAACTACGCTCGGTGTAACTGAGGAGATCCCCTAGAACCTCACACTCGACATGACAAAACCTATGTCCGACCTCATATAAGGCAGAGAATCTCTGCTTGACTCACGCCTGACATCACCTCAGTGGCACCTGATGTCACCAAGTCAAAGACTCCCCAACCTCTCACGCTCAATGTCATTCGAACTATGCCTAGCGTCATCCCAATCCGAAATGAATCTCTCTCCTCACGCTTGGCACCACCAATCTTGCGCTCGGCATGACCAAGATAGAGCTCTCTTGTTGGAACTACGTTTGGTGCCACAAAGGAACGTCCTGCATCATATCAGAAATTTGTCATTGCAGACTTCAAAAATTGCCTCAAACACTTGAAAAATAGGAAGTCCTAAGCATGCAAAGCATCCAGAAATCCACACAACTCATGTATGACTCAAAATCAAGCCAAAACAACACATGCAACCATAAGTCAAAGAAATCATCAATTTCACCTCCATGAACCCAACCATTCAGCCCCAAATTCATATAGTTTCACCATACACACACATGTAATTTGCAATTCTTTTTAATGTACTCAACTCAACCATTCATTGAAACATTTCCTAGCTTTTCTTATCTCGACCCCACACTCTCCAAACCGCAAAAGATGAAGAAGGAGAATTTGAACTTCAAAGCTTCGCACCTGGATAAGCCCAACACCATTCCACCACTCCAAGCCTCCCAAGTTTTAATAACACTTCCAAGGACTTCCAACAACAAAACCTTCAGTATGAATGTTGTGGACCTAAGCAAAGAAGAAGTCTCAAATTCTCAACTTTAATTTCTTCCTATCGACAACACCCCTCATAAGGATATCAAATTCCTAGTGTTACGATTCTAGTTACAACCATGAATATATCATAATTTTGAGATTCTCATTTGATTGCTCATAAATCAATATAGAATAATTAATATAACTTACAATAAAATAGTATTAAAAATCAGATAAGAAAATGATAAACAGCTTTGAAATTTTTAAAACGTATTAGTAGAGTGTTTCATCCAATGTTATTAGATCTGTAATATTCGCCATAGACTCGGTTAATATATTGGATTGGTAGATTACTAGTAAAAGTTAGTTACTAACTGAACTACATGAGTTAGTACTTAACTAATGTGTCTAATTGTATATTGATGTTGTATATATAAATTATACTTCTTTTAAAAAAAAAACACCTTTTAACTTTTGATTCAAATGAAATTTACTTGTAATTATATTTAACAAATATAGAAAATATTATCAAATGTATAAATACTACATTTGAGAATGCATATATATAAAATGACAATTTTTTAAAGTATACGTAAATTATTATAAATAAAAAAAAAGAGTGATCTAATTGTTATTTGAAACAAGAACTAATGCTTGGCATCTATAAATAACTGTGATCACCCTACAATCATAAGTGAAGTTCATAGAGCTGAAAATTATTTGATAGCATTTGTAAGTGTGAGGCAACCTTCGAAATATAATGACTCTGGTGAGCCCCACGTGGCTAAAATTTTGTTGCATCTCGCTTGTTAGTTTTGGCAAACATCAAAACCCAGGAGGGCCTAATCTTCTGGTGCGTAAAATTTGCTCCACCTTGTACTGCTCGCCAAGCACAAACGTTCCTCAAAGAAAATCTGCCAATTACCAGCCCAACCTTTGGAATTTTGAGTTTTTGCAGTCTTTTGAACGATGACTTTGCGGTGATTAAATCTTATAGAGACCTTTAATTAATTCAAAGATTGTTTTCTTGCTATCACTATATTTGTAATATATACGTTACTCATGTCATGTATTACAATGAAAGAAAAAATAAATTATGAGAAAAAATACACAATAAGTAGATATTAAAAATAAGATAAAGTAATAGTAAATACATAGACATTATACGAAATTAATTTTCATCATTATTATTTTCAAAACGTTCCTAAATATGTTCAATAAGATCTGCTTGAAATCTAGTAAGGAACGGTTGCTTGAGAAAGCAACTCTCTCTTCTTCAAGCAACTCATGTTCCCATGTCAGAGTTTTCCAATGACAAGAAATCGAGACTTGAGTTACTTCATGGCACAAGCAACTCCCATTAGAGTTGCGTTGCGATCTAACTTCCCCGGTTTACACCACTCTTTTAAAGACTAAGAGTATGAGATGTCTCTCATCAAAGTAACTAAGGTCGGTGGAAATATTTTGTGAAAAATATATAAAAAAAAATTGGATTTTGTAGATAAATTATAATTAAAATTAAAGATAAAAAATTATCATTAAAATAATTATTAAATTTTTTAATAAATCTTATTTACTAATAATTATACTCGATGAGATTATATTGAATAACTAAAAATAAAATATAAAAGATAAAATTGTAATAATAACAAATATTCCTAAAATTTATTTAAAATTCAAAATTTAAATAAAAAATTTTATAAATCTAAAACTCTTCATTGAAATTTGTCATAAACATCACAAATTTTAATTTTATGAACTCCAAAATTTAATTTTTGAAACGCCATATCATCAAGTTAAAATTAGAATCTTGTAAAAAACTAAAATATAAAATAAGTTAGAATCAATTTTTATAAAATCAAGCATAGTTATTTTTACTTTTATATTAATATTAACTTATTATAAAATATTTAAGCAGACTTGAAGTCTAAACTAGACTTTTATATATTGAGACCAATTCATACCTTTTAAAAAGGCTTATAATTGATAATATATGAGACTCAAGTCAAATATTTTCAACTTTTAAATAAGGTTAAATTTAAGTTTAATAAAACTTAGTTTAATCTAACTTATTTACATTCTTATATCTTTTTTCTTACCTATGGATATAATAATAATAATAATTTTTTTTAATTTTAATTTTTATAAAAAAATTACTTTTACCTCTCTAAAATTTTAAACTATTATTTTTAATGTCTACTATTATATCCAATCCTTATTCTAGTGTTCACGAGGAATATATGAACACAACGGGTGAAGTTTCGCTAAGTGTATGTTAATCGTTTGTCCAAAGAAGATAAAACATATTCCAAAAACGAAAACAATCAACGTTCATCTTAATTTAGGTGGAAAAAGAGATGACAAGTGAGATATATGATGGATAAAAAATGAATAAAAAAAGCAAGAAAAAATGAGTTGTCACTAGTACAAAAGAGGTGTACTACGTCGAATATTTTAAGTTTTTTACATCAGAAAACATATCGACGTAAAAGTGGAAGACGTAAATTTTACGTCGGACCTGCAAAACCGACGTAAATTTACGTCAGACATTACGAAATTTGACGTAAAAAAAGTAGTAAAAAAACAAAAAAAAACATAAGAATGCAAGCAGTACAGGCCGTTCTGCTTGTAGAACAGGCCGTTTTGATTGTAGAATAAGTCATTCTGCTTCGTAGAACAACCCAAAAGAAAACGCACACTACCTATACAAATAGAACAACCAAAAAATTGAATAAAACAGATAGCCAGAGTAGCAATGCGAAGTAGAAAAGTGCTAACGAAACCTTGATTCATACCTGAGGAGCAGCAACAATGTGCGAATGAGTAACAAAGAGTTCATCCCTCTGCAAAAGACAAAAAATGATTCAGTAACAAAGGAGAGGGAGAGAGTTTACAAAGAAAAAAATGAAAAGTGATGAAGAGTGAATGCGCGTGGTGTGCCTCGCGCTCTCTTATTAAAATTTACGTCCTTTTTTATGTCGAACCTGGTAGGGTCCGACGTAAAATGTCAAATCTACGTCGGATACAACGTACCTCCGACATAGATTTGACTTTTTACGCCATACCCTACCAGGTCCGACGTAAAAAAATTCGCGAAAATTGCAAAAATATCACCGCATTTTTTTTACGTCGGATTTTCGTATTTCTGACATAAAAGGGGTGACGTAATATGCTGATTTTCCACTAGTGTGTAATAAATGACATCTTCCCTCCATGATTGTCAAGATGATTAGATTTGAATAATTTTTTCTTTAAAAAAATTGAATGAATTATATTTATATAAACTTTTAATAGATTTAAATAAATTAATAAATTATTTTTATTTAATTAATTATGATCCTATAAAATATCATCGGATTCATTTATTTCTGATTATAACCTTTTCCTTCCTCTATCTTCTATCACTTTCCAAACCAGCACGGAAAGTCACTGCTAGCCCTTCCTTGTCTCACATCAGTACATTGAATTACTATTGTTTTGTCCCACATTAATTAATTAATACATTGAAGTGAAAAAGCTAATTTCTTCATGCAATTTTTTTTTTTTTTACTTTAAAAAGGTGATTGTGCTGATATCACTTTTTACCTTGCGAGGGAGTGTTAAAAGTAGTTTAATTGTTAAATATATTATTTAATTTGTTATTAGTTTGTTAGAGAGTTGATATTGTTACATATGAGTTATATAAATAGATGACTCATTGTATATTTCATTCAATCAATTCCAAAACAATTTTGTATGCTACTCTTTTACTTAATTTGTTTCGAACTCTAATATTTTATCTCATTAAGTTGTAGTCACTTGTATTTCATCTTCTCAATTTTCTGATGAGATAAAAGAGAAAGTAAGAATATCAATGAAATTAAATGACACTTAAAAAAAAAAAAAACTAACATGGTTAATTACTTTCTTACTTTTTGTTTAGGGCTGTTGATATATACACCTCCAATTTTTTATACATACACCTCCTTTTTCTAAAAAAAAATTAAATTCTTAAATTATCCTTAATATTATTTGAAATAAAAAAAAATTATCTTAGAAAATTTTTTTCGGAGGTGTATTTGTACATAATTATGGAAAGTTCTTTTCAGAATATTAAAATTACTATTTCGGAAATAACTTCCCGACGGAATAATTTTGGAAAGTACTTTCCATAACACTAAAATTACTATTACGGAAAGTTCTTTCCGGAGTTATGGTAACAAATACACACTGTTAATATTCCGGAAAGAATTTTTCGCAATAGTAATTCTAGTGTTACGGAAAGTATTTTCCATAATTATTTTGACGGAAATTTATTTCCGGAATAGTAATTTTAGTATTCTGGAAAGTACTTTCTATAATTATTCTGACGAAAATTTCTTTTCGAAAGACTCATGATATATACACCTCCTGTTTTTTTTTATAAGTATACCTTCTTTATTTTTTTAAAATAATTATAAAATATTATATATATTTTTTAATTTTATACCTTTAACTTTCAATTTTCTATTTTTTTCTTTTTTTTCACACACTTTTTTTTTTCTCTTTCAATTTTTACATGCTACCAAAATAGGTGGGGTGAAGAAAAGATAACGGGGTGCATGTAAAAATTGAAAAAAGAAAAAAAAAGAAAAAAGAAAGATTTATAAAAAAAAGTACTAAATTAAATGTTGTAAAGGCGCGCAGGGTGAATGTATCACTTCTTGGGAAGTTAGTTTGGGATCTGCTTTCGGCCCCGCAGAAGCCTTGGGTTCAACTTCTCAGCAGCCTCTATCTACATGGAGACTCTATCCTGTGTGCTCAAAATAAACGGGGTGCTTCTCCAATCTGGTCGAGTATTATGAAGGCCCTGCCTTCACTCCGTGAGGGATTCCAGCCTCATCTTGGTTCGGGCGCCTCATCACTTTGGTACACGGATTGGTCAGGTAATGGGCTTTGGTGTGGGAAAGTCCCTTTTGTTCACATTGCGGACACTACCAAAACGGTTGCCGACTGCTGGAGTAGTGGAGAGTGGCGTTTCAATGCCTTGTATACGGTTCTTCCGACCGAACTGATAAACTCGGTCCAACAGTTGAGTGTTGTCCAATCCCCTTTGGGGTTAGATCACTTTGTGTGGGGAAGTGATATCTCAGGTTGCTATACAGCGACATCTGGATATCGTTTTCCAACCCCAGGGTTGGAAGCGGAGGGGGATGCAGTTTGGAAGAAGCTTTGGAGGATAAGGATCCCTGAGAAGATTAAGTTCTTTCTGTGGCAATGCCTTCACTCAGCCCTCCCAACGAATCAGGTTCGGGCAGATAGGAGGTTGGCCGAGTCAGGTGCATGCTCGCGTTGCTCGTGCCCTCATGAGACCATTCTACACGCTCTTCGGGATTGCCTATATTCGCGAGAGGTGCTCACGGCTGGCGGATGCAGTGTGGGGTGGTCCTTCTCTATAATGGATTGTTTTCAGTGGATAAAGGGGATTGTCTTGCACAAGGATGCTATTCCGATATCCATCATATTGTGGTGGATTTGGCGCTTTAGGAATAACATGGTGTTTAATGATGAGCTTTGGCAAATCTCGGCGGTCTGTCGGAAGATGATACTATCTATGGTAGAGAACAGTGTGTATAACGCTAAGAGGCGTTTATGGGTGGAGCAAGCCCTTTGGAGGCCTCCGGAGCACCCATGGGTCAAGTTAAACACAGACGGGAGTTGGTTGAGTGAGACTTCTGCTATGGGGATGGGTGGAGCTATTCGTGATTGGGCAGGTATGTGGCGGGGGGGCTTTTCGCGAAGCGCCTTAACTGGTGATGCGTTACGTGCTGAGTTGTTGGCTCTGGAGGAGGGTCTCTCGATTTGTTGGAAAGGTGGGTTTCGGAAGGTGAACTGCGAATGTGACTGCCTGGGAGCTGTTAAGTTGTTTCAAGATCGGCCAACGGATAGGGATTATCTGCACAAGCACTATGATGTTATTCGGCGTGTTCAGCGATGGCTAGCCAGGGATTGGGTAGTTTACGTAAGTCATATCCCTAGAGAAATAAACTCAGTAGCTCATACGCTTGCTAGTTGGGGTGTAAGGAACCTAGGTTCCAATGTATTTTGGAGGAGTCCTCCAGATTTTGTTTTGTTTCCGTTAGGGAGAGACTCTATGTCTTGAGCTGTGTGCTTTGTTTAGTTTTCCTACTTTACCAAAAAAAAAATTAAATGTTGTAAATGTAAAATTAAAAAAAAAAGTAAAAAATTAAGAATATTTTAAAATTTTAATTATTTTTTTTTGAAAAGGAGGTGTACTTATAGAAAAAAGGAGGTGATAAATTTTTTTTATTCCAAATAATATTAAGAATAATTTAGGAATTTAATATTTTTTTAAAAGGAGGTGTATGTATAAAAAAATGGAGGTGTATATATGATCAACCTTTGTCTAGTTCTTCGTTACTTCTACCTCCACTTTTGCATTGTCACAGCCCAGCACTTCCAAACTCATTGCAAATTGCAACCAGAAAAAACACAATTGACTAGAACCCCACTAATTAAATCATATGCATATATAATAAAAATCCTATTGCACTTATTAATATTATAGAAATCCGATCGTGCAGAGATTAAATACTAATTTCTTTTTTCCTCAAGATTCTGTAATCTAAAGTACTGTCCCACATGTCCCCTTCACTTGAATTAGGACAAGAATCAAACAGTGTCGAATTTCGAACACAATAATCATGTTCGTTTTAAAAATGCAAATTTAACACCTAATAGATGTGCCAAATGCTCTTATTCTTAACACAAGGAGGAACACATAGATTTAGAGAACAGTTACTTAAAGGCCCGCGTTTTGGTGAATTAGCTAGAAAGCATGCGTGGGATCAATTCCTTATAATGTTTTTATTTGTTTGAAATATTTTGCCTCTCTTTAAATTTTATTGGGAAACAACATATGCATGGTCGATACCCTTAGATATTTATTGAGCATCATGGGTGAGATATTTGTTGAATTTTTTTTAATGAAAGATGAACTCCTTAATATATAAATGTGGTAGCAGGTTCTGAAATTGGAGAGATCTTGATCGCACTTAATTTGTAAGTAGAAGAGCACGCGTGGTTGGCTAAGAGGTTCACATGGTGTAGTAAATAGGGACATAGCTAGGGTTGAAAGGACCGAAGGTACCAGATACAGGAACACTATACAATTACAAGTAGGTAGTATCAATTACAAGATGTTTTTTAAAGGGTATCATGTGATTCAAGATCCGGGAAATTAGTTGGGGTAATTGGGAAAGTTCTCTAAATATGAAAAGAGTTATTTAATTTATACATTAACTTCTCTTCTCGACCACTTTTATTTTACTCTTTTCCTATCTCTTCGTCATTTTTTATTCCATTATTTATTGTAAGCTTAATGTCAACTTTAATTCCTCTAATTTAACTAACTTTTTTTACTTTTTTAATCATTATAGTTATCATATAAATTAGATTAATTTTTATATTGTACTAGGAGGAAGAGGCACTTTGGGTCTCTAAATAATTTTAAAAGTAAAATAAACAAAAAAAATATAATAATATGAGTGATTTTTAAAGTTGGTTATTGATAGTTTTTAAAAACATTTAGAGAATTTCTACCGTACCCTCCTATTTTGGGAGGGTTTTGAAACTGTTTGCCACATCATTATTTTTCAGCCACATCATTATTTTGTGTTTGTATATTTTAATTTGATTTTTGATTTATTTTATTAAAAAATCATATTTTTTATTTTATTTTTGAGAACACTAACTTAAACATATACTCCTGGCAAGATCGAGAACGATGACGCTGGTATTGTAACCCATGCCGCCAAGGTTGAAGTTTTTGATGTTGCCCCAAAACTTGTAGCAGTTCATGATCATGGGGAAAAGGGAAGGGGTGGGGTTGAAGAGGTTGTGATTGACGACGAGGATTCGAATGTGTTTGGGTTTGATCGTGGGTGTTGGCAAAGAGGTTAACGGAGAGCACAACCTGCTTGACTTTCTCCTTAACGACGGCCATGGAGTGATGGAGGGGTTGGGGGATGGCGTGGACGGAGGCAGATTTGGGTCGGGTCATGATGCAGATGATGGATATGAAGCTTACCTAAACCCTAAAAATAAATAATATAAAAAAGTTAAATAAAAATATATAATTTATTTAAATGACGTGTATATCTACGTTAAATACAGTATCAAAACCCCTTTATATTGAGGGTACAATAGTAACTCCCTTTAAATAATTAAAAAAATTATAAATGATTTAGATTTACACGTAAGTGACACGTCATCGACAGTACCAGTACCCCTCATTTATCAGGGGTACAGTAGCAACACCCAAACATTTATTTATTTTTCTTAAAAATTAAGGGTATAATCGTCCATAAAAAAATGGTTATGAGAAGAATTCTTTTTTTTTTATCTATTAGTATAGATAATTCATTGATTTTATTTGCTTGTTCTCTCACGTTTGTGAAGATTAAATGCATTTAATAAATTTTCTTAATCTAATTTTTTTAATCTATATGAAATTGATTTTATTTGTTTGTTCTCTCACGTTTGTGAAGATTAAATGCATTTAATAAATTTTATATATATCATAAATGTAGTTAAAGATATTTTATAAAATGTGATGTATATTTTATGTGAAATTGTGAAGATTAAATGCATTTAATAAATTTTCTTAATTTATATGAAATTGATTTTATTTGCTTTTTCTCTCATGTTTGTGAAGATTAAATGCATTTAATAATTTTTCTTAATCTAATTTTCTTAATTTATATGAAATTGATTTTATTTGCTTGTTCTCTCACGTTTGTGAAGATTAAATGCATTTAATAAATTTTATATCTATCATAAATGTGGTTAAAAATATTTTAGAAAATGTGATGTATATTTTATGTGAAATTGTGAAGATTAAATGTATTTAATAAATTTTCTTAATCTATGAAATTGATTTTATTTGCTTGTTCTCTCACGTTTGTGAAGATTAAATGCATTTAATAAATTTTCTTAATCTAATTTTCTTAATCTATATAAAATTGATTTTATTTGCTTGTTCTCTCACGTTTGTGAATATTAAATGCATTTAATAAATTTTATATCTATCATGTGGTTAAAGATATTTTAGAAAATGTGATGTATATTTTATGTGAAATTGTGAAGATTAAATGCATTTAATACATTTTCTTAATCTATATGAAATTGATTTTATTTGCTTGTTTAACTTTGTATTATAGCTTGAAGTCTGAAGAGACTTTATTATAAAAAAAATATTTGGTTGTTGAAGTTTAAAGAGATTTCATTGTGAAAGGATACTTAAGTAATCCCTTATAGAAACAAATAAAAAAATATTTAGATTAAGACATAAATAACTTATAAAAAAATACTTATATTTTTAGAAAATAGTAAAATTTGATCAAATTAATTAAAAATTAGACGTATTCTAGATAATTGAGACAAACTACTGTAATTTGTTTTTATTTATCACCTTATCTACTACCTTAAGATTTAGGTACTACTCGTTAATTCGAAAAGTTGATAAATTTTTTATTGATATAATTTAAACTTTATCTTTTAATACCTGCCTTTTCTCCTCATATAATATGGGCCACTAAATATACAATAAAAAATTTTAGGAGACTAGTATCACACAATCACAAAACTATAGGAACAAAAGTGATTTTAATCCAATAATTAATGGCACATCAAATATTTATGTGACATAAATTGTCCAACTTACCAAGAAAATTTAGTTTACTTAATTGAATAATGTGTAAAGGACTTTTGTTTCGTACAGATGCTATAGTATAAATATTGCTCGGTGGGTGCTCAACACCAAGAGGATACCAGGCAAAAATAGACGAGTCCTTCTTTGCTCGCTTCTCAACCACTAAATGTGAATGTGACCACCATCCGTACTTGGAAGCTCCATATTTTTTGTTGGATGGGTTGTATTTGTATCCAAGAGTCAGCATATTAGGATTGTAGAAAATGGAAAGAAAGGTATGAAACCCATAAGAAGAAGCAGATCTAAACTATGCTTTACTCTTCAATTCAGAACCTCAAACCATCATTGGTTTCTACTCACTCTTGGTTGCCACCAAGATACCGTACTACAAAATTTATATAAGGAAGTATATTGTTAATATTTTTTATTAAATAAAATTATTCACAAATTTTAAATTTAAGATTTTATATATATTATTTTAGAGAGAATGACACTGGGTCCGTGAGCTCCTTTCTCTCCCAAATTTCTCTAGTTAATTCTTCTTCTTCTCTAGATCACTAACTTCTTCTGTCTTTTCTTGAAATTCAGGCTAGAAAGCTGGTTTTCGGAGGATTGAATTTCGCGGGTAGAGCTTTGGGAAAAATTCTTCTTCTTCTCAAATTCTTGGTTGTTCGGAGCCAATCTTCAGGTGAGGAAAACTAAAATGAAGGTTGTTTGATTGCATGAGTTTAGGAACTCCATTGATGCATGAAATTCGAGAAGAAGTGGTTGAATTGGGTGATTTCTCATTTTTGGAGTTTCGGGAAATAATGAGATTTTTGGGTGATTTTGATGCTTGAAGGGTTGCATGTTGAATCTAAGCTCATTTTTTAGTTGTATGGAGTTTATGTGTTGCATTTCTTGGATTGCATGTGGTGGTAATCTTCTGATTTTCAGGTTTTTGATGAAACTTTTGAAGTTGGGAGGTTGCTGTTTGAACTTGCGCGGGCGTGCTTTCATCAGGGACCTCCATTATCAAATCACGCCAGGCACGAGGTTAGTCACGCCGGGCACAATTTCAAATGAGAATCTCTGATGGTGGCTCATTGTGGTGTTTTACTGATATAGAGCTAGGCGCGTGAAAGGTGCGTCCGGCGCAGGGTGATTGCGCCGGGCGTGGAGACTCCTATGAGTCTTTGTCTCAATGATGTCGGGCGTGGGGATTCTACGCCGGGCGTGGAGGAGTTTTAGAACTCTCTGCTTGAGCTTAGGCCGGGCGCAAGATGGTTGCCCCGGGCGTGAGTACGTTGAATTATTTGGTTAAGTTGTGGAGTTGCCTAATGAAGATGAGTTGAGTAGTTGTTGATCTAAGTTGTTTATATGTTGTTATTGATGAAATTTGTATAAGTTGAAGTAGTCTATTGATGTAAAGTTGTAAGTTGCTCTAAAGTTGTTGAAGTTGAGATTTTGATGACTATAGTTGCTTAAATTATTTACTCAAGATGTTATTATGTTGCTTATTGTTGTAAAGATGACTATTGTTGTAAAGTTGTTAAGATGCCTATTGTTGTAAAGTTGTAAAGTTGGGGACATATGGTGAAGATATATGACATGTGTTGAGATACATCGTACTAAGGTGCTAAGTTGAAAGTTGTTTTAAAACACTACAAAAAAAGTCAATTTAGCCACCGAAATTAGTGACCAATTTTTTTCGTCGCTAATAGCGACATAATTAGCAACCGAATCTGATTTGGTTACAAATTTTATTTAGCGACTGAATTTTTTAGTGAAATATAATCGGTCGCTAAAATAATAATTGTTGGTTAAAATAGCAAAGAAACCGTTTCGATCGCTAAAAAAATAAAAAAAATATTAATATTTATAATAATTTTAGCAACCAAATTAAAATTGGTCGCTAAAAAATAAAAGAAATATTATTATTTATAATAACTTTAGCGACTAAATTAAAATCGGTCGCTAAAAAAATAAAAATACTATTATTTATAATAATTTTAGCGACCAAATTAAAATTGATCGCTAAAAAAATAAAAAAAAATATTATTATTTATAATAATTTTAGAAACCAAATTAAAATCGGTCGCTAAAGAAATAAAAATATTATTATTTATAATAATTTTAGCGACCAAATTAAAATCGATCGCTAAAAAAATAAAAAATATTATTATTTATAATAATTTTAGCGACTAAATTAAAATCGGTCGCTAAAAAAATAAAAATAGTACTATTGATAAAATAGTACTATTGATAATAATTTTAACGACCAAATTAAAATCGGTTACTAAAAAAATAAAAATATTATTATTTATAATAATTTTAGCGACCAAATTAAAATCGATCGCTAAATATAAATTTTTTAAAAATTTAGAAATATATTTCTTTAAATGAAAGCAAATATAAAAATATATAATATTATTTTTATAATGATAAAATATTAATGATAAGAAATAAAAATCATTACCCTGCCAATAAAATTAATTTGTTTTTTAAAATATTACAAATTATATAATTTAAAATAGATAATTAATATATCATGATGTATTAAAAAATGAGAAACATAATGCTATAAAAGAAAATTAAATAATAATCTTTTTAATTGAGTTTTTTTTTAAAAAAATTAAACTAATTTAAATAATAATTTATCTAAAAAATTTATTTATTTTTCTCTTGAGAAATTTATTTCTCTTTTACCATGTTTAATATTTTATTACATTATCAGATAATATGAAAATACATAATTTATTATGCTTTCCAATTTTGTTAAGATAAATAAACTTCTTTTCATAAATCTTATTTTATTTTTATTATTATTTTAAAAATTGACTTAAACATCTTGTTCAATTGATATAAACACGTTAGTTCCATTAAATTAAAAATAATTGACTTATATAACGATTAATAAAAATTTATCAAACAAATCTAAAATGATAAAATCTAATTAATGTTACATTAGTTTAATAAAGAAAAATTATAAAATAAATTATATATATAAATATATACACCAATAACACATGAGATCAATTACTTAAAATATGTTATATCATCTATCTTCGATTATGCTCGTACTACTTTGAGGTAGATATCACTTTTTTGAGGAGACATAATTCTATTATTATATATGAATATGATCTCACCATGGGAAACTGATTTAAAACAACCACATTTTTAAATATTTTTATTTTGTTTAATGATAAATTAATTTTTAATATAAAAATATTTCTTTAAAATATATATAATTATACATATATATTTTAAAATTATATTAATTAAATATGTATATAATAGTTCGTCTTAAAAATTAATTCATTTAGATATTATAAAATATTTTATTTTAAACATCAATTAAATAATACCTTGCTACTTATAATTTATTTAAATATTTATAAATGAATATTATATTAACTCCATTGATTATTTTAATCCTTGTCTTTAATTTTATTATATATAAAAATTATTTACCTAATATATTTTGAAATTATTTTCATGAATCTTATTTTATTTCAATTGTTATTTTAAAAGTTAGGCTTAACCGTTCAATTCAATTGATACAATCGTGCTAGTTTCATTGTTTAAAAGCAATTGACTTATACAAAAATTAGTAAGAATTTGTGAAACAATTATAAAATGAAATATTTTTTAGTAATTTAAAAAAATTATTATCTTTTGATTTTAATTTACTCAAAGATGTTCATAGTATTTAACTTATGATATATACACCTCCTTTTTATTACAATTACACCTCCTTTGTTTAAAAAGGCTAAAATTGTTGACAGTAGAGCTCGAATCCATACACATACTTACGTGGAAAAAATCTTAAGTCATCCCCCTTAACTAATTCGGCAAAACCACCCGCTTGTTCTTTTTGATCAGCTTTTAATACATCACAATGCGTTTCGTTGCTTTTTTCTCTATCAAATAGAATACGTGACTGTTTTAAAGGAGTTTTTTTATTCGCACATTTATTTTAAAGTTTCATGTTGAAATAAAATTCCAACACAAATTAACATATTTTATAACTAATATCTGGTTTTAAACTTGATATGAAAGTATTATGATATAACTTGATAAGATTTTAAATTAATATTTTATTAATGGTTGATAATTAGAAAATAAAACAAGGATAAATATATTTTTTGAATTTTATATCTTAGATTTAAGATGAATAAATATATTGTTAATTAATAATTTATTTAAAATGTTAAAATTTAATTTATAAAAATAATATTTTAAAAGAGAAGTGTTATAATAACACAAGTGTAACTTTTATTAAATATTACATCGCTTAATAACTTTATATTAAATGTTTTATAAATTCAACCGTTAGATTGAAAGTTTTTTACTCTTAGATCATATATACAAAATTTTATATATGAATTCAAGATGATTTGATACTTCATTCTTGTAAAATAAAATTGACGTAATATGTACATTATAAAATATATTAAAATATGAGCACTTTGATTACCTTCAAGTTGTTGTTCAATTTTAACAAAACTTGATACAAACATATAAAGTGATATGAACTTTCAATCTAATGGTTAGATTTATAAAATTCATATTTAATATAAAGTTATTGAACAATGTAATACTTAGTAAAAGTTATACCAGTGTTATTATAACCCTTCTCATTTTAAAATATAAAAATTATTATTTAAACTTTTAAATTTATAATAGATAATTTAAATTGTATCATAATATTAATTTTAAATAGAAATAAGTAGATTGTTAATTATAAAAATAAGTATATATATAAATAAATATTAATTAAATATAATATAATTATTATTATTAGTAATATAATTATTATATATATTATTATATATTATAACGGTCTAGACACATCAAAATGAGAAAGATCCAAAGATAGTATAAGTTGAGATTGTATAATTGAGGATGACTTAAATAAATTAATTTGTGCTACCTAAACTAACAACATGTATCTGCTTTTCCGTAGCTTATCTCATCAGAACTCCATAGTTAAGCGTGCTTGACTTGAAGTAATATAGGGATGGGTGACCTTCTGGGAAATTTCCCAAAAATTGTGTAATTAAGGACAAAACATGCTAAAAAGTGAAGTATTGTGAAATAGAATCCTTGAGGCCAAATATGAGTGTTTCGTAGCGACCGAATTTGCGACGTCTATAAAATTTAATAAAATAAAAAATAAATCTTTAGCGACCGATTTATTCGGTCGCTAATTTGGTCCCCATACACATCAGCAACCAAAATCATTGTAGCCATTTTGCGACCAAAATTTTCGGTCGCTATATAGCTTTGCAACTAGGGTTTTTGCGACTACTTAAATTCAGTCGCTAAGGTAAATAGTGACCGATTTTGGTGGTCGCTAAATGCAATTTTTTTGTAGTGAAAGTTGAATCCCTTAGTACGGTGTGGGCGATATGGAAGTAGTTGATCCATGTCATGGTTGAATGATCAATTTGAGTAAGGTATCTAGTTAGAAATGTAGTCTTTGACTAGGTACTGGAGGGTGCGTGGTACTTGGAGGGCAGTGGGTGGGCTAATTCCATATGTAGATTGGTGATGCAAGCCAAGGCCGTGGTAGGCCCATACCCAAATCCTTCTGTCCTGACAGTAATATTGAACCTCCGAGTCTAAGTGGCACACTTGAGCAATCGCCTATTATTTTCTATTCCTGATTCTCTTTGGAGTTCCTAACGTTGCCCTATACCTAACCTGGTTAAGATAGGTCAAACGTTGGATTCCGTAGGGTTTATGCCACCTAGACTGCTCAACCTCAGTTGTTGGAGATCTCCTAGTTGTATATGCATGACGACGCACTAGTTGATGTTGTGTTGTTACATTCAAGTTGCATATTAAGTTGTATGAATGAGTTGATAGTTGAGCTTTTATGATGAACTTTGTGATTGTGTTGTGATGATGATTGGATGAATAAGTAGTATAGATTATTGTTCTATACTTGTATGGTTGTTTATTGAACTCTAGCTTACCCTTTTGTTTTCATGTGGATGGATTGCAATGATCATATTGTGTATAGGAGCATATCAGGGTTAGGTTGGAGATGGTTGTTGTGACCATTGTGAGACGAGGCGTTTGTCTTCGTGTCAGAGTTACCATCTTGGATAATTATCTGTTGGTGCTTGACCAGCACTAGGATAATATAATTATTTTAGATGACTGTATATGCATAGTATGATATTTTGTTTATAAATATTTATTATTCTTATCTCTTCTTATATATGTATATTCTGTCATCCAGTCTAATATTTTACTTTAGTTCACTAGTATATTAGTGCGATTCCACTAAGTGGGTCGTTACAATATATAATTAAAATTTTAAATAAATTATGTATATAAAAAAATATTATATTTGAATATATAAACTATATTTAAAATTTGAATAAATATAATTTTTAAATATATAAACCATATTTAATATTTATAATAAATAATTTATATTATAGTACAATATTATTTTTATTTATTAATAATTTATTTTAAAATATTAAAATTTAATTTATAAATAATTATAATAAATAAAAATTAAATTAAATCTTAAACCTTAAATCTCTAAATATTAAATTCTTAATTCTGAATAATTTATATTGTAGTCTAATATTATTTTTATTTATTAATAATTCATTTTTAAAATATTAAAATTTAATTTATAAATAATTATAATAAATAAAAAAACAAAATTAGATATAAAATTAAAAGAATTATTAAAAAAATCTCTTGTCAAAAAAAATTCTTAAAAATAAATAATCGTTCGTATTTTATTTATATTTTATATATAAAAGTTGCCATTAAATTTTTTTTCACTATTCATTGAGATTGATTAACCGACATGATCAACATTATAAGTTGATCTGTCAATTTTAAAGTGGACTTCACATGCTGTGCAAAGCTCAATTATTTTTTTTGGTCCGGTACAAAATTGCCACGTATAATTTAATAAATATTTTAAATTTTTTTCAAAAAGCTGTCACATTAATTCTAATTCACTTTATGAATTACTTAAATTTTAGTAAAATTACTTTTAAATGTAGCACAAAAAAATTGCTTATAAGCAATTCTATTAAAGATGCTCTTAATTTTTTCCGACATGTTGTCAGTTGCATAATCCTTAATTATTATCCCACGTTTCAATTTTGTGGAATCTAGGAAACCCGAAAGGCAACTGCGAATTCTAAAGTCATATTCATGATGCTAGCATGAAAAACGTGACCAAGTTATTATTACTTTATTGCCAAATGCCAATAGCTCTGCATTGCAGTGCCTAGCTAATGCCTATATATTTAAATGTCATCAACCCAACATTGAATTAACATTCGCAGTCGCAAGCGTAATTAAGCCAATAACCAAACATAAAATGACCCTTCTAACTCCCACGTTTCATAGTTCCTTCTTCTTTTCACCTCTTACTTTTCGCAAACCACAAGGCCCTAATCTTCCCCACCAAACAATTATTTTCCCTCTCCGATGCAACGCAACCACAAACGTTGCCGTTTCTGAAAGAAAATCGGCCAAATACCAGCCAAACCTCTGGAATTACGATTTTCTGCAGTCCTTGAAGCATGACTATGTGGTGATTAATCAAACCATACTAAAAACTTGTTTGTTTGGATACATGTTTAGAAAACTTGGCAAAGGTTCTTCTATTATATATCCAAACATGTTCTAATTATAGTGTCTCATCAGTTCTTTTCTTTGTTTTTGATTAACTTTACTCACGTGATTTTGCATGCTCTTAATTTGTTTAGATATATATGTATTTATATTATAGGATACAAGATATGAGGAGAGGGCAAGGAAGCTGGAAGAGGAAGTGAGGAGAATGATAAAGGATGAAAATAGAAACATATGGGTGAAACTTGAACTGATTGATGAAGTGAAACGCTTAGGCATCGGATACCACTTTGACAAGGAGATAGGAGAAGCCCTTCATAGGTGGGTCTCTTCTCAAAGATTCAGTGGTGCAATCACTGATCACAGAAGCTTGCATGAAATTGCTTTAAGCTTCAGGCTCCTCAGAGAATATGGCTATGATGTCACAGCAGGTAAATACAATGGAAAACGATTCATTCACATACAACATGGCATAGAGATAAGAATGGAAGAAAGATAAGTAATTAATCAATGAGAAAAGAAATACACAGATAGAGATAAAAGATTTTATAAAATCGAGTTTAAGAATAAAGGTTATCACTCCAATTATATATATTAATTATATGTTAATTTTATCTTTAATTGATGTTAAACTTAATATTTTTTTTCTAATGAAAAGTGTCAACCGTTAAAGGTTGTGCATTGTTTGGCTGTCAAAGAATATATAAGAACTATATCCAAAAAGAAATATTCATGGGAATCTTAAAAGGCATGTAGACACACTCAAATAGAAATAAAAGATTAGTGGTTGATAAAATTAATTATTTAATGTGATAAAAAGAAGAAAATAGAATAAATAAATAAAGGTGTCAAGTGACTGTGAATACACAACTCACTAATTCCGAAGAAAAAAAATAATTCATAAACACTTAAGGAGTGTTGATAATCAGAAAAGATAACAAAAAATAGATAGGTAATTAATAAAATTAAATTAGTGGTATATATTGTGATAAAAAAAAATTAGGAGAGTCTACTCATTGTTTAGATGAGTTAATCACTTATACACCGTTAGTGTAAAAAAAATTTTATACTAACAACTAAGGAGAAGAAGAAAGCATATATATGTGTCTAAAGATAAATTCTATAAGTTGCTGCAGTCAGTGGTGAACCTCCAACATGACAGCCACGGCACCTCCAAACTTTTTTAACTTTTTTTATATATATATTAATATATATATATATTAATATTATTTTTATATATTATCATATTATTAATTGTAATAAAAATAAAAAAATGAAGTATAAAAAAGAAAAAAATTTATTATTTTTTAACTAATTTATAATTATATATATATATATAAATAATTTGGCACCCAATTTTTTATTTTCAAGTTTCGCCACTTTACAGTGGCCAAGATCTGTTAGCTGCAACTTAGGTGGCCATATGATTGTTGTTGTTTAAAGCTTCATTTACCAAATACAGCATTAAGCTAGATTGAAGAGCAGAAACCTGAAGAAAATCTCGGTGCAAACGGTTGGGTAGCCAGAATTTGGTGTGAGCAACGACAGAGAAAAGGGTCTTGAGTTCCGTAACAGTGGTTGGCAGCAATATCTCCAAACACGAGTCATAGCCAGCACCTTCCACTGCCCTCAGAACCATGTTCTCTATTAAACCCACAACGGAGACAGAAACCACAACACCATCAACAAGCTCAACGTACATCTCAGCCATCTTCAAAGCCACGTACCCACCATAACTGAACCCAACCACCACGCACTTCTCCACTCCCTGCTTCCCAAACCCCGCCGCCACACACTCCGCTCGAAACCGTATTAGAATTGGTTACATTTTTTTAAAATAAAATTAAAAATAATGATGTGACAATTTGTGATTAGAAAAACTAGATTTAGAGATAAAAGATTTTGATCTTATTGTCACCTAAGCAAAGCAAACACCGAACTTTAAAATAAGAGCCCGTTAACAAATGTATTTAAAAAGTAAATAAATTTTATTAAAATTTGCTGTAAGTAAATATATGAAAAATATAATATTTTTATAAAAACTTTATATTTAAAATCTTCTTCTTATTATTTTTATTTTTTATTTATAATATTGACAATTGAGAAATTACAATATTATTACATCACATATTGTTATGTATATATAATTGTTAGCTGAACATGAAAAACTGCCTGGAGAACGTGGAATCAAACACACTATTAGTTACACTCACTTTAATTAATCACGTTAATTTTAATTGTTCACATTGTGTATCTAAACGGTGATTTATCCGAATGTACCCGTGTCACGTGTGCACCTTTTAGCCGCAAGCTGGGTAAAAAAAATGACTTTTCTATTTGTCCTTTAATCATGCAGATACATTTGAGAAGTTTAAGGACCAGAACGGTAATTTCAAGGCAAGTCTTGGCAGAGATGTGAAGGGAATGTTGAGTTTATACGAGGCATCGTATCTGGGTTATGAAGGAGAACAGATTCTTGATGAGGCAAGGGCTTTCAGTAGCTTCCATCTAAGGGGTGCCCTAGATGAAGGTAGAATCAGTAGCATGGTCTTAGAAGAAGTGAATCACGCATTGGAACTTCCACTGCATCGTACAATCCAAAGGCTTGAAGCCCGTTGGTATATTGAATCTTATGCTAAAAGAAAAGACGCTAACCAAGTGCTGCTTCAAGCAGCAAAACTTGATTTTAACATCGTACAGTCAAGACTGCAAAATGATCTCCAAGAAATGTCAAGGTGACTTTGTGTTCGAATTAAGTATTTAATTAAAGGAATTTTCATAATTTTACAACAAACTCTGATTTTTTAATATAATTAATTTATTGTTACATATTATGATGAAGGTGGTGGAAAGGGATGGGTCTAGCCTCAAAGTTGAGCTTCAGCAGAGATAGGCTAATGGAATGCTTCTTTTGGACGGTTGGAATGGCCTTCCAGCCTCAGTTTAGTGATCTCCGCAAAGGTATAACGAAAGTGACATCCTTAATAACTACAATCGATGACGTGTACGATGTTTACGGCACCTTGGATGAATTACAACTTTTCACATCAGCTGTTGAAAGGTAACTTAATTTATTTCCCTTTAAATAAATTCTATATTATATTCTATACTCTGGTAACAGTTAATAGAGAGCTGAAATAATTAATTAGTGGACTAATTTTGTCGCAGTTGGGATGTAAAAGCTGTTCAAGTTCTACCGGATTACATGAAGATATGCTTTTTAGCACTGTACAACACTGTCAACGAATTTGCTTATGATGTTCTTAAAGAACAAGGACAAGATATCCTTCCCTACCTCACCAAAGCAGTATGTTCATAAAATTAGAGCCAACACCAATTCATTATTAATATACAATTATTTTCATAACATGTTAGCACCATATATGTTAATTAAGTTTACTTATTTTTTAAAATTCAATTATAGTGGTCTGATATGTTGAAAGCATTCCTACAAGAAGCAAAGTGGTGTCGCGACAAACACGTGCCAAAATTCGAGGAGTACCTCAACAATGCATGGGTGTCAGTCTCTGGCGTAGTGATACTCACCCATGCCTATTTCTTGCTGAATCATAGCATAACAAAGGAGGCACTTGAGTCCTTGGACAATTACCACTCCCTGTTGCAAACACCATCCACTATTTTTCGACTTTGCAATGATTTGGGTACTTCAAAGGTAATTGATTTGCCTAACTAAACCCTAAATCCTAAACCCTACCACTTTCCACGTATATGATATGTATAGTATTTTGATGTGCATACTTCATAAATAATCAGAAATTAGAAGAAGATATTATGAGAGCATCTAATTATGTAATTAATTGGCATTCATTTTTGTTGTAATATTTTGCAGGCGGAGTTAGAGAGAGGTGAAGCAGCAAGCTCGATTGTGTGTTACATGCGTGAAAGTGGTGCTAGTGAAGAGGGTGCTTACAAAAACATTCACAATTTGCTTAATGAAACGTGGAAGAAGATGAACAAAGATGGAATCAAGCATTCTCCTTTTCCAAAACCTTTTGTAGAAACTGCTATGAACCTTGCAAGAATTTCTCAGTGTACATACCAGTACGGAGACGCACATGGAGCCCCAGATAACACAGCCAAGAATCGCGTACGATCCTTGATAATTGAACCCATTGCCCTCTAAAGATAACACTCAAAACTTTATTGTACATGATTCCAAAGAGGACATTAATTTGACATCGATGGGGACGGAAGTAGAAAGTGTCTAATATATTTTTATAACCTTTTTCTTCATCTATGTTTATCAGTTGTATTATATATTTTTACTTTTTATTGTGTATATTACAACGTGCTCACAGCTACCAGTTTCAGTTTTTCTTAAGTTTATGAAGGGAAGTTATAGTTGGGCCTTCATCATACAATCTATACTCTTTGTTTCATTTAATTTGTGTAACGTTTAAATTTTAACATAAAATTTTAAAAATATAATTAATATATTTGATTTAATAAAATAAATTATGTAACTTTTTAATATATACGGACTATTCTTTATCCTTTTGTATTTTTAATTGACAATTAAAGAATGTATTAGTAATAGTTAAAAATATATTTAATATTATTATATTAATACTGTAAAATTACAATAATGCATAAGAATTGTCAAAATATCTAACAAAGTACGGCTGAAAGTTTCTCACTTTTCGATGTTGAATAAGATATTTTTCTTTGCAAATTCTTTTAACTTTAATATGGTATCACGTACGAGACTTTAATAATTGTTGTACATATTTTTACAATTCATCACAAACTACAATCTATCTTCTTATTTAAAACTTTTACAATTACAAAAGTAATTAACATGAAAAGTGTGATAACATTATTTGACTTATTGGTATGATGTACAAGTCCTTTATGATATGGCAGGTCATTTTTAATAATAATTAAAAGTAATAAAATAAATAAATTTTTAAATGAAAATGACCCATAAAATCTATAAAATGATAAAATAAAAAATGTGTGAGAGAGACGTTCAAAATCTTTTATATATTATATTTATAATAAAGAAAAATTATTTGTTAAAATCACTTTTGACTATGTCTTTGAATAAAATATGATTAATTTTTAAAGAGAAAATCAAAATATAAGATAAAATTTAATATATTAATTTATTAAATAAAACTAATTTAAAATATTTTTTAAAATTATAATTAAATAAATATATTAATTTTTTGAAATATCACTAAAAAATACAACAAATAATACGCCTATGATTGAGTTCTTTCATGCTGCATTCTCTCTGTCATTGATTTTGTTTCTTGGATCCAGCTATTCGCCATGGAAGATCAATGCAATCCTCTGTGTTCTTTCTTCCTTCGGAAGTCTTCTTATTAGGGATAGCTATAACTAATGGGAATGCGCCATGAGAATGGCTCTCATTGACAGGAACAAACCGGGTTCCGTCGATGACGCCATTACAACACTGCTATAAATTGATTCTACCTATCTTTGGCTTCACAACAACATAGTCGCATAATGACTATTGAATTCTATTTTCAAAGATATTATTTCCGGCGTATATAAGACTTGTTTAAATAAATTTTCTTAGAAGTATCTATAAGAAGGAAAAATAAAATATTTTTGTAATTTGTAAAAGTTCTTTTATATTAGTTTCTTGAAAATAAATAAATAAATAAATTATACATGCATGAGTTAGTTGTAAACCAAGAAAAAGTTTTTTTTTTTCTTCTTAAAAGTACTTATGGAACAATTTAATAGACCGATATTCTTTTGCTAGCTATATATAGTTCAGATTTGGTGATCTCAAACAACAATTCAATTCTAGCAACTCAAGGATCTTAATTACATCATAAAGTGCAGCCACCGGGATGCATGAGTCTTAGGATGTTGAGGTCCCAGGTTAATAAACAATATAACTTAAATAGTGTTTATACCGGTTAACTAATCCTTATTTTAGGCTGATTCTTAGGAATTAAATTAGAGTGTTAGATCAATTAAATCCAACTTTTAAAATGGTATTACAATTTATTGTTGCAGTTTAATAAAATATCTGAATACTTTCCCTTCACAAAACCCCTTTTCTCACTTTGAGTCGTGCTTTTTAGATTTGATGATTTTTATCATTTAAGAACCCTTATTTAGTTTTATATATATATATATATATATATATATATATATATATATATATATGATAGTTATGTCTCATGTGAGAAATATGTGATGCATAAAAGGACTAATAATTAAATAATTAAAGACTAAATCATAAATAGACTTAATGGAGCAGTTTTGAGAATAATTGTTATTTAATGGGAATAACAATCTTTAGAAATTATAAATAGAGTTAATCACCTATACATTGTCCGTGTAAAGTTTTTTTACACTGCCAACAAATTATATTCTTTAATTGTGTCATGTCACTGTAAACACATTTACTTTTAACAGTGACATGGAGCAATTAAAGAATATAATTGGTTGCCAGTGTAAAAAAAAACCTTACACTGACAGTGTATAGATGATTAACTCTTATAAATATCTATTAATGTGAAACAAGATTCACACCCATGACAGAAAGTATTCTTTCAAAAAGATCAAAGGAGAATTCCATTATAGAACAAGGTACATACTATTTTTTATTATTATGTTAGTATCGTGAATTTGAAATATTCTTTAATTTTCTATAATTGATATATTAGAAAATCATAGAACTTACAATGTAAGACCCACTTCTTTTCCCTTTCCCGCTGAACCTTTTTCTCCCTCACTCGCATTCTCTCAAACTCTCTCATTTCTCTTATCTCACTCTCAATCTTCACCCTTTTCACTTGGACCTTCCTTTTGGCTGCTACTAGGTGGTGGAACTGAGTGAAGTGGGTTGCTAACTGGTGTTGAAGTTCTCTATTCTCCTTTCTCGTGTTCAAGCTTCCTTCGTTTTCTCTTTGGGTTCTCCTCGGAAGCTCGGAAATCTTCACCCGAGGTAAGGGAAGTTAGTTTTCGGGTTGTGGTTTGGTTGAAATGAGTCTGAGAACTCAGGTAGTTGGTGTTGATTTTCAAATTTCTGGTTGTTGGGTGTGGCATTTGAGTTTTGGGGACTTTGGGGATTTTTGGGGAAACTTTTGATTTCTATGATTTTGTGGATGCATGTATGAGGAGAGAGCGTTTTTGAACTCTTGGATGGAAATGTGATACTTTGGCTGGATTGCATGTACTTGAAAGCGACTTTTGCAGGTGTTTGGGGAAATTTTCGAACTTGGTAGGGTCGCAGATGAGCTTCGCCCTGAACGTTGTTCATCACGCTGAGCGCGTGACCGCCAGGGGACCTCATTTAGCCAAGCTCGCTGAGCGCCTTGATGAGTGCGCTGGGCGCGCTTGAGAATGTGGTCTTTGGTTGGCCCTCGCTGGGCGCGACTTGAACTGCGCTAAGCGCGATACCCATTGTAACTTGCTGTTGGGCTCTAGAGGCTGCGCTGAGCACGGCCCTTGTCGCGCTGGGCGTGAGACTCCTTGGGAGTCTCTGCCTCGTGGGCGCTAGGCGCAATTCTGAATTGCGCTGGGCGCGAGACCAAGGGATGGTCTCTGCCTACCCCGCGCCGAGCGCTGGGTTAGGTACGCCGGGCGCGGGAGACTCCTTGAAGTCTCTGCCTGGCCTGCGCTGGGCGCAATGGATATTGCGCCAAGCGCGGGAGAGCCTTGTGCTCTCTGGCTAAGTCCCGCTGAGCGCAAGCATGCTTGCGCTGGGCGCGCTGGCCCTGGGGCTGTCTGGTTGTACTGCGCTGGGCGCAACTACGAGGGCGCCGGGCGCGGAGATGAGACATTTCTTTATATGTATTGAATTATGTTGTTCTATATTGAGTAGAGTTGCAGTGGATAACTATCGATGATAACTAGTAGATAAATGTTGATTGATTTATGTTGAGTAGCAAGGTTGTGTTGTGTTGCAAGTTGATGTTGAATGGTGCAGTTGTGTAGTGTTGCAAGTTGATATGTTGAGTCGTATAGTTGTGCAGTGTTGTTATTGACTGAGTTGTTGTATGCCTTAATGGCTGAGTTGTTGTAGGTCATAATGGCTGAGTTGTTGTAGGCCAAAACGGCTGAGTTGTTGTAGGAGATCTCCGAGGTGATAAGCGTGACGACGCATTACTATCTAATTTGCTGGTTGGTAGTATAAATTGATGGGTAGTAGAATGTTATTGTGTTGGCGGTTGAAGTTGTTCTAATTACTTGAATTTTGTTGTACGTTGTTTCTTTCTATACTAGCTTACCCTTTTCTGTTTCCTTGTGGTTGGACTGCTATGATCGTATTATGTACGGGAGCAGAACAGGAATAGGTGTTTTGGTTCGTGGTGAGTCGGCAGCTGGTAGGGATGGCAAATATATCTGTACCCGCGGGTAATACCCGAACCCGTCCCGACTTTGATGGGGAATACCCGGTTTGACCGGGTACGGGTACAGGTACGGGTAAAATATGATATATTAAATCGGGTACGGGTACGGGGTACGGGTATGTACTTACCCACCCCGTACCCGTACCCGTCCCCGTTTCCATTTTTAATTTAATACTCACTTTTAATTTAATTATATTAAAAAAGATTTAATATTTTTTATGTGTGATTATTTATTATAATATGAGATAGAAAAATAACTTAATTATAATTATAATATAATAAAAAAAATAATTTAAAAATATTATTTTTTTTACATAAAATAAAAAATAAAAAAATTGACGGGTACGGGTATACCCGATACCCGACGGGGACGGGGATGGGGATGAAAACCACATACCCGGCGGGTACGGGGACGGGGATGGGGATGGATTTGACTCGCGGGGACGGGGACGGGTATCATAAAACCCGTACCTGCCCCGCCCCGTTGCCATCCCTAGCAGCTGGTAGGCGGAGCTGGCCCTATTTTTTTGATGTCTTGTTGTAGTAGCTACTAGATGTAGCGATTGACGATGTATTTCGTTTTGATTGAATGTTTTTGATACACTCTAACTCTAGTCGGATTGAGGCTTTGTATATTTTTATATTCTAGACCCTATAATTATATACTTGTTCTTTCTGCTTAGTGTTTCCGGTGTTCAGTACGTTGTGTAGGACTTGTCGGGTCGTTACATACAATATATATATATAATAAAAATAATATATTTAAATCTAAGAACATTTTTAAAGATTTAAAATTGGAATAATATACTTAAAGATAATATATTTAATAATTTTTTCTCAATTTAAATTTTCATATTTTATCTTCAACTTTCTTCTTATGAATATTCATCATCATAATCAACTTTAATTATGTTCTAGTTCCACAAACTTTGATGTATTTACTACCTCTACTTTACAAGTATTGAATGGTGACATTTATTGTGTCACTGTTAACTATCGTTTGATTTTTATATAATAAAAAAAAATTTGACACAAGGATTTGAATTGTCATTAATTACCAAGAATGTCTTTCATTATTAAGAAGATATCTCATTTTCTAACCACATTTTTTATTACATAATTCAAACCTAAAACTTTACTAAGGTATTCAAGTTTAGTTTCTCTTAAACTAATAATTTGTTATTTTTAGTTTCATTAATTTAAATTAACGGATAATTATAAAGCATTCTATACGCTAATTTGAATTTATATAACAAAATATCAAATAGTTTTCAAATCTTTTAACAAAATTTAGAAACTTATGCATTAAAAAATTTTAATTTAATAATTGGATCATTGAAATTTGATATAAAATATAAGTTATTAAATTGAATAAATCTAAATAGACTTACTCTTTGAATAAATGAATCTTTCTCATAGATCAAATTTAAAAGTTTTTAAAAAAATTAAAAATTATTTAATATTTTAATTCGTTAATTTAAATAAACATATAAAATATTTTTATAATTATTTTTTAATTTGAATTAATGAATCAAAATATCAAATAATTTTCAAATATAAAAAAAAAAAACTCAAGCTTGAGTATATTAAAAAAAAATTTAATTTAATAATTAAATTGTTAAAATTTGATATATAATATGAATAAAATAAATATTTTAAATTAATTATAATAGTTAATTTTAGTACCAATTGTAGTTTTGCTTTAATATTGTGTTATGCACTAACCAAAAATTTGAAAAATGAAAATGATAGGTACGCGAAGGATAAAATCATTCGACCAAAATAGGAAAACGGGAGAGAAAGTAAATAATGTACATCTCAATACTAAAATTCGTAGATGGTATTTTAGTTGCTTTCATTATGAGTTTGTGTAGTTTAGATTTCTACTAAAAATAATAAAAATACTCTTCATTTTTAATTATAAACTCCAAAAAAATGTTTTTCTCTTATATTCAAAGACACATTGTCATAAATATTTTGCTTTTAGACAGCATCATCGTACCACTTTTTTGTCACCCAAAAGTTTTTGTCTTTTACATAAAATGTTTGTTACAATAGAACATACAATTAGTAGTTGGTACTAGATTGTCAAGCTATTGTCCTATATATTTTTCATTTAAGACGGCATCTTCTTCCACAAACTTAGCTTTCAACTTATCTATTTTTGCCACCTTAAAATGTTTATCTTATTTATTTGTTTCTCTACTTTTATTTTATTTTCTGACAATATTGTTAATTCTATATATAATTTTTTAATTATTTAATTAATAATATTTATTTTAAAAGTATTATTAATATTTTATAACTTAAATTATTTTAGTATTTGTAAAAAAATATATTTTTCATCCTATAAATTTAAAACTATTATTTTTAGTTCTTGTTATTATATAATCAAGTTAAGGAATCATCTAAGATGTTATTCGTAACTTTTAGTGATATCATGTTAGCGTGTGATGCTTTTAATTTTTTTTTTTTTTTTTACAGATTCTTAAAATGAATGTTAATTATTTATCTAAAATTATCATTAGAGATTAAAAATAGTTATTTCAAATTTTAGAATGATGAAAATAATATATATATATATATATATATATATATTAATATTAATTTTTACAAAGACCAAAATCAAATTTACTAATTTTACATGACAAAAATGATGCTTATAAATTTTTTTAAAAATATATATTCTAGTTTTTACAAGGACCAAAATCAAACTTATTAATTTTACAAGATAAAAATGATGTTTATAAAGTTTTAAAAAATATTTTTTTAAAATTTTTACAAAGACCAAAATCAAATTTACTAAATTTACAAGATAAAACTGATATTTATAAAGTTTAGAAGGATGAAAAATGAAAGAGAAAAAAATTATAGGATTGAAAGTTAAAACTAACTCATTTTATAAAGATTAAAAATATATTTAATTAATAATTTATTTATAACTAATAGATAAATTATAACTAAACACTAAATGCATCTTATTATTTTTTTAAAATTTTCCAATGATTATAAAAATCGAAGATATATTATGAATTTTTTATATACTATTACTCTATAGATTATCGTAAAAAAAAATAGCTATAATTTTTTAAGTAATTATAAATTATAAAATTAACAATTTTATTATATATATTAGCTTATAATTAGATAATAACTATAAAACATTTACACTTGATACATTTTAATTAAATTCAAATATTACTCATTTAAGTATTAAAAAATGAATACAATAATCACAAAATTATAAGGAGTTGCAATTCATGGTCCTCTGAGAGGAACAAACATCTAAAAAAAACAAAAATAAAAATAAACAAACGAAATTAAATATTGAACTTGTGAATTACATAAGATCATAAATATTTGTTATTATATAATTAAAAATCTTAATTTTATTTTTAGTCTTCCTGGTATTAAAATTAACTATTTTGGTTTCCCATATTTTAATATGTATTAACGAATTGAATTCTCTGATTTTTGTTTTTGATTTCATTTTAATATTTGTTATTAATTTGCTCAAAATGAAAAGTATTATTTTATTGATCGTGGTTTTATGATATACATATTAATTTGTCCCATGAAATCTTTTAAAAAAATACTGCTAACAATATAATGTCCTCAAAAAAAATTCTAACAATATATTATTAGGTTGGATTTTTATATATTAACTTGAAATTATCACTGGGCTTATCTCTATATATGGGCCGATAAATATAATTATATCTATGCAATCTATTTTTTTTAATTTATTTTCATCATATTTTTTCTTTCTCTATTATTCCATTATTTATTATATTAGTTACTTTCTTTTTCATTCTATTTATCTCTTGTTCTCTTTTTTCCATCATCACATCACATGAAAAACATAATTAAACATGGACGAAACAAGAAATGGTTGGAAAATATTTTGAATAAGAAAAGCATGTGTAGGCATTCAGAATACATCCAGTGGATAGTGATTGATGGAAGGAATGGACCCTACGCAGCCAACTATCTCTACCTTGTCCACAGGTCAAACAAATAAAGTAATAAACCTCATTATAATACCTCAAGTCAAACTCAAATATTTCTATTAAACTTTTCATGTGCAGAATTTTTTCTATTTAACTATGTAAAAACATGTTTTTTTTAGACTTTTTTTTAAATATATTATTTTTTATTTATTTAAATAACCTGAGCCCAAATTATTTATCTAAATAACCCACTTTTAAGGGCCAGGTGAGAAATCGGTTACTGGGTAACCGATTTCTCAAAGGGTCTTTTTAAAAAAATTTCAAAGACCTTTAAGAAATCGATTACCCAGTAACCGATTTCTCTATTGAGCCTTTTTTTTTCTTTTTTTTTTCATTTTTTTTCAGATTTTTATATTTCTTTTTTTGTTTTTCAATTTTTAAAAAAATTATATTATTTAAAAAAATATTTAGTTTAGTTTATTTATTAAAATACTTAAAATATATATTTTATTTAAATTCAAATATTTTTTTAAAAATATTGTTTTGATTAAAAAAGAAATATAATTAAAAAATAGAGAAAATTTAATTAAAAATTGTCAAATAAAATATGTATTAAAATATATATTTTAATAATGAAATTAAAATTTTTAAATATATAAAAATTAATATTATAATTTAATAAATCAATTATTAAAATTATAAATATGTTAATTAAGAATGACATTAATTTACGTGTGTTAGAAATTAAATGTTTTAGTAATGAGTGTCATTGATGCAGTGTGTCATTAATGCAGTACTTAGGGTTTCAGAGTGTCATTGATGCAATGTTTAGGGTTGTTGAGTATAATTGATTGAAGTCTATCTCCACCTTCTATTTAAATGAGTCCATTCTTGGGTTCAAATACAGAGTGCAATTGAGTCAAGTTTTCTTGTTTCTTTGTGTTAGTCTTTGTCTACAACAATATCTTCCTCTTCTTTTCGTGTGTTAGTCTTCTTCAATGGTGAAATCACTCAAACAAACGAAGGGGATACTTTTGTATCCTCTAACCTAATGTTTTTATCAGTTAGTTCACGTATCACACTTGATGCTTTGAAAACTAAGATCCAAAGAAGACTTAACTTACGACAACCACATTCAGTTGATCAACTTTACTTTCAATATCCACAAGTGGTAGGCGGAGGAATGCTTAATTTCTGAGCTGTGAAGCTTAACGACGATGAAGACGTTCATGGTATGATTCAAATGGTTCGTTCCCTTAAACATCTTACTTCTGCTCAACTATATGTAGATCTCACACTAATAAATTCTTCCTATGAAAACCAACCTTCTTCCTATCACAACCTACCTTCTTCCCATGAAAACCAACCTTCTTCATATGAAAACCAACTCTTTTATTATGAAAACCAACCTTCGTTAGACGATTTTCATACACATGGATCCTTTACCAACCTTCTTACATTTGGAGTCCCACAAGAAGAACAAGAACAAGGAGTCCTTGAAGTTCGAGTTCCTGAAGAAGAAGTTGGTCCTTTCAGTGAGGGGGAAGACAATGCAAGATTCCAACAAGACGATGAACAAGACAAACAAGATTGTCTTCTACAAAAATCTCAGCATGTAAGCACATTCAATTTCCCAACACACATGCATAATGTTGATTTACAAACAGATTTCATCGACCCAGAGTATAGACATGCACTTGACCATGTTGATGTCGGGTACTCTCCTAACAGCCTATTTCAAGGCATGACTTTCAACATAAAGGAGGAAGTCCAACATGTGTTAAATGCATACCATATAAAGAAAGGTTTGTATTACATGGTGGAGAAATCGTCACCAACATTAATTGTTGCACGCTGTGTTAACATTACATGTGATTGGAGGTGCAGAGCGACTTTTATTACTAGAAGCCAAAAATGGGAGCTTCGTAAGGTATCAGGTGAACATTCTTGTTCATCCCCTATTATCACACAAGATCATGTTAACGTTGGCTATGTATATATCAACAAAAGTATTCTTGCTTTGGTGGAGAGTGATACATCTATTTCAATTCCAACAATAATAACACACATCAAAAGTGTTGAAGGGCACACAATCTCATACTGCAAAGCGTGGATGACAAAACAAAAGGCAATTGAAGACTTACATGGCAACTGGGAACAATCTTACCATGATTTACCCAAGTTGCTCAATGCCATGAGTGGATTTCTTAATGGATTTGTTGTTGAGAAGCAAACAAGGCCACTATGCAACCAACAAGGTGAGATGGTTCATCATTATGTTCAATTCCATAGAGTATTTTGGACATTTAAACCTTGTATCGATGGGTTCAAATACTACAAGCCCATTGTTCAAGTTGATGGCACATTCTTGTATGGCAAATACAAAGGAACTCTCCTTGTGGCTGTGGCTCAAGATGGTAACAACAAAATCTTTCCAATTGCCTTTGCAATTGTTGAGGGTGAAACAACAGATGTATGATTTTTCTTTCTGCATTATCTCAAAAGACATGTTTGTCCTTAAGATGGCCTTTGCTTAATTTCGGACAGGTACGAGTCCATCAAAGCAGCCTACGCTAGACAAGGCAGTGGTTGGACACCCGACAACTCAGTGCATGTGTTATGTATTCGCCATATTGCCCAAAATTTCATGAGGCATTTCAAGAACACAAAACGAAAAAAATTAATCATCAATATGGGTATGTACTTCTTATCATTAATTACTTTAAATTGTTTGACCATATTTCAACAATACTAAATTGTTCATTTTTTGCTAATCTCGTTTCACAGCTTATGGGATGACTGAGCCAAGATTTAATTACTACTATAACACACTAACGAGCGAACTAGAAACCAAAGGTGTAATTGAATGGGTCAACACCATACCAAAAGAACAATGGACTCTTGCATGGGACGGTGGCCGACAATGGGGACACATGACTACCAACTTGGCTGAGGCAATTAACTCCATTCTCAAAAAAATAAGAAATTTTCCAATTTCTGCAATTATCATGTCGACTTACAAGAGATGTAATGCCTTATTCATCCAAAGGGGGAAGGAAGTTGATGCTAAACTTAGGGCTGGCCAAATTTATACTGAAATAATCGATAGGGCCATGAGAGATGCAGAATTAAAAGTTAATAGTCATCATGTCCTCGAATTTGATCGTCACAGTACACGTTTTCTGGTGCAAGATACCATTAACCCAAGGGAAACACGACCTACTGAAACTTTCACGGTTAGGCTACATGACAATTGGTATGACTGTGGGAAATTCCAAAAGCTACACATGCCATGCTCCCATGTTGTTGTTGCATGTAAGCATGTTCACCACGATTACAAATCTTACATAGATCAGGTATACACATTGCAATATGTTTCAAATGTGTATAACGAATTATTTGGTGAACTGTCCAATGAATCTTATTGGCCGGATTGTGAAGAACCGCAAATCATACCAAATTCGAAAAAGATTAGAAATAAAAAAGGTCGTCCAAAGTCATCAAGAATACACACTGAAATGGATATGGTTGAACCAGGACAACTAAAAAGATGTTCTCTCTGCAGGAATGTAGGTCACTCAAAGAAAAAATGTCCTTACTGTCAAGGGAGTTCAAGTTATCAAGCTTAAAATATGATGAAACATTCCAAATATTGTACTTTATTTTCTATTATTTTATATTATTTTATATAAAATAGTCTTTTTAAAAAAAATTTATATTTATTTCATTATTTAATCTTATTCTAAAAACTTAAATAAATAATTTTTTTAAAATAATATAATTATTTTAAAATCTGAAAATTAAAAATTGAAAAACAAAAAAAAGAAATATAAAAATCTGGAAAAAAAATGAAAAAGAAAACCAAAAAACGAAAAAAAAAAAAAGAAAAAAAAAAGACCAATAGAGAAATCGATTATTAAGTAACCGATTTCTCAAAAGGCTTTTGAAAATTTTTTTAAAAAGCCCTTTGAGAAATCGGTTACCCAGTAACCGATTTCTCACCTAAGCCCCAAAAGTGGGTTATTTAGATAAATAATTTGGGACTCAGGTTATTTAAATAAATTAAAAAAAACAATATATTTAAAAAAAATTTGCTTTTTTATAAAGAAATTACGTGTATTTTTTTATGAGAAAAAACCTTATTAAAGTCAATTGATCTATGTATTCTTTGGATAATGAAATACAATAACCAAATTTTGTTCTCTCAATGAACGGTAGAAATTACTTTATAATTTTTTAAAAATATATATTTTTTGCTTTTAGGTTGGAAGTTAGAACTCTCATTCTCGTCATAAAATATTAAAATTAAGAAGAAGAAAAATATTAAAGGTCTAATATCAAAATTGGAAGAAAAAAATATTATAAGCCTAGTATCAAAATTGGAATTAGGATCATGTTAGATTAATTTTAATTATGAAAGGGCAAAATATAAAATAATGATAATTACATTTATTATTATATTTTAAAGTGCATATCAATTTAATACTTGTATATTTCTATTAAGAGGAATGTTGTTGCCGTGAATAATCTTCCAAGTTCATAAAGCGCTTTCTAATTCCTTAGACACGAAATATAAAACGCCATTGTTACATCATTACAATAAATTCATTAAATAGAGACTGATTTAGAGATCAAATTTATATAGTTATTTTAGCAACTTACTTAAATATTATTTTAGAGATTGATTATAGTTGGTCTCTAATTCAATCTCTATTGTCATTAATATTTTTAATGTAATTAGAAATCACTTTTAGTAGTTAATAGTTTAAAAAGTATTATTTATTTAATTAGATACAACTTTTTTAGTCTCTAATTAAAATATAATTTGAGACAAAAATTTTAATCACTATTAAAACACTTTAGAAACCAATATTTTAGTCTTAAGATGCACTAAAATTAGAGACTAAATTTTCTAGTTTCTAATTTAAATATTACTAGAGACTAATTTTTTTAGTTACATTTGACTCAATTTAGATACCATTTTTTTAGTATCTAATTGTTCTATATTAGAAACCAATATATTAGTCTCTAATAAAAATATAACAAGAAACTAATATTCCAGTCATTGTTAAATTTTTTTGGTCACATTTGACTCAATTTAGATATCATTTTTTTAGTATCTAATTGTTCTATATTAGAAACCAATATATTAGTCTCTAATAAAAATATAACAAGAAACTAATATTCCAGTTCACCAATTAGTCTCAATATGTTTTCGGGGGTTTGAAACCGCCACAATCTTTCGTGGCCAACTTAATTAAAAAAAATTATTATTATTTTTAAAAGAATAAAAATCAATAGGCACGCACGCTTCTCTTCGCTTCTCTTCTCTTCTCCGGTACCAACACCGCCAAAGATGATGTCGTTGCAAAGAAGAAGGTCGAGAACGAAGATTTGGTGAATCCAAAAGCCTCCCTTCAAATTTTCTCTCGTTCTAAACTGCAAATTTCTACTCTGTTTTCTCTTGCAACAAAATAAAAATCAATTGTGGTAATTTGTGCAATTCGATGAGGATTTGGTGTTGAAGAGGTAAACCTAGTTGTATGCTCGAACGAAACAAATTTTGATTTGAATGAGGATTTTTAGCTTTCTTTGATATTTAATTTTATGTGTTTGAAATTGGGATGTGTTATTGTGTTTTGTTGACAAGAAATTTGAACTTATGACTTCAGTTCCTAAGCCGTTGAAATTTCTTCGCCCTCATTATGGCACTCTTAAGGCGTATTAAAAAACTATGAGGGAGTTTGATTTGAAGGTATTGTTATTCGTGTGCTATGGTGTTGCTACTACCTTTATAGAAGATATTAGTTTGGTGTTTTGTTGGATAACTTATTTGTCTTTCCTCAATGCAGAAGCACCTGGCGGACATTTTGTCGGTGTTGGCCCTCACAATGTCTGCTGAAAGAGAACGAATAAGTTTGTCGTGTTAGAAATTAAATTTTTTTTGGTAATTTAATCTGCTTATGAAAGTAAGATACCTCCCATCAAATAGATCTATGTAAGGAGAGGTAGGTCTTAGGTGAGTAATAGGGGATCATAATCTCTGAGAGATAGTATACTAACTAAACTAACTAACTGTAATAATTAGTTAGTTATGACAACAATAGAGAATATAAAAGGAGATAAAGAGGGTGGGTTAGGGGTAGGTATGGAGTCCTATTTAGTGGGTTTAGGATTTGGTGGTGTAGGGAAGACTATCCATGGAAGTGGTGGTATCTTTTCATGAGGGAAAGTTTAAGAGGTGGCAGTGATTAGAGGAGAAAAAACTCTGGGTACTGAACTAAACATATTTTCTACCTTATGTAATAGCTACTAGGTTTGATAGTGTGAAATTGTGCTTTGTGGGTTCTTCTTTTCCTTTTATATATTTTATATTTTTTCACACAGGAGGTACTGAAGTTATATTTTGTCTTGCTGTTATTATGAGTTATGAACTTATGAAAGTAAGCATGACTTTTTGATAAGTGTCTAATTAGTTTGATGAAATTTAAATTTGAGACACTTATCTAGCACACTTTTTGTATATATTGATATAATTTTGGAAAATACATTAAAAATCAAAGAGGGGATCTTAATTTACATTATTACATGGAGTGATGAGTTTTTGATCAGATTTTCCTCTTATTTTGTAGTTTTTGAAATCTAGAGGCAAACGGCCGAGCGCCTTGAAACGGCTGAGCGCTTTCAAGCCAGAGAGCTCAACAAATGCAGCAAAGGAGAGGCGCTCAGCCACTCTAAGGCGCTAAGTGAATTTGTCCCTGGAAGAAGGAGTGCTCTCTGCCTCCTAGGCGCTCAGCGGATATGAAGCACCCAACCCCTTGTGCTTGCTTAACAGTGAAGAATCTCCAAGGCGCTCAGCGGATTTGAACGGCTCAGCCCTTTAGATTACTTCATGGTGAAGAATTCTTCAAATCGCTCAGCCGTTTCAAGGCGCTGAGTGAATTCTTCTCTTTCCTGCTACTCTGTTTAATTCTAGCACTTATAAAAGGGTAGAGGAGAGAGAAAAGGGGGCTATCACAATCTCTACGAAGAGAAGAACAGATGTAGACCCCTAAAATTGTCCGGGTCGGAAATAAGACTCAAAGACTCTCGAAGACCGAAGGAAAGTCAGCCGAAAGGACTCCTGGAAGACCCTAGGATGATTCTTTGTAGGTCTAGAAGTCTTAGAGTAGCTTAGAATAAGGGTGTGTGAGGATTGGAGCTCAATACGCCCTCCTAGAGGTTTAGTACGGCCGTACTGAGCCATTTGAACTACAATACGGCCATAATGAAATCAATACGGCCGTACTGAAGTTTTTGAACTTCAGTACGGCTGTACTGAATTCAGTACGGCCGTACTGTAGTTCAAAAACTCAGTACGGGCCGTATTGACTCCTTAGGCCGTACTGCGCCTCAATCCTATAAATAGGACATCATTGGCTCGTCATTCCACACATTTGGAGCATTTCTCCACCCTCTGGCTGAGTATTTTTGGGTTTTTGAGCTATTCTCTGCCCTAAAAATCTCTCCGAGAGCTGATCCGACTAAGTTCTTGAGTTCACGAGCCTTTAGCTTGAGACTCGAACAAGTCGAAGGGAAATCTCTTTGATTTCCATAGTTAATATTTATTTTTAGGGAAAGGAGCGAGCGAACGTGTAGTGGGAAGGAGCGCCAAAAAGCCTCCTAACTCCTTTTTGAATATATAAAAGCCCGCTTCGAAGGTTTCTTTCCAAATCCTTTCTTTTACCACTTTCATTTATCACTTTTTGATTGTTGCATTGCACGTTTAAAGCTTTCATCATGTAGATAGTTTACTTATAATCGTTCTAATAAATAGGGGTAGTTTAGTAATTTTACGCTATTATTTATGAAATAATCCGTCATAGGGAACCCGAAAGGGGCGTTGTGGGGTGCTAACACCTTCCCCACACGTAATCGACTCTCTTACCCAACTCTGGTTGTAATGGCCAAAGTTGATTTGCGAAAATCAATTGCCTTATGTCTTTTTCCAATGTTTTGAGTAAAACATTGGTGGCGACTCCAAGAACCCCTTTTTGCGAAAACCACTAATCCATGGAGGGTCCCGTTTGGGATTAACATGGATTGGTGAGAATCATTTAACAAAATTGTTAGTTCGATGAGGTCTCAGTTTGAGAATAAGTCGTTCTAACAATCCATCATTTTTCAAAACTAAAAAAGAGTCCAACCATCGTCGCGAATGCCAATGTCCGTTTCGGCGGGTGGCGACAACAGAGAGGAACCAGGAACAGAGCACTTTGGAGCTCGTGGGGACACGATTCTTCAGAGGATCTCTTTCTTCTACCTTTCATCTTGTTGTTTTGTGATTTCTTGTACCATGGAGAGCTAAAGCTCTAGGTTTGGGATTAATGTAGTCATCAAACTCTTGTGTATTCCTCTTTGATTCATATATATATCTCATCTATTACTCAATGTCAATGATTTATATTCTGTTCTTAATGCTTTGATAAACTGATCATTTATCTTTGATCTTGGATTTAGAATTTGGTTGGAAAACGTTTTCTGAATCTAGACTTGAAACAAATCACCTATTAGTTTTGAGAGTCAGGGATGGTCTTGAAATTAATAGTTGCAACCAGTTCTGATTCTTAATGCGGGATATTGAACTGAATGAAGTGAAGAATCATTCATTGAGTTAAATATCTCATAATTTCTTATGCCAAGGGATTGGGTTTGAATGAAAATAGAGAACTCAATGGCAATGAGTAATGGAATCATTTGATAAATCATTAGGAATACATATGAGGGAGATTGATGCATTTAATCCCAAATTGTTTCTCATATCTGTTTTATTAAATCTAATCTTTTGGTTACTTAAGTTTGCATTATCATTCACATCAAATTTGACCATGTGTAATTACTCAAGTTTTAAATTTACAAGTATCAATTAGTATAATAGAAATCAAAGCTTACTTCACAAGTCCTTGAGGATTGACAACCTTTTAACTATACTACAGAGAGTTGGGTGCGCTTGCCCAGAACACCAACAAGTTTCTTGGCGCAGTTGCCAGGGACTTGTGTCAAGACAGTTTGTGATTTCTATTATTCTTGTTGTAGCTTGTTGTATATATTGTTCTGTTTTCTTTTTGTTAAATATATTTTTTACCTGGTTGTTCTAACCTTTCTGTTTAAGTCAGTCTTTGTAGCTTGTTGTTTAAGGCAGGAACAGGAAGGTACTTCCACCTTAGTTCAGCTCAACATTCTACTCCTGAACCAATGGCTGAAGAAGGACCGGGTGGTGATAGACCACCTCATCATCCTCCAAGGAGACTCCTAGGAGAATATAATCATCAGTTGGGTCCTAGGCACTTCTCTAGTATTGTCAGGCCAACCAAGGGGGTGGAGATGAAACCAACACTATTATCTCTCATAACTGCCAATCAATTTGCAGGGATGGACCATGAAGATCCCTACACACACCTATTTTCTTTCTATGAGCTTATTGACACTATGGGCGTGCCTGAAGAAGATGAAAAAGCAGTATATCTGCGATTATTTCCTTTCTCTTTGACAGGTAAGGCCAAGATATGGCTGCAGGCCCACCCAAATCAGAGTTTGACCAGATGGGAAGATGTAGAGCGGAAGTTTCTGGCTAGATTCTTTCCTCCTTCCAGATATATAAGTGCCAAATCAGCAATTGCAACTTTCTCTCAAGGCATTGATGAGCCTTTATTGAGAAAATTCCCAAATCATGGGTTTGATGATGTTGCACAGCTCAACATGTTTTGTAATGGGTTAAGGCCTCAGACAAAGATGTTATTGGATGCTTCTACAGGTGGTTCTATGATGATGAAGGATTCCGAGGAAGCAATCACTATTATTGATGTTTTGGCAGCCAGTGATTACCAAGCTCACCATGATAGGAGCTAGCCCACAAAAAGGGGAATTCTGGAACTGGATACTCAAAATGCAATTCTAGCTCAGAATAAGCTTCTTTCTCAGCAGATAGAAGAGTTAAAGAAACAGATGTTCAAGCTTCAAGTAGGATCATCTTCACGCTCTCAACAGGTAATGAGATGTGATTTTTGTGCAGGTGATCATCCAAATGGACATTGCACCATCTTTGAACCAGATCAGGAGGAGGAAGTGAATTACATGAACAATCCAGGAAGGCAAGGGAATTTCTCTGGCAATTATAATCAGAATCAAGGCTGGAGGAATAATCAAAATCAGTATTCTGGGTGGAAGCAAGAAGCAGGGCCCTCACAAAGACCTCCACAGAAACCATATCAAAATCAGTCTTCTTATCAACCAGACAGGTTATCAAAAATGGAGGATGCTCTTACACAGTTTATGCATGTTTCCACAACCAATCAGAAAAATACTGAAGCCTCTATCAGAAATCTGGAAGTACAAATAGGGCAGTTGGCTAAGCAATTAGCAGAGCAGCAAAGCAATAATTTTTCAGCCAATACACAGGTCAATCCTAAAGAATATTGTCAATCAATTACAACCAGGAGAGGCACTGTAATAGGAAATGAGATAGGTGATAATTTGAGAGAAAATAAATATGGAGTGGATAAAGATAAGAGTGAAGTTGAGTTGGAAAGTGAGAAAGAGGTGGAGTTGAATAAAGAGGCAGAAAAAAAAATGAGAAAAATAAAAAAGAGAGTGAGAAAAATGAGAATAGAGATGGAGATGTGAGGGAGAAGAGCAAGAAGAAAGGGAGAGAAGTTAGTAGGCCTCCTCCTGTGAAGAATTTACCTTATCCACATGCTCCATCAAAGAAAGACAAGGAACGATAGTTTGTAAGGTTCCTTGATATAATCAAGAGGTTACAGATCAACATGCCCTTTGTAGAAGCCCTAGAACAGATGCCATCTTATGCAAAATTCATGAAGGAGCTGTTGACAAAAAAGAGAAAACTGAGTGAGGATGAAACAGTGGAGTTAGAGGCAGGTTGCAGTGCTATAATTCAAAGGTCACTTATCTATGTTACAGAGGATAGGTGATGTGGAGGTGAAACCTACTAAGATGACTCTGCAGCTGGCTGACAGATCTATTAAGTACCCACATGGTATTGTTGAATATCTCTTGGTTAAGGTTGATAAATTTCTTTCCAGTTGATTTTATTGTCATGGACATGGAAGAGGATTCTGAGGTTCCTCTCATTCTGGGTCGGCCATTCATGAAGACAGCTAAGGTCATTATAGATGTTGATGATGGCAAACTCAAGGTCAGGGTGCTTGGTGATGAGGTGAATTTTAATATTTTTGAAGCTATGAAACACCCAAATGACAAGAAAGATTGTTTTAGAGTGGATGTGATTGATGAAGTATGTTTGGAAGCTCGAAGAAAATTTTCATTAGCCACACCATTAGAGAAGGCATTAAATTTTGATATGACAGCTGTAGGTGAAAAGAGGAAGCTGCAACTTCATGAACTTGAAGAAATGCGTTTGCAGGCTTATGAATCCTAAAAAATTTACAAGAATAAAGGGAAGTCCTACCATGACAGGAAAATTGTGTGGAGAAACTTCCAACCAAGCCAACAAGTATTGTTATTCAATTCTAGGTTGAGATTATTCCCTGGAAAGCTCAAGTCCAAATGGTCAGGTCCCTTTGTGATTAAATCAGCCAAACCTTCTGAGGCAGTGGAGTTGGAAGAACCAAATTCTAGAAGATCTTGGATGATGAATGGTCAGAGAATTATGCCATATCTGGGTAGTGAGGTTGAGAAATTCACCACTGTCATTCATCTCAATGATTCATGACTGAGTGAACTGTCAAGCTAATGACAATAAAGAAGCGCTTACTGGGAGGCAACCCAACCATTTTGGTTTGAATTCTCATTTTCATTTTAGTTTAATCCTTTACATATGTAGTTATGCTTGTGAAGAGTTGAGTTTGTGATTTGATATTTTGATGGTGCATTCTATCAAATGTTTTGTTCCTTCAACATTCTCTTCTCTTGTGTTATGCTTTTTATAGTTTATTGAAGGTAACTAGAAGTGGGAGCGTGAAAGGAGAACAAAATGTGCTTCTTCCAGGTAAGTTTACAAAAATGACAAAATGGCTCAGCCATTAAAAATGGCTCAGCCGTTTGGCTGCAGTATTTAATCTTTAGCAAAATTTTCCTCCCAGGGGGAAAACGGCTCAGCCATTTTTAAGGGCTCAGCCCCTCATATCAGCAAAACATTTTGGTTGAGAATTCTGCATCAAACGGCTGAGCGCTTTCAAAGCGCTCAGGGCTTTTCTTTATATTACTCTCTGCACCCAAACGGCTGAGCGCCTAGAAAGGGCTGAGCGCCTAAAAAAAATGAGAAAGATCAATCCAAGAACAGAAAAGAAGTTGTCCCTTTATTTGTCTTTAATTCCCAACACTTTTAAACCTGGTCTTCTCATTTTCTCTCGCTTTCTTCTGTTCCACACATACCATCATTCTCTTTGATTCAAGGTAAGTTTCAAGCTCTCTCTTTTGATTTCTGTTGTGCCTTCATGTAAATATCTTATTAGTATCTGATGTGTTTTGTGTCCACTTGTGGTGATGATAAAATTCTTTTTGGGAATCAAATTGATAATCTTTCTGGAATGAGCACTTTCATGGTTCAAGTTTTCAATGAGCATTGTTTGCTAATCTGGAAATCTACATTGTTGCACAAGTGGTTTTACATTATTGACTTAAAATGTGTGCTTCAAGCATGTTCAAGTGAAATTGAAATGAGTCTGAAGTTGTTGATGTCTAGGGCACTTAACCAAACCGTGTGAGTGAGTGGGCCAAACAGTTAAAATTCAATTATTGAGAGTCATCACTGATTCATGTGGTCAGTTTTGTTTGAGTCTCCCATGAGTTACAGTTAAGCTATGCATGGAATTTACTAAGGTAATTTTTTATTATACTTAGCCAGTAGCCAAAAAGCCAACCCATGAATTACATTGACCCTTGAGCAGACAAATCTGACCCTAAACAGAACCCTTAAGCTTATAAAGAAAAACCATGATTGTCCTTGAGCCTTGATGGTAAGAGACATTCTCATGAAACAAGTGGGTTTGAGCCAAGTTGGGGGTAAATGTATGGAGTGTTCATGTGGTTAGAGATACATAAGCAAAGTATTGTTCCCTGTATATATATGTAGTATTCAGTGTCAAAAAAAAAAGGATTTATAATCAAGGTTCCTTGTTACCATTCCATCAATTATTGTAATATTCTAAAAGAGAAGGAACCAGTAAATACCATCAAAAGAGGGATGAGACATAAGAGTCAAGAGAATTCAAGCAAGTGCAAAGAATTTGGTATTAACCCATATGAGTGAGAATGTCTCTTGTCAAACATGCCTTTAAATTCCCAAAGAAAAACCAAATCTCTGATAACCAGGCCACTTTACAACCCTCTTTAAGTCCTTAGTGATTCCTGTTTAGTTCTAACAATAGACTTGTGGGAGATGAATAACAAAGTAGACTTAGCGTGTTTTGGTGCATGAAAAGAGAGAAACACTTACCCTTCACAACATATTATTGAGAGATACACAATTGTGAGGAAAATCTTAGTGCCTTGATTGAAAACAATGGAAGATGAGTGGATATTTCCCTTGAGTATGCTTGATGTTCATGATTTTTGTTATTATGTGGGCACCATTTGTAGTAACATGTACTCACTGGATTTTGTAAACAAGTTTTCATTAGACTCCTTGAAATCATGTAAGTGCATTAACATATATTTTTTGGGTGAAACTTGTAGTGTTTCACTGGGTATATAAGTTAGTTATATTATTCTCCCAATTAAGATCTTTTGTTTGAGGACAAACAAATTTCTAAGTTAGGGGTAGCTTGATAAGTGTCTAATTAGTTTGATGAAATTTAAATTTGAGACACTTATCTAGCACACTTTTTGTATATATTGATATAATTTTGGCAAATACATTAAGAATCAAAGAGGGGCTATTAATTTACATTATTACATGGAGTGATGAGTTTTTGATAAGATTTTCCTCTTATTTTATAGTTTTTGAAATCTGGAGGCAAACGGCTGAGCGCCTTGAAACGGCTGAGCGCTTTCAAGCCAGAGAGCTCAACAAATGCAGCAAAGGAGAGGCGCTCAGCCACTCTAAGGCGCTGAGCGGATTTGGCCCTGGAAGAAGGAGTTCTCTCTACCTCCTAGGCGCTCAGCCCCTTGTGCTTGCTTAAAAGTGAAGAATCTCCAAGGCGCTCAGCGGATTTGAATGGCTCAGCCCTTTAGATTACTTCATGGTGAAGAATTCTTCAAACCGCTCAACCGTTTCAAGGCGCTGAGCGGATTCTTCTCTTTCCTGCTACTATGTTTTAATTCTAGCACTTATAAAAGGGTAGAGGAGAGAGAAAAGAGGGCTATCACAATCTGTACGAAGAGAAGAACAGAGAGGAACCAGGAACATAGCACTTTGGAGCTCGTGGGGACGCGATTCTTCAGAGGATCACTTTCTTCTACCTTTCATCTTGTTGTTTTGTGATTTCTTGTACCATGGAGAGCTAAAGCTCTAGGTTTGGGATTAATGTAGTCATCAAACTCCTGTGTATTCCTCTTTGATTCATATATATATCTCATCTATTACTCAATGTCAGTGATTTGTATTCTGTTCTTAATGCTTTGATAAACTGATCATTTATCTTTGATCTTGGATTTAGAATTTGGTTGGAAAATGTTTTCTGAATCTAGACTTGAAACAAATCACCTATTAGTTTTGAGAGCCAGGGATGGTCTTGAAATTAATAGTTGCAACCAGTTCTGATTCTTAATGCGGGATATTGAACTGAATGAAGTGAGGAATCATTCATTGAGTTAAATATCTCATAATTTCTTATGCCAAGGGATTGGGTTTCAATGAAAATAGAGAACTCAATGGCAATGAGTAATGGAATCATTTGACAGAATCATTAGGAATACATATGAGGGAGATTGATGAATTTAATCCCAAACTGTTTCTCATATCTATTTTATTAAATCTAATCTTTTGGTTACTTAAGTTTGCATTATCATTCACATCAAATTTGACCATGTGTAATTACTCAAGTTTTAAATTTACAAGTATCAATTAGTATAATAGAAATCAAAGATTACTTCACAAGTCCCTGAGGATCGACAACCTTTTAACTATACTATAGAGACTTGGGTGCGCTTGCCCAGAACACCAACACTTTCTCATTTAAGTTGTTGACTATTTGTAGTTTCATATTTCAGATTCTCATTCATGTTGGTCTTCTCAAAAAGGGTTTTTGTTCAGTTCAGGATGAGAGTGCAGGTCAGCTTGTCATCTTCTCTCATAGAATGGTTATAGTTGTTAAACCAAATAGCATTTATCATAGTTGAAAATATTATGATGTTATTAACTTAGTTGAAAAGTATCTACCTAGGTAATTGTGATTTTATTAGGAAGAATTTCACCCTTTCTTGTCAAATTATAATCATTCATTTAAACTAATATATAATTATTAAAGTTGGTGAATGAAGGTAGTATGTACTACATATGTTTTGTATAGTATTCCAATTTTATATAGCATTTTTTTTGGATCAATTATATATTTATTTATTTTGTACTTTTTTGTGTAGATGACTATTTTAGAAGAAACAAAAGAATGTGATGTACAAGAAGAGTTCCAGGCACAAGATAAAGGACATGTTACTTTCATGATATATATGTTAAGTTTTTGAATCAGTCATTTTTTTCACAGGTATTTTTTATTTTCTTGAGACAGTTTTATGAACTTCACGCACTTTGTTATTGAAAGTGTTCTAAATTTTTGTGTTTTTCTTAAATTGTTCTTATCTTTGAGAGAAAGAAAGACACTTGGTTGATTGATGTTCACTAGAAGTGTTAAAGACAATTTGTTGCTATATTAAAACTAAGTATTTTCAAATGAAATTTTGTAGAAAGTGATTGAAAGTGATTGTTTGAGTATTATAAATACAAACAATGAGGATGTGTAATTTTAAAAAATTAAAAAAAATTAATTACTTAATTTTCATGTTATTATATAGCGTATGTTGACTTTTTGCATAATAGTTTAATATAGAATAAATATGTGAAGTAAATAAATAATTAATATTATACTTAAATAATTATTATGTTTTAGTAGAAAAATAATTGAAGTTAGGTATGTGGTGTATTTGAATAGAGAAGATAATAAATATGAAAGAAAATGGCATAAATAAGAAAGATGAATAAGAAAAAATTTTAGTAACTACTTTTTTTTATATTATATTAGTCACTTTAAGTCATTAAAAAATGGGTCACTAAATCAGTTATTTTAAAATTTGGTCACTAAACAATATTATTGACATAATTTAGACGGATTACACGCACCTAGATAGAAACTATCACTTTCTTCTCTATCTATTACTTTCTTGACTATGCTTACCAACCCACTCTTTAACACATCTTTCTTATAAATAAATAAATAAATATATATATATATATATATATAATTAAAATTAATAAACTATAAAATTAGAAAAGAGTACTATTATTTAATAAGAGTGAGATCATGCATCTACAAAATTTACAATTTTTAATAAATTTTAATCAATAAAAAATATATTAAAAATATGTCAAATAGTGCATCATTGATAGTATTATATCTATTTCTTTGTCTCATTTTTAGTTTCAATCACAAGACAGTTTTTTTTTTTTTGTTCTTTAATTTCTGATAAATTTTTACAACACTTGGTAAGATATATTCCCTTTTTTTTTCTAATAGGTAATTACAAAAATTGTTTTAAAATAAAGTAGGAAAATATATAAAATTTGACAAAATTTGAATCTCCTTAAAATTTTAGCTAAGATTGTAGAAGTGGAAAATTAACATATTAAATTATAATAACAAATTTTACATATTATGGTCAAGGAAAAGACCAAAAAATTATTTATATACATTTATAATTAAATGATAACTTTATCATTTTAATTATATAAAAATATTGTGATATCAAAAGTATGATTTTAATCATACTAGTGTTTGGATACACATTCCAAGTTAACTCATGTTCTTTATTATTTATCATGCCAAATTCATAAAAGGTACAATGTCTGAATTATTAAACTACTGTGACTAGACGCGGATTAACTAGTTATTTAATGGCGGAGATTTAAGCATGCATTTCATAATTTTCTTTTTGTTCGATAAAGCATGCATTTCAATGATGGTGAAGAGGTCAAGTACTTTGACATCTTCAACTTTGTATTATCGTGGTTGCACTTATCTATTGTGGTATGATGCCCTCATACCCATCACATTGGTGTCTCAAGTGTTTTGGCTAGAGATTCCATGCAACAGATGGAGGAGGAAGTCTCCATTGATGAGAATTGGCTATTTTACTTGGATTTAAATTAGAACTCACTAAAAACTAATTATTTATGCAAAATCTTCACTCCAAGTCTGAGAGGTACATGTAATCGCCCTATTGCAAGGTCACACGCTCATACCACAATGTTAAAGTATTCTTGGTTGGTAGATTGTTATACCTTTAGAATCATAAATGTCAACTAACCTTACACTAGTGCAAAAAGAATATTTTATGACAAATTTTGTGTTAGGTGTAACTCAAGCCACGTAAAAAGTGAGATTATGAAAAATTTGTAAATATGACAAAACTTTTATGACAAGTGTAGTTTCACCCATCGTAAAAAGTTTTTTTTTATGTTGAATGTTATTATACTTGACACAAAATATGTTAGGAATGGTCAACTTTATAATTAACCCCGACCTTTCTATGACGAGTGTAATGACATTTAATATAGAAAGAACTTTCTACGGTGAAACAACACCCAAAGTAAAAAGTGCTTTAAAATTTTAATTTGAAAATGCAGTTCATGTTCCAAACTCTTGTTTATGGTTTTCTTTTCTTTTCTTTGTCGTTCTCTTTTTCGCACATATAGGTAAATCATTTTCTTCTTTTGCTTTCTTTTTTTTGTGTATTCAGTTGTTATTGTTTTATTATTGATAGTGTGGTGGTTTGAAAGTAAACATGGTAGTGTCGAAACACAAAATGCGGTGGCTGCAAAAGAAGATGTGAGAATGAGAGGGAAAAAGGGAAATGTGAAGAGATGCGACGAGAAAGAAAAAATTATGGTGGCGAAATGCAAAGAGATGCAACAAGAGAAAAAGAACACGAAGACAAAATGTGAAGAGATGCAACATGAGAAAAAGAGCGTGACGACAAAAATACAAAGAGATGAAACAACAAGAAAAGAGCAACGTGACAACGAAATATGAAGAGATGCGATAAAAGAGAAAAATTTTATTAGAGAAGCATTTATTAAATTAAAAAATAATTTTTTTATGCTAGTTATTTTTATAACCAATATAGAAAGTCAAGAAATTTTATGTCAATTATTCTTATAACCAACATAAAAAAGTCAAGATTTTTTATGTCGTCAAGATCTATGACAAATTAAAATTGAGATAAAAATTCATTTTTACCCGCTATAAAATGTGTTGTGCACATTAGTAATACCATAATAATGGAAGATAATCAGGTAGTTGATACTCTCTCTTTATTCTCTATTATAAGTAAAAAAAATGTTTTCACTCATATTAAAGAAATTAATTATATGTATCAAATTTACTAATCCCATAATAATTTATTTAGAAAAAATAATGCATTAAAGGAAAGATATTTTAGAAAAAATATCATTAAATGAGAAAATTAATAAAATTTATTTATATTTAAGAATATATTTTTTTGTTATAATAGGGAAAAAAGGAAGTGTATATTTATGAAACTAAAATATAACTTGAATGTTCCAAATTGTTGAAGAATTACCTCAAAAGTGCCCTAGTTAAGCCCAAATGGAGTGGCGTTTTGTATGCGTCTATAACAGCCATTCTAATAAGGGTGATGATATATACACCTCTTATTTTTTATAAATACACCTCCAATCTTATTTTTTAAAATAAAATTCCTAAAATATTCTTCTAACTAAATATGATTATGTTGATGGAAACGTTAATTTTAGCATTCCGAAAAGTATTTTCCGGAATAGTAAAATTATTATTCTGGAAAGCATTTTCTGGAAGTATGTTTCTTATATAATTCTGGGAAGTTCTTTCCGGAACATTAAATTTAGTATTCCGAAAAATATTTTCCGGAATTATGTAACAAGCACACTTCCGAAAAATACTTTCCGGAATAAAAAATTTACTATTCCTAAATATACTTTCTGGAACAAAAACTTTATTATTCTGGAAAACACTTTCCAGAACAAATAGTGAGAATAATTACTTAGAAGAAAAAATGCATATGGTTTGACACATTTTCCTTCGATATTGAACCCACTTACAACTTATAACAAAACTAAAAAGGGAATAGGATAATGCAGAAATTGAAAAGGGAAGAAGGGGAGGTATGGAGATGCGGAGAAAAAAGTAAAGAAGAAGAAACAGAGTGCACAAAGAAGAAAGAAGAACGGTGAGAAGGGAGGTGTGAATCTGAAAAATTATAAGTTAGAAAAATAATAAATCCGGAAGTGAGCTTGTTACATAATTATGGAAAATATTTTTCGAAATACTAAATTTAATGTTCCGGAAAGAACTTTCCGAAATTATATAAGAAACACACTTCCGGAAAATGCTTTCCGAAATAATAATTTTACTATTCCGGAAAATACTTTTCAAAATGCTAAAATTAACGTTTCCATAAATATAATTGTATTTAGTTAAAAGAATATTTTAGGAATTTTATTTATAAAAAAAAAAAATACTTTTCAAAATGCTAAAATTAACGTTTCCATAAATATAATTGTATTTAGTTAAAAGAATATTTTAGGAATTTTATTTATAAAAAAAAAAAAAAAAAAAGAGATTAGAAGTGTATTTATAAAAAATAGGAGGTGTATATATCATCACCCTTCCAATAATGATAGATAAATGGGCCTAATGGGTATTTTAATACCTTGGTTATGTGGCCCAAATGGACCAAGTTATGAGAACAATAATGGGTTGGTCTACAGAAGCAGAAGTAGTCCATGTCCATGGGGCTCCTTTGACCTTAGTATTAACTGACCAAACAAAAAATTTCCTAACTAAATTCCATCAAAAGCACTCGTAATACTCTCCCTTCGTACCTTATTACAAGTTACGGTTTGGAAAGAATTGATTGTTCTTTTTACAAAGGATTTTACAATTTTTATAAAGTAATGTTGTTTTTATTTTTATTAAACATTGTGAGAATATTAGTTAATGTTTGTCATCTTTTAAATTTTTCGATTATCATTTATTTTTGAATTGATATTCGAACATGAACTTTAGTATAGAATAATATTTTGACCTTTTTCACAAAAATTTAATGATAAATAAAAAAGATAAAATTATTAAATCATGATTTTATTTTATAGATTTAATAAAATTAATTAACAATTTTTTATATTGGTGTTTATTAGTGTTTGTGATTCGATTAATGATTTCTTATAACAAAAGAGAAGAGTAATTAGTTAATAAGTCAAAGATAGATGCTTTATTCTGTTCGATTGTATCTTCCAAATTAATCCAGCTTTTACAGTTGGTTAATTTTGCATTGTTCTTTCAAAAGTTAGATCCAACAAAAGATTAAAACATTACTAGAAAATCGTGATCACATCTTAAAAATCTATCATTCAAAGTTATATTGTAAAAAGAAAAAAAAAATTGAATTGGGCACGCATTACTTAAAACGAATATGTATATTCTTCTTAGTTCTTCCTTTATAATTTTAATTTACTCCGTGCTTATCACATTTTATATTAATCATTCTTGCTCTGATTTTTTAGTTTGAAGACCTCCTGGACTATACATACCTTTACAATTTTTTTGTTCTATTAATAAGGGTTTATATCTTTTTTATGATTTTTTTTCATTCATTTTTTAGATTGTATACTTCGGTCTTCTGATCCTTCTTTTATTCATTTTTTTTTTTTTTTTGTCTTTTGAGGTACTGACATGCCTTTCTCCTGTTGAAATGAAACATTTTAAACATTTTTACTACAATGCTATTACTATATATGTTTTTGGTTTGACAAGGTGAGTTAATATCATATTTGCAAATTTATTGCAACTAATTCCATGTGTTTTATATTCATGTTAATAAGGCTTACTTTTTCATGAACATTGTCTACTACTTTTAGAGTTCGTGTGCAATATTGATTATTCTCTTAGTACCTATGGACTCAATAAAGTCATTAAAATTACAACTACTTATGTAAAGGTTTGTGGTTTTGTTAGATAGTGCTTTGCGTGTTAATACTTTTACTTTTAACGTGGAAGCGAAAAGTTTTAAATAAATAATCTTGAATAAATAAATATCTACTACTTATTTGAAGTGAAAGAACAAGATAGTTAATAACAAACTAATGGGTAGTCTCATTGCTCTTTTTCAACCAAACCTATGTAGCTTTTCAATGGGACTGTAAACTCTTTCAAAATAAGGAGAAAAAAATACAACAATGTAATTTAATATATTGAGGACCATATAACCGAGAATAATTATTTAATTTATTGACCTACTAGGCTTCATATTAATCTCTGATGAGTTAATATTAAGATATACTTATGCCACATTATTATACATTTTATTTAATAAATTTATGGTTAAAAGTAAATGAACTTAATTTATATAATATTGTCGATATATGATGATCAATTAGAACATGTGGTTAATTACATGTGTATTAATTTCAATAATTACATGCTATAATCGATCATAAAGTTCAAGCGGTTAGTAATAAACATTGGGTGGACATTACCGCAATGGGACATTGCACTTTTTCTAAAAATTTCTTATTTATAATGTAAACAAAAAAATTCTTATTTATTATACTTGAAAATACTGTACAAAGCACTTCACTTAATCTGTTGTAAAAATCACTTGAAAGATTCTATTTTTAAATACCTATTTTTCATTATTGAAATAATTGTAATAATTTAATTGACATTTAAAAAAAAATGAAAGACAAACTTTAAATAAAATTATAATATACTATATAACTTAATTTAATTAAAATAAACTCTTCCTAATAACTTTTGCTTATTCCCCGTGATCCATGCATTTTATAGTTTTGATTTTTGTGAGTTTTGAAATTAGAGCATGCTTAGTAGTGACCTACGACGTACCACGGGATTTATGTGAGACTTTGTGGAGAGTCAACAACATAATAAGCCTTTCTTGTTGAATTCCAAACTTTTTGGTCAACAAATCAATGTACAAAAACAAATAGCAGATACCTCGAAAGAATGAGAAGAGTGGCGTCTAAGGGAAACATAACACAAGATACGATCGACTCATATATATATCTTCGCCAAGGTTTCTTGATATTGCCACAACAATATATATCGAGTTTCATACTATGATAACAGATATATATTTTCATGATACGTGTAAATACGCAATTGCTCAAAAAAGATAAAAGAAAACAACAACTACATATACATAATTAATGAAGAGGGTTTACTACATTTAAACTACCAACTTGGTTTTCTTAATTAGTGCATGTCTTCTTCGTCACGGCACGTAGAGATGACTTTTAGGACGTTGATACAATGGCACTGCAGAGAGGGGAACCAACCCGAATGTTACGCTAGCTATAACAATCTTCATTATACTGTATATTATAAGGTCAAGGGGACATGGTGACCACAAAATAACACAGCTAGCATCTTCCTCAGTGCCACTGCCAAGTAGCAACACTAGCTAGGACATCCTTTAATTTGATTGTAAATTTTTTTGACAAAGATGTCATAACAGTACTGTAAGTTTTTATTTTATTTATTTATTTATGATTTTGTTTGTTCTGTGACGGGTATTTTTATCTTACTATGTTATAGATTAATCTCGCGTATTGTGATCGAAATTGACAGAAATTTTTTTGTACACATGAATAAAAATTAAATACGAGATTTTTTTTTATTAAATAGATTGTTTTATTATATGGGAGTGTAAAATGTTTGACTATTATGTCAACTTAGTGGGCTATTTATTTATTTATCATTATATATAATTTCTAATTTTTTTATAAGTGACAATCGAAGGATTTGGCATTTAGTAACATATATGAGGGACTTAGCTCGAAATATAGGCAGAATCGCATAAATAGTTTAATTATGTATGTATTTTATAAATGAAATTTTATTATATGAAAACTTACGTCAACATAAAACACATTGATCATTAATTTAGATTGGTGCGAATGATCGCATTGTTTAACTAAGTGATTGTGATTCAAATTTTAACTCTTATAAATATAAAAAAAAATTAATTAAAAGAAAATGTTTATTTATTTAGTTAAACACTTGAGAGAAATTATTTTTATATTCAACAAAGAATATTTCTTGATAATGAGAAAAAAATAATATTAGTCATTACAAATAATAACTAGTTTTTATAAACGATACCATGAAATATAATATTTGATTGAGCTCAAGAAAACTTCACAGTAGTTTTTTGTGAATATCTCCTTACTCGTTATCGCATCTGGCTCACAGAATATTTTATTCAAGGTTGATACGCAGAGAATGGTATATACATATATTAGCTTTTCTAGAAAATTTGACCCCATTGTAGTTCATCATGCACCCAACATGCATGATTATAATTGGATTTCCATGGAACTGTGACATGAATTATTGCATGCAAAAGAAGAGCGTGGTAATCATATGGTGATGGATGCGAGAGCCACCAACACAAATGATAACCTAAGGAAGGTTGTTTACTTGTGTTCCTTTATCTCCCACGCGGGGCATAAAAGCTCTACTCTCTCATTTAAGCTATGCTTTTTTAACTATAATATGTTGTGTAGTAATTTTGAAGGTGTCATCTTCTATAACCATCCCATTAACAGTTTATAATAAAAATATGAAAAAAAAAAAGAAAAAAAAAAGTATAAAACACAAAAAAGTCGATAAATTTTTCCGTGTGATATAAGGTCTCATTTGGACATCTAAGTACATGTGGCAAACTAAACCCAATTCAATGGGTCAAACCAAATAATCCATAAACAATGTCACACTAGATTCTCGAATTTCAGACTATAAAAAAGAAAGAAAAAATGGCCAATTTGATTCGGTTGAGTAGGCCTAATAGGTTGACCAAGTCCAAATTAACTCAAGGTTACTTATTATTTTATTTTCTTGTAAAATTTCTTTAAATTTGTATAAAATAAAATGGTAAAAAAATCCAACCTGACTTAAAACATCCAAAACATGATTTAAAGTAAAAATCACGTTTAAAACGCAAGAATTATAATTGATAACTTTCATTTTGACGTGATTTATTATGTTCAAAATTTTATCCAAACACACACACAAAATAAAAGATTTGAGTTAGCTTAATCTGATATGTATTTTACACCTTAGCCCTTTACGGACGGACCAAATTTCCTAATTATCACGTGTACATCTACCTTAATTATATTAAAACTATAACACTTAATCTATTTAAAAAAATGCAATTGTTATATGAAGATAAGATAAAAACAATAAAATTATAATTAAAAATAAAACACAAATTTTATTTAATTCCATCACATAAATTTTAAATAAAAAATGATAATACTACGCCCTATTAAATATAAAAATAAATAAATTTAAGCAAACATTCACAACTGGTTCAGTAGATTAAATGAGATTCGAGTTGCTTCTATTGGTGGCCGCCAAAGAAACATGTGCTGTTTTTGAGACTTTGACCTGGGCATGGCCATGGCCCCTATGTACGAATATTCCAACGGTAGATGAAAGGACATTGTTACATATTCATTTTTAATTATTTGTTCAGACAATTTTCCGCATCAAACCAAACACCATGATACACTTGCTGCTACATAATAAGCTAAATACAACTTACTGTGCCTAGTGCGTATTTGGACAAAAATAATTATCTTTTTTATCTTGATTAATTCTTTTATAAAAATGTTGATGAACCAAATGTGAAATTGTTTATATTTAGATTTTAAATCTCACGTGCATTTGTGAATTGTGATTGCAGCAATTACATTGAACTCTCGTGTCACTTCTCGTATCACGTTACATGCATAGACATTTTTTTTTTTACTATGCAATAAGTTTGGGTTAGATTTATTTACACATTGATTCAATTTAATCTCAGTTTTGGTAATCTCTTTGCCACCTCTACAAAGGAGTTAAGGTATTTTCGAGAATACATAAATAAATAAATAAATGTATTTTCTCATATTCTTTTACAAGATTATAAATTTTATTTATGAATATGAAATATTTTTTAAATGAGATAACTTTCATGTTTTCATGTCGATCAAAATTTATCTAACCGATCATAATTATTGTGTATTATTAAAAAAGATACTTGTATTAATTGAAAATGATAATTAATCTTTTTTACATAGTCATATTTTGAACTCTCTTGTCTTTTAGATTTAGTACAAATTCTTTTTTTTTTTTTCATATTAAGAATATCTCCAATGATAATTAAAGATTAATCTCTTTTTAAGTATATAAATAATTGCCAAGAGTCAAATAATTGACCATGTGTTAAAAAAATTCCAACTATCTCACTATTTCTTTTTGCAATTCTTTTTGCACCTTTATTTCTTTCACTAATTTCTCCTCTCCAAGTTACAGGGACGCATCCATATTTACTATAGAGGCAAATGTCCTGACTAACTTTTTTTATTCAGTTATATCATATGGATATTATAATAAAGTGGCTCCATTTACCATATAAAAAATAAAGTGCCTTCACTATTCTAGTGTTTTAATTTTGTAAAGAAAAAGTCAAAATTAATATATTAATTTTTTAAATTATATATAACAACTTTCAATCTAACGGTTGGATTTACAAAATTCACAATTAATATAAATTTATTGAGCGGTGTAATACTTAGTAAAAGTTATACCGATGTAATTATAACCCATATATATATATATATATTTGAGGAGGGATCCGTTTACTTCACAAGTAAGTCTATCTGAATATACTCCGTTCAATAACTCATGTTCTACATCAAATTTCAACAATCCAACTCAAATTAATGGATAATCATAAACTCACTACAAAAAATATGCAATTTAGCGACCACCAAAATCGGTCGCTAAATTGCAAAAATCGGTCGCTATTTACCTTAGCGACCGAATTTAATCAGTCGCTAAAACCCTGGTCGCTAAGCTATTTAGCGACTGAAAAATTTTCGGTCGCTAAATGGTTGAAATGATTGAAGTGTATGAGACCAAATTAGTGACCAAATAAATCGGTCGCTAAATATTTATTTTTTATTTTATTAAATTTTATAGACGTCGCAAATTTGGTCGCTATGAACCACTCATATTTGGCCTCTTAAGGATTTTATTTCACAATACTTAAGTTTTTAGCATGTTTTGTCCTTAATTACACAATTTTTGGAAACTTCCCAGAAGGTCACCCATCCCTACATTACTCTAAGTCAAGCACGCTTAACTGTGAAGTTCTTATAAGATAAGCTACCGAAAAGCAAATGCATGTTGTTAGTATAAGAAGTACAAATTAATTCATTTAAGTCATCCTCAACTATCCAATCTCATACTTATATTATTTTTGGATCCTTATCATTTTGGTATATCCGGACCGTTATAAATATATAATAATATATATAATAATTATATTACTAATAATAATAATTATTATATTATATTTAATTAATCTTTATTTATATATATACTTACTTTTATAATTAACAATCTACTTATTTCTATTTAAAATTAATTTTATGATACAATTTAAATTATTTATTATAAATTTAAAATTTTAAGTAATAATTTATATATTTTAAAATGAGAAGGGTTATAATAACACTGGTATAACTTTTATACTAAGTATTACACCGCTCAATAAATTTATATTAAATGTGAATTTTGTAAATCCAACCGATAGATTGAAAGTTCATATCACTTTATATGTTTATATCAATTTTTGTTAAAATTAAACAACAACTTAAAAGTAATCAAAGTGCTCATATTTTATTTAAAATGAATATATTACGTCAATTTTGTTTTACAAAAATGAAGTATCAAATCATCTTGAATTCATATAAGATTTTGTATATATGATCTAAGAGTAAAAAACTTTCAATCTAACGGTTGAATTTATAAAATTCACATTTAATATAAAGTTATTGAGCGATGTAATACTTAGTAAAAGTTACACCGATTTTATTATAACCCTTCTCTTTTAAAATATCATTTTTATAAATTAAATTTTAACATTTTAAATAAATTATTAATTAACTTAATACATTTATTCATCTTAAATCTAAGATATAAAATTCAAAAAATGTATTTATCCTTGTTTTATTTTCTAATTATCAACCATTAATAAAATACTAATTTAAAATTTAAATATAAAAATTCATTTAAAAATAAAGTTATCATAAGTTAGAAATATATATTATAAATATGGATCAAAATAAATAAGAAATTTTAAAATTCATATACTCTAATTAAAAAATTGCCTAAAAATCCAATCATAAAAAAAAAAACCTCTAAATATTTTTTTACATAAATAACTATTGGTATTAATTATGTAGGAGTGCATATAAATATTTTTTTAATATAAATTAATGTCTTGCTCTTACAAAAAAAAAGAAAATGGGATTGATACTCAACAAAAATATTATCATCACTTTTAAGCAATTTATAAATTTTTTTAAGTTTTACTTAGTGACCGAATAGAATTTCATAGCTAACTTTAACTAATATTTAGCTACCGAATAGAATTTTGTTTCTAATTTTAACTAATATTTAGCAACCGATATTCGCTAATTGTAACTAATATTTAGCGATTGAATTTAATTATGTCGCTGAAAAAATCAAAATTTCTTATTTAGAGACCGAATTCAATTCCGTCACTAATTTTAACTAATATTTAATTTAGTGACCGAATTTAATTCCGTCGCTAAAAAAATCAAAATTTTTTATTTAGCGATCAAATTAAATTCCGTCGCTAAAAAATCAAAACTTCTAAGTTAGCGATCGAATTCAATTCCGTTGCTAAAAAATCAAAATTTCTAATTTAGCGACCGAATTTAATTCGGTCGCTAATTTTAACTATTACTTAGCAACCAAATTGAATTCTGTCGCTAAATTTAACTACTATTTAGCGACCGAATTCAATTTTGTCGCTAATTTTAACTATTATTTAGCGACTGAATTCAATTCCGTGGCTAAAATAAATTTATAATTTAGCGACCGAATTTAATTCCGTCACTAAATTTAACTACTTTTTAGCGATCGAATACAATTTCGTTGCTAATTTTAACTATTATTTAGCGACCGAATTCAATTCTGTCGCTAAATTTATCTACTATTTAGCGACCAAATTCAATTCCATAGCTAATTTTAACTAATATTTAGCGACCGAATTAAATTCCGTCGCTAAAAAAAATTAAAATTTAGCGACTGAAATAGAGACCGAATTTAATTCAGTTGCTAAAAAAATCAAAATTTATAATTTAGCGACCGAAATAGCAACCGAATTTAATTCCGTCGCTAAAAAATCAAAAAAAAATTATTTATTGACTGAAATAGCGACCGCTTTTCTAGCGACGACTTATTTGGTCGCTAAATCGGTCGCTATTTTAATTTTTCATAATCGGTCGCTAAATCAGTCGCTAAATAGCTACTGGTAAATTTCGATCGCTAATTTCGGTCGCTATTTTGCAATTTTCTAGTAGTGTCATTTTATACATTGATTTGAATTAATGAAATGAAGTATCAAATGATTTTCAAATTTTTTAAAAATTTACAAAACTGATCTATGCATTAAGAACTTTAAATTCAACGGTTGGAGCAACTAGAGGTAAGGGAAGCTTTGTGGTTTGAATCATTTGATGTTAAACACTTGTTGCTATGGTCTGAATTCATCAATTGCATGTTTGAATTGGTGAAGATTATGAATTGAATCTATTGTGAAGGAGTAACCTTGAATGGTGTTTTTGGGTTGATTGGTTGAATCTAGATGTTGGGATGGTTGCATGTGTTGTTTTAGCCTATTTTGGTGTTGCCTATATGGTATGTATTATATATATTAGATTGTATGTTGGGTTCTTGTTGTATTTCAAGTAGATTGGACAAAAATAGGTTATACACAAGTGCAAAAATTGATATCACATCAGGTGCACCTTCATGCCATTACACGTGATTCGAATTTAAAGGTTCTCATTCTCTTGACTACGAGAGCAAGATTGGTAGCCTTGGACGTGAGGAGAGAGAGTTGTCTTTGACTTGGTCATGCCGAGCATGAGTTTGAATGGCACTAGGCATGAGGAGTCTTGGGATACAAACGTCAAACAAATCTCACATCAATAAAATAAGAGAAGAAATAACAACTTATAAAACATACTCATACTCCAATGAAAGAGAGACCTTTTGGATGATAACCAAAAGCAAAATCGTGAGGGCTTAGGCCCAAAGCGGATAATATCTCATTATTGTGCAGTTGTGTGTAAAATAACCTTATAAAAAATAATACTTATAAAATATCACCTCAAATAAATACCATAAAATAACCCCAACAGTGGTATCAGAGCCGCTAGGTTGGATTCGAAAACAACCCTCATAACTTATAACTCATAATTGATAATGTGATATATAAAGATAAATTCCGTTGCATGAAAGGTTAGGTCCCTTGTTTGAGGGGAGGATTGTTGAGATACAAAAAAGTCTCACATCAATAAAATAAGAGAATAAATAAAAACTTATAAAACACACATACTCCAATATTTGAGAGGCCTTTTAGGTGATGACCAAAAGCAAAATTATGAGGGCTTAGGCTCAAAGCGGATAATATCTCATCATTGTGGAGTTATGTATGAAATAACCTTATAAAAATAACCATCATAAAATATTCCCTCAAATAAATACCATAAAATAACCCCAACAAGGAGAGAGAATCATTTTTGCCTAAATCCACATCGGGCACTAATGAAGTGGCGTCGAACGTGAGCCAAACAGAAACTCTCTACCTAATTGGGGTTGGGTGTAGATTTTGCCACGCCAAGCATGAGAGAGTGGGAGACTCTCTATCTCAGCCACACCAGGCTCGAGTAGTTATCAAGATAGAAAGCCCCTTGTCCTAATGGCACTGGGTGTCTAGGGGATGGTGTGTGAGTTGCTTGATTTAAAACATGATAAGTTGAATGAATGGTTGATGGATGATGAATTGTTGTATGATGAATGTTGTATGATGATAGTTCATTATGCATTGGTTTGAGATAATGTATAATAATGTTTATGTTGTTGAGATGTAAGTTAATAGATGTTTAAGTTGTGAAGTTGTATAGTGTTATAGTTGATTAAGATGTTAAGGTTTTGAGCATATGGTATTGATACATGTCTTTGTTCAGATACATAAAAATTAGAAAAAAGTAAAAAAAAATGTTTTAGAAATTGAAATATTTCATTGTGCGGATATAAATTGTGGTGCTCCAATAGCTCAATTGAAACCCTTCAATAATTAAATTGGCTTTTGAATTTGTTTTTAAAGTTGACTCCTCTAGGTTTTATATTGTATCCTTATGTAGGCAAGGTCGATGCATATGTGTATAAAGTGACTAATTGAGTAAAGCACAAAGTCGAGGACTTAATTAGTCCCTAACCGAGTATTAGAGGGGTGTAGTATTTGGAGGGTAGTCAGTAGACTAATCCCATAGATGACTTAGTGTTGCAAACTAAGGTCATGATAGGCTCATACCTAAATTATTCTACCTTGACATAGTACTAGACTTTCTTGTTTAAGTGGTGAAATCTGAGAAATCAAAACAAGTTATTAAGTAAGTTCTTTAAAAGGCTTGAAGCTGCCTATACCTGACATGATTATGACAAGTTAAACGTTGTAATTTGGTAGGGTCTAACTATTTAAACTACTCACCTCTATTATAGGAGACTTATGTAACTGATATGTGTGACGAAACATTAGTTACTTTTTGTTGTCTATCTTGATGATGTTGTAATGTTGAAGTTGTTAAAGATGTGTTGTATTATAAGTTGTATGTGGTGAATTGGATGATAAATTAAAACTGTGTTGTTTAAGTTGCTTATGTTAATACTTTATGTTGTGTATATGTTGAATTGTTTCACAAGCTTACCTTGTGTTTTTCTTGTGGTTGGAATTACAATGGTCATACTTTGTATAGGAGTAGAACAAGATTAATAAGATGACTTGATTAGTTGGTGGAGGGTCATGTTGATGGTGATATGGTTTTGACATTGTTACTCTTTGTGTGCAACAATTATTGTATAGATATTTGGTTGGCAAGTAAAGTTTATTTTGTATATAGTTATGTATTCGATATAAATTGTATATGTGTACAAAGTATGTGTATAACCCCGTTGCGGGGATTTATATCTTTAATTATTTTATATTTTCTACCCTATACATGTATTATATGATTGCCTATATAATTATTGTATGATAATCTTATGTTAGTTGTATGTTATTTAGTCTTTTTACTACGTAATAATTAAATTATGTTAAGTATAGTAACTTGTTGGATCATTAAATAAACAAAATATTTTAAAAAAATAATTAAAAGTTTGTTTTAATATAAGTTTATACGAATTTTTTTAAAAAAAATTCTACTAAAAATAAAAAGTTTTTCCTAATAGATAAGCTTTCAATACTACTTTTAGCCTAGGTAACTAGTCTCCGAAACAAATAAGTTCCTACTTATTTTAAATTCCTTAAAATTTCCAAATTTTCAATCCAAACACTACCTTTATTCACAAAATTGCAGGTTTAGTAAATTAGTAGCTTTAGTTCGTGGGAATGAACGTACTTTGGCTAGTCGATGTGGGCCATTTTTGTTACGTCTAATAGAGACAAGCGTGAAAATGGAGCTGGAGAAACAAGGGCGCGACCAACTCCACCTCTCTACTTCACTATCAATTTCATTATTACTAATTTGCAACGTACGGGTCCTCCATTACTCCATGCACTTTTTACAACTAATCTTCTTCGTGATTGGTTAGGAATTTGAGTCAACACTAAGAAATAATCCTTAATACTAGGTCTACACAATAATTCATTTCTCTCATCCTCAAATATACTACTATATATAATCAGAGTGTATTCAAGTATATCATAATGTTTAACCAATCAGTTCATGACATTTTTCTGAATTCATCTCGCACGATTGCATTGCATGTTCAGGTAGTGGTGGCTGGTAATAACAGTAACTACGTGGGGCCATATAGTAATAACAGTAACCACTTTGTATCTTGTGCGTGTCAACTACTACATTGTCTTCATCTAGGGGCAACCGAACAAACCATAATTTTATTGGTTGAAACTTGATGTGAAACCATATTGCTGGCCATGCTTCTATTTGCAGGTAAAGGGTCAACTTTGATTTACGTGTTACAACGAATCAAAGCCGAATGAATAGTGATCAATTCAAAGATCAATGTTTCTAAATTGAGGGGGTTACTTGGAAGTTGAATTATGAGAAATGTGGTTAGTACTTAGTAGTTAGTACATGGTTCATGTAATATGCAAGTACGTGGTTCATCACTTTTTCATACTATTATTATAAGACTTTTTTCAAAGTAATCTAGAAAGAACATGCCATGTCTCTTATACAGGGTTATTGTCCACGCAATAATATGAAATTCTTTGAAGTCTCTTCCATTATTTCACGACTGTACAATCAATACAGACACACAACTCATTCCTGTGCTGTACAGATATGAAAATTACAAAGGGGAAAATATATGAAATCCAAAAGCAAAAAAAAAATAAAGTATCATGAGCAGAGTTTGGGCAAAGATTTTGCATAACTATGGCCTGATGCTTTTGATTTTGTGATCTTTGCCATTTGGATTTGCATTTTCCTACAGAATTTCTCTAGTTCCATGACCCTCCACTGCATTCCTTGTAAATGTGCTTTGAGTTTCTCATTATCTGTAGAAAGATCAAAATTGTCAGCATACAACACAACCTCTTCACTGCATTTATCTTTCTTTCCCTTTTGAGCAGCACCACTGGAGCTGCAAGGTGAATCATTGTATGAACTTGTACTGGGAGTGACATGGAGTAAATTTTTGAGCTTAGATTGTTGAGAGATAACTGCGGATTTTGAAGGAAACTTTTTGTTCTGAGAAAGGTGTAGACAAGCTTGAGGTGAAAGCTTCTCATAATTTAAACCACAGCATATCTTCAATCTTTCTTCCTGTGACAATTGAGTGTGTACCTATAACAACACTAGTCAGTTCAACACTTCAACCACACTATGTTTTACATAGGCCATGAATTTAAAGGCAGATTCAATTTTCAGATTGTGTTATTCATGATATTATATAAGCATTTTAGACTATTATATTTATATTATCATTCAATCACAAACTGCAGTATATAATAAAATCATTGACTTTTATAATAATTATCTTAAAATTTATATTATTGATGATATATGATTGGTTAATAGTTTAAACCATGTATTGAAATTAAATTCTATCTTAATCAAGTAGTAAACCATACAACAAAAGTTAGATTTCCAAATTTAAAATTTAATTTGAAGGAATTATTATACCTCAAGATACATGTCCATTGCATGGTAGAGCTCATCATAAGAATCTCTTGCGGAATCTGGAATTGCGGAGGCAAGTGCCAAGAACTTTGAAGTTTTCAAACAAGGATCAGGTGCTATTTCTGCTATGTACAAATCTATTAAGCTAGCAACTTTCCTCATCCGAATGGGAGTGACTAGTCCATTTCCTCGCCGCAGGAACGCTTTCAAAAATCTCAAAACAAGGTTCACATCATACAAGTAGCTTATTCCATAAGGAGATGGAACAAGCAAATTGTCCAAGGTTGCTTGATCCAATTGGGAACCAATCATGGTCTCCAACTTATTCCTGCTACATTTGCTAATGTTCAAACCCAAAGTAACCCTCAGAATCCCAAACAAAGTCTTGCAAGGAACACAACTTTGATCCATATCATAATGCATATCTATGACCATTTCAATTATCTTGCTCTTCTCATCTGTAGTGGCAGTGGAAAATTTGGCCTTCTGATAATACAGAAGAAACTTGCTTATAACAATATGGTCCATCTTCCGCGAAATCATTGACTTAATCAACATTGCAACCAACAAGGGACTCAGAAATAGGAGATCTTCAAACCACCACGTTAAACGAGAGAAACTTGTTTTTATACTCTCAGTACTCTTAGAGTCACATGAAAACCGAATCCAAGAACTTTCTGTGGAACTAGTTGATGGACAAGGGCTTGCTTCACTGGCCAAAACCAACCTCCCAACAATAGTATCCAAGCATCTTTCAACCATCACAGAAGAATCTGGAACTAGTAAATTCTGGCACTGTTTCAAAGCAATCAAAAGATCTGACCAAGTCCAATAGCTTATCTCTTGGAGAGACTTTTCTGTTTGCTCCAATAAGTTAGAAACATCAGGCACTGGTTCCTTCATTTCCATGTACTTGGCAGCACTACGTGCCAGAAACAAATTGGAGGGACTTATATCAGTTGTTCCATTGTTATAACAGAATTTTAACATAAGCTCAAAGCCTTCTGCACCTCCTGGAAAATCGTGGAATATTACTTTAAGCTTTCCTGTGCCACCACTAGACTTTCCAAATAATTTAGCAAATTTGCTTGAGTACTGAGTAATAACAGTCTGCAAAAGCACCCATTTAAAACAAAGTTAGATGATTACGGAAAAAATAATGTACCACTCTAGTAGTCTTGTGGAATAACTAGATAAGAAAGAATTTGCAACAAACTAGTAAAGGGCAACTTTTTTTAATAGGTTAAATTAAATACCAAAAACATGGAATCACTGGAGCACATAGACTAAAAAAGGAACAGGATAAAAATATGGGAAATGGAGAGAATGAAGGGAAAGTTCCACTCCAGTTAAAGTTCTGAAACCAAAAGAAGGGAATGGAAACGTTATAGACAGACAATAAATTGTAAGTAAGTGTGATCAGGAAGGTTCACTATTTACAAATCATCTGGCATGGAAGGATATAGAAAGGAAATAAATGGCTTGAAAGCAACCCTTGGTCCCTCTCAAAAAAATATGTGAATAAAACAAACAAAATGAAGGTGGGAACATTAAAGGCTCAGAAGACCATAGCAGCAGCATTTAATGTGACATGCAAAATCTATAAAAAAAAACAAAAAAAAAGATGAAAAACGGGGAGTCATGGCTGTGGTTTGTAAAAATGGCTATGGTGGAAATTATTGTGGCATGGACAAACAGAAGCTGCCCCACCTCTCTGCTATGTAGGTGCAAATTAATGATGGGCGGAAAGCTACATACACAATCATAAAGTAATCGAGGGTAGCCACTGCTACTAGCTAGAAAGCAGAATAGAAAAGGAGAAATTAAAAATTGCAAAGCACAAATCATTTAACCATAATCATTCTATATCCATGAGTAGTAGCAGCATTTAGGATGAACTGAAAGCATCAACCAACCCAAACGATGAAAAGACTAACCTTGTGACTACTATGTTTTTAAGATTAGATATTAGATCCTAAAAACATAGGAGAAAAAGGAAAATATAAAGGATTGAGAATTTACAATAAATGTGAAAACATAGAAGAAAAGAAAAAGAAAAAAGTGAACCATTGTCCAACAAAGTTTTGAAACAAATCATAAGATTTTCATAAACAAGCACTTTGAAGTTTTTGAACCAAGCAATAACGAAGAGAGAGAAGGAGAGATGGTTACCTTGTCCAACATGAAGGTCTCTTCTCCGTTTACATCCACTTCAAGGTTGCAGCAACAAGCTTCCATAACTCAAAACAAATAAACAAAAAGGAAAAAAAAAAAAAAAAAAAAACTAACTAAAACACAAAACAAAACAAGGGTCTTTTAATTGGCTTTCTGGAAGTTATCTCACATGAGAGATAATCCAAGGAAGGGAGATACATGAGAAAGCCAAAGAAGGGAGGGAAGAGGAAGGAGCAATAACAAGATCATATTCTGAGATAAGCAAAAAGACAAAGCAAAAGTGGACAAGACACTGGTCCTTGTAATAGGATGGTACTAGTCAATTGGCGCAGAAGTAATGAGGTTCTCCACAGGGACACAACAAAGACAAAGCTCGAAGTGAATGAGAAGCAACAAGGCATATGAAGACACAGAAGAGTGATATATAATATATGTGGACGGGTTATAAGTCAGAGAGAGCACACAACACAACGCGAGATGAGCAAAAGAAAGAGAAAATCAATTCTTTTATTGTTGTGCTTGACATATTATTATACCATAATATAGCACCGAACCTTCTGACATTCCTGCAAAAATATTATTACTAGCCTCTTAGTCTTAAGTAGCAACATATTTTGTGAATAGTTCTGATTTCTTTTTCTTCAGCAAGTCATAGACAAAAAAATAAATAAATAAGACTTAGAACTTAAGATTTATATCTGGCTTGGCTTTTCTCTGGTTGCATCTTCATTGCTGCAAGAGTTTTATACACATGCACCAACACCACCATAGGGTTTAATATTTTAGTGGCCTAGGTGCTCCCCACACCTCTCTTTTTCTTTTTCTGTGTGTCAACTGTCATGTAATTGACCAAATTTACCATGTAGACCCTTTTCATGGCATGTGCTTCTTCGGGGACCAATTCAAGTCCTTTTATTACCCCACCAAGCCACCAACCAGTTCAATGACACAGTTTTTCGATAAGTCGTCATATTTAACGTTAAATATTAAATATTACGCAAAATAAACATAAATAGTCGATATGTCCGAGTGGTTAAGGAGACAGACTCGAAATCTGTTGGGCTATGCCTGCGCAGGTTCGAATCCTGCTGTCGACGTTCTTTTTGTTATAGTTTTATTTTTTATGGTATGCACAAAATATTTACGAGTTCAGGCAAGATAATGGAAAGTTCTTCCTGTAATTTTGAAATGTGTTTTTACATGCATATATGTAAATAAATATATCATATTTTTTTTTAAGTATCGAATGATGTATATCTTCATCAAGAAATAAGCTTGCTCTCAAACCCTATATAGTTAATTTAATTGAAAAAACTCTCATTTTAAATATATAATTACATTATATATATATATTTGAAATTCAAATTTAAAAATATTGATTAATTGATTAAGCTAAAATAATTTTATATTAATTAATTTATGTATTTAGTATAAAGATATCATATACGACATAATTTATAATATTAATATTTTTTATCTAAATTCTAAGAGTAAAGATGCATAAATATTGTAAACATGATTTACATTGTATCTTAAAGTTGAAAATTAAAAATTAGTGTATACTAGTGGGACAAGATTTTCAACACCTAAACATTATTTTAACATTGAGATAAATGAATTTTAAAAATGTACTAAGTGTGTGTTTGCATTCATGTCTTGATGTGATTTTTCACTTCTAATTTAAAGTGATAAATACCATTTTTCACATAAATCAAACATTTGAACATGGAGAGAAAAAGAAAAAATTGTGTTAAAAAATCGATAACAAACACACACTAAGTCAATTTTTATATATCCTAAGACAAGACTTACAATCATTGAGTTAAAAGGTTTGATTGCTAATATATAAGTATAAAGTTGTGCTCGATCTCCTAATTTATACTAATATATAAAAATATATATATTTCTAATAACCACTTTAATCTTTATATTTTGTTAACCATTATACATTTTTGTTTTAAAAAATTAGAAAAAATATTTTTAATCAGTTCAATAACTGAAAAACTAATGGACTAATTATAACACCAATTAGACTAATATATTTTTATTATTTAATTTTTATTTTTACTTTAATTTTAATAGAAACACGAAATACTTTAATCTCACTAAGAATAATGATAAAAGTAATAATTAAAATAAATAAATTAAAAAATAAACGCGGGTGTTCTGTTTAATGGATAGATATAATAATAATATAACTATGATTAGGATGATATAAACATAGTTAAAAATATTTAAAGTGGTCTTATATGATGAGAAATATAGCTCAACTGTTCTGCTTTAAATTTTTATGGATGACAATAATTTACATCTTTGAATATCTAATGGCTCGCCCACACTCGAAAAAATCCTTAAAGAGGCATGTGAAAATGAGCTGTATGGATCTTTAGGTTAAAGACAAAAGTTGGATGTGATAGAGATGAGACGAAGAAGGGGTTGACAAAGCTCCAAGCTTAAAACTTCAAAACCGTGAACATGAAGACAATAATCACACAACGTGGCATAAAAAAGTCGTATAGGGTCACCATCTTTATTTACTTCCTAATTTACAATTTCTTTATTTTCTCTCTATGAATCTTTCAAGTCTTATCCAACTTTCTTTTATTTAACCTTTTTCTCCTATCAAAAACCCAACCCCTTTGGTAACTGACATGTCAGCTCCTGTTTCATATTTTCATTGGTTAACCACCCTTTTGTAAAACAAGTTCCTTTTACCATACAGTGTGTTACCAACACGTTTAAAAAAATGTTAACCCACTACTATGTGCAATGCTTGATGCTAGAAAAAGATTTGTGCCTTCCGTGTAAAAATGAAAGTAATGAGTTTTTGAACCGCATTAAAGTTCAATATTGAGAGTACGTATGTTCATTTCATTCATATCTTGTAGTTTTAATTTTTAAGTTTAATTAATTATAAAATTTAACTAATAAATAATAAATATTGATAAAAATAAGAGAAAAAATAACAACTTATAAAATATACACATACTCTAATGTTAGAAAGGTTTTTTAAGTTTTAATCAAAGTAAAACAGTAAAGGAATTTTCTACGTCTAGTTGGTGGAGTCTTAGATTAGTGCAACCAAAAAGTTAAAAGAAGATTAAGTAACGGGTGCATTAATGCTCATAAGCCGACCTTAGCTCAGTTGGTAGAGCGGAGGACTGTAGTGTTTAAACTTCGGATATCCTTAGGTCGCTGGTTCGAATCCGGCAGGTCGGAATTTTTTATTTTCTTTATTTTTTCCCCCACTTTCTACTATAAATTCAATGTTTTCACTTAATATATTTAATTTTACAATTACGGGATCAATTTAAATTTTGAAAGAAAACAAAAAATTAAGAAGGGAAGGGGAGGGGTTTGAAAAAAAGAATGACTCGCAAATTGTGGCTTGCATATGGGCCAAGTTTATTGAGGCTTTTGATACTGTGAAATTGTGGCCCACGAATGTTTTATACATTTTGGTTGATGATATATACACCTCCATTTTTTTATACATATACCCCCTTTTTTAAAAAAAAAAATTAAATTCCTAAATTATCCTTAATATTATTTGAAATAAAAAAAAATTATTCTGGAAAGTATTTTTCAAAGGTTGATGATATATAGACCTCTTTTTTCCTATAAGTACACCTTCTTTTTCCTATAAGTACACCTCCTTTTCAAAAAAAATAATTAAAATTTTAAAATATTCTTAATTTTTTGTTTTTTTTTTTAATTTTACATTCATAACATTTAATTTAGTATTTTTTTTTTACAGATCTTTCTTTTTTCTTCTTTTTTTCTTTCTTCAATTTTTACATGCACCCCGTTATCTTCCCTTCACCCCACTTATTTTGGTAGCATGTAAAAATTAAAAGAAAAAAAAGTGTGTGAAAAAAAAGAAAAAAGTAGAAAATTAAAAGTTAAAGGTATAAAATTAAAAAATATATATATAATATTTTATAATTTTTTTAAAAAAATAAAGAAGGTGTACTTATAAAAAAAAGGAGGTGTATATATCATGAGCCTTCCGAAAAGAACTTTCCGTCAGAATAATTACGGAAAGTACTTTCCATAATACTAAAATTACTATTCTGGAAATAACTTTCCGTCAAAATAATTATGAGAAATACTTTCCGTAACACTAGAATTACTATTGCGAAAAATTCTTTTCGGAATATTAACAGTGTGTATATTTGTTACCATAATTCTGGAAAGAACTTTCCGCAATAGTAATTTTAGTGTTACGGAAAGTACTTTCTAGAATTATTCCGACGGAAAGTTATTTCCGGAATAGTAATTTTAGTATTCCGGAAAGAACTTTCCATAATTATGTACAAATACACCTCCGAAAAAAAATTTCCACGATAATTTTTTTTTATTTCAAATAATATTAAGGATAATTTAATAATTTAATATTTTTTTAAAAAAAGGGGGTGTATGTATAAAAAAATGGAGGTGTATATATCATCAACCTACATCTTTTGTACTGCTGAAATGCTTGGAGAATCATTGGGCTTCATCGTCTTAGTCTTATGGAATTGTTACTTGAGCCTTTTGCTTTTTCGCACTGTTTATTGTTATTTTTATTTTTTTTGCATTGTCACGAGAAAAAGAGAGGGTCTATAATGACATTTATACTTTTTAATTTAAAATAATACGTCTAAATCTTTTGTAATTGTAAATTTGTAACCAAAAAAATAAATCTTTTATGATCACAATTTAACAACAACAAAAAATCAAAGTAAATTAATGACAAGTCTATGGAAGCTCAAGATATGGAAAAATGTAATTATTAGGCTTAAATGTACTTTTTCATAGGGATGCCAATGTAAAATGAGCTGGGGATGCTGGGCCGCCTCGTCTAAGGACGGGCTGGTAGGTTGGCGGGCCAGCCCGCATACAAAAAAAAAATTAAAAAAATGGAAAAATATATATATATTTTATGTTCAAATAAATTTTTTTTTTTGGTAGAATAAGGAATTACAAAAGAATAGAAGAACTCAAAACATAAAGAATGACAGCTAGCCTAGGGCTAATAAATCATGCAAGAAGGCCTCCATAACAAATGGAGGTGGCACAATAAATTCACGTGTTACATTATGACTTCCAAAAGTTGCCAAGCGGTCTGCAACAGTGTTAGCTTCACGGGGAATACATAAAAGTTGAGTTTTCCACGTTCTGGAAAGAAGAAGACGAATATCTATCAAGAGATCTCGCACAGAGGGGGAAGCCATGGAGGCCAAAGTAGAATGAGTGATTGCTTCCACAGCTTCTAGGAAGTCAGATTCACACACCACTTTGCGGTAACCCAAGCTCCAAGCTAATTCAATACCATGCTTAATGGCCAAAAGTTCAGCCTTGTATGCATATATATTGTACATAATATATGTTCAACGAAAGCAAATTACAAACTTAGAACAAAAATAGAAATTAGTCCACTTACACCAAAATCAAAACCAAATTATAAACTTATAAATTACTTATAAACTAAATTTTTTGATAGTCCACAAAACAAGTTCAAATACAATTAATTAACTTTGAATTTTTATTTTAAGAATATTAGAAGCTCTCTTGGAAGAAGTTGTCTCTACTTTTTTTCTTGATCATCTTCATCCTCATCTTCTACATCAAAATAAATAAACATAAAAATAACTAAATTAAAAAAAAAATATGCGGGTCGGCGGGTTGTTGCAGGCTGGCCCGCTATTTGGCTCGGCGGGTTGGCGGGCTTGGCAGGTTGGCGGGTTGAAATGATGGGCCCGCCCCGCGGGCCACAACCCACTTTGCCATCCCTACTTTTTCATGCAAATTTTATAATTTGGTAAATTTTGTCATTCAATTATTTAAATTATATATTTTGTTATCCTTTTTTTTCATATTTTGTCACACTATCAATTGATTATTTGTTGTCATTAGTTGATGTGACATATTAATTATTGATGTGGTATGTTAACTTCTGACTTGTCATCTTGACTATCGATATGACATATTATGTTACATTATCATTCATATGTTATGCTAGTAATATGCATCTAATCATCATGACATATCAACAATCAATATATCATATGAAACTAAAATTAATTGTTTTAAGTTACAACTGATTATAATAATATTTTAACCTACTAAAACTAAGTTTGTAATTGGTGATCAGTCCAAACACATACAACAAGACATAAGAAGTTATAATATATTTCATCCATGTATAGACTAGTGGAAAAAGACTTTTAAAATCGGTTATTTTCAACTTTTAAAATCGTTTCTACAACCGATTTTAAAATAGACGATTTTAAAAAGCGAGACTTTTAAAATCGGTTGACCTGTAATCGATCTTAAAAGTCAAGACTTTTAAAATCGGTTGTGGCATAACCGATCTTAAAAGTAGTGATTTTTTTTTATGTCTGACTTGTTTTGAGAGCGCCTCATAATAGAACCTGCAAATGAATAAATTACCAGACAGTTCAAATGTGTTTAATTAACCAAAACATTTGTATTTTCTATGTTAAGTCTCAATGAACCAAATTGCATACAAATGAGAAGAGATGATAAATGTCAACCATATATATATAATTGAATAGTTTTAAATATATCTAATACATAAATGAACCACATTGCTCAATGAAATGTAAGTTCTAACTAGTTAAAGCAATACTATAAAACATAAGCCCAAACTATTTAAAGTAATGGTCAATAAAAAATGTGGCCCATTGCTCCCTAATGGTGTTTATGTCTTCCAACGGCAATGGTGATCGATCTATAAATATCTGTTAAGAAAAATTAAAACAATTAGTAATAATTCATAAAATATATATAATGATAACTTAAAACAAAAACTTTTAAAATTGTAAAACTTACTTCAGTCCACCCAGATACTATTTGTGAATCGACAATAGTATGCATTGTCTTCATTACATAGTATCCGCACTCATAATTTCCTTTTTGTTTATGAGACTACAAAAAGAATATAAAATCAATTTCAATACAATAGTAATTCAAACAAAATTACTTAAAAAAAATATCATTGCTAGAATTAAAATCTTACTCCCAACTTATTTTTTTCTTCAACTTTGAACCCTTAAGTATATGATATCCTTCCATGGCCCTAATGATAAAATGACATTATGATTATAATTTAATTAAAGTCAAATGTAATGATAATCAATAAAAGAAATTAGACATTTTTTAAAAATTTACCTATCTAATAATTGTCTAAAATCCATAGGAGGAGGTTTATGCAACGAGCAAATACATACAGCTATGTTGTCCATAGGACAAATAACTAAAAGTTCCCAATGAGCACTGCATTAAGAAATTATGAGTAATAGTTTATCAAACACAAAAACAATAACACAACATGTAAGGTGACAACAAACTGAGCTCTTTGCTCAAATGAACGTCTTACTTACATAATCCTAACACAATGCTAGCACACAGTGATCACCAAGCCGCAGAAAGAAACAAACAAAAAAAAATAGTTTATCAAACACAAAAACAAGAAAGAAACACTGGCCTTGATTCATAGACTTTTGCAAAGAATAATTTCCCCAACAAGAATTAATTTCTTCAAATTTTCCAATTTCACTTTTATACTTATAACATCCACATAATAATCCCCAAAGATAATAAAACATTCAGTCTTTACAAAAATAAAAGAAAGAGATCAACTACTAATTCAGCATCAATGTAACTGAAAAACTGTCCTAACTGACAGAGTTACACTTACACAGAAAGAGATCAACTACTACAAGGACAAATGAAACTACTGTACAACTAGTAATATAACGTGAGTAGATTTTATACTCTAACAGAGAAAATGGTTAAAGGAGGGGTATTTGAAGGAGATAGCTTGTAATCACAATAAGGGAAAGCACCAAAACTAAGCATGTCCCTGAAGTTTCAAATTTCAATAAGACCTTCACATGAGTTACAATGCTATAATTATAGACATCAAGCAAAGCAGAGAATCCATCCTCATTTGAGCAATTCTTGTTCTCTCAAAAAGCGAATATTATGGCATGCTATCATGCTTTGATATCCTGTACATCTAAACATCCTAAAGGACTGTAAGGATAAAAATTCCTTTTTTTTTCAGTCAAATACTATTGTCTAAAGGATCATAAAATGTTGAAGAAGAAAAAAAATCACCGGTCAGTTTCTTCCTCTTTTGTTTTTTCTTTTCTTGAACTATTCATGAACACAAGTTGGCTGCTGTTATACTTAACTCAATTCACAAAATCCAAACTGAAGTTGTGATATAAAATCAACAAAAGTATAATTTAATAGAAAATTTACTAAGGAATCTGTACTTAAAGAATATTCACAGACAGGTTATGCTTAAGACATTTGAACACTAATTTGCCAAAACACTTTAAGCAATCCTGTAAATAAGTAAGCAGATGAAGCCTATGGAATGAATGCATACATAATGAAAGTCCAGATTCAAAGCTATTGATCTAGAATGAACCTTGCCAAACAAAACATTTTTTGTCTCCTTGTTTCAAAACTTTTTTTTTTTTTAATCTTATAAAACGCTTTTACAGAAAGGAAGTAATTAAGATGTCTCAAATTTTGAAGGCCTAACCCTGAAGCTTCAACAATACAAAAGGGATTTGAATATATTATTTTCTTTGCAACATAAATAATCATGTGAAATTAAACTATAACATTAAATAAATACGACAATGGAACTTTTTGTCAAAGAAAAAATAAAAAGGAAAAACAAACCTTTGCGTCTCGAACTTGGAAGAAGCAGTGGAAGAGACTGGAAGAAGATGCTCTCGCAGGAGTCGCGGAAGCAGTCGCAGCAGTAGAAGAAGCCCTAGAAGCACCAAAGGCAGGCACAAACGGCGACCGGTGGCCACGATTGTCATCGACGAGAACAGCGGCGCCGAAGACGTGGTGAACGAAAACGAATCCGGTGGCTTCAACCCTCCTGCATCCTAGAAAACGAAAATGAATCAATGGTGCCAAAGAACGAACTCGCGAAAACAAAAATTTAAGCGAAAACGAAAACTGAAACCCTCATCCTAGTGTGGCAAACAACAACATACCTTATAGGAGATGACGAACTCGCGATGAATAGCTACAACGAAGATGAACGAATTTTACAATATTCAAAATTAGTTCTAAATTTTAGTAGAAGATGAACTCGAGAGATAAACCTGGGCGAGAAATAGAGGGACAAATTTCAGTAAGGTATTTAAAATCGGTTTGTTGAGAACCGATTTTGTATTATGCAAACAAAATCAGTTCTAAATGAAACCGATTTTGTATAGACTATACAAAATCAGTTCTTTGTGAACCGATTTAAAAAGATAGCGAGAATACACTTTTTAAAATCGGTTAAAATGCAACCGATTTTAAAAGGTCTTTTAAAATCGGTTAAATGGTAACCGATTTTAAAAATTGTAGCATTATTTACAAAAATGTCACCGCGTTCTTTTTAAAATCGGTTCCCTGTTAACCGATTTTAAAACCCTGTTCTTAAAAGCATTTTTTGCACTAGTGATAGTACATATGAAGCATAAGAGTATTACTAAGCAAACATACATAATAATTAAACTCCATATTCATCAACCATCAAAGGTAACATTCATCTTAATCACACCAGTTTACATTCATTCAGTCAACCTAGTCAATTGCAATATACATATATGTAGACTCGTGCAATGCATGTGCCTAATTCTACATGCATTGCACGAGTACGAGTATAGAGAAACTCGTACCCATCTCGCTCCATTGTCATTTCTACCAGACATAGATATATTGACGTTGTACGTGGACGAGTACGAGTATAGAGAAACTCGTACTCGTATCACCCTGTTGTCATCGCTACCAAGTGTAGGTAGATTGATGTTGGGTGTAGACGAGTCAGAGGCTTTCTACCTCAACGACATCGGGCTCGGAGGGAATGATGCCAAATGTGAGTTGCCTAATGAAATTATGTTGATTTTCTTGACTAAGTGATGAACATGCATATGTTTCTTGCCTCTATCATGTTGTATGTTGATGTAAGATGTTATTTCTCTATACCTTGATCTCGAATAATATATTGATGATTTAACTATTGAGAGTTAAAGTTGAGTTATATGTTGTAGTGTTGAGAATGTTTTAAACATTATGTTGAGTTGTGTTGATTGACTTGGGACTAGATGTGAGGTTGTTTTAAATGTTGAATATTCCATTATGAGGACATTGTGTTGTGGTACTCTATGAGCCTAGTTGTCGAAAAGCTTTCTTAAGAAGTTGACTCTTGAAGTAGATTGTTAAGTTTCCTTTAGGACTTTAGTTGATGCGATATAGGGACAAGGTCAAGTCATATTGTCTATAAGTGACCCTAGTATAAGAGTCAACTCAAGCTATACTGATTATAAAGCGATCAAATGTTGATTTGTATGGGGGCCAAGTCGAACCACACGTGTACAAAGTCGCCAAAATGGAGTAAGGTAAAGGTGAAAGGCCAAAATTACTAACTAAGTATTGGAAGAGACGTAGTATTTAGAGGGTAGTTGGCGGACTAATCCCATAGAAGGTTTAGTTATGCATGCTAAGATTATGGTAAGCTCACACCCAAACTGTTCTACCTTGATAGCAATACTAGGCTTTCCTAGTTTAAGTGACGAAATATGAGAAACCATGTTGTGTTGTGGATTTTTATTCAAATTATCTATTGATCTAGCTAGCAAAAAAAGATTGTTTTGTTAGTTGGTTCAATAGGGTCCAATTACTTAGACTGCTCACTTGTATTGTAAGAGATTCTTAATTGAATACATGATGACACATATAGTTGTTGTGTTGTGCATATGATGTGTTGATGTGTTTGTGTTGTTTACATGCTATGTTGACATGTTGATGATTTGTTTGGCTATGTTGTAAGTTGAACATGTTGTGAAGTTGATGTTTTGTGAAAGAATTTTTGTAGATTACTAAGTTGATTACATGTTGTATTGTTAAATGATAATATTCATGTGCTAAATGAAGGTATTGTTGTGTTGCATAGTTGTGGTTTTCTCGTATGCTTATTATGTTGTTTTCTGTTAGCTTACTCTTGTATGTTTCCTTGTGGTTGGACTACAATGATAATATTTATATAGGAATAAGGCAATGATAGGTTAGAGGTGGAGGTTGAGTTGAGAGCCATGTTGGATGAAGATGTAGATTGGTGTTACTTTTTGTAGCCTTTTTGGTAATATTGTTTGACCAACAACCAATGTTTACATTTTAGTTTTGGACTACTGTAAATATATATATATATATATATATATATATATATATGTGTGTGTGTGTGTGTGTGTGTGTGTGTGTACAAGATATGATGTAGTTTCATTGAGGGACATTTATGAATTCTAGCTGATTTTAAATTCCTATACATGTATTATTGCATGTATATCTAAGATTTGCTTGCATGTTAACCATAGGTAGTTATATTATGCTTATAGTTGCGAGTAACTAAGTTGTAAAGTGTAAAGACGTGTCAAGTCATTACATCGGGGGCCAAAATCCCTAACTAAGTGTTGGAATGGACAATATTTGGAAGGTAGTCAACAATCTAATTTTAGATAGGCTTAGTTATGTATGTTAAGGTCGTGGTAGACTCACACCCAAGTTGTTCCATCCTTAACAAGAATACTAAACTTTCGTAGTTTAAGTAATGAAATTTTAGAAACCATGTTGTGATGTGGATTAATATATAAATTGTTGTTGATCTAACAAACCCTAAAACATTGTGTTGTTAAGTTGGTTCGGTAGGATCAAACCATTTAAACTACTCACATATGTTGTAATAGATCTCTTAATTGAAACGTGTGATGCATAAAGTTGTTGTGTTGATAAGTTGTGTTGTTCATATGCTAAGTTGATATGCTGGTAAGTTGTATGGTTGTCTTGTAAGTTAAAATGTTGTCATGTTGTTAAGTTGTAAAATTGTGTTGATATGTTGATCTATGTTGTCAAGTTGAGACTTAGGTTGTTGTTGAATATTGAGTTGATGGAATTATTGTATAGTTAGTTTAATACTTCTATACTATGTTGTTTCTTTTGAATCTAAAGCTTACCCATGTATTTTTTTTTATGATTAAACTATAATGATCATACTTGTTATGGGTATAATGCAAGAATAGATTGGAGGATGAACATGTTTTTAAGAGCCATGCTAGAGGATGGTGGGGTTGTTGCTTGGAGTAAGGTAACATGATGTGTAGTTGGAGGATGAACTTGTTATGCTAGAGGAGCCATATTGTGATATAATTGTTTTATAGTAATTACTTGATCGATAACCTAGATATATGTTTTCAATCTGAATTACTGTGTATATATATATGTGTGTGGTTCCATTGAAAGACTTACATTTATGTTTTAATTAATGAATTTTACACACATATATATTGATGCATATAGATCTAATAAACTTAGGTCAATAATATAATATTTCTAATTACATGGTCATATAAACATGCATAAATTTATATCTAAACTATTATACACGATATGATTCATTATTTATTTAGCATACTAGTCAATTTTTTTCTGACACTTATACAGTGGTTAACTTAAAAATCATATCTAAAATATTTTTAATTTATTAATAATGTCAAAATTTTAATATTCACGATGCATGAAAAATACTCTCAAATAAATATATAACTATTTCACCTAAACAAAAAATACAAGACAAGTCTATGTTAATATTTGATTGCATTTTGCTTGTTTTTATCAATAATATCCCAGAAAATTCATCTTAATCATTATTTTTTAATTAATAATTAATTATGTTTTTCTAATCTTAAAATAAATTTCTTATTTTAAAAAGGTTCAATACTGAGTCAAAATATTACCCAAACAAAATATAAAAAGTGATTGTATTTTTTACTGTAATTAAAAAATACTATACCTTTTTTCTATAAATATTATTGAATTTAAATACTTAAATGTATTTTATACATGGTAATTGGTCAGTGACTAGATTGTGAATGTTTTCTATGTAGTCATATTAAGTATTAAAGTGACGAGTCATGTATATGGTATTTTGTTGGAAATTATTATTATTTTTCTTAAAAAAACCAAACTTATTGACTTTTAAAAGGAAGTATTTTTTTTATTAAAAAATATTAATTTGATAATTTTAAGAGGGTTTTTAATTACAATAGTGTTACAAAGGGTTAATGTTCATAATATATATAATATAGAAAAATAAAATCTTGTTAAAGAAAATCATGATAAAAACCTTTCTTAATCCAACCAAATTTGACTTACTCATTTTTTTTATATTGACTTGTAAAATACGCAATAAATAAATGATCATAATATTAAATGCGATTTTAGATTCATATTTATTCATTCATAACCAGGTTAAAATATTAAGAATTATGTTGAAATGTCATCTAATATAATTTTAGGTAAATATTTATGTTTGATTTCATATTGAATAATTTATTTTGAGTTCCAAGTTTATTTTGAATTGAAGTAATTAACTTTAGATAGCTTTTATGTTATATCATTTTTTTAGTGTTTCTACTAAATTGTTTTAAAAATAAGATCATTTTAACATAAATCACGTTACTTCTAAATCAAATTTCAAAACACTCACAAAAATATTTTTGTATGTACAAAATGATTGGGATATTATAAAAGAAAAAAACTATATCCATGCAGTACATAACTTATGCTTTGTTTGGTTGAAGAGTGTGATAGAAAGAAAAAAAAAAAGAATGAAATAAGAATGATAGATATAAAAAAGAAATAAAAAAAAAAGTTATGGCGTTTGCATTGATAAAAATAAGAAGGAAAGAAGTGAAAAAATTGTATCTCCACTTATTTAGATGACTAGAAAAGAGAGAAAATAAATATATAAATTATATATAAAATATACGTATAATAGTTTATAATGTGATTTTTAATATAATATATTTTTTAAGATAAAATTCTTAATTTTTAAAATTTATATTATAACTTTTTAAATTAGAAACTGTTTCTTTTCAACTTGGAAAAAAATGTTTATAGTGAATTCCACGAAAATAATTTTTAAAAAAAATATATTTTTAGTTCTTATAAAATTAATAAATTTTAATTTTAGGTCTTTTAGTTTTTTTTTTATATTTTTATCCCTGTAAAATTAAAACTATTATTTTCAGTTTCTAATTTTGTATAATCTTTAATTATTTTTTATTTATTAAAAAATTAAGTAACTATATTAAATATTATCTATAATGATGATTGATATTATATCGATATTTAATATTTTTATAAAATTTATAATTTTAAAATAAATATTATTTATTTACTTTAAAATAATCATTAGGAACTAAAAATAGTTAGTTTATATTTTGGAGTGATAAAAATTAAGAAAAATATTTTAAAAGAATTAAAATCAAAATTTACAAAAATAAAAAATAGTATTTATAAATTTGAGAAAAATAAAAAATAAAGAATTTTTTTTAAAGAGATCAAAATTATCAATTTTGGTTTAAATCTAAAAAAAAAAAATATTTAAGTCATTTTATTCTTCCTAATTCTTCGCTCAAACAAACAGTAAAAATATAGTATTTTTTTTTCTTTATTTCCTTTCGCACAATTTCACTATGAAAGAAACAAAGATTACAAACTAACATCCACTCATAAGAGATAAGGATAAATTTATGATAATTAATACTTACTGATTACATAATTAATGGATCTTTGAAACAAGAGTTTATTGAAAAGGATTAATGTTTCAAGACCATTTTTTATTGTTAAAACTGGTTTTTGTATAATTAGGTTTGTAGATTGTTTTTAAAAGAAAGAATACAATCAATGAGTGTAGTAAAAAGAAAAATAGCGGTGTATTGTCCCATCGACACGTGAAGACCACTGAATAGCTTTAATAGATAACAACTCTTATATTATAATTGACATGTGTTAATGTCACTTTTATTTACTAAGTGTCAAAAATGGTCTTTTAAATAAACTATTTTGATTAAGTATTTCTGTACATTATTTTAACTAAGTATGTTATTTCTATTATTTTGATTTTTGACAGTGTTGTATGGAAAAATTGAAGATTTAAAGAAATCAAGACCACAAAAATAAATCAATACTAAAGATCAAAGATGAATGATTCAATTGGATAAAATATTGGAAGTTACATATAGTTAGGATTGTTTGTTTACAACATATAATAATGACTGAAATTTGTAAACACTTTACATATCCGAGCTCCAAGTCTTAGAGTATCTATAATGGGAATTGTTTATAAGTAACTCCCAACTACTTTAAATGGGTCTTACTGTACTACATCACTCATAAACAACTCATATTATATTTTTACAACTTTTGCTCCAATAGAAATTGCTTATAAGCACCCCTACTTTTTTACAACTCATACTACATTTTTTTAACACCTCACACTATATTTTATGATAAATTTTTATAAAATTAATTATTATGAATAATATATAAATATAAATAATAAAAAAAGAAATTTTATAATAAAAAAATTACATAATAAAAGAAATTATAATAATAAAATAAATTACATAATAAAGAAAATTACATAATTCATTTTCTGTTTGTCACCTTCCCTCAATGTCTCTTTTTCTTCTCTCTCAAATTTCTCATTCTCAACCTTCACTCTCTATCTCTCAAAGTTCCACCTAGGATGAGGAGTCTGGTGGGGCTGAGCGGCGCGCAACAGATGGGGTTGGTCGGGAAGAGACTTGTGCGCGGTTGACGGGGACTGGTGGGGCGGAGCTACAGCCCCAGAGGGGGTCGGGTCGGGCAGAGCAGCGCGTGTAAGAGGGGGCTGGTCTGGGGGAGCGCGTGCGCGCGACTGAAGGGTCTAGTCGGGGGTTGCGTGTGCGGCTATGGGGTTCAGTGGAGGGTTTCTATGCGCGCGACTGAGGGGTCTGGTTGGGGGTTCTGCACGCGGTCGGGGTCCGATCGGTCAGGGGGTTGCGTGCGCGGCTGGGAAGTTCGGTGGAGGGTTTCCGCGCGTGGTTGACGGGGTTGGTCGGGGGTTTCTGTGAGATCTGTGAACCTTCCCCCCTTCTTTTTCTCTTCCTCACTTAACTCTCTTCACTCAAAAACTCTCATTCTCTACTCACTTCCTCATTTTCCTTTCTTGCTGACTCTAGGTAGCGGTGAAGAGTAATTTGGATTGCTAGTTGTTTGTTCGGAGCCCCCTTTTCTCTCCTTCGGTTATTCAAGCTCATTCCTTCTTCACTTTCGTTCTCCCCTTCCCGGAAGCTCAAAATTCTTCGCACCGAGGTAAGGGAAGCTGGTCCTTTGTTTTGTTTGGCTGAAAACGAGTTATAAGAACTCTTTTGTGGTATAATGTTTGCTACATTTGAGCTAAAAACTGCTGAAATTGATGAAATGGGGTTCTTCGGGTTTTCGAGGTCTTTGCGGAAATTTTGAGTAATTCTTGATTTGTGTTTGCATGTCGAAAATGAGACGTTTTTGTTGATACTTGGTGAGAATGGGAACTTTTGGCTGGGTTGCATGTTGGTTTTCTGTTGATTTGCGCAGGTTTTGATGAAATTTTCGAAGTAGGTAAGGGTTCTTGTTTGAATTTGCGCCGGGCGCAGTTCTTCGCGCCGGGCGTGAGTTGAAATGAGGAATCCCGGGGTGAATCACGCCGGGCGTGGGGAGGACCACGCCGGGCTCACGATGCGCTGGGCGCAGGATGATTGAGCCAGGCGCAATAGACCTCTGTAGGTCTCTGGTTGAGAATTGCGCCGGGCGCGATTTTAATGAGCCGGGCGTGCATTTGATTTTCAGAATTTGACTTTATAGTCTTCATGAAAGTTGTAGCCTTAGAGGTTAGCTTTCCAATGGCGCTGGAATCACTCAAAAAGGAGTTTTAGAACTCTAGATATAGCTATTTTAGTGGAGAGGGGTCGAGCTGCTAGCTTTATTTATAGCTGTTGCGGTTTTTATCATTTTTAACATGGTTGATGAAGGAATTAGGACTTGGTGTCTTCATGAGAGTTGTAGGAAATCTTCTTATCTTTCATATGAGATAAGGATGAGTATGGTGGGAGTAGTATAACTCCTGACGTGCTATTTTCTGTGATGGCTGCCATTTCACCTTTAGTGATTTGGTTAAGTTGAAAGTTGTTTTAGGTGCTTAGATTGATTGGTGTCGTTTGGATGGGTAATTTGACAAGATAGATGAGTTGTAAACAAGGTGTATGAGTCGTATTATGTGTAGAATATGTTGTATGTCGTATATGCTGTTAATGATGTAATGCTACGCTGTAATAGATATATATATATATATATATATATATATATATATATATATATATATATATATATATATATATATACTGCCGTGCTGAGTTGGGCTGTCATGGAGGATTTTCATGTTGAATTAAAATATTGTTGTACTATAGACTGTTGAGTTTAAGTAGAAGCTGTTGATTATAATGTGATGACTTGTGGTTAACGCTGCTTGTTGATGTTGAGTTGTATCAATTATAAATTGTTGTAAGTTGATTATGTTGAACTGTATCAGTTGTATGCTGTTGTAAGTTGATCATGTTAAACTGTATCAATTGTATACTGTTGTGAGTTGATATGTTGAGCTGTATCAGTTGTATACTGTTGTGAGTTGATATGTTGAGCTGTATAGTTGTGTTGTACTGTGTGTTGATATTGAATGTTGTAGGCCGAAAGGTTGAGGTGTTGTAGGCCGTAAGGCTGAGGTGATGTAGGCTGAAAGGCTGAGGTGTTGTAGGTCGTAAGGCTGAGGTGATGTAGGCCGTAAGGCTGAGGTGATGTAGGCCGAAAGGCTGAGGTGATGTAGGCCGAAAGGCTGAGTTGTTGATCACTAAGACTAGAGGAGTTTTTTTCGAAATTTCCTCATCCCATTGTGTGGATTGAGTGGCTGTGGTGCTCTTGGAGCCCAATTTATTGAAAACCCTCCCTGGAAAGCTGACCCTTGGAGTGGTAACTTGTTGTTCTCCCCTAAGTCTTAGTGGTCCCGTGTGTGGGCAAGGTCGAGACACACGTGTACAAAGCGACCACAGTATAGGGGCCAGGTCGACCTATACCGATTACAAGCGACTAATATTAACTTATATGCGTGACGACGCATTGTATGTTTTATTGCTGTTATGTTGTATGACTGATGATGTGAGATGTGTGCTGTTATTGCTGAATGTTGTGGTATTTTAAGTTGATGTTATTAAGCTGGTTGATGTACTAATAACTGTAGCTATTTTCTATTCACATATTTATATATGTATGTTATTTGCTTTCACTAGCTTACCCTTTGTTGTTTCCATGTGGTTTGGACTGCGATGATCATACTATGTATGGGAGCAGAGCAGGGTTAGACGGGTGATAGTGGCAAGTCTGCAGCTGACAAAGGGAGGAGTCTTGTTTGGCTGATGTTTTGTTGTTGGGCCACTATCTGGCTACTTTGGTTGCATTTTGTTTTGTACACTCTAACTCTAGTCGGATTGGGACATTGTATATATTTATATTCTAGATCCTATATTTATATACTCGTTCTATTTTGTCTAGTATTTCCGGTGTGCTGTGGTTAGGGGTGGGTATGCGGACCGGTCCGGCCCGTTTAAGGCCCGGTCCGCGAAATTCGCATTTTTAACGGGCTGGATAAATCCGGTCCGCGAAATAAATGGACTTAAATTTTCAAGTCCGTATCCGGCCCGTGAAACCCGCGGATAAACGGATAAGTCCGCGGGCCCAATTAAATCTAATTTTTTTTAATGAATATTGACACATTTAATGAGATTTTGAATTTCTTTTTCTTTATTTAACCTATGAAAACATGAGGGAAAAAAATACATATAAAATGATATAAATATACTTCTAATAGTAACATCAAACATTATATAAATAATAAACCAAAGTCTTAAATAACAAAGTTTATACATTCTAAATTTCTAATAGAAATATTTAAGTCTCAATGCCTTTAAAATTTAAAGTCCAAGCATACCAACTATTAACCAAATATTAAAGCCTTACTACCTTAAAACTTTAAAAGTCTTAATACACAACCAAACAAATTTAAAGTTCTACATTTAAACGGGTAATCCGCGGGCTCGCGGATTAAATCCACAAAATCCGCGGACTGAACGGGCCGGACCTAAAAAGTCCATATGATTATACGGATTAAAAAAATTGAGTCCGTTATCCGTGAAGTCCGCGGACTTACGGACCGGTCCGCGGACTCGAGTCCATATACCCACCCCTAGCTGTGGTTGTGAGTGTAGTAGCCAGCCGGGTCGTTACAGTTTCCGCTCGGCAGAGGGGATCTGGTTAGGCGGTTCCGCGTGGCAGAGGTTTCAGACATGCATGCGCTCGGAGGGAGTCGACCAAGAGCAATAATAATTGCCACGTATGTTTAAGAACCGTTGCTTCTACAAGCAACAAAGAAAAAAATTTAAGAACCCTTGCTACCACGTATGTTTACTCCAACGGGAAGTTCTTGTAAGCACCGTTACTTACAAGTAAGACACACTAAACACCTCCCACTGGAAGTGCTCTTACATATCGAATGATTATTATATTATTTTTAATCATAATTTCAATTCTACTACTTTACATTTCTTTTACAAAATCTTATTTTCTATTTGTTGTTTTCTAAACTTTGACTTGATCACTTCTTCAAAAATCTTTAATTTTTTCATTTCTAAATATCAATTTCTTTTCTAAATTTCCACTCTTTTATATTTTAGATTTTTAGTATTTTTGCATTTTTATGCATTTTAATTGCATTTATTTATCCTAGTATTTTGATTATAATTTATTTCCTTGACCAATCTTCGAAATTGATAAAAAAAATTTTAAGCATAAATCCAAAACAAAAAGTGTACTACAAAGGTTAAAGGTCTTCAAATAAAGTAAATATCACTCCCCTCAAATATTTACGAGATTATGTTTATTGATATAAAATACATAAAATTAAACTATTTGGATGAAGATAATAATGGCGAGTAGGATCTCCAAGAACCTAAAGCAAATTTTAATGTGAAACTTTTATAAAATTTATCAAAATTATAGAAAAATGGATCCTTGTAAAAAATAGAATAAATTTTTACCCAATAATGTTTAACTCTATTTTTCAAAAAAAAAAACAAACACCAAATCATTATTATATTAAATCAACTAATAATAAAATAATATAAATACTAATATAATATATATTTTTTTTGAGAGAGCTAAAATAAGAACTTTCTTATCTTTAGAATTGGACCCACACTAATGGTGAAACGGGGAAAGTAGTATATACATGTTTTAGTTTTGAACTATGTTTTCATCAATATAATTGTTAAATATTAAAAAAATTGAAAAATTTCACCATCAGCAATAATGAGAAAACTTACTAAGAAACCATTGTTAAAATTGCTCTAATTAATTCTTTCTCTGTCTTCCTCAAGAAATACCGCCAGTTTAACACTGTGGGACAAAGAAATGATCTTTTTTTTTTTTTTAAAGTTGTAATTTAACTTTAAAATTCTTATTTGAAACATTAACTTTAAAGTATTTTTTAATTAAAGAAATTGGGTCAAACACAATCGAAATCTGATATAATAAACACTTGTAAAATAATTGATCAGTAATGAAAAAAAAATTAAATAATTGCCTAATTAAACGGCTAATTCAAACACAGTTTTAATTTTCTTCTTGGATTGTATTTTAATTTTAATTAGGAAAAAGATCTGACAAATTGAATTTCCCAGATTATTTTCAGAGGTTCTCCAAATACACGTTCTGGGTAGGTATAATTTGATTCATCATGATGGCAACAAAAGCTTTGTTTTTTCAAATAAACTCCTTAAAGCAGAAGCATTAAACTCGTCGTTGGTGGCACCAACTTAGCAAAGAGTCAACGAGTTTCCTCAAACAATAACATCGCACTCGCACACATCTACGAGTAAAAAGTCTCCGAGGGCATTTTAGTAATTACGACTCCAATAAATACACTTATTATTAAAAAACCCGAAAATTAAAGAATAAATAAATAAAAATTATACGAAGGTTTGGTTCGTTGAAGGCAACAAGAGAAGTTGCACAGCGCGAGAGAGAAAAACACGAAGATATATAATAGCGAAGAGAAGAAGCGCCAGATACAAAGTTTTTTTTTTTTCCTTTTTCTCTTTATATCGATTTGTCAAACAGAGTCTCTGAAAAACACGCGATTCTCTTTCTCTCGAAGCCGTACTTCTGTCTGCGCTTCTCGATCTTCGCTCGCTCAGCCTTTTTCTTCCTATTCGCATCGTCTGCGATTCTCTCTTCGATCCGCGCCTTTCATTTTCTCCTTCATTTCGCGGTAATTTTCTCTTCCTTGCTCTCCCGCGTTGCGCTTTTCCACTCTTCTCTTTCGATTATTTAACGCACGCGCGGAGCTTCGCTTGCGTGCGTTTTTGCCGTTCGCGAATGCGTCGGAGGTTGCTCGCGTTCCGATAAAACCCTACATTTGCTTTGGTTGTGACGTATTTGTTTTCCCTTCGTGGATTTTTGGGATTTAGGGTTTTGAATTGGAGCTTCGGGATTGCGGAGAGGCGAAGCGTGTGCAGCATGAGCATTGACAGCCCCGGCGGAGTGCAGGATTAGGGTTTCGTGGTTTTTTTTTCGAAGGTTGGGATTTTCCATGGGCGATGGAGGCGTGGCGTGTATGCCTTTGCAGCAGCAGCAGCATGTTATTGAGAGGTTGCCGAATGCGGCGGAGAAGTCGCTTTGCGGAGGCAAGAGTGGGAATGGGTTCAGTTCTGGATTGCTCAAGGTTGCTGGCAAGAGGAAGAAGAAAAAGGTAAAGGTGAAGAAGAAAGTGGCACCTGCTGTGAAGAAGGTGGTGAAGGGTGAATTGGCATCGGACAGTGTGAGCGGCGAGGGCGGGGAGGATGTTGAGAGTGGGGAAGTGTGTGGGGAAATGGAAGAGGGTGAACTGGGGACCTTGAAGTGGCCCGGGTGTGAGCTGGAGAATGGAGAGTTTGTGCCGGAGAAGCTGGCACTGCCTGCACGGAGAAGTGAAATTGAGAGTGGGGAGATTGTGAGTGAGAGATGGAAGAAAGGGGAGGCGGAGAGGGGGGAGTTTGTTTGTGGAAAATGGAGAAAGGAGGATGTGGAGAAAGGGGAGATAGTTGCTGAGAAGGGTAGGAAAGGAGAAACTGAGAAAGGGGAATATGGGTCATGGAGAGGTGGAGTTAAGGATGATATTGAGAAGGGAGAATTCATTCCAGATAGGTGGCATAGGGGAGACACGGGGAGGGATGATTATGGTTACCCTAGACCCCGAAGGTACCTGCCGGGTAGGGATAAAGGGTGGAAAAGTGAATGGGAACATGCACCACCTTCAGGAAGACATACAGGTGATGAGTATTTCAGGAAGAAGGAATTGAATAGAAATGGATGTCAGCATGCTAAAAGTGCTCCCAGGTGGGAGAGTGGGCAAGAAAGAAATATAAGGATCAGTTCAAAGATTGTGGACGAGGAGAAAAATGAACACAATAATAGTAGGACCCATTTGCGGGATTACACCTCTGGAAGTCGGTTGAAGAGGCATGGTAATGAATCAGAAAGCTGTGAGCGGAACTATGCAGATTATACTGGTTTAAAAAGTCGAAGGCTTACTGATGATAGCTCGCGCCATGCTTATTCAGAGCACTATTCTCGTCTCTCCATGGAAAGATCTTATAGAAATAGTTCTTCAAAATCATCAGCAGACAAGTATTCTTCTAGGCATTATGAGTCTTCTTTGCCTAACAGATCAGTTTATGACAAGCATGGACGCAGCCCTAGTCATTCTGAGCGATCCCCACATGATCGGGCCAGGTATTATGATTATAAGGATCGCACTCCTGTACGTCGTTCACCCTACAGCCGTGAGAAATCTCCATATAGCCGTGACAAATCTCCACATGGTCGGGAGAGATCCCCATATAATAGGAATTGGGATAGAAGTCGTCACCACGATCATAAAATAAGAAGTCCTACTCATGCTGAGTGGTCCCCACAAGATCGAGGTCGACATCATGATCGGAGGGACCATACTCCAAATTTAATGGAGAAATCCCCACATGATCAAACTAGGCCAAACATTCATCAAGAATTAAGCAGTAAATCCTTATCAAGTGATAAACATAACTCACAACATAGTTGTAAGGATCATGAAGATAACGAGGACATCCAAAAGGAGTCAAATCTTTCTGATATAGAATCTCAAGGTGAAAGAAATGTGCATAATGCCAGCAAGTCTATTGAGAAAGATGTCTGCAGTGAACCTGAAAAGGAACAACACTCCTGTAGTCCGATTGTAAGCAGCAAAGACTCTCCTTGCTTGGAGCCATCACCTGAGGAGCTACCTTCTATGGAAGAAGATATGGACATATGTGATACTCCACCACATGTCCCTTTGGTGGTGGATTCGTCATCAGGGAAATGGTTTTACCTTGATTATGATGGTGTAGAACATGGACCTTCTAAGTTATCTGACATCAAGGTCCTTGTTGGTGATGGTGTGCTAATGTCAGATCACTTTATTAAGCACATAGATAGTGACAGGTGGCTAACTGTTGAAAATGCAGTATCACCGTTAGCTGCTCAGAGTTTTCTATCAGTTGTGTCCGACACCACAACCCAGTTGGTAAACCCTCCAGAAGCTCCTGGTAATCTTTTGGCTGATACTGGAGATATTCTTCAATCCGGTCCTGAGAATTATCAGGGAATCCCTGCCCCTTTTCTGCAGCCAATGTTATGCTCTGAAGACAGTGGGATTGCATCTGACTTGTTGGAGGACCTCCACATTGATGAAAGGGTTGATGTTCTGTTAGACGGTTATGATGTTATTCCTGGAAAGGAGTTTGAGGCAATAAAAGGTTTTTTGTTCTGTGACTCCTGTCAATGATATCTATGTTGATTTCTTTTACCAAAAAACATAGATTTCTTACATCAATCTGTAATTTTTCTGTTATTTGCTGCAATATCTTATCTTTCTGAACTCATTTATTTTATCATCTTGCAGAAGCCTTGCAAATGAACTCTGAATACGCAAAATGGGAGGGATTGGGAGAGTATGAAGGTACTTAATTGCCTGACAGTTCTTGGCCATTTTTATTTAATTTTTTAATCAGTTTGAATAATTCAATGTTCATTTTGGTTGATATTTCTTCTTCTAGAAGGGTCATGTGGTGGTTGACAATTTATATTCAAGGAAATGGTCTTTTCTATGACTTATTTTTTTCTGTTTTAATTTTTTGTTTTCACTTTAATTTACAAAAATGTCACCTTGTTTTCTATTTGTTTCCCGTTTTCACTTTTTTGTTTGTTTTCTCTATTTCCTCTACAAACATGTGAAAATAAGGTGATACTTTTGTAATTAAAAGTGAAAACAGAATAAAATTTGGAAAAGAAAACATAAGTCATCAGGCCCTTAGGGGCTGTTTAGTTTATGAAAATGTTTTCTATTTTCATTTTGTTTTTATTTTCTGAAAATATTTTTTATTTTCAAATTTTAAGATTTAGAAAATATGTGGTTTGGTTTTTAGTTTTCTATTTTCAGAAAATGAAAATATTAAAAATATGTTTGGTTTAACTATTTTCACATGCATAATAAAATTGCTATGCTCCACTTCATCTGTTCCAAAACCTCCTCTATAACTGTCATAAGCATAGAGCCAAAATGCCAAATCTCATAAAATGGCATAGACGCATGCACAAGTGACCCACTGTTGCTCCAGGACATTTTGTCAAACTAGTTTCAATGAAAAACTGTAAAACAAGTTGCCATTAAAATTATGAAGCATGCCACCGATTTCATTTTTACTGAAAACAATGAAAATGATTTTATTTTTGTTTTCATATTTGGACTTATTATTGAAAATATTTTCAAAAGATGGAACAAACATATTTTTAATATTATTTTCTATTTTCAGCTAAAATGAAAATAGAAAATGGGCTAGCCAAACAGCCCCTTAGGTTCTTGTTAATTGATACGTGGTGAATATTGTGAAGTAGGTAGAGTTAATGAGTTTTCTTCTTTGTAATGAAAGCTTCTTGTAGTTTCTAATAATCTTCTGGTTTCACATTATGACACGACGATTTGATGTTGATAATAATTTGTAACTTGCATATATGCATCAAATAGATGGGCAACTGTTACTTGGAAATATTATCTATTCAAACCAATGCATGGGGAGTTGATTTCTATTATGAAATTGTTATTAAATGGCCTATATTGCACAATAGTGGTCATTTATAAAATACATAGTAGTTTATTAATAAGTCCAGTTTTGATACCATTATACTGTTGTACTGCTCGCCTGAATCTTCTATTTCTTTATGTTGAACAATTAATTTGCATTATGCTCACTCAGTCATGTATTATGGTTTAACATGTCATTGCAGCTTTACAAGTAATATCATGGTAGCATAAACGTTTGGAATTATGTACTCTTATAATTTGCAAGTACGTTGGGTGAATAACAAAATATTTTGACCTCAATAAAATTATGCATTTTGATATGAACTGATGAGATTTTAAGCAAAGTTGTGAGTTTTATGTCATGGTGAGCTTAAAGTGGTGATTTCATTTTCCTGTTATGCACCTAGAGGTGCACTGAAGTTTGCATTTTGGAGAAGTACAAAAAGCAAATTGGATATGCATGTAGTGGTGTGTGCTCCATGATAAGTATTTTGTTGTCTCTTTTTGTTCAGGGTTTCCTTTGCATGATACTTGCCTGAGGATAGAACATGATTCAAGAATTGATTCATCAACTGAATATGAGTCTCAGGTAAGTATACCCTCTGACAACAACAATGGATTTACACTTGGTGTTCCTGGTGATTGGTTTTCTTCTCAATGGTCATGCAAAGGTGGTGACTGGAAGAGGAATGACGATGCCCAAGATAGATATTGTAATAAAAAACTTGTCCTTAATGATGGGTTTTCATTATGTCAAATGCCCAAATCTGGATGTGAAGATCCTCGTTGGACTCAAAAAGATGACTTGTATTATCCTTCTCACAGTAGGAAGCTTGATCTTCCTCTTTGGGCTTTTTGTGCTGATGAGAGGGTTGACTGCAGTGCTGTGAGCAAACCAGTTCAAACTAAGATAGCTTCTATTAGAGGAGTGAAAGGAAATATTCTTTCAGTGGTAAGGATAAATGCTTGTGTAGCCAAGGACCAGGGATTATTGGTCTCAGAGTCACGTCAAAAGACCCGAGGCAAGGATAAATATCATTCAAGGTCAACTCGGCCTTTCTCTTCAACCAGTGACAGCAAGAGATCATCAACTGAAAAAGATTCTCATTCAAAAGCTTTTAATGATCAACGTTCTCAAGGCTCTTGTAGGAGCATGGATTTCATTAATATTCCTAAAGACCATCTTTCTACTGTTCATGACTTACAATTACATTTGGGCGATTGGTATTATCTTGATGGTTCTGGGCGTGAAAGAGGGCCTTCATCTTTTTCAGATCTACAATGTTTAGTAGACCAAGGAATTGTAAAAAAGTATAGCAGTGTGTTCAGGAAATGTGATAAACTCTGGGTCCCTGTTACCTCTTCTGCTGAAACATATGATGTCAGTCTAAGAATGCAGCAAGAAAGTGGTACAGTGTCTGGTGAATTTTCTGGACATCCATCAAAGCAGATTCATTGTGCTTCATATGGTGAACCTGACTCAAAGTCAAATTTGTTTAACAGCCTTCACCCTCAGTTTGTTGGTTATACTCGTGGGAAGCTACATGAATTAGTGATGAGATCATATAAGAGCCGGGAATTCACTGCTGTTATAAATGAGGTTTTAGATCCCTGGATCAATGCAAGACAGCCAAAGAAAGAAATTGAGAAACAGATATATTGGAAATCTGGTAACAATTCTGCCCCCTATTTTTAGTTATCCTGTTGTCTGTTTGCATTAGCTAAGATACTTGTACTGCTATGGATTGTATTGTTTTATACCTTGACTAATTGAAAGGTATATTGTTTGGATTATCCTCCCTCCCTTTTCCTCTCTGTGTTTATCCTTACCATATTTCTTCCAATCATTTTTATTCAAACTTATTTTTTGTATGCTTGGGTTGGGTGATACCCAAGTTTGTTTGGTGATATATATATATATATATATATATATATATATATTAACATTCGCTTCCAGCTACTATGCTCATACACAATGATATGTCCCCAATATTTGTGGTGTGGGACCTCCCTGCCCCTTTCCAAAATTTTCTTTCAAACATATCTGGCTCATCATGGTGAAACATTGTCGAGAGCTGGTATCGCTGAACTGCATGCCAAGCCGTGCAATACAGTAAAAAATCGAGTTGTGTCACTAAATGAAACAAATTGCTACTTCACTTTTTGTGTGCTCTTTAGGTGTTTGGTTATTATTTGGTATACTTTATGGGGTTATGTTGAGGAATTGGACTTTGCGCATGTTGGACATTGTATCCATATTATATTATAATAATATAATCATATACAGGGGTAATTGAACTAACCTTCCATGAGGTTCATGGTAATTATATTTATTCCTTTCTAGATTGAAAAATTAATTCTACATCCCTTTATATTTTTATTTTTAAGGGTACTATTTGTATGGTCCACATATAAAATTGGGGTGGTATATGCACTTTTTTTTAATTTATTTTAAATGATGGGTATAAATATGTAAGAATAAGATATAAAGCAAATTAGATAGGTGTAATTATTCAATCAAGAAGGGTGCAAGTAGCACTAAATTATAAATATTTATTGTTCAAAATCTAATTTTTATATTTGAATATTATATAATCTCTTGTACTGTGCCTTAATTTTTGAAATTTTATGTTCCCCATAACTGTACTTTGACTTTCTTGTTCTATTTTTACTAGCAGTTTTGAGTGTGATTGACCGAGTGTTTTGGATGATTGCTGTTCATTGCATCAGTATGCATGTTAATATGCTACAAATTCTCTTGTTGACATTGTGCATATATTGGTTTAATTTATGTATGTCACTCTAAGTGCTCTGCATATATCATTTGGCTTCTAAAATTCTTCGCCTGGCAAATGTGGGGCTAATTTATTTTGCTTTAGCCTTATTTACTGGTGTGACCTGAATAAGATTGTGAGTTTAGCTCATTGGTTAGTATTGTTTCCTTAGCTAATTTTTCTGCTTTCTTTTTCATTCACTTTTATGAAATTTATACTTTACATGTAGCTATCCCAGCATCCTAATAGTTTTCATTCAAGTGAACTACTTATAAATTTTATTGATTTATTGCTTGGTGTGTGTATGTGTGTTATATTTCTTTTAGAAGGTGATGGACATGCTTCCAAAAGAGCTCGGATGCTGGTTGATGACAGTGAAGAAGATAGTGATTTTGAAGATGGCAGCCTGACAATTGAGAAAAATGAATCCACTTTTGAAGCTCTATGTGGTGATGCTACTTTCTCTGGGGAAGGAAGTGGCATTACTGATTCCATGGTTGGAAGCTGGGGTTTATTGGAAGGTCGTTTATTGGCACGAGTATTCCACTGTTTGAGGTCTGATCTGAAGTCACTTGTCTTTGCATCAATGACTTGCAAGCATTGGAGAGCTACTGTAAGGTCTTACAAAGTGGTCTCAAGGCATGTTAATTTGTCATCGTTGGGTCATTCTTGCACTGATTCCATAATGTGGAACATTTTGGTAGGTTCAGTTTATATTTTACATAAAACATTGTAAAGAGTTTTTCCTTGGCTTTCTTAACTAATCAGATTATTTGCTTGCAGAATGCTTATGTAAAAGACAAGATTGAATCTATGGTTCTAATGGGTTGCACCAATGTTTCTGCTGGCATGCTTGAGAAAATTCTTCTTTCATTTCCTGGTTTAACTACAGTAGACATTAGAGGGTGCAGCCAGTTTGTAGAGCTGACTCCTAAATTTACCAATGTGAAATGGATCAAGAGCCGGGGTTCACGCTTAACCAAAATTGCAGAGGAGCCACATAAAATCAGAAGCCTTAAACAGATTGTTGATCAAACTTCATCTCTTTCCAAGGTCAGCAGTTTTTGTATTAGGGATGATTTTGGTGAGTTGTCAGATTATTTTGATAGTGTGGATAAGCGAGACACAAAGCAATTTTTCCGTCAAAATTTGTACAAGCGGTCAAAATTATATGATGCTAGAAAGTCCTCTTCCATTCTATCTAGAGATGCGCGTACAAGACGATGGTCAATTAAGAAATCTGAAAATGGTTACAAGATGATGGAGCAATTTCTTGCTTCAAGACTGAGGGAAATTATGAAGGCAAACTCCTGTGACTTTTTTATGCCTAAGGTACAGCAATTGGTTCTGCAATAAATTAGTAAGTAACTATGACAGATTTATTTTGTGATTCACATTTCATTTTTTTTTCCTTTGCTTGTAGGTTGCAGAAATTGAGGCTAAAATGAAAAATGGTTATTACAGTGGGCATGGGTTGAGCTATGTCAAGGAGGACATCAGTAGAATGTGTCGGGATGCAATAAAGTAAGTCTTATGATTTTTATCCCACTTTTCTTAACAGAAGTAGTCAAAGAGATGTTGGCCATTTTTATCTGATTCTATGGCTGTTATTTGGGTGTCTGTGTATGAAATCATAGGCTTATGCTGACAAGAAGACAAAAGACCCTATTATCTCTTAGTAGTTTGGAAAAAATTTTATCGTGTACTTTACATGGTCAAAGTTAACTTGTTCTATGAAATAGAGGTACCTAAACCTTATTCGTCTTCTTGTCATGGAAGTTCATATATGTGAAGTAGATGTACCTAAACCTTAATTGTCTTCTTGATTTCTTGTCATGGAAGTTCAAATATTTGATTATTAGCTGTTGTTTTGCAGTTATACTATTATTTCATCCATGATTTGTTTGTAGGGCTTACATTAATCTTGGTTATTTTGTGTCCTCATATTTTCATGAAAATTTTTAAGATTAAAAGTTGTTGCTGGATGCTTTTGCTTATGGATTTGTTCATTAAACACAGGTTTCTTAGTTTTCGCCCATCATTTATTTAAATCTTAATGTATTTATTTTTTTATTGATTACAGAGCAAAGAATCGAGGTGATGCTGGTGATATGAATCATGTTATCACATTATTTATTCAGCTTGCATCACGGTTGGAAGGTAATTCCAAGTATGTGAACGACAGAGATGCACTAATGAAGATGTGGGGAAAAGACCCACCATCAACTCTCTGTTCTACTTCCTCTAAGTACAAGAAGAATAGATTGGTATCTGAGAGGAAGCATAGGAATAATGAAACACTAGGTGGTTTGGATAATAATGGGGAATATGCTTCTGATAGAGAAATTAGGAGGCGTTTATACAAGTTGAATAAGAAATTTTTGGACTCAGAGAGTGAGACATCTGATGACTTTGATAGATCATCCGAAGATGGAAAGAGTGATAGCGATGCTGAAACTGCTGATACTGAAAGTGACCAAGATGTCCGTTCAGATAGTCGAATTGGGGAGTCAAGGGGAGATGGATGTTTCACACCTGATAATGGGTTAGATTTTATCACTGATGAGCGTGAATGGGGGGCTCGCATGACGAAAGCAAGCTTGGTTCCTCCTGTTACTCGGAAGTATGATGTCATTGATCAGTATATTATTGTAGCTGATGAGGAGGATGTGCAAAGGAAGATGCGGGTTTCATTACCAGATGACTATGCAGAGAAGCTGAGTGCGCAAAAGAATGGCATTGAGGAGTCTGACATGGAACTGCCTGAAGTCAAGGATTACAAACCTAGAAAACAGCTTGAAAATGAGGTCATTGAGCAAGAAGTTTATGGAATTGATCCCTATACGCACAATCTTTTACTTGATTCTATGCCAGAGGAGTTGGATTGGTCTCTACAAGAGAAGCATTTGTTTATTGAAGACAAGATCCTTCGGATGTTGAATAAGCAAGTTAGGTATTTAACTGGAACTGGAAACACTCCAATGAGCTACCCTTTGCAGCCTGTTATTGAGGAAATTGAAAGGTATGCAGAGGAGCACTGTGATGCGAGAACAGTGAGAATGTGTCAAGGTATCTTAAAAGCCATAGAAGGTCGTCTGGATGATAAATATGTAGCTTACAGAAAGGTATATGATCTTTTGACTCATACAAAAATTTAATAGTTATCTTCCAATGGTTCTCTAGATTCTAGGGGTTCTCAAGTTTGTAGCCTTCTTTGAACTATTATGTTTCCTTGTTCTTTAACTGTCTAATAGTCTGGATCATGCAGGGGCTTGGTGTTGTTTGCGACAAGGCAGAAGGCTTTGGTGAAGATGATTTTGTTGTGGAGTTTCTAGGGGAGGTATGGATTTATATATATAATAATTTTAATTATTATAAAAATATACAATTATATAATATCTATACTAATTTGTACTAATATATAAAGGAGATATTCTTTTTAGTAACTACTTTGGTCTCCACATTTTGTTGAGTATTTTACCCTTCTGTTTTAAAAAAATAAAAAAAAAAATATTTTAATCAAATTCAAGAACTTGAAACTAATGGACTAATTATAATATCTGTTAGACCAATATACTTTTATTACTTAATTTTTATTTTTATTTTATCTTTTCGTGCCTCGACCTCACTAGTTTTATAATGAAGACTAAAAATATTGGCATTAAAAATATAAAAAAAAACTATATCTTCATGATATTTTCCCAATGCAGCTTTGTTTATGAATGTACAAGCTTTATATGCTTACTTAGCAGGTTTTTTGTATACTAATATTATAATTTGGGCTTAGGACCTAACTCAACTCTGGCATGTAAAATGAGAATTGCCCAAGCCTTACAAGGATTACATTGGTCATATCCTTAGTCAATGTGAGATCTCAATACTCCCCTCACACCCAAGATTAGACATTTAGAGTGTTGACAAATGCGGGTGACCCAATAACATAACACTCCTCAAGCTTAGGAATAGACATCTAGAGTGTACACATACATTTGGCCCAAAAATGGATCTAGGATAGATTTCGATACAATCTTATAATTTAGGCTTAGGATTTAATTCAACTCTAAAAAACTTGCTTGTAAGGATTATATTGACCATATCTCTAGCAATGTGGATCTCAACAAATGTCAAAGATCTAGAAAATAATGTATCTATTAGATTGTGGATAATTGTGTGCTTGTGATGTTCTATGTTTCCCATCATGATCAAACTATATATGATTGATTCTCTGCAAACCTAGGTCATGCATTTTAACATATTAGGAGGGTATGAGGTGCAGATGCTTAGTTTTTGGTGTTTTCCTGTAACATTGTGGCCTTAAATATTGTTCTAATTTTCCTCGTGTCATTTTATTTATCATTTCCTCCTCAAGGATCTAGAATATTTCTGGATTTGCTAGCTTAAGTTTCACCACAAAAAATATTAGAATGTCTCAAGGACAATGTATGCTTATACATGAGGTGTTTATTCTTTTAAATTGACATGTTGTCATAGTTCAGTGCATCTTCTTTGTATAAGACTATCTTGTTTAGAAACCTAGTCTGCTCTCTGGAATCACATGCCTGTATGATTTTGTGATAACTAGGCATTGCTAATGACATTATTTTTATTAGGTGTATCCTGTGTGGAAGTGGTTTGAGAAACAGGATGGGATTCGATCTCTGCAGAAAAATAGTAATGATCCAGCGCCAGAATTCTATAACATCTACCTGGAAAGGCCAAAGGTGCCTATTTGTTATTTCAAGTTATGGATTTGCACATCTTTCAGGTTTCTGTACTAATGTAATCTTCAATTTACATGACAGGGTGATGCTGATGGGTATGACTTGGTTGTTGTTGATGCCATGCATAAGGCTAACTATGCCAGTCGGATATGTCATTCATGCCGACCTAATTGTGAAGCAAAGTCAGTTTGGTCTTCTGTAATTTTTCCTAATCTGTGTGCTGACTTGTTAAACCCTGATGCTTGTTCTGGTCTTTCAAAGCAAGTTTTCTTTGCTATTTTAGTGCACCACATGGATTTTTGGGGAACTACATATTCTTCAAAAGATTGTGTGCACTCATTTACCAACTGCAGTCAAGATAGTTTTGTTGTACTTGTTAAATCATTTTTTCTTCTTCCATTTACATAATGTGCATATGAGCAATGAAGAATGACATTATAAAATAATTGAGTTCTGCAATCATGTTAGTGTGGCTTCCTTAAAAAATATAGTACTTGTTCAACGGTGATATCTGATGACCAAATAATTGTTTTTTTGACATTTCAAAATCAATTTAAATGTATTTTTTATTTGGACAATTCTATTTTCAAGATTTTCAAAATTTGTTAAGGCTATTATTAGGATAATTTAATGAATATTGAGCATTTAAATGCCCAATTCTTCAAACATGATTATTGGTGTTGGATCCACTTTTAAATTGAAAAAAAAAATTGCATTCATAACATTATCTTATTAAGGTTAAAGGATTAATAGCTTGTGTTTATTCATTCAAGGTCATCTGATTATGGAAATTCAGATGTAAATAAGGCAACTAATAACATTTATGACCAAATGACCATATTTTCTTCTTTAAATTGATAAAAAAATCATAGGTTGCTTTTTAGGTAACATTTTTGTATATCGTTGGTAGTTTGCATGGGTATGGATAATCGACATGGTATGATTACATTAAGGTATCTTGAATATAAACATCTAAAACTATATTTTGTATATATTAGGATATATGCTATATAATTAATGACATCAGAGGGTATAGCAGAGTTTTAGAATTGTTCTAGCTACTTACTGTTGTAGTGAAAAATCCGTTTCAAATTTGTGCTCAACTAAAAAAATTTGTTTAAACCACTTTCTTTCCTAAATTGTTCCTCAAAATCCTCCAACCCCTCCTCACCTATCACATGTCTTATTGCCATTTGCATAACTGTCACAGATTTAGACAGTGAATCTGATATTTAATTAACTGACAAATTCATATAATTTTTCTTTGATTTGATCCTTAAGAATGCCTCTTATATTCATTAGTTGATGGTATTTTACATTTTTAATTAATATATGTTTTATCCCTAATTAACCATTGCATTTTTCAATTGTGTTTCCAGAGTTACTGCTGTTGATGGTCGTTATCAAATTGGTATTTATAGTGTTCGTAAAATTCAACATGGTGAGGAGATCACTTTTGATTATAATTCTGTTACAGAGGTGTGTCATGTCAACCTTCACTTTCCAACCAACAGAACAATATATATCTGCTTTATAACTTTATCTAATAAATACCTGTTCATCTCATTGTAGAGCAAGGAGGAATATGAAGCTTCAGTTTGCTTGTGTGGTAGCCAAGTTTGCCGTGGGAGCTATCTAAATCTGACTGGCGAAGGAGCTTTTGAAAAGGTTTGGACTTGGCAAATCTTTAACTTTTAGTTCCTAATAATAATATATAATTATAAAGAGAAAATAGAGCAAGCATGTGTCAAAATAGAGTTCGCATTGGTTTGGACACTCATCAGACACCACTACACAGTTCTTTTCACGTTCTTTGTTTTGTGTGTGTATTTGTGTTATATGACAAGTGATATACTACTATAGTTAGATAAGTTGAAGCCTAGAAAGTAGAGATATATACACAGCCAAGGTTATTATAATTGGGATTTTACCTTAAATCTAGTAGCAAGGAGATAAAAAATCACGAATCTTAAGTCGTAAATTGAATTATGGGATTTTAAAAATTCATAATACATTTTCATAATTCATATTCCATACATTATTTTCATCATTCATAACCCTTAAAGTAATAAAAGAAAACCTAAACACCAAAAGCAAATATTAATACTCAAATCCTAGAATCTAGTTGTGGCTGTGTGGGTTCAGACAAGAAGAGCATAAGAATTAAGGAGAGGTTAGGTTCTAACAAACAACAGGAAAAGCCAAAAAGTGAAAAAACTAGAGCTGTCTAGATGGGCTGCTCGACCCAACTTTTATTCGGGCAATTTTTTGTTGCCGTGTCTGGCCTGGTCCACTGGTTTGCAAGGTTGGGCCAAATTGGCCCATCCGCTTGACTATTTTTATATGGCCCATGTTTTTTCTGGCTTGTGGGGTCAGATTGATCCAATTTTCTATTATATGCATTTTAAAAGAAAAAAAAATACTGGGCCAAATAGGCCTGGTACTTTTTGGGCCTAAAATTTCATTGGCTCAGCCCGGCCCATTAGATCAGATCAATTTTGACACCTCTAGAATAAACCCAAGCCTGCATGGCAAATGGAGGTTCGAATAAAAGGATGCATGGAGGAAGAATGACGACTTAGATGGAGGAAGAACGTCAATGGCTCAGCCTCAAGCAGAGGAAGAATGGGGAAAGAAGAACGCCTGGAGAATAAAGGAAGAACTGCAAAGGAGAATGAAGATGAATAATGATTAGAGTTCACAACTTACCAAATTTTAGAAGAGAATGCTGCGTATAGTGTTGGGGTTGAATCTAGACAGAAAATAAAAAACAGGTCAGCAAACAATGGATTGGGTCAAATGTCCAAACAATTTGCTGGTGTAATCATTAAGTTATATGATTTTTGCAATTTTGGGATTTGAATTGTGATTTTACACGATTTTTTGTATCTCATCTTCAATTATAACTACGAATTGAATTGTTGAAAGGGATTGCAATTGTAAAATCAGGGATTTTACAATAACAATTTTAACTACCATGATCACGGTTGAGCACTGTATTAAGTCCCATCACACTGCAACAGTGGGTGGTGCTGGTGCATTTGCTATCCCTGTGTCAGCGATCATTGTCACAGCAGATTTGAGTCATGGCCATTTTCAGTGTCAACAGTGGGCAAAGTGGTCACTTTCCAAAGAGGCATCAAGTTTTCAGTTTTTTGGCGAGGCTGTAACTTCTGATGAGACAACCTAGAGTCTAGGTCGAGACATTTTTGATTTTTTGAAAGAAGATGGTGGATTGTAGGAGGCAACAGCAGCAGTGAGAAAGAGGCTAGGAATGTTTTTCTGAAAGTAGATAGTGGATTAGGAGGTGGCAAATGATGGGAGAAAGACTATGGTTTCTATTGGTTTTTGGGTAAGAGTGGGGTATTGGGCTTGAACCCTAAATTGGGTGGCTCCTTTCCAAACAGTCCAACAATTGGGGAGTTTTTTTTTCCCTCCTTTTTTTAATTTATAATTAATCACATACTATTATAAAACTATATAGTACACTGTAATATTGAAAAAGTATTGATACATAATTATTTATTATATAATGTTATATGATATGGACAAATATATAACATAAGTAATATATAAATATGTAAACAGAATATATATAAATAAAAAAGTAAAAAGTTAAGTAAAATTAATATAATAATCAGAAATATAAATATAATAATAAGAAGAAAGAATATAAAGTATTTTTTGACTAATAAACATATTGTTATGTATGTGAGTGTGTGTATTGGCAATGGCAATATGGCATTTTGGGGGTGGCTTCTCTGTGCCACTATCCGCTATTGAATATTGATTACTATGCGGCAGACACAAGGACATAATGCATTTTTAAAGATATAGGATATAGCATGGCTAGGATACATTATATGAAAAAGTAAAATGAATATTTTATAATATTATAATCAAATATCGATCAATAGAACAACATATCCTGAAACGTGAACATACAAATCCTTGACATAAAGTTGTAAATTTATCTTTAACATATAATTATTAAATTACCATTATTTATCCTATTTTGCTGATCCATTACCGTTTTTCAATAATTATATATTTGCTTCCATTTAGGCATTTGATTGTTCGTTAACTGTTTGTACTGGTGCTCTAAATTTATTTTTAAAATTAGCCATATCTCTAATCCATCGTTGTGTGGTATTGGTTTCCTTTGTCATACTTTGTGATTCTTTGGGGAAAATGCCAGTAGTCTTCAGTGAGTTAACTAGACATGAAACCATAGAATGAGGATTGTTGTAACAGGTGGAATAGTTGTTGTCTTATTTACTATTATTTTGTCTGTCCTGTCAGGTACTGAAGGAGTGGCATGGAATTCTTGATCGTTATTATTTGATGCTAGAAGCTTGTGAATTAAACTGTGTATCTGAAGAGGACTATAATGACTTGGGAAGAGCTGGTTTAGGCAGTTGTTTGCTTGGAGGCCTGCCAGATTGGCTTGTTGCCTATGCAGCTCGCCTTGTACGTGCCTTGTTTCTTTTGTCTTGTCTTTTTTATTTTTATTTTTAAAGTTTTTGCTGTTATTTAATTACCTTGTTATTTTAGTTTCTGACTTGTAATTTATTTTATTTTTGATCTTGTGAAGGTGAGATTTATCAATTTTGAAAGAACGAAACTTCCTGAGGAAATTTTAAAGCACAATCTTGAAGAGAAAAGAAAATATTTTTCAGATATCTGTCTTGAAGTTGAAAGGAGTGATGCAGAGGTTCAGGTGTGCTTTCTGTTTTTCTTCCTATGCTTTATTATTGTAAGACAGCTAGTTTAAATAGCTTTTAATTCTTTCCGAGTGATGTAGAGGTTCAGGTGTGCTTTCTTTTTTTCTTCCTATGCTTCATTATCAAAAGACGACCAATTTAATTAGCTTCTATTTTTTTCTCTTTCTGTTATGATTCAGGCTGAAGGTGTATACAATCAGAGGCTTCAAAATCTTGCTGTCACTCTTGATAAGGTGATTCATTTTTATGAATATTTGCATTTAGAATTTTATTGTAAAAGAGAAATGCCAAAGGTCAACTTTTTGGTATAGATCATTGTTCACTAGAATCACTGGATCAATTCTTTTTAATATTGGAAGCTGCTTGGCTTAGTAGTTCATAGATTGTCAAGAATTTTGGATCTCATATTTCAAGCACTTCACAGTTACACTCTACAATGTAACGGGAAGTGGATCGTGTTGGTATCAATGTAGTAAATTTTTGTTTTCTTCTGTTTGAAGCAAAAGTTAAATCTTTTAGTGGTTTTACAGGTAAGGTATGTTATGAGATGTATTTTTGGCGATCCACTGAAAGCTCCACCTCCTCTTGAGAAGCTCAGTCCTGAAGCAGTTGTTTCCTTCCTCTGGAAAGGAGAGGATTCATTTGTTGAAGAGCTTCTTCAGTGCCTGGCCACTCATGTTGAAGAGTCTACTTTGAATGATCTCAAGTCCAAAATTAATGCTCGTGATCATTCAAGCCCTGGAGATATTCAAAAGGAGGTTCAAAAATCTCTTTTGTGGTAAGTGCTCATGCTTCTAGTTTGTTTTATGTAAATTTTATCCTGTTAGAACTTGCAATCTTTACATTATGTTTCTTTCCCCCTTTCTAAAGGTTGAGAGACGAGGTTCGAAATCTTCCTTGTACATACAAAAGTCGGCATGATGCTGCTGCTGACTTAATTCATATTTATGCTTATACCAAGTACTTCTTTAGAATAAGGGTATGTTCTACTGTGAATGCCTATAAACTTTTATATGGTTGAAAACTTTTCTTCTCTCTTCCTGTCATTTTTAATTTATATTTACCATTAATTATTTTTTTTCATGTAGGATTATCAAACTATTACTTCACCACCTGTCTATATTAGTCCACTTGACTTAGGTCCTAAGTATGCTGACAAATTGGGAGCAGAGTTTCAGGAGTATCGAAAGATATATGGTGAAAATTATTGTTTAGGGCAACTGATTTTTTGGCATAATCAGAGTAATGCAGAGCCAGATTGTACTCTGGCTAGAGTAAGCAGGGGTTGCTTGTCATTACCAGACATCAGTTCCTTTTATGCCAAAGCTCAGAAGCCTTCAAGGCATCGTGTTTATGGTCCAAGGACTGTGAGATCTATGCTGTCAAGAATGGTTAGTTATTTTGTATTTGTGTTCTCATTTCTAACCTTTTTGGGGGGGGTGGGACATGACAATTAGGAAATATTTATCTGTGGAAGATATTATATTTCTGTTGAATAACATGTTTTACATATGTTAATGTTTGTAGATGAGAGCGAACTTTAAAAACTGGGAAAGTGTATTATTGAATCATTCTGAACTGTACAGGGGAGGTATATCTGTGTGTGTATGTATATATATGTAGAGGACACTACATGTAGATGGGTCTAACCAACTGTAACTGAAATACAAGACAGGTGTAACTGACTAAAGGATACTGTAGCTACTCTAACAAGTGATTAGTTAGCTGATATATTCATTAATTCTCTTCAAGGTTCTAGGGGTGAATATATTTGTAACAAGATTGGCACATAGGACATATATGCTCTAGCTTGAGGTAGTGTTGAATAACATATTTTACACATGTTTATAATTGTAGATGTCAGTTACTGTAAATTAGCGATTTGGTTGATTCCCTTTTTATTTATGCTTATACAGTAATTACTCATTATAAATAACATACATATGTGTGCCCTAGTGGTGATTAATTAGCTTGTTTGTTTATTCAGGAGAAGCAGCCCCAGAGACCTTGGCCCAAAGATCGGATATGGTCATTCAAAAGTTGTCCGAAATTTTTTGGCAGTCCAATGTTAGACTCTGTAATTAAGAACTCTCCACTTGACAGGGAGATGGTTCAGTGGTTGAAGCACAGACCTGCGATATTCCAGGCCATGTGGGACCAATGAATTTTTGCGTGAAACCCTTGTTAGAGATTAGGGAGTGCTTCATCATTCAGAAGTCAGAACTGCCTGCCTCTTTTAGCGTGGGGAGTCTAATTATTAATCCATCATAATTTCTTCTTTCGCTTTCTCCTTCATTCTTCTGTACAGTTTTCTTTACCTTTGATTTGTAACTCATTTCGTTGTAGGGCATTATTTTACTCTTTCTAATGTGAAATGAAATTAAGAAAAAAAAAAGGTTTAATTCAAGGCATTGCTGTCTTCTCCTCTTGTCTGTTAATTGACTTGAGTCAATCCTATGTTGAAATGTGGAGTTCTTAATGTTTCTTTTGCGTTGTCCTCAGCTTTTGAACATGAGTGGTAAAAGTATGACCACAAAAGTCGACCATGTTTAGTAAGTGATTCTAATGTATGAATTACTTGACGGGGGGAATGTGATCTTTCAAGGATCTTAGAGATATGAAATAAATAATTAACCCCATATTTGGAAGACTGCACACTAGTGTATAAAACGGGTTTTGTGAAGTTTATGCACCTACAGTCAAAAGAGACGAATTCGTGAGGATGGGATCATTTTAGCAGTGGAAAGTCTCTGGTGAACTGTGAAGCGAGTATTTAATGTTCCTTTTAACTCGTAAGACTGATGAGATGCTTGAGTTTGTAGGACGGTATACATTTGGAATGGGTATTCAAGTTCTCACAAATTTTAGAATTTTGCTAAGATTAATTACTTTGAAAGACTATTGCAGACGAATGCAATTAGTGCCAACTTATATGAGAAAATAATTTATGTATTGAAAATGTATTTTTTTTATGTTATCTAATTAAAATTTGTTATGTATAGTAAATTTATTTTTATAAAAATTACTTAAATGTTACGATATTTATGATTGTTTAGTGCGTGTTTGGTTTTGATTTATAAACGTAATTTTTCTTTCTCTCTCCACGTTTACAAGCAAATTTACGTGGAAGCTTCAATTTATTGCTTGCTTCCTATAAACGTGAATTTTCACGTCCAAAAGCTGAAGCAAACACACGCTTAATAGTGTATAGTTATTAAACTCGACTTATATTTGTTTTTCCTTTTTGGTCTGCTTTGTGTTCCTAGTTACCGATTGTGTATCTTAAGATTAGTGTTGTGGTTATAGTACAAAATACAACTGAGTTTGAAATGTACCGCGTGTTTGAATTCGCGTCAATAATTCACGTATCGACGAATTTGACGCGGAAGCAAGATATAATAGTTTCTTATTTTCACGTTTTGTACGCACGTCGAGTTCACTAGACGTCAATCCAAACACGTGCATATTTGTTAGGAAAAAATAATTATACATTTTGCTAGAGTATCATTTGTAGGGATTGTGTTGAGATAATGGATGATTGTCGTATATTGCATTTTGACCTTTATTTGATATTATAATTGTACATTTTGTACTTTTAAGAAACTTTGTTAACCCTTGGAAATTAGTTATTTTTTGCAATTTTTGGATTATTCTTTTGTTTATTTTATTTTGATGAAACTTGTCAAGATTGTGTTGAGATAATGAATGATTGTCGTATATTGCGTTTTGACCTTTATTTGATAATATAATTGTATTTTTTACTTTTAATAAACTTTTTTAGTCCTCGGAAATAGCTTTTTTATTACAATTATTTAGTTTTGATTTTGGTTCTTTTAAATTTTTATTTATTTTTTATTCTGCTAAATTTTGAAACATTATTTTAATTCTTAATAATTAAATTTTGATTTATTCTTATAAAATAATTTTTCTTTGTTTTTAATCCATTTAAGATTTAAAATCATTTTTATTTTATTTTTAATAGTCATTTTAATATAGATAAATAATAATTATTTTAAAAGATCTCATTACAAGAAATGTTACACAAAATTTTTATTATAGATATAATATATGTAGATATAAATTTATTTAATATATAACTACACATGATTTTAATGTTGATTTTGAATGAGATGTAACATGTATCGTATGTCACTATAGTCTTTTTCTACACTTTTTAACAATATACTAACATATGTTATATCCATAATATAAGTAAAAGTAGTTTCTAATAACAAATATTGTGTTATTATAAAGTGTGTTTATATGACATTTTTTTGTAGTGTCTACAAGAAATTTTAGAAGTGTCAAACATCAAAATGACATCACTAATAGTTGTGGAAACACCTAAAATGATCACATAATCTTTTAATAAATAATAAATAGTTAAAAATGATCACATAAAAATAAGGATTAAAAATAATAATTTCAATTTTAAAGGGATAAAAAAGTAAAGAAAATTTTTTACAAGAACCAAAATCAAAATTAGTTAGTTTTGTGGAGAATAAAAATATATTTAAGTCAACTTATAAACTTTAAGTTAAAAAATAAAAATTTATAAACTAACTAATTGAATTAATTGAAAATGTTTAATGAAATTAGCTCATTAGTTAGCTAGGCTCGAGGTTTCACTCATGTTAGGTGTCAATCATCTTGCCTATATGTGGTTCACTTGATTAACGAGACTATATTGACTAATCATAGGTATCATCATAGTAGTCCCAAACCACAAGGGCAAACACAAGGTAAGCTAGTGATACAAAATTATTTTTGTACAAGAACATGCAACATAAACAAAATAAGATAAACATCATTTATTAAATCGTATCATGTCTCATCATACAACTTAAGGCACTCAAACAATGTGTATAACTAGGTAACTTCATTATAGATACAATACAACATAAAGTCATTAGACAACATCACACTCACAACTTTCATCCAATAACAACTTCTACATCTTTACACTTTCAATTTAACCACTTTTAGTATGCACGTATACACATCATTAGACAACATGTACAATTATATTATCAACACATCATAAATAGCATAAAACAACACAAACATACATTCGACTACCATCCACCACAACACCTTCAATAGAGCGACATAATCTACAAACATATAAATACAATTGATGCATTGTCACACATATCAATTATGAAGATCTCCTACAATTGAGGTGAGTAGTTTAAGTGGTTTGACCTTATCGAATCACAACGACTGATATAAAACCAGAAACAATGACTAACATTATGGTAAAAAAAATCGGTTGACACTAAGGTCAAAAACAACGGCTAGCATAAGGCTAGAAACAATGACTAACATAAATTAGATTGATTTATCAGGTTTTGCCACTTAAATAAGGAAGTATGGTACTATGTTAGGATAAAAAAATTTGGATATGAGCCTATTATGGCATTAATCTACAACACTAAGTCACCTATGGAATTAGTCAACTGACTACCCTCTAAATACCATAATCTTCTGATACTAGGTTAGAGACTAAGTTCCCAACCTGATACTTTACTCGGTTGGTCACTTGTAATCAGTATAACTCGACTTGATCCCTATACTGTGGTCGCTTTATACACATGTGTCTTGACCTTGCCCATACATGGATTACCACATAGAACCTAAAGGAAACAATTGAAAACAACGTACCCATTCATAAGCCAACTTACTTACTGAAGGATTCACCACAACATATATCCACACAATGGGATATTAAAGTTCAAAAACATTTTTAACTCTCCTCTAGTTTCTACGTATTGTAGCTAAGATATGTATCTAACTCACATATATATAGCTTATCAACTTAACAATTTATTCATCTTTCAACATTCAACTTAACAGCTTTAACAACATGCAACATTCAACTTCACATCATGTCATATTAAATAACGTACATCTTTACAACATTCACATCTTTAGAAAACAACATCATAAATCTACTTAAGCAACTATAACGACTTACAACTTTACAACTTTCAACTTTAACAATTGTCAGCATCCATCTTACAACTATAAGACAACTTAAAACATCAAAGTAATATAGCAACTCAACATCAAAGTAGCTTTACAACTTTAAGTATACATCAACATAAATAACATATTGACAATCAACTGAAAACAACCAAATAATTTAACAACTGAATAACTTAAGACACAACTTACAACATGCATAGTAGTTTCAACATAACGACTTCAATCACAACTTAAAACAACTTTAAACATCCTCATACATCATCATCCATATAAAAAATTCATCATATAATAACTTGGGACATCGTATATTACCGTATGCTATGAAGGAATTGACACATATCATTTTCAATATGAAATCAACACTAAGCATACAACGTCAACTTCCATAGAACAAAACATAATTGGAGTTCCACTATTCTGATTGAACTCATCTTTATCTCATATGAACGGGAAAAAGATTTTCTACAACTTTAATGAAGAAATCAGGTTTTAATTCCATCATCTACCATGTTGAAAATTGTAAAAATCGCAACAGTTTGCCTAAATACTGACAACTTGACCTTTGCTCACTAAAAAAGTCATAACTAGAGTTTTAGACCTCCTTTTTAGGTGATTCCAACGTCAATGGAAAGCTAAAATCCAAGGCTACAACTTTTATGAAGACATAAAGAACAAATTAAATCATTTACTCCCACCAATATAGCCCTTATTCAGCGCTCTATTGAGAATTCCGTTGAAACACTTTTGTTAATATTTGTAAACTCGTTTAATTCTATCAACGGTCTCAAACACGACAAGTATACCGGCCGTTCAAGTAGTAAAAATATCGTATCCATAGGGATTAGAAGGTAAAATAAGAATTTATTGACTATTCGTGACTAAAGAATAATTCCAATTTGTAGTTTGTCATGTGAATGTGAATTAAAGATCATGACTACTGGAATGAAAGCTATAAAAATATTTGTTTGAGAGTAGAAAAGGTTAGAAATGATATTGTGGTATTGTGAGGTTGTGGGGGTCAGATTTCACCAAACGTAACACTAATGTATCCTTAATCTCTTGTTACATACATTGCTTAGTCAACCCAAGAGTTTACTCAAACCTAATCCCTTAGAGAAAGAGCCTAGGTGCGGATATTGAATATCAATCCCTTGAGTACCCAATATCTACACCCGCATTACGGGCTAGAGTTTAAGACTACTAATGGGGCAAGCTCTATCCCTAGATACAATCACCACTAGGCATATGTTTCAGAACTAGTTTCAATGGTATTTCCCAATACTCACTGGAACCTTAAATCATGCAAAGGGTGATCAATCCAAAGCAAGCATTAAGAATAGAAACAAACACAACAATGAATGAACAACATATATATATATATATATCATAAGAAAACGTAAGGATTACAATAGAATTCGTTGGTTACATCTAACCCCACAAAAATGGGTGAAACCACTCAAGACAATGAGGGCAAAACAAAAATAGAGATGGAAGAGGAAATGAAGAACCGAAGGAAAGATCCGCACACGAACGATCCCAAGCCCTGGGAATCCCTTCCGCAGCTCCTGGAGGCGCCCAATGTGAGAATGGGGGTTTCTCCCCCGAAAATGGCTTCAAATACGGGCCATGGAGATCAGATTAGGGTTTCGCGCCTGGCGTGTAAGTCTTCGCGCCCGGCGCGTACTCTTCTGTGCACTTTCTGCCTCAGTGTAAGCCCGGCGCAATTTCCTTTTACGCCCGGCGCGATGTCTTCTAGAGAGTTTCAAGCACTCTCTGTCTCGACCACGCCCGACGCGTGTATTCTCTCGCCCGGTGCCATGGCTTCCAGGCTCTGTTCTTCTCAAGCCCGGCGCGAGTCATCTTGCGCCTGGCGCAATTTCTTCTCTGCTCCTTAGCCTCTTTAGTTTCCAATCCTATGGATCTTCAATCCTCAAGGCCCTAGCTCAATACCTGCACAAAAAATGAGGTGTATTAAGGTATTGTTAGCTAAATTTGGGTTAGTTATATCTGCACACAAAATGAACCAAAAAGAGAACAATTATATTGCAATGGTTCAGAGGATGAGTGGAATTCGTTCAATAAGTCTCATCCAAAAAGAGGTAAAATTGAGACTTAACACGCTCCAACGCCAACTCTTGGCCAACACAACTTTTTCCACGGCTACAATGCCCAACCACGACTATAGCGCTGAGTCTCAACCATCCCAATTTTTCCATAGCTACAACGCTGAGCCAAGGCTGCAGCGCTGAGTCTTAGGCATACCATTTTTCCCCATGGCTGTAGTAGTGAATCACGATCGTAGTATTGAGTGCAAAATTTTCTTCATTTCCATGGCTTCTACCTTCGATTCTCACCTTTTCTTCACCAATTTTTCTCCTAAACATGATCTACACTCATTATCTCTACTAGATTCATTCATGCAACTCAGAAAACCACAAAAAGAACCACATGCAAGCATCAAAAACTCAAAGAAATCACCAACATTTCAACCTTTCACCAAGAACACCAAAACCCTAATTTTCAACATGCAACCCCTTTGAATTTATCCCTACAACTACAAAATTTTGAAATTTCATCAACAATAAGTTTTTAATTCATTCAATAGTTCAATGTTTCAATCAAAATCCAAGATTCTAGCTTCCCTTACCTTTTTGGAGAACCAAAATCTACCAAGAGGAGAAGAGAAGATGAAAAAACTCTACTTGCTCCGTACGATTTTGAAAACAATCCGTAACTCAACAACTCAAACTTCTCCATTACTCTAGCTAACTCTATTTTGAGTTGATCCCAAGAGAAGAAGAGAAAATGAAGAAGAAAGAATTGCTCCAAGCTAGCTCTGTACTCAATTCTGAATGAAAGAAAAGAACGAAAAAGAAAGAAAAAAATTGGTTCTCACTCTCTAAAATGATCGTGAATAGAGTGTTATAGTAACGACCTGCTAAATGACTCAAATTTATTTATTATTATTTTTTTAAAAAAAATTAAAAGAAAAAATTAATATTTTAAATGAGGTCGCTATGGATAATTATTTTTTTTAAAAAAATAATTAAAAGGATCATTTCATTTAAAATATTTTTATAATTTGTAAAAGATAGGATCTTTCGTTTATAAAATATATGCATGAGTAAACTTTAAATAAAAAAAAGTCACTCGTATAATTAAATAAAAAACATTTGTAAAAAAAATAAAAGTTTTAACATTTTTGCAATGATCTGACCTAAAAAAGAGTTTTGTTAAAAAAAGTGCTTGTAAAAACAAAAGTCTAACCCACTCTTATTTTTATTTTTATTTAATTTTTTAAAAGTTATTTTAAAAAAAATCCTGAACACTCTTTTTTTGAAAAAAAAAAAAAAAACTTCAACGTGTTTTTAAAAAATTGGGATAACAAAAAAAGGAGTTCAGGATGTGTGAGTTATTGTGAACTTTTTAGCACTAAGTTTGATTCTTAATAATTAAAAAAATAAGAATAATTGGAAGTTAATGTGTATGGACAAAAGAAGACTTTGTCCATTTCTCCAATTTCTTATTAATGGGACTTAAAATTTAATTTTATATTTATTCTTGGAATTATTAAATATATCGATAACGATTTCCTATTAGGTTTTTTTAAGAACCTATTAGTTTTTTTTTCTTCTTAGTTACTGTAATTAAGATAATAATAATTTTAGTTTTTCTGGTTATCCCAAGTAGGACAATAATTTAGATTTTCCTAATTAATATGATTTAATATTTCCTAATTACCTTATTATATACTCAATTATAATAATAATAATAATAATAATTATTATTATTATTATTATTATTATAATTATAATATTAGATTTCTCTCTTCTACTAGTTACGAATATTACACTTCTCTTTTTTCTTAAGCTAAAAATTATAGTCTTCTCTTTTGAAAAATTTCAATATATAACATTTTATTCATTTTTTTAAAATTTTTCATTAAAATTTTGTTAGTTTTTGTTGCAAAAAAATTTATTATCAAAATACCCTTACACTAACATCCCTTCACAAATATAAATATTACACCACCCTCTCTTATGTTAAACTAAACATTTTTCTCCTTAACAAATTTAAATATATTACATTTTAATAATTTATCTCTTAATTTATATATTTAATTATTATTTTAAATTTTTTAACAAATTTTGCTAAATCAATTATATATTTTAAAAAGATATTTTTCATTATTAATTACAAAATATTTCAAAGTCATATATCAAAATAGAAATAATATATATATATATATATATATATATATATATATATATATATATAAGTATAACAATATTGAAGACGATTATTAAAATTATATTTGATCAACGTAGTTAACATAATATTTTTACAAATATTTAACTAGAATAATATTTATTATAAAATATTAATTATATATATTAAAGGTAATATATAAGTATTAATTAAGGTATTATTTAATTGATTTTTTTTAATAATTCCTTTTAATATCTAAATAAATTAGTATTTTATAATGAAGTATTATTTATTATATTTAATCAATATAATGTTAAGATATGTATATTAAATATATACTTTTTAAATAACATTTTTATTTTAAAAGTTTATCATTAAATAAAATATATCTATTTAAAAATTTAATATACATATATATTAATTTATATTATATATAATTTATTTTATAGTTTTATTTTATTAAATTAATTTTAATTTAATTATATAATTTATAATCTTTTAATCAAGTGAATGAATGAAAATGAACTAAAAATATTTTTTTTTTTGAGGGGAAACTAAAAATATTTTAAAAATATATTTTAATATAAATATATTTTTTGACAAATGATTAAATGAAAAAAAATATTTTTATGAATAATTAAATGAAATATATTTTTTTTGTTCATAAACATGATCCATATAGTGTTCTAAAACAAATAATCAAAGATTAATTTATGCTTGCGAAACATGAATTCCATTGATTAAGTGTTACTTCAACAAAAATAAGAATCGAATTAGAAAGTATCAAATTAACTTCTTATGTTCCAAGTAGACCTTATAACTACTAGGTCAAGAGGTTTAGTTAATTAAAAATATAATAAAAAAATAATAATATAATACTCGTATCTTTAAAGGATAAAAATATAATTTACTTAATATTTTAACATATAAAAGATATATAATGTAATATTTATATTTCTAAAAAAAAAAGGAGTATAATTTACATTGATAATATTAAATTAAATAAACTAAATTATATATTTTAATATAAAAGAATTACATAATACTCTTATTTCAGGAGAGAATAGTGTTACTTAGGCTTCACTTATATATAAAACCATGTAGACCTGTCAAAATTAACATGACAATATCTTTCTTCACATACAATACATTTAGTTCCCCACAGTTTCTGATCTTAAACTTGGAACGAACAGTTCTCCCACCACACTAAATGGATAATCCTAAAGTAACAGGCCTTTTTCTGTGTCTCCTAATCGTAACCATGGATGTAGCAGCTGGGGTTCTCGGCCTACAGGCTGATGTAGGCCTAAACAAGGTATTCTTGAAGCTACCTACCTCTATTTCTGAAGAAATGTGTACAAAGATAACTTCAATGCAAAGTCTATGTACAATATTTTAAGTTTGAGTCTTGTTGTGGTCTTTGTAATCTTTTAACCGATAAAAAAAAATGTAAAATCTATGCTAATCTGTCAAAGTTGTCTTTAACAAGCAGGTTCAGAGAAAGCCAGTTCATAAGGCCTACGTGATGGGGTTGATTGCAACAGTACTTTTGGTAGTAGCCCATGTCATGGTGAATTTGCTATGTGCGTGCCCTTACATTGTGAAGACTTCATTCTATAGGATAGCCAGAGTGTTTTACCTTGTTTCAATTTGGTAGTGTATCTCTTTCTCTTTCACTATTATGAATCATTAATTCATTCACCAAACTTATATATAACTTTAGTTTTGTTTTCTCCTTTTGATTGTGTTAACGTTGTGGATGATCAGGGTCATTTTTGGTGTTGGATTGGTGTGGCTGGTGATGGGGACTATGGCAAACAAAAGGTCACCAGGTCCATATTTCTCATCCTATCGCCTCTTGCACGATGGTGGGGTGTGTTGTTTTCTTCACTCCATTTTGTGTTTTGCATATTACATTTTCGCCACCGTAAATCTGTGATGTGATCACAAATCAAAATAACTAGCTTTTAGAGGCCAAAATTAGTTATAGCATTAATTGGTATTTGTTAGGATTATTCTCATTTATTTCTAATATCGAGATTCCTGCTTTTTAATTTAATTGATAATGACAAGAGTCAGAATATATTTTTTGATTCATGGTCAGAAATATTTGATTACATTGTATATTAATTACTAATGATGGTGTAAGATTACATCCTCTCTCTTCTCTAGTTCCTTTACAATGATGTATGAAATAAGGTTTAATCTACATCTGGTTTATGATTTTTTTAAATTTTTAATTAAGTTTCTAATCTATGAAAAATTGTAAATGACTCTTTCATTTTTCAATTTTTTTTAATTTAGTCGTTATAATAAAAAAGAGTTGTTTGAAATATGTGAAATTTCAAAATATATATATATATATATATATATATATATATATATATATATATTCTCATACTTTGACAATCCTATCATATAGTACTATTTTATACTATCATTCATATGTGGTTTTGATCCCTATTCATTAAAATTTTTTTACAATTTAAAATTTTTTATGACTAGGGATATTATAGGAAAGAATTTTAATAAGTAGAGATTAAAATATGATACATATGAATAATAACATAAAATAACAACATAATATGATTGTCTAAATATAAATATATAAAAAAATATTTTGTAAAATTTCATATACTGTAAACAAATTTATAACTCTAGTGACCTAATTACATAAATGTAAACAAATTTTTCTTTCTTTTTTCCCTTTTTTTGGGTCAGTTAATATCTTAGAGTACTTTTGTAGGTTTTATTGAGTTTGTGTAAAGGGATTAAATATTTGACAATTTGGGATCTAAGATCGTGTGGTAAAGCATAGTGATGAAGCTCGTCTTTTTATTGAATAAACAAGTAAAATGAGTTAGGTCTTTTGCATCAATCATTTAATGCGCAAAGGACAAAGTGATTGTTGTCAACTATCGATTTACAATTAAGGTTTTTCATAGAGTATATCTACCGAAAACATAATCGTATATTTGTACATTTATTCCAAGATTTCATGGTTACGGGCTCGATGTTGGAAAAAGCCATTCACGCCAAGGTTGATAGTCATTTAAAATTCTGACCTTAAGACACTTTTCACATCAAGATTGATAGTCATTTAAATTCCAACCTTAAGATGCTCTTCACACCAAGATTGATAGTCATTAAAATTTTGACCTTAAGACACTCTTTACGCCAAGGTTTGTAGACATCAAAATTTTGACCTTGAGATGCTTTTCACACAAAGGTTTCTAGTTGCTTAAATTGAATTTGTAGACATAATAACTGGAATGCGGTAGTTTTATTATTGTACAAATAAAAAAATAACTTGCATCAATGACCGATATGAAATCGATACTTACATTATTGGAAAGGAAAAATAGTACTAGAAAAATAAATCAATGAGAAATTCAATAATAGTAGAATTGTAGGTTCATCGCATTTTATGTTTTGGGGACATTTTTCCACTATTAAGTGCTTGAAGCTTGTATGCGCCATTATTGAATGGTTGTTCAACCTAGTAACTCCAATCTATTTTGGGGAAAGTTTGTTTGAGAATTGATATTGTTGAGCCTTTTTTAACACTAGATCCCCTTTCTTGAAAAATCTTGGCAATACTTAAGAGTTGTACTTTCTTTTTGTTCGAATTTTAGCTATTACTTCCTTAATGTATGCTACTTATTGTATTTCCCCGAAAGTGTCTAAGTCAATTTTTATTTCTTCCTCTGAACCTTTATCATCCTCCCTTCTCTCATACTATCTACATAGCACCTCCTAGATACCTTTTCATCAACTACAACCATGCTTACATCGTTTCCCTCTAAAGGATACTTCATTTTAAGATATGGTGTCAACACCATTACCTTTAACTTTTTAAAAAAGGGAAACCAAGCAACATGTTATAAGATGAGGGAGAATTGACGACTAAGTATTTTACTGTGATAGATTTCTTTGAATGACCATCTCTAAAGGTTGTTTTCAATTCCATATAACCCTTTATTTCTACTTCGTCTCTTGTGAAACCCATGAGTACTCCCTCAAATGGTTAAAATCAGTATGACGGAATTGCTAAACCAACAAATGCATCCAAAAATAGTACATTCGTTGAGTTACCTTGGGCTACTAGCACCCTTTTAATGTTTCTGCTCATTATTGTGATACAAATCACCATCAAGTCATCCTCATGGGGAATTACCCCCTATTATCCTCGTTTGAAAATGTATCGGGTTCAATTGGGCAAGCCTCCCACACATTGTCAATAGTAAGAACAAAGTGAGCATACCTCTTTCTTGCTATCGATGTTGAACTGCCACCCACAAATCCTCTTGCAATAGTGTTGAAATCTCCCAACATAGGGTGCTCATGCTTGTCTTTTCTCTAACTAGAGCTCGTTTCCCCTAAGGTCAAATGATATCTACTATCTTGCGGAGTGGTCTACTCTCGCCTTTGGTCTCGTCTCTTAACATAATCCTTCATGTGTCCATTTCTAATAAATTGCTCCATTTGTCTAATAAGAGTGAAACACTCATCTATGTCATGATCGTATACGCAATGAAATTTACATAGCTTCATTTATCCATCTCTAGAATAAGATTTCCTTTTGGCGAAAAACTCAACAACTACGTGACATTCACATTCGATAGGATTTGGCATCGAGAAATGTTCAATGGTGCCAAATTTATTACCTCTCCAAAATTTGAGTTGCCAAATTTGGAGGCACCTTGAAAGTCACAATTTGGCTAGTATTCATTTTTATCCAATTGTTCCTAGCCTTCAAATGTTGGCTTCTAGTAGTAACTTGGTAACTTGCTCCCTCCCTTTTTTTAGTCTCTTTCTTTCAAGCCTCACTCTCTTTCACTTCAATATGACTAGAAACTTTCCCGTGTACTTTTGCCATACTCTCAATTGGTCTATGGACAAGGTATTCTAATAATGTCGTTGACCTAATACCTTTGTTGAATGCCACAACAAACATCTACTCATCTGACTTAGTCACCTTCATAGTGACCTGATTGATTATATTCAGCTACTCTTTTAAAGCCCCCCCTAAAAGTTGGTGTATATCAAGCAAGTCTGCAATTGTTAAAGGTTTTTTCTTGTGTGTCACAAATTGGACAACAAAAAGCCTTGACAAGGCTTTAAAATTGGTTACCAATCTATGTACTAATCAATTAAACCATTTCAACGCATTCGCTATGAATGTACTTATAAACAACTTGGAGTAAGTAGGGTCGAATCCTCTACTAATTAACACGTGGGCACTCGATATGTCATTAGACGTTTGTTAGCATCTTGAGACCCATCAAAAGGCCAGATCCTTGAAACGACCATATGTGTAGCCACCAACTCATGCTCAATGGCCTCTGAAAAGGGTTAAAACACCCTCGATGGTTCTACTCCTTCATCTACATTGCTTTGTTGTAGCGCTCCAATCTAGGCTTGCAATGTCCTTTAAGTTTCCTCTACTCTCTTCCTAAAATCCTCATTCTGGCAGCACATGGGCTCTTGGTCCTCCCGACACCATCATTTTGCTTCCTCCACTCTTATTTGCGCTTCTCCATTACCTCATTGTAAGATTTCTATGATAGCAAAAATTTCCCGCAACATAGGGTCATTATTTATCGCCTCTAGCTCCTTCTTGCACAAATGCTCCGCTTCCTCCATCCTCCTCTTCACTTCCTTGTTCTCTCATAACAATGCCATTATTATAGCCATGATCTCTTGCAACATGGGTTCATTGCTATGGAGATCAATGTCTTTGGCTTCTCTAGTATTTCCATCATCGATACCATTAGAGATATCACTATTACATCCAACTACATTGCTCCTTAGATGCCTCGTCATCATGAACTACTGCTCACGAACGACAACCAAGTTATAGGAAATAATTTTACCTGATTCCCCATGATAGGTGCCAAAACGTCCCGATTATGAGAATGTTACCAAAGAATCCTCAATGAGACCACCACTAAGGAAAACTAGTTACTATCCCAATCTAGAATTTTCAATAAGTGTAACTTGCCTCCCTGGAAAATGTGTCGGTATGTGGAACTGTCACTAAAGAATCCTTAGTGAGATGTCCACTAAGGAAACCTAGTTACTATCCTGACTCAAAACATTCAATGAGTGTAATCTACTTTCCTAGAGCCTACATATATTAGTTTCAAACCTAGACAGGGATCTCTTGATTTTAGCCTTAATCCCATGAATGGTGTCGTGCCTTTAATGTTATTAACGGTCTTTAAATATTAATCATTATGGTTATTATCATAATCATTTTGCAAATCATGAATGTCCAACTAGATTATCTTACATGCCATTAGACAAGTAAATAAAAAATAATTCATTACAGTGTAATATATAGGGGGACAAAGACCATACGAACTAGGTCCAAAATATCGACATTATTCTGACATATCATAAGTATTGAACCCTTGACCCAAGCATAAAAGTGCAAACAGGCTAAATATTGTAATATTCTTTATTGGTATGAATAGTTAATCAAAGAGAGACTAGTATGACACAATTAGTGTCATACTAATCGACTCTAATAATAAAATATTTAATTTTAAAAATGAATATTTAGTGACAATTAAGATAATACAAACAATTTTCTTTTATATATATAATTTTAGTAGCTTGAAGTTAAAAAATTACTTAAAATGGACAGAAATATTTTGTAGTATTTTAGCAACGGCCAACCGATGCTATTTAGTATCAATATCAAGACTGACAATTACTTCCTGACACTATTTTTTTTAGTCCAGAGTTATTTTATCTCAAAAGACAATAATATTTTAAAAATAAATTAACCCGATTATTTATTAGTTATATATGCTAAACCTTGTTAGGAGTAACTTGCGACTAACCGTTCTAGTAAAAGCAATGTGGCTGGTCGTCAAATGTTTGATTGATGCATAATTCAAACTAAATCAATTGCTTTTTCAATTTGCGTGATTAAAAAAATATAACCCTATAGTCAGAGAGTCAAGAAACTCACTCACCTATTCATATTTAAGTAAATGGCTATAGACATAGAATGAGCTGGTTTCTACTATAGCATCTCTGTCAAAGGAATCCAAGAGTGGGGAAAAAGAAGACAATAAAGCAAATTTAAAGTTTGCTCTGTGTGGACAAAAGAAACTTTTTCCTGCCCAATCTCATTCTTGTGCACTTATTTTATTCTTTATATATAATTATACACTCTAGTACATTTATTTCCCTTCTGCTTCTTATCTGCGGAGCACTTCTCCCACAAATGGCTAGAGTAGCAGGAATTTTCCTGTGTCTCCTGATTTTAATCATGGATGTTGCAGCTGGGATTCTTGGCTTCGAGGCTGAAATAGCACAAAACAAGGTATGCTTCAAGCTGTAGCTCTACTTCTGAAGTGAATTTTTTTTAACAAATGTGTACAAAGACAACTTTAATGATGTGAAATCTATGTCAACAATCTCTCATTGTTGTTTTCAACAAACAGGTTAAGCACTTAAAATTGTGGATATTTGAGTGTAGAGAGCCAAGTCATCAAGCCTTCATGTTGGGGTTGGGTGCAGCAGTGCTTTTGGGACTAGCTCATGCTATAGCCAACTTGCTTGGGGGCTGCAATTGCATTTGTTCTCAACAAGAGTTTGAGAAGGCTTCCTCCAATAGACAAATCTCAACAGCTTGCCTTATTTTAACTTGGTAATGTATATATTTTTCTTTTATATACATCAAAAATCTTACATGATTAAAATAATGTATATAAAATGATAATCTCACAATCTTTAACCACAAAATTTAGCTATTAGGTTGAGATTACACGTGAACTTATATATATTATATTTACCATTTTACTATGGCATTGTGCAAACTAAAGAACACTAACATTAAATCATTAGGTTAGTATAGTAGTTAGAATTGAAATAATATACATATAATCTTAAATCTTAAATTCGAAGATTGTTACTTTAATTATAATTTCCACCGATAAAAACAAAGAAAACCAGCATTGATCATTCACTAATTTTATACTTATTTTTTGTTTTTTTTTTCTCCTTTTGATTGTGTTGTTGATCAGGGTTGTGTTGGCCATTGGAATGTCCATGCTGGTGATAGGGACCATGTCAAACAATAGGTCAGATGGATCCTGTGGTTTCTCACACCATCACTTCCTGTCCATTGGTGGGATCTGTTGTTTTGTTCATGGCCTATTCTCTATTGCATATTACGTTTCTGCCACTGCCTCAATGGATTAATTAGTGAGTAAGAAAAGCATCTTAGTGAGTAAGAAAATGCTTTAGTGCTTTTGGAGCTTTCCCAAAATGTTGCTTTGCAAAATGTGTAGAAAGAAGACTTTTCATGCTTCTTGTACTAGAAAAGGGAAACATGAGACCCTTTTTCAGATGACCAAACTACCCTCTCCAATGACTTGTATCATTATCATAGTTTAGTTTATATAATTAAGTTGTTTTTATTTAGCCCATAGGCCATTGCCATTGAATTTGATGTCACACTGCCTTAGATAAATTAATCAGAAATTAGTTAGTTGCTATATGGATTTTTTTTTGAAGCTAGCAGCATAGATCTTTTTAATTCTACTTTTTTATAGAGCTTTAATTTTACTTCTGAAGTTATATTATTTTATTCTTCGTCTTCACAAACTCACAATTCACAATACTAATCCAACAAGTTGTTAAAAAAATCATAAATTAAAATTGTTGTTTTAATTGACATTTATTTTAGGAAAAAAGACGATTCTTTTCCCTGCAATTAATATTAGATATAGGAGACGGGATTCTTGTTTAAAATCCTCTAATTAAAAAAAAAAAAAAAAAAAAAAAACTTCCTCTGAAAATAGTTGGACTTTCCAATTAAAAGCCGCATAAACATGTCTTATAATTTTTTTGGCACCACCATGACGTCGTCTCAGCATAACAACATTGTTTAAGGTCACGATTGGTACAAAGAATCTTTTGTCCCCAATTAAATTACTTTTCTCAACACAAGACTCTTGAGAATAGGATTCTTTATTTTTTTTTTATAAAAAAATTATCATTATTTTTTAAAATAATAATTTTTTCTAGAAATATTAATTTCACACTCAAAATTTTGGAAAATTTGTATTCCTATATACCATAAGAGTATAAGAGAATTACTAAAAAATAATATGACTAAATACTTATTTTGGTCCCTTATAATCTTTTTTTTTTCAATGTAGTCTCACTTTTATTTTTTGTCTCAATTTGGTCCAAAACTAATTAATTGGTTTCAATTTAGTCCCTAATAAATTAATTGGTTTCAATGTGGGACTTTCGTCCAAATTTCTTTAACGGAGTTAACTATTGTATGGGTGGATGCCACGTGGATGCATAGGTGGATGCTACGTAGATGGATGACAATTTTTTGAAAACACCTGAAACCAGAACGGCCCGTTCTGAATCCAGAACTGGCCGTTCTGGTTGCACTTTTATTGTGTTAACTTTGCATCCGGAACGGCCCGTTCCAGGTGCAAAATTAACACACTAAAAGTGCAACCAGAACGGTCCGTTCAGGTTTCAGAACGGACCGTTCTGGTTCCAGACTGCTAAATTATAGTTCACGGTTGTGAATCATGGAAGGAAAAAGACCCAAGGTACAAGGCATTTCAAACACTGAATTTGGTAATATTGTCAATGGAAATTGATAACTTCAATTGCTAAACAGTTAGGCTATACAATGTATTATTAAGGACAATGCAATGTATCACTAAAGGATGAACCACTTACTACCAAATTGACACTATACAGTAAAGGATGAAATGACACTATATTGTCAATGAAATGACACTATAGTAAATGATGAAATGACATTATTAATTATATTTTAATTATGCTGTTATATCTAATATAATAAATATATTAATATTTTTTTTATATTTTATTTTATTGTTTAATTTTTTTATTTTGTGGTAAAATTATTTTCATTTTTAATGAAGAAAAAATTTACTTACTTCAATAGTAAGTCTTGATAGATTTATTCTATTTAATAATTAATGTTCTATATCAAATTTTACTTACTTCAATTGTATTTTATAAAAATAAGTAATTTTAAAATTTTTACCATAAAAAAATATTTTTTAAAATTATTACATTTTTTAATAAAATTAATAAATAATATTCTATTCTCAGTTTTGGAACGGGCCGTTCTGAGGTGTTTTCAAAAAAAATTTCATCCACGTGGCATCCACCTATGCATCTAGGTGGCATCCACGTGGCCAATATTTAACTCCGTTAAAGAAATTTGGACGGAAGTCCCACATTGAAACCAATTAATTTATTTGGGACCAAATTGAAAGCAGTTAATTAGTTTGGGACCAAATTGAGACAAAAAATAAAAACGGGACTACATTGAAACAAAAAAAGATTATAAGGGACCAAAATAGGTATTTAGCCAAATAATATTTATTCTTCATAATCCCATTCCATGATTCTCGATTTGGCCACGATTTCATGGAACTTCTAACAGCAGGTAAGATACCCCTGTTAAATACAATTTGTCAATTAACTGAACTGTTCCAATGGCCTAGAATCATTTTGTTCGTTATTATAAACCGAACAAATAATCGTATATAGAGCAACTCTTATTTAGAAACAAGGAGGAACGGGAAAAGGACAGAGAACAAAATGTTTCATTGGTGCCACTCTTTTAATTTAGATTTTGATAATAAAAATCTAAAAAAGGAAAAAGAAATCAGAGGTGCCACAAACAACTATAGACCCGAATGCCTTTTCTCAGCATGTTTGTTTCTAAACGACATTCATTAATATCACTTATTAGTGACCTTATCTGTATTTTAATTCATTGTTGGCATATTCTTAGCCGAAGTTAACCTTGGTGAGATTCCTCGATCATAGAAAGTTAGAAACCATGGATTCAAATTAGTTCCTTTACTTTACACCAATATTTTCTCTTTATTAAATTGAAATTTGACACCTCGCCCCAAAATTTGTCTTGAGGGCATATTACTCTAATCTCAGTTACTTAAGTCAACTACAATGATTCACATATATTAATATATACACATATATTTTAAAGTTATTAATAATTTAATTAAAATATACTATTTATTTATTATTTAACGATTGTTTGTTATTTAAATGTATTATGTTGAAACTATGATGAATAATAAAATATAAAAAGTAAATATAATGTGGGTTTCATTAAGAAACTTTAATGATTTATTGGTTGAAATTTTTAGAATAAATTAGTTAAAATAAGAAAGATAAAATGACCTATATAATAAGAAATTGTGAAATATTATAAAATATACAGTAAAAAAATTGTTGAGTTACTACGTCATTATGCCATCTTCCATGAGAGATTGAGAGATTCTTATATAGGTTTATTATTAAAGTGAGAATCGATTTTTGTATAATAGGGTGCAATGATATGTCTTTATGTGTGAAATGGATTTTATATATAATAACTCATAAGAACTGAATTCTTGAAGAAAATAGAAAGAAAATGTTCAAAACTTATATAAATTGAATTAATAATTGAAGTTAAATTTTCTTATTAGAACAAAAAAAAATAGAAAAGTTCTTAAATCTTACATGACATTGAAGAATCCATAAAAAAATGGAACTAAAAATATATTCTACTATTTAAATACTTTTAGTAATTGATTTGGTTTGGCTGACATGTCAAGTTTTTAATTAAATAAAGGTGAAATTATTTTGTTTGTCTTATAATTTCATAAACTTTAATTTTATTCACTATAAATAAAAATGTTTAATTTTAATCTCTATATTTATTATTTTTGTCTCTTTATTTCTTACAGTTATATAAACTTCATCTTGTAATCTCTATAAAAGAGGGGGGGGGGGGGGGATAATGACTTAAAAAAGACAAAAATGATATATATGTATAGAAAATAAAATGAAACATTTTTAAACATAAATATAAAATTTATGAAACTAAAAGGTAATTAAATATTAAGTAAATAAATAACAATATATACATGCATACATGCAATGTGACATGTGAATTGATTTCATCAACTATCACTCTTCCTCATTTTTGTTCAAAGTTCCAACACCAACCCAATACAAATAATCAATTAAATCAGTGGGCAGAAAAACAAGACAACAAATTCACATCAGCTACCCCCTTGGCAATCTTGTTGGATTCCAGGTACAACTTAAATAAGAAACTCAAGTTTGAACTTTGAAGAGGAACACCATACTAAACATTCATCACGAGTCCACCCGGAAATGCTTCGATAAAACACGTCCTTCACAAAATCAGCTGCAATTTATATAACAAGCATGAAATTCATTACCAAGTCAGGCTTCTGATTTCTTCAACTTTGCATGCAGCCCCTCTTGCCATATGTGAGAAGTAGTACAACAACAACGACAACATCATGCTTTCTAGTGAAAATCCCACTTACTTAACCACATAATCAATTCACCCATCTCCCTTACCCATCCCTCAAATTGAAAAATACCACCTCAACACCAACAAATCCTTTAACCAGTGTCATTGTTACAATAAACAAAATCTAGATACAGTTACTTACGTGCATGTCCTTCACGTGTATTGTTCTCTTATCACAATTGGACTTGACTCTTGATCAGTTTAACATCCATATTACATCAACCAACTCTGATAAGAGAAGATATTAATATATATATTTATAATACTGTATCTAAGTTTTGTGAAATGAATTGGAAGCATACCATATGCAGATATATGAAAGCAATGGAAGAGAAATAAAAAGTTGTCAATCGTCGTTGTCATCATCTGAGCTAGAGTAGTCCACTCTCCGCTCTGCAATAGCCGGAAACAGCCTTCTATGGAGGTCAGTAGGCTTCTGCGGCGGCGGAGAGTGGTGGCTATGGGCGTCGGGGGAAGAGGCAACGGAAGCAGCATCGGGGTCCTTCTTGCTGATAGTACTGGCAGCCTTTGCCAACTTGATGGTGGTCTCTCTGACCTCCTGGCACACCTTGTCCAATATGATCAAGAAATCACGAACGATGAGAAACAACCTTAAACCCTCGTCCTTCCCCGCGTTCCCGTGGAAATAATCCGCAGTACTCTTCACCAGCGCCATGATCCTCTTCTCCTCCTCCACCAGCCACGTCACCTCCCCCCTCGCCTTCACCACGAAGCTCTCCGCGCTGCTCCGGAACTCGCTCTCCTCCTCGATGTTCTTCATGTCCGTCTTCAGAAACTCCTCGGTCCTCAGCAGGGAGTGCCCTAGCTTCGACACCGCCGTCGTCAGCGCGTCGCCGTCGATCAGTGCCGCCTTCTTCACGTCGCTGAGCTCGTTGCTGAGGCTCGAGACCGTTTGCAGGCCGAGGCTGCGGTATTGTTCTTCGGTGTCCTCCGTGCCCTCGTCGGAGTCGCTTCCCGCGCTGGAGATGCTTCTGCTCGCTCTCTCGGTGGCTCTCTCGGATCGCACGGCGCGGATTCCCTCCGAGCGGATGATCTCCTGCACCACGAAGTGGAGGAGGGTGGTCTTGCCGTCGGTTCCTTTCACGTCCGACAGCTTCAGGAGGGTGTCCAGGCGGAAGGCTTGTGCGCCACCGCGGTACGTTCCGGAGTTCATGCGGTTGCCGGTTTTCAGAACTGCTTCTAGGAGTTTTAGAAATAGACGGCTTTTTCTCAGCTCGTTGCTCGCAACCTGCATGCCATTCACATGCATTAACTAGATGTGACATATACACTGTTGATATAATATGTTAATTATTAACATGATATATTAATTATACAAACTATTAGAGTAATATACATACGATGAGAAATATTAGTTGTTAACATGATATTGATGTAAACATAAAAGAAGTAGGGAATTATGTGTGAGCATGGATTCTTTTATTAGTCGAGAAGTTTGTCTAAATAAAACCTTATTCAATGGAGCTTCGATCTAACCTCTAATGTGGCAAAGGAGTCCTTAATGCTTTGGAACTCTTCTTGAAGGATAAACATGAACATGAGACATTCAAGACGTTTGAAAGCGAATGGAATGTCAACCAACACTTTGAGAAACCTCTCTGCTGGTCCTAGTTCATGTAGTTGTCCTGTGAATAGCCTAAGCTTCAGTTCCTCTTCTTGTGTAGGTGCCATCTTCAACAACGTCTGGATGAGCTCCACAGGAATCTCGTTACCTGGTTCAAAAACAAATCATGAACACCCTTATGAATCTAACTTCAACATGTGAGTTCTGACACATTCATTGAATAATTATCATAGATTCGTGGTAAAATTATATCATGTCCTAAGAGCATATTAATGAATGTGCAGAGTATGTCAAAGTTATTGGTATCATGATCATGTACATGTCAAATGAACGGCTTATAATGTTAATGACCTTAAAGTGACACATGACCTTAAAATTAGAGGATATAGTAATCTTGGGAATAAACTAATTTGTCAGGAATATCAACAATATGCAAAAGAAAAATACCAATCTGAATATGAAATAGGCTCACATTTTCAATAGAAACGAATAATAACCAGACACTTAAACCCAATTAATAATTAATTGGAGCTAGTCAACTAAACTATTGTCACTAGTCACAGTTGTCACTTGCCCTTTCATATTAGCCATTCCCTAAGAGAAAAAGAGAAAGTTACCTTCTGTAAGAGCATCAACGACTTCTGCTGTAGTCACATTCAGCGCTCTCAAAAGAATTGATAAGTTCTGTGCTTTTCTAGGGTCAATAATCTGAATATAATGCACTGACGTATCTAAAGATGGTGAATCTTTTTTGCGTTCATTCTTGTTCTGGTTGGTGCAGCCAAATAAAGACTCCATCATTTCCTCGTTGATCCTGAGAAGTTGTTACAAAGATAAATCACTGCAAGTTATATCTTACTGGTGAATATGTTCTACTTTGCAAATTCAATGAAATTTTTGGTCTTTGACAAGAGTTAATGTTCTTACACGAATGATCCTGAACTGATCTCATGCCACACCATTGATTGGCCTGGCTTTGCATTAACCTTATCCCAAAAAAATGGCTTTAGTTTTGGTTTTGGAGCAGCATCATTTTCACTTGAACTTCCTTCTTTAGCATGGAGTGGTCCTTGTTTCTTACCTGCCAATGGTTTGGGAGGAGCGGGTGGAGGATGAGCTCCTCCTCTTGGAGGTGGCGGCGCACGAGGAGCAGGAGGCGGTGGCGCCCGTGGAGCCAGTGGTGGTGGTGGTGGTGGTGGTCCAGGGGGTGGAGGGGCAGCTTCTCCATTAGCAGGCTCTGGTGCTTGTCCTACAGCTTCTGATACTGTTGTCTTATCAAGTGAGACATTGTTATCTTCACCCTTATCTCCACCCTTGTTTCCACCCTTGTTTCCATCCTTATTTTCAAACTTCACGGACCAATTTCTAACATTAGAAGGGGTTTTATCATTGTCAGATTCTTCCATGTCAGCATCTCCCAATCGAACAATCTTCTTTGAACCTGAAGAAAAAAAATTAACATGATGGAACCATAGATTGAAGGACCAAGTGTTATGTTTCACAGTCACATGCAACTAGATAATCACACGCAGAACATGGCACTTGAGCTGTTTTAAGAGCCTAGAATTTAAGACTTCAAAGAAGAATTGATTATTCATTGGTTCATCGTATAAAAGAATATGTTCAAAAATGTGGTAGCTTAAGAATTCATTGATTATTCCTATGGTTGATTGTATAAAGGAGGAATGAGAGACATTTAATCAAGAAGAAAGTAAAAAAAAAAAAGATAAATTATGTGGCTAAAGATGTAAATTCAAGTCTTTAAGAAATTGATGTAGCAATTTAAGAGTTACTCATCAAGTTTAATATTTTTTTAACACCATCATCTAATCACAAATTGTTATGTACATTAATTTTGTTCATTTTTATGATAACTACTTTATAAGTTATACTTATCATGATTTTTGATTAATAGTGTAAAACTTTTAATCAAAACTGTAACTTACCACCAGAATAATCATTTGAGGTTAACACGAGCAAAGGGCGGTCTTCTCTGTCACCTTTGTTCTTTCTGGCCTCTCGACAGCAGAGGACCAAGGCTATCAAGACTATAAATCCTGATACAGCGGCAGCTATCATAATTGATTGCTTCTTTTTGTCATCATTGTTTGGTGATGAATGAACAGTTTGCTTCGTTTTGCCATCATCGTTGGGTGGTGAAGGAACAGGAGAATATACTTTAGGTCGAGAACTTTTAGGAGGAGCACGAGGTGGTGGTGGTGGAAATGGCACAAACATATCTGGAGGGAGTAAATCCAGACCTTTGGAAGGAGTTGGTGATGGTGGAGAATTAGATGGTGTTGGACCATGATTTGGTGTTGGTGATGGTTGAGAATTGGATTGTGCTGGACCATGATTTGGTGTTGGTGATTCAGCATTAGAAGGAGTTGGTGCCATTTGATCATGTGGTGAATCAGCAATCAAATTTCTCCCATGACCACTTTCCAGCCCCAAGGTTGATTCAGAGTCCTTTGTCAACAAATATCTAGAGCTACCTTTTTCTGAAACAGGAGCAGGAGTGGTACTCATTCTTATGCAGTCCAAAGTTTTTCTTTTTATATGGAGAGGCAGAGACTTTTTTTCTCTATGTATGCTGTTTTTTTTAGTTTTCACGTCACTGCTCCCTTCCAGCTGATGCAAGTCAATATATTTGGCATCATTGATCCTCTCTATCAATTCTTTCCTACACTGTTTCCATTCATTTTCTACCTGTATCAAGCAAATAAGAGAGTAGCACCATTCAGTATAGTAAGAAAGATTGACTATTATGTTCCATAATTCCTTGTGTCCAGATGCTATAAACTTTACAAAGCCATATATAGTTTCACTTCAAATTTTATATTATCTATCACTCATGATTTGTCCAAAAAGTAAAGTAACATATAGAGGCATGTTATTTTGTTTAATGAATGTATTGACAACAAAGACAATACCATTATCGTAAACATGATTGGATTTGGATCATCTTGCATATTTAGTTTTCGTAGTAAAATAAAATTATATAAACATTCTCATTTCATTTTTACGGTTTTTGAGATATCAGCTACAGCCTATACAATAACGATGAACTTAAAGTGCTTTATTTCTTGTAAAAGTTAACTTTCCAATTTCCATATGAAGTAGCCAGATGTCCATGCAGAGGCAAAATTGTGGTATTTAACAAATTTGAATATTTTGAATTAGAATATGACCTTATACTCCTAACATCATTTACTGAAATATATAACCACAAGCTGAGATTGAGGTGCCCTTTAACCAGAAACATGCATGCACACTTTTCTTAAAATATCGCAGAGTGATACTTTTGTGAAATACTTTTATTTAGTCATGCAATTCAAGTGAATGGATTTCTTAGTTCTTGAACCTGATCGGTGTATTTGTTGTCTTCCTTCTTGAAAAATAAAGATGGAAAGCCTCGATATATGCTTTCATAAACAGTAACATAGTAATAGGTAATTAAAGCAGGTTTAACAAAATTCACAATGAAGTGATCATGGACCCTGTGTTGGATATACAAACAGGTAGTTCGCATGCCCGATTCAGATTAATATAGTTTAAGATCTAGAAGCAGGGGAAGTTCAGCATAGCCACAATACGAAAACACATAGAATTATCAACCAGAAACATGATCAATAATTAGAATTTGTTTATATACAAGCTTATAAAGGTTTTTGCTGAAAAACACTTTAATTTTTATTAAAAAAAACTTTTAAAAGACCTTTTAAATCTGTATTCAAGCATATACTTAACCAATTATCATCAAACTAAGCAAGAACATGACAAGCTAATTCAAAATAACAAAACTTAGATACAACTCTTTATATATATTTTGATGCTATATTTCAATTAAAATTGAAGTTTTATCCGAGAATATGTATAATAAAGCTTTGCAATAAAGATTAGCATAAGTTGCAATGGCAATGCTCCAATTTTGATTGAAAATCATCCCTAAAAACCATTAAGGAACTACATCTAAATTTTTCGATTCAAAACCACAATTTTGGTAACAAATTAAAAAGGGACATTAAATATATATTCAGAATAGAAAGAAGAATATCCTCGTGAACAAACTGAAAACCATCTGAGAAATTCCAAAGAAGAAGGGACAAAAGTACTGATACCTTTATTCCATGCACATAAATGGATGATGATAAAGCTCCACCATCTCTAAAATGCTCCTCTTCTTTCCCCTCTTTCCCCTCTGAGCCCCCTTGGGCCAACGCACAAAGGAGAATGACATAAACAACAGCATAACTGGGTCTCGTCAATTCCATTATAACTTCCAACTTCACCAACCCAAACGCACAATTCTCGTCTCATCTCTCATTGAATTTGAAAATTCCTCCAAAGTCTAAATCTAATTCCAGAAAGAGAGACACACAAAACAGGTCTTGCACCTTGTCAAAGAGCCTCTATGTATAGCTTCCAAATAAATGAATAATAAATATATCACCAATATTGATGATATCCAAACTTCGCTGATCGCTCAAATTTTTCACAACCCCACGAAGGGACGTGACAATATAATCAGAGAGAACGAGAATATGTCAAAATTCAATGAAGCTGAACAATGGGTTGATATTTGATAAGATACATATACGTATATATATAATGCAACGTTGTGGAAGAACCAATCAAATGAACGTTACGTACTTGAGAGCACAACTCAATTCATGCAAGTGTTGAAAATCTACGTTGAGATTTTTTTCTTTTTTTTCTTTTTTGCGTTTTTTTTTGAAATGTTATTGAATTGTAATACCAGTACAAGAATTTGCTCCGCTGGGAATTTTGATCATTGGAAGGTTTTTTCTTGTGCTGGGTGGGAGGGGGCGTCAGAGGAGAGAGAAAGACAACGATGCATAGAAAGTCCTAATAGGGACGTGGGGAGAACATTGTGGGACACCCATGAACCATAATGTCATGTCTAGGATCAACGTTTTTTCACTAATCTGTTATTAAAATCTGGTTCAACTAATTTTAATTTCTTTGCTAAAATATTTATGACTATGAATCAATTTTTATAGAGACTTAAAACATATGTTATAATTTTAAGTAGTTATAGTTATTACAAAAATTAACAATGTATGATTAACTATAATTAGAAGGTTGTTAAACATTTTAGTTAGATTTTTATGAAAATGGGTCAGGTTCATCTCCGCATAAACATTTCTGTTTTAAAAAGAATTGACTGCATGTGAGATAATTCTAACTAATATTTTAAATGTTTATTATATATAATTAAAATTTGAAATAAGTTATGTGTATAAATAATATTATATTTAAATATATAAATTATATATAAAATATGAATAAATAGATATTTTTAAATATTTATTAATTTTAAAATTTATAATGAATAACTTATATTGTAACACAAAATTATTTTTATTTATTGATGATTTATTTTTAAAATATTAAAATTTAATTTATCAATAAAAATTAAATTAGATACAAATTAATTTTTTTTTAAATTCTCTTACAAAATGTTCTAGAATACTTTAACATAAAATAGTGTGTTATATATAAGAGTTAATTGCACTTATATACAAGACATATTATAGAGAAAACAAAAAGAAAGTTAATTTATATTTATCATATAAGATGTTATTTTAAAATATTAAATCTATAACAATAATAGATAAAAGAGATATTATTTCTCTCAATTCATTTTAATTTTCATTTTTAATGGAACTATTTTATTTTTTAAATTAATTTTTCATTAAATAACTGTACATTAAATAATAATTTTTAATAAAACGTACCCGCCGGTATCGATAAAAAGTTAGCGAAGATTATTTTAAGAGTTGAAAATACGCGTACAACTAAATTGAATTACCAAAAGAGATGAAGTTTCGCTTAAAATAATTTGGTACACAAAACGTCAATAAAAAGTAAAAAACTAACTTGATACATAAAAAATTTACTTGCCATTACGATATATAAAAATATTTTTTAAGAGAAAGTAATCTATATCCCCGATAATGTAAAATAAAATAAAATAAAATTACACTATCTTTCAATCAAACTTCTTCTTGTATAATAAATTTAATGACTTTAATAAAATTTATCTAAAACTCGTCCATATCATATTTTGAAATTAGTTAGATTGTTTTTTTTTTGAAATTAGTTTTTCATTTATTATTAGGGGAGTGTAATAATTATGAATTGTTAAAGTAAAAAAAAAAGTATATCGTTAATCAACCATTAATTACATAATATAATTTTGTGATAATTATTGTAAAAATGTCAACAAATTTACTATATAAAATAATTTTGTGATTTAATAATTATGTAAATTTTACATTATTAATATATAACTTTTTTTTCTCTTATTACATGGTTCTTTTTAATTAGTAATTACAAAATATTTATCAGCTTTGTCTATAATTAATATTTGTTAGAAAATTTTGGTGATTATTTTTAGTGGAATCATCCTCCTAATCACATTTTTTTAATTTATAATACTCAAACATGAGACTTTAGTCAATGTGATCAAAATAAAAAGTGATACATAAAATTAGCTAAAAAATGTTTAGGATTGACACATGCTACAATTCCTTACTTTTGTACCCAAAAGTTGATAAGTAACATTCTTTATTAGATTAAAAAAAAATAACTATTTAGTAAAACATAATGCACCAATAGACACATTTTCACAAAAGAAAGCAAGACAAAGAAGTTAATGAGTATAACTCAAGGATTTAAAACGTTCATCTTCATATGATGCTTATATATAAAGAAGCATGAACAAACTTAGAGAAAAATAAACACGAATACTTCATTCTTTATTCTTTCTTTGAAAAGCTATTTTTTGTACCATATTATTTATCATATCTTGTATGTACAATAATTTTTTATTTATTATTATTCAACTTAAACTTTTGTGTTTTAACTTAAAGCTTTAAAAGACTTTTTTCTATTAAAAAAATACTTGGTGTTTAAGTTTGAAAATATTTTATTGTTCAAAAAATAATTGAGAAGTTTGTTTGAAGTGACAAATTAAAGAACATTTAAATTGAGTCAGTAGTGACTTGTATAAAGAATATTTACATATTTGTAAAATATAGTGAAACTTGACAAAAAAAAATTGAACATAATATTGATAGTTAAAACAAACTAATATAAAAACACATTATGTTATTTATTTTACTTCATCAACACCCTTTAGTTTACATATCTTACTTTATTGCACCCTTCAATTCATATGTCTACTTTACTATACCCTTCATCAATTCATGTGTTTGTCTTAACTCTAAATAACACATGATTTCAAATAAATTGTAAAATTGTACTTATACATTCAAAAATAAGGTGTCAAGTAAATTTGTGTTTTGTCATCCTAAATCTTATTCCCCAAGTATGTGTGGATATTACTTGGTTTATCCCCAACGGAAATGGATCCTCTGACTTTATGGAGGGAAAGTTATGGTAACTTAATGCATTTAAACTGTTAGATTTGTAATAATAGATCAAATTGTGACACGTGTACATTTAAGTCAAAATATATATTCTACACGTGTCACAATCTGATTCATTTTTATAAATTTAACGGTTTAAATGTATTAAGTTACCGTAACTTTCATGTTTTAAAGTTAGAGAATCTGAATCCATCCCCAATACTTTGAATGGTAAAAGAGCCAATAAATTCATATCCAAGTGTAATGTAGAGGAGATGCATACACATTGATATTGAAATAAATGTTAGAAAAATAGTTTAATACCAAAGCACTTAATTGATTTACAAAAATAAATGTACACTTACATCAATCATTACTATACTACTAATATGCAAAACAATTCAATTCATGCAAACCCTAAAAGAAATATCCCGTTAACATTTGTAATTAAAATAGGATAGTTGTGATCCAAATTTCAACTTTATCTATATAAGGTTCCTGTCGATGTTCATATCCACTACACTCAAATTAACAACATCAATACAAATATATAATTGCAATCTAAACAACAAATTGAGTGAAAAAGACTATAAAATAATATAAAGATTTGAAAAGTAATTAAAAAAAAATTGCATAAAAAGACATAGCAAGTTCATTGCGTGCATGTCATCAACCATGAAACATGCATGTTGCATAAACATCAAACTACAACATTCCCTAACCTCAATTAGCCATAAATCAACTATACAATATCAAACCATAGCCAAATCAATAAATAAAGGCTAAATCAAAACGCAAAGAAAAACCGAGGGAACAATGTGAATATACAGGGAGCAAAACGCAAATCCACCACAAATAGTGCAAATAGGGAGGTCGCCAAAGTTCCTCAAAGGTAATTGGATAGTTGTAGAGGAGAGTTGGGTACACTTGGGGTTGAAGACGATAACAATGAGAATGTGGCTTTTGTTGTGTCTAGATTCTATAAGTTTAAAAAAAAAAAAAAAAAAAAAACCTACTTTTTACATCCGTTATTGTTTTAATCTACATAAAAAAAATGATTTTCATCCATTAGCTAAGTAATTGATGTAGTAATATATATATATATATATATATATATATATATATATATATATATATATATATATATATATATTTTACATCGATTCTAATTTTATCAGATTCTATGTCAATTAAAATACAATTGATTTCAAAAAGATTTCATCTGTTTATAAAAATGTCACTACCTTTTTTCATAACAATTTTAATTAAACCAACATAAAAGTCTATCATAAATTCTGATTTTTGCGCTAGTGCAAGCTTTAAAGTTGTGTTAGTAGCTCAGAGACTAAACTATCATAAGTTTTTATTTAAAATTGTTATATTTTATTAGTTTTTAACTTCTACAAACACATGTTGAACCTTCTCTATATATCAAACATCTTATTGACTTAATCTAATAGAATTCTAATTGTATATTAAAAAAAATCCTCCATTTAAACTTATGATATGTGATTGTATCGAGGTAAATGTTATTTACTAAAAAGATAACAAAAATAAATAATTATCTTTTAAAAGTAAATCAAATACATACTTGATCGTCAATTTTTTTACGACAAATATTTTTTCAAATTATTTAATATTATACGTCAGATTTTTGTACATTTATATTTTCTTTTTCATGATCACTGATTTCTTAAGTTAAGAAAATTAGAAACAAGTTGAAAAATGAAATGTATTATGTATAATGTTATGTACTTAACTGGAAGCATGCACGGGGATGTAGCTCAGATGGTAGAGCGCTCGCTTAGCATGCGAGAGGTACGGGGATCGATGCCCCGCATCTCCATTTTTATTTTTATTTTTCCATTCCTTTTACGCTATTACAGTATTACCCCCTCCTGGCTACTCTCTCTTCCTCGTACTTGTTCATGATTCATGGAAGACAACTTCAATGTCACTTCTCAAGGCCACAACCCTTCTTCCCAAATCTTCTTCCACTACCACACTGCATTCTTTACAATGTGGAACCTTGCTCCAATCTCTCACCAACTCCAAATCCTTAACCCAAGCCCAACAACTCCATGCCCACGTCATCACCGCCGGCACTCTCCGCCGCAACACCTACCTCGCCACCAAGCTCTCCGCCTGCTACGCCGCTTGCGGCCACATGCCACACGCCCAACTCATCTTCGACGAAATTGTCCTAAAAAACTCGTTTTTATGGAACTCCATGATCAGGGGCTACGCCTGCAACAACTTTCCCTCGAGGTCCCTTGTTCTCTACCGTGAAATGCTGCGGTATGGACAAAAGCCCGATAATTTCACCTACCCTTTTGTCCTCAAGGCCTGTGGGGACCTTGTGCTTCGTGAAACTGGTAGAAAGGTTCACGCTTTGGTGGTGGTTTGTGGTTTGGTGGAGGATGTTTACGTGGGCAACTCGCTACTGTTGATGTACTTCAAGTTTGGTGACGTGGCAGCTGCGCGGGTGGCGTTTGATAAAATGCCTGTGAGGGATTTGACTTCTTGGAACACCATGGTATCGGGGTGTGTGAAGAATGGTGAGGCAAGGGGTGCTTTTGAGGTTTGGGGGCACATGAGGCGGGATGGTTTTGTGGTAGATGGGACTACTTTGCTTGCACTTCTATCTGCTTGTGGGGATGTTATGGATTTAAAGGTGGGGAAAGAAATTCATGGGTATGTTGTTAGGAATGGTGGGGATGGGAGAGTGCATAATGGGTTTTTGATGAATTCAATTATTGACATGTACTGCAATTCTGAGTCTATATCTTGTGCAAGGAAGTTGTTTGAGGGGTTGAGAGTGAAGGATGTTGTGTCGTGGAATTCTTTGATTTCTGGGTATGAGAAGTGCGGGGATGCTTTTGAAGTTCTTGAGCTTTTCGGTCGAATGGTTGCAGGAGGTGCGGTGCCTGATGAGGTGACTGTGATTTCTGTGCTTGGGGCTTGTAATCAAATCTCGGCATTGCGATTGGGAGCGTCTGTTCACTCATATGTTGCTAAGAGGGGCTATGGAGTGAATGTTGCTGTGGGAACTGCGCTTGTTGGCATGTATGCTAACTGTGGAAGTTTAATTTGTGCTTGTCGCATGTTTGATGAGATGCCTGAGAAAAATTTGGCTGCTTCGACGGTTATGGTTACTGGATTTGGAATTCATGGGAGGGGAAGAGAGGCCATATCTGTTTTTTATGAAATGCTAGGTAAAAATGTGACTCCTGATGAGGGCATTTTCACTGCAGTTTTGTCGGCTTGCAGTCATTCTGGATTAGTGGATGAGGGTAAAGAGATTTTCTATAAAATGACTAAAGATTGTAATGTGGAGCCCGGACCCACTCATTATTCATGTTTAGTGGATCTACTTGGCAGAGCAGGGTACATAGATGAAGCATATGCAGTTATAGAGAATATGAAGTTGAAACCTAATGAGGATGTATGGACTTCTCTTCTTTCTGCTTGCAGATTACATCGGAATGTCAAGTTAGCAGTGATCTCGGCACAAAAGCTTTTTGAAATGAATCCAAATAGAGTGAGTGGTTATGTTTGTCTTTCCAACATCTATGCTGCTGAGAGACTGTGGAAGGATGTTGAAAATGTGAGGGCATTGGTGAAAAAGAGGAGATTGAGGAAGCCACCTAGTTACAGTTTTGTTGAGCTAAATAACATGGTTCATCAATTTTTTGTTGGGGATACTTCCCACCAACAGTCGGATGATATTTATGCTAAATTGGAAGACTTGAATGAGCAGCTGAAGAAAGCTGGATACAAGCCTGACACTAGTTCAGTTCTGTACGATGTTGAGGAAGAAATAAAAGAGAAGATGCTTTGGGATCATAGCGAGAGGTTGGCGCTTGCTTTTGCTCTTATTAACACTGGTCCAGGGACCACAATCAGAATAACCAAGAATCTTCGTGTGTGTGGAGATTGCCACACAGTTATAAAAATGATTTCTAAGCTCACAAATCGGGAGATTATCATGCGAGATATTTGTAGATTTCACCATTTTAGGGATGGCTTATGCTCATGTGGTGGATATTGGTGAGCCGATGGAAGTTTGATAAAATAGTTGGTAAAATGATGAAAATACAAGATTTTTACTTGATGGAAATTTGATAGCAAGAAAAATAAGCTACCGTATAGAAAGTTGCTGATTTTTTATCTGACACGAATAGACATATCTTAGAATGTTTGGAATTGGTACAATGTGGCATCATCATTACCGTTGCAGATGGAACAGACTATATCCGTTATCTGAAGAGGCTTGCTATGCCTGAAGTGCCCCAATATTAGGAGATGCTTTCTCATTATATGACAAGTCCTAGTTCCCAGTACTTGTACACAAGAAGTCAATTCCCTCCTGGCTGTTGTACCAAGCCTGTCAAACTCACATTCAACAAGACACCATGCCTTAACATACTAACCCTTTTGTCTTGGGCTCAAATAGATGGATATATTAATTTACTATATCATTTTCTAGATGTGTTCCTCTGAAAATCCTAACAGACATGGCCAAGTAAGTTCTCTGATAGTTGTTGTTTTGTTTTTTCCACAGAAACTTAGTTTTCTTTTGGTGGCTTATTCTATTTTAACAGGAAATAAAATGAAACAATGTGACATTTTGTAAATGTTTTTGAAAGTCGAAAACGAAAATAGGAAGCATGTTCAGAGACTAAATGCTTCCCAAGTATAGTACCTGATTATGGTGACTACTGAGATGGAAAGAGGGAAGAATTGAAGGACTTCAGAATACAAGAGAAATGTTGGAAAGAACAGAGGGGAGAAATAGGAAGAAGTTAAAGAATGCAATGAAAGGAGAACTAAAATAAGATGATAATTAAACATTAAAATGAAATGTAGCTAAGAAATTCAATTACATATACAAGATAAGTGGAATCAAACTTACATAATGGATTGCAAATTTGCAATTGAACATGAGTCAGGAGTAGACCATGTTCCACTTCCATGACCTTGCAGCTCAAAATCATTCTGTCCCCATACCTTCACCAACCCAGAAATTTTTACCTGATAGTTTTCTGCAAATGAACGTGAAGCTTTTATTTATAGTCATGTAGTTTTAGTTCTCAAGCAAAAAACTTGAGTAATACAAGGAATTTAAGAAAACCCAAATTCCATAAAACTTAATTGTGTGTTGTGTTATCGCATAGGTGTGTCAAAGAAATCGCTAATAATGTCAAAAAAAAGTTTACTTGCATTTAGTTAGAATCTGTCTAAAGAAGTTGATTATTCATGTATACCAACATATTTATTCCTCTCATATGTTAGATATTTCATTATTTCTAAATCTATTTGTCATGGAAGGCTAAAATGTGATTGGATATTCCCCCGTAAACGAGATACTGTGATATAATTTACAGTCATTCGATTTGGGTCTATAACTTTTTAAAGGTGAAGAGTTTGTTTTCACTTCATATAATGCCATGATTTGGTTCAATTCGATAATATGCTATGTGAGCAAGTTTCACCATTTTAGAGATAGAGATTTTCATGTTGCGATAATCAGAATTGCTGCAAGTTCGATAAAATAGTTCATGTACTTCATAGATAGGAATAACCACATAAAAGGTACACACGAGTACTGTCTAGATGTTTAGACATTGCTACATTATGGCATTATTATTAGCATTCAAGATGTGGGTGGCTGGGAAATTTATTTATATAATGGTATATATTATTTCCAGCCGATTCTTTAATTAGTCTTGGCTCCATATTAGGGAATCAACCATCAACTTTCATGTCTGTCTCTGAAAGCCAGGGGAATGGTGGCATTGGTTTAGTCGCTTCAAGAAGAACCTCTATTGGAATCTTTGGTGCCGATGGCTTCAATGGTGTTATGGCATGATTGTACTTTTGAGGGTTGGCACAGTAATCCTGCAATTTGAGGGGAAAGGGTTAGGAGGCAACAAGGTAATCATGAAACTGAAGAAAGTTAAAGAATATTATCTTTTAAGGCCACGCATAATGGCTACTCACTTGATCTGCATGCATCTTTAGCACAAATTTTTTAAATATGTCAAAATTTGATTCATGCAGTAGATCATCTGATAGACGGAGGTACGTTACTCCGAACATCCTTAGTGTTGGAGGACCATTTTTGTTGACACCTTGTGGTCTTGCATTCAGTATGATTTGGTTGTAAGCTGTGGCATCATACCGTGGAAGTGCATTTTCTCCAGCAACTTGGATATTTTCTCTCCAACCTCCACTTAATACCTGTGCATATGTTCATGTTTGGCAATTTAACCTCTATAATACAGCATTTACACTTGGCATCATCTTTAATAAGCAGAGCAAATATTAAACTAAAGAAATTTGTAATGCATTACCTGCTGAACAAGCTCCTGTGGTCCACTTTTGGCATCTGAACTTTGTTCTGTGTCCCTCATCTCAAGACATGTAAAGTTCAAAACGGCATGATGACGGGTCAGCATTCTTGCAATGGGACAGTATCCGTCTCTGTCATAAAGGTTGTAATATCCAGCAGTAAGCTCAGCAGCATGATTTTCAACTTTGTACCACCAGTGAATTCCAGATACCTGTTATCATGGTTAGAGGTTAGTAATCATTCGGCAGAAAATGAAGGGGAATGTTGATTGTTTTGTTGTGAAGTTTACTTTGATTGCTAATTTGACTTTACAGCCCAGGAAAGCTTTGTTGGCTTCATCTAGAATTTGGTCACCATGATTCAACAAGTTGTTAGAGTACCAAGTCAAGAAGAACTTCCCTTTCTCGGTGACAAATGTACCATTTGTTTTGAAGAATCCAGTAGATTCTGGGACATCATTGTACGTGCCTGCGTCATCTGGCAGTTCCCATTCAGGATGGCCAGCCCTTGCTGCAGCTGTTTTGTAATCTTCCTTCAAATATTTGTCATAGCACTACAGATTGTAGAATTTCACTGTTATGATGATTTAGGTGTTCAAATAATCAAATCCCAGTTTTGATGAGAAACAATTTTGTTTGAAATCCGAGATCAGACTCACCTGAAATTCTCCAATACCAGGAAATTCCCATCCTTGACTTTGTGGATAAGAGGGGTATCTAAGCTCACCTGCTGGGCCAAGCCCAACTTCAATGTCTATAATCAGCCCGGATTCTAAAAATTCTGACATGTTTTCTCTGAAACTCTTCATGTAGTCACTGTATATCTGCATACATCAAGTTTAATCATGTTGTAATAACCAAGATATTTGTTCCTATAGCTTATCATACAATAAATGATCGTTCAATGACTTGAACTTTCCCACATAGAATAATCTGTTTCTATTGTTTCATTATATGATCCTTAATATGTTTCTCGTTTTATTTTTTGATATTGTACTTCTTAATTCTTATACATGTGATATATTGATGAGAAGAGGAGGATAAGGTAACAAGGTTGATTGAGTCAAGCATTTTTTGGGCTAGGATTATGCAAGTTAAACCTACAACTGACACTTTCAACCTGACAGGCTGTATCAGTTTCTCTCGGTTTTTAGTATGTTAATATTAATAACACTATACTTCTTAATTGTAATGGAATGTTATGTAGTCGAAAATTAGATTATCAAGTAGATCCAGGTCAGCACCTTTGTGACATGCATTTATGGAAAGCAAATCTACACATGATACATTCATTAGTAAATGATCATTTTGGTCCTGAAGTCGTGAGGGTTGATATATTAGTTTTTGAAACTAAAAAAAATGTTAAATAAGTCTCTATAATTTGTAATAAGTCAGTTATATTTAATCATTTATTGTCATTTTCATTCTTGAATATACAACAATGATATTATTTTAGTCACACATTATTTTAAATTTTAGATTAATTTGATGGTCAATTTACATTTTCAACAACTACATTTTTTTAGTTTCAAGAACTAATATGATAGCATTTTCAAAATTCAAGAACCAAAATGACGACCATTTACTCGGTGGCTATACAAAAGATACATAATTATAGTTTTAATATATAGTTCACCTCGATGGCTGTTCTTCCAAGGAAAATAGGCTTGTTGTCCACGCCAATAGTAAGATATTCCTTGTTCCTGGTGCCTGAGCGATTGGTGTAGAAGATATCAGGATCTGATTCTCCGATGTCAAGCACCCACTGGGGAATTGGGATGTTAACTACATCTCCAACGTTCCCACCACATTGATGAAATGACATAATAGCTTGCAGTTTCAAACCACATTCCTGAACCAGCTGAAACAAACTCCTATAGGCACTCCAATCATACTGTTTTGGCCCCTTAAGTTCTATGATCCCCCACCACACATCAACCATCACCCCATCAACACCTGCTGCTCGTAGCTGCAGAAGCTGTGCTTTAAGGCCATCTGGGTCTCCAAAAACATTGTCAGCAGTGATAACTCCGAGCTACAGTAGTTTGAAAGAAAAACAACAAAACATGATAACTAGCATTGTGAGTACATGGTGGTTATTTGTTTTTGGCTTATATATATTCATATATCACAAATCGATAGCTTAGAAACACACTGGTTTATGTGAATGACTTACTGGGAGCATGACATAAACTGGAACGTAATTTAGCAACATAATGTTTCTGTCAGAAGTGGCCATCTTGCTGCTTGCGTTTGTTTTTTTAAGCCTGAGTGAGTTGCAAAGTTTTTTTGAAAGATGCTACGTAGAAGTTGCTTGTTTGAAGTCACGGTGCAAGGAGGTTTTTTATAGAAGAAAGAAAGAATGAAAGATAGAATAATCGTACACCTGAAAAAAACGGAAAGAATAAACTCTAAACCCAGAAAAAGACGAAAGAATAAAGAGCATGTCAGCTGTTTTCTAATTAAAACCTATTTACAAAAATGCTATATGTTTGGAATAATAGCTGAAACCTATAAGCACCTTTTTTTTCATCTGAAACGTTATTTTCATGAAAATTTTATATAGCTGTATATGAACAAATAAAATATAAAAATATAGAATTTAGTGTCAGTTCTTTTATGTTTTAATAACATAATTCAATAACGTGTAAATAATAAATATATATATATATATATATTAATAATATAAAATATTTTTATATTTATCATTTAATTGTAAGATAAATTTGTCGACTAATACAAAAATTAATTTTAAAAATCATAATTATTACAAACTGTGATTTTTCTTTTATCTTTTAAAATTTGGAAACGTTTACAATAATTCACGAAGAATGTTTAATCAAACTGAGTTAGATCCTTGGTATTATAATTTACGATTAGCTGCTAACATATTTTTTTATATTAATATAGAAATTGAACCCTTTAATAATGTATTATGAAGACTGTTAGTGAGACTCTTTTTAATATTCTCTTTATTATTGACTGAAATTTAGTAAGAATTTCAAATTTTATGGGTGTCACATATTTCATTTAATGAGTCTAACTTAATTTATTGGTAGAATTTGTAAAAACAAAATTGTGATTTTTAATAACTTTAATCAATAGTAGATAACGTATTAGAAGAAAAAAATTATTCCTACGGGCGAAAAGTTTTATTTTAGTTCTCATATACATTATTTTTGTTTTATTTTTTTTTTTTGAATATTTTTTCTTTTAATACTTGTTGTCTTTTATTATAAAAACTAAAAAGTAAAGTTAGAAAAATATTAAAACTAAAAGGAAATAAACATAAAATACTTTTATTTATAAAACTAAGAAATAAAATTCATAAAATTACACGAATCTAAAGATATTAAAATTAAAAAAGATCGTTAGGAATAATGCATTTTAACATTTCTCATATACTATTATGGTGAGATCAATTTCAAAAAATTCTGGTTCACACCAATATCAAGCGGTTAGGCATGATAATCTAACCTATTCCAGTGGGTACTTGCCCGAATCTGTCTCGATTTGAACGGAAAAAATTTGTGTTTATCAGGTTCGGGTTTGAGTTTTCTTCCATCAGGGATGGAGATGTTAATACCTCCCTTCACTTAATAATATAATAAAAAATTATTTTATATATATATAAATCAAAATTAAAAATATTTATATGTAAAAATTTGTATTATTTTACTTTTTTTTTTTAAAAATTTGTTCATATTTATCTAAAAGAAAACAAAAAGGTAGGAGCGAGAGGGCGGGGAAACCCAAGTCCCACCGGGGACGGGGTGGTTTAAATCTGCGGGGACGGGGGCGGGGGTGGGGAACATAAAACCCACCCTCACCCCGCCCTGTTGTCATTAGGGATGACAAATATATCCGTACCTGTGAGGTAATACCCGAACCCGTCCCGACTTTAACGGGAAATACCCGGTTTGACCGGGTACAGGTACGGGTAAAACCTGATATATTAAATCGGGTATAGGTACGAGTATGTACTTACCCATCCACGTTCTCATTTTTAATTTAATACCCACTTTCAATTTAATTATATTAAAGAATTTTAATATTTTTTTATGTATAATTATTTATTATAATATGAGATAAAGAAATAACTTAATTATAATTATAATATAATTAAAAAATAATTTAAAAATATCATTTTTTTACAAAAAAAAAATAAAAAAAATAAAAAAATTAATGGGTACGGGTACGGGTAACCCGATACCCAAAGAGGATGGAGATGGGAATGGAAATCATATACCGAAGAGTACGGGTACGGAAACAGCCAAACAAGAATAAGTTTGACTCGCAGGATATCATAAAACCCATACCTGACCCGCCCCATTACCATACCTAGTTATCATGCCTACAAGCGGCCATTGCGCAATCATATGAGAATATGAGATCAAATTCAGAAAACCTGGAAAGAAAAAAAAAACAAATTGTTAGTTTGAATATTATAAATTCAATTTTCTTAAATAAAATTATGAGTTAGACTCCTATATATAGAAAATTGTGATTACGAAAATAGATCTTGTTAAAAGTGATTGAACAATTTTTAAATATAAATTAATTACTCAAAAAAATCAATAAATATTTCATATTAAAAAAATTCAGAAAATCTGAAAATGTGTTACCCGATCAGGTGGCCAATGTAAAATAATGCACCTTTCAATCACGGGTCAGTGACGGGGGAAAATGGTTTACTTGATTGGAGGATTATAAGATTATTGCTACTTCATTTATCTCTATACTATTACTTATTCTTTTTAATCAACGTTATTCCATTAATAGTTACCGACAAAATTATGTCAAGTCATAAAGTAGGTGAATGAATTTTAACACGTTTAAGAGCGTGTTCGTATACACGTTTTCAACGTAATTTTCCACGTTTAACGTGGAAGCTATTAGCTTCCACGTTAAACGTGGAAAATTACGTTGAAAACGTGTATACAAACACGCTATAAGTAAAAGACATTCTAATACACTCATCATATGTATTTACAAATGCATAGATTATTTCCTTTTAATCAATATCTCGACTTACTTGATTGAAGGATTACAAGATTATTGTTACTTCATATCTTTATACTATTACATATTGTTTTTAATCAACATTATTTCATTAATAGTTAATGACAAAATAATGTTAAGTAGTCATGAAGTAGGTGAATGAATTTTAACACGTTTAAATAAAAGACATTCTAATATACTCATCATATCCACTTACAAATGCATATATATCATAAGTATTTTTGATAAGTCGAAATATTGATTAAACGGAAATATATATATATTAAAATTAAAATTTTATCTATAAATTTTTAAATAATATTAAAATTAATTAAAATGAAATAACTAGATATACATACTATAACATACATATTAATATAAGCAACTAAAACAATTCTATAAATATATACAGTACATGTACAATCATCTAGTATAAAATTTTAAGTCTCATTCAAACACAACTATATACAACTATCATATAGAATAACTTAAAAGATTCAAAAATTATGTTATTCACTTAATAGTCTCCGCCGCTCGTCTTTATCTACACTTATTCTACTCTCATATAAAAAATAATCATTATAATTTATCCACATAAAAAATACATAAGCGTAAGTTAAATTTAAAAAATATGCAAATATAGTAAGAAATATCTATACTACTCTCTAACATGCAAACTAACAAAAATCATCCTATAATTTATCACATTCAAAAGTCCACATGATTGAAAATGTATAATATTTATCATAAATTTTAACTTATAAGAATAATATTTATCTTACTTGATATAGAAATTAAATATTATTTATAATAAAAAGAGAATCCTTTTACCATTTTCTATCGAATTAAACTTATTTAAAATGATATTTTAAATTTTTAAAAAATTAAATTAAAAGACGTCTAGTTCATCATCTAAAGTTCTAAACAGGATAATTTTTTATATATTTGCTTTATAAATATTGTTTTAATACAAAATAATTCGAAATATTTTGTTCCAAAATTTAAGATAATCACTTGTGTCGGTGCTCTCCCCAAAACGCGATTTGAAGAGAAGAAGACAAAAAAGAAGCAACGAGACCAACACCAACGCGTCTCTCAGAAAATGTGTTACGTGGAATCTTCATAATAGTAGTGTAATTTTTTAAAACAATTATCGATAAATCATAAATTAGTATAAAAATTAATAAACACACAATGTATATTTTATATTGTCAATACATGAAATATATTTTTATAATAAATTTTTTAATAATATAAAAATAATACTCTCCGTTTTATAATAAATATTTGTTTAATTTATGTTTATTATTTATTTAAAACAAGAGTTTAATATGCATATGCTACATGTTCTCCGTAAATACAATTAATCAATAAAAAAATAATTTTTATTATGATTTTTAAAGTAATTATAAAAGGTAATATACTTGTCACGATAACGGTTTAAACTAATACATATATAATTTTTTCCTTCTAATATACACAACTCAGACTTTATCTATCGGTAGAAGTAAAAATATATATGTTGGTTTAAATATATTTTTTGTGTACGCAATTTGGCTTTTTTTTTTTCTTCATTGTTATTGTTTTTTATAGAATCATTATATAAAATTTAAATGTTTCTTTTTTTGGTTCACTGTTGTTAAAATCATTTACAAAAATATTAATATGGTAAAATGATTGTACATCACGTCAATAAAAGATGATGTACAATAATGTTATGATGTGTCAAGACAACATAATGCTATATAAGTGTCATATTAGTAATAGTGCCACGTTAGCAGTATAGTAAAAGGATCAAAAATGAAAAGAAATAACTACATGAACCAAAAATGAAGAAAAAACTTACAAGGACGAAAAATAAAAAAATAAAATAAAATATATATATATATATATAGAAAGAGAGAAACTAAAAGAAAAAAAAAGTGTTGTATTATAAGATAAATTTAATTTAAATTGATATAAATTAAAAATTAAATAACAATAAATATTTTTTAATAATTTTTTTAATCCTTTATATCTTTTTTTTTTTTCTTTTCAACACTACAACTACAAGGACATCTTTAATGGAAATATCTTTTTTACATTCTTAAGTGAGATTTACATCTACACATGATTTGTTTTTATTCTTTTCAACTTAAGCACTTTTATAAATATTCTCTTCTTTGATATTTCTTTTTTAGTTCTTAAATGAGTTTCACAAAAAATCTTACATTTTATATATCATTAATAATTTATTTATTAATTTAATTTTTTTATTAATTTATAAATTAAGAGATTTTTTGTTCTACTATTTTGTAAAATATTTTTTTTATAATACAACATATAAATATAAATATTTAACAATCAAATTTTATTTAAGATGATGAAGCCAATTAAATTGTGTAATTAAGATAATATAAAATTACAAAATTTAAGAAAAGTACATAATTAAAAATATACGGTGAATCCTATTATTGATATATAAAATTATATTAAAAAATAATTGTATAGCATTTAAAATATAATGTTAATATATAAAGTTAATTTCATAACGTTCAATGTATAACGTTGATTTTATAATGATCAAATAAGTTTTAAAAAATATATTATAATATTAATTTTTAATTTAAAAAATCAAAAGTCACAATGCTTTCAGAAGTCATTGATCTTAGATGAGATATTAGGAGAGAAGTTGCAAGTATCTCTTAAGAGTTAAGCACTTCATTGTGGATGGTCTACGGTCACTTACATATTACATAAATTCTCAAAACTCTCATTCACCAAACGTCATTTTTTCCATTTTTAACATTACATCAAAAGAAAATAAAAATGCACTTCATGCCTTAATTTTAGCATAAAGGTAATGACTTAGTCTTCCATTAATTAAAGATATGATAATATTAAAATAAATTTATAATATAATCATAAATAAGTACGTCATCAATAATAAAATAAATCTTTATAAACACTTAATCACAAATAAAATATTATAAGTAATAAATAAAAATCAAGAAAAAAAATATAAGCAACTCGATGAGTTAATTCGATAAGTAAATCTAACTCAATTTGTTATTTAACATGTTGGAATGGTGGAATAAACAGGTTTAGTTGTGTGAGTTGAATGGTTGGAAAGTACAACCCAACCCAACTCATTTTGACATATTATATGAGTTTACCTATTTGAATTGTTGGGTTAACCAATTAATATCTAGGATTATTGAGAAAATTCAAATTAACAACTTCAAATCTCTAAGATATTGTTCAATTATAGAAATATATTATTTGTCTTTAGGATATTGTTTAAAATTAAAAATATTTTATTTATTTTAAAGTTTTGTTTTCTCTTTTAAGATTAGAATATTATTAGGTCAATAAATAGAAGCTCTTGAAATGATAAAAATCACTTAACTTATAGGAGATTATTGCCTTAAATGAGAAAAGATGTCATATGTAAGAGGGTTTATCAAGTTTTGCCATAAAACTTGTGTTGAGAGTTTTCAAGTTGCATCAAAACTTGTGAGTGTGGAGTTTTCAAGTATCACCAATAAAACTTGTGATTGAGGGGTTTCTATGTTTCACCAATAAAACTTACAAGAAAGGAATTTTTAAGTTTCACACATAAAAATTATGAGGAAGAATATTCAAGTTTAACTCACAAAATTTGGAAGAAGGATTTTCAAATGTATATATAATATATTTTGAGATGATATATTTAAAAAATATATATATCATCTCAAAACATGCATACACGTACGTGCTCCAAACATGCAGTGGTGGGGCTGTGGAGCTTGTGACGGATTCAAAAATTTTAAGTAATGGAGCAATATTTATATATAAATTTGTAGTATTAAATTTATAATTTTATATTTTTTTTGAAATATAAATATACATTAAATTGTTCTCTATGAAATTTCATATTTTAAAAATATTGAATGATTTTCTCATTTTTAACACTTTTAAAAATATCTCTTTCTATATCTCGTATCAAAATTTTGACCTTTTTTCATTTTAAAAACAGTATACTATGAATTTAGGTCAATTATCACCCTTAATCCCTTTACTTTTTTGATTTAACTATAACTAGTACTCCCTTTATCTTATAATAAGTATCGTTTTAGGTTGTTTCATACAAATTAGAAATAAAAAACTTATAATTAATCTTCTTTAATATAAACAATGCAATATAATATTCACTTTCTATAAAATATTATGAAAGGTATAAATGAAAAAAAAAATAATATTATATTGAAAAACTAACATGACACTTATTTTAAGATTTTTTTTTCAAAAATTTAATATATTAACTTTGACTTTTTTAACAAAATAAAAATATAGAAAAGAGTGGGAGCACTTAGTTTTTAATATGTTTTTAATATCTAAAATTTAAGGTAAATTTGTCTTTAGTCTCTCAAATTAAAAATTAATTTTTTTAATCCTTATAATTTTAAAAAATCTTGTTTTAATTTTTATATTCAAATTTTGTCGAGAAATCTATCAAATATTGCTACCTAAAATCTATATATTGATATCTTTATCCGTAAAAATATCACATCAAATCTAATTCAAACTACATTACTATCTCAATATGTCACTTTTATATATGTTATTGATAACTTGAAAGATTAATACAAGATTTTTAAAATTATAAAAACTAAAAACAATAATTTTAAAATTGAAAAAATAAAAACATATTTAAAATATATAAATTATATAAAATATAATAAAAAAATGTTAGCGGGGCAAATGCCCCCACCCACTAGGTTACATGTGTATCCGTCCCTCTTGGGCCCTTTGGCATACCGCATACGTGTGAATTGTGTGTCTCCTTATGTGGTTCCTACGCCCTTGAGTAGAGCTACACTTAACACTGATGATGAGGGACTGGCTGCACTTTATTCCAATCTTAAGGGTACTGTTCTTGAGCCTCAAGATGTAGATGGGGGGTTCTCTGTTGTAAATGCTGGTTTGTGTGTGTTTCCACGATCTGTTTAATTTTCTTTTACCACTTTTAATTTAGTTGTTTCATCTTTCAAGTGTATTGAATAACATTGGACTAACTAATGAATTGGGCTTTGGTTTAAGTTGTGTTTGTTTCATGATAAAGACGAGGCTGAGTGAAATGCAATAAAATGGAATGAAATATTAATTACGACTGGTTAAGAGTTGAGATAGATGTATATGGGTCTTATATATGTTCAATTTTCATTACCGTGGCTTTACTGATAAATCTTTTTTTTTTTCTTTAATGAAATAAAAATAATGGAAAAAATTTTATTCGATATTTGGATATGTTGGTTGGGATAAAATAGAGCAAATTTTTATTCATCTCATTGCTTCAAAATTACATAAAACTGAAGGTAATAGAATAAGTTGGTATAGATTCGGTTTCGTGAATAGTTTTATGATGATTTCATTTGAAAACTAGTTTCACGTAAAAAAAAATTGCAAAAAGGTTTAATTAAGAAAATTTCCAAATTATTGCAAACAAAGTTAATGTTTACGTTTTAGGGTCAATGATTTTGTTATAATAAATATATAATCAAATGCGTAGCCTATTCATAGAAAATCTTCCATTCGCAACTTGACAACAATAGATTGAAATGTGGCACCATCAGCACATCATTAAGAGATTAAAGTAATGAAAATTTGGTCGGCTTACTTATATTGTTTTTGTTTTTAACTTTTAATTATAAAATTATATATCCTTTTATTTTTAATTTGTTTTTGTTTTCACATATTTGTATAATAAAGACTGAAAATAGTTCCTTTTTTTATACAAATTTTTGAAAACAAGTTGATAATTTTGTAATTAAAAAGTAAAAACATGAAATGAACACAAAGGTATATGAATCCTTATAAATCATCCAACTAAAAACATGTAGGATATATAAAAGAGATAAAAATAAATAAATAAATGTTACGCAACAAATTTTATATTAATTAATCTTCAACTAAGAATTACTTCTAGTCTTTTCGCTTAAAGAATTTTCACTATCAACATTTGTAATAAGATGTATATATTCTTCATCGTCTCTCCAAATTAACCTATAACAAACATATGTAACATGCATATTCTTTATCCTCTCTCCAAACTAAACACAAACATAAATATTAATTATTTGTCATTAAGTCTCCCCTTAAACTTACACAACAAACAAAAATATTCTGTATACACTTCGTGATAATATAAAACTTGAGCATAACATTTCAAACCTTTGTAATACAAAGAAATATAAATTAAAGTTAAAATTAACTTAGTGTAATCGTCCAAAAGAATTATAAGGAAAAAATCACATGTTTTATATATACCTACATGTTTTTCTATGTCGTTTTGATTTTTTTATTATTAATGTGGTCACTACAAAAATGTTATATATAATAACATATGAAAAACGTCAATATAGATATAATATATATATATATATATATATATATATATATATATATATATATATAAATCTATATTATATATTTATACACAATTTTAGTGTTGATTTTGAATGAAATTCAATAATATATATTATATGTGATTATAGCCTATACTCTTATAAGAGGATTGGTGAAGTAACTCATCAAATAGTCTTACCCGCATCTCTTTTTAATTTGCATATAGTATCATTCATGTCTCTCAACTTCGTAAATATGTCTATGACTCTTTTCACATCCTTGAATCTGACGACATTCAATTGAAAGATAATTTTACCTATAAAATTGTTCCTTTGATATCGATGACAAGAGAGTGAAACAACTAAAAGAGAAGGACATCCATTTAGTTAAGGTTATTTGAGAAGCGAAAATGGAAAAGAACACTACTTGGGGGCTAGAAAGTCAAATGCGAGAGTCGTATTCAAACTTATTCACATCAGGTAATTTCATGAACAAAATTTCAAAAACGAGGGGGGAGTTCTCAAATTTTTTTGAATAAATTAATAAATAATTTTAAATAATTAATTAAGATTTATCTTGTAATTATGAGTGTTATTAATTCAAAAGGAATCTTTCAAAATTAATTATTAAGTATTGTTATTTAATTATTAGAAAGAAGTAATTTATCATGGTTAAGATTATTTTTACTAATGGGTTACAAGTGAGTTAAGGCTTTAGATTGAGTTTCCTATATATAGAATAGTAAGTTAAGGTTGTCTCTCATAAAACATTAATTCAACCTTCTGTGATTTGAAGAGGAGGGAGAATCGAAGCTGTTAGAGTGGGAGGACTTAATTCCACATTTCCACAGAGATGTAAGAAGTGTGAATGTTTGGGTCATGACTTCACAGGGTATTTGAACAAGGAGATGACTTGTTTCAACTATCGAGGGTTAGGCCATATCTGTATGTAATTTCCATACCTGAGGAAGGAATACCTTGTTGGGGTGAGTTCCCAATTGAATAATCGAGGGTTACTAGGAGACTTTCCGCTCTTAGTGGTGTTAAAACAACTTAATCAGAAATTTGATACACAATACTTGTTTCATAATTAAGAAACCTCTCATTGTACTATTTGATTCTAGTGTAACTCATTCTTTTATTTCCCATGTTTGTGTCTAAACTTTAAAATTGTCTGTCTTGTTTAAAGTATCATTTGGTTGTGGAGACCCCTACTGATGGTTCCATATATACGTCTAGTACTGTCTATTTAAAATGTCATGTTGTCTCTTAGTTAACTAGATGTAATTCTTGAAATGGAATGATTATCTCCCAACAATGTCCTATTAAATTGCTTTGATAAAGCAATTTCTTTTGGTGGGAGTAAGAGTGCAAATTTTATTTATGTCAATCAAATTAACTCCTATTTAAAAGAAAATGATAAGGTATACATGATACTTGTTTGTTTGAAACATAAGAAAGAAATGAGTTAAGTAGATTCCCTTAGTGTTCCCGATAAATGTATCTAGTTTATAACTTGAGAGAGAAACTAAGTTTGCCATAGATTTAGTACCTGATACAACCCCTATATTTGTAACACCCTATAAGATGTTTCCTAGTGAGTTAACTGAATTTAAGAAATGGGTAAAGGAACTCCTAAAGAAACAATTTTATTTGGCCAAGTGTATCACCTTGGAAGCTCCTATGTTACTAATTAAAAAGAAAGATAGAAGTATGGGACTTTGTGTGGATTACTGTCAACTAATAAAGTGACTATTAAGAATAAATATCTCTTGCCTTGGATAGATGACCTTATGGATCAACTAGTTGGGACATGTATTTTTAGTAAGATAGATTTAAGATTAGGATACAATCAAATCCGGTTAAGGTCTTAAGATATTCTAAAGATTACTTTTAAGACCCACTATGAACACTATGAGTATCTGGTTATATCTTTTGGTGTGACTAATGCACTTGGAGTTTTTATGGATTACATGAATAGAATTTTCCATCCATATCTTGATAGATTCATAGTAGTATTTATAAATGATATCCTTGTGTATTTTAATTAGGACTGAGGCAGAACATGTTAAGCACCTTAGAGTATTATTGTAAACCCTTAAAAATAGACAACTTTATGCTACGTTTTTCGAAAATCCTCGCAAGGAAAGTGAGAGAAGCGAGGGACATGAGTTAAACGTGGGATGCAAAAAACGCCTCAAGCCCCAAACATTGTTGTGCAATTGCATAGAAGATGGCCCAACCAAGAGGCATTCACCATAGGCCCCCAAGCCCAACCCTAGGCATTTTCTGTGTATTTTTTTAAATGTGCAAAAATGTTTGGGACTAATGACATTTTCTTTGTACTATTATTGACATGTCCAAAATAATTTATTGTGATAAATAATTTTTTAAGTTATTTATTTTTTAATTTTTTAATTAATATGGCCAAAAAGTCAAATATGATATTTAATTTTAAAAAATAATTAAAGACCGAAGAGATATACTTTTTATGTATTTTTTTTTACTTAATGTGCGACTTAATTTTGAATATAAATAAAAAAGAATAATATTAAAATAAAAAATATTTTTTTATAATAACATTTTCTGAAGAAAAAAAGTTACAAAAATTTATTAACTTAATTTATAATAATATTTTAATAAATATAAATAGATAATTATTGTTAAAAATATTAAATATAAGAATCAACTTTCATTCTCATCAATATGATGAAAGCATCTTAATCAAGTTTTTATCCACAAAATACACTTTTATTTCGACGATTCCACGGAGTCCACACTATTGTACACTATCCAAAATTTCATTTTATGTCTTCCCCACCCATAATAATGTTTGAAAGCAATGTTGATTGGCGGCCAAATAAACACTCATAAACAATGGGGGCAACTAAAGAAACACCACCCTTGATAAACTCCTATGGGACACCCAATTCAACATTTTCTCAATTTTAAAAGCTAATGAATGTTTACATATTAACCGATTAGAAACCATCCTAATAATTAAAGTACGACTTTTAAAGTACTTAATATAAAAGATTAAAAAAATGTTATGTATAACACAATGTATGATTCAATAACGATGTACTATCGGTGTTTTACTTAAATTTTTATTATTAAAATTAACAAATTTACAACAATATGAATTAAATAATATTTTTTTAATCTTTATATTATAAGACTCACTTTAAAAATAAGAATCGATAATATTTTTTATTGATACAAAATATTTATTGATTTTATAGATGACAAATTTTTTTCGAAGAACTTTTAGTGTAGGCACTCCCCACTTTTTTTGTTTTTTAATATCTAGATTCAAACGGGAAACCTTACTTAACATAATTAAACTCAACATCTCTTACACTAATAATTTATTATTAAGAGGTAGTCATTTTTATATAACATTAATTTTTCTTGTTCATTTTTTTGTCTCTAATAAACATTATGAGTATGTGTTAAATAATGAAGTAGAGAATTTAAGAAATAAATATTTTTCTTTCACCACTTGAACTCTTGTAAGTGTCATTTATCAATTATTATTGGTATTGATACATAAACTTTTGAATGAAATAATACTTTTACATCTCATAAAAATTTAATAATAAATAATAAAAACTCAATATTATAAAATAAATTAAAATAACTACTTGATTATGTTATAATTGTTTTATAATAAAGACTCAATAAAATAATATAAAAAATTTCGTTTTATAATTAAATTATTAAAATATAATGATGGAACCCATATTTAATATTTGAATAAACTTTCATGTTATTCCTTGAAATAATAAGAATGAGTTAGTTTTTTTTTTAATAAACTTTCGTATGAATGAGTTATTTTAATCATTTTTAAAACACCTGGTTAATTTTATTTTTCACAAAAATTTATTCATTTTTTTACTTGAAATTTATTCATTTTTTAATGTAGTGGTTTAACTTTAATACATTGCGGGTCCTGAATTTTCTGAGATTTTTAATTAATTTTTAAACTGAAAAATATTTACAATTGTATTTTTGATATTTTATAAATTTTGTAATTACGTTTTTGAAATAAGTAAAATTATTAAAAACTGTATTTTCTGACAGTTTTCAATTGCTATAAACTATCTTAAGAATTGTTTTTTTTAAGAAAAGTTGTAGAATATTAAGAATTTGATTCCAATTTTATTTTAATTTAGAGACTTAATTAAAAATCTTTAAAAAATGGAATTACTGATGTATTGAAGTTAATATTCTTTTTAATATATGTTTCGCTTTCAATTTTTTATAAAAAGTTAAAGAAAAGAAATAATTCTTTACAGTACTAAATATTAAAAATAAAAAAATTAATTATCTTAATATTTCGTACTAATAATAATTAATAAAATACTTAAAAACCTGACCCATGTTGATGTCGTAGTGATACTGTGGAGAGAGGTTTGGACGTTATTGTTTGTATCGCAGCAGTAGCAAAGTCGACGGCAGCTGAACCCTATTTTGGTTATGTCGTGATTCACGCTGCTTTTAATTCGTCCCTCTTCCCCCAAACTCCAAATGGGTATCGCAAAGTTTCCAAATTGAACGCAAAAACGGAATCAGCGTCCTCAAATGCCTTCTGGGTCGATCTTCCTTCGATCCAGTTTACCAACATTTCGTTCGCCACTGGGGTGAGGTGACTTATCCAATTCATTCCACTTTTTTTTCTTCTTTATTCTTCAAATCGATATTTGTATTTCTATCTACTCTTTCAAAAAGGAAGGGCTTTTCTGTTTGGTTACATTTTTTTCTTAGTTTTTAGTTTTTTGTTCTTTTGGGTACAACAATGTCACTAGTTTCAACCTTTGACCTCCTTCAGACTACATTCACTCACAGTGGTTAGCATATTACATGTGATGTTTCTTTAAATTTGCCTCTTAGGATTGAACCTAGAATTGCTTAGGTGAAACATAAATAGTTGATCGATATTCGATAATTATCAACACATGGAAAGGGTTGTGCCAGCGTTTAATTGTGCATTCCTTGTAAATCAACAGCATATCTAGATTAATAATTTTGGTTCTTTAGTTAGAATTTAATTAGGATGTTCTGTGATACGAGTGTAAATGTATTTGATACTACTTTTCAATCACAATTTGTCCTTTGTAGTTACTTTGTTATCTTTTGTAGAAATAGTATCTATTTTAGAAGAACTAGATGGTTCATGATTAATTGATGGTATAAGAATTTCTTTACATTGATATGCATGAAAATTGAACTTGTATATTTGTTGTGCTCTTTTAAAATGAACATGAGTATATATTACAGGTATAAGTGTTTGGTCTGGTTTCTAACTTTTGCAGGTCTGTGATTCTAGTGTTGTTTTAGCATTTTTCCTGGATGGTAAGGAGTGCAACTTGCATGCGCAAGTTAGTGAAAAAGCACAATAAAGGGGATGGATCTAAGTCCCTGGCCGATACACTGGCGAAATGGAAAGAGTATAATGCCTTGCTTGAATCTAGCAACGAGGCTGAGAAGCCAGTTAGGAAGGTTCCTGCCAAGGGATCAAAGAAGGGGTGTATGAAAGGCAAAGGAGGGCCTGAGAATTCGCGCTGTAACTACAGAGGAGTTAGGCAAAGGACTTGGGGGAAATGGGTTGCTGAGATTCGGGAACCGAACAGAGGGAATAGGCTATGGTTGGGTACATTTCCCACTGCCATAAGTGCTGCTCTTGCTTATGATGAAGCAGCAAGGGCAATGTATGGCTCCTGTGCTCGCCTCAACTTTCCCAATGTTCAAGTTTCAACTTTGTCTGAGGAATCTTCAAGAAATTCTCCAGTTGCTAAGCAAACCGGTTCTGCTTTGACGATATTAGAGAGTTCTGAGTTCTTGGTATTGCCGAACAACTCTAGGGCAGACACAGCAGAGGATGATGACATGGAAGGCCTTTCCTTATCCTTAAGTGTGAAACATGAGGAAGGGGAGGGTGAATCCGGGTCCGGTTCTTCGTATCCTTCAGTGTCTTGATGTATGTTTTGAACATTCTGATCTGGCCATGGCTAGATATGTTAGCGTTCATAGTGGTGGATGATTAGCTTAGGATGAATGGATCTTGATGTTAGTACCTGGAGATTAGCTGTTGTATAACTTGGTTGAAAAGTGTTCCATTCTTATGGTATTGACCTAATGCAAACTGGATATCTGGTCAAGTTGTAACATGTGAAATGTATTTTGCCTTTCATGATAGATGACTCATTTCTTTTGTGTCTATTTTACGTCGGATAATGTTGTCTAATTTTTGTTTTCCTGCTAAAATATTAGTCTTTTAAATGTGTTATTGTGGGTTATTGACTTTCTACTTGGTAGTTGAATTGGGATACAAATAATATATTAGAAAGTCTATTTTTCAAATCATGAATTGAATTGATTCATGATCAATAAAAACAAAATATATATAATATATATATATATATATATATATATATATATATATATATAAATAAAAGCACTCTAGGCACATTTTAATATAAAGAAACATGAAAAAACATAAATATATAGTAACACTCAAAAAAATATTAGTGTTGTTGTTGCATAAACAAAACAAAATAGTGTTGCTACTATCGCACAAATTCAATCATACAACCTCAAAAAATAAACACAAAATGTCTTAGTCAAGATCCTTCATCATCTTTAATTCCAAGATCTACATCACTCAAGTCATCTTTATCTTCAGAAGTTCTCTTTCATTATCTTTAATTTCATCCTCATCTTTTATGATAAATGGATCATGAAAATAGTGAGATGCAAACAAGTTAAACATGAACGTCAAAATGGATCACGAAAAGTAAAACTCATAGAGTGGGCAACATAGAATCTATTTGAAGGGAATAAATTGACACTTTTCCTCTCTTTTCTATTTCTTTTTTCAAAAAAGCTATTTTTTTAGGGTTTTCAAAATTAGGTCACAATCCACATCCATATTCCTCTCTTTACCTCTCCTTGGTTTATGTTTCTTATGAGCCTATCAATATTACAGAAGAACAAATCTGTCATAGACTAAAATGGGGGCATCATAGAATCTGTCCATGTCTCAAATGTTAGTGTGAGTGTTTGGTTCCACGTTATGCAATAATAGATTCACTTCCAACCCAAGTTAAGGAAGGAAATCACGTTTAAAATGTACAAACTATGACTATTAGCTTCTGAAAACTACATTGGAGATGTGAAAAATCAAATATACGTGGGTTTATTACGTTACTCCAAACATAGTATGTCACTGCTGAAAACGTTTAACCAAGTTGTTTTAGAGATATAGAAACATCCCCTGGGGCCTAAACCCGTCGTTGCATATGTCAACTCAAGGTGTTAAACATTTCGTTTGATGTTTGTTTGGAAACTTCCTACATTCGAAATCCCAAGGTACAACAGGTATTTTTCTTTTCAATTATATATTAACGAAAAGCTTCATGAAATGAAGTCATTCATGATAATAGTGTTAAATAATGCCAATGTTAGTGACAGGTTTGTATTTTCCCGCACCAAGGGCGTGTCACTATCCAATTAGATGAAAAAAAAATTACAACTAAAGAAAACGTATATGAAATTCAAGTTGAAGAAAAATTATGCAAAGGAAAAATGATTTAAGTTTTTCCAAAAATTACAACTAAAAAAAACGTATATGAAAAAGAAAAGTAATTTAAGTTATTAAAATTAATTTATACATAAGTTAAATTTGTAGAAGTTTATTCATATTAGTTTTTCTAAAATATTTTTTTTAATTTACATATAATTTAATTTTAAATTATAAAAAAACTTATTTTATTTTTTATTTTAACTTTTTATAAATATTTATAAAAAAAATATTCGAAGAGTTCTTGAGTTTTATTCTAGCTTATGGGTTCCCATTCAACAATTAGAACATCAATGAACACACTTTTAATTTGCTTTTGATTTATTAGTGGAGAATGCTAATACCTATAATAAAAAATAACGAATATTTTTTTTAAACAAATTATATTTGAATAAAATGTAGAAGTATAAAAAAAAAAAGAGAGAGAGACTAACCTTAAATAAAGACAAGTAGGGATTCAATTTTGCAATATGTTATATGCAAGACCTTGTCTTGCTCTACTCAACCAACTTCTTGAGAAGTTCCATTGTCTATGTAAAGAAAAAAAAAAAAGATTTCCATAAATATAAAGCTCCCTTATTCTCTTTCCACTATGTATAGATATTTTTTTAAATTAAGATATAAGAAATCTCGATGCTAGCTTGACATAGTTTGAACTCTATCGCTAATTCAAGTTCACTTCTTTTAAAATAATAGCTTTGTTTATTCATTTGAATGTCCATATACTTATCGATATTATAGTTAATCTCACATACTTATTAATAATTGGAAAATCAGAATAGGATTTTGATTTAAGATAAAAAAAAAATGGTTTGAATCCAAGTTTAAAATCGTTTTAATTTTTAATTTTTAATTTTTTTTTTATTTTTAATAAAAAAATATCTAAAAAATACTTCTAACTTTATCCAAATAATCTAAAAAAACAGAATTAGATATATTATAAAAATTAGGATCAATAATTATGAGATTTTTGTCTTAACAGTTTAAATCTAAGAACTAACCTTTTAGGAATTCTTGATCAGTCAACACTCTCTGCAATAAACATGGGTCTTTTTATAAGATCATTTTTTTTATCATATAAAAATTGATATAAAACGTCTCTTTCATTAATTATTTTTTTTAACAAAAAAATACTTTTAATTGAAATCATTTCTCTTAATTTAAAAGCACAAATAATCAATCTCCTTAATCTTAATGAATTAGGTTATTGAATATCATAAAAAAAAAGACTAAAAGAAATATACTAAGTCAAGAATAAACAACAAATAAATATTTTATCTATATTCATTGATTTATTGTATAAATTAAACAAATAGACATCATCGAAGATGTGTTGAAAATTATTAAAAAAAAACTCATTTTTTTTCTTATGCACAAGGTGAAAGAACACAAATAAAAGCATTATAAGATAAATAGAAAATTTGCACAAAATTTATTTAACATAGTTTAATCTCTAATACCTATGTTTACAACATCTTTATTATCTCCAAAATATATTACATATGTTTGAAAAAATTTTCCTTCAAGTTTTATGGATTAACACTTGAAAATCCTTCTTTGTATGACTTTTTTTTTTCTCATTTAGGATTGTGACCCTTTCTACATGTTAGGATGAACACAAAACCTAATTCCCACAACAGTGTGAGTTGCAAGTTGCAAGTGTCATCTCTTGAACCACCGATGAGAAACGAATTCCCATGTCACAGGGCACGAAGAGGACACAGTCACAGTCTCACAAGACACCACAACAACCACCCCCAACAGCATTGTTTCGAGCACAGCCCAATGTGTTGCGAGCTGAAACGATGCTATGCATGGGCTTCTACTGACAAACAAACACAACAGGGCCCAGTGATTGAAGGCCCAATGGGATGGATGGCGAGAGGACATTTACTTGTAATCACCTTCACCTGTCTCCGGCTCGAGTTACAAGACCGAAACATGTGGAACACCTACTATGCCACTTGTCAAAGATTGAGCCCAATCTAATCCTCATTCACGAATCTCAGCTACCACCTTTGGCTCTTTTCGTGCTTCAAGGGGCTCAATTAAGCACATAGTTTCAAGTGCTATGACCTAAATAAGTGATTCCCAAGAATTTTTTACTGATATAGAATTTTTTTTTAAAAAAGATTATCAAAAAGGCAGCTGTTCAACTTTATTTATATATCTAATACTATTTACTGTTTACGGTCAGAATTCGATTCTCGGAAAATCAAATTCTACGCTTTAAATTTTTTTTTTTTTTGTGTGCTTAGAATTCGATTCCCGGAGAACTGAATTCGATTTACTCCATTTAAAGAATTTATATAATCTGTACTTTTACTTTATAGGCATAATAATATATAAATTATACACGCTACGTACGTAAGACATTGGTATTATGTTAAAGTGGGTCCTTTTTCTCATATTTATCATTGGTATTATGTTAAAGTGGGTCCTTTTTCTCATATTTATCTGGGTGAATATTTTCTACTTGAAAATAATTTTTGCATCGGAATAATCAAAATTCCATAAAACGTTTATAAAATATTAATCTTACAGCACATTATTCAGTTTAATTATATGAATAATGTATATGCCAACAACCGGCATCAATTAACCATAGATTGTGCAAGGCATGTATGGTTTTGGTTTCTTATCCTATCGCCATTGGATTGTGTGTCTTTTTATTTTATTTTTCTTGATAGAATCCATGACATGTTTCACACCCCCCATTTGTTTGAAAATTTGGGGGAGGAGGTGGGAGGCAGGTGGATTGGATTGGTGAATGGAATTTGTTCAAAAATCACCTTTTTATATTATAACATGATAATATAATTAGTTATTAAAAACAATTTAGGAATAACATCATATCCAGAAAAATTGAAATAAATAAGTTATTATAGAAAAATACATGTGTTTACATATGTTTTATTTTTACTTATGTGATAAATTTAGGTAAAATAAAAGTTATTTTTATTTATAAATGTTTAGTGTAGACTTTTTTTAATCTATTAAGGATGTCTATTGCTTTCCATTTGGTAAGTTTCTATAGAAATAAATTAAGTGATATCTCTAGTTATAATATGTTTTATTGATTATTAATTAGAGAGTATAAGTAGTAAATTATTTGAATTAAAATATTTTAATGATATTTAATGTAAATAAAAATCAAATATTTGTATTTATATCTGTTTATTAATTATAAACAAAACTTTAAAAAATCTTTTATTGAACATACATAAAATAAAAATGCTAATCTTCTTTACTGTAAATTACATGTCCATATTATTTCTTAAAATGTAGAGAGATAATCTTGTTCTCAAAATACATATATTAAGTGGTGTGGAATGCCTGTTTGAATCTACACCATTACCAAACTATTGTTATTAATAATTTATATACCATAAATTTCCCGCGTCCTTGGAATAAGACATTTTGTTTCTGGAAGTGGATTACCATATCATGAGCTGTAAAGCTTAAAACAAAGCAAGTCTAAATCTTATATGCATTTGAACAGTGAACACGTGTCTCTTCTTTGACTTGCCCTGTATGGTAGATTTTAGAATTGGGTTATGTTAAGGAGTACTTCTCAAAAATAAAAAATATCCTTAATAAACATGTAATATGGTTTAATAAATTAAAATTTTGAAATACATACTTTTCATCAAATATTTTAATTTTAAAATTCTTTAATTAGTTCCCTAACTAATAATACTGATTAGAGTTTCCCTTTAGAAAAAAAAAAAAGAAACTTACTTCTGTCGGTTTGGTATTAATTAAACATTTTTTGTTAGTGGAGGATCATGATATATCTCCATGGTACTCACTATTTACCATGAGATCCACCTTTTCTCAATCACGGGATCAAAGTACTAGGTTACTAGCTAGTGTATGTTGTTGCTATTTCCCTTTTTTACAAAAGAAGTAGTGGATAGAGAGTTATTTTCCAACACTAAAAAAGAAAGTATACCAAAGACATGATAAGGGTTATTAGAGTCTACCAGAAGATTACAATAAATATCATAATAAGCAGTTTTAATTAGTCATAGACTCAGAGGCTTAATTAACTTGTCTTTAAACATAGGAAGATCCTGCTAATAGTATTTTATCTTATATATTAACTGTTCCTACTACCGAACTATATTCTCTAATTAATTAAGCACGCTAGAAAAGGAATTTGCAATGAGTGATGGGAAAACAAGACTAATGAGTAGTTACTATTTATAATTGATAACAGGTCCACAACTTAAGAGTAATTGGACAGTTTAATGAAATGCCTAAAGGATAGAATGAATGAAAGTGATGGGAAATGAAAGCATGCATGCACGGATACCTCTGTCTGTCACCTGCTAATTTCCAGCCATATATACTTGTATAGTGCCATGCCAACTGCTCCTTTCGTTTTCTTCCAATCCACAGAAAGGGAAATTAGGAAAAGGGTCCTCTTCTGCATGTATACCTATTCATTCTACGTTCATAAATCGACAAAAATGCACCAGGAAATAAATTATCTACTTTATTTCCAATTCAACCACCCTTTCCCTGAACCCATGTTTCACGAGCAACTGCATGAATTATGTCTTCTTTCAAAAGTGTTTTTTTTTAGATCGTTCTTTATTTATATAATAAAGTTTTTGAGCATAAAATTTACACAGTTAGACATTTATTAGTGGTTTAAATGATCCAATAACAAGTAGTTCAATAGTTCTATCATTATTACATTTAAAATAAACTTTGATATCATTTTACATATGAATTTAGACCAAATAATTTAACCCTAAATTTAAACATATGAAAAAGTGAGAATTTTCCTTTATATATATATATATATATTATTTTATTAATATCATTAATAAATGTGAGATTTTTAATGATATGAAATAGATTGTGCAAGATGTAAGAAAGTATTGCATTCAATATAGTCTATTTTTCACACATTCATGTAATGATCTTATATGAAAAGTTAACTTTCAGACATATAACCGTGAAACATATAATTAATTAAATTACTTCTAAAGTTTTAAATTTCTATCTAAACATACTCATAATTATATTATATGTAATTGTTGAATATCGAGAATTTTTATATATACATCGTTGATACGTACGATATTATTTATTTAAATTTAAATTTTCATAATTTTATTTTTAATTATAATTTATAACCTAAAAGATTTCTTATCAATAGAAATATTATATATTTATAAATTCACATGTATTGTTTTATTTTAACAATGTGATACTTTAATTATATCTCAGTAGCAATATCTAACAAAAACAACGTAGAACACACACAAGTCATATAAATTTTCCAATGATACTGAAATTTTAAAAGACTTTTAATCTTTATCTTCGATGTATAATTACATGACCTAAATATAGTTAATCTCATTGTTATGTAAAAATCATTTGCATCCCTATATTAAAGTTAGCCTTGATTAACATCTAATCTAAACTGGTTCAAATATTAGAAGGGCCGGGTCATATATAGTCATTCCATAAAAAATAAAAAAATAAAAAGAAGTGGTTTTACTGAACAAGCATGTCTGTCGTATCCTTAAGGTCTTTTCGAAATTAAGTACCACGTTTAATAATGAAACTCTCATTAGTGTCGGGCCAACATCCTCACTCGATATATATATTTTTTTTTATAGAAATAAACTTCTACCAAAATGTTCCAATAGTGCAAGTCTTTTGAGAATACATTAGTTTTATAACCTTTATTTTTTGTCTGAATTGACCAAAACGACTTGGTCACGAATGACGGTACCTCCTTCAGAGTATATTATGCTTAAGCTATTACAATAATTAAATGTACTAAAATTTGAGTTTTGATCATACTACTTGTTTTCAGAAAGTAAACACTTGTCTTGTTCTTCTTCTTCTTCTTCATTTTATTGTTCTATTTTCCTTAACTGTCAATGTGTTAAATGGATTCTTAACTGTGATATATGTAATACCAAAATCTAAAAGTGTTTATTTTATTTGAGTTTTAACTATATAATAATGAATAATTATCAATTATATTTAGTATTTGAAAATAATGCACTTTTTTGATTTTAATACGGAACAAATCTTAAAAATAAATAGTCAAGACAAAAACCAAATTTTAAAGGAACTACGTACAACTAAACTTCTGATACATTTACCGTGTGGTCCAAAATATACTGACTAAAGGATATTTAATAATTGTATTAAACATTTTAGAAATAAACATTAAATAATTTATGTATTGTTGTATTTAATTTTGGGAGAATCACTAATTCAACCCTAAAATTTAAAGAATGGTTAAATTAATTGTTGACATTAAAAATGTTAAAAATAAAATAGCCTCTAAAATTGTAATTAGACAATTTAATTTCTTTTTTTAATTGATATTATTTAATGCAGTTAAAAAGTTTGAGTTATTAACACGTTCAATATAATCAATATTACACAATACACATATACATGATTGTCTCGTTACATGACTGAAAATATTCCTTTCCTTGATCTAATAAATAGAAGATTTAACCGGTGAATGAATAATAAAAACACGATCATTCATGACGCATGTTTTACATAACTTGGTTTCAAGAGTTGTTGCAAAAATGAGATTGGGCGGTAACATTTTTTTTAATCGTAGTTTAACTGATGAATTACAGTATTTTTTTTCACTTCTGCATAAATTATAATTTAACCAATGTAAAAAATACACCATTACTACAAAAAAGTTACATAACATATAAAAAAAATAAGTATAAATTTATTATACAATATTATTGAAAAAGCATCATCTCATAATTTTTTATGTTGCAGTAATTCAACTTATTTCAATAAAGCCACTTATTTTTATCGATCTTCGTTATTTCTATTCCTATTAATTTCCAAACAATCACTGGTCTTAAATGAATTAGAAGACAGCTATCTATCTTCAATGCTAATGCCAAACTCTTACCATCTTTTCACATATAATAATTTATAGTGCAAGGGACCCATTTTCCCGGGCCACACGTTCACCATACAAGATCATATCATAGCCATCTATATGATCTTTTGTTAAACTCCACACCCCCTTCTATTTATAACCCCTCCAACCCCATCACAATGTATGTAGTAGTAACCACAGATAAGAGATTCATTTAGTCCTTAACACACACCTTTTAGCTTCTTCCCTAAAACCCTCAAACCTAGTTTTAAGAATTAGTTGCACCAAATACACAATATTTTCAAGAATGAACAAGCTTGGTTTGGTTGTTCTTGTTCTGCTACTTGCTCAGATCTTAGTACTTCATGTCATGGCTCATGAGTCTGAAGCACCACAACCAGTGTTGAACCCTTTTGAGCATAAAACTCAAACAGGAGTTCAGCTTCATGATCAGAAGAATGCTGATAACAAGGTTGCAGTTTCTGGAGCTACTACTGTTGAGTCATCATCAGAAGAGAAAAATGGAGAATCAAAAGGTGCCTCAGCACCACAAATTCGAAGGCTGGGAAAGCATCATTCCACAGACAAGTCAGTGGCAGGTGGAGGTGTCATCATTGGAGGGCTTGTTACTGCCATTTTTGCTGCTGTTTTTTGCTACATTCGGGTTACTAGGAAAAGGGGCACTCCTTACTGATCTATTATCTTCTTTGCTTACTTCAATCTCTTTGTTCTTTTCATTTTTTTTTTCTTCCTTATTAGAGTGGGAAGTAAATAGAATATGATATTGAATACAGATATTCGCTAAAATGCAGCAGCATTAGCAACAACTGCTATGGTCATATTCCTGTGATATATTGTTTATATAATAATTAGAATAAATAATATATGCACAAATTGGTATATATGTTAATCTTAAAGATTATATTAAAAATAATTTCTAATTGAATTTTACATGTCTATTACAATAAACTCATTCAATTATGAATTGTGAAATATGAATCTAACTCCCTTCTCTTCTCTCAGTACTCTCTCTGTTTCCTGTTTCTTTTCTGTTTTCTTTTTTCCACTTCTCATAAATCGAGAAGGAGAAAAGAATGGGGCTGTTGACATTGCCTTATGATAAAATAACAGCATATGCATATGGAAAGAAAAAGGGGCTACATTACCCAGTTCACCTTTTTACTAAAGTAATTTGTTCGATGGTTCAAGATCTTCTTTATTTTTTTTCCTCTCTTGCATTTCTTCTATTATTAAGATTTTGAAGAAATAATATAAGTGATATAGAATTATATATTTTTTAGAGAATTATGTTATTATTGGTATAAAATATTTGACAATTTTACCGATAATTAATCAAAATATTTAACTAGTATTTTAGTGAAGTTTTTTTCTTTAACCATACTTAATAAAGAATATCATTATTTTTCCAGAATTATGCAATAGAAAAAATAGGGAGAAAAAAAAAATGAAAGACATTTTCCTTGTTCGACGCCCATTGCTGTTTTCTTAATCAGAAATCCATCAAAAACTTCGCTTACAAGAAACAACAAATTCAACATGTATATTGATGTTGGATGATGTATTGGTATGTACAATTGAGTTATAAAATTATTTTTTAATGTAGCTTTATCATGTTGGGGAAAGTGTGGTTTTACTTTTATAATTAAGATTTTGTATAAGTAGTGGTGTTCATATGGTAATATCCTTGTCTTGGAGTATTTTCCAATAGGATTTTATGCTTTAGATAAAGGATGAAGAGAATAGTATTTTATATCTAAAAGGAAGAACAGTATCTGTGCCCTTAATTGATATATAGAAGCAATGTCGGATGAAGCCTCATGGAAGCTACTAATGCTATTCTTACAAAATTATATCGCAATAGTTTCTACAAGAAGGAAAGAGATCAAAAGTGTACCAAAAGGAATTATACTCTTGGCATTCTCAGTATCTTATTCATAGCTGAGATAACCGACTACACTATATGATTGGTTCCTGTCTCGGCATAATTGGTCGTATACTAGAAAAAGATTATATCCTCGGCATTCTCAGAGATAGCTAAGATAATTAACCACACTACATATTTAACATCAATCACAGTTGTGTCGGTATTCTTGACTGTTGAAATAGTCAAGATAAATAGTTATTGACTTAATCACATTCATCTCAGTATCCTCAACACCCGAGATAATCGAGACAATCGAGCAAGTTGTAACTAATATCATTAACATGGATTGCATAACTAATGATGTAAATAATAAAGTTACAAGAGATTAATCTGTTATTAATAATTATATTATCTAATTGATAATCAAGAGTTAAAATCAACCAGATTTGATTAATATAAATAATTATATAAATTCAAGAAAATTATTATTCATTTATTATTCATCTGGATATTTATGTCGAGTTTAATTTAAATATTAGAGTATCTTACACGCCTGAATTAATTGTAGGTCAAACAAAAGTTCAGATATCTTGATATAAAAAATTTTCTAGTATACAATTTGATCAAAGTACAAATAAAGAAGAAAAGAAAAAAAAGGTTATTTTATAATATTGCTCACAATAGTGCCTTAACAAAGAAAGATATTAAAAGAGAAAAAAAAATTAAAAATAAGTAATGTAATGAAAAGTTAAAAGGAAAATTATAAAATAAACATTATTAAACAATTTTCAGCAAAAGTAAATTAAAAAAAAAAAAAAAAAAAAAAAAACTCACTGTCCTCAACAAAAGGTGATTTGGTCCCTTGATTTTCCTGAATTGTTTTAGTTGTCCAAGATGCTGGCCAAGTATCCATTTCTACTTTGTATCATAGGTCGGTGGTTCTAAAACCTTGCAACGTGGCACTTGTATAATATTTTTGTTTTGTTTATGCTTGGCACTTCTATAGTTTATTTATTTATTTTTAAATAAAGAACATGTTGCTATTGGTAGCTAGTAGCTTAAAATAGATTAGTAAAAGTAGGGGTGCCAACTGCTTCACAATTTGTAGAAATTTTTAAATAGGCGTAGTCTACCATATAAAAAGTTTTAAACGGGTGTTCAATTCATTATGACTAAAACTTTATGTATGTCAAATAATTATTTACTCACTTTGCCTAATTAAGAATTGCTTATACGTTTAAATTTGAGTGTGGCTTACTAGGTAGCATATGCTACAGTTTTAGTTCAATAAGGTTGTTGGAAAACATTAATCATTGACTACTCTCTTCATACCCTACTGACCCCAGCCCAATGATGTTGCCCAAACAGCAAAGTAGGCCATTGGAGGAGAAAATTGATTATCCAATGGGTCCAAAAAGAAAAAGAATATTAAATAACTAATATATTATATGTCTCTTTAATAAAATAAATTTATCTTAAAATTAATGTCATTTTATAAATAAAAAATGACAAATATTTTTTTTTAAGAGTACACTCATTTATATCTCAATTAAATTAAATACTTAAATAAACTGATAAATATATTTTAATTCTTTAATAAGGATTTTCTTATGCTGAAAATAAGGATATTATTCATTCACTTCTCATAATTTTTATTATTTATTTATCCTTATATTATATATACATCTGAATCATTATCATTGAATGAGAGTATTTTCAAAAAGTTATTCTTAAATGAGAATATTCTTAAGAGCTATTGTTAAAAGTTACGGATTTAAGAGTTATTCTGAATGTCATTGAGTCACATGTATTATCCTAATATTATTTATTCAGAATTTCATTTATTTTTATTTTCATTCATTTAAAGTATATTTTTTAATTTTAAATCTAATTTGATTTAATAAGCAGTCCAAAAACATTTTTTTCTCAACCATCTCAAACTATTTTTATTTTTTATATTTATCTTTATTCTTATCCATTATGTTTTTAACCTTTTATCTCTTTCAATATACATTTTTCATCTTTATTTCAAAATGTGACTTCGATATTTTTTTAAAAAAGAATTATCAATGATTAAAATTAACACTGAATCACAATATAGATTTTATTATAAATTGAAAATATAATTTACATATTTAAAAATATTTATTTATTAAAAATTTATTCTAATATAATTTTTATATATTTAAAAGTGTTCATTTGTGATAAATTTTAATCATATAAAAATATTTATTTTATTAATTTTAATTCATTTATTGCTTATCTACACTCACATAATAAACAATAAGCATGATTCTAACTAAGCTCATGTATGTTTGATTCGGACTATTCACGCGTTCGAATGCATGTTAACCCAGTTGATCACTACAAAACTTTGACATTAAATATAAGAGCATATGCAATGTATGTTTGTATTCCATATCCTAAAACTAAGTAAGCACTTGTTGCTATTAACCAACTCACGCTGGAGCTCATTGAATTGGTAAGTGATATTGCTTAAAATTAAGCATCGTCTCTTATTTAAGACAATCGTTTAGGAATAAAGAAATCATTTAATTGCTCAACATCATATTTTAAGAAGAAAAAATACCGAATGTACTAGGTGTGAACCTCCATTGAGCCACCGAAGAGAAACATGCCATTGATGAAAGTGAGTTTTTTAAAGATTGCTTATAAGATAAGCCATTGGAATAAAATGTGTAGAAATTACTTATGACTTGCTTAGATACTATGTGACTTGTAAAGCCCACTAAAAATAAGATAAGATACCAAGATGGAGAGCTTATTAGATACCCTATTGGAGATGCTCTAATGGAATGATAATACAAACACAACCTAAAACTGTGAGGTTGTACTATGTGAATGTGAGGTACTGAGGTTTCACATACAACAGAGATTTATTTACGAGAAACTCGTATTCTACCGGTAAGGACTTATTAAGGACAATGAACATTGATGGGGTTTTTAGAATTGATGCAGAGGGATTAGGGAGGTCATTAAGGGGGTGGATGTTGAGGCTCCTGAATTTGAATTTCTGATAATTCGTCTTTCGAGATTTTCTAGAGCTTAAGATGGCTGAGCTAGTAATGTTGCAACTACATGAGACAGGTCAATGGTTTGCATATATATTCAGATTTCAGACATAAAGGTAGCTTTGCTTCATTTCAGGAGTGGCTGGCGATTAGTGTATGAATTCAGGATTTTTTTGGCAAAATCTACAGAAGTTTATTAAAATAGAACCATGATGTCCAGATTTTTATACACTTCCTACATTCATGTCGTATAAATAAAAGTTTATCTTAACGAGGCTCATCCGGATTGTCCTCAAGCATGAAACCTAGCCTACTTGCCACTTTCATAATCACAAAAGCAATGAGCACCAAATAATGGGTAGGAAAATGCTGATAGCTACGAAACTAACAAATACAAAAAACAAAAACGAAAGGTATTGATTGGTTATTTTTCACACTCATCCTCCTATATTCTGTCAAATGCAAACTGCTTGCTAGTTGTTTCTTTGAAAAAATAGAAATTTGTTTCTTTGAAAAAATAGAAATGTGTTACTCTCTGTCATTCTTGCAACAAAACCTGGGTACCAAATAGTAGTCGTGTAATGGATAACTTGGTATCGATCCACGCCAAACACATCTCAATTTACTCGGTATTTCTTGAGAAGTGCTGGTGGTTCACTCCTACTAACATACTGTGCTCTGAAAATAGATTGATTGAATCATCATTTTATTCTAGTGTATTCTAGTACGACACACAAGTAAATGTTGTCGCAGTTACCACCATCTCAAAAAATACATTATCCAATAAAAGGAGTTTATCACTCGCATCACATTAAACAAGGTCACACCAGAAGCTCATAACCCAATTGCTGGAGAGAAAATTTAAATCATCTCAAACCAATTAGGATCTGTTAGAGAGTAATATGGAAAATATTACTCTTCTTTTGTCTTTTATCATTCTGTTATTTCATTAGAATATTCTAGTTGCCACCTGTCCTATTTTGTTATGGTTTGTTATTTTGTAATCATCTCTTGACAGCTGTACCAGCAGGAGGTAGCTTCTATAAAAGGCTCCTTTGTATTTCTTTACAAGCAAGTCAAATGAAATGAAAATATACCCTTCTAATTTAACCTTTTTCTCTGATCCTCTCTGACATGGTATCCACAGCCAACAGCTTTACAGCAAAACCCTAATTCTTTTCTTTTCCTTCTATGGCAATCGTTAATCTCCACCCTTCCGCACCCCAATATTTTTCAACCGCCATCGCTGAGAAACTTGATGATTCAAATTATCTTCACTGGCAACAACAAATCGAACCTGTTCTCAAGTCGCATAAGCTTCAACGGTTCGTCGTTAATCCTTTGATTCCCTCCCGCTATCTAAATGATGATGATCGTGCCATTGACAAGGTCAATCCTGAGTACGAAGCTTGGGATGTTCAGGATCAGATGTTGTTGACCTGGCTTCAACCAACTTTGTCAAAATCAATTCTCTCTCGTGTCATTGGCTCCGTTCACTCCTATCAAGTCTGGGAAAAGATTCATGAATATTTTCACACGCAAACGAAGGCATGCGCCCGTCAACTCCGTACTGATCTTCGTACTACTTCTCTTGATGGTAAAACAATGCACGAGTTCTTGTCTCAGATCAAGAACATTGCTGACGAACTTGCTGGCGTAGGACATCCTGTTCCTCTTGACAAATATGTTGATGCGATTTTAGAAGGTTTACCACAAGATTATGCCCCGGTGGTTTCTGTTATTGAAAGTAAGTTTGCTACTCCTCCAATTGCTGAGGTTGAAGCTCTTCTTCTTGCGCATAAATCTCGCAGCAATAGATTTCGCAAACAATCCTTCTCTCCTTCTATTAATTACACTCATGGGTATGCTCGAGGCAGTGTAAATCGTGGCGGTGGCAATAGTGGTCGTCGTGGAGGTAGTTCTGGCAGAGGTCGTGGAGGACGTTTTGCAAACTTTCAATGTCAGATTTGCTTAAAATATGGTCATACCGCCAATATTTGCTTTTATAGAGCTGATGCAAATTATCAACCTCATGACTCTTTGGTTCTATATGATCCTTTGACTCTGCAACCTGTGCAGTTCAATCCCTCTCCATCCATCACCAAAACCTCTAATACTTGGGTGAATCCCACCTCCAAGCAACCCAGTCAAGACACTAATGTCAACTCAGTCACTCCCAGTGCTATGCTAGCTAATACTTCTTCTCAAGGTGCTGTCAACTCTACTTGGATCCCTGATTCCGGTGCTTCCTTCCATGTCACTGGTGAGCCTCGGAATGTACATCAGCTTGGTCACTTTGATGGCCCAGACCAAATTTTCATTGGAAATGGTCAAGGTTTGCATATTAATGGTTCTGGTTTCTCCTCCTTCTTGTCTCCTATTAAATCCAATTTTTGCTTTAAATTGAACGATCTTCTTCATGTTCCCTCCATCACAAAAAATTTGTTAAGTGTCAGTAAATTTGCCAAAGACAATTTAGTGTACTTTGAATTTCACTATCATTGTTGTTTTGTGAAATCTCAGGTGATCAATGAAATCTTACTTCAAGGAGTAGTTGGTTCTGATGGACTTTATTCCTTCTCAAATTTAGAGCTTCAAGGCCCCTCTGTGTTGGTGTCCTCTTCAATGGCATCATCTGTTGATCCTGCTGTGTCTGCTTGTCCCAATGCAGTTTCTAATTCCACTACAGCAAATAAATTTTCTGATGTATCTCTGACTCCTAGTTCTCACACTTTGTGGCATATTAGGCTTGGTCACCCCAATTCTCATGTTCTTAAACTTGTTCTTAATCATTGTAATATTGCTCCATCTAATAGAAATGTTTCTGAGTTTTGTTCTTCGTGTTGTGTAGGGAAGTCTCATAGACTTCCTTCTCTTGTTTCTGAATCTGTTTACTCTGCTCCCTTAGATTTAATTTTTACTGATTTATGGGGACCATCTCATGTTGTCTCACATTCTGGTTATGTTTACTATGTTTCCTTCATTGATGCTTTCTCTAAATTTACATGGATCTATCCTTTGAAATCAAAATCTGACACTTTATCTGTCTTTCAACAATTTAAAGCTATGGTTGAACTTCAGTTAAATACCAAAATCAAAAGCATCCAATCTGACTGGGGAGGGGAATACAGATCCTTTACTGCCTTTCTTGCAACTCATGGTATCACTCATAGATTAATTTGCCCTCACACACATCATCAAAATGGTGTAGTGGAAAGGAAACATAGACACATTGTTGACATTGGCATTACCCTACTTCATCATGCTTCCTTACCTCTTACTGTTTGGGATTATGCTTTTTCAACTGCAGTTTACCTAATTAATAGGTTGCCCACTGCCTCATTGAATTTTGACATTCCTTTCACTGTTTTGTTCAAACAAACACCAGATTACAAATTTTTAAAGACCTTTGGATGTGCCTGCTTCCCTTTCTTAAGACCTTATACTACTCATAAACTTGATTTCAGATCCTAGGAATGTGTGTTTCTAGGGTATTCAAATTCTCACAAGGGCTATAAGTGTCTGTCTGCTTCAGGAAAAATTTACATTTCAAAGGATGTGATTTTTAATGAAACAAGGTTTCCTTACCTTGATCTTTTCCAGCACACTTCCACTCCAGTACCCTCCCCTTCTCAATACTTCACTCTCAATCCAGATCTGTCTCCTCCATGTTCTCATACTACTGCATCCTCTCTACCTTTTATTCCTGTTTCAGAGACTAGTAATCATAGTGGTCAAGATAATATTTTATCTGTGTCACCCACTGTGTCACAGTTCAATTCCACTCCTTCATCCCCTGTGTCTTCTACTCCCACCAATACTGTTTCCAGAACTATTAATAATCATTCTATGCAAACCAGGTCCAAGTCTGGGATTTATAAACCGAAGATGCCTCCTTCTTTATTTTTGGCTCATAGTGAACCGAAAAATGTCAAACAGGCTCTAAGTGATCCAGATTGGTTTTCTGCCATGAAGCAAGAATACTCTGCTCTTTTGCAAAATCATACATGGGATTTAGTTCCCTTACCCTCTCACAGACAGGCTGTTGGGTGTAAATGGGTATTTCGGGTCAAAGAAAATGCAGATGGGTCTATCAACAAGTTTAAAGCTCGTTTGGTAGCAAAGGGGTTTCATCAAGTTCATGGTTTTGATTTTCATGAGACATTTTCTCCTGTTATTAAACCTATCACCATTCGCATTATCATTACTCTTGCTCTTACTTATAATTGGCATTTATTTCAATTGGATGTGAATAATGCTTTTCTTAATGGCATCTTGGAAGAAACAGTTTACATGGTGCAGCCCCCTGGATTTGAAGTTGAAGATAAGTCTCTTGTTTGTAAGCTCAACAAGGCTCTCTATGGTCTTAAACAGGCTCCCAGGCAGTGGTTTGACAGACTTAAGTTCACTCTTCTTCAATTTGGTTTTCAGGCTAGTAAATGTGATCCTTCTTTGTTCATGTACAAGCATCAAGATCAGATTATCTTTCTTCTAGTCTACGTGGATGATATTATCATTACTGGCAGCTCTTCTCAATTTATTCAGCAGATTACTGATCAACTTAATTCCACATTTTCATTAAAACAGCTAGGCCAATTAGACTATTTCTTGGGCATTGAGATCAAACATTTACCTGACAAGTCCCTTCTCATGACTCAAAGCAAGTACATTCGAGATCTTTTACAGAAAACCTCAATGGCTGAAGCTCATCCAATTTCTTCTCCTATGCTCTCTGGCTGCAAATTATCCAAGTCAGGTGCTGATTTGTTTCACGATCCAACACTTTATAGGTCCGTAGTTGGTGCTTTGCAATATGCTACTCTCACAAGACCTGAAATAAGTTTTGCAGTCAACAAAGTTTGCCAATTCATGGCCAATCCCTTGGATTCTCACCGGGTGGCTGTGAAAAGAATCCTCAGATATCTTAAGGGTACTCTTTCTCATAGTTTTCACATGAAATCTGCTGTTCTTGGCAAACCTTTTTCCATTACAGCTATGTGTGATTCTGATTGGGCATCTGATATTGATGACAGAAAATCTACCTCTGGTTCTGCTATCTATTTAGGACCTAATTTGATTTCTTGGTGGTCCAGAAAGTAGCAAGTTACAGCTCGATCCAGCACTGAGGCTGAATACTGCAGTATAGCTCACACCTCTGCTGAATTAACCTGGATTAAGGCTCTGTTACAGGAACTTCAGGTTCCTTTTTCCACTCCTGTTCTCCTCTGTGATAACCAAAGTGCAGTAGCTATTGCTCAAAATCCCGTTTTTCATAGTCGCACTAAACACATGGAAATCGATGTCTTTTTTGTTCGAGAGCAAGTTCTATCCCAGCAGCTTTTGGTTTACCACATTCTAGCTTTGGATCAATGGGCAGATGTATTGACCAAGTCTCTTTCTCCATCCAGATTTCAATTTCTTCAGGACAAACTCAATGTGAAGAGTTTTTCTAACAAACCTCCACCTTGAGTTTGTAGGGGGGTGTTAGAGAGTAATATGGAAAATATTACTCTTCTTTTGTCTTTTATCATTCTGTTATTTCATTAGAATATTCTAGTTGCCACCTGTCCTATTTTGTTATGGTTTGTTATTTTGTAATCATCTCTTGACAGCTGTACCAGCAGGAGGTAGCTTCTATAAAAGGCTCCTTTGTATTTCTTTACAAGCAAGTCAAATGAAATGAAAATATACCCTTCTCATTTAACCTTTTTCTCTGATCCTCTCTGACAGGATCAGACCAAATCGTTACAGTAAGTGCCTAAATAACCAGAACAATTAGAATTGGGTATGGTGCATCAGCCATTCATATGCTGTAACTATTGAAGGAAGAAGTAAAAAACGCACAGTAATATCAGTATCTCAATTTTTGTTCCAAGTCAAGTTCCCAAATGCCATATAATACAAATCTACAACTTGGTAAAAAAAATAATAATAATAACGGAAAGAACTAAATAAAATCATTCTTATAACTCTGTAAAAGAAACTAATATAAATTAATGTCCAAAAACAGTCCCAATAAGAATAAGTGAAGGTCTTTACAAGTTGCTTACATAACATTGACCTAGATCATCTCTCAAACTTTTATCTCCAGTTACACTACCTCATCAAGATCAACTACTATGCTTCTAGAGATCCTAAAGGTCACAGATTCTCAGACATCCAAGTTTCTATATTAAAATTAAAATAACAAAATTTTAACATAGTTCAATGATGAGCTACAACAATAATTCACATAACAAAACTTTATATAAAACAAAATTGGATTCAGATGATGCAACAGTGAACATAACCCAAATTCACTAAAACTTTATCTAGTGCACACATGAAATCAAGTAACAAATAGAATTCAATTAGAATACGTTCACAGCATAAACGATTTACCTAATCATGAACTCACATGTAGGATAGCAAATTAGTTAATGATGTAAAATTCTTTACACTAATAACATAACAAAATTACACTCTAACAAATATACATACACAAAAAATAAATGAAAAAATAAGAATTAGCAGGAACGAATGAAATCAAGAAGAATTCAGTCTAGTTCTCATAAGAATACCGGTCATTCGGATTCCACTCAAGGAAACATTATGCGACCAAACAAGCTTCGAATTCCTGAAGAGCTGAACGACCTCGTCGGCCTCGTCGGCGGAGCACTCCGCGACGAGTACGAAGCAGGCGCCGCCGGGGCGGACGACGCGCTCCATCTCGGCGGCGAAGCGCGCGGGGAAGAGCGCCTCGTCGAAGCGCGCGGTGAAGGCGAGGTCGAAGGCGGCGTCGAAGAAGGGGAGGTTGTGGGGGTCGGCGCGGGCGACGAGCGGCGGCGAGTCGAGGATCTCGACGGCGGTGACGTCGTGGACGCCGAGGGCGGAGAGGGCGTCGGCCTCGTGGCCGGCGCCGGCGGAGACGCAGAGGACGCGGGAGTGGTTGCGGAGGAGGGGGAGGTCGCGGAAGAGGAGGGAGAAGGAGCGGACCTTGGCCGCCCAGAGGCGCGTGGAGCGGAGGCGGAGGGCGCGCTTGTGGGCGGGGACGTGGAGGCGCGTGGAGAAGTCGCAGGTGGAGCCGGGGAAGCGGAGTTGGCGGTGGGGGACGCACGTGTCGGGCGTGCGGAGGAAGAGGAAGAGGAGTGTGAGAGAAGCCACTACGATCGCTGCGCACGATAGCCTCTTTAGGAATTTGTCTATTTCTGTGTCCATCTTTACTCTCTCTTCTTCGCCCGCTTCATCCCTTCTCCATGATCTCCTCTTCTCGGATCTCATCTTCTTAGCTTCACTCTACGTTTCCATCATTTCACCTTTTTCTTTTCTTTTCTTTTCGCTCTATATTAAATACAAATACCGATATATATATTTTATGCATCTACACTCCACAGCACTAGAATTCAAATATTTAATTTTTTTAAGATGTTTTAGATATTTTTATTTTAATTTATGTTTATTGAATATATTAGTGGGGAGAGGTAGTTATGTATTTAATCAAAGAGACTGTCAGTGTAAGATTTTTTTTACACTCACAATCAATTATATCTCTTAATTGTGTCATAGTAAATATGTTTACATTAATATGACATAATTAAGAGATATAATTGGTTGTCAGTATAAGTTTACATATGATTATTAACTCTTAAACAAAATAAGAAAGAGATAATGAGATAGATTATTAGTTAGAGATTTGTCGGAAAAAAAAAGGAGAAAACATAAATTAAATAAAAAAATAGTAAGAGATAATAATTTGAAAGTAATTATAAGTGTAAAATAATTCAAAAGTTTATACACACAAAAATAGATTATCCTTATATGTTTATATGTGTGTTATAATGAATACTTATTAAACTCTTATATTGCTCTTTGTATTGAATGAGAATACTTCTTATGAAAAAAATTACAAGTTTTTGGATTATTTTTTTATTCACGAAAACAACTGGGCATTGTCTTTTATAGTTTTGATTCTCGATAGCGTGCAATTTATAATAGTAATATTACGAATACATTAAAAAATATTACATATAATAATATATATAAAAAATGTTATAAAAATATAATATATGTAAACATAAATCTATTTGATATATAATTATTTATAATTTTAATGAATGAAATTTAATTATATATATTATTTTTTATTATAATTTATATTTATATTTTTTTAGAAATATATTAACATATATTATGTTTATAATTTAAGTAAAAATAATTTTAATAATAAATATTGTATATTATTATAAGATTATAAGATGAATGTATTGCATGACAATTTTTTTAGTGATATAATTTTATTTTTTTCTTCTTTTAGATATGATATTTGAATACATTTTATACTTTAATATTTTTCTTTCATCATATGTTATCATTAATATTTTTAAGACTATAAATAATTGTATTTACAATTAAATGACCTTGTTAGTTTTTTCTTTTATTGTTGGAAAGAATAATTAATAGGACTTATTTTTTAAATAAATATAAAAACAAAAACGTCGAATTTTATTATAAATTTATTAAAAATATTTTACAGCATGTGAATTGATAATTAATATTTGTAATATTGGATTTTAAAAAATATTTTTATCTTTCCTATAAATATTTTTTTATTAATGTTTGATATACTACCAATGTAATTAATATTTTGGAATATATAATTATAAATATTTCAAATAAAATTTGATACTTGTATTTTTATTAGATAATTTTAAGTTTTGCAATTCTGGCAAAGTAATTTTGGCCCTTGCCAAACAACTCTGACTCCGTCCCCAGTTGTAACCTGAGTTTGGTGGTGGGAGTTGAGTGTAGAACTATGGAAGCACAATGATCTTTATAAAAAGGTTTTCAGGCAAAGGAGGAGATTGGGTTGAAGGAGAAGAAAGTGAAAAGAGAAAAAAAAATTATTGGTTAATTTATAAGGAAGAAAGCAATAATTCAATTCAGATATACAATATATCTTTGGCTCTCTGAATTAATACATGCAAAAGAAAGACAGTGACTTCTAACATTAAAATCACATAACATTATATACTTAAAAAGAGGTCTCATCCAAAAACTATGCCAATAAGTTGTAAGTTTTGTTTCTTGCTCCATTTAAATTGTTGCTTTCCCTGTAGAAATCAGTACACACCATGGTTCTAGGTAATATGAAGGAAAACATATAAAGAATCATTCAACAAGAAGAAAATTCATGATGGTACGAATGAATAAAAATTGACGATGATTGTTGCCATAAATGGAACTCAATGCGTCAAGACAATAGGTGAGGCAATGAGGGTAATTAAGTAAAATTATTAACAAAAGAAAAATGAAAGAGAGGGGTATATATATTTAATAATTAGTTGGGTATATATATTTTACAATTGCCTTTGTTAAAATGAGGTTAGATCCGAGTCTTTAGACTTTTTTTAATAACAGAATAATGTCTCAAATCTAAAACAAACTCTCCTATTTACCTGTGTTTACTTTTGAAAAGTTCAAAATCTGATTAACAACAAAGATCCTATACTAACACAGGCACAGAAAAATCGATATCATCATATAACTAAAGAAGCAAGCACAGGGAGATGATGCAATGGAAACAAGATCCGCAAAACGCAAGAAGATGGCTCAAATAGTAGAGAACGACGCTAAAGCAGCCACGGATCGAATCAGTGATCTCCCTGATGCAGTTCTTCATCATATTCTTTTCCTACTTCCCATAAAATGTGTTGCTCAAATGAGCATTCTTTCTAAGAGATGGAAATTTCTTTGGTCCACTTTTCCCGACCTTGACTTTAGAACCCTTAACCCGTTTGAAATCTCTTCAAAAAACGTTAAACTTTTGGAGTTTGAAAAGCCTAGACAACCTTTGGATTCATCACGAATGGATTTCATCAACCAAGTTCTCTCTATTCGTGACAAGCACTCAGATATTAGGTTTCTTTGTTTTCGTGCGCGTTTGAGTTTTTCGCGATTAAATAGTTTGATTCGTAGGGCCATTAGGCATAACGTTAGAGAACTTGATATTGAAGCAGCCACAGTGTGTACAGATGATTACTTCAATTTTCCTAGATGTGTTATTGGGAGTGAATCTTTAAGGGTTTTGAAACTAAAATCGGGTTTTCGTTTGCCTCCATCATCAGTTATGAGACACGGGTTCCAATCTCTCCAATCCTTGTCTCTTTCCCTAGTCATTTTGAATAATCAACCTTCTCTCCCTGATTTGTTCTCTAAATCATCCTTCCCTCTCCTTAAAACTTTGAATCTTGATGCGTGCTTTGGGTTAAAATATCTTCATGTTGGGTGTAGGGCTCTTGAAGATTTGAACTTAGAGAAATGTTATGAGCTAGAGGGTTTGGATATCTCATGTGCAAAGCTTGAAAGAATAAAATTGGTGAAGTGTTTTGATGGCTATAGTGACAAGAGTTGGGTAAAGATCAATGCACCCAAGCTTGAGCAATTGTCATGGCAACATAATGCAGTCACTGACATGACAATTTTTGAGCATTCGAATTTGTTGGATGAGGTCACCGTTGGTTTCTTTATATTGACTAGAGATAATACTTCGGGTAAGCTTCAAAGTGCCGTTGATTTCTTGTCTGGACTGTCTCATGCACGTTCCTTGTCTCTTGAAAGGCAAACTATTGAGGTAAACTTAGTGATTTCCTTAGGAATGTGTTCTCTATAGAAATGGTTCACAATCAAATATGAAACTTTCCAATACTGTGTTGTCTTGTTCTAGAAATGTTGAATGTCTTGTGGAAGAGTAACGTTGAATTTAATATTTGGTATTATTACTGATCTAATTGCAACTCTTTTTTATAGTTTGTCACTCATCTATCTATAAATCAATGCATGCATATATGGAAAAAGCTATTGCATTGTGCAAGAAAGAAAATAAATATTTTGTTTATCTTCTTTATGCTCAACTTTTTTTCCACAAGTGCAATATTTACAACTCATTATATGCCATAATCCCTTGAGTTTTTAGATTCTGATATCACCCCTACATATCACCAACAAGCTAGTAATATTATATTCTCTTGTAGAATTTTTTTATTAATCTCTTAACATTTTATAAAAGGTATTAAATAATAAAATGAATTTGAAATGTTTTGATATACTTTCGTGACCATAAAACTTACGAGAAAAAAAATGCACTGATAAGTTATGTTTGTTGACTATAATAATAATTATCCTAAAAATTACATCAAAATTGATTTCTAATTGATTAAGAATATAAATTTATTTGTACTAATAGAATTAATTAACTGAAAACTTAAATACAGTTGTTTATCATATAAAAGCTTAAAGTGAGAAAAATGTATCTAAGTCTCCACTGCAGTGTAAAAAAAAATCTTAGAACCCAAAAAATGTGTGAGATAATGCTCTTAGGAAAATACTGAAAAAAAAGTTTGATACAAAGCCATTATAAGAATACAAGGGAAAATGACATCGACTGAAAACCCACTACAAAAAATGTTCCATATAATGACATACAAAAAGTGTCACTATAGGTATAATATATGTAGGTATATACCTATTTGACATATAGCTACATACAATTTTAGTGTTGATTTTGAATGAGATTTAACAACATATTTTGTGTGTCACTATAGTCTATACCTACACTCTTTAACAATATACCAACATATATTACATTTATTGTGTGGGTAAAAGTAATTTTTAGTGACACGTATTGTGTCACTATAGGGTGTGTGTCGCTATACGGCAATTTTCTTGTAGTGACCCTTGCATCCATAGCCTCCAAAACAAAGATAATCCTCCAAATAAAGCTCTTTAGTGTTTTTAGTACCACTCTTCAATGAGAAGTAGGGTTTCATTTTAGTGAAAGATATTAAGATATAAAATTTTGATTTTTATTCAAAAATAACATAAAAATATATACTCATGGTACTATTCTATTCTTTCTTTATTTTATAGATTTTTATTTAATTTATTACATTATATTAATCATTTACTGATTGAAGTTAGCTAGCATTAATGTTTTTCTAGTCTTTATATATATATAAAGAAGGTACTAAAATATGAAGATAAAATTTTATACAAATTACTAAATTCCTCATTGTTTTAGTTTTTCTAGTTTTTAAAATTGTATATTCTAACTTGTAATTTGATATATATGCATATAGTATCAACAGATTCTCTCTATTTTTTCCTCTCATGATTATGAGAGATGGGTCATATTTGATGAGCAGAATCCAAAATTCATTATAAATTTGTGCGGATGATCTGATATACATCACAATAATTTCCTTGGTTTTGAATTTTCCTTTTTCGAAGTGAAAATAGATTTACAACCTTTCCCTCCCTTTCTTTGGTTGCAGATTCTATCAAATAATCACCTTCTCATTCAGCCATTTTATAATCTTAAATATTTAGAGTTGCATACTGGTTTCAACAAAAGTAATGTTCCGGGATTGACATGCCTATTCAAGAGCTCCCCCATTCTCAACACTCTGATTCTGAAGATCATTCACGAGTACAGGATTGAAAGAAAAGTAAGCTATATTACCGTATATTGTTATTTTAAGTTTGTTCATTCATTCAAAGCATTGCACTTTATCAAAGTTTGATTCTTCCTTCATCCTTCAGGAATGGAATAGAGACTTATGGGACATGACTATCACTGAGGGAGAGCAATATTGGGAGTCTCAGATCAGAACTCTCGAGTCTTTTCTACAACACTTGAAAGTGGTGAACATTCACGGGTTTCTTGATTATGAGAATGAAGTAGCACTAGCAAAATTTCTGCTCAAGCATGGGAAGGCCTTAGAAGAAATGGTATTATACACAGGACATTGCAATGCGAGAGATACTCTTAGGCGACAAAAAATAAGGTCACAAATGATGGGATTTTCATGGGCTTCTTCTAATGCAAAAGTGGCATTTCAGTAGGTCACCCAACATGTTCTCACAAAATCTCTATACTTTTACAATTATAAAATCTTTATTTGGGGATCTGTTATTTGTTTATCTTACACATTCGAGTAAAATTAATGGCAATTACTATCTTATTTAAACAAAAGAGGCATACTTGCTTAATTGATGAGTTTTTTTTTTGTCTGATTAAATGTGGCGGATGTGAATTTTACATTAAATTATTTTATTTAAAAATAAAACAAATTTTGTGTACCATTAGAGTAAGCCCGCCCAAATAATTATTTATTGAAACTCACATGAAAGAATCTAACAACCATATAACTATCAAAACAAAGAAACTAACCATCACCAACTCTATTAATTTCACCCTTTTTGACACTTTCTTTTGCAATCGAAATGGTAACTACAACAACAACACACATGACAAATTCGCAAAGTCAAAGAAGCATTTAAAAGCCGAAAAGAAAATTTAAGTAAAGGAAAACAGACAAACTAGCATCCCAAATAGAGGTATCGAGGAGATCTCAACAAATTCCTGAAAATTTAGCAAAAGGCATCTTAACTATGGCAAGGTACTCCTAGTTGTTATCCAAGTACTTATTATCTATGTCTATCATGTTCATCTTAAATTCAGAAATTTTGTCTTGCGCTATAACACACATAATTCTTAATCAAGAAATGTTGAAGTGAGAGAGAGAAAAGAAACACACTAGGAGTTCAAACATGAAAGTAATGTATGTCATTGGCTTTGATGACGAGGATGTCGTTGTTGGCAGCGTAGTTGAGCATCTATTATGCACATATTTGATATACGTATCAAATACATATCTTGATATGTATAAATATTCATAAAATGTAATTAATATGTAATTGTAATTTTGATTAAAATTTATAAACATAATAAATATATAACTGTAATTTTGCAAATTCAAAATAAAAAACATACTTCTTGTAAATTACTAAAAACAAAAAAAAAATTATAAATCATTTCATCATAAATTGCTTCTTATTATTTATAAATAAAAATAAAGTTATCAATTTCATTTTTTTTAAATCATCAATAAATAAGAAAATTTTTGTTTTTAGTTCATAAAGAGACAATATTTTTATATTAAACATTTTATATTGTGAAATATGCAAGAAAACTAATACTTTCATTGAAATCTTTCAGTTACATATCAGTTCAAAGAAATTGTTGTTCCTTAAATTAAGGAAATAAAATAACAACTAACTTATCCAAAGAAATTGTTGTTTCTTAAATTAAGGAAATAAAATAACAACTAACTTATCCACGACTACTAGATAAAACTAGAAAAATCTAAGATTCCTAAAACGTGACCAAGAGTAACAAAATCCAATCTCAAATAAATAGGACTTTGACTTAGAGACAAATTGAAGGAAGTCAAAGAACACTTAAAGAAAGAATGAAAAAGTAGTTCAACAACAAGATTATAGATATGTTTTTTAGAATGCGTATTTTTTTTTTGTAAGTATGAATAATAATTAAAGTCTATAAAATTTTTATTTTCTAAAAGTTTGTTTGTTATTCAAATTATTAATTACTAATTTTTAAGTCTTTTCAAACATTTATATAGGCTATCTTCCATTAGAATCAATAATATGTCTAAATCGAATGATAAAGTTGAAGCAGTTCTGGGAAGATTCTTTAATTTAAAATGCTTATTAATAAAAATGTTTCAATTTTACATTAGTTTTTGTTTATAATTTATTATGAAATAGTGTTTTGACTTTATTTAGAGGTTAAATATTTTATTGTTTGCCTACATACAACAATTGAAAGATTATGTGTTATACATTTAAAGATAATATAAATTAGCATATATCAATGTTAATAACTTGTATACAAATACTCTTTTAATACTTTAATCTTTGAAAATTTTATATACATTTTTATATTTTACTTAATTATAACTTTGACACATTACTCTGTTTTCAGGAATGATAATTGAAGCTTTTATGTTTTAAGTGATCGCAAGTGATGTTACTTGTATTAGGTACGTATGTATATCTAATACATTATATAAGGATAATGATTTAGTCTTCATATTATCAATTAACTAAAATATTTGTGAATAATAGTTAATTAATAGCTTTTTGTGTATGTATGTCATGTTTTTTGGGATGGTAACATAGGTACTTGATTTGATTTTGATTTTATTAGTTAGTAATGTCGTATTTTATAAATGTCTAGATGAATTTATGTTTGACATGAAATTGCAAGAAAGGGTATGAGGATTTAAGTAGAAGAATAATATATTAATGTTATATATAAATTGGTCATTTTGTCTTAAAATTAAGTAAATAAAATAAAATTTAAAACTAAGAATGAATAAGATGACAAAGTTTTAGAGCAATTAATGATTTTTATATCATTAATATTCTATTATAATGCTTCAAAACTGAATATTCAACATCCAATATATATACATACATATATATATATATATAAATTTTTTATTTGTTTAACTCACTAGTTTTTGAATGTTGAACTCAATTACATGTTTAGGGACATGTTAATTAGATAAAACATTTTGGGCACCTGAATATAGTCATGGAGGATATATAATGTCTGAAAGGATGATCATAGTGACAACAATTTGATACAATTTTGTTCATTGAATGAAAACCACAACTTAATATGCCATATGGATGTGTTTGGTGTGAGAATATGTGGTTGGTGTTACTTGGTGAGTTTTGGATGTTTGCATAAATGCTTTTTTCATGACTATATTATAGCAGGATCACGTAAATTATGATAATACTTCTATGCTTTTCAATTTATTTTTTGATTATTTGCTTAAGAAAAATATGTCAAACTAAAACTATATTTATGTTCAAATTGCAAGTGAATGTGTGTTGATTAAACTATTATAGGGGGAGTAGTGCAAAAAGAAGAATCCATTGATGTAGAAAATAGTATTGTTGATTATATGTTAACTAGTTTCTTTTTAGTTGAAACTTAAACTTTAGACATTAAATCATGTAATGAATGATTTATTCACATTTATAATATGTTGTGTATATATTTTGTTGATATATGATGTATATATATATATACACACACTTTAATATTATTTAAATTTGATCTAATTTTAAATAGTTGAAATAATTAAATTAGGTCTATTAATATTAATTTTTTAAAATAATGTATAATTGTTAATAAAATAAAATTTTATATATATATATATATAATTTTATAATGATGCATAATATTGTTAAAAAATGGTAATTTATGGCCACGATTTTTGTTATTAAGAAAAATTTTAATCGATATTATTGAGAAAAAAACACTTTATTGTAACAACTTTAATTCTCAACAAAAGATATTTTATTATAACAAATTTAGTTATTACGAAAATATATTCAATTGTAGCGATATTAATTGTTAAAAAAGGTTATATTATTTGTTGAGATTTTCGTTGACATTAACTTTTGTTCTTATCATAAATCATTTTAACTCTGACAACGAACTCAAACACGGCAAGTATACCGGCCGTTCAAGTAGTAAATTTAAATCGTATCCATAGGGACTAGTAGGTAAAATAAGCATTTAATGACTATTTGTGACTAAAGAATAATTCTAATTTTTAATAGATTGTCATGCATTTGAAATTTAGATTATGACTATTGGAATTTCAAAACTACAATATAAATTGTGTATGTGGAAAGGATAGAAATAGTATTGTGATTTTGTAAGATTGTGGGGCCAGATATCACCAAACGTCACACTAATGAATCTTTGTTCTCTTGTTATATTCATTGCCTAGTCAACCCATAAGTTTACTCAAACCTAATCCCTTAGAGCAAGAGCCTAGGTGCAAGTAATGAATATCAATTCCTTGAGTATCCAATACATACACCTGTATTACGGGTTAGGGTTTAAGACTACTAATTGACCAAGCTCCATTCCTAGATATATTTTCCACTAGATATTTGTTTTAGAGCTAGTTCAAAAGGTTATTTTCCAATACCCAATGAACTTTATATCAAGCAAAGGAGAATCAATCCAAAGCAAGCATTAAGACACTAGTGGAAAACTAGTATATTACGTCACCTCTTTAACGTCAAAAATACGAAAATCCGACGTAAAAAAGACGCGGTGACATTTTTGTAATTTTTGCAAACTTTTTTACATCGGACCTGGTATGGTTTGACGTAAAATGTCAAATCTACGTCAAATGTATGTTGTGTCCGACGTAGATTTGACATTTTACGTTGGACCCTACCAGGTCGGACGTAAAAAAAGGAAGCGAAATTGAATAAGAGAGTGCGAGACACACCACACGCATTCACTCTTCATCACTTTTCATTTTTTTCTCTGTAAACCCTCTCCCTTTCCCTTGTTACTGAATCGTTTTTTTATCTTTTGCAGAGGGGTGAACTCTTTGTTACTCATTCGCACACTGTTGCAGCTCATCAGGTATGAATCAAGGTTTCGTTAACACTTTTTTGCTTCGCATTGCTATTGTGGCTATCTGTTCTATTCAATTTTTTGGTTGTTCTATTTGGATAAGTCGTTGGCCTTTTCTTTTGGCCTATTCTCCAAGCAGAACGGCCCGTTCTCCAAGCAGAACGGGCCATTTTGAATGGAGAACGGGTTGTTCTGCTTGGAGAACGGGCCGTTCTGCTTGCATTCTTATGTTTTTTTTTACTACTTTTTTACGTCGAACCTTGGTGATGTCCGACGTAAATTTATGTCGATTTTACAGGTCGACGTAAATTTACGTCTCCCACATTAACGTCGATTTTTTTTTTGACGTAAAAAGCTCAAAATATCCGATGTGGAATACCTCTTTTGTACTAGTGACATACACAACAAGGAATAAAACAACATATATATATCATTAATAACATGAAGATTACGTAAGAGTTTTGTTGGTTACATCTAACCCCACAAAATAATGGGTAGAACCGCTCAAAATAATGAGGGTAAAACAAAAATAAAGATGGAAGAGAGATGGAAGAACCGAAGAAAAGACCCAGACACGAACAGTCTCAAGCTCCGGGAATCCCTTCCTCAGCTCCTAGACATCGCCAAATGTGTGAATGAGGGAAAAATCCTTAAAGTCTTGATCAAATACGAGCTGGGTGAGTCAGGTTAGGGTTACCACGCCCAGCGCATTATGCTTTGCGCCCGGCGCAGGGCCTTCTACAGAGTTTAGTTACTCTCTGTCTCAAGACACGCCCAGCGCATTTACTTTTAAGCCGAGTGTGATGTCTTCTAAAGAGTTTAGGTTGCTCTCTGTCTCGAGCAAGCCCGGCGCATCTTCTTACGCCCGGTGCAGTTCTGAATTGCAGAGAGTGTGGCTCTCTATTTTGCTCAAACCTGACGCGAGTAGTCTTGCGCCCGACGTGGGTATTCTTGCGCGCGGTGCAGGTACTCTTCTCCTTCTCCTTAGCTCCTTTAATTTTCAATCCAATGGGTCTTCAACTTTCAACTCTTCACTCAATACCTGCACAAAAAATGAGGTGTATCAGGATATTGTTAGATGAGATTGGGTTAGCTATATCTGCACAAAAATTGAATCAAAAAGAGAATAATTATCTTACAAGAGTGCATGGGATGAGTGAAATTGTTCAATAAGTCCTATCTAAAAAGAAGTATAATTAAGACTTAATATTATCCTAACAATTTTTATTGATGAGAAATGTTATTTTTTGTAGCAATAATAGTGGTTAGAATATGTAAAATATAACAACGACTATAATTGTTAGTACAAATTACTAATGACAACAAACATTGTGCCAAAGTATAATGACAATTGTGGTTGCTAATGTATAAGTAGTGACAACGACATTAAATGTCTTTGTAAAACTTTTTGCAATAACAGTTCTTGCAGTGACATGCAACGATATTTTTTTCGTTGGGACAACATTTTTTACCAACAACAATTAACATTTGTCAATAACAAATATCGTTGGGAATGACTATCCTTCTTAGATGTTTGTTGTCATCATCCCCAACATAATCATTGTCACTAAAGCCAATCAAACCCTTTTGTTCTCTTTTTTTATACAACACTCCAAAACAATGGTCTCTTTTAAGTACCTAAACATTCTTTTAGCTGCTAAGAAGTGTAATTATATTGGATTCTCCATATACCAATTAATTAGGCTAACTACATGCATTATATATGACCTAGTCAAAGTTAGATACATCTAACATCCTACAATTTGCTTATAGAGTGTTGCATCTACTTTCTTCCCATATAACACTACAAGAAAAATGCTGATTTTCAACGGAAATAAGTAAATTTCCGACGGATTTTTTTTCTGACGGATTTCAATCCGTCATAAAAAGTGGCATCGGAAAAAAAAAATCTGTCAAAAATAATTTTTTTGACTGAAATTTCCGATAAAATTTTCTGTTGGAAAATTCTGTTGGAAATTTCTGATGAAAAATTCCGTCAAGAATTAATATCCATCGAAAAATTCCTTCAGAAATTTTCGACAGAAAAATTCGTCGGAAATTTCTGACGAAATTTTTCGACGAAATTTTTCGTCAGAAATTATAATTTTTTTTATTTCAATAAATTTATTAATGTAACAACTCTCATATTTAGCCTCTCAAGGGTTCTATTTTACATTATTTCACTGTTTACCGTATTTTATCCTTACTTGTACAATTTTTGGGAAACTTTCCAGAAAGTCACCCATCCCAGTACTACTCCAGGTCAAGCACACTTAACTGTGAAGTTCTGATGAGTAAGCTACCGAAATGTATATGTATGTTGTCAGTATAACTTGTACAAATTAATTCATTTAAGTCATCCTCAAATATACAATCTCATATTTGTACTATAATAATAATATATAATAATTTTATATTACGAATAATAATAATAATAATAATAATATATTTAATTATTCTTTATTTATATGTACTTACTTTTATAATTAACATCTACTTATTTCTATTTAAAATTATAATTTAAATTATTTAATTTTATAATTTATAATGATAATATAATTTATAAAATTATAAATATTTATTTATTACATACATATAAACTAAATTTTAATATTTTAAATAAATTATTAATTAATTTAATATATTTATTTACCTTAAATCAAATATATAAAATTAAAAAAATGTATTTATCCTTGTTTTTTTTCTTCTAATTATCAACTATTAATAAAATACTAACTTAAAATCTTATCTAATTATATATAATATTTTCATATCAAATTTAAAACCAGATATTAGTTATACAAAAATATTAAGATCATATAGGAAATTGTCAATAAGATTTTAGTTAAATAATTTAAAATAATTAATGTTTCAATTATATTGTTAATTAGCAAATAATTTATTCCAAATCTAATTAATTTTTTATATTAATTATTAGTAAAATTTAATAACTTTTAATTTAACAATTAATTGGATCGATGAAATTCAACACACACCATGAATTATTGAGCGGAATAATTTTACCAAGAGTTATTTTGTAAGTTATCTTAAATCAAACATATAAAATTCAAAAAATGTATTTATCCTTGTTTTATTTTTTAATTATCAACCATTAATAAAATACTAACTTAAAATCTTATCTAATTATATCATAATATTTTCATATCAAATTTAAAACCAGTTCTTACATTTTCGACAAATATAAATTTGTCTGAAATATTCTATCAATAATATAGCTTTTCCTACAAAAATTTTCTCATCGAAAATATAAATTTTCTGACAAATTTAATTTTTTTATAAGAAATCATCTTCGATTAATATAACATTTTGTATATATGATTTAAGAGTAAAAGATTTTCAATTTAACGGTTGAATTTACAAAATTCACATTTAATATAAAGTTATTGAGCGGTGTAATACTTAGTAAAATTTACACCATTGTAATTACACTACAAGAAAAATGATAAATTGCGACGGACAAATTGCGACGGTTATCTAGAAACCGTCGTCGCTTTGATATTGCGACCCTTCATACGACAGTTTTGCAAAACCGTCGCAAAATTGTTCAACATTGCAACGGTTTATCGTAAACCGTCGCAAAATTTGTTTAACATTGCGACGGTTTATCATACACTGTCGCAAAATTTGTTTAACATTGCGACGGTTTATGATAAACCGTCGCAAGTTTAACATTGCGACAGTTAATCATAAACCGTCGCAAATTTAACAATGCGACAGTTAGTCATAAACCCTCGCAAAATTTTCAGCATTTTTTTATATTAGAATTTAAAAGTTTTTTTTTTGAAGTATTATGTATATTATCTTAATGAACTTATATTTTATTAATAATTTTATATATACTTTCTTTAACATGAGGTACACGATTTTTTTTTCTTTATATAATTTCAAAATCGTGACTAGAATATAAATTTATCTTTCAACAAACTTATGAATTTATCTTGTATGTAAGATGTGTTAGAGTATATAAATAAGTATAATTATCATTTTATAACTTAATTTTTGAGTTATCACATCACATATTATTGAATAATTTACAATGTTAAATTTTATAAATTTTATTTTAAATGTCCATCTTTTTAACACTATTAAAAATATAAAAATAAATATGTTAAATTTTATAAAAATCCAGTTTAATTTAAATATGTTTTTAATATCTAATATATATTTTTAGATGATAATTTATTTTAAAATATATCTTATAATAACAATTCTAAATGGAACATAAATCTTCTGATTTTTCTTATTTTGATTTTTTTAATTAATATATACAATTTTACTATTTTGATTTTTTCAATCAACGTATACAATAGATAAAAAACACAAAAGATAAACATGCATGGTAAAAATTTTATTTTATCTAAAAGCTTTTTATTTTAATATATTACATTATATATGTGAATATTAAGACATATATATATATATATACATATATATTATAATTAAACTCTTTTAAAAAATTAATTCATTATTAAGAAATTTTTTTTATTACATGAGAATTAATTTCTTTCATTATATAAAATAAATAAATATTTTTTCTGAATCTATATTTTTATTTTATTAGAATATAATTTTTATTTTTTAAAATATATTATTTTTTTAGATAAAAAATTATGTATATGTCAAATAGTAGTGGGGCAAGTGCCCACTATTCCAAACGTACATCCGTCCCTGTATATATATATATATAATATAGGGGGTTATAATTATACCAATGTAACTTTTATTAAGTATTATGCTGCTCAATAACTTTATATTAAATGTGTATTTTGTAAATTCAACCGTTAAATTGAAAGTTCATATCACTTTATAAGTGTATATCAAATTTTGTTAAAATTGAACAACAACTGGAAGGTAATCAAATTGTTTATATTTTAGTGTGTTTTGAAATGAATATATTACATCAATTTTGTTTTATAAAAATGAAGTATCAAATCATCTTGGGTTAATATAAAGTTTTGTATATATAATCTATGAGAGATATGAACTTTCAATCTAACAGTTGAATTTACCAAATTCACATTTAATATAAAGTTATTGAGCGGTGTAATACTTAGTAAAAGTCACATTTAATATATATATATATATATATATATATATATATATATGAGGGGATTTATAATTTCATCGATGTAAATTTTACTAAGTGTTACACCACTCAATAACTTAATTTATATTAACTGTGAATTTTGTAAATTTAATCGTTAAATTGAAAATCTTTTACTGTTATATCATATATACAAAATATTATATTAATCGAAGATGATTTCTTATAAAAACAAAATTAAATCTGTCGGAAAATTTATATTTTCGATGAGAAAATTTTTGTAGGAAAAGCTATATTATTGATGGAATATTTCAGAAAAATTTATATTTGTCGAAAATGTAAGAACTGGTTTTAAATTTGATATGAGAATATTATATATAATTAAATAAGATTTTAAGTTAGTATTTTATTAATAGTTGATAATTAGAAAATAAAACAAGGATATAAATACATTTTTTTTTGAATTTTATATGTTTGATTTAAGGTAAATAAATATATTAAATTAATTAATAATTTATTTAAAATATTAAAATTTAATTTATAAGTATGTAATAAATAAATATTTATAATTTTATAAATTATATTGTCATTATAAATTAAAAAATTTTAAAAAATTAAATTATAATTTTAAATCGAAATAAGTAGATGTTAATTATAAAAGTAAGTACATATAAATAAAGAATAACTAAATATATTATTATTATTATTATTGTTATTATTTGTAATATAAAATTATTATATATTATTATTATAGTACAAATATGAGATTGTATATTTGATGATGACTTAAATGAATTAATTTGTACAAGTTATACTGACAACATACATATACATTTCGGTAACTTACTCATCAGAACTTCACAGTTAAGCGTGCTTGACCTGGAGTAGTATAGGGATGGGTGACCTTCTGGGAAGTTTCCTAGAAATTGCACAAGTAAGGATAAAACATGCTAAACAGTGAAATATCGTGAAATAAAATCCTTGAAAGGCCAAATATGAGGATTGTTACATTAATAAATTTATTAAAATAAAAAAAAATTATAATTTCTGACAGGTAAAAAAAGGGTTGTAATATTAATTTAGAGGCAGTTGGTGCGACAGTTGATGAAAGGGTCGCAATGTTAATATAGAGGCATTTGGTGCGACAGTTGATGAAACGGTCGCAATTCCAATTTTGCGACGGTTTGTGCAACGGTTCTGATAACCGTCACAAAATTGCCTGGTGACGGACGATTCTGCGACGGTTCCCAAACCGTCGCAATGTTGTCTTTGCGGCAGTTCTAACCGTCGCAATGTAGGCCATATAACCGTCGCAAAATCGTCATTTTCTTGTAGTATTATAACCCCCTCATATATATATATATATATATATATATATATATGTGTGTGTGTGTGTGTGTGTGTGTGTATATATATATATATTAAATGTGACTTTTACTAAGTATTACACTTCTCAATAACTTTATATTAAATGTGAATTTGGTAAATCCAACTGTTAGATTAAAAGTTCATATCTCTTATAGATTATATCTGCTCAATAACTTTATATTAAATGTGAATTTGGTAAATCCAACTGTTAGATTGAAAGTTCATATCTCTTATAGATTATATATACAAAAATTTATATTAATCCACGATGATTTGATACTTCATTTTTATAAAATAAAATTGATGTAATATATTCATTTCAAAATACACTAAAATATGAACACTTTGATTACCTTCCGGTTGTTGTTCAATTTTAACAAAATTTGATATACACGTATAAAGTGATATGAACTTTCAATTTAACGGTTGGATTTACAAAATTCACATTTAATATAAAGTTATTGAGCGGCATAATACTTAGTAAAAGTTACACCGGTATAATTATAACCCTCTATATTATATATATATATATATATATATATATATATATATATATATGTATGTATATACACACACACACATATATATATATAGGGACGGATGCACGTTTGGAATAGTGGGACACTTGCCCCCACTACTATTTGACATATACATAATTTTTTATCTAAAAAAATAATATATTTTAAAAAATAAAAATTATATTCTAATAAAATAAATATATATATTCAGAAAAAATGTTTATTTATTTGATATCTGTCAAATTTTTGAAGGAAATTAATTCTCATGTGATAAAAAAAATTCTTAATAATGAATTAATTTTTTAAAAAAGTTTAATTATAATATATATTTATACCTTTAAAAGATATATAAAATTTTTAATACTACAAATATATATAAGAAATTAAAAATAAGAAATTAAAAATAAGAAATTAAAAATAAGAAATTAAAAATAAGAAATTAAAATAAGAAATTAAAAATAAGAATTAAAAATAAGAATTTCTGACGGATTTATATTTTCGTCAGAAATTTCTGATGGAAATATAAATTCGTCGAAAATTTCTGACGAAATTTTCCATCAAAAATTTTCCGTCAAAAATTTCTGACGGATTTATTTTTTTTCCGTCGGAAATTTTTGACGGAAAATTCTGTCAAAAATTTCTAATGGAAATATCTGTCGAAAATTTACATTTTTCTTGTAGTGTAAATCCCTTTTGAACTTCAAGTTTGTAGAAGTAGGAGGGCAAACTACATTGCTCTTTTCCATTTGGAATCTATTCAAAATCTCTAGAACATACTTCTTTTATGACACAAAAATTCTAGTTGTTGATTGTACTACCTTAATGTTAAGAAAATAACACATCAAACCCAAGTTTTCTATAACATTATACATTTTTATTAATTGATGTTCATTATGTTGAATTATATGTTGTGGTGTTTATCGTTATAAATTCTTGAGGAGTTTTAGGCATTAGGGGTTTCTTTGAACAAAGGTCTAGTTTGATCCCGAGGAAAAGGTATATTAGGTTTCTTTTAAGACTTGAGTTTCATAAGTTCATTCTTAAGAAATTTAGAGAGATAGTCTATAAAGAAGTGCTTTGGAGCTAGTGAGATTTCTCTTTGTGTTATTGACTTCTTTGAGCATTAGATCCTTCCCCAGAGTGTGACTATCTTGCTGTGTTTAGATTCAGTGTTGGATAAACTATAACTGAGATGTGAGGACCACGGTGTGGAGTTGCCTCATTGGATTTCTTTTCTTCCTTTTTTTCAGAGTGATCCTGAGGCAAGGGAAGCTAGAACTGAATCTTGGTTGGTTGTTGATGTTATATGTTGTTTGATTGCATCCAAATCATGGTTGTGTTGATGATTAAATGATGAATTTTGTGTGTTGTGGGGTTTTGAATGTTTGAAGAGGTATTAGGGAGATTTTGGGTAAATCTTCATTGATTCTTGGTTGCATATAATTGTTTTGGTGAGAAATGAAATGCTTATATTGTGTAGTGTTTATTTTTCCTTTGTATGCTTGGAATTTTTTAGTTTTAAGTGAATTTGAGTTAATTCATGAATTTGTTGACTGCAGATTTCTCCATCGCACTGGATGCAACTTCAAAGCTCTTTGCCTCACTCTTATTGAGCACAGGATTGGTAGCACTGGACGTGAGGTTGAGGGGAGTTCTTTAATTTGGTCATGTCAGGCATTGATTGAATGGTATCAGGCGTGATATGAGAGACAAGAACCTTTGACTTGGTGATGACAAGCCTAAGTTGAGTGGCACCCAATATGATTAAGATAGAAACTCTCTGCCTAAATATTGATTTCGAGCGTCAATGGAGTGACACCGAGCATAAGTCAAGCAAATGATCTCTACTTGAAATGAGGGCAGACATGGGTTTAACCACGCTAGGCGTGATTGCCATAAAGGCTCTCTACCTCATTCACACTAGGCACAAGTAGATTGGTGTTGGGCGTAAGCGAGCCCAATAGCTCTCTACCTCATTGATGTCAAGCATGGGGAGGATGGCATCATGATGGGATGCCTTTTGAAAATGTGTTGTTTTGTTGATAAAATGGTGAACATGTATAGGTTAGTTGAATCTAATACATGTTATAAGTTTATGTATATATGTTGTTAGTTCTTTATATATTGATGTGGGTTAATGTATATAGATGATTAGATTTTTGATAGTTGAATGTTGATAATTTGATGATTGGAAGAAGTTTTATTTGAATAAATATTTTATTCATTCGAATAAATAACATATTTATTTGAATAAAAATAATTTCTTAAACATTGTTTTATTCGAATAAAAGAACAATCATATTCAAATAAAACGAATATATAATAAAAAGAACAAAAACCATTCAAATAAAAGAGTCCCTATTTGAATATAAAACTCGTACATTCAGTCCCTATTCATTTCTATCGCCGAATCGTAGACTTTCAATTTTATTAATGACCACACACAACACATTTTGGCCAAAACACAATCAACAAATTTTGGTTTGACATTTTGATGAGATTCTTTTTCAAATAACACTCTTTGATATATTTGTATATTCATATGAAAGAGTTTTCGGAGATAGAAATATTAAAAAAAATTTAAATAATTTCACTCTCTCTTCCTTATTTCTCCTCATATTTGTGAAGAAATTTACAAACTGAACCTCACGTTCATAAATTTTTTTCATGAGCCATATCTTCTTAAACAAATGATAAAAAAAAAATCACCAAATATTTCTTCTCTCTCCACTCTAATTCTTTGGTGTTTTTCTTTTTAAACAAACACCATGTAAAATACATAAATAAATAAACATATATATATATATATATATATATTGATTTTTTAGTGTAATTAGAGTAGTATAAAAAATGTGTTAGATTTAAAATTTGTTGTCATCATTATAATATTTTTTTTATTGATAAGAATACTAATTTTTAAACATTAAAGTTAAGATAATGATAAGTTTCTCTTTTTCTAAAAAAAAAAAAAAAAAAAAAAAAAAAAAGAAAAATGATAAGCTCCTTTCACAAAAATATTGTTTGAGATTGAGACGCATGGAAATCAAATTTGGTACATGTATTGTGCCCGATATTGGGAGAATGGTGAGTGGGAAAAGGTAGAGACAAGAAAAGTAAAGAAGTGACCCTACATGGCAAACCCAAATTACAGTCCTTCATCCGTCTACATCTACTGTTACACTGTGGCGTGAGTCAATTCCCCAATATTTGGAGGTGAATATTTCAACTAGAATTCTACTTGTCATCCCTTTCAAATTGCACCTCATCATTTTGTTATTGAATTTAGATGATCCCAAGTGATGATTAACTTGGAATTTCTAGTGCACATCCAATACAGAAAGTGATGTCGACTGGACTGTTGTCAAAAAAAGTCTAGATTTCTTTAACTCAAACATTCTACATATATGCTCTTTCATTGTTGTTATCCTAGTTGATGTGAGCTTTATTATTTCTCTAACACTTTTTTCTTCTCAAATTCAATTAGGTTGGTTTATTTAATAAGATTTATTTGGGTAATTTAAAAAAAATTAGGAGCTAAAAAGAAAAAATAAAATATTTCATAAATAAATTAATTTATAAAAAAAATTATAAGCTTTTCCAAAATTTTAATTTTAACTTATAAAAAAATATTTTAATTTTTCCTTTTATAAATGTTTTTGAAAAAATTACCCAAACAAACTTATAATCTAATTGTAACTTGTGTAGTCTTTAGTCCATTTGTGTGGCCTACAAATTTGCTATTCTTTTTAATTCGGATGGGCTCTAATATGAGTTATTAGAGTCTAATATCAAGTTATAATTTTTCATATATGCTCAATTTAGAAAGAGGATGATGTGGTTTAACTATTTGAGTTACCATATATATATTGTCTTTAGAGAGGGGTGATAACGGTACATTTTGTAACACATTTTCTTTTTCGTAATTGATGCAATATTATTAGTTAAAATTAATTTAAAAATTACAAAAATCATAAAAAAAAAACTCACAAAAATAATAGTGAGATGTAAAACTATGTAATATTTAACAATTTTTTTTTGCAAATAATATAAATATATTCAAAATAATGCATTAAAAAAATGCGTGGTTAATATTTCTCTCACTAAGAATGTCTAAACATTTTGTATTCGGTCATCACACTTTGTATACCATTTATAGTTGTTATCCCTGTGGACGTGAGACTTACTTCAACTTAAATTTCCATTCCTCACTGCAAAGATATTAGTTGATACTACAAAACCGTGATTTTCCTTATCCTTGATTGATAGACATAAGTAACTTTTGAGAGTTATAAGTGATGTACGTAAGGAGAGTTTCATAGGGTTAGAGTGATAAAGAGAAATTTATTCTTTGGGTTAATATAACTTACTAACTACTAATATAAAAAAGTACTGGGTAGGAGAATTCTTAGACAAAAGATCTTACATTAGATTGGATAATAATAAAAACTTGAAAGACACTACAACATAAATGGACCATGATCTTTTTTTCAACGATTCAACACAACAAATCACAGTTAAAAGCAAATTATGGTGGACCTACACTAGTATCATTATTTGGAGTCAAGGGTGCACCACTTCTTGTGACCAGGAACCCAGTGTGGGCATTTTGGACTGAAGTAATTAGAAACGGTCTTGGAGTCAAGAAGCTCAACAATTGGAGCATATTTGACACAACGAGGTGTCTTATACTGGTTTATGGAGGCACCCTGGCTAAGAGCAAAGTCCATAACCTTGTCAAATGTTCCACTCTCCACTATCTTGAGTTCCAATGGTCCAATGATCTCTGACACCCTTCCTTGTCGATACACACTGTTGAGAGACCCTTCAATTGCAAAGCAACACTCCTCAAAAACAGAAGCGGGAATTGGGGTCTGAATTTGATCATTCTTATTGTTCATGCTAATTTCCCAGTATAGTACATAGTGGCCAGGGATAGTGGACGTGTCGGTGCAGCTTGTGTATTCGGTGAGTGATGCACCGAATTGTGCCAGATGGTTGGCTCCATTCTTCACAGCGTTTTGTAGCTCAACCTCGTCGGTCTTGTCGGAATCAATGCTCAAAACCACGTTCTTTCGGCACACGAAGTTGAATTGAGGAGCCTTGTTCTTGAATCCTGCCACACGGAGTATGTCACCAACGCGGTACCTATAAAGTCCTGCGTGTGGATCGATCGTGTATCATATATTATAGCATTAGAATTAAGCTAATTAATTTAATCAAACACAATAAAAACTTCATACATAAAAAAAATTGCAATGCTAATTTGTGGGAATATTTTTCTTGAAAAGTGTCGGGAAACAATCTTTAACCAATCAAGACAGTGACGGGCATATAAGTGGAGAGAAAAAAAGTTATTTTTGTCAAAAATTTCACTTTGGAGTGTGTTTGACAAAGGAAAATGTTGCATGGAAAGTATACTGTTACTCTACCCCCATAGAGAAAAAGAAATTTGAGAGAAATAATGAGTAATGATAGAATACACTTTTACTCTAGGTTTGTTTAGAGAAATTTCTTATAAAGTAATTTTAAAAAATATAGGGAGAAAAATTGAAATTATTTTTTTGTTATAAAATTAATTTATGTATATGAGTTAAAAAAATTTTAAAGAAGTTAATAGGAAAATTTTATTTTATTTTTCTTTCTAGTTTTCTCTCTTAAAAATGCTTATGAAACTTTTTTTCAAAAATACTTGTAATATTATATCTCTATTAATATTAATTACTTTTATTTTTATTACATCATATCACATATAAAATCTATAATTGTTTTCTCTCTCTCTGTTAATAGATATATATTTATATCTACTAATTTTTTAAGTGGTAAATATAATGAGTGGTATATGATGCAAGAAAAAAAAAAGTTTAAATATCTTTTTATTCATCTTCTTCAACTTTAACTTTCAATTTCTATAGTTCAAAATATTTCATCTTAGTTATAATAGATATTAGTTAATTTTGTTTTCTTTCAATTTTTATAATCTATTATCATAGAGGCTAAAATGTAAAAATTATAAAATTATATATAGAAACTTAAAAAAATGATATATATATATATAGAGAGATAAAATTAAATATTTTTAATTATACAAACAAAAAGGTTATAAAATTCATAAATCTATTCCAACCAAAATAAAGTTTAAAAGAAAGAAATGAGTGTTTCACATTTCACTCTTCACATAAAACTTTTTCCACAATAAACATTTTCTTAAAATGAAAAACTTTTTTTTTTCCTGAAATTGATGTGAATTGGAACTTTACCTGCATAGGTGGTGACCACAAGCTCATACTCTTGACCCAACTCAACATCCACAAGATCAACCAAACATTCCTTTGTCTTATCAAGCGGCAAGAACTCAAAGTATGCCATGGTGGGAAGGAGCGTGTAAGACACCTGAGTGGGTTGACACAAAGGGTTCAAGTTGAGGCCAAAGTAACACTCAGACGAAGCATACATGGTGCAAACAAGAGGCAAGCCACCGCTATAGTAATCCAACACCGAAATATACTGAGACATGGTCCCAGTAACAATAACATCAACATACTTAGTATTCGGCCACAACCTAGTAATGATCCCCTTCCACCACCCCTTCTTGCACTCACCCTCTACGAAATCCGCAAGCTCGGGGTTGGGTTTAAGAATCTTCATAACAGCCTCTCTAACTGAGGAGTCGGTGATTTCAGGGTCTATGGTCCCATGTCTTATGTCGTGGCACAACCTGAGCCAATGCCTCTCGAGGAACTTGATGGCACGGATGAAACCGGAGGCGAAAACTGCGCCAACGCGAAGAACTTGGTGGTTTAAAAAAAGTCCACATAGCATTTGAGAGTACATGCTTTGGTAAGAGTCTAGGCAGAGAATGGTTTCAATGGGGCTAGTGTAGTTTGTGTAGGGGTCGTGTGAGTGTGTTTTGGTGTTGTTGAAGTGTGAGCTTTTGTAGTAGCTGGTTAGAACTGGACGAGCCAGGAGTCCACCAGGGGTTTTGGATTCGGATTTTATGAACAGAAAGTACATTCCTTTGCCTTTGTCCAAACCAGGAACGAATTGAGACATCACTGGCATCAAGAGGCTGTAGAGCAGTGATCTCCTCTCTAGTTCGTCTTCTATGGTTGGCATCAACTTTCTCTCCCCACCAGAAGTTCCAGAGCTAAATTCAATCAATGGAATATAATGTTATTTCACTCACCCTTCTTAATAATATTTTTTCATCTTTATTTGTTGTCTTACTTGGGACATCTCTTTTATCTCTTCTTATTATTTATTTGGAAAAAACATATTTCAACACTCAAGATATTATAAAAAGATGAAAAATAAGTAATATAAGAATAAAACTTTGATATAATAAAAAGATGGTTCATGTTATTTTTTAAATTAGAATTATTGTTTTATTTTGTTAATATGTAAAAATGTATATTATTAAAATTAAAATAAATATAAATACATATTATTAAAGTAAAATTTTAATTTTTTAATTGAAAAATATAGTGCAAAACATTATATATAATATTGTAGTTTAAGTTTTGTCTTTAATGATCGAAGTGTGTGACAAAAAAAGAGAAAGAAAAGTTAGGAGTGAGTGGTGATAATGGAATGTTTTGTTGATTGAAGTGTCTAAAGATCACTATAAAACTTCTTGTTATATTACATAATTATTCAAATAATATGGATAATTACAAATTTATTTCATACATTTCATTCTCTTAAAATTTTCTTTTCTCTCAATTTTTTTTTCTTTGTCTCTCACCTCCCTATTCTCAAGTTGAACATTATTCAATAAATATTCATCACGAATTTTTATTTTCCCAACAAAAAATATCTGTGGACACATTATATAGTATTTGATAAAATAAAAAAAATAAGTATGCTAGAAGATATAATGAACGTGATAAAGAAAAGAGAAATAAAAAAATAATGGATGTCGATATTTAATTATAATTAATAAGTGTACAAATATCATTCTTGATAGGGTGGGCAAAATGAACTGAACTGAACTGAACTTATAAAAACTATACTGAACTTAAAAGTAGTTCTCATGAACTGAACTAAACTAAATATTAGTTCAGACGAACTGAACTGAACTATTTTTTTGTGTTATTGAACTAACTTAACTATATTATAAAAACTTGAACTGAACTACAATTTAAACTGCACTGAACTATTATGATATTTTGAATTGAACAATTTTGACTCATTGATCTATTAAAATAGGACATATTTGTCAACTTTACTTTATTTTCCATTTTATTTAAATTTTTCAAAGAAAAAATATAAAATTAAGTCAAACAAACTCAGTGAATTTTAACCCTAAAAATAAGTAGTCCAACATAGCTCAATTGATCCGTTAGGTTCGACAAAATAAAATTGATACAATTTTTTTTATCACTTTTTTTTCTTTCTAAAATTTTGGTTATTAGACTATCGAGTTAATCCATTAAAACATAACATGTTAGACACATTTAATTTTTATCCTTTTATAAAAATAGTTCAATTTTTATAATTCAGTTCAGTTTTATAGTTCAATACAGTTAATTTTCCAACAGTTCAGTTCAGTTCAGTTTTTTTAAACAGTTCAGTTCAATTTTTTTAAAAACAGTTCAACTTTTTATAGTACAGTTCAGTTCAGTTCACCACCAGTTCAGTTTTTTTTTGCCCACCTCTAATTCTTGATTTCACATATGCATGCATGTTCCAAAGACAACTTATTTCACATCAACTTTTTTTTTTGCACGTTCCTCTTACACTCCTTAAAAAAAAGCTTCTTTAGCTCTTCTATTGTCTCACGCTACTCTAGCAATATTTTATCTCATGAGATACGATATAAATGAAGGTAAAATAACTTATGCAAAATAAATGTTTTTAAAAAAAAAAAAAAAAAAAAGGGAATGTTCATTGTTCTTTCCTGCACCATATGACTCACATCACGTCATTTTTACAGTTTTTTAGTTAGTTTATACACTTAAATTATATTTCTCCCATATATATATATATATATATTCTTTTAACATCATTATTTTTTTTCTCTTTTAATCCTGTCTCGCGCCCAAAGAGTATTCACCTCTTATGGTGTGAAAAGTACATTTTTCTTAAAATAAAAAAATAATATCATTTATCGAGTACAAGAACCATAAGAATATGCGATCAAAATATTTCGGGAAAATATATTTGTACACTCCGGATGCTACTAGACACCTATAGAGAAAAAGAAAAAAGAGAGAAAAAAAATGTAGATAAAATAAGTGATATCATATCATTAAAAAAAATGAGATCATTGATATAATGTGTCTCAAATGATGAGGCGTCCAAAAAGCATTGTTATTTCTCAGTAAAAAAAAAATGATTACCAAGTGGAGTGTAAGATTTCAATTGTAAGAATGATAATAACAAATTAAATTAAAAATAGAAATGAAAGAAATTGAGGACGAGGAAGAACTTTATGATATAAATAGTATATACTGACCTAGTGAGGAACTCAGAAATAGGTTTGGAACATAGAATGGGGGAGGTATCACCATGAGCTATACGATCAATATCTGGCTTTAAATCCTCGTATGTTACCACAGGCATGATCTTCTTGAAAGTGTCACTGTCTGTGCACCCATCTAAGCCATGGCGTTGAAGGTACTCAACGTGTGCACTAGAAGAAAGGATCTCAGCGAGGACCCTTTTCTGAATTTCACCAGCGTTGCTCGTAACATCCTCAATGTATTTCAGTGCTTTCTTATTCTTTTGCTCAATGATGCTGCTAGTATTAGGAGCCTCAGGCATGGCTATAGATATAAATAGATATGGTATATGTAGCTACTTAGTGTTAAATATTAATAATAAGAACTATATAGTAAAAAGGTGTTGATGGGAAATGGGGAATAGAACTGGAATTGAAGCAACAATGTGGTGGAGAGCTGACTTGGGAATTTGGACTTAACAAGGACGAGTGGGTTGGAAAACAAATCCAAGTGAAAGGACATATATATAGGGAGCAAGGGAACGTGGTTAGAACTTTAAAACCACTTCAGAGTTGAGTCCAATGAAAACAAAATAAAATGAAACAGTAAACTTAAAAATGACATATCCAAGAAGGTTCGTGGAAGGGTAGGCCTAGGTTTAATGTTTTATTAACACTAGTACACAAAGGGTGTTTTACGTCGTGTATTTTGGGCCTTTTACGTCGGAAAAGGGTCCGACGTTAATACGGGAGTCGTAAATTTACGTCGCCTCTGGAAGACGACGTAAATTTACGTCGGTAATTTTTCCAGACCGACGTAAAAAGAGGCAAATTCATGCCCCAAATTTACGTCGGACATGGAGTTGTCCGACGTAAATTTACGTCGGGCCTTGCAATGACCGACGTAAATTTACGTCGGACAACGCCATGTCCGACGTAAATTTACGTCGGTCATTGCAAGGCCCGACGTAAATTGTGGCAGTTTTTTTTTTAAAAACGTTTGTAAATTGATATACCCAACACCTGCATATAAATATAATCCAGAATACCAAATCTAAACCAGGCAGTCCAGAATAGAAATTCAAATTGTATTTCAAAATTGAATGACAAAAGGAAAATAATATATAAATCTTAAAAAACATAAATTATGACAATGTAAATCCTATTATCCTAAAAAAGCTATAAAACATGTTTGTCAATGCTATCTAAATAACTAACTATCAAACTACAAACATAATATCTAACTAACTAAACTTAGAAAAAAAGTTGCTCATTGTTCTCTTATCTTGAGCATCTCATCTTCGGGCAATGGAGATGGATCTTGAAAGACCTGAAAGGGTAATTTAAGTGTCATTAATATGCAATGTTAATTATTCTAAAGGTAAATATAGTTAAATAATTTTTGATATGAATTACCTGCGCCCAAGAATCAATAATACCCGCAGAAACTATGGCTTTCATCCAATACATGATGTAATAGCCACATTCAAACGAGTCTTTTTGCTTATTACACTAAAATGAGAAACAAATAACTATTAATTCCAAAGTCAATAAATTTAAATATTATTGACTGTATGAATTAATTTGCTAACCTTAGGATATATGAAATGCAATGACTTTGATGATCTGGCTCTTCCACTTAATATATTAGCTCCAGACACGATTCTAATTAATTGAAATAAAAATAAATGTTAGCCAATATATATAATTACAGTGTTAAAACATAATGAAAAAATTTAGTTACCCATGTAATTGGCTTTTAATTTCCTGGCTTGGTTTTCGATGAAGTGAACAAAACCACACCACGGTATATTCCTTAGGAATGATTACCATTAACTGCCAATGAGACCTACATTGTATGACAAACAAATCAGTTAAAAAATTATCATGATTAAAAAATCAATTAAAAAACTAACCCGTCAATGTATGGAGCCATGTATATATGTCTTCTTGAGTCACTCATCCATGTTTGCATATATTGTTGGATCTGGACCTGAGTGTTTCCTGATTTTTGGATGGATTGAGGCTCAAAAAATCCATATACTTCTGCTTGTGCTTGCTCCACACTCAATTTGTTCATGTACCTAACACAAATAATTATTATAAGTTAAATGTAATTATTGTAAATTTAGACTCATAAAAGCAAATATGACTTACATGGCCCACAACTGTATGACAGATATATTTAACATGGAGTTTCCCCCAACAATCTCTAATGCATCAGACAGAGATATGTATAGTGGAACATCAGAGCTATCAACTCCAAAAACTCTAATGTCCCACTGCAATTGAATTGGTTGCTTCTTTAATCGTGGTAATTTGATTAGAAGCTTAGATATGGGATCATCCTCAGCTTCTGCGATATTAGCATCATGAACATGAGGTTCTCTCATGACCTCCTTACCACGATCGATAAAATCCTAAAGAAATAATCAAAATTAGTTAAACAATAATAGAATTATAAGAATCTAAAAGAGCAATAATATAATTACCTTTGCCCGTGCTGAAAGCGGCATGACCAAACATTTTGGCCAAGCTAAGAATGTGTCGGTTGCCTGCCCCACTAGTTGAACCTCTGTATTGGGCAAAGGCACTGGAGCAGCAGCATCTTGAACTTGGTCAACCACAACCCGTGTCCAGTCTGGCTGTAGAGGGACACCATGGATGGTTGAGCCACCCTCAAATACTCGGCCAATAGCCACTAACCGTGGGGGGTCATCCTCAACATATAACTCGCACTGGTTTGGTACATCAGTGTTTCTCTCAGTTGACTTCTTTTGCGTCTTTCCGAACACAATGTTAATGTTCTTCACCCGTTGATATACTTCTTCACCATTGCGCGGTGTCGAGGCAATTTCATCCTCTTGACTTCCATTGAATGCTTTCTTCAATCTACGGTATGGATGACTACGAACAAGAAACTTACGATGCCTAGTGTACGCAGTCTTTTGCCCATGTTTCAATTGGGTATAACTTGTGTTTTCTTCACATATAGGACATGCATAATGACCCTTCACACTATACCCACTCAGGTTACCATATGCTGGAAAATCATTTATTGTGCAAAATAACATTGCACGCATGGTAAATTTTTCTTCACGATATGCATCAAACACCTCCACTCCTGTGTCCCATAACATTTTCAAGTCATCAATCAATGGACTAAGATACACATCTATGTCATTTCCTGGTTGTCGGGGACTTGATATCATCATAGACAACATAATATATTTTCTCTTCATGCATAGCCAAGGAGGCAAATTATAAATGACCAACAAAACTGGCCATGAACTGTGTTTACTACTTAAGTTCCCATAAGGATTCATGCCATCTGTAGCTAAACCAATTCTCAAGTTTCTTGACTCTGCACCAAATTCTGGAAATGTTTCATCAATCCTCTTCCATTGCAGAGAATCAGCTGGATGTCGAAGAAAGTTGTCACATTTTCTACCATTTTCATGCCATGTGAGGTTTTTTGCATCTTCTTTAATGGCAAACAATCTTTTAAACCTAGGTATTATTGGCAAATACCATAAGACCTTAGCAGGGGGACCCTCTATTTCTTCCTCACCATTACTTCCATCAGTTTTCTTTTTGAACCGCGAAAATCCACATGTGGGACACACTTTCAGTGTAGCAAAATCATTTGTATATAATATGCAATCATTAGGGCACGCGTGTATCTTCTTATACTCCAAACCCATTGGACATAGTATCTTTTTTGCCTCATAGTTGCGATTAGGTAACGTGTTATCTTCTGGAAGCATCTCCTTCAATAACTCCAACAATTCTGTGAAACTTTTATCAGTCCAACCATTTCTTGCTTTTAAACTAAACAATTTTAAAGTTGCTGATAATCTTGTAAACATACTGCATCCTGGGTATAATGGTTGCTCAAAATCAGACTTTAAGGTATCATACACATGTGCTCTTTCAAAATTTTCTTCACCAACATCACGTATCATCTCTTCTAAGTTATCGTTCATCCCTTCAAAATTTTCAGTTGTTGACACTGTTGGAATGTCTAATATTTCTCCGTGCCATGTCCATACTGTATAACTCTTCACAATACCATATATAAACAGGTGATCACGTATTTCTCCAACTTCTTGACGTATCTGATTCAAACATCGAACACATGGACAATAATATGCCCCTTTGATGAGTTTCCCATTTTCTCTTGCAAATTGTAAGAACTCTTCAACTCCATTTCTGTACTCTTGACTAATGCGACTTGCATTCATCCAACTTCGATTCATTATCTATATATTAACACAAATTAACTATTGACTCAGTTATTCATAATTTTTTTAACCTAAACTACAACCCTAAAAAATCTATGGTAAACTAAAGGTCAATTACGTTCCAGATCAACAAATTACAACAAAAAAAATTCCAGCAGAACGGGCCGTTCTCCATGCAGAACGACCCGTACTGCTTGCAGAACGGCCCGTTCTGCAAGGAGAACGACCCGTTCTGCAAGGAGAACGGCCCGTTCTGCAAGGAGAACGGCCCGTTCTCCTTGCAGAACGGGCCGTTCCAGAGGAACAACTAGCAAAAAAAAAACAAATAAATTACGGGGACAACAAACTAACCTCAAACGACCAACGTGCTGACACTTACAAACTTGGATACGTTGAATGTAGCCGTAAACGCAGTGGGAGACTCAAGTAATTCAGAGGATTTCGTATAAACTGTGAGCGCGGGAATGAAAATGGGACTTTGGGGGTAATATTGGAGAACTATTACGTCGGACACGGCTTCACCGACGTAAATTTACGTCGGCCTTGGTGGACTCCGACGTAAATTTACGTCGGAATAGAGGTACCCGACGTAAATTGCCTAATTTACGTCGGTCTACGAGAGGTCCGACGTAAATTAGTCTCCACTTATTTACGAAACTGCCACCGCGTTTTTACAACGTCGGTGTTTGTGGTTTGCGACGTAAATTGGGTGACGTAAATACCCTTTTTTGCACTAGTGTAACTAATCATCAAACTAAACTTCATTTGGTTATCATTAATCAAAAGTTAAGAGAATGTTTGGCCATATATTTAAGAAATTTATAAATTAATTTTACCAAACACACTTTAAATTATCTACTTGAATAAATCATTTCTCAATGTTATAAATTAGTTTTACTCTACAAACCCTAAAAATTATTTGTGAATGTGAAATATAAAAACTAATTGCTGATCATGTGAGAGTAGACTAATTACAGTTACTCTATATATCACCACTTGGCACTATATTCCTAACATCGAGGGATACCATTGAAATTTCGTAGCTAGCTAGTTAGTAGGTAGGTAGGGAAAGGCTAACTCTAGGTTTTGAATTAGGGTATAGCCCATAGGAAACGGATAGGAAAGGAAGTCAAGAAAAGATGGAAGAAGGAAAATAAAAAATTGCATCCAAAGATGAAAGAGAGATATTTACAAAGGAAAAAATGAAATAAAAAAATAGAAAATGCGTTGCGAGTATAAAAAAAGAAAATTGAATGGAGTAAAGTAAGGGAAAGTACAGGTGCGTACTGGGTACAGGCGTGCAATTACTCCGCCGCTTGTTGGCTATACCGCCAGCGCTTTCCGTAACTTGATTCTACTTCTACTCCTACGCACGACTTTCTATTTCACCCCCTTCCATCCTTCTTCTACGTAATTAATTATAATATAACTACCATATTAAAATTTATTAACTATTATATATGTATAAATTTACTTGTATAGGATAATTTTTTTTTTTTGTTCTTCCCTCGAGTATCCACCACTGGTAGCAGTGACTAATTTTCTCGCTACGAGGGAGGCACCTCAAAGGGTGGGATAGCTGGCCCCAAGATTTAACGCGGCTGTATACACAAGGCAGGATTCGAACTCACCCCTGACCTTGCTTAAGCGTGGATCAACCCCTACCGCTGAACCACACGCTTGAGGTTAGGATAATCTTATTTTGACGCCCTTCATACTTGACTCGTACATAATAACAAGTTTCTAATTCTAATTCGCTAAAAAAAACAAATTATCTTGTAATCACATAATATTTATTATTAAAAATTATTTTTATTTATATTATAAATATATATAATATAAGTATAAGGTACACTCACACAAAACATTAATTATTGAATCTCATTTAAAATCAATAATTAAATTATATGTATAAATAATTATATATATATATAATAACATTTTTTTATATCACACTCAATTAAAAACTTTTATTATAGTCACTCTTCATTTGTAGGTGCATGGGTGATATTGATATACAATACAAATAACAATAATTTTGACTAAAATTTGTGACTCGCATGACCTTTTTTTTAGAAATGTGTACCTTTTTTAAAAAATTATTTTAATTAAAAGTTACCAGGTGTGCTCAATAGAGGAGGTTGGAGTAGTGTGAAAAAAAATTCTATATTCAAAAGTTTTTGCCGTTTTATAAAAAAGTTCTTTCTATTAAAAAATACTGTTTCATGGTATTTACTTTTTATTATGCTTTTAAAATTTGTATAATTTTTCAAAATGAAAATTCAGTGCAAATGATGTATAGCAATCAACTATATAATATGAATAAAAGGCAAGGAAATTGGTGAATATTAAAGTATTTGCAAACTAGGAATCTCTTTGGTAGGTTATAATATATGTAATATCACTATATATTCTCGCAGAGAATAGTAGCTTGTATTAACTTTAAAATGAAAAAAGTTCTCTAGTATTAAAGTTTTATGTAAAAAAACTAGAAAATAAAATTTTTAATTAATTATTTTTCATTTAAAATTAAAAATAATAATAATAAAAAATGGGATTCATTTTGATTGAAAATTGAGAGAGAGAAAAATGTTAACATTGAAAATGATATATCTCCCTTTTATTTTGTAAATTATCAAAGATCTCATATTAACATTGACGGATCCTCGTAGAGTATAGTGGGGGCACTTACCCCACTATCATTTGATACATACATATTTTTTTATTAAAAAAAATATATTTTAAAAAATAAAATTTATATTTTAATAAAATAAATATATATTTAAATTATAATATAAATTTATAGGAAATGTTTATTTATTTGATATTTGTCAAAAAAATTAAAAAGTTTAATTATAATATATATATATATATATTAATTCTCACATATATAATATAATATATTGAAAAAAGTTAATTTTTGAAAAAATAAAATTTGTAGCACATATTTATCTTTTGTGTTTTCTATTTATTGTATACGTTGATTAAAAAATCAAAATAAAAAATATTAAAAGATTTATGTTCTATTTAGAATTTTTAATATAAAATATATTTTAAAATAAATTGTCATCTAAAAATTTATATTAGATATTAAAAATATGTTTATATCATAAATAAATTAAACTTGATTTTTATAAAGTTTAACATATGTATTTGTATGTTTTTATTAATGTTAAATTATTATAAAGTAGGTTTTTGGGATTGTATTTCTAACCAAAATTTAAAAAATGTCTATGATAGATAAAAAATTTATATTTAGAATAATAATTTTTTAAAAAAATTAGGTTCAAACCTACTAAATTATAATATAATCTAGTTTGATCTAATTTATTTTCATATTTAATTATAATCATAGATATAAAAGCTTGTAAAAATAATTATGATATATTTATATTTTTAAAAGTTATATGTAAAATTTTTAATATTATAAATACATAAATACATATTGCCCCACTATCTAAAGTTTCTGGATCTGTTACTGCATATTAATAATATAATTAAAACATTGTATATATTATAAGTTGCTTTATGGAGTTGAGAATTGACCTCAAACCAATATTCTAAGATGATTTTGTGGAATTTTGTAAATTGAATTAAATCTAAATTTATATTCTAAGATATGTAAAACTTAAAGTTTAATTTTTGGCACATTAAAAATAGAAGAAAAAAAATTATTGTAATCTACCTTACGAAATTTTAATTTATGTAAATCATAGGTAGATGCACATTAAGTCCTTCGCTTCAGGATAATTTAGATTAAATGAGAAGGGAATATATTATTCCTTGCTCGATCACTTGGTAAACAAGTTCATGTTAATATAATTCGTAATGTAAAGTGATGAATAATTTAGTAACTAGGAAACCGATGATGATGAGGAAAAACTTTTAGAGTTAAGTTTAGGAGACGTGTTATCTTTTACAAAATATACAGGGAAAAAGACTTGTGCGTTGCACATCTACATTCAACTTTTTGTGTAATAGGATAGAACACATAGGTGCCATGCTTCTAAAGCTATGCTGCTTTTTCCTTAAGGACTTATCAGTTCTATTGCGTTAACAAATGAAAAAGATCAATGTATGTAATTTTTAGTTAACAAATGCTAGCCACATTCTCTTTGAGACTCTTCTGTTAATAGTGTATTTTCTTTATTATTATTCAAAAATTACAAATTTTGATAAGCATTATTACTAAAAATACATTTAATGAGATACTATATTCACAAAATTCAAAATTTCTGATAAATTAATAATAAAAAGAGTATAAAAAAGAATTTCATTAGTAACTTTCTTTTTAGTTTAATTTTCCAATGAAGATAGCGATAGATGATGAAGATAAAAGCTTTGGCATATGCCACTTCAAAGTTGTACCTTAATTGCTCAATTATATTCCAGCAACCACCACGGGTTATCCACGTGCCACTCCACACTCTTCCACTGAGTCAGGTTTACTTCAAAGTCTCTGTCTCTACATTACAATAAATTTGGCATACACTCACATAATAACATCACTAAAAATTACTTTCATCCACACAATAACTATAATATATATTAGTATATTATTAAAATATGTAAATATAGTGACACATAAAATATATTGTTAAATCTCATTCAAAATTAACACTAAAATTATGTGTAACTATATGTCAAATAAACATATACCTACATATATATTATATCTATAATGACATTTTTTATATATTACTATATGTAACATTTCTTATAGTGCTAACTAGCTTTTACCTTTTCGTTTTTGTAAGAGTTTAAAATCTATGCCCACTTCGTATAACTTGGACATTCATATCGATCATACAAAAATGATAATTGGAATGGTTTTTAAATAAATTATCAAAATTTGGTATAAAAAAAAAAGAGTTATTTTTAAAAAAATAACAAATTTAATTAATACAGAAGATGAGTTGTGATTGAAAGATATAAGAAAAATTTATTAAAAGAAATAATACCTATTTTAATAATTTTTACACTTAAAAATATAGTCTGACATGATTGTGTAAATACGTAACAATTGAAGATAATTGCATGTAATTATTGAGAGGGGGGGAATTTTTTTTTGATAACTTGCACGTCTTTTAAAACTTATTTCTTCCGAGATACGAGGATGTGATGAGAACAATAAGGTATTGACTCTAGTAATGGAGTCGTGGACTGTAGACGAAGAAACAATGGTCGATCTAGTTCTTCTTTACGAAGTACTTGAATGTCATTGATTTAAAAGGAGATATTCTAAAATACTAGAGCATAAAAAAAATGTATGGATAATGTAAATTAATTTAAAGTTATTCATGAGGAAAAATGTTGGGGAGACAGCTATATATTATCGTGTGGTCCAGCTATCACATATTCCAAGTTTTCTTTTTTCCAAACTACACTTTAATTAAACAATATTAGGAAAATCCACCAATTAGTCTTATTCGAATGGGGAAGTGTTTTATTTTCTGATCATGTGGTTATGAGCTTTTGTGGTGGAGTCACTATTACAAAATATATTTTTTAGCAACATTAATTTTTTTAAAATTATAAATAAATGCATGTTATTAATATAATTTTATGATATTTTATCAAATATATGATAAATTTATATTATTAAAGACTTTTAACAATGTTTTAAATATTAATAACAATATTTTTAAAAATGATATTAAAGTATTATTTTGTAACATTTTAATAATGTTAGTAATTAGATTATATCATCCCTTATACTTTATGATTCTTGTTTACAAGTCTTTTAAGATTTAAGATATTCTAAGATACTTTTTCACAAGATAAAATATTATAAGTTAGTCACCATCAAATCTAAATTATATATTAAAGTTTATTTTTCTTAAATTTAATTATATAATTATACATATTCTTTATACGTACTATTTCTTTTATTTGATGTAAGATTTTAATTTTGAGAATGAATTACAGATACGAGAAGTGTATTTTTTTTTATATATATCATTCTTTTATTTGATGTGAGACGTAATTTTGAAAGACACTTATAAAGAACAATATTGAGAAAAGAAAGTTATTTTGTCTATATTAACATTTTCTAGAAAAAATGTTGATAACCTATTAATTTAATTTATATTTTAATAAATATAAGTAGACAAATATTACTAAAGATATTAAATGTAGTAGTGAATATGTGATATATATTTTTTTTATAGATCACATGTATCTTTTATTAGAGTCAATCATATTCAAATAGGTTAAAATTATTATGAATGACAAAATTTACCTTCTAAATATTTAATACAATTACATATTCAAAATTTGAAATAACATGTTCATTGATATGATACAGAGATTAATTCACCAATCTCTCTAGAAACTATTTAGTATTTTTTTTAATAAAGAGTTATAACTCATTCTTATCCAAATAATCCTTTTTAAGGGAAGTTCATTTTTTCATATATCAACCATACAAAACATTCATTAATGTAGGAAACAAGTCATATCCACACAAATACAGAAGAAGATAAGCATAAAAGAAAACTAAATTTCCACACGGTTACTTCCAATAAAGTAATATTTTGGGTTGCAATTTCATGATTGTAATGAAAATCAAACTCTAGTACTTGATTAAAAAATATTAATAACAAATCAGTTGTACTAATGAAGTTGAAGTAAGTTATTGGTGGATTGCATTTTGCAATAATAAGAGAATAGTTTGGAATGAGAAAGAAATAAGAAATAGGAATCGAGCAACCTTAGCCGCCGGGGAAAGTGGGGTAACAAGGAAACAAGAAGGTGTTGACTTGGTGTGGTCCCTTGCGGGCATAGCTCGGGCTGTCTCCTTCGCGTGTGTTATGGTCACTTTCAACCTCCACGTGTTTCTTACCTCATAGACTCACCTACCTAGCTTGCTTAAACACCAAAAATGCCAGCTACTGTTAGGAACTAGGAGATCACTCTCGGGACTTTGATCAATTATAATGTAAGAATGTTTATTCCGAGATCTTCGTCTTATTCTTCATTTTACTGTTTCGGGTCCCTTAAAGACTTTATAATAACCTGCCATGGCCAATATTATTAGTACTTTTGCCTTCCTTTGCCTTGGGATTGGAAGGCTCATGGACTTTGTTGGATTTTTAGGCTTAGTGTTAGGTTTGAGTTCACAACAATTGGGCATTGAGCTCATAAAGTATCTCACGCTACAAGTTAATGATTAATTGTATAAAATTATTAGTCTTATTTCCATCCTTTTTATTCTCTATGCATAAACCAAATAACTTACATGTCTATATCTTAAAATAATGCACCAAAGGTCAATGATGTATAATATGTTTGATTATTAAGGATAAGATAAATGAATAATGTTACTTGTATAGCAAAAATTATATAATATTATTTTTGTGTTTATTTCTCTTTATCATTAATAAATATTATTTTCCATAATAAATGAAATGATAAAGAGAGATAAATACAAAAATAATATTGTACAAATTGTTATATAATTTTTGTTGTACATTTAGTATTACTTAAGATAAATACCTTGATTCATTATTGGTTCTTGATCTAAATATTTTTTAACAACCATTGCAATAAACACAAATAAAGAGAATTGGTGACATTGACGTACTTTCTCAAATAAATCTCATGTGTTCTCTCATTGGACCTCAATATCTGTTTAGACAGAAATGATAATTTTAAATTTTGAGATGAATAGGAGACTTCGTGTGGTTTCTTTATCAACCAAATCTCTTAAATTTTCTCATATGGGATCTTAACCTCTCTTAAGATGAGAATGATATTTTTAAATTTTGCGATGAAAATTAGTTATAATAATAAGAGGATAAATTTAATTTTATAATTAGTACGGGTTTAAACGTAAAATATTAGTTTATAAATATTTAAATATATTTTTAGTCTTTTAAATATGAGATAAAATTGTTTTTAGTCTCTAAAATTTAAAATATATCTTTTTATCCCCTAAAAATTTAAAAGAAAAACTTATTTTAATTTCTCAGAATCACTAATACTATCACATATAGTGACAAATTAAGTCAATTGTGATACACCAATTGAATTTAATATGATATTTTTTCATATCAATGACACTAAAAATAGATTTTTTTGCAACAAATTTAATAATAAGTGAATTTTATTTAACAGATTCACTAAAAATATTTGAGTGGAAGGACTTAAACAATATTCTTTAAATTAAAAGACTAAAAAAATTTAAATTTAAATTTGAGGAATTAAAATCAAATTTACTTCATATTTAAGAAATTGAAAATATATTTAATTAGTTCATAAATTTATTCATCCAAAATAATTTTTATATAAGTACTAATAAACCTATTATAAGTAAAATAAAAAAGATAGAAAATTAATTTATAAAAATAAAATATTCATAAATAATAGTTTATCTATAATTAAAATGATATCTTGAAATTTTGCAATAAAAATAATTAATATGATGATAAGAGAATAAATGCAATTTTATAACGTGGCATGGGTTTAAACATAAAACATTAGTTAAAGAATCAATTCATTCATATTCTTCTTTATATAAATACTAATAAACATAATATAGGTAAAATAAAAAATAGCAAATTAATTTAGAAAAATAAATTACTTAAAAAAAAGTGATAAACGATGAAACTTAAAAAATATAGATGAAATAAATAATGATAAAAGAAAACATCCTGTAGTTAAGAAATATAGGATTTATTTTTTTACAAATCCTTTATCGATTTTACTAGTTTTTGACTGATTTAGTTATTTGTTAGACTGATTTTGTGGTTCACCTATTTTTTGGTCCAATATTCAAAATATAAGGTCTTAGTATATTGGGATTAACTTTATTTTTGAAAATACTAGTGTATATGATAAGTTTATAGATCCCTAGTTAATATAGTGGGTTAAATATATATATATATATATAGGAAGATTTAAATGATACCGGTGTAATTTTTACTAAGTGTTACACCGCTCAATAACTTTTTATTTAATATGAATTTTGAAAATTCAACCATTAGATTGAAAGTTCTTTACTCTTAGATCATATATACAAAATTTTATATTAATCCAAGATGATTTGATACTTTATTCTTACAAAAAAAAATTGACGTAATATATTTATTTCAAAATATATTAAAATATGAACATTTTGATTACCTTCAAGTTGTTCAATTTTAACAAAATTTGATATATACATATAAAATTATATGAATTTTTAATCTAATATTTGAATTTTTAAAATTCATATTTAATATAAAATTATTGAACAGTGTAATACTTAACAAAAGTTAGACCGCTATCGTTTGAACCCTCCTCATATATATATGAAATTGACGAAGAGTAATATTGATGATTCAATCATAACAATCCTTGAATCTTAAAAAAAACAAATAGAATTGAAATTTTGAGTTTGATTGTTTAAACTTAAAAAGGAGTGTTTTTAAGCAATTTTTTTTCAAAAAAAAGTTATTTTTTAAAAAATAAATAGGAGTTATTTCTAAAAAAATATTACTTTTTTTAAATAAAAAAAATTTAGACAAACATGTCAAAAAGTAAAAAAAAAAAAAAAAAAAAGTGTTTATTTTATTTAAAAAATACTTTTATAAAAAAGATAAAAATTTTAGACAAATAAATCCTTTATCTTAAAATATTTATATTTAATGCATACTTCAATAACATCCATTGATGCATATTAATGAGGTAAAATTTCTATTCTTACAGAGAACAACTTCAACAGTACTTATTGTACTATATCTAAATTTTGTTCTTAATTGAATTTGTAAGAAATTATTACTGTTATTTTAATTTATTTTTTATTAAAAATATATTTATATCAATAAAAACTAATCTCAAAAGTGTTATGGAAAAAGGCTTTATATATATATATATATTATGACAACTCTTTCACACTATGTTTGGTAAAATAAAAAATAAAAGAATGGAAGTAAGTATGAAATAAAATAGAAATTGAAGTTATTTGATAGGAAAGAAGTATAAGAGTAGTATAAAGGAAATGAATTTTTTAATTGATTTATATTGAATATGATAAAAAAAAAAATTTGATATTATTAATTAAACTACTCAATTGTCTTTTAATAAACAAATCAAAGTATAAAAAAAAAGTTTTCAATTTAAAACACAATTGAACAGAGTCGATTATGTTTGAGTGAGATGGTAGCATAGCTGATGAGAGCAAAAACGCAAAACTAATCAACCTTTCCTCAAATCTTTTTGTTTTAGACGATAAAAAATCACTACCAATAATCTCCCTTCTCACGTGGATAAGTCCAGCACCCTTTGCTTATTTCTTTAGAAGTGTTAGGAGTCCTTAAATATATAAAGGTTCAATACTTAAATTGTTCAAATAATGAAGACTTGTTCTTTTAAAATAACATGCATATATATGCAACAATGCTGTATACAATCTGAGTTTGGAACTTTTCTCATTTAAAATTATGTTTTAAGGAAATGAGAATCATATTTGAATGTAGTTAATTATAGATCAGCATAGTGCAAAACTCGCAAATGCAACAAAGAAGCCTTTCAATTTTGTAAAATGCAGGTTAATTAAGTAGAATACTTTTTAAAATAAATAAATTTGGTGGCAGGATAATAAAAAATATGAAGTTTGGTTTCTTTCTTGGTTTTTTGATGTGTCCATGCACGTTGACAGAGACATCAACTGCTAACTAATGGCAAACGTTCTTGGCACCCACATGTTGGCCTGTAATTTTCTCATCAATAATGCGTTGGAGAACAGTAACATTTTCCTTTCAATTTTTTTTTGATAAAATTTTCCTTTCAAGTTATAGAATAAATTCAACTGGTTAATTGTTTCATTGATCATCCGAGATGTAACACCGTTTTCACTGTATATTGATTAAAACAAGATTCGTTATTCGTGGAGCTTGCCACTTGACAAGGCCAGTCTAATAAAAGATGAAAATTCCCATTTTTGGCTACACAACGTTTTAAAATAACAGTGCTTAATCTAATTATGACCACACTTCATTCTCATGTCTGCATCATCTTCTACATGGTACGTTTTTAACTGCATCATCTTTTTCTTTTCCTTGGCACACAGAACTTTGTGTGAATAAAGTTTGCGCAGCCTAGACATATTGTCTGCATAATCACATGATTTGCACTATTGCACTGCTTTCCATGTATGGTGCATGGAAAAATATAGGACCATTTACTTTAGTTGGCTCTATATAATTTCAGAGAAGGAACAACGTTAAATATGTTACATATGTATGACACATGAGTGTCTATTTCAAAAGTCTCATATTACTTGGTTCATGTAAAATTTGAATCTTTATATATAAAGTGTTCTTAACACTTTTAAAGAGATAAGTAAAGGGTATTGGATTCATGTCTATATACTAGGCGTCTGTCATATACGCATCAACAGAATATACACACTCATGTCAATGCAGAGAAAGATGGAGTTTCCAAAATGCAAATTGTCGGCATGACTCTCAATCTTCTTAATTGGAAGAAAATAAATGTACATTATGCCACCATTAACTACCATTGTTTGAATTGGTTGATGTTAATTATAAAATACTCCAATGGACAAGAAAATTAAAAGCACGAAGGATAAACAAAAAGGAAGCATGACTTTCATAATTTGATTCATTTTATTGATGACATTTTGAAAGTTATGAGATGACGCTTTATGCCCATGCTTTGGTGTTATCAGCATGACAGACACATGGGACCTTTGCTCTGGACCAACACTAGCTAGAGGCTAGAGCCAAAAGTACGTTTGAAATTCCATGTAAATTTCATAGTAAAGTGGAGCAGATTCATTGTATTCCCCATTACCTTTTGAAGCGGCGTTCCTCCTTTTTCCTTGAGAAAATTCCCAGAAGATTCACAAGGAAATTAAGGTGGGGAGCATCCCAACATTGACGCTGATGGAATCATGGAATTGAATAGCCAAAATAGATACCACGTGTTTTTGAATCCAAATGCAACAACAGGACTTGTAATTGTAAATGACCAAATTTTCCATTATAAACAATACTAACAATGTGTAGTGGAGTTGCAGATCTCTAACATTTATGACTTTGTTGACATAGTTTTGCTGAGAAGTCAAGGGGAAAAAAAGAGGCAAAAAAAGTGAGAAGCAAATCTAGTTAATGGAGGGTATCATAATGAAGAAGTTTAACATAAAGTGGACAGTATGATTACTATGATATATTGATATGAGGCTAGCAGGGCATGCTCCCCAGTTCCATAATCAATTTTTTTCATCAAAAAATGTTACAAATTAGTAAGCTTTGTTACACAATCTATTTTAGCTTTATTACTGGTCGATATCATGTGTTCAACAAATATCCCGCATGAAAAGTGGATTGTTAAGAAGATTTGAACTAACCGAACTTGACACTTGTAGTTAGCTTTGTAGAGAAGAGTTACATCTGATAAAAGCCATGAAACAGATTTGTTAAACACAATTGAGGTACCTGTTTGTACTTTGATAGTATGATACACGTTATTTCAAAAAGCACAGTAGTTTTTGTATTATTAAAATTTACAAAGAACCATCATTTCCTGTTGTTCACATTCATCCTCTCATTATTTGAAGTAATGGTGTGGTACAATAGTTCTTCTTGGAATGCCGCAAAGATCACGGAACAGAGATTCTAAAATGGGGGTTTGTTATTCAGTGTTGGTGCATGAATGATGATTTCTTTCACGTGTCCACTTGAAACAGGAAAGCATGGTTGGCAAGCCAATTGAAGAGATAACATCATATTACCAATTATGTGCACACGCTGAGATCGCCCAGACAGGGATCCGGTTTCTGAATTTTCCCCTTGGACCACAATATTGTTAAAATCTTTCACTCTACATTCAACTTCAATTTTTAGGAATTTATTATTTGAATAAACTTGTGTCACTTTGTCTTTTGATTCTTTTAAATCTTCCGACCAATTTTGTGAGTTATTGAGATTTATTTAAAAAATTGACCTTTCTCAAAAAAAAATTGTTTTTTTCATATATAATGAACAAATATTGTTTTTTAAGAAATAAGGTTATAGTTATGTAACCATCTCTAACATTTGGTTGCTTATCTTATTTTTGTGAGTCTTACAATATCTAGAGCCGTTAAAATGGGTCGAGAGCCGTGGACCAATTCGGCTCACCTTGAAAATGAGTCGGGCCAGGTAAAAAAAAATTGAAGTTTTATAGTACGTGGATATATCTCAACCCGGCCCACTTTGACCCAGCCCATCTGGGCTGAACCCGTGGTGGGCCGGGTAGCCCACCAACCTACCATTTTTTTTCAATAAAAATTTAAGTATGATTTGTAGTTAATTTTGTATGATAGGATATTGAAAATTTTTATTTTAGACTTTTATCATGATTTATATTTAATTTTGTATGATGAATTATGACTTATGACTATTAATAATGTTAATTTTATGACTATTATGTTAATTTATAATTAATTTAAAATTTTGAATTTTTTTGATAATTTTTTTTTAATTTTTGGTGGGCTGGTGGGCTAGCCCGTATAATCCACCAACCCGTGGTGTGCCGGGCCGGGCTAAATTTTTTTGAAAAAATCAAAAGTGAGCTGGGTTGAGTTGGTTCGTTTTTAAAGTGGATCAAGGTAAGCCGGTCCACATAGACTAAATTGACCCGTTTTGACAGCTATAACAATATCACATAAGTTTAAGAATTTTTTATTAAATTTTACTGTAATGCAAATGGATTCTTTAGTTTAATTTATGAGTCTTAATATCTTACTACATATCTTTCTTACTTTAACAACCATATTTTCTCTCTTGTAACACTTCTCTCAAAAAATATTTTTTTTATTCTAAGATCTTTAAGAATCATATTTAAACTACTCAATTAAGATATTCTCGTATCATCTACTCCGATGCAAGTTTTTTTTAAGCAACATATCTTATCAATAAGAATTTCAATAAATAATCTTCCTTGGAAATGTTCAAAATCTCTGTTGGTACCTCTCTTATAAGTTTACACTGTAATATTTTTTAAAATAATTAAGAGATGTTAAAGTAATACTTTTAAAATAATTAAAGAGTTAATATAAGGTTAAGAAAAGGGAAAATTTCAGGAAAAAAATTGATGAAATTTTCACTGTGTATTAGCACAATTTACTCGATTTGAAAAGCATATATTTTTTTAACAATTAAACAGTTTCGTTCATTGAATTAACCTATTTTTTTGGCCTAATAATACATGAAATTAATTTTAAAACGTACTCTTATAATCTTATTGTATAAAAGAAAAAAGCTACTGAAGAAAAAATATTTCCATCAATATTATGCGGTTTAAGTGAAAATAGTCTTTTGTCAAAAAAAAAAAAAAAAAAAAAAAAAGATGATGATGATGATGAAAATAGTCCATCATGTCTTCACTTGTATTCGATCTGGGCTTTGTTTACTGGTATTACTTGAGGCCTACCTCGTGGAGAGTCTTGTGGCCACCCTTAGATCCAGACCAAACATCAACAGATAAAGTGATCATTTGGCGAATTACCAAAATTAATTATTTAATTTCTTCTATTGTAACATATGCTTTTATGTAAAGTTTATAGTTGATATTTATCTGGATGTGTATCTTAATTACATTTTATAATTCAAAATTAATTTTACTAAATGAAAAAAATTAAAAAAAAAAATTTAATTGTATTTTTGATCTCTCAAATATTATAATTATATAATTTTGGTTCTGAAAGTTTTAATTGAGTAATTTTAATTTTTTTTTAAATTTTAATAATTTTAAAATTATTTAATATATATATATATATATATTATATTTTAAAATTATACAATTTTTTTATTTATTTAAATTTCAAATATTATAATTTTTCTTCATATATCAAATGATATTTATTATTATTAAATAAATAAAATTATATATACAATTAATATTATAATATTATTAACAAATTAATATCAATGATACTATTAACTAGTATATATATAGATAGTTAATAATTTTATATATATAAATTAGTATATATTAGTATTTTAAAAATATAAAATATATTAGATAAGATAAATATATTAAAAGAAAGTTAATTCAAATTATTGTTACACAATATCATTGGTTAGCGTTGTATCAAAAGAAAATTATTAGATTTTTAATGAGAAAGACAAAATTACATAATTATAATAGATTAAAATTGTTTAATTAAAAATTAAAAGATCAGAATCGCATAATTATTATATTTGTTTAATTAAATTTTAGAAAATTAAAGTGGTACAATTGCGATATATAAAGAGATAAAAGATGTGTTTAAGAAGAAAAAAAATGTATAGTTTTGGAAAGTTGTCTTTCTTTCTCTTTCTTTTTTTACTCTCTTATTGTTCACCTCTCTATTTCTCTCATTTTGCATTTTCTCTTTAGTCATCTCTTTAAGTTAAGAAAATGAAAATTATCAAACATGTAATTATTAATAAATAAATAAAAATAGGTACAAATTTTATTCATTTTTAAAACTCATAGAATTTTAACATTAAAGTAACTATTAATAAAACGAAAATATAGGCGAAACAAAGCTTAATATATATGGTCATCCTTTATATATAAACCACCTTTTAGCTATTACTTGGATGATAATATTTATAATTTTTTCTAAAAATATTTTGTTTTTGGTTAAATTATTCACTAAGTCCCTTTAACTATCTCTATTTTAAGTATAATCCCCACACGAGAAAGTAATAGGTTTTAGTCATTATACATGCATACAAGTTAAGCTTTTATCTGTATTGAAAGCACCCCAAGAAAGACCTTTTGACCTTACAAAATAGTTATAAAAACTTGCACTTTTTCGTACTAAAATTTCAATTTTGAACAACCACAAAGCCCGAACAAATAGTTAATTTAACAACAACAAAAAAACAATGTTAGCTATACTTTTTTGCATTTTGGTGTTTCTTCCGATCTTCCTTCGCGATCTTGTGAGTTGTCCTAGAATTAATTGTTATAGAAATGAGGTTGATGCAATAAAAAAACAGGGCAAGTGAACTGAATTATACCACAATTTTAAGAAAGGAGATCAGACTTATGAACAAACACCCCCCAAAAAATTAAAGGTAATAATGTACGAAAAGGTGTTGCTGCGTTAGAGAACCAACCTCAGCTATGAGATTTGCCAATCACGTTTGTTTGTTAAATAAAATGTTGGAGATTGCAGAAGCACAAGAACAGAGCATACATTTTTCTTGTTTCAAATTGTTCCAATATTGCCGACCACCTTGAATGTTTAATATTTGTAGCAGATCTGGTTGGCGCAAGACACAAAACAAAATTAAAATACGGGGAATTGGATATGAGGATGATGGGGTTATGAACTTCATGTTAAAGAATCAAAGGTTGTAAGCAAATTGACGTGTTCCAACGGCTATTTTCAAGTTGCAACTAATGAATGTGACAGGTTCTGCGAAAGTTCCACGCATCATTAAATTGAAGCCATAGACTCGTGGTTTAATCCAAATTGTACTTCTTCCCTGTGATTACTCAAAATCAAGGTTTAAGGTAGAAAATATTTTTAGAGAGTTAGCCCTGTCTAAGCTTGATATACACAAGTGCATTATATCAATAAATTATTTTTCAATTCTCATTAGCTCAATAAATTATTATTTAATAATTACTACTCATAATTTTTCACGATTAATTTTTCTTAATATTTAAATGATGTTTAACTAAAGTTACGACATGTGAATACAAATTAATTTTTAGTTGTAAATATAAGAATACTATATGGCCTATATCTATCGACAAAAAAAATCATATTCTTTTAATGTTGATCATGTGTCAAAAAAGGAATTAATAAAGAGACTAAAGATAAAAATTAAATTTAAGGTGTAAAAAATATTATAATTAATCATATGATATCATCGAGTGTATAGTTTATATCAATAAAATCTAGTTTAATTGGTTGATCAAATTATATGAGTATTGTAATAGATAAAAAAATCTAACTCAAAAAAAAAATCTACCACTAAATAAAAAAGACTACAAACATAAGTTGTTTTTTTTTATAGGATACAAGTATTTATCTTAATAAACCATTGTACTAAACATTATTATGGAGAACAAGACCCTTCTTCTAAATATAAACACATTTTTTAAGAAAAAAAAGTATTCTGATTTACATCAATTTACTGGTTTAATTAATCATCGGAATAGGTTAATTTACCCTAATATTTCGTTAAATATTTATTGACTTCTGGTGATGATTATGTTCTGACGAAATGAAATGAATTTGAAAGCTAAGTTACCCCGATGAAGCGGTTAACTGGGCAGAGAAATTTCCATGCTCTGGCTCCACTCTCGAGAAATGAACAGTTTAAGTTTACTAATACCAGAAAGAATGAGCAAAAGGCATCATCCTTGGTAAACATAAATTAGTGAGGAAATGTTTTATTTAAGTCGCACGCAAAAGGTAAAAGAAGATGAAAAGAAAGCAAGAAGAAGGTAAGCAAGAATGGAGTATGAATTATTTCCAACACTAACATGAAGAGATCGAAAAGAGTGTGTACAAAATAAGGAAAAGTGAGAATGATGAGCCTAGGTAGTAACATTAAACATTAAACATTAAACATTAAACAGAAGAATCATTATTATTATTATTGTTAAGATGAAATTGATGTTGGAGAGCCTCTTGAAGGAAAAGCCAAGAGTCGTCCATCAACTGAGGACTCAACCTGAACATCAAAACGCAAAACTCCATCTGCGTGAGAGCCCCATCTCCATCAAGGTCCCCTTCCCTGAGCATGCTGACAAGTTCATCCTCTTCCAAATCCTGGAGACCCAAAAGCGCAGCGTTTTGCCTCAAACTCTCCAACGTTATCACCCCTTTGCCTTTGTCCATCAACAACTCGAACCCGTTGCATAGCTCCTTTATCAGCCCCTCCCCACCGAGCTTGTTCGCCATCACGGGTAGCAAGTCCTCGAACCCTATGCCTTTCCCCATTCCAGCCATCACTCAATGCGATCGATGTGGGATCAATTCTTGTGTATATATATATATGTGCGTGTGTGTGTGTGTGAAGGGTGAAGGAGAAGAATAATGAGAAAGGTTCATGGAAAGAGTGGAAAGCATGTATTGTTAATTAATATATGGAAGCAATGATCCCTGCTTGGATGACAGCCAAAGAACAGCATCACCTTTGATTCTGCTTAAGGAACCTCTCTCTTTCCTAGAACCTTAATTCGGGTTCTTTCCGTCAATTCACTTTTCCTAACTATTCATCATTAATTTAATGCTTACTTACTCTAGTTACTACTACCATCCATCCTACATCAAAATAACATTTTTTATTTTTATTTCTAATTCTCGAAATATAATAACTCAAAAATAATAGGTCACTTCATCATCTTTAACTTTTGATTCTCATAATTAAAATTATTTTATTTTAGTTTTATACCTACAATTTTTATTTTTATAATTTTATGAAAAAAATAGTTCTTTTTATTTATTGCGATAGAAACTTTAAAAAAAAAAAGACATAATATATATAGAGATTAAAATAGAATACTTTAAACTATAAAATATAAAAATAAAATTTATAAAATTATTGGACTAAAAGAATAATTAAAACATTTTTAATATTAAAGAATGGATTTTTGACATCAATACTGCCGGATAGGGATGGTAATAGGACGGGTCGAATACAAGTTTCATGATACATGTCTTCGTTCCCATGACTCAAATTCATCCCCCTACATGTACCCGTACTCTTCGAGTATATTATTTTTTTTCAGCATCCCTGTCCCTGTAACGGATATACTCACCATACTCGTACTAGTCAAAAATTATTTTTGTTTTTGTAAAAAAAATACACTATCTTTTTAAATTATTTTTTCATTGTATTATAACAATAATAATTAGGTTATTTTTCTATCTCATATTCTAATCCATGGACTTCTTAATAATTAAACAACTATAAATATTTCACATTATAATAAATAATTACACATAATAAAATATTAATTTTTTTTAACACAATTAAATCGGGGATGGGGACGGGGACGGGGACGAGTACGAGGCGGGTAAGTATGTACTCATACTCGTTCCTATATCCATACTCAATTTAATATATTAGATTTTACCCGTATTCAGTCAAACCAGATATTTCCTGTTAAAATCGAGACAGATTCAAGTATTATCCATGAATACAAGTTTATTTGTCATCCTTACTGCTCGAGATCTTACTTTTACTAAATATTATTATATATATTTTTATTATAAAGTAGTGATTTTTTCTATAAAAAAAATAAGGATAAGATTTTAATATGAAAAACCTCTCTTTTTTTCTTATTTGAGAGAATCTGTTTCCCTTACATTGCTATTTAATTACAAATGGTTGAATATGATAAGTTTATTGGTTTTTATAATAATTATTTTAAAAGTTAGATTTATTTTAATTTTAATCGATTAATAATATGAATATTTTCATACCTACAATACATAGTAATTAAACAACTAAGAGTAGTATAATGATAGAAAGTTAGAGTAATAAGTATAAAATCTTAAATTCAAATTTAGTTTAGTTATTGTAATTTTTAATGGTAAAAGAAATACACAGCAATTAAATTGAAATAATAAAAGATATGGTTAGAGTCGTATAAAATGAATAATTCTAAATTTAATAATTTTTGTTATTTAGTAGATGAATTAAGTATTAAAATGAAAATTGGTGGGTTGGGAAATTGAATAGCTAAAGAAGGAAACAGCGTAGGAGTTAATGGGAAGAAATTTAGGTAGGCTTGTTGTGCAATGTTAGCATTTGTTGGAGAGTTCACATTGAAGTCAAAAGACGGAGGGGAAGGTGAACCAAAAAACTTGGGTCAAAATGCAGATACAGCCTCTGGTCACAGTTTTATTTAGAACACCCAACCAAGCTGAGGAATGCTTCATGGCTTAAAAAGAAAAGAAAACGATAAAGGAAATTGTCGTGTTTGGTTGGTTCCAAACGGACCAAGTCGGTGGATTCTATCTATAACTGGAATTGGGAAACTCCTGTTAAGTTTCCCCGCACCTACTTTTTGAACATCATATTGCACCCTTCCTAATTTTATTTAAATTGGAACCTTCCTTCCAAACCTATAATTCTTGACTCCAACTACACTCCTCTAATTCTAATCAATCTTTTTACCCCTTGCTACAACTCAAACTCTATTCGGATTCTTTCACCAAAAAATGAAATAAAAAAAAAAAGAGAAGATATTCTTTATTAATGAAAATTAGTAATCAATAAAGTCACGTATTTCGTATTATATTATAAAAAATGAAATAATATTATATTATTTATGTTCTTATTTATAAAATTAAACTTTAAATAATTATTTGTTTTTTTATATAAAGTTCAATTTCTATTATCTCATATTAATTAGTTTTAGACTACAATACATCTAATTAAAGTGTGTTTTCTTAATTTAATAAATGTATTAATTGTATAATTCTTTTAAAGATGTTCTCTAATTGGTTAAAAGAAAGATAAGTATTAATTAAGAGATAAGATCATAATTAAGACATGCACTTTAACTTATTAGATGATATGTGAGTATTAAATAAGAAAAAGAACTAATACAATGATAGTTTTAAAAATAATATATATATATATGCATGAAAAATTAATTATTATCAATTAAATTAAATATTTCTTTTCAATCATGGTAAATTATGTAATTCGTTCTTATATATAAAAACGGAGATAGTATTTTTTTAATTATGATTTTGGTGTAAAGTATCTAATAATTTTGTTGATAACTAAATTTTATTAAAGAACCTTGATAATTATTTTTGGTAGGGACTGCCAATCACGTTTAATATTATAAACCATTTGTATAAATTAAAAAATATATACATATTTACTTAACAAATACAATTTAATATTATTTTACTTCATTATTTTTTTTATAAAGAAATAAGCCGAATTAATTTTTTGTCTCGTTGGTTTTCGTCTTTCTATAGTTCATATTCTTTTTCTCATTATCTAACCTAAGCTCGTTTTAACCTTACTTGTTAAGATTTCTTTTGTCTTATTGGAGGTACATCGCACATTAGATGGTCTTATTTATTTTTTACCAACACTTTCCTGTTACACATTCTCTCGAGAGTCACACCAATATTCGAAACTTCTTCAAAATTTGAGTTTATTTTGGGGAGCTCTTATTTTTGGGATTGCATTATTTTAAGGTGTATGTGAGATCAAAAAAGAAAAATAGGAAGCAAAGGAAAGAGTATGAATGTGTCCCCAGGCTTCGCCTCCACCCATTGTGGTTTCTGAGAAATTGTGAGATGCCATTTTGGAGCATTTGAAAACTTCAGCTGAAATTGTTGATCCAACTGTTTACACGGCCAATTTTACTACTTTTTTTTTCTTTATTATTTTAATTGGTCTAAAAATTATTTAACAATCATCCGGTTATGCACGACTGTTTCACATTTATTTCTTTTTCTCCTCTTCAAATTTATTCTTTTCATATAATTGAACGATTAATAAGGAGCTACGTGAGTATGTAACTTGTACAAACAATTAAAAACTTGCAACGTCGACACCGTCTCATCAAAAGTGTATAGAAAACTATATTACAAAAGTTTATGTAAAAAAAAAAAAACTATTTACGAAAGTATTTTTGACTTAAATTTGGAGATCAGAACACAAAGAAACCAAATAGAAAAAAAAAATAATAAAGAGAACGCTTTGTAATGGAACGAGTGTGTAAAATTCATGGAGATCTTTAGTTATTAAAAAAAAAAAAGTAAACCTTACAAAAAAAAAATCATATCGTATCTAATCTAAAATTTTATGACATTAAATATATTGGTCATTACAATTTATACGATTTTGTATTCTCTTAGGTCGAGAATCGACCGACCTATGTGTAACGATGAAAGTTTTTTTGTCCTCCTTAAGACTTGAGATTGATGAGTTTTTTATCCTCCTAGATTGAGATCGGCTTAATTATGTATGACTATAGTCTCTTATAGACTTCATTAATCGATTAACTTATGCATCTAATTCATTGACTAATTTATATTGAGGTTCAATCAATCTATGTATTACAATTGGATTTCCAATTGACTACCTTGTGCATCTCGTCCACGGACCGACCAATCAATCTGTGTATTACAATTCATGTTATTAATGCATTATGGAAAGTTGTTTTTTTATGCTGAAAAAGAAAAGTCTTTTCTCAAGTAATAAAATTTATTTTTGGATAAATACTAATACAGACAGAACACTTGCTTTTAACTATTGACAATCACAATTTTGTTGTCATCGTGTCAAAGTCTAAAATATAAATTAAAATAACAAAATAAATAAGGTAACTCATTTTATATACAATATAGAATCATAGATTATCATAATCAGACTATATAAACGGTAATAATAAAAAAATTCTCTTTTACTATTGTTTAGTTCTATTCATAGTTCACTATGCCATGAAATGCCAAGACCCACAAATATAAATGTCTTTATTGAATGGTTGACCAATACGCCAATCTCAGAAGGGCTGGTTGACCAATAGGCTAGTCTCTCTGTCTTGGAGTTTTCCTTTCCAATAGTAAGCAAGAAATGCAAGGCATAATAAATAAAAACTTAAATATAATTTTGTTTAGCTTAAATATAATTTTGTTGGTGTAATTTATGTTTTAGTGCCTTTAATTTTTTATAAAATTTTAAAAATAATTCATGCGTGTCATCATCTTTTGTTAAAAAAAATCAAAAATCTTATGTGACTAACATAATAAATATTATATTTATTATATTTTATTTCATATTATCTTGTAAGTAAATTGGTTTTAGACAAAAATTTTTAAAACCTATTTCAATATTGTCACTTTGTCAATACTTTTCACTCGTACCTTTTTTAGACCGTGGAATGTTGCATTATGGTTATCATTGGTGGTGAAGTAGGACCACCAAACTCTTTTCTCTCATGAGGTGTCCAACTCATCAATGTTGCAACAATAGCAGTAGGTGGTAACAATCTTGGTAGTCTTAAACTAATCGACACATTCTTCTTGATCATGTAGGAGGCAGCATTGGCAATGTATTGATAAAGTGGTGGACACTCTTGTAATGCATGAGCTTCTACACGATGGAGGAGTAACCAAGGTCGATAGTCCAACTTCGCCACCAACGATAGTTATGAAGTGAGGTCGAACTCCTCCCTGGTAGATGGCGGTTAGTGGCATGTGACAATCTTGTAGAGGTAGTGGTCATCAAGGAAAAACTTGATGTCATTGTTGAGATCATGAATTGTAAGAAATTGTTCCTCATCGAGGGATTGAGGTTTGGATTCAGAGGGTTGGGGTTGTAGAGTTGAACTTGGATTAGAGAGGGAAAGTGTGATCATCATGAGAGTGAAGGTGAGAGTTTGGGTGTGTTTGAGTGTATTGAAGTGTATTTTAAAACTTTCTAAAAAGAATTTAAAATATATTATATATTATGTTTGACATGTATGAATTTTTTTAACAATAATTGATGATAAAGATTATTTTTAAAATATTATAGAAAGTTAGAAATAAAATAATGACAAAAAAATTTATAGGAACTAAAAGTGGGGAAAAAAAAAGGTAAATTATGGGGATGAGAATTATATTAAACCATAAATAGATAATTTAATTTTTATGTATTATTGATGTAAAAAAATTATACTACTAAAAAATTAGAAATTATAATAAAAAAAACTTTTAAGGTAATTTTAAGTTAATAATCTTAATTTTATGTCAATTTGATATTGAATAATAATACAAAATTATTTAACAGATGCATATACTTTTACTCAAAAATAAATAAATAAACATGTCAGAAAAGACTCTTGTTTAGGCCTTTTGTCAATTCCACAAAGGCATTTGCGATTATGACAGTGATGGAAAGAAATTGATCCAATCCATCCAAATGTGAAATTAAAAGGAAGTTGCCTGATTGACCATTTCAAGTTGCCCAAGTTAGAGGAATGGATAATGAGACAGTAGCAAGCAACAATAAGGAAATCTCTTGGACATGCCCTACATATTTTGACCAAGGATAAAACCAAGACCAAATATTCTTCCTTAAGTTAATCACCACTAGAAAACCTTTCAAATCACAATTTTCTACCTGCCATCTTTTATAGTGACTGTCAATTCATTACGTAAAAAAGTTTCTAGTTTACTTGAAGTAGATGCTCTAATTGAAGGGCATCTCCTTAATTATAACAAAGGCTGGTTCCTTAGGACTTTGAAGAGTGTTGGATTGGCTACCAAGCATGAAAACCACATTTGACACGGTGGGATGTTCATTTGGATCCTCTTGTAAGCACAAGAGCCCTATATTCACACATTTCAAGCATTCATCCGCATTGCATGTTTGGCAGAGTGAAATGTATTAGGAGCTATGTAGTGTTTGTTGCATATCCTAGAAGCAGTCACTATACTTACATATCCTAGAAGACTCAATTCATGTTCAGCATAATAAAATCTAGTGTTCCTTTTTCTACTAAAATCCTCAATCTCGAGTACTACCACACCAAAGCTAAAGACATCATACTTCACTGAAAAATGTCCATCAATTGCATATTCTGGAGACATATATCCACTAAATCACAAAAGATATGAAATATAGAGAAAATAAAATACTTAGCTTATATCATTTTATAAAGTGGGATAGTAAAAATATTTCTATAATGACACTTAAAAGCACTGAACTATGCTTTGATCATGTTTGAGTAAATTTTTCAATAAACACTTCTAGGAAAAATAAATTAAAACGGTACAATGAATTAAGTTTTAGGTAGGATTTAATTTAATTATAACTCATTCATTGTGACACTAAAACCCATTTAGCAAATATGTGAAATGAGACTATCTGTTTGATAATATAAATATGCATAAGATTTAGAGGTAGTTCAACAAACTGTCATTGTTAGGGCCATATGCAATCAAGGTTCAAAATCATTGCCTGTAACCGATATGCTTCAGATTTTTGCTGCTAGGATCATTATGTACACATTCTCATTTCTTAATTTTAGGCCACAAGCGCAGACACGGAAGCATCTTGAAAAATATAGTGCCTGCTGTATATATGCAAATGCAACACTAGAATAATGATTTACAATATGATTGATTTAAGAAAACCAGAAGTGATAGTAAGGTCAAATTCATTCATTTTTGTCAATTTTATCTTTTTCCATCTGGGTCCCCTTTGCTTACTTTTTTCTACATCCTCTTACAACTGGATTTAATTTATAATATATTGAGAGCGTCAATACAGGTCTCTTGTTTTTATTCCAATGGATCTCTAAAACTTCATAGCTGATGCTGAATAATAGTATAAATTTGGCCCACTTTGTTGGGAATTACATATTTATGTCAAATAACTTTCAGAGAAGAAAAGAGAAATATCCATTTTAATTAGTTTGTAAAAATACAAGCGTTGTTCTTTCAAGAACCAAAAATAGAAATTGTCTTCATGATAACTTCAAAAAGAAATAAAATTGATAGTATTAGTCTTATCGTAAATAATATGAAGTAATTTATAGGAAATAATCTAATGATAACTGATTAATTTATAATTTAATGTTCAATAAATATGTTTTTAATTAATTTATGTGTGCATAATGATTATATATTTATTATGTTTCATAAAGTGTTATATATATCTAGATATACATTTTTAAAATTGTATTGGTCTCACAAATCATTTAATGAATATATTCTCACTTTTAGTGTGTGTTTGAAATATAGTTAGAGAACCATCGAACATGCACAAAACTAAAAAAAAAAAACAATATTGACGATTTAAAAAAAAGGTGAATTACATTCAATGGAACGGTAACTCAAACATACTTATAATAGTAACACCATCTAAACTTGTAATTTTTAACAAATAAAAAAAAATATATTAATAAGATAGTATTAGAGAGAGTGTGTGTTATTAGTATTTCCCTACGAAATATGATATGTAATACACATACATACCATATTTGATACATCACACATAGGGATGGCAAAATGGGCCATGGCCTGCGGGCCGACCTGTTGGCCCGCCAATCGGGCCAATCATTTCAACTCGCCAACCTGTTAAGCCCGCCCCGCCAAGCCCGCCAACCCGCCAGGCCAAATAACGGGCCGGCCCGCCACAACTCGCCGGCCCGCATATTTTTTTTTTTTAATTTAATTATTTTTATGTTTATTTTATTTTGATGTAGAAGATGAGGATGAAGATGATTAAGAAAAAAAGTAGAGATAACTTCTTTCAAGAAAGCTTCTAATATTCTTAAAATAAAAATTTAAAGTTAATTAATTGTATTTAAACTTGTTTTGTGGACTATCAAAAAATTTAGTTTATAAATAATTTGTAAGTTTATAATTTGGTTTTGATTTTGGTGTAAATGGATTAATTTCTATTTGATTTTGTTTTAAGTTTGTAATTTGTTTTTGTTGAACATATATTAAGTACAATATGTATGCATTTTTAATTTCATATGATTATATTTATTTATTTGTAGCAAAAAAAAATTTATTTGACCATAAAATATTTTTTTTTTCCATTTTTTTTATTTTTTATTTTTGTAAGCGGGCTGGCGGGCGGGGCGGGCCAGCATCTCCAGCCTGTTTTACATTGGCGGGCCAATGGCGGGCCGGGCCAAAACGGGTCGGGCTGGCCCGTTTTGCCATCCCTAATCACACATGTATCACATTTGTGCTTCATAACTATAAAGAAAACAATAGCAGGTGCAAGAGAATATCTATAACGTCAGTGCCTAGTTAATGTATACATCTCAACTTGAAATGGATTGGAGTGTAAAGGAGAAAGTTGGAGTGTGCAAAAAAATTAAATTGATCCATAATCGATCCGATCCGTATTGAAAAATCTGATTCATTTTAAAAAAAAATCCGAACTGAACCACTTTATAAAATCGGTTCAGTTATCTGATCCATTTTTACAAAGTGAATCGGTTCGTTTCGATTTGGTTTAAAAAAAAAATGATCCATATATGATCAAAAAGTAGTTAATTACACTGCACTGAACCGATCCAATTTCAAAAATATCGATCCATATTTTAAAAAAATCAAACCGATCCACTTTATAAAAATGGATCGTTAACTGGTCCACTTTTATAAAACGGTTCGGTTCGGTTCGGTTCGAAATTTTCAAGAAACTGATCCATAAACACCCCTACGAGAAAGAGTTATGAAGAAAAGGAGAAAGGTAGAAGATTATTTGTGTGTGAGAAAGAGAGAATGGGGAGAAAGTTAGATGGAAGAGAAAGAAAGAAAAGAACAATAATCCTTTTTTTAAAACATTGGCTCAATTAATAATTCTTATTAAAATAAGTTTCTTTTTTTTTTTTTTACTTTTTCTTGTAAATTTTACAAGTAGTTTATGAAATAAATCATCATTGATTTGTTTTTTTACATGGATTGATTAGTTTATTTTAGTCGACAACTAGTATATGTTTTGTTAAATAACTTATTTAAATATTTATTTGATTATAAAGATTAATTAACTTCACCAAAATTTTAAAAAAAATTATAAACTAGTAGTATTATTTTATAAGTTTGAATTTTTTAATTTTTTTTGAAAAAATAACAATTGGGTGTCCACATAAATTATTATTGGGTGATGATATATACACCTCCTATTTTTTATAAATACACCTCCAATCTTTTTTTAAAATAAAATTCTTAAAATATCATTCTAACTAAATATGATTATGTTGATGGAAACGTTAATTTTAGCATTCCCGAAAGTATTTTCCGGAATAGTAAAATTATTGTTCCGGAAAGCATTTTCCGGAAGTATATTTCTTATATAATTCCGGAAAGTTCTTTCTGGAACATTAAATTTAGTATTCCGGAAAATATTTTCCGGAATTATGTAACAAGCACACTTCTGGAAAATACTTTCTAGAATAAAAAATTTATTATTCCTAAATATACTTTCTGGAACAAAAACTTTATTATTCTGAAAAACACTTTCCAGAACAAATGGTGAGAATAATTACTTGGAAGAAAAAATGCATATGATTTGACACATTTTCCTTCGATATTGAACTCACTTACAACTTATAACAAAACTAAAAAGGGAAGAGGATAATGCAGAAATTGAAAAGGGAAGAAGGAAGGTATGGAGATGCGGAGAAAAAAGTAAAGAAGAAGAAACAGAGAGCACAAAGAAGAAAGAATAACGGTGAGAAGGGAGGTGTGAATCTGAAAAATTATAAGTTAGAAAAATAATAAATCCGGAAGTGTGCTTGTTACATAATTATGAAAAATATTTTCCGAAATACTAAATTTAATGTTCCGGAAAGAACTTTCCGGAATTATATAAGAAACACACTTTCGGAAAATGCTTTCCGGAATAATAATTTTGCTATTCTGGAAAATACTTTCCGGAATGCTAAAATTAACGTTTCCATGAATATAATTGTATTTAGTTAAAAGGATATTTTAGGAATTTTATTTAAAAAAAAAAAGAGATTGGAGGTGTATTTATAAAAAATAGAAGGTGTATATATTATCACTCTGAATATAATTGTATTTAGTTAGAAGGATATTTTAGAAATTTTATTTTAAAAAAAAGAAATTGGAGGTGTATTTATAAAAAATAGGAGGTGTATATATCATCAACCATTATTATTTAAACTGTTTATCCAAAGCACAAGTCCACGTAAATTTTGTCCATTACCGATTAAAATGGTAACTAACAAATCACTCTCCTTGCAGTCTAATGTTATTGGATTGGGCTAGCCACAAAATAGCCCACCCAAAAAGAATGAAGAACTAAGAAAAAATAACGACGTTAACTATTTGTAACATGACACAAATGTAAACCCGGTTTCGCGCCCATCTAAGCTCAGCAGGCCCAATCTTAAGACTCAACTATGAATATCCTCTAAATTATTACTTCTAAGTCCATTGCTTAATTTTTCAAACTGTTTATAAATAATAAAAAGTTTAAATATATTTTTAGTCATTTAAATTTAAGATAAATTTATTTTTGATCTTTCAAATTTAAAATCGTTGTATTTAGTTCTTATAATTTTCAAAAAAAAAATTTTGGTCCCTCAAATCATCGATAACGTATCTGAAAGTAATAAATAAGATGATTATGTAATATCAATTAAATTTAATGTGATACTTTTACTAACAGAGACACCAATAAGTGAATTTTATGCAATAATATTTGATAAATTTCTTAACAAAATTTGAATGTAAAGATTAAGATAAGTTTTTTTGAAATTAGAGAGATTAAAAACAATAATTTTAAATTTGAAGGATGAAAAATAAATTTATCCTAAATTTAAAAGACTAAATACATATTTAAATCATAATAAAATATAATGATTAAAAAAAATTAAAATAAGAAGAGAAATAATGGACATGAAACTTTTTATTCATGACATGGTGGTCCTAAGAAAAATTCTTCCAGGTATTGGTTACACTATTTTTTTTCCCCCTATCTTAAATAGGGATTTTGAGCGAAACTCGTTTAGCGATTTAAACATAAAACAAGTTAACTTTTTTAGAAAAAAATAATCTTTTTTAAAAAAAATCTGCTAAGATTAGTCTGTTGATGGGAGGTCTGGCTGCTTTTCATCACTCTTTACATTGTATATCTACAAGTAGTTTTTCTTTTTCCTTCTAAAAGTTAGGTAAATAACCTTTAAATTTTTTTTTGTTTCTCTTTATATTCCCTGGCTTCTCTAATTATTTTGATCACTCTCTTTATGCTCTTTCTCTTTCTTTGTTTTCTCCTTTCTCTTTCTTTATTTTCTCTTAAAATTAAGGATGTTCAAAAAAATTGTAAAAGCTTCATGATCTCTTACCCAAATAAAATGTCTATTTAGAGCAATATTATATTCTCTTTATCCTATAACAATAACAAGTGTTATTTTAGATTATTTTACATATTAAAAAATTACAAATAAATAAAACAAAATAATAATTTTATAAAATTAATCTTATAATTGATATATATTTTTTATTAAAAATGATGTAATGTAAAAATTATTTTTTATATGATATTATTAGTGGTATTAATAAAAAATAGATAATTAATGTTATATTAAAAAATAATATAACACTTGTTTTAAAATTAGTCACTTATATTATACAAAACTCCTTTGACAATGTACATAAAATCTCAAATTTTAAATACATTCATGTTATATGCATAAAAACATTTCAAAGCGAAGTTGAACAGAAAAACCAAATAAAAAGAGAGTACTCGTGATACTTTTTTTTGTGTAAAAGAAAGAAAATAGACATAAATAAAATGGTGCCAAAACAAAAGAAAGAAGCCGATGTCATATACTCGTATTTGATGTCGGTCCATTTTGGCAGCAGTTGCCGTTTCCCCACTCGCGATGAGCGCGTGAGATGCGGTAACAAGAAGCGAAATCAAAATCTCGCAAATCCCACTCGATGGAGTGAATGAGATTCTGCCACGTAATGAAATGAGAATCTGGAACATGCTTACGTGGCATGCATTAGATGCATCACCGTTCGGCATTAATTTGTTCCGATCCAAGAAAATATCACGACACCAGCAAGAAATGAATCATTAAAAATGTAGGAAAAGTTTATTTATGACGAGGATAACTATATCCTCCCGAAACGAAATATTATCCGAAATCTTAAAATATTAATATTTTTTAATAAATTTATTATTAAAGTATTATTTAATTTAATAATTTATGATTTAAATTAATTTTTTAAGCATTTGAAATACATTTCGAATTATATTGTAGGAGGATGTATAATTTTTTATTTATGATTATTGATTATTGATTATTGATTGTTGATTATTGATTATTGATTATTGATAACGTATTTACAGACCATGGAAAAAAAGTTGTGTTCCCTCAGAAGCGTACACCTGGCATGCCTGACACCACAAAACCACACATTCATTTGCTTTGCTTTTGCAGGTCCTTTCATACATTCCACACTGCCCTAGGTATGTCTATCCTCTCATTTTACTATTATCACCCTAAACCATGCTACCTTTTCTTTTCACCTCCTTACACCAATACATTTTACCTTTTCTTTTCTAACTCTCTCTTTATATATATAATACGTGTGATTAGAAACTAATACCAAAAAGTTTATTGGTATTTTTTTATTTATCCATTTTTTATTTGGCCAAATCTATTTATGGTTGTTTAAATCATACTCACCGAATGCCTACAAATTGTCTCAATTTGGTAAATCTTTTAAAATAATGCACTAAGTTGGTAATTCAAAAGTTTAAAAGGCTAACACTATCCTATTCTATTTCATAATCATATGTACATTGTATTATTATAAGGGTTTATTAAAGTTGGAGCCTTAGTCAAAAAATTATTATGCTACCAACAACTACTCTATAAACTAATGTGCATAGTAAAGGAGAAAATAAACAAAAGGAGAGGAAATATGTACAAGAGAAATAAAGAAAAAATATATGACATAAAATTGAAATTCAAGGTGTTTAAATAGAAAAATAGAAAAAAGTAATAATTTTGAATATATCTAAAAAATATATATAAAACAATTATATAAACTTTTAATAGAATTTGTATATGAAATATGAGTATATTAATTTTATTTATTGATAATAAAAGTGTGTGTCAGGGATAGAAATAGTACAGGTTAAGTCAAACTTTAAATATATAAATTGAGTATGTTTTACAAAATTAAAGTTTAAATCTAATATATTATTTATCATAATTTTTTATTTATAAGTTTAGTCCAACCTATTAGTCTATTTGAATTATCAATGTTAATTAGGTTAATAAATTTAATTTTTAAAAACTAATAAAATTATTTTAAAATATGATTTACTCAATATTGTTAAAATTTAAATTTTTAAAAAAATATAGAAGAAAAATTGAATCATTTTCTATTGAAGGAATAATTTATGTGTAATCATATATATTAATGTACACTTATGCACAAGTTATAAGCTTATAAACCTATAATAAGAAAATTATATAAAAAACTTTAATGTTGATAATTTATTTTTGTTTTATAAATTTATTTTTTAATATATATATATATATTATATTATATAAATAAATAGGTCGATCTTTTAGGCTTAACAAACTTTTATATAAGTTAAAATCTGATTTTTTTATATAAATAAGTTTTTTTAAAAGTATAAACTTTATATAAGTCAAATTAGTCTTTAAAGAGACTAGGTCATAAACTCTTGTTTAAGGTCTGACTTATTCTGATCCGAACAATGCCTCTAATATATAGGCAACCAACATATACAAACTAGTAAAAATAACATTAAAACTACATATTAGATTTTATCTTTTATGAACCATAAAAATAAAAATTTAAATGCATGATCACAAGGTTTATTTTATTTACTTATTTTGTCAAAAAACTTCTTATCTCTTATCTTGTCAACAAACTTTTGTTGTTACTTTATTACTCCCCCTCAAGTTGAACTATAAGGGTTATGAACATCCAACTTGAAAGATAATTTAGAAAATTGTTTACTACTTAGAGACTTCGTGAAAATATCAGCTTCTTGTTGTTTTGTTGGAATATAGATAGTAGAAAATTGTGTCTACTTACAGGTATTATAAGATAAAATGACAATCAACTTCCAAGATGAAGAGTAACTTGGTTGTCATCGGTGAATCACAATCAACTTGCAAATATTACAACAAACTTTATGACCAAATGATTTCATTAATGACGAAAGCCATTGCATGGTACTTTGCTTCACTAAAAAAACAAAACACAATTGTTTGCTTCTTGGTTTTTAAGGAATAGGAGTTGATCCAAGCTTCATAAGTATCTTAAGAGTGATTTTTGCGTGAGTAAGCAAGAAATCCAATCTAAATCACAATAGTCAACAAGTTAAAGATCATTATCCTTTAGCAGTATGATCCCCTATCCTAGTGATGATTTTAAATAGCGCAAAACTTGCATAGTAGCATCCTAATGCTCCTACTTTCGGAATTTGCATGAATTGGCTCAAAATATGCACTAAGTATATGATTTTTGGGCGAGTGATAGTGAGAAAGATAAGGCATCCCACAAGTCTACAGTGCTTTGATTTCTCATACCATAACTTCTTGCCACTCAGGATGACTCGTAGCTTAAAAATACGACTTAGGCTCTTCATGAGAAATAAGCTTGATTCATCCTCATTTGATGGTTTAGATTTAGGGTTTAGATAATATAACACTCTTAATGAATATTGTTATGTAAAAGAGATTATCAATCAAACAAACTCATTTTTAAAAAAAAATAAGGAGGTTATAAGGTGTGACGAACCACTGTCTAAGAGTCATTCTTCTCCTTGCAAAATCCCAATATAAAAAGCTGAGTTTGATAAAATTTTCTCATCTTTGGAGGCATAATTCTTCTCCAACTTCTCCCAAAGAAAGGAAAATTATGTGAGAGCAACTACCTCATACCCACTATGATGTTAAAAAAAATTTTACAAATTTTTCTCTACCAAACCTGTGATACATTATTTTTTATCATTACCACCAAACCTGTTATTATTACAGTATTAGTTATTACTGTACCATTTCTCTTGCTTCTCTCTTGTACCGTATCTCAACCCACCAAACACAGAATAAAGTAAAAAAAAAAAAAATTTGACACATAAATTAATTATGTAAGGGTAAAACACAAAAGTATAGAGAATTACCAAAGAGAAAGAAAAAAAAGTGAGAAATATGTTGAATAGAAATAAGAAAGAGTAAAAAAACAAGCAATAAGAAAGATGAATAAAAATAAAAAAAAAACTATAAATGAAGCTACTTGATTTAAAAAATAGAGTGTTAATGACGTATTACTAACGGTGATTTTTCTCTTTTAACAGCATACTTGTTCAATCGATTTACTGTATCCTTGATTTTGTAGGAAACATGAAACGGTAGAGACTAGAGAGAGAAGAGAGGGGCAGTTTGGGACTCCGATGAGAAACTAGAAATTGATATTAATTTTATAAATTTGGCCGACAATTAAAGGCTCTTTCTTCTTATTTCTCATCCCCACTGGAGAGAGAAATTAAAACACCAACCTTGCGAGATGAAGGCCAACTGCGAGCTATGCAAGGCTCCGGCCAGGATCTTCTGCGACTCCGACCAGGCAACCTTGTGCTGGTCCTGCGACGCCAAGGTTCACACCGCCAACTTCCTAGTCGCCAGACACTCCCGCACCCTCCTCTGCCGCACCTGCCTCTCTCCCACGCCGTGGAATGCCTCCGGCGCCACCCTCCCCTCCGCCGCCACCCTCTGCCACCTCTGCGCCGCCAATGACCACCAATTCGACAACCAGGTCGTGCCATGGTCCTCCTCCGCCCCGCCGCCGAGCTCCTCCAGCAGCGAATGCTCCTCCTTCACCGCCAGCAAAAACCACCACCAACATGCTTTCGTCTCCGAATCCGAAACGACAGCAACATCCTCGTCCAAACGACACCGCAAGGACGACAATGATGATCCTCGTCCCCAGGTTTTTTTTTTTTTTTTTTTTTTTTTGTTTCGGACCAGGAATTATTATTTTTTTGTTATTTATTTATTTGTTTATTTATTTTGTTGCGTGAAAGCAGGAGCGTGAGAAGGGTTGGGCGTCAAAACGTAGGTGCCGTGGGAGGGAGAATCGTCGTGGTTGATCGATAATACGACGGCGTTTGGTGTTGTGGAAAGTGAGGGTTTCTCAGCCGCACGATCCACCAAGATATTTTAGCTCTTTCATCATTAACTTCTAATCTAACCGTTTACAACACTTGCTGGTTTCTGACCATAGGTTTATGAATTGTGTATTCACGTCCACTTTTCCTTATTCTAATGTAGACTTTCTTGCCTTTTATTTATATCAAGTTAATTAGTGAGATAATGCTATTGCGATGAGTATGAAAAGGCATTCATTATATTAGTGGGAAATTATTTTGTGTCGATTAATTAAAGTCGAAAGTGATTAGCAGTGGTTATTAGAGACGTTGCTGAACTTGTGGCTGTGTGATGGGGATGTTCAATTTCTCTTTCCCTATAAGGCTGTGTGAGATTTGATATGCGTGTCATGTTCTACAACCTCACAACCAAGACTAACTGTGGAAACAAAAAAGCTCTAGAATAATGCAAGGTGCATGTACTGCTACTACATCACTGCATATTTATGTTAGCGTGTAAGTTTCAAATAAAAAATAAATAGTGCAAAATAAAGAAAGTTTTCAAATAAAAAACAAATAGTGCAACAAAATAAAGAAAGGCTGGAAGTGGTTGTTTGTTATTGAATGATATAAACTACATATGGAGGGATTTAAATGCCATGAAGTGCATCACTTTATAGTATCGTGTGCATGAGATGATAGAATGAAAAAGGAAATATACACAGATGAGGAAAAACAAATTATAATTGAGTGATAAAATGGTTCGATTGTGAATCCTCATTCTACCAGTTTAGTGTTGTGATGAGTAAGTATGTCTTATTAAGGTAGCTTACTATCTTAAGTTGGGGTGTCTTATATGCATAATTGTCGCCAAGTATATCACAATATCATTTTATTTTATTTTACAAATGTAAATAAACAATATGATGTTTAATGTATTATCAAAATAGTAAGAATGTGTTTTACAATAGTTTTCAAATGAAAAATACTAAAAGAATTCTTAATGAGTTAATAATCATTACATGTTATGTTATTGTACCACTATGCTGAAACTAGTTGTAGAGGATTAGAACAGTATACGTAAGATTTTAAATTCTTCGAATTCTATTGTTCGTTTATAAATTTTATAGATAAGAAAAATCGTTACATGTTGTATACGTAAAACAATTGACTAAAGTAACATCAATTTGAGAGAGAAAAAATTAAGGATACAAACGAGAATACTTTATTTTTAAGTAAATGAAAAATATATCCTTAATACGACAACACATTTTTTACTAAATGGTTCACACAAATATACGTGTACGGAGTGCAATTATTCGTTTGCTGTTGAAAAAATCGACTAAATGCATGCTTGTATGCTTTGTTTGGTTAGCATGATTTTGGACGAAAAGTAAGCCTCTCCTTGGTATTTCTAATATTACTTCTTTTTATATTTTCTCTTATTATTGTTAAGCAAGACAAATTCCATTTTATTTTATTTTATATATTTATTATATATATTTTTTTTTTACTTTATTTTTCATTTTTTTTTCACAGTCAAAGTTTAAGTAAGAAAAAATGAGATAAAAGTTTGTTGGACAAGTTAAAAAAAAAAGAACTCTACTCATGTATAGAGAGGGATAGCAAAATAAATGGGTCGATCCAACCCATTTTAATCTATCTCATCACAACTCATTAAAAAAATACGAAACAAGTTGATATGCTTGATTAAAGTAGGTAAAAAGTCTTGTAGACACTATTGATAGATCGGTCAAAGTCAGTTATTTATTTATTTTTGTTAATTTAAATTGACAAATTTAATTTTCTTAATGGTAATTGAGAAATTTAATCAAGGGATTCATGACATAAAATTTTCCTTCAACTTCAAGAATATAACACAAATAATAAATTACAAATTGCAAAAAGTCTTTCTTTTTCAATAAAAATTACTACAAATAGTCTCTTAATAGAAAAATTATAATAGTCCTTAAGAATTACAATACAAGTATGACATACACCATAAGCTAGCATGTCAACCCACCATTTGACCTGAAAGATTGACGAATTAAAATATCCATTTTAGTTCGCTAATTTTTGGCAGTTTGATGGGCTAATTCACATGTTGTTGTTCACTTTGTCACCTCTAATTGAGAGTCTATAGAGAAGGAAAAAAATATATATTAACAATGCAAAATAATTTTTACATTGTCATTCAATAAAAAAAATTATTATGTATTACATTTGTTGACTCTTACAAAATAACTAAAATTTATGTTAACAATGATATCAATCAATGTATAAATTAAAAAAAATGTAACACCCGTTAAAATAAATTAAATAACATATTTTAGTCTTTTGTTTAGATTATATAAAATGTTATGTATTAATAGTAAATATTTCTATAATATATATATATATATATATATATATATATATTAATTTCTACTATAAACAACTTAAAAATATTTTTTTATTTTTTTCTTCTTAAAATCTTGGTTTGGTTGGACTTCTTTTTTTTCTTGTTCCCATGTTTCATAATTTCACAACTTTTTATTGAATTTTTAAAATTATACATTTTGTTATTTTATCAATTAACCATTTACCTTATTAGTTAACTACAAATGTAATATTTTGATTACTGATATAATATATTGATCGTTAATATAAAATTTGATTATGTGATATATAAATGATAACATGTATAATATGTCATGTAATTAATTAATGTGTTATGTCAGTAGTTAATTAATAATGTCAGACAATCAACTAATAAATGATAAAATGTGTTAACAATTTTAAATTGTGTGATAATATATATAATTTTAAAATTTTGGTGCAAAATCTATAAGAATAAAAAACATAGGTGAGAAAAAAAAATTGCAATTGAGACTAAAATATGTTATTATTTTTAAAATTTTGGTGCAAAATCTATAAGAATAAAAAACATAGGTGAGAAAAAAAAAATTGCAATTGAGACTAAAATATGTTATTATTCTACAAAGCAGTAGTAAAATGATTCATTCAAGGGTTTACATGTGTTGTACAACTTTTGTTAAATTTTAAAGAATTGGATATTTTCGTGATTAAGACTATGTTCAACAGCTTTTCTTAATTTAGGGTTAGGGCGTTGAGGTTGTGGACGAGGGAGGTTTTCTGGATCATGAACCAGCATAGGAGTTAATTTAACTAGATTAGTGAAAGCGTGTAGGAATAATTAAGCTATAGTTATATGAGAATTTTGAAAATTGTGACTTGTGGGTTATGTAACCGAGGCACATGCAGATGTGAAAATAATGAATATAGTAGTAACAGGGTGGTTGTGTAAGTGGGGTGAGTTTCTTTCATGTGGCAGAGATTTGATAGAGAGGTGTGGGGAGTAGGAGTGTGGTTTGTGGCTTGTGGCTGTGGTTCCATTCCACCCCATGCATGCTTTTGTTTCGTGTCCATTTTATTTTCATCCGATAGACACACAGGAATACGATGGATTCGTGGATCCATCCCTCTCTCTCTACGTTAATTTTTTTTTTTTACTCATTTATGCTTTTGAATTATTATTATTCATCTGGTCAAATTGTGAGCAAGTACTTTGTAATGTAAAATAAAATGATTGGGAATTCTATTAATTCAAAAAGAAGTCACATATCGAATATATATATATATATAAGTAATATAACAATATTAGTATAACTTTTACTAAATATTATATTATTTAATGATCGAAAATTGTTTACTTTTAGATTATATATACAAAATTTTATATTAATTTAAGATGATTTAATATTTCATTCTTATAAAATAAAATTGACATAATATATTTATTTTAAAATATACTAATATATAACACTTTGATTACTTTTAAGTTATTGTTCAATTTTAATAAAATTTGATATAAATATATAAAGTAATATGAACTTTCAATTTATTTAATATAAAATTATTGAGCGATATAATACTAAGTAAAAGTTACATTGGTATTATTATAACCGATGTTCATATATATATATATATATATATATATATATGTATATATTGAGAACCGGGAAGTTACCACACATATACACATGTTTCTACATTAATGAAATATTGTCCGCTTTAGATTCAAGCCCTCACAGTTTTGTTTTTGAACATTACCAAAAAAGATCTCTCTACCAATAGAGACAACTGTGGATATATAAATCCATATCCAATTTTTTATTTGAACGATGTGAGACTTTACTTGCATCCCAACAATATATATATATATATATATATATATATATATATATATATATATTTCTACTAATACATTCTTATAAGTCAATATACATTAAAAATATTTTGTTCAAGTAGATAAAATTATACTGCATATTTCAGTTATATGAAAGGTATGCTTCATTTAGGCTATCAGCACTAAAATTTCGAGAATATCCATGTCTGTATCAGAAGAAAATGATATCACAAAATAGTTGTGAAATCAACACCATTCAAATTGTCAGGGACATCAATTCAGAACTACAACATTCCATCAATATTCAGGGGCATTTTGATACATGTAAATGATTCCCAATACCCACCAACCCAATAAGCAAAATGCAATTTTGCAAGAGGGGATGAACCACGATGCACAATAGAAAGATTAATACTAAAAAAAAATTAAGTACAATTTATAGTAACACAATATTCACTATTATAAATTATTTTTATTTATATTATATATAATATATGTTATTATATTATTAAAAAATATAAATATATATTATAGTTTAAAAAGTGTATTTGAGATTATTTACTTATTTTTATAAAAATAACTTTTAAAATTTCTTCTAATACTAATATGTATCCAAACATACTCATATACTATGTTTTACTTATATGGATGAAGGACAAAACAAGTAAATTCAAAAACTCTCAAGAATGAGCACGTAATCAGGAACACGACTATACACCTTCTAGAAAGGAGACAAGCCGAACATAATAAAAGATGAAATTCTATTAATATAATAAACAATAATAAAAAAAATTAATCACCTATATACTGTCAGTGTAAAGTTTTATATATCGATAATTAATCATTTTTTTAAATTATTTTTTATTTTTATTTAATTAAATAAATAAATAACATAATATTATTAAAAGATATCAGTGTAAAAAAAAAATTTATATTAATAATATATAAATAATTAACTTTAAAAAAAAATAACTTCACTCCAAAACTCATCGAAAACTGAAGTAGATTGCAAAAATATCAAAGTCTTGAAATATATAAAAACCGTATTTTGTATATAATCTACAAGATTTTCAATACTCTTAAAATAAGCGACCCATTATTTAAGTCGGTCTATTTATATCAATTTAATTTAATTATTTCACTTAATTTCTAAATCACTTAATTTCGGTGAATTCTATCAACAAATTATAATAAATTCAGCAAAAGTGATATATATTTCTCAAAATTATTATTTTTAATAAATATTAATTTAAATTAAAAAATAATAATATTATGATAATGTGAATTATGTGATAGGCATTCCAGTCTGACCTAAAATCATTCCCATGATAAACAGAGCCAGACTAAAGAAACACCATTTTTTTTACCCAATTTAAATTTGACATGTTTAGCAGTCTAGGGTTAGCCAATAATAGCGAAAGTTGTTGGTTCGTACTGATGGCTGTTTATTCTGAAGTTATTATTATTATTATTATTATTATTATTATTATTATTATTATTATTATTATTATTATTATTATTATTATTATTATTATTATTATTATGATGATGATGATATATATAGAAAAAATGAATGGAAGATGCTTCTTTGGTTCCTTGGTGGCGTAGCCTAGCAGGGTAGGGAAACAGAAGAAGAAGAAGAAGAAGCTCTTTCTCTATACAACAGTGCTCCTTCTTTCATCCCTTCAAAGAGGTCACATCTCTCCTCTTCTCCTTCTATCTTTTTTCTCCAACTAATATATATCACATGCTCTCTTATTTCATTCCTGATGCAACCTCGGATATTGCTAAATCCCACGATTTATGAAAAGGAATAATTCAATTTGTTTTTATTATATTGGATTCGAAGATGCGATTTTGTACCACCCCATTGGTGTGTCATTCTGATTAAATTAATGGGCATGGTCAAAGAGTACGCTTGATTCCCGTTTCTATGTTTTTATTTGGGGTTTGATTTTTCATCTATTTGATTTCTCAGATTTGATTTGTTGGGAATCCAAGATGGTGAAAGTAATATTAGAAATTTAAGCTAATTTAGAGTTTGGAAAAGAAGAAACTGTTTTCAAGCATGAATGTGTAGATGGGGTCTATTGTATTTGTTCCCGTGAGCTAGGTAAAGAATAAAACTCAGAAGCTATATTGCAGGGTACATGTGAATATGGTTTCTATAGGTTTTATCTTCAAGTTGGAATCACGAATATGTATGCATAATTTTTCCCTATACCTGTTGAGCGAGGGTGCTTTCTATTTATTTGGTTTTTTTGAATGTTTGATCCTGTTCTTGTAGTTTTACTTACTGTGGATGTTACATATCAGATCAACCTTTAATCTTGATTATCTTTTATTTACCAGGACTGCATCTCTTATGCGTGTCTGTGTCTCTGTCTGGATTCTGCTGGTTGGAAAGGAATTTCTTTCACTCTGGCCGCTATAACAAAGTCAAACTATTCTCGCACCTCTAGGAGGGTGTGGGGCGACGAAGAGGGAGTTATTGGGCTTTGTGTTTTGAGAAGATCAAAGTCATCAGATATATGGAGATTGTGCCGTGTTTCAGTGGGCTTGTCGCTTGATTATGGCTAAGGGTGGCTTTTGCTGCGTTGCCAGAAGCTCTTTCTAGTTTGCTACTGAATCTCTGCAAATTTAGCATCTTTGATCAGGCTTCTGGAAAATTGATGCACAGTGTAGATTGTAATTGATATTTGTTTTTCTGCCTTAAGGAAAGTTTTATGTTTAGATGTAGCTGTCAACTTCGTTGCAGCAATGTTTAGGTTTTCTTGTTTCCATGGTAATGTCCAAGTCAACAAAACAAAGGTAAGCAGAAGATGTATCGATTGCTTAGTATTACTTGTTGATATGATATCACACGACCTATTTTAACTTTGCTTTCCTCTTCAATCAGAAAACAGTTCAACCTTCTACTGAAGCAATGGTGAAGTCTTTGCAAGATGTTACCCAAAATCGTGGCTGTAAAGATTCATCTAATCCTCCAAGCTCAAATTCATCCCTTTCAAAAGGACAAGGACAGAAGGAAATAAATGTCATTGAGAATCATATTAGCAATTGGGATTCAGTTGAGCGCAGTTGTAGGTCGGAGGATATGAATAGCAAGTTTTCATTTGAATCTGACAGAAAAGTTCACCAAACTGGGGGTCTTAAGAAGAGCCAGTCTCTTCAAAGTGGGCTTGACCAAGTCATAAGGGAAAGTGACGAAGATCTGGGGTTGTCTTGTGATGGTGCCAAAAGCCAGAATGAGTCAACAACTTCAATTTGCAGAAAGTCTCGTGATGCAAACACCATTGATCAGTATGGAAATAATCCAAACTTCGAGTTTCAAGCCAGTTCAGGTCTTGCAAATGATAGCTCAATTTTTTCAATAGGAGATCCAATACCTTCGGAGAAAGATATCCGTGAAATTTCTGATACTCCATTATCTGGTGAGTTTGCTGGCAACATTGCTGACCAGACTCCTGTTCCTGGTACCCTATCTCTAAGGAAGTCACGCTCTTTACCCAATATCAAAGCTTCTATACTTTCTTCTGAAAAAGATGCTTTTAAATGTGCATTTCTGTTGTCAAGATCTTCGGATGATCTTCATACTTTATGCATGAGGCAGAAAGAGGTATACACCAATGAGTTTGATGATCAAATAAGGAGAGATCAAGAAAAAGAGATTGACATAGGAAAAACTGAAGATGGTCAAATGGAAAGTTTGTTTGATGACGGTTTTGATTCTTATCTGCTTTCTGCTTCAGCAAAAGACTGGGTAATGCCAATTACAGATGATACAAGTGATGTCAAAACCCTTCAAGGAGATTCCCCAGCTGACGGTGTGGGTGAGTTTGCTAACAAGGATTTCAAGATTAAGCGCATTGAGGATTGGGTAATAGGTCTGCAGCACTGTGTACCACCTGTGGAGGAAACAAATGAATCGCCTGAAGCTATTGAACCTTCAGCTGATGTTAACACAGTAAATGGTGTGACTGCTGCTAGTGTGGATCATAAGGTCACTCCAGGAATGGATGCAGCTAAAAGATATATATCTTCTCTCAGTGCTAATGCCACTGGAGCTCAGCTGGCAAATCATGGGTTGGTTGTGATCCCCTTTTTGAGTGCATTTGTGAGTTTGAAAGTGCTCAATTTAGCTGGAAATGCTATAGGTTAGTAATATAATTTACTTAGGGTATGTTTGAATAAACTTTTCTAGAAACACTTTTGGAAGAAAAAAATAAGATAAAAAAAATGAAGTAAACTTCTCCATAAACTAAAACTAGCTTATGCATAAGCTAATTTGCTACTTTTTTTGGAGAAATTATATAAAAGAATTTCTACAAGTTCGTTTATGAATAAACTAATTTTAGCTTATGTAGAAGCTTGTTTTATTTTACTTTTCTAGAAGTGCTACTGAAAAAGTTTATCGATTTAGATCCTTTTTCGTTATTTTTAATATGTGATGGTCTTTCCTGTTGCCAGGAAACTAACGAGACTTAATTATCTTGTGTTGATTCTCCTTTTCAGTGAGGATAACTGCTGGTGCTCTTCCTCGTGGACTTCACGCATTAAATTTGTCTAGAAACAAGATACCTACTATAGAAGGATTACGCGAACTTACAAGGCTTCGTGTTCTAGACCTCAGTTACAACCGAATATTAAGAATTGGACATGGTAAAACAAATTCTGGATTACATCTCAGGTTTCTTATTCATAATATGAAAAATGCTAGCACACACACCCTAACACTTTTTTGCTTATATTCTCTTTACTATCGATTGAAAATTACAAATTTTGGTGGGTTGTATAACTAAGTTAGGAGAGACTCGTTAAATGAGATGTGAGACTTATAAAATTTGTGATTTTCAATAAATTTTGGTCAAGAATAAGGAGAATGTTGCTAGCTTTCCTCTTATAGTTTTTTTGTGGAAATGATTTTTGATGCCATTATCCTATTGACATCCAAATATGGATTGCTGAAATTCTCTCCATTTTTCCCCTTTCTGTTTTGGTTTATCTTTTCCTCATTTGCAAAGGCCTTGCATCCTGCTCATCTCTAAAGGAGCTGTACCTGGCTGGAAACAAGATCGGTGAAGTAGAGGGTCTGCACCGCCTCTTGAAACTAAGTATCCTGGATCTCCGCTTTAACAAAATTTCAACAGCCAAATGTCTAGGCCAACTTGCAGCCAACTACAATTCTTTGCAAGCCATCAACTTGGATGGAAACCCAGCCCAGAAAAATGTTGGAGATGAACATATGAAGAAATATCTGCAAGGCCTTCTTCCCCATCTTGTCTACTACAACCGGCAGCCTATCAAAGTAAGCACTTTGAAGGATGGCACAGAACGTTCAGTTCGATTAGGAATGAATTCCCATCAGTTTGATCGCGGCCTTAGAGCAGATCGCAAGACCACCAGGAAGAGCAGCCAAGGTGTTGCAGCCACACGGAGGGCGTTGACCACTTCAACTCATGTTCGCAGAAGTGTGGACTCACCAAAACTGTCCAAAGGCAAGCAAGCTCTCCTGCCACCAACTGGAACCAAAGTACCAACCCAAAGTCGCCATCATTTTGAAGCTCCCAGCAAAGTGTCAAATATGATGTCATCCATGCGCAAGAGTCGCAGTGAGGGAAATTTTGGAGTTATGTGAGAGGCTGTTCCATCGTAAATTGGTTCGTACATCACCTTTGTTTCAGTATGCATCTATTTACTTTGTTATTTCTTAATGTTTTCTGTTAGCAGAGTTTTTTCCCTCTCTTTTCATTAAGTTTGGTGTGCTAGATATTGATACATTGATTTGTGGGTTGTATGGCCCAATAAGCTGTTTTCGGCCACAGTATTTCTTTTTCATTATAGGTTGTGTTATGTACGTTCAAAACATCGTTTTCAATTTGTCTGGAGATAAAGTTTGCTGCAATTACAAATTTACAATAAATTTTCACAATTCTATTATGTGGGGATTTCATTGACCCCAGGTGAGTTGGGGTTGAAGTTAAGCAACTCTATCATAACTACTAAGTGGACCAGTGTAATTAAGACAAGTTGCTTGGACCCACTTATTTGCTCCACCTTGATAACTCGTCCATGGGATCAGGCATTAAAGTTTAGTGCAGATCACAATTATGAACTATTATGTTTTGTTGGACATAACTATAATGGACAATTATGAATTTCGTGTTATTTTATTGCATTATATTACATTTATTTGATTCATGATAATGTATTATAGAGTATTTGACTATTTGTACCAAGGTAATTTAGTAAGATAATTTTTTTGTAATTGTGATATTAAGTTTATATTTGGAGAATCTATGTTATTTATTTATTTGGAGGATCAACTCATATCTGTTTTTTTAACATTTTTTTTATAACTTTTGATGGATCAATCCGATCTACAACCTGCAACTCACCGAGATTAGGTAGGTTGAGATTTTCAATCCAATTTCAAAATGAGCCTTATCCAACTCATTTGTTGGGTTAAGGGCGAATTAGGTTGAACTAGTCTGTATTGACATCCTTATTTGAGACAAACAATTTTTTTTATTTGTTAAGTAAAATGTTGCGTTTAATTTTGATCAAAATTAGTTTTAGTCTCAGTTTAAAAATGATAATGATTAATGATTTTGATCTTTGTAATTTTAATATTCAGTGAATTTTGTATCAATATACAAAAAATAAAAAAAAATCAAAGTTAGGGTGTGAACCAAAATACGAGGATGATTTTTTTTTAAGGGGACCAAAATCATTATATTTAAAAATATAGAAATTAAGATTAATTTTGATCGAAATTTGAGAAACATAAAATGCATTTTACACTTGGTAATTTTTTTACACCCTTGTTAATCACTTTTGCTTTTCTCTCGGCATATAAATTCTACTAGAGAAACCTCTAATTATTAATAGTTTCTGAAGATGATGCAGATCAAAACCCTACAGGAAATCATCCTTATTCATACAAACAATAATTAATTGTGTGTCTCTTCTTTTATCCTATCATTTTATTACACTTTAAACTTCTCTCTCCTTTTTTCTTTTCCTTTTAGGTTGTAAGATTTATTGCGCAGTTTATTGTATAAGTATACTTTCATATTTTACTAAATATACAAATGGCAACTAACCAACTTCACAAACGTGTAATTGACCCCAATAGTTGACTTCTAAATTCAGCACAGTATTTTGTTTGGTATATCACGAGGCTCTTTCACCTTGAAATGCTGAGATCAATTTCTGTCAAATATGATCAAACACGTATGAAATCCATATATGATTTTTGTATGAAAAATGCTATTTGTACATCTTATGAAACAATTTACACAACTAAGGAAGAAAGAGAGAAATATGAAATGTAATAAATGATGCGATAAAAAAAAATAAATACAAAATATGTTGCAATATAAACTGTACAAGTTGTATGAATAACACATCTTTTTTTTTTTTTGTATATGAATAAATTTGTGAGAAGCCATGGAAGAAACAATAAACAGCAGAAGAAATTCTGAAAAAGTTTAGAAAATAGTAATAAGCACTTTGCCATCATTTTTTAAAATCTTTTGTAAAAATAATGAATTATAATTTGTGGGTATTATCTTATTATCTCAAGTTACTTAAACATGTTGCTAGGGGTTATATTTCTAGTTATATGTGTGAATGAAATATATTTTGTTGGGAGAGACAACACATTTTGCTAATTTCTATATCTGGAGAAAAATTAGTCTTTTATCTATGTTTATACTTCATTACTACCGATAAAGGTGATACTATGTGTAGATACAGTAATGTAATGTATGCTGCATATTGATGATTCTGAATGAGTTAAACTATTTTTTAATGTTTTAGAAACTGCACTAATGGTTTTCGAATTTTAATGGTTTAATTATAACTTAATATTCTTGTTATAAAAAAATATATTCTTAAATTTATACCAGTAAAATTAAAATAATCTATAACATTAATAAAGGATACTCTTATTTATTTCAATGTTTTTTTGGATTTTTTAAATCTTTTTAATTAATTTACTCCATTATTCTATTCTTTTAAAGTTAAATGAATTGTGTTTTTTCTTTTATTTTTTTAATAGCAGAGATATAAAGTTTGTTTGTTTTTTTTTTCTTAGTTATTAATAAATTCGATAGATTTAAATGTGTAGTTTTTGGATGAGATATTTTCATTATTCAATGATGAATTACTTCCATTGTTTGTTGGGTAGTAACGTTATTTGAGTCCTCTTGTAACGTGCTCATCCATAATGTTGCTCCACTATGTTTCACCTTATTAGCTTCCATCTCCGCGTGGCTCGATTGCGAACCGTTGGTTAGGTTGGGCCACAATCAAAGGGCAGAACGCACCTTCAATTGTTGCATTGTTGCTCCACCGCCATCTCTTAACATTGAAATATTTTTTTTATTAATTTTTATAATTTTATTCACTTTTCCTTTTATTTTTTATAATTTAAAATATTCATTTTTAATTCTTGTATTTAGTTTTTAATTCCTATAATTTAAATTAGACATATTTTTTAGTGTTTATCCTCACAATTTTTTAATCCTTTAAGTTCATGTCCTTAATTTTTGTGTTGTAATGTTGTCTTTTTTGGTAGAGGTGTTTAATTTTGTAAGGATAAAAAATAAAAAGATCACAAAGGTATAAAAGAAGTATCAAGTATTACAAAATAGACTTCTATCACATGAATACAATTAAAAAAAAAGATAGAAATTAAAAAGATTAAAAAAATTATAAACATAAAAACTAAAAAAATTTATCTAAAATTATAGGAATTAAAATAATTTATTTTAAATTATAAAAATTTAAAATAAAGTAAGTGAAATTATAAAAGAATATATTTTAATTTTTTTTAATCGATTGATCAATATAAATGTTTACCGGACGAATCTGGGTAACATGACGTTGATAGATGATGTAAATATTTATTTGTCATTGTTGCACACTATAATAAAATAGATTTTTAGTAACATTTAATATGATTTTTAGTGGCAATAAAAATTGTTACAAAATCTTTTACCAGCATTTATTCTAAATTGTAAAAACCCTTATAATAGTCGAAAAAAATTGTATAACTTTTTGTGATATTTTTTACTATCTAGTCGATGTGGGACTTGTAAGATGAGAGTTGTCTTCTACTTATATATTCTTTTATCTTCTACTTATATATATATATATATATATATATATATATATATATATATATATATATATATATATATATATATATATATATATTTAATTATCTTTTCAATAGTCGGTCCCCTTAAATTTAAGAACTATTGAGTAATCTCATATCAAGTTAGAATAGTAAGTTATAGGTCTAACTCAACCATACATAACAAACTTGTAAGGTGAGAGTTATTATTCATTTATATACTCTTTAATTATCTTATTTCTAGTCGATGTGGGACTAAAATTTTTCTTAATAAACAATTGTCGCTAATAGTAAATTTTGGTGTGATATAAATACATTTTTAATGACCATTATATATTAGTCACTAATACTTATATTAAATAATAAAATAAAAGCAATTAATTTATTGCCGTTAAATAATTGTTGGTAAAAATAAATTTTGTTGTAGTGTTGTGACATAATGAATTGATTTGTTAACATAAAATTAAATAAGTAATGAGCAAGTAATTATTTTGATTTTTGGAACTGATGAAATTCTTAAAATTAAGGTTATAATTTTTTAAATTAAGAAAATTACAAGTAAGTTTTTAAAATGTTAAATAATTTCTTAAATTTATTATTTACTATAATTTTAGTGTATATATATAGTTAGTTACATTTTTTTCTGCGTACTTTAATTATATGTTTTGTTTAGTTTCTAATTAATGTAATTGTTATATATATTTTTTTGAAACATACTACGTATTTGGTATTTTTCTTTAGCTATAAGGTTAATATGACATAACTTTGAAGGATTAAAGTGACCATTTATTTAATAAGTACTTCTCAAAATGTAAAAAAGTGATTTAAACCCTTAATTCTAATAATAATTCATTATCACTGACTCAACATGTTTTTATTTTTTATTTTTTTTATGAATGAAATAGTAGATAAAAGATAACACTTTTAAGACTATAAGACAAAGAATCAACATATATATTTCTTTGATAAGTATATAAAACAAGAAAGTGATAATATGATTATAAATGAAAACAAAAGTTTCATGTTTATTTATCACTATATTAAGTAACAAATTAAAATTAATAATATTATTACTATATTATGATATTATAATATATTGTTATTTTTCATAATACTATACTTTATATAATTATTGGTCTATTTAAATTATATATATTATAATTTTTTATCTACAAATAATATATATTTCTTACTTTAAATGAATAAAACTTATACAATATTATCAGTAATTATTGGAATCAATAAGATTTAAACTTAGTCTAAGCCTTCGAAATGTATATTTTTTTTATTTCACAAAATAGTTTATTTTGTGTGTCTAGAATACAAATATTTTTTATTAAAAGTAATGTTACATAATGGTCAGATATTTTACATTTACATATTGTGAGAACAATTTATGTAATAAAAAACCCGTATTCGATTCCTGTCATATGCAAAAACTTGTCAAACTAATGATAGTCATTATGTTATAAGTGATATTAGTGTCTAAAACTTATGACTCAATAAAAGAAAAAGAAGTAATGTTACTTTAGTCAAATAAAATTAATATAAATAACAATTTTTTTGTTCAAATATTTAACATAAATTCAAATTTGAGGTTAATAATTAAACTAAAATAATTATGTCCTAATTGATTATTTCGTGCTGTGGTTGCCTTTCCTATTTTAAACATGCAAGAATTACAAGCTAAAATACAAGAGTGCAACCTAAATAAGGTGCTAAACCCTGGGCCAAGTTTTAGCACCTTTCATTGAATTTCATTTCCCGTGACTTGTTCTCTTTCGTATCCACATGGAAATTTTAACAAGACAAATCACCACAAGTACACATAAGAAGTATATTAGGCACATTAGACCAATAATGCACATATACCACATAGTTAAAAGAATATTTAACTTGAAGACTAGGAGCCAGCTGCAACCATTTGGCTGGTATATAATCTTAGCACTCCCTGCACATGATACTGCTCACAAAATCAACTACTATACCAAGATACATTTATAAGCAGTATGACAAATAATTGTCAAATATAAAGTCTGCACTGCAAACACAATTAATAATACCCTAGAATCCTACAACACAATTCACCTTTTTTCTTCACTAAACCCCCAAACAAACCAACTTAGAGAAGAAGAAGGAGTTAATGACAAGCAACCTCAAAGGGGAAAATAAAACTATCACTGCACACATAATTATTATTGTGCTTCATCTTTTATATATGCATTTATTTCATATACATCCATATGCCAAATCAAATTTGATCAATTGATACTGCTAAATTAATAGTCAATATTAAATGTTTGTACATAATAAATCACAAATTTATTATGATATTTATTTTTAATTTTTTTCATCAGAACTGATATAGTATTAGATAATAGTACTAATCATCACTTTTGAAATTAATGATATCTTCTTATATATCTGGAGAAAACTATGGAAAAAGCCATTTTATGGTGATTTTGATTAGGAATCAAAACCTTTATCATTAATCATTGTGCATTCAATGTTTTTCTTTTGACGAAGCAAACAATGTTTTCCGGTGTTTATGAATATCATATATTTCTGTTGGGTCGTTCTTCTAAGAAAGGGAAAACCTCAACCATTAATTGTCAATTCAATGGACCATAACAGTGGTATGAGAGAATAGCATCCATCTTCTTTTTGATGACTTTGAAATTGAAAATGCATGGACCTAGAAAGAAAGAAAGAAAATGAACAGGGCCAGGCCGAAATCCAAACATGAAAGAAGAATCATTCAATTCCTATGTCAGAGAAAAAAACAAAAAACTTTGACGTCCATTTGAAATGTATAGTCTTATGGAATAATAGAGTTAAAAATAAAAAGGAGATAAACAAAATTTGACGAGAAAGAAAAGAAAATTTAAAAGAATAATTAAGGTAAAAAAACATTAAAAAAGGTGTGAAAATGTTGAAGATATATTACCTCTTGAGCACACCTAATATATTGATATACACGTTAAAAGTATATATATAAAAAAAAGTAATAAATATACTATAATACTATTCTTTATAAACAATATAAAATAAATTTAATTTTAAATGATTTTAAAAAATTAATAATTATTATTTATAATTAAAAAAATTAATTTATTACTTATAATTAAGATTAGAAATAGTATGATAAAAGGAAAGAGACATAAAAGAATGTAAAATAGCACTATTATATATATTTGAAGTATTTGAGTGTTGATGTGTGATTACTCTTGATTGGCATGGCATAGAATTATAGAAACCATTCCCTTGTAAGAAAAGTCCAACATGACAACTTAGAAACCAGGACAAAAAACAAAACCAAAATATAAGCATTTGGCTGGAACTGGAAGGAAGACTTGAAAAAAAGTTGTATAATTATTGATCATGATATGAAGTGGGATAATGCTAACGCACACAAATCAAATCAATAAATGAATGAATAATAATAATAATAAAAAACATAATTTGACTTTTCAACGAATTGCCTCTGGCTGTATTTGTTGCACCTTCAGTAAATGACCAAAAAGCCCCTCTATGGCAAATGACCTAGTTTCTTATTCAACTATTGTTGGCATGGCACATTCTTTCTCATTTTTAAGTTTTAACAAATGGAATATATCACTCATACTCGTCATTTGCCAAACTCAGTCGCGTCTTTGTTGTCGAAAAATCATGGAATTCATATACTAATAAGAAAAGTAATCACGCGTGCACATTGCGGTCAAATCTATTTTCTATATAACAAACCCTAGACAGAAACGTATTAACAAAAAATTGAGAAAAAAATTAGGACTTTCAAAGTGACGATTTATTTAGAGTGTAATTAATCTATACAAAATCAAATATTTGTGAGTGGTTTATAACAATACGATAATGAGTAACCTAATGCATCAAAATTCTAAAGCAAATTTTAATGCTTTATTAGACTCTAGGTCTCGGATCTATTTTTATATATTTATTCACAAGTATTTCTAAAAATATATCATAGCAATAGAGACTTTATCTTTTATAATAATATGAAGTTTTGTTTATATTTTGACTATAAACCACATAAGTTATATTATTACTCAACATTAGATAGTAGCTAATGTATGCATGACAGTTGTTCTGTTAATAATGGCGGCGAAGAGGAAGCTCCAAAGGATTCCCATTGTGATACAAAATTTACTGCGCAACATGTGGTATAGCTATGATATTTTGAAGCTAAAAGGTTGCAATTGGAACAACAGTGAGTTCCAGAAGTATTTGTTGACTTTGATGAGAAGAAAACAAAATAGAGGGTATTAACTTGTTCCTTCAGATTTCAGACACGACCAAGTCATTCCTTTGACCCGTTCCTCCCTCCCCAACAAGCACAAATATCCATCTAATAGCTTCTCTGTAACTTGCACTCAGGAACCAACCAAACCAAACATCATGGGTTACGAACCACAGTTGTGCCTCTTTCTCCTCATCACATGCTTCACTTTCCACACCTCCCTAGCTGCTTTCACCACCATCTCAGCAAACCAATCTCTCTCCGGGGACCAAACCCTTGTCTCCAGCGGTGGCCACTTCGAATTGGGTTTCTTCAACACAGGTAACAACTCTAAATACTACATAGGCATGTGGTACAAAAAGATATCTGTAAGGACTTATGTTTGGGTTGCAAATAGAGACAACCCCGTTTCTGATAAGAATTCTGCCAAGTTTACAATTTTGGATGGTAATTTAGTGCTCCTAGACCAGTCCCAAAATATAGTTTGGTCAACCAATTTGTCTTCTCCTAGCTCAGGTTCTGTGGTGGCTGTGCTTCTAGATTCTGGGAATCTTGTGTTAAGCAATAGGCCTAATGCATCAGAATCTGATGCTATGTGGCAGAGTTTTGATCACCCTGCAGATACATGGCTTCCTGGTGGAAAGATAAGATTGGACCACAAAACAAAGAAGCCTCAGTATCTCACTTCATGGAAGAACAAGGATGATCCTGCAACGGGTTTGTTCTCTCTTGAACTAGACCCTAAAGAAACCAATGCATATCTCATTCTTTGGAATAAGTCTGAACAGTATTGGACTAGTGGTCCTTGGAATGGACACATCTTCAGCTTGGTTCCTGAAATGAGGTTGAACTACATCTACAATTTCACCTTTGAGAGCAATGAGAACGAGAGTTACTTCACCTATTCGGTGTATAACTCCTCTATTATATCTCGTTTTGTGATGGATGTCTCGGGGCAGATCAAGCAACTTTCGTGGCTGGAGAATGCTCAGCAGTGGAATTTGTTCTGGTCACAGCCTAGACAACAGTGTGAGGTTTATGCCTTTTGTGGTGGATTTGGTAGCTGCACTGAGAACGCCATGCCGTATTGTAGTTGTTTGAATGGTTATGAGCCTAAGTCACAACCTGATTGGAGTGTTTCGGATTACTCAGGAGGGTGTGAGAGAAAGACCAAGTTCCAATGCGAGACACCCAATTCATCTAACAAGGATAAGGACAGGTTCCTACCAATTCTCAACATGAAGTTGCCTAATCATTCACAATCCATAGGAGTTGGGAGTGATGGGGAATGTGAAGCAGCATGTTTGAGTAACTGTTCATGTACTGCATATGCTTTTACTACCAATGGTGGATGTTCAATTTGGAATGGTGAGCTCTTGAATGTGCAACAGCTTTCTCAAGATGATAGCAGTGGACAGACTATGTTTCTCAAGCTTGCAGCATCTGAGTTTCATGATGCAAAGAGCAATAAGGGGACAGTCATTGGTGTTGTTGCTGGTGCAGTTGGTGGCATAGTGATACTTGTCCTAGTTTTTGTGTTTGTGATGCTGAGGCGCAGAAAGAGGCATGTTGGGGCAGGAACGTCGGTGGAGGGCTCGTTGGTGGCTTTTAGCTACAGGGATTTGCAAAACGCCACAAAGAATTTCTCAGAGAAACTTGGAGGAGGGGGCTTTGGTTCTGTCTTCAAAGGAGCATTGCCTGATTCAAGTGTCGTAGCAGTTAAGAAGCTTGAGAGCATTAGCCAAGGTGAGAAACAGTTCAGGACAGAAGTGAGTACAATTGGGACAGTCCAACATGTCAACCTTGTAAGGCTTAGAGGGTTCTGTTCTGAAGGTACTAAGAAATTGTTGGTTTATGATTACATGCCTAATGGTTCCTTGGACTCCAAACTGTTTCATGAAGATAAGCTTTTGGATTGGAAAGTGAGGTACCAAATTGCTCTTGGAACAGCAAGGGGGTTGACTTATCTCCATGAGAAGTGTAGAGACTGCATCATACACTGTGATGTGAAGCCAGAGAACATTCTCCTAGATGCTGATTTTGTTCCAAAGGTGGCAGACTTTGGTCTTGCAAAGCTGGTTGGAAGAGACTTCAGCAGGGTGCTCACTACCTTTAGAGGGACAAGAGGTTATCTTGCTCCTGAGTGGATTTCAGGTGTGGCTATCACTGCCAAAGCTGATACCTACAGCTATGGAATGATGCTTTTTGAGTTTGTGTCAGGTAGGAGGAACTTTGAGGCGTCAGAAGATGGCCAAGTGAGGTTTTTCCCTACCTTTGCTGCAAACATGGTGCACCAAGGAGGGAATGTGCTTAATTTGTTGGACCCTAGGTTGGCGGGTAAAGCTGATATTGAAGAGGTCACCAGAGTCATAAAAGTTGCTTCATGGTGTGTCCAAGATGATGAAGCTCACAGGCCCTCCATGGGTCAGGTGGTTCAAATACTTGAAGGGTTCTTGGATGTGTCTTTGCCTCCAATTCCAAGGGCCCTCCAAGCCATTGTTGATAATGAGGAGAACATAGTTTTCTTCACTGACTCCAGCTCCACCCAGAGTTCACAGGTGAAGAGTAATGTCTCAACTGCCTCCTCTCAAGCCAAAAGCAACATCTCATCCAATAGCAACTAGTCCTCAAGATATAATTGAGAGGGCATGTTTAGTGGCTTCTCTCACTCTCTCAAGACACAATAAGTGGTGCCATACTTTGATTTTGAGGCATTTAATTCTAATGTTGTGGTACTCCTGCTAAGATGCTTGTATATTCAGCCAAAATAATGTCATATGATTCTGATATATCTTTTATTCCTGTATTCGTATGAGCCAGTGAGGGGTTTGGGGGATCAGAGAAAGGAAAATTGTAGCAAAAACAAATGCAGTGCATCTAAGTTAGGTGCACTAAGTAATAAATTACTAAATGTTTCTAATCGTTAGTTTGTTGTTATATTTATTAATTATTTAGTATTGCAATTAATGATGTGCCAACGGTATATTGACCTAGTTTACCCAATTTAGATTTATATGTAGTGTGAGTGTAAATTTTTCTGACAAATTTCTATAACAATTCATCGTATCGACATATCGCCACATGACTATTTATTAATATATGATGGAGGTGCGAATTGGAAAGAAAAGGGGAAAATGTTCTCTAGATTAAAGGCAAGGAAGAACCTCCAAAAATTGAGGGATCGGAGAGATCAGAATTCTGACTAATTTCTTCGTATTTCATTCATGTCTTCGAATACCATATATAACCAACCAACTATGCATACTGTAACATAACAAATAACAGCCTCACATGATACAACAAAACAAAGTAAACACAGAATGATGGTGTCGTGACAGCTCACCCTTAAATAATGAAAAGGAAATTAAAACAAGAAACAGAAATTACAAATTCAATTCATGACTTAATTAATAAACTTAATGGACAAAGTCATTCTATCTATAAGGCCACCAAATGATCCTCTTGGGTCTCTTCCTTAGTGAAAACAGTAGCCTTATTCCTTAGCTTTTTGGGCCTGACCTGCTACCGAGTGATGGTGTTGTAACAGCTAACCCTTAAATAATGAAAAGGAAATTGAAACAAGAAACAGAAATTACAAATTCAATTCATGACTTAATTAATAGACTTAATGGACAAAGTCATTCTAGCTATAAGGGCACCAAATGAGGCTGGTGATATATACACCTTCATTTTTAATACATACACTCTCTTTCTTTTTTAAAAATATTAAATTCCTGACTTACTCTTAATATGTTTTTGTTTTTAATTTTTAAATTTTTACCTCTATTTTTCCTTATTTTTTTTTATACACCCCTTTCTTCTCTCTTCATGCACCTCCCTACCTTTCTTTCCATCCTTTTCGATTTTTGCGTTATCTTGTTTCTTTTTAAGTTTCATTATAAGCCGTAAGCGGGTTTAGTGTCAAAGGGGAAGGAGTTGAGCCACACACACTTTTCTTCCAAGTAATTCTTCTCACATGCTCTTCCTTCTACTACATTCATTTGTTCTTGCTGTTTCTGACTTATTCTCGCCTTTAACTCATTCTTTCTTTGTTTTGTCACCCGCACTCTTTCATCTCTACATTTCTTGCTAGGATTCTTGTTAGAGTTTGAGCTGTTTGAAATTGATCGATCAATTATCTTTATGTTTTGAAATTGATTGTTCATCTATTGTTATGTGAAGTTATGGTACAAACAAGAGGTGGTAGTCTTGCACGAAAGCGACAATGAATAACAAAAGATAGGCAACATGTTAATGCTTAAGTACCTATAGTTGCTGGTCACGAGGAGCTTCAAGAGGTCATGATAGATAGTATTGTGAATCCTCAGGTAGCGAGGTCCTTTCTAGGAGGCCTTGAGGACTTGTCGGTCCTTAGGAATTTTCCAGATTGTGTTGCAACCTGCTTATAGAGTGACGAGGTAATTAATATTATTGGATTATTTTTTTAAATTTAATGTTTAATAAAATTTTATAATGACAAGATCATAAAACATTAGGATTATGGTGAGATTAAGATTTTCAATCATGGAAGAAAAGTAAAAAGTTTTGTCATCAAGCACCACCAAATACAAAAAAATGGTAGATAAGTCTGGCTTGGCATCAATTCTACTTTGCAACTACCAAATGGTGGATAACAGTCTTGTGTTTGCATTTTTTGAGTAGTGGCAACCAGAGACAAGCTCATTCCACTTGCTAATAGGAGAGATAACCATCACTCTTGATGATGTGTCATGCTTATTGCACCTACTAATTAGAGGTGCGTTTTTCAATCAACCAGTCATGGACCATGACATTGCATGTGTATACTTAAAGGATTTGTTAAGAGTCTCACGCAAGGACGAAATTCTCGAGATAAGGGCTACGAGAGGTGCTCATGTTCGCATGAGTTGGTTGAGAGATTTTTATGATGTGAGTTGCCAAGGGAAGTGTTGGGAATTTGCTAGAAGGGCTTTTCTTTTATTCTTGGTTGGTTGCATGATTTTTGCTAACAAGAGTGCAACATATGTGGATGTAGCATTCTTGGACCTGTTTCATGACCTCTCAGCTTGCTGTGATTATGCATGGGGTGCAACTACCTTGACATTCTTGTATGAGCACTTGAGTGATGCTTGTGTCCATAACACTAAGTAGATAGATGGCTACATGACTCTTTTACAGGTGAAACTTTTCATACTATTTTATGCTTAACATAAAAATTTTGTATTGCTTTGGACTTTATTTAATCTAATTTGGGACATTAATTTTGATACATGCATGGATATTTGAGCACTTTCCTCGAATTGGTTCCCGTTAGTTGTCCATGGAATATGTTGAGCAAAATTCTCGTGCTAGTCGTTGGTCGCATAGCAAGAGTATAGGTCATGTGCTTCCTTTTAGAAGGGAACTAGATGCAATCATTGTGGATGAAGTTTGTTGGATGCCTTATAGTCAACATAGAGATTATTAGTCATTTGAAGATATAACACTATATTCGGGGTGACTTCGATGGAGTACTTGCAGGCAAGCACACTTGCTTGAGCGGGTATTACATTAATATGGACATGTTCAACACATCCTAAGATCGCCTCAAGAGGTTATTAGTGTGATGATTTCTCCTGAGGAGATTGATGAAAGATGGTTGCACTATGCAAATTATGTAGTGGATGCTGCCGCTAAAGGTCATCAGTTAAAGCATTCAGCAAACTATGGAGATGGATACATGCAATGGTTCTCTCGAATTTCGCACCCATTGATCATTCCACCACAAAACAGAGAGACTTCTAAGGTGTCTTGAATGCAACCTGCCAAGATATCTTATCACCCATGTATTAGTGATCTTTGTCTTGTGGGAGTAAGATTGTGTCATTCATATTAAATAATTTTGTATATTTAAGTTACAAAATGCATTAGATAATTATAACTTTATTGTTATTTGTAGGAGACGTGCAATAGTTGTAGGAAGATTTATGATATTCTACAAATGATATTATAGAAGACTGACAACAGAAGGCACTGAAATTTGAAATATAACTAGACATACATTGATCATAGCGCGCATTGGGAGTGGGGAGAAATTCACACACCAAAAGGAGAGAAAGTGTTCAATTTATCATATAGTGGTGATAGTTTGTTTTGGTATCTCTTAGTCTCTTTTCTTTTTGTTAACATATTTTGGTCTTTTATTGTAAAATACTTTTTTCTTTTTGAGATATCTAGTTTAGCTAATGCCAACAAAGAAACAAACCATATTAGTGATATATTAATAGAAGAATGGCTCATTGACAAATTAATTGCTTGTTTAGTAGTTACTATAATTAACATTTTTGTTAGCTCCTCTTTCTGCATCTTAATTGGAGATGAATCAATTAAAGGAATAACATGGTTGCTATTTGGAACCCTGATGAGAACTTATTGTTAAGTGTTGTAAAATTTAACTAGTTTTCCACTTAAAAAGTTCATTCTTTAAAGCATGGTATTGTTGCATTACATTTATGCTTCTGCTTTAGCCTGAATATCAAGAGACCTTTAAGTAATACTCGTTTATGAATTTAGCTCTTGTGACCAACATGAATACTATTTGAGTAATACTATGCCTTTCTACATATCGATTTTCCTCTCTTAATTGTGGTATACATTACAACCTGGAGGCTAGTAGGATAAAGGTTCCACACATTAAAAAGTGCCAATCAGCTAATTGATATAATGACTCATGATGTCCCAAATTATCCAGTATATTTAGTATTTTCCTAGTTGTGTGATATCTATTCACCAACTTGAGGTGGAAAGTTGATGTGCACATACCGTAAATATTTTGTTTCCTAATTTAGTTAGAATTAAGTGATTAAAATCAATGTATTAATTGTCATTTCCTAGAATAGAATTATGTAGTGTTTACAAATACCCTTGAGATATATGGAATAATACTGACAGTCGTCTCAATTATAGTACTGAATTACTACTACATCATCCTTTTGCTAATGATATCTATTTTTTTCGTTGTGTCCTTGTAAGATTGTTTATCTGCATTAGTCCTCTAATTTCATTGTTGATTCCTAAATTTATGACATTCATAGGATTTTTTCCCTTTGAAATTATAGCATTTAGTATTTTTAATATATCCATTAATAAAAATGGTCCATCGTCTACATTTGACCATTGTCAAAATAAATATAAAACAACAAAATATCATATTCTTCCTCATCAAATGAAATGGAGATTGATGATGCATATAATGAGTTATTTAGACAGAGTTTTGGTTTCAAATCTGATTTATTTTCTATTTCATACTTTAACAAGCATGCTTTTTGTCAGTATATAGCCTTTAGTGGCTTAAGAGCTTTGGAAAGTTTATTTGTTCAATTGCACTCCTACTTGTGATGATACCTTGTTCAGTATTTTGTGGACTTTCAAAACACTACAAAACGATAATTATTGTGTAGGTCAAATAAGGATGCAAGAAAATTAGCCAAAAAGTTTTGAAAAAGGAGCCACTACAAGGAAATTGCCATATAGTGACACACATCCTATAGTGACACAATATGTGTCATTAAAAACTAATTTTACTTACACAATAAATATAATATATGTTGGTATATTGTTAAAAAGTGTGGGTATAAATTATAGTGACATACAAAATATGTTGTTAAATCTCATTCAAAATCAATACTAAAATTATGTGTAGCTATATGCCAAATAGATATATACATACATATATTATACTTATAGTAACACTTTTTGTATGTCACTATATGTAACATTTATTGTAGTGACCAAGGCAACAATATCTAAATCTATCTGGAAAGCTATATCTAGTTAATTGGTAAATCTACTGCTAAAATGTAATATTTGAAATTATGGAGAAACATAGGTAACACTTCTGACATTAAGTGAGTTTTTTCTAAGTCCGAGAGTATGTCTATCTGTCCCTTGAAAATTGATAGAAAAAATGTTGGGGCACATTATCCTTACATTATGTCATAATTGTATGGGTTATCTATATGTCAAGTTAGGTTAGTTAAGAGTTTGTTCATTTTATTAAACTTGAACATAGTAAATAGAAAATGACGCACTTTATGCTCATACTAACAGATAACAGTGCACTTGAGAAAGGCATGAAATAGTTGTTGCTTAAGAGCTCGAAAGACAAAAAGGATGAAGATGCTGATAGTGAAGAAGCTTAGAGGATTCTCGTTAACCGGCCAATTCAATTGGATCAACATATAAACTCTTTACACCTATAAAGGTTTGAAGTCAAACTCTAAATGTTACAGTATCAACCCATAAAATAGTTGGATCTCTATTAACCATTAGTTTATTAGAACTTCAAAAGAATACATCTTAAGTTGTAGTTAAATGGAACAATAATTTTTTCATGTGACATTGCATATGTAACATCTTACTAACTCTTAAGCTGGAGATTCAAAGAGGATTCTTTGAGGTTTATAAGTTTGCTTTCCACGGTAGTTATCTTTGAATAGGATTTGATCTCTCTCATGAACAAGTAAGAAGCATCTTAAGATAGCCCAGCAGTTCAAATTTGATCATAACAAGCTAAAGTGCCTTTAGAATTCAATGAATTTCAGTTGATTACAAGTTTCTCTCAATATACAAATACAAATACATGGAAATTAAACACACACACACACACACACACACACACACACATATATATATATATATATATATTTATTTTTACCTGAATACATTTGTTAAAATGTTAAGATATCTATTGGCTGCAATAGACTGAATTAGTAGTATTGATAATTATCATTCCATTTACGATTAGGTAGAACCGTGGGAATGATTTGTGTTTGATAAAATTAAGGAATTTGAAAATAGATGTAGAATTTTATATCCTAATAAGTGCAAACCCGAGTCTTCGATAAAATTACTGTTTAATTTGCAAGATGGACATTTTCTACTGTAATTTGCAAGATGGGCATTTTCTACTGTAATTTGCAAGATGGGCATTTTATACTGTCAAATATGATTATTTACACATTGCACGTCTATTGACATAATGGTATGGTAATCATTTTTCTCACTTGTTTCATTTTATATTTTTTCAAGCTTTAGAAAAATTTGCTAATTTTTTTATTATAGTAAAAAGAATTTGTTGTAGCATGATTTTGACATTCATTGATTTAACTTTAATGCATATTTGTATAGTAGTGCTCACATGTTAATCTTATTTTTAACCAATTAATCCACTTATTTGTGTGGGTGTGCATGTCATTTAATTATGTCTATTTAAATTATCATCATTTCATAGGTCTCACTAAAAGTTCTTATGGGTGTTTCATTATTATAATAAGCAATGTGTTTTGTATGATGGAAACACTTGGAGTCCTTCTGACAACTATTGAGGTCAAGTTCTAATATGTGCCAAAGATGGGATATGATGCAATCTCTAGTGAAGTCGGTGGAGAAATTTTCATAAGAGGAAACTCGTCAAAGATGAGATATGTGCCAAACGATATTTTTGTTGAAATGCACAATATGCATTAAATTTTAAAGAGTAACAATATACTTAGATTGGACTAAGCGCAAGTTTTATAAATTCTTATTTATGCATTCTTACTAGATATTACATTATAGAGATTTCTGAAACTGAGAGAACTATAATATTTACACTAATATTTAATTTTGCTAAATAACCATTTTAAGTTTTACAATTTTTATAAATAAATACCATAAACTTTCATTTTATTTTGATCAATCATTAAACTTTATCTGATTTGTAAATAACTATTATATGAATCTTTAATTTTGTTTCAATTAATTTTTAATCTTTATCTCTTTTTTATAGATAAACACTCTCAACTTTAATTTTATTTTAATTGATATTGATATTTGATAATTTATTATTTTTATAAGCATATTTTTTTATTATCAATTTAGAGTTAAATTATTTATTTTAAATATTAATCATTCATTATTTTTTTCCTTCTATTTTAGTAATTTAATTCCAATGTAATATAAGAGACTTAAAAAATTAAGAGTTAATTAAAATAAAATCAAAATCAAGGTGTTTATTTGTAAAAATGGTAAAGTTTAAGGATAAATTATAATAAAATTAAATTTTATTGTGCCTAATTGCTAATATAACAAAATTTAAGGATCAGTTGAAATAATCTTAAAGTTTGTAGCGTTTATTTGTAAAAGAAGTAAAGTTTAGGGAGGCTAAATATTTTTTTCCTAAAATATTTTAATAAAATAGATCTAAACTGATGCATACAACTAACATACGAAGTTTGCCAAAAACGAGATTCAACTTTGCAATATTTTGACCATTGCAAAGCAATGGAAGGTAATGCAGACTCGGCCTTCAAAACAACCTGTAAATTAATTTAAATTAAACAAGTCAATAACTTATAATTAAATTAAAGATTTGATTTAAAGTAATATGCATTATACCATACCTACACAAAGTGACAATTACTTACAAATCCAATAGTAATAAGTTGATGGCTTGACTTAGATAATGGAGGACATCCTCTAAGAGGAAAGAATGTCATACTTTGTTTTAAGGATAAAGAGACGAAGACCACTTTTATGTCTTGAGGCAATTACATAGCCCATATTTGGTAAGGTCATCCACTTATCGACAGATGCATGTGTGTCAACATACAAAGATTGTCTCAATACATTCCTCATCCATGCCAAGTTGCGTTGCAATTGCACAATAATCACAATTTCCATCAGCTTTCACATCAATAATGTCTTCAATAAATGGATGAAACTCAATCGAAAAATAGTTCATAAATTTTAGAACATTCATACATTTAGAATCATGGGTTGATTTATAAGATGAAAGGTGAGTTGATGTGCTATCATGTACAGAAAGTAGAGCATCAACATGCTCCCAATAAGAAGGATCACGCTTAGTTGATCTATCTCTCTTTGACCCTTAACCCTTTGGTGCACCCTTTGCTTTTACCTTTTCAAGAGGTGGACACAATGAAGTTGTATCAAGAAATGCTAGTTCATGCAAATTTTCAAGTATAGTTACTTTTCCAACATTATCAAGTTCCATAAATCGCTTTAGCAAAGCATCTATATAAGGTTGCAATGATAACTCGTAGCCTTGATGGTTTTTCCCTTGGCCTCCAAAATTTAACCTCCTCCAATGAATATGAATTGTATGTAAGGAAATTGGCTGACACATCATACTGTATCTAACGAACTCACATGCACAAGATAAACCATATGGGTAGTTTGAATTGTGCAACCACACATAGAACTATCAATACCAATGATTTTAACCCAATCATATTGGTAAGCTATATGACTTAATGCATTCCTTGATACAAATCCACGCAACTTAATGTAAAATGAATTATTGTTTCTATGTTCCACTACATTTATACTTTTTTCAAATGATGCCTTAATCTTTATGTGTTGCAATGTAATAATGTTATTCATAGCATCCCAACAATTACACATATCCCCCTTGCTATCTTGAAGAAACCTCTTCAACCTCCAATGTGCAGCCTCAACCCTGTTAAGTAACACATAATAATTAAGATAATAATTATAATAATTATTATTATATAAATAATTAACATGATAATAATAATAATAATAATAATAATAGTTAACATAATATTATTGACATAATTACTATAATAATAAAAAATAATTAGCATAATAATTATAATATATTTTCATGATAAATTATTTAAATATAGTAATATTTATAAAAATAATAGTAACAACAACAACAACAAAAAATTATGAGCATAATAATAATTTTATTTAAATTATTAATTATCATACTAATAATTATAATATATTTTTAGGATAAATTATATAAACATAAATTTAAGTTTACCTATTGGTTGTTGTGTTACCCAAATGCATCACTTTATTTGTCCATGCAATAAAATTTTTTTCCTTGTGCGGAATCAATCATGAATCTCTCACATAATCATTGAAAATAGGAAAATTTGAACAAACCTCAAATAATGTCAAACATTGCTGATGTATGAAAAACCGCAAGTGTACGGTTGTCGTCAAGTAATAAATATCGAATCACAGGGACTACGTGTTTGACCTAGAATTACTAGTATTTTAATTTGAATTTTAAAACAGATGGAATTTCTGTTTTGATATGATAAGATCAGATTTCATGGTAAAAGAGATAGTAATGCAATTAATGAATAAGATAAAACTTTAAGATAAGATAAGGAGATTTCCGGGAATCTAGGGTTCGCACAAAGAGTTCCAACATTATTGAATTATTATTTTCATTAATTAATTCTATTCCATCTTGAAGGTAGTCTTAACCTAATTTAATCCTTGCACCTTCTCAGGCTACGAGGACGTGTTTAATTAAAATTAATCCCTACTCTCGTGGTAATTACGTTCAATTAAACCCGTTAAGATCTTTGTTAATCTATTGCTCCTCGAAAGCTTAAATCTACTCTCGTGATTTAACACTCAAGTCTATTCCTTTAGGTTCCGATAATTAGGTTCTCCTCTCAGTTCATCCCTAATTATCTATGATTATGAAAATTAAGATTAATTGTTTATCATAATTATAATCAAGTTCTCCTCTCAGTTCATCCTTAATTAATGTTATTATGAAAACAATAATATTAAAGTTCATATATAAAATATAAAAGAACAGATCAAGAATTGGAATAAAATTAAGAAACTGAATAATGCATTAATAAAGAGGTTCTCAGAGGCTAAGCCCTGATCCCAGAAAAAGGGAAACTACTCACAGGAGTTCATAGTAGTTCTCCAAGAAGAAAAGAATAAAAGAAAAGTAAACCTTAGAGTCGATGGCACAGGCGCCCAACCTTCTCCAAGTGTCAAAAACTAGAAAACTGTCTCACGAACCCAAAAGTGCTGTTCTAGGCTAACCTCATCTAATTTATAACCTAAAAGGGTAAAAAGGTAAAACTACCAAGATAAAAATTACAAAAATAAAAATAAAACATAAAACTTAAAAAGCTGGGACGCGAAGTGAATCACGGGCGTGACTGAGAATCACGACCGTGATTCTCTGGAGCACATCTATGAAGGGTCAGTGGCGTTCACGGGTGTGATTGGGAGTCACGGCCGTGATTTTCTCTGGTGAATCACGGGCGTGATTTAGAATCACGGCCGTGATTTTCCTTGGTGAATCACGGGCGTGATTTAGAATCACGGCCGTGATTTTCCCTGTAGCTCAGCATTTCCTCTTTAATTCTTAAATCTTGATCCTGCTAAGAGAAAACACAACACATACCAAGAAAAGCATAAAATAGGAAAATGATATAAAAATTTATTAAAAACATGAAAGATATGCATGATTATACTATGAATTCTTGTGAATTAAAGTGCTAAAATACGAGTAAAATACACAACATCAAATAACCCCAAACTTGAACTTTTGTTTGTCCTCAAACAATAATTAGCACTTTGAAAAAAAAAAAAAAAAAAAATTCATCAAGAATTAACTGAGCATTTAAAATCTTCACTCTTAGTCTCACAAGGTCCAATTAGAATCTTAATCTTTCATTACTAGCACCAACTCTTAGTTTCTAAGGGTTTCATGATGTCAAATCTTGTAAAGCTCATTAGTCAAATGAAGATAATTTAACAGAAATAATTTTTCGATGCTTGTGACACAAATGGGGGTAATATTTTTATTTTTGTTTTTGTCTCACCTAAAACATTTCCCCAGTAGCCAATCAGTGTAGAGAGGATGATAATTTCAAGAACATGTAGCCTCAAAGGGGGTTAGCTATTTTACTAAACAATTCCCCAGTAGCTAATTAGTTCCCTTAGTTTTCTAAGGTTAAGAATATTCTCCCTCTAACCTATGACCTCAAAGGGGTGCTAGGTGATATATATATATATATATATATATATATATATATATTTTTTTTTTTTATATTTTTTTTTATTTACCCCCCAAAAGCTTTTAAGCACGAATTAAAAAGAATTTATCTTCAAGAGACTATTTTTATAATTCTCGATCATTTCAAGCCTTAATACTAAGAGCCAAGTGCTAGCCACAAAACCAGCTAATTTTTCAACCTTTTGTTCTGAGACTTCAAGATTCAATTCATCACATTCAGTGTTTTCAAAGACGAACAATTTCGTTAAAAATATTTACTTTTCAAACACAAATTCAAGTTGGGATTAACTGAATATGTATATATGCATGATATTTTTTTTTTTTTGCATGAATGAATGAAATGTGTACATCCTCCTAACCCCAAACTTAAAGATTTGCTTGTCCCGAAGCAAAGAGCTAATGAATGCATGATAGATTATTTTGACAAAATTATAAAATGCATGAATATGCAACCAACCCACAACAGAAAGGAATGCTTGTCCCTAAGCATCAGAGTAAAATAAGGAATAAGAAAGATCTCACTGTGGTGGAAAATCATCTGGATACCGTTGAATGTGCCATTTATACATTTGATCAACCATGTAATTATAATGCTGCTGGCGTTCATCCATTTGTTGCAGCCGGTTATCCATTGATTGGATAGCTGCTAGGATAGCAGCATTGTCCACCTCAGGTCCAGGATGTAGAGGGGGTTGTTCAGGAGCTGCTTCCTCCTCTGCAGGAGCCGCTTCCTCAGCTGCTGGAGGTCGGTCCTCTAATGGCTCCAGTGGAAACTGCCAGGTAGCCCGGTTCTTCACGGTGTATGTTGGATTTGGTAACTGGTGGTGCACTCCCGACTGGGTTACTACAAAGTAGTATTTATCATCTTCATCTTTCGCAATGCAGTTCATAGAAGAGCAGGTAGCAAAATTAATAGTACGGCTTCCAGGGAGTGGTTCTAACTGGTCCAGCCAAGCGTGATAGCCAAGGTGTTTGGCTATAGTGGTAATGAGGCCGCCATTCACAATCGCACCGTGGCTGGTATTGGAAATACTCTGGAACTGTCGTGCCAAATGACTGCCAGAATCAATAGGCTCCTCTCTGTTTTCCATCATAGCCCATAAAAGTAAAAGGTCGCTCAAACGAACCTTTCCTTCAGAATCACCTCGGGCCAAAACAGTAGAGGCAATAAAGCGGTGCATAATACGGATGGCGGGATGGCGGAAAGCAGAGGAATTACATTTTCCAGCGACCCAATTACTTGTACCTGTCAAACTGTACCAAAAAGAACCAGGGTTGAAAGAACTTGGGGTTCTCGTGCTCCCTCCAGTGGGAAATCCAAAAATATTATTGAACTGAGCTAGGGTTAATTCGTGTTCTTGGTTAAACATACGGAAAGAAATCAAACCTTCAGAACAATTTGGCCCAGATAATATTTCCGTGTGGAGAGAGCTCAAGAACTCAAGAACTAGTCGAGGATAAACAACATCATTATGCATGGTAGCAAAGGTTGTCCACCCAATGTTAGTTAACATGAAATTGATATCAGCACGTAAACCCAACTTACGAATAAATGGGAAGTCGAGATACCTGGTAGGATGGATAGTGCGGAAGCGTAATACCTCGTTCCGCTCACGCTGTTCATCGTTCCGATAGAACCTCGGAGGAAGTTGCGGAATTTCACTTGCTTCTTCCTCGTAACTGTGGGTATCGGAAGCGGTGGAGGACGAACCAACGGTACGGGTGCGCTTGGGAGCCATGGATGAACGGAAGGAGTGAATGTGGGAGGAAGAGGGAAGAAGAGGAAGAAGAAGTGAGAAGCTAGGGTTTGGGAGAGAAGAAAAGAGAGAATGGGTCGTAGGTTTGAGAGAAGTGAGAATGTAAAAGGAGGGGGGAGAATAAATAAGGGAAAGGGGATTTTTAAAAATCACGGGCTGTATCTGCAGGAGATCACGCCCGTGATTTATAATCACGGCCGTGATTCTCTCTGGGGTTTTCCAAAAATTTTCCAGAGAAGATCACGCCCGTGATTTAGAATCACGGTCGTGATTCTTTCTGGGGTTTTCCAAAAATTTTCCAGAGAAGATCACGCCCGTGATTTAGAATCACGGTCGTGATTCTCTCTGGGTTTTCCCAAAAATTTTTCCAAAAATTTTCCAGAGAAGATCACGCCCGTGATTTAGAATCACGGTCGTGATTCTCTCTGGGTTTTCCCAAAAATTTTTCCAAAAATTTTCCAGAGAAGATCACACCCGTGATTTAAAATCACGGTCGTGATTCTCTCTGGGGTTTTACCAAAAAATTTTTCCAAAAATTTTCCAGAGAAGATCACACCCGTGATTTAGAATCACGGTCGTGATTCTCTCTGAAACTCTGAAATATTTTTCTTCTTTCTTCTTCTTTCTTTTTTTTATTTTATTTTATTTTATTTTATTTTATTTTTTTTTCTATGATGCTTGAGTAGGTTCCTGAAGAACCATAGAGTATAATTTTTCTAAGTGTTCCCCATGGAAATATAACTTCAATCTCTGTGCATTGACCTTGAATATGTCGCCTTTATCGTTTCTGATTTCTACAGCTCCATAGGGATATACTTTTTGAACTGTAAAAGGCCCTGACCATCTTGACTTCAATTTTCCAGGAAACAATCTGAGTCTGGAATTAAATAATAGCACCGAGTCCCCTTGCTTGAATTCTCTTCTATGTATATGCTTGTCATGCCACCTCTTTGTTCTTTCTTTGTAAATCTTAGCATTTTCATATGAGTCTAATCTGATTTCATCAAGCTCATTGAGTTCCAATTTCCTTTTTTCTCCAGCTTCCTTTAGGTCATAGTTGAAGTATTTTATTGCCCACAAAGCCTTGTGTTCTAGCTCTACAGGAAGATGGCAAGATTTGCCATAAATCAGCCTAAATGGAGACATGCCAATAGGTGTTTTGTAAGCAGTCCTGTAGGCCCAAAGAGCTTCATCTAATCTTAAAGACCAGTCCTTTCTTGTTGTAGATACAGTCTTCTCAAGAATCTTTTTGATTTCTCTGTTGGATATTTCTACCTGTCCACTTGTTTGAGGGTGATAAGGTGTACCAACCTTGTGAGTGACTCCATACTTTTTTAAGAGAGATTCAAACTTTCTTTCAATAAAATGTGAGCCTCCATCACTGATCACAGCTCTTGGGACCCCAAATCTTGGAAATATAATTCTTTTGAAGAGTTTAATGACAGTATTTGAATCACTCGTTTGAGCGGGAATCGCTTCTACCCACTTGGACACATAATCAACTGCAACTAATATGAACTTGTAACCTTGAGAACTTGGGAATGGTCCCATGTAATCTACTCCCCATACATCAAAAATTTCTACTTCTAAAATCCCATTTAATGGCATTTCATGTTTCCTGGATATATTCCCTGATCTTTGGCATTGGTCACAAGAATTTACCATCTTCCAAGTATCCTTAAATAAGTTTGGCCAGTAAAAACCAGATTGTAGAATTTTAGCTGCAGTTTTTGACGTACTAGCATGCCCTCCATATGCGGAAGAATGACATGAGTGAATGATGTGAGGAGTTGTTTCTTCTGAGATACACCTTCTATAGATACCATCTCTACACCTCTTATATAGGTAAGGTTCATCCCAAATAAAGCTGTTAAGGTCACTAAAGAATTTCTTCTTTTGTTGATAATTAAAGTCTTCAGGAAGGACTCCACATGCTAAGTAATTCGCATAATCTGCATACCAGGGACTGTTTTTCACAACAACTGCTAACAGCTGTTCGTCTGGGAAGCTGTCATTAATAGGGAGTTCCTCCTTTGTTGCTTGGTCTTGTGGAAGTCGAGAGAGATGATCAGCTACTACATTTTCTACTCCCTTTCTGTCCACAATCTCTAAATCAAATTCTTGTAAAAGGAGAATCCATCTGAGGAGCCTAGGTTTAGCATCCTTTTTATTAAAAAGATACTTTAGGGCAGAGTGATCTGTGTAAACAATAACCTTAGACCCCACAAGATAAGATCTGAACTTTTCAAAAGCATAGACGACTGCTAACAATTCTTTTTCTGTTGTTGCATAATTGGCTTGGGCTTCATCAAGAGTCTTGCTGGCATAGTGTATAGCATGAACCTTCTTGTCCTTTCTTTGTCCCAATACAGCTCCTATAGCATAGTCACTTGCATCACACATGATTTCAAAAGGAAGGCTCCAGTCAGGAGTTTGCAGAATAGGAGCTGTAGTGAGAGCTTCTTTCAACCTGTAGAATGCATTCTTACAAGAAACATCAAAGTTAAAAGGTACCTCTTTCACAAGTAGATTAGATAATGGTTTAGAGATTTTTGAAAAATCTTTAATAAACCTTCGGTAGAAACTGGCATGCCCTAAGAAACTTCTAACACCTTTAACATCAATTGGAAGAGGCAATTTATCAATTACTTCTATTTTTGCTCTATCTACCTCAATTCCTCTCCCAGATATTAGGTGTCCTAAGACAATTCCTTCTTGTACCATAAAATGACATTTTTCCCAATTTAAGACTAAATTCACTTCAGAGCAACGCTGCAATACTTTAGTTAGATTTAATAGACAGTCATCAAAGGAAATACCATAAACTGAAAAGTCATCCATGAAAACTTCCATCTCTTTTTCTAATAAATCACTAAAGATTGCAGTCATACATCTTTGAAAGGTAGCAGGTGCATTACATAGGCCAAAAGGCATTCTCCTATAAGCAAAAGTACCATAGGGACATGTAAAAGTAGTTTTCTCTTGGTCTAATGGATGAATAGGGATTTGATGAAAACCGGAGTATCCGTCCAAATAACAAAAGTATGAATGCATTGCTAACCTTTCAAGCATTTGATCAATAAAAGGTAAGGGAAAGTGATCCTTTCTAGTGGCATTATTTAATTTTCTATAATCAACACACATACGCCACCCAGTCACAGTTCTTGTGGGAATTAATTCATTATTATCATTTTTAACTACTGTCATCCCACCTTTCTTAGGAACCACATGAACTGGACTTACCTAAGGACTATCAGATATAGCATAAATTACCTTAGCATCCAATAATTTCAAAATTTCTTTCTTTACCTCTTCTTTCATCTTGGGATTTAGTCTTCTTTGAGCTTCAACAGAAGGTTTGGATCCTTCCTCCAAGAAGATGCGATGCATACAAAATGAAGAACTAATTCCCTTTATATCAGCCATAGTATATCCAATAACTTTTCTAAATTTTCTCAACTCATTGAGAAGTTTTTCAGTTTCTTTTTCATTTAAAGCTGAATTTACTATGACTGGATAAGTGGAATTAGCCCCCAAAAACTCATACCTTAAAGATGAAGGAAGTGGTTTAAGTTCTAACTTTGGAGAGTTTTCTTCTTGCCAATCTGTTGAAGACTCAAGAAGACTTTCTACTAGAGGATCTTTTTCTTTACACGGGGGACTTGAATCGATCAAGCAAGCATAATTAGGTTGAATCCCCTCAAGATCTATGTGCTTTCCTCCAACTAGAAAATTCTCCAAGGGATCCCTCAAAATAGATCTCATGACTTCTTCCTCCATGTCTTTAGGCAATATATCAACCCTGCAGCAAATATTTTCAAGAGAAGGTTGTCTAACAGATTTAGCAATATTAAATTCCATTGTTTCATCATTAATGGATAAGGACAATTTTCCATGTTTGACATCTACTATTACGCCTGCTGTAGCCAAAAATGGTCTACCTAGTATGATTGGTATTTGTTTGTCCTCTTCCATTTCTAAAACAACAAAATCTCCCGGAATTAAAAATTTACCTATCTTAACTGGAACATCTTCTAAAATTCCTATGGGATATTTTATAGATCTATCTGCTAACTGGATTGACATTGCTGTAGGCTTTAATTCTCCCATATCTAATTTCTTGCAAATTGATAAAGGCATTAAATTGATACTTGCCCCAAGGTCACATAAGGCTTTTTCAAACCTTAGATTTCCAATGAGACAAGGTATAGAGAAACTACCAGGATCCTTAAGTTTTTTGGGCAAATTATGATGGATCAATGTAACAGTCTCTCTATCATCCAATTTCCTTCGGTTAGCTAAAAGATCCTTAAGAAATTTAGCATATGTAGGCATCTGTTGTAGAGCTTCTACAAATGGGATGTTTACATACACTTGTTTGATCATATTTAAAATTTTTTCAAATTGTCTATCAAGTTTAGTCCTTGCTAACCTTTGAGGAAAAGGAATTGGAGGGTGATAAACAGTTTGAGGCTTTGATGAAGATACTTTTTCTTTTTCTAATTTTTCTTTTTCAGGTTTTTCAACCATAGGAGAAGCGTCTTCATCAATCTCAATATTATCATTTTGATTAGACACAGGTCCGTCTAATTTCTTCCCACTCCTTAAAGTCACAGCATTAACATTTTCAGCTGGGTTTGCAACTGTTTTACCTGGGAACTTACCTGGAGAATTGCTTGAACTAGGCATCAACTGTGCAATTTGATTTTCCAGCATCTTGTTGTGGAGAGTAATATTCTCAACCTTGACAGCAAGGTTTTGAATAGAATTTGCCATTGAATCATTGGTCTGTTTTTGATTAGTGACAAAATTCTCCATAAGGCTTTCTAATCTTGAAACACTTTGTTGAATTGAGGGTGTCTGTACTGGATTTCCTTGCCCATTAATGAAGTGATTGGGCGGACGGAAATTAGGTTGCTGACTGCTACTTCCTTGAACTGGGTTATTCTTCCAAGAAAAGTTAGGATGATTCTTCCAACCAGGGTTGTATGTGTTGGAATATGGATTACTCTTCTCTCTTCGAGGAGTGTCATAGAAATTATGAGAAGCTGCCACTTGTTCAGTAGTATCTTCTTCTTCTCCAGTAAAAATTGAGGTACAATCTACTGCAGTGTGCCCTTGTTCCCTACAAAGGTCACATACTTGATTTGTAGCCACTGAATTAACCTTAGCTTTTTCCATCTTGTCTAACCTTTGATTAAGAGTATCAAATTTTGCTAAGAGTAACTCAATATTGTTCACTTCATATCGCCCCGGAGTTCCTTTCCTTGCTGTGACTTCTCTTTCACTGTATTGGCTGTGATTTGAGGCTACATTTTCCAAAATAATCATGCAGTCATTAATAGGTTTCCCCATGAAAGATCCTCCAGCTGCTGAGTCTAATATCATGGTGCTTTGTTGGTCCAATCCTTCAAAGAAAAATTGGATGGTAAGCCAACGGTTGAAGCCATGTTGTGGGCATGCTTGAAGATATCCCTTGAACCGCTCCCATGCTTCATAAATAGTCTCTCCAGTGCCTTGTTGGAAATTAGTGATTTTCTTCCTCAATTCTTTAGTTTTAGAAGGAGGAAAGAATTTCTCTAGAAAAGCTCTTTCACATAATTCCCAAGTTGCTATCTTTTCTCTAGGCACTGTTCTTAGCCACACCTTTGCCTTATCTCTCAAGGTGAGTGAGAATAAGCGGAGTCGCATTCCATCAGAAACTTCATCATCAAATTGCTGGGTCTCACAGATTTCCAAGAACCCCTCTAAGTGGTCATTAGGATCTTCTGATGGTAGTCCTCCAAAGGTGTTCTGTTTGAGCATATTCACCAGAGAAGCTGGTACAGTAGCTCCAGTTTGCATCTCCCCTCCAGGTATCCCACGAGCTATGGGTGCAGAGTAATCCCGAAGCGGTAAATTATCTCGTTGTGCAGCCATGTCAAATTCTCTAGCAAGGTTTCTTTTCCTTCTCAGGAGAGTTCTTTCAATCTCAGGATCAAGTGGTGTTGGTTTCCCAAGACGTAGAGATCTCTTTTGCATTAACCCTAAAGCACTGCAAAAAAAAAGAAGAAAGTGGCCCGTGAAATCTGAATTGGAGAAGTAAATACTAAAAAAAAAAATTATTTATTTATTTAATTTTTTTTTTTATTTTATTAAATTCGAATTAAAATAATTGTAATTTAAATCAAGAGACGTAGTCCCCGGCAACGGCGCCAAGAACTTGATGTGTTAAAAACCGCAAGTGTACGGTTGTCGTCAAGTAATAAATATCGAATCACAGGGACTACGTGTTTGACCTAGAATTACTAGTATTTTAATTTGAATTTTAAAACAGATGGAATTTCTGTTTTGATATGATAAGATCAGATTTCATGGTAAAAGAGATAGTAATGCAATTAATGAATAAGATAAAACTTTAAGATAAGATAAGGAGATTTCCGGGAATCTAGGGTTCGCACAAAGAGTTCCAACATTATTGAATTATTATTTTCATTAATTAATTCTATTCCATCTTGAAGGTAGTCTTAACCTAATTTAATCCTTGCACCTTCTCAGGCTACGAGGACGTGTTTAATTAAAATTAATCCCTACTCTCGTGGTAATTACGTTCAATTAAACCCGTTAAGATCTTTGTTAATCTATTGCTCCTCGAAAGCTTAAATCTACTCTCGTGATTTAACACTCAAGTCTATTCCTTTAGGTTCCGATAATTAGGTTCTCCTCTCAGTTCATCCCTAATTATCTATGATTATGAAAATTAAGATTAATTGTTTATCATAATTATAATCAAGTTCTCCTCTCAGTTCATCCTTAATTAATGTTATTATGAAAACAATAATATTAAAGTTCATATATAAAATATAAAAGAACAGATCAAGAATTGGAATAAAATTAAGAAACTGAATAATGCATTAATAAAGAGGTTCTCAGAGGCTAAGCCCTGATCCCAGAAAAAGGGAAACTACTCACAGGAGTTCATAGTAGTTCTCCAAGAAGAAAAGAATAAAAGAAAAGTAAACCTTAGAGTCGATGGCATAGGCGCCCAACCTTCTCCAAGTGTCAAAAACTAGAAAACTGTCTCACGAACCCAAAAGTGCTGTTCTAGGCTAACCTCATCTAATTTATAACCTAAAAGGGTAAAAAGGTAAAACTACCAAGATAAAAATTACAAAAATAAAAATAAAACATAAAACTTAAAAAGCTGGGACGCGAAGTGAATCACGGGCGTGACTGAGAATCACGACCGTGATTCTCTGGAGCACATCTATGAAGGGTCAGTGGCGTTCACGGGTGTGATTGGGAGTCATGGCCGTGATTTTCTCTGGTGAATCACGGGCGTGATTTAGAATCACGGCCGTGATTTTCCTTGGTGAATCACGGGCGTGATTTAGAATCACGGCCGTGATTTTCCCTGTAGCTCAGCATTTCCTCTTTAATTCTTAAATCTTGATCCTGCTCAGAGAAAACACAACACATACCAAGAAAAGCATAAAATAGGAAAATGATATAAAAATTTATTAAAAACATGAAAGATATGCATGATTATGCTATGAATTCTTGTGAATTAAAGTGCTAAAATACGAGTAAAATACACAACATCAATTGCATATATTGAACCTCACTAGAAGAATTCATAACATTATCCCATGCATCCTTTACTAAGTCCCATTTCTCCTTCGATAAACTACCATCTTGCATTTAGCCTTCACATTCTTGTTGATATGAAAATGACATAACAAATTAGTAGAGCTAGGAAATATCACTTGTTGTGCCTTCGTTATACCAAGGTCTCTATCTGTTACAATCACTTGAGGTATGTCATTATCATTGGTAATCAATCCTTTTAACTTTTGTAGTGCCCAAGTGAAGTTGTCAACTCGCTCATACATCAAATAAGCAAATGCCACAAAGAATGTCAACTCTATTGAAGTGACACCAACAATCTCAATTAATGGTAACCCATATTTGTTAGTTTTATAAGTACTATCTATGAGCAAAATAGTGTGAAAAGTACCAAGAAGTTTAGCGGAGTCTGGATGTGACCAAAATATATCTTGCATTACATCAAAATTGTCCACCTTTCTATACCAATACACATATTTATCACGTTCTAATAATTTTAATAGATGTTGCATTTTTATCCTAGGACCTTCTAGAGAGGATCGATAAGCTTGTCGATAATTGTAAATGTGCCTAATAATATTGACATTATGCACATTACTATCTTTCAACGTAAGTAGTATGTTTCTTGGCTTTACCATGTTCTTTGTCATTTCACCAACTAAAGACTTTTCTTCAGCACTCAATCGACCAACATATGAATGACCTGCTAATGTTTCTACTAAATCATATGATTGTGATAACCACACATTACCTTAGGAGTGCATCCTCCAACCTTTTTTGAAGTTGTTCCTTTAGTTTGAAAGGACACTCACATTTTTTGGTACTAGTCACCCTATTAGATAATGCATCATTGTTTGATCTTCTATATTTTCCACTTCTTTCACAACTCAAAATTACAAATGTCTTCCTTTTATCATGTCCTATATTTGTATCTAACCTAAAAATAACCAAGACAAACCCATTTTTTTTTGCAACATTTCGTGTCCAATTCAACATAGCATCTCGAGATTGAAAAACCTAAATATATAAATAAAAATATAACTTTTATTATTGCATATTGATAACTTAACAAAATTAATTGATTGTTCAATTACCTTTTTAGTGTTAAATGCATCACTACAATCAATAGTCTTATTTGTTGTTTCACTAGTTGATATATTCTTCACCTCAAACATTTTCCTAACATAGGTTTCATGTGCACATACAAATAAAAATAAAGTTACAAAATCAATAAAAATGATTAAAAATATAATAACAGTATCCAAAAGAAAAATATAGTGTTTTAAAAAATAATATATGAGCACATTCATGTATATGTTTGAGAAATGGCAACAATAAATTTTGGAAAATATTGTTTGAAACAAAAATTTTTCTATTCCGAAACGTGTTTTCCGGAGGTGTGTTTGTACATAATTTTGAAAAATACTTTCTGAAATACTAAAATTACTATTTTAGAAAGAACTTTTTAGAATTATTATAACAAATACACATAATGTTAATGTTACATAAAAAATTAAATTTATTATTTATTTTTATTGTGCATAAGTAATATTAAATAAGTTTTAAGAAATATTTATAGATGTAAAATGTAATTTAACACAATAATTTTTACCTTGTATTGAATGTGGAGAACAATAGAGATTGAGTGAAAAATTAGGATTTAAACTTTAAAGAATGATAGAGTAAAAAGTGAAAAATAAAATTTAAAAGATATAAACATAAGGTGTGACTATGTTGATTGTTAAAGAAGAAGGGGTGAATGAAAAATAATTTTAAAAATAAAACTTAAAATGAGAATTGAATTAGAAGGATAGGGGATGTATATATCACATGCTCCAAAATGATCCTCCTGGGCCTCTTCCTTAGTGAAAACAGTAGCCTTATTCCTTAGCTTTTTGGGCCTGACCTGCTACCGAGTGAATCCCTATTTGATGTGTCTATAATATAAAATAAAATAAAAAAATCTCTCAAAAAAAATAATATAAAAAAAAATTGTGCTAACTTTATTTTTGGTTTGCACCAGATGGTATCTCGACCTATTGTTAGAAATTAGATCCTTTTGATATACAGAGATCGTAGGTTTTGTTTCTCCCAACATAATCTTCTTTTCATGCATTTTGGTGTATAGTGTCACTCTCTTTAATGCTTTCTTATTTATAATTTTTTTATTTTTAATTGAAAATCATACATTTTGATAAATCCTTAGATGAAGAAAAAGATTTATTAAATAAGATGGGAGATTTATAAAATTTGTGTTTTCTAACAAATTTCAGTTGATAGTAAAGCTAATATTAAAAAGAGAGTTAAAAAGAGTCATTCAATGTCGATGAACTTCCTATGATAAGAGTGGAAGGTTGGAGCTGCTATACATTGCTTACAATTTGTCTCCAATATTTATCAATTTGATCGATGCAGTGAACAACTTTTTGTAGTATAGTATAATAGTTGTAGATTTTTTTTAACAGTAAGGATATTCTCAAATCAATTTTTGCGTTTAACAGACAAAAAATCCTCCAAATGATTGTGCAAAACGCTTTAGACTTGTAAAACTGGACAAATGTCCTCTTCTTTATTCAAGCTTATTAAAAGCTAGTTTTCCTAAAAAATTATTGAGACTTTCCAAAAGCATATGATAAAAGAAAGGCATGAAAACAATGTCTTATTATGTTACTTTTTGTTTACATTTTAATAAAATTGGTACTCTGTTAAACATGAGCGGCCGGTTACTTAGGATTCTGGTATCTCTCCTCTACCAATCATATATTTTCAAATTCTTTCCTCGAACAAATTAAATATTGAATATGCATGCTCAATATTCCTATTTCCCTCTAACAATGGAAGTGTTTTTGTCTTATGAAAAATTGTTTCTTTATACAAAAAATCAACAATAGAGATGGAAAAAGTAGCATCTCATAAGATAACTAATGTGACAGATAGAACAAAAAAAAAGTGTTATAATATTGATAACAGAATTTGGATATAAAGCTTTGTGCAAATTACTCAAACTTTTCACCATTAGAGTGATGATAGTGATTTTTGCACTCTTATAATTAGAGGATACTAAAATAAATTTTACTTATCTTAATATACACACGCAGAGAATCAAATCTAAACATGTTAATTAATATGTTTAATAACATACAATATAATTAACATGCCACACTTTGTGGGGGAAATAGCCAACCCTTTCAATTTTATAGAACTGAATGTGAATTTTTCCATCAAGTGAGATTTCTCTGCAATGTCAAATCGTTTGAAACACTGTGATTGGGGCAAGTAAACGTGTTGGAGGTACCACAGACACGCGTCATGAAGTGGTTTTGCAAAAGGGAAAGCGTACTCCACTAGTACCACTGTACCAGGACCAGATTTTTCTATCCATCTTATTATTATTATTATATGGATTTGTATAAACTATAAAGCATGCTTTATCTGCTTTTGCCTTTCTTTCTCTCCTTTTCCATGAGTTACAAGCTCCAGTGATTGCCATTGCAAGCCACTTTCATTTCGCTTTCCCATTTTTCTTCCTTAGCCCAACAAAGAACTTCTGTTTTACCAAAACCACTCATATGGATGCCTCCAACATAGGTTTTAGACAATACTTTAAGGCACGAAACCTTGTCAATCAATCTAAAGTCACGAATGTTAGTAAGGTTGCCTAACCCCTACTTTAAGTTTCATTTTTTAATTACTTTCCATTAGATTAAGTTTGTACTAGACCAAATTCATCTAATAGCATGTGTTACAAAGAATGTATATTGTATTACTAATATTTTTTCCCACCATATCGGTGGACACCTAAAGTAGAAAGGGACCAATCTTAATAAGGGTTGATTCAGTTTTGGCAGTGAATAAGACTTGAATGAATTAAAATGTTTGTCCCAGAGCACAAAGGTAGAAGTTGTAATAGCTGGTCCTGATGGAATGAATACAAAGGCTGAAGCTGAAATGATTCCCTCTTAGCCCAAATGACTACTTGTGCTAGCAAGTACATACAGTGCATATGAGCACCGATTAAAAGACAAGTTTAGATTGATTTGGATAAGTTATTGGATCCTAAAACACGAAACCCCATATTTAAATCAATTCACAGCACATTATAAAGGTAAACCAATATCATTTTTAATTATTTATTATAAAATTATTATCTGATATTTTATTTCCCCTTTATTATATATATATATATATATATATATATATATATATCTTTTGGTAATATATATTTTTAGGTGCACGTGTGGGAAACATCAATTTTTTTTTTAATTAGTTGGCTTATTTTCCCCTACCAACCTAACCTTGTCTCGGGTTGTATACACAAGACAAGATTCAAACTCCTGACTTTGCTTAAGTGTGGATCAACTCCTACCGCTGAAACCACACGCTGGGAGTTTGACATTTATGTATTATTTGAAGTCCAAGTCCAAGGAAGAAACATGTTCTATGATTGCAAAGAAAGCCAACTTTATCTCAACATCTCTTCATGTGCAAGGCATAAGTGAAGGGGCGGCTTGAGTATTTTGGACGAACAAAGAAAAATTATAAAAATGCGATATTTTTTCATATTTTAATTCATTTTTTTAACTTATTATAATATACTTTATTTTTAGTATATCTCAGGTAGTGATTTTATCTCTAAAAACAAATTTAATATATTTAAGTATTTTAGTTTAATAATTGAATATAGAAGTATCAAACACAATTTTTTTAAAAAGATATTTTGTCAGTAAGGAGGATAAGAAAAAGAATAGTTAACTTAATAGATTTTATTTTGAGAAAAAGAATTGATTTTATAAGAAAATCATGAAGTTTGCACAAATTAACATCCATACGCAGAGAAAACCAACCATTCGATGTGAAATATAAACAAAAAAAAAATTCGCGTGATGAATAGTAAAGAAATAAAATGGGTAAAAAATTATAAAAATAAATCATTAAGTAGTAATTGATTTTGAAGAGATTAAGTAATAATTAATTAATGAAACAAAAAAAAATTATAGAACAAAACATAGATTATAATTTTTATTACATCCTTGTTATCATAAAGTTTTAAAATCAAATAATGACATGTATATATTATTTTTAATGTTAAATAATTTTTATATGCACCGTCAAATTTTTTTTTTAAAGAGAAACCAATTAAGTCAAAATAAAATAATGTTTTTATAATTAAAAGTAAAAACAAAAGACATTTTATTACAGCAAACTATTCCTAAAGTTTTCAAACAACTTGTGGCATATATCGAGGATGACAGACTGAAAAACCAATTATTTCTTATGTACGAATCCAATTGCTCACACGTGTATGGGTACCCCAAAGCAGTCTCTTTTATGACTGTAGATGAAAATTAACTGCAGGACTTTTGCAGTCAAGATTGAATAAAGAAATATCTAATAATTATTTTTAACGGTTATAGTGACTGCAAAGAATTCATACTTGGATTTTTAATCTCCATTATTTCCTGCATTGTAAGTACATATTCAATAAAGAAAACCACATTTTAATTGTCGAAGATATCTTAATATACAAATCATTAATAAGTACAAAATACAATGCTATTATTTGCAACTACAATTCTGTGACAAATTAAACTTCCAATCAACATTCAACATTCAACAATCAACCTCTTCCTCCTGAAGAATTTCATTAACTACATTTCCTACCTTCCATTTGTTAGATATGTAATGTCATGTCAGAAATGCAAACAAAAGCAAAGCAAAGGGAAATAAATGTTGAACTGTTTCTTCTGTTCACAACTGCAAGAAGACTCGTGTCACTGTCCATTGCACTCAACAATGCCTTGTACCAGAGAATAGAAGAAGCACCAAGCACGAAAAGATAATTCTCACGTCAAAAATTAATGCCCCATTATGGTAGTTACTACTTCCCCTCGAGCATGCTTCACATAATGACCCCTATCTCTGCCTTGTACGCTTTGTCTCAGCCTATGCAAATGCATCATCCTCTTTTGGCCGCGAGAACTTGAGTCCCACACCGAGGAAAAGAAGAGCCACATTGAGGTCAAAATAATAGCAAAAAGCTTCCCCCAAAGCACCGTGAACACTAAGCTCATGAGAACCAAGTAGATTCCATACCACTCTAACTTCTTTTGTTGCTTCTCTAGTGAGCCTCCAACACCACCCTCTCTCTTTTTCTCTTTGCTCATCCACTTGTAATCTGACACGTTCTTTGATTGTGATGATGCGTGTGAGCTCGAACAAGGTGAAGAAGATTCAAGGGCTTTGGTTTCGGCATAAGTCAAATACTTTCGTTTGTATCCAAAACAATCATGGATATAACGGTTTTTATGGTGACCTCTTCTATTCTGCAACCCAATAAAAAATGACACTTCAGTTAATAAAATGAAACTTGTTTCATGTAAAATGTATAAAAAAAAAATGAAATCATTAACGTTGTATATTTTTTTAGCATAGAAGTTAAACAAGTACAAGGAACTTTCTACTTAATGCATGCAACTATGCAAGTGAACATAAGAGACTAACCAATAAGGTTTCGAAGAAGAGAGCTTTAACCACCCGAGAAATGGTTCGTTTTGGTGAAGCATGGTGAAAATATAGAGATTTGGTTTCTGAATTCTTCATGGCTTGGTGCTTATCCGAAGTGGGGGTGCGTGAGAAACGACAAGTGGAGGAACGATGAGATGCAACTTCGGACTCTAGCATGGCATCGATAGGGCGAAAACACAGGAGGAACTTGTTCTTTGAAAAGCTCCTCATGATGGATGAAAGCTAGCAAGGGAAGATCACAAGGGTTTTTAATTTTGAGTGTTTGGTTGGTTGGTTGGTTCTATAGCTAGATAAAGAAGTGGCTAGTAGGCATTATATATATAACGTTGGCATGGTCATGGACATGGACATGGACATGGACATGGGTTTGTCATTATTATTTTGTTTTAGTGAAAGGGTAGAAAGTGGGGGAGAAAAAGGAAGAGGCACTTGTTAAAGAGTGATGGGGTCTTTAATCAATTTATTGATATTAATTAATGTTGCAATAGAGTAAAGGAGACAGAAAAGGAGAGTCTTTAATTTATGGATGGTGAGTCACGCAGCGTTGAGAATATATGAACTGTTGCTGTGCCGTCCGAACCGAGGGTCGTGTAATAATTTTAAGGTACCAAGGATTTTTCCCGATTTAAGATGGTATAATTTGGATTCGGATCTAGATCATGATAGATAACAAAGTTAATGTTTTATCAAATTTTTTAATAACTTCTCTGTTGATTTCCATGTGATTTTAAAGAACACCATGGTGTTATTTAATTACTAATTTGGAGTTTTTCTTTTCTCGGTGGTAGTATAACTTATACTATAATTAGAATTTATTCCTTCATGTACATTATTCTAATTCTAATAGTTATGGACAATTCTTAGTCACTTTATCGACCGGTACCCAATAATTTTACTAAAGTGGAGTTTATTGTTTGAATATAATATATTAAGTCTTTCTTTGCATAATATTTTTTTATGTTAAATAAATTAACTTTAGATTTTTTTTAAAAAAAAATACTATTTAACTGAAAAGAAACAAGATTTTTCGGCCTGGGTTGGTCATTGAACCCGTTAATGAATCTTCCAACATATTTTATATAATCCATTAGATTAAGTAAAAGTTTATTGTTTGGATATTATTAAGTCTATTAATTAAGGGAGAGGGGTCAAATTAGGGTTGAGAGAGTGACTTAATTTGAGAGAAAATAACAACAAAATACAAAGAGAAAAGAAAAGAGAAAATTATAAGTTGCATATCCACTTATAACGTTTGTTGAATTACAACTGAAAATTCATTCATCGTTGGATTAGACTGATTTTTGGATAATAAATTTATACAACGTGGATTTAACATTAACAGTTGGATTGTCGAAAAAAAGTCTGAAGTGAAAAAAAAGAGTCTCGCAAAAACTACTTTATTTTGAGATTTTTCATCTTCTTATTTATCAATTTTAATAAGCAATTGTATTTGGCTTTACTTTGATTAATTGTAAGCATTATTTGGTGCATTCTTTAGAGATTTTGTTGTACCCTTTCTTGACCATAGTAAAATTTTTCTTTGGTCTAGATAACTCGTGATTTTTACCATTACATTAAAAAAAAATTACATTAAAAATATTTGTATCTCTTGTATGTTTGAATTATCCTTTTTGTTCTATTTTGTTGGTGGTCATTGCATATTCTTACAAGTAGAGAGATTTAATTTCTATTGCATAATTGTTCTTTTTCAAAGTTGTTATTTTGTTGAACTTTTCCCATCACAACATGCTATTTTCTACTCGAGCCTAATGTTTTCAAAACACACCAATAATATTTTCTGTAGAGACTATTTTTTTTTATTCAAAATATTAAAAGATAATAATAATAATAATAATAATAATAATATTATTATTATTATTATTTGTTCTAACACTCATATTGTTGATCAAAATTTATTAAGAATTATAACATTCTGAGCAATACTCATTAAATGTAAAAGTAAGATCTACAGTTTCTTGATTTTTAATAAATTTAAGTGTAAAATTTGCTGAAAAAATATGTTAAAAAACAGATTCTCCACATTTCTCTATAAAAATTTAAAAGTAATTTTTTTCCTTCATAATATTTTTTTTTCATGCACATAAACAAAAATTGTATCTCGACAGACCGTGTAATTAATTTTGATACACTAATAGTGAGTCATTTCTATCCACGCGTACCTAATTCATGAACAGATAAATTAATTGATGGCTCTTAATTAAATCCAAGTTTATGTTGCAATTGACAATAATGTTTTAATTGCAAAATTAATTTAAAACGCTGTGCTTTGAACTTTGAAGTAAAGGCAACGGAATAAAGAAAGATTCAAATCAAAATCACGCGCCAACTTTATTGTGCACGTATAGAAATATTACGCACAGGTTTTATAAATACTAAATAGTAACTAGAAAGATGATTGAAAAAAGAAAACAAGATGAAGAGTTGAAGACTGTGAATATGACACTTGTGTTTCTCTACTTTTACCAACAAAATTAAGACTAACCTATAGTTTATACCTGATTTAAAAGAATATTTCTAGAAGAAGTTTCAAATTATACTCATTTTAGTCGCTTCCAACCCAATCATATTAATATTCATTCCTTCGCACTCAGTGCCATACAACTCGAAAAGTTCTTAATATTCTTGATATTGCATTTCTAGGGTCTCTTTTGTGATGCATATAAGATAAATTCAAAACAATTGTGGGCATATTACTTGAGTCTAAAATAGTTTGAATAATATTACTCGACTGAATATGTCGAATATAGATGTCGAAAATTTTGTTCCCTTCCCATTTTGAATGGCATACAAGAAACATTGTATTAAGCTTTGACGAAGAAAGCACAAAGTAAAGTTTCCTGTATTCCTTTACTCGTTTTTTCCTTAGCTCTTTCTTGTTTGTTTCCCCCACATGATTCATGAGCCATATTGGTCTATCATATTTTATCTCAAAAAAAACCACGTACGTCCGAGAGAGAGAGTACTTTTGTCTTTTGGAATGATTTCTTAAAATATTCGACACTGATATTTTTCATACTAGGGTGTTTTTGTTCTTTAAACTTTCCTCCTTCGTTCTTAAGATCGAAGTTAATTTTTCTAGCACATGTTTAACGAGTAAAATATATGCTTACTTACAGGAGATCAATTGCCCGTATGATGCACTTTATTTATCATTAGCTTTAGTGGAAGTAATTTTTAATTAAAAGAAAAGTAAATTATAGTACTAATACGCACTTTCTGAAGTTTGGTGACATTGCATTTTCAGTAATAACGTTCTTTACTAATATTTTTCACACAGTTAATTAAAAGGAGTTAGTATAATATTTAAGGAGTGTTAGTGTAATTTCTTTTAAAATAATTATGAGAAAGTGTAGAGATAGAAAAAAAAAAAGGACATTATATCTAATCTCGGAAAATATTAAGACATGTCGATATAATTTTTCTAAAGGAAGCTAACATGTTCATAATTTTATTTTATTATGTTAATTTAATTAACTTTGGTTCAAATACTTTTTAAAATTCTTATAGTTTTACTTATTTTATTTTAAATTTCTATAGTTTAAAATAGACTTTTTTTTTTAAAGTTTTTATACTTATTTTTTTCAATTTTAGTTCTTATGTATAATTTAAGATGAATCTTTTTTACTTTCTATATTTATGGTTTTCTAATTTTTTAGTTTTTGTAGTTAATTTTCTTTTTATAATGTTGTATGTTTGGTGTTGACATAGTAGAAATATTTAATTTTTTGAGGATAAAAAATGTGTCTCAACAACGAGTGTCACATGTGTAAAACTACAAAAAAAATACGAAATGTTAACTAATTTAGAGGAAATTCACTAAATAAATCCGACATTAAACAAAAAAAATTGAATTAATACTTCTGTTACATCAATACCAAAGAGCAACCTAAAAAAATAATAATGCAAGGCTAATAAATTAAAATACTACACGTATTGTGGACAAAAAAAACTTAAATTATAAAAATTTAAAATAATTTTAAAAATAAGTATAAGAACTAAAAAAATACATTTTAAACTATATAGACTAAAAGATAAAATAAATAAAATTATAAGAATTAAAAAAAAATTTAATAGAAAATTAGTATAGTGATTAAAGTGAAAGAAATTAAATGTAATAAAAATATAAAGACTTAAATTCGATCTAAATTGCTTATTTTTATAATCATTCTTATATTTGAAAGGGAAAAAAAAATAGTACTGCTTGAATTTGCTAGCACTATGATCTGCCATGCCCCATGCATAGTAAATATTGAATAATGAGACCAAAGTATGTATATTGAAAGTGGGGGACTATAAATTTATATATAACAAAGGAACTTTTTTTGTGGGGACTTCTAGAAAATGCTTTGTATTATTTACTATGAGCTAGATAGTTGAATAAATAATTAATTGAATACTTCTTTTAAATGGTTAGGTAACCTGCTAAATAATTAATAATTATATATATATATATATATATATATATATATATATATATATACATTGATGATAAATATTATTATAAATATAGCCCGATGATCAAGATTAAAAAAATGTATGTTTTTTTTAAGTGGTCATGTGACCACCAACTAATTTATATAATCTAGACAATTTATAAATAATTCTATAATTTATATTTATAATTTTCATTTCTCAAATAGAAAAGCATTTAGTTTAAATGGAACTCGATCTTAGTACTTATATAAGGTTATTTTGTTGGTTCAAATACTATATTCTTCAAGCTCAATTGATTTTATAAATATATAAGGCAAATTCTATTTCAAACAAAGGCTAGACCGCCCAATAAGTTATATTTTCACTGTTAATTCACTTTTTAAAGTAGTAGTAGTGTTAGCGTCTATATGACTATATCATCATCATTTAAATATTCGTTTATACTATTCAAAATGGCTGAATAGAACTATTAAACCAAATTTGGTGACTCATTAAGCTATAATTGTTATTCAAAACTACGTGCTTGATCATTTAATCGTATTTTGATATGTATTTACCAAATTATTCTAAATGGTATTGATGTCAATTCTTTTAAATAAGGTTTTTAAATTCGAGTATTGTATGTGAAAAATTTTAAAATATATAATTGAGATGAAAAATTTCACTAAAATAACCAGTCAATTTTTTTTATGGAAATCAATCACTAACAAAGTTGATATATTATTTGATACTAATAACGTGAATAACTAAAAGATTGTTCTATGTATTTGAAATGCCATGCTAATTTTTGTGATAGCATAACAAAGCCACGTTGTGCTATTGTTAACTGGGCCACTATGAAAATACATTCTAGCCCAAAATTTGCCAAACCATACTTATTGATAAAAAAAAAATCCAATTTCAGATCGCATTTCGAGCGTAGCTAAAAAAAAAAAAAAAGGGGTTCGTTTAGGATACTTCAAAATTTTAATATTATTATATTTTATATATAATATTATCGTTAATTTTTAATATTAAAATTAATTAAATATCAAATTACTCAACGTACAAAAATAAACCGTTCATTACACGATTGTTAATTTTTTTTGTTTCATTATTTTTAAATTACACTCAAATAATTAGCTAAATCATTTCCCTGAATTAAGGCCCAAGAATCATACATAAAAAACATGACCTATGGGCTATGGCATATTGCGGCCTCACAAAACATTGGAAATGACGTGGGTTGGGCTTATTTTCATACGTACTCTCTTAATTTTTCTTCACCCCACCTATTTTGATAGGTAATTTTAATTTTTGTTTTATATTATTTTTTCCCTTCCTCTTTCAATTTTCTCACTGATTCCACTATCTGTATAGTACTCTAGAATAGTAAAAATTGTCTTTTTCATAACATTAAACTTAATGTTAAGGTTTTTGGAGAGGTGAAAGGAAAGGAAGTGTTGGAAAAAAAATGTGTGTTTAGTTTGATAGAAACTGTCGAGAAAACTACACGTACCTATAATGTGAAAAGTGAAAGAGGTGAGAAAATATGAGAGTAATATATAAAATTTGAGAGAATTAAAACTACCACTGAAATATGTGAGGAATTAGAGAAAGACAAGATGGTACATGTGAAAATCGAAAAAAGAGAATGAAGGAGGTGTGTGAAAATAAAAAATAAAAAAAATTGTAAATTGAATGTTAGAGATATAAAATTAAAATTTTTAAAAATAAAAAATTATTAATATTTTAAAATTAAAAAAAATAAAAATAAAGGAGGTGTACTTAACAAAAAAAGGAGGTGTATATATCATTAGACCTGCTATTCGCGCCTCCCCTTTTTTAACTTTGTATTGTCTCATTTTTTTTTCTTCCTTTTTTTGTATTTAAAATAAAAAACTATATTTGACAAAAAAAAATAGTTTTTTAGGTACAAAATCTAGTGTACACTATAGAAACTATTTTATATTCATATTCATGTATTTATTTTAGTTAATTTTGGTATTTTTTGAAATTTATTTTAAATAACTAATAATTTAATAACTTAATTAATAAATAAAATGCGAGACAAAAATAATAGAGAAAAAAAAATAAATGAATTAGCATATTGACATAAAATAAATATTAGATACTTCAACGAGAATTAAATCTAACAAAAAGAAGTTAGTCATTCACAACATGACGAATTAAGATTCAAATATTACCAAACAATTAAGAAATTTTTTAAACTTCACTTTATTTGACCACTCAGATAGCTACACAAATACTCTCAAGTGATCTTCCTATCATGGAGGCTTGAGGCTTGATGTATGGATGAGAAATATGATGTGATCTTCCTATCAAGCAAGCCTTATGTATGGATGAGAAATGTGATGTAACCAAGAAATATATCCATCAATGCACTCTCCTAGACCATCTACACATGTAGACACTCTTGTATTGGCATTGCTCAAAACGTGATTGGGACATTGAATAACTCTTTGATCACATTCCTCAAAGACAAACACATTAGCAATAATGTGACATCATGAGCAAGGAATTCCCTTTACATGCCCAACTTGTCACACCACCCTCTTAAGTAGATGAGCCTAATTTGATTAAGCTTGAAAAGTTTGAGATGTTATGGAAATGTTTCTCTTCGTTGTGAGCTTCATAAGACATATAGATGACCTTCGTTGACTGCTGGATATCAAGCATAGTCCAACTAATAAACACGTCATCAAAGCCCTTCAAATTCTCCCATTAATTGGTAGGCACAATTAGTGAGACCCAGTAACTAGAAAGTGCATAAAGATCTAAGCGTATAAAGTAATTACATAATTAATTGTTTTAAAAAAACACAAAAGCAAAAGAAAATAAAAAAATAAATTTGATGCTTGTAGCTAGGAGAATCATATATTCTTTGACCAGTCACGTACATTAATTTTTTTTTCTCGATAGAAACATAGTTGCACAATTGACTTAATCGACTTTGTAATGTCATTAGTGGTTTCCAAAAAACTAAAATATATATGCATTTCTTTTAAAATTATAGAAACTAAACAAATATTTTTAAATTTGAGAGACTAAAAAAATATATTCTAAATTTGACATATTAAAAATATATTAATATTATATATATAAATAAATAAATAAATATATATATATATATATATATATGTATATATATATATATAAGCCTTTATTGTTCATAACAATCTCACGGTTCTACTTTAATTACCTCCCATCGAAAGTAAACGTAGTTCATGCCAACAAACAATCAAAAGGAATAAGAATGACATGTTTGATTTTGGATGACATTATGCTATCCAAAGAAAAAAGATTGACATTTTAAAACAATTTTACAAAGCTCAATTTTGATGATGTATTGTTAATATTTTTTTTTTTTACACTACTAACTTTAAAAGTTACCCTATATACATTTGAATTTTAAATTTTTTAACTAAGTTAATAAATATTTTTTTTGACACCAAGTCAATAATTTTTTAAACATATAATAAACTTTATAAATTAAAGAGTACTATAATATAATTTTTTCATATTAAGAAGTGTTTAGGACATGGAAATTTTTTTCATACCAAAAAATCATGATTCTTGAGAATCATACATCTTGAGAATTATGATTCTTATGAATGATTAAAATATGTTTAGTTGGGTATAAATATTTCTAAGAATGATTATAAATGTTACTTGGGAATCAATTTTTTTTACCACACTAAATACAAAAATAAAAATAACATGACATTTTATTAAAATAAATTTTTTTATTTAACTTGAAAATCATACAAGAAATGTTACACATAGTGACATACAAAAAGTGTTACTATAGGTACAATATATGTAGGTATATGTCTATTTGACATATAGTTACACACAATTTTAGTGTTGATTTTGAATGAGATTTAATAACATATTTTGTGTGTCACTATATGCTATACTCACACTTTTTAATAACATGCTAACAAATATTGTAGTTATTATGTGGGTAAAAATAATTTTTAGTGACATATATAATGTCACTATAAGGTGTGTCACTATATGACAATTTTCTTGTAGTGACCCCCTTCATAGAAACAATTTCATGAGAAACATAGGTAAAAATTAAAAAACTATTCCCCCAAAAAATAATGGTTCCTAGAAATATTATTTTTAATTAGTAAACCAAACACAAGAAACTAGTTTTTCCAACTTCACATTCCTAAGAAAGTAAAAATAATCCTTGTACCAATGTCGTATTTAATGTATTTTAATTAAGTTTATTTTTCTACGAACAATTCATTCATATAATATTACAATACGCATATTTCTAAAATAAATTAAAAATCTATATTATTTTTTCAAATACACTTAAAGAATAATGAAATAAATATAAAATCTAATATTAATATTATATTTTAAATAATTGTATACCTAAAATTGATTTCAGTTAATATATTATTCAAATAAAAATTATTATTTTTTTACTTTTTTTTTTGAAATAAATGTAGCCAAGTATAATTCCAAGTAGTTGAAATGTTATTTTAAATAAATTAAATAAAACTAAGCATTCCACACCAACGTATGATTAACAAATTAATAGAAGCATCCACCGCGTATGAGTTTGTCCTTGTGTTGGTCAATGTAGTTAATTTTTGTCACTTAAGATTCGAGAGTTTATTTTTTGTCAGAAATTCAAGAACGTGTGTCTACTGTGCATGAACATATTCCAACTTCCAAGTTTGTGGGCTGTCGTTTGTGCGTATCTAAATGGAATGGAAAACCTAAGACTGAAAACGTATTTTAAATTTTAACTAGTGATGTCATGACACACGTCGAACAATTTGAACTTTCAAAAGAAATTAATTATAAATATCATTCTAAGTCGTAAAAACTAATGCATGTTTTGAAAGAATGCAAGTGGCCCATGCCACGCACGAGACCTTTTTTTGTTTTTTCCTTTGCGGAAACTGGTAAAGAAGCTTCTTCTGCTATACGGTTACTATGCTACAATTGTTATTCTCTTATGAAGCCTCTTATCACTATCACAACGACCTTCATGTTAGAAATCCGTGGAGATCAGACCAATTAAATTAGACTACTTTGGAACTTGGAAGAGTGCATAGAAGAAAAAAACAAAGGCAAAAAAGAGAGAGAAGACCATTAAATCCGTTGATACCTTGATTCACAAATCACGGATATCTTGGTGCCCAATAGATATAATAATATTTGATTGGCCAAGTTGCGTACCTTGCAAATTCAAATACGGGACTACAAAGTTTAAATGTTGTTTTATGAATAAAAGTAGGTAATAAAAGTGTTTTGGTATTTATATTTTTTAATTAGAGATCAAAATTCCTCCTGTAACTTAAGTATAGACTTGTAATTGAAAATATTATTATTATTTTTATATATATTGATATGTGTTTGACAAATATATATATTAACGTAATAGTAAAAAGGACAAACATCTAAGTTATCCGTCCACAAAGACATATGTTTATAATTATTTAATTTAATTAGGATATTAAATAGGTAAATTAAAAGTGATTAAATTAAATAAAGTAAAACAAAACTATTTAATTGTAGAAATTTAAAGAAAACAATAATTTAAATGAAATTAATATATAATAAAAGTAGTTGGAGATTGATTCACTAACTTTTTATTTATGTAAATTTTTATAAATTTTTCATTCAATTTGTAATTAAATAATTCATCCAGCAACCGACACATGTATTTAAATCTTAAATTTTTATGTGAGAAATTTTAAGTTATTTAAGAAAAATCTCAATTCTTTGACAATTTTTATTAAATAATCCTATATTAAGGATTAAAAGTTAATTGATAAGATTTATCTTAATTGCTTGATAATAAATGTCATCAATATTTTATTCAAATTGTAGTTTTAAAAGGGTAACCTCAATTAATTATAATAAATCATGCATTGATGATTAAACTAAAACAAGCATTAAAATCATGAAAAAAATAATTAACTAAATAATATTTCTTATTGAATAAAAATACATAATATTTACAAAATTAAACTAAAGCTAAAATTATCTTTTGACTAAATTTTTTATGAAAAAAAAAAGATTTAAAAACATATTATATATCAATAATTGTTTATATTAAATAAAATATAAATACATCTTTGACAATTATCATATACTCATAGAATTGTAAATGAAAATACTTTTATTTTTATATATACTCATTCGTGAGAAAAAAAACTTAAACCTTTATAGAACAAGAAAAAAATATATGTAGTTTTATGTTTACCGTTTCTAGCTAGTGTTTTCATCGGCTTTAATTAAAAAGATTATTAGAGGACCACTTATGTATGATATTTATTGAGAGACTACATACTTCTAATTTTTTTTATTAAAATTCATTTAGAAAAGTATAACTTTGACTCATTTAGAAGCGTGGAAACTTTATGAATTTTGTACATATAAAAAGAAGTAACCAAAGGCGCCTTAAACATTGTTTTATACTGAGTATATATATATATATATATATATAAATAAAGATTTTCTTGCTTTAATTGTATGTCTGGATAGATTTACTTTATTCAATAATTTATATTTTATATCAAATTTTAATGATCTAATCATTAAATTAAAATTTTTTAATATATAAATATTAAGTTTACAAAAAATTTAAAAATTATATAATTTTTTATTATATAGATTTAAATTTTTATAATTATCTATTAATTTAAATATAACATACTCTTGAAATGAGTGACTTACTCCTCAATATATAAATATATATATCATTTCACAAATATTATGAATCTTGTAACACTTGTATTTCAAAATGTGCAATTAAGGTTTTCTTTTCACTCATAAGGGATTGTGAACAAATGGGTCGCATTAAAATCAAGTAATACAACCTATCGAGTTTCATATGTGATAAAAGTATTTTAGATTAAACCATTGGACTTTGAGGCTTCAACACCACTCAAAAGCGAAGATTCTTCGTTTAGTCTTTAATCTACCACATTTCCTTCTCCTGCTAAACTCTCCCATGGTGTTAGGGCAATTTGGTAATATGTCCTTCCCTTGGCAGTTGAAATAAGTTACCTATTTGTTAGGATAAACCTTTACATTATGTCCAATGTGCAACCACACTTCTTACACCTTCATGCTATAGAGAAAATGGTTCTCTCACCTCCATCACTAGCTGTAGAACTAGCAATAGATTCTTCTCCATGAAGTCTTTTCTTTTGCGTTGGGCCCATATTTGCATGATCGACAATCCTCACCCTGTTGTCTATGTCAAAGGATTTCACAATATGTATAGTTCTCCCTATAACTTTCACAATTGTAGCGCCAAAATGAGGAACCTCAATTCTTCTTCCAATTTCTCAACACCAGTTCTCGGATTCTGATTCCCATAGCCTATGTCATAGCCTGGGGAGTATTAGCTCTCACACATTCGTCTTTACTATCCATTACGTCCTTAATCTATTAACAATAATAGTAAAATAACAACAAAACAAGCAAGGCAACACAACGGCCACATCACACCAAGTTTAAAGGACACTCCACATCATAGTTCTCAAAAAATGAGAGCAAAAGTATGAGGAACAATTTCACATACTTCCCAACCAAGATAAGAAATAAGCAACTCTAGCATGTCAAACCAAAGAATTCATCCATCAAAACACATGTTCTTGAAATAAGCTCACTAGAGAGGTTATAAGGAAAAGATGCAAGGGAGATTGTTGTTCTTGATCATTAGTTTTAGACTCGCCAAAGTTGTCTCTTATTCATAGTGCACAAATTATTAAAATTGCTAATCTCAATAAATTATAATGAAGCAATTAAGATCTTGACACAGTAAACAAACAAAAAATTTCAATTTAGTCAACATTTTTACAAAATACAACTAAAAAACATATTAAAGACATAATACATTGGTCGAGTGGACCAACATGCTTTATATCACTAAATGTAATTCTTTTCTACTCCAAAATATTTTAATTTAAATAATAAGAATACAAAAATTAAGTATAATAAAACTTTAGCTCTTGGAAAAGAATTACATTCACAACTTTATTAAATAAAACTCTAATAAATAAGGAATATAAGTATTGAAAAGATAATAATTAGGTACTAAATTGACCTTGTTAGATCAAAGGACAAATTATAACTCCTAATAATAAACATAATTGTTTTTGTAAAGTATAGAAAAACTAATGTATAAGACGATTGCTTGAGAATACATAAAATCAACATTAGATAAAGTCTTATGAACATCTACATATCAAACTGAACATACCATTTTGTTATAAATGAATGTATTCATTAAATTATTTATTATGTTTGATATATTCCTATCATTTGTTTTAAATGCATATCTTAAAAAATTAAATGAATAAAAGTATTTTAGAGATTAAGATACGACTTTAAAGGTAAAATTATATATTTTTTTTTGGAAATCATTAATTTAGTGATCAATTTCGTGATATAATATAGTCGGTTTCTAGGTTTCAACCAATTTAGGGACTTATCCACCTTTTGTAAACATTCTTTTAGTAAATAATTTATAACTTAGAGATGAATTTGGTTACGGAACTCTCAATTGCCATGTTTAATTCCATAAATCAATGCCACCAACAACGCATATATTAGGACTTATTTCTGCTTGTGACCGATTTGATCAGTTTTGCTCAGCTACTGAACTAAACGTAGTCGCTAAGATGACTATTTAGCTTTACGGTTTCTAAAAGTTTACCACTAATCTTCTAAGTTTAGCAACTGAAGATATCGGCCGGTAAATGATGTCATAACATAATTTAACTTTTCGATTTATTATGTATAATAGATAAGCCGAAGGATAAACATGTATATATATAGGGGAGGAAAAAGATATCAAATCCATAGAAATGGTCTGTCAAACAAACCCTAGCTAACCATCTATATCTATATGACTACACAATCCTCTCCCATTTTTTACTCACTATTCATTAATATTATGCATAGTTATGATAACTTGTATATATATTCACTCATCCATGCTTCAAGAGAGTCATTAATAACTAGGATTCAATGCTGCCTAGTTGCAGACTCATTCAAAAAGTTGTAGTTGATAGTAGCTACTAGGAGGCCCAAACCCTATTGCTTAACATGTAGGTGTTGAGCTAGTGGCATGCAAGTTCACACATAAAATTATTCACAGATTCGAATAATAATTTAGATACTCTAAATTAAATTTTACTACTTTACACTTTGCCATTCTATTATTTTTTTGTTATGATTCAATCACTCATTTTTTATAAGTTAATTTTATGAAATAGTTGTATATATTAAAATTTTATGTTATGATATTTTGTAAAATAGTTAATTTTTCAGTCAAGATTGAAGCCATTCCGTGGTTGCAATATTTTCTCCTACTGGTAAATATTTATAAATATTTTGTATCCGAATTCAGGTGGTCCATTTCTAAAAAGACTTGGAAGCCAAGGAGATTGACTAATTTCTGGCATGCATGTGAGACCTATTGTTATCTCCTTTGGCAAGTGTACCAAATCGTATAAGTAGTTCAATGAAAGTATGAGTATCGTCTCCCAAGGGACTTGCGCACCACTTTACAATTTCACTTGTTATACTAACTAAGCTACCGAAAAGCAATAAGAGTTTGATTTGCTGCAGTAAATAATGTAAACAAGCAATAACAATTCTTTTTGGTATTTTGGTAAACACTTAGAGTGCAAAACTTGATTCTAATGCAATATTTATAAATTGTTGGGGTTTGACTTCACTAAACCTTCCTCTCATGCTTATCACTAAGTTCACAATAGTTATTATTCAGAATTTATCAATCACTCTCAAAAGTAACCAACCTTAATCTCTTACAAGTTGGCATTTAAGTTGCTAACTTAAACTATTAATCTCTTGCATAGTTTAACCAAGAAACCAGCTTTAAAAACAAGAGCTTAAGAAAGACCAATGACATTTACTCTATCTCTAGCAATAAGCACCATTAGCTGCTCTATTTCAAGTCAAAGGTTTAAAATCATTTCTCAATCTCTTAAAAACCTTAAGTTCAAGTTAAGGGTGATCAAGCCATAACAAGCATTATGCACAGAAAAAGAGCAATAAAACTGAATAACAACTTAGATTTATAGTTTAGAGTTTACACATGAGAATGAGTTTAGTTACATCAAACCCCAACAAGGGTGAGTTTAGCTACACATAGACATATAGAACTCTACAAATGATGAAGAAAGGAAGAAGCTTGATCTTGAAGGTTCCAGAGCTCTCTAGCCGCCACACAAACTCCAAGAATGATCCTCCTTACTTCTCTCCTCGAAAATTCTACTTTTTGGTCATAAAAGCTTTTGTCTTATATGAATAATGACATGTCAGCACAATCCACGCTAAGCGTAAGAGCCACGCTAAGCTTGGGGATAGGTCTGGAGTGAAATGAAGTTCTGGGACTCCCACACTCAGCCTCAGTTCCACGCTCAGCGTGAGGATTGAATTTTTGTTCCAGGGACTCTTTGCCAAGTTGAGGCTAAGCCTGGATCTGGGGCTTAGCCTGGGGACTTAACCACAAATTCCTTCAACTTCAAATTCACCACTTTGTGCTTAACTTCCTTCCTTCTTTCCTAGCTTTCTCCTAAACTACAAAACAACAACTAAATACTTGTAAGTTATCTAAAAACATGATTCAAAAATAAAATATGATCACCTAACAATTTAGATATGTTTTGAGTTAAAAACAAAGTCTAAAACAAGAAAAATTGATATAAGTGTTTCAAACTAGGTCATAAACTTAATGAAATCATAGCACTTATCACCTATTAATCCTTGTATAGGATTGATAAAAACTCGTTCAGTCATATTATTGTGCAGGTCACTTAACTTTAATTTGGAAAGAAATGTTTAAGCGGATTGCACCGTGTAAAATTTGGTAAATCGCAATTCAAAACTTTTCCATTTAACATAGCTGAAACTTTACAAAACAGCTTATAATTTTTTATGTTGATATAAATTTTTCTAGCAATGTTGGTAAGTAGATACAGAGTTTGCCGTGTCATAGGAAATTAGTCTCTTCCACTTATACTTTCTGTCATTGTATTTGAGAGCTATCTACATATAATTATATTAATTAGGAAAATTAATAGCATTATTTTTTTAATTCTTATTTTCTTATTTTAAAATTCTCTAAATGTGTTTAGTCTTATTTTGAATAAACTTTTTTCTCAAAGGCACTTGCAAAAGAAAAAAAAAATTGATTTGAGATTTTTCCATTACATAAAATCAACTTACACATTTAACTTTTATAAAACTCGTCTCTTTAACTTCTTCACAAACTAAAATGCATATTGGATTATTTAGTTTATGAAAAAAATTTAATTCATTTTACTATTTTTTTTCTTTTATAAATATTTATAAAGAAATTTATTCAAATAAGATCTTTAAAAAGTTATTTGAGAATCGAGAATTTTCTTCTAACACAGATGATAAGTAGATACTTAAGAAAGCAAAAGAGAAAAACAGCCATTTTGTCACAGAAAAGGAAAAAAGAAAAGATAATAACTACAAACCAAAACCAAGTTTAAGCGTACACATCCAAGTATTAAACCCTCTTGATCCGGGTTAGAATGGGCGATTTGATTTGGTCAGTGCAGTATTCTTATATCATATAATTTTCTTATATGCTCACCGTGGTCTGATTTAGGTTGAGGAGTGAAAGGGAAAGACTTTTGTTCCACAAGCGAGCATGTTTTTCACACCTTGAAAAGTCAGAGCTTATAAAATAAGTAGACTTCAATTTTCAAGAAGACTAAGACTATAAACTAACAGGGAACCTCAAATTATTCCAGGAAAGTTTTTTTTTTCTTTTTTAAATTTATCACTTTAATAACATTTTATAGAATAATCAATTCACAAATTTAATTATTGAATCAGCTCATATCACTTTGATAATTATGTGTGTCAATAAGTCTCAGTTTTATTTTTTATTTTATATCTAATAAACAAAAATTTTATTTTAATAATAGAGATTTTTTTCCCGTAATTTCATTATTCTTAGTTAATGGATAACACGGTGTTTGAGTCTTCCCTCTTCTTTCTAGTCCACCTTTTCAATTGTTTCCACTCATGCATGGTGCTCACCGCCGACACATACTAGGTCTTAATAAAATCATCAAAAAATTCAGAAACGAGTAGATACACGTAATGTAATTCATTACTCTTTTTTTTTATATATATTATTTATTATTACTATTATAAGAAGAAAGTACGATCTATGCAAAGTTCGTAGTTGAATAGGGTACGCGATTTCGTTGAGAGAATCATCTAATTAAGAACGAATTCAACAGAGTAGTTGGGTAAACGAAAATACAACCTAGGAAGACAGCTTCAAGTATTCCCATTGGAAGACAAAAGTAGGGCTACTATTTTGCAATTGTTTAATGCCTCTTTCCCTATCCAGTGTACTTAATTTATTGGCACCAAAACAATCATAGGTTTGTTACTTTCTATTATTCCTCGTTCGCATTCATCTGTTTATATATAGGGAAACTGTCTGGCGGCTTTGTATCTTTTACCAAACTCTCTTCTCTCTCACACACACGTACGCACAATCAACTGCAACACCTTAACAGTGTTATATATATAGTGTGAGAGAGTTTGTTAGGTTGAGAAAGATGAGAACCCCTAACTGTGACAAAAGTGGACTGAGAAAAGGAACATGGACACCAGAAGAAGACATGAAGTTGATTGCCTATGTTAACGAACATGGCCACGAGAATTGGCGCCAACTGCCCAAGCTTGCAGGTATGTGTACCATGTACACATGTTTAAGATTTTGAATTTAGGATATAGAGTATGTGTGTGATAATTATTTGTGTCAATTAGCAACCATAAATTTTTGGTAGTGTCAATTCAGGAATGAATCCTTTTATGTTATAAGTTTTACATGATCACATCATGTGTAAATTTTGTGTGTATTTTTTTTTTATATACATAAATTTTAATATAGTTTCGCCTATTTATTTTTTATGAAAAATGTGATATATGGTCACTTAAATATCAACGTCTTGAACCTCGTTTAGTTTTTAATTACGGTGTTTTAACATAAGGCAACTACAAAAACAGCCAATTAATAAACTGGGAGGGAGTTTAAGAACACAGATCTACTCTCCAGAATCTCCAATACGATCGCCAGTTTATGTTATATGTCTTATTCATAATGATCAATTCAAGGTCAAACATCAAAAGAGGAAATTACTTTCAAATTCTCCTGCTTGAATCCGTATAGAACCAATATAATTGTGCAATATGTTTTCAGGTCTTGCAAGGTGTGGAAAGAGTTGTAGATTGAGGTGGATGAATTATTTAAGGCCAGGCATCAAAAGGGGGAACTACACTGATGAAGAAGAAGAGACGATTATCAAACTGCACGCAAGGTTTGGCAATAGGTATGACACACCCTGAATTGTGAGAACTTAATTAACGCTCAACCAGAATATATAATCGGCATTGTTTCTTCAGGTGAAATTAGCTTTTGCATGGAGAAATTTCTATAATTCATCACAGTCAACATATTTTCTTATTTTTCTTATTTGTCCAAACAGAATTTTTAACTGGTATTCTCCTATATATAAGTATTTATAATTTCTTTCTAGTGATGAACACATATAATTAACAATATACAACACGTGTATATAAACCAAAGTTAATTTAGTGCAATTGGCTTCACTTGAAGGTGGTCTATGATTGCCTCTCACTTACCTGGAAGATCAGACAACGAGATAAAAAACCACTGGCACGCTCATCTTAAGAAGCGCTTTCAACACTATTCAGCAACAAACGAAAAAGCTGAATCTTCCCCGTCAAAGCAACAACACTCCCTAGTTGAATCCAATATTCAAGAGAAGGACTCCGTGGAAGTTTCTACAAGCCCTTTCCAAAACAGTTCTCAAGCTACTTCTCCATCACTGAGCGATTTTTTCTGCACAATAACGGAGCCTGCACCGGCCAGTAATGGGAATTTGGTTATTGATGACTTTGCTGATTTTGTGAAGAAAAACACAGATCCTATTGGTGCATATTCCTGGAAAGAACTCTACGAAATTTCCTACATCTCAGCCGAATTTCTCGCGCCTTTTGTGACATGAACCCGAAAGTTTTTGTCCAGTTTATGATGTTTGGGGGCTGTTGGAATAATATTGGCTTGGTTTTTCTTCTTTCGTTCTTTTTGTTTTCTCGGGTAAATTAGCATGCATAAACCTGCTTATTTTAATGAAAGGAGTATTGTGTATGAGACTAGGGAGAATTAATGGGTGATTAGGGAAAGAGAGAATGGATGTATGATAGATAATATACTAGGATAGAAAGAAAAGATAAAATGAAATGATAAGCATCAATAGTGTTTGTGATATTAAGGTATCTACATATACTTATCGTTTTTATATTTCTATAATGTGCTTGGATAGAAGATTATTCCAGAGAATTGTAAATTATAAGAATTTTAATTGTTTTTCTTTTATTTTTAAATTATTGTGTTTGGGTAATGAAATTAACAATTTTAATTTTCAAAATTTTATGTTTAGATAAGGTAATTAGATTTCTTCATTTCTTAAATTTTCTATTTTAATTAATGTTTAAAACTTTATATTTGAATAAAACATTTTAATTTCTTTTATTTATAAAATATTTTATTTAAAATAAATAAAAATTCATTTATAACTTATATTACTTAAATTAAAAAAAGTCAATTTTTTTATTGAACATGAAAAATAATTTTAACATTATTGCTAACTAAATTTTACAAATATGAGTAAACCTCTTGATATTTACTACAATAACTCTTAATATTAATGTTGAAGCTTTTACAAGATAAAATAAAGATTTTAAATATCAACATTTGTAAGAGTATTTTATGACATATTCTTCATTGAATTTCAAAGTATCACATACATAAAGAGGAACTAAAATCAAAGCTAATTCAAGGTATCCAAATTTCTACTTATTGACAAACTTACCTTAACTTTTTACATTTTACAATTTTTTTCTTTACTTAGAACCTTAATTTTGCTATATATACTGATGATACTATGCATGAATAGATCATAGAGTGCACTATAGATAGAAATTGATTTTTTTTTATCTCATTGGCAAAAGGTATTTTCAGGCATTCGAGAAACCTTAATTTTAATGAAATTGAATTTTCCTTTGATCTCTCTGTCTCTCTTTTTTCTTTTTACAATTCTTTTCTCAAGTTCTATAACTCTTCATATAATCTACAACATAGCAACTATACAATAATACAAGCAATATATCCCAATTTCTCTTTTATAGTTTACTACGGAACACAACATAATTATTGCTCCAATATACCATGAAATAACAGCAAGAAAGACGCATAATATAAACTATCACCACAAAAAAAAAATTGGAAATCAACAAGCTGATAGTAGCTTTGAAAGTAAGGAGGCTGATATCAACACATATGAAAAGAAAAAAAAAAACATGAATGGGAATTAACATTGGATAATATACGAGGAAACAATCCAAATGGTTCTAATAGCATTTTTATAAGATAATAAAAAAGGTGGAATGGGTTCCAGCATGGATGCTAGGTTTTAATTAAATAGTTCCACCCGCATCTTTAGTCATTCACCTAAAAAATCATTTAACCAAAACTTCCTCAATGTTTTTAAAACATTTAATATTACCTAAATTAAAACTTTCACCTCTTATCTTTCAATAATTAATCTTGGTCACTCCAAAGATATAACACACAATTGACACGCTCCTTATTCAATTTGAACACTAATTACAAAATAATAAACATGCACTACAACAAAATTTGTTACTAATGACAATTATTTAATGATAATAATTTAATTGCCGCCATATATAAAAATATTAATGGCTAATATATAATAGTCACTAAAAATATATTTATATTATACTAAAGTTTACTATTAGCGACAATTATTTATTAAAAAAAACTTAAGTCCCACAACGATTAGAGATAAAATAATTAAATAATATATAAGTGAGTAATAACTATCACCTTACACGTTCATTTTATAGGGTTGACTCCTAATTCACTATTCTAAATTAGTATCAAATCACCTATTATTACCAAATTCAATAGTGTTATAAAACAATTAGAGAACAACTTTCACCTTATAAATCTCACATTTCTTATTAAGAGATAAGACAATTAAAAAAATAAATTAAAAAATATATAAATAAAAGACAATCCTCATCTTACAAATCCCACATCGAGTAGAGATAAAAAAAAGTATATAAGTTATGAGTTTAGAAAAGAAAATTATAGGAATAAATTATTTAGAGTAAAGGAGACAATTGAAAAAAAAATAACTTTTAATAGCCTTTAAAATGGCTACTAGAATTGTCACTAAAAAAAATAAGTTTTTCTGACAATTTAGTAGATCTTTACAGGTATTTTATATAAATGCCGGTAATAGTATTAGTGATACTGGATACACTAGCCTTTATTTAAATGCTGGTAAAAAAAATAATGACTATTTATATGACAACTAAATAATAAGTTAATTGGCATAAAAAATTAATTTTGGTGTAGTGATATTTAAATTATGGTTGGAAAAGCAAGGAAGATTTTGGGTGACTAATGTTAATTACACCTCTCCTTGCAAAACCAAAACCCCTGTAGTATTCTTAGACATAACTATTTCACTGTCCTAGTTTATAATACCAAATTTCAATTCTGATATAATTGTTTCTCTCCATTTTCATCATTGTGAAATCTGATAAATCTGCAAAAAGAAAAATCATATATATATAATATGTACGTGTCTATAACAAGCAATAACTATCAACACCATGAACCAATTAATATATAATTTGTACAACCATTAATGTATAGTCCCTAAACCCTAAACCATTTCTGTTCTGCATGCACAATTACATCCTTAGAATCACATGTCAGAAACTTTTACCTATTATAATGAATATGTCCAAATCATAGCGCAACACCGAAAGAGAACTATCCGTCATCAAGTTTTTGGTTACGATATTAACCTTAAATTTGATGTTGGAATAATGTTTCACTCAACAAAGACAAGTTTCTATGATTTGACTTTAATCATAACCATAATTCATCATAGAACTTCCTATCATGCATTAGATATCTTAATAACTAAAACCATATATTATATAATTGCAATCAGAATTCTGAAAATCAAAATTGCTACAATGCAAACACATATTTATACCCAAACCAAATAAGCTAGTTAGGTAACTACAATGCAAGAAATACAGAGTACAATAAATCATCTTGCATAAATCACAACCACTTTCACGACGCACAAATATCCAAAACAATAAATTAAATACCACTTTAGTACAACTATTTAAAGTTGTAAAGATAGAGAATCCATAAAAATGGAAATCAAATTACCAAATATGTAAAAAAAACCCAAAAGTTTCCTCGATTAGAGAATACATCGTAGATGAGAAGAAACATAGAGACAAATAAGAGATAAATTAAAAATAAAACACAAAAAAAACTCTAGATATGGAAGACATCAGAAATTACAAGAAATGCATAGACAAATTATAGAGAAACAAACCAAGAATCCAGCATGCGAAATGTGACGAGAGAAGTCAAGTGAGAGAGAGAACTCAAATGAGGGAGATCGTGAGAGAGAGAGAGAGAGAGCTCGAATGAGAGAGGGCGCCAACAACTAGAGCAGGGAGCGAGCCAACGAGTGACAATGAGTGAAGACGGGAGGAATTTCAAAATTCTTATGTTTTAGATGGGATTGAAATCCTCCTGTTTCTATAATTAATTAAAATTATCGCATGAATTTCTAAAAATTTAAATCCCTTCAAATAATATATCCAAATGGATAATTTTATCACAAAAAAAATTGAAATCCTTTCTTAAAATACATTTCCTATTTAAAGTATTATATCCAAACACAGTAAAAGAAAATATAATTAAAATTTCATTCTATTTGTCTTTAGTTTTCTCATATCTAAGCTCCCAACCAATTTGAATTGTTATTAAGTCGTCCAGAATTCTGCCATTAACTGTAGATTTCATTCTAAGTTGGTCTAGTGTTCATTCATACTTTTCTATTCATGAATAACATGAAATTATTTCACTTGCTGCCCTATGCCGAATGTGAAATGCAGGATTAGAATAAAATCCTTTATGGATACAAATAAGAAGTATTGCTGAAAAGTCTACCCAAAAAAGTTCTTTATTTAATAAAAAATTTCAAAAACTCTCATAAACTTATATCTAAACAAATATATATGTGATGCCTTTTCCATGGTACTTGTCTTTGAGGATCTGAATTCTGAACCCAAAGTGTCTCCCTCTTTGTCATCAAATATACCAACCTAACTAATTCATAAAATATGCTTGGCTAAAAGTATGAAATCTCACAACCACATTGAGAAGAAAATTGGAAGGTGAATTTAATCTTTGTAAAACAGAAACGTGAACACTGCATAAAGCAGAGGGTCGGAGGATAAATATATTACAAATAGTGATAAAGGCTGATTTCTAAATAAGGTAGCAAATGATGCTCCATTATTTGAAATAAAACAATCCAAATTATAATTGATTTGCTGCACCAGATTTCCTGAATAGTGGTTGATTTGTTTTTGATTTGTAGTAATCTATTTCCTTAATAATAGCTGATTCTGTTTGCTCTTTATCTGTCAATTTAATCCCATTGATTGTGTCTTACTTGATATTATTAATACCCTCCCGCAAACGAGGCCGAGGTTGAAGGCAGAGTTTGGGACAAAAATGCATAAGTGTAGCCTTTGACATAGGTTTAGTAAAGAGATCTACAACTTGATGATTGGTGGGGACGTGGCGAGTGATAAGAAGATTAAGAGCAACTCGTTCACGAACAAAATGATAGTCTAGTTCAATATGTTTGCTTCGGGCATGAAAGACAGGATTGATGGTGAGATGAAGAGCACTAATATTGTCACAATAAAGAGTGGGAGGATAAGTAAGCGGGATGCGGAGGTCTTTCAAAAGGAATGTCAGCCATGTGAGTTCAGCTGCAGTATTAGCCATAGCCCTATATTCAGCTTCGGTGCTAGAGCGAGAGACGGTGGGTTGTTTCTTTGCGCACCACGATATGAGGTTGCCTCCAAGAAAAGTACAATAGCCAGTGGTACACTAGGACAAAAGAGGTATACTATGTCGGGTATTTTGAGCTTTTTACGTCAGAAAACATACCGACGTAAAAGCAGGAGACGTAAATTTTACGTCGGACCTGCAAAACCGACGTAAATTTACGTCGGACATTACGAAATCCGACGTAAAAATAGTAAAAAAAAACAAAAAAAAACATAAGAATGCAAGCAGAACGACCCGTTCTACTTAGAGAACCGGTCGTTCTGCATGCAGAACAGGCCATTCTGCTTGCAGAACAAACCATTCTGCTTCGTAGAACTACCCAAAAGAAAACGTCCACTACCTATACAAATAAAACAACCAAAAAATCGAATAAAACAGATAGCCAGAGTAGAAATGCGAAATAGAAAAGTGCTAACGAAACCTTGATTCATACCTGAGGAGCAACAACAATGTGCGAATGAGTAACAAAGAGTTCATCCCTCTGCAAAAGACAAAAAAAACGATTTAGTAACAAAGGAGAGGGAGAGAGTTTACAGAGAAAAAAACGAAAAGTGATGAAGAGTGAATGCGCGCGGTGTGCCTCGCGCTCTCTTATTCAAATTTGCGTCCTTTTTTATGTCGGACCTGGTAGGGTCCGACGTAAAATGTCAAATCTACGTCAGACACAACGTACCTCTGACGTAGATTTGACTTTTTACGTCAGACCCTACCAGGTCTGACGTAAAAAAGTTCGCAAAAATTACAAAAATGCCACCGTATTTTTTTTACGTCAGATTTTCGTATTTCCGACGTAAAAGGGGTGACTTAATATGCTGATTTTCCACTAGTGGTAGAACGTCGAGTGGTAGGACAACCTGCCCAATCTGCATCTGAAAAGGCAAAAAGATCAAGTGTCGTGTTAGAAGTAAAATGTAAACCTACATTAATAGTGCCTTTGACATATCGCAAGATACGCCGAACCATTTTGAAATGCATAGTAGTTGGAGCATGCATAAATTGAGACACATAGTTAACATTGTATGAAAGGTCAGGACGGGTAAAAGTGAGGTATTGTAAAGCTCCAACAAGCCCACGGAAGTGACTTGGATCCTCAAGCAAAGTGTGATTTGATGTGAACTTGGTCTTGGATTCAAGAGGTGTGCTCATCGGTTTACAATCAACCATGTTAGCTCGGTCAAGGATAGTTAAAGCATAATGTGATTGAGATAGATGAAGGCCATCATCTGTTGGAAGTATCTCAATTCCTAGGAAGTGGTGAAGAGGCCCCAAGTCCTTCATGGCAAATTCAGATTGCAAGAGATTAATAAAGTTAGAAACGAGGGTGGTGGAGGATCCTGTGAGAAGTATGTCATCAACATAGAGAAGAAGAATAATAGATCCAGAATTAGTGTGAGAAATAAATAAGGAAGGGTCAGCCATGCTACAAAAAAAAACCATATTTAAGAAGAAATGAACTAAAGCGATCAAACCAGGCCCGAGGTGCTTGTTTGAGGCCATAAAGAGCCTTTTGGAGCTTGCATACATGGATTGGGGAGTTAGGATCAGCCATTCTAGGAGGTTGTTCCATGTATATATTTTCAGAGAGAACACCATGTAAAAAGGCATTTTTGACGTCAAGTTGATGAATATGCCATTTCTGAACAAGAGCGACAGTGATGATTAATCGGATGGTTCCTAGCTTAATTACTGGAGAAAAGGTTTCAATATAATCCACTCCATCAACTTGGTGGTATCCTTTTGCAACAACTCGAGCTTTGAGGCGATCTAGAGATCCATCTGGTTTGAGTTTGGATTTAAAAACCCATTTAGAGCCAATGACATGCATATTAGAAGTTCGAGGAACAAGTTGCCAAGTTTGATTTTTGTGTAAAGCCTCAAGTTCTTCACCCATGGCAGCCTTCCACCCAGGATGGGATAGCGCTGAACGAATGTTGTGCGGGTTGCGTGGGATGTCCTCAGAGCAGGTAGAAAGTAATGCATATTTTGGATTAGGCTTTACTATTCCGCGTTGTGAACGAGTAACCATCGGATGCAAAGGTAGATCTTGTGGTTGTTGGGTTTGTGTTGATGAGACGGGCTCATGTGAAGAAGGTGAGGTGGGAGACCTAAATTCAAGCACATGTTCAGATTGTGGAGTACTCATAGTGCTCAACTTCAGGATGTGGGGTTTGTTCCGGTTGAGTGATTGACTCATGTGTGATGCCAAGTTGATCCAGAGAGGATGGTAGTGGATTGATAGAAGGGAGAGAAGCTGCAACGGGAAGGTGTGCAGTAGAAGAGCGTATCAAGGTTGTGGGTAGCGGACTTAAGCATGGTGAAGTAGACGGAGGGGCTGACAAATCTGCACAAGAGTCAGAGTTAGTGTGAGGTAACCAAGAGTCAAAAATACTAATGACATGTTTTGTAGTAGGTGGAGCATTATTTTGGCTAGTAGGCTTCTTATATGGAAATATTAACTCATCAAAAACAACATGTCGAGAGATGAAAAATTTCTTACTAGGAGGGTGAAAACACTTATATCCTTTATATTTATCACTGTATCCAACAAAGACACAAAGAGTAGTTTTTGGATCAAATTTGTGGCGTCGTGTGTCCCAGGTGTAAGGGAAACATTTAGACCCAAACACTTGAAGTGAAGTGTAGTCAGGGGGTGTTCCATGCAAAGCAAAATATGGAGTTTCAAAATTAAGGGAAGATGATGGAAGCCTATTAATCAAGTGGAAAACTGTAGTAAAAGCTTCAACCCATAGAAACAAAGGAGCACCACTATGAAACAACATGGTCATACCTACTACATCAATTAACCCTTTATTCTTTAGCAATTGTAGAGCTATAGTTTGAGGATGTCCTAGGCGTTGATGCCAAGTGTCTGCTGATCCAGATTTGAAACGATGAGAGTAATGCAATTCAGGTGAGGGAGAAAGTACATATAGATCACCCTTGCGCCTCCCTGTGATCATTGGTTTCCCTGTTTCTCGTTCCTTAACACAAAAATCAACATTAGAAAATTCACTATTAACAGGAAATTGCTTAGTTAATTGACTTATAGAAAGTAGATTCTTTGTTAAGGAAGGAACTAGTAAGACATCATGAAGGGGTAGAGAAACATTCCTTTGCTTGATGAATGAGTCTCCAGTACCAAGAATTGGTAGAGAAGAACCATCACCAATAAGGACAGAATCTGTACCTGAATATTTTTTAATGTTATTAAGCATACTCGGTTTACCTATCATATGATTGGAGGCTCCAATGTCAGAGGTCCATTTTGTTTTAGCTATTGTGTTATCTAGGGTGAGTGCAGCTAGAGCTTGTGGTATATCATCAGATTGAGTTGGTTTCTTAGGCACCCACCAACATATTTTTTCTATATGACCCATCTTGCCACAATACTGACACTTCTCATTTCGATATAGCTCGCGTTCTGTAGATGTCATACGACGTGCTCCCGGTGGCGGGGGACGTGTCTGCTGAGTGGTCACGATAGAGTGAGTTCGAGTTTGATTACTTGGTGTTTGGGCATGAAATCCTCGCCCGATTGATGTGAAAGATTGAGAAATCCCACGATTTTGTGAGGAAGACTGGTGAGATCTTTGTTGGTGTTGGCCATAGAAAGCCATGTGAGGAGTAAGTGAGTTTTTCATATTGGTGTGGCTAGAGAACCAACTACGTCGCTGATCAAGGCTCTGGAGTTGCGAGATTAGTTCAGAGTAAGATGGCCTAAGAGGCTTTAGCATTGTTGTTGTGAATGTTTCATAGTCAGGACCAAGGCTAGTGAGGAGGTAGAAAAATTTTTCCTTATCTGGGATAGGAATAGCTACTAAGTTATCACATAGGCCTTTAAAGATGCGAATGTGTTCTCCAACAGTGCGATCATCCTCTTTGCGGAGATATGTAATTTGTTGATGGAGCGTGAATTCACGTTGTTGAGAATCTTCCGCGTATGCATCCTTAAGTGCATCCCAAACTGCATGGGATGTTCTAGGTCAATAACGAGGCCAAGAGCTTCTTCAGAAAGTGTTCTGATTATCCATCCTCGGAGAAGACGATATGCCTTGCGCCAGGTGACAAATTCGTTAGTTAATTTTGGGGTAAATATTTCTGAGTTTGTAGTGTTATTGGAATCTGGAGTGGTGTATTGAGTAGGGGCAGGATCTTCATTTGTGAGATGTCCCACCAGATCTTGACTTTCTGCAAGTGCTAAAGCTTGTTCACGCCACAATGGGTAGTTTGCTGGTGTGAGTTTGAGGGTAATGAAATTACCAACATTGAGAGATAAGGATGTCATGGTGTTCACAAAGGCTCTTGATACCAAGAAGAAAATTGGAAGGTGAATTTAATCTTTGTAAAACAAAAACGTGAACACTGCATAAAGCAGAGGGTGAAAGGATAAATATATTACAAATAGTGATAAAGGCTGATTTCTAAATAAGGTAGCAAATGATGCTCCATTATTTGAAATAAAACAATCCAAATTATAATTGATTTGCTGCACCAGATTTCCTGAATAGTGGCTGATTTGTTTTTGATTTGTAGCAATCTGTTTCCTTAATAATAGCTGATTCTGTTTGCTCTTTATCTGTCAATTTAATCCCATTGATTGTGTCTTGCTTGATATTGTTAATACATTGTAGTTACTGATTTTGGAGTTAAAGAAGGATGTTGTGATGCAGCCAACAATTGTTTGAATTTAACTACATTTCAATTCCGACCCAAATTGTTGTATTTCAAAATAATGAGACAATTGTAAAAATTAAGAATTGTGTTATTATTGGACAATCACTAGTGCAAATGGGACATTCTATGACCAGTATTTTGGTCATTCTATGTCAGTTTGGGACATGATATAGATCCCGACGACATAGAATATTGTCTGCATATTTAATGATGGGTCAATATACACATATAAAGTTCATTTCCTATATTGGATGGTTAATGTCCATCATAATATGGGGTACAACATGTTGAGGATTATTTGATACATTGCCAACCACATTCTATATTCACATTCTATGACAAGTAAAAGTCGTACTTGTCATAGAATATGCACACTCTATGAGAGATAACATCACACTTGTCATAGAAGACATTTGTTCATTTATTATAACTTTCTATTCTCTCCCCTTTTTGGCATCCATCAAAGGAGGGTTGCACAAGTCAAAAGACTTCCTTACGTCAAATTTGAATAAAAGGTATAATATAGAGTAATGGTTTGATAGATATGAACAAAAGGTTTGTAATCCCATATCCCAAAAAAATGTACTTCTCTTTTAAATACTTATTAATGCCCCACATCATGTATTTCTCAAAAATACATGGTGCACACTAATGTAGAAAGAGATGACTTTTCTCACATGAAGCTCTGTAAATGACCCCTAATGAAGGATTAAGGAATATATAATCTAATATTTTCTTATCATCTCACTCACTTTTCTTTTGGAGGTAGAAGAACTATACTTATGCTCTCTGAATTTTTTTGGAAGTTATAAAACAATTGAAAATATTTGAATTTTAGGCTTCTATGTTTCTTGTCCACACTTATTGAATAGTTTTACTTTTATGGGAGGTTTCACAAACTCCCCTAGACACTACAAGAAAAATCAACATTATTTACAGAAGAAATTCGTAGATAAGCATGATCATTCTTGACACAATTCATCTTAGGGCTCAACGTCACAATTCGTAGAATCTCATTTTGGCTCAGTCCACCTAAAACCCAGTAAATGACCCACATGCAATCATATTTTTCACATATACACAATCAATACCGCTCATTTCCAGCATGACATACAGCATCCAACCTTCATAATTCAAGAATTACCGAGTTCTTTTCCATACCACCAAGAAACCAAAAATTCATTTACAATCCATTAACTCATCTTAATTCAATCAAAGCAGCCATAATGAAGAAATTACAAAGGCAGAACAATAATTTCAAAACAATAATTGTCAACCACAAGCTTCTCTTACCTCTAGAAGCTCTAATAGAGAAGAGATAGGGAAGCAAGAAGCAAACTCTGCTTGGTTTCGACTCGAGATCCTCAACTATGAAATCCTAAATCTCCCACTCAATCAACTCTGGTAAGATATAAGGAAGAAAGAATAAAAAGAAGAAGAAAGTTTCTCTGGCTCTAAAGATCTTCTCTCTATCTTCTCTATAATTTTTCTTAAAACATGATCTTATGAGATTCACGTCTTAAGAAAAATTTTATATACCTTTCTTTAAGCTGAACAAACTTAAATATAATCTAACTCAATCACCTCAAAGACAACTTAATTGTCTGGCCCCTGCACTCCTAAAGCTTTAAAATAACATCCTAACAAGAAAACAACAATTAATCATATAATTCACATAATTAAATAAAACATATAAACATATAGTGTTACAATTGATTTGATAGAAAATACATTAAAAAAAATAGGGTGAAATTTATAATTGATTGGTAAAGTAGAATTAGATGAAAAATAAAGGAAAATTGATATTTTATGTAGTTAAATTTGTATGTATGTATAAATAATATATATAATTATTATTTTATCATTCTCTATTTATTCACATCTATTTCTATGTATATGAACATAATGCATTACTAATTTTATCACATTTCAATATAGTAATTTTCATACATAATGCATTACACATGGGATGAAGTTTTGTTTCTTCAATCACATAAGCTTATATAATAAAAAAATAAACATATGTCATTTTTGTCTTTTCTGTTCAATTCTACAACAACCCCTTCATCTTAAAGGGTACATTTTTAACCCATAAAACTCACTATCTTCTCCATTCAACACCCATTAATCTCCTCTCTCAAGCACAAGTGTTTTTTTTTAATATACCTTCTAATTTATTCTCTTCCATGAAAATGCTTTCTAAATTCACCCTACCAAGCAGTGTAAAGAAAATAAATACATTGAATATATATATTTTTAATAACAACAAATCAAAACTATTAATTATAAAAGTGAAATAACACTAGCCTCCTCTTAAAGTATGTTTAAATGATGCAAATCTCTTCTCTAATTTTTAAAAATCATTCCTCATCATTAATATGACCTCATTCATTAAAGTGAAAGAAAGAGAAAAAAATAAAAATTAATTCTTATTCTGTCAATCATATATAAATCTATATTTTGTTTCTGAATTATGTACAATATTTTATTTTCTTTATGAAAATTTTCATTATTCTTCAATTTTGAAAATAATAATTTCTTAGTTTTTAATTTAAAATTATTCTTTGAAATTAGTATATTTTTTTTAAAATTAAAACACACATAATATTTCGGATATAATTTAAGAGTTAAAATTAAGTAAATGATCAAGTCTTATTCACTTGTTAATACTTGTATTAATAATTTTCTTTTATCTTAATAGTACATAAATAGTGTTATTTTATATAAGGAGTTATATATACGACTTAAATAAATAAATAAGACTAATATTTATTTAAAAACGAAAGAAAAAGTGTGTATCATTTTAAAAAAATCTCAAAAGAGTTTATTCCAATCTTCTCATTATAAAATGCTTTTATCTAAGTGTTAAAATATCTTAGCCTTTTTGGCCATTCTAAATTAAAAGAAATTAAAAATATCAAAAATAAAAATTTTAAAAAACTATTTATCGAAATAAATAGTTTGTGCCAATATAACACCAAATTAAAGAAAACATTTTTGGAAGGTGGCATTTTCTGAACATAAAATATTTTAACAGAAAATGTCGAGAAGATAAACATTTTTTTTCAGGTCCCATCATGAATAGGTTGAACTAAAAACACTTACCCCTAAATGTTTTCTATTCAACAAAATTTGAATAATAAACGTCTCTTTCTTGAACATTTTCTATTCAAATATAAAAAATGTTTTCTTTAATCTGATATCAAGTTGGTACAAATTATTTATTTCAATAAATAATTTTTAAAAAATTTTACTTTTAATATTTTTATTTCTTTTTAATTTAAAATGGTCATAACTTCAAATATCTCTCCCACATTGGGAGACTTGTGGGACATTCCCACGCAAGAATTAGCCGTGACAATATTATTAGTCTCACTTGCAATGTATGTACTATGTAACTTAACAAAATCGTGACAGCCTCATTTGCAATATATGTATTATGTAGCTTAATAAAATCGTGATAATAGTATTAGTCTCAGTTGCAATGTATGTTATTACAAGTACTATGTAGCTTAGCAAGATCGTGACAATAGTATTAGTCCTGTTCTTACCGGAAATCTGCTATAGAGATGATCTTCCGAGTAAGATTGGTGAGCCTCCTTCGCTGGTACGCTTGATGCTCCAAGATGGGGGTGGTACCTGCAAAAGAGACTCCGATGCTAAAGTTAGTGTTTGTGAGAATATTAGTCTCGTATAAATAATGCACGTACCTTAGTATGAATTAGGGTTTTACTGGGCCTTGGGCCCGAGATCAGTTATGACATATTTGGATGACGAGCTGACGTCACATAGCGCGTGTCCGAAGTCGTCTTGCGCTGTGATACCGAGCTGGGAGTTCGGCTTCGCAGTACGGATAGTACACTAGCCCCCCGAGCTCCGAAGACCGTAGGTCAAGGAGTTAAGACCGAGCTCGTCAGGAAACAGTGACCTTTCGCGTATACTTGCCTATCATGATGCCATGTGTCATGACCGAGCTGAAGAGCTCGGCAATAATGAGTTTACTGCTTGGTTAGGCTGGTAAACCTTTGACCGAGTCAGCAGATTGGTGAGGGACAAGTCGACAACTCGGCTGGCCAGTACAAGTCCCACTTGCAATATATGTACTATGTACGTAGCTTAATAAAAGGGTGACAATAGTATTTGTCTCACTTGCAATGTATGTTATTACAAGTACTATATAGCTTAACAAAATTGTAACAATATTATTAGTCTCACTTGCAATGTGAGTACTATGTAGCTTAACAAAATCGTGACAATAATATTAGTCTCACATGTAATATATGTTATTGCTAGTACTATGTAGCTTAGCAACATCGTGACAATAGTATTAGTCCCACTTACAATATATGTACTATGTAGCTTAACAAAATTTGTGATTCAAAAGGTTTCGTACATGTATATTCTTATACCTATCCTTTATGATTGTAGTAACGATACATTCTCCAAAACGTCTCCAAATCATCTTCCAAAAATATTAATATTTTTTAAAAAATTTATTGTAAAATAATTATCTGATTTAATTTTTTATAATTTAAATTAATATTTTAATCATTCAAAATGAATTTTGGAACACCTTTTGGACTATCATTTTTTCTTATGGCTACTGTTCCCACTTCCCATATACGTACCTTTTGTCAAAAACCAGATTTGTGATTGACAAAGTTGAGTATGATAGGGTGAGTCAGAAATTTAGTTTGTGGTAGTACTGAGAATTATTTTTAATACTCATATATAAATACTTTAACGTTTTAATATAATAAAAACTTTTTAAGGAATACGTTAAAATATATGATATTTAATTAAGATTTTTTTTAAAAATCTGTCGGTATTAAAAATATATAAAAATTTTAATAAATTATTTTAAATTATAAATTTTGTGAAACTTTTATTTAAATTTATATATAATTTATTTATCTAACATTTTGACAAAAAAAATTTAAGTTTTGCATGACGTTACTTATTTCTCTTCCTCTTCTATTTTATCTGTCTCTCTTCTTTTTCTTTGTCTCATCTTTTCTTCTCTCTTCCTCTCTCTTCTCTCAATTTTTTCATCTCTTTTATTTATTTATTCTTCTTCTTTTTTCTACTTTTTTAATCCAACAATATTAATGTATAGTTTATTAATATTTTAAAATATTAAATATTATCAATAATATGAATGAAATAATATTAACTTTTTTTTGAAGAATATTTTTTAACATATAGAGGATTATAAATAAAAAATATTATTTAAAAAGATATGAAATTAAAATTAATTACTTATTAAAAATTATATTAATTTTATTTTTTTTTTAAAATTTTTTTAAAATTTTTTTTTAAATTTTTTTTTCTTAATTTATATATTTTTTAAAAATCTATATTATTCTTTGAAATCTTATAAACTCCTTTCGAGTCTTATAAATTCTTATATATAAATTTATTAAAATTTTATATTACATAATTTTGACATAAAAATATTTTATAAAAAATCTTAAAAATCATTTATATGTATCGACCCGTTCCATTTCTTGTCTAATGAGGTGTTATTCTTGGTTCACATAATTTGGTGTGTAAATGTGAATAAAGTCTTACAATAAATAAAAATAAGTATGAAAATCAATATATAAATAAAGAAGACTCATAAATTTAATATTTTTAAGATTATATGAGCTTGTTTATGATGTTTTACCTTCTTATATTTCCATATCAAGTGATATAATAGTTAACAGGTTTAACATAATGACCTCTTGCGTCAAATATCAAGTATTATTATAATCGATGATTTGATATGATAATCTTTTATGTCAAAAAGTATTTTTGATAAATCTTTAAAATGCTTATTAGCAACAATGATATTTGAGAAAACTCAGACTTGAGAATTTTTTTTTTGTTAATATACAAATGTGATTTCGAATTCTAACATAATAATAAAAAAAAAACAAGTCATAAACTTTTAAGTTTTTTTATTAGACGTGATATTAAATTCACTTGTAAAGTTTGATTTGATCGTCAATCATCGATAAGTGCTTCCTGATATTTATTTAACGCTTGTCTCCCCAAGTGGTTGCGGAGCCTCAAATTTGGAAGAATTAAGACACATTTTGTTGTACAGTACTTAGTTCACATGGAAGGAATATGAGGATAGGAATGAATGAATTGACAAAGTAAAATTTTTGTGGGGCCACAATGTTGTCCACATGGACCACATCGGCATAGCCGCATTAGATTTTACAGTCCACATGCCAATGAATAATGGATGTGTTATACATTTCATCTTATCAGCCACCACATCCACATGCATCATCTAAACTGTCACCGAAGTTGGTATGTTTCCGTTTTCAAAAAAATCACACCGACACTAATCGTCCTATTTTATCCGACTAAATTAATTAATGAATTATTTGAGCTATATTAATAAATTCATTCAGAATTAAACCATTTTTATAAATAAGTTTAGAATTGATTTAAAATCAAATTAATTTTAAGAATTAAATCAGTTTTTTTTTATAAATATTTTTCTTCTAAAATTATAAACAAAGTCATGATTAATACATTTACTACTAGAATTTCTTTTATTACATGCGATTTTTCTTGTGAATTTCTCTTAATATATTCACTATTATAAAAATTTGTAGCAAACCTTCCTCCTACAAATTTTTCTGCAAAATTTTATTTTCATGTAATATCTTCGTGGATAATATGTTTCTGCGAATTTTAAAATTCACAAGAAATTTTCCTGCGAAAAAAATTCGCAGGAAAGTTTCCCGTGAAATTTCCTGTGATTTTTTTGCAAAAAAAAAATCAAAGAAATTATTTAGAGGTACTTTTTGTACAATTTCTATTAATAATTGTTCAACTTTCAAATACTTACAATGAACTCATTTGAAACAAGTAAATTATAGGTCTAACACTCAATCATACAAAATCAACTTGTAAGGTGAGTAATGCCTCAACTTATATACTCTTTAATTATTTTATTTTTAATCGATGTGAGACTTGAGGTAAATCTTTTAATTCTTAAAGTTATAAATTTATATATATATATATATATATATTTTATTTTTCATGCGAATAAAATTGGCAGAAAAATCTGCAAGAAAAGTTACCTGCAAAATTTTTCTACTATTTAGTAAACATTACTTGCGAATTTATTTTTACAAGAAAATTTGCAAGAAACAAGATAAAATTCTTACAACATTTTTTACAAATTTTTACCATGAAAAAAATGTCTATGATCATTAAAATTGTAGCAAAATTTGCAAAAAAAAAATTGTGGATTATATTTCATAAAAAAATTTGTAAGAAATTTTTATAAATTATTTTTCACAAATAAATTTACAAAAAAAAATTGAAAAATTATTATTGCAAGAAAATTTGCAAAAAAAAAAATCTGTGAATATTTTTTTGTAAGAAAATGACACTTTTCTAGTAGTGATTCTTGAGAAATAAATTTAAAATATTTTATTATTTAATTCAAAGACTAATTAAGTAGATAAACACATTATAAAAGGTAGAAAATATATAGTTTTTTTACCAACCTGACCTAGTAGCCTGGTCGAGTTAGTGAGCTTGTCCAAGAACAACCAAGTAAACAAGCTCGATCAAGAGACAAAGACATCAGAATGTCATATTGGCTTATAAAAGTCACATCATCCATCAGCCACCGCTAGAAAGATAGGTTATGATCTTGACACCAGATCGCAATTATCGTGAAATCGATAGATAATGATGACCCTAAGATTACCAAGATACATGCATTATATATATATATATATATATATATATATATATATATATATATATATATATATATATATATATATATATATATATATATATAAGAGATATCTACATTGTTAAGGACTAACTTAGGCATCAGAATCTCTCTTGCAGGTATTCCCCCATTAGAACCATCAATCCACCAAGCAGAGGAGACTTGACAATCTCACAAAGGAAGGTTGGCACTAAACCACCTCAGGTGAGAACAGATTATTTATTAAAAAAATTTTAAAAAATAAAAGTTTACATAAAAATAACTATATTAAAATATGATAGAATCGATAATACATTATATTTATATACGTAAAAATAAACAAAAATAAAGAATGAAAAATAAGATGGTAATTATATATATTATTTATTTTTACATAAAAATTTAACTATATAAAATATAATTTTAAAATACAATCTTTTTTTATATATTTTTCTTCTAATTTTACTTTATAAATTAATTATAAATTTCATTCTTTTTTTTTTTTTACATATTTCCTATCAAATTATTTCTCAATTTTTGTTTTTAATTTCTCCTCGCCTCTCCTAGCAGAGTAAAAATCCACGTGTTTTTACTAAACAGACACTGATTCTAGAAATATATATGTGCGAAACCTTTTCAATCACAAATCAAAATTTATACTAATATAAATTATATATATAAAAAAAAAAAAAAAAAATTGGTGCCCCTCTAGCTAAAAATGAGACCTTGGACGATTGTCCACCTTGACCGTGCTCAAGGTCACTATTATCTTTGAACAATACTCTTCAAGCTTCAATAATTAAGTATTTTTTTATAGAAAAGTCTCTTAAAACTTTAAATTATAAGATAAAATTATAGTTGTTTTATAATCTTACTCACAAGATGTAATACAGCAACAATCAAGTACAAAGTTTTTTTACATAATGAATTTTCAATGAGTATCTATATGTGTTCCATCTCTCCTTGTTCATTTTGAATCTTCAAACATTTTTATATAGGTATTTTGAAGAAGAGAAACATTGCAAATCTTTGAAATTCTCTCATAGGATTACTTTATCTTTCTTTGTCTTTTTTCATTGTAAAATAAAATTATCTTTTGATTTAACATGTATTGTACATATTATAATTAAAATTTAGATTTAAATATGTTTTTAATCCCAACAAATATAGCAAAATTTGACCTTTTGTCCTTGTAAAAAAAATTCTTTATTTTTATCCCAAATTACTTTTTTTGGTCCTTACTGTGATCTTTTTTAATTATTAAAAGTTTAAGTGATCATTTTGATATTTTATTAGTGGTTAATTTTAAAAATTATAAAAGTGGGTGGTTTATTACATATAAATATAACTTATTATAATTTTACATATAAAGGAATACCGTATGTTTTAATATAAATTATATTTTTTAAATTTATATAAATAAATAGTTTTGCACATATGAATTATATTTTGTGTTTATGAAAAAAAAAATTATATTGTTACACATCATTATTTTTAATTGGTGATAATTTATATAAAAATTGTTAAATTTAATTTAAAATATATATGTGATAAATACAAATTGAAATAGATAAACAAATTGAAAAAAAAAAACTTAAAAACCCTTTTCGTTGCAAGAAAATTCTTAAAAGCACTATCTTTAAAAACACCTTCACCCAAGATAATTATTAATATTTAATAGATATAGGTGAGTTATCTACTTTATAAACCCTACACTCTCTCATTCATTTTCATTTGAAAACTCTACTTTGATTTAAAGGTGAACTTCACCCCCTTAAGGTGCAAATGTCTCTTATATTTTTCATGTTAAATGAATGATCTATTGTTTAACAACAATAATTGAATATTAAAATGATATATATATTTTATTTTCAAAATTCAAATGTTACACTGAAGCATGATTTTTATACTTCCATTTTTTTTATATTAGTATTTTTTTCAATTTTTTATCTCTTTCAATATATATTTTTCATATATATTTTAATATTTATTAAAAAATACTATCATTAAATATAAAAATAATTTTGTATCACAATATAATTTATTTATTGTAAATCAAATTATAATTTACGAATTCAAAACTATTTATTATAAATTTTAATTATAATATAATATATTAATAAAAATATTTATTTATGATAACTTTCGTTATATAAAATGAATAATTTTTACTGCCTAGCTCAGTTAGACCAAGCTGACCTCGTATCTAGCTTGGACAGGCTAAGAAGGACATTAACTCACCCATACTTGGTTCAAAAGGTAAAATCTAAGTGGTTTCACCCTAATGATTACAAGAGCACATCTGCGCAAATATCACTTAAAATCCTAGGATCACATTAACTACCATGATATATCTCTAAAAACCATGGAACTATATCTCTTATCTTAAAGATAAAATCAAACACCTATTTGTGGGCAATAGATATCCTTCTAACCTGAATTCTATAGTCAATTTAGACTTTTCTCTAACTTGAGCTTAAGAATATATTTGTCTTTACATGTGTTTTGTTATCAGCAACTAGAGTACGGAGAACATCATCTCTTCCATCATAGTACCTATTGTAACATCCTAATTTTTTTTTTATCTTAATATTATTCTTTTTAATTGTTTTCCAAAATTAAAAGTTTTACATCAACTAAAAAAATGACATATAAATACTATATTTTTTCAATCTCTAATTGTTTTCCTAGAATTAAATCTCACATTGAGAAAAAGAATAATACATAAAGAGTATATATATTAATTTAAGATAAATTAACTTTGATATTTTTTATCTAAATTAAGTGATGACTAACTTAAAATGTCTTCAAACTTAAAAGACTTTTAGTAGAAGCCGTGATAATTGCTAAATATACATACAATTTTTATTCAATTTAGGCAAATTATTAATATATTTTATATTTCTAAATCTTGCTTTTTTTGTCACAAAATACTTAGTAAAGAGTTAATTATATTTTAGGATTTAATTATTTAAATATTAGATATTTTAATATTTTTCTTTATTGAGATATAGCACAAGGGAGAAAATAATTTGAAAGTTACAAGTCTCAAAGGATAATCAACACTTCAAAGACTAACTAGACACGCTCTATGTGGGAAAAACTCACTTAAAGCATCCAACAATTTGCTCTGAGCGAGTTGAGTTAGAAAGCAACCCCTAGAGATAGTATCAACAAGCATATACTACTCATTTTGAGCAAGTAAAATTCACTCAAAGCAACTGTAAGAAAGCTTTGAGTGAATGAAGTTAATTAGAAAACAATCTTGGAGAATCAAACAAGCTCACTCAGAGCGTGCTACATGGACACTCTAAGCGAGAAAAATTCAATCGGACCCACCATAAAAGCACTTTGAGCAAGTCAACACAGAGAGCACAACTTGGAGCTTCTTGTGAGAGCGTTTTTATAATCACGAATCAATCAAAGATCTCTCTTATCTTGTGTAATCCTTAATTAGTTATGAGCACTACAAGAAAAATATTGATTTCTAACTGAAACAAGTAAATTTTTAACGGATTTTTTTTTCCAACGGATTTAAATCCTTCGGAAAAAGTGGCGTCGGAAAAAAAAATCTGTCGAAAATAATTTAATCTGTCAGAAATTTTTGACGAAAAATTCCATCGAAAATTTTCGACGGAAATATCCGTCGAAAAATTCTATCAAAAATTTTTGACGGAAATTATAATTTTTTTTAATTTTAATAAATTTATTAATGTAACAACCCTCATATTTTGCCTCTCAAGGGTTCTATTTTACAACATTTCACTGTTTAGCGTGTTTTATAATTTTTGACGGAATTTTTTGTCGGAAATTATATATATTTTAATTTTTAATAAATTTATTAATGTAACAACCCTCATATTTGACCTCTCAAGGGTTCTATTTCACGACATTTCACTGTTTAGCGTGTTTTTTTCTTATTTGCGCAATTTATGAGAAACTTCCTAGAATGTCACCCATCCCTGTACTACTCTAGGTCAAACACGCTTAACTGTGAAGTTATGATGAGTAAGCTACTGAAATGTATATATATGTTGTCAGTATAACTTGTACAAATTAATTCATTTAAGTCATCATCAAATATACAATCTCATACTTGTACTATAATAATAGTATATAATAATTTTATATTACGAATAATAATAATAATAATATATTTAATTATTCTTTATTTATATGTACTTACTTTTATAATTAACATCTACTTATTGCTATTTAAAATTATAATTTAAATTATTTAATTTTATAATTTATAATGATAATATATATAATTTATAAAATTATAAATATTTATTTAATACATACTTATAAACTAAATTTTAACATTTTAAATAAATTATTAATTAATTTAATATATTTATTTACCTTAAATCAAACATATAAAATTCAAAAAATGTATTTATCCTTGTTTTATTTTCTAATTATCAATCATTAATAAAATACTAACCTAAAATCTTATCTAATTATATCATAATATTCTCATATCAAATTTAAAACCAGATCTTAGTTATACAAAAATATTAAGATCATATAGTAAATTGTCAATAAGATTTTAGTTAAATAATTTAAAATAATTAATGTTTCAATTATATTATTAATTAAAAAATAATTTATTCCAAAGCTAATTAATTTTTTTATATTAATTATTAGTAAAATTTAATAACTTTTAATTTAACAATTAATTGGATCGATGAAATTCAACATACACTATGAGTTATTGAGTGGAATAACTTTACCAAGAGTTATTTTGTAAGTTATCTTAAATCAAACATATAAAATTAAAAAAATGTATTTATCCTTGTTTTATTTTTAAATTATCAACCATTAATAAAATATTAACTTAAAATCTTATCTAATTATATCATAATATTTTCATATCAAGTTTAAAACCAGTTCTTACATTTTCGACAAATATAAATTTGTCTGAAATATTCCATCAATAATATAGTTTTTCCTACAAAATTTTTCTCATCAAAAATATAAATTTTCCGACAGATTTAATTTTGTTTTATAAGAAATCATCTTCGATTAACATAACATTTTGTATATATGATTTAAGAGTAAAGAATTTTCAATTTAACGGTTGGATTTACAAAATTCACATTTAATATAAAGTTATTGAGCGGTGTAATACTTAGTAAAATTTACATCGGTGTAATTATAACCCCCCTCATATATATATATATATTAAATGTGACTTTTACTAAATATTACATCACTATATAACTTTATATTAAATGTGAATTTGGTAAATCCAACCGTTAGATTGAAAGTTCATATCTCTTAGATTATATATACAAAATTTTATATTAATCCAAGATGATTTGATACTTCATTTATATAAAACAAAATTGATGTAATATATTCATTTCAAAATACACTAAAATATCAACACTTTGATTACCTTCTAGTTGTTGTTCAATTTTAACAAAATTTGATATACACGTATAAAGTGATATGAACTTTCAATTTAACGGTTGGATTTACAAAATTCACATTTAATATAAAGTTATTGAGCGGCGTAATACTTAGTAAAAGTTATACCGATATAATTATAACCTCCTATATTATATATATATATATATATATGTAATTTTAAGCTTATTACTTCTAGAAAATAAAAAATTTATTTATTTTTTCTAAAATATAAAACTACTATTTATGTTAAATAAACTAATATATGCACTAATTATTTAATAGAAAACTCATGAAACACACAAATATGAAAATATTCACACTTGAACTTGCTTATTATAATTTTAAAGACAATATACTAACATCTCTAAGTAGTTTATAAATATTTAAAAATAAATATTATTTATTTAAAATAATTGTTAAGATCGAAAATATTAATTTTAGAAGGTTTAAATATATTTTAGTCTCTATAAGATGGGTGATTTTGATTTTGGTCTTTATAAATTTTTTTCTTTATTTTTCATCCTTGTAAGATTTATAAAGATTATTTCGTACTTGTAAAATGAGTAAAATATTTTTATTTGATTTTCATCCTGTAACACCTCAGTTTTCAATAAAGTTATTATTATTATTATAATAATAATAATTATTATTATATGGTATTTGGTCATAATTATTTTAATAATTATAGAAGAATATTATTTTGTACGTTTTAAATAATTATTGTTTTGGACAATTATTTTGTACGTATTAAATAAGTATTTTTTATTAGCATATTTAAATAAATATTTATATGTTTTAAGAGAAGGTTGATTTTATATGATATTTTGTTATTGAAATTATATTATTATATTTTGGGTCAGAAATATATTATTATTATAGGGGAAAAATATTTTATAATATACATGTATTTATTTTATTTAATTATTTTGAGGAAAAAGAGAAGTGGGTTAGAAGAGAAGGAAAATGGGTTGGGTTGACCCAGCCCAATAGATTAATTTTAAGGAGTCAGGTAGCGTTAACCTTATCTACTTCATTTGCATTCTGAAGGGTTAGGAAAAAAAAAGGAGAAACAAAGAGCTCTAAGGAAGAGTACTCAGGAACGACCTTATATCACACCTTTGTCTTCTGCTCATCCAGCTAAGGGGGGAGTGAGAAACCTCGCTCTGGGTGTGAGATTGTATGCTGGGTAGTGGGATTGACCCCCAATCTTGTGTTTGCTGTATTTTTATTTATGCTCATGTATGAGGGGTTTCTCCCAATTGTATCTGTTTTGCTTATTATTTTTCTTATATGCAATTAATTGTATGACTTGAGATCTCTATGGGTTCCTATGGGAAAACCTATGAGAAAACGGGAAAAATATGAATGTTTTCTATTTAGCCTTCTGATTACTTTGTTGTGTTCCTTGTTGGATGTGATGCATGAGTATGTGGTTAATTTTGAAAATAAATATGTTTTAATATGATCTAGAGTGCTCTATGGTTTCCTGCGGGAAACCCTATGAGAAATAGGCAAAATATGAAATATTTTCTGTTTTGATTTCTGATTTTTCTGTTATATTCCTTGTTTGATGAGATGTAAAAATATGTATTTAATTTTATATATAAACGAGTTTTGATATAAATTAAAGTGCTCTGTGGAGGCTTTGTGAATATGATGATGTAAAGTGAAATGTGATTGAGACATGTGATATGAAATGTGATAATGAAATATGATGACGAAATGCGATGATGTGATATGACCATGGGAAATGATAATGTGATATGAGAATGCATAGAGTCTTGATTGACATGCATCATTTGCATAAGTGTTTTAAGGGTACGATATGGAATACACCGCCAGATGTAACGCCCGATTCTAACGCCCAATTTATATAAATAATTATATATTTCTTATATAATATTTTCACAAATATATCGTTAACAATATTTTTTTTTGGATAAAGATAAAGAAACAGAATATTTTGTGAATTTAATACATGATATATCGTTCTAAAATATTTACAATAATGTATTATTTTACACAATATATTTTTCTTTCACTTTTATTACAATATTTACATTGATAGTGAAAATAAATTTACAAAAATTGTAATAGATTCATCAAATAGCCTCCACATTCCAATTCCTTCCAAGGAAGACCACAGCTATATCAACTGCAAAATGATCTGGAATCCAAAGTGGATCCATCTATTTTGTAATATATTTAATTTATAAAAACAAAGAAAAGAGAGGAGTAAGAACAATATCCAATAAATACAATAATTCAAAAGAAAATAAACAGAATTATTTATAATCAATATTAAACATATATATATATATATATAAATATAAATATATATACAACTCATATATTAGATTTTCATGATACAATAAAATTTGAATTATACTTGTAGTGACTAGTCCGGATAAATGAGCATCATCAAAATATCAACCAATAAAAGGATATTTCACCTTAATCAACAATAGGATATTTCACCTTCATTTCTTTACTCATTTAAATCCCCAAGGTCAAACCTCCAGCTACAAATAATTCAAACTTTATCTTCTATGACTATAGAACAATATTTATCTTCATAAATACGTGAAGAAATAACAACAAAACGAGTCCAAGATATCACAACTATAACATAGTTGATTATAAATATATTTACAATAAATATATCTATGTAAAAAGAATATATTAAGAATACCAATGATATATATAAAAATGACAATCATTATAAAATAATGAAATATGAACACCTTAATAATTATTATAGACAAAAATAATCAAAGGTTAAGCAAATAAATGAGGTTAGGGACACCCCACTAAATAAATATACATAATCAAAGGTTAAGCAAATAAATGAGGTTAGGGACACCCCACTAAATAAATATACATAAAAAATAACATAGTAGTATATAAAATTTTAAAGAGATAAGGTTCTCCTCCCCCTTACCTAGATAAGTAGGAGCTAAAATTTGGGCAGAATCTCCTCTTCTGGATTCTCTCTTTTTCTTTCCCTCTCTCTTTCTTTCTCTCTCTCTCTCTCTCTTTCTCTCTCTTTCTCCCTTCTCTCTCTAAAATTCTACTATTTTACTTCGTTATAAAATTTCACCCCCTGATGCCCCTATTTATAGGCATTCTGGCGCACCCGGAACGACCCGTACTGATTTCGGAATGGCCCGTTCCGGATCCTTCAAAGATGGGCAAATTTTTCAACTGGAACGGCCTGTTCTGAAATCAGAACGGCCCGTTTCCAAAAAGCAGAACGGCCCGTTCTAAAATTAGAACGGCCCGTTCTGGAGTTCACTTTTACAAAGGTTGACCATAAGGAGAACGGCCCGTTTTCAACTTTAAATTTTAGGCCATTTTGTTTATCTAGAACGGCCCGTTCCACTTTTTGGAACGCCTGTTTCGCTTTTAGGAACAGGTCGTTCCGCTTTTTGGAACGTCCGTTCCGCTTTCTGGGAACAGCCCGTTCCGCTTTTCGGAACAGGCCGTTCTGGGCCTAAAAAAAATCAAAATTAATTTTTTTTATAAATAATTTAAATTATTACAAACCTTTAAAATATTCTATAAATCCCTTTTAATTAACTAAAATAAATATCTTCATAAATATAAAAATATAATAATTAGTAGCCTATTAATAGAAAATTTGGGGTGCTACACCAGAGAAGGCCCCCTAGTGTAAAAGCTTTGGGGATTAGTCCTTGGGGATAGCTCGGTTTGGAAGTCCCAGTCTCGCCCATTGTGTGCATGGGATGTATCTTGCGCAGCTTAGCTATCCTGACGAGACTCTGGTAGTATATCCTTCTAGTGAGAGTGCGCAGAGGGTGTGACCCGGCATGTACTCCTAGACTACTCTTCGTGCATTGCTAGCGGAAATATGCCATGTGATGTTTTACTGGCGCCACATGCATGATAATATGTAGTTCGTGTCCATGCATGTGCATTCTTATTATTAAATGATGATAAATTACTATTTGTATGACTTGGATGATTGGATAAGCTATTGTTGTTGATTGATCCATAAGGTAACTGTATTGTTTGTGTTTGGCTATCCGGTGTGCATTCCTACACCGTGAGCCAGAGTGAGATGTTTCTCACTCCTTTCTTTTGTGTTGTTTCCGTTGTTTGATATACAGGAGACCATCAACAGCATGAGGCTGAGGATGTGGACAATGGAGCTGAGGCTTCTATGTGGGATTTTGCTCTGATAGGACATGTGACATCGGGACATAGATAGAATTAGAATATGACATTGTTTATGATTTATTAAAGTATATATTTTGGAAAATTCAATTTTTATTCTTTGTAATTTTATTTGCTATTTGGATTAAGGACATGAATGTGAATTCTTTACTCACATGATTATTGGAATTGTCGTTTCAATTTTAAATATTTTTTTATCCAATAAGATATTTTTTTTATTATTATTATTATATATATATATATGTTGGGGTAGAGGGTGTCACATTAAGTGGTATCAGAGCAGGTCGATCCAATCGACAGTGTATGTTATGTGCTTATCACGACTCTGTTGTGTGCTCTGACTGTGTATTGTTTGTTGTATACTATGATGATGTTTTGCTTTGATGATGATGATGTTCTTCTTGTGTTGATATTGTTGAGTTTGATATTGTTAAGTTATTTTTAAAGGAATGATAGTCATGATATATAGTGTTAGCTAATACAATTATGACCGATTTTCTTCATTCTTATAATATCTTATTTGTTTGATACTTCTTGCTTACGTAAGAAGTAGTGGTTGAGTGATATCGCTTGTGTTGCAAGCATATGTGCGAGTAGTGGTATACGAGATATTGTGCTAATATTGTAGGAACTATTGAGGCCATAGATTTGGGTAAGACAATGATTTTTTTAGTGTATTAAGAGTTTACGATTGGTGGAATTTTTGAAAGCTATAATTGTAGCGATTGAATCCAAGGATGATGTATGTTGAGAATTGAAGTTTTGGTATTCTTAAGGAGAGATTGAAGTGTTGATGATTTCTAGAGTTTGATGATTGTATGTTGACCTTTTATGGTTTAGGTAGCATGTGAATTTTATTTTCTAAGTCTTTTGTAAATATGTGAGTTGTTTGGTTTAGATTTGTAGTGGGAAACTTTGATATGAAGTTGAGGTGTGAGTTTGGAAGGGTTGAGGTATTTTTGTGGCCTTAGATATATTGATATACTATTGTTGTTTGGTGTAGAGGATATTTTCGCTGCAGTCTTGTTGTTCCAGTATGAGTACCATATTGATAGATTTAGATTTTATGGTCTTCACAAAAGTTGTAGCCTTGGACGTTATCTTTCCAATGGAACTGGAATCAGGTAAAACGGAGGTCTAGAACTCTAGTTATAGCTACTTTGGTGATCAAAGGTCTAGCTGTAAGCGCTGAGTATATCTGCTGCGGTTTTTGAGATTTTTAGCTAAGAAGATGATCTTTTTAGAATCTTATGTCTTCATAGGAGTTGTAGCTTATTCTCTTAGCTTTCGTTTGAGATAGGTTTGAGATCATTTGGATGAGTAGAACTCTCTGTGTGTTATTTTCTTTGATAGTTGTTGAAAGGAGAAGTAGGCTGTAATAATGTTTTCGGGTTAGTAGGCAATGCAAGGATAAGAATTGATTTGTTAAGATGTTTTGGGGTGTTTTCATGTGGATTGAGAGGTTGTTTAAGGTTGTATGATGCTATGTGGTAAAGGTTGTTCATGTACATACTTATGGATGGTATATATGAAGGTTTAAAGTAAGTATTCTAATATGATTTAATATGCATGTATGTTGATATGTGGATAGATGACCTTAGGGATCAATTGGTGAATGTCGTGTGGTTAGTGAGATTGATCTTAGGGTGTGATATGATCATATTGTAGTTGAGGGTGAATATATATCCAAGACGGTTCTATGTTAAGTTATCTAAGTATTACTATTTTATTTTATTTTATCTTATTTTATTTTATTTATTTATTGATTGATTTATTTATTTATTTCTTTTTTATTTTTTTGATTGTATGAGATAAGTTTTCTAGTTCTTGTAAATTCCAGTTGAGGTAAACATGGATCTGCCTCAGGTAGAAGTTATGTTTAAGTGGGGAGATATCTAAGCCAGTTAGTGAGATAAGAGTTTTATGAGGTTAGCTTATTATTATTGGAGATTTATTGAAGAAATTTCTAAGATAGCATTGCCCTTAACTACATTCACTAGGAGAGGAATATTGTCTTTATGTGGGATAGTAAGTATCAGAGTAATTCCAACTCTTAAGGAAAGATTGACTAGTGTTAATATTATTGGATTTTAGTAAGCCTTTTGTGGTATATAGTAGTACTTATAAGATGAATTTGGATGCATTGTTGATGCAAGAAGGAAAGGTAGTAGCTTGTGTTTCTAGGCAATTGAAAATTCATGAGAGAAACTACCTTATCTATGAGTTAGTGGTTATGATATCACATTAAGATTTGGAGACACTACTTATATGATTCTAAGCTTGAGGTATTTTGCGATTGTTAGAGTCTTAAATATCTTTTGACCAAAGGAGATAGTTGGAATTTCTTAAGGACTAGGATTTTAATCTCAGTTGCTATCTAGGTAAAGGCAATGTGGTGATAGATGCCTTGAGTAGGATGATCTTTTATTTATCATTTTGATGATTTAAAGGTTAAATTTGATTGAAGAGTTTAGAGATTTAGGCTTGATTTGTGAGCTTATCCTGAGAAGCATTGAATTGAGTATGTCGAAGGTGTCTAGTGAATTAATGGATGAGATTAGAGGAGCCTAAGAGTTAGATCCTTTCTTAGTGAACCAAGTGGAGAGGATTGGTAAGGGTATAGATAGCCCTTTTCGAGTGGAAGTTGATGGTGTTTTGTGGTTTCAGGATAGAATCTATGTGTCTAATAATCCCGAATTAAGGAAGATGATCTTAGAAAAAGACAATAAGAGTACTCTTAGTATTCACTTAGGAGCTATTAGATGGATTAGGACCTTAGGAGGATGTATGAGAGTGACGTAGCGGAAGCGTGGTGGTTTAAGGTGAAGAAAGGAGTAGAGGAAGTTATGGACTCGTGTGTAGTATTCCAAAAGCCTAAGGTGGAACATTAGAAAGTCTAATGCAGGAGACATATCCATTTTTATTTACTTTAGGTAATTTCGAGGACGAAATTTTTAAAAGGAGGGGAGAATTGTAACACATCAGTTTTCAATAAAGTTATTATTATTATTATAATAATAATAATTATTATTATATGGTATTTGGTCATAATTATTTTAATAATTATAGAAGAATATTATTTTGTACGTTTTAAATAATTATTGTTTTGGATAATTATTTTGTACGTATTAAATAAGTATTTTTTTATTAGCATATTTAAATAAATATTTATATGTTTTAAGAGAAGGTTGATTTTATATGATATTTTGTTATTGAAATTATATTATTATATTTTGGGTCAGAAATATATTATTATTATAGGGGAAAAATATTTTATAATATACATGTATTTATTTTATTTAATTATTTTGAGGAAAAAGAGAAGTGGGTTAGAAGAGAAGGAAAATGGGTTGGGTTGACCCAGCCCAATGGATTAATTTTAAGGAGTCAGACGTTAACCCTATCTACCTCATTTGCATTCTGAAGGGTTAGGAAAAAAAAAGAAGAAACAAAGAGCTCTAAGGAAGAGTACTCAGGAACGACCTTATATCACACCTTTGTCTTCTGCTCATCCAGGTAAGGGGGAGTGAGAAACCTCGCTCTGGGTGTGGGATTGTATGCTGGGTTGTGGGATTGGCCCCCAATCCTGTGTTTGCTGTATTTTTATTTATGCTCATGTATGAGGGGTTTCTCCCAATTGTATCTGTTTTGCTTATTATTTTTCTTATATGCAATTAATTGTATGACTTGAGATCTCTATGGGTTCCTATGGGAAAACCTATGAGAAAACGGGAAAAATATGAATGTTTTCTATTTAGCCTTCTGATTACTTTGTTGTGTTCCTTGTTGGATGTGATGCATGAGTATGTGGTTAATTTTGAAAATAAATATGTTTTAATATGATCTAGAGTGCTCTATGGGTTCCTGCGGGAAACCCTATGAGAAATAGGCAAAATATGAAATATTTTCTGTTTTGATTTCTGATTTTTCTGTTATATTTCTTGTTTGATGAGATGTAAAAATATGTATTTAATTTTATAAATAAACGAGTTTTGATATAAATTAAAGTGCTCTGTGGAGGCTTTGTGAATATGATGGTGTAAAGTGAAATGTGATTGAGACATAGGATATGAAATGTGATAATGAAATATGATGACGAAATGCGATGATGTGATATGACCATGGGAAATGATAATGTGATATGAGAATGCATAGAGTCTTGATTGACATGCATCATTTGCATAAGTGTTTTAAGGGTACGATATGGAATACACCGTGATAAGTGTCTAATTAGTTTGATGAAGTTTAAATTTGAGACACTTATCTAGCACACTTTTTGTATATATTGATATAATTTTGGCAAATACATTAAGAATCAAAGAGGGGATCTTAATTTACATTATTACATGGAGTGATGAGTTTTTGATCAGATTTTCCTCTTATTTTGTAGTTTTTAAAATCTGGAGGCAAACGGCTGAGCGCCTTGAAACGGCTGAGCGCCTTCAAGCTAGAGAGCTCAACAAATGTAGCAAAAGAGAGGCGCTCAGCCACTATAAGGCGCTGAGCGGATTTGGCCCTGGAAGAAGGAGTGCTCTCTGCCTCCTAGGCGCTCAACGGATATGAAGCGCCTAGCCCCTTGTGCTTGCTTAACAATGAAGAATCTCTCAAGCGCTCAGCGGATTTGAATGGCTCAGCCATTCAGATTACTTCATGGTGAAGAATTCTTTAAATCGCTCAGCCGTTTCAAGGCGCTGAGCGATTCTTCTCTTTCCTGCCTACTCTGTTTTAATTCTAGCAATTATAAAAGGGCAGGGGAGAGAGAAAAGGGGAAAGAGGAGATGAAAACAAAGAGAAAAACAAGAGCTGGGAGCACAGGAGGAAGAAAGAATAGAGTGGGAACGAAGATTTGGAGGCTGGATCACTTGGGAACGAGGATCAACTCCTTTTCTTCATCTCTTCCTTTGTAATTTCTTCTTCCACTCCTTTGATCTTGTAAATGGTCATGAGGGGCTAAATCTTTGAGGATTGGTCTGGATGTAACTACTAACTCTTTTTCTTCTTAAATATATATATGCATTTCATTTTCATTACTTGTGTTTGATTCTTCTCTTAATGCTTATATCGGCTTGATCACCCGTTGTATGATTTTTGGTTTTTGAATCCGGTTGGAAAACGTTTTTGAAAACCCGAACTGAATCTTGCACCTAAACATCTCTTGCTCTAGGAATAGACTTGATTTGTTTAGTCACCCTGTTCAAGTCATTGTTCTTAATGCAAAGTGTTAATCATAAAACATAGAGGAATCATGTTTTAGATTAATTACTTTAGGATTCAATTTTGAGGGATCTTGTTGAATTACTGAATGAACGTGGAAGTCATGAAGATGAAATCATATTTATTTTAAGGAAATTTAGGAGTTAGCAAGTGCTCTAGGGTCCAATCCTTGTTTCATATAATTGTTCTTATAACTTTTACATTACCGTTTTAATTTTGCCTCACATTAGCTCACTTCCAATCATATCAACATCTCTATATTAATCATTAGAGTAAGAATTACTAAATTCTCAAATCCCTAAGGACGATACTTAAATACTACATCAAAACTTGGTCCGCTTGCCAAGTGGAGAGATTGCGAAAATCTTCATCACACCGCCAGAGAAGGTCCCCTAGTGTAAAAGCTTTGGGGATTAGTCCTTGGGGATAACTCGGTTTGGAAGTCCCAGTCTCGCCCATTGTGTGCATGGGATGTATCTTGCGCAGCTTAGCTATCCTGACGAGACTCTGGTAGTATATCCTTCTAGTGAGAGTGCGCAGAGGGTGTGACCCGGCATGTACTCCTAGACTACTCTTCGTGTATTGCTAGCAGCAATATGCCATGTGATGTTTTACTGGCGCCACATGCATGATAATATGTAGTTCGTGTCCATGCATGTGCATTCTTATTATTAAATGATGATAAATTACTATTTGTATGACTTGGATGATTGGATAAGTTATTGTTGTTGATTGATCCATAAGGTAACTGTATTGTTTGTGTTTGGCTATCCGGTGTGCGTTCCTACACCGTGAGATGTTTCTCACTGTAATATCCTAAATTTCAGGAACAATATTTTCAATATTATTATTATTCCATGTGTAATTAATTTTTTATATATATATATATAATATATAAACACTAGTATTTTATTTTTATCTTAGAATTAGAAAACCAAAAATATATATATATACATATAAGTTATTTAATTATGTTATAAATATTTATAATATTAGCTAAAAAGAAGAATTTATTATAAATTTGAATGATGATATGAACAAATAAAATAAAATGGCTTAGTGGGTAGGACATGTGACTATCATTTAAGGGAACCAGGGTTCGAATCCTACAAATTTGCATTTGTGTTTTTTTAAAAAAAAAAAAAAAAGTGAGAAGCATTAAATGCGGGGGATAAAACTTATCCCTGCTGCACTGCTAAACGGATGAAATTTCATCCTTTACGAATCTTTAGCCACGTAACGTAATCTTGTAAAAAAAATCATCTTCATGTAATCATTACAATTTGCCTATAAATAGGCAAGAATAAGGCACCGAGAAGTAGAAACAGAGAGTGAAAGTAAGAAAGGAAAGAGTGAAAGTGAGCAAAATTTTTCTTCTTGTGTTCTTCAAAATAACAAGGTAAGGGGGAGGAGAACCTTATCTCTTTAAAATTTTATCTACTCCTATTTTTATTTATTTATGTTATTTTTTTATGTATATTTATTTAGTGGGGTGTCCCTAACCTCATTTATTTGCTTAACCTTTGATTATTTTTGTCTATAATAATTATTAAGGTGTTCATATTTTATATTGTTTCATTATTTTATAATGATGGTCATTTTTATGTATATCATTGGTATTCTTAATATATTCTTTTTACATAGATATATTTATTGTAAATATATTTATAATCAACTATCACTACAACACAAATGGTATTTAGCAACATTTGAAAAATGTTACTTAATTATGTATAAATGTTGCTAATTTGTTTTAGCAACATATTATCAAATGTTGTATATAGTCCATGTTGCTAAAAACTTTTAATAACATTTTTGCATAATTAGGTAACATTTTTTAAATGTTACCAAAGTAGTATTTTTGTAATATTTTAATAATTTTTTGTAACATTTTAATGATGTTACCAATATTTTGTTAATCTTATAAAATAAAAATTAATTTTAATTAATATTACTATCAATTATTATATTTTTATGTTTCCTAAACTTCTAAGAGTTCCTTAAGTTTTTAGGGAAATACATTTTTAGTTAGTCACCACTAATTATATATAGAATATCAAATTTCATTTATCTTAAATATAACTATATGAGTATATATACTCTTTATAAGTCATTAACCTATTCGATGTGGGACTTTAATTATGAGTTACAATTAGATATAAGAGAAATATACTTTTTTTTTACTCGATGTGTGACTTTGATTTTAAAAGCAATTATAGTAACATTTTTCAAAAAAATGTTGCAAAATAACTTATGTAAAAAAAATTTATTCGATATGGGACTTTGATTTTGAAAACAATTAGAAAGAATAATATTGAAATAAAAAATGTTACTCTATCTATAATGACATTTTTCAAAAAAGTGTTACAAAATAATATTTATTTAATATATAGTAACATTTTAACAAATGTAAACAAGAAAATGTTGCTAAAAGATTAAAATCTAGTAGTGTATGTTATAGTTGTGATATCTTGGACTCGTTTTGTTGTTATTTCTTCACGTATTTATGAAGATAAATATTGTTCTATGGCCATAGAAGATAAAGTTTGAATTATTTGTAGCTGGAGGTTTGACCTTGGGGATTTAAATGAGTAAGAAATGAAGGTGAAATATCCTATTGTTGATTAAGGTGAAATATCCTTTTATTGGTTGATGTTATGATGATGCTCATTTATCCTGACTAGTCACTACAAGTATAATTCAAATTTTATTGTATCATGAAAATTTAATATATGATCTGTATATATATTTATATATATATATGTGTTTAATATTGATTATAAATAATTCTGTATATTCTTTTGAGTTATTATATTTATTGGATATTGTTCTTACTCCTTTCTTTTCTTTGTTTTTATAAATTAAATATATTACAAAATAGATGGATCTACTTTAGATTCCAGATCATTTTGCAGTTGATATAGCTGTGGTATTCCTTGGAAGGAATTGGAATGTGGAGGCTATTTGATGAATCTATTACAATTTTTGTAAATTTATTTTCACTATCAATGTAAATATTGTAATAAAAGTGAAAGAAAAATATATTGTGTGAAATAATACATTATTGTAAATATTTTAGAACGATATATCATTCACAAAATATGATTGTTCTTTATCTTTATCTTTATTAAAAAAAAAAAAAGTATTGTTAACGATATAATTGTGAAAATATTATATAAGAAAATATATAATTATTATTATATAAATTGGGCGTTAGAATCGGGCTTTACACTCACTCCTTTCTTTTGTGTTGTTTCCGTTGTTTGATATACAGGAGACCATTAACAGCATGAGGCTGAGGATGTGGACGATGGAGCTGAGGCTTCTATGTGGGATTTTGCTCTGATAGGACATGTGACATCGGGACATAGATAGAATTAGAATATGACATTGTTTATGATTTATTAAAGTATATATTTTGGAAAATTCAATTTTTATTCTTTGTAATTTTATTTGCTATTTGGATTAAGGACATGAATGTGAATTCTCTACTCACATGATTATTGGAATTGTCGTTTCAATTTTAAATATTTTTTTATCCAATAAGATATTTCTTTTTATATATTATTATATATATATATATATATATATATATATATATATATATATGTTGGGGTAGAGGGTGTCACACATCCCTCTAAAATATAAATTCACTAGTTTGATTATTTTAAGGTAGATAAATAATATTTATTTTAAAAAACAAAAAAATTTAGAGGTATTAAATATCAATACGATACTAGTATGTAATTGTTGTAAGTAACACCTAAGATAATTATTTATCTTTTTTTTAAAAAAAAAGTAGTTAAAAATGATTACATAAAAAATAAGAATGAAAAATAAAAATTCCAATTTTAGAAAATGAAAATAAGAATTAAAAATAAGAAATTAAAGATAAGAAATTTCTAACGGATTTATTTTTCTGTCGAAAATTTTCGACGGATAAATTTTCCGTCGAAAAATATAAATTTTCCGACGGATATGGATAGTGGAGTGGGTAAGTTCTCTATCGTTGAAGATTGAGATAACTATTGTACCTATGTAATTTCTCTATTTTTTCATTCAATAATATTTTTTTAGTTAATCGCTTTTATAAAACTTATGCTTAATGCTTGTTATGGTATGATGATTTTATAATTTTTAATTGAGGTTGAAAAACCCTTTTAAAATTATAACAAAGATAAAATGTTGATAACATTTATTACTAGGAATAAGATAAATCTTATTAGTCAACTTGTAGTTCTTGACCTTAATACAAGTTGTTTAACAAAAATTATCAAGGAATTAAGATTTTCCTTTAACAATCTAAAATTTCTTACCTAAGAAATTAAGGTTTAAATATAATCGCCGAATTAACTATATAATTTTAATATTGAAATAAAAAATTAAGAAGATTTACATGGAAAAATTAATCAATTTTTAACTATTCTTATTATAAATTTAAAATTCTTCACAAGTTACTATTTTATTGTATTTCCACTAAATTTAATATTTCTTGTTAAATAATTTTAAGGTTTTATTAAATAATCTATTTAGTACCTAAATTATATTAAACACTTATAACAAGAGTTCCTATAAATTTGATAACTTGATCTTCTGTCTATTTTATTACCTACAACTATTGGTATATTTACTATGTAAAAAGTTATAAAATATAAGTGATAGTACCATCTATATTAAATTTAATATATGTGTGACTAATGAGTATAGATCAAGATGTATAGACTTTAAACCCTTACATAGACCTAGAGATCCATCATTTTAATTAAAACTCATTATTAATTAAAATACTCTGGATTGTTTAAATAACATATAATTTATATCAAGTATTAATTCTAATTATTTTCAAGATGTTACATTAACTATTAGATCTAAAAAGATTAATATTAATAGTGATCATGTACACTTTACGACATTTCTGTGATACACGTTTAATTTTATTTATTTATTTCTTTTTCTCCTAGCTGGATGTAAGCGTGATACACGTTTTGGTTGGGGGGGACATGCATGGTACATATATAGATGAGGCTATTCAATATTTTCTGGTCAGCAGGGAAGAAATCAAACTTTATATCATAGCCTCTAGTTGTGTTGCCTTTCTGTGACACTCGCATTATCACTCACAACAGTGGCAAAGGCAGAAACTGATTGTGGAGAGATCAATGATGGGGAGAACCCCGAGGTGTGAGAAAAATGGACTGAAGAAAGGAACATGGACACCAGAGGAAGACAAGAAGTTGATTGATTATGTTACCAGGTATGGCCACTGGAATTGGCGACTACTCCCCAAGTTCGCAGGTAATAGCCACAGAATCTCGATTCTATGTATTCATCTCCCTCTATTTCTATCTTTTTGGACCAATTCAGGTGGGAATGGTACTTATCAAATAGTTTGATCAGGAACAATTTAATTAAGCATCTAAGTAAGTATCGTCAATATAGTCGTCAATGTGGCCTTAATTTTTTTTCTTTTTTATGTGTAGGGACTATTCTATGTTTATCAGTTTATGTATATGCACATATTACCTAGGTATACATATTGGGTGTTATGAATCCATTGTACTTTCTCATTTTCAGGTCTTGCAAGATGTGGAAAGAGTTGCAGACTTAGGTGGCTGAATTACCTAAGACCAAACGTCAAAAGAGGGAACTACACCGAAGAAGAGGAGGAAACTATAATCAAGCTGCACCGACATCTGGGTAACAGGTCTGAAGCATTTTAGTAGAAAAGATATATATATATATATATGTGGATACATGCATTATGTGTATACACCTATTTGATACTATTTTAACAACATATTGCCCATCGTAAAGTAATAGTTACGAACCAAGCCCCTTATTAAGAAAATAAAAATTATGGTATTCCTAAAAATTTCATACTTATTATTTCTCTTTATCTTTTTCTTTAACAAAGTTCATTAAGTGTAAAATAAGGGTCCGAACAGGGGTGGTTTTAAATTTTAAAAACTAAAACTATTTTTTAGTTTTTTCTTCTAATCTTATGTTTTTTGTTTGAAAGTTTTCCAATCTTGTTAAAATTAATTTAAGAGTGTGTCTATGAAGTTGTAGACAACTACTTGAGAATAATAATTTTACCACAAAATTAGCTTATAAAACTGGTTTTTTTTAAGTAAGAATATTATCCGGTTATAAACTTAGTTTATTCTATTTTTAGTTGGCACGGGACTTAATTTTTCAATAAAAATTAAAAATTAAATTCACAAAATCTTTTTCTTAGGATTTGATTATAAATATAAAAATATTTTAAATTAAATTTAAAATCACTTCAACTCAATTTTAATGAATATGTTTTGTTTTAAAAATCACCTTTAGAATTACAAGCCAAAAACTCGCAATAACCACGGACACTAAATTTGTAGTGTCCGCAAATCATTTTGTATCCATCATATCTACATTATTTTTTCTATTTCTATTTTTTCTATGTCTAACACTATACACTTCTTTCTGCATACATTATTTTTCCTTCCTAGAGAGTAGTACACAAGCTTAAAAGCAACCAAAAAGTCATGCTACCTAATCATAACTCTCGTAAATAATTGAAATTTGGACTTTTGTTTCAGGAAAATATCACTTTGTCTATTTTAATTTCAAAAAAAAATTATTATTACTTTATTTAATAAAATAATATGATTTTAGTTTCTCACTACACGTGTTTTCAGTTATTAGTTAATAAAAGATTCAAATTATATCATTTTTTAAATATAGAAACTAAAATAAATAAAAAAATTAAAGAAACTAAAACTAAAAATTGCGATGTAGTTTTATATAACTTAAATATATTGAATGTGGCCTTTTGTGCCTTTTTTTTATCATTTTTTTACTGGACAACGGACACTCAAAAAATAAAACCTAGGACCGTCTGTAAGAGGAATCTGTAGTAAAATGTTAACTACACTCACAAATAACCTCGTATCATCATTCATTAAGAAGGAAGTTGAATTTTTTTTTAAAGAAGGGATAACTTATTATCATGGAGTAGGTCCTTATAAAAATAAAATAGTATTTTTAATTATAATTTTATATCTAAATTAGATATCAAATCTCAATCCTTAATTAAAAAAATATTAGTATGAAACATTTGAGCTGAGAATTTTAAATAGTTGATTTAATTTTTATACAATTAATATAAAATATTTTAACTTAAACATTTACTTCATCATCATATCTTATTAATACATAATCCAATAAAATGGTTAAATCTCCTTAAATATGTGTAAAAGGAAATATTCATCATAATCAAACTTGTTATCAAGAGTTTAAGAATTTTCATAGCTTATTTAACTAACTAAAGGTTACTTGGCCATAATGAAGTCTTTTTAGGTGTTTTTTTTATATTATTTAAATTGGATTGTTTGAAAAGTATTTACTGGGATGTGTAGTTATGCCAGTAGGGATCTGATTCGCAAATTTCTTATGAAGGAGAGCAGTTTTAACATATACAGTGAAAACAACTATCCCAGATGTGAAGGGTTTGTTTGGTAAAGAAAAAGTGGAGGAGAAGAGAAAGGGATTATAAGGAAGTGTGGGGAAGTTGAAAAAGTAATTACGTTTTGTTCTTACCGGAGATCGATCGTAGGAGCGATCTGCTGGGAAAGATTGGTGAGCCTCCTTTACTGGGTACGTTCGTTGTTCCAAAGTGGGAGTAGTACCTGCAAAAGAGACTCCGATGCTAAAGTTAGTGTTTGTGGATGTACGAGTCTTGTATAAGTAATGCACGTACCTTAGTGTAAATTAGGGTTTATCTGGGCCTTGGGCCTGAGGTCGGTTGTGACCTGTTCAGATAGTGGGCTTTGTCTTGGACGATGTTGTGTAGCCCGCGTCTGATGTCATTCCGCGCTGTGATGTCGAGCTCAAGATCGGTTCTGCAGTACGGATAGTACACTAGCCCCTTGAGCTCTGAAGACCGTGGGTCGAAGAGTTAATGCCGAGCTCGGTGAAGGGTCGTGACTCTTCGCGTATGCTTCTTTATTGTGATGTCATGTGTCATAACCGTCACCTCATTCTCCGAAACGCGTGGGCGGCGTGTTAATGGGGGGTGACAGTTATGTAATGATGGGTGCAGTCGTCATAATAAGCTCCATTAATGTGTCGTCAATTTTGTCTTCCTCTCTCCACGTGTCGCGTCCGTTTCAATTTTGGGAAACCCCTTTTTCTCTCTCTTTCGCACCTTCTCCCCTTCACTTTACTCCTTCATTCCTTTTCTTTCTTAGCTTCTTGTGCATGCCTAACTTTGCACACTTCCTTTCATCGTCTCCATTCGCCTCTGTCGTCGTCCTTTCTGACAACCCAGCCGTCGTTAAGGTCATTTTCTAAGGAAGAGTACCAGGTACTTCCTTTCTGCTGTCTTCTTTCTCGTTCTTCCTCTCTATCGGTCTCCCTCTCCTTTCTTCTTCGTCTTTCCCGTTCATCGAGTCTTTCTGTTCTCGATGGCTGGTAATAGTGGTGTCGCACCTTCTGCGCCGGCCAATGGTAAAGGTAAGGCGCGCGGCAAGGCGGTGGTCGACAAGGCGGCCGCTGCTGAAAAGAAGAGGGGTGGGAACAACCCTAGGGATTCTTTCCCCGTCATCACTGGCTATGAATGGGTCAGAGGGGATGTCGAAGAGTTCCAGAGCGTCCTCAAATCATTTCTTGAGGTTAATGCGATGTGGAAATTGCTTAGGATTTGCTAAGGATCCATTTCCAAGGTCATCCGGCTCGAGCCTTGTTAGCCTGGTGAGCATGTGTATATGGGGGTACTTCTAATCCCCCCTTTTTCTACATGTACCAGTGTTCTTTTAGGGATTTAGGTGTATGCCTACCCTTCACTCAATTCGAGTGCGATTTTTTGAATTTTATCAACGCGGCTCCTTGCCAGCTGCACCCCAATAATTGAGGTTTTTTGAGGGCTTTTCAAGTCTTGTGCTCGGCCTTAGGAATAGGGTTGTCACTGCTTGTTTTCCTCCATTTCTACCAACTTAAGTTGGGTGAGCCTCCCCATGGTTGGCTGTCCTTGAATGGGAGTAGGGCCGGGGGGTTGTTTACGTTGTATTCCCAATCATACAAGAGCTTCAAGAAGGAGTTCTTCCGAGTTCTGCCTAAAGAGGCCGACCCGCTAAAGGATGAAGTGTTCCATTTTGGCGGGTTGCCGAGGTTCCCTCTTTACTGGCAGCAGGATCCGATCAAGTTCAACGGGTCGGGCGGTCTTCAGCTGACGGCTTCGGATACTGCTGCCATTACCAACCTAGCCGCGCTCCCACGTCCCCTGGATTGCAAGCTCGTCTTGTCGCTTGCTAACTTGGCGAACAAGGAAATGGGTCTAGAGAGTGAGTACCTCGTCATCCTTAGTCGTCAAGGCTTCTTTCGTTTTCTTTTCCTCATGTATTTGGCTTTTGTACTTGCAAGTATAATGGGGAGGAGCAAGTGGCACGAGCTGAAAGCCCGCTACAATGTTGCCGAGATCGAGGTTCCCGACCCCCTCGAGGAGGAGGTTGCTCCCCTTGAAACTTGTCAAAAAATAAAGAGGGGAGAGAAGGAGGTCGGGGGGACCTCTACCCCTCAAGACACTGGAGAGGTGACTTCGAAGGCCGTTAATGCCGACGCAATCGACCTAACCGGAAGTCCTCCTCCTGAGGGGACGTCATCTCGAGCTGTTGCGAAGGAGGTAGCTCGTGAGGCGCAGGTTTGCATTTTGCTTCTTATAGTTTTTCTCCCACGTTGTGTGATTTTTTATTTTTAATAACTTGGATAATTTTCGTGCTTTTTGTAGGCGGGGCCTGTGCCAACATCTGTCGAGGTGCGGGTAGAGCCGAGCTCGGAGGTGCCAAGGCCGGATATCTCAGCTACTATACAGGCGGCGCCTACCTCAACTCCCGCCGAGGCCTGCAGGGAGGGGTCGAGTTCTGGGGCGCCGTCATTGACCCCTGCGACCGCTGCACCGCCTCAACCTCAACTAGGGGCTCCGAAGGGGAAGTGCATCATACAACGCTTCGATGTCACTTGCCCCCTGGCGAGGTTGGACCATGTGAGCATGTCATCAGACTTCGACTCGATGTGGAGTACGAGGATGACTATTGAGGCTTTCTACTCGCGAGGGTCGCTCCGCTCTGCCAACAAGGCGATCATCGAGAAGGTCGGGCCAGTGGAGGGTCTAGACTCTACGGAGGTATTCATGCAGAGATCGATCACGATCGTGGACTATTGGAAGCGTAAGTGGTCGAAGATGCAGGGGGAGCTCAAAAGTGCTAGAAGCCGAGTTCAGCCACTAGAGGAGGAGAACCAGGCTTTGGGGGTCGCTCTGAGTGAGGCAGTAAAGAAGAATGAGGCCGAGCTGCAGGCCACGAGGAGGGATCTCACAAGGACTCAGAAGTCCTTGGAGATTGCTTTGAGGGCTAATGAGGTCTATGCTTCCCAGGTTGGCAAGCTTCAGGAGATCGCCAACTCTTCTCGGGGTCGAGTGCGCTCTCTTGAAGATGAGGTCTCGGGGTTGAAAGCTGATCTGGCGGAGGCGGCTAAGAGGCGTCTCTATGACGAGGTGCTTTTGGCGGGTAAGGAAGAGGAGGCTAGTGCCTTGAAGGCGGACCTTGATCAGTTGGTTGCAGCAAAGACGGCCTTAGAGAGGAGGCTTGTTGAGACCGAGCGAGCTATTTTGCTGGAGCACAAGAAGGGCTTTGTCAAGGCAGCTCGTCAGGCGAGGTTACTTGCGCCCGTGGTCGACCTTTCTACTATGCACATAGAGAAAGAGGTCCGAGCTGGGCGGCTGGTGAAGGAAGACGACCTCCCTGATAGCTAGAGCGAGAATACCACAACTTAGGCTGCTGTGTTTGTAATAACTTAGTTTATTTTTATATTTTTCTCACTTTCTGAACTTGTGTTTTGAATTTATGAACTCGTTTATCAACAATGTCCATTCTATACACCTGTAATTGTATTGATAACTCCGTGCAAGGGAGCTGACCTTGTGTCCTGACTTACCTCGGCCTGCACCGCACCGTCAGTGTTTTGCTGAGAAGCGGAGGGTTGGTCCGTACGTGTCCCGGAACCTTAGCCTCGTCCTCATCCTCGTCCGTGGTAGCCTCGTCTGTGACTTTGTTGCCGTTGGACGTATTGTCCGAGGTTCCCCCCTGGACGAGTTCCTCTATGCGATCTCTGAGTGTGTGGCACTCCTCGGTCGTGTGACCATAATTTTTATGGTACTGGGAATGCTTAGATTTGTCCGCACTGTTGCGACTGTGTCTAGGTGGTGGCAGAGTGAGCAGATTTTTGTTGCTGGCCTCTTCCAAGATGTGTACTTGGGGTGGGGGGTGTAGAAGTCATACCTCCCTCCTTTGTTTGCCCTAGTCGCCTTCTTGAATTGGTTGTCGTTGGTGACTTTCATCTTGTCTTTGTGGCTGTGGTCTGGCTTTGCCTGTGCTTTTCCATGGACTTGGTCGCGGAAGGCGGTGTGTTCTTCCATCTGAATGTACCCTGCAGCTCGGGCATGGAGTTCGTCCATGTATGGGGGAGGTCGTCGACACAAGCTATCCACGAAAGGTCCTAGCTTGAGTGCCATGAGCATGGCGTGAAGGGCGACCTCGGGATTTAAGTTGCGGATCTTGACCGAGGTGCTAGCGAAGCGCTCCATGAACGCCCTCAACGGTTTGTCTTCGCCCTGTCTGAGGCTGGCCAAGGTGGCTGATGTGATGTGGTGAGGCTGACTCGTTGCGTACTGTGCCGTGAATCGTCTCACCAAAGTGTCGAAGTTGTCAATTGATCCTGCTGGCAATTGAGTATACCAGGCGAGTGCTTCTCCTTTGAGCGAGGTCGAAAACACCCTACACAAAATAGCATCCTCGTTAGTGTATAGGTTTACTTGTGTGACATACAGATCGATGTGCTCGTCTAGGTCAGCAATGCCATCATAACGGTCGATGTTGAAAGTATACCAGGCGAGTGCTTCTCCTTTGAGTGAGGTCGAAAACACCCTACACAAAATAGCATCCTCGTTAGTGTATAGGTTTACTTGTGTGACGTACAGATCGATGTGCTCGTCTAGGTCAGCAATGCCATCATAACGGTCGATGTTGAAAGGCTTCCATCCAAAAGGCAGGGGCGTCTCCATGATGTCGTCAACAAAAGGATGGCGGCGGATGCTCGCCCTATGCCCTGGAGCTTGGGCAGGCGCATTGCTGACTTCGTGGTCTGACCTATTCGTCAGCGCGTGTGATTGATGTATAGTAGACTTATGAGTCGGTGGCTGGGAAACCGAGTGCCCCTCTTCCTCGTTTTGATTACTCAGTTGAGGGGGTTGATCCGAAGGGCGCCGAGGAAGCTAGGTGCGAATGCGCTCATTCTCAATGCCCAGTGCTGCTAGGTCAGATTCGTGCCTAGCACGAATGTTCTCTAGGTCGACAGCGTGTTGTTGCTGCATTTGTTCGACCTGCTCGATCAGTCTCCTCGATCTAGGTCGTTTGTTGCTCGTCTACTATGGCTTCGGGTGAAAACCATAAGCATGGTCGATAAGAGATGTCTTGATCGGCCCCACGGTGGGCGCCAAATGTTCTTACCGGAGATCGATCGTAAGGGCGATCTGCTGGGCAAGATTGGTGAGCCTCCTTCGCTGGGTACGTTCGCTGTTCCAAAGTGGGGGTGGTACCTGCAAAAGAGACTCCAATGCTAAAGTTAGTGTTTGTGGATGTACGGGTCTCGTATAAGTAATGCACGTACCTTAGTATGAATTAGGGTTTATCTAGGCCTTGGGCTTGAGGTCGATTGTGACCTGTTTAGATAGTGAGCTTTGTCTTGGCCGATGTTGTGTAGCACGTGTCCGATGTCATTCCGCGCTGTGATGCCAAGCTCAAGCTCGGTTTCGCGATACGGATAATACACGTTTGATAAAGAAACATTAAAGGAAAATAAGGAAAAGTATATATATATATTATTTTAAAAATAACAATAATAAACAATCTAATTCTTAATGATAATAATAATAATAAATAAATAAATTTTATTTGATATTTTAAATGAAAATTTATATTTAATAATAACTTCCAATAATATAATAATAAATTATTTCTTATTTATAAATAAAATTACTTATAAAAAAATAAACTTTCAATAATAATAATAATAGTTTTTACTTATTTTTTTCAAATAAAATTATTTATAAAAAATTAAACTTCTATTCTATTTTTTTTTTGCTGAATATCTTTATTCCTATTTTATTTTTTTATCAAATTTTTTACAATTTTTTATTTCTTTCCTATTTATTAAATATATAAGGATTTGTTTGATAAAAAGGAAGTAGAGAAAAGAGAAGTAAAAAAATTGAAAAAATACTGTATTTAGTAAAGGAACATTAAAATAAAATTTTGCTAAGCGTACAAAAAGAAAATATTGTCATTGAGATTTGAGAAATCATTGAAGACCTACTTATCACTAGAATAATACAAAAGAAAAACAGTTGGTCTCTTGCCTCCACATGTGTCAGAAAAGGCTGCACTATTTATATGGCAAATACATGCAGTTCAACTAATCAAAATTAAACCTCTAAATTATATTTTTAAGTATTTGTATTTATTTTTAAGATTAAATTTAATTTAGTTATTTTTAAAAGATTTAATTTTAAAAAAATAATCGATGTTATTCTTTCGTTTAAATTTGACAATAATAATATTAATGAGATTAGGTAAAAATACTATGTTAAACATTTAAAAAAAATAATTAAAGAATTAAATTAAATATTATTAAAATAGTAAAATTAAATCGAATATTTTAAATGATTTAATTTAATCATTTTATTTTTAAATAATGTTTAATGTTGTTTTTTCATCGGATTTTATTAACACCGTTGTTGTTAATTTGAAAATATTGAACATTTTAAAAAAATAAACAACCAACTTGAGTCATTTAAAAATAGTGAAAGTGTAAATTAAATCTTAAAAATAAATAGAGAGAGAAAAAATATAATTTAATAAAATTAAATTTAATGGTTTTGAAAAGATTAAAATATTTTTAATCTATAATTTATTTACTTTACTTTTTATTCTTTATAGTTTAAAATATTTTTTTTTGTCTATATACTTATTTTTTTTATTCCTTTCTAGTCTTTATAATTTAATATAAATTTTTTACTCTGTATGTTTGTAGTTTTTTTTTTAATCTTTTTAATCTCTGTCATTAATTTTTTTATATAATGTTATCTCTTTTGTGTTGACATGATAAATATATTAATTTAATTTTATGTTTTTAATATCAAATTTATTCTTTTAAAATTACTTTAAATTAGGTCTGATATCAAATTATATTTCTGAGACACTATTTTTTTATCCTTACAAAATTGTATACCTCTATTACGTTAATACAAAATAGACAATGTTTAAAGAATATAATAAAGACTAAAAAAGTTATAAATATAAAGACTAAATTTATCCACCTTAAATTATAAATACTTAAAAAAATTAAAAAAGATAAATGCATAGAATCCATTTAAACTATAAAATAATGATAAAATAAAAAATATATATAAAAACTAAAATAATATTTTTATCCTTTAGAAAATATTAGTTTAACCGGTGTTTTCTAGCGTAGGCTGCATTATCTTGATAAATACTTTCAAAGTAATGATATTTTAATAAATTAAAAAAATCTTTAAAAAACCTATTGTTGTCCATTAGCCCAACTGAACTGTCTCTTACTTAAAATATATTTTTTATTTGATAGGAATAGGATTGCATTTAAATTAAATAAAATTATATATAAAAATTTTAATTTTTTCTTAAAATTTTAATCAATTTAACTTTATTTAATTTTTTTTATTTAAAAAATATTTTTAAAACAATAAAAAACTATTGCTTTCAATATCAGATGGTCTGCCATTGCTGCTAGGATGCCAGGAAGAACTGACAATGAAATAAAAAACTATTGGCACACCAACCTGAAGAAGAGGTCTCAACAGGAGTCACTCACAAATGCTCAAGTTTCCAACTCAAATGATTCATCTCCAACTGAACCGACTCCAAACACTTTCAAAAACTTGCATAATGATTCATATCCTTCCTCCTCCACGGGCTCAGAGTACACCACTGTCATAGTCACAGGCGATGAAAATGTGGTCCTGGAAGATGAGTTGGCCTTTTGGGATGCAGACACCGACCTTACGAGTGCAAACTTCTGGTTAGAATCGTTTATGCTTGATATTTCCAACTATGGCCCAGCTGAACCTGAGTTCTTTAGCACAGAGTTTGATGCAGAACTTTGGACCCATGATAATTGACATCTTTGCGTGGAAATGAGTCTGCTTGGATATATATTTATATATCATAAGCAACTTCTCAGAACTTCTCATTATAGTAAAATAATTCTTTAATAGTCCACGAGGAGTTTTACAAATTTAAGAAATTTTAAATTTTTTGTATTTGAATTACTTTGATTTCAATTTCTATTATTCTTAAAATATTTTGTTTGGATGAGTCAATTCAAATTTCTTAAATTTTAAATTGTTAGGTTAAATATGATAATTTGATTCCATCATAGTAAAATTGATTTTAAAAATATATTTATATGTTGAAACTTTTAAATTAAATTTTATAAAAATAAATATTAATCTATTTTTAAATATTTTATAATTTTAAAAATTAATATTAGATAATATTTAATAATTTTAAAATTAATATAAGATAATATTTAATAATTTTAAAAATATTTTTGAATATCTAATAATTAAAAGAATGAAGAGATAAGATAAAATATATAGGTGAAATAAGAAAAACAAATATGAAAAATTTCAAATTCTTCCATTTTTAAGAGAATTTGAAATTCTACTATTTTAAAGAATTTCACAAATACTTAAATTTTAAATTCTTTGTAAATTCCTCATCCAAACAAAACATTTCACCTTAAAAAATTTGAAATTCTTCAAATAAATGAATTATCCTATATAAATTCCTCACCCAAACACACCATAAAAGTATTTATATTTAAACAGACTCTATGTATAAAAAAAAGGGTTTTAATATAAAGTTTAGGATTTGGCTGCTGGATCTGTAATTAATTTGAATCTCTGGAAAGAATATTTGAAGGAGAATATTTGAATCTCTGTAATTAATTTCAATAATTAAGATTGACTTTGAAGGAGAATATTTGGAAAGAATAAAAAAGGAACAGGGATGTGGGTGCACTTTTTAATTATTAGATCTTATTTAATGATTATATGTATAATAATTTTTGAAATTCTTATAATTTTAATGACTAATTAGATTTTTATTGTTGATAATAAATATAAATATATCTTATTTTTTTAAAATACTTTTTCAGTCTCATAATAAGTACAATATCGACATATGAAAAATGTCATAAAATAAATGATATTTTCATTTTTTTAATATAATATTAATTAATTTTTTTAATTTCTTTTTTCATAAATTATTTAACTATCATAATTAAAAGTAATATTTTTATTAATAAAATAAATTATTTTAATAAGATTGTAAAAAGTATATATTATTATTCTTAATCTTTAATCAGAGTAATTGTGATATACACAGAACATTCTCGATTTTGAAAAGTTTTAGATCTTAAAATTCGTTGTATTTCTTTATTCATGTGATCATATCCAATTATAGAGAAAAACGGAAATAAAAGAGACGGAGGGAAAAATATCCTCATTTTATTTGTTTGCCTGGGACCGAAGTGTACTATCAAATATTGTATGAAAATTAAGTGTTACAATAAAGGTAATGAATTCACATGCACATTCAAGCATGGCCAACATTTTTTTACCTATGATTTTAATATGAAATATTCATTATAAAATATAATGACTAATTTTCATCTAAAAATAATGAAAAAACACATATAAAATAGATAATTTTCTCTTAATACAATCTACTTCTAAACATGGCCAACATAATCAATGAATTGTGTAATGTTGATGGGTAATATGATAAATAATCTTTTTTAAGCAATACTTTCCATAATACTATTTTATAATACTTATTTAATATCAATTAAGTTATAAACTTTAATAATTTATACTACTAAATTAGGAGATAATTTGAGAATTGAGACCCATAAAATTTGTTATTAAAAGATTAAAACAAAATAAAATAAACTCTCATACGTTAACATTAGAGAGAAGAATAAATCAGCCTTTAAATAAGAGTCTATGAAATGATGTATTTAATTAAAATTTAGCCTAAGCTAAACTATTTAATAAATGATAAATTTAAATTTTTTAAAAAAATTATTTATTTAAAAAAAAATTAGGCCTAAACTTATGAAAAAATTTGTTGAGCCTAATTGATCAACATATTTAACTATATAATATAATAAAAAAACAATATACATATTACATTATTAATAATATAATTAAATAAAATTTATAATAAAAAAATATACTAAATTATATTTTTAATCTTTCTATTTATTTTTGGGACTCAATCTAATCTCACTATTTTTAAAAAATATAATTTGGTCATTTAATTTGTAAAAATGTTCAATGAAGTAACATTCATTGCATTAATGAAATTAGATAAAAAAGATAATATTGAATTTCTTTTGAAAATTAGATAACCTAATTGAATATTTTATAAATAGTAGGATCACACTAAATATTTTAAAAATAGTAGAATCAAATTGAATAAAAATTTATGTAACATTTTTTGTCTAGATAAACTTAATTTTTTTTAATTATCTTAATAAGATCATGAATGACAACAAATTGAGTACTTGAAGTTGAAAAAAAAATGATAAAAAAATAAAGGATTATATACTAAAATAAATTATTAAATAGGTAAATAAAAATTCAAATTCATCTACACAAAATTTTTTTTTATATATTTTCTTGTTCAATTTAATCCCTCTATTTATGAAATGTTCAATTTAGTTTCAATATTTTTAAATGATTCAATTTAGTCCTTTAATTTTCAAAAGATGTTCAATGTTGCCTTTTGATATGATTTCATTAACGCCTTTAATGTCAATTTGGATGAATTGATACATTGAATATTTTTTAAAAAAAATTAGAGAATCAAATCAAACCATTTAAAAATAGTGAGATCAAATTGAATCTTAAAAATAAATAGAGACTAAAAATATAATTTAACAAAACAAATTATCTATGTGTTTTACATTTTTTCTATAGTTAAACATTTTATGTTTTCCATTTGTACGAAATCAAGAAACCAAAAATTATAACAGTCACATATTCAACTCCTTTTTTCTTTCATTTCAAGGGTTGATTATTAAGAATATTTCAAATAGGATGGGGATATTTAGAAGTTTTTTTTTACTCACAAACATATTTAAAAATAAATTTATTAACTTATTTAAAATTAAGTTTATTAACTTGTTAATGTAAAATAGGATTTTAAATAGGTTAATAAGTCAAGTCAGACTTTTAAAAATGTCAAACTATGTCCAACTGAAGCCCGAGTCTCATCACCAACATCTACATGTTGATGATCACCTACAGCATAGGAAAACATACATAGAACAAACGGGGAGTGATAAACATCTCACTCGGGTTCAGGTGCAAAAATAAATGTCAAATAACACACACAACAATCATAACACAAGGTACAAGTACAATTCATACATAGCCAACTAAAAGGATGTATTGCTAAGGTCTTGTCGGGATAGCAAAGTCGCGTAAGATACGTCTCATGCACACAAATGGACAGAACTGGACCTTCCAAACCCTTTTATCCTCTAGGACTCTTTTAAGATGTTTCACTCGAAGAGCCTTCTCTAACGGTGTACTCCATATTGTACCCCGTCACATAGATGCATATGATGCATGTCACACATTCGCATGTTCATGGACTCAACAATTCACTTGTCATATCTCATCATGTCACTTGTTCTCATATCACATTATCACATTCACAGTCACAAGGTCACATAAAGAGATTCTCATCCTTATCATGCTCATATAAATACACCACTAGCTTGCATCAACACCATAATAAGACAATTCTCACACCATTAGCACTTTCAAACATAGCTTAAAACATGCAAAGCATCATAGGGATCATAAAGAGTGAAAGAATCCATGAAAATTGCAAACAGGGAAGATCACGGCCGTGACTGGTGAGTCACGCACAAAAGTAAAAAATTCTCAAATAGAGTCAATCATGGCCATGACTCACCGGTCACATTCGTGATTCATTTTGTCTCAACAATTCTTTGAGGGCCAAGGAGATCACGACCGTGACTCACCAGTCACTTGTGACTCTCCCAGAAAATTAAAAACCTTAATTTTTGTTCCTCATATGGTTTTCCACAAGAATCCATAGAGCATCTTAATTTATACCAAAACTTATTTGTTTTCAAAATTAAATACATATTCACACTCAGCAAACATCAAAGAATACAATAGAAAACTCAAACATCAAAATAGAAAATATTCATATTTTGTTGGCTAAAAACCTATTTTGGTCCCTTATAATCTTTTTTTGTTTCAATTTAGTCCTTCATTAATTTTTGGTCTCAATTTGGTCCCAAACTAATTAATTGGTTTCAATTTAGTCCCAAATTAATTAATTAGTTTCAATGTGGGATTTCCGTCCAAATAATTTAAACGGAGTTAACTTTTGGCCACGTGGATGCCACGTAGATGCATACGTTGCATCCACGTGGATGAGAATTTTTTTTGAAAACACCTGGAGGGAACGGCCCGTTCTGGTTGCAAAACTAAAACACCACCAGTGAAGCAGAACGGCCCGTTCTGATTTCAGAACGACCCGTTCTGATTTCAGAACGACCCGTTCTGATTTCAGAACGACCCGTTCTGATTTCAGAACGGTCCGTTCTGGATTCAGAACGGCCCGTTCCAAAACTGTGAATAAAATATTCTTTACTTAATTGTGTTTTTGATATTATAATTATGCAATTTTGATCTCTAATGTTTTAATTGAGTAATTTCAGTCCTTAAAAGATTATAGTTTTGTAATTTTAGTCTCACAATTTTTAATTGAACAATTTTAATCTCTCAAATATCATAATTGTGCAATTTTAGTCTTTCTCATTAAAAATTTAATAATTTTAAAATTTTAATATATATATATATATATATATATATATATAATATTTTAAAACTATATAATTGTTTATTTATTTAAATTAACGTATATTTTTTTTAATGTATCAAATGATATATATTTATTATTACTAAATAAATAAAATTTATATATTATTAGTATTTTAATATTACTGATAAATTAATATCCATAATATTTTTACTATATTTATAAATAAACTAATAATTTGATAAATATAACTTAATATATATTAGTATACTTTTACAAAAATATAAATATATAAGATCAGATATATATTTCTAATTAATATATTTATATTTTTGTAAAAGTATATTAATATATAACAAGTTATATTTATCAAATTATTAGTTTATCTATAAATATATTAATAATATTATTGATAGAATATCGAAAATTATAATATACGTTAATTTGAATAGATAAATAATTATTTAATTTTAAAACATTATATATATATTAAAATTATTAATTTTTAATGGGAGAAACAAAAATCATACTATTATGATATTCGAGGGACTAAAATTATTCAATTAAAAATTGAAGGACCAAAATCGCGCAATTCTTTAAGGACTAAAATTATGCAATTAAAATCTTGGAGATCACAAAACTGCACAATTGTAATACTTGAGAGATAAAACATGCAATTAAACAAATATTCTTGATTAATTTTATTAAAAAATATAATAATTTTGAAAAATATTTTTTTATGGTAAAAATTTTAAAATTACTAATTTTTATAAAATATAATTGTCTTATAAATAGAGTAATAATTTTTTCTTTTTCTCTTTCTGTTTGAAGAAATATTTAAATATCACTTTATAATTTTTTGCAACTTATTTAAGATTAAAAGAATAAAATGATAAAAATTAATAAGATAAACATAATAAAATAAAATATAAAAAAATATTAATATATTTATTTTATTAGATATAATAACATAATTAAAATATAATTAATAATATATATTTTATAAAATTATTAATATTTTATATATAAAAAAAAACCAGAACGTCCCGTTCTGAAACCGGAACGGGCCGTTCTGGTTACATTTTCTGTGTGTTAATTTTGCACCTGGAACGGGCCGTTCCCGATGCAAAATTAATACACCAAAAGTGCACCCAGAACGGCCTGTGCCGGTTTCAGAACGGCCCGTTCCGGTTTCAGAACGGGCCGTTCTGGGTCCAGGTGTTTTCAAAAAAATTCTTATCCACGTGGCATCCACGTATGCATCTACGTGACGTCCACGTGGCCAAAAGTTAACACCGTTAAAGCAATTTGGACGGAAAGTCCCACATTGAAACCAATTAATTAATTTGGGACTAAATTGAAACCAATTAATTAGTTTGAGACCAAATTGAGACAAAAAATTAATGAGGGACTAAATTGAAACAAAAAAAGATTATAAGGGACCAAAATAGGTTTTTAGCCTATTTTGTTTGTTTCTCGTTTCTCATAGGAACTCATAGAGTACTCTAATTCATATCAAAACTCAAAATTAAACATACATTTATGCTCAGTAATCACCAGAGAACATAACATAAAACTTAGAAGCCAAAATAGAAAACATTTGAAATTTGTTTGTTTCTCATAGAATTTCCCATAGGAACCCATAGGAACCCATAGAACACTCTAATCCATATCAAAACATATTCAAACTCAAAATTAAATATACATTCATGCTTAGTAATCATGAGGAAACACAACAGAAAACTCAAAAGCCAAAACAAAAAATATTCAAAATTTGCCTGTTCCTAAGAGAATACATTAGGCAAGGATTGGGGGCCAATCCTACTACCCATTAGATATTCCCACACTCCCAAGTGAAATTTCTCACTCCCCTTACCTTGATGAACATAAGTCAAAGCAGAATCTGAATGTTCCTCTTCTTTGAGTTCTCTTTAGTCTTCCGAGCATAGAAAGAAATGAGGGAAAAAGATGAAGCGTAAATAACTTCCCTCAATTCCCGATAACTCCTTTATTAAAAATAATAATAATAATAATAATACTATTTAATAATTTACCAAAACATCATTTCTTCCCTTCTCATAAAATAATTAATATAATATAATATACTTAAAATACACCTTTTTCCTTTAATCAATTAACATAAGCATAATCATTAATAAAGTACATTTTATAAAAGTTGCCTATATATCACTAATCAAAATAATAATTATAAATCACATCTCATAAATAAAATAGTCCTCATATAATTAATTAAAGAATATCAAAAATCTAAAATAATTACATTAAATATAAAAATAATAATTACAAATCATGTTTTATAACAAAATAATACTTATATAAATACTTAAATAATACCAAAAATCTCAAAATAAGTACATTAACATAATAAAATAATTTCTAAAATATTATTAATATAAGGTATGAAAATCATGGTGTTATAGATATAATACTTTAACCAATTTTACCATCGGTCTTATTTTTAAAACATTGACTAATTAATACATAGACTTTATTCCTTTTTAAATAAGCATGAGATATACTTTCTTTCTTTTTTTCATAATTTTGCTTGCTTTGCTTTTTTGTCACTAATTTTTAATTTTCCTTCTACTTTTTAACAAACGGTTACTAAATTATCCCATTATAACATATTCATTCGTAACTATTATGGGTGACAAAAAACCTCAATTTGATGTTGATCCACCAAAACTGGTCAACCCCTCTCGCACCACATAGAGGAAGTGAGTAAAGTTTCAACCTGTTGGTGAACCGTGAACCTACTTAATAATTAAAAATGTTTTTTTTTTATCTACAAGTAATATTTAATGAAAAATAAATAATGTAATGTAACGACCCGACAGGTCCAACACAACATATAGAACACCGAAAACACTAGGCAGAAAGAGTAAGTATATAATTATAGGGTCTAGAATATAAAAATATACAAAGCCTCAATCTGACTAGAGTTAGAGTGTATCAAAAACATCCAATCAAAACGAAATACATCGTCAATCGCTACATCTAGTAGCTACTACAACAAGACATAAAAAAAAAAAAACACGGCCAGCTCCGCCTACCAGCTGCCGACTCACCACGAACCAAAACACCTATTCCTGTTATGCTCCCGTACATAATACGATTATAGCAGTCCAACCACAAGGAAACAGAAAAGGGTAAGCTAGTATAGAAAGAAACAACGTACAACAAAATTCAAGTAATTAGAACAACTTCAACCGCCAACACAACAACATTCTACTACCTATCAATTTATACAACCAACCAGCAAATTAGATAGTAATGCGTCGTCACGCTTATCACCTCGGAGATCTCCTACAACAACTCAGCCGTTTTGGCCTACAACAACTCAGCCATTTAGGCCTACAACAACTCAGCCATTAAGGCCTACAACAACTCAGCCATTAAGGTCTGTAACAACTCAACCATTAAGGCCTACAACAACTCAGTCAATAACAACACTGCACAACTATACGACTCAACACATCAACTTGCAACACTACACAACTACACCATTCAATATCAACTTGCAACACAACACAACCTTGCTACTCAACATAAATCAACCAACATTTATCTACTAGTTATCATCGATAGTTATCCACTGCAACTCTACTCAATATAGAACAACATAATTCAATACATAAAAAGAAATGTCTCATCTCCGCGCCCGGCGCCCTCGTAGTTGCGCCCAGCGCAGTACAACCAGAGAGCCTCAGGGCCAGTGCGCCCAGCGCAAGCATGCTCGCGCTCAGCGGGACTTAGCCAGAGAGCACAAGGCTCTCTCGCACTTGGCGTAATATCCATTGCGCCCAGCGCAGACCAGGCAGAGACTTCAAGGAGTCTCCCTCGCCCGGCGTACCTAACCCAGCGCTCGGTGCGGTGTAGGCAGAGACCATCCCTTGGTCTCGCGCCCAGCGCAATTCGGAATTGCGCCCAGCGCCCACGAGGCAGAGACTCCCAAGGAGTCTCACGCCCAGCGCGACAAGGGCCGCGCTCAGCGCAGCCTCTAGAGCCCAACAACAAGTTACAATGGGTATCGCGCTTAGCGCAGTCCAAGTCGCGCCCAGCGAGGGCTAATCAGAGACCACATTCTCAAGCGCGCCCAGCGCACTCATCAAGGTGCTCAGCGAGCTTGGCTAAATGAGGTCCCCTGGCGGTCACGCGCTCAGCGCGATGAACAGCGCTCAGCGCGAAGCTCATCTACGACCCTACCAAGTTCGAAAATTTCCCCAGACACCTGCAAAAGTCACTTTCAAGTACATGCAATCCAACCAAAGTATCACATTTCCATCCAAGAGTTCAAAAACGCCCTCTTTTCATACATGCATCCACAAAATCATAGAAATCAAAAATTTCCCCAAAAATCCCCAAAGTCCCCAAAACTCAAATGCCACACCCAACAGCCAGAAATTTGAAAATCAACACCAACTACCTGAGTTCTCAGACTCATTTCAACCAAACCACAACCCGAAAACTAACTTCCCTTACCTCGGGTGAAGATTTTCGAGCTTCCGAGAAGGAGGAATGGCTCAACGGAGGAGAAGAAACGGACAGAGAAAAGAGAGACTTCAGCTAGCTTCCAAATCACCACTACACAACACCTTGAGAGAGCAAGGAATAGAAGAACAATCAGAAGAAAGGAGAGAGTTTGAGAGAATGCGAGTGAGGGAGAAAAAGGTTCAGCGGGAAGGGGAAAAGAAGTGGGTCTTACAACCTCCCCAACAACAAAAGTTTTCGTCCCCGAAAACGGACTTACTTGGGAAGAGAAACGGGTACCGCTCCTTGCGCTGCTGCTCCACTTCCCAAGTAGCCTCACCAGTTGCAGCATCCCACAATACTTTCACCAAAGCAATGGACTTTCCCCTCAACTCCTTCAGCTTATGGTCAATCACAGCTACTGGTAACTTCTCAAAGGTCAGGTTCTCCTTCACTGGCACATCATCCAACTCCACCACATGACTCGGGTCATGGACGTACTTCCTCAGCTGAGAGACATGAAACACATCGTGTAGGTTTGAAAGAGACGGTGGCAAAGCCAACCGATAAGCAACCGGACCCACACGCTGTATGATCTGATGGGGACCCACAAACCTCGGTGTTAACTTCCTTGCTCTTAGTGCTCTACCCACACCAGTAGTTGGAGTCACCTTCAGAAACACATGCTCCCCTTCGCAAAACTCCAAAGGCTTACGCCTTTTGTCAGCATATGATTTCTGCCTACTCTGAGCAGTCCTCATCTTCTCCTGAATCATCTTCACCTTTTCAGTAGTTTGTAGGATCAACTCCAGCCCTACAACCACTGACTCACCCTCCTGGTACCAGCACAGAGGAGTCCTACATCTTCTGCCATACAAGGCTTCAAACGGCGCCATTTCAATGCTAGCATGAAAGTTATTGTTGTACGTAAATTCCACTAACGGTAGGACCTCCTCCCAGCCACCCAAGTGGTCCAACACACAAGCCCTCAGCAAATCTTCCAAGGACTGGATTGTCCTTTCTGACTGACCATCCGTCTGAGGATGATAAGCAGAACCTAGCTTCAACTTCGTGCCTAAGGCTTGGTGTAGACTCTGCCAAAATCTGGAAGTGAACCTCGGATCTCTGTCTGAAATAATACTGAAAGGCACCCTGTGCAACTGTACTAATTCCCTCACATATATCTACGCCAGCTTCTCCAAGGACCACTTGATGTTGACAGGCAAGAAATGTGCACACTTGGTCAACCGGTCGACAATCACCCAGATAGCATCACTATTCCTAGCTGATCTAGGCAACCCCACAATGAAATCCATAGTAATGTTATCCCACTTCCACTCTGGAATCTCCATCTGCTGCATCAACCCACTCGGCTTCTGATGTTCAACCTTCGCCTTCTGACAAGTCAGACAGGCCGCCACATACTCAACTATCTCCCTCTTCATACCAGACCACCAGAAAGTCTTCTTGAGGTCCTGGTACATCTTAGTCATACCTGGATGTATGCTAAGTCTACTCTTGTGGCCTTCCTCCAACACAACCCTCTTCAGCTCAGCATCCTGAGGCAGGCAAATTCTGCCCTTGAATCTCAAGATTCCATCTCCTCTCAACTCAAAGCCCTCCGCCTTCTCGGTACCCAACAAACCCAAAATTTTCACCAACTCTACATCCTGCAACTGCTTGAGTCCAACCTGCCTCAAGAACTCATTAGTTATGGTAATTGTCCCACAACTAATGTGATTCTGATCTAACTCCACACAGAGATTCAAATCCCTGAACTTCTCCACCAACTCCATCTCCTTCACCATCATGCCAGACACGTGAATGGATTTCCTGCTTAGTGCGTCCGCCATAACATTGGCCTTAACAGATATTTCATCCACCTCCTCTGCCTCATGTTCAGCTCCTTCTGATTGAACAGATATTTCAAACTCTTGTGATCACTGAAGACACTGAACTGAGCACCATACAGATAATGTCGCCATATCTTCAAGGCAAAAACAACAACTGCCAACTCCAAGTCATGAGTGGGATAATTCCTCTCATGATTCTTCAGTTGCCTTGAAGCATATGCCACCACTTTCCTGTGTTGCATCAGCACACACCCAAGACCCTGGTGAGAGGCATCACAGTACACATCAAAGGGTCCACCAGAATCCGGAAATACCAACACAGGAGAAGTAGTCAACCTCCTCTTCAACTCCTCAAAACTCTGCTCACAGGCATCTGTCCAAATGAACGGCTGCTCCTTCCTCGTCAGCTGGGTCAGGGGCGCTACTATCCTGGAGAATCCCTCAATGAACCGCCGATAGTAACCCGCCAGACCCACAAAACTTCGTATAACAGTGACAGTCCTTGGGCGCTCCCATTGCAACACCGGCTCCACCTTAGCCGGATCAACAACAATCCCCTCAACTGAAATCACGTGGCCCAAGAACTTCACCTCATCCAACCAAAACTCACATTTAGAAAGCTTGGCATACAACTGCTTCGCCTTCAAAATCTCCAGCACCGACCTCAAGTGCTCTCCATGTTCTTCCTGGGTCCTTGAATAAATCAAGATATCGTCAATGAATACCACCACAAATTTATCCAAAAACGGCCGGAAGATCCTGTTCATGTAATCCATGAATACTGCAGGGGCGTTGGTCACACCAAACAGCATCACAACATACTCATAGTGACCATACCTAGTTCTGAAAGCAGTCTTCGGTATGTCACCCTCCTTCCCCCTGATCTGGTGGTAGCCCGACCTTAGGTCAATCTTCGAGAAAATGGATGCTCCCTTAAGCTGATCCATTAAATCATCTATCCGTGGCAGTGGATATTTGTTCTTAATGGTCAACTTATTCAACTGCCGGTAATCTACACAAAGTCGACTACCTCCATCCTTCTTCTTCACCAACAACACAGGAGCACCCCATGGCGAAACACTCGGCCGCACCAACTGCTTCTCCAATAGGTCTTCCAACTGACCTTTCAACTTAACCAACTCAGCAGGAGCCATCCTATAGGGAGCCACCGACACTGGCCCCGCTCCTAGAACCAAGTCAATGCTAAACTCCATCTCCCTAGTAGGAGGCAACCCAGGTACTTCATCCCGGAACACCTCAGCAAAATCTCGCACCACCTCAATTTCAGAAATTGCCCGCTCGGTCTCAACACTCAACGCCGCAAGCAGAAGACAGCACTCTGCCCCATCTCTCAATAGTGATTCAGCTTGGCTAGCTGAAATCAACAACTCATCCTCCTCTTGGGGAAAGATCAACCGCCTATTGGCACAATCTATAAGGATACGATTGACATATAACCAATCCATCCCTAAGATTATGTCAATATCAACTAAAGGAAAACAAATCAAGTTTACCTTATACCTCTTCCCACTCACATCAATAGGGCAACCAACACACAACTCAGAAGCAACTACGGAAGTAGACGCGGGCGTCGACACTAGCAGTCTCAACCCCAGATCACACACAGGTACATCCAGCATAGCAACACAAGCATAAGAGATAAAGGAGTGGGAAGCTCCCGAATCAAACAAAAATACCCCATCCTTACCAGCAGCTCTGCCCTTCCCCTTCACTAGATCAGAAGAATTCGAAGCCTCAACACCGGTCAATGCAAAGACCCTACCAGCTGTGGTGGGTCTGCCACCCCTCTGAGCATCTCCTCTCTAAGTATCACTCCTCTGAGCACTCCTCTCTGGTCTGGCCCTGGCAGGGCAGTTGGAAGATACATGGCCCATATGTTGGCATCTGAAACACCGATTCTCTGTGTGGGGGCAATCCCTGATCATATGGGACCCACCACACCTGTAACATCTCAAGGCAGCACCTCTACCATGTCCTCCTCCACCAGCAGCACCAGCAGGTTGCCTGATAACAGGACCCCCTTGATGTGGTTGGGGCCTATCATATGGCTTCCTCTGGTTCCCTCCCTTCTTGGACCCGGATGGCCCCTCAGCAGTCTTCACCCCGCGGTTACCACCTTCCAACCGCTCAACCACCTTCGCCTTCTCCACCAAGGCTGGAAATTCAGTGATGGCCATAGGCACCACCACTCTCCTCAGATCATATTTCAATCCTTCTGCAAACTTCTGACACTTCCAAGCCTCGGCGATGCCTTGCGAATAAAAACGAGCTAGGTGCTCGAATTTCATCGCATATTCAGAAACGGTCATCCCCCCTTGGTGTAAGCGCATGAACTCAGCTTCTTTGGCATGTCTCACACTCTCGGGGAAATACTTCTCCAAGAACATCCTTCTGAAGCACTCCCAGTCCACAACCACCCCTCTGGCAGTCAGCATATGATGGGTACTCCTCCACCAATGCTCGGCTTCTCCAACAAGCATGTACATTGCGTATGCTAGCCTCCTCTCTTGAGAACATCCTAGCACGGTGAAGATCTTCTCAAGCTCGCAAATCCAGTGGTCAGCTACCTCTGGGTCTGCCTCCCCCTTGAACTGAGGAGGATGACACTTCCGAAACTCAGCTAGGTCCCGGCTCTCCTGCGACCCAGTGGACCTTGCTGCACCAGTTGCAGCTCTCTCCGCCTCCATCCTAGCAAAATAGGCATTTTGCTGTTGCATAGTGATGGAGGACCATCCATGGTACTTCATGTGAAACCCATCACATGGTCCAATGCTATGACTAATTTTGAGTAGTGTAGGATTTATTTGGTTTATTCCAATTTTACCCTTGTATTTTGGGGTATTTTAGTCATAGGATTTATTTTCTTTGTATTTCCTATTTTACCCTTGTATTATGGGGTGCTTTAGATAATTAGGGTTTTCAATTTTTGGGCTACGGTGTTTTAGAGGAGGTGACGCAATTTTTGGCAAAGTTTGGACCTATTTTTGGTGTTAGAAAGGCTTAGGCCCAAGTGGAGGGCAAAGGTTGCATGGTCTTATCATGCACCTTGTTATAGCCAATCTAAACCCATAGATTCCAAACTTGGCCACCAAGTTGCATCTAGGGTTAATTTGGCATTGCATTTGGAGTGCATTTGGCCTTGGCATTTTCGGCCATGCAACCCTAAATGCAACCCTAAATGCAACTCCTCCTATAAAAACCCCACACCCCACCACTTGTAAACACTTTGGATTATATGAATTTGAGAGAGCATTTTTGCCTCAAATCCTTTCCTTAGTCCCTAGGTTAGTTCGGCTAGCCTCCTCCTATCTCCACCCTTGGAGAGTAGGAAACCTAGAGTGGCCTCCACCTACCTTGGAGTGAGCCAACTTTGAGCACCCAAACACCTCCACCCTAAGTGCTTCCGCCCAAACACCATCATCTCACGCCAACCCCCTTTCCTTCACCATATATCCTCCTTTTGTCCACCTTGTTGAACCTAGATCAAGGGCAAGGCTTCCTCTCCTTCATCTCTACGTCATTCCATGGAGAAGGAACCCATCACATAGCCATGGCCATCATCTCCATGGCCCTGGCTATCTGTTCGTTAGCTCTAGACATTGTCTACAAAAGCAACAACACCTTTAGCAACAATATCTAAACCAACAACAATTCAACAATACAACAAAACACCACAATAACCAACACAGCAATCAACACATCAAGACATCACAACTCAGAGTTAGCACAACAAAAGCCTAAAGGAAGTGCTCTGATACCACTAGACTTGAACTGCTCTGATACCACTAAAGTGTAACGACCCGACAGGTCCTACACAACATACTGAACACCGGAAACACTAGGCAGAAAGAGCAAGTATATAATTATAGGGTCTAGAATATAAAAATATACAAAGCCTCAATCCGACTAGAGTTATAGTGTATAAAAAACATCCAATCAAAACGAAATACATCGTCAATCGCTACATCTAGTAGCTACTACAACAAGACATAAAAAAAAAACAGGGTCAGCTCCGCCTACCAGCTGCCGACTCACCACGAACCAAAACACCTATTCCTGTTCTGCTCCTGTACATAATACGATCATAGCAGTCCAACCACAAGGAAACAGAAAAGGGTAAGCTAGTATAGAAAGAAACAATGTACAACAAAATTCAAGTAATTAGAACAACTTCAACCGCCAACACAACAACATTCTACTACCCATCAATTTATACAACCAACCAGCAAATTAGATAGTAATGCGTCGTCACGCTTATCACCTCAGAGATCTCCTACAACAACTCAGCCGTTTTGGCCTACAACAACTCAGCCATTTAGGCCTACAACAACTCAGCCATTAAGGCCTACAACAACTCAGCCATTAAGGCCTACAACAACTCAGCCATTAAGGCCTACAACAACTCAGTCAATAACAACACTGCACAACTATACGACTCAACACATCAACTTGCAACATTACACAACTACACCATTCAATATCAACTTGCAACACAACACAACCTTGCTACTCAACATAAATCAACCAACATTTATCCACTAGTTATCATCGATAGTTATCCACTGCAACTCTACTTAATATAGAACAACATAATTCAATACATAAAAGGAAATGTCTCATCTCCGCGCCCGGCGCCCTCGTAGTTGCGCCCAGCGCAGTACAACTAGAGAGCCCCAAGGCCAGCGCACCCAGCGCAAGCATGCTCACGCTCAGCGGGACTTAGCCAGAGAGCACAAGGCTCTCCCGCGCTTGGCGCAATATCCATTGCGTCCAGTGAAAACCAGGCAGAGACTTCAAGGAGTCTTCCTCGCCCGGCGTACCTAACCCAGCGCTCGGCGCGGTGTAGGCAGAGACCATCCCTTGGTCTCGCGCCCAGCGCAATTCAGAATTGCGCCCAGCGCCCACGAGGCAGACTCCCAAGGAGTCTCACGCCCAGCGCGACAAGGGTCGCGCTCAGCGCAGCCTCTAGAGCCTAACAGCAAGTTACAATGGGTATCGCGCTTAGCGCAATCCAAGTCGCGCCCAGCGAGGGCCAACCAGAGACCACATTCTCAAGCGCGCCCAGCGCACTCATCAAGGCGCTCAACGAGCTTGGCTAAATGAGGTTCCCTGGTGGTCACGCGCTCAGCGCGATGAACAGCGCTCAGCGCGAAGCTCATCTACGACCCTACCAAGTTCGAAAATTTCCCCAGACACCTGCAAAAGTCACTTTCAAGTACATGCAATCCAACCAAAGTATCACATTTCCATCCAAGAGTTCAAAAACACCCTCTTTTCATACATGCATCCACAAAATCATAGAAATCAAAAATTTCCCCAAAAATCCCCAAAGTCCCCAAAACTTAAATGTCACACCCAACAGCCAGAAATTTGAAAATCAACACCAACTACTTGAGTTCTCAGACTCATTTCAACCAAACCATAACCCGAAAACTAACTTCCCTTACCTCGGGTGAAGATTTCCGAGCTTCCGAGAAGGAGGAATGGCTCAACAGAGGAGAAGAAAAGGACGGAGAAAAGAGAGACTTCAGCTAGCTTCCAAATCACCACTACACAACACCTTGAGAGAGCAAGGAATAGAAGAACAATCAGAAGAAAGGAGAGAGTTTGAGAGAATGCGAGTGAGGGAGAAAAAGGTTCAGTGGGAAGGGGAAAAGAAGTGGGTCTTACATGTAACGTCGATAATTTTATAATGTTTTAATTTAATCACATGTTTGATTCATCAATCGTATAATTATATATTAAATAAATTTAAATAAATATATATTATATTTATAATGACAAGTTTTATATGTTATTGTATGTAATATTTTTCTAATAGTAAATCATCCATGATCAAAGAATAATATAAGCATTAACAATAAATGTTATAAGTGTATATTTAATTCAAACACAGTATGAATATTATATATATATATATATATATATATATATATATATATATAAAGGGAGATTTATTTATTCTAAAAATAAGTTTATTTAAATTTATTTTATTCAATAACTCATGTTCTACACTTAATTTTAACGATCTAACCGTTAAAATTAAATTATTAATACATAGATCAAGTCTACAAAAATTTTTAAAAATTGAAATATAATTTATTTGATATTTTGTTTCATTAGTTCAAACTAATAAATAACCATAAAATTATTTTATACTGAATTAATCTATTTCAAATATTTAAAAAATTTACAAACTTAATCTATGTATTAAAAATTTTGAATGCAACGTAATATTGTTAAAATTTGATATTGAACATAAATTATTAAACGAAATAAATTTAAATAAATTTTTTCCTAAAATAAATGGATCCCTCATCTTTCTCTCTCTACATATATATACCCCTAACAAAAAGAATGTCTAAGCATCTTAATTTTGTCATGCATATACAATTACAAGTGTCTTCTTCAAATAGATATCTCATGATTTTTTTTAATTATGATATGGGTAAGAAGATATAATTTTAAGCTTCCGGTTAACCAATACTTCAAAAGATTTAACTAAATTTACTTAAACTACAAATTTTAAAATTTTGTAATTGATTAATGGATTCACAAACAAACACTCCATAACAAAGTACTCAAGTATAAAATTGTAGAATTTTCTCTCTGATAACGAAATATTTTATATGAAAAAGTAATTTGAAAAAAAAAACTTTTATTGTTCTCATAGAGAGATGTGCAATAACACTATAGTTAGTTAGTTACAAAACATCACAAGTAATTAAATAAAAATAACAATTAATAATAAGAAAATACGTTTAACAATGGACTAATTTAAGTTTATAGAATACACAATAATGGCTAAGAATGTGAGACTAGTCAATCGACCCAATTTGAAGTAATATAGACTCAATCCAGATATTCGAACCCGGCCCAGGTCACCGGGGATAACAACACCTAGCCAGGTAGCCTTCGGGGATGTAAAAAAATGAACGAGGTTTTATTTATCTAAATTTCACAAATTAACTAAAGTTAAGATTGTGTATCATTATAATTTAAGTAAAAATATTATTATATAATTAGTGAGATCCACATACTTCCACTACAAGAAAATGGTGAATAAGTTGCGGAAAATAAGCGTCGGTTAATAGTTGATGCAAATAGTATTAGAAAAGTCGACGCTATTTTAAGATGTAGCATCGACTTTTTGGATACTAAATTTAAATTAAGTCTAGCTATTCTTTAAATATAGTGTCATCTTTTTCGACGCTAATTTAATTTAAATTTAAATTAAATTAGTGTCAGAAAAGCTGACACTATATTTAAAGAATAGCGTCGGCTTTTCCAACACTGAATTTAAAATATTTTAAGTTTAGCATCGGAAAAGCCGACGCTATTCTTTAAATATAGCGTCGGCTTTTTCGACAGTATATATGCTTTTAGAGAGTTAAAGATAATTTTTTTCAATAATATATACACATAATGTGTTCTGGTACACTTGGTTATCAAGTTCACTTAAGACTTCAAGGTTCACGGATCGAGTCCCGGGAATGTTAAAAATACGAACGAATATTAAAAATATAAACGAATAAATGATAAGCTAGAAAAAGAAGATAAAGAAGGCTTAACTGACAATAAAAAATTAAAATAAATAAATTTGTTAGTGACGCTTAGCCAACACAAAAAAATTGTGTCAACTTGTAGTTTATCCTTAAACCTCAAGATCTTTAATTTGATAGAAATATTAATTTTTTTAATAGTTTAATTTGATAGAAATATTAATTTTTTTAATAGTAAAAGATAATGATTTATCAAATGTGGAGATCAAAATAGTTATTAAAAAAGATATTTTCTTTATATATTAGTATAGATACTAAAAAAAATTCTCTCCAAAACTAGAACTTATTATGATATGTGATAAAAATGATTATGATTATAATTAATTAAAATAATTATATTAGTTGATACTTTGTTTAAAAATTGAATGTGTGAATCAATTAATGTGAAGTTGTTCCAACTTAATTAGTAATTTGGATTTGAATCTTGACTATGCAATTGCTTTAAATATTTGAAAGAATGGTATAATGATTTACCAAATGTGGAGATTAAGATGATTATTAAAAAAAATATTTTCTTCGTATATTAGTATAGATACTGAAAAAAAAATTATCTTCTGAAAATTAAAACTTATTATCATGTGCAATAAAAATGATTATTAGTATAATTAATTAAACTAATTAGATGAGTTGATACTTTATTTAAAATTGAATACACAGATTAACTAGTACAGAGTTATTCCAACTTAATTGGTGATTTTGAGTTTGAATCTTAACCATGCAATTACATTAATAAATACTAAAAAAAATGATTTTATCTCTCATAATCTTTCTATCTATCTCAAATATGATTATCTCAAGTAGAAAATACATGTAATATAGACCAAACAAAATTGTTACTTTATTTAATTTAAGTTTAATTAAATATTTTTAAAAAAATTAAAACGATTGATAATACGAGCTAACTAATTATTGTCATTAGAAAAATATGAAGAAAAATAAAATTATGCACTAACAACATAAATTAGTTTTACATTATCATTCAATTATAAACCATCATATATTTTCACTTTAATCATCTCTCTTAATTTCCCCTTAATTGTAATTCATCTAATTAATTAATATATGTCTAGAAAAAGAACATTAATCATCTAAAACTCATATCTATTTATCTTTTTCCAATCTTAATAAAAAAATAATTTAACTCATTAATTTTTAGTATTTATTATTTTTTCATAAAAATATTAATTAAAAATATTACAGAAAAAATAGTTAATTTAAGAAATAACTGGAGAAAGATTTATAAAAAGGATAAATAATGAAAAATATTTTTATATCTCGAAAAAAAGTCTTATACAGTGACAGAAGTGATTAATACTAATAATAAATTTTTGTATTTTTCTACCTCTCATATATTCTTCTTGAATTGTCTTTGTTGAAAAATCTTTTTTTTTTTTTATCAAAAATATATTTTAAGAAGAGTATTATTAAATAAATATTAAAAGAAAATAAATTTGCTAATATTTATGAAAAACGATGCATGTTTCTTTTTTGTTGTTTATAAAAGAGAATAGAAAGTATACAGCTTTGGCTAAACTATACCTCTTTTTATCTCATTTTTAAGATTTATTTTGGTCTTGTATTTTGTAAAATGATCATTTTGGTTCTTTAACTCTTAAAGTTGGATTAATTTAGTCATTTTGAAACAATGATTATTTTTAATTTTACTACAAAATTTTGAATGATCTTTTTACTGATTCAAAATTTAAAACTTATCTCATTATATTCACTTATATTAAAAATATTAACTATAATTGAAGTTTAAACCAAAAAGTGTCATAAACATGTTGTAAATTGCATAAAAATAAGTTTTAAAAAAATAATTTTATACTATTTTCTAGTTAATAAATAATAATGAAATAAAAATATTTTGACATATATTTTAATAAAATATATATTTTAAAATCCTATAATTAATAACTTTGTTTAGGATGCTAAGTATTCTAAATTATATATTTTAATATAATAGAAGAGTAATAGTGCAATACTCATATCTTTAAGAGATAAAAGTGTGATTTATGATATATTTTAGAGTAAATTACAGGAAAACTCATGGTGTTACAATATTTATTATGTGAGAAAAGTGTAATTTATTTTAATGATATTAAGTTAAATAAATTAAATTATGTATTTTAATATAAGAGAGCGAAAACAATTGTTTGTCACGGGGATAACGTAATTTACTCATACTTTTTCTTACAAAATATTATAAAAATTCGTGAGAAAAATACTGTATTTAATAAATTTATAGCTTTATTAGTTTAAGTATGTTGAACTTTCTACTTAAACACTATACATTTGAATTAGAAATGAGAAAAAAGAACATGCAAGTCTGCTAGCGGTTGATAATGATATGCTAAACGTAGACGTGTTAATTATATTGCTATTAATTTCCACGTGCTTTTAGAAAGTCAAGTAAGTACATATTTAAATCTTTAGCTAAAAAATGAATAAGTTGAATTCTATCTTAGAATTGATTTAAGACACGCTTTCATTATCGAAGAGTTCAGGAGTCAAAAACCAACGTGACTCACATCCCTTAAAATATCAAATTACATTTAATAAAAGACAAAAAAAAATGTAATTAATCTTCTTTCATCAAGAGAGGCTAATACCTTTCTGACCATATTTTTTGTTCTAATATGTATACTACATTTATCAGTAGCAGTCAGAGAAACCTAATTCTTAAATATATGTTTCACATGAGCTGTAATGACTTTTGACCAATGACTTTCATTAAAGAAGAAAGTTTTGTTGAGTACAAAAATGTTAGTATCATGTTTTGCTAATTAGTTAAATAAATACCAAAAGAGAGTCTACTAAGTGCACCAATAAGGCAATAATTAATTTCAAATCTCGGGAAGGAACCTGTTTTATTTATTTATTTTTCTATTGAGTAATGTCAATGTGTTATTAATTTATAAGAAACCGCGTTGTTTTGATAAATAAGTTAACTATAAAGAAAGATTGAGAATCCATAGCATGACCTTCAATTCTCCATGAAATTGAAAATTGTCTATATCCACTCATGACTCTATCAATTAAGCACATGGTAATTTGAAATCCTATAAAAGACAGATAATAAATCATTAATATTAGGATACATCTTTGTATAATCGCAACAGGGAATCCTCGTGCTGTGGGCAACAATTGAATTATTCTGTTTTGGTGTTTTCATAAACTGACAAAACGAATATCAAATTAATAAGGTAACCTATCAACGTCCAACAATCTAGCTAGTGATTAACTCACTACGTAGTACTTCTGTTTAGAAAAAGGAATAAAACACAATTTTTTAATGAAAAAAGAAAAAAAAAAGTGAGTATACTATAATTTCATCGTTGGCCAATTCATATGGATCTTATTAAATCCTTCATCCAAATCAGTTGTGCAGAACTGGAGAAATATACAAGTTTCCCTAATATTTTAAAGAAAATATTTTATGTTTTTTTTTTAATTTAAAGTATATTAAAATTTTGTTTTTAAACTTAATAAATTTTCCTTTACCAAAAGTTTTATGTTTTGAAATGGTATTAAAAATTCATATAGAATAATTAATTTTTGAATGAAATAATGTAAAGTCACATTTGAAAATAAAGTTACAAAAACACGTAATTAATATACTTCTCACAAATTGTTAATATTAAATTTTAATAAGAAATATTTAAATGAAGGATTAATCTCCACTTCAGTATTTGATTTGGCCTGAACTAGATGCTTCCAAAGGAAATTACGTACCATTGAAAAAGAAAAAGAAGTAGCTTTATTATTATTATTTTTTAGAGAAGTCGTTATTTTTAATGATATTATCGTTGAAGAAGAAAAAATAGCACTTAAAAGAGTAAAAGAACAAAAGAAAGATAAAACTAATATTTGGTCTCTCTAAAAAAGTTTACTATTTTAATTCATGTGAATTTCATTTGTTTAATTTTATAATGGCATAGTTTTATTGGATACTAGTATTTTAATAACTACAAATTAAATGTTTATTATATATAATGAAAATTTAAAATAAATTATGTATATAAATAAATAATATATTTAAATGTATATATTATATTTATGTGTTAAATAAATAGATATTTTTAATATATAAATTATATTTTATATTTATGATAAATAATTTATATTATAGCACAATATTATTTTTAATTATTGATAATTTAATTATTTTAAAAATATTAAAATTTAACTTATTAATAATTATAATAAATAAAACTAAATTTAGATACAAAGTTAAAATAATCTCTAAAAAGTTTATAGTCAAAGAAAAATCTTTAAAAATGCTCTAGTGTAAGATAATTATCTATGTTTTATATAAACATCTAAAATAAATTGTTACCAATTTTATTATTTTCTCTAAATAACTTATTTAGAAAATTGCACCGAACTCTTTTAAGTTCTTTTTAAATGATACATAAATCTCTTCTAGTTTTTAAGTGAATACTAACTTTCCTTCTTTATTTATTTATATATATATGACACATATAACTTTTTATATAAGATTTGTATAGGGCTAAGAAAGAACATATTATTAATACAAGTGTCAACAATTGAATATCGGTTAAAATATAATTGTATCCTTTAATCTCTTAAATTTAAAAATAATTTTTGGTATCTTAATTTTAAAACAGTCCAATTTTAATTTTTATCGAAGACTAAAATGATCAAAAAATAAAAACAAAAAATGAATTATTTTCAAATTATAGTGATTAAAAATTTAAAATATCACATTTAAATTTAAACGAATAAAAATAAATTTGACTTAAATTTAAGATATTAAATAAATATTTAAAGCAGTCATCCTTCTAGGTGCCGAAATGGCGAAAACAACAGTTGAATGACTTGACGCAATTTTATGGTCGTGTTTGTGTTTGCAGATTTTCCTCACGTGTTACTTTTTAAAAAGATGGTTCAAGTTTCGTGTTACGTTCCGGGAAGGTACTAGGGAGCAGGTGACAGATGATGTCACTATGTCCCTATTATCATAATTTGAAAAGCAAAGTATAAACACAAATTTTGACTCGTCACGACACGAGACACGAACGGTTTGAATCTGCGGAGAAAGACCCTTATTCGGTAGTCACAAGAATCTTTTTATTTATCGGATTTTATAAACAATTATAAATATTATAGAACATGAAACACGTTTGAGATGTGAACGCGTTCAGCATATAAATAAGTGACTAGCTGCTCTGACACAGAAACCATTCTTACACTCACACGTTCCCTTTCTAACAGAACCAAAATATCCACTTTCAGTGAAACACAAACAACAAAGCATTCAATAATAGTGCAGTTGTTGTTTGTCACAAAATGGTGAGAACCCCATCTCGTGATAAAAGTGGATTGAGGAAAGGTACTTGGACTCCTGAGGAAGATAGCAAGTTAATTGCTTATGTCACCAGGTATGGCAGCTGGAATTGGCGCCAACTCCCCAGGTTTGCAGGTACTTGAACTCATGTGAAAATTATTTAAGACAATTAATTTATTATAGAGGATTTATCTTAGCAGAAAAGATTATTAATTAATATTCTCTGGTGCAATGATTTTAGGACTTGCAAGATGTGGGAAAAGTTGCAGATTGAGATGGATGAATTATCTAAGGCCTAATCTCAAAAGAGGGAACTACACTCGAGAAGAAGAAGAATGCATCATCAGAATGCACAAAAAACTTGGCAATAGGTATTGATTAATTCCTATATATCATTATTGCAACTTAATTACAAGTTAGCTTCTCCATGACCATTTTGCATAGCATAAAATGCTAGCTAGGGACTATAGACTAATACTATACATAATATCCAATGAAAACTACCTCTCTATATCAAAATAACAACAATTCTAACCGTTCTTATAAATTCCCATTTGAAATGAGTCGATAACGTAATACTGGAATGTTAATCTGATCATTCCTTCACTTGCAGATGGTCTGCTATTGCGGCTGAATTACCTGGAAGAACAGATAACGAAATAAAAAACCATTGGCACACCACACTCAAGAAGAGGTCTCAACAAAACACGCTCACAAATGAAGAAGCCAGAGCCTCCAAATCAAAGGATAAAGAATCCAAGCTAGGAAGGGACTCGGTTCCTAAGAATGGTGTTAATGTTAGTGTCACTCTTCCATGTACTTCCCAAATCTCAGACATTTCAGACTCATTATCGCCACTTTCATCCTCCAGCGAGTTTTCCTCCTTAAGTTCTGATCATTCCACTGCAGCCAGTATGAAAAATTTGATGTTTGAAGATGACTTGGGTTTTCTGGATTCATTCAATGAAAGTTTCTGGACAGAGCTAAATCTGGATGACATTTCCTATAATGCACCGAGTGAAACAGTGTCAGGAGATACTAACAATGGCTCTTTTCAAAGTACAGATTCTAGCCAGATCCATGATTTTAGTGCTTTCTCTCCGAATCAATCAACCAGCGAAAGTTTGGTCATAGACAATGATTTTGGAGGCTTTCTGGATGCATACGCAGATAACTTTTGGACACATCCATATGTTGCTGACATGTCCCACGTTCCAAGCGAACTACTTGTTCCCTCCGTCTCCGTGGCAGAATCTGATTATTTTCCACCAATATACGATGATCTGTGGGGTTAAAGTAGTTTGTACGATGAAAACTTTAGCTTATTCTAGTGAAAAAAAATACTCAATGTTCAGAGATCAATAGTTTTGAGATAGTGTATGAGTTGGTGATCCGAGTTGTTAACCCGGCTAGCATGGACCTTTATGCTTTTGGATAAATCCATAAAGGTTAAATATGCACTTGTATAAGTATAACAGTGTTGTAGTATAGGCGTTCACTTGTATCACTTGTACAAATTTTTGATATAGTGAATTTGCTTCTTCATGTTTGTGGTTTTTCTCCTGTCAAGGGTTTTTCAATCTGTCTGTTTACCCTTTTTTCTTTATCTCAAAAGCTTACTTCTAACTTCTAACAAAATTAATACCGGACTTGTTTTTCTCAATTATAATTGCAAAAATATATATGATGTATACTATTTTCCATTGTAGGATCACAACACCAAATTTTTACTATGACAGATAAAGATGTAAGTCAATTCTTTATATATAGCTAAGGTTGCTATATATAAAGATAATTCATATTTATTTTGGAGAAAGTGAATCAGCGGTTGTCACACTAGAAAGTTGATCAACTTTCTTTTGTTGGTAGACTTACTTTAGTTAAGTTGGTGTTGCAAACCATGCCTATATATATGTTATGTAGTCCACCAAACTCCCTATGTCTATCTGTGATGGTGTAGGAGCTTCTTATGGGGGGGACACTACTAATCCTAGGAAGGTTCATCTGGTGGCCTAGAAGCATATCTATACTCCTAAGGTTGCAGGTGGTATGGGGTTGTAGTCAGCCAACAATTTTAACAAAGCACTTTTGATGAAGTATGGCGCCCGAGAATTGTGTTCACAACCTAATCGGTGTTGGGTTCAAGTTGTTCAAGTTAAATACAATTGTGGTGATTTTGTTTTGTCTATTTTTGATGGGAAGCATCCAGGATCTAATTTTTGGAGAGGTTTGTGTGATAATTGGGGTTGAGTTCAGGATATGCTATCCTAGAATGTGGGGAATGGTGAGTCATTTAGTTTTTGGCTGGATAACTAGGTCCCTGGTCATATGAATCTAACTAAAGCATCTATCAGGAGGGTGTCAGATGATTTGTTGATTCATAAACCATGCGAATTTGTTGATAGCTTGGCGGATTGGGATTTTACTCTACCTCGCCAATTCCTTCCCAATAATGTGTTGAATAGGATTTGTGCAGCACCTTTCCCACTACGGGTTAGGATTTAATACTACTAATGGGCTAAGCTCTATTCCTAGATACATTTTCTACTAGGCATTTGTTTCAAAGCTAGTTTCAAAAGTTATTTTCCAATATCCAATGGATTCTATATCAAGCAAAGGAGAATTAATCCAATGCAAGCATGAAGAATAGAAACATAACACAACAATGAATGAAACAACATATATATATCATTAATAAAGTGAAAATTACAAAAGAGTTTCGTTGATTACATCTAACCCCATAAAATAATGGGTAGAACTGTTCAAAACAATGAGGGTGAAACAAAAATAGAGATGGAAGAGAGATGGAAGAACCGAAGGAAAGATCCACACACGAATGGTCCCAAGCACCGAGAATCCCTTCCACAACTCCTAGAAGTCGCCCAATGTGTGAATGAGACGGAAAAGCCTCGAAGCTTTGCTCAAATACGAACTGGTCGAGTCAGGATAGGATTACACGCCCGACGCGTTATACCTCTCGCACGACGCAATGTCTTCCAGAGAGTTTTGAATGCTCTCTGTTTTGAAACGCGCCCGACACAGATGCTCTTGCGCCCGACCCAATGCTGAAGTGCAGAGGTGATGCTTTCTGTGTTTCTCAAGCCCAGCGCGGGTAGTCTGTACCCGACGTGATATTACTTATCCTGCTCCTTTACTCTTTTAATTTCCAATCCAATGGGTCTTCAACTTCAACTCTTCACTCAATACCTACACAAAAAAAGAGGTGTATCAAGGTATTGTTAGATGAGTTTTGGGATAGCTATATTTGCACAAAAATTGAATCAAAAAGAGAACAATTATATTGCAAGAGTACATGGGGTGAGTGGAATTGCTCAATAATTCCTATCTAAACATATGTATAAATGAGACATAACAGTTGGCTATTTGACCTCAGTTCATGCCGTGAGTTAGAGTAAGATGTTTCTCCCTCCCTTTGTTTATGTCATTTATTATATATGTTGTTGTAGGTGGGACTCATCAGGATATTGATGATGTTAGTGACAAGACTTAATGATATGAACCCCTTTAACATTTTTTAGGATTCTGAATAAGGACCCTAGGAATTATGTTGTTGCCTTGGAAAATTAGACCAAAGTGAGAAAGAATTAATCACACAAAAAATAGTCAAAATTGATAAAAACAAAGAAAGAGGATAAAGAAGACAAACTAAGTGTGTATTTTCTTATGGATTCAAGAAGTACAGATATGGTCAAATTTTTCACTTGTATCACTTGTACAAATTTTTTATATAATTTGCTTCTTCATGTTTGTGGCTTTTCTCCGGTCAAGGGCTTTTCAATCTGTTTGTTTACCCTTCTTTCTTTATCTCAAAAGCTTACTTCTAACAAAATTGATACCTAGCTTGTTTTTCTCAATTATAATAGCAACAATATATGATGTACACTATTTTCCATTGTAGGATCACAAAACCAAATTTTTACTATGACAGATAAAGATGAAAGTCAATTCTTTATATCTAAGGTTGCTCTATATATCTGGAATATTTGATTTGCGGTTGTAGAATACTAAACATTTTAGGGCGCCAAAGTAAACAAAGTGTTTGAGCAAGAAGAATTCAAGATTGACATTTAATTAAATGATAAAATAAGACAAGGAGATCTTATTTCTCCATATCTTTTTGTGCTTTGAATTGAACTTTTATTTCAGGTTATCCAGTTGGAGGTTGAGGCTAAGAATTGGAAGCTTATTAAGATTGCTAGGAGAGTCCCTAAATTATCTCATTTAGCTTTTGCAGATGATCTGTTACTTTTTGCAAAAGCTAATGAAATGCAAGTCGAACTCATTTTTCGCATTCTGGGTATGTTTTGTGCAAGTTTTGGCCAGAAGGTCAATTGTGATAAAACGCGTGTCTTCTTTTCACGCAATGTTGATTAGCAAAGACAACACATTATCTGTGTCGGAAGTTGGGTTTCCAAAACACTAGTGACTTGGACAAATATTTAGGGGGATTCCTATTTTTCATAATTTGGTCTCTAAAGATACATTCAGATTTATTTTTGGAGAAAGTGAATCAGCGATTGTCACACTAAAAAACTGGTCAACTTTTTTTTGTTGGTAGACTTACTTTAGTTAAGTCGGTGTTGCAAACCATGCCTATATGTGTTAAAAAATGATAATGTGACAATAGTTGTAATTAATTTTAATATGAAAAACACTTACATATAATATATTAATCTTATCTATCATTTTGATAAAATTTATAGTGAAAAAGTACTTATACATTTAATAAAATATTTTACTATTTCAGTTAAAGTTTATAAAAGTAATAATTTTATTTAGTCTTTTTCTTTTAACTATTAAACTTTTCTTAATCATTTAACAAATTAAATAAAAAAAGCGGATAGTTTGTGATGCTATTGGAATAGTCCGACTTAAACATGTTTATGACACAAATTTTATTACATTGAGTCAAAAAAATTACATTTAATTTAAAATTATAATTGAGAGTTCAAATTCTATAATTTATTATATAGGATTCAAGCTAATCCGATAAGTTCAATCCATTTTACCATTAAACGCCCGTTCTTTTCCTTCTGAATTAAAGGGGAAACATGCAAGTTTGGTTTAGCTATTGATAGGCCAACTAAATATAGAAGTGTTAATTATATGTCATCTTATAATTCATTAATACCACAGGCTTTTACTCGGTCACAAGTATGTTTAATTTTTTTGTTAGTAAACTAGTTAAGTTGAATTCTACCTTAGAATTACTTTTAGACACGCTTTTTTATCAAAGAGTTCATAGTCAAAAGCCAACGTGACTCACACATTCCATGCCTTAAAATATCAAATTGCATTTAATAAAAATAAAAAGAGTTCTGTAATTTTCATCCATGGGGAGACTCTGACCATATTTTTGTTCTACTATTTATTACTTACCATCGGAGAAAAACGTACTTAGTAAATATATATTTTCATGTGAGCTGTCATAACGAGTTTTGACCAAGGACTTCTATAAATAAAAGAAAAAAGTTTTGTTAATTAGACAAATGTTAACCTATTCGGTCAATTAGATGATAATAATAAAAAAGGAATCTGCTCTAGAAATACGTACACTAATTTCGACTGTTAAATCACGTACGGGAATAAGGAAACCATTTTTTTTTATTTTTTTTATTCTGACTAATATTTTACTAATTAATTTTTATACCAGAAACCGCGTTGTTTTGATACATAAGTTAATTACGAAAAAAGACTGAGAATCCATAACCTGATGACCTTCAATTTATGTGAAATTATTGAAAAATGTCTACTCCCGTGACTGTGTCAATTAGCACATGATAACTTGAAATCACAAAAACGACAAATAATAAACCATTAGGTTATGGATATCTATATTATTATCGCAGCAAAGGAATCCCCTCACGTTGTTGTAGAAAAAAATGCTTTGGTGTTTCCATAAACTGACAAAACGACTACCAAAATTATTAAGGTAACAGAAAACCGTCCAATAGCAATTGAATGCAGTGATATAAAAATATATATATATATAATAGCAATTGAATGCAGTGATATAAAAATATATATATATATAATGAGAAGGGTTCAAACGATACTAGTATAATTTTAACTAAGTGTTACACCGCTTAATAACTTTATATTAATTGTAAATTTTGTAAATCTAACCGTTAGATTGAAAATTCTTTATTATATACAAAATTTTATATTAATCCAAGATATTTTGATACTTCATTTTTTTAAAACAAAATTAACGTAATATATTCATTTCAAAATATACTAAAATATGAACATTTTGATTACCTTTAAATTATTGTTCAATTTTAATAAAATTTGATATATACATATAAAATAATATAAACTTTCAATCTAACGGTTGGATTTACAAAATTCATAATTAATATAAAGTTATTAAGTGGTGTAACACTTAATTAAAGTTACACCGGTGTTGTTTAAACACTCCTCATATATATATATATATATATATATATATATATATAAAATTTATTTATCTATCAACATAATCTATATAATGTCTCAAAAATTATATACTGCCTCAAAAGTAAAACCAATAACTAATCTAACTATAGTCATTAGCTCACTGGTTCAAACATACATCGTGAATATGCTAATAAGTAAAAACAATAAAAAAAAGAGTTTGAAGTTTAAAAAGGAGCATTTTCTCATGATACAAATAGCATTTTAGTGATAAGTATAATTTAATACGTGATTTCGAATTCAAATCTTAAATAGATAATTGTGTTAAATATTTTTAAAAAAATATTATTTGTAGTGATTTTATCGGTTTAGACTTAGTAATATATTATCTCCAACAGATAATACTTGTGATCTAAAAAAAATGTTAAATTTACCCAATTCTTTGCATGATTTAAAAAGATCAAAGAATACTCATAAAAAAAGAAATAGTAAGATCAAAGAATCACGTTACTTAATTAAAAAATAGGCGCATGCAATTTTATAAGATTAATCTTAGAGCAGATTGCATATTTTCTAGCGTAAAGTTTTCTCTCCCCTGTCACTGTTTATGGAATTTTCTTACTGTTTATGGATATGTTTGATATATATCTTAATAAAATTAGTTTTGAAAGAATTATAATAGAATTGATTTATCAAAAAAAATTGAAATATTTAATTTATGTTTTGAAATGGTATTAATATATATATATATATATAATAATTATTTTTAATGAAATGATGTAAAATTACTTTTAAAAAATGAAATTACCAAAAAATCAATATACTTCTTACCGAATATATCACTTATTATTTTTTTTTAACAAAAATACGTAAATGAAGGATTTATCCCCAATCGAGTATTGATTTAACCTGAATAAGATGCTTCCAGAGAAATTACCATTGAAGAAGAAAAAGCAGCTTTAATTCTTTTGATAAAGCCACGATAACATTCTTCCAAAAGAAAGATCAAGAAAGATCTGTAGCTTTATTAATTCTTAAAGTGAAGTCATTATTCTTAACGACATATATATATATACACACTAGCGTTGAATAAGAAAAGAAAAAGTTATCAAAAGATTAAAATAAGGAAAGAAAACTAGAATTAGAATTTGATCTCCCTTAACTAGAAAAGTTTACTCTATTTTCATATAAATTTCGTTATAATAACATACTTAAAATCAACTTTTGTTTCTTAGAGTTTTTTATCATGCAATTTTAGTCATTAATTTTTTTTATTGCAAATTTAATTTTCATGATTTTCAAAATTAAGTAATATTGATCTACCTATTAACACCTCATCTAAAATTAAATAGAAAATGCTGACATATTTATCATAATACTATCTAATAGATAGTTAGTCACATAAAAAATAATAATATTAAAAAATATCAACAGATTATAAATTTCAATTAAAATAAAGAAAAAAAATAACATATCTATGATAAAATGTAATTTTGTTGTTTATATGAAAGCCAATACGTTTAGGTAATTGTTAGATCATTTATAGACATATCAGCATTATTTGTTTATTTTTTTTAACACATGTTAATGAATGGATTAATATTAATTTTAAAAATTAGAAAACTAAATTTGTAATAAATTTTTTTTAAGAAACTAAACTTGCATATATGTGAAACTATAGGTATATTTAAGGAATAATAAAATTAATTTTATAGGATTAACTTTTTATAATTTATTTCATACAAGCTATTTTGTGTTCTAAAATATATGATTACAGATATGGACAACAATCGCTTTCATTTTCATGAATTTATGGACAAAAATCCTATATTGAGAGAGAAAATTTTTCTTGAATGCCATCAAATTTCATAGAAGGGATTAAAAATTTCCATGCCCAACCGAAATACTCATTTTCAATCATAACCAAAAAAAAAAAAGAATTAACTTGGAAACTATTCTTGGGTGATTATTACATTAAATTTCTTTAAAAATAATTTTTTATAGGTATCGAACAACATGTATATTCCATAATCAAATACCGCCTATTAGGTAGCATCACAATCAAAAATATTACTTACCCATAAAATTGCCCGACCCTAGCATGAGTTGACGCTAATTTATATATATATATATATATATATATATATATATGCAGTAGTGAACTTGTGTTTATGTTTTTAGATTTTGCTCACGTGTTGATTTGCAAAAGGAGGACACGAGTTTCGTGTTACGTTCGTGGAAGATACTAAGTAGCGGATGGCAGGTAATGTCACTGTCTCTCCCCATAAATTATACTAATGTGAAAGCAAAGAAACACCTATTTTGACCAGTAAGAGTACCTGACATGAACGGATAGTATCTGCTGAGAAAGACCCTTATAAAGAAACCACATGAATATTTTATTTATCGGATAGTGTAAGTATTATTGAACATGGAACACGTTTCGGTTGTGAACGCGTCCACCATATAAATTAGTGACTGCTCTGGTCTGACACAAAAACCATTCTTACCCTCACATGCTCCCTTACCAACAGAACCAAAACTGGCAAAACATCTGAACTAGCAGAAAAAACACACACTCATCATATCGCACTTGTTTCTGGCAAAGATGGTGAGAACCCCATCTTGTGATAAAAGTGGATTGAGGAAAGGTACTTGGACTCCTGAGGAAGATATGAAGTTAATTGCCTATGTCACTAGATATGGCTGCTGGAATTGGCGCCAACTCCCCAAGTTTGCAGGTATATATATATTTGAAAACTTGTGAAAATTAATTACGCTAGGATTTATATTTTATAGTTTATAGTCATAGGAAGAAAAAAAGTTTATTAATTCTCTATCTGGTGCATTTTAGGTCTTGCAAGGTGTGGGAAAAGTTGTAGACTGAGATGGATGAATTATTTAAGGCCTAACCTCAAAAGAGGGAACTTCACTAAAGAAGAAGAAGAGTGCATCATCAGAATGCACAAAGATCTTGGTAACAGGTATGATCACTTCTTATATTATATACCAGTTCCAAGCTACAACCTAGCTTCTCCACAACCACAAAGTTTGCTAGCAAAAACTAACTAGCCTCTTCTTTTTTAATCATGACAATGATAGTCTACTATTGAAAACAATGAGTAATTTCTATAAAAGCTGTAAAAACTAGTTAGCTAGAGACTATAGTAATGGACTAATACTGTAACAATTCAGTGAAAAGTACCCTCTAAATCAAAATACCAACAATTCAAACCAGTCTTATATAAATATCCATTTGAAATGAGTCAACAACTTAATACTGGAAAAAAGCTGATATGATTCTTCACTTGCAGATGGTCTGCCATTGCGGCTGAGTTACCTGGAAGAACAGATAACGAAATAAAAAACCATTGGCACACCACACTAAAGAAGAGTTCTCAACAAAGCACACTCACAAATGAAGAAGCCAGAGCCTCCAAATCGAAGGATAAAAGATCCAAGTCAGTAAGGGACTCGGTTCCTATTCCTAACAATGGTGTTACTGTTAGTGTTACTCTTCCACCTACTTCCCAGATTTCAGATAACTCATCAGGCTCATTATCCACACTTTCATCCTCTAGCGACTTTTCCTCCATAAGTTCTGATCATTCCACTGCTGCCAGTATGGAAAATTTGGCGTTTGAAAATGACTTGAGTTTTCTGGATTCATTCAGTGAAAGTTTCTGGACGGAGCTAAATCTTGATAACATTTCCTACAATGCACCGTGTGAAGTAGTATCAGGACATTCAGGAGATATCAATAATGGCTCTTTTCAAAGTACAGATTCTAGCCAAATCCATGATTCTTTTGCATTGTCTCCGCATCAATATTCAAGCAGGCAAAGTGTGATTGTGGATAATGACTTTGGAGGCTTTCTGGATGCATACGCAGATAACTTTTGGACACAGCCATATATCGCTGACATGTCCCACGTTCCAAGCGAACTACTTGCTCCCTCCGTGATAGGATCTGAATATTTTGCTCCAATAAATGAGTATCAGTGGGGTCAAAGTGATTTGTACAATGAAAATACGAGCATAAATGTACCAAGAGAGAAAGTGATATAGTATGTGGTAAATTAATAAAACAAAGAAAGAAAAAAAAAAAAGTAAAAGTGAAATGAAAGAAGTGTGTTGGCAATAATATAAGTTATTTCTATAATGATATGAATAATCAATGATAATGATACTTTTTCCTCTCTTTTTATAAGATTTAAATAAAAAATATAGTATGATTTTTTTTTTATGAAAGATATCTTTAGTTAAAGTCATTTTTCTTAGTTTATAGAGTTGGTAAAGTAAATACCTCAACAATATATCAAGCATATTATTGAAGAAAAATTTCTTCTAATCATTTTTGTAAGACTCAAATTAAAAATAGTTTTGAAAGACTTAAATTAAAAATACTTTTGATGTCATAATAATTTAAAAAGTTAAATATATAACTTAATATTAAATTCTTAATATCTAAAAATATTAATTAGTGAAGTTTGCAGATTAGTCCGCGAGTCGCGGATTAAATCTGCCAAGTCTACGAACTTCATGGACCGGACTCAAAAACTAAAACATAATCATACGAATTTTAAAAAACAGGTTTGTTATTCGCAAAGTATGTGGACTTACAAATCGGTCCACAGATTCAAGTCCATCTACCCATCCCTAATCTTGGGGGGCTTGCATAAGAATATGAAAATATATTCTTTAATAAGTACAATACATTATACGTCTTAAAAATTTAAATTATTTTGTGATCCCAAATTATGACATCAACTGCAACATGATGACCAAGATAAAAACTAGTAGCAACAAGAGTTCAAATTATAATGAATATTTGATTGTATCAAAAACACGTTATTTGTACTTTAACATTTTAAAATTATGAATGGTTTAACACTTTGTGGTAAATTTATTACTATGATGGTTTTTGAGTTATGAATGATTTGACACTTTAATAAATTTATATTGCATACTAATTATTATGATAAATTTTAGTATCACCCTTTAATATTATGCTTATTTTATAATGTTTATTTTGAACTTTATTTTATATAATATTATTAATCAAATTGTAATATTGTATAATAGTTTGGTTAGTAAATTTATCAAAAATGAAAATAAAAATAACAGTAAAATTATCGTCGGATTAATCAATAACACATAAAGAAATTCAGGTAAAATTGACCAACTTTCCATAAATAATCTAATTAATACTTCCCGACGAATTTATTATATTTACTAATAAAATTATCATGGGTGAATATACCCATAAAACACATAGCATATGCTACCGATAGATTATCTTTCAATAAAAATATATTTGCTAATAAAATTAGCATGGGTGAATATACCCATAAAAAACTCAGCATGTTACCGATAGATTATCTTTCAATAAATTAAATTTATATTGTAAATTAAATTTATTTTTAATTATTAATAATTTAATTGTAACAATATTAAAATTTAATATAAAATAATAAATAATAAATTAAATGAGATAAGAAGTTTAAAAAAAATTCAAAATCACTTTCATTAAAGAATAATCCTTTAAAAAAGTTTACATTAAAGAATAATACATTCTTCTAAGATAATTTTTATAATTTATATAAAAAAAATATAAATTTATTGACTTTTATAATAATTATTATAAAAAGTTATAATAGTAATTAGTTGGTATAATGTAAAAGAAATTACACCAAAAGTGTATCACCATTAGAACTCTGAATTTATATAAAGGGTGGATTGTCGTGAAATATATTATAATAACTAGATTAAAAAAATAAGTAAACGGGTATATGTAAAAAATAAATTATTTATTAATTTCTATCGTTATATAATTAGTGACTAAAATAATATATATCAGTTATTATAAATTTTTCTTTTGATAAGTACTTATTATTTAAATTTAATAATATATTTATTAAATTATTACTTTTTAATTAATATTTTCCACTGAATATATTTTAAGGTACCTACTTTTAAAAAAAAACAAGCATAAAGAATAATATAATATTTAATGATATTACTCACTATCAAAATGTATATTTAATTATCAAAATTATAAAATAAATAGCATTTTACTTCTTAAAATAAAATTTAATATTTAATTATTAAAATTGTATAATAAATAATGTTCTTACCGGAGATCTTGTAGGGACGATCTGCTGGGCAAGATTGGTGAGCCTTCTTCGCTGAGTATGATTGTTGTTCCAAGTGGGGGTAGTACCTGCAAAAGAGACTCCAATGCTAAAGTTAATGTTTGTGAGTGTATGGGTATCCTATAAGTAATGCACGTACCTTTGTGTGAATTAGGGTTTCATTAAGCCTTGGGCCTGAGATCAGTTATGACCTATTTGGATATCGGGCTGATGTCACCTAGCGCGTGTCCGAGGCCGTCGTGCGCAGTAAAGTTGTGCTAGAGCTCGGCTTAGCGGTACGGATAGTACACTAGCCCCCCGAGCTCCAAAGACCATGGGTCGAGGAGTTAATGCCGAGCTCGCCAAGGGGCCGTGACTCTTCGCGTACGCCTCTCTATCATGATGCCATGTGTCATAACCGTCACCTCGTTCCCATAACGCGTGGGCGGCGTGTTAATGAGAGGTGACAGTTTTGTAATGATGGCACACTTTGCCATGATGGGTCTCATTAAATGGGTCGTCAGTTGTGTCTCCTCCCTGACACGCGTCACGGCCGTTTTGAATTTTGGAGACCCCTTTTCTCTCTCTCGCGCCCTTTCCTTTATCAGTTTACTCTTTTCGTTCTCTTTCTTCTTTGGCTTCTTGTGCACGCCGATTTCTGCATTTCTCCTTCCACCATCTCTGTTTGCCTTTGTCGTCTCCATTTCTGGCAACTCCGTCGTTGTTAAGGTCAATACCAAAGGAGTACCAGGTACTTCATTTTCTCTGTCTTCGCTTTCTGCTCTTCCTCCCTACCAGTCTTCTTTGTCTTTCTCCTTTTCTCCAATCTTTCCTGTTCTCGATGGCTGGGGACAGTGGTGCCGCTCCTTCCGCGTCAGCCAAGGGTAAAGACAAGGCGCGCGGCAAGGCGATGGCCGTCGAGACGGCCGCCGCCGAAAAGAAAAAGGGTGGGAACCACCCTAGGGAGCCTTTCCCCATCATCACTGGCTACGAATGGGTTAGGGGTGACGTCGGAGAGTTCCACAGCGTCTTCAAGTCGTTTATGGAGATCAATGCGATGTGAAAATCGCACAGGATTTGCCAAGCGTCAATTTCCAAGCTCATCCAGCTTGAACCTTGGCGAGCGTGTATATATGGAGGGTACCTCTAATGCCCCCTTTTTCTATATGTACCAGTGCTTTTTTAGGGATTTAGGCGTTTGCTTTCCCTTTTCCCAATTTGAATGTGACTTTTTGAATTTCGTCAACTCGACTCCTTGCCAGTTGAACCCCAATAGTTGGGGTTTTTTGAGGGCATTTTAGGTCCTGTGCTCGACCCTAGGGATAAGGTTGTCTCTTCCTATTTTTCTTCACTTTTATCAACTGAAATTGGGTGTACCTCCCTATGGTTGGTTGTCTTTGAGTGGGAGTAAGGCTGGGGGACTATTTTCTCTTTACTCCCAGTCTTACAAGAATTTCAAACAAGAGTTCTTCCAGGTTCTGCCCAAGGAGGTCGACCCGCTGAAGGATGAGGTGTTCCACTTCGGCGGGTTGCCGAGGTTCCCACTCTACTGGCAGCAGGGTCCAGTCAGGTTCAACGGGTCGTCCAACCTTCAATTGACGACCTCGTCCCCTAGATTGCAAGCTCGTCTTGTCGCTTGCTAACTCGGCGTACAAGGAGAGGGGTATAGGGAGTGAGTACCTCGTCATTTTTAGCTATCAGGGTTTATTTCGTTTTCTTCCTTTTCACTTTTGCTTATGAGCTGAATTTTTATGCTTGCAGGTATCATGGGGAGAAGCAAATGGCGCGAGCTGAAAGCCCGCTATAATGTTGTCGAGATCGAGGTCCCCGAGCTCTAGGAGGAGGAGATTGCCCCCTGGAGACCTGCAGAAAAAGAAAGAGGGGGGAGAAGGAGGTCGGGGGGACCTCCGCCCCTCATGATGCTGAAGAAGTGACGTCGAAGGCTGCTGACGCCGACACCGTTGACCTAACCGGGAGTCCTCCACCTGAGGGATCATCTCGAGCTGCCTCCACTAAGGTTCAAACTCAACCTCAGGGTCAGATAAAATAATTCGTACCGAGGTTCGAACTCGTCCTCGGCTTAGGGTAAAAATAGATCGTACCAAGGTTAGAACTCGACCTAGGTTTTAACATAAAGCATTTTATGACAAAACAATGTAAAATTAAAAAGCTATGAACAGAATGAGTCATTTTATTAATGTCGTGGATGTGCCTCGTTAAAAACCCTCTCAGCCAAAACCCATTTTTCTGTTTTTTGGGACAAAAGACTGAGTCGGGAAAAGAGTGCACAACTCATTCATACAGTTTCAGCTGAAGTAGAACTTGAGGTGTGTGGCATTCCAGGTTCGTTGGATGGGTTTGCCGCTGAACTCTTCTAGTCGGTTGCCCCGTTTTCTAAGTTTTTTGTGACTCTAAATGGGCCATCCCAGTTGGGCGCGAGCTTCCTTTCTGACGAATCTTTGCGAGCGTCGCCTACTAGTCGCCACACCAAGTTGCCGACCCAGAAGGAGCGAGGTCGGACACACGTGTTGTACCTTCTGGAGGGTTGAAGTTTACAGGCTTCTTCACGGATCCGAGCTTCTTCTTTGAGCTCATCAATCAGGTTGAGGTTGACCGTTGTCTCTTGAGCATTTTGCTCACTGTCTAAAACATGATGTCGGTGAGACGTCTCACCGACCTCCACTAGGATCATGGCATTGGCTCCATAGGTTATCCTGTAAGGCGTTTCCTGCGTTGTTTATTGGGGGGTACAATGGTACGCCCAGAGGATGCTGGGGAGCTCGTCGACCCATTTTCCTTTGGCGCTGTGAGCTCTTGGAGTATCACCTTGTTTGCAGCTTCGGCTTGGCCATTGGTCTGTGGGTGCTCCACTGTGGTCGGGAGATGTTTGACTCCAAGTTCTCAGAGGAAGTCTTCGAAAATCTGCGCAATGAACTGCCTGCCGTTATCGGAGACCAGCGAATGTGGAATACCAAACCTGCATATGATGCTCTTCTAGGTGAATTTTTGTACGTTCTCGGTAGTGATCTTGGCGAGTGGGCATGCCTCGATCCACTTGGTGAAGTAGTCGATCGCCACCAGGAGGAATTTGAGTTGACCTTTCGCGGGGGAATAGCCCGAGGATGTCTATTCCCCACTGGGCAAAAGGCCACGATGACATCATCTGGTGGAGGGCTTCAGGAGGTTGCCGATGTGCATTGCCGAACTGCTAGCATTCCTTGCACTTTTGTACGTAGGCTTGGCAATCCGACTTCAATGTCGACCAGTAATACCCAGCTTAGAGTACTCTGGTCGCCATTGAGCATGCTTCGGAATGCATGCCGCATATCCCTCGGTGGATCTCCTCGACGACATAGGTGGCCTGGGATTCAGCTAGGCATTTCAAAAGGGGAGTGGAGACTCCACGCTTGAACAGTTCATCTCCAATGATGACGAACTTAGTCGATCGTAGCCTCATCTTCCGAGCTTCCTCTCTATCTTCAGGTAAAGTCCCTGCCTTTAAGTAGTTCCAAATTCCTGCCATCCATCCTTGATCTGCGCTGTTACTGGTGTTGACGACCTTGTCTCTAGGCTGGGCGAGTTTAGCGTTTCTTGTATGATAGTCCGATGTTGCTCGGGGCGCTTCTTGCTGGCGAGCTTGGATAGGAGGTCGGCTCTTGCATTTTGCTCGCGGGGCACATGGTGGATTGTGAACTCCTCGAAGGAGGAGATCTGTTGGGAGGCTACATGGAAGTACCTCTACAGTAAGGTGTCCTTAGTCTGGTAAGCCCCACTAATGATAGACTATTGCCAAGGCCAAGGAATCCAAGAGGTGATATCTTAAGAGAACCAAGAGGAATGAGATGATCTTAAAGACCTTTTCATATGTTTGTACATATAGTAGTCTCTTTGTATAGGTTATTTTTGTCTTTGTATTTGTGAGGCACTTTACTTGCTTTTTCTAGTGTTTGTATATTGATTTTAAGATAGGTTACTTGGAGAGTTTAACTCCATTTAACCTCCCTAGTTGATACATTCATTTTTTATTTTTTCAGCAGGGAAAAAGGGGTGGCATTTAGCAATGCTTGAGGGTGTGACTAGTAATTGGGCCAGAACTGGGCCTAGGCAAAATTTTGCATATTAGACTCATTTTGCTCCTAATTTTTCATAGATTTGATTTAGCTAGGTCTCATCATCATATGATGAACCTAACTAAACCAAATCAAATATTTTTGAAATAAATCATGGAGAATTTTGGAGCCTTGGCCGCCTAGCCTCCACCTTTTGTTCTTGGCCGAAATTTCTAGCTTCTCCTACAAGTTTTGAAGCTTGCCTTCCAAGCTTCTAAACCTTAGTAGGTTTAGCTGACCTTACCATGGTTCTTAAGTGAACCATGGTCAAGGTTAGCTTCTCCTACAAGTTTTAGAAACTATGGATGGTTAGCTACACCTTACCATGGTTCCTAGTGAACCATTGTTAAGGTTATCTTACACTAGAAGCTACCTCTCCCTATATATTTGTATACTCTTCACTTGTATTCACTTTTGAACATTTTGAGAAATAGAAATTAGATTTTTCTCTCACTCAAGAGTCTTAAAAACCGTAGAGAACTCTCTCTCTAAGGTTTCTATCAAAGTTTCTTCAAACTTTGTCTTGGTTCCTCAAGCTTCTACAACAAGCTAGGAGTAACCGAACCTCCTCAATGCTTCTCCTCCATTGAAGATTGCTTCAAAGAGATTCAAGCTTCTATTCCAAGGAAAATCTCAAGAGTATTTCGGTCCTTGCATTGAAAGGTTGGAAGAACATTCATCTTCTCCAAGTGCTTCCATCAACTACGCTGCTTCACCATGAGCTTTGAGTCACTCTTGCAACTTACTCTCTACCCTCCGAGGTCGTGAGCCAACCTTAACCTTGCTAGAAGCGCTTCATATTCTACTTGGTTATTGGTCACTTTGAAGCCAAACTTGAGAGATTGCTCTAAGGTGACCTTATTTGGCCCTTCCAAAATAATACATGCACCACCACCCTTAGAATTGGAGGACCCATCAACATGTAAAGTCCATACCCGTTGCTCGTCAGCCGAGGTTGGAGTTAGTTCGGCCACAAAATCTGCCAGACATTTAGCTTTCAGGGGGCCGCAACTCTCATATTTGATGCCAAATTCGGACAGCTTTACTGACCATGCTATCATCCGTCCGGCGAGCTCCAGCTTTCTCAGGATTTGCTTGATAGGGTAGTCGGTTTTGACGACCACCTGATGACTTTAAAAGTATGGTCGGAGGCACCGAGTCGTGGTGACAAGTGCTAGTCCAAGCTTCTCAATCATTTGATACCGTTTTTTCCGTGTCTTGAAGGACTCGGCTGATGAAGTAGATCGGCGTTTGCACCTTCTGGTGCTCTTGCACTATGACTGCGCTGATTGGGCCTTCTGCCACGGCTAGATATAGGAGAAGCTCGGAGTGATGATTTGGCCTCTGGAGGATTGGCGGAGTGGTGAATAATATTTTAAAGCTCTTGAAAGCTTCTTCACATGGGCCAGTCCATTCAAAGTTCTTCGGTTTCCGCAATAAGGTGAAGATGGGTCCTGCCTTCTCCGCTAACCTGGGGATAAAACGGGAGAGGGAAACCAACCTTCCTGCCAGGCATTGAACCTCTTTCACAGTCTGAGGGCTCTGCATCTGGATAATGGCTTTGCATTTCTCTGGGTTGGCTTCAATGCCCCTGCTGGTGATCATAAAACTAAGGAACTTACCTCCCTAGACGTCGAAGACACACTTCTCTGTATTGAGGCGCATGTTGTGTTTTCTGATCTGGCTGAACACCTCGGCCAGGTCGGCAGCATGACCTCCGGCCGAAGTGGTTTTGACCACCATGTCGTCGACGTAGACCTCCATATTCTGCCCAATCTGTTGGTGGAAAACTTTGTCCATCAGTCGTTGGTAAGTGGCTCTTGCGTTTTTGAGACCGAATGGCATCACTCGGTAGCAAAAGTTGGCGTGGTCGGTGATGAACGACGTGTGCACTTCGTCCGGTGGGTACATCATGATTTGGTTGTACTCGGAGTAAGCATCTAGAAAGCTGAGGAGGGCATGCCCGGATGCTCCATCGACCAGCCTGTCGATGCTCAGTAAGGGGTATGAGTCTTTGGGGCACGCTTTGTTCAGGTCGATATAGTCGACGCACATGCGCCACTTCCCCGAGCTCTTCTTCACCAGTACCACGTTTTCCAGCCACGTGGTGTATCTGACCTCGCGGATGAAGCCCGCATTCAATAGCTTTTGCGTCTCGGTGATGATAGCTTCTCGCCTCTTGCCACCGACCTTCCGCTTCCTCTGGGCCACCGATTTTGCCTCTCTGTGGATTGCCAACCTGTGACAGATAAAGTTAGCATCTATACCTGGCATGTGGGCGCTGGACCATGCAAAGAGGTCGGAATTCTTGGTAATTTTGGTTTCAATTTGTTGTCGTAGCTCTAGATCGAGCTGTCGGCTTATCCTTGTGCATTGTTCAGGGAGTTTGCCAATCTGAAGGTCATCAAGCTCGTCAATGGGACTCGGCCGCTCATCATGGGATTCTGACCTTGGATCCAGGTCGGTGATGTCAACCTGGGTGATGTGAGCTACTGTAGGAGGGTCACTCTTGTGGCGCTCCTTGGATGGCAAGACCTTCAGCCTTTCAGCGTAGCATTGGCGGGTTGTCTTCTGGTTTGCTCTAACCGAGATGATCTTGTCGCTGCTCCCTGGGAACTTCATCATAAGGTGCAGGGTGGAGACCACGGCTCCGAGTTGATTCAATGTAGGCCTGCCGATGATGATGTTGTAGGATGTGTTGGCCTCCACGAGGAGGTATCTGACCATGATCCTCCTCGAGTCAGGGGGGTCCCGAAGGTCGATAACAGATCCACGTACCCACGAGTCTGGACTCGTTCTCCTGCAAAACTGACTAGGGGTTCTGTGTGAGGTTGGATAAGGGAGTGGGGAATGTCTAACCTTAGAAATGTCGGCCAGTATAGAACGTCAGCCGAGCTTCCTTGGTCGATTAGTGTCTTGTGGACCTCCCATTTGGCGACCTCCACGGCGATGACCATTGGATCATCCTAGTTTGGACAGATGTCAGTGTAGTCTTCATCGGTGAAGGTGATTGGTGGTGTGCTGTGGTGCGGGGCCGAGGTAGCAGAGTAAACATTGTTGATGCTACGCAAGTGTCTTTTTCGCACCGAGCTGCTAGAGCCTCCCCAAGCGAAACCACCTGCAATTATGGTGATAACTCCTCTCAAGGGATTTGATCTTGTTTCCTGACTTACCTCGGCCTGTACTGTGCCACCAGCATTTTGTTAAGATCAGAAGGGTTGGTTTGTGTGTTGAGATTTTCGTTAAAACCACTTTTGTTATCACTTTAAATTACTTTTGTTTTGTCAACGGTCTCAAACACGGCAAGTATACCGGCCATTTAAGTAGTAAAATTATCGTATCCACATGGATTAGAAGGTAACATAAACATTTATTGACTATTCGTGACTAAAGAATGATTCCAAATTCATAGTTTGTCATGCAAGTTGAATCAAAAGTTATGACTATTGGAATGAAAGCTATAAAAAATATTTGTTTGTGAGTGGACAAGGGTAAAAATGGTATTATCGTTTTTGTGAGATTATGGGGTCAGATTTCACCAAACGTTAAACTAATGAATCCTTAATCTCTTGTTACATACATTGCTTAGTCAATCCATAAGTTTACTCAAACCTAATTCCTTAGAGCAAGAGCCTAGATGCGGATATTGAATATCAATTCCTTGAGTACCCAATATCTACACCCGCATTACGGGCTAGGGTTTAAGACTAATAATGGGCTAAGCTCCATTCCTAGATACATTTCCCACTAGGCATTTGTTTCAGAGCTAGTTTCAATGGTTATTTTCCAACACCCAATGGAACCTATATCATGCAAAGGAGAATCAATCCAAAGCAAGCATTAAGAATAGAAACATACACAACAATGAATGAACAACATACATATATCATTGAAAACGTAAGGATTACAATAGAGTACGTTGGTTACATCTAACCCCACAAAAATGGGTAGAACCACTCAAACAATGAGGGTAAATACAAAATAGAGATGAAGGGAGAATGAAGAACCGAAGGAAAGAAACACACACGAACGGCTCCAAGCTCCGAGAACCCCTTCCACAGCTCCTAATAAAACGCGCCCAATGTGTGAATGAGGTAGAAAACCCCGAAAATTTCTTCAAATACGAGCTTGGGGGAGTCAGATTAGGGTTTCGTGCCCGACGCATAAGTTTCTACGCCCGGCGCAAGGCCTTCCAGTAAGGTCAAGTATTCTCTGCCTCAGAACACGCCCGACGCAATACCTTCCAGAGAGTTTGAGGTACTCTCTGTCTCGATCACACCTGGCGGGGGTAGTCTCATGCCCGGCGTAGGTGTGACTTGCAGAGGTGGAACACTCTGTTCTTCTCAAGTCTTGCGCCCGGCGCAGCCACTCTGCTCTGCTCCTTAGATTTCCAATCCTAAGGGCCTTCAATCTTCAATTCTCTAGCTCAATACCTGCACAAAAAATGAGGTATATTAAGGTATTGTTAGCTAAATTCTGGGTTAGCTATATCTGCACAGAAAATGAACCAAAAAGAGAACAATTATATTGCAATGGTTCAAAGAATGAGTAGAATTGTTCATTAAGTCTTGTCCAAAAAGAGGTATAATTGAGACTTAACACTGTGCGCGTGCCTGAACCACGACCTCGCCCTCGTCCTCGTCCGTTTTAACCTCCTCGGTGGCCTTGCTGCCGTTGAACGTATTGTCCGAGGTGTCCCCCTTGGACGAGCTCCTCTATGCGATCTCTGAGTGTGCGACACTCCTCAGTTGTATGGCCATAGTTTCTATGGTAACGACAGTGCTTAGATTTGTCTGCACTGTTGGGATTGTGGCCAGGTGGTGGCAAGGTGAGCAGATTGTTGTTGCTGGCGTCCTCTAGGATGTGGACTCGGGGCGCATTTAGGGGGGTGTAGAAGTCGTATCTACCCCCTTTGTTTGCCCTAGCAGTCTTCTTGAACTGACTGTCGTTGGTGACCTTTACCTTTTCTTTGTGACCGTGGTCTGGTTTTGCTTGTGATTTTCCGCGAACCTGGTCACAGAAAGCGGAGTGCTCTTCCATCTGAATGTACCCTGCAGCTCGGGCGCATAGTTCGTTCATGTCACTAGGAGATCATCGACATAGACTATCGACAAAAGGGCCCGGCTTGAGTGCCATGAGCATCGCATGTAGGGTGACCTTAGGGTTCAAGTTTCGGATCTTGACCGAGACACTGGCGAAGCACTCCATGAACGTCCTCAGTGGTTCGTCGTCGCCCTGTCTGAGACTGGCCAAGGTAGCTGATGTGACATGATGAGGTCGGCTCGTCTCATATTGCACCTTCAATCTCCTTATCAAGGTGTTGAAGTTGTCGATCCACCTTGCCGGCAATTGTGTGTACCAAGCCAGGTAAGCCCCCTTGAGCGAGGTCGGGAAAACCCTACACAGAATAGCATCTTCATTAGTGTATAGGTTTACCTGTGTACTATAGAGATCGACATGCTCGTCCGGGTCAGTCGTGCCATCGTAACGGTCGATGTTGAGAGGCTTCCATCCAAAAGGGACGGGCGTCTCCATAATGTCGTCAACAAAGGGGTGGCGGCAGATGCTCGCCCTATGTCTTGAATCTTGGGCGGGCGCGTTGCTGACTTCATGATCTGACCTATTCTTCGGTGCGTGTGACTGATGTGTGGCAGACCTGTGGGTCGGTGCCCTGGGTACAATTGGTGGTTGGGAGACCGAGTGCCCCTCTGTCTCGTGATGATTACTCGCTTGAGGGGGTTGATCAGAAGGACGCCGAGGAAGTTGGGCGCGAATATGCTCATTCTCGGCGCGTAGCGTCGCTAGGTCAGTTTCATTCGCGACACGCAGCGCCGCTAAGTCGGTTTCGTGCTTGGCACACATGCTTTGCAGGTCAACAATGTGTTGTTGCCGCATTTGTTCGACCTGTTCGATCAGTCTTCTTAGTGTTGCTTCGCTATCCATTCTTGTTGTACGATCTGAGTCGTCCGTTGCTCGTCTATTATGGCTTCGGGTGAAAAACATAAGCGTGGCCGATAAGAGCTGTCTTGTTCGGCCCTACGGTGGGCGCCAAATGTTCTTACCGAAGATCGGTCGTAGGGGCGATCTGCTGGGCAAGATTGGTGAGCCTCCTTCACTTGGTACGATTGCTGTTCCAAGTGGGGGTGGTACCTGCAAAAGAGACTCCGATGCTAAAGTTAGTGTTTGTGAGTGTATGAGTCTCATATAAGTAATGCATGTACCTTTGTGTGAATTAGGGTTTCATTGGGTCTTGGGCCTGAGATCAGTTATGACCTATTTGGATATCGGGCTCATGTCGCCTAGCACGTGTCCGAGGTCGTCCTCCACAGTAAAGCTGAGCTAGAGCTCGGCTTAGCGGTACGAATAGTACAAATAATATTTATGTTAGCAATTGAACATGATCTCCAGGCAGCAAGATTGTATTTGTAGTTATAATGTCACTATATTGGTTGGTTGCATTAAAAGTTTCATCCATATTGTTCTTTGCGATATACATCGTCGCTGAAAAGTTTGCCTTATTCTTTGTTGTAGAAGTAGTTTATGTCTTCTTATATGATGATATTTGTGACACCCTACTTTGAATGTCATAGCATATAAAAAATATAAAAATTTAACAATTTCAATATAATAAAATAACTCAATATTATGACAAGTAGAAAGAATTATATCTTAAATAAATATAGCATAATTGAAAGAATTACAAAGAAACTAAAAATTAATGTTTTTTAAATGAACCAACAAAATAACATCTTAAACTAATTCTAATTACATCTAGGGGTGAGTAGATAGACCCGGGTATACAGATTGGCCTGTAAGCCAGCAGATTTCGCGGATAACGGACCCATTTTTTTAAAATCCGTATGACTATGTTTAATTTTTGAGTCTAGCTCGTGAAGTTCGCGGACTTGGCGAATTTAATCCGCGGGCTCGCGGGCTAATCCGCGGACTTCACTAATTAATAATTTTAAATATTACGATTTTAATATTAAGTTCTGTATTTAATTTTTAAATTATTATGACATTAAAATTGTGTTTAGTTGGTATGTATTTGTCATTTGAATTATTTTATGACATTTTGATACTTTTATTATTGAAAGTTTGGTACTGTTATTTAAATATTTGTAATTTTTTTATTTTAATATTTTAATATTTAGTATTTTAAACCATTTTAACTATTAATAAATTTTAGTATGATTAAATTTAGCTTATAAATAAAAAAAAAATTCTTCTAATTTTATGTATTTTTATTTTTTAAAAGTTTATTTTTTTGAACCATTATTTAGGCCCGTGGACCAGTCTGTTATCTGTGGATTTTGGCGGGCCGGATACGGACTTAAAAAATAAATCCATTTATTTTACGGACCAGACTTATCCGGCCCGTATAAAACGCGAGTTTTACGGACCGGGCCTTAAACGAGCCGGACTAGTCCGTATACCTACCCCTAATTACGTCTCGATATCACATATCTTATCAGAGCAATTCAATATAAAGTCCAACATCTTTAACATCATATTGATCATCATCTACAGAATCAATACAAGAACAACAACAAAGACAACGGAGTGAGAAACATCTCACTGGCTCACAATGCAAGAATGTAAATCGGACAACCAAATACAAACAAAGAATACAATTACAAGACATGACATACACAGATAATATCATTATCATGCTTAGTTCATTCATGGAATAATAAGCAATAATAGTTAACATGATAATATATATGCAATGGGCTACATGTTATCATGCACGTGACACCAATAAAAACATCACACTTGTGCATTGCTTCTAGCAATACACGTAGAGTAACATAGGTGTGACACCCTTACTACCCCAACACATATATTATAATAATGAAAACTTACAAATAAATTTTTCAATTTCGGTAAAAGGGTTCACATGAGAATCTTCAAAATTATTCTTCAATAACCACATTAATAAAAATGAAACGCAAGAGTTTACAAATTGTTTACAAAAATAATATTTGCAATTCCAAATCCATATAAAAATCTATGTCCTAAAAATCCTCTGCGCCGATGTCACAATATCATAGCATACCCACAATTCAACTGTTGACATTCTAGGTACCACTCAAAGTCGGATCTTCCTCACCTAAAACATCCACAAATCGTACGGTGAGAAAAGAAAACATCTATATATATAGCACACAAGAAAACGCAACATATTATCTCATTAAAACTTAATATTCATAAATATTTCAACATATCGTATTTCAATCAATCATGCATCGTCATCACGTCATAATTCTCAATCACACCAATCATGACAAATCTTGCACTTCACACTATGCCAAGGTCACGCTACCTATTTAACAATCCAAGGTCGTGCTCACCCCTGATATAACACTGTGCCAAGGTCACGATTCTCTTGTAGCATATCTAGCCTAGGGTCGTGCTCACCCCCGACATGTTATTCAAGGTCACAATACCCACGTAACAATCCAAGGCCGTGCTCACCCCTGATATAACACTGTGCCAAGGTCACGTTACCCCTAACCCAGGGTCGTGCTCACCCCTGACATGTTAACCAAGATCACGATACCCATGTAATAATCTTGGGCCGTGCTCACCCCTGGTCATAAGTGTGAAGAACCACAATCACATCTCATTCACATTCCACACAACATCTCATAGTTCAATTTCATACACACAGATAAGTCCAAAATAATCAGTTTCATACACATCAAGCAATTCATATCTAAATCATCAATTTTTATCAAGTAATGTAACAATAACATTCATAAATTAATATAATAATCAATAGAATTATCAATTTAATACAATTTTAACATAAACATTAAAACTCCCAATTGTTCCACAACCTAACTCACAGACACTTTTCTACAATTTCATTCTCTCTCCCAGATCATCATTCTTACAAATTAAATATATATTCTTAATCCTCAACATATGCAGAATCTAATGGGATCATTAATTCCTCAAACAGAAATAATCTAATTTTTCCAAAACCTAACTTACAGACACTTTTCTATAATTTCGTTATCTCTCCCAAAGCATCATTTTTACAAATTAATCATATATTCATAGTCCTAAATACATAAAAAAAAAATTACATAAGATCAATAATTCTCCAAACAGAGATAATTATAAAATTATTCATAATCCTAAGAGTTTTTCCTCTACCCAATCCCTTCATGTAACTCTACATATAAATAATCCCTTTTTCCCCCGTACCTGGATATGTAGAAGCTGAACCTACACAAGATCTGGTTGATCTCCCTCACTGGGTTCCCCTCGGTCTGAAGCAAAAAGTAAAGGAAAAGTAGAGATAGCAGAAGAAAAGAAATCAGAAAATGAGAGGTGTGCTTTTGGGAGTGGTAGAGAGCTCAATTTATAGGCATCAGGCTTCGCTGGAACGGCCCATTCCAAATTTGGAACGGCCCGTTCTGAACCCTTAAATCACGGGTAAAAATCACATCCAGAACGGCCCATTTTGGTGTGGATTTATTACTCACAACGGCCATATTTGGAAACGGCCCGTTCCAAGCCCGTTCCCATTTAGGATTACAGGCAGTTTTTAATAGTCCGGAACGGCTCGTTCTAGGCTACTAACTCACATACATTTTGGTAGTTTGGAACGGCCTGTTCCAATTCCGGAACAGCCCGTTCCAAGTTACTAAATCACCCCTATACAGTTATAAAAATTACCAAAATACCCTTAATAAAATAAAATAAAAATGAAATAAAAACTAGGGTGTTACAATTCTCCCCTCCTTTTAAAAAATTTCGTCCTCGAAATTACTTGAAGCAAATACAAATGGATATGACGCTTTCATCTTCTCTTCTAGCTCTCAAGTAGCACTTTGAGGTGTAACTCCTCCCCAAATAACTTTCACCAAAGGAATTTCCTTACCCCTAAGTTGCTTCACCATTCGATCCTCAACTCTCACCGGGGTAGCTTCCACAGTTAGGTTCTCCTTAACCTCAAGATGATCCGACTCAATCACATGCGAAGAATCATGGATGTATTTTCGAAGTTGGGAAATGTGGAAAACATCATGGAGATTTGACAGATTAGGAGGCAAAGCAATTTGCTAGGCAACACTACCGACTCTTTTTAGAATTTGGAAATGACCAATAAATCTAGGAGTAAGTTTTCTGGATTTCAGTGCCCTGCCAACCCCAGTCCACGAAGTGACTTTCAAGAACACATGGTCACCTTCTTGAAATTCCAAGTCCTTTCTCCTCCTGTCAGCATAACTTTTCTGTCTACTCTGAGCTGTCCTCATCCTCTCTTGTATCAATCTAACCTTATCAGTGGTTTGTTGCACAATCTCATGTCCTAAGATAACATTATCACCAGGCTCGCACCAACACAAAGGGGTCCTACATCTCCTACCATACAAGGCTTCATAAGGTGTCATACCTATACTAGAGTGGTAACTATTATTATAGGTAAACTCTACCAAAGGTAAAAGACTATCCCAACTACCCCCTTGGTCCAGCACACAGGCTCTAAGAAAATCCTTTAAAGATTGAATAGTCTTCTCAGTCTGACCATCAGTTTGAGGGTGGTAAGCTGAACTATGTCTAAGTTGGGTCCCCAAAGCTCATTGTAGGCTCTCCCAAAACCTAGAGGTGAATCTAGGGTCTCTGTCGAACACTATGCTAGATGGTATCCCATGCAATCTCACAATCTCATCAATATACAGTCTAGCCAATCTCTCTGGAGAATACCTAATGTTAATAGGTAAGAAATGTGCACTCATAGTCAACCTATCAACTATAACCCAAATAGAATCATGCCCTCTCCTAGTCCTAGGCAAAGCAACTGCAAAATCTATAGAAATGCTATCCCACTTCCACTTGGGTATACTTAAAGGATGAAGTAGTCCTGAAGGTTTATGATGTTCTATCTTAGCCTTCTGACACACTAAGCAGGCACTCACAAATTCAGCTATATCGTTCTTCATCCTAGGCCACCAAAATATCTTCCTAAGGTCTTGATACATCTTGTTGCTCCTAGGTGAAAACTAAGCTTGCTCCTATGACCTTCCTCTAGGATCAAACGTCTAAGTGTAGGGTCACTAGGAACGCACACTCGGTCTTTAAGTCTTAACACTCCATCTACACCCAAGGTAAATTCTCCTCCAATACCTTATCCTATAGCATCACGTCTAGCCACTAGAAATGAATCCACTAACTGTGCTTCTCCAATTTCCCTCAACAACTCACTAGTCACCCGAGTCATACCTAGTCTCACATTACTAGAGGTCACCTCACAAGTCAAACTTAAGTCTCTAAATTGAGCCAAAAGGTCCATCTCCCTAATCATAAGAGAAGACAAATGCAAATATTTCCTACTTAAAGCATCAACCACCACATTGGCTTTGCCCGGATGATAACTAAGATCAAAATAATAGTCCTTAAGGAACTCTAACCATCTCCTTTGCCTCATGTTTAATTCCTTTTGGTCAAATAAATACCTAAGTCTCTTATGATCACTAAACACCTCAAATTTTGAACCATACAAATAATGTCTCCAAATCTTAAGTGTGAATACCACAGCTGCTAATTCAAGATCATGGGTGGGGTAATTCTTCTCATGTATTTTCAATTGCCTAGATGCATAAGATACGACCTTTCCTTCTTGCATTAACACTCCACCCAAACCCATCTTAGAAGCGTCACAATAAACCACAAAAGTCTTACTAAGGTCAGGCAACACTAAAATAGGTGCACTAGTCAACTTTTCCTTAAGGGCTCGGAAATTATTCTCACATTTACTATCTCATACAAACACAACTCCTTTCCTAGTTAAACTTGTCAAGGGTAACGCTAACTTAGAGAATCCCTCTATGAATCTTCTATAGTATCCAACCAATCCAAGGAAGCTCCTAATCTCACTAACTGACTTAGGTGTCTCCCACTTAAGCACCGCCTCAACTTTAGATGGATCTACTGCTATACCCCCACTTGAAATCACATGTCCTAAGAAACTCACCTCCTCTAGCCAAAATTCACACTTAGACAACTTGGCATAAAGTTGTCTCTCCCTGAGGGTTTGAAGTATTACCTTTAAGTGTTCCTCATGTTCCTCTTTAGTCTTGGAATAAACTAGTATGTCATCTATGAAGACAACTACAAATTCATCCAAGTACGGATGAAAAATTTGGTTCATGTAATCTATAAAAATTGCGGGAGCATTCGTCACATCAAAAGGCATTACTAGATACTCATAGTGTCCATAACGAGTCCTAAATGTTGTCTTAGGTACATCCTCACCCTTAACCCTAATCTGATGGTACCCCGATCTAAGATCAATTTTACTAAATATACAAACACCCACCAACTGGTCCATAAGATCATCTATCCTAGGCAATGGATATTTATTCTTAATGGTCACCTTGTTCAATTGGCGATAATCTACACATAATCTCATGCTACCATCTTTCTTCTTAACTAATAGTACGGGTGCTCCCCAAGGTGATACACTAGGCCTCACAAACCCTTTCTCCAACAATTCTTCTATTTGTTTCTTAAGCTCCACTAACTCTATGGGTGACATCCTGTAAGGTGCAATAAAAATAGGTCATGTTCTTGGTACTAAGTCTATGGAAAATTCTACTTATCTTCTAGGTGGTAAGCTAGACATATCATCAGAGAACACATCCGAAAAGTCACACATAACAGGTAGTTCACTCACCAAACCATTACTCTCAGAATTCAAATAAGCTAACAACATGTACACTTGGGCGTCCTCTTGCAAAGATACCTTAACTTGGTTGGCAGTCAAATAATCCTTACTAACTTTTTTGACAAGCTCACCAAAAATAATAGATTTATCAGCACAATTCAAAAGGACATGATTGGAAGATAACCAGTCCATTCCCAGAATAACATCTAGCTGACTTAGAGGCAAATAAATTAAGTCAACCATGAAATCTCTACCATCAATAATCAGAGGACACTTTAAACAGACATCAGAAATAGACACTGAACCACTAGTTGGTGTCTCTACTATTAATTCAAAAGACAAGGAAGAAACAGGTAATTTTAATTTGGACACACACACATGTGATATGAAAGAGTGAGTCGCACCAGAATCATACAAAACAATTAGAGGAGTTCCATTAATGAAACACATACCCTGGATTAAGTCTTCAGATTGCGTAGCTTCAGCACCACTTAAGGTAAACACCCTACCTGTTGCTCTAGGTTTTCTAGCACTCCTTCCAACCTCTATTGTCTTGTTCTTAGGGAAATCACGAGCTTTGTGTCCCTTCTCTTGACAGTTGAAGCACATTACTACTCTAGGCAACAGACACTCATATGCCCTATGACCTGACTTCCCACAATTGTAGCAGTTGTTGTGTGGAACAAAACCGACACTTCCCCCTCTAGAAGTTTGGCTAGCCATTAGAGCTTGGCTCTTTTGTTGCACAAAACCTTGATTATTCACCTTAGAACTTGAGTCCCCAGCAGACTTGGTATAAGGTTTACTCTTACTAGATGAACCAAACTTATTATTCCTCATGGGTCCTCCACTCTTATAATGAGTTACCCTAGCACGGTTTTCCTCATCATATACTTGGCACTTGTTTACCAATTCATGATAGTGAGTGATCCCTTGATAATTGAAAACTTGTTTAATCTCAGGGCGAAGACCACTCACAAACTTTACACATTTGTCCTCCTCATTGCCCACACCATCATACATAGGATAAAATCTAACCAAGTCTTCAAACTTAGTCACATACTCAGCCACAGAATTTTCTCCTTGCTTCAACTCAAGGAATTCCATATGTTTCTTATGTCTCACATCTCGGGGAAAGTATTTCTCTAAGAATAGCTGCTTGAAATTCTCCCAGTTCACTTGGGTACCTGCAGCTATCATTCTTTGCAAAGCACCTTTCCACCAGATGCCAGCCTCTCCAGAAAGCATGAAGGCAGCCAAAGTCACCTTCTGTATCAAAAGACATCCCATAGCTTGGAATATCTTTTCAACCTCAAAAATCCAGTCAACAGCTCCATCAGGATTATAACCCCCACGGAAACTTGGTGGATTATTTCGCTGGAGTCTCTCCAGCCAATCTACCTCTGGTCGTTGGTTCATATTACCAAGAGTCTGAGCCATCGCTTGTAGAGCATCAGGGATTGCACGATCATTCCTACCTCCTACCATTACTTTTCTGATTTCCAGAAAAGTTAACAATTATACTCTAATTAAAAATAAACAACAAACTTAATCAATCGTCATACTAGCATTACAATAAGTTCAACAATCAATTCACTACATCATTCATCTACCAAACAAGCATAGTAGACTCAAAACTCACGACTGATTGGATCGACCTGCTCTGATACCACTAAATGTGACACCCTTACTACCTCAACACATATATTGTAATAATGAAAACTTACAAATAAATTTTTCAATTTCGATAAAAGGGTTCACATGAGAATCTTCAAAATTATTCTTCAATAACCACAATAATAAAAATGAAACGTAAGAGTTTACAAATTGTTTTCAAAAATAATATTTACAATTCCAAATCCATATAAAAATATATGTCCTAAAAATCCTCTGTCCCGATGTCACAATATAAGAGCATACCCAAAATTCAATTGTTGGCATTCTAGGTGCCACTCAAAGTCGGATCTTCCTCACCTAAAACATCCACAAATCGTACGGTGAGAAAAGAAAACATCTATATATATAGCACATAAGAAACGCAACATATTATCTCATTATAACTTAATATTCATAAATATTTCAATATATCGTATTTCAATCAATCATGCATCGTCATCACGTCATAATTCTCAATCACACCAATCATCACAAATCTTGCACTTCACACTATGCCAAGGTCACACTACCCATTTAACAATCCAAGGCCGTGCTCACCCCTAATATAACACTATGCCAAGGTCACGATTCCTCTGTAGCATATCTAGCCCAGGGTCGTGCTCACCCCTGACATGTTATTCAAGGTCACAATACCCACGTAACAATCCAAGGCCGTGCTCACCCCTAATATAACACTATGCCAAGGTCACGTTACCCCTAACGTAGGGCCGTGCTCACCCCTGACATGTTAACGAAGGTCACAATACCCATGTAATAATCTCGAGTCGTGGTCACCCCTGCTCATAAGTGTGAAGAACCACAATCACATCTCATTCACATTCCACACAACATCTCATAGTTCAATTCCATACACACAGATAAGTTCAAAATAATGGGTTTCATACACCTCAAGCAATTCACATCTAAATCATCAATTTTTATCAAGTAATGTAAGAATAACATTCATAAGTTAATATAATAATCAATAGAATTATCAATTTAATACAATTTTAACATAAATAGTAAAACCCCCAATTGTTCCAAAACTTAACTCACAGGCACTTTTCTACAATTTTGTTCTCTCTCCCAGATCATCATTCTTACAAATTAAATATATATTCTTAATCCTCAACACATACAAAATCTAATGGGATCATTAATTCCTCAAACAGAAATAATCTAATATTTCCAAAACCTAACTTACAGACACTTTTCTATAATTTCGTTCTCTCTCCCAAAGCATCATTTTTACAAATTAATCATATATTCATAGTCCTAAATACATACAGAATTACATAAGATCAATAATTCTCCAAACAGAAATAATTATAAAATTACTCATAATCCTAAGAGTTCTTCCTCTACCCAATCCCCTCATGTAACTCTACATATAAATAATCCCCTTTTGCCCCGTACCTGGATATGTAGAAGCTGAACCTACACAAGATTTGGTTGATCTCCCTCGCTGGGTTCCCCTCGGTCTAAAGTAGAAAGTAGAAGAAAAGAAGAGAGAGGAGAAGAAAAGAAATCAGAAAATGAGAGGTGTGCTTTTTGGGAGTGGCAGAGAGCTCAATTTATAGGCATCAGGCTTTGCCGGAATGGCCCGTTTCAAATTCGGAACGGCCCGTTCTGGACCCTTAAATCATGGGTAAAAATCACATCCAGAACGGTCTGTTCTCAAACCAAAACGGCCCGTTCTGGTGTGCATTTATTACTCATAATGGCCATATTTGGAAACGGCCTATTCCAAGCCCGTTCCCATTTAGGATTATAGGCAGTTTTTAATAGTCCGGAACGGCCCGTTCCAACTTTAGAACGACCCGTTCTGGGCTACTAACTCACATACATTTTGGTAGTTTGGAACGACTCGTTCCAATTCTGGAACAGCCTGTTCCAAGCTACTAAATCACCCCTATACATTTATAAAAATTACCAAAATACCCTCAATAAAATAAAATAAAAATGAAATAAAAACTGGGGTGTTACAATAGGAGTACATGTCAGATCACATCCTTTACGTACTCTCACTAGGAGAACATATTACCAGGGTTTGATCATGATAATAAAGCTACGTAAGATACATCTCATGCACATAAGGGCAGGACTAAGACTTCTAAACCGAGTTATCCCCAATGACTTATCCCCAAACTTTTACACAAGGGACTTTTCATGGCGATGTATTCCATATTGTACCCCTAAAACACATTTTATGCAAATGATGCATGTCAAACAGACTCAATGCAATAACATACACATGATCTCACTTCACGTATCACATATTCCTCATATCATCTTATAAATCCCATGTACATTCTTAAATACATCAACTAGTCATTAGTAAAAAGGTAACATCAAGATTACAAGGGTAAAATAACCAACTAACAATCGTTGAGCTCTTTGGAGCCTCTCATTGAGCGAATGACATCTAGTTGAGCAATCTGAGCCACCTAGGGCTTCTTGCTAAGCCACCCAACACACGTCTTACTAAGCGAGAACGTGATCTTCCTCCCTAGAAATCACGTCTCCTCAATGACTACAGGTTGCCAACATCTAATTTCATGCATAAAATTATATATAATCGGTAAAAGTGCTCTATAACATGCAATTAACATTCCAAATAACTCAATTTACACATATAAATCAATATTTTCACAAACTAACACAAGAAGTTCCCTTAAGATTTTTCATAGGAATCTCAGATTATACAATTACAATCTAAAACATATAATTGATCATACATTGAAAAAATTTATGTCATTTGGAAGGTGTAAGAAAAATAAGAGGCAAAAAAGACGCATATGGAAAACCCCCCATATATATATATATATATATATATATATATATATGTATATATATATATATATATATATATATATATATATATATATATATATATATGTATGTATGTATACAACATAGACAGGATTGAAGTCAATCTCACTATTCAACATATAATCTCACACTCCTCTCTTATCTTGGTAAGCAAAAGAAAATAGATGTACAATTATGGGTTGATTTTCTTTTTACTCTTGTTCTCCAAACTCTGAAACATGAAAGAAAACATACGTAAAAATGAAAGAAGCATAAACTAATTAAGAGAAAATTATTTTTAAAACTTAACCTCTTTATAACTCTCTAATTAAAACACTTAACTTATATTACTAATTCTGTTCCCTTTTAATTTAATGAAATAAAACATTTAAATAAAACCTTTAATAATATACTTTATATTATATTTCAAGACATACCGAATAATTAAAATAAATATTAACAAAATTTTATTAATTAAAATAAAAATATCAAAAATAATATTTATTAAATATTTATATTATATTTTATAAAAAATGGGATGATCGTGCAGATAAATTAGGTAATTACCGAGTTCAAACTAGAAAAGTTCTTGATCAGTGGGATCTTTGTGTTTGTTAGGGATATCTTTTTATGCAATAGACTAGTTTTACTTTTTTATAGCTAGGTTTCGTTTATGTATAGACCTCCCATGACCTTAGTGTGTTTGGATAGGGAATTTAAATGGAGTAATTCATTTATTTAAAGAATTTCAAATTCTTTGAGGTAAAATACCTTGTTTGGATGGAGAATTTATAAGGAATTTGAAATTCAAGCATTTGTGAAATTCTTTGAAATAGTAGAATTTTAAATTCTCCCAAAAAAGTAAGAATTTGAAATTCCTCATATTTTTTTCTTCTTATTTCACTTATATATTTTATCTTATCTCTTATTTTTTCATGTTTTAATTATTAAATATTCAAAAGTATTTTTTAAGATTATTAAATATTATATAATATTAATTTTTTAAAATTATTAAATATTTAAAATTTTGCTAATATTTATTTTTATAAAATTTAATTTAAAAATTATCAACATATAAATATATTTTTAAAATCAATTTTACTATAGTGGAATCAAATTATTATATCCAACCTAATAATTTAAAATTTGATAAATTTGAATTGACTTATCCAAACAAAATATTTTAAGAATGACAGAAATTGAAATCAAAGTAATTCAAATACCAAGAATTTAAAATTCCTTGAATTTGTAAAATTCTTCATCCAAACACACCATTAGAGTTTTTCTTCCCGTCTATTTAATAAATTTTGGTGTGCTTTAGATGATAGGTAGGTAGATGATAGGTAGGTGTTGGGGTGTCAATTTATGATGCTTTCACATGCCATTACCTTAATATAAAATAAAATAACATTTATGTCAGAAATTTAATCCTTCATTAAATACATTTGGGTCCATTATATTTAATTAAATCCGGCTAAAGGATAACCTAAAGTTGAAGTTTTGATTTATTAACTAAATTTGTTCAAGTAACTATATATATATATATATATATATATATATATATATATATATATATATATATATATAATTAAGAATAAAAATAAGTTAAATTTTAAATAGGAATCTATGATCTAATCTATTTAAAGTTTATCATAATCTGACTTATTTAATAAAATGTAAAATTTGAGCTTAAAAATAATTATTTAAAAAACTATATTTAAGCTTTTAAAAAGTCTATTAATTAAATCATATAGAATTATAGGTTAATTTATTTATATAATATAACATAATAACAAGTTTAATAAAAATATTACACTACTAATAAAAAAATATAAATTATTTATAATTAGATTATGCGTGGTTTCCTTTTTACAAACATTGTAGGCGTTATTAGGTCTAGATTTCACTATTCTTTTTTTAATTTCATGAACAAAAACAAGGACCATTCTTTTAATATTTTGTATCTTACTTTAGTCTATTATTCTTTTAATTCTTTTAAAACTAAACTTTAGTAGTAAATCACTTTTTTTACCGCACAAATTAAAAAAATTTAATTCACCTATTCAAAATTAAGTTTGTTATCTTATTATCTTATTTAACCTATTAATATAAGATAGGCTTTAAACATAATAGGTCACGTCAGATCTTAAACATAAAATTATATTAAATAATAGATCAAACTTATATCTTAATTTTATAGAACAAATCTAATTTATATATTTAAAGGCCGACTTAGTTATTTGACCTATATCAATTCATATTCTTTACATACTATTGGAAAAAAACTCAAGTTCCACATCGACTAGAGATAAAACAATTAAAGAGTATATAAGTGGAGAGCAATCCCCACCTTACAAGTTAGTTTTGTAGGGTTGAGTTAGGCTTAAATCTACTATTCTAAGATGATATCATAGCTATCCTAAATCCTTAAAATGGGTCATCCACCACTGATACATGAACCAATAATTAATTTATAGTTACAAGATATAATTTTTACTAAAAAAAATAATATTTTAATATTTATGGGAGTTAATATTTTGATACTTAAAAAATTACTACAATTACCTTTTTCTTTTTAATCATGGTATTATATAGAGTATCTATTGGTGAGAGTAGTTACTTTTAATTATTAGTCTTTGTGTTATATATTTTAAAAACTAGATTAATTAAAAATAACTAAATTACAATACTATATATACATAATAGTTATTTATTAATTTCTATCCTTATATGATTATTAATTAAAATAACATAATCTGAATTATTTTAAATTCTCTAAATATTTATAAAATCATTACTTTTAATTACTATTTTATGGGAGATTATTTTAAGCAACTAACTTTTATTTTTTGACATTTAAGTAACTAATTTAAGAAAATGAATAAGTTGTAATATAGTATATATTTAGAGTAAATTATATTTGCACTTCCTGTATTTTTTTTAAGATTGCATCTAATATCCTTTCAAGGTTTAGACTTACGATAAGATCCCTTAAAAGTTAAATAGATGTTACATTACCTCCCACGACCCCAAAAAATGCATATCATTTAATTTGCACATGACTTTTAATGAAGTTTTCTCTCCCTAAATGTCCTTAGCTTCTCCAATTGCTCCACTCACCTCTCCCTCTCCTTCACCTTTCTCAACTTTCTCTCCACACTTTGCACCCTCCACCTCCTTAGCTGCACCATCGCCACCTACACCCCCACCCAACTCTACTTACCAGCATGACGGATGAATCAATACAAATAAATATAATTAATTGTTTAGGGTTTAGGGTTTAGAATTTAAGGTTTAATGAGCAAATTTAATTCTTCATTAAGTAAAATTAGATCCATTAAATATAATTACATCTAATCAACAATTATCATAAAGTTAAAGTAATAATTAATGACTAATATTTGTTCAAATCTCCTTTATATTCAAATTTAATTAATTGTTATAAATAGTATTGAATAAATAAACTAGTTTTATTCTTTATTTTAATATCATTAAGTAGTAACTTAATATAATTAATTTTTGATTATTATTTGACTAATCTCCTCGCTACGTTGGAGGCACCTCAAAAGGTGGAATATTATTTTTACCTACACTATAAATAAAATATATATTGGTATATTATTAGAAAGTGTAAATATGGACTATAGTAATATAAATATATATTGTTGAATTTCATTTAAAAATCAAAACTAAAATTGTATATAATTATATGTCAAATACATTTATACACACGTATATATATATATATATATATATATATATATATATATATATATATATATATATATATATATAGTATCTATAATAACATATTTTGTATATTATAACATTTTTTTTGTAGTGACTACAATTATATTAAAAAAAAAAGTCCACACATTCATTAAAATTATCGTTTCAAGAATTAATTCAACTTTATAATGATTTTGTTACTTAGAAAATATATAATTCACTTTTTACATACCGATTATATATTAAAAATATATAAATAAATAATTAAAATAAGAATTAACATCATGATACTTATAATTAATCCTTATGAAATTAAAATAGTTCTCCGTGTTTTTATTTGAGAGCAAAGTATTTAATCATAATTCACTTAGTCACTTTATAACATGTTTAATTAATAAATCAAAAGATTAAAATATACTTTTTTATTGTAAATACAACCTTGCATTGTAATTTTATTTTTTAGTTTTCTCACTTCAACTCTAAATCAAAGTCTCAAATTAAGATCTTGATATAATATTATGATGTTGTTAAAAGGGACTAAAATGCTTAATTAGCAATAGTGTGTACTAATTAAATATCTCTATTTATTTATATATATATAACTCACATCTGTTAAATAAGAAAATTATAGGAAATAAAGGTTTTTTTTATTAAAAAAATACATAATGCATCTTCGTGCTAAGAATTGAACTCAATATTACTATTTGAGCTGGAACAAATTACATAATAATTGGTCCATGTGCTTGTAGTATCCCAGTTTTCAAAAAGGTTATGATTATTATTATTATTATTATTATTATTATTATTATTATTATTATTATTATTATTATTATTATTATATGGTATTTGGTCATAATTATTTTAATAATTATAGAGAAATATTATTTTGTACGTTTTAAATAATTAATATTTTGGACAATTATTTTGTATGTATTAAATAAGTATTTTTATTAACATTTTTGAATAAATACTTATATGTTTTAAGAGAAGGTTGATTTTATATGATATTTTGTTATTAAAATTATATTATTATATTTTGCGTCAGAAATATATTATTATTATAGAGGAAAAATATTTTATAATATACATATATTTATTTTATTTAATTATTTTGAGAAAAAAGAGAAGTGGGTTAGAAGAGAAAGAAAATAGGTTGGGTCGACCCAGCCCAATAGATTAATTTTAAGAAAAGAGTCAAGTAGCGTTAACCCTATCTGCCTTACTTGCGTTCTAAAGGGTAAAAAAAAAAAAGGAGAAACAAAGAACTCCTAAGGAATAGTACTCAGGAACGATCTTAGATCACACCAAGACCATTCGTCTTCTGCTTATCCAGGTATGGGGGGAGTGAGAAACCTCGCTCGGGATATGGGAATAATTGTTGGGTAGTTGGCCCCCAATCCTTTGCCTAATGCATGCTTCTAGGAACATGCAAAGTATAAATATTTTTGTTTTGTCTTTTGATTGCTTTGTTGTGTTCCTTGTTGGATGTGATGCATGAGTATGTAGTTAATTTTGAAAATGAATATGTTTTTATATGAATTAGAGTGCTTTGTGGGAAACCCTATGAGAAAACTGGCAAAGTATGAATGTTTTCTATTTTTCCTTTTGATTGTTCTGTTGTGTGTCCTTGTTGGATGTGATGTATGAGTATGTGATTAATTTTGAAAATAAATATATTTTGATATGAATTAGAGTGCTCTGTGAGTTCCTACGGGAAACCCTATGAGAAAATAGGCAAAATATGAATGTTTTCTATTTTATTTTCTAAATGTTTTGTTGCGTTCCTTGTGTGATGTAGAGAGTAATATGTATTTGATTTCAAAATTAGATATGTTTTGATATAAATTAGAGTACTCTATGGGTTCCTGTGTGAAACCCTATGAGGAACAATTATGAGTATATAACTATATGAAATATGAACAAATGACATGATTTATGATGTGAATGAGAATGTGCTAATGTGAACACTATGACTATGAGGATGTGAAATGTGATGAGATGAGATAATCCATGACTATGAGAATGTGAAATGTGATAAGACATGAAATTCCATGACAAGTGAAGTGATGAGTTCATGAGGTTGTGAACGTGTGACATGCATCATGTGCATATATGAGCTAACTAGGTGTACCTTTTGGTCACCAAGTGATGTAATAAGCTAATCAGGTGTACCTTTTGGTCACCACGTGATGTAACAAGCTAACCAGGTGTACCTTTTGGTCACCAAGTGATGTAACAAGCTAATCAGGTGTACCTTTCACTACAAGGAAAATGATAAATTGCGACGGACAAATTGTGACGGTTATCTATAAACCGTCGTCGCTTTGATATTGCGACCCTTCAGACGACAGTTTTTCAAAACCGTCGCAAAATTGTTCAACATTGCGACGGTTTATCGTAAACCGTCGCAAAATTTGTAGAACATTGCGACGGTTTACCAAAATTTGTTTAACATTGCGACAGTTTATCAAAAACCGTCACAACATTGTTCAACATTGCGACGGTTTATCGTAAATCGTCGCAAAATTTGTTGAACATTGCGACGGTTTATGATAAACCGTCGCAAAATTTGTTGAAGATTGTGACAGTTAATCATAAACCGTCGCAAATTTTTTTAACATTGCGGCAATTAGTCATAAACCGTCGCAAAATTTTCAGTATTGCGACGGTTTACTATAAACCGTCGCAATCTACAAGACAATTTTTTTTTATTAAAATTAAATTTTTTTTAAGTATTATGTATATTATCTTAATAAACTTATATTTTATTAACAATTTTATATATACTTTCTTTAACATGAGGTACACGATTTTTTTTTCTTTATATAATTTCAAAATCGTGACTAGAATATAAATTTATCTTTCAACAAACTTATGAATTTATCTTGTATCTAAGATGTGTTAGAGTATATAAATAAATAAAATTATCATTTTATAACTTAATTTTTGAGTTATCAGATCACATATTATTGAATAATTTACAATGTTAAATTTTATAAATTTTATTTTAAATTCCATCTTTATTGTAACACCCTAAATTTTCCTACTAGTATAATGTTGATTATTATTTATTTTTGTATAGTTATTTTAGTTAATTAAAGGGGATTTTGTAAAATATTGTAAAGGTTTTTAATAATTTAAAATTATTTATGAAAAATTTTATAAAATTATTTTTTTACGTTGGAACGGGCCGTTCCAAACAATCGAAATATACTATTTTTGGAGCAGCAGAACGGGCCGTTCCAAAAGTGGAACGGGCCATTCCCAATTTGTAAACGGGCCGTTCCAAAATTCTAAAATTGCCTAAAGACCTTAGTTGGGAACAGGCCGTTCCAACTATGGTCAATCAGTGTTAACGTGAACTTCAGAACGGGCTGTTCTGCTTTTTGAAATGGGCCGTTCCGAAATCAGTACGGGCCATTCCGGGTGCGTCAGATTGCCTATAAATAGGGGCGGGGGGTGAAAATTTTATACAGAGTAAGAAAGTGAAATCTTAAAGAGAGAGAGAGAGAAAGAAAGAAAGAAAGAGAGAGGGAAAGAAAGAGAGAGGGAAAGAAAAAGAGGGAATCCAGAGGAGGAGGCCCTACCCAAGTTTCAACTCCGCTTATCCAGGTAAGGGGGGAGTGAGAAACCTCGCTCAGGGGTGTGGGGATAATTGTTAGATAGTTTGTTTGTCGGATTGGCCCCCAATCCCTTGCTGTTGTTCTGTCTTATTTTCTGTTTGCTCTACTTTATTTCTTGTTGAAAATAATAAATGATTATGTAATCCCAATTCCTTGCCGTTATTCTGTCTGATTTTCTATTTACTCTACTTTATTTCTGTAATAAGTTAAATGTTGAGTTAATGAAATAATGAATGTGTGACATGCATCATATGCATATATTACTCCAGGTGTGCCGTTGAGGCCGCATACCAGTGATGTAACTTGCTAACGAGGTGTACCTTAGGGTCACTAGTGATGTAACTTGCTAACGAGGTGTACCTTAGGGTCACCAGCGATGTAACTTGCTAACAAGGTGTACCTTAGGGTCACCAGTGATGTAACCAGGTGTACCTTAGGGTCACTAGTGATGTATCCAGGTGTACCTTTGGGTCACCAGTGATGATATGTGAAACTTCCTTATGGCGCCACATGCATGCATTTATGAGTCGAGTTCATGACATTATTGCATGATAAATGAATATATATGTGATATTGATTATTTATGTATGTTATTTACATGTGACTTATATTTGTTGTGTGTGTGTGGGCTATCTAACCTTTATTTCTGCACCTGAAACTGAGTGAGATGTTTCTCACTCCCTTGTTGTTTTTGTACATGTTTAAATTATGATGCAGGTGATCAGCATCATGAGAATGTTGGTGATGAGACTTAAGGCTTCAGTTGGGCATGCTCTGATAGGATGTGACATCGGGGCATAGTTAGCTTAGTTTAATATGTTATTATTTTAATAACTTTAGTTTCTCTTCTTTTGTAATTTCTAACGAAGAGATAACGTAGATAAAGTTTATAATCTAAGGAAAATGTATGTTAAGAATTGTAATTTGAACATTCTTGATAAAATACCAGAATGAATATCTTTGTTATATTACATGATTTGGAAAATATAAATTAATTCCTAACCAGGAGGCACTGCCACCTTTACTGGAGTTAATTTATATTTCCTGTATTATTATATATATATATATATATATATATATATATATATATATATATGATTTCTTATTGTCACTAAACTGTATTGAAAATCTTAACTTCTTTTCTTTTGTAATTTTTACATTGGAGTTATGATTTATGAGCTATGAATGTGAATCTTCTACCTTGTAATATTTGAGACATTTGTCAACTATGAAAGATTTTATTTACTCAAAAAGAAAGAAAAAATTTTATTATTACATTTGTTGTCTATTAATGTTGGGGTAGAAGGGTGTCACATTTATAACACTATTAAAAATATAAAAATAAATATGTTAAGTTTTATAAAAATCCAGTTTAATTTATTTATGATATAAATATGTTTTTAATATCTAATATATATTTTTAGATGATAATTTATGTTAAAATATATCTTATAATAACAATTCTAAATGGAACATAAATCTTCAGATTTTTCTTATTTTGATTTTTTTAATTAATATATACAATTTTACTATTTTGATTTTTTCAATCAACGTATACAATAAATAAAAAACACAAAAGATAACATGCATTGACAAATTTTATTTTATCAAATTTTTTTTAATATATTACATTATATATGTGAATATTAAGACATATATATATATATATATATATATATATCAATATATATATATTATAATTAAACTTTTTTAAAAATTAATTCATTATTAAGAGATTTTTTTTATCACATGAGAATTAATTTCTTTCAAAAATTTGACAGATATCAAATAAATAAATATTTTTTCAGAATCTATATTTTATTTTATTAGAATATAATTTTTATTTTTTAAAATATATTATTTTTTAGATAAAAAATTATGTATATGTCAAATAGTAGTGGGGGCAAGTGCCCCACTATTCCAAACGTGCATCCGTCCCTGTATATATATATAATATAAGGGGTTATAATTATACCGGTGTAACTTTCACTAAGTATTATGACGCTCAATAACTTTATATTAAATGTGAATTTTGTAAATCCAACCGTTAATTTGAAAATTCATATCACTTTATAAGTGTATATCAAATTTTGTTAAAATTGAACAACTGGAAGGTAATCAAAGTGTTTATATTTTAGTGTATTTTGAAATGAATATATTACATCAATTTTGTTTTATAAAAATGAAGTATCAAATCATCTTGGATTAATATAAAATTTTGTATATATAATCTATGAGATATATGAACTTTCAATCTAATAGTTGGATTTACCAAATTTACATTTAATATAAAGTTATTGAGCGGTGTAATACTTAGTAATAGTCACATTTAATATATATATATATATATATATATATATATATATATATATATATATATATATATGAGGGGGGTTATAATTACATCGGTGTAAATTTTACTAAGTGTTACACCGCTCAATAACTTTATATTAAATGTGAATTTTGTAAATTCAACCGTTAACTTGAAAATCTTTTACTCTTAAATCATATATACAAAATGTTATATTAATCAAAGATGATTTCTTATAAAATTAAATTCAATCTGTCGGAAAATTTATATTTTCGATGAGAAAATTTTTGTAGGAGAAGCTATATTATTGATGGAATATTTCAGAAAAATTTATATTTGTCGAAAATGTAAGAACTGGTTTTAAATTTGATATGAAAATATTATGATATAATTAGATAAGATTTTAAGTTAGTATTTTATTAATGGTTGATAATTAAAAAATAAAACAAGGATAAATACATTTTTTTGAATATTATATATTGATTTAAGATAACTTACAAAATAACTCTTGGTAAAGTTATTTCGCTCAATAACTCACGGTGTGTGTTGAATTTCATCGATCCAATTAATTGTTAATTTAAAAGTTATTAAATTTTACTTATAATTAATATAAAAAATTTAATTAGTTTTGGAATAAATTATTAGCTAATTAACAATATAATTGAAACATTAATTATTTTAAATTATTTAACTAAAATCTTATTGACAATTTACTATATGATCTTAATATTTTTGTATAACTAATATCTGCTTTTAAATTTGATATGAGAATATTATATATAATTAGATAAGATTTTAAGTTAGTATTTTATAGTTGATAATTAGAAAATAAAACAAGGATAAATACATTTTTTTTGAATTTTATATGTTTGATTTAAGGTAAATAAATATATTAAATTAATTAATAATTATTTAAAATTTTAAAATTTAATTTATAAGTATTTAATAAATAAATATTTATAATTTTATAATTTATATTATCATTATAAATTATAAAATTAAATAATTTAAATTATAATTTTAAATAGAAAAATTATTATTATTATTATTACTATTATATTATTATTATTTATAATATAAAATTATTATATATTATTATTATAGTACAAATATGAGATTGTATATTTGAGGATAACTTAAATGAATTAATTTGTACAAGTTATACTGACAACATACATATACATTTCGATAGCCTACTCATCAGAACTTCACAGTTAAGCGTGCTTGACCTGGAACATCCCAGGGATGGGTGATCTTCTGGGAAGTTTCCCAGAAATTGCACAAGTAAGGATAAAACACGCTAAATAGTGAAATAGAACCCTTGAGAGGCCAAATATGAGAATTGTTACATTAATAAATTTATTAAAATTAAAAAAACATTATAATTTTTGACAGGTAAAAAAAGAGTCATAATATTAATTTAGAGGCAGTTGGTGCGACAGTTGATGAAAGGGTCGCAATGTTAATATAGAGGCAGTTGGTGCAACAGTTGATGAAAGGGTGTCGCAATTCCAAGTTTGCGACGGTTTGTGCAACGGTTCTGATAACCGTCGCAAAATTTCCTGGTGACGGATAATTCTGCGACGGCTCCCAAACCGTCCCAATGTTGTCTTTGCGGCAGTTCTAACCGTCGCAATGTAGGCCATATAACTGTCGCAAAATCGTCATTTTCTTGTAGTGTTTTGGTCACCAAGTGATGTAACAGGTGTACCTTGTGTCACCAAGTGATGTAACAAGTTAACAAAGTGTACCTTGAGTTACCAGTGATGAAATGATGAGAAATGTGATTATGAGACACGTGACTGGCGTCACATGCATTTATGAGTTGAGTCCATGAGATCATAGCATGATGAATGATTGTGCATGTGTTACTATTGTATGTATAATTTGAATTTGCACCTGAATATTGTGTAGCTATGGCTGTGATTGTTATGATTCGTGTGTGTGTTTCCTAACTGTTATTTCTACACCTGGAATCGAGTGAGTATTTCTCACTCCCTTGTTGTTCTTTGTACATGTTTAAGTTGTGTTGCAGATGATCATCAGCACGAGGATGTTGGTGATGAGGCTTAAGCTTCAGTTGGGCATAGGCATGGCAATCTAACCCGTCCCCGTGGGTACCCGCCCGAACCCGCCCCGTGGGTACCCGTGGGTTCGGGTTCGAGTTTTTCCCGATTGATAAAATCGGGGGCGGGGGGCGGGGACGGGGATGTTAATACCCACCCCGCCCCCGCCCCCACCCCGCTTAATAATATAATTAAAAAATTATTTATATATATATAAACCAAAATTAGAAATATTTATATGTAAAAATTTATATTATTTTTTTCTTTTATTTTTTTAAAATTGTTCATATTTATTTAAAAGAAAAAAAGAAAAAGAAAATAGAAAAAAAAATAGGAGCGGGGGCGGGGGCGGGGGCGGGGCGGGGAAACTCGAACCCCGTCGGGGGTAGAGATGGGGACTTAGATTTTACTCCCGACGAGTATCAAGAGCGGGGACAGGGGCAGTTTAAATTTGCGGGGGCGGGGGCGGGTTTTATGTTCCCCGCCCCGTTGCCATGCCTAGTTAGGCATGCTCTGATAGGATATGTGACATCGGGTCATAACTAGATTTAGTTTAGGATTTCTTATTGTTATTCTATTTTGGAAAATATTCATTTAGTTATAAATTTCGCATTTTACTATATTTGAAATATACGAATGTGAATCATCTACTCTTATGTTAATGGATTTATTGTTTTAATTATAAAGATTTTATTTAAACCAAGAATAAATTTCATATATATGTTGGAGTAGAGGGTGTCACAGTGCTCGTCAACAATTAAAAATAAATAAATAAATAGCATGTTACAACTTAATATAATAATTAATATTTAATTGTATTTATTATATAATAAATATGTCTGTGATTTAATTGTTCATTAAATAGAGTTAGGTCTACTAATATAATTGGATTTTACAGTTTCATGTATGTTAATGAGCGAAACTTCATGTTTTTAGTCAATTAAAAAAAATTAAAATTATGTTCCAAAATTAAAAATATCACCATTTTGTAATAACCAACTTTAGAATGTAAATGATTGACATCAACATTTTGAAAGATAAAGAATAAAATGAAATTTGAAAATAAGATATAGAATTAAAAGTATAATTTAACTAAATAAAATTAATCATTATTTTATTTATTATTAACATTCATGAATATATTTTAATAACTAAATAATAAAAAGTATACTGATATGTATATATATAGATAATATTTTATTTATTAATTTATTTCTTATATAATTATTAATTAAAACAACAAATTTAGCTTATTTTAATTTTATCTAAAAATCGTTACTTTTATCTAATTTTGTTTGTGAAATATATTTTAAACTTACTAATTTAAAATAAGTAAGCATACGTAGTACTATAATATTAAATTTTATTAATTAATTTATAATTATCAAAATTATATAACAAATAGCATGTTTCTACTTTACAAGCAGAATAATATTTGTACTTGTCATAATTATGTTATCTACTATTACTAAATACGACAATATATGTTTATGAATTAAAAAAAGAGAGAAATAATTGATAACATTTATTTGAAAAAAATATTTTACAGATATTTCTTAGAAATTTTTTTTATGAAATATAGTCTACAAGAAATTTTTACAATTATTGCTATAATTTTAATGATGAGAGAAATTCCTTTCATGGTAAAAATTTGCAGAAAGTGTTGCAAGAATTTTATTTAGTTTATTGTAGATTTTCTTATAAAAATAAATTCGCAAGTAATGTTTATTAATTTGTAGAAAAATTTTGCAGGTAATTTTTCTTACGAATTTTCTTGTCAATTTTAATTCGTAGGAAAAATAAAAAAAAATGTTTAAATTTATAAGTTTAATAATTAAAATATTTTTAATTAAAAATGTTATTTTACTAAATTATTTATAAATATATCATTATAATTAATTTTAATTTTAATTAAATTAAATATATAAAATTTTATAAAGATGATAAATTAATGATAATGAGTTTTAATTTAATGATAATTTATAAAATTTTAAAATTAAAAATATTTACTTAATAAAATATTATTTTACTAAATTATTTATAAATATTTTACAAAAATTAATTTTAATTAAAAATATTAATAAATTAAATATTATTTTAATTAAATGTATAATTAATGATGATGAGTTTTAATTTAATGATAGTTTTTAAAATAAAATTATTTAATAATAAAACTAATTTTTTTAGAATATTGAATATTTTAAGAGTTAAAATAATTTATAATAATATAATTTTGTTGTTCAATATAATGAATTAACCATTTTTCTAAAAACTCGATTAGATTAATATTTAAAAGAAAACTTCAAATCCTACATCGATTAAAAATAAAATAATTAAAGAATATATAAATTAGGATAATACTTATCTTGCAAGTTGATTTGTATGGTTGAGTGTTAGACTTATAATCAAAGGTTATGTATTACATGTTAGAGTTGTAGACACTTCCTTGCGAATTTTAAAATTTATAAAAATATATTTTTTGAAGATAAAATTTTGCAAAAAAAATCGTAGAAATAATATTTGCTACGAATTTTATATATCGCATTTAATAACAAAAATTTAAGTAATGTTTATTTTGTCCTTCCTTCAAGATGTTGATATAGCACACTTGTTGGGATTATAAATAGACCAAAGTGATGTATGATGTTTTATACAACAAATCTAGCTGCTAGTCCAAATATCAAATTACATATGGAATCCCTCAGCGAAGAGCACGCTAAGAAAATGCAACAAGCTTTTGTACATGCATCTAATCATTGTCTCAGATTCATGAACACTATGACCGTTAGATGTGCAATTGACTTGAACATACCAGATATCATACACAAGTATGGCCAACCCATGCCACTCTCACAACTCGTTGCTTCACTACCAATCCACCCATCAAAGACTAGCTTCATCTACCGCTTAATGCGAATTTTGGCTCATGATGGTTTCGTCTCTCTTCACAAAGACATTGAAAATGAGCAAGAAGTAAGATATGAGTTAACTGATTCAGGTAAACTGATCGTTACGGATCATCCCTTGAGTTTTGCATTTGGGTACAAATTTTTACTTGACCCGAGTTTGATTCAATCATGCTGTCAACTATCAACATGGTTCACAAAAGAAGACCCTAGTCCATTTCACACAGCAAATGGGATGTCATTTTGGGATTATACTGAGCGTGAGCCCAAAATGAATGACATGTTCAATTATGTCCTGAAACTTAAAAATCAATTACATTCTAATGTGGTGATTGAAAAGTTCATGAGCGAGCAAGTGTTCAAGGGATTGGAGTCATTAGTTGATGTTGGAGGAGGAACTGGGACCTTCACTATGGAAATTGCTAAGTTAGTCCCCCAACTCAAGTGTACTGTATTTGATCTCCCACGTGTTGTTGCTAACTTGCAAGGAACTCAGAACGTAAAATATGTTGGAGGGGACATGTTTGAAGCAATTCCTTCCGCTGATTCCATTTTGATGATGGTAAATAATTAAATATTAAATCTGTTTAGATATAAGTTAGAAACATTCTTATGAGTTTTTTCATGAAAAATAAAAAAGTATTTTTCAGTGAAAAAAGAAAAAATTAAAATGTTTTCAACTTATATCCAAATTTAAAAATGAGCTATATCTTGTTCATTTCATTTTAGTGATTCTTATTCTTGTTACTTTGATAACTAATAAACAGAATATATTGCACGACTGGAACGATGAGGATTGTGTAAAGATACTAAAAAAGTGCAAGGAGGCAATACCTATCTACGGAAAGGTTATCATCATAGATGCAGTGTTGGAGAAAGAGACAGAAAATGAAAATATAATTGACCAACAATTGTGGTTTGATATGGAAATGATGGTGCTTTATGGAGCAAAAGAAAGAAATGAGAAAGAATGGGCCAATCTGATTTCCTCCAGTGGTTTCCATAACTACAAGATAACTCCAACTTCTGGTTTATTCTCTATCATTGAGGTTTATCCTTAGTCTCACCAGTACAACAATGCAAGAGAAGGACCACACTATGTATGTTTCATATGATACTCTCTTTTCAATTTTCTTTTACTCTTTTCAATCTTTTGTTTTATTCGACCCATATCCTCACTTATAAAAAACACTAAAATATTTAGATCAGATAAATCAAAGCCATTGTCAAAAGAAATTACATAATAGCTTATAATTGATATAAATGATATGGATGGTCTTAGGCAAAATATAAATGAATATCTCTTCTGGATATAAAATTATCTTTAAAAAGTAATTTTGTTTTGTTTTCCAATATATAAAGGGAAAAGTGTACATGTAAGCTTAGAATGTGACAATTCCATTAACGGTTGGGTACTGTTTTTATTGCAGATGCCATTCTTCATTATGTACACTGTCTGTTGAGGATTCATCTCATTGATAGGGAATTTGCCATATCTTTTGTGGCAAGCATTGAATAAATTGTCAACTATTTGCTGTTTTATTTTGGCTTGATTTTGTATTCCTTTGACATAGCCAGTTAATGGTTATTTGTTATGTGATTTGCAAAAATAATAAGTGTACGGTATCATCAAATAATAAATTATCTTTCTTATCACATGGATCGCGTATTTGAATTAGAACTGAATGGAATTATAATTGCAATTGAAAAGTGGCTGTAGACAAATTAAAACTTCTAAAAGATTAAACTTAATGTTCCTGCGTAGAAACACTCCTCTCGTAGCTCCTTCCTTGCGGTCTTCTAAGTCTTTGGTGCCGATCGAATACTGCCTCCAAGTGGTGGGGGAGGGTACCTGCAAAGGCACTCCGACGATTAAGTAAGTATTCGGTTCAGAGCAATAAAGGCTTTATATTGGATAATAACGTACCTCATTTATGTCCCATCACCTGTGTATTTATAGTGACATACTTGGGTCTGGTGGGCTTTATGCCTTGGGAGATGGGTAATGTCTTAATTAGTCTAATCCTTCTTAGTTAGACGTGCTAATCATTGTATAATAGATGTCTTAATTTGCCATGTGTCCCTCATGAGTTGACTTCCTTTTGAATCTTCGGTCAAGCTGTTGGCCGACGAGGTATTCGGCTAACCTTGAGGTTCGAGTCTTCGGCCAAGCCTGAGGCCGAAGGGGTATTCGGCTGAGCTTGAGGCCGAAGGGGTATTCGGCTGAGCTTGATGCCGAAGGGGTGCTTGTGATTATATCTTGTCCACTTTAGAGTACTCTGGTATCTCTGATCGGGAAAGGGTATTCGGTCATGCTTGAGGCCGAAGGGGTATTCGGTCATGCTTGAGGCCAAAGGGGTATTTGGTCATGTTCCAAGCCGAAGGGGTAAGGTGTGCTCTTTATCGGTTTAGGTTCCCTTTTCGACGCTCGAGAGCAAAAAGCAAGGGTTGATGTTGACGCTACTATGGCGGCCTTTCAGACCAACTGTGAGAAGAAAATAATTAGAGAGCATGAGGATGGTTTTTGGCATGCCGTTCAGCAGGCCACTCACTTCGGGTCCTTTCCTTCCGGCTTTTCCTTTGAGTTGAGCAAGGACTTCTTCAATGGGGAGTTTTTGGATTTTGCCGCTGTCGACGACACTGCCGAGCCGGACAAGGTGGCTTCGCCTCGATCGGCCGCCCCGGAAGATCCTGGAGCGATTGTAAATGAGGATGAGGAGACCGAGCAAACTACTAATGTCGATTGATGGGTCTAGGCATTTTATTTTTTGCTTATACATCTGTTTTGACCAAGATGTATAGATATAGGGTAAAATTTTGTTTCTGCTTTTTTTTTTTTTTTTTTAGTTGTCGGCCATTCGTGCCCTATTGCAATTGTACCCTTCGTCCAATAGTGTTGTTTTCGGCCTCAAAGCCTGTTAATAAATTGTTGCCTTCTATGCATCTCATTGTGATTTTGTTATGCCTCGGTATATTGTTTCAATTTTGAGTAATCCATGCCGGATGAAACGGCTCGGCTTTGTTTTGAATGTTTGGGTATTTGCGAAGTGTCAACCTTTGGCCGAGTGATTTTACTCGGTTGTGCGTAGATTTTATCCTTGGCCAAGAGATAGGTCTCGGTGGGAAGAATACTCATCTTAGGCCGAACGAATGTGCTTGGTAGGGGAATCTTGCAACCTTGGCCGAGTGAGGTACTCGGGAGGGATTTAAATACCCATCCTTGACCGAACAAGGGTGCTCGAAAAGGAATTCTGTCAACCTTGGCCGAGTGAGGTACTCGGGAGGGATTTAAATACTCATCCTTGGCCGAACGAGTGTGCTCGGGAGGGAATTATTTCGACCTTGGCCGAACGAGTGTGCTCGGGAGGGAATTATTTCAACCTTGGCCGAGTGAGGTACTCGGGAGGGATTTAAATACTCATCCTTGGTCGAACGAGTGTGCTCGGGAGGGAATTATTTCGACCTTGGCCGAGTGAGGTACTCGGGAGGGATTTAAATACTCATCCTTGGCCGAACTAGTGTGCTCGGGAGGGAATTATTTCGACCTTGGCCGAGTGAGGTACTCGGGAGGGATTTTAGATCTGCATCTTTAGATTATGAGCAAGCATAAAGTATATTTGGACGAAGTGATTTTTGTTTCATTGATATAGAGCCTCGTTAAAAACCTTTCCTCAGTAAAACCTCTTGCACATTTTTATAAGAGGGAAAAACCTGGGAAAGGAAAAGAGTGCTCTGAAACAAGTACATTATGTTCTAACTAAAGTAGTGCTTAAGGTGCTTGACGTTCCATGTTCGTGGGATGATCTTCCTATTGAGTTCTTCAAGCTTGTATGCTCCATTGCTGAGGTTGTGCCTTACTCGGAAAGGGCCGTCCCAATTGGGGGCTAGCTTCCCTTGAGCTCTGTTTCTTCTGGCTTCTCCCATTACTCTCCATACAAGGTCACCGGGTTGAAAATCCCTGGGCTTGATTTTGGTTCTGTATTTTCGGGAGACGCGTGCTCTACAAGCTTCCATGTTAATGAATGTCCGGTCGCGTGCCTCTTCAATCAGGTCAAGCTCCACATTTAACGCTTCCGCGTTGGTTTCTTCAGTGAATTCTTGTCGTCTAAGAGAAGGTTCACCGATCTCTACTGGGATCATGGCGTCGGTTCCATAAGCTAACCGGAAGGGTGTCTCCTTTGTTGAGCTCTGTGGAGTGCATCTATAGGCCCACAGTATTTCGTGTAAGTGATCGGGCCATTCCCCCTTAGCTTGTCCAAGGTGTGACACCCCGTTCATATATTCCTTCTCCCTACTCACTTCACTCTTCTCATTTTCTCCATCTCAACTCACTTTCTCTCAATTCTCTTTTACTCTCTCTTTTCCCTGTTTCCTTTTTCCTCTGATCTTGGGTGGCAGTGGTGATCTTAGGAGCTGAGTAATGGTGTTGGATTGCTAGCTGAACCGTGCGGAGCTCTTCTTCAAGCTTCTTCTTCTTCCTTCTCTTCCCGGAGCTCGGAATCGTCTCACCGAGGTGAGGGAAGCTAGGATTTTGCGTTGGTTGTTGTTGAGTGAGTTAGAAACTCACGGATTGTCTAATTCTTGGAGATTGATGGTTGTGTTTGAAAGATTTTCATTTTCGGGGTTTCGAGGTTTGATGGAAATTTGGGGTTTTTGGTTTCTTGATGGAAGGTTGAACATTGATGACTTTTTCTTGAGTTTTGGATGCATGCATGTTGTGATTGCTGATGTTTTTGGGTTGCATGTGGTTAGTAGTATTGCATTTGAGTTGTAGCATGGTTTGGGTCTCCTTGGATTGCAAGTTCATGGAGGTTTTGAGTGAAAACGAAGCTGAAATCCATGGAGTTTTTGGAAGTTCAGAAACCCACAGCTATAGCCGTGGAAGAAAAATGCACTTGCAGGAACCCACAGCTATAGCCGTGGATTCGTAGCCATAGTCGTGGGAAGGAAAAACGTGATGGCAGAGACTTGCAGCCATAGCTGTAGTTTTTCAGCCATAGCTGTGGAGAAAAATTAAAGTGGCAGAAACATGCAGCTATGACCGTGGATTTGCAGCCATGGCTGTGGAAGGGGAAATTGAACTGGCAGAGAGTTGCAGCTAAAGCGCTGGATTGAGCGCTGCAGCGGTGGGCCTTGATGACTGAATTTGGTCTTAAGGTCTTCATGAAAGTTGTAGCCTTGGATCTTAACTTTCCAATGGCGTTGGAATCACCAAAAAAGGAGTTCTAGAACTCCAGATATGGCTGTTTTAGTGAAGAGGGGTCGAGCTGCTAGCTTTGTTTATAGCTGTTGCGGTTTTTATCATTTTTAACATGGTAGATGAAGTAATTAAGATTTGGTGTCTTCATGAGAGTTGTAGGAAATTTAATTATATTTTATATGAGATAAGAATGAGCATGGTAGAAGTAGTATAACTCCTGATGCGCTATTTGCTGTGATGGTTGCCATTTCACATTTAGTGATTTGGTTAAGTTGGAAATTGTTTTAGGTGCTTAGGTGTACTCTTGTTGTTTGGGTGAGTAATTTGACAAGATAGATGAGTTGTAAACAAGATGGTTGGGTCGTATTAGGTGTTGATCATGTTTTTTTAAGCTGTTAGTGATGAATGATTATTGAGCTGAATGATGATATTGTTGTGCTGCGCTGAGCGCGACCCTTGTCGCGCTGGGCGTGAGACTCCTTGGGAGTCTCTGCCTCGAGGGCGCTGGGCGCAATTTGGTTTGCACTGGGCGCGAGACCAAGGGAGGTCTCTGCCTGGCCTGTGCTGGGCGCAATCGGGTATTGCGCCAGGTGCGAGAGAGCTTTGGATTCTCTGTCTAAGTCTCGCCGGGCGCAGGCACGCTTGCGCCGGGCGCGCTGGCCCCTGGAGCCCTCTGGTTGTGCCACGCCAGGCGTGACCATGAGTGCGCCGGGCGCGTATGAGGATGTAAAGTTATATGCTGAATTTGTTGACAATATTGTTTCATGCTGAACTAAGTCGAAATTGATGAATATGATGTGATGACTAGTTGAAATTGTTGTTTGATGATGATGAGTTGTGTTAGGTGTATGTTGCTGTAAGATGCTTAGATGTGCGGTAAGACGATAGGCTGTGCTATTAAGCTGAGCTGTGCTGAATGTTGTTTATGCTGATTAATGTTGCCAATGTCATGTGATGAAAAGTTGTGTTGTGCGGTATGTTGTTAATGATGTAATGCTGAGTTGTGCTACGTGATGCTAATGCTAAAATTTATTGTTTGAGTCGAGCTGAATTATATGCTGATAATTGTTGAATTTTGTTGTGATTGCTGAGCTGAGATGTAATTGATAAATATGTTGTGCTGACTAGATGTAAATGCTAAAAAATGACGTTAAGCTGTAATAGATGTATCTCGCTATGCTGAGCTGGGCTATTATTGATAATTTTAAATGCTGATTTATAATATGGTTGTGCTCTAGAATGATGAGTTGAGTTATGAGTAGTAAGCTGTGTTGAATACTACTTGGTTGTGCTGTATGCTGATTTTGCTGTGCTGTTTATTGCTGAACTGCATGCTGTGTTTAGCCACTATTGTGGTGCTGTTATAGCCGCTATGTCGGTGTTGTTAGCCACTATTGTGGTGCTGTTATAACCGCTATGTCGGTGCTGTTAGCCACTATTGTGGTGCTGTTATAACCGCTAAGTCGGTGTTGTGCTCCGTATTGATAGGAGCTGTTGTAGGCCGTAAGGCTGAGCTGTTGTAGGAGATCTCCGAGCAGATATGTGTGACGACGCATTGTGTGTTTACTACTATTTATCATGTGTACTGTTGTTATTGTGGAATGATGTGAGATGGGTGATGTTATAAATATATATATATATACATAGCTGATGTTGTTAGGCTAATGGATGTTCTCATAGCTGTAGCTGTTTACTATTCTTAAATTTATGTATATGTATGTTATTTCTTTCACTAGCTTACCCTTGTTGTTTCCATGTGGTTTGGACTGCGATGATCATACTATGTATGGGAGCAGAGCAGGGATAGGTTGGTGGCTTGTGGCAGGTCTGTAGCTGGCAGATAGAGCTTATTTCTTATGGACGTTTTGGTGTTTTAGCTACTTGGTGTAGTAGCTCTGGACGTATTTTTGTACATTTTGAATCTAGTCAGACTTGAACATGTATATATGTATATTCTAGACACTATATGTATACACTTTTTCTTTTCTGTCCGGTTTCTGGTGTACGGTGTAGCGTGTAGTGACCAGTCGGGTCGTTACACAAGGCGCCGTTTTAACTCTCTCAAAATGACCTTGTTGGCTGCTTCTGCCTGGCCGTTGGATTGAGGGTGCTCTACCGATGTAACTCGGTGCTTGATCTGAAGTCCCTCAAGGAATTCATTGAAGCGGCGATCTGTGAATTGCAAGTCGTTATCCGTGATGAGGGCATAAGGTATACCGAAACGGGTAACGACATTCTTCCAAAAGAATTTTTGGACATTATTGGCCGAGATAGTGGCAACTGCTTCTGCCTTGATCCATTTGGTGAAATGGTCGACTGCCACTATAAGAAACTTGACCTGCCCCTTGGCTAGTGGAAAGGGTCCTAGGATGTCCATGCCCCACACTGAGAAGGGCCAGGGAGTGGTGATGAAGTGCAAGTCTTCTGCCGGCAAGTTTGTTAACGGTCCGTGCTGCTGGCACGACTTACATTGTTGAGTGAATTTCATGCAATCATTTGTGATAGTCGGCCAGTAGTAGCCAGCGCGGATGACCTTAGCAGCTAAGGTTCGTCCTCCAGAGTGTGTTCCGCATATTCCTTCATGGATTTCCCGAAGGACATAGTGTGCTTGTTCGGGTGCGAGGCATTTCAGCAAAGGTGACGACATGCCTCGTTTGTATAATTCTCCGGCAACCAGCGTGTATCGGGCGGCTACGACCCTTAGTTTCTTTGCTTCAATAGAGTTACTGGGTAACTCCCCGGTGGATAGGTAACGCATTATGTCGGTCATCCAATTGTCTTCTTCTTGCTAAATGTGCAAACATTCGGTTGTCTTAACACTTGGTGTTTGCAATTCTTGTTGCATGATGCTTCTTAAATGACTGCTCTTCTTGCTGCTTGCCAGCTTAGCCAACAGGTCAGCCCTCACATTGAGTTCCCGGGCGGTATATTCTACGTGGATCTCTTGGAAGTCATCTTTCAACTTTTGGAAAGCGTGGAAGTACAAAAGTAGCGTTGGCTCTTTGGTTTGAAAAGTGTCGTTGACCTGACCCGTCACTACTTGCGAGTCGCTCCAACACTTAACTCTGGTGACGCTCAAGTCCTTCGCTAACCTTAAGCCTGCGAGAAGAGCCTTATATTCGGCTTGGTTGTTGGAGGCTTTGAAGCCGAACCGTAATGATAGTTCTACCAGCATTTTGCTGGGACCTTCAAGTATGACGCCAGCTCCGCTACCTTGTTGATTTGACGACCCGTCAACATGGAGAGTCCAAACAGCCGGTTCAGTGAGTGCTTCCGGGGTGAATTCGTTAATGAAATCGGCCATGCTTTGTGCCTTGATGGGCCCCCTTGGTTCAAAATGAATGTCAAATTGCGACAGCTCTATAGACCAAGCGACCATTCGCCCGGCCAGCTCGGGTTTCCGTAGTACTTTCACAATTGGGTAGTCAGTCCTGATGACGATTCGATGGCTTTGGAAGTAATGACGAAGACGTCTGGCTGTGTGTACGAGCGCTAAGACCGTCTTCACAAGATGTTGGTACCGAGTTTCGGCGTCTTGCAGGACGCGGCTGACAAAATAGACAGGCATTTGTTCAGTTTGTTGTTGCACTAGGGCTGCGCTGATAGCTTTGTCTGATACAGAAAGGTATATGATCATGTCTAACTGGGAGTTGGGTTTCGCGAGCAAAGGCGGTGCTGTGAGTATTGCTTTGAAGTTTTGGAAGGAGGCCTCGCATTCTTCCGTCCATTGGAATTTTCTGGCTTTTTTTAGCAAAGTCATTATGGGTCTTGACTTCTCGGCCATACATGGCAGAAAACGGGCTAATGACGCTATGCGTCCAGCTAGTCGTTGTACTTCCTTCACGTTGCACGGGCTTCTCATGTTGACGATGGCCTGACACTTGTCTGGGTTGGCCTCTATGCCTCTCTTTGATAACATGAAGCCTAGGAATTTTCTGCCAGCGACTCCGAAGGTGCACTTCGCCGGGTTTAGCCGCATGTGATACCGTCTTACTTCGTCAAACACTGCCATGAGATCCTCTAAGTGATTACTGGCGGAAACGGACTTGATTACCATGTCGTCCACGTATATTTCCATGCATGTCCCTATTTGACGTCGGAAGATTTTATCCATGAGTCGTTGATAAGTCGCGTTTCTCAACCCGAACGACATTACCTTGTAGCAAAAGTTGGCTGAGTCCGTGATGAATGCGGTTTTCCCTTCGTCTGGGGGGTACATGGGTATCTGGTTGTACCCTGAGTAGGCATATAGAAAACTTAGCCTTTGATGGCTCGCGGCTCCATCGACTAATGTGTCGATGTGTGGAAGGGGATAAGCATCCTTGGGGCATGCTTTGTTGAGATCCGTGTAGTCTGTACACATCCGCCACTTGCCATTAGCCTTTTTGACCATCACTACATTTGCCATCCAGGTGGAGTACTTGATTTCTCTGATGAACCCGGCTTGTAGTAACTTGGTCGTTTCTTCCTTTATCGCTTGGGCCCTGTCTCCCCCTATTTTTCTCTTTTTCTGTGCAATGGGTTTAGCATCTTGACAGACCGAGAGCTGATGACAGTGGAAGTTTGGGTCGATTCCTGGCATGTCGGCCGCTGTCCAGGCAAACAAGTCCGAGTATTTCCGTAGAACTTGTTTAATGTCCTCGGCGTCGATTTCTGTTAATTGAGAACTCAGGTAAGTGACTTGTTCTTCATTATTTCCCAATTGAAACGGAATTGTTGTTTCAATTGGTTCGACCCTGACTTCATCTTCCATCCTAGGGTCTAGTTCCAGATCATTAGTCAGCCTGTGCAGGTTGACGTCGCCTATGACATTGACGTCTCGAGTCGTTTTTGGAGTGGGTTGAACTCTAAGGCTGGCGAAGTAACACTCACGCGCTGTTTTTTGATCCGCGTGCAGAGTGATGATTGTTCCTTCTGCCGAGGGGAACTTCATAGCCAAATGGGGAGTAGAGACGATGGCGCGAAAAGATATTGTACAAAGTGTTGGCATGCACCACAACCACTACAAGAAAAACTGTTATTATCTATGGAATATTACCTACGGAATTTTTTCCATAGGTAATATTTAGTTATCTACGGAATATTACCTACGGAATTTTTTCCGTAGGTAATTTTTAGTTATCTACGGAATTTTTTCCGTAGGTAATGTTTGGTTATCTACGGAATATTACCTACGAAATTAGTTATCTACGGAATATTACTTACGGAATTTTTTTCATAGGTAATTTTTAGTTACCTACGGAATTTTTTTCGTAAGTAATTTTTAGTTACCTACGGAATGTTTTCCGTAGGTAATTTTTAGTTACCTACAGAATTTTTTCCGTAGGTAATGTTTAGTTAACTACTGAATATTACCTACAGAATTTTTTCCGTAGGTAATATTTAAGATTTTCTTTTTCTCACAATTTTTATTATTTATATATTTTTCTTTTAATACAATGTACAAACGAAATGCGTATATTATTTTTCTTTTAATATTTTAAAGTTTAATATTAGTAATAATTTATTTTATTTTTTAAAAATTGTAATAAAGTATGTAAATAGAATACGAATTTATCTTTCAATAAACTTATAAATTTTACTTTATTATATAAATCAACAAGTTTAATATTTAAAAAGATAAACAAAAGTATATATAATTTTAATATATTATATAAATTTAATATAATACTAATAATAATTATTATTATTTTTATTTTTATTCATTTTTCTTCAAATAGATCAATTTTTAAGTGTAATATAAGTTTTTTTGAAATAACTTTTTGAATTTTATATCTTAAATTCAAGATAAAAAAATATATTAAGTTAATTAATTAATAATTTATTTAAAATGTTAAATTTTAGTTACCTACGAAATTTTATCCGTAGGTAATTTTTAGTTACCTACAGAATTTTTTCCATAGGTAATTTTTAGTTACCTACGGAATTTTTTCAGTAGGTAATGTTTAGTTATCTACGGAATATTACCTATGGAATTTTTTCCGTAGGTATTATTTAAGATTTTCTTTTTCTCACAATTTTTATTATATATATTTTTTCTTTTAATACAATGTAGAAACGAAATGCGTACATTACTTTTCTTTTAATATTTTAATTTATAAAAATAATATTTTAAAAGAGAAGGGTTATAATAACACCAGTGTAATAATAAGGGTTATTTATTATAATGTTAAAATTTAATTTATAAAAATAATATTTTAAATGTGAATTTTATAACTTCAACCGTTAGATTGAAAGTTTTGTACTCTTAGCTGATATATACAAAATTTTATATTAGTTCAAGATTATTTGATACTTCATTCTTGTAAAACAAAATTGACGTAATATATACATTTCAAAATATACTAAAATAACACTTTGATTACCATTAAGTTGTTGTTCAATTTTAACAAAATTTGATATAAATATATAAAGTGATATGAACTTTCGATCTAACGGTTGGATTTACAAAATTCATATTTAATATAAAGTTATTGAGCGGTGTAATACTTAGAAAAATTACACCGGTGTTATTTGTGACACCCTCTACCCCATTATTAATATACAACAAATGTAACAATAAAATATTTCTTTTCTTCTTTTTGGGTAAATAAAATCTTTCATAGTTGACAAATATTTCAAATATAACAAGGTAGAAGATTCACATTTGTAACTCATAAATCATAACTCCAGTGTAAAAATTATAAAAGAAAAGAAGTTAAGATTTTCAATACAATTTAGTGTAAAACAAGAAATCATATATATACAAATAATAATAAAGGAAATATAAATTAACTCCAGTAAAGGTGGCAGTGCCTCCTGGTTAGGAATTAATTTATACTCCCAAATCATATAATAAAAATATAACAAAAATGTACATCTTGGTCTTTTATCAAGAACGTTCAAATTACAATTCTTAACATATATTTTCCTTGAATTATACATGTTATCTACGTTATTTCTTCGTTAGAAATTACAAAAGAAGAGAAACTAAAGTTATAAAAACAATAACATATTAAACTAAAATAACTATGCCCCGATGTCACATCCTATCAGAGCATGCCCAATTGAAGCCTTTAAGCCTCATCACCAACATCTTCATGATGCTGATCACCTGCATCATAATTTAAACATATACAAGAACAACAAGGGAGTGAGAAACATCTCACTCAGTTTCAGGTGCAGAAATAAAGGTTAGATAGCACCCACACACACACAACAAATATAAGTCACTTATAAACAATACACATACATCATCAATATCACATATATATTCATTTATCATGCAATGATGTCATGATCTTGACTTATAAATGCATGCATGTGGCGCCATACGGAAGATTCACAATTCATCGTTGGTGACCCTAAAGTACACCTTGTTAGCATGTTACATCGTGGGTGACCCTAAGGTACACCTTGTTAGACGTGGGTGACCATAAGGTACACCTTATTAGCATGTTACATCGTGGGTGACCATAAGGTACACCTTGTTAGTCGTGGGTATGCGGCCTCAGCGGCACACCTGGAATAATATATGCATATGATGCATGTCATACATTCATAATCTCATTGACTCAACATTTAACTTATTACATAATTTCATTTAGTATGTCATTATTTGTCATAGTATCATAATCATAGTTTGTCTCAATAGTCCATTCTTAGGTCTCATGTCATTTGTCCATATTTCACATGGTCATGTCATAAATACTCCTCATAAGGTCCGCACTGTAACACCCCAATTTTTTATAAAGAGTATTTTTGTATTAATGGCATTTTCGTAATTATTAATGGCATTCTCGTAATTTTGTTAAAGTTTTTGGGGTATTTTTGGGTTTCTGGAACGGGCCGTTCCAAATGTGGAACGGGCCGTTCCAAATGATAAAATTGTGTATTTTTGGGATGTCCAGAACGGGCCCAGAACGGGCCGTTCTCCAAAGGAGAACGGGGCGTTCTCCTTGCAGCACGGGCCGTTCCAGAAGGAGAACGGGGCGTTCTGCTGGGTTTTGGAACGGGCCGTTCTGATTTCAGAACAGGCCGTTCCAGTTGAAAATTTTGCGTAGATTTGAAGGGTCCAGAACGGGCGTTCCACTTTTCAGAACGGCCGTTCCGGATAGGTCCGCGAAAATGCCTATAAAAAGGCCCCTCCTCCCTCTCAAATCCTGACACCTCTCATCTTCTCTCCCTTCTCTCTTTTCTTTCTCTCTCTACTTCCTGCTGTTGATGGAAGGAGCTTAGGGGGTGGAGGTTCTACCCTAGTTCCGGTCCCGATTTAAGGAGAGAGAAGAGAAGGTTCTGCCCGAATTTTGACTACCGTTTAAGGAAAAAGAAGAGGAGGTTCTGCTCAAGTTACTATTCATCCAGGTACGGGGGAAAAGGCGATTATTTATATGTAGAGTACATGAGGGAATTGGGTAGAGGAAGAATTTCTTAGGATTATGATTTTATAATTATTTTATTTGAAGAATCATTAGTTCTATTGAAATTATGTGTTGAGGTTTATAGATATGCCAAATTGTAGGAATAATGATCTGGGAAGAAAGAAGAAATCATAAATGCTGTGAACTAGAATTTGGAATAATTATGAGTTTCACTGTTATATTAAATTGATTATCTTATTGATTATTATAATTTATGAATATTATTGCTATATTACTCGTTAAGAATGGATGATCTTGATGTGAATTGCTTGAGGGGTGTGTAAACCCTCATTTTGTTGGGCTTATCTGTTGTGTATGTGATGTGGAATTATGTACGTGATGTGAATTTGAGTTATGAAATGAGAAGTGTGGAATGTGATTGAGATGTGAATGAGATGTGATTATGGTACTGATGACCAGGGGTGAGCACGACCCTAAGCTGATGGGTAGCGTGACCTTGGCACAGTATTATGTCAGGGGTGAGCACGACCCTAGGCTACTAAAAAGGGTAGCGTGACCTTGGCACAGTGTTATGTCAGGGGTGAGCACGGCCCTAGGTTGGAAAAAGGGTAGCGTGACCTTGACATAGTGAAATTTGTGTGGATTATGAATGAATTGTAATGTTCAAGTGGATTGTGATGGATTGATGTAATTGTGAATTGAGATGTGAATATGATGAATGGTTGATAAATTATGATACACACACACACACATATATATATATATATAGATAAATGCTTATGAATATTTTATTAAATAATGAGTTATTATGAGATTATATTGTGATGTGTTTGTATGTACTTTGCATATAGATATTTTCTTTTCTCACCGTATAAACTGTGGATATTTTAGGAGAAGAAGATCCAGCTACGAGTGGCATCTAGGATGCCAACAGTTAAAATTCTGGGAATGCTCTGATAGTGTGACATCGGGGCAGAGGATTTCTAGGATGAAATATTTATGTGTATTTGGCACTGTAATATTGTTTTGAAAACAATTTGTAAAACTCTTGTGTTTTATGTTTTATATCTCTATTAATGTGATTGTCGAATTTTTTATGTGAACCCTTTTACCAACTTAGAAAATTTAACCTTCTTAAATGTATTATAATTTTTAATATATGTGTTGGGGGTAGTAAGGGTGTCACATTTAGTGGTATCAGAGCGGGCCGATCCAATCGGCCGTGAGTAATGAGTCTACTATGCTTGTTTGGTGGATTAATAATGTGATGAGTTGATTGATGTGCTAATAAGATGATTAATTATGTTCTTATTTATTTATTTGTGTGCATTGTATTCTCAAGATTTGTCTGATAGACATGATATAATTTGATGATGCTATTTTTGATTGATCTTTTCATAATTTCTTATTTGTTTGATACTTTTTTACGTAAAAAGACCTTAAATTTGGATGATTTAAGAGTTTACGGTTAATGGAATTTAGGAATCTATAGTAGTAAGCAATTGAATCAAAGGTGGTTGTATTTGAGAATTGGAGTTTTGATATTTTGATGAGAGATTGGAATGTTCCTTGAGTATTGGTGCTTGCATGTTAACTTTATGGTTTAGGTAGTATGTAAATTTTATTCTCTAAGTCCTTTGTGAGCTGTTTTGGAAAGCTTGAATATGAGTTTAAAGTGGAAAAAAGTGAGTTTGGAATGGTTAAGGTATTTTGTGAAATGTTAGTACACTAATGCTAGTATGATAATTCCTTATGTCTATTGTTTATTTGATTGTGTACTATTTTCTTAGATTATGGCTGGTAGGAATGATCGTGCAATTGCTGATGCTCTTCAAGCATTAGCACAAGCTGTAAGTAACAACTATAGGACTGAAATCGCTCCTAATTGGTTAGAGCGATTTCAACGAAATAATCCACCTACTTTCCAAGGAGGATATGACCCAGATGTTGCGATGAATTGGCTAATGGAAATCGAAAAGATTTTCAATGCCATGGAGTGTCCTTTCACTCAGAAAGTGAGGTTGGCTACCTTCATGTTGACTGCTGATGCCCATTTTTGGTGGGAAGAAGCACTTCAAAGGATGATTGATGGAGAAATGCAATTGAATTGGGACAACTTCAAGAGGGTTTTTCTTGAGAAGTATTTCCCGGATGATGTAAGAAGCCAGAAGGAAGTTGAATTTCTTGAACTAAAGCAAGGGAATGACACAGTGGCAGAGTATGCTGCAAAATTTGATGCCTTGGTTCGCTACTGTACTCATTACCATGGTGAGGATGGCGAAAGGGCTAAGTGTATTAAGTTCGTGAATGGCCTTCGCCCTGAGATAAAAACAGCAATCAATTATCAAGAAATTTATCACTACCCGACTCTTGTCAACAAGAGTAGAATTTACGACCGTGACAATCGTGCACGTGCTGACTATTACAAGGGAGCTGGAGGTCCTATGCGTACCACAAATTCTAGTGCTTTAGGTAAAAGTAAACCTTACACCAAGTCTACTGGGAATTCAAGTTCTAAGGTGAATAATCAAGATTCGATGCAACGAAAGAGTCAATCTCCAATGGTTGGACAAACATCAAAAGGGGGGAGTGAGGGTTCTGTTCCACGCGATAATTGCTTCAACTGTGGGAAGCCAGGTCATAAGGCATATGAGTGTTGGGTACCAAGAGTGATAACATGTTACAACTGTTACGAGAAGGGACACAAAGCTCGGGAGTGCCCCAAGAATAAGAAAGAAACAACAGAGGTTGAAGGGAGCGCTAGCAAGCCTAGAGCCACAGGAAGAGTATTTGCCTTGAGTGGTGTTGAAGCTACTTAATCCAAAGATTTCATCCAGGGTATGTGTTTCATCAATGGAACCCCTCTAATTGTTTTATATGACTGGTGCGACTCACTCTTTTATATCACGTGTATGTCTAAATTACCTATTTTTTTCCTTGTCTTTTGAACTACTAGTAGAGACACCCACTAGTGGTTCAGTGATCACTTCTGATATCTGTCCAAAGTGTCCCTTGACTATTGATGATAGAGAATTCATAGTTGACTAAATTTGTTTGCCTCTAAGTCAGCTAGTGAGATTAGGAGCTTCCTTGGATTGGCTGGATACTGTAGAAAGTTCATAGAGGGATTTTCCAAGTTAACATTACCCTTGACAAGTTTGGCTAGGAAAAGAGTTGTGTTTGTATGGGATAGTAAGATAGTTTTTCGGGAAAAGTTGACTAGTACACCTGTTTTAGTATTTCCTGATCTTAGTAAGATTTTTGTGGTCCATTGTGATGCTTCTAAAATAGGTTTGAGTAGAGTGTTTTTGCAGGAACGAAAGATAGTGGCTTGAGATTCTAGACAATTAAAAACTCATCATGGAGATTACCTTATGACTTAAGTTTACAGGTGTAATATTTAGAGACATTGCCTATATAATTCTAAGCTTGAGGTATTTATTGATCGATAGGGCCTTAATTATTTGTTGACTGAAGAAGTTAAAATATGAGACAAAAAGAGATAGCTTAAATTTTTAGAGGATAAATATTTCAAACTTAGTTGTTAATTAAGTAAAGCTATTGTGGTAACCGATATTTTGAGTAGGAAATCTTTATATTTATGATTAGAGATTCAAATTAGGGATTTAAGTTTGACTTATGAGATTACTCTTAATAGTGTAAAACTAGGTATGACTCGAATACTAAGTGGATCGTTGAAAGAAATTGGAGAAGCATAATTAGTTGATTCATTTGATAACAAGATATGAGATTATAGGATAAGGTGATGGATAAGAATTTGACTTGGGTGTAGATGGAGTGGTGAAATTAGTGATCTGATACGTATACCTAGTGAACTTACACTTAGGTACTTGATCTTTAGAGATAACCATAGAAGTAAAACCAATATTGTAGCAGATACCTCGATTATGATGACCTCTGATATATCATTTTGATGATTTAAGGGTTGGATTTGATTGAAGAATTTAGAGACTTATGCTAGATGAGTGAGATTACCCTTAGAAGCATTGAATGGATTATGCTGAAAGTAACTAGTGAATTAATGGATGAGATTAGAGAAGCTTAGGAGTCAGATCTTTTCTTAGAACCAAGTGGAGAAGATTGGTAGAAGTATAGATAACCATTTCTGAGTAGAAATCAATGTTGTTTTGAGGAGCAAGAACCAATTTGGGTGTTTAGTAACCTTGAATTAAGAAAGATGATTTTAGAGTAAAGACATACGAGTGTTCTTGAAATATATTTACGAACTACTAAGATGTATCAGAGTTGCGCAGCGGAAGTGTAGTGACCTAAGGTGAAGAGAAAAGAAATCATATACTCGTGTTTAGTATACAAGAAATCTTTACAAATTTTGTAGCAATTAGACGTCTCATTTTGGAAGTAAGATGGTGAATGGATAGACCTTAATTATAGGTTTGTTTGAGACATTTAAGAGATTGATTTAGATTCCTTAAAATTTACTTGTCTTACCCTTAGATTTCCTTGGTAAAATGAATAGAGTTGTAGGTACTGAGGTTGCATAAGAATTAGAAGTAAGAAGCGTAGAATTTACCATTGCAAAATTTCGAGGACGAAATTTCTAAAAGGAGGGAAGAATTGTAACACCCCAATTTTTTATAAAGAGTATTTTTGTATTAATGGCATTTTCGTAATTATTAATGGCATTCTCGTAATTTTGTTGAAGTTTTTGGGGTATTTTTGGGTTTCTGGAACGGGCCGTTCCAAATGTGGAACGGGCCGTTCCAAATGATAAAATTGTGTATTTTTGGGATGTCCAGAACGGGCCCAGAACGGGCCGTTCTCCAAAGGAGAACGGGGCGTTCTCCTTGCAGAACGGGCCGTTCCAGAAGGAGAACGGGGCGTTCTGCTGGGTTTTGGAACGGGCCGTTCTGATTTCAGAACAGGCCGTTCCAGTTGAAAATTTTGCGTAGATTTGAAGGGTCCAGAACGGGCGTTCCACTTTTCAGAACGGCCGTTCCGGATAGGTCCGCGAAAATGCCTATAAAAAGGCCCCTCCTCCCTCTCAAATCCTGACACCTCTCATCTTCTCTCCCTTCTCTCTTTTCTTTCTCTCTCTACTTCCTGCTGTTGATGGAAGGAGCTTAGGGGGTGGAGGTTCTACCCTAGTTCCGGTCCCGATTTAAGGAGAGAGAAGAGAAGGTTCTGCCCGAATTTTGACTACCGTTTAAGGAAAAAGAAGAGGAGGTTCTGCTCAAGTTACTATTCATCCAGGTACGGGGGAAAAGGCGATTATTTATATGTAGAGTACATGAGGGAATTGGGTAGAGGAAGAATTTCTTAGGATTATGATTTTATAATTATTTTATTTGAAGAATCATTAGTTCTATTGAAATTATGTGTTGAGGTTTATAGATATGCCAAATTGTAGGAATAATGATCTGGGAAGAAAGAAGAAATCATAAATGCTGTGAACTAGAATTTGGAATAATTATGAGTTTCACTGTTATATTAAATTGATTATCTTATTGATTATTATAATTTATGAATATTATTGCTATATTACTCGTTAAGAATGGATGATCTTGATGTGAATTGCTTGAGGGGTGTGTAAACCCTCATTTTGTTGGGCTTATCTGTTGTGTATGTGATGTGTATGTGATGTGGAATTATGTACGTGATGTGAATTTGAGTTATGAAATGAGAAGTGTGGAATGTGATTGAGATGTGAATGAGATGTGATTATGGTACTGATGACCAGGGGTGAGCACGACCCTAAGCTGATGGGTAGCGTGACCTTGGCACAGTATTATGTCAGGGGTGAGCACGACCTTAGGCTACTAAAAAGGGTAGCGTGACCTTGGCACAGTGTTATGTCAGGGGTGAGCACGGCCCTAGGTTGGAAAAAGGGTAGCGTGACCTTGACATAGTGAAATTTGTGTGGATTATGAATGAATTGTAATGTTCAAGTGGATTGTGATGGATTGATGTAATTGTGAATTGAGATGTGAATATGATGAATGGTTGATAAATTATGATACACACACACACACATATATATATATATATATAGATAAATGCTTATGAATATTTTATTAAATAATGAGTTATTATGAGATTATATTGTGATGTGTTTGTATGTACTTTGCATATAGATATTTTCTTTTCTCACCGTATAAACTGTGGATATTTTAGGAGAAGAAGATCCAGCTACGAGTGACATCTAGGATGCCAACAGTTAAAATTCTGGGAATGCTCTGATAGTGTGACATCGGGGCAGAGGATTTCTAGGATGAAATATTTATGTGTATTTGGCACTGTAATATTGTTTTGAAAACAATTTGTAAAACTCTTGTGTTTTATGTTTTATATCTCTATTAATGTGATTGTCGAATTTTTTATGTGAACCCTTTTACCAACTTAGAAAATTTAACCTTCTTAAATGTATTATAATTTTTAATATATGTGTTGGGGTAGTAAGGGTGTCACACGCACAGGAATTCACAGAGATCCAGAGAGCATTCTTGTTCATATTAAACCTCATTTATTATTAACATTAATTTCATATTCATTTATTACTTTCAACAAAGAACAAAGTAGAATAAATAGAAAATCGGACAGAACAACGACACCTTTAACAAAAAAAAAGTAGAGTAAATAGAAAATCAAACAGAACAACGGCACCTTCAACAAAGAACAAAGTAAAGTAAATAGAAAATCAAACAGAACAACGACACCTTCAACAAAGAACAAAGTAAAGTAAATAGAAAATCAAACAGAACAACGACATCTTCAACAAAGAACAAAATAGAGTAAATAGAAAATCAGACAGAACAACAGCAAGGGATTGGGGGCCAATCCGACAAACAACTATCCAACAATTATCCCCACACCCCTGAGCGAGGTTCTCACTCCCCCCCTTACCTGGATAAGCGGAGTTGAAACTTGGGCAGGGCCTCCTCTGGATTCTCTCTTTCTTCCCTCTCTTTCTCTCTTTCTTTCTCTCTCTCTCTCTCTCTCCTCTTACTCTCTCTAAGATTATCACTTCTTGCTCGGTATAAAATTTTCACCCCCCCTTGGCCCTATTTATAGGCAAACTGGTGTACCCGGAACGGCCCGTATTGAATTCAAAACGGCCCGTTCCGAATCCTTCAAATTTGTGCAAATTTCTCAACTGGAACGGCCCGTTCCAAAATCGGAACGGCCCGTTCCCAAAAAGCAGAACGGCCCGTTCTAAAACCAGAACGGCCCGTTCTCAATCTCAGCAGAACGGCTCGTTCTCCCTCCGGAACGGCCTGTTCTCCATACCAGAACGGCCCGTTCCAGGCCCGTTCTGGGACTACAAAAACCTCACATTTTCAACATTTGGAACGGCCCGTTCCGGAACCCAAAATACCCCTATAACTTTATTAAAATTACGAAAATGCCATTAAAATAATAATAAAAAAAATTTAGGTGTTACAATTCTCCCCTCCTTTAAGAAATTTCGTCCCCGAAATTTACCGGAAAACAGAAATGAATAAGCTTCTCGCATCTTGCTTTCTAATTCCCATGTAGCACTTTCTTTAATATTTCCTCCCCAAACGACCTTAACCAAAGAGATTTCCTTTCCTCTTAGTTGTTTCACTCTCGTGTCATCAATCCTTAGAGGAACCGTTTCATAAGTAAGATTATCCTTCAACTGAATGTTGTCAGACTCAATGATATGGGAAGGATCATGGACATACTTTCTGAGTTGGGAAACATGAAAGACACTATGGAGATTTGAAAGAGATGGAGGCAAAGCAATTTGATAGGCTACTTCACCGATCCTTTTAAGAATTTGATAAGGACCAATGAAACGTGGAGTAAGCTTACGGGATTTCAGTGCTCTGCCTACTCCTGTCCAAGGAGTGACTTTAAGGAATACATGATCACCTTCTTTAAACTTAAGGTCTTTTCTCCTCTTGTCATTATAACTCTTTTGCCTACTCTGGGTTGCTCTCATCTTCTCTTGGATCATCTTAACCTGTTCAGTAGTTTGTTGAACTATCTCAGGTCCTAACATGACATTCTCTCCAGGTTTTACCCAACATAAAGGTGTTCTACATCTCCTACCATACAGAGCCTCATATGGTGCCATCCCAATACTAGAATGGTAGCTATTATTGTAGGTAAATTCTATCAAAGGTAGGAAATTATCCCAACTACCCCCATGTTCCAAGATACAAGCCCTCAACAAGTCTTCCAAAGATTGTATTGTTCTCTCAGTTTGGCCATCTGTTTGGGGATGGTAAGCTGAACTCAATCTAAGCTTAGTGCCTAAAGCCTTATGCAAACTCTCCCAAAATCTAGAGGTGAACCTAGGATCTCTATCAGACACAATACTAGTAGGAACTCCATGCAACCTCACGATCTCACTGATGTACAACTTGGTTAACCTCTCCAAAGAGTACCTAATATTAATGGGAATAAAATGGGCAGACTTAGTCAATCTATCCACAATGACCCATATAGCATCCAAGTTCTTCACAGTCTTAGGTAACCCAACTACAAAATCCATAGAGATGCTATCCCACTTCCACACAGGCACATCTAAAGGTTGCATCAAACCTGAAGGTTTTTGGTGTTCTACCTTAGCTTTCTGACATACTAAGCAAGCATACACAAATTCCTCCACTTCCCTCTTCATCTTAGGCCACCAAAACATCTTCTTAAGGTCTTGGTACATCTTAGTGGCTCCTGGATGGATACTAAGGATACTCTTATGACCTTCTTCTAGGATTGCTCTCTTAAGTTCTGGCACACTAGGAATGCACAACCTATCCTTAAATCTTAAAACTCCATCCACTCCAATTCTAAACTCACTTTTCACACCTTGATTCAACTTCTCTACCCGACTCAATAAGAAAGGATCCATCTTCTGACCTTCTCTAATCTCATCTATCAAGCTATTAGTCACTCTTAAAGCTCCCAACTTAATACTTTTAGAGGTCAACTCACACCCTAAGCTCATATCCCTAAACTCCTCAATCATTTGCAATTCCCTAATCATCAAGGAAGACACTTTCAAAGATTTTCTACTCAAAGCATCAGCTACAACATTAGCCTTGCCAGGGTGATAATTCAATTGAAAGTCATAATCCTTAAGAAACTCTAACCATCTCCTCTGCCTCATATTCAATTCCTTTTGGTCAAACAAGTACTTAAGGCTTTTATGGTCACTAAAAACCTCAAATCTAGACCCAAACAAGTAATGTCTCCACAACTTGAGCACAAAAACTATTGCAGCTAACTCAAGGTCATGGGTAGGATAGTTTTGCTCATGAATTTTAAGTTGTCTTGAAGCATAGGCTACTACCTTACTCTCCTGCATAAGCACTCCTCCTAAACCCAATTTAGAAGCATCACAAAATACCTCAAAAGTCTTACTAGGATCAGGTAACACTAACACAGGGGCACTAGTTAATCTCCTCTTAAGCTCTTGAAAACTTTCCTCACACTTAGAATCCCACACAAAAGGTTGGTCTTTCTTCGTCAGCTTAGTCAAAGGAAGAGCTAGCCTAGAGAAATTCTCTATGAACCTTCTGTAATAACCAGCTAGTCCTAGGAAACTCCTAATCTCAAATACTGATTTAGGTGTTCTCCACTCTAACACAGCTTCTACCTTAGCAGGATCTACAGCTATTCCACCCTTGGATATCACATGTCCTAGAAAGTTCACACTATCCAACCAAAATTCACATTTTGACAATTTAGCATACAACTGCTTCTCCTTAAGGGTTTGAAGAACGATCCTAAGGTGCTCAACATGCTCTTCCCTAGTCTTGGAATACACTAAGATATCATCTATGAAGACCACTACAAATCTATCCAAGTAAGGGTGAAAGATCCTATTCATGTAGTCCATAAAAACACCAGGTGCATTAGTCACACCAAACGGCATAACTAAATACTCATAGTGCCCATAGCGAGTCCTAAAGGCAGTCTTAGGAACATCCTCAGCTCTCACTCTAATCTGATGGTATCCTGACCTTAAATCTATCTTACTGAACACACAAGCTCCAACTAGTTGATCCATAAGGTCATCTATCCTAGGAAAAGGATACTTATTCTTAATGGTCACTTTATTCAGTTGCCTATAGTCTACGCACAACCTCATGCTCCCATCTTTCTTCTTAACCAACAAAACAGGCGCTCCCCAAGGCGAGACACTAGGCCTAATGAATTGTTTTCCTTGTAATTCCTCTATTTGTTTCTTAAGCTCAACTAACTCTTTAGGGGACATCCTATAGGGTGCTATAGATATAGGTGGGGTACCTGGTACTAAGTCTATGCTAAACTCAATCTCTCTCTCAGGTGGTAAACTAGACACATCCTTAGGAAATACTTCTAGAAATTCTCTCACTAAGGGAATCTCATCTAGCTTACTATCAGCCTCAAGTGTTAAAGAGGCTAAGATCATGTACACTCTTTCATTGTCTTTTAAACAAGTTTTAATGTCAGCAGCACTAAGAAATTCCGTACTCTTACATTCACCAAAGGAAATAGATTTCTCAAAGCAGTTTAAAAGGACATGGTGAGAAGATAACCAATCCATACCAAGAATTACATCTAATTGACTAAGAGGCAAACAAATTAAGTCAACTAGAAACTGCTTATCAGAAACTGTCAAAGGACATTTCAAACACACTAGGGATGTAGTCACAGGACTATTAGTAGGGGTTTCCACAACTAAATCAAAATCTAACAAAGACACAGGCAAATTCAATTTTTGGACACAAGAGACAGAAATAAAGGAATGAGTTGCACCAGAATCAAATAGTACAACAAAAGAAGTCTCAGCTATGAAACAAGTACCTTGTATCAAATTTTCTGACCGAGAAGCTTCAGTACCACTAAGAGCAAATACTCTCCCCACAGTCTTTGGACGCTCAGTTTGCGAACCCGATCCAATAACACGTGTTCTTCGTGGTTCAGGACATTGGGTGCTGATGTGACCCTTGCCACTGCAATTGAAGCAGGTAATCTCCTTGTCAAGACACTCAGACTGATTATGACCAACACGTCCACACTTCCCACATCTTCCTGAAAGAGTGGACACAGACCCTCCAACACTTCCAGTAGCACTAACAGTGGATCCTCTAGTAAACAACTTACTTTTATTAGCAGCAGCTTTACTCCCTTGAAATCTATTAGAAGCGGAGTAAGGCTTACTTCTTCCTGAAGTACTAGAATTCACAGCACGGATAGGACCTCCAACTCCTTTATAAAAAACAGCACGAGCACGATTGTCATGATCATAAATGCTGCACTTATTGACCAGAGTGGGAAAGTGATATATCTCCTGATAGTTAATTGCAGTTTTCACTTCAGGACGCAGACCATTTACAAATTTTATGCATTTAGCTCTTTCACCACCCTCACCATGGTAGTGTGTGCAATAACGAACCAAAGCATCAAATTTGGCAGCATACACAGCCACTGTGTCGTTCCCTTGATTCAGCTCAAGGAATTCCATTTCTTTTCGACTTCTCACATCATCCGGGAAATACTTCTCAAGAAAGACCTTCTTGAAGTTGTCCCAATTCAAGTGCACCCCTTCATCAATCATCCTCCGAAGTGCTCCTTCCCACCAAAAGTGAGCATCAGCAGTCAACATGAATGTGGCCAACTTCACCTTCTGAGCGATGGGACAATCCATAACATTGAAAATTTTCTCTATTTTTGTTAGCCAATTCATAGCAGCATCTGGGTCATATCCTCCTTTAAAGGTAGGTGGGTGATTTCGTTGAAATTGCTCCAACCAGTTAGGAGTAACTTCAGTCCTATTGTTATTATTCATAGCTTGTGCTAATGCTTGAAGAGCATCGGCAATCGCACGATCATTTCTACCAGCCATAGTCTAAGAAAATAATACAATCAATAAACATAATCAATCATCATACTAGCATACCAACAAGTTTAACAATCAGTTTAGTCCATCATTCATGTACCAAATAAACATAGTAAATCAAATAAGCATAGTAAACTCATAACTCACGGTCGATTAGATCGACCTGCTTTGATACCACTAAATGTGACACCCTCTACCCCATTATTAATATACAACAAATGTAACAATAAAATATTTCTTTTCTTCTTTTTGGGTAAATAAAATCTTTCATAGTTGACAAATATTTCAAATATAACAAGGTAGAAGATTCACATTCGTAACTCATAAATCATAACTCCAGTGTAAAAATTATAAAAGAAAAGAAGTTAAGATTTTCAATACAATTTAGTGTAAAACAAGAAATCATATATATACAAATAATAATAAAGGAAATATAAATTAACTCCAGTAAAGGTGGCAATGCCTCCTGGTTAGGAATTAATTTATACTCCCAAATCATATAATAAAAATATAACAAAAATGTACATCTTGGTCTTTTATCAAGAACGTTCAAATTACAATTCTTAACATATATTTTCCTTGAATTATACATGTTATCTACGTTATTTCTTCGTTAGAAATTACAAAAGAAGAGAAACTAAAGTTATAAAAACAATAACATATTAAACTAAAATAACTATGCCCCGATGTCACATCCTATCAGAGCATGCCCAATTGAAGCCTTTAAGCCTCATCACCAACATCTTCATGATGCTGATCACCTGCATCATAATTTAAACATATACAAGAACAACAAGGGAGTGAGAAACATCTCACTCAGTTTCAGGTGCAGAAATAAAGGTTAGATAGCACCCATACACACACAACAAATATAAGTCACTTATAAACAATACACATACATCATCAATATCACATATATATTCATTTATCATGCAATGATGTCATGATCTTGACTTATAAATGCATGCATGTGGCGCCATACGGAAGATTCACAATTCATCGTTGGTGACCCTAAAGTACACCTTGTTAGCATGTTACATCGTGGGTGACCCTAAGGTACACCTTGTTAGACGTGGGTGACCATAAGGTACACCTTATTAGCATGTTACATCGTGGGTGACCATAAAGTACACCTTGTTAGTCGTGGGTATGCGGCCTCAGCGGCACACCTGGAATAATATATTTATATGATGCATGTCATACATTCATAATCTCATTGACTCAACATTTAACTTATTACATAATTTCATTTAGTATGTCATTATTTGTCATAGTATCATAATCATAGTTTGTCTCAATAGTCCATTCTTAGGTCTCATGTCATTTGTCCATATTTCACATGGTCATGTCATAAATACTCCTCATAAGGTCCGCACAGGAATTCACAGAGATCCAGAGAGCATTCTTGTTCATATTAAACCTCATTTATTATTAACATTAATTTCATATTCATTTATTACTTTCAACAAAGAACAAAGTAGAATAAATAGAAAATCGGACAGAACAACGGCACCTTTAACAAAAACAAAGTAGAGTAAATAGAAAATCAAACAGAACAACGGCACCTTCAACAAAGAACAAAGTAAAGTAAATAGAAAATCAAACAGAACAACGACACCTTCAACACAAAACAAAGTAAAGTAAATAGAAAATCAAATAGAACAACGGCATCTTCAACAAAGAACAAAATAGAGTAAATAGAAAATCAGACAGAACAACAGCAAGGGATTGGGGGCCAATCCGACAAACAACTATCCAACAATTATCCCCACACCCCTGAGCGAGGTTCTCACTCCCCCCCCCTTACCTGGATAAGCGGAGTTGAAACTTGGGCAGGGCCTCCTCTGGATTCTCTCTTTCTTCCCTCTCTTTCTCTCTTTCTTTCTCTCTCTCTCTCTCTCTCTCTCTCTCTCTCTTTCTCTCTCCTCTTACTCTCTCTAAGATTATCACTTCTTGCTCGGTATAAAATTTTCACCCCCCCTTGGCCCTATTTATAGGCAAACTGGTGTACCCGGAACGGCCCGTATTGAATTCGGAACGGCCCGTTCCGGATCCTTCGAATTTGTGCAAATTTCTCAACTGGAACGGCCCGTTCCAAAATCGGAACGGCCCGTTCCCAAAAAGCAGAACGGCCCGTTCTAAAACCAGAACGGCCTGTTCTCAATCTCAGCAGAACGGCTCGTTCTCCCTCCGGAACGGCCTGTTCTCCATACCAGAACGGCCCGTTCCAGGCCCGTTCTGGGACTACAAAAACCTCACATTTTCAACATTTGGAACGGCCCGTTTCACTTTTGGAACGGCCCGTTCCGGAACCCAAAATACCCGTATAACTTTATTAAAATTACGAAAATGCCATTAAAATAATAATAATAAAAATTTAGGTGTTACATTATTATAGCCCTTATCATTTTAAAATATATAAATTATTATTTAAACTTTTAAATTTATAATAAATAATTTAAATTGTATCATAATATTAATTTTAAATATAAATAAGTAGATTGTTAATTATACAAGTAAGTATATATATATATATATATATATATATATATATATATATAAAGATTAATTAAATATAATATAATTATTATATATATTTTTATATTTTTATAGTAGTCTAGACATACCAAAATGAGAGGGATCTAAAAATAGTATAAGTATGAGATTGTATAGATGAGAATGACTTAAATGAATTAATTTGTACTACTTATACTGATAACATGCATTAGCTTTTCTGTAGCCCATTTCATCAGAACTCCACAGTTAAGCGTGCTTGAGCTGGAGTAGTACAAGGATGGGTGACCTTCTGGGAAGTTTCCCAGAAAATGTGCAGTAAGGACAAACCACGTTAAAAAGTGAAGTGTCATGAAATAAGATCCTTGAGAGGCTAAATATGAAGGTTGTTACATTAATAAATTTATTAAAATTAAAATATAAAAAAATTTCGTAGGTAACGTTACCTACGGAATTTTTCCGTAGGTAATGTTACCTACGGAATTTTTTCGTAGGTAACGTTACCTGCAAAAAATTCCGTAGGTAACTTTACCTACAGAAAATTCTGTAGGTAACGTTACCTACAGAATTTTCCGTAGGTAACATTACCTACGAAAAATTTCCGTAGGTAACGTTACCTACAAGCTTATTACCTACGAATTTTTTTCCGTAGGTAATCCGTAGGTAATTAACAGTTACCTACGGATTTTCAGCATTATTTACGGATTTCTTCCGTAGATAATGCTGATTTTTCTTGTAGTGAACGTATTGAACTTTGATCCTTCTCTTATGTTGGTCGTCGCCGAAATAAGTGTATAAGTCGATCGTTCCTCGTGTGTCCACTCGTTCACCAGAGAATCCGACCAGGGGCTCATAGTAGGGCTTCAGTTCTTGTTCGGGGATGTCGAGTTGTTCGAAAGTCTTCCAGTACAAGATATCGGCCGAGCTCCCTTGATCCACTAATGTCTTCTTGACGACGCAGTTGTTAATCTCTACGCTGATGACCATTGGATCATCTTGTACTGGGTCTACTCCTTTTGAAGTCTCGATCGGTGAATGTAATAGGGGGCATATGGATGGGTGTTGCCCTTCCTACGGCATTTACCGATTTGATTGCTCTTAAATGCCTCTTGCGGGCCGAGGACGTGCTTCCTCCCCCAGCGAATCCTCCGGCAATGGTGTTTATGACCCTCCTGGGTTGATTTCGACCTTGCTGCCCATCATTTCTCTCTGGAGTTCTGCTTCGTTCCCTAGATCGGTGCCTCGGGGGTGCCCTTTCACGGTTTCCTCTTCTTTTCTCGTGGGAGTCGTCATATCTCCTCCTACCTGAGGATTGGGTGAAGTTTTGGAGATGACCTGACTTAATGAGGTCTTCAATGCGATCTCGGAGAGCTGTGCACTCCTCCGTGGTGTGTCCCCGGTTCCTGTGAAATTGGCATGTCTTGGTTTTATCCGCGTGGGGCGGAGTCATAGCACGGCGAGGTACTGCGAGTATTTCGGTTGCCAGTGCCTGCTCTAACACTTTGGTCCTGCTGGTGTTGAGCGGCATATATTGCGTGTATCGGGGCCCTCTGTTGGTTCTTTCTCTATCGGGCAGGTCCCGGGGGCGGGGTCTTGGCAAGTGTTCTTTCTCAGCTTCTTTCTTTCCGAGGAATAGGTCGGACCGGTTCTGATTTCGAAACTCGGCCAATTCTTCCATCTGCATGTACTTGGTAGCTCTTTGTCTAAGATCATCCAAGTCTCTAGGTGGCTTTTTGCATAAGCTATTTACAAAAGGACCCAGCCTCAGTGCCGTGGTGAGGTGGTGCATGGGCACCGCGGGGTCTAGATCCCGGATGGACAAGGTCATTTTCCCGAACCTTTCCATAAATGTTCTGAGGGGTTCCTTCTTTTCTTGACGGATGTTGACTAACGCGATTGAGGTGAGTTGGTGAGGGCGGCTCGTGGCGAATTGTATCACGAAACGGGATGATAAGGTTGTGAACGAATCAATCGATCCGGGAGGGAGTCTCATGAACCAATTGAGTGCTGGTCCTTTCAACGAAGTGGGGAAGACTTTGCACATGATTGCATCATCATCGGTGTACAGACTGACCTGGGTGACGAACGCGTCAAGGTGTTCCTCTGGATCGGCAGTACCGTCATACTTCTCCAGGGCCAAGTTTCTCCAATTGTCGAGTAAACGGGCTCCGGCAATGTCCGGGGTGAATGGAGTCCTCCCTTGTCGGCGCTGCTGATCGAGAGTAGTAGTTGTCACTCCTGCTGGGGGCTTAGGATCTCTCATTTCTCTGTACCATCCTGATGAGGCCCCGTGATCCCGGGTGGATTGTGTGTTGGGGATGTCATGAGACGGATGCCACGACCGGTTATCACTTCTGAGTTCGGTATTCTCTCTTCTCAAGACCAATAATTCGTGGGCATCCTTTTCTCGGAGCCTCTTGAGTTCCATCATTTCAGCTTTCAGTTGTTCAATGGCCGAAGATGGGTTGGGTTGCTGGGACCGGTCCACATATGATTCTTCCATTCCATCCTCATTCTGATTAGTTTGTCGCCTGGTGGTGTCTCGGGGCATCCCGAAAGGGTAATCGGTTGCATTCTCCTGCTGACTCCTTGTGGTTACCATCTCGCTTCAGGGTCGAGAACCGTTCTGGTTTCGACCCCACGGTGGGCGCCAAAATGTTCCTGCGTAGAAACACTCCTCTGGTAGCTCCTTCCTTGCAGTCTTCTAAGTCTTCGGTGCCGACCGAATACTGCCTCCAAGTGGTGGGTGTAACATCCCAGTTTTTATTATTATTATATGGTATTTGGTCATAATTTTGTGATTATATTTTACTTCAATTGTAGCTAATTCACATTTCATTTATGCTTAATTGTAGGCTTTAGAAATATGTGTGTTGTTGGGTTTAATTAGATAGTTGTGTATTTTTTTGTTTCTCGCTAAGCTGACTGGCAAGCCTCGGTTTTTGGGGCAGAACCTGGGCTCTAGTTATCCAAATGATACAAACTTTGTGACAATGGAAATCTAAGAGAAAACCCTACAACTTTCATGAAGAATCCATTTTCACATTCTGTCGTATAGAAGGTCAAAATCGGAATTTTATTTGTTAAAATCGTTTCTCGCTGGGCTGTTTGACAAGTCTCGGTTTTTGGGGCATAACTTGGGCTGTGATTGTCCAAATGATGCACACTTGGTGGCTATGGAAAGATAAGAGAAAAATCTAAAACTTTCATGAAGTAGCTATTCGCAAATTCGGCCGTCTAGAAGGTCAAATTCGGTGGTCAAAAATCGGTGCGGAAAAGAATATGGCATCCAACTCATCCCATTTCGTTTTGTCTAAGATTTTTTCATTATTTTCCATTTTTTTAATGTTCTATGGAGGCTATAAATAGGCCTTCACTTCTCCATTGCAAACCATCCCTCAATTCTCATTTTCTCTTCTCTTATACTCTCTTCTTCTCCTCTTCTTCTCTTTGAAGACCTAGAGGAATCCATAGGAGGTGGTTCTACCCTAGTAGAAGGAGCCTAGAGGAGGAAGCTCTTCTTTAGTTTCAGCGCCTGTTATCCAAGTAAGGGGGGAGTGAGAAACCTCGCTCTGGGTGTGGGATTGTATGCTGGGTAGTGGGATTGGCCCCCAATCCTGTGTTTGTTGTATGTCATATTGTTTGTATGTTCTAATTGCTGGGTTAATATGTGTGTATGAATAGAAATTCTGTTGTGATTGTGATTGTGAAAGTTATGAATATGATATGATAATGTGAATGTGATGTTTCTAATGATATGATGTGATATAATGTGATGATAATGTGATATGATGTGATGATGAAATATGATGTGAAATGGCCATGAGATATGATTGACCATGAGATAGATAATGTGATAATGTGACAATGAGATATGAAATGTGATAAAGAGAAATGACCATGGAAAGTGATAAAGTGATATGAGAATGCATAGAGTCTTGTTTGACATGCATCATTTGCATAAAGTGATAAGGGTACGATATGGAATACGCCGCCAGAGAAGGCCCCCTAGTGTAAAAATTGTGGGGATCAGTCCTTGGGGATGGCTCGGTTTGGAAGTCCCAGTCTCGCCCATTGTGTGCATGGGATGTATCTTGCGCGGCTTAGCTATCCCGACGAGACTCTGGTAGTATGTCCTTCTAGTGAGAGTGCGCAGAGGTTGTGTCCCGGCATGTACTCCTAGACTACTCTTTGTGTATTGCTAGCGGCAATATACTACGTGATAAGTGACTGGCGCCACATGCATGATAAAATGTAGTCCGTGTCCATACATGTGTCTTTTGATGTTATATGACAAATGAATATGCCTTGAATGAGTAAGATGTGATATTGTTATTAATCTATGTTATACATATTTTGTTTGTGCTTGGCTATCTGGTATATATTTCTACACTGTGAGCCGAGTGAGATGTTTTCTCACTCCCTTTTTCTTTGTGTTGTTTTTCTCTGACTGTTATACAGGTGATTATCAGTATGAGGCTGAGAATGTTGGTCGTGAAGCTTAGGCTTCTTTATGGGCTATGCTCTGATAGGACATGTGACATCGGGGTATAGATAAGATTAGATTAGGATGTTAATGTTATTATTTTGGAAACTTGAGATTTATTTCTTTGTAATTTCGGCTGATTGTGTTTGTTAAAAATGTGATACTCTTTAAACATGTTTGATTATTAAATGTTATATTTAAATTTATTGAGTTATGATATGCGGGGTAGAGGGTGTCACATTTAGTGGTATCAAAGCAGGTCGATCAAATCGACCGTGAGTTATGAGTCTACTGTTCTTGTGTGATAGTTGAGAAATTTATACTAGCATGATGGTTGATTATGTTTGTTGTCATGTGTACTATTTTCTTAGATTATGGCTGGTAGAAATGATCGTGCAATTGCTGATGCTCTTCAAGCGTTAGCACAAGCCGTGAGTAACAATAATAGGGCTGAAATCACTCCTAACTGGTTAGAGCGATTTCAACAAAATAATCCACCTACTTTCCAAGGAGGATATGACCCAGATGTTGCGATGAATTGGCTAATGGAAATCGAAAAGATTTTTAATGCCATGGAGTGTCCTTTCGCTCAGAAGGTGAGGCTGGCTACCTTCATGTTGACTGCTGATGCCCATTTTTGGTGGGAAGGAGCTCTTCAAAGGATGATTGATGGAGGAGTGCAATTGAATTGGGACAACTTCAAGAGAGTCTTCCTCGAAAAGTATTTCCCGGATGATGTAAGAAGCCAGAAAGAAGTTGAATTTCTCGAGCTGAAACAAGGAAATGATACAGTGGCAGAGTATGCTGCAAATTTGATGCCTTGGTTCGCTATTGTACTCATTACCATGGTGAGGGTGGTGAAAGGGCTAAGTGTATTAAGTTCGTGAATGGCCTTCGTCCGGAGATAAAAACAGCAATTAATTATCAAGAGATCTATCACTATCCAACGCTTGTCAACAAGAGTAGAATCTATGATCGTGATAATCGTGCACGTGCTAGTTTCTACAAAGGGGCTGGAGGTCCTATACGTGCTGCAGGTTCTAGTGCTCTAGGTAAGAGTAAGCCTTACTCTGTTCCTACCAAAATTCAAGGAAATCATGCTAAGAGTAGATCCGTTGCTAGAAATTCTTTCGTAAGTGGTGCTGCTAGTGTAGGAGGCTCTGTTTCTACCCCTACTAATCGATGCAAGAAATGTGGGCTGCGTGGGCATGAACACTATAACTGTCCCGACAAAGAAATAACATGTTTCAATTGCAATGGCAAAGGTCATATTAGTACTCAGTGTCCACAATCGCCAAAGCAACGTATGATGGGAACAGGAGCTAATTCTCAACCTAAACGTCCAACAACTACTGGAAGAGTATTTGCTCTTAGTAGTGCTGAAGCTACTCAGTCCGATAATTTAATACAAGGTATTTGTTTCATAGCTGAGAATCCTTTGGTTGTACTGTTTGACTCTGGTGCAACTCATTCTTTCATTTCTTTTGCCTGTGTCCAAAAATTGAAATTGCCAGTGTCTTATTTGAGCTATGATCTAGTTGTAGAAACTCCCACAGAAGGTCCCATATCTACTTCTAGTATTTGCCTCAAATGCCCAATTGCTATTTCTGAAAGACAGTTTCTGGTTGACCTTATCTGTTTGCCTCTTAGTCAACTCGATATCATTCTTGGAATGGACTGGTTATCTTCCAATCATGCCCTACTAAATTGTTTTGAAAAATCCATATCTTTTGGTGAGAATAAGGGCGCAGAGTTTTTAAGTGCTAACAAAATAAAAACTTGTTTAAAGGAAAATGAAAAGGTTTACATGATTCTCGCCTGTTTAACTCTTGAGAAAGACCATGAGCCTAGTAAGATTCCCATAGTAAGAGAGTTTCCTGAAGTTTTCCCTAAGGACATATCTAGCTTACCACCTGAGAGGGAGATTGAGTTTTCCATAGACTTAGTACCTGGTACTGCACCCATATCCATAGCACCTTATAGAATGTCCCCTAAGGAGTTAGCTGAACTCAAGAAACAGATAGAAGAACTTCAAGAGAAACAATTCATTAGACCTAGTGTCTCACCTTGGGGAGCGCCTGTTTTGTTGGTCAAGAAGAAAGATGGGAGCATGAGGTTGTGCGTAGACTATAGGCAACTAAATAAAGTAACCATCAAGAATAAGTATCCATTGCCTAGAATAGATGACCTTATGGACCAGCTAGTTGGGGCTTGTGTGTTTAGTAAGATAGATTTGAGATCAGGTTATCACCAAATCCGAGTGAAATCCGAGGATATCCCAAAGACTGCTTTTAGAACCCGCTATGGGCACTATGAGTATTTAGTTATGCCTTTCGGTGTGACTAATGCACCTGGAGTATTCATGGATTATATGAATAGGATCTTTCACCCCTATTTGGATAGATTTGTAGTAGTCTTCATAGATGACATCCTTGTATATTCTAAGACTAAGGAAGAACATGCTGAACACCTTAGGATTGTCCTTCAAACCCTTAAGGAGAAGCAGTTATATGCTAAATTGTCTAAGTGTGAATTCTGGCTCAATAGTGTAAGCTTTTTGGGACATGTGATTTCTGAAGGAGGGATAGCTGTAGACCCTTCTAAGGTAGAAGCTGTACTTGAGTGGAAAACACCTAAGTCAGTTTTTGAGATCAGGAGTTTTCTGGGGTTAGCTGGGTATTATAGGAGGTTTATAGAGGGTTTTTCTAAATTAGCATTACCTTTGACCAAATTGACTAGGAAGAATCAACCTTTTGTGTGGGACTCTAAGTGTGAAGAGAACTTTTAGGAACTTAAGAGGAGGTTAACTAGTGCCCCTATTTTAGCATTACCTGACCCTAATGAAACCTTTGTAGTGTATTGTGATGCCTCTAAGATGGGTTTAGGAGGGGTACTTATGCAGAAGGGAAAGGTAATAGCCTATGCTTCTAGGCAATTGAAAATCCATGAACAAAACTACCCTACCCATGACCTTGAATTAGTTGCAGTAGTATTTGTTCTTAAGTTGTGGAGGCATTACTTGTTTGGGTCTAGATTTGAAGTTTTTAGTGATCATAAGAGCCTTAAGTACTTATTTGACCAAAAAGAACTAAATATGAGGCAGAGGAGATGGTTAGAGTTCCTTAAGGATTATGATTTTCAATTAAATTACCACCCTGGCAAGGCTAATGTTGTAGCTGATGCTCTGAGTAGAAAATCCTTGAGAATCTCTTCTTTGATGATTAAGGAGTTGCACATGATTGAAGAGTTTAGAGATATGAGCTTAGTGTGTGAACTGACCTCTAGGAGTATTAAGTTGGGAGCCTTGAGAGTGACTAATAACTTGATAGATGAGATTAGAAAAGGTCAGAAAGCAGATCCTTTCTTATTGAGTCAAGTAGAGAAGTTGAATCAAGGTGTGGAAAGTGAGTTTAAAGTTGGAGTAGATGGGGTGTTAAGATTTAAGGACAGGTTATGCATTCCTAGTGTGCCTGAGCTTAAGAAAGCAATCCTAGAAGAAGGTCATAGGAGCAGCCTTAGTATCCATCCAGGAGCCACTAAGATGTACCAAGACCTTAGGAAAATGTTCTGGTGGCCTAAGATGAAGAGGGAGGTAGAGGAATTTGTGTATGCTTGCTTAGTATGTCAGAAAGCTAAAGTAGAACACCAGAAACCTTCAGGTCTGCTACAACCTTTAGATGTGCCTGTGTGGAAATGGGATAGCATCTCGATGGATTTTGTAGTAGGATTACCTAGGACAAGGAAGAACTTGGATGCTATATGGGTCATTGTGGATAGATTAACTAAGTCTGCCCATTTTATTCCCATTAACATTAGATACCCTTTGGAGAGATTAACCAAGTTGTACATAGGTGAGATTGTAAGGTTGCATGGGGTTCCTACTAGTATAGTTTCTGATAGAGATCCTAGGTTCACCTCTAGATTTTGGGAGAGCTTGCATAAGGCGTTAGGCACTAAGCTTAGGTTGAGTTCAGCATATCACCCCCAAACAGATGGCCAGACTGAGAGGACCATACAATCCTTAGAAGACTTGTTGAGAGCTTGTATCTTAGAACATGGAGGTACTTGGGATAGTTTCCTACCTTTGATAGAGTTTACCTACAATAATAGCTACCATTCCAGTATTGGGATGGCACCCTATGAGGCTTTGTATGGTAGGAGATGTAGAACACCTTTGTGTTGGGTAGAACCTGGAGAGAGTGCCATTTTAGGACCTGAGATAGTTCAACAAACCACCGAAAAGGTTAAGATGATCCAGGATAAAATGAGAGCGTCCCAAAGTAGACAAAAGAGCTACTATGATAAAAGAAGGAAAGACCTTGAGTTTAAAGAGGGAGATCATGTATTCCTTAAAGTAACTCCTTGGACTGGAATTGGTAGAGCACTTAAATCTCGCAAACTTACTCCAAGATTCATTGGTCCCTACCAGATCCTTAAAAGAGTTGGTGATGTAGCCTACCAAATTGCGTTACCTCCATCCCTATCAAATCTTCATGATGTCTTCCATGTTTCTCAACTTAGAAAATACATTCATGACCCATCTCATATTGTGGAACCCGACAACATTCAGTTAAAGGATAACCTCACTTATGAAACCATACCTTTGAGAATTGAGGACAAGAGGGTAAGGCAACTAAGAGGTAAGGAAATTCCTTTAGTTAAAGTTGTTTGGGGAGGAAACTTTGAAGAAGACGCTACATGGGAACTAGAAAATAAAATGCGGGAAGCTCATCCATTCCTGTTTTCAGGTAAATTTCGAGGACGAAATTTCTTAAAGGAGGGGAGAATTGTAACATCCCAGTTTTTATTATTATTATATGGTATTTGGTCATAATTTTGTGATTATATTTTACTTCAATTGTAGCTAATTCACATTTCATTTATGCTTAATTGTAGGCTTTAGAAATATGTGTGTTGTTGGGTTTAATTAGATAGTTGTGTATTTTTTTGTTTCTCGCTAAGCTGACTGGCAAGCCTCGGTTTTTGGGGCAGAACCTGGGCTCTAGTTATCCAAATGATACAAACTTTGTGACAATGGAAATCTAAGAGAAAACCCTACAACTTTCATGAAGAATCCATTTTCACATTCTGTCGTATAGAAGGTCAAAATCGGAATTTTATTTGTTAAAATCGTTTCTCGCTGGGCTGTTTGACAAGTCTCGGTTTTTGGGGCATAACTTGGGCTGTGATTGTCCAAATGATGCACACTTGGTGGCTATGGAAAGATAAGAGAAAAATCTAAAACTTTCATGAAGTAGCTATTCGCAAATTCGGCCGTCTAGAAGGTCAAATTCGGTGGTCAAAAATCGGTGCGGAAAAGAATATGGCATCCAACTCATCCCATTTCGTTTTGTCTAAGATTTTTTCATTATTTTCCATTTTTTTAATGTTCTATGGAGGCTATAAATAGGCCTTCACTTCTCCATTGCAAACCATCCCTCAATTCTCATTTTCTCTTCTCTTATACTCTCTTCTTCTCCTCTTCTTCTCTTTGAAGACCTAGAGGAATCCATAGGAGGTGGTTCTACCCTAGTAGAAGGAGCCTAGAGGAGGAAGCTCTTCTTTAGTTTCAGCGCCTGTTATCCAAGTAAGGGGGGAGTGAGAAACCTCGCTCTGGGTGTGGGATTGTATGCTGGGTAGTGGGATTGGCCCCCAATCCTGTGTTTGTTGTATGTCATATTGTTTGTATGTTCTAATTGCTGGGTTAATATGTGTGTATGAATAGAAATTCTGTTGTGATTGTGATTGTGAAAGTTATGAATATGATATGATAATGTGAATGTGATGTTTCTAATGATATGATGTGATGATGAAATATGATGTGAAATGGCCATGAGATATGATTGACCATGAGATAGATAATGTGATAATGTGACAATGAGATATGAAATGTGATAAAGAGAAATGACCATGGAAAGTGATAAAGTGATATGAGAATGCATAGAGTCTTGTTTGACATGCATCATTTGCATAAAGTGATAAGGGTACGATATGGAATACGCCGCCAGAGAAGGCCCCCTAGTGTAAAAACTGTGGGGATCAGTCCTTGGGGATGGCTCGGTTTGGAAGTCCCAGTCTCGCCCATTGTGTGCATGGGATGTATCTTGCGCGGCTTAGCTATCCCGACGAGACTCTGGTAGTATGTCCTTCTAGTGAGAGTGCGCAGAGGTTGTGTCCCGGCATGTACTCCTAGACTACTCTTTGTGTATTGCTAGCGGCAATATACTACGTGATAAGTGACTGGCGCCACATGCATGATAAAATGTAGTCCGTGTCCATACATGTGTCTTTTGATGTTATATGACAAATGAATATGCCTTGAATGAGTAAGATGTGATATTGTTATTAATCTATGTTATACATATTTTGTTTGTGCTTGGCTATCTGGTATATATTTCTACACTGTGAGCCGAGTGAGATGTTTTCTCACTCCCTTTTTCTTTGTGTTGTTTTTCTCTGACTGTTATACAGGTGATTATCAGTATGAGGCTGAGAATGTTGGTCGTGAAGCTTAGGCTTCTTTATGGGCTATGCTCTGATAGGACATGTGACATCGGGGCATAGATAAGATTAGATTAGGATGTTAATGTTATTATTTTGGAAACTTGAGATTTATTTCTTTGTAATTTCGGCTGATTGTGTTTGTTAAAAATGTGATACTCTTTAAACATGTTTGATTATTAAATGTTATATTTAAATTTATTGAGTTATGATATGCGGGGTAGAGGGTGTCACAGTGGGGGAGGGTACCTGAAAAGGCACTCCGACGATCAAGTAAGTATTCGGTTCAGAGCAATAAAGGCTTTATATTAGATAATAACGTACCTCATTTATGTCCCATCACCTGTGTATTTATAGTGACATACTTGGGCCTGGTGGGCTTTATGCCTTGGGAGATGGGTAATGTCTTAATTAGTCTGATCCTTCTTAGTTAGACGTGCTAATCATTGTATAATAGATGTCTTAATTTGCCATGTGTCCCTCATGAGTTGACTTCCTTTTGAATCTTCGGTCAAGCTGTTGGCCGACGAGGTATTCGGCTAACCTTGAGGTTCGAGTCTTCGGCCAAGCCTGAGGCCGAAGGGGTATTCGGCTGAGCTTGATGCCGAAGGGGTATTCGGCTGAGCTTGATGCCGAAAGGGTGCTTGTGATTATTTCTTGTCCACTTTAGAGTACTCTGGTATCTCTGATCGGGAAAGGGTATTCGGTCATGCTTGAGGCCGAAGGGGTATCCGGTCATGCTTGAGGCCAAAGGGGTATCCGGTCATGCTTGAGGCCGAAGGGGTATCAAGTTATGCTTGAGGCCGAAGGGGTATTCGGTCATGTTCCAAGCCGAAGGGGTAAGGTGTGCTCTTTATCGGTTTAGGTTCCCTTTTCGACCTGGGACCAAGCCGAAGGGGTGTTCACTAGTACACTTAATCAAAAAAAAAATTAAACGAAATTAAAACTGGATGGATGAAAATTTCTAGGATCAAGTTTCACTCAACATCAATTAGCAAATTAATTTAATTACCATATATTTTCATAAATTGTCTTTTTAAGGTAAATAAACCTACATCATTTGTTCGTTCTTTCTTTCTCAAAAGACGAATGGTATTTAATTAAATGGATGTTCAACTATTACGGTGTTTATGTTTAATTAAATCTTTTACATTTTTGTTAATATGTCAGATTCTTTTAGTTTCAACCTACTTTCGTGATTTATACAAATATTTCTTTTTCTACGAATTTGTTGTTATATATGGATTCATTTGGGTGAGAAATTTAACTTTTTATTAAATACAAATAAGTCCATTACATTTAATTACATCCGAAATCAACGATTAGTGCTGAAGATATTAGGAATTGTATGTAAATGATTCTATGTTCGAACTTTCGTATTATCTATAATCTATAATCTATAACAATAGATAAAGGGAATACGTGCGTTTGGTTTCCACTTTTTTTCAGTCCTTTTTATCCTTTAATTGTTGACATAATCACTTAAAAATTAGGACAAAATTGTAAATCTGTTATTTCATTCAAAAATTAGAAATCGACAAACCGCTGCTTCTTCTTATAATAATTTTTATATTTTTTTTTACTCAAATTTTGAGAGAAAATGGTCACCGGCACATCGAGAAGCGAAGGGTACTCTCTGCTTAAAGATTTAAGATTGGACATTGAAGTAAACGACAGAACTTTTTCACTCCACTACATTCCCTGTTACCATCATTCAAAAGGTCAAATATATATTCTCTTTTTTGTTCTTTTACAATCGTGGTTTCCCTTTATTGTTGTGGGTTTGAAATGCTGGAATTGCATGAGCTGTATATTCGTTTGTTTCTTTCTTACTTCCTCTCTTTTTTGTTAAACCAACTTCATATCACTGCAAAATCTATTCTCCATTTTAGGGTACGTTTTCTTTATATTTTGTTTCCTTTAATTTTCATTGTTGCTAATTGTAAAGTAGAATTCCATTTTCTCAACACTGAGTGTTTATCATATATGTAGATTATTCTTCCTCAATTTAATTTTTTAATTAATCAAATTAGTTTTGATGACATACAGATTTAAAACTGTGTAATAAATTTAAAAGATGATATCCTATTTTTTTTTTTTTGGAACCTATACACACTCTTTCTCTCATATTCATTTTTTTTCTACTACATTATTTGTTATATTTTGACTTCACCAGCACTTCATTGCATTTGTTGATTGGATTCGTAAGGTAAAAGCCTCCGTGCAAAGAGTAAGTGTTCACGGAAATATATAATCAAAAATTGGATAATAGACACAAAATTTATCTCACTGTACCAAACTGTGCGACTTATAAAAGTTTTGTACCATGGAGACATGTCCAAAACAACAAAACGTTTCAATTGCGGTTTCAAAGTTTTTTGTTCTGTGATATTATTTCGAAGGTTTTTGTTTTGTGATATTATTTGTTTCCAGATTTTTTTATTATTTGTAGTTAGATTTGCGATTTCAACGGATTTTAATTTATTATTTCTTTTCAGATTTTTTCAACAATATTTTTTTAAATAAATTCTACATCAAATTATTAACTATAGTCTTTTTTAACTAAATTATTTAATTTTAGTTTTTATAATTATTTTTTATATTTTTACAATGAATTTAAATTTATTCAACTTATTAAACATCTAAATTTAAAATATCCCTATTTAAAGTTTAAAATTTAAAATTTAAAATCTAACATCTAAAATTTAAAATTTATATTTTAAATTTTAAAAGTTAAAATTTATAATTTTTAATTTACAATTTACAATTTAAAATTTAAAAAACAAAATTTAAAATTTACAATTTAAAATTTAAAATTTAAAATTTGAAATATAAAATTTGAAATTTAAAAATAAAATTTTAAATTTTAAATTTCAAAATTTAATATTTAATATTTAAAATTTAAAATGTAAAATTTTAAATTTTAAATTTTAAATTTTAAATTTATTAATTAAAATTTAAAATTTAAAATTTAAATCCTAAAGTTTAAAATCTAAAATCTAAAATCGAATATCTAAAATCTAAAATCTAAAATCTAAAATCTACAATCTACAATCTAAAATCTAAAATTTCAAATTTCAAATTTCAAATTTCAAATTAAAATTTAAAATTTAAAAATTAAAATTTTAAATTTTAAATTTAATATTTAAAATTCATAATTTAAAAATTTAAATTTTAAATTTTAGAATTTAAAATCTAAAGTTTAAAATTTAAAAATTTAAATTTAAAGTTTAAAGTTTAAAATGTAAAATTTAAAATCTAAAATCTAAAATTTAAAATTTAAAATTTAAAACTTAAAATCTAAAATTTAAAATTTATATTATAAATTTTAAAATTTTAATTTGTAATTTAGAATTTAGAATTTAAACTTTAAAATTTAAAATTTAAAATTTAAAATTAGGCATATATTAAATTTTAATTCTTAATAAAATATAGTTATATATTTAATTTATAAATCTATTAAGATAGTAAATTTAAATTTAAAATTTAAATTTTTTAATTTAAAATTTAAAATTTAAAATCAAAAATTAAAAAATTTATATTTTAAAATTTTAAATTTTAAATTTTAAAATTTAAAATCTAAAGTTCAAAATTTTAAAGTTTAAATTTAAAGTTTAAAGTTTAAAATGTAAAACTTAAAATCTAAAATCTAAAACTAAAAAATTTACACTTTAAAAATTTAAATTTTAAATTTTAAAATTTAAAATCTAAATTTAAAAAATTTATACTTTAAAATTTTCAATTTTAAAATTTAAAATTTAAAATCTAAAGTTTAAAATTTTAAAGTTTAAATTTAAAGTTTAAAGTTTAAAATGTTAAACTTAAAATCTAAAATCTAGAATTTAAAATTTAAAATTTGAAATTTAAAATATAAAATTTAAAATTTATATTTTAAATTTTAAAAGTTAAAATTTATAATTTGTAATTTAGAATTTAGAATTTAAAATTTAAAATTTATACTTTAAAATTTAAAATTTAAAATTCAAAATTTATTATTTAAAATTTAAAATTAGTCATATAGTAAATTTGAACATTTATTTAAAATATAGTTATATATTTAAATTTACAAATCTATTTAGATAGTAAATTAAAATTTAAAATTTAAGTATTAAAATTTAAAATTTTTTAATTAAAAATTAAAATTTAAAATTTAAATCCTAAATTTTAAAATCTTAAATCTTAAATCGAAAATATAAAATCTAGAATCTACAATCTACAATACAATCTACAATCTAAAATCAAAAATCTAAAATCTAAAATCTAAAATTTCAAATTTCAAATTCCTACTTTTAAATTTAAAATTTCAAATTTCAAATTTCAAATTCCAAATTTAAATTTAAAATTTAAAATTTAAAATTTAAAATTTAAAATTTAAAATCTAAAATTTAAAATTTAAAATTTAAAATTTAAAATTTAAAATTTAAAATTTAAAATTTAAAATTTAAAATTTAAAATTTAAAGTTAAAAATAAAAAAATTTATAATTTAAAAATTTAAATTTTAAAATTTAAAACTTAAAATCTAAAGTTTAAAATTTAAAATTTAAAATTTATAATTTATAATTTCAAATTTCAAATTTCAAATTTCAAATCTAAAATTAAATAATTTATAATTTTAGAATTTAAATTTTAAAATTTCAAATTTAAAATCTAAAGTTTCAAATTTTAAATTTTAAATTTAAATTTTAAAGTTTAAAATGTAAAATTTAAAATCTAAAATCTAGAATTTAAATTTTAAAATTTAAAATTTAAAATTTTAAAATTTAAAATTTAAAATCTAAAATCTAAAATTTAAAATTTAAAATTTATATTTTAAATTTTAAAAGTTAAAATTTATAATTTGTAATTTAGAATTTAGAATTTGAATTTAAAATTCAAAATTTAAAATTTTAAATTCAAAATTTAATATTTAAACTTTAAAATTAGGCATATATTAAATTTGAATTATTAATAAAATATGGTTATATATTTAAATTTATAAATCTATTAAGATAGTTAATTTAAATGTGATTTTTTTTATAATTTTAAAAGGAAAAAATGAATTCAGAAAATAGAGATATTTTAAATATAAATTTCATAATTTACAATTTAAAATCTAAAGTTTAAAATTTTAAATTTCGAATTTAAAGTTTAAAATTTAAAATCTACAATCTAAAATTTAAAATGTAAAATTTAAAATTTAAAATCTAAAATCTAAAATTTAAAATGTAAAATTTAAAATTTAAAATTTAAAATTTAAAATTTAAAATTTAAAATTTAAAATTTAAAATTTAAAATTTAAAATTTAAAATTTAAAATTTAAAATTTAAAATTTAAAATTTAAAATTTAAAATTTAAAATTTAAAATTTAAAATTTAAAATTTAAAATTTAAAATTTAAAATTTATAATTTATAATTTATAATTTATAATTTAAAATTTAAAATTTAAAATTTAAATTTAAAATTTAAAATTTAAAATTTAAAATTTAAAATTTAAAATTTAAAATTTAAAATTTAAAATTTAAAATTTAAAATTTAAAATTTAAAATTTAAAATTTAAAATTTAAAATTTAAAATTTAAAATTTAAAATTTAAAATTTATAATTTATAATTTATAATTTATAATTTATAATTTATAATTTATAATTTATAATTTATAATTTATAATTTATAATTTATAATTTATAATTTATAATTTATAATTTATAATTTATAATTTAAAATTTATAATTTATAATTTATAATTTATAATTTATAATTTATAATTTATAATTTATAATTTATAATTTATAATTTATAATTTATAATTTTTAATTTATAATTTATAATTTATAATTTATATTTTAAATTTTAAAATTTAAATTTAAAATTTTAAAAGTTAAAATTTAAAATTCGTAATTTAGCATTTAAGATTTAAAATTTAAGATTTAAACTTTAAACTTAGACATATATTACATTTGAATTTGTATTAAAATATAGTTTTTTTTTTGGATAAGCAATGTATTAAAATATAGTTATATATTTAAATTTTTAAATGTATTAAGATAGTAATTTTAAATATGATTTTTTTATAATTTTATACGGAAAAATTCAATTTAGAAAATAGAGATATTTGAAATTTACATTTTTAATAAATTGAGTAAAATTAAATTCTTTGTAAAAATAATACACCAAAAAAAGTATAAAAAAATCCTTCTTATTTAAAATCCTTCTTATATGTCAAATAAATAATAGAAAATATTAACGGAATAAAAAGTATAAAAAAAATAAAAGAATTAATTTAGTAGCGTGAATGAGACTCTAATTCGTTAATTATGAACGCGTTACTTCACTGAAATTTGTGCTCTTCTCCGCCTCACTACATAAAAATCTATCTCTATTTTTAAGTACGTCTTTGTGGTTTATAAGGTTGACTATTTCAATTCCAAGATGATTCAAACGTGAAACGTACCGTTTCCACCATAAGGTTTTTATCCCTATGTCTCTGTGTTTGTGGTAATAAAAGCACATACATTGTTTTTATTTTGTTTAAAATTAATTTTGGTGCTTCCATGTTATAAGAAATAGTTTTTTTTAAAGTGCATGCCAATTTGTGGTTCACACGTGCATTCATACACATGACACAGGAAGTCACATTTAGTCTTTGGTTTTGTTTCATTTGTGTGTAAATTCACTCATTCATTTACTTCAATTTTCGCTACGTGACTTTAAATTTTCTCCATCAATTTATTTTATTAAAATAATTTAATTTTTTGGCCTATCTATTTTTCGGTCCTATATTTTCGTAGAGGATGATACAATCCCTTTCATGATGTGCAGTTGTAAAAAAATATTTAATGGATTATATGATTTTCATAACTATTATATATTCGCATGTTACGATTTTCTTTTTACTTTATTTTACTTACAAATTCATCGCATGTAACGACTCAAAATGATATTTTGTTAGTTTTGCCACATGTACATATGTTGTTGATCTTAGAAAGTAATGACAAATTACGTGACCCTGAAGATTATGATAGCGTTGTGAGGGCAGAAATACCTAAATTTGAAGATGAACCACAATTGCATGATGTTGTACTAAAGCACATGATTCATGGGCCTTGCGGAACTTTGAATCCCAATTCTCCATGTATGAAGAATGGACGGTGCAAAAAAATGTATCCAAAAAAATTTTACCAAGAGACACGCCAAGGTCATGATTCATATCCACAATATAGAAGACGATTTAACCACCCAGTATCTGTTAATAGAAATGTCACTATTGATAACAGATGGGTGGTTCCTTATAACCCTTGGTTACTTTTAAAGTACAACTGTCATATAAATGTTGAAGTATGCAGTAGCATCAAAAGTATTAAGTATTTATATAAATATGTCTACAAAGGTCCAGATCGAATATCAATGGAGGTTTGTAGTGTAACACCCCGAATTTTTCTACTAATACAATGAATAATTATTATTTATTTTTGTATTTATGAAGATTATTTTTTTATAATTATTTTGATTAATTAAATGGGTTTGATTAAAATTTCAAAGGTTATTAATAATAATCATTTATGAAAATTATTTTGTATAATATAATTAATTATGATATTTTGTTATAATTATTATTTGAAGAAAATCATGTTTTAAATTGTTTTGATATTTTATTCTAATTTGATATATATATATATATGTTAATTATTTATTTATTAATTAACAGTCCTGGATTTTTGTAGCTCTGGAACAGACCGTTCCACTTTGGGAACGGGCCGTTCCGGATGTGTTTTTAAAGGACAAAGTGTTGACTCAGAACGGGCCGTTCTGGTTTTGGAACGGGCCGTTCTGGGAGAGATTTTTGTACATGCTCTATGTGCCTAGAACGGGCCGTTCCGGATTCGGAACGGGCCGTTCTGGCCGCGGCCTGGTGCCTATAAATAGAGCGTTTTGCACTCTTTAAAATTCATTTTCTTCATTTTCTTATCTTTTTCCTCCTTTCTCTCTGAAGACAAAGGGGAACCTAGAGGGGGCGACCAACAAGATTCAGCTCCTACTTATCGAGGTAAGGGGGAGTGAGAAATCTTGCTCTGGATGTGGGAATATATGTTGGGTAGTGGGATTGGCCCCCAATCCTGTGTTTGCTGTATTTTTTTGTATGCTCATGTATGAGGGGTTTCTCCCAATTGTATCTGTTTTGTTTATTATTTTTCTTATATGCAATTAATTATATGATTTGAGATCTCTATGGGTTTCTATGGGGCACCCTATGAGAAATAGGCAAAATATAAATATTTTCTGTTTTGATTTCTGATTGCTCTATTATATTCCTTGTTGAATGTGATGTGTAAGTATGTGATTAATTTTGAGAATAAATATGTTTTGATATGATTTAGAGTGCTCTATGGTTTCTTATGGGAAACCCTATGAGAAATAGACAAAATATAAATATTTTCTGTTTTGATTTCTGATTGCTCTATTATATTCCTTGTTGAATGTGATGTGTAAGTATGTGATTAATTTTGAAAATAAATATGTTTTGATATGATTTAGAGTGCTCTATGGGTTCCTATGGGAAACCCTATGAGAAATAGGCAAAATATAAATATTTTCTGTTTTGATTTCTGATTGCTCTATTATATTTCTTGTTTGATGAGATGTAAAAATATGTTTTTAATTTTATAAATAAATGAGTTTTGATATAAATTAAAGTGCTCTGTGGAGGCCTTGTGAATATGATGAGATAATGTGAAATGTGATTGAAACATGAGATATGAAATGTGATAATGAAATATGATGTGAAATGACCATGAGAAATGATAATGAGATATGAGAATGCATAGAGTCTTGAATGACATGCATCATTTGCATAAGTGTTTTAAGGGTACGATATGGAATACACCGCCAGAGAAGGCCCCCTAGTGTAAAAGCTTTGGGGATTAGTCCTTGGGGATAGCTCGGTTTGGAAGTCCCAGTCTCACCCATTGTGTGCATGGGATGTATCTTGCGCGGCTTAGCTATTCCGACGAGACTCTGGTAGTATATCCTTCTAGTGAGAGTGCGCAGAGGGTGTGACCCGACATGTACTCCTAGACTACTCTTCGTGTATTGCTAGCGGCAATATGCCATGTGATGTTTTACTGGCGCCACATGCATGATAATATGTAGTCCGTGTCCATGCATATGCATTCTTAATGTTATATGATAAATTGATAGTTTATGTCTTGGATGAGTGTGATGTTATTATTAATTTATCTATGTTATACTTATTTTGTTTGTGTTTGGCTATTCGGCGTATATTTCTACACTGTGAGCTAGAGTGAGATGTTTCTCACTCCCTTTTCTCGTGTTGTTCTGTTTTGACTGTTATACAGGTGATCATCAGCGTGAGGCTGAGGATGTTGGTGATGAAGCTTAGGCTTCTATGTTGGGTTTTGCTCTGGTAGGACATGTGACAGCAGGACATAGATAGAATTAGTTTAAAGATGTTCTTATTAAATTATTTTAGAAAATTCAGTTTTATTTCTTTGTAATTTTACCGGCATGTTATTTGGATTAAGTTTATGAATGTGAACTCTTTACCCTTACGTGGCTGGAAATTTGATTTTTAATAATGAAAATTTTTTATATTTTTTTATAATTACTGTATATGTATGTTGGGGTAGAGGGTGTCACATGTAGAGGTTCAAATTTAGATGAGGTTCAACAATATATTGATGCAAGATGGATTTGTGCTCCAGAAGCTTTGTGGAAGATATTTAGATTTATTCTTTATCGAATATATTCATCTATTGAAAGATTACAAATTTACTTACCAAATCGCCAACAAGTGCGATTTTATAATCATGAAAGAATCACTGATGTTCTAAACAATGACCATAACTCTAAAACAATGTTGACACAGTTCTTTGCCCTAAATCGCAGAGATCTAAATTCAAGGGGCTATTTGTATAGAGAGATTCCAGAACATTATTGTTGGCATAGGGGGATAAGGAATGGTATCGAAGAAGGTCACCAAAGAAAGTCATTGGTAGGATTTATACAGTATCTCCTTCAGAAGGTGAAAAATTCTACCTACGGGTTCTATTATCTCATTTAAAAGGTCCAATGAGTTGGGATGATATGCTTTCACCAAATGGAACATGTTTTACCACATTCAAGAAAGCGGCTGAGCATTGGGGCTTTTTAGAAAGTGATAATAGTATTCACGAATGCTTAGTTGAAGCATCAAGTCTACAAATGCCTTATGCTTTAAGGAGTGTGTTTGTAACTATATTAATCTTTTGTGAACCAACCAATGTTAGGCAACTTTGGGATGATTTTTACACCTACATGATGGAAGACTATCCTTCAACAAGCGTTGCTGTGACAACAAATTTCATTAACATGTTATTAAAGGATTTGAATGACTTTTTGATTCAACATGGAAAACAAATCACAGATTATGATTTGCCAACAATAACAATGGAGAATACTCATAGTTCTTTGATGCCAAGGGTTATACAAGAGGAGTTATCCATCCAGCTAGATAATGAAGATGCAGAATTTGTGATTAAATTAAATAATGATCAATTAATTGCATTCAATGCAATTATGGATGTTATCAACAATAAACAAAGTCAAGTTTTCTTTGTGGATGGACCAGGAGGAACAGGTAAAACATTCTTTTATCGCACTTTAATTGCAAATGTGAGAAGCAAGGGACAAATTATTTTAGCAACTGCCTCTTCTGGTATAGCTGCCACACTATTACCTGGTGGTCGAACTGCACATTCTAGATTTAAGATACCAATCAATGTAGAGGCAGATTCATTTTGTTCTATAAGTAAACAATCTAATCTTGCGAAACTAATTAGAGAAACCACAGCAATCATTTGGGATGAAGCACCCATGACAAATAGATATGCTCTGGAAGCATTAGACAGATCATTAAAGGATATTCTAGATTGTAATGCTCCATTTGGTGGTAAAATCATGATATTGGGAGGGGATTTTCGTCAGGTGCTTCCTGTTGTTCCAAAGGGTACTAAGGCACAAATGATATATGCATGTATTGTTAAGTCTCATTTATGGCCTATCACAAAGGTTTTACATTTGAGACAAAACATGCGATCATTACAAGATCCTAATTTTGCAGAATATCTAATGCGCATTGGAGATGGTAATGAACCTACCAAATTGGATGATATGATCAAAGTTCTCCATCAAATTGAAATAACATCGGAAGGGGAAAATTCAATACAAAAACTTATTCGTGACACATTTCCACATTTAGAATCTCATACATGGGATGCTTCTTATATGGTACAAAGAGCCATACTAACGCCAAAAAATGAGGATGTTCAAAAGCTTAATGACATTATCATCAACTAATTCCTAGGAGAAGAACGACATTTGTTATCATTTGATGAGGTTGAAGGGGACACACACAACTTATATCAACAAGAATACTTGCACTCTATTACTCCAGGTGGTTTTCCACCACATAATCTGAAGGTTAAAAAAGGTGCACCGTTGATGTTGTTGTGAAACATAGATCCTAAAGCTGGCTTATGTAATGGAACAAGGTTATTATGCTGTGGATTCTTTATGAATATGTTGGATGTTGAAATCCTAATAGGTCATAATGTTGGAAAGAGATCTTTTTTTCCTAGGATTAAACATAAGACAACAGAAAGTGCAGGACTTCCCTTTGTACTTATTAGGAAGCAATTTCCTGTGAAACTAAGTTTTGCAATTACCATAAATAAGTCACAGGGACAAACAATACCCAATGTTGGAATTTATCTTCCGCGACATGTTTTTGGTCATGGTCAATTATATGTTGCTTTGTCAAGAGGTGTTTCTCAAGCTTCAACGAAAATTCTTATTAAAGAAGGCAAACTTGAAGGGGAAGATGGAAACTTTACGAAAAATATTGTTTTTAAAGAGATTTTGTTATCTCAAAATCAGGTGTTGCACCTTTTAATTTAGAACTATGATGGATTTAGATTAATACTTGATACTGATATACAAAAAATTAAATTTGTTTCTTTTATTTTTTTATTTACAGTCAAATTAAGATTCAAGGAGATCCTCCAGTTATATGAAGAGATCAGTAGAAAGAATTTGAATATGTATTTTGACAAACAGGTATTATTATTATTATTATTAGATGGTATTTGGTCATAATTATTTTAATAATTATAGAGGAATATTATTTTGTACGTTTTAAATAATTATTATTTTGGACAATTATTTTGTACGTATTAAATAAGTATTTTTATTAGCTTTTTTAAATAAATATTTATATGTTTTAAGAGAAGGTTGATTTTATATGATATTTTGTTATTGAAATTATATTATTATATTTAGGGTCAGAAATATATTATTATTATAGAGAAAAAATATTTTATAATATACATGTATTTATTTTATTTAATTATTTTGAGGAAAATTAGAAGTGGGTTAGAAGAGAAGGAAAATGGGTTGGGTTGACCCAGTCCAATGGATTAATTTTAAGAAAGGAGTCAGGTGGTGTTAACCCTATCTGCCTCATTTGCGTTCTTAAGGGTTAGGAAAAAAAAAGAGGAGAAACAAAGAGCTCTAAGGAAGAGTACTCAGCAACGATCTTAGATCACACCAAGACCATTCATCTTCTGCTCATCCAGGTACGGGGGAGATGGGTTTCTTCATATGTGAATATAGGGGCGTTCGGGTAGTGAGGGCAATCCCTAAGTCCCTCTAGGAACTCTATTTAAAATTCTGAACGATTATCTGTGCAATCGATGTTCTAAATTCTTAATTCATTTGGAAGAACTTATTTCTTGAATTGTCTTTGAATTCCATTGGGGCTTTCTTGTTAATTCTTTATCCTTAAATTTGATGACTTGAATTTTATGTGTTAAGAAGAGTTTAGATTTTTTTTTGTAAAACCAATGGAAACCAATTTTTGAGGCTTGAGATGTGTATGGATTGATTTGGAACGTATGAAGAATATAAATGGAGTTAAACTGAACCAACGGGGTGTAGAAGTAGTGAAAATTGGTAAAAACCTTGTTGGAACTCGTAAAACGCAGGTTTAAGTTTCCAGAGGGGAGTCTGGGCAGAGATTTGGGCGCTCAGCGCCAGTTTTGGGCATCGGGCGTCGGGACCCCGACATACGTTTGTAATTTTGCGATATCTTTCTGTGTAGTTATCCAAATCGAGTGCCGTTTGTTTTGTTAGAAACTAGACATCTGGGGCTACCATTTAGACACAAGAATCGTGTAAAAATATTACTATTTGATCAATTTATGTGAGTTGCAATTTGAGCCTTCCAATCTGTGTGCGAACCACAACATCAATTTTTGTGAGCCCTGAATGGTAACCTAAACGACTTTATTAGGATTTGTGTTCTTCATGAAAGTTGTAGATATTGATGTTAGGATTCTAATGGAGTTGGGATCACTTAGAAAGGATATGTATATCTCGAGTTATGGTTAAATTATTAACTGAATGTCATAGATATTATGATGTGTGTGAAGAATTATGTGAAATTTGTGATCTATGATGTTGATAACTTAATGATAGGTACCTAGCATGTGAGGATGATATTGCATGGATTGTTATTGACATGTGATGATGTTATATAATGGAGATGCATTAATTATGAGTTACGTAGGATGCATGAGTTGCATGAGACTTATGAGTTGCATGTGGTGCTTGAGAAGCCAGACGTGGCTATATTGCATTGGACCCTGGGCCCAGAGAGGGGTTGAGACAGGGGGGACCATGACGGGAGGCATTCCATGCGTGGGCCGTTGGGTGTTTAACTGCGCAGCTCACTGGCCACAGAGGGTTTAACGGTGGGTGGATTGCCTTTGCACGGGCCGCTGGGTGTTTAACCGTGCAACATACCGGCCCTGGGAGGGTGTGAGAATGGTATGCCCGCATTGGCAACAACTAAGGGAATTGATGAGGTACGCCCATTGTGCGGAGTGCCAAGTTGAGACTCTTAGGAGAGGAGATGTGTATGAGCATATAGTGAGCATGTGTATGAAAGCTTGTATGATTGAAAAAAAAAATGATGTTTGGTAATTATATGAGATGTATTTGTTGTTTATATTTAATGATGATATTTTGGTGCACAGTGTAGGGTGGGAATTGGGTAGCTCTATGTTCATATATGATGTTATCTATCTCTCACCGTCCTGTTTTTATGTGGTTTTCTTTTAGGTGAAGATGAAGGCACTCATAGTGTTGAGTTCTAAAGGGAAAGGGTTCTGCTCTGATAGGATGTGACATTGGGGCATGAATTTAGGATGCTTTAGTTATGAATTGTTATTTGTCGTTTGAGGAGACTTATTTTTAAGAGTTTTATATTCACCTTATATTTGTAAATTCTGGATTCCTTTCATTTTTCTTTAGAGACCTTGATAATTTTCTTTTAAGAGTAAAACTTTATTATTATTATTATTATTATTATTATTATTATTATTATTATTATTATTATTTCTATTTATTTCAAGACTTGTGAACCTATGAGTTTTTATTAAAATATGTGGACCCTTCTTGATGTTATATTTATTGAATTATTCTTATTGTTGTTACTTATTTATTATGGGGTAGAAGGGTGTCACAAATTATATGTTGCTTTGTCAAGAGGTGTTTCTCAAGCTTCAACGAAAATTCTTATTAAAGAAGGAAAACTTGAAGGGGAAGATGGAAACTTTATGAAAAATATTGTTTTTAAAGAGATTTTGTTATCTCAAAATCAGGTGTTGCCCCTTTTAATTTAGAACTATGATGGATTTAGATTAATACTTGATACTGATATACAAAAAATTAAATTTGTTTCTTTTATTTTTTTATTTACAGTCAAATTAAGATTCAAGGAGATCCTCCAGTTATATGAAGAGATCAGTAGAAAAAATTTGAATATGTATTTTGACAAACAGGTAAGTGATAACATATTTATTCACTTTTTATTATGAAACTTTATTATCATCTATTTTTCATTATATTACTTATATTTACTAGGAGGATGACTTTGAAAAATTATGGAATATTTGGAAGGACAATGATTCACTCTCAACAATTTCTCTCATTGACAACAAGGTTCAATTTAATTCATGGTTAGACTTCATATTTTGTTATTGCTTATCTATTTAAATTTTATTTTCTTTGTGACAGGTTCATCGTTTAAAAGTATATTCTATTGGGTGGAGTTCTACAGTAATAGTAGATAAAACCCAACTTTGGAAAATGGTGAAAAAAGAATTGTTGTCTCAAAAATTAGAAAGGTAATATAATATGGTTCTAAAAATAGTTTATATGTGATAATTTAATATATATAAAAATATAGTTGTATTATTACCTAATTTAAATAAATTCTAACTCATTTTTTTTACAATAATAGGACACTTGAAAATGCAAGATCGAGTAATATCTGTCATATTAATAACTTTCATGCAAAACAAGATATCTACATTTTGGAGGTTGTGGTAATTTTTTTCGTAACCTATAAAAATTTACATCAAATATTAAATCTCTCATATTGATACTTGACACTATATTATTTGTTTATGCAGTTTTTTAAAGTTAAAGAAATTATGGACGATGTATTTTATAAAGAATTAAAATTTATTCTCGAAAGGTATGACATTATGCAATTTAATTTTTATTTATTTAAAATGTTGTTTATTATTTATTGACATTTAATTTCGTTAATTTCGTTCATAATTTGCAGGGAAGCTATAAATCGTCCTGAAGCGAATTCATTATTTGATCTTCCTATTAAAAAAAATTTATGATGGAAAAATTACATTTGATTATTATATATATTAATTTATTCCATTATTGCAAATATAACTATGTAGAACATAAATTTTTATTTTATATGAACTGACCTTCTATCATGTTTTGATTATTATGCACTTCATCAATGAACAATGATTGAATTTATCATATTATATTGTGTAAAATTATTTATACAATTACATATCAAGAATAAATTCATTCAAACTAAGCGTTATTTTAAAGTTAGAGATAAAATTCATATAGAGGCACGAAGTGCCTCGGTCCCGCTAGTTATTATAAGGGAGATATAGGAGATGTAACCGCTTTTTAGTCTCCATTTTTTAATGGACCATTATACCCCCAGATATTAAAAAAAATCTTAAATTTTTTCTTTAAGGGGATATAGGAGATGTAACCGCTTTTTAGTCTCCATTTTTTAATGGACCATTATACCCCTAGATATAAAAAAAATCTTAAATTTTCTTTAAGGGAATATAGGAAATGTAACTGTTTTTTGGTCTCCATTTTTTAATGGACCATTATACCCCCAGATATAAAAAAAATCTTAAAATTTTCTTTAAATAATTATACACAACTTTCTAATATTTTATTAGTGAATAACTATTAGAGGCACGAAGTGCCTCTATCCCTCTAGTTATTATAATATTAATAATATATATATATATATATACATATACATACATACATATATATATATATATATATATATATATATATATATATATATATATATATATATATATATTAGGAGAAACTCACTTACACTAGGAATATATGTGTGTATGCACGTGGAAGGAGGGATTCAATTATATTAGGAGTAATATTTGATAAAGTTATACCAATTAATAATTCATATTTAGTATTAAATTTCAAATATTAAATTATTAAATTAAAAGCTTTTATTATATAGATTAAGTTTATAATTTTTTATAAAATTTAAAAATTATTTAATATTTTGTTAGATAAACTCATATTAACCTATAACAAGTTTCACGCTATAATAATCAATAAAACTTTAAAATTATATGATACTTCATTACAAAATTTAAACTTATGTAATGAAGTATTATATAGCTCTAAACTGTTGTAAAAATTTGGTAACTTAATCTATTAATTAAGAATTTTTTATTTAATACTTTGATTGTTAAAATTCAATGTAAAATGAGTCATATTGAGAGTAACTCTACCTATACTTACTCTTAGAGGCATTTGGTACATGAAAAACCTTTTCATGTATAGGAATCATGATTCATAGAAATCATAAAAATCTATTGATCAGTCATAAATATTTCTGATAATATTTTTAAATGTTACATGAAAATTAAGGATTTTTATTACATTAAATAAGTCAATAAAATTATCATAACATTTTTATCGCATTAAAATTTTATTTTTACCTCAAAAAAATAGTTTATCATCTTTGTAATCTTTTTTATTTTAATTTTTTTTTAAAATTTTGTTTATATGTCATATTCTTTTAGTTTCAATCTACTTTTGCGATTTATACGAATATTTCTCTTTCTATGAATTTGCTGTTATAAATGGGATTCATTTGGGTGAGAAATTTAATTTTTCATTAAATACAATTAAGATCAATCTATTTATAAAAATATTATATAAGATAACACGAGTGATAATGAGTTAATTAGTCTCGTTTTGTCCCACCTTGCTCTCAACCTGTGAAAAATGTTATAGGCCGAATTCACCATCTCACATAGGGAAAGGTTGGCCGTCAAGAACTGTTCTTTATTCTATTTTATCATTAATTCAAGTTGATAAATTAACTTATCACAGTAACTAAAAAACTAATTAAAGGATCATAAGATAAATTTGTCTTTCAATTTTAATATTATAATACAAAAATATTGAACTACAAATTAATAATATATATATATATATATATTTCTCTTCCTCATACAAATATTGTGAAGATGAGGTTGTGTGGTGTGCGACTATGACTTTGAGTTTGAGTAGTTTTGTTCTACACATTTTCGTGAGAATAAGAACCTTTACAGTTAAATTCGAAAACCTTAGCTTTCCCTCACACATTATAAAATAAAAATAAATTAAAAATAATATTTAAAAATTAAACAAATTAGCAAGCAATCAACCCTCTCCATCCTACAATTTGGTCCAGCATGTTGGTGGGGTAGGCAAGAGACATGGTCAGTCTTGGGATTGGTTGTGATGCAACCATTTAGGACCATGCATAAATGGAGTCCAATTTTTTTTTTAAATATATATAATTATATTATAATTAATATTTTAGTATGTACAGATTATATATTTATTATACGTAACTAAAAGTTATAATAAATTATATATAAAAATAAATATTATGTTTAAATACATAAATTATATTAAAATTTATAAATAGATATCTTTAAATATATAAATTTATAATAAACAATTTATATTATACCTTAATATTTTTTATTGATAATTCATTTTAAAATATTAAAATTTAATGTATAAATAATTAAATAAAAAAATTTGAATTAAATAAGAAGTTAACAAGATTTCTAAAAATCCTCTTATCAAATAGAAGTCCTTAAAATTTTTCTCGAGATTTATGTTTAATATATAAGGATTAATTTTATATTATGTTAAAAATAAATTAGATTATTGTCTTTTATATTTAAGTATAAAAATGTGATATGATTATCAAAAATTTTATCTTTTAGTTTTTTTATATATATTACATTCATAAAAGTATAAAATATATTTTTGGTCTCTATAAAATTTTTCAAAATTTGGTTTTAGTTTCTAAAAAATATTTTGGTTCTTTTAATTTGGAGATGCACCACTTTTAATCCTCAAAATTATTTTTAACACTCAAGTTTTCTAAAATCTTTAAAAGAATATTTTGATTAATTAAAAGGGTTCTATAAAATATTTTAGAGACTTTTAATAATTATAAGTGTTTTTAATTAAATAATAAATATTTGCAAAACAAATTGTACAATATTTATTAGAGAAAAATATATTTTTATGATATATTTTTATAATAAGTATTTGAAGAAAAATATGTATTTTTATTATAATTATTCAACTATTTTATTTTAATTATATTATGTTGGGAGAAATATATTTATTTTAAACTATATATTTGTTAATTATTAATTATTATATTTTATTTTAATTATTTGGGCTAATTTTAATAATTCTTTTAATTATTTTATATGTATATGGAAATATTATAAGGTTTTATAATTAAATGATTTATTTATTTTATTAAGTGTTGAAAGGATTTGTAATTGAGGTTAAAATGTTTTAACTGTTGGATTAGTGAGGAATTAAGGTTTTAAGAAGGGGTTATGATAGTTCTTTTATTTTTATGTTTCTCAATTCCTCTTTACAGTTCATGCTCTAAAGAACGTGAGGAAGAATCAAAGATTGTTGAAGATCACTTCGGAGATCCACATCCTTCATCTAGCCTTCACTAATGTAAAAGGAGTGTGTAGTCTCATTTTGGGCATGGGAGGTATGTTTGATAGTGGGATTGGCCTCAAATCCTATTGTCTATTTTGCATATGAGAGGTTTTCCCCCAAAAATGTGTCTTTGTGTTCTCAATTGCTCTTTGGTATTTCAATTAATGTTAATGATACATATATGTCTCTAATTTTGTGATTCGGATTGTAATTGTATGTTTTGGATTGCTTGTGGGTTTCTATGAGAATCCTAAATGGTTATTGTATGAATGGAGCAAGGTGAATATTTATGTTAATTGCATGAATACGAGAAATTGAGGTTGGATTTGTGTAATTGATGGCTTAATATAGTGATTATAGGTTTTTGATATATTATTTTATTGATTGATTATCAATTTCGATGAATTTTGAGGATATATGGGATGAGTTAAGAGGTACAAAGAATTCAAATTTGCATGTCAAATTTCGTCACAAGTGTGACTAGTAAGTCACGATCGTGACGCGTTTTGATCTTGACCCCTATTTCGTTTTCACCGAGTCGATCACATGCAAGCATGATTGGTGAGTCACGACTGTGATCCGTGAGTCCCAATTGTCACCCATGTTGTAGCTCATTTTTTCCATTCTTTTCTTGTCTTTTATCCCTTTAGATGTTTGATATTATGAATGGTTTGAGACACCTATATTAGTGTTTAGGAAAGAGAAATCATGAGAAAGGGCAGTTAGGAATAAATTATGATATGAGTTAATTGTTAACAACTTGAGGTATTTTGGTGATAGCGATGTCTAATGACTTAATGTGTGATATTAATAAGTGTGAGCTTGAGGCTTAGTGTTCCCACGTTGAGCATGAGATTCCACGCTTAGCGTGGGTCAACCAGAGAGTTAAAATTACTCTTTGACAGCCTTGCGTTGAGTGCCTAATCTAGGGCTGAGCGTCGATTTCTCTCTTATGCTTTTTTCCTTCTTTGTTTGATGAATTCTATTGGTGCAATGTGAATCTTGTGTTACTTCTCTCTTGTGATCTATGATATGCAATGATGTGAATTTCTTGAATTACTCAATGTTATCCTTTAACGAATGTAATTGATGATTATATGATGTGAGATAAAGTAATGGGGAGGAACGATATGATAATGAGACATGATAACGTGGTATGAGAATGTATAAAGTCTTGATTTACATGTACTATTTGCATAAATGTTTTTAAGGGTACGATATGGAATAAACTGTCAGGGAAGGCCCCCTTGTGTAAAATCTTGGAGATTAGTTTTTGGGGATAACTCGGTTTGTAAGTCTAAGTCTCAGTCTCACCCATTATATGCATGAGATGTATCTTGTGCAGCTTAGCTATCTTAACTAGATCCTAGTAGTATGTCTTTCTAGTTAAAAAGTGCAAAGGGTGTGACCCGGCATGTAGTCCTAGACTACTTTATATGTTGTTAGAGACAATGCATTATGTGATGTTTTACTAGCATCACATGCATGATAACATGTAATTCGTGCCCATTACATGTGCACTTTAATATTATATGTTAATTGATTTTGTAACGACCCGACAGGTCCTACACAAGACACTGAACACCGGAAACACTAGGCAGAAAGAACAAGTATATAAGTATAGGTTCTAGAATATAAATATATACAAAGTCCTACTCCGACTAGGGTTAGAGTGCCAAAACAACAATACCAAACAAAATACAACGCCAACCGCTACACCTAGTAGCTACTACAACAAAACAACAATAAAACATAGCCAGCTCCGCCTACCAACTGCCGACTCACCACGAACCAAACACTTATTCCTGTTCTGCTCCCGCACGTAATACGATCATAGCAGTCCAACCACAAGGAAACAGAAAAGGGTAAGCTAGTATAGAAAGAAACAACGTATAGCAAAATTCAAGTAACTAGAACAACTTCAACCGTCAACACAACAACATTCTACAATCCATCAATTTATACAACCAACCAGCAATTAGATATTAATGCGTCGTCACGCGTATCACCATGGAGATCTCCTACAACAACTCAGCCCTTTGGGCCTACAATAACTCAGCCCTTTAGGCCTACAACGACTCAGCCTTTAGGCCTACAACAACTCATCCCTTAGGCCTACAACAACTCAGCCCTTTAGGCCTACGACAACTCAGCCCTTAGGCCTACAACAACTCAGCCCTTAGGCCTACAACAACTCAATCAGTAAACAACACTGCACAACTATACAACTCAACACATCAACTTGCAACACAACACAACTACACCACTCAACATCAACTTGCAACACAACACAACTTTACTACTCATCATAAATCAACCAACATTATCTACTAGTTATCACGTATAGTTATCCACTTCAACTCAACTCAGCATAGAGCAACATAATTCAATACATAAAAGGAAATGTCTCATCTCCGCGCCTGGTGCCCTCGTAGTTGCGCCCAGCGCAGTACAACCAGAGAGCCCCAGGGGGCCAGCGCGCCCAGCGCAAGCATGCTCGCGCTCAGCGGGACTCAGCCAGAGAGCACAAGGCTCTCCCGCACTTGGCGCAATACCAACTGTGCCCAGCGCAGGCCAGGCAGAGACTCCAAGGAGTCTCACGCGCCCAGCGTACCTAACCCAGGGCTCAGCACGGGGAAGGCAGAGACCAAGGTGGTCTCGTGCCCAGCGCAATTCGAAATTGCGCCTAGCGCCCACAAGGCAGAGACTCCCAAGGAGTCTCACGCCCAGCGCGACAAGGGCCGCGCTCAGCGCAGCCTCAAGAGCCCAAAATCAAGTTACAACGGATATTGCGCCTAGCGTGGTCCAAGTCGCGCCCAGCGAGGGCCAACCAGAGACCCACATTCTCAAGCGCGCCCAGTGCACTCATCAAGGCGCTCAGCGAGCCTGGCTGGATGAGGTCCCCTGGTGGTCACGCGCCCAGCGCGATGAACAGCGTTCAACGCGAAACTCAGCTGCAACCTTACCAAGTTCGAAAATTTCCCAAACACCTGCAAAAGTCACTTTCCAGTACATGCAATCCAGCCAAAGTACCACATTTTCATCCGAGAGTCCAAAAACAACATCTTTTTCAACATGCAACCACAACTTCATCAAAAACCCCAAATTTATCAAAAACTCCAAAGACCCCAAAAACCCCATTTTTCAACAATTTCAACTTGAAATTCAACAATCACCAACCAACGAATGAGTTCTAGACTCAATCACAGCCAAACATAACTAAAATAACCAGCTTCCCTTACCTCGGGTGAAGATTCCGAGCTCCGAGAAGTGGAAGATGAAGAACGGAGGAGAAGAGGGATTTGGAGAAGAAGATGAAAGGAGCTCCGCACGGTTTCAACAAGAATTCCAACCTTCAATCAACACCTTTAGCCACCAAAACCACAAGCTCCAGAGTGAGAAGGGAGAAATCAAGAGTAAGAGTAAAAAGAGAGTGAGAGTGTCGGGAAAGGAAAAAGGAAAAGAAGAAGGGTCTCACAACCTCCCCAACAACAAGAGTTTTCGTCCCCGAAAACTGACTTACTTGGGAAGAAAACGGATACCGCTCCCTGCACTGCTGCTCCACCTCCCAAGTAGCCTCACCCGTAGCCGCATCCCACAACACCTTCACCAAAGCAATGGACTTGCCCCTCAACTCCTTCAGCTTATGATCAACCACTGCTACTGGTAACTTCTCAAAGGTCAGATTCTCCTTCACCGGTACATCATCCAACTCCACCACATGACTCGGATCATGAACGTACTTCCTCAGCTGGGAGACATGAAACACATCGTGTAGGTTTGAAAGAGACGGTGGCAAGGCCAGCCGATAGGCAACCGGACCCACAGGCTGTATTATCTTATAGGGACCCACGAACCTCAGTGTCAACTTCCTTGCCTTCAGCGCTCTACCCACACCAGAAGTCGGAGTCACCCTCAGAAACACATGCTCCCCTTCGGCAAACTCCAAAGGCTTCCTCCTCTTGTCAGCATACGACTTCTGCCTACTCTGAGCAGTCTTCATCCTCTCCTTAATCATCTTCACCTTCACAGTAGTCTGTAGGATTAGCTCCGGTCCCACAACCATTGACTCACCACTCTGATACCAGCACAGAGGAGTCCTACATCTCCTGCCATACAAGGCTTCAAACGGCACCATCCCAATACTAGCATGAAAGCTATTATTGTACGTAAATTCCACCAACGGTAGGACCTCCTCCCAGCTACCCAAGTGGTCCAACACACAAGCCCTCAGCAAATCTTCCAAGGACTGGATTGTCCTCTCTGACTGACCATCTGTCTAAGGATGATAAGCAGAACTCAGCTTCAACTTCGTGCCTAAGGCTTGGTGTAGACTCTGCCAAAATCTGGAAGTGAACCTTGGATCTCTGTATGAAATAATACTGGAAGGCAACCCGTGCAACCGTACTATTTCCCTCACATATAACTGCGTCAGCTTCTCCAAGGACCACTTGATGTTGACAGGCAAGAAATGTGCACATTTGGTCAACCGGTTGACAATCACCCAGATAGCATCACTATTCCTAGCTGACCTAGCCAACCCCACAATGAAATCCATAGTAATGCTATCCCACTTCCACACTGGAATCTCAATCTGCTGCATCAACCCACTCGGCTTCTGATGCTCAACCTTCGCCTTCTGACAGGTCAGATAGGCCGCCACATACTTAGCTATCTCCCTCTTCATACCAGACCACCAGAAAGTCTTCTTGAGGTCCTGGTACATCTTAGTCATACCTGGATGTATGCTAAGTCTACTCTTGTGGCCTTCCTCCAACACAGCTCTCTTCAGCTCAACATCCTGAGGCAGGCAAATTTTGCCCTTGTACCTCAAGATTCCATCTCCTCCCAACTCAAAGCCAATCGCCTTCTCGGTACCCAGTAAACCCAGAAGTTTCACCAACTTGGCATCCTGCAACTACTTGAGTCCAACCTGCCTTAAGAACTCATTAGTTATGGTAATTGCCCCACAACTAATGTGATCTTAAGCTAACTCCACACAGAGATTTAAATTCCTGAACTTCTCCACCAACTCCAGCTCCTTCACCATCATCCCAGACATGTGAATGGTTTTCCTGCTCAGTGCATCCGCTACAACATTGGCCTTGCCAGGATGATACATCAACTGAAAATCATAGTCCTTTAGAAACTCCATCCACCGTCTCTGCCTCATGTTCAACTCCTTCTGATCAAACAGGTACTTCAAACTCTTATGATCACTGAAGACACTGAACTGAGCACCAAACAGATAATGTTGCCATATCTTCAAGGCAAAAACAACAGCTGCCAACTCCAAGTCATGAGTGGGATAATTCCTCTCATGGTTCTTCAGTTGCCTTGAAGCATATGCCACCACTTTCTCGTGTTGCATCAGCACACACCCAAGACCCTGGTGAGAGGCATCACAGTACACATCAAAGGGTTCACCAGAATCCGGCAACACCAACACAGGAGAAGTAGTCAACCTCCTCTTCAACTCCTCAAAACTTCACTCACAGGCATCTGTCCAAATGAACGGCTGCTCCTTCCTCGTCAACTGGGTCAGAGGCGCTACTATCCTGGAGAATCCCTCAATGGACCGCCGATAATAACCCGCCAGACCCACGAAGCTCCGAATGTCAATGACAGTCCTCGGACGCTCCCACTGCAGCACCGACTCCACCTTAGCCGAATCAACAGCAATCCCCTCCGCTGAAATCACGTGGCCCAAGAACTTCACCTCATTCAACCAAAACTCACATTTTGAAAGCTTAGCATACAATTGCTTCGCCTTCAAAATCTCCAGCACCAACCTCAAGTGCTCTCCATGTTCTTCCCGGGTTCTTGAATAAATCAAGATATCGTCAATGAATACCACCACGAATTTATCCAAGAACGGCCGGAAGATCCTGTTCATGTAATCCATGAATACTGCAGGGGCGTTGGTCACACCAAACGACATCACGACATACTCATAGTGACCATACCTAGTCCTGAAAGCAGTCTTCGGTATGTCACCCTCCTTCACCCTGATCTGGTGGTAACCCGACCTTAAGTCAATCTTCAAGAAAACGGATGCTCCCTTAAGCTGATCCATTAAGTCATCTATCCGTGGCAGTGGATATTTGTTCTTAATGGTCAACTTATTCAACTGCCGGTAATCCACACAAAGTCGACTACCTCCATCCTTTTTCTTCACCAATAACACCGGAGCACCCCACGGCGAGACGCTTGGCCGCACCAACTGCTTCTCCAATAGGTCTTCCAACTGACCCTTCAACTCAACCAACTCAGCAGGAGCCATCCTATAGGGAGCCACCGACACTGGCCCCGCTCCTGGGACCAAGTCAATGCTAAACTCCATCTCCCTAACCGGAGGCAACCCAGGCACCTCATCTGGAAACACCTCAGCAAAATCCCGCACCACCTCAATTTCAGAAATAGCCCGCTCGGTCTCAACACTTAACGCCGCAAGTAGAAGACAACACTCTGCCTCATCTCTTAACAAGGATTCAGCTTGGCTAGCTGAAATCAACAACTCATCCTCCTCTTGAGGAAAGATCAACCGCTTATTGGCACAATCTATAAGGACACGATTGGTAGATAACCAATCCATCCCTAAGATTATGTCAATATCAACTAAAGGCAAACAAATCAAGTTTACCTTATACCTCTTCCCATTCACATCAATAGGGCAACCAACACACAACTCAGAAGCAACTACTGAAGCAGACGCGGGCGTCGACACTAGCATTCTCAACCCCAGATCACACACAGGTACACCCAGCATAGCAACACAAGCATAAGAGATAAAGGAGTGGGAAGCTCCAGAATCAAACAAAAACACCACATCCTAACCAGCAGCTCGACCCTTCCCCTTCACAAGATCAGAAGAAGTCGAAGCCTCAGCACCTATCAAAGCAAAGACCCTACCAGCTGTGGTGGGTCTGTCACCCCTCTGAGCATCTCCTCTCTGAGCACCACTCCTCTGAGCATTCCTCTCTGGTCTGGTCCTGGCGGGGCAGTTGAAAGATACATGGCCCATCTGTTGGCATCTGAAACACTGATTCTCTGTGTGGGGACAATCCCTGATCATATGGGACCGTCCACACCTGTAACATCTCAGGGCAGCACCTCCACCCTGTCCTCCACCACCAGCAGCACCAGAAGGTTGCCTGATGACAGGACCCCCTTGATGTGGTTGGGGCCTATCATACGGCTTCTTCTGATTTCCTCCCTTCTTGGACCCGGATGGCCCCTCAGCAGTCTTCACCCCGCGGTTACCACCTTCCAACCGCTCAACCACCTTCGCCTTCTCCACCAAGGCTGGAAATTCAATGATGGTCATAGGCACCACCACTCTCTTCAGATCATATTTCAATCCCTCAGCAAACTTCCGACACTTCCAAGCCTCGGCGATGCCTTGCGAATAAAAATGAGCTAGGTGCTCGAATTTCATCGCATATTCAGAAACGGTCATCCCTCCTTGGTGTAAGCGCATAAACTCAGCTTCCTTGGCATGCCTCACACTCTCAGGGAAATACTTCTCCAAGAACATCCTTCTGAAACACTCCCAGTCCACAACCACCCCTCTGGCAGTCAGCATATGATGGGTACCCCTCCACCAATGCTCGGCTTCTCCAATAAGCATGTACACCACGTATGCTAGCCTCCGCTCTTGAGAACATCCCAAAACAGCGAAGATCTTCTCAAGCTCACAAATCCAGTGGTCAGCCACCTCTGGATCTGCCTCCCCCTTGAACTGAGGAGGATGGCACTTCCGGAACTCAGCCAGGTCCCGGCTCTTCTGTGACCCAGTGGGCCTTGCTGCACCAGCTGCAGCTCTCTCCGCCTCTATCCTAGCAAAATAGGCATTTTGCTGTTGCATAGCCATGGCCATCATCTCCATGGCCCGGGCTATCTGTTCGTTGGCTCTAGAAATTGTCTAAAAAAGCAACAACACTTTTAGCAACAATATCTAAACCAAACAACAATTCAACAATACAACAAAACACCACAACAATCAACACAGCAATCAACACATCAAGACATCACAACTCAGAGTTAGCACAACAAAAGCCTAAAGGAACCACCCCCAAAGAGTGTCCACTAGACTCGACCTGCTTTGATACCACTAAAGTGTAACGACCCGACAGGTCCTGCACAAGACACTGAACACCGGAAACACTAGGCAGAAAGAACAAGTATACAAGTATAGGTTCTAGAATATAAATATATACAAAGTCCTACTCCGACTAGGGTTAGAGTGCCAAAACAACAATACCAAACAAAATACAACGCCAACCGCTACACCTAGTAGCTACTACAACAAAACAACAATAAAACATAGCCAGCTCCGCCTACCAGCTGCCGACTCACCACGAACCAAACACCTATTCCTGTTCTGCTCCCGCACGTAATACGATCATAGCAGTCCAACCACAAGGAAACAGAAAAGGGTAAGTGTTGAGATTTCCGTTGAAGTACTTTTGTTATAATTGAAATTTAGTTTAATTCTATCAACGGTCTCAAACACGGCAAGTATACCGGCCGTTCAAGTAGTAAAAATATCGTATCCACAGGGATTAGAAGGTAAAATAAGCATTTATTGACTATTCGTGACTAAAGAATAATTCCAATTTATAGTTTGTCATGTAAATGTGAGATGAAGAGCATGACTATTGGAATGTTAAAACTATAAAGAGATTAGTTTTAGAATGGGAAAGAGTAGAAATGGGATAATGGTATTGTGAGGCTGTGGGGGTCAGATTTCACCGAACGTAACACTAATGTATCCTTAATCTCTTGTTAAATTCATTGCTTAGTCAACCCAATAGTTTACTCAAACCTAATCCCTTAGAGCAAGAGCCTAGGTGCGGATATTGAATATCAATCCCTTGAGTACCCAATACCTACACCCGCATTACGGGCTAGGGTTTAAGACTACTAATGGGTCAAGCTCTATCCCTAGATACAATCTCCACTAGGCATATGTTCCAGAACTAATTTCAAAGGTATTTCCCAATACTCAATGGAACCTTAAATCATGCAAAGGGTGATCAATCCAAAGCAAGCATTAAGCAAAGAAACAAACACAACAATGAATGAAACAACAAATATATATATCATTGAAAACGTAAGGATTACAATAGAGTATGTTGGCTACATCTAACCCCACAAAATGGGTGAAACCACTCAACAAAGAGGGCAAATACAAAATAGAGATGAAAGGAGGATGAAGAACCGAAGGAAAGACCCACACACGAACGGCTCCAAGCTCCGGGAATCCCTTCCACAGCTCCCAAAACGCGCCCAATGTGTGAATGGGGGGAAAGAACCCCGAAAATGGCTTCAAATACGAGCCTGGGAGATCAGATTAGGGTTCCGCGCCCGGCGCACAATTCTTCGCGCCCGGCGCAAGTTCTTCCAGAGAAGTCAAGCACTCTCTGTCTCAACACAAGCCCGGCGCAATTCCTTTTGCGCCCGGCTTAATTCCTTTTGCGCCCGGCTTAATTCCTTTTGCGCCCGGCTTAATTCCTGGCAGAGATGAAATACTCTGTTTTTGTCACGCCCAGCGCAGGTTATATTGAGCCCGGCGCAGAGCCTCTTCTCTGCTCCTTAGCTTCTTAGGTTTCCAATCCTAAGAGTCTTCAACTTTCCACTCTTCTTCAATACCTGCACAAAAAATGAGGTGGATTAAGGTATTGTTAGATGAATTTGGGTTAGTTATATCTGCACACAAAATGAACCAAAAAGAGAACAATTATATTGCAATGGTTCAAAGGATGAGTGGAATTTGTTCAATAAGTCTAATCCAAAAAGAGGTAAAATTGAGACTTAACAACTCCCCCAAACTTAGAACCTTGCTTGTCCTCAAGCAAAAGGTAATTAATCTAGCAGATAACAAGCAATGCAAGTGAGTCAATTTCTACATCCTAGTTTACTTGTATCTTCTTTTCGCAAGCATGAACCTCAGATGAATTTCCAATCACAATTATTGCAATAGAACATGACAAGGTGCAAACAAAGGTTTCAAAAGAGATCAAAGAGCTGAGAAGAGTAATGACTATCTGTGTATGCATCCTCACTAGGAAAATGTTTCTCTCTATGCACACTAGTGTATCAGGGTGAGTGTTTCTCTCTAGTCTACTACTCACGCCACATAATTCAACTTTGCTCTTCGTTTCCAAATGAAACCAGTGGTAAAACAAATGCAGACACTTATCACAAGGTCTTTATTAGGGCAATCTGGGTCAAGCAGGGTCAAGCGGTAGCAGTTTTATGGTTTTTCGAAGATTGAAGGTGCTATAGCTTAAGAGAGCAAATAAGATTTTACAATGATGTCCCTCTCCATACCCCATTACAACAATTAAGCACATGCCCCTAACCGGATCCAAGCCATTAGCCTTATTGTTTTTGTTTTGCTTTTTGTTTTTTGTTTTTTGTTTTTTTTTTGTTTTGTTTTTTTTTGTTTTGTTTTTTTTTGTTTTTTGTTTTTTGTTTTTTGTTTTTTTTTTTTTGTAATGGCTGACCACATACTTTCTTCTTCCCAAATTTCCTCATTCTTCAACTCTCCCAAACTTATTTGATGTCATCATTTTGCTCTCTTAACCAAAGCAAAGGTTATGGTTAAATTTTCTATGGTTTGGGATAAGTGGAAGGTGTGGTGTTTAGGCTTATGAAGGTATGGGTCAAGTGAAAAGTGGGGATGGCTTTTTGGCTTAGAAGGTTAACAAAATATGGAAATATAAATGCCTTGATCATATAAATGCACAACATAAGCAAACCACCAGGGAAACTCAAGCAAAGTCTATCATGCAACTTAAGTGTAGTTTACTCATTGGTGTTTGGGCTCAAACCTCACCCGGCTATGCATCCACAAACTATCAAACTCAGCTCAGTTCTATGATCAACATTGAAACCCGTATGCAACTAGTCATGAACTAAAGATCTAATGTGACTTGAAAATGTCTAAGGTACACACACCATAAACATCAAGCAAACTATAATCCAGAATCGATCACAAGCAGAACAAGTATCAACAAGATTAAAAACCATGCTAAGGCAGACTATTCACAAAAGAACCAACAAAGTAATCATCAAAAAGACTATATATAAAAATAGTTAAATACTGAAAATAAAAGACAGAAGAATAAATTGCAATAGACAAAGGTAAACTAAGGTAGGCTCCATCTGCTTCCATCTATGGGGTCTGGTCATCATCATCTCCAAGAGCTGCTCCACCATCATCAACTCCATCAACCTCAGCAGCTCCACTCCCCCAAACTTAGGAGCCTGGTCCCCAGGCCAACCAGTATACGCCTGAAAGTCCTAGTAACCAGAAGTGGTGAAAGAGTATAATCATGAAAGAACATGGTGAGCATAAAAATTAAACACAGTGATGACCATGCAGTTATAACCAAGATGAAGAACATCCTTAGACCAAAATTAAGCACAACAAACAAACACAAAGAAGCATGATTGAAAATAGATAAACATGGGGTATCAGGAGAGTGCGCGCCGGGCGCGACACAGGCGCGCCGGACTTGTTATCAGTAAAAAAATAATAGAGGTTTCAACTCTGATATCGCGCCGGGCATGACTGATGTCGCGCTGAGCGCAATTCCAATTGTGCCCGGCGTGGTGGTTCCAGAGACCATAATTCGAGTCTTGCGCTGGGCGCGAGGTAAATCGCGCCGGGCGCGTAACCCTGATATGGTCAGTTTTGCCTAAATTTGCTTTGAAAGGAGGCCTTATAACCACCTGGAAACAGAGTTACCTCATCTCTCACGCTCCAAACAAAATGCACCCTATATTTACTCATTCAAACATGATTCAAACACTTAACAATTAACACAGACAACACATAACACAAACAGCATGTAACACAAAACATATATACATATAAACAGAACAAGTCACAAATAGCTATAAATACTAAATCGCCATTCTAATCCCCGGCAACGGCGCCAAAAACTTGTTGAGATTTCCGTTGAAGTACTTTTGTTATAATTGAAATTTAGTTTAATTTTATCAACGGTCTCAAACACGGCAAGTATACCGGCCGTTCAAGTAGTAAAAATATCGTATCCACAGGGATTAGAAGGTAAAATAAGCATTTATTGACTATTCGTGACTAAAGAATAATTCCAATTTATAGTTTGTCATGTAAATGTGAGATGAAGAGCATGACTATTGGAATGTTAAAACTATAAAGAGATTAGTTTTAGAATGGGAAAGAGTAGAAATGGGATAATGGTATTGTGAGGCTGTGGGGGTCAGATTTCACCGAACGTAACACTAATGTATCCTTAATCTCTTGTTAAATTCATTGCTTAGTCAACCCAATAGTTTACTCAAACCTAATCCCTTAGAGCAAGAGCCTAGGTGCGGATATTGAATATCAATCCCTTGAGTACCCAATACCTACACCCGCATTACGGGCTAGGGTTTAAGACTACTAATGGGTCAAGCTCTATCCCTAGATACAATCTCCACTAGGCATATGTTCCAGAACTAATTTCAAAGGTATTTCCCAATACTCAATGGAACCTTAAATCATGCAAAGGGTGATCAATCCAAAGCAAGCATTAAGCAAAGAAACAAACACAACAATGAATGAAACAACAAATATATATATCATTGAAAACGTAAGGATTACAATAGAGTATGTTGGCTACATCTAACCCCACAAAATGGGTGAAACCACTCAACAAAGAGGGCAAATACAAAATAGAGATGAAAGGAGGATGAAGAACCGAAGGAAAGACCCACACACGAACGGCTCCAAGCTCCGGGAATCCCTTCCACAGCTCCCAAAACGCGCCCAATGTGTGAATGGGGGGAAAGAACCCCGAAAATGGCTTCAAATACGAGCCTGGGAGATCAGATTAGGGTTTCGCGCCCGGCGCACAATTCTTCGCGCCCGGCGCAAGTTCTTCCAGAGAAGTCAAGCACTCTCTGTCTCAACACAAGCCCGGCGCAATTCCTTTTGCGCCCGGCTTAATTCCTTTTGCGCCCGGCTTAATTCCTTTTGCGCCCGGCTTAATTCCTGGCAGAGATGAAATACTCTGTTTTTGTCACGCCCAGCGCAGGTTATATTGAGCCCGGCGCAGAGCCTCTTCTCTGCTCCTTAGCTTCTTAGGTTTCCAATCCTAAGAGTCTTCAACTTTCCACTCTTCTTCAATACCTGCACAAAAAATTAGGTGGATTAAGGTATTGTTAGATGAATTTGGGTTAGTTATATCTGCACACAAAATGAACCAAAAAGAGAACAATTATATTGCAATGGTTCAAAGGATGAGTGGAATTTGTTCAATAAGTCTAATCCAAAAAGAGGTAAAATTGAGACTTAACAACTCCCCCAAACTTAGAACCTTGCTTGTCCTCAAGCAAAAGGTAATTAATCTAGCAGATAACAAGCAATGCAAGTGAGTCAATTTCTACATCCTAGTTTACTTGTATCTTCTTTTCGCAAGCATGAACCTCAGATGAATTTCCAATCACAATTATTGCAATAGAACATGACAAGGTGCAAACAAAGGTTTCAAAAGAGATCAAAGAGCTGAGAAGAGTAATGACTATCTGTGTATGCATCCTCACTAGGAAAATGTTTCTCTCTATGCACACTAGTGTATCAGGGTGAGTGTTTCTCTCTAGTCTACTACTCACGCCACATAATTCAACTTTGCTCTTCGTTTCCAAATGAAACCAGTGGTAAAACAAATGCAGACACTTATCACAAGGTCTTTATTAGGGCAATCTGGGTCAAGCAGGGTCAAGCGGGTAGCAGTTTTATGGTTTTTCAAAGATTGAAGGTGCTATAGCTTAAGAGAGCAAATAAGATTTTACAATGATGTCCCTCTCCATACCCCATTACAACAATTAAGCACATGCCCCTAACCGGATCCAAGCCATTAGCCTTATTGTTTTTGTTTTGCTTTTTGTTTTTTGTTTTTTGTTTTTTTTTTGTTTTGTTTTTTTTTTGTTTTGTTTTTTTTTGTTTTTTGTTTTTTGTTTTTTGTTTTTTTTTTTTTGTAATGGCTGACCACATACTTTCTTCTTCCCAAATTTCCTCATTCTTCAACTCTCCCAAACTTATTTGATGTCATCATTTTGCTCTCTTAACCAAAGCAAAGGTTATGGTTAAATTTTCTATGGTTTGGGATAAGTGGAAGGTGTGGTGTTTAGGCTTATGAAGGTATGGGTCAAGTGAAAAGTGGGGATGGCTTTTTGGCTTAGAAGGTTAACAAAATATGGAAATATAAATGCCTTGATCATATAAATGCACAACATAAGCAAACCACCAGGGAAACTCAAGCAAAGTCTATCATGCAACTTAAGTGTAGTTTACTCATTGGTGTTTGGGCTCAAACCTCACCCGGCTATGCATCCACAAACTATCAAACTCAGCTCAGTTCTATGATCAACATTGAAACCCGTATGCAACTAGTCATGAACTAAAGATCTAATGTGACTTGAAAATGTCTAAGGTACACACACCATAAACATCAAGCAAACTATAATCCAGAATCGATCACAAGCAGAACAAGTATCAACAAGATTAAAAACCATGCTAAGGCAGACTATTCACAAAAGAACCAACAAAGTAATCATCAAAAAGACTATATATAAAAATAGTTAAATACTGAAAATAAAAGACAGAAGAATAAATTGCAATAGACAAAGGTAAACTAAGGTAGGCTCCATCTGCTTCCATCTATGGGGTCTGGTCATCATCATCTCCAAGAGCTGCTCCACCATCATCAACTCCATCAACCTCAGCAGCTCCACTCCCCCAAACTTAGGAGCCTGGTCCCCAGGCCAACCAGTATACGCCTGAAAGTCCTAGTAACCAGAAGTGGTGAAAGAGTATAATCATGAAAGAACATGGTGAGCATAAAAATTAAACACAGTGATGACCATGCAGTTATAACCAAGATGAAGAACATCCTTAGACCAAAATTAAGCACAACAAACAAACACAAAGAAGCATGATTGAAAATAGATAAACATGGGGTATCAGGAGAGTGCGCGCCGGGCGCGACACAGGCGCGCCGGACTTGTTATCAGTAAAAAAATAATAGAGGTTTCAACTCTGATATCGCGCCGGGCATGACTGATGTCGCGCTGAGCGCAATTCCAATTGTGCCCGGCGTGGTGGTTCCAGAGACCATAATTCGAGTCTTGCGCTGGGCGCGAGGTAAATCGCGCCGGGCGCGTAACCCTGATATGGTCAGTTTTGCCTAAATTTGCTTTGAAAGGAGGCCTTATAACCACCTGGAAACAGAGTTACCTCATCTCTCACGCTCCAAACAAAATGCACCCTATATTTACTCATTCAAACATGATTCAAACACTTAACAATTAACACAGACAACACATAACACAAACAGCATGTAACACAAAACATATATACATATAAACAGAACAAGTCACAAATAGCTATAAATACTAAATCGCCATTCTAATCCCCGGCAACGGCGCCAAAAACTTGTTGAGATTTCCGTTGAAGTACTTTTGTTATAATTGAAATTTAGTTTAATTTTATCAACGGTCTCAAACACGGCAAGTATACCGGCCGTTCAAGTAGTAAAAATATCGTATCCACAGGGATTAGAAGGTAAAATAAGCATTTATTGACTATTCGTGACTAAAGAATAATTCCAATTTATAGTTTGTCATGTAAATGTGAGATGAAGAGCATGACTATTGGAATGTTAAAACTATAAAGAGATTAGTTTTAGAATGGGAAAGAGTAGAAATGGGATAATGGTATTGTGAGGCTGTGGGGGTCAGATTTCACCGAACGTAACACTAATGTATCCTTAATCTCTTGTTAAATTCATTGCTTAGTCAACCCAATAGTTTACTCAAACCTAATCCCTTAGAGCAAGAGCCTAGGTGCGGATATTGAATATCAATCCCTTGAGTACCCAATACCTACACCCGCATTACGGGCTAGGGTTTAAGACTACTAATGGGTCAAGCTCTATCCCTAGATACAATCTCCACTAGGCATATGTTCCAGAACTAATTTCAAAGGTATTTCCCAATACTCAATGGAACCTTAAATCATGCAAAGGGTGATCAATCCAAAGCAAGCATTAAGCAAAGAAACAAACACAACAATGAATGAAACAACAAATATATATATCATTGAAAACGTAAGGATTACAATAGAGTATGTTGGCTACATCTAACCCCACAAAATGGGTGAAACCACTCAACAAAGAGGGCAAATACAAAATAGAGATGAAAGGAGGATGAAGAACCGAAGGAAAGACCCACACACGAACGGCTCCAAGCTCCGGGAATCCCTTCCACAGCTCCCAAAACGCGCCCAATGTGTGAATGGGGGGAAAGAACCCCGAAAATGGCTTCAAATACGAGCCTGGGAGATCAGATTAGGGTTCCGCGCCCGGCGCACAATTCTTCGCGCCCGGCGCAAGTTCTTCCAGAGAAGTCAAGCACTCTCTGTCTCAACACAAGCCCGGCGCAATTCCTTTTGCGCCCGGCTTAATTCCTTTTGCGCCCGGCTTAATTCCTTTTGCGCCCGGCTTAATTCCTTTTGCGCCCGGCTTAATTCCTGGCAGAGATGAAATACTCTGTTTTTGTCACGCCCAGCGCAGGTTATATTGAGCCCGGCGCAGAGCCTCTTCTCTGCTCCTTAGCTTCTTAGGTTTCCAATCCTAAGAGTCTTCAACTTTCCACTCTTCTTCAATACCTGCACAAAAAATGAGGTGGATTAAGGTATTGTTAGATGAATTTGGGTTAGTTATATCTGCACACAAAATGAACCAAAAAGAGAACAATTATATTGCAATGGTTCAAAGGATGAGTGGAATTTGTTCAATAAGTCTAATCCAAAAAGAGGTAAAATTGAGACTTAACAACTCCCCCAAACTTAGAACCTTGCTTGTCCTCAAGCAAAAGGTAATTAATCTAGCAGATAACAAGCAATGCAAGTGAGTCAATTTCTACATCCTAGTTTACTTGTATCTTCTTTTCGCAAGCATGAACCTCAGATGAATTTCCAATCACAATTATTGCAATAGAACATGACAAGGTGCAAACAAAGGTTTCAAAAGAGATCAAAGAGCTGAGAAGAGTAATGACTATCTGTGTATGCATCCTCACTAGGAAAATGTTTCTCTCTATGCACACTAGTGTATCAGGGTGAGTGTTTCTCTCTAGTCTACTACTCACGCCACATAATTCAACTTTGCTCTTCGTTTCCAAATGAAACCAGTGGTAAAACAAATGCAGACACTTATCACAAGGTCTTTATTAGGGCAATCTGGGTCAAGCAGGGTCAAGCGGTAGCAGTTTTATGGTTTTTCAAAGATTGAAGGTGCTATAGCTTAAGAGAGCAAATAAGATTTTACAATGATGTCCCTCTCCATACCCCATTACAACAATTAAGCACATGCCCCTAACCGGATCCAAGCCATTAGCCTTATTGTTTTTGTTTTGCTTTTTGTTTTTTGTTTTTTGTTTTTTTTTTGTTTTGTTTTTTTTTGTTTTGTTTTTTTTTGTTTTTTGTTTTTTGTTTTTTGTTTTTTTTTTTTTTGTAATGGCTGACCACATACTTTCTTCTTCCCAAATTTCCTCATTCTTCAACTCTCCCAAACTTATTTGATGTCATCATTTTGCTCTCTTAACCAAAGCAAAGGTTATGGTTAAATTTTCTATGGTTTGGGATAAGTGGAAGGTGTGGTGTTTAGGCTTATGAAGGTATGGGTCAAGTGAAAAGTGGGGATGGCTTTTTGGCTTAGAAGGTTAACAAAATATGGAAATATAAATGCCTTGATCATATAAATGCACAACATAAGCAAACCACCAGGGAAACTCAAGCAAAGTCTATCATGCAACTTAAGTGTAGTTTACTCATTGGTGTTTGGGCTCAAACCTCACCCGGCTATGCATCCACAAACTATCAAACTCAGCTCAGTTCTATGATCAACATTGAAACCCGTATGCAACTAGTCATGAACTAAAGATCTAATGTGACTTGAAAATGTCTAAGGTACACACACCATAAACATCAAGCAAACTATAATCCAGAATCGATCACAAGCAGAACAAGTATCAACAAGATTAAAAACCATGCTAAGGCAGACTATTCACAAAAGAACCAACAAAGTAATCATCAAAAAGACTATATATAAAAATAGTTAAATACTGAAAATAAAAGACAGAAGAATAAATTGCAATAGACAAAGGTAAACTAAGGTAGGCTCCATCTGCTTCCATCTATGGGGTCTGGTCATCATCATCTCCAAGAGCTGCTCCACCATCATCAACTCCATCAACCTCAGCAGCTCCACTCCCCCAAACTTAGGAGCCTGGTCCCCAGGCCAACCAGTATACGCCTGAAAGTCCTAGTAACCAGAAGTGGTGAAAGAGTATAATCATGAAAGAACATGGTGAGCATAAAAATTAAACACAGTGATGACCATGCAGTTATAACCAAGATGAAGAACATCCTTAGACCAAAATTAAGCACAACAAACAAACACAAAGAAGCATGATTGAAAATAGATAAACATGGGGTATCAGGAGAGTGCGCGCCGGGCGCGACACAGGCGCGCCGGACTTGTTATCAGTAAAAAAATAATAGAGGTTTCAACTCTGATATCGCGCCGGGCATGACTGATGTCGCGCTGAGCGCAATTCCAATTGTGCCCGGCGTGGTGGTTCCAGAGACCATAATTCGAGTCTTGCGCTGGGCGCGAGGTAAATCGCGCCGGGCGCGTAACCCTGATATGGTCAGTTTTGCCTAAATTTGCTTTGAAAGGAGGCCTTATAACCACCTGGAAACAGAGTTACCTCATCTCTCACGCTCCAAACAAAATGCACCCTATATTTACTCATTCAAACATGATTCAAACACTTAACAATTAACACAGACAACACATAACACAAACAGCATGTAACACAAAACATATATACATATAAACAGAACAAGTCACAAATAGCTATAAATACTAAATCGCCATTCTAATCCCCGGCAACGGCGCCAAAAACTTGTTGAGATTTCCGTTGAAGTACTTTTGTTATAATTGAAATTTAGTTTAATTTTATCAACGGTCTCAAACACGGCAAGTATACCGGCCGTTCAAGTAGTAAAAATATCGTATCCACAGGGATTAGAAGGTAAAATAAGCATTTATTGACTATTCGTGACTAAAGAATAATTCCAATTTATAGTTTGTCATGTAAATGTGAGATGAAGAGCATGACTATTGGAATGTTAAAACTATAAAGAGATTAGTTTTAGAATGGGAAAGAGTAGAAATGGGATAATGGTATTGTGAGGCTGTGGGGGTCAGATTTCACCGAACGTAACACTAATGTATCCTTAATCTCTTGTTAAATTCATTGCTTAGTCAACCCAATAGTTTACTCAAACCTAATCCCTTAGAGCAAGAGCCTAGGTGCGGATATTGAATATCAATCCCTTGAGTACCCAATACCTACACCCGCATTACGGGCTAGGGTTTAAGACTACTAATGGGTCAAGCTCTATCCCTAGATACAATCTCCACTAGGCATATGTTCCAGAACTAATTTCAAAGGTATTTCCCAATACTCAATGGAACCTTAAATCATGCAAAGGGTGATCAATCCAAAGCAAGCATTAAGCAAAGAAACAAACACAACAATGAATGAAACAACAAATATATATATCATTGAAAACGTAAGGATTACAATAGAGTATGTTGGCTACATCTAACCCCACAAAATGGGTGAAACCACTCAACAAAGAGGGCAAATACAAAATAGAGATGAAAGGAGGATGAAGAACCGAAGGAAAGACCCACACACGAACGGCTCCAAGCTCCGGGAATCCCTTCCACAGCTCCCAAAACGCGCCCAATGTGTGAATGGGGGGAAAGAACCCCGAAAATGGCTTCAAATACGAGCCTGGGAGATCAGATTAGGGTTCCGCGCCCGGCGCACAATTCTTCGCGCCCGGTGCAAGTTCTTCCAGAGAAGTCAAGCACTCTCTGTCTCAACACAAGCCCGGCGCAATTCCTTTTGCGCCCGGCTTAATTCCTTTTGCGCCCGGCTTAATTCCTTTTGCGCCCGGCTTAATTCCTGGCAGAGATGAAATACTCTGTTTTTGTCACGCCCAGCGCAGGTTATATTGAGCCCGGCGCAGAGCCTCTTCTCTGCTCCTTAGCTTCTTAGGTTTCCAATCCTAAGAGTCTTCAACTTTCCACTCTTCTTCAATACCTGCACAAAAAATGAGGTGGATTAAGGTATTGTTAGATGAATTTGGGTTAGTTATATCTGCACACAAAATGAACCAAAAAGAGAACAATTATATTGCAATGGTTCAAAGGATGAGTGGAATTTGTTCAATAAGTCTAATCCAAAAAGAGGTAAAATTGAGACTTAACAGTAAGCTAGTATAGAAAGAAACAACGTATAACAAAATTCAAGTAATTAGAACAACTTCAATCGTCAACACAACAACATTCTATTATCCATCAATTTATACAACCAACCAGCAATTAGATATTAATGCGTAGTCACGCGTATCACCTTGGAGATCTCCTACAACAACTCAGCCCTTTGGGCCTACAACAACTCAGCCCTTTAGGCCTACAACAACTCAGCCCTTAGGCCTACAACAACTCAGCCCTTTAGGCCTACGACAACTCAGCCCTTAGGCCTACAACAACTCAGCCCTTAGGCCTACAACAACTCAATCAGTAAACAACACTGCACAACTATACAACTCAACACATCAACTTGCAACACAACACAACTACACCACTCAACATCAACTTGCAACACAACACAACTTTACTACTCATCATAAATCAACCAACATTATCTACTAGTTATCACCTATATTTATCCACTTCAACTCAACTCAGCATAGAGCAACATAATTCAATACATAAAAGGAAATGTCTCATCTCCGCGCCCGGCGCCCTCGTAGTTGCGCCCAGCGCAGTACAACTAGAGAGCCCCAGGGGGCCAGCGCGCCCAGCGCAAGCATGCTCGCGCTCAGCGGGACTCAGCCAGAGAGCACAAGGCTCTCCCACGCTTGGCGCAATACCAACTGCGCCCAGCGCAGGCCAGGCAGAGACTCCAAGGAGTCTCACGCGCCCAGCGTACCTAACTCAGCGCTCAGCGCGGGGAAGGCAGAGACCACTCCTTGGTCTCGCGCCCAGCGCAATTCGGAATTGCGCCTAGCGCCCACAAGGCAGAGACTCCCAAGGAGTCTCACGCCCAGCGCGACAAGGGCCGCGCTCAGCGCAGCCTCAAGAGCCCAAAATCAAGTTACAACGGATATCGCGCCTAGCGCGGTCCAAGTCGCGCCCAACGAGGGCCAACCAGAGACCCACATTCTCAAGCGCGCCCAACGCACTCATCAAGGTGCTCAGCGAGCCTGGCTGAATGAGGTCCCCTGGTGGCCACGCGCCCAGCGCGATGAACAGCGCGAAGCGCGAAGCTCAGCTACAACCTTACCAAGTTCGAAAATTTCCCAAACACCTGCAAAAGTCACTTTCCAGTACATGCAATCCAGCCAAAGTATCACATTTTCATCCGAGAGTCCAAAAACAACATCTTTTTCAACATGCAACCACAACTTCATCAAAAACCCCAAATTTATCAAAAACTCCGAAGACCCCAAAAACCCCATTTTTCAACAATTTCAACTTGAAATTCAACAATCGCCAACCAATGAATGAGTTCTAGACTCAATCACAGCCAAACATAACTAAAATAACCAGCTTCCCTTATCTCGGGTGAAGATTCCGAGCTCCGAGAAGTGGAAGACGAAGAACGGAGGAGAAGAGGGATTTGGAGAAGAAGATAAAAGGAGGTCCGCACGGTTTCAACAAGAATTCCAACCTTCAATCAGCACCTTTAGCCACCAAAACCACAAGCTCCAAAGTGAGAAGGGAGAAATCAAGAGTAAGAGTAAAAAGAGAGTGAGAGTGTCGAGAAAGGAAAAAGGAAAAGAAGAAGGGTCTCACAGATTTTATGTCATTGGTGAGTAAAGTGTCATATTATTGTTAATTTGTCTATGTTATGTACATATATCTTTCTTGTTTATATTTGGCTATTTGATGTGTATTCCTATACCATGAACTAGAGTAAGATGTTTCTCACTCCCTTTCTTTTTGTGTTGTTTTCGTTGGTTACTGTGCAAGGACCATCAGTATGAGATTGAAGATGTTAGTGATGAAGCTTAGGCTTCAGTATTGAGTTTGCTTTGATAAGGCATGTAATATTAAGAAGTAAATAAGATTAGATTAGAATGTTTTTTTATTAATTTATTTTAGAAAATCTTAATTTTATTTATTTTATAATTTTCGTTGATTATGTTACTTTATTTTTACAAATATAATGCTCTCTAACTAAATATGTTAGTATTTAATTATTAAAAAATTATATTATTCAAATTTCATTATTTATATATTATAATATACAGATAAAAAATATCACATTTTATATTATAAATATTTATATATAAAGACTCATATCTATCATTTCTTATATAGTCGCAGTTTATAACATGTCAAGTCTACATTGGATATAAAACGTCTGCTCTAGTCTACTACACCAATTTTATTGTTAGCTGACAAACATACCTTCCGAACGACAATCCACTTTGTCATTCTAGACTTAAGCCATCGCACCTCCGGACATAGACCAAAACCGACGTTGTGTCATGTCTTCTATTGTTTATTAATTAGAATATATTTTTCTATAAATTTAATTTATATAATATTTTAAAATTAATAATCAAAAACTAATTTATAATAAGGAGTATCTATCGCACGTGTAGTGTCCATTCTCCATGATCTATTGTCCTCTTTGTATAATTATTTTATTTATATTGTAGTTTAGACAACGGAATAAAAAAAAGAACGGCCACCACTACTAGGTGATTCTTGTCAGTACACACGGGGAATTCATTGAAACTGCCTATGAAACAACTTCTGATAATCCCATGTTCTTGTCCTCTTTAATTCTTATTTATTTACTCATTAATTGAATTTGGATTTAATATTTTAATCATAAGTTGAACCTATTCAACCAATAAAGATACTTTAAAAAGAAAATAAAATTAGATCACACATTATGAAAATTGCATCCATTTTCTTGCGTATGAAAAAATACTCATCAACCATTATATCAACTACTATATCAATAAGTTTAATTATTGTATAAATAATTTAAATAAGTTTTAAATTATACATTTAATAATTATAATACATATGTATATATTACATATATTATTTTGTGACATCAATTACAAGTATATATATTATTTATATTTTTAATTTGTATTAATTTATATAATTTAATATGTAATTTTTTATATATATTTCTTCATATAAAATAAAAATAAAGATAATTTTAAATAAGATAAGAATTGAACTCAAGTGAATATAATTATTTAATATATATTTTTAGAGACTTTTTAAAATATAATATGAATTTATTGGAATTTATAAATATGAAATATATAATATAAATATTTTTATAAAAAAAATTAATAAAAATTATGTCTTTCAGTTCAACTAATTGTTAATTTATTCGTTTTTTATTCATTAATTCAATACTCTAACTGATTTCATAAGCTTCAATTTTTAAAAGTATTGGCAGCACCCAATCTTGTTGCGACGACTTGTAGATACTTAATAATTGATCATTTACTTACTTATGGTAATTAACTATTGTTAATAGTTATGAAACGTGCGTTGACGTAAAAGAATCGAATATAAATTACGTAATTTAATAAGAAAAGTTGATATAGTTAAATAAAATAAAAAGGTGAATTGAAATGATAGTGACTTATAGCACGGAGCAGGAGCAGGCTGAGAGTGACTTTGAGATTTCAAGTCTTTCTGTCTTTCTTTCTCCTTCTCGGAAGGCGCCATAACACTGTTTGGAAACAGTTGTCAGAACAGAACCTTAGTGCACATTGTTTGATAAAGATGCTTTCGGTATTTCAACACGAGAAACCTTCAAAATTTGTAACTGTCATTTTGGTCTAAAGAAAATATTTAGGTAGTGTTTGTTTCGGGAAAGTACTGTTCACGAGCAAAGAAAGGCGTGGAAAGTATCCGTTTGTTTTCCCTGATTTGGAACGAAGGAAAGGCGAAGAAAAGCGAGGAGAAGTACTGTTGCTCTCCTCGCACAAAAGGGAAGAAAGGAGGTGAAAGACACGTAGGATTTGTGAAAATTCGAAAATGCCCCTCCCATGCATGTGCCATGCAGCATAGGATAATCGATTATGGTTGACAGAATTTCGACGCTGGTGGTTGGTGTTGTTCACTGATTCTCCACGTTCTCCACGGGCTCCACGGGCTGGTGACTCATTCTCGACATTACGTGGCTGGTGGTGGCTGCTGGTGCGTGGCTGGTGGTGGCTAGTGGGTGTTGGTGGTGAGTGATTGTGGAAGGAGCTCCTCCATTGAAGGTAAGTTTGATCTCATTTGTATATATGAAGGAGCATAATCGATTATGGTTGGCCACATAATCGATTATGGCCTTGTATAATCGATTATGGGTGAGGCATAATCGATTATGCAGGGTATTTTCGCTGCCAGTGGAACCCGGAACGGCCCGTTCCAAAAATGCATTTTTATGAGAAATATGCAAAATCAGAACGGGCCGTTCCAGGTATGTCAATGAGACATGGCAAATGAGTCCAGAACGGCCGTTCCGGATTCGGAACGGGCCGTTCTGGGGTCATTAATTTGTTATTAATGATGGTTATTTAATACCGTTTATATATATATATATATATATAAAATATTAATATTTAATATATAATACCTTAAATTAAATATAATTATTTAATATTAATATTTAATATTTAATATATATATATATATAAATAAATTAAATATTTATTTAATTTATATATATAAATAAAATAATAATATTAAATATTAATATTTTTATGTTCTCACTTTGATATATATTAAAGTTCGGTTATATCACTCATCTACTTTGTAATGTTAAAAATTTGTTAATTTTTTAATTGATAAAAATTAACTTGTACAATTAACAAATGTATCTTTATTTCATTCTAATTTATGTTAATGATTTATCAATTTTTTTAATTTATTAATTAACTTTCAAAAAATTTATTGTACATTTTTTTTATACTAATAAAATTTTATTATTTAAATATTGACATCAAAAAGTGCAAATATAAAAAAAATTAAGTAATATATGTTTATAAAATTAAAATAATAACACTTTCATAAACATTAATAAAATAATGTTACAAAATATAATTATCATAATATATTTTGTTATTATTATTTATTATTATAAATATTATTATTTTCATTTTTATTAATCTTATTATTATTATTTATTATAATTAGTATCATTATTATTTATAATGATTCTTATTATTTTTCTAATATTTATTATTATTCTTATCATTATTTATTATTTTTTTAGTAAATAAACCCTATTAATATAATTTTATTGTAATTATTATTAATTACAATAAATAATATTATACTCATTTTTAATTCAAGGATAAAAGTGTAAATTATATATTCATCTATTAAATTTTTATTTTTTTATCTATCATTAAATTTAAAGCAAATATTTAAATCAATTTATTTTTAAATTAATATTTTATAATATTTTTAGTTAAAATTTATATATTTATCTTTTAATTATAATAATTATAAACTTTTTTAACTTAAGGGCAAAATAGTAATCTTTCACAATTATCAATTAAAAAATTTATTTTTATCTATCACATCAATTAATTCATTCACAAACTTTCACAAACTTTCTCTATATTTTTCACTCACTTTCCCTTAATTCAAACAACTTCGCTTTTTACTCACTTTTCCTTTAAATCTCTCCTTTTTCACTCCCCTTTTCCATCTTCAAATTCAAACATAGCCTTAGGACATGAATGATGAAACACGTTTTGGTCCAACTAAAGTTTTCGGGTCAGCATGTCAGACTAAGAAACAAAATTAGTATTCACCTGCGTCAGTCATAAATAATTGATATCGTAAGTCTCATTCCCTGCTGTTGCTTGTCTCGTATTTGAAAAATGACATAAAATTCAAAATTATTATTTTTATTAGGGTTAATAGTATTTTTTAAATATTGTTAATTATCAATTTTTACACCTAACATTTAGAATTTATATTTTTCTCATTTGAGAAATTGTTCTATTTTCCTTTCTCTTTTATTTTTATTACTTAGACGTTGGGCGGTTCCTAAGATTGGAAAACGCATTACTATTTTCCATTTCATATAATTAAAATTAATTAATTTATATGTAATATAAAAAATTATTAATATTATTTAATTCATTTGAATATGTCTTAGTCTAAATTTAAGATAAATTTATTTTTTATCTCTTAAATTTAAGACTATTATTTTTAGTACTTATAATTTTTAAAAATTTTGTTTTAATCTCTCATATTATTAAATATATATTTAAAAAAATGAACAAAAAAAAACATATTTAAAAGTGATAAATTAGACAATTGTGCAATATTAATTGTGTTTAATATGATATTTTTATTAATAGAGATATATATATTTTATTATAATATTTAACAAAATTTCTAATAAAATTTGAATATAATAATTAAAAAAATATTTTTTTTAAATTTCAAAAACTAAAAAATCTTATTTTACATTTAATAGACTAAAAATAAATATATCTTAAATTTGAAAGATTAAAAATATATTTAATTTTATTTAATTTTATTAATTTTAATTAAAAACAATCTTTTTTATTTTTTATAATTATATCTTTTGTGGATAATATTTATCCACTTTATTATTGACTAATACGTAAAAAAAAAGACTTGAATAACTATTTTTAACAAAATTTGTCCTTTTAACAACATTTTTCTTATCTATGATATTCATGATTTTTTTTTTAAGTCTTCATGCAATGTGACAAGATGTTACATGAGTTTCAAATGACTCGAGGCTTGGAAAATGTTATAATGACTATTGACTTGTGTTTTCAATCACTCACACACGAGTGACAGACTATATGAGCAAATGGAAATGACAATTCTACCAAAACCTTGAGTATGGTAAAGAGAAATGTTATGTTTCAAAACCTATCTTTTGAATCATCTTCTGCACCATTCAATAATTCACATCTGTCAATAATTTTATTTAAATATTTCTTCAATTTTAATATTTTAAAGTCTTATAAGTTTGAAGAATTTTTCAATCAATGTATTTTAGAGAATGTATCATTTTTTCAATGGTAAATATTCGCTTAATGGGATGCGTTAAAGTACTTATCAATAAAATTATTGAGTCTAGGTATAGGTATTGAAGTATCCAACCTACATCATATATTTCCTCCCTAATGACAATGAAAAATGGACAATTCTATCAACTTTTTGACCTATGTAGGATTATTATTGAAACAAATTATTTCATTGAGATTATTTTGAAATTATTTATGTCTTTGGAATATTTAACTTTAATTGTCGCTAGTTAGCTTAGCAACACCCACATCACATCAATTATTTATTTATTTTTTTGTAAAAATAGCTTAAAAGATGAGACATGTGGAGTTGATGTAGGTGGCATTGAAACCGATTGTAGGATCACTTGTGACACACCAGACTCTAAGGTTACTATTTATTTTTAATTATTAATTAGTGATGTTGTGGAGAATAAGTTGATCACTTATTTTCTTTTTTCTTTTTTTAACTAGTGTTGTTGTCCCTTATTGGGGGACTATTTTTTATTCTATTTTTTATTAGTCCTGCTATTTCCAACAGCAAGACATACAAGACTACAAGTCTCATTTTTTTGAATGGCGTTAACATTGACATGCCAGCATGTGCTACCATTTCCAATAGCGAAACATGCATCACTTTAAGTGGCATAATCCAGTAGTCGACTCTAGGTGACACAATTAATTTAGATTATTGGCATTAATATACATTCCTTTCACTATCTTATTATTTGGTTTGGTTTAGTTTCATGTGTGAAGAATAAGGACACATAGTGGGCTAATTATCATTAAAATACAGTAGTTATTTGTTGGTAGTAGTACTATTATCTATTTGTTACTAATGTTATTTGATAATTGTAAAATATGTATACATATTTTATTCAATTTACACAATTATCGATATATTCTATGATTATAAATCATGTTTTTATCATAAAATAATTAGTTAAGAGTTAATTTTAATTTTAGGATTTAATTATTTAAATATTAGGTACTTTTAATGTTTTTTCTTTGTTGAAATATAACACAAAGATAAATAATTTAGAAACTACAAATCTCAAAGAAAAATCATAGTTTTAAGCTACATAAAAGATTGTTCTAAGTTAGCAAAATTCATCAAGAATGACCAAATCATCGCTTGAAGCAAGTAAAGTTAAAAAGCACCCTTAAAAGTATACACATGCTCACTTAGAGCAAGCTACATAGGCGCTTTGAGCAAGTAGACATCACAAGCCTAATTAAAAAAACTCATTAGAAAATATTATAAAAATAGGGCTTCAACAAGGTCTTAAGATCCATTCTTACTTTTACAAACACACATATAAAGAGATTAGAGAGAGTTCTTGTGAGATTACTCTACAGATCGCTCAAAGGTTCGTCTTCTATTATCTAATCCTTAGTCATGAGTAGCTAATTCTTCTACTATTATAGATTGATGTAGGTGTTGTACTCATGTAATCTTCCATGTTCTCATTAAATATATTGTTTTAGTTCAGTAAATCGTTTTACTATTATGCTTAATGTGTGCTTTGACCAATGCATGATTTTATAATTTTAACTGATGTTGGAAAACCTTCCTTTTAGAATAACCATCTAGGTAAAACAATGATAACATTTATTATCGAGGAATTGAGATGTACCTTATCAATTGAATTTTGATCCTTGATCTTAATGTAGGATTTTTTAACAAACTTCACCAAGGAATTGAGATTTATCTTAAACAACCTAAAAAAAATTGTCTAAGGAATTAGGGTTTAAATATAATTGTGGACTGTTGAATTAGCTGTATAATTTCTAATATTGGATAAAAATTGGTGGGGATTTACATGGAAAAGATTAGTGAAATCAATATTTGATTGCTATTATCATTATATAAATTCAAATTCTTTATTGCTTTGTTATATGCTTTTCTATAAATTTTTGTATTTCATTCTAAACAGTTTTTTATTTCTTTTATTCACTTATTTAGTACCAAAATTATATTAAACAATTATAAACTCAAGTCTTTGTAGATTCCATACTTGCACTTCTATCCTCTTTATTATTTATGACAATTGGTATACTTGTGAAATATATATCATTATATCCCTTTTCTAATATTATTTGGTTTAGTTCGTTATTGTTGTGTGAATAATAAGGAACATGGTGTGGTGAATTAATGTGTGGCGAATATGTGTCGTTGTTGAAAACAACGACATGTGCAAGCATGTCAATGTTGGCGCTATTCAAAAAAGCAGTACTTGTAGTAATGTATATCCGACTGTAGGAAACACAGGACTAAAATAAAAAATAATTGGTTCTCTTATTGCCCATAGCTAGTGTCACCAATTAAAAATTAAGATAGTGAAATTGGATGTTGCGTCTAAAATGCACTAAAGACAAGCATATCTTATTATAGTAGTAACAATGACAAAGTTAAGATGTTGAATTCAAAGGACTAGGTTCAAGTAATTATCAACTTAATGGTGTGAGTTTTAGCAATTTGAATATGACAAAATTTGATTGAGAGTATAAATTTACAAATTGAAACAAGACTAAAAAATTGTTATTAAAATTCAAAGATAAATGCCCTAAGTTGTGACTTATAGTTCCTTATTCCCCCAAAAGATAAAATTCATAAATTAATAAGTAATGTCGTCAATTTTACTTTTTTTGAAATTGTTAATAACCTTATGATTTCATTAAGCTAACCATCTTTATCTTAAGAAAAACCTAAATTAATCGTAAGAGTTTTATTAAAAAAAAAAAAACAAAGCATATGTGTGTAAAAGCGAATTAATTAATTAACTCAATTAGAAATTAAGAAAATAACTTGTTCATGTAAATTTTCTAATAATTTAATTATTTTGTTATGTTAACTAAAAGAGTTTGATCATGTAACTTTCAATTAACCGAGATAAGAATTAAAAATATTAAAATAATACGACAATCAAGAAGAAATTCATAAATTTCTCATTAGAGGTTCTCAAGGAATAATTACCTCACAATCTTAGAGTGAGAGAATTAGTCACACATATTGCTAGAACCCATTAAACAAAAGAAAAGAATTAACTGTGATAGGAAGAATACTTCTCTGAGGGTGTGACTTTTAGACCCTTATAAAACCTCAATAACAAATAAAAGAAAGAAGAAATTATAAGAAAAATTATAACTAAGCATAAGAGAAAATTAGATACAGACTAGATGATCTCAATGTAGTTTAGACGTTCCGAATTATATTGAAAACTAGGGCAAACTTTTAAAGCACGGTGTGCATCTAAACAAGCACAATCATGCTTAGTTTCCAATTGCTATATATGGAAAGCTATGAATTAATTTTATTTAAATACTGGGATGTGGCGATTGAAAATATTAGTCATTATATGGAAAAATAAAACTATGGATTAGAGACTAAAATATACTAGTTGCTATATGATGTAGAAAATATAAATATTGGTGTCTAATTTAATCGCTATATTTTTTAGAGGTTTAAATTTCAAAATTAATTAACTAGTGACGCATTTAGAAACCAAATTTATGTGACCACATTTATCCATCACTTATTCAATCGCTATTTAATTTTATGCATGGAAATTTTGCTCTCTGTCACTAATAGAGATAGAAAATTTCCAGTCACTAATTTTGGTCATTATTTTGACTTTTTCTTGTAGTGAATTAAACAAAAACATGATCATGCTTAAGCATGACCAAGACATGCTTGGCATTCTAAAGGAAGCACAACCACGAATATTGGTAAGCACGACCATACATGATTCAAGTACGGTTGTGCATGTCTTCAACCTTCATAATTCTTCTATTTTATCCCTTAATTACATTAAATTCATTTTTTTTATATTTTCTTTGTTTGTTGCACACTTGATAAAAGAAATGAAATATTGTCAAAAACTTAACATTAAATTAATGTAAAATAATAATAAATATTAGGTTCTTATGTAACATTTTGACGATTTAACACTGGAATCAATTGCGTCACAAGTGATCTTGCAATCGATTCCAACACCACCTACTAGCACTACGTGTCCATTTTTTAGCCACTTTTACAAAAAAAAAATAAAAATATTTGACATGGCATGGGTGTTGTTGGGTTGACTATTAACACCCAAGATTAATTGACCCAAAAAATGTAAATGGTTTCAAAACAATTTTAATTACATAATTTGTTTCCATAATAACCTTACATGAGTCAAACAGTCTGACCCAATAAGTAAAATAAAAATTATACATGATGACTAGGATAATTACTTATATAATAGGTACAAAATTATAAGTACAAGTAACCCACAAAATTTAATTGGTGCAAGTACCTTAGTATCCAACCTTATCGATAATAATAATTATTATAACTAATAAATTTATGAACTTTTACCTTTAATCCATAATATTTTATAATAACAATAATAATAATATTAAATAATATTTTAATTTAACTACTTTTTATTTTTAATTAATACTTTTAACTTTAAAGTTACTTTTACTCCTTCTAAAAAAAATTTAATTTACTTTTTCTTCTCTAATTTTTTTTATCAAATTATTCTTTTAAAAGTAAAACGTGTTTAGGTCAACCCTTATATACTTTTAGATAAATCAATCTAACAATAATATTTTAATAAATAAAGATCGATCTCAACACGTTTTATTTTTAGAAGGATTAATTTAATAAAAAAATTAGAAAATCAAAAAAGAATTTGACAAATTTTAGTAGAATTAAAAGTAACTTAATTTTACCTTATTTTTTATTTATCCATCTTTTTAGTTAATTAAAGTAAAGGTATAGGTAACAAGTTCCGTATTAACACTTAGCAGTACTCAATGAAAAAGGTACAAGTATTGAAGTTGCCATGAATGTGATGAGTACTCTTTTAAAGTAGATATATAGAACATATATTATATTATCCTACTCAAATCTTATTCGTAATCCTAATTAAAGTTACTATTCACACATGTATAGATAGGTGCAACTACTTTTCAAGTATGAGAACATGTATTTTAATAAGAGTTAATTATTTATACATTATGTTCTTACCAGAATTTGGTCGTAGGGGTGGACCGTCCAGTAAGATCGATGAGCCTCCTTTGTTGATGCGTTGGTGCTCCAAGATGGGGGAGGTACCTGCAAAAGAGACTCTGATGCCAAAGTTGGTGTTTGTGGGAGTATGAGTCTCGTATAAATAATGCACATACCTTTGTGTGAATTAGGGTTGTCTTGGGCCTTGGGCCTGAGATAAGATATGATATGATAAGATATCATATGATATGATATGATAAGATATCATATGATATGGTATGATATGATATGATGAGATATGATATGATATAATTGGAGGGCGGTTCTGATATGGGACGAGATCCCCGGGTTCGGGAATGATCTACCCAAATACCGGGCCCTAAATACCGGGCTGACGTCACTCAGCGTGTGCCCGGGGTTGCTTTGTATCGCTAATCCGGGCTCGGAGCCCGGGTGCGAAGTACAGTCAGTACACTAGCCCCCCGAGCTCTGAAGGCCGTAGGTCGAGGAGTTAAGACCGGGCTCGTCAAGGAGGACGACGTGGAGGATAGCTCCAGCAAGAATGCCTCTACGTAGGCTAATTTTGTTATGACCTAGTTTAATTTTCCCTTTGCTTTGATTTTCTGTTTTGAATTCAAGCGTTGAACTCTGGGAACTTTGTTTGTATATGCATATTTTTCTTCTGCCTTTATGTGTTTGCGTTTGGTTTTTGCTTTGCACACATTTTGAGACACACGTTCGATGTCTGTTGTACACTCTCATTTTTTGTGAAAGCTCACGCTGAGATCCGAATTCGGCCTTAATTTTAAGTAGTTTCTCGTGAAGGTTCGAACTTGATCTTAGGTAGTAGTGCCGAGGTTCAGATTTGACCTCGATCATTCCGAGGTTCGGGCTCGACCTCAAGTTCGCGTGTTTAAGGTTTGTATTCAACCTTAAACAAATACGTTAAGGTTCGTATTCAACCTCGAATAAACGTGTTAAGGTTCGTATTCGACCTCAAATGAATGTGTTAAGGTTCGTATTCGACCTTAAATGGGCGTGTTAGGGTTCGTACTCGACCTCAAATTTTGAGTAAAATGATTTAATTAAGGTTCGAACTCGACCTTAGGCGAGGGCATCGAGGTTCGTATTCGACCTCGGATGATGAGGTTCAGACTTGACCTTAACAAGAGTGTCGGGGTTCGTATTCGACCTCGGATTTGGTTCATACTCGACCTCAAATTTGGTTGAAACGATTTTATTAAGGTTCGGACTCGACCTTAAATAAGGATGTTGAGGTCCGTATTTGACCTCGACCTTTAACGAGGTTCGGGTTTGAATTCTGCTGAACGAACTTAAGGTTCGTACTCGACTTTAAATAAGGGTGCTGAGGTCCGTGTTTGACCTCAAACTTGGACGAGGTTCGGGCTCGTATTCGACCTTGAGGTAGGGTTAGGTAATCCTTCACAAGGTTCTTTCTCGACCTCGGATGAGAATGTTTAGGGTTCGTATTCGAACCTCAAATAAACACGTTTAGGGTTTGAACTCGATCCTCAAGTGAGCCTGTCGAGGTTCGTACTCGACCTCGGAATTTTAACGAAGTTCGTACTCGATCTCAAATTTTGAGTAAAATGATTTAATATTAGGGTTTTTACTGTCTACCGGCACATTGGCATTGTTAGGGTTTTACCTTGTGATTGCGGCGCGGTGACAAAATTGTATTTTTATCCGTTTGATGACGTGGCATCTTTGGGCCGATGTGGTATTTCGATATCCATGTTTCATGGCCGAGCTGAGGAACTCGACAATAATGAGTTTGCTGCTTGGTCAGGCTAGTAAACCTTTGACCGGGTCAATAGATTGGTGAGGGACAAGTTGGCAACTCTGCTGGCCAGTACACTTGCCCCCAGCACCGAGTGATGTAAGAGCAAAGGGGCTTCTGAGGAGCTCCCAAATTTGATGTTTGAATGTTCTAATTCGATCTTGTTAAGTAGATGTGATTTTTTAAGGGTCGAGCTCGACCTTGGCATGTCAAGGTTCGAACTCGACCTTGGTTACTAAAATGTGATCTCAAGGTTCGGATTCGACCTTGGCATATCAAGGTTCGAACTCAACCTTGGTTGATAAAATGTGATCTCGAGGTTCAGACTCGACCTCGGCATAACAAGGTTCGAACTCGACCTTGGTTAAGAGAATGTGATCTCGAGGTTTGGATTCGACCTCGGATGAGAGTATTGAGGTTCGTATTCGACCTCAAACCAAAGTTGGATGAATTTTTAACGAGATGAGAGTATTGAGGTGGAGCCCCAAGTTGCTGAGAAGGTCGCTCCAGCTACTGATGTGAGTGGTGTGGCCTGTGGCTTTTTCTATTTGATGTCTGTTTTCTCTGTTTGATCTTTGTCTGAATTTTAACGAGGTTCGGATTCGACCTCGGATGAGAGTATTGAGGTTCATATTCGCCCTCAAACTAAAGATGGCTGAACTTTAAGCGAGGTTCGGATTCGACCTCGGATGAGAGTATTGAGGTTCGTATCCGACCTCAACTTCGAGTGAAACGATTGAACTAAGGTTTGAATTCGACCTTAGGTGAGAGTATCGAGGTTCGTATCCGATCTCAAATTCGAATGAAACGTTTGAACTAAGGTTCGAACTTGAACCTTGGTTAAGAAAATATAGTCTCAAGGTTTGGACTCGACCTTGGCATAATAAGGTTCGAACTCGACCTTGGAATTTTAACGAGGTTCGTTCTCGACCTCGGGTAAGAATATTTAAGGTTCGTGCTCGACCTTATAATTTTAACGAGGTTCGGACTTGACCTCGGATTATGGGTTAGACGGTTTGGCGAAGTGATGAGCGAAGCGGTTTGATTAAGGTTCGAAGTCGATCTTGTGAGGGCATCGAAGTTCGCATTCGACCTCGAATTTGTGATAAACGAGCTAATGAAGGTTCGAATTCGACCTTTAAGTGAGAATGTTGAGGTTCGTACCCGACCTCAAATTGAGATGAACGAAGGTTCAAACTTGACCTCGGATTATGGGTTAGACGGTTTGGCGAAGTGATAAGCGAAGCGGTTTGATTAAGGTTCGAAGTCGATCTTGTGAGGGCATCGAAGTTCGCATTCGACCTCGAATTTGTGATAAACTGGCTAATGAAGGTTCGAATTCGACCTTTAAGTGAGAATGTTGAGGTTTGTACCCGACCTCAAATTGAGATGAACGAAGGTTCAGACTTGACCTTAGGTGAGAACATTGAGGTTCGTACTCAACCTCGGATTTATGTGTTTGAGGTTCGTACTCGACCTCAAATTGGGATAAACGATGGAGGTTCGGATTCGACCTTTAAGTGAAAATATTGAGGTTATGAAGGTTCGAATTCGACCTTTGAGTAAGAGTACTGGGGTTCGTGCTCGACCTCGGGTTTACGTGAATAATTTGATTAAGGTTTGTATTCGACCTTTAAGGACAGTACCGGGGTTCGTGCTCGACCTCGGGTTTACGTGAATGATTTGATTAAGGTTCGTATTTGACCTTTAACGACAGTACCGGGGTTCGTGCTCGACCTCGAGTTTACGTGAATGATTTGATTAAGGTTCGTATTTGACCTTTAATGACAGTACCGGGGTTCGTGCTCGACCTCGGATATTAATATTAAGGCGTATGAGACTTAAATAGAGCTTGGTGGACTTTCATAAGGTTTAAATTCTTCGGAATAGGCATATTAAGGTTCATATTCGACGTTAGAATAGAGTTAGGTAAGCCTTCACGAGGTTCGTTTTCGACCTCGGGTAAGAATGTTTAAGGTCGACCTCAAAATTTTAACGAGGTTCGTTCCTCGGGTAAGAATGTTTAAGGTTCGTACTCGACCTCAGAATTTTAACGAGGTTCGTTCTCGACCTCGGGTAAGAATGTTTAAGGTTCGTACTCGACCTTAGAATTTTAACGAGGTTCATTCTCGACCTTGGGTAAGAATGTTTAAGGTTCGTACTCGACCTCAGAATTTTAAGGAGGTTCGTTCTCGACCTCGGATAGGAATGTTTAAGGTTCGTACTCGACCTCATAATTTTAAGGAGGTTCGTTCTCGGCCTCGGGTAAGAGTGTTTAAGGTTCGTACTCGACCTCAGAATTTTAACGAGGTTCGTTCTCGACCTCGGGTAGGAATGTTTAAGGTTCGTACTCGACCTTAGAATTTTAAATGTTTAAATGTTTGTGGCCTGACCTTGGTCTTGCTTTCCTTGTGGTTTTCTGCTTGGTCACGGAAGGCGGAGTGTTCTCCCCTCTGGATGTATCTAGCAGCACGGGCGCGTAGCTCGTCCATGTCGCGAGGAGCTTCGCGACATAGGCTGTTGACAAACGGTCCGGGCTTGAGTGCCATGAGCATGGCGTGTAGGGCGACCTCGGGATTCAAATTTCAAATTTTCACCGAGATGCTGACAAAGCGTTGCATGAACGTCCGTAGTGGTTCATCATCGCTCTGTCTGAGGCTGGCCAGAACAGCTGACGTTATGTGATGAGGCCGACTTGTCGCATACTGCGCTGTGAACCGTCTGACCAGGGTGCCGAAGCTGTCAATTGACTCGGCGGGTAGCTGGGTATACCAGTTGAGTGCAGCCCCCTTGAGCGAGGTTGGAAAAACCCTGCACAGTATAGCATCCTCATTAGTATAGAGGTTTACCTAGGTGGTGTATAGATTGATATACTCGTCCGAGTCGGTTGTGTCGTCGTAGCGGTCGAGGTGGAAAGGCTTCCGCCCAAAGGGGAGAGGTGTCTCCATGATACCGTCCACGAAAGGATGGCGGCGGAAGGTCGTCTGATTCCCCGTGCCGTGGGCAGGGGCGTTGCTGACGTCGTGCGTCGACCTATTCGTCGGCGCGTGAGACCGATGTGTGGGAGGCTTGGGAGTCGGTGCCCTAGCCGTTGTTGGCGGTTGTGAAAACAAGTGCCCTTCGTCCTTATTCAGGTTACTTTGCGGAGGAGGTTGATCTGAGGGACGCCGAGGGAGTTGGGTGTGAATGCGCTCGTTCTCGGCGCGTAGTACCGCTAGGTCAGCTTCATTAGCGGTACGCGTTGCTGCTAGATCAGTTTCGTGCTTGGCACGCATGCTTTGTAGGTCGGCGGCGTGTTGTTTTCGCATCTGTTCGACCTGGTCGATCAGCCTCCTCAATGTTGCTGTATCACTATCCATGGTAGTTGAGCGATCTAGGTCGTCTGTTGCGCGTCTGTTATGGCTTCTAGTGAAGACCATAAGAATGGCCGATAAGAGCTGGTCTTGATCGGCCCCACGGTGGGCGCCAAATGTTCTTACCAGAATTTGGTCGTAGGGGAGGACCGTCCAGTAAGATCGATGAGCCTCCTTTGCTGATGCGTTGGTGCTCCAAGATGGGGGAGGTACCTGCAAAAGAGACTCCGATGCCAAAGTTAGTGTTTGTGGGAGTATGAGTCTCGTATAAATAATGCACATACCTTTGTGTGAATTAGGGTTGTCTTGGGCCTTGGGCCTGAGATAAGATATGATATGATAAGATATCATATGATATGATATGATAAGATATCATATGATATGGTATGATATTATATGATATAATTGGAGGGCAGTTCTGATATGGGACGAGATCCCCGGGTTCGGGAATGATCTACCCAAATACCGGGCCCTAAATACCGGGCTGACGTCACTCAGCGTGTGCCCGGGGTTGCTTTGTATCGCTAATCCGAGCTCGGAGCCCGTGTGCGAAGTACAGTCAGTACACATTATATATTTTTAGTGAAATTTTTTTGTATTAACAAATAATTATATATTTTAATAATATTATGTTAGTTGCTTATTTAATAGAATAATAATAAAATAAATAATTTTAAAAGATATAATTGATTGTCAGTGTAAAAAATTTCAAATTATGTGTATAGATGATTAACTCTTTTAATAATCTAATCCCAATCTTATCATTGTCATTTCTAATTAGTGCCATAGTTTTGAACCATTTTTCAAAAATTAAATTAAGATGAAAATATTATTACAGTTAGCTATTTGTACATGTGTATATCTTGCTCAAGTGGATACTGCAGTGGGCATAGTACTTTTAGAAAACGCTACAAATCGGGCTTCGGCCCGGTCAATTGGATCGGGTATTTTAACCTAACAGATCTTCTAACTCGCTACACCTAGTCCATTACTTCCTCCCATCAAATAGTAGATCCACCGGCCTATTTTTATTTTTAATATTAAATTTAATCAAGTTATATAAAATTTATTATGTGAGTAATTTATGATTTGTTATTTAATAAATATATTATATATTTAATTTATTTTATTATATGTAATTTTTTAAAAAAATTATAACAAATTTGTTGAAAGAGTTAATTTTATTATTATAATTACATATCTATTTTATTATGTAGCAAATTTGATGTTTGTTATGTAGTAAATCAAATCAGATTTGTTGTAATTTGATATTTATTTTATTATTTATATACACTAATTTATGTAGATCTTTTAGATATTAAAAAAGAAGTATGTTAATAGAGGTATTCAAAATAAATATGTAAAATTATTATTATTATTATTTTTTTTTTTGGCAAAGATAGTTAAGATGTCCAATTTACTTGGTGGACAAGTCTAGTCTGACCGGTTTTTGACGGATTGACGATGAAGTGGATCTATACAAGTCTAAGTAACTCATTTTTCCATCCCTAATTAGTGTCATTGTAGTATCTACATAAATAAAGTGATTTGGATGAGACCAGGTTTTGATTTGTCTTATTTTATTTTTCTTCAAAGAAAATATCAAATATCTCATTTATAAGTGGTATTTGTCTTCAAATGTATACTATAAAAATTAAGTTTACACAACTTGATGATTATATTTATGTGCCTTTAATCAAATAATTTTAAAGTTTTATATTTCATTAAATAGTTTTTTATAAATAAGTTTAAGTTTCATGATAATTTTACAAACATATAAAAAAAATAATATAAAAATAAATGATATCATGAACTTATAAATAAAAGTAAATACATATGTGTAAATTTGGATTAGATTCGTTCGAAGTTCAAATCAAATTTTAGATTCGAATTAATATAATTAATTTTTTTTTCAATTTTTATTTTCTGAATCGTTATTTTTATTAAATTCAATGGATTTATGAACACGTGAGAATAAGAAATGTTTGATGAGAATTCTATAAATCCTTTTTGTTTGGGATACATGAAAATTTTAAAACAAAGAAAAAATTGGGATTAATTTTTACATTTTTATGATAACAGTAAATCTTTTGACCATAACGTATTACGTGTAGAAAAATCGTATGATGTATTACGATAATTTGGGCCGCTCTAATTTTGAAAGCTAAAAGTCCAGCAAGCGAGCCACGATCCCAGGGTTCATTCAAGCCAATAGTGATGTATCACATCCAGGCATCTGTTAAGTTCCTCCTTTTTACACTCGCATAATTTTATTCAAGAAAAAACAATAGTTCGTTTATACCTATTTGCTATTAACTTTGACTTTTGCGTCTAATTGATCCTTAAAGATATGGACACAAATTATTTTAAATCTTTCTTTGTGGAACTCATGACCTAAAGCATAAGGTGTGTTGGGCACAGAAGATTTTCTCACATAGATTTTCACATAGATTTTCTCACATAGATGTGTTCATATTAATTAATATGATATTATTTACTTCAAATATAAATTTTTATAATTTTATTTTTTTCATCTCTTAAAGGATTTCATATCAATGTTAAGTTGCTCCTTTTTACATACATATAATTATATTCAAGAAAAAAAATAGCTCATATATACCTATTTACTATTAACTTTGACTTTTGCATCTAATATTTGATCTATCCAAAGATATGGAGACAAATTATTTCAAATCTTTCTGTGTGAAACTTGTGATCTAAAACATAAGGTGTGTTAGGTTGGGTCTTCCACACATATTTTTATATTGATATGATATTATTTATTTTGGGTATATGGCATCATAGTTTTGTTTCTTTTTATGATTCAATGATGTAAAACTTTGTTTATACCCTAATAAATTGATACTAAAAGCAATTTGGAATATAAGAAAAAGTGTTTGGTTTATTTTTTAAGTATACTCCTAAAGCCTATTAATATTGAATAGTGCGAGCAGTTCTGTGATATCCTTATATACATTGTTATTGTACCTATTTTTATTTCTGTGCTGTGTATTGGCTTGTTCCTTAAATCAGGAAAACTTCGTGACCCATTTTCAACATTAATTTATCCTTCCCGTCTTTAATGCAAACGAGAAGTCTTTTGAAAATTTTCTACTGTGTATATGTAAACTTTACGATTGATGGCAAGGATGGCCAAGGAAAAATTATTATATTTGATTAATTTGTAGAACAAGTTAGATTACAATTGTGGGTGAAAGGTTGATATTTAATTATTCAAGACAGGTGGTAATTTAATTAATTCTAAGACCAAGTAAGTGATAAATTCAATGTGTACGTTTAAACTGAGAGAATCCATTCCCATGTGAACCAGCAGACTCAGGTTATAACTTAATTTGTATTGTCATTTGCCAACTCATCAACAAAATTCCATTAATAAAATCTACATGTAATCAACTTTCTCTCCCATTCTCTCGGTCTTTTTATTTTTATTTTTTTAATTACAGTCAAATTAATGATACTTGAGTAAGTTTATACAATATATATATATACACACGTATTTCAACTAATTTAAGATCCATTTAATCTAATACTCTGAAATTGCAAAATTAATTATCACCTGAGTTCTAACTTGCATTTCGCGAGATTATCCAACTATAAAATCAACCCCTTGCTGCATTTATTTCAACATTATAAATAATTTTTCAATGACATCAGAAAATAGAACAGCAATTAAGCCCTTTTTATAATTGATCGTAAACAACTAGTATATGGGAAGACCTAGATCGGTTTTCGGTCCATCAATCTTTTTTCTTTATTTATTTAGGGTTGATTAATTGACGGAACTATCATCGGTAGATGACAAGCGCGCGTTTGATATAATATAAAATTCCCAATAAACAGTACAAAAAGCTGATTAATGAAGGAAACTGGGTGCTTCTTAGTTTTCTCATATTTGGATTAACCAAAAGGAAAATCTTTAAGAGATGGTAAGAGCTCCATTCTATGACAAAAATGGACTGAAGAAAGGTGCATGGAGTAGAGAAGAAGACGAGATGTTAAGAGCTTATGTTCACAGATATGGTCATTCTAATTGGCGTCAACTCCCCAAGTTTGCAGGTATTATTTGTAAAGGTTGAAACATATCCAATTTATCTCTTAATAAATGTTAAATGTCTAACACTGCGTCGTGCCAAAAGTTTAATTCAATAAAAATTAATACCAATTATACGATAATGGTGATGATGTAGTACTAGTTAATTATTTTCAGTTCCACTTTTATGATTGATATCAATAAATTAAATATCTGTGATTGATAGGTCTTGAACCTCAGTTAACTAGTGATTTCATGTTAATGAATCTTCTGGGTGGTTTTGTTTCAGGTTTAGCAAGGTGTGGAAAAAGTTGTAGACTTCGTTGGTTGAACTACTTGAGACCAAATCTAAAACACGGCAACTACACCCCAGAAGAAGAACAAATAATCATCAAATTACACCAAAAATTTGGAAATAAGTACGTATAAATTTGGAATTTTGATAATTTATTCAAAAGTTATAATACCTATAATTTATTTATTTTATATGAATTTCTAATTTTCTATGCATATAGTTGATCTATCTAATTGACTTGAAATCTATCAAACAATCATAAATTAGACTTATTATTTCTTCTTTTTTTTTTCTCGTCTTGTACATTTTTTTGTTATATACGGTGTGATTCAACTTGAAAAATGAATGATATTTTAATCATTTGGAAGCTAATAAATACCCAATTTTAATTTAATGTAAGTTCAGCTATTAGTCATTAGTCATTGATTAATTATGAGTATATTTAGATATAAGTTTAGAAATGTTTATGTAAAAAAAAATTATGAAAAAATACTCTTTATTTATGTCATCTTTGAGATAAGTAATATATATAGAGTTTGATATGCACTTTTAATTTCTTTCCCACTAAATATCAATGTCATATAGTATCTGAAATTTTAGTGTCTCTGACTTTATAGATGGTCCTTGATTGCTGAAAAACTGCCTGGAAGAACGGACAATGAGGTAAAGAACTATTGGCATAGCCACCTGAAAAAGAACAAAGAAATCACAATATCTATGCCCGGTGATAGTCTTGAAGGAAATTTAAATGAGACTCATCAATCTGAAAAATCTGAATGCCATGGTGAAGATGTTGGTAATAATGGCTTTCCTCATATTTTAGAAAGCTCATTGGCTATGTCCACGGAAAAATCATCAGAAGACAACTATTCCCTCACCTCTAATGTTGCACTATCAACCATAGACAACTTCTTAGCAAAAGAAGATAGTGTTCCTCCATTGGCCTCATACGAAGAATTCAGCGGCGATTTTTGGACTGAACCATTCCTCGTACAAGATACATATATAGATGATATATGCAGTGGTGAAGACATAGCATTATTAGTTCCAAACTTCGATGGTACTTTTTTGTTGTAGAAATTTGTTGCAGAAATTGGTGTGTCCCATACATATTGTTCCTCGTGAGAAAGATCATTCAGCGCACAATAATAAGTAGACCGATTTTGGTTTAATTTTTGCATAGGTGTTTGTTTTATTCTCGTATTTTCGTTCTCAAACCGTTGGTTAAATGTCAATTGAATTGAGCAAGCATTTCCGTGTGAATGGGATTAATATTACTGATGTAAAGATGAGAACTATATCTTATCATTATAATTATTCTCTTCCCATCTATTTTTTTCTTTATAATTATATTATTTATATGAAATATTACTGATATTAATGATTGATTTCTGTTAAAAACTCTCACTGACCATCTTTAGTAAAGTTATTTTTTCAATCACATATTTTTCACTTATAGGATTCAAACCAAAACTTTACTTAAATTTAATTTAATATTATTTAGACTAATGACTTATTGTATTTTTTTCATATCATTTTTTCTTTTACGATTTAGGATTTTTTTTAATAATTTGTATTAAGAGATGTAAAAAATATTTTTGATTTCGTATAAAAATAATTATACAATTTATTAATATATCATTTATAATTCATATTAACTAGATTCTCTCTCCCATTTATTTATATATATATATATATATATATATTATTTTTTTCACTCTAAAGTAAATAGTTAATCATATATACTTTTTTTTTGTTAGAGCTAATCATATAAACATGATCTAACATCTAGCTTGCATTACATATTTAATTTCTTTTTTCATTCTATAAGATAAATTTGAGCTCATCTATATTCTTTTTATATTTTTTTCTCTCAAGTAAATAGTTACTCATATAAATATTTTTTGTTACATTTAATCATATAAACATGGTCCAACATCTAGCTTGCATTACATATTTAATTTCCTTTTTCATTCTATAAGACAAATTTGAGAGTGGTTTTTTTTCTCTCCATATATATATGTGAGACTAGTTTTTTTAATCATAAGAATTACTGTACTAACATCTTGTTACAAGTGGAAAAAGTATGCATAATTTTCTGCAAATATTTTTTTGCAAGAAAATTTGCAAAAAAATAACATTTTTCTAGTAGTGGAACTAAAGGGACGGAAACCCTTCACGTAAAAAAGGAAAGATAAATAAATCTTATGCATATCTTCTTTTGTATTTAACATTACCTTTTGTTCTCATCCGTTCGACTTAAATAGTTTACTATCCTTTTTTATGAAATGAAACTTTTTTTCTCTCTCATGAATACATATTACTTTTTGATTAACAATTTTAAAATAATGTGTGGACCATAATAATGAACAAAAGAAAACTTTTTTTTTATAAGTGAAATGAGACTCTTAAACATTTGTAAATATGCATCAATAATCATCATTCATTCAATAATGAGAAGGAGAAATCACATAATAATAATATGAATAAAAAATTCCAATCCCAAGTTATGACACTTAATATAATGAGATTGTGCTTAGAATTATTAATTTTGAATGACATTTAAGAAGAGTTTGGAGCACAAAATTTTTTCTTTTTTAAAAGTTTGACATCAAGAATGTTAATTGTTTACATTTGATTTGTTATTTTAAAAATAACATTCATAAAGAACATTATTTTGCATGAATTTCTCACAATTATTCCCATAAAAGATGTGAGAAACTAATTTTTCCGATGCAAAGATAAAGTTTTTATTTGGTAAAAATATTATATTATATTTCTTTACTTATTTAATACGGTAAAAATCATTGATTCAATAGTAATATTTAAAACATTCTCATAAATATTTATGATCTACTAAAAATTTATTATTCTCGGGAATCATAATTCATAAACCTTAAACCATAAAGTTAAAAATAAAAACAATTTGTTGTGTACCGAGTGTCTCTTTAATTAATGCCTCTAGCCCTCTACACACGCATGCGTGTATACACCGTAGTCAATTCTACCTTATTCATGAAGGAGAGTTAACAAATGCAATCAAAGAGAAGAAAGAACCAACATGAAGGCATAAGGGAGTTTGTGGAATGCGATAGGAGGATGCACTCACATGGTGATGAGATGGACAATTTGTCTTTAGGGATGACTTGGGTTTTTTTTTTCTTCCTTCCTTGTCTCCTCTTTTTCATTTACTATCTCTAGTCCTTATTATAGGATTCAAATTTCCAAGTATTAATATTTATAAAAAAAAACCCTTATTATATGTATTTGTTGAGTTCAACAAGGAAAATTCATCTAAATTATGTCTCATTAATACAAATAGTCTCATTATCTAGTCTTTGAATACAAAAACTTTGAAAACATATATTGAGTGTCACATTAATTTAGTAGTAGTTTTGGAAAGAGATGAAAATTTAAGACATATTTATTGATCTTAACCAAAAAAAAAATATTTTTTCAATCTTGATAAATTAGTTATTTGAAATCTATAATAAGGATTTGACATTTGAGTAGGGATGGCAACGGGACGAGGCGGGTACGGTTTCATGATACCCGTCCCCGTCTCCGCAAGTTAAACTCATCCTCATCCCCGTCTCCATACCCGTCGGGTATAGATTTTCATTCTAATCTCCGTCCCCGTCGGGTATCGGGTATACCCGTACCCATACCTGTACCCGTCAATTTTTTTTTTATTTTTTATTTTTTGTAAAAAAATGATATTTTTAAATTATTTTTTTATTATATTATAATTATAATTAGGTTATTTCTTTATCTCATATTATAATAAATAATCACATATAAAAAAATATTAAAAAATTTTAATATAATTAAATTGAAAGTGAATATTAAATTAAAAATGAGAACGGGAACGAGTACGGGTACGGGTACGGGACGGGTAAGTACATACCCATACCCGTACCCGTACCCATACCCGATTTAATATATCGGGTTTTACCTGTACCCGTACCTGTACCCGGTCAAACCGGATATTTCCCGTCAAAGTCGGGACGGGTTCAGGTATTACCCGCGGGTACGAGTATATTTGTCATCCCTACATTTGAGGTAGCAATTTTCTTTCTCCTTTATTTTATGTTTGTTGTCTTGTGTCTCTCTTGTGTTTGGAGCCAAGAAAAGCTAATCCCTTATTGGGTCCAAGCACGTACTATTTTCATATTTTTCCTTACATGTTTCAACACACAATAATACACATAAAATAATATTTAATTATTTAATTTTCTAATTAACCCAATTTCCGTTTAATTTTCTAATTAACCCAATTTCCGGAATGTTACAAGTTGCGAAGTCAAAAGCAAAATTACAAACTCTCTCATCGGTCCATTGGAAAGTTTCACCTCGAAAAATTAATTTTTAGAACTTCATTACAGCAATCATGATCTCTTTTCTCATCTTTCTGTTTTCTTGAATTTCTTTATCTTTTACTAAATCCTTAGGTTAAGGTAAATGAATTCTATTGGATTTCTATGTTAATTAGTTTCTTTCATAAATTTGAGCGCTTATTCTTTACACTTCATTATGTTTGCTCGTATTAGTCATTAGTGAATTGATCTTAGTTGAGGCTGGTGATGTTGTAGGAATAAAGTTTCTTAATCAGATATTCTGCTAAATTTCTTCGTGCAAAGCTTAATTAGATCTAGATTTATCAAAGGAGTCGGAAATCTGGGTTTAAGTGAAGGGACATTGATTAAAGAAAAATTGAACTTTGTTTAATATTGTTGTTTCGGACTTCAAAGCGATAATATTATTCTTGTGTTGAATTGAGTTTGGTTGCTAGAAAGACAATAGAGAGATTTGATTCCATATATTGAATTTCATACAATTCATATATATCATAAAATGTTTATTCGTTAATCATTAGTCTTAATTATCTACAGTTAATTTTTATCAAACAATTCATATATTTGATTAGTTCAAATAATAGCAAACAATATAAGCTTATGAGAAAGTACCGATCCTCATCGGGGTCAGAATTATATCTTCTGTTGTGTTAATTACATATACAAGTAGTGTACTTGTTAAATCTTATGAACTAACTATTATGTTAACTAAATTCCAATTTCAATTTGATTTTGACTGCAAATCTGGATAAATTATGACAAATTATTTAGAAATGTTCTTAGGGATTAAATGGATTTATTTATATCTAGAAATGTGAATGAAATTTTCAAGAATTTAAAAAAAAAATCCGATTAGAATTGTTAGAATTTCAATATAGTATTATGTATTTTTAAATTTAACTTGATAAGTTAACCACTTCATCCTTTTTACACAATCCATGTAAGGAAAAAAAATCCATTTTAAGTGAGTTTCAAATATCAAATTTGAATTTTAGATCAATTATAATAAAATACTTAAATATGTTTTATTTAACTAAAAAATAAAATAGGAAAAAATAAGAGAGAAAAGAAAGATATGTGAGTAGTGGGTGAGAGTTGAAATAATTGTTAATGAGTGAGAGAATAGGTTCAGTGTTGAGATCAGTGTTGATGCTTGGGAGAAAAAGTTGCTAAAAAAAGTGGGAGGAAAAAAATCAATATATTTGTAATATAATATAATTTAAAGATAAAACAATTTCAATAAAAAAACAAAAATCAAAAAGCTGTTGAAGTGAATATATCCTCTTATTAATAGATATTTTAATAATATGTTTAAAATTTTGAAATAAATTATTTATATAATTTATTTATATATGTATAGATAAAATTACACTATTTATATTTTTATCTTTCAGTTCATGATTAAAATTTCGCGATTCTATTGACTAGAGAACAAAGTATTTTATTTTATTTTATTTTATTTTTAGAGAAGAGAACCCAGTAATATTCACACGTATTGGTCGTCGTATTATATATAGATTATTTTATATAGAATTGTCGTGAAAGTCGACTGTGATTCTGTAAATAGCCAGCGTTAGCAAAGTACGTCATGGTAATGATGTCAACACTTGCTAAATTTGACGATAAGTAACACTGAAAAAACATTTTATCTGTGCCGAAAAGAGTACCCAATAAAATAAGACGACTCTTTTAAGTCTTTTTGTCTTTTACTTGAGTATTACCTAGAAATTATGCAACTCTATAAAGAATCTAATCTCCATGTGTGATTCATCTTCTTAATTTGTTGAGCTGATCATGACAACATAAAAATACTATAAATTGTTGACTTCATATTGAATTGACCAAGTTAAATTTTTTTCTTTTATGGAAAATAATAATTCGTTAATCATTCATAATCTATAATAATTTATAAATATATAAAAGACCTGAATTTTTATTTTTTAACTATATATTTAGAATAAAGTATTCACATCGATGACTAATATATATTTTTGAAATATTTTGTGAATAATATCCATAAACTAATATATATTTAAATTTAAATACTTGTTTTTAAATGTTAAGATCTTTTAGATATATTATTGTTTTTAATAAGTTACATGAAGTTGTTGAGCATATTGTTTGCATTTTCAAGCTTGAAGTTTGTAAAAAAATATATTTAAAAAAAAACAATGCAAGTTTAAAAGATAGTAGTAACAAAAGTTGTTGAGATTGAATTTCATTTATCTAGCTCTTATACACTCTTAAAATTATCTATATATGATTCTTATCGTTCAATATCATTGGATTCTCTAAATTCATTCTAAATCAATTTCTTGTCTTTAAAAATTTTTAAGATGCTAATTTAATAAATGAATTCTTTATTTATCAAGTTAACATCATTGCATTAAGCTCGAGAACTTATTCAATTAATGACTCTAAATCTATCCCTGGTCTTTGGAATCATTAGGTGATTTGATTCAAAACAAACTTAGAAAATATTTTCCAATAATAATCCAAATCAAATATCAAAAAATGAGTGATCAATCCAGCTTAAGCATTACAAACAGAATCAAATCACTAATATTGAATAATAGATGATCATATATATGAATCAAAAGGATTATATAAGAGTTTTGATAGACTACATTCAATTTTGGCAAAAAGAAGTGGATTAGCTACTAATAGTAACGAGAGTCATCTCCATGTACAAAGAGAATATAGAAGAAGAAGAAATTAAATTCAGAATCTTATTCTTAGTTGATCCTTGAAGTTCTTCCTTCCATTTTGTTCTATTTGTTCCTTTCGTTGTTCTTTGATGCCTCTTTTCTCTCTTCTTCTTCCTTAAATATGTTAAGTCAATAAAACAATGTATGCATGAGAGAGTAACCGCTCAACCTTTTCCAAGCAGTTGAGTAGATTAGTGAATTCTTCAAGGTGAAGGAAGCTCCATCAATTGAGCCCTTGTAGATCCACTTAACCCCTAGGATTTGAAATTTTCCCTCTTTTCTGGAACAAATCCACTTAATCATTTTTAAACGACTAAGCGAATTTGACTCTTGTGTCAATCTTGCTCTTTACCTTTGATTTGCTCAATCATTTTCAAATGATTGAGCGGATCGAGGTGTTTTGATATTATGAAACTTCATTAAATCCTGCAAGACACAAAATAAGGGTTTACAAGTAAAATTTTCATCAAATTTTTACAAACTAACTAAATTATACAACTCTTTTCATTTTTGTAATATTTTAGGGGTAGAACACAAATTTCTTTCAAACTTAGTTAGATAATTGTCAAAATAATCATAATTACTAGATATAATACACAATTATCATGTGCCAAGAATTAATGTAATATCATAATAGAAACAAACAAATATAAAAAACTTTTATAATTTTATATTCTTACTTTTACTCTTTGTTTTTTTTTTATATGATATTGTTTTTCAAATTAAGCTTTTCTTATCAAACATTAACACTTTTTTTTTCAGCTGAGGACTGAGATTTTGAGTTGTCTGATAGCAAATAAAATGTAGTGTTTTAAAAAAAGTTTGAGAAAATTATTTAAAATATAATTCAACCTCCTTGTTTTTAAATTCACCTTATATTCCCGTAAAGAAAAATCACCTTATAATTTTTTTTGGAATAAACCAGCCATATCATTATTGATTTGTGAATTATAACCAAACAGCATTAATTCTATCAATATTATTTATAATAATAAGCTCACTTGTTTAATAAATAGGTGTGATTTGTCATAAATGGTGTAGGTTAATTTATTAATACGTGATAAATGATATAAGAAAATTTAATCTTCTATTTATTTGGTGTCTATCAATTTTTTTTTTAAAAATTATTCTCATATTTGACAGAGAATAGTTTTTGATAATTAAAAAAATCTCACTCTTAATTATCACAAATAGATATAATTTGTCCTATTAATCTCTTTTCAACCAATTATCTATATGTTTTAAAATATTTATTTTAAAAAATATTTTTTTCATTTTAAATAAACAACAATGTATTGTATATATTCTCTTTTAAGAACTTCAATTAAATAAAGGCAGGAAAATAATATGTAATTAAATAATAAAATTATCAAATATCAAAATAAAGAATACCGTATTTGACATGAAAGAAAAATGAAAAAGAAAAAAAAAACATTTAAATTAAAAGAATATAATGAAAAGTAAATTTGTCATTTCAAATTTTGTTTGATGTGACGTATCTTAAACAATACACACAGAGCCGTAGATTTAGTCACGGCGTGAGACACGTAAGAATCTGTCAATAATAACAAAAATATTGTTTATAAAAGAAAAATGCCTTCTTTTTATGTTTTGTCACCAAAGTAAGAGCTGGCTCCTTTTAATCATGTCTTTAATAACTGCTTACGTCACACATATGACGTAAGTGGCAAACGCTATCACCAACTCATACAAATTACAAGCGAATTCTTCATGATTTTTTTTTTTTTTTTTTTTACATTATTTTATTTTTTGAATTAATTTTCTAGACCATAATATTAATTTGTTACGTTATCTTTCATGGGATGGTATTACTTTTTCAATTTATTTTCATTTCATATAGAATTTTAGTTATACTCGGTACATATTATGTTCAATTTTTTAACAAATAATATTATTTTAAAAGATTTTTTAAATAATTGAATAAAATAAATAAATTTGTTAATATTTTAATGCGCTACTTTTGATTGCGTTATCAACTTGATTTATAATTATTTCCTTTAAAATTTGGTACTCAATTTTCTTGTTCGAAAAATTAACGGTTCTGCTTTCTATGGCAAGGGTATTTTTTCATGGGCTCCGACACATAGGAAGACCCTCAAAATTAAAGTATTAAAGTGAGTTAATCCAACTTAATTGGATTGACTAATAGAAATTGGTAAAAAAATAAATATATTTAATTTGTCTTTTCAATTTTTTTTAAATAAGGACTAGCCAGTTCAATTTAATTTGTTACGAGTTACCGAATTCAATTAAATTAAAAATAAAAGGTTATATCTAGAAAAATAAAAAACAAAATTACAGTCTTGATAAAAAAATTACAACAATATAATACATGTTTTAAAATTTCAAACTTAAAATAATTCCACATTTTAAACAAGATTAATAATAATAAAGAAAGAAAGAAAAACCTCCAATTTAATTATGAGTCAATTTGGCATTATAAGATTTTTTTTATAAGATGATATAATACCTTTTTTTATTATTAAATTGGTCCATCTGAAAATAAAATATTTAAACTATATTCAACCATAGCTTTTATAAATCAATTGTATACTAAGTCAGTCAATTTGAACTTATGAAAAACTGAATTATATCCTACAAGTTGTAATTCAAAGCGCTATTGAGAAATATTATATAAATACAATGAAATACTTCAAAAACTCGAAGTCAATATAGTATTACGAGTGAAATTCAACTAAAGACCTGATGAAGCTTATAGTAGCAGTTCATCCTCAATATTCTAATTAATGATGATTCTTCCACTTGCAAAGGAGGGAAGGATTCCTATTTATGTTTTCCATCCTAATAGAAGAATTATTTATATCGATAAAGTGAATAGTCACTTCATATGTGATGTAGATCCTAGTATGTGTAATCCTAATTGGGACTGATGGCAACATTATGGTGATACTAGTGATGAAGATGGAGATGAAGATGAAGACAATGATCAATGGAAAAGGAGATCATGCAATCCCATTGTGATAAAGTTCAAAGAGAATTCAAATCCTTCACTGAAGTAATGAGACTGCTCTCCTTAATTGAGACTCTTTCTAAGCTTGTTGAAATACAAAGTAAGATAGTCTATCTGTGTGCTAATAGTCATGAAGAATTTTCAATCCTTTATGGAAGAATAAAGATTTCTTCATTCAACTTCTTTTCAAACTTAATGAAGATGTCAATCCTACAAATTAAGGTCACTCATCTATAAATGACTTTTAGATCTTCAATTAGCCAAAAAAGAATGCAATGAATTATACTTAGGCAAGGTCTCATTGAACCCACAAAATCAAATTGGATTTGTCAAGCTTTTTATGTTCTCAATCATATTTGGGACTTCATTCCTCAAGTAACTAAATATATCCATCAATTGTCGAAGTTCTTGAAAAAGAATTCTCCACTATTGTGATCAAAATAAACTCGAGTTGTTCAAGAGTTAAAAAAGATTTCTCAAACTCCTCCAACACTAAAAATTCTTGAAGTAGGGAAAAGAATCCATCAAACTAATGCAAGTGATCATTTTTGGAGAATTATTTTTGTTTGGAAGATCAACAATAAGAAATTTTACAGTGGACATGCCAATGGACAATTCAAAGAATCAGAAAAACATTATCACACTACCTTCAAAGAGACTTTAGCTATTATAACATATTGAAGAATACAATCCTACATTATTTTTATTTTCACTTATTATATTAAGAATGTGGTTAAATAAATATATTAAATATATATAAGGACTTATTAACAAGTTATAAATACTATTAAAATAAAAATGTATCACAATAGATTTTTTACAAAAGTTATTGAAATAAACTAAAAAATTATATAAATTACTTTTTTAATTTTATTTTATAAATAACCTTAATTTTTATATTCAGAAACAATTCATATTAATTGATACACACATTCAATGATATAATTATTATATACTTATATATTAAGATTAAATATATGTATGTATAATATATAAAAAAAAAATTATACTATAAGTTTGAGAAGTTATTTTATCAAAGTAAATCTGTTGATTAATTAGACTTCAACAAAAGGATCGAATTTTTTTTATTTCATTTTTTAAATATTTCATCATTCTAAAAAAAACATAATATTATTGTGCTCGATATTTTATTATTTTCATTAAAAATCATCTATTCATATATATTATTAATAGAAAATACACATCAACTTGTTTTTTTTTTTATCGTATTCTTTTTCTTATCATGTTCCATCACATCAATTATTATATATATTATTTTTTCTTTTTTAGTTTTGTCTTTCTATATTGTTTTTTTTTTTTCAATCATCACAATCCACTCCAAAATGATATGGAGTATTATTATTTACATAAGGCAACTAAATTTAAGGAAAATTTTTAACACAACTAATTTAAATATTTTGGTATTGAAAATAATAAAATGATACTCTTTTTCTTAATTTTTTATATGGGTTTATAAAAAAAATTAATTTACTTATTATTTAATATTAGTGTAAATTAGTTATATACTAATATCTGTTGATATCTTAACTCGTTATCTATTTTTGCTCATTTTGTATTAACTAAAATAAAAGTAACAATTAAGAATGTGATGAAATATTAGTGAGCAGGTCTGCAACAAAATTATTTGTAAACGAAGATATATGTCAAAAACAAAAAATAATAAAATAAAATAAGCGCACTCAGATATTGCATTATAGTTTAAACTTACATCAATAACAATTATTTTAACTCTATTAAAAATATAGATACACCCAGCACTTTCCATGAATCATCGAATTGACAAATAGGGCCCATAGTGCATAAAAATATAAAAGTATTGATTTTACACCCCTTTATGTAAAGGTTAAACATTTGGAAGAATATAAAATTGAATATTGTACAAAGTAGACTAGTGATATTCTTTTATTTACATTATTTTATTGTTTACTTTTTTACTCTTGTTTACTTCTGTTTTTTTTTTTATTGTTTCTTTTGCTATTATTTATTAATATAGTACAACATTAATTTGATTCGCATTAATTTATATACGATTAAATTTATGCATTAGTTTATGTGAAAATAAATAATAAGCATAAAAAATGTTTAAAAAAAAAGTTGGTTAAGCCCCCTTTAAATTTTTGAGTTTTTTTTTATAAATGCAATTTTCAAAATTTATTTTTATTAATAATAAATTGTTTAAAATATTAATTATAATACTGTGCAATTTTATTAATATTGTTAATTTTATTAATTTAAGTGTTGTCATGATTAGTTGATTAATTTTGTGTTGTAAGATATCTTAGTTGAAATACATGATGATGCATATAATTATTGTGTTGTGCATATGTTGTATTGTACATATGCTATGTGGTTATGTTGAGAAGTTGTATTGTTGTGTTGTGATTTAAAATGTTATCTTGGTGTTAAGTTGTGAACTTTTGTTAATATGTTAATCTATGTTGATTAAGCAAAGCATTTGTGTTGTGTTGACTGTTGAGTTGTTGTAGTTATGTACAGTTAGTTTTATAGTTTTATACTATGTTGTTTCTTTTGAATCCAAGTTTACTCTTGCATGATTACTTTTGATTGAATTACGATAATCATACTTTTTATGGGAAACAAGACAAGAATAAACTAAAAGAGTATGTGTTGAGAACCATGTTGGAGCTGTTTTAAAGCTATCTTAGTGTAACTAGTCTTAGTAGTTGCTTGACCAATAATATAAATTTATATTTTCAATTTTGGAGTATTATATATATATATATATATATATATATATATATATATATATATTTAAGAACTGTTTACATGGTAATCCTAGATTATAATTATTATTTTTTCCACTCTTAGTTGTTGAACTGCAAAGAGATTTATTGGGTCCTTACATTAATAGTTCATTAAAATATTTTAATATATAAAATGTTTATTCTTTCAATTTTTTAAAAAAAATTATACAATTTTTTTTTTCTTTCCTACACTAATTGTTAACGTTGTAAAAAAAATTAATTAAACGTGTTATCACTGTCATAAGAAATTAGATAAAAGGTGTATTGATTTGAGTAAAGAAATTTTAAATTCTGTTTTGTTAAAAAAAAATTGCATACAATATTTGAATTTAAACATTCAACATATATAAGATATTTCTTACGAAAAATCAAACATTCTATTATTTCATTATAACCAATGATTTTATGTTTGAGTATCGAGTATGTAATTGTGTTATATATTTAGGAAAATAGTTTTTCTCTTCATGGTGATTATGCTTGATGGATTGCTTCCTATAGATGATATATGTGATTTTAAAAAAAAAAAATTACGTGATTAAGTAATCATTAATAGAAAATTTATATTCTTGGAGCATATAATCTTAAATTTTCTAGAAGTTCATGTGGGATATGAAAAATAAAAAGTTACAGATACTGGGGATTTTTACCTTCAGTACGTACGTAGCCATTTAGAGAGTAATTAATTGGTGTCTTCCTTTGTGGGTAAGGGATAGTCTAAATATTTGTGTTTAAACGGGAAATGAAGTTTCTTGGTTATGCCTTGTAGTTAAAATATGAAGACCATTCCACTTATTACAAATCTTTCAAAAGGCATTGGACAACATTTTCTTCTCTGGTACAAAGATACCATAAAATATTGATGCAAGAGCCAATTAAGTTGTGGACACTGTCCTTTTTCTCTCATGTGAAAGGATATACATTACTGTATTTACAAGCACTCTAATAAAATACTATAGTGGGTCCATGTTTGTATTATATAAGTTTCGCGTCATGATTGGGGATGTCAGAACACATGATACGCGTTTCAGGTCCCTGTATTAATACCAAGGAACCCTATTTTCTTTTGCCACTTGGGTCTCTGAAAAAGATATTCCAACACCATGGTGAGGGCACCTTATTTTGATAAAAATGGAATAAAGAAAGGTGCATGGAGTGAAGAAGAGGATAAGAGGCTCACAGCTTACGTTGAGAGACATGGACATCCTAATTGGCGTCAGTTACCAAAGTTTGCAGGTAGATAAATTTTAGTGTCATTCAATCATTTATGAGATCAGAAAATTGTCAATTGGATTTGGTCATGCTGTTTATTTGTCTTGTGATTAATTACCCATCTCTGTAACAGGGTTGGCTAGATGTGGAAAGAGTTGCAGACTTCGTTGGATGAATTATCTCAGGCCAAATCTAAAACGAGGGAACTATACCCAGAAGGAAGAGCAAATAATCACGGATTTGCATAAAAAGCTTGGAAATAAGTATGGAATTTTGTTATATTTTCTCTGTTTTATTATTGTGTGTCTTATTACTATTTTGTTTTTTTTAGTATTTATAATTTTCTTTATCCATCATAATTATAATTGAACTCAAAATCTTATACATTCTATTTCAATTTCTTATCACTACACAAATCATAGTAGTTTTTATAAAATAATATGAGACCTTTTAGTTTATGGAGAAATATTGATCAAATCATCATTTAATTTAATAGAAGATATTTAGTAATTAAGTTCAACTCAATTTTATATATAAAAAAAAGTATCTTGACTTATATATTATATTTTGATGATATGATTAAATCATGTAAGATACCCTATTGGACATATGTAATTGTTGGAGAATTTTTGATTATGAGAATTCAAGAATTGGGTTTGATGTTTTGTGACAGATGGTCTCTGATTGCTGAAAATCTACCGGGAAGAACAGACAACGAGATAAAGAACTATTGGCACAGCCACCTAAAGAAGTTCTCAAAGGGAAACGAGAACACCCCATGTGATGATGAGTTGAAGTGCACTGAATTTGAAAGGCCAATGGAAGAGGGTCTTAGTGGCGATTCCCACCACATTTTGGAGAGTTCAGTGTCCATTTCTTCTGAAACTTCCTACAGTGAAGATAACAATTCACCTTCATTTTCCTCTTGTCACGCCTTGAACTTGTGCAAGGAAGAAGACAGTGTTGCTTCGTGGGAAACATTCGATGGACTTAGTAGCAGTTTTTGGACTCAACCCTTTATTTCCGAAAACGCACTTAGCGATCAGGACTACTTTCCCATTTCCTCTTACGGAACAGAACCATTTTTCTTATGGTAGTGTTACCAAATGCTCTTGCACTTTTGCTCCTATGTTCTTAATATTTGAGGAATTTTGGGGAACCTAGTCACCTGTTATTTCTTCTGTTCCAAAAGAAGGAAGAAAAAAAAAAAACAAAAGAGGTTTGTGTCAGCTTTGTTTTTCAGAACAAACACTGTTAAAGAGAGAATCTCATGTATTTTATACACGATACTGTGAATTACACAACTAATTGCATATAATTTTGAGATAACACAGTTTTTACACTATTAACTAATTAAAAGTTATGTTAATATAAGAAAATAACTTTATCATACACGATAATTCATATTTAAATGATATCATAGAAAGTTTTAAATATTTTAATTGAATTCTATATAAATAGTGCAAATAAAATAATTACAACACTTTCAAAAGTACCACCATAGCAATCTACAGAGCAAAACTGCAATTCTTGATAAGGAGAAAACTGTTATGCCTGCTAAAAAAACCATAATGAATGAGTATTTCTCTCTCTCTCTATTCTTTTTGGTGTATATTTCTCTACTTTTAAAACCTTATTTTTATTTTTCTTTCTAATACATCATATGATCTATTATATTTACAATTCTCACTTCTTTCTCTTCTTCTATTGCTAATCATTTTTGAAAGAAAACTGGAAGAACTGTTATGCCAGCAAACTTTCCCAACAGCCTTGCAAGTATGAACGATTTATCATATATTTTTATTTGAATTTGAACAATATCTTTGATACACTGTTATTACTAAAGAACAAAACAAAATTTTGAGATTAGTGCTTGTCAGTTTTCATGGTCGAAAGTTTTGGGGTGACCAACAATATGAGGACCCACAATGGAGCAAAGTGCCCCCAGTGACGGAGTCTCCACCAAAACACATCTTCAGCTCTTATCACGATACAAATTCTAAACCAGTCCACATTGAAAGACAACTTTTCTTTTTTCTATCTGTGTGAAAATTTATGACGACAGAAATAAAGTTTAAATTTTAAAATTTTTATAATCCACTACTTATAATTAATTTAAGAAAAATAAATAAATAAGCATTATATTAAAAGAGAAATTAACAGTACAGCAAAATGTAATTTTTTTTTTTTTTACACTTGAAAAGTCAAAGCGGAAGAGAGAACCCAAAAAACAGTTTGAGGACGAAAGAGTCAGAAAAACAATTAAAACAAGGAATATTTTTGTTTATTTGCCTTTTTACAGCAAGAAGTATTTTTGTTAAAAGGCACGAACTATGCTTAAAATCAGAAATTGAACCGACACTGATTGTGTAATAAAACAGAACTAAGACACGATAAAGTTGGAAATCAATGAAAATTTGCACAGATAAAAATGGTTATAAAATTTGAATTTAAATTATCAACACATAAATATATCCAATTTATAGTATTATTTTTAAATTAAAATGTCTCTAATTAAAATATGTTTTTTTTTTTAATTTATTAAAATACATTAATTATAGAATCTTATAAAGGCGTACATTCTAATTAGTTAGAAGAGTAAATAATATTATCTTTGTCCTTTTGTAATAGTTGTTTAAGGTTGTTTTATACAAATGTAATAAATTTTTTCTATTTTTCATAAAATGATTAATTTTTATGGTTTTTATTATACTTTTTTCATTTTTACTTCATGATAAATGTATATTAGTTATCATGTGCAACTTAATTAAAAGTTAGATGAGATATAAGAGTTTAATTGATAATATAATAAAATGACAAATAAATATAAAAAAAATAATAAAAATCCAAAAGATAAAGACGAAGGGAGGGATTAATATTAATTATGTGAGAGAAATAATATATAGCATGCATTCTAATTAGTTATAAGATAGATAAATATTAATTAAGAGAAAATTAGTATAACGGTAATTTTGATAAATAAAAAACAAGACACTCTAATTGGTTATAAGAGAAAGAAATATTAGTTAAGAGAGAAAAATAGTACAATGAATAATTTTGAAAAAAAAAATATAAAAATAAGACAAATTCATTGTTACTAACTAAATTAACTACTTTTATTAATATTGGTGAATTAGATATTTGAGTCTTATATACAAACCAAACAAACTACCTTTTCAATAGTTTGTTTTTAGGATATTATTCACAAACTAAACAAAGTACCTAATATATATTTTTTAATTTCTCATAAAATTATTTCAATCTTTTTCATTATACTCCTTTCATTTTTGTTTTTGTAATACATGTATATTAATTCTTAATGTATAAATTAATTAAAAATTATTGATGTTCTAACAAACATACCAAATCTACTATAAACCCTAAACCCTAAATATTTACATAAGTTTAAACATTAAATTGTTAGAAAAAGATGACTAATCTAAGAGAAGGGAGGTGAATTGAATTTACATAAATTCTTTTCAACTTTTCTTGGATAAAAACTTTTTCTATTTATTTTCACATGAACCAATTAATCTAAACCATAGTGAAATGAATATGCTGAAAATTTACTAATACAAGTTATGAAACTACCCTACATGCTATGTTTTTAACACAATATACAAATTAATCAAATGTATTTAGATTAAGTAAAATTTAAGTACGTGTAAGAGAAACTTACACAAAGATTTAAACTAGCTAGTTCAACCACTATATTACTATGTTATACATCCAGTCCCCAAATCAACTCGATTGAATATTTTCACTAATCTTTAATTTTCATAAGGTTTACAATCACAAATCACATGCAATACACTTCAACGAAATTAAAAAAAAAATCACTTCTTGAACCCCAAAAAAACAACACTTATAGAACTCTACTACAAGAAACCTTTTCACTTTTAAGGAACCTACTCAAGAACTTTTCTACCTTGAGAAACTTACTCAATACATACAAAAAGACTTAGCTCAAATTAAAGACTAAACCATTAAGCTATAAAACCATTAAACACTTAGCTCACTTGATGTACAAAACAAATTGAACAGGTATAAAGACTAAACCATTAAGCTATAACTCTTCAAGTAGATTGATGATGATGATTCAACTCTCTTGATTCATACTAAAGATTCCCACACAAGGTAACACACCTATCTTGTCAAGAAAACTTAGCTCAAATTAAAGCTCACTCAATCATTTAGAATTCACAAAAGTTTAGTTCTCTCTAAGTTTTGAAAATGAAAAAATTTATATAGTTTCCTTTTTTAAATAATCGAATATTTTGATGAATAATTCATTATTTTTTTCTTCATTAATATGAATACTTACCAAGAACAAGTTAATTGATTATGAGAATAATCGATTATTACAACAGTTGTTTCTCAAATTACTGAAAAATAGAGCAAATAATCAATTATTACTAAAGATAATCAATTATTTTGAGTAAAAACTCAATACTTTAATTTTTTACTCTAGATATTTTCTATATCAACTTTAAACCTCATCATTATTAATGCAAATCATCAACCATCAACTTATATGAAGAATAATAGACTAGGCAATGATTTAGCATCTAAGTACAAAATTAAACCATGCACAAAGTAAATCACACTATACAAATTTACAAGTTGCACTCTTAATCATCAAGAAGCTTATACATATACATTTGTAATCAACAAAATATAAGAGCTTCTTCCTGATATTGATCAACATAAACTAATAACCAAGCAAGTATAAAAATAGAAATATAAAGTTAATGAGAAAATAGTGAGAATGATTATTAGGATTGAATTTCATCTATCTCACTCCTCTGTGCTCTAAAGATTCTTTGCATATGATTCCTATCACTTAGTGTTATTGAATTCTTAAAATCATTCCAAATCAATATCTTGTCTTTAAAAATCCTAAGGATCATAATTTAATAACCAAATCCTTAGTTTATCAAATTAGAGTTCTTGCATTAAGCTCAAAAATTTAATCAATTAACAACTCTAAATCTATTCCTAGCCTTTATAATTATTAGGTGATTTGATTCAAATCATATTTAGAGATTATTTTTCAATAAAAATATGAGTGATCAATTCATCCAAAACATAAAGCACAAAATCTAGCTAGTTACTAACATTGGATAATAGGATGGATGTGTGTTAATGTGTGTGTATATATATATATATATATATCAAAAGGATTAAAAAAGAGTTTGATAAATTTACATTGAATTCCAATAAGGAGAAAGATAAGCTACTCATGATAGTGAGAGCAAACCCTTTTTACAATGAAAACATAAGAAAAGAAGAATAAATCTCATATCTTCTGTTCCCAAAGGTCTTGAAGCTTTCTCTTCTTTTCAATTCTTTGTCCTTTCTCCAACTTTGATATTTGATTCTATGATTCCCCCTTTTCTCCCTCATCCTTAAAATAGGCAATTTGCTTAGTCATTTCCATTTAGTTTAGCGGATTTTGAATTTTTCATGGTGAAGAAAGCTCAATTCCTTAACCCCTTTACAATTTTCTAAGCCCTTTCTAAAATGAAATTTTCTTGCTCTTATAGGTCAAATTCACTCAACCCTTCTAATTTGGTTGAACATATTTTTCTAAAGCACTCCTTTGCTCTCTAGCTCGAATCAAATCAACCTTTTTGATATGGCTGAGTCTAATAAAAATGATTGAGTAAAATCTTGATAAAGGCTCTCCTTAATTTTTCTCAAATTTCATTGGACAAAATATGCTTTGTCTCAATGCTTTCCATAAATTTAAAGACCTTTGAGACTTGATCAAATCTACAAGAAAATGGGATTCATCAATCCAAAAATCATTAACTCTCTTCACAACTTACCAATTTACACATCTTTTTATTTTCACAATATATTTTTGGGTTAAAACTAATTTTTCCTTTTAAACCTAGCCAAATAAATGTCAAGAAAATTATATGCATCAAGTAAAATTGACACTTATAAAAAATTAAGAGAGATATAAAGGTATAATTTGAAAAAAAAATTAATGTTGTTTAAAACATTAAAAATGAGACAAATATTTACAAACTTTTCTTAAAAATCTAATAATTAAAAAAGAACAAAAATAGTACATTATTTTGGCTATATACCACATGTATGCTCCACCTTAATTACATAATCTTATTTAGGTCGAATGACACTATTATGCATGACAAAATTCTCTTCAAATAAATAATACAATTATACACTCAAAACTCGAGCATGAAATCATTTAAATTAGAATAATCTCATATTAATTAGTTAATTACAATAATTCTTTTAAAATACGTTTAAAAAAAACACAAAACATATATGCCATTTTTTTTACGAGAATGGATCTTCTTATTAAAGTTTTATATTATTAGATCATATTTAAATTTGTCTCTATATTTTTCTTAATAAATATTAAATATGCTTCAACATTTATTAAAAAATATATAGAATTTTAATTAATTTATAATATAATACGTGAGATGATTCATTATCATCACTTCATATACATACTTAAAATTAAAAGTTATTATCTATTGAGTGTTGAGCATCGGAAGGTTACCCCGCACATATACACATGGTGAGATATTGCCCGCTTTGAGCCCAAGCCTCACGAATTTGTTTTTGGACATCACCCAAAAAGTCAACCAATGAAGACAATTGGGTGTATATAAACTCATGTCTATCCTCTTGCTTGAATAATGTGAGACTTTGCTTGCATCCCAACATTGAGCACATAATCACTTGAAATTTTTTTTACATGAGTTTATATTTTAATTTTAACCTCTCATATTTTGATTCAATGAACAAAGTTCACTTTTGTCAAATTCTCATAATAAAACCTAATAATTCTTATTGTGAGAAATGAAAAGTAATATATAAATCACTAGGTCTTTTTTTTTATCGGCTAAAAGAAATGTATTAAGGAGGCACTAGGGGTGCCAAACCCAAATACAAAAATGTTGAGAAATAAGAAAGGAGTTACAAATAGTCTTATAATACTCTAAAATTATATGTTCCTATCATGAGTAATACAAATTTATGTTGCGATGTGGTGTAAAGCATGTCTCCCACATGACCCATTGCATGTTGATAATGACATTGATGTGTCCTACTACAATCAATGAGTGATCAATTACATGGAAGCCCATAGAGTCTGTCATCCATGTGTCCACTTTCTATCATCCTGAATATGTTGCAACTCAAACCGCAAGGCAATATAACCCCATACTTCCCATAAAAGTTTACCAAAGGAATTCCAATCTGTTTACAAATTACAATGCTAGGATACACACTTGATACAAGAAATAGGACCCATAAGCCAATTAACATACAATAATTGATCCCTCTTCAAATTCACACACAATCATTTCCAAGATCGATATTTAATGGCCTAAAAAATTTCCATTATATCCAGCATCCCATTATTAAAAACAATACGGTTCCTATGAAGCCATAAACTCCATATAACAGAAATCCAAATAGTTGTGAATATCCTTCCCTGCTTCTTCCCAAATGCAAATCCACCCATACTTAACAATAATTCATCCAAAGCATTAGGTAAGCACGCTGAAATACCAAGCCAATGAAGGACCAAATACCAGATTTTACATGAAATTCTGCAGTGTAAAAAAAGATGACATACGTTCTCTGCCTCATTATTACATAAAGTGCAAAAATCATTAATAACAGGAATACCACGCCTTGCTAAACTTGCTCGAACTGGTAGCGAATTCAACAATAATTTCCATATATGCAAAAACAAATGCTTTCTTTGGAGCTTTTTCCTTCCAAATGCATTGAAAATTTTGTTTTAAAATCGTCTCCAAAACATTCCCTGCAGAAAAAAAGGAATGCAGCCAAATATATGTTGATTTAACAGTAAAAGCCTTTGATGGATCACATTTCCATAGCCACATATCGGGTATATTTAACCGCAACTCCACCCCACCAACTAATTCTCCTAATTCATTTCCCAATTCTCTTTCCCGTTGAAGTATCAAACGTCTCTGCCACTGAAATTCCCACTGTCACCTCCTTCCACAAAAAATCCATTTTCACCAACTGTTGATTGTTTGTTTGCCGCCAAAGAGTACAAACGAGGAAAAGTCTCACTTAAAATAACCTCGCCCACCCATCTATCATGCCAAAAAAGCACCGAACCTCCATCTCCAATGACTCTCAAAAGGTTATTATCCAACCATGCATTCGCTTGTTGACACACGAGGGCCAAATCCTTCCACCAATCCGAAGCTTTTGGATGAACCACATGAAACCCTATTTATAAATCACTAGGTCTTACCATTGAGTATGTGATCAATTTACATAAATTAATCCAACTTAATTAATAATGTAGACATTAAATTTTAAGTATGTAATTATATTAAATACTTAAAAGTTTATTATTTATAGTGATCATACTTGACTTCAATAAGATTGTTTTTGATAAAATATGTCTCTGGTATAAATAAAAAATAAAATTATATATATTAGATCTTATTTGAACATATAGTCAAAATTAAAAGAAAAATATACATGTTTCTTAAGCACTAATTATTCTTAAATTTGCCACATTAAAATAAGAATCGTTCTCTCATTATATTCAAAATATTAAAAATTCTCTTCTCACGTGATTTGTTATAACTCCTTTAAAAATTCTCTTCTCACGTGATTTGTTATAACTCCTTTGGTTCTTTCACTAATAATGAGTTCTTTAGAAATTAAGTATAGCTACTGTTGAGTGTCTTTCTTTGTAAGTTTCGCACTCAACTTTTGGAAATCTTTTTGTATAATTGTAGATATATATATGTTATTTCACCCCTTTAATCTATAGAATTAAGTTATACTATAAGAGCAGAGGAGTAGTAGCAATCTTAAGGAATTTCCTCAATTTTTGCAGGATTTTTGGCTAGGCAGAGATCCACAGCCATAACTGTGGATCTGGAGCTTGAGCTGTGGAAGTCTGGGAAGAATATAGAGGTCCAGAAAGTTGGAGCTATAGCTGTGGATCTGCAGCTATAGCTGTGGAAATCTGAAATGTACTTTGAAGCTCCAGAGAGTTGAAGCTAAAGCTGTGGACTCACAGCTAAAGCCGTGGAAGCACCCAGGACCCAATAAAAACTCCAGAGACTCACAGCCATAGCTGTGGCTTCACCGCTTGAGCGTTGGAAGTTCCTTAAGATTGAAGGAGTTGTCACAGCTATAGCTGTGAACCCACAGCTGCAGTCTTGGAGGTTTCTTCACCCTGAAGGACTCTCCACAGCTATAGCCGTGGATCTACAGCTGCAGCCGTGGAAATAAAAGTTACTTTTTGGTCTTGTTTTGAAGCCAATATAAAAGGGAAAAACAGGGGTACGGAAGACAGAACACGAACAGAGGAGAAAGAACAGAGTAAGGAGGATTTGAAGAGAGAACCAGAGGAGGAACTACTACTTGGGTAGTTGGGTCATTTGGGAACGAAGCCCAACCCCTTGTTTTCATCTCCAACTTTGTAATCTCTTCTTTTACTTCTTAGATCTTGTAATGGCCATGTGTGGCTAAACCTCTTAAGGATTGGTTAGATGTAACTACTAACTCCTCTTCTTCTTAAATATATGCATTTTGATCTCATTATTTGTGTATTGATTCTTCGCTTAACGCTTATTTCGGCTTGATCAACCGTTGTATGAATTTTGGCTTTTGAATCCAGTTGGAAAACGCTTTCGAAAACCCGAACTGAATCTTGCACCTAATCACTTCTTGTTCTAGGAATAGACTTGATTTGGTTAGTCACATTGTTCAAGTTATTGTTCTTAATGCGAAGTGTTAGACTCAAAACATTGAGGAATCATGTTTTGAGCTTAATGACTTTAGGATTCAACCTTGAGGAATCTTGTTGAATTATTTAATGAACGTGGAAATAATGAAATTAGAATATATTGCATTTATTTTAAGAAGATCTATGAGTTAGCAAGTGCTCTGAGCCAATCCTTGTTTCTTAATCATTGTCTTTACTACGTTTGCTTTATTGTGTTATTTGAATATGTTTTCATTCAATTGAATTTTTAAACTCATTCTCTTTTAAATCATTTGAGCGAGAATTACTAAACACGCAAATTCCTGAGGACGATCTTTAAATACTACTTCGAAACTTGGTTCACTTGCCAAGTGATAGGTTTGCGAAAATCTTCATCAGCTACCTAGGTAAAATGATTTTAAATCCTATCCTATCAAACAAAAACTAAAAGAAGGAAAATATACGTTAGATAAAAGTGTAGGACCACGAGAATATCATTTATGATAATTAAGATGTCTAATTTAAAAAAAAAATTCACAGAAAGATTGATGGTGGTTGAAATGATGAGCTTCCATATAGGATACATGTTAATGTCACTAAGATTCAATGAAGGATTAATAACGACGACTAAGGATGATTTGTTATGTTTCTTTAGCTCAATATTTTGGCCGACAGGGAAAAATATCACAATCTATCTCAAGGAAAAGTTGTTGATCAAATCCCCACTCCTAGTAAAAACTTTTAGGGAGTGAAATTTAGAATAATAAAAGATTAAAGTTGAGCTCATAGACATGTATTTACCTTAGTTCCTTTTTCCAGAACTACTTGTATATGGTGTTGCAAAAAATATATAACTTGTGTGCTACGTTTTTTTGAGTAGTTTCCTTTTTAATTAATGTTTTATGCTGAAATGTTATGCATATATTGTGATATTCGAAAGATAATCCAAGGCCATTTTCTGATCACAATAAAAAAAAAATATTTTTAGTGATATTTAATATGATTTTTAGTAACAATAAAAATTATTGTAAAATTTTTTATTAATATTTTTATATTGGTCATTGTATGCAATAATGTTCCTTATAATGGTTAGTTTTTGTGACATTTTTTTACTGATATTTAATATATTTATGCTATTATCACTATAAGTTTAATAAATTATTCATAATACTCTTTAATTATTTTATCTGTAGTTTATGTGAAACTTATAAGATGAGAGTTGTCATCTACTTATATATTCTTTAATTTTCTTATATTTTAATTATCTTATTTTCTAATTAATTATTTCATCTATAGTTGATGTGGAATTTGAGTTTTTTTTCTTATTTTTTTAATTGTCTTATCTTCTAAGAGATGTGAGACTTGTAAGGTGAAAGTTGTTCTCTACTTACATGTTCTTTAATTAATTATTTTATCTGTAGTCGATATGAGATTTAAATTTTTTCCTTATCTTTTTAATTATCTTATCTCTTAAGAGATGTAAGACTTGCAAGGTGAAAGTTGCTCTTTACTTACATATTCTTTAATTATTTTATCTATAGTCGATATAAAATTTAAATTTTTTTCTTTATCTTTTTAATTATCTTATCTTTAAGAGATGTAAGACTTGCAAGATGAAAGTTGTTCTTTACTTACATAATTTTTAATTATTTTATCTATAGTCAATTTGGGACTTAAGTTATTCCCAATAAATAATTATCATTAATAGTAAATTTTGGTGTGGTGTAAATATATTTTTAGTAGCTATTATATATTAATCATTAATATTTTTATTAAATAATAAAATAGAGACAATTAATTTATTATTATTAAATAATTATCGATAATAATAAATTTTGTTGTAGTATAAAATCAATATGAAAGTAAAAAATGAGCCGGATGCAAGAAAATTCTCTATTAACTCTTTAATCATTGTCCTTGTGTTTATTTTAAAAATAAAATTTAAATACAATATATTTTTTTATCTATCAAAATTATAATAAAGACATTAAAATTTGAATCAATGACTCTATTCATACTATTCCAATCTTTTATTAGATCAATTGTAGTGATTATTTAGATATAATATTATAAGTATTATTATTATAATTCTTTAATTAGAATTAAAATTTCACCTTAATAATACACATTAATTTAAAAACTAATTTTAATTAAAAAATAACATCGACCCAAACTTTAAATCCTTGTTTTAAGTCCTTAATTATATGAAGAAGTTGACTCAAATTCATATGGTGTGAAAGTAAAAAGAATGCGCGATTGACCACAAGGTTCAAAGCAGTTTCGTGTAAGCCAATATTGCACAACTTTAAATGATTTAATATTGGGTTAAATCAAATGTGATCTCATCCTCTTGGAATTTTGGGTTAAAGGCAATGAACGGTAAGGTCCACGTTGTATGTTGTATTTGCTTTATACAAAGGGTGACTCACACATTTAGGTCAATGTTCTTTCCTTGGATCACTTTACATTCCCGTTAGCTAGCCCATGGAAATAAAGTATATATACACAAACAATTAACTATGAGTGGCTCAGGTTCTTCTCTTTGTTTCATGGGTGGTTGTAGCTATGATTAAATGGGAGACGCTTTATTTTTCAGCAAACTAATTGCTTAGAAAATTGCAGGAGTAATGCTGTTTAGGGAAGGCTAATGACTGTTTTAATGTGTATGCATATCTATTTGATCTGTGTCAAAAGAAATTAGCGTAAAAGTTTGACTCGGCTACGGTTAATATAGATGATAGCTACGTTATAGATGGTGTTAAAAAAAACTACGTTATAGATAATTTAGATTGTTTTAATTAATTATAATTTTTAATTATTCATTTAATTTAAATTACACGGTTGTAATTTATTTCTTTTGTTTTGATATTTCATTCACTTTATATTTTATATAGACACATTATGAATTATATCTAATAAGAATTTTTTATATACATAAGGGTAAAATAATAAGTAAATTTCGATAAATCTCCATATTTTGAATCATTAGGATTGGCTAAATAGTAAAGAGTTGAAATAATATACATGTAATTCTAAATTTCAACTCTGATGTTATCATCAGGGATGACGTACGGGTGAAGTAAGAGCGACTTTCAACATCTTTATTCTTGGGTGCATATCTTATATCCATCCTTGTTCTCAAACTCAACAGATATTAAATTTATGTTTCATTTTTATCTTTATCAAGTATCAAGTATACTCCTAAATGTACAAAAATTAATTAAACAACTTTTTTACAAAAAAAAATATAAAAAACAATAATTCCAAAATAAAGTAACAATTACAAAATTACATTAATTAAGTTTCATTTAACATAAATTTAAAGTAGTGTAATAATCACATAAATTTAAATAAATTCTATAAAAAAAGTAAATTAAATTTCTAAAAATTTAAAGCAAGGATGCAGACGATTATGGAGCGCATAAGCATATACTCATCCTCGTATTTATACCCAATTTAATAAATAGGAGTATTACTTGGACTTATACCCAATCAAATAAAGTATTTCTCATTAAAATTAAGGCGAGTCCACATATTACTTATGAGTATGAGTTTGTTTGTTATCCCTTCCTGTCAATGTTATTTCAAAAGATAAAAGAATATATACTCAATATTTTAAAAAGTTATATGATATGTGAATTGTGTTTTTTTTTTGTGCCATGCTATAAATTATTGGTAGAAATTATTTCTCCTAATTTTTGTTGATGTCAATTCTTTTTATTAATAATTTTCTTATGAAAACTTAGCTGACCTAATTACTTTAAATGAAATATCTTCTTCCCTTTAATGTATTCAAATTTGATATTTACTGGTAGAATAGTGAAATTTTACTTTAATCAATAGTATGTTGATTTAGTTTTGGATGATTTATAACATACACAGTTTGATAATTAATATATTTTTTATTTTGTTAAAAAAAACTCTAATTTAATCAATATAGTTGATAACTGGACATATCTATTTTTTTTATAATAATAAAAATAAAACCTATTTATGACCAAGGTTTGGCAATATACTAATACCCCAAAACTAAAAAAATATCATACAAGAACAATAAGTAACATTATCTGACAAGTAAAAGTAAAACAGCACATGCACAATTTTGACTTGAGATGTTGATAATGATTTTGTGCTTCAAACATTGGCTTGGGGCGTATTTATCGGGAGCAGTTCGGCACACTGTTATTCTATTTCTAGCAGTAAAACTATTATCCAGCTGTAACAGTGCAACCTATGACTAATGCTTAGGGGTGCCTCAATTATTTTGCAATGTTATATTTTCCACCATGTAAGATTTGTTTTGCAATGTTATATTTTCCACCATGTAAGACTTGTTGAATGCTTCTTTAACATGTCTAAAATCTGTGTGGGGACAAGGTTAGTATTCCTTTATCAGGAGTCAAGACTCGTCTTTTGAAGTGCAGGGATTATCCTGTAAAAAAAATAGAGATTATTGACACAAATTTTGTCCTTTTTTTCTATAGATAAATAAAATTATATAAAGTCTTTAATTATCTATATATTGTGATAGACTTTATTAGTATTGTACGATAATTAATATATATGAGTCAGAAAATTAGAGGTCATTACTATTTGAAAACATAGTATACAAACTAATATCCTCAAAACCAGATTTTTATTCCCACTAAATCTATATATAAATAATAAAAAATTAATTTTACACAAATTAAAAAAATAGTTAAAGGTATTAAATTTTCATAATTTTATATAAAATATACATTATATTTATTAAAATATTTTTAATCATATTTATTGTAGATAATTCTCTCATTTATTATCTTAGAGTTATTTTTAAATAAAGAATATTAAATAAAATTGATTAAGTTAAAATTTATTTGTATTTAAGTTAAAAAAAATCAAATATTCTTTTAACAAATTTAGCAAGAGTATTTAACAGAAACTATTTAATGAAATCAATTTAAAAAATTTAACGTTTTTTACATCCTTTTGAAAATGTTTGATGTTTTCAATGTCGCAAATACAAGCACCATGCTTATAAATTTGTGTTACTAAACTTGTTTTGTAATTACCAACATTTGTTACAATAAAGTGGTAATAATTTATGTCTTTTATCAAACTGTTTAGATTTTAATTTTTAATATTAAATATGAAATAAATTATGTTAGGAGAGAAATACTTATTTTATGTGTATTTAGAATCCTTGACAAAAATTAGTCGTTTTTTAAAAATAAATACCTTATATCAATATTATAATTAAAAAAAACTCGCTTTGTAATTTGACAAAAAAAAATCATCAAATTTATTTCAAAATATCTATCTTTTTCCAATAATACTTTTGTCTTATCTTGGAAATATATGTCTGTACATGATTTCTTGTGACTGATAGAGTTCTTGGATTGCTAGGATCCAACCATCATCCGGCAAAGTTTTAGAGTCAATTTCTGAAACTGAGATAAGGGTAGCAAGATTTCTAAGTAAGAATCAGATCATAGCTCTTTCAATTCTTTTACCAATGATTTGTTTTCAGAATTATGTGAAACAAACTCAATTAATCATGCCTTGTTTTGTTCTTCAAACTGAGTACCTTGGATGATCCGTTAAGATGGTGTTTATTGTGGTGGAAATTGGTGTTACAAACATACCAAGCTTTTGTTAGATGGTCAGGGATGGGAACAAAAATTGAAATATCAAGCTTTAAAGTCTGGAGCCCCTACATTGGATCGTGATTCACAAATGTCTTAGCTTATTATTTGTGGAGGACCTCAAACAAATGAAATTTCCATCTAATTGACACCATTTTTAACAACCCTTTAGAAGCAACACAGGTAAAAAGAAAAAGCTGAATCTATGCGATCTAACCAGCAGATAAACTAGTGTAGTATTTGGACAAAATCAGGAGCATTCTGGTATAACAAGTTATATATTTCACATCAATTAGTGATATACGTAAGATTGAATTAGACTTGAGTATAATTTTTCTAGAGAATCAATATACCACAACACATGCTTCAAGACTGACTTCAAGACGGTCCATTGACACAATTGGGCCGAGTTCTATCCAGTGGAAAAATGGGTGAAACTCATATGAAAACACTCTAATTGGGCTGATTGTCACAAGTCTCCCACCACACGTCTAAAATTTTAGCCAGCCAAAAATAGTTTTATATAAAATTTTTGACAAACATATTATTTATGAAAACTAGTTTTTATAATATTCTTTTAGAAAAGTGTGACCCAATACTGCTAATTGCATTACAGAAATTAGTTTTTGTTATATATAAAAAAATAGAAAAAAGTCCCTATATTTTTTTGTTAAACATGGTCAAATATTTCTATACTTTCATATCAATGAATTTGGTCTTCAATTTTTTTTTAAAAAAAAGTAAAAAGAAATTGTCTATTAGTCCCTCCTTGGTAAAATTCTCATTTTTTTTATAAAAATTAGGAAGACTAAATTTACATATTTTTTAAAAATTGATAATTGTAAAATATGCACATAATTTTTATTCAAATTATGTAATTATTAATATATCTTTTGCTTCTAAATCTTGTTTTTGTCACAAAACACTTAGTCAAGAGTTAATTTTATTTTAGAATTTAGTTGTTTAAATATTAGATATTTTTAATATTTTCTTTATTAAGATATAATATAGGATAAAAATAATTTGGAAGCTATAAGTTTAAAAGGAAAATCATTGCTCCAAATACCAGCTGGATGCACTTTGAGCAAGGCAAATTTTCTTAAAACATCTAATAATTTGCTTTGAACAAGTCAAATCAAAAAAGCAATCATTGGAAATAGCATCAACTCACTTAAAGAGAGTAGACAACTCGCTTAAAGCGAGTGAAATTCACTTAAAGCAACCATAAGAGGGCTTTGAGTGAACGAAAGCAGAGAGCAATATTGGAGAATCAAACAAGCTCGCCCAAAGCGAGTTACAGGGACATTCTAACCTAGATAAAATGATACATTTATTACTAGGAATAGAACAAACCTTATCGGTCGACTTTTAGTCTTCAATCTTAATGCAGGTTGTTTAAGAAAAAATTATTAAGGAATTGAACATTTCTTTTAAAAAAACCTACAATTTGTCATCTAAGATATTGAGATTTAAATATAATTGTAGTTTGTCGAATTAATTGTCTAATTTCAATATTTAATGAAAATTAAGAAGATTTGCATGGAAAAAATAGTAAATTAATCTCTGACTATTCTCATTATAAATTCAAACCTGTCAAAATTTGTTGTTTTATTTAATTTTCCCTAAATTTAATATTTCTTGTTGAACAATTCTAATTTTTTTTAAATCATCTATTTAGTACCAAAATTATACTAATCAATTATAACTCAAGTTCTTGTGAATTCGATAATTTAGACTTCTTTTTAATTTACTACTTACAATAATTAATATACTTGTCAAATACATATCAAAAATTGAAAGTCAAATGTAGAAAACCTTGATCATAATTGACGAGAAGTAGAAGAACTAGAACACATTTAAAAAAAAAAAAATACAAAACTAATTTTTGTTGTATATTTAGCAATGTGTTGTCACACTTTTCCAAAGATACACTACAAAAGCTAATTTCTGCAATGTGAATTTTATATTACAAAATCTTATATTATATAAAGTTAGTCAGAGACATGGATGAGAAGCCAATTTGCATACTATGTTAACTCATCCCGCATCTTTGACATAAGCCCAAGTTCAGCTTATCTAGGCTAACATGTAACATCTAATTTAACATACTCCGTCACAAACAACATACATTGACTTAGGACTTCGAAGCCTTATCCACATTATCGCATGTTATGTTCAAAATCTTGTGGCAATAGATTATAGTTAATGATTATAGAGAGCAGAGAAACAGCGAGTGGAGATTCCTAGTTTTTGACAGAAATATTTAATTCAAATGCGGAATGCCTGAAGCAGAGGCAGCACGCAACCACGCATTTAAACAACGTACGAAGCGCGCACCTGCAAACTATGAAGCTACCTCTTCAATTTCGCTTTTACTATGCTCACTACACAACACAACCACCAATGGCGACAAAACTCACCCCATTTTGCATTTATGAAAATTTGGAGGCTTATCATTGTGACCACTTCTATGTAATAACAATGCCAAGTGCCAATTGATAATTCCCTTTCACATTTCTATGCCTCGGAATTCATGTGACTTTCTGCACAACCGGGGGTTCCACGAATTTAATTGCCCCTGCCTCTGCATGTTTACACCACACATCGTCAATTGTGCACACATAGTCTATGTGCAATATGTCAAATTGCTAAGTAAGAAAATAATCTTATCATTTTTTGTTTAGCCTAATTCTTTTGTATTTAAAGTAATCATACACTAAATACAACATCATATAGTTGATAGATGAATATACCTCTTGAATATGTTGTCAAAATTTAGATTTTTTTTTTTAACGAAAAGTTATACTCGTTGTTTGTTTTGTTATAAGCCTTAAATAAATATTAATATTGTTAGAATGTGAATTTATGGTCTAACGCAATCTTACAATTTTGATAGTGAATAACATAATAGACTAAAAAATAATTGTTAGTATAAGTTTTAATATCATCTTAAAATTTGGATTTTGGATCTAACTTATTTGAATACTGTGGAAGAGGACATTAATCCTAGTGGCGCAACAAACCAAGGTTGTTGGAGAAGGGTGGTAGCCACCTACAAACACTATAACACCCAAGACACCAAGTGATTTGGCATAATAACACTAATAATGTGTTTTGATAGAAAATTTAAGTGAAAATTGTTGGACGGTTTGTTACAAAATGTGTTCGCACAAGTAGTTATGTATGTTATGATAAATTCGATTCACGTGTGATCAAATCAATTTACCTTAATCGAGATTGGCACTTATTTAGCTTGAGTTGATGTGACTTTGAGTAAGTAAGATTTTAGTATGTTCAGAGATCGGAGCCAGCATAACGAGATAGACTTTGAGGTTTTATGGGTATGGCTGTAGATATCTTCAAAATATTATTTAATTTTATAAAATCAATTTATAAGGAAGAGATTTTCTCCAGTTATATAGAATGTCTTGAAAAACATGGTCTCTAACATATGGCTAAGGGACACATGACTGCACCCAATGATACATTAATTATTTTCTAACTTAATTAAGCATTATACACAACTTGTGTAAAATGAATTATATGGTTCTGCACCTGCAGTTCTGCAAGGTTTTCCCACACTGCCACTGGCCACTATTAATTGTGTATCTGTGGCTCTCAGCTGGTGAAGGGGATTTCTTCATATATTTTACTCTTGATGGCCAAAAATTTCACAATTGATTGGCCCATATGGACTTGAACCTTTTCTTCTTTTTTTTTATAAAGAAGATGGTGTTCCTGAATTGAGTCGCTGACTAAGCCTGGCACTGCAGTGTTGGTTGGTTTATGACACCAATTTATTTTTCCAGGCTGTCTATAAACTAGTTTGGCCTTGTTGCAAATTATGGAGTGTACTTTTAATTCAGATCCTTCTATGTACTATTTTCTTTTCTTTAATTATGGATTAGTTACTATGTACCGTGGAAGAAGTGTATGTCCAATGCATGCAGAAACAATTATGAACAAGGCCCGCGAGTTGGTTTTGGCTTTAATCAGTTTCAAACTTTGTATTCGTTAATAAGTTAGGTGAAAATGGATATTGTGGTGGCTTCTGAATTAAAATGGTTCATGTGTGCATAACATTTCTGTTACTTGTTATGAAACATGCTCGGCATATTCAATGGTTATTCACAGTTAATGAAACGAAATTAACTGTAAAATATAACAGTTTTTTTATTCCAAGACTTAATTACTCGTTTGGATTATACACTTGCCTGAACTTTCCTAATTCTACCTTATGGTAAAAATTGTGAATTTAGTTTTTAAATTAGTTTTGGGCTCTACCATTAGTTGTCGTTTAATTCTGCTAACTTTGACTATTATAACACTGTTGTGGCAACGTAAAACTACCGAAAATTGCAAAAGATTTGTAGTGATCATAATAGCAATACTATGTAACTGTGTAAACGGTAGCAATACACTTTTAACATATTAAACCTTGTTGCGATAGTTTTTGTAAATCAAACTAAAATCCATCGTGGAATTGTGTCCTTTCTCTCACTTTATGTTAGGTGAAGTGGTGAACTATGACATAGCAATACTTTTTTTTATGTAGTACAGTCATAATGATATCTGTACTCGTGCTCCTGTACAAATTATATTTATCTTAGCAATAATGAATAATCTATCTATTTTTGTTCACCTTTATAACCCCAATTCCAAACTCTCCTGCCGATTCTAAAATTCTATATTTATTTATCTTTACATAAGAAGTACTACCATCAGACCTCAAAAGAAAGTCAGAAAGTGTAAACCATACAAATTTACATATACAAATTATTGTTTACACCCATTTATAATAAAAAAAATTGTATTTGAGGCCAAACATTTCTATGGGGAAACTAAACTACCAAACCATAATTTGAACAAGGTTTGAGATAGCTCAATGTTGAACCAAAGTTTGGAGCAAGTGGATCAAAAGTCTCGTGGGGCATAATAACAAAACTAATGATTGCCAAACTCTTGACTACTTTACTATGATAGAGTCAGTCATTGGAAAAGTCTGAACCACCATAAACCAAATCCCCTGCTTCATAACTTTTTTCTCGTGTCAAATTAACTTTTCAACGAAACAGCGCTTTCATATTAAGAATCTGATAGCGTAGTGAAATGTAAATTACAAGCTGTTACAACTTTTTTGTTTGGCTGGTACCTAACAAATTTAATAGGTAGAAATGTTCACTTCAATTGGAAGACTTTGGCAGCACACATCTTTATTTAATTGCTCGTCATATGAATTAGAAATATTAGTGGCCATTCGGCACTGACAACGGCAATTTATAAATTCAATACATCATCAGATGCAATAATTGTGAATATTTGGTGAAGTATCTGCTATATTGTATGTTCTTTCTTCATGTATCAAAGAAAAGTCTCTGAAGCCAGAAAATGTTACTAATTTTTCATGCATTTGGATTTTGAAAGTTATTAATTTTGAAAAAAAAATGTTGGGGCATTTTTTTTAATATTTTTTTGGTGTTGGAAGCATAAATGGGGAAATCGTGTATATGGACGTATCTATCAAACTTTATTTAACTTTTCATATAGTTTTCCTTTGAGTTATGTGTTGTGTTTTTATATTTCTGCATTTCCTGATAAATAATATACCAGTTGTATGATTAAAGAGCTGCAAGAGGAACCGATACTACACAGAACAAAGAAAGAAAAAACTATGTTACAAAAGACAGAAAGAAATCAGAAACAAAGTAAAAGTGAAAAGGGAAATATAAAACTCAATCCATTCCATGGTCCCAATACCTTATGCCAAATTGCAATCATCTCCAAGGTACAATAAAATATATCTCAAAATACTTCTTCGCGAAATACTTTCGATAAAGAAATTTCAGGTATGCATGGGGACCATACTATGATTTATAAACTTATTAGTCATTTGACACAAATTAATAATATTTTTTAAATATTAAAAATTCTATAAAAAAAATATTTACTGAAATAGAATCATTATTATATTAAAATACAGTGGATTAATGTAACATTTCTCATATTTGATGTCTTAATGGTTTCACTCTACGATATTATACATGATAAAACTTCACGCAATGACACTTCACATGACGACATTTTACGTAATTCCTTGTTGGTTAAACTCTTTACCAATTAAAATCCTCTGTGAGTATCCTTTTCTGAATGTCTTATCTCCTCTAGGATCAAATACTGTTCTCACAAACGAACACAAAACTTTTCAGCTACTTTGTCTTTACTCATACACTTTAGAAATTTTTCAAAAGGTCACTTATCCTAAATCACTCCAAGTCAAACATATTTAACTATTGAATTAAGTTATGAGATATAAAAAAAATATGTGCATCTTGTTGGTACAAATTATTTTTTTTAAGTCATTCTCAATTGTACAAATCTCACACTTGTACACATCACTAGATCCCTCTCATTTCAATATGTATAGGTTATTAGAGTTCGCATGTGATTGGGTTGAGTGGAACTAAACTCAAGTAAGATACTATGTTCAAACATCATAAAGGGAAAAAAAATGTGTGTGGTCAAGAGATAATAGCTCATTAAAGGTGGTTAGTTAAGTTTTATGACAAAGATTAATTACAGACAAAAGCAATAAATACTTTGTATAAATAATAGGATGGTTACAAAAAGAATTGGAGTGTAGCATATGAACTGAATCATTTATATGGCACATAGAGCTTTTCTTGAGGGGTATAGTTTGATTAGTTAAGCATAATGTGTGAATATTGTAACTACCAAATTCAAATTTTATGGACAAAAAAAAAAAGATAAATAGAACCTTTTTTTAAATGGGTGTAAACAAATTAAGTTTGATTAAATTTATGACTAAATTCAATTAAATGTAACTAGTATCTTAACTTATGTAATGCACAAATTAAATGTTTATTAATATATAATTAAAATTTTAAATAAATTTATAAAGAAATATTATATTTAAACATATAAATTATATTTAAAAATTTGAATAAATAGATATTTTTAAATATATAAATTATGTTTTAGATTTATCATAAATAATTTATATTGTAGCATAATTTTTTTATTTAATAATAATTTATTTTAAAATATTAAAACTTAATTCATAAATAATTATGATAAATAAAACTGAATTAGATGTGAAATTGATAGAATCCTTAAAAATCCTTTCATAAAAAAATGTTCCTAAAAATACTCTCACACAGGAAAATTATTCGTATTTTTATACACAGAAATTGATTAGAACAAATTGGGTTTGCTATTTTTGGTCATGTGAGGCAACCTAACCTGAACTTGATTGGATTGAATAATCAAGTTTATTGATTAATTAAAATATTACTATATTCCAAAATTTAAAAAATCAAAAAATAAAGTACATAATTTTTCAAATTATAATACATGTATCAAACATACTCAAAATTACTAATGACATAATACATGTCCCAAAAGATGCAAACAACACTAACAATTGTTTGAATTCTCTCTATATTACTCCCCCAATCCTTTTAATGAAAAACAAGTTAAAGTGTAAAATATACTACAACTTGTTTCTTATATAAAGGATTAGAAGGAGTGATGTTTTAGAGAGTTTTCTTTGACAATAGTGTTTTTAGGTATTTTTTTCTACTTTTTTATATATTTTATTTATCATTTTTTTAAATTGAATTTTAATATATTTTTTTAAAAATATCAATAAATTAAAATATTTTTTATTCACAACATAAATTGTTTGTTATAAATTTAAAATATAAGTTATACATTAAAAAATTACTTATTTATTACAAATCTAGTTGTAATATAATTTATTAATTCAATATAAAATTTAATTTTATTAATTAAATATATATCTTATACAATACACATATTAAAATACAGTTACATGATAAAATGAACAAACTAATACTCAAGAGTCAATAGACTGCATAAGATAAGTCAATGGCTCATGTGATAAAGTCGTTATATTTTATTAGATAATTAGTACTTTTACTACTATTATTATGTTTATTAGATTTGAGTTTCATTAATCCATTATCTAATACAATTGCAATTGGGACAAAAAAAATCAACCTAACCCAATTATCCAATCTAAATCATTGCATTGTAAATAAGTTAAATTCATCAATTTCCAGAGTTGATTTCAACTCCCTTACATAGTGTTTAGTAAGGTTCTTTTAAGATTGATAGGGATTTTTGATAACTGTCTACAAAATTGATAAATACTTTGTACTAATAATTAATAATAATAAAAAATACTAAAATTTATATTTTTAATTAATGTTTTTCTAATATTATTATTATTATTTGAATTTGAGGGTTAATTTTTACCATCTATATTTTCTCCTATTTTATTTATCAAATCATATAGAAGAGTTAATACTGTTGACGATTATATTGAAGGCATATTCACCATCTCACAATTACTATGATTCATTTATTGTCTAAAGATCATCATTGTTTGATTATTCCATATGGTATATATGGGTGTGGATACCTTCCTTGTGTGGACGCGTTTTGGGGTGGCATGCGTGTCATTGCCAGAAACAAAACCGTGAGGGCTGCGGCCAAAGCGGACAATATCCACATGCGGGTTGCTGGGGTGTTACATTTGGTATCAGAGCCGGAACCCGGGCCGGTGTGCCAGCGAGGGCGCTGGACTCCCTTGAGGGGGGTGGATTGTGAAGTCCCACATCGGTTAGGAAGGAGAACGAAGCATGCCATATATATGGGTGTGGATACCTTCCTTGTGTGGACGCGTTTTGGGGTGGCATGCGTGCCATTGCTAGAAGCAAAACCGTGAGGGCTGTGGCCAAAGCGGACAATATCCACATGCGGGTTGCTGGGGTGTTACAGTATATAATGTGAGACCCCCCTCCTTTTTCTTTCTTTCCCCGACACCCTCACTCAACACTCATTTCTTGCCTTTTCTCTTTTTACTCTTGATTGTTGATCTCTCTCATTCTCCTCTCCTCTACTAAACTTCATTTTGGTGGCCGTGGTGATCTTGGAGCTGGGTAGTGGTGTTGGAGGCTTTAGCTGAGCGCGGATTCACTTCTCCTTCTCCGTTCGTCTTTCTTCCATTCTTCTCTTCCCGGAGCTCGGAATCGTCTCACCGAGGTAAGGGAAGCTAGCTTTCTTCGCTGTTTTTGGATGTCATGGAGTTCAAGTAACTCAATAGTTGTTGAAGGGGTTGATTCTTGGTTGTGATTGAAGAAAAATTTTCGTTTTCGGGTTTCCGGGGTTCGAGTACAAATCTTGGGGATTTCACTTGTTGATGGTTGCATGTTGGAAATGAACTGTTTTTCTTGATGCTTGATGAAAATGCTGGCTTTTAGATGGTTTGCATTCTTGGTGTTTTTCGCAGGTTTTGATGAAATTTTCAAAGTGGGTAAGGGTTTCTGTTTGAATTTGCACTGGGCGCAGTTCTTCGCGCCGGGCGTGATTTGAAATGGGAAGTTTCTGGGTGAATCGCGCCGGGCTCGGGGAGAACCACGCCGGGCGCAATATACCTCTGTAGGTCTCTGGTTGAGAATTGCGCCGGGCGCGCATTTTATTTTCATAATTGGACTCTATAGTCTTCATGAAAGTTGTAGCCTTGGATGTTAGATTTCCAATGGCACTGGAATCACTCAAAAAGGAGTTTTAGAACTCTAGATATGGCTGTTTTAATGAAGAGGGGTTGAGCTGCTAGCTTTGTTGATAGCTGTTGCGGTTTTTATCATTTTTAACACGGTAGATGAAGGAATTAGGACTTGGTGTCTTCATGAGAGTTGTAGGAAATCTTCTTATCTTTCATATGATATAAGGATGAGTATGGTAGGAGTAGTATAACTCCTGATGCGCTATTTTTCTGTGAAGGTTGCCATCTCCCATTTAGTGATTTGGTTGAGTTGAAAGTTGTCTTAGGTGCTTAGGTTGATTGTTGTTGTTTGGATGAGCCGTATTATGTGTAGAATATGCTATTATTGATGTAATGCTACACTGTATATATATATTTGTCGTGCAGAGCTGGGCTGTCATGAATGATTTTCATGTTGAATTAAAATATTGTTGTACTATAGATTGTTGAGCTGAGTTGTGAGTAGTAAGCTGTGTTGTATACTACCTAGTTGTGCTGGATGCTGATATTGATGTGCTGCGTTGAGCGCGACCCTTGTCGCGTTGGGCGTGAGACTCCTTGGGAGTCTCTGCCTTGTGGGCGATGGGCGCAATTGGTATTGCGCCAGGCGCGAGTGAGCCTTGGGCTCTCTGGCTGGGTCCCGCCGGGCGCGGGCATGCTTGCGCTGGGCGCGTTGGCCCCCTGGTACTCTCTGGTTGCACTGCGCTGGGCGCAACCACGAGTGCGCTGGACGCGGAGATGTGATTTCACTAATGGATGTTAGAGGTTGTTTATGTTGAGTTTAAGTCGAAGTTGTTGATTATAATGTGATGACTTGTGGTTAACGCTGATTGTTGATGTTGAGCTGTATCAGTTGTATATTGTTGTAAGTTGATATGTTGAGTTGTATTAGTTGTACATTGTTGTAAGTTGATATGTTGAGCTGTACAGTTGTGTTGTGCTGTGTGTTGCTATTGGATGTTGTAGGTCGAAAGGCTGAGGTGTTGTAGGCCGAAAGGCTGAGGTGTTGTATGCCGAAAGGCTGAGGTGTTGTAGGCCGAAAGGCTGAGGTGTTGTAGGAGATCTCCGAGGTGATATGCGTGACGACGCATTGTGTGCTTATTGCTGATTACGCTGTAAAATCGATGAGTTGTATGCTGATGATGTGAGATGTGTGCTGTTATTGCTGAATGTTGTGGTAATTTAAACTGATTTTGTTAAGTTGATTGATGAGTTGATTTGATGTGTTGATAGGGGTAGCTGTTTACTATTCATATATTTATATATATGTATGTTATTTCTTTTCACTAGCTTACCCTTTGTTATTTCCATGTGGTTTGGACTGCGATGATCATACTATGTATGGGAGCAGAGCAGGGTTAGACTGGTGATAGTGGCAAGTCTGCAGTTGGCAAACGGAGGAGTCTTGTTTGGCTGATGTCTTGTTGTTGGGCCACTATTTGGCTACTTTGGTTGTATTTTGTTTGTACACCCTAACTCTAGTCGGATTGGGACATTGTATATATTTATATTCTAGATCCTATATTTATATACTCGTTCTATTCTGTCTAGTGTTTCCGGTGTGCTGTGGTTGTGAGTGTAGTGACCTGCCGGGTCGTTACATATAACTTCTTTGTCTAATCATTGAACCTTCTTGACTTGTTTCTAAATGTTGGAAAGGGTCTTGCATCACAAACCTCATTCCATGTGGTCGTACATTGTACCCATATGAAGACAAATGGACTTGAGGATTAAGCATAGAGTAAGTCAAAGGAATCTCCATATCAATTGGTTGTGTTGTTCTCCAATTTGGAGGCATTCCCCATGGGTATTCCCTAGTAACATTCACTAGCTTAGATTGTGATTAACCTGCAATTTGTCCTATACAAGTGATGGAGTAACTATCATGGCTATTGTAGAATTGACATCTTCATTCAGATGAAGTTGTTCTACTATATTTTTATTCTAATTATGATTATTGGCATTTCCTTGATTTGACGTAAACATAATTCTACCACTTCTAAGTCTCGTATAACATATTTAAGACTAGTTCAATTAGGTTTGACACAAACGAGTTCCATTGAGCATGCCAATTTGTTTTCAGTGGATTTCATTTAGTGGATTCTTTAAGTTCAAAATAGCAAATTCAACTTAAAAATATTCAACAAATTATGATTTTTAAGTAAGATTTGACCATTATAATAAAAAATTTGAATCGAAAGAAATAAAGAATTGGTACATAAATATAGAAAATATATGTATATTAGACTAAAAAGAAAGAAATAATTAGTACAGAAATACATACAAGAATCTCTTGAAACCAGAAGTCATGAGAGAGTGATTGAATGGTATACAAATGTTTATTTAAGTATTTTTAACTCTTAACTCAAGCTTCTATTCGAGTATTTAAAGAGAAAAACTTATGATCGTTCAACATTAATCTTACACATTATAATCTTAATAATTGCTAAAAATTAAAAATAACTTTTCTAACTTCGAGCCTTTCGATGCTCAAAACTTCCTTAGTTGATCACTCTAGATTTTTGTTGTCCTTTTTAAACTTTCTTTGAGCAACCCTTTTTCAATTCCTTTCTCCAAATATGTTGAAAATTTGTGAATAACAAAGTTGTAGCAACTTTTTGACTTTAGTATGCAATAAAATATGTTGAAAGGAAAATATTAACCTTGTGCACATTCACAATCCTTAATAAAGATTAGTCATCAGTTTTATTTACACTAATACTATGGGTAAAAAATAAAATAAAAGATTTTTTCTTTTAAAAATATTTATATTAAATAAAAAAAATTGCTTATATGATTAAAGTGTTTGATACATTGCGTCTTCATTATAGAGTGGAACACCAAATATTTTTAGAATGAAGAGGCAACATATAAAACACGAGGTAAGCATTTAAAACACTATGGGTCCCTAATTTCTCATATTTAATTTATTATTTAAAAATTAAGATTTTCATAAATTTTACACCAGAGGCATTTGGTACACATGAAATTTTTACATGCACGGGAAGCGTGATTAAGAAGAATTATAAGTATTGAGAATCATGATTCTTGGAAATGATAAAAATTTGTTTGTTTGGTCATAAATTTTACCTAGAAATCAAATATTTTTATTGTATTAAATAAAAAAATAAAAATAAAAATTTGCATATTTTTAAAGATTTTTATTACATTAAATTGGCAAATAAAAGTAACATTAAATTTTTACCTGAATAAAATTTTTCATTTAACTCATATACCCATAGATATTTGAGAAAATGCAAAATTTTAAATAAAAATATAAGAAATAAAATAAAACTAAAATTAAATAATTTTATAACATATATTTATATTAAAAAAATAATTTTATAATATATATTTATATTAAAAAAATAATTTTATAACATATATTTATAATAAAATAAATAATTATGAAACATATATTTAGTATAAAAATAAATTAAATTCAACCATTTAATATATAATTAAAAGTATTTTTAATATTTTTAAAGTAAAGATACCCACAGATATAAATATCTTACTATTTGTTTTCACCTCATTATTAAATAGATATCTATTTAATTATTCATTTTAAATTTATAAAATATTTTATTGACAAACATTCTCAAATTAAATAAAGTTTTAATGTTGTAAAATACAAAATATCTTTATTAACTTATTTAATATAATAAAAGTCTTTAATTTTTAAATAATATTTTTAAATTTGTTTATGATCAACTAAATATATTTTTGTCATTCATAACTATAAGAATCATGTTTCTCAATTATGAAAAAATAATTATCTACAAAAGTCACATAAAAAAGAAAATATCAAGTACCACATCAACTTATCTTATTGTTAAAGACATTATATTGGTGTTAAAATATTATAAGATTAACATGAAAAATATTGATCCAAATCAAATGTTGATGATAGAATGTCATATTTTAAAATTTTACTATTACTTTCTTTTATTACAACCATAAATTCTTTTTTTATTTTTTATTTTATTTTTAACAAACTAAATTAACTTAACCTACATATACAAAAAAGAGAAGAGATCAAATTATTACACTCAATAATTCATGGTATATGTTGAATATCGATAATCTAACCGTTAAATTAACTATATATATATATATATATATATATATATATATATATATATATATATATATATATATATATATATATATATTCAAATCCCTAAATCCTAAATCTCAAAAAAATTGTAAATCATACAATACTTCGTTATATAGATTCAAATCAATGTATAAAATATTTTTATATTTTTATATACAACGAAGATATTTTGTTATAATTCAATTTAATAGTGAATTTTGAGAAAATACTATCAAATAGAAACTTATTGAATAATGTAATAGTTATAAAAGTTTTTTTTAAAACAAATAATAGTTATAAAAGTTATACAGATGTGTAATTTGTGTGTGTATACATACATACATACATACATATATATATATATATATATATATATATATATATATATATATATATATGTGTGTGTGTGTGTATATATATATATATATATATATATATACACATATAGAGAGAGACAGAGAAGAGATTCATTTACTCTCGAAATAAGTATAACTCATGTTCTATATTAAATCTCAACAATCTAACCATTGAATTTAAAGTTTTTAATGCACAGATTAAATCTGTAAATTTAAAAAAAAAATTAAAAATCATTTGATACTTCTTTTCATTAATTCAAATCAATGTATAAAATGATTTTATGATTACCCGTTAATTTGAATTAATGAAACGAAATATCAAATAATTTTCAAAACTTTTAAAAATTTACAGACTTGATTTATACATTAAAAACTTTAAATTCAAAAGTAAGTCTATTTAGACTTACTCCACTATACATCAAATTTTAATACATTAGTTATAAAAGTTTTTAATACATAAATTAAGTCTACAAATTTTTAAATAATTTAAAAATTATTTAATATTTCATTATATAAAATTATAAATTTAAAATAAACGTATAAAATACTTTATAATTATTTATTAATTTAAATTAATGAAACGAAATATCAAATAATTTTTAAATTTGTTAAAAATTTGTTCTCTCTTTAAATTCTAATTTCATGTCTTGCTAAATTCTTTAAATTTCATCAATATATTTTTATTGAATTTCTACTTAATAATATTTTAAAATATTAACATTTTAATTTATCATATAATTCCCAACTATTTAAATAAAAAAAACATATATAAAAATTTAAGATTTTGATGTTAAAAAAATGGACTAAATATCAATTTTTTTCTTTTAAATGTAAAAAGACTTTATTTGCTACACAAAGAACATGTGAACAATCAGTTTATCAGAATAATCAGAAATCAAATGTGTATATAAGTTTTATCAATAAAAATATATATAAATGGATCTTTATGTTAAAGATATTTTTTTTAAGTCGTGTGTCATACTTTTAATATTTTTTGTACTAATAATAAAGGAAATAAGTTTATTATGTTCACATTAATTTTTATTTTATTTTATTTCAAATAACTGTAAGTACACTCAAATAATTGTAATTATCAAAACAAAATTCAAATTATCAAAAAAATCACTCAAATAATTGTTTAACTATTATAAAAAAAAATTTAAATTATACTTTTAATTCTTTATTTTAGTTTTAAAATTTATTTTAGTCTCTTTTAAAAAATTATTTTATTTCTTTTATGTTTTAATGAGTCATTTTATTCTTTCCAAAACTATTATTATTTTTAAGTTTGGAATGTAATTTTGAATTATTATTTGACCAAGATATAAAATATTTTATTATATTTACCTACATAAAAACTATGAACCTAATTGATATATGATTCAAAGCATTATAAACACAATGCATAAAAGCAAATTCTTCATTATGATTTTTTTTTATTTGATCACCAATTAATTTCAATAATTTTTGTATAATTGAAATTCAATAAAATAATTTTTATATCTTAAATAAAAAAAATTAAAATTATGTTCTAAAATAAAGAATAATCACTATTTTGTGAGGATTAAATTGATCCAAATTTAAAAGATAAAGGACCACTCAAAATAATTATTTTAAAAAATAAAAAGATCGAAATACATATTAAAATTAAGATAAATAATTAAAAATATAATTTAATTTAAAAAAAATTATAGTTTTCTCTTTTTCTAACAAAATCATGTAGTACTTTTCTTCCTGCTAATTGAGAAAATAAGAAAATACATTCTTAGGGTGATTTTGAATCTTATGACCTAATTCTCAGAAGTAAAATGCTTAGGCACTTGCAGTAACCAGTGAATTATAAGGAAGAGTTAAAGTGAAAGAAGAGCCAAAGACGCGAGAGAAGCAAACATATAAAGCATAGTAATTACTAACAAGTGAATTATAAATCAAGATCCGAAAAGAAATATCACACGAATGAAGTAGATAGAAAAATAAAGAAGAAAAGAAAAAAAAAAAAACACCTACACAAAGACCAGAGACATCATTCATAGCTGTCCAATTAAATGTTAACTGATTTTGCCCCAACATGTCCACAGCAAATCCTAGAGAAAAAGACGTATTTTCCATCCCGTTTAACAAAACAAAAGTACATGCATGCTCATGCAGCGAGATTTCGCGCCCATTGCTTTGCGCTGACCCTATCTCGCTTCAGAAAGAAGTAACATGAAAAAAACATAAACAATGCATAGTGTTCGTATATAAAAGTACTAAATTTTATTTTCCAACAAAGCTGTTCCTTCATTGTTACATTGTCACAATTATTAATTCCTTGCCAGAAGCCAAGAGACACAACCCCACTTAAAACTACAAAACAGACATAAAAATTCAACACTATAATTCAAAGTCATGTTTTGTCTTTTTGTTTGTAGTTTAAGAAAAACAAAAATTCCCACGACCCATCTTCCTTGGCGTGCTCTTTTTCTCATATGTAAAGTGAGTCGTACAAAGATCATGCTACAGTGATTCTATATCCACAACTTTGTTCTCAATCTCGTCCCATCACTATATATGACTTCAATTTTCATATTTTCTGATATATATATTTTTTTGTTAACTATATCAAGTGATATGACTAATACCATAGTCGCTTTCTGATGGACCAGAGGGGTGAAATGAAATGTTTTACTACTTTACTCTCTTTCAGTAGCTCTTGAGCATGGTTTAGTCCAAGAATTATGGATCGTTGGATTGTTTCCACATCCAGTGATTTTCCTTCTTTTGAGGTCCCCCTCTTGTCTCAGAGGAGAATCAGCAACGATGATTCCGTTGGTTTTTTCACTTTCTGAACTCAGAAAATGATGGTCCAACACATTAATCGGTGTCTCTGACCTTGAAACCCCATTCAACGCAGACTCGTACTCCTCCTCTATGGCTATGTCTTGTATCACTTTGTAGCACTGCTCGACATTTTCCTGCAGCAGTAAATTTTTCGTACCATCTATTAAATCTATTCACACTGTACTTAAATAATAATCAAATCTTAAAATAAAATTCATTATTTCTTATAATCAAAACATTATTAGTATTCAAAAAAATATACTTTGTCACTTAATAATAAAGTACAATCTAATAATAATAATATAAAGTAAGAATGTGTACTTTATTTACATATGAAGAATCGGATATTGCTTTTAAGATGGACGGATATTGAAAAGGAAACAACTCATGAGAGGCACAGAGAAGGGCAGATGCAGCAATAATAGATGGCTTGAATTCCCAAAGCCTTATCTCTGCATGTAAAAGACAATAGTTATTAAAAACCAGAATTTAGATATTAAATATTAATCATATCACATATGATATTTATGTGTACCTCTTTGTGACTTGAATATGATTTCAGAGGCTCGGTTTTTCAGAACCTGTCCCATAGGTGAGTCTTTGATCTCGATCAAGGCAATAAAGAAGGCTACGAAGGAGAAGGGGGTGATCGACCTCATCCTCCATTTTAATGCTCCCAAGATTAGTGTTTCCATTCTTTGTATTGTTTGTGCCTCAAAGATGATGCCACCATCACTTTGATTCAAAAGGGTCTAATAAAACAAAACCAGCTTTAATGAATACATATTGCATAGTAAATTATCGATCTCTCTTACAAAACCCTCTTATGTTATGAATACATCACTTAGAATGCATAATGGCGTTTTTACCTGGACATCAGTGGTAGGGTATTCAGTTCTCATCATTTTGACAGCAAGAGAAATGCAAGAGACAGCAATGAGCCTAAGGGCCCATGGCTTTGTTTGCTGTTACATAAGCCAAAATTTTAAGTCATATCTTGAAGGTAGGAGAATCCAATAGACTCTCTTCTATAGTCTTAAATCTTCAAAAATAAGAATATGAATTAAGAGAATAAGCAAAACCACCTAAAAGCTAGCACATTTGGATTCCTTACCAAAATCCCTTGGTTGGCTAGGAACCGATCCAGATAGTTGATTGCAAGGTAGCACAAAACCGGATCCAAAGTACAAGACAACTGAACAAAACCAAAGAATGCACACTCAGATTATGTTTAAAAAAAAAACAATTTTTTTCCTCAGACAATATTAATAACCAACATTTTGGTACTTACCTGTGAGATTAAGGAAATGAGTTCTGTTCTGACGGAGATGTCAAGATCTCTGTCTCTGAGAGTGTGAGAGTGATTCTGCGATGGGGTGTGGTCAGATTCGATGAGGAATAGGTAAGAGAGGGCATCAGGGTGAAGATTTTCCAAAGGGTTTTCAAGGTCAAACTCCATGGACGAGGTGTGTTGGTGAAAGAAGGTACTCACTGGGTTAAAAGGCAAAGAAAAGCATGCTGAAGGGAGGCAAAGTGGTAAAGAAAAAGCTGCAGAGAGGGTTTATAAGTTCTCAGCTTTCTTCAAATGAATACTATGGAGTCTCTTCGGTTTTTCAGCAACAACTTTGCCACTTTTCTTTTTCTAGCTGTTGGCTTGCTAGTTGCTGCTCCCTTTATTAGTGTTGTTGCCTTCTGTGCCCCTCTCTCTCTCTCTCTCTCTCTCGTATCTCTTTGGCATATATATTTATTTTGGGAAAATGGAGGACTTTGGTCCACTGTGTTCAGGGTTGCATGAGGTGGTGGTGCTGTGGCAGGACCAGATTGGTGAAAGCACAAGTCAATTTTAGTGGGAAAGTTTAGTTTGACAATTGACATTCATCATGAGTTGATATGTGCACTGTTTTTTCCCTTTTAAATAGAGGGGTGAGTTAATAGGGTGGGTGATTTGATAATGTGAGACCTAGATCAGTCTTTGGGATTTTCATGATCATGACCTTATTGCAATAATGCTTAATGGCATGGCACACTCCTGATTAAGACGGGAGCAAAATGGTATTAATAACTCGTCACTCCTAAATTGAAATGGAAAGTGCAAGTAAAATGTTACTATCTACTCTAATAAATACTCCAATGTTTCACCTGTTCTTCACTTTTTTATATTAGGCAATTAAAATTTTTAATAAATTATGCTGCCTTGTTGGGTGGATCCGTGGGATTGAGCATCAAACAGTTGCAGCTGATAAAGAAATGATTTAATGAATAATCCTTGTGGTTATTGCCTACAGCAAGCAGCATGCCCAAATTCAATGTCACCAATGAAGCATTATGTTTCTAAGATAAAGCAAAGGACTAGAAGTGGATGATTAGTTTCTTCAAAATCTCTCTAATCAGTATATGGATTGAATGTAGACAAATATATATGATTTTTTTTAATGATTGTACCAAGATTAGAAAATATAACCTTATACATGTTATTTCAAATTTCACCACAATTTCAAGTTAAATCATAAATCTATTGGTTAAAAATTAAGGACGAATGCCTAAATACAATTCATATGTCATAATTGCTATGTTGGTAGAAAAAGCAACGTTTTTAGTCAAGCCTATATATACAGGCGACATTGTCATAATTGCTATGTTAGGACTTAGGACTATGAACGATAAGTTAAATTAAGATATGGTTAAAGGACGGCTCAATACTACAGGCTATTACTTAGCAAGGGCTAATTTTTAAGATTTTGAACTTACTTATATAACTTTCAAAATGTAAAATACACTAAAGCATTAATTGAAGAGGAAAAAACTATTATATTTTTAGTAGAAACACAGGGTTCGTTAGATAATATAGTTTTTATATAAAGCTGTAAAGTCTTTTATTATTTACTCTTATTTAGTGGTAATTTATAGTCTTGCTAGTTGCACATATGCTTACACTTTCTTTTTTTTGGTATTTGAGTTAGCTGATGTAATAGAAATATTAGCTACAATGATTCTCAAATTGTTTATGCTGTTTGGTTCTCTCACGTTCTTCCTCGATTTTTTTCAATATTGCATTACAAATCTTAGATTTTGATCAAACTCATATTTGGAACAGATATAGTCTATAAACACACAAAAATACTCGATAATTGATATCACACACACATATAATTTTAATCAACAGAAAATTTAGGCACAAATTTTTTCTTGAGTACTATTAGTATTATTTTCTAATTAAAATTAAATTTTTATTTTGATAATATGCAGAAATATATATTAATGAAAATTTCATTAAATGTAATACATAATACTAAAACAAAATTTCTAATTTTCATTGAAAAATAAAACCAACCATACCTAATGAACTATATATAAATTTTTCCTCTAATTAATTATTTTACTTAAGAGTGGAAAAGGAGGGGAAGGGAGAGGAGAAGTTAAAAAATTTATTTGATTGAGTGGACAGGAGAGAAAGTAATTTTTTTTTTTTTTTTTGGTTCATGAGGAGAGGAAGATTTTAAAAATTAATTTACTTTTGTATTTTTATAACAAAATATCTCCCTTCTCCTTCAAATCTCTTCAATATTTTAGAGTTAAAATTAGATTAAGAAGTATTTTACTCTCTTTCCTCTCTTTTAAAAAAATGAAATAAAAAAGTTTTTAAAAATCTCTTATCTTCCCTCTTTTTTCCTGTGTTCCCCTCCAACTAAAATCTAAATTATAAGTGAATGACTAACTAAATATCAATATGAGAAAGAAAAAAAAAAATATCAACAGAACAACTTAGGAGCCTTTCCCTTGTGTTCTATAATATATTGCTGATCAACTACTAACCTAGAACCCACTATATATTATAAACTTCTAAATTCACACAGTATGTGTATGATTCAAAAGACTAATGTTTTTGTCTGGGTCCACGTTTGTTCCCTCATTGATCTCAATGTATTATAGTGAAAGGCGACGAGAGAAGTATTAAGTCCCACCCTGAATCCTGGAAAAGGCAAAATATCGTCTTGTCTCTAGTCATTGTTAAGCAAAAAAAATAATGGCACAAACCTACTCTAGTTCTCAAATCAAGACCACCTATTTTTTAAAACGATTTATTTAATAGATTGCACTATGACTTTGGAGGGGAAGTGAAGTCTACTTTTATTTAATGCAAGAGACTATACTACAAAATTAAAAATGGCAAACTATATTCCTAGATGCAAGATCTAAGACACAAAAACGAGGGAACATATTGGTGGTTGCGAAATGAAACGGTGAGCTCTTGGTAACTTAGGGGTTTAAGAAAAAAAAAAAAAGAAGAGTGATTTAGTCATTGATCTAAGGAAAAATTAAAATGAGTGATTTACACACATAAACAAAGTGTGTGATTTAGGACCCTTGTTTAAGCCAAAGGCAGACATCATTGACCTTATTTGGTTGGGGATGCATATGGGACACGTGTCATTAGGATGAGGAAAGTTAGTTCTTGAGTAACTTTTTGAATATTGGTTGACAAGTCAATATGAAAATGAAAGATTAATTGTTATTGTTTTAAATCATTAGTTTTTTTTTTTTTTCAACAGGGATAAAGTAAAAGGAAACAGAGAATTATTACACATCACGAGATTTGGTATGTAGCCTATTAGTACAATATGAATAAATTGAGATTTAGTTTTGTTTTTATAAATGTTGTAAATAAGAGTTTTTTTTTTCTTCTTTTTTTGGTGATTGTAGATAGGAGTTTCAATTAGAAATGGAAACAAGTGAGGTCCCAATAGCTTGTGGCTTAGTCTATATTAGGTTTAGGTCAGTTAGACTATTTTAGAAAATAAATCAAACAAAGGATTTTATTAAAATTTATATAGTTAAAAATTCAAATTTTATATTATTTAAAAAGCTTATTAGAGTCTATAAAAAACTTATTTGAGTCAACAGACGATCTATTTAAAAAAAACTATTATTATTATATAAATTTATTATAATATTTTAAAATCTTTTCTATATAGAAAAATATATAAATAAATCATAATATATATATATATGTATATATATATTATGATAAAAAAAATTATATATTTATTCAAAATTTTGGTTTTAATAAATTTTATATATTCAAAATTATTTATTTATTATCAACTTTAGTTATATAAAATAAAATGTTATCTTGTGCTTGCAAATGGTATAAAATATTAGTTAGATACATTTTAAATAATTATTATTATCATATTTTAATTTATTTCGAATACTTTAGACTAAGGCATCAAACTAACTAGCATTACTTCTGAATATAAAAAAAAAACTAGCATTATTTATTCTAAATGAAACTAAGTTTGAAATCCTTAAATAAATTATTGAGTTTAAACTTTTTGAATGAAAAATAAATATAATTAAAAAGAAAGACTCTAATAAAAATGACCACAAATATTACTCATCAATAAAATCAAAAGATAACCAACACCTATAACATGGTAAAAAGAATATCAAGTTAATTCCTAAATTTTAACTTATAGCCATTTTTATTTGGTCCTTAAAATTATATAAAAAATAATCGTGAAATTATTAATTGGCATTCATTTTAGTAGTAGTGTTAAAAATATGCCGATATGATACCTAACTTTGACAATAGTCGATGTGATCATTTTTTTATCACTAACTTTGATTTGATACACACAAGTCAATTTAATCCATGACTTTATATTATAATTAGGCGATTTAATGTCTATATACATTATTCGTTTTTTATTTTTGGCTTAAAATGTACATAAATATGGATACTAATCTGCAAGAAATCATAGGATTCTATTTGCAATTAAGGATAGTCAAATTCTTAAAACAGGAGATTAATGATGATAATAACAATATCAAATATTTGGCACATGAGTATTTCTGGGGATGAGTTTTAATTGAAGTGATTATTGAGATAGTTGACTAATTAAAAGCTTTGGGGCATTGCAAGAGGCCCAGTGGCTTTTCAATTTTCATGTGTTTGATATTAATAACTTGGAAATGCCTTTGAAGAACGTTCCATTTCTTTTGGAGTTGCTTCAACCTTGCTCTATCTCTCTAAGAGTACACCTTTTGCTTTTCTTGTTGGATGTTATCTTAAAATCATAGATTCTCTTGGTTCAAGAGAAAGCCCATAGATTTTTGTTTTCTTTTGATAAAATAAAACTTTGGATATGTATCTTAAGTATTTTTTAAGATACTTAAGATAATAAGATGGAATTAACTTCAATTCAAATTAAAAAGCAACAACAAAAAAGAACTTTAATATCCTTTAAGGAAGTTATTTTTTTATTTATAAAACTTACAATGACATTATCAAGATTCCTAGTAATATGTTAAGAAAGATATATAATTGCACACCTCAAACTAAAATGCAGTTTTAAATGGAAGTAAAGAATGAAAACTAATCTGAAAGGTAGAGGAAGATGGAGGGGCACGTGATGATTAATTTGATGAGTGCACTGTGCAAATAGCACGCCACAGCCCCCAAGCAGACAGCAGCATGATTGCATGTTTAATGTTGGCAATTGAGGGCGTAGACAAGAAGGTGGACCTTTTCCTAGCTACTTGGGAAACCCTAAAAACACACACCAATAATCGACTCTCTTTTCATGAACAATCGTATTGTGTAATCATGTAATGTGTCAAAAGGGATAGAGTGTGGCCATATATATGTATCAATATGATCCTATTGTTACTGAATTGTGTGCAAAAGGTTACAATATATATATATATATATATTTACTTCTTTTTGACCGAGTATTTTCACAAATATTGCAGTAGAATTGAATTTTGAGATATTACTGCATTTGGATCTAGTTATTAATCGTAATGGTGTGTTTGATTTAAGGAAGAAAATGAAAGGAAAAATTTAGAAGGTAAAGGAATGAAAACTTATGAAGTTATAAATTAAAAACTTATAAGACAATAGATTGGATTGAAAGTATTTATAAAATTAGTTGATCAATATAAAATTTATTTGATAATTAGAGTAGATAATAAGGTGTATACGAAATGGATTCTAAATTAAAAAGGATAAAAAAAAGATTTTAAATTATTGAAGATAAAAAAAAAAAAAAAAAAGACAAAAGAGAAGAGGAAGAAAAAAACTAAGAGGAAGTTTTAGAAGAGAATTTTTTTCATTTTGAGAATTATAAATTTTCAAGAATTATAAATTCAAAAAACCACGATTCTTAAGATTAATTAAAATGTTTTTGGTTAATCATAAAATATTCTTAAAAATATTTATACATGTTATTTGAGAATTAATGATTTTTATTATATTAAATAGAAAAATAAAGGTAATATGACATTTTTATTGAAATAAAAAAATTCATTTATTACTAATTTTTAAATCATATATGTTACCATAAAAAATCCAACATACACAATTTTTTTATTTAAAGAAAAACTTTCTCTCTCAAAATATACTTTAGGTTTCATTTATCATAACATGTGCTTAATGTTCTTTAAAAAAACATTTGTTTAATGGAAGTTAAGTTGTTAACATAGATTTTATGATTTTTTTTATTATAAATTATAGATTTTGTGAATTTACAGTAACAATATGATATATTATATAAACCGGTAAGAAAATTAATTTTTAAAAAACAAAATAAAATAAGAGAAATGGATAGTTATAGAAAGAGTTTGAAAATTTTCATATTACAACATGAGAGAAGATACTAATTATTAAAAAATCACTTAATTGTTTTAAAAATTTTCCTAAGCAATTGAAGAGTATAATTTTTTTATTAAAATTACCATAACAATAATAAGATTCAAATTTAGGATTCTATGTATATTATCTAATCTTTTATCACTAGATCAATTTTAATGATTGAAAGGTGTAATGTGTGTTTAGATATCAATTTAAAATTACATTTAACGAAAAATACATATTTAATATAAAAAAATTGTGAGTATAATCTTTTTATAATTCAAGTTGAATTTAACTCAATTGATTTTTAAATACATCCGTAATAGTTCAACTAAAAATAGAAATAAAATGCACTTAATAGTACTTGTTAATTTTTTTTTTTTTTTTTTATGAACATAAGGCAGTGTTATAAATCTAACAATGAAGAGCTAATTTACGTTACAGGCAGTACTTGTGAATTTATTCCATACCAATAAAATAATCTATTAATCACGATTTAATATATCATTAATATAGACTCACGATGCACAAAAAAATATGTAGACTCGCAATCTAATAGTGGTGTCCAGCTCAAGAGCTAAGACATAGAACCCATCACAAAGCCGAGGAAAGCCCAATGAGTATTGGACAATAAATTATGAGTATCTAGTGGATTTTCCCTTATTTGTTTAACCTAGTTTCTTATCCTTACATCCTCCTGATAAATATTTATCACAAGCTCTATATTAACAATTTCATATTTGTTAGACAAAAATTATACTAAAGAATACTAATTTAACATCAAATCATTAATATACAACTTTTATAGTATTACAAAAAAAGTCAGAATGATAGTTAATAAAATTCAATATTAATAATTGATCAATCAAAATTAAGCTATACTATTTTTTAGCTTTTTAAAGTCATTTGGGTCCACTACTAAATGAGAAAAGAATAAATCAAAATATATGAGAAATTACAATAATATGTTGAGATTGATCAAGACATACTGGTATTAATTTCTCTAACCCTATATATTTTAGTATAGACTACGTACATATCCTCTAATTGAAGACAAAAGACAAAAGACAATCTCATTCCAGTTGAATAAGTTCATAATGTGATGGAGAAAATTCTGCCTAACTTCATACAATAATATAAGAAATTAAGGAAGTTTTGTAAAGTTGAAAAGGAATAGGATATATAATATTATAATAATAATAAATAAATAAATAAAGAGATGATATTATGTACAATTATTTCTTGATGGAGTATTTGGGTACAATTATATTATGAGTGTTAATCTGGACCATCTCTTTGCGGGCTTGAATTGATTTGTAATGTTTTATGGATACCGTAGGTCTAAGGCTCAAGGTCATGGCAGCCCTACAACATTTAATATTGTCAACTTCAATGGTAGGCTTGGCCTACCCATCAACAATACATTTGGACCTAATGGAGAGGGTTACTAATAAAAACCCTAAACCAAGAGTAAGCCCACATGGCAGACAAAAATAAAATAATCCTTATTTATTGTTGGTTTGCTAAGAACCCCTATAATATAATGTAAAAAGTAATCCAAAATTGACGAATATTTGACTGTGTAACTTTTTAATCACCACCCTATCATATCATTATTCATAAATCACATAATCTTCATAATAATCAACCACCAGGGTGTGTACTTCCACCACTGTCACATGCAACCTTTTCACAAGTAATGAAAGATATAATAACACTCTTTTTATAAGAATTGAGCTAAAGACTTTGATGTTCGTACACACTTTCATATATTGCAAACTTAACACACATCTACCAGACTAAACCCTAACTACTGTAACTGCTTGAGAGTTGAGTGAGGCTTTTTATGAGTTAGTCTAAGAGTATTTTTGGGTGTTTGGTTTCAGCTATGTTATGGGAAGGGTGGGGTATTTTGTCCTTCTCAAGCACCATGTACTTGTGAAACCAATGAAGAGGCAAGTGATAGAGTCCCAGATATGGGGAAAAGATAGTTCATGAATCTGCTTGAATGCTTGTCCTACCTGCCTCTTTCAGTTTTTTTTTTTCTTCTTTCTTTTCTAGCCTCCACTTTCTCCCTTAATCAAGGATTCTCATGATCATAAATTGACACATTTATACAATCAAAATTGTTGGATTATGATCCCATATGGACATGTTTGGATAATTTTTTTTCCTAAACATGTATTTCTAAGAGAAAAAAGAAAAAAAAAATGTAAAATTAAATAATTTCTTTTCTATAAATTAAAATCAACTTTTTTATAGATTAATTTTTAAAATAAAATAATACGAGAAAACTTTTATAAATTAATTTATACATACATTAATTTTAACGTTAATTTTGATAAGTTAAATTTAAAATTTATATCATTTGATCTATATCTAACTGTGCTAATTAATGAATGTGTGATTGTAGGAAATCCATTCTTGTCGTGCCACATGCCTTAAACTTAAAATAGGTTTAATTGTTGACTTGACTTAGCCATGTGTATGAAACGCATTCAACAGAAGATGATCATTATTGTGCACCATGAAATATCAACAAGTCGGTTCAATTGGTAATCTCACCTAATTAGTTGGCTATGAATATGTTAGGCTCTACGTCTTTTATGTCTAGAGTTAATTTTGTTGCGTTAAAGATAATCATAATCACGTTTCTTGTATATTTAACTATTATCAAAATCGATTTTAAGATATTCAAATTCACATCTATTTATAGTTTCTTTATTAAACAAAATTAATTTTGGAAAATTAATTTTGAAGTTTTATTAGTTCATATTTATAATTTTAAATTCAAAATCAATTTTGATAACAAATTTTTAAATAACATAATATGAAAATCAAGTTCATATTTTTTGTCGCTCAAACAAAAATTATGTTACTCAAAATTAATTCTATAAATTTGCATTGATTCAAAAGTAATTATATCAACACATATCTAAGCGCAATGTATTAATTATATTCTACAAAAAAAAAAAAACCTATTGTATATTATAGATTATCAATAAGTTAGTAAGGATGACAATGAAGTGAAACGGGTAAAGGTTTCTTTATTTTCGTTCTCGTATTCTATATCTATCCTTAATCCCATATTTGATAGATATGAAATTTATGTTTCGATCTTTGTGTTCGTCAATTATCGAGTATATTCATATTTGTTTCATATTCGTCCAAAAATTAATTAAATATTTTTTATAAGAAAATTTAATATAAAATAACATTTACAAAATTACATTAATTAATTTTTTTTAATATAAATTAAAAATAGAGTAAAAATTATATAAATATTAAATAATTAAAAAAAAATTAAATATCTAAAATTTAAACAAGTACAAATATAAATATGGGACAGATATGTATATATTTATATTATTGTCTTGATACTCAATTTAATAAATCAAATATTATTTATACTCATATCCATATTCTATCAGATTAAATATTTTTTTTTATCAAAATCGATACGAATTTAAGATTTTTTTTTCATGAACTACTTGTAATTAGTTCACATGAAGTAAGTTCAATCGGTAACCTCAACTAACTTGTTGGTTACGAGTGGACTGCATTTAGCAGAAGATGATCACTGTGTCCCATGGATTATAACTAATCAAAAATCACATCAGGTGTAAATTTTAAAGTGTTATAAAATTCAACCAACTTAACGTATATAAAAATAAAAATTTTAATTAATTAATAGTAGGAAAATGTTTTATATTATCACGTGCATATACTATTTTTTTCTATAAATAATATTTGTGAATTTATATCCCTTTCAACCGTGAGTAAAGTTTAGATGACGGACACACCAACGAAGCTATATCAAGATACATTTTCTAAGAAATTAGAGAACAATGTGACACTAGCTTTACCTGGGAATAGGATCATTCGTACACTATACATTACCAACATATAGTTCTGTTCCGGTATTGGGGACCGCCGCCCAAGAACCCTTAGCGATACCGAGCTAAAAGAACTTGACAGCAGTCTTGACCTAGAACATTCAATGAGAATAATCCACTCTATCAGACCTAATCATTGGTATATATAGCGGTGTGGCGTTACTAATCTGAATCCCTTGAATCGCGCCCTCCTCATGAACTCGTGATTCTCTGCGTTTACGACCGTTATTCCCCTTATTCTGCGGATCGTGGGATCTTATTGATTACTTGAGTAAGGCAGACAGGCTCCCCAAATCTGGGTCCCCTATGTGCACTTCTTAGATGTGTTAATATGCAACGGGCTCATTTGGTCTCGAGACACCTTGGTGGATGTGCTCGGCATTTTACCGACGTGCGTTGGGTCGGCCTGTGGAAGATCCCCTCCCCTTGGTTCGAAACTATCTTGGCTTAGTCATAGCGGATAGGCGTATTGGGTCGGTGTCCCGTTGATGTGTGTTGGGTCGGCCTGTGGAAGATCCCCTCCCCTTGGTTCGAAACTATCTCGGCTTAGTCATAGCGGATAGGCGTATTGGGTCGGCGTCCCGTTGATGTGTGTTGGGTCGGCCCATATCAGCCCACTACGGTACATAGCCCTCCATGCTCAAGCACTAAAGTGTGAAGAGCATGTTGGGTCGGTCCTATATTAGACCACCACGGTACATAGCCCTCCATGCTCAAGCACTAAAGTGTGAAGAGCATGTTGGATCGGCCTATATTAGACCACCACGGTACAAGTTCTAACATCAAGGCTTCAGCATCTCTTCTTTTTCTATGGTCTTGATTCCGTTGAAGAATGATCCATCGCAACCCGAAAGCTATGCTAAGTTTGTATTTATAGAGAAAATGTACCTAAAACATCACCTTCCTTCATGTGAACTAATTACAAACAGACTTGTTGCTTTTAAAATTGAATCACTCATAAGTTGTTGGTAAAAGTGTTGCTTATTGATTTACCGATCTAATTACGATTGAAATGCGATTAAATTGATAATAATAAATAGGTGAAGTTTTATTTCTATTCTCTCTATAATATTTAATTCTACAATTTTAATTTTTCAGTTTTATAAAATCTATAATTTTGGTCTTCTTTGTCAAATACTCATCCAATATCATTAAAATTGTAATGTTGAAATAAATTGACTTTAAGGAGATAATATGGTAATTAATATTTAAGTTAAATTATATTTTTATAACATTTTTCATCTAATTTTACCATTTTTGTGAGATAAGAAAATTATTTTTTTTGTTACAAAAATGGTAGATATATATAGGGGTGATCCTATGACATATTGAGAGCCTTCAAACTAAACATCATTATCCACCTAATAATTAACTCATGCTTAAATCGATTAACTTAACAAGCAAAAATGACATTGAATTGAAAAATATGAAATTAAATCGGTTAAAATTGTAATATTGGTTATCATTTAACATTAAAATATTGTTATTATTACATTGTCTCTGGGATAATAATAATAATAATAATAATAATAATAATAATAATAATAATATTATTATTATTATTATTATTATTATTATTATTATTATTATTATTGACATAAATGTGAAGTTATTCTAATTTATATGAAAAATTCTTTATCCTCCGACATGCTTATGCCCAATAACCTTCGAACCATTAAAAGATTGATATCTGATTTTAGTATAAAATATTAATTTAACTTAACACAAGTCAAATATTTAACAGGAGGATTATTCGGCCGCTCGTTTTGAATGCCACAGCATTTCTCAATTTATAATTTTACACAGGGAGAGTGTCATTTTTATGAATATATATTTATATAATAAAATAAAATTACTATTAAAATACTATTGAGTAGTATTACGTGTATACACATATATTTGCCTGTGGATCTTATACATGGAGCATAATGTAATTATATTCATAAATTCAATTCAAAAATAATAATAAAAAAATGAATTATTTGGATTGATATCACACTTCATACCGAACCTAAACTTTGACACAGTCACACCACCGAGCCTTCGTTTTTTTTTTTTTCACAATTAAATTAATATATATGATTAGATTTAACAACTCAAACTCATCCAGATAAATTAAAAATCTTAACAGATATAGATGTATTATATTGCTGACCAAGTCCATAAGGAAATGAAACAAGTCAGTTTCTATATTAAAAAGAAGTTATACCTATAAATAAGGAAATGATAAAATTTTCAAAAACGGGATAAGATGCTCTAATAATAAAACAAATTAATTAAATCTAAGTAAAAAATCTTAACATTTAAGCTTACTATGTGAATAATTTTGCTACACGCATAAAGTGAGAATGCACGGTGCAAAACAAGTTTGAAAACGGATAGATCGGTTGCTGACCCCATTTTCTGTTCACAAATCGTCAAAGGTTTGAACTAGAATTGAGTAATCTTGTTGTGGCTAAACAACTTTCAGAGAAGACACAGGACCCATACATTGGACTTTTAGATTTTGAGTTATACAAAATCTGGCAGTGTCAAGGATTGAAAACTGCTTTTTGAGTTACGTACCCATATAATAAGATCACGTATTTAGATTCTGATCATTCCATCCACAACGTGCCCCACCTATAAGATCGTCCTATAATCTCTCTCTCTATGAGCTGTATCTTGTATATATTCCTATAGAGTATGTCCTGATTCACTTTCTTCTTATCTTTTCGATTTCATTCGAGTTATGTTTATTGGGTTTTCCATTAAAAGGTCACTACTTAGCAAAAGTTAAGATTTTCTGTGTGGTCACTACATCACCTGTATTGTGTCAATAGGTGATTTGTTGCATGTTTCTGGTCACCTGGGGGAGTGCATGAATTTATTAGTATAGTGGTCAGTGAAGGAATTTTTACCAATATGAATGAATTTATGTTGGACTTTTTCACTTATAAATTGTGGTCATGAATATCATGAGGACAAAATATATTGTCATCATCCCTTTCATTGTTGTTTTGTTTTCTCTGCATGTTGGTATGACTTAACTGCTTGAGTGTCTCATGGCACGTGGATTGTGAAGCTATAGGTGGTGCTGCGTCATCATGTTAAGTGGCTGAAAATATACAAATTGAATACATGAATGTTGTTCTATATATCACCTTGACTTAAGGTTTTGTTTACCACCTTGTTGTAGAGCTTGATACAAGAAAAGAATCTGAGGTAGCCATGGTGAACAATAATGAGCCTCCAAGGCGTGTTGAGGTGATTATTACTATATAGTTCATTATTTTGGTTCATGAGTATATATATAAACATGCATTATGTTTCTTCATCTAAATTCTTTGGCATTAACAGGGAAAATATGCTGCAATAGTAGTGTGCTGGCTTCTTGGCAACGGGTGTCTTTTCTCGTGGAACAGCATGCTGACTATAGAAGATTACTATGTTTTCTTGTTTCCGGTAATTAATTTGTAATTGTTTTTCTGTGAATTGAAATGAGGCACTATTTCAATTTGGACTACTTCAACTTTTAGGTTTCTGTCATAATATCGTGCTTCATAATAAATATAGGTAAAGTCATTACCAAAAGTTAAGCAATTGGCTTAAGAATCCTGAAATGAAGTCTCTTCAACGACTTCACCAACCTTCCAGATCATTTATTTTGATAACTAAGGATATGTGATAGAGCTTGAGATTAGTTTTAATTTTCAGTTAATGTTTTTGGCTCTGATATTCAACCTCGCGCTATAGGATGAATGATTAATGAATTGCATTAGCCAGTGTCATAGTTTGTTTACTAGCATGTTTCAGATGTGGTTTTAATGAGAAGTTAATAATTATAACTTTAACCTTTTTTTTAGAAAAATTGACATGACATCCAAAAATGCACATCTTTTACAAAAGGCATACTAATTTATGTTGATCACATTACTAAACCTTCTGAATAATAATAAACTTAAATGGTTATAAATTGTTATCTTTCAGTTTATTTTTCTGATCTTACAGTCCAATTCATATTCTAGCAATCACAGCTTGTTTTCTTTAATCCATTTGCATCTTGCGTTTTGCAGTTCTTAAATGTTTTCTTGCTACAATTTGTATAACCGGATAGCATTAATTTAATTTTTTGTTTTTGCTTGTGCAGAAATACCACCCCTCGAGGGTGCTTACTCTTGTATATCAGCCATTTGCAGTTGGAACACTAGCAATACTGGCTTACAAAGAGGACAAAATCAATACAAGGTTGAGAAACCTATTTGGATATACTCTTTTCTTCATAAGTACTTTGTCGATTTTAGTTGTAAGTCCTGTTCACTTGTTTGTAATCTTTGATTCCTATTGGATGTGGTTTTGGTTTTTGATTATTTATTTTCTTCCTATTAATCTGGCATAGTTGGATTTAGTAACATCTGGTAAAGGAGGACTTGGAACTTTTATTGGAATATGCGTATTTAGTGCTGCATTTGGAATATCAGATGCTCACACACAAGGTGGAATGGTAGGAGACTTATCCTACATGCTTCCAGAATTCCTTCAGGTTTGCATCAGCATGTTTTAAACAATTCCTTCAAGATATTCATTTCTGTTATTTTCTTATATGGTGTTATTGCTGTAGTCTTTCCTTGCTGGTGCAGCAGCATCAGGTGCACTAACATCTGCTTTGAGGTTGATTACAAAAGCAGCATTTAAGAATTCTAAGAACGGTCTTCGCAAAGGAGCCAGTAAGTTCAACTCGCTAGTGCTTAAGACATTTGATAATTCAGAGTTTAGTTGCATTAATGTTTAACATAGAAAGTTTGAAAAATAAAAAAATTAGCTTCTATAATTGTATAACTAACCTTAATTTCTATTCTGTCAATTTGTCAGAACAAATTTTCAAATAAAATTTTAACTCTATTTTCATAAAACTCAAGGATATTCACGATTATTTGGTTTATTGAAACTGTGAAATTAATTCTTAGCATGATATTAACTCGATATATGGATTCTATGTACGAAAAAACTTAGATATTATATCAATGATGTTAATTGGTATTATTCTTCGATTAGAATTGGAGTTTCCTTTTTATAACATACATAATAAATGATTACATATTAAATATCAATGCATATTATTAAAGTAAAACTTTAATTTTAACTAAAGAATAATAACAATAAATAGTATGTCAATTCTTTGTGAAGTTGGCGTCATATGATTCTTGTTGTCAACCTCACATAATAGGATAAGACTTTGTTGTTCTTGAGAGAAATTGACATTGACCATTTAAGTGTGTGAATTTCTTCCCATGCATGAAAAACTTGTGATGATTGTTCTATTTCTTGTTTCATGTAAGTTAACTTGATACAATAAAGATTGTTGTACATGACTCTCATACAAATAAATTAAGTACTGATCACCTATCATTCTACTGCCCCTGCAGTTATGTTCTTTGCGATATCAACATTCTTTGAGCTTATTTGTGTTCTTCTTTATGCGCTTGTCTTCCCTAAATTACCGATTGTGAAGTACTACCGTTCAAAAGCAGCATCTGAAGGATCCAAAACTGTCTCAGCTGACCTTGCTGCAGGTGGCATCCAGACCCCATCTGGAACAGTACAGTTTCTTTTCTTTTCGTTTCCTTCCCTTTTCAATGTGTCACAAAATGTTCCTAGTTTTTCTACATTCACTTTACAATATTAGTATCCTTTTCCAGGCCAATGAAGATGACAAACAATTAGAGCGCAAAGGAAATAAGCAACTGTTATGGGAAAACATTGACTATGCAATTGATTTGTTCCTAGTATATGCGCTTACACTGTCAATTTTCCCTGGATTCTTATCAGAAGATACCGGAACACACAGTTTGGGCACCTGGTATGCTCATAACAACATTGTTTCTTTATTTATTCTTGCATCCTTTTAGATCTCAGGTCTGTATGCATAAACTTCTCTGGAAACATTCCAAGGAGATAAAAATAGGAAAAAAAACTAAGTTTTTCTATAAAATAAAATTGACTTATAATGTATAAATTAATTTATAGAAACTTTATCATATTAGCTTTTCCAAAAACTTAATTTTAACTTATTAGAGAAGTTTATTTTGTCTTTTCTCCTTATATTTTTTTTCCTATTTGAAGTATTTATGAAAGTTTATGTAAACAAGTCCTCAATTCTTATCGGTAGGTTAAGATTAGTGTTGTGTGTGATTCTATGTACCAAATATTAATATAGCATTTGATATTTCCAATTATTTCAGGTATGCTCTTGTTTTAATTGCAATGTACAACGTGTGTGATCTGATAGGAAGATACATTCCACTCTTGAAAACCCTGAAGTTGGAGTGCCGAAAATTGATCACCATAGCAGTTGTTAGTCGCGTTTTGTTTGTGCCAGCATTTTATTTTACTGCAAAGTATGGCACACAGGGCTGGATGATAATGTTGACATCTTTCTTGGGGTTATCCAATGGTTACCTCACTGTTTGTATTCTCACTTCTGCTCCCAAAGGTTATAAGGTGAGTTTGTTAAACAAGAAACTTTCAAGGGATTTCAGAATTCAAGTTTAGATTGATTCATGTTGTGACTCTTTTTTGTGTTTGTGTAGGGACCAGAACAAAATGCATTGGGAAACTTGCTGGTGTTGTTTCTTCTTGGAGGTATTTTTGCTGGGGTAACACTAGATTGGTTGTGGTTAATAGGTAAAGGGTGGTGAGATCTTAACTAAGCCAAACTAGAGAAATGGCTTAGGCATTATTCAAAAACATAAGGGTGTTTCTTTACATGCTTTATCGTATGTTTAGAGTACTTGTTTATACTTCGTTTGAAAGAGTAGCGAGCATTGAACTTGAGACTGTCAAATGCATGAAGATTAATGCTTTAACCCTAAGTAAAGTAAAGATAGACTGATAGAGTATTTGATTTGGCAATTATTTGCGAATTTCATCCTTAACTTTAGCATGCAACTATCCATCAGGCAATTTACTTCTTGACGTCAAAAACCAAAATAATTTATGATTGCCAAATTTAGGGGTACGATTCATTCAGTGGATAATATTCAAGAAAGATCAAATTGATTAGCTAGTAATGCAAATTTGAGACTAAAATAGTACACTGATATATATTTCACAACTTGTACATAGAGTAGTAATAATGTGGCAAATGAATGATTGTTATGTACTACGATGTTGATATGGATACATGTGTGTATATAATGATGAAGAGATGTTTATTTTTTGTTTGCAAATGTAAAACTGTAATATTGAACAACACAAACTTGTGTGGATAAAGTTGAAGTTAGTTATGCTATTTTTTTTTTTTTTTAAAAGATTGAATATAGGGTGAGATCCCAACACAAATGAAAAATAACTATTAATAATAAGCACCAATCTTACACTTTCCAAGCTTTGTTGTTGTCAAGAAGTACCAATCTACTTTCTTTGAGTTTCAAAGTCTCAAAAAAAATCCTTCACAAGACAGGTGGTAGGTACATCTAGAATTCATAACCCAAATCTTTTATGTTTTTAATGTTGATGCCACCGACACCCAAACACTCTTATAACCATCTAAAACAACCACAACATCTAAAGAATCTCTAGAACTTTTGAATTCCTTGCCTTCTTTCTCAAAACAATCTTTGTTATAATGATCAATCCTACAACAAATATAATGTCTGAGCTTAAACTTGATGTTGCTCTTCCACTTTGGTGTAGACTTCTTTTCCTTTGATCTTTTCTTTCCACTCCTCCCCCTTAAGATGTTCAAGCCTTCACCATTATCCTCTATTTTCAACTTTTGCTTATTTTGAAGTTCCTTAATCTAAATTAAGGTCTGAACCTCATCCAAGGTAATAGTTTGATCTTTGCCATACAAAGTAACATCCTTGAAATGCTCAAAAGATTGCAGTAAAAAGTTTGAGTAGGAGCAAAGTTTTATCCTCATCTTCAAGCTTCACCTCAATGTTTTCCAAGTCATAAAAAATCTTGTTAAAATTTCCAAGTTGTTATTGAACCAATCTTTCTTCTATGATCTTGAAAGAGTAAAGTTATTGCTTCAAACATAATTGATTTGTCAAAGACTTTGTCATGTATAAAGATTTCAGTTTAACCCACATAGTAGCAATTGTCTTTTCTCTTACAAGCTCCCTTAGGACTTTATCACTAAGACACAAGATGACAATCACTTGTTCGTTCTTCTCTTTTTGTGATAATGATCTAGACATGTTTGCCTCAACCTTCAGGACTTCTACAACCTCTTGTTGCACCGAGATAACTTTCATCTTTATCTTCTATAACCAAAGTTGTTCCTCGAAAATTTCTTAATATCATACTTGATTTTTCCCATGATTCAAGTTTTCTTTTTTCTTTCTTCTTCCCTCAAACAATGCCACTTGTTGGTTCTAAAACAAGAGAGAAAGCAAACAAGAAAAGACCTTATGCAAGAACAAACCAAAAAATTGTAGAAATAAGAATACCAAACAAGAATTTAAATTGTAAATGCTGAAAAAATACAATAGCAAAACAAAAAAAAAAGATTAAGGAAAAAGAACACACCAGATTACGTGATTTGGTTAATTTGGCTTACATCTATATGAAAGAGCATATTCTACTATCTAAAGACAAGATCAAGTCTTTACAATAGAACAACCTCTTACTCTTTTTAGAAATTCCTTGATCTCTCTAACCAAATTTCCTTTTCTTTTTACCTATCTTCTTCCTAATTTTCCATGCTCACATAGCACTTTTGCTCTCATGCTCTTTCTCTCTCTATGTCACCCATAGTAAGGATCTCCATACACACACATACAAAAAAAATTGAACTTATCAAATTAATGAAGATAAACCACATGTATAGTCTAAACCAATAAGATAAATAGAGACACACTAAAGGTATAAGATTGTATAAACGAAAGACTATACCGAGAATACAAATGATACATTTCATTTTGAATCAAAATCAACAAAAAGAAATATTAATATACACATATTAATGAATTTATTTTGTGAGTAACTCTTCATCGAAAAGAGTTATTGAATTTTATCTTCAAATAATTAATTTGGGTTAACTCTAACTTTAGCCCAAGAAGGGTCCATAAATCCCATCATGGAACTGAGAATGTTTTGTCCTTTGTTGTGTGGGCTTATCACGTACTCTTTTCTAAATATTGGATCTCAAACCTAATAAAGAAGATTGTTGCATATCAGGGATTTCAGGTGGTCTGCGTGGGATTCTAATTTCGGCCTGACCCATTATACATTCATACCACTAATTAAGCTTCACTTTTCTTTTTCTTAACTACAGCAAAATACTACCGTGATTGAGACTTTAAAAAAATTTTAAAAAATAATTTATAAAAAATTTATGATATTTAGTTAAGACCTTTTTTTTAATATAAAAAAGTCATGTGATATTTAATTAAGATAATTAGAATTTTAAAAAAATCAAAATTTTATAGTGTTCAATTAGAATGTTTTTCAACTTAAAAACAAGTATACTAATATTAAAAATATAGAGATTTCAATGAATTATTTTGAACTAATAAATATTTTTAGTAAAATTTATATATAATTTATTTATCTAACAATCTCACAAAAATCATTAAGACTTCGCATGATTTTCTCGTTTTTTTTTCCCTTTTTTTCTCCCTCATCTTTTTTTCTTTTCTCTCTCTTTTTTTTCTCTCTTATCTTTTCTTTCTCCTCTTTCTCTTTCTTATTTCATCTTCTTTTTTCTCTCTATTTCTACCCCCTCTCTCCATCTTCTTTTTTCTCCCTCTTTCTCCTTGTTCTCTTTCTTTTTATGTCTTCTCTATCTCATTTTTTTTCTTCTTTTTGTTCATCTCTCTCATTTACTTCTTTTGGTTTTTGAATTATTAAATATTTACATTTATTTTTTGAATTAATAAATATTATATATTGTTAACTTTTTTAAATTATTCAAATTTAACCAATGTTTATTTTTTAAAAAAGTTTAATATTAGAATATCAATTTTTAAACATATGTTAAAAATATATTTTGACAATTCAACCTGTTAATGAATATTATAAATTTGAACATATTGTTCAAATTCAATAGTATGAATGAGAAAATATAAATTGATAGAGGATTATATGTAGAGAATTACTTAAAAGGATAAGAAACCATAATCAGTTGTTTATTAAAAAAATGAAAATATTATTAATTTTATTTTCTTGAATCAAATTTTGTCATTTATGTTATTTTTTAATTATCGTATTATTTTTTTATTAAATCCATATTATCCTTTGAAATCTTATAAAATTCTTTCAAATATTATAAATTCTCAAAATACAAATTCATATTACAAAATCTTGATTATAAAAGTCTTTTAAAAAGATCTTAAAAGTCAAAATTTTTTGAAAGAATTTTAAAAAGACATTAAATTTCTATAAAGTTTTTTAACATTCTTAAAATAGTGGATTTCAGCCTAACTCAATATTACTAAACCGGTTTGTAAAGTGAGAATTATTTTCCACTTATATACTATTTAATTACTTTATCTCTAATCGATGTGAGACTTGAATTTTTCCTAATAAATATCTATAATACTTTTTTGTACTAAAAGAATCTTATAAAATCTCAATCTAATACATCTCCTAAAAATATGTTTAATTTCAACTTGAAAGAACTTATACTCTAAAAGTAATTTTTTTTCCTACATACAATAGAATTCATAATTTCATATTAGAATCTACAAAATTACATTCACAAATGGGTATTAAAATATAGCTTAAATATTAAAAATAGTTAATTTAAGTAGTTTGATATTTTTGTTCTTTAACTTAGAACTAAGATTGGATTTCCAGTTCGGACATGGAGTTATGATAAAGAAATATTGTTTTATCTATATAAGAGATAACTCGATAAAATAAAAAATAAAAAAAAGGTGATACTTCTTTATTAAAAAAATAAATATATAGTGAAAATGAATTATTAGTTTCCAAAGTCTGTCTTTGAAAAAAAAAAAACACTTTGTATAAATCATATATATTATCTTTTGGATCCATTTTTTTTACTGTCCTAAGTAGACTGTAGACGTGACCTTCTAACAACAAAATACGGTATTACTTCGTAATAAGAGACCGATTTGATTTTCATGTCATATCTCTCCTTCCTTCCAAATCTCATGCCAATTCCTTATTTTAATATTTCAAATAAATGATTATATTGAAATAAAAAAATATATTTTCTGGTTAATATTTATTATTATTATAAATGTTTCCAAAATTTATTTAGTTAAAAAAGGTTGAAAGATGAAAGTCGAAGTCGTGGTAGAACTAGAAGGAAGTGAAAATAAAAGATAACGGTTACATGGATGATTTCTAAAATAACCTCCATTCATGAAATATGAATATAGCATTTTCTTTTATGCTTTGTTTGGTTTGCGAAGGGGGGAGGGGGGGGGGGGGGGGTTGAAATAGGAAAGTAAGGAGAAAAGAAAATAAGTGAAAATGAAACTATTATTTAGTTGTTTTATAAGAGAGAAAAGAGAAAGAATGAGTACGATAATATATTATAAAATGACATAAATATCTAAAAAAATATATATAATAATTTTGGTTTTATATGTTGAAATAATAAGGGTTTAATAATATTTTTAATCATTAATAAGGTGTTCTTTCCAAATTAGAAAGAAAAGATTTTGGTGTTGGACTATCATTTTTTTTCTTTCCTTATTTTCTTTTATATCAAATTAGAGAAAGATTTTTAATAAATGTTGAATCCTTCTATATATTTTTAAGTTGTATATTTTAGATTTTACTTTCATTTTTAAAAAATGCTATAAAATTTAAAATCAAACAACTAAAGGGTCATTAGTCTTATATTTGAAAAGGGTTCACTTTCTTTGGTGACAAACTCTTAACATTAATTGTCTTTGTGGATCAAGAAGAAATGAAGCTCAACGACAAGATGATTATAACATGAGAGAAGTAAAGAGATCAATCTTTTTCAAATATACATAGGTACTGACAATGCAGTTTGATTGGACTTTCATGTTAATTTTAATGAACATCATTTTCACAGAGGTAAATCTTTTTCTGCTAGACAAGAGTATAGCAAGTTACAAGTTTTATCTTGGTAGGACATGTATTATTATTATTATTATTATTATTATTATTATTATTATTATTATTATTAAATTGAAGTAGTTAATGGTGGGTTTACCTTTATCCTTTTTGTAGAAACGAATCTTGTATGTGTTTCTAAGAAGAACAATTTGTCTATTTTTTAGGGTCTCAAAGGGACATGGAACACATGAAGAATTTTGAATTAAAATGGAAAAATATGTTTAACTCTAGTTACTTTGGAAATTGTAAGATCTTTGTCACATGAATGCAAGAGGAGGGGTTGATCTGTATTATCTTGATTTGGTTCTAATTTCTCTCTTTTTTTTTTATAAAGAAAATAGATCTGAGTTCTTCTCTTACCCATATTGAATAGAACAGGTTGACCCAAATCTTCTTTATATTAAATATCAATCTAATAATTGTTTTTAATTTTGCAAATTCTTAAAAAGTGTGACTATTACACACAAAAACACCTTAATGCTTCATTTAGAGAAAGAAAGAAAGAATGAAGAGAAAATGAATAGATTTTTAAGGTGTTTGAATTGAAAGAAGTTGGAGAGAAATAGAAAAATAAATAATTTGAGTTTTGTACTGTCTCGGCTTTTTCCCGATAGGCAATCGGCCTATTGCCGAGAGCATTCGAAGGGAGCAATTACTTTAGCCTTTACGCCTCATAGGCTCAAGGCTGGAAGGCAAGTGTGCCGTCCAGGTCGCAATCCGACCTGGTCTTCTATTCGGCAATAGGGCGACCATGGCAAGTGTGCCGTCCAGGTCGTAATCCGACCTGGTCTTCTATTCGGCAATAGGGCGACCATGATCTTCCACTTGGCATTAACCCAACCGAAGGCTCAACACAGACATAGTCGGTCATGATCCGACTCGACCTACAAACTCGATTCCTCTTATTACCCGGCATTTACCCGACTGGACCCTCGGTATGGACCCAGTCGGTAGGAACCCGACTGGACCCTCAATATGGACCCAGTCGGTCATAACCCAACTAGACTCAGCGCCGCTAACCCCGCGCCCTAGTGATAAGAACGGTTAGGAAAATCCCTTCATTCTCGGGGCCCAAGAGGCCCATGAACGACGTACCATAAAACCCAAAACCCTAGAGTTGAGAAGGCAGATTACACTTTTGAATGCTCTGGCTTTGAGGCTTGACCTAGGAAGAAACCCTAGTCCACCCTTTGGCTGGAACATTTTGGCGCCTACCGTGGGGCTACGGTGAAACTTTTCCTACGCCCCAAGAAACACAAAAAACCTACACTCTACCATCGTGAGAGGCGGCAATAACAACAACAACTCACAACCCTCTACTATGGAGGAGATGATGGCCATGATCAATGGCCTACGAGAGGAGAATGAGCGCTCCAGGGAGAGAGAGGAGACCATTCAACGCGAAAACGAGGAGATTAGGAGGCGAGCGGACGAGATGCAGGCCAGAATAGAAGCCAGTACTAGGACGGTGGAGGAGGATGTAATGTTGGAAGTCCCTAGGGATTTTCGGCCTTTCTCAGAAGCCATAGAGGCCGAGGCCATCCCCAGGGATCATCGGATACCCCAAGTCGAGCCCTTTGATGGAACGCAGGATCCCAGTCAGCATCTGACCGATTTCCGAGCCCAAATGTTGATCTGTGGAGGAGGCATGGAGGTCTGCTGCAAATTGTTCATGGGCACACTCAAGAATGCGGCGCTTGATTGGTTCAGCGGTCTCCCTGACCGATCAATCACCGACTTCAACGTCTTTAGCCAACTCTTCATGGCGTAATTCGCCGCTAACAAGAAGAAACCGTCGATCATGTCGGATTTGTTCGACCTCAGGCAGCAAGGCGAGGAGTCGCTAAAAGATTTTCTACAGAGGTTCAACGAGGTCGCACTGAGGATCGCATCGTTGGATGAGAGAAGGGCGGTAATTGCGTTCCAGAAGGGTCTAAGGTCCGGGGCTTTCGACATCGCGCTCGAAAAAGCGAACTGTCAGACAATGTCGGAGGTGAGGGCTTTCGCCTTGAGCCACATCAAGACGGAGGAAAACCAGATCATTAAAAGAGCAGCTGAAAGCCGAGAGGCCGGGGGCAGTAATAAGCAAGACAACAAGCATCTCCGACTGCGATCAGATTGGAGCATGCGGCGAGATCGTTACAACACGGGGGAGGGCAACTACCGACAGGCCGATCATGGTGGTCGGGCAAGGGGCGAGTGGACACGCAACAATGATGAAGAGAAGTTTACTGCACTCAACGTTCCCAGGCGACAGACACTTCACGATGTCAACAACGCGTCGTTGTTTGAATTTCCAGCAGCAACAGAGCGTCAATTGGGACCCTTTAAAACTGATTGGTGAGTTCCATAGAACCCACGGAGTCTCCACTGAGAATTTCTTCGTCCTAGGGAGGCAGATTGAGCGTTTGATCAAGGAGGGGCGGCTGAAGCAGTTTGTGGCAAGGAAATAGGAAGGAGGTTCGTCAGATAGGCAACACAAGCGCGCACAAGATGACACCCGCAGAGATGGGCGTAGGGAAAGAACACCTCCTAGAGATACGCCAACGAAGTTGTCCGAAACCCACCAGCAACCTATCCACGACGATTTCAATACCGTCGCAGGGGGCTTCGCCGGCGGAGGGGCTACCTCTGCTTCCCGAAAGAGGTACACTCAGTCGGTGCTAACAATGTCGGAATTCAGGCGACCATCTCAGCCTGAGATTTCGTTCTCAGACTCGGATTACGAAGGAGTAGCCCCTCATGAGGACGACCCTGTCGTCGTATCGGCGATTGTCATGGGGTACAATGTGAAGCGTGTGTTGATTGACCAGGGAAGTTCCGCAGACATTTTATTCTGGGAAACCTTTGAGGGGATGAAAATACCTAATGACCGACTAATTCCTTATGCAGGGACTCTAGTGGGTTTTGCAGGAGACCAGGTCATCACAAGGGGATACGCTGATCTGGAGACGACCTTTGGCCAAGGAGCTCAGATGAAGACGGTGGTCGTTCGGTATTTGGTGGTCAATGCTCAGTCATCCTACAGCATACTGATCGGCAGACCGACCCTGAACAAGCTAGGGGCGATAGTGTCTACTTCCCATCTGAAGGTAAAGTACCCGTTGCCAAACGGTGTTGTGGGGGTTCTCAGAGTAGACCAGGAGGTTGCTCGGAAATGTTACGGGGATAGTTTAAAGGCACGAAGGCGACTGTACACTGCACAGGTAGAGAAGGAGGTCCACTCCGTCGATTTAGATCCTAGAGTGAGCCATTTTGATCGCCGACCAGCCCCTGCTGAGGACATTAAAAAGGTGACAGTGGCAGAAGGAAAGAAAGTGAAGGTTAGTACATCCTTGAGTCAGGAGGACGCAGGGAAATTGATTGAAGTATTGAAAGCAAACATGTCGGCATTCGCATGGCACGTCAAAGACATGTCAGGAGTAGACCCTGACTTCATGTGCCAGAAGCTGGCCATAGACCCACGTGCGAAACCAGTCATCCAGAAGAGGAGGAAATTCGGCGAGGAGAAGCGTAAAGCCGTTGCCGAAGAGACCAACAAGTTACTGATGGCAGAATTCATACGAGAAATACAATACCCGACCTGGCTTGCGAACGTCGTGATGGTACGTAAAAGCAGAGAAAAGTTGAGAATGTGCACAGATTTCACCGATTTAAATAAAGCATGCTCGAAGGATTCGTACCCTCTGCCGAATATAGACTGCCTGGTTGATGGCGTGTCGGGGTATGAACTGCTAAGTTTCATGGACGCGTATTCGGGTTATAACCAGATCCGAATGCACCCAGCCGACGAGGACAAAACCGCCTTCATAGCCGACCAAGCTAACTATTGCTACAAGGTAATGCCTTTTGGCTTGAAAAATGCAGGTGCAACGTATCAGCGTTTGATGGACAAGGTATTGGTGAACCAGCTGGGTAGGAACGTGGAAGCTTATGTAGACGACATGGTGGTGAAGTCAATGAGTATGGATCGGCATTTAGACGACCTGCAGGAACTATTTGAGACCATAGGCAAATATCAGCTCAAGTTGAACCCCGAAAAATTTTCTTTTAGGGTCCAAGCGGGAAAGTTCCTCGGTTTCCTGCTAACTCATCGTGGCATCGAGGCAAATCCTGAGAAGTGCTCGACGATCGTCAACATGAGGAGTCCTTCCATAGTGAAGGAAGTCCAGCAGTTGACGGGAAGAATGGCTTCGTTGTCTCGTTTTCTGTCCAAATCGGCCAACAAGGCGGTACCACTTTTCCAATGTCTAAGGAAGAATGATCGGTTTGCCTGGACGAACGAGTGCGAGGAAGCCTTCACAGAACTCAAGAGATCACTAGCATCACCGCCGATCCTGACAAAACCGCGACTGAATCTCCCTCTGTTGATTTACATATCGGCGTCCGACCGAGCAGTCAGTGCAGTTTTAGTCCAAGAGCGGGAAGGCACTCAAGTTCCTGTGTATTTCGTGAGCCAAGTCCTACAAGGAGCAGAAATGAGGTATCAGAAGATTGAGAAATTGGCTCTTGCGATACTGGTTACAGCACAGAAGTTGAGACACTATTTCCAGAGCTATGAGGTGGTAGTCCGAACAGATCATCCGATTAGGCAAGTGCTACAGAAGCCCGACCTAGCAGGCCGGATGATGAAGTGGTCTGTAGAGCTATCGGAGCATTCCATCAAGTATGAGCCGAGAGGAGCAATAAAGGCTCAAGCGCTAGCTGACTTCGTGATGGAGCTGACCTCACCCGCCGATGAGGGCAGTACTGGAGAGACGTAGTGGATCCTATCGGTGGACGGAGCCTCGAACCTTGGAGGAAGTGGAGCAGGGATCGTCTTGGAAGGACCGGGAGGAATTTTGTTGGAGCAATCATTGCGTTTTGAATTCCGAGCAAGCAATAACCAGGCCGAGTACGAGGCGTTATTGGCCGGCATGGCTTTGGCGAAGGAAATGGGGGCGACGAGTTTATCAGCACGAAGTGACTCTCAACTGATCACGGGGCAGGTAGCAGGCGCTTTCCAGGCAAAGGACCCTCAACTGGCTAAGTACCTGGAAAAGGTTAAGCTCTTATCAGAAAATTTTCGAGAGTTCACGCTTAACCACGTACCACGAGAGCAAAATTCGAGGGCCGATCTGCTCTCCAAGCTTGCAAGCACAAAGAAGCCAGGAGCCACTCGGTCGGCATCCAAGAAACCCTAGCACAACCAAGTATCAACGAGCCACAAGGGGGTGTTCTTTTCATCCAAGAAGAGCTCGATTCATGGATGGGACCGTACATCGCATATTTGACTCGGGGAGAGTTACCAGAGGATAAGAGGGAGGCATCACTAATACAGAGAGAGTCAGCCAGGTTCGTGGTCATCAATGAAAGGTTGTATCGAAGTGGTTTCAGCTCTCTCCTTTTAAGGTGTTTGACCACGTCACAAGCGCAAAGAGTGATGGACGAAGTGCATAGTGGAATGTGTGGAAGTCATATCGGAGGACGAGCTCTTGTGTACAAAGTTGTGAGGACAGGTTACTTTTGGCCGAGTCTGAGAAGTGACTGCGTAAATTGGGTTCAAAAATGTGATGGATGTCAAAGGCATGCAACTTTGCACCACTCCCCGGTTGAACGACTCCACTCGATCATGTCTCCTTGGCCATTCAACAAGTGGGGTATTGACATTCTCGGTCCATTTTCGATTGCTGTGAGACAATTGAAATTCTTGATCATGGTCGTGGACTACTTCAGCAAATGGATTCAGGCAGAGCCTATAGCGACCATTTCGGCGGAGAAGGTAAAGACATTTTTATGGAAGAGTGTAGTATGCAGATATGGCGTTCCCCAGGTGCTCGTATCGGATAACGGGACACAATTCTCGAGCGCGAGAGTCCGCAAATTCTGTCGGGGGATCGGCATCCGAATGACCTTTACCTCCGTCGAACATCCCCAATCTAACGGCCAGGCGGAGTCGGCCAACAAGGTAATTCTCTCAGGGCTAAATAAGCGTGTCCAAGACTCAGGCGCTTCATGGGTGGAGGAGCTTCCCCGGGTGCTATGGTCGTATCACACAACAGTTCATTCTTCGACCCAAGACACTCCATTCAATTTAGTGTACGGAACAGACGCCATGATTCCGATTGAAATCACAGAACCCTCAGTACGTACCACAGCTTTTTCTGAGGTGGAATCTGACCAAGGAAGACGAGTTGACTTGGATCTGATCGCCGAGACGAGAGAGAGCAAGGATAAATCAAGTGGCAGCCCACGGAAGAGCAGCTTTCAAGTACAACACAAAGGTCGTTCCAAGAGACTTTGTTGTAGGAGACCTCGTTTTGAAACGTGCTCAGCTGACACAAATGAGGAACAAGTTATCACCTAAGTGGGTCGGCCCTTACAAAATTGATGATGTGGTCGGAAAAGGGGCTTACCGACTTAGGACCTTGGATGGAGGGATGATACCGAGAACTTGGAACGCGGCCAACTTACGCTTCTATTATAGCTAGTCTTTCTTTCCGTTTGTATTAGGTGCACTCTTTTCCTAACTTAGTATTTTTTCCCCGTAAAAATAAGAGGGGTTTTTGCTGAGAAGGTTTTTAACAAGGCACCACAGTTCAATGATTTGTCTATTCAATGAATATTATTATCCCTCACATGATTCTTTGACATTTTTATACAGAAGAAATTACAAACTCGTGATTGTCGGTAAAAGTCTGACTGGGCGAGTATAAATAACTCGAAGACAAACTCGTGATTGTCAGCAAAAGTCTGACTGGGCGAGTATAAATAACTCAAAGACAAACTCGTGATTGTCGGCAAAAGTCCGACTGGGCGAGTATAAATAACTCGAAGACAAACTCGTGATTGTCGGCAAAAGTCCGACTGGGCGAGTATAAATAACTCGAAGACAAACTCGTGATTGTCGGCAAAAGTCCGACTAGGCGAGTATAAATAACTCGAAGACAAACTCGTGATTGTCGGCAAAAGTCCGACTGGACGAGTATAAATAACTCGAAGACAAACTCGTGATTGTCGGTAAAAATCCGACTGGGCGAGTATAAATAACTCATTAGATGCTGTAACTTGATCATTTTTTCACCAAAATGACTCGGAATGGGGGCGATCATCCCACATGAAATTGAATTTTTAACTTGGATTATTTCTTAATGGTAGCACAGATCGGCGAATGGACGACCTCTTGCACTCCACATTCAAAACTTGGATTATTCTTTCATTAGTTATTACCATCGACATTTGGGCGATCCGGTCATCAATTTTAATTTTTAACTTAGCAAAATTTTGTCACATTTATGATCGGAATTTGGGCGATACGATCATCAATTTTAATTTTTAACTTAGCAAAATTTTGCCACATTTATGATCGGCATTTGGGCGATCCTGTCATCAATTTTAATTTTTAACTTAGCAAAATTTTGCCACATTTATGATCGGCATTTGGGCGATCCGGTCATCAATTTTAATTTTAAACTTAGCAAAATTTTGCCACGTTTTATGACCGGTGTTTAGGCGATCCATTCGTCAACTTTAATTTTTAACTTAGCAAAATTTTGCCACGTTTTATGATCGGTATTTGGGCGATCCGGTCATCAATTTTAATTTTAAACTTAGCAAAATTTTGCCACATTTTATGATCGGCATTTAGGCGACTCGGTCATCAATTTTAATTTTTAACAGCAAAATTTTGCCACGTTTTATGATCGGTGTTTAGGCGATCCATTCATCAATTTTAATTTTTAACTTAGCAAAATTTTGCCACGTTTTATGATCGGTGTTTAGGCGATCCATTCATCAATTTTAATTTTTAACTTAGCAAAATTTTGCCACATTTTATGATCGGCATTTAGGCGATTCGGTCATCAATTTTAATTTTTAACAGCAAAATTTTGCCACGTTTTATGATCGGTGTTTAGGCGATCCATTCATCAATTTTAATTTTTAACTTAGCAAAATTTTGCCACATTTTATGATCGGCATTTGGGCGATCCATTCATCAATTTTAATTTTTAACTTAGCAAAATTTTGCCACATTTATGATCGGCATTTGGGCGATCCGGTCATCAATTTTAATTTTAAACTTAGCAAAATTTTGCCACGTTTTATGATCGGTATTTGGGCAATCTATTCATCAATTTTAATTTTTAACTTAGCAAAATTTTGTCACGTTTTATGATCGGCATTTGGGCGATTCGGTCATCAATTTTAATTTTTAACTTAGCAAAATTTTTCCACATTTTATGATCGGCATTTGGGCGATCCGGTCATCAATTTTAATTTTTAACTTAGCAAAATTTTGCCACATTTATGATCGGCATTTGGGCGATCCGGTCATCAATTTTAATTTTAAACTTAGAAAAATTTTGCCACATTTTATGGTCGGTATTTAGGCGATCCATTCGTCAATTTTGATTTTTAGCCAAACAAGCGCTTAAGCTCTAAACACGGAGTATATATTCTAACTCTACTTACACACAAAGTCAAACGAAAAGTACTTCATATCAAAACATAGTTGTCCGGTTTACAAGGATAATGCAAAAGGCCAAAAACACAAAAACAAACACAAGTGTGTAAGAGTACAAAATCAATCATCTTCCGGGGGGTCCACGAGATCGCCATCCACGACTTCTTTGAAGTAGCCGAGACTTCCAAGGTCGAGATCGGCATAGAGGAACTTCACTTGACCCGTGGCAGCATCAAAGCCCTGCATAAACTTTTGCAGCGAATCCACTTTAACAGCTTGGAGATCAACCTGCAACTTCTCGACCTCCGCCTTCGCCAAGGCCAAGTCATTCTCAAAGACCTGAGCCGCATCGGCGCTCTTGTCTCAAGCAAGTCGAGCCTCCTCCAGAGCTTTCTCAAGGGTTGCCTTCTAGGAAGCCCAAGCCTTCTTCTCTTCATCAAAGCCACGCCGACTTTCAAGTAAGTTGTCTCTCTCATTTGACACCCATTTGAAATCGGCTTTGCTTTTAACCAAGCTCTCCTCAAGGGACAAGATCTTTTTCCCCTGTAACTTAGTCTCGCGCACCAACCCACAGATCTTATCCTCGTTAACAAGTGAGAAGGCGGACAGACGATTCGTCAAGGACTCGATCCCTTTGGCGATCGAGAAAGCGCTCATTTTTTCTAAGTCCCCACGATCTCCCTCCAGCAGGTCAGTCCCACGAATATGGGCGCTGTGATTGAACTTTTCATCCCAGAAAGAAGCCACGTCGCCACGGTCGGCGTCGTGACTCACCGGATACCAATTCTCACCGAGGCAAACATTGATAGTCCTCTCAACTGATTGAACCTCCTCGTCGCCTTTATCCCCTTCAGACGCCATAGTAGTATCCAAATTAACCACCGAGATTGGCCTATCAGCTTCACGGCGACGCTTGTGCGAAGTTTCACCCACCTTTTTCGCCAAAGTCACAGGATTCTCGGCCACGCCAACCCTCTCGGTGACCGACTCGTTTACACCGGCGACTTGGGAAGCTTTTTGCTGCTTCCATAACTTCATCATTTCCCGAGTACCCAAGCTGGCCATTCTTTTTGCAAAAAAGCACCCAACAATTAAATAATAAGACAGAGACAAGAGTACACAATTTCAACATTCAAACAAGCGCAAGTACCTATATATATTTTCAACTCTTGGGGCCTATTTTCTAGATCTAGGAGTTTTGTGGTGTTGAAAAGAGTTTTCAAGTCTTCAAGTTTTTTAACATCCTCTCGGTCATTCTCCAGGAGTGACTCAGGATTTAGCCCACCAAAGGAGGTCGGATGCTGGTTCCAGAAAAGAGGATACCCCTCAAGTAAATCTTCGTGACCGGGCAAGCACCGAATGCGAAAGAATGACCTTTTAAAGTCCTTATAGGACGACTGAAAAAGAGACAACAACCCCCGCCCCGAGACACTACTAACGGACGCCCAACTACTCCGTTTGGATATTCAGCCTTCAAAAAAATAAAAAAATTTACTCGAGGTCGGCGTTATTCCGAGTCCAGAACACATGATTTCAAAACCCCTGACAAAGGCCCAACTATTTGGGTGAAATTGAGTTGGGGCGACATTCAAGGTCCTAAGGACTCCTTTCTCGCACTCGGTCAAAGGCCACTTTACCTTAAGCTTCGAAATAAGGGTAACATAACAAAATGTAAAATGCTCAGAAGACGAACTTATGCACACGGGCTCACCATCTATGCAAGGTTCACAAGCAAGGATGTTATCAATACCACGGGCAACTACATGGTCACTATTGAAACTCTCCATAGCAGCCCAGGAGTTTATGCAAGAATCACATTTCAAGACATCATCTTTTACCCAATTGTAAACTTCCTTGTAATTTAGAAACGCCATGGATTCCTAAAGACCTAGATACACTAAGCAACCAAAATGATGCACAAACAGCACAATAAATAGGCGTACCTAAGGTCACACAAACACCACTTTTCCTCTCTAAACACCACAAGTCCGCCACGAACCACCAGGAGGAAACGAAGAAAAAGGGGGCAAATATCGCCGGAGAAAAGAATGCGAGCGGAGGGAAGGAAAAATGGGACCCACTGCATTAACTTTAGTAACAGGCGCCGCCACGTGGCACAATCATCATTCGCACCCCTGCAACTCTGCAATAAATACACGTCCCTCCTCGAGTAAGGTGAAGAGACACGTCTTATCAACTTCTAGGGAATCATGGTGCTACGTGATATCCTGCCTCGGTTTATTCCCGATAGGCGATCTCGGCCTATTGCCGAGAGCATTCGAAGGGAGCAGTTACTTTAGCCTTTTTCGCCTCATAGGCTCAAGGCTGAAAGGCAAGTGTATTGTCTCGGCTTTTTCCCGATAGGCAATCTCGGCCTATTGCCGAGAGCATTCGAAGGGAGCAATTACTTTAGCCTTTACGCCTCATAGGCTCAAGGCTGAAAGGCAAGTGTACTGTCTCGGCTTTTTCCCGATAGGCAATCTCGGCCTATTGCCGAGAGCATTCGAAAGGAGCAATTACTTTAGCCTTTACGCCTCATAGGCTCAAGGCTGGAAGGCAAGTGTGCCGTCCAGGTCGCAATCCGACCTGGTCTTCTATTCGGCAATAGGGCGACCATGGCAAGTGTGTCGTCCAGGTCGTAATCCGACCTGGTCTTCTATTCGGCAATAGGGCGACCATGATCTTCCACTTGGCATTAACCTAACCGAAGGCTCAGCACATACATAGTCGGTCATGATCCGACTCGACCTACAAACTCGATTCCTCTTATTACCCGACATTTACCCGACTGGACCCTCGGTATGGACCCAGTCGGTAGGAACCCGACTGGACCCTCAGTATGGACCCAGTCGGTCATAACCCGACTAGACTCAGCGCCGCTAACCCCGCGCCCTAGTGATAAGAACGGTTAGGAAAATCCCTTCATTCTCGGGGCCCAAGAGGCCCATGAACGACGTACCATAAAACCCAAAACCCTAGAGTTGAGAAGGCAGATTACACTTTTGAATGCTTTGGCTTTGAGGCTTGACCTAGGAAGAAACCCTAGTCCACCCTTTGGCCGGAACAAGTTTTTTTCTCATCAAGTATTTTAGTTGGATAGAAAAGTAGAGAAAAAGAAAATGATTTTTCTTATAAAGACATTTTTGCTCTTAATATATAATAAATACATGAAATGTAAATAAGAAATATTGAAGCTAAAATTGTAATTTAAAGTGGGACCCACACTTTTATCACTCTATTTTCCTATTTACTTTTTTTTATTTGAAAAGAGATTTTATTTTATTGTGCGTTCTACATTGTATTTTCCTCTACTTATCTTTTAAACTTAAAACAATTTTTTGACTTCCACTTCTCATCTTCTTTCTTCTCAACTTCCATTCAAACAAACAAATGTTAAGCTTCAACTGAGTTATTAGTTCAAGTGAAGTTAGAGTTTGATTCAAGTGAAATCTTGAGTTTAAATATTATGAATGAAAAAAAAAAAGGTAACTGAGATGAGTGATCACACTTAAAAGTGATCACATAAGTTTTTCAATAAAAATTAATTGCCAATAAAATTGTTAGATACTTCACATCAATCAATAATACCATGATCCAAGAAACAATGTCCTAAATTGTAGGGCTTTTTACCTAAATCTACCCGATCCAAAGACTTTGATTTGAATTACAATGTTAATAAAATTTGAATTTAAGATCTTACATATAGTACTTCAACTATCGATTCCTAAATTGACAAAGACTTAGATGATATCATTATAATTTATTCTAAATTTTTTGAAGCAGATAAAAGAAATTATCATAATTCTTTTCTCTCTTCTCTAGAGAAACAGTATGCAGTAGACAGTGGTGATTAGCAACGTTCTTCTCCCATGTAAAAACTTGGTTCTTGTTGGGTGATTTCTTCTAACATAGGCTACAGTGCATTTTGATAAACCAACCATGCATCACCCGATAAAAAAAGAAAAAAGAAAGTCTAATTCTGTTTAACTAAAAAATAAATGTTTGGTGAATAACCTTCAATAATTGAACCATGAGCAAGTGTCGCTTGTGGGTCGTTGCCGTAAGATGCAGAAGCACCGCCACCATCTGTTGCCCTTGGACCACCCAAAATGACAGACATTCGACCCCATTATTCTCCCTTAAAAGTTTAAATTAAACTAAATTAAACTCGCGGAACAGCTATTGAACCCGTGAATTGGTAATTAAACATTACTTGTGTAATTTTTGACTTGTAAATTGGAAACTCGGATTCCAATTGAGCACTGTTCCGTCATTGAAAAATGTAAACTAGTGTTTTCCGTCTAAGCATTTTTAATTTATTTAGCCAAGTCGACCAACATACCCACTTACTTCATAGGGAGCTGTTTCCCCTTGACATGAGTGGTCCAACATTGCCACCACCCATGCTCGAGATTACAACGTTGATTAAGGAGAATGAATTAGGATTAGAAAAAAAGAGCATGAGAAAAAAAAAAAATAATAAAGAAGCTCTTCTTTGTATGCACTAGCGGCATGTAGAGAGAGAGAGACATAGATGTGAATGGGCTCAGAAATTTACAGCGAGGGCTAAAAAGCCGAAAACTCTCGCGTCGTTTGCATGTTTTGTCGAGTAGCTCAGCTTCACGTGACAGCGAGAGAGAGAAGAGGACTCTAACCTAACAGTTCAATTTCAACCCAAGTGGACCCTTCCCCTTCTAAACAAAAGATGAAACAAGTAGAATCGCCAACGCCAGGGGCAAAAGCGTCAACGCTCGCAATGGCGCGTTCCCACTCTCCAACTGAAGCGAATCAACGGCCAGCGGCATGTTCTCCTGGTCGGGACTACACTTGGACTCGTGTGGATGCGCGCTGTACATGATCGCACGCAACACCGCTGAAACGGTCGGTATGTACGTCGTTTTGTTCTTCGCTAGCAACCACGTTAAACCCATTAGTTGACAGTCCCGGTTGAACATCTTCTTCACCCTATCACTCCCTCCGTAACCCTTTCTCTCATTCTTGTACCCCTTCACCTTCAACAACGCAAAACCAAAAACCACGTTATTCTAATCCAACAACTTTCTAATAATTCGTAAAGGCACGTGGGATGTCATGTTCCCAGGTCAACCTTGGTCGGCAAATTTGCAAATCCCACATTGTTTAGAAATAATGTGAAAGCAGTGTATTTATAAGGGAGCCTCAGGCAATGAATTAAATTAATGATGGTTTGAGAATGGACCTTTTGCAGGGCGCCAAGGCATTTGGTGCAACCGGCGTAGGATGAGTTGCGGCAATTGTTCTCGAGGCTGCGGACGGCGGCGGTGGGGGTGGCGTTTTTGTGGGAGAGAGAGACGTTAAACGCTGCGTTGCAGGTTAAGGAGGTGATTTGGTGGAGTCTGATGCCGCAGAAGCAGAGGATGGCGTCGCAGGTGGCGTTGGGTTGGGGGATTCGGATGTTGCGAGCGAGGAGGGAGTCTTGGAGGGAGTTCACGCACTTCTGGGAGTCGTCCGGCATCATGGGGAGGTCCGCGGAGGAGGGCGGTGGCGCCGCGGAGACCTCCAGGGCGGAGCGGGCGTGGGCGGCGAAGAGCCAGGCCGCGAGGACGGGGCAGCAGCGGCTGCGGTCGAGGTCCTTGCCGCAGGCGTCCTTCACGCCGCCGAAGAGCTCGTTGGAGAGGTCGAGCCGGCAGGTCTGGGCTTGGGTCTGGACCGGGAATGCGGGTACCGTGTTGGAGGAGGGGTGCTCGCCCGGTTCCAGGGGCTGGTTGGGGTCGCTCACCGGTTCGGAGAGTAAACCGGCATGAGAGAAAGGTAGTAGTAGAAATAATAGTAGTGACGTAGAAAAAGCGAGGCACGCGAGAAATGATTGCATTTTTATGGGGCTTTGGGAGGGAGATTTGGGTTTAGGTTTGTAGAGAAGAAAGGAGAAGAATGGTTATACTATTATATGTATATTTGGTAGTATTGGTAGACCCATGATTTGATTGGACCGTGTTTGCTAAAACTAAAACACCTCTGCATGGTATGCTACTGCTTTGCTTTCTGCTCTTCCCAACCACACACAATCTCGTTTAACTATGTCTTTATATACCTTACTTAATCACTCAATGTTAATTAACTTTTCATATCACCTCGCGTTTTTTTTTTTTTTCAACATTCAATTTGAAAAGAATTATTGATTATTTTATTAATATTATTATATTTCTCTAGTTTAGTTTAAAAATAATCTACTTTTCTTAGACCTTAATATTAATAATAAAAATTATTATTGAAAATACATTCTCAATTGAATAAATAAATATGTTCAAAATACGAATGAAATTAGTTGAGATTAAATTCTATTAAGATCAACAAATTATTTTTCGTTTGTTTGTTTATATTCAAAACCATATAGTGTTTGTTTTTACAGGAACTATTGTTAATTGAAATAATTTTTCTTTATTTAATAAGTATGTTAATAAAATAAGTGTCACATTAACTTTCATGTACATATTTAATGTTAAACTATAACTAGTTTTATAATTTTAACAATTACTTGTATTTTTGTTATAAGAAAAAAAAAACTTAATAAGAATAATAAAATTTAATACAAGTAACAATTTTTTTTAATATGTATAAATTAATTATTTTTACTTATAATAGATATCAAGAAAGTAACATTCTAAAATGACAAATTTTATAAAGTTGAATAATTAAAATCACAAAATTAGAAGTTAGAAAGTAAAATTACAAATTAAATATTATAGGTAACTAAAGCGTAATTTCACTAAAAAAAATTGGTAATGTATCATCCTGATCTAAATTTTGTTAAAAAAAATAATGAAAATGCAACAAGATTCGAATTTTACAAAAAGGATTGCTCTAGAATGAGAATAATGTGTAATGAAAAGAAAAAAAGTTAAATAAGTAGAGTAATTGGTTTAGATATTAATATTGGTATTGAGTATTGACAATCCACTTGAGGAAAAGGAGGGTTCAGTACGTCAGAGATCAGTCTTGATTCCTGCGGGGTGCTGACCGCTCCAACTTCACGAACAAAAGTGCTCTCCAATTAATTTAACATTTTCCTTATATCATTTTAATTTTAATAAAAATCTATATATATTCAACACTGTTTCTCAATTTTATAAGTGGATGCATACACCTGACCTACGGGATCTTCATCACAAATGGACCCAGAGAGAAGAAAAGAAATATAATGTATCGAAATTAGAGAAATAAAAAAACTTGGTAACTGTTATTTATTTAAATAAAAAAGTTGTCCGAAAACTTGGCTGCTTGTGCTGTCTTTTTCATTTACCAGTATATTATATTATCTTTCTTCTCCCTTTGTCCTTTCTTCTTCCGTTATATTTTTGTTTTTGCTAGGGATGGGGAAAAAGCTTTGCCCTCGCAGTTTTTTACCCCTTGGTTTTCCCATTCTCTAAAACCATAACATTTTCCAATACCAAATTTTAATTTATAAATAAATTATCTATCATGTACTAGTATCTAGTACTACCAATAATAATAAGTTGTTTTAACATGTCATGACTCGTGAGCATGCAAACCGTGGTGCATGACTTGGCTCAACAGTTCACTTTATCATGCGTGCCAGCCAACTAACGCCATTTTCTCTGTGTGCACTATTTTTTCCCAAGATAACATTATTTAAGCATATGCAATGGGCATGGCTAATATGGACAAACACAAATCTTCCATTTCACATGGGAATGCCAGAACCCATTTCAATTTTTCACTCACTTTTCCCCTAACGTTACCATTACACTCATTAATCAGCATAAATTTCTCACTATGAAACAAAGTCTAATCACACAACAACGAGTGTCCGTCACTAATGAAGGATATTCTGTTACACTAGAGGACAAAATAAGGCATAGTGTGAAGTAGGTTCCACCAAAGAGGTGCCAAGTGAGATGAGGATTGAGGATTGAGGATTGAGGAGCATGCATTATTAGTTTAAAGGACAAACAGAAAGCGTCAACCAAAAGAAAATTGTTACCGTAAAAAGTAGTAGCTTTGGGAAAAGCTTTCCCTGCCTCCAATAACCTGAACCCTTTGCGTCTCGGGTAGGGTCCCCTAATTCAAATCATGCCCTTGGAAAAGCCTTTTGTTGGGTATTACATAATACATATAACATTATAACATATCCTATTCCTATGCATATATTACTGGTCAATAAAAAGAATGCATTATTTAAGGATTAGGTTCTAAAAGGAGAATAGTTTTGCTCCATCGTCGGTAATTGAGCCCAAAAGTAGAAACCAAAAAGGTGCAATCATGGTGTTTTAATTTGTTGCATATTACAAATTCACCTTTCTGGGCCCATCTATTCATCAAAACGCTGCTGGGTTTGGGTTCAGCCCAATTTCGCGCGAATCATTCTTTGCATGAATAATATATGATTGCCTTTTGGCTTTGGTCTAACTCATCACACGCTCCTGCACGCACGTGCGAAAAAGCCCTCCTCCAATTGTGTCTTGTCTTGTTTATGATATCAACTTATCAACTTCAACATAATTTTAGTACCTCCGAACTTTACTACTTGCTTGTGGCTGTATTATTAAACGTAACATAAATTTTATCTTTGGATCATGTCATTGGTTTGTTAATGAAGAACTAACTATTCCTAAATTACTGAGATTTATCATTGGGTACTATTGATGGTTGGGGCCTTGGGAGAACACTTTTAAGATAGTTTGTGCAAATCCACCTGTACACCACTTGGAATTTTTTTTTTTCTTTTCTCCCTTGATGTAACCACTTTCAAGTCTTTAACTTTAAACAAAGCAATAATGGCTTTATGATTTCGTGTAATCCAAAGGATCAAAGCACTTTTAGGTCTCTTTCTCATCCTCTTCCTCTTTTATTTTGCTTTTTCAATTCCAAATAAGAGTAATTGTGTAGCAAATTAGTAATTAAACCTTCTTCTTTTTTTCTTGTGGGGTGGGGGAATACAATAGCAAAAATAAAAAATAAAAAATTATGTGAAAGAAAGGAGAAGAGTGAAGATGGGAAAAAATGTGTTGTCTCAACATAGATTTGCTTTTGCTTTTTGCTCGATGACATTCCTAATTTACTTGATGAGGAGTATTAATAATATATTTCTTTAAGACACTTATTTTTATCGATTATAATTTATTAAAAATGAATCATTAAATAACATATGAGATTTATCAAAAATTTTAATTTTCAATAAATTTCAATTAATTAAAAAAGGTGTATTTAAAAGACTATTTCAAAGAATATGTAGTTAACATTTCTATTTTTCCAATAACCTTTTGCCTTGAGGATATCTTTATTAGTTAAATATTTTGAATTTATCTGTCGATAAACATGGGCCTAAATCATATACTTATTCTGATTAATTTCATTACCTCAGCCATGATAGAGTGCAGTGACAGGTGACAATAATTCATATTTGTCCATTGTCACATTCGTTGTACTATAGTCGTCATTAAGCACTTGTAATTAAAAAAAAAAAAAAAAACACACTATATTTTCAGTCCTTTTAAAATTATCAAAATTTGTTTTTAATTTTTTAGATTTACTCGTTCTATTTCAGTCCATCAATTTTGAAAATGTATTATTTTTAATCTTTCAAATATATTAGATAACATTTTAAAACACTAATGTAATACTTTTATAGTCTTTTAACCACAAGTAACTATAAATAGTGAATTTGCTGACTTTTATAATATATTAGATATCATTTAAAAAATAATTATAAAATACTACTTAAACTATTTTAAAGATTAAAAGTAATATATTTCAAAATTAAGAGAGATTTAAATTGGAAATTTTTTTTAGAAGGACTAAAATAGGACAAATAAATTTAGAATGACTAAAATCAAATTTTAATTTTTTTAAAGGAACTAAAAATATATTTTTATCATAAAAAAACACTTATAATTAAGAAGTGAAAAATTAGGGAGGCATATATTGTACTTAACTTCTTTTTTTTGACATATTTTAAAAGGAGAAATTGACTTTAGCACAGTTTCAGAGTTTTGAAAAAATAATTTTTAAAAACAAAAAGAGATTTAAAAAAAAAATAACAACAGAGGAGCTCGTGCTTCTCTATCGTAAAAACCCGCTGATGATTTTATGCTACTGTACTGTAAAAGCATGTTACTGCCTGAATGGTGAGGGAGAAGACCACCAATAAGAATAATGATACATGAATACTTTTTTATATTGATAGACATGTTATCCATAATTTTTTAAAATATTTTATTATTAATTAAAATTTATTAAAAATTATAAATTTTGTTAACTTTACCATCCATGTGTAATGGAGATATTTCTTCCAGGGATGACAATGGATATATTAGGTCTACAAAAAATCTATAATATTTTTGTATTTGTGTTTAAAAGTAATTATTTATATTCGTTTTTAAACATGTGTGGATAACAATTTTAATTTTCATCTTTGTCAAGAGCAGTTAAATGTATTTTTGGACAAAAACAAATTCTAATGTGAAATTTTTATAAAATGAATCAAAGTAATAAAAAATTTGGATCCTTAAAAAGAATCTTTAACAATGTTCAAATTCTATTTACAAAGAAAAATAGACCTTGATACTAGCACTATATACAAAAAAAAAAAAAAAAAAAGTCTAAAGTAAGAGTTTGTTTAATTTTATGTTTAATTAGGTCGACTCTGTTCCATATTTGTTGGGTACATGTATATCATTATACATATGATATACTTACACTTTACTTATGTGTAAAATAAATAAATTAATTAAAAATTCTACCTAGCCTGCCTGAAATTGTGTATTTAAGTACCTTATTTTATAGAAGATCTATAAATAAATCTATAGATTTAAGTAGGCTAACAAGTCTTGTTAAGCACCTAAATTATTCATGTTCTTTTTAATATACAATTATTGCATTGAGAACCTATGACTTCTATAGCATATTATCCTAATTCCTCACTGTTAGGCCGATTTTAGTAGTTCTTATTCATGCTTTGTAAAGACTAATAATAATATTATTAAAAAAAACCAACAAGCTATTATATTAAAAAAAAAATAGTGGTCTTCTCCATAAATTCAATAATTTAAATTTATTAATGGGATCATAGATGTCAAATATATAGAGAAAATTTAGAAATTCACAACTACTACTTAAAATAATTATTATTCCATAATTGAAAAATATAAAGAGTAAGACAATACAAATCTATAAATGTGTAAAGGTTAGTAATTTTTTACTAAGCCCAACAAAGAATGCCAAAATGTTTAGTAAATCCTAGCAATTGTCCAATAAGTTTGTAATATTCAAAGAGTAACTCCTTAACCCTAAATGAGATTATATACTTATCTTTAGGTATATTAAAATCCAAGATTAATTTTCAAGAGATAATTTTCAAAAATGTTGATATGATTATATTTCACCTAATTACAACAAATATGAATAGTTCTTAAGGCCAAACCATGTGGCCATGGTTTGGATAAGTTGGTAGGTAACTAATATATTAACCATTTATATATGTCCAATTAGAACAATTTACTTTACTAAGCTTTGAACCTGGATGATACACGTTTCTCAAGTCTCAAACACATAATTACAAAAAGATTAATGTAACTAGCCAATCCAACTTGCTTTGGTTGGCTTTGCCTAGAAATTACACAACCAAAATTTATTTTATACCGTCAAAATTTTACACAGTTAAATTTATAAACACTTATTCAAATACACACATAAGTAGATTAGTAAAGTTGCAAAGTTGTGTGGATTCTCTAACAATAAAATCTTCTACCCAAACTTTGCACTCTTAAACCTAAAAAAGAGTTTTCTTGGTATTGAATAAGTTTAAATTAAGGTAAGAGACATGATCCTATATTAGAACGAACCGCATACAACACCATTTGATTGAAAAATTGTGCTCTTTGATTAGAAAACTGCACCCACGCTCCGCATCCTTTGATTGGAAAATAGCGTCTTTGCTAAAAAAATTACACCCATACTCCAAACTTCTTTGGATTGAATAATTGTATTGTTTTAACATAAAACATCCTTTGATTGAAAAATCATGTAAAACATCCTTCAATTGAAAAACTGCATACAACACCTTTGATCGGAAAACTACACTCTACACAAATTCAACAACTTTAAATCGATGATTATTATTATTATTTATTTTAAAACATAATAAACAAGATGTTAAACATAAATAACATAAAAATTTAACAAAAACTAAAAATTATTTAAAATACTAATATGACTTTATTAAATAACATGTATTTATTTTATTAGTACACATTAAAAAAGTATAAAACCCTTTATCACCCTTTATCTTTGAACATACACAGTAATTCCCTTAACTAAATATTTTTCTTGAGATGAGAAAAGTATTTTCATCCCACCTCATGACTTTTTCTCTTTCTGTAAACTGGCCTTACTTGTCCTTTTAATAATTAATGTTATTCTTCTCGGTTTTTATATTATTTATTATTTTTTCCTTTTATATTATTTGTGGTTGTGTTTTATTCTTTTTGTCTCTTCTTAAGCTACTTTATTTTATGTCAATTAATTTTATTAATTCTTGTCTTTTATCACTAATTGCTTGGTAGCATGGGATCGTTATCGACTTAATTAATGTTAATTAATGATGTTGAATTCAAATTTTGACTGTATTTCTGTTAACTTTTTAAAGGAAGGGCTTAAATGTCCACATTGGTATTGGACTTGAGTAAAATTGCCTCCCATAGATGATACTATGAAATTGTATTTGTGTAAAAGGCAGAGTGGTAAAAGTATGTGAAAATGTTAAAAGCCGTTAACTAAAATGGTTTTGTATTTATGTTTTTTAATTAAAAATTGAGATTTAATTTTCGCCTTAGATAAAGATTAACCAGATGAAAAAAAGTTATATATTTTTATGAAAAAAAATATGTTAAAGAGTTATTATAAGCACTAGAATAAAATATGCATACACCATGAAAATTTAAAAGACAACCAAATTTAAAAAGACGGTGATAATTTTGTAACTAATTATACGACTTTTAAAATTAATTGGCTTAATCTCAAGCGTGTAGTTCAGCGGTAAGGATTGATCCACGCTTAAACAAGGTCAGGGGTTCAAATCCTGTCTTGTATATGTAATCGTGTTAAATCTTAGGCTATCCGTCCTGAATATTCTAGGACGAACCAGAAAAAAAAATCAAGCTTACGACTGATAAAAGTGCGTGCAAAATTAGTTATAAGTGTAACCGTTTTTTAATGTTTGGAATGAAATCTATTTCGGAATAATCGATTATAAATGTGTTGAACTGGTATTCCATGAGCTTCTCCATGCACTTGTTCTTATTCTTATATTCCACATTTTGAAATCAGAATCCCTCATCCCACTGTAAATGACCCTCCCACTTTGATTTTTTCATTTCCACTTGTTATCATATTCACGAATCTGCTCCACCGCCCCAAGGACAATGATTTTGCTTATGCAACGATTTTGCTTGTTTGATGTAAGATTTTATTATCTATATGACGTGTTAAGAATTAATAAATAAATAGAAACTAAAATTGTAATTATACTAAATGGAGTTGTTTATATATATATATATATATATATATATATATATATATATATATATATATATATATATATATATAATTATTATTTGATGAGAATAACTATTTTAATAGGTTATAAAATATCTACTAATGTAAAATAAGGTCTTCTCTCTAATAGAAAAAGAATTTTTTCAAATTCTAATCATCACAAGAGATATAGGTAGAAAGTTAAAGAGAGTGAAATTTTGGTTTCCTTCTCCTTTCAAAAAGATTAAAATGCTTTATGATTAGAAAAGATTCACACTATAGAAAAAGTTACGCATTGTTCTTTTGTGATGTGAGAATTGTTAATTTTATATATCACTAGCCTATAAAAATATAGGCGATTATAGAGTGTAATTTGTAAAAAAAAAAATGTAATTTGTAAAAGGGTAGCTATAAGGGTAAAATTATCAAAATATGTGGGCACTAAATGAGACAATATCCCTTTTATTAATAGTATTATAACACGCTTAGTTTCCTGTTAATAATATTTATTAAATTATTTATTCTTATAATTAATTGTGTTGATATTAATAAATATTTAATTATTGGCATATATATATATATGATTTTATCATTAATTATTTTATTTTATTATTATTATTTGAGGGAAAGGAAGTGTAACTTGAGTTAATTGTTTTAACTATTGGGTTAATTGAGGAATTAAGTTTTAAGAGGTGGAGTTGAGTCAATTTTCACTTTTACGCTTCTCATAATTTATGTTCTTGTACATTTATGCTTTCAAAAACTAGGAGAACCAAAAGTCATGGGAGATTAATTACCCTAGAGATTCATGTCCTTCATCTAGCATTTATCGAGGTAAGGAAAGAGTGGGTAGTCTCGCTCTGGACATGGGGTATATGCTAAATAGTGAGATTGACTTCTAATCTATTTTCTATTGCATGCGTTGTATGAAGAGGAAAATTCCAAATATGTGTTAATTTCCTTGTGTTTTTGTCTTCCATGTGATTCTTGAGTACTTTATTTGATATTATTAACATGTGTGTTTAATTATGTGTGTCAAATTAATCTTGTGAATTATGAATCTTGAATTGTTCATGGTTTCCTATATATGGTAATAACCCTAAAGGGATGCATTTGTGATGATTATATGAGAAGTTGATATGAGCATATAAATATATGTACTTATGCCTTTTAGAAGTGTAGCATGACCTTTAAAATGTTTTTACTAATTGAAATTGTAAAGTTAATAATTGATACTTATTGTATGAAATTCTTGTTTTTGTTGAGTGTTGTATTTTTTATACGACGTCAGGTGCCACCTTGGGCTTGTTGAGCGTCATTATGGTTGAGAGTAAAGCTTGTTCTATGTTCTATTTGCATTGGGAATGGGTTGGTCCATGTTGGACGTGGGAGCTCTAGGGGCTCCTGTGGTAATTAATTTCGTCGAGTGTGAACTTGGTCACATACGTCGAGCATAGTCCAACTCGAGGGCGTGTGTTCTTTGGATGCTCCACGCTGAGCACGACACGAATATCGTCAAGCACTGTCTTACTTTTTGTAATTTCTCTATTTGTGCAATGCTATGTTATTAATAATTATAATCCTTATACTATCTAATGTTAATAACTATTTGAGGTATTTTACTATACTAATGATGGGATTGTGAACCATATATGAATTGAATGATTTTGCACTTTGTGGTATCTTAATGTGTATGTATCTTGTAAGAGTCATATGATGAGAAGTCTAAGCAAAACTTAGCTATGATGTGATTGTGAGATTAAAGGAATGGATGTACAATTGTCAATATGTATTATGATAATATGATAATGCATCAAGGCTTGTAAAACATGCATCATGTGCATAAATGTTTTTGGATGTGTAAGATATGAAATATGCTACCAAAGAATCTCCTCTTGTGTAAAAGCTTAGAAATTTATATCCTTAAGGACTATTGGGTTTGGGAAGCCCCAGTCTTGCTCATTGTGTGTATGAGGTGGAACTTGCATGACATAGTTGTTTTGACAAGACCTTGGTCTATCTCCTTCTAATGTAGAGTGTAATAAGGGTGTGACACCACATGATCTCATAGGTTACTCTATGTGTTATCTTATAGCAATACACCATGATGTGATTTTACTAACACCACATGCATGAGCATTTTGCAATCTGTGTCCATTGTATTAATTACGTGTCAAATGAAACTGTGTGGTGATTTATTGGTGCCTTGTGATGGAATATATTGTATTACTAGTTGTGATGTGCCTTATTGTTATATGATAAATTATGATACTATGTTATGTTGTTGTTATGTTTTAGTTGCCTTACTATATTGTTGCGTGTTTTACTATCTGACTATATTATATGTTATGAGTCAGAGTGAAATATTTTTTACTTCCTATTTCTTATGTTTGTTTATATGAATGTTATTGTAGGTGAGATTTCAACATGATGTTGATGATGTCGACTACGAGACTTAAACCTTGCTTTTAAGTTCATGCTTTGATAAGATGTGACAATAGAGTTTAGTTAGAATTTGATTTCTATTTCGTTATGTCTAGGATAGTTAGTTTTTTTATTATTGATTTTAGTTGATATTCAGTTTTATTGTTGTTTCTAGTTGGTTGAATGTGATATCTTCTTGTCAAACTACGTTATTTTCATTAATTATGGATTCCTTTCATTCAATTTACATATTTTATTATCTATGATATGCAAGATTGAGGGTCTAACAAGTATAGATGTTAGTTTTATATAGTTGATAGTCTTAGAAAATTAGAATTTACATGCAAAGGGACCGACACTAACACCAAACTTGCAAGTGTCATGCGGAGGGCTCTTGGACCAACATCAAATCCCTTGAACACACCAAAGACAAAATTGGCTCTAATGTCCATCGACAGATACAAAATGGTCTCACAAGTGATTTTGTATCTAAGAAACAATTTACCGATTTAAAAAAAAAAAAATTCCACTAGCGGAGGGTCAAGATGGGTGGCTAGGCAATGGTATTGAGCAACAACGATGTACTCAATGTTTTGAGGGTAACCTGGAGCTTGAAGGATGGCATACCAATTATGGTGGTGATTGATTTGGGTCTCATCACTTAATATGGTGTCAATTATCATGAGTAGGAGTAGAATCCTCAAAAATAGTCTGATCCAATGACTTGATAAATCGGGTTTCAAAATAATAGCTTAAAGAGAATTGGACTAATTAGACTAATAGTGGAAAAAAAGCTTTTAAAATCGGTTATTTTCAAATTTTAAAATCGGCTCCGTAACCAATTTTAAAAGAGCCGATTTTAAAAGTTAGACTTTTAAAATCGGTTAAATAACCGATTTTAAAAGTTAACTTTTAAGATCGGTTTTATAACCGATCTTAAAAGTGCTGGCTCTGAAAAAAATTAAACTGGAACGAGCCGTTCCAAGGAATGGGCCGTTCCAGGTTGTTAAAAAGACTACTTGAAAAACGGACATCAGAACAGCCTGTTCTCCTTTCAGTACAGGTCGTTCTGCAAGGAGAACGAACCGTTCTTCTTGCAGTACGGGCCGTTCCAGATTTAAAATTTACTCAAAATGAACCTACAACGAAAATAGAGACAAGAGAAGAGCATGAGAAAATGAAAAGAGACACAAGAAGAGCATGAGAAGACGAAAACGAAAATGACAACGAAATTTACGTTATTAGAGACTTTAGAAAATGAGAGCGCAAGAGAGTAAAAAAAGGAATGAAGGGAAAGATTAAAGAGAATGATAATGGAGGGAAATATAAAAGGTTTCTAACGATACTTTTAAAATTGGTTATTTAAGAACCGATTTTGTATACTACATACAAAATCGATTCTGAAAACCGATTTTAAAAGTAACACTTTTAAAATCGGTCATAAAATAATCGATCTTAAAAGTACTTTTAAGATCGATTATTTTATGACTGATCTTAAAAGTTATGTCTGATATAACTTTTAAAATTAGTTTTTTTGTAACCGATCTTAAAAGTTGTGTCAGACATACCTTTTAAGATCGGTCATAAAATAACCGATCTTAAAGTACTTTTAAGATCGGTTAAATTTTAACCGATCTTAAAAGTATTCATATTATTTACAAAATTATCATCGCGTTACTTTTAAGATCAGTTATCTTATGACCGATCTTAAAACTCTAATTTTAAATCTAATTTTTGCACTAGTGTAAATATTTTCTTTTTCTCTTTGTAAAATTTATAATAATAAAGAAAAAATAGCTAGGCCAATTTGACCTTGAACACGGGCTAGCACCTAGCAGATAGGCTGCGAATTAAGTGGCTTACTATTTTAAGGGTTTATTTGCAATTTTGATAGCTTTAAAAATCGATTTAACTGACTTGTTAAAAGCATTATTTATACCCTAAATACGATAAATATGTTGGATCACCGCTAGTGGACTACTTGGGTGTGCGTCCACCTTAGAAATAGGGGTGTTCATGGATCGATTTTTTGAAAAATCCGAACCGAACTAAATCAAACCGTTTTATAAAAGTGGATCAGTTAACAGATCCATTTTTTATAAAGAGAATCAGTTTGGTTTTTTTAAAATATGGATTAGTTTTTTTAAAAATGGATCGGTTCAGTGCGGTGCGGTTATCCACTTTTTACTCACATATGAATCGGTTTTTTTAAAAAGTCAAACCGATCTACTTTGTAAAAATGGATCGCATAACTGAACCGATTTTATAAAGTGGTTCGGTTCGAATTTTTTTTCAAAATGGATCAGATCGGTTATGGATCGGTTCAGATCAATTTTGATTTTTTGCACACCCCTACTTAGAAGTCGTCGTACTTTATAAGCCCTAAAGTACCTTCTTTTTTTAGTAGTATTTTGTATTTTTCAATCAACAACAAAAGATTAATTTCTTTGAGACTTAATTATCTTTCTTGACATTTTACCGAATCCATCTTATATTTTAATCTGAAAATAATTAAAATTCACTATGAAAACTTGATCAAATGCTTTGTTTACAAATTTACACATTTGTTCAAAATTACAAAGATAAGGTTATTGTTAAAGTATTTGATTTTAACAAATCAACTCTGAAATTTAGTCACTAACCAAGATCTAATTACTCTAATTTATCAAATTAAGATTTTGACTCAACTATATCTATATCACTAAAAAAAGTGTTTATAATAACACAATATTTATCATTAAAAATTATACTTTTACCTAAATTATAGATACAAAATATGTGTAGTATATTGTTAAAAAATGTAAATATAAGATATAGTGATATACATAAAAATCGTTGAATCTCATTCAAAATCAACATTAAAATTATGCATAAATATATGTCAAATAAATTTATATTAATATATATTTATAATAGTACATTTTGCACGTAATTACATGTAACATTTTTTATAGTGTATGTTATTTAATTGAAAGTTAAACATTGCTCATTTGACAAAAAACAAGAAGGAACCTTTTTTTTTTTTGTTTTAGTCTCATCTCTCATGTGATAAAAACAAAATTAGAAATTTATTTTTTCAACATTTTATATAACAGAAATTTTTAATCAAATTTCCACCATGAAGAAAATTAACGAGATAAACTATTAATATTCAACAGAATTTCAAAATCACATATAATTCCAACCATTCTCACTCCAAAATCAAAACATCATGTTTGAATACAAACCGAGGAACGTGTCCAATTGAATCAACAAAAATAATAATAATAATAATAATAATCAACTATAAAACTCGAATATATATTGTATATATACATATGCATCCAAAAGGGGGCAACACAAACACAAGCCACGCCTTCAGATAACTATAAATAGACTAATACATCAACTAAAAAGTTTGTGGGACACTACAAAAAATGTCACCAATGTCAAAACTCTCTGGAATTTCGAACTCAAACAAGTCACCACAAAAGCTATCCTTTTCTTCCTCCACTCCCCTTTTCACATACGTGGATGATGAATCAAACCCCATGTTTTGGCTTGCATTGTTCATGGAGTGCACCAAAGCAGGGTAATTCCCTAACAAACCAACTTGGTTTTGTTGCAAAACAAGGTTCTCATTCTCACCCAAATCAGGAGTTGAACTCAGTGGAGGAGAACTTGAACAGCTCAAGTTTCCCGAGAAACCTTCTACAGGCCTTTGAAACTGAGTTAAGTCTTGTGGTGGGGCACCTTGGCTTTGTGCATAGTTTTGTGAAGCCAAATTAGGGTTCTCATCGTTCTTGATGGATAGAAGAGAGGCAGTGGCAGACAAGTTCATGAAACCTTGGTTCATCAAAACATGGGCACCTAACAAGCCTTGCATGTTCAAAAGGGAGGGGTTCCCTAACACTGACCTTAAAATAGAGGACATGTCAAGTAGGTCAAGGCGTGGGGCATGTGTAACTGGGTCAATTCCCATTCGAAGCAACCTCTTTCTAATGTGGGTGTTCCAATAATTCTTTATTTCATTATCAGTTCTTCCTGGTAACCTAGCTGCTATAGCTGACCATCTAAATAAGCCATGACAAGTTAATCATATTAGTTAATTAGCATTTAGCATATACTTATAGAACACAATTTAATGTTGAAGCTTAGTTTAATTAAGGGAAATGCTCATAGACTTCTTACTTGTTTCCCAAGATACTGTGCAACTGAATAATAATATCTTCTTCTTCTAGGGAGAATCTTCCTCTCTTTATATCGGGTCTCAGGTAATTTGTCCATCGAAGGCGACAACTCTTACCACACCTTTCTAGACCTTAATTAAGTAACATATAATTAATTTGTTAGTTAACAGATAATAATTATAATAATTGAGTACATAGAAAAAGATAATCGTGTAAGAGGTACCAGCACTTTTAGGGAGCGCTCTCCAATTGCCTGGTCCATGAATCTGAATGTGGTTGATGAGTTTAAGGTCTTCCTCTGGTGTCCACGGACCCTTCTTGAGTCCATTATTGTCGCAGCAAGGAACTCTTCCCATTTACAAAAGTATATAGATGAAAAGTACGAGATGGTTCTTAATGTCTTATTACAGAAGACAGAAAGAGGGTTCTGAAACACAAATTAAAAGTGAACTTGTGTTGCTTGTCGTGATGGCTGAGACGACCAGTGCTGTTTTTATAGCACAGTAAAGCAGGGTTAGATCATTGGATGTTCCAAGTCAACATATTTGGCGCCGGCCATGTCACACATGTCTCTCTCACCGATAATCTTGCGCATCATTGTATTGTATGTGTCTTAATTATATATATTTTTCTGAACTAATGATACGAAATATTAAATTATTTTTAATTTTTTTAATTTATAAATTTAATTTATATATTAAAATTTTTTAATTTAATAATTAAATTATTAAAATTTAATATAAAATATAAATTATTGATTCATATATTAAAAATTAACTCACATTTTAATATCACTATTATCAATAAAAGTTGATTCAGATAATAAGGATCAAACTCATTGTTGTAAGTCATCTTTTATAAAGATGAGTTTAATTATTGTTACTAACATAAAAACCTTGTTGTAAGTCATTATATATTGAATTGAATTAAAAAGGAAACATGCAGAGGCAAGCAAAATATATATATTATTATTCTGTCTTGCACCACAATTAGTTACAATATATATAAATGAAATGTATTTAAAAAAGTTAGTAATTGATTATAGTCTTACATATAACCGTGTTTTATCCTAATATATAGTCTTTCTTCTAGCAAAAGGATTACATCCATTATCCATATACCATTTATGATTGTTTGTGGCAATGGCTCATGAACCGTGGCACGTGACATTGAACAGGATGAGGTTAATGAAATTCAAAATTGATAAGGACATGGAAGGGAGCTGACTTTTTTCATTGTAAAACCAGTGAAGGGATGAGGTTGAGAAAACGATTTTTGAACTTTTGAGTTTGACCTTTGTTTTCATCTATTGTGAGGAATAATGGACGGTACGGTTGTTAAGTCCCCTTAACAACATTTGCAGAAAATATGCTCTACTGTTTTTCTTTTTCATTACACTGCTTCTTTGTGGGTTTCGTTTGACTAACGTTGTTTATCAAATTTTTGCATGCAAGGGTGTGAAGAGGGGAAGAGAAGACAGAAAAATGTGATAGAAATAAATATAAATAATACTTATAAAAAATTATTGTTTAATGAACGTTATTTATTTATTTATTTTTTCTTTTGGTTCTGATGTATGCGTGACGTTAATTAGTTGTCTAAGCGTCATCAGATAAATGGCGTCCTTTGCTCACAAATCTTCCAATTCGTTAATTTGTATTTAAATTCAATTTAATATTTTACAAATCATTTTTATTTCAATTTGGCCTATTTTGTGCACCAATGTAGTATTTCCTTACACAATTTTCAAATGCAATTTGGAACAAAATAGTTTGGTTTGCTAGATATATATATGTGACATCATCATTATCATAACTGGTGAAATAAAACACTGTTGCCTACATTTAACAAATTAAATGAGAAAGATATGAGAATTTATAAGTGGTTTATAACAGTTAAAGATTAAATACGTGGGAGACTCAATAAAAAAAATGAGAAAATGAAATTAAAATAGAATAGAATAATATATAGATTATAGTTTATAGAAATTAATCGAGTAAATGGATCTAAAAAGTGGGAACCAAATGTGTGTATCCTCAATTAATATATGTATAGAGATGTATAGATAACTAAAATACTACTGTATTAATTTTTCAGATGAACAATAACATGTAATTTATCATTAATTAAAAAAAAACATGTAATTTAAGGATTGCATAATTTTTTAATTATCGGTAAATAAAGCTAAATCCAGAATATTAAATGAAGTTTTAATATTATATGTATTTTATTTGAATAATTTAAATTCAAATTAAAAAGTTTATTATTAATAAGATTAAAGTTTGACCCAGAACAAATTCCAAGCATGAGTAACAAAATGACACGGTTACGTACACCCTATGATGAATCAAACTTAATGTAAAGGGTTACAAACTCACCCAAACTTCTCAACTAACTTAACTAAATCTTTGTGTACGCCTAATGATTTATCCAGAAGGAAAACGTTATCATAAACTGTAATTTAATACAAAAGAAATTATAAAGGCTTTTGCATGAAAATCTATTTTTATATTCTTGAAATCAATATCATATTAGTGCAAATTTATTTTTAAATTACGTTGAATTTATTTTAATAAAATAAATTTTAAATTATTAAATATAGGTTTAAATATGTTTTTAGTCCATCAAATTTAAAATAAATTTTTTCAAATTTCTCAAATTTAAAATTAATTTTTTTAGTTCCTATAATTTTAAAAAATCTTATATATTTTAATCCTTTGTCAAATATTATTGCATAAAATATAATACTAATACTCCTGTTAGTTAAAATACTACATTTAAACCTAGTTAATATTACATAATTATCTTAATTTATTACTTTTAAGTATGTTATTAATGATTTAATAGATTAAAATAAGATTTTTAAAAATTACAAAAATAATAATAATTTTAAATTTGAAGAATAAAAATAAATTTAAAAGACTAAAAAATATTTAAATCTTAAATATAATTAAAACACATGCTTAATTACATTAATCGTAATTCCTGACTTTATATTAGAAAGTGTGCATAACGAAAAAAAAAAGTAATTGCTTGCATTAAACAGAAAATTCCTTACCATTACTTCCTCCATTTCGAATCTTTGTGTGTGTGTGTTTTTTTTATATAATTATTTTCATATATAGATTAAGAAAACATTAAATTTATCTACATTTAAATTAAATTATCCTCGTTTATTAATTCTTCGCTCAAAAGTAACAATAAAATTTTACTTAGAAGTACTTAATCTAATCTTAATTACGTAACTACATATTTCTTTTTTGCTGCAATATTATTTTGATACAGTTAATTACTCAACTACATACATGAGTATAATTCAGAAAAATCATATAAAATATATTAAAATCTTAAAAGAACCAAAGTTTTGAAACAAAACTAAAATTTTAACGCACAAAGTTTTGAAATGGATTAGCATTTGATTTTGGTATTTGGTTCATTCTAAAAAATTTAAGTTGTTTTTTTCTTTGTTATTCAAATGTGATTTGAGGACATTATTTAATGTAAAAAGTACTTTTGTAAGTGCTTTTTGAGTCTTGAAGCCTGTTATACATAAAAAAAAAAATTTAAAACTCAACTTACCTAAACTTTTACATAAAATAAAAATAAAAATGGGTGATGACTGATGATGTGTGTTACCTTGTTGAACACATGTATGAATGAGCAGCCAATTTTCCATGGTAGGGACCTCTGAAATGAGTAAAATAACAGCCATGACATGTGTCATTACTCTTTTCCACAAACAAAGTCTGCGATCTCTCCCATTTTATTTTGTTCTTCGCAGCAAGCAAGGTACAGGTTGCTTAATGCATGCTTTCAAAACACTTTCAAAATCAGCTGCCAAAACTCATCCACCCTCCATCTAACACTCTATGCTAAGTCAAATATTTTTTTGCCCTATTTTTCTCTCTTTTTCTCTTTTACAGATAATATATTATTATATTCTCGTTTCAGATTACATGCAGTTAGATCCACTTTATAGGAGTATTTATAGGTTGAGTTAGGATAAATTCATTTTAGTTTAATTTTAACTCAATTTTTTTATGTGTGTTTTTCCCTATCACATGTATTTTTATTAATTTACTAGATTAAAGACTAATTAGTCGCGATGTAACTGCATGGCATTTTCATCCTTTTTCCCTCCCTTACATGACTTTTTTTGAATCTTGTTCCGGCGTAAGAACACTCTTCTTCTTGATCCTTCCTAGTTGCCTTCAAGTCCTTCTGAATCTTCCGTATTGACCAAACACTAGCTCCACGTGGTGGGGGAGGGTACCTGCACAGGCACTCCGACGATCAAGTCAGTGTTCGGTTTAGAGCAATAAATGCATTAGCGGGAATAGTCGCGTACCTCCTTTATGTCACACCACCTGTATATTTATAGTGACATATGTGGGCCTGCTGGGCCTTCATCCTTGGGAAATGGGTAATACATAACTTAACCTTAATCCTGTCTTAATCTGGTATGGTAATTAATGCAAAGTAGGCAGTTGGTTTGCCACGTGTTTATCATAGGCTCTTTCTTCAGGTTCTCGGCCAAGCGTGGGGTCGAAGGGGTGTTCGGCCAAGCTTGGGGCCGAAGGGGTGTTTTGAATAGCTTCAGATCCCTTCTCTTTGGGTTTTTGGCTACTCACGAGATCGAGGGGGTGTTCGGCCAAGCTTGGGGCCGAAGGAGTGTTTCATTCGGCTAGGGCATTCCTTTCGGGCTATTTCCTGACCTGAGGGGGCAGTTGGTGTGGCTCCTTGGTTCGGGCCCCCCTCTCGGCCTATTGTTCGACCGAAGGGGTGCCAACTGGTGCGTTTCATTAGTTTAGGCGCCCCTTTCGGCCTATTGCATGACCGAAAGGGTGCCTACTAGTACAAATCTGTTACTAGATTTGCTTTTAGAGTTTTCAAAATCATCGGTTTAAAACTTTGGTTATCCACTTTTCTTCGCCCGCAAAACTTTCTGGAAGACTCATTTTAATTAATAAGAATATTTGTTCCTCTAACTTGAAGGATGCGTTTTAAAGAATAAAGAGGTATATTGTCGTCGTTAATTTGAAAACTTAATTGTTGAAACTTGAAATTTAAACAACTATATTAGTTATTAAATAATTGCATGTATTTAATTACAACATTAATTAAATTATTAACTTTCAATTTATGATTTTTCTAAATTAAACCGTTGTTATAGAGCAAAGTCGATTTCTTTTAATGATATAAAGTTTGTAACTTGAATATAACTAATATATATACACGATTTCGTAATTAGAGCGTATTCAATAAGTAATAGAGAAAATTTTATATTACAAATAACTTATTATAATGTTGCCTCCTTGTTTCGCTTGTATAGGACATGTATATCCAAAAATAAATTAAAAAAAATAAAAAACAATTGCTATTTATTTTGAGTGATTCTCTAAATCGTGAAATATATCAAATAATCTTGAGGATCTATAAGATTATTTACAAATTACAGTATCTATATATCAATATACTTTTAGGTTTCGAAATTAGTTGAGTGTGAAACTGGATAACAACATTGCGTCATAGTATCTATACAATTAATTCTTTATAAAAAAAATGGCCAAAATTTATTTATAATTAAACTACCTAATCATAGACATTGAAGATCACATAACCTGCTCGAGGTAATTACTTAGCTTGGTGCAAAATAAAAAAAGGTAGATGGCGATTGGCTTGCCTGAAATAGTGATCTACCATCCTTTGATGTTGACTACGTTATGTGAATACGGTGTTTTATTATTGGTGTGTGCTTTCTAAAACTCCAACAAACTTTGAATCTTTCATGTTTTGTTTTCTTACTTTGTTCCAAGCACTATACTTCATGCATGTAATATTATCAACACGAGTTTCTTCACACGTTATGATGCTAGCGAGGCATAGAAGGATTATAATTGTATGTTAATAAAAATGGATGGATGATAAATTTGATAATTCAAATTAAATTATTTAAATAAGTTTAAATTGATTCAGTTAATTATTTTTTTACTTAAAATTTGATTCAAATTAATTATAATTAGTTCAGTTCTTAAATTTATTTTCTAAATTAACCTTAACAAATTAGTTGACTCAATCTGTAACGATCCACCTAGCCGTTCCACAACAAACAATACCACACAGAATAGAGTATGCATATAAATATAAATATATACACATAGGTCTAGCCTGGAGCTCAATATATCAATATACAAAATACAGCCAAAATAGCTATACTAAGTAGCCAAAACAACAAAACATCAACTCCATCTACCAGATGCAGACCTACTATACTCCAACCTATCTCTACTGTGCTCCCATACATAGTATGATCATTGCAGTCCAATTTACATGGAAACAAATAAGGGTAAGCTAATGAAAATTATCAGCATATAATTCAATTATAAACAACTTCAACTAATAGCACATCATCAAATTCAACAAGGTTGACATACAACACATCACAACATACATCTACAACTCAGCTTCACAACACACTACACATATACAGCTCACATCATTCAGCAAAAATCAACATCAATCAGCTTATGCATCGTCACGCATTTCAACTCGGAGATCTCCTATAGCTTAGTCTTACGGCCTACAGCAGCTCAGCCTTACGGCCTACAACAGTTTAAACAACATACAACACAACTCGGCTTAATAACATCAATCAGCATGAACATCTTACAACACAACTCATCATTAACCAGTACAAACAACATACAACACAGCTCAACTTTACATCATACAACATTAATCGACATTAATCAGCATAGTTAAAACAAAACACATCCGCGCCCGGCTTGGACCATCCAGAGAGCTCCAAAGCTCTTACGCGCCCAGCGTGCTAGAAGGCAGAGACTCTCAGGAGTCTCGCAAGCTCGGCATACCAAACCCACGCTCGGCGCGAGTAAGGCAGAGACCTCCCCAAGGTCTCACGTCCGGCACAATACCAATTGCGCCCGGCGAGGTCGAACCACGCCCGACACCATGCCAGTACCCCAACATTGTGAGTCCCTGTCTGATATCACGCCCAGCGCGGTTCTCCCATGCCTAGCGTGAGCCATCTAGGGGCCTCCATTCCCAAGCTCGCCTGGCGTAACCAGCCTTACGCCTGGTGTGCTTGAACAATGGAACCCTCTGATGGTCACGCGCCCGACGCCAAGAACTACGTCCGACGCACTATCAAGCAACAACCCTCAAACTTCAAAAATTTTCACCAAAACCTGCAAAATCAACCATCTAAACCACATGCAATCCATTTAATGGACCACATTATCATCAACAGCTCAAAAATCACTTCTTTATCAACATGCAACCATTGGAACTCAAAAATCCCAAATTTTTACCCTTTATCTCGAAACCCCAAAAAATGAAATTTCTTCAAAATAGCCCATCAATCTTCTCAAATCAAACAACACATGAGTTTCTAAACTCATTTCCAACCAATCCATGCGAAAAACTAGCTTCCCTTACCTCGGAGGAGAAGAAATCCGAGCTCCGGGAAGTGGAGGAGACGAAGAAGATGAGAATTGAGAGGAGAGAAAAGAAGCCTGCGTCCTTAGCTAGTCCTCAACACTCCTACTCAGCACCTAGAACACCAAAGATTGAGAATTTGAACAAAGTCAAGAGGGAGGGAAGAAGAGAGTGAGAATGAAGATGATGTTGAGAGGGAGAGAAAAGAGAAGTGGGTCTCACACAATCAAATTTTTTTTTGTTAAATCATTTTGAATTTTAAACTAATTTTTTCTTCTAGTTTTCTATTATGAAATTATTTGATAAATTTAATGTTTAAAATAATTATTAATATATTAATTTGATTACGCAGGTGTAAAAAAAAGTGTAAAGCAATTAAATGATAACTTATTTTTTTCCAAAATAAAAGTGTTATCAAAATTAACTAGATGTATAAAGTAATTTTTAAAGTAAAAATAAGACCAAGTTAATTAGTCCTTTGTATTGAAATTATTTTTTCAAGTGCTTACTTGTTTAGAGTGTCTGACTCGTATCGAAGAGTTTCACGGCTATAATAAAATCAAGAAATAAGATATTGGTCCACATGGAAGTATACTTCGGTCAACGTAACCTAAAGTTCGATTAAAGTCACCGGTGTTATCTCTAACACATCAATATTATACTTTAATTTAAAACATTTATGTTTACAAAATTGTAAAAATAATTTTATTAATTATATTGTCCATTCCAAGTTTAGTATCTGACATAATGATAAATCCTACCATTTTCACTTGTTAAACTCATGATTAAAAAATGTATTCTTTTTATAAAGTCGATTTCAGATTACTAATAACTTCTAATCTCTTCGTTTATTGAGTTTGAGTTTGAGAAGTTGTATCTTTTAATTTAGTGTTCTATGTTTTCAATTGTTACATGTTGAGTGTCCATTTTTTAAACTTTTTTAAAAAAATATTTTTGAAACGATAAAAATAATTAAAATATATGATCAAATTAATCATAATCACAAATTTTTACATTGAAATAAATATGATGGTGTGTAAAATTGATTATAAGATGTAACAAAAAAAAATGACACTATATAGACATTATGTTCAATTTAATTAATAATAAAATTTATAAATATTAATGATTTCTATTGGATTAATGTTTCTCTTAAAAATTAATTGGTATAACATCATTAATTGATTTCGAGATAATAATTAATTATAATAGAAATTTATTTCATAATATTTGTAAGTGAAAGATAGATAAAATGGGTAAAGATTATAACATATGTAAAGACCAATTGCTTAAACAATATGAATTATCATAAATTCTTTTATACTAAGTTCGATTCCAAATTTGTTATAAAAAGAAAATTCTACTATGCAATTTTTCTTTGGACTCTACATTGCAGATTCATTAAAATAATACTTTAATACACGACACTCTATGCTATTTAATACTTTAGAGAGAAAAAGAGGAATGAAGATACAATGTAATGAAAAGAGAAAATCAAATTGTTCGTGAATCGTGATTTATGGTTTGGTAATAGGTATCTATATTTCATTACCTTGATAAAAATGGCCCGTATCAGTCTAGTTTCCAGTCCTAGCTGGTTACGGGGCAGTTTTTTTTTTTTTAATCATAATTTTTGTTTCGGTTAATATTTGCAGGCCTATACCATGACTTTGAGCTCATCTTTTGGCCCAAAAGTTTTGCACATCATTGAAAAGGACTTTCATGGCTCATACTCGTTTAGTATGGATAGCCATGTTCCAAACCATTATTGGTGTCTCTAATTATGATTAGAGATGAGAAATAAATTTGTATTTGTATATAATATTTGAATTTATCTCAATCTTGATAGAGAATATTTGATTTATTTGAATATGGATACAAATAATATCTAATTCATTAAATTGGGAACGTAGATAAGATATATATATAGAGAGAGAAAAAGATCCGTTTATTCTATATATAAAAGAGAGAAATGAGTTAAAGAATGAAGTTAATAAGAGAGACAAAATATTTTATTTTATTTTTAAATTAAAATAAATTACTATAATATCCTTTATACAAATTAACAAAATTAGAAGAAATGAATAGTTTTCTTGTCCTAAAACTTTGGTATAGGTTTTTAACATATTCTAACTAAAAAATAGGTAAGAGTATGTTAGCAATCCTCATTCTTATTATATTTTAAATTTACTTCAACTAAAACTTAATTAATATAATTTTTTAATTGTTACTCTATATTAAATATATATATATATATATATATATATATATATATATATAGGAGGGTTCAAACGATATCGTGTAACTTTTACTAGTGTTATACCGCTCAATAACTTTATATTAGTTGCGAAGTTTGTAAATCCAACCGTTAGATTGAAAGTTCATATCTCTTAGATCATATATGTCAAATTTTATATTAATCCAAGATGATTTGATATTTCATTTTTATAAAACAAAATTGACGTAATATATTCATTTCAAAATATACTAAAATATGAACACTTTGATTACCTTCAAGTTGTTGTTTTAATATACATGTATAAAGTGATATGAACTTTCAATCTAACGGTTGAATTTACAAAATTCACATTTAATATTAAGTTATTGAGTAGTGTAAGGACGGGGATGAGGTGAAAGTTTCATACTTGTCAGGTATGGGAACAAGGGCAAGTATAGGGTACGAGAACAAGGATGAGGACAAGAATATCAAAACTCATACCCACCCTATCCCGTTGCCATTTCTAAAGACAAGTTTATCTCTTCATGCCTAGTGCCACCAATCATACGCTCAATGTGACAAGGCGGAGAGTCTCATGTTGAGATAGTGCCCAGTGCCTCAAAGGCGCACCTAGTGCAACACGAGTTCTACACTTATATGCAGATCACAAATTTTGCTCAATCCACTTGAAACTCAACTTCCAAGCATGCAATATTATAAATCAACTATATACATCACAACTAACATATAAATGCATTCAAAATCAACATGCAACAATTAGAAATCAAATCACCATTTTCGTTTCAACATGCTTCAAAACTCAAAACCTCAACTTGGGTCATTCAACTTAAAATCATGCGCAACTCAGATTGAAATCAACCACAATAATGCAACAACTTCACAATATCAAGAATTTCCAGCTTTCCTTGTTTCAAGGTCAACTAGAAAATGAGAAAGGAGAAGAGAAAACTCTACACAATCTCGAGATGCTTTACATGGATCATGTCTATAGTTTCAAGCCCCTACTAACCTAGAACAACAACCAACATAATAAGAATCGATTTAGTGAAGAGGAATCATCATAGGAGAGAAGATCTAGAAGAGGAATAAGCTCACATACTAAAGTACTTATCTTTAGACTTTCTCTTTGTAGGTTTTTAAAGACTTGAACTTATGAAATTCAATTCAAAATAAAAATCTTATATATTTCTCCCTTCATAGTCAAATTGGATCTCTATCTAGAAAAACCTTTAACACTACTAAAATTCATAAGGAATCCTTGGATCCTAAAGTTACTCGATACAAAACAACACTTCAACACAACAATTAACATATAATTAAGACAATTATGATACTCTACAACTCACAGTGTTTAGGTGATACGTCTTTTTTATGTGTATATTCTATTGATCGTTTTACCCTTAATTTTCAAAAAACTATTTTCACTTTCATACTTTTTTTATTTAGTATTTATTTTTTTTTCACTTCTTCGTAATTTTATTTTTCAAATATCTCACTCCCTTTAAATGATCACTCAAATTTGTTTATACTCTCTAATTGATAATTACTCACACATATTTAACATCAATTATTTTTATTAATTTATTTTTATATTTTACATAAAATACACATAGATATCAAGTACCATTTTACGCTAGTTTATATAACGAAGATTGCTAAACTATAAAAATTTGTAAAAGTTATTAAATATAAAATTATTCTTTTATTTTTTTTTCTCTTTCAAAATCGGTTATATAATTGATTTTAAAAATATAATCGGTCATTAAAAATTTAAAATTGGTTATTCTAAATCATAATTGGTTATTAAAAACTAGTTATTGTTAAGTTATGATAATTGCTTATAAGTATGATTATTAAATGGTTATGGTTAGATTATTTATATAACCTAATCATGAGCTACGAAGAGACATTTTTTTTTATGTATATTTTTATTTGTTGAAGTTACTTATATTAAGTTTCAATTTTTACCGTTTAATTATGACGACTTTATATTTAGGTTTTAAACTTGAGTTGCGACAACCATTATTGAACTTTGGTTATTCTTATTTGTGATGAAAGACATTGAACTTTGGTTGTTCTTATTTGTGATGAAAGACATTCTCAAAGACGTTGATAGCTTGAGTTTTGAGTTATGATTAATATGAACACATGTCATTTTTTTTAATAAAAAGGAAGAAAGTTCATTCAGTAATAATAATAAAAATTCTTTTATTGTCACTTATTTATTACGCATTCAAATAAAGATGAAACTTCCATATATCATGAATTTAAAAAATTTTGGACAAAAATTACTAAGGTGTTTTAACTATAGGTAATGTAACATTGATTTATGATTGATTTCAAGTTTTTTCAAAAGTGTTTTTCAATTTTTAGTTATTATTTTTCATTTAAGTTCTTATATAAAAGGCATGATTATTTAATAGTCAAATGGGATAATGACACTTAAACATATCTTTTACATGTCTTTTAAATAATTATAGCTTCTATTTATTTAGACGTGATTTGTTGGTAGAAATAATCTTTCATTCTAAACATACTTCTTATTTGTCATTTGTACAGTTATATACTATCGTTATTATTTTGATGTATTAAAAAAAATTATTTATTATTTTAAGTATACATCTTACATATCATTTAAACAATTATAGTTTATGTTTAGACATGATTTATTGATGAAAATAATCTTTCATTCTAAACATACTTTTTATTTGTCTTATGTATCGTTATATAATATTAATATTGTTTTGATGTGTTACAAAAATATTTATTTTATTATTTTAAATTTTTTTAATTTCGCATTAGTATTCTAAGACTTTATTTTAAATTAATTTGATTCGATCGTAAAGTCTAATTAATAATGGAACTCGACACTTAATTTAACACATTAACTAGTTGTACTAAATTATTTAATTAAAAATAACTTATTTATGATTACTTGAATATATAAAATAAATATTTATTACATAAAAAATGTAATGAAAGTGAACGAAATAAATGAGATTAAAGGGTGATAAATGATGATTTAATATTTAGAATTAATGAAGATGGATGAGTATAGATATGTTGTTGGAATGAAAAACTTTCATTCGAGATTCACATCTGACTTTTCAGTCCCGTCAGCCCCACTGAGATACCTCTTAATTCCATCCCAACCCCACTGGTGAGGTCAACTCAGCTTTCTTTCTTTGCATTTTAATTAATATTTTCCATCGTTTTGATTTCACTTTCTGGAGAGTGGAGACTCTTAGTCAGTTACCCTCCTTCTACGCTAACGCAATTCATCACTCTTCATCGTTCAATTCGAAGGTCATCGGATAGGAGCGACTGTCACGTGACCTCCGCCTGAATCTCTTCATCTATCGGCGCCGGTGCACGTGACGTGGCACGGCAGCAATGGCTTCTAACTTCCTCGACAACTTCAAAATTCCCGACTACATTCTCGTACCGGGCTCCGAGCTTGAAAATGTCGCTCACGTGCCTCCATGTCCGGTGTTGGTTTTCGTTAACTCCAAGAGTGGCGGTCAGCTCGGAGGGAATCTCTTGAAAACCTATCGCAATCTTCTTAATCCCAAACAGGTTCTTACTCTCACGTCTATTTTCAAAGTCAACCGTTAATGTTTCTACACATCTATGATTTGCCATGCATGTGTGTTAATCATTCATTTTATAACATATTTATGATTTGTTGTTATGTTATGTATGCTTGATTATCGATTTTATAACTTATTCATGATTTGTTATGCATGGTTGATTTTTCCATATTTTGAATAATATCATGCTCTGTTTGGATAAATTTATGTTGAATTCTAGAAGTAATAATGAAATAAATTTCTCAATTAAAATTAGTGTATGCATAAATTAATTTGTTAAAGCTCTTAAATTGACTTTTTTAAAAATTTATTTTTAACTTATACATAAGCAAGTTTTAATTTTAAGAGTAGTTTATTACTTCTTCTGCTTCTTTTAAATTTTTTTTTTCTCTTACAAGTACTTTTAAATAATTTATCCAAACATACCTGTACTTAATTTACTTTCTAAACAGAGTTAGCTCACTTGAACCTGGATTTTTCAAATTCATCGAGTTGTTGTGATTTTCAGGTTTTTGATTTGGGGGAACAAGCTCCTGATAAGGCTCTGAGAACAGTTTATGCTAATTTGGAAAGCCTCGGTGTGCGGGGTGATCAGTTTGCCAAACGGATCAAGGAGAAATTGAAGTTAATTGTGAGTTGTGATAATGAAAATATTTGATGGGTTGTGATTTTGATTTTTTTTATTGTGTAAGGAAATTTATATGGGTATGGTGTTTGTTTGAGTTTATGATTGAATGTGCCTTGGCTTTAGGTTGCAGGGGGTGATGGAACAGCAGGCTGGCTTCTTGGAGTTGTTTGTGATCTCAAATTATCTCATCCTCCGCCAATAGCCACGGTGCCATTGGGCACTGGGAATAATCTACCTTTTGCCTTTGGTTGGGTAGGAACAACATACAGTGAAACTTTTAAGTGCATGTAAAATTATTATACTTGCTCTGTCACTGTCTTGATAGTATTAGATATCAATATGTGCCAGTTTCTTGTTTGATTGGATTCACTTTAAGAGAGCATATTGTTATTCCTGAACTTTTTCCACATTTTCCCCCTGGTTATTAGTTTTAAATCGAATAGCCCTTTCCTTTTTTTTTTTTTTTTTTTTTCTTTTTCTTTTTCTTTTCCTGTGTATATAAAGATTTGACGCTCCTTTAATGCCTTTTTCTGTTTCTACTAGAAGTTGAGTAGGTTTTCAGCAGTGGCTATGACCATTAATTATCAGGAAAGTAAAGAAAAATGATGAAACAAATAATTTTTGCTTCTTTTCAGGGGAAGAAGAACCCACCTACAGATGAAGGATCAGTTGAGGCATTTTTAGATCAAGTCATGAAAGCAAAGGAAATGAAAATAGACAAGTAATGAATTTTGTGCCTATTCTTTAATCTTCGAATTATTTTCTTATTCTTCTACCTAGTTGGCTGACATTTTGAATAGGATGTTAATTATTTCATTTCCTTGCTGCAAGTGAGAAAGTACCTCCAGTGTCCTTATAATCAATATTGAATTAAATAAATAAGGTTGCATTCCTTATTTGATTTTGTGAGGGGCTAAATTACATTATAGTTGTGAATGAGTTAGCAATGTTACCAGTTACTATAGATATGTTGATTTTTTTAATAAAACCAAATTGAAAACGAATGATTTTCTTTTTGATTGACTCATTTCATTCCTGTTTGGTTGACACCATCTTGATCTATGGCTCTTGGTCTGCTGCTAGTAATTTGTTGTTTGGAGTTTTGATGCTTCCCTGTTCTATACTTCCATGTTCAGCCCTTACGCCCTTTAATCCAGGGCAAATATATGAATGTTTGAGAGCCATTTCTTGTTCATGCTATTCAGTTTCTGCATATATTTCTTCTAGAAAATGTTGTTTGCTGATAACTTTGTTTTTTCTTCTAACCTTCAGCTGGCACATTCTCATGAGAATGAGAGCTCCTAAAGAAGGTCCCTGCGATCCAATTCCACCACTTGAACTACCACATTCTTTGCACGCCTTCCATCGTGTATCTGAAGCAGATGAACTTAATATGGTAAGGCATTATTTCAGTCACCACTATTTTGAGATCTTCTATTAAATCTGGTTCACGGTGCAATTTGTGAACTTCAAGGAAGAGGTACATTCAATTTTTTTTGCCATGATATATTCAGTTTCATATGCTACCTTTTCTAATGAGAAATAATACTTTTAAACATTATTTCAACATGCTTCTTGTTAGTGAATTCCGTTTTTCCATTTGGATCCCATATCTTCTGCAGATTTTATTGGTTTCCTATATGGTTTTAATATTTTGAGTTCATTTATTGAAACTGAGGGGTGAAGGGAAGTTCTTTTCTAAGAATTTTTGTATAACTTTATATTTTAATTTTGACTTTTTAAAGGTTTCCTTTCCTATTCACCTTTCTTCTTCTTGCGATTGTTGCTAACTGTTTTTCAGGAAGGTCGCCACACGTTTCGTGGGGGATTTTGGAATTACTTCAGTATGGGTAAGAATAAATATTCCTGGGTTCTTCTGTAGCTAAACTAAACGTTATGGAGTATGGACTTGAGAAATATATTTTCCACTTATTGAAGAATGTTATGTAGTCGGCACTTTGTTACATATCAAATATCAAATGATAACAATGCAAGTTCCAGCATAAATTAATTTTGTAGAGAAAAAATTGAGCCTTTTAAACATAAGCTGAATAAATGTGACAATGTGACATATGTTCTGATATATTATGTAAGTCTGTCTATTAAGTTAAGAGTTTAATGGTCATGCTAGTGTAAAACAATTTTAAACCGTCATCCAATTACAATCTACCATAAATGATAAATTTTACACTACCTTATAAGTCATACAAATCACGATTTCTAATTGGTTGACCATGTAGAACATTTTACACAGATAGTGCATGACTGTTAAGCCCTTAAATTAAATGCATTGATTACTAATATCATTACTATGTCTCGCATTTATCCTGATTACTTTTTATCTTAGAATGTTTTAGATGTCATATTATATTGGAGGAATTTTGTTTCTTTGTCCACCCTACTTCAGTGCTTGTTAAATATCAGTCATTGTTGATTGTAGGAATGGATGCTCAAGTGTCTTATGCATTTCATTCAGAACGGAAGCAGAATCCTGAAAAATTCAAAAACCAGTTGATTAATCAGGTGTGCTGCTGTTTCTTCAGTATTATAATGATGCTTAAACAATGTGCAGTTGGTTAATAACAGTACTTGTTTGACTTTCTCACTCTTGGATGGAAAGCCTAGATAATTTTGGACAAGAGACTATTTTTTTTTCAAAACTTTTTTTAGACTGATATTCCAGTCTTGATTTCCATCTACATGTTACTATGTTAGACTACTTATGCAAAGCTTGGATGCTCACAAGGATGGTTTTTTGCTTCTCTAAGGCATCCTGCTGACAGGTTAGTTCATTAAAACCTGTCATTGTTAGGATAAAGGAGTTGCATGGTTTTCCTTTCTGATTTTTTTTACCAACCTCAAATTTCATGAATAGGTCTTGTAAATTCATAAAAGTTTGCAATATGTTCTACTAGAGTTGAATATTTGAATTGCGTGCTTGGATCCACATCATTCTCATTTAAAATTCATGTACATTTTACATTTGATGTAAAATTAAAATCTTATTAACTTCGTATTTCCAAGGCACTTACACAAGATTTTGACTGTTGGACATGAAACCAAACAGGCATGAAATCTACTTGTACTTCACTTATACCCTACAACTGATGCTCTAACTATATATTACTGAGGTCTGGATTAAATGTGTATATATATATATATATATCCAGGTGAAACTTCAATTTTAATTGGACAACAGCATCAATAGTACCTATAGTATTGTACTTAAGTTTTGTCCTCAAACTATCTTCCATTTTATTTTAATTTTTTTATGTTTTTTCACTTTTTTGCTAATGAGTTATAGGTATCAAGTATGTTGAGTTTTTCTAAATTTCCAAGTGTTTTTTGGTCCAACTATGTACTTGATAATTTCTTAGTACATTGCTTAGACAAATTAAGACAATCAAATGATTTATTCAAGTTATTTTCATGAATAGCACAAAATTTGTCTATATGACCAGTCATCAGTCATGTTAATTGGAGTTTATGTTTGTATTGAAAAAAGAAATACTTTTATGCTTTGGTTTCCTATCCTATACTTATCTGCATATAGACATGTAACTTTTATCAATCAGTTAAAATGATTTTGAGCAAAATGCCCATCCAGCACTTTGTTAGCTCCTCTAAAAACCTTTTAAAGCTCATAGCAGTACCTAGTTCAATCTCAAAAGCACGTAATATCTTTGTAGATTCCCTAATTGAGCCCCCTCATCAACTTTTTCCCAAGTGGTCATTTACCAGGTAGATAGCCTCCAACTTGTTAAAAGGTGATACTTGGTATGGAACTTTTGGTAGTGATTGGAACTAGTGAGCACTAAAAATAGTGACTGCCATTATATCAGAATAACAGCTGTTATTTTAAAAGGCCAACTTTATTTGGTTGTAGCCAATGAGATAACAAATAACAGAAAAAAAAAACAAAAGGATTTTCTTCTAAATTTGGTTTGCTTATCTCAAGTGAGTCTTGTTTAACTATTCCAATTATCAGAATATACCATTGACAATGGTACATATGGAAACAAAATATCATCAAAATTCATAATTATATAGTTCTTTTAGATTTCTTTTATTTTCCTGTTTAAATCGTAAAATTCAAATATATGATGTGTTAGTCACTTAGCCTCAGTTAACTTAAGAGGGGGGGGGGGGGGGTGAATTAAGTTTTCTAAATTTTCTCTTATAAAAACTTTTCCGAATTACTTTCTTATCAATTTATTTCCTTAGACAAATTTGTATGTAAAGAACGAATGATGATACAAACTACACGATTACTATTAATAACAAGAAATTAAAAGTGTAGGGAAAGAAGAATTGCAAACTTGATTTTATACTGGTTCGGCCAATCTTGCCTACATCCAATCCTCAAGTCTCCCACTTGAGATTTCCACTACTCTTGTAAACCTTACAAGACTTGAATCTTCCAACACCTCGGAACTCCCTTTCCTTGTGTTGAGATTCAAACACCAACAAGGAGAAAAACCCTTTCTCCTTTACAGATCCAATGATCTATTGAGTTTTACAAAATGACTCTCTTGAAGAGTGAATATTACACTTTTATGATCTTGATAAACTCTTTAGAGATTTTGCAAATGACTTTGGTCAAGTAGTTTTTGTAAATGATTTTCACAATAGAGTTCGTCACTTTTCTCTGAAAAATTATAGGTATTTATAGACAATTGTTTCTTGGGTTATGTTTTTTCATGAAGAGTTGTAACTCTCTATAATTTTTCAAAAAATAGGCTCTGGTAATCGATTACAAGACTTGGTAATCGATTACAATGGTTTAAGTTTAAAATGTTTGAAACGTTGTATAATTTAAATGCAAATTTTGAAGTTTTATCTTTTGGTAATCGATTACAAGGGTCTGGTAATCGATTACCAAAACACAAGTTGAATTATGAATTTTGAACTGTGAACTTTAGAAGTTTTCTTCTTTTGGTAATCGATTACAAGGGATGGTAATCGATTACCAGAACATGTTGTTGCATTGTTACACAAACTTTTATGTAGAAAACTTCATATCAATAATTTCTTTCACAAATTTCTTTTAAGAAATGATTTGAACTATTCTTTAAAGTTTTTGTTAAGTCTTTTGAAAACATTTTACTTACTTTCAAAAGATTTAAAACTTGCTTAATTTTAGAGAGATTAATTTGAGGTTTTTGAAAACTTATTCTCAAGGCCAAGCATACTTGCAATTCTAAAAGATTCTTTTACATACTTAGCTAAGTTGACAAGACTTATCTATGTACCACTTGAGATCTTGTTCTTGCATCAACTTGCTTTAGCTCAACCTTGATTCTTCTTCAATGCTTTATAATCACTTTGGCATCATCAAAACATTTGTGCATATTTTCTTCCACATTCTCCCCCTTTTTGATGATGACAATTCACTGTAAAAGAAAAGAAAATAAAATAATATATTTCGATCACTACCCCTTAAACTCCCCCTTATTAAAGCATTGATTGAAGTTATTTTTATTTTATAAAAGGAGTTGTACTTATGTTTTGAAAAAGATTGTAGAGATCAATGTTTATATTTTAAAACATAAGTGACAAATTAGACATCAAGAATATTCTTGTCAATATATTTTAGTCAAACTTTGCCCTAAAGTAATGTTAGAAAGAAAATAAACATATGTTGCAGTCTTATCCTTTGAGGTCTTATCTCTCCCCCTTTGGCAACATCAAAAAGTCAAGTAGAAGATTAAGATATATGTTGTCTTTTTCCTTTTGTGATCCTTATCCTTTCTCTCCCCTTTTGGCAACATCAAAACGAATATAATAACAAAATAATTCAAAGGTAAAGAGTAAGCAAAAAATTTTGGTTTGCCTTATTTGTAGTCCAAGGAAAAAAATTAACTCGCCCATCATGGACACTTCAAATTCACTTTGCATATCATTAGAAAACTCTTTGCACAAGTGATCATTAGTAGCTCCAAAAATAAATCATCAACATAAATTTGCACTATAAGAATATCATTCATTTTTCTTTTGATAAATTAATGTTGTATCAACCTTTCCTCTTGTAAATTCTTTTTCCAAAAGAAATTTACTTAGTCTTTCATACCATGCCCTAGGAGCTTGTTTTAATCCATATACAACCTTTTTCAACTTAAAGACATGGTTTGGAAATTATGAGTTTTTCAAATCTAGAAGGTTGTTCAACATATACTTCTTCTTGAATAAAATCATTTAGAGATGCACTTTTGACATCTATTTAATATAGTTTGAAATTCATTATAGATGCATAGGCTATTAACATTTTAATGGTTTCTAGTCTTGCTACAAGTGCATATGTTTCTTCATAATCTATGTTTTCTTCTTGATTATATACTTTAGCAACTAGTCTAGCTTTGTTTCTTATAATTATACCATGTTCATTTAATTTATTTCTAAATACCCATTTGGTTCCAATAATTGGATGATTATATGGTCTAGGGACTAGTTTCCATACTTGATTTCTCTCAATTTGATTTAACTCTTCTTGCATAGCATTTATCAAATGTTCATCATTTAAGGCTTCATCAATGATTTTTAACTTCTATTTTAGAAACAAAAACCAAATTATTGCATGCTTCTTTGAGAGAGTATCTAGTAGTTACCTCTTTTGATATGTCACCAATGATATTTTCAAGAGGATGATTTCTTGAGATTCTCTACTCTCTTTGAGGAATCATATTTGTTTGATTCTCTTGAATTATAGAATCCTCCATTCCTTCATCTTCTTTGTCCTTATGAGTTCGCTCATGAATATGAGTGTCTTCAAAGCTTTCTACAATATCATCAATAATATCTTTTCTTGGACAACCAAAGTTAGTTTCATCAAATATAACATGAATTGATTCCTCTATTGTCATGCATCACGAAATTTATTTTTCTCAAATTTAATCTTGTATTCATTGTTTACTCTAAATCCTATTATTTTTATCATGTTCATAGTTTTTATGTTCAATAAGACATTTTTGTGAATCAAAAGATACAGAAAAACCTTTATCACATAATTGACTCACTTAATAAACTATGTTTAAGAACATCCACAAGACATTTTCTATGGAGGTTGAGAAATTTGTACCTATTTTTCCAACGTCAAGTATTTTTCTTTGTTGTTGTCTCCATAGGTTACATGTCCACTTTTCTTAGGAGTAATGTCAATGAATTTTAAATTATCTCCTATCATGTGCTTGGAACATTTACTATCAATGTACCAAGTTTGGTCTTTGGAATCCTTCAAGACAAAGAATGGATTGATTTTGGTTCCCAAGTTTTCTTTGGGTCTTTATTGTTAGTATTAACAGAAGAATCTTTAGGAATCCAAACCATATTCTTGAGATTGCTAAAATTCTTTCTAATATAGCATGTTGATGAATTATGACCTTTCTTACTACAATAAAAACATGTTAATGGAAAACTAGTAACTTGTGAGGGTATAAAGAAATTTTCGTATTTCTTTTGTAATCTTTGAGGATTATATCCTAATCCTTCCTTATCGAATACACATCTTTGTTTTCCTAATATTATGTCTAAGTTATTTCTTCCACCAGTAAAATTTTCAAGAGTGTTTCTTAGGTTAATAATTTCTTCTTTAAATTTGTTGCAAGTTGAACATGGATGATTTGTTTTATCAGTATCTAACTTATTTTTAATCTCTTGATTTTCATTTTTAGAATTAATTATCTTAATTTCAGTTCTAAGATTATTTAGTTCATTATTTAATTTCAAAATCTCATTTTCTAAGTTTGAAATTGTTTTCTTATATGATGATACTAATTTTGCAAGTTTAAATGATTCTTTATGTAAATCATTGAATGCATCTTGAAGTTCATCAAATGAGATTGAGATATCATCGTTAGAAGATGTTACCTCTTCTTCGCTTTCGTAATCTTTGGCCATGAGTCCCAAATTTATAATTTCATTTTCAGAGTCACTTGTAGAATCCATGTCATTTTCTTCCCAAGTGATATAAGCCTTCTTCCCTTTCATTTCTTTGAAGCTTTTCTTGTTGGATTTTTCCATTTTTCTTTTAAGGATCGGACATTCTAATCTCAAATGTCCCGGTTGATTGCATTCATAGCACCTTAGGATTGAAGAAGATTCTTCTCCTTTCTTCTTTATGTTGAAGTTGAATTTTCTTCTATTTCCTCTATTTCTTAGGAATTTGTGGAATCTTTTTACAAAGAGATTGAAATTTTCATCATCATCATCTTCTTCAATGTTGTCATCTTTTTCATTTTCTTTTGAGAGGATGAAGATGCTTTAAGTGCTATACTTTTCTTCTTTTTGTCACTATTTTCATTTTGACTTAGTCTCATCAATTCCATTTCATGCTCTTGAAGTTTTCCAAATAGAGATGTAAGAGACATGGTTGTTAGATCTTTTGATTCAGCAATTGCAGTCACTTTCGGTTGCTATTCCCTACTTAAATATCTCAAAACTTTGTTAATAAGATCTTCATTAGGAAACATTTTTCCTAGGGATGCAAGATGATTGATTATATGAGTAAATCTCTTTTGCATGTCTTGAATACTTTCATTTTGATTCATTCTAAATAATTCATATTCATGGATGAGAGTGTTTCTCCTAGATCTTTTAACATCATTTGTGCCTTCATGTGTTATTTTTAATGTGTCCCACATTACTTTTGCATTTTTACAATTTAAAATTATGAAGTATTCATCTATTCCTAATGCAGAAGTAATTATATTTTTGGCTTTCAAATTGTATTGAACTTTTCTTCTATCATCATCACTCCATTGATCTTTGGGTAAATCTTTTATTTCATGACCTATTACAATAGTGGGAATGAAAGGACCATTTTCAAGAGAATCTCATATGTTTAAATCTATGGCTTCTATAAAAATTTGCATCCTAGATTTCCAATAATGATACCCTTCACCATTGAATATTGGAGGTTTATTAATGGAGTTTTCTTCAGAAAATAAAAAATTTGTTGAGGCCATTTCAATTCTTGAAGCTTTTAAGCCTTATACAAGAAACCTGCTCTTGATACCACTTGTTAGTCACTTAGCCTCAATTAACTTAAGAGGGGGGGTGGTGAATTAAGTTTTCTAAATTTCCTCTTATAAAAACTTTTTCGAATTACTTTCTTATCAATTTATTTCCTTAGACAAATTTGTATGTAAAGAACGAATGATGATACAAACTACACAATTACTATTAATAACAAGAAATTAAAAGTGTAAGGAAAGAAGAATTGCAAACTTGATTTTATACTGGTTCGGCCAATCCTGCCTACATTCAATCCTCAAGTCTCCCACTTGAGATTTTCACTACTCTTGTAAACCTTACAAGACTTGAATCCTCCAACACCTCGGAACTCCCTTTCCTTGTGTTGAGATTCAAACACCAACAAGGAGAAAAACCCTTTCTCCTTTACAGATCCAATGATCTATTGAGTTTTACAGAATGACTCTCTTGAAGAGTGAATATTACACTTTTATGATCTTGATGAACTCTTTAGAGATTTTGCAAATGACTTTGGCCAAGTAGTTTTTGTAAATGATTTTCACAATAGAGTTCGTCACTTTTCTCTGAAAAATTATAGGTATTTATAGACAATTGTTTCTTGGGTTATGTTTTTTCATGAAAAGTTGTAACTCTCTATAATTTTTCAAAAAATAGGCTCTGGTAATCGATTACAAGACTTGGTAATCGATTACAACGGTTTAAGTTCAAAATGTTTGAAACGTATAATTTAAATTCAAATTTTGAAGTTTTATCTTCTGGTAATCGATTACCAAGAACATAATTTGAATTATGAATTTTGAACTTTGAACTTTAGAAGTTTTCTTCTTTTGGTAATCGATTACAAGGGATGGTAATCGATTACTAGAACATGTTGTATTGTTACACAAACTTTTATGTAGAAAATTTCATATCAATAATTTCTTTCACATATCTCTTTTAAGAAATGATTTGAACTATTCTTTAAAGCTTTTGTTAAGTCTTTTGAAAACATTTTTACTTACTTTCAAAAGATTTAAAACTTGCTTAATTTTAGAGAGATTAATTTGAGGTTTTTGAAAACTTATTCTCAAGGCCAAGCATACTTGCAATTCTAAAAGATTCTTTTACATACTTAGCTAAGTTGACAAGACTTATCTATGTATCACTTGAGATCTTGTTCTTGCATCAACTTGCTTTAGCTCAACCTTGATTCTTCTTCAATACTTTATAATCACTTTGGCATCATCAAAACATTTGTGCATATTTTCTAGTGCTTGGTATAGGAGATTCAGTACATTTCTAACAATTTAAAATTTATGTTTTATATGCTAGTTTAGATAGGCATATATTTGTACCTACTACACAAAACATATACCTTGTCATTTATCTACTTCAAGTAAATATTATCTGATTTCTAATGCAGGAACATAGCACAACTAGCAAAAGTAAAATTCATGAAAAGACATGGTGATTGGCAAGACCTAATCATACCACCCAGGTAAGTCATTTTATATGTTATCTATATCTTTAGGGGAAACACACAAATACTAAGGTTATAAAGAATTCAGGTTATTGAAAAAACTCCTGCATGTTCAACTAGCCAAGGTTCAAATTTGAAGTGGCAATCAATTATTTTTTATAATCATTTTTCAGAACTAATTTTCTTTTATGGTTGTTGCTATTGTTATTATTTTCTCTCATATTGGAAACTTATTGTATATGGATGTTGTATAAAAAGCCATACAAATGTAAAAAAATTACTTTTTCTTCCTCTGCTCTGCTGTCTGCTACTTGCTGCCTCTGTTTACTTCTTGAGTAACACCTAATATGACTCTTTCACTGTATGCGCAGCATAAGGTCGATTGTATGTCTTAACTTGCCCAGCTTTTCTGGTGGACTGAATCCATGGGGTACACCAAACAGGAGGAAGCAGAGTGAAGTAATTTTCATATTGTAATTCTGGAATGTGTTTATTTTGCAAAATATTTGTTACCCGTTGGATTAGTGAGATCAAGTACTAGGCAAGTAGTGAATACGTAGTATATTATAATTCCATGCAAGTTTAGTTTTTTCCCTTGGAAAACTAAGGTTTCTTGATCAAATACAGAGAGATTTGACACCACCATTTGTAGATGATGGCCTTCTAGAGGTTGTTGGTTTTAGAAATGCGTGGCATGGGCTTGCTTTGTATGCTCCAAAAGGACATGGAACTCGTCTTGCTCAGGTATGTGTGATATGATAAAATACTGGATACACGTTTGCTTTTGTAGTTTTTCACTGTCATATTGCAGAATTTTCCTTTATCTAAATCAAGTTTGCTTTGTAATTATTTTCCAAAGTTGACTCATTGGAATTTATAACATCGTCGAAAACAAGCCAAATACACCGTATTGTTTATTTTGCCCTCTTCCTTTTTCATTAGGCACACAGAATCCGATTTGAGTTTTGCAAAGGTGCAGCAGATCATACATTCATGAGGATTGACGGGGAACCTTGGAAGCAGCCTCTTCCAGTTGATGATGATACTGTTGTGGTAGAGATTTCTCACCGTGGCCAGGTTAACATGCTATCCACTCATAATTGCAAGTCTAAAAGTGTGTATGATCCTTCATCACCACACCACGATGATGAGGAAGATGACAGTGATGAAGAAGATTCTGTACCAGAGGAATTTCGGAAGTTTGGTGCAGCCGATACATTCAGAATCCCAGACGAGGTTGAATTTTCTCATCTTAGTTAGGCCCTTCATTGTTATGCGATTCTAGTGTCATGCGGTTGACATTTCCTATACTAATTAGTAGTTAACCCCTTCCAAATATTTGTGGCTTGACTAGTTCCTATCAATGTGACAACCAATAATAATATGCTCTTTAGAAATATTGTGGCCGCCAACGTGATAATTGTATTGAGACTACAATAATCGCAGTTGAAATACATAAATTTCAACTAGACTCGATGTATGAGAGCTAGCTTTTGTTGGCTTGAGATTGTTAAAATATTGAGAGTAGAAAGGTTGCTGTTCAGGTGTGAGTATGGCGGCATGTTCATATACTTCCAAATAAAAAACAGATTAAGGGGTGCAAGAAAAATGTTGATTAGAAGAAAATTCAATCTCACCTCAGACCCTGGACTTGTCACATGTTTCATTTGCATCGTAATTATGTTTCAAAAAAGACTTGCAAGGCGTGTCGCGACCACTACTGTGCAAATATTGTGATCAAAAGTAAAATAAAACCAAACACCATGGCCTTCGTATTTTCGGGTTAAGTGTGTAAACAGATAGCCCCAAGTTTTGCTAACAAATCTAAAATGCATGTTTTGTATACTGTTGTTCTGGTTGAGAAACTATATTTTGTTCACATGTGTGTGAACTAAATATCCACTCAAGAAAATGCGACTTGCTGAAATATTAAGAATTTCAATTTGAATTACAATTATCAGAGTATATGTCTATGGGCTTGGGCTTGTATTTGAGTACTACCAAATGCATCTGAGACTGAGTGGAGGAAAAAGATACATGTAAGAAAAGATTACACAAGACTGTTGACAGGTAAATTGTGGTTGAGCAAAAAGCAGGATCTAGCTGGATCACCATGAAAGAAGATACACCAAATACACTATGTATGCAAAACCATGATGATAGAAGTGGGGGTCCCACTCTGATTACCCAATGCCCCAGACCAACATGAAGAACATAAAAATTAACAAGTCAAGAATACCAAATTTTCACAAGGTGATCATTTCAGAGGAACCCCAACCCAATAACTAAAGGCCAGAAAATTGCTGTTGTGTAATGGCCTCATTAGTCTTTTGTGGTTCAATCCTTTCTTCTCTTTTCTTCTTCTCCCTGAAGCAAAAGATTATTTCAAAAAAATGAGATCTCGTTGAAGAAAACAAGCAGTGTAAACATAACATCTACTGGAATAACAGTTCAGATTAAGGAATCCTAAGATTTTTGACTGCTGAACAAAAGGGTATCAAATGCAGCTACTGGAAGCATTATTGAGGAAATGAGATTTCAGATTGCTATCGATCTAAAATAACTTGACCACAATATATTTTTTGTAAAGTTCAAAAGTCAGCTCGATATGAATATTCTCAATAAATTATTTGAGAGTTTGTAATATTATCTTTTTCTAAACAGGATAGTTAGAATAGAATGTTGAATATCTCTGTTAAAATTTAAGAGGTTAATAGATAGGGCATGTAAAAGTAAAACCACCTCAAATTTTAATGAGAAGTTAATACCATATGTTTATCTTATATTTGTGATGTCCTTTTTTTTTTTTTAATAAAAAAAGGACATTTAGAATAATGTGTCCATTAACTTAGTGGGCTAAACTACTAATGACTTGCAAGAAATAAACTGCAGATTAAAAGGTTTTAGTATGGAACGGAAAAAGAATTCACTAAATGCTAAGTTCATAATTATATCAAGGATGAAAACTCGTGAGAAGGGAGAAAAACTAAATAGCATTGCAAGATGCCAAGATCTGATGTTTTACCTGTCAACATATTCCTTTAGCAGCTCTTTAGCTTGAACCAACTTAGAAAGCAAATTGCGATACACGTCCAAGTCCCGATCCACACTTCTTTTGTTGACATTTAAAACTGCACAGAGCTGTTGGATTGACAATAGAGATTGATTTGATAAACAATCCTATACAATAAGTTATGAAGCAGTAGAAAATATATAGTTTACTTACAATCATGATACTAAATGCATCCTCCAGAATGCCATTGTCATTTCATCTCCTATGCTCACTATTTTTAGTTTTATCTGGGAATTTGGTGCCTATAAAGTTAAAATCCGAATAGTGTGTTTGGATGAAAAATTTAAATGGAATAATTATTTTTTTGTGTGAAGAATTTATAATATCTTCGGATGCAATACTTTGTTTGGATGAAAAGTTTACAAAGATTTTAAAATTCAAATATTTGTGAAATTTCTTAAAATAGTAAAATTTTAAATTCTCTCAAAAAAGTAAAAATTTAAAATTCTTTACATTTTTTCTCTCTTATTTCACCTGCATAAAATATCAATAACGTTTTATTATTAAATATTCAAAATATTCTTAAAATTATTAAATATCATCTAATATTAATTTGTATAACTATTAAATATTTAAAAATTAGCTAATATTTATTTTTATAAAATTTAATCTTAAAACCCCTCTCTCTCTCTCTATATATATATATATATATAATCAATGAATTTTACTATGGTGAAAATTAAATTATCATATCCAAACTAAAATTTAAAATTTAAAAATTTTAAATTGACTTATTCAAACAAAACATTTAAAGAATGATGAAAATTAAAATGAAAGTAATTTAAATTTCAATAATTTTAATTCCTTGAATTTTTAAAATTCGTCATCCAAACACACCATAAATGTTTAAAAGATGGAGTATTCTTCTTCACAAGCCATAGAGTAATGCAATTATTTCAGTAGAAGAAAAAATCTGACATCAATTTCTTAACATTGATTAAAGAAAATGATGAGAGTAACCCCGTCAATGGAGCCTGAACTTGGTGGAAGAGAGTTGACATGTCCAGGCCATTATTTAAGTAACTCAAACTCAATGTGTAGTTTTCTAGAACTGGTATAAATGAGAATCAAACATGAGACATGTTTGGATAAAATTCTCCAGAAATCCTTTTGGGAGAAAAAAAAAATAAGAAAGAAAAATTAAATAAATATGTTTATAATCTAAAACTAACTTATACATAAGTTAAAAATATTCTTTTTGATGAAGCTATATTAAAGAGTTTCTATTAATTAACCTATGTATAAACTAATTTTAACTTGTAAAGAAACTTGCATCATGTTTCCTTATTACTTTTTTTTTTCCTTAGAAGTACTTTTGGAAAAGTTTATCCAAATGGACCCTTGGTAATTTAAACTTAAAATTGTAAAAATAAGATATATAAATCAAATCAAATCAATATATCATGATGCCTTAAATGAGTTGGGTAACCTTTTCCAAAATTGTTGGTTCCATTGCATTTGCTAACTCGAGAAGACGAAAGAGGCCTATTGCAAAGAAGCGACTATAACTGAAATCCCCCTTTCCTCCCGCTCTTTCTGCAATATCCTTTAGTGATCCCTCAACTTCTCCTTCTCTGGATGAAAACTCTATTAGCGAAGTTGGGTTTTGAGCCCGAGCCCACTCTTCCAGTTTCTTTGCATCTACTCTGTAGAGGGAAATATAAAAAGATCATTTGATGTACAATAAATCGATAGAGTACACATTTCAGCTAAAGATTTTTTCCTTTAGCTTCAGCTACGTTTCCTAAGATGAAACGAAGTATTCTACAAGCCTTTGAAAAAACAATTCACCCTTCTACTCATTAACATGCAGATTAAATTTCATAACATTTCATTTTTCATTTCACAGCAATAATCAAGGACATTAATGATACCTGGATCGACAGTAAGTACCATACCTCCCAATTGCAGTTAAATTGCAAACAGCAAAAGAATCCATTAGAATTAATCATTCAAGCAAGGAGTTATTTGATTGTACCACATTCCTCTTCAAATATTATTTTAAGCAATAGTATGGGTATCAACTGGGCAGTAAAGCAAACTAAACTTGACTCAAAGATCACAAAGGACCTGTTTGGATAAACTTCTCCAAAAGCACTTCTAGGAGAGCAAAATAGGAAGTTAAAATGAAATAAATTTTTTCATAAACTAAAACTAGCTTATGCATAAGCTTCTCCTATTAACTTCCCCAAAATCTCATTATTAAATCATGCATAAGCTAATTTTAGCTTATAGAGAAGCTTATTTTGATTTTCCTTCTTATTTATCTCTTAAAAAGTGCTTCTGGAAACGTTTTTCCAAACAAATCCAAAATCATGTTCCACAATTTGTAGCATCTGCCTAAAACATGATTTTGGGTGCCAAAATCCAAAATCATATTAGAACCTCCCAAATGATCCCCAAGCACATTAGGTTCTTGGTGAGTTGTTGTGAAACAGATTCCAGTGGCTTACAGCCTTTAGTTCTCATTTCTTGATCATTAAGTTGAGGATTTGGAATAGGAACCACAAAAACAAGACGGGGGAGAAAAGGCCAAATTATTCTTTCTTCTAACCTGTATTGCTCAGGATCTTCATTCAATGCCTGAATGTATGCTTGGAAGATGGCATCTCGATCCTCATCACTTGGATACCCTTCCATGAGTTGCTCATACACAGTGACAAAGCCAAGGGCAAATACAGGATCATAGCGATATGATCTCTTATATCTCATTAAATGTTGCTGAACAATAAGCTCCTGCAGCACCGAGTTGTAGATGCTAGGAATTGGTCGCTTATATGCCTTGAGAAAATTTAACTTTGTCTCAGAAACAGTTGGAGGGTCTGCAGATCAAGTATGTAAACAACCCATAACCAACTATTGATAACAAGATTCCATTTCTGATTTTATTTATTTTGCCCATTTGGCACTATGAAGCATAGAACATAAAGAAACCTAATTTAGAACCATTCACACCATTTACCACACTATAACCACATGCTCACTAACAAAATCAAACCCTTAATACATAACCCAAGAACATCTTCATTTTTAAAACCAAATCACATGCTGATTATATTAAAACTCGTCATGCAATTAAAATCTGCAAAGAATTTCAGTTCAACATTCACACAAATTCATCAGGAACACAACAAGGTGGCATCAATCCAGAAAATTTTCCAGTCAAATAACATGTTGCCCACATTGTACATAAGACCACAAGCAATTAAATTCATTGACTACAAAAGAAGCCGTAAAAAAAGGTTCAAAATTCAGCAGCCACATGCGACATTAACCCCATAAAATAAATTCTCTCAAAAATCAAGTTGCAACACCAAATTTGACAACCATAGTACCCGCAATAAAAGTTCCAATTTTAAACTCAAAACCTTAAAATAATAAAAAATTGAAAACTACCCATTTCTCAGAAAGAGTTCAAACTTCATTTAAAGATGTACCCTTTTTGTCCCACAGTTGGTTGGGAACGAAACAAACCTGAGACGGAAGTGGAGCAGCGAACAACGGTTTTGGAAGCAAAATTGGCAGCTCGAACTCCAACATAGTGGCAGGAGAAACCAACGCGGAAGCGAAAGGTTGGTGAATTGGAAGAGAGTTTGAGGTTTCTATGCGAAGATTGAGTGAGTGTGGAGAAAGAGAAAGAAGAGGTAACTGCGGCCATTGGAGAGTGAGAGGGTGGTGGCCGGATCAGAAGTTTTGCGGCATAGGAGTGAAGAGAATATTCAGAGGCAGAGATGCATTTCCATTGCTTTGGCTCTGAGAAAGTGAGAGGCTTTTGTGAATTACACCCAAAACAAGCTTATCCACACTACGCTAATGTTATGAAGTTTTTCTGCATTTTTCCAAGGACTCAATGGTATAATGACACGTGGAAATGTGTTGCTTGTTTTTCCAAATAATTGAAGAAAAATGTCAAATGATCGTCGGAATGAGATGCTACATATCTACTACCCACTAGAGACTATGTATATTAAAAGAAAAAAAAAAAAAAAAAAAACTACCCACCATAGACTTAATGGTCGAAGTTTGAAAAGCTGCCATGAAATTTCAAGTTAAAATATTGGTGTTGCTAATGTATATAAAATAAAAATAAAAATAGAAGTCGAAAGATAATACGGTATACACTTATATAAGATTATATAAGTAAATTATATTGGAATTAGTTATTTAAATAAGATTTTGATTTCAAATTTTGTAAATAAAAAAATATGATTAATTAAAAACCGGTGACAGATATATTATAATAAAGATAGACAGATATATTCTCTCACTTTAATTAAATTATTAATATATTAAAAATATTATATTTTACACTTATAATTTTATATATTAAATTAAATAAATACACATTGTCATATTTAATTACTTAAAATAGAATTTAGAATTAACTGCATTGGAAGCGGTAATAATAATGATAATTATAGTGAAATATTCGCATCTAACAAAACTATTTTCATATGATACGCACTTTTATATATTCTTTAATTTTCGTTGACAAAATTGTATTATAATCATTCTGTGCAATTTGCTTCGAGGTACTAGTATAACTTATATTTAAAAGTGTTTTTCCCTTCTATGCATAAAAAAATGGCGTAATATATCAATATCTTTATTTTAAAAATAAAAAATAAAGATTTTATTAACATGTTTATACTGTATAAATTTTATTTATTTCTCATTATTAACTTATTAATATTTAGTCTATGCAACACATTTATTATATATAAAATTTATAATAAATTATTTATATAAATAAATATTATGTTTAGATACATAATTTATATAAGTAGATATTTTAAACATATAATTTAAATTTTATATTTATGATAAATAATTTATATTGTAAAAAAAATTATTTTTTTATATTTATTAATAATTTATTTAAAAATATTAATATTTAATTTATAAATAATTATTATATATAAAATCTAAATTAGATAAGAAATTAAAAAAATTGATATAAACTTTTTTGTTGAAGAAAATTTTTTAAAAATAGTCTCGCATAAGATAAGAGTTTTTTTATTTTATTTTAATATTTATGAGTTAATGAGTTGATTTAAAATATAATGAGTTTTTTTAATTTTGAAATATTTTACTGTTAATATAATTTTTTTTCTTAGTTCTTTACTGTGTGTTTGATGAGGACGACAATTTAGTGTAAAATGAAAGAGAAGAACGACAATCTGCAAGTAATTGAAACAAATTAAGTTATTTGAAGACAGTGATTTTTGAAGATTTAAAATTAAATAAAAGTCTCACACAAAAAATTGCCCATTAAAATAAGATAATTTATGTGAAATTTCAAAAAATAACAAAAAAAAATCGCTTTGTTCATTTCTCATTTCTTTCTCTTAAAATCACTTAACACAATCGATTAAATAATAGTTATAATAATATAAAATCGATTGACATATTCAATTATAATATATATATATATATATATAATCAATTATCATAATTGATTATATATATATATAATCATTTAAATTAATCATTTATATATAAAATTACACATATGATTTATATTTATTTTAAATAAATAATTTAAAATATTAAAAATAGTTACATATCTATATCAATAAAAAAAATTTAATTTAATTATATTTCTTTTAAAAATATTATTTAAAAATTTAATTCCCCCTACTTTTTACTTATTTCTATTTTTATCAAATAACTATAATGTCTAATATATTTATTATCTATTTTTATCAAATTATTTATCACTTTCCTTTTTCTCTTTCAATCATTTTTCCCTTTCTCGAATACAACAATAAAGTTTAAATCAATGTGTTACCTAAAGGCACACGCCATAACAAAATCCAAACAATGGTGGAAGTGATGACTTGTAACTTGTTAGAGTAGTTTAATGTTGCTTCGCTTCTTTGATATCTTATGCATTTTCTCTCTCTCTCTCTCTAAATTGTGGCTGCAAAGGGTGCTCAAAGCATGTTGATTTTGTTTCTTTCGATATACGACATCTCACATTTCTTGTTGTAAGTTGATAAGTGGAAGATTGAACAATTTCAAAAATGACTTTTTCTTTTTACAAATTATTTGAAATAAATAAACTCAGACTTTGGCATAAGTATATAGTTTAGCAGTTTCCATCTCTGTCAAGAAATTAGTCAATTACAATAACAAGTATTTATCTATCTAGCAAAGATCAAGTTACCATGTTCAAAGGATAATGATAGTCGAGTTTTTATTAATTTGTATTGATCAAAAGATATATTTCTTTAGGGGTGTTATTTTGTTGTTCTCAAATTTGAATAAAAGATTATTTTGATAATTTGTGAAACTTGTACTTTGGCATACAGTAACGTCTACTCTTTTTTTTTTTTTTTTCCCCTTCTTTTTCTAACAATTTATTTCAATAAACTCGTACTTTGGCATAATACATAATAAGTATAATAATTCCCATCTTTGTCAAGCAATTAGTCAACTATTCGATTACAATAACAAGCATTTATCTATTTAGCAAAGACCAAGCTACCTTCAAATTTTGTTAAAAAAATACCACCTTCAAATTTAAAGAATAACGACTAGAAAGAAGAAAAAAAAAATAGATGCCATTTGAGCATACATACCTTGAGAGAGATAAAAAAAGAAGAAGGAATAGATAGATGATTACTATGATTCGTGATATGATTTTACAAGAAAAGTGAATAAAAGAATTGTGTTATTTTTTTTTGCAACAGGTTATTTGGTCGTATGAAAATGTGAAAATGTCTGAAAAAAAAGGGTCAGTTGACTTTTAACCCTTATTTAGTTAGTGAAAGATGGATAAAGGAAGACGAGAAAGGATGAAATATTACTGTATGCGACATTTTTAATAAAAAAATTTTTATATCAATTTTAAATTTATTATAGATTTTGATGATGTAGAATGTTTTAACCTTTTATATTTATTATAAAATTAATTAATAGTCTTAACTTATTATATAAAAATAATTGATATAAAATGTCTTAATTTTTAGGTTAATTATTGTTTATTTGTCATGTTCTTTTTTTTTATATCATATTTCTTTATTTTTCATCGTTGCGTTTTTTTTTATCTTATTGTCGTATCACTTCACATCTCGCTATCACATTTTTTTTAGTTGCATCTCTTCACATTTTGTCACCACATTTTTTTTCTCAAATGGTATCTCAAATTCTGAGTATGAACAAATGAAAAATGAAAAATTTTGTTTCAAATTTGTCTGAAGAAAACAAAACATTGAAAGAACAATTGCAAAGCCATGGAGATTTGATTCGTGCTTCACAGGAAGAGTCTCGGTTGGTTCATGAGCAACTAAAGCAATTTATGGAGATGTTTTCTCTCGGGCTAGCTTCTCAATCTTCTCGTCCCACACATGATACTGACACTATACAATCTGATGATAATGAGTTAGATGATGATCATGATATAGATATTTAAGGATGCATTATCTTTTACTATTATTAATATTTACTATGCTTTAAACTTATACTTTGTTATGTTATTATAGTACTTATCATACATTAGGGATCAACTAAAGTCCTTAACTTTGTTATATTTGGTGTTATTTATATCTATCATATGCTTGACTTTCTTATATTCATGTTTAGTTACATGCTTTTATAAAATTGAGAAATTTTTCTTAATTATTTATTTTGTTAATTTTTTAAACAAATAGACAATTAATAAATTCAACTTTTTGGATTAATTAATAAATTATTTGTTATATTCATAATTAAAAAATTATATCACAAATAGAGGAGAAAAACATATTCTTCACAAATAGTTATGAAAAAAGTCCTTTACTAAATAAGATCAATATATAATTCACAATTTGTGACAGAATTTATTCATCACAATTTGTGACGAACATGCATCCCTCTCAACTTGTGACATTAATAAGAGACACATATCCCTCACAAATTTGTGACGGAGTTAGTCCCTCACAAATTTGTGATGGAGTTAATTCTTACAAATTGCGACGGAGTTAAAAGTCGTTACAAATTACGACGAATTTTTATTAATTTATAAATATTTATTATTAGAAATTAGTGACGAAAAATATATTATTTGTGATGCCTTAATTTCGTCACTGATTGTGACGGACTGAAATTATCCCTCATTAAATATTTTGTGATGTCAATTTTTATAACGAAATCAGTTTTGTCACAAATTCTGTCGCTAATTTGTTTTGTGACTGATTTTATAAAATTTAGTGACAGATTCATTCCCTCTCTAATTTTAATTTTTCTAGTAATAAATTTTTTTCTTTTATATATAAAACTCTTCACTACTCTCTCCCAACGTAACCCTCTTACTCTCCCCCAATGTAACCCTCTTATATTATATTTTAGCACTTTCATATATATATATATATATATATATATATATATATATATATATATATATATATATATATTACTGCCAAGAATCCCCTCTACTTCACCTTCATTAATCTTCTGCTTCACCTTAATTAATCTATTGAAACTCATTATATCACGTTTTTAACATGTAAAACACACCAAAATAAGAAAATTCAAATGTTATATTATATAAGTTTGAGACTATATAATTGAAAATTATTTAAAATAAATTAATTAGTTATACTTTTATTAATAAGATACATTTACTTTTTAGTAATTCATAATTTTATTATTAAATGTTTAACTTGAAATAATTTAGAGATGAATAACTTTTTATAGAATTTCATTTTAAATAATAGTGTTAGTTTATAGAAATAATCATTATTCTTAAAAGGCAAACAAACATTTCAAAGATGCTAAAGAGAAAGAAAATATATTTGTAAGTTAAAAAATTTCTTTTTAGATAAAAACTTGCATTGAAATATGAAAATTAAAAAATTACTTAAAATTAAGATGGTATGAATGAATCTACTATTAAAATAAAATAAAATAACTTATTTGAAAAGCATGGATGAAGCGGTTATTCCTCATTATTGCTACGGACAGAAATAGACGACAAAGCAACAAATTTTTTCAGTATGTTGTCAATTTTAGTTGCATGGTTAATTATTCGTGGTCCATTAATGCCTAAAACCCTAAACCACTCGGTGGAGTCTATAGTAAACCGTGTGCTCTTCAAGTGAAGCCAGAGTCTTATCTTGATGCAAGTAGAATAGTAGATACCCCTTAAGTGACACATACATACATGTGGTCCTTCATGACCTAGCAATATCGTTAGGTTACTACTTTTCTTCTCCCTCCAAAAACCATTGGTTTCTCTTGCCGGTGGTTTTTGCAAAGTTATTTATTCGTTTTCCTTTACTAACTTAACCTCCATCTATATATACAAGTCACAAACCTCTCCATTTGCTTCATCAAATTAAGCAAACATCTAATAGTTACACTAGCATCAACTGCAGCCATATATTTTCTGGCATTTAAAAGAAACTTTAGAAAAGAGTTTTGATCATAGAAGCAGCAAAATGAGTTCACCAGGGAGAGCATGGATTGCGGCAACTAGTGTTGGAGTTGTGGAAGCCTTGAAGGACCAAGGCCTCTTCGGGTGGAACTATTCTTTAAGATTAGCTCAGAAACAAGTGAAAAGCCACGCTGGATCTTTGTCACAGACAAACCAGCTTTTCTCTTCTGCTATGGTTAGCGGATTGAAGAACCAGAAGCACTCAGAGGAGTCCTTAAGAACTGTAATGTATTTAAGCTGTTGGGGTCCTAACTAGAGAACTAAGTAGACAATTGTTTTTTATTCTTTTTTTAATTTGAAGCCACAAAGAAGAATGAGTCCTGGGATTTATATTCCCATGCATGTTGTTGGCTTTGTCTTGGTTTTTATATATAGTAAAAGAAGTATTGTATATATTATGACTGCTAGATGCCATGTAATTATGATAATGGCAATTGCAATGTCATATCCTTTTTCCGGTTGTAAATACGTTTAATATCCATATTTTGATCTTAGGTCTACATTCGCACTTAACCTTGATTATAATAATGGCATACACCTACTAATAAGAATTTCAAAGGAAACAGAAATGCATACAAATGCAAACTTTCTGAAGTTCTTACTTGCATGTTAGATTTTTACTTATTTCTTAATGGTTATATATAGAGAACCATTAAAAAAATTATCATATAATGAAACTATTTTATAGTGATACAATATTTATCACTGAAAATTACTTTTATTTATATTATAAATACAATATATATATATATATATATATATATATATATATATATATATTAATACATTGTTAAAAAATATTAGTATAAATTATAATGACACATAATATATATTATTAAATTTTATTCAAAATCAACATTAAAATTGTATATATTTATATGTTAAATAAATTATACTTATATATATATATTATATCTATAATGACACTTTTTGATATAGTCTTGGTGAGCTAAAACCCCATGGATGCACCAAACACCTCTTCTTGTATTCCTTGAGAATTCTTTAAGGAGGAGAATTTGGTCAAGAAGAGATGAAATGATGATCAAATTGAACTAAGCTTCTCAAAGAGAAGAAGTTTGCGCCTAGAACTACAAAGAGGAAAGCTCAAGACGAAGTGGAGAAGAAGTTATCCTTGGTAATGCCAATCTAGAGAGGATTTGATCTATGTGAAGATGAAATTTTCATTGGATGAAACAAAGTGAGTGAATGTGCATAGATAACTTTGATATATAGGTTAAGATGGAGTGCTAAGAAAGCTAAGCTAACCTAAGGTTTAAATTAAATCATGGTATGATTAATTTAAACCTTAGGCACCAAATTTAAATTTAAAATTCAAATTTGGTGCCAAACACCCTAAGAATTTGGAACTCCATGTGCTAACATGTGCTAGTTGCATTTGAACGTGATTTAGTTCACATTTAGGAGTGAATTTCGGACACACCATGTGATTGACGTACATGAGTCCAAATTCATCCTAAATGCAAGACTAAATCACATAAAATGTAAATGCACATGTAATTAATTAGCCTATGCATACACTACAAGAAAATTGCCGTATAGTGACACACATTCTATAGTGATATAATAAGTGTCACTAAAAATTACTTTTACCTACACAATAAATATAATATATGTTAGTATATTGTTAAAAAGTGTAGGTATAAGCTATAGTGAGACTCAAAATATGTTGTTAAATCTCATTCAAAATCAACATTAAAATTGTGTGTAGCTATATGCCAAATAGATATATACCTACATATATTATACTTATAGTGACACTTTTTGTATGTCACTATATGTAACATTTATTGTAGTGATATAAAAGTTTAGAAATATATGGACTAAAGAAACCTTAAACTACATGACCCAAAATACAAGGTCCAAAAATATTTACAAGCTCACTTGGACAAAATCCTAATCTACATAGACTTTTAGTGTACAACCCAACTGAAGAGTACTATGAGTTTTTCCTTAAAATTAGCCCATTTATCTTCCAACCTTTTAACCATAACCCTATTAACTGAGTTCTTGGCCCATAGACCTCTATCATTTTTTTATATTTTATTATATATAACATTTTTTATAGTAAATATTTATGCCTTCATATTTCTTTTTCTTTTCACATTTATACGTAGTTCACTTCATTAATAAGAATTGAAAACAATAATTAAGTTTGTCAATTTATATTAGATCTTTACATTCACCCAAAAGGCTGGTAAAATATATGAAGGAGTGATTCCACAATTTTTTTAATGTGAACGAATCAATAGTACTTCGATTTATAAATTACTGCTAGAGCTTTATACCTGCGTATATTATGTCCCATTTTTCTTTAAATGGTTAAATTTATCTACCTTCCTATCATTTCGTTAAATTTTTAATTATATCCACATAGTTTAAACACTTTAAACTAAATCCTTGTAGTTTTAAAAATCTTGTTATTACATTCTTAGAGGGTAACACTGTTAGTCTGTTAAACTTCCGTGTTATCTATCACACTGGCCTTTTATTCCTCACTCAAATTTCTATTCCAGTTTGATTCATGATTTTGAATTAATAAGAGAACATTATACTCATCGTATCACTTGTTCGTAAGTGCCATGAAATTGGAGGAATTAGCCAATCTATCTAATAAGCAAACAGATGAGTATTATTTGAGAGCACTTTATGGTGGAAGTTAATCAAATATTTCGACAAGGTCCGATTAATAGATAACTAGGTTCTTTAAGTGTATATATACAGACAAAGATTCAATTTAATTATTCGTCATGCATATGGGAATTATTGAGAGGGACAAAAATTTAACTCTACTTTTATTAGAAAAAAAAAATCAATCTCGATCTAACTATGAGTCTGAGAATATTCTTTGTACAAAACATAAAAGAAAAATCAATGTTGTTTACACAAAAATTTCAACAGATCGATGCAATTGTAGTGCGATTACTAGTTAGGTCTCATTAGAATAAGAGTCGTGAGGTGTGTTTTTTGAGAGTGTATATCCTCTCCTTAGAGTAGGATTAAGATCCTCTACAAGTTTATATAAAGAGTTAATTACTTATATATTGTCTGTGTAAAATTTTTTTATATTGACAATTAATTATATTTTTTAATTATATCATGTCATTATAAATACAGTTACTTTTAACAGTGACACATTAGTACAGAATATACATTTTACGTCGGTCATTTTAGGGGATTTTATGTCGGAAAAAGCTGCGACGTGGAAGCGGGAGACATAAATTTACGTCGGGGCACGAAAACCGACGTAAATTTACGTCGGACATCACAAGGTCCGACGTAAAAAGTTGTAAAAAATTTAAAAAAAGAAAAGAAAAAACAACTGCAAGCAGAACGGGCCGTTCTGGTTGGAGAACGACCCGTTCTCCAAGAAGAACGCCCCGTTCTCCAAGCAGAACGCCCCGTTCTCCAAGGAGAACGGCCCGTTCTCCAACCTGGACTTGGCCACTTTCTTCCCCAGCTTCAAAAACTCAGAATGCAACGCAAAACGAAGAACGGGTTACCTCAGCAGAAGATGCCATGTAGATGAACAAGTATTTGGGCGAAAAAACCTACTGCCCCAAGACATGAAAAAATTCATTTTTTTCAATGAGAAAACATTGTCAATGAAGAAAACGAAGAAAAGGAAAAATGAAGAACCTACCTTGATTGCACAAAACGAAGAAAACGAAGAAAGCAAGATGTAGACATAAGTGAGGAGGAGGCGGACGGATTGCACAACGCGCGGGAGAGTTTGGGTTTAAATTTTTGAGTTCGCGATTGGATTATTTACGTCGGACCCTAATAGGGCCGACGTAAATAATTTCACTAAAATTACGAACCATGTCACCGCGTTTTTATTACGTCGGATGTGTGTATGTGCGACGTAAAATGGGTGACGTAGTATCCTATTTTTCTACTAGTGACATGACAAAATTAAAATATATAATTAATTATCAATGTAAAAAAATTTTACACTAACAATATATAGGTGATTAACTTTTATATAAAACTGCATGAGCTCTCAGTCATAAGTTAAATTTGATATTTGATAGTTTTAATATATAAAAAATGGAAAAATTAAGTTAATGATGAGATTAGAAACTGCACCGGATACATTATTGGGGTATGTTTGATACATGTTGAGATACTAAACAATAAAAACAAAACAAGACTACTATTTAAGTTACTGAAGTTTTCCAACAGGATAGAGATACACACATATGTGAAATAGTTAAAAAAAAAATAAAGTAAAATTAATCCACATCCTTTATGTGTATCTCATATTTTGAAAATTTCTAGTAAATTTTAGTTAAAAAAAAATTTAAATTATAATAATTTTATTAAAAAAAATTTAAATTAAAGAAAATTAATTAAAACTTGATGATTAAATGATAACACAGATTAATTTAACTCGATAGTTTAATTTATAAATTATTTTTTTACACCAATTTATAAAATATTGAGTTTTAAATTTGTAGTACGTTATGATGTTTAGAAGCTCTCTACCGCCACGAATTATTATTCTTGGTCTCTATCTTATATTTCGGCTCGTCCTAAATTAGTTTGATATCCATATCATTTTAGAAAAATATATATTTTTTAAAATAATTATATATTAATAAGAAAACTTCTGGACATAATGAATAACATTTTGTATAACATAATATTTATATTGATATTATTTATCTTAAAATACATCATAATTATAATTATAATTTTTTAATTTAATTATACATAATATTAAGATTAATATACTGCACCAAAATATTTAAGTTGAGTCAAATTTAAGCTTAAATAAATAAGTCTATCAAATTTATGATTAGAAAAAAAAAATATCTTTAACGCATATCAAAAACTACTAATTAACCATATGCATTACATTATATAATCAATTTATTTATACTCACTCTTCGTCTAATTTAAATAAATAAATAACTATTATTATTTTTTATTTCTATCTGTTTAAATAATATATCTTCTCTATTTTTTTATCCTTAATTTTATTTTCTATTTTATAGGGTGTAAGTGAAGTAACAATTTATTCATAAATCTAACCTACCAGAACTAACCGAATTACATTTTTACAAGTTAGGCCATTAGATTTGAATATGTAATTTTTATGTTATCTAATTATAATCGAAATGAATAACAAATTAAAGAATTTGTTATTCCATGAAATCAAGCTAATCTAATCTATAACAAGTTATTAAATTAAATTAAAAATATTACGCACAACATACTGTTATACACATTTCTACTTATATTTAATTATATTTTTAAGTAATAAATTGATTAACTAAATTGAAAGAAAGATAAAATAAGAAAAACAATTTAATTTTATCTATTATGTAATTCAAAACTTGTTGCATTATTTTTTATTTTGTTTAAAATATTTATATTTTTTTAATATATAATTATTATAATATTTTTTTATTATGAATTATGTATTAAGTATTTTTTACATATTTTTTATTTGTTTGAATTTTTTAAAACATTTATGTGACTTGATCCAACTTAATTATAATCATATTAGTTTGAGAATCGACTTAATCTTATCGGATCTAATTAAAATAGTCTACTTAACCCGCTTATCCTCTTAGTATTTTATACAGTATTTATTTGTGCTGGCGGTGGAAGTTTGTCTTTGGTTCACCGAGCAATGGTGTCACATTAACTTCAATAGCAGCTAGCAAATACACGTGTTCCTGTAACATAGGATGCATGCAATTTGATTCTGAATCATAGCTCATTGTGTTTCCCAAAACCACCGCTTTGGTTCCGGGCTTTTAGACCAAAGTAGGGTTGCATGGAAACTTAATTACGTAAATGGGGCTGTTTCGAAATTATTTACGCCTTTGGGGCTGATTACAACAGTGTCGCTGTGGGCCACAGCGACACCATTGCCACGTGGCATTTTTTACATTTCAGGATAGCCATGAGAGCCATATTTATAGTGTCGCTACAGCCGAAAGCGCTACAACACAGCTTAACTAAGTCGCTTTAGCCTACAGCGACGAGTTTATCATAAAATATTTTTTAATTAAAAAGTGATAATAAAAAAATTGATTTATTAATTTTTTTTTAAAATAAAAAAACAGTGACGCTGTAGGCCACATCGTCACTTTTTTTTCGAAAATAATTTTTAAAAATAAAAAATGCAAATAAAAAATAAAAATATTAAATAAAAATTAGAAATAGGTAAATATTTATACGTATATATTTATATGTATTGGTAAATAAAAAAAAATGTGATTAAAAACAATTAAATTATTAATTTATATAAAAAAATTGATTTATTAATTTTTTTTTTAAAAAATAAAAAAACAGTGACGCTTTAGGCCACAGCTTCACTTTTTTTACGTATATATTTTTTAAAAATAAAAAATGCAAATAAAAAATAAAAATATTAAATAAAAATTAGAAATAGGTAAATATTTATACGTATATATTTTTATGTATTGGTAAATAAAAAAAATGTGATTAAAAACAATTAAATTATTAATTTATATAAAAAAATTGATTTACTAAATTTTTTTTTTAAAATAAAAAAACAGTGACGCTGTAGGCCACAGCGTCACTTTTTTTACGAAAATAATTTTTAAAAATAAAAAATGCAAATAAAAAATAAAAATATTAAATAAAAATTAGAAATAGGTAAATATTTATACGTATATATTTTTATGTATTGGTAAATAAAAAAAAATGTGATTAAAAACAATTAAATTATTAATTTATATAAAAAAATTGATTTATTAATTTTTTTTTTTTAAAATAAAAAAACAGTGACGCTGTAGGCCACATCGTCACTTTTTTTACGTATATATTTTTTAAAAATAAAAAATGCAAATGAAAAATAATAATATTAAATAAAAATTAGAAATAGGTAAATATTTATACGTATATATTTTTATGTATTGGTAAATAAAAAAATATAATAAAAAACAATTAAATTATTAATTTATATATATTTTTAAAAAAAAAAAAAAAAAAAAAAAAGGTGGCGCTGTGGCCTACAGCGACACCTGGGTGGTTGTGGTATTTATTACAGTGGCCACGTGTCAAATTACCGCTGATTCAGCCAGTAATAACGCGACACGTGGCAACAAACAGTAAAAAAAAAAAAAACCTTTTACCTATATATACTCGTTTTTACCTTGATGGTCCCCTCCCCCCTTCGTTTTCGTTTCCACAGCGACTCAGGTAAGTTTTTAAATTTTTTTTTATTTGTTTATAAATTATTTATTTTGTTTTAATTTTTGTTAATTTGTTTATTTAATTTCAGGGAAATTTTTATTTTGTGAATTTGTGGAAAGTTTGTTGAAGCTTCCATTCCAGGTATTTTAATGTTTATTATTTTCTTTAATTTTGAGTTTATTTAAATTTATTAATTTTTATAGTTATTGTAATTTAGTTAGAATTATTTATATTGGTTTTTTGTTATTATTTGAAAGTCGCTGTAGGGTACGTCAATTTTATAATTAGTATAATTTAGTTAGAGTTATTTATATATTTTTTGTGTAAATATTTTCTGTTTTAGTTAGAAGTATTTAGATATTTTTTGTGTAATAATTTTCTGTTGAATAATGTGTTATTTAAATTGTGTAAAATAAATGTATTTGAATATAAAATAGAATTAAATAATTTCTGTCTAAGTTTTATGTATTTTAAAAATAAAGATATTTAATTTTTAATTAATTTATTTGTATTCTGTTTAATTTATATTTTTGCAGAGATGATTTTAAATTAAAATAAAAATAAATTTAATTAATTAACGTGTTATTTAATATAATAACGTGTTATTTAAGTTTATTTAATAAAAATTTATTTAATTTTAAAATTGAATTTAATTATTTCTGTGTAACTTATATTTAATTTATTTAATTTTAAAATTGAATTTAATTATTTAATTTTAAATATTTTCTGTTTTAGTTAGAAGTATTTAGATATTTTCTGTGTAACTTATATTTTTTAATAGAAAGTGATTTTTAAAATTTGAATTCATTTATTCTAATTTTGTGTAAATTTTATTTATTATGAAAATAATTTTTTTTAAAATATAAATTAATTTATTTTAATAACGTGTAATTTAAATTAAATTTTAAAAAAATTTAAAATTTAAAATTGAATTTAATTATTTCTGTGTAACTTATATTTATTTTAAGTCTTCATTTCCGATTGGTTCCCACGGACCAGAGTAGGCTTTTAAAACATAATCACAGGTATAAACAGGATCTATAAACTGGTAGTAATCAATGCTAACAACACCACATGCAGCTATAACATGAGAACAAGGATAGTGAAATGCTGTAAACTTTCCGCATTGACAGTATCGTTGCTGTAAATTGACTACCCATTTCTTCCCTCCTGTTTGTGTTACTGGATCAAATGCCTCTTCAACCTCAAATTTTGAAGATTGAATATCGTATCTACAAACTTGATGGGAACAAGCCTCTTCTTGATTTTTTTGCAGAGCCTCAACCAACTTTGAAACGAAGACCTTCCCAGATGAAACATCGGCTAAAGCACGACTACCACGATTACTAAAATATTCAGCGCACCTGGTATAAGTAGACCGAACTAATGCAGTGATAGGCAGATTTCTACAATCCTTTAACACCTTGTTAACACATTCAGACAAATTTGTTGTCATATGACCATATCTTCGACCATCTGCATCATATGCCATGCTCCATTTGTCTTTTGATATCGCTCCTATCCACCTTTCAACATCAGGGCTAGATTCACAAAACTTTTGCAAATTGCGATAAAAAATGTGCTTACACGGTGTATACCCTACATACCAATTAAAAACAATACAGAATATAAAAAATTTAAAATTATTAAAAAACATTTTGAAATAAATAAATAAATTGATATAACAATACGTACCTAACTTCACAAGCTTTTGTTTAAGTTTCACATCCTTGAATCGAGTATTAAAATTACTTGCAATGTGCCTAATGCAGTACTTGTGATATGCATTTGGCGGTCTCCAACCAATTGCCTCATTCTCAATGGCCGATTTAATGCTACGATGTCGATCAGATATTAAACATATCCCTTCTTTGTTTGTAACATGTAACCGCAAATGAGACAAGAACCACGACCACGCAAGTAATGTTTCTCCTTCAACCACAGCAAATGCAAGAGGAAGAACGTTGTTATTACCATCTTGTGTTGTAGCAATTAACAATGTACCTCGATACTTGCCATATAGATGAGTGCCATCAACTTGTATCAACGGTTTACAAAAATTAAAGGCATCACAACACGGCTTGAATGTCCAGAATAATCTGTGAAATTGACGATAACCACGATGACAACGATTACCAACAAAAAACTCATCATGACACAGATCGTAAAATGACCCTGGAGCAATTTCTTTCATGTATTGCAGCCATCGAGGTAAATAAGCATACGATTCTTCCCAATCTCCAAAAACGTTAACAATTGTCTTTTGTTTCGCCATCCAAGCCTTTCTATACGATATTTTGAACCCAGTTTGAGATGTTATTCTCTCTTGGATAAGGCTAATCTTGATTGATGGATCTTGGTTAACCATTCCTACATATTACATATTAGTAAACACTAAGATAAATTATTATTCATATAAACTATAAAATTTGCAAAACTTACCTTGTATAAATGTTGCAATTAACTCAGAATCTAACTTAGCATGATCTTGCGACAAAGACATGTTCAAACACGTATGACGTCCACCCCACTGAGTCACTTTCCACTTATCAGATCTCTTTGACTCAATGGCTCTCATGTACCATCCACATCCATCATGTGCATTTGGACATTTAACAACCCACTTAGTCTTTTTCGACTCAACCACATAAAAACTTTGATGCATTCTCATTGCATTTTGCTTGACTGCATTTTTAACTGCATCTTTATTCTCAAACTCCAACCCGACATATAAATCTTGCCCAATTGACCAAGTACTACCGACATCCATCCCTGGGATATCTTCTTCATCAGGATGATTCCAATTGATGTTAGTGTAGTGGGGTAAATTACCCCAAAATTGACTTCCACCTATTTTCAAAATAATGAATTTAGTAATTTCAATAAAATCAATTTCAACAAATTATTTTAAACAAATAACAAATTATTGACATATTTAATTTTCAAATGTTACCTTCAGTAGATGGATACATTGAAATTGGTTGAACCATTGGACTATTAACAACAACATTTGGTTGCACCTCATCATCAGATGGTTCACAATTATCAATTTCATCTTCATTGGATTCATCAATGCTTTCATATGATGATGAAACATGATAGTCTTCATCATCTTCGTCATCTTCATCTTCATCTCTTGTGATCAAAGGTGATCGTTCAATTGACAAATTTTCTAATGAAAAAGTAGAAGATTCTTGCATACCTATTTCAGCATATAATTCCATTATTGCCATCACATTCTGGCTCTGAAATGCTTCTATCATGCATTGTACATCATCATCGTCACTCAATTCCAATGAAGAATATATGTTGTTCTCACCTTGTGAAACTAAAAATCTGTAACTTACGGATAATATCACTTGATTTGAGTTAAGATTAAACTTGTTGTGAATTCTTCTTTTTAATATATCCAAAGTGATACCTCATTTGATATACATTCCTTTTCTTGGTCCATCAAATGTTACACCTTCAGCACCTTCATACATCTTTCCAGTGTAAATATAAGCAATCATTTGATCCATAATATCTACAACCAAAAAAATTAATTAGTGCAAATACGTACTATTTATATCTTAAAAAAATAAATACTCACCGAATTACAAGCAAACGTAACTGGTTCAGAGAATTCACTCACACCAAAACGTAACTGATAAATATATAATTTGAACTGTGAAAAAGACGTAGCTGGGAAGTGGTATATATAGTGATAGTGGCGCTATGGGCCATAGCGACACAGTGTCGCTGTAGGCCACAGCGCCTCTTTTAAATAATTTAAATAAAAAAATATATTCTGAAAATTAAAGAAATTACAGAAAAATAAACTTTATATTTATAAATTCATATTTAAATGGTTATATAAAATAAATAAATTTTCAAACACAAAAACTAAATAATTTACAAAAAAAATTAAAAATAAATACAGGCGCTGTGGCCTACAGCGACTTTAATGGCGCTCTAGGCTACAGCGCCTCTTTTAAATAATTTAAATTAAAAAATATATTCTGAAAATTAAAGAAATTACAGAAAAATAAACTTTATATTTATAAATTCATATTTAAATGGTTATATAAAATAAAAAAATTTTCAAACACAATAACTAAATCATTTACAAAAAAAAAATAAAAATAAATACAGGCGCTGTGGCCTACAGCGACTTTAATGGCGCTGTAGGCTACAGCGCCTCTTTTAAATAATTTAAATTAAAAAATTATTCTCAAAATAAAACAAATTACAGAAAATTAAAATTTATAATTATTTATAAATTCATATTTAAATGGTTATGATAAATAATAGAATTTTGCACACAAAAACTAAATAATTTACAAAAAAAAAAAAATAAATAAATTTGAGGCGCTGTGGCCTACAGCCAAGTCGCTGTAGGCCACGGCGCCACTTGCATAAAATACTTAAAAATTATTTTTTAAATTACGTTTATTAATAACTGTTTTTTATTTTTATAAATAAATTATAAGTAAACTAAGTTGATCTTTTTAAGGTTACATTTAAATTATTTAAGTTTTTTTTTTTTTTTTCTTAGGTGGTGTCGCTGTGGGCTACACCATCTTTTTTGGTCCAGAAGTTGTGATGGATCAGCCCATAGCGACACTTGTTTGGCTCATTCCAGCGCAAAAAAAAAAAAAAAAACCACGTGGCAGGGGTGTCGCTGTGGGCCACAGCGACACTGTTGAAAATAACCCCAAAGGCGTAAATACTTTTGAAACAGCCCCAATTGCGTAAATAAGTTGGTCAACCACCCCACTTTGGTCAAAAACCCTTGGTTCCGCTTTATTTCCATGTCATCTGCTTTCCTCTTTATATTAAGGACCACCTTTCCATTCCCTTCATTCATAAATTTTACTACTTTGGTCTAAGAGAAGAATTACAAGATGACTTCAGCAATTAACGCTTGGAGTGTGGCAGCCAGTGTTGGAGTTGTGGAGGTCTTGAAAGACCAGGGAATCTGCAGGTGGAACCATGCTTTAAGGTCAATTCAACGGCATGTCAAGAGCCATGTCGGGTCATTCTCTCAGACAAAGAAACTTTCTTCTTCTTCGGCTATGGTCTTTACAAGACTAAAACATGAGAAGGCAATACAGTCAGAGGAGTCTTTGAGAACGGTTATGTACTTAAGCTGTTGGGGTCCCGACTAGATAACATAAGGAACGCCAATAAGTAAATAAATACTACTTTTCTTTCAATTCAAGGAATCAAGCTTTGTCACAAGTCACAAGTGAAGATGAGGGTTGAGATTTCTGGGGTCATAAGCGTGTATAGTAATGAAACAATTGTTGCCTTTGTGACAATTATGTAAATTTTGATAAAGATAGTGTTCACTGTATAGCATATTACCAAATTTTATCTGTGTTATTTAGTTTTTTTCTTCAACTTCCATATGCCCAATTCTTCCTATGAGGGTTAAAAATCACCAGTTTATGTTAAAATTTGTCTGCTCAAACCTCTTTGATTTCAGAAGAGAAAAAAAGGAGAAGGAAATGGCAGTAGCTCCTATTTCCTTTGTTTCTAATCACATTAAATAAGGCTCATACTAAATTGGAGGAAGATCAATATAATCACGGTAAAGGACATGGCTTAAGATTAATGCTGAAAAGCGAACTGCATGCAACTGAAGTCTCTTCATGAACTTCAATATCCATTAGTTGATTGATTCTCTCAGAAAAATAATATAATGGGTCCTTATTGATATTGAAATATCGCAACTCATTTGTAAAAGAAGGTGACTATCATGTAATTGATCCACCAACGTTAATTTTCCTCTTCGAGGTGAATATCGCACTGTTTGGCTTATACATGGATACTTAACCATAAAAAAACTCAAAGCCCTAAACATATATAAATCAACAATGGACTAAACATACCAACAATGGATTTTGCTTCATAAGGATGACTTCGGTGTTTTGTATCTGAGATACTAGCTGTTCTGTCTGGTTTTCATTCTCTAATCCCATAGCAACAATTTTTTTTTTCCTTTTGTATCAAGCACTCATTTTTGAATAAAATAAAAGTAGCCACAATCTTACACAAACTTCACATGAAATATTAAGAATTTAAATCTTGTAAGTTTTCCTTTAAAAAGTTATTTAATTACTATCGCCAGTCCAATGATTAGTGGATTATTGGACCGAATGTATGCATCTTTAGATAAGTGAGTTTATGTTAAATTAAAAACATCACCATTTAACTGACCAGTTAGTTATTCATTGTTTGAATATAGTAATTTTAAAATGCATTAAAAAAATTAAACAGCAGACAAGTAATTCAATTCTCCTCCGAAAAACCAGGGTGTGCAGTTGATTGATTTTATACCACAATCATTAATTTTATATCCTTGCAAACGGTGTGCGGGTGTTGTCTACAAGTGAAATACGCGGTGGAATTTGCTATTGGCAAAGTAACTCGGTGGCACTTAAGTGAAGTGACAGTGACATGACATGTGGTCCTACCAAAACAAAAACCACTGGCTTCACCAGCCAATGGTTTTTCCAAATGTTCGGCATGTATTTTACCTTTGGACTCTATATAAGTAACTCTTTTTCTGTTTCTTTCATCAAAGCTTTGAAATCTGATAGAAATCAACTTTAGTTTGTGTCATCCAGAAAACTAAAAGCAAAGAGCTAGTAATAGTATTGATCAAAGAAACAGTTGGAGATGAGTTGTTCAGCGCACAAAGCTTGGATTGCAGCAACTAGTGTTGGAGTTGTGGAGGCCTTGAAGGACCAGGGTCTGTGTAGGTGGAATCACGCTTTCAAATCTGCTCAACATGTCATCAAAACCCATATTGGATCTTTGTCACAAGCAAAGAACTTTTCCTCTTCTTCTATGGTTTCTTCTTCTAGCAGATTAAAGGGGAAGCAGTCAGAGGAATCATTAAGGACTGTTATGTACTTGAGCTGTTGGGGTCCCAATTAGAGAATAAGGGAAATATGGATATTAAATTTTTGTTCTTTGACAATGGGGGCCTGAGATTTCTGTAGTTGTATTGGATTTGTATTGGTTCTTGGATAGTAAGAGGAATTGTTTGTCCTTTGTGACAAATTGATGTAAATATGGTAAATGACAAGTCAGGTTTTCCAAATTGAAAATGCCTTCACTTTTTCATTCATCTATATTCTCACTTTTATACGTGGATTGTTCCAACATACATTCTTTCCTTTTGGTCTGAGAACTTCAAGTTCAATCTTAGGGATAAAAAGCCTCAACCATGCTTACAAATGCAAAATTACAAACTGAAATTGGACTTTTTTTAGCAGCAGCTGAATAAAAGGGTTAAGAAAATACTTATCATTCTCAATAAGCTGTGTTGGATAAAAATAGGGTTTTGATGCAGGTTCAAGATTGTTTATTTATATATGACATATATGAAAAAATGACAAAACTTTGATTAATTAATGAGCATTGATCATGCTATAAGAAAACAGTATGACCAAGTAAAAGCAATTTAAACCTTACAAACTTTGAAGAACTTTACTAGCATGTAAAAAGTTGAGGTTGAAATTTTGGTTTGGGGTAAGTTGTAGTTTGTTAGGCTTCATATAAATATTAATATAAAACTATACGAATACGATCATACGATTCTCACGAAGATCAGAAAGATAACTCATCTCTCTATCTATGGGGAAAGCCTTTCAAAATTCTTGTTGTATCTGGACTCTGGAGTTTGCTTGACAATCAATAGAAACATATTTCACGATAAAGAATTAGAAAATACATTTTTGTCAAGGAAAAGGATCATGTTTCTCGTTGTGTCATTCGTCTATATAGAAAACAGAGGCTTTTAGCCTTGTATAAAGCACTTAATTTGTTCATTCTGTTACAACCACTTAATTTTTATCCATGCTGGATTTTGGAGTCCGTGACTATCGATCCATAAAAGAAGATCATGTTTAATGTGTTTCCTAGTATGTTATCAAATTGTCATAATTTCTGAGTTATTAACATGCTGGCTATATAAAACCATGGTAAACACGCCTGCTATTCCCCATTATTGCCACGGAGAAAAGCAATTCCAGTTGATAGATCAGATATGAATATGATATTTCTGTGAATCAGGAAGTGTTGATAGAAACATTTCAATCACAAATCCTAGACAAAGCTACTTAAATTTTTCAGTTAACATATAACATAGATGGAGCTACGTTATAGGTGGACAACTTGTGCAAACACTAGTTAATTATTTTCACATCCATGATTTGAGCTTAACTTGTAAACAAATTTGTAATACATGTCTTTCTTGTAACTTTTTCTTTTGAGCTATCTGTCTAATGTATTTGATTAGTAACTTTTATTAAGATTTGAGACGAGTACAACTTTACTTATTTACATCATTCTTGATGTTAAGGTTCAGTAATTATAATAACTTAGAAAGTGCAAATAAAGACGATATATCAAGCATTTTCAATTTGTCTCAACTCTCAACACTCACCACTCACCAGGGTCTATACTCTATAGTAAACCGTGTGCTCGTGCTGTCTTCAAGTGAAGCTAGAGTCTTATCTATATAAGCAAGTAGGTAACACTTGAGTGAAGTGACACAGACATGTGGTCCTACAAAGGAGGATCAATCATCATAGCCAGCAACATCAATATCAATAGTAACTAGTTTTCTTCCCCCTACCAAAAATCATGGTTTCTCATGCCAGTAGTTTTTCCAAATTAACTTAGCCACTTTCTCTCTATATAAGTAACACTTCTCTCCATTTGCCTCATCAAACAAACATCTAATTTGCCAGTGTTCTCTTGATTACCACATTACACTAGCATCAACTGCAGCTATATAACTTCCGTCATTTGAAAGAAACTTTAGAAAAGAGTTTTGATCATAGAAGTAGCAAAATGAATTCAGCAGGGAGAGCATGGATTGTGGCAACTAGTGTTGGAGTTGTGGAGGCCTTGAAGGATCAGGGCATATGCAGGTGGAACCATGCTTTAATATTAGCTCAGAAACAAGTGAAAAGCCACGTTGGATCTTTGTCACAGGCAAAGAAATTTTCCTCTTCTTCTATGGCTTCTACTTCTAGCGGATTGAAGGGGCAGAAGCAGTCAGAGGAGTCCTTAAGAACTGTTATGTACTTAAGTTGTTGGGGTCCTAACTAAGTAGACGGAATTTTTTTTTTTTGAATTTTTTAATTTAATTTGTAGCCACAAAAATGAATGAGACCTGAGATTTCTATAATCTATTCCAATGTTGGCTTAGTCCTGGTTATTGTATGGTAAAACAAGTATCCTATTATGACCGTTAGATGTCATGTAAATGTAATTATGATGATAATGGCAATTGCCAAGTCATTTTTTTTAAAGTTGGAAATTACGTTCATCTTTATAAAATACTGCCAGATCTTTATTCCTACATATCATGTTACATTTTTCTTTCAAAGGTTACCGGTTCCTATGATTTTATTAAATATTAATGCTTATATATTTATGGGTCCATACAAAATATGTCAGGCTGCAAACAATGATGCCACGTCAAATTCAATAGCACTTAGCAAATAGATACACGTGGTCCTACTTCTTAGTCCTATTACTCAGGATGCATGTATCTGATCCTTAATCATATAGCCCATTGTCTTTCCAAAAACCACCGGTTTACTTACCCTTGTTTTCCTAAAATATATGGTCGTTTCCACCTGTTTGCAACTTTGCTATTTCCATGTGCCTCCCTCTATAAAGGACCACCTTCCTCACATTTCCTCATTCATTCGTAAATCTCATTTTGGTGTTATCTACTCATCAAAAGCCAACTAGTCTAAGAAATATTACAATATCATCACAAGATGAGTTCAACAATTAGAGCATGGAGTGTGGCAGCTAGCGTTGGAGTTGTGGAAGCCTTGAAAGACCAAGGCATCTGCAGGTGGAACCATGGTTTAAGATCAGTTCAACAGCATGTCAAAAGCCATGTTGGGTCATTCTCTCAGGCAAAGAAGATTTCTTCCTCTTCTTATTCTTCCTCTTCTGCTATGGTCTCCACAAGGCTAAAAAATGAGAAGGCAAAGCAGTCAGAGGAATCATTGAAGACGGTTATGTACTTAAGCTGCTGGGGTCCCAACTAGATAACATAAGGCCAACAACAAATTATTCTTTTTCTTTCAATTCTAGGAATCAAGCTTGAGTCTCAAAAGAAAGATGAGGGTTCAGATTTCTGGGGTCGTAGATTACTTGCCTGATGATGTTACAATCAGTATGTAAATTTTGATAAATCATAGTGTTCACCATTAATTACCAAAGTTTTACTTGTGTTATTTAGTTTTCTTCCCACTTTCATGCGCCTAATTCTTTTTGAGGGTATAAAAAGACGTTACATTGAAATTTGTCTATTCAAACTGCTTTGATTTCAAAAGTGGAAAAAATGAGGTGGAGATGGAGGTATTACCTATCTTCTTTGTTTAATCAATTTAAAAAATCCAGGGCTCATACTGAAAGATCGATTTAATCACCGTTTAAGGGAGTGTTTATATAGGGTGTGTTTATATAGATTCCATCGTGAGAGTATTGCTGAAAACAGAAAAGCAAACTAGACGCTACTTAAGTCTCTTGATGCACTTCAATATCCATGAGTTGATTCTATGAGAAAAGTAATTTAATGTATTTGAGCTATTGGGGTCCTTGTTGATTTTGGAATATTGCAACTCATTTGTTAAAGGTGACTATCATGTAATTGATCCACCAACGTCCGTTTTTCTCATCAAGGCTAAGCAATTTTAGCAGTAAACAGTAAATGCAAAAAAAAAAAAAAAGAGTACTACTGTACAATTGGCCAAAACTCAAACTCGATTGTTTTATGATTAGGCCTAACTGCTTGGATTTACATTGATAGTTAACCAAAAAACATTCATTTGTTCCGTCAAGATATATAAATCAACACTGGACTTTGCTTTAGAAGGATGATTTTGGTGTTTTGTAACTGAGATAGCTCAAAGGGTTGAGTTAAAATCGATAGAATGTGTAACGAATTTCAAACATGCTGTGAATATAGTGTAGTTATTTTAATGCCTAAAAACAAGTTAAGCACCAAACAAGCGATTCGATTCCCTTCCCAGAAACCAGCAGTTGGTTGATTTTGTAGCATAATATAAAAGAATGAATAATTAAATTTTAGAGTAAACTACTTTACTCGTAAATCGTAATATTAATATATCCTGAAAACGGTGTGCGGCGTTGTCTACCAGTGAAATGCGTGGAATTTGCTATTGGCAAAGCAACTAGGTGGCACTTAAGTGAAGTGACAGTGACATGTGGTCCTACCAAAACAAAAACCACTGGCTTCACCTGCCAATGGTTTTTCCAAATATTCGGCATGTCTTTCACCTTTGGACTCTATTAAGTAACTCTTTTTCTCTGTTTCTTTCATCAAAGCTTTAAAATCTGATAGAAATCAACTTTAGTTTGTGTCATCCAGAAAACTAAAAGCAAAGAGCTAGTAATAGTATTGATCAAGGCAGAAGTATAGGAGATGAGTTGTTCAGCACACAAAGCTTGGATTGCAGCAACTAGTGTTGGAGTTGTGGAGGCCTTGAAGGACCAGGGTCTGTGTAGGTGGAATCACGCTTTCAAATCTGCTCAACATGTCATCAAAACCCATCTTGGATCTTTGTCACAAGCAAAGAACTTTTCCTCTTCTTCTATGGTTTCTACTTCTAGCAGATTAAAGGGGAAGCAGTCAGAGGAATCATTGAGGACTGTTATGTACTTAAGCTGTTGGGGTCCCAATTAGAGCATTAAGTAGAGACAAATTTTCATTTATTTATTTAATTTGAAGGTACAAAGATGAATAGGGTCAGAGATTTCTATTCACATATTGGCTCTGTGCTAGTTTGTAACAGTAAACCAAGGATTATATGTCTATCATGACTGATCATTATGCATATTCCAGTTTGATTCTTGATCGTGAAAATATTGTCACAAGTACCTTGAAATTGGAGGAATCATCAAGTCATCTATCTAATAAGCAATTAAAAAACGAGTATGTATTATTTATGAAAGGGCTTTGTACCTTTGGCGTGTCAAAGAAAGTGGAGTAACACATCAGCGAGATGATGTCTACACAAAAGAGAGACAATTTATGCAATGGTAGTGTAAAGAACTCTACAACGTTGTTCATCGAAGAGCCAAATGCTAGCTTATGGCACCATGTTGCCACTAGGCACATGAACATCTCTAGGCATTAACATGTTACACGTGGATAAAATTATTATAAGTGAAAATTCTTTTTTACAAGTATTTAATACAATTGTTTTTAGATAATTTTTTTTCAATAAATATTTAGCACAACTGTTTCTAGGAGGACTCAAATTCGATATCATTAAGCTAAAATAATCATCTGTGTTAGTTGGTGTATGTCTTCATCAGATTCTATATATAAGATTGAACTTTATTTGTTGTAACTATTTTTTATATAATTAAACAACGTATTGACATCTTAATGTGTTAGTTGTTTTATGTGTTTATCAGATTCTATAAGATTGAATTTTATTCGTTGTAACTATTTTTTATATAATTAAATAATGGACATTAATTTGGGTTGAATTTTATTTGTTGTAACTATTTTTTATATAATTAAACAATGGACATTAATTTGGGTTGGCACAAGTAGTGTTAATCAAATGGTTAGGTTTTGAATGGTAACTCTTACTAATGCTAAAAATTTAAGTCAGGAGAAAATGTTCTATTTAATGTATGTTAAATTTTTTAGAGAAATTGTCTCCCATCTAAATTATATTTTTAGTATGTTTATTTTTTTCAATTTACAGTTTTTCTCTCTCAATTTTAAAATACAGTCATTTAATTTTTCTAATTTTAAAATATAAAATTTTGGTTTTTTAGTCAAATTGACATCTATTAATCATTAAATTTTAGCATTTACATATATTTAAGTGATGTGACATTTAATATTATTGGCATTTGAAAAAAGAACCTAAAATAAATTTCATGCTAATAGAATTTATTGATAAAATAAATATCAAATACTCGTTAACAAATATATAAATGATAATATTTTGCATGTTATTTTTAAATTTTTATTCATACATTTCATGTCAGTAAATATTACATAGTTAAATGGTGACAAGTAAATGGGAAATGTAAAAATATAATGAACAATAAATATTAAATTAACAATATGACTAAAATTTTGTATTTTAAAAAATAGAAGAATTAAATGTTTCTATTTTAAAATAGAGAAAAAAATTATAATTTAGTCATATTATATAATATAAATATATATGAGGAATCATTGATTCTAAAAGTAAGTTTATCTTAATAACTCATGTTCTACATCAAATTTCAACAATTTAATTGTTAAATTAAATTTTTTTAATGTATAGATCGAATTTGTAGATTTTTTTAAAATTTAAAAACTATTTAATATTATAATTAATTTAAATTAATATATAATCATAAAAATATTTTATAAATGAACTTGAATTCATATAATAAAATATCAAATAATTTTTATTTTTATTTTTAAATTTATAAACTTAATTTATATGTTAAGAACTTTTAATTCAATGATTAAATTATTAAAATTTAATGTAAAATATGTAATATTAATTTTCTATATAATAGTTGGGATGCTTATTGTAATAATATAGTTACAAAATTAATCAAAGAGTTAAATACAAATAGTTAATATGTTAAATTCAATCAAATCATTGGGACAATATTCGATTCAGGTCCTAGAAAAAAATAATTTTTTATAAAATTTTATTTATTTTCTAATTAAATTAAATTAATTTAAGATAAAGTCTTAAAATATTAGTAAAATATAATAACAAGATTAACTAAAATACAATATTTAAATGATGAATTCAATTGTTTATACTTTATATAGCATAAGATTGTAAATTGTTTTATGTATGTGGCGATTCTATCCTTTTTAGTCTCACATCACGTCATATTATGTGATTAAGTTACCGTGTGGGTTTGTTTTGCCTTGAAGCAACAAAACTCAACATGTGACGAAAATTCTATTGTTGATGAGTAGTGATGAGTGAGCATGTGCTAAACTATCTTTATACGGAAAGAAAATATCTTTATTCAGAAGCTAAATCACTGGTTTATCATACTCTCAAAACCACCAACTATCTTGTTTGCCCCATTTGCCTTATTTGCCTAGGCATCATGCATACTTTAATTAAAATTCTACATTTGTTTTATAACTTGCAAACTTTGAAAGATTACAAAAAGATAACTTAGTCTCAGCAACGATGCCACCTCAACTTGAATAGCAAACACGTGTTCCTATTACTCAGGATGGATACAACCTCTTTCTCAATCATAGCCCATTGTGTTTCCTAAAACCACCGGTTTACTTCCCCTGGTTTCCTCAAAACCTATGTCCATTTCCACCTGTTTGTAACTTTTCTATTCCCATGCATGTGTCCCTCTATATAATATATATAAGGGAAATCTTCCTTTCATTTCCCCATTCATAAATCATACTTGGTGTCATTCATTTTCTCTCTACAAAACCCACCTACTACAGTTAAGAAGAACTACAAGATCACAAGATGAGTTCAGCAATTAAAGCTTGGACCGTTGCAGCTAGCGTTGGAGTTGTGGAGGCCTTAAAAGACCAAGGTATCTGCAGGTGGAACCATGCTTTAAGATCAGTTCAACAGCATGTCAAAAGCCACGTTGATGTTGGTTCATTCTCTCAGACAAAGAAGCTTTCTTCATCCTCTTCTAGTTCTTCTGCTATGCTCTTCACAGGGCTAAAAAAGGAGAAGGCTAAGCAGTCAGAGGAGTCATTCAAGACGGTTATGTACTTAAGCTGCTGGGGTCCCAATTAGATATCATTGGCCCCATAAGAAAATATTCCTTTTCTTTCAATTCAAGGAATCATGCTTTGTCACAAGTGAAGATGAGGGGTCAGATTTCTGTGTTTAGTAATGAAACAACTCTTGTCTTTGTGTCATTCCTTGTGTAAATTTTGATAAATGATACTACAGTGTTCAGTGTTCGCAATTCCCAGCTTTTATTTGTTTTGTTTGTGTTTCCAATTCTTCCTTCCTGTGAGGGTAAAAAGGATCAGTTTGGATTAGAATTGTCTGCTCAATTCTAGCAGTAAACAAGTAAATGGAAAGAAGATTAGTATACAATTGGCAATAAAGATTAACAAACGAACTTTTCATATGACAAACTCAAGCTCGACTTGGTTTGTTTCTAAAATTAAGATGGTTAGATCTAACTGATTAATTGGCTTACACATGGATAATTAACCTTAAAAAGTCGTGTGTTTAATGTTTAGTCAACATGTACAAACCAACACATCCACTGGTCTTTACCTTCAAAAGGATGCATGCTTGTGGTGTTTTGTATCCGAGATAGCTGTTGTCTTGTTTTCAATCTTTATTCCAATAGAACCAAAAAAACAAGTTAATTAAATTTAAAACAAGTTTTTTTTTAATGTTATAAAAGTGATTAGAGCCATATAAAGTTACAGTTGAGTGGCATGAAAATATTGTGTAGTATTATTTCAGAGTACTTATCACACTATTTTTAATATATCTTCTTTTATTGTTTAAAATATATTGAAAATTATAAAATTACAAGTGCATATTATGTTATTGAGATTTTTCTAATTGTAATCTCCTGTGTAATTAATTATCAAGCTGGGCCATGATGAATTGGAATGAGCCCAGCCCAGTATAAGATCTGGTCCTGCAAATACATTCCTTAAGCAGGAGCAGGTAGAGAGGGGTCCAAGCTTTGAAGGAATTGCTTCATTATGTCGCATAGTGTTACCTGCTCAATATAAGTAGGTACAAGTATTTAAAACCGAATCAAACTGTGTCAATAAAAAAATAACCAAACTAATAACTTTTTTATTTAACTGCAATCAAACTAATAACTAAAAAATTGAAAATTGAAAAAACTACAAATTTTTTAGTTCAATTTTTAATTTTTATGGTTAAAATCCAACCAAATAAATTCTTTGAACCTTCAATATACTTATACTAAGATTTTAGTATGTTTAGCGTGTAAAATAAATATTTATTTTATACAACCAAAAAGTTATAGTAAATAAACATTACTAAATATATAAATTATAGTATAATTAAAATTTTTAATTAATTAATCTTTTATGATAAAAAATTATATTATAATACTATTATAATATAATCACAGTCTCATGTTATTAAATAAGTACAGATACATGTGTTTATAAATATACAATTTTTTTTATTAATAAAAGATCTTTTGAAAGATAACAAATAAAAAAAATGAGAACTTAAATTTAAATTGTAGAATCCTACTGTGTATTCACAGATACAACATCATTTTCAATAATTGATGTTCCTTTTAAAAAAATATTTAAATTATAAAACACAAATATTTTTTTTTTCTGACCTATTACTTGTAATTACGTAAATGTGATCATCTAAAAAAAGTTACGTAAATTCCATTTTTAAAGGCTCAATAGAACTCAAGTATTGTTCCAATTGATTTTATTAGTTCTTAAATTAAAAAGAAAAAATAATGTGATATAAAAAGAAATTGGAAAAGCTGAATATTACTTTTTGGCTAAAAGTGCATCCCAACCGTGAACATACTCATATGCAGAAGAGAAAAGTAACTTTGTATTGCAAAAACTGTTGGATTATTCCCTGGCAGATTATTGATAGAGGTTGAAATAATTACCAATTCTTCATAATGATTTTTGTATCTACAAGAAAAGAGATAAAGATGCCTTATGCAACCTCAAGCGTGTGGTTCAGCAGTACGGTTGATCCACGCTTAAGCAAGGTCAGGGGTTTGAATCTTGCCTTGTGTATGCAGCCGCGTTAAATCTTGGGATTAGCTATCCCACCTTTTGAGGTGCCTCTAACGTAGTGAGGAGATTAGTCACTGCTGTCGGGGGTGAATACTCTAGGGACGAACAAAAAAAAGATGCCCTTCTGCAAGAGGGCCACATGGGAGGACCAGTTTGTTTTCTTGTGTTGTCATTCTTAATGACACCACCAACTTGTAATGTTCTAACATCATACCATTTTTAAACACCTCTAACCCTTCCTCTATTCTTTTCAACCACACTCTGATTCGATCAATTCCAGGGATAAGAAAAGAAAATTGACATGTCAATTTTGTAAAAGCATATATCCAAAGGCTTTTTCTATTTTCCCCATATTTGTCACCTTTTGTGGTTTACATTTCAAGCCAAGTCGATTATCGACACTGATTTCGTTTTTGTTCTTATCTAAATTGCTTTTTGTTAAAACGACCGAAACCATAAAACCACCAACCTTTTCTGTGTTTCTGTTTACCAATTGAGTTTGCAATTACCATAATACAATATTTTTATTAGCAAAAACAAATTACTCCTTAAAGTTATTCACCAGAAAAGTAGCAAAGTAGAGAATGACAAAATCATAAGGGTATTACACTTTTTCAGTAAAAAAAAAATAATAAAAAAAATCTACTTTTATTCCTTACAGTATCTTGAAAGCACTTAGCATTTTACTTAAAAAAAGATGGATACAACTTTATTGTAGCAGTTGTTGAATCATTTTGCAGACAGTTACAGATCAATTTAAGTAATGCAGATTAGGAAGCAAATAAAAAAAGAAACCATAGATTCTCAAATAATACTTGTTTTGTTAAGATATATATAATATATCCCAAATTGTGAATAATTAATCAATTTTAGTAACATATTTTTGGGAAACAAATTGAGTAATTACTTGGGAAATGAAAAGGTGGGGATGGCAAATCTTATGTGAAATCTCAAAAAGAAGTTGCAAATGATTGCAGAGAGGGTAGAATCAAACCAACTGTAAAGCCCGGGAACCCACACACAGTTGGACCTCAAAGCCATATATCAAATACAGAAAACTATATCACTCAAATCCGAGTTCTTCAAGAAATGTTTAGGAATGAAATAGGAGATATGAAAAATTAAATTATCATTTTCTTGATTGTAGAGTTTAAAGGCAAAATAGACAAGTGAAAGTGAAATGCTATACCCAAAATTCGGATATTCAAAATATAAGAGATCAGATGGCATATAGTAAATTCCATATTCTCATGCTCTAATTGCTTTTCACATCAATTATTATAACTAGCAAATATTCATGCATTCTACGGTTTTTATACGATACATATGAATATAAAAAAAATTATAAATTGAAAAATATTCAAACTTTATTAAATTATTGATAAAGAAATATAAATTATCATACAAAGGTCTATGTATAAAATTTAATTTAAAATGAATATAGTCTTGTTTAATACTAATTTATAAATATCTGTTATATTTAATGTTAGTTGAAAATTTTTAAATATTGACCAAAATAATTGAAAATATTATATACTTTATTAGATTAGTATTTAAAAATATTAATTTAATATAAATAAATTATAAGCCAAATTATATTTAAAATGTATTTTGATTTTCTAAATTTTAAATTTAGATCAATTTGATTTTCCTAAAATAGTGACCATTTTTAATTTTAATACACCAATCTTTAAATCTCCTTTTTATTTATTTAAAAAAATAAAATTTGTTTCATTAAGTTCATTCCCCATGAAAATTATAGAATTTAATTCATGTTCCAATAAAAAAAGACTATGAATATGAAAACAATAGAAAATAATTTTATATTAGATTTTATATCAATTATTAATTTAATAATCCATTAAAATATTTTTTATGAAAAATATATTTAATATGATGAATATATTTCCATCATAGAACTGATGAAAATCATTTAAAAATACAACTTTTAAAAATAATTATTAAAAAAAAGTAGTAAATTTAGCATATATAAATAGATTGTGTGTAAAAGAAATAACAGCAGATTCTAATTAAATTAAAAAAGAAAAAAAAAGTTAAAATAAGTGTCCTGCACTACCAAATTACCCCAATCATAAAGGTACTAAGAACCACCATTTTGGACAAAACATGAAAAAGTTGTAAGTCACAAAGAACGAAAGGTCACGTTCAATCTTCGTTTTGCTGAGGCAAACTACGTTAAAGAGCAAAGACAACCCAACAAGGCTATCTGATCTGATACAACACTAGTGCCAAAATCCATCTTCACACAAACACAAAAGCTTCAAACTTTGCCTCCAATTCAGCGACCCACTTGCCGGAATCCCATTTCCCGGCCGAGAATGGCGCTGGAGAGTGACAAAACGGGTTCTGATGGGAAAGTTTGGAGCTTTTGCAGCATGCCATTTTGGCAAACAACTCATGCTTCTTCATCTTCTTCTTCAACTTCTTCTATGCATAATAGTGTTCACCATCAGAGTCAGATTCTTCAGTCTCTTGATAGATCCACTCATCCACCTTCCACCACTGTTTCTTCCGTGGCTAAGTCTCTTCTCCCAACAAGGAGAAGGCTCCGTTTGGATCCTCCCAACAAGCTCTACTTTCCTTGTATGTCTCTCATTATTAATCTTCTTTGCTTTTTGGCATCAGATTCTGTTTTCTCTTTTGTTACCTTAACCAATTCAGACTCTGCTTCTTGTGGCTTGTTTCCATTTGATTGCTAGTCAGTGGATTGTTCATGACTAATGTGCCCATTTTTTAGTTTATTTTTTTGTATTTGGTCCTATGAGTTTTAGTCCGACACATCCATAAAAATTAAGTTTTGGTCCCTAACACAAAGACCATAGAAGAATTTCTGGCAGTGATAATCCACCATAAAAAAAGTATGTAGGAAGGAACTAAAATCAAAATGTACAATTTTCTTCATTAGAGACTAAAACAAGAAAACAGGTATAAGGAGCAGGTGAATAGTTTAACCCTTTTTTTGCTTGTATGTTTTGTTGTAATTGGTGTAGGATCGTGGATGCGGTGTGGAGTTTGCATTGGATGTTAGTTTTGTCTTTTGTCTGATATGATGTGTGACTTTGTTTTGAAGATGAACCTGGTAAGCAAGTTAGGAGCGCCATCGCAATTAAAAACACTTGCAGGTCTCATGTAGCTTTCAAGGTGCGGTGCATATGGCTACTGTTGTTTTATTCTCGTGTTATTGAATTCAGAAAGTTGTATTTGACAAGTAACATTGTCATGTTGGTGTTACACATAAGATAAAATTGGAGACTAATTGTGCTTAGTTTGGTTGGGTTGGAAGTTTTGAATGTTGCCGACACTTGTTGTCAATGTGTGTTGACGTTATTGGGAAACATTTATTTAGCTGTGTTTCAGCTTTCTACAATGTGGAAATGTGAGGTCAGAAAAGTTTCTTAGCTGGACTGGAGAAACATTTCTTTAGAGAAACTATAATATTTTTGAAAATTTGGGGTTTTTCATCAAGACAGATTCAAACTCTTAGAAATTTGCTACAATTAGATGATGTTAGGATAGGAAGTGTAACATGTTGAACATGACCATTTTCATATTTGCTTTCGCTGAATATATTTTATAGTATAAGTACTTATGGTTGTGTATTGACTTCAGTGAAATAATTATATCAATTTGTTTGATTGATCTATTTATCCTCTGTTAAGTTAACTACTAATATTGTCATTTTCTTTTATCTTAGTTTCAAACAACTGCACCCAAGAGTTGTTATATGCGCCCTCCAGGTGGTATTCTTGCACCTGGTGAAAGTATAATTGCAACTGGTAATTTATCCTTCCAAACTAGTTTTAAACAAAAGTAGTTGAATGCTTGCAAGTTGGGAAGTTGTCTTACAATTGTGTCATGTACTTGACAGTATTTAAGTTTGTGGAGCCACCAGAGAACAATGAGAAACCAATTGTTGATCAAAAGAGCAGGGTTAAGTTTAAAATCATGAGCTTAAAAGTGAAAGGCGAAATGGACTATGTACCAGAACTGGTAATGTGTTATCGTCCCTTTTTCATTGTGTCTGGCATCATCTTCATGCTTCATCCATAATGCTTTTAAATACTGATCACAGTTGTACCATGTAATTCTTCACGCAGTTTGACGAGCAAAGGGATCATGTAGCAGTAGAGCAAATTTTGCGTGTGGTTTTTCTGGAACCCGAACGCCCTACCCCTGTAAGACTAATATACATGCTAGAAAAATTAAAATTAGTGATGGAAGAATTCAACATAAATTTAAAAAATTCCATCACACCGCCAGAACTTTTCGTTGCAAAATTTGATCATTTATTCATTGTTTTTTGTAACTTATATCTCAAAAGTGTTGCATGGGCGAAAATTTGTGTGGTTTTACCAAGTAGGTTGTGCTTGATCATACATAATTAAGAATTAGTTACTAGTAAATTTGTTGCACATCATATTCACAATGTTTGTGAAATGAACTATTAGTACTATTTTTCTTCTCTAATTTGAAACATGGTTTTTCTCAAAGGCTATGGACAAACTTAAACGCCAGCTGGCGGAGGCCGAGGCCGCGTTGGAAGCAAGAAAGAAGCCCCCAGAGGAGACAGGTCCTAGAGTAGCTGGAGAAGGACTTGTTATAGATGAATGGGTGAGGCACATCAATCATGTTTTTCTCCCATTTTGTGATTGGAACTATATGGTATCATTTCATTTTGTCTCATTCATATTCATTTCCTTTTGTGTAGAAAGAAAGAAGAGAAAGATACCTGGCCAGGCAGCAGGTTGAAGTGGTAGATTCAGTGTAAAATATTTGTTTCATTTTTTTGGCTTGTCCTTAATGTTCACCGATTTGTATGTTCAGAAATTGAATTCCTCGGCCACTGATGTGTCAAATGTGGTTGAGTGACCTAGTGAAAGTGCTCTAAATAGATATTGTGAAAGCATTTCTTTGTTCTATTTAGGTAGCATGTTTGTGGTGTTAGATGTGATTGAATCAATGATTGGTGGGTGGTACTTAATTATACTTCTGCATCAGCTCTTGTAATTTGTAGATAGATATCTACAAATGAAATTGATCTTAGCATCATTAATGTTGTATTTTCATGAAACTATTCCTGTGGATGGATCTGTCTCAGATTGTATGTTGGTGTAGCTTCTTTAGTCTATACAACAAATGTGGGTGCGGGAGTAATATTTTGGTGGTAAACTTTATCCCTAATTCAAATCGTTCTTTCACTTAAAAAGTTTGGTGGTTTGTGCGTCAATTTTGAAAAGAATAAAATTTAGGATTAATATTTCTATTTGTTATTTTCTTTATATAAATTGATGTCTTACCTTTCTAATTAGTGTCATGATTTAATGTTAACTTTTATTACTCAAGTTCTTAAAGGAAAGCTTTAATTTTAACAAAAAAAATTCAAAAAATAATAAGTTTAACGATTTTTCTAATGTGTATTTTGGGCATATTTTAACTATTATTAAAATTCAATATCTATTATCTTTTTTTAGTATATTTATTATGTGAGGGAGTAAATAATAATAAATAACATTAGTTCTGATTTTTAAAACTAATTTGATGTCATTTTTAACCATGTCCTTGCATTTGCTTTTTTTACTTCCAATTAAAACAATAATGAAACAGATTTTAATAATATTTCACTTTAAAGTTTTAGACATTATTTTATGATTTTTTAACTCTATTATGTTTTTGTTGTTGCTGGTTTTATTATTGTTATTGTGAGGTATGTTTCAAATTATATTGGTGTTATAATATAGTGTGGTATGTTTTTCATTTTCTAGTATTATATTGGTGTCTATGAATAATTTTATAAAAATTACTTTTTTGTTTTGATGAAAATAAAAAATAACAATTAAAAATTAAAAAAGAATAACTAACATGTACAAAAATTAAAATAAAATTATTTTAAATATATTTTTACTCCTGATAAAATAAAGTGTTTTAATTATTTGTATAATAATATTTTTTTTTTAATTTTTATTCTTTTAAAATTTAAATTCATTATTTTTTTAATAGTCATTTTTAAGATATATAACACATTTTAAATTTTATAAAAAAAAATTTACATATATTGCATACAAATAAAATATTACATATAATATAAGTATTATTTGAGATAACCATATTATTTTTAATAAAATTTAAATATATTTTTAATCATTTAAATTTAAAATAACTCTTTTTAATCTTTCAAATTTAAAAATAATATTTTTATTTTTTATAATTTTAAAAAATATTTATTTTAATTCTTATATTCAAATTTTAATTTTATTAAAAAAATTATTAAATACTATCACATAATATTTTATTTATTAATATAAAATATTGTTTTGATTAAAATTTGTTTCATTATTATTTCGATTGGAGTAAAATTGTAAATGGAAAGATAAGATTAAAAATAACATCAAATTATTTTTAAAATCAGAATTAATATTATTTATTATTATTTATTCTCTCATATAATAAATACACTAAAAAAAGATATTGAATAATAAATTTTAATAATCGTTAAAGTGGATCCCATAACACAAATAAAAAAAGATCGTAAGTTTAAAAGCACTGCACTTAAAGAATGCGGTTAAGTACATTGAGGCCAGGGAGAAACCGGTGAATAGGACAAAATAGCAACATTTTTTATCGATTTTTCTAATGTCAGTAATGTGCAATGTTGCCTTGGATCACAATGCGGTGGATCGGGTATGGATCTGTTTTTGTTCTTGCAAGTCAAACTTATTCCTGTTTCTGTACTGTATTTATTAGGTATATAATTTTTATTCTCATCCTCGTTCCCGTTGGATATTAGATATACTCGTACTCATCAAAATTATTATTTTTTTATAAGAAAAAATAAAATATTTTTAAATTATTTTTTTATTATATTATAATTATAATTAAGTTGTTTCTCTATCTTATATTATAATAAATAATCACACATAATAAAATATTAAAACTCTTTAACATAATTAAATTAGAAATAAATATTAAATTATGAATGAGAACGGGGACAGTACAAGACGAGTAAGTATATACCCGTACTTATATTCATACCTGATTTAATATATCAGATTTTACCCATACCTATATCCGTACCTGGTTAAATCGAATATCCTCCATCAAAATTGGGACGAGTTCGGATATTATCCACGGATACGGATATATTTATTATCTCTAATTGCGCTTATGAAATAGCAATAACACAAAATAGCAACATTGCCTTCATTAAAATACCCTGGGTTACCATTTGCAATGTTGCATCATTGATGCTTAGTCACCAAACAAACATGCCGTGACGAACAAATTAAAAGACAAAGATGATTTCTTTTTGGCCACGTAGTCAGCACATAAGATTTATATAAACATTATAATTGCAGATAATTATTATTATGTGACATGATTTTAATTGCTTACAATAATTTAAAATAAACTTATAAAGAGAAACTGTATATAAACATTTTTGTTTTGAAAATTATCGTTTTGAGGTTTTTAATTTTCAACAGGCAAGAGGTGATCCTTTTGATGTCTTTTCTTCTTCTTTTTTTATCAACCCTTTTGATGTCTTTATGTAGTAACCATTTATGATTGGATTACAAAATTATTTAAATCTTTACATGTGTATGATATCACCGTATTTCACGTCGGTTGTTCATTTAACTACAAAATTATATTGATGATATTTATTTTTTAAAATATTTTCTTAATCAATTACTTTTAAAAAATATATATATTAATTTACTTTTCTTATATCCAATCACTCAAAAAATAAGAAAAGGGAAGGAAGAAAAAAAGTTTTCGAGATCACCACATAACAAACTCAACCTTAGATTCTCAACTCTCAAACTCTGAATCCATCAATCTATTACTTTTACATAACTAAGGAAAGGATATAGAAGGTGTTTGACGAATAAGAAATGGAGAAAGATCTCTTTAGTTCTAAAGCCTACCTCTTTAATTTTCCTCTAACTTTCTTTAAGATATTAACTTATGATGTTCACATTTTAAAAAGAAACTTTAAATATCCTCTCATAAACTTGGTCAACTTGATTCTAACTAAAACAGTCTCATAAACAATTTACCCTCAGAGTTATACAACAACTATAAACACACCATATCTACAATTAAACAAAACGTATCATAAAATATTTAATTAAAACATATAAAGCATACAATGTTACATTAGTCACTCATGTAGGCACAAAATCGTGACCCACCCAAACTTTAGTATTTTTTTTATCCATTAGAATTTACATTGATGACATTAAAATTTGAATGTAAGACATTGTACATACTATCTCAATTACCTCACTACTAGACTAATTCTAATAATTCAAACTCGTAGTTTCTAAGAAAATAAAATGTAATGATGGGTTTCACAAATGGGCCATAAATTAAAAAAGAAAAATGATTTTAAATGCTTTATAACAGTTTGATTTTGTTTGAAAAAAATATTTAGTCCATAATGAATTGATAGAATTATTTTACTTTTTTCTTTGACACATGACACTTATATTTAAAATAAACTTAATAAAATAAGATTATTTTTAAATAAAGAAATATAACTCCTTCGAATCAAATTAATCACATAGAAATAAAATCACACTTCTAATTATGATCTTATATCTTATGCTTAAAAAAATTAAATTCCAATCTTTAATTAAAAAAATAAATATCAAATCACTTAAACTACTCAATTTTAATACAATTATTTTATACACTTAAATCCTAAACACTTAAAATAAAAATAAAAAAATTTTGGTAAGATGATTATTTTATACTTTGGTGCTTGTGACATCTTTTCACTCTAAGTACTGATTTTCCAAAACCATGCTAAAAAAATAAATTTTTGAAAAGTATAAAGTTACAAATAAAAAATGTAACAAGGTAAAAGGTGTTGCGGGTTGCATCAATTGTCCTGTGGCGGAGGCTAGGTGGACCAAGTCACTATCAAATCATGGCGCTTGGGCTGCTACACTCTTAAGTAAAAAGAGTTGCGCCCTGACTATCAGCTATAGCTTTTGGCTTAGTGGTAAGCGCTCGATCCAACAATTGGTATCAGAGCCAAGGTCATGAGTTCGATACCCAGCGGGGCAATTGCTGAGGAGGAGATTTTGTTAGTCACTTAGCCTCAATTAACTTAAGAGGGGGGTGAATTAAGTTTTCTAAATTTCTTCTTATAAAAAAAAACTTTTCCAATTACTTCTTTATCAATTTATTTCCTTAGACAAATTTGTATGTAAAGAATGAATGATGATGCAAACTACACAATTATAATTAATAACAAGAAATTAAAAGTGTAGCGAAAGAAGAATTGCAAACTTGATTTTATACTAGTTCGGCCAATCCTGCCTACATCCAGTCCTCAAGTCTCCCACTTGAGATTTCCATTACTCTTGTAAACCTTACAAGAAAATGAATCCTCCAACACCTCGGAACTCCCTTTCCTTGTGTTGAGATTCAAACACCAACAAGGAGAAAAACTCTTTCTCCTTTACAGATCCAATGATCTATTAAGTATTACAGAATGACTCTCTTGAAGAGTGGATAATACACTCTCATGATCTTTGATGAACTCTTTAGAGATTTTGCAAATGATTTTGGCCAAGTGATTTGTAAAGATTATTTTCACAATAGAGTTCGTCACCTTTCTCTGAAAAATTATAGGTATTTATAGACAATTGTTTCTTAGGTTATGTTTTTTCATGAAGAGTTGTAACTCTCTATAATTTTTCAAAAAATAGGTTCTGGTAATCGATTACCAGACTTGGTAATCGATTACAACGGTTAAAGTTCAAAATGATTGAAACGTTGTATAATTTAAATTCAAATTTTGAAGTTTTATCTTCTGGTAATCGATTACAAGGGTCTGATAATCGATTACCAGAACACAATTTGAATTATGAATTTTGAACTTTAGAAGTTTTCTTCTTCTGGTAATCGATTACAAGGGATGGTAATCGATTACCAGAACATGTTGTATTGTTACACAAACTTTTATGTAGAAAACTTCATCTCAATAATTTCTTTCACAAATCTCTTTTAAGAAATGATTTGAACTATTCTTTAAAGCTTTTGTTAAGTCTTTTGAAAATATTTTTACTTACTTTCAAAAGATTTAAAACTTGTTTAAATTTAAAGAGATTAATTTGAGATTTTTGAAAACTTATTCTCAAAGCTAAGCATACTTGTAATTTCAAAAGATTTTTTTACATACTTAGCTAAGTTGACAAGACTTATCTATGTACCAATTGAGATCTTGTTCTTGCATCAACTTGCTTTAGTTCAACCTTGATTCTTCTTCAATGCTTTATAATCACTTTGGCATCATCAAAACATTTGTGCATATTTTTTTTCACAAAAGGAAATTTTTATCTTTAACTTGAAATATTTTATATTCCTCCTTTTTTTCGTTGAACCAAAGCCACCATTGGTTCATATATGCATTTCTTCTCCAATCAATACAATATTTTTCTTGAAATATCGAATCAAGCCACCACTAAATTTTTGTGACTCTCCAACTTTGAACTTTCAACATCTCTATCTTCAGCTTAATTGTTCTCAGCTTTGTTGTCTTCTCCGGTCACATCCACAACTCATGTTTAGGAATCATCTTTTCCATCAACTTTGTCTTGCTTCTCATTTCACTGTTGATCTGAATATGAGTATAAGATGGGAGTAGGACACTACTAACATACATAAAAAAAAAAAAAAAAAAAAAAGATGAAAATGAAACTTCGTCTTTATTATAATAAAACAGAAAGGGAGGCTAGAAAAGGTAACTAAGGTACCCTACAATAACAAAACTTAATAAATATTATCTGTATTTTTAATTATAAGTAATAAATTAATTTTTTATTTTAATTATATCTAATAATTAAATGGCTTTATTTTTATCATCTTTTTAAAATTTCTTTACTATTTTATAATTATTGTATCATATAAGTTTCCTAAATAATCAAAGACTATCTTACTCCTTTCATAACGATAAATAATCTATATATATTTACTAGTATCAAAGATCAACTAAAAAGTAATGTTTAACCATGTTATAAAGTCATTAATGGGAGTCTCCGAACCTCTTTATTCCATTTCATTTCAATAACATATTTCTTTAGTATAAATATATCTTTATTTACACTCAAAATTAAGACTTCACCCAATTCATAAAAATTATTTCATCTTACATAAAATAATAGAGAACTTAATTCATAACCATAAAATTATAAAATTTTCACTTTTATTTTTGTTATTATTAACTTATAAATAAATTTTGAAAGTTCTTTCAAATCCTAACAAATTGAAATTAAATAAAAAAATCTAATTATATAAATTATTAATTTACATGTAAGTCGATTCATGATTCAAACGAAACAAATTATATACAATTCAAATTTAAAGTATTTATTTATAAAATTTAATTTTTGACTCAAACTTAATCTATTTAATTTATAAACTAAATTTAATAAATTAATTGTAAATTAAATTTTAAACTATTTTTTAAGTTAATTGGATTAACAATGATCCAAGGACTTTCTCTTGGAGATAAGATGATGAATTAAAACCTTCATTTTATTGTATTGTGAGGAAATCTTATCCGTTAACAATAAGATCGTGGCATAAAATAAAGAAGATCGAAAGAAAGAGACATAACGTGAAGTTGGTAAGTAGTTGTCGGCTTTTAATTGGTCCACTACGTATGACTTATCCATATCTCTTCCGATAAGCCCGCCACCTGTTACTGTTTCCACAAACATTTCTTCTCACTCCATTGCTTCATAGTTCATAAGCATTTAAACTTTTTTTTTATTATTCTAAATGATATAAAATTGTAAATCCCAAAATTCGTTGTTTAGAAATTTAATAATATATTAAAAAGACCTTTGATAAAAAGATATTATATATATCCACTTGAATTATACCTTTATTTTGAAAGGAAATAGTTTCTATTTTCGCCAAGATATAATTTTAGTGAAAAATAAGGGTTTGATCATACAAGACAATATTATAATTTGAGATTATTTAGAGGATATAGGTTTATTTATATATAAATTAGAGTGGATAAAAATTATGTATAATACTTTAGATGTTTTTATATTGTTTTAAATAAAAATTGTAGTTTATTTTGTGGTTGATAAAATTAGTGTGTAAACTTGTTATAAATAAAAAAATAAAAATAAAAAAGCCTTAGTGTATAAACTAGTTGACAACTTATAAACTAAAAGTTAAGAGTTGAAAAATTAAAATTTTTTAAGTTAACTGATTAAATTGAAAATATTTAATAAAATTAACTTGATGATAAATGTAAAATGACATAAAATAATAAATTTAATTATTTGAGGCAGCAAAAATTTAAAAATAAATTAGTGATGATAAAAATAAAATAAAATAGCAAAAAAAGCTAATATATATCTTAATTATAAGTTAGTTTATGAAATCTATAACCTAATAAAACGTACTTGTATACTAGTTAAGCTTCAAACACAATCTTATTATATTAGTTATTAAAGTGAAATTTAAATTTAATTGGTGAATAATATAAAAATATTTATGACATTATACTTGCCTCGGTAGAATTTGTGGTTATTAGAGTCTAGAATCTTTGAAGTAATTGTCCCAAAAAAAAAAAAAAAGTCTTTGACGTAATTTTTTAATATTTTTTACGTACATTTCCCTTTTGGGTGAATTTGTAATACAATAATATAAACTAATTCTTTGTGGAAATAAAAATTATTTAGAGAAATATATTTAATAACAAATATTCTTTTATACACACAAATCTCATATTCAAACACATCGAGCTACATGTTTTAACGTGTATCGTGTACTGTATCGTGTAATATGGTTAAGTGATAAACATGCGCACCATATTTCTTCTTTATTTATATTATTATTTGTTAAAAGATATCACGTAAATCGGTAAAAGTGTTAAAAAAATATTTTAAAATTTTCAGTTTGGTATGATTTATTATTTCTTTTTTATTTATAATAAATATTTAAAAATTAAACAAATAAGATTATATTTGAAAATATAATCATTTATATTATTTTAGTTTTAAATAAAAAATTTCGTAATTAAATAAATTTGCAATCCAAAAAATTCGACTTAGAATCCTTATTTTTTTACTAGCATGTTTTTCTTCAAAAAAATAAAATAAAATAAACATAATAGAGTACACTTAATTTATTAAATCTATTTTATCTCGTGTATTGTACTTGGACACAAATATTTTTTATGTAATTAAAATTAATGATATATAAATTATATTATAAATAAAATCGTGATAAGTAAATTTGTTGGAATTAAGTTACTCTCTTGTTTTATTAAATTTCAATAGTTTAACCTATTAATATTTTGATTTTATTTCAATATCCATGCATATTGATTTTAGAAAAAAAAATTGTAATTAAGTGGATTATAGTTAACGTTACTTGTATTTATAAAAATATTAAAATGAATTTATTTAATGAAGTGCATTTTTAAAAATATTAATTTTCTGAAATGTAGTTTATTTAATAAAATTAATTTAATAGTTAGATCATGCACAAAGACTTTAAAATGTGTAACTATTTGATAGGGTTTAATTTTCTTCAGCAAAGTCCCCAAAACAATACTCTATTTGATAAAGTTACTCACAGAGTAACCTAATTGTCACCTTGAAGTCTTGAAACACGTAAATTATGTTATAAATTTACAATATATAAAACTATGAGTTTTAGAAAATTGTCATTGATTTTATTTAAAATATGTGTTGTTATGTTAATTGTTATTTGTTGAGATATTATGAAATTAAAGAATTTCTTATGATTTTTAGGTAGTTGAGAGATTATCTAAATAAAGGTCTAATTTGATCTTAAGAAAGAGTATATAAAGTTTTTTTTAGATTTGAGCCTCATAAACTTATTTATGAGAAAAACCTCTAAAGAGAACTAGAAAGATGCACTATAGAATCCGTAAGTTCTCTTCATTTCCGAATCTTCTCTATTGAGGGTGATTCTTTCCCCAAGTCTCATTCTAGTTGTTTTTGTTAATTTAGATTAGTAGAACTAGGAATCGAGAGTTTTGAGTCGTGCAAAGTTTCCGAGAAAGCTCAGAGTTGTCTTTTATTTCCTTCTCTGATTCTAGACTTTAGGAGGTAAGGAAAGTTAAAAATTGTTTAATTGTTGATTTATGAAGTTGAATGTTATTTGATTTCATGAAGTTTATGGTTGTGTGGATGATTGAGATGGATTTGCACGTGTTAAGTTTTGTTGTTCTTGAACATGTGAAGTGAATTTGGTGAAATTGTTTTGGGGCGGCTGTGTGATGTTTATGAGGATGGATTTGAGTTGTATAAAGTGTATATCCATGTTAGCTCGTGTTTCATGTTGGAAATTTTCTAAATTTCAAGTGGCTTAAGCAAAATTCGTGGGTCAGCAAGTGTAGAATTCATTGTCGCGTCAAGCGTGTCTTCACGGCACTAAGTGTAATTCAATCAAAGGCACTTTATCTTCTTCATGTCGGACATAAGATTATTAGTGTCGAATGTATGGAGAGAGAATTGCCTCGAGTTGAACTGGCACCAAGTGTGGGTTGAATGGCGTCAGGCGTGAGATGAGAAAATTGGCTATGTTTGGATTGTCATTAGGTGCCAAAGGAGTAGCGTCGAGCATGAAAAAATAGAATTGTCTTAGGTTGGATTGAGACTGAACATAAAACTTTGCCACACCAAACATGAAGGTCTAAGGGGGCTCTACCTAATCCACATCGAACGTGAGTTGTATGACATTGAACATGAATGAGGTAGAGGGCTCCCTGCCTCAATAGCATCAGGTGGATAACGCTAAGTGTGGGTTGCTTTAAATCAATTATTTTATGATGAAATTGGTGAACATGTATAGGATAGTTGGATTTATTACATGTTGTATGATGATTAGGTTGTGTTGTATGTTGTATATTGATGTAAGATGATAAATTTCTAAACATTGATCTAGGGTAGTGTATAATGGATGTTATGGATGAAAGTTGAGTTGAGTTGTATGTCGTTTAGTTGAATAGTCATACTAAGAATTCTTTGACATTAAAGTTGTACTATGTTGATTAACTTAAGACTAGAGAAGAAGTTATTCTAAAGTTGCATATCTCATTGTGAATATATTATGTTGTGGTGCTCTAAGAGCCCATTTTATTTAAAGTCTTTCTTGAAAAGTTGATCCTTGAAGTGAATAGTTGAGTCTCTTCAGGATCTTAGTTGATGCGGTATCTAGGCGAGCTCAAGACACACTAACTACAAGCGACCACTGTTCATCCGTATGTAGGTAAGGTTGAGGCGTACTTGTATAAAACAACCAAATTAGAGTAAGGTACAAGGTTGACAATTAGAATCCTTAACTAATTATTATAACGGTATAGAATTTGAAGGGTAGTCGGCGGGCTAATCCTATAAGTGGCTTAGTTATGCTAGTTAATGTCGTGGTAGACTCACTCGCATTGTTTTACCCTGACATGAATACTAGATTTCCTAGTTTAAGTGATGACATCTGAGAAACTATGTTGATAAGGATTGGTATCTCAATTGGTAGTTGGTCTAGCTAGATTGAAAAGATCGGATTGTTAGTTTGGTAGAATCAAGTCACTTAGACTGTTCATTTGTGTTATAGGAGATCTCTATAGTTGAAATACGTTGCAACACATATAATTTATTTTTTGTGCATATGTGGTTGAGCTGTTGTGTTGTGTGATACATATGCTATGTGGTAAATGTTGATTTGAGTTGAATGATGGGTTGAAAATGATATGAATGTAGTTCATATTTCATGTTGCATATGATTACTTTGTGAACTTTAGCTTACTTTTATCTATTTTCCATGTGATTGAATTGTGATGATCATATTTGTTATAGGAGTAAAGCAATGATAAATTTGAGGAAATGCACTTTTGAGACCATTTGACAAATGATAATGTAGATATTTCTTTTGGTACTACTCTCGTGTAGCTGGGTTGTAGATATTGTTTGATTGATAATAGGAATATTATATTTAGTATTGAATAACTATATATGTGTGTGTATTCTTGCTTTTGCTTTAATGATTTCATGTTGTTATTGAACATTTTAGAGGACTATATACATATATTATGATATGTATGACCAAGTATTGAATGTATGGCAAAAATATATTATGTACTAATAGTTATTTTGCTATTAGTGACTAAGCTGTTAAAGGTAAAGATGATGGTGAATTGTTACACAATACATAATTTTAAATTGTAACATAAAGCAATTTTTAACTATTGATATTTTAAAAAAAATACTAAATTGTTTAAACATAAAATACAAAAATAAATGAATGGAATAAACGATTAATAAAATGAAGTATAGGAATAAAAAGAAATGAATAGTTGTCTTATATTATTATAAACCACGTATACGTATATGTTTCGTGTTTGAGTTCACTGATTAGATTGAAAAAAAAATTACACCAATTGATTGTCAAATTGGAGTGAACTACTTACTACCAAATCGACTCTATACAGTCAAGGATGAAATGACATGGTGTTTTCCCTTGAAGTCATTGACCGATGTAACCCAACAACAACAACCTCTTCTTGAGGAGGTACAACTTGAAGTAGAGGAAGAGGACACACAAGACTAATATTTCACCACACAACCAGATGTACATGTAGATAATGCTGATATCCTATCAGCCATTTAGTGTTATATGGTGGATAAGATGTATTATTGACACCTTCAGCGTTATCCAGATGATTTCCCTTCTCAGTAATTTCTTTGAACTTTCTTAGTATATGTTATGAATTTTTATTTTCAGTCTCCGAACCATATTTCTGTCTTTAAATTTATGTTATGTTATGAATTTTTTAATTTATAAACTACATTGCGACATTTTGTTGAACGCACGTATGTGGTTGACATTTTGGAACGACCCATTCTGAATCCAGAACGACCTATTCTAAAACTAGAACGGCCCATTTTGGTTTCAGAACCCCCCGTTCTGATGCACTCGTGGTGTGTTAATTTTGCATCTAGTTCTAGGTGCATTAAAAAAAATTTGGCATCCACCTATGCATCTACGTGGCATCCACTTGGCATCCACGTGGCCAATAGTTAATTCCGTTTAAATAATTTGGATGGAAGTCCGTCATTGCACTAATTTAAATTATTAGGGACCAAATTGAAACAAAAAATTAAAGTGGGACTAAATTGAAACAAAAAATATTATAAGGGACTAAATTAGAGTTTTAACCTAGAAATTAATCATTTAATAAAATTAGTAGATGTTTCACATTAATAACATAATTATAAAAATAAAATTTAATAAAGAATTTGAAATTCATATAATTATTTTTTAATTAAATCTCAGCCTATTTAAACGAACGTAAAAATTAGTGTTACCACTAGCACTATAATACATTCGATTAGTTAAAATTAAATAAAAAAACTATAAATCAAAATTGAAACTCAATAGTTATCTAGTAAAATGATTTTTTATTTATTAAAATGCCACAAAGAAAAACTTTCAAGTATCAAAGTCTCACTCCTCCCAAAATATTCATCGAACTGTCCCCATACATTATTACCTAAAAAAAAACTGTCCCCTTACATACAAAAACATGGGAACTCGGGTTGGGACCAACTTTTCAATGGTATTTTTTTAATTTTAAAAAAAATTATTTTAATTTTTACATAATTTTTAATTTATTAAAACATAAATTAAATTAAAAATATAGATTATTATCGTTGAAATTTGAAACATTTTTGTTCTTGAGTGACTAATTATTTGAGAATAATTAGTAACTACATTTTTTTTAGTTCTTTTAGGTACATTTTAGTATTATTAGAATATAAATAAAATTTCACATTAATAAAATAAAAAGAGAAATAAAAATTTATAAAACACACATATAGACTAATGATTGAGAAGCATCAAGAAGATTTATGTCCAAAATAGATAATATCTTACTATTATGGAATTGTGTAAAATAATTTTATAAAAATAACAAAGTTAAGGTAGCCAAAAAAGTGATAATGTGGTATACAAAAATAAATTTAGTTTAATGATAACATTATATACAAAGACAAATTCTGCTGAATGTGATAACTAAAAGTAAAATTATGAAAGTTTAAATCTTAAATATGAAATTTTAAACCATCTTTTAGATTTTTTCACGCTTTCAAATCATGACATTTATATCTCCATTATATTGTAATAAGTCAACTTTGTTGGGAAGTAACATGAATGAACCACGATAAATGTTATAAAAAAAATCTAAATTGTATAATGGATGAAAACAGGGTGAAGTAAATGTCAATTTAAATATCTATATCTCCATCTCTAAGTTCGTATTTTATACTTATCTTTATCTCTAATATTCATTAGATATTAAATTTGTGTCTCATCTATATTTTGTTAGATATCACATATATCTATATACATCTTGTATCGTTCAAAAATTAGTTAAATATAAAAATAATAATTTCTACATAAAGTAAAAATTATATTAATTAAATTTTGTTTGACATAAATTTAAAATAAAATAAAAATTACATAAATTAATTATTACTTGTATCAATACATGTACTTAATAAAATTAGATATTCTTTAGCAAAATGTTGAAATAGTATCCAATTATCACACTTTAAAGTTTTTTATGTGCTATTTTAATATATAAAAAAAGAAAGTAAAGTAAAACTTATAAAAGAAAATATAATATTTATTAAATTATAATGAATATTGAAAAATGTAAACGAGTAGGTTAGAAATTACATCACTAACATTTATCAATAATCTAAACGGTCCAAGATCCAACAGAAGCAAGGGCCCACCACAACAAAAACCACCATTTTCCTCACAAGACCCGGCGGAGCCTCTTCTCCGCCGAGAAGAGTGACGTGGAGGATAGGGCCGATGAGTCTCTCCGCAAAGTTATGTTCTTGGCTTGCTGGGGCCAGGGCTAGCATCCTCTGCTTCGCATCTTCCTACACTTCAATTTCCATCTTTTTTTACTTTTCATTTTGGAAATTGTAAGTTGTAATTTGTACACATCTTAATGGAATAATTAAGAAATTAACAACCATTATGGAAGCCCATACCAATCAACCAATGTGCTTGCTCCATTTTATAAAATTAATTTTGGACTCAGAATGCTGTTCTGATTTCTTAACTAGGATAGCAGATTTCTTGATGGTATTAGGATATTTGTTATTGGCGTCGATGAGATGATGATGAGTAACTGTACCTAATTGTTTATCTCAATTTTTTTTAAGAGTGTTATTATTTATATATAATTTTTTAAGTAAAACAATATTTTTTCGCTCTTACAATGTTACTTTTCTATCTTATTATTCTACAAATTTGTCGTACATATATAATTTTTCTTTTTTAAAAAGGTCAATAAGGTAACGTTCACGTGTAAATGTCCTTTAGTAGTTAACATTATGTTTGAATAAATATAAGAAGGAAAAAATAAGTTAATTTGTAAAAAAAAAAAAAAAAAAAAGAGAGAAGAAAATTACAAGAGCTTTTCTAAAAATTTATTTTTTAAATTAAGTTATTTTTAGTGAGTAAAAAATTATTTCATTTTTTTTTCTTCATATTCTAGTTTATTCAAAACATATTTTTAAGTTTGACTTAAATATATTTTTAGTTTCTTAAATTTTAAATAATTTTATTTTTTGTTTCTCAAATTTAAAATTGTTATTTTTAGTCTATTAGATCACTAATAACACGTTTGAAAGTAATAGATTGAGATAATTATGTAATATCAATCAAATTTAATATAATGTTTTTACTAACAGAAATGTCAATAAGTAAATTTTATGTCATAATATTTGATATATTTTTTAACAAAATTTGAATATAAGATCTAAAATAAGATTTTTTTAAAATTACAAAAATTAAAAAAAATTGATTTTAAATTTCAGAGACTAAAAATAAATTTTTCTTAAATTCAAAAGACTAAAACCATATTTAAACTTGTATGCTTTAATCAAAAGAAAGTTAAAAAAAGGGAGTTTCTTTATGGTAAGGAAGAAAAGTTATAATTTGACTAGTAAGATTTTAGAATTTTGAAATCGGTACATATCTTGTACCAATAAATAAATAAATAAAAATGTGTGGAATAAATTAAGTTAAGAGAAAAATATTTCACTTTTGGTTAGTGCTTCCCACAATGAATATGTTGTGTTGAAAAAAAAAAAGTATCATTTGATGAGTGTTCTACACTTAGATCGAAGTTTAAGTTACCATATACTATGATTTTCTCTTACATATCATTTTTGTTGAATTTCACTTTTAAGTGTGTATTTGAGAAACCGTTTAGCATGAAGCAAACAGAAATTCTTTCCAAAGCATAAAAATAGGAAATGAGTAGTTGTTGTTTTCATTTGAACGTACATTTAGAAGGATTCTAACCAAAACCAACACTGGAGTTCTGCAATGATGTAACTTAATTCAAATATTCAATGCTCAACAATACATCACATATCAATCTTACCCCAATATGATCTGGAACTGAAAACCCCCTACAATTTTTTTTCTTCTTGCCATATGTATTTTCAGTCTACTGAACTAGGGACTAATCCTACTAACTGTACTGTAACTTGTTGGCTCGATGAATTTTCATACACAATGGAGATTAGTATAGTTGTAATGAGAAATTTATTATTTTGATTTTAATTAGAACTTTGTTGTCTGTACTGAACTAGCAGCAAACAAGCTCCTGAAAAGTCCATATGGATTTATTGCACAAGATGAAGTCAAGCCACTAAATGTGATATTTTTCGGTTAGGCAACTAAAACCAATTTAACACAAGGCTGTTTATCAATACAATCAATATCAATGTACCTTAACATAGGAACAAAAGGAGAAAATTTTTGCATAAAATTAAACACCCTTTTTTTTCTTTCTATTTTTTGTATGCCCTCTGAGGTGGGGTTGGGATCTTTTGCTCTGCTGTGCCAAGAAATCAGTATGAAGTAGGCCTTAGCTTTGAATGAAATCTTAGATTCGACTTGAGTCTCTGCCAAATGTGTATCGCCTACACCAGTCACCAACCACCAAAGCCCTTGTCCTCCAGCACACTTGTTTGCTGTATGTTTTGTGATTCGTTAGAGGATGAACTCATAATAACACCAAGGACAAAAGTTAAATACAGTATAATTGGTACTGTTAATATTATTAAATAATCAAAATTAAAGTTTTATTTTAATATACATGATGACTTTTAATGAAATCTTTTATTATATATTATTGAAGTAAAATATCAATTTTAATTGAAACTACATGTAAATTTTATCCCAACACAAATAATGATATTTTGAACATCTTTTAATTATAAATCCATTAACATTTATCAATTCTTTCTATCGAATCATATCACCTTATAGACTTTCATAGGTGTTAGGTAGGTTGCTGGGTGTCCAACAATCAATTCTGTAATAGCACTAAGCCTATATGATGAAGTTTTGTGTTAAACAAATTACCTTGTATACACAGAATACCAGAGCCACTGGGTGCTCTGACCAATTGAAATCCAATCTCCTGGAAGCTGAGCTGCAGTTTGCTCTCCTCCTAGAGGAGCAAATTGTCCAAGATGCTTGTACCTTTCAACAAATAAACAATGAGAAACAAAGAGTTGGGCCTTAAGTTCTTGGTCAATACTATTTCAATCAATCATGCACAACTTCGATTACACACTCAAAATTACCCAAATGCTTTAACTGAATTAATCAATTGTTTGTTCATGGTGAATTACAAACACATTGACTATTGGTTTAACTTATTTCACCACTTAAAACCATTTAGTTAGTTAAATTAACCGCACTCTATGTCACATGAATTAGCATGCATAGTTTAGAACACCCTAATACTTGCATTCTTTATTCGCAATGAACATTAGCTGCTAGTTGGTTATGTTATTGCTAACAATACCCTTTATGCAGTATCTGGCTACATTGAAAGATTAGGCTTTGTTTGGATAAAAAGTTTTCCAAGTAATTATTGAAGAAGAAAACAATAAGGTAAAATGAGTTAAGTTTCTCGTATATGCTAAAATTAATTATGTATCTTAACTTTTGGAAAAGTTAGATGAGAGTTTGTATAAAAGTTGAGCATAGAAGTTAATTTTTAATGAAAGAAGCTCAATTCATTTTACCTTCTTACTTTTTTCTCCAATAAGTATTGTTGATTGAGAAATTTATGCTAATAGGACAAAAAGGAAATGGAAAAAGTAGTGCATACCGGAAGGGACGAAACCTATGGCGTCCAACTCCCCTAAACCTGAGAGGCCCTTCAGGATACTTCTCACACAACTCCATGCGGTTGAAACAGTCTGAAAGATAAACTCCTTGTTGTGCAGCTACCTAGAATGATTTAAAGTTGGAAGCCACCACCAAAGCAAAAGTAATGTAAGTATATAACCCCTAGTTTTTAAGTAGGAAAAGTTTCAAATATTATTGAAAATAACTAGTACGTAGTATGTACTGTACATGTACCTGAGCTGTTGCAGGAAGATTTTTCATCTGGGAGTCTACCTTGGAAAGTGCTTGTTTAAAGTATTCAATGTCCACTACAATAGCACTGTCTTTAGGTTTCTTTAGCAAGCTGGCCATGTCTTTCATTTGGTTCTTCTTTAAATAAATATCCACTTGTGGGTACCTCTCAATGATGTCATTAACAACTTCTTTAAATTCTTGAAGATCTAACTTCCCAGAATCGTTCTTGTCAGCCTTGCTAAATATCACGGCTATATCTTCCTGGTAAAACCATGACACACAAAGGGATGATACTAAAATGTTATACTTGAACATAAAATAATAGCAGATCACTGCTGCACCATATGATGTGTTGTCATTAAAATGTCATCTTTTCCTAGCAAAAGTAGCATGTCAATGGTTAATAAAATCAATAGTCAACAAGAAATATAATGTGGTAGCTACTAACTATTTTTTTTTCCTTCCATAATCATGTCATATGACAAAATTTAGATGTAGTTTTATGAGTATTTTTTGTATTATTCTCCTACCAGAATTAGAATTTTTTCCCATAATGAATTCTGGTTAACGAATGACACAAAAACAGCTATGAACATGCATGAGTTTTGTCCTATATCATATCATAGGCTAAATGAAGGAGCATAGGTTAAAAAAAAGCTTATAGAATGCACAATGCATAGATTGCACCTACCATAACTTTACGTTGATTTATAGTGGCACAATCACCTAGAGCATAGACATTGTCACATCCTTCCACCCTTAGCCATTCATCAGTGACCAAGGCACGTCTATTAGTCTGTCACAGAAAGAATTCAATGCTAGCAAAATTTGAACAGTGACAGTCACTTGCTTCTAAATTTTGCATTTGTATTGTGAGAAACAAAGAAACAAACCTGGCCAAGCTGCTTCATGAATTCAACTATTTCTGGGCGAGCACCAATACCAGTTGACCAAACTACCATTCCGTGAGGTATAGAAACAACTTGACCAGTTGACCTTTCTTTGGCAGTGATTTCGTTTTCACTAACTTTGACAACCATAGATCCCAACTTCACATCAATCCCATCTCTGGCGAACTTATGTTCAGCAAATTCTGTTATTCGCTTGTCAAACCTGCATTGAACCACGAAATTACATCATAGACTCACATTTAACAAACAAAAAGGAAAAATTGCTGGTGGCAAAAGAGGATGCTTCATTAGAGGTGAAATGTGTATCATCCAAAATAATTTTAAAATTTTCACATGCTCATTGTCACACCAATCATGCAATAAAAAGCAAAACTTAAAAGTAGTTTCACAAGTGTTTTTATTCTCCTTTCAAAATTAGAGTTTCACTTCCATAATCTAGATAACAAAGGTTTGCATTAAAGGTCAATATAGATTATTGAAGTAAAACTCTAATTCTGATCAAACAATAATACTAAAAACACTAATGAAACTTTGTTCAAGTATTGTCCTGCTCTTTATATGCTAATAAAGAAAATATATTTATTACATGTTTAGGATATGATCGCCTGCCTCCAGGAGAGTAATCTTCACATAGTCTTTAAGGGAAGGATATAACTTAGCTATATCCTCATGTACAAAGTCATGAAGCTCAGCAGAAAACTCTACCCCAGTTGGACCACCACCAACAACTACAAAACTCAGAAGTTTTTTCTTGTCTTCCACTGATACAGAAGGAAGGCTAGCTCTTTCAAAGAGGTCAATCACTGTCTGACGGATTCTTAGAGCTTCATCCACTTCCTTTAGAGAGATTCAAGAGTAGTTTAGTTTAGCATATGAATACACACATGCAAACATGAAAAGGAGAAATTATTATATTGTCTAGGACTATTGTGCTGATTAATCTCCATGTTACACATAACTGAGAGTTATTAACTCTTACTCATTAAAAATCTCAATTATATGTTTCATGAAGATTTAACAGGCCATGAATACATAGTAGTCAGGATCATGCAAAGGAGAAATCATTGAATGGTCTAAGATCATCATGCTCTCAATCAATCTCCACGTTCCACATAACCAATTATTATTAACTCTTAATTAAATTAAAAATCTCAGTTATATGTCTCGTGAAAATCGACCGAGACATGAACATCAGGATTATGACCATACAATAATTTCACCTAGACAAATTAGGGAAACTTATATACAATGCCTACATACTTTTGGAGATGGTCTACATTAAGCATCTTGTCTAAATAAAATTTCAATCATGATAAGGAATTGCATTGAAGTTTTATTTAAAAAGATATATAAATATATATATATACCTTCAAGAAATGGGCATGCTCATAAACACCAGGTGTGTTGAAGGTATTAGAACGGCCTCCCATAGCTATTACGAGGTAATCATAATCAATGGAAAACTCGTCTTCGCCACCTGTCTTCCTGTCTTTACCAGAACGGCAAAAGACTTTGTTGTTCTTGTGATCAATCTTATAGCATTCAGCTTCACTGAAATGAATGTTTACACCGCTCTGTTGAACAGAATTCTCCTTGTAAGTGTATATATAATTGTAACTGTGGTTTCACTATAATATAATTTTTGAAGCTGAGACATTATGCACGATTATGTAAATGCATAGACATGACAGATATGAATACTTAAATTCCATAAACGAAGTTGGAGATCCGATAATAGCTAAATTTGTGTTGTTATTTATACGAGAGAACTTAATTGATGGAAAAAGGAGTACCCTCCGGGTGATACTGCGAATGGGTTCAACGATGCTCCTTGCTTCCACTGTGCCACACGTGACACTTGGTAGCAATGGAGTGAATGCAAAATAGTTACGAGGTGAAACCACATGAATATCATAGGAATTGCTTTTGATATTTTTCAAAAAACTGGTTCCAGCCCAACCAGTTCCAAGCACCACCACCTTCTTTTTTTGAATAGGTTCTTCACCATGTTCTGGTTTGGCATCGGAATATGCCACTAATCCTCCACCACTGCAATACAATAAAAAATAAAGATAAATATAAAAATGAATTAAAAACTTAGACTAAAATAAAATCAAACGCCAAACGACTTATATAAGGAGATCGATGACTCACTAAAAAAATGTAATACACTGACAAAAAAAAACATGGTAAGTGATTTCACTGGTATAAATTTTGTCTAACTAAATTTATTGATGTATTATTGTTGGAGATATGGTATATGAATTAAACTGTGTATATAAATAGAGAGAGTAATTTTCATCTTATGAACTATTTGTTAGGGCTAAATTACACCTAAATTTAAATTCTAAGACTATATAAGAGTTTATTCTATTAGTTTTTGTAAGGTCCATCAAATCATTTGTTATTAGATTATTGTCAAACCACTCACAAGTACTCAATCCGAAAATTTTTATACTTAAGGTGTATATGATTTAAGTGGGAAACAATATCTTCATGTAATAAATTAACTTTTGAGATTGAATTAGCTAGGTCTAAAAGCAAATTCTAAGAATTATATATTATCGGCATAAGTCATTTGATATTGAAAATGGTAAATAGGATGAGACTCCTATGACTTCACACATGAAACCAATAGTATATTAAAAATTCTCAAATCAAAAATTACTATGCACTTAATGATTAGTCTAAACTTAATAATATCTAATTTAATTCAGGATTATCATTGTCAAAAGAGTCAATAGAGGTCTATCAATATTAAAGGATTAGACCGGATTTTAAACCATTTGTTTCAATCTACGATGATATACTATTGGTATAAGTTGATTATACATGTATAGCAAGTTAAATAAAGATTATATGAACACACGAAAACCCAACACCAACATGAAACTGTTTTTGCAATGACAACCTGTCCTGTTGATAATATATTTTAAGTGAATAATAAAGAACATTAAAGAAAGAAAAAAGCAAGAACGTAATTAATTAAGGTTTGAGTATGCATGTTAGACCTGATGGTAGTGCATACAATAACAGACTTGGACCATGATGGATACTCATGGAAAAGCCTCGAGGCAGTGTGATAGAAGGAAGACCAACGCATTGTGAAACCTTTCGCTAGCTATGCCACTTTCGCTTTCCCTTGTGCTTTCTCTGAAATAAAAACAAGGAAACAATTGAGTGGTGGTTAAAACGGAAGAGTAAGGTCAAAGTTGTTACTGCTGCCACGTAGCATGTAAATACATTTTCTTAAGGGAAATAATACATGCACTTGTCCTTTAGTACGAGGAATAGATCTCATGTGTTTGCGGAGTTTGAACACGTTGAAAAATGCATGGCCAAGAACAGAAGATGATGTTGTCAAAATGACTAAACAAAAACAATGAGAACCTGAGAGAGAGAGATGTGTCCGTTGAAACGAATCGGGGAATACGAGGTTCGAGCAGTTGCGGCTTAATTCTCGGATCATTAGTCTTCTTGATTAGTTATTACAACGTTAATCGTTACAAAACTTTTAACAAAAGAAAGCCTTTGAATTTCACTTTTTTTCACCTAATTAAAATAATATTTTACCCTTCTTTAATGCATAAATTAAAGAAGTTTTGAACTTAGCTTTTTTGGCTTATAGTGTAATGTCTAATTTGGTGAACCTTCATCTTTTTTCCTACTTATGTGAACCCAAAAAAGGTGATATATCAAAATAGAATATATACGTGTTTATATTTTTTAGTGTACTTTTGCATGTACTTAACATATACTTGCTTAACATCCTTGAGAGCCTCCCTGCTAATGGAATATCACAACATTTTTTTAGTCAAAGTATCTTGTTCACAAATATTATAGTCATCCCAAGTTACTATAGTGTTGTGCTAGCTACTTAATTAACACAATTCTTTAATGCATTTTTAAACAAAAATTGGAAATTGATTCATGTGATGCGTTTTTTCTCTAATGGTGATGGTAGCTTAGTGATGAAGACATGTGGATATTGTCCAGTACTAGTAACCCAATGGTGAATTGTTGTTGTAATAGGATTTGTTATTTCCGTAAAAGCTTGAGGTTGTATTCAGTATTTACTAGATAATTGGTGACCAAAGACTAACGAGGTTTACAGATATTGTGCAAAAATGCAAATAGATATATATTGTAACGAGAAAAGGATAAAAAAAATTAGAAAATGAAAGTAAAATTAACGAAATATTGTGCAGGGTGTAGATCAAATACAAATTCTCTACTAAATAGATGAAAACTCTATATTACACGTTTCAAAAATTATATATTATAAATTGATAAATTCCTTTATGTTCAAATTCTTTTGCCATGAAAGAAAAAGACAGAAATAACTAATATAATCCTTTAAATTTTGATTCTCCGTTTTTTTCTGCTTATAATGCATGAAGGAACGTGAGAAAAGGCTTGATAGGATCCAAATCCACGTATATTGATGCAAAATGGAAAATGTAAACAGAAGCACTCTTAACTAAATTCCAATGACAATTCACAAAGTGTTTCCAATCGGGGGTGAAAAATTGTGGTTCAATCAACATATCACTATACATTAGTCTTTAGGTACAAAAATTAACACAGAAGAAAAGGTGTGAAATTAAACTCGACTCGAATCTCTGCCAAATATGAATCTTCTTGTCCAATCAGACACGACCAAGACCCTTGTGCGCCAACTCACTTGCTTGCTGAATGTTGAGCAGAAGAGTTATTACATAAAACTGGTTATGCACAAAAAAATAGTTGCTATATGTCAAACAAGTACCTTGCATATACAGAATACCAAAGCCATTGAGTGCTGTGACCCATGGAAACCCAATCTCCAGGAAGTTCTGCAGCTGCTTGCTCACCACCAAGTGGAGCAAATTGCCCCAAATGCCTATACCTTTTGTGAACAAGCAACCATCTCACACTGATTAGTCAGGGATATAGCAAGCAATGGCATATACACAAAATTAGCTATTATATGTCTTTGATTGAGAAAAAAAAAATAATAATAATAATAATAACTAACACAAAAATGAGAGACCATAATAGTATACTGGATTTCCCTGGCATTTTATTTACATACTGTAGACAATTTTGCAATTTCCACTCCATAGACAGGAAATACAGGAAACACAACTAAGTCTTAAGAAAGTGGATCCAAGTCCCATGAACCTATTTTAGATCCATTAAAAAGGATTACCTACAGTTTATCCACACATCAAACCTAATATTAATAGACATGAGAGAGTATATTGGAAAAAAATGCAAGTCCCACTTCAGCTACTGGAAATAAGGCTAAAATACAATAAGTAACATGAAGTACTAGTTTACCGGAAGGGAAGAAACTTATGACGGCCAGATTTTCTAAATCGCCGAGGACCTTCAGGATGCTCTTCAACATGATCCCTTCGGTTGAAGCATCTAGCTAGATATGCACCCTGTTGGGCAGCAACCTAGATATAGCGATACATTAAAAAATTAGTGTATATTTGACAGCAAAAAGCATCTGCATAAGCAAGCATTTAGTTACTGGTGAAACGATGTATACCTGTGCAGTTGCTGGCAGACTCTTCACCTGTGAATCTGCATGAGAAAGGGCCAGCTTAAACGATTCTATGTCTATTTCCTTGCATTCTTTCCCTTGTAAATCTTTCCAGAGTGTGGTAAAATCACGCACATGTTTCTGCTTTAGATAGTGTTCAACTTGTGGATATCTTAAGACAATGTCATCCATCACCTCCTGGAAGTCTTCAATAGTTAAGGCGCCTGACTTATTTTTGTCTGCAGCCTCAAATATGGCTGTGATATCATCCTAGAAACCAAGGTAACAAGTTAATTATGACATACTAAATTCAATTGTTATTTCCGTAACTGTCTTAGGGTTACATAATTCCTCAGATTTCATCTGAAGATGGAAATTATAGCATTTAAGTACATGTAACAACTTTGTTGAATTTATCAGAAATAATCAAATGACAAGCACAATGAGCTAAATTTTTTCATCAAAACCAAATCAGGTTGGTCGCATCTGTATTATTCAGATAGGATGCAGCACATTGCTGTATTAAATAAACTTAGAAGTCTAAAAAGGCCTCTTGAAGGCTGAAGAGATACCATGATTTTACGTTGAGTTATGCTAGAACAATCACCAATGGCATACACATCTTCACATTCCTTCACACGCAACCATTCATCAGTTGCTAGTACATGCCTTTTAGCCTGCACATAGAGAAATTATCACATACAGATATGATTACCTATACAATAGTTACTTGTAATTTTAAGCCAAGAGGAAATCATTGACGACATGTTGGATAGGACATAATATACTAAGAGTATGTTTGGTAAATTTCTCCACAAGCACTATTAGGAGAGAAAAATTGGAAGGAAAAATGAAATAAACTTCTCCATAAGTTAAAATTATCTTGTGCATAAGCTAATTTGTAGAAGCTTTATCTTACTAACTTCTTCGTAATCTAATTTTTAATTCATGCATAAGTTAGTTTTAACTTATGAAGAAACTTATTTCAATTTTCATTCCTAAATTTCTCTCCTAGAAAGTGCTTTTGGATTAATTTATCCAAACAAATCCTAAAAAAGCAAGAGTACCTTCTTCACTATGTGCACATGCACATACAAGAGAAGTGAAGAAGAAAGGATGGGGAAAAGTGCATTTCAGAAATGCATGGAATGAATAATCACCTGACCAATTTCTTGCATAAAGTCCCTTACAACTGGAAGAGTTGAAATGCCAGTTGACCAAACAACCAACCCATGAGGCACTGAGCAAAGCTCCCCTGTCGATTTCACCTTCACTGTAATATCCTTGTCTTTAACACTAAGAACCCGGCATCCTGTTTGAACTTCTATCCCATCTCTCATAAACTTTTGCTCAGCAAATGAACTTATTCTTTCATCAAACCTACAAGATTGAAGATGACATTTTATCCAAGTTGTGACTGCTTTGTTGAGAATATGAAAGATTTGAAGTCAGACTTCCTTGATGGTTGGTCTTATTTTATGAGGTTAGCAATACTAGAAACTCAATACAAAATGTTAAAAGGTGGCAGAATGCATAAAAATAGAAAGCTTAAATTGTTGGGAAAAAAGTAATAATCTATTGTTACAAGTTTCAACCAAATACCATACAGTCTTCAATCAAAGCTAAATAGGATCAAATACATCATTGATAGTAATAACAGCTGGGCATACACCATTGAGGCATCAATTACCAAGATGTAATTGTTAAAGGAATCTATCACCACGTCAATCCTTTCTGAATCAATGACAAAGAAGCAGATCCTTAATACCAACCATAAAACATAAAGTAACATGCAATTGAATCTGAACCTATGAGCGAATTTAGTTTGAAGTCTAACATTAGCCAAATATCATGCTGCAGTTCATCCAATACACAGCTAATTTCAGATGGAAAAAGTAACATGCATAGACTAGAGAGAAATATTATTAGTTAAAGGAGCATTAGCAACAGATCTAATAATGCTGTTAGTTGTATCAGAGGTAGCACTATATTCAACACAAGTAACACAATAAATAAATATAGAATTTGGGGAAGATACAAAAGTTTCAATATTAGTTCCTAAAGTAACCAAAAAAGTAGTTCATGTAACATTAAAAAAATAATTAAGAACGTTAATGCTTAATGTTGTTCTTACATGTTCAAGATGTGATCTCCTGATTGAATCAACGATATTTTCACTTTATCTTTAACAGTTGGATATAACTTGATTAAATCTTCATGGACATAATCATGCAGCTCTGCAGCGAATTCCACACCAGTTGGACCTCCTCCAACAACTACAAAATGAAGATTTGCCCTTCGCTCTTCATCAGATAGACTAGGAAGAACAGCCTTCTCAAAGCAATCAATCACAGACAGTCTAATCTTTTGAGCATCCTCAACATCCTGTGAGTGATCATAGAAGAGCGTCATTAATATTTTTCCTAATGAATAAATTAAAAGAATCAATGAATCTCTTGATAAACCAACAGTCATAAACAAGCAAAAGAAAAAAATAAATAAATAAATTGAACCATAAACAAATAAATTTACCTTCAGAAAATGACAATTCTCCTTGACACCAGGGGTGTTAAAAGTATTCACTTGTGCTCCTATTGCTACAACCAAGAAGTCATAGTCCAAGGAAAATTCACCACTTCCCACCAAGTTTTCAATATTGGACCGACAAAAAACCTTTTTGTTTGAAGAATCAATCTTGACACATTCAGCCTCCCAAAAGTTTATCTCTCCTTTTCTCTATAATAGGAAAGGGGGAAAACCCCCTTATTAGTTAACTGATAAAAATACCCTGAAATAACAAGAAAATAAAAGGGAGAAAAATTCCTAGACATGACCATAAGGTGATACTGATATCAAAATTCTCGACACAAATAACAAAGTCAAGCCTCCAACAATCTTGTTTTATTAGTTAAGGCTCAAAGAACACTTCATTTCTCATTACATTACATGTACATGTGATCATTGCTATATAAAAAATTCTTATATCAATAGTTATTCTTAGAGTTCTAGTGATTCCTCCACCTTTTTAATGATGTTTCGGACTGGCTCTACAATGCTCCGTGCTTCAACTGTTCCACAAGTAACACTGGGTAACAAGGGAGTAAATGCAAAGTAGTTACGAGGTGAAACAACTTGAACATCATATAATGAAGCATCCAGATCCTTAAGGAAACTGGTAGCAGCCCATCCTGTTCCAAGAACCACCACTTTCTTTTTGGAGGGATCATTAGAATCAATACTAGGACGTTCAGCTCCTGATTGTGATTCTGAGTATGCCACCACACCACCACCACTGCAATATATCAGTATATCAAGGATGTCTTCACATGTTTAAATCTTCATTTATCATAACCATTTGTGCTATTCTCTTCTATTAAAAACAATCATCCAAATAATTTTTTAGTGAAAACTAAGTCAGTATTTAATAACTGATATCAATGGGAATTTTTCCAACAAACTGATTTTCATTATCCTGTTGCATGTTTATTAATACAGACAAATAACTTATGAAAAAGACGGAAATTAAGAAACAAGAGCACCATTTGATGAAATTTGCACCAAGGGACATCTACTTGTCTACACCAAATAGTGGCTTATGGTGGAGCCTCAACTAACATTGCATCTGACCTGAAATGATTTGCAGCAAAATCCAATAGTTTAAGGCTTTGAAGCTATATCTTAAGATCTATAATCTTCTTGGATGAGGGCTTAGAAAGGAGGCACTATATCACACACAACTCTTGAAACTTGAAAGTGGGTGAACTACTATTCGTCTATTCCTAAAGCATATCAAAGTCAAAGGCACAGTTCCCAAGAAGAACATTGGAAGTGAAATTGCTTGGATCCATTCGCAAGGCTAATCCCATATCAAGAATGACACATGAAATGATCTTAATTAATATATAGCAACTGGATCAAGTATAATAATATAATTATACCCACAAAAATAAATAACTTATCAAGCATTATTACAAACGTGGCTGATTGTGAATCTAAGTTAATCAACTCTCCATCAATTAAGAATACAAACCAACAAAAAACACTAGAATCTTAAAATAGACACTATTGTTAGAATTAATCTCCCTAAGTCTGATCATGAGAACGCACTTATAATTTTAAAAAAATAAAAAACCTGAGAGTGCAGAGAAGCAGAAAGTTGGAGGAATTGAGAACCCTGGAGGCCCTGATGAAGAAGGAACCAATGGCCATGGTTACAAGAATTTCTGTTAGCAGCTTCAACTTCCCAGTTCTGAACTCTGAAGTGTTGATCTTTCAACTTCAGACAAAATGGTCAATCTGAAGTTCCTAACACATGGGGTTGACATGGCTCTAGGATATTACATTAGTATTGGAGTCATATCTTGAACACTGCCACGTGTCTTGCTTTATTTTTTTAATCAATCGTATGAATTACAAAACTGAACAGTAAATCACTTTATGTAAAATAAATATAATAAATAAAAAAAATCAATTACTTTAGGTAAAAAAAAACTTGCGTAAAGTTATGACTTTGAAGTAACTCAACTAAGTAATATATTCTTGTCTAAAAAAAAAGGTAAGTAATATTTTGCAAATTTTACAATAAAAGAATTCAGTTGTATAAATATTTACAAAAACAATATTATCATAATTTAATAGAATAATGCTAAAGAATGAAACTATCGAGTATTTTATCGGAGGATGTATGATTTCTGATTCAAATATTACTTTTACAAAATCATTGTACTTCAAGTTCGTTTTTAATTGCAATTAATTTTATAAAATTGTTATGATCTTCTAAACTCACATTTTGGATCAGCGACATCGTGCTGTCAGTTTTTACTTCAACGGTTCAAATTGTACCATGTTTCAGCATTTCCAGCTAAGCGCCATTACCTTTCCAGTAGGTCTTTCTTTTAAGTTGTACGATAAAATAAAATTGACAATAATTCAAATTTTAAAATATCTTAAGTTATATTTTTAAGTTTAATAAAAAAATATGTAAATATAAAATAAAAAAAATAAACATAAGATAAAATATATTAGTAATAAAAAAAATAATTTATTTATAAATAAAAGAAATTATTGAGATGAAAGAAAGAGTATTGATTATAACACAATTATCTATGCACATCGTTTGTTAGGAAGTAATTTATCTCATATATATATATATATATATATATATATATATAAATAAGAGTTTAAACGACACTGGTGTAACTTTTACTAAGTATTATATCGTTCAATAACTTTATATTAAATGTGAATTTTATAAATTTATCTGTTAGATTGAAAGTTCATATCACTTTATATGTGTATGTCAAATTTTGTTAAAATTGAACAATAACTTGAAAGTAATCAAAGTGTTCATATTTTAGTGTATTTTGAAATAAATATATTACATCAATTTTATTTTATAAAAATGAAGTATCAAATCATCTTAAATTAATATAAAATTTTGTATATGATCTAAAATATATGAATTTTCAATCTAACGGTTGAATTTACAAAACGCACATTTAATATAAAGTTATTAAGCGGTGTAACACTTACTAAAAATTACATTGATATCGTTTAAACTTTCCTTTTATATATATATATATATATATATATATATATATATATATATATATATATATATATCAAATCATAGATCATATCAAGAAATTCAACTATCTTTTAACCGATTGCGCTTCATCGAAAAAAGTCAGAAGCACAAATAATACTAAATCGTCGCCAAGAAATTCAAAAAAAAAAAAAATCAAATTCTAAATTGAACATATCCTATGATGATTGTTTTTTGAGAAATAAGGAAGCACTCATTGTCAAGTAAAAAATAGTCATGTGGTATTCGTAAACAAGCTAACGGCGAGGCAAAATCTGTTGGAATTCAAGTGTGAAGCGAAGTCTCACATTGGTTAGAGTTGGGCATGTTGAGTAATATATAAGTGAGAAAGACCCACCTACCTAAAGCCTTAAGGTTTTAGGTTATGTTGTGGTGTCAAGCTTACTTGTGTGACTTACTCACTACTCACCATGTGGAATGTTCCCCGGTGTTCTAAACTCCCCAACATTGGTATCAGAGTCGATGGTTCGACCAAGTGACTGGTGATCGGCTCAGACGAGTATTGGTTGGATCTAAGAGTGGGATCCTGAATGAAATTGGCAGGAGATCCAAGAGTAGGATCATCCCTTGTACTGAAAGTCTCCCTAGAGGGGTGTGGAGGACGTGTGTCGTTGAAGTGACCATGTGGAAGGGATTCACACTTGAGGGGGAGTGTTGGAATTCAAGTGTGTAGCGAAGTCCCACATTGGTTAGAGTTGGGCATGTTGAGTAATATATAAGTGAGAAAGACCCACCTACCTAATGCCTTAAGGTTTTAAGATATGTTGTGGTGTCAAGCTCACTTGTGTGACTTACTCACTACCCATTGTGTGGAATGTTCCCCGGTGTTCTAAACTCCCCAACAAAATCAGACTCAATAAAGAAATAAATAAATAAATAAATATATATATATATATATATAACTTAATATAAAAGGATACAAATACGTGTCTTTACTTTTTATTATCCAACTTTGTCCCTTCATATAATTATATGAAAGATTTTTATTTCCTTTAAAAATAAATAACTGCACAACCTTCTTTCTTTAACATTTTCTCTATTTCTAACTTTTTCTTTTAAAATAATAATCGCATAAATAATCTTTCGTCTCTATCATTTTACCCTTAGTTTTCAATTTTCAAAATAGTAAACATTTCTTCTCCAGTTTCAAGGCCACGTTCATAATTCTACTTCACTGCCAACCAAGGTAGATCTTTTTATTCCTGTCCTCCAAGGTTATTGCCATTGTCTGCTTTTTTGGACATAATAACCGCTCATTGTTTGCAGTGTACACATAAGTGTAAGAATTCGAATCGGTTACCTTCAATTCCATATATAAATAATAAGCAACGAACCCTCTTCCTCAACCACATTATATTGTTAGTTAAACATTTTGATTTTTTTTCTTCACTTGGGAATTACATTTTTTTTGTCTAACCTTTTTTTTTATATATATGTTTTCATATGTGTAATTTTTAGGATGGTTTGAACTTTTCACATCTTCATATTTTGATTTCAACTATCTACATCTCTCTTCCTAAAATCCACATTTTTGTTTTAGTATTTTGATGGAGAATTTTACCAAATATTTCTTGGAAGTTTCAAGTGAGTTTTTATTTTATTTATATTTTTTCTTAATAAAAAAATTATAAAATGTTTCGATTCCAAGAGAATTTAGGAATGAAAACTGATATAATTGTGCATTGTAGCAGGTGAAAACACATATAAAAACATGAAATTGGTAACCACTTTTGATTTGAACATTTAAAAACACATATAGACACAATTCTTATTCGTGGAGACATCAATCAAATACTAAAATATGTTAAATTCATTGTTACAAAAAATATAACCGACAACTTTAGTTAATATTTATTTCATTTATTCGTGTGCATTATAATAATTTAATTTGCATACTTGCTGTAATGATTTAGTTCTCTCTTAACAAATTTCATGTTTATGCCTTTTTTTAAAAATTATTTTAGTCGTTCTATTTTTTTTTTTTTTTTTTTTGTGATTGTAGTTGTCTATAGTTTCAATTTAAATTTATTTATTTTTCTCTATAATTTTGACTCCTTTGCTAAAATACAAAAAAAATTATTATTAATTTTAGATAGTGATGTATGGTTATTCTTTTATTATATTTTATTTTATGCAGTCATCTTTATTATTTTCAAAAAAAATTTGGCATTATGATTTTCTATTTCTTACTATGCACGGTACATGATAGGTATTATATTTAATTGTTCTTATCAACTCTCATTTTTTTTGTTAATTTTTTTTATTTATTTTTTAATTTTGAATAGTCATACCATCTTCAACTATAATTTATTCATTCAACTTATGAATTATTTTAAATTTGAAGAAAAAATACATATAGAGACACGAAATGCCTAAGCTCCGCTAGTATATATAAAGAGAGTCACAATCCGTTGTTATTCGGTTTAAGTCTAAAAATTTATAACAAATTTTATATTTTTAATAAAAATAATGTAAATTTAATTGATTCAATTATTAAATTATGTAATATTATATTTAAGATCATATATATCAAATTTATCAAATTTTATATAATTTTAAATTTTTAAAATGTTATTAAAAATAAATATTTACACATAATTTAAAATATTATATGTTAAAGTAAAAAAATATAATAAATTATAAAATCATTTTAAAATTGCATATAATTTGATGTAAATGATTTTAATTATAATATTGAAGTATATTATCACATTCATCACCGATTATTATTTTCTTCATATTATTGTGGGTTACACTTTTCTATTTTATGTTAATATATTATTTTATTGAGTATTTTAACATATATAATACTTTTTTCAATGTTCTTAATTCAATTTAACATATTGAGTTTTATCTCAATAATTTTTTATTTTTTTTAAATATTCTTCATCAATATATAATAATTTAAGTACTTTATCTTTTATATTTTTAATTTAATTAATTTTTAAAATATATTATTTTGAAAATCATCATTAAAATAAAACTTAATTAAGTGAGTTCTGACATTTTAAAAACTAAAATTACAATATCTTTATACTTGTGTTTTTTATCTCTTAAGAGTATATTCAATTTCAATCTCCAAAACTTTAATTAAACAACTTTATTCAAATTATCACAATTTAAAATTTTAATTATTTTAAAATTATGTTATACATATTATATTTTTAAATTATACGGTTGTTAATATATATATATGTATATATATATGTATGTATAATTAAAATTGTATAATTTTAAAACAAAAAATATATTTATATTATAATTCTAATTCATATTTCAAATAATATATATTTATTATTAAGTTCAAATCATTATTTATAATGTAACAAATTTTCAATTAAACCCAAAACCTAATAGCTCAATATTTTTATATTTTAAAATATATTATTTAATAATACATAAATAAATAACAGTTATAAGATGAGGCATAATTCCTCTAATAGTTTTTTATTATGACATTTTGCATGTATCATCCTCCACTATATTTGTAAAGCAAATTTGAATGATGTATAACGTAACAATAGGATTGTGGAAGATAGATATTGCCGCCTTTAATTTTCTTCTCATTAGAATTATTTCACAAAACTTGCCGTAATCAACTTTTTCTAAGACCTAACACTGTTACTGAGATGTAAATCTTGCCCTTTAATTTTCTTCTCATTAGAATTATTGAAATAATGCTTTCTTACTGCCGATTAAAAGTCACACATTTTAGTGAACTTGCTATTAAGTCAAGTCTAAGGGGAAAAAACTCATCGTGATATCTACCAAATGCTAATTTACACAAACAGTGATAGGAAAAAAAAATGCCACTGCTATTACTATTATCTTTTTTACAAAAACCAATATTCATCTTAAAAAATATTGCATTACCGTTTCTAAAATGATATTTTCTTTCTATCGATATAATGGAGATATATGGCTTAGATTTAACGTGAATATTAATCTAACATTGTTTCTCGAGTTTGAAATACTGGAAGGGTGACTGATAATCGGATACTCGCATACACCATTGAATAACTGGAGGAGAATCGGGAATAACATTGATCTTCGAATAAAATAATTATATCATTAACTGTACAAAATTTCAAACATAAAACTCAACATTGGTGTGACAAATAAGATCAAGGCAGCACCGGCCGCATATGAAAATTGCATAAATGCATTAAGTGATAGTCTAACAAGAAGCTCATATGCGCAGGCACAGCCAAGTGATTCCCAGCACCATTTCAAAGCATGAAAAAGCAATCATAGCCAACCATAACTTCATAAACTACCAAACAGCATTTTCTTTAGAATCTGATACACTAATTCCAAGCATTCATGCAATCATCTATATCAAGTGCCAAGTGCCAATAACTAGCCCACTTAGAAGTAACTCGCAAGCCAATAGCTAAAGCAACAAGAAGTGGGATTGGAAGCCTCATTACTCTTGTTTTAACTTCTCCAACTTCTTCCCCCTACTGAAAGCATTTTCGAATACTGATATAAGGCCGTGTATGAAACAATCACGGAAACTCTAAGCCAAGGTTCCCAAACACAAGCAGAAAAACAGAAATATTACAGTTCGGTTTGTCAGTTTTATCACTGAACTACATTTAAAGTATACACTACCTGCAACTAATGATAGAACATAAAATTTCGTCCCGAGCTCTAATGGGCTACTTGCAGGCTTTCAAAAAATAAAAATAAAAATAAACATGAACCAACAGAATCAGCCCACTGTTGTACCATTAGGTAAAAAAAACACCAACAACCACAATATTTTTTTCAAATAATGGAAACAAAACACAAACTAAGTACCAATTCCGATTCAATATAAGCACTCAAAAACATAATTAAAAAAAAGGTAATTAAAATAGAGCAAATTGAAAAGAAAAAAAACAAAAATACATAAATATTATATATAATTTCAAAATAAATGTAGTGCTGTTATTTGACTCCTATCTCGTGGATTAAACAAGAGACGAAGCAGATGACAACACTCAATCTATGAGTTTTTCAGACCCAGAACCAATTAAATAGGCACAGGGTATAGTTAAAACTCAAGTCTAATTGGATTAAAAAAAATAGACCTAACCAACACAATTTTAATACAAACAACTGCACAAAATACTAGGTAACCTCAGATTGTTCCTAGATGCTATTGGAAATGTAGTAACACCAAGTAGGTTCACCCTGAAAACAGGGTCTTGGATCAACTACAACCCCTAGCAAGTTGGATTGCCACATCATTGGTGAATTTGTAATATGTTTTGTTACCAAAAGCTTTACGGACTCCTTTAAAGCTTCTAAACATTGAGAATTAAATAATAATAAGTCAATTAAATCTATAACACACTTTCACAGAGTATAATGCCTCAGTAAAATCACTTGTTATCACATGAATGTAGCTTCACCAAGTAGGTTCATCCTGAAAACAGGGACTTGGCTCCACAACACCTCAAACAAATTGGATTATATCATCATCAGCAGCCTAATAAACAGCAAACTACCAAATCACAAAATAATAAATTCCAGCTATTAAAATTAAACAATTAACTACACAATTAAATAATAAACATTAAAACAACAAAAAAAATGATAGAACAATGTCGAAAGGCTCAGAGATACATAACAGCTCTATCAATCACAAATTTTCAGAAGCAGAACTGGCATAAAGCTGAATAGAAATCATCATAGCCAAGTTTTAAAAATCAAACACTTCCTAAAGTACAAACATATTGAAACAGACAAAAAAAAACATTTTTAAAAGAAAATTATCATACCATGGCTCATATCAAGAAATTCAACCATTTTAACCAATTATGCTTCAGTGCCGAAACTCAGAAATAGCAAAGATTTTAAGAGTGTACCACTAATTTAACAAATTGTTTCTCCCACGTTTGGAATCCTGGAAAGGGTGACAAATACTTAAAAGCCAAACACACCTTAATGCATATAAATTTATTAACTAATGGCCAGGAATAGAATAGATCTTTGGATAAAATAATTGTTATAAAGAATTATTTGTAATTTTGATTCATGTGCCTTGTTGACAATCCAAAATCATTTTCTATTCCATCCCTTTCTCTTACATTTCATTTCATCAACTCTACAAAGTTTCAAACATAAAACCCAACGTTGGTATGACAAATAAGATTTAAGCTGCACTGGCAGCAAATCAAAATTGCAAAAATGAATTCACTGATAGTCTAACAAGAAGCTTATATGCACAGGCACAGCCTAGTGATTCCCTGCACCATTTCAAAGCATGCAAAAGAACAATACAATAATTGCATCAGGAGAACAGCAAAATAACCTCTATCCATCTATGTCATGTCCTACCTCAACTTCATACACCATCAAACTTCATTCTTCTTTAGACTCTGGTACAGTAGTTCTCAACAGTCATGCAATCATCCATGTCAAGTGCCGGTAGCCGGCCCACTTGGCAGCAACTCGCAAACCAATAGCTAAAGCTGCAAGAAGAAGTGGAATTGGAAGCCTCATCTCTCTTGTTTCAACTTCTCCAACTTCTTTCCCTTCAGAAAGACTTTTGGAATACTGATAAATGGCTAAGGCCGTGTATGAAACAATCACCAAAACTCTAACCCACGGCTCCCCAACACCAGCAAGCACAGCAGCGACAGGCATTGCAGCTGAAACATCATCTCTCTTTTTGAGAAACTTTGAAAAAGCATACACCCCAAGAAGAAGGGTCCAGAACAATGGTTCAGAAATATATCCTCTAACAGCGGCATAGCCAATAAGACCAGATACAGTCAAAACATAAGGTTGGCTGTTGATGCTGTTTGGTACAGTAGCTTCGGCAACAGCTAAAACAATTGATGCCAGAACAATGATGATGGTCAGGTCCGGTACGGGAGCATTGCCAATTATCCATGAGTAGCAAGCCCGAACTGTGTAAAATAAATCCTCCATGCATCTAATTGAGAAAGTTATCGGACTTCCTATGAAATGGTAGACTACTGCAAAGGCGTATTTCAAGACGTACCCTATAAAACGGGCAATCACCAATGCAGCATTCTTCCAGTTTGACAGTTCAAACAGAACAGCTCTCCAAGCATAGATAAGAAAACCCAGTACTGTACATTGACATATAATCAAATTGTTACATGATCACATAAAAGAGAAAACATGTCAATAAGGAAACAAAACAGTCGGGCAAAAATGTTCTAAATGGGAACTCAGTGCATAAAACTTTTAACTCCCTATCACATGTGAGGTTAAAGTTCGTATTTTTAAACAGCATCAAACATTGTAACCATAAGGTATCACTTTATATGACTTTCAAAATTACTTTTAATTGGACACCTAACAAATTATGTAAAATATAATAACTAATTACTCATAGAACAATAAAAGGATAAACTAAAAACCTCTTATGAAAGAATAGTATATATTAAGGGTATAGTTTAGTTTGATTCAGCTGAATTTTAAGAATAGAAATTGAAAATCAAATCCTAAACCCTAAACCCCGTAAGCAAATAGAGAGAGAAAGAAAGGGAAATGGGACAGACCCAGAAACCATGGCCACCTAACAGGAGGAGCGGGAACTTCTTTGGAGAGGTAGCGAAAGCGTTGGGGCATGGTGCTCTTTCCTCGCGCCTCTTTCTCTGCTTCATCGATGGCCGTGAAAACCGTGAAAACGTCACCGGCATTGTCGTTGTCGTTTAGCGCGAAACGCTTTGCGAGGGAGAAGGTGGGAGGTTTGGGGGAAAAGGCGATAAGGTTGCGTCTGAATTGGGGCCTGAAGGGTTGGAGTTTGGTGGATGGGAAAGAGGGTTTGAAGGAGAGGGTGGGAGATACGAGGGACATGGCTTATGCTTATTGCCTTCACTTTCACTGAAAGGGGTAATCAAATGCTCAATCCGCTGCACTTCAGTAATCAAATGCTCAATCCACTGCACTTCATAACACACTAACACTAGTCATTATAGCCAAGTTTTAAAAATCAAAAACACTTCCTAAAGTACAAACATATTGAAACAGAAAAAAAAACACTTTTAAAATAAAATTATAATACCATGGCTCATATCAAGAAATTCAACCATTTTAACCAATTATGCTTCCGTGCCGAAACTCAGAAGCGCGGATAATATAAAATCATCGCCAGTTAATTCCAAAAAAAAAAAAACAAAACTCTAAATCGAATAAATAATGTGACGATTGTTTTCAGAGGAACAAGGAAGGAGTCATTGCCCAAGCGAAAACAATCGCGGTTCAATCTGCGCCTCTAGGACTAGCTTGGGTTTCAGAGGTGTTCGAAAACAAGCTGAAGGTATAGCGAGGCAAAATCAAAAAGTAAGAGAAAGAATTGAAAGGGGAATTTGGCCGTTACTTTGACACAGATCAGCCGTGGGAAATTGGGGCTAAACTGCAACACGAACGGCGGCGATTTGGCACGTGCATCGGGGCCTTCGCGTCATGGGGAACTCAGAGAGGCCCGGGAGGCACCGTGCGGAGAATTTCACCAAAACTGAAGGGAAACTAAGCAATGCAATATGCAAACAAACCTTGAAAGTGTAGTGAAGATGCAAAACCCTATTCGGTGCGAGGGTTATATAGGCATAGTAAACCCTAAAATTTCTCTCTTGGCAACGGTGGAATGTATTGCTGCGTCTAAGCCTTACCCGACCCGATTGGGTTAGGTTTGGCCATCCAATTTGGGTTCAAGTCCAATTTTCAATGCTTGCATTTCGGTTGCATCGTGGGTAATATTTATTTTAACAAAATACAATTTATATTTATTTTTCAGTTTTTGTGCAATAACAAGAGAAATAAGAAAGACAGAAAAATGTTAAATATGATAGATTGACAGTTGATTTGAGAAAGAGAAATATAAAAATAATAATATTATAAAAATTATATGAATGTTATAATTACTCTTCTTCCTTGTGTGTTTGGTGCGTATAATAATTCTTATTTTAACAAGTGTGGAAATTTTATAACAAAAAAAAGCATTTTACAGTCTAATTGAAATTTATTTGAAGTTAATCTTTACATAATATATTATATTTCTATTATTTATTTTGATACCATGTTATTTCAATATTTTTAATTAAATTTATGTAAACAACTATTGAGTTGTAAATTTAGGCGTATTTTTTTTTATTTGATTTCTTGCATGAATCTTCCCTCAGTTAAATGTTTTTAAGTATCTTTATATCTTATCATGTAAAAAAAGCATATTTCTTGCATGTATCTGCTAATTTAAAATGAAAAGCATATTTATTATTAAAAAAAACATTTGATAGAAGATAATTTTTTTCAAAAATTGTGATTATTGTAAAATACACTTGATCAATCATAAATATTTTCAAGATATTTATATATGTTTCCTTATAATCAAATAATTTTTATTGTCTTAAATAATTAAATAAAAAGATCGTGATATTTTTTACTGTAATAAAACTTTTTTAAAATCAAAAATATTAAATTCTCATATCCTCAGAACAAATTTTGCAAGAAAACTTATTAAAAAGTATTCTCAAGAAACAATATTTCTTAAAAATATTATTTTTTTAAAATAATAAACTAAAAGTGAAAAAATATCCTCAACTCTAATTTCTTCTAGAAAGTGAAAACTTTCTCCATAATAAACATCTCCTTAGACTTGGAGTGTCTAAGACCGTAGAGGATGATCACGCTTTTATTTTTCTTCTCATTAGAGTTATTTCACAAAAACTTAACCTATCGACAGATTGATCCTTTTTAGACAACCCCGTTATTAAGTTGTAAATTTAGAAATAACACATTACATTTACTAATATGATATTTTCTATCTATCTATAATGATTTTATAAATATAAGCTTGTACAAGTGACTCAGAAATAGCAAAGATTTTAAGAGTGTACACTAATTTAACAAATTGTTTCTCGCACGTTTGGAATCCTGGAAAGGGTGACAGATACTCAAAAGCCAAACACACCTTAATGCATATAAATTTATTAACTAATGGCCAGGAATAGAATAGATCTTTGGATAAAATAATTGTTATAAAGAATTATTTGTAATTTTGATTTATGTGCCTTGTTGATAATCCAAAATCATTTTCTATTGCATCCCTTTCTCTTACATTTCATTTCATCAACTCTACAAAATTTCAAACATAAAACCCAACGTTGGTATGACAAATAAGATTTAGGCTGCACTGGCTGCAAATCAAAATTGCAAAAATGAATTCACTAATAGTCTAACAAGAAGCTTATATGCACAGGCACAGCCTAGTGATTCCCTGCACCATTTCAAAGCATGCAAAAGATCAATACAACAATTACATCAGGAGAACAGCAAAATAACCTCTATCCATCTATGTCATGTCCTACCTCAACTTCATACACCATCAAACTTCATTCTTCTTTAGACTCTGGTACAGTAGTTCTCAACAGTCATGCAATCATCCATGTCAAGTGCAGGTAGCCGGCCCACTTGGCAGCAACTCGCAAACCAATAGCTAAAGCTACAAGAAGAAGTGGAATTGGAAGCCTCATCTCTCTTGTTTCAACTTCTCCAACTTCTTTCCCTTCAAAAAGACTTTTGGAATACTGATAAATGGCTAAGGCCGCGTATGAAACAATCACCAAAACTCTAACCCACAACTCCCCAACACCAGCAAGCACAGCAGCGACAGGCATTGCATTGAAACATCATCTCTCTTTTTGTGAAACTTTGAAAAAGCATACGCCCCAAGAAGAAGGGTCCAGAACAATGGTTCAGAAATATATCCTCTAACAACGGCATAGCCAATAAGACCAGATACAGTCAAAACATAAGGTTGGCTGTTGATGCTGTTTGGTACAGTAGCTTCGGCAACAGCTAAAACAATTGATGCCAGAACAATGATGATGGTCAGGTCCGGTACGGGAGCATTGCCAATTATCCATGAGTAGCAAGCCCGAACTGTGTAAAATAAATCCTCCATGCATCTAATTGAGAAAGTTATCGGACTTCCTATGAAATGGTAGACTACTGCAAAGGCGTATTTCAAGACGTACCCTATAAAACGGGCGATCGCCAATGCAACATTCTTCCAGTTTGACAGTTCAAACAGAACAGCTCTCCAAGCATAGATGAGAAAACCCAGTACTGTACATTGACATATAATCAAATTGTTACATGATCACATAAAAGAGAAAGCATGTCAATAAGGAAATAAAACAGTCGGGCAAAAATGTTCTAAATGGGAACTCAGTGCATAAAACTTTTAACTCTCACTATCACATGTAAGGTTAAAGTTCGTATTTTTAAACAACATCAAACATTGTAACCATAGGGTATCACTTTATATGACAACTAACAAATTATGTAAAATATAATAACTAATTACCAATAGAGCAATAAAAGGATAAACTAAAAACCTCTTATGAAAGAATAGTGTATATTAGGGGTGGTAAAAAAAACTAAACTGAACTGAACTGAACTGGTGGTGAACTGTACTATAAAAAACTGAACTGTTTGTAAAAAAAACTGAACTGAACTGTTTAAAAAAAAACTGAACTGAACTGTTGTAAAGTTGAACTGTACTGAACTATAAAAACTGAAATGAATTATAAAAATTGAACTATTTTTATAAAAGAATAAAAATTAAATGTGTTTAACATGTTATGTCTTAATAGATTAGCTCGATAGTTTAATAACCAAAATTTTAGAAAAAAAGTGATTTGAAAAAAAATTGTATCAATTTTGTTGAACTTAACGGATCAATTGAGTTATGTTGAACTTCTTATTTTTAGGCTTAAAATTCACTGAGTTTGTTTGACTTAATTATATATTTTTTTCCTTTGAAAAATTTAAATAAAATGGAAAATAAAGTAAAGTTGACAAATGTGTCCTATTTTGATAGATCAATGAGTCAAAATTGTTCAATTCAAAATATCATAACAGTTTAGTGCAGTTTAAATTGCAATTTAGTTCAAGTTTTTATAGTATAGTTCAGTTCAGTTCAATGACACAAAAGAATAGTTCAGTTCAGTTCGTCTGAACTAATATTTAATTTAGTTCAGTTCATATGAACTACTTTTAAGTTCAGTATAGTTTTTATAAGTTCAGTTCAGTTCAGTTCGTTTTGCTCACCCCTAATGTATATTAAGGGTATAGTTGAGTTAGATTCAGCTGATTTTTAAGAATAGAAATTGAAAATAAAACCCTAAACCCTAAACCCCGTAAGCAAATAGAGAAAGTGAAAGGGAAATGGGACAGACCCAGAAACCATGGCCACCTAACAGGAGGAGCGGGAACTTCTTTGGAGAGGTAGCGAAAGCGTTGGGGCATGGTGCTCTTTCCTCGCGCCTCTTTCTCTGCTTCATCGATGGTCGTGAAAAGGTCACCGGCATTGTCGTTGTCGTTTAGCGCGAAACGCTTCGCGAGGGAGAAGGTGGGGGGTTTGGGGGAAAAGGCGATAAGGTTGCGTTTGAATTGGGGCTTGAAGGGTTGGAGTTTGGTGGATGGGAAGGAGGGTTTGAAGGAGAGGGTGGGAGATACGAGGGACATGGCTTATGCCTATTGCCTTCACTTTCACTCAAATGCTCAATTCGCTGCACTTCGTAACCCACTAACACGAGTCACTTTTTTACTATTTCCCTTTTTCCTTTACTATTTTTTTACATCATTATTTTATTAATTAATTTATTATAATTTGGAAATAACATTCCATCCTATTTTTAAGAATAAAGGGGCAAAGTAATTGATCATTCCCCTCCGAAATGTTTATCAAATGGGGGTTCATTTTGGTTGGTAGTCCATCAAGTAACAATCTCCACACAAATATAACTACCTAAGGTGGAACTTTGATTTTCCACATCTCCGTAAATACACTTTCTCCTTCATTCTTCATTCTTCATTCTTAATTTCATTAGTTTCTTATATGTAGAATTAATAGTATATTTTCTGTCACCCAAATCCATTCATTAATCATGATTGCAATTATTGATCCTTATCCCCTCTAAATTTGTCATCATACTTTCCGTTAAGCCTTTTGCCCATACAAACCATTCCCTTCCCTGGTTCAACTTCCACACATGCTCTCATTCAACCCATTCTCCCACATTTCTTATCCATTCTTCTTCTAGTTATCCATTAACACAGCCTTATATATATGTCAACTAGTTTTTCTCTCCATTTATCCATTAGTCCTCCCAAAATTTTAGCCTTAATTTCACCCTTTCCAATTTTTCATTTCAACATGTCATCAAACCATTTTGTTCAACTAGAGCTTATCTTTATTTCTTGAACAACAAATATTATTTTTATATGACATTTATAATATAAAATTATATATTAAATAATATATTGAATCAAGTGTTTCAACTAGTAATCCACTAGTTTAACCACTAATTCATTGACCTATCTTTGAAACACATAACACATCATTTATTTTAAAATTATTGTTGTTGTTGTTGTTATTATTTTTTATTAATATAGTTGTTATTATTATTATTATTGTTGTTGTTGTTATTGCTGTTATTATTATTATTATTGTTATTATTATTATTAGGTCGGGTTGAGTCACAAGTCAAAAACATAAAATTTGTTATTCAACCTATACAATGCCAAGTTTTGATAGCGTCAAGTTGAATCTAATATGATCACTAAAAAAATATGATTCAAACTCAATTAATTAGTCAGTTTGGAATAGCTCAAGTTTGCAAGTTACTTGTCACACTATATGTTTTCCTGAATTATTGCATTTTATCAATAATTATTATGAGTTGTGTTGATTATGTGGTGTGTGTTGTTTTTGGAGTAATTATTTAGGTGCTCTAGGAGTTGGGAAACTCCAAAAAAGTTTTGGGTGTTTAGAGTGTTTTTCTAAGCAAAGGTCCAATTTGACCTTGAGGGGATGAGTATTTAAGACTTCCTTTTAGAATTGAGTTTTATAAGTTCAGTTTTTGAGAAACTTAGAAAAATAAAATAGAGAATCTTTGTTGAGAGTGTTTTTGAAGTTTTCATTCTCCTTTCCAGGCTCCTAGAGTATGTTGAGGATCTCTATTGAGCGTCTTATTGGTGATTTGAAGCTTATGGAATTGAGAATCAGAGTCAATGTAGAGTTTTCTCGATTTTGCTTGGAGTTATTCTTCCTTCTTCATCTCTTTGCTTGGTGTTGAGGTAAGGGAAGCTTTGATTGATCTATTGATGAATTGGTTGAGTTGTATGTCGTTGGTTTTCATCATATATGGTATGTTGTTGGGATTTTCAAAGGGTATGATGAAGGGGTCGGGTTTGGGTGTTTGATGCTTGTTGAGATGATATTGATGATTTGGTCTTAAATGTGGCTGCATGTATGATTTGAGCTTTGAGTTGAAGATGATTAGTATAAATGAAATATCGTATTTCATGTTTGGTTCTTCTGATTTTCAGGTGTTGGGAAGCAAATTTGCGAGTTTACTAGGTGTAGAACTCACCATCACGCTTGTCACACCTTATAGACATTGAGCGTGGCTTCAACTAGGGGGTCTCTGTCTTGTTCACGTTAAGCGCATGTTAGATAGTGTTGAACGTAAGGAGATAGAATTGTATCAGGTTAAAATCATGTCAAGCGGGGTTCGAATGGTGTCAAACATGAGGTGAGAGAGTTGCCTCAAATTGGATTGCGTTGGGTGCTAAAGGAGTGGCGTTGGTCGTGAGCAAAAAAAATCGTCTCGAGTTGATTTGGGACGGGACATAGGACCTTGCCACACCAAGTGCAAGGGTCTAGGGGATCTCCATCTAATCTAAGAAAGATCTTATATTTACATGTTAACTTTCGTTACCTTGGAATCAAAGTAAATTAGGAAAAAGAAGAAGAGAAAAAAAAGAGCTCCAAACACCGAAAGCTCTACACCAAATCCTTACAACAGGATTTGGGATTTTTCAACACCTTAAATCCAAGAAAGATTAATCAAACTCCACCATGGAAGGGCTAAGGAAAAAAGAAAAAGTCTTAAGAATCACTTTATCTTATCTTTTTAAATTTTCTTTAATAAATAAGTTTTTGAGATTAATATATATATATATATATATATATATATATATATATATATATGTTGAGACTAATCGAAAACCATAAGATTCGAAAAGTGGTATCGACTGTGCTACTTGAGAGAAATATAAACGTCAAATCAACACCTGTTGAGAGCGCATGAGGAATCCTATTTGTTTGTGCTCGAGGTCTAGTCGAAAAAATAAGGACCACTTGAAAATAGACGGTTTTTCTGAGGCTATCTCAAAACAATTAGGTAATTATACCAAAGCGGTTACTAAAAGACAAATCGAAGGGATAAAAACACGTGGGATAAGCAGTTATTGGAAGTTATAAGCACGTATCTGATATGGAGAGCAGTTAACCACCCACGACGCATGCATGCAAAAGAAAACTGCTCTCGAGAATTTCTATAAATAGGCGAAGGTTGGCCTTTTACATGGTCGGAAATTTCATACTCACATTTCTATAAGCACTCTCTGCCTGCGCATATTTCTGTGTGGTGGGCCTGAGACAAATGGGCTTGGCAAATAAATTCAAATAATTAATTTGAAAACCCGTAACAGCTGCCAAAAAACCGCTTCACAATGATGAAAACTGGGAATACGCAATCACGCACCGCCAGGGGAGTTAATATCACATCATAACGGTCACCACATTAAATAGGGGTCAGAAATAGGGTTACATCGAAGAGATACAAGCCATTAACAAGGAGATCTAATTCGAGAGAACATTAAAGATAGTTCCCGATAGGAATTCAGTTCTATTTACTCAATATGTTCATCGACAATGAATTCCTAGGGGGGCATTTGTTATGATTACTCGAAAACCATGAAAGTCGAAAAATATACTGATGAAGCTAATCGAAAAAGGAGGAAGATAAACACCTGTTTGGAACATATTAGTGGAAGTATTGAGATCAACTCCTACCTGATAACAACTGATTTGAGATCGAAAATAATTATTTCGAGTTGAATAATGATATGTTCGAGATTGTGTATAGGTGTTTATGATCATACAAAAATGGTTAGCGTCCAGGTCGAGAAGTTAGTGTACGCGAAGAGCGGTTGTGAGAAGTTACACTTTAGGAACCACATAATGAGCGTAGTGGATAGCGGTTATCTCATAGTGGCCTACGTGCACGAGTGTCTAAGTGACTTAACCTTCATTGATTCATTCTATAAATTCAAGAAGTCTGCATTGTCACAAGGTCGGAAATTTCATACTCACATTTCTGTAAGCACTCTCTGCCTGCGCATATGGCTTCCGTGCACGCATCTGCTGGGTACCAATTTCTTGACGACTTTTCTTTGCTTTTTAGGAATAGAATTAGCGTAGCTCTTTTAATTTATCTCTTGTAATCCATGAAGTTATATCATTTTGGCATTGTAATTCTGGAACAGTATGCAAGTTGAACCATGATTTCTATTGCAAATATTTTAATTATCCATTCTGTTCGTCTTAGCATTTATATGTCTGGAAATTATTGCTTGTTAATTGTTGAAGAATCATTAGAAACAAGTAATTACTAAAATTGTCCACTCCATTTCCTGTTCGTAAATCAAAAGCCTAAATTGAAACCATTTACGTGCTAGTTCGAATATAAAGAATCCACGAACGAATTTCACCGTAAACAATATATATATATATATATATATATATATATATATATATATATATATATATATATATATATATACTTTCCCCTTTAAAGTCAAACTGAATATTTCTCCAACAAAACTCCAAACTACCTAAAAACTCATAAATAAAAAAATCCATAATCCCATAATTTCTCAACATAAAGTAACAACAATAACATATAAACCTTAAACAATTACACATAATCAAATGAACTCAACACTGAAATTCTAAAACTCATGGCAATAGCTAAGTTGTTATAGAATTATATGAATTGAATTAGTAAGCTTATCGTAAATAATAATATTGTTTTAATAAATATTATCTTTTGCGAAAAAATAAATAAGGATAGTTTATGTCACGATGCCATATTGCCGTTTGTCAACGACGTTAGTAAGTACAATACAAAAACACCTAAACAGTGTACAAATTGTAATAGCTACGTTATTTATCCACGTATCAAATCATCGTGTTTCGATCTCACAAGGTGATGTGATGTATTCGACATTTTATTTTCTCTAGTCACCTCTCACATTTTTTTTTCTATGTTCGGTGATATTTTTTTTCGAGTCATTTTATTGGAGAAATGTCAGTTTTTTTTATATATATATAAAATGTCAGGTTTTCAGTACATGCATATGTCACTTTTTAATGATAATAATAGATATGTAACCTGATGTCTAGATTATAAGTTCAATGGTATTACGTTACATCATATGTGTTTAATTATATTTATTTGATACAACATAATACTAAATTAGTCAATATTCTAATTTTTATTACTGAAAAATTATTATCATGAAATCATATGTTAGACAAATCACCTGAATCATTTGACATTTTAATTTTATTAGAGACCACTTCAATACTTATTTTTAAAATAATTTTAAATTTTATTACTTTTTAGGTTATTAATTATAATTTCTTTTGTTAAAACAGAATGTGGAGTGGGAAATTCACAACCCCGAGTTAGTATTTATTATAATCTACTTACATGCAAAAATGTTGTAAAAATTAACATTTACCAAAAGCTATTTTAAATCTAATCCAAATAGTAAGTATGATATTGGTTTAGTTTATATTTAAAAAATAACTTAATTTTATTTTATCATATAAAATTTCATACATAACAAGTCACTATTTTTAATTTTATTTATATGTATCATTATTGTCAATTTTATTTAATAAATACTCCACCTGATTCTGAATATAAACAATAAAAAAACAATTTACATTAATTAAGAAAGTTAGTTAATATTATTTGATTATACTAATTCCATTTAAAAAATAAGTTAATTTCTTAAAACTTTTTATTAAAAATAAAAATAAAAATATTTGAAAATACAATTTCACAAACTGTTATATATAAAAAAATTTACTGAATTTTATAATAATTATCATAAATTACATTTTACACATTGATAATGTATAAAAACTAAAGTTATTTCTTTTCATAAGTTTATAATAAGATTTAATTATTTAACCATGTCATCCATTCATTAACAAAGTGTGACTGTATAAGTAAATTCTTCTTTCATAAAAAATTAATAAAATAAATTCTTATTAGACATTTATGTAAAAAATGAATATGACTTTTAAAGTATACTGTAAAAGTTAATTAACTTATTATAAATAGTAGTTTATGATTAAATAAAAAAAATTTAGTAATTTTTTAATTATAAAAGTTAATTGATTTATTATAATTGTGGGAGATAGCTAATTTTGTTAGTAGGTAGAGCAGTTGTATCGAAAAGGGGGAGATAACAGAATCATAGAAACCCACTTCTCTCCCATTCCCAACGGTTTTCTTTTCTGTCTCTTTCTCTCTCTATCTGTGCTCACTTAGTGATCATAAGAAACTCAAACTCAAAGATTTGATCAAAGTTCCGTTCTTTATTCCTCAAAGATCCAAACCCAGCAGCAGATCTCTCTATTGAGCTGGAATCATGAGGCGAAGGGGTGCAGATTTTCGAAGGCCGGGGAGGAGAAGCCTTAAAGATGTCGTGTGGTGGACATCATGTACCGTTTTGCTTCTTTTCTTTATTTATATCCTCACCAAAGGCAACACCAACATTGACTCCACACAACATTTCTCCAGGGTATAATTCAATCATTGTCTTTTCTCAATCAGTTAATACATTTCTAGTCTTAATAATGCAAAATTGATTGAATTTTACACTTTTGAAGCCTTGTAGTTGTAGTGTAAAAATATAATCAATTTTGTTTTTAGTGTGACATAGGAATAGTGTTAATGTTGATTGATCATGGGATGAGATTTGTGTGTTTATGTATCTTTCTTCTTCTTCTTTATAATGTCTATTATTATATATCAGGGTTATCTTGGTATTCTCATCATTTTTGTGCATATGTATCCTTGTGCAATGTGAAGTAATTGACCCTTAAACCATGTTAGAATATTTTTGTTCATTGTTCCATATGTGTTTCTTCCATGTATTTCTTGGGAGGAGGAAGGGTTAAGGGTTGAGTAGAATCGAATATACTAGTTTGAATAGCAAAAGAAATAACTATATGAGGTGTGTTCCTACCTCCTATCAAGCTTATTGGAAAGCCTATTCATTCAATAACAAAAATGGTGTTGTTTCCGGATGTTGTACTTGTCTTAAGCTATATTATATGAATGTGTTTGAGTAAACTTCTCTATAAGCATTTTGAGAAAACAAAATAGAAAAAAAATTAAATGAGTTTCTTCATAAGTTAAAATTAACTTATGCATAAACAAATTTGTAAAAGCTCTCTTCTAATAGCTTTTCCAAAATCTTATTTTTTTTATAATATGTTTTGTTTTCATAATGAAGAGAAAATTCATTGCTTCTTATAATGATATTTATTAATTTTTTGTTTCTGATATTGGAATTGAAATATTGAATAGTCAAACTTGGCCAGAAAGGAAAAAGATATTGATCATTCGAGGCAGTATATGAACTTAAATATTAGAATTCACTTCAGTTTCCATGGCATGCTTGATTTTCACATCATGAAGTTGAAAATTTTGGGTTCTTGATAGAGGGGGAAATGTGAGGTCCTTATTGTTTGTTTGCTGATAAGTTATTGCATTATGTTGTGCAGCGAAATTTCAGCCATGACAGGGTTATAGAAGGCTTCAATGTCACAGAAGAAATGTTAAGCCCTGACTCAGTGAGCAGACAAATTAATGATCAGATCTCCCTGGCAAAAGCTTATCTTGTAATTGCCAAAGAAAGTAATAATCAACAATTTGCTTGGGAGTTAAGTGCTCAGATCCGCATTTCACAGATTTTCCTCTCAAATGCTGCCACTAGGCGTGCTCCGTTAACAATAAAGGAATCAGAACATGTTATTGGCGATATGGCGTTAGTACTATATCAGGCCCAGCAGCTCCATTATGACAGTGCAATCATGATCATGAGACTGAAAGGAAAAATTCAAGCTCTTGAAGAACAGATGAATTCTGCAAGTGAGAAGAGTTCAAAATATGGACAAATAGCTGCTGAAGAAGTCCCAAAGGCCCTATATTGCCTTGGTGTCAGGTTGACATCTAGATGGTTCAATGATCTTAGCTTGCAAAAGAAATTGAAGGACAAAAAACAAGTGATGAAACTCAAGGATAATGATCTTTACCACTTTTGTATCTTCTCTGACAACATTCTTGCCACTTCAGTTGCAATCAATTCAACTGCAATAAATTCTAAAAATCCAGATAAGGTTGTTTTCCACCTTGTCACTGATGAAATAAGTTATGCTGCAATGAAGGCATGGTTTGCTTTGAACGATTTTCGAGGCGTGACAGTTGAAGTTCAAAAGTTTGAAGACTTCAGCTGGCTAAATGCTTCATATGTTCCCGTGCTTAAGCAGCTCCAAGACTCAGAGATTCAGAACTATTACTTCAAAGGCAACAGTGATGATAACAAGACTCCGATCAAGTTCCGGAATCCAAAATATCTGTCCATGCTTAACCACCTGAGGTTCTACATCCCTGAAGTTTTTCCTGAGCTGAAGAAGGTGGTGTTCCTGGATGATGATGTTGTGGTTCAGAAGGATCTTTCTGATCTTTTTACCATTGATTTGAATGGAAATGTTAATGGGGCTGTTGAGACATGCATGGAGACATTTCATAGGTACCATAAATATTTGAACTACTCACACCCTCTAATAAGAGCACATTTTGACCCTGATGCTTGTGGATGGGCATTTGGGATGAATGTGTTTGATTTGGTTCAATGGAGGAATAGGAATGTAACTGGTATCTACCATTATTGGCAAGAAAAGAATGCAGACAGAACATTGTGGAAACTTGGTACCTTGCCACCAGGGTTGTTAACCTTTTATGGGCTAACTGAGCCCTTGGATCCATTATGGCATGTGTTGGGTTTTGGCTACACCAATGTTGATCCTCAGTTGATTGAAAGAGGGGCTGTTCTACACTTCAATGGGAACTCCAAACCATGGTTGAAGATTGGGATGGAAAAGTACAAGCCTCACTGGGAAAAATACGTGGATTATTCTCACCCTTTCTTGCAACAGTGTAATTTTCATTGATTTTCAACTACGTTATAATTGGAACTGCACAAAGATTAGACATGACATGATGAATAGTAACCAATAGTTATACATATAGTAACCAATCATTCTTGATACCATTTTTTGTTTTGAAAATTTTGAGGTGTGCAATGACGAACATCCGCATTAACATGGCTTCACAGTTTTAAAGATTTATGCCAATGTGGACTGAGTTACGAACTCATTGGCTGTTAACAATTCTTTTTCAGAAAGGATAATCAGGTGATTTTTACTTCACTGTCTTTCAATTTTATTTAGATTAATTTTAGGGAATTGGTTGATTATTCTCTTCCCTAAGATTTTGTTTTCTCCCATGTTAGTTCTACCATTGTTTAGCCTACTGAAAGATAAAAAAGGGAAGCTACGAAATCTTATCCTCTATTATCAGTTTATCATGCCATGAAATTTTTGGTAAGTTTATAATCTCATATGCTCAATGGGATATCTCCTTATTACCCAAAATTTGTTATCATATATTTGTGTAAATTTTTTCAAAAATATTTTTAATTTAGGAGAGAAAAATATGAAGGAAAAAGTTTCAATTACTTTATATATAAGTTAATTTGTAAAAGTTTTCTTATATTAGTTTTTTCAAAATTTTATTTTTAATTCATACAAAAGTTAATTTTAGTTTATGAAAAAAATTATTTTAATTTTTTTTCTAGATGTGCTTCTAAAAAAACTTGTTTAAATAGACCCTTATTCAAACCTCCACACATTTAAGAACAAAAAAATTACATAACATAAAAGCATCCATTTATTTTAGTGTGACATTTTTTAAAAAATCAAATAAAAAAATGAAATTTATATTTCAAGAATTTAAAACTTTATTGAATGGTTTATATTAAGTGTAAAAGTGAGCTAGCCTAGTTTAATCTGGTTGAGCCTTTTTTTCAAAAAGTGATACAATTCAATCGGTATTGCTTTTTTGTAAGTCAAAAAATACATAACTCAACAACATCAACTTGGTTGAGAATGTGAAAAGAAACACGCATTCCACCCACATTAGATTTATGAATTAGGTGAATTGATTTATGACCTGACTCATATAAATAAATAAAAAATTATAAATACAAAAAATAAAGAAAAATAGAAAATACAAATAAAAAAGTCTAACAACACATTAATTCATAATAACAAACCCAAAGAATAACCAAATAAAATAAAAATCTTAAATATTTATAATAGAAAAGGAAAATAAAAAATGAGTTGGGGTAACTTAATCTGAGATGACTTGTCTCAATATGCATATGCTAAGCGAGTTTAGATAAGAAAATTGAAAGAAGAAAAAAAATAAACCAACCACATTTTTAATTTTTTTTTTATAACTTATCTACTTTGGAGCCAATCATTTTCATAATTAATTAACTTATAAGTTGGATTGGGCTATTGGGCTAAGTTAGTTCAAGAATTAAACTCACATTCACAACTCTAATTTATTAGAAAGTTTTGAAACTTTAATCAATACTGAGATTTTCTTACTTTAATGTTGTATTTAATCCAATCAGATTTTCATTAAGTAGGTATAAATAACTCGTGTAGCATAAACAGGAAGGATAATACTAAATTAGAACTGACAATAATGTTTATAATTATAAAGAAATCCCATGAAATTCCAAAGTTAAAAACATCCACTGAATCCATTCAAACTGCCGGCGTTACACGAAGTGACGGAATTCTCACCCTTGTACTTGTCTTTCACAGACTTCACTGTTGAAAGTTAAAACAAACACATCACTTTCCCATATGTGCCTCCAATCAACCACCCCTTTTAACTTACTAAAGCTTTTAAATAACCTCTTTTATTATCCTTGAATGCTACAATATCAGGTGGTGATCGTTATTATCTATGACCCATCATTCCCAGAATTAGAACTATGCGATTTTCAATATAATAAAAATGTTTACAAACATGAATTTTATCTCAATGACTGTAACAAGTTATAACTGAGACTGATCTCAGTATCACTCAAGTCAGAACGATGCATTGGTTATATGACATACTTTAATTTTCAAGTAATATTTAAAACTGATTATTGTTTACGGTTACAGAGAATGATTACTTGCAACAAACAATTAAATTTCCTAATGTGAAATTTGCCATTTATATTTTGCAACAAGAATCCTCACTCTCCCACTCTCTCTCTAATCAAGAACAGAAGATGATTAGATGAACCAAAAAGTGCCGTTGAATAATTGAAACCGAAAGAAAAAAAAGCCCTTCCACATGTGCCGGCGCATATCTCTGTATTAATATTTTGCCGCGCCATTTTCATTGTTAGTGTGACGTTACATTCACAGTCACACATTAAAACCTCCTCACTTCCTCTGTTTTCTGCTAACTCTGCCACACTCTGTTTTGTTCTGTTTCCTTCGTCGACCAACTTTTGTTCTCTTTCCATGAAGAGCGAACCCAATAATGAATTGGTTTCCCCTTACTCTCCCAAACCCAAAACCCGTCATGTAAGTTCCCGGTTCATGTCTTCAATCTCCACCGGTTCACCATCCGGTTCAGCTTCCCCGCTCCGCCGCTTCCACCGCCCGGCGAAGAAGAAATCCACCACCCTCGCCGATTACATCGGCGATGAGAGGCTGAAAGAAACGGAGGAAAATCACCATCACCATAAGAATCAAAAACCCACGAACAGAGCAGGCTCTGTTTTCTCTGTTCTCACAAAACAGAGGAGCTGCAGGGAGTTGAAAAGCAACACCAATGACTTAGAAGAAAACGATCATGACGTTACTGACAGGACCACGGGGAATGGTTTCTCCGGAAATTCTTTTTCTTCGCCGGTGGCGAAGAAACCGAGTTCTTATATTGCTCCTGGAAGACTCTCTCTGGATGAAAACACCCTTAAGAAAAGCTTTCATTGTTCTAGGAATTCAATTGATTTAGAATCAGATAACACTAGTTTGGAGTCTGTTTCTCTTACAAGAACGTGGAGTTCGAGAAAAACGGGTAGGGAGGTTCCGTCTAAGTACATGGCAACAAGGGAAAGGAGAGGAGAAGCTTCTGATTCAGACCCTCATTCTTCTGATGATTCATCATGGATGATGAACAAGTTTATTACACAGAAAGCTATGAAGAAGGCTAATTCGCTTATTGGGTACATGAGTTCCAAGTCCCAGTGGGCATTGTCTCCTGGGAGGTCAGGGTCACCACCTTTGTCTTTAGAAAGCAAGGAAAAGTCATTGCCGTTTTCGAACTTGAGGCCTCCACACAAGAGAATGGAGAAGATTCTGAGCATGGGTTTTGATCTGTTTAGGACTAAGAAATCTTCGACGACCAGGGAGGTGGTTCATCAGTTGCGTCTGCTTAATAACAGGTTAATCCAATGGCGGTTTGCAAATGCTAGAGCTCATGCTGTGAATCACAACATGTCTCTTCAGGCTGAGGTACTACTCACTTTTATTATTTCCCCAAATTCAAGCCAAACTAAAACATGCTAGTAACTAGTAATATAAATTTATTAGATTTTAATTTTTATATACTGTGGACCCGTTACAAATTAGGCAATCAGATATGACTTTTAAGATAGGTATAGTAAAAGTTAAATAATGGCAATCACATTGGATGACGGTGTGAAAACTCTATACTATCATGGCATAAACTATTTACTCAAAATGATTATGTTTCTTTGTGTTTTGGGATTGTTGGTTTGTGAAATGATTTTATATTGGATCTCTAACGGGGTTAATGTTTTGTGAATTGTTGTGTATGTGTTTAGAGCAATTTGATATGTGCTATGGATGGTTTAGCCAAGTTGCGGCACTCAGTGATGCAAAAGAAGATAGAGCTTGAGAGAGAAAAACTTGAGATGAAGCTAATTTTTGTACTGCATTCTCAAGTGAGTGTAGTGGTGTATATCATTTGATTAAGATTGAATTGATAAATCGATTCTAATTGTTGCATATTGTTGTTGTTTTAGAGATGTAATTCTTTATCTTCATTTGTGTATGTTATGGGTTGGTAGATGAAGCTATTGGAAATGTGGAGATTTATGGAAAGGCAACATGTAGCTGCAATTACCGAGATGAAAGAGTGTTTGCATTCTGTTGTATGCAAAGTTCCTCTTTTAGAAGGTGCAAAGGTAAGTCCAAAAAAAGACAATCAGGTCTTATTTCAGTATGAAAAGAAAGAAACTGCATTTACATAATTCTTAATCTTATGCTTATAGGTGGACATACAATTAGCATCTATTGAGCAGCGGCATGCATGTGATTTAGCAGATTCCGTCAAGTCAGTGTTATCAACCTTTTCACCCTTGGTATGTTTGGTAACACTGAACTGATCCTGTTATTATCTAGTGAGGACTTAAAATTGATGTTGAGGTTGAAACTTCTTCATGATCAGGCTGATGAGACTGCCAAGTTGCTATCAGAATTAGCAAGAGTTGTTGCACACGAGAAGTTGCTCTTGCAGGAATTCAATGATATCGTCCACACCATGAGTGTCCTTGAGGTAACTAAATATTGCTTCAATGCCTCTTATCTTTTGTTGTTAATTTTTTTACTGTGCTTCTCTTGTTTTGATGTAAAAAATAAGAAGCAAGAAAGGTTCCACTTAATTAAGCTTTTGTTTAGTTTATTCAAAGCTAAGTTTTGTGGGCAATTTTTGACAAAATAGAAGACTTCTGTTCATTTTACTTGGACATGTTATTTATTGATTGATTTTAACCATGTGTTGGCAGCTTAAAGAACGGAGCCTGAAGTGTAGTCTCATTCAATTTAAGTGTTGAAAAGGAAAATTCAAAAGCTGTAATTTCCGTCAGCGATCACTTGGTAGGTTTCATGTAAATAGTAGATCAGCAAAATTAACAAATTCATATAATCTACATGTAAAGAATAAACTACAAACGAAATTTTGTGGTGAAGTGTTCGTATACAAAGGCTGCTAACATAGCATTAGCATCTGTTCATACAACCTCCAAATTAGATTTTTTTTTCTTTTTCTTTTGGCTGAGCAGACAAGATTTGTTTCTGTTTATCTACTGTAAACTTGTGCAGTGAAAGTATGAACTTCATTATGCAATATACTCGTCTTAGCTCATTCTTTTAATGCTTGTGTTAATTTTGTTTACAATGGGTGCAATGCTTTTATTTATCATATTATAGGAGAACAAACATTACTTTGGGCTTTAGTGCTTGTTTTACTTGAAATTTGACCCAGTAATTTGTAATCAGATCTGAAACCTACTAAGAAATCATATGTTGGAATTTCTTGATAGTAATTAATCATGTTCAATTTATTCAATTCTTTACACTTAAAAGATACTTAAGCGCATTCCTTCCAGAAAACTACCTGCACTCTTAACTTTTTTTCGTTAAGTGCAAATATTTAAGCATAAATAAAGTGCAATAATTTCATCACATTTTGTTCCTTCATTGATGATACATCTGCTGATAGTAGCTACCACTATGCAAAATGAATTGAACATTTCAACCCTCCTACGATTTGTACAGCATCTTTTCAGTGCACGTTTGCTTACATGGTATTGGTGCGTCCAATCATATCTGCATCCAACAGAAGCTACTTGTTGTAGCTTATGCATTATTTTAGTTAATGGACGTGATTATGGTGATTGATGAGTGTCTATGATGTCATTCCAAACACACACACTCGCCTAAAGGCTCCTAAAATATAAATACACCTTTGGATTATATTAGTTTACTGAAAGGTCAATTTGTCATTTTATAATTTTTATTGACAAAGTTATATGATGTACGAAAAAGTCAGAAGTTGACTCTCCATTAAATGAATCTCAAAATGTTCCAAGTTTTGGTTGGCACATGAAGAATAATGCAACCTTCTCCAAAGGGATCCTTATTTTGTCTTTCTTTCCATTCGGTCAAAGTTATTGTATGCTCATTTTGCGGTGCAGGACCTGCAACCTTCTGTTGAGTGTTAAGAGATCTTTACCCTAAGAGGATATCAATTCATTGTAAGAAAATTAGGGGCAACGCATTATCCAATTGAGAATTTTTGTCACGTAGCATTAGATACCATTTTCCATTATCAGGAATCATTAGGGACTGAAATTCACTCATTATGGAGTATAGTTCCTTACTAGATAATGAAAATACATAAAAAGATAATATGACCTCAATTCAGACATCAGAATCCAACACCGTCCACTTGAGTCTACTAACATTACTACATAAGTTTAGATAAAACTGATTTTTCTGCCAAATTGCATTATCCAACAAAGCAAACATTTCCAAGAGGACATCTTTTGAGTTGTCTAAAGTTGTATTTAGAGCAATTTGTTATTTGTCTTAAAAACTTATTTAAAGTTAAAACTCATATTATGAGCTTTAATAAAGTAGAAATCATTTGATTATTTTTAGTTTTAAATCTTTTTTTAAACTACTAGTTATGTAATAAAAAGATTAAACTTATTTAAAATTAATTACCTCATTCGATAGAAAACATATTCACAAAAAAAAAAATATATTCTACAAAATTATTTTAATTAATGTAAATTTATTTGAATGACAACAAAAACACGTAAAAGTATTAAATTATGTATATTTAAAAATTTTAATTTATTTTTATTTTAATTATTAAAATTATTTTGTAGATGATTTTTGAAATTTTTTTTATATCAATACTTATATATTAAACGTAAACTATTATCTTGTACAAAAATGTATTTAGGAACTATTTTTCAACGAGAACAACTTTAAGGATATATACAATTTTTTATCTAATTTAATTTTTTTTATTATATTTATTTATAGATTAAATTTTAATATTTAAAAACATATTCTCAATAATTAAAAATAATATTGTATTGCAATATAAATTATTTATCTTAAATATAAATATAATCCGTTTAAAAATATTTATTTATAAAATATTTAATATAATATTTATTTGTATATATAATTTATTATAAAATTTAGTTACATGTAATAAACATGTCCATGAAATATATAGACTAAAATACTATATAATATATATTATTAAATAAATAAATTTAAGTAAGAATTAAAAAAGATAAAATATTTAGAAACTATTACTACATTATTGTTTCACAATATTTTCATACGTTAAAATAATTTATTTAAATAAATTCAATAACGTAAATATATACTGAACTAATTTAATAAATAACCCAATTTTCTTAATAAATATATTATTGTAGTTAAAGATTTAAACACGAAAAGATGTTTGACCCCACTTCTATTTTCAAAGATAACATGAAATGAAGAAAAATTGTCCAAACACATTGGACAAGGCAATATAGCCAACTACTTCTCAAATTTATCCCCAAGCAAAACGCTCTAACTTTACAATACTATCATTTTTCAAAATGCTATGATTATTATTTTTTTAAGGTAAAATGTTATTTACTTCAGTTTTTTTATATGTTCATAAAAAAATTTAAGTGAAAGATGGTTAAAACTCCGTCACTCTCGGCGATTACATAGACAACGAAAGGCTCTGAACAAAACCAAACCCATCATCATCAAAATCTCTGTTTCCTCTGCTCTCACAAAACAGAGGAGTTGCAGGGACTTCTCAAACAACACCAATGTCATCCAACAAAACGATGATGACGTTGCATGGAGTTATAATTTCTCCAGAAAATCTTTCTGTCTGTCGGTGAAGAAACCAACAAAACATGGCATCGAGAGAAGGGACTTCTCATCATGATTCATGGATGATGAAGACACACAAAGTGATGAAAAAGGCTAACAATTCACTTATTGGGTACATGAGTCACAAGCCTCATTGGCCAATATCTCCTGGGAGTGTGGAGAAGATTCTGAAGCCCCAACACAAGAATGTGGAGAAGATTATTAACATGGGTTTTGATCTCTTCAAGAACAAGAAAACTTCAAACCCTGAGCAAGTTCATCAGTTGCGTTTGCTTGAAAACCATTTGATCCAATGGCGCTTTATAAATGCTAGAGCTCATGTTGCCAATCACAGATTGTCTCACATGGCTCAGGTATTGCTCACACTTTTCAAAACATATATGCTGGTTTGGGATATTTGATAACATAATGAAAATTCTTTATATTACTTACTCATAATTATTATGTTTCTTTGTTTAAAGATTTGGGATTGTTGGTTTATGGTTTTATATTGCATTTCTGATGGGATTAATGATTTTGTGAATTGTTGTGTATGTGTTCAGAGCCATTTCATTTGTGCTTTCAATGATATAGCCAAGTTGCGACAATCGGTGGTGCAAAGGAAGAAGGAGATTCAGAGAGTAAAGCTTAAGATGAAGCTAACTTCTATACTACATTCTCAAGTGAGCTGAGTGGTGTAGCTCGTTTAATTAAGATTAAATTGATTCAAATGGATACTAATTGAGACGTGCATTGCATTATTCCATTATTGTTTTGGAGGTTTAATTCTTTATCTTCATTTGTGTATGTTTTGGGTTGGTAGATGAAGCTATTGAAAATGTGGCGAAAAATGAGAAGGCAACATGTAGCTGCAATTACCTTGATGAAAGACTGTTTGTATTCTGTTGCATGCAGAGTTTATCTTTTGGAAGGTGCAAAGGTAAGTCTAACTAAAGACATTTAGTCCTAAAAAAAAAGACAAAACTTACATGCATTATCATAGGTTGTTCGTCGATCAGAATTAAAGTTCACTTTAGTAACATGCATCATAAATGATTTCATTAAATTTCAAACATGTGTTGTTAAGATAAAATTTCAATTCTAATTGCAAAACAGTAGTTATGACACTGTATATAAAGATTGCAATTACATGCTTATAATTATGCTACCAGGTGGATGTGCAATTATCATCCATTTATCAGAGGCGTGCAGCTGATCTAACAGATTCCATGAAGTCAATGTTATCTAGTTTTTCACCCTTGGTATGTTTGGTAATGCTGCACTAGTTATGTTATTATCTGGTGAGGACTTAAAATAGAAATTGAAATTGCTTCGTAATCAGGCTGATAAGACTGCTGAGTTGATATCAGAATTAGCAAAAGTTGTAGTACAAGAGAGGTTTCTCCTAGAGGAATTCAATGATATCTTCCACACCATGTGTGTCCTTGAGGTAACTAAATATTGCTTCAGTGCCTCATTTTTTACTGTTATTCTTTTACTTTTTTGTACATCACTTCTCTTTTTGATGGAACAAATAAGAACCAGGTTCTACTTGGTTAAGATTATGTTTATGTCAACCAAAACAAGATTGTGTGGTCAATATTTGACAAATTATAAGAGTTTAGTTCATTTGTTATTTACACATGAAATGCTTTACCTATTGTTATTTGTTTTTTAATTTTCACTATGTGTTGGCAGCTTCAAGAAAGTAGCTTGATTTGCAATCTCATTCAACTTGAGTGTTGACAAGGGAAATATCAAAAGTTGCAATTGCTATCAGAGATCACTTGGTAGGTATTGATGTAAATAGTAGATCAACAAAGTTAACAAATACCTATAAATATGGTCTATATGTAAACAATAAACTAGAAGCGAAATTCAATTGGAAAGAATTATTCGTATGTAAAGGCTGCTAACATGGCATTAGCATTTGTTCATACTACCTCCAAATTAGGATGTTTTTCTTTTCTTTTGGCCGAGTATGCAGGTTTAGTTTCTGTTTATCTAGGTAAACCTGGGCAATGAAAATTGAACTTCGTTATGTAGTATACTTGTGTCTGTTTATTCATAATATTTGTTACATTTTGTTACAATGAGTGCAATGCCCTCATTATATTAGAAAGAAGAAGAAAAAAATAATCATTATTTTGTGCTTTGGTTCTTGCATTGGAAATTTCTTATTTTACTTTAAAATTGACCCACTAATATTCAGTTAAAACTAAAATTCTACTAAAGTGCTAAAATGCAATCGTTATTTTGTTAAAGGAAATCTTAGAAATACACCATCTAATACATTAATTTGAACACTCTAGTTATCATTAGTTGAAATTTATTTATTAGAAATGACCAACAATTTTTAATCAGATATGTTAATGGGGGATTTTATCGCCTGAATTCATACATCACAATCCAACATCATCCACTTGAGTGTGCCAACAAAGTTACTAATGATAAAAAAAATTATATATATATATATATATATATTTTTTTTTTTTTATGAACATAATCAACACAATTTCTTAAATTTGTGACTAATATATGCTTACATGGTGGCCGAAACAATTATATTTAAATTAAAGCCCGTAAAATTTCACATTTTATATTAATCAAATCATGCAAGCAATTTGAGATAATGATCTAATGGGAAAACAACGCAAACTCTTTAAGAAAATGCTTCAGAGCATGAGAGACAATTTAGTTCATATTCATAGATATAATACATTTAAATTATGTAACTAGACAAACATTTCCCTAGGACATATTTCGATCTGTCTAAATCCAAGCCAATTGATAACATGATATAAGCAATAATGCTTCAGATAATGTGGAATTCTTTTGTAGAGAAAGGCGCAATTCTTGAGAATGGCCACAACAAAATTTGTACAAGATGAGAAAAAGAAAAAAAAAAAAAAACTTGTGTTATGCTTTTACGAGTGCATCGAGTTAAATACTTTTTTTTACATAATGAGTTTAAACACTTACACAAGCAACAATGAAATATGCAAATTTAAGTGAGTTTCAAATGGATAAAAAGGTAAAAGTAGGTACATCAAGAAAAATATAAAATGAAAGCCTAATAAGTGGTAATATTGCTAATCCTTGGGATTCGACTTCTCAAATTCATCTCCAAAACATTTCTTACTTTAAAAGGCTCCCGTTTTACAAAATATTATTTACTTCAATCTTTATGTTCATAAAAAATTATATATATATATATATATATATATATATATATATATATATATATATATATAATTAAAGACTAAGCCAAAAATTTGTGAAGTTGAGAATTAAAATAGTTAAAACTTATAATTTAAAAATTAAAGTAAGAATTAACTCAACTTAAAAATTTAAAATAACTTTCTTAAGTGAAATTTATTATTAAATAATTCTAAATAAAATTCAAGACAAACTAAGATGAGCTTTGTGATACTCATATATGTAAAGTAACAAAGAGTTGATTTTGCATTTTAGATGTGAATTTTGATAAACTTGTCATTAAGGGTGGAAATAAGTTAAACTAGTTTTGTTTGGCAGATTTGTTATGTTAGAGTCAAATTTATTTACTTGTCAATGATATAGATAATTTTTTTTAAGTTTAGTATTTTTTTTCATAATTATAATCCATACAGTATCTTAAAATTAATAATTAAAAATTAATCTGTGTTTACAGGCATACATAAAAATTTATCCAAATTTATAAATATTATTTAAAAATTTATTTTGTAATGATTTAACACTAAAATAGAAGTAAAATATGTTAAATTTTTATAAAATTTGAAACTATTTAAAAGCATATTTTTAAAGTCCAGTATGATATTTATAGTAATAACTTATCTTAAAAAATATAATAATATCTTTAAATGTGATAAAAAGAATTTAGCTATTAATAGCTTTATAAACTTCACCTTTTATATAAGAGACTGACTTTTAAATTTTAAGTTTGATAGACTTTTTAAATAGTCTAAAATTTTATCTTTTTATTAAAAGATTTTTAATTTAACCTATTTTCTAAAAGTAAATGGCCTAATTCAAACATAATGTAAGTTACAGTGATTTAAAACCCGGATCGAATCGGCCGGTCGGACCAGTTAGATCGGGAACCGGTGATTTAACTGGTTTGAATCTTAAGTTGGATCGGTTATGCAGTCGACCCGTTTCAAATTGAATTGACCGGTTCAACCGGTAAACCAGTGGGTCAAAACGGTTCAACCACTTTTTTTTTCTTTTTTTTTAAATTTTTTTAAGGGACCATAAATCACAAAAATAATAATAATAATTGAATCTCTTAATGGAAGAGCAAAGAGTCTTATTAAATATAATAATGACTACTTGTTCTAATATATTTGTTTCTAATATATACAACTTAAATAATTTTTATAATATATTATTAATTTTAAATTATATATTTAATAATATAATATCTATGTAGATATTATATATATTATTTTGTGATATCAATTGCAAGCATATTATATATGTACATATTATTTATATTTTTAATTTGTATTAATATACAATTTAACATGTAATTTTTTTTATGTATTTTTTACAAAATAAAAATAAAAATAATTATAAATAAGATAGAAAAATTAAAATTTAAAATAAGATATGAATTTATTAAAATTTATAAGTATAAAATATATTTAATATAAATATTTTTTAATAAAAATAAATAAAAATTGAGTCACGCGGTTTAACTAGTGACCCACCGGTTCAACATTTGACCCATTAATCAAGTACCTTAACCGGTTCAATGACCGGTCCGATTTTTAAAACTATGGTAAGTTATGTCATATGTCTCTAAAGAGCAACTTGACTTATTTCTATTTTTATTTGTCATCAAATCCTTTATAGTAAAACAATATATCATCTCCTAACTTTCTATATTACTACAAAATGAAGATGATTTAAAACCAATTCACAATTTTCTTTAAGATTTGAGTAAGAAAAGTGTATTTTAAAAATAAAGTGTACTTTTTTTAAAAAAAATATTGTTGTGCAACAAATTTTATAGTAAAGAGATAAAAAGATAGAAAAGAGAAAGAAGTTAATGATAGAGTAGAGAGAAATAATGTAGAAATAAAATTATATAAATTGTTGTATGTATTATCACTATTTTTTTTTATCTTAATTTTAACCCATTTGTGATTTAAAATGTACTTGTAGTAGCTCGTAAAAAATATGAGTAAGAAATAGAGAAGTTTTAAATTTCTAAAATATTATACAAAATTAGTTTTTACTTTTTAGATACCTAATATGTTATTTAACTATTAAACACGTATGGAAGTATATATATATATATATATATATATAAAGAAATCAAAGTGGTGATGAAATATTTTGAAGAAAAAAAAAAAAGAGATTTTCTAAATATTAAATAGTCATAGTATGAGAGAGTATTACTACTATTAGTACTAGATTAGTGGAGTCAAAACGACAGAAATAGGCGGTCGTTTTGAAATGCCCCTTTGGGCATTTCAGTCCCCAATAGCATCAACAACACCACAGCGCTCATTCGCGAAGCCATGGCCTCTCTTGTTCGTGGAGCCGCATCTCTTACCCGCGTTGGTCTCTCCTCTTCCAAGACTCCCATTCAACTCATCCACCGCCGCGGCCTCGCCGGAGCCGCCGGTAATCTTCCGATCCACCTTTTCTCTTTTCATTTCCTCAAACTCCGACGTATCACTTTCGTTCCACTGTGTATGCATTCACAATAGTCTTATTCGAAATCCTAACCGCGGAACTTTTCGTTTCGCTCTCTCGTCTGTGTCCGCTAATTTTACGAGAATCTAGGAATCGGAGGTGGTGTGAAAAGCACTGCTAGGGAAATGCTATTTGGTTGGAATGTGTCAAATCAGATTTTAAAAATTACAGTTTTGATCCTTTGCTTAGTTGTTAAATGTGACAGGAACAAGGTGTATTCATTCAGGAGGAGAAATGATTGAACTTGATTGAAATTAATCTAGGTCTTAAGTCTTGTTTATCCATTTCGTGATGGTGGAACAAAACAGGGAGATTTGGTTTTGGTAGTTTAATGTAGCTTCGTGTACCCGAGTCAATAATACATGGTTGATGTTTCTGTTTTTCTGTATTGTGGGAAGAGGTTTATTTTGTGTGTATTAGGTCTGTGTTTAGTGCACGATTCTGACGTGTTGAATCGATTTATATTTGTGGTATGATAATTGCAGATCACCATGGCCCTCCAAAAGTTGACTTCTGGAAAGATCCAATGAGCCCGTCTAAATGGAAGGAAGAGCACGTGAGTATCTGGTTTTGTGTTTGAAGATCTACTGCACCCTGTTGATTTTAATTATTGATTTTTGCCATGAGCTGATTGGATCGCTGTTTTGGAAATTGAAAATGTGTTTGAATATTCTTTTGGCTGGTTGTTCTTGTGGTTCAGTTTGTGATTATATCTTTAAGTGGCTGGGGGCTACTCTTCTATGGGGGATACAAGCTCTTCACAGGAGGCAAGGGCAAGAAAGAAGAGGTACTTTCAATTTATGCTTAAATTGTTAGAGCTAGGGAACCATGAACCATCTATTGGATAATGCCACTCAAATATGAGATATAGAAAACTGTAAAATTTGTAGGATACGGCTCAGCTATGGTACAATATATAAAATTATTTTGTAATTAACATCAACGTAAAGCACAAATCTTAAATCAATTTAAATAATTTATTTTTTAAAAATGACCACAAGTCATGACATGCTACAGGTTATCTAATTAATATGATATTCTCATTGTATTGGTGTAAAAGTTTAAAAAATAATAGTATAAAGAAATTATAAAATGCAGCTAAGATTATTGGAATAACCAACATTGGTATGTATCTGACACGGGTATGACATGACATGACGCAACTATTTTTAAGTGTCTGCTTGTAACCAAGTTCATTATGAGTCTGTCTAAGTCTAACCTTGTTTGATATAACTGAGTTATGCAATTCTGTTCTGCCATTAGTCAAAAGACTTCTTTCCCACTGTTTAAGATTCTAAAATATTTCCATTGTTTTAGTTCATTGCCTTAATTCTGCACAATATATCTGTAGTAGTTTGGGAAAATTCTTCATACTCAAATAGATGGAATGGAGATCAACGAACTGGAAGTTTTGATTGGGGTTCCAATCAAGAGCCAAGGAAACTGTAGCATTTTTCATTTGAAAGTTTTGAACGATATGATTATTTAATGAAATGTTGGTTCGCTACTTCTACTTTGTTGTCACTGAAGGCTGTTTATTTTTTGATAAACAATATTGTAAGGCAATATAATAATCAGACCAGCTCAGACCTCAGAGGGTTCTATACTTCAATGGATCGGTAGGTCTGAAAAACAGATAAATCTATACTATTAATAAAGGGGATTCTCCTATTTGGTATCCATATTTTTTGGACAATTTTATCATAACTATCTTTTTAAAAGTTACAATTTTTTTATTCTTTTTAACTGCCTGTATTTTTAATAACTACTCACTTATATAATTTTTATTATTTTATAAAAATAATTCACGGAGTACGCAAGTTGTTATTATATTTCTTAAGTGCATTTTGTATCTTCTAATATTTAATTTAGGGCAATGGAAATTATTGAAGCATAGTTCTAGTGGTGAATTTTATTATATTGACCAAAAAAAAATATAACTACGTCTCCGTTATTGAACAGTTATGTTTAAAACAGTTAGTTAGTGAACTTGTTAATCTCAATTAGATTAAGATTAGATAGCCAATTGTGTTCAACAAAATAGTGTACTGACATTTTATACTATTTGCTTCTTATTTATGAGGTGTCAATTATAGTAATCGCATCCTGAATGTTTTGAATATTTGCAGGAATCGATAAAAGCATCATCACACTGAAGTCTGGAGAATATTTACAATTCAAATTGTTCTTGATAATAATGCGAACGGCCAGACTTTTGAGTTTTTCATACTCAGTCTTGTTTGATGACAAACAAATATTGTCTAGTTATCCATTAATCTTTGCAGACAATGAATATTGGGAGATGATTTTTTCCAGAACAATGTGTTACATTTAAGTTTATATATGCCAGTTTTGTGCTAATTCCTGCCTTCCGATACATTTTCAAGCATTTACTTTTATTGACACACTACTGAAGGAAGTTATATTATGTTCTTGCCTTGTGAATACTTGAATGATCCTAATACCAAGGTCAAAAAAGAGAAAGTATCCATTTTCTTTGACGCTAAATAATTCTCTCAATAATGTTTTGTTTTGTGTACAACTATGTTGGAAGTTGCAACTAAAAAACAAAGTCTATCAATAAAACTTTGTTTTGTGCAACTAGATTGGAAGTTGTAACTAAAAAAAACCTATTTCAAGTTGCAACTAAAAAAACAATGTCTATCAATAAAAACTTTGTTTTGTGCACAACTAGATTGGAAGTTGTAACTAAAAAAAATAATCCTATTTCAATTTGTCGTTGTAGTAATTTGAGCAAAGTAGTCATTTTTTCAAATGCGCAGATCTTATTCAGAGAATAAAGATTTTGTATTTTGAATTTGATTTATCTATGTTGAATCTGTGGAGGGTGACTCTACGATGTTGTCTGTTTAGTGTTGAAATTGAATGTTACAAAATTTTAATAGTTAAGAAAATTGGTCTAAATGTAAATTAAAATGTCTGTCATAATATTAGTAAAATTAAAAAAAACTCTCAACTTTACCCACATTTTCCTCCTAATTGAAACATAAGCAACTAATTTGAAATATTTATAAGCACACCAAAGTCCACATCCACTTCACTACTCTAGCATGGATGATTCATCTTTCTCTTCTCTGTATTCACCCTTCTCATCCTCAGATTCAGATTCCTTTAAGAAATCATCATCATGGCCATTGTCAGTCGCATCTTTCTCCTGTGTTTGTACATCCTCTAATTCTTTTAGCTCTTCAGGTAACACCTTGGATTTTGTTAGTCCTGCATTCTTGTTAGCTTTGTTGATATGCTTCTTGCTCCAGTTTTGTTGGATAATACTCTTTTCATTCTCTTCCGACTGTCTCATTTCATCCAGTTTCTGTTTCTCTGGGTATATGTTAGTTCCACTATTTGTCACCCACTGATTTGTATCATTCACCTTCATGTCATTGACATCTTTGTTTTCAGGCTTTAGCAATTTGGCTTGTGGCTTGCCTTTTCTTGGGTTATCATTGTCCCTCTCCTCATCTTTTCTTGCAAAACTTTCCTCATCAGAAACTTTTCCAACTCTTCTACCTTTCAACTCATCTTTGTTAACCTTTCTATTGTTCATGAGGTTATCAAAAACTCCATTGTTCTCCATCAAACTATTTTTCACAATGCCTCTCCGATTCCCCTTTTTTCTGCTTGCACGGCCATGTTTCTTCTTCATCCCAGTAGATTGTTTCACCTTAACATCCTGACCTTCACCTTCTGTACTATTCTCTACTTGTGCTGCATTCTCTTCTCTTATTGTTTTCTTTTCTCTTTCATCCACCACTTCAGCATCATCAATATCTTTTGCCCTGACACCACCTTCGTCTTGAGGATCTTCATTTGTCTTTCCTACCTCCCTATTAGTCCGAATTTCATCTTTTATCTCAGTTCCAACATCCCCATCTTTAAAATCGGTTAATTCACTTTTACTTGCATCCTCATCGTCTTCACCCTCATATTTGAAAGAGTCATCTTTGTCACTTTCATCTTGTGCTGTCATTGTTTCATTTGCTCTCTGGCTTTCAGGAAAGATGGTTTGATTATCATTAACAGGGATTTCAAAGCTGCGCTTCAAGTCCTTTATCTCTTCTTCCTTATGCTCAAGATTCTCCCTTAATGCTACTATTTCAGAGCCTCCTTCTCGCACATTGCGTTCCTTTTCTTGCATCAATCTCAGCTCATTCTGCTGCTCCTCAAATGCTGATTCCATCAGTTTCTGCTCATCTTTCAGTGAATTCAGGGTGGATTGCATCTCCACAACTGTTCTACCTAGCTCCATCTTCTTACTTCTCAGGGCGTAGATCTTCCCCTTCATCTCTTCGTTCTTCCCTCTCAACTCTTTGCTGCGATCTCTTTCCTTCTACATTATTAAGGTAACATAAATACAGTCACTTATGCTCTAATCAATCTACTTTAATACCAAACTAGCATTTTGCACTATTGAATCAAAAGAATATTGAAAATACAGAACATCTTCATCATATTATTTCATCCTACCAAGAAACTTTTGGTAATGCACCCCAAAACAAATCATCAAGAGAATTTGTGTGACTGTTTATTGCATGATACAGGATAAGACTGTGTGTGTGTTCTTAGGATGCTTTATTTGTTTATTGCATGTATCTCCTTACTGTCGTGATAGTGAATAACAGGTAAAAGTAAGAAAGAGAAACCAAGAGAGAGGGTGACCTGCAGGAGAAGCTGAAGGGCAAGAATCTGGTGGTCTTTCTCCTTGACAATAAGGGCATAGATGCGTCTCTCTCTTAGCTTATGAAGCACCATAACCCCAAGCAGTGCCACCCCAAATGTGATCAGCAATATCAACGCATAAGGCCTTCCTCTGTGACTCCCTCCACTGCTATGTAAATGCAACCCCTTGTTGTAAGCCATCTCTCTCTTCCTCAGTGCTGATGAATGATGATCAACAATATATATTCAACAACACTACCAAATATAAATGTATTCTTTGTTTTTCTGTGTCCTTGGAAAGGAACAGAGAAGAATCTTCTGGGGCCTCTCTCTCTCTCTCTCTTCCTGAAGAGTTAAGAGTTAAGATTTTGGGTTGCTTGTCATGCAAAAAGAAGGACCCACCTACTCATATATGCGATTGCGGAGTTCACAAAGTGGAGTGTGCATGAAAATTGTGTCAGTGGAGTTCATTCTGGGACAGCCACTTTCTGTTTCCCATGCTCCTCTTATTTTTACCATAACACCCTCTTCTATAAAATATACTATTTAAAAAAATTAGTTTAGGACAACTCATACAATATTTATTTCAATATTAATATTTTTTTTACAGTACATTAGTATTAATTTGTTATTAACTCAGTTTAAATTTATTTTTTCATATTATGCAGTTGAAAGTGTGTCCATCATTTAAATTATAGATATGATTCTTTGCAATCAGTTACCTAATGACGGATCCAATGAGTTACTTCCAGTGAAAGAAATTAAGGTCGCGGTGCACGTGCTGTGAAATGGGATGAATGGGTATGCGTGTACATCTATTTACTTATTTTTAATTTAAAAGGTATTTTCATTTGTAAGTTACTAATTGACATTAATTATTAAAATTTAAAATCCCTTTCAATTGTTGTGTGGCTGTAACATGTTGTTTTTATGAGAAATTAGGCTATATAAAAAATAATTTTACATGAGATTATTAATTTTTATAGTAATTATCTTAAAAGGGATATCAATATTTTTATATAGCTTATAAACTTTTATAGCATGTTGGGGAGTATTAATTTAGAGAAGTAATTTCTTTTTCTTAATAAAAAATATTTTATTGTAGAAAATTCTTTGTATTTATTTTTATATTTAAAAAATAAGGTGTTTACACTCATCTATTCCCCTAAATAATAAATGTGAACAGGCTGTATGACTTATAAGTCTTGAGTATAAACGGATACTAATAATAATATGTTTTTATTGGGAAGTGTTGGTTGAGTGTATACGTTAAGCCATGCTATTCTGTGAAGTCTTTTTTTTTTTTTTTCTTCTTCTTTCGTGAATGCCACATTTGTTTTGAGTTGTTGCCTACTTGGCTACTTGCATTCATTAAATTATAATTTTGATCTAGACTCATTTTAATTTTTTATCTTTTAAAATATTTATTATAATTTTTTATTTCTTAAATTTAGATTAATTTAATTTATTTAAAATAATAATTATTTTTAATTTTGAGACATATTTTAGATTATTTTTTAAATAATTTAAGACTTGAAATTAGTCTCATTAAATTCATTTATATGAAAATTGTTGAACACAATTAAAATTTAAATAAAAAATTATAAATATGTTAAAGAATTACATAAAAATAAATCCAAAAAATATTAAAGATTCAAAAACTATAATTTATATTATTTTAGTTTTTTATTGAATATTTTTCATACGATTTTTATTATGTTATAGTTCTTATAGATTTAAACGTCAATTGAATTTTATAATTTTTATATAATTAAATCTATTATTATAAGTTTTCATCTCAAATTGATTGAAAGTTAATTCAAAATTGTGCGGTAAAATTAAAAATCATTGTTGTTTTAAAGAGAAAATTTTATTCAAATATAAAAAATAAAAGACTAAAATAAACATATTAATATATAAAGGACTAAAATAAATCTAAAAAATAAAATAAAGGATTAAAAATGTAATTTAGGTTAACAAAATTTATGTGAACATTAATTTCATTTTTTTTCCTAATTGTTATAGCTGCTTCATTAATATTATTTTTTTTTTGACAAATCGAACATTTTAAAAATAGAAGAACCATCTATAAAAAAAATAGAAAGATTAAATTGAATAATAATCGATAAATAATTTAGGAAAAAAAGTACTTAACTTTCTTAAATTTCATCATTTTTACAAATAAACACTACAAATTTTAAGTTTATTTTAATTGATCCTTAAAATTTGTCTTGTTACAAATGGATCATTGGTTGCAATTTTATCTTTTATTAATTCCTTTTTTCTTTTTAAAAGTCTCTTATATTACACTGAGATTAAATTATTAAGATAAAAAAAATATCAATCATTTATTTATTTTAAATCATATTTATTTATTAATTTTTTGGGACATACATATTAGTTTTATTTTCATATATATTAAAATACCATATAATTTAGAAGAAGAAAAAGTCAAATAAAGACTTCTTTTTATTATTTTTATCATTATTTTTTATTTTTTCTAAACACGTATTTGTGTTATATTTTGAAGAAAAAAAACTAACTGTAACATAAAAAGAAAAGGATTAATAAATAACTAATATTTAAGATAAATAATTTAACTCTAAATTTTTTGATACGAAAACTTAATAAAAATAATAAATTATTAAATGTTAAAATCAATTTAGAATGAAATTAAATTTGAGGTGTTTATTTGTAATAAAAAAATAGAGTAAAATTTAAGGACTAAGTGAAAAAAAATTAAAGTTCATGATATCTATTTAATTAGATAAAAATTAAGGATTGATTAGGATAAAATAAAAATTTATAGTATCTAATTGTAAAAAAAAGTAAAGTTTAAGATGGTTGATTACTCTTTTTTCAATAATATATACTTAAAGGGAAATATTTAAATAAGTATTTTATTTATCTTAAATTTATTTTAGATTAAATTAAACCAATAAAAAAATGAAAAATCCTTAGTTTTTTCTTTCTTTCAGCTATTGAACTTATTCAAATAAAATCCAAATTTTAAAGCAATGATTAAAATTGAAAGAAAAAAAATCGTGAAAACAAACTTAATAAATTCAACAGGATGACATAACAATTGAGTACTTGAAAATCAAAAAATTGATCACAAATGATCGATTAATTCAATAAAAAAAAGATATGCAAGTAAAAGAAAATTTAAATTTATTTAAAATAATAATAAATTTGTTAGTTAAATTATTATTCAATTAGGTCTTTTTCTTTTTTAAAATGATCAATTAATTTAATTCTTCTATTTTTAAAATTAACTATATTTCATCTGATTTTTAAAATGTTAGCTTATTTTCCTAAAAAGAATGGTTAATCATTTTAATTACTTGTACGCGTACTATGTACATTTATTTACACATGTCAGTAATTCACCACCTGATTTCAGCAGGCCCCACACTAAACTATTTTGGTACCTACACTTTGACTTTTGATATTGATACCTATCTGAAGAGATATGTTAACGGTGTCGGTGGGTGTTCTGCAAGAAGCATTATTCTTCCCCTAACAATCACTGCAAAACTTTCCTAGGTGCTTTGTTTCCTGTTATTTGTGTACAAAACTTACATCTTATTATTCTTTACTTTTTTCTACAGATTTTTATATCTTTCTCAGAAGACATCTTAATTTATGAGGGAAAAACAATAGTTGAGTCAAAACTTTTGAGGTTAATGCACATGTAATAAAGTTGACAGGAGCAAAAAATTCAAAAAGATAAAAAGTACTTTATCCTAGTCCTAATGCATCCAACGGTGGACCATACCTGATGACTAATGAGCAAAGAATCCATGTGAAGCCGTGAAGGACATGTGCCCTTGAATTTGAATTAAAGGCATGTCCCTTGAGCTGTGCCCTATCATGTTCATGGTTGTACAGCAGCACTAGAATTGCAAGCATGGTTAGTGCTAGGGGTAGCCAACATTACAAACATGTAAAATTCAGTTCTCAGCATGACAGCATGACAGGAGTGTGTTTAACATTTTGCATTGAATAGTAATTATATGGACAAAATAGTATTTTAAACGAGACAATTCCCACCTCAAACCTAGCTTAAGTCTAAATCCAAATTTTGGGATATACAACTGCATTTCTAACTTGATCTAAACAACGGAACACATGTTTAATATTGAATTGAATAAAGTGCATGTAATGCCTGACTAAATATTTATCCATAAGAAAATAGAAAACCAACCAAAGTCCACTATGAAATTTAATTGCCTTTTGTAACTCAACAAAAAGTGTTGTAATTGCATGAATGGTTGGCCGGAACTGCAACCAAAAGTGTGTTTAGACCGAAACAAGCACCAAAACTGCTGGTGTGAGTGCTTGTTGATTGTTAATATGAACCTATATTGAACACAAAATTCTGACCTTTTACATCAGATATATATCATCTATAACCACACCTATGTACACTTGACATCATTCATCCTATTTGAAGGGTACCTCTTTGTCACAAACACTGCTTGTTTAGAGATTCTTTAGATAACAGAACCTGAATCAGCTCATGTAGCCTCTCAGCACCAGGCCCTGGCCTAAACATTGTATCATTGCCACGAACAGAACAAGGGTCAGCCCCACCATCTGAGGTCCCAACACACCATGCCCCAGGTGAAAATCTATGTGTGCGCCCCAGAAGTTCTTTGTCAATCTTGTCTAGCACTGGATCATTCTTCGCAAACTTGCGCGCAAAAGGCGCCTTGCTTTTAACCATTTTATCGAAGTCCTTCATAGTTAAAGAGATGGGATGCTGCTTTGGGGGAGTGTCCCAAGCAATGTAGTGAAGATCATGGCTTATTGCAGTGTGACGGAATTCTTCATTGTTACAAATGACAGTGTGAAAATATCCCTCTGGTGAGGAGATGAAATTTGTATAGTACATTAGCATAGTCCGCGGAAAGTTATCCCATCCCCATATACAGTACTCCACAAAGGACCGAGTCAGTACAACCCAAGCTGAACCTGTTTACATGGCATAGACAAAAATATAGGGATCTACCATGTTGATTGCCTATGTAATACCAAAAAATATGTAATCATGCTAGCTAGCTAGATATTCTACAATCTTAAAATGCTAAGTTTAAAATTTGCAATAGAAAAAAAAATTACAAATGTATGTAAATAGATATAGAAATACCAGTAAACAGTTTAAAGGATGTGGGAAGTGTTCTACGTTGAGTAGTCAATGCTAAATCAGATTTCTTTGATAAGTAAAGGGCAGGATCAATAATGATGGGTCTTGCTCTTTGGTTCCTGCATATAAGCAGTAGCACAAGGAAATCTCAATCAACTGATATAGTAAACAAGGGGCGACATGCAGAAAGAGGGGAATATAATTTAAAGACAATTTTAAGATGAGTAACAGTACAATTCACTTACAGTTTCCAACCAGCAATGCGTGTATGTTCAATGAAATTGAGATTTCTTGACAGGTTTGAGAAGACGTGAAGCAAATCTGCAATAGCGGGAAAGAAATATCAGATGACTACACAAAGCATCTAGTAGGTTCAAGGAGTAAATGTCGTACATGTTTGAGTTGATAGTTGATACATATACACAATTCAACCAAACTCAGACTAAGCAGCAGAAAATGAGCTGTATGAATCTTGATTTATGCCAAATAATAGAATCAGTATATTAGCACCAAAGAAGATGCTGGAACCAGAAGACCCAAATTATTGACTACAAAATGCCCTCCAGAATTTTTTTATACAATTATGCAGGTACTATAATCTTTATTTTGCCTTTTTGAATTTTGTATTTGACCACCACTCAAAACAAGTTTAGAGTCTTTTTGAGTAAACTTCTCTAGAAACATTTATAGGAGAAGAAAACAGAAAGAAATGACAAAACAAACTTCTCTACAAGCTAAAATTAGCTTACACATGAACTAATTTGTAAAAGTTTTCTCATGTTAACTTTTCAAAAAAAAAAAAAAAAAACATATGAATATGCTAATTTTAGTTTATAACGAAGTTTATTTCATTCTTTTTCTTCCTATTTTTTTTCCTATAAGTGTTTATGAAGAAATTTATCCAAGCAACCCATTAGACTTGTTGAATGAATTTAATTCATCTACTTCAGAGGGAGTTGTCTTGAATGTTTTACACTTTTGTCCAGCTCATACTTCAATATCATTTCCAGCAGTACAGTTGCTCTTGTCATGCAAAGAATAAGCCTAATTGTACTATAATCCATGTCCCGCATATATTCATAATTTAAGTTGTTGTTTCTTCAGCAACTACTTAGATTAGAAAAAACTTCCTCTGAAGTTTGTCTCTTAAATGAGCAAAGGTAATCAGTAATCAACCTTAATTTTAGAGGATTACGACCACAATGCACTTTAAATTAATTCCACAGAGCAGAGGATATACCTTGGCTCACTTTAGAGACAAACTCACGAGGCAAATTCACTTAGATGAGTGCACAAATTTTGTGGGAAAGAAGATTCAGACCTTTCACAAAAACAATGACAATTTATGGAAAAGAAGCACCATTTAACATCTGCAGAAGTAATGAAGAGATTGGAAGGCCTTGTTCACCATATCTCTGCTAGAAGTTCTGGATTATGAATGTAATCCAGCAGATATCAACTAGAATGACCTTCATAATATCCAAACATATCTCTCAAAGTATATGCATAAAATGCATATGGAGGAGCTCCAGGAGAAATTGAAGGATGTAATGGTATTGGTGACAAGGCATACACCAAATCTTCAATTGTAAGACTTCAAAATTTGACATCAAGTGGGATAAACCTAGGTTGTTGTTGTTGTCATCTTACAAAGCTAGACAGAGTTAATTTATGGAAATTCAAATTGACATTCTTCACAATTGTTGGGGCCTAGGGCAACCACTTATCACTAGTAGCAATAACTTCAATATCAAAATAGCCTGAATGGTACTAAAGTAGAATTATAAATATTTACATTACTTTTAGACTATTACCATCAAAGAGGCTACATGAGCTAACTAATTACTGTCTTACTTCAGGAGCAATACTGATCCTTGAATTACTAAAAACAACTAAAGGCCTGTTTGTATTTCCATTGAGTTTCATTTGAACACAAAAGCTTTGTGAGATAGCTTTCCCGTTTAATAGAACATTGGAATTCAGGAAAGTGTTAAAACAAACACACTATAAGCTTTAGGCTATATAATGATTGTAATGGAAGATTGGAAAGAGAATTGCATCGAATTAGCGACACAATTAAACAGTAGAATTACAGAGGAAAAAAAAATGAGGCAATTGACAAATGAATTTATTTCATCAGTTCAAGTACAAATTTACCTGCTAGCATTTTACTATTGAACACGTGAATAAGAAAATGGAAGCAATAATTGTGTTTTAAGACTATGTAATGTAACCCGTTAATTTAATCATTAGTTATTTAAACAAACCTAAAGATGTTAAACAGAGATCCATACTGAAACATCAACAGTAATCACAAGATGGATAAAGATGAACTTTAATAATCGCTTTACTTTAATAATGGTTTTTGTCCTCAAAACAGAAGCGTAGTGCTCAAGGGAAATAGATCAACAATATGCTAAAAGCAAAAGGCAAAGTACACATGATGTAGCAGCTCAACTATTGTTTGCCATTCACCATACATCATCACAATACACCTGAATGCCATATGGTTTTCAAATTTTTAAAACCTCTGTGAAGCCGCATCATGTGTTCAAATCTAAAAGAAAGTTTGTAAAGGTTCACTGTATCCTTCCATGACCAAGAAGGCCACAGTTTATGCATGCAATTTGACAGGTATAATAACACATAGCATCAAGAAGCAGATAAAGGGTCATTTACTAACCATCCTGTGTCATAAGAGGATAATCTGAGGCACTGAGATTTATAAACCAATCCCACTCTGAACTTTCCTTCAATAATATTGCAATAGCTTGGAGGGTACAAGCAATCATCGTTGGACCCTTATAAGTTACCAAATTGGATTGAGACATAACACGCACATTTTCCACCTCACGAAATACTGGATCAGCTTTTACAGCATTTGCCAATTCCAACCTTTCCCGGGGCGGCGCCTCGAGATCTAAATGCAAGATGTACTGATTCCTTGGGTGGTACACTGCCTCTAATGTCCTCATCATCCTATGACTATCACCCTTGGTGCCCGAAATAAGGTATGCAAACCTTGGTGCCTCCATTTTCACCACACTAACATTAAAAGACCTTTCTATATCCGATTCCACAAAATATCCACTGGAATCCTCTGAACTCTTGAAGGAAATGATTTCAAAAGGTGGCTGCTCTCCCCCACCATCAGAACTAAGTACCCCAAGAATAGCCGTCAGAACCAGACTCATTGATATAATCAAACTAGCAAAAAAGGGGAGAATCCACTTCCTGTCACTAAACATCCTTCCTGAATGAGAGCCAACATTTTTCCTCATACTCTTGTGGCACAACACGAGTAAATCAAAATCAAACAATGGAACCCTTTCACTTCAAGGGCAAGAACCAAGATCTCTGTCTGTGTTCACCCAAAGCTGCAAGAACCCCACAATCTTTGCAAGATAAAAAGAGAGCAATGAAAAATACAATGATTCAGCAACAGAACCAAAGCCACCTTCCTAGCAACTATAGTTAGCATATAAGCAGAAAAGGGGGCATGTTTTCTGCAGGATAAAACATGGTTTTCAATCAAAGATGCTTATCTTAAATCGGCATCAATCCACACCCAATGCCAAAGATTTTGATTTGGGAGCTATATAAGTAACATATGAAATATGACAAATTGACAATGGTTTGGTTAGGGGAGTTGGGACCCACCTCTAGATAACAGGCTCAGATCTGATTACTCCCTCATCAGAAAGGAACAATTTTTAAGGCGCAAAAGGGGGAGGAAACTTCACAATAAGTCAATCTTCAGTCTCTTTACAAGTAACCTACCTATATTGAAAATTGTAGCTCAGAAGAAAAAAAATCCACTCCACAGATTTCACCTGTAGAGACTTAAATGCAACTTGTGCTTTTTCCCTTCTTTTACTTCTGTTCTGAAAACTGTAACCAAGCCAAGATCTATGCCCCTCCAAAATTAAATAAACAAATATAAGACCAATATGGGGAAGTGAACACACTTGAAAGCCAAGTTTTGGATAACTTAAGATTCAAGAGAGGGCTAGTTTAAAGAAACTGGTCCAAATCCAAACCAAGGAGAATAAGAGAGAGAGAAAGGGGATTCAACAAAGATTCAAAGTGATGGGAATTTTAGTAATGATGTGTATGAGTTTGAGGAGGAACAGGGTTTTCTAGAAAGGGTGGTGAGATTGTGTTGTACTTTTGTTGTTGTGGCCATTTCTCATTCTGGGTGGCCACAGATTCAGGTGTGGTGGCTTTGCTTTGCTTTTCTTTGTTAGTTGGCAAAATTTTCATTACTTAGTGATGTTAATCTGCGGATTTTAATATTCGTATTTGGTTTTGATAATATTAATAATTAATAATTAATAATTAATACTATAATAAACACACGCTTCCGTTTTAACGTTGGTGTTCTTTCCACGTTAGTTTCTTAAGGTGCTAGTTGTAACGACAACCTTCAATTTGGTGGCCTCCATTTTCAAACTGAGTTATTTCTTTCTCAACTCAAAGTCACTCCCTTTTCAATCCGAATCATCCTTGTGTTGGGCTGAGATCATATTAAAATTCACTTAGAAGAGAAAATTATTAATTTTCATGAAAAAGTGCACACACCTAAATAAAATAACATTTAATCGCATTTTTTTCTACAATTTCACCCAAAAAAAGAATTCACTAAATTTACCCTGAAGTTATAAAATGCGACGAATTTTATCTTAACGCGTTTAAATCACTACATTCAAGACAAATTTAGGATGATTATTCTTTTAAATCGTCAAAATCAAGATATTCTACGATATTTTATAAGTTCATTGAAAAAACTTGTGAGAAAAAATTCTTTAAATGCAAAATTTACGGAATACTATAAATTTTTAGTTAAAAATCCAAGTAGCTCAATAAAATAAGAGGTGGAAACTAATGTGATGGCAAGTTGAACTTTCATGTCTATTTCACTCTAGTCCTTTTATATTTAAGCCATATTTTATTTAATAAAAATAATATATATATATATATAGTTAATCATTCATACACCGCTCTTTTTATATTTAAGCCATATTTTATTTAATAAGAATAATATATATATATAGTTAATCATTCATACATTGTTTGTGTAAAGTTTTTTACACGAGTAATCAATCAAATCTTTTAAATTATTTTATTTTATTTTTATTTCATTAAATAAATAACTCACATGACACTATTAAAAGATATGATTGATTGTTAATGTAAAAAAATTTTACACTGGTAAATTATAGGTGATTAACTTTTATATATATATATATATATATATATATATATATATATATATATATAAATTATAAATTAAAATTGGTTTATATATAAGATTTAAATATGTTTGTAGTTTCTTAAGTTTAAGATAAAATTATTTTTAAGTTTTTAAGTTTAAGATAAATTTGACTTTAGTCTTTAAATTTAAAATTGATTTTTTTAGTTTTATAATTTTAAAAAAAATAAATTTTATACTATTTTTAAAAAAATTGTTAAATATTGTTACACAAAATATAATACTAAATCTCGTTGATAGTGCATAATTATGTTAATTTGTCATTTCAAATGTATTATTAGTAATTTGAGAAATTAAAACAAGATTTTTAAAAATTATAAGAAAAAAATAATTTCTTTTTTAAAAACACTTATTCAAAAATTGAATGAATTATGCTTATAATTATATACATTCAAATCAGTTTTCAGAAAAAGTTAAATAAAAAACTAATATGAATTAGTTTTAGTTTATAGATAAGTTAATTTTAACACCTAAGAAAAATTTAACTTGTTTTCTTTTCTTATTTTCTTTTTTATAAATATTATTGAAAAAAAATCAAACCTATCTGATTACGAGTTTATTGGCATTTTTTGTACATATTTTTTTACCTTTTTCTACGGTGTATTATCATTTGACCGAACTAATTCCTTTTGTGGAACCCTATCTAAAATTTACTGATAAATAGTATTTTCTATTTTTGTTTGGGTAAGAAAAATAAAAATTAAAAAAATTGTTTTTATAGGGGGAAAAGTGGAAAACGTTGAAACTTGAAGGGATAAGTTACAAGAAAAATATTTATGAATTAAAAATGGAAACAGTTATATTTATTATTGTTATATAAATATAAACATGAGAGCCTTTTTTAAGTTGAATTTATTATTATTATTGTTATACTTATTCATATGATGTTTGTGTTGATGAGGAAAAGCTTCATGCAGGAAATTGATCATTCCATCAGCCTTAGTTATAAACAAAGAATGGTGTTGGTTGTTTTTAAAGAAATGTCTTCTAGCAAATTAGTTGTGAATCTTTTATAAATACTTTTACACTAATTTTAAAATTTTATCCTATACACTAGTGATACTGATGATGAACCTATAAAATTTAGGCAACAAAATTAATATGATAATTAATGAGTGCCTGATTGTATGTGCGATTTTTTTAAGTCTAGTTAGAATTTTATGTATGGGAAAATCTTTCAGTAAAAAAAAAATAAAAAAGAAATAAAACTTATCATATTGCTGATTTTTTTTATCAGCAAATTTTTTTTATTAATTATTAGGTACTAGAGATACTTAGAAGTACAAAGGTAATTACCACACTCCAACAAGTGATAAGTAAGAAATATCAATCATTCCAACCAAACTTAATAAAATATAATTTAATTATATAAGTAAGTTCCAGGTGAGTTTTATCGTTGACCGAAGAAGTATGTGAAGTCCTTTGTCAATTCCTTTAATCAAACCCATGAAAAAATAAAACGTCCTATACTATTTTGTTAGAGTCAAAAACTTGACTTTTATGTAAAGGTGCAGTCCTGTGTTTTCAAATACACTAAACCACGACACACCAAAGTACTTTCCTTCTATTTCTATAAGTAGTGTTTCAAGATAGTATAGGATAATGATAAAAGTATAAACTTGGTGTACCTAGGAGAACAAACACAACATCAAACCTAACAAGTTTTTCAAACCTTTTTGGTTTCTCTACACCTAAATAGGACGTGAGCTATAAATTCCACATCAACTCCAAACAAGACACATATCGATAATGTTAACGTTGTTGACCAATCTCAAAAGAAAATTGCTTATCGATACGTATTTGTATTGCTATTGCACGAATGTTATATATTGTATTATTGTTGATTACCTATTATTTCTTTTAATTATTAAATATTTTTTCAATTTTAATTTACAATTGAATGAATTATTCTAAAATACCTTTTTTGTAAAAGTTTTCGCGTTAAAATCTTTCATACTATTTACCACTATTGGTCTCCAAAACACGTGTTTTCTAAATCGAAAACGAAACAATATGGAACTAAATATGTGAATTGTCAACAAATTGTGTATTTCAAATGATAAACGATAACTAGTGAGTTTAAGTTTGATCCATCATAGGTTTCAAAAAACAAAATTGATTCATCATCAATGTAAATATGTAATTATCATTTAATCATACGAACAATAAGTTGTAAAAAAAAAATACGTTCAATAATACAAAGATGATTATATTAAAAACAAAGTAAGAGCGTGCACACGCACACATCAATTAACTTTATAGTGAAGAATTAAACGAGATGAAAAAAATATGTGAAAATTGATTAAATAAGAAATAATTAGAAAATAAACTAAAATTTGTAGTTCATTGATATTTAAAATTTTTATTTTATAAAAATAAATTATTTATGCAATTTTCTATTAAATAAATGTAAAAATTGTTGCTTTGTGATTTATTATTAAAGTTTAAATTAAATTAATTAAAAAAACTACCTAATTTTTTCAATTATGCATAAACATAGTTAAATATGATTAGTAATTTATACAACATATCGACTAACGAATATGATTTTTTGAATTGTAAATTTCACAAAAATTTGCTTATATTTGCGTGGTTTTTTTAGTCACACAAAAAATTTCACACAATTCACTCATGATTCATCTCTCCAAAGTAATAATGTACAATAACATTTTGTACAATTATGTGTTATTCATGTCTACCAAACATAGGGTAGTGTTGACATTTTAGTATTTATACTTGTAAGATGTAGCAATATATATATATATATATATATATATATATATATATATATATATATATATTATAATTATACCGGTATAACTTTTAAAAGTATTACATTGTTCAATAACTTTATATTAAATGTGAATTTTGTAAATTCAACCGTTGGATTGAAAGTTCATATCTCCTATATCATATATACAAAATTTTATATTAATCCAAGATGATTTGATACTTCATTTTTATAAAACAAAATTGATGTAATATATTAATATGAACACTTTGATTACCTTCAAGTTGTTGTTCAATTTTAACAAAATTTGATATACACGTATAAAGTGATATAAATTTTCAATCTAACGGTTGGATTTATAAAATTCACATTTAATATAAAGTTATTGAGCAATGTAATACTTAGTAAAAGTTACATAGGTGTAATTATAACCCCCTCATATATATATATATATATATATATATATATATATATATATGTCTAAATTTATTATTAGTTTCTCTATTTTTATCAATTTTTAATTTTAGTCCCTCTAATTTAAAAAATATAAAATTTTGTTTTTCCTATCAATTTGACATCTACTAATCATTAAGTTTAAATGTTAATTCATACTTAAATGATGTGACATTTAGTAATACATTTAAAAATAAAAAACTACCAAAATCTTTATAAAAAAAATTTATTAATAAAATAAATATCAATTACTAGTAAAAATAAATACAAACAAAATTTTTGTGTGTTTTATTTTTAAGTTTACCTTTATATGTCACATTACTAAACTAGTCCAAACATTAATTCAAGGTTTAATTGTTAAACTGTGATTAAATCGATACTAATAAAATAATAATAATTATTATTATCAATACAAAATAAAATATAATATTAATATTTTATAATACTAAAACTTAAAATAAAATTATTTATAGACTTCACAATTAATGTATATATAAAATTATAAATTATATATAATATAATATTTAAGTTTAAGTTTTGATAGAAATAACAATTTTTATTAGTGATAACAAGTTTATATCGAGAATAAAATGTAACAAATTAATATAATATAAATTATAAAAAAATAAAGATATTAAAAATTATAAATTAACATAAATAATTAAATTATATTTATGAAAAAAGTATTAAAAATAAGTTATTCTAATTTATAATTTGTTATTACTTTTTTTTTATTAAAAATATTTTTAATTAAAATTTTAATTTTTTAAAAATTAACTAGACCGATTTATTTATTTATTTATACCAATTTTACCGATTTTGATTGAATCTGAATTAATTTTCCATGGATTTAATGCAAAACAGTTTTTTTAGACCAAGCGAATCAGTACGTTATTAGTTTTCAGTTACATCGGTCCAACAAACTAGTTTAATCTGAATTTTAAAATATAAGTTCGAATGGCGGTAAGGGAAAGGGTTAACGTTTCCAAGCTTAAGAATTAGTTTTTATATTATTTTTTTAAGAGTAATTGACGTGTTATTATATAAAAAATATAAAGTAATAAGTTCTTAACTTTGGTGTGACGTAGAAGAAAAAAATGTGGCTGATTTAGTAGCCCAGAACGGGTCATTCCCAATCTGGAATGGGCTGTTCCAAGTTATTAAATTGAACTGAAAATCGTAGTTGAGAACGGGCCGTTCTGGAGGGAGAACGGACCGTTCCGGAGGGAGTACGGGCCGTTCTGGATGGAGAACGGGTCGTTTCGGAGGGAGTAGGGCCATTCTGGATGGAGAACGGGCCGTTCTGGATGAGTTCCAGAACGGGCCGTTCTGCATGTGGTTTTTGTACGTGTTGAGGGAGTACAGAACGGGCCGTTCCGGTTTCGGTACAGGCCGTTCTGGCCACTTCTGAATGTCTATAAATAGAGTTGGAGGGTGGAAGAGGAATGAAGGTTTTTAGAGAGAAAGATTTTGGACAAGGAAGCTTGCTTTGGGTGGATTGAAGTTCCGGGTTGAGCTTCGGAAAAGGGAATTCCGCTTCTTGGCTATTCTGAGTCAATCTTTAGGTAAGGGAAGCTAGATTGTAAAGTTGTTGGTTGTATGTGAGTTGGGAACTCTTTTGGGTACTTAGGTTAATTAGTATGAGTTGTGTTATGTGATGAAAATATTGTTGGTTGCTAATATTTGATTAAATATTTATTAATGATGTTGTTGCAAAATGTATGTTGTAGTTAAGTTGTGAAGTTGTTTACAAGTTGTGTTGATTTATGATATTGTTGAAGTTGTTTAAAGTTGTTAAATTGCATTAATTTGATATTTTAATGACTATAGTTGTTTAATTAAGTTGTTTGCATGTTGTTAAAATTATTAAGGTTGTATAGTTGTATAATTACATAGAGATGCATGTTGAGTATAGAGTTGAAAGTTGCTATGTTGTTTAAAGTTGTTAAAAGTTGAGATTGATGACTATAGTTGTCTATTACTGTAAAGTTGTTAAGTTGTCTATTGTTGTAAAGTTGTTAAGTTGCTTATTGTTGTAAAGTTGTTAAGTTGCTTATTGTTATAAAGTTGTTAAGATCGAGACACACGTGTAGTCCCCCCTTAGTTCAGAGGTGATGCAGATCTGGAGGTGGCTGACCACTGGTTTTGCGAGTTGGAGATGATATTTTCAGTTTTAGGTTGTTCAGAGGAGCGAAAAGCTCAGCTATGCAGTGTATATGTTGATAAGGGAGGCAGAGTTTATGAGATTATAGCAAAGGAGAATGTTGGTGACCGAGTATGCGTGAGATTCGAACACTTGGCACACTTCTACACCCAAACCACCTCTGAGGCTTGGAAGTGTAGGAAGTTTGTTGAAAGATTGAAGTATGATTTGAGGAAAGTGGTGGTGCCTATGACCATCACGAAGTTTCCAGCCTTGGTAGAGAAGACGAAGGTTATAGAGCGGCTAGAGAGCGTCGGCAAGTCGACGAAGATTGTTGGTGGACCAGAAGGGTCCAAGAGTGGTGGTGGTTCTCAGAGGAAGCCTTATGATAGGCCCCAATCACAACAAGGGGGTCCTGTCACAAGAAAACCTATTGACACAGCTAGGAGTGGGGATTAGAGTGGAGTTGCTACTCTCAGATGTTACAGATGTGGTGGACCTCACTTCATTCGTGATTGCTTCATACCAAGAGCAAGTGCTTTAGGTGTGGCCAGATGGGTCACATGTCGACTAGTTGTCCTGTAGGTGCCAGACAGACCAGGAGTGCCCCCTAGAGGTGAAAGATCTTCTATAGTTGGAAGGGTGTTTGCCTTGACTAAAGTCGAAGCTTCCACTTCATCTGATTTAGTGAAGGGGAAGGGTAAAGATACTGGTAAGGTTGTGATGATGTTATTTAACTCAGGGTCTCCCATTCATTTATTTTATATACATGTGTTGAAAAGTTGGGTTTGCTTGTACGTAATTTGGAGTTGAGATTGCTTGTGTCTGCGCATGCTTCTGTTTCTATTGTTGCCTCTAAGATGTGTGTTGGTTGTCCCTTGGAGATGTGTGATAGGAAGTATAAGGTGAACTTGATCTGTTTGCCTTTAGTGGATATTGACATAATCTTAGGGATAGATTGGTTATTTACCAATCACATTCTTATAGACTATGCCAATATGGAGTTGGTTTTTCCCTTAGAGGGAGGATGAATTGTCGATTTCAGCTAGCCAAGCTGAAGTGATGTTGAGAGATGGAGCAGAGTGTTGTATTCTATTTGTTGTTGTGAGTGTGGAAACTGAGAAGGTGATCAATAGGTAGGAGTTGTGAGGGAATTTCTGAAGGTGTTTTTGGATGAGGTGTTTGGGTTACCTCCTTTTAGGGAGATTAAGATTAGTATTGATCTGGTCCCTGGTGTAGGACCAGTGTTGGTTGCTCCCTATAGGATGGCCCCGATAGAGTTGGTTGAATTGAAGTGTCAGGTGGAAGAGTTAAAGGGAAAGATTGACTACTTCTCCTATGTTGGTGTTGCCTAATCCTAATGAGTCATTTGAGGTGTGTTGTAATGTTTCTCACCTAGGGTTGAGGTGTGTGTTGATGTAGAATAGGAGAGTAGTTGCATATGCTTTAAGGCAATTGGAGAATCATGAGAGGAATTACCCTACTCATGACTTAGAGTTGGCAGCAGTTGTTTTGCCTTAAAGGTATGGATGCACTATTTTCATAGTGCAGGATTTAACATCTTTGGTGATTACAAGAGTTGAAGTACTTGCTTGATCAGAAGGAGTTGAACTTATGAGACAGAGACAGTGGATGAAACATTTTATAAGATTATGAATTTCAGTTGATGTATCACCCTATGAAGGCCAATGTAGTGGCAGACGCTTTGAGTAGGAAGTCCATCCACATGTCTAGTTTAGTGGTGAAGGAGTTGGAACTGGTTGAGAAATTCAGAGATTTGAATCTGTATGTGGAGTTGGCTCAAGACCACATTTGTTGTGGCATGATTACCATTACTAGTGAGTTCTTGTAACAAGTTGGTATGAAGTAGTTGTAAGATTCGAAAGTTGTGAAGGTTCTTAATTTGTTGGATACAGAGGAAGCATTTGGCTATGAGATGGGTGAAGATGGGATTTGAGGTTTAAGGGCAGAATTTGCCTACCTCAAGATTCTAAGTATAGAGAGACATTATTGAATATATGGCGGCCTGTCTGATCTGTCAGAGGGCTAAAGATGAGCACCAGAAGTCTAGTGGTTTGTTGTTAATGATGGAGATCCGGTAATGGAAGTTGGATAGTATCACTATGAATTTCATTGATGGGTTGCCTAAGTCGACTAGGAATAGTGATGCTATTTGAGTTGTGATTGACAGATTGGCCAAGTGTGCACTTTTCTTGCTTGTTAATATCAGGTGGTCCTTGTATAAGTTGACATAGTGTATGTGAAGGAAATAGTGTACGAGGTGCCTTGTATTATTTTAGATAGGGATCCAATTTCCACTTCTAGACTTTTGGCGGAGTCTACACCAAGCCTTAGGCACGAGGTTGAGGTTGAGTTCTGCTTATCATCTACAGGCAGATGGTTAGTCAGAGAGGACAATTCGGTCCTTGGAGGTTTTGCTGAGAGCTTGTATACTAGACCACTTGGAGAGTTGGGAGGAAGTCTTACTACTGGTAGAGTTCATGTATAACAATAACTTTCATGCTAGTATCGGGATTGCATCGTTTGAAATCCTGTATGGTAGGAGGTGTAGGACTCCTCTGTGTTGGTACCAAGATAGTGAATCAGTGATTGTGGTGCCGGAGTTAGTCCTACAGACTACTGAGAAAGTTAAGTTGATTCAAGAGAGTATGAAGACTGCCTAGAGTAGATAGAAGTCATATGCTGATAAAAGGCGAAAGCCTTTGGAGTTTGCTGAGGGGGAACATGTGTGTCACGTTTCACAGTTGAGGAACTACATCAAAGACCCGAGTCAAGTGGTAGAGATAGATGAGGTGGAAGTTAGAGAGAACTTGACCTATGAGAAGAGACCGATAGTTGTGGTTGATCACAAGTTGAAGAAGCTTCGTGGCAAGTCCATCAGCTTGGTGAAGATTCTTTGGGATGCAACTACTGGTGAGGCTACCTAGGAGGTGGAGAGTCAGTTCAAGAAACAGTATCCATTTCTCTTTTCAGGTAAGCCTATTTTCGGGGATAAAAATTCCTATTTGTTGGGAGGTATAGTAACGTAGAAAAAAAATGTGACTGATTTAGTAACCCAGAACGAGTCGTTCCCAATCTGGAACGAGCCGTTCCAAGCTATTAAATTGAACTGAAAATCGTAGTTGAGACGGGCCGTTCTGGAGGGAGAACGGGCCGTTCCGGAGGGAGTACGGGCCGTTCCGGAGGGAGTACGGGCCATTCTGGATGGAGAACGGGCCGTTCTGATTTCAGAACGGGCCGTTCTGCATGTGGTTTTTGTACGTGTTGAGGGAGTACAGAACGGGCCATTCCGTTTCGGTACAGGCCATTCTGGCCACTCCTGAATGTCTATAAATAGAGTTGGAGGGTGGAAGAGGAATGAAGGTTTTTAGAGAGAGGTTTTAGAGAGAAGGACTCTAGACAAGGAAACTTGCTTTGGGTGGATTGAAGTTCCGGGTTGAGCTTCGGAAAAGGGAATTTCGCTTCTTAGCTATTCTGAGTCAATCTTCAGGCAAGGGAAGCTAGATTGTAAAGTTGTTGGTTGTATGTGAGTTGGGAACTCTTTTGGGTACTTAGGTTGATTAGTATGAGTTGTGTTATGTGATGAAAATATTGTTGGTTGCTAATATTTGATTAAATATTTATTAATGATGTTATTGCAAAATGCATGTTGTAGTTAAGTTGTGAAGTTGTTTACAAGTTGTGTTGATTTATGATATTGTTGAAGTTGTTTAAAGTTGTTAAATTGCATTAATTTGATATTTTAATGACTATAGTTGTTTAATTAAGTTGTTTGCATGTTGTTAAAATTATTAAGGTTGTATAGTTGTATAATTACATAGAGATGCATGTTGAGTATAGAGTTGAAAGTTGCTATGTTGTTTAAAGTTGTTAAAAGTTGAGATTGATGACTATAGTTGTCTATTGTTGTAAAGTTGTTAAGTTGTCTATTGTTGTAAAGTTGTTAAGTTGCTTATTGCTGTAAAGTTGTTAAGATGCCTATTGTTGTAAAGTTGTTGTGATGCCTATTGCTGTAAAGCTGTGTTGTTGAGTTGTAAGCTGATTAAGCTGTGATGATAAGTTGTTGATCACTAGGACTAGGGGAGATGTTTTCAAAGTTGCTCATCCCATTGTGTGGATTGAGATAGTTGTGGTGCTCTGAGAGCCCAATTTATTATAAAACCCTCCTTGGGAAGTTGTCCCTTGGAGTGGTCGTTGTGCTATTCTCCTCTAGGACTTAGTTGATCCCATGTGTGGGCAAGGTCGAGGCACACATGTATAAAGTGACCACGATATAGGGGCAAGGTCGAGCTATACCGATTATAAAGCGACCACGGTATAGGGGCAAGGTCGAGCTATACCGATTATAAAGCGACCACGGTATAGGAGCAAGGTCGAGGTATACCGATTACAAAGCGACCACGGTATAGGGGCCAGGTCGACCTATATCGATTACAAGTGACCAATTTGAGTAAAGTACAAAGTCGAGAACTTAGTTCTTAACCGAGTACTATACTTCCTTGTTTAAGTGGCCAAGTCTGAGAAACCATTATTGTGTTGTGGATTGATATCCAAATTTGTTGTGTTGTCGGTTTGGTAGGACCTAGCCACTTAGACTACTTATCATGTTGTAGGAGATTTCCGAGTCAAAATGCGTGATGACGCATAAGTTGTTGATGAGTTGATTTGTTGTTGATATGAGTTGTATATTCGTTGTTGTGTTGTTAAGTTGTGATTGTGTTGTAAGTTGAAATGATGTTAAGATATATAGTATATATGTTGCTTATCTCATGCGTCGAATGCGAAGATGATTTTATAGTTGTTATGTTGCATATTAAATTATTATGAGTTGTTTATTATCTCTAGCTTACCCTTGCATGTTTCCATGTGGTTTGGACTGCAATGATCATACGTTGTATGGGAGCAGGGCAGGGATAGACTGGAGATAGCTGCTAGAGGCCACAGGAGGTGCCTGGAGATAGATTTTTTTGTAGGCTACTTTATGGTAGCATATTTTGTTGTATATAATTGGTTGTTATTGGTTGCTTGATTAACAACTTGTGTTGTAAAAATATTTTATTATACTCTTTTAATATATATATTTCAGTAGTGTAAGGTTGTTCGTAGTGTGACGGTCATGGCAGGTCGTTACATTTGGATTCTTGGTATAAAAAAAAAGTGTTATTGCAACTCATTTAAACTTTTTAAATTTTATACATCTTATAAATATAAAAAAAAAATGTTTTTAGATAGAACTTAAGAACTAGTTTTTATATATATATTTTTAAGAGTAATTCACATGTTATTATAAAAAAGTATAAGTAATGAGTTGTTAAGCGTTTGTTTTTTTATACCAACAAAATCATATTCTTTCAATTGAAATAATATTTAGAATATAATGAGAAATTTCATCATAATGATAAATTATATTCTAGTTAAAAGATGAGTTGTTTAATTATTTTATTTTCTCATATTAAATAATAATAGAAGGAGAATATATCATAATCTATCTAATTTGATTAAGAATTATGTCATACTAAAAAAAAAAAGTTCATTACTATGAATCAAATCAACTATCAATTTGTAATCTGATTCGATAATCAAATACACTTTAATTTGTTTAATGGGGAAAAAATTCACACATTTAATGGGAGAGGAATCCATGCATTTAATGGAGATTCGATAACCTGTACAAGATCTGCTTGTTGTTCATCAACATTCAACATTTTTTTAACCAGTCTATGAGAGCAAATTTCGCTTTATTCATCACTACTTCATTTCTTCTCCTCCAAATACTTCACATAGTTATAACCAAAAGCTGAAATTAATCATTCAATAACAGTCCATTTAATTAAAAAAAAAAACAAATCCTTAAATGATTCACAGTTCAATAAAACGTGATCAATTTGTGACCACAATTCACATCTCTATCGAACTTCAAAACTTTGTAAACATGCTATCAAACTATGTCAATAATTTTTGACTTCATTAGAACAAAATATGTAAGAAGCGGGACAAGGTATATCTCCACTTTACAATTTATTACATGTTGGTATAATATCTCTACAAGCCTTCCAAATAATTATCTTCACTTTAGGAGGCACTTAAAACTTCCAAATTATACTATCTATATACCTTAAGACCTTGTGAATGTTTGTTGGTAAATTTTTGAACTTAGAACCTTGTATATACTATTCTAACTTTTCATCATTTGGCTGACCTTAATAATCCATATATGTGGTAGTTTGTTTTTAAGCAATAAAATTTATAAGAATTATTCCTTAAAATGGTTATAGTTTAAATTTTTTACATATAGATAAAAAACAATAATAAATATATCATTTTTTATATAATTTATAAAAAAAAGTCATATTCTCTGAATAAATACATTGCTAATTGTGATAGTTGGAGATTTTTTAAAAGGACAAATTAAGAAAAAAATAGTTCATATTAAAAAATTGAGAATACCAATATATCTTTTTCAAATGTTAAAACTATAGTCACTATGAATTAGGAGAATTAATATTATACAATGAAGAAGTTATTTTATTTTTTATTTTTGTAAATACTATATTATATTTTTCAGATGCAATATATATTCATATTATACTAGAAAAAAATATCTATTATTTAATAAATACATTAATCAATATTATATAAGAAAGTGATTAATGAATTTATTTTATTTTCCATAAACAATATAATTAATGAATACATTTTATATGTTATTTTAAATTTAATAAATATATTATTTCTATTAATATAATATTTAATAATATTAATATTACCAAAGCTAATTATATTATTTAATAAGTACATTAATCAATATTATATAAGAAACTAATTAATGATTTTATCTTTTATTTTTATAAATAATTCATATTTAATAAATACAATAAATAATATTATTTAAGAAATTTTATTTATTCATATATTTAGAATAATATTGCATTAATAATTATTAAATTTTAGATTAATATTTATATCTTTGTGCATTTTACTTTGTTTTTCTAAATTTGATTACATTAAGATTTTATATGTCCTGAACAATAATAATTAAAATGAAATTCGGTATTTAAGAAATTCAAGAGAAGGAATACAATGTTTGAAAAAAAAAAAAAAAAAACATGCTTATAAATTTTTTTAGACTTACATGCAACATAATATATGGTTAGGGATGAGAATAGGTCAAATATTAAACAAGAACTTATAGCTTCTTTAAAACTTAGTCTATTTAATAGAAAGGTCATGTATAAATTTTAAAAAAAATCTATTTATTTAAAAAAAAATAGACTTAGACTTATAAAAATATTTGTTAAACTTATTAGGCTACCCATTTTATATGTATAATATAACAAAAAATTAATATACATATATTATTAATAATATAAAAAATTATAAAAGATTATCAATATTTTTTATTACTCCACTTAAATATTTTACAGATTCTATTTATACAAAGTCAAAATATCACAAATATAAACCTTAGCAACCGCATTTAATGTATATCATTATATATGAATATATGTCATTATACATGAGTGTATATGGAGTGTCTCTTTAATAAAAAAATTGATTCCTTTTTTGTACCATTGTATATGTAGCTTTTAGATTACTTCATGTACAATAGGTATTTTTTTTAGTTTGTTACCATAACTATTTTAGTTTATGCCAAATAAAATATAAAAAATATTTTTAAAATTTTGAATAAAAATAAGATTACCTTTTTTCACTTTTTCTCTTTTTATGACATTGTATACATTTTTTTTAAAATAAATTTTAATAATATTAAAAAAAAATATTTTTTATTATGCAAATTTAAAAATAACTTATAATAACATATTTAACAATAAATTTATTAATTTTAAAAAATTATGCTTATTAACCTAATTAATATCATTAATATAAAATAGATTTTTAAATAAATTAATAAATTAAATCAAACTTTAAAAAAGTCAATCAAATCTCTAAAAATATTTATAATAGATAATAGGTCAAATTTAAATTTAAATTTGATAGAATTGACCAAATTTATATATTCAAAATCTAAATTATCTTAGGGGGTGTATTGGTTTAGAATTTCGTAGGATTTTAAAAAACTTTTTTTGAGTAAAAAAGTTCATTGGTATTCAATCAGGATTTTATGTCACTTAAAAACAATCCAATGGTATTCAATATGGATTTTCAAGATTTTTTAAAGAGTCCATTAAAATTCACTGGTATTCATTTGAGATTTTTTATAACTTAAAAATAATCCATTGGTATTCAAAAATATAAGGATTTTAAAGGATTGTTGTGTGAGAGGAATTTTGAAGGACTTTCTAGTGTTATCTATAAATACCAGATTCATAAAACAATTTCATTCAAACCCATCAGATTTTGAAGGATTGTTTGAAGTGATTTTTCAAGTGTTTCAAGATTTTTTAAATGAGTTTTTCATCTTTTTTTTCTATGCTCCTGTCTTCTCCATTTTTTCTCTACCAATAATATTATACTATTATTCATTGCTCATATATAATATTGTAGTACTGTTCTCATACCATTCCCCTATTTTGTGAAACTCTGATATGTAAATGATAGTGTCATTGACTTGCTATATTTTTCTGTTCGTTCTTTTTAATTGACTTGTTTTATTTTATTCCATGTAGTTGAATTTGTTCCTTTATATAACACAAAAAAATGCTTGAAATTTCAACTTTTAAGTGATAATTTTTTTTATAACACACGTCAAGAAAAGAAAAAGGTGAAAGATGAAATTGATATCATAATCTCTACAATATATATATATATATATATATATATATATATATATATATATATATATATATATATATATATATATATATATAAAAGATGGATTTGTTAGGGTTTCTGTGAGTAGAATGAGATGAAAATAGATCTTAGTTGGGGGAAGAACCCTCTCAGCATAAAAACTGCGAACTCTCTCATTCCCTTGGATTTGTTACTCTTATCCCTCCTCCTTTTATGACTCAACAATTATTTTATTTTATTTACTAGGAATTTTTCTTTTTCTTTTTATATTGTGAAATTAAGATTTTTTTATATTAAAAAAAAATTAACATAAGACATTGCAGTATCTAATTTTTTAGGGTTTAGGATTTATGTCTTCATTAGCTTATTTTTTAAAAAGAAAATATTGTTAAAATATTTGTTAGAATAATTTACATTTATAAATATCGTTAAAAATTATCATATAATATATAACTAAAATAATATATATATATATATATATATATTATCTATATCTAAATACTTCCGTGTATATAAAAAATTATATATTTAAATATTTTCTAATTTTCGAATATACTATTTTTTTATATAAAAAATTATCTTATGTTTCTATATTTTCGTTTTTACATTTTTTTTATAATGACTGAGGTATTTGATCCATTTGGATAGCCAAGATATATTCGATCTTGTATGATTGGTGTGCTTCTAAAAATAATAATATAATTTTATTGATTTTGTCTCTTATCCATAATTATTTATATAACTAGTTTTTAACATATATTGTTTTAGTAATTCAAATGGGAGATTCACAAGGAAATAATAAAGAAAAAGGAAAAGAGAAAGAAAACCATGAAGTTTTGACCAAGGAGGATTATGATGAATTGTTACAATTGATAGTGGATGCTATAAAAAGATGATAGGATATTATGGAGAATTATTATTATTATTTATCTAGACATTATTATTATTTTTTAATTATTTTTGTCTTTGACTCTTTTTAAATTTGAATGTGAATTTTTTTTTAAATCTTATCAAATGTCAAAACTCCACAAAATCTCACAGAATCCATTAAAATCCTGATTTAAAAGTCTTGCAGAATCTATTAAAATCCTTATTTTAATTCTTATAGAATCCTGCAAAATTTTAAAAGTTATGAAAATCCTGCAAAGTCTTTTAAAATTTGCAGGATTTTTTTTAACTAAAAAAGTCCTTTAAAATCCTAATCCAACACTTAAACATATTTGAATCATTTTTGTCATTTGATTATGAGGTGTTATTTTATTTAAGACATGGACGATGTTGCATGAGGAAAAATTTGAATTTCTAAAGAAATGTGAGCACAAAACATAATGATTTGAAAGAGCTAGGAAAGATTATTTGTGGCAGGGAAAGAGAGAGTAATGGAATTGGGATGTTATAGTCATATATAGATGGGGTGAAGTGATATGAAACATGTTGTGAGAGGACATACTAGAAAATTGATGGTGCTACTGTGACTGCCACTGCTATGCTACAAAGTTTTGGAGCAGCTATTTAGGCTGTCCTTTCGGCAGAAGGTAGTTGCGATAGGTCACGCCGCTCACCGACCAAACGTCGCGTGTCGTGTAGGTGTAGGCACACTCTCACTTATTTCAATTTCACATCTCATTTCTTTCATTGGATTCCACCCCACCATGTATAAAACCTTTCAACTCAATATAGTAGATTGGTATAACGACCTAACACTTTTTCTTAGCCAGCTATTTTCTTCATCATAATAGTGTAGGACAATATATAAATAAAAATATGTTACATCTAAATTTCAACCGTTTTTCATATACCTATTTAATAACCCATAGTTTATCTCTTTCTATTTTTACCATTATATTATATCATATTCTACATCCACTTATCTTTTTAGATGACAAATAATATGAAGTGTCAATGTGAAATTCAAATTTGATGTCTTAAATTGAATCTTAACATCTTATCACATTTTATAACTTTTGTACCTGTTTGGGTTGATTGTGCACCTATCATTTGATTAGTTCTAGACGAATATTGCAATATCAATGTTAATATTCATATTTCACATTTCTTCATTGGTTTGATTAGTATTACGGTTGGTGCTTAAACCTCAAAGCCTCAAGTTCAAATATTGAGTTTAATAAAAAAAATGATATTAATAGGATAATTTTAATATATTCTGGATCTTGAGAGAGACTAGTTTTAGACGAAGTCAATCGATATTCCTACCAATATTATAGTAAAAAAAAATCATACTTTACATTTACAACTAAAATCTAATGAAAGACTTTTGATATCAATCAATAAGAATTAAAAATAAGAATTAAAGTTTGTCAATCCAAACCTAACTTGATAGATTGACTTAGGCCACCTGAAATTTAATTAGGCTAGCTTGAGTTTTTAAATTAATCATGTCTATTAATATCAATTTTACACCATTTTAATTATATATATTAATAAAATATTAGAAATTTTTATATTAAATATTTATTTGATCTTCAATAGAGAATAGTCAATTAATTAACATATTTTATACTAATATTGTAATTATAAAAAATTATTTAATTACTTTTTTGTTAACTACCAACTTAGTATAAGACTAAACTAAATCATTAAAATCTCTATATCAAGGAAATTTGGATCCACCCAACTTAATTTAATTTTATACTTTGGCTCAATAAGTTCTTATAAGACCAAACTTTGTGACCTCTAAGAAGAACTTTTAAGAGAATATCATCTTAAAAATTAGTTATTGTAACCGAAAATTTATAAAATGTTAATTAGGAATTTAATTTAATCTTATAAAATTAATTTATAAGAAAAATTATTTTATATATATATATATATATATATATATATATATATATATATATTCATCAATGGTTGATAGGATATTGCAACAGTAAGTAAAAAGATGTGATAAGAAGTTATATGAGTAAGAAAAAAAAGAGAAGAAAATTAGGTGAAATACGAGATTGAAGAGAAACTGTGTACGTAATAGATACCCTTCATCAAAATAATAGAATTGTATTTTGTTACTTGTCAAGGAGTACATGATACAAGAGTTACACGTGGATCAGATATGCGTTTCAAACTGGCACACCAAGTTGTCAAAACCATATTTTATCAAGATGGAGAATCCTAGGCGTGTATATGTAAATCCACATTGCTTCGACTTTAACAATTTAACTCATGAGCCACAGCCAGTACCCAATGGAATCTCTCATGTGATGTTACAAAAGTACTCATGGAGACACTCTCATACACAGTCCTAACAGTGTTTGATCATTAAAGTGGGAAAGTCTGCCATCATTATAATCAGTACTTTGTCGTTGAAAAATACAAATAATAATAGTTCAGAACATTTCATAAGTTGTAAAAGTCATATGGGAGATTATCTGCACTGCACTTATTGGAATAGTATAGTACTATAGTTGGGTTGGTTTGTGCATACAACTGTTTGAAGGCAAGCACCAGAGAGTTTGGTGGCTTCGTTTCAATGCCTTAGCCACGACTGCATGCCACAGTAAAAAATACCTATTTTTACCTTTTTCATTCCCAAAATGGCCCATTTCACATATCATATACTTGAAAATAAGACACGGTAAAAAATATCCTTTTTGCCTTTTGTTTCCTATTATGGCCTATTCCACATCCCATAATAAAAGATGAGACAATGGAATCCATACATATCTTGTGCACTTTGGTAAAATCATGATGATGGTATTATAGCAGCTTCGGGCACCAACACAAGTTCATGCGTCCCCCCTAATTAACCTATTTGGGGGCCCAATCAACTAGCACGCAAATGTAAGTTATGTAATCGAGAGCTACAAACCCAAATGCACAAGTTCCTTTCAAAGATAAAGATGTCCCTCTGTAATCTAATCTCATCTCTGATCAATGATCAATCACTTTGTGGATGGGGACAGAAAAAATACATAAACCAATTAACATTAAGTCAAGTTAAAAATGATTGATATTTCCTTTACACAAACACAAACAGGCTAGACACTTTGTTATCATGTTAGATTCAATCTTCAAACTAGCTAGTTAGCAATAAACAAAATTATTCTACAAGATGTAAACCACGTCCCAGTAATTGAGGCAAACTATGTGGAACTTTTAAGACTTTAGTTCAAACAATGGAAAATGTAATGATTTTAATGAAAGAAGTACTTATACAATTATTATACTCAGGAGCAAAAATCTTTTGTGGTTGAGTTGAGACAAAATATGAAGAGTGAAATAATAGCAGCTAGACCAGACATAGATATCTTAATCAACGGCTTCTCTAATTGCTAAATATTCTCCAGAATCAAATCTAAAGAATGGCAAACTTTGCCTACACTTTTAGTTGCAGAACAGACATGTATGGGATTAGCTGGATAGAGTGGTAGGAGACCAGACCAGTCACCTAGTATTTGCAATTTGTCTGCCTAAGTTGCGGCTTCAAAGTTGTGGTTCTTAGGACGTATGTGGAGGCCATATATATGAATATTAATTGGTTTCTTGGTGGTAACATGATGTGCATTGGCTTTGGGTAACTAGTGGACAATGGTGTGCATTTTAGGAAATTAAAAATGGCATAGTTGTGAGTCTTTAAAAATGCTTGTGTTGGCTTGCATATTTTAATTTTTTTCTGGTCCATTTGACATAATTCATGTAGTATTTCAAAAGTTAAAAATTAAAGATTAATATGTATTAGTGGAACAACCAATAGCAAGACTAACATGTTTTAAATTACAATCACATTGGTAATCCTATCATAATCTTTAATGATGTGAGAAATTGTGTACAAGTGTAACTGACATAGTTGCAATTACCTGCATAGAATCCAAAAACTTCGATGATGTGGTCATGGAACATTTTAACTAAAATGGTAACATTTTCAAGGAATAATAGGACAAAAAACTTGTTATTGAAATGGCAACTAAAACAAATTCAGAGCTTTAATAGCATTAGTCCTGACAGTTTGCAGCAACTAAGATATATATTAGTAGTTTGTACTCTAGTGAAAAATCAATAGAATATTTTTTAACTTTGTTTTTCTGGGGGATGGTTTTCATGTACCTGATTAAGGGAAAGGTATATTCCTTTGATAAACTATCACGCCATTTTGATCGAGTCCCGGTAAAGAGTTGAGAGCTTTATTCAGTGTGTCTGTAGCAAGTTCTCAAAAATAGACTTTACCAATTTTGTCTTAAATGAAATTTCCACACACTATTACGTGCACTGTTGGGCTTCAGAAAGTCTTCTGCCATATATGGAGATAGAAATAGAATCAATTCTCCTCTTCATCACCTTGTCTTGTTACAAGTTTTGAACGTACATACCAATATTATCACCATGGTTGTTGTGGCGTCTGATGTAGTAATTAAAACAAAATGGGAAAATTTTCAATTGCTTTCGTGTTCAATGGATATGAGTTATGTAGTCACCTTCCTTGGTATAATAAACTCGTCCCTTTATTTATTCTTGGTCGTTGTACATCTTCTCTAAGTAATCACACTTCATGCCCCCTTTATTGTAAAGTGATGACAACAACAACAAATAGGGGATCGTTTTAAATTCTGAATTCATATCAAGGTTGGAACGTAAAATCATAAACATGTACATAAATATGACCAAATTAGTCCAAATAATAATATCAGTTAAACATTTAGCTCTATATTATATACTAGTGTTGCATTACATCACATTAAATTAAAACCACTTAAAGTTTAACTCAACCCCTTTTGGTGGTCGTTAATGAGTTTGTGCTTACCATTTAACAAACTCGTGAAATTAACTCGCATCCATCATATCGTAAAACGAATTGCAGTTTATGCAGAAGCGAATCAAATTCTCCATCCAAAACGGCAAAAGCCCACTTTATTTTTTATTTCCTTTTTTTTTATTTTATAAAAAAGTGTCCTTTTAATTCTAACTAAATTTGTTCCATTATTTAATGCAAGATCATATCATAAAAACAAGTAACCGCCCCCAAAAAAATCCTTGCGGTCAAAATAAAAAAAAAAGAAAAAAAAAAACAAACACATACACATACACACGACTATCAAAAACCTAGTCTGGTTTCATGAGAGGATTTCCTATAAACTTTTTCCTCTCTCTCTCTCTCTTCTCTCTCTATAATATCATATCCTCACTCATCTCATGTCATATCATGCATTGCAAGTAGCACCCTAATGCTAAGGCTTTAACCCCTTCACTTCACAACATTTGTTTCGCTACGCCAGCTCATTCATTATATTCATTCAACCCCATCACCAACCCCTCACTCTCTCTCTCTCCCTCACTCTCTCTCTCTCCCTCACTCTCTCTCTCTCTCTCTCCTAAAACGTTTCAACGTTCCTCTGTCAGATCTCAAGGTTGAACGTGGTGTTGGGGTCTTCTTCGCCATCGCGTTACCCTTGATATTCGATTTTGCGCCCGCATCGTTTTGTGGCCAAAAACAGAGTCTTTTGGGGGGAAAATGGCGAACGGGTTAGAGAGAGAAAGTGGGTTGACGTTGTTCAGCGAAGAGGAGCTGAGGGAGGTGAGTGGGGTGAAGCGTGTTGGGGACTATGTTGAAGTCACGTGCGGGTGCACGAGCCATAGATATGGTGACGCTGTTGGAAGACTTAGGGTTTTCGTTAATGGGTACCTTGAAATCACTTGTGAATGCACCCCTGGGTGTCAGGAAGGTCTCTTCCTCTCTCTAGAGATGAGGGTTTTGTGTTTTTCTTTGTTGTTTTGTTTTGTGTGTGTGTGCATGTTTATAGTTTGTGTTCAGGTGTGAGTTTTTCTTTTCTTTTCTTTTTCTTTTTGACGTTGATGGGTGTTGTTACGGGGTTGGTTTGATCTGCTTTGGATTGTGAGTTTGTGATGGTGGGTTCACAGTTGAAGTGTATGTTGATTTGTCTCAGTGAAGTCGTTGGTTTTGTTTGGTATACCACGCGATCGAGCTGCAAGGCTGTTTGTTTTTGTTGTGTGTGATTTTTGAATGACACGGTCTTACGGTGTCTTTTTGTGAGTTTAGACGAGGCTTGTTTCTTGATGAAGGAGACCTTTTTGTTGTTTGTATTTAGTATCGTGACATAACCATTATATTATATCGTTACTCTATGTTTGTTGAAAGTGATCCAAGTTTTTTTGGCAGAGTAGACTGTTTGTGTTATTCAATGGTATTGTCTATTATATATGTTGAGTTTTGCTCATATGTTTGGTTCTTGTTTTTGGTGGCATATATATTCCCTCATGTTATGTGTGAATGTGATTGATTGCTATTTGTATTTGGCATGGGCCGTCCTTGACACTTGAGTAGATTTTAATTGTTGGGGACTGAGATGAATGAGTGCCTTCGGCAGAGGTTCAACACCCAAACATTTAGAATCTAATTCTCTCAGTCACTATGTATATGCATTGTTAAGTTGTACTTTTTCCGTGTGTCCTATGTCTTTGTTATTTTGCTTACCCAATGGAATATATATAAGTAGAACTTAATGTGGTATCTGTGGAGGGAGAAGGACTAATGCCTCTGCTGATTAATGATTTAAAGGAAAACGAAAAAAAGTTGTGACAATTACTTTGGAAATCTTGTTTGCCATATGGCAGGATGCTATCATAGGACCGCATGAAATTTGTTTAAGCAATTGTTTCTACAAATTATACATGAAATACTGACTTGAGAAAATAACTTTTCATAGAGTAATGTTATACCATGCCAATATGACTTGAATTCGAAATCTCCAAGAGATCAGCAAATAGAGAAGAGATCACGTGATTAAGCATGGATGAATTATTTTTAATTTCACCCACAAAAAGAAAGGAAAAAGGATTTCTTGAGCTCTCTGGTGGAGTTTTGAGGGGGAAGAGTAAACTCTCATAATCTAATTCTTGAATGTGGTGGGCAATGTGGGTAGACGAGTCACTTATTTCTCTCGCTAGTAATTTTATTAGTATTACTTCAATATTCTCAAGGCAATTTTATAAATTGTTGTTTTGGTTACAGTTTGATATATTATGACAGGAGCTTTGTACTTCTATTGTTTATTTTAATTATGCTTTATGCATTAGTGAAGTAAAAAAGCTTTTTCTGATTTTGATTCTGGACTTGGCATGCTATGTAGTGTTGCATTTTTTTTTATTGATGATAATGTTTTTTTGCTTAATGACCATTTTATTTACGTTAATGTTGTTTTATTGTTAGACAAATTGACTCCTTCTGCATTTGAGAAACACTCTGGAAGGGAGACAGCCAGGAAATGGAAGAATAATGTCTGGGTAATAGTAAATGGTGAGAAGGTTCCACTGTGTAAAACAGTGCTGCTCAAATACTACAATCAAGTGTCAAAAGCTGCAAATGGATCCCATAGATCCCAAAATGGCCGAGCTTGTCACCGTGATGAGTTTGTTCGCTGCACTAGGTGCAATAAAGAGCGTAGGTTTCGTCTGAGGACAAAAGAGGAATGCCGCATTCACCATGATGCTTTGGCAGATGCAAATTGGAAATGTTCAGATCTTCCATATGACAAGTATGTTTTTTTTCTCTTTTAGTACACTTTTACTAAGAAAAATATCAATGAGCAAGTCATGTTTAAAGTGCTGGTGGCTTGGTGTTATAATCTATTGGGTTGATGTTAATGAATTCACCATGCTTTGAATGCATTTATATATGTGCTAAATTTATATATATGCTAAATAGAACCATTTAGTTATTATATTTTATATTGATGGAAATAGTATTGCCTTGCCAGTTCTCCAGTTGAGCCAATAACTTTGATCTTATCTTTTTTAACCTTGGGTTATATTTGAAGTTATGGATGCCAATCCTTGCTAATTTGAGTGCCGTGCAAGCCACTGAATACGGTCTTAATTAAGGATATCTTGTTGTTGCTGTTCCTCACCTTACTATAGTATCACTGCTTGATCCTTGATTGGATCAGATTAGTTTATAAAATCCAGTAGGCATATCATTTAACTGTTTTATGGTTGAGCATTTATGTAAGATTGATGCGGACTTTTAATGCATTGTCCAACTACAATGGGCTATTAATGTTACTAAGTAACTGGAACTACAAAAATAATTGTTAAAACAATTATGTATCTCAAATACTATTTTCTTTGAGATAATAATAATTTTGGTACGTGTCTGTAAATTAATTCCTAAAGGCCTTGGTGAGGATATCATGCATGTCTCAAGCTGGAAGGACATAACCAGACCTGGTTCTGAAATTTGGTAGCATCTTAGTGATTAACTTAGATTAATGAAGCAAAATTTTCAGTAATTTTTACTGAGCGTTTGGAGGTAATGTGTTCACGAGTTAGTTGAATTCCTTAAACAGACTTCTGTTGTTACAAGTACATCAGTACCAATATTTCAATTTGGCCAGAATCTGTGTATTCTGGAATTATTCAGGAATTCAAATAGAAGAGGGAAAAAAATATACCGAATTGGCATTTGAAAAGTTAATATCAAGGGAATGATGAGTGCAGTAGCTATGCATGATATAAGAGCCTTCAATTGTCAAGTGATATGTTGCTTGTAATACGATTGAATAGCCTATTTTAGTAAATCATATTTTGGCGATTATTAGATGAAGAAGACTATCTTCCAGGGCAGTATGACACGATTTAGTGGTGGAAATGTAGTAGAGAAATACTAGGTCTAAGTGTGGTTAATGGGAGTGATGCTGTATGGAGTAAAGTATATTCAGGTAGTCTTATTTTCCCACGAGTCTTATTTTTCCCGTTATTTCCTTTTCTCATGAATTTAGAACGCAACTATTTGAAAACCTTGGCCTTTTGATTTGAGGGAAAAAACTCTCTTCATTTTAATTACAATAATATCACCTTATTTTTACTTTTTAATGTTTTCTGAAGTTTGTACAAGAAACAGTGATTATAGAAAGAAAATCATATTTTTATACAATTTTTTTTAAAGCAGGAAATAAAATAAATCCAAAGTGACATTTTTATAATTAAAAAAGTGAAAAAATAAAACTTTTTCTTGAACCAAACGCCCCCTGGCATTTCTGAATGTAAATTAGTAATCATTTTAACGTAGCTTTAGAACTATTTTGCCCACATGTTCATCCTCCATCTTTATCACCATTGCTGATGCTACTTACTGCTCAAGACTATTATGCCCTTCTGCACTGATATCTAGTTTCAATTGTCTTAACAGGCACTGTTGCTTGTTCTATTATCATAGTTGATAGCTTCTAGAACTTCATTATTTGTTGACTTTAATGTATACCATACCATCACTTTGCTCAGCCATTACACGATATTTCCAGTTATCAGTGCACTGTGTCCATTATCTCCTACCCTTCTTCTGACTGATCACTATCACCTTTTTCATTTTAATAGTAAAAGATACTTTGCATCAGCTTTGCTACCAATGAAAATGGATTGGTCGTTGCCCCCACTTTGGGGGCGAGGGACAAGGGGCTGATGATGGGTATCTATTACAAATAATTATCTGAAAGCTTATGTTAGGTAAAACTGAAAGTACTCAAGTACATGGAATGGTACTTTTATTTCATATCCAACATTACCATTTATTAAATTGGCCCATTAGACAGTATTTGCTTGTTTATGTTGTATGTTCACCTGTACTAAAACTATATTATACATTTGTTGGAACAATTATTAATGGTAACCCTTTTCAGAATTGCTTGTGATGATGAAGAAGAAAGAGCAAGTCGTAGAGTTTACAGGGGATGCACTCGATCTCCAACATGCAAAGGTTGCACTTCTTGTGTGTGCTTTGGGTGTGATATCTGCCGCTTTTCAGATTGCAGCTGCCAGACTTGTGCTGACTTTACAAACAATGCCAAAGCTTGACTCCCTCTCTACATTCTGTTATTTCCCCACTTCTTCATTTGGGCTATATTTATGCCTCCCTATAAGAATGTTTAATTTAATTTCCTAATTGCACGTTACCAGTCTGACTGAGTTCACCATTCATTGTTCTCGCTGTGACTGGATCATAAATTTCAATCTTAGCAATTTATTCTCTTTCCCAATGTTTATAATTTCTCTCCATATGTTTCTTTATATGCATTGAGTAGTACCGTTGAACAAATTGCATTTTTGGTCTTAGTCTCCTATTTTAAAATAGTGATATTTAGTAAAATAGTGAGTGATATTTAGTGTGTTTGGATATTGTTGATATAATTAATTTTAAATTGACGTGAATTTTCAGTATTGATCGAGTAAAAGAAAGTTAAAAGTAACTTAATTTTTGATTGAATACTAAGAAATATAAATTTGATTTTTATATTGAATATTGTTTGAAAATTTCTTATCAAAATTGATTTTAAGTGTATAATTATAAATTTAGATAAATAGTCTTAAAATTGATAGTTTGTCGTAGAAATTATTAATAGTTGCTTTTAAATAGATGTAAAATTTCATATCTTAAAATCAATTTTTGTAATAGTCAAATATGTTACAAATATAATTTGGTTATTTTAAATGTAATGGAATTAATTTTAAATGGTTGATGTGGAATCAAACATGCCCTTATTCCTTTTTTTATATATAAAAATATTAAATATTAAATTTATTAGATTTAAATATGTTTTTAGTTTTTTAAATTTAAGATAAATTTATTTTTGGTTCTTCAAATTTAAAATTATTTTTATTCCCTGTAATTTTTAATAATATATTTGAAAGTAATAAATTAAGATGATTATGTAATATTTATTGGATAATATGATATTTTTACCAATAAAGACAAATAGATAGATTTTATGCAATAATATTTGATAAATTTCTTAACAAAATTTGAATATAAGGATTAAAATAAGATTTTTTTTTTAAAATTATAGAGAATAAACATCAATTTTAAATTTAAAAAATCAAAAATAAATTTATCCTAAATTTGAGAGACTAAAAACATATTTAAACTAATTTATTATTAATTTAATATTTATTTATTAATCATTAAATTTTAACATTTAATTATTTAAATGACGTGATATATAATGACATAATATGTAAAATTAAAAATTTTAAAAATAATTACAAAATATTTGTTTGTGTTTATTTTAATGAATGATTAATATTTATTTTGTAAATAAATTTTATTTACAAATTTTTAGTTTTTATATTTTTTAATATCTTGTGATTATATGTCACATCATTTGACAAGAATAAATACTAAAATATAACAATTAATTGATATTAAAATTAGGTAGTTTTGATGATAATAAAAAAATTAAATATCTCTATTTTATAATAGAGACTAAAATTGTGAATTATCAAAATTAGGAGGACAAAAAGTTTGCATGAATTTTAAAATATTGAAAAAGCAACAAATTATAATGTCAATTTGTGATTAAATGATATCTTCAGAAACTCTTTGAATTGTATGGACTGTTTTCTCTTGTCTACATATCATATCTTATATGATAAAAAAAATGTTGAAAAATGGTAATACAGTAATGATTTTATAAGCAATTGATGGTGACCAAGCCATAGTAATACAGTAACCGACAGCTCCGTGTTTTGGACAATTATTGCTTAGTCGATGTGCTCTTTATAAGTGCTCAATGATTTCAATGTAGTCTTTAAAGAATTGGACATGTTAGTCCTTCATGAGTGTGCTTACTTTATATATTAGCCACATGTTGCTCCACGAGTTGTAGCCAAGGGAAAGAGTGCTTTCTACAGCTTGCAAGGGCTGGTTGGTTAATCTGTTTTTTTTCATCTTTTTACCTCAGAACCAACTGTGCGTTTCTTTCTTACGCAACCTTTCAAAACTTCCGTTGCTGTTCTTTTCGTAAGCTTGCGTTGCTTGATATCACTCCTGCTTCCTCCGAAGTATATAATAGGGTTCAGGCAAGAAAAAAGCCTAGTAATGTTTGTAGTTAAAGGAGTACAAATGATATTGATACTACAGAAAGTATAAACAGAAATGTAGCACTATCTAGTTTTAGCTTAAAATTATGCTTATAGAATTTGTTAAAAAGAAGTTGGATACAATAGTTACAGCTTACAACCATTCTTCTAATTAGGGCCGATTCCTCCATTTTGATATACAATAGTAAGCTACCGAAGATCAAGGACTATATATATTGTACTATAAAATATTATATCACCAAAAAAATTAGGGCCGATTCCTCCATTTTGATATTATTGACGATTTTTGGCAGATATTCTGAAAATTTTCTCGTCTTTACAATAGATCCTTAGAGAAGAGTTTGTAAAAATGACATAGTATATTGATATGGTTCAGTGCATTGGAAGGTGCTCCTTCAATAAACAAAGAAAATCAGCACAGAGCTATTCAAATACACAACACTTGCAACGAAAAATGATGCCAATTCATTTCAAAATTCAAGAATGGCTTACAGGAAATTTACATTTGTAGTACATTCCTGGCAAAATGGCCAAACTGATTTCATGTGCAGTAAAGTTCAGTTGGCTGGTCGACCCCCTCTCCTACCTGCACCGTGAAATGTTTTTCTCCCACGATTAGCAGATGGACGTGGATGAAATTGAGGCCGTGCGCCAAGAATAGTATTAGAATGCAATTCAGTGGATGGAAAACCCTGTTGTGCAGCAAATATAGGTGGTTGCATCTGTGAGAAGGGTAACCCCATCCCAAATGTCATTTGGTTTTGACCAAGCCCCGTTGCATACATGGATTGACCAAACATATTGGACTGCATCCCAGGTTGCATAGTTGTGGAAAGAGACCCCTGATTGGGATGTAATTGCTGTTGAAAAAATGGAACTCCTTGCATAGGCAACTGAGGAGAAATTTGAGTGTTTTGTGGGAACCATGGCATACCATTTGCAGGAAGTCCATTAGGAAGCATGGCAGATGACTGTAGCTGCTGCGGAAATGCTGTTCCATTTGTCCAAACTCCGTTTGGGGTGAAGTTAGGCGCTGCATTTAAGTGTGGAAATGATGGAACTGTAGCAGTTCCCCCCATAAGACCTTGTCTAGTGCCAACTACGTTCAAGTGTGGAAATGATGGAACTGTAGTAGTTCCCCCCATAAGACCTTGTCCAGTGCCAGCTGCGTTTAAGTATGGAAATGATGGAGGACAATTTCCATGATCAGGCAATGGTGCAGCAGGGGTGGCACGCGCCTTATGCTCTCTTGGTAAAAATTTCTTTCTATTTTTTTTTCTATTGATATGATTTTGTTCGTTTACACCTCTCTTGGTCATTTCTCGCATCCTCTTGTATTCAGCCTCTTGCTCATCATCTGAAAACTCCATTTCATCGGACAATTCTTCATCATTTGCGCCAGATGCATCGTAGCCTTTCTTATATAGATCCTTGTTGTTAAGCACATGAGCAGCAAATTCTGGAACAAATGAGACCAAGGTTTCCCCATGGATCCCATCAGGGACTTCACTTTCAGAATTGTATCTCACAATATAAAAAGGGTTCTTGACTGGTCCAAAGATTTCATCAACTAAACCTAGTGGCTTTCGGCTTTCAGTCAACCAAAGAATAGAACCTTCATTAAGAGGGTCATGCGTCTCCACTCCTTCCACAATGACTTGAGCACCAACAATCTGCAAAATGAGGAACTTAAGTTGATTCTAACACCAATCAATACCCTTTCTATTCTATTCCTATAGTCATCATATTACTAATTTATAATCTACACAAATAAACAGACAATTACGTAACTAAAGAAACTAAATTAGCAATCGATAATGGAATGCCTACTGCAGATAGGAGGTGTCTATAACTAACCGATGTAACAATTCCCACTGGCAGCATTTGATGGTGTGGTTCTAAAGTCGCATCAACCGGAGGAACAGGAGGCAGATTCTGCACAAAGTTAAAACCATTCAAAAGAATGCCCGAAAAGCAAAATAAAATTCCAATAGCACAACCCAGGTCCTTTAGTTACTCAGATTAGTTCCAGTTATTAACCTTCTCAACCCACAAAGTTGAAAACTTTTTTTTTTTAAATGCTAATTTCCAATGAATACACAACAAAATTAGCAAATATTTAATTTATGAATCAAAATTAAAAAAACAAAAAATAAAAGTACACCTGAAGCTCGTTCTTTGACTTGATGGGTCCTCCTACATCATCACCATCTTCATCATCATCAACCATGCTCCAACTAACCATCTTCTCTTCATCAGAATCATTTACCTCGCCTTCTTCAACTTCCACGTCATCATCATCCTCACTATCACTACTGCTGCTACTACTTCCTCTATCAGAATCAGAAGAACTCTCGGAGTCTGAATTTGCACTTTCACTCTCGCTACTCTCACTCTCTCTTTGGCAATCATCCTTAACACCGTTCTCCTCAATTGCAAGAGATGAACCCTTTAAAGTGATATCCTCCACGTCTTCCTCAATAGGATCAGCACAACCCAAAGCCTGGAACTTTTTAACCTCCTCATCATGGGTCTCCACCCCAGAAAGATTAAGGTAAATATCCGCTCCGTTTTCGTGTTGGGAAGCCATCGATGTCTCCACCCCAATGGGATTCGGGTCAATAAACGACCCGCTTCCGTGTTGGCAAGCCATTGCTATCTATTATCGCCACGAAATCGAAATCAAAAGTGGGCGACTTCGAATTTAGACGGAAGATTTAGGGTGGTTTCGCTCTCGTCGCTTAAACCCTAGGCGCAAGGGGTTTTTGTATTAACCCTTGCGGAAAAGAAAATAGCTTATATACGATGTCGTTTTGGTTTTTAGGTTTCACCTTTTTTTTTTTTCCCTTAGTTATGCCAATAAAAAAAATTAGGTCATTAATAGTACGATTAATGGGTTTTACAGGTCAGCCCACGGGCTTGAGACCATATAGTCATATACTTACTCCTAGTAAAGAGTATTCTTTGTTCTTAAAATTATACATTATTTTAATAACTTGGTAATTGATTAGTATAATTTTAAAGTCATTTTATGAAATTTGATAAATTAATTATTATTCACCCTAATATATTAAATATTAATGATGAAAATTTTTAAAAATTATTCTTGAACGATAGTATTTTTGGATATTTTTCTTCAACAAAAGAGTTTTTAAATATTCTTTTGACTTTTTTTTTAATCTAATTTAACCTTTATTTTTTTATGTATTAAATTTTAATATATTTAAAATAAATTATCAATAATTAAAAATAATTTTATGTCACAGTATAAATTATTTATCATAAATTTAAAATATAATATATATATATATATATATATAAATATTTATTATATAAAATTTAAATATAATTTATATATTCAAATATGATATTTTTTTAATAAATTATTATATATAATAAATATTTAATAGGTGCATGACACATGGTAAAATAGCTTTATAAAATCAAAATTCATACAAAATTTAATAAAAGACTGATTGATTTAATTGGAATATATTTATTGTAATTATGTATCTTATAAATTAAAAGAAATACAGAATTTGAGCGTATTTCGAGTGGAAAAGAAAAAATGTAGTACCGTTTCATCGGATTTGTCTATTTTTATTAATTTTAACATAATAACTCGTGTCATGTCCATGTGTTAGTTTATAATATACAGCTTTTTATATCGTTACTTTTTAATATATTTTTCAACCATTTTCTAATTTTAAAAAGCATAAATTTGCGTGTATATATATATATATATATATGAAAATAATTATAAATATTAATATGTATTCAAATAATTTTATATTTATAAATGTGTTTTATTATACCCATTTATATACATATAATTTCTTAAAATATTATCTTTATAAGCAGTGACAGACTCATTAAGGATTGAGGGGTGCAAATGCACCCCCTGGCTTCGAAAAAATCATAAATATGTATATAATTTTTTTTTGTATTTTTGTCCTTCTATTTTTATGCATTTGAACTTCATTGTTAAAATTTGTCTTTCATTGACTAGATATCTTTCTTATATTTTGTTCAATTTTTAGCTTTCAGAATACTTTGTATTATTCAACTAGACATTTCACTTCACTTCACATTTTATTCCTTTTCAGAATAATAATTAATAGTTTTTATATTTAAAAAAAATTGTCTCTACTGAGTTAGCATCTTAGATCCGGCACTGATTATAAGTGTATACATTTGAATATAACTGACGACATTTGTATTATGATATTCAAATGATATAAAAATTATTTAATAAATTTAATAAAAAAAACACGTGAAACCAAAAACGAGAATTAAAGAATTTTAGTAGAATAAAGAATACATGCTTCATCTAAATAACAACAAAAATGTTTTTTTTTTCTACACTCTCATTTTGAATTTGTGTGAATGTGTAGGAATGGAATAACTGCTATAATTTATTCAACACAACCTACTCAATTAACTTCAACATCCTATCATACAAATAGAGCAATTCCACTATTGCCATTCACAAGATATCAAAAGTTTTAGCATTCAAAAATGGATTGGGGAAATTCATTTGGAGAAGGTTGATAGAGAGTTGAGATATGTCGGGCTCTCCTTCACTAAATTCATGGGCAACAATGGTAACTCAATCGTTGGATGCAAGCAGTCAAATGACGACTCATCATGCAGTTTTTGAAATCCTACTTGCCAGTTGTGGTTGCATAAGGCCACCAATAAAAATGGAGCAAAGTACATGCAGTCATATGGTGATTCATCATGCAGTTTTTAGGTTGTAGAAAAAACAAATGTACCCTAGCTTTCTAGGTTCCAATCCTATAGCATCATTGTAATTTTGATTTATTAAAAAAATGGATCAAGTCCAACAAAAAACATATGTTTTATTTTACTATTTTGATAATTACTACTCAAAATAATTCTTGTTACAAATTCTTAAACAACTAATCGTCATCATTGTTATTGTTGTTGCCATAACCACCATCATAACAACAACAATAATGACGATATATGCAACAAAAAAATGGTGGTAATAGTAATGATAATAATAGTATAGGTGATAATAACAACAATAATTACAATGATAATAATAGTAGTATCTTCAACACCACCACCACTACTACAAATATCTTGATCATTACCATTGTTACTACTATCATCACTACCATTGGTAAAGAAATGATAAAATAATAAGATTCAAAAAAGAAAAACAATATTGAGCCAGTAGTAGCTTTAAAAATGCTACTGCTCATACTCACCTTTTATTTTCTTGAGATTTAATATTTTTTTACAAATAAGTGATTTTTTAACTATTAGATTGAAAACAAATAAAGGATAAAAATTTTAAAAAAAATAATTATTTTAAAACTATCCTTAAAATAACCAAATCTATCATCATTGATGTATTAAAATAATATTTCAATTTCTAGTAATAAAATTAGTAAAACAATAAACCAAATCATTTAATGTATTCTAAACTATATTTAATTAAATTGAATCAAATCAAATTTGTTATTGTATTTAAACTAGAACTAAATCACAATTTACTTTTACCTAAAAGAATCTATATCAAACTATAAGCACTTCTACATGAGTTATTTATTTGTTCTTTTGGTTATTTTTATTGAAGTTATGAACAAGAGTCTCGCATTAGTTAGAGTTAGACATGTTAAATAATATATAAGTGAGAACAATCCATCAACATGATGCTTTAGAGATTTTAGTTAAGATGTAGTGTCAACTCACTTATATACTTGTTTTGTTCACTATCTATAAATGGAGTGCTCCTTGATATCTAACTCCCTAACTCTAATATTAGAGTTGATGGGACCAACTAACTAGTATCCAGCTCACATGAGTATTGAAAGAATGCGATATTGAAAATTTTCTTAAAGTGTGGAAGGCATGTCTTGTCAAAGTGTGCTGGTAGTGAATCCAAGAGCGGGGGATCATACCTTGTATCGAAAATCTTCTTAGAGGGCTTGGAAGACATGTCTTGTTGAGCTATGCTAAGAGTGATATAAGTAGGCCTCCGTTGATTATACAGGGGGTGAAAAAGACTTTCACTAGAAGGGGAAACATACCATGTAGAAGAGTATCACACTTGAAACGTAATGGAGTTCAAATGTGAAAGAAAATCTCACATCAGCCTAAGTTAAACATGTCGAATAATATATAAATGAGAAAAACCTATCAATCCAATGCCTTAAGGTTTTGAGTTAATATACATTGTGAAGTTCAATTGTGTACATAGCTTGTTCCCTACTCATGATTGGAGTGCTATCCAATGTTTAACTTTCTAACATTTTTCGTCCAATAATTTATGCTAACAGAACGGTTAAGATTAATACCTATACGAATAGATGGAGTTTTTTGTTAACAAAAATATAAAAATAAAATGCTGAAATAAATCATTTGTAATAGGCTATCGCCAACAATGTTTTCTATATATGCACAGCTAGATTCTATCTTAATTATCTGATTTGACTCAACCCTAGCCCAAAACCTAGGAAAACACATCCAAGAATTAAACAAAGCGCAAAAAGTGTGTAAGGAACTGGTAACTTATGAAATCATTTTTCGGGTATAACCATTGGAAAAACATTTGCAAAGTGTCATGTCATAGAGCTGCCATCATTGTTCCTCTCGCAGCTTCACGCTTTAAAACTGCAGCCTTGCCACTGCCTCGGAAGTACATATACACTTGCTGCAATTATAAAATCAAGTTAAACAAAAAAGAAGTAACTTCAACTGAATACCGAGTTACAGTGTTAATATTATTATACAAACCTGTATAACCCAGATGCTCAGCAAGGACTCGAGACAGAAAAATCCAAACCCAATAAAGTAGAATATCTGCAATTCAACACAAGAATTAACATCATTTCAGTGTGAAATTATGAGTTGACAATGCATCCCTCTGGTACAGAATAATTATATTCATCTATTTGTATTATCCAAAAAGCTAGGGCATTATTATAGAAGCCAATTTATAAACACTTGAAACGTACCCCAACCAGTGCATTGTCGCCCAACACATCAATCGCTGGTAAAATACCCCTGTCATAACAACATAGAATAAAACCATTAGTTTGAGTAGTAGTATAAGTGGAATAACGAAAACAACAAACGTATTTTTCATATTACGGATCTACAACAAAATCATGGGAGAATAACCGTCAACCCTAACACAACAATACAATAAATTGATGATCATGAGATAGTTCTTAATCATTATATTCATTAGATACAAAACTAATAATCGTGCAGGGTATATTGCCTCCAACTTATGCATCTCCAGTTATATAGTTTACGGATGAAACCCGGGTCGAGAAATAAATAAGCTTAATAATGAGACGCTTCATCCATACCCACCCCAGTGTTTTCCTTACCTCCAGAAGATCAAATCAGTAATAGACCAGTCACCAGTTGCAGAACAATATCAGCGTGCAAAATATATCCAGTAAATACAAAATTAGAAGGACACTCACGTGAGAGACTTTCCTTTGAAGATAATTGGTGGAGCAACTGCAGCGAAAATGCAAAAGGCAATGTGCACCTGCTTGTTGAAAAGGGGAAAAACAAAATGAGCACTTCACAAAATTAGTACAGAATTAGTGACTACAGAAGGAAAATACACAAAACTTGCCATGTAAACCAAGAAAAACCAGCCAAATTTCAGAGCACTGTCGGTCCTGTAACATGAGATGGCACATGATTATGAAACAAACAAAATTGATATGGAGCAATGAAATCAATAATAAACTCGTGAAGAATCCAGATAATAGAGTGATTCCTGTTCAGAATATAAATATTGTTACAAAAGCATTTACATATCAATGCTTTTTAATGCAATTTCAAAGAAGGTAGTTCTGCATCATTACAGACTCCACCTGCCTCCCTCATCCATCTCTTTTCCCCTCTTCTTTGATGTCCACTTTCAAATATAATCAGATAAAGGTATTGGCCTATTGCTGAAGGTAAACTCTGAATCCACGGAACTTTTTGGTCTTCAAAATGACAACATTGACTTCCAATCACTCACATTCTTCCCACACATTATCCAGGTTCACACACACACTGATCTAGCCGAAAAATATTTGATGCTTCATAATTGAGTTAAAGCTTTTAGCTATGTAGATAATCTTCGAGATCTATTTTTTTCCCTGCTTTAAAAATAGGCTGAAACACTCCTGAACAGATATCCCTATGCTAAACTAAAAAACTTGCATTAAATTTGATTGAACACTACCTCATGGCACGATAAAGAGGGCGATACCACAACACATAGGATCCAGGAACAGCAGAAATAAGATAGATAATAGCAAGAAACCAGATGGTTGGGCCTACAATGAGAGACAAGTCAGTAAATTAAGCATGATTTGACAAAATTGACGCACCAATATCCAGTTGGAAGACAAACCTTCTCCTTTGATCCAAGCAGTAGTAACTGCCACAATATTCCATAAAAGACACAGAATCAAACCTGCAGATTATTACATAGCTGAAAAACTAAGACTCAAACAGTAATTAAATATAAAATATGATAAAAAATATTTCCACTGCTGAAATTATGGGATTTACATAGAGGAAGAGGAAAAGAGAGAATAAGCTACTAAATAACAATAATAATAATTGATATGGATTAGATGTGATACAAAAAACAAGATATTAACACCTGATTATACTAATACTAAACTCCTAAATTCCTAATTCCTAATTAAATAAGCAACAAATTATGAAATGTATGGAAACCATTCCTAAAGGATTACCTAAATTCCTCTAAATTATTAAAAGATAAAAAATGATATCAAGAGATATTATTCAAATATACCAACATATATTATGCATTTCAAGTGAAATGGGTAAGAGACACTTTTCAGTTTTCATTGGTTTAAAGGAGGAGAATGGAAGAGCACACGTCTACTAAGTTTTCACAAGCTTCTGAAGGTCTTCAATTGTGAATCATAGGAATAAATTTTAAACAATTAGATTTAAAAAGAAAAAACTATAAAATCAATGAATGAAAAGAAACAAAATATACTCGAGACAAGAATGGTATGATAGGACAAAATCTACTTAAGTGAAACTCCTTTCAGCATGAAATATGTGGGAATTTCAACCATACTTACGGATCTCTTGAAACTTTCATCAGTGAGACAGACAATGGTAGCTTCACAATTACAATAACTTGTGTGATTATTTATTTAGAAACTGCTGCAACTGATTGCATTAGCTATGCCTATTTTATGTAGAGGTGAAGTGCTATAGTTCATGGAACATGATATGGTAACATCTCGTTAATTATACTATAAGTTTCCATTTCATTTATCAACTCAACATCAGAGTACAGAACTACAGATTATTATACATAACAACAATTTTACATTTTGTTATTAGTGAGTAGCTAGTTGCGACTTAAAACATTCTAGAAGACAATTATGGAGTGTAACTGTTAGGCAACAGGAACAACAAGATACAAATAGGAAGTTAAAAGTGTATTATAGGAAGAAGGGTACAAATAAGAATTAAACTTATTTTATCCTTTGACCTATTAGTTAGGTTTTCGGTAACATTTAGTTAGTTTAGATCCTCTTTAAATAGCCCCTGTTTAGGCTGGGGGAGGAGATATTCATTTTTGGTTTAGTTTCTTAACTGGACAGATTCCAGCGTGAAAGGAGTAGTCTCCTTTGTGTACTCATTTTCCTTACAATCAATAAAATTCCAGGGACGAATAATTCCCTTTCTCTCTCAGTCCTCTTCGGAGCTCTAACAATTGGTCCGACCTGCCGCTTCTCCCTTGATCACGATGGATACACGTATGCAGATAGCAGAAAACAAGATCAAAGATCAGGGAGTTCAATTGGCAGAATTGCAGAAAGATGTTGCTTACATCAAAGAAAACATGCCGGATTTAAGCCAAATTCGTGGCCTCATTATGGAATGTCTCACTACGAAACCTACCCATGATGATGATGGACACTCCAGCACCACCAAACCAAGTTTCACCGACGATGATGGCCAAGATGGGGTTGCCACAACCCATTCTTGGTTAAAGAAAGTCGTTCTTCCCGCGTTTGAAGGGAGCAACCCCTTAGGATGGCTTGCTCGCGCAGAAAAATTCTTCGAAGTGCACCAGGTTCAGTCATCGGAACGGCTCCGCGTCGCTTTTATCAGTATGGAAGGTAAGGCTTGCCATTGGTTTCAATATTGGCGTAATCAAGCCAAACATCCATCTTGGGAAGATTTCACGCGAGCTTTGTTGAAGAGATATGGCGAGAATGGTCGTGGTACTGTATACGAACGGCTAGCAGCCCTCAGACAGACCGGGAACGTGGAAGACTATGTCCAAGAATTCGAGCTATTGATTGCCCAGGCCAAACCCAGTTCAGAGGAACAAGTCTTGGGATACTTCTTGGCAGGATTACGTTCTGACATCAGAGGCCAAGTCCGTCCCCATGACCCAAAAGAGTTAAATCGTGCTATGGAGATCGCGCGCGACATTGAAGAAGCCATGCAGGAGGTTCACAATTATGGAAATTTACAGGGAAGAAACTCCACACCAGGATTTAGATTTCAAGGGAACAACGGGATCGTTTCTCGGATAGAAACCCCCAACAACATCACAGGGACCAGCAATAACAACCGGGGATCCCAAGGAGGCACCCGTCCCAATAACACCTCGATAGGAACGAATTCAGGAGGTCTCGATCGAAATCGTGGCACGAGAAGCCTAAGTTATCAAGAATACATCAAGCGACGAGAAGAGAATAGATGCTTTCACTGTGGGCTAGCGTTCGCTCCGGGTCACCGCTGTCCAGAGAAGAATTTACAAGTCATTATATTGGCTGATGATGACTATGGGGAATCAGAAAATCCAAGTGTAGAAGAAGATAATCTCATCAACTCAGATTGTAATTGGTTAGATTTATCCATATGTTCAGCAGGAGGACTCACTACCCCACAGACGATGAAACTCAACGGCCAACTACTGGATCAAAGTATTTTGGTGTTAATTGACAGTGGTGCCAGCCACAACTTTATATCGCACAAGTTAGTGGAACGGTTAGGCCTTAAAGTGGATCAAACAACACCATCTATTGTAAGGCTAGGGGATGGAAACCGCAAGCAAACTCGGGGCAGTTGTAACAATGTGCAAATCAAACTAGGTGAATACACCATGACAGGAGAATTTTTTCTCTTTGAACTTGGAGGCATTGACATTATTTTGGGGGTGGCTTGGTTGATGACTCTGGGAGAGGTTAAAGTAAATTGGGGAAGCCTTCAAATGAATTTTATGCACCAAGGGAACAACATAACAATCTAGGGGGACCGAAGTCTGTCCAAAGAAATGATCACCACCAAAGCCTTGAGAAAACTGCACCAACGTTCTGTGAAATCCATGGCCATACTCTGGATAGGGGAAAACCACCTTGATACACCACACCAGCTCACAATCAGTCAAGAAGAACAATTGCAGCAAATTTTGAGGGAATTTCATGTAGTTTTTTCAATACCACAAGCACTACCTCCACACAGAGATGCTGACCATAAGATCTCCATTAAAGCGGGGGTAGATCCGATCAATGTGCGACCTTACAGATATCCTTACCTGCAGAAGAACGAAATAGAAAAACAGGTGGATGAAATGTTGACTGTCGGGTTGATCAGGCCAAGTAACAACCCATACTCGAGCCCCGTTATTTTGGTAAAAAAGAAGGATGGAAGCTGGAGATTTTGTGTGGATTATCGCGCTCTAAATAAAGCCACAATCCCGGATAAATTCCCTATTCCTATGATTGAAGAATTGCTGGATGAACTCAAGGGAGCTACCTATTTTTCAAAAATCAATCTGCGCGCGGGATATCACCAAATTCGAATGCATGAACCTGACATTCCAAAGACAGCATTCCGCACTCATCAAGGACACTGTGAATCCTTGGTCATGCCCTTTGGCTTGACCAATGCACCAGCTACCTTTCAAAAGGTCATGAACTCCACTTTAAAACCTTTTCTTCGTAGGTTCGTTTTAGTATTTTTTGACAACATTTTGATTTATAGTAGCACCTGGGAAGAACATTCACAACACTTGAGAGAGGTTTTAACCAAGCTGCAGGAACAATGTTTGTTTGCTAATAAAAACAAATGCAGCTTTGGCCAAACAAAGGTGGCATACCTGGGTCACATTATTGCCAAGGACGGGGTATCCATGGATCCTCAAAAGATTGACTCCATATTACAATGGCCCCTTCCAAAATATGTCAAAGCTCTCAGAGGTTTTTTGGGTCTTACAGGCTATTATCGACGCTTCATTCGTGACTATGGCAAGATTGCTAGGCCTTTGACAGAATTATTAAAGAAGGGAAATTTTGATTGGGTTGAGCAAAGTACTGTAGCATTCAAACAATTACAGAGAGCTGTTACTGAAGCACCTGTTTGAGCAATGCCAGATTTCTCGAAACACTTCGAAATTGAGTGCGATGCATCAGGGAAGGGCGTCGGGGCAGTATTAACTCAAGAGAAAAAACCCATTGCCTTTTTTCAGCAAAGGGTTCGCTGATTCCAACCTCACGAAATCCATTTATGAGAAAGAATTAATGGCCCTGGTGTTAGCAATTCAGCATTGGCGACCGTATCTTTTAGGAAGGAAATTCACGGTTTTCACTGATCAAAGGAGCTTGCGATACCTATTGGAACAACGGATTACGACTCAAAACCAACAAAATTGGTTAGCCAAGTTGCTCGGGTATGATTTTGACATTGTTTATAAAGTGGGAGCTTCAAACAAAGTTGCTGATGCATTATCTAGACTAGAGGAGGACAAGGAATTACAGGGGATTTCTAAACCTTTTTGGCAAGATATAGTGGAAATTGATGAGGAGGTTCACAGCGATCCAGAATTAGCAAAAATAAAAACAGCGTTGCTACACGACTCAAATTCTTATAAACACTACACCTTGGAAAATGATAGACTGCACTACAAGGGTAGGTTAGTGTTATCGGCTACATCCGCATGGATCCCCAAATTATTACATGAATTTCACGCTGCTCCTACAGGAGGACACTCCAGAATTTATAGAACATATCGACGAGTGGCTCAATCCCTTTATTGGCTTGGCATGAAGAACACCATAACACAATATGTTGCAGCATGTCCTGTGTGTCAACGCAACAAGTATCTAGCTTCTTCTCCAGCAGGTTTATTGCAACCACTACCCATTCCTAATGCTATCTGGGAAGAAATCAGCATGGATTTCATAGTGGGCCTACCTCGTTCAAAAGGGTTTGATGCTATCATGGTGGTGGTGGATCGATTAAGTAAGTATGGGCATTTTATATTGATCAAACACCCTTACTCTGCTAAATCCATTGCTGACCTGTTTGTGAAAGAGATTATTCGATTACATGGGATTCCTATTTCGATTATTAGTGATAGGGACCCTATTTTTATGAGCCATTTTTGGCAAGAATTATTCACACGACAAGGTACCCACCTAAAAATGTCAACAACATACCATCCGGAAACTGATGGCCAAACAGAGGTTTTAAATAGAACACTTGAGACTTATCTAAGGTGTTTTAGTTCCAAACAACAGAAGGTGTGGGCAGAGTTTATTCCGTGGGCAGAATATTGGTATAATACAAGCTTTCATGCATCTGCACATTGTTCGCCTTTTGAAGTTGTTTACGGTAGATCCCCTCCTTCCTTGGTACGATTTATTCCAGGAGAAACACTTGTCGAGGCGGTGGCACAAGACCTCAAAGACAGGGATGAAGCTCTGACACAACTGAAATTTCATTTAACACGAGCTCAGGATCAGATGACGCAATATGCTAATGTACATAGGAAATCGGTGGAGTTCCAAGTCGGAGATTATGTCTATTTAAAGATCAGACCACATGGCCAAACATCCATGCCTCGCAAATTACACCCCAAACTGTCAGCTAGGTATTATGGTCCATACCAAATACAAAAAAAAAATTGGCGTGGTGGCATATCAATTACAGTTGCCAACAGATGCTCGAATACATCCGGTGTTTCATGTCTCTCAACTTAAAAAGGTTGTTGGGAACCACACGGTGGAAGCAACCTTACCAGCAGAGTTACAAGTTCCACCGGAGTCCTGTCATCCTAATGAGGTGAGGGGTACCAGAGTAATCACCCACAATGGGACTCAAATACCTCAAGTTCTCATTTGCTGGCAAGGAAGAACGCCTGAAGACGCGACATGGGAAGATGTAGCCACCATTCAGACGCAGTTTCCAGATTTCCACCTTGAGGACAAGGTTGTTTTAGAGAGGGGAGGTATTGTTAGGCAACAGGAACAACAAGATACAAATAGGAAGTTAAAAGTGTATTATAGGAAGAAGGGTACAAATAAGAATTAAACTTATTTTATCCTTTGACCTATTAGTTAGGTTTTCGGTAACATTTAGTTAGTTTAGATCCTCTTTAAATAGCCCCTGTTTAGGCTGGGGGAGGGGATATTCATTTTTGGTTTAGTTTCTTAACTGGACAGATTCCAGTGTGAAAGGAGTAGTCTCCTTTGTGTACTCATTTTCCTTACAATCAATAAAATTCCAGGGACAAATAATTCCCTTTCTCTCTCAGTCCTCTTCGGAGCTCTAACAGTAACATACCCAGCCATGTCGTAAATGCAATGTACTGGATCCTTTGAAGATGTATTGGTATCTCCTTTGCAATGTCATGATGAATGATGGGGAAAAAAGGTGGCCAATTTTTCTCCTCTATAACTATTCCAGCTGCAAATGAAAAAAGAAATGAAATTAAAACACCAAACTATAGATCTCACTCTTGTTGACTTTTAGGAGAATACATGAACTCAGATACCTCTTGATATAGCATCTTCCCTTCGTTTTAGTTCCTACAGAACATTATAAGATAATCAATTTCCTGACTACACCAAATGATATTATAGCATAGTGGCCAAGTCAATTAATAGCAAGGTTAAAGTAAACAAAGGTGGCTTTAAAAATCAGAAATGAAAGTTTTGATTAATGTACTGAATAAGATTCTCAACAAAAGGTTTTTTTCCACTTACTACTACTAATATAATAAAAAGAAAAAGTGGCCACATATCACAGAATTGACAAGGCCCCTCTTGCTACCAATTAGGTCCTGATGTTAGCTTTAGAATCCATAGATCCATTATAATTTACTTGCACCTATATAAGATAACAATATAAAATATTGAATCTGACAGACCAAGTCTCTAACTCGTATAAAAGTAAGTTTTGTACTTGTATTCAAGGTTGTTAAACTCGAGAGTTTAAGTAAACTCATTGAGAGTCGGTAAACTCAACTTGTAAACTCGAGTTTATCTCATTAAAATAATACTAAAATTTTAGCTTCATGCATACTATATAATGTGAAGAACAAAATATTATACTGACTATAAGTAAAAATTATCCAAAAATAAATAAATCATAATTTCATAAGATGTCAGTAATAATGATCAAATTTAACACGAGCACAAAAGACAAAGATCATCATGGAAAAGACTTTGCCCTTCATCGAACAGCAAACAGGGTTGCAGGGGCAATCTCGAATGGCAGCAGCAATGGGACACTGCTTATGTGTTTTGGCCTTGAGAATGATTTGGGAGGAAGAACAATTTTACATTGAATGGAATGGAATTAGAGAATTTAAGGGGGGTGGGGGTGGGTTAAAACAACTTCAATAACAAGTCAATTTGGGGGCAGTTCAGCAAATTATTTTTACAAATGGAACCCAAACTCGCGAGTTTAATGAGTTTGTTTCCAAGTTCACCAATTTCATCCGAGATTACATGAGTTCGAGTCTGCATGCGAGTTGTCTCGTTATGGGTTTGTAAGCTCTAAAACTCATATGTGTTTACCATTTAACACAAGTTTAACAACCATGCTTGAGTTCTAAAGATATGAACGATATATCATGATGATTCACCTGTTCCCGTTTTTTCAGTTCAGCCTCTTTAGCTTGAAGTTCCTTCTCCTTTGCTTTGATGTCCTAATGTTAAGAAGTACATAATTAAATCTTTGGTCAACAACAACATTGAGGCAGATAGCTTTGATATTTATTTCATCATTTTCATAATCCAATCTACCTTTGAATTACCGAGAGGGATGTCAATAGTTGCTCCACGATCATAAGGCTCTGGAGGAAGGGGTGAGAGCTTTGAGTTTGCAGAGGGAACATTTCCAGAGTTCTGCAAATTCAAACAAATATGTAGTAAGTTAATAAATATACAAGTTTTTTTTTCTTCTTCCTTTTACATTTTATGTTTAAAAGGAAACACAAAAGATTTAGGAAATGAGTCCCAAAGAGAAAGTAGGAATAAAAATGACAGCAAATCATCCTTTTGACAAATTATATGAAAAGGACATGTTCTGAAATCACAAGCAAGTTAATCACACCAGCTTGCAAAAAATTGCATCAATCTGTATCCAGTAACCTCCCCAAATGCTAAAGGAAAAGAAACAGAAAAATACCAAAACAAAATGAAAACCATAATTTAATAGCATTGCATTACCATAAACTGGTTCTAATTTCATAACAACAAAAAACACCATAACATAAAGTCCGAATTTTAGCTCTTCTTGACCATTAGGTTGCAAAACTGTATGACCTACTTACTATAGAAAAAAAAAAAAAGACTAGCCAAACCAGGAAAACCTTAAGACAGCTTTCCAAGGAAACTAGGTAAACTTTGCTTCTTAGGCCCTAGAGCAAACTTCACACAGAACATATTCTTTCCAGTCTCCACCTCAACAAAACCCTTCCTCAACTCCAACACTAACTTAACAATAGGCTGCACTGCTGGAAAAAGTGACCTGAGAGTAGCGTTTTAAAAACCGAATCAGACTGGCCGATCAGACCGGTTGAACCGGGAACCGGTGGTCCAATCGGTCCGAGCCTTGAGTTGGATCGGTTATGCATTTGACCTGTTTTAAACCGGAGTGAATTGGTCAATTTTCCGGTTTGACCAGTGAATCGGTGGGTTTAACCACAATTTTTTTTTATTTTTTTAAGGGACCACAAATCACAAAAATAACAATGGGAATTGAATCCTGTTAATGAAAGAGAAAAGAGTCTTATTAAACATAACAATGACTACTTATTCTAATGTATTTGTTTGTAATATATGCAATTTAAATAACTTTTATAGTATATTATTAATTTTAAATTATATATTTAATAATATAATATCTATGTAGATATTACATATATATTATTTTGTGATATCAATTACAAGTATATTATATATGTTCATATTATTTATATTTTTAATTTGTATTAATATACAGTTTAACATGTAATTTTTTTTGTATTTCTTCATACAAAATAAAAATAAAGAAAATTTTAAATAAGATGGAAATTGAAATTTAAAATAGGATATGAATTTATTGAAAATTACAAGTATAAAATATATTTAACATGAATATTTTTTTTAAAAAAATTAATAAAAACCGGGTCATGTGGTTCAGGTAGTGACCCACCAGTTCAACCTTTGACCCACTGACCCAGTATCCTAATCAGTTTGATGATTGATCCGATTTTTAAAACTATGGGACAGTTACCTTCCAACTTCTCTTACACCCAACATTGAATCATTCTGGTTATCCACATACTTTTGCTATTTCGTAGTTCTAATCATAGGCTATAAATATCAAGAGTAAATCTCAATTCAAAGAAATTCCATACATACAACGTCTGCCCTTCCAAAAGTAAAACCTGTCCTCACTTTTCCTATATCATTGCTGATGACTGAACCTGAGTCCAGAACCACCCGACTGTCTTCAAAAGCCCCATCTTGCAGGCTATTATAGCCTGATGGTATTGGTACATCCATCCCTCGCAAAAAACAAAACCCATCCTTACATCTAGAACCTAATCATCAGTATCATGCAAATAGGTGAATTAACTCCATGGTTATTCACCGTTTATATCGAAATCTCAAAAGTTTCACATTCCTAGTTTCCTCACTTGAATGGAAGAGATGTCTTGACAGTAACTATGTGAAACTGAATGTCACTTTCCCTCTCCACAGGAAATATGTTCCTATCATCATACCCTGCAAAAGTATCTATGTAGTAACATAGAGTTGCCGTCCATGTATATATGGAAATCATTTCAAATATTTTATTCAGCGTTAATACCACTCTTGCTCTTGCTCAATGAGAAAACATCAATTCCTAAGTCCCGACAACTTCATTATCACTGAATTCTTGTGCTGCCAAACTCAATTTGACCCAATCCACAAGTGAAAAAAGAAAAGTGTCCATTCTAGCTTTTTTGTATTCTGCAACAAGCAATCAACTTCAATAACTCAACAATGCCGATCAATAATTACCAACATGTGCCATTACCATAATAACAACTACAACCTCTCTCGCTGAACTTGTATAAAGCCATTTCATCCAGAATAACTTTACCAAATGTACCAAACTAACAATTGGTCCATCCCAATCCATCAAGTATATATAAATCTCCAGATTAATTACAAAGGAAAAAAATGCAAATATCACAACTTCAATATATCAATTCCTGATGGTAAGATCAATTATAGTTATCACCCTGGCACTGTTGTGCAATCAAAATTCAGAGAATATATATCAACAGCTAAATAACCACTGATTCCTTTATTTGTTAAAATATTATATCATAAAGTGATGTATTTTAATTCAACAGCCTCAATTAGAGGAAAGGGAAAACTTACAGTAGTATAAAATGCACCTCCACCGTAACTTGGCTGCCCTGACCCTCTTCCTTTAGCTGGTCCATCCTAATGTTAATAATGAAAATACTAAATATTTTTGTTCTAAAAATAATAATTAAATAAGCAAGCAAGACTAAAAGAACTCATCATATGAGAGGTGGCATATCTGCAATTTCAAAACAACAAAGGCAACAATAATGGCATAATTAGAGGAGAAATTTTCATTTAATAATAACCACTGAACCAATCTCCAAGATATAAAGAAAAACAAGAAACAAATAAGAAGTCAATCTCTGTTAACTATTAAGAGTATGCTTGCAAACCAGTTGTCCCCAACGTAAACGGACGTTTAACTCAATGAAGGGGCACTTTTGCCTCTATGTTTTCTGTCTCAGAAAGTGTGAATGTCCGTTTTCCAGGCTTCAAACAGCAATCCAAATACACACTAATTCATTGAGGAACCCCCTGCTACCCTGCCTTCTAAAGAAAATGACGGATTGAGAAAACGTGATGTTATTTCATACTTAATAACTGTATGTTTCCTCCCAGAAGACCGAATCAGCACCTAAACATCAGTTTAGCCTTTTCGGTTATCCTAAGATTTCCATTTCCAATCTTTTTTTTTTTTTTTTGTGTGATGGAGAACTACCAGAGTAATTAGTATACATTTTTATTTGATTTAACAACTAGATTTTTCTTTTGGCTGTTGGCCAGATATTTTTGGTTTTCTTCTGGCCACACGATGACATTTAAAAATTGTCCTATATTTTAGATCGAATCTAAACAATAGATGGATTTTTCATCGGGGAATCTACTAATAAAGAGAAAAACGATATAATTTCTTTTAATTAAGCATGACTTAGCAAACATATTTACAAAGTAATTACATTATTTAGCGAGGCCGAAAAGTTATCCTGAGATGAGCCACAGTTTACGATAGTTCTTTGTTTCAAACGCCTAAATCAATTAAACAGCAATAATAATCATGTTCGAAAAAAATATTCCACGATTAAAAAAAACCAAAAAATTCCTAGATGTTCAGCCTTATTATAAGGCAGGTCCAGTAACCAAACCATACAATTGAAATGAACGGTCGAAATCGAAATTAAAATTAAAATTAATTAAAATCCACGATCCGTGTACGATTATATGGCTAAGATTTCTCTACTCGACTTTTACGTTCTGAGTAGATATGCCTACGATTCGGTTCAGTAATTACATGTCGCATTGGAGATATAATGCAGAAGGCACAGTAAGAGTTTGAAACAGAATCGAGAAACGATCTGGAGTAACAGAAACGGATCTAGGTATGACGAAGAATGAATTAAGCAGTGAAAAAGCGAATCGAAGGAGTACTAATACTAACCGCGAAGGGATTAACCTCGTCGACCTCATCGTCGAAGGGATTGGGATCGTAGCGACTCATGAATCAGAGAGGAGTGGTTAGTGCAATGAGAGAGAATGCCTTGGAATCTACGGCTTCCTCTCTTTCTGATTCTGTTTGTTCCTTCTCTGACAAAAACTGCATACACTCTGCATGCGCCCTTTTATAGCCACCTCATGTCCTTCACCCTTTCAATTTTTTTTTTCTTCATAAATACTTTATTCCATAAAATAGTTAATGCACATATACCAAAAAAAAATAGTTAATGCACGGAATGTATAAAAAAAATTACTACACTATTAGAAATTGTTACAAAATAAATTTATTAACTTTTTAAAAAAAATTTAAGATTATATATATTAAGACAACTTGTTTAAAATTCTAAAAAGTAATTATAAGATCAATGTTTTTAAAAGTAATTTTTTCAGAAAAATAAAAGGTTATTTATTTTTAAAATAAGTAGTATTAGTAAACACATTAAAAGAATAAAAAAATGTATAATAATAATTTCAGTTTTACTCAGAAAAAAAGTGTACAAGATTTTTAAAAGTTATATATTTCTTTATATTAATTGGCAGACAGATAAAGAGTGAAAAAGACTATCTTAGACGTTAAAACACTTAAGAATAAGTAAGATAATAAAAAATAATTATAAGTGGGTGTAATATACAAAATAGTTCCATTTTATATTATGCAACTAAAACCGTGAAAGTAATATGCATTCTGGAATATATAAAATTATCTTAATTATGTCTAAAAATATATTAGGCTAAATTTTAGGATTCGTTGTCTTATTACCAATAAAATATAATATAGTTAATTAGTAGATACTCTTATCATTTAAAAATGTAGTTATGAGATTATTTTCTTGTGTAAAGAAAAATATATGTCGAATAAGTTAACCTCTTAAAAAAATCTTAATATTTCGATAAGTTATATTTGACTTTTGACTAAAGGATATTTTTATTTAAAAAATAGTTATTTATTTACTATATGTAGTTATTAATTGCATCGTTAATTTGTCATATTTTTATAAGTTTAATTTTGTTGATATGATTTTAATCTTTGTTGACTAATTAAAAGTATGATTTTTAATATAATTATTGTGAATATCAATATATATATATATCATGTAATTATTTGTAATAAGATAATACTATATTTTTTAAAAAAAATGTTGGTGCATAAATTATTTGCTTATTTTTATTTTGTTTTCATTTATTTAAGATTAGGCTATATATTTACTTTAAAATTAGTACCTTTTGAAAATGAGTGAATAGTATTCGGAATTTATTTTTATATTTTAACAATATAGTAATTTTTAAATAAAAATAATTGAGACAACGTAAGAAGAATAAAAAAATATATGTAATGAGTCTTTAAGTTTGCAAACCAAAAATGATTTCTTTATCTTATGCATCAGTTGCATAAATTAAAGATGTTAAAAATAGAAAATATTTTATGCAATAAATATTTTTTTCTTTACTAATATTATTTGGAGTCCACTTTTATCTTCTTTATTTTTAATAAGTATATATAACTTTTAATAATCATATTAATTATTTCTACTATAATAAATACCGTAAGTTTTGTTAATTATTGTCTTTTAGTAACAATTATGTGTGGTGGTGTTTTAAGATGTGATGTTAAGAGATTTTATGAGTGAAAAGATTATTGAGAAGTCTTTAAGTATTTTAGAGTTCCTTTGGGCTAAGTGTAATAGTTTAAACATACTGAAATTAGAGAGATCCATAGATTTGTATAGGTGTGAGACAATGTAATTGAAGATAACTTAAAAAATTAATTTGTACTATCTATACAAACAAGATATATTTACTTTTCGATAGTTCATTACTTAAGAACTTCACAGTTAAGCGTGCTTAACTAGAAGCAATTTAGGATTCTGGAAATTTTTTGAAAAGATGTGTGAGTGAGGAAAAAACACACTTAAAAATATTGTATTGGTTTGTGAGGTCGGTCATTAGTCCTAAAAGCAGACGAACATCTTAAAAAGGACTACTCATGGATGGTTCTGATCAGTGAGGAGTTGTGAGAAATGTTATCATGTGAAGTGTTGTCGTGTGAAGTGGAGTTGCTAAAATGTCAAATATGAGGGATATTACACTAAGCTCCAGTTTGAAAAGGAGAAAATATATAAGGTTTCTTTCGATATTTGAGCCTCATAAACTCATTTGTCAAAGAACCTAGAGAGATAAGCCAGAGAGAAGTGTTTTGGGTCCATGAGATCTCTTCTTCTCTAAACCTTTTCTTTAGAGGGTGATTCTTTCCCTAGAATCTTAATTTAGTTGTGTTTTGTTGATTCAGGACAGTGCACTGTGAATCATAATTGTTGAGTCGTGTAGAGTTTTCCAAAGAAGCTCATGCCTTTTTCTTCTTCCTTTTTCCTCGTCTCAAATTTGGATTTTTTGATGAGGTAAGGGAAGCTATGAATGATTTGTTGTTAGTTTGTTGAGTTGCAAGTTGTTTAATTGTCATCAAAATTTATTTATGTGAATGGATTTTGGATTGTATGATGAAAATGTTTAACTTTTGGTGTTTTGGAACATGTTAAAGTGAATTTGAGGATGTTAGCAAATTTGTGGCTGCATGTTGATTTTTTAGTGGAATATAGGTTATGAGTGGTGTATATATGTTGTTTGGTGTTTTTCATATTTGAGATCTCCTGTTTTTCAGGTGGTTTGAGTCAAATTTGTAAGTTTGCAAGTGTATAACTCATTATTTACGTTGGACATGTCTTTATGATGTTGGGTGTGATTATAATCAAAGACTATATCTTGCTCATGTCAGACATAGGATTGGTAGTGTCAAATGTAAAGAGAGAAAATTATCTTGGGTTGAACTAGCGCCACACATGGTTTGTATGGCGTCAAGCATGAAATGAAATAATTGACTCTACCTAGATTGGTGTCGAGTGCCAAAGGAGTGACATCAGATGTGAGGAGAGAGACTCGTCTCTACTTGGTTTGAGGTCAGGCATGGGACCTTACCACACTAGGCGTGAAGGTTTAGGGGCCTCAACCTAATTCACGCTAGGCGTGGGTTGAATGATGTCGAGCATAGGCGAGGCAAAGGGTTTCCTACCTCAATGGTGTCGAGCGCGAGGAATGTAGCTGTCGTAACCGGGATCACGACGGGATGACACACACATTTTTATTTTCAATGGAGCCGCCACCAATATTTTATTTTAAGGGAAAAACATTGGAAAACCCTTTAAAAGATAATCTTTAAAATTAAAGTTGGGTTCGGGAGTCAATTACGTGTAAGGAAGGTATTAGCACCCTACAACGCCTGTAAAAATAGTACCTTTATTTAATTGCACAAAATTATATAAATTTATAAATATTTAATTTACTCCTTAGAAATGTATATATGTATATTTTTTTTTTTATGTGAGATGCCCTTTTTTTTGTATTTTTATTAGAAAATTATAGGGATTTGGGTTAGCAAATGGCTAATCAATAAACCCTTCTAATAACATGAAAGATAGAATTGCTATTCAATCAATGTTATTGATTTTTATTTGTTGATACTAAATTATGCTTTAAGCTTAGGACAATGAATAATTATTATATTAACTTTTATGATTTACCTGATATTAAAAGGTAGAAGTGCTACTCAATTAATATCATTAACCATAAAAATAAGTGTACATAAGGAAAATTATGTTTATATTTTTATCTAAGAAAATAGATTTTGCATAAGGATCAAAGTTAGCAAATGGCTAATCAATAAATCCCTCAATAATGTTAAAAATAGAAATGCTATTTAATTAACGTTATTGGTTGCAACATCTTTATTTTTTTAAAAAAGAATTTTTGTACAGGAGAGTTTAAGCTAGCAAATGACTAGTCATTAAACTCCTAAGACCCAATAATGTTAAAGATAAAAATGTTATTCAATTAACATTATTATTGGTCGTATATTAAATATTTTTATAAATAATAATCTTAAAGGCAATAATTCATATTCATTATGTACAAACAATAAACAAAAATAAATAAATAAACAAACAAAAAAATAACAAAATAAAAAAATAAAAAATAAATAAATAAATAAAATTAAGAAAAGAAACGATACCAAATGAGTTGAATCTTTGAATATGATGATCAAGAAGGTGTTTTTTGGCTACCTTTCACACTACAGAGATCTCAAGAAATACAGAGGAGAGAGGGAAGAGAGAAAAAAAAAATCGAGCTCTGAAGAGTACTGGATGAAATTTTTCCGTCCTGAAAACTGTGCCCAACGCGTCTATTTATAGACGTTAGACCAGACCAGAATGGCCCGTTCCGAAATCGGAACGGCCCGTTCTAGATCATACCGTTACAAGCAAAATATGACTCTGGAACGGCCCGTTCTAAACGTGCAACGGGACGTTCTGAAATTTGGAACGGCTCGTTCCGAGTAAGGAATTTTAGACCCTTTCAGTCACTTAGAACGGCCCGTTCCAATATTGGAACGGCCCGTTCTAAATTAATAACTGCCCGTTCTAAGATCGAAATGCCCTGCTCCTGATTAGGGTTGTAGGTCTTTTAACTGACTTGGAACGGCCCATTCCCATCTTGGAATGACCGTTCTAAATTAGGGTTGTTGTGTTTTTTTCTAACGTGGAACGGCCCGTTCTGGGTACATAACACTTTCTTTTTTTTTCAAACTTTCTTGTTGTCATATGGTGTTGCCTACATACTTTGGGAGTTCCTCCTCTTCATATAGTAGATGTGCATTTCATTATTTTTGTGAGTCTGGATAAAATTGATTATTCACAGTAGCATTAGGGTTGCTTTTGAAAATTTTTGTTATTTGTATGATTAAATGGTAAACATGAATAAGTTGGGAAAATCTATGACATGTTGTATGTTGATTGGTGATAATTGTTTTTATGTATATTGATTTGGGATAATATATATAGATGGTTGTATGGTTGAATTTGTTGAAATGCATTGATATATTGTAAATTGATTTATGTTAATAAATTTATATACATTGACATGGGATAATGCATATAAATGAATTTTGTTAAGGTGTTGATGTTGAGAATGTTATAGACATTTAGGCATGTTGATTGACTTAGAACTAGAGGAGATGTTGTTTTCGAAAAAGTTAGATATTACATCGTGTAGATATTGGTATGGTGCTCTATGAGCCCTAGAAAACCCTCATTGAGTAAATGTTATCTCTTGGAGTAAATTGTTGAATCTCCTTTAAGACCTTAATTGATGTAGTATGTGGGTCAAATTTAGGCATTACGACTATAAGAGACCAATGTTGATTCATATATGGGTAAGGTTGAGGCATACGTGTGTAAAATGACCAATAGTGTAAATACAACATTGGAGACTTAGTCCCTAATTAAGTACTGGAGGGACATAGTATTTAAAGGGTAATCAGTTGACTAATTTCATAAGGGGCTTAGATTGCAAATTAATATTGTGATAAGCTTATACCTAAGTTATCCTATCCTGACATGAATATTACACTTCTTAGTTTAAGTAACAACATCTAAAATCATATTTATAGGGATTGGTATCTCATTTTGATTGTTGACCTAACAAGTGTAAAAAGGTCGTGTTGATTCGATAGGGTCAAACCATTTAGACTTTTCATCATGTTGTAAGAGATCTCCCTAGATGAATGTATGACGACATATTAATCGAGGTGTATGCATATGATGTGGTGTGATGTGCTTGTTGTTCATATGTTTTGGTGATTATATGATTGTATGACATGGTTGTGGTGTAAGCTTGATTTGCTTGAGCTATTTGTCTTTCAAACTTGTTGATGTCATGTTGGATGTTGTATGATGTAACTCATGAGGTGCATGTTAGATGACTTACATGTTTTTGTTAATGGTATATTTGTATTTCCACTATACTTGTATATGTTTATTCTTTTGGAAAATCTAACTTACTCTTGCATATTTTTTGATGGTTGGACTGCGATGATCATGTTTACATGAGAGTAGAGGCAGAGTTAACTAGAGACAGGTTCTTGTTGATATGGCCATTCTGATAGACGGCTTGATGCAGATTTTTTTGGGTTACTCTGATGTAACTTATTGTATAGGTATTGGTGTTACTTGACTGACAACCTAGACTAACACTTTACAATTTTTGGATTACTATAATTACTATATATATATATATATATATATATATATATATATATATATATATGTATATCCAAGTATTCACATGTATGTATATAGTATATCTTGCATATCTAGAAATTGTTATGTATTAATCATAAGTAGTTGAGTTTGTCTTTTTGTTGTTAGTTATTGATTCCATTAAGTATAGGGCTAAACGACCATTGTGGGGTACTATTAGAAACTTATTACGAAAATGGGGCTGTTTTAAAACATTTTACACCTTTGGGATTCTTTTACTGGGTGTCGCTATGAGCCATAGCGACACCCATGACATGTGGCATTTTTTGGTCTGACTATGAGCCATGAACGCCATATTGGTAGAGTCGCTGTAGCTGGCGGAGACCTTCAAAGAATCGCTATAGCCTATAGCGACTCAAATCGGCTAAAAACGAAAAAAAAAAAAAATTATTTGGGGCGCTATGGCCCATAGCTCCACTGAGGCGCTATGGGCCACAGCGCCTGCGTTAAAAATATATCTAATATTTTTAAAGTATATCTTATATTTTTAAAATTTAATTTTTTTTTACAAATTTATAAAAAACTAACAGGTAAAAGGGAAAAAAAGATTGAAATAAGAAAAAAATGTTAATTTTAAAAAATAAGTAATAAAATGTCAAAAATAATTAAAAAACGAAGAAAAAAAAAATTATTTCAGGCGCTATGGCCCATAGCTCCACTCAGGCGCTATGGGCCACAGCGCCTGCGTTAAAAATATATCTAATATTTTTAAAATATATCTTATATTTTTAAAATTTAAAATTTTTTTACAAATTTATAAAAAACTAACAAGTAAAAGGGAAAAAAAGATTGAAATAAGAAAAAAATGTTAATTTTAAAAAATAAGTAATAAAATGTAAAAAATAATTAAAAAACGAAAAAAAAAAAAATTTACTTGGGGCGCTATGGCCCATAGCTCCACTCAGGCGCTATGGGCCACAGCGCCTGTGTTAAAATAATATCTAATATTTTTAAATATAAAATTTTAAAAATAAATTATACAAAAATTTCTGATAAAAGGTAAAATAATAATTGAAAATTTAAAAAAATAAATTTTAAAACTGAAGTAATATAATGTGAGAAATAATTAAAAAACGAAAAAAAAAATTTGAAAAGTGGGGCGCTAGGGCCCATAGCGTTAGGCGCTATGGCCAATAGCGGTTTGGTTGGCAGTTAGAAAATTTAATTACCCAGTTGCCATATGTGAAATTACCGCGATTTCAACCAATGGTAATTTGACACATGGCATTAAACAGTAAAAAATGAATAAAAAAACCTCTTTATATATACCAGTTTTTACCTTTGGTCCCCACTTCTTTGTTTCACCCCCACCGTGAGAGGCTCCTCCAACTTGGTTAAGGTGAGCATTTTTTTTCGTTTTTTAATTTAATTATAGTTTATTTTTTTTTATAAATATTTTGTAACGTATATATATTATATTTATTATTGCAGGTTAATTTTGTTTTTTTGATTTTCGTAGATCTCCAGAGGTATTTTGTTTTTGATTATTTTCTGTAATTTAATTATTTGTATTTATTTATTTAGTTATTGTATTTTAATTTGTTATTTATTTAGTTTTTTATTTTTTTAATTATTGTAATTTAATTTGTTATTTTTCTATTTTTTTGGGTAATTTTTTTTAAAGTCGCTATGGGCTATATCATCTTAAATAAAATATTTAAAAAACATATTTTATTTAAATTTTAGATTTTATAATTTAATTCTGTGTAATAAAGTAATTATGAGTTTAATATTTTCTGTTTGTGAAGTGACGAAATCCTGTATCATTTTAAATAATTTATTTAAATTTCAAAAATTATTTATTTTTAAATTAATTTACAAAATAAGTAATATAATAAAAACAATAATTTAAAAACCAAAAAAAAATAAAAAACTTTGGGGCGCTATGGCCCATAGCTCCACTTGGGCGCTATGGCCCATAACGCCAACAAGAAAAATATAGCAAATATTTTTTAAATATCAAATTTATATAGAAATTTGAAAAAAAATTACGAATAAAAGGGAAAAAAAGGATTCAAATTTTTAAAAATGTTAATTTTAAAAAATAAGTAATAAATTGTAACAAATAATTTAAAAACGAATTAATTTATTTCTGTGTCATTTAATTTATATAAATTTTAAATTGATTTAATTTAATTCTGTGTTATTTATGTTAATTAAAAACAAAATTTATTTATATTTGAAATACCTTTAATTTATTTCTGCTTAATTTAAATTTTTTTCATAAATAATTATATTGAAATTATAAATTGATATAATTTATTTCTGTGTAATTTATGTTTATTAAAAAAATAAATAATTACAAATTTATAAATGATTTAATTTATTTCTGTGTCATTAAATTTATATAAATTCTAAATTGATTTAATTTAATTATGTGTTATTTATGTTAATTAAAAAAAATTGATTTATATTTGAAATACGTTTAATTTATTTCTGCTTAAATATTGAATTTATTTATTTTAATTCTTTTTTAATTTTATTTAATTAAAAAATAAGTTTATTTAAATTTTGAATTTATTTCATTTAATTCTGTTTTAATTTTATTTAATTAGAAAAAAGTTTTTTAAAATTTTTTAATTTATTTAATTTAATTCTGTTTTAATTTTATTTAATTAGAAAATAAGTTTATTTATATTTTAAATTGCTTTAAAAACCTTTTTGAAGATACGTTTTTTATGTTATCTTTTTTATTTTTTTTCAGATTATTGTTATTTAATTTGAATTTATTGGTGGATTTCCTCATCTCAAATATTACCAGGTATTTATTATTTTCAGTTTGAATATTTGTTTTTCTTTTAAAATTAAGTAGTCGGTATAGGTTTTATCAAATTATTTATTTAATTGATTAATTATTGTCATTTATTTGAAAATTATATATGATGTTAGTATGTTATTATTTATTATTTTGGTATAATAATGTCGATGAAATTTTCAAAATAAATTATATGTTTTTAAAATAATTCATTTTATTACATTTTGTTATAGATGGCATCATCATCATCATCTTCTACGGGCATGCGTGTGACATGTGGACCAGTCGACGATGATTTATTATCGTTGCAAAATATGCATGTGTCACAGCATGTTTGGAACAGAGATGAAGACAGGAGACTAGTAGCACGACGTGCTGCTCCGTCGCGCAGTGGAATTGCAGGAGTTCCACAACAAATAATTCCGTTGCTAGATGAAGCTGGTTTTGGATGGATAGCACGTCTGAATTATATCAAAGTTAGTCCAGGTTTGCTAATGGCTTTGGTAGAGCGATGGAGACCAGAGACACATACATTTCACATGCCTTTCGGAGAGTGCACAATTACTCTTCAAGACGTTGGCATGCTTGTTGGTCTTCCGGTTGACGGTGAACCAATAGTATCTCGAGGCGATCCAAATATATTGGAATTAGGTAATTATAAGTTGACTTTAAATTATTCGTAAATTTATAGTATATTGTTAATACTAATAATAGTTAATTTTGTGGTTTGATTTTATGCAGCTGACGAGCTGTTAGGGGTTGTTCCACCACAGTCTGAAATAAAAGGACATCGCGTTAGGCTATCTTGGTTGGCAGCAGTCTTTGGGGACATTGCTGATGACATAGATGATGTACATGTCTTGGCTCGTTATGCTAGAGCCTGGATATTACGTTATCTAGGAGGAGTGCTTGTTCCCGATAGATCTTCAGCGTATGTGTCCTTACGATGGTTGCTGTTTTTGCGCGATTTTGACATTATTAGGAGTTATGCATGGGGTGCAGCTGTGCTTGGATATTTGTATCGGAATTTATGCACCTCTACCGATTACAAAACCCCAACCTGTGGTGGGTTTACTCTTTTATTACAGTTATGGGCATGGGAACGATTCCCAACCATTATGTCTTCACCATTTCCACCTATTCCTCCAGCCAGTCCAATTGGTTTAAGGTACGAGCAAATTTGGAACTTTGTATTTTGACAATTAATCATTTATTAAAACATTATTTAATTATTTATAATATGTTTTTTCAGGTGGTCAAACACAGGGGCCAAAATAAGTATGAGCGATGATATAAAATATTATCGCAAATACTTTGATCGTAGTACTAGGAAATCGGTAAGTAATTAACGTTTTGTACTTTTAAAAAAAACTTTATAAATATTTATTGTATTTTAATTTTCTAATTAAAAACTTTATTTTACAGATAATTTGGCAGCCATATCCCCCTTCTGAACAGATGCCCGCTGACTACACACAGGGGATGCAGATTTGGGGTTCTGTAATCCCCTTACTTTGTCTGTGTATTTGTGAATGGCATCAGCCGGACAGGGTGATGAGGCAATTTGGTTACCAACAACCAATTCCACATCCTCCAATGACTCCTGCAAATGTGCATGCATTGACCTTACGCGGCAAGGTAGACGATGACTGGGCTACAATATTAAGTCCAGCATTACAACATTGGGGTCATCGATATGAATATCACTTCACACCTACTCCTCCACATGTCGGACTATTAGGTCCGAATTCAGAATATATGAGATGGTACCGGAGGAAAGGGAAGCCGCACATTGATCCAGATGAAGTTAAAGAGTCAGTTCTGGTATGTGCTGTTTAGTAATTATATTTGAATACAATATTTTGTCTAAATATAAAGTTGTTATGACATTTGTTGTATATGTAGGGAGATGTAGTTGAATGTCTGGCATACTTGACTTCCCCTGCTGGCAGAGATGACTTTTCATTGGAGGCAGTCACAGAGCAAACTAATCGATTTTTATCGATATCTGATGACTATCTCGCCCGTGTCGTTGAGCCAGCTGAGGAAGCACCCCCTCCTTCAGAGTCATATGAGATGGGGACATTCAATGTTCCTCCATCCTCTAGGGAGGCAGCAGGATTAGGACGACGAAGAACGCCAATTGAGGCTGTGGACCAGATATACCCTGCCGTGCCAGACAGACCGGAAGGGATTTATTATGTTCCTTCACAGGATTTCACTTATCCTTCCGTCTCCCAGAACACATATTGGTACCATCCACCGCGCCCACCAGGTTTTGAGACATCGGTTCCGATGACGACGACAGATATTTGTCAAACACTTGGTTTAGAAGAGTCGCCCACAGGATCACCTAAGCACAGGCCCGCAGCATCACCCGAGCCCTTCATTTCGTCAGAAATGATGGCCATATTTGGGCAATCTCCTTTTGCAACTCCACAACCAAGTGGGCCACAGGATGACACGCAGCATAGTCAGCAAGCCCCATATCATATTCCATATGATGATGCTTATATCACTCATGCTTATACATCAGGTAATATAAAATTTAATTAATTTGTCTATTATTTTATTCTTTTATTTATTATTAATAATTTAAATTTGTATTTTAAATTTGATGTTACAGGGGTTGATTTGCGACCACAGTTTTCAGCTGAGGCTAGTCATCCACCATCGGAGCGACATGTTCGTAGAAATCCTCAAAGGGCGGCAAGAGAAAGACGACGACGATGCATTCTCACTCCTGGTACTGTTAGAGGTGTTGGTCATCATGAGGAGGAAGATGAGGAGGATGAGGAGGATGATGATTAGACATTGTATATTTATGAACTATTTGATTAACTTTAAAAAATTGTAATCATCGAAAAAAAATTAAACTATTCATCATGGTTACATATTCTCGGACAATTGCGCCTGTTGTGACCTTCTTGTTTACATATACCACATTTTTGTCGTCGCGTTGAGCTTTCAACCCAGTCCATTTCGTTTCTAATTCTGGTTGATTTTGGTCGGCCTTTCCCACGCACAGATGTTGGATCTGGGACAAGTATCCAGTCCTCATCACTTGGAGGGATTAAGTCTTCATTTTTGATTGGTTCCCAAAGACCAGAATAGGCTCTTAAAACATAATCAGTTGTATAAACTGGATCTATAAACTGGTAGTAATCAATGCTAACGACACCACATGCAGCTATAACATGAGAACAAGGATAGTGAAATGCTGTAAACTTTCCGCATTGACAGTATCGTTCGTTTAGATTAACTACCCATTTCTTTCCCCCTGTTTGTCTTACTGGATCAAATGCCTCTTCAACCTCAAATTTTGAAGCTTGAATGTCATATCTACAAACTTGGTGGGAACAAGCCTCTTCTTGATTTTTTTGCAAAGCCTCAACCAATTTAGAAACGAAAACTTTCCCTGATGAAACTTCAGATAAAGCACGACTACCACGAGTACTGAAATACTCAGCGCACCTCGTATAAGTCGATCGCACTAATGCAGTGATAGGCAGATTTCTACAGTCCTTTAAAACTTTATTAACACATTCAGACAAATTTGTTGTCATGTGACCGTATCTCCGACCATCTGCATCGTATGCCATGCTCCATTTTTCTTTTGATACTTCTCCTATCCACCTTTGAACATCAAGGCTAGATTGACAAAACTTTTCCAGATTACGATCAAAAATGTGTTTACATGGTGTATACCCTGCATACAAATTATGAATGATGCACAATTAGAATAATGAAATTACGAATAATTTTAAAATAATTTTCCTTACCTAACTTCACAAGTTGTTGTTTTAGCTTGGCATCCTTGAATCGAGTATTAAAATTACTTGCTATGTGCCTAATGCAGTACTTGTGATATGCATTTGGCGGTCTCCAACCAAGTGCCTCGTTGTCAATGGCCGATTTAATGCTACGATGTCGATCAGAAATTAAGCATATTCCTTGTTTATTTGTAACATGTAGCCGCAAATGAGCCAAAAACCACGACCACGCAAGTAATGTTTCTCCTTCCACCACAGCAAATGCCAGAGGAAGAACATTGTTATTACCATCCTGTGTTGTGGCAATAAGCAGTGTGCCTCGATACTTCCCATACAGATGAGTGCCATCAACTTGTATCAGGGGTTTACAATAATCAAATGCATCACAACACGGCTTGAATGTCCAAAATAACCTGTGAAACTGACGATAACCACGGTGACAACGATTACCAACGAAAAACTCATCATGACACAGATCATAAAAAGATCCAGGCGCAATTTCCTTCATGTATTTAAGCCACCGGGGTAAAAAAGCATAAGATTCTTCCCAATCACCAAATATTTTAACAATTGCTTTTTGTTTAGCCATCCAAGCCTTCTTATATGATATCTTAAACCCAGTTTGAGATGTTATTCTTTCTTGGATAAGGCTAATCTTGGTTGCTGGATCTTGGTTAACCATTCCTACATATTAAATATTCAAAATCGGTGATATAAATTATTATTAATATAATATCATAAGTTGCAGTTGCAAAACTTACCTTGTATAAATGATGCAATTAGCTCAGAATCCAACTTATTATGATCTTGTGACAAAGACATGTTCAAACATGTATGACGTCCACCTCATTGAGTCACTTTCCACTTGTCAGATTTCTTTGACTCAATAGCTCTCATGTACCATGGACATCCATCATGCGCATTTGGACATCTAACAACCCACTTTGTCGTTTTCGATTCAACTACATAAAAACTCTGATGCATTCTCATTGCGTTTTGCTTTACTGCATTTTTTACTGCATCTTTATTCTCAAACTCCAATCCAACATATAAATCTTCGCCAATAGACCAATTATTAGCCACATCCATCCCTGGGATTTCTTCTTCATCGGGATGACTCCAATTGATATTAGTATAGTGAGGTAAATTACCCCAAAATTCACTTCCACCTAATTTAAACAAAATTTTTTAAACAAATAACACAAATTGTTGACAAATTTAATTTTCAAATGTTACCTTCAGTAGATGGATACATTGAAATTGGTTCAACCATTGGACTTTCAACAATAGCATTTGACTCCACGTCACTATCAGATACTTCACAATTATCGATTTCATCTTCATTTGATTCATCATTGCTTTCATATGACAATGAAACATGATAGTCTTCATCATCTTCGTCATCTTCATCTTCGTCTCTTGTCATCACCGGTGATCGTTGAATTGACAAATTTTCTAACGAAATTGTTGAAGATTCTAAGTTACCTATTTCAGCATGTAATTCCATTATTGGCATCACATTCTGACTCATAAAAGCTTCTATCATGCATTGTACATCATCATCGTCACTCAATTCCAATGAAGAATATCTGCTCTCACCATGCTGTGAAACAACAAATCTGTAAGTTATAGATAATATAACTTGATTTGACTTAAGATGAAATTTGTTGTGAATCCTTCTCTTTAATATATCCAAAGTTAAACCTCGTTTAATATACATCCCTTTTTTTGGTCCCTCAAATGTTACACCACATTCTGGACTGTCATACATCCTTCCAGTGTAAATATAAGCGATAATTTGATCCATAATATTTGCAGAAAAATTAAAATATTAGTACAAATACATACAACTTATTTAAACTACAAAATATTTCAATCATAAATAACATTTTAAAACTCAACTTAACAGGAGCAAAGAACCAACCAGACTGATTTAGTGGATAAATAACAAATACAGTAACAAAAACAACAAATGAAGTAGAGATTTCGATGTGATTAAATAGAACGGAAGGGGGGTATATATACTACAAGAGTCTCCATCACCTATAGCGACATCTGCATAAATTATTTAATAAAAATTTAAAAATTTTAAGTCGTTATGGGCCATAGCTCCAGTTAAAAAATATATATATATTATTTTATAAATACAAAAATTGTTTACAAATTTATAAAAAAATTAACAGATAAAAGGGAAAATAAAAAATTCATATAATATAAAATGTAAATTTCAAAAAATAAGTAATATAATGTAAAAAAATAATTCATAAACGAAAAAAAAAATTAAAATTTGAGGCGCTATGGGCCACAGCTCCACTCAGGCGCTGTGGCCCATAGCGCCAGTTAAGGAAAATATATATATTATTTTATAAATACAAAAATTGTTTACAAATTTATCAAAAATTAACAGATAAAAGGGAAAATAAAAATTCATTTAATATAAAATGTAAATTTTTAAAAAAAAGTAATATAATGTAAAAAAATAATTCCTAAACGAAAAAAAAAAAATTTGGGGCGCTATGGGCCACAGCTTCACTCAGGCGCTGTGGCCCATAACGCCAGTTAAGGAAAATATATATATTATTTTATAAATACAAAAATTATTTACAAATTTATCAAAAATTAACAGATAAAAGGGAAAATAAAAATTCATTTAATATAAAATGTAAATTTAAAAAAAAAAGTAATATAATGTAAAAAAATAATTCCTAAACGAAAAAAAAAAAAAAAATTTGGGGCGCTATGGGCCACAGCTCCACTCAGGCACTGTGGCCCATAGCGCCAGTTAAGGAAAATATATATATTATTTTATAAATACAAAAATTGTTTACAAATTTATCAAAAATTAACAGATAAAAGGGAAAATAAAAATTCATTTAATATAAAATGTAAATTAAAAAAAAAGTAATATAATGTAAAAAAATAATTCCTAAACGAAAAATAAATAAATAAAATTTGGGACGCTATGGGCCACAGCTCCACTCAGGCGCTGTGGCCCATAGTGCCAGTTAAGGAAAATATATATATTATTTTATAAATACAAAAATTGTTTACAAATTTATCAAAAATCAACGGATAAAAGGAAAAAATTAATTCATATAATATAAAATGTAAATTTGAAAAAATAAGTAATATAATGTAAAAAAATAATTCAAAAATGAAAAAATAAAAATAAAAATTTGGGGTGTTGTGGGCCACAGCTCCACTCAGGCGCTGTGGCCCATAGCGCCAGTTAAGGAAATTATATATATTATTTTATAAATACAAAAATTGTTTACAAATTTATAAAAAATTAACAGATAAAAGGGAATAAAATAATTCAAATAATAAATAATGTAAATTTGAAAAAAGAAGTAAATAATGTATAAAAAATTATTTAAAAACGAATAAAAAAAAATTTGGGGCGCTATTTTAGTTTAAAAAAATACATATTATTTATTTAAAATTACTTTTTTATAAAAATTTGTTTTCTTTTTATAATTATATAATAATAACTTTCAGTTTATTATATTTATTCTACATTATTATTAATTTCGTATTTTTTTTTTCTTTGCTTAGTGTCGCTATGGGCTATATAATTTTTTTTAGCCCATCAGGTGTGGTGCTTCAGCCTATAGCGACAGTGGTCCAGCCCGGTCCAGCCCACCAAGCCAAAAAAAAAAAAAAGCCACGTGTTATGGGTGTCGCTATGGCCCATAACGACACCCATGAAAACTACCCCAAAGGTGTAAAATGTTTCAAAACAGTCCCATTTTGATATTTTGTTTGTAAAAGTATACTACAATGGTCGTTTAACCTTAAGTATAGGGGTCTAATGGACCATTAAATATACTAATAACAAGAGAGATTATCTCATTTCACGTCCACTTTTATCTTCTCCATTTTATCCTTGAAAATTATACATAATTTCTAATAATGATACCAATTATAACAATAATTTTAATATTTTCTATCTTTTTTAACATAAACACGTAATACTTTTTTCTCATTAGTTAATATAATAAATTCTTTTTCTCTCTAGAATTTTATTTTTATTTTTATTTTTAATTCTTCAAATTTTCTCGATATAAAAATCAGTAAAACAAATGTCAGATTGTAATAACCGTTAGCATGTAGAGAGGGCAGCAGTTTGGTGTAGTTATTTTATTTATTTTTTATCATAATTCCCGACATATAATTGTTATAACTCACGGCGTTCTAAAATAATACTTAATTAACTTGAGAATGATTTTCCATAAAGTATTTAAAAAGTTTAAGAAAGACACAAATTTTGTCAAATTGATTTAGATTGAGGGTGGACAGGTTTAAATATTAATAATGGCCCTTTGAAAGAAAAACCATTTCTTTAATTTCCTGTTGAGTTTTTTTTTCTTTTTTAAAGAATAGCATTTTGATTTGTATAATATAAACATACACAATTTAGTTTTTATAATTATCTGTTTAATATTAGTCTATTTTTATGCATGTGAGATTTGGTCCTTACTCCTTACCTTCAGTTCTTATATACGTTTTTTTACACCCAGTTTTTATATGTTCTTCACTTAAGATTTGCCTATTCTTTTTAATTATGGATTTAATTAGTATTCCATCACAAATTATTATGTAAAATAAGTCTATTGGTTTTAAAATTTAATTTTAGAATTCATAAATATAATTTTTTACACCAACATTAAAAATTAAAATTTTTTATTTATTGTGATATTAGTCTTTATTTTTCTAAAAGGTCGATCTTCATAAGTTTAATTCATCTAGGTTGAAGTCTAAATTAAGAACAAGAAATGTTAGTTGCATGAACTTATTTAAATACAAGTTTATAAGTGTTTTTAAAAATTTATTTATTAAAAAGGACTTTTTAACACACTTTAAGTTTTTAGCTATATACTATAATTTATTAAGAAAGTATATTTTTTTAATTCAATTTTATTTTATAATATTTTATAATTTTAATCAATAATAAAATTGTACAAGAAATAGTATTTTTTCCTTATAATAAATATCTTTAATTCATTAAATCAGAAACTAATCTCATTTAAGATATTATGAATGACACTAATTTAATGCTTTTTTTTTTACATCAAATAAAGATAAACACGAGATTTTTGTCAAATAGATTATTTTCTTGTGTAAGATTGAAAGAGTATAGTTAATACTCCATAAATGATATTTATATATTTTATGCTAAAAATGGTAGATTTTTGGTGCAAAAATCTTGTAAAAGTGGCAATGAAAGGGAAATTGTTCACCCCCTGAAATTTGTTAACCAAGGTTAACTTTTTGGCTCTATATCGTATTCAAACAAAAAGAGAGCTCTTGCGAACCATGAGTGGAAATACTCAATTATTTGTTTGTGGGCCAGAATTGGTAAGATCAGCCTTTCGGTGCATAAGGGACCTGTCAATTCGATTTAGCATGAAACGTCACGTACCAGACATTCTTTCCCTCCATGTTTAATCATGCAACACCTTGCATAAACCGTCAGCCAATTTTCCTTTGATGCTGAAATCTATACCCATCAGTTTAAACTTCTCATGAATTATTTTAAAAAAATGACATCAAATAATTAATTATTTAAAATAGATTTTAATAACTTAAAAGCTTTTTGACAGAAATTTTGTGTTTAGGGGATATTAGCATTTGTCCTTAATTTCAACACCCCATTATCTCGTTTCCAGAAAATTTCTCAAAAAATTTGAAAAAAGAAACATAAGTTAACGTTATTTCTTGTGAAAAACTTGCATTTTTCATGAAAAGTAAAAGGAGAAGACGATGTAGCAAAAGGAAGGAGTGTAAGAGGAATCCGAAGTGTGGCTTTGCTACTAACACACACATTCTCCGTTAGTTTTGGGATCATTGGTGTGGAGAGTGCAGCACTGCTGAAACTCACCCCTTGGCAGTAGCAAACAGTGGTTGGCCTTTGAGTGGATTTTATACACAGGATTCTGGTACTGTGTGCTTGAGAGGTACTGCCCATACATCCCATTGGCGAGGCCATCATGCTGTGGATGGGTGTTGTCCACCTGTCCCCAAGGACCCACCTAGAAATTTCCCACTGATTACCAGCCAGATTATGTGTGTTATACGTATCTTCCTGGTTACAAAGAGTCTTGAGAGAGAGAAGTGCTAGTCTAGAGAAAGAAAATCCTTGAAAGAAAAATCAAAGCAAAGTTTAGTAGCCATTTGCCAGGTTATTATTATAATGAAAGATCTTCTTTTATCGTATCATTGTGATTACTGAGCGTGAAAAAAGTTAAGACCTAAAAATAATAATTTAATAAGTTGTAATTTTTAATAAATTTTAATCAATAAAACAAATTCTCAAAATGAATGTTAAATATTATAAAGTATGGCTACCATTTCTTTTACTAACAAATTAAAGATTCAGAGAGCTCGAAAGAAAATATTTTGGACCTAAATGTCCAAATCCGGATCTTCCATTGACCAAAACAAGGATTCACGCTTCCTAAACACACTCAATGATGGTAAGAATTAATTTAGGGTTCACATACAATGTTCTCAATCAAAAATATAGACCGAACGTACACTAATCAAGGAAACAAGAGATATCTTTTTTGTAGTGTACAAAGAACAATCAATATCAAATTACAATGTTTGTCTGTGATTTAGTACAAATGATCAACAAACTTATATCATGAAGGATGAACCTAAAAATCACAAGAATGCCCACAAAGGAATTACATCATTATCAAGAATTAGGAAACAATTATTAAATAAATGGGTTAGTTAACACGCCTCTACGATACTGACATGGCATGGTTTAATCAACTACGAAATTATCAGATATGATACGACTACAAATTCGAGTTTTGGTCACTACAATTCAATCTCTTCTTACATTGATTGGACAAAAATTCTTGGAAGAACTTGGCATGAGAATGTTGAATCGGTTAGTAGGAAATAATGAAGCATGTGGAGACAACAAATTGGGCTCCCCTCAGATGACATGATGTCTCTACTAGTCGATATTCAGCAAGTGAATCTCCGCATATTATGATTTAATTCACAAAAAATTATCTCTACCATTCTCATTTTTCATTTGATTCACTTTGCTAAGAGTCCCTCCTTATCATATTTAGCAAGTATAGGACGACCTCGGACATTGCTGGCCTAAATTCTGGCTCGGACTGCATTTACATACATTCAAGGCAAAAAATCAATTCCATGAAATAAAGATTCGTTATAGCTGGGATTTGAGTTCACACAGACAAAGAGTGTTACCTGAAGGCATCTAGAAATAATGTCTGCAAAATTTGACAATGATTTTGCCGGGTAATCTCCATTTAAAGAAGGATCAACCATTCTTGATAATGCATCAATATCATGAAGTTGGGGAACTGCCCATCTGACCAGAAATTGCTCCCCTCGTGGACGCGTCCTGTCCAATATGTTCCAAATAGTGAATTAACTGGAGAAAAAGCCAAAAGATTAGTGAAGTACTTAGCTTATTCTGTATTCTCACCTATCATGGGACTGACGACCAGTCATAAGTTCTAACATGATCACTCCAAAGCTGTACACATCACTTTGATACGTGTAAATTCCAGACTCAAATTCAGGAGCTCCATAGCCATAAGCAGTGAGAAGGTTCCCCGAGAGCTAACAATGCACAGAACATTAGCAGAATTATAATGCAAACTACATTGACATACTTATTTAATGATACACTGTTTAACAATTAATCTTCAACAACAGCATGAGGTGCATCAACCCAATAAAAAAAATTTCATTTCCCTCATTATGTTGAAAACAGCTTTTACAACAACAAATAATGTCTTACCTGACTGACAGATCCCGAAGCTATTAATGGAGCTAAACCGCAATCAGAGACTCGCACAGATAGATCATCATCAAGGAGAACATTGGCAGACTTCAAATTTCTATGTACTACAGGTGGCTGACATAGCTCGTGCAGATATCTTGTTAAAGGACAAGGAGTATTAGATTCAGAACCTTCAAATCTTGTATCTTTTAATATCTTAGAAGTAAAGAAAAAGGTTCCACCCCTCAACTTCCAATTATGTTTTTGCAAAAGCTTCATTTATTTGTCTAGAAAATCCTATAGCTCTCTAAAGAGACTGAACAAGAGATCTCTTATTGTTAGATAAATCAATATTTGGTCGCCACCGATAGCTTGTGCTTTTGGTTCAATTGGGGCTTGAAGTGGTGTTTAATTATTCATTATCTCTTTCATACAGAGAACAGAGCATAATGTATTTTGAATAACTGTAAGATCTACATCAAGAAGCATTGATATTTGAGGGTAAGCAACTAAACATGATGTTTTACCAATTTATACTTCACAAAATTCTAGTAAGGTTGGAACATGGTTACCTCATTAATGATCAAGTTTTCTCAAAAATACTTTAAGCATCAAACGAATTCATTGAGGAAAATTGAAAATTTTAGGCAGGACAAACTAGAATTAAAAAAAATAATAATAAAATAAATAAACTTTGAACTTGTAAGCTACAATAAAAAGCTTGAGCAATTCTTTTTTCTAAATGATAATGATTACTTGACTTACTCTAAAGCTCTAGCTGCTCCAAGTGCTATCCGAATACGAGCATTCCATGAGAGTCTTGTTTTGAAGTCATCATCTGAGTGGAGTGCATCATACAGTGACCCATTACTGCAGTACTCATAGATCAGAAGCCTTTGACCGTGCTCTGAACAGTATCCAACAAGCTCAACAACATTTGCATGGCGTATTCTGTCAATACTATTTACCAATTCAAGAAAATCATCATCCTTCTGATGATCAGAGGCTCTCTTGTCCAGTTTCTTCACAGCTAGAAACTAACAGTTTATAAAGGAGGAGGCTTGTGTCAAATATGAATCCAATCAAGTGATAGCACCAAGATTATTTTAGCAGGTGAAAGAGAAACAGAGATAGAATCAAGATTTGATAGATCAATATATGTATTTAGTCATTTACCATGTCATCCAAGAAATATCTCACAAATTATTGAATAAACAGTCTTACATAGCTTAAAGTTGTTCAAGAATCATGGACCTAACAGAGACCTAAGCAATTGTATTGTGTCAGCAAAAAGAAGAGGGAGCCATGGATCCATGGATACATATATACTTCATGTCAGGAAGACACATTCTCATATAAGATTTTAAGAGAAAAAAGTTCTAATGTGTGAAAAACACATTATCATGCAAGAATAATCATCAGAAAAGAAACTACAAACTGCACCAATAAAAAATTTCCATGCTTTCTACACTATATTTGATATCACAGACTAGAAACAAGAACATATAAGATGACAAAATGAATATCATCTGTTCAGCTGAAAGAACATTTGAGAGATGACCAGACAAAAAAGAAAAAAGAAAAGACAGCATCAATCACATTAATGTAACCATTATTGGCTATTAAAGGGTGATAGAAAATTAAGACAGACATAACATACTTAATGTAATTAATAAGCAACAGTCCTACCTTGCCGTTAGGAAGCTCTGCTCTATACACACTACCCAGCATGCCTCCTCCTATAAGATTTTCTTGAGAAAAACTATTTGTAAACTGTTGAAGGGATGCAATGGTGAAAAATTTTGCAAAAGTGGGAGGAGGAACTGAACTTCTTATGGATGGATTGGCATTAGTCTCTCTGCGGGATGTGGCTGGCCCCACAATCACCCTCTCAGTAGTAGGAGGTGGTGGAGGTGGGGGAGGCGGAGGTGGAGGTGGAGGTGGAGGTGGAGGTGGAGGTGGAGGTGGGGGTGGAGGAGGAGGCACTGAATATACTTCTAGTGCACTCATATCTATCTCATGATCTCTTGGCTTTGGTATTGCCTCCATTCTCTGCACATCCTTCTTTTGATCACCCTGTGGATTTGGATTAACCCCAACTCTCCTGGTCTCTGCTTGATGATTCTCTTTTGGCCTTGAAACACCCGCTACTGGTGCTGTTATTTATAATAAATTATAATTTTAAAAATTAAACGTTTAAATTGGATAATCCCTTCTAATGAATAAATAAATGTTGGGTAAATGATTAAACGAAGAACCAAGGTATATTTGCCTTTTTCCATTTGACTAGGCGGTTGGACTGCAGTCCCGTAATCCCTAGCACTTTGTCTTTCACCACCATATGTACCAATTTGATGTCGCTTGGACCTTCTGTCATCCCGTTCTCTTCTGCTACATCTTGGAATAAAGAGAATGAATCCTAGTAACAAAATAATGAATCCCAATACACTACCAATAGATATCCAAACCACCCTTTTTGTGGTTTTTTTGGATTTCCCGGTATGTGATTCATTTGCTGCAGTTGGTCCATCAGCTTGTTTAGTAGGTACACGGCCGCCAGAAGATGGTGTCCCAGAAGCCGGAGTTCCTGTCGGTGCCCCAGAAGCCGGAGATCCTGGTGGTACTATTGCTGGGGAGCGAGGTGAAGAAGCAGGAGTTGTAGTACCATTAACATTAAATGGGTTTCCAGCTTGTCTGCATTACAAATATCATCTTTAATAACTAAAGCTACAAAATAACTATATGTTCTTCAAATTCAAATTTCTGATGTGACCAAAATCAATTAATAACGAATGAAAAAACTTTAAACAAGGAATGAACACATCAATTTTCTCAATAGTTGCAAGATAATAGCAAGCTACAAGATAGCCAGAAAATATAACATAATAACAAACTCAAACACAACTCAGCCACATAAAATAACCCAAAACACCACCTTAAGTCCTGCTATTGCCAATCGGACAATAGTCTGATCGCCACTTTTTTAAATGTACCTTTGCATTAGCATTATCCTTTTATTTCCAATTGCTAAATATTATTATCCTTCTTCGGTATAATTTAAACTATGAAGTTCACACCATATGTAATTTAGCAGACCCAGAATCCCAAATTTAAAGCACCAGTATACACCACACAAGCTAATACCTCAATCAACCAGGGTGCAAAAGAAATGTATCTTATCTATTGCACAATGAATATTACAAATTGGAAATTATGTATAATCATGACTCTTGAGACTTATCATAAATAACATGTTTCTTTTTCGTGGCCAATTAACTAGAGGGAACATCTAATTGGTTATTTAACAGAGTTGCTGTGCTTCTGAAATTCTGCAGAAATATCTATGTCAAAATATCATTTATTGTCTTTCAGCCTTATATGTCCCTAATTTTGCTTAAGTGCAACACCACAAAAATCTGAAATTAACAAAATCATAAATTTTTTCAAGACAAGACAGTTCGAACCAACTAGTTCCATGTCCATCTTCACATTTTCTAATTCAAGATATCCTCCCATTTAAGCATTAAGAAAAAAATACATAAAGTCCTTGATTTTCATACTTACCTGAAGTTAGGGATGCTTAGTAACTTTGGAGGTATTGGGCCAGCAAACTGATTGTTCTCAACATTCCTGCTCAAACAGGCGGGAAAATCATAAATTTAACGGAGAATCAAGTAGTATTAACATTAGAAAGATAGAGTCTAATCCTATATGCATTCTAAAAGCTCTCCAAATTTGGAGAGCTTTTAGAATGCATATAGGACTCCAGACCATAATGAAAACAATTATATAAATAATATATTATGAAAGAATAAGAGAAGTACAAATCTTTCAGAGGAAGGTCTTGTAACACATCAAGTGTCCCAGACAACTGATTGTTCTGTAAGCGTCTGCCAACAAGGAAATAGTGAGTTTGTGTGATATAGAAAATAGAAGGTCAGAACTTGATCTTACTGAGACAAAATACTAACAGGGTGGTCAGAGACGACAAGCTATCCATAGAAGGAGGCAATTCCCCGCTCAAATTATTATGAGATAAATCTCTGCACAACAGTTAATGCCTCCATCAAATATTTTTAATGTATAATGAAGCAAAGAATCTTCATCCCAATTGTCTAAAATAAATATTTAAAATGGGGCCGTACAGATTGATCAATTGTGTAAGTGACTGAAAAGCATCTGGTAATTCTCCACTTAAAAGATTGTTGTTAAGAGACCTGAAAGGAGAAGATTCAAATATAGTTTGGATGAACTTGCATAAATTTAACATCAGCTACCATACAAATTTAATTGAACAGGAGAAGCAACAAACTCACATGTCTGTCAGTCCAGTCAAAGTGGATAAAGAGATCGGAATGCTTCCAGTGAACTGGTTGGCTGAAAGAAAACTGCAAATACAATCCATCATGCCTTTTTGCACAAATCGTTGGAAATAGCTAGTATCACAGAGTTGGGTTATTACATACAAGTTTTTCAAGGTCACTGGCAAATTGGATGGAATATTTCCTCCAATGTTGTTGTTGCTTAGATCACTACATCCAGAATACATTGCAAACAGTAAAGAGGATGCAGAAGAAATTTGTTTGTACTATGAGAAGAATGACCACTGAAATTCATGAGCTGAGGAAAATGCAATGGATGCACAGACATGCACAAGTTCATGCATATGTGCATGCACACACACAGATAAATGCACAGAGAAAGAGAAAGGAAATTATATTTACATTACAGAGATTGAAACAAAAGTTGACAGTGTATCACCCAGTTCTCCTCCCAAATTTGCAGCATTTAGAACTCTGTCAAAAATAAGATGAAAAGAAAACTTCATCTAATTTGAGAGATGTCAATCAATAAATCAATATTAAGAGTCAAACCAAAGGGATAACAATATTACATACATTTTTTGTATGAATGATCCATTACACTGAATGCCTTGCCACCCTTGTCCACATGGATCCCCTCCACTAGCAACCCACCCAGGGAGAACAGGGGATCCCAATGAGATATACAAGTTATTAATTGCAGCAACTGATACAATTAGGAAATTTTAGAACTCCTATAGACTTCAGATACATAACATGATAAATGTTGAAAGTAGTAATTCATAAATCTTCTGTTCTAGTTCACAGCCACTCAATTAAGTAACCCTCCACACATCAATCACGACAAAACAAAACATTCTAAATATAGAACTACCAACATTCAATAACAGTCCAACAAGACATACAAAACAAACCACAAAAGTCTTTTCCCACTAGGTGACATCGGCTACATGAATCACACAACACCATTCAGCTCGGTTTAAGATCAACAGATCGGTTAGACATGAAAAAACAGGGCAAATAGTATAATTATAATATTAAACCAGGGACATTTCAAACATAACAGTTAACTGTAGACTAAATAGGGACAGCAACAAATTGCAATGCTTCAGTTTTAAAGGGGAAGTAGGCTATTAAGCCCAAAGTATTATCATAGAACACGTGAAATCCTGTTTGATTGCCAGTAGATATGAGAGAAGCACATAGCCTTCAACCACCATTGAGAAACACAAACAAAATATAATATTAAAAAAGAAGCCCCAGAAGATTGCACTATCAGCTAACCACTACACTTGGGTGACCTCAGACTCTTGAGTCATTCACGAGGGAGACCAAGCAAAATGCAGAAGGCAAAAGAGTTGGAATCCTTACCATCAGTGGGATCAGTGACTGCACTTGAAATCTGAATTGTGCAGATCAACAAAAATCCCAATAGAACTTGTCCATAGATCTCTACTCTCCCGCACTCCAAAGCAGATCTCTTCCAACCCATTGATCTCCACCTCAACCTTAATCTTCAGCACACTCCTCTCAGTGAACCCAATCACAGAAGCATCCTCCTAACAAAGAAGAATCAGGTCAACTCCCTTGAAGCTACTATCACCACCTCAATAAATCCAAAAATCCAACGCAAAAAAATAATGCACACCCCATGATTCCACAGACACCAAAAACATGCCAAAACACACCCCAAGATTAAAAAAAAATTAAAAACACGTTGATTTCAAGCATTAAACATGACCACTATGATAAAATCTGAAAACATAATAAAATACTGAAATGAACTTACTTGTAGAAAAATTAAATTAAAAGCATAACAAAGTTGGCAAATGCTGAGAAATTATTTTGAGATTGTACTAATAAGAATAAGTTACAGTTGTTGGTGGAGTGCTGAAGAAAAATAAACTTGGCGTAAAAGAGTGATGATAAAAGGAGTGGGAAGAGAAGGGAACGTAAGCACACATCGCATTGCATCAAAAAAGGGAATTTGGCTATAATAATAATAACAGTGATTATTATTAAAGTAATTGAGACTTGCATAGAACCCTAACCTTTGTAAAAGAAGAAGCTGGGAACAAAGAAAAGGCAAAGGCAAATTTGGAAAGGTACAATGACGAAGATTAAGAGATTGTCTGAAACTCTCTCTCTCTCTCTCTCTCTGCTGTGTCTCACTGTTATATTTCTCTCTCTTTCTATAAACAAAAGAAAAGGGTGTGCAAGAAACGAAGTCAAGTCATATATATCTATCTACCCTGTAAAGTTTTTTTCAGAATGCCAGTTATCGTTCCCACGCGCCCTCGTTGGCGCGTGCATTTTCATTCCATGAATAGATAGAATTTAAGATATTTGTAATCATAATCTTAAATTCTTATAAATACTTGTTTCTTGCTTCACTTCTGTCATGGAATACGTGTATATATGTACATGTTCCCCATTAATGGTGTGACTTTGTGTTGTGTCGTTGGAAATTATTCCAACCTTGAACAAGACATGAGAAAAAGGTAATTTGATTCCAACCTTTTTATCTGCTTCGTCATAGCACAAGTCAGTTGCTTCTTCAAATTAGTATATATTCTCACCCATAAAATATAAATTATCACACTCTGGATATATATTGTCATAAAATTAATAATAATAACTGTTCTTTTTAATTTATTTTATTTATCTATAAATTCCACAAGAAACTGGTTACTTCTCAGCTTTATATTAACTTTTATTAATTTTTACTTTATTTTTAAAATTAAATTACATCACTCTATAGACTTAATTTTGATCAAAATTTATTTTATGAAATCAGGATATAATTTAAAATTAAGCTTACAAACACAGACATTAAATGATTGACATTTAATAAACTATATTTGTGGTTTTTATTTTGTCATAGATTTAAACATTGAATGTGGATGAGATCACGTTTTCTAAAAAATTGTAGATGAATCAGATTGGTTATATTAGCAGTTTATAATGTACCGTTTCTTTCGAAATAGTACTCTACTCCATTAAAAGTTAAGATATCTTAAATTACAGTTCAAAATAAGAAATTATCGTCGTAAAATTACAGAAAAATGTCACACTAGTTCAATTAGCACACATGAAGTTGAGTAATAATTAGTTTATTTCTCCACCTATAAACCTTATAATATTATCGGAGTGATGGATTTAATAATCTTATAATATAAACATGAAACCTGAAAGAAATATGCAAATATGTAATATGTGATTTACGTAAACAATAGTGAGCATATCCATTTAACCCCAAGCGTGTGGTTCAGCGGTAGGGGTTGATCCACGCTTAAGCAAGGTCAGGGGTTCGAATCCTACCTTGCATATGCAGCCGGTTAAATCTTGGGGCCAGCTATCCCACCCTTTGAGCAAGGTCAGGAGTTCGAATCTTACCTTGTGTATGCAGCCGCGTTAAGTAAGTACAACACAGATGATTGTTGCGTGCGTCCTCGTGGTGGAGAGTTTTCACTTGCTGCAGCTGCGCGTGGCGTGATGCTGCAATTTATTAGAATAATTAAACTATGTAATTTGCCAAACTGTAATTATTTTATTATCTATTGAAACTATAATTTATATACTCTTTCTTTAATTTAATAAGTAAATTAATAATATTTAATTTTCCTTTACAAAAATGCCAACAATCAAAGAAGATAGTAAAATTCAAATCTTCACAAATTAATATTATATTTTTAAAATACTTTTCTTGTTGTATGTATTAACTTTTATATCTTGACACTTGTTCTATAAAAATTACATATATCTATTTTATTTTAATACGCAAATCATATGAAAAATATTTTTGAAAAGTAATACAAGACTAATTATTATAATTAATATAAAAAAATAATTAAAATATTCAGATAATGTACAAATTTTCACACTATTGTTTGATTATAAATGATCATATAATTAAAATTATTAATATTTGTAATAATTACTTTAAAATTTAATTATATGTAAAATAATTTCTAATAATAATAGTTTGTCGAAAAAATAAATAAAAGTAAACAACATTTACTTGAAAGCAATAACAAAACAATAAATGTTTAATAATTGATCCTCTATCTTGAAAGTAAAACTGTGAGAGCCGTCAGTTTCTGAAAGAGAGTTTCACGTGCAGTATTGAATGATTGTTATGGGTTTCGTGATGCCTAATTTAAAAGCCCACTGAATTTTATGAATATCCACTTCTATAATTGGTTCGATACTGAATTTAATCATTATATATTTATATGACAACTTATTTATGATAGTCTTTGTTTTTTTTAAGAATTCATCCTCTTATTTTTTATGGATATGTATAAAGATAATTGTTGGAGTAATTAATATAGTAAAACAAACCGTATAAGCAACTGCGTTTAAGCTTTCAACTCGAAGGCTTTTGAGTTTCAATAACCATTGATTTTCCTGAAAACAATGATAGAATATGAGAAAATAGTGTCAGGGAACATGCCAGAAAGGGACAGAGACCACATTAATCAAGATAGTATATGATTTTGAATTATGAAAACATAATGACATAAATATGATCTTAAGAGAACTAATTATATTAGTAATTAAAAGTAAGTTTACAGTATAATATAAATTATTTTAATTGTAACATAATTTATATATTTAACACTATATTCTTAATTGAATCTGATACATTTGTTTGGGTAGTCCATAGTTTCATTTAATTTTCTGCTAAAAAACAATGGTGTTATTTTGTCACTTTCCTGTTTGTTTTCATGAAATAGTGAGTATTCGTTGGCAGCAAGTAGCAATGAAAAACGATAAGTATAAGCAGAATTTCCACGTCATTATTACGTGGGAGGAATAATAATAATAATAATAATAATAATTTGATTACGTTGGAAGATGAATGAGGAAGTCAAATTGGTAGGAAGTGACCGTTATTATGTTATGAAAATTGAAAAGGAAGAAGCAACGGAGAAAAAATAAGCAAAAAAGGTTAGCCATCTTTATCTCTTTAGTCTTTATGCCAAGTTGACACTAATCACGGAGCGTGGAATCTATGTGATGGCTACTCCTCCTATAAAACCCCTACGCTTATACCTGCATTACTTACATCTACACTTTATCAAAATTAATATAATTTCTCACTTCAATTAACACCTCATAAATGTGAATCTATACTTTTTTATTATATTTTACTCTTTATCGGAATCATGTAATTTCGTTTTTTTTTATTCCTTCTAGCTATCATCGAGTCTCTCAATTTTTTCCCATTTATAATTAAGATTTTCTATCATAATTTATTTTATTATTAGTTATACCTTCTAAATCTTTATTATATATAACTAAAATTTATAATAAATAATACATTTAGATATATAAATTATATTTAAAATTTGTATATATAAATTTTTTTAAAATATATAAATTATTTTTTAGATTTATAATAAATAAATTATATTATGATACAATTATTTGTAATTATTGATAGTTTATTATAAAATATTAAAATTTAATTAATAAATTTGTTTATATGATGAATAAAAAATTAAATAGGATAAAAAATTAAAAAGAAATTCTAAAATTCTCTTATCTCGAAGAAAAATGTATTCTTTTATTAAAGGAAATTTTTTAAACACACTATTATATAAGATAGTCATTTTTATTTAATATGTAAAGGTAAATTTAAAGTCGATATTTTTTTTATAATGAATACACATTTTTTTTATTATTGTTGTAAAATTAATAATGAATTCATGACTAATTAAGATAATTATGTCAATATAGTTAACTATAAGTCAGTATAATTCAAATATTATGTATTTTTTAACTTGTACATTAGATGAAATTAGGCCAAGTATACCTAATTATAAATGAGAAAAAATTAAAATATTTAATTGTCATAATTAAAACTTAAAATGTTAAAATCATACGATTACAATATTTGAAAGAGAGAGTGAGATAGAAAAGTTACAAGTAAGTCAAATATTAACATTTCATTTCGTTACATAACATTAGTGTATGTTTGAGAACTCATCCGACAAGCATGTATATATTAAAAACTATATGAAATTAAATGTTTCACCAAAAAAATTATAACTTCTTACTTATATTAGATGTGGAGAACAAATGCATATACAATTGCAAATTAATTACTTTCCAAACACTGCGTGCTCAATCAATTAATGGGGGCTGCTAGTGAGATCAATATTTAGTGATTTGGTTGAACTTGTGTGACAGAGTAAACTAGCCCCTTACCCATGTCAACTTTAAATTTTAAACTAATATAAATGAGTAATTCTTATGTATCTTAGGATTCATTCATTGCACTCAGAGTTTATAATTTGAATGTTCTCTAAGTTAGACTTTTTTTTTTTTTTACAAAAATCCAATTTGATCTTGAGAAAAAAATTATATAAGGTTTCTATTTAGAATAAAGTCTCATAAGCACTCAAGTTCTCATAAAACTTAGAGAAAGGATTCTAGAGAAAAAGACTATGGTTCTTGAGGTCCTAATACTCTAAATCTTCTCCTCTTCCTTCTATAATTCTCATTGTAGTTGTATTGTTGTTGAATGCAAGTCAATAAAAGTCTTGAAAATCTTGTTGTTAGCTTGAGTTAAGGGAGACACAAAACTTAGAGGTCTTCTTCCTCCCCAGTTAGCTTCAAATTTGAGATAAAGGAAGCTAAATTTGTGGCTTCTATGTTGTATTTTGGAATTGTTGGATAATCCTAGTGTTGGATATTGTTTGGATTTTGTGATGCTATGGTTGAGTTGATTTGAATTAGAAAAGGTTTATGTGAAGGTTGGGGTTTAAGGTTCATGGCAAGAATGTGATGGTTTTGAATGTTTTGTGGCTGCATGTTGATTATAAGTGCATAAATGTGTTGGTTGTAATGTGGATAAATGGTTTTGATGTTGCATGTGTAGGATCTTTGTTGGATTTCAGGTTTTGGGTTAAAATCGGGTTTTACACATGCATAACTCTGATATCGCGTCGGATGTGCCCTTTAGGCATCGGACATCATTACAACATGAGACTCTCTATCTCGATCATACTAAACGCAGGATTGATGACACTAGACATGAGGAGAGAGACTTGTCTTGAGTTGAATTGGTGTCGGGTACTATTTGAATGGCGTCAGGCATGAGAGCATTGGGGAGTCTCTAACTTAGTGATGTCAGGCTCAAGGTTGAGAGGTGTCCAACATGACCAAGACAAAGCTCTCTATCTAGATAACGTCGGACACTAATATAGTGACGTTAGGCATGAGTTAGACAAAGACGCTCAACCTGAAATGAGGTCAGGCATGGCACTTTGTCGCACGTGGTCCTAAGGGCTTTTTGCCTTGTCCACGTCGGGCACGGGATGTGTAGTGTCGAGCATGGGTGAGGTAGAGAGTTCCCTACCTGGATGGCGCCATACAGTAGTTGTTGAAGGAAAACATGTTGATTTATTTGACAAATTGTTAAATACTTGTTGGTTAAGTTGTTTGATGTTGTATGTGATGATTGTGTAGTGAGTTAATAGTTGAAAGTTGAGATGAGTTGTAGGTCGTGTGGTTGTGTTGAAATTGTTATATGCATGATGTTGTTGTGTTGTTGAGATGATGAATGCTAAAAATGCTTTTAGGCATGATGTTGTTGAGTTGTGATGACCAACCTAGGACTAGAGGTGAGGTTTTAAAAGTTACATATTTCATTGTGTGGATATTGTGTTGTGGTGCTTTGAGAGCCAAAATTTGTTGAATATCCTTTTTCGGAAGTTGATCCTTAAAGTGGATAGTTGTGTTGAATCTCCTCTAGAACAAAAAAATGGAATGCAATATAGATAACAAAATTTTCTCCTGTTTATAAAGACTAGGAGGAGTTAAATTAATAAAGGGGAAGTATCATTAGATTTTACACAATCAATGGATATATTTTTCTTGTTTTGATTCTTGAGCTAATCATTCAAAGAAAAAATATTACTTGATTAGACCCAAAAACTACCAGAAGTATGCACTATGCAGTTAGAGTCATATAAAAATGTAGGAATTATAGCATATAAAGGGATAAGGGAACAAATCATACTTCTTCCAAGCAATTAAATAAGAGTGAGACATATATCACTCGAAACATCCAATCAAATCCCAACTAGAAGCCGAAATATTGAAATTAAATTAACAAGTAGAGAGTAGAATTTTCCAAAATGTCAAAAAATAGTCTAAAATTGATTGGGCCAAATTCAATTAAGATTGAGAGATTTTTGAATGTCGCCGCACTTATGTATTTAAGGCTTGGTGGTTGTGTATCTCTTCGACATTGATTAAATGTTCTCAATAACTAATTTTGACTAGGCTTAACCATTAAGAATTCACCAAATCCAATTAGACCAAATTCAAATAGGCTTGATCGATTAAAAAGTCAATTACTTGGTTAAACATGAGCCAATTATGCTGTGGTGAGGCCTAAATAATTGACAGAGTGAATATTATTTACCTAAGTAACGATTAATGTAATCATGTTAGGATTCATCATAAAAAATTCATAATATTGATGTAACTAAATAAATATATAGCTTGCCTTTAGAGTTATGAAACACTAAATTACTCTCTTGAATATTTTAGACTATGACTATTGCTAGACTTTTTTTTAAGAAAAGATCCTTGTTTCAAAACACTTACAAACAACATTTTTGATAAAAAAAAACATTAAGAATCTAAACTCTCACCACCACCATACAATTTACATTTCATGTTGGATATATGTTTAATCAAATATTCAAGAAAAAATGTAGCAAGACCAGTACAAAATAAATAGAAATGCACACTTTCCAAATCAATGTATTTATTGTTGTGATTGTGAACAAAATGAAATTTCAATTTGTTTGTAGAAAAGTGACAAAAAATGTTTGAAAGAAGAGAAATTTTTTTTTATCTATTAAAGAGATATTACTATCTTTTATTAAATCAACTTATACACAAATAAAGTGATACTTTTTATCTATAACTACGTGTCTAAATTGAGGATTAAGTCTTAATTTTTAGTTAAAAAATATAAATATTAAAATATTTAAACTAATAGAAATCTAATTATCTATTTATTTGTACTAAATGACAATTTGGGCGATATAAAGTAAAGAAAATGATAGAAAGCAAGGTGGGCAACAAGTAAAGATTGGGACTTGAGAGGGAGTCAATGGTCAATGGCATTAAAACGAAGGTGTGAATAACTTAAAAACGTTTGAAAAGTGGTTTGTTTCACCAATGGGAATGGGTTACCACCTTTGAGTCTTGAAAACGCCGTCGCTGCTGGTTTGTGTCTCCCTCACACCAAGACACGCACAGCCAATCAAAACATGCCACGAATGGAAACGCTACGTCACCAATTCATCTTTCCGATTCATTGTTCTTCGCATCTTCACATCATGCAAATATCTTATCAGCGTCTTTGAATTGAAGTCACCACAATCACGTTTAATCAGACGTAAAAAAATAATAGTTTTTATGTAAACAACGTGAAAAGAGAATTTTTTTTTTTTTTTTTTTTTTTTTTTTTTTTTTTTTTTTTTTTTAGAGTATCCAAGACCGCACACTAATCATCTTGCTAGATCGGAGACACTTTAAAGGGTACATACACAAGGCAAGATTCGAACCCGATAGATTGGAAGCACTTTAAAAGGTGCATACACAAGGCAGGATTCGAACCCGAATCTCTGAAGGCAGGGTGGGATAGCTGACCCCAAGATTTAATGCGGCTACATACAGAAAGCAGGATTCAAACCTCTGACCTTGCTTAAGCATGGATCAACCCCTACCGCTGAAATTCAATTATCTTCTTGTTATTCTAACTCACTCCTCCTTCCTTCTCATCTCATATTATTTTTGTGGAAATATGAAGTACTTTTTAATATTCTAATATATATAAAAGCAATTTTTTTACATATATATTTTTCTTAAATAATTTTAATCATTTATAAAACTGTATAAATCACATAATAATAATTAATAAATAATAGAAAAACTTTTTGTATAGAAATTTTATTCTTGAAAATATTATCAATAATTATACATTACTTCTACCAATATTGTGTATTCAAAGGAAAACACCACAGAATATAGTGTTTTCTTTTTCACTAGTTTTTATAAAATAAATAAGTTTTGATTTTAATTTTTATTTTAAAAATGATTTTCCTTATAAAAATTTAGATCACTGTTTCTTGTTATTGTAAATTTTATTTTTGTCAATGTAAAACATTCTTTATAATTTTAAACCTCAATTTTAAAAATCACTGTTTAAAATAATGTGTCTACACATGTGAAATGATTTTTTTTTTTTGTTCGTCCCTGGAGTATCCACCGCCACGTTGGAGGCACCTCAAAAGGTGGGATAACTGGCCCCAAGATTTAACGCGGCTGCATACACAAGGCAGGATTTGAACCCCTGACCTTGCTTAAGCGTGGATCAACCCCTACTGCTGAACCACACGCTTGGGTTACATCACACATGTGAAATGATTGTGATAGTCAATTTATTTAATAAAGAATAAAAATATATTTAAATCTTAATATAAACACTTATTATTTATTTGAGAAAAATAAAGTTGATTAAAAAGATAACATGATTTTTTTTTTTCCGAGTTGATTCACTACCCAACCAAAATATTTTCATTTTCTTTTTGTGTGTGTTTGTCGACGGGTCATCAACACATGTTATTTATCAGAGGAAAATAAGATTAAAAAATAAAGTGTTTATTTATTAAAAAAGACCTTAGAAATAGGAGCTGTTGGAGGTCTTCTTGATGATGTGAGAGAGATGTTCTGTTTACCTCTTCGCACTTGTTTTAGTGTTTTAGCTATAATTGTGCAATCTTTAACTTAGTTTTCTGGTTAATATAAATTTTCAGATATGCAAATTCCGGCCAATATAATTAGTAAAACTATGATTATTATAAATTAATAGTAAATGGTGTAGAGCCAAAAGTTCCTTAGTCTATCAATAATTTGTAAAGATATGATTGATGTTGTTTAAAATAATAATTTATCTTCTTTAAAGTTCATAAGCCATCCCAAAGATCATGGCTCGAGAAGCGATGATTGATACCAAACTAGCAATAACAAACATGGGCCAATAAAAAGATCTGCAATATATGAAACTATCATTAGTTAGTTGTATATAATGCAATTTCTGTTTTGTCGTCTTTTTCAGAATAATGGGATTGGTTTGGTTTTAAATTAATGTAACTATGTAAGTGGTTGCACATCCCCAGCGTTTGAGTTTGGAATCAAAGATTCTGCATGACTAAACAATGACTAATAAATTAATTAGACAAAACGAAAGGAATTCATATATATTGCAAAGATTAAAAAAAAAAAATTGCATATTGTACTTCAGTTAGTGACATGTATTTGATCAATTTTCCACGCTTGTAAAAGTAATATCTCAGTACAATAATGAGATGCTCTGGTATATATATATATATAGTTAAATCACCTATACATGTCGTTAATAATTTTTTTTAATTTTAATTTAATTAAATAAGTAGATGAAAAGACATTATTAACGGTTCTGATTGACTGTTAGTGTAAAAAATTTTTACACTGACAGTAGATAAGTGATTAACTCATATATATATATATATATATATATATATGAACAACTTTTTTTTTTTCACAAGTGTAGGAAGAGAAAATAAAAGGGGTAACACGTCCATCGTCCCATATGTTTTCTGAAATAAAAAAGAAATGGCGAAATAAAGAAATAAACTGTGGGCTGACCCACAGGTTTTTTGAAATGATGGGTCAGGGTAAAAAAACTAAACCACTAATTTTGGGCTTCAAAACTAGTGGGTAAAATAAAGGGCTGAGTAGAATGGTCCAATGGGCCTAAATACAAAGAAAGTTTCTTCAACAAGGTACAGAACAGGCTTTCAGAGAGATATTAAAACTTGTAAGATACGGTGAATTAGGTGGCAACGCATGTTACTTTTAATGCAAGTGTCAAAGTTTTATTGAAGGAACAGTTATTTCATTTATTTATTTTTTTTATAACGGTAAGTGGTTTTTTTAGTTGAGAAAAAAAAATAAATGTATTGGCTCCCATAAGCTTATAAGAATTATAGTAGGACATGTGTAAATAAACTTTTCTAAAAATGCTTTTAAGAAAAAAAAAAAATCAAAAAGTTAACATTTTCTTATATATAACTTAATTTGTAAAAGTTTTCAAATATTAACTTTGTATTTTTAACTTATATATAAACTAATTTTAATTTATAAAAAAAGTTAATTTATTTTTTTTCCTTAAAATGTTTATGAAAAATCAAATCCAAACAAACTCTTACGTCTCACGGTTAAAAGAATAGTTAAAATTACCTATCAATATAACTGTATGTCTTCACATGGGATTAAAACTCACCTTTTGATGTGATGAGTTGGCCAAACCATTACTGTCTTATAAGTTATAAGTTATTATTATTATTATTTTTTTTGCTTAAATGTTATTATCCTTTTTATATTATAATTATATTTTGATTTCTAAAATTCTAATTAAGCAATTTTGCTCATTGTGATTGTGTAGTTTTGATTTCTCAAATTTTAATTAAATGATTTCAATTATTTAAGTATCACAATTCTATAATTGTAGTCTCTTAAATATCATAATTATATAATTTTTGACCAATTAAATTAAATATTATAATTTTCATTCATATATTAAATATATATATATATATATATATTATTAAAATTATTAATATATGTAATCTAAATAAATAAAAAAATTATATAATTATGATATTTGAGACATAAATTATATAAAATTATATTATTTGGATACTTTAATAACTAAAATTGCTCAATTAAAAATTGAAAGAGCAAAATTGTACAACTATAATATTTGATGATTTAAAATTATTCAATTAAAATTTAAGAGACTGAAATCACACAATTATTAGACAAAAAAAAAGTAATTGTGCCTAATTTTTATTTTTATTTTTTAAATCAGAAGCTTGTATTCCAAAGTTTTTGTGGGATGCAAACGACTCTCTTATAGAATATGGTTTTTTTTCAAGACACTGGGAAACTGAAGGACTACAACCTGTTGGGCAGAGTTTGGAAAGAAAGATAAAAAAAATATATATATATATATAAAAAAAAGGAAGAAGAAAAAGAAGAATGAGAACAAAGTTAATCGTAATTTCTCTTGCTTAAATTCAGCAATAAATAGGGAAGAAGAAAAAGTTATTTCGTTCGGGGTCTCCATTCAAAATCTTTCTCCAAATTGGGAAAAATCGACGAGAGAAAGAAGAGAAAACTAACTCCATCATAGCTTTTTCTTGCTTGAATTCAGTAGCATACAGGGAAGAAAATTGTTTTTGGTGGATCTGCATTCAAAATCTTTTCTTCAAATTCACAAGAATCCACGACAGAAACAAGAGCTTCTAGTATATATAATGACAATTTTCCTATATTATAAAGGTCTAAATGTTGTTTAACGTAATTATATTCCCTTACATTTTATTTTTCTATTTAACTAAATAAGTGAAAGTATTTTTTCCTTTTCATTTTTCATTTTTCATATCTAAATAACCTAAATAAAAATCCTTTTTCATTTTTTTTATTTCCTTTTCAAATAAGGAGAGAGTAAGTTACAATCCTTTGGATTAACATAACACACTAATTCCCGATGATTTTTTTTTCCTTGGGCATCTACCTTGCATATAGTTGCAAGAACTTAACTATCAACACAGTATATGATATTGGACAATAGTATTTTTTTAAGACTATGCACATGTTTATTGATACATGAGACAATAGTTAAAAACATCATAAGTAGCTACAAATTTCTATTAGGTTTAATTATTTTTTTTATAGTTTTACAAATTTTATCTTTTAATTTTTGTAGTTAAAAATATTTCATTTTACTTTTTATACATATCATTTTTGTTTTTCTTTGGCCATGCCATTTATTTTATTGAGATTAAAAGAAAAATTTTATACAACTATAATAATTAAAAGAAAAGCATTATACGACGGCATGAATTGAACTGAAAGGAGAAAAAAATATATGTATAAAGAATAAAATAAAAAATAAATTTATAAAATTATAATAACCAAAAAATTAATTAAACCTTTCCATTATCATTAGATATTTCACTATTTCTATTGTATCTCTGAACTGCTTTCTCATGTATTAATCAATAGATACCCAATAGAATTCTCATCAATATTGAAAATGACATTTTAATAAATTTTATAGTTAATTAAAATAAAAATTCCAATCAATCAAATAACTAATTAAATCAATTCAAATGATTTAATTAATTGGTTACAAATATTTATTTGATTGTTACAAAATATATCTAGCTTACTAAACATATAAATTGAAAATACAATCAAATATGTTAATTTTTATCCTAAAACTATTACAAAACTAATTAATATTACGTCAACTGAACTCTATTTTAACCCGTAATGTATTATTTAAAATATAGATAAATAAATGATAGTTAAGAAATTACTGATATTTATAATCTTTACTATGATATAAAGAAACTGGTGCAGGGCAAAACCTGCATTACTCTCCCTTAACTCTCACGGTAAAAAAAAATAGCTGCACAATCATGCTATTTTGTTCCCGGGCATCTCATCTCCATCGTTTTTTTTTTTTGCAATATTTTTTATTCCATCATTTTTTAAATAAAATACATTGATGCTCGAAATGTCTTTTTTTTATTAGTATCTAATTATGCATTTTTATTAAGATAAAAAATTATTCTCCTAGTCTTGGCTCTCTAAGTTCGAATTTTTCACTAAAATAATTTTTTTTTAAAAAAAAATTACCAAAAAAGTACTTGTACCACTTTATTTACCCAAATAGCACCTTTCACTGTTCACGTTCAGAATTCGGTTCTCGGGGAACCGAATTCCAAGTTGTTAATTTTTTTTTTTTGCATTTTTGAATCTGAGTATGGTATAAAACTGGATCCGGAACGGCCCATTCTAAAAGGAGAACGGTCGTTCTTCTTGCAGAACGGGTCGTTCCGAATAAAAAATACACACATGACGAATGGATCAAAACGGGCCGTTCTGCTTGGATGTTCCAATTTCAAAATTAACAGACTACGCGTGCAAGCAGAACAGCCCGTTCTGCTTGGAGAACGAGTCGTTCCAGTTGCAACATTAATACACAACTCGAACTATAAACAAAAAAAATATAAATTAAACACTACTCAGAATTCGGTTCTCAAGGAACCAAATTTTGAAAAAAAAAAACAAAAAGAATTGAAGTTCAGAATTCAATTTTCCGGAAATCGAATAGTGAGTGTGAACAATAAAAGGTGCTACTTCTATAAATAAATTAAAATAGGTGCTGTTTTGGTAAAAAAAAAGTTTAAAAAATTTTATTTCAGTAAAAAATTCCTCTAAGTTCACATTTACTCTTGCTCAACCTCTACAAAACAATCTTGCTTCTTTGTTATTACACCCATTCACCCTTGCTTGTTTGGTCTCACCACACCACAACACAACAGTGATGCAGTGAGTGGTCACACTCACACATCAATTTTGTCTGGAAGTTATTGTCATCCTTACGAACCACAGTCCTATTCATCCCTCAAACCCTACAAATATTTCAATAGCCGTTACACTTTTTGTCTTTTTGTCACATTTTCAAACCCATGCAAACTCCAACACTCTCTTCCCCTCACTGCCCCACCCCAACATTCTAAACTCAACCATGGGCTGCTGCTTCAGCACACCCACCACCCAATCCCAAACCCCAAACAAAAACCACCACCACTATCAACCACCGCCCCCACCCTTAGAAGAGGAATCCGTCAAAGAGGTCCTCTCCGAGACCCCAATTTTCAAACCTCAACAAGTTCCAATTTTGACGCCGGAGACAAACACCCATTTGCCCCTCCCCCAAAACCCACCACCCAATTTCCCAAAAACTGACCCCGTCGAAGAAGTCTCCGAGGTTGTGTCTCACCTCTCGGAAACATGCAGCATGAGCGAGAGCTTCTCCACCGCCACCGCCACCACCGCCACAACCACCACCGTCACGGTTACGGACAAGAGAGAAGAAGACGAAGCAACCAGCAAGGCTCACAAGTGGGACCGTTCTCCGTCCAGGAAGAGGCCCCACGCCGCCGACGCCACCCTCGCCGCCGGGAGAGACCGGAGGCTCAAGTCGCCGGCGAGGCGGCCGGAGCCGTCGCCAGAAAAGAAAATCAAGCCCGGTCCGAGGCCACTCCGGGGGAGGGATTCCGGCCCGGCGTCGAATCGGCGGCGCAATGCCGGAGCCGCCGCGCTCCGGCGTGACCCCGGCGAGGGTTCCGGGCGGCGGTCGAGGTCGCCGGCTTGTGGTAGAGCGGGAAAGGTGGGGGTCGTGGGAGGTCGGAAAGAGGCTGCGCCGGCGAATGCTATGGAGAAGGAGAAAGAGAAAGAGAAGATGAATGAAAGTGAAGAAGTTGCGGAGAAAAACGACGTCGTTTCTCAGGAGGAGTGCTTGGAAAACCCGCATGTTTCGATGGAGTGCTTTATTTTTCTGTAGAAGCACGTTTTTCGAGGTTTTTGGAATTCTAGAAGCGATTTCACATGGCGTCGCTTTCGTTTTCGTTAGCACTTTTACTTTTTGACTTTTTAAGAAGGGCTTTGTTATAAAGTTAAAACGGTGGAGCTTTTGTGCTTCGTTTTTTGTTCTTCCGGGAGTCACTCCTTAATCACAAATTAAATTACTCCTGTAAATAAAATATTCAAATGAGTCCTACTCTTTCATACCATATTTTTTCAGAAAAAAGTTTCTTGTCATTTCGTATTAATCACATCAAGGAATACATGCATGGACATATTTATTAAAAGAAAAAGAAAAAAGAGGTTATCTCTGTTATATTTTCGTTGTCTCCGAGTTCTTGCTTATGAAGCAAAATAGTTCTCGAAATTGGAGAGTTTTGGCGTTTTCTTTAATCCTTACCTTTATGGGGATGGGGGAATAAGGGTCTTTTCTTTTGGGTTATTGAGATTGGCGTGGATTGTCTTGTATTTGTGGAAGGAAAGTGTGCAAGTAATGTTGCTTGTGGCACAGTCACTGAGAAAGTGTATGTAACCCCAATGACAAGCAAGAAAGATAGAGAGAAACTTCATGTCACACTAAGATTACGAGAATGCTAAATAGTGAATAAACCATTACACTGTGTTTGGTTGAATAGTAACGACTACAAAATAGGAGAGAGCAAAAAAATTTATTCGGAGAAATAAGTTATTGGGTTTATTATATAAGAAATCTATCAAAGGAAAAATTTCCAGACATATCATTTTAAAAAGTAGGTGAAATAAAGAAGCATTTGTTATAAAGTTTTGTTTTTACACCTTTATCCTTGTGTCATAACTTTCTCACCAACTCACATTTCCTTCTCTCATTTGAATAGTATAGCTATAAAGAGATAAAAAGTACTTTCTCATTTGAATACTAACTCTCATTCGAATATCAACTCTCACATTCTTAGCACACCATAAAAATAAAAATAGAAAAATAATTATTAATATTATAAAGCTTGTCGTTATAATTGGGACAAATAAAGAAATGGAATAAAACAAAATAACAGAGAGCAAGGTGTTCAAAATCCAATGGGAGTATTTTATTTATTTCAATGGGTGTCTTGAAGAGTTGGTATTCGAATAAATTGTTTGTTATTCGAACCACAACGCATGTATTCGAATAAAAGATTTCATATTCGAATGAAACTGTGATTTATTTGAATGGGGAGATTTTATTCGAATAAATTGTTTTCAGTACATGTAAATGGTTTCATATTGGAATGAAACTTTGATTTATTCGAATGAGTGTTGTTTTATTTGAATGGGAGAGCATAATTTTTTTATATAGCATTTTTTACTTGAATATATTGTGATTTATTTGAATGATTTTTGTTTGATTCAAATGGAAAGATATTTCGTTTGAATAGTAGGATATCTTATCATACTAATATATAAAAGGGATATTACCCTGGTCTTTACTTTTTTTTGTCCACTATATCCTTTTATTTTAAAAAATTAGAAAATATTTTTTAATCAAATTTAAAAACTTGAAATTAATGGATTAATCATAATATCAATTAGATTAATATATTTTTATTATTTTATTTTATTTTAATTATATTTTTAATAGAGGTACGAAGTACCTTGATCTCACTAATTTGAATAAAGTGTGTGTGTATTTAAATAAGTGATTACTTTATTTGAATAAAATGTTTTTGTAAATATTGATTTTAGTTGAATAGTTAGCTATATTTGAACGTATTTGATTCTTTTTTTAATGAGTTCATTTATACTATTTTATTTGAATATATGAGAATGTGGTTGTTTTATTCGAATAAACATGTTTATTCGAACCCACTTCTAGAAAAGTGATTTTGTTTGAATAAACAATTTTATTGGAAGAGTAATATTATAATTTTATTATTAATTATGATATTTTTTTTTTATTCATTCAAATCAAATAATTTTATAATATTATTTTTTTTCTATTTTTTAAATCTATTTATTTCAAATCAAACAATCTTATTTCTATAATATTTTTTTTTTATCTATTTGTATTTTCTTATTCTCCTCTCTCCTATTTTTTTTATTCTATTTTTCACTTGTTTCTTCATTCACAACCAAACACGATGTTAGTGTGTTTATCCTTATTATACACATTTTTACATGTTTTAATTTAAATAAAAATATTTTTTCATACCAAGAAAGTGTTAAATTTAAATAAAATTTTGTATTATATAATATAAATCGAAACAAAAACTGAATACATATATTTATTTTGTTTAAAAAAAGTTTACTTGTATTAAATAATATTTATAATGTGTTACTTCTCTTCATTTTTTACATTTTTAAAATATAAAAAAAATCGATTTTAAGATAATAAACTTATTTGTATAATATAATAATTAGAGGAAAAAATATTAGTGACCTCAATATTAAAATATTGAAACAAGTCCAAAAGTTACACATAATAAACAAGGGTATGGTTTTTCAGTTAATATTTTTTCATTTATGACTTCTGTCAAAAAAAAATAAATCATTTGAGTCATAATTAATTAATTATTATTCTTATAAATGTCACGTCTTAACATTTTATAATGAATGGAATGGATTGTAAAAAATACATCTAATGAAGAATGGAATAGTTTGTAGTTAATTCACTTTTATTATAAATCAAAAAATTAAAAAATAGCAATTTAGTAAAAATTAATACATGTATATTTGTTTTTGGTTTAATCAAAAATTCTAAAAATATATCTTTAATTACAATTAAAATTCACTTCAAACTTATATATAGAGCAGGTAAAAAAAAATAATGTCCGACAAAAAAAATTATTGTTAATTTTTATTAAAAAATTATCTCTTTAGATCTCACTTATTTTGGAGCAATCTTTAACATATCAACTCCTTTATACTAAATATGAAAGACTATCTTTTATATACTAAAAAAATTTTAGGGATTGTTCTTGAATGTTTATAAGATTTTTTTTTAACTTTTTTTTATAATTTATTTATTTATCTAATTCTTTTAATGCAAAAGTTATCTTGTCCAATAATATTTAAGAGTTGGACAAAACATTTTTATAAACTCTTTTAACATCTTACCTATTTTTTTTTTTAATTTCTAATATTTTTTTTATAAATTAAACTTTAATATTCTATAAAAATTATTAATAATTAAAAATAATAGTTTCATAGTTTAAATTACTTATAATAAATAAAAAATATCAATTTATTTTTACTTTAATTTTTTTCAATTTTTTATATAAAATTAACGAAAGTATTTCTTTTATTAGTTTCCTTGTTTTGTGTTTAATTATTTTACAATAAAAAATCAAGTAAAAATCATGTAAATATCACATTTTATTGATCACTTTTTATTGAATTTCCAAACCCATAGGAGATTTTAACATGAGTAAACTCAATATTGAGGCAGATTATTATCATTGTTTCTTGATTCCCACAACAACCAATAACAAAAGTATCATGCAACCTATAGGTCTTTTCATTTTATCCATTACTATGTTTTGTTAATAATGGTGCCTCCGAAGAGGACGTGTAATGAATGATCTTCGACTCACTTTGACAGATGAAAACAACAAATTACTCACTTCAGCACCAGGGATGGCAACGAGCCGGGGCGAGTACGGGTTTCATGATACCCGTCTCCGTCCTCGCGAGCCAAACTCATCTCCGTTCCCATACCCGTCGGGTATGTGATTTTCATTCCCATCTCCATCTCCGTCGAGTATTGGGTATACCCGTACCCGTACCCGTCAAAATTTTTATTTTTTATTTTTTAAAAATATAATATTTTTATATTATTTTTTTAATTATATTATAATTATAATTAAGTTATTTCTTTATCTCATATTATAATAAATAATTACACATAAAAAATATTAAAATTCTTTAATATAATTAAATTGAAAGTAGATATTAAATTAAAAATGGGAATGAGGATGGATACGGGTACGGGACGAGTAAGTACATACCCGTACCCGATTTAATATATCAAATTTTATCCGTACCCGTACCTGTACCCGTACCCGGTCAAACTGGGTATTCCCCGTCAAAGTCGGAACGGGTTCGGATATTACTAGCGGATATGGGTATTTTTGCCATCCCTATTGAGCACCACACAATTCTGCATCATAACCCACAAAAGGCATCTAACTTCGACCATAACTTCCTTGAAAAATGGAACTTGAGAAATTTCACGCTTCCACTGAAAATTACAATGCAATTGTGCTTCATAATATGTACAAAACTTTTACATGACTTTAAGTAGCAGATCCACACAAGTAATTGGGGGTAAAAGGGGTTTCAATTGTGTGGGAAAGAGATGCATTCTGCTATTTTTATGATCCAAGTGATGCCCATGAATGATAATCTCATACCAGAGGCTTTAATTTTGCACACTGCTAAATGATATGACCTTAATTGTTGCCACATATCAAAAGGGATGAACCATCATATTTCTAGTTACTGGTTAGATTATAGTCTCTCATTGATGCTAAAGGTTCAGGGGAGCCTGAACTACGTTGAATTGGCCATGAAATGGGTTCGCGACCACATGGTGTAGGAGCTGGAAGTGCAATGAATGTAGGAATCTTCTCTCCTGGCATCAGCACTAATACACCTCTTCTATAAATGGTCATCTAATTAACATGAACACAAGTAAATGTCAGTTTCTTACGTTATAATTTAATAATAATATGAAAAAAAATATAGGGTATGTAGTGATCCCATTTGTGATAAAAATGTTCTCAAATGAAAGATGTGAATCAGATTCCAAGTTGAAGAAAAAATGAAATATTCATTGATCAAGTCATTCACTCCATCGTAATTTGAAAAATTGACCAATGAGATGAAATAAAGATAGAATCCTATTGTCAGTATAAAGGAGTGTCACACCCACATTTAATCACAAGTCACCATATATACCAATTATATTGACTACTAAAAATGATATCCAATTGATTAAACATTTTATATTTGAATTAAACTCATTAGACTACTCTTTAGTTTGTAAAAGTTTAACTGGTAGATATCATTATGTTCTACACGTGCTTAAGCATTGCCTTCAAAGTGTAGCAAAGTGTTGGCACATGCAGAAGTGGCCATCACCAAAGGAATGTCAATAGGAATGTAATGCTGCAATCATCACACCACCAAACTGACCACTTCTTTAAGAAATAGAATTCAATCTTCAAACATAAAGTATATATGGTATTTTTGTCAAGCATTGTAATGCAATCATCTGGTGGATTGGTAATGGTTTATTGTGCACTCAAGACTGGTTGCTAGAAAAGAAATCGTAGTCCTCTGTAGTCTGAATAAGACGCATAAAACAATAATCAAGTGTGACAGAATTTAGTCCCCTTTACTAGAAAAACCAAGACAATGAGCAATAGCTCAAATGTCCACCCCACATAGTATAAGTTGGAACGCTAATTTGCCCAATTTGAGAGATGAATTTATCTTTTGTGCTTTAAATAGTATGGAATAGTTAATGAGTAAGCACTGCTCAATGATTTTTTTATATTACAATTAGTAGCACTTGAGAATAAATTAGGTTCCAGATGTTTGACACAATTGCTTTTCTACTCTGCCATTACCCATTAGAAAGGAAAACACATGCTTACTGTAACTGTTTAACATATAGCAATTTTCATAAGACAAACAAACAAGTATGAACAGACAAAAACACACCATAAATTGTATCTCCTTCATGACTTTTCTGTTCATACAAAATCATGGTTAGAAAGTTGGTTGTGGATTAATTAACTACAAATGTGGATGATACCTTGCCATCAGATTTTTTTTTTAAAGGCAAAGGTATAATTTTATTAATTCATGCTTCAACAACGTTTGCAATCACCAAAAGTCATTACAGAAATAAAAAATGAAACAAAAATTACTATTGCATAATAGTAGCGACATAGTCCAACAGAAAAAAAAAAAAAAAAGAAAAAGCTAAGCTATTAAACCATCAGATTATAGAAAACATATATCAAGAAATTCCTCTTAAAGGAAATTTCTCTTGTCATCAGATGTTTGAAACCTAAATACCACTAAAATTCGAACTCTTTGAAACAAGATTTTCAGGGCAAAAATGTTTTCACTTTGCCAATCACAATTGCCACATTGCATAACTGAAATCTTTTTCAGCTCGACAATGGAACACGGCAAGAAAAATCTAGTACATGATGGTTTACAATTACATATATAGTGAATTCAATAAGTTAGCGGTTTAACATCATTACTTGTTTGGTATGCAAGTTGGTGACTTTATTTCCCACGCACATCCAAAGTCAAGGAAAAAAATATGGTCATAACTGCATCATTGTGGAAGCATGAAAGGAACGTAAAAAGAGGAGAGAAAAAAGTCACATTTTCACCATCATAGTGAATCAATTGCACTAGAAGTAAATGAAATCAACAAAAGGGAGGTTAAAGTGCACCTTAGGTGATAGATTTTCCAACTTTCCTCCAAAGTCGATTTGGTGTTCAAGATCTATTGGAGTTGCAACATTGGCTTCACTTGATCTTTGCCTAAGAAACCTCTCAAAGATAGCCAAAAGAAGAAACATAGAAATGAGGATGGCAGTGGCAACAAACCCAAAAGACACTGCATTTACTGAGTCATCAAAATGCTCCCAATGCTCAGGTCTCTGAGTATTAAAGGGTGACACCATTGGAGTTGTGGCTTCCACACCCATCATCAAAGCAAAAAAGTTTTAGCACCCCTTGTTTGTTGCTCTAACTTTCTCATTAACAATTCAAGACAGAGAGAAACCAAGTTATTTTACTTTGGTTTTTTTGTTACCCTTAAGAGAGTACATACATGCATGATATGATGGAATTTGCAGTTTGAGTATAAGAAATTGTTTGTCACAAGTCAGAGATGGTGATGGCCTCAGGTTGGGGTACATATTAGCAATGTCTATGACAGGAGAGAGCTGAAGGGGACAATGAAATGATGAGACAGAGGGACATGACAAAGAAAGAACAGCACCTCAGACTAACTCTGCCATAGAGGGACAGCAAAAACCAAGGGTTTTACCAGGTTCATTAATTGATATTTGTTCTTCTTCAAACTTGATGCAGTTTTAGGTACTGAAATTACTGTATGTTGTGGGCCATAGTTTCAACACATTTTTATCTATTATGCAGTGAAATTTTTTAATTTGAAAAAAAAATTGTTATAGTTAGATTTAATGGTTTGCAATTGAATTGATCGAAGCGATTCGATCCACTTTTCATGCGATGGTATAATGTGAAAATTGACCGAAGTTAAAAACACAAAATGATATGAAATAATCAAACTGTCCAATAATTTCTTGCAGTACTGCCTTTAGATAAGTTTTAAAATGTCACCACACACTCTCACACGTCGTAACACATGTTATATGTCTTTTTTTATTTTTTATTTTTATTTATGAATTAACTTTTGATTTTAGTGTTAATATTATTTATTTTGGCCCACCTTAAAAATGAGTTTAAGTCAAAATAAATAAAAATTTTATAGTAAATAAATATATTTTAAGCTCCTTTCAAAAAAAAAAAATATTTTAAGCTAGTTCATTTTCATCCGATCTACTCAGGTTGAATCTGTGATAGGCTGGACAACCTACCCATCCACTTTTTTTTAAAACTAAAATTTAATTATGGTTTATAGTTAATAATGTATAAAGAGACACTGAAATTTTTTATCTTGAACTTTTATCATAGTTTGTATTTAATTTTGTATGATGAGTTATGATTTATAACTATTAATGATGCTAATTTTATGACTACTATATTAATTTATAATTAATTTAAAAATTTGAATTTTTTTAGATATTTTTTTTTAGTTTTTTGATGGATTAGTAGGCTGACCCGTATAATTTACCAACCCGTGGAGTGTGGTGGGCCAGAAAAATTTTGAAAAAATTAAAAGTGAACCAAATTGGGTTGATTCATTTTTAAAGTAAGTCAAGATGGGTCGATTCATATAGGTCAGATTGACCCATTTTATCAGCTATACATAATGTGTTGCATATCTTGTAACAACTATTTTTTAACAAATAACTATTTCTATAAAAGTTTTTTTAGTGTGGAAAATATAAGAATTTTTATCAGCATTTTTTTTATTACCACCCTAATTAAGACTTTTGACTTACGCCGAGGTATCCACAGAAATCAACTCTTGAGAGTAATTGTTGGTCATGATTTAGTGACACATAAAGCTCAAGACTCTTCTCCAAAAGTATATTTTAGAGAGATTGAACAAAAAAATTTGTTCCACATACCTAAAGTGTGTTAGCAACTAAGATATATCTATATATATGGATTTGTTTTTAGTATTTAAAAAGAATAGTGGTAGAAAGAAATGCAGCGTTTGGGTAAAAAGTGAAAGGGGTGAGAGAGTGAGTTGATTCACGTGGGATGGGACCGGCGCACGCACAATGTGGCAGAGCACTGCGTTTTTGGATCCACGAGGAATGACGTGGTAACATTGGAGACGCAGTTCATCACATGATCTTCATGTTCATGTCTTAGCCCCACATTTCACGGCAAATACTTTCTAACTGATTTTATCATCCATCCAGTTTTTAAACTTAGGTGTTTCCATATTTGAAGAACTTAACCATGTATTTAACTATTAATTATGTTTATTGATCGGTGAGAGATATTGGGAAGTCTCCTACCTACACTTGCTTCTAAGTCTAAATATTACTACTATTAATTTCTTTTGCTTTTCGCCAAGAATTGAGATGATAAGTTGATTGATGGACAATAGTTTTTTTTTATTTATAAAATTAATTATATGAATAGGATTGTTTTAAAATTATTTATATTTTTAGGATAATTTATTAGGGTATTACTATGAGACGTAATAATATTAGTGTCACGTGCAATATTTTTTTAGAAATCATGAAAATCATGCGATAAAAGTCATCATAGTTAATAGCATTTTAACTAAAGTTGTTATAGTTAGTAACGATACACAACATTTTAATGTTATATCTATGCAATCAGTGCAAGTTATAGCGCCTAAACTTTTTTTAAAATAATTAAATGAAGTCGCTACAAACTGTAGGAACACTAATTAATTATTTATAAAAATAAATTTAAAAATAATCAAACAATTTTATTTGTACAAAGTTCATACAGTTTATAGTGTCTAAATTTTTTTTATAAAAAAATAACTAATGAAGTCGTTACACGCTGTAATGACATCAATCGTGAGATCCCTACTTTTCCTTTCCCATTTCGCCCTCACCCACATTTGCTCTCACTCACTTGGCTGAACTTACTTTCCTCCAACTCTCTCAATTCTTTTCTTCACTCTCCTCACTCTTGGTCTTTCTTTTGGAAACCATAGGTGGTGTTGCTTAGGTGATTCAGATTCTTCCTCTTCCCTGTAGCAACTCAATCTCGTTCTTCGCCGTTTGTTCAAACTTTCTTCTCCTCCTTCATTGTCTTCTTCCCGAAACTCGGAGACGTTGAACCGAGGTAAGGGAAGTTAGTTTTCTTGCTGCGTTTTGGCTGAAATGGGTCTAGGAACTCATTTGGTTGCTAACGATTGATGGTTCTTGGTTGATTTGCTAAAAATGGAGTTTTGGGGGGTCTTTGGGGTTTTGAGAAAATTTTTGATTTTTCTTTGATTTGTGGATGCATGTGTAAAAAGGTGGTACTGTTGATATATTTGACGAAAATGTGGTACTTTGGGTGGATTGCATGTGCTGGAAAAGTGGATTTTTGCAGGTTTTGGGTAAATTTTCGAACTTGGTGAGGTTGTTGTTGAGCTTCGCGCTGAGGGCTGTTCTTCGCGCCGGGCGCGTGACCACCAGGGGACTCCATTTGGCCAAGCCCGCCGAGCGCAATGATGAGTGCGCCGGGTGCGTTTGAGAATGTGGGCCTCTGGCTGGCCCGCGCTGGGCGTGACTTGGACCGCGCTGAGCGCGATACCAGTTGTAGCATGTTTTGGGGTTTTTGTTTTTGCGCTGAGCGCGACCCTTGTCGCGTTGGGCGTGAGACTCCTCGGGAGTCTCTGCCTTGTGGGCGCTGGGCGCAATTTGATTTGCGTTGGGCGCGAGACCTTGGGAGGTCTCTACCTTCCCCGCGCTGGGCGCGGGTTTGGGCACACCGAGCGCGTGAGATTCCTTAGAGTCTCTGCCTGGCAAGCGCTGGGCGTAATTGGTATTGCGCCAGGCGCGTGTGAGCCTTGGGCTCTCTGGCTGCGTCACGTCGGGCGCGGGAATGCCTGCGTTGGGCGTGCTGGCCCCCCTGGTGCTCTTTGGTTGTGCTGCGCCGGGCGTGACCCGAAGAGCGCCGGGCGCGGACGTGATGCTTGACTAAATTCTGATAAATGTTATCTTAAGTTGAATTTGCTGAATATGTCGAGCTGATAGATGTTATTGCTGAGTAAGAATGTGTAAGTTGAGCTGTGCTGTATGTTGATTTATGCTGTATCTGATGATATTGTTGTGCTGTGCTGAATTATATGTTGTTATAGCCGCTATGTCGGTGCTGTTATTAGCCACTATTGTGGTGCTGTTATAGTCGCCATGTCGGTGCTGTCATTAGCCACTATTGTGGTGCTGTTATAGCCGCTATGTCGGTGCTGTCATTAGCCACTATTGTGGTGCTGTTATAGCCGCTACGTCGGTGTTGTTATTAGCCACTATTATGGTGCTGTTATAGCCGCTACGTCGGTGCTGTTATTAGCCACTGTTGTAGTGTTGTTATAACCGCTATGTCGGTGCTATTGTTGTTGAATGCCATGATATGATGAGCTGGTTGATGTGCTGATAGCTGTAGTTGTTTATCATTCATATTTTATATATGTATGTTGAATTTCTTTCACTAGCTTACCCTTTGTTGTTTTCATGTGTTTGGACTGCGATGATCATACTGCTGTGTGGGAGCAGAGCAGGGTTAGGTTGGTGTTTGTTGAGAAGAGTTTGCAGCTAGCAAAATGAGTTTTAGTCTTTTGATGTATTTAGCTACTTTGTTAGCACTGTGCTGGATGTATTTTGTTTTTGTACACTCTAACTCTAGTTGGATTGGGACCATGTATATACATATATTCTAGATCCTATATTTATATACTTGTTCTTTCTGCCTAGTGTTTCCGGTGTGCTATGCTGCGTGTAGTGACTAGCCGGGTCGTTACATCAATTAATTATTAGTTTATGAAAAATTAATTTATTTAAATTTTAACATATAACATTTTTAGAAAAATTAAATTTATTTAATAATTTTTAAGACTAACATAAATTGCTAAAAAAATAAATTTATTTTTGAATTAAATTATTTAATATAAGAAGTCTAATTATAATATATATATATATATATATATAATATTGAAAATAAAAATATTAATTAAATATAATAAAGTCACTATCCTACACATTTGTTTATAATTTATTTTTTTCTTTTGCGTTTTTTTTTTACTTTTTTCCTTCACTTATTTTTTTCTTTTTCATTTTTTTACACATTATATATTTTTTGATTTTTTTTCACTTTGTTTTTCTTCTGACTCACCTTTTTTTTTCTTCATTTTTTAATGGTTTTTTTTTTCTAGAGTTTTTTTTCCACTTTTTTTTAAACGCTTTTCTTTATAAAAATGGATATTTTTGAATGTTAATTATTTTTATTTAAATTTATTTTATAAAATACTATGAATAATATTGATCCATAATGACCTACTTTTTTTTTCTTCATATTATTCATTTTCATTTTTTTTACATTTTTTTTCTTCAATTTTTTAAAAGCTTTTCTTTATAAAAATGGAGTTTTTTTTGAATGTTAATTATTTTTATTTAAATTTATTTTAAAAAATACTACTAATTTTTATTTTTGGTTGACTAAACTATTCTGATTTATTTTTAAAAAATCTTAATTTTTTTTATAAATTATTAAAATATTTTAAATAATCAACTCTTAAAATTAATATATTTAAAATATTTTTTTATTTTTACAAAAAAAACACTAAGCCATATGAGAAATTGAAACAATCGATGATGACACTACTAAAGTCGCTACAACGGGTAGCAACTTCTGTATTTAAGCCGTTTCTGAAAAAAAAATACACGTGACATTCGTATTACTATAACTTATAATGACACTATTATAAGCTATCTCAAAGATATAAATAATTTTAATACAACTCTATTTACATAATTAGTTAAAAAAAATCCTACAATGATTAATCTGTCCGGTAAGTTTCATGTCTTTCATTTCTAAAACCCATGTAATCATTTAGTGAAATAACTTTTTATACATTACTTTAAAAAACTAAAATACATGTTTATAAATTATAAATGTAAAGGATGGAACTGCATCAGCATGATCAGCTCGTAAAGAGAAAAGAAATAAATGAGAAATAGAATTAAAAAAATAAAAATTAAAAAATAGATAAATTATTTTTAATTATTTGATTGGAGAGAAATGTGTGGAAAATAAAATAAATATAAGAGAGAAGAGAAAAATAAATAAATAAATAAATAAAATGAAATCTATTATTTTTGTTTTATTTTTCTTTTTATTTCTTTTTAATCAAACAACCTCTCATTTTCATTATCTTATCTTCACATTTTTTTTCTTCTTATTTTTTATCTATTTTTTCTCAACCAAACAAGACAGCAGTAATATGAATAACACAACCTGTGCTGAGAGTTTGTTTAATTTTTCTGGTATATGGTAAACAGAAGACATAATGAGTGAGATTATAAATGAGATGGGTCTGATTAACCACTTAAAATTTGGATTTTGTTTGTGAAAAAATGAGTTACTTTAATTAAAATTATTTATTTAATTGAATTTAAATATAAACTTAAACTTGATTTATTAGAAACATAATCCGAGCTTAGCTTATTTAATTTCTTCATAGCTTAATTACTTTTACTTGTTCTCTTTACGATTTGTTTAATTCCTTTTTCACTTTTGTAGTTTTAAAAATTATTTTTTTAAAAAAACATTTCCCCTATATAATAACAATTAATTTTTCTTTCAAAGTGCATTCAGAATTATTTTCAAAACAAATGCTTTTAAAACAAAAAATCAGAAATATATAGTTTTGAGATGTTTTCTTATCCTCGTTAGCTAAAAAAAATAAAAAAAAAGCCACCAAAAAATAATCCTCGTTTGTTTTCTTTAATATTTTGTTTGTTTTAATTAAGAAAGTAAAAAAAAAATATCAGAGAAAGAAAAAAAAAAGAAGAGAAAGTGAAATAAATTTTGGGTTTTTTTATAGGAAAAAAATTGAAAGAGATAAAAAAAATAAACAATTTATTTTACAATAACCAAAATAAAAAAAACTCGCTTAATAAAAAAAGCTAAAAACATACTTAAGAAAAAAAAAAGGTGATGATTTCCTTTCCTTAATAATAAATCCTTATTCTAAATTATCTATACTAATAATATAGAAAATTACTTCAGAAAACAATTTTTTTATCGTTGATTATATTACATGATTAATGAAGTATGAAAATGGATCTCTCAATTGAGGAAAAAAAAACGTTGATGATATTTACACCACCTTTTTATTATAACTACACCTCTTTTTTATTTTATTTTATTTTAAATATCTTTAATTTTTTATCTTGTATTTTTTTTTTATTTTACTCCTTTATTCTTTAATTTATAATTTTCTTCTTATTTTTTTTTACATTCATAATATTTTAAGAATTTATTTTTATTAAAAAAAGAAAAGGAAGTGTACTTAATATATATATATATATATATATATATATATATATATATATATATATATATATATATATATATATATATATTATGAGAGATGAGAGGGTTAAACTCTCACTTCATTAAACCTCAAATTTTTTCTTACTTGATTAATCTAAGGGTTATATTTTAACCCTCTTATATCATGAGTCAAACAAAGAAAAAGAAAGATGTATGTAAAAAAATAAAAAAAAAATATTAAATGGAAAATTAGATATCTAAAAATAAAAATAAAAAATAAAAAATTAAATATATTTTAATATTTATTTATTTTTTATAAAAAAGTGTAGGTATCATAGAATGGAGGTGTATATATCATAAGCTAAAAAGAAAAGTGTAGGTCAAATTGTGTTCTGGACTATTAACAACGGCCCAACTAATTATGTATGGAAAGGCCTATAAGGTCCAGAAGAACTAGTATGAATGTTGGGCTCAAGGTCATTTGAGATCTGTAGGAAGCCCACTTCTTTGAAAGGCTTCTTCTACTCCGTGCTCATTAGCAATACATGTTGCACCTTAAGAAAAAATGTTCCATAAATTTTGTCGGCAAGGTCCTCTGATGTGTACAGTTGCTCTTGGATTCATTTTCTTTTTCTTTGGTGCACCCATCAATGTTAATGCGTGACCCACAACAATGATAAATGACAAGAGTTAAGAATAGAATACTCTTTTTAAATTTATCTTCTCGTAAATTTAAATTTATTAAAAATTATTTAAGAAAAAAATTCTTTAATAAAGATATGAAACTCATAAAATTATATAAATTTTAATCAACAACAAGTCAATGTATTAAAAAAGTGCCTTAAAAAATAAAAAAAAAATATGTTCACAATATAAAATAGGCTATAAAATTTAAATATCTATAATAATAGATAAAGGAGATATTAATTTTTTCTCTCCATATTTGCATTTCTATTTTATCCTTAAAATATGTTATTAATCTACACTAAAATTATTTTTTATGTTCTCATAATACATATTTTTTTTTATTCTTTGACTCATCTAAAATAACTAATCACTTTGATTAGGAACTATTTACTTCTTTAAAATAATATTTTTTTTTACTCTACTAACTATAATAAATTTCTTTCAAAATATTATATCATATTATTTCATAAATGAGATATTTTTCTATTATATATATAGAGACATTAAAGTATGTTAATTTTGATTGCATTGTTCTAGGGATAACACCCTGACTAAACCATCCTTGCTTTGGATTTTACTCAATAAAGACTTTTGATAAAAAAAAAAAAAAACAACTAGGCAAGACGAAACATCAAACATCCAATCACTTTTGAAATTAACATTGTGATTATTAACACCACGTGTTCCATAACCTATAATTCAATAATAGTCTATAATGTGCATGAAATTCAATCCCTACCTGTGGTTCGGTATCAGAATCAAACAATATCTTTCCAAAATATTCCCACAACCGCAAAAAAAAAAAAAAAAAAAAAAAAGAAGTTTTCTGCGTGTTAGAATAGAACCGAACGAAATCTTAAAAATATTTCCAAACAAAAAAGGATTCCAGGAAAATACCTCTCCCAAGTTTCAAGGGAAAATTGTTACTTTGTTGGACTCAAAATTACAAGATGACGTAGACGATTTGAGAAATTAAATGCCCATAACCGAGTTTAAGAGAGAAAAAAAATCTTACAATTATTGAACAAACACGTGTGACAGGTGAGAGTTTAAACAGACAATGTTAATATTTCCAATGAAACGTGTGATTGTAAGGTGACAACATTAGTGTGTATGTCATAATCCTATGAGAAGAAAACAAACTCTTAAATTATTGAACAAAAAATGATAATATCCTTTCCAATTTCCAAAGGATGACAAAAAAAATTAAGATATAACACCTCTTTTGTCGAAGGAAGGATATTTGATCTTCAACGGATGGTGTCAACTTCTTAAAGAGGAAGTTGTATGACACTACAAGGGAAATACTCCTTCCTTGATATTTTAAGTTCAAATATGATTATTAGGACAAAAAAAGACAAGTAATTTAAAATGCTTTTATTAGGTTAATTATTTATACTTGTTGTTTGAAAATTGCATTGTTAATTGCTGAAGTTTATTTATTACATGTATCCATGTATTTTACTTGTTATATGTTTTTAAGGATACTCATCAACACAGAAATTATTTTAGTTTAATTATTGAAGTTTATTTATTACATGTATCTATGTGTTTTATTTGTATGTTTTTAGGACATGAGACAAAAATTTTAGTAATTTAATTTTAAATCTCATAGAATATGTAAATTGAGGCAATGCAATGAATATTTTTCTTCTTCTACTAAGTTGTTTAGTGCATCTATTTGTTATTTATTTATTTATTTTTATCTAAATCTCTCACACGAGAGTTAATTAAATTTGTTTTGAAGTTTTATGGGTTCTTATTTAACTTTTTGAGTTGTTATGTTATTTTTTTTAATACATTATCATGAATTTTTGTTTTTAAACTTACACATTTATTGTAATAATTTACCATGGTCTCTATACTTAATGAAATTGATAACTAGCAACAAAAAAAAAAAACTTAGGATTACATATAAATAGTTCATGAAAACACAATAATAATATACACATACATGCAAAAGGATTTTGCATTACCAACTGAAATGTTCTACTATTACATAAATATATAAATATAAATATAAATATATATATATATATATATATATATATATATATATATATATATATATATATATATATATATATATATATATATGAGGAGGGTTCAAACGACACCGGTGTAACTTTTACTAAGTGTTACACCGCTTAATAACTTTATATTAAATGTGAATTTTGAAAATCTAACCGTTAGATTGAAAGTTCATATCTCTTAGATCATATATGTCAAATTTTATTAAAATTGAACAACAACTTGAAGGTAATCAAAACGTTCATATTTTAGTATATTTTGAAATGTATATATTACGTCAATTTTATTTTATGAGAATGAAGTATCAAATCATCTTAGATTAATATAAAATTTGACATATATGATCTAAGAGATATGAACTTTCAATCTAACGGTTGGATTTTCAAAATTCACATTTAATATAAAGTTATTGAGCGGTGTAACACTTTGTAAAAGTTACACCGGTGTCGTTTGAACCCTCCTCTATATATATATATATATATATATATAAAATAATCCAAAAGCAATTGTAATATATAACCCTAGTTTGCTAGTCAAGCAATTCTATAACATCAAAATAAAGTAGCAACAACTACACCACCAACAATATGGCTAGTAGCCATCTAACCTATCTCTACCTTGCTCCCATATAAATATGATCATTGTAGTTCAACTGTTAGGAAAACATGTAGGATAAGCTAATAAACCAAGAATCAACAAGGCATAAAAAAATTAACTAACTTGTCACTTGATTATATAACCCAACATATTCTCAACTTACAACTTAGTAATACAATCACCACTATCTCAAAATGGCACATAAGCAACACCACTTAATCTTCAACTTTCCACAAAGCAACAAAGTGTGTGTATATATATATATATATCCAACATCATATATAACATGTATATATATATCCAACATCATATATAACATGTGACATACACCTCTCCACTAATCAGTTAAAGGTTGTAGCCCTTGACTTCATACCTTACTCCAACATTGATTGAGGACTTAGAGGAGTCTTGACAATCAACACCAAGAGTTATCACCTACTCAAGGAGAGTTTTCAACAATTGGCCTCCTAGAGCGTTGATAATACATAATTAATACATGTTTTAGTACATTACATTGAGCTTATTTGATATTTTGAAGTGTTTTAAATTGATGAATTGGTTGACATTTGTTTTAGTGGACTATTTTGGTTTTAAATATAAATTCTAGTTAATTTTCATAATTTATGTCCACCTTGATATGGTGTCTTGTGCAGGTCATATCTAGAGCTTTTGAACTCAAAATTGAACATTCTTAGTGTCCTTGGAAAGCCAAGACAAAGCTCTAGAACCTCTGTCAGAAGTTTTACCCATTTTGAATGTATATGGGTCCAAAAATGTACCATAATGTTATGTCTCTACACTTCATTTTGGGTTTACTTTAGGAACTTTTTTTATTAGTAGTCTAACCTTGTTAATAATTTGATTAGTAGGTTGGACCTTGTAAATATTTTGATTAAGTCCACCATATTAGTTTATTAATAGGTGTTATGAGACTTTTATGTATACTTTTTCTCATTTTTTTAGATTTTAGAATTGCTTTCTCTACAAGTTTCTCTAAATTCTCTCTCTCTCTCTCTCTCACTCAATTTTCTCTCTACATTTTCTACACAAATTTATTGTAGCAACTTGATGGAGATGCGTGACTAATCTGTTCAATTGATTTGAGATTCCATTTATTGTGGTAAAATTCAAGTTTTCGATCTAATTTTACCATACAAATTCTCTTCATTTTGTTATCTGTTCTAAATCTAATTTTTGTTTTTATGATTATGAATTTCATTTTAATTAGATTCAAAATAGAATTGAAGATTAATTTTGGATATAAATTTAGACCTAAATCAACCGTTTACCGTTTTTGAATTTCACGAAAATTGTGAGGTCGCGATTGCATTTTGCGTTTTTATGAAATTCAATAGATATAGAACTAGATCTACATTTTAATTATGTTCCTTTTGATTTATGTTAATTGAATTTGGATTATAATTTGAACCATAAAAATTTTACCGTAAAGATTGGAATCTTGAATCAATCTAATTTTTTATTCTAATTTTCAATAATTTTTTTGTTTGTTTTTAATTTCTCAATTACTATTCGCTGTTCGAAATCCCCTTGCTAACAATTTTGTGATAAATTTAGATTCAATTGATTTGTGTCTTTGAGAATAATGACCTAGGTTATTCCTTATATTAAAAATCTTTGGAGAAAATTTAGTAATTTTTTTTATAGTGATTTGACAACGTTATCAAAATGGCGCCATTGTCGGGGACACAAGTCATTGTGTCTTGATTTATCATGCCTATTAACTATTTATTAAATTGATTTTGTATATACTAACTGGACTCTAACCAATTGTGTTGTTGTTCATAGAATTTGCATGCAGATTTTGGAACGATTGGCATTTGAGCTAAAACTTGGTCTCTATAGGCAAAAAGTGATTTTGAGCAAACATACTCCCTTTGTGAGTAATTTGGGTTCAGAATTGGAAAATTCCTTCATCTTTTAAGTGTTTGATAAATTTTTTGGTAGGGGTATTTTGTTTATTTGGTCAAAGTTGCTTTAATTGGGTTGAAATTTTGCTACAAGGTACAAAAAATTTGTGTATTAGAATTGGAAAATTCCTTCATCTTCTAGTCCATTATGCAGTAATTTGAGATGATGTATAATGATGTTTAAGTTACTTAAAATTAAAAGTAGAACTGCAATAAAGTTGTATGAATTTTAAGGTTGAAAGTAGTTATGTCGTGAATGCTTAACGCATATAGTTGCACTATGTTAATTGACTTAAGGCTAAAGGAGAGGTGTTATTTTAATAAGATGAATATCCCATTGTTAGGATATGATGTTGTGGTGCTCTACAAGCCCAATTATTGAAAAGCTCTTCTTAAGTATAGTTGACTCTTGAAATGGAGTGTTGAGTCTCCTTTAAGTCCTTAATTGGTATGGTATGAGGGCTAGGTCGAGTCATTACTGATTAAAAGAGACCAATGTGGAAGGTAAAAGATTATGGGCCAAAATTCCTAACTAAGTACTGGAAGAGGCGTAAGATTTAGAGGATAGTCGATAGGCTAATTCTATATAGGCTTAGTTATACATGCTAAGGCCTGCACTACAAGAAAAATCAAGATTATCTACGGAAAAATTCGTAGATAAACATAAAATGTATTACCTACGAAATTTATCTACGGGTAAAATTATCTACGGAAGTTTTCGTAGATAAGTTATCTACGGAAATTTCCGTAGATAACTTATCTACAGAAATTTTCGTAGATAACTTATCTACGGAAAAATCCGTAGATAAGTTACCTACGAAAAAATCCATAGATAAGTTACCTACGGATTTTTCCGTAGATAAGTTATCTACGAAAATTTTCGAAGATAACTTATCTACGAAAATTTTCGTAGATAACTTATCTAATAACAATTTTAAAAATATTTATTTTAAAATATTATAATGAATTAACTAAATTTTAAAATATATTTTAATCAAAAATATATTTTTTGGTCGATACGGTGACTAAAAGTATTATAATAAATAATTAAATTTTAAAAAATTAAATCTTATAATGATTATTTTTTTAATGATGTTAAATTAAATATTTTAATTATTTTACAATAAATTAAAATGAAACGATAATAAAATATGTTAATTGATATTTCAAATAAAATATTTTACCTACGAAATTTATCTATGGGTGAAATATCTACGGAAATTTTCGTAGATAAATTATCTACGAAAAAATCCGTAGATAACTAAATATTATCTACGGAAATAATTCCGTAGGTAATATTCCATAGATAACTAAAAATTATCTACGGAAAAAATTCCGTAGATAATATTCCGTAGATAATTAAACATTATCTACGGAAAAAATTCCGTAGATAATATTCCGTAGATAATAATCATTTTTCTTGTAGTGGTGGTAGACTCACACCCAAATTGTCCTATCCCTAACAAGAATATTAGACTTTCCTAGTTTGAGAGGCGAAATTTCCCTAATATAGGCTTATTATTGATCTAGAAAGCTTAAAAAAATTGCATTGTTAAGTTAATTTACTAGGATCAAGCCACTTAAAATGCTCACTTGTGCTATAAGAGATCTTTTAGTTGAAATTCGTGATGATGCATATGGTTGTTTCATTGTGCATATGTTGTGATTGATAAGTTGTGTTGTTCATATGCTAAGTATATATGTTAATAAGTTGTATGGTTGTGCTGTAAGTTGAACCGTTGCCACGTTATGTCATGAAATTGTGTTGGTATGCTGATATGTGTTGTTAAGTTGAGCCTTAGGATGATGTTGTGGAATGTTGAGTTGTTGAAGTTGTTGTATAGTTAGTTTAATACTTCTATACTATGTTGTTTCTTTAGAATCCAAGCTTACCTTGCATTTTTCTTGTGGTTAAATTGCGATGATCATACTTGTTATGGGAGTAGGGCAAGAATAGGCTAGAGGTTGAGCATATTTTGAGATCCATGCTAGAGGATGGTGGGGGTGTTGTTGGGCTACTCTTATGTAATTATTTTGTAGTAGTTGCTTGACCGACAACCTAAGTTTATGTTTAGGGTTTATATATATATATTATTGCATGAATATCCAAGGACTATTTGCTTGTTAAACTTAAGTATTTAGATTTATGTTTTTTGTTGTTTATTTTGTTGAGCTGTAAAGTGTAGAGACCTGTTAGGTTGTTACAAAGTATCAAATAATTTTTATTTTTATTTTAAATTTGTAAATTTGATTTATGCATTAAAATTTTTTAATTTAATAATTGTATCGTTAAAATTTGATATAAAATATAAGTTATTGACTGGAGAAAGTCTAGGTATACTTATTCTTAAAGGACAATTGTTTAATGGATTAAAACACTATTTACGAAAATGTGAGTTTAGGAATATATAATTCCCATGTTTGTTATAAGTTTTAAAATCTTATTCTTAGATATTATTTATTTTCGGAAAATTAGTTATCTCATATTTTTAAGTTATTTGATTCTTATGGTGAAAGGGTGATAATAAGTTTTATTCCCATGAAAATATGAAAAAGAAAAATTATGGTCTAATTCAATTATAATTTCCATTTTAACTTTATTTTTTTTAATTTAATTATTTTAATATTAAAAATATTTTAAAGAATGTTTAAACTTAACTAAACTTATTTTTAACTATTCTTAGAAATAATATTTTTGATTATATCATTATTGATAATCATATTTTCGAAAATATATTATCAACACGTGAAACAACCATCTCCTTAGAAAGATTACACTTATATGATATATGTTTCAAAAATTGAAAAATCAACGGAGTAAAATTTGGCTGTATAAGCGGTTAAGTGTTATTGTCATATTGTGTAAAGGTAACCTTTTTACTACAACTTACACCACATCTTTACTCCTCTACCTTTATTCGTGTCTTTCTCTTTCTCTTTGACTTTAAGATCACCATGTTATTAATTTCAAGAAACCCATCACTGAAAAACACCCTTTGTCTCCTTCCATCTTAAGTATCGAACTTTCTTGTCCTCTCTTTCTATCTTTCTATATGCGTATCTATCTTTCTTAATCAATTTTTATTTCAATAAAGTAAACCAACACCCATCATTTCTCACGGTAGGCTTTTTATCTTCCATTTTTTTATATTAATTTAAAGTGAAATGTTAACAATTTTATAATAATTTGTTATTATTAATTAAAACTTATTAAAATCCACAAATTTCATAAATTTTACATCTCGTTAATAAGTTTTTAACTTGAATTAATGATAAAATTAATCAAAGTTTATGATTTTTAATATTAGCAAGAGAATGTTGCTAACATTTTTCTAATTTAAAGTATTATGTTTCATTAGCAATTACTAGTTAATAATCTCCATATATATGTTGGTTAACCTTTTTATTCTGCCTAATAATTTGTTTCTGCTTAACTTATATAACAAAAAATTGTATAACTATAAAATATAACTGTTTCGACTCATTTTACTATTTTAGTGCTTTAAACCAGAGGGAAATCGAACTTTTCGAATAGATTAATATCACAATTAGCTATTACAATTTACGATAATTAGGGCAAACACAAACTTTAATAATGGACTCCTGGATGGGAAAAAAATGGACTTGATGGGGGTGGGGGAATGGAGAGGACATTAAAGGTAACACGTGTAGCAATGCTCAACGTTAAGAGAAAAGAAGTTACATCATCATACTATAGATACACAATTAATATTATGTTATTTATACCTATTATAAAAGAATAGGTATGTTGTGTAGTCATTTTTCTTTTTATTTTTTTAGTGAATTATTAAATCTCAATTTTTAAGAAAGAAAAATAAAAAAATACTCTCATATTCTATAAATAATCCACCTACAACTACATATCCATTCATTTTTTTTTAAATTAAGAAGCATGAAACACCTCTTTTTCTTACTAGTTAAAATAACGAAAAACATAACACAATTAAAAGCAAGAGAGACTTAACTCGTTGTCTTAATTGAACTTTGGCTCCAACTTGATGTGCGTTCTTTGCATATATAAATATAATGCACAAAAGAATTCCACAATGAAGAAAAGTAAATGGAGTTTTAATATTGAATTAATAACTTCACAAATAAATGCTCCCAATTCTCTTGATATATTTTTTCTTTAGAATGTTTCAAAAGACATTTAATTCACTTGTTTGAGTAACTTAAGCATATATATATTTGATAAAAAAATGAGTTATTTTATTGAACAGTTTATTTGATTAATTTCTATTTTTTTAATGTTACTTCATGTAGTATTTGAGTGGCCATAAATTCGTAAAAAGAAATCAATTTTATTTGTATGAAATGCACAAAAATATTTAATATACAAATATTTATGATTATGTGTTTCTTTATACTATTTTAAGAGTGTTTTTCGATGGTATACACAATAGTGTACACACTTAAACTAAAAGCATATTAGAGAAACTATAAAAAAATAACAATACAAAAGAAAATAGAAAAAAAAAATAACAATACAAGAGAAAATAGAAAAAAAAAGTAGTGATAAAAATAATAATTATTAGTGTTTCAAGTTATCTTTCACTATAAAATGTGTATAACTTTCTCTTATTTGCAAGGATTTATAATAAATAACCTTTTTATGAAAAATTAAAATTAATAAATTTTTGTCGGTTACACCAAACACACACTTCTTAGGGTTTAAGTACATATTGCATTTTCTTACTTTAGAAAAAACCTCGGCAAGATCACCCATATGCTTAGCCATGTTGTTGAACTTGATCACCATATTGTTGACATACACCTCCAAATTCTTCCTATTTTTTCTTTGGAAAACTTTGTCCATCAACCATTAATAAGTGACACCTATATTCTTGAGCCCAAATGATATCACATTATAACAAAAGTTAGCCTCCTTTGTTATGAAGGTAGTCTTTACCTTATCAGAAGGATATATAGGTATTTGGTTGTATCCTGAGTATGCATCGAGGAAACTTAGTACTCGGTGTTTGATTGCTCCATCCATAAATTGGTCTGCCAATGCTTGACAAAGGATAAATGTCTTTGCGACAAGCTTTATTGAAATTGGTATAGTCTATACACATTCTCCATTTACCATTGCTTTTCTTGACTAAAGTCACATTGGCTAGCCAAGTTGGATATCTTACCTCTTGTATGAATCCAACTTTCAATAGTTTAGATATTTTGGCCTTTAGAATTGCTCTTCTCTCTTCATCCATCTTTATCTTCTTTTGGGATACTGGTTGGGCTTCACAACAAGTGCATAGATGGTGACAATGGATAGACAAATTGATGCCCGACATGTCAGATGTTGACCATGAAAACAAGTTGGCATTTTGCTTTAGAGTGTTGATTAACAAAGTCTTGTCCTCCATTTCCATCTGTGTACTGATGTTGTTGAACTGTCCTTCTATGTTGCTTAGTTGAAACTTATTAGTCTCTTCAATTGGTTCCAACTAGGCCTTGTTAGACACTGTTGGTTCCAACTCTACCAAGTTCACTTGCTTCTTATCTATCGAGGAGGTGGGTTCATCAGTCTGATTAGGCTAGTGCTCAACCTCAACTTGACTTAGTAAGGGAGTTATCTTCAAACTCCAAGCATAACATTCCTTTGTTGTCTTTTGGTTAGCATGAGTAATCATTATCCTCCTAGTTGAGGAAGGAAACTTCATTGCTAGGTATGGCATCAAAACCACAACACCCAATTCATTGAAAGAAGGTTGCCCTAGCAGAGCATTATAAGAGGTGTTGGCCTTAACTAATTGTCTTTTTCCTCTTTTTCCCCATCATCAAAAGTAGTCAATAAATCAATGGAACCTCTCATGTCAATCCTTTCGCCTAAGAAGCCAACCAACTAATCATTATAGGGCTTAATGCCTAACTCAGTAATCTATAGTTATCGAAAGGTAGACATGTATAAGATGTCGACATAACTACCCTGATCTACTAGGGTCCTCATGACTATGAAGTTTGTCATCTCCATAATAATCATCTTAAGATCATCCTAACATGGATCCTGATGGAATCCTCCCTTCCATGGATGATGTAGAGTATGAAGGGGAAGACCTTGCCCTTGATCTAGTTCACCAAAGGGAAGACACAAAGGAAGATTTAGGGTGGAAAAAGGGAAGGTAGGCGTGAAGGAGAGAAGGGTGGCGGAAGTGATTATGGGATGGTGTTTGGTGCTCACAAGGTTGGCTCACTCCAAAAGTGAATGGAGGCCACTCTAGGGTTCCCACTCTCCAAGGGTGGAGATAGGAGAAGGTTAGCCAAAGTTAACCTAGTGACTAAGGAGAGGATTTGAGGCACAAAAGGCTCACTCAAATTCTATATAATCCAAAGTATTTACAAGTGGTGGGGTGTTGGGTATTTATAGGAGGGGAGACATCTAGGGTTGCATTTGGAGTGTGCATGGCCGAAATTCACAAGGCAAATGCACTCCAAATGACATGCCAAATGAACCCTAGATGCTATTTGGTGACCAAGTTTGGAATCTATGGGTCTAGATTGGCTACATCAAGGTGTATGATATGATCATGCAACCTTTGCCCTCCACTTGGGCCTAAGCCTTTCTATCACCAAAAATAGATCCAAAACTCACCAAAAATGTGTCACCCTTCTAGTGTAATACCCTAGCCCAAATTAAAAACCTAATCATCTAAAGCACCCCATAATACAAGGGTAAAATAGGAAATACAAAGAAAATAAATCCTATGACTAAAATACCCCAAAATACAAGGGTAGAATAGGAAATAAAATAAATGCTAAAAAAACATAGGAGCTAAGGTCCAAAAATGGCCTCACTATCCCATTCCTCTTGCCTCCTTTAGTATATCACCTCTTGGTCTTCTCGGCCTTAGTGTTATTCCATCATTCCCTCCCTCTTGAAAATGATTTAACCTCAAATCAAGAGGTTCTTCATGGTGGGCCTCATGACCAATAAAAACATAAAAATAAGCATTAAAGGTGATAGTATATGATAGAAATGGAAAGTGTATCCAAAGAGGAGTTCCACTAAAAATGCTAAAAAGATTGTCTAAACTAAAAGGACTAGACTCTCTAATGCGAAAGATAGGATCCTCCTCATAGTGAAGTCTAGGTGTATGACTAAAGCCTAAAAAGTTAAAAAGACTAAAACTATAGCACACTAATGCATTAGTCCTAAAAACTAGAACATCTTGCCTAAAGTACCCTATGTGGTAACCTAGGCATTTCCTAGAAAATAAAGGAAATTCAACTAGAAAATTTCCTAAGCAATTTTGGATTATATTATTTGTTGGATAGTTATGAAAAGAATTTGTCACAAGGAACCTTGAAGGTGCATATGGTATATCCAACAAATAATATATTCCATAAATTGGGGTGGAATCCCTTTAAGTCTTCGTTAGTGAAGGTAATTGACAACATCTTCTACGAGGGTTGTTGGTCAACGACATTTACTGCCTTTATAGTTCAAAGATGCCTTTTTCTTGTAGAATTGGTTGATCCTCCACTAGTAAAATCCTCTAGCAATAGTGTTTATCACCCCACGTAGCCAGGAATAAGGATGATCCTCTTGCCAAGGAACTTGTTCAAGACTCGTTTGGGGTCTATCATCTCTCTCACACCTTCTCTCATGTTGTTCATACCTTGCGGTCACGAGATCTGGTACATTGATTATCTAAATGAATTTTCATAAGCTCCCAACTTGAATCAATTCTTCAATTTTATCCTTTAAAGTTGAACACTCCTAAGTGGTATGACCGAAGTTACAGTGATACCTGATAGATCAATTTTTGTATATCTTTCTATGCATTATTTTTTTTATTTGACTTTTATTAGTGTCATATTGTGATATTTTTATCTTTGATTTGTTCTAGTGAGTCATTTTGATCTTAGTTGTAAATTCTAGTTAATTTTCATAATTTTATTAGTCTATTTTGACATTGTTTCTTGTGCAGACCATATCTAGAACTCCTGACATTATATTTGGGCATTCTTAGTGACCTTGGAAAGATAAGAGAGAGTTATACAACTTCTCTATTGGGGGCAAAGGCCAGTTCGGACGTTAAGTGACCCAAAATTGCATTGCAAAGTTGTGACCTTGCATAACATTTTCTTTTTCTTTTTAGATTGTAATGCCAAGATTTGTTTAATGATGTAATTAGTTGATTTAGTGAGATAGACCTTTAATTACTTAGATTATTAGGCCCATTAGTGTAGTCTTTAAATAACTGTGACACATGTACACTTAAGATGATATTCCTCATTTTTTAGATTTTAGAGTTGTTTCTTGTACAAGTTTCTTTCTTTCTTTCTTTCTCTCTCTCTCTCTCTCTTGGATTTTCTCTCTTACTTAACGAACTGGATTGCTGCAACATGATTATGATGCGTGGTTAGTTCGTTAATTGATTCTAGATTTCAAGAACTACGATAAAATTTGAGTTTCCAATATTTTTACCAAACAAATTCTCTATTTCTCTTCTTTTTCTATTTTAGGTTTTTCTTTCATTTTTTTTCATGATTATGAATTTTGTTTTGGATCTAGAACAGAGATTGAAGATTAATTTAAAATCTATATTTAGATTTAGATTTAGACCTAAAATAACCTAAATCACTTACTTCAACCATTCATCATTCTTAAATTTTATTAAAATTGTAAGATAGTGATTGCGTTTCATGTTTTGATGAAATTCATAGATCTAGATTTAGATCTATGTTTTTGATTAAGTTTGTATTGAAATAGGTTGATTGAGAATTCAGATTTATTATTGAACTATAAAAATTTTACCGTATGGATTGAAACCTTGTATCGATATTTTTCCAATTTAATTTTTGATTCTTGATTCTTAGTTTTTGTTGATTAAGTATTATGTTGAAATATTAAAAATCTCCTTGCTGATTGCGTGATAAATAATGAATTAACTGTGTTCGTGTCTTCGTAAAAAATGACCTAGGTTATTCCCTGTATTATAAATTTTTAGGAGAAATCTAATTTACTTTTGATAGTGATTTAACAACACTATCAATACCAACTATGCTTGGTGTGATCAACCTTCAGAGGAGTATGGACCTTTCGAGTACAATGAACTAGGAGACTAGTTCTTGGAAGTAGATGACTAAGTAAGGTGGAAGACAAGGAAACCATCTTAGAGTTATTCCTTTCAAAGAAGTTGAAAACAACCAACACATGATGACACTCATACTAGTGGACATGCAAACTTGAGAGACGTACAAGTTAACATGATCGTCAAAGGTTCCATCTTACTTGTCCAATCCCAAGTTCTTCCATCCCTTTGGGAGAGGTGATTCCATTATCTTATCGATGAAATGATGCTTATGAAACTCCTTTGATATGGCAGCTAAGTGAGGTCTTGACATCCCAGCCTACTAAGATGCTTGAGTAACTCGAAACCCCTTAGAGATTAGTATGTCGGTCATCGGCATGCCTAAAGGAAAAATGGAATCACTTGAAGAGTTAGATGAACCCAGTTTTCAAGTGGGATCGTTGCCTAGAGTGATGATCTTAGTGCTGGTATAAGATTGCTTGATTAACCTTTACATCTTAAAATTTTGTTTCTTGAGGAAGGCCATCTCCTCCTCATGTTGTTTCTATTACCTCTCATTCTACTCATGCCCCTAATACAACTTCCTTTGCATATCTCCTGACATGCGTGTGTGGTTTGGTATCTCGTGATTCTTGTTTGGTATCTCATGATTCTTGTCTAGTGATCCTTTTGTCTCAGCCATCTCTGCTTCATCAATAGTCTATAAGAATAAATTTCCTATAACCCCACGGTGGGCGTCAAATGTACTCATTGAGAAGAAATACTCTTTAGAAGTCTTTGGTCCTCAATAGTCATCCCTCGATTATCGTCCTTGATCCTTGTAGCTTTAAATGGTGATTGTATTTGTAAAAAAGACTCCAATATCAAAGTTAGTGAGTGTTCAAAGTGTGGGAGTGTAATCTCCAGAATGAATGTTCCTTCTAAAGGTGAAATACATGTATAAATATGTGAGAAAATGTTAAGACATTTAAGAGCATTTAAGAAATTTTATTGTTGTGTAATGGTCCTAAGTTACTTTTTGTCAAACTTGATCATGAAAGAATGTATATATTCGATCAACCAAATATTTCTCGACCTATAGAAATGCAATGTTTAATCTACCCAAACTTTATCTAAACCCTTGACATATAGTCATGAAGATATCCTTGATGCATGGCCAAGAGCCGACAAGTCTCTAATATGAAGACCAAGATCTACTTGGTGCAAATTTGGTTGGCATTAAACTTAGGGTGCCAAATATAAGACTTGATCTTAGAGATATGATTGTCTACTTAATCTTAACATTTTAATCAACTTATCTTTTAGTTTTGCGAAACATGTACTTTTATTATGTTTTCAATTATTTTAGCAGCTAGCTAGAAATTGAAGTAAATAGGATGTATTTTGTGAACCAATGATGCATTTGATAAGTTTTGGAAAGTGAAGTGTAATAGGTTGAAGAAGGGAACGTGGAAATTAAAACAAATGAGTCGCTAAGAGTTGGACCGCATATTAAATTGGATGATCACGACTAGGGGTGGGCAAAACGAACTGAACTGAACTGAACTTATAAAAACTATACTGAACTTAAAAGTAGTTCATATGAACTGAACTAAACTAAATATTAGTTCAGACGAACTGAACTGAACTATTCTTTTGTGTCATTGAACTGAACTGAACTATACTATAAAAACTTGAACTGAACTGCAATTTAAACTGCACTAAACTGTTATGATATTTTGAATTGAACAATTTTGACTCATTGATCTATCAAAATAGGACACATTTGTCAACTTTACTTTATTTTCCATTTTATTTAAATTTTTCAAAGGAAAAAAATATAAAATTAAGTCAAACAAACTCAGTGAATTTTAAGCCTAAAAATAAGTAGTTCAACATAGCTCAATTGATCCGTTAAGTTCAACAAAATTGATATAATTTTTTTTCAAATCACTTTTTTTCTAAAATTTTGGTTATTAGACTATCGAGCTAATCTATTAAGACATAACATGTTAAACACATTTAATTTTTATTCTTTTATAAAAATAGTTCAATTTTTATAATTCAGTTCAGTTTTTATAGTTCAGTACAGTTCAACTTTACAACAGTTCAGTTCAGTTCAGTTTTTTTTAAACAGTTCAGTTCAGTTTTTTTTACAAACAGTTCAGTTTTTTATAGTACAGTTCACCACCAGTTTAGTTCAGTTCAGCTCAGTTTAGTTTTTTTTGCCCACCCCTAATCACGACACGAGTGCAATGGAAGAAGAGGAAAGACAAAAGAAAAAACAAAACATTTACGAAATTTTATTTTCCTAGACAGACAGTGCAATTAAAAATGGTTGGAATCAATCTCTAAATTTAGCAAATGTCTGAATCTTTGTCACGTCGCACTTCATCACTGGCTGCCCTTCTACAGGTTTAGACTTTAGATCTTCCACTACTTGCCGACTTAATAATAATAATAATAATAATAATAATAATAATAATAATAATAATAAAAATAAAAATAATATTATTATTATTGCCTAATTTGTTTTTGAAATTATCAATAATATTATTAATACTAAGGAAAAAAGATACTTTATGTTTTTATATTTAATTTTTATTTTGAGATAAAATGGTTGTAATATATATATATATATATATATATATATATATATATATATATATATATAATATTCAAATACACGAGTTTGTATTTAGGCGTAAAAATATCTGATAGAAAAGTAAAAAAAAAAAGCTATTAAATGATATCCTTATTTAATATATTTAAGTTTTATTTATCTAATAATGTTGAATATTTTTGTTAATAAATAAATTTATAATTTTTATAACTTAAATAGATCAATAATTACAAATTTTTTTCTAAATATTTTAGAAATAATAATATATTAATAATATCGTAAATAATAATTTATTAATAATATTATTAAGACTTGTTCTTACCGGAAATCTGCTGTAGAGATGATCCTCCGAGTAAGATTGGTGAGCCTCCTTTGCTGGTACGCTTGATGCTCCAAGATGGGGGTGGTACCTGCAAAAGAGACTCCGATGCTAAAGTTAGTGTTTGTGGGTGTATGAGTCTCGTATAAGTAATGCATGCACGTACCTTTGTGTGTATTGGGTTTTGTTGGGCCCTGGGCCCGAGATTAGTTTATGACCTAATTGGATAGCGAGTCGATGTCGCCTAGTGCGTGTCCGAGGTCACTCCGCGCTGTGATGCCGAGCTCAAGCTCGGCATAGCGGTACGGATAGTACACTAGCCCCCCGAGTTCCGAAGACCGTAGGTCGAGGAGTTAAGACCGAGCTTGACAAGGGGTCGTGACTTTTCGCGTACGCCTATTTGTCATGATGCCATGTGTCATAACCGTCACCTCGTTCCCATCACGCGTGGGCAGCGCGGTGACAAGATTGTATTTTTATTTGTTTGATGACGTGGCCTCTTTGGGCTGATGTGGTGTTTCGATGTCCATGTTTCATGGTCGGGTTGAGGAGCTCGGCAATAATGAGCTTACTGCTTGGTTAGGCTGATAAACCTTTGACCGAGTCAGCAGATTGGTGAGGGACAAGTCGACAACTCGGCTGGCCAGTACACTAGCCCCCCAAGCACCGAGTGATGTAAGAGCAAAGGGGCTTTTGAGGAGTTCCCAAATTTGTTGTTTGAAGGTTCAAATTCGACCTTGTTAAGTAGATGTGATCTCAAGGTTCAGACTCGAACTTGGCATATCAAGGTTCGAACTCAACCTTGGTTAAGAAAATGTGATCTCAAGGTTCGGACTCGACCTTGGCATATCAAGGTTCGAACTCGACCTTGGTTGAGAAAATGTGATTTCAAGGTTCGGACTCGACCTTGGCATATTAAGGTTCGAACTCAACCTTGGTTAAGAAAATGTGATCTCAAGGTTTGAACTCGACCTTGGCATCAAGGTTCGGACTCGACCTTGGCATATCAAGGTTCGAACTCGACCTTGGTTAAGAAAATGTGATCTCAAGGTTCGAACTCGACCTTGGCATATCAAGGTTCGGACTCGACCTTGGCATATCAAGGTTCGAACTCGACCTTGGTTAAGAAAATGTGATTTCAAGGTTCGGACTCGACCTTGGCATATCAAGGTTCGAACTCGACCTTGGTTAAGAAAATGTGATTTCAAGGTTCGGACTCGACCTTGGCATATCAAGGTTCGAACTCGACCTTGGTTAAGAAAATGTGATCTCAAGGTTCGAACTCGACCTTGGCATATCAAGGTTCAGACTCGACCTTGGCATATTAAGGTTCAAACTCGACCTTGGTTAAGAAAATGTGATCTCAAGGTTCAAACTCGACCTTGGCATCAAGGTTCGGACTCGACCTTGGCATATCAGGTTCGAACTCGGCCTTGGTTAAGAAAATGTGATCTCAAGGTTCGGACTCGACCTTGACATATCAAGGTTCGGACTCGACCTTGACATATCAAGGTTCGAACTCGACCTTGGTTAAGAAAATGTGATCTCAAGGTTCGGACTCGACCTTAGCATATCAAGGTTCGAACTCGACCTTGGTTAAGAAAATGTGATCTCAAGGTTCGAACTCGACCTTGGCATATCAAGGTTCGGACTCGACCTTGGCATATCAAGGTTCGAACTCGACCTTGGTTAAGAAAATGTGATCTCAAGGTTCGGACTCGACCTTGGCATATTCGGACTCGACCTTGGCATATCAAGGTTCGAACTCGAATTTGGTTAAGAAAATGTGGTCTCAAGGTTCGGACTCGACCTTGGCATATCAAGGTTCGAACTCGACCTTGGTTAAGAAAATGTGATCTAAAGGTTCGGACTCGACCTTGGCATATCAAGGTTCGAACTCGACCTTGGTTAAGAAAATGTGATTTCAAGGTTCGGACTCGACCTTTACATATCAAGGTTCGGACTCGACCTTGGCATATCAAGGTTCGAACTCGACCTTGGCATATCAAGGTTCGAACTCGACCTTGGTTAAGAAAATGTGATCTCAAGGTTCGAACTCGACCTTGGCATCAAGGTTCGGATTCGACCTTGGCATATCAAGGTTCGAACTCGACCTTGGTTAATCGTCATGGTTAATGTGCCAATACCAAAAATGTATGGGAATGGAGTTGCTTTGTTGATTTATTTCTGAGGGGTGCCTCGTTTAAACCTTCCTTGGCCAAAAACCCTTTTCTTTAGTGGGAAAAAAGGCTGAGGAGGAAAAAGAGTACATCCCCTGAATTTACAAGTTAAGAGAAATAAAATTTGAGGTGGGTGGAATTCCAAGTTCCAAATTTTCCTTTAGAGGGGTCTGTTCTTGCTTCTCCCCGTAATTGCCAAACAAGGTCGCCAACTTTAAATGTTCGTGGCCTGACCTTGGTCTTGCTTTCCTTGTGGTTTGTCGTGAATTGCCTTGCGAAACTCGGCATGCTCCTCCATCTGGATGTACCCAGCAGCGCGAGCTCGGAGCTCGTCCATGTCGAGAGGAGGTCGTCGACAAAGGCTGTCGACGAAAGGTCCTGGCTTCAACGCCATGAGCATGGAGTGCAGTGCGACCTCGGGGTTTAAGTTGCGGATTTTGACGGAGATGCCAGCGAAGCGCTCCATGAATGTCCTTAATGGTTCGTCGTCGCCCTGTCTGAGGATGGCCAAGGCGGCGGATGTGATGTGATGAGGTCGGCTCGTTGCGTATTGCGCCATGAACCGTTTGACCAGGGTGCCGAAGCTGTCAATTGACTCGGCAGGTAGCTGGGTGTACCAGTTGAGCGCGACCCCTTTGAGCGAGGTCGGAAAAACCCTACACAGAATAGCATCGTTATTGGTATAGAGGTTTACCTGTGTGGTGTACAGGTTGATGTGCTCGTCTGGGTCTGTTGTGTCGTCGTAGCGGTCGAGATGGAGAGGCTTCCATCCGAGAGGGAGTGGCGTCTCCATAATGCCATCCACAAAAGGATGACGGCGGAAGGTTGGTTGATCCCCCGCGACATGAGTAGGAGCATTGCTGACATCATGGGCCGATTTGTGTGTCGGTGCATGAGATCGATGCGTGGCAGGCTTTGGAGTCGGTGTCCTATGCGCTATTGGTGGTTGAAAAACTGAGTGCCCCTCTTCCTCGTTTAGGTGACTCGGTTGAGGGGGTTGATCAAAGGTGCGCCGTGGTAGCTGAGCGCGGATACGCTCATTCTCGGCGCGCAGCGCCGCTAGGTCTACTTCATTGGCGGTTCGCATCGCGACTAGGTCAGTTTCGTGCTTGGCACGCATGTTTTGCAGATCGGCGGTGTGTTGCTGCCGCATCTGCTCAACCTGCTCGATCATCCTTCTCAATGCTGTTTCGTTGTCCATGGTAGTTGCGTGATCTAGGTCGTCTGTTGCGCGTCTGCTATGGCTTCTGGTAGAAACCATAAGAGTGGCCGATAAGAGCTGTCTTGATCGGCCCCACAGTGGGCGCCAAATGTTCTTACCGGAAATCTGCTGTAGAGATGATCCTCCGAGTAAGATTGGTGAGCCTCCTTCGCTGGTACACTTGATGCTCCAAGATGGGGGTGGTACCTGCAAAAGAGACTCCGATGCTAAAGTTAGTGTTTGTGGGTGTATGAGTCTCGTATAAGTAATGCACGTACCTTTGTGTGTATTAGGGTTTTGTTGGGCCTTGGGCCCGAGATCAGTTTATGACCTAATTGGATAGCGAGTCGATGTCGCCTAGCGCGTGTCCGAGGTCACTCCGCGCTGTGATGCCGAGCTCAAGCTCGGCATAGCGATACGAATAGTACAAGACTAATAATATATATAATGTAATATATATATATATATATAATTATTACTAAGAATAAATATATCTACAATTTTAATTTTAATTAAAAGTATATATTATAATTTGTATTTTAAATAAATTTATTTGTTTAGCAGTTAAATGTTATTTTTAAAAGTAAAAAAGTTATCCAATATTTAACGACAACGACATAATTTTGAACTTAAAATATTATAATATAATACATTCAATATCCCACTATTTATATTATAAACATTTTAATTTTATTTTTATATGACAGTATTATACAATGTTATGTCTATGTCAATTTGGGGACAAAATTACTCGAATACAGCACATGGGTTGTATTAATTAACCGGTGGAAATTGAAAAAGATCATGCGTCAAATATGAGACAATTATTGTGATGTATTGGAGCCACCGGTGGAGAGAAAAAAAATGTTAATTAAATGCAAAATGTTTATAAAACATGTCAAAATTGATAGATACTTGTTGCTATTTGAAAATGAAGTATGGACATAAAAATTTCATAAGAAGTCAAATTTATAATATACGTGTTGGTAAATTGGGTAGGTGAAATACCTACCTTTATTTAACAATCTTTAGTCCTCATTTTTAAGAACCAAGGGACAAATATTTTATAATTTTTTTATATCAATTTACATTAACATTTTTATTTAATTACATATTTTAAATTTAATTTTTATTCAATTATATTAGAAATACGTGTATAATACAGAATAATTGCATTGTTACAATATATCAAGAAAATAAAGTTTACCACAAAGGTTGCTAAATTCAATGCTTAATTTTTAAAAGAGATCGTAAGAAGTTTAAATCATTCAATTAATTTAGTGTATAATTTAATTTTTGAGTCAAGATTATTATGATTTTTTTAATATATATAAATATATCATTAAAAAGTGAACAGAATTATTAGGATTAACCTTATCGAACTAACATGATCTTTTTCATGTCTTTCATGCCTGCTAGATAAACAATTAAGTTGGATACCAATCCATAATTATATGATTTTTAAGATGTCGTCACTTAAACTAAGAAAGTTCAGTAACACCGTTAGGTATAACATAGCTTGGGTATGGGCTTATCACGACATTGACATGCATTAACCAAGTCTCTTATGAATTACAACCTAGCTAACAATTCTCGCAATACCACACACCTATCTAGTAATCAGTTAGAGGTGTTGTAGTTCTCAACTTCATACCTTATTCCAACATCAACTAAGGATCTAGAGGAGACGTAATAATTCACTCCAATAGATAATGCCTACTCAATGAGGGTTTTCAACAAATGGGCTCATAAAGCACCACACCAATATTCACACAATGAGATATCTAACTTTCAAAAATAACCTTTCCTTTAGCCCTAAGTCAATCAATATGCCTAAATCTTTATAGCATTCTCAACATCACACCTCAATAATGGATCAACACAACATGCCTAAATATCTACACAATGGGATATCCAACTTTCAAAAATAACATCTATTATAGTCCTAAGTCTATCAACATGCCTACATGTCTATAGCATTCTCAACAACACATCTCCATAGTGTATCAACACAACATGCCTAAATTCCTATAGTACTCTCAGCATCAACACCTTAACAGGTCAATAAATTGTGTCTAAAACATTCTCAACATCAACACTTCAACAAGTATAATCTATATGCATTACCTCATGTCAATGGATATAGATCTAACAACATTAATCAATGTACAACATAATTGTACTTCAATAACTCAACCATATATATATATATTATCCTGTATTAATATACATAGACCTCAATCAAATCCAACAACATGCAATAGATTCATCTAACCTATTCATATTCACCAATTAATCATGTAAACAACAAGATATTATAAGGTAGGTTGCACTTGTTGTTATCCACCCTATGCTCGATGTCGTTGAGGTAGGGAGTCCTTTGTCTTGCCCATGCTTGGTGCCATTTAACCCATGCTCGACATGGATGAGGTAATCGTTGATCCCTCACACCTGCGTGTAAAGCTCTATGCCTAACCTTAAATTAAGCAGAGACAAGTCTTTTTCCTCACGTCCAACGCTACTCCTTTGGTGTCCGACACCAATTTAGGCAAAGACAATTCTCTCAACTCACATCTAGTGTCATTCAAATCATGCCCGATATGACCAAGTAGAAGTTATTCTCTTTTCTCATCATGCCCGAAACCACTAATCTTGTGTCTAGCATGAGTGAGGCAAAGGCCCCCTTATTTAAGCTATGCCTAACAACATAAAGGTGTGCCCAATGTGATGATGCGTTCTACACTCAACATATTCTCAAATTGACTTAAACCACCTAAAAATCAGAAGAACCAAGCATGCAAAAACATAATCCACAAGTATGCACCACATAAAGTCCATTACTCATTATATTAACAACATGCAACCATCAACAATCTCAAATCATCAAAATCGACCTTCACATGCTCAAAGCATCGATAACCCAATCTCTTTATCACACCATCCAAAATCAGCAAATACATTTACATTTTGATCACAATCAAGCAACATTCAATTCAGACAATTCAACATAACCAAGGTTCTAGCTTCCTTTACCTTGGATTCAAAGAGAATAAGGAAGAAGGAAGAAGAAAAAATTAAACAACACTGAGCTAATAACCCCGGAAGATCCTTACTAACTTCAATTCCCAGCTCCTCAACTTGAACCTTAACTTCTACTATGCCAACTAGCCAACAAGGAAAGAAAAGAAATCTAGGTAAAGAAATTTTGTCTTGATCACGTCTGATGTCACTCAACTAGAGTCCAATTTCACCAAGTTAGAGAGTTCTAAAGGCATCCACGTTCGACACCATTCAACCCATGCTTAACATGACCAAGTTAGAAAGCTCTCCTCCAACTCACATCCGACACTATCAATCCCGTGTCCAACATTAGTGAGGTGCCTCTGGCCTATGACATGTTTGATACCTTGAAGTTGAGTTTGACACAATAGTGAAATCTACACCTGGCAGAATCATGAGATTGGCTCATCTACACTTGAAACTCAAAAAATCTGATATGTAATATAGAATAAAACATATATACACATTAAACAACTCTTATCCATCTTTAGAATCAACATGCAACATACAATTTGATCAAAATCAACAATTTCAACTCAACCTACTTCATGAACAACAAAACTCCAACCTCAACCTTTAATATTTAAAATCATCCAACACAGCCACGATTTTCATGGGAATCAATCCAACAATGATCAAAATTATAACTTCCCTTACCTTCAAATCAAAGAGAAAGAAGGAAGAAGGAAGAATAAGAAGACTATCTCGAGCTAACTCAGCACGGAACACTCCAACAACTTGAATTTTCCATCTCTGAAGGTTAGAAATCTCTTTTCCGACAACACAACCCTCTTAGGAAGGAAATCTGAACACTCAAGGAAGGTAAGAAAAAAAAGAAGGAAGCCTAGTACTCCAAAGCGCTTCTTTCTAAACTCTTTCTAAATGAAGTCCATTTCTAAAGAAATGACCTTATATACCTTTTCTATACATCAAATTAACTGAATCTCTACTCAAAGGAATCTATAAACAACTAAAATTCCTTTGGAATTCCTTAATTCCTCAAAGTTTATTAGTAATACACAATAATTAATAAAATTAATCATAGTTTATAAAAATATACAGTGTTACAATATTTAGAAATTGTTAATAGAGTATAAATAGCATATTTTTTTAGGGAAATAAAAAATTGTAATGTATAAAGAAAGTTTTTAAAATATTTAACTAAAAAATATAAAAAGTTAAAATTCATGGGAAAAGAATAACATGAATGAAAATTTCAAAATTTAAGTGAGAGATACGGAAGTTTTTAATAAAAGCATAAAAGTATTATTTTTCAATTGTAATATCATATATGAAAAGAAAGTTTAATACATCATTTTATCTCTTACTGTTTAAATATATTTTAATTACATCCCTAAATGAAAAAAAAAAAGAATTATAATTAAGTCTATTTTTTTTAATATTTTTTTAATTTTGTTTCCGGAGTTAAAAATTTGTAATTTATAAAATTTTATAAAATATTTTTGATTTATACGTGAATAATAATGTAATATTGTAGGCAAACTTTTAACTCTAAAGACTAAATTATAAAAATATAAAAAAAATTAAAGTCCAAATTACAATTAGTTTAAAAACTTAACTAAAAAATCTTACAAATTTCATCGGCCAAATAATGTATTAAAGCAAAAAAGAATGCAACATAAGAATGATCTCATCGTGAAGAATAAAAACTTTATTTTTATTATATGAAAGTAAACAATAAACTTAAAACAAATAGTACTAGTCTAAGAAAAACATAATTAACTTTGGTATTGTCTGGTTTCAAATATGGTGGCTCACAATAAATTGGAGGGAAAGTGAGATCAGCTGTTCTTTGGTCCCTGGCCATTACTAATGTAGTCCCCATATATGTATCATCGTTACATTATGGAAGAATATATATATTTCTTTCTTTCTCTCCCCTAAAAATCATAATATATACCATTTCTTGTGGTCTATATCTATTGTATTGTATCATATCCATGAAACTTCTGCTGCAAATATCAGAGGTTTGTTGAGCCTTTTGAATAGGGGACATACCAACATATAATAGTGGCTTAACTCCTTTGGTTTTTCTCTCACTCAGACACACACCTCCACCAACAACACTCAAACAGTGTTGTGTTATATTGCATACCTTTAGTACCTCACTTCCTCATGCCTCAGCACCAACCAACTCCAATGGAACCACTTGTGAGCTACTACAACAATGGCAATGGCGACAGTGTCTGTGACATCATAAGCTGGTTTGAAGTTGTGTCCCAGAACGCTGGCCATGTTCAGACTCAGTTGCTGTGCCAGATTCTGAAGCAGAACTATGGGGTGGAGTATCTCAAGAAATGGTTGGGGAACTACAATATCCTTGAGATGGAACCATGTGCATTGGAATCCCTTTTCTCTTCTGTGGTTCCCCTTGCTTCACATGCTGATTTTGACCCTTATATCCAACGGATTGCAGATGGGGAGACAGCTCCTTTACTCACTCAACAACCCATAACCACTCTTTCCTTAAGGTACCATTACTTTTAATTTCCTTATTTTCACTACTTCCTTTTACTTTTACTTTTTGGAGAACCAAACTATGATTCATTATACTGCTGATTTTTCTTTAATTTTATGGTCATGTTCACTTAAATAGGAATCAGAATACAGGACATTAGATAGAGGCCACATATGCCTCTCTCTCCATTTTATTCTGCCCGATTTCATTGGTTATGTATATATATGCTCAATCCATGGTTGTTCTTGTGTTTATTATTCATGACAAGGTCTTTTTATGCATTTTGATTATTTATTTATTTGTAGTAAGTACTTATTTTTTTGTTCTATATATACTTTTTTTTTTCTGTAACGTGTTTCTTTTCCTTTTCTTATGGAATGGAAAGATCCCCTGCCACTTTCTGATAATTTTTCTTTTTTACTTTTGATTTTCTTTTCTTGGTTTGCACTTTGCAGTTCTGGAACCACAGAGGGAAGGCAGAAGTTCGTACCCTTTACTCGCCATAGTGCACAAACCACGCTTCAAATATTCACCTTAGCAGCAGCCTATAGATCAAGGTGTGTATCTCTCAACAATAGTATATATCTCCTTGTGTTTGATTATTTTAAAGCACTTAAAATATTCGTCTTTATCTTTTCACTGTTTGCAGGGTCTATCCTACTAGGGAAGGTGGAAGAATTCTTGAGTTTATATACAGCAGCAACCGGTTCAAAACAAAAGGAGGTTTAACAGTAGGAACAGCCACAACACACTACTATGCTAGTGAAGAATTCAAAATCAAGCAGCACAAGACCAAGTCATTTACTTGCAGCCCTGAAGAAGTGATTTCTGGTGGAGACTACAAGCAATCCACATACTGCCACCTCCTTCTTGGCCTATTCTTCTCCGACCAAGTTGAGTTCATCACCTCAGCTTTTGTCTATAGCATGGTGCAAGCTTTCAGCAGCTTTGAAGAACTTTGGAGAGAGATTTGCAATGACATCAGAGATGGAACCCTGGGTTCAAGGATCAAGTCACCCAAAATGAGAAAGGCTGTTTTGGAGATCATATCTCCAAACTCAAATTTGGCTTCAAAGTTAGAGGCTGCTTGCCAGGAGCTAGAAGAGGTGGATTGGTTTGGTTTGATTCCTAAACTTTGGCCAAAGGCCAAGTATGTGTATTCCATTAATTATGACAGGGTCCATGCAACCATATTTGAAGAAACTTAGGCATTATGCAAATGGGTTGCCTTTGGTTAGTGCTGACTATGGCTCGACAGAGAGCTGGATAGGGGTCGATGTGGATCCTAGTTTACCACCAGAAGATGTAACATTTGCTGTGGTGCCCACTTTCTCATACTTTGAGTTCATACCACTTCACAGGCATGAAAAAGGTTTCAGTTCAGGCGGTGATGATTTCTTGGAAGATAAACCAATTCCACTATCTCAGGTTAAAGTTGGCCAAGAGTATGAAGTTGTGCTCACAACTTTCACTGGTAATTACCTTTCTTAACTCTCTTCTATATCATGAGAAATTCTATGGTACTCTCAAATTTAAGGGTTTTGGTACATTGATTGAAGACGTGTTTGGATGTGTGTCTAGACAGATATTTAAGTAAGAATTGATCACATCAATTTTAATGAAAAAACATCTAATAATTGTTTATGCAAATTTATATCGAGTGACTTCAGATGTGTTACCGAACACACCGAGAAACTTTCATTTCCTTCTCTCCTTTAATATGCTAAGCTCTTTCAACTACCCACTCAAAAACTAATACTATCAAAATCTTTAAATTTTCCTAGTTGTACCATACCAACTTTTCTATGAGTACAACGTTATACATCACATCATTTACTGCATTTTAAATTTCTCTCTTAATTTTACAAACTGTCTTTGCATGTATCATTTCTCCTCTTCCATACCATTGCTCATTTACTTCAACCCATCTTTTTTCATTTTTATGATATATATATATATATATATATATATATATATATATATATATATATATATATTGAACATGACTAATGATCGAATTTAGATCCATGGAGCATCGGCATCTTTTGACTTTTTGTTTAGTAGTAAATGCCTTTAGGCTTTAGCTACCCTACCCAATATGTACATATGAACTGTTCATATTTCGGCAAGGCCATTTTGATTGACCTAGTGTCGTACATAAAATAATGCCCAGAGTCACTGGCTCAAGAAAGTAGCGATTAAGCTTCATCTTTGCCACATATGCAAAGATATAGCATGAACCTGGTCCTGTCTAATATCTAGTTGCATCTGACCAAAAAATATTGGTTGAATATAGCTAGATGCACAAAGGAGGATTTATGATTGAAATGCATACAAATGGCATCATGAAAGATATAAAATGCGTGGACTGAAATGCATACCAATAATGGGCATCACACCAATAATGGATAGTCCTGTGCTAGCTGTGTGCATATTTCTTTCGATTTTTATAAAAATGGAATTTTTAAAAATTAATTAGTCTAAATACATATTCATTTTTTCAGGTTAATGCTGATCATATATAGTTGGGTCAGTATACATATTTAGTTTCATAAAGGTTACTTTCCTAAAGAATATTTAAAAATATGTTTTTAATCCTTTAGAGTTGATTTCATAATTTTTTTTACCAAAAATTATATTTTACCCTGGAAACAATTATTGGTTCGCAAAATCGAGAGTGGGTGGGCATGCACCGACCAAACGAAAAACAACCCACGTTTAATATGTTGGACACACCAGAGACTTGGTTGCATTCTATGGTTACTTTCGTTGATGTTACAATCATTCCAGAGTTTCATTACGCGCGGAACAGTTTTTGTACAGTGTTTACCAGAAAGAATCTCTAGTGGGACAAGGGTTTTGTTATCGTTTATTCAAGTGAACTGAGAACACAAATTATATGAATATAATAATAGGCATAGTAATTTTGTCTTTGCTAATATATGGTTTAACATTGTAATTTAAGTTAACTAGTACACATATATATATGATGGAATTTCAGGACTGTACAGGTGCAGGCTAGGCGACGTGGTGGAGGTGGCTGGGTTCCACAAAGGGACACCAAAGCTGAACTTTGTGTGCAGAAGAAAGCTAATTCTGACAGTAAACATAGACAAGAACACAGAAAAGGACCTTCAGCTAGTGGTGGAGAGAGGGTCTGAAATTCTGAACAAAGCAAAGGGGGAGCTGGTAGATTTCACAAGCTACGCAGATGTATCAAACCAACCGGGGCACTACGTGATTTACTGGGAGATAAAGGGGAAGGTAGAGGACAAGGTCCTTGGAGCATGTTGCACAGAAATGGACAAGTGTTTTGCTGATCATGGCTACGTGGTTTCCAGGAAAACCAACTCCATAGGGCCCTTGGAGCTGTGCGTTTTGGAGAGAGGGACTTTTAAGAAGATTTTGGATAGCTTCATAGCCAATGGGGCAGCCTTGAGCCAATTCAAGACCCCCAGGTGCACCAACAATCATGTCCTCCTTAAGATTCTTAACACGTGCACCACCAAAAAGTTTCGCAGCACAGCCTATACTTGACTTCCTCCATCCATGAATATCATCAAATATTAATGTTTCTTAATTTCTCCTCTTTCCAAATTCTCTTTATTATTATTTTTTTTTAGTTTAAAAACCATTGTTATATTACATCTTAAAACTAAAAAATTATTCAATAAATATTTACAAATACAAGACCAAAATGTGTTGTTAAATTTAGAAATTTATTTCACAATAATTTCTTAATTTTAAGAACTAATATAACAACATCTACTAATTTAAGGGATTAAAAGGAATATTTACTCTTTTCTTTTCTTATATATGTTATTTTATTGTTCTCTTTAAATGTCGTTTAAGGTTTTTTACATAAATTAAAAAATGTAATATAAAATAATTTTAAATTTTTTTATTATACTTCTTTTTAATTTCTATTCCATATTAAATGTACATTATGTATAAAAAAATTAAGTAAAAAAGTAAGGGTATAATATCAAAAGAGTAAATAATGCAAATGATAGATAAATAGAGAGAGGATCAATAAATGCGAACCTAATGATATCATAGTTGAAACCAATGCATTATTCTAGTAGAAATACTTCAAAAGGCTATTGTTGTTATAGTAGGAGTTGCTCTAGGAGTATGAGCAAATTCTATTTCAAGAGGAGACATTGTGGTTTCAAAAGTCTAGAAAGAAATGGATCAGGTGGGGAACCAGGAATACTTCCTTCTTCCACACTCAAACATTTATCTGGAGGAAGAGGAACCATATTCATGGCTTGTTTCTCTCTATCGGGGATTGGTGCACAAAGTTGGAGAGATTGAAAGAGGAGGCAACGATGTTCTTCAAGGAATTAATTATTTTGTACTCAGGTAGGGTCTGAGGGGTCTAGGCGGTTAGTAAGAAGGAAGTTCATAAACCCTGCAGATGAGTTTCAACCTATCTTTTTTAATATGTTTTTGCATGTGGTTGAGGATGATGTGTGGAAGCTGGTTGGTCAGACATTTTAGACAGAAACCTTTAATTTGCAACTTGCGAAAGCACTTATGGTCGTCGTACCAAAGGAGGATGATCACCTGATAATGATAAAGAATTTTGGACCTATATTGTTGTGTAACATGGTATATAAATTAATCTCCAAAGTTTTAGTTAATAGATTGAGACCGTTCCTTTAAGGTTAGTCCACTCTAAAGTAGTTTTGTCCTTAGGAGAGATACCATGGATAACGTAATTGTGTTGCAAGAAGTGATGCATTGGATAAATAGAACCAAGAGAGAAAAAAAAGGAACATGATCATGAAGCTGGACTTAGAGAAGGCAAATGATAGGGTTGCTTGGCAGTTGTTGAAGCAAACATAGAGGCTTTTTGAGTTTTCAAAAGTCATTGTGCCTCTCATAATGCATAGAGAGTAACATCTACATTTATATCCTTGTTGTGCAAGTGCAATGACAATAAATCAATATATGTGTAAAAAATGGATAAGCACATCATACCAAATCAATTCAATTAAAAAAATTTAAACCAATTTATTTTAAAAAAATAGATTAATTAGCCAATCTATTTTTAAATAGATCGGTTTGATCCGATTTAAAATTTTCAAATATTCAATCCATCAACACCCTTAAGTTGTAGGGTCCCGTGTTTAGTTTGGTTGCTTTATTAATTTCTGTCTTTTTTTTGTGTTTATTATCTTTTGTAACAAAAAACAGATGCACTGTTCTAATTTCTAACATGTGGTCGTACAATGAAAGCTTTATAAGAAAGCATGTCTACCATGAATATAACTATTTTAATTAACGCTTTTATGTATATGTTGATAATTGAGTATCTGGACTTTATGTGTGAGTGGGGTAATAGTGTTTTGTCTTTATAAGCAACAAATCAAGTGATATTATTAAACGTATATGGAATAATTGATTCATGACTGTTTATAAGTGTTTTTAAGATCTTAATCTTTATATTCTAAACTTGTTAAGGTCATGCTCAAAGAACTAATATAAGTTCTTTTTTAAGTAAATCCTCTGTTTGGTCCTTGAATTTGGCACTTGTTATTATTTTAGTATTAGAATGTAGCAAAAATTAAAAATAGCCTTTGAGTCTATGTTTTTATTCATCGCATTTGATCCAACTCCTAACCCATCTTTGTTAACTTTAATAGAGCATATTATATGGGACAAGAAGTACATGCACATTCGTATATTCCATGTGTACGAAAACCATTTTAAATAGTTTAAGGCTAAACTTGAAGAGTTATAACCCAAAGTTGAATTTGATATTTCATAGTACTCCTTGAATTTGGAAAAAATAAAAAATATATTTGAATTTATATTCCATCCTTTGTGTTAGTTCAAATATTAACTCATAAAAGCTTTTACAAAGTATTAATTGAAATGAACCAATTTAACTTTTTATATAGATCATGTTTTCTTTAGCTTATAGTCATAGATTGAGTCAAATTTAACCACTTTATTTTCTTTAATACTTCGTATATAATTTAAAAAGAAAATAAAAAATAAATCAAATAAGATTGGTCTTCTTTGAACCTAAATTTTACTATATGTTTGATCTGTCGAACTGGATTAATTTAATTGGACGAATCAAATCAATTTTGACACCTCTAATATAACACATAAAATTACCTTCGTGTTCTAGTTAGAAGGAAATGGTTCTACTTCTTCATATTTGTCTCACAAACCCATTAACTCAACCTCTAGGACTAAATAATCTTTAGAGCTTTATAACTTCTTTATCTAGAATAACAAACTAATTTTAAAATCTATCTTGCAAGCTTTCAAGATCATGTTTCGCTTCCTCTCAATCATCTTCAACAACCTCAAATCCTACTCAAACAGCAAAGCATGGAATTGTAGGGTGGGGTGGAGATTGAATTGGAAGTTGTGATTGTGGAAAGGAAGAGGAATGTAATCTCAAAATCTAATGTGGTAAGCTTTAAAATTAGTTCATTATTCTAATTAGCGAATACCGTGAGTTCTAAAGAGCATGTTTTTAGTCCTCAAATGCAAAGTTCATGGTTGTAAGTAACATAAAGTGAAGATAAAACATACAAGGTGCAGAACATTGGTCCTTGCCGATTGGGACATAAAGGTTGTTTTGTGTGTGTCATAAACAAACTTTAAGGCAAGAACCGGGAAACTTTGTTAAAGATAACAAACATAAGTTAGCATGATCGATGGAATACAATTCTATGAACACAATTATTATGAGAATTGATTTTTAAAAAAAATATTATTATGAGAATTAATTAAAGACTATAAATTTGTACAATATAATCATACGTGCATGGATGATCAAGATTACAGGTCACCATGGTGATATCATGACCACTTAAAAGAATTCATGAGCCTTTTCCATATTATCTTTCTTATTATCTTGACTTTTAAGATATGATCTACTAATGATATTTGTTTTAAGTTATTACTTTTTACAATAATTAGTTGTTCTCACATGAATTATATATATATATATATATATATATATATATATATATATATATATATATATATATATATATATATATATAGTAGGGATCATTTTACTCTAAGAGTAAGTCTACATAAACTTATTCAATTCAATAACTCATGTTTTACATCAAATTTCAACGATCTAACCGTTCAAATTAAAGTTGTTAATGCATAGATTAAATTTGCAAATTTTTAGAAAATTTTAAAATCATTTGATACTTCATTTCATTAATTCAAATTGACAGATAATCATAAAATCATTTTATACATTGATTCGAATTAATAAAATGAAGTATCAAATGATTTTTAAATTTTCTAAAAATTTATAAATTTGATCTATCCATTAAAAACTTTAAATTGAACAGATTAGATCGTTGAAATTTGATGTAAAACATAAGTTATTGAACGTAGTAAGTCTAAGTAGACTTACTCTTGGAGTAAAAGGATCCTTCCTCAGTTCCTCTATATATATATATATATATATATATATATATATGTATGATATGATAATATTCCTTTTTTAAAACCTAACTTCTACAAAGTAGGGAAAATTTGAATTCATCCCCGACCCTTTTCAAAATAAAATTTTCTCATAAAAATTGGGTTAAGATCAAACAAATTTATACAAGTTTAAATTTACTCTTTTTGCTTCTAAATATAAACAACAACAAAAAAAATGATTTGTGCTAACTAAAAAAATTAGTTAATACCATTTAATTGCACTAATTTCATTTTAAAGATAACATAATTTTCTAAACTATCCTTTTTTGAAATTTAAATTAAGAATAAAAAAGATCATTGAAAATATAATCTCAATTAAATGAAGAGTATTTTAAAGATATCAATATTAATTAAATGAAATAAATTTAGTTGAAATTTGTTGATATTTAAAATATTTCTTTCTTCTTGTAATCAGAACCACATGTAGTAATTATTTATAATAAATGAAATTTTCTGCTTCTTATTAACCCTCTTTATTGAGGTGGAGCTCAACCCAATTAAAGAACAAGCCTTAAACCTACATGGCTTCCTTACTGGCTAGCAATGTGTTACCTCAATGGTTCATTAGTCTCTTGTCTCGTAGCCATAAGATCTTTCTTAAACTCTGAGTGTGCTTTACTCGTAGAGAATTGAGGGGTGACCTTATCATTTAATTCCACATGTGTCGTTATATCTTAGAAGAAGTATGGTGTATTTGGATGAGAAATTTTACAAATTCAAGAAATTTTAAATTCTTGGTATTTGAATTACTTTGATTTCAATTTTTATCATTCTTAAAATATTTTGTTTGGATAAGTCAATTCAAATTTATCAAATTTTAAATTATTGGGTTGAATATGATAATTTGATTCTACATGGTAAAATTAATTTTAAAAATATATTTACATGTTGGGATTTTTAAATTAAATTTTATAAAAATAAATATTAGCTAATTTTTAAATATTTAATAATTTTCAATTTTAATATTAGATAATATTTAATAATTTTAAAAATATTTTTGAATATTCAATAATTAAAAACATGAATAGATAAGAGATAAAATAAAATATATAATTGAAATAAGAAAAAAAAATGAGAAATTTTAAATTCTTACTTTTTTGGGAGAATTTAAAATTCTACTATTTCAAGGAATTTTACAAATGCTTAAATTTCAAATTCCTTATAAATTCTCCATCCAAACAAGGTATTTTACCTCAAAAAATTTGAAATTCTTCAAATAAATGAATTGCTCCATTTAAATTCTCCATCCAAACATACTATTATAGTGTGTTTGGATGGGAAATTTAAATGGAGTAATTCATTTATTTGAAGAATTTCAAATTCTTTGAAGTGAAATAACTTGTTTGGATGAGGAATTTATAAAGAATTTCAAATTCAAGTATTTGTGAAATTTCTTGAAATAGTAGAATTTTAAATTCTCCCAAAAGAGTAAGAATTTGAAATTTCTCATATTTTTTCTTCTTCTTATTTCACTTATATATTTTATCTTATCTCTTATCTCTTAATGTTTTTAATTATTGAATATTCAAAAATATTTTTAAATTATTAAATATTATCTAATATTAATTTTTAAAATTATTAAATATTTAAAAATTAGTTAATACTTATTTTTATAAAATTTAATTTAAAAATCTCAACATATAAATATATTTTTAAAATCAATTTTATCATGGTGGAATCAAATTATCATATCTAACCTAATAATTTAAAATTTGAAAAATTTGAATTGACTTATCCAAACAAAATATTTTAAAAATGATAGAAATTGAAATCAAAGTAATTCAAATACAAAAAATTTAAAATTTTTTACATTTGTAAAATTTCTCATCCAAACACACCATTAGGTTTTTCTTTCTTGATGGCTAAGGGGAAGGCCTACATATATACATGATGCATATCCATTGTCCCTCACAAGAGACTAAGAGAAGGAGGATTCAAAGATGTCCAAAGGTCTATCAATCGGCCAATTTCTTAAGGATAATATGTATTAAGCATCATGGTTCAATCTGATAAGTGATAACACAATTCATTTACTGCCTGAACCTCGTTGTCATCAACGTAGCAATCGATAACAATTGCTAGTATCAATATATATACATATATAGAATAGGGTCTTTAAAATTAAATTTCGATCATTATTAGATTTTCCCAATAACGCTTAACGGTGTATTAGCTTACAAAATATTTTTTCTGTTAATTCCATACGACCTTCTTTTCATCAGAAAAAATCTAGTTCAAATCAATTTTAGCATGTGTAATGTGCTTGAAGATTTTGTTTGGCATATTTATTTCTGACCATGCATTTCAGTCTACGTATCATTCACAAACGGTTTTAACACACACTTTTGTCTTGTCGATTTCACATAATTACATCCAAACATTCAATGGAAACATAATCTTGACGTTTATTTCCCAAATTCCCAACTTGGGTTGTGCCTGCAAAATGCTGCCACATTCACAAACAAACAAGATGTAATGTCACCATAATTATTGTATGAATAACGATATTGTATATTCTGACACACTATTTCGATCATTCATTCATTATCTTTGTTTTTTTTCTTTTTTTCTTTCTTGCCATCAATGATTTGAGAACTTAGTCAGCTCCTATAGAACAAAAAACTCCCTCAAAGAATAGTTTATATATTTACATTCACATATTTTACTCCACCTACACTAATTTTTCTTTAGGTGAGCGATATATATTTTAAAGTTTTACTTGATTCGAAAAATATATTTATTTTCTTTACACATTTTATTTTGTTAACGAAAATTTTAAAAATATTATGTATATGGTTTGTACATAAAAATAAAGGAGAAAATTAAAGAGTAATTTTAAATGTAACAAAATATAAATGTAATTATTAATAGTAGACACGATTTGATTTAGATTTGATTTGCACTGTTTTCATGTACTTCTTAGCTTTATGATTTAGCTTAGCCAATAGTTAGTTGTTTCTTTTTTAGCTGTGTCAGTTGGTGAAGTCATCCTTTGTCATCTATATAACGTTTCTTGCAATCGATCATAAAGTAATGTATACAGAATGCATTTTTTTTCAACTCGTGTTTATTCATTTTTCTCTCAGACTTTCTAGAGTTTTCACAATAATCATATTAGTTTAGATTTTTTTTTTTTACAATTCAAATCGAATTAATTCGATTATGATCTGATTAATCTAGAATGCATCATCAGATTTATCATTTAAAAATAAAATTAAAAAGTTAAAAAAATACATCAATATTTTTTCATTCTCATGCATCATGAGTAGATGTAAATGTAATAGGTTTACACTTACACACTAAGGTCATCTCCGATGCTCGAACCAATTTTAAATTCTTAAATTTCTTTTTATATGGGTTCCACAATTTGCCATGTAAGATACAAGAACTGAAGAACTCCCACCATATTTTACTCCAACGATAGAATTCATTTTTGGATTATTGAATTACTTTTCCTTATTTTCTTCATTTTATATTGACAAATAAATTAATTATTTTACGTTAAGAACCGAGTTCTTGGAAAACTTGTTCTCACACGTGTAAAAACTTTCGCAACACTTCAAAGGTAAAATAATACAAAAACTAACATTTATATCAAAGAAAATAAAAATTATCCATTGGAATTACTTGGGTGTTTAGATAAGAAATTTTAATGAATTAATTCATTTTTTTTTTAATTTTAAATGCTTTAGAGTGAAATGTTTTATTTGGATAAAATACTTATAAAGAATTTTAAATTTAAGTATTTTAAAAAAAATTTAAAGTTATAAAATTTTAAATTCACAAAAAATAAGAATTTAAAATTCTTCATATTTTTTTCTTTCTCTTTCATTTATCAATCTCTATATATTAAATGTGAATTATTTGCTAGTGCAAAAATATTTTTGGGAGTTATTCTTCGACGAAAGTATTTTTAGAGATTCTTTTAATTTCTTATCTAATTTAAAGTTAAATTTATGATATTTATTTATAAATTAAAAATTTCAATATTTTAAAATAAATTATTAATAATTAAAATTAATCTTTATCGCAATATAAATTATTTGTCTTAAATATAAAATATAATTTATATGCTTAAAAAATATATATTTATACACATTATAAATATAATTTATATATTTAGTATTTGTTTATATATATAATTTATTATAAGTTTTAGTTATATATATGATAATAATGACATATATCTATTAATTATTTCAATATTAACGTTGACATATTAATTGTTTTATTATTATCAGTATTAAAAGTATTTTTTAAATATTTGTCAATAAATTGATTTCTTTTACATTATATAAAGAGGTGACATAGTGAACTTTAAGATATAGAGAACATTATCTATTTTTCTATATTTTTCTTCATACTCACTATTGTTTTGGGCAATGTTCGTAAGACTCTAATATGTTATGACCTCAAGTGCATAGATTCATATATGATGTTGTGTAAACCTTAGGAAGCAAAATCAAATTTTGGATTGCATCGAATGCCCATCAAAATTTGTTTTCAAGACAATAACTAATGTTATGACACAATACTATTTTTTTTTTCATTTTCTAAATAATATTTTCTAATAATCTAAAAGTAAATTGTTTATCCTTTTATTGTGTTGCTCTAATGAATTTGTTGTTCCGCATAATTAAATGTTCTACATCGTTCTATTAAAAAGACTCGTGCTTTGGATGGATCAAACCCAACAAGTGATGGGAGAGTGAAAGGAATGATAGGAAAAACTCCGGATAAGATTTTTCTTTCATCATTCTCTAAAATTATAAGATGATTTTGTTAAGAGAATGTCAAAAAATATCCTTTTTTTATGAAAAAATATTATTATAAACTAAGGGATTCATTGATATGAGAATATGACTTTTATATATGAACAAATTTTTGTTATTTATGAGAAGTTAAACACTTAATAATTTATCTATGTTTATTTTAATTTATTAAGTATGTGTTACTACAAATGTGAATTTTTTTAATATTGAGATAGTGCATATTTGTATTATTCGCTTCACAAACCTTTAAAGTCCTTTAAATGAGACAAATGGAGCATGCTACAATGTGAAAATATGTGCTATATGATTGATGTTCAAAAAACTTAAAAAAAGTTACTAAGTTTCATCAATTCACCTAATTTCTTTTAGTTAGCAAGTTAAGAACCTTTCTTACATGATAATTTGTTGTCAATTTGTGATAACCTAATAAATCAATTAATTTTATTAATTTTTAGAACTTTGTGGCTATTTTTGAGAACTTAGGTGTTGAACTTATCTTGTTTTTAGAATTGAAAGTTTTGAGAGATGTTTTGGCATAAGGCGCAATATTATGTGTTTTAATATTCATAAAAATAATTTATGGTACTTAAATTGAATTGCAATTAAGGTGACATTGAATTGTACACAAGAGTTAATTATGATTTATTACATTTTATTGCATTCTTGGTGGCAACTCTTGGTGAGGTTTGACAACCAAGTTGTTCTTTTGTATCTTTGGAAAATAACTTCAACTAAAAGTTGGGGAACAATTATAACAAGTTTTTCGGTTTATAATCTAGCTAACTAGAATCTTAATTTTAAATATGGTTAATTACTTTTGGATACGGTGACTATTAATTCAGCATGTAGATATGTTTTTCCTCCTTTTTTTCAATTTTGTCATTATTAGGACTCTTGGGAGATTAATAGTGTGGCTTCTTGAGAGGTTTTATTTATACATTGAGTTAAAACCTTTCAAGAGAATTAAAATTATTATATGTATGTCAAAATGGAGATTAATGTGTGATAATAAATTTTTAAAAATAAGACTGAAAATATTTTTCTCTAAGTCAAGCTTATTGTGCTAAAAATTATTAAGGAAATTTCAATAAGTTTCTATGTTGTAAGTGATAAAGTAACATATAATCCTAAGAGCATCTGCAATGGGGGTTACTTATAAGCAACCCCTGTGCCACATCACTGCCAAATCAGCTCTGGCCCACTTTATGGGTTGCTTAAATTTTAGCAGAGTTGCTTCAACAATCATCTTAAATAATAATAAATAAATAATGATGAATCTAGTGTTTCTTAATATGAGTATGCAAAATTAATTGGTAGTGTCATGTATCTTATGGATTAAATTGGATTTGATATTGCATATTCTACAAGGAAATTGAGTAGATACCCACATAATTCAAATATTGATAATTGGAAAGTGATTTTACGCCTTTTAAAAGTATCTAAAGGTACTATGAACTAGAGTTTATAGTTTATGAACTTTCCAACAGTCTCAAAAGAGTTTTGTGATGCAAATCAAAGTTTAGAAAATGATGAAATAAGTGAATATATATTCACTTTAGGATGAGATTTTATTTCTTAGAAGTCAATAAAATAAACATGTATGTCACGGTTTACAATGGAAATGAAGTTCCTAATGTTTGAACGTATAGGTGAATAAGCATAATAGTTAAAGAGGCTTAATGGCTAATATACTATTGTTAGGGAGACCTACATATCTTGTATCCATTCATTGTGTTAGTAAGTTGTATTTATTGTGGCTAATAGTGCTTATAATGATAAGAAAAGAGAAATATGTATGAGACATAGTGTTGTCAAAATTTTAATTAAAAATTGTTATATTTCACACAAGTATGTAAAAGGTGAGAAAAATTTTGCAGATCCTTTTGCAAAAAGGATTACCTAGGAAAATTGTCCTAGATATGTCAGAGGGATGAGCTTTAAGCCATGAGTGGAGGAAAATATGGTGAACACCCAATTAGTGGTCAAATGAAGTCATATGCATACTCTTATGCACTATGTTTCTCATCCTTATGGCATTTGGTAGTGCTTGATGTGAGGTTGACTCATGAGCTCTTAATAGATACATAGTCCTTGATATGGGTGGTGCTATAGAGACGCACTTGAATTATCTACTTATGTGAGTGTGAAGGCACAAGCTACTTTCTATGAAAGACTTTGGCTATCTTTATAGAGAATTCATGAGCAACCTAAGGTGAATATACATATAAATGCCTAAAATGTGTAAAATTGTAATCATAAAGTTATCATATTTTTAAAAGAAAAAATATGTTGTGGGGGTCTCATCTTAAATCCATTAAACTCAAGAATAATTCACTTTTTGACATAAGGTGTTGCCTTACTACACTATGTGTTAATTCAATCTTATAGACATTAAGACTTAAATACAAGAACCTTTCCTTGTCCATAATTTGTTTTATCTCTCTTTCACTTTTCTGACATTAGTGAGGGATTGTGGAAATAATGGCATATAAGTGCTAATTATTTCAATGTTACTATTCATATTTTTTTTGTTAATTATGACATTTAAGTCTATGCGAAAGACTTATAATATATGTATGCTAAATTTCGTGTATAAAACATGAAGTTCATCTTTTAACTCACATAATTCGACCATTTCTTAACACTTTTATGTGATTCTTGAGCTTAAATTGAAGTCTCAAATGTCTACTTTCTAATCCAATAATCAAAACTCAATTTTATTAATCACACAGAAATAAATCACATAAATACCCAGATATATTTATGCCAAAATTTTTAGAACCAAGGACAACTCTCATATCCAAACTCTTTTTTCTCAATCTAATCAATAAAAACATAGATTAAAGCCTAATATTACTCTATTATACCATCAATTACTCAAATTCAATCTTAATTTCACATAATTGCATACTCATAACATCTCCTCATACAATTACCCAAATGCATTTTCTTAGGGTTCCCACAAGAACTCACAAGCAATTCAAATCATATCAACAAACATCGATATACAAAATTAATCATAGATAATCGTGATTAAAATTACAATTATTAGGGTAGAAGAATCATAAGAAATAGAATAAACAGGAACAAAAAATAATTGAGATTTCTTCCTTCATGCAACGTATACAACAATCCAAGGTGGGGGCTCAACCTCACTACCTAGCAATCATCCCACGCCCTACATCGCGATTACTCACTCTCGTCTGTGCTCAATGAATGATAGATAAAGGATGTGGATCTTCGGGGTGATCTTCCACAAAACTTAGGTTCTCCCAATTCTTTAGAGTGGAAAGGTAAGAAAGAAAGAAAATATAAGAAGTGTAAAAGAGAAATTGACTTCTCCCCTCTTAAAACCCTTCTTTTAAAAACTTAACTGCCTTTCCTTTTAATAATAAATAAATAACAATCAATCAATTATAAAATGTTATAATATACTGATATTCATATAAAATAATTATTAAAATCAACACAAATAATTATAATAAAATATAATAATTAATAATTAACAATATATATTGAAATACCATAAAAATACATATTTTTCAAAATACATTTAATTACATTAATAGGTAAAACATATATTTTCTCTAAATACTTTCAATAACAAAATATCATTAAAATACATATTTCTCTAGTAAATATTATGCAAAACAATTTCATAAGCATTCATAATTATTGAAATCCTCTAAAATATTTTATAAAACCCTTTTAATTAATTAAAATATCATTTTAATAATTTTAGAAAATTTAGATGTTACAATATGTATACATGCTATTGATGAGATGATTGTCTATATGCATGAAATTGACATGAAGATGATGTGTTAAGCAAATCATGTGAGTATGAGTTGAGTCAATGAGATAAAAAGTTACATAGAGTAATGAACGTGAAATATACATAATGAGCATGAGTATTTGCCTTCGAACTATGAGATTTCACCTTTAGGTCATGAGGATTTGCCTTCGAGCCATGAGGATTAACCTTTTGGCCACAAGAATTTGTCTTTGGGCCATGAGTAAAGTTTTTGAGCCTTGAGTTATGAAGTACTTGGCACCACATGCATATAATTTTAGAATAGTTGAATTTATTCAGCCCCTCATGCCTAGTCAACAAGAATATTCATTATTTATCTCAAAATGTATTACATATATATGAAAATCCTCCCCTCAAGTTTTATGGGTTAAACTTGAAAACCTCTTTCTCACAAGTTTTATGGGTGAAACTAGAAAACTCCTTCCTCAGAAGTTTTCTAGGGAAACTTGAAAATCCTCATTCACAAGTTTTTTGGTAAAACTTGGAAACCGTCCTTCATATGACCTCTCCTCTCTCATTTAAGACGGTGACCCCCTCTACAGGTCGGGTAATTCTTCTCATCTCAAGAGTCTCTATTTATTAAACTTATATCACAATCTTAAAAGAGGAAATAAATCTCTAAAATAAATACAATATATTTCAATTCTAAACAATAATATAAAAGAATCAATATCTTTTAAAATCTAAATAATATCTCAGAAATTTGAATTTGAAAATTTGAATTATTTTTTCAACATTTTTAAATACTTTATACACTTGTTATAAATGAGAAATAAATAATAAAAACATATTAAGAAGTTTAAAATAATTTTAATACAAATAAAGATATTAATTTTATTTCTTGATATTGTGTGTTATCTTCTAATTAAATGAATACAAATACTCCTATTATTCACGGCGTGGCATAATTTTATTTTTATTTTTAGATATTATTGGTTGACAAAATTTATGATGGGAAGACATTAATTTTTGGACTTGCCCCTCTCATTGCTATGCGCATGCACTCTGTCTCACAGTCATCCAAAGAAAATTTAACCCTACACCAGCATATCTTTAAAGTACATATGTAGAATGATTTACACAAATAATACTATTTTAAAATAATTTACCCAAATAGCAATTATGCAAATTTATTTTCCCAACTAGCACCATTTATTATTCACGTTTCAGAACGGGCCGTTCTAAAATCAGAACAGGCCGTTCCGGATTTAAAAATAACACATGACAAACGGATCAAAACGGCCCATTCTAAAATCAAAATTAGCACATAAAAAGTGGAACTAGAACGGGCTGTTCTGCATCCAGAACGGGCCATTCTGACCTATAAATAAAAATTTTTGTTTGATTTTCACTTATCAAATACCAAAACTCAGAGACTACCATCAAGTGATTAAATTTATTGAATATTAACATTATAAATATAACTAAATAAATTTATTAAAATTCATTACAATAATAAAGATCAATGGTACGGAAATTGAATTCATAACCAATATTTGGATATGTCTTTCTAGTGTGACCAGGGGTCTGACAATAGGAACAATTTTTTATACAATTATGTTGTTCTCTAATGTCCATCTCTGTTCTAATCCTGCTAAACTTTGGTCGACCCTTGAAAATTTTCTTGAGTTTTGGATTTGGCCACAAAGTTGAAAGAAACGTAACATCCGAGAGAAGTTTGACCCGCTGGAAGATTTACAGTAAGGCTAAATAAAATGTGGTATGATTGCGGCAAGTTCCAAAAAGGTATACGAAGGACAGTTTGGAGAGCTCCGACATGAAGATTATTGGCCTACTTACACTGGTCCAACTTTGTGGCCAAATTCAGAACTTAAGCGAACTTTTAAAGGTTGGCCAAAGTTCAGCAAGATTAAAACATAGATGGACATTAGAGAACAACATAATCAATTTCTTCTACCATTGATCTTTATTGTTGTATTGAATTTTAATAAATTTATTTAGATATATTTATAATGTTAATATTCAATAAATTTAATTATTTGGTGTTAGTTTCTGAGTTTTGATATTTGATAAGTGAAAATCAAACAAAAAAATTTTTATTTATAGGCTAGAACGGTCCGTTCTGGTTTCACTTTTTATGTGCTAATTTTGATTTTGAAACGATCCATTCTGATTCGTTTTTCATGTGTTATTTTTTAATTTAGAATGGTCCGTTTTGATATCAAAGCGGCCCATTCCAAACGTGAACAGTAAATAGTGCTAATTGGGGAAATAAATTTGCACAGTTGCTATTTGAGTAAAAAAAATTTAAAATAGTATTATTTAAGTAAAAAACTCACATATGTACGAAATTTATTTTTATATTATATCAATAATATACGTGATATACTTAATATTATATTAATTTATATAGTTAACTAGTAATCCATTAATTTAATCAATAATTTACCTGAACGAGTTGATAATCAGTCTGATTATAATAATATTATTCAAAAGTCACGTAAAGTAGGCTAAAATTAGTTAAAGTGGAAAAAAAAATTAAATGTGTTTTTTTACAAAATTTGAACTCTAAGTTTTATTTAAGAGTAAGTGAATTTCATTTTATCGGAACAAAAATACTTCTACTTGGATGGAACACAGTTACAATCCACTCAAATAATTATGTAAAATAGTTTATAAAAAGTATCTTTTATTAGACAAATTTGATGTAATTAATATTAAAATCTTTCAGAATATAAATTTAGAAGAGTTTTTGAGAATTTATTTGCTAAAAAAGTATTTTCAATAGATAGACTCTAAAAAAATATCTTATAAATTTATATTCAAACATACTCTTAAAGTACTAGACAAATTAGATTGTGTTTAGTTTTGGAATGAATGTTGTAAATCACTTTTTTAAACTTATATATTATAAAACACAAGCTTAGTATATCAGCCAGTTGAATTACTATGCTCATTAAGTCAAACAGTGTATTTCAAATTTGTATAACTGGGTTTGGTTCATTGATTGCTAAGAAAACGAGGAAATATTGAAACAATCAAAAAATTATATGGTGTTGAATCTGGTAAACCAAACACTTGAGTTAACTGCACAAGAGAAGAGCAGGACCACGTACGTTCATGGTTGTTCATCTTGCATTGATAAATAATTGAAAGAGAAAGTTGTCCTGCAATAATACAACATGATAAGATTATGAAAAGGACTATGGTATGGTCACATTATGACTACTTTAAGCTACCATTCGTGACAACACTGTCAAAACATGTTCCAATTAATCCCTAGCCTCCAGAGGGAGAAGGTAAAATCACAATTTTACGAGAATATGTGATAATAGAGCCCATTGGATCTGATGAAGAAAATACAAATTTGAAGAAAAAAAATATAATATTAATTTTTAAGATGAAAGTATTTGTAAACTTATTCAGCGTAATGTTAAAATCCACCTAATGCTGCGAATTAGAGATTATATTCATAAAATCTTAAGTTTTAATTTTGTTTGTCTTTGTAATTTTTTTATTAACAAAAAATAGTATATTAGTGGGACCCACAAGTTGGTAATTGAGTGTGTATTTGAATTATAGTAGAGAAGTTTTTTTTTATATTTTTTCATTTAAATATATTTTTAATCCTTTTTAATAAATTTTGATATTTTGATTTTATAAAAAATTATTTTAAAATTCTCTAAAATTTTGAAATATTTATTTTTAGTCCTCATTATATTATGCAATCACTTTTAGTTATTTATTTATTTATTAAAAATTTAAATGATCACCCCAAGTACTATCCACAATTATTATTGATACCATATTAATTAGTGTGTAATACCTCTAACATGTTTCACAGATTCTTATTAAAAGTAATGCTATGTATACATCTTAAAATCATCATTAGGGGGACAAAAATAATGATTTTAAAGTTTAAATGAAAAAAAATTAAAGTAATATCTTTCATGGGGACCAAAACTAAAATTTACTTATTTTACATATATTCAAAATATTTTATAATAATAATGTTTATAAATTTAAAAAGATTAAAAAAAAAACAATTATAGACACTAAAATTAAAATTCATTCTACAAACATATTTAATTTAATTTTTTTTACTTTTAAGATGGACTCAATAATTTTCTACCGACAAATCAACATTGTGCAAATGTCTTTGAAGTTAGTAACTTTGATTTTTTTTCCCTTCTCGTAGTTTCCACAAAAATAAGGGTCAAATAATGATGGCAATTTAGGAAAGAAGACATGTGAGGGAATCAAGAGATTCAAAATATCTAAAACTTTAATTAATGCTCCAATGTTGTAATGATAATAACATCGATTTAACGGTGATATATTGTTATTATAATTTTTTTTTACAAAGTTAATCAATCATAAATTGTAATTTATATAATTTTAAAAATAATTATTAAAAAAACAACATACTTATCATCTATATTAAATTTTAATTAGATAACCATATAAAATTATTTTATATTATTAAAATATTATTGTATCATTATTAAATCCTAATAAAATTAATAACCATTCTTTTTTTTTTTTTCCTGGAATAGGGTATTGTATAAAAGGCGAGATATTATCCATAGATAAGCAAGTCAAATATAGAGAATAGCAATTCCTCTTCTTAGGGATTAGAATGATTTTGCAGGTACTCCACAAGAGGAAATCACTTCTTGAAAGGTATCACCCCTCCTCTATAACTTGGTAATTATGTACTAAATTTTTTTGGAAATACATAATGTAATTATATAAAAGAAAATCAAAATGTCAAAAACAAAACAAAAAATATCACGCAAATTGATAGGTAAAATCTATTTTTATTGGATTAGATTTAATTCGATTTTATATTTAGTTTTGAAATTGATTTAATTTGATCAAACATGAAACCTTATAATAATATAACAAGCTATTTATAAAATTACTATATCATAAAATTTATTTTCTTCATAATTTTATTATTTTAAATATTTTATGAATTTATTTGTATGAATTAATTTAAAAATTATTTTCTTATTTCTTATTATTTTTGTGTATAACTTTTTTATTTTATATTAATATTTTTTTAAACAAATAATAATGGATGGAAACAAGAAAATAAAGTAAGATACATTTAACTAGTTATAATAAGAAATTATAACTAAAATAAATTAGTTAGTTTATAACATAAATATGTTTATTGTAATAGTGTGTAAGTTGCTTTTAGTTGGTCAAAATTAAGTTGAGTTTATTTTAATAAGTTAAAATAATATTGTGTATTCAAGTTAATAGGTTGAGAAATTTTATACATTCAATAGTTTTTATATAAGAGTTTAATTTTTTTAATCTAATGTGAGTGTAAAAATATATATTATTAATTAATTAAAAAATATTATTGAAATATTTTTTTTACTATAATATTATAAAAATCAACATACATGAAAATTTACAATCAGATGACATTGTAACCTTCTTTGTCCAATTTATTGTGTTTTTCAAAGTTTATTTAGTATGTCAAATAGAAAAAATCAAATAACAAATTTAATAACCCTTTTAGGTTTCCATATTGGATTAGATTATTTTTCTTCTATAAATTAATTGATCTAATTTAATCTATAAAACACGTCTAATTTAAAGTATTTAATAAAATATATTTTGCATAACACTCCAGGTTTTTTCATTAATAATATTTATGTATTTTTTTTATAATTATTAAGCTAGTTATTATATTAAATGGTTATTATTATTATTATTATTATTATTATATATATATATATATATATATATATACTTAATTTTATAATTAATTGTTTTATTTTATTATTTGAGGGAAGGGATATGTAACTAGAGTTATATGTTTTAACTATTGGGTTAAGTAAGGAATTCAGTTAAGAGAGAGAGTTGAGTCAATTTCACTTTTATGTTTCTCTAATTTTCTTTTCTTGTACGCTTGCGCTTTGAAGTATCGGGAGAATCAGAGCTCATGGGAGATCACCTTGAAGATTCACGTCCTTTGTCTAGTGTTCACTAAGGTACGGGGCAGTGGGTAATCTCGCTCTAGACGTAGGATATATGTTGGATAATGAGATTAACTCAATCTCTTTTCTGTTGCATGTATTGTAGAAAGGGAAAATTCTCAATTTATGTGTATCTTGCCTTTATGTCTTTTCTGTGATTTTTCAATGTTCTTTTCAATAATGTTAACATGTATATGTGTTTAATTTCGTGTTTTAGACTAATCTTGCGAATCTTGACTTGCTCATGAGATATTGTGAGAACCCTAAAGGAATGCATTGGGTGATAGTATGAGGAGATGATATGAATATATGATAATCTATGTAACCTATGCCTCTTAAAAGTGTTATATGACCCTTAGAATGCTTTTCTCGATACTCGTGATATGAGATTTGCATTTTATGTAGGGTGTGTGTTCTCAACGGGCACCACTTTGGGTTTGCCGAACATTGTCAAGGATGACAAGTAAACTTATACTTGTAGGTAATACCTAAACATGTCCCAACATGACAAGGAATACCCAATTTGATCAGGTACAGGCATGAATAATACCTAATTAATTAAATCGAGTACAGAGACAAGGATAGATATATACTTGCCTACACAGTACCCATACTTGTATTCACTTTAATTTTCAAAAAACTTAATTTAAAAAAAAATTTACTTGATATTTATGTAATTATTACTCTATTTTAAATTTATGTCAAATGAAATTTAACTAATATAATTTTATAATTGTTACTCTATGTTTGAAATTCTTGCTCTCTTATATTTATTTTCAAAAAAAAAATATTTGATTAACTTCTAGGAGGGTATGGGGTGGGTAAGGATATACTCGATACTCGATGAGAACAGAGATGAGGATACAAATTTCATGCTTGTCGGGTATGGAGACAAGGACAGGTATAGGGCACAAGAACGAGGACGGGGATGGGGATAGTGAAACATGTTCTCAACCCACCCCATTGTCATCCCTATTCATGCTAGGCATGAGATAATCATGTCGGCTGCTAGAGCTCCAAGGCGTGATTCAACCCGAGAGCAACATTGCTCTCTAGAGGTTTTGTGCCAAGCGTAGGATGTGTGTCGTTGGACATCATTCTACAACCTATATTTTCTTTGTTCATGTTCAGTGGATGTTAATGATTGGAATCTTTGTGCTACATATTCTAATGTCTGGTTGTTGTAAGTGAGTATGTTAATAACATGATCGAGAACCGTGAGTGAATTGAATGATGTGTTGCATTTGGCATCATGATGTGATGAGAAGTCTAAGTGAGGCTTAGCCACAATGGGAATATGAAATGAAAGGAATTGATGTACAATTGTGTATGTGCATTGTTGTAAAATGATAATACATTGAGTCTTATTTGACATGTATCACATATGCATCTTCTTTTGGATGGGTACCATATGGAATATCCTGTTAGGGAAAGCCCCATATGTAAAAACTTGGGGATCAATCCTTAGAGATAGTTGGATTTCAAAAGCTCCAATCCCCCCGTTGTGTGCATAGAACAGAACTTGTGCAACACAATTGTCCTAACAAGACCCTAATTGTATGTCCTCCTAGTGTAGAGTGTGATGAGATTGTGACCCGACATGATCTTTTATGCTACTTTGTGTGTTGTTTTATAGCAATACACCACAATTTGATTTTACTAACACCACATGCATGAGCATTTTGCGGTCTGAGTCCATTACATCGTGCATATGAATGATTCTATGTGTTGAATTTGTAATGTTTATGAGGAGATATGTTGTATTATCAATTACATTGAATCTTTCCATTTTACGATAGATTGCATTATTACCATGTTGCTACCAATATTTAGTTGCTTATCGTATTGTTGTATATGTTTAGTTATTTAGCTATATTCTATGTTGTAAGCCAAAGAGAGATGTTTTTCACTCCTTATTTCTTATATTTGTTCTATTTAGATGTTGTAGGTGAGATTCATCATGATGTTGATGATAAAGCTTAGACCTTACTTTTAGGTTCGTGCTTTGATAAAATATGACATCAGAATTTAATCAGGATTTTATTTCGATTTTGCAATGTTTAAAACATTTGTTAGTTCCATTATTATAGTTTATAGTTGACCTTCAGTTTGACTATTTTTCTAATTAGTCAAATATGATGTTTTTTTATGTTAAATTATGTTATTCTATTAAATTATGGACTCTTTATTCAATATTAATATTGTATTACTTATAATATATATGCGAGTAGAGGGTGTCATATATTTAATTATCGATCGGACAAAAACTAGCATAATCTTAATTAAAGTTAATAATTTGTATAACTATTCAAAAATAATTAATAAATATTTTTGAATTTTAATAAATAGATGAATAGTGCTATATTCCTGTGTGAAATAGTTCTAGTTACTCTTTTTAAGATTAAAGATGTATCTTCGTTCACTTATAAAATAAATTTAAATCTTCGTTAAATTCCTCACCTATTTCCCAACATTTCTATATAATTACTTAATTAATAAAATATTAAATATCTTTTATATTTTGAAGATAATAAATGTAGTGATTTTTCTAGTACTTACCTATGAATTATAATTAAGGAGTCAGAAAAAAAATGTCTAAAAGATATTTATTATATAAAAATATAAAACTCATTTAATACTTAGTTTTTAAAAATAGTAATAATAATAATTCAATAATATATATTTAATATCTTTAATCATTCGTCATTTAAAAGCTATAAATATAGTTGTCTTTTCGTTTAAGGGATCTTTCCTAATGTGTTTATAGGCATATGATATAAAAATATTAAATATAATTGAATACTTTAAATTACTTAAGATTTGAAGATATTTTGTATTTTGATAAAATAATATTTTTTAATTAACTTTTATTTGAATTTTTTATTGTGTTTTTATGAACACGTAATAGAAAAATCTTTCTTTTAATAAAAAACTGAAATAAAATAAAATATTTAATACTCTAAAATAAAATAATATATATTATAGAATAAATAAGAAAATTAATTAATAACAAAATACTATTGATAATAAATATGAGTAGTAAAGTTTTTTACGCTGACGATCAATCATATCTTTTAAAATTACTTATTTTATTATTATTTTATTAAATAAGCAACTGACATAGTACTATTAAAAAATATGATTAATTATCAGTGTAAAAAATTTTATACAGACAATATATAAGTGATTCACTCAATAAATATTATACAAACCAAGTGTTGGTGAGGCAACCATCGCATTCGTCTTGGTCCTCACAATGGTGTACTGTGTTTGGATGTGGATACGAACGCTGTGAAGAAATGACAAATGTGTGCCCGAAGAAACAAAGAGGTCCAAACATCAATGGGAACAAGCAACATGAGCCATATAAGCCTAGCTAGTAGACAGTACTTATATGGTCCAAAACATTCATCACTTTTTCATTTTCAATTTCCTTGCAGTACTCTAGACTCTTCTGGTCCCAAACCTATTTCTTTTTTTCTTTTTTCTGGTCCCAAACCTAATCATGAGGGACGACTTGGGTGGTTCATTTGTCCATATCGATTATGTATAATTTCATGTAAAGGGTGAATTCAAGTTTTGGCTGCTGTAAATTAATTTTCGTTTTATATTGGATTAGGTTAATTTTTGCTAAAGTATACATGTTTGATTGATATTCAAATCTAATATTTGAGTTTATTTTTTCTTTAGTTAATGTAAGTTCTTTATTTAAAGTTTAACTTGACATCAAAATTTATTGAAGACTTTCTTTAATTAATAGTAAAATCTCTTAAATAATTTTAAAATTATTTTTAAATAAACTAAATGATTAAACTTTTATTAGGTTAATAAACATCAACCTATAAACTTTATAATTGTATAAACATTAATCCTTTTCCAAATTATATATATTAATCGTAACTAATTATTTAAGCTACTAATATTTATATTAGTATGGATAATAGATAAAAAAAAATATTAAAATAAATGAATATTTTTATTTAATTAAAGTTTTATTATATAAAAGTCACTAGATATTACAAGCTATTTTTTTTTTCTTATACAAATATCACAACTTAATAAAATAAACTCTCATCCTATGTTCTAGACTTTTGCATCTGAATTTTTAATTGCGCATCCCATTTTTCTGCATTATGAGATCTCCAAGGGTTTAAAAATATTTATGGGGTTAGACATTTAATTTCATTTACATCTCACACAAACAAATCATATAAGTGCATAATAAATTCATACAATTATTAATACACATAACAACTTATTTAAATATTTCATTAATAATAGTTCATATAATGTAATATGCTTAAGAGATGCAGATTTTAATTCAAAATATACTTTTAAAAATTATTTTGACTCAATACTCCATGAAATTTTTCCTCTTGAGTGCTTAATGAAGTTAGAGTTTAACATCATTCTATCTAGTAATTCGGCAATGTCCCATTAAACGTGAACAAGCAAACAATAGTTAGAGTGTCAGTGCATCCCGCAGGCTACCATGACACAAAATCAAATAAAAACTGGTCATCTATGGGATTGCCCATGCCTAAACACTCCCTAGACCAGAGATTTGTCTTACTCATTCTACTCAAATCCTATTTACTATCTTTTGACATTGGTAACATAAAACAAATACCTCAATCAGACTTTCACAACTATATCAAGCTCTCTCTCGCTTTATATTTTTTCTTTTCTTTATCCATCTTGTACTGCCAACTATCCTTGACAGTACCCACTATTACAATCAATCTCTTGCCACCAATGTCTCAGATAGTAAACATAAAGAAAAAAATTCACATAAAAAAACATCATTTCAAAATTTCAAAACTCATTCTTTTCTATTAGATATTCTTGATATAAAAGTCATTTCTTATATATATATATATATGAGGAGGGTTCAAACGACACCGGTGTAACTTTAACTAAGTGTTACACCGCTCAATAATTTTATATTAATTATGAATTTTGTAAATCCAACCGTTAAATTGAAAGTTTATATCACTTTATATGTGTATATCAAATTTTGTTAAAATTGAACAACAACTTGAGGGTAATCAAAGTGTTCATATTTTAGTATATTTTGAAATAAATATATTACGTCAATTTTGTTTTATAAGAATGAAGTATCAAATCATCTTGGATTAATATAAAATTTTGTATATATGATCTAAGAGATATGAACTTTCAATCTAACGGTTGGATTTACAAAATTCATAATTAATATAATTAATATATATATATATATATATGAGGAGGGTTCAAACGATACCGGTGTAACTTTAACTAAGTGTTACACCGCTCAATAACTTTATATTAAATGTGAATTTTAAAAATTCAACCGTTAGATTGAAAGTTCATATCTCTTAGATCATATATATCAAATTTTATATTAATCTAAGATGATTTGATACTTCATTCTTATAAAACAAAATTGACGTAATATATATTTATTTCAAAATATACTAAAATATGAACACTTTGATTACCTTTAAGTTGTTGTTCGATTTTAACAAAATTTGATATATATGATCTAAGAGATATAAACTTTCAATCTAACGGTTGGATTTTCAAAATTCACATTTAATATAAAGTTATTAAGCGGTGTAACACTTAGTAAAAGTTACACCGGTGTCGTTTGAACCCTCCTCATATATATATATATAGAGGAGGGTTCAAACGACACCGGTGTAACTTTTACTAAGTGTTACACCGCTTAATAACTTTATATTAAATGTGAATTTTGAAAATTCAACCGTTAGATTGAAAGTTTATATCTCTTAGATCATATATATCAAATTTTATATTAATCTAAGATGATTTGATACTTCATTCTCATAAAACAAAATTGACGTAATATATACATTTCAAAATATACTAAAATATGAACACTTTGATTACCTTCAAGTTGTTGTTCAATTTTAACAAAATTTGACATATATGATCTAAGAGATATGAACTTTCCATCTAACGGTTGGATTTACAAAATTCACATTTAATATAAAGTTATTGAACGGTGTAACACTTAGTAAAAGTTACACCGGTGTCGTTTGAACCCTCCTATATATATATATATATATATATATATATATATATATATATTAAAGTCTTTTCTTTTCCCCCCAAAAATCTTTTAACTCAAAAATCACATTATGCAATATGCAACATGTTTCACTATTAATCTATCACTTCAAAAATTAATCTCAATCAAACTTTTCAAATATATATTTAAAACAATTATAATAGTAATATCCCATCATAAACAGTCAATCACTTCAAGATTCAACCTTAAAACATCAAATTTATCAAAAAGTACAATCAAAAACCATATCAACTAACCTAAGGTTCCATGCACCAAAACTTATAAGTAAAGATCAATACTTATTCTACAACTATATAGACATGAATAAAATTAAACATCTAATCCATACCTATTTCTCCAAGCTTGCTAGTTTTCTCCTAATTTCCTTGATTTCTTCTTTTCTTACTTTTTTTTTCTTCCTCTTATCTTCTTCTTTTCTTCCAATTTTCTTGAAATTTTAGTTGTTTACTCCTTATTTTCCTCCTTGGTTACATCAAAGATGAAGTATTTTTGGGTGTTTCTTTGGCTTGGTTTATGTCTTGTTGTAAAAGGTTTTTTTGTGAGCTTTTTGGGGTGGTTTCACCTATTTATATTAGTCTCCACCTCCATTATTAAATCTTCTAGATTTGTAGATATTTCTTGATATTTTCTAAAATTTTTAATGACATTGTGATTAGATGTCCATGTTGTAGATATGTATAGGACTTTCTAGAATTTCTTTAAATTATTTAAGTATCTTAACAGTTAAGTTTCCAATTTATTTAATCATATGGTGATGAGATGTCCACTTTCTAGAATTTTGTAGAGTTATTTAGTTATCTTAATGGTCAAGTTTTCAATTCATTTTAATCACATGGTGATTATTGTCCTTTTTTTGTATAATTTTATAAAACATCCTAGAATTTTGTAGAATTATTTAAATATCTTAATAGTTAAGCTTTCAATCTATTCTAGATTTTTCCATTTTAATTTGTAGAATTTTATAGAAAATTTTAGAGTTATTTAAGTATCTTAATAGTTAAGATTCCTACCCATTAAATAATTTGATGAGTATGTATCTACTTTGGAGAGTTTTGTAGAATTTTCTAGAATTTTATAGAATTATTATAATATCTTAAAAATTAATTATAGTTTTAATAAACTAATATCATCATTAGAATATTCACCTTCGAAATATAAGATTAAGTCTTTTGATCATCTCTTAATCATGCTAATTAATCTTAATTAAATTAATTAGAATTTGATTATGTGTCATAATTTGATTGGTTGAGACTTGTATTTTAGTTTAACCTAACTATACATTTTTATTAATTGTTCTAAGCATAATATATTGATAATAAAATTATTTATATCCTACTGAACATTTTTCCATAATTTTCTAGCTTGAAGTTTTAGCAAAATAATTTTTCTCAAGTTATATCCTTAGAGAATTTCTATAAATTTTAATTTAGAGATTTTCTCTCTTAATTATATTTATTCTTAATTTACACTCAATAAATTATTATTAGATTAAAGATTACTTAAATTTTCTTAAATTAGGTTTTTCAGATTTTACAGCATGCTCTCAATGTTGTCCAAGAAATAGTCAAATTAGATAATTAAATATATGTCACTGAATTTAGAAAATCTCACTAGATAATACTACATAAATTTCATTTGTAGTAACTTACATAATGTTTAATAAACATTTATCACAATAAAACATATAATAATTTACAAAAATTATATAGATAAATAGTTATAAAAATTAGGATGTTACAATCCTAGTGTAGCATTTGTTTTATAGTTGTTGCTTGACCAACAATCTAGTTTTATGCTTCCAATACTGGATTATTGTATTTATATATGTTTTTATAGTTATAGTTGTAGTGTCACTAAGATATTTATTTTATTATTCAATTGTTAATAAAATTTTTACATAAATACATGTATATCCAAATACAACTTATATGTTAATTCTGGATAGTTAAATTTATGTTTTTCGCCACTAATCGTTGAATTGTAAAATATAAAGACTTGTCGGATCGTTATATCAAGATTACAATGACAATAATAAGATTTAATCATTGAATCTTGGTGTATATTACCTCAATTCCTACCACTATTTTTACTATTAGTATTAAAAAAAATCCAAATATTTTTCTCTATTTGTTGTGTTTCTATATATATGTTTGCTCTTAAAAGGGAGTAATGTAACAATTCCAATATCGTTAACTAAACAATGATATTGTTGTAAAATGCCCTACCCATGATGCATAACGAAAACTGAATTGACGAAAAACGAACAAAAAACATGTGTGAATAATAGGTGCTCACATAAATAGCCCATTCTATTACAACTTACAAGTCATCTCGTACAAAAATAAAATAAAAGCCCAAAATATGTCCATTATCATTTCATTATATAACACCAGTGAAAAAGAATACTTTATGCTTCCCTTAAAAAAAATGCACAATTAACTTTAAAATAGTAGAATAGTTGAACAAATTATTTATATAAGAGATAAAAAAAAAAGTCAAAAAAAATTATGGACACTAAATCAAGAGATTTTTTTTTAATGTTATACACTAAACATTAGAGATTATTGATAAATTAATGAACAGATGGAACAAAATGCAAAATTTGTAATACGCAAAGTATGATAATTGTAAAATGAGACAGTGCACATGAAGAATAGAGGTGAGAGACGCAAATAGAAATATGGTATTTCTCTTTTTTTTTTTTTTGTGTTTCTTTGTTTCATGCGATTCAATAAATAGTTATCTGAGGAGACAAGGCTTCAATTCGTTCCAATGGCGAAACTCGAAGAAATAGACAATTCGGCGTCAAAAATCAAGAAAAGGAATCATGGATCGACCGGATTCTTTGTCTTCGTTGATTACATTTTTCTCTTGATTTTCCTTGGTTTCCTCTCCTTCATCATCTTCAAAATTATGGGCATTTGATTTCCAAAACCACATAACCAACAATTTTTTATTGTTATTTTAACCAGGTACCTACCCCACTTCTTTTTTATTTGTTGTACGTGCCATTAAAATTGCATTTCTCTCCTCAACATTTAGATGCTACAGATGTTATGTTTAAAATTTTGAATAAGGGTTGCTCTCTTTTGATCCTTTATGGCATTTTGTTTGTGTTTCAGGTTTAACTTTAAATTATTATCTTTTTACCCAAAATGTTAACCTATACATAGCTAGTTTCTAGTTGTTTTGGGTATTTTCATGTTATATTAGAGGGATGTCATTTTATTTAAATGACTTTTCTTGTAAAGTAAATATAACAGAATGAAATTACGAGTTATAGGATGTATGATTGTGCCTCTCAATGGAATATTCTGAAGAATTATAATGCAAATTTATTGGTATTGGTTAAGGAAGGGGAAGTCTTGCTTCATTGTAGATCAATGAATATCATTATTGGTGATCTTGTCGATTTTCTACCTCCATGCTCTTAAATTGAATGAATTAATTGAAGTATTCATTTTGAAAGTTTCATTATTTTTCAGGCTCTTGATTTCTTCTAGTTTTTGTAACATGCTTACTAAAGTTACATTCCAAGACGTTGTACATGTGTATGGTGCATGCTTTGGATTTCATCTACTTGGCTTACTTTTTATTTTGGCAGGATACCATGACATGCCGAATGGCAGATCTAGTTCCAAATATGGAAGATTTGACATGTGCAGTTTTGATCTGCTACTAGCATGTCATACTTGGATAGGGAGTGACATAAAATATGATCAAATTAGTTACCCAATTACAACTCTAAAGCATTGTAAGAATTACCTAATTTAATATATATAGATTCTTTCATGTAATTTGTTAACATCAATTGTCAATGTTACGAGGGAGAAATATACAAAAATAATTATGGTAATTTTTGTGTAGAGTCTTAGCATTTACTTTACATGTTTATCTCTCATAACACAAAGTTACCATGTTGGTAATTAACAAAAGAGAATGCAAATCCTATGTAATTTAGTTAACTTAATTTTATTTCACATCTCAAATGAAATATAGAGAAAAATTCAAGTCACATGTTGATAAGAAATATGACATACAAAGAATATATAAAAATGGAAGACAATTTTTATCTTATAAACTAATTTTATAAAATTAAATTAGACTCTTAAGAAACTTGAATTTTTCTTGATACTAACCTTTTAGTGAATCTATGATAACCTATCGATACAAATGCAAACTGATTGATTATGACAGCAGAGTATGTGTAGGTATGTTTCTTTCTTCTAAATCTATGATAACCGATCAATACAAATGCAAACTGATTGATTATGACAGCAGAGTATGTGTACGTATGTTTCTTAATTTCTTCTACTTTTTCAATGGTGTCAAAGGGACGCATAACTCTTATTTTGCATGTGATAAACTTGCAGTGGTTTGGTTTATTCGTTTTCTGATAGCACACATACTTTCTTTGTATTTATGTACTGAACTTCTGTCTTTCCGTATGAGGTGAGATGTTGAGGAAAATAAATGATTTTTCTGCTATAGCGAAGGTTTTAATTTGTTCTCCGTACAGTATGTGAATTAAGGCCAGTTGGTTGATTTGAAGCGTGAAATTGAAGGGTGACATAATCCGTGATATGTGTTCAGCATCAAGGGAATATCATGTCCTTGTAATTCATATCAGTTTGTGCTATTGTCAATGTCAACACTTGTTCAGTGTGATTTGTTGCTTAAATACAAAGTGTGCATTGATTCACCATGTGCTGCGTGGCCCCATACTAGTCTATAAAGTACAGATATAGGTTTAAACCCTACATTCCTGCTTTTACAAGGTATAATTATTTGACACCTTTGCTGTAATACATCCCCACTAATGAAGAAACATGTAATAATGTGCATGAAAAGAGAATATCAAAAGTTAAGAGACAGATTGAGACATATAAAATGGGACATGAAGAGGGTGTCAAAACATTTGAACCACAACAACTAAATTATTTTCTAGGCCTCATATTCATAAGCAACTACTTAATTTGAAGAGCCAAAAACCTTACATCATACTTAATTCAGCTTAAAACAAGACTACAAGGAAAAACAAACCGAAAGACTCGACAATTGGCGATTAATCCATGATGATTATCACCATATACACTACCAACGTGCACAAAGGAGCACACTTATTTATCTGTCAGAAAAATGCTAGCATCGCACTCTCTAACATTATCGACTTACTAACTACCTCTAGCCATGCATGCATTACAATCATGCATGAGTTAACTCATGGATGAACTGGTGTTGGAACATTACCAGCACTGCCAGGAATGGGAACCTCATAACCAGGGTTTGGCACAAAAGTGTCATCACCACCTGGAACATAACTGCGACCTGGTGATCCTGATCGTGGTTCTGATGCTGATCCTGATCCTGTTCCTGCTCCACCATTGCCACCAGTAAATGGATTATGAGGTGCAAAGTGATGTTTAGGTGGAAATCCTAAATGTCCAATGCCTGGAATATGCACTCTACCATCAGACTTGAACAAGAACTGAGGCTCTTTCTTGTCCTCTGAGTTTGTGTTCTCGGCAATGCTGCGTCCAGCAACTGTTGTGGCAAGGAGGATATTGGAAATGAGAACAAGGGCAAGGAAAGAAGAAGCTTTGAAAGCCATTTTCAGATATGAAAAGTGTTGAAGCAAGGAGGGTATGACTCAGATGTCTTCAATTTAATTGGTTTGTCACCTTTGTGTTGAATCTCAAGGGAGTGGATATGCATTATTTATATCATTACTTGGCGGTGAGTTAAGTGTACTTGTTGAGCAAGAGCAATGTGATTCAGGTGCATGGGGATAAAGCCACTTGGTAGTTGAACATTAGGACAAGATTTTATTACTTACTATTTGTGCAAGATATGGTCACCAATGTTATAGCGGCCAGTAAATGGAGCCCTCACGTGGCTGATTTATGCACCGTAACATTTGGAATTGTTTTGGCTCCATTCTTATGTTATCTTCTCTACTTTTACGCGTTACTTGTTACTAACTTGAGCATAACTGTGACTCTGATTAATATTGCGCCATGTACCGAGGCTCGGAGTTTGTCCTCTTCGCACACCAGTGAAGTTTTTTTTCCCCAACAAATGTTCTTTATACATATGAATTAAGAATCAAATTTCTCACTACATATTTAAGAGACAAAAGTATCCATCAATTATATTGCACCTTATTCATCACACTAGTAAAATCGTGAAAGAGACCAATTAGTAAATCATTTAATTTTCATCCCGAAGCCTAAGATCTATTTGACCTGGTATTTTTCCAGTGTTTCTTTGTAAAATTAAATAAAAATTGAAAATAAAATAACTGGGTCAATTTGGCTTGGCCCAACCTGATAGGCTAACAAGGTCGTTGAACCACAAAATAATTGGCCTATAAAAGAATAGAGTAACTCACATACATGTATTTATTCATGCAGATAGCTCTAGTCCATTCGGCAACACTCTAACAAAGAGCATTAAGAGTAAGAAGGAGGGACTATTAAGTAAATTAAAACTTTAATAAACAATATATAAAAAGTGCATGAATTTAGTTTAATTACATAAATTCTTAATAAGAGTGAGTTTAATTACTCATGATTTTGGAGAATTCAAAAATACATGAAAAGACAGATAATAAATGTGAATGAGTTTATTTTGATACAAGTTTAAAATTATTTTTAAGAATTTTTTTATTAGAAAATATTTGTTATTTTCATCAATAGAAATACTTTTAAAAGTGTTTCTATCTAAATAGACTCAATATCATGAAAATACTCTACTCATCAATTTTTTCTAAAGAAGATCCTATCAATGTAAGATAATAGATCAAAACTCTCAATGTTACTTTTATATGTTAGCAATAATGATGAGTTATGTGAGTCCCAATCTTAACTTAAGCACACCAATTAAGTTGTTCACCAAAGGAAGGCTTCTTCAAATTTCTTGTCCATTGGAATTCTAACTTTTTCACCTACACTATATTTGGTAACCTAGAAATAAGCAAGAAATGAGAGGGTAAAGATAAGTATGTATGTTTAGTGTGTAAGAAATGAGAGGTGAGAAATAAAAAATTTGTGAATCTCACTCCTTTTCCTTTTTATTTTAGATGTAAGGTTAGTTCATATATAATTATAATTCATATAAAATATCACATGTATATGAGTTTCTTCTATACGTTGTAAATTAATTATTATTATTTTTTTTAAATCGATCAAATTCAAAATTATTCTTTAAAACCTCTAAAACTAAAATAAAGAAAGAATTATCTTATAGTGATCGGATTATATATATATACCTTGTTTCTCACCTCTGCTCTATCTTTTTTACTCTGTTGTGTAAATATTAAAATTATTATTTAATACGTATAAAATTTTCAGAACCATGAAAGAACATTAACCTATATCAGTAAACATATTAATTTTTGCAGATGTCAAGTAATGATATGTCAAAAAAAAATGACGGTAAATTTAACTTGATTATAAGTTATTTTAATTTTATAAATAAAGAAGTAAATTTTTCATCTTAATAAATCAAAAATATAGTTTTTTAAATAAAATATTCTAATTAATTATCAAACTTAATAATGTTCTTAATTTGAAAATAAGCTCATTTTATCAAACTTACTTAAAAATGATATTAAATTAATTTTAATCATATTTTTCCCTTAATCAATATTCAATAGACATTAGTTATAACTCATAAGTTAAACTTGTTAATTATTATGTTAGAATTAAATTTGATACTAAAAGTGTTATAATAATTCACATAAATTATTTAATTAATTAAGTGGCTAGATTCATTATAAAAATAAAATTGTCATATATTGACATACATTATATAGTAACACAACATGTATCACTAAAAATTATTTTTATCTACGTAATAAATACAATATATATAATATATTATTAAAAAATGTGAATATAAATTATAGTAACACATAAAATATATTATTAAATTTCATTCAAAATCATAAATTAAAAATTTGTATAACTAACTATATATAAAATAGATATTTATATAACATAATTATTTTTTTTATCTATAAATTATTACTTTTATTCTATTCAATCTCATCTTAAAATAATAATAGTAATGATAAAAAAAAATGTTGACTTCCACTAGTAATTATAATTATATGACTCGTTGACCCAACTCCAAAATATATATCCAGGCATGATAATATATAATGTAAGCAAAATATTGAGGAGCCCTGGAACAGCTTTGTGCACAGAAAAAGTGTAAACTTTCATCATTGCAGTTGCATATAGACCCCAACACAAATAATGGCAGAATCTGAATAAGGTGAGTTGAAGTTTAAGAAGACAGGTCGCGCTCATCTCATGTTGTCACACTGACTGTCGGAATTCATGCCAGTTGAAATGCTTGCATTATGCTATACCTCCATTCCTTTATAATTTAAGGTTATTTTATACAAATAAAAAATTTTAATAAATTTTTCTATTTTTTATAAAAATAATTTTGTTGTTTTCTATTTTATCTTTTTTTCATTTTTGTTTTATGATAAATGCATGTTAATTATCATTTATAAATGAAGTAAAAATTAAATGAGATGTAAAGATATAATTAATAACATATCAATTAATATTATATTAAAATTTAAAAAGGAACAAAGAGAGTAATTTATAAGTGTGTGAACACAATTTTAAATATAAAAATTAAAATAAACTATTTAGTTCATCATTTTTTACACATACATTAATCTTCAAAATTATAAAATAAAAATAAATAAATAAATAAAACACTACAATGTTGTTTTAAGAATTAAATGCATTATAAATATAAAAACTAAAATAAACTATTTAGTTTATCATTTTTTACACATACATAATCTTCAAAATTATTTTTAAAAAAAACTACAATGTTGTTTTAAGAATTAAATGCAAAATTCTCACGAAAAAAAAATTAATACATGATAAAAATGAATATTTGTTAGATGAATGTTATTAATACAAAATATTTATCGCCTTTGTTACAAGACATTTATAAACTTTTCTGATAACTAACTAATGTATATGATAGCTTTAAAAAAACACACACACAAATGTATACGAGAGAACTTAACTATCTTTAGTAAAAGTCTCTGTCTTTCAATCTATTTTTTTTTTTTTCATCAACATAAATTCTTGATTAACATATTCAATTCCAATTTTATTTGTGCCAATGATACACCAACAGATAAAAACTAATTTACTTTTAAATCAAGATGAAATTTGTATGACATCAGAAAATACCCATAAAATTTGGAAGAAAAAAAATAAAGAAATCAATCATATATGTAATTTTACTTTTCCGTTAATCTCCTCCTAGTCGAGACCATAGTGCAGCTTTTAGGCCTATCATCATTGGTCACGGTTCAGTGTATGAACCTTTCAATCATACCTCTCAAGTGTTGCCTCAATAATTAGTTGACAATAATAACTATCTAAGGTTGCCCCAGTTATCATTAGCTGGCAACACCACCAAATGTCAATTTTCAACCAAGATTTGCTGGAATTTCTTAGGCTTGGAGCAAGAACATATCTCAATGAAAGTCTAACGTTATTGACGCCTTACATCATGCTGAAATCAATTACTTTTTGTGACCTTAATTAACATCAACTAAAATTGCTTGCAGAGTTTTTAATCTTAAGAACTTTTTTCATACAATTTCATAATTAAAGCAAAATGTTCGTAACAATTCTTCAGAACTGTGAAACAATTGCAAAAATCTTTAGTTTTAGGGGATTGTCCTGTTAGAGAGAACTTATTTAAAATTAACCGATACCAAAAGAAAAACTTATTTAAGTTCTTAAATCTCATGTAGCATTGTAGAACCCATCAAAAGTGAGTTAAGGCAACTCCACCAGTTGCACAATTGAAGATGCTCTTAGTTTTCTACAAGTTGATTATCCAACCAAAGAGCACCAAAATGATACCCCTTCTAGAAAAAATTTCTTTCTTGAATTCAGTGTTGTGCCAGGTATTACAATAAACAGCCCCCATGAAGCCAACAAATTCAAGAGTTTGGCCTTTCCTCAGAAAATCTAGGAAGCTGGACTAGTGAGTTTACACGAGTGACGCCTTCCAAACCTGACCAGTTTTGATCATCAGTTGATGATGTTCCATCTTCAGCATCAACAGGTGGTGCTCCATTAGTCTCATTTTCTTCTGAGGATCTTACAGTGAAGTTCCTCTGCAATGATGGCTCAGACTTTTGTCCATCATCTGACTCAATGGGGTTACCAGAATGGTTGCTCTGGATGGTGGCAGAAGAAAAGCCTTGTTCATCATAATCAGATTCTGAGTCCATTTTCCCATCCAAAAATAAGCACACTACAGCACAGTCATCCATCTTTGAAGTAGGGTACTTGAGTTTCCACTCCCTGGCAGCAGAATCTACCAGAATCCTCGCCGCCGATGATCTTGTTGGTGCTGAAGATACTATCTCAACCACCTCCTCATTGCTTAAAACATCCCACACCTGAACGAAACGTGAGACAATCAATAATATGGTGCAAAACGTCCACTTTTCTTATTTCACACCACTTCAGGAAGTAAAAAGAATTTATTGACTATATGCGTTTCCAGATTATATCATTACAAGGAACAATATTAGTAGAGAACAAAAAATTCTCTATGGGTTGTATTTGACTTAAACCCGGTTAACGATTCTGATGCTTTTCAAACAGACCTGTACATGACAGAATTATGCATTATGAAAAGCGTTGCAAAACACATCAGTCATGTACTATTTAATGCTAAAACATATTTCTCTCACAAATGAAAGTAATGTGTATATTTCGCAATCCAAAGAGTGGCCAGCTTATTATCAACTCATGCAAAATCAGATATCAGCATGTCACTCTTATAACATAGCCAAACCTGGCAAAATGTTCGTGAAGATTTCATGCGTCATTCATTCAAGTGAAGCTCTAAAGATTCCACTGAGCCAAATTCAAGCAAACCAATTCCAACCCCTCACCCCCACGAAAAAAAAAACAAGAAAAAGAAAACATGAATAAAAAATATTAAATAAACAGCAGAATGAGAAAGAGAATTAAGAACAGAAAATTACAATTAGTTAGCACACTTTTGGCAAGTTACTTGTTTCATCATATTGAAGAAAGCTTATCACTTCAAATATACCATTGTGTAAATGTTACATCTTGAGGGGTCAAGAAGCTAGGTAATCCAACTGTTACTCTGCTAATTGACAACTGGCCAGGCAAGTTAATATCTCTGACAAGATTGTTAAAAATTCTATTTTCTAGAAGACACTTCTCGGTTTCCTTCCTATTACCATATGGTTAATGCTCTGCTATAATTCATTACTAAGTACTAATCACTAATCTAATTTTTTTCCTACATTGATCACTTTTGTATTTCACTGCTACATCTTAACCTAGTATGATAATTTCTTCATGGCAATCACAACGCCTGACTAACCAACAGAAACTAACTTCAAAATTGCAAAGTAATATTGATCAAACAACCAAAAAAATGGAAATGAGATTGAAATTCTTACCCCATCTGAGGCAAGAACAATGAACTGATCTCTGTCTGTAAGCAGCCGGTGAGAAAATTCAGGTATAGAAATCACACCATACTCTTTCAAGCAGAAATCTCCAAATGCTCTAGCCATTGCTAGTCCTGGTGCATCATCAAAAGGCAACCACACCCTAGGCACTTCAGGCTCATCTTGTAAAGCAAATACCCTACCTTTGCACCGCTTAATTCTTTCTGCTTCCCCTATAATAATTTCCAACCAATTTTGAATTTAAGTTAAATCTAGACAAAAGCATATATTCAGAAGAAGAGAGGATAAATGGTAATGGCAAATGACACACTTGGCAAATCAGGCTTCAAATCAACAGTCAACTGAATAGCCACCATGGAGTCATTGCTATCCTTGGATCCCATGATTGCCCGGGAATCACCAATATATCCCATGAACAGATTTAAACCCTGAAAAGATAAGAAATTAAGAAAACTGAAAAAGAATGGGAAACATAAATGTAAATGTTGCTCTTTGACTATACCTGCTTCACTATAGTCACAGCAGTGCTCCCACTACAGAAGCAATCCAGATTTGGATGAGACCTGAGCTCCTTGTCCATAGCCTTGTAAGCCTTCATGAAAGCCTCTCTCCACGTAGAGTTCAGTTTATCCTCAGCAGAGCAATCCTTCTCAGAGTCACCACCCTCAGGTTTTACATTCCCTTTGAAGCAAGTTTTACCTGAACCATTTCGCTTCGATTCACAAGAATGCAAAAATGAAAGCAGTTTAATCGGCAAGGCATCCCTCACTTTGCGTGCAACAAGATGACCATGTGGACCGTGACCATCAAAGACACCACAAAAGATTGTATCTTCAGACATGAAATCCTGCACAAGCACAGATCCAAAATAGGATGTCAATGTCTAAATTAAAGTTTGTCTTCAATAAGATCACATTTTCTCAACAAATGCATGATTGGTTTAACTTATTCTGGAGAAACAACTGCTTATATCGGGAAAAAAAACCCAAGTAATTTTGATTCTAGATCATTTAAAAAGAGTCACCATTTATCTCTGTACCAAAGAGTGAAAGAGTATTGAGAAAAACCTGACATTTTGAAACAAAAAACAACTACTACTCCAAAATTAAACACAGTTCAACATGAAACAAAATGAACATACTTACTTCCCACACAATCATGGCATCCTGATTAATGCCCTTGCGGCCCTGCTGTGTAAATATGCACGAACCCCGGCTCTTTCCATTAGTGAAAATTCTGCTAGGCAAAGATGGCAAATGATGAAGAGAAATAACATGATCAGAGAATGTTCTCCTTGTTCTCTTTTGGCCACAGAATCCAATTTCTAAGCAAGATGGAGACACCATGTCCCCATTGCTCTTGCTGCTACAAGTACTCTTACTGCTTGTTGAGACACAACAACCCATTTGTTCAGCTCCAGAATGCAGACATCTGATGAATATATAAGGTCAAGTTGCTTCTTTTTTCAGTGTAGATCTGACATCAATTGCTGAGATAGCAAGTCTGGTCAACTAAGCACACAATCCTGATTCCAAATATTCTCTCAACTCAAAATATAATCCACTTTACACCTCAGAAAAAAACAAGGGGGCTTTCCTTAGCAGTCAAATTCAAAATATGCTGAAAGCTATTTGAACGGATAATGAAACCAGCTGAAACACAAGAAAACAGGTGGCTATAATAATTAATATAGGGTCTCGAAAAATCTAGCCATTGCAACAAGTAAAAGAAAAGAAAAAGGGAGAAAAGCTCAGCAAAACAAGTTATTACATGAATAAAAAAAACATCCCAACATGTGAACAATTAATAGAATATACTAAAAAACTGTCCAAACATTGACAGCTTCGAAACGAAGACTTTAAAATAATTTAATCTCTCTACCAAAAAAAATAATTTAATCCAGAAAACTCGCATTAAAAACTGAACCAAACAAGAACAAAATAGACCATGTCGTATTTTCATGTTTCAAAGGGTTCAAGGCCCCAAAATTTGTGTCTTTTTCTTTTCACTAAACATAGATCCTCATTAGATCAAATAAATATCAAGGTCAGTGATCTCCAATTGCAAGCCTCAACACACAACTGATATATTGTATTCAACTTTCTTGCAGAATCATCAAAAAAGCTTCTCTCAAACCTTCACTTTCTCAAATTTAAAACAACCCCAGAATACAAAAGTAGAAAAAAGACTAGTAGCAGAAGGAGAAAATAGGAAGAACATGATTTAAAAAGGAAAAACCTTTCTGGCTAAAAACATCAAAAGCATAAGAAAAATAAGAACATATGAGAAGCAAAAAAAACACAATTAATGTACTTGAACTCACAAATCTGAAGGGAATGAATACACAAGAACAAGAGCATTTAGCTACAAAATATGTTTTTCATGTCCTTTTCCTCGTTTACCTCCGTAAAACAAAGCAAAAACTTGGAAAATGAGGCAATGGCCAGTTCAGAGAGAGAGAGGAGAAAAAAAAGTGAGTATAAAGCAAGAAAATGAGTACAACTACGAAAAAGTCTGGTTTCCCACTACACAGAAATACGAGAAGAGATAAAGTGAAAACCCCAAAAGCAGAAAAGGACGAAAGAGACTACAATCTCGTCAATAAAGAATCAAAAGAGAGACCAAAAGAGAGCATAGGAGATCAAGTAAACGTTACGTAATTATCATATATACCCAAAAAAAAAATAGTAAATTAACAAATGACTAATTGTCCCCATGAAAAAATAAGGGTCAAACCAACCAAAAAAAAAAAAAAAAACACACACACACACACACAACGTAGCAGAAGAAATCAGATAAATGTGAGAAAACCACCCCGAATATGAGTAGGAAAGAGGTGAATGTGGCATAGAAAAAATAAAAAAGTAAAAATAAAAAATTCACATCTGACATGACACCACCGAAAGCATATGCAGAGTGAAGAAAACGGAAAAATTCTCTTGAATTTTGAGAAACTCCAAGAAACTGAACCAGCTTAATACAAGTAGTAACATTCACAACAAGTGAGTGCGAGTAAGTAACAAAACTGAAAACCACCACATAACCAAAAGGAAAAAAACCACACTTTAACCATCTGTGGTTAAAAACTCAGCCAGAAGACAGAACCTAAAACCAAAAAGGTAAAAACCCAAAAGTAAAATAACCAGAAAGCAGAGCAAACTAAACATGCAGAGATGCGGATCCTCCATTGCCAGCTAGACAAAGCAAGCAAGAAAATAAACTGATACCCACTAGTTAGCTGACTAAAAATGAGTACCCAAAGAAGAAAAAATGGTAACTTTGAGAGAGAGTTGAAGTGTGGGGAAATGGAAGAAGCAGAAGATCGAAGATCCATTACCTTTTTGAGAAATGAGAATGCAGAAAATTAAGGTTGTGGATGAGAGAGAGGAGAGAAAGGGAGTGAAAGAAAGAGAGCGTTTGAGTATTAATAAGGAAAGGTGGCGTGGATTGATGGGGAAGGTGGTGGTGCATTCATTGCAAAAGCAGAACACAGCACAGCATAAAGAAAGAGAAAGAGGGTAATAAAGGAAAGGATGAAGACAAAAAGAGAAATCAAACTTGTAAGTACTGAACAGTTATGCCTCAACTTGTATAATAGGATTCAGTTTCATTCTCCAAATCTTTTATACTTGCATCATACACATATTTTCTTAACCAAGATGCACTTTGTATTTTCACATATTCGTTCAATTTTTTCGCTCTTCTAATGGACAGGCACGTGTTATTATATAATATACGACCTTTCATTGGGTTGCATAATTAACTCAAAATACTGAAGCTTAGAGAAATATCTTGAGTTCCATAGAATAATCATATAACCTGGTTATTGCTTTTTAAGAAGAAAAAAAAAGAGATATTTTCATTTACATTTTGTTATCGTGTGTTTGGGGGGCTAAAATTAGTGTGGAATGTAGAGAAGGAAGAGGAAAATGAAATGACATTAAAAAAATATTCATGATTGATAGAATAAAATTAAGAGAAATTTGATTAATTTGTGTGTGGGTTCTACATTGAATTTCTCACTTCCAAAATCGCGAGGATTCAAGAGTAATTAATACACATGTGAAACTCAAGTGAAATTAAGTGAAAATAAAGAAAAATTTAAATTGTTTGGTTTGTAAAAATAACTGGAGTAAGAAATTAAAAAAAAAATGTGGAACTCATCTTTTATTTCTTAACAAAAGAGTATAAATGAGTAAAAGAAGTGTATTTTTTTTCTTAAATATGTTTTTAATATTTGTAAAACAAAAGCTTTGAAACTTTGTTTTTATTCCATATTATTATATGACACGTTAATATAAGATATTTTTAAATTTTTTTATTAATCTTTAAAATAAATATTATTCATATATCTTAAAAGATTATTAGAGATTGAAAATAGTCACTTTAAATTTTAGAATGGTGAAAATTAAATAAAAATATTTTTACAAGAACCAAAATTGATTTTTGCTCATTTTAAAAGAGATTAAAAATAATGTTTATAATTTTTAAAATTAAAATTTACTTATTTTATAACTACTAAAAATATATTTAATTTATTTTTTACAATTTTGGTCGTCTTTTTAGTGGTGCTTAAAATTCGCCACCAAAAGCTTGATAGAAAACATTGTGATCAATTTTCAAATTGCTATAATCGTTTGTGCACTAGAGCAACAATGGTTTTTCTCCCATTTCTCTCTTTCATTATTTTTTACTTCTCTTCAAAGAAACACTTATTTTTACTCTTTTTTTTCACCCATCCTAATTCTCTTCTATTTTTTCCATTCTATTAAACAAACCGTCATTATTTGAAACTGTCTTAAACATAATGTTATAAAAGAATTATATATTGTGAACAACAAATAATACATAATATTAAATTAAAAATAAAATTTTTAGAATTTGATTAAAATAGATTTCACTATTATTTAATATGAATTGTTTTATAAAAGAGTAAACATCTACTTTGATCCTTTGAAAGACAATTGATAAATCTATGAAAGATTTTTACAATATTTGGGTCCCAAAGTTTTAACTTCCTTATACAAGTTAATTTTTTTGTTATACTCGGTTACTAATTTTGTTAGTTTTTTGGACATAGCAATGACAAATTGACACCTATTCTCTCTCTTAAATGATTATTCTTTTCTAATTATCTAATATGAACCACAATGCAAGATGTTGGTAAAGGATGTCAACGATGCAAGATGAGTACAAGTATTAGTCCCCTACTACCCAACTTGCCATATAAATACCGATCACATATTCATCCCATATTCGTGCAGGTATCTGTTAAGTGAATATTCACATATTTTTTTTCAATATTTGCATATATTCGTGAATATTTATTGTTAAAAAATATTTTGAAAATAACATTTTAATAATAATTACTATTTAAATTACAATTTATTATAATAATTTTAAAAAAATAGTTCAAAAGAATAAACTTAAATTATTTAAATATTACACACAATTTTATTAATAAAGATTTTTTGATTTAAAAATTAAATTTAATTATTAAAGTACTTCATTCCCTATAAGTTTAAATAAATTTAATATATAATTATGTAACTGAATATTAACGGAAACTCATGGATACGGATACTATAATACTCTTACTCATCTATTAACATACAAGTATAGAAAATACTCGTACCTGTTATCTGAGGTACCCATTTTGAATATCTACTTTTTACCCATAATAGGTATTTTTCACAGATGTCTGTGGGTACAAATTTTTTGACACCCTAATTTTGGTACTTTCCAATTAGCAACAAATATTTTTTCATGTTTAAGTATTCTAGTCATGAATAATATAGTTAAAATGAAAGGTTGTTATTAGATTTTGTAAGGTTTCTTGTAGTTGAATTTTTTTTATTTCAACCATTTTTTATTTTTTTCGCTTGTTATGACTACAAGTGTAGGATTGTAAACCCTGAAATATTGAATTTGGGGTTTAGCAAAATGAGTGATTGTTCTTAAATATCTCAAGTAAGGATGTGTTAATCAAATATGAGTGTTTTTATCATATTTAATGAATTGCAAAACTCTTCTAATAGAAGTGTTGAAAAACTAAGTGATAATGGTCATCTATATTATTTTGGAAAATCAAAATGAGAGTGGATGAAAAGAAATAAGTCATCAAAACATCACTTCAATTATTTTTAAATAAAAAATAAATAAAACCTTACTTTACATCTAAATCTATCTAGTTTTTATAGAGATTCCCATATGAAATTTGTTTCTTTAGACTAACCAAAGAATGGAAGAATTATAAACATGACAATGGGTAGGGTCGATATGAGTTTTAATATCTTTGTTCTTGTTTCTGTATCTTATATTCATTTTTGTCCTTATATTTAATAAATATGAAATTTGTGTCTTATTTTTGTCTCTATCGAGTATTGGATATATTTGTAATTATAAAAAATTAATTAAATATTTTGTTGACAAAAAAATATTAAAAAACCAAAACTTTCAACATAAAGTAGTAATCACGAAATTACATTAATTAAGTTTCATTTGAAAAATTTAAAATAGAATAAGAATTACATAAATATCAAGTAAATTCTAAAATAAATAAATAAAGTTTTATAGAAATTTAAAGTGGGTATATGTGTATGTGACATATATATATATATATATATATATATATATATATATATATATATATATATATATATGAAGAGGGTTCAAACAACGCCAATGTAACTTTTACTAAGTAATATACCGCTCAATAATTTTATATTAAATGTGAATTTTATAAATCCAACCATTGAATTATAACTTCATATCACTTTATATGTTTATACCAAATTTTGTTAAAATTGAACAACAACTTGAAGGTTATCAAAGTGTTCATATTTTATTATATTTTGAAATGTATATATTACATAATTTTATTTTATAAGAATGAAGTATCAAATCATCTTGAATTAATACAAAATTATATATATATATATATGATCTAAGAGTAAAGAACTTTTAATCTAACAGTTGGATTTATAAAATTCATATTTAATATAGGTTATTAAGCAGTGTAATACTTAGTAAAAGTTACACCGATATCGTTTCAACCCTCTTATACACACACATTCATCCCTATTCCTATACTTGATTTAATAAATTAGATATTACTTGTATTTATTTCTGGTTAAATCAAGTGTTCTTTGTCAATATTGAAGGGAGTTCAAACATTATTAGTAAATATGAATTTCCTTGTCATTCATTAAAAAAAAAAATCAACTTCACCTTTTTTTGTTGCATATCCTTGATCAAAGCAAACATACCGTGGATTAAAAACATTGTTAATAATAATAATAAAGGCAATGCTTTAAGAAATCATCGCTAATTGTTATAATAAAACAAATGATTAATTATCTTTTTGTCTCTATATTTTCATTTTTTTTAATTTCTATTATTAGAAATAGTACGTTTTAATTCCTACACAAATACATTTTTTTTAAATCAGTCTTTATCGTTAATTTATGTCTATTTTCATTTATTTGTTGTTAACATTTTCATGACGAGGCATGAAAATGTTTACTCAACTCTATGTGATGATTGATGAATTGGAATATGAGTTGTGCCTTTAAAATGGGTTGTCACATGTTTAAATCTTGGAGGCCTAGTCCTCCAATAATAGTAGCATAAATCATGATCGTTTAGAAATGAATATTACAAACCAAGAGAAGATATATAAGATTTATAACATGAGACAATATCCCACATTAAAAAATTAATAGATTTCAAGGCCACATAAATAATATTAAAAATAATAACAACAGAGACTAATTTTAAAAAAAAAATGCTTGTATAGAAACTTAAACTTACTATTTCTAATAATAGAAATAAAATTATAAAAAAAAATCGTGCAAGTGTATATATATATAAGAACTAAAAAAGTGATTAAGCCTAAAATAGAAACACAGCTAGCTACTGATGCAGCACCAGAGAATACTCTTCTTTTTTTTTTTTTTTGCACCATTTCTTGGAATAACTTTTTTTCCCCAAATATATTCTTTGATAGACAGTCAGAGACACAATGATGAATTCAATTTTCTTTTTAATAATAAATAGTCTATAATATTTTCATATAAGTAAAATTATAACAAGTTTTTTGCCAAATACATAATCTCAGGACAAAATAAATCCACAGTATTTATATGGACAACACTTTATTTTTTTTTAAATCTTCTACACTTTTTTTTATAGTTTTTAAATTCATTTAAAAAATGGGAACAACACTTTTTTTTTATGGGAAAATTTATTTTATTAAATATATACAAGTAAAAAGTAATATTGTGAAGACAAATTACCCCATTCTCATATACGTGCATTAGCATTTGTTGAAAATTAATTTCTTTTGAAGTATAAATTACTTTGTCTCTTCCAATAATGCATTTTCTATTAGTATAACTTGAAAATCAAACATCATGTTGGATGAGCTCAATTATGTAACTACTGTAATGAATCATCATGTTGGTCGTTGGAATTTTATGTTATAGAACTGCATAGTGTTACTTGCACGCTGTAGTTTATAGTTAATTTTGTCTTGTGGTATCATTTGTCTCATGCATTTACATCCAGCAACAACTGCTAAAGTACCATAATTCATTTTTGTTTCAGCTGGTATATATAGTCTGCTAGTACATGTGGAAACTATTGAACTAGAAGCAACACGTATAGGCATCACTAGGGGTGTATGCAGATTGTGATCAAATTTGAATTGATCTGTTATTTCATCTGGTTAAAATTTAATTGGCCAGATTGAGTTAGGTTTATTTATATATATATATATATATATATATATATATATATATATATATATATTAAAATTCAATTAGATTAATATAATTAAATTTATTTATTTTTATAAATTTAAATATTTTATAATAGATGTAAATAATTTGATATTTTATTGAAAATGCAATGTTATCAACTGATAAAATAAATAATAATATAAACTAAATTTTAAAATAAATTTATTAATTTGTTACATTATTATTAGCTCAAACAATCAATATTAATACAAAATTAAATTTAAAATAAATATATTATACTGTTATCAATCCAAAAACATAATATTCATTATTGAATAAGAGTGACAAAGAGTTTTGTCCTCCACAAGTGATCACATTAATTTTTATTTATTTATTTATTATTATTATTATATGATCGAGATCGGGTTGGATTACGAGTCAAAAAAACACAAAATATATTATCCAACCTTTACAATATTGAGTTTTGATTGAGTTAGAGGATTTAACTCAAACACTAAAAAATCTAATTTGAACTTGCTAAGTCAGTTTGGATCATATATTAGGTTCCTAAGTTATTTGTATTTGCTTGTATCTTTAGAGATAACTACTTAATGATTTCATCTATTTTCACAAGTTTTTTAGGTTTTAAAAAAAATTATTAATAACTTGTAAAAAAAAATTAAAACAACAACTATTTGATAAATAACAGGTTAAAACTCTATTTTGGTCCCTTATAATCTTTTTTTGTTTCAATTTAGTCCTTCATTAATTTTTGGTCTCAAATTAGTCCCAAATTAATTAATTAGTTTCAATTTAGTCCCAAATTAATTAATTAGATTCAATGTGGGACTTCCGTCCAAATTATTTAAACGGAGTTAACTTTTGGCCACGTGGATGCCACGTAGATGCATACGTGGCATCCACGTGGATGAGAAAATTCTTTTTAATACACCTGGACCCGGAAACGGGCCGTTCTAAAACTGGAACGGACCGTTCTGGTTGCAAAATTAAAACACCACCAGTGAAGCAGAACGGGCCGTTCTGCTTTCAAAACGGGCCGTTCTGGTTTCAAAACGGGCAGTTCTGGTTTCAGAACGGCCCGTTCCAGAACTGTGAATAAAATATTCTTTACTTAATTGTGTTTTTGATATTATAATTATGCAATTTTGATCTCTAAGATTTTAATTGAGTAATTTCAGTCCTTAAAAGATTATAATTGTGTAATTTTAGTCTCACAATTTTTAATTGAACAATTTTAATCTCTCAAATATCATAATTGTGGAATTTTAGTCTTTCTCATTAAAAATTTAATAATTTTAAAATTTTAATATATATATATATAATGTTTTAAAACTATATAATTGTTTGTTTATTTAAATTAACATATTTTTTTTAATGTATCAAATGATATATATTTATTATTACTAAATAAATAAAATTTATATATTAACGTTAATTTGAATAGATAAATAATTATTTAATTTTAAAATATTATATATATATATTAAAATTATTAATTTTTAATGGGAGAAACAAAAATCATACTATTATGATATTCGAGGGACTAAAATTGTTCAATTAAAAATTGAAGGACCAAAATCGCGCAATTGTAATTTTTTAAGGACTAAAATTATGTAATTAAAATCTTGGAGATCATAAAACTGCACAATTGTAATACTTGAGAGATAAAAAATGCAATTAAACCAATATTCTTGATTAATTTTATTAAAAAATATAATAATTTTGAAAAATATTTTTTTATGGTAAAAATTTTAAAATTACTTATTTTTATAAAATATAATTATCTTATAAATAGAGTAATAATTTTTTCTTTCTCTTTCTGTTTGAAGAAATATTTAAATATCACTTTATAATTTTTTGCAACTTATTTAAGATTAAAATAATAAAATGATAAAAATTAATAAAATAAACATAATAAAATAAAATATAAAAAAATATTAATATATTTATTTTATTAGATATAATAACATAATTAAAATATAATTAATAATATATATTTTATAAAATTATTAATATTTTATATATAAAAAAATAAAATAAAACCGGAACGACCCGTTTTGAAACCGGAACGGGCCGTTCTGGTTGCATTTTCGGTGTGTTAATTTTGCACCTGGAACGGGCCGTTCCGGATGCAAAATTAACACACCAAAAGTGCACCCAGAACGACCCGTTCCGGTTTCAGAACGGGCCGTTCTGGGTCCAGGTGTTTTAAAAAAATTCTCATCCACGTGGCATCCACGTATGCATCTACGTGGCGTCCACGTGGCCAAAAGTTAACACTGTTAAAGCAATTTGGACGGAAAGTCCCACATTGAAACCAATTAATTAATTTGGGACTAAATTGAAACCAATTAATTAGTTTGGGACCAAATTGAGACCAAAAATTAATGAGGGACTAAATTGAAACAAAAAAAGATTATAAGGGACCAAATTAGGTTTTTAGCCATAAATAACATTAACTTATTAATTAACAGTAATTGAATATATTTTTATTTAAAAGCTCTTTGTTTTACTTATTAAAATATATTTTTCATAAAAGGTTCTTTTAATTCCTTCATTTTTTTTGCCATTATCACTATTCTTTTTTTTTTTTTAACTTTAAATGCGAGTATATTCCTTTTTCTTCTTCTATTAGGATAAAAGTATTGGAATTTTTCTATCAATGCTGGTGGGCTACAATGAATTATATATTTTTATTTTTCAATAATTAGGTAATATAATGATACATATAATGATACATAATCTCACTGATAAGGTGATCAAGTATAATGAGTATTAAATACCTTATTTTAATTTGTATGAAAAGTATTATAGGTCTAACCTCAAAGTCTATAACTGATAGTTCCTATGGGCTAAGATTAATACATAGCGTAATTATGTTTCCTTTGTTGTTACTCACAACTACAACTAATTATTTTTTAAGTTTAACCCATTGAAAACCTAAAATATTAAAGGGTGTGATCAAACAAAGAAGAACTTAACTTTTATTGCAAGAAATTTAATAATGCATAGAGAATTGTCAAAGTTACATCTGCTGAAGTCTTCAATCAAATATATATAATTTAATTTGATATTATAAATTCATATAAAATATGATGTTATATTGATGTGTTTTTCTTATAAAAAAAAAGTGTAACGACCCGCGTGTGGTAGCCACACTATGTAGAATTACTATTACTAGCAACAGAAACTAAATTACTAGAACATATTAAGGAAAGAAATATAACATACATATATATAACATAAGTATATGCGTAAAACAACCAAATTGATATAAACAATATATATATACATGTATACAGTAATCCTAATTAATCCTACATCCTAGTACCGATCGAGCACACCTATATAAGGTGCATCAATAGTATTGCCATCAAAAGAGTTACAACATTTGCCTGCATTAGCTCCTCAAGCTTAATCCTAATCTGCTCCCATACAATGTGTGATCATCGTAGTCCAAACCACCATGGAAACAAAAAGGGTAAACTAGAGTTTGAAAACATGCACATATAGAAAACACGTATATAATATACAATATCACACATATCATACATGAAAGCTAACACACCCAAAACAAACAAGTACCTCATCCAATCATGTCCCACAAAACATCAACAATGCATATGAACACACCTCAACATACATCATATACAAACATATCAACCAATGCATCGTCACACATTCACTTATAGAGATCTTTTAACAACATGAACAATTTAAGTGATTTCCACCCTATCGAACCAACCCAATCGTTTTCATGTCTGAAGTGTCAACTCGATCACAACAAAATGGAATACCAATCTTTCTTCTAATTTCTCGGGTCTCATCATTTACACAAAGAAAGTCCGATTCCACTATCAAGAGTAATACAATTGGGTATTGGCTTACCATGATCTTGGCATGTTTTACAAGTCACATATGAAATTTGCCCACTAATTATCCTCAAGGAACCATGCAACATTTCCAGGTACTTGGTTAAGGGTTGTAGCCCTCGACCTCCTATCTTACTCAACCACTAACTAAGAATTTGGAGGAGACTCAACACACGTTAAAACCTACTCCAAGAGACACAACTACTCAAGGAGGGCTTTCCAAAAAATAGCCTACCCGAGCACCACTCCAAGATACCCTATGTGGGATCTTTAGTTTTCAAAATAATTTTCTCTCCTCAAATCCTAAGTTAGCCATCATGCTTTAATGTCATACCGCATTCTTAGCATTTATACCTCACCATGCATATCTATTATATACATCACATCCAGTCAATGCATATAGAGATCAATAACATCAATCATGTATAACATACCAATGTTTAACACATCAACCAAGAATAGCATACCAATGCTTAACAATTCATACAAACATAGCATTTCAATCATATGAAGCATATCAATGCTCATCACCATTTCAACTACACAAAGATATCATTCCAATGCTTATTATCATTTCAACTACACAAAGATAACATTCCAATGCTTATTATCATTTCAACTACACAAAGATAGCATTCCAATGCTTATTATCATCATCCTACATCATGCAACATGTAATAGACACAAGTATTCTATTCATATTCACCAAATTCACCCATCATAAAAAATGTATCAACATATAAATTATCAAATCACTTATCTTACATTGACAAGCTTCACATAAAAAGATGCATAGGAAGTTCTACTACTCTTATCATGTTCATCCTTACCTCATTTGAAAGACAATAAGATTTTCTACAACTTTCATGAAGAACTCAGGTTCCAATTTCATCATCTACCAAGTTAAAAATTGTAAAATCGCAACAATTTGCCTAAATACTGATAGTTTAACCTTTGCTCACCAAAATGGTCGTAACTAGAGTTCTAGACCTTTTTAGGTGATTCTAAGGCCATTAGAAAACTAACATCCAAGACTACAACTTTCATGAATATCTCAAGACCAAATTTAGTCATTTATCCCCACTGTTGTAGTGCTCATTCAACGCTACCTCTCAGTCAGCCTAGCTTTTCCCACCGTTGTAGCATGCAACCACGGCTGTAGCACTAAGTCTCGGCCATCCCAATTTTCCCACAGCTGTAGCGTTGAGCCACGAATCCACGGTTGTAGCGTTGAGTCTCGGCCATCCCATTTTCTCCCACGGCTACAACGTTGAGCCACAACTGTAGTGCTGAGTGCAAAATTTTCTGTATTTTCATGGCTTCTACCTTCGTTCCTCACCTACCCTTTACCAGTTTTCCTCCTAAACATGATCTACACTCATTATCTCTACTAGATTTGTTCATGCAACCCATAAACCTCAAGAAAGACAACATGCAAGCACCAAAACTCATAAATAATCAACATTTTTAACCTCTCATCAAGAACATCAAAAACCTCAATTTTCAACATGCAACTCCTTTGAATCCATCCCCATAGTTACAAATTTCATCAATAATAATCTTTCAATTCATTCAATAGTCTAATGTTTCAACCAAATTCTAAGATTTTTGTTTCCCTTACCTTTGAATGGAGTGAAGTCATAAAACTCTGAGATAGAAGAAGAACAATTGACTTCGCAACAAATTCAACGACTTGATTCGAGGTTTTCACTATCTGAATCACAACAACACTTAGAATTAGGAAGAAGAAAAAAAGAAGATTAAGAGAAAAAGAGCTCACAAACCAGAGACTTTCTCTTTAGAATCCTCTCTCTAGAAAACTAAAGGAAAAAGTTTATAAGGTTCTATTCAAAACAGAAACCTTATATATTTTTTCCTCTAGGGTCAAGATGGGTGTCTGCCCAAAAAATTCCCTTAAGTCAAATCTTACAAAAATACCCCTTATATACTAGATCAATCATATGATTAGAGAAATTAAATAGATTTGTATGATAAGAGAAATTAATTTTTTTATGAGATTTTAAATTCTAACTTTAGTATTGTTCCAATATATATAAAAGTCTCATATCACTTAGAAATCTTGTACCAAAAAAACATCACTTAAAAATCAAGACTAAAAATAATTTATAAACATCTTCTCTCTTTAACCTATCGCAATGCCTTTTTAAAGAAAAAATCGTGACATGATAACCCTTAACTCACGATTGAAACATATATATTTAACCTTAATTTTTAAGTGATATGAGACTTTTAAACATATAAAAATAAATATGATTATTATTTTTTATCAATAAAAAAATAGAATAACAAGAACGACACAACACAAATTTTAATAATAAAAAAATAGATAATTTATAAGAAATTTTAATTAAACAAGAGATTGGTCCTGTGGGCACAATAAGACGGTGCGGGGGCACAGATGTACATGGTGTTTTTTATTCAAATTTGAAAATAAATTTAGAGTTAAATTAACATTTACTATCTAATTGTAAAGGGTACGACAATAAGCGGACAAAATGGTCATACAGTTTCAAAAAAAAAAGAAAAAAAAAGGGTGGTTATCTGTCCCCTTAATTGTGTCAATTTCATTCCATTCATTCACTTTTTTCTTTCTTTTAAATTTTTTCTAAAGAGCTGCGGAAGAGGGAGACATAAGATTAATTCTTTAGCCAGATATAATATTAGTTTCCATAAGGAATATAGTCTACTACTCTACATGCACTAATAAATTAATAATTAAGGTGTTCTTCTATTATTATTATTATTATTATTAATTCTTTAGCCAGATATAAGATTAGTGTTGTCCAATAACAATATATTAAAAATAAGTTATAAATGTTTTTGAAAATTTTTTACTAAAAATATTTTCTTTCTTTAAAAAGTTTCTAAATTTATTTTCAAGTTTATTTTTAGTGAAATATTAATCCCGGTGTATTTTATTTTACGACATTTCGCTGTTGATAAGACCATCGTGTTAGAGTGCTATTTCCGTATCAAGTAAACGCAATAGCTTGTTCGGAAAATAAAAACAGAAAGTTCTCTATCAAAAGAAGAATAAAAAAAAAGTTTCGTATGGTTTTCTAATTCCACAGACGTTGTTCCCTTAATAATTAGACAAATAAATTGAAAATTAAACAAAATTCATTAATTTAGGATTACAGTTTTGTGGTATTAGATTTTTTTTTACCTATTTATGATAGTCAAACTTCTATATTTAATGAAAAAAATAAAGATTAAATTATATTTTTAATTTTTAATTTTATTTTTTAGATTTATTTTAGTTCTTTATATTTTAAAATTTTATTTTATTTTTTATATTTTAAATTTGAATCAATTTTATCTTTTTAAAATAATGATTATTTTTAATTTTGATAAATAATTTTAAATTATTTTTTGATTGATACAATTTTTAAAACTTATTTCATTAAATTTACTTATATAAAAAATGATGAATGTAACTAAAATTCAAATGAAAAATATTATAAATATGGTAAAAATTATATAAAAATAAGTCTAAAAAATAATTAAAATTTTAAAATATAATTTCGTACTCTTTTTTAATTTTTTATGAAATATATTTTTACACGATTGTTTATTGTGTTTATAGTTCTTTTAAATTTAAATATTAATTGAATGTTATACTTTTTACATAATTGAATCAATCATTATAAGTTTTATGTCTCGAATCAATTAAAAATTAATTCAAAATTATATCATAAAATTAAAAATAATTATTATTTAAAATAATCAAATTGATTTAAATATAAAAAATAAAGAACCAAAATAAATAATTCAAATATAAAAAAATAAAATAATTTTAATAAAAAAGATAAAAGACTAAAAATATAATTTAATAAAAAAAATAAATAAAAACGACAACTATTATAAAGAGAAAGTTTCAAATTAAAGTTTAAGTTTTAACCTTAGAGAATTTGTTAGGTAGGATGTCAAAATCAGAAAGAAAATAAATAGGAAAAAAAAAGCAAGGTAATAAGACAGAGTAATATATAATTTGGAATTGAATAATTTTAGTAGTTTTTTTTTTCATGGAATCTGACAATTTCTCCTTTACCATAAGATACTTGAATTCTTATAACGTGCTAACAAATATGTGTATTAAACAAATAATTATAAATAAATATAAAAAATAAAATATGATTTTTTAATTATTATGTTTATAATTATAATTATAATAATACAAATAATATATATATATATATATATATATATATGTATATATATATATTTAACATACAAACATAAAATCAAACAATTTTTATTCACCTAAATCCTAATAATTTTGTAACAATTAAATAAATAATCACAACATCAATTTAATTAATAAAATTAATTATTAATGACAAACTGCATAGTAATATAATTATAATTATATTTTTAATTTATAAATATCTACAATATTTAGTGTTGTTTAAAGAAATTTGAATATTAATTAAAAACATAAAATAATAATTAAATTTGGTAATAAAAAAAAACACATGTTACAAAATAAAAATGTTTGCTATATAAGAAAGGAAAAAAAATATAGAAGTGTTTTGATTCTAAGGTAATTATATAGTTAAAGACACTATGAGATTCAACTCATAAATTTTTATTGAAGTGATTATATATATTAAATGTTATATAAATAAATGTAGAATTCATTTCATTTAAAAGTGGTTTGGTTGCTTTCTTTTGCAATAAAATTATACTACTTACCCGTTAAATCCGTGATTGAGGTAAATTTGAGCATACAGATTTTTTTTTATTCGTGTGTTTTTTTATTGATTTGGTGAGCGTACAGTTTACTACTTTGTCCACGTTAATAATGTTTTTTGGTTAACTAATTAAAAACAAGACTAAACACTTAATTTAATCTCTAAAATAACCACTTAACCAATTTAGTCTGGGAAGAAAAACTTCATCGAATAGTCTTCAAGATTACAAATACAAAACATTTTAATCTTTTATATCGATCCATTTTAATTGTTATTTTTAAGGACTAATTTCAGTCATTGATAATTTTTTTAATGACAAGTTGCCATAAATATACTTTAATAAGAACTAATTATGTATTAAAAGTTAAAAGGAAAACGATTGAAAAGTTGAAGTGTTTAATGACATGATTACCTAAAGTAAACACATCTTAAATATTAAGAAATGTGAACATTGAAAGGTTGACACACTCTTCTACATTAGTAATATATTGTCTATATTAGATATAAACTTTGGTAGTTTTACTTTTAATTATCTCTTAAAAAAATTTTACTAACGGAGACTTTGTGCATGTTTATAAACTTATGTTCATCTTTTTGTTCTAATGATATAAGACTTTGATTGTATTTCAACAATATTTCGCTCAAATAAATGACCATGGTTTAACCACTCCTACAATCGAAGTTAATCCATGAGTATATCCAATGGTAGTGCACATATATAGCTCAGTTATACTCTAGGTGCTTCCACTATCGCTCTACCGTTAGCTCATGATAGCGGGACACACTTCTTTACCCTACATGTTATCAGGAAGATTACTCATATATGGACCTATTGTTAGGAAGACTTTCGATATAAGTAATTCTATGCTCACATCCACCTGTCAACTCCATCTGTTTGAGCTAGTCACTTGGTCATAATTATCAACTCTGATACTACTTGTTGTAAATTACGATTTCCCACACATATGCCTTCATATATGGCAATGTGTGTGTGTGAACTCATAGTGCACATCAAGTGATATCATAGCTAATGGTTGACTAGGTGACCAACTCATGTCTCGAATGAGTATGTGATAATAGGAGATAATGAATCTAAGTGTGAGATCCTTTATGTCGAAAGTCTTTTTGATAATTGGTCCATATATGAAAAGTCTTCTTGCTAACATGAAGGTTGGGAGGCATGTCACATTATCATGAGTTAATAATAGAACAACGATACAAATATAAAAAGTGTGGCTAGGTTTAGTGGGCCACCATGGATACTTATGGACTAAAAAGACAACTTTTATTGTAGGAGTTAAACTATGATCATTTGTTTGAGAAGGAATTTTTAAATATAATTAAAGTTTCATATCATTAAAACAAGAGAAATATAAGTTTATAAATACACAAATATCTCTAATGGTAAGAAATCTTTTGAGAGATGACTAAAAGTAAAATACAAGGGTTTAGACTCAAAATAAATAATATTTTACTAATATAGAACCATGTGTGCGAACCTCTGGTGAAAAAAAGAAGAAGAAATTACATGCAAATTTCAATAATAAAAAAATACATGCAAATTTCAATAATAAAAAAATACATGCAATTTCACGAAAACCTCTTGCGGATAAGGTGTTAGTGTAATTTAGTCTCGAATTAAAAGGTATGTTATTTCAAATTTCCTTTTATGTTACGTTGTTGTTCAAATTTCAAATAAGTGGTCTTTCGGGGCTGGGCTCAATGCAATTAAAACCTAAACAAGAACCGGCACCTCTATTATTTTACCCACAGTTTTAATTTCGGAACCTGATTAAAACTACAAGAGATAGATAAAATACAATTTACCCGATAAATCTTTAACCTTCTCCTTTATAAATAATTTCTCTTTATAAGCTAACCAAATATTCCTAAATATAACACATACGTCACTAATCCAAACACAATCAAATTACACGTAGATGAAAAACTTTAACACCTTTAAGAATTTTAAAATTTCCAGAAATATAACAATGTTTTTATTTAAAAATGAGCAAAGCGACCCTTGTAGCAGTTGAAATAAATTTTAATTTTTCCATATCTTGTTAGCAATTAGTTGATGAGTCATGCATGAAAACACCCTCGTCCTTTTCATGGTGAATAAAGTGGACACATCACGGATATCCACCTTCTTTTTATAGTGGCTCTTAGCTTTTCGTTTATTTTTTATTAAATAATATCCAGGGGCACCAATAGAAATTAGTGAGTTTTCCCTTTTATCATTATATTTTTTCCATTGATGCGGTTGGATAGCAAGAATCCATAGTCTTTTTCAGTTTTTCTACACGCTTTTCCCATACCTTTCTTTTATGTTCTCTAACTTTACAACAATTTGTCTAAACTCTTGGCCCTTTTGTTTACTTTACTATCTTGCTTTCTAGCTACGTGTCTATATCATAGTTTATGCATAGTGGGTGCTACTTCTGGTCCCGGCTACTCAAATTATATATTCTTCTAATTATTATTTGCCCATCATTATGGATTTTCCTCATAAAGACATGCACAACAAATATTAAATACTTGTAAAAGTTATAAGCTTATAACTTTAAATCATTTTGTTTCGTATATATTGAAGGATCGGATCCAAGAGCATAACAAATCATTAATTGATTTTATCTTTTCAAGTCAAAGAGGACGGGAGGGGAGATTTTTTTATATAAAAAATATTAGGAAAAGGAAAAGATGTCTTACTCAAAATTCAAAATATTACTAGAGGATTTTATCAAGTTCAAAAAGTATCACCATCCACCAACAAGAATCCAATTTTTTTTTTCCTGTCATTACATAAAAAAAATTGTTACTTAATTTATGCACTGTTTTAGTTATAGAAGCTTTCATTTCGAATTATATTCTATGCGAAATTGGTAAATTGTTCTAAATTATTTCATTTAGTTTTGTTGGATTCCTTACATGTTTTGATAAACTAATTATAAATGTGCTCGGGTGTATTATGTATTTTCTATGTTGAGTTTAGTTTTTTTTTTTTTTATAAGTTTATTTATCTTTTAGATTCCTATAGTTTTATAAATTTTTTTAATCTTTATAATTAAAATTTTTCATTTTAGTCTTTACACATACTTTTTTTTAAAAATGTTTACTCTCAATAGTTACATTTTTTTTATAGTTTGCATCTGTATAAGATACACTACTGTCTAAATATGACTTCATTCTTTACTACTATGCTTTCGCAGTGAGTTCCTTTGCTATGCCAAATGTTGTGTTCAAGTGGGAGCTGTCTACAAAAAACACTCTGACATTCAAGTAAGTTAATAAATGAGAGTAGGTATGAATAATATTTTTTTTAACTTGATATATGTTACGATTTATACTAACCATTGTGGGTCTTGGGCTTGGTCTATCAGATTACAATTAGGTAATGTACCTCTTAATTTGTATCTTCTAATAATTCTCTCATTTGTATAGGGTTAAGAGATCATAATATCAATTAGGTTAATGTTATGTTGGGATGCAAGCAAAGTCCCACATCGTGCAAACAAGAGGATGTGCATGGATTTATATACACACAGTTGTCTCCATTGGTATAGAGAGGCCTTTTGGGTGATATCCAAAAGCAAAATCGTGAGGACTTGGGCCCAAAGCAGACAATATCTTACCAATGTGGAGACATGTGTATGTGTGTGGTAACCTCCGGTACACAACAAGTGGTATCAAACCTGATGGTCTGATCAGGCGACCGGTTCAATGAGTATGATGGCTGGCAGGTGGATCCAAGTTTGGAATCTCTTGTGTCGAAAGTATTCCTAAATGGTGGAGGGTTAGGAGGCGTGTCCCATTGTCATGAGGGAGGTCATGATGGAGTGGCGGTGCAAGCACTTAGAGCATGAGTGAGCTCTGTGGGCCACCATCGGATAATCCGGTTCAACAAGTATGATGGCTGGCAGGTGGATCCAAGTTTGGGATCCCTTGTGTCGAAAGTCTTCCTAAATGGTGGAGGGTTAGGAGGCGTGTCCCGTTGTCATGAGGGAGGTCATGATGGAGTGGCGGTGCAAGCAGTTAGAGCACGAGTGAGCTCTATGGGCCACCATCGGATAATCCGGTTCAACGAGTATGATGGCTGGCAGGTGGATCCAAGTTTAGGATCCCTTGTGTCGAAAGTCTTCCTAAATGGTGGAGGGTTAGGAGGCGTGTCCTGTTGTCATGAGGAAGGTCATGATGGAGTGGCGGTGCAAGCACTTAGAGCATGAGCGAGCTCTATGGGCCACCATCGGATAATACTCGTAGTTTCCGCTGTAGGAGAGAGGGTAAACCGTGGTCCTTTGTTTGAGGGGAGGATTGTTGGGATGCAAGCAAAGTCCCATATCGTTCAAACAAGAGGATGGACATGAGTTTATATACACACAGTTGTCTCCATTGGTAGAGAGACCTTTTGTGTGATGTTCAAAAACAAAACCGTGAGGGCTTGGACTCAAAGCGGATAATATCTTACTAATGTGGAGACATGTACATGTGTGGTAACCCCCGGTGCACAACAAGTCGTTATGTACAATCCCTTACTATCAAATGTAAGGTGGGTGTTAATACCTATGGTCATGACTGATGCCTATGTACAAGGTTGATGCATGTGGCTGAGACTCATGCATATGGTCGAGGCCAATTCCTAAGGCTGAGGCTTGTCAAATGTGATTTCAAACGAATTATTGAAGCATATGGCTAAGGCTAATACCTAAGGCTAAAACTTGTCAAGTGTGATTCCAGATGAGATTGAAGCATATGGCCAAAACTTCTGCCTAGCATTGTCCTAAGTGTCGAAGGTAGCATTAGTTGAACAATATATATATCAATGAATTTTTAGTCTATATGCCTATGACGATCTTCGGTTGATTAAAAATAAAATAAAAAATAATATATATATATATAGTAACTAAAATTAAATATATTTTAATTATAAGAAGTAAATAATAAAGTTGATAACATTATCCAAAGTTTTTCTCTCCTCCTGTGAGAGCTTTCTCTCTCCGTTCTTCGTGAGAGTCTTGTCATTTCGTTGCAATTAATTCTTGCTGTCACTTCTTTGCTCATCTCCTATGATTACTCCTTCCTCTTGTAAATGGTGCAGGGTTCTTTTCTTTCAATTCTTTAATCACAAATTGATTTTTTACGTAATTTCTTGTATGGTTTTCTTTGTCTTTACCGCTTGCACTATTTCCTGGTAGCCTTTTTTTTACGTGAATCTTGCATGCATTACATACATTACCTTCCCTTTAAACGTCTTACTTTTTTGAATTTTGCATGAACCTTTCCTACCTTTTTGAGTCATCCAAAATCTTTATTTTTACGTGAACCTTGCATGCACTACATACATTACCTTTCCTACCTTACGTAAATCTCGCATTTTTTCGACGTAACACTTATCTCTGTTGTAATCAAATCATGCCCTCTTTTCCCTAGTTTCCGTATATGCTGCATGTGACCTTCTCCATTTTCTCATACTTTCACTCCTCTGCATATTCTCTTTTAACCTTGTTGTTTCAGCTTTAGCCAATATTCAAGCTCGTAACCACTATGGACTCTCTAGAAGAAGACCTTGAAGGCTTAATCATCAAAGATGATGATGTCGGAGGCACCTCTAACCTGGTTAACCTGAGTCTTGTGGGTCGCTTCCTTTCTGACAGACCCATCCGTACTCATATAATGAAGAACCGAATGGCTAGCATATGGCATCCTGGTAAAGGAGTCTCCATTTCTGAACTTAAACCAGGTGTCTTCCTATTCCAATTTTACCATCCCTTAGACCTTAAACGTATCCTTGATAATGGCCCCTGGAACTTTGAAAACAACATCCTCATTGTAAGCAAAATCTTTGAGGGAGACATTCCAAAAGATACCCCTTTAAACCATATAGATGTTTGGGTCCAAGTCCATAATTTGCCTGTAGGTTTTATGTCCCAAAGCATAGGTGTGCATCTGGGAAATAGCTTAGGAAAATTTCTTGAATATGACTCCAAGCACAACACTTCTTTATGGAAATCCTATATGCGTATTCACATCAAAATAGACATTCGTTCCCCTCTGCAAAAAGAAAATAAAATCAAGAAACAAGGTGGAGAATGGAAGACTGTTATTTTCAAGTACGAAAAAATTGGCCAGCTTTGCTACTTATGCAGTATCCTGGGTCATAATGACAAGTTTTGCCCAAAACTCTTTGAAAAAGAAGATGATGATGGAATCCGTCTTTGGGGTCCAGAATTACGTGCTGGTATCCGCCAAATTCCAAGCTTTGGAGGGGAACAATGGCTTCGTGAAGACAACATTACCACAAATGACAACTATAAATATCAAGACAACAATCACGAAACTACAGACCCTACCAATGACTCGCACCCACACGATAATGAGGTTATTATAGGAGCAGACAAGAAACGTAGAAGACATGAACCTAGCATCAATCCAGAACATCAAAAAGATTTCATCCAAGCTGACATGGTTGACTCCAATGAAGTAAACAATCTGACTTTTTTAACGGCAGTCCCTGGCACCCAGGGCTGCCAGGATTTATGAGTATAACAAGCTGGAATTGCCGCGGAATCGGGCAACAGCGTGCAATTTCGATATTACGGGACCTTACCCGCTCATACAAGCCCGATATACTCTTTTTGAGTGAAACCATGGTCAACTCCGATAGAATCAAAGATTTGTGCCACATTCTGAACTTCAACCACTGATATGCTGTGGATAGGTCTGGTCGTGGAGGTGGGCTCGCTCTCCTATGGAAAGATACCTTCGACATGACTATCACCCAATCCAATCCAAATTACATTAACGTAAATGTCAAAGATCGTAACAACATCCACTGGAGGCTCACAGGCTTTTATGGCTATCCCGAGAGGCGTAAGAGGAAAGACTCTTGGGACCTGCTTAGACATCTCGCCTCTCTCTCAAACCTCCCTTGGTGTATCATTGGAGACTTTAACGACTTACTATCATCCAATAACAAAAAAGGTACGAACCCTCATCCCCACTACCTGATCCAAGGGTCGTCAAGCCACAATGGATTGTGGCTTAGAAGACCTTCCCCTTATTGGTCATCCGTTCACATGGATCAAAGGAAACCTCCCAAATAACCTGGTTGAAGAATGGCTGGACAAAGTGCTCGTTACTAAAGATTGGTGCCATTTATTTGCAAACTGCCTCCTATCAAATGGTGTTGCTGGTAAATCCGATCACTCTCCTATCACTCTCAAACTTCAAGATAACCTCTCTAACCCTCTGCATTAGTACTTTCGCTTTGAGAACATTTGGCTAGAAGACCCAGATATCGAGCGTGCTGTTAAATACGGCTGGAGCTACCACAACAAAGAAGGCGTTGAGAACAAGATCAACTCCTGTAGGAAATACCTTCATATCTGGAGTAGATGGAAGCATGTTAACTTGTGTAAATCCATTGACATCCTTAAACGTGAGATGGAAAAATGCAGAAATGCCCAAGGTACTACTGAGTAGAGCCTGTACTTTCAACTACACCACCAACTTAGCCACCAGCTTCGTATCATGGAATCCTATTGGAGTCAACATGCTAAAAATTTCTGGTTAAGAGAAGGGGACTCCAATACAAGAAAAAAAAAAAATTTCACGCAGCGGTGAACACACGTCGCTAGAAAAATCACATCTCTACCCTTTATGACTCAGAAGGTAAAAAACATTCCACCCCTTCTGAACTTGGCAACCTTGCATCTTCTTACTTCCAGAACCTTTTTAACACGCTTCCGGGGAAGATTCACCCTGTAACCGACACCCTGGACTGCAAGATCTCCCAACTGGATAATGACCAACTCATAAAGCCCTTATCAAAAGATGAGATTCGTATAGCTCTCTTCCAGATGCACAAAGACAAAGCCCCTGGGCCCGACGGTTTTAACCCTGGTTTCTACAAAAGATTTTGATAGGTTTGTGGTGAAGACATTCTTTCCTCTTGCAACTCATGGCTTGAAGCGGGTGTTCTTCCCCCACACATCAATGATGCTGTGATTGCTTTGATCCCAAAATGCCCTAACCCTTCCAACATGAAAGAGCTTCGCCCAATAGCCCTTTGTAACGTGATATATAAAATTTTGTCGAAAGCTCTAGCTAACCGACTAAAACCTCTCCTCCATAAGTGTGTATCTGTTGAGCAGGCCGCTTTTGTTCAAGACCGCCTTATCATGGACAATGTGCTCGTCGCGAATGAAGCCATTCACTACCTACGCTGTAATAATAAGAAAACAAAACACGAAGCAGCTATGAAGATTGACATAAGCAAGGCTTTTGACAGACTCTCTTGGAACTACTTGCGTTGCATCATGGAGCGCCTCGGCTTCTGCAACAAATGGGTAAGTTGGATGATGATGTGCATCACTTCTGTTCATTTTCAGGTTCTCCTTAATGGAAATCGCGTTGGCTCTATTGTTCCTGGCAGAGGCCTCCGACAAGGAGACCCCCTCTCCCCTTACCTCTTCATTCTTGGCATGGAAGGACTATCCAGCCTTATCCATAAAGCCGAACTCCTTGGCAACCTGCAAGGTATCCAAATCAGCCGTGGTGCTCCCAAACTGCACCATCTCATGTTCGCTGATGATGTATTCCTCTTCTTCCAAGCTACTGAGAAAGAGACCAAAGAGGTTTCTTCCATATTGGAAACCTTCAAGATAGCCTCGGGACAAGCCATAAACTTCGACAAATCCAAAGTGTTTCTAAACAGACATGCACCTCTTGCTATCCGCAACATGTTATCAAATATTCTACACGTCCATAGTTGTGAGACCGCTGGTAAGTACCTAGGGCTCCCATCTATGATTGGTCATAATAAAAATGATGTTTTCAGGTACATCAAGGAGCGAATCTGGAAAAAATTACAGTCCTGGAGCCACAAATCACTATCTAAGGCAGGTAAAGAGACCCTCATCAAGTCTGTTTTGCAGGCTCTCCCTTCCTATGCTATGAGTGTCTTCATGATTCCCCCCCGTACCATTGACGAGATCGAGAAATTACTAAATGCCTTTTGGTGGGGTGCAAACTCAAATACTCATAAAGGAATCAAATGGATGCGTTGGGATAAGCTTACCATTCCCAAACCTGAGGGTGGACTTGGCTTCAAAAACCTATCTGTCTTTAACCTTGCTATGCTTGGTAAGCAAGCTTGGAGGCTTCTCACCAACCCAAACTCTTTGATCAGCAAAATATACCGTGCCAAATACTACCCCGATGATAATTTCCTCAATGCTCCTCTGGGTCATAATCCCAACTACACATGGAAAAGTCTTTGGAGCACCCAACATCTCCTCAAGAATGGCACTCGATGGAGGCTTGGGAATGGTAATTCCATTCTTGTTTGGGGCGAGCCTTGGATCAAATACAATAACAACTACCATGTATTCATCCTCATGACCCCTCAAACAGCCATGCTCTTAAAGTTTCTGATTTGATGAGCAATGATAAGCTTAATTGGAACGCCGACTTGATTAACTCCATTTTCGACTTAGACACCAGTAACCATATACTCAACATCCCCATCCTCAACCCACACCGTGAAGATAAATGCATTTGGAACTGGAACCCCTCTGGTTCTTACACTGTTCGATCTGCATATAAAGGTTATCTCCAACATAGCCTTTGCTTGGGTCATCTTTGTACCCCTGGTCCTTGGGAAACTATATGGAATCTTCGCATCCCCCACAAGATCAAGCACTTCATTTGGAGGTTGATGCGGGACTTCCTGTAACGACCCACCCTAGGCCGTCACAACAATAACCAATACGACAACTAAACTAAAATGATATATAATTAAAGAAAGAGAGTAAAGGCCAGCTACGCTAGAGTGTAAATATACAATAACATATAAATTGTTTCCAAAATATATAACATATTTTATAGCAGAGTCATTATCCTCAGTAAGATTATACAGTAATCCAAAAAGCTAACTTCATGAAAATATAAGATAGACACCCTAGGTGCTGGTCAAGCTCTAAGCCTAGCCACTTCTCAAAGTAGCTACCAAAAGACTCCTTGTTATCCCAAAGCCTCACACCTGATCTGCTCCCCCACATAGTGAGATCATCACAGTCCACATCATGGAAATATAAGGGTTAGCACGTATAAAACCAACCATAGTACAACATAATGAAATATCATTAAACAAGATATTCATCAACAGTATGTATCCATACCAAGGGAATGACAACATTATAACAAGTCATTTCCATGCCAAATATAACCCAATCCAAAATCTAATGTATACACATCCATGCCAATGCATACATATTTTATGATAATAAATAATCCATAACCAATGTATACAATCCATACCATATGTATACATATTCCACATCCAATACAAAGTCACACCACTGTATAATCCATGATGTAACCAACACATCCAAATCAAATGTTGGCCTCAACACATCCAAACCAAGTGTTGATACGGTGAAACATGTCATCAACCCATGTCACACACCTAACCTCTCATGGAAAATATACAGTTGGATTATGTCGTCACATAACCCTGGTGATCGTGGCCACCTCATCCATCAGTATGACTCTGCCTGGACCCATACCGATAGCAAATAGAATACTTAGAGGAGTACTTCAGAATCCACCTAACATCTGAAGTGGCTTATTATATAATCTTTGGAAAAGTTCCATATTGGAATCCTCACCATGGGACTCCCAAATTCCATATTTTTCCAAAGATTATATCCTGATCTCACCAAGAGATCTAATCCATACCATAACCTTACTCCTCTAAGCTCTATTAGCTTTCCAAACCACACACATATAACATATTCCATAATTACATACAACTTTTCCATAACCATGCCAAATCATTCAATATGATAACATAAATAGTTAAACACCTAAAACAACCATCAACTTAAACAATGACAATCTTCATATAAAATAGCATATTAAGAGTTATACTTCTCCTATCATGCTCATACTTATCTCATATGAAAGATAAGAAGATTTACTACAACTCTTATGAAGACATCAAGTCCTAATTCCATCATTTACTTTGTTAAAAATTCTAAAAACCGCAACAGCTATAACCAATGCTGACAGCTTGACCCCTATTCACTAAAACAGTCATATCTGGAGTTCTAGACCTCCTTTTTGGGTGATTCCAATGCCATTGGAAAGCTAACATCCAAGGCTACAACTTTCATGAATACCTTAAGACCAACATACTCACGCCCGGCGCCAAGAACTGCAACCAGCAACCCATGAAAACCTTGAAAATTCCTTCCAATCATGAATCCAATCCACATTACACGAGTTTGAACCATTATAAAGCATAAACAATATCCAAAAACAACACTTTAAGCAATAAAATCAAGTTTTAACCATTAATCCATGGAAATCATGAAGAAATCATGAAAACCCTAACCAAACCCTTTCCCCTCAATCCATCCTTAATCAAGCATAAATCATGGAATTAATATGATATTTCAAACCCATACATACTAGATTAAGTCTTATAAGTACTACCCTTACCTCAGAAACTTCAGAAATGCAAGATTTGAACAAAACCCTCAAATTCCCAATTCAAACTTCAATCTCACTTTTCAAGGCTTTAGAGGCCAAATCTCCTAAAACTCCAGTTGTGAAGATTGATCCTGGCTTGATAAGCTTCCCAAATGTGTCACCAGCTTCCCTCTGGACCAGAGCCCCTCTATCTACTTTCTCTCTCTAGAACTGTTCCTGTCTGACAAATAAAATCCTCCGGTCCTAAGTCCCTATATATAGCCATTTTTCAAAATTTCCAAATTTCACCCTTAGCACCTATTCACCTCAAATATTCTATTCTTTGAAGTATTTCAACTCCCTAAGCTCTAAAACAACCTCAAATTCACTCAGAAAGACCAGATTTATCTTATGTTCCTATCCTTCAATCTCCTATCCATCCTATTCCTTTCCATGCAATACTCACAACTCACCACCATATGAAATGAAACATGTGTCAACACACAAACAAACATCACTTTCAGATACAGATGCTTGGAATAATGAGTTGCATGCCATAATACTTCACTTAACCAAGATGAGAAGGAAGGTGATCAGTCTTCTTCCCTCTTAGTACCAGTTCAGTATAATGGTGTACAATGCATCATTCACCAAATTCATGCACACACATGCCTATACAAACCTCTCAAAACATCAACCTCTCATCTCATACTATAAAATCACTACTATGCTTTAAGCAACTAATCAAAATCACATCAACATACAACATGCACAGAGGTAAGTACATTTCAAATCCATATAAACAACATATACATACATGCATACATATATACATATATATATATAGAGTATATCTATCAAATAGCTTGGTATTTCCATAGTGTTACACATCCTCCCTACTCGACCAAACCTTCAAAAGAAAGGCATTAGCTGTCCCAGCACGTGTTTCAGATGCGATATTGATATCGAAAACACCTGGCACACTTTCTTTAGCTGCCCATCAGCCAAACTGTGCTGGCAGGGAAGTAAATTCCACTCTCGCATCATGAAATTGATTAACTCTTCTGATGGTGTCTTTAACCTTATTTCTCACATTTTACAATGCTGGGCTCCCCAAGACGTCGCAGAAATTTCCCTGATCCTTTGGAGCATGTGGCATAGTCAGAATGCTTTGCACTGGAACAACACTCCTTGGAACCAGAATGAGATCATCCTTCGTGCCTCCTCCATGCTTCATGATTGGACCACCGCTAACAGAGCTATTTCGGCGCAGCACTCCAAACCTCCTCCTAGACAGCGCTGGTCTCCTCCTTCCAAAGGGTCCTTTAAGTGCAACATCGCTACTTACTCCTTCCCGGTGGAAGGGCTTACTGGAATTGGCATCTGCATTAGAGACCACCAAGGTGCCTTTATTAGAGCTCGATCAACCACCATCAAAGGTAGTATGGAGCCCCACGTTGGTAAAGCCTTTGCTTTTCTCCATGCTATCAACTGGACCCATAATCAGAACTTGGAGAATATTATATTCGAAACAGATTGTAAACGCATCCCCCCTATTTCTTCAATCACCTTTCTGCTGACACATCTGAATTTGGTTGCCTCCTTGACCAATGTAAGCCTTTTATGGCAAACCCTCCAAACTCTCATGTGAGTTTCTCCCCTAGATCTGCCAGTATTGTTGCTCATAAGCTTGCTAAAGCAGCAATAGATAGTGCAAATCTTAGTGATTTCTTCCACATCCCAAATTGTATCTTTTATGACATTCTCAATGATATGAACTAAGTTTTTGTTTTTCAAAAAAAAAAAAATAAAGTTGATAAAATTATATAGAATAAAAGATAATTAAATTTTTTTAATCGGTTCTACGATGAGTTTTCATATATAAACTGATTATCTAATATATCTATAAAATTAGTAAACGACATAATAGACTTTCTTTTGTCTATTAGAAAAGGTTGATGGCCTAAGCAAGAAGACGAGTGCAAGGTTACATCATTGAGTTTTAGCCATAACTTCTTTATGAAGAATGTACCTTTTCATCGTGCGTGATAGACATTATAGCATGGAAGTCGTGTGCGTCATATATGTTAAATTATAATTTGTTTTGGTTAGAAAAAAGTTTATAATTAATTAAATAAATGAGGATGTTCTATTATAAAAGTAATACATATGTTACAGGTTTTTAGTAAAATAACTTATGGTGGTATACATGATTTCTACTATTAGAAAGTTAGAGGAATCAAACACAAAATGAATGAATTAAAACCATTTTATTTATGTGATGGAGTTTTTTTCTCGCAATTGGGATTTTCCAAGTCTGAAATATACTTTTTTCCCTTTTTTAATTCAAGGTGGCTTTGTTTTTTTTTTTTTTGTTTTTTTTGTTTTTTTTTAATTTCTATGTTTTCACTAAATTCTTCATTGTAAATGTTGAATAAATTTTTAGCCATCCTGTGAACCTTTGATTTGGGAAAATACTAACAAATTGATTTCTTTATATTTCATGTTAATATTTCCTGTTCTTAATACTCTTTGATTTTTTATTTGTATATTGAATGGAATTTGGATGTATTAATGTGCCATGAGAATTAGGTTTTAACTAGAAATAATTAATGCTTTATTTATTGTTAGGTGGACTAGTTGTGGGGGGTTAGAGTTGAAACTATATTATCCTTATTGTTATATAAAGAAAATAGATAACCAAATGAAATTAACCTCAAATCCTCAATTCAGAATTTATAGGTAAAATATAATGAAACTCAACCTTAATGCTTTTGTTAATTGCATTAAAGTTATTCGCTTTGTGTTCTTGAATTAAAAGAAAATCCATACAAAAAGATATAATTATTTTTTTTAATTATTGTTTTCCTCAACCTATTTAAATCCAAATCTTCCTTTGTGGTTTCTATTATAAATTGCAAATTGATTTCTAATATGTCCAATTATTACTGTTTTACTATAACTTACAAAGTAGTCGTCTAAACAAGTAGTTAGTAGTAACAATGTAAGTTTTTTATTTGTTATTGACTTTTACTAATAATTGTGTGATTTGGAGTTTTGAGGTGTAATATTGAGAAATTCTGAGAATTAAGAAACTCTTGAGAAATTTTTAGGTATTTTAGAGAGTTTCTTTTAACAGAGGTTCAATTTAACTATATGAGAAGGAGCATATAAAGTTTTTTTTGCGAATTGAATTTCATAAGTTCATTCTCAGGATGCTTAGAGAGATAAACTAAAGAGAAGGATTCTAAAGTTCTGATTATTCTTTTCTTCTTTCTAGACTACTCGAGGCTGTAGAAGATCCTTGTTTATCTATGGTGTTGTAATATAAAATTGTTGAAGTGGAGGATTCGAGTTGGAGAGGAGTTGTCTTAGAGTATTCTTCTTCTTCTTTATCTTCTTTCTCCTTCCTCTCTTCTTGCTGGAAGTTGAGGTAAGAGAAACTAGAACTAAATCTTTGTTGATGGTTGATGTTGTGTTGTTAGATTGCACCTAAATTTGTGGTTATGTTGATGAATGTGGAGTGGAATTTATGCTTTGGTGAATTTAGAGTTGGTGAAGAATGTATGAGGTAGACTTAGATGATCTTAATCAATTATGGTTGCAAGTGGTTATTTGGGTTGGATTTAAGTTATACATGATGTATATACGTGGGATGTTGCAATGCATGCTTGGTTTTATTGGTTTTCAGGTGAAAGAAGAGCAATTCGTGAGTCTACAAATGCAGAGCTCACCGTCAAATCAGGCACGCCTTCATGGTGTCGAGCATGGTTTAATTAGGAATACTTTGTCTTACTCATGTGAGGCACATGATTAGTGGCACAGAGCGTGAGGAGAAAGAATTGTCTTGGGTTGAATTGGCACCGGGTGTGGTTTGAATAGCGTTGGGCATAAGGTGAGAGAATTAGTTTTGCCTAGATTGGCGTCGAATACCAAAGGAGTGGCGTCAGACATGAGGAGAGAGAATCACTTTAGGTTGGCATGCATAAGGTCAAACATGGGACTTTGCCATGCATGCTATGCATGAGGGCTTTGGGGGTCTCAACCTAATCCACGTCAGGCGTGGGTCGAATGGCGTCGGACGTGGACGTGGCAAAGAACTCTCTGTCTCAATGACGCTAGGCACAGGTTGGATAACATTGAGTAGGGATTACGTTACTTGAATGTTTCTTATATGATTGTTTGGTGAACATGTATATGATTGGTGAATCTATTGCATGTTGTAAATTGATTGGTGATTTAGAGGTATGTATATTGATCTAAGATGTTATATATAGATGGTTGTATGGTTGAAATTGTTGAGATGCATTGGTATGCTATAAATTTATGAATGTTGTTAGATATATATCTATTAATATGAGGTAATGAATATAAATGAATGTTGTTGAGGTGAATGCTGAGAATGCTTTAGGCATTTAAGCATGGTGTATTGACCTATTAAGGTGTTGGTACTGGAAATATTATAGGCATTAAAACATGTTGATTGACTTTGAATTAGAGGAAAAGATGTTTTTGAAAGTTAAATATCCCATTGTGTGATAATGGTGTGGTGCTCAGGGAGGCCAGTTGTTGAAAATCTTCTTTGTGCATGCGATAACTCTAAGAGTGGATTGTTGAGTCTCCTTTGGGTCCTTAGTCGATGTTGGAGTAAGGTATGAAGTCGAGGACTATCACCCTTACTTGATTACTAGAGAAGTGCATGGTATCGTGGGGATAATTAGCGGGTTAATCCTGCAAGTGACTTGGTTAATGTAGGTCCATACCTAATCTATCTGACAATGATATTGGATTTTCCTAGTCTAAGTGGCAACATTCAAGAAATCAGATGATAGGAATTGATATCCCAATTTGGTTGTCAATCTAGCAGGTGTGTAAGGTGTGAAAATGATCGAGTTGGTTCGATAGGATCAAACCAGTTAAATTGCTCAAGTGTTGTAGGAGATCTCCGTAAATGAATGCTTGACAACACATTAGTTAAGGTATATGCATATGATATGTTGTGATTGATGTTCATATGTGTTGGTGCTTATATGGTTGTATGGCATTGTTGTGGTGTAAGTTTGATTGCTTGTTGAGTTATTGCTTTTCAAACTTGTTGATGCCGTGTTGATAGTTGTATGATGTGAGCCATGAGGTGCATGTTGAGTGGTTCACATGTTATTGTTGGTAGTATATTGTATTTCATATATACTTGTTATATATTGGTCTTTTTAAAATCTAGTTTACTCGTGCGTGTTTTCTTGGTGATCGGACTATAATGATCATGTTTACATGAGAGTAGGACAAGGTTGGTTGGAGGTAGGTCGGAGTTCTTGGTGAGCCACGATTGATGGTAGTGTAGCCCTTGGCTACTTTTGTAGATTTTGTTGTAGTTGTTTGACCTACACTAGGGTTATATATAATAGTTTTGGAGTATTGTATATACATATCTATCTATATAGTTTTTTAGTTGTTTTTGCAAAACCTTATTCTAGATATATGTATATAGTTTGTTATGATGTCATCCAGAATCTATAATTATGTGAACTTTAGGTAGAGTTGTGCTTTCTATTGCTAATAGATGATTTTGTTAAGTGTAGAAATCATGATAAGTTGTTACATTAGTTTGAGTAATATTGAACTTGATCCCCTTAAGTAAAATCTTGATTTTGAGTCTTTTATATATATATATATATATATATATATATATATATATATATATATATATATATATATATATATATATATATATATATATATATATATATAAACATTGTTGAGAAGGAAAAGGTGAGCTAAATTCTCTAACAAAAAATTAATGATAAAAAAATTGATGAATATCATATTAATAATATTATCGAGAAAAGAATTCATCCCAAACTCGCCAAATCAAACAATCAAAGTCACCTTACTCATATTGGTCATACAAAATGCTCCAAAATATTTAGTAGTTATAGAAATTATATTGTGTTTAATTTACCTATGCATGCACTTTCGTACGAGGGTGGTGTCTCACTCATACTTGGCCATGTATAAAAGATATCGCGTATATTACTAGGAAGATTTTATTTTGATATATTGTTAATGTACTTGAATTACATACATATTGACTAGGGTGTTAATGTCTTTACATGTACCTCTATATGTTTTGCTTGCACGTTGGATCAAACCAACTTCCTTATCCCCTTCATTAGAAGCAATTCAATCTCACGTGTCTTTGGATAAAGAAGCTCGCTTTAGATCCAGAGGTGAAAGGATAATGAGAATGTGGTTTATTTATATGCTTAATTAACACAAAAAAGATATCAATATGTTTTGTTTTACGAAAGAAAATAAAAAAATAAAATAAATATTAAAATTTATTATTTCTTTGAGGGGACAAACAAAAAGGAAATAAGTTTTTTTTTATGAATCTCGGGCCCCTTGAAATAGGGGTAGTTCTTTTTCTCTTTTCTTAGTTATTATATCAGTAAAATAAACTCAGAGAAAACTTTTTTTCTTAGTTTTGGTTGAAAACTAAATAATTTTTTTATAACTAATGAATAAAAAAAATCATATTAAAAATAACAGAACAAAAGTTTAAACATTTATTGCTTAAACATTTCTTTTAATTAGTATATATTTTGTACATTTTATTTTATTTATTTATATTATTCACTACAAATAAACAAAAAAAAATTATTTTATTATTCTTACTAATCGATCTAAATAACATTTTTTAATCTATTTCTCTCTTTTTTTCTTCTTTGTTTCATTTCTTTTCCAAAACAATGTGGGAAAATGAATTTTTCACATCATGTGTCTATCACTTAGTGTCATTGTCAATAGGGTCTCTAACATTCGGACTGAAGTGAACTCATGTCCCCTATAGGTATGGCAAATAAACCCGTACCCGTGGGTAATACCCGAACCCGTCTCGACTTTGACGGGGAATACCCGCTTTGACCGGGTACGGGTACGGGTACGGGTACGGGTAAAACCGATAAAAGAAATCGGGTACGGGTACGGGGACGGGTATATACTTACCCGCCCCGTCCCCGACCCCGTCCCCGTCCCCATCCCCGTATAATTATTTTAAAAAAAAATAACATTTCAAATATTGTTCTAGGCCACGCTGAGCAAGCAAAAACTTAGGGTTTCAATTTCAAATCTCATTCACGGGTATATTGTTCCTGTAAGCAGGTTCTGTGCAGCTGTTTTGTGAACAAGCACATGCTCCACCACTTTCACCACACCAACGCGAATCATAGCGTTGCCCTCAGTTTTAGCCTTTTATGTATTCACTCTCATAACATCACATGCCTTTTCTTTACCATTTGCTTGCTTTGTATTTCATACTCATTTCTCCACTCACTTCCTCAAATAGTGATCTCTCCGTCTGGTGTTTCTCCTACGACGCCTACTTGGATGCTCAACTCATCCCCCAACTGCGTCCTGTTTATCAACTAGCCTATATACTGAAATTTGGCGAGCCTCCACCACTCCTCCCATCAGATCAACATCACCTTCCATCTGCAACTTCATTACAGAGTTAGAATCAAAAACTGTTTTTAAAAATTATTTTTTTTACGGGTACGGGTACGGGTACGGGTATACCCGATACCCGACGGGGACGGGGATGGGACAAAATTATTATTATTTAAGCATTTGGAATGTGAAAGATGTTATTTTATTACATCTTACACCTTACACCGTAAACCCTTAAATTTAATTAGTTTTGATAAAAACATTAAACTTGTTAAAGTTTTACAATAATTTTCAAAATTACACTTAAAATTATTGGAAAAATAATTTTAAAATGTTCTCCAATTCGTATAGACGAGAATAATTTATCTTATTAATGTATAATATTTATTGTAAATTAATTAAGAATATTTTAATAATAAAAAAATTATTATAAATAAAAATTGAAAATATTATTATGAAAATAGACTAGCAAATCTAAAATAAGTGTCTAACATGAAAAGACGAAAAATGTATATAAAAAAAATATATTTTATAGATGAGAAGAAATTTTGGAACCAAAGAAATGTTTAGAGATATTAAGAGATAAGAGATAAACCACTCATGTAATTGATGACATATATGATAAGAAGAGAGAGATAAGTAAGAATTGAGATTTTCAATAAGGTCATTGATTTATTTGAGTATCTAAAAATCATCACCCTCTATAGATGCTTATTAAGGTGTCCGTACCTTAATAAGTTTCTACAAAAATCAAGATTTGAAATAATGAGTGGCGTTTGAAAATCAAAGTTGTTTAATTTGATATGTATTAGGAAATAAAATTATACTGGGAAATGATATCAATTTAGATCCTCTGTTGCAATTTTCTCTCTCTAACCTTTCTCCTGCAATATTAATAGTCATTAGATATATCTAATGACTCAAATTTAATCATTTAAGAAGTTACATTAATTATAAGATTAAATTTGGGTCATTAGATATATCTAATGGCTATTAATATTGCAGGAGAAAGGCTGGAGAGAAAATTGCAGGAGAGGATCCAAATTCAAATGATATACCTACAACATCATTTTTGGTATTTATCTTTCTATCAATCATTTATTACATTTTAAATTTCCCTATTTTTTAGTTGTAAAATTTTTTATACAATTTATTATACATTTATCATTTCTCCTTTGTATTTAGGTTTAAATATCTTTTTACATCCTAAAATTTGGGTTAATTATTTTGTCAATCAAATTTAAGAGTAAACCTTTTTTTGTCTATAATTTAAAAATAGTTCACTTTGGGTACCTTGGGAATTAGAGATGTTCATAGATCATATTGGTTTGAATTTAAGAAAAAATAAAATTCAAATTAATTAAATTTAATTTGTTCAATGTTTATAATTTCCTTGCCCCAAACTAAACCTATCCAATGTTGAATGGGATGATTCAATTCATCAGGTATGCAATGAAAAATTACATATTTGATTGTAATTGACTTACACTAATTAAATAATAGCATAAATTATAAAAAATAATATGTGAATAATTAATTAAACCATACTACTTTATCTAATGTAAGACAAATCCACCACAAACCAAAGTGTTTAACATTCACCAACTTGTCTAATAGAGGCCAAATCCATTGACATACAGCTAAGTGTCCAACTACAAATGTCACATATTTACTTTGTTAACCAATAAAAAATAATAAAAATAAAAATAAATAAATAATATTTTATTTAGATTAGTTCGAATTTCAGAAGTGTAAATCTAATACTAGAAACAATAATATTGAATTTCAATTAGTTTAGCACGGGTCTAACTCAAATCGAGAAAAATCAACCAATTTAATTAGTTCAGCTGGATTATCAGGTTTGTCAAGTTGATCTTGTGTTGTAAAAAATTTTCAAGTTCCTGACCGATGAATACCACTGTCGTCAACGACCAAATATGGGCTATTCAAGCATATATATATATATATATATATATATATATATATATATATATATATATATATATATATATTAAAAAAGCAATGTAGATACCACTTGAAGATGATTGATTTATACCATTTCTTTACCTTTATACTGTATTGTAGGAGTATCAAATATTGACAGTTTCTAGGGCTACTCCTTATAATTTCCTTGATGGAAAGACAATTAACAAGCACATACTTTGGAAACTTCAAGCATAAGATAGGATCTTAGAGCAATTCCAATGGGAGTTGCTTGTCCCATGAAACAACTCAAGTTCCAGTTTCTTGTCATTAGAGGACTCTGACGTAGTAACATGAGTTGCTTGAAGAAGAGAGAGTTGTTTCCTCAAGCAACCGTTCCTTACCAGATTTCAAGCAGATTTTATTGAACATATTTGGGAACGTTTTGAAAATAATAATGATGAAAATTAATTTCGTATAATATTATATATTTACTATTACTTTATTTTATTTTTAATATCTACTTATTGTGTATTTTTCCTCGTAATTTATTTTCTTTCATTGTAGTGTAATTATCCTTTTTAATAAAAATTTAAATTTGGTTCATAAATGATTTGAAAAAAAAAATCTAAAAGTTGAATTTCTTAAAGTTTCTTACTATTGGAGTAAATTTGTGTTTGAGTTGCTTAATGCTGACATAAAACACTGAAGACCACTTTTTTCATTTTTCAAAATGCATGAAACAATTCAAATGAATTGCTTCCATTGGAGATGCTCTTAGAAGACCTCTTTAGAGGACCTGTCTGTCAAATTACATGAAGATTCAAGGGGCAGACTTTACGGAACAATGTATTAGTAAATGCCCTTTGAGTTCGGTATACATTTATTAATACAAAGCTCTATTTATAAAAGACCAAAAGAAAGTTTGTCTAAGTTAGGATAATAGAAGTACGGTTGCCAAGGACCCACAAAACTACCAGTAGTCCATACAAGAACATGAACCATGTTCAAAATGGTGAAAGCGCTTCCTATCTCGAATAACTATCTTACGCTCATATATTTTTGAGATCAATTTCATTGAGGAATGACAATCTTCACAAATTCGCAAATTTTTCACAATCTGAAGGGGTGTCATTGGAGGAGTACTAATTAAGCCAAAAGCAACAGCAATCTTCTCACTATGGTAGTGCAGCACACTTTCTTTATGTTTCTCATCCATCTTGAGCAACACTTGTGTGGTGTCTGGCATATGACCTTCCAAGCTCAACTTGTTTGAAATTTCCTTCAACATTGAGTGTATGTCTTTGGCTCTAGGATGGGAATCATCTTCAACAAGGAATTCATGGATCACACCACCAATCTCAATCCAACTACATCCAGGGTCTTTTCTGATGTCCATGTCTTTCATCATCAACCTCACCTTAGCAACTGCATCCCAATCCCCAGACGAGGCATGCATGTTTGAGAGAGTCACATATGCCCCACTATCATGAGGAGCCAATTGCATTAAAACCTCAGCAGCACGCCTACCAATTTCAATATTTTTATGCATCTTACAAGAACCAAGCAAGGCCTTCCATATGACATCATCTGGTTTCATTGGCATGCTCAATATAAGCTCTTCGGCTTCTTCTAGATAACCGGCACGACCCAGGAGGTCAACCATGCATCCATAGTGTTCTATTTTAGGCTCTAATCCAACCCTATTGACCATGTCACTAAAAAATGTTCTTCCTTCATCCACCAAACCTGCATGGCTACAGGCACTCAAGATGGCTATGTAAGTAACATCACTAGGGGATATTCCACACTTTTCCATCCTTGACAAATAATCAAACAAATCATTGGTTTTACCATGCATGGCAAGACCACCCATAATAGCATTCCATGTTATAACATTATTTTGAGGCAGCCTCCCAAAGACCTGAATTGCCTTCTCAATGCTCCCACACTTGGCATACATATCAACCAGAGCTGAGCCGAGTACATCATCAATCCGAATCCTGTTCTTTTCTGCATACAAATGCACCCATTTTCCCAACTCAAGCGCTCCCATTCGCGAAATTGCAGGCAGCACACTGACCAAAGTAACCCGGTTAGGCAACACGTCTTTCTTCTCCATCATCCTATGAAACATCTCTATAGCCTCCATATACAACCCATTTTGTGCATAGCCAGAAATCATCACATTCCAAGAAACCACACTCCTTTGAGCCATCGTATCAAACAATTCCCTAGCAACCTTAAGGTTCCCAAGTCTTACATATCCATCAACCATCACATTGCATAGAACCACATTAAACTCTTTCCTCCTCTCATTTCTCTCCAACCTCCTCACATGATCAACACCCTCAACATTCCTATAAAAGAAAACATGAGCATCCTCCATACTCCCACACATCACATACATCCTCAGCAAATTGGTGACAACAAACTCATCATCCACCAAGCCAAACTTAACAACCAACCCATGAACTTGCTTCCCTTCTTCCAACCTGGCCGCTACCGCGCAGGCCTTCAACACAGACGGGAAAGTGAACTGGTTAGGCTCCACTGCTGCCTCAGTCACCATCTGATAGAAAAGCAACAAGGCATCGAAGTGTCTATCCTGGGTTTCAGCAAGTGCCCTTATCACAGTGTTCCAAGCAAAGCAATTTCGTTCAGGCATGTGGTCGAACACCGAGAATGCATACCCAATATCACGAAAATCAGAAGTGGCACTGAGCCTGAGGATCTCTGTAGCTATTGTGATGTCATGGGTTTGTTCTGTTTTGATCAAAAAGGCATGGACTTGTTTCAATTCTCGCATGCTTTTGCATGTCCTGATTTGTGGGAGAACCAAATGTGGATCATAAGATGCTGTATTGGGCTGAAACATCAAAGCATTCATTTTTTGTTTAGGAAAATTCTCAGCATATTGCTGAAGTTGTGGTCAGGTCACGGTTTCAACTTTTAAGTTTCGACAAAAGAAAACCCTTTGATTGTGAAAGAGAATGGAGATAAACCTGGGAATGTTTGGTGTGATATATGGATAAGATGTGAACGAATTCTGTCGGAATAGAAGAAATTAGAAAGAGTAAGGACTTTACTCTTTTTTTTTTTTTTTTTTTTTTTTTTTTTTTTTTTAATTTCCATTAATTTTCCCTTAGCTTCCTTTAAAAATATTAAATATTATTATCAAAACACCGTTTACACAAATATCTTCTAACAAATATAAATATTACAACATTCACTCTTCTTCTACAAAAATAAGCATTTTTCTTCTTCGCAAATTCAAAACACTTTAACAATTTATTTCATATTTAATTATTAGTTTAATTTTTTTATTAATTAATTATATATTTAAAAAATATTTTTTTATTATTAATCTTACAAAATATTTTTTAAAGTTATATATCAAAATAAAATAATATATATACGAGTATAATAAAATCAAAGACAATTATTAAAATAATATTTAATTAAGATAGTTAATGAAATATTTTTATAAATATTTAAGTAAAATAGTATTTTTATTATATAATATTAATAATTTTTTTTATTAATACGTATGTGTGTACATTTTCATTATATAGTACTAGAGGGGATGAAGTACTTCGTGTTAGAGACGATTATGTTTTTTAAAATATATTTTCTCTATTTTATCATTTATTTATAAGGAGTTACTGCATAACTGAATAAAAAAAATGGATACGAAAGCAGTTATTTAAAATAGTATTTCCTTTATTAATAGTCATAGATTAATGAATTGACTATTTTTATTAAAGTAAAATAGTATTTTTATCATTATAATATATATATATATATATATATATATATATATATATATATATATATTAATACGTGCGTACATACATGCTTAGGGTTTATAATTTATTTTACTTATAAACATTTAATGAAATATTTTGATTTAATACATGTTTGTGTTGAGGGTTTTATTTTATTTATTATTTTAATAAATTAACTTAAATTTAATTATATATTTAATAATTTTTTAATCAAGTCAATGAATTATAATGAAGTAATTATATATTTTAAAATTTTATGATGATTATTTTTTTTAATGGTGTTAAGTTAAATACTCAAAATTAATCATGTAATAGGAGAATGATAGTATAATATTTCTATCTCTAAAGGACAAAAATATTATTTCTTTGACATTTTAAATATGAATGATTGATAGTGTAATACTTACATCTTCTAGGAGAGGGAAGTGTAATTTACATTAACATTAAGTTAAATGAATTAAATTGTATATTTTAACATCAAAAGAAAAGACAATGTAATATTTTTATCTTAGGGAAGAGTAGCGTAATTTAATTATAGACTAATGTTCTGTTTGTTATTATATTTGCTCATTTAAGTGGATAATATCCTATTAAGTACTTGATTTTAAGTAAATCTACACACCTAATCATTATAGGTACATATGTTTTGCTGACAGTATATATGCGTATGATATATGACTGTCATTTTTTTATAATATATTTTTTATATATATGAATGAAAAATATGCATTATAGTATGGTAATCCAACAAATAAAAGATTATTACTAACACTAAGCATAACATTTTCAATCTTCTGCTAACAATATTAGGCATTTGCCGGCAAGGAAAAAAGGTCAACAAAATTGTGAGTATATATTAAGAATAATACAATGCTATAAATAAAACAAACAATAAATTCCTTACCTTGGAGAAAAATAATTTTTGTAGATAATAGTGTCGTGCCAGTTTGAGTATAATTTGCAATAAGATACTTGATGGCCACCACCATTTGCGTAAGCTAGTTAGAAAATTGTAGGACATTGAAATGATAAAGCCTCAAGTAAAATAGATTAGCATGATCTGTCTTTGTATATGTAATCAGAGTTAGGATCCATCAACACGGTGCAGCAGCTGAATGATGTAGTGACAATGAAATCAAATGCAGATAATAAACCTCGGAACTTCTATATTCAAGTGGGAAAGAACATTTATATTTGTGTGAAACAGGCATGCTGGTATTCTAAAGAAACAACTTCAGACAGAAATATTTTTTATTATATAAAAATAAATCAGAGAAATACAGAAACACTATTAATTTGGAAGTTAAACATTCAAAATAGAATAACACTACAATTATACCCTAGTTGAAATGAAAGAATAGTTTTCCAAGTCTAGTCAATTGAAATCCTTAAGTCGCTTTTTGAGCATGTCCATTGATTTCTTTTTAGCAGTTTGCTTTGTATTTTTATTCGAAAGACTTCCAAAGATCCCATCTGCAGAATCCTTGAATTTATCACAAATGCTGCCTACCTTCTTATAATCCAACGCATAGTAATTTTTCTCTCTTATAACAGGATTCATGAAGTTCTCAGGCTGACTACTTGACAGAAGATTAATTAATTGTCGTGCTTCTATCAAACAGCTCTTAAAACTACCTTCCCTGTAAATTTCACCCAAGCCAGAAGTATAGAACCTCTCATGTGCAAAGTCCTCTAGCATCTTAAGGTCATTGTTTATATTCATAACTGCATTTGCATTAAACCTTTTGACAATATCACTAAGGAAAGCACCCACAATTATATTGGAAATATGCTCAAGTGCACCAGTTCCAACCTTGTACATAGCATCTAAGGGTAAAATTTGTTGGGCTGTGGACATAAGTGAATCAAGGTAAAAGATCACTTCATTTATGTACTCATTTCCATTTGGCTTTGGCTCCTCTGAAGTCCAGTTGATAATTTCTATAAGATTCATATATTCATCTAATTTTTTGTTTACCAAACTGAGCAAAGTAATATAAGCTGCATCCCTCGAAGTCTTCAGTAACACCTTTGCAGTTAAAGTAGCTTGGGGCTTCTCAACTGTTCGAACTGGGACACAGCTCAGTTGAGCTGCATGTCTAAGGAAATAATCACAAGCTCTTTCAAGAACAGCTATGTTTGCAGCAAGCTGCATGGCTTGAGACACACTGATATTTCCACTATTTATTGTATCAAGTAAAGTTTCATTTAATACTTCAATCAGGTACTTGTCCAAATACTTTCTCACAATATCAAAGAAACCAGTACGTACACCGTAAGACAAGTAATCAACAGAGCTTTTAATGAAGGATCTCACAATGCGACAAGCATCAGGCACCATGGAGGAGAATGGTGCAACATATGGAAAAGCAGGCATAATATCAGATGTTTGAATATTAAATGACAGAACATGATTCTCATAGTCAGTATCCTTTTTTATCACCATCTGCTCATATGAGTCGTTGCCAAGAACATCTTGAGTTTGGCTCCGACATTCTTCTAAAAGAAGTCTATGGTATTTGTCACAGCTATTATCAAGCACATCAAGAAGTTGACCAATGTCATATCCATATTGTCTAAGAGTAGACCCAAGAAGAGTAACATAATCCTTAACTAGGAGAAGATGGGTGGCAGAGTTCATATGGGAGAATTGCACGTCCAACATTGATGTTATTTTTGCCAAAGCAGTTTCCCACATAGTTTCAACCTGGTCAGGTACTAGTAGCCCACCACCAGTCCTCAGGACCTTATCCTCCACTATGAAGTACCCAACAATTTGAGCCAAAAATGTCTGATATGATTCAACAAAAGGTTGCGCCGAAGATATTTCCAAATCTGAATTCAATTGTAACAATCTATTCTTATAGTAATATTCATGAAACTGCTCTCGGATCCCCAGGCAACCATGAATATGACAAGCACGGTAAAGAGGCGTGAGATCAAACTTCATAGCAGAATCTTCATCTTCTTCAACCACCAAACTATAAGCTTGATCATCAACTCCAGAAATATTTAATTCCTCGGCCTTTCGCTTCCTTTCCAGCATTTCCTCATCCCTCTGACGAACTGATGCAGCCCGGCCAATTGCCGTTTGCCCAATTATTTTACAAGAACTTCGAATTTGGACCATCCATTCATTAACTTGACTACATACTTTCTTCTCAATGTGAGTTTTTATGGAAGGGATTTTTTTCTCTATCACCCTTTTGAGAGCCCTGGCAGGAATATTCTGCATGTAATTCTTCTCCAGCAAATCAATAGTTTTCAGAGCAGGATAAAACTGGCTTTCAGAAATGTGATCGTTGCACTTGACACAAAGCTCCAACACCTTCATACAGTTCTTTGACATTTTTACAGCTTCTGTCACATTCTTCTTGACTGTATAAGATTCTAGAAGCTCCTCAAGCTTGACAAGAATGATGCTGCCAACCTGCTGCAGCTTAAAATTATCACTTTGGAGTTCACTCTTGAGCTCTTCAGCATCAACTAACACACCACGAAGTTCATCAACCGCAAGGATGAATTCCTCATAGTGAGTCTTGCACATCTCCTCAATTTCAGCTTCCTTTTTCCTCACCACATAATTCAGCTGCCGTAGGAGCCCTTCGGGGCGCCCCATTTCAAAGGCATGCCTGACAAGAGGACTAATATCATCTCCATTGGCAACCAGAGTTTGTAGAACTAGGTCTTCTCCTTCATCAACACCATTCTCTACATCAGCTCTCCTTTTTGTTTTGACATCCATTGTCACTTGAATCTCTAGAATCTAAAAACATTTTGCTTGTTAGAAACCAAATGCCAACCCAAGATTAACACAAACTAGTTAGATTACAGTAATTCTTGTATGAACACTATGAATATAGACACAACCGGTTAATTTATATTAAAACAATAATAAAAGAAAAAGCCAAAGGATGTAAAATCCCTCCCTCTACTATTCTATATATAAAAATCCAAAATTTACTGTAGAGGGTGTTGGGAAATGAGAATTCATAGAGACCAAACCAAAAAGGCTATTTGCTTACAAATCTACTCCTCTTTCGTGTTTTTTTTTTTAATTTTTTTATTTACAATAAAATTTTCTAATATTCCTTCTTGTCATCCATTTTTTTCCTTGTATCCCTTTAGTGATTACATTTATGTAATCTATCTCCTAATAGAGGAACTCTTCTATAATCTAAGAACCACTAGAAACAACAACCATGAACAAAGACAAAGTAAAGTGTAAGAAATCAAATTACGCAATCCTTTTTCGTGGCTTGGGAGTTACAAGGCTAAATTACTTCAACAAATCCAAATCTTTTAAAACTACATTCAAAACTAAACCCCTATACGTATATAATGTTTCAGTTCACATAAATGCATTTGTTAAATTGTTGTTAAATGATCAGAGATTCAGAATATTAAAACAACTTTTATAATAGAAATTATTGGAGAATTAAATTGACGATTTCAGTGAGAAGCGAAAATTGAAGGAGGAATTGGCGTACCTGACGGTGACGGGGAAAATCACAGGAGAACGTGAGAGAAGACGAGGCTGAGGTCTCGTTCTTCGTCACAGACACAGTCAGGTTTGGGTTTACGTGTTAGCATACGTAGTACTCTCTTTCTTTTCTTTTCATGCATGCCATGCCACTGATCCATTCCTAGGTTATAATTTAATGCTTTAAACATACCCTTATAATATACGATTTTGGTTTATGTAAAATTATTTCTTTTAAAATTTTCTACTAAAATTTTATTTTTTAATTTTGATCTTTAGTTCTTTTAATATATTAACTTTTTTATTTTACTTTATAATACTTTGCTCATTTTAAATTAACCTCTTTGAAAAATAATTAATATAGAGATTAAAAATAAATTATTAGAATATTCATCGACTAAAAACAGCTATGAGAAATAAAATAAAATAACGTGAGATAAAATAAAGGAGAAAATTTTCATTAAAACCAAAATCGAATACGCGAGAATAAAAATATATTTAAATTTAATTTAATTAAGTTCTAACTTTTTTTAATAAAGAGGTATAATTTCTTTCTACTGAAAAGTGATATCTCATATAACATCCATTTTTCATAAAATAAATAATATAATTAAATTTTAAAAATAATTACAAGAGTTTTATTAGTATAAGGGGAGCTTGAAAATAATAATTATAAGGTATGTTTTATAATTGGTTGTATTTATTTAATTAAGAAAAAAAATAAACTTTTCACTTTGAGTAAGTCTCTTTAAGTCTCTTTAACTCCAGAGTTTTGTGGTTTGGTTAGGAGGTTTTTATCGAGGAGTTACACTTTTGCTCTAAACGTAAAAAATTGACAGAGGGGGTCTCAAGTCTGATGGAGGAAACCACCAACCACCTTGAAGGCCCCTTACTAATGTCGGACTTCTATCGAGATAAAGAGGAAGTGAGATATCTTGCTAATAGGTGTGGAATAATCATGAGCAGTAGAATTGACCTTCACTCTCATTTGTTTGCTTCATTGTGAACGAGACCATGAAAGTTCCCTAGATTATTATGTTTCAAGAGGTAATTATTTGTTTGAATTCAAATGTTGATACTTGATGCAACACTCTGTTTTTCATAAAATGTAATATAAGTGTTTTATTAATAATTTTAGCATTTTTTATTATTAATAAGAGTTATTTAATATTTATTTAATTATTTTATATATTTTGAAATATAATAAAGTATTTTATTAAAGGTTTTATTTAATTAATTAAGAGGGAAGAGAATTAGTAACTAATGTTAAATATTTTAACTAGAGGAGGGTTAAGGGAAGGTTAAATTTTAAAAGGTGGGTTTCTAATTAGCTTTTATGTTTTCTTATTTTCACATATGGGCTTATGCTCCAGAGCTCAAAGAACTTGAAAGAAAAGGAAACCACCTCAAAGTTGGAAGACCATCATCTAGTGCTTATTAAGGAAAGAAAGAGTGGGAAACCTTGCAATGAGTGCGTGATTCTATGTTAGGCAGTAGGATTGACCCCAATCCTATTTACGTTGTATGCCTATGTATGAGAAAATTTTCCCAAATTAATGCATTTGCTTTGTGTATTGTTCTTCTTACACGTTGCTAATACATGAATTGTTTGAATGTATGATCAAATGTATATTGTATGATTTGAGGTTCCTATGCGAAACCCTAAAGAAACTTGTTGTGATAGTTTTTGAAGATATTGATTGATATGCAGAGATGACAAAATGGATTTAGACCTTATGGGCACCTACAAAAATACCATTATGCGGGACGAGTATAGGGATGGATAAAGGACAAATATAGACTCGAAAAATTTAATGGCTGCAAGTGCAAGTACGGTTACTATGGTACCCAACCTACCTCTCTCTATAGTTATATATATATATATACATATATATATATATATAATTACTTAATAATTAATTATTTATTTATATATATATAAATATTAATTAATATAATTATATTACTATTATTTTAGATTTAAGATACAAGTTGAAGTTGTTGGAGTACATTTTCACTGCACCAAAAAAAAGGAATAACTTCACAAATTTTGCGGCAGTTTTAAAGAACCACCCTCGTTTTTTTATTTAGTCCAACACTATAACGGTTTTAACCAACAGACGCAATTTTCACGTTTTCTCCGGCAGTTAATATAGAACCGCCGCCGGTAAGTTAAAATTTTGATGTTTAGTGAAATGTTCCCTCCCCTCTCATCAGAAATCTAAACCTAAGAAACTTACTCCCTTTCTCTCCTCGCTCCATTCTTCTTCTTCTCCCTCGCAAAGTCACGCCTCTACCCTGCTGCTCCAAACGTTGCTCACGACCACCGGTTCACGGGCTCACAACCTCTGCTTTCCTCTACCTCGTTTGGTGAGTTACAAACTTGCCCACTACTTCTCAATTTTTTGATCAATTATAGTGGCATTTGTGTCATGCTTGACTTGTAATTGGAACGCACCCGAGGGGAGGGAAAACGAAAAGCTTACATTGTAGGAATTCCTATACCTGCTTTCCCTATTTAACCAAGCAGGCATACTCTTCTCCTGATTTTAGATTATCAATTTTTATTCCTTTTCAATTAGTCTTATTGTTATTCAACAATTTTTAAAGAGAGTGGTGTCAGATAAATATTTATGCATTGTGTTGATGTTGAGCTCCTTTATAGATGTATACTATATAATCTATATCAGTGATTAAGAGTTTGTTTGCTTACACTTTTTTTTTCTCATGAAAGCGTTTCTTTTTAATAAAATAAGCACTTTTTTAAATGTATTTTTCTATATATATTTTTTTAAATAAGTAGTAAGCAACTCCTATCTTCTTCTTAAAGAATTGCTTTGTTTTATTCTTAAACATTTTTAGAAACACATATTTTTAAATTTAAACAAACAAACACTAAATGTTGTTCTTATTCTATTACATTATGATGGTCCGCATTTGCAACTTTTTGTACGATATTCTCATTTTCTCTTTTTGATGCACTCTAATAGCTGGGATCATGGTTGATGGTTGAGACATATTACTATACAGAAAAACCAATATTTGGTTATATAATTTTGTTACATGCAATTTACATTTTAACATTAGGTACCAAAAAGCATAGGTAGAGTAATAAAACTATTAGATGAGAATTTCTCCACCATGCGGTTATGGCATGTGGCATGTGGTCAACTACTCTCAACTATTTATGCATTGTATTTTGTTGAAGTCCTTCCTGGATGTATACCACTTTATTATAATCTATAGAAAGTTTGGTTAATTGTTGTCTTCTTCTATTGTTTTATGAGTAAGATTTGCATTTGCAACTTTTTATAAGATGTTTCATTTTCTCTTTTTGATGCATCCGTGATGGTCTAATCAGGCTTAATAATTGCGACTTGCAAGGCATATTACAGAACATATGGACTAATATTTAATTACGTAGTTTTTATCATCACTTGCAGGTTAAATTTGAACATGTGCAAAAAATCATAGATAGTTTGTTGGTGATTTAATGACATTTAGTTACAAATATGCATCCTCTTAGTTAAAAATTATGGAAAACTGATTTTTTATTTTTCAATAATTTAGAAGATGATGTGTTCGGTCTTGGCAATTATTTTTTTTGTTTGCTCTATATAGTTATTTAGAACCTTGTTACAAGGTTCTTATGAAATTGATACTTTGAGAAAAAGTACTTCATTTCAAATCTAAATTAGGAGCCCTATAGAGTGATTGATTATTTGATTTTGTGTACAACAGTTGTTGAAATATTACCTTACATTTCAGAGTCTCTTATTAATATCTATTCTGTTACTCAACTGTTCAATGGACAATTGCATGTTTTTTGGTGAGTTAGACTTCATAGTTCTTAGAAATAGGGCAGCTTGATTAGTTTCTTTTGAGGTATTTATATGTGGAATATTTGGAATTCAATTTGCAATTAGAATGGATTTGGCTGGCTCTGATCTTAATAGTGACAGCCATAAAATATGCTGAAAAATGCATATAAGACGGAGTATCATTGACTAAAAAATGGCCAGCTACATTTTGTTTCGTACTGTTGCTGGTCCAGAATGCATAGAAATTTGTTGTTTATGGCTGTAGAAAAAGATCACAGAGCAAAGTAGAACAAAAATTATTTTTTTGATTGGATTGTGTCTTGTTGATTGTGAAAATCAACCACTATAATCTCAAGGTGTTTTGGAAGTATTTAAATCTAAAAGCTAAAGATATTAGCACTTATTTGTGGCTTTCAATGACTTTTTCTTGTTTGATGTGATGCCAAAGACATTGCCCACTACAAATCTATCTTGTTTTGGCTTCATGTGGATGGAGATTGTTCTAAAAAAACAATTAGGAAACCTGGTATTGGGAGATTTCCAGCAACAAAGTTTAGCTTGGTTTTTGGTTGATATATAAAAGCTCAAAGTTTCCAGCAACAGTTAGAAAAACTTTTTCTCCCTACTTAACTATTGTTTCTTGCTAGCTAGCCAATTCTCATGTATGTGAGGGACACTCGATGTAGGTTATTTCAAAAAAATTATAGTTGGGAGATTTCTGTGGAAGAAAACTGTCAGATGCACCCACCAGAGATTGACTTTTAAGTTTGGTAAACAAATGGTAATATGTTTTTATATTTCATTGGTTATAAGTTTGGTTACATATGTTGACTTTTAATTTTGTTAAATGTAGGACATATCTGATAAAAATGCAGCAAACCGTGAAAAGTTATTGATCCCTCATACTCTAGGATCAAAGACATTAGCAAGAAAAAAGGGATGAGTTGGTATGTAAAGTTCATTTAGTATATTTTGTTTAAAGAAACTAAAAATAAAATTGTTTGTATAATTACTTTTGGTATGGTGCAAAATGTTAGGAAGTGCAATATGGACGACATTATAATAGAGGAGATATGTATCCTATTGCTCATAAAAAGAAGGATGGATCATTTGTGAGCGAAAATGCTACACAAAAATATGTGAGTACAATATATTATTTGTAATTTTCAATTACAATTTGCTATTCACTTATATAAGTAATATCTTTTACTATTTATCTATGTATTCAACATTATATGTAGGAACAATTGCATAATGAAATTCAGGAGTCTTCTTCTGAGAATGAGGCATTCTTGAAAGTATTTGGAAAGGAGCATCCCGGATATGTCTGAGGCATGGGACTTGGGGTTACTCCGACTCAAATCATTGGATCATATTCTTCCTCTACGAGGTCTGGATCTTCATCAGATGCGGCCACGATAGCACAATTGCGATCTGAAGTTGAAGCGCTTAAGGCACGAGTTGGTGAAGTTGATGTTTTGAAGAATTAGCTTTCCTTATGCAAATTGTTAAAGGAAATCAGGTATAAAATGAAGCCTTTAAAAAATTGTAAATTTTATTGTCCAAGTAAAAGTTCAAATCTAATTTGTGATTATTTTAATTTCAGGCAGCTGAATTGGAATCTCCAGCAAATTTGAGACGTTCTTCTAAGTCTAGCCATGTTCCTGAAGACAATGGAGGATCATCATGAGGGAATATTTAGAGATTTGCTTCATTTTTAGTTTGTTGGGAGCTTTTAGGACCATCTTTATATTTTCGTTGTTTTTATGTACCTAAGTTTCGTAAACTTAAAGACCATTTTTATGTTTGAGATGCAAATCTATTATGTATTAAATTTCGATTTAATATCTTTAGTTAATGAACGAAATTTTTATTTGCATTATTTGTATTAATTTATCTTTATCACATATGTTTGAGATGAGAATTTAAACAAATAGGTTGAAAAATGTAATTATAAAATCATGCAATTAAACGTGAACTAAATTACGACGGTTGCAAACTAGTGCAAAATTTTTATACAAAAATTTATGTTTACATTTGAGGCGGTTTAAAACCGCCGCTAATTTCTAAGTAGTTTCAGTTTCCAAAATAGCGACAGTTTTATAACCGCCGCAATTATAAAATGTGTTGTGGCTGTTTGTGTGGCTGTTTAAAAAACTGCTGCGAAATGTAGTCTTGACGCACAAGATTGCGGTGGTTCGTAAACTGTCACAATCTAAATTTGTGGCAGTCAAAACCGCCGTCGCTCTTACTAAAAAATCGCCGCAAAAAAACTACTTTCTTGTAGTGTTTTCCCAAACTTTGTGGTAGTCCATCTTTAATTGGAATTAATAATATCAAGAAATTATGTTACTCGTTATTTGAAAAGTATCAGACTAAAGCTAAGAGAATAGTGAAAATTTTAACTTCACAAGTAAATGTCAATGAGTCAAACTTGGATAATCTAAATATTAACAATTTTCTTAGTGATTATGACTCATTTGTGAATGATGCAATTGAAACACTAACAAATTCTGAAATAGAGCTCTACTTAAAAGAAAAAGTTTTGCCAAGGAGTGCTACTTTTAGTATTCTTGGATGGTGGAAAACAAATGGGATCAAGTATCCAATTTTGCAAAAAAATTACTAAGGATGTTTCAACAATCCCAATTTTAATCGTAGCTTCAAAATATGCATTTAGCATATGAGGTAGATTTTTGAGTCTTCATCGTTCTAGGCTCCATGAATTTACTTTAAAGGCACTTATATGTGCACAAAGTTGGTTGAAACATAAACAAGGTAATAAATAATTAAACTTTATTTATTTAATAAAACTTGTTTTATTTTTTATTGTTGATTTTAATTATTCATTTAAATTGTCTAACAATTCATTTTCTTGTCATGTAGTTTCTATTGGTCTTATTGGACTAAAACAATATATAGATTTGGAAGACAAACATTTGAAAAAATATGGAGAAGTTGATTCCGATGATGGGGTCAAATGTCTACATATTTGTCTTTTGAAATTTATAGTATATGATTTAATATATAATTTTAATCGAACTAATTTTTATAAAATTTTTTTAACAGGTCTTGAAAAATATTGTTAACACATGATCCTGATGCTGGAAGTTTAATTATAATTTTTATTATGTTAATTTTTTAAAAGTTTACTTACAAGAATTGGATGTTCTAAAATTTTTATGTATAAGCATTGTTACTAGATTTTTGTAATGTTAAAGACCTGACAAATTAATATTATGTTTGCTTGTGTGAAATGTTATCTCTTTATTGATTTATTTACTTTATACATAAGTAAAACGCAGGTTGTGGGTGTGGGTAGGGGTACACAGGTACCCAGTAGATATAAGGATGAGGATTAAAATTTCTACCCGCATGACTATGGGATGGATATGGGTATTGTTTTTAAACATGGGTATAGGGTAGGTACTATAGGACCCTACCCAAAACCTACGCATTGCCATCCTTATCCATATGTGTAAATTGAGTGATTTAGAATAATAATTGCATGTATAGAACACTTTTACTAGTTATATATGTGTTATGTGTATAATTGGACGTGGATAACTTGTTATCAGTGAGAAGACGTGATTTCCAAGGAGAAAGATTGTGTTCTCGCTTAGTGAAATGTTTTGGGTCGTTTCGCGAGAAGCCCAGAGGGCTCAGCTTGCTTAACTAGATGTTGGTCACTCAACAAGAAGCCTTAGGAGGCTCAGCTCGTTCAACTAGATGTTGGTGGCTCAGCTAGATATTAGTCGCACAACGAGAGGCTCTAAGGAGTTCAACTCACTCAATGAGGTAACATTCATTCAACAACTGTTAGTTGGATGTTTTACCCTCATGATCTTGATACTACCTTTTTACTAATGACTAGGTGATCTATTTGAGAATGTACATGAGATATATAATGTGATATGAGGAATATGCATCGAGTATGTTTGACATGCATCATTCACATAAAAATTTGTAATACACCACTAGGGAAGGTACCCTTGTGTAAAAGCTCAGGGATAGCTCGATTTGGAAGTCTTAGTCCTACCCTCGTGTGCATGGGATATATCTTGTGTGGCTTAGCTATCCCGACCAAACCCTGATAGTATGTTATCCTAGTGAGAGTGAGTAAAGGGTGTCACATGAAATGTACTCCCAAACTACTCTATGTGTGTTGCTAGTGACAATACATAATGTGATGTTTTTACTGGCACCATATGCATGATTCTATATAATTCGTGTCCATTACATGTGCATTGAAATGTTATGTGTTAATTAATTATTATGTACATATGTATGCTTGTTTATGTTTTTCTATTTGGTGTGCATTCCTACACCATGAGCTAGAGTGAAATATTTCTCACTCTTTTTCTTTTGTGTTGTTTTCCTTTGGTCATTATGTAGGCGATCATTAGCATGAGGCTGAAGATGTTTGTGATGAGACTTAAGCTTTAGTGTTGGATTTTGCTATAATAGAATATGTGACATTGAGGCGTAGTTAAGACTAGTTTAGGACATTGTTTCTGTTGCTTCATTTGAAAAACATCAATTTTTAGTTTCCTTGTAATTCTTTCAGTTGCATTATGTTATTTGTTTAAGATACAATGTGATCCTCTCTACTTGTATGGATTTTGCTTTCATTTATTATATCGAGATTATAGAGTTTTAGATTATTTATGTTATGGCATATGGGGTAGAGTGTGTCACACTTGATGTCAATTGAAATTCCTTTAGAACCCTTAAGGTAGTGTGAGAACCCTAATTATATAGAGCAGAAGTAAAGGTTCAATAATATGGTTTTTAATTGAGTAATTAATGATGCAAAATATTATAATTAGATTTTAATTATCAAAATGACTAATTAGATTGATGAAAAATGAAAAAAAAAAACATGAGGAGGCGATGTTTGAAATTTCTACAAATGGCACGAAACTACTATCACACCTAGCATGGTGATAATAGCATTAAGCACTAAAGTCCTTAAGAGTGGTGACACTTGATGGACTCCTTCTCTCCATGTTGTAATCAATAGCTTCCAAGGAGGAAGGTTCCTCTTCTCCACAAAATAAAAGGAAGACAAGGGGCTGGATGTTTCTCCAAGGGTGAAGGAAAAAAAGGTTGATAGACCATGGGCCAAGGGCCCAGTGCCAGAGCTATGGCTAGGAGGATACAGGAAGAGCTGGATCTAGAGAAGACTAATGGGCTTGTCAGGCCCAAGATAATCTTCACTTGGAATGCTCTATCATGAAGAGAAGGCCTTAGTTCTACTTGTTTATATTGTACAGTTTATACATAGTCTTGTGTATAGGTTATTTTGCCTTTGTATTTGTGAGGCACTTTACTAGCTTTTTCTAGTGTTTGTATATTGATTTTGAGGTAGGTTACTTGGAGTGTTTAACTCCATTTAACCTCCCTAGTTGACACATTCATTCTTTATTTTTCAGTAGGAAAAAGGGGGTGACATTTAGCAAAGTTAGGGAGTGTGCTTAGAAATTGGGCCAGAGTTGGGCCTAGGCAAAATTTTACATATTGGACTCATTTTGCTCCTAATTTTTCATAGATTTGATTTAGCTAGGTTTCATCATCATATGATGAACCTAACTAAACCAAATCAAAGAATTTCAAATTAAATCAAGGAGCAATTTGAACCATGGGCCGCCTAGCTTGCTTCCTTCTCCTTGGCCGAATTTTTCAAGCATTCTTACTTGAGTTTGAAGCTTGTCTTGCAAGCTTCTAAACTCAAGCAAGGTTAGCTTAACCTTACCTTGGTTCCTAAAAGAACCATGGTCAAGGTTTAGCTTCTCCTAGAAGCTAGCTAAACCGTAGGTGTTTAAGTTAATCCTACCATGGTTCTTAATGAACCATGGTTAGGGATAACTTCTCCTACAAGCTACTATTCCCTATATATTTGATTTTCCTACACTTGTACTCACTTTTGAACATTTGGAGAATAAGAATTCTGATTTTTCTCTCCCACTCAAGAGTCTCAAAACCGAGAGAACTTCCACTCTAGGTTTTCTCTCAAAGTTCTTCTACTTTGAACTTGGTTCCTTAAGCTTCTACCACAAGCTAAGGAGAACCGAACCTCCTTCAAGGTCTTCCACTCCATTGAAGCTTCTTCAAAGGAGATTTCAGAGTTCCTAAGGAGTAAACCTCAAGAAGCATCACGGTCCAAGCATGGAGCTATTGAAGATCAACAATTATCTTCAACCTAGTTCCATCATTTTTGGTATCTAGAGCCTAGTGCTCTTGAGGTTTTGTTTCCAAACTTCTTCTAATTGAATCCGTCATGTATCTTCCTTTTCTATGTCTCAAATTTGTGTTGCTGCATGGATCTAGTTTTAATAAACATGTTGATGGATCCTTATGTCACATATGAAGTAATTGATTCATAGTTTTGCTTGTTTCTTATTCTTGAATCAATTTGTGTTGTGCGCCTAGGTTCATGTACTTGTGCTTTTAATTTTTGTTTGAGTCTTCTCCATTCCTATAACATGAGTCCATGATTGGACATTGATAATGTTTAGTGTATATTTTGTTTTTGAATCATATGTTTTGTCTAGAGTCATGTGTAGTCCTTTGAATGTCATTGATTCCTAGACTAGCTTGTTTGACCTAATTTTTTTTGCTTTGTGTTTTTGTGTCCGAAAATTATTGAATATTTTCTTGATAAATCTGTACCTTACTATATGAGCTTTTGATTTACATGTTTGAGTTCCTAATTTGCTATTAGTTCTAGCAAATTTCCTAGAGTTAGGTTTCCTTTATGTCATATTAAAAGTTTTGTCAAAAAAAAGTTCATAAACACTCTCCTATTAGGTTTCCTTGTGTCTTGTGTTGTGGCTGAAACTTATTGAAATTTTTTGGACCTTAAAACAGAACCAAAACAGAGGTGTGAGTGTCCTAATTGCTTGAGAAAAACAAAGAAACAAAGTGCTTAAAAATTTGACCTAAAAAAATACTACAAAATAGTGAAGCACTAGTGAAAACATATTTGTGAACACCTCTTGTTTTGTGTCATAATTTTGCTGCAGTTTTTCTATATTGAAACCGAGACATATAAGTGCTTAAAAGGCATTGAAACTCCTGAATATACAAAGAAAAATAAGTGAAAAATAATTTGCAAAAGAAAAAGAAAGAAAATAGCAAAAGAAAAGCCAAAGGAGTGAAAATTTGAGAAAATATTGCTCTCGGTTTTGATCTATTTTGTGTGACATTTTTGTGTTGGTCCAGCCACATATTGTGTCCTGTTTTTGTTCATAATCTTAGCTTTTAATTTTGTAATCCATTCTAGTGCCTTTCCTAGGTTACTCTTGTGTGTACTAGCTTCCAAATTTGCCTTAATTTTTGCTTGTCAATTTGTGGAACTCTTTCTAGTCTTGTCTCATTTTCTTCTACCACTTGGTGTAGCCATTCTAAATTGTTCATTTTCAGTTTTAGCACTAATATTCAGTCTTGAAGGTGGTTGAGTGCTTCTTGAAAGGTGTAGGAGGCCAATGCAAAGGACATCCACTTGAAGGCTTTGGTGGTTGCTTAGGGAGTTTGTTCTCTCTTGGTGGCTAGGCTCTTGGAAACACCTAGAAGTGACTAACATCAAAGTTGCTTCTAAAGAGAGGAGTGAAACACCTTGTGAGGCTGCAGTTGGTGGCTGATTTGGAGCAACAAGAAACTAAACCAATTGTGAAAATTTTTGTGAAAATTTAGAACTAAATTTAGTGACGGAAATTTTGGTTTCTAAAACCTAGTTTTTCATTACAAAATCCGTCTCTAAATTTGTTCTAAATTAGTGGCTAATTTGTTTTCCTTGAAATTAGGTGCAGCCACTAAATTCATTTGAGAGTAAATTTACATTTCATTTGGAGTGTAAATTTACATTTCATTTGAAGCAAATTTGAATTTCATTTACCTTGTAATTTTTGTTTTCTAAATTTTTGTACAAGGCCTTTATTAAGGAGTGTCTTGGAGTGCCTTTGGTGTATCTCCATCTCTCCTTAAGAACTTTTATAGTAATCACGTGTAGTACTTGTGAGAGTGGTCCTTGAAGGTCTTTGGTACCTTTCAAGCTCTCACTTAGGTTTACTTGCTTTCAACGTCTAGTTTATGTTTTCTTGTCTTTAAGTTTTCAAGCAATTTATGTTTTAAGCAATTTATGTTTTCAGTCATTTAAGTTTTCAAGCAATTTATGTTTTCATGCTCTTTATGTTTTCAAGCATCTTATAAATTGTACACATAGGCACTTGCTTGTTATTTTTCCTTTAAGAAAAGTTCTTTGTGAAAATTGTTTTGTGCAAGACAAAAGTACAAGGGGGTTTAGAGATTTTTACTTGAAGAGGCTTGGTTATTAAGTGGCTCTTTAGTAGCTCACCTCCCTCCAAAGTTCAATTTGTACTCTTAGATCTCTAAGTGCCAAGTCTAAAGCACTCCAAAACCTTATTTTCATAAAAACTATTTTTGTGTGAAAAATATCTCTTGAATTAAAATGTCTCAAGATTCCTCCCATAGTGAAAGTGATGGCTCTCCAAAAAGTCTTTCTTACATTACTAAAGAGCTCAAATCACTTAAACTATGGAAAAAGCAAGAGTCCATTCAAAGAGAGAAGGAAAGAATTGAAAGAGAAGGACAACTTGCTTATCTTGAGGAAGAGTTGAGAATTTTAAGACAAGAGGAGGAAAAATTGAAAGAAGATATGAAGAAACATAAGAAAAAGAGTAGGAGCTCACATTCCCAATACACATCCCCTAATGAAAGCATGAATCAAGGGGATCACTACCAACATACTCCTAGGAGGACTACTAGGCCAAGGGAAGTCAAGGTTGACCTCCCACAATTCTTTGGCAAAGATGATGTGGAGTCTTATTTAGATTGGGAAATGAAGGTTGAGCAACTCTTTGCTTGCCATAGGGTAAGTGAAGAGAGGAAAGTACCTTTGGCTGCCCTTAGCTTCCAAGGGCATGCCATGTATTGGTGGACAGCCCTAGAGAGAGAGAGACGCCTCCACAATGATCCTCCAATTCAATATTGGAATGATCTTAAAAGTGCAATGAGGAGGAGGCACATTCCCACCTACTATGGGAGGGAGCTTATGAATAAGCTCCAAAGGCTCCAACAAAGAGACATGTCTGTAGAACAGTACAGGCAACAAATGGAGCTATTAATGATGAGGGCTTGTATTAGGGAAGAGGAAGCTACTACTGTAGCTAGATTTTTGAGTGGTCTTAATTTAGAAATAAGAGACCAAGTGGAGCTACTACCCTACAGGGACCTAAATGACTTGGTCCAACTTTGTGTAAGGGTAGAACAACAAAGAATGAGGAAATCTTACAAAAATAGCTCCAACTCTTCATTTCTAAAGAAAGATTCCAAGAAGGAGGGAAAAACTTTTGAAAAGAAGAAATCTTTTGAACCCTCCAAAAATCTAGCCACAGAAAAAGATAAGGGAAAGGGAAAGGACACTACACACACTAGTTCTAGGACTAGTGATATTAAGTGCTTTAAATGTTTAGGGAGAGGCCACATTGCCTCCCAATGCCCCACAAAGAAGGTAATGATCATGAGGGGGCATGACATTTATAGTAGCCAAGATGAGGCTACTACTTCCTCTAGTAATAGTGAGGAAGAAGCAAGTGATCAAGAGAAAGGTGTAGAGTCTACTTTTCCTTATGAAGGGGAGCTCTTAATGATTAGGAGACTCCTCAACAACCAACCTAGTGATACTCTATCACAAAGAGAGAACATATTTCATACTAGATGCAAAGTTTCAAACAGTGCATGTTCTCTCATTGTTGATAGTGGCTCATGGTGCAATTGTTGTAGCACTAGGCTGGTTGAGAAGTTGGGTTTAACTACTAATTCCCATCCTAAACCTTATCAACTCCATTGGATTAATGAGGATGGTGATTTAGCAGTTGACCAACAAGTAAAGGTCAAAATTTCCATTGGAAACTATGAAGATGAGGTGCTATGTGATGTAGTACCAATGGAAGCTTGTCACATCTTATTAGGAAGGCCATGGCAATTTGATAAGAAAACCATGCACAATGGCCTTACTAACGAGATTACCTTTACTCATAAGGAAAGAAAGTTTGTGCTTCATCCTCTTTCTCCTCAACAGGTGGCTGAGGATCAAGCACAAATGAAACTCAAAAGAGATAGTGAAAAGAGATTTAAAAAAAAAGAAGAAAAGAGAGGAAAAAAAAAGTTTGTGAAACTTAAGGATAAAGAGGAATCTAGGGAGAAAGGAGTTCCCTCCCTAGAGGTCGTTAATCAAGAGAATAAAATTTCCAAACAAACCCTCTTGATTCAACAACCCTCTTATTTCCTTCTCTGTAAAGGAACTCTTTCTTGCACTGCCACATCTAGTGGACATGAGACTTTACCTAAGGGGGTAAAAACACTTTTAAAGGAATTTGATGATTTATTTCCTCCCGAGGGTCCACTGGGCCTTCCTCCTTCTAGAGGAATAGAACATCAAATTGATTTGGTGCCTGGAGCTAGCCTACCTAATAGGCCTGCCTATAGGACCAACCCCCAAGAAACTAAAGAAATTGAGTCTCAGGTCCAAGATTTGTTGGAGAAGGGCTGGGTTCGAAAGAGCTTAAGTCCTTGTGCTGTTCCAGTGTTGTTGGTTCCAAAAAAAGATGGCAAGTGGAGAATGTGTTGTGATAGTAGAGCCATCAACAACATCACTGTGAAATATAGACACCCCATCCCTAGGCTTGATGACATGTTAGATGAGCTTCATGGAGCCATCATATTTTCTAAAGTTGATCTTAAAAGCGGATACAATCAAATTAGAATCAAAGAAGGAGATGAATGGAAAACCGCTTTCAAGACCAAGTTTGGATTATATGAGTGGTTAGTGATGCCTTTTGGGCTTACCAATGCTCCTAGTACATTCATGCGTCTCATGAATCATGTCCTTAGGGATTGTATAGGTAGATTTGTAGTAGTTTATTTTGATGATATTCTCATATACAGTAGGAGTCTAAGTGATCATATAGGACACTTAAGGCAAGTTTTTGATATTCTTAGGAAAAATCAACTTTTTGGAAATTTAGAAAAATGTACCTTTTGTGTAGATAGTGTAGTTTTTCTAGGGTTTATAATTAGTAAAAAAGGGGTTCATGTGGACCCCGAGAAAATCAAGGCCATCCAAGAATGGCCCACTCCTAAAAGTGTTGGAGATATTAGGAGCTTCCATGGTTTGGCAAGCTTCTATAGGAGGTTTGTTCCTAATTTCTCCACACTAGCCTCCCCATTAAATGACTTAGTCAAGAAGAATGTGGAATTTATATGGGGAGAGAAACAAGAAAATGCCTTCATAACCTTGAAGCATAAGCTTACCCATGCACCACTTCTAGCTCTACCTGATTTTTCAAAAACTTTTGAGTTAGAATGTGATGCCTCTGGAGTTGGTATAGGGGCGGTTTTGTTACAGGGTGGGCACCCTATTGCATATTTCAGTGAAAAACTCAAAGGTGCCTCCCTTAACTATCCTACCTATGACAAAGAGCTCTATGCCTTGGTTAGGGCCCTTCAAACTTGGGAACATTACCTTATTCCCAAAGAGTTTGTCATTCATAGTGACCATGAGTCACTTAAATATTTGAGGGGCCAAGGCAAGCTAAACAAAAGGCATGCTAAGTGGGTAGAGTTCTTAGAACAATTTCCATATGTGATTAAATACAAGAAAGGGAAAAATAATGTTGTGGCTGATGCCCTTTCTAGGAGACACACTTTGTTAATCTCCCTTGGATCTCAAATCTTGGGATTTAATCACATTAAGGAATTGTATACTAATGATCTCGAATTCAAAGAAAATTATACCCAATGCTTAGCAAAGCCTCAAGGAGGTTTCTATATTTCTGAGGGGTACTTATATAAAGAGGGAAGAATTTGTATACCCCAAGGATCTATAAGAAAACTCCTTGTTCAAGAAAGTCATGAGGGTGGTCTCATGGGGCACTTTGGAGTTGAAAAGACTCTAAGTTTTCTAAAAGAAAAATTCTTTTGGCCCCATATGAGAAGGGATGTTGAGAGGTTTTGCTCTAGATGTATAGCTTGTTTACAAGCAAAGTCTAAAGTAATGCCTCATGGCATCTATACACCCTTGCCTGTTGCTAACTCTCCATGGGTTGATATCAGTATGGATTTTATTTTGGGCTTGCCCAAGACCCAGAGAGGCATGGATTCTATTTTTGTGGTAGTGGACAGATTTAGTAAAATGGCCCACTTTATACCTTGCCACAAAATAGATGATGCAAGCAATATAGCAAGACTCTTCTTCAAGGAAGTGGTTAGACTTCATGGTCTACCCAAGACCATTGTTTCAGATAGGGATACTAAGTTCCTTAGCCATTTCTGGAAAACTCTTTGGAGTAGGCTAGGAACTAAATTACTTTTCTCTACTACTTGTCACCCACAAACTGATGGGCAAACAGAAGTAGTTAATAGATCCCTATCTACAATGTTAAGGGCAGTTCTTAAAGGTAACCATAAGTCTTGGGATGAGTACTTGCCCCACATTGAATTTGCTTATAATAGGGTAGTCCATAAGACTACCAAAATCTCACCTTTTGAAGTTGTATATGGTTTTAACCCTCTTACTCCTTTAGACCTAATACCCCTACCAGATTCTTCTCATTATTTTCATAAAGAAGGGGTATCGAGGGCTGAATTTGTTAAGAAATTGCATGAGAAGGTTAAAACTCAAATACAACAACAAAATGAGAGAACTGCTTTAGATAGAAGCAAGGGAAAGAAAGCCCTCATTTTTGAGGAAGGGGATTGGGTTTGGCTTCATTTGAGAAAGGAAAGATTTCCTTCTCAAAGGAAGTCTAAACTCAACCTAAGAGGAGATGGTCCTTTCCAAGTCCTCCAAAGAATAAATGATAATGCTTATAGGTTAGATCTTCCCAGTGATTATGGAGTGAGTAACACTTTTAATGTGAGTGATCTTATTCCTTTTACAGGCTATGCTGAAGAAGATGAACCTACAGATTTGAGGACAAATCCTTCTCAAGAAGGAGGGGATGATAGACCATGGGCCAAGGGCCCAGTGACCAGAGCTATGGCTAGGAGGATACAGGAAGAGCTGGATCTAGAGAAGACTAATGGGCTTGTCAGGCCCAAGATAATCTTCACTTGGAATGCTCTATTATGAAGAGAAGGCCTTAGTTCTACTTGTTTATATTGTACAGTTTATACATAGTCTTGTGTATAGGTTATTTTGCCTTTGTATTTGTGAGACACTTTACTAGCTTTTTCTAGTGTTTGTATATTGATTTTGAGGTAGGTTACTTGGAGAGTTTAACTCCATTTAACCTCCCTAGTTGACACATTCATTCTTTATTTTTCAGTAGGAAAAAGGGGGTGACATTTAGCAAAGTTAGGGAGTGTGCTTAGAAATTGGGCCAGAGTTGGGCCTAGGCAAAATTTTACATATTGGACTCATTTTGCTCCTAATTTTTCATAGATTTGATTTAGCTAGGTTTCATCATCATATGATGAACCTAACTAAACCAAATCAAAGAATTTCAAATTAAATCAAGGAGCAATTTGAACCATGGGCCGCCTAGCTTGCTTCCTTCTCCTTGGCCGAATTTTTCAAGCATTCTTACTTGAGTTTGAAGCTTGTCTTGCAAGCTTCTAAACTCAAGCAAGGTTAGCTTAACCTTACCTTGGTTCCTAAAAGAACCATGGTCAAGGTTTAGCTTCTCCTAGAAGCTAGCTAAACCGTAGGAGTTTAAGTTAATCCTACCATGGTTCTTAATGAACCATGGTTAGGGATAACTTCTCCTACAAGCTACTATTCCCTATATATTTGATTTTCCTACACTTGTACTCACTTTTGAACATTTGGAGAATAAGAATTCTGATTTTTCTCTCCCACTCAAGAGTCTCAAAACCGAGAGAACTTCCACTCTAGGTTTTCTCTCAAAGTTCTTCTACTTTGAACTTGGTTCCTTAAGCTTCTACCACAAGCTAAGGAGAACCGAACCTCCTTCAAGGTCTTCCACTCCATTGAAGCTTCTTCAAAGGAGATTTCAGAGTTCCTAAGGAGTAAACCTCAAGAAGCATCACGGTCCAAGCATGGAGCTATTGAAGATCAACAATCATCTTCAACCTAGTTCCATCAAAGGTTGAGTGTGAAGATGATGAAGGTTGTGAATAAGAAAGAAAGGGAGGTGGATGGTGTTTTGGTGGCTTTCTTTTCACCAAGTGTTGATGAAGGCCACTCAAGGAAAGCCTAAACTCACTCTAGGTTGAGAGGAGGGTGTGGGCCGTGAAGACCTAGGTGATTAAGGAAAGCTTTTGAGGCAAAATGCTCACTCAAGTACATATAATCCAAAGTATTTACAAGGTGGGTGGCCTAGGGTATATATAGAAGGGAAAAGGAATTAGGGTTGCATTTGTGAGTGCATGGTTGAGCAATGCAAGAAAAATGCACTCCAAATGCACCCTAAATTAATCCTAATGTGACGCCTACGTGGTGGCCAAGGATGGAATCTTTGGCTTAGTTAAGTTACAACTAGGTGTATAATAAGACCATGCAACCTAGGTGCCTTCCTATGGGGCCTAAGCCTTTCTAAGTCCAAAAATAACTCCAATAAACACGTTTAGGTCTAGTCTCCTAACCCTAATAAAATACCCTAGTTACAAAATAAAATCCTATAACCTAAGGCATCCCAAAATACAAGAGTAAAATGGGAAATACAAGTAAAAATAAATCCTATGTCTAAGGTACCCCAAAATGCAAGGTAAAATGGGAAATACAAGTAAAATAAATCATCTTTTTCCAATGTTTTGAGTAAACCATTGGTGATGACTCCATGAATTCATTTTTCAAAACCATTATTTGAGGGTTAGTCTGGAGTCCAGGCATTCCTTAATTAATGAGATTTTTCAAGAAAAAGGTAGTCAAAACCATTGGTCGTAAGATCAGAATTTTTCAGGTTACGACACCGATTAAATGGATTAGTAGGAACTTCATGGTATGCCTACACATGACTTTTGGTATTACCTAGAATGTCATTGATTCATCGCTTGCCTTTTGGTATTATCCCTAATTTTGCTTAGGACGTATCCTAACGGAATTAATTGATTTTTTTTTGAACCAACATGCCTTTGATGAATCTCAGTTATCTTTTTGGCAAGTCTTCACACCATATGGTATTGTGAAAGAAGCTTTCTCATGATCTTTGACGACAATTCTGATTTGGTTGTATCCCGAATTTCTTTCCATAAACAGGAAGATGGTGTGCGTGACGGCATTATCCATGAGCATATAAATGAGTAATAGCGGGAAGTCATCCCTAGGAATAGCTCGACTTAAGTCTCGATAGTCTACACAGATTCATACTTCCTGTTTTTCTTAATTACCAACACTGTGTTTATTGGCCATTCAAGATAATGGGAGACAACCAAGAACCCTACGTCTAACTATTTTTTCACCTCTTCTATTTTGAGGCAGCATTCGGGTTTGGCCCTTTGAAGTTTCTATTTTACAAGATGAGCCTCTTTTTCATGGGTAGTTTATGTTCAACGATTTCGGGGTCTAATTTGGTCATATCATGATAAGACCAAGCAAAAGCATTGACATATTCCTTGAGGAGATTATCCAGTTGGCTTACGATTTTTTTTTATTATGGTGTCAATGAGGACTTCTTTCTTATGCTCCCATTGCCCCTGACTAATTTTGGTTTTCCTCTCATGGTTGGATTACTCGACCTTCTGGTATAGTAATTTTAGCATATCTGAGGAGAGATCCATCTTGAGTTCGAGTGATACATTATGGACATTCGGATTTTTCTTAATTTCCTTCTCATTAGTCATGTTTGCCTTTTTTTGTGGGTTCTATTTTTGGATTTTAGTGTTTTAATATATGAGAAGAGCGAGAAAAGAATAAGAACAGAGGATTTTTGCAAGAATGACGTGTTTATGATTGGTTAAAGAAAACTTTACAAGCCCTTTTATTGTAGGAACCCACGACTTTGGGTGGAAGTCGTGGGTAGAAAGAAAACAAATCCTAATGGAGTCCTTGCTCTATTGGCATTTCAACATCGTACTCCAAGGTCACTTCTCATCATGCTTATGCAACTGGTGCTTGTCGATGCTAAGTGTGTTGGTGTCAAATGTCAACAACCCAGCATCTATAAGTCCTTGCACGGAGAATTGTAGGGCCTTGCATTGCTCCATAGAGTGTCCCGGAGAGTCAGAGTGGTAGTCACACCTTTTCTCGGGTTTGTACCACAGTGGGTAAGGAAGGTCCATCTTCTGCGTTGGAGGAAGTTGGACAAACATCGAAGCCTCTAGGAGTTGGGGTAGCAGCTCTGCATATGTGGTGGGGATTTTGTCTACTACCTTGTCATCTCTAGGCTTTGCCTGTGGTGCAACTTAGATCTTGGGAGAAAAGATAATGGAATTGACCCCTTCTTCCTTCTTCTTTTAATAGATTTTCTTAGGTTCATAGCTCGTCAGAGCCTTCCCTATCTTCTTGCTCTTTAGACCTTGATCAACCCTTTCACCAATAATGACTATATTAGGGAAAAGGGTTGAGGTGTTCCCTATCATCTTATCATAATAGGGTCCATTCAAGGAGTTGATAAACATCGTAACTATTTCCTTATCAGACAACGAGGGTTCCACTTGTGTGGCCAGCTCCCTCCATCTTTGCACGTAAGCTTTGAAAGGCTCATCACTTTTCTTGCTCAGGCTCTACAGATCTGACCTATTAGGAATCAGGTCAATGTTGTACTTATATCGCCTGAGGAAAGCGTCGACAAGCTCTTTCCATGTCTAAAATTTTCCTCCCTCTAGCTGCATATACCAATTGAGGGCCGAGTTAGGCAAGCTCTCTTGAAAACAATGTATCAGGAGCTTCTCGTTGTTGATATGGTCAGCCATCTTTCAACAGTACATCGTTAGATGGCTTTTCGGATAGCTGACCCTAGTGTACTTTTGAAAATCCAAAATTTTGAACTTAGTGAGAAACTCGATATCTTGTACAGTTCTCAACCTTTCCTCCAAGGCATTAAGATGGTCCTTAGAAGTTTCTCCTACGTTACTAGCACTATGGTCATCATGTTGCATCTTGTTCCTGGCCTCGAACATTTTAGTCATTTGTTCCTTGAGTTGTTTAAGTTCCTTGTTGAGCACACGGTTTCTTTCTTCTAGGGCTTCCATGGCTTTTATCTTTTGAGCTCTCGTGAGTACGGAGTGTTGAAAATCCACCTTCGAAGGACAACGGTAATTTCCTATTAAGCTATTTAAATGATAATGCATGAAGGGGATTCCTAACAAAGACTTGACGACTCATCATTGCCGAGAGATGAGTTATTGATGTTCCTTTTCATAATATTTTATAATGTGATAAAGATCATACTGATTTCTTGTCTTTGATAGAAATTCCCTTGGTGATCCTAAAAATATACATGGTATGCATGTCCCTCTTTTTACTCTTTTTTATTTTGATTTTTTTATTTTAGAAAATGTATGATGGTCCCCTTTTTTTAATGATGAGATGCATGCTTCTCACATATTTTATTTTCACACAATGTTTTCCCTCATGATAATGCATTTTTATTTTTTCTTGTTTTTCTTTACCTTAGGGTAATTATATAAAAAAAATAAGTGAACAGTTTGAATAAACAAATGCAACAAACATATGCTCATACAACATAACCTACGAATAGTCACGTCCAAATCCTTTGTTTGTAGTCCCTATTAAGAAAAGTGTCTTGTATAGGATGGTTCTAATCTCACTTGTCTTTACAGGCTCTCAAGGTGCCCCCATTATAGGGACCCAGTACCTCTGTCGCTGTCACCTGGCAAACTCTAAGTTCTGTCGTAGTATTTTGGGCTAGAGTAATCGGTTATCACCTTGAGTGTGATTTCCAACAAGGCTTGCAGGCTCTAAGGTCATTCTTGGACCGATCATACGTCAACCACTCCCTATGTTTACGCTCTCATGCCCTCAGGTATAGAGGGAACTGTTGTGTACAAGGGTTTGTGTACCGTTGTTATTTCAAACAGGTGCGAAATTTAAATAGACAAACAAATATAAAAGCCAAATAAGTAAAACGAACAAAGTAAAGGGGAAAAGGTATTTCAACTATTATTCTTATTATGCTAACTTCATCATTTATTTGGGTCTGACCCTGTTTAAGCGTCCCCAGTCGAGTTGCCATCTGTCGTAACCCAAAAAATTTCAATCTTACAACCAATGGTTTGGACTACCCTTTTGAAAAATCTCATTAATTAAAGAATGTCCGGATGCTAGACTAATCCTCAAATAATGGTTTTAAAAAATGATTTCATAGAGTCGTCACCAATGTTTTACTCAAAACATTGGAAAAAGAAAAGACTTTAAAATTAAATAAAGGTCTTCATAGCCAAAATTGGGTTCAGGGGTCGATTACTTGTAGGGAACGTATTAGACACCCCTACAACGCCCTAAGTTGGTACCTTATGATGAAATTAGCATAATAATAAATAATATTTTAAATATCTTATCCCCTTTTATTATTTAATATTATTTAGCATATAAGAATTATAAAATAAATAAAATGATAAATAAAGAAATAAAATAATAAATGAAATAATAAATAAAACAATAAATAAATTAAAATAATAAATAAAAGAGAAGAATTTAGAACCTCTAAAGGAAGCCTTCTATAAGGGGATCTTCCCAAATGTGTGCGAGACACGTTTTGGCAGCCATTTGCTATACAAAAAACTCACTATCACTCAAAGGTTTATATAGAGAGGGGCGAAGCTATTCAGCTTTTTCCGTGTCTCAATCCCTTGGCCAGAGGGTTTCTTATATAGCCAACTAGGAGACAGAAGCATAAAAGAGTTATCCGATGTGGGACTAAATTTTATAAAAATACAATATTTTCCTAGGCACCATGCAAGACCTCTAGAGAACTCGATAACCATTGGACCGTGCTGGTTTTTTTATGGTATCCTCACAATATATTGATCTTTAATTTCAAGGGTTGGGTCGTTGAAATTAGGTCTATTGTGAGAGATACTATCATAACAAAAACATTGTCTGGTATTGGATTCATATTTTCCAGTTGCAATGCGAGGCCTGTAGACACCCAATTTCGTCCGGGGGCATACAAACAACAAGATGGACATCAGAGGGCCCAAAAGCCCAAATAAACTATTTTTAGTGGCCCGGAACGGGCCGTTCTTGAATTGGAACGGGTCGTTCTGAGGCTCCTAAAAGGGCTAAAATTTGTATGTTGGAACGGGCCGTTCCAGACTAGAACGGGCCATTCCAAACCAATCAAAATGTCTAAAAAGCTTGGTTTGGAACGGGCTGTTCTCATTTTAGAACGAGCCGTTTTGATTTCCAGAACGGGTCGTTCTGATTTCAGAACAGGTCGTTCTAGGGTTGAAAATTTACACATAACATTCAGATCCGGAACGGGCCTTTCCGAATCCAGAACGGGCCGTTTCGGCCCACATCTAATGCCTATAAATAGAAATCTCGGGCACAGTTCTCAAGAGGCTCCAAAAATTTTGTCCAGACTCTTTAGAGCTTAAAATTTCTCTCTTTTTCTCTCTCTTTCTCTCTCTTGTATTTCTTGAGATTTTGTGAGGCATTGTAGTGTGAAAGGTTGCCACAAAGCACCTAGAATCTCTATATTGAAAGATTTAACAAAGCTTGATATGAGGTATTTCAATCAATCTTCTTCTCCCTCTTTTGTCTCTTATTTTTGATAAATATTGTTATAATAAACGCAATCATGTAGATATTTCAGAGTCAATTATTTAATTTAAATTTTAAGCATGTAAATAATTATCAATACAAGGGGATTTAATATTTATATTATTGTTGTTTATAATGTTAACTTCGTCATAGGGTACCGATTAAGGGCGTTGTAAGGGTGCTTAATACCTTCCCTATACGTAACCGACCCCCGAACCCAATTTTTGTTATTAAGGCCATTATTGGACTTTAAAAAACCTTTTCTTTTTCCAATGTTTTGAGTAAAACATTGGTGGCGACTCCTAAGAACCTATTTTCAAAATCATTGATTAAGGATTAGTCTGGCATCCAGGCATTCCTTAATTGATGAGATCTTTAAAAGGATGTCTAAACCATAGGTCGCAAGATTAAAAATTTTCGGGTTGCGACAGATGGCGACTCCACTGAGGAAGTTTAAAGAGGGTCAGACCCATTTAATTGATGAAGTTAATAAAAAAAAAATAATTTAAATATTTGTCCCCTTTATTTTGTTTGTTTTATTTGTGTGACTTTAATATCTATTTGCTTGTTTAAATTCTGCACTTGTTTGAGTAAAAATTGTACACAAACCTTTGCACACAACAGTTCCCCCTACACCCGGGGCATGAGGGTAATAAACATAGGGAGTGGTTGACGTACGACAGGCCCAAGTTTGGCCTTGGAGCCTGCGAGCCTTGTCGAAAATCACACTCAAGGTGATAACCGGTTACTTTAGTTTGAAATACTGCGACAGACCTTAGAGTTTGCCAGGTGACGGCGACAGAGATACTGGGTCCCTATAATGGGGGCACCTTGGGGGCCTTAAGACCAGTGAGATTAGAACTGTCCTATACAATGCACTTTTCTTGCAGGGACCACAGACCAAGGATTTAAACGTGACTGTTCGCGGGTGTACAGTTGTTTGAGCATATGTGTGTTGCATTTGTTTGTGTTTATTTATTTCAAATGGATAAGAATTACAAACAAATAGATATTAATAAAAAAATATATGATAAAAATTTTAACTCCCTTCTGTATACCCTAACTCTAAAGCATCATATAGGATAGTTTTTTTTATAAAAAAAACAAAAAAATAAATATATAGTAAAAATCATGCATCATTCCCTTTTAGTAAAAAAAATGATAAAATTTAGGCAGAAAACAAATGTCATGCATCTTTTAGTTTAGCATATACATTTATTAGAAAATGGAAGGCACATAGTATGTAAAGATTTTTGAGAAAGGAGAACATTCTAAAGTACAAGAATCGTGTGCCCTTATACTAAGGAGGCCTACTAGACTTCGGACTCTCGTCATCCTTTCAACAGTAAGCAAAGTCTACATCTTCTTAGACTTCTTCCAATTTAGAAAGATGTCATTCCTCAACTCAAATAGGAGATTATTTGAAATTTCGAAAAGGAGGCACGCAAAAAAAAATGAACAAGAATTTGCTTCAAAAGAACACAGTTTGGGAAGCTGAAGAAAACTCCGCTGATGAACGAGAAATCATGAACCTAGGGATTTAAAAAAAATGATGATAAGCTCCTTTACACCAATTCGTTATCAAATCACTCCAAATTGCATCTTTCTTCTCTGACTCATCAACCTCGTCAATAAAGATGAAAATTTTGGCAATCACCAAAATAGTGGTAAACCCGAAGATCCTATTGACGGTTACTTCTGATGGGAATAGCAAGAAGAGAATCTGAGAAGAAACAAGAAATAATTGCAAATCAACGAACGAGCAAGCATGTCTATAGGGATATCATTCAAGCACTAGCTTCCGTAGCCTGTTACAACATCGTCAAAGTGCACCGAAAGATTTGTACAAAGAATGTTCTCTAAACAAACAAATCAATGAGAATGATATTTGTTGAATTTCTCAATCACCTTTGCGTTCTATTTTGCACTTCATATAGATAATATGCCTTCCTTGTAAATAATAAATAAGAATAAAAAGGAAAACCTAACTTGTGCGTGTTAATCAAATAATGAGATCACTAGTAATCAAGTGCAAACTCGATACATCAAATTGGAAGCACTTAAAAACCAGTAATTGTGTTGGGGGCATAACATGCCCAAATTGATGATTCAAACACCGAGAGTTCCCCATGCAGAAACGACAACTGTTGGGATAGGAGGAATGAACAAGAATGAATGAATCCTTGCTTCTAGGGAATTACAACAAAACCCAATCGAAGAATAAAGGCATTGCATGACAAAAACCCGCTAGGACGAAAACCCGTAAAGGGCTTCCTAGGCAAAAATTAGGGTAAAAGAATCAAAATCCCGATAGGATACATCCTATGCAAAAGTTAGGGATATACATATATATGTAAAAAAAGCAATTCATGCGCAAGTTGAAAATCGAAAGGCGGCTTGAGTATTCTCTTTAGAAAGCAAGAATTCATAAAGGTTTCACTCCAAAGTCGAAACACCCACATTCAAGCAAGTGGGAATGCGTTCCTAACGTAGTTCAACCAATCGTCAACCATGCCTCTCTAGGGGGCAACCTCGGTTAATCTCTTTGTGTACAAATCACGAATTCGGGGCATGCCTGGGCCTTCGAGCTTTGCTAAAGGGGCACGTGTAAATTGGAAGTACTGTTTTAAATGCCATAACATTCTTTCATTTCTCCTCTCCCTTTGAAATATTCACTCTAGGCCTCATTCATTAACCCTTAATAAATAATATGTATTTACGACAAAGATGTTACTCAATAATAGCATGGAAATGATAACAAAGGAACAATCAGGAATCCAAACATGATTGGGTTTAATAAAATAAGGCGTCCCATACAAATGTTGCAAAAATGAAAGCCTGGTAGAAACCCACTAAGGGGGGGCTACGCAAAATTAGGGCAAGATTCGCTAGGGGCTCACAATCGAAAAGGGCAACCTAGGCAAAATTAAGGATCAAAAGAAAAATGTCTGCTAGGAAATACATCCAAAGTAACCTAGGCAAAAGTTAGGACATTAAAGCAGCATCCCGAGCTGAAAACCGAAAGACGACTCAGGAGGGATCATTCAATCAGAGCACAAGCCCAAGTCATCACTCCACTTTCCAAAAAGATTAATACACAACGATAACTTCCTTGTAGTAAATACGTTTTGTTTAATAACCCTAAACACCAAAGCCTACCTTGGCCAACCATTCTTCTAAAGAACCATTTTGAGAAAAAAAAACACTCATTCTAACAACCCTTCTGAAAAAAAATACAAACATCCCATTTCTTCTTTTCTCTTGACCCTTATGGCATTAAAATGGTATCAAAAAGATACACGGAAAATGCACAGTGAATACTCGCAAAGGGAAGCCCGAGACGTCCCCAAAAGAAGTTTGAAGACGCTTGACTATACATCGACTAGATAATCAAGGAGCCACTGAAACCTTGAGTTCAAAAGAACATATCCCGACAATAATCACAAACGGCATGGATAGAAAGGAATTGAAAACATTAACCTTAACGCGCATAGGTTAATTTCCCGACATTAAAAAAAAAAATTGAATTGCATGTTTAGGACTAAACACATGAGCATAAACTGCATCGCATGCATATGAGGTAAGGGCATATGGAAGGGCTTTACACAAAAAAAAATGGAATGAATAAAAGAATCATTCTTGTCTTGCATTTTCATTGCATCCATGCATCCATGCATTCTACTTGCTAGGGGTCAGAAGGAGTCATCAGGACGAAGCACAAGCTAAATAGCCAACCATGAGCCCAGCAGTGGCAAACAACAACCTCAACTGATTCTATGTGCCCACTAAGCAAAGACATATCAACAGTGGAATAGAATAGAATCGACCAAACAAGCAAGTCTGTAAGCATGAAGAGGCCATCGCGCCCTACTCCTCAACTGAATGAAGGATGATCCAAGAAAAATGCCAAGACTAGGAATGACTTCCTAACCAAAGCCTGGAGTGGCTTCCAAAATAATACTCATCAATAAAGATTGAGAAAATAACATCATGGGAATGAAGCCCTCCACCAATGATGACAATAAAGAGCAAAAGCAACAACATGAGAAAAAGGCAAGCTTCGTACATGTTGAAAAAGCCAAAGCATTTAAGAAAGTAGCAGAAAAAGGCAAGCTTCATACATGTTGAAAAAGCCGAAGCATTTAAGAAAATAGCAAAAAAAGGCAAGCTTCAAATATGAAAAAGCCGAAGCTAAATAAAAATGAAATTCAAAAAAAGAAACTTACCATAAGAGGGGCCTGGAGAGGCATCACAATACTCACATGGCAGGGGCAACACTAGAATCCTTGTCATCCATCTATCTCTGCCCACCAACACAGGGGCACAACAAACATCTCCTGCCCATCCACCTAGGGGCAGTCTTTCATTCCACAACCATCCATCAACAATCAAACAATCAGTCATCGAAAGGACTCAGCATTACGCCTGGAGAGGCATCACAATACTCATATGGCAGGGGCAACACCAGAATCCCTGTCAACCATCTACTCATTTGCCCGCCAGCATAAGGGCACCACCTACTAACAATCCTCGTCAAGGGGCAATCACATCATCATCACCAGCAGACGGTCTAGAGAGGCTATGAAAATACTACGGCCTAGAGAGGCTATGAAAATACTACGGCCTAGAGAGGCTACAAAAATACTAAGGCCTGGAGAGGCTACGAAAATACTATGGTCTGAAGAGGCTACGGAAATACTATGGCCTGGAGAGGCTACGAAAATACTACGGCCTGAAGAGGCTACGAAAATACTAGGGCCTGGAGAGGCTACGAAAATACTAGGGCCTAGAGAGGCTACGAAAATACTACGGCCTGGAGAGGCTATGAAAATACTACAACAACAAAAAGGATTACCTACCTTTAGAAGAGGCCAACTGAAGCCTTAAAATATCAGTCCAGCCTGGAGAGGCTACAAAAATACTCCCTCTTAAACAAGCTATAAATAAAGGGACACACTATCATAAGAAAAACAATGGAGCATCTACTCGAAGACTGAAGATCAGTGTATAGTTTGTCACCCGTGTTACCCCATAGAGTATGCAACCCAACACTCAGTTGCTCTAAAGGGTAATGATACAACCAAATACACCTATCCAAGGGAAGCAACGTAGAAGCATCAACACAGAGAGGAGAAGAAGACATGGACGAAATGTCTACGTCTTTACTTGCCTTTGGAAAAGAAACACAGCTATTCCAAAGGACAAGTAAAGAGGGGCAGCTGTAGATACCCAATTTTGTCCGAGGGCATACAAACAACAAGATGGATATCAGAGGGCCCAAAAGCCCAAATCAACTATTTTTAGTGGCCCAGAACGGGTCGTTCCCAAGTCCGGAACGGGCCGTTCCGAGGCTCCTAAAAGGGATAAAATTTGTATGTTGAAACGGGTCGTTCCAGACCAGAATAGGCCGTTCCAAACCAATCAAAATGCCTAAAAAGCTAGGTTTGGAACGGGCCGTTCTCATTTCAGAACGGGCCGTTCTAGGGTTGAAAATTTACACATAACGTTCGGATTCGGAACGGACCGTTCCAGCCCACATCTGATACCTATAAATAGAAATTTTGGGCACAGTTCTCAAGAGGCTCCAAAAATTTCGTCCAGACTCTTTAGAGCTCGAAATTTCTCTCTTTTTCTCTCTCTTTCTCTCTCTTGTATTTCTTGAGATTTTGTGAGGCATTGTAGTGTGAAAGGTTGCCACAAAGCACCTAGAATCTCCATATCGAAAGATTTAACAAAGCTTGATACGAGGTATTTCAATCAATCTTCTTCTCCCTCTTTTGTCTCTTATTTTTTATAAATATTGTTATAATAAATGCAATCATATAGATATTTCAGAGTCAATTGTTTAATTTAAATTTTAAGCATGTAAATAATTATCAATAAAAGGGGATTTAATATTTATATTATTGTTGTTTATAATGTTAACTTCGTCATAGGGTACCGATTAAGGGCGTTGTAGGGGTGCTTAATACCTTCCCTATACGTAACCGACCCCCGAACCCAATTTTGGTTATTAAGGCCATTATTGGACTTTAAAAAACCTTTTCTTTTTCCAATGTTTTGAGTAAAACATTGGTGGCGACTCCTAAGAACCTATTTTCAAAAATCATTGATTAAGGATTAGTCTGGCGTCCGGGCATTCCTTAATTGATGAGATCTTTAAAAGGATGTCCAAACCATAGGTCGCAAGATCGGAAATTTTTTGGTTGCGACAAGGCCTCTTGAGAAATCATTAACCGTTGGATCATGTTAAAACTTTGATGGTATCTTCTTAATACATTGATCCTTAACTTCAATGGTCAGATCATGAAAATTAGGTATTTAGAGAGAGATATTATCATAACAAAAACGCTGCCCAACGTCAAATTTTCTAGAAAGGGAAACGGGTCGTCTTGGTTTCGGAATTGGCCGTTCCGTGCCTCGGATAAGTTTTTTTGAGTTTTCTGGGCCTTCCAAATCCATCTTGGCCCGTTTAGGTGCTTTATTGAACCGTTAGGGGTCGTACCTGCTTTTTTTCAGTTGCAGTGCAAGGCTTCTAGAGAAATCTTTAACCGTTAGATCATGTTGGAATTTTGATGATATCTTCTCAATACATTGATCTTTAATCTCAACGGCTGAATTGTCAAAATTTGTTCTGTAACGAGAGATTTTATCGTAAAAAAACTAATACCCAACTTGTTGGGCCCCTCAAGGGTTGTTTGTCTCGCTCTAGTTGACCTTTGTCCTTGGTTTGGGTACCCCGGACAAAATTGGATGTCTACAATGTCAATTGTAAATTTGAACTCCAATTCTGTGAGAATATATATTTTTTAAAAATGATTTAAAAATTATGAGATTTAGTATGATGATTGGTAGAAAAAATATCAAATGGACTTAGGCACATAAGGAACAACTTCTACTAATAGAGAAGGAAGTGGGTGAGTAATGTCAAACCCTTGAGATTGGTTGTGGGAACCATTACTTGTAGTGATACTTGGCAAAGTTTGGATGTACAAAGAGAATAGAATAAAGAATGATTACAAGATATGTTAAATGCACCAAAGTCAAGAACTCAAGGTTCAAGGGACTAGATCTGAGAGAGGCAAGCAAAAGAATTATCACTATGTGCAACCAAAGCAATAGCATTGTTGTTCTAGAGATTTGTATAACACTAGGATAAATCCTTAGATTGCTAGTGTAGCCTAGGGCTACTCGGCTAACTCATATGGATAAACTACGGGTGGTGTTCAAGCCACATTGGCAAGATGTGGTGTCTTAAAATGTAATTTCTAAAAATAATGGTATGTTCAAGACAATGGCAGTGCTCATATCTAGGTCTATGAGCGACTCATGTTACTACTACAAGATACAAGAGTAGAAGTATCACTAAGAGTCTGGTTAAAGGCTTCAAAATTCACCTTTGAGGGGATTTGGAGAAAGGTAATGATGTTATTGTCACATGGGAGACCATGAATGATCCCAAAATCCAATAATGTGCAATAGAATACTATTAGGGCAAGCCATAAACCGAAAAAAACAAGGTGCTTCTATTCTTTTTTTCTTTTTCTTTTTTTTCTTTTGACTTCTATCGAAATAGTGATAATGGGAGTAAAAGTCCAGTCAAATCATAAAGAGTAACATGAACTCTACCAAGATATGTCAACATCAAACCATCAAACTTTTATGGTAAGATCAAAATCGTCAGGCATTTGATGTCATTAGTTTATAGAACACGTACCTCACTCCTCACCAGTTCACACATAACATGGGAACAAAAAATAGGCTTGATGGAGGTGATGGAACAAGCACTACAAGAAAAATGCTGATTTTCGACAGAAATTTTTGACGGAAATTTCCGACGGAAACAGGTAAGTTTCTGACGGATTTTTCTTTTTCCAACGGATTTTTGATGGATTTCAATCCGTCGGAAAAAGTGGCGTCGGAAAAAAAAAAATCGTCAGAAATAATTTTTTTCGACGAAAATTTTTGACAGAATTTTCCGTCAGAAAATTCCGTCGAAAATTTCTGACGGAAATATCCGTCGGAAACATTCGTCAAAAATTTCCATCAAAAATTTCCGATGGAATTTTCCGTCATAAATTATAATTTTTTTTTAATTTTAATAATTTATTAATGTAACAACCCTCATATTTGGCCTCTCAAGGGTTCTATTTCATAATATTTCACTGTTTAGCGTGTTTTATCTTTACTTGTGCAGTTTCTGGGAAACTTCCCAGAAGGTCACCCATCCATGTATTACTCCAGGTCAAGCACGCTTAACTGTGAAGTTCTGATGAGTAAGCTACCGAAATGTATATGTATGTTGTCAGTATAACTTGTACAAAATAATTCATTTAAGTCATCCTCAAATATACTATCTCATATTTGTATTATAATAATAATATATAATAATTTTATATTACGAATAATAATAATAATAATAATAATAATAATATATTTAATTATTCTTTATTTATATGTACTTACTTTTATAATTAACATCTACTTATTTCTATTTAAAATTGTAATTTAAATTATTTAATTTTATAATTTATAATGATAATATAATTTACAAAATTATAAATATTTATTTATTATGTACTTATAAATTAAATTTTAATATTTTAAATAAATTATTAATTAATTTAATATATTTATTTACCTTAAATCAAACATATAAAATTCAAAAAATGTATTTATCTTTGTTTTTTTTCTTTCTAATTATCAACTATTAATAAAATACTAACTTAAAATCTTATCTAATTATAAATAATATTCTCATATCAAATTTAAAACTAGATATTAGTTATACAAAAATATTAAGATCATATAGTAAATTGTCAATAAGATTTTAGTTAAATAATTTAAAATAATTAATGTTTCAATTATATTGTTATTAATTAGCAAATAATTTATTCCAAAACTAATTAATTTTTTTATATTAATTATTAGTAAAATTTAATAACTTTTAATTTAACAATTAATTGGATCGATGAAATTCAACGCACACCATGAGTTATTGAGTGGAATAACTTTACCGAGAGTTATTTTGTAAGTTATCTTAAATCAAACATATAAAATTCAAAAAATGTATTTATCCTTGTTTTATTTTTTAATTATCAACCATTAATAAAATACTAACTTGAAATCTTATCTAATTATATCATAATATTTTCATATCAAATTTAAAACCAGTTCTTACATTTTCGACAAATATAAATTTGTCTGAAATATTCTATCAATAATATAGTTTTTCCTACAAAAATTTTCTCATCGAAAATATAAATTTTTCGACAGATTTAATTTTATTTTATAAGAAATCATCTTCGATTAATATAACATTTTGTATATATGATTTAAGAGTAAAAGATTTTCAATTTAACGGTTGAATTTACAAAATTCACATTTAATATAAAGTTATTGAGCGGTGTAACACTTAGTAAAATTTACACCATTGTAATTATAACCCCCCTCCATAACTTTATATTAAATGTGAATTTGGTAAATCTAACTGTTAGATTGAAAGTTCATATCTCTTATAGATTATATATACAAAACTTTATATTAATCCAAGATGATTTGATACTTCATTTTTATAAAACAAAATTGATGTAATATATTCATTTCAAAATACACTAAAATATGAACACTTTGATTACCTTCCAGTTGTTGTTCATTTTTAACAAAATTTGATATACACGTATAAAGTGATATGAACTTTCAATTTAACGGTTGGATTTACAAAATTCACATTTAATATAAAGTTTTTGAGCGGCATAATACTTAGTAAAAATTATACCGGTATAATTATAACCCCTATATTATATATATATACACACATATATGTACAGGGACGGATGCACGTTTGGAATAGTGGGGCACTTGCCCCCACTACTATTTGACATATACATAATTTTTTATCTAAAAAAATAATATATTTTAAAAAATAAAAATTATATTCTAATAAAATAAATATATAGATTCAGAAAAAATGTTTCTTTATTTGATATCTGTCAAATTTTTGAAGGAAATTAATTCTCATGTGATAAAAAAATTTTCTTAATAATGAATTAATTTTTTAAAAAAGTTTAATTATAATATATATATATATATATATATATATATGTCTTAATATTCACATATATAATGCAATATATTAAAATAAATAATTTTTTGATAAAATAAAATTTGTAGCATGCATGTTTATCTTTTGTGTTGTTTATTTATTGTATACGTTGATTGAAAAAATCAAAATAGTAAAATTCTATACATTGATTAAAAAAATCAAAATAAGAAAAATCAGAAGATTTATGTTCCATTTAGAATTGTTATTATAAGATATATTTTAAAATAAATTATCATCTAAAAATATATATTAGATATTAAAAACATATTTATATCATAAATAAATTAAACTTTATTTTTATAAAATCTAACATATTTATTTTTATATTTTTAATAGTGTTAAATTATTATAAAATAAGTCTTTATGATTGTAGTTCTACCTAAACATTTAAAAAATGTCTATAATAAATAAATAAGTCATACTTAAAATATATATTTTTAAAGAAAGTTAGGTTCAAACCAACTAAATTATAATAAAATAGTGTGACCTAATTTATTTTCTTCTTTAATACTAATCGTAGATATAAAAAACTTGTAATAAATAATTATAATATATATTTATACCTTTAAAAGATATATAAAATTTTTAATATTACAAATATATATAAGAAATTAAAAATAATAAATTTAAAATAAGAAATTAAAATAAGAAATTAAAAATAAGAAATTTATGACGGATTAATATTTCCGTCGGAAATTTCCGACGGATTTATTTTTCCGTCGAAATTTTCTGACGGATTTATTTTTGTTGGAAATTCCGACGGATCCATATCCGTCAGAAATTTTCTGTCAGAAATTTACATTTTTCTTGTAGTGAAGCTAGAAAAAGTGATGGATGTTCTTCTCATTACTTCCTCCAATGTCCACACATCTTCCTTTGAGGTTCCAATGGTTGAATGTGACTCCAAAACTCGTGAAGAAGGTGATGAACCATGGCTAAAATGTCTCCCAAGTGAAGGAGAAAGAAGCTCCAAAGCACAAAGGAAGGATTCCTTTGTGAAGGTGCTTAAGGAGGGAGAATTTCCCTAAGTACTCATGACTCTTTGAGAGAAATTTTCTGAAGTGAAAATTATATATCATCAAAAAGTAGTCAGCAACAAGTGGGATAGGTATATAGGCGTGGAAAAGCTTGTGGGAGAAGCTAGGCTAACTAGGGTTGAAAGTGAACCATAGTATAGTCACTTTAACCCTAGTTTGCCCGAAATTCAAATTTGAGTGCCTTGGCCGGTCACACTCACATCACACACGTATCACATGGACCTTGTGTTCATTTGGAATGTGATTTAAGTGGCATTTCATTTAGATTTGAGGCATGTGAATGGCACCTAAGCTTGACCATTCATGCATGCTTTAAATTCAAATGAAATGCTAACCTAAATTACATTCTAATGCACATAAGGTTCTCTCTACCCTAAAAATGTCCTACACTACTTGACCTAAAATATAAGGTCAAAAATAAACTATACAATAATTCCTAAAATAAAAGGATAGAAAATGAGACCAATATTGATTATGTAATGCCTATGGTCGACTAAAATACAAGGCAAAAGGAATACAATGAAATAATCATAAACTATATTGGCCCACATGAAGAGTAGTTTGGGCCTAGAAAGCCCACTATCCTCCAAGCTAGCCAAATCCCTCATGTATGTTCCTAGCCATGACTCTAGTAATCGAGTCTTTGGCCCAAGTTCTTCCATTAGGAGGATTGACTTAATGGTATGCATAATTCAACATCGATCTTTTGCCACTTTAAACAATCAATAATTTTCACAAAATATGATATAAAGTGATTTTTTTATCATTGACCACCAATTCATAGTGACATGTCAAAAGCCCATGTGAAATAATTCAAACCAAATAATTGAAAAGTTAAAAAAGAAATAGTTCTTTTAATATAGACTAATTGAATTAAGGAATGACATGATCGTAAACAAATGAAGTGAAGACATTCTAACAATTGAAAAAATACAATAAGACAAATGAACTAAGAGGAACACAATGGGCGTAAAAAAACTTCACCATAGACAATAAATCCTTAAGTAACAAAAACATTCATACCCGCAAATATTCGTAGATAAAATTTACTATATATTTTAAGTGGATAATTAAATTTATACCTACTTAATAATGATATGGAAACAGATAATATGATACCTACGCCTGTAGGTTACCTGAAATTTTAAAATATTAAAAATACTCTTAATTATATACAAAGAAACTTAATTTAATTTAATTTTACACTTAATATATTTGTGATAATTATTTATTTTAGTATAATATATGTTACAAAATTACTTTTTAATATAAATATATTTTTAAAATTATTTAATTTAAATTTTATTTTATTTCTTCCCTTTTTATTTAAATTTTACATTTTTTAAATATCTACAAATACGCATAACTACTAGCAGATATATAAAAATATCATGGATACCTACACTAAATAAATTAAGTGACGGAAACTACTACTCACCCCGTTGTTATCCCCACAAATGTCCCTATTTGACTCTTGATACCACACCGTGTTAAAAGAGAAAAATAGACATGATAAAGCTGAATTCATTGTCTCACAAATAAGATTTATTGAAGTAGGAATAATACATTTAATATGCATGATTAAGAGATATTGTTTCCCTTGAATTATAAAATATTTCCCTATTTAGTGCTATACAATAAATGGGTATATTTTCATTTGACTTGCATTTTTTACCATACAAGCCTCACAATAGAACAAACTCAAAACTCGAGAATTTAAAATAATTAAATAAATAAATGAGTGAAAATATGTCGCTATAGTGACAAGCAAATAAAAATTTACTTTCATACGAGTTTCTTCTATCCTAGTACCGAGGAAAAAAAATGAAATCCTAATAACAAAAATTATTTGAACACCGGGCAGACACAACCAAACTTTCTGTTGAGCAAGCACCGGGTCAATTATAAGGAAAATTTGGTACTTAGGGCTTCCTCAGGGCAGATGCTGCCCCCATCACAATTGCCAGGACAAGACCAAGACCAGCACCAACGGATGCCCCCACAGCAGCAGAATTCAATGAATTTGCCTTAGCTCGAGCATCTCTACTTGCCTCAATTGACATTGCTTGTTCTCGTGCCAATTCCATCATAAGCCTATCTGCTGCAAATTCCTGTGATGAAAGCATTAACTGTGCATTATTATACAAAAATAAAATAAAATTGAAAGTAGTGAAAAATATGGACAAAACTCAAGAGAGGTGGTATTAAAGAGAACTGGAAATGTACAGCGTTAAACATGTGCACATACTCCTAGCAAAGGAAAAACCCTATAGGCCCCAAGCCGAAACTTCTAGATGGCGTAATGTCGCCATACGTTGAAGCCTTCCTATTTCATCGTATACTTTCTCATATTCATGTCTGCCAGTTGTCTAAAGTTATCAATTCGGATAGAAATCAATTTTTTAATGGAGCATTAAATGAAGATCAAGGTACCAAATATAAATTGTAAAATAAAATATACAACATAACTTGTTAAGGATTAATATTTCTTTGGATGCTCATTGTATTGAACATTAATGTTGAACAATTTATGTCGAACACTCATTTAAAAGTTGGTCCAGACAGCAAAATAGATTACTTCAAAGCTCAACTGGTGGCAAAAGGGTATACCCAAGTGTTTGGACGGGCAATAGGAGGTGTAGACCCTCCAAGTTCTGCAACCATACTGTAACCAGGGGAATTTCTCCATTTTCTCAATAAATCTGAACCAGTTTCTATCAACTGGTGTCAGAGTTCCGATCTTGGTGCTGTGGCCTGTGGGTATCAGTTCTTGAAGGAAAAGAAGCTTATTGGTGGCTGATTATCATGGAGCATCATTATGAGGCAAGACTTTCTCTGCGGTGGCTAAAATGGCTTTAGTTCAACTTTTATGCCATTGGTCTCTGTTTCAACACGATATAAAAAATGCTTACCTACGTAACAATCTTGAATAAGTTTACATGGAGCAACCACTTGGATTTGTTGCTCAAGGGGAGTTCTCTACAATGGTTTGTCAGATCCAAAGGTCCATAAGTTTACATAGAGCAACCACTTGGATTTGTTGCTCAAGGGGAGTTCTCTAGAATCTCTACAATGGTTTGTCAGATTCAAAGATCCCTATATGGATTTGAACAATCTCCTTATGCCTACTTGGTCGCTTTCATACTAACAGTTTGGTATGATTCATAGTGGTGCCAACCATTTTGTTTTCTATTATCATTCACCTCAAGGATGTATTTATCTCATAACTGATAGTGATTTGAAGGGCATTACTCTTCTTAAGCAGTACCTATCCTAGCAATTCCCGACTAAAGACCTTGATAAACTCCGATACTTTCTAAGTCAGAGGAAATATCCTCTTGACATCCTTGAAACAAGCCGGTAGATACTCCCATAGATCCTAATGTCAAAATACTACCTAATCAGGGGGCCCTTATTAGATCTTGGTAAATACAAAAGGTTTGTTGGAAAGCAAAATTATCTTATAGTAACTTGTCTAGAGATTGTCTTTACAGTAAGTGTAGTAAGCCAGTTCTTAAACTCTCCTTCTCAGGATCATTGGCATGCTATGAATCGGATATTAAAATACATCAAAAGCTCTCCAGGCAAAGTCCTCATTTATGAAGACAAAGGATATGCTCAGACAGTTGGTTACCCAGATGCTAATTGGGCAGGTTCACCTAGTCCTAGGTGATCAACTTCTGGATATTGTGTTGGTTGGAGGAAATCTGATATCTTGGAAAAATGAAAAGCAAAATGACATGGCAAGATCTAGTGCAAAGGCAGAATACAAGGCCATGGCTTTAGTAACCAGTGAACACATATGACTGAAACAGTTGCTTAGAGAACTAAAGGTTGAAAAGTCTACACAAATGACACTACTATGTGATAATACAGCTGCCTTGCATATTGCATATAATTCAATGTCTCGTGAGAGAACCAATCATATTGAAGTCAACTGCCACTTTATCAGGGAAAAGGTCAGGTTTGGAGAAACTACAACTATCTTTGTCATCAGCTAACAAATGTTCTTACTTAATCCTTGAAGGGTCCACAAGTTAGTTGTATATGTAACAAGTTAGGTGCATATCATTCATATGTCCCAGCTTGAGGGGTACTGCTGAGAATCACAATGTATTAATTATTATATATAGTTTATTAGCACATAATATCTTATTTAAGGGGGAGTGTTGAGAATCACAATGTATTTGTTACATAATATCTGATAATAAGCACATTATATAGTTTATAAGCACATAATATCTTATTTAGTGGGAGTGTTGAGAATCACAATGTACTAATTACTCAATGTCTATGTTTCTCTCTCTTAACAAATATAATAAGTGATGAAATGAAACCATCATTTAACACCTCTTACACACCTAAATAATAGGTACTATAGTAATGTTTATCTATGCATATGTATATATCTTTCAAAATAAAAATATAAACATTGTACAGTGAGTAGGTAATATCATCATAATCCACATCAAGGTATAGGAATTAAAATATAATTCACATCAAGGTAATACTTAGAATGAGAGGTAAAATATCAGAAGTTATAGGAATATAATAACATATAAAATGGAAACTTCCATAAATGCTCTACATAATTGACTAATTGAGATACAAGATACCTAGCCTTTATACATCTATGGAAATACAACTAGATAAAGACCCAAATACCCTACCAAAGTAATTATTACCTAGTCTATAAAGCTTTCATAATCATGCATTATTTGCAAGTTATAATGATTGTCTCTCCTATAAGCTCAAGCGTTTAGCTAAAAGATCACAAATCAAGCTTATGTTTTCATACTATATCCTTTGCTAAAATTCAACTTAATTTTGAAGAATGGAGACAGTATCAAAATTTGATTGCTTGGCCATCAAAGCTTTAACTTTAAATCATGTCGATGGCCAACTGCCCTATAAAAGAGTAAGAGTAGAGGCCCAAACTGGTCCCTAAATTTGGAATGGGCTATCATATTAGTCTCTGAAACTAACAAATTGTTAAATACGTCCCTGAAAAGTGCAAATTCACAACCATATTAGTCCAAAACTACAAAATATGTGTGATTAAAGTGATAATATTGATATATATTGTGGTTCCAAAATGATGGTAGGTAGTTAAATTTAAGGACTTATTTGATACTCTAGGGACTTATTTGGCAATTTCTTAGTTTCAGGGACTAATATGATAGTGCCTTCCAAATTCAAGGACCAAAATGGGTGTTTACTCTACATTTAGGTGAAGGCTCATGAATGACTATATAAAGCATGCAACACACTGCTCTATGATGATAACCTTTAGATCAAAAGCCACAACAGAAGTGCTAGAAACGTATCCTCCAACACACTCTTTTCAATATACTCTATTATCATTGGTTGAAGTTTATTGGGAATTATAAAACTAAGTTGGACTTGTTAAATAGCTGAGTGGGATTCTCAATCAATTTTAATTAATTGTGTTTGAGAGATTGTGTTAGACAATATGTTACTACTTACTAGCATTTCTAAAAGCTATAATCACAGTTTGGGAGTGAAATACATGCAACACAAAATGTAATAGTGGAATTATTCAAAAAAGAAACATGAGATTTTATACACTGAAGATTTTTCCACCTGAAAGGAAGACTCCTCGTGACTGCGGAGTATATGGTGGATTTGCTGACAAAGAGAATTTACTCCTTCAACTGGAAGAACAATTTCCTTTTTCAGGAAAGGCTTCCTAATGAAGTTAATAGGAGCAAAAATAAGCTTTTCAGCACCAACCCTTCTATTAGAATCTTTATTGGTTGCATCCAAAGAAAGAGAAGCCCCAACAAATCCAGACATAACATATGGACAAGAATTTATAACTTCAGCTGAGCTAGGAGATGCTTGGTATGCCTTCAAAGCAGCAACAATTGCAGCCTTTTGATGGTGTGCACTAACTGCAAATTTGTTTGTGATTGCAAGAACCCAAGGAATTCCAAGAGATTTAGCTTCATCCAGGAAAATTGAGAGGACTGGCCTTTGTTGAGTATCATTTGAATTACTACATCGAGGTATGCTATGGGATAAGTTATGAACAAAAACAATCAAATCTGTCTTCCGACTTAGATCATGGATTCCAAGCCATAGTTCATCCCTGAAGCGAGAGGTTTCCACATTCAAATCCTGAAAAACAATTTATAAATTAAAAAAAAAAATGCACTGTTTAACTAACACATTATGAACAGAAAGCTACACATTCTCAAGGTCAAGCTCTTTGCAATTGCAAATATGCACCTGAAAAATTTGCTTAACTACAATAATTGACGCCATCTGGTTATAAGAATATTTTTCTACAGAATTCAACTAATAAGAATATATATCCAGCTCAAGTATTTAGGTATTAAAAACACTGATAATAGCAAGCTTTGTTATCATATAACCTGTTGATTAAGATATTAATCATAATTCATTAAAACATATAATACTCGTGATATAATTCCTCACCATGGCTTCTGCAAAAAGGGGACAGACCATTGTCATACCATTAAAGTAGTAGACTGGATCAATATGACAAAACATCATAAATCAATAAAATAAGGTCAGAAAGCAAATTCTGAATGAAACTAATGCAAGAAACAGACATTCAACTGGTTAACACTGGGTTGTTTGACCCATAAAGCAGGCAATACTTCAAAGAGGAAGAACATGTTGGATTTTTTTCTATGAATAATAACAATCTGAAAATAGCCAGAAATGGAAAACCTGCATATTTATTCCAGTGGAGTCACAATAGCACAAACCACCAGCAATAACTTCTCGCACATCAACCTCTGGAACCACATTCTCATTGGTGGCAGAATTCGGTTTACACTTATTCAAGACAGCCTTTAAAAGAGTAGTTTTACCAGATCCCTGAACATAAGCCAACTCATGTAGGTTATTAGAAGAATAACAATAAAAAGAGTTGAAGACACTGCCCCCAAAGAAAAAATTGTCTTTACCTCTAGCCCAACTAATCGTACTCTACGTGTTCTCACATGAACTTCTTTGGAAACAGTGGTAAAATCACTGGTGCAAAATATTACAAAATTATTTAAACTTTCTGGACGAATGAATTTATCCTTGTCAACAGGTGCTGAAATACTTGCAGTCTCAGAGTCAACAGAAGTAAAAACAGGCACCAATGAGTCTAACACAGTTTGATGCTTTGGTGGACTTCTTAATGGAGCACCAACTAATATTCTCAACTTCTGTAACTCAGGCTGGATTCCTTCATTTGAAGAATAGTTTGGTGGAGAAGGAAACGATTCAACTGTAGTTGAACACCTGATGAACATTAAATAAACGTCACACACCTCAAATATATGCACTGAGAAACAATTAGTGTGAAAGAGGTGGTGTTTTACACATTTCAATAACTAAGTTGCACTACAATGCAAAGATATTAATATTCTTCCATCCTACATCAGTGATCGAGGAATCTAGATTATAAATATTAAATCAGATTCACTTTTACAGATCAATGGGAAAATATTCCTAAACACCATACACATGCTTGTTCAGGAACTGCATTGTTTAACAGAAGACAGATGTCAGCAAAAATATTCTAATAAAATTAGCTCATTGATGGCTTTGGAAACCACCTATACTCAAGCATCCATAATCTGTTATAGTTATAACTTATATGTAACAAAAGTTGTGCATGAACCAATGGACTGGAGAGTTTGTTCAAGGAGAGGAATAGGATGTATGGGAGTGGAACATCCTCCCACTCACTGAAATCCAATCCCCATGACTTAAAAGAAATATTACATACTGTTAGAAGTTATTGTTAATGTCAAGTGTTGAGAGTTAGCATTAGGAGATTGAGCTTTGAGAGTGTATGGACCCAGCCCAGGATACTGTATTATATAGTTAATCCCATTATGTATGATTCTCTCCAACTTTCTTCACATGATATAACAAGCTTACTGTGGCAGCAAGAGACATATGAGACATCTCTTATGGTCCAAACCATGTAAACCTCAGGTATGAAACTTAAAGCAGAGCTCCTTAAGCAAGTAGGGATGAGTGGTGGGCCAGTGAAAATTTTCTTCACTCTTTTCAATTAAACTATTAAAGTACTGGGCTTATTTAAAATCAGAAAAACTTAGAAAATAAATAGGGAAATATCCTCTTTGTGGAAGTATTATTATAGCTGTTTTACAGGATGACAGACCCTGCTTATGTATGGAATCCATGAATGAATGCTAGTTAATGTACTCCTTTGTTTCTCTCAAAGATCTTAGTGAACTTCTAAAAACCTTGATATTTTCTAGAGCTTTAAAAGTTCATATTTCTGACCATTATAACTACTAATTCTTTGCTCTGCCTTGGACCTGCCCCATCTTCCAACCCACAAATCTGAACAGATTCAATTAGTCTTGAGAAACGTTAACAAAAGAGAAGTAAACCAATAAATGTTCTACGGGGTAATGACAATACCAGTTACCATTCACTTGAGCATGAACAAGTGTACATAAATGCAACCCAAAACCAGTAATATCAACTTTCAGAGGTTCTCCATTTTTTGCTCCTAGTCCATCATTCCATCCCAAAGGAACAATTGACGTTGCAGTTCGAATAACAGGAGACTCAACTATATGACCAAGCTCCACAGTGCCAGCAGCTGCAAAACCAAGCCATTGCTGCAGATGTGGAAATTGTTGCTCAATCCCTGAGAAAGATGAGGAATCATCACTCATATACAAGTCATAGATTCTGCAACCAAAAAGGAGAAAGAAAAAGTATTACTCCTATTTGAAACACCAATTAATGATGTAGAAAAGCATTATCAAAAGCTTTACCAACCAATAATTAGCCCACTAGATTGGAATTCAAGAAGCTAAGAGGACATCCTCAAAAATATATCCAGTAGACAAGACAAATTAATTTGGACATGATATAATCTGGGGATAATGGAAGCATTTGGTCATTTAGGGTGCAATAATTTTTAAAGGCTTAAATATGTTTCAAGTTCCTGCAAATATAGCTTTGTCTCGTTTAAGTCCTTGCAAAAAAAATTGACAGTTTTAGATCCCTGACATTTACTTAGTACTCTTTTTTAGTTGCTATCATGAACTCTAGCTAGTTTAGTGTCGACATAACTAAATAAATGAAGAATATTAAGAAAATTAAGTTAACAAAGAATATTTTAAAGATAATTAGATTATTTTTAGGTGCATAATTTAATTAAGTAATGTATTTATTGCTTTATATACATAAAATAATTACATATAATTTAATTTTATATTTTTAATATATTATTAAAACTGATTCTTATAGGTTTTAATATTTTTCTTAGCTTTCAATTCACTAATATAATTTTAACATTGTACTTTTAAAGATATATATTAAAAATAAATAAATTATATTAAAATTAGTCAAAATTAATAACTTGAAATGTAAAAATAACATTAAAAGTAGGGGTGGGCAAAACGAACTGAACTGAACTTATAAAAACTATACTGAACTTAAAAGTAGTTCATATGAACTGAACTATACTAAATATTAGTTCAGACGAACTGAACTGAACTATTCTTTAGTGTCATTGAAAATTGAACTATACTATAAAAACTTGAACTGAACTGCAATTTAAACTGCACTAAACTGTTATGATATTTTGAATTGAACAATTTTGACTCATTGATCTATCAAAATAGGACACATTTGTCAACTTTACTTTATTTTCTATTTTATTTAAATTTTTCAAAGGAAAAAAATATAAAATTAAGTCAAACAAACTCAGTGAATTTTAAGCCTAAAAATAAGTAGTTCAACATAGCTCAATTGATCCGTCAAGTTCAACAAAATTGATATAATTTTTTTTCAAATCACTTTTTTTTCTAAAATTTTGGTTATTAGACTATCGAGCTAATCTATTAAGACATAACATGTTAAACATATTTAATTTTTATTCTTTTATAAAAATAGTTCAATTTTTATAATTCAGTTCAGTTTTTTTAGTTCAGTACAGTTCAACTTTACAACAGTTCAGTTCAGTTCAGTTTTTTTTAAACAGTTCAGTTCAGTTTTTTTTACAAACAGTTCAGTTTTTTATAGTACAGTTCACCACCAGTTTAATTTTTTTTGCCCACCCCTAATTAAAAGTACATCATAAGCATCCAAGTAAATTATAAAATAAAAAAATAAAAAAAAGTACAATGTTAAAATAAATTGAAAAGTAAGAATACAATTAAAAAATAAAAATACTGTTCATGATATATTAAAAATTTTCAAAATAATACAAAATAAATTATATGTAATTATCTTATTAATACAAAATAATAAATACAAGACTTTATTAAATTATGCACCTAAAATAATCTAATATCATAATTTAAAATATTCTTTGCTACCTTAATTATTTTAATATTTTTCATTTTGTTAACCTTAACCATGTCAGCACTAAATTAACCAATGATATGCATTACAAAATAACACTACAAAAATGTCATGGATCTAAAATTGACAAATTATTTTGCAATGACTAAAACAAAACAGAACAATATTTGCTTGAACTTAAAACATTTATGTCATTTTTAAACTATATAAGCACAACTTCTATTAATATAACATGATAAGAAAGATGATTACCTCTGAAATCGAGATCGATATGATTTCATTGAATGTGATTGAAATCTTTCCCTCAATTCAGTAATCACTGAACTGACCTGAAAATGTCTTTGCCAAAAGAAAGCAAACAAAATGAGAGAACTTACACTACTGTATTCATTAAGATAAAGTTGGAAAATAAATCCTGAACCTAAAACAGGACAGTGGAACTATGTCAAATATTGATAAGCAATGAAGAAAAGCTCATACCGATGTCAACTTCGAGTACTCTGCACCTGATAGAGACTCTACAGAGGAATTTCCCAATAAATAAAGCTGTCTTACATAAAACAAATTTTGATGAGTTCAAAATTAATTAAAAGAAACATAGCATAAAGAGCATATAAAAAATTGAAAAATTGAAAAACTTGTACAATAAATCACTAATTGAGGAAAAATAAAAGACATGGGATCATTTTACTCGTTTTCTATTGATCCTATACATTAAAAAATGATTTTACATTGTCAAATACATAAAATATAAATCCTGGTCGATATTGATTATATAATCCAATTCCTTACTCATTAGCTTTTTCCTTAAAGAAGGCAAGAAAACATAACAAAAGATGAAGATAGGGGAGAGTTCAGATGGGCAAGGAAACAAATGCAAGAAAGCTGCAAAAATTAGGAGAAACTAGAGCTGTCAAAATGGGCAGCCTAGCCCACCTTTTGTGTAGCCATGTTTTTGTTGCCCAACCCAGCTTGTTGACCTGTCGAGCCAAGCCAAATTGAGTCACTTTATTTTCTTAATAATTTATATGTAATTTAAAGGGAGAAGATTTTTTACTGGACTGGCCTAGAACGCTTGGCCGTCTTTTTTGGGATTAAAAACAAGAAGCCCGGCCAGGTGAGCCGATGGACTGAAGCCAATTTTGACACCTCTAGAGAAACCCAACAACATTCTCAACAGAAACAGAAAACAGAAGCAAAAATTAAGTTCTTGAGAGCGAGAATCATAGCGACAGAGGTGGGTCTTTTTATGGGTGTCAAAAAGGAAGCAAAAAATTGAGTAAAGCCTTTTAGACACGAGGAAAGCCAAGGACTGAACCAATGGCAATTAAGGATTCCATAAATCTCATTTCATTCTAATCTCTATCATATTATAGGACAAGTCAATAAACCTTTTGCATGCAAGAACAATAACAATAACAATAAAATGTAATAGAAATACAACAAGAACAGTAACAAAGCACAAAACTATAGAATCTATGGTGACAATAAAAGAAAACTAAAACAAATCATCAGTCCATAATATCTACCTGTCCAAATGGCACATATGAAGGTAAATAAGGCACTCGGCGCCACTTTATTTCCTCTCCAGTCATTGCACTGTTCTTTGCATCTGTTTTCCCATTAGTTTGAACCTCTAATGAATGTTTATCAGTTTCAGGGAAAGGCTTGAGTGAAATGCCATCAGAACCCTCTTGTATTTCAAGTGACTGTGGTGCAGCTACTTCCTCCTCAATCAAAGTATTAGCAAGAGAATCAGGCAATGAATTTGTTTCAACAAAACTGGTCCATCTTTCTCTGTGTTTACTAAGTTGTCTTCGTAGACCTTCCAAAGGAACTAGTCTAGAGAGTCTCCAGAATGATCTCTGCACAGGACCTACCCCCAAGACCAACTGCTCTGCATCCTTGTCCTTTGGCTTCCCTATCCCTTGCTCGTGTTTTCTCAATAATGAGCTGTTAGTTTCATTTTCAGAAGGCCCTGACTTGGTCTGAGAATTATAATGGTGAAAATAGGCAGGAGATAAAATTCGTGGAACCAAATCCTCCGGAATGCAGTAACTCTTGAAATAATGCTGCCAACCTTTTCTATTAACATAGCTGAAAAGAAAAGCAAAAAAAGGAAAATAACTAATAAATATCCTAGTTTTGCAGGTTTGAAAAAGATCAGAAGTTAACCAATTTAGAATCTGAGAAAAAAAGGACATCAAAAACCTACTCCTTCAAAGCAGCATTTCCAACAGGAGGTTGAGAAAATGTAATACATTTGATAGAGACATTTTCATTTTCCTTTGATGAAGATGAAGCAGCAATTACTCTCAAAATGGCAAGAGTAGCTAATGCAGCTACCTATGTAGAATATGAGGAACTTAGTATATGTAAATGTTCAAACACATCTGAAGCAATGTTTTAAAATCCAAATGGATAAATCACACTCACTGCTCCGCCAAGTGAATGACCACATAGAACAAGCTTGCATTTCTTCTTTTGAGCCAGCCTATATAATTCTAAAGCAGGTATTCCTTTAGCACGAGCCATGAAACCCTGAGAAGTAATATGAATTTTGAAGGAAATTATAGGAATCACAAGGCATAATATTTACACAAATAATATTGATCTATAACAGAATATCGGAACTAAGGTTTCAATTGTATTCTTGATTGCGATAACAAGAATATAAATAGTTTAACGGTTGAAAAATTCAAAAGAAAAAATAAAAAATAAATAAATAAAAAAGATATCCATGGAATTTAAACTATCACAAATTTACCATATAAAGAAGCAACAATCTATAAGAATTTGACAAAATGGCTAAATTAACGTATAGGTTCCTTTACATTCTGAATATTTTCAAATTAAGTCCCTACAGTTTTGTTATTGGATCCCTATAGATTTAAAAACAATAATGAGTAAATTACACTGGCACCCACTAATGTTCTACAAAAGTGCACTAAAACCCCATGCTTTTTTAAGGTTTACACTAGCCTCCCTATAGGTCACAATATAATGTTTTTCAAATAATTAAGAGGGGTTAAAGTAATGTAGAAGGGATGCTAGTGTAATATTTTCTAAACAATTGAGAGGTTATTGTAAGGCTAGAAAAAGTAGGGAGTATCAAGGTAATTTCATGAAACTTAATAGTATGTTTAGATGGAAAATTTAAATGGAGCAATTCATTTGTTTGAAGAATTTAAAATTCTTAGAGCTGAAATACCTTGTTTGGATAGAAAATTTATAAAGAATTTTAAATTCAAGCATTTGTGAAATTCCTTAAAATAGTATAATTTCAAATTCTCCGAAAAAAGTAGAATTCGAAATTCCTTATATTTTTTTCTTATTTCACTTATATATTTTATCTGATCTCTTATCTCTTCATGTTTTTAATTATTGAATATTCAAAAATATTTTTAAAATTATTAACTATTATCTAATATTAATTTTTAAATTTATTAAATATTTAAAAATTAGCTAATATTTATTTTTATAAAATTTAATTTAAAAATCTCAACATATAAATATATTTTTAAAATCAATTTTACCATGATAGAATCAAATTATCATATCCAACATAACAATTTAAAATTTAAGAAATTTGAATTAACTTATCCAAACAAAATATTTTAAGAATGATAGAAATTGAAATCAAAGTAATTCAAATACCAAGAATTTAAAATTCCTTAAATTTATAAAATTCCTCATCCAAACACACCATAAGGGGTTTTAGTGTAATTTTTTCAATAATAATTAGACTGGATCCAAGGAACCCATTCAAAAGCTTTAAGAATTGGGTCTCAATTATAACTTTTAAACTATGACACCTATTTAAAGATTTCCAAAATGTACAACAGACTACAAATTAGTTTAACTGAAAAAAATATTACATTGGACAACACACTTATTTACCCTATGAGCTGCAGGTTTGTATTTCCGTTGTTTAGACCTTGATTGTAGAGGATTCCACATATAGTCTTTTCCTTTTGGGTTTTCATCCTTGTCAGATTCAGTCGATGCATGTTTGTCAGATTCCTCAACAGCATCATCATGAAAGATGGCACCTTGAAGTATGTTTGCATCAGCAATTACATCCCTTTCAGAAAAATAAAAAGGTAAAGATTGTTTAAGTTGTAAAGATTTTAAAGGCTGACACAAAGATTCATATGAAAAACTCACTTGTATTGTTTTGTTCCTATAAAGGAAGCAAATAAAGTGTCTCCTGCCTCAGCTAACAAATACCTGTGACAACATAATCAGATATTTATGACACTAACAGCAACAACAATCAAGTCTTTTCCTATAATAGGTGATGCCCCAACTTTTTCTCTAATGCATCTATTCCTAATCCTATCTTGTGGTCTAGTATGTTCATTCATCCGATGCAACATTAAATTCCTGCTACATTGAAATTTGAAAGTATTCTTGTTTGCTTTCTCTCTTAATCATGAGCAAATATCTTTAAGTTATAAATAAACGCCAAACCCCTCCTCTATTTCATCCACTGCATAAGTATGATAAAAGAAAAGAACCCTAAGCAAAACAGTCCATAAAATTTTAACCCTATACTACATAATCTTTTACAGTCTAAAAAGAAGAAACATAAACAAAATACTTCAATGCACAATTCAATTTTGAGTCAGTGTTGTTAAATAGCCGTTATGGCGGCGCCATAACAGTATGGCGACGGCGGCCGCGATCCGTTATGGCCGTTTAGGCTGTGTATGACGGGGATCCGCCATTTTGAAGATGGCGGCCGTTACGGCCGTTATGGCGGTTTAGGCATGGCGGTCCATGGCGTGAATGGCGGACATGGCGCTGTTTTGGGCCTTTTTTTTTGTTTATTCTGATTTGGGCCATTTTTTTTTTCTTTTTCAGTTTGGGCCCGGGTTTCTTTCCCGGGTTGGGCACCCAACACATAAAATAGGGTTGCAGAAACCCTAATACATAATAGCCTCTCTTCCGTGCAACCTGCGGCTGCTCCGACAAGACCCCCTGCCACCGTCGCCTCCGCCTGCCACCATCGCCTCTGACGCGGCCGCCACCATCGCCTCTGACGCGGCCGCCACCATCATGTACGACGTGACTTTCTTCTCCCCCTCCGCGTGCACCATTGTCGTGCCACCCTAACCTCCGCACACGCCACCCTAACCACTTGCGAGCCACCGTCACCTCCGCGCGCGCCACCGTCACCTCCGAGCGCGCCACCGCTACCTCCGACGAGACTTTCTTCATCCTGGTTCTTCCTCTGCGCGTGATAGATTCTCCCTCCGCACGCCTCCTCCTGCCATCGCCGTTGCCATTTAATCCTTTTGTTAGTTAGGAATTTATGTTTCTTTATGATGACTATCACTAGATTATGAATGCCATGAATTTTAGATTTTTATATTGTTGGTTTTAATATGTGGTTGTTATTTTTCTGTTTTTGCATCATATTATATATATATATATATATATATATATATTATTTTATTTTTGTCCGCCATGATGTTCGCCATAGAACGTCATGGCATCTGCCATGGCAATATGGCACTTAAAGGTCCTTGCCGCTGCCATATAACCTTATTGATAACCTTGATTTTGAGAGAAAATTGAACAACCTAACTAACTGGTAACCAATAAGGTAATTGCAATTATTTAAATATTTCTTCTGGGCAATTTGTGCTGTCAAGGAATTCAAATGTTAGATTGTGAAAAACACCAAAAAGAGCAAACTAAAACAACTTCATTCAAAAAAAATTATTAAAAATAAAGTATACAACCAATTTATATCCAAAGATCCAAATAGCCTCTTCTTTTACCCCAAAAATACAATTCAAGCATATTATAGCATCAATGAGAATGTTAATAAAGAATAAAAGCCTCCCAATATCAAAATATTTAATGGCATATGAGCACTTACGCAATTAATATAAGATCAGTGGAATAACTAAATTGTATAAAGAATGAATGAAAACCTATGAGGAACATGATCTGATGAAGGTTGCACCCGCTCCAAAGCAACAACTTGTCCACCAAAATCAGCCTTAAATTTATTTACAGCTCGAATCATCTCAGCAGCAGGTCTCTACGATATAGGAAAGTGACAAAAAAAAGTGAGTAACAAGTTGATTTTAACTAACTATTGAAGCAAGCATAGTTTCCATGAAAACTTTAATGAGTAAGTTGTTACAAGCATCTGTTAATTCAAAGATGAGAGAATAGCATCATATACCTTGTAGACGCACTCGGAGAGGACCATGCAACAGAGAAGGTCCTGCAAATCGGAGACGGAGTCGGCCTTAAGGGCGAGGCAGAGGGTCCTGAGGCGGAGGTACTCCTCCTGGATCCGCTTCTTGTGCTCGCGCTGGGAAGCCCAGGGCCACTTCATGCGCCACTGGAGTGGGCCCCACGACGCCTTCAGGCCCAACAGCTTCGCCCCCTGGTCCCTGATCCACGGCTCCACGCGCCTCTGGATGAACTCCATAGCCCTAGATAATTCACTCCACCCCCTACCACAACCCAACACAAGACCCCAGAAGATACAATACAGCGTCGTGTCTCATCTTGTGAGAGGGAATTCTAACGATTATTTTATTATTATTATTAGAAAAATTAAGACATTTTATATTTTTAATAATTATAGATAAGGAGGAATGTTTTTATTCTAGAGGAGGAGGTATGTTGTTTAATTAGGGAGAGTGACGGTGACAAAAGTCCATGGCCTGATGGGTTCAATTTTGCTTTTTTAAAGAGATTTTGGCCTCTTATGAAGGTGGATGTGATGGACTTGCTTGCTGAGTTTCATACTAACTTGAAGATTCCAAAGGCTCATCTGTCTTATTTTGTGGCTCTGGTCCCTAAGGTTTCTTGTCCTCAAGGTTTGACAGACTTTCGTCCTATCTCCCTGCTGGGGTGCTTGTATAAAATTATCTCTAAGGTATTGGTGAATAGATTGCGTGGTATTCTTCCATCAATCATCTCAGAGAATCAGTCTGCTTTTATTCCTAGTAGACACTTGTTGGATAGTTTTTTAGTTGCTTCTGAGGCTATTGACTACGCTCAGAAATATAAGAAGCAAATTTTTGTTATGAAGATTGACTATGAGAAGGCATATGACTCTGTGGAATGGGACTATCTGTTGTTCATGATCCAAGGGTGTGGTTTTCACGAGAGATGGGTCCGATGGATGGAAGCTTGTGTATGTGGGGGAAGCCTATCAACCCTTGTGAATGGGAGTCCTACAGTAGAAGTATCTTTGGGTAGAGGATTAAAGCAGGGGGATCCGTTGGCACCATCTTTGTTCTTAATTGTTGTGGAAGGCCTCAGATTATTGATGAGTAGGGCTTTAGACATGAATCTGTTTAAGGGTTTACACATAGGCGGTGAAGGTTCGCCGATTTCTCTTTTACAGTTTGCAGATGATACTCTGATTATTGGAGAAGCTACTATGCAGAATTTGTGGTGCTTAAAGGCCATCTTGTGTGGTTTCGAGTTAATTTCAGGCATGAAAATTAATTTCCATAAGAGCTGCGTGGTCGGTATTCATTCTGGGGCAGATTTTACTAATTTGGCGGCTGCTTTCTTACATTGCAAAGTGGGTCAACTACCTTTTAAGCATTTGGGCTTACCTCTTGGTGCTAATCCTAGGAAGTTGTATACTTGGAAGCCAATGCTTGATAGCTTTCGAAAGCGTCTATCCTCTTGGAAGTATAAGCATTTATCCATTGGAGGGAGAGTGACCTTAATTAATTCGGTTTTGAATGCTATTCCCATTCATTTTCTCTCATTTTTTAAAGCTCCAAACTTGGTTATTAAGGAAATTGTGGCTATCCAACGTGATTTCTTGTGGAGAGGTGTCAAGGATGACTCAAAGATTCCTTGGGTTAAATGGGAAACAGTGTGTAAGTCAAAGGTGGAGGGTGGACTAGGAATAAAATATGTCAGATTGTTCAATTGGGCACTCCTAGGGAAATGGGTGTGGAGGTGCATGCAATCTCCGGGTATGTTGTGGGCTAAAGTTCTCCATCATAGGTATGGTCGTATTGAGTCTTTTTCAAATTGCTCAAATGTGGATAGGAGGGCATCTTGGTGGTGGAAGGATATAGTGTGGGTGCTACATCAAGGGAATTGTTGGTTGGACGAAAAGATTGAACGCTGTATTGGTGATGGTACTATGACCCGATTTTGGGAGGATAAGTGGATAGGTGGTTTGCGCTTGCTGGAAGTATTTCCTCGGTTGTACTCCTTTGCCTTAGACCCATTGTCAGTGGTGGCAGATAATGGAACTTGGGAGGGATCTACATGGGTGTGGCAGGTTAAGTGGAGAAGAGAACCTTTTGTCCATGAAGGTAGGAGTGTGAATATCTTGTTGGATATGCTTCAAGGCTTGCAGGTTATCTCGTCAAGGCAAGATTATTGGAGATGGATTTATGACAAGGACGGTGTATTCTCGGTGAAAAGTGCGTACCTTTGGCTACAAAGATCGGTAAGTGGAGAACTCAGAAACTCTTCAGATTTTCAACTAGTTATAAAAAGTCTTTGGAAATGTAAGGCTCCGATCAAGTGTCTGGTCTTTTGTTGGCAAGTGCTATTGAATGCGTTCCCGTACAAATCATTATTACAAGTACGTGGTGTGGAGTTGGAAAATAATCTCTGTTCTTTTTGCTCTCTGTTTGTAGAAAATCCTCTTCATCTCTTTCTAATGTGTCCGATGGCTTTTAATACTTGGTTAGCTGTTGCTAAGTGGTTGGAGGTTACGGTGGTGTTCCCCAATTCTATATTTTCTCATTATTTATATTGGACGAATCTTGGCATATATGAAAAACATTCTCAATTATTGCAAGTAGTCTGGGTTTCTATCATTTGGTCACTATGGCTTCATCGAAATGTTATTATCTTTCAGCAAGGTACTATAGATGCCAAGGAAGTGTTGGATAATATTAAATTGCGTTCATGGAAGTGGATAAATTGTTCTATCTCTGTTTGCTCTTTTAGTTACTGAACTTGGTATAATAACCCAGGTTTGTATTTCTTATAGTTACTATTCTAGATTTTAGGCTAATTTTGTATCTGTGTCTCTTGTAACGGGTTGGAGTACCCCTTGTACTCCCTTTAATATAAATCTCTTTTGCTTATCAAAAAAAAAATGCATAGATCAAATTTGTAAATTTTTAAAAAATTTAAAAATTATTTGATATTTCGTTTTATAAATTTAAATTAATATATAAAATAATTTTATGATTACCTGTTGAAATTTAATGTAAAATATGAGTTATTGAACGAAATAAGTCTAAGTAGACTTTTTTCTGATATAAACAAATCTCTCTTCATTATAGATAGGCATAATATTAAAAAATTATTAAAAAAATTATAAATAATTATTTAGATAAAATATTAATAAAAAAATTACATCTGAAAAGTACAATAATTGCTAAAAAATAAAAACAAAAATAATTATATATATCAATCATTTTTATTAATATATATATATTATTAAATTTTTTATTTTTATTTTTTGAATTTTATTTAATAAAAATATTTTAAAAATTATCAATATTTATTGAATTAATTGATTGATTTTAAATTTTTAAATTTTGAATTCAAATTTTGAATATTAAAAATAATTAATTTTTAATATTATTTTTTATTTAAAAAATTAAAAAAAAAATCATTTAAGTAAATGTATACACTATATCAAGCTTGCATCTTTGTATATATGTTATATATTATCGGAAATTTAAAAATGAAAATAAAATGTAGTTTTGTATAGATTTAAGCACGGAGTGAGTGAGAAAAGAAAAGTGGGATATGTGAAGGAATATCCCTATGGGCTATGGTCAAGAACTGACCTGAGTGTGGGCTCCGCTATACACGTCTTCGACTAGTTTGTTTTGGTTGCCTCTCCGTCTATTATAGGGATGGGTCCATGGGGCGGGTAATAATAAACTCATTCTCAATTTGTTGGATAAAAATTGATTTCATACTTGTTTTATATTCGTGCGGGTATTTATTAAGCGGGTATTCTTAAATTTCTTAAATACCCACGAATATTTATAAATTTTTTAAGAAATTAAAAAAAGTATATTAAAAATAATTTTAAGTTTATATTTAATATTATTGAAATATTAAAAATAAAAATTAAGTGTTAATTTTAAACTCGTATTTAACGTTAATTTTGAAATAATAATAAAAATGCAAGATAATTAATAACTTAAAATACATCAATCTCACAAATAAGTTAAAGTTTTATCACAAAGTTACAATACTTCAATCTCATAATTCTAAACGAAAGTAAATAACTTAAAATACATAAATCTTATTGGTGTAATCAAAGTTAGAAAATTAATCAAATTACATCCAACATAATTCTATAACATGTTTAACACATGTTGGTAACTTCATCAACCTCACTTTTGTAAGAAAATAAGATGAGTGAGTGTAATTTTAGGGTTATGTGATATAAGGATAATTAGGATATTTAAGAAATATTATTAAACGGGTACCCGCGAGTATAGATATCATCATACTCGCCCCCGCCTCCTTTATAAACGGGTAAAAAATTATCCGTCCCCATTATCCGCGGGTACCCAATTAGCCTATCCATTTATTATCTATAGTAGATTTTACTCGCAGATATCCGCGAGTGCAGGTATTTTTGTCATCCCTAATCTATTCTATTATTGTAGGGTGGTATTCGTTTTTATAAGTGTTTTTTTCCAGAGAAATATTGTATTAATCTTATGTATAAAAATCTTGAAAAATATTTTTTAATAAAAATAATTTTCTTTTTTTAATGAGTTAGTTTATATTATTTTATTAAAAAATAATTTTCTAATTTTTAAATAAATAATTATTATATGTTTTTTTAAATAATTGGTTTTTTTTTTGAAAAGGGCTTTCTTAAGAAATGTTTTTTTTTATATTTTAAATAAATTGATTCATTATGTATATCAAATAATTTTATTTGAGTGAGAATGTTTATAAAATGTTAATGTGAACTTCTTCGATGAAGATTTTCCTATAAATAATAGTTTTAGTAGAAAAAAAATCTTCTATGTAAATGTATTAGATGGAATCGATTTGGTGTGAGATGGTTGTTAAATAACCATATTATTTAAGTATATAGTTAAGGGTTCAAGTTTTGGATGTGTATATACAAAGGAGTTTTGTTGAATGGTCAATCTTTTAAATAACTTTGAGTACTTCACAGAATTAGTATTTGTCTCTCTATTAGAGGATCATGGAATGCACAACAAGAAATAAAAGTAGTTCATGGAATGCACAACAAGAAATAAAAGTAGTTGAGAAACTTACAAACTAAACTATGGTTGTAAAAATGAGAGAGAAAATATAAGTAAAATGTAATACCCCAATTTTCAAAAAATAATTAAAAATTGATTTTTTATGTTAAATGTGTTATTTTATTGAATAAAGTTAAAATAGAATTATAAAAGATTTATATAACTTTTTTTACAAAAATATCTTTTATTAAAAAAAATTCATTAAATATATTTATTTACTCAAATCTTATTACAAATATAACATTAAATTATTTTAAAAAATTGAAAACCTATTAAAATTATTTAAATACATAATTTAACAACAAAAAAGAAAAATTCTACATTATAATTAAAAAAAATAAATATATAAAAAGTGTTAACAAATATCATTTAAATGTTGAAACAAAATAGATTTCAAAAATATTATTAAAATTGACAAAATCAAAAAATAAAGAGATATAGAAAAGATAGAGAAAAATATAGATATGAGAGGGAGAGGACTGGGGGAGAACGAGGGAGGGAGAAAGAGAAATAAATAAGAGAGATAGAGAGGGGAAAAGAGAAGGGGAGTGAGAGAAAGTGAGAAAGGGAGATAGAAGGGGAGAGAGAGAGGAAAACACAAGGCGAGTGAGAGTGAGCAAGAAAAAGAGGGAGAAAGAAAAATAGAGGGAAAGAGAGAGAGAAAGAATATACATATATATATATATATATATATATACACATTATTTTTAAAAATGATACTAGGATCTTTTTATATGTATAAAACTTTTCCCTTAATATCTAAAAGTTAGATTCTCACCTCTTCATGAGAATATTTTTGTGGGAAAGTAAGATAGAAATGGTTATCAAAAACTACATTCTTAGGGATCTTTTTAAAAGAATAGCTACCAAACTTGGGAAATCAAGATTTACGATTTAAGATTCCTAAAAAAGTAAAAATATTTCGTATATCAAACGTCTCCTAATAGTTACACATCGATATTATTTTAGAAAGTTTAAAATAATATTAACTATTTTTTTAAATTACATTTTTTTTCCTTTATCTTATACCTACAATTGGGAGAGGGTGAATTTGTTTATAAAATTAAGGCTTGAATCTACTTTTTGTCCTTATAATTTTACGATTGTGTAATTTTGATCTTCCAATTTTTTCTGTTTTATAATTTTGGCCCTTCTACTTTTTGAAATTAATGTTGGTTCTCTTATTAACATATCATTGAGAATTAAATGACAAATATTAATATACTCATGAATAAGATTGCATTACATAACCATGTTGACCTCCATGTAAATATCAACATGATTTTTTCTACATATACATTTCTTTTGATTTTCAATTAAAATTTATCTTTCATTAAAACAATTTTTAGATTTTCAATACTATTATTTTCCTACGTGTCTAATTAATTGTATAATAGTATCATTCATAGATATATTAATATTTTCTATTTTAAATTTGAATAATATGTTAATGGGTGAATCGATGTTGTTTAACTTTAAAAAAAAAATATGAGAAGAAAATTTATAATAAAAAGATGTTGATCAATATTAAACATTGCGAAATTACAGAAATAAAAGTAGATTCGAGCATAAAATTAATCATGCACTTATTAGTTTCGGATGTGAAATACTAAAGCAAGTAATAATTATTTTCTTTTATTATAATAATGACATACCATAAAATTGCAAAATATCCAATAATATTATAATTACATTTATTTATTTACATTATGCAATCCAAACAACCAAAGAGCACCCTTTTGGCCGTGTCCATGACTTCATTTATCTCTATGTTTTGACAAGTTATGCCTCCAATACCACGTGTCACAACAAAAAAATGTATGTCATGGGGGTAAACAATCTCTAGTCCTACAAAAACAAAATTTAAGCGGTTATTTTGACATTATATTTAAAAAACGACTTTAATTTGTTTTTTTATATCTCTAAAATTAATTAGTTTTGATTTTATTTTTGGTAAAGAATTTTTTTTATTTTTTTAAAATTAAAATTATTATTTTCAATTCTTATTTTTATGTGATTATTTTTAACTAATTTTTTTTATTAAAAGATTAAGCAATTATTTTAGGTGTTGCTTCTTATTATTGTGTTTTTTTATAAGCAAAATAGAATTAACAAGAGTATAAAGGATGCTCTAACCCATATACATAAAATATTTAAAAAAAAAAAACAAAGAAAGTTAATACATTCTGAAGTTAGCGGAATTATACACAGAAGGGAGGTTGAATGTGTGTGTTCGTATTCGAAGAAATTTTTTTTTTTGTTATTTCACAAGGATAATTTTTGGTTAAAATAGAACTTAAGCAAACTTTTCTGTCTAGTGAATTTTCTTGTTTAGTAAAACTGATTTTCAACGTAAAAGGTTAAGTAAATTCGTTTTCCGTCTTAAAGGAATCTATCGTCCGATAAAAATAGTTTCAAAAAGGTCAAGTGTGTTTTCGTCTAATGATTTGGTGGTAAACGAAGTAGAAGAAGAGTAAAGTAAGTAATGTTGAAAAATAAGGAAAATGCACAAACAGTTATACTGGTTCACTCAATCTGAGCTACGTCCAGTTTCCTTCCGCAAAAGGGTTCCACTAATCACAAAGGATTACAAGTATTCTCAACCACTAATCACTAATCACAAAAGGGTTCACTCAATCTGAGCTACGTCTAGTTTGTATTAAATGTTTGCTTGTATTCGTGGAGCCTCTCTGTGTAGTTGATTTATTCAATTTCTGACTTCAATCATGATCTAGGTATATTTGTACTTTTCCTCATCAGTTTAGCTGCTGCAGTGCTGTCTTTTTCTGAAAAGTAGGTGTCTTTTCTCTAACGCATTCAGTTTTGACTTGTGAATGCATGCTTGCCCATTTTTTTATTCACATTGATGTCCTCTTGTGTTTCTTGTATAATTCCTTTCAATGTGATTAGTGAACTTCAGACGTGCTTCAATATTCTTGACATCGTTTGGTTACAAGATACTACGTCTGATCTGACTACCCTTTTTGTATGAGTATGGAAGTGATAATGATGGAGCCTTCATGAGGAATACTCCATGAACTTGAATGCTAACTCCTCCACGGTTCCTTGAGATGAATGCAAGGAATGGATGCAACTTGGAGAAGCAATGTTAGCCGAGAATGAACCAAGAGTCTCTAGTAGAAAAGGATTCCTAAATCTACAAAGAGAAAGGCTCAAGGAGACTAGGAGAAAGGTTTTCTCCTAAGGTGACTTTCGGTGGAGAGAATAGGAATTCTAAGAAGAATTTTTCTCATAAATGCCAAAGGTATTACATGATCCGGCCAAAATCAAATATATAGACCTAGGTAGTGTGTGTGACAAGCTAGACTTAACCTAGGATTAATTTAAACCATGGCATGGTTTAAATTGACCTTAGGCGCCAAAATTTGAATTTCAAATTCAAATTTTGGAGTCCAGCCATGTACTTGTCATTAGCATGTCATTTGGTGTGTATTTGGATGGCATTTGAAGCATGCCATGTGCGCCTCCCACTAGGCCGGTCCACATGGCTCAAATGTATCCTAAATGCATACTAAATGACATGTAAATGATCTTGCACATGTGATTAACTATCCTAAACCTAGAATGGCTGAAAATTACAAGAACAAAAAACCTATTCTACTTGGCCCAAAATACAACAAAAACCTACTCTACTTGGGTTATAGCCCAACTAAAGAGTACTATGGGCTTTTCTTTAGCACTGGCCCATTCCTCATGTATTCTTTTGGCCATAGCCCTAGTAGTTGGGCCCTTGGCCCATGGGCCTCCATCATCCCCTCCCTCTTGAAGAGGATTTGACCTCAAATCCAAAGAGTCCTCTTCTTGATCAGCAGCCCCTGTAAAAAGAGATAAATCAGAAATATTGAAACTAGAGCTGACTCCATACTCAGAAGGAAGGTCTAAGACATAGGCATTATTATTGATTTTCTTAAGAACTTGAAAGGGTCCATCTCCTCTAGGACTAAGTTTGGACTTTCTTTTGGAAGGAAATCTATCCTTCCTAAGGTGTAGCCAAAACCAATCTCCTTCATTGAAGACAACCTCCTTTCGATCCTTATTACTATATTTCGTATATTTTTCTATTTGGGATTGAATATGATCTTGAACCCTCTCATGCAACTTCTTAACAAAATCAGCTCAAGATGTTCCTTCTTTGTGAATAAAAGAAGCAACATCAGGAAGAGGTAGCAAATCCAAGGGGGTGAGAGGATTGAAACCATATACAATCTCAAAAGGAGACATTTTAGTGGTTTTATGAACCACTCTATTGTATGCAAACTCCACATGAGGTAGGTAGTCATCCCATGACTTTTTATTACCTTTGAGGATCGCCCTTAACATAGTTCCAAGAGACCTATTAACTACTTCAGTTTGCCCATCAGTTTGTGGGTGACATGTAGTAGAAAACAGGAGTTTAGTTCCTAGCCTAGACCAAAGAGTTTTCCAAAAATGGCTAAGGAACTTAACATCTCGATCAGATACTATAGTTTTGGATATCCCATGTAGACTTACTACCTCTTGGAAGAATAATTTAGCAATGTTACTTGCATAATCCACTTTGTGGCATGGAATAAAGTGTGTCATTTTACTAAAACGATCCACTACCACAAATATGGAATCCTTTCCTCTTTGGGTTCTAGGAATTCAAGGATAAAATCCATGAAAATATCAACCCAAGGAGCATTGGATATTGGCAATGGGGTGTATAATCCATGAGGTTTAGTTGTAGACTTAGCTTGAAGACAAGCTATACATCTAGAACAAAACCTTTGGACATCTCTTTTCATATGAGGCCAAAAGAATTTGTCTTTTAGAAGTAAAAGAGTTTTCTCAATTCCAAAATGTCCCATGAGTCCACCCTCATGACTCTCTTTTACCAAGAGTTTTCTAATAGATCCTTGGGGTATGCAAAGTTTGTTTTCTTTAAAAAGAAACCCCTTAGAAATATAGTAACCTTGGTAAGGTTTTTGAATACATAAGAGATAAAAGTTAGCAAAATCAGGATCTTTCTCATACAATTCCTTGATGTCATCAAATCCTAGTATTTGAGAACCTAGGATGTTCAATAAAACATGTCTTCGTGATAAAGCATCAGCCACGACATTTGTAGAGCCCTTTTTATATTTGATGACATAAGGAAATTATTTTAAATACTCAACCCATTTCGCATGCCTTTTATTTAATTTACCTTGACCCATCAAATACTTAAGTGATTCATGATCTCTATGACTGACAAATTCCTTGGTCACAAGATAATGTTCCCAAGTTTGAAGGGCTCGAACCAAAGCATAAAGTTCCTTGTCATAGGTTGGATAGTTCAAGGCAGCCCCATGAAGTTTCTCACTGAAATATGCTATGGGGTGGCTACCTTGTAACAACATAGCTCCTATGCCAATTCCTGAAGCATCACATTCTAGCTCAAAAGTTTTATTAAAATCAGGAAGAGCTAGAACATGTGCTTGAGTGAGTTTTTGCTTAAGTTCTTGAAAGGCTAAATTATGTTTTTCTTGCCATAGAAAGACCATATCCTTCTTTACTAACTCATTGAGTGGTGAAACTAATGTAGAGAAGTTGGGAACAAAATGTCTATAAAAGCTTGTCAAACCATGGAAGCTCCTAACTTCACTTACATTAGTAGGAATAGGCCATTCTTGAATGACTTTGATTTTCTCGGGGTCTACATGGACCCCTTACTTGCTAACCACAAACCCTAAGAATATAACATTATCCACACAAAAAGTACACTTGTCTACATTGGCAAACAAGTGATTTTCTCTAAGCATAATCAACACTTGTCTTAAGTGATCCACATGGTCACTTAGACTCTTGCTATAGATTAAAATATTATCAAAATAGACAACTACAAATCTACCAATGCAATCAATCCCTAAGAACTTGATTCATCAACCTCATGAATGTACTTGGTGCATTAGTAAGCCTAAAAGGCATTACTAACCATTCATATAGTCCAAATTTAGTCTTAAAAGCAATTTTCCACTCATCACCTTCTTTGATACGAATTTGGTGATACCCACTTTTAAGATCTATTTTTGAAAATATGGATGATCCATGTAATTCATCAGGTCATCAAGCCTAGGAATTGGGTGCCTATATTTAATAGTGATGTTGTTGATGGCTCTACAGTCACAACACATCTGCCATTTTCCATCTTTTTTTGGCACCAATAAAACAGGCATAGCACAAGGACTGAGACTCTTTTGAACCCAGCCTTTCTCTAACAAATGTTGTACTTGCTTCTCTATCTCTTTAGTTTCTTGTGGATTTTTCCTATAAGCTGGTCTATTGGGAAGAATAGATCCTGAGACAAAATCTATTTGATGTTCTATACCCCTAAAAGCTGGAAGACCAATGGGTCCATCACTAGGGAATACATCATCAAATTCAACTAAAAGATTTTGAATTTCAAGAGGTAGAAAAGTTTCTACATTATTTATGGCAGTGCACGTGAGTGTTCCTTTACACATGAGGACATATGAAGATGGTTCAATCAAAAGAGATGTTTTTGATAAAGTTTTAGAATCAAGATGCTCTCCTTGTTGAACTATCTCTAGAGAGGGAACACTAGTCTCTTTAGAATCCTCTTATTTCCTATTTTTTAGGAGTTTTTTTTTTTTACTTTTTTTTCTTCTCTTTCTTGGTCACATTTTGCCTTCATTTGTACTTGGTCCTCAACCACTTGTGATGGTGAAAGAGGATGAAGTACAAACTTTTTACCCTTATGAGTGAAAGTTATTTTGTTAGTAAAGCCTTCATGATGTGTTTGTTTATCAAATTGTCATGGCCTTCCCAACAAAATATGACAAGCTTCCATGGGAACTACATCACATTTAACCTTATCTTTATAGTTCCCAATAGAAAACTCTACTTCTACTTGTTGATTAACCACCATAATCCCATCATCATTAAGCCAATGAAGTTGATAAGGTTTTGGATGGGGTGTGGTAGTTAATCCCAACTTTTCAACCATCCTAGTGCTACAACAGTTGCACCAAGAGCCACTATCCACAATGAGAGAACAAACTTTGTTTGAAATATTACATCTTGTATGAAAGATGTTCTCTCTTTGTGAATGTGTATCACTAGGTTGGTTATTAAGGAGCCTTCTTACCATAAGAAGTTCCCCATTATAAGGGTAAGTGACCTCACATTTTTCTTCCTCACTTGTTTCCTCTTCATCCTCACTTGAAGATGAAAAAGTAGTAGTTTCATCTTGACAACTATAAATGTCTTGGCCCCTTAAAATCATAACCTTCTTATTAGGGCATTAAGAAGCAATGTGGCCTCTCCCAAGACATTTAAAACACTTTATTTCACTAGACTTAGTGCTAGTGTGTGAGGTGTATTTTCCCTTTTCTTTTTCTTTTTCTTTACCCTTGTCTAGGTTTTTGGAGGAATCAAAAATTATTCTTTTCAAAGGTTTTACCCTCCCTCTTGTGATCTTTCTTGTAATAAGAAGATGAAAATGAGCTTTCCTTTTTGAAACTTTTTCTCAAAACTTGTTGTTCAACCTTGATGCAAAGTTGAACTAAATCATTTAAATCTCTATATGGTAAAAGCTCAACTTTATCTCTTATTTCCAAATTAGGACCACTCAAAAACCTAGCAATGGTAATATTTTCTTCTTCTCTAATCCCTGCCCTCATCATATATAATTCCATAGTTTGAGATCTTTGTGCTACTTTTGAAAGATCTTTGTAATCACTTGCATCACTATCACTTTGATGAGGAGAAAATTCTTCCATTATAGGCAAAAGTTTTTCTCTTATAAAAGATTTTTGGAAAGAAATTTTGAAAGGTTTAGATTAAGTACTTGGAGGACCAAGTATACAAATTGAACTTTGGAGGGACGTGAGCTACTAAAAGCCACTTAATAACCAAGCTTCTTCAAGTAAAAATTACTAATCCCCCTTATAGTTAATCTTTACCAAAAATAATTTTATTGAAAAGAAATTTTTGTGTTCTTTTGTGCTAGTGAACTATCTAGACGTTCATGAAATCAATTGCAATTTAAATGACAAATTTAAAGGCTATCTAAACGAATCCCTAAGGTGAAAGCTTGAGAGGTACCAAAGACCTTCAAGGACCACTTTTACCAAGTACTAGCGCAAGCTACAAGTCCTATGGAGAGATGGTTGTGTACCTAAGACACTTCCAAGACACTCCAATTCTCCAATTACAATCAAATAACAAGTATAAGTGCAGAATTTGAATTTAAAAGTGGCTTGAGAAGACAAGAAAATTTAGCCACCAAATTAGAAATGACTTTAGTGATGGATTTAGCAATAAAAAGGTTTGTAATGAAAGTTTCCGTCTCTAAATTCGTTTCTATTTTTTTTTTAAAAAATTTCTTTTAAAATTTATCTTGCTGGACCAGATTTGGTCAAGTTGCTCTACAACTTCTAGTTGTGGAAGTAGCAATCCGAAAGTGTTTGGGAAGAAAATCTTGTTGTGTTTAAGTGTTTAGCCAAAATTCACCAAAGTTTCCACCCTTCTTCAAGTCTTCCTTAGCTCTCTTTTGATGACCCTTGTAGATTTAGCTTCTAAAAAAACTTGTTATTTCATACCTAGGACAACATTTAGAATTTAATCTCAAGTAGACAGCCAAGACAATTAAGAGACAAGGAATAGAGTAGAGATGTTAAATTGACAAGGAAGAAATTTGGCTAGCACAAGAAAGAATAATCCAAAGAATGGTGCTAGAATTGGAATGACAAATCAAAAAGGAATCAATCAAGTATACAAGTGAATCAAGAATTCAAAAACTTCAACACCAATCCACACTTGACCGAATGTAACCAAAAAAATCTAATCTCCTTTTTGGCTTTTGACTTTTGTTGTATATATATATTTTTTATATCTTTGTATATTCTTCTTGTATTTCTTTTGTTCTCTTTTGTATTGTTTTAGGAGATGCCTTTTCTTCTTTGAAATTCAATGTATAGATCTCGGTCACACAAATAACCTAGGCACCAATCCGGTTTTCATTTTGAATTTTGAAAAGCAAATGTAATGTAAATTGCTTTTAAATGTCATGCAAATAGGTCATGCTTTTCTCATGTGCACAATTCACTCCATGTGCCACGGTTTCTTTTCAAATTTTGAATTCAAATTTCAAATCAAATTTCTAGCAACTAATATCAAACACTTTTCAAGAATTCAATACGAACTTTCAAAAGAAAAGAAAAAGACAAGTTGACACAATGGAAGCCTAATTCTAAGAGAATTACTAATGAACTAATAGTAATTCATGAACTCAAATTGTGTACAAAATTAAAAGCACCAAAACACAAGTAGGATTCGATCAATTCCAATTTGTTTATGCAAGATCAAATAAAAATTTGGTCAAACAAGCATAGTTAAGAAGATTAGACATTCAAATGACTAAACATGACCCTGGACATATTGAAAAAGATTCAAAAATTCAAAAAGACTCAAGACTCTTGCATATGACCGAAAAATGAAACAAGACTCAAAATATTAAAAAGCACACAAGCTGAATCCTAAAGCACATTTAGAAGTATGATTCATAGGGTAGCAATAAGAACATGAAAATTATGAATCATAGAAGCAAACCAAAACTAGATCTATCAAATTTGAATGAAAGAAATTAGATCTAGTGAAGAAACTTCAATCAGGACAAATCAAACAAAAATGAACGGATCAAAGAAAAGAAAACAATCACCAAAAGATTAGAAACTTATTTCTTTATGAACCATGCTCTAGATACCACTTGATGGAGCCTTCATGAGGAATACTCCATGAACTTGAATGCTAACTCCTCCACGGTTCCTTGAGATGAATGCAAGGAATGGATGCAACTTGAAAAAGCAATGTTAGCCGAGAATGAACCAAGAGTCTCTAGTAGAAAAGGATTCCTAAATCTACAAAGAGAAAGGCTCAAGGAGACTAGGAGAAAGGTTTTCTCCTAAGGTGACTTTCGGTGGAGAGAATAGGAATTCTAAGAAGAATTTTTCTCATAAATGCCAAAAGTATTACATGATCCAGCCAAAATCAAATATATAGACCTAGATAGTGTGTGTGACAAGCTAGACTTAACCTAGGGTTAATTTAAACAATGACATGGTTTAAATTGACCTTAGGCGCCAAAATTTGAATTTCAAATTCAAAGTTTGGAGTCCGGCCATGTGCTTGTCATTAGCATGTCATTTGGTGTGTATTTGGATGGCATTTGAAGCATGCCATGTGCGCCTCCCACTAGGCCGGTCCACATGGCTCAAATGTATCCTAAATGCATACTAAATGACATGTAAATGGTCTTGCACATGTGATTAACTATCCTAAACCTAGAATGGCTGAAAATTACAAGAACAAAAAACCTATTCTACTTGGCCCAAAATACAAGGCCCAAAATACAACAAAAACCTACTCTACTTGGGTTGTGGCCCAACTAAAAAGTACTGTGGGTTTTTCTTTAGCACTGGCCCATTCCTCATGTATCCTCTTGGCCATAGCCCTAGTAGTTGGACCCTTGGCCCATGGGCCTCCATCAGATAACTTCGTCTTCTTGTTTACATTGGTTCTTTCTAATGGTCACTTCATGTCGATGTCTTGGCTAATTTTGCGTCTGATGCCTCAGGCTTCTGCTGATAGACTTTGCATCTTGATTTTTGCTTGAATCAACCTTAGTCTTGATGCTGACCTTTCTATTGTCTGATATTTTGTCAAGCCAGATTATGCTTGAACATATTCTACTGTTTGGACTTTTCGTTATCCGACTGAAACACTAATACACATGTTAGTAATAACAATATGTATTATATTTTTCATATTCAAAACATTGGTGGGAATTGCGAATGCGCTTCGTCTAACTTAACACATTCTACGTCAACCAAAAACCAAAACTTCCAAAATAGGTGGCTTAATTATCCTATACCCAACAAGCTTCCCATATCTCAAACACTATAGTACTAATAAAATGGGATGATAAATAGCAATCCTCACAAATGAGTAACACCAAACTAGTGAGACAGAAAGCTAACAACCAATGTACAATATTAAGATAGACAAGCACCAGGAGAATTGGACCAAGGAAAGAAACATAATTAAAAGGGGGGAATCTGGCCCTTAACTATCTCCATGAACATAATTGCACCAGATTTAGAATTTCAAAAATAAGAATTATTTTAAAGTTGAATATGAGATCGTTTCTAGCTAACTAGATTGTCAAGATAACATATAACCAGATAAGAATCCAACAATTATGGTACTTTGCATAACAATAACGAAGCCCATAAAATTGTTCCAAGTTTTGAACACAACAATTATTCATAACAAAATTTAATCCTAACCAATTAAAGCACGTCATGTAGAGCTGAAAAGAAACCTCACACTCAAAGAATAAGTGAGAAGTAGTTTCTCCCTTATTCCTTGTAGACACCCAATTTTGTTCGGACCCACAAAAGCAATGAAATGGACGTCTATTATCAAGGAAAGGAGCTCCCAAAGCATGGAAACAATAGGATATGACATCAAAAAGCATAAACCCTAACAAAGGGTGACTTAGTAGCCCAAAACGGGTTGTTCCCAAAATGGAACGACCCGTTCCCAAACTGGAACAGGCTGTTCTCAAGCTAGAATGACTTGTTCTAAAACTGGAACGGGCCGTTCTAAAACTGGAACGGGTCGTTCCAATCCACTAAAAAGGCCTAAAACCCTAGTTTGGAATGGGTTGTTCCAACATGGCAGTTGAGTTAAAACTTAATTGTAGAACGGACCGTTCTGGTTTCAGAACGGGTCATTCTAAGATGAGAAATTAACACATAACGTACAGATCCAGAACGGGCCATTCCAAATCTGGAACGGGCCATTGTGGCAACTTCTGATGTCTATAAATAGCAGATTGAGGCATAGTTCTCATGGTGGGGAAATTTTGTATAAGACTCCTTTGAGCTCGAAAATTCTCTCTCTCTCTCTCCTATTATATTTCTTGAGATTTGTGAGGCATACTATAGTGTGAAAGGTTGTCACAAAGCACCTAAAGATCTCCATATTTGAAGATTCAATAGAGCTCGTTTAAGAGGTATTTCAGTCAATTCTCTCTTCTTTTTTCTGTTCTCTTATTTCAAATATTGTTATAATAAGAGCAATCATGTAGACGTTTTAGGATTAACCGTGTAATTTAAATTTCAAGCACGTAAATAGCAATTCATAAAGGGAATTAAATATTTAAATTATTAATTCTTACTATGCTAACTTCATCATAAGGGTATCGATTAAGGGCGTTGTAGGGGTGCTTAATACCTTCCCTACACGTAATCGACCCTCGAACCCAATTCTGGTTATTAAGACCATTATTGGATCTTTAAAAACCTTTTCTTTTCCCAATGTTTTGAGTAAAACATTGGTGGAAACTCCATGAACCTATTTTTAAAAATCATTAATTAAGGATTAGTCTGGTGTCCGGGCATTCCTTAATTGATGAGATTTTCAAACAGATGTTTAATCCATAGGTTGCAAGATCATAAATTTTCGAGTTGCAACATTCCTACACAAACCACATTCCAACTGTGATGCTTGCAAAACACTTCTTCTAAACAAATTATATTTAGTTGGAATTATGTTCAAAATAACCCTCCAAGCGAAAGCTGAAACTTTTATTGGAGCAATGTTGGTCCATATCCACCGAAATATGACATTAGATACAAATATTCTGTCATTCCTTAAGATCTTATATGCCAAGCTAACTATATACACCCCTTCTGGTGCAGCAATTCAAGACCATGTATCTTCATCAGAAACAATGAATTTCATACAGTTGATAACATTAACAAGAGTATTTAGAAGTTGCTGCTCCTAGACCAATAATCTTCTTCTCCAGCTCCACTTCCATTCAGCTACACCCCCTTCGCATACAAACATTTCAGCAATAAAAGCATTTTTATTAACTGTTATTTGATATAATCGACTAAACCTATGTGCTAGAATTCCATGACCCACCCATTTGTACAACCAAAACTTAGCGTCTACCCCATTTCCAATGACTTTACAACAATTCATTACTGATGAGTCAATATTTTCCCCTACTTTCTTACCTTTCTGTACTTATTTTAATCTTTGATTTGTGCCTAATTGCTTATATTCTGCATTGTTTTCTATTTGGGCTGTAATTGGACCGGTAATTCATATTTTAGCTAATTTGAATTTTCTGCATCTAATTATTCCAAATTTCATTTTCAGGGCAGTTTAATAATTATTTGGGCTTGGAATTAATTTAGGACTTCAAGTGGAGCTACCACGTCATTTTACACCTCAGCACCATTTTCCACCTCAACATTTATTTTCATTTTATATTTTATTTTATTGTAGTTTCTTGGGCCAGACTTGTATTTTATTGGGCCCAATTCGTTTTGTTCATTTAGGTCTAAGCTAGGGCTGACTTGGCAGCCACTAGGGGAGGGGTCTGATGTGACCACGTGAACAGTAGCCCCCTTCATTATTCTGGACGTTTTAGCTTCTTCTTCTTTCAGTTTTTACGTTTTGGTCTCTGGAGGTGCAAAAACATTTTGTTTTTTTTCTTTCTCTGCTCAAAAACTCCATTGTTATTCACGTTTTGCTTCCTGTTCTGCTTCCTTTAAGTTTTACTGGTTGTAATGTGAGACTCCATTTACGTTTGAATACAGATTACTTTCGTTCTCATTCTCATTCTCTGCCTTGCAATTTCGTTTTCGTTCTTCTCCTTGCATTTTCGTTTCTGTGCTGCATTTTGATTTAATGGAAGGCTAAAAACCACTGGGTTGGCTTCTTGTTGTGGATTGTAATCTCTGTTTGAGGTTGGGTATGTGTGTTTATCTCTGTTCTGTTTGTTCTTCTCCAGTCAACCTCTGTATAAATGCCACAGTTGCTTAATCTGTGAAGAGGAGGTTGATGTTGTATACGTTTGCTTAATTTGTGTAGGGAAATCTTGAGTTAATCTTCGCTTAGTTGGTTAACTCGGATGGAACAAGGATTAAGTGGTTAATAGAGTAATATTTTGAGAAACCAGGGATAAGAGAGTTATAATCCGAACAGGGAGCCAATCCATTTTACTTACTGTGTTATCTGCATTTAGTGTGTTACAAACTGAATTTCTAAACCAAACCCCCCATTTTGTGTGTTTAAGCCTTTAACAGTAAAAGACGGTCCTTGGGAGACGACCTAGGAGTCACTTCCTAGTACTACATTTACTTGTATTTATTTGACCGGATACGGCTTCGATCAAATTTGGTGCCATTGCCGGGGACCATTGGTTCCTGTTAGAGGTTGTGTGTTTGTGTGTTATTAGTCTTGTTGTGTTCTGTTGTGTTCTGTTGTGTGTTTTGTGTTTTAGAGTCTTTGTTATGTTATGTGTGTTTTTGGTGTAGTGTGTTTTAGTGTATCAGTATATCAGTGTTAGTGTATCAATGTTTGTTTCAATTTTGTATGAACAGTAAACCAATGGAACAGTAACTCAAATTTGGTTTTTGATGCATTTGTTTGCTGTCATGTGTTTAGCTGATCTTTATTGCATTTGATAGGCCATTGTGACCAATTATATTGATTCCATTTGGTGTGCTGAATCATTGTTATGTGTGTTGAGTTTCAATTCTGGTGCATTTCGTGGTGCATGTGGCTCAAAATCTGGTGCTTTTTCTGGTGCATTTTGCTCTGTTTTTGGTGCGTTTTCTGGTCCGTTTTTGGTGCGTGTTCTGTTTCAGTTTGGGCCTGCTCTGTTTTGGCTGTCTACTAGTTCTCTGTTCAGGTGCCAAAAACGTGGGAAAATGGTGTGGAAGAGCAAAATATGGTGCAAAAATGTGGCGCATGAATAGTGCTGAATAGTGCCAGAATTTTCCAATTAATTGTGATTTTTGGTTTTGATAGCTAAACTTGTTATTTTTGCCTAATTTTTTTGTGGTAACTTCTTTCAACCTATATTTTGTGTAAAAAATAGCTAGGGCACCCAGTTTGGTCAAAATTTGGAGATACCAAAATTTTTGAAAATTGTTTTCAGCAAAACTTCAAAGGGCCATAACTTTGGCTCTGGTTATCGGAATTAAGCAAACTTTTTTTTCATTTTGTGTAGACTAGGAGCAACCCTGATCTTCTTCAAAAAAACGTCATTTACTATTTCTTTTTTATTTTTGAAGTTTTATTTCACTATTTTTCCAAACTTTTCTAATTTTTTTAAAATACTTAGGTTTTGAATTTTGTTCTCAACTTTTTTGTGGTAGTGTCTTATGTTTTTAGGATGATGTTGGTGCATTAGTTTTAATGGTTTCCAAATTTGCATGAAAATTCTAATGAATTTTGTGGTTGTTTTTACTGTTCACGGTTACTATTCATGCATGTGTTTCATGTAGTGCATGACTAGGAGCAACCCTGATCTTTTGCACCCATTTGATCCTGAGATTGATAGGACATTCCATAGATTAATTAGAGAGCATATCATTCCATCTTTAGATAGTTTTAGTCATAGCCATAGTGATAGTGTTAGTGATAGTCTTAGTGTAAGTGTTGCATCTGAACTTGATTCAAGTCAACCACAAAATATGGGTGAACATAATGGACCTCGAGAGAGAACACTTAGGGAGATGGCTGCACCTGATTTCACATATGAGAGTCTATGCATTCAATATCTTGAGGAAGATATTCCTTTTGTGCTTAAAACTGGACTCATCCATTTGTTGCCTAAGTTTCATGGTCGTGCAGGTGAGGACCCACACAAGCATCTCAAGGAGTTCCACATAGTTTGTTCCACCATGAGGCCACCTAATGTCCCTGAAGATCACATCTACCTGAATTGGAGGATCTTGCCAAGGACTGGTTGTACTATCTGGCTCCTGGTTCAATAACAAGTTGGGATGACTTGAAGAGAGTATTCCTCGAAAACTTCTTCCCTGCATCCAGGACCACTGCAATCTGGAAAGACATATATGGAATTAGGCAACTCATGGGGGAGGGCTTATACGAATACTGGGAAAGATTCAAGAGGCTGTGTGCTAGCTGCCCTCACCATCAAATTTCTGAGCAGTTATTATTGCAATATTTCTATGAGGGGTTGAACATGATGGATAGAAGCATGATTGATGCAGCTAGTGGAGGATCTTTAGGAGATATGACACCTGCTTCTGCTAGAGGGCTGATTGAAAAAATGGCGTCCAACTCACAACAATTCAATATGAGGAGTGATGCCATAGTTGTGAGGGGTGTGCATGATGTGGTAGCCCTAGATTCCACTGAACACAAAAAGCTGGAGAGTAAGATTGATGCTCTCACCACCTTGGTTTCACAACTGGATGCAAATCAAAAATCAGCCCCACCACCAGCAAGAGTATGTGGCATCTGCACTTCAATTAGTCATCCAACAGATGCTTGTCCCTCCTTACAAGACTCTTCTACAGGCCCTGATGCCCCACAAGCCTATGCTGCAAATATCTACAATAATAGACCAGCGCAACAACAGCAGCAGAGTTATGACCTCTCCAGCAATAGGTACAATCCAGGTTGGAGAAATCATCCTAATCTCAAATGGTCTAACCAGCAGCAGCAACAACAGTTCCAACAACCATCCCCTCCCTTCCAAAACAATGCTAGTCCTAGCAGATATGTACCTCCTCATATCCAACAGCAGCAACAGAGACAACACGAAGCTCCTGCAGCCCAACCAGCTCCTCAACCTTCTACTTCTGAACCTTCATTGGAGGAGTTGGTGAGGCAGATGACTCTTCAAAACATGCAGTTCCAACAAGAGACTAGAGCTTCCATACAGAGTTTGACAAATCAAATGGGTCAGATGGCTACTCAGCTAAATCAGGCACAGTCCCAAAATTCAGACAAGCTACCTTCACAAACTGTGCAAAATTCGAAGAATGTGAGTGCCATCACCTTGAGGTCTGGCAAACAAATTGACGTCCCAGCACCCCTAGCTATACCTACACCTTCACCTGAGCCTACACTTGAGAAAGAAGGCCCTACAGGTAGTAGCAAAAATTTTCATGCAGGTGGACCTTCTTCCAGTGCACACAGTGATGATCTACATCAGCCTCCTATCCCTCTTCCATTTCCACCAAAATCAATTTCAAGCAAAAAGATGGAAGAGGTGGATAAGGAGATCTTGGAGACTTTTAGGAAGGTGGAGGTGAACATACCTCTGCTGGATGCCATCAAGCAAATTCCCATATATGCTAAGTTCCTGAAAGAGTTGTGCACCCACAAGAGGAAGCTGAAGGGCAATGAGCGAATCAGCATGGGCAGAAATGTCTCAGCACTCATAGGTAAATCTGTTCCACATATTCCTGAAAAGTGTAAGGACCCAGGTACATTTTGTGTACCTTGCATTATTGGTAACAATAAATTTGAAAATGCCATGCTTGATTTAGGAGCTTCAATTAATGTCATGCCTCTGTCTATTTTTAATTCTTTGTCTCTTAGCACTTTGCAACCTACGAGTGTGGTCATTCAGTTGGCCAATAGGAGTGTTGCCCACCCCACAGGTTTTATAGAGGATGTCTTGGTTCAGGTTGGTGAACTAATTTTTTCTGCCGATTTTTATGTGCTTGATATGGAGGACGGATTCTCCCATGGTTCTGTCCCAATCATTCTAGGCAGACCATTTTTGAAAACAACCCGGACCAAGATTGATGTTTATGCTGGCACCTTGTCTATGGAATTTGGTGATATTGCTGTTCATTTTAATATCTTGGATGCCATGAAATTTCCTTCTGAAGCTCATTCAGTTTTTCGTGCTGAATTGATTGATGATATAGTTGATGAGCATATTCATGGTTTAGATTCTTCTCATGCTAGGAAGCGTCCATTTTCATCTGATTTGTATAGCTATCTTCCATGCATTGAGTCTGAGTCTGAATCTGAATATCTATCTGAATGTGAAACTGATTATGAGCCATCTGAATTTGAATTTGACACTTTGGGTGCTGTACCTCTTGCTCTTGATTTTATACAGTCAGAATGCACTAACCATGTTGCAGGAAGTACAAAAGAATCTGACTTGCAGGTTGAGGTACAGGCTGCGGAACCCGTTCTCCCTTCTTTGGTTCCTTCTGATGTTCAGCCAACACCCATACCAGAGTTGAAGCCTCTTCCAGAAAACCTCAAGTATGCTTACTTGGAGGATGATGAGAGATTCCTTGTGATCATATCCACATCCCTTGATGCTGATCAAGAAGAGAGGTTGCTGCATGTGCTTCGAAAGCACAAGAAGGCAATTGGTTGGACCTTGGCAGACATTCCTGGCATTAGCCCATCCATATGCATGCATAGGATACTCTTAGAGGATGGAGCTAAACCAGTCAGACAGCCCTAGAGGCGACTCAACCCTGTCATTTTGGAAGTTGTGAAGAAAGAGGTGACCAAGCTTCTACAAGCTGGGATCATCTATCCCATTTCAGACAGTCAGTGGGTGAGTCCGGTCCAGGTGGTCCTCAAGAAGACAGGCCTCACTGTTGTTAAGAATGAAAAGGATGAGCTCATACCCACCAGAGTCCAAAACAGTTGGAGGGTCTGTATTGACTACCGGAGGCTCAACCAAGCAATAAGGAAGGATCATTTTCCTCTACCCTTCATTGATCAGATGCTTGAGCGTCTGGCAGGTAAATCTCATTACTGCTTTCTTGATGGGTTCTCTGGTTATTTTCAGATTCATATTGCTCCTGAAGATCAGGAAAAAACCACATTCACCTGCCCTTTTGGTAGTTTTGCCTATAGGAGGATGCCTTTTGGCCTATGCAATGCCCCTGGCACATTCCAGCGGTGCATGCTTAATATCTTTTCTGACTTTCTTGAAAATTGCATAGAGGTGTTTATGGATGATTTTACTGTTTATGGATCCTCCTTTGATGCATGTTTGGATAGTTTGGATAGAGTTCTGAATAGATGCATTGAGACTAACCTTGTTCTTTATTTTGAGAAATGTCATTTCATGGTTGAACAGGGTATAGTTTTAGGGCATATTATTTCTAGTAAGGGCATAGAAGTAGATCCTGCAAAAGTCTCTGTTATTTCACAGTTGCCTTACCCCTCTTGCGTGCGAGAGGTTCGATCTTTTCTTGGCCATGCAGGTTTCTACAGGCGCTTCATTAAGGACTTCAGCAAGAAAGCCCTTCTACTGTCCAGCTTACTTCAGAAGGATATTGAATTTGATTTTGATGACAGGTGCAAGGAGGCGTTTGATTGCCTCAAGAGAGCCTTGACCACCACGCCTATCATTCAGGCACCAGACTGGACAGTTCCCTTTGAGCTGATGTGTGATGCTTCAAATTATGCACTGGGGGCTGTCCTAGCACAGAGGGTTGACAGATCACCTAGGGTGATATACTATGCTTCCAGGACACTGGATGCTGCTCAAGCAAATTACACGACCACGGAAAAGGAACTTTTAGCTATTGTTTTTGCACTTGATAAATTTCGATCATATTTGCTTGGTTCTCGTGTCGTTGTTTTTACAGATCATGCAGCTCTAAAGTACCTGTTGAAGAAGGCTGACTCAAAGCCTAGGCTGATCAGATGGATGCTCTGGCTTCAAGAGTTTGACTTGGACATCCGTGACAGGAGCGGAGCACAAAACTTAGTGGCAGACCATCTCAGCAGGATTGAGAGAGCTGAGAATAGTGATGATGTCTTGCCCATCCAGGATAACTTTCCTGATGAAAATTTGTTGATTGTTTCTTCTGTTTCTGTTCCTACCCCCACTCCTTGGTTTGCGAACATTGTTAATTATTTAGTTGCTTCTGTTTTTCCTCCTTTAGCATCTAGAGCTCAGATTGATAAACTCAAGAGTGATGCTAAACATTATGTTTGGGATGACCCCTATTTGTGGAAGTTTTACAGTGATCAGGTAATCAGGAGATGCTTGCCGGACCATGAGATTGACTCCGTCCTGCAGTTCTGTCATTCTTCTGCATCTGGTGGTCATCTTGGCATTTAGAGGACAACTCGCAGGGTGCTTGACTGTGGTTTTTACTGGCCCACCATCTTCAAGGATGCGTGGAAGATTTGCAGCACTTGTGAGCAGTGTTAGAGAGCAGGAGGATCCCTTACATGGAGACAACAGATGCCTTAGCAGCCCATGCTATTTTGTGAGGTGTTTGATGTCTGGGGTATTGATTTCATGGGTTCCTTTCCTGTTTCTTTTGGTTTTTCATATATTCTCCTAGCTTTTGATTATGTTTCAAAATGGGTGAAAGCCAAAGCCACCAGAACTAATGATGCTCGGGTTGGTGTGGATTTTGTCAGATCTAACATATTTTGCAGGTTTGGAGTACCCAGAGCTATTGTTAGTGATCAGGGCACCCATTTTTGTAACAGATCTATGCAGGCTTTGCTCAAGAAGTATGGGGTAGTGCACAAAATTTCTACACCCTACCATCCCCAGACTAATGGGCAAGCAGAAATTTCAAACAGGGAGATCAAGAGAATCTTAGAGAAGATTGTCCAGCCCAATAGGAAAGATTGGAGCAATAGGCTAGAGGATGCTCTTTGGGCGCATAGGACTGCCTACAAGGCACCTATAGGGATGTCTCCTTATCGGGTTGTCTTTGGTAAGGCATGTCATTTACCTGTGGAGATAGAGCACCGAGCCTACTAGGCTGTGAAAACTTGCAACTTCTTTATTGATCAGGCTGGAGAGGAAAGGAAGTTGCAACTGAGTGAGCTTGATGAGATCCGCCTTGAAGCTTATGAGAACTCTAAGTTCTACAAGGAGAAAACCAAGAAGTTCCATGATAGCTTGATAGCTAGGAAGCACTTTGTGGTTGGCCAGAAAGTTCTCTTGTACAATTCTCGGCTCGGACTCATGGGTGGTAAGTTACGTTCTAAGTGGATTGGACCTTTTGTTGTTACTAATGTTTTTCCTTATGGTACATTTGAGGTCAAAAGTGAATCCACAGACAAGAGCTTCAAAGTTAATGGGCACCGTCTGAAGCCCTTCCTCAGCAATCCATCCCTGTTGAATGCAGTTGAAGAGGAGATGTCTCTGCTCGACCCTGCTACTCTCCCACCATGACTTAGGGAGTTTTCTTTCCCCCTCTCCTTCTTTACTTTTATTTCACTTGTCCAGATTTATTGATTGTTCTGATTGCTATGATCTTCTGTTTGAGGCACATTGGGACAATGTGTGATTTAAGTGTGGGGGGGAACTGTTTTGGTTTGATTACATGCTTTTACGGTTTATTTGTTATTTTAGGTTTTATGTTTAGGTGTTCTGTACAACTTTGCATGTTTCTCTGTGATTTTTGGGTTTTGATTGTTTGTAGGCACTTACTTCATTCTTGGATAGGAGTTTCTTGATACTATATGGTTTGAAATCCCTATTTTTCTCTGCTTGGAAAGATGATTTTGAGGTTTGAGAGGTTGTTTTAATTGTGACAGATATACCCTGTGTGAGGATTTGAGCCACTCTCTGTTCTTTCTTATGTGTTATGCCTCTTGATTGCTTACAGTTGCCTTGTCTTGACTCTGTTTGATACTTCTTGATTCACATGCATGTTTGGATATGATTAAGGCATTTTTGTTCTGATAAGCCTCTGGCCAAATAAGCCTACCTTGAATTAACTCCTCTAATAACCCCTGCTGAGCCTATTTCCCATTTTTGTTTGAAGCTCATTACAAGCCTTAAGCGAAAAACCATGATTACCTTAACCTTAGGGAGTTTTGGAGCTTTGGAATTGTTTTGGGAATAAGTTCTTGAATAAGTGTGGGGGTGTGTGTATGTTTCATTGGATGATGTATGTTGGCTAGTTGATTCCTTATGCTGTACACTTTGCTTCTCTGCATGTTATCTCATTTCAAATTTTCGTGTGTACTGTTCACTATGTACTGTTCATGTTTTCAAAAAAAAAAAAAATCAAAAAATCAAAAAAAAAATCAAAAAAAAAATCAAAAAAAAAATCAAAAAAAAAATCAAAAAAAAAATAAATGAAAAAGAGAAGTTGTTTGAGGCAACAGAAAGAGGATTCATCATCATAGAGGTCATTAGAGGTTTTTGGGTTTGTTTCTTGTGCGTATTCTTGACTTATTCCCCATTGCTCCTCTAGTTCCTCTGGTTTGTAGTTACTTATCCCATATATTATCCTCTACCCTGTCCTTGGCCTCATTACAACCCTAAAAAGACCTTTTGATCCTTATGTGCATGTTTATTGGGTGTTGATTTTAGAGGCTTGCCAAGTCTATCTGTTGCTTGTTTTTCATGAGTGCTTTGAGAGTATACAGTTGCCTAGACACTTGAGAGATACAGTGATACAGTGCATCTTGTGAGGTTCTGTTGCTTTTGATTCACCTCTTCAGCTGATTGATTGTCTTGCCATGTTTTGAAATGCTTGGATGATTTCCATAAGTATCTGGTTTCTCTGACTCTTTTTTGTGTTGGATGTTGTCTACTCCTTTTCTTTCCCCAGGATTCATTGAGGATTGTGTAAATCTGTTTGTTTTGTTGTGTGTGTTCTTGTTTCTGTTTCTTCCTGTTGTGTCACTCTCTTTGATGTCTCTGGCATTATTCCTTGCTCTGCTTTTTGATTTTGCCCAGGAGTGCAAAAGGCTAAGTGTGGGGGAATTTGATGAGTCAATATTTTCCCCTATTTTCTTACCTTTCTGTACTTATTTTAATCTTTGATTTGTGCCTAATTGCTTATATTCTGCATTGTTTTCTATTTGGGCTGTAATTGGACCGGTAATTCATATTTTAACTAATTTGAATTTTCTGAATCTAATTATTCCAGATTTCATTTTCAGGGCAGTTTAATAATTATCTGGGCTTGGAATTAATTTTTGGACTTCAAGTGGAGCTGCCACGTCATTTTCCACGTCATCAAATTCTTTTAATAATTGTGAAACACCAAGTGGTAAAGAACTAGGTTCAAGATTTACATTATGACAATTAAGCATACCTCTACAAAGAAGAATGTAAGAAGGCTTTTCAACAAGTAAAGTTTGTTTTAAAATTTCTTCTTGTTGAATTCCTTCTATTGGAAGAGGTTTCTCTTTCTTCTTCTTCTTTGAAGATTTATGCTTCTTCTATTTTTTTTCAACTTTTTTTTTCTTCTTCTCTTTTTAATTTCATTTGTACTTGATCCTCTATCGTTTGTGAAGGAGACAAAGGATGAAGTACAAACTTCTTTTCTTTATGAGTGAAAGTGATTTCATTGGTAAGGCCATTATGCATGGTTTTCTTGTCAAATTGCCATGGCCTTCCCAACAAAATATGGCAAGCTTCCATGGGAACTATGTCACATACCACATGATCTTCATAGTTGCCAATGGAAAACTTGACTTTCACTTGTTTATCAACAATGATATCCCCATCTTCATTTAGCCAATGAAGTTGATATGGTTTTGGATGGGGAATTGATGGAGGACCATCCTTGAGACATTATATAGGGCCTATCACAAGGTCCATGGCTAGGAGAGTTGAGGAAGATGAAGAACACACCACACCAAAAGCCATGATCATCATGTGTGTGGATTTTGGGCCCTCTCCTTAGCTTGTTGTTTTCCTTTCCTATTTTGCCCTTGTATTTTGGGGTACATTAGCTATTAGAATTTTATTGTGTATTTTTATTTAGCCTTTGTATTATGGCGCAAAAATAGGTTTAGGATTTATTTAGGGACTTAACCTTGACTAGTAAGGTCAAAAGTCCATTTCTTTCATTTTCTAGGACTAAGGGTACTTTAGTCTTTTTGGAGAGATGAGAGGCATTTCATTTGGGCTGGGTGCATTTGGGCTTGAAATTTTCGGCCAAATGCTCCCAAGAAACCCTAGGATGCTCTCCTCTCTCTATAAGTACTCTAGTCCCTCCACCTTGTACCCACTTTGGAATATATGCATTTTGAGTGAGCCTTTGTGCCTCAAAATCCTTCCTTAGTCTCCTAGGGTCCTCATGCCCAACCTCCTCTCCTCTCTACCCTAAAGAGAGTTTGAGTTTCCCTTGAGTGGCCTCCACCAACCCTTGGTGGAGAGAGCTAGCCAAAAGCACCAAAAACACCTTCCACTTTCCCACCTCTATTTTCGTCCACCTTCACCTCCACCCTTCAATATTGTTTTTCCACCATCCTTGAGGAACATCCAGCCATCATACTTCTTCCTAGACCGTGGAGAAAGGGGGAGCTCCTCCTTAGAAGCCAAAGAACACACCATGGAAGGAAGGAGCCCATCATGTGGTATCAAGAGCCATGGTTGTCTTCAAGGGTGACTTGTTTCCTTCTCTTGTGTCTTTAAAATTTTTCCTTGTCATGTCTATGTCTTCTTACATGTCTTGATGTTATCTTTGATGTTGTCTTCTCAAATATTTCTTGAAATATTGTGTTCTTGTTGAGTGGTTCATTACTTGTTTATGAGCCTCCTTGTTCTCCTTTAGGATTCTCTTAAAATAGGTTCTTTTGTGCTTTTCTCTATTTTGTCTTGGCTGGACATTTTTGTTTCAAGAACATGATGAACATGTTGAACACTACATGAACTCTATTTTGATCTTTTCTCATCCAAGTTTTGTCAAAGTTATGTTTCCCTCTCTTTTTCTTTCTCCTTAAAATTCAAAATCTATGCATGACACACCTTGGTTTGCATGAAACATGAAAAATGATGCATGACACCTCTTTCCTTGTGGCTGGCTGAACCATATATGTCCATCTTAGAAGTCAATCTTGCATGATAATTAGTCCTTAACATGCTCCAAGATTTTTTGAGTTTCTATGTGTAACTTGTATCTTGCATATTTATGGTTAGCCACTCTTGCATGCCACCATCACCCCTTGTCTTGTTGCCCATTTTATGAGTCAACCAAGTGAGATGTAAGTCTGAATATTGCTGAACATACTGCAAAAATCTACACCTAACAAGAAGATAAAAGTACCAAAGACACTTCACCCAAAACTTGTCATTTACATGCTACTAGTCCTTTTTGTCCCCTTCCTTTTTTTGTGTAACCTTGTAAACCGCCACAAGTGTAAAAACCAAGCAACATAATAAGAAAAATAGTATCAAAATCTGATCCCATGGGCTGGCCAAAAAGCTGGTGCGAAAATTGAATGGAAAAGAAAAGAAAAGAAAAAAAATTTAAAAGGAATTATTGCTAAACTTGTGGACTTGGACCTTTTTACCCTATACATTTGGACTTGGACTTGGACTATCTTTGGACCTATTTGAGACCAAAATCTTGGCTGAACTTGGACAAATACCTTGGCTGGACTTGGGAGGATGGACATGAAATTATAAAGACAAGAAACACTAAACACTTAATTCTACTCTAGAACCATTCTAGGATTTCCTTTGAGTGCTTGCCTTTTTAAATGTGCCTTAATTTTTGCTTGTTTTTCTTGGAATTCTTTGTGTTTTGTCTCATCAATATTCCATTTGAGTTTAGCCTTTCTAATTGAGCATTTTTAGTTTTCATTTCCTTGGTCTCCTTCTTGCTCTTGGTTGGTTTACTTGGTGTAGATAAAGTACACTTCAATTTTCCCTTACAACTTTTGGGAGATTGAGTGGGAGGAGTTGTTCGTGTAACCCAAAGTACTTTGGAAGGATTACTAAAAGTCTTGGAGTGTAGAGACCTTGGGAGAGGACTAACCAAGTTTTCTCATTGTGAAGGAACCACCATTGGAGGCTTGAAGACTTTAATTTCTTGTTTTCTCTTTTGTGCCTTTTTCTTTCCCTTTCTTGTTGTTTTTGTTGGGCCACTTGTGTATTGGTCCCTATTCATTTGTTGGGTTGTAATTGGCCTTTTAACTAATTAATTTTTGTAATAATTTCGTTTAGTACTTGTGGAAGTGTCTTGAATACCCCCAAGGTCACTTCAAGCTTCCACCCTAGGGCCTCCGACTAGCCTATGTTTTATTGCTTTCATTTACTCTTTGTTATTGTTAATATGCATGCTTTAGGTTCTCTTATGCGTTTAGAAGGCTCTAAATTTGCCTACTAAGGGTCCATGCACACACTCACACTTTTGTGACAAATTTGATTTTTGTGAGAAAAGTGAAAAGGGGCTTAGTGATTTCTACTTGAAAAGGCTTGGTTTTTAAGAGACCCCTAGTGGTCCACCTCCCTTGATAGTTCACTTTGTACACTTAGGCCTCCTATCACTATTCTTGCCCTCAAAATTCTTTTGTGAAAACCTTTTATCACTCACTCTTTGTGAAAACATTTCCGAGAACTTCTTTGTGAAAACCTTTATTGATCAAAGATGAGTGATCATTCAAGTGTGAAGGGTCAAAATACTCATAGTAGTAGACATAGTCTTAGGGATGAGCTTAGAGAACTTAGGGAGTATATAAAAAGAAAAGAAGAAGAAAATGCAAAAAGAGAGGGAAAATATAAGAGAAAAGAGAGAGAAAATGAGAAAAACAATAAGGAAATAAAAGAGATGTTAGCAAAACTAGTCATGGGAGGGGGAGTTGGGGGATCCAACCCAAGGGTAAGCATCCCTAGAAGTGAAAGTGAGGGTAGTTTCCCTACAAACCCCCTAAGTGATAGCCATTATAGTAGTCATCACAATGATGATTACTATCAAAGGCCACCAAGAACACAAAGACCAAGACCAAGGGAGTCTTCCAATAAGGAACCCAACATTATTCTTCCCTCATTTCATGGCAAAGACAATGTTGAAACATATTTATATTGGGAAATGAAAGTTGAACACCTTTTTTCTTGCCATGGAATAAGTGAAGAGAAAAAGGTTTCTTTAGCAACCCTTAGCTTCCAAGGGCATGCTATGTATTGGTGGACCTCTTTAGAAAAAGAAAGAAGAATGCATCATGAACCCCCAATTCAATATTGGAATGAACTCCGTAGTGCCTTAAGGAGGAGGCATATTCCCCCATACTATGACCGTGAGCTTATGGATAAGCTTCAAAGGTTGAAACAAGGGTCATCTAGTGTGAAGGAGTATAGGCAACAAATGGAGTTACTTATGATGAGGGCGGGTATAAGGGAAGAAGAGAGGACTACCATTTCTAGATTTCAAAGTGGCCTAAATCTTGAAATAAGAGACAAAGTTAAAATTTTACCTTATAGAGATTTCAATGAGCTTGTTCAACTTTGTTCAAGAGTGGAGCATCAACTCAAAAGAAAATTTTTTAGAAAAGACTTCACTCCCTCTTATTCCAAGAACTTCAAGAAGGAGGGCCTCTCTTCCAAACCTTATTCCAAAGAAAAAGAGCAAGAAAAAGAAAAATCTTCTTTTAAAGCACCTTCCAAAGATGCTAAAACAAGTGACATCAAGTGTTTTAAGTGTCTTGGCCATGGGCACATTGCTTCTCAATGCTCAACAAAGAAAACCATGATTTTAAGGGGCCAAGATCACTATAGTAGCCTTGATGAAGCTATTTCCTCATCTTCAAGTGATGAAGAAGAAGTTTTAGAGTTCGAGGAAGAAACTTACCCATGTGAAGGAGACTTATTAATGGTAAGAAGGCTTCTTGGGAACCAATCTAGTAATTTAGACCAATCCCAAAGAGAGAACTTGTTTCATACAAGATGCAAGGTTTTAGAAAATACTTGTTCTCTCATTGTGGATAGTGGGTCTAGTTGTAATTGTTGTAGTACTAGATTGGTTAACAAGTTAGCCTTGACTACTCTACCTCACCCTAAACCTTACAAGTTATAATGGATAAATGAGGAGGCAGGTATTGTGGTCAACCAACAAGTAAATGTATCTATCTCCATTGGCAAGTATAAAGATGAAATTTTATGTGATATAGTGCCATTGGATGCTAGTCACATTTTACTTGGAAGGCCTTGGCAATTTGACAAGAAAACTATTCATGAAGGCCTTTCTAATAAAATAAGTTTCCACCACTTGGGCAAGAAAATTGAGTTGTGTCTTCTATCACCTTCCCAAGTGAGTGAGGACCAACTCAAAATGAAATCCAAAAGAGAAGAGGATGAAAAAAAAATAAGAAAACAAAAGAGAAAAAAAAAAGGTCTCCCCTTAAAAGCTAAAGAAGGGGAAGAGAAGGTATCAAGTTTAGAGGCAAGTGTCCCCTCTAAAGAAGTTGCTCACAAAAGTCACTTATCCATTAAAAATGACATCAAAAAAACACTTTTGCTTAAGCAACCTTTATACCTCCTCTATTTCAAAGAGACACTAGCTACCACTAGTCATGAACTTGAGTCTCTACCTCAAGAGGTTTAAAAACTTTTGAAGGAATTTGATGCCCTATTCCCTCAAGAAGTTCCAAGTGGGCTTCCACCTTTAAGAGGAATAGAACATCAAATAGACCTCATACCGGGGGCTAGTCTTCCTAATAGGCCCACCTATAGGACTAACCCTCAAGAGACCAAAGAGATAGAATCTCAAGTTGAGGCAATAACATCACCATAAAATATAGGCACCCAATCCCTAGGCTAGATGATATGTTGATGAACTACATGGGGCAATCATATCCTCCAAAATTGATCTTAAGAGTGGTTATCATCAAATTAGAATCAAAGAGGGTGATGAATGGAAAACTGCTTTTAAAACCAAGTTTGGTTTGTATGAATGGTTAGTGATGCCTTTTGGTCTCACCAATGCCCCTAGCACTTTCATGCATCTCATGAATCATGTACTTAGGGATTACATAGGGAAATTTGTAGTTGTATATTTTGATGACATTTTAATTTTTAACAAATCCTTAGGTGAGCATCTTGGGCATCTAAGGGAAGTGTTAATAATTCTTAGGGACAACCACCTCTATGCCAACTTAGAGAAATGCACCTTTTGTAAAGAAAATGTGAACTTTTTGGGCTTTATAGTTGGCAAAGAGGGAGTGCAAGTTGACCCCGAGAAAATAAAAGCCATCCAAGATTGGCCCACTGATCGAAGCCGTATCCGGTCAAATAAATACAATTAAATGTAGTACTAGGAAGTGACTCCTAGGTCGTCTCCCAAGGACCGTCTTTTACTGTTAAAGGCTTAAACACACGAAGTGGGGGAGGGGGTTTGGTTCAGATTTTTAGTTTATAACAAAATAAAACGAAATAACACAGCAAGTAAAATAGATTGGCTCCCTGCTCAGATTGCAACTCTTTTATCCCTGGTTCTCAGAACATTTCTCTGTTCATAACTTAATCCTTGTTCCATCCGAGTTAACCAACTAAGCGAAGATTAACTCAAGATTTCCCTACACGAATTAAACAAACGTATACAACATTAAACCTCCCCACAAGATTAAGCAACTTGTGAGCAACCTGATTCATTAAGCATGAACAGCTATCAAAAACGAAAACTTTTCAGAGGTTCAATGAAGAAGAACCAAGTAGAACACAGATTCAAATACAAATAAAACCTCAAATAGATATTGCAATCTGCTCAAGGAACCAACCCCAAGGGTTTTTAGCCTTCCATTAAAACAGAACAGCAAACAGAAACAAAAATGCAGCAAGGCAGACAAGGAAAACGAAAATGAAGGAAAACGAAAATGCAAACAGAAAGTAAAACGAAAACAGAAACGAAAATGCAAGGAAGAGAAGGAAAACGAAATGGTAGCTTAGAGAACAAAACGTAAAAGAACCCAGCTAGAGGAGAAGCAAAACGTAAAGGAACAGAAGCTTTAAAGAGAAAAACGTGAATATAATAATGGAGTCTTTCAGCAGAGCAAACCAGGAGAAAAACAAAAACGTACAGAAACCTTCAAGAGAGAAAACGTAAAAACTCAACAAAGGGAGGCTACTGTTCAGTAGTCACCTCAGACCCCTTGTTAGTGGCTGCCAAGTCAGCCCTAACCTAGACCTAAACCCTAAAACGAAATTAGGCCCCTCCAAATACAAGTCTGACACAACTACAATAAAATGGACTAAAAACTGAAAATAAATGTTGAGGTGGAAAATGGTGTAGCAGTGACATGGCAGATGATGTGGCAGATGATGTGGCAGCTCCACTTGAAGTCCAAAAATTAATTCCAAGCCCAAATGATTATTAAACTGCCCTGAAAATATAATTTGGAATAATTAGATTCAGAAAATTCAAATTAGTTAAAATATAAATTACCGGTCCAATTAAAGCCCAAATAGAAAACAGTCCAGAAAATCAACAATTAAGCGCAAATCGGAGATTAAAATAAGTACAGAAAGGTAAGAAAATAAGGGAAAATAATGACTCATCAAATTCCCCCACACTTAGCCTTTTGCACTCCTGGGCAAAATCAAAAAGTAGAGCAATGAACAATTCCAGAGACAACAAAGAGAGTGACACAACAGGAAGAAACAGAAACAAGAATACACACAAGAAAACAAACAGATTTACACAATCCTCAATGAATCCTGGGAAAAGAAAAGGAGTAGACAACATCCAACACAAAAAGAGTCAGAGAAACCAGATATTTATGGAAATCATCCAAGCATTTCAAAACATGGCAAGACAATCAATCAGCTCAAGAGGTGAATCAAAAGCAACAGAGCCTCACTAGATGCACTGTATCACTGTATCTCTCAAGTGTCTAGGCAACTGTATACTCTCAAAGCACTCATGAAAACAAGCAACAAATAGACTTGGCAAGCCTCTAAAATCAACACCGAATAAACATGCACATAAGGATCAAAATGTCTTTTTTTTTAGGGTTGTAATGGGGCCAAGGACAGGGTAGAGGATAATATATGGGATAAGTAACTACAAACCAGAGGAACCAGAGGAGCAATGGGGAATAAGTCAAGAATACGCACAAGAAACAAACCTAGAAACCTCTAATGACCTCTATGATAATCAATCCTCTTTCTCTTGCCTTAAACAACTTCTCTTTTTCATTTTTTTTTTTGATTTTTTTGATTTTTTGATTTTTTTTTTATTTTTTTTAATATGAACTGTACATAGTGAACAGTACACACGAAAATTTGAAATGAGATAAGATAATATGAAGAGAAGTAAAGCGTACAGCATAAGGAATCAACTAGCCAATATACATCATCCAATGAAACATACACACACCCCCACACTTATTCAAGAACTTATTCCCAAAACAATTCCAAAGCTCCAAAACTCCCTAAGGTTAAGGTAATCATGGTTTTTCGCTTAAGGCTTGTAATGAGATTCAAACAAGGAAGGGGAAGTAGGCTCAGTAGGGGTTATCAGAGGAGTTAATTCAAGGTAGGCTTATTTGGCTAGAGGCTTATGAGAATCAAAATGCCTTAATCATATCCAAACATGCATTTGAATCAAGAAGTATCAAGCAGAGTCAAGACAAGGCAACTGTGCAAGCAATCAAGAGGCATAACACACAAGAAAGAACAGAGAGTGGCTCAAATCCTCACACAGGGTATATTTGTCACAATTAAAACAACCACTCAAACCTCAAAATCATCTTTCCAAGCAGAGAAAAACAAGGATTTCAAACCATATAGTATCAAGAAACTCCTATCCAAGAATGAAGTAAGTGCCTACAAACTATCAATACCCAGAAATCAAAGAGAAACATTCAAAACTACACAGAACACCTAAACATAAAACCTAAAATAACAAATAAACCCTAAAAGCATGTAACCAAAACAGTCCCCCCCACACTTAAATCACACATTGTCCCAATGTGGCCCAAACAGAAGATCAGAGCAATCAGAACAATCAATAAATCTGGACAAGTGCAACAAAAGTAAAGAAGGAGAAAGGGAAAGAAAACTCCCTAAGTCATGGTGGGAGAGTAGCGGGGTCGAGCAGAGACATCTCCTCTTCAATTGCATTCAACAAGGATGGATTGCTGAGGAAAGGCTTCAGATGGTGCCCATTAACTTTGAAGCTCTTGTCTGTGGATTCACTTTTGATCTCAACTGTACCATAAGGATAAACATTAGTAACAACAAAAGGTCCAATCCACTTAGAACGTAACTTACCACCCATGGGTCCGAGCCGAGAATTGTACAAGAGGACTTTCTGGCCAACCACGAAGTCCTTCCTAGCTGTCAAGCTGTCATGGAACTTCTTGGTTTTCTCCTTGTAGAACTTAGAGTTCTCATAGGCTTCAAGGTGGATCTCATCAAGCTCACTCAGTTGCAGCTTTATTTCCTCTCCAGCCTGATCAATAGAGAAGTTGCAGGTCTTCACAGCCCAGTAGGCCCGATGCTCAATCTCAACAGGTAAATGACATGCTTGCCAAAGACAACCCGATAAGGAGACATTCCTATGGGTGCTTTGTAGGCAGTCCTATGCGCCCAAAGAGCATCCTCCAACCTGTTACTCTAGTCTTTTCTGTTGGGCTGCACAATCTTCTCTAAGATCCTCTTGATCTCCCTATTTGAAATCTTAGCTTGCCCATTAGTCTGGGGGTGGTAGGGTGTAGAAATTCTGTGCACTACCCCATACTTCTTGAACAAAGCCTGCATGGATCTGTTACAAAAATGGGTGCCCTGATCACTAACAATAGTTCTGGGTACTCCAAACCTGCAGAATATGTTAGATCTGACAAAATCTACAACAACCCGAGCATCATTAGTTCTGGTGGCTTTGGCTTCCACCCATTTTGAAACATAATCAATAGCTAGGAGAATATATGAAAAACCAAAAGAGACAGGAAAAGGACCCATGAAATCTATACCCTAGACATCAAACACCTCACAGAATAGCATGGGCTGTTGAGGCATCTACTATCTCCAAGAAAGGGCTCCTCCTGCTCTCTGACACTGCTCACAAGTGCTGCAAATCTTCCACGCATCCTTGAAGATGGCAGGCCAGTAAAAACCACAGTCAAGCACCTTGCGAGCTGTCCTTTGAATGCCAAGATGGCCACCAGATGTAGAAGAATGACAGAATTGCAGGACTGAGTCAATCTCATGGTCCGGTAAACATCTCCTAATTACCTGATCACTGCAATACTTCCACAAATAGGGGTCATCCCAAAAATAATGTTTAGCATCACTCTTAAGTTTATCAATTTGAGCTCTAGATGCTAAAGGAGGAAAAATAGAAGCAACTAGATAATTGACAATGTTCGCAAACCAAGGGGTAGGGGAAGGAACAGAAACTGTTAACAAGTGTTCATCAGGAAAATCATCCTGAATAGGCAAAGTGTCCTCATCCTCAGCTCTCTCAATCCTGCTGAGATGGTCTGCCACCAAGTTTTGTGCTCCGCTCCTGTCACGGATGTCCAAGTCAAACTCTTGAAGCCAGAGCATCCATCTGATCAGCCTAGGCTTTGAGTCAGCTTTCTTCAACAGGTACTTTAGAGCTGCATGATCTGTAAAAACAACGACACGAGAACCAAGCAAATATGATCAAAATTTATCAAGTGCGAAAACAATAGCTAAAAGCTCCATTTCCGTGGTCGTGTAATTTGCTTGAGCAGCATCCAATGTCCTGGAAGCATAGTATATCACCCTAGGTGATTTGTCAACCCTCTGTGCTAAGACAGCCCCTATTGCATAATTTGAAGCATCACACATCAGCTCAAAGGGAACTGTCCAGTCTGGTGCCTGAATGATAGGAGTGGTGGTTAAGGCTCTCTTGAGGCAATCAAACGCCTCCTTGCACCTGTCATCAAAATCAAATTCAATATCCTTCTGAAGCAAGCTGGATAGTGGAAGGGCCTTTTTGCTGAAGTCCTTAATGAAACGCTTGTAGAAACCTGCATGACCAAGAAAAGATCGAATCTCTCGCACGCAAGAGGGGTAAGGCAACTGTGAAATAACAGATATCTTGGCAGGGTCAACCTCAATGCCCCGACTAGAAATGATATGCCCCAAAACTATACCCTGTTCTACCATGAAGTGACATTTTTCAAAATTCAGAACAAGGTTAGTCTCAATGCATTTATTCAGAACTCTATCCAAACTATCCAAACATGCATCAAAAGAGGATCCATATACAGTAAAATCATCCATAAACACCTTTATGCAATTTTCAAGAAAGTCAGAAAAGATACTAAGCATGCACCGCTGGAAGGTACCAGGGGCATTGCATAGGCCAAAGGGCATCCTCCTATAGGCAAAAGTACCAAAAGGGCAGGTGAATGTGGTCTTTTCCTGATCCTCAGGAGCAATATGAATTTGAAAATAACCAGAGAACCCATCAAGAAAGCAGTAATGAGATTTACCTGCCAGACGCTCAAGCATCTGATCAATGAAGGGCAGAGGGAAATGATCCTTCCTGGTTGCTTGATTCAGCCTTTGGTAGTCGATGCAAACCCTCCAACTATTTTGCACTCTAGTAGGAATGAGCTCATCCCTCTCATTTTTCACAATAGTGAGGCCTGTCTTCTTGGGGACCACCTGGACCGGACTCACCCACTAACTATCTGATATAGGATAGATGATCCCAACTTGAAGAAGCTTGGTCACCTCCTTCTTCACTACATCCAAAATGATAGGGTTGAGTCGCCTCTGAGGTTGTCTCACTGGTTTAGCTCCATCCTCCAATAATATTCTGTGCATGCAAGTGGATGGGCTGATACTAGGAATGTCCGTTAGGGTCCAACTGATGGCTTTCTTATGTTTTTTTAGAACCTGCTACAATTTCTCCTCTTGAACAACATCAAGGGAGGTGGAAATGATCCCTGGAAACTTCTCATCATACTCCAAGTAAGCATACTTGAGGTTCTCTAGAAAAGGCTTTAACTCTGGCGTAGGTGCTGGCTGAACATCAGAAGGAACCAAAGAAGGGAGAAGGGGTTCCGCAGCATGTACCTCGACCTGCAAGTCAGATTCTTGTGTACTTCCTGAAACATGGTTAGTGCATTCTGACTCTAAAGAAATAACATGCAAAGGTACAACACCCAAAACATCAGATACAGATACAAATTCAGATTCAGATTCAGAAACATAATCAGATTCAGATTTAGTGCATGCAAGATAAGTATATAGATCAGATAGAAAACAATGTTTCTTATCATGCAAAGAATAAAAATCAGAAGCATACTGATCAACAACATCATCAAGTATCTCAGCACGAAAAACAGAATGGTCCTCAGATGGATATTTCATGGCATTAAGAATATTAAAATGGACAATGCTATCACCAAACTCCATGGACAATATACCAGCATACACATCAATCTTAGTTCGGGCTGTTTTCAAAAATGGTCTGCCTAAAATGATTGGGGCGGAACCATGGGAGAATCCCTTCTCCATATCAAGAACATAAAAATCAGCAAGAAAAATCAGTTCACCAACCCGAACTAAGACATCCTCAATGAAACCTGTAGGGTGGGCGACACTTCTATTTGCCAACTGTATCACCACGCCGGTAGGTTGCAAAGGACCAAGAGACAGAGATTTAAAAATGGATAGAGGCATGACATTTATAGAAGCACCTAAATCAAGCATGGCATTTTCAAATTTGCTATTCCCAATAATACAAGGTATGCAGAAAGTACCTGGGTCCTTACATTTTTTAGGAATGTGAGGAACAGATTTACCTATGAGTGCTGAGACATTTCTGCCCATGCTGATTCGCTCATTGCCCTTCAGCTTCCTCTTATGAGTGCACAGCTCCTTCAGAAACTTAGCATATCTGGGAATTTGCTTGATGGCATCCAACAGAGGTATGTTCGCCTCCACCTTCCTAAAGGTCTCCAATATCTCCTTATCCACCTCTTCCATCTTTTTGCTTGGAATTTATTTTGGTGGAAATGGAAGAGGGATAGGAGGCTGATGTAGATCATCACTGTGTGCACTGGAAGAAGGTCCACCTGCATGAAAATTTTTGCTACTACCTGTAGGATCCTCTTTCTCAACTGTAGGCTCAGGTGGGGGTACAACAGCTGTAGGTGGTGCTGGGATGTCAATTTTTTTGCCAGACCTCAAGGTGATGGCACTCACATTCTTCGGATTTTGCACAGTTTGTGAAGGTAGCTTGTCTAAATTTTGGGACTGTGCTTGATTAAGCTGAGTGACCATCTGACCCATCTGATTCGTCAAACTCTGTATGGAAGCTCTGGTTTCTTGCTGGAATTGCATATTTTGAAGAGTCGTCTACCTCACTAACTCCTCCAATGAAGGCTCAGAAGGTTGAGGAGCTGGTGGTGTAGGAGCTTCATGTTGTCTTTGTTGTTGCTGTTGGATAGGAGGAGGCACATATCTGCTAGGACCAGCATTGTTTTGGAAAGGAGGGGGTGGCTGTTGTTGTTGCTGTTGGTTAGACCATCTGAGATTAGGATGATTTCTCCAACCTGGATTATACTTATTGCTGGAGAGGTCATAACCCTTCTGCTATTGCTGCTGCACAGGAGGTCTGTTGTTGTAAATGTTGGCAGCATATGCTTGTGGGGCATCAGGACCTGTAGAAGGGTCTTGCAAGGAGGGACAAGCATCTGTTGGATGATTAATTGAAGTGCAAATGCCACATACTCTTGCTGGTGGTGGGGCTGATTTTTGATTTGTAGCCAGTTGTGAAACCAAAGTGGTGAGAGCATCAATCTTACTCTCCAACTTTTTGTGTTCAGTGGAATCTGAGCCTACCACATCATGTACACCCCTCACAACTATGGCATCACTCCTCATATTGAATTGTTGTGAGTTGGACGCCATTTTTCCAATCAGCCCTCTAGCAGAAGCAGGTGTCATATCTCCTAAAGCTCCTCCACTAGCTGCATCAATCATGCTTCTATCCATCATGTTCAACCCCTCATAGAAATACTGCAATAATAACTGCTCAGAAATTTGATGGTGAAAGCAGCTAGCACACAGCCTCTTGAATCTCTCCCAGTACTCGTATAAGCTCTCCCCCGTGAGTTGCCTAATTCCAGATATGTCTTTCCGAATTGCAGTGGTCCTGGATGTAGGGAAGAATTTTTCAAGGAACACTTTCTTCAAGTCATCCTAGCCTTTTATTGAACCAGGAGCCAGATAGTACAACCAGTCCTTGGCAAGATCCTCCAATGAAAAAGGGAATGCCTTTAGGTAGATGTGATCTTCAGGGACATTATGAGGCCTCATGGTGGAACAAACTATGTGGAACTCCTTGAGATGCTTGTGTGGATCCTCACCTGCACGACCATGAAACTTAGGCAACAAATGGATTAGTCCAGTTTTAAGCACAAAAGGAACATCTTCCTTAGGATATTGAATGCATAGACTCTCATATGTGAAATAAGGTGCAGCCATCTCCCTAAGAGTCCTCTCATAAGGTCCATTATGTTCACCCATGTTTTGTGGTTGACTTGAATCAAGTTCAGATGCAACACTTACACTAAGACTATCACTAACACTATCACTATGGCTATAACTAAAACTATCTAAAGATGGAATGATATGCTCTCTAATTAATCTATGGAATGTCCTATCAATCTAAGGATCAAATGGATGCAAAAAATCAGGGTTGCTCCTAGTCATGCACTACATGAAACACATGCATGAATAGTAACCATAGGGGTAAAAAGGGAATTTTCATGAAGACTTGGAAACTATCAAAACCAATGCACAAATATCATCCAAAAATCATTAGAAACTACCACAAAAAATTTGAGAGCAAAATTCAAATCCTAACTATATAAACTACCTATGAAAAGTTTGAAAAAATAGAAAATAAAACTTCAAAATTAAAAAAGAAATAGTAAACAGCCTTTTTTTGGAAATCTATTCTGGGCCAATGGACAATGTCCATTGGTAAGGGATAGATCTCAATTTTCTCTACAAATTGATATAAAAATCAGCTCATTCTGACCACCAGAGCAAAAGTTATGCCCGTTTGAAGTTTTGGCTCACAAATTTTTTGTAACTTCCAAACTGGACCACCTTTTGGACTCTGGTTTTTTTTCACACAAAATATACGTTGAAAGAAGTTACCACACAAAAATTGAGGCAAAAATAACGAGTCTAGCTATGAAAACCAAAAATCACAATTAATTGGAAAAATTTGGTTACTATTCAGCACTATTCACATTTCAACACTAATCACATCCACTAGATTTTTGCACCAAAATGCACCACGAAATGCACTAGAATTGAAATTCAACACAACACTTATCACACCAAATGGAATCAATATAATTGGTCAATGAATGAGCTATGGAATGCAATAGATATCAGACACCAAATGCACCAAAAACCAAATTCAAGTTATTGTTCCATTGATTTACTGTTTATCAGACTTAAAACATGAATTGAATTCTTCAGCTGGCTCACTTGCTACACTTGGGGAGACTAATAACAAACACCAATACACAACATAACATGTAATGACACACAAAAATGCAAGCACCAACTGATACACAAAATTCATACAAAATTGAAACAGAAACTGATACACTAACACTGATACACTGATACACTAATACACTACACACATAACATAACAGAGCTCTAAAACACAAAACACACAACAGAACAAATAACACACAACACACAACCTCTAACAGGAACCGATGGTCCCCGGCAACGGCGCCAAATTTGATCGAAGCCGTATCCGGTCAAATAAATACAATTAAATGTAGTACTAGGAAGTGACTCCTAAGTCGTCTCTCAAGGACCGTCTTTTACTGTTAAAGGCTTAAACACACAAAGTGGGGGAGGGGGTTTGGTTCAGATTTTTAGTTTATAACAAAATAAAACGAAATAACACAGCAAGTAAAATAGATTGGCTCCCTGCTCAGATTGCAACTCTTTTATCCCTGGTTCTCAGAACATTTCTCTGTTCATAACTTAATCCTTGTTCCATCCGAGTTAACCAACTAAGCGAAGATTAACTCAAAATTTCCCTACACGAATTAAGCAAACGTATACAACATTAAACCTCCCCATAAGATTAAGCAACTTGTGAGCAACCTGATTCATTAAGCATGAACAACTATCAAAAACGAAAACGTTTCAGAGGTTCAATGAAGAAGAACCAAGTAGAACACAGATTCAAATACAAATAAAACCTCAAATAGATATTGCAATCTGCTCAAGGAACCAACCCCAAGGGTTTTTAGCCTTCCATTAAAACAGAACAGCAAACAGAAACGAAAATGCAGCAAGGCAGACAAGGAAAACAAAAATGAAGGAAAACGAAAATGCAAACTGAAAGTAAAACGAAAACAGAAACGAAAATGCAAGGAAAAGAAGGAAAACGAAATGGTAGCTCAGAGAATAAAACGTAAAAGAACCCAGCTAGAGGAGAAGCAAAATGTAAAGGAACAGAAGCTTTAAAGAGAAAAACGTGAATACAACAATGGAGTCTTTCAGCAGAGCAAACCAGGAGAAAAACAAAAACTTACAGAAACCTTCAAGAGAGAAAACGTAAAAACTCAACAAAGGGAGGCTACTATTCATGTAGTCACCTCAGACCCCTTGTTAGTGGCTGCCAAGTCAGCCCTAACCTAGACCTAAACCCTAAAACGAAATTGGGCCCCTCCAAATACAAGTCTGACCCAACTACAATAAAATGGACTAAAAACTGAAAATAAATGCTGAGGTGGAAAATGGTGCAGCAGTGACATGGTAGATGACGTGGCAGATGATGTGGCAGCTCCACTTGAAGTCCAGAAATTAATTCCAAGCCCAAATGATTATTAAACTGCCCTGAAAATATAATTTGGAATAATTAGATTCAGAAAATTCAAATTAGTTAAAATATGAATTACCGGTCCAATTAAAGCCCAAATAGAAAACAGTTCAGAAAATCAACAATTAAGCGCAAATCGAAGATTAAAATAAGTACAAAAAGGTAAGAAAATAAGAGAAAATAATGACTCATCACCCACCCCAAAAAGTGTGGGAGATGTGAGGAGCTTCCATGGTTTAGCAAGCTTCTATAGAAGATTTGTCAAAGACTTCTCCACACTTGCATCCCCTCTTAATGAGCTTGTTAAGAAAGATGTCCCTTTCATTTGGGGTGAAGCCCAAGAAAAAGCTTTCAATGCTCTTAAGGAAAAGCTCACCAATGCACCCATTCTAGCCCTCCCAAACTTTGCTCAAACCTTTGAGCTAGAATGTGATGCATCCGATTTTGGCATAGGTGTCATGTTACTTCAAGGAGGCCACCCCATTGCTTACTTTAGTGAAAAAATTCATGGGGCCACCTTGAATTATCCCACCTATGACAAGGAGCTTTATGCCCTTATTAGAGCCCTCCAAGTATGGGAGCATTACTTAGTGACTAGAGAGTTTATCATACACACCGATCATGAGTCACTTAAGTACATTAGAGGGCAAGGGAAGTTGAATAAGAGACATGCCAAGTGGGTAGAATATCTTGAGCAATTTCCTTACATTATCAAATACAAGAAGGGAAAAAATAATGTAGTGGCAGATGCTTTATCTAGAAGACACTCATTACTCTTTTCCTTGGGCTCTCAAATTCTTGGATTTGATAATATAAAGGAGTTGTATGAGAAGGATCAAGATTTCCAATCCACCTTCACCAAATGCCTCAAAAAGCCTTTTGATGGGTTCTATCTTCTTGAGGGGTATCTTTTTAAAATGGGAAGACTTTGCATACCCCAAGGATCCATTAGAAAGCTTTTGATTAAAGAAAGTCATGAGGGAGGTCTCATGGGCCATTTTGGGGTTGATAAAACCCTAAGTCTTTTAAAATATAAATTCTATTGGCCACACATGAGAGTGGATGTTCAAAGGCATTGCTCCAAGTGTATCACTTGTCTTCAAGCAAAATCAAGAGTGATGCCTCATGGACTCTACACCCCTCTCCCTATAGCTAGCTCCCCTTGGGTTGACATTAGTATGGATTTTGTACTTGGTCTCCCAAGGACCCAAAAGGGATTCGATTCTATCTTTGTGGTAGTAGATCATTTTAGCAAAATGGCTCATTTTATACCATGCCACAAAGTAGATGATGCTAGCTATATTGCTAAACTTTTCTTCAAAGAGGTGGTCCGTTTGCATGGGTTACCCAAGACTATTGTGTCTGATAAGGATGTTAAGTTCCTTAGTCATTTTTGGAAAATTCTTTGGGAAAAACTAGGAACAAAACTTGTCTATTCCACTACTTTCCACCCACAAACCGATGGACAAACTGAAGTAGTGAATAGATTCTTATCCACATTGTTAAGGGTCATTCTCAAAGGGAACAAGAAGACTTGGGATGAATGCCTCCCCCATATAGAGTTTGCCCACAATAGAGTAGTCCACAAGACTACTAACTTATCTCCCTTTGAGGTTGTATATGGCTTTAATCCTCTTACCCCTCTTGACTTGCTCCCACTACCTAATACTACTTCCTTGTATCACAAAGAAGGAGTATCAAGGGCTGACTTTATAAGAAAATACCATGAGAAAGTCAAGAGCCAAATTAAAAAACAAACTGAAAAATATGCCAAATACAACAACAAAGGGAGGAAAAATGTGACTTTTGAAGTTGGGGATTGGGTTTGGCTTCACTTGAGGAAGGATAGATTTCCTACTCAAAGGAAGTCCAAACTAAGCCCTAAGGGAGACGGTCCTTTCCAACTCCTTAAGAAGATTAATGACAATGCATACATCCTAGACCTTCCCTCCGAATATGGAGTTAGTTCCTCTTTTAATGTTTGTGATATTACACCTTTTGTAGGGACTAATGACATGGATGCGGTTGAAGATTTGAGGTCAAATCCTTCTCAAGAAGGAGGGGATGATGGAGGACCATCCTTGAGACATTATATAGGGCCTATCACAAGGTCCATGGCTAGGAGAGTAGAGGAAGATGAAGAACACACTACACCAAAAGCCATGATCATCATGTGTGTGGATTTTGGGCCCTCTCCTTAGCTTGTTGCTTTGCTTTCCTATTTTGCCCTTGTATTTTGGGGTACATTAGCTATTAGGATTTTATTGTGTATTTTTATTTAGCCTTTGTATTATGGGGCAAAAATAGGCTTGGGATTTATTTAGGGACTTAACCTTGACTAGTAAGGTCAAAAGTCCATTTCTTTCATTTTCCAAGACTAAGGGTACATTAGTCTTTTTGGAGAGATGAGAGCCATTTCATTTGGGTTGCATCTAGGGTTCATTTAGGGTGCATTTAGGCTTGAAATTTTTGGCCAAATGCTCCCAAGAAACCCTAGGATGCTCTCCTCTCTCTATAAGTACTCTAGTCCCTCCACCTTGTACCCAATTTGGAATATATGCATTTTGAGTGAGCCTTTGTGCCTCAAAATCCTTCCTTAGTCTCCTAGGGTCCTCATGCCCAACCTCCTCTCCTCTATACCCTAAAGAGAGTTTGAGTTTCCCTTAAGTGGCCTCCACCAACCCTTAATGGAGAGAGCTAGCCAAGAGCACCAAAAACACCTTCCACCTTCCCACCTCTATTTTCGTCCACCTTCACCTCCACCCTTTAATATTGTTTTTCCACCACCTTTGAGGAACATCCAGCCATCACACTTCTTCCTAGACCATGAAGAAAGAGGGAGCTCCTCCTTGGAAGCCAAAGAACACACCATGGAAGGAAGGAGCCCATCAAGAATTGGGGTAAGATCTAGCTTCTCCACCAACCTTGTGCTAAAACAGCTGCAACAAGATCCACTATCCACAATGAGAGAATAAGCTATATAAGAAATTTTACACCTTGTGTGAAAAATGTTCTCTCTTTGTGAAATGTGAGATTCATTAGGTTGACTTCCTAGAAGCCTTCTTATCATCAACAGTTGACCATCATAAGGATAAGTTCTTTCAATTTGATGGTCTTCCTCACTAGTCTCACTATCACTTGAAGTGGTAGAACTACATTCATCATGACTACTATAAATGTCTTGTCCTCTTAAAATCATAACTTTCTTATTTGGACATTGAGAAGCTATGTGGCCTCTCCCAAGACATTTAAAGCATTTGAAGTCACTAGTTTTACTACTAGAAGTGACAATATTTTATTTTTTTTTCTTTTTCTTTTTCTTGACCCTTACTAAAGTTTTTAGAAGAGTCATATTGACCCTCCCTCTTGTAGTCCTTCTTGATATAAGAGCTAGCTTGAGTTTTACCTTTAAAAGAATTTTTTCTCAAATGTTGTTGTTCCACCCTTATACAAAGTTGGACCAAATCATCAAGATCCCTATAAGGGAGTAACTCAACCCTATCTCTTATATCAAAATTAAGACCACTTAAAAACCTAACAATGGTCAATTTTTCTTCTTCCCTTATCCCAGCCCTCATTAGATACAACTCCATCTTTTGCCTATACTCCTCCACACTCATGTTCTTTTGTTGGAGTCTTTGGAGCTTATCCATAAGCTCCCTACTATAATAAGAAGGTATGTGCCTTCTTCTCATAGCACTCCTCAAATTATTCCAATAGGCTATAGGAGGATCATTATGAAGTCGCCTTTCTCTTACCAAGGCTGTCCACCAATACATAGCTTGTCCTTGGAAAGCTAAGGTGGCTAAGGGAACTTTTCTTTCTTCACCTACTTGATGACAAGTGAAGATTTGCTCCACTTTCATTTCCCAGTCCAAGTAGGCATCAACATCTTCGTTTCCATGAAAGTAAGGGAGATCAACTCTTAGTTCCCTCACCTTGGGTTCCTTAATGACTCTTCTAGGTATGGCTTGGTAATATTCATCTATATTCAAACTACCCATATCCTCTTGACTTGTAGAGCCATTGGAACTTTTTGTGGAACTCTTTTGACTCTTTTTCTTTTTAAGTTTTTCCAAAAGTTTTCTTGTTGCTTAATTTTGTTTATCTCTTCCTCAAGAGCAACAAGTTGTACTTCTCTTTCAATCTTTTCTCTTTCTTTTTGAAGTACCTCTTGTTGTCTCCATAGTTTTAGTGCCTCAACCTCCTTAACAATTTGAGAAAAACTTTTAGGAGATTCAAGATCACTATCATTGAGAAATATGACTCATGATTAAGCAATAAGAAGTTTATATGCTATGCAAAAGAGATAAAATATTTTTTTTTTGGTATTTTCTAGGAACAAAAATAGCACTTGGAAGTCTAAGTGTACAAATTGCACTATCAAGGGAGGTGAGCTACTAAGAGCCACTTAATAACCAAACCTTTTCAAGTGGAAATCACTAAACTCCCTTGTGGTATTTTCAATTCCACAAAACTTTTCACAATTTTTTTTTGTGTTAAATGCTTTTCACAATTGTTTTTGAAGATAACTAAACGTAAACAATTAACTCAACACAATGCTAGTCGAAATAAGGCAGCAAAGTAAACAATTTAAAGAATAAACAACTCAAAAGAAGCAAGATTAAGTAACTAGTCATTTTGCCCTAAGTGGAAGCTTGAAACATATGAAATTTCCAAGCCACTTCCACTAGTACTACACGTGAGTGAGCTACCAAGGGTTAGATATACCTGACCAGCTTCTTAATACTCCCACCAAGCTTTACAAATTGATTGAAAATACAAGAGAAATTGCAAAAATTTAAACTACACTAAACAATTTTGTGGCGGCTTTAGTGACCAATTAGTGATGGATTTGTTGTCCAAGTTTTCCAATACTTGTTTAAGTGTTCCAATCCGCCACTAACCCTTGAATGTTGTTGCTCCTAGACCCTGCACAAATAACACAACAAAGTAATGAATGTAGGCTGCTCACAAGGTAGATGGAAAGATCACTCTTGTGAAGGTAGGTTTAGGAATTTTTTTGGTCACTAAATTAGGTCAAGTTTCAAGTCTTTTATGTCCAATTCCTTTCCTACTTTTGTTGAGTCAATGTTTGGTCCTTAAGCAAGGATTTGAGGCCACTTCCAGCACAAAATATTTAGTCAAAGAAAACTAGACAAGCAACAAAAGCACAATTTAACAAGCTTATACCAAAAATTGAAGAGTAAAGTGTTTAAGACAAGACTCAAAGATATCCAAAAATGAAAGCTGAAAATTAAGACTAAGAAAAAGAAGCTAGCACACAAAAGATAACCTATCAAAGGCACTAGAGTGGATTACAAAAACAAATCTAAGATTAGAAACAAAATTAAGACACAAAATATGTGGCTGGACTGAAAAAATTATAGACAAGAACACACCAAAACCGAGAGCTAGGTATACAAAATTTTTTCACTCCTTTTGGCTTTTTCTTTTGCTATTTTCTTTCTTCTTTTTTTTTGCAAAATATTTTTCACTTCTTTTTCTTTGATTAATCAGGAGTTTAAATGCCTTTGAACAATTATAGGTCTCGGCCTTAGGCTAGAAAATTGTAGCAAAAAATTTTACAAAACAAGAGGTGTTCACATACATTTTGTAACTAGTGCTTCACAAATTTTGTAGTATTTTTAGGTCAAATTTTAGGCACTATTTTCTTTTGTTTTCTCATGCATTAAGAACACATACACCTCTGTTTTGTCTCTGTTTTAAGGCTTTAAAAATTGATATAGGTTTCAGCCACACACAAGACTCAAGGAAACCTAATAGAGAAATAATGTTTAACTTTTTTTTTTGACAAACTTTTAACAAGACATAATAGAAACCTAACTCTAAGAAATTTGCTAGAAGTAATAGCAAATTATGAACTCAAACATGTAACACAAAAGCACATATATGTAGGCACATATTTAAAAAGCAAAAGACGTACCAAACAAAGTTTCACAAACAACTAAAAAAAAATTAGGTCAAACAAGCTAGTCTAGGAAGTTTCAACATGTAAAAGGACTACACATGACTTCTAAGACAAAACAATTGATTAAAAAATAAAACTAATGCAATGTGAATGAAGTTCAATCACGGACACATGTTAAGGAATGGAGAAGACATAAGCAAATACAAAACACACAAGCAAATAGGACCTATGTATATTGATTGTGGATTGAAACTCAAAATACAATCAACAATTGGATCTATGGATAAAAATGTTTTCAAAAATTTATAGATCCGAAAAGAAACTCAAAGTATGACAAACAAGAACACCAAAACACAAGAACAATCGGTCCAAAATCAAGAACACTTATCTCCAATGAAGAAACCTTGCTCTAGATACCAGAATTGATGGTGAATTCAAGAGAAGTGATGGATGAACTCCTCCTTTCCTTCACCAAGCGTAGGATCTTCTTCTTGGAGACTTGAACCGAATAAATGAAGCTTGATTGATTGAGGAACACGAAGCAAGAAAGCCTAGGCTAGAGAAGGAAGTATCCTAGCTTGAAGGCTCAAAGGAATGCTCACTTCAAAGGTAGGAAACTAAAGGAATTTCCTAGGATTTTGAAGGCACTCTCTCGGTGACTCTTGTAGAAATTTGGCTGAATAAATGTTCAGAAATTTCATATATCAAAAGTGAATACAAGGTGCTAGGAGGGAACCTTTTATAAGCTCGGATTTAGGAGACACTTGGCGCCAATGTGGAGGCTTCACATGTGGCGCCAAGATTTGAATTCAAATTTGAATTTTGAATTCAAATCTTAACCCATATGTGCATCACCGGATTCCAAGGGTGCTAAGTGAATTTAGGTTTGATTTAATTTACATTTAGGGTTGAATTTGAGTCACACATGTTCAGCCAAGGTGGCGCCAACCATGTGACTCAAAATGCAACTTAAATGCAAACTAAATTAAACCTAGTTTTGCCTAATCCTCTTAAACAAGTATTCCTCCCTAATTCCTATACTAATGACCTAAATACAATGGTCAATGAAATACAATGAATAGGAAAAATTACAAGAAAGAAAATGAGCCCAATATTGGGTATCAAAAGCCCAAAGGCCCATGAAGCCTAATTCTAGGCCCTATAAGCCCAAAGCTTACAATTCCTAATCTATGGTCCAAAATACAAGACCAAAACAAAGTAAATTCCTATTCTATGAATATGCAATAAAAAGTGGTGTCAAACAAGTAAAGCCCAAGTGAGGAGCACCCTAGGCCCACCGAGCCCATTGGGCTCACTAAGCTCTGAAGTAGTCAAGTCTTCAAGTAATCTCTTGTCCATTGCTCTAGTGGTTGGACCCTTGGTCCATGCTCTTCCATCAAGATATATTTTACAAACAAGGTAAAATAGGGTAAAAATTTAATTTTTATTTTTATTATGCTAAATTCGTCATTTAATGGGCCTGATTCTTTCCTTAGTGGAGTCGCCATCTGTTGGAATCCAAAAAATTCTGATCTTTCCCATAGATGGTTTTAACTTCATTTTGAAAATCTCATCGGTTTAGGAATGCTTGAAGATTAGACTAATCCTTCACCAATGATTTTTGAAAAGAGTTCAAAGGAATCGCCATTGACATTTTACTCAAAACATTAGAAATAGGAAAAGGTTTTCAAAAATTAATAATGGCCTTCACAACCAAAATTAGGTTTGGGGATCGATTACATGTGGGGAAGGTATTAGGTTCCCCATAGTGCCCTGAATTGGTATCCTATGACGATTTTAGCATAACAAGTAACAATGGTTAAATATTTACCCCTTTTTGTTAGCCATTTAAATGTTAATTATCTACATGATTATTGATTGTTTTGTGGCAATAATGATATGAATAAAATGATTAAACAAATAAGGAGAGAGAGAGAGAGAGAGAAAGAGAATTGATAAAAATACCTTCCAAGCAAGCTTTATAGAAGAAATCTCAAATCTTGGTACAAAGGCGCGCTTTGGCAACCTTTCGCTCTACAAAGACCTCACAAACACTCAAGAAACTATAAGGGAAGAGAAGGGAGTGTTTCTGTCAGGAATTTTTCAACTAAATAGTGTGTGTGGGAGACTAAGCCCTAGGCAAGCTTATATAGGCACCCAAAGGCGTGGAACGGTCGTTCCCAGGCTTGGAACGACCATTCTACCCTTAAAATTACATTAAAATATTTAGGAACAGGTCATTCCAAATTAGGGTTATAGGCTAAATTTTTAGTTAGGAATGGTCGTTCAAGGTTTTGGTAGGGTTGTTCCTAACTAGGGTTTCCCATATTAATTTTGAATTGGGAATGGCCGTTCCAAGTGTGGGAACAATTATTCCATGCCCTAAACCCTAGCTTCAAGTCTTTTAGGCCTCTTGGTGCTGTCCTAGTCCATCTCAGTGCTTTATCAGGCCCTCGAGGGCCACTCTTTTCGTCCTAGTGGCCCTTTGTTTTTGGTAAAGGTAACCTGGACGAAATCGGGTGTCTACAAGCTCTAACCCTCAACGAATCATTCTTTAGAAATCTAACTTGTCTACCATTCAAAATTGAATGCTCAAGTATTGTACCTTTAAACTCATCCAAGTTGCTAAATTCCATGCCAAGCTTAAATCGAAAATTCTTGCTCTTGTCTTCACTGTTATATCTTTGGTACCTAACAATTTTACCACCTAAATCTAAGTCTCCACTGTCCAAATATTTAGTGTCATATCCATCTACAAGTTGGTGTTCTAAGTCAGCATTATTGGGGAAAAACTCACTAACAACATCGTGTGCAAGTTGCCTATCCTCGACAATGTCCTCCCTACTTTGCATATCTTCAACCACATTTTTTTTAACTTTTTGTTTGATAACCTTGTCAACCACTAAAATTTCATCTTTATGAAACCCATCATCATTATTGTTTGCTCTGTCTTCCTCATTATCTTCAAATTCACTAACATTTGTTCCATTATCCTCACTACCATCTGTTTCACCATCCTCACCACCATTTGTTTCACTAACTCCACTTTTTTCTTCTCACCTACAATAATCTCATGTTTCACAAACACTTGAACATGATATTTTTTACTTATAGCATAATTAGCCATCTCAATAGCATGGCTATCTAAACTTAATTCTTTCATACCATCAATTAAGTTTTCATCACTCCCCTTCCACCATATCTTAAAGTAACCACTACAGCCAATGCCTTCCTTCAAAATATCGAGTAACTCAAAAAAGGGGCCATTTGTTCAAGTCTAAATCACAAAGCAACATCATTTTCCTGCCAACATAGTTTGTTGTTGAGTCATGAATTAACAAGCCCTTATGGTTAACTTCCACAATGAAAGACATCCCAAAAGAAAACTGACAAATTCAACATGAAAAGGGACATAAAGGAAAAAAGGAAAAAAGGAACATATAACGTTCATATTCTTTGGCATGCCTCACTCTTTTTCATCTTCTTATTTTTTTCAAGTGCTCACAACTCATCTCTAACTTCCTTGGGATAACTTTGACAAGGTGCAACATTTCCCTTCTTTCCCATTAGATGTTTTCCTCTTGTAATTCCCCCTTTCATGATTTTTTGACAATAATTACAACAATTTCATTGGTATCATTCTCTTTGGTAGGATGACAATGTTTTCATCCTATATCTATCCTCTTTGCAAAGTTTGAGGATGTTTGACTTTGAGTAGGATTTCTAGACATTGTCCTAAAAATAAGAATAAGAACAATAATAAAATAGGAACTCAATGTTAGTTTAGAATTTAGAACAAAATAGGAATTTAAATTGACCCAATTGGTAGATTAGGATTAAAAAAAATTGTTGTAGATGCAGCAACAAACTCATTAAGAAAGGACTCAAAGGAGTAGGGAAAACCAAAGGAAGGAGGATTAAAATTGGAAAAAAAAACAAGAGTTCAGTTTTTAAGTTTGGCTATGATCGTTAGAGTTGCTCGCTCGAGTGTTGGGCCATCACGGTTTAGGTCGCCGGTCAGAAAGGTGACCAAGGAGTGGTGAACGACGGTGAACGAAGGTGATCAGGGGCGGTTTCAACTTCTGTAAGTCCTGTTCGCGCATCATGGTTGCTGGTCGGAGTGTTGGACCACCGTGGTTCAGGTCGCCGGTCAGAAAGGTGAGCAGCGAGTGGTGGGTGATGACAAAGGAACGTCACTGGAGATGGATTGAAGGTCATAGAAGTGCATTTGGGTGGGTGGTTGTCGCGGCTCTATTCTCACTCTCGAACACCAAAACCATTAGGATACTCAAATTGGGCCTGGGTCAAAGCCCAAAATTGGCCCCAAAAACCCTAGACCCATTACGCCTACCATCACCTTCATAACGTAACGGGACAAAACGGCCATGGCGCCCGCCACGACAGAAATGGTGGGCAGCATCATAAAATGCCATATTGCGGATATGGAATGGTGACAGGAACCAAAACCGCCCCGCCGTACTGTTATATCGGTGTTATAACCATTTTTTGACAACATTGAACCAAACCACATTGTATAATTAGTTTGGTTAACCAAACTGCTTTTAGAAAGTGGATAATCAAACTAGATTGAATTGAGCCATTTTGAAAATGGTCCAGTCTCGCTCGGTTTGGTTTTCTGAAAAAACTGAACTTTGCACATACGTACTACTCATTCATCTCAACATACTAATTTCTGCTAAGCCCAACGATACCATATAGTCTAATCAGGCATATAGAAGTATGATAAAGTTTTCCTTTGAACTTGGTAGGTCCTTGATGCCTTTCTCAATTTTAGCTATCCCGCATGCATTTTGTGTGTCACGTTCTCATTAATTTCCCCATTCTTTTGTTGTATTTAACCTATATATTTAAACTTTGAAACATCTCCCAGTTTTATTTTCAAGTCATATTCCTCTGGTCACTTGATAAAGTTGCAATGCATATACTTTTTCTTTCTCTTACTTCTTCATTGGCTTTTGGCCCTTTGGTATTATTCACTGGTATGCCAAATGTATAAGCTTATTATACTCATTATCATCCTGGATATCTCTTTCTCTGTTTCAAAGATGTGGCTCTTTTCTGATCACCTGTCTGATGTAGTTTATTGGGTTATGTCAATGCTATGTCTACTTTGTTTAATGCTTATTTGGTATTTGACACAAGAATCTGATGGACTAAATGTTTGCAATGACTCTGCAGGTTGGATCAGTATGCTATAACAAAATTTGCTGAAAGTTTTGAAATGATTCCTAGAACTTTGGCTGAGAATGCTGGGCTAAATGCAATGGAGATCATATCTTCTTTATATGCAAAACATGCATCTGGAAATGCCAAAGTTGGCATTGATTTGGAAGAAGGTGTTTGTAAGGATGTCTCAACCTTGAGCATTTGGGATCTCCATGTGACTAAGTAAGCTTTGTTCTAACACAAACATGTTTTATATAGTGGCAACCCCATAGTTTGAGCAAATAATGAACTGGCTTTTCTTTATTGTAGTGTAGATTTCTCTAAAAAGCCTTGTCATATAAAAGTTATGGAGCTAATGCATTCTTTCAACTGCTAAGATTGGAGATACTATGTTGAATTGGGATTTATCTTCATATTGCCTGATAGACTAGTTTCATCTTATTGTTTTTTCTTTTCAGGTTCTTTGCTCTTAAGTATGCCGCGGATGCTGCATGCACTGTACTACGGGTGGACCAGGTAATCATTTAAATAATTGTTCCTAGTCAATTCCATATTGCCACCTTAATATGTACCTCCAAAGCACAATTTTGTTTAGGAAACAAGCTTAGAAACCCGATTTTTTTAATAGTTAATAAATATATTTTTGAAGGAATATCCAACTAATAGTGGGCAAGCTGTATTGATGATGTGGACTTTTCCCCCTTTCTTGCTGTATCTTGTTCCATTTATTTTCAGGGAGAAACTTAGGAAAATTGCAACCTGTAGTTAAGAGTAATGTTAATAATATGCAGCTTTTGTAAATTAGCAACTATATTGAAGAGTATGGGTACATGATTAGGGATGGAAAAACGGGCCAGTTCGGCCCGTTTTGGCCCGCCCCGCCATTGGCCCGCCAAAAACGGGCCGGGCCGGACTGGCCCGCCAATATAAAACGGGCTTGAGATGCTGGCCCACCCCGCCTAAGGACGGGCTGGCGGGTTGGCGGGCTAGACCGCATACAAAAATAAAAAAAATAAAAAAAATAAAAAAAAAATGCTACAAATAAATAAATATAACCATATAGAATTAAAAATACATACATATTGTACATATTAAGCCTTGTCCGAAGAGTACTTCACTACCATTTGGTGGTTGATTTCTATCTTACTCTGGTTTGTCTCACTCATCTCTACAGTTCTTGTTAGGGTTTTTGATTTATGTTTGGTCCTAGTATTTTGTTCATTTATATGTTTGGTTTCGTCTTTTAGAATTTTTTAATTTAAGTATATGAATTGATAAGCCTCCCTAAGATCCTTATTTGCAATTGTGATTAAATGTTGCTATATGTATCTGAACTATGACATTGGACGGTAACACTTGAGAATTAAGCACATAAGGCGAAATATAACCACTCCCACTATTCCCATTGTATTGGCATGATGGGTTGTTATAGAATTGGATCCAAATGATGTCAAATAGACCCTTTTTATCAACTTCATATTGGAACAATTTATCAAAAAAAAAAAATAGTGGTAGCCATTGCAGAACTAATGCATCCTAACTAGTTTACTAATGTAATTCTAATCCTAATAAACAAGTTCGGTCCATGATTATGCCAAATATCATGGATTGTTGTCCTTTTCTTGGATGAAAGACAATAGTTAATTAACAGAGGGAGGAAAAATAATGATGATCTTGCAAAAGACTTCTGAAATCTCTCTGTTGCGTAGCTATTTTGAGGGGATCTCTCTGGCCACCGAAACAAAATTATCCATAGTAAGTTCATGAATTGAGACTTCCCCTTGCATATCTGTATATACAGCTCTAATTAGAGCCATCAAATGGAAACATATGTAGTGTGCTGCCAAAAATCTTTGTACTCCTTGCTTTTTTTTCAAAATCATTTCTTAAGAAATTATTTAAGCTGTGGACAGGCACACACATGGAATTAGGGATGGTAACGAGGTCTTATGAGAGTGGGTAATAGTAAACCCGTCTCCACTCTACCGGATGAAAATTGACCCTATACCTATCCTATATTCACGCGGATATCCATTAAACGGGTATTCATGAATTCTTTGAATACCCATGAATATTTATGGATTTCCATGGTTATTTATAAATTTTTTAAGAAATTAAAAAAATTATATTATAAATAATTTTAAGTTTATATTTAATGTCATTGAAATATTAAAAATAAAAATTCAATGTTAATTTTGAACTTGTATTTAACGTTTGTTTTGTTGAAATAATAATAAAAATGCAAGATAATAAATAACTTAAAATACATTAATTTCATAAGTAAATGAAAGTCTCATATCACAAAGCTACAATAATTCAATCTTATAATTCCAAACAAAAGTAAACAACTTAAAATATATAAATCTTATTGGTCTAATCAAAACTAGAAAATTAATCAAATTACATCCAACATAATTTTATAACATGCTTAATACATGTTGGTAACTTCATCAACCTTGTAACGACCCGTCATGGTCTCTACACTTAGTGGAATCGCACTACTGCTAGTGAACTAAGAGAAATATTAAGTTGGATAACTCATACATACATGTATAAATAAGAATGAAAATAACTAAGTTTCTAGTTATAAAATAGAACACCATATATATACAGTCATCCCAAAAATAATATTCTCTAATGCTGGTCAAGCACAGACGAAATCGTTACCCAAAATGGTAACTCTAACACGAGGATCAAACTCCCCGTCTCGCAGCGGTCACCCCAACTCCAAGCTAGCCCTGACCTGCTCCCATACAAGGTATGATCATCGCAGTCCATCCACATGAAAACAGAAGGGTAAGCTAGAGTTCAAAAATCAATCATACAAGTATAGAACAATAATCTATATTACACAATCATCTAACTATTAATCATATTCATAGAGTCACACCATACACTCTATCCAATACTACTCATGCATAAAATACAATTCACCAATCATGAAGTCAAACACCACACTTCATCATATTAATAATCATGCAATAAATGCATCTCATGACAGATATCAATGCATATCAATCATCTAATGTGTCGTCACGCATACACCTAGGAGATCTCCCTAACAATAGAGTTGTATAAGTGACATCCCATCCTACCGAAACCACCCCAACCGTTTTCACACCTGTGACACCCTTACTACCCCAACACATATATTGTAATAATGAAAACTTAACAAAAATAATTTTCAATTTCGGTAAAAGGGTTCACATGAGAATCTTCAAAATTGTTCTTCAATAACCACAACGATAAAAATGAAACGTGAGAGTTTACAAATGATTTTCAAAAATAATATTTACAATTCTAATTTCATATAACAATCTATGTCCTAAAGAAAATCCTCTGCCCCGATGTCACAATATCAGAGCATAACCACAACTCAACCGTTAGCATTCTAGATGTCACTCGTAGCTGGATCTTCCTCACCTAAAATATCCACAAATCGCACGGTGAGAAAAGAAAACATCTATATATATAGCACATAAGAAAACACAACATATTATCTCATTATAACTAAATATTCATAAATATTTCAACATATCGTATTTCAATCAATCATACATCGTCATCACGTCATAATTCTCAATCACACCAATCATCACAAATCTTGCACTTCACACTATGCCAAGGTCACGCTACCCATTTAACAATCTCAGGCCGTGCTCACCCCTGATATAACACTGTGTCAAGGTCACGTTATCCCTATCCCAGGGTCGTGCTCACCCTTGACATGTTAACCAAGGTCACGATACCCACGTAACAATCCAGAGCCGTGCTCACCCCTGATATAACACTGTGCCAAGGTCACGTTATCCCTATTCCAGGGCCGTGCTCACCCCTGACATGTTAACCAAGGTCACGATACTCATGTAACAATCCAGAGCCGTGCTCACCCCTGATATAACACTGTGCCAAGGTCACGTTATCCCTAACCTAGGGTCGTGCTCACCCCTGACATGTTAACCAAGGTCACGATACTCATGTAACAATCTCGGGCCGTGCTCACCCCTGGTCATAGGTGTGAAGAACCACAATCACATCTCATTCACATCCACATCCACATCCACATCCACATCCACATCCAATTCCACAATATATACACAATCCACACAAAATGGTGATTCACATACCCCTCAAGTAATTCATCATCTAGATCATCAAATAATATAACAATAACATTCATAAACTAATATAACAAACAACAGAATTATCAATTTAATATAATTTTAATGTAAACAGTAAAATCCCCAATTGTTCCAAAACCTAACTCACAGACACTTTTCTACAATTTCGTTCTCCCTCTCAGATCACCATTCTTACAAATTATTAGCATATCTATAATCCTCAACACATACAGAATCTAATGGGATCCTCAATTTCTCAAACAGAAATCATCCAATTTTTCACAACCTAACAGACACTTTTCTATAATTTTGTTCTCTCTCCCAGAGCATCATTTTTACAAGTTAAACATATATTCGTAATCCTAAATATATATAGAATCACATAAGATAATTAATTCTCCAAACATAAATAATTATAAAATTATTCATAACCCTAAGGGCTCTTCCTCTACCTAATTCCCTCATGTAACTCTACATATAAATAATCTCCTTTTCCCCCGTACCTGGATAAATAGGAACTCGGGCAGAACCTCCTCCTCTTTTTCCTTAAACAAGGATCAGAACTAAATCTGGGACAGAACCTCATCCTCTGAGTTCCTCTTGGTCTTCAGAGAGAAGAAGAGGAACGAAAGAGAGAACAGAAGAGAAGAGAGAGTGAGAATGAGAGGTGTGTAGAAATGAGAGGATTTGAGGCCTATTTATAGGATTTTTCGCCCACCTACCACTACGGCCCGTTCCAAAATCGGAACGGCCCGTTCTGGGCCCTTCAAACCTACGCAAATTTTTGAACTGGAACGGCCCGTTCCAAAACCAGAACGGCCCGTTCCCAATCCCAGTAGAACGGCCCGTTCTCCCTCCGGAACGAAATGGCCCGTTCTCCCTCCGGAACGACCCGTTCTCCAAACCAGAACGGCCCGTTCTTCCTCTGGAACGGCCCGTTCTCCAAACCGGAACGACCCGTTCTCCCTCCAGAACGGCCCGTTCTGATTCTCAAATTTTGGGCCTTTAACTTATTCCAGAACGGCCCGTTTCACTTTTGAAACGGCCCGTTCTGGGCAACGAATTGGGCCTACGGCCCATTGAAAATTGGGTTGTTACAATGCCCAATGCGCCCACTCGATCACAACTAAAAAGGATATAATCCTCACTCGGGTTTACTCGGATGATGTCACTTACACAATTAGAAGTCCAGATTCACCATTAGGTATAGCACAGCTGGGTACGAGCTTACCACGACCTTGGCATGCATAACCAAGTCAATTGTGGAGTTCGCCCACCGACTATCCGCAAGGATCCACGCACTTTCCCGAGTACTTGGTTAAGGGAATAACCCTCAACCTCATACCCCGCTCCAACACTAGCTAAGGACTTAGAGGAGACTCACCCAACCTAGTGGCCTACCTGAGCACCACTCCCAAATCCAGTGGCCTACCTGAGCACCACTCTCATATATCAGTGGCCTATCCAAGCACCACTCTCAAGAGACTCTATGTGAGCTCTTCCAATTCGAAAATATTTTTCCTCTCCTCAAGTCCTAGGCTAGACTCATGCCATAAGGCATCACATGCAATTATGCATCATACATCATACATGGTCTGTCCACCATCATGATCAATAATCATACACATGTCATAAGACATCACATGCAATAATGCATCATACATCATACATGGTCTACCTACCATTATGATCAATAATCATACACATGTCATAAGACATCACATGCAATAATGCATCATACATCATACATGGTCTACCCACCATTATGATCAATAATCATACACATATGAACATATACTCATGTCATATCATATTTATACATTCATATATATCATTACCAAGCATACATATGAATCACACCTCAACATATATTATATATCATACATACATGATCTAAAACTTCAACTTTAAACATGCCGAAACATCATTTTAAATCAATTATTTATAAACATATTCACGCTCAGCGCAGTCATCTCGCTCCTGGCCTAATACCAACCCAAGAGCTCTAAGCTCTTCCACGCTCGGCGCGCTCAACCTGTGCCCGACCTAATCCCAGTCAGAGAGTTCAAAAACTCTCATCCAAACCAACAAATCCAGCCATATGCAAACACAAAAACACAATGCATAGGCTCCATACAACTTAAATAAACTTAGATCTCACATGCATCCAACCTATGCATCAAAATCATCAAAATTCTCATTTTTCTCAAAACCCCAAAAATGAGATTTTCTTCAATCCATCTATGGATTCTCAACATTCATGCATCAATTGAGTTTCTAAACTCACATGCAACCTAAACAACAAACATTCTAGCTTCCCTTACCTGAAGATTGGCTCAAAATAGCTAATAACTAAGAAGAATAGAATTCCCTTCTAAAGCTCAACCCAAAACTTCAATCCTCCCAAAGCAAGCTTCCTAGCTTGAATTTCAAGAAAAGACAAAAGACATTAGTGATCTAGAGGAGAAAATGAATCATAAAGAGAAATTTGGGAGAGAAAGGAGCTCACAGACTCAGAGTCCTTCTCTCTAAAATTTCTCTCTAAAAACTTCACTTTCTCCTCAACCACACAACCCCTATTTATAGAAGTTCTGGAGTGACCAGAACGGCTCGTTTCGAATCCGGAACGGCCCGTTCTGCACTCCTTCATCATGTGCAAAAATCACATGCAGAACGGCCCATTCTGAAACCAGAACAGTCCGTTCTGGGATTCATCCAAAACGGTCCGTTCTCCATCCAGAACGGCCCGTACTCCCTCCAGAATGCCCTATACTCCATCCAGAACGGCCCGTTCTCAACTACGATTTACAGGTCAATTTAGTAGTTTGGAACGGCCCGTTCCAGATTGGGAACGACCCGTTCTGGGCTACTAAATCACCCATATTGTGCTTTTGGGCCTTCTGAAACAACTTGCTACGTTACAAACCTCACTTTTGTAAGAAAATAAAATGAGAGCGTGATTTTGTGGTACAAGGATAATTAGGTTATTTAAGAAATATTATTAAACGAGTACCCACGATTATGGATATTATCATACTCACCCCCACCCCATTTATAAACGAGTAAAAAGTTATTCGTCCCCATTATTCGCAGGTACCCAATTAGTTTCTCTATTTATTATCTATAACGGATTTTATCCGCAAATACTCGCGGGTACGGATATTTTTGTCATTCCTACATAGAATATCATAGATATTAATCCCGTGTAGCCGCGCATAGCCAGCGAGATATTGCTATTCTAATTTATATATATATATATATATATATATAATTTAATTTATAAATTAAATATTTTCAATAAAAAAAAATTTATAGTAGTTAAATAAAATAAAAAATTAAGAATTTTTTTTTAAAAATCTTATATTAAATTTTTTATTACTTAAAATATTATCTGAATTATAATAACTAGCGGGGCCGAGGCACTTCGTGCCTCTATCTGAATTTTATCTCTAACTTTAAAATAACACACCGATTGAATGAATTCATTGTTGACATATAATTGTATAAATAATTTTACACAATATAATATGATAAATTCAATCCTTGTTCATTGATTAAGTGCATAATAATCAAAACATGATAGAAGGCCAGTTCATATAAAATAAAAATTTTATGTTCTACATAGTTATATTTGCAATAATGGAATAAAATAATATATATAATAATCAAATGCAATTTTTCCATCATAAATTATTTTTAATATGAAGATCAAATAATGAATTCGCTTCAGGACGATTTATAGCTTCCCTGCAAATTATGAACGAAATTAACGAAATTAAATGTCAATAAATAATAAACAACATTTTAAATAAATAATAATTAAATTGCATAATGTCATACCTTTCGAGAATAAATTTTAATTCCTTATAAAATACATCATCCATAATTTCTTTAACTTTAAAAAACTGCATAAACAAATAATATAATGTCAAGTATCAATATGAGAGATTTAATATTTGATGTAAATTTTTATAGGTTACGAAAAAAATTACCACAACCTCAAAAATGAAGATATCTTGTTTTGCATGAAAGTTATTAATATGACAGATATTACTCGATCTTGCATTTTCAAGTGTCCTATTATTGAAAAAAATATGAGTTAGAATTTATTTAAATTAGGTAGTAATACAACTATATTTTTATATATATGAAATTATCACATATAAACTATTTTTAGAACATATTATTATATTACCTTTCTAATTTCTGAGACAACAATTTTTTTTTCACCATTTTCCAAAGTTGGGTTTTATCTACTATTACTGTAGAACTTCACCCAATAGAATATACTTTTAAACGATGAACCTGTCACAAAGAAAATACAATTTAAATAGATAACCAATAACAAAATATGAAGTCTAACCATGAATTAAATTGAACCTTGTTGTCAATGAGAGTAATTGTTGAGAGTGAATTCATTTTTTCCCTTTAAAATTATAAAAAAATCAAATTTAAATTTACTATCTTAATAGATTTATAAATTTAAATATATAACCATATTTTATTAAGAATTCAAATTTAATATATTCCTAATTTTAAACTTTAAATTTTGAATTTTGAATTTTAAATTTTAAATTCTAAAGTCTAAATTCTAAATTCAAATTATGAATTTTAACTTTTAAAATTTAAAATATAAATTTTAAATTTTAAATTCTAGATTTTAGATTTTAAATTTTAAATTTTAAATTTTAAATTTTAAAATTTAGATTTTAGATTTTAAATTTTAGATTTTAAATTTTGAATTTTAGATTGTAGATTTTAAATTTTAAATTTTAAAATTTCAACTTTAAATTTAAAATTTAAATTTTTTAAATTTAGATTTTAAATTTTTAAATTTGAAATTTATATTTAAAATATCTCTATTTTCTGAATTCATTTTCTCCCTTTAAAATTTAAAAAAAAAAATAGCATTTAAATTTACTATCTTAATAGACTTATATATAAATTTAAATATATAAGTATATTTTATTAAGATTTGAAATTTATTATATTCCTAATTTTAAATTTTAAATTTTAAATTTTAAATTGTAAATTGTAAATTGTAAATTGTAAATTGTAAATTGTAAATTACAAATTATAAATTTTAACTTTTAAAATTTAAAATATAAATTTTAAATTTTAGATTTTAAATTTTAAATTTTAAATTTGAAATTTTAAACTCTAGATTTTAGATTTTAAATTTTACGTTTTAAACTTTATACTTTAAATTTAAAATTTAAAATTTTAAACTTTAGATTTTAAATTTTAAATTTTATATTTTAAAATTTTAATTTATAAATATTTTAAGTTTAGATTTTAAATTTCAGATTTTAAATTTTATATTTTAAACTTTCAACTTTAAATTTAAAATTTAAAATTTTAAACTTTAGATTTTAAATTTTAAATTTTAAAATTTAAATTTTAAAAATATAAATTTTTTAATTTTAGATTTTAAATTTTAAATTTTAAATTTAAACTTTTAAATTTTAAATTTTAAGTTTTAGATTTTAGATTTTAAATTTTAAATTTTACATTTTAAATTTTAGATTGTAGATTTTAAATTTTAAAATGTCAACTTTAAATATAAAATTTATAATTTTAAACTTTAGATTTTAAATTGTAAATTTTAGAATTTCTATTTAAAATATCTCTATTTTATTTTACTATCTTAATAGATTTATAAATTTAAATATATAACCATATTTTATTAAGAATTCAAATTTAATATATGCTTGATTTTAAATTTTAAATTTTAAATTGTAAATATTGAATTTTAAATTTTAAATTTTAAATTTTAAAATTTAAATTTTGAATTTTGAATTTTAAATTTTAAATTTTAAATTCTGAATTCTAAATTACAAATTATAATTCTTAACTTTTAAAATTTAAAATATAAATTATAAATTTTAGATTTTAAATTTTACATTTTAAACTTTAAAATTTAAATTTACAATTTAAAATTTTAAACTTTTGATTTTAAATTTTAAATTTTAAAATTTAAATTTTTAAATTATAGATTTTTTAATTTTATATTTTAAATTATACTTTTTAAATTTTAAATTTTAAATTTTAGATTTTAGATTTTAAATTATAAAATTTTCATTTTAAATTTTAGGTTGTAGATTTTAAATGTTAAATCTTAAAATTTCAACTTTAAATTTTAAATCTTAAATTTTAAAATTTAGATTTTAAATTGTAAATTTTAAAATTTATATTTAAAATATCTCTATTTTCCCTTTAAAATTATAAAAAAATCACATTTAAATTTACTATCTTAATAGATTTATAAATTTAAATATATAACTATATTTTATTAAGAATTCAAGTTTAATATTTTCCCAATTTTAAATTTTAAATTTTAAATTTTAAAAGTTGAATTTTAAGTTTTAAATTTTAAATTTTAAGTTTTAAATTCTAAATTATAAATTACAAAAAATAAATTTTACCTTTTAAAATTTAAAATATAAATTTTAAATTTTAGATTTTAAATTCTAGATTTTAGATTTTAAAATTTACATTTTAAACTTTAAACTTTAAATTTAAAATTTAAAATTTTAAACTTTAGATTTTAGATTTTAAATTTTAAAATTTAAATTTTTAAATTATAAATTTTTTAAATTTAGATTTTAAATTTTAAATTTTAAATTTTAAATTTTAAATGCTAGATTTTAGATTTTGAATTTTAAATTTTAAATTTTAAATTTTAGATTGTAGATTTTAAATTTAATATACAGAAAATTAAATATACAGAAAATTAAATACGGAATAGACAAGTATGAGTACTAAAAGTCACGAAAATTTATTTAATGCTTAAAGTTTCTATATATACCTCCAACAAATCATCAGCTTGGTTAGCGATGTCATTTAGATTTGCCCCTGGGATATGAACCTTCAACTCATTTTCACCTTTAAATACACCACCACCAGCTGCAACCCGGCGCAATAATTCTTGCCTACTTTCCTTTTTTGGTGTTCTACAAAGAAGACCAATTACTTGAACCTAAAAGATGAAGGAAAAATTTGCACATTGATGAACAATATAAAATTTGGAGCTTCTCTTCAGTTAGAAGATGATCAAGAAGTAGCTCAAAGAAGTTCCTTACATGGGGTGGACATTTTTTTGTTAGATGTGATAATACTGTCTCTTTGATAACTTCCAACAGTGACTTCCGCTGAATGCAATAATTTGAAATACATAAGCAGGTAATTCTTAATCACAAGTTCATCACAGTTTCTCTTCTCACGGTAAAAAAAGAATTTAATTAGAATGCACAGACAGTATAAAGGTTTTCTTCCTCTGTTATCCAATTACCGATTTCCATGCATTAAGATTGATGATTTTCATAATAATTACTTTAAAAGTCTTACTTAAAAGTAAAACCTGATTGGTTGACAGGGTAAAGAACATCGTACCAAAAGTGTATCGAAAGTAATTTCTTAAAAACAAAAAAAAAAAGAAGAAATAATCTATTTCCAAAAAAGGATCCAAATGTAAATTTTTCATAAAATACTTTTGCAAACAAAAACTTATGGAGCAGAACATGTACATTTCTAACTTTTAACTGACAAATTATAATTTGATGTTTGAAAATCATACCTTATCATCCTGGTCCTTCTCAGCAAGCTGGATCATGTAGTCAAGAGCCATCATGAAATCAGACTCCATCTCATCAACTCTCTTTCCAATAACTCCTTGGGCAGCCAACTCTACCGCCACTTTTTCAGATTCTTCATCCATATTCATATCTTCCAACTGGATACACATTTATACACGTTATACAGGCTCAAAACAACATTGCACTGTACGATTCACTATCAAAATGACCAAGGACAATAAATATTTGTAAAACGAAGAAAAAAAGCACAGCGGACATAATTGTGTAAGAACTAAGAACTGACACACATATAATCAGTGATCTTCAACAAGAAAACGTGTGGCTAGGATGGTTCTTTCCCTTCACAAGAAAAAAAAAAACATAACCACTGGAAATTTATACAATACATTAATATCAGAAGCCTACTAAAAGTAAAAGTCACTCATGAGCCACTCCAGATAAAAAGAAAAAAAAAATAGAACAAAAGAAGAGGAGAAATATGTTGCAAGCACCTTCAAAATAAATAAAAATAAAAATGTTTTTCAACACAACACTAAATTGATGAAAAAGATACCATAGATGAGGTTTCTGTCACTTGTTAGTTATACACACTTGCATTTAACAAACACAAAATCAGTAAATAAAATAAAATAAAATAAAAATTATTACCCACTGAGCAAAGAAATTAAAATTAAAAATTGATCAAATCATACTTAATTTTAAACCCATAGAAGTTAAACTTTAAATTCATAAAATATATAATAACAAAAGAAATATTCTCATTTGTTATCCATTGAGTCTTAGATAATTACAAAACCATTTCTCTTTCACAACTTTGTCAAGAACAAAAATAAAATTATTTATGGACAGTGTTTCATCTTTCTCCTCATTAGTAGTAACTCACAAGGGTAATCATTTCCTGGAGAACAGAGATGACTTGGTCTCCTCCTTTGAGAAGGGCTTCACGCTGAGAAGATGTATCTGAGCTCGACTTTTCATTCCTACCATTTTGATTTTGTTCCAGTTCTGGATAGCCTCCTCCAACCTCATAGCTACCGCTGTCATTGCTCAAAACTGAGAGGCGATAATTCTTTGTAGTGAGTTGCTTCAATCTCAATGCATGGTGGTTGTAAGAGGAGATTAAAGCTGGACAAAAGTAATGGAAAAGACTGGGACAAGGGTAGTAGCAAAACATAAACCCAAACATTCTTAATTCATAATAATTGTGCCTCTTACCTAAACTCTTTGCTCGTTCCAGTGTTGGGGTTTTAGCTCTACATAAGAATAGGTTGAGGTGCGTTGGCCTGGCTTTTTTTGAAAATTTTAAAGGATAGACTATATTGAATTTTAAAAAAAATTAAATTATAAAATATATAGCCGTTTTAGCTCAGCTGGTAGAGCGCATGGCTTTTAACCATGTGGGTTCGATTCCCACAGCCGGGCGTAGATTTTTATTTTATCGATATTTTTTAAAATTTCATTTATTTAATTTTAACTACAATTTTATCTATTTTTATGATGTTTACAATTATTACTTTTATTAAATAAATTTTTATTTTGTGGTTAATCTTTAAGATTTTATTTATTATTCTTTTATTTAATTTAAATTATATTTTATCTATTTTTTAATCTTTAATTTATAATTATTAGATTTTTTTCTCTCTGTAAATTGTAGTTTTTTTTATTAATTTTTAAAATTAAGAAAATTTTTACTTCACTTTTATTAGTTATATTTTAATTCTGTTTATATAATTTATAATTTTATTAAATTTTATTTTGTTGGTAAATATCAAAACTTCATTATTTATTATTATTATTATTATTATTATTTAACTACACTTTTACCTATTTTTATAATATTTGATTTATAATATAAATATTATTAATTTTTGTTTAACTTTATATTTTTATTTATTTGTTAATACTTCATTTACAATTATCTTGTCACTTTTTTCTTCTAATATTCTTAAAATAAAAAAAACTTTTTATTTGGCTTCTATTAGTTACTGGCACAAACTAACTCTCTAATTAAAAAAAAAGTGCACAATTAGTTATGGTAGTTTTATAATAGAATAAACAAAGAAAAAATAGTAATGCAAGAAAAATTAATTTTTAAAATTTATAATTAATGAATAAAAATTAAAATGGTCTATATTAAAATAAAAATAAAAAGTAGTTATTCAATAAATATTGTTGTTCTGTTTATATAATTTATAAACTTAATTTTTATTTGGATGATTTTAATTATTTTAAAGATAACTAATTTTTGGATCTATTAATTGAATATTTAATGAAATGTTAACGGTTAACATGATAATAATATTAAAAATAAAATTAATTTTTACTGTTCATTTATAAATTAAAACTACTAAATCATTCATATTATTTAATTTATAAAGTACACATTATATATAATTACTACTAAGGTTTATAGATTATAAAAAATATTTTTGTTTTAATTATACTAATTTATAAATTATTCCAATTTTTTCATTAAATTATATAATTTACTTATTAAATATTTTTATTTTATTTTATATAAATTAAATTGATTTTAAAATTTTTAATATTTAATTACTCAAACTATAAATTTTAAATTTTTTTTAAATAATAATAGACTATCAATGTAAAATTCTTTATAATGTCAATTAATAAAATTTATTTCTTAATTATTATTTTTTAATATAATTATTTTAAAAGTTAACAAACTTCCTTTAATAATGATTTGTGATTGAATAATGATTTAAAACTTATTTACACTAACCATGCATAACTTTTTTTCTTTTAAATTTTAATATTTGTTGAATCTATTTTAACAATTATAAAACAAAAATTTATAATAAAAATTTAAATTTAATGCTAGTTAAAAATAATAAATAATAAATTTATATCACTAAGAAAAATAAAAAAAATAGATAAATTATATAAATTATTATTAATATATTTTTATACGGTAAATATAAAAATGCAACTACAATAAATTTATCAATTATTATTTTTAAAATTAAAATAAAAAAAATTAATATTAAATAAAAATTAAATTCACATAATGATTTGATTTAACAATATAATTGACTCTTAATAATGTATATATATGATAGGAAAAAAAATGTTATACACCAATAATGTAAAATAATTTTATTCTATCATTTAGTTATAAACCACATATATAATCAATATATTGAATTTTAAAATAAATAACTAAAAATTCATGCTAATAAATATTTTTAAATAATTAACCATATAAAATATCATCAATATATAATCTTTAAATTGTATATTATATAATGTTTATAATATTAATCAAATAATTTAAATAATTTGATGAGTTTGCTATCTAAGAAAAAATCGGAAATGCACTTTATTGAAGAAAAAAAATCTGAAAACATTCATTAAAATGAGAATTGATACTTATTATATAAGATTAGATTACTTTTTAGGAAAAAGCTATCAAAAGTATTAAATATTTGATGAATACTAACTTTGATCCTAAAGTAACAAATCAAAATAAAGTATTTAAAAATATAAATTATATTTAAAACATAAAATCATTTGATACTCAATTTTTAAATAATGTATATTGATTTATTTAATATTATTAGATTTATTTACTATTATTAGTTTTATAAATGTCTATTGATGTAAAAGTTAGAGTTTATTTTTCTTAAAATAAGATTAGATATATAGAAGTTTCATTAATAGGAGAAAAACAAGGTGTCAATAAAATCTAATTTATTGATGTTTAATGTAATTTCTGAATATTGTATGTCTAAGATTAAAAAATATTTAATTAGTATCTTGAAATTGTGGGTTGTGCTATTGTGTAGAAGAGATTAAAAATCAACTTTGATGTATCTATAGTAAAGAATAAAGCCATGGAATTTGGTTTTATATCCCAAAATCATGAAAATAAAGTGTTGGGAATTGGGAGTTGCAACACATGCATAGTATGGGTTACGAACCCAAAAACACACATAAGCTATTAGTTTTATAAGTGGGTCCTCACTGTGGTAGAATACTTATGCCTTTTGCGACACTTTTTATTTATTTATTTTTATTATTATTATTCTTTTTTTTTTTTTTGGGAGGACAGGTTATGAAAATGGAACTCATTGTAAACATGAAAAAAGAATTGTGTGAATCCCATTAGCTATTTCATGACTTTTGTAGAAGGTTGTTGAGTGTGAAAATGCAGCTGTAGACTTGGAGGACTTTTGCTTACAAAAATAGAAGGTTTTCGTGTATAAAAATCTTGGCAAATTCAAACTTAATTATACTCTTTTTTTATAATGTTACCCAACAAAAAGTTTTTCTATGTAAATAATATCAATTATTATTTTTATAAGTTAAAACAACTATTTTAGGTTAAAAACATTTCATGTAAATTTTAAATTGATTTTAAATAAATAAATTATAGATTGTGTAACATCTCCGAAGAATATTGATTCATTAATTTTTTGTTTCCACTTATACATTTATAATTATAGGTACATGAGTTTTTTACATTTGTTCAAGTGGCAATGTTTAAGTAATATATATATATATATATATATATATATATATATATATATATATATATGAGGGTTATAATAACATCACTATAATTTTTATTAAGTATTATATCATTTAATAACTTTATATTAAATATGAATTTTGAAAATTCAACCGTTAGATTGAAAGTTCTTTACTCAAGGATATACAAAAAAAAAATAATGCGTGTTCGATTTGAGAATCGAAAGGTGGCTCAAGTAGTCCCTTTGAGAAGCAAGACTCCATAAAAGGCTTTACTCCGAACTTCAAGCACCGGCGTTCAAGCCAGCGGAAGGGTGTTCTTGTAATAGTCAGACCAATCATCAACTATACCTCTCTAGGGGGCAACCTCTGTCAATCTCTCTGCGTATCAATCACGAACTTGGGGCACGCCCAAGCCTTCGAGCTATGCTAAAGGGGAACGTGTAAATTGAAAGTACTGCTTTTAATGCCATAACATTCTTTCATTTCTCTTCTCCCTTTAAATACTCACTCTAGGCCTCATCCATTAACCCTTATGATGGAGGACCATCCAAGGAAGAGGAATACATGAAGGCCATTGGACCTTTGACAAGGTCCATGGTAAGGAAGCTAGAAGAGACATCTAAGGAGGAGGTGCTTCTTAGACCCTTGCTCACCATGAGCATTGTGTACTTTTCTCCTTAGTAGTATCTTGAGTAGTCCCATTGTATATATTGTATATAGTAGACTTTGTATAGGATTGTTTTGCCTTTGTATTTTGGAGGCACCTTTTTCTTTTTAGAAGTAGGCATAGGAGTGGCATTAGTAGACTAAAGTGTGCTCCTAGCATTTTAGCCAAATGTGGTCTTAGGATAAAGGTTTTACATATTGGACTCATTTAACTCCTAATTTTTCATAGATTTGATTTAGCTAGGTTCCATTCACATTGAATGAACCTAACTAAACCAAATGAACCATTTTCAAACCGGGTGGAGTTAAATGAAACCAATCAAAACCGTCCACACCTTTGTGTTCACACCTTGTGTTCACATTGGTGCACACTTGGCCAAATGCTTGGACCTCTTTTCTCTCCTACACAAGGGCGGTTTAGGAAGGCTCAACCATGGTTCTTAGTGAACCATGGTCTAGTCTTTTCTTGCTCCCTAAGTTGGACGGACCCAACCATGGTTCCTAGTGAACCATGGTCTAGTCTAGCTTAACCCCTAGGTGGCCACGCCTATATAGCCTCAAATTTTCACTTGTATGACACTTTTGGCATTAATGAGAATTGAGTATTCAGATTAGAGATCAGATTTCTCTCCTCCCAAAGGTCCTAAATCTCTTTGTGTAAAACCAATCTCTTATCACTTTTCCAAAGACAACTGTGGCGGGTTGAAGAATGCTTATCCCTTCACCAAGAGTGGCGCATTCTTGAGAGGTTTCCCCACCATCTTAAGGTGGCCGTGAGGTTCCTCCCTCCATTGGAGCCTTACACAAGCATTGGAAGGATTCTAGGAGCCAAAGATCTAGGGAAAGACTTGAAGGAAGCTACATCAATCCGGCCTCCTCCAAAGTTCTTCCATCATTTGGTATCATGAGCTAGGACTCCAAGTAATCCGATTCCCTTGCTTTCTTTCTTTTCTTTTGCATGTCTTGAATCATCTTGGTAGAGTCTTGTTGCTGTTCTCCTTGTCTTCTTTTTCCTTTTTGAGTCTTGGTATGTTCTTGGAGTGATTCTTGAGTCACATTTATAAATCTATAGAATTCACTCACATTGTCTTGCTTTTCTTGGTTCATTTTTGATAATTCTTGTGAATCAATCTTGGTATGTGCGGTAGGTACTCTTTGTTTGTCTTTCTATATGAATTAGGATTGTTTTTATCTTCTTTTGAATTCCTATGGTATTCGGTCTTAAAAGAAAGTTCAAGAAAGAAACAAGAATGCATGCTTTTTCTTTTTGTAATCTACTAGTTTTGTCTTAGTTGTCATGTGTAGTTCTTTTTTTGTCATTGCATCCGTGTTGTCCCATTTTTCTTTTTCAATCTTGTTCAATGAAAGCCTGTTCTTGAATGTGTCATTGCTGGTTGCATGATTAAATCATTCTTAGAGTGCTCACCAATTAATTCCTATGCATGTTATTAGACCTAACATGTTCTAGAGTCATTTTTGTGAAATTCTTTGCTATTAGTTTCATAGCAATATATGACCAGCAATTCTGTGGTGTGTCTTGTGCTTGCTTTGATTAAAGAAAAATTGAGAAAGAAGTGCATAGAAAACGCCTATTAAGTGTGCTAAAAGAAGTGACAAAATTGAATAAAAACTAGTCACAAAAGTGCTGAAAATTTTGGTCTAAAAGTGCACTTGTATTTTCTTCTCTTCTTTCTCTCCTTTTCTCCACTTGTTTTGGAAACCTTTTTGATGTAATTGGCCTCTGTCCAGTGCTTAATATTCTGTGTTTAAAGGAAAGAAAAGAAAGAAAAAGATTTCAAAAAGCAAAGAAAAAGAAAAAGAAAGCAAAAGAAAAGAAACTAGAAAAATTCAAGCTGAAAATTTGACAATTTTGTAGCACTTGGCCTAGTGAATTTGTGTGAATTTTTCATGCGGTTTCCTTCTCTTTACAGTGGCTGAAAAGAACTTTTAAATCATCATAGCATTGCACAAAATTTTATTTTGGTTTTTGTAATCAAATCTAGTGCCATTCTTAGGCAATTCTTTTGAGTGCTAGCCTTGAAATTAGCCTTATTTGTTGCTTTGTGTCTTCTTTGGCTCTCTTTGTTTGTCACATCAATTCCCATGAGAGTTTTGCCTATCCTAAATTGTGCTTTTCAGTTTTACTTCTTTGGCTTCTTTCCTCTCTTGTGTTGCTTGCTAAACTTGGTGAAACTATAAGCCTTGTTCAATCTATTACACTTGGAAGGAAGGTATAATTGAGGCATATTGGTTGACCTCAAAGGAGCTTAGCCTTGAAGGAGGATTGAGGTACAAACTGCTGAGTGAAACACCTTTTTGGAGGCTAACTTGTTTGCTCATTTTGCAGCCAAGACTTGCTTGAATTTTCAGGTACATTCTGGTGCAAAGTGGTGGCGGTTTTGAGTGGAGTTTGGTGGCGGCTTTGGTGCCTTTTTGGTGGCGGCCTTAGTGGCAATTTTGTGGCTGTTTGTAAGACCTTGAAAAGGATTTGATTCCAGCCAATTTGGGGCACATCCCTGGACTAAAGGCTGTCCCAAACTGTCCAGCTATTTTGGTGGAAGAGTGGCCAAGAAGAACTTTTGTTTTGTATTGCTTATTTGAGTTGTAATTTCATCACTTAGCTTGAATAGTTTTGTGTCAATTTTCTTTGTATTTAACTTGCATTTAGGGGTGGCTGTTTGGACATTAAGTAAGCTCCACCACCTCCTAAATAGTCCTACTTAATTTCTATTAGCCTCGATTAGTGCTTGTGGAAGGGTCCCCAAAGGCTTTAAGTGCCACCTTGGGCTTCCACTAGGAACCGGCTAGATTTAGTTTTAGCTTTCATAAACCGGATTTCTAGGTTGGTGAAAGTGTCCCAAAAAGCCTTAGGTGCTACTTGGACTTTCACCTTAGGATAAGCGACTAGTATATGCTTTATTTGCTTTCATTTTAATTGTTTAGCTCCTAGGTTCGTTTAGAAGGCTTCTATTGCCTACTAAGGGTTTCGTGCACACACACACACTACTTTACTTGTCTTGTGTGGAACTTTGTTTTGTAAGAAAGGTACAAAGGGGTTTAGTAATTTCCACTTGAAGAGGCTTGGTTATTAAGTGGCTCCTTGTAGCTCACCTCCCTTGATAGTGCAACTTGTATACTTAGACCTCTAAGTACTTAGTACTACACCAAAAAAGAGAAAACTTTGTGAAAATTTTAATCACTCACTTTGCAATTTTCAAAGACTTGTGAAAACCTTTTACCTTGCAAAAATGAGTGATCATTCTCATAATAGTAGTGTGCATGGTCATCACTCCCCTAAGAGCCATAAGAGTACTAAGGAAGAACTTAGGGAACTTAAGGAATACATTAGAAAAAAAGAACTAGAAAATGAAAAAAACAATGAAACAATTAGAGAGTTGTTAAATAAACTTGTTGTGGGTGAGACTAGCAAACCCCACGGCCATGAGGGTCATGGACCTTCTAGGCCCAAAGGCTATCACTCGCACACACATTCACTAACAAGTGAAGGGTTGCATAGTAGTCATCATGATGATGGTTACTACCAAAGACCCCCTAGGCACCATAGGCCTAGGCATGAAACAACTCCTAAAGAACCTAGGTTTGACCTTCCTCCCTTCCATGGCAAGGATAGTGTGGATGACTATTTAGATTGGGAGATGAAGGTTGAACAACTCTTCACTTGCCACAATGTAGGTGAAGACCGAAAGGTTCCCATGGCTACTCTTAGCTTTCAAGGGTATGCCATGTATTGGTGGACTTCCCTAGTTAGAGAAAAACAAATTCATCATGAGCCTCCAATCCAATATTGGAATGAGCTAAGGAGTGCCTTAAGGAGAAGGCACATTCCTCCATATTTTGAGAGGGAGTTGATGGACAAGCTCCAAAGACACCTTAGTGTTGAGGAATATAGGCAACAAATGGAGTTGCTTATGATGAGGGCTGGCATTAGAGAAGAAGAAAGAACCACCATTGCTAGGTTTCAAAGTGGCCTAAACCTAGAGATTAGGGATAAAGTTGAACTATTACCCTATAGAGATCTAAATGAGCTAGTACAACTTTGTGTGAGAGTAGAACAACAACTTAGAAGGAAGCCTACCCTTAGGAAGGAATCTACCTCATACCCTAGAGAGGACTTCAAGAAGGAGGGTCAACCCTCCTATTCAAAAGAAAGGCCACTAAAAGAAAAACAAAAAGAAAAACCTTCCGATGAGCCTAGAACTAGTTCTATTAAGTGCTTTAAGTGCTTAGGGAGGGGACACATAGCCTCCCAATGCCCCACAAAAAAGACCATGATCATTAGGGGTAATGAAATCCTAAGTGAAGAAAGCACTTCATCTTCTTCATCCTCCTCAAGTGAAGAAGATGCTAGTCTTAGTTCTAGTGAGGAAGCACCATGTGAAGGTGACCTATTGGTTGTCCAAAGGTTACTTACCAACCAACCCAATGATCAAGACCAATCACAAAGAGAGAACCTTTTCCATTCTAGATGCAAAATTTTTAAGAAAACTTGTTCTCTCATTGTTGATAGTGGATCTTGTAATAACTTTGTAAGCCAAAGGTTGGTTGATAAGCTTAACCTAACTACTATAGCCCATCCTAAATCTTATAAACTTCAATGGCTTAATGAGGATGGACCTATAGAAGTTAAGGATCAAGTAAATGTTCCTTTCTCCATTGGAAAATATAAAGATGAAATTTTATGTGATATAATTCCAATGGATGCAAGCCACATTTTACTTGGAAGGCCTTGGCAACATGATAGGAAGGCCATTCATGATGGTGTTACAAACAAAATCCGCCTAGTTCACCTAGGCAAGAAACATACCTTGACTCCTCTTTCACCTTCACAAGTGTTGGAAGATCAAGTATTTATGAAATCAAAAAAAAGAAAAGAGGAGAAAAAGAAGGTTCTAGAGTTGGAGGGTAGTGTCTCCTCCAAGGAAATTGTTCCTAGAAGTCAATTTTTAATAAAACATTCTATCAAGAAATGTCTTCTAGTTGAACAACCTCTTCACCTTCTTAAAACTAAAAAGACACTACTCTTGGAAAAGAGTAAGGAGGATAGTGTCTCCTCCAAAAATCTTAAGGAAAGTCACTTTTTAATTCAAAATAATTGTAAAAAGACTTTTCTTCTTCATAAAGAATTTAGCTCTTTTTCTACTGCTGCCACAACCTTAGAGCTTAAGATCCACCACCTAAATATTTTTGAAAATAATGGATCTCAAGTTCTTAGTCTTGTGAAGAAGAAGTGGACTTCACCTAGTTCTACTTCTTATGCTACTACTTTGGTGGTGCCCAAAGTAGACGGCCATTGTCTATTTAGGACTTCTCCTACTTTAGTTGTTCTAATAAAGCACCCAACCTTTGGTTTATATTGTTTATCAGATACATCTCATGGTGTCTTATTTTCTACTTTTGATCTTAAGGGAAGTTCAAACTTCTTTGAACTTAATTTTACTACTTCCCTTCAAGACCAAATTAGATTCTATGACTTTTCTAAACTCTTTACACCCTCTTCCTTGATGTATCTAACATATAATATGATCAAGGGTTGTCTAGGTAGTTTCCTTATTATATTCACTTTATTTTCTTGTAGAAGCCTAGGTTACTACATAGGGTACTTTAGGCAAGATATCTTGGTATATAGGACTACTTCATTAGTTTGTTATAGTTTTAGCACTTTAACATTTTTAGGATTTAGTTTTACACTCAGACTACACTATAGTGAGGATCCTATTCTTATAGAACCCATCCTTCCTAGTCTAAGGACCCTTGCTAGGACTATAGAAGGAATTCCTCATAGGGTGCACTTTCCACATATGTTATATGAATATGTCATCCCTAATGCTTTATTTCTTATTTTCATTGTAGGTGATGCTATCTTTGTGGAAGGACCACTGGATTTGAGGACAAATCCTTTCGAAGGGGGAGGGTATGATGGAAATCTAATCCCCAAGGATCCCTTTGGAAGAAGTAAGACCAAGAAGGGTGAAGGGTGATCCAAGGATGCTCACACATGAAGACCATTAGGCCTCTAACTAGGTCTATGGTTAGGAGGCTAGAGGAGGCTTCTATAGAGGAGGGAATACTAACATGGATGATGAAGAGGTAGATCTGAGGACAGATCCTTCCCAAGAAGGAGGGTATGATGGAGGACCATCCAAGGAAGAGGAATACATGAAGGCCATTGGACCTTTGACAAGGTCCATGGTAAGGAAGCTAGAAGAGACATCTAAGGAGGAGGTGCTTCTTAGACCCTTGCTCACCATGAGCATTGTGTACTTTTCTCCTTAGTAGTATCTTGAGTAGTCCCATTGTATATATTGTATATAGTAGACTTTGTATAGGATTGTTTTGCCTTTGTATTTTGGAGGCACCTTTTTCTTTTTAGAAGTAGGCATAGGAGTGGCATTAGTAGACTAAAGTGTGCTCCTAGCATTTTAGCCAAATGTGGTCTTAGGATAAAGGTTTTACATATTGGACTCATTTAACTCCTAATTTTTCATAGATTTGATTTAGCTAGGTTCCATTCACATTGAATGAACCTAACTAAACCAAATGAACCATTTTCAAACCGGGTGGAGTTAAATGAAACCAATCAAAACCGTCCACACCTTTGTGTTCACACCTTGTGTTCACATTGGTGCACACTTGGCCAAATGCTTGGACCTCTTTTCTCTCCTACACAAGGGCGGTTTAGGAAGGCTCAACCATGGTTCTTAGTGAACCATGGTCTAGTCTTTTCTTGCTCCCTAAGTTGGACGGACCCAACCATGGTTCCTAGTGAACCATGGTCTAGTCTAGCTTAACCCCTAGGTGGCCACGCCTATATAGCCTCAAATTTTCACTTGTATGACACTTTTGGCATTAATGAGAATTGAGTATTCAGATTAGAGATCAGATTTCTCTCCTCCCAAAGGTCCTAAATCTCTTTGTGTAAAACCAATCTCTTATCACTTTTCCAAAGACAACTGTGGCGGGTTGAAGAATGCTTATCCCTTCACCAAGAGTGGCGCATTCTTGAGAGGTTTCCCCACCATCTTAAGGTGGCCGTGAGGTTCCTCCCTCCATTGGAGCCTTACACAAGCATTGGAAGGATTCTAGGAGCCAAAGATCTAGGGAAAGACTTGAAGGAAGCTACATCAATCCGGCCTCCTCCAAAGTTCTTCCATCACCTTAATAGACAAAATGTATTTGCAACAAAGACATTACTCGATAATAGCATGGAAAGGGTAATAAAGGAACGTCACATGACTAGGGTTCAGTAAAATAAGGCATCCCACACAAATGTTGCAAAAATGAAAGCCCGACAGGAAAACCACTAAGGGGGCTGCGTAAAAATGAGGGCAAGATTCGCTAGGAGACCCACAAGCAAAAGGGGTAACTTGGGCAAAATAAGGATCAAAAGAGGAATGTCTGCTAGGGAACACATTCTAAGTAACCTAGGCAAAAATTAGGACGTTAAGGCAGCAACCTGAGTCAAGAATCGAAAAACGGCTCAGGGGGAATCATCTAACCAAGGTGTGACCCTAAGTCATCACTCCACTTTCCAAAAAGGCTAAAACACAATGATAACTTCCTTGCAGCAAAAATGTTTTGTTTAATAACCCTAAACACTAAAGCCCACCTTGGCCAGCCATTCTTCTAAAAAACCCCTTTTTGAAAAAAATCCCTTCTAACAACCACTTTTGAAAAAATATACAAACATCTCTTCTTTCTTTTATCTTGACCCTTATGACATTAAAACGGTATCGAAAAGATACACAGAGAGTGCATAGTGAATACTCACATAGGGAAGATCGAGACGTCCCTGAACGGAGTCTAAAGATGTTTGACTGTACATTGACCAGATAATTAAGGAGCAACTAAAACCTTGGGTTCAAAGGAATATGTCCCAGTAATAATAAAAATGGCACGAACAAAAAAGGAAATCGTCAACATTGACCATAACGCGTATAGTATGATTTCCTGTCATTAAAATCTGAATTGCATCTTTTAGGAACAAAACACAAGCATAAACTGCATCGCATGCATACGTGGTAGGGGCATATGAAAGGGCGTTACACAAAAATACAAAATAATAATAATAATTAATAATAAAAAAAAATCATTCCTATCTTGCATTTTCATGTGCATCCATGCATACATGCATTATACTTGCTATGGATCAGAGGGAGTCATCAGAACAAAGCACTCGTAAAAGCTCAATAGCCACACAAGAGCCAAAGTCGTGTCAAAAGCCTCGCCTAACAAAGCCAATCCCAAGTGATTTTATGTGCCACCAAGAAAAAATGTGTCAACAGTAGAACATAGTGGAATCGACCAAACAAACAAGCCTATAAGCATGAAGAGGCCATCGCGCTTTACTCCTCAATTGAATGAAGGATGATCCAAGACAACGTTAAGACTAGGAATGGCTTCCTGACCAAAGCGAGGAGTGACTTCTAAAATAATACTTACCAATAAAGATTCAGCGAATAACATCATCATAGGAAGGAATCCCTCCACCAATGATGACATAAAAAAAGGGAGCCGAAGTTAAAATCATAATGAAATCAAGACTCAGAAATATCCTCGGTCGGGGAACTGTCTAAAAGCAAGGGGTAAGGTCCACCCACAATAATTATCAGATCAGACAACTCGACAAGGTCAAGCAAACCCACACCAACATCACGATGATCGGTCTAGGGTTGGGAACGGTTGTTCCAAGATTTGTCCTATGGCTTTAAGTGTTCTAAGTGCTAAAGATTGTTGAAATGATGAAAATCATTGAGATGACAAGAAGACTCCTCAATAAGTTTTAGTTTTGATGATATTGTATAAATGATGTTTGAGCCTATGTAAAAGGCTATTGTATTGACTGTTATAGATATAGGCTTGTGTATGTGTTTGTTTATGTTTGATGATGATTGCTTAATTCAAAAATCTATCAAGCTTTTAAAGAAACCAATAATTTGTTTTTTAAGTATTTCCATGAGTAAATATGAAGTAATAGATTATCTTGAAAAGGGTAATTTACTACCAAGTGTTTAAACATAGAAATATTACTTGATTCAAAACAAGAGTTTTCAAGGTAACTTTGTTAATCAAATTATCATCAGGGTAATAGATTACCAAACCTGTTACTGGAAAAGGATATTCAAATGTCCTCTGTGTTAATAGATTACCAAGTCTGTTACTAAACATATTTTCAAAGTACTATCTAAGGTAACTGAAGTTAGAAGAAAAACACATAGAAGGGGGTTGAATATGTTGTGTGAACGGAGGAATTTTAAAAACATTTTCGTAGAGGGAATCTTTTTCGTCCAATAAAAACATTATTTTGAATACTTAACAACTGTGCAGGATTTGCTCAACAAAGGATTTTGCGTCTGATAGTTTATCGTCTGCACAAGAAAAATGTTTCTCAAAATAATAAGTTAAGTAAGTGTATTTTTCGTCTGAATAAAGTTACAGTGATGAATAAGCAATGGATGAAATTTTTAGTATGATGTATTAACTAAACAAAACTGCGTCTGAAATGTAGATAAACAATGCAAAGATTTTTATACTAGTTCGCTCAGACTAAGCTACGCCCAATCTCCTTCAATTGAAGGGTTCCACTAGATTTTCAATTAAGTACAAGTATTATCATCACTTCTGGTTTGCCAAGTATTGTCGACTACTTCTGGCCCGCCAACTTCATTCGTCAGTGCTAGTATTCTTTGTTCAGCCTCTTCAGGCTCGCAGTGAGCATTCTTGACCACTCCTGGTCCCGAGTATTATCAACCACTCTCGGTTCACCAACTTCACTCATTGGTGCTAGTATTCTTTGTTCAGAAGGCTCTTAGTGAGTATTCTCGACCACTTTTGGTCCCTGAGTATTATCAACCACTCTTGGTTGGCTAACTTCACTCATTAGCTCTAGTATTCTTTGTTCAGCCTCTTCAGGCTCTTAGTGAGTATTCTCGACCACTCTTGGTCCCCGAGTATTATCAACCACTCCTGGTTGGCCAACTTCACTCATTGGCTCTAGTATTCTTTGTTTAGCCTCTTCAAGCTCTTAGTGAGGATTATCGACCACTCCTAGCCCGCTAACTTCACTCATTAGTGCTAGTATTCTTTGTTCAGCCTCTTCAGGCTCGTAGTGAGTATTCTTTGACAAGCCTCTCCAGGCTTATACAAGTATTCTTTCCCTAGCCTCTTCAAGCTTTACAAATGATAAATAGTTTGTTTTGAGTGTGTGGTTTACTCTCACAGAGAGGATACAAGAATTTACTATGCTCACTAAGGTTTATGTTCCTAAGTTTCACTTAGAACTCCTTAGTCTACAGAGATAAATACAATACACTATTGTACATTTGACTATGTATGCTCTATCTCTGATTTTGTCGCTTCTTGGGCTTGAAATCACTCTCTTCACCAGCCTTTCCAGGTTTGAAGTCATGACATATTTATAGTCTCTGTAAAATTTGCTAGTTGCAAGTGTCCGTTGAAGTAGGATGTAGTCGTTCATGACTAGTTCGATCTTTCATTTAATGAATTAGATCTTGCATTAAATGTTGCTTCTTGTTTATAGACATTGCATGAAGTCTTCTACATTTTGTTAGTTGTAGTGTCTGACTTTAACTGAGACCTAGGAACTTTTTGTCCTTTGTCGGTCATCGTAGCTGTAAAGACGTTGTCTTTATCTAAAAAAGTTTTTTTTCTTTTCTTCCTTTCATTGCGGAATCATATTGAGAGCTTTTGTATGATTGTAGACGATGCCTGAATTGTCCCTTGAGACTTGATTCTTCAAATGCTTGCATGGAAGTCTTCGTTTGCGTCTGGTAGTGCATGTGCATCTTAAGACTTGATCTTCATCTGAGCATTTGTCATTAATGCTTTGAATTTCTTTGGTCTGATCAACATTGTAGATTGACAGACTTTGTTTCCATCTGGAATACTTTTCAGTCTGTGTTTTCTTTTGTCTGATATGTAGTTGAATTTTGTCTGATTCTTGACTTGCCTTCGTCTGAATCTTAATGTTGCACTTTAGGTTGTGCTTGACACACCTTCATCTGATATTTGATTCATCATCGTCTGGCGCTCATTTCGTATTTCATCTATCATTTGACTTTGTTTCGTATGATCCTCGTGTTGTGCTTTGTCTTGACTCATCTTCGTCTGGAGCTTGATCATTTTTCTTCTTGTGTTGGACTTGGCTTCGTTTGACCTTTCTGTCTGATGCTTGAAGCTTTCCTTCCTTTATCTTGGTTTTAGTATAAGAAGTAGCACATGCTTTGTTCTTCAACTTTCCTGTACTTATGTTTTTCTGAAACACTAACACACTTGTTAGAAATAACAACATGTAATATATTTGTCTCATTCAAAACCTTGCTGGGAATTGCTTCATCTGACTTAACAATCTCCCCCTTTTTGATGATGATAAATATAATTGATCAAATTATTTCATATAAAACTAAATTAGAGTAGTACGTAGTTCATAGCAAGTTTGCATATTATCAATGTTACTACAGCTCTCCCCCTTAGTGTATGCTTTCCCCCTTACTAAATTGTTTCTTAGTTGTTTTTGATTCATATGTCACATTTGATCGAATTCTTTTCTATTTCTCCTCCTTTGTAATCATAAAAAAAGAAATAGATGAATTTCTAAGAGAAATTTGATACCAGAAAAAGTAACATAACAAGCAAGATACCAAGCGAGATCACACATATCAAAATTAGAACTTTGATCAAAACATTCCATACATCAAAGCAATAATTCTGGATGAAAAATGTATATTGAATTGAATTGAATCATCAATTTATATAGTGAGAAGAATCTATATAGCCAAATAAATAAAGAATACATCCAATTATTCTCCCCCTAACTTGGTTATTCCTACACATTATTTTATCCTCCCTATGGTGATCATGAAGACGGAGGTGGATCCTTGGAAAGCTGAGAGGCCATCAAGTTGAACAAACGGTCCAACTTGTTGTCCAGGTCTACTCTGAACTTGTTGAATGTCTCTATAAAGACATATTGTTGTGATAGTTCAGACATAGATGGAAGAGCCTCAGGAGGGGAAAACGCTGCAATTAGCTCAGCAAAGATAGGCTCAAATGTTGTTGATTCAGACGGTGCCATTTCAGAAGGAGCATCCCAAGGCATAGGCATGCCTGGTTTCCATGAGGGAATGTCCTTGCACCAGTCATAGATAGGAGATTTGTACCACGAGTCTGTAACAACCTTCCATTCATCCTTGTAAAGATCTAAGTTGAAAAGTGCGGAATGGATGAAGTACTCCTTGCTAAGAGCGTCAAGGTCTGGCTCGCGTCTTTTCTTCTGAAGAAAGGCGACATATGTGTTAGAGAAGTGCATCAGCTTGCATGGGGTCATCCAGCGATACCCATGCAGCATGAGCGTCTTTTCCTTTTCTTCATCTGAGAGACCAGACGAACCTCCCTCCTGATTGCACTTATGCATGAAGTTTTGATAGGACTTTTTAGTATCATCTTCAGTGCATTGGAGTGCATTGGGGGATCCTGTGGCTTGTCCAGGCTTACCCCTGGATAGTTGTGAACCTCAATCCTTGAAGGTTTGGGCATTGGTCTAAGATGAAGTGTGGGATCCTTCATCTTGTTCCGATCGACTGGAGGAAGATGGAGGCAGATGCCGTCAAGGTAAGTGAATATTTTGGTGTCTTTGGTGGTGTATAGTGAAGGAGGTATGTATAATTGTAAGGGTGTATCTATACACACGCGCAAATGGCCAATTATTGTAAGGTCAAACACTAAGAGGGAGCGAAGGTGACCTATATTTATAGGAAAGAATTTGGTTGGTGTTTTGAGGAACTCTACCTTTGGTAGAGAGGATGAAGGCTGTCTCAAACAGATGGTTGTGGTGGATAGAGTTTTCTTTTTGCATTTGGGTGGTGAGGAGGATGGTTGTTGATGTAGGGGAAGGATGAGTTGGGGAGTTCCCTGTGGTGGAGTCCATGCAGTTTTAGACTTAATCACCCCTCCTGGGTAAATCTTTCTCTTGAAGGTTGGTGGAGGAAGAGCAATTATAGCACCTGGTAGGAGAGCCAGGTAGGCCTCAGATGGAGTGAAGGGGATGTTCGGGTAGTAAGGTGTGCATTCGTAAACCCCTTCCTCGTATTCGTACACCGATGTAGAGAAGTCTTGTTGGCATGGTGGAGATAAGGTTTGAGCTATTTGACCGTGAGGGTCAGCGACAACAAGAGCAGGAAAATGCTTCAGAAGATAGTACGCAGACGAAGGATGTCTGGACTGATCTTCAGCCTTTTGTGGAGAGGAGGAAGAAGACTTCTGCTTGAGTCCAAAGGCTGGTGGACGAGCAAGTCTGGAGAAAGGAGTTGGAGGAAGAGGTTTCTCTAAGTGGTAGTACTCTAGTCCATAAGTTGGCTTGTTGGAGATGATAGCTTCATACTTGTATGAGTTCCCTTGCGAGTCACGCAGAGGGTTTCCTAAAGCGTCCAGTATGGTGGAGCCTTCTTCAAGCCAAGAGTACACTGGTCTGTAATACCCCAAGGCATGTTTAGTGGGATTCTACTAATAGGTGATTTCGTTAAGTGTAGAAATTATGATAGGTCGTTACATTAGTTTAAGTAATACTAAACTTGATCCCCTTAAGTAAAATCTTGATTTTGGGTCTTTTATATATATATATATATATACATTGTTGAGAAGGGAAAGGTGAGCTAAATTCTCTAACAAAAATTAATAATAAAAAAATCGATGAATATCATATTAATAGTATTATCGAGAAAAGAATTCATCCCAAACTCGCCAAATCAAACAATCAAAGTCACCTTACTCATATTGGTCCAACAAAATGCTCCAAAATATTTAGTAGTTATAGAAATCATATTGTGTTTAATTTAACTATGCATGGACTTTCATACTCGGCCATATATAAAACATATCTCGTATATTACTAGTAAGATTTTATTTTGATATATTGTTAATGTACTTGAATTCCACACATATGGACTTGGGTGTTAGTGCATGTACCTCTATATGTTTTGCTTGCACGTTGGACCAAACCAACTTCCTTATCCCCTTCATTAGAAGCAATTCAATCTCACGTGTCTTTGGATAAAGAAGCTCGCTTTAGATCCAGAGGTGGAAGGATAATGAGAATGTAGTTTATTTATATGCTTAATTAACATAAAAAAAGATATCAATATGTTTTGTTTTACGAAAAAAAAAATATATTAAAATTTATTATTTCTTTGAGGGGACAAACAAAAAGAAAATAAGTTTTTTTTTTTATGAATCTCGGCCCCTTGAAATAGGGGTAGTTCTTTTTATCTTTTTCTTAGTTATTATATCTTAGTAAAATAAACTCAGAAAAAACTTTTTTTCTTAGTTTTGGTTGAAAATTAAATACTTTTTTTTTATAACTAATGAATAAAAAAATCATATTAAAAATAACAGAACAAAAGTTTAAACATTTATTGGTTAAACATTTATTTTAATTAGTATATTTTTTGTACATTTTATTTTATTTATTTATATTTTTCACTACAAATAAACAAAAAAATATTTTTTTATTATTTCTATTAATCTAAATAACATTTTTTTAAATCTATTTCTCTCTTTTTTTCTTCTTTGTTTCATTTCTTTTCCAAAACAATGTGGGAAAATGAATTTTTGACATCATGTGTCTATCACTTAGTGTCATTGTCAATAGGGTCTCTAACATTCGGACTGAAGTGAACTCTTGTCCCCTATACTCCATCTCTCAGATAATTTCCCTTGCTTTCGTCATGCTTCCGTAGGCAAAACTCGATTGCTATCTAATTATAGCTTTCATAAACTCCCCACTTGGCCAAAACAATGTTGTAGGATTTTTAAAAATTAGAGATATACTTTAATATGGGTAGAAATAGGGACTTGTTTTTTTAGCATTTACATTTATTTGATTATATAATTATTCTCGTTAAGTAATTAACAATTGAAATATCTATCCAAAAATCATATCATTTTGACCAACAAGTAAAGTCACATATACCTCTTCAATTAACTATTAAATCACATTTTATTGAATAATGTTGAATATGATATAGATCAAAGAAGGAAGAGATGACTGAAAAATACCTCAATATTATTGATGATAGAAAATTATGAAAGATACACACACCCATGAATATATATATATATATATATATATATATATATATATATATATATATATATCTATATATATATATATATATATATATATGAATTAACAATATGACCTATAATAAAAGGTAAATCAATTGAATTAATTTGTTATCAGTAGTAAAAATTAAATTAACTTAAGACTTATAACTAACTAATCTATATTAATCCAATATATTTACTTGTCACACGAATGAGGCATATTTTAATACAAATTTAATTAGTTACAAGATTAAAAATTATTTAGTAAAAGTATAATATTTAATTTTTGAAAACTTGTAAAACTTAACTTTTTATTCGATTTTTTTTTTATTTTTGTATTCTTAACAAGTGTTGGTATTGTGTAACATATGCCTTAAACAAATTTAAGTGTTTGGAAATTGTGATTATACTGATTCCATCTTAGCCATCCGTAATAGAAAGATTAATTTTGAAAAATCAAAGCTTCTATTCTACATTGTTCTTGCATACAGCCATAATGTTAGACCAGCTTGATCCAACATTGATGTGATGATAAATGGGTTTTACGTACTACTAAGTCACTGGGCCCAATGCATATATATAGCGAAAGTAACAAATCCATTTGGGTTTGGGCCTACATAGGAAGTTGAGCTTCGTTAGATCAACTCACTATCAGTTCTTATAACATAAAATAACTTTTTTTTAGTGTACAAAATAGCTGTAATATATGAATTTAGAAATTTATAAAATCTAACCAGACTTTTTATCTAAAATATTTTTTATGTTAAAATGAAATAACCCCTTATTAGCATAAAAAAAACAATTTTTATTGACTTTTAATAATCATAATTCAATTATTTACATAAATTTCACTCGGATGTAATTATTTTTTTAATTTATTTTTTAATTTAAATTTTTTATTCTTATTTGATTATTTATACTACAAATTATGGTACAATAATTAAAAACACTTAGTTTTTTATGCATGTTTTTAATTAAATATTATCTTAATACTTGTGTTTGATTTATTTTACTTATATGTATACGTATATTATTTTAAATTTAGATTAAGAGGAAAAGTTGTTTGCTTGGGCAGGTGTTCCTTTGTGGTGCATATTTAAGTTCCTTAGGTGCCTTTTTTATTTATTTAAGAAAAATAGAAAGAAAAACAATTAGGATCATAAAACTCCTTTTATATTCTTATTTTTATATTTCTCTCCCTACCTATTTTTTCTCTATAAAACACACTTTATTTATTTTTATCTCTCCTATGCTTTCACTCCTTCCTCCTTGTTTCTTCTCCATTTCATTCCCACTAACATACCCTTCAAGAATAATGAAATATTGATGTCTTCATATTTTCTTTTATTTTATTTCATCCCCATTTTTTTTACTCATTAAAACAAACAGTGATATGATCTTTGATGGGCCAGAGTCCACTAAAAGTCAAGCAATGGCGTGACGTACAGGGCGACACTTCTCAAAGTCACCACTCACCACACAACACAACCTTCTTAGAACCATGTCTTCTATGATAACGATTAACGAGCCCATGCTGGCATGGTCTCACTATATGTTAAGCCGAAAAAATTGAAGGCAGATGATAAACACACCTCCACTCTCGTATAAACACACTCTTTTTTAAAAAAAAAATATATAAAATGTCTAAATTATCCTTTTAAAAAAAAATAAAATTCTTAAATTTACACCTCCCTTCCCCGCACCGGCACCAGAACGGGCCGTTCTGCAAGAAGAACGGCCCGTTTTGATTGCAGAACGGCCCGTTCTGCAAGCAGTACAGACCGTTCTGCTTTCAGTACGAGCCGTACTGAAAGCAGTACAGGCCGTTCTGCTTGCAACACGGGCCATTCTAGGGCCGCTTTGAGGTCGTTCTGTTGCAGTTCAGGCCACTGCGTCACTTTTAAATTGGCTATCTTATGACTGATTTTAAAACTCCAATTTTAAAAGTCATTTTTGTACTAGTTTGTCTTTCCATAGAACAAGTAAGTGTCTTTCTCTTACAAGACCACCTGCTGCGCACCCCTCTTCTTTCTTTTTCTGGCACTCCTCTTCTTCTTCTTTTTTTCCCGCACCTCGCAAACCCCTCTTCTTTCTCTTTCTGGCACTCCTCTTCTTCTTCTTCTTACTATTACGGAAAGTTCTTTCCGGATTTATATAAAAATGTTTCGGAAAATACTTTCCATAATATTAAATTCTTATTCCGGAAAGAATTTTCCGGAAATGTTTTGTTACATAATTCCGGAAAGTACTTTCCATAATATTAAAGTTACTATTACGGAAAGTTCTTTCCGGAATTATATGAACAATAATTTTACTATTCCGGAAAGTACTTTCCGGAATGCTAATGACCGTAAAAGAATCTTTCTTATGCTGGTTATGGTAGGGCTAGTCCTTTTTTTCTATTCAGAATGACTGTAAAAGTATATTGCTTAATGACATTGAGCGAAAAAAGGTTTTGGGAAGAAGAGGGGTGTGGAGTTTGGGGTGCAGGGAAAGGGGGTGTGGGGAAGGGAGGTGTAAATTTAGGAATTTCATTTTTTTTAAAGGGTAATTTAGACATTTTATATATTTTTTTTAAAAAAGGAAGAGTGTTTATACGAGAGTGGAGGTGTATTTATCATCAGCCAAAATTGAAACTTATGCTGTTACGTATTGGGCCCAACTACTCAACTCAACCCATCATAATATCCCTCGTCACCACCTTTATTTCAGAAACGACTTAGTTGCATGTATTCTTTAGGTATAGGACTACAATTATCATGCACCAAAAATAATATATAATATGGTAAGATAGTTTTCTCGATGAGGTTTTTTATTTGTACATAAATTCCAATTCAAGACTTGTCCGAAAAAAAAAAGAAGAAGAAAGAATTCAAGCATATATATGGTTATAGTGGTTATAGCTTGCATATATTTATTACATTTATGTATTTATCATGCATTCTTGTGAAAGTCGAAAGAACTCCAAATTTTATATGACATTTGTACAATAACATGTGACGTGATGTCTTGTATAAAATCCAACCTTACCAATATTTGAATGAATTATTAGAAAATAAATAAATAAAGTCAACTAGAAGGTATTTCATATATTGCACTGGTTTATTCTGAAAATATAAATAGTTGAGATTTGAGAAGAAAAATGGAATTTTAATATGAAGAGAATTTTTTTAAAAAAATAAAGTTCAGATTTAAGGAAAAAAATTTAACATAAAAGAAACATTTAAAAATAATTAATAATTTGACTATTAAAAAAAATAAAATAATGATAAATCCACCTGTCACAAAGAGAAAGAGCACAAGAGAAAATATTCTCATTTCAAAAAATGTGAACTCATTTTTATATTATAGAGGTTGATTAGATAATTTTTCTTCTATATATATGTTCTTCTCTGATTGAACGATTTTTTATTTGATCTACTTTCTACACATAGCTGACACTTGTTAGTCATCTCCTCACATGATTAAACATCTTAAACTGTTTGCAGTGTTTTCTCCTCAATATAGGTGTAAATATTGAATTGGTAAATGGTGGTGTAGACTACCACATATAAATTTCAATAAGAATAAGGAAAAAGAAAGATATAGAGATAATTAACTTTTTTAGCAGCTTACATGAATGTCGCTCAATCACAGTTTTCCGCTACCACATTGGAAGGAATTCAACTCTCTTATAACATTGTTTACAAATTTAGGTCCAAATCTGGTAGTCCAATTTCAATGGATATGGTTTTGATTGGGAAACTTTGGATTATGTCCAATCTTCGGATCCATTATGAGTATTTGACCCTTTAATTAATTTATCCACAATGCAAATTAAAAAGCCAAAACTATTACAAGATGAGTTAACATATTCAATGAATTCGGTTAAAACCCAAATCATTAAAGAAACGACATGCATAGTCAACAAGAAATCAAACGTTTGGCTCAAAATTCCATTATACTTTCTTCATACATTAAAGTAGTGAGATATGATGTCGTATAGTGTAATTTCTACGTTGAGGCTGCGTGTTGTCCAATAATTAAGATTATAAATCCATGCCAGCGAATTACCGCCGAAGAATATGGGCAAGAGAGACCAAAACTCTTACATTGAGATGTTGCCACTCTTCATGAGAATTATTTTTCTGTCACTGCCTTCTTGAGTTCATCTAATTCCAAAGTTATTACTATTGACTATTCGAACATTCAACACCCAGGACAGGTGGAATTTTATGAAGATAATTCTAGCTTGACTATTCTATACTACTTAAATTTGAACAAAACGATTTTTTTAAACAATTTTATTGCTCAAAATAATGAATAATTTCTATCAAAAGTCATGAGCACACAAAAAGATAAATATTTATCTCTTAACACAATCTATTTCAAATCTAATGTTAGAATTTCAAGTTGAACAACTTACTGAATTAAATCAAAGAATACAAACTAGATCCTATGGGTACTCACAAAAAATAGTGTCAATGAAGAGGGTAAAAACTAGCATAAATAGAGATAGGGATGAGACAAGAATTTACTTACAAAATTCAAGAGGAACGGGGACAAGTATGAGTATTATAGTACTCACCCTATCGAATGTTCTTTTATTTATATATAATTAATTATAAAAAGAAAATTATATTATAATGTAAATTCTTAACTTCAAATTCTAAATCACAATATTTTACTTATTCAATTAGAGTTGTTGTATTTATTTATATATGATTTTAATTTTTAATTATTATTTTAATTAGTTTAATCTTTAGTTTCATGATATTTTAGTTTCTTTAGGTATTATTAGACCAAAATAGTATTTAATCTTGAGAGATAAACATTTATACAATTGAGATTAATAATATATATAGCTAATACTAATAATTTTTTAAATAAAAAATTCAATTATGAATTTTAAAAGTTTTACTATTATTACAAAATATAAAGGCTAATATTGTAAATATTCATTAACCTTTTTGCATTTATATATCTATTTTGTCTTGCTTTTTTTATTTTTTTTTTATTTTTTAGTTATAATTAAACCCTAAACCCTAAACTCTAAACCTTATAATTATAGGGAAGTGATCATTTTAATTAGTGATTGTGAATTTATAAAGTGTCTCTATATATTTGACATCTAAAATCTTCATATAAATTTCAAATTTAATTTTATAAAGAAGATTACAGTTTTTTAATTTAATAGCATGTTAATTTTTTATTATTTAGTATTATTATTATTATTAGTCTTGTGAAAACATTTATATTAGTCTTTATAAGGAATGAATGAGAACTGCTATGCCAATCTAGTGGAAATAGTTAGGGAAGTATACTAAAGATTTTTGTTTTTGGTAAATTATATGTCAAAGTACTTAAATTTAAACTATAATGCAACAATTATACATCTTTTATAAAATAAAATATGTAAATAAGTTTTTAGGCTAAACTAAATTTTAAACAGGTCAAGTCAGATCTTTAAAAAAATGCTTGTAACATGTATCTAGGATAAATTAGACTCAAACTCCCTAAAGTTTAGCCTAACTAACCTATTTTGACTCCTTTTAATGATAATACTTAAACGATTAGAATTTAAATTTAGAAATTTATGTCTCTAATGTTGTTTGATTATGAATTATGAGTTATGTTTGAATGATTTAAAGTTGTGTTCAAATATTTAAAGTGAATTTTCAATTTATTTGTAACAATTTTTTAATTAATATTTTTCGTACATAAGTAAAGTGCAGATAGCAAATATAGGAATAGATATATAGGTACCCAAATGGTAAGAGGATGAAAATTAAAGTTGTTACTCACACATGTGTTCAAATATTTTTTTTCAAACATAGGTATGTGGACAAATAATATATAGTACCTTACCAAGTGCCATCCTTACCTGTGTGTATTCGTAGACAAAGTTCATCATGAGTAATAAATAGATAATTTATGAGCTAATCACTTATACACTGTCAGTGTAAAGTTTTTTTACACTCGCAACCAATTAGATCTTTTAATTGTGTCATGTCACTGTTAAAAGTAAATGTGTTTATAGTGACCTGACACAATTAAAAGATCTAATTGGTTGCCAGTGTAAAAAAATTTTACACTGACAATGTATAGGTGATTAACTCATAATTTATATATATAGATATTCATAGGTAATATGTACGAATATTTTTTTACCATTTTATAAACAAAATTAATGGATATGATAGTATCCATACTCAGAGATATCTACTAAGTAAAATTATTTAAATATTCATATGCTTATCTTGTGTATTTTCATTTTTAATATTTCAACAAAATTAACATTAAATGCAAGTTTAAAAATTAACATCAATTGTTTGCTTTAATATTTCAATAGAATTTATATTAAATACATGTTTAAATTTATTTGTAATATATATATATATATATATTTAATTTCTTAGTTTTAGTTTTTTTAATAAATTATAAATATTCATGAATATCCATTTTTATATATATATATATATATATATATATATATATATATTTATAAAATTTGAGATACTTGCACAAATATGAGATAAATTTTTATTCGATAAAGTAGGGACATGTATCCTACTATTTATTCCTACAAGATCGCATTGTCTTGTTAATGACACCATACCAATATTTAACCATTATATGTTAATACACTAAAAAAAGTCAACTCTTTAAATAAATATTAATATTTTAAAAATTAACCTTTAATTATCAATCAGTTAAAAATATCCCGAGTTTACTAAAAAAAGAAAAACATCGATGGACTTTTTAATGTGTTACATCTGCGGTCTAGTTTAAGAAAACTATATACAATTTAACATTTAACATCTTAATACATGGGAAATAATATTGTAAAGAATATGTGTCATTGAATTTTTCTTGCACACTGTTGAAAGCAACGATCTATGCTGTCAAACACTTACAAAGATCAATGCATGCACTTGGGTTGAAGTTTCGAATCATGGTGGTACTGTAGCTGCACACTACACACAACAAGGACCTTAACTAGTGACTAGTCGAACAGAAGCACAATAAAAGATCCCAAAATTTCCACATCTGATTGGGGACTTTTAGGCAAGAAGAACAACTAGACTAGCAATGCGTTTATGCTACCAAGTCCTGTGTACGTGCCTTTATAGTTTTAACGAACATCATGTGACTGGTTAATAGCGAAAGCTTGACCAATTAACGGGACCGCATCAAGAATTGTCATCACCCATCAATTTTTTACTAAGATTAATAATTACCTTGATTGCGTCTATCGTTGACATGTGTGGCTTTTGGGTCTTTAATTAATCGTGCTACCATGGTTTGTCGGCAGAATAATCAGGTTATGCATAAATTAAAATAATGTTTTACTCTCCAACTCGTATATCAACTTATGCTTATAACATAATTATAAGTCAAATATTAAATATATAATTGGGTTAAATATTCTTTATTATCTTAAATAATAGATACTTGTAGTTTAGGGGGAAAAAAAATTCCCTGATAAATCATTTTTTTTTATAAACCTGCAATGTCCCAACACAGAAGTATTGATAAGGTAATCTTTTTTTTTTTTATCATGCCATGTGTTAATTGCTATAACATTCTTAATTTCTCTAGAAATCTTATTTATTCTATATATTGTAGGTTTGTGGCCCCATTTCGGTAATGAATCTTGGGTTTTGGCTCCTAGTTGGGACTACATATTCTGCTTTAGGCAGTGATATAATTGAATATAATGAGTTGTTTTTTTTAGTGCAATACTAATTTGATATTTTGAATGCGAAAACTTTCTAGAGCAAGTATCTGCCAGTGAGAAAAGGGCAATTGCAGATAAACTTCACATCTCATTCTTAATATGTAGGATGTTTATGTTGTTTTCTCAAAGTATCCAACTACTGCCTTGTTTGCTACATTATCATGTAATAAGAAGTTAATGCATACTATGACGTCTCACTATATATTTACTAATGAATCATTTTCTTTTGCCATGGTTTGCAAGTCATCCCCATGGATATTGTTTCTCTATTTGGGTGTTTGACTTTTAAATTATACCGAGTCCTCAATGTGGTTTGCTTGATGCAGCATATCTCGTATGGTTAGTGGTAACATCGTCATAACCTTTCTTTTTAATTTTTATTATTGTATGTCTAGGTACAACCAATGGTACTTGAATCCAAAGATTATTTGTACAACTTGGTAGTGATGGTTCCACAACAATAAGAAATTTAATCTTTCACGTGATGATCACGTGAGAAAGAATAAATAACATATAAAACAAAAGTACAAGTCTCCGAGGTATGCGCAAAACACTGATCTATAAGTTTGAATTGTTCTCATGAATCTCTATAAAATTAGATGCAGTATGGTGCATAAGGAAAGCAAGCAAGTCAATTGTGTTCTTATAAAAAAAAATTTCGTAAAAACTAATTCTATTTGTAGAGCATCTTATGTCTTTTGATAAAAAGTTACAACTTTTCAATAAGACACAATTTATGACTATTGATGGATGAAGGAATTCCTTGTTGAAATGGTGAGTGATTTCCTCCAAACAACTCTAGATCCCTTCTTGAACTTCCATATTCCAAAACACTCCAAGAATGACATGTCAAGGATGAGGATGAAGTTAGTTTGTGTGCATTTCTCAAAGGAAGAGAAGAGCAAGCTAGGTGAAGCACTAGTTACAAGGAGAATTTCTTTAATGAATGTACTTAAGGAAAGATGTTTCCCAACGAGGCTTTGGAGAGAATTCAAAGAGAATTTTGAATATGAATCCCTAATTTTAGTCTAAAGTGTCGCATATATAGGAAAAAAGGCCTTATATGGGGTTATTAAGCTTATGGAATAAGTTAGGTTAACCAAGATTCAAGTAGAGTTATGGTAGCCTAACCTAGATTGGCTTAGGTGCCCAAATTTGAAATCAAATTCAAATTTGCTCGTGAGCTCAAGCAATCCATGTACTTCTAGATCTAGGAAGTTAAACAATATATTTGAATGTCATCTAAGTTACATTTGGATTTGAATTCAATTAAGCCATGTGCACCCCTACATATCCGGTCACATGATATCAAATTCAAACTTGAATGTAGTTTAAAAGATAAAATGCATTTGTAACCTTGAGGCCCAAAATATAAAAAGTTATATTATTTGACTCAAAATACAAGACTCGAAACAACTATATTAATAGGGTCAAGATACAAGGTCAAAAAGAAATAAGTACAAACAATGAAATAAAAGGTATTAAACTTAATCATGTAGTAACCTGTAGCTCAAGATGAAACTTAGGCCCACTAACATCAATACATGCTCAATCCTTCTATATCCTCCTACCCACAACCTAATGGTAGGACCCTTGACCATGCCCCTGCCATCAATGAAGAATTACATTTTATGATTTTTTTTATGAAGAAAAACATTCTTTAATGAAATAATACATTTATATTTGTATCTTTTCATGAAATACCATATACACTTCCATGAAATAATTCAATTTTTCATTTCTAGACATTTTCATGAATAGACATAATTTCGTGAAAGAATGCAAAATTTTCATTCATTTTGAAAATCTCCCAAAGTATGTCTCTTAAGTGATACTGACATAATTCTTTTAATTAAAATTATAGTTTTATTTCAATAATTAAATAAAAAAGATTGATACTAAAGATTGAAACTAATTATTGAGATAAAACTCTAATTAATGATTAAAAAAATATAAAAAATAAAAATATTACATATAAATTTCTTCTCCTTCAATGTCACATGTACTCTATTGCAATATGGTTATGATGACTCGTATGTACAACTACTCAAATGATCATCAGCCACATCCCACCAACTTAATATTAAGCCCAAGTGGCGTATAATTTATTGTTTTAATTTCCTATATACCATTGTTGTTTTCTTGCATATGGGATGTTATATTTAATGGGGAGATCAAATCAAATCGGTATAATTTTTATTAATTATTATATTATTTAATAATTTTAAATTAAATGTGAATTTTATCAAATTAATTGTTGAATTATAATTTTATTATATTGTATGTTTATGTTAAATTTTGTTAAAATTGAACAAAAATTTGAAGTTAATCAATATGTTTATATTTTAATATATTTTAAAATGTATATATTATATTAGTTTTAATTTATATATATGAGGTATCAAATTAACTTAGATTAATATAAAATTTTGTATACAAAATCTAAAAGTATAGAACTTTCAATCTAATGATAAAATTTGAAAACTAGTCATTTATTGAAAACTATTGAGTGGTATAATAGTTGATAAAATTACATCAGTATTATTTGATCCCTCCTGGCATATACATATACATATGTGCGTGTATATATATATACATAGGATTGGTTGACACTATAATGTCAAGTTAGTTAGTGAAATAACACCTTTAATATTTTTTTTATAGAATACAAATTCAACCAATCTAACAATTATATTTAATGATATTATTAATTAGATCAAGCATACAAATTTGCATACAATTATAAAATTATTTGTTAATTAATCATATCATTGTATTTCAATGTATAAAATAATATTCAAAATTCATGTAAATATGTGTTGTTAGGTAACACATTTAGAAAAATCCAAATCATTTGAAATTTGATATGTATAATCGTGAATATAATACCATCAAATATAATGGTTAGATCGGTTAAATTTGCATTCTATAAAATATTATCGAAGGTGTAATTTCAATAATTTGATGCCACTAATTTGACACCAATGTAAATAGAGATGTAAAAGTGAGTTTAATTTAATGTAAAAATGACACTAATTTGATGCCACTACGGGTCTGAGCCATGCCAGATTAGAAAAAAATATGTTGATTTTGGCTAAATTTTGACTAACTCACTTAACATGTGAATCAAACGGGTTTAAATCTAAGTGAGTCCTCTAACCACTACAATTAAAAAAAAATTATATTTATGTTTTATATTTTGTTATTTTGTGTTTTATTTATATTTATACTATATATAAAATGAATACATGGTTTGTAACTACTTTTGATCTCCAATTATTTTCAGACCACTATATCCCTATACATTTTTTAAACAATTAAATCTATAAATACAAATCACTCATTATTATGTATTTTTATTTATTATTTATCTATAATATATCTATAATTTATAATATATACCAATGATAAAGGAAATATAATTTTTTGGTTTTCACTTTTCTTAAGATATATTTACCGTTCAATAATTGCAACTTTCATTTTATTTGTAAATACTTTTATTTATCATTTATATACTTCCTTTTTTAATAATTGCAAATCTCTCCTTTAAATAAAACCATCGATAATTTATAAACACAAAAATTTAAATGAGTCACCTCTTTTTATAATGTAACTGTAGTAATAATGTACTAAATTAAATTCGTTCTCTCTTTCTCGCTCTCTTTTATAGTTTCCTTTTTATTTAAATAAAATATGCAGAGATGCAAAGTATCTTGACCCACTAGCATATATAGTCAGGATTCACTAACACCAATTATAAGTCTAAAAACTTACATCAAATTTTATACCATCAATAAATTTTTATATAATGCAAATTTAATTGATCTAACCGTTAGATACTATAATCAAGATCATATATGAGTGTGTCTGTAAAGAGAGAGGGAAGATATCTACTTACTTTAAGAGTAGGTCGTGGTAGAATTATTTCACTCAATAACTTATATTTTACATTGAATTTCAACGATTCAACCAATGAATTAAAATTTTTTACTGTATAGATCAAGTTTACAATTTTTTAAAGAATTTTAAAACCATACAATACTTCATTACATAAATTCAAATCAATCTATATAATGCTTTTAAGATTATGTCTATTTGAATTAATGAAATGAAGTATCAAATTGTTTTAAATGTGTTAAAATTTTATAGACTTGCTCTATACTTAAAATTTTTTAACTCAACAGTTGGATTGTTGAAATTCAATTTAGGTAATGAGTTATTTAGTGAAGTAATTATATCAAGATTTACTCCTAAAGTAAGTGGATTCCTAGCTATATGAGGAAAAATCAAATTTCTTCAAGAGTAAGTCTCAATAAAATTATTCTATTCAATAACTCATAATATATGTTAAATTTCAATAATCTATCTGTCAAATTAAAAATTATATATATATATATATATATATATATATATATATATTAAATCTATAAATGATAAATTTGAAAATTATATTATACTTTTTTATATAGATTCAAATTAATAGTTAAAATATTTTTATAATTATTCATCATTTTGAATTAACGAAATGAAATATTAAATAATTTTAAAATTTGTAAATTGAGTTTATACATTAAATTTTTTTAATTTAACGGTTAAAAGGTTTATTGAATTAAGTATATAATTCTATAAAGAGCTATTCTTAGATTAATTTAATTATATATATATATATATATATATATATATATATATATATATATATATATATATATATATATATATCCAAATGAGAATGTGACTTTTTTTTTTGTTTTGTTTAGTTCCTAGAGTAAAACATGGGTTTTAAATTACACAGTTTCATCTGCCGTTTAATTTGAAAATTAATGAGCCCTGCGAAGACGGTGACAGGTTTTGAATTGTTACTGTGAGGATTATGTTTTGAAACAAAATATTGATGAGAGAGGGTATAATTTTTTTATTATTATTTTTAATTAAAATGAAAGATATTTATAAACTACTTTACCAGAACTCTTAAATAATATTCGAGAAATTTGGTATCATATCAAACCAAGTGTAAATTTGAATAAAATGATGATCAAAATCAGATTGTTTTCAGACCATAATCCCTAATTAACCACTTATTCTATCTTCCCCTTTGATAAGCCCTAATAATGATTTGTTACAAAAATTGAACTAAAATCTAATTAGCCACTTCACAGATTAAGGGAAGGGCATATACTAGAGGGCTAGGTAACTTTTATCATATATATAATTTCTTGAAGACCAATAAACAGAAATAATCCTATATTGGCAAATCAAAGTGTCACATTAACATATTAGCTGCCCCATGTTTGTTTGTCTTCGATTTGTTCCACATTTTTCGCTTCGTAATTAATCCGTATAAAGTATTGATGTGCCTTTCTTTCCGAGGTCCAAGAAAACCTAATTAGTTCAGTAGTATCTCTATTTTCTTCTCGAATTCTAGTCAAGAAGATATATACGTAGAGATGAATTCACTGCACTAATCAGGATAAAGGAGCAAAGAGACCAATGAAATGCAAAGATGCATGATGCTTATGGCTAGGGTTGGGGCCAAGATGTAGAATTATTTGGACGAGGATCATAACGACCAGTGTGAATCTGTGACCATAAATTTCAGAGTATTCGGCCAACATTTATTGGTGAAAGCGCAGTGTGTGACAAAGTCTTTAGGCAAATGCAAACAACAGAACGACGGGTAGGGACTTTGGAGTTTGGACAAAACCTTTTTCTTTAGTTTGAACAAAGAGTTGAGTTTCCGGGCATAACAAGTACTACGTAATAATAATAATAATAATATATATATAGAAGGAGCATATCAAGTGAGAGAAAATTTATTATGAGAGATGAGAGGGTTAAAATATAACTCTTAGATTAATTTCCTCTCACTTGATTAAATCTCAAATTTTCTCTCACTTGATTAATCTAAGAGTTATATTTTAATCTAACGGATCATCTCCAGCAATATTCTCTCTCCAGCAGCATTAATAATCATTGGATATATCTAATGGCTCATATTTAATCTTATAAAAATCATTTAAGAAGTTATATTAATTATAAGATTAAATTTGAGCCATTAGATATATCTAATGTTTATTAATGTTGCTGGAGAGAGGCTGGAGAGAGAATATTGTAGGAGAGGATCCAAATTCCTATTTTAACCCTCTCATATCCCTCTCACTTAATATGCTCCTTATATATATATATATATATATATATATAGGGTTATAATAACATTGGTGTAACTTTTATTAAGTGTTACACTGTTTAATAACTTTATATTAAATGTGAATTTTGTAAATCCAACCGTTAAATTGAAAGTTCATATATCTTAGATTATATATACAAAATTTTATATTAATCGAAGATGATTTGATACTTCATTTTTATAAAACAAAATTGACGTAATATACTCATTTCAAAATATACTAAAATATGAACACTTTGATCACCTTTAAGTTGTTGTTCAATTTTAACAAAATTTGACATATAAATACAAAGTAATATGAACTTTCAATCTAACGGTTGGATTTACAAAATTCACATTTAATATAAAGTTATTAAGTGGTGTAATACTTAGTAAAAGTTACACCGGTGTAATTATAACCCCCCTCATATATATATATATATATATATATATATAAGAGTTATAATAACACTAGTGTAACTTTTACTAAGTATTACATCGCTTAATAATCTTATATTAAATATGAATTTTGTAAATTCAACCGTTAAATTAAAAGTTCTTTACTCTTAGATCGTATATACAAAATTTTATATTAATCCAAGATGATTTGATACTTCATTCTTATAAATCAAAATTGACGTACTACATACATTTCAAAATATACTGAAATATGAACATTTTGATTACTTTTAAATTATTGTTCAATTTTAACAAAATTTAATATAAATATATAAAGTGATATAAATTTTTAATCTAACGGTTGAATTTACAAAAATTGTATTTGATATAAAGTTATTGATATATATAGGGGATTGCTTATACTCTTACCTATTTTTTAGCTGGAGTATGATAACAACTTACATCAAAATTTTAGGACAAGAAAATCATTCATTTATTTTGATTTGGTGAATTTGTATAACAGATATTATACTGATTTAATTTAATTTTAAAAGAAAATAAAATATTTTTTCTCTCTTATTAACTTCATTCTCTAAGTCATTTCTCTCTCCTATTAAATTTCTTCTCCAATCCATTTCTCTCTCCTATTAAATTCATTCTCTAACTCATTTATCTCTCTCTTATTAAATTCTTTCTCTAACTCATTTCTCTCCTATCTCTCATGATGTCTCCCCTCTCTCTTTAAACAAATAAAAATTAATTAATAGAAAAAAAAATAAGTTGGAGAATGAAGTTAATAAGAAACAGAAGATATTTTATTTTCTTTTAAAATTAAATTAAATTACTATAATATCTTTTATACAAATTAACCAAATCAAATGAAATAAGTGATTTTCTTGTCCTAAAATTTTGGTGTAGATTGCTAACATACTCCAACTAAAAAATAGGTGGGAGTATATTAGCAATCCTCATATATATATATATATATATATATATATATATATATAAATTTGTTTTTACTTTATGCTATGTTCCAAAATTTATAATTATATGCTAGCTAATTTATTGAGTGATTCATAATTGAGTCCAACTCAGTAAAGACAAGGATCGACTTTGAGTGTTTTAATGTCATGAGTGAAATAAAAAAATAATGTCCTCATAAATATTTGAATATTACTTATGGCCTCACTTTTGAAATCTAAAAATGTAAATATATAGATGGTTAAACACGATAACATAAAAAATAATTTAATCATATAATACATTTGTACAAAACTATAAGTTATTATTAGAATTTTTTTTTTTGAAGAGTCATTAGAAATTATTATGCAATGGAAAATTGAATCAATTATGATGATACATTATAAGGAAGATTGTGATAAAGAGGTAAAGATTCATAATTAGATTTCAAGATTTCATCATATAAAAATAAAATAGTTCATGATTTAAAAAATAGAAAGAAAATCGAGTAAATTAGAGATAAAAAAAAAAGAAGATAAAATTAAAGACAACTCTTATTTATTATTTTATTTTAACATTTATGGAAGTTTCAAGAAAGAAAAAAAATAAGTTAATAAAATATCACACTTTCCTCTTTATTTATAATATTGTCAATTTTTTTTATTTATTTAAATTATTGGTAAATCTTTGTTGACTAGTGAAAAAATCATTATGATTAATTGTCCATATTTATTTCACTCTTTATTTGATTTTTAATAGTTTAATTATGTAATTTGTTTTATTTTATATAGACTGAATATTTTTTTTGTCCTTATGACAATAAGGCACTCTACGGTTGCCCACAACTTGTGCTTAAGGTTGCCAATGAGTGAAGGGTGGTGGTAGTGAATGGCGATTGTGAATTAATGGTACAACTTTAAAATGTAAATTAATATTTTAGTATGTTTAATGCATATATATATATATTAATTATATATAATTAGAATTTATAATAAATTATATATATATATATATAATATAATATAAATTATATTTAAAATTAGTATACATAAATATTTTAAAAAAAAAAATAATTTGTATCGTAATAAAAAAAAATTTATTTTTACTTATAACATTCATGTTTAGTAGAGAATGGGAGTTGTGTGAGAGACCTCTTTTCCTTCTTCCTTTTTTCCTTCTCCTGGGTTGAGAGTTGAGACTCTTTTTCTTCCCTTTCCTTTATGTAGTTGGTAAGTAGTTGTGAGAATTTTTTCTTAAAGTTGTGTTATGAAGGCTCAGAGCGTGTGGAGCTTCTTTTCCTGTCTCCTCTTAGCAGATTGTGGTTCTCCTAAAAGGTAAGGGAAGCTCACATTTTGGGTGTGTCTTGTACATTTTGATTTGATACCCTTCTAAGCCCCTAATTTTTGTATTGTAAGTATTGCTGGAATCGTGGTGGCTGAGTTGTGGGTTTTAGGAGTTCCATAAGTTGTGTTTCTTGACTTCAGGTGAATCTCTAAATTAAAGGATGCATGTTACTTGATTGGTGAAATCGTGATTTGTATAAGTATTGTATAGTTATTGTATGTTGCAAATTACTGGTTGTTAAGTTGTTGATTACAAGATTTTGGGTAAAAATCAATTTTGCATAAAGTGTGGAACTAATGTCGTGTCAAGCACACCTTCGCCATATTGAATGCAATTCAACTAGAAGGTCCTCCTTTTCTCCACGTTGGGCACATGATTGGTGGCACCAGGCGTGGGAAGAGGGAGTGGCCCAAAGTTGGACTAATGTCGAGCGTGATTGAAGTGGTCCTCGAAGAAGCTCACTTAGTTGTATACTAGGGAGATACTATAGTTACACGATGTACCTAACAGTATAATCTCTAATAGAGGTTAGAGGCTCACTTCTAGATTCTGGTAGAGTTTGCACCAAGCTTTGGAAAAAGGACTAAGGTTAAATTCTGGCTTGTGTTCTGATCATCTAGGCAGTTGGTAGGAGGTGTTACTATTGGTTGAGTTCATGTATAACAATAGTTTTTATGCAAGTATTGACATGATTTCCTTTGAGGTGTTGTATGGGAGAAGATGCAGGACTCTTTTGCATTAGTTCAAGAAACAAGAATCCATTATTATTAGGTTAGAATTAATTTTACAAACCATAAAGAAGGTAAAAGAAATCCGGAATTTATAAAAATGTGTGAATCTCTAAGTAGAATTTTCAAATAAAAAATGAATTTAACTCTTTTAAAGTAAAAAAATACTTTAAAAAATAAAATATCTTCATAATTATTGATTATAAAATTAATAATTAAAATTTGAGCTAAATCAATTTTTTATTAAATAAAATTTTTAATTAATTATAATATTAAGTATTAGTTTTAATAAATAAATATTATTATACTTTATTTTTTAAGTGTAATTTTTTATGCATTAAGTCAAGAAAATTTTGTGAAATAACCTTAACGGTCCATTTGGGAGGGATTCTTAGGGAAGAAAGGAGAAAACCTGATATCGTTCATTTGGGAGGGATTTAGAGGGAAGAGAGGAGAAGACCCATGTTTGGTACTAGAAAAAGAACGAAGTGGAGGTATTAAAATTGTGGGACCTACAGTAAAATAATTCTCCTAAAAAATAAGAACCTCAAATTTGTAGATTTGATTCATATATTAAAAATTTTAAATTCAATAATTAAATCACTAAATTTTGATATAAAACATAAATTATTGAACAAAATAAATTTATATAAATTTATTTATAAAATAAACAGATCTCTTCATATAATATATATATATATATATATATATATATATATATATATATATATATATATATATATATATATATATATATACTTATTTTAACCCTTGAGCTCTTTGTATACATCTCTCTTGCAGAAAATTTCGAATACCTAAAGGATGCACACTTAAAAAAATATAAATCAGTTACATGACTTACATCAATTAAAGATTAAATTATATTTAATTATTCGATGTCTTTTCTATGATTAAAATAGTCAAAGGGATATGATATTTGTCACGTGGAGATGAAAACTCAGATGTGCCATTTTCTATTTCATCGTTTATCGTGCTCGAAATCCAATTGGTCCTCAGGGATTGGGGCTTGGATATGGATTGGATAATAAACTATTCTGACAGAATTTTTTTATAGTAGCATTAGTTGATTTTTGGTGATATATTAACAGTGATTCTAATATTTAAAGTAGCGTTAGCTGAAAAAGATTAAACACGTGAAATTTTGAGGATTAAAAAAATTAATTTCTATGCAAAATAATTTTGTATTTTATATATAAATTCAAATACTTATATGAAAAGTTAACGTATTAAGAAGTATTATTTAAAAAGAGCATTTTAAGATTTTTTAAAATAATTTATTAACCTTGTATAAAAGTAATTATTAATGGCTACAAAAATATTGTGTTTCAATATAAATTGTTTATAATAAATATTAAATTTAAAATATATTTTGTATATTAAAACTTATGTGAGAGAAACTCTCGATCCTCAATAAGTAATATGATATAAATTTTTACCTTTTTCTTAGGTACATGTTCTAATCTTCTTTACATTATTTTTTTTTTTTTGGAAAATTGTCTTACAATATGCTTGAATTGGGAGAAATAATGTGAATTTGCAAGGAGACGAATGAAGGATGTGGGATAATGAAAAAAAACATTTGTAATTGATAAATTGAATCATGCATTCAAATTTCTCACTTCCTAAATTACGAAGGTTCAAGTAATAGTATATTTCAAATTTTGATGACAAATTATCTTCACTTGGGACTATATTTCTATGTTAGAGAGAAGTTGGAGAGAAGTTCTTTGAACCAAATCTTCTTCTCCTTTTATTTTCTATTGAGAACCCTTCTCTCTTCCTTTTTATTGTAGTTGATTCACTCTCTTAGTTGGAGAATTCGAGCTCCCAAAGTTGGAAGTCTCAAGTTGCAAGTTGTGTAGAAGTTTGTTTCTTTTCTTCTTCTCTTCTTGTTTCAAATCAACAAGGGGCAAAGGGAGTTTTCTTTAGTTATTCCTATGTATGTTGAATTTTTGGTGCCTATAATCATTAATCTAGGGTTGTTATTGTTTGAAATCATGAGTTGAAGATTGATGAAGTTGAGTTTTCTTGAAGTGTTGCTTATGAAGAATAGTTGATGGTTCTTGCACATTGTTGGTTGCATGTGCCTTTTGAAGTTGTTTTTGAGTTAAATATGTTGTGTGGATGTTGTATTATTTGTTGCATGTGGGTAAGTTTTTGGTTTTAAGGTGGATTGGGCGATTTTGAGTTATACATAAGTGCAAGAACTAGTGTTGTGTCGGGTGTGGTTTCAAGGTGTCAGGCATGGCTTCAACTAGTGGTTTTTTCCTTACTCAAACTGAGTGTATGTAACACCCAGTTTTTTTTATTTGATGGTATTTTCATAATTATTGATGGCATTTTTGTAATTTTAATAAAGGCATAAGGGTATTTCTGGGTGTTGGAACGGGCCGTTCCAAATGCAAAACGGACCGTTCCAAAAGAGGGAATATGCTTGTTTTTAAAGACCCAGAACGGGGCCTGGAACGGGCCGTTCTGGAAAGGAGAACGGGCCGTTCTGAAATCAGAACGGGCCGTTCTGCTGGGTTTTGAAACGGGACGTTCCGATTTTGGAACGGGCCGTTCCAGTTGTACATTTTGCACAGATTCGAAGGATTCGGAACGGGCCGTTCCGAATTCAATACGGGCCATTCCGAGTACACCAGTTTGCCTATAAATAGGAGGCAGGGGGTCAAAATTTTATACTGAAGTGAGAAGTGAAATCTTAGAGAGAGAGAGAGAGAGAGAGAGAGAGAGAGAGAAAGAGAAAGAAAGAAAGAAAGAGAGAGAAAGGGAAAGAAAAAGAGGGAATCCAGAGGAGGAAGCCCTGCCCAAGTTTCAACTCCTGCTTATCCAGGTAAGGGGGGGAGTGAGAACCTCGCTCAGGGGTGTGGGGATAATTGTTGGATAGTTGTTTGTCGGATTGGCCCTCAATCCCTTGCCGTTGTGCTGTCTTATTTTCTGTTTGCTCTACTTTATTTCTTGTTGGAAATAATAAATGATTATGTAATCTCAATCCCTTGCCGTTGTTCTGTTTGATTTTCTATTTACTCTACTTTGTTCTTTGTTGAAGGTGCCGTTGTTCTGTTTGATTTTCTATTTACTCTACTTTGTTCTTTGTTGAAGGTGTCGTTGTTCTGTTTGATTTTCTATTTACCCTATTTTGTTCTTTGTTGAAAGTGCCGTTGTTCTGTTTGATTTTCTATTTACTCTACTTTGTCCTTTGTTGAAAGTAATAAATGAATATGAAGTTAATGATATAAATAAATAAGTTTTAATATTAACAAGAATGCTCTCTGTGAATACCTGTGTGGACCTTATGAGGAGTATTGATGACATGACCTTGTGAAATATGGACAAAAGACATGAGACCTAAGAATGGACTATTGAGACAAGTTATGATTATGAGAATATGAAGAATAATGACATGATGTATTAAATGAAATTCTGTAATAAGTTAAATGTTGAGTCCATGAGATTATGAATGTATGACATGCATCATATGCATATATTACTCCAGGTGTGCTGCTGAGGCTGCATACCCACGATGTAACATGCTAATAAGGTGTACCGTATGGTCACCCACGATGTAATATGCTAATAAGGTGTACCGTATGGTCACCCACGATGTAATAAGGTGTACCTTATGGTCACCCACGATGTAACTTGCTAACGAGGTGTACCTTGGGGTCACCAGTGATGTAACTTGCTAACGAAGTGTACCTTAGGGTCACTAGTGATGTAACTTGCTAACGAGGTGTACCTTGGGGTCACCAGTGATGTAACTTGCTAACAAGGTGTACCTTAGGGTCACCAGTGATGTAACCAGGTGTACCTTTGGGTCACCAGTGATGATATGTGAAACTTCCTTATGGCGCCACATGCATGCATTTATGAGTCGAGTTCATGACATCATTGTATGACAAATGAGTATATATGTGATATTGATGATGTATGTGTATTGTTTATATGTGACTTATATTTGTTGTGTGTGTGTGGGTGCTATCTAACCTTTATTTCTGCACCTGAAACTGAGTGAGATGTTTCTCACTCCCTTGTTGTTTTTGTATGTGTTTAAATTATGTTGCAGGTGATCAACATCATGAGGATGTTGGTGATGAGGCTTAAGGCTTCAGTTGGGCGTGCTCTGATAGGATGTGACATCGGGGCATAGTTAGCTTAGTTTAATATGTTATTATTTTAATAACTTTAGTTTCTCTTCTTTTGTAATTTCTAACGAAGAGACAACGTAGATAAAGTTTATAATTCAAGAAAAATGTATGTTAAGAATTGTAATTTAAACGTTCTTGATAAAAGACCAAAATGTGCATCTTTGTTATATTTTTATTACATGATTTGGGAGTATAAATGAATCCCTAACCAGGAGGTACTGCCACCTTTACTGGAGTTAATTTATATTTCCTTTATTATTATTTGTATATATATGATTTCTTGTTGTATTGAAAATCTTAACTTCTTTTCTTTTATAATTTCTACACTGGAGTTATGATTTATGAGTTACGAATGTGAATCTTCTACCTTGTGATATTTGAAATATTTGTCAACTATGAAAGATTTTATTTACCCAAAAAGAAGAAAAGAAAAATTTTAGTGTTACATTTGTTGTATATTAATAATGGGGTAGAGGGTGTCACAGTGTAGGATTGGTAGCACTAGGTGTGAGGAGAAAGAACCATCTCAGGTTAAAATCACGTTGAGCGTAATTTGAACGACGTCATACATAAGGAAATAGAATCGTCTCAGGTTAAAATTACATTAAGCGCCAAATGAGTGATGTCAGGTGTGGAACAAGTTTAAGCCCTTTGCTTGATTTGGGCCAAATGTGGGTTTCACCATAATAGGTACGAGAAAGTGAGACACTCTTTGCCTCATTCACATTGGATGCGGGTAGTTTGGTGTTAGGTGTGGGCAAGATAGGAAACCCCCTACCTCAATGGTGTTGGGCATCCAAGGAATGGCATTGAGTGCGAGTTGCATAATTTTGATGAGATGTTTTAGTTGTTTTATGAATGAAGGGTGATCAAATGTTATAGTTGATTTAGTTGTTAAGTTAATGGGCATGTGACAATGATATATGTCATTGTTGAAATACATAAAAACTAGAGAAAAGTAAAAAGGTGTTTTAGAAATTAAAATATTTTATTATGGATATAAGTTGTGGTGCTTTAGAAGTCCAGTTGAAACCCTTTAGTAAGTAAGACGAATTTTGAATGGGTAGTTATTTTTAAGTTGTTTCCTCTAGGTTTTATGTGGTTTTCGTATATGGACAAGGTCGAGACATACATCTATAAAGCGACCAACCGACGAGTTGCATAATTTTGATGAGATGTTTTAGTTGTTTTATGAATGAAGGGTGATCAAATGTTATAGTTGATTTAGTTGTTAAGTTAATGGGCATGTGACAATGATATATGTCATTGTTGAAATACATAAAAACTAGAGAAAAGTAAAAAGGTGTTTTAGAAATTAAAATATTTTATTGTGGATATAAGTTGTGGTGCTTTAGAAGTCCAGTTGAAACCCTTTAGTAAGTAAGACGAATTTTGAATGGGTAGTTATTTTTAAGTTGTTTCCTCTAGGTTTTATGTGGTTTTCGTATATGGACAAGGTCGAGACATACATCTATAAAGCGACCAACCGACGAGTTGCATAATTTTGATGAGATGTTTTAGTTGTTTTATGAATGAAGGGTGATCAAATGTTATAGTTGATTTAGTTGTTAAGTTAATGGGCATGTGACAATGATATATGTCATTGTTGAAATACATAAAAACTAGAGAAAAGTAAAAAGGTGTTTTAGAAATTAAAATATTTTATTGTGGATGTAAGTTGTGGTGCTTTAGAAGTCCAGTTGAAACCCTTTAGTAAGTAAGACGAATTTTGAATGGGTAGTTATTTTTAAGTTGTTTCCTCTAGGTTTTATGTGGTTTTCGTATATGGACAAGGTCGATACATACATCTATAAAGCGAGCAACCGAGTATTGGAAAAGCATAATATTTGAAAGGTAGTTGATGGACTAATCCCATAAAAGGCTGTGTTGCAAGTTAATGTCGTGGTAAACTCATACCTAAACTCTAACAGTAATACTAGACTTTATAGTTTAAGTGGCGAAACCTGAGAAATCAAATTAAGTTGTTAAACATGTTCTCTAAAAGGCTTGAAGTTGTCTATACTTGACCTAGTTGCGATTGGTCAAACGTTGTGGTTCAATAGGATTTAGTTACTTAACCTGCTCACCTCTATTGTAGGAAATTTCCTTAGTTGATAAGTGTGATGATGCATTTGTTGTATATTATTGTTATGATGAACATGTTGTTGATATGAAGTTGTTACGCTATTCTATGTTGTAAGTTGTATGTGTTGTATTATTGATAAGTTAAAGGTTATGATGTTAAGTTGTTGTGAGTATTGATTCAATTGTCTATGTTGTTTCATCGCAAATTGTTTAATTGTGGTTATTATGTTGATTTTTTTGTAACTTTATCCTTCTTTTTCTTGTAGTTGAAATTGTGATAATCATACTTGGTATGTAAGTAAGGTAGGATTAACAAGATTTGCTTATTTGGATGTTGGAAGGTCATGCTAGAGATGACCGAAGTTTTGTGGTGACATTGCTCTTATGTAATTTTGGGTTGTATAAAGGTGTTGACCAATGATAGGGTTATTTTGCTTATAGTTGTGTAATTATGTCACTAATATGTGTGTACAAGGTATATGTACAACCCCAAGAGGGGATTTATGTTTTTAGTGGTTTTATTTAACACCCTATACATGTGTAGATTACATAATTAACCTAATAATTGTTGGCATGATAACTCTAGGTTAGTTGTATGTTGTTTAACCTTTCCATTGTATAGTAAGTGTAAAACTTATCAAGTCATTACACTTTTATGGTATCAGAGTTGGTTAGGTCTCTTAGGTACATTCTATGGGTGTGGACTTGTTGGGCTTCTGTTGTGTGGTTGTTAAGTTGTAGATGTTGTGTTCTAGTTGTTGTTGTTTGTTAAATGTTACTTTATAGATTTATTAATCTTTGTAGAAGATGGTTAGGCCACAAAACGATCAGATAGCTCAAGTTATGGAGATGATGGTCATGACTATGTTATAACAGAATGCCTACTTTGTTCCAACAGAGGTGAACAAAGTTGCAATTGAGGTAGCAAGACTAGTGGGGTTGTAGGAGAATAAGAACCTGACAGAGGTATATAATTAAGATAATTAAAAAAATTAAGAGTACATCAAAATTTGGTAATATTCAATTAAGACGATCATAATTTTATTTAAGAGTATAATAAAATTTAGTGATAATCAATTAAGAATTTTTTTTTTCAGTTAACAAAAGTTTGTTGGTATTTAACAACATAGATATTTCAATTAATTATTTTGAATGATGAGTTTTGAGAAATTTTTGACTATGACTTTTTTCCCTTTTATTTCTCCTTTTATTTATTTATTCTCTCTCTCTCTCTCCCCCCTGTCCCATCTTCTCTTTTCCTTATCTCTTTCTCTTATCTTCTTTGTTTCATATTCTCTTTATCTTTCTATTCATCATTTTCATTTACTTCTTGTTATTTTTTTTCTTCTATATTTTTTTTTATCTATCAATAATGATGTATAATTTATCAATATTTTATAATTATTAAATATTTAAAGTTTTTTAATTATTAAGTATTATCTAATGTTAATTCTTTTTTATATTATTAAAATTTAGCTACCACTTATTTTCAATAAAATTTAATATTTAAATATTAAAATTTTAAACTTATACTATAAAATAATTTTTGTATATGGCAAAAATTTAGTATTTGAATTTTAAAAAAATTGAATTAAATTATTTAATTAAAATAATTAAAATTTTAAGTATTTTAACTTTTAAATTTCTTCAATCCAAAAATAATTTAAGTGAAAATTTTAAAATACCTATAAAAGTAGAACCTTCAAAATGTATGATTATGAGAATAAAAGTTTCACTATTAAAGTTATACGCAATATCAACTTGAATATAATTAAAATATTATGGGCGTGTATAACTTTAAAGAAATAATTTATTTTTAATAATTTTACATATAACTAGTATTTTAATATGTGCATAAATATTTATTATAAGTAACTAAAGATTATAATAAATTATATATACAAATAAATATTATGTTTGAATATATAAATTATAATTAAAGCTTATAAAATAAATACTTTTAAATATATAAATTATATTTAAAATTGTTGAGCTTAGGGGAGCTGAAGACTTTAAGAGTTTTGATGATCATAACAACTTGGAGACAACAAGTGTACAACAACAACATTGAACACAAAAACAAAGTCAAGGAAGAGTCAAGAAAAATACCTTAAAGTATAGCTATGTAATAGAGCGTAGGAAGCAAATTGTTATAAATGAATTGTTATATTTGTGTCTGTGTGTGCTTTGTGCATTGAGCAAATCTTGTCTAGAATCAAGTAGGGAGTAGATGATGATGAGTTAAACATTGGAAAATTATTTTGAGACTTAAAATGAAGTTTTAAGAACTGAATCAAAATAATCGATTATTGTTAAATATAATCGATTATTTCAGCAAGTGGGCTAAGTGGAATGCCTTGTTGTAATAATCGATTATTTGCCAAAATAATCGATTATTTCAGGAACAACTCTCTGGAATAATCGATTATCCATCTAAATAATCGATTAAATTGTTCTTGATTGATTTCCAGAAATCTGAAGAACAAAGTAATCGATTATTCTTTAAAATAATCGATTATCTCGGTTTGAATTTTTATAAATAGTTTGAACTCTTTTGAAACTTCATAACATTGAGTAAAAACTGATAATCAACTGGTAAAAACGTTTTAGAGAGTCTGTGTGACATCTTGGAGAGTTTTCTTTGTGAAATCCAAGAGAAAAACGTTTGTGAAAAGCTTGTGAGGAAATCATCATCATCATCATACTCTTGAAAGAGGAAGACAAAGATTTGTTCAAGAATTCCAGGTGAATTCGTTTCATTTTATTCTTTGTGAATCTTTGTGAAAAATCTTGAGAAGGGTTTCTCAAGTGGTGAAGTTTCTTGTAGTGGGTTCTACAAGGGTTACTTTCTTGGGGTCAAGAAAGTGGTTATCTTTTTGTAGTGAAGTATATGCATGTGTGTGTGCTTGTAAACCTTCTTGCTAAAAGATAGTGGATCAAATCTTAATCAGGTGGTGATTAAGGATTGGATGTAGGTCACATGTGGAGTGGTTGAACCAGTATAAAAGACTTGTGCAATCTTCTTCAACCTTATCTCTTATTTTGTAATTTCTTGGTTGTGCTTTAAAGAAGATAAAACTTGATTAACATGTGTATGTGAATTTTGATGGTTTAAATCTATAATTGGATATTATATTTGAACCTCATTGTCTTGTAATCAAGTTGCACATTGCATTCATATCATTGTAACAAGTCTTTAAGAGTGCTTCATTTGAAAATTCTGTCATAGAAAAGTTTTGATTGAATTTACGATCCAAAAACTCTGATAAATTTTTTAAAGGGTCATTGAATCCAATTCACCCCCCCTCTTGGATTGGGCCATTCTTTTCTAACAAAAATTTATAATAAATAATTTATATTATAATAAATATATTTAATTATTGATAATTTATTTTAAAAATATTAAAATTTAATTTATAAATAATTATATAAATAAAAATCAAATTAGATAAAAAGTTAAAAAAATTCTAAAACTTTCTTATTAAAGAAAAATCTCTAAAAATGTTTTCCTACAATATAGAAATTTATAGGATTAATTTTAAAGAAAAAAAATAAAAAATCATCAAATCAAATAGACTTGATACCCTTTTATGCTTGTCCAACATGATCTGCATTAAGGAAAATTGATCCTTTTCGGACCTTGAATAAAAGGTCTAACTTGACTTAAGCTAATAAGTTAAAAATGTGAGTATATCTTTAACATATTGTTTAAATTCAACGGTGTGAATGAAAAAATATCCTTAAAAACTTGTTGGGATAAAATTTCTTAAGCCAAATAGAAATTTTCCATTAATAAAAAAAATATGAACCGTTGTCTCAGATTACAGAGTTAATGATAATAACACGTACCTGTATCCATTAACGTTGATCAAAAGGTTGCAGCGGAATAGTCTTTTGGTGCAATGATCTTCCTCAGCCAAATCACTGGATTCCTTGATGGGATTTGATGTTACTCTTCTGATGGGGAGACAGAGAGACGTGTGTTTCTGATTTGGCATATCGGGAACCATGACCATCTTTATGATTTTAAACCTATTAAGGTTCCCATTAACCCCTAACGGGCCAAATCTGGTTTCCACTTATTTGGGCCCATATCAGTTTTTCTTGTTGGCAGTCTAAAGGCTCACTAAAATTAGATCACTTTTATTGAGCCCAAATAAATGTAAATAACTAATATAAATACTACAAATAATATATGTAGCCCACAATATTTATTAGAAATAAAATTTCTAACAATCTCCCACTTGGGCTTCATATTCATTTAAGTATTTATATCACAAAATTCTTTAGCCGCGCAACCGTATGCTATTTACTTTTAGACTCCCCTTAAACAATCTGGTCCATCTCATACAACAACAAGGAACCACTGTAGCTTTCATCATTATCTAATGTGACTAAACCACAATGATCACCACAATTGTATGCACTCAATGACATAGATCAAATATGGATAAGTGGCATGGAAATTACATGCAACGTGATCTTAATCATGTCTATTTCCAACTGGTCCAAACTTTATTCTTTATAAAGATCCATTCAAAATGCAATATATATATATTGCACAAAAACAAGCTCAGAATAAAATTATGAACATCAACTTTATTTCTGTAGAAAATCCAAATAATACAAATATCTGGAAAAATTAAAAAAATAAAGAAGACACAAAACATAAATGAGACTCCCACTAAACTAAGATACTATAAGGAATTACACCCATATGAGCAGTGTGCTCATGAAAGACTTTAGGCACCAAACCCTTAGTAAGTAGATCAGCTAGCATAAAATTAGTCCCTATATGTTCTATAGAAATTTGCTTATTCTGAACTCTTTCCTTAACAACCAGAAACTTTATATCAATGAATTTTGACTTGGTTGTACTCCTATTGTTATTGGAATAAAGAACTGCAGAGTTATTATCACAATAGATTTTCAATGGCCTTTCAATGCCATTAACCACACGTAAATTAGTGATAAAATTTCGCAGCCATATCCCATGGTTGGATGCCTCAAAACAAGCAATGAACTCCGCAGCCATGGTTGATGAAGCTATAATAGTCTGTTTAACAGACTTCCAAGAGATAGCTCCTCCAGCCAACATAAAGATGTATCCAGATGTGGAGCGTTTACTGTCTTGACATCCGGCAAAATCAGAGTCTGAGTATCCAATGATCTCTAAACTGTCAGACTTCTGATAAGTGAGCATATATCCTTTTGTTCTCTTCAAATAGCGCATTACACGCTTTACTGCTTTCCAATGCTGCATCCCAGCATTACTTAAGTATCTGCCCAAAACTCCCACTATAAATGCAATATCGGGACGAGTACAAACTTGAGCATACATTAGACTTCCCATAGCTGAAGCATAGGGAATCTTTTGCATCTCATTTCTTTCAAGGTCATTATTAGGGCATTGTTTGAGGCTAAATTTGTCTCCCTTGGCTATAGGGGTATCTCCTGGTTTACTATCTTTCATGTCGAATCTATCTAAAACTTTATCAATATAGTTCTCTTGTGATAACCTTATGATACCATGAGAACGATCTCTTAGTATCTTAATACCTAATACAAAATAGGCTTCACCAAGATCTTTCATTTCAAAATTCTTTGTTAAAAATCTCTTGGTTTCGTGCAATAAGCCTATATCGCTGCTGACAAGCAGTATATCATCGACATATAACACCAAGAATATATATTTACTCCCACTAAACTTATGATAAACACAATCATCAACTATATTTGCCTCAAAACCATATGAGGTAATAACTTGATGGAACTTGTGATACCATTGACGGGAAGCTTGTTTGAGACCATAGATGGATTTCTTTAGTTTGCATACCATGGACTTTGAGTCACCGGACACAAAATTTTCTGGTTGCATCATATAAATCGTTTCTTCAATGTCACCATTTAGAAACGCAGTTTTAACATCCATCTGATGGAGCTCTAAATCATAATGAGCTACGAGTGCCATTATTATTCTAAAAGAATCCTTTGAAGAAACCGGAGAAAATGTTTCTTTGTAATCAATGCTTTCCTTTTGAGTGAAAACTTTAGCAACTAAACGAGCCTTATATCTCTCGATATTACCTTTTGAATCCCTCTTGGTTTTAAGTATCCATTTACAACCAATAGGTTTCACACCTTCAGGTAATTCAACGAGATCCCAAACATCGTTGTCTTGCATAGATTTCATCTCATCCTTCATGGCATCAATCCACTTTTGAGAGCTAGAACTTTGCATAGCTTGATAGAAGTTGATTGGATCATCCTCTGTTAAGCCAATACCATCCTCATGTTCTTGAAGAAACACAATGTAATCATCTGGAATTGCACTTTTCCTTTCTCTAGTGGATCTCCTTAATGGCACTTCTTGAAATTGTTGAGCTTGCTCTATAGGTATTTGAGGGAGAACCTCAATATTGTCTTGTGTAGGGACAATGTCAAGAATAACTCCATGATTGTCACCTATTACTGGGGTAGGTACTGGAATAGTAATAGGCACGAGGACTTGATCACTGTCAATGACAGGTTCTTCCTCAAAGACAACATTTCTTATGTTCTCTTCCTTCCCAAACTCAACATCCTCAAGGAATCTTGCATTCCCCGTCTCAAAGAATGATCTAGTAGTGGGATTGTAAAATTTATAGCCCTGAGAGCGTTCAGGATAACCAACAAAATAACAGCTAACAGTCCTTGACTCCAGCTTACTTTCATGCGGCCTATAAGGACGCGCTTCAACCGGACAACCCCAAATGTGTAAATGTTTTAGACTTGGCCTTTTACCCGTCCATAGCTCATAAGGAGTTTTGTTAACTGCTTTACTTGGTACCCTATTTAGGATGTAGACTGCAGTCTTAAGCGCTTCTCCCCACAATGACTCTGGTAAGGAAGAATGACTAATCATACTTCTCACCATATTCTTAAGAGTCATGTTTCTACGTTCTGCAACACCGTTCATGCTTGGTTTCCCAGGCATAGTATACTGAGGAACGATGCCACATTCCCTTAGGAAAAGCGCAAAAGGCCCTGGACGTTGTTCACCTGATCCGTCATATCTACCGTAATATTCACCACCACGATCAGATTTGACGGCCTTAATTTTCTTTCCAAGTTTGAAGCTCAACTTCAACTTTAAAAGATTTGAAAACATCTAGGGATTGAGACTTCTCATGAATTAAAAATAGGTAGCCGTACCTTGAATAATCATCTATGAACGTAATGAAATATTGTTGCCCATTCCAAGATGCCGTAGGGAATGGTCCACAAATATCTGTGTGAATTAATTCTAAAACGTCCTTAGCCCTTTTGACACCTAATTTTCTAAAATTTGTTTGTTTACCCTTAATACATTCAACGCAAACCTCAAAGTTTGACAAGTCAAAGGGTTCAAGAATCTCATCCGACACAAGCCTCTGAATTCTCTGTTTAGAGATATGGCCTAAACGCTTATGCCATAAAGTGGCTGAGTTCTCATTTATTTTACGCTTCGTACCACGAGAATCAATGTTAAAATTTTCTTTATTGGAACTAACTACATCTAGTAAGTATAAATTATCAATTAAAGAACCAGAACCAACAACATTTGAATTTTGATAGAGGCTAAATTTATTATTTCCAAATGAACAAGAAAAACCAAATTTGTCCAAACTAGAAACAGAAATTAAATTCCGCCTAAAAGACGGTACAACAAAAGTCTCAAATAAATCCAAATGAAATCCAGTTTTTAACTGTAATCTAAATGTTCCAACAGCCTCCACTGTGACCTTGTTGCCATCACCCACATATATAAATCTTTCATTATCACTTGACGGTCGGCTTCAAAGGCAACCCTGCATGGATACACTAATGTGAGTAGTAGCACCAGAATCTACCCACCAAGTATCACGTGGTACAAAAGCTAAATTAACTTCAGAACAAACAAAAGAGAGAAAATTACCTTTCTTTACACGCCAAGAGGCGTACTTGGGACACTCTTTCTTCATGTGCCCAGGCTTCTTGCAGAAGAAGCAAGTAGGTGTGTTCTCATCCTTTTTGAATTTCTTTAGTTGAGAAGTCCTTTCTACAACATCCTTATTATTCTTTCTCTTCCTATTCTGAGAGCGTGACGCTAAATGAGCACTTTCAGTCTTTTCTCTTTGCTGCCTTTCCTCCTCTTGCACATAGAGAGAAATCAATTCATTCAAGGTCCATTTATATTTCTGAGTATTATAACTCACCTTGAATTGTCCAAAGTGTGTAAGAAGAGAAATCAAAACTAGATGCACGAGCAAGTCATCAGACAACTCTAACTTTAGTGCTTTTAGTTTTGACGCGAGATTAGACATTTCCATAATGTACTCCCTTATGTTTCTTTTACCTTTGTATCTCATAGAGATAAGTTTAGCAAGCAAACTGCTTGCATCAGCTTTCTCATTACTGGTGAAATACTGCTCAACAGCATCAAGGAAACCTTTAGCATTTTGGCTTTCAGAAATAGAGCCCCGAAAAACTTCTGGAACAGATCGCTTCATGATCATCAAACACATTCGGTTTGAGCGTTCCCACTTTTCAACCTTATCCTCATCCGAGTTTTCCGGATTTGGAGTGGGTTTCTCAGCCTGAAGTGCAAGATCAAGATCCATGCAGCCAAGAATTATCTCAACTGCTTCCTTCCTGGCCTTAAAGTTTGTCCCATTAAGCATAGGTATACAATTAATTTGAGCAGATAAGTTAACAGCACTAGCAACAACAACTGTAATAGAACATAAAAAAAATTTAATTTAATTACATGCTCACAATAAAATAGAATAAACAAAACATGCAGATTATTTACATAATAGACCCATTACAAGATACCGAGCACAACATTAATTCTTTGTCTTTGGACATACAAATTAACTTGTTAGTGGTACTCTCAATGCAACGATCAAATATTGACAATTAATTCTGTCAAATAATAGCCTTTCTTTGGACCGACTATTATTCACATGATTGTAACTTTATAATTGTCACATATTTATCATCACAGGCATGTTATTATTTGGCCAAATTGTGTCTTCCTTTGGGATGAGCACAAATCGCATAAATAATCTCATACTAACATCTATTGTAATTTTTAATCAAATTAATTTCTATAATAGGGATTGCTTTGGCAATATATTACATTAATTTATTTAATTAAAAATTACCAAACAAATTAATTAATAAAGAGGGTCTATAATCTGCCAACATTCGCACTCAAATTTGATATATATAAAAAAAATATCAATTTAAATTTGAACATAATATCAATCAAATTTCAAGAAAATAATTCTTACGCGAATGCCATTAAAAAAAATGATAATGTGGAATTCAATATATATTAATTATATAATTTTCCCAAATATCATTTAATATAACAACAATGATTTTGACAAAAAAAACAAAAATTCCCACTTCTAGTGGTACTCAAAGGATCAAACACAATATTATTTTTCCACTTCCGGTGAGAAAAATATTCTTTTATTTCATTGTTGCACAATTAACTCACTTCTGGTGAGAAAATGTTTCTTTATTGCATTATTGCACAATTAACTCACTTCTGGTGAGAAAATATTCATTTATTGCATTTTTGCACAATTAACTCACTTCTGGTGAGAAAATATTTCTTTATTGCATTGTTGCACAATTAACTCACTTCTGGTGAGAAAATATTCCTTTATTGCATTTTTGCACAATTAACTCACTTCCGGTGAGAAAATTAAAAATTCAAAAAATTTCTACATTTGACAATGTCTTCAGGATCATTGCAAAATTGTTACATATACAAATTTATAACATTCACAGAAAATTATACAATTTCACAAAAATTCTCTTTAATAAAAATTCAATTTTTAATCGATCTCTTTATCCGTATAATCAATTAAACCAAATTGAAGAAGAAGAAAAAAATGACCAACGCATTCAAATACACGTATTATCAATGAAGAGAGAAAAAAAATTGTAACAATACGCTTTAGAACCCCATAACCTAATAACAACGGCGGCTCTGATACCACTTGTTGGGATAAAATTTCTTAAGCCAAATAGAAATTTTCCATTAATAAAAAAAATATGAACCGTTGTCTCAAATTACAGAGTTAATAATAATAACACGTACCTGTATCCATTAACGTCGATCAAAAGGTTGCAGCGGAATAGTCTTTTGGTGCAATGATCTTCCTCAGCCAAATCACTGGATTCCTTGATGGGACTTGATGTTACTCTTCTGATGGGGAGACAGAGAGACGTGTGTTTCTGATTTGGCATATCGGGTCTTTATGATTTTAAACCTATTAGGGTTCTCATTAATCCCTAACGGGCCAAATCTGGTTTCCACTTATTTGGGCCCATATTAGTTTTTCCTGTTGGCAGTATAAAGGCTCACTAAAATTAGATCACTTTTATTGAGCCCAACTAAGGGGGGTGTATTGGTTTAGGATTTTGTAGGATTTTAAAAGACTTTTTTTGAGTAAAAAAGTCCATTGGTATTCAATCAGGATTTTATGTCACTTAAAAACAATCCAGTGGTATTCAATCTGGATTTTCAAGATTTTTTAAAGAGTCCATTAAAATCCATTGGTATTCATTTGAGATTTTTTGCAACTTAAAAACAATCTATTGATATTCAAAAATATAAGGATTTTAAAGGATTGTTGTGTGAGAGGGATTTTGAAGGACTTTCTAGTGTTATCTATAAATACCAAATTCATAAAACAATCCCATCCAAACCCATCGGATTTTGAAGGATTGTTTGAAGTGACTTTTCAAGAATTTTCAAGTGAGTTTTTCATCTTTCTTTTTTATGCTGTTGTCTTCTCCATTTTTTCTCTGCTAAAAATACTACACTATTGTTCATTGCTCATATATAATATTGCAATACTGTTCTCATCCCATTTTCCTATTTTGTGAAACTCCGATATGTAAATGATAGTGTCATTGACTTGCTCTATTTTTCTGTTCGTTCTCTTTAATTGACTTGCTTTATTTTATTCTGTGTAGTTGAATTTGTTCCTTTATATAACACAAAAAAATGCTTGAAATTTCAACTTTTAAGTGGTAATTTTTTTTATAACACACGTCAAGAAAAGAAAAAGGTGAAAGATGAAATTGATATCATAATCTCTACAATATATATATATATATATATATATATATAAAAGATGAATTTGTTAGGGTTTCTGTGAGTAGAATGAGATGAAAATGGATCTTAGTTGGGGAAAGAACCCTCTCAGCATAAAAACTGCAATCTCTCTTCTTCCCTTAAGTTTGTTACTCTTATCCCTCCTCCCTTTATGACTCAACAATTATTTTATTTTTTTTACTATGAATTTTTTTATATTTTTATATTGTGAAATTAGGACTTTTTATATTTTAAAAAAAGAAAATTAACATAAGACATTGCAGTATCTAATTTTTTAGGGTTTAAGATTTATGCCTTCATTAGCTTATTTTTTAAAAAAGAAAATATTGTTAAAATATTTGTTAAAATAATTTACATTTATAAATATCGTTAAAAATATATAACTAAAATAATATATATATATATATATATATATATATATTCTATATCTAAATTCTTATTCTTTAAATAATAATAATAATAATAATTATAATTATTATTATACTAATATTATATATATTGCATATGTAATTAGGTAAATATTTTTTGGTAGATTGTGGATTTCCTAATCGACACCAATTTTTAGCTCCATTTCGAGGTGTAAGATATCATCTACAAGATTTTGCAAGTTAGGGTAATGACCTTGAAAATGAGAAAGAATTGTTCAATCTTCGTCATGCGTCTTTAAAGAATGTGATCGAGAGAATATTTGGTATTTTTAAATCAAGGTTCACAATTTTTAAGTTAGCACCTCCATTTTTATTTAAGACACAAGTAGAACTTGTGTTAGTATGTGCAGCACTACATAACTTTCTATGTAAAGAATGTCGTTCCGATGAATTTTCAATTGAACCGGTGGATGAACCTTCATCTTCAATGTTACCAGTTAATGAAGATCATACTTTTGAGCCTATTATTCAAATCCAGGAGTAAGAGCAAAAAGATGTTAATGCTTGAAGGATTAGTATAGCTATGAATATGTGGGTGAATGCTATTTAAGAGGATAGAATATTATGGAGAATTATCATTATTATTATTTATCTAGACATTATTATTTTTTTATTATTTTTGTTTTTTACTCTTTTTAAATTTCAATGTATGAATTTTTTTTTATAAATCTTATCAAATGTAAAAAATCCACGAAAATTCTACAAAATCCCACAGAATCCATTAAAATCCTGATTTAAAAGTCTTGCAAAATCCATTAAAATCCTGATTTTAAGTCTTGTAGAATCTTGCAAAATCTTAAAAGTCATGAAAATCCTGCAAAGTCTTTTAAAATCCGCAGGATTTTTTTTAACTAAAAAAGTCTGTTAAAATCCTAATCCAATACACCCCCCTAAATGTAAATAACTAATATAAATACTACAAATAATATATGTAGCCCACAATATTTATTAGAAATAAAATTTCTAACAAAACTATGTATAAAGAAATAAATTTTAAAAGATATAAAACTACGATCAATTATTTATTAAAAATTGTATTAAAAGTTAGAAATATAAAACTATTTTTTATTGGTTGTAAAAGGTGTTAATCTTGGTTGGCTGCAGGGGCTACAAAGATAATTTGGACTCCCTGTCCCAGAACCGAGCAAACTTAATCTTAATTTTTGATCTTGATCGGTTTGATTTGATTTAAATTGACTAAAAAAAGTTTAATATTCAAACCAAATCAGTTAAATTAAATATGATTACCTCGAATTAGATTTTATTCAAAACTTAAACAAAATAAACTCATGAACATTCTAAAGCTTACATTTATCAATTAATTAAAGTTGATGACAATTGACAAAGAATTGTTAATCTTAATTTAATCTTTGCTGGTCACGGTAAAAATGAATATTGGGTTATTGTAATACCAATGGTTCAAATCATTATGCCCATGACAGATACTATGATAGACCAAATAGAAATGAGAATTGGAGTAATATATAAAAATACAAATATTAGGTTTGAATTCTGATCTTGACAGATTGATTAAAAAGAATATTTATTTCTGTTAAAAAAAAATTTTATTCCCAATTGCCGCCCAAAAATAAGGTAATCTCTATGCATTAACTTTATTCTTAAAACGAACCTTATCCAAAACCAAGAATAAATTAATGTAACCAATGTGTGTTTTGTATTTTTCTCATCCATTAAAAAGAATCACGTTTCAAATCATATTTGGTATTGTTTCTAAAATAATTATTATCAAAATTAACAAACCTACTATATCTTACTATTTATTATTTTATTATATATAGTAGTTTATAATTAAATGATAATATAAAAACATTTTATATCATTAATGACTATTGATTCGTTCGCTTAAATGTTAATTTTCAACTAAGGAATTAGATTATTAGAAGAATAAAACAGAAACTATTATTTTTTTCTGAATAAAAAAAAAATCACGTTTAAAACAATAGTACAAAAACCCATCAATTCATTAGTACAAAATTATCTTTTATTATTCTGTGTATCTTTTTTCCATTGAATTAAAGCCTAATCCTGATTGTAGTTTGAAATTATTGTTAGCTCGAAGAATTTTTTGTATAAGATAGTGATCCAATTCGATGATTTTTTCTTTCATACGATAGAAATTAAATACATACCTAACTAAATACATTCTCCTCAAAATAGATCAGTGACAAATTATATTTTTTTATTCATTAAAATTATAATAATGATAATATAATTATAATTTAAGATATTATGACATTATTCTAATATCTACCACTTGATTTGAAGTGTTTTAAATGTACGCAATTATATAAAGTTTAAATTTGTATTTTTTTATCGATAAAAAAGATTATAATAATGATAACTAAGTTGACTCCAGTGATTTGTTTAAATTTAAAGGCACACAATTATATTATATACTTAATTTAATTTTTATTATAAGACACAATTTAAAAAAGTAATGATATTTTTTATAATAAATTTTACAATTTTAATAAAATATTAATTCTATTATATACAGAAACACAAAATATTATGAGTGGTAAGGATAAGGATCTGATTAAGATGAATGTTAGAAATGTTAGAGATTTGGTGTTGTGTGTGTGACGCGGTAGATGGTAGTGACTGCTCTGTAGAAGAGCACGCACCCTATTCATTCATTCATACTATATAGTAGAAGAAGAACTACTCTGTCCCGTGCGAAACACTTCATCATATCATAAATTCGCACTTTCTAGAAACCAAACCCAAGTCTCCTCTTCCCATATTTCTCTTTTCTTTTCTTCTCTCCATCTCCCTCGTTTTTCTTTCCTCCACCGTCACACAAATCTTCAACCTATACAAGCACGGGATTCCCTTCAAACTAATCTAAAATAATAAAAAAATATTCTCTCATTTTCTCTCTTTTAATTCTGGCCTTACTTTGTTTGCTGCTCTTGTTTGTTGGTTTAAGGTTAAAGCGTCAGCGTGTTGTCTTTTCTTAAGTGTTCAACAAAGCAGCGTGAGTTTCAGTTTGAGTTTTCTTCAAGACTTGCTTTAACCACCAAAGAGAGAGAGAGATAGTTGCCATTGTTTGTTTACGTAAGTCACTTGTGAAAACAGAGTGGATAAAGATACAGCTAGCTTCAGGTTTTTCCGGGGATAAATCGGTGTTTCAACGCTAAAAATAACTAAACTAAACTTTGACTCTTCGCTGTTGGGCTAATTTACGTTTCAATTCTCTTTCTTCTTCCTTCAAGGAGTAAAGAAAAACCCAATAGTTTAATTTCTCAAGTTCTTTCTTTTTCCGACCCTTTGTATTTTTCCCCTCATCTGGGTTCTCATTGTAACGTTTGGGTGAAACTTAAACGAGAAGCTGAAAAGTGAAGGCCCTTCCCTCTCTTTTCTCTGACACCATGATTTTCGATAAAGGGTCAATGCAATCCAAGTCCAACCTTGACTGCTTCCTCCGCCGTACGACACCTGTTGTGCCCTCTCAGTTTCTCCCCAAGGTTTTACTTTTGTCTTTATTTTGTGAATTTTTCTTTCATTGTGTTTTGGGTTCCCTCAGATTGTTTGATCCCATGTTTTTTTCTTTCTTTTGTTGTGTTTTCGTTAACAGCACGAGATTCGAAACCTTAACCGTTTGTGGCACCCGTGGGAGAGAGAAGCGGTTGAGTACTTCACTTTGAGCGATCTCTGGAATCGCTTCCATGAATGGAGTGCTTATGGAGCTGGAGTTCCCATCTCCTTGTCCAATAGGGAGACACTTGTTCAGTACTATGTTCCTTACCTCTCTGCAATTCAAATATTCACCAGCAACACTTTCAGGTATGTTATGCCCATGCACATGAAGATATATAATACCAGTGCTGGGATTTTGGGGTTGTTCAATTGTTCTACTTGGAGAGATTAGTTTCGGAGTCTTTTGTATGGTATAATATCTGTTGGAAGAAGTCAGTCTCTTAAATCTATCAGTACTTCGAGAGATTAGTTTCTGCCTCTTTATCAGGAGATATGTCAATTTTAATGTTTTGTGACCAAATGGGGCTAGTTGGTGTTACTCTGAATGTTTATTATGGCCAATATTATATTATGCTTGTGAATTAGTTGTGATTTTGTAAATCATGTTGAGCATGGTTTTTGGATTGATGATTGGTTGTGGTAAATAGTAATATCAATCTTTGATTGAATGGGAACATGATGCGCAGATTTGAATTGAATTGGGTGTTTGTTTTCAGGGAAGAGACTGAGTCGGGTGAGTGTGAGACAAGGGATTCGTACAGCGATTCGTACAGTGAAGAGAGCGAGTGTGATAAGCTGTGGAGGTGGGATGGAAGTTCATCAGAAGAGGGAGGATCAGAGCATGATTCTCTTTGTCATATGAATGACCGATTGGGACACCTGTATTTTCAGTATTTCGAGAGATCAACTCCATATGGAAGAGTCCCTCTAATGGATAAGGTGCGTTGTTTTCTTCTTGTTGGTCATTTCTGACTTTTGCATCCCTTTTTTGGTTGCTTATTTACTTATTTTTATGTTCTGAACAGAATTGCATCTATATCTGGATTCTGATTTTCTTGTTGTTAATGAAGATGAGAACCAACAGATTAGGCATAGGGAGGGAACAGGGAATGTTCTGTTTTTAGAGGTGTATTGTAATCAACCAAAATCTCTAGTGATAGGGGCATCCATAAAGGCTAACTGTGGCTTTTGACTTTTCAATGTGAATCCAGAGAACTCATTTTTCTCTGATCATAATAACAACTTCGCACTTCCTAGTCTCTGCTATCTCTTTCTTCTGTGGAACCCCCACCCCCCTCTTCAATGTAATTTATATTATTCTTATTATTATACTTCTTGAGCATATGTTCTTCTTCCAAAACTTCTGCTGAATGTAGTTTTCACTTTTCAGTGTTTGGATTCTTGTGATCAATGATTTAACAAAAAAATAAATTCTTAATTCAGCTCTTCAATAAAGTAGCATATCACCACATTAATCTTTTGGAAGTTTTATTATTAAACTAAACCCTTAAGATACAAAATAGCAAGAGTTTTATCCAATTCAACGAGACTTCCACAAGTTGAGGGTATAAAAGAAAACCTTGAAAATAAAAACCGTAATCAATTTGTAAAGTGAAATTAAATATTTGTAAAATTAACTTTATGACAAAAATATTTTAAAGGAAAACGTGATAACAATTAATAATTAACGTTTGTTGACCAATTTGTTTTTCACTTTCAGATTACTGCATTAGCAGAGAGATATCCAGGGTTGATGACACTAAGAAGTGTAGATCTTTCCCCAGCTAGTTGGATGGCAGTTGCTTGGTAATTAATATTCTCTCTCTCTCTCTCTCTCTGACTATATCTGCATCTTAAACATGTTCTAATTTTGTTGTCCTTTTTACACCAAATTTCTGGTCCTTATGGTTGAATAAATTTTAAATTGATTTCAACATGTACCCTTGATGTTAGGCAATCTAATGCTGTTTAAGCATTTATTATATATGGCCAATTGATGAAAATGGGTCTTCCATGGTTACTGTTTCCAGGTACCCCATATATCATATTCCCATGGGCAGAACAATTAAAGATCTCTCAACATGCTTCCTCACATACCACACACTTTCATCTTCATTCCAAGGTATTATTCTTCCCTAATCCATGTGTCACACTACATAATCATGTACACTACAACTATTCTATGCCCTTTTAGCCTTTTAAAAGGTAACAAAGATCTTGAAACTTCAGCCTAACAAAGTAAAATTTTGGAAAGAGAATATGCACTACTGAATGGGACTTTATTTTTGGTCATGTGTGTGTATCTGTAGACATGGACCTTGATGATGATAACGAGGGAGCCCACGAGAAGAGGAAAGAAGGTGAAGGCATATCGCTGCCAGCATTTGGTTTGGCCACGTATAAGATGCAAGGGAATTTGTGGGTCTCAGGAAATTGTGGTAGGGACCAAGAAAAACTAGTCTCACTATTGAGCGTGGCAGATTCATGGTTGAAGCAACTAAGGGTCCAACATCATGACTTTAATTACTTCATGGGCGTTCGGCATGGCTAAAAGAATTAATGCCACCACTTTACAAATTGACCACTGAAAAAACCCTCTTCTTTCGGATATTTGGTTGTTGTTCCCTTGCTTGGACCATTAATTGCACTCTTTTTTTGCTTTTGAGTGTGAGGATTTGTTACTTTGTAGTACTAGTTGTTTAGTTAACCCTTGAGAGCAAGCATATTAGGACATGCCCTTGTGAGATTAAGGGTAAGGGTAATTGACTCCTTTGTAAGTAGAGTGAGTGGTAGGTGAGAGTTACTACACTACATAGGACTTTGAATTTGGATTATTATTGTGTATGAATCACTTGCTATATTGACCAATGATAGTTGACACGTGGAATGTTTTGTATATGCCACCGATTCACTGGCTGCTGTTTGCAAATAGATAAGCATCCCATGATGCCATCAACATTTCTTTATCGTTTTAGTTTTGGTGAAAAGAAAAGTGTTGAAGAATGCAATCTAATCTAATGCATCCGAAATGAATGAACGGTTGGCCATTTGCCATGCATGACATGTAGCTTCTGAGCTTTTTTTCCGCGTGGACCCGTCACATAATAACAGAATATTGCTAAGCAATGACATAGCACATGGAATGGCTTAATTGTACTTTGAAAAGAAAAAAATATTGGTTGTAAAATGTGCATAAATATCCTCACCTAAAATATGGACGAGAAATAACTAATAATGATTGATTTGATAATTAACCCATATCCATGTGCGGTTTAAGGTAGCCGCGTAATCGTCTTCATTTTTTATTTTGGAGTCTCGTCTTACTCTTTATTAGTTATTTTTATTTAGTTTTTATTAAATATCTGAAGTAATTTTTAATCTGGGGAAATTTAATTAAAGTTTATTTGAAATACTTTTTTCATTTTATAACAATTCTATTATACATTATAATTATTTTTATATGCTTATTGTTTTCTTATCAGTACTCTTTATTTTTTCTCTGAAAATAAACATGTACAAATGACGCCATTAAATGTTTCTAAAGGGATTTTTGTTATATTATCCTAGTATTGTTGCTTTTTGATTTTACTATTTAATTTTGATAATGTAATAGAACTTATTCAACTAACTAACCAGTGCTACTGCATTAAAAATTTATTTCTACAAATGGAGTTTTTGATTTTATGTTTTATGCAGTCTTTTGGTGGGGTTTGGTTTTGGGTGACAATGTGAAAGATGCTGCACGTTTCATAACTTTTATTATTATTGTGAATACCTAAGTTTGTCAGACCAACTTTTTTTTTTTTTTCATACTCTTTTTTACATAAAGAAAAGAAGACTGAGGGGGGTCTCGTTTTTTTAGATCGATTTATTTTTTATTTTTGGTTAGCTTTTTTATTTTCCCGTTTTTCTCATTTCTAAAAATTGGATTGGGTCATAATTTAAAAAAATATATATAACCAAATTAAGCTTGTAAGCTCATAAGTAAAACAGTAAAAATTGGATTATTTTGTTAAATATTAAAGGGATTGTTGTTTAACGAAAGAACTTATTAGGTTCTTTATTAGGTTCTTCACTCTAAGCGATTATGGTTAAATAATTTTATTTCATTGGTGTTGATATTGAAGTCTAAAGAGAATAATCAAGTTTTTGTAGAAAGAGAATGATGTTGGGTGAATTTTAAGTCCAACAAATCCATCGCATTCACAAAATACTAGCTATTTTTTTTACCCTCTTTCATTTATAAAATAACTAAAGAAGTTTCAACACATTTTCATTAGTTTATTGTTTTATTAGTTATTAAAAACTCAGTTTTTATGTTTAAATTGCCATACAAAAAATTATCATTTTATGACACATTTTATAATAATTCAATAATTATCACTAAAAATTACTTTTTTCTATGATATAAATATAATATATATTGATATATTCATAAAAAAAAAAAATGTAAGCATAAGTTATAGTGACATGTAATATACGTTATTAAATTTCATTCAAAATCAACACTTAAATTATGTATAATTATATGTTAAATTGATTTATACCTATATTTTTTAAAAGTTATTAATTTTTTTCAAAGGTTGTACAAATTCTCAAGAGAATGATACTTAACTCATTATTCATCTACTTGCACAATTTATTATGTTTTTGATAAGTATAAGACTTTCCTACTTCTATTTTCATTTGAACCACCCAAATAAGTTTTTAACAATGTCATTAGGAAATATCTTTTAATTTGTGAAAAATATAGGGATATGTTTAGGTATCTAAAGGGGTATATTCTTTTGATAATCATTTTTAGCCTTTACATTTGTTAGGCTATTACTCCTAGGTTATTGAGAAAAAATAAAATTAGGAAATCAAAAGTTTATAAAAACCCTTATCTTCCTTTATATACAATAAGAAATCTAAAAGAATTACAATTTTCCTAATAATAAGACAATCACTTATTTCATTATCTTTTATTTTATTTTATTTTTTAAAAATAAATATTAAGACATACTAAAATCTCTTTTCTCATAATGCATTATATATGTAAATATTTTTACACTATTATTTAATTATAAAATTGTTATATACGATAAATTTGTCGACTTTTATAATAATTTTCTTAAAAATAACACAAAATATATATATATATATATATATATATATTTATTAAAACAATTTTCTACTTCATAAATACTTCATTGTATCCATTATCTCTCACATTTATTTTAATTTGGATTTTTTTTGTCATGAAAGAATGAACATCACCCTTTTACCATACAAGTGTCTCTTATAGTTTCATATTAAAATGATCTATTATCTACTACAATAACTAAATTTTAAAATAATACATATTTTATCTTCAAAATTTAAATATTATCACTCTATATCATTTTTATATACTATATATTAAATATGAATAGCTACATTGTGCAAGAAAGTGTAATTTTTATCACTATATTTTTATCATTTTGATTTTATAATTTTCAATAAATTTTACTCAATAATAGAGTGTATGGTAAAAATAATGTGTTAGAAAGTGTATTACTAGCATTATCTTTTGATAATAATATATTTTTTACTTAGTTAAAAAATAAAAATTAACTTTTATGAATAAAAAAAAATTCATTCATTTTTTTAATTTTGATTTTTCCCTTTATTTTCTTTTCTCTCAAATAAATAGGGGATTAATTATCAAGGGATCTTAACTAAGTTAGTTGAGTAGAGTAGGCAATTTAGTATCAAGTTTGACTTTCATGAATAAGAAAAAGAAAATTAATTAATAATACATATACAAATTCTTATAGGTGTTTTTTTTTTTGTAAACCACAAATATAATTTATTAAAGAAAATCTTGTTTGAATCGTATGAGATTATTATGGTCAACAATTTTTTTTCCTGAATGTTTAACGTAGGGCATATTCAAAACCACTGAAATATTAAAAAAAATAAATAAGATAAAAACACTTGTAAAATGAAAAATAAAAAATAAAATAATCTTCACAAACTAGAAATAGCTCAAGTTAAAATCAGTTTTTTTTAAGCTAGAATCATTTAATTTCTCTAAAAATTTACTTTTAACTCATATATAAGTTAATTTTTTTTATCATGAATATTAAAGTTAATTTTAATTTAAAGAATTTTATTTTAGTTTTATAAAAAATAGTTATGACGAAATTTGTTTAGCATGCATGGTCACAGTGATATATAACTTTTGTTGAAAACATAAGTAAAACATTTGTATTTATTTTACTCAATTGGTGTTTTAGGTTATTGATAAACATTATATAAGATTATTAATTTATATTGCATAAAATAGATCTGAATCTCTAAACTGTTTTTCTTGAAAACACGAATTCTGGTGTAGATATTAATACAAATACAAGTCAAAAGCAATAAATATTATGGCAGATTACTGTTCTCTAGTTCAAGTTGCTTTCCCTTTAACACATCATAAAACAAAATATATAAAAATTCACTAACTTCTTCAAAGACATTAAAGGGGGTCTAAAGCTCCCATTTTCAATCCAAACAACAGGTTGTTTACCACTTTGATGTTGGGGATAAAAAAGTGGCCTAAATTTGAAAAAAAAAATAAACAAAACCTTTTAAGTAAGAGATTATAACCACCAACACTTTTTAAGTGAGAAAGTCATCAATTTGAAACAATGCAAAGAGATGATCAAAATTGAGAGTGGCAACCACCAACAAACCCATCACCTTTGCAATCACTGACACATGGGTTTTGGTCCTCAAAGTCAATGCATTGGTATCACGTAGCTGTTTGGCACTTTGACTTGTAGCTACTTCACTTTAGAGTTTAGATTTCGTTAATTTCATTAGTTTCATAAATTATAACCCAACTTGGATCACACAAAATGAGCAAATGACATGTCATACCACAAAATTCCTTGATCAAGTATTTTGTTTTTAAACTAGTCGATCAATGTTTATTTAAACTCTACATTAATACAGTTGCAGCTCCTTATTGACATTATTAGACATTGTATTACAGCAGTAAGAGCCGTTTGCTTTATATCGCTATATTTTAGAGAAAATATGTTATGAAAATATAAAATAGCTTACATTATCATTTAAAAGCTATATTTTAGAGAAAAAATGTTATGAAAATTTAAAATAGTTTATATTTTTATTTAATTATAATTTATCAAGTAAATGGTTGAATTAGCTCCAAAAATCGTATACCGCTCTTAAATTTAGTTCATAATTCTAATAAAACTTCAAAAAAAGTCATCAAAAATGTAATTTGTCACTCATTTGAGTCTTTTTATAAAATAAGTTCTATTTTTTAAACGAAAGTGTCTACATGACATCACAATGTCATGTGATGATATGATAATGTCATGTGATGATATGATAATGTCATGTGATATAGACATGGTACATATGTAGAGTAACATATGTTATATGACATATATGTATCATGTGATATATGACTATAATACTATCATTTTAATCTTTAAAATTGTAAAATTGTGTTAATTTAATTCTTGAAATTGTAATTTAATGTCACTTTAGTCTCTAAAATTTTAACTTAATGTCATTTCAGTCCCCAAACATTATCATATTTTTATTTTAGTCAAAATATTTACACAATAAAATATATAATTAAGTTAAGATTGTAAATATGATGATAAAATATTCATCCTTTAATTGTCAAAATTTTATTTTATTTTATTAATTTTATTTTATAATACATAAATAAAAAATTCTAGTATATATATATATATATATGTATGTATATAATAAAAAAATAGGATATTAAAGACTTAAAAAATATAATTTGTAGAAAATGAAAGTAATAGATTTTTTCACAATAGAAAAATAAGAAATAATTTATATAAAAGAATTAATTATGTATATAAATAAATATTATGATTGAATATATAAATTATATATGAAAAATGAATAAATAATTATTTTTAAATATATAAATTATATTTTATATTTATGATAAATAGTTTATATTGTAGCATAAGATTATTTTTATTTAATGATAATTTATTTTAATGATATTAATATTTAATTCATAAATATTTATAAAAAATAAAAACTAAATTAGATATGAGATTAAAATATTCCTTAAAATCTCTCTTGCCAAAGAAAAGTCTCTAAAATTGTACTTGTGCAATATAGTTGTTTATGTTTTATATATAAAGCTTGATACAATGTTAAATATCAAATTTTTAATATGATTTTAATATATTTATATCCAAATTTACAATATTAATTTAATTATCTATTTTATTGTGAAAATATTCAAGTTATAATTACTTGATTAAAATAAAATTATGATAATATTTGAGAACTAAAATGACATCAAGTTAAAATGTTAGATACTAAAATGACATTAAGTTACAATTTTATAAACTTAAGTAACATAATATTGTTGTTTCATAAATTAGTTATAATTATATGTTAAGAGGAATATATATGTCACGTGACATATCCACGTAACATGTGTCACTTTACATATGTATTGCGTATATAAAATATGATACTATTGTACCATGTATATACTTTTATTTTAAAAAAAATGAAGTTTATTTAATAGGATTTAAATGAGTGACAAATTACATTTTTAAAAATCTTTTTTGAGTTTCATTAGAACTAAGAATTAAATTGAGAGTGACATACAATTTTATGAACTAATTTAACCATTTACTCTAAATTATTATATTCTTTTTTCTTATTTATAACTTAAAAGACTTAACTTAAATTTTTATTTTTTAACAATTGAATTAATAAAATTTAATATAAATTATAAATTATTAAATAATATAACTCTACTAAAAGTTAGTTTTAGAATAACAAAGAGACTGAAAATAGATAAGCCTGAATGGTGCACAGGAATATGCGACTTTTAAAATTTGATGCTTATAAACCAAGCAAAGCAGCTTCCCCTATTCGAGGGGGAAATTGTTGTTCTCTTCTTTTGCCCCCACTTTCTCCTTGTGCTATGCTATGATGAATGGGTTGAGTTTAGGTCTCATAAAAGAAAATAAAAAACAATTCATTGCTGTTGATGAATCCAATCAATTCAACCACAATATGTGTGTTGTGTTGTATCCCATTCTCTCAAGTAGCGGATGTTCTTGACAAATTTGAAGCCCATGACATTATGACATGCGACCTACGTCAAACCAATCGTGCACCATGCTGAGTAATTATAGTTACAATTCCTAGTAACTAAACTCCTTCAACTGACGAATTTTTATTGGACAAGTGTAAACACCATGTCATCTAAGTATATATATGAAGTTCTTCCGTAAGCAATATAAATAAACTATCCGCAAAATGTGATAAAGCAATCATGATAAATTGATGCAATGATGCTCGACCCTATATATATATATATATATAATCTTCTCACATCTTTTTTGGTAGTTTTGCAGCATTTAAAATTGCATCATATTACGAGAGCTAGCTAGGTGTCACTTGCATGTGGTAGTTGAAGGATCATCATATATAGAGCAATTGAACAACAAAATATATTTTAAGTTTGAGCATTTTCATCTGCAGAAGTCATCATCTCATTATCAATGAGATATTGGACTTAAACAAGTGAATCATCTGTGTCAATTCAACTATATATTGACTCTGATCAAATATATAGACGTTTGAAAGTCATGCAATTGTCTTTTGTAGTCACAATTCACAATAAAATTCAGAAAAGACAAACAAATTAAAGAGGGCTCAAAATTTCAAAATACAATATCTAATCAATTTTGAAAATTAATTATGATCTTCAACTAATCTAGTCTTTAAATTAAAAACTAAAATAAAATTGGTTTCTAATGTTTAGGTTTATTAATTTGATTCTTGCCATGAATTTATTATTAAATATTTTAGTTCATGATGGTAGACTAAGACCGTCAAATTCATAAACCATGTTAAGGATAATCGTCAACTTTTAGAATTAAATTGGTTAACATAAGTTAGGAATGAAATTAATTAATGGATTTTTTAATTTCCAATGTTTTGATTCAAAGAAAAATAAATAAAGAGGAATACTTTTAATGGAGGGAAGGAAAAAAAAATAGTCTTTTTGTTTGATTTAAGAGAAAAAAAAAAAAAAAAGAAGGAAAAAGAGAAAAATACAAAATGTCCACTTTATTTGGTTTTAAAAAAGAATAAATAAAATATTATTTTAGCCTCATAAATATTACTTTTTTCAACATTTTTTATAAGAACCAGCTACCTAATTCATTGTAATTAAGGAAGTTGTTTAATGTAGTTGATAGGATTGAATTTGTTCTAAACTTATAATCTTTCTTCAAAAAATTACCTCCAAAATTAATGAAACTCTTAAGCTATCTAATACAAAAGTTACCTAACCAGAGAATCAAGATAGATACATGATAATTTAATTCCATCTTGTCAATTTAACCTTTCTTATCAAAAAGACTTTTACTCTATCAACTACTTATTGAATTAGGATAAATAATTTTAAGTAAGAAAATTTCTTATAAAAGAATAATTAGTACAAGAGACATTTTAATTAATGCAATTATTTGCACCCGAGGGGAAACAAAAAGTGTGTACAAGTGAATGTAAAGCTCCTTCTAACCTCATCAATATTACATCTCGAATAATTTCAAGATATTTTTTCTCAGTATTGTTGAAATTTATTAAAAATATAATACTAGAAATGAAGCAGGTTCAATAAGAATTGGAACCCACCAAATTTTATGATTTTAGATAAATTTTAACTAGTAATAAATAGTGTTTAAAAAAGTGTAACGATAGTGTTTCTCACTTCAAGATTTAAATCCAATTAGGTTTTAATTTCCAATTTTCTTTTGGACTGTTTGATCGGATGGTTTCTCACATTTCACCTCTTTCCCATTAGGATTTGAAGAACTCCATCACAACAAAAATTTCAAATTGCTTCCCAAAATACCCCTTCAATTTCATCAGCTCATTTACCAAATGTCAGCTATAAAGAACTTCAAAGTGATTCATACAAACTGATTCAGAAGAGGAGTAAAGCCCTGCAGTTCATTGAGGATAAGCATTGTGACTTTGTGATGAACTTACAAAAATTGTGTCACTTGGAATTTTTTGCTTATGGACAGAAGAGGAAGAATTAAGCTATTGTTACAACAGATTGTAAGCAGGCAGCTCTTGTATTTTGTTGATGTCTTCTAAGGATAACTCTCTCTCCAATTGTATTCGTGTTGCTTGCAGAACCTCCTAAAGCCATGGAATAATTTGCAGTGTCAATGCATTGCAAAAGTTGAAAAAACCAAACAACATATCATTGTGTTTCAGATAGTCATTACTAAAGCAGATTCTGAAAAAGGTAGAAGAAAATTTGGAAAGAAGTTTTTGTATATTAACTTTAAGGGGTGTTTGCTAGACAACAGATTTTTTCATGTCTCGGAATCATAATTCCTAGAAATCATCATTCTTAGGCACAATAAAAATTTGTTTAATTAGTCATAAATGTTTATGGAAATGTTTTTAAATATTATTTGGAAATTAAAATTTTTTACTGCATTAAATAAGGAAATAAAGGTAATATGACATTTTTCCATATTAAAATTATATTTTTATCTCAAAAAAATTACCATGAAAATATTTTTATGGGAAATCTATACAAAAAGCTTTCCCAGGAAATAATATTTCTTAATGATATATTTTTTAAATAAAAAACCAAACACAAGAAACTAATTTTCCAAATGTCAGATTCTCAGAAAAGTAAAAACTTTCTGTGCACCAAACATCCCCTAAGTGAAGAGTCTTTACTCTCCCTTGTTACAGTTTTGGTTCATTAATATGTTCCACGGTTCTCTCCAAAACTTGTTCTTAGCAAAGTTTTAATGCCCTTGTGCCATACGAGAGAATAAAATTGCTCTTACTATAAGGAAAAGGGGCCATAAATAAGATATGGAAATTAACTAATTTCAAATATCGTATCTTAATTGTAAAATTGGCCTTAGTATCATAGTCCATGCTATTTCTAAACTCTAAGCTGATCTATTTAATTTTGTTTTTCCTTTTCTGTGTAGCTGTAGAAGTAGGAGGCCTATGAGAGAAAGTCATGAAGGATGGGAGATGCAGAAAACACGGGGAATAAAAAGCATACGTTAAAATCCATGTAGGAAGCATGCATAGCCAGCCATTGCGCATCCATCATCTCGAAAGCTATACAATATAGAACATCAAATGCTTCTTCATTTTCTGCAGTAAGATGCAATAGGCTTATAAGCATTTGGAGCATCAAAAAGGAACTTGAATTGGTCAAATATATGCAATCATTTGACAGGGACCGATTAAGATGTAACACACCTCCTAATAACTTGACAAAATTCATTCCCGGAAGACATCGTGGCTTTTCTGCACAAAAAGCATTTAGTGAAAACGTTATTACAAAATGTACTACGCTTTCTCGATCATTTTTTGATAAAGAAAAACATTTACAAACGCCAAAAGGTCATCCTATTTTAATCATTGGTAAAACTGTTAACCAAATATAATGCATGTTATCATAAAAAAATTGTTGATCGAATGCTATGAGATTATATTGAAACTTTAGCAGTCAGTTTTATAAGAAAACATAATATCTTATTGTTATTTTCATTCTTTAGTTAATGAGGCCTGAGTAAGTTTTTTTTTTGGTGATCTAGTAGCCAAAATGTTAGAAATAGCCTTTCCTCCAAGGAAGTACAGATATACTTTAATCGGCAACCCTTTAACTCTTTCTACTAGCAGAATCAGTGGAATGATTAATGCATTGATAAATTGTACACAAACCTGAGCATAAATCCAACATCTGTATCAACATAAATGATATATTAATGCCAGCAGCAGCAAATGGATATTCCCATGTTGCTCTATTTCCATCTTTCTTCAACAACAGCCTGTGAAAAGATGCCTTCATTTGAATTTCCATAAAATTAGTAATAACTCATCTTTTCTGCCAAGATAGATATCAAGAAACTAAAATGAGAGGACATTAAGGCAGATCAAGTTCTTTCAGACGTGCAAAATAGAAGACACAAATGCATACCGGATATTTCCTTGCGAAAAACAGTAGATTTTCAAGGGAAATGAAGCCACATCCCCTGAGGAAATCAGGATATCAGACACAATACCTTAGATAGAAAATTTTTAGGTAATGGAAACATCAAGCATAATGAACTCTCTTTAAGGCTGTATGACCATGTTCTTTCATATAATATGCAATTACTAATAAGAAACTATGAAGACACCATATCAATTAATTTGGGATCCTCGTTAAAGATAAGGAAAGAATCCACTCTCTTTAAGTCTCTATAAACAATTGATATAATATTCAGTTAAAAAAATCAGAAATTGTCAAGTCGTCATGTTAATTTGGGATCCTCCATAAAGATATTGAAAGAATCTATCCATAGATGTTCTCTCTAGCCATGTCCTTGTGTATTTATGGCCTGAATTTAATCTGCAGTAATCTAATAAAATTGCTACATGAAGGGTCATCAAATTTCAGTGAAATAAAATGATTTGGTTTAACTCTGCCCCTAATTTAAAGAAACAATAAATGTGAGAGAGAAAAAATAGTGAAATTTTATGCTACTATAAACCTTAACAGCACTACAATGACATTATTTTCATATTTAATCAGCAAATTCTCACACAGGAAAAGTGACCAAAATGTCATGTGAGCTCTCATAAGAATAACATATCTGTGTACCTAAAGTCAGTCGATGGATTAGGACCTTGCCATCCCATATCTTTCCATTGGTCAGATATTAAGCCTTCCAGAGATACATTAGGAAAGGAACAATCCCATAAAGCTCTTAATGATTCCTGTTGAGAGTCAATGATATTATCAGTAAAATGTGGTAAGAGCATAACAGTCAAAAGTTGAAAGTATTCCTGAACTACAGGGTAGTCTTTTTCCCTGTGAACCAGAAATGAAGCTTGAATTTTCCAAGAGCAAACTTAAGTCTTAATATGTAAAGAAGCAAAATTGGTTCATGAAAAGAAGATGTACTTGATGATCAGGACGAGTCTCATCATAAGGCACTTGCACCCGTTCTTGAAGCCTATGAAGTCTTTCCTCCTGACATAAATATAAATATAATATCAAATTAAGCTCACTGTGTTTGTGATAATAGTAAGTCACAAGTAAAAATCACAGGAAATCAGAAGGAAAATTCAACAAATCACCAACTTCCGTTTTACCTCAACAGGACTCAAAGGATAGTCAACAAATTTTTCATTTTGCTTGGTGTTTATGCGGTGAAAGAGTCCTCCTATCCATGATCTTGATCCAACCATAGCATTAGCTACATGCAACAAATGTGGATCAGCACTGAAAGAAAGCTTGAATGATGATATAGGATAGAATCATCAAGTTGCAGTGTTGTTAAGTCATTACAGACTTTGACATGCTGAATTTCAGAACTGAAATAAGTCTTTTAATGCATTCTGCAAACTGTCTATGCTTTGTTTGTTAATACAGAAAATAGAATGCAGAAGAGGCATTCCTTTAAACTAACTTTTTGAAGAAAATCCCTGAGAAGTGAGATTAATCATTAATGGAAAGATTACTTTAATTTCATAAGTAGGCCTGAATTATCAAGAATGTTCCCAAAATGTAACTTCCAAATCAAAACTCAATCCTTATTGATAGAATTAACTAGGCAACTATATCACCATATTTGGAACGATAATGCCCATATGGAAGCATGGAAATCTGATAATTTAAGTATTTTACTGGAACTGTTTGAAACAACGTTCAGTAACCCTCCACATTCTCATTGACTCATACCATCAATCAATTAACACATTGATTTGAAAATAGTTGCAAAAATGTAAAGAAACCGAAAGAGATCAAGAGAAAAAGAAATCTACTCACTAAAACATTGAGTCAACTGAGATATTAAGTGAGTGGAATTTGGTGTCCATTCCAACTCTTCATCTTCCTTTCTCTGTCTCCAATAAATCTCATCCTCGTCAACCTACATTTCAATTTTGAAAGCATCCTTAAGCAAAAAGTAATATTATAAAGAGAATATGAACTACTTGTCAATCTACCAAAACTATTGACAAATTTCAATTCCAGGCACTTAAATGAATGAATCAAAGCATGATATCTCAAAGTGCTTATAACAGTAGGTCAGAAAAGTAAGGGAAGAAACAAAGTTTGGTTTTTGACTTAGCAAGAGATGCTTCGAGTTCCAGAAGCTATAAAATGAGAAGAAGAAGAAGAAGAAACATCTAGACAAAAGACTTCTGAACTAAATGGCAGATAACGAATACAGAAAACACTTGATACTACTACATCACTGTCAAGATCAAGAACTAATGGAAAAAAGAAATGCAAGTCAATTCAATTCACGTATGATAATTTATTTAAATGCATTACAGTTTGGTAAAAAGAGATAGTTTCTGAAAGATATGATAACTCTTTAATTCCTTTTGAAACTCTACATTATCAGCATTTTTCTTAAGGCCAATTTTCAGAGATGGATAGATATGAGAAAACAATGGTGAATTTACTTTGCGAAGAGAGGAACAAGAAGGAAAACATCGTTTACGCTTCCTCAGCCTCATGAGGGTGCAATCAGGAACAAGGGTGTTTCAACCTTTTTCCTTTAACCGAAAGCGGAAGGAAGAAAAAGACAAATCCATTTTGTAAGAAATGGGTGACCTATCTATGATTGCACTCAACTCATGCTCCCCTCCTATAATTCAACCTCCCCATCATTCCTATTCTGTTTATCCGCTGATTTCACCTGTAGCAATTACTAGAGAGAGAAAAATAAATATATAAAAAAACATAATTGAAGGGCAAACCTGAGGTTGGAAAAGCCATAATAAGAGGTTGAAATAGAAGGAGAAACATAAGAAAGGGGATCTCTCTTTTTGCTCAACTTTATGCTGTAAAGAAGTTAGTGATGCAAAAGAAGATTTGAAAAGTTGGGGTGGGTGTCTCTGCTCTGCCTAGCATTGAATTTTGCTTTTTCTAGCCCACCAACTTTTCATAAAAGACAAACATGATATTTGTCCTAGCATGGGAATAAAAACATGTAGATGTAATGCATCTTGTAACGCAATGCAATGTATTGGTTGTTGGTAGATACATAGATATGATAAAATGTACCTAGTATGTGATGTAAGGGTATCTGAGAAGAGGTGTGAGTGGTGATGTTGTTGTATGTACTTGGTGGTATTATTGATGTCAGAAAGAGAACCACTAGAACAGTAGAGGGAAGTGGTGGGGCCAGGGAACATGGGAAGTGGAAAAATGGCATTTTGTTTCAGAAAGAGTTTTGCATTGAGGGGAGAGGGGGCTTGTGATGGTTTGTTTTTTGGCTTTGGATGCCATACATTTTCCCTAATGCTAGCCTATACCGTAGTCCTCGCTGCCTCTTTTTCTCATCCTCCTCTCCAAATAATACCATCATTAATAATATTATTACAGACTCATTTTTTTCAAACGAGCATAATGTTTCTGCATAAAAAGCTGATTTTATTGGTGAACCTGTGGCAATAATCTTTCACATATTCTTGATTAATTCGAGAAAGGAAATTTTGACTCATGAAGTGGTGATTTTTCGTGCATGTTGTATTCAACCAAATTACCTTTGTATGGTTAACTAGCAACCGCTGGCTCATGGGAACGCATGAAAAACTTATTAAAATATGTTTTTTCTTATAATATTAGTAGCGATAATAAAGTTTGAATTTTTTTATTTATTTGCGTCGAAATATCAAATTCGAAGAGACTTTAAGAAGTACGTCTCAATAATCAAGCATTAATTCAGTACATATTTAATTGTTAAGAGTCACTAGTTCTATATAATGGGGAATAGATCCACGGGGAGAAGAAAAATCACAAGCAAATTTGAGTAATAGTAGAGCTAGCTTACGTGTGAATCGTGAATTTTACCATTTTTTTTTATATTAAAACGTTATTTATTTATTTATTTATTATCTTTGTATAACAAACTAATATTTTTATTTTTTTTATGAACTTTGTCTTTTTAGTTGAGAATTACTATTCTACTGAGTTAAAAAAATTGGTATATTATACGCTGGCAACAAAAAAAGATTATATTATAACTTACATGATAAAATATTTGCAATAATTAAATAATAGTAATTCAAACGTAAATTTTATAGAAGAATATTTATTAGGTTTAAAAATACTTTAGAATATTTTTCCGAAAGAATTTACAAAATTCAATTCAAATAATTGTTTTTTAAAAAAAATTGAAAAAAAAAACATTTTCAATAAACCAAACATGAAAAATTAACATTCTGAATTTCAAATTTATAATAAATTAAAAAAAAATCATGTACTAAACGTTGCTTAAACGTTTTTAGAATATTTTAGACAACAATTGCCAGTGCAATTTTTGTCGACAGGAATTGAGCCTTGTTATTTTAACAGAACAGATAATATGTGGACTTGTAAGAGTGTACCTGAAAAGCCCAATCCACATGGATTACGAGAAGACCAGCCCAATCCACTTTGACATTTATAGACTGTCGCTCAAGAATTGGTAGACATAGTTAAGTTTTCATAACGAATTTTATTATTAAAATATTAATACTGTATGTAATGTAGTATATAATTACAATTAATTATATTTTTTATACATAATCTAAAAAAATTACCTCAAAATTAAAGAAAATAACTTTTTGTTGCCCTATTTTGACGTTTAAGGAAATGTTTTCCTTTTCATCAATAGGATCCGTATATACTTGTGTATATCAAATCCATTCTTATTGATTATTAGATTTTAATTAAATAGCGAAGATTAATAAATAAATCAACGTGGTATTTTTAAATGACATGGCTATTATTTTAACATAACAATTAGTATGTGGACTTGTGAGACTGCAGCCGAAAGCCCAATCCACACGAGTTAGGTGTAGGACCAATCTCTTTGACATTAATAACTGTGTAGTTCAAGATTTGGGGTACTCTTAATTAAATAGCTTAATTTAGGTATTAATGAATAAATATTTAATAATATAATTTTATTTTATAATTGAAGTGCAAATAGGACTAAATTACTTTTAGAAAAACTATTTTCATCATAAGTTATCCTAAAAAATTTATTGAAATAAGTTAGTTATGAATATATCATTAGTTACTTTCATAATTCTTTTAAAATTAACCAGTGCACTTTAACTTTTAAGAAGTTAGATGAAAAGACTTCTATAAAAGTTAAGTGCATAATTGATTTTAAGTTATAAGAGAAATTCAATTCATTTTGTATTTTAATTTTCTTCTCTTCTCTTATAAGTGATTGTGAAAATGTTTATTGAAAGAAGATATGTGTTGTTTCTATAATCAAAGAGAAAATAATATTAAACTTTTTTATATATACTAAAAGTTGCTTTTATAAATTTTCTTGAAGACCTTGTTGAAATAGGTTGAAAATGGCCAATGCATAAATTCTGAATTATTTTTATAATAACAGAGTGATCACTCTGTTTTTCTACAAGATAGATAAAGTATAAATGTAATGTAGAAAAAGATAGAAAATAAATGTTGCGAAAAAATGCTACAAAAATTGTTAGACACATCTACATAATTCTATAAAAAAATCTGTGGTTATCAAATAACAGCTATAACAGAAAATTCTCGATAAAACTTAGGTAAATATTTGTAGATATATGGCACTAGAAATAATACTACACCCGTAAAAGTACAGAAAACACTAGAACATAATAGGCCTCTATATGCATGACGAAGTGACCTATAAATAAGTGACGAAGTGCATACCCTTTATATGTCTCATATAATAAAATTACCTCACTTTTTTTTTGACACAACTAATTCGCAGTTTCATATGCTTCGTTTTGAGCCACCCTCTCAGCAAATCAAAGCCTCGTTATTCAACAAGTTTGGTTGTGGTTGGTGATCACATACAGATACAGGTAACATATTCTACATTCATCAACTTAAATCATGACCACTTAGATATCAATTTTTCCTCATTACATACTTTATTCAATAAATTAACAGATAAAATGACGAAAAACTCGATGGAAGTTTTCTGAACTGGAGAAAGGAGAGACAAGGAAGTTGCACATGCACACTAATATTAATGATGTAATTCATTAACAGCAATAGATTCTTCACAACCACACGTGACACACCACTCACTTGATGGAACTTATACAGCCCATGAACCGTAGGTGATGGTGGGCATTTTATTTAAAGTAAGACACCAAAGGGGTTGCCTAGAGAGTAGAGACTAGAGAGTGGCTAGAAAAGCCACAAAACACAAAGAACATATTGCTGTTAATAATAACAAGAGCAATAATTATAACACAACATGAACCACATGCAGTGGTTTGATCAGATTAAATTGGAAAAGCCTCAATGATGGATGGGAGAGCGTTGATCTTGATGATGTTGTAACGTGCGAATCCTGTTTCCTTGAATAGCCACTTCCAATTCTCCTCGGTCCTCTCTTTGCCACCAGCGTTGTGAGCGAGAAGCATCATGTCAAATGCAATGCCAACGTCGGTGAAGAGTTCGTTCCCTTCAGGTCGCAGCACGTGATCCACAATGATCACTTTTCCGGTCTTCTCTGGTATTGCCTTCCTGCAGTTTTTCAATATCTTCACGCAGTGCTCGTCGCTCCAGTCATGCAGGATCCACTGGATCATTAATTCACCAAAACAATTTTAATTTGAAGCCTACGTAAGTCACCAAAATACTCTACATTCCCATATTTTTAACCCATTTGCATGCATTTGAAAAAGGAGAAAACTTACGTATAGTTTTTTAGGTATTGGGTTTTTGATACATACCTTCATGTAAATAGCATCAGCACTGGGAATGGACACAAACATGTCTCCACCAACATGGGTGATTCCATCATACTTGGGAGCAGTGGCAACCACATGAGGCAAGTCAAAGTTGATGGCATTGATGTGAGGGTAAGCCCTAACAATCTCGGAGAGAGAGCCTCCAATGCCTCCTCCCACATCAACCAAGGACTTAATCTTGTTGAACCCATCTTTGTAGCCACTGATGACAGCCTTGGACACAACCCTAGCCGTGCACACCATGCCCTCATTGAACAACTTGTTGTATTCTGGATCCAAACCCGTCATATCAAATTGCTCATGACCATGAAACCTGTGTACAATACAAATAAAGTCTTGTATCATTAAAAAATTATAAAAAAATAATAAGTGCTGATCAAAAATAAAATCTTTGAGAGTTTAAACTCAAAGTAAATAATATCATATAATATAGATATATAATCGAATTTATGATATACAACTTAAGATATCAAGCTCCTTGATAAAAATATATCATAACAACAACTACAAAATAACCCACCAACCTGAAGAAGGCAGTGCCATTTTTGGTCCCTTCTCTGATGATCTCACTGATGTAGTGGGTAGGGTTGAGGTGAATGGGGTGGTTCTCTAGCAGCAACATGGGTGCCAAGGTCATCTTTGTGTCACGTAGGATCCATTTGGAAGCACGTGTCAAGCCATAGAGGGTTTCTCCAGTTTCTGATTGTTCTGCACTGAAGATCTTTCTTCGCACCATCACTCTCAACACTCTTAGCAACAAAGAGGCATCCGGGGAGGGTGCATCTTCGATGTTCTCCACAATTTGAGACAATGATAGTGGTTTACCATAGCGGTCTATTATGTCAGCTATGCGCAGCTCTATGACAGCTTTTAAGGCCACAGAGTCTGTGAAGCATGTCATGTACCTCCATATTTCAACTTGTCCAAGCAATGCGTCTTGCTCCTCCTCGCTCAAACCCTGGTTACAAAATATAAGCAAAAGATCATGTGACTCATGTCAGAACAATATAAACATGGATGTTCTCAGGAAAAAAAAGGTTTTAGAGTAATATTTTTGGAGACTTCAAAAGTGCAAAGATTAACACCTTTCACTTCTCTTTATTTTTCTTCCATAACACCTTATACCACTTATTACACGTTACTTCTGTTGCTTTAAATTAACACTTTGTCCGCATGCAAATTGCTTCATTCAGCTAATATGGGAATAAATTTAGAGATGCAAAAAAATTGACCATATAACACATATATGTTACCTTTTATTTTATATAAATAAGTTTTTTAAACACCTTATTTTTAGATGATTCTCTAGAAAAACAGTTTTATATTAATCTAAATTTTTTATAGTTATTTCGTTCTCTATTTTTATTTAAGAGGATTTTTAAGAAAAGAATAAAATTTTCATTTTAGTAAACTAAAATAATCCTTTAATTATACTATGATAAAATGAAAGATTTAGTTACAATTAAAAATAAATTTTATATATCTTGCTTCGTGGATGCTTTCTTACTCTAAAATTTCGCATATTTTTTTCTAAATAAAATTTCTAAAACTCTATTTGTTACATATATATGACAATGCATCCATCGATAATTTCGGATAATTGTATTTAGTCACAGTTAGTGTGAACGGAAAACTAGACCAGAGGTGTCAACATGATCTTTTGGCCAAAGTTATGAATCACTAATCATTTTTTTCTTATTTAAATTATATATATTTTCATCCTCCACCCTAGCCAGTTATTTTTTATGACATTTACTTTATTTTATTGAATAAACAGTGTGTGTCGTATTTGTTGTCTACATCAAACACACTTATTTGCCAATTGAATAATGAAGAATCAGTCAACTCATTAATATATTTACCAATTGAACGGAGAAATAATCTAGTCATTTGAACAACCCAAATATTTAATAAAACAAAAGACCAATAAAGCAATCAAAAACCGACTAAAATTAATTATGTCAAAAAATTTATTGGAATTTAATTTTTTAAATTCTTTTGGAAAATATTTTTAAAACTAAACAAATATTCTCATATAAAATTTATGTTTGAATTACTATTATTTAATTATTACAAATATTTTGTCATATAAGTTATGTATTATAATCTTTTAACTCTGTAAAATAGTAATTTTCATTTACACAGACAAATCAAATAGACAAAGTTGGAACCACTTGGGTTGGAGATTTGGAGTGAAAGTTGGAATAATATGCAATAAATCATAAATTTGAATTTTGATATCATTATTATAATTTTTAAGAATAAAAAATAGACAAAGTTCATTAAAAGCATAAAAGTATTTTTATGCAAAGATTATATATATATATATATATATATATATATATATATATATATATTTATGTGATTTTTTTTTTGGTAAAATTCACGATTCATACGTAAGAAAGCTTCATAATTACTCAATATTGCTTTAGATTTTTTCTTCTGCCCGTGGGTCTATTTTTATTTATTTATTCATGTGTTTGAACACAAATATCCAGAGAATTTACTACACTTAGCAATTAGCATCCTATTCAACTAACGAGGCTAAACCTTTTTAATTTCTCCTCGTAATCTATTTCTTTTTGTTATATAGAACTTATGACTTATACAATTAAATACGTACGAAATGTTTGATTGTTGAGACTTTTCTTAAACTTGAAATTAAATATATCGACTCAAATAAATATTAAATTCAAACTTTATCATTTACTTATACCATGGGAGTTATAAAGATAAAATAATCTAAAAAAACATGTTATAGATTATGAAAAAAAGGTTAAATATTTTTTCTCTTAAATTTAAAATTGATTTTTTAGTCATTGTAATCTGAAAAAAAAATTAACTCTTCTACTAAAATTTCATTAATGAATCTGTTAAATATTATAGCACAAAATTAACATAATAGTATTTTTGTTAGTGAAACATCATATTAATGTTGCATAATTATTTTGATTAATATTATATAATTGTCTCAATTTATCATTATTAATTATATTATTTGTGGCATGAGAAATTAAAACAATATTTTTTACAATTATAAAGATTAAAAAAATAAATTATATTCACCAATAAAAGCTTCTTTTATGTAGAAACTGTGTTTATTTGATAATCTATATGTATTTTGACGCTTTAAAGATCTATTTGTGTAAGTTTAAAAAAAATTATTTTGTAATAACTTATTTTTTAAACTCTTTTCAAATGATAATTGAGAGCAAAAATTTCATTAAAAGAATTAGTCAAATTTTTGGATAAAAATTAATTATTGATAAAATTAGTGAATATTGTAGTAATAACATAATTATTAAGAAATATTGTTTTCAACATTTTTTTTTCTTTCATCCTTGTAAAAAAAAACTGTTTTCAACAATTAGTTTTTAATATAAAAAATTGGAACATATTTTCTCTGAAAAATTATATCATTATTATAAATGCTTTTAAGAATATTTTTAAAATAAAACATTTTCCATAAAATTTGAAGAAAAAAACACAAAGTTCTCTTTTAACAAAAAAAAATGACACTTTTATTGTATTTTTTTATTCATACGTATTTATTGTATAAATTCTGGAAAAAAAATCATCATGATTAAAAATATATTTAAAAAACCATTATAAACTATTTTTAAAATAAAATCAATTCATTATTATAACAATTCTATTCAAAGATTTTATATATATATATATATATATATATATATATATATATATATATATATATATATTTCACTGGCAGTGGTTACAAAGTTGCTGTAAAAATAAAAAAGCATTAGTTACAAGGTTCTAATTTTCTAAACAGTACTACTTGTTTGGTTTTAATTCCATTCACTTTAAGACATATTTAAACATCCAAAGTGAATGGTCAAATTAAACATATTCCCCTGCATGTAAGACTTTTTTTATACATAATCAGCAATGCAAGCTCAATGGTGCCCTCTGCTTTAATCACATACAGTTCTTAAAATAAATTCCATTTCCAGAAGAGTTTTTCAAAGTCCTTATTCTCTCACCAGCGAGAGAAGTGTGGAACTCGAACTGGGGAAGGCAAGGTACTACCGGTCCAGTACTGGCCACAAAACCAAACTGGGATCAAGAGTAACAAACCTCAATTATTCAAACTTTAGCTCACTAATTAATTCAGTGTTTCCAAACATGCCAAAAATTTAAACCATGTTAAATATAAAGGTCCTAAAACTACTTTTATATGTAACAATGCATGCAAACTGTCACAAATTTAAAGAAACATGATCACATTATCCCTTAATTAGCTTGTACCTACCCTTCAGTTTTACACATGAATTTAACATCATATTATCCTCCCAAAAAAGCAGAAAGCTAGAAACCTAGCTCATGAAATACCATCAGAAATCAGGAAAATATGTGGCTCCTTCAACAAGAAACATGAAAATGACTCCTGAATTTAAAATTGGAGCATATTATATATCGATCCATGAATGGTTTTGGTTGAGTGTCAAAGCAACACCCATCACCGAAAGTCAATGGCTATGACAAAACCCACCAAAATCCAATCAGATTCTTAAACCTTATAACCTCTGTCTTTTATTAAAATATGTGAGATATTATGCATATTAGCACAACAATTAACCCAAAATACTAATATAACTGCTGATCTTGTGGTACTTTGCCAAGAGTTCTTAAAACAAAAGACAATTCATTTAGAGCTTTTAAGTTTGCAATCTCTCTATGTAGGGTAACTAACAAATAGAGTATATACTCTGTAAAATTACATAAACAGGCAGAGATATATATAGTAATTAAACTTGAGGTTACATTATTAATTAAGATTATTTTAGTGTTAACCATATAGTGTAGCTCCATTATTTCATACGCACCTTGAATTCCAAAGGTGGGGAGAGAGTGGAAAGAACAGTCTCCATGTTGTGTGGAATTCTATTCAAAGACAACTGCGTGCTCACTGAAGGAAGCCTTTCTTTTACTTACAACAAAGGCTTCCAGTTATTGACTTCGGAGTTGAAATGGCTTCGAAATGAATCTTTATATATACATAAGAAGGGCATACTATTAACACATTTTCTACCACACTTTTTTTTATATATATATAATTTATTAATAAGTATAAATTTTTGTGTGGTCCAATGTATATTAAATGAATTTATTTGTGATTTTGTAATTTTTATAAAGTCTAGACCAATTACATAAATAAAGCGTGTTACAAGAAAAGTGTTATGCTAAAACCCATCTTATAAGTAATAAAGTTTCCAATAGTTTTCGCGGTCCCAAACCAGAGCAATTAAGTCATTTTCATGTCAATGTCAATATGTATAGTCAAAAAAAAAAAAAGTTCACTACTTTGGATGTGTTTGTGAACAAGCTCAACTGAAATCGAAAAAAAAGTTACACTCATATACTTATATCTTTTTTATTGGAATGTGTTTATTATTTCGTTGAATGTGATTTTAAATTGATATCCAAATACACATAGTATGTTTATTGTTTCCTATGGTGGTTAAATAAATCTACACTCAATTTCATATCGTTAAGAAATATTTCTTTTATTTTATGATAAATATCGTCTTAAATTATTTTATACAAATTAATAAGAGTTAATAATAAATAAAAGAGAATAATTATTTTACAAAATTAATCTTATAATTAATCTTTTATGCTAGAAAGAATGCAATTTAATCCACTTTTTTTTAGTGAATATTAAGATTTACGAGGAATATAAATAAAAAAATTAATTAATACAGTGAGGAAAAGACACACATTAGAATGAGGTTAAATAGTGTGTATCAAAATTTCACACATTTATGTAGTAAAAATAAAATAAATTATCAGACGAAATACTAGAGAAGAGTTAACTGAAGCACCAAAGATTTTTATATCATTTGTTTCAACTATCGAAATTACATCTAGTTTTCAATTCAACCAGATTGAGTTTCAGTAACTTTCACAAAGTTACAAATATTCTTTTACCAAGTCACTTCTCACTCAATTCTAAGTAGTCTTTGACTTGTCTCTTCAAACAATTACTCAAGTATTCTTTGAACAACAAGTCTCATAAGTCTCTTCATGTTCAACCCTTACAACAAGGGTAATGGATGATTACAAAATTGTTTCATCTCTTATAGATATGATGTAATCAACAATAAAAGCACAAGTAATTTACAAAGAAATATGTACAAGATTTATAATAAAATGTTTCTTTATAGTTTTGTATGCTTCTCTATACAAATTTCTTAATGTGTCTCACTTCTATCTCTTCTATTCTATATATGTTGCTTGTTTCGTTATTTAAAGACTCCGCCTTTTATAATAGCTTCAGAGAAGATGACCATTGCAGTAATTTTGAGTTGAACTCACAATTTGCTTCACGAGTTGCTTCATCTGTTGTTTTTGCTGATTTTAGAGATTATCGTTGATGGATTCAATGCGAGCATTAAATGCCCTTTAATAAAATGTGTATCTCTTATTTGATCTAACAGGCTACTTATCATCATTTTCTTCTAAAGTGAGCATGGCAGAAGCAATGTCAACTTAAAGTAGTTGAAGTCGATGTAGAGCAATTTTTTGCAGAGCCTTTTTTGTGATATTCGAGATTTTACTTTTTGCTTCTGACAATTTTTTTTCCTTTTTTAACAAATTTTGAGATTTCTAAAGCTTCTTACTTGTTCGATATGTTAAGGAATAAAACATTTAATGAAACTTAATGTTAGTCTCACTTGAAAGTATATGTTTAATGCATAGAGACAAATTGTATGCTTCGTCTAATTTTCTTCATCTTATAGACGATATATATTTTTCACATTTCGTCTGATATAATATATCTTTGTAGCTATTTAACTTTGTTTCAAAGAAAATCTTTCATTTATTATCATTAAAACTTGAAGGATTCAAGATCCTTTTTTGACTTAACAAATACTCCCTCAATTTTTTATTGTTTGACGTTTAAAGTTATGCACAAGAATTAAAAAAATGATTGATATTTTAGTTTTTCAAAGTACTTGTTACTTATTTTCCTATTATACCCTTTAGGTTGTTGGAGAAGAAATATGTATATTAAAAATAAATAAACACATTGTGCAATAAACACACATTAATTATCAAGGGTAAAAATGAAAAAGAAAATTAATAAGTCATTGATTTTAGAAAAGTAACAATGAAAAATTAAAAAAAAATAGTGCTAAAACGACTATGAAAAAAAAGTGGAGGGAGCACTATATTAAAAAGTTAATATGACATTTATTTTGAAACTTTTTTTTTTCAAACGACATTTATTATAAGAAGAAGGAATTATAATTAATGAATGTGTCCCAAAAGTTCTTTAATATTAAAAGTATTTATAACATTTATTTATGAATAAATTAGATAACACAAAACTTAAGTACAATTCATTAAGTGTGGTTAATGTTATTCTCTAATCATTATTGAAGTTTTGCCTCAATATTATACATTTGTATTTAATGCAAGTCTCATTAATATACATTTACAGATACTATTAAGATAAAAAGTTAATTACCAATACATTGTCAGTGTAAAGTTTTTTTACACCGGTAACCAATTATATCTTTTAATTGTATCATGTCACTATTAAAAGTAAATGTGTTTATAGTGACATGGTACAATTAAAAAAATAATTAATTATCAATGTAAAAAAATTTTACATTAACAATACATAGGTGATTAATTTTAAGATAAAACTCTAACTCTAATTAAAAAATACAACCAATCACATCTAAAGAACTATACCTAAAATTTATCCATTACATAAATACTATACTACATGATGTTTCATGAAATTATACACACTTATTTTTTAATTATTGCACTAATCTCTCTTTCATGAGGTCACAATGTAATATTTAAATTATGTCAACATTTTTTTTAACAATTAAAGGAGATTAGTGTAAGGAGGAAAAAGTAGGCTGCATGTGTGCAATCTTAATGAACATTTACATGAACTATTAAGATTGCCTATTAGTAAAAAAAATTGTAGTATACATAAAATTTACGTTCAAATCTTAATGTCATTATTGTTATTCTTACTTAAAAAAATGAGCATTTATATGATTTAATTTTTACTTATTTTTTGTAATTAACGTTTATAATTAACATTTTTATCAATATTTATAGACTAAATATTTATATATTGATGTATTTATTTATAATTCTAAATTCTAATTTTAATGATGAAATCATAATATCGTATTTTTATAATTTATCTATGCTTTTTTAATTCAAAAATAAAAATTTCAAAAATTTATCTAATCAATTTATCTTAGGTATTTAAATTAAAAAAATATTTATATCACTATATCATAACACATTTATATTATATTTATAAAAAAAATTATATTCCATGTTTCAGTTGTAGTGAAATAAAAAAAAAGTAATCTTTTAATACTGTCATTATTGTCATTTTTCTATATGAATATGGAATTTCTTTAAAATTATATGTACAGTTAGTAATAGTATTGCAATTTTGGTCTTTTGAAAATACCTACCTGTTAGCTGATTTGATTTAATAATGGTTTATAAGAAATATAAATAATATGATGATCTTAACTTATTTTATATAAAAAAATATTGTTTATAATTTTTTTTAAAATGAAATATTTAAATATTACTAAAGTGTTTCAGTTAATTCTTATTTATACGCTCTAATTTTAAATTAAGTAAGGCATGATCTATAACAATAACAATGTTTGAATATTATTGATATGGTTATATTATTAATTATTTAATACTTCATATTAAACTTTGAATAATTTATTTCTTATACTTTTTAATTATTTAATAATTATTATAAATATTATTATTGATATAGGTATTATTATTACTACTATTCATGTATTAGGATACACACTTCAATTATCCCAGTTGTAGCGGGTCGGGTCTTGAGTCTCGGTCTTCTCGTTCCTATCCGGGTAGTCCGAAGCGAAGTGGGGGTGCCTGCAAAGACACTCCAATGCTCAAGTAAGTGTTTGGCGTAATAAATGCGGTAGGTGAAAAGTTAGTTACATACTTCGTTGGGGTCCTATTTATAGTGGCTCTTATTGGGCCGCAATTAAGGATTGGGCCCGAAAAATTAGGGAGCTAATTCGATGTATTATGTTAATTAAGCTCTTCGTAATCATCCTGGTAGAGGCGCGCGCTAAGCTTGGCCGGCCACACCGACGCGTTTTATTCACTTTAAGAGTGGTCGGCGGGATCGGGTATTCGGTCTAAGCGTTCACGGGTTCGGGTACTCGGCCAGGTCGGGGGGTTCGGGTATTACGAGTTTGTAGTAATTTTAAGAGTCCGATTCTTAATTATATTTTGCAAACATGTATCTTTTAGAAACAAAATTAACATCTTTTAATAATTTGTTTACATTATTTAATTTATGAAAATATATTTATTTACATTATTCAACTACTTTTATGTGCATGTATCTTATGGAAACAGAATAAACAATCTTTAGATAATTTATTTAATTATTTCTTATTTAGTTAAATTATAATAACAATTATATGATTCAAATGTAGAATTCAATACATATTACTTTAACTTTTTTATTATTAGATCGATTTTAGTAATTTTTTATTTAATTATTTAATATAAATAAGTTATTTATTTTTATGTATTTTATTTTGATGAGTTTATATTTATGTATTTGTAATTATAGCATGCGAAAGTAAAGTAATTAATTTTTTATTCACTAGGTAGGCTTAATTATAATGGAATTTAAGTGGTTTACCCAGTTTTAATTGAAAATTTATTGCCGTAATATCATTGATAATAAAGATTTGTTAATTTGTAGACATATCATTGACAACTTATCAAATTGATCAGAGCTTCATCAATGATAACTTGCAATTAAATATGACATTTAAACTGTTATTATTTCGTAAATAAAGGACACTATTTATCTCAAATAAGTTATGATTAATTTTTATATAATTGTCACAATGTTTACCAATTTACTTTATTTTGTAAAACATGTTTGTTAAAGAAAGAAACCAATAAAAAGTAGCCACGCAGTTTTACATGAGGACAAATGACAAAGAGTACGTGCCACTTGATAAGTGGATAGAAAGTTTTCAATAATATTGAAGAAAATATCATTTGTTTTTAACAAATATAAAAATGGCAAAACATTATTTATGTCGGGATCATTAATTAATAAACTGTGTTAGGTAAAGTGAAATTTATAGTTTTTAGGTACATGTTATTTAATTAAATGTACATTTTTATTATATTGTATCCATATTATGACCAGTACGTACACTGTTCATAAATTAAGCATATCCAACATTCTCAACAAAATTTATAATAGTTTTGCAAAAGTAGCAGATTAAATCATTTTTATTTTTTTTAAAGAGAAAATAGTCGCATATCAATAATATAATTTCTTTTACATTGTTATTCAATTACAACTTGTTATGTATAATAAATTTATTGTTACAAAAAACTACTTAAACATCATCAGTATTATAATTAGTGATTGATTTATGGTGTAAAACAATTTTTTTACTATTTTTGCATAATCAAATTTAATATCTTATTGAATAAATTTTATCTCATATAATTAACATCTTTTCTGACAATAAAAATATAGATGTCAAAATAAAAAAATACATTATATATATATATATATATATATATATATATATATATATATATATATATAATTCTTCTTCGCAAAAATCACCTGACCGTATTTGGTTGAAAAGAAAAAGAATAGATAAGAAATATGATGGATGAACAATAGAAAAAATAGAAATATAATGAAAAAAAAGGTGAGAATCAGAGAAAAAGTACAAGTATTTAATTTAAGAAAATTAAATAAAATAAGAAAAAGAGAATATAAACTACTTTTCATTTCCACCCATTTAAGTGAAATGATCTATTTAATAAAAATTTCATATTTAATTTTTGTCATATACAAAAATCTTTCGAATGAGTAATAATTATAGTAGGACGAATGAAATAAATCTTTAAAAATTTGAGTTGAAAAATACCCATGACAATAAAAAAACACACACACACACACATTCTTCATTAATAATTTCTATTCTGTTTCTTCTCTTTCTTTCCTATTTTTCTTCAATTCCAATATTACCATACAAAGGAAAAATGGTGGTATATTGACATACATCTCAATTAACCCTAATTATATATTTTCTATCTTTCTATTTTCTCACATCATATAATGTATCACATCTATATTTCTCTTTCTTTTCTCATTTTTGGTTAGAGAAAAAAAAATATTTCTAAAAGTAAAAGTTAAAAAAAAGAAAAGAAAAAAGAAAAAACTTATACTTTCTCTTTCAAACCTTTTTTTTCCTCCTCCCTCGTTTTCCTAATGCTCCTAACATGCCATTGTGTCCACACATTTTTTTTCCTAATGACTCGAGCATCACCCGTGATTAAAAAAGATGATAAGGAGCATGACGTTTGTGGATGATTGCCTCAGTTGAATCTACGAACTGATAAGGTAACAGGCAGTGTGTGATTCAAATTCATCTCACAAACTTTCTGTGAAACCTTCAATTGAATAATTGAGCAGATATTATGCAAAGTGATGGATGGGTGTGTGGTGCACATTACAACCAATAAAGTTTTGTTCTGCTTTTGTACAACATCATTCATGTTGTAAGGACACGTAAACCATGTAATGTGCCTTTCATGAATTTCTACAAAATTTTATAAAATCAATTCCATTTCTAGGAAGTGACTCAGTCCAATGCCACTCTTCTATAATACCGTTTTAATGTAGACATTATTATATATTGATAGATTATGTCTTTCTTCTATCACAGAGTTTAAAAAAAACATTATTAATTGATAGATCATCATCATCATTCCACTTGTCTATCATATAAGGTTTAAAATAAACATCATTGTTCATAGATAATGCATCTCATCTAATGAACAAGAAGACACTTAAGAGCATGTGTTAAATAGAGAAGAACCTGATCAGCATTTATAACTAAGGACAAACCTGCTGGGGTCACGTCTTCAATTCTGCACCATCTGAATATTGACACGTTAGAACGACACTCAGTACTACAAACAAGCTTGGAATAATTGTTATAGAAATAAGAAATTGGTCTTTTTGAAATGGTACTGATAGATACTTATGGCCAATGAAATCAAGACAACGGGCACAATGATGAAATATGATGACTTCACATGTCACTTTAATGTTTCTGTTTGCTTATGATCAAAGAGAAAGGACGGTGTAAGTTACGTAAAGGATGAAAACAATTCAACACTAATCTCAAGCACGTAGCAGTTACCTCTCTAATTTCCAGCAATTTAGCTAACGAGAAGAGCAATGAAACTACAATTTAAGACCTTATCCTAAACAATAGAGACAAATTTACTCAGACGCACACACATACACCTACCGTTAGACATGGTTTGATTAAAACACTAAACAAAACTGAACTGAACTAAACTTATTTTATAAGAATGGTTTGATTCAGTTTTTCCGTAAATGGTTCAGTCTTTTATGATCTAGTTCAGTTTGATTTTTTCTCGCTATATGCATGATTGAATCGAATCAAAAGGTTCAGTTCCAACCTAACTTGTTTTTATAGAAATGGTACGGTTTGAGTTTTTTTCTCAAATAATTCAGTTTTTATGGTTTGATTTGGTTCGGTGTTTTTAGTTTTTACACATCCATACCTACTTCAGTTATGTTGTATGGGCCTGGTTGTGTAATAGAAAATGTTTCTTTGGGTTTGAACTAAGAAGTCTATATCATAGTGAACATGTGTGAAATCAGTTGATAGATTGAACCAGCTCAGGCCCGGTCCATCCCAGCTTGGCCCAGCCCATTCATTCAGTTGATACGAAAATATAAAATCCATTAAGATTTAATTTCGGAAGGGCCTAGTAACGGCCTGTTACTAACTGGGCCTTAGGATCATTGTACATCTCAAAATCAGCAAGATCTTACCATGTGGGTTTGATACACTTCCCCACCCCAAAAAAAAAAATGTTCTGTATGCCATATGTGAAGAGAGAAGTAGAATCTCTTCAAAAAAAACCTTCATAAATCTCTGGGAAAGAAAGCATATTATTATAGACATAAACTATCATGGTTTAAATAATATAAAAGAATAAAGTAGTTTAAATGAAATCAAATTTGTAAAAGAGCACAAGTTGGTTGATACAAGTGGTCTTGATAAAATAAATATATGGGCAATTAATCTCTGCTGATGATTCCAAGTTTAAGTTTTGCAATTATATGTCTTCCACTCTAATAGAATGTGTATTAGGTTAGACCCAAGAGGGTGAGTAAAATCTTAACCATACAATAAAAAGTTGAAATAATTTTAGCAATTCATATACAATTGTATAAGATTAATTCCTCTAACCACTCAAGCTTTCACTAGAGACACGGCGTGTCATGGCACAATGCATCAACATGTTGCTACATACAGACTGCACTAGCATCATATGAAACAAACTCCACAAGAGGAAAACAAAGTATCAGAGGAGGATAAAGAGATCATGAAGTATAAGAAGAATCAGTGTTAGATTAAGTTCACTTCTAAGAGGACTAGTAGTTAACAAAGTTGTTGTTTACCTTTGGTAGTTGATTAAGATTCCTCCCCTTCCTCAAATCTAAACCAACAATAGGATTAACCACTGTCACCAAAATAGGATAAACCATTCATAAGATCAACAAAAATAAACAAACACCTACATAAACTAGGCTTATTCCAAGATGTTGCTACACTTCAAATTGGATTGTGTCCTTCTAACTTTCACCTATAAAACAAGCATCAACAACATGAATAAACCTTCTCTGCAATCTTCTTTGGTCTGAAAAACCTGGTCTTCAGAACACGAGAGTTACTCTGCTAATGATATCTTGATTAACAAAAACAAGGCCAAGAGAAAAGCCATTTGAGATAACTTGCCCCGCATTCCATACCTTAGACCATGATGACCATCTAAATCCAATTTACCAGAACATCAAATATTCAAAGTGAAGTGCAATAGAATCATGCATAACACTCAGAATAAAGAAGAAGAAACGAAGTTGAAGCTTCAAACAAGCTCTGCATCAGCCTCTTGGCAACAGATTCACACCGCTAAAGGAGTAAAAAGTACCGTTCCTTATATTTTGGTTTTGGTGAGGATTGAGGAACCGTTCCTCTTAAGTCCATGCAAGCCTTCTATTCCACTCTTACAAGGGTACCCATATAAAGCACAAAATAATAAATAAATAAATAAATAAATAAAAAGAAGATACCATCAACTTGATTATGTACCAATCAGAAATTAAGCCCGTCAACTTGGAATATTGGAATATCTGCCAATCAGAAATTTAATCCATCAACTTGCATAAATTATTCTATGGCCTAAGATATTAGATATTTATAGTTCCATTTATCTTTATGCGATATTAAAAAAAATTCAGGTACGTAACACATAAAAATTATATGAAAAAACGTAAAGACACATAACATTCCTCACATTGTAATAATTTGTAGCCAAGGTGACAATTTGAGACATGGTGCAGTTAGTTCAATACAGCTGTAACATAAATGTTATTTTGTTACACTGAAAAGTAAAAAGAAAGAAGAATATATAATCCGCGGATCCGAAGAAGACAGTGACATGCATAAGATTTGATGGTTGAAGGTTTCATAATTTAAGGATCCACGCCAGCATGCGTTGTCAAGCAAGTTGTGTTGAAATTGGAAGTGTCCAGGGTGTACGAGAGGATAAGATATCTTTCCATCATCACGCATAGGACGAGAGCCACAAGCTTCATGCCATTGTCCCATGCCCTGCCCATACGTAATTAAACTCTCTTTTCTTTTTCTGTCCTTTCACTAATATCACATTTCAACTAACAACACTAAACACGATAATTAGATTCTTGTTATTTGATAAATGATTATGATATTCTTCCATTCTTGTTTGAATATTGTTGTTTTCTTATTTCATTTTAATTGATGTTTATCATATATCAATAGACCTTTTTTGTTTTAGGTTTTATATCCTTACCATATAACTAGTATCTGCATATTTGATACTGTATAGGAGATATGATAAAAAAAAAAAATTTGGCATAATTATTTCGTTAATAAGCAAGTTAATTATTTAATTTACCTTTCTTTATCTATTATGAAAAATCAACTAAATTTATAGTAATATATAAAGGAAATACTCTTTTTTAGTAATCACCTTTCTCTACAATTTTTGGATCATTATATCTTTCTATTTTAAAAATATTAAAAAAATACTTTTTTATCAAATTTAAGAACATAAAATTAATAGATTAATCATAACACCAATTATATTAATATATTTTTATTATTTAATTTTTATTTTATTTTATAAATTATTTTATCTTTTATTTATTTTTTAATAATTATTTTTTTATGAATAATTGTTTATTTTTTTAATATAATACAGACAGGGAGTGTTTTTTTGTAGTGGAAATAAAGGAATTATATTATTATTTATTATTTATTTAAAATAAAGTAAGAACAAATAAAGAGACGGGTAATGTCGTCAGTCTGTCTAGTGCCCTTACAATCAAAATTTTGATCTATATCAGCAATAGTTGACAAAACATAACAAGATAAAGGTCATATTAAAATATTTCTTCCAGAAATATTTATAAAATAAGAATAAAAACAAAATAAAAGTATCTAAAGATAAAAAATAACTTATACATATATTGATTTGTAAAAATTAAAGTATTTTTTCTTACTGTAATTAAAAGTATCTATTTATTTTTATAAAAATCAATTCGAAGAGGTATACCTCCTTATAAAAAAATAATTTTTAAACTTAATTTGTAAAAAAAAATATTTTGTTTTATTTCCTTTTGTAGAAAATTTTATACAAACATACTTAAAGCATGAGAAAATATGTGATATATTAATAATGAAAAATAACTTTGTATTATTATCCAATCATAAATTATAATATATAATTATTTTATATTACATAATCATTAAACTCTTAAAATATATATACTCTACGATCAGGTTTGAATTTTCTTATGTAACATTTTATTTAACAAAATCTTAGCCTTTAACTAAAAATAAAAATGTTCAAATAGTAAAAGAAAAAAATATATATGAGATTTTGATAATGAAAATTTCCACATAAAAATACATTTCCCTAACAATCACGTAAGAGGCTTCAAGGATAAAGAGGGCAACACAAATGTGAAGGAAAAATCATGAAAGGCTTGCCCTGGCTTGGAGAGTTTAAGAAGGGATGGATTAGGGGTGGGCAACGGGCGGGTTCGGTCGGATTCGGGTGAAAAATGTTCAATTCGTTGTAAACTGATTTTGGAAAATGTGACTCATATCTGACCGACTGAACTTTCGGTTTGAGGCGGTTCGGGTTGAAATAGATTTGGAGTTGGGCGAGTGAGTACAATCGGGTTTAAAGTTTTTTGTATATCAAATTATTTTAACGAAGGTGAAGCTTAAAATGATAAAAAAATAATTTTAAAATAGTGTATAAAAATAGAATGAGGGTGACAATAGATGTTGTAAGTAAATTCGTAGATGAAACATTTACAAACTAAAGAAAAAAAAGATAACAAAATTCATAGTTGTTACATATAAAAGAAATCTAAAGTTAGATTACAAAACTATAAGAAATCACAGCCGCACAAGTTGTACTCAAAATGGAGATAGAAAGATGGAAAAGAAAGACAAAGAAAGAGACAAAAAGAAAACTCTAAAAATGGATTAGTGTGTTGAGAAGTTAAATGAGGAAGGAGAAGATAAAAAAATCATCTAGGTTATGAGAAAAAAGAAAAAAAAATTACAAATGGATAACTATATTATACTTGAAATAAAGACTTTTGAGTTTGGACTATTGTTGTTTAGTTATACAAAAATAATAAAAATATAAACTTATCTTATTTTTGGTTGGATTTAGTTTTTAGCTGGTTTAAAAATTCAAAACCGACCCACCCAATATAACTCGTATAAAATCAAAATTTTAACCCGATTTACTCATAAAACCCGCCCGAAACCACCCAAAAATAATATTTTTTATCGAGTTTTTAAATTTCGGTTCGATTCTCGATTTTATGCGGATGGATACGTGCTTAAAGTTATGATTGGAAATGCTGACCTGACATATAACAATATATATCTAAGAAGATAACCAAGAAGTCACCTTTCAAGAAATTCCATAACACCCAATTTACCCTAAAGAAACATCATCATGATCATTCCCGAAAATATAGGGCCCAAAAAATAACTTAAAATATCTATTTGAACCGCCACCCCTCTAACTAGCAACACTTTCAATTTAGACATATATATTAAGCAATTTTTCATTATGTGTGATCCAATTTTAATTTAGTTTAGCACACAAAGATTTCTAGACATTCCTCAATGATTATCGTGAAATAGGATTCATGCATATAAACATTCAAATGAAATGAATGTGTACCTGTCTAAGGGCACACTCGTAGTCTTTTAGTAACTGGAAGACCGAACGAGAGCATCGAGTTGATGCTTTAGAGGGGGGAGGTACCTGCAAAAGGCACTCCGACGCTCAAGTCAGGACAAACATAATTCTCGAGAGTAATAAATGAACAGTGACATACCTCGTTTCGTGTGACTTATTTATACTACCTGTCATGGGCCTGAGCAGGGTGGGCCTTCTCTGACATTTACCGAATTAGGTAATACGATGTTAATCGGCTAGTTACGCCTTAATTGCGTGTTGTCTTTCGTTAACCATGATTATCATCCTAACTATTCTCTATTGGTCCTTGGCCGAGCTGACAGGGCACGGCCGAGACAACCTCTTTGGCCGAGCCGATAGGGAACGGTCGAGACAACCTCTGGCCGAGCCAACAGGGCATTTTTAACAAGGGGAAGCACGCGATTAAGGCCACATGGACCGACACGTCATGTCCTATCAGATATTGACGCAGTTTGGACACTACTTCGGCTCGGTAAGGGGCCGAGAACCATGGAGAATTCAACCCTCTTCCTATCGGTTCGACCAGAGAGGTTGTCTCGACCGTGCCCTGTCGGCTCGGCCAGAGGTTGTCTCGACCGTTCCCTATCGGCTCGGCCAAAGAGGTTGTCTCGACCGTGCCCTGTCGGCTCGGCCAAGGACCAATAGAGAATAGTTAGGATGATAATCATGGTTAACGAAAGACAACACGCAATTAAGGCGTAACCAGCCGATTAACATCGTATTACCTAATTCGGTAAAAGTCAGAGAAGGCCCACCCCGCTCAGGCCCATGACAGGTAGTATAAATAAGTCACACGAAACGAGGTATGTCACTGTTCATTTATTACTCTTGAGAATTATGTTTGTCCTGACTTGAGCGTCGGAATGCCTTTTGCAGGTACCTCCCCCCTCTAAAGCATCAACTCGAAGCTCTCGTTCGGCCCCTCCAGTTACTAGAAGACTACGAGTGTTCCCTTAGACAAGTACAGAATGAAAATGTATATTGATAGCAAAAATCATGTTTTGTTTATTCTAGATATTTGTTGAATTACAATGTATAAGGATTATGAGAAGCAACATAACTACAATACTACACTATACTAACTAAGTTAGGACTACTCTAAGAAAAGAAAAAGGGTGACTAACAAAATCATACTCAACGATCTCCTGCAAAGGAGCCATGGATGCAAGCAGTGGATGCATGTGAATGTATAAGTATTGAATTTTTGACCTTTTCGAATGAGCATGCCTTGTTTATTTATAGGGGATAGGAAAGAGCGGTTACTTTTGCGTTAATTCGACGTGGTGTGTGCAACTGCTCGATGCTACACGATGTGGATAACCCCCTTCAACCGTTTTTAACTTCCTGCAACTACATGTTACATCTTTCATTCTCGAATAATCTCTTCAAGATCCTTTAATATTTTCGAGGAATAGTTGTTACTCATAAAACTCTTGTGATCTATAATCGTCCTATCGTCCTATCGTTCACGTGAATGTAAATAATTTCCTTGAACTGCTCATAAGTGTCCTCCTTCAATTTGTCGAACAATTTCTTGAGGATATTTCAATTACTTAAGGATTTTTCACAATTGTCCCAACAATATGTATACATTGCTGTTTGCTTAGTTCAATATTTTGTAGGGTAGGAGTTACATATTCCAATTCAGATAAGGATTGGATTTCTCATGTCACAGAAAATTCTCACTCAAATTTGTATCCGTTAAGATGAATTTTTTCTATCAAAATCAAGTCGAAATTGGATAAATACCTATACGTGCAAGTTCAGACGTCGTCATGCGTTTTTTTTATATCTATTTTAATGTTAGTATAGTTAATTTTATCGGTTTAAACTATTCATGATTATATTTATCTCACATGTTGAAGAAAATTTCAACTTTGAATTTTTTTTGTGTTATGCGTGTGTTATTATAATGGTTGTCATATACATTTGTTAGTACTCACATTTTAATTTTTGCTAAGTGGGGATATTTAATTCTAGGTTAAATATCTATTTTGGTTCTTTATGATTTTTTTTGTTTCAATGTAGTCTCACTTTTATTTTTGGTCTCAATTTGGTCCCAAACTAATTAATTGGTTTCAATTTAGTCCCAAATTAATTAATTGATTTCAATGTGGGACTTTCCGTCCAAATTATTTAAACGGAGTTAACTTTTGGGCACGTGGATGCCACGTAAATGCATACATGGATGCCACATCGATGACAATTTTTTTTAAAACACCTGGACCCAGAATGGCCCGTTCTGAAACTAGAACGGGCCGTTCTGGTTGCACTTTTGTTGTGTTAATTTTGCATCCGGAACGGCCCGTTCCAGGTGCAAAATTAACACAACAAAAGTGCAACCAGAACGGTCCGTTCCGGTTTTATTTTTTTTATATATAAAATATTAATAATTTTATAAAATATATATTATTAATTATATTTTAATTATGTTGTTATATCTAATAAAATAAATATATTAATATTTTTTATATTTTATTTTATTATATTTATCTTATTAATTTTTATCATTTTATTTCTCTAATTTTAAATAAGTTGCAAAAAATTATAAAGTGATACTTAAATATTTCTTCAAACAGAAAGAGAAAAAGAAAAAATTATTACTCTATTTATAAGACAATTGTATTTTATAAAAATAAGTAATTTTAAAATTTTTACTATAAAAAAATATTTTTCAAAATTATTATATTTTTTAATAAAATTAATAAAGAGTATTGGTTTAATTGCATTTTTTATCCCTCAAGTATTACAATTGTGCAGTTTTGATCCACAAGATTTTAATTGGGTAATTTTAGTCCTTAAAGAATTGCAATTCGCGATTTTGGTCCTTCAATTTTTAATTGAACAATTTTAGTCCCTCGAATATCATAATAGTACGATTTTAGTTTCTCCCATTAAAAATTAATGATAAATATATATCATTTGATACATTAAAAAAATTATAATATACAGTAATTTAAATAAGCAAACAATCATATAGTTTTAAAACATTGTATATATATATATATATATATATATTAAAATTTTAAAATTATTAAATTTTTAATGAGAAAGACTAAAATTACACAACTAAAATCTTTTAAGGACTGAAATTACTGAATTAAAATCTTAGGGATCAAAATTGCATAATTATAATACTTGAGCGATCAAAAACACAATTAAGCAAAAAATATTATATTCTCAGTTTTGGAACCAGAACGGCCCGTTCTGAAACCAGAACGGCTCGTTCTGCTTTCAGAACGGTCCGTTCTACTGCACTGGTGGTGTGTTAATTTCCGCATCTGGAACGGCCCGTTTCAGTTGCAAAATTAACACACGAAGAGTGCAACCAGAACGGTCCGTTCTGGTTTCAGAATGGCCCGTTCTGGTTTCAGAATGGCCCGTTCTGGTTTCAGAACGGACCGTTTTGGGTCCAGGTGTTTTAAAAAAAAATGTCATCCACGTGACATCCACGTATGCATCTACGTGGCATCCACGTATGCATCTACGTGGCATCCACGTGCCCAAAAATTAACTTCGTTTAAATAATTTAGACGGAAGTCCCACATTGAAACCAATTAATTAATTTGGGACTAAATTGAAATCAATTAATTAATTTGGGACCAAATTGAGACTAAAAATAAAAGTGAGACTACATTGAAATAAAAAAAAGATTATAAGGGACTAAAATAGTGTATTAGCCTTAATTCTATTGCATATTTGTTTACATGTTGTTGTTCCCTTTTAAAAATTCTCTAGCTTTCTTTGAAAGTCTTTACAGTTAATTAAAGCAAGGAACGAATGGCTATTTTTCTTCTAGAAGTTAATCAATGAAAATAATAAAGAGCAATTCATTACAAATCAAATAAAGCACAAAATCAATTCAAAGCATTCACCCAGTTTTCTTTGAGAGAAACATTATGGAAACAAACAAATAAATAATAAAAAAGTCATTTTCAGCAAATATCGATGTTAACAATATGGCCTGGTCCAATGGTCAAGAAAACTTCGAAAGTTCGCATCGTATGTTATTTGTTAATTATAGACGCCAGCTGCTTCGCATTCAACGTCAACATTCTAGACACTCAATCTCACAAGGTAAGCTTAATTTTTTTAATTTATTTTTAAATCAAGAAGTAATTTTCATTATTTTAATTAATATTTACACTTAATGTGTCACTTAAATTTGTAACCCTTTTATCTGTAATGTGTTAACGTTAAAACATTTTAGAGATATATGGAGATAAATAGCGAGAGCTGAGTAATTGCTTACGAACTTAATTGTAATATTTTTTATTGATAAAACAATCTTATAGAGAGAGAGAGGAATGTGTATGTGTGTAATTGTTTTTTTTTTTCTCAAGAAAATACAATTTTATTCAAGTTCAAATTAAAAATATATATATAATCTTAACATTATCATATAAATTTTTTTTATTACTTATGTAGTTAATTTTGTAAAATTATAAAAAAAATTATACAAAATTTTTAAAATTATAATTATTATTCAAATATTTTCTTTAAAATTATTCAAATAATAAATTTTTATATTTTAATTAATAATATATTTTAATTTTACATGTCAAAACTAATATAATTATATATAAGATAAAATGATGAATGTAAATTTTATTATATATATATGTATGTATGTATTGGTCTTAGTAAATTGGGTAGTGTACTATTTATACTCACATCTATGATTAAATACTTGGTCCCGAACTCATTCCCGTTGAGCGAGTACTTATCTTGACCATTGTGAGTATTTTTTATTTTTTTTATGTACTTGTAGGGTCTAAGTTGTAAAATTATCATCCCTGGATTAAAGTTGTATATTTGGGTAACCAATTCATAATTCATAATTCATAAAAGGTGATAGAGACATAAGTTTTTTTTAACCAAAGCTGATGATAGAAATAACGGTGAAATGGAATATAACGAATACAATATATATTACTTTTTTACATTGGATTTTTTTAACAAAAATTGACTATAGAGACAATTTGACAATTTTTGAAAGGTTGTAAAAGGTTAGGAAATGAAATAACAACAAAAAAAAAATGTACAGGGATTAAAAGTGAAAAAATGATAAATTACAAGGATGAAAATTATATTTAAGCTTTTAAAATATAATTTTAATTGAAGTTAATTTTAATGCAAACATTATTATGTAATTCTCTTATCTCTTATAATAAATTAGGCTAAATTGTAATTTTGGTGCCAATTTACATTTTCAGTTTCCTTATTTTACAATAAAGACATTTGGTCTTCCTATTTTTAAATATACAAAATTTTGGTCTTATTGTTAATTTGATGTTTTGTGATCATTAAAATTTAATGCTTTTGGGGGGCTTGTCACTTAAGTGATATAATACTTAGTGATGTGACATGTAAGGATAAAATTTTTAAAATAACATAAAAAGATCTTCGTTTGTATTTTTTTTTGTTCCAATATGTCTAAAATGTCTCACATCATCATAGGAATCAAAGATAAGGATTGTTTACAAACTCCTTCCATCTTAACCCATCGAGACACCTTTTAAAGAACAAAATGGTGATGACCTAGCGAGTGCCAAAGCGAACAATACCTCTATTAAGTTAAAAGACAATATTAGATCATTTAAGTTTAGAGTTTTAATGCTAACAAATAAAACTTTTTTATAAGAGATAATATCTTCAAAAATATCTTCAAAAATATCTTTGAAAACACTTATTAGATGAAGTGTAAGATGCAGGTCGTCTATAAGACAATGTAAATCAGGTGAAGCTTACAGTTTGTCTCATATACATTAAATGCTAATATTATTTTTATTGAGACTAACGACAAAAGTTTCTTGAATGCTTTATTCCTTAACAGATCAAACTAGAATATTATTTTGTGTGGAGAAAAGATAGACACCAGAAAGGGGTTAAATAGTGTATATAAAAAAAAAAACCTCATGTTTGCAATAGACGAAAGGTTGGTAAGAATAATCAATGAACACAAGAAGTTTTATATTGGATCACCTTAACCACCGAGGTTATGTCTAGTTCTCAATATCCAACCAGATTGAGTTCCACTAAATTTAAATAAAGTTACAAGTATTCTTTTACCAGGCCACTTTTTTCTCCAACAATCGTTCTTTGACTAACCTTTTCAAGCCACTACCTAAATATTCTTTTTACAATAAGCCTCTCTAGACTTAATCCCAAGTATTCTTTTATAGTCAAGCCTCTTTAGACTCTACCCTATAACAATGGTTATGAAGGTATTACAGAATTATAGTTGTCATTTCTTTTAGACGTGATTACAACAAACGTTTAAATACAAAAAAACTTTTGAAGAAGATTTTCTATGAGTTGTATATTTTCTTTGTATCTCAAAATTTTTCTATGTATCGTTGCTTCTGCTTCTCTTAAGTTTCAGAATTTCTTATATAGTAGCTTTGAAAGAGATGACCATTGTAACTTTTTGAGTCTTATATAGAGTTGTTTCATCTTACTTCTTCGTTTGATCTAGGGAGAGAGGAAATATCCATAGGTGTATTAAATGCTTCAATTAATATCTTTCACCTAAACATACTCCTTATATTTGATAGATCAAGCTACTTATTAGAGTAAGGTGATAAAATAGGAACAGTATGAAGCAAAGTCAACGTCCAATGATAATATAATCCTTTTGTTGTGCCTTTTTCCGTGAAATATGAGATCTTTGTCTTTTGTTTTGATTCTCTACATGTTGTTATACACTTTTTAATAGAATGTGAGTTTCAAGACAATGACTTTTGATATGTTAAGGTATAAAACATTCATTTGAACATTTAAAAGCGTCAGTCATAGATGTTAAGAACAATTGTATGCTTCGCCTGACTTGCTTTTCAAGGACAATACTGTAACGACCCAACAAGCTCTAATGTGGACAATACCTTGAACATGATAATCCTAACAATATTAGTAGACTTATGGTCGGAACATTGACATTAAAAGGAGGACTCTAGCCACTCTTCCCCCTTAGGCTCGACTGGGGACTTGTTTTGATATACTTAAAAGTCTCACATAGCTTAAGAATAGAGACTAAGGGTAATTTATGAACATTTTTCCCTCCTTAATCCATCAAATTGTCCTTTTAAGGATAAAATCGTAATAACTCAATGAGCATTAAAACATACAATACTTTGAACGTGGTGACCTTAATGATATCAGCGAACTTATAGTTATAACAATTTTAATGAGTGATTAGTATTTATTTTATTAATAAATCTTATTTGTTTGTTTTTTTTTATCTCTGAATATCTTATCAATAAATGTCACATCACTTAAGTATGAATAAACTTTAAAATTTAATAATTAATGAATGCCAATTTGATATGAGGATAAAAATTTCATATTTTTAAAAATAGAGAAACTAAATGTTTCTATTTTAAAATATAGCAACAAAATTATGGATTGTCAAAAAATAAAGAGACCAAAAGTACAATTCAGTCAATAAGCTATTACTCTCATGGAATACCCTACCTTACAATATATTATATGTGTATGTGTAAAATCACCATAACAAGATTAGACCTTTAAATGTGGTACGTACTACTCAAATTCTTTATTATTAAATCAACTTTAATAGTTAAAATTTTCACACACGCACACACGCTTACTTTTGATTATTGATTATGAAAAATATAAATATATAAAATATATAGTAAATTTAAAATTTTAATTTTTACAAAATTTTTAAAAATTAATTTTAATTGATAAAATAATTACTTGTAATTTTAATTAGTTTTAATTAAAATAATTTTAAAAAAATTAGTTGACTAGATAATAAATTCAAAAAATTATATATATATATATATATATATATATTATTTTGGATTTTTTGTCTCAAATAAATTAAAATCTTTTATTTGAAAATTCAATTAAAAATCTTGAGAATAAGATACTTATGTCCTTTAATCAAACTGTGCAGGGTAAGAATCTCGACCTTTTATATGAAATTGACCATATTGGAAGAAGAATATTTATCTCGTGTGTAATCACGATCTCTAACAAATCACGGAGATTAGTTACTACTTTTGACTATAGATACTTTATACTTATACTTTATACTTTAACAATAAGTCTACTTAGACTTACTTCATTCAATAACTCATGTTTTACATCAAATTTCATCGATTTGACCATTAAATTAAAATTTCTTAGTACATAGATCCGATCCACGTAGTTTTAGAAAATTGAAAACTATTTAATATTCTATTTCATTAATTCAAATTGACAAATAAGCATAAAAATATTTTATATGTTGATTTGAACTAATAAAACAGAGTATTAAATAATTTTTAAATTTTTAAAAATTTGATAGATTTGATTTGTGTATTAAGAACTTTTAATTCAATAATTGAATTGTTGAAATTTGATATAGAATATAAGTTATTGAGTGGAGTAACTCTAGGTTGACTTACTCTTTGAGTAAGTAGACCCCCCCTTCCTCTCTGTATCATTCTCTCTCTCTCTCTCTCTCTCTCTCTATATATATATATATATATATATATATATATATATATATATAAACACATACATATATATACACACATGAGAAGAGAATTGTTTACTCTTGGAGTAAGTCTATCTAGAGTTATTTTGTTTAATAACTCATGTTTTATATCAAATTTTAACGATCTAACCATAGAATTTAAAGTTTTTAATGTATAGATCAAAATCTGTAAATTTTTAAAAATTAAAAAATATTTTATACTTAGTTTCATTAATTCAAATCAACGTATAAAATATTTTTAAAAATTTGTAAACTTGATCTATGCATTGAGAATTTTAATTTCAATGATTGGATTATTAAAAATTTGATGTAGAACATGAGTTTATTAAAAATAATATGTTTATCTATACTTACTCTTGGAGTAAACAAATATCTCCTCTCTATATATATATATTATGCAACTATCCCTAAATTGAAGGTAATGTACGTGGTGATTTAAATTTTTAAGTAATAAAGACAATAAGTGTAATTAAATTGTTTAATAAATTGTAATTATGACATAATCAATAATTAAATATCCATTAATTTTAAATTGATATTTTTAGTTTACACATTGTATGAACACTCTGGTTGATGAGAAAGTTCCTAAAAACTTAAGAATTGTTAAAAACTCTCTAGTTAAAGAAAAGTATCTAAAAACACTCTTGTAAAAAGTAAACTTCTAAAAATACTTTCGTGTAAGACAATTCTCTGTATTATTATGATATATAATTTATTATTTTAAGTATCTCAATGAATAAATTGTGTTTGGCAATATATATTAAAAGGTTTGTATATTTACAAGTATTTGCAATTTCGTATAAAATGATAATAATAAATATTTAATGAATATTTTATTTTTTTAGTTTGATGATAATGAAAATATATTAAAACTTTGTATTATTTCACAAAATTATTTTCATTGGGGGAGAATTTTGATGTGTTCGTGAATGAGACTTAGTTATATTGATTTTTATGTAAGAAATAACATTTTTTCTTACAAAAAGAAGTTAAATTTTTTTTTTCAATTTTGTATAAAATGATAATAATAAATATTTTATGAATATTTTATTTTTTTAGTTTGATAATAATGAAAATATATTAAAACTTTGTATTATTTCACAAAATTATTTTCATCGGGGGGAAATTTTTGATGTATTCGTGAATGAGACTTAATTGTATTGGTTTCTATATGTAAGAAATAATATTTCTTCTTGCAAAAGTATGTTATTATTATTTTTTGTTTTAATTAAAATTTACAATCTATCAAAATAATCTTATTTTTAATTTTAATATTACTATTTTCCAATGTGATTAACTAGTTGCAGATGGTATCTTTCACAAATACTCATAGGAATGCTCCATCAATTTAATAACATGTTAACGGTTGATCAATATTACTTTTAAAAGTCAAGAGGACTAAATTTATAATAAAAATTTTCAACAAACAAAAATTACACATTCATGAAGCCATATAGACAAAAATAAATTTAAACCTAATTTAAAATGTATATCGTGGATAATATTACTATTTCTTTATTTTTTTTTTACTGAGAAACAATATAGTAATTTAAATTTAAGATGTGAATATCATCAATGTTTTATATTATCTTAAATTTAATATACATTAATAATTTGTGTCAATAATTACATGTTAATAATTTGTCATCTTTTACATGTAATCCATTTTACTATCACATTTTTTTTCTCTTCCCCACTTGTCAATAATTTGTCGTAAAAAATAATGTATAAATAACATTAAGGTAAATATTATTTGTGTTAAAAAAAAAGGTTAATATTATAAGTAGTAGAAATTGTGCCACGTGCACAACAACCGCACTAAATCATATAAAATTCATAATTTGACAGAATAGAATATGAAATTCATATTTCAGTATCTCACCTGTTACCATGAATGCAAAGAAAGAAAGTGCGCACGCCAAGTGCGAAAACCGAACGAGATAACGGTCAACAGTCAACACCCTTTTACACGAGTCTATACCAAACAACGAAAACGTGCCACACTTCCAACACAAGTTTATAAAGAAAAAACAACATCACAATTCTCAAACCCAAACCAAAACCTGTGTATGTGTATGTGTCTGTGTTTGTGTGAGAATTTGCAAGAACAATGAGCACACTAGTCCGCAACGGCACCATCACGTTGAGCCGCAGATACAGATACGAGGTTCTGGGGCTGCAAGGAAAGGACAAGATGGTTAAGTCCATCAGCTACAGACGCAAGAGGGCCAAGCAGAGGAAAATCTTTCTCACAACCTACAAGCTTTCTTCCTTGGACAACACTTTTGTGGACCCCCAAAGCCCCAAGCTCAAGAAGGTTGCTGTTAAGGTCAAGAAAATTGTTGCCTCGCTTTTGATCTTCATGCGAACCGCTTCTTTCAGGTCCTGCAATTCCACCTCTGCAATTTCTCCCACCTCATCATCACCAATACCCAATAGGAACAACTTTTGAACATGCCATGCTTCTCTTTCTCTCATGTGCTTTCAATCATCGCTTCATCATGCCTCATAACGAATTAATAAGTTCTTTTTTACTAGTCTATTTATGTGGTTGGTTCGTCATGAATATGATGGCTAGGAAATGGGTATCTAATATATTTTGTATATACTGCTTAATCTAATGTCTACTTTATTACTTTCACTACCACTAGTAGTTGAGATTTTTCTTTTAGCTGAATAATAATATGCCCTGTTTCAGATTTCTTTCTTTCCATACTATGCCCTTTCATTATTAACCTTTAATTAGTGTTGGTATCAAAGCTTTTGATGTCAGAAATGAGAGTATCTTACCCGAAATTGTGGTTGTTGTGGAAGTTGAGAATCCAAATGGGGTCATTGAGTACAGGGGAAAAATGCAAGAATACAAGTTAGGTGTAGTTTTTGTTTTTATTGCTTTCGGAGTTAAAATCAGAGTTTCCTCTTGATATTCAAAGACAACACCTAGATGTTGACTTTTATCATGTCATAAGATATATGAAAGTAATATCAAAGTTGTTGAACACCAAATACATAATTAAAATTGTGTTGATGAATAGAGATAATTTCCATTTGTTATTAAGTCTATTTAAATACTCACTTTCAAATTGTTATCAAAATTATTTGTAAATATTAAATTTTAGGAATTTGTTATATATCGTTATCAAATTATTTGTAAATATTTAATTTTATGAATGTGTTATAGATCCTATATCAATTTAGTGATATAAGTAAAATAGTTTAAACAATTCTTATTTTACAAATTAATGAAATTATAGAATTATTTTAAGAAAAATGACCGGAGATAATCCGTTTTAAGTATAGTGTAATTAGCATATAAATAATATAGCAAGGCTCCAAACTCTTTTTGGGGCAAATCCTTCAACTGTTGGTAGAAAACAAGCAAGGTCAATGTGGTATTGAAAGAGCAAAATAATGATTTTGACCTAGAAATGCAACATGAGCTTGTGCATAGAACCAAAAGATATGAGTTTCTCATATATGTTGTGATCTACGGTGGATCACGTGAGGGAAATTTTGGTTAAAATCCGTAAATTATTCGATGATTTGCAATTATTAGGGGTGTTTATGAATCGATTTTTTTTAAAATTCAAACCGAACCCAACCGATCTATTTTATAAAAGTGAATCGGTTAACCAATTTATTTTTTATAAAGTAGATTGGTTTGATTTTTTTTAAATATAGATCAAATTTTTTGAAATTGGATCGATTTGATGTGATGCAGTTATCCATTTTTACTCATATATGAATTGATTTTTTTAAAAAAACTAAGCTGAACCAAACTGATCTACTTTATAAAATAGATTGAATAATTAAATCAATTTTATAAAATGCATCTGTTCAAATTTTTCAATATAAATTAAATCAATTATAGATCAATTTGGATCGATTTAGATTTTTTTCCATTCCAAACAACCACGGAGGGAAGCCTTGAAGAATCATTACTTACAAGATTGACTATCAAGGTTGTTTGTCTTATTACTGAAAATGTTTGTTACGGTGGGTAGAAAGAAATTGAAGAGGGTGATGGTAACATGCTACTCATGACTCAATCAATCATAATATGAATGGATCATTGGAATCACCACACCGAGTGAATAGTAGATGGAAAGCTTTCGGTATCCAAAATGTTAGTTTTTAATATTTGATTTATTAAATAAAGAAAAATAAAAGGTTAGGAATATTTTTCGCACAAATTTTTCGAAAGAAAAGTTTAACTGCAGTAAAAATATAATATTTTTTGTACCGGAAGGTCCCTATCGGTCACGTTGACCAACACGTGCCGTTCTGTCAGACACCTACGCCATGATGTCGGAAACATCGGTCCAGCCAACGTCCGGGACGAATGTTACTAACGGCTCGGCATAAGACCGAGCCGGAGAGTCCCCCGTAGGGCAGGATAGTTAGACTACTGTTGATCAACCCAATTAATAATAGCGCCCCATTCCTTTACCTATCGGATCGGCGAAATACCGTACCGACAGGTGAAGAGCGGTTATTAATTATGATTAGCAGGTAAGCGCATGGTTAAGTTAGTAAGTAAGTAATTAACATCGTATTACCTAATTTAGTAAACACCTGAAAAAGCCCACAATGCTCAGGCCCACGTCAGGCACTATAAATAGGTCACACATAACGAGGTATGTCACTATTCATTTTTACCCTAGATATTCGTGCATATACTGACTTGAGCGTCGGAGTACCCTTTGCAGGTACCTCCCCCATCCCTTGGAGATATCGTTGGAGCTCTTATTCGGTCCCCTTTCACCCAGAAGAAAAGGAGTGTGCCCTTAGACAGGTACATTTTGGCGCCCACCGTGGGACCAAACTGAGAGCTATTCCGAGATTATTATTGAAAGAATGGTGAAGACGAGAAAGAATAACGTTGAAGAACACCAGTCCGAGGACGAGCATCAGTCAGGAGCCGAGACGACGGAAGAGACAAACTTGAACAGTATGATGCGACAGATGAAAGAGGAGATGGCCGCTATGAAGCAACAGCGGGAGAGAGATGCGGCCGAAATGGCTGCGCTACGGGCGGAAAATGCCACCCTCAAGAACCAATACCACGATCCTACATGGAAGCCCTCCGAGACAACCCACACTCAAGGGTCGTTCCATTCGCATGGCCAGCACACCTCGGTCCCTTATACTTCTGTTGCCCCTGCCGCCCACGCCTCGGCCAGCCGACCAATACAGCCCATGCCGGCAGGATCACACCGACATCCCTTTACACCCAATATCATGCAGTCCGCCCTCCTTGACAATTGGAAGTCCTTGTCTCTCGACAAGTACGACGGAACCACCGATCCAGATGAACATGTTGACGTGTTCTTGACTCAGGTCACATTAAGCACCACCGATGACGCCGCCCTGTGCCGAATTTTCCCGACGTCGCTAAAAGGACGAGCGTTGAGCTGGTTCACTCGGCTCCCGGCCAATTCGATCGACTCATTCGGCACCTTAGCCTCTCAGTTTACCATCCAGTTCGCTACAAGCCGACCACACCAGTTGACTTCTCTATCACTAGTGAGCATCCGCCAGGAGAAAAAGGAGTCTCTCCGGGCGTTCATGAGCCGATTCAACAAAGCGGCATTAGAGATCAAGGACCTCAACCCAGCCGTCGCCTTACACCATCTAACCACCGCGTTGAAGCCGGGTCCCTTCGCCAACAGTATTTGTAAAAAGCCACCGGCAAACATGGATGACCTTCGGCGCAGGGCCGACAAGTATATGCAGATGGAAGAACTAGCCGAGTTTCGCAACCAGGCCAGAGCAGAAGTGGTGAGCAAGACAGAAAAGCCAATAGAAAACAATTTTCGCGGTCGTCCAAAAGAACTCGTACCCCGCGAGCGGCCACCTCGTGGTCCGAAGTATACACAGTACACACCACTGAACACCAGCCGGTCAGCAGTACTAGAACAAGCATTGGCTTCAGAAGTGCTGACTATCCCAAAGAGAGCATCGACCCCTCCCCGAGCCGACACAACCAAATCCTGCAGATTTCACCGCAATCGTGGGCATTCAACTGACGAATGTTCAGCCTTGAAAGACAAAATTGAAGATTTGATCAAGCAAGGACAGTTGCAAGGTTTTGTGAACCGTCCCGACCGGCCCCGACACGGCGAACAATCACAGAGACGTGACCATTCCGAACACCGCAGAGCAGAAACGTGCTCGTATAGAGAGCGCAGTCGGTCACGGGATAGGCACGAAGAACAGCAAGCAACACAGCCACGGCGAGTTATTAACACCATTGCTGGCGGTTTTGCTGGCGGGGGCTCATCTTCGTCGGCACAACGAAGACACCTGCGAGCTGTCCGACATGTGCATGTCGTGGAAACAAATCGTTGCCGTCTGCCAACCATTACCTTCACCGAGGCCGACTTCAAGGGAATCGACCCAGATCAGGACGATCCGATGGTGATCAGCGTTGAAATTCACAATTGCATCGTCCGTAAGACATTGGTTGACCAAGGAAGTTCAGCGGACATACTATATTGGAACACGTTCAAGCAGTTGGGAATTCCAGAGTCCGAACTGGTCCCTTACGATGAACCTTTGGTGGGATTCTCTGGTGAACGAGTCAAAACAAAAGGATATATCAAGTTATCAACACGATTTGGGTTCGAAGGGGCGGAATACCGAGACATCTCGGTTAAATACGTGGTTGTTCATGCGAGCACCTCCTATAACATTCTGCTCGGTCGGCCATCCCTGAATCGGCTCGGAGCAATTGTGTCTACTCCTCATTTAGCTATGAAGTTTCCGGCACAGTCGGGACGGGTTATCACGGTACACGCCGATCAAAAAACTGCACGCGAATGCTACTTTGCCAGCTTGCGACTACCGAAAGTGCAAGACGAAACGATCAAAGAGCCACAGAAAGTCCACTCGGTAACCCAACAGTCCTCCATAGACCTCGACCCCCGAATCGGGCATGACGAAAGGGTCGAGCCTATTGAAGAAAGGCAACCACTCCAAGTTGGAACCCTTGATACCCAACTGACTTATTTGGGAACTGTTCTGACGGAACAAGAGAAAGCAGCCATCGGACAGGTAATACTTGATAACCGAGATCTATTTGCATGGCACCCCTCCGATATGTCGGGTATCGATCCAGAGTTTTTGTGCCCAGCGGCGTCGGAAGACTGGAGAGGAGAAGAAGGCGGCAATCGATGCTGAGGTAGCCAAATTATTAGAAGCACAGTTTATACGAGAGATCCACTACACGACGTGGTTGGCTAATGTGGTCATGGTCCGAAAGCCGAACGGGAAATGGCGTATGTGTACCGATTACACGAACTTGAATAAAGCTTGCCCGAAAGACGCCTACCCGTTGCCCAATATTGATCGTCTCGTAGATGGGGCGTCTGGCCACCGTTTCCTATCCTTCTTAGACGCGTATTCGGGGTATAACCAAATTCGCATGCACCCTCACGATGAAGACAAAACAACATTCATCACCGAGACAGCCAACTATTGCTACCGTGTAATGCCGTTCGGTCTGAAGAACGCCGGTGCCACGTACCAGCGCCTGATGAATAAAATTTTCCAGAGTCAGATTGGTCAGTGCCTCGAAGTGTATGTTGATGACATGGTCGTCAAATCTGATGAAGTTTCTGCTCATGTACGCCACCTGGCCGAGGTATTCCAAGCGCTCAGACAACACCAAATGAGGCTGAACCCCGAAAAATGTGTGTTCGGTGTATCAGGTGGAAAATTCTTGGGATTCATGTTGTCTAGCTGGGGCATCGAGGCAAACCCAGACAAATGCCAAGCCATACTGGAGATGAAGAGCCCCACCACTCTCAAAGATGTACAAAAGTTGGCAGGGCGGCTAACTTCGCTTTCACGGTTCCTTCCCCAGCTTGCCGAGATATCTCAACCTATCCTCGCCCTGCTGAAGAAAGCAAAGCAATTTACATGGACTCATGAATGTGAAGAAGCATTCCAACAGTTTAAGCATCGCCTTAGTTCACCTCCCATACTGTCCAAACCTACTGCCGGCACCGACATGGTCATTTACCTTGCCGTGTCAGGACATTCGGTCAGCGCTGTCTTAATACAGGAACAGAGGGATCAAAGGCCGATATACTTCACCAGTCGAACACTGCAAGAAGCCGAGAAGCGTTACCAGTTAATTGAAAAGGTAGCTCTAGCGCTCGTCTACACGGCTCGCAGGCTCAGGCAATACTTCCAGAGTCATAAGGTGGTTGTCCGAACCGACTGCCCGATTGCGAAAGTTCTTCGTAAACCGGAAATCGCTGGCAGGATGATGGCCTGGTCGGTCGAACTCTCAGAGTTTGACATATCGTTCGAGCCGAGAGGACCCATCAAATCACAGCATTTGGCCGACTTCGTCAATGAGCTTACCCCAGCAGGTAGTTTTCACGACGAGCCGTGGACAATGCATGTCGACGGCTCATCCAGTGCCCAGGGAAGCGGAGCGGGAATAATTCTAGCCAGCCCTTCGGGCATCACGGTCGAACAGTCGCTCCGGTTCGGTTTTCGGGCATCTAATAACCAAGCCGAGTACGAAGCGTTGCTGGCCGGTATGAGACTAGCAGCCGAGATGGGTGTGACAAGGGTCGTATGCTGTACCGATTCAAAGATCGTGGCCGAACAGGTCAACGGCAATTTTCAAATTAAGGACGCTAATTTGTTGCAGTATTACCACCTCTTCCAGAAGCTCAAAGAGGAGTTCACTGACGTACAAATCCGACACGTTCCCAGGAGCACCAACGAACGAGCCGATCAGTTGGCTCGGCTTGCTAGTAGTCGAAAACCAGGACAGCTGAGAACAACCATTCACCTGGAAATCCCTGCCCCAAGTGTGGCGATTGAGTGCATGGCGGCCGATACTGACACACCGAACTGGATGACTCCTATTCGGAACTATATCCTCCAACAAGAGTTGCCCACCGATCCGAAGGAGGCAAAAAAGCTTCTCACTCAGGCCGCTCGGTACTCCATAGTGGCTAACGACCTCTACAGGCGAGGATTCTCCACTCCGTTGCTCAAATGCATTGATAACTCGCAGGCGGATTATGTGATGCGGGAAGTTCATGAAGGTATCTGTGGGTCCCATTCCGGAGGCCGTACCCTAGCTGCAAAAGTGTCACGAGCTGGTTATTATTGGCCAACTCTGAAAGGGGATTGCGCTGAGTTCATCAAACGTTGCATACAATGTCAGCGACATGGAAACCTCATCCATGCCTCCGCCGCCGAGCTGCACAGCATAAGCTCTCCATGGCCGTTTGCCTTATGGGGCATTGACGTACTTGGCCCGTTCCCTGTGGCAAAGGGACAGGTTAAGTTCCTCCTCGTAGCAGTAGATTACTTCACAAAGTGGATTGAGGCCGAGCCGCTCGCCTGCATCTCCGCTGCTAACGTCCAAAAGTTTGTATGGAAGAACATCATCACTCGTTTTGGCATCCCATATGCCATCATCTCCGATAACAGCTTACAATTTACATACAAAAAGTTCAACTCATTCCTTGAAAACCTTGGCATTCGGCACAGATTTACATCGGTGGAGCACCCTCAGTCAAACGGCCAAGCCGAAGCAGCCAACAAGGTTATCCTGACTGAATTAAAAAGAAGACTCGGCTCGGCAAAAGGAGTGTGGGCCAATGAATTGCCAGAGGTTCTCTGGGCGTACCGGTGTACACCACAATCCACTAATAGAGAAACACCCTTCCGCCTCACATACGGCACTGATGCGATGATCCCGGTTGAGGTTGGAGAACCATCTTTCCGGCGACAAAGCTTTCAGGAGGAATCTAACGACGACGCACTCCGAGCCGAACTCGATGTCCTCGAGGAAGTGCGGGACAAGGCATGGGTGGTGGCCGAGGCATGCAAACAGCGAATGACTCGGCGCTTTAATTCCAATCTAAAGCCAAGAACTTTTCACGAGGGCGACCTTGTGTGGCGCTTTAATTCCATGGCCGTTTGCCTTATGGGGCATTGACGTACTTGGCCCGTTCCCTGTGGCAAAGGGACAGGTTAAGTTCCTCCTCGTAGCAGTAGATTACTTCACAAAGTGGATTGAGGCCGAGCCGCTCGCCTGCATCTCCGCTGCTAACGTCCAAAAGTTTGTATGGAAGAACATCATCACTCGTTTTGGCATCCCATATGCCATCATCTCCGATAACAGCTTACAATTTACATACAAAAAGTTCAACTCATTCCTTGAAAACCTTGGCATTCGGCACAGATTTACATCGGTGGAGCACCCTCAGTCAAACGGCCAAGCCGAAGCAGCCAACAAGGTTATCCTGACTGAATTAAAAAGAAGACTCGGCTCGGCAAAAGGAGTGTGGGCCAATGAATTGCCAGAGGTTCTCTGGGCGTACCGGTGTACACCACAATCCACTAATAGAGAAACACCCTTCCGCCTCACATACGGCACTGATGCGATGATCCCGGTTGAGGTTGGAGAACCATCTTTCCGGCGACAAAGCTTTCAGGAGGAATCTAACGACGACGCACTCTGAGCCGAACTCGATGTCCTCGAGGAAGTGCGGGACAAGGCATGGGTGGTGGCCGAGGCATGCAAACAGCGAATGACTCGGCGCTTTAATTCCAATCTAAAGCCAAGAACTTTTCACGAGGGCGACCTTGTGTGGCGTGCAACGGGGGCAGCCAGGCGTAACTCTTCTGAAGGAAAGCTCTCTACCAATTGGGATGGACCATTCCGGATACGACACGCACTCCACAATGGGGCCTACAAGCTAGAAGAGCTGTCCGGCAAGGTTATTCCAAGAACATGGAATTCTACCCACCTAAAGACATACTACAGTTAAATTCGAATTTGTAATACTCGAACTATGTAATTATATCGCGGTGCACTCTTTTCCTTGACTGATCTTTTTCCCTCTTGTAAAAATGTGAAAAGAGGTTTTTGATTAGCAAGGTTTTTAACGAGGCACCTTCTTATCAATGAAAATACATCTCCCACTTAATTATCTCCACTTATTTCTACAAGTCTTCCCTCCCGAGAAGTCTCTCGGCCAAGGATGTGGCTTAAATTTAATTACAAGTCTTCCCTCCCGAGACGTCTCTCGGCCAAGGATGTGGCTTAAATTTAATTACAAGTCTTCCCTCCCGAGAAGTCTCTCGGCCAAGGATGTGGCTTAAATTTAATTACAAGTCTTCCCTCCCGAGAAGTCTCTCGGCCAAGGATGTGGCTTAAATTTAATTACAAGTCTTCCCTCCCGAGAAGTCTCTCGGCCAAGGATGTGGCTTAAATTTAATTACAAGTTTTCCCTCCCGAGAAGTCTCTCGGCCAAGGATGTGGCTTAAATTTAATTACAAGTCTTCCCTCCCGAGAAGTCTCTCGGCCAAGGATGTGGCTTAAATTTAATTACAAGTCTTCCCTCCCGAGAAGTCTCTCGGCCAAGGACGTGGCTTAAATAAATAATTACGTCTTCCTTCGCGAGAAGTCTTTCGGTTACGGATTTAACAGAATTACCCAAAAATTGCGAGAATTTAAATTTCATTCAAAAGGCCCTAATAGGCCTAGAAGTACATGCAAGGGGGGGCGCTATCGGCCCAGCATTACAAAATAAAAATCTCAAGACACGACCTCAGGCTCTCCCTGGTTCGCATCATCCTCGGCAGCGGGCTCCTCATAAGCCGTTTCCTCCTCATTCGGCCTAGCGGGCCGCTCTGGGGCCTCAGCATCGGCCTCTTGATCCGGCGGAATCGAGCTTAAGTCCACCAACTTCCCCTGAAAGAAGTCCTTCGTCATATCCAGTTGAAAGTCAGGGGGGAAGTCACCAAAGTAGCTAGCTTGCCGAGCAGCTTGGGCAAAGCCAGCCTCATGCTGGGACAGGAGCTTGTCGCGAGCCTTTTCCCTGAAGGAACCAAAAGATATTTTCTCGGCCTCCAGTTCCTTCTGAAGCAGGGTAGCCCTCTCAGTTTCATTCTTCAAAGACGTCTCTAATCGCTGGACCTTTAAGGTGAGATCGTCAACCATACGCCCTCGGCGGTCAACCTCGGCCTGGAACTTGCCGTTAGACGTCTGAGCATCGGTCAACGCCGTCAGCGTCTCTCGCAGCGACTTCTCCTGCTCAGCTAGTTGATGGCGAAGTCCATCAGCCTCCCCATTCGGTTCCATGACGATGCTTTGAGCCAAAGCCACAGCCCGAACTTGGAACTCACAGAAGAAGTTCCACTTTTGCGCCGAACTCATCCGGCCCAGAACTGCCTGCCCAGCCTCAGAAGTCAAGTCTTGGCTTAGGAAATCCTGCGCGTTCACATTACTGGCCAAGAAGTTTGGCCCAACCAAGCTCTCCGGGGCATTGGGATTGGCTAGCCGCTGCTGCTTGGCTTGGCGGCTCTCCTCCACAGCCCTCCCTTCAGTAGGCTTTCTTTTTTCGGGCTGCCGAGAGGAACCCTTGCCCCCTTTCTTGGGATTGGTGGGTTGCCCCGCTCCGCCCTGTCGTGGAGCCGGTTGATTCCCACCTGCACGCGTCTCGGTCGGGGTCTTGTTTCCTGTGACCCCTGCCACTCGGCTCCCGATAAGATTGCGGATATTCAAGTCATGGTCAAAGTTCGCCATAATACCTGCACATCATTAGTCAAAATCAATGGTAACGCAGGAATTTAAACAAACAAGAGTTACTATACCGATTAGTTCCTCGGTGACGTTGGCCGATTCGAATAATCGGACCAGGGGACGACACGGTAATGGCCGTGGCAATTTCTCCAAAATATCCAAGCTCTGCCTTTCCTCCGGCGACATTCGGGATTTCGATACGGTATCGTACTTTCTCGGCCTTCGGGTCCAATACAGGGGAAAGACCGAGTTCCCCTCATCGTCAAAAAAGTATTTATTCCCCGTCTCGGGTCGAATCATTACCTTTATAAAACCCACTTTAAATTTTTTGTAAGAAGTGGTGAATGGCTGAAGCAAGCAATCACTGTGCCGAATCAATGACAACCACTTCGCCTTCTTCGTCGGCCGAGAGGAGTAGTAATATAAAAATAAATGTGGAGTAGGTTGGAGGCCAAGTGCTAAGCACAACCATCTAAATCCTTGCATTGCTGCCCAGGTGTTGGGATGGACCTGAGAAGGCGCCACGTTCAGAAGACGAAGTATACCCGAGAAATATTTATCAAAGGGGAGGGATATCTTCAAATCCCGAAACATATAGTCATACACATAAAAGAACGGGTATTTGGACGACCCCTGGTCTAGATAAACAAAATCCGGATTAGGAACCCCATCACCTCGGCATGGCTGGAAAAAGATAGCAGACGGCTCCTCGTCTTCGGGAAAGTTTAAAAATTTCATTGCCGATACGAAGTTAACAAGTGATTTCTTGGTCGTATACCGGGAGTACACACTACCAACTTCCCCGTGTACCCATGAAAATCCAGGCGTCGATACGGGAGGAAAGCTTCTTGATGAACCCCCACCCCCACTTGGACGGTCATCAGAACCTATAGCCGAGGCGGAACCACTTCCACTAACGCTCTGGGCCTGCTCAGATCCAGAAAAGGACTCGGTGCGATCTCCATTAGAGGCCGAAGCTGAGGCAGCGTCCCGGACCGGAGATATTCTCCGTCTCGATTCCCCTTCGTCACCGGAGGAGTCGACATGAACAATATTTAAATTTGCCATTACGTACCTGAATGCTAAACTTCAGATCTTCCTTCGACGAATGCTCGAATGCTGATTTACTAATTCGGATCCGGAGATAATGATTGTGCACGTATGTGGAGCCCCCTCTTCATGCCTATTTATAGACCCTGCATGTTACACATTCAAACGTCGCAGCCTTGGGAAACCGTTGGATCAATTTAATCCAACGATCCTCAATACGCAACCCCTCGTATGCTCCACCTAAGCCCAACTGACACAACCTTTGGCGTTCCACACTTAATGCGAACCCTAGCATGCGCCATTCCACGCACAATGATGGCGACCCTTGACATCCCATCAGCAGTTGTAACCCCTCACGCGTAATTAATGTCTGTCAGTTATGCACCAGAGAAATTAATGCTTGTCAGCTACGCATCAGAGAGGCACTTTAATCATAACCCCTCACATTCCTGAACCTTTCATCGTATCCCAATCGGAACAATTAACCCTTTGCGTCGCTTCCCTCCTCAAGGCTGGGGGGCTTGTGTACCGGAAGGTCCCTATCGGTCACGTTGACCAACACGTGCCGTTCTGTCAGACACCTACGCCATGATGTCGGAAACATCGGTCCAGCCAACGTCCGGGACGAATGTTACTAACGGCTCGGCATAAGACCGAGCCGGAGAGTCCCCCGTAGGGCAGGATAGTTAGACTACTGTTGATCAACCCAATTAATAATAGCGCCCCATTCCTTTACCTATCGGATCGGCGAAATACCGTACCGACAGGTGAAGAGCGGTTATTAATTATGATTAGCAGGTAAGCGCATGGTTAAGTTAGTAAGTAAGTAATTAACATCGTATTACCTAATTTAGTAAACACCTGAAAAAGCCCACAATGCTCAGGCCCACGTCAGGCACTATAAATAGGTCACACATAACGAGGTATGTCACTATTCATTTTTACCCTAGATATTCGTGCATATACTGACTTGAGCGTCGGAGTACCCTTTGCAGGTACCTCCCCCATCCCTTGGAGATATCGTTGGAGCTCTTATTCGGTCCCCTTTCACCCAGAAGAAAAGAAGTGTGCCCTTAGACAGGTACATTTTTTATTCGCTAATTTACTGTACTAAAATCTTTAATTCTATATAGATTTTTTTAAGAAAAAATTATGATAAATCAAACAATTTATTTATTTCTAAATAATATTATTTCTGAAATTCAAAATTTTCAAAATTGATGATTCGACGCGACATAGTTTTCCCGTATAAGAAATGTCTCAACTATATCTTTTTAGGGTTTAAATATTTATTAGATATTTATAATTTTATAAACTTTACTTTTTGTCTTTATAATAAAATATAATTAATTTTAATTTTATATTTACATGTTTATTTTTTTGGTATCTATTTGGTTCAAAAGATTTTAATTGAGGATAGAAGTGAAGAGATTTTAATTGTGCAGAGAAGAGTTGGCATTTTTTCTTGTTTCATTAATAAGGGAGAATAAATATTTTAAAAATTAATTTACCTTATCCTTACAATTTTGAATTTTAAAAATAAGTAAGAATATTTTAAAGATTATATTGAATATGCTTTAAAATCTCTCTCTTTTTCATCTCCATTTATCTTTTCTTTCCTCCTAAAAATTGAACAAAAAAAATAAAACAAAAAATCATCCCTTCTCAGTTCTCATTCTCTCTCCTTCACTCTCTTTTTAATCAAACACCATCTTAATATCTATTGTCTTTTATTATTATAGAAATTTATCATCATAAAAATTTAAAAATAAAATCATAAAAAGTAGTGTATATATATATAAATTTAGGATGAAATATTATTAGTTATATAAATAAAATAAAAAACAATTCATAAAATTATAGAAACTGAGAAGATATTTATATATTTTTAATTATTATTATGGGAGTTGAACATAGGCCATGCCTATGTTTTGGCATGAGTTTATAGGGGGGTTTCTTTTCCTGTACCTTAAGTTTGTAGCAGCTAGCCTTTAAGGCCTCCTCCATGGACCATGTAACAGAAGAAGTCGGATGTGTTAGCGCCTTCCATTCAAATGCAACGCTTAGTTGGCTTAAAATATTAGGAGTTTGCAGAAAATTCAAATCCATTTGAATCCAAACATAATCGATATTGATATATGTTAAAAATTTTGATCCATTTTGAAAAGAAAAAAAATTGAATCCATTTATTTTGTAAAATTTATTCAATTATTCAATCTATTTATATAAAGCATATCATTTTAATTTAGTTTAATTAAAAAAAATCAATTTATATGAATATAAAATAGATAATCATATTACATCAAACTGACTCAAATTCAAAAAATATAATCTATATTTTTAAAAAAAATTGAACCGATTTATTTTATAAAAAATAAATCGATTACCAATTTACTTTTATAAAATGAATTAATTCGGTTCGGTTTGGATTTATCCAATCCATGAACACCCCTATAAAATATTATGCAATGCTGAGTTGCTTGTATCATTTTATTAATTTGATATTATGGTGTAAAAATAACACATATATATATATGAGGAAGGTTTAAATAGTGTCGATGTGATTTTTATTAGTTATTGCACCGCTTAATAATTTTTAATTAAATGTGAATTTTTCAAAATTTATTATTAGATTGAAAGTTTCTTACTCCTAGATCATATATAAGAAAAAGTTATATTAATTTAAGATGATTTAATACCTTATTCTTATAGAACGAATTTGATGTAATATATACATTTCAAGATATACAAAAATAGAAACACTTTGATTACCTTCAAATTATTGCTCAATGTAACGACCCAGCTGGTCATTACGCACGGCACAGCACACTAGAAACACCGCACAGAAAAGAACAAGTGTATACATATAGAGTCTAGAATATACATATACATGATCCAATCTGAACAGAGTTAAAGTGTACGGAAATACAATCAAGTGCTACTACCCCAAGTAGCTCAACAACAAAACAATCACAAAAGAGATCAGCTCCACCGGTCCGCTGAAGACTCACCACTAGTCACCCACCTATCCCTGCTCTACTCCCATACATAGTATGATCATTGCAGTCCAAACATCATGGAAACAACAAAGGGTAAGCTAGTGCAAATAAAATCAACATACATATATACATAATATGATGATAGAAAACAACTACGGCTATCAGCACACCAGCACTACTCAAACCACTCACAGCATACAACATTCTCAGCATTGTTTAGCAGCAATAACAACACCACAATAGTGGCTATAACGGCACCGCTTAGCGGCAACAACAGTACCGACTTAGCGGCTATAAAGCACCACATATGTGGCTAATAACAGCATCGACTTAGCGGTTATAACATCATACAGCTCAGCACAGCATAGCACATCACAGCAATTCAACACACTTATTACTCACAACTCAGCCCAACATTCTATAGTACCACAAGACTATAAACTCAACTTTTTAATTCATCGATCACAGCCCAACTCAGCACAACAATATACCTCTAATACAGCTAAACATTATTTTCTCAGCCTTATCACCTAGTCAACACATCATATTCATCAAGTTCGGCCTAGTTCAGCATATAACAACATTGATTATCAACCTCAGCAAAATTCAACAGCTAACAGCATGTATAACCATATCTCCTTGCGCGCCCGGCGCACTCGAGGTCACGCCCAGCGCGGCTCAACCCGAGAGCACCAGGGGCCAGCGCGCCCGGCACAAGAATACTCGCGCCCGGAGAGACTCAACCTGAGAGTCCAAGACTCTCACGCGCCTGGCACAATTCCAATTGCGCCCAACGCTTGCCAGGCAGAGACTCTAAGGAGTCTCATGCGCTCAGCGTGGCCTAACCCGCGCCCAGCGTGGGGAAGGCAGAGACCTACCAAGGTCTCGCGCCCGGCGCAATTCGCATTGCGCCCAGCGCTCTCTTGAAAGAGACTCCCAAGGAGCCTCCGCGCCCAGCGAGCCCAAACGCGCGCCTAGCGCGGCACCAGAGTACCCAAAACATGTCACCCTTAATATCGCACCCGACGCAGCTCAAGTCACGCCCGGCGTGGGCCAACTAGAGACTCCCATTTGCAAGCTCGCCTGGCGCACACAGCTTTGCGCCCGGCGAGCTTGCCTAAACAGAGTCCCCTGGTGGTCACGCGCCCAGCGCGAAGAACAGCGCCCAGCGCGAACTTAGTAGCAACTCTCCCCAAGTTCGAAATTTGTCCAAATCTTGCAAAACTTAACAGCAAATTCACATGCAATCCAGCCAAAAGTTCCATTCTCAACAAATATCCATAAAAACGCCTCATTTTCAACATGCAAACACAAATCAAGATTTTTCCCAAAAATTTTCCCAAAGACCCCGAAAACCCGAAAACCCCCAAATCCTCTATCCCAGCAGATTCTCAGCTCAAATGTAGCAACCATCATACCACCAAAGAGTTTTTAGAACGTTTTCAGCCAAACAAAACGAAAGACTAGCTTCCCTTACCTCGGCACGAAGAAATCCGAGCTCCCGGGAATGAGAAATGGAGAAGAGGGTTGAAGAAGAACTTGAACAATCCGAAGGAGGAGAAAAGAAGGTTCCGAAAACTCAGCTAGAAAACCACTGCTACTTCGCACTACCACCTTGAATCAGCAAAATGATGAGAGTGGGTGAGTGTCTTAGAGTTGAGAGGAAGAGAGTGAGTGAGAATGGAAAATGAGAGAAAAGTGGGAGGGTGAAAACAGGAAGGGAAATAAGAGGGTCTCACAATCTTCCCAACAACAAGAGTTTTCATCCTCGAAAATAGACTTACTTGGGAAAAGAAACGGGTACCGCTCCCTGCACTGCTGCTCCACTTCCCAAGTAGCCTCACCGGTAGTTGCATCCCACAGTACCTTCACCAGAGCGATGGACTTGCCCCTCAACTCCTTCAGCTTATGATCCACTACAGCTACTGGTAACTTCTCATATGTCAGGTTTTTCTTGACTTGTACATCGTCCAACTCCACCACATGACTAGGGTCATGAATATATTTCCTCAGCTGAGACACATGAAATACATCGTGTAGGTTTGAAAGAGACGGTGGCAAAGCCAACCGATAAGCAACCGGACCTACACGCTGTATGATCTGATAAGGACCCACAAACCTTGGTGTTAACTTTCTTGCCCTTAGTGCTCTTCCCACAGAGGTCGGAGTCACCTTCAGGAACACATGCTCCCCTTCGGCAAACTCCAAAGGCTTACGCCTCCTGTCAGCATAAGATTTCTACCTACTCTGAGCAGTCTTCATCTTCTCCTAGATCATCTTCACCTTCTTAATAGTCTGCAGGATCAGCTCCGGTCCCACAACTACTGATTCCCCATCTTGATACCAGCATAAAGAAGTCCTACATCTCCTGCCATATAAGGCTTCATACGGTGTCATCCCAATGCTCGCATGAAAACTGTTGTTATAAGTAAACTCCACCAGCGGTAGGACCTCCTCCCAGCTACCCAAGTGGTCTAACACACAGGCCCTCAGCAGATCCTCCAAGGACTGGATCGTCCTTTCTGACTGACCATCCGTCTGTGGATAATAACAAGAACTCAACTTCAGCTTCGTGCCTAGGGCTTGATGTAAACTCTGCCAAAATCTGGAAGTGAACCTCGGATCTCGGTCAGAAATAATACTAGAAGGCACTCCGTGCAACCGTACTATCTCTTTCACATACAACTGTGTCAGCTTCTCCAAGGATCACTTGATGTTGACAGGCAAGAAATGCGCACACTTGGTCAACCGGTCAACAATCACCCAAATAACATCACTATTCCTAGCTGACCTAGGCAACCCCACAATAAAGTCCATAGTAATGCTATCCCATTTCCACTCGGGAATCTCCATCTGTTGCATCAACCCACTCGGCTTCTGATGCTCAACCTTCGCCTTCTAACAGGTCAGACAGGCCGCCACATACTCAGCGATCTCCCTCTTCATACCAGACCACCAGAAAGTCTTCCTGAGGTCTTGGTACATCTTAGTCATACCCGGATGTACGCTAAGTCTGCTCTTGTGACCTTCCTCCAACACAGCTCTCTTCAGCTCAGCATCCTAAGGTAGGCAAATTCTGCCCTTAAACCTCAAGATTCCATCTCCTCCCAGCTCAAAGCCAACAACCTTCTTGGTACCCAGCAAACCAAGAAGCTTCACCAGCTCAGCATCTTGCAACTGCTTAAGTCCAACCTGCCTCAAGAACTCATTAGTTATGGTAATCATCCCACAACTAATGTGATCCTGAGCTAACTCCACACAGAGATTCAAATCTCTGAACTCCTCAACCAGCTCCAGCTCCTTCATCATCATACTCGACATGTGGATGGATTTTCTACTTAGCGCATCTGCCACCACATTGGCCTTGCCCGGATGATACATCAACTGAAAGTCATAATCCTTCAGAAACTCCATCCACCGCCTCTGCCTCATGTTCAGCTCTTTCTGATCAAACAAGTACTTCAGACTCTTGTGATCATTAAAGACACTGAACCGAGCACCATACAAGTAGTGCCTCCATATCTTCAAGGCAAACACCACAGCTGCTAACTCCAGGTCATGAGTAGGATAATTCCTTTCATGATTCTTCAGTTGCCTTGAAGCATACGCCACCACTCTCCTATTTTGCATCAACACACACCCCAGACCCTGGTGAGAAGCATCACAGTACACATCAAAAGGCTCACCAGAATCCGGCAATACCAGCACAGGAGAAGTGGTCAATCTCTGCTTCAGCTCCTCAAAACTCCGCTCACAGGCATCTGTCCAGATGAACGGCTGCTCCTTCCGTGTCAGCTGGGTTAGAGGTGCTACTATCTTAGAGAATCCTTCAATGAACCTTCGATAGTAACCCGCTAAACCTACAAAGCTCCGAATATCAGTGACAGTCCTTGGACGTTCCCACTGCAACACCGACTCCACCTTAGCCAAATCAACAGCAATCCCCTCAGCTGAGATCACATGTCCCAAGAACTTCACCTCATCCAACCAGAACTCGCATTTTGAAAGCTTAGCATACAGCTGCTTCGCCTTCAAAATCTCTATCACTATCCTCAGCTGCTTCGCCCAGCGCTTGCCAGGTAGAGACTCTAAGGAGTCTCATGCGCTCAGCGTGGCCTAACCCGCGCCCAGCGTGGGGAAGGCAGAGACCTACCAAGGTCTCGCGCCTGGTGCAATTTGCATTGCGCCTAGCGCTCTCTTGGCAGAGACTCCCAAGGAGCCTCCGTGCCCAGCGAGCCCAAACGCGCGCCTAGCGCGGCACCAAAGTACCCAAAACATGTCACCCTTGATATCGCGCCCGACGCAGCTCAAGTCACGCCCGGCGTGGGCCAACCAGAGACTCCCATTTGCAAGCTCACCCGGCGCACACAACTTTGCGCCCAGCGGGCTTGCCTAAATAGAGTCCCCTGGTGGTCACGCGCCCGGCGTGAAGAACAGCGCCCAGCGCGAACTCAGCAGCAACTCTCCCCAAGTTCGAAATTTGTCCAAATCCTGCAAAACTTAACAACAAATTCACATGCAATCCAGCCAAAAGTTCCCATTCTCAACAAATATCCATAAAAACGCCTCATTTTCAACATGCAAACACAAATCAAGATTTTTCCCAAAAATATTCCCAAAGACCCCGAAAACCCCCAAATCCTCTATCCTAGCAGATTCTCAGCTCAAATGTAGCAACCATCATACCACCAAAGAGTTTTTAGAACTCGTTTTCAGCCAAACAAAATGAAAGACTAGCTTCCCTTACCTCGGCACAAAGAAATCCGAGCTCCCGGGAATGAGAAATGGAGAAGAGGGTTGAAGAAGAACTTGAACAATCCGAAGGAGGAGAAAAGAAGGTTCCGAAAACTCAGCTAGAAAACCACAGCTACTCTGCACTACCACCTTGAATCAGCCAAATGAAGAGAGTGGGTGAGTGTCTTAGAGTTGAGGGGAAGAGAGTGAGTGAGAATGGAAAATGAGAGAAAAGTGGGAGGGTGAAAACGGGAAGGGAAATAAGAGGGTCTCACACTCAATTTTAACAAAATTTGATATAACATATTAGGAAATATGAAGTTATAATTCAACGGTTGAATTGACAAAATTCATGTATAATTGAAAGTTATATGAAGGTAAATCAAATTACATTGGTATAACTTTAACAACTATTATACTATTCAATAACTTTTGATTCAATGATGTTTTCTCAAAATCTCCCATTAGATCGAAATATTTTATTACCTTGAATGCATGTCAAATTTTGTTAAAATTAAAAAATAATTTAAAGATGATCAAGCTATTCATATTTTGTGTGTTTTTAAAAGCACATATTAATTACATTAATTTTGATTTATATGAATGAAGTATTTAATAATTTTTTTATAAATATAAATTTTGTATATATGATCTAAGTGGCATGAAATCCTAATATTTAACCGTGAATTTTGAGAAAACACCATCAAATTGAAAAGTTTAATAGTTATAAAAGTCACATAAGTATAATTTGATTCTTTCTTTATATAAGAGTCAAGATCCTTTGACATTAGGTGTAAGTCAAAGAATTTACTCCAAATCTTATACATTTAATAAAGTTTTGTATAATACAAATTTAATCAATTTAATCATTAAATTATGTGATATTATTTTTAAAATTATATATATTAAATTTCACATGATTCCAAAATTATTTAGTAATTTATTATATTATTTTATTTTAATGTATAATAAATATCCATTGTTAGCTAACATATATAGAAAAGTTCGAATCATGTAAAATTTGATATACATAATTTTAAATATAATATTATATAATTCAACATTTTAATTGATAAAATTTACATTATACAAAAAATATTACTAAAAATACATAATTTGATGATGACTTTTATATAGAGAAAGAATAGAAAGAATCTTTCATCTATCATATAATAGTTGTAATATTCACCTTATTTTTTTCTGAGTGAATTAATATCCACCTTATTTAATTAAAATCAAAATATACAGTCATTATAATAATAATCGTAATTACTATAATTAAATACAATGTATTTTTATAAATAGTGAGAATCACCGATAAAATAAAATAAAATAAATATCAATATATTACTTGTAATCACCTTAATTATTCAAATTAATATATATATATATATATATATATACTTATTATAATCATCATAATAATTAAGATTATTATAATTAAATATTATACCATATTTTAATAAATTAAAAATAAAATAAAACTCAAACAGAAAAAAAAAATATATGGTAATGCCATCTAACATATGCTTATGTAACAAAAATATCTTTTTATTATAATATGAGATAAATACTTTCACATCTCAGATTATAATTTTATTTATAACTCAATTAAATATAAATTGAATGATTGAATTAGAATATATAATTATTTTAGAATTATTATATAAAAAAATACATACATATAAATGAAATGATTTAATTAATTGGTTGAATTAGAATATATAATTGTTGCATAACTACTATAATTAAATATATTCATGTATTTTATTAATTGAAAAAATAAAATAAAAATGACCTTACTTTCTTTATTTTTGTCATTAATGACGAACACTTACCAAAGAGTCAATCCAATAATTAAAAAAGAAGTATAGAAAAATAGGCGTGTAAGAGGTAGTTGGAAGAAAAGAGAAAAAAAAAACAAGAAAAAAAATATTAGGCATCAGTAAAAATTATCCTAATTAACATGAATAATTTAATTACTTTAAATTCAAACAATCTTAATTATTTTAATTAATATATATTAGTCATAGTTATCTTAATTAATTTATATAAGAATATATATTGGTTAAAGTTGTCTACAGTACAACAAAACCTTATGTTATAATAATATAATTGTATAATAAATTTGAATTATAATATAGTGTATAATAATTATATTTATTTTAAAAAAATAAAGTATAATAAATTGATTACAAATAAATTTTATTATATAACTAGTTTATTTAATTAGAATATATTTATCATACTCACTTTATTACTATAACTAAATATAATAATGTGTTTTTATAAACTAAAAATTAAAAATAGTAAAATGGTTATAGTAATGTCATGAAACAATGTCTATGTATCAAAATTTTCTTTTATAATAGATAAGAAATAAAAAGATAATGGACTAATAATTTTGATACATAATATTATTTGCTTAATAATTTATTTTATCAATTTATTTACTTAATAAGTAATTTATTTAAAAAGGAAAGCAATAAATTAATTATATTATTATATAGAATCAAAATATGTATAAATTTTAACGATTTAATCAAAATGAATACTTGTTTTACTTATTTTAGTTACTATAATTAATTAATTATAATAATAATATAATATTTATTTATGTGATAAAATCTTTTTTTATAACATATATAATAATCGATTATTAAAACTAATAATAATTAATTTATTCTCTAAATTTTTATTATATTTAAGTCAATTATGGTGTTAAAAAGATTTAAAAAAATTATGATTATTTTGAAAATTTTGAAACTATTACAATTTAATTTGCATATGACAAGTTTCCCAAAAAAAAAAAAAAAACCGCTTGAGATAGAGTGGAGTGTAGCAGTTTTTAGAAACACTACTAGTCTTTCTGGTAGTAGGTTGTTTTGTTTCAACTTTCTACCCACTTTCCTTAACCTCTACGAAGACATGCTTAGCTTCTTATTCGGCTGGTCAAAAGCTTCAAGATGGTAAGTATTTCTTCTATCTAGATAACAACAACGTTTAACTTCAATCTCTCTCAAATTATTGTTGCAGCAAGAAGATGATCAAAAGAGCCCAGTGCAGACTCATACAACTTAAGAACAAGAGGCAGGTAATGGCCACGCAACTACGCAAAGACTTGGCTGACTTAATACAGAATGGTCATGAAGAAACAGCTATTACAAGGGTACGTACGAGTTAATACAAAATATATCTTTTACCAAACCTTTAGGAAATGAGAGAGAGGAGATCATATACATGAGATGTTATTATGGATGTAATCTTTAACATTTTTGTGTGTTTTTTCTTCATTATGAGCCATAGAAACAATGCAAGTATTTAGAGATTATTAATTATGGATAAAGGTCATTCTTGAATACTGCTCTATGATTAAACAATAGCATCTAAATGATTAAATTATGATCTTAAACACATAAATATCTTTATTGATATAAAATTTTTTTTGAGTGATAACTAAAAATAAATTGATAAATTTTTTTTTAAAAATATTATCATACTAATATAGAAATGTGTGTGAATTTCTATATCAATTCGTTGTGTACATGTGATGAGGCTAGTTTAGTTGGTATGGATGTGATATGTGATTAATGAACAGGGTGATATATGTTAAAAATACCTACTATACTAAGATAATTATTTATTTAATAAATGAAATAATAATAACTATCTTGTAGGAACTAATGTAATAGGTATTATTTAACATGTGATAGTGATATATACCTTTATGCTTTTGGGTTTGAGTTTTATACGAACTAATGTGATACTATTGTAACTTGCATCTGTTACACTTTGTTTTTATCTTGTAGGAATTTTGAATATATTAAATTGTTTCTCCTCAGCCCATGCATGATTTTAAATCTGTTTTTCTTTTTTTGTCTGATATAACATTATTTTAACAATATTTATATTGAGCATTCGAATTTAGCATAGTTTCAAATTTAAAATCATACCCGTTCATTCTCTCAAAATTTCAGGTTGACGACCTCATTCAGGATGAAAGCCTAATTGCTACATATGAATTGTTAGATATCTTCTTTGTATTCATCCTTCAGAAGCTCTCATACATCCGAAGGCACAAGTAAGATTTCCTACCAACCTACATTAATCAAAATGTACATAATTGTCACACACACCATCCCTCATAAAATAATTCTTATGGTTCAATGGGACAAATATTCCAGGGACTGTCCACCCGATATTAATGAAGCAGTATCTAGTCTCATATTTGCTTCTGCAAGATGTGGGGATTTTCCTGAGCTCTATGTCATTAGAAAGCTCTTTGGACAGCGTTATGGTAAGCACTTTGCAACTGCAGCTGTGGAGCTATTTCCTGGGAATCTTGTAAACAAAAAGGTATTTCCCCTCCCCCCTCCTTTTTTTTAAAACAATTTTAAGTTGATGCAATTTCACTTTTGTTAATGTATTGTACTAATAGATTAAGTTTCAAAATCACAGTTAATAGTGAACCTCTCAGTAATGTCTCTGCCGGATTTTCAGAAGTACATAGTGGTTGATGAAATAGCTAGGGACAACTGCGTCCAACCAAAGGTAATAAAATAAGCTATTCATTAATCAATAATCATTATTCAATATCATCAGTTTTCAGTTAATGTGATAATATATTGTTGTCTAATTTAGTAATACCAGGTTATTATGTTCAATAATGGTGTACAGGTGAAGGAACATAAAGGGAATGAATTAGTGGAAAGTGATGCCAAAATAAATCACACAATTGCAGATTCTAAAATAAATCCTTCAGAAGTTGAAGAGATACAAAGTGACAATACATCTGTTACTTCTGCGTTGTCTAGTGTCCAGCAAAAAGAAGTGGAGAAACAAGCCTTTCCTGATTTGCAAAACAAGGGGGAAATAATGGATTTGGTACCTTCATCCGAAAGAGTTAGTTTGTTTCCATGTGCTGAAGCAAAGGTAGAGTACTATGTTGATCAGATTGAAGAATCTCAGAGTTTTGCATCAAAAGATGGTTACTTCCAAGACCAAATAGCAATATCAATCAATTTTGATGACTATGACATTGATCAAGAAGAATCAAGAAGTGAGAAGTCAAGCACGAGGGGCTTTAGAAACAGAAAAGGGGCACCTAAGAAAAGATTGAGAAGGAGATCAACATTACTTGAAGGCCAAGGCATAATAGAAATTGGATGCATAATATATTATCAAAAGCCATGCAAGAGTCACTCTACACAAAAGTATGGTACTAAGTACAGCAAAATGAGAGAGAAGCCTCTAGTAGAAGAACTTCCACAATCAAATTATGCACATAAGAGACTGAAGCAACACACCTTAGATAAAGAAAACTCTACAGAGTCATGTCAAAGCCAAGGCAACACAAAGAGAGAAGCTTTCAACCTTGACTTGTGTGACTGCAGCTTGGACCAGCCTTGTTATTGTAGCTTTTACTATGATCTTGAATGCTGCCAAGACTTACTATCAATAGAGACAAGGAAAGGGACCAAAGCTACACAAAATCAACGAGTTGGTGAATTTTACCATTGCCAATATGAGCCAAACATGGGGATGGAATCAGTTACTATTCTTCAGAAACTAAATAGAGAAACTTGTAGTGGTGCAACAAGTTATCATTTACTCACCTACCCAGATTACCATTTAAGTGAACCAAACAAAGAAATAAAAGCTGACACGTGTGAGTCTCTGAGAAGCTCTTCTTCTACCAATGCTTCCAATCCAAGGACTTGTAGTTCCTTAGCAAGAACAGAAAATGCACCACTAAATTCAAGAGCCTTGACTATGACCCCAGAGTTGCCCAAAAACTGCAAAGAAAATTTGTTAATAAGGACATATTCATGTACATCTCCACAGCCCAAGCATGTTCATCCTAAGTTGCCGCAGTATGAGGACATAGTTTCTATCTTCACCGCTCTCAAGAGAGAGAAAGAGAGAGAGAAGCTATAGGACAAATAGCAACTAATTTAAAGCATGAGCATGCATGTATACATTTTTTTTTTGGTGTAACTCTGTCATGTTCAAATTTTGACTTCGATAGTAGATTGGGTTTCTAGGAATTAGATGTTACTGAAATACTAATCATTCTTTGACATTCATAGGGATATACCATATTTTAGATTGCAATAATTGAAAAGTAAAAGCAGAAACTAATTGATGATGGGTTTGTTTTTCTAGTTGTCTGAGGATAAATACTTTTTTATGTTTTGTTGTGAGTATTTATACATGTTTTTTCATTTTAGAATATGTTTAAAAGAACTTATGACCAAATTGTTTGTATTTATTTTATTTTATAAATATTTATAAAAATATTTAGACAAATTTATAAAATATCATATGAGTAATTTATAAGATATTTTAAATATATTTTAAATAAATTATCTTGTATAATTTATTATTTAACTTATACAAAAATTTATTCTTTAATACATAAGTTTGAATCATGTTACTGATGATGTAAATATTTTTTATTTTTATTTTTTTTCATTTTTTCACTCAAAACCACTTATATATTTTTTTCAATATTTCCTATAAAGGTTTTCATTTCTCTCTAAAAAAATTTATTCCTCTTTATTTTTTCCTCTTCTCTCTTCCAAAATTATTTCTATCTCTTCTTCTCAAAATTCACATTTTCATATTATATAAAAATTGCAACTTTTTTTCTCTAAAATAGTACATTTAAAATAATTTTATCGTAAATATTTATACAATGATTTTTTAAATCACAATTTTATAAATATATAGAACTTATTTTGAATTTTTAAACTTTATGATTCTTAATTTTTAATCATATATATATAATTGATTTTTCATATCTCATTATTAAATTTATTTTTTTATAAATTAAAATTAAATGAATGATGACTAGTAATTATTATTATTTTTTAATATTATTGTAATGTATAATATTATTTTTAAAATTTTAGTTTATTTTTATATTTTTATTTTATTTTAAGACATTTTTAAAATGAGACAACATCTTATAAGTATTAAATAATAATGCATCCAAACACTTTAAGATTTTATAAAGAATTGTTAAATAATAATATATCCAAATTTCATAACTTTTTAAGCATTTATATTATAAGTTCTTATTAGTTATTACATAAGAGTTTATTCAATAAGATTTTAAATAATTTATTTATTTAATCAATGCTTTAATTTAAATCTTTATAAATTTTCTTTTAATTATTATCTAAAAATCTTCGTGTCTACAGAATTTGTGTGTTTTATACATTCATATTTATGATTTATGACTTTGTCAAATAACCTTACGAAGTTGTATACGCTTTTAGTTTTTACTTTTTAGTCAAGTAATATAAGTATAACCTTAGTGATACTGGATAAGTCAATAGGGAAGCCTAAAACAATTTGCAAATAAAAGAGTACTTACCAGTTATCACTACGTAATTAGACGAAAATTAATTCTACAAATGTGATGGAATTTTCCTCAGTCTCCTCCAAGTGTAAGGACTAAGTAAAAATAAATAAATAAATAAAAGGAGTTTAACTTATGAGCGTTGTTAAAGTAAAAGTGTTTTTTTATAAGGGTAAGGTGGTGTAATTTTTTATTTTCAATGAGCGACGAGTTTGGGTTAAGATGTGGGGAATCCATTATTTTTTTTTAATTTTAATTTTAATTTTTTTTATATATTTTAAGTTATTAATATTATATGTACCAAAAGAAAGTTATTAGTTATATTATGATTCGAATAATATATAAAAAATAATAAATAAGCATAAAATAAAAATGTAAGAAATGAATTATTTTTTAGTTAAATATATAATTTTAACTCTTCTAATTAATTATTGTTATAATTAAAATTATTAAACCATTATAATTACTTCATATTTTTAATAATTATAAAAAAAATATTTAACTTTAATTTATATAGTATATTTGTTGCAACAAAAAAAAGTTGTAAAAAATGTCATTAATATGAGGCCCGGTGTGCTATAGTTAAACCGTAGAACGATACACAACAAACAATGGGAGTCTCCAGGCCGGCCCATAGAAAGGCCTAAAAAAATGACTTTTTCTATTTACACTAACTATATACCAAGTACACCCTTTCCCTTTCCCTTTTCCTCTTCCCTTTTTTTTTAGAAAAAAAATTATTATCAAATGTATCCTTATAAATTCTATTTTTTCACTCCATGTTTATTATACTATAAATCTTATCTTTACAATCTCTTACTTTTTATTCTCAAAATTCTAATGTTGAATATTTGTTTTAACCCCATATTTATTATTCTTTAAATTTTAATTACGTAATATTATTGTGGGAATTTGTATCAAAGAATGTATTCAGTCATATAGTTAATGAGTATGATCGATTTAAGATTATTTATATTGATAATTCTAGAATTATAAATGATCTATTGTGCATGTAAACTTCATAAGTATAATACAACGAGTCATCCAATTTTCTTACATATAGTTCATGTTCATCGGAGAAGGTAAAATTTAGTGACAAAATAAAAATGGGGGGGGGGGGGGGGGTCTGATAAATTTCTTTACTAAAGAGACTTCAAGAACTTGGTAATATTGGAAAATATGAAACAACTTCTATACATCAACCTCCTGAAAAAATAAGAACAAAGAGTGTTCAAAGGGTTCAATGTCAAAGAAATGGAGATCCACTAAATGTGATATTAATAATAATAAAAAAATATTTATAAAAAAAGGGAAGAAAAACAGTCAGCAAAAGAGAAACGTTTTAGAAAGAAGGAAAAAAATTAAGTTTTCTAGAGATGAATGTTTTTAAAAAAGATGAAACAATTATTACATTCCCAAGAGAGGGATTATTTGAAGAAAATGAAAAAAATAAAAAGGATATTTTAAAAAAGGGAAAATAGAGGTGTACTTAGTAAATAAGTATTTGTAAATGGCAAAGGCCTAAATAGAGGCATCTCAATGGACTATGTATACAGGACTTGCTATTTGTAATTTACTGTCAGTTAGTTTCAATTTTTTTAAGGGTGTATTAAAATTATAATATGATTTAATTTTAATTTTTTTATAAAATATAAAATTACTAGTTTGTTTAGTTACAAATATAAAAATACTTTTATTTTGAAGAGAGTTATAGTTATAATATTTTTTTATAAAAGTTACTCAAAACAGCATACCAAAATAATAATATTTTTTCTTCTATATTGTAGCAACAAAAAAAAATTCTCTTTATTTTATCATTTTGTTTTTATAAAAACTAAACAAACGCACTAAATTTTTTTAAGTATTTTCAAAATAAAAACTCATAAAAATGTTTAAATAAATTAAAATTTTCAATTTTTTTAAGGGTGTATTAAAATTATAATATGATTTAATTTTAATTTTTTTATAAAATATAAAATTACTAGTTTGTTTAGTTACAAATATAAAAATACTTTTATTTTGAAGAGAGTTATAGTTATAATATTTTTTTATAAAAGTTACTCAAAACAGCATACCAAAATAATAATATTTTTTCTTCTATATTGTAGCAACAAAAAAAAATTCTCTTTATTTTATCATTTTGTTTTTATAAAAACTAAACAAACGCACTAAATTTTTTTAAGTATTTTCAAAATAAAAACTCATAAAAATGTTTAAATAAATTAAAATAATTCAATTTCAATATTCATTTGAATCAGTTATTAGTTAAATCATCAATTCTAATACAACTTATTAAAAATGAGAGAAAGTTAAATATTGATAAAAACTTCACTAATAGATCATTATTGAAATTAAAATCCTTGTAAATGGACCACCAAGAAAATGCTTAACTATATATGAGTGCTCTTGAGGATGAAAAGTAATTTGAAATATATAGGAATCATTATTATACATTAATGGGGCAAAGTGACGAGGTTTTTTATAACACTTCTCTTGACAAGCGGACTAAGTTTCGATATAATATTTAAGTATCGTTCTTAGGGATTTGAGAATTTAGTTATTCTTACTCTAATGATCCAATAAGAAATATTGATATGATTGAAAGTGAATTAATGGGAAGTAAAATAAAACGATAATGTGAAATTTATAAGAACAATTATAAAAAGCAAGGATTGGACTCAGGAGTACTTGCTAACTCTTAAATCTTCTTAAAATAAATATGATTTCAATTTCATGATTTCTACGTTCATTTAGTAATTCAACAAGATCTCTCAAAGTTGAATCCTAAAGTGATTAATCTAAAACACGATTCCTTTATGTTTTGAGATTAACATTTTGCATTAAGAACAATGACTTGAACAAGATGACTAAACAAATCAAGTCTATTCCTAAAGCAAGAGATGTTTAGGTGCAAGATTCAGTTCGAGTTTTTAAAAACGTTTTCCAACCGGATTCAAAAACAAAAATCATACAATGGGTGATCAAACCGATATAAGCATTAAGAGAAGAATCAAGCACAAGTAATGAAAATGAAATGCATATATATATTTAAGAAGGTGAAGAGTTAGTAGTTACATCCAAACAATGCTCAATGATTTAGCCACTCATGGCCATTTACTACCCAGGTCCTTCCAGTGGCAGGATCTTCAAGCTCGATGGCTCCATATGATTTGACAGATTCAATTACAAATGGGTCTGACCACTTAGATTTGAGTTTACTCGGAAATAACTTCAATCTAGAGTTGAACAGTAACACTGATTGATCGGGTTGGAAATTCCTTCTCACAATATTTTTGTCATGATACGCCTCGCATGCAAGTTCAAGAAGTCTGTACAGATAGATAGGTGAGTCCATAAAACCCAACAAAACAAATATATCTATATATTATAAATATTCACAAACTAAATTATTTACAAAATTACAAAATTACAAAATCACAAGAACAAGAATCATTAAATAGCACAAAATCCCCGACAACGGCGCCAGAAACTTGTTGAGGTTTTTGATACACTCCACTTGGCAAACGAACCAAGTTTCGTTGTAGAAATAAAATATCGTCCTCAAGGATTTGGGAGATTAGTAATTCTTACTCTAATGATTAATAAAGAGACATTGATATAATTTGGAGTGAAATAATGTGAGGTAAAATTTAAACGAAAGTGTAAAAGTTATAAGAATAATTATGTGAAACAAGAATTGGACCCATGAGCACTTGTGAACTCTTAAATTTCCTTAAAATAAATATGATTTCAACCTCATGACTTCCACAGGCAAGTGACAAGCTTTACCAATGACCTTATCCAATTCTTCATTAGAGATAAGCAAAGCCTTCTCCAGTGGCGATGAACTCTTGAAATCATTTTGAGTTTCCAAAAGCCAACAAAGATTGCTTTAAAATTGATGTATTAGATGATGTGTACTTGGAAACTCAAAATGATTTTCAAGAGCTCATCGCCACTGGAGAAGGCTTTGCTTATCTCTAATGAAGAATTGGATAAGGTCATTGGTAAAACTTGTCACTTGTCTATGGAAGTCATGAGGTTGAAATCATATTTATTTTAAGGAAATTTAAGAGTTAGCAAGTGCTCTTGGGTCCAATCCTTGTTTCATATAATTGTTCTTATAACTTTTACACTTTCGCTTAAATTTTACCTCACATTATTTCACTCCAAATTATATCAACGTCTCTTTATTAATCATTAGAGTAAGAATTACTAATTTTCCAAATTCCTGAGAACAATACTGTATTTTTACAACGAAACTTGGCCCGCTTACCAAATGAAATGTTATCAAAAACCTCAACACAAAGTGATTACTTAAACGCAAATATATTCTTCAATTAGTTTTTTCGACGCAGGTGATTTTTTTTTTCCCACTATATCATTGGTGTAAAGTATAAATTTATCTTACCAATCACATGTTTTTTTTCTTTCGTATGAAAATCACTACTAATCATCGTCACTGCCAAATGATTTATGAACATTCTCATATTCCTCTCTTTGTGTCAAATAACATAATATTCATAAATCATTTTTCGGATTTTCATACAACATTTTAATAATATTTAAGTATTTTAAATCAAATAAAAAAATAATTCAAACTATTTTTAAAAATATCGTTCCAGAATTTGTAATTATTCTTGAGATAATGAAAGCAGAATATGCTGATAACATGATAAAATATATTTAAAATTTAAAGTTAAAAGAATTTATTAACTTCTAAAAAAATATAAAAGTATAAAATTTATTCAAATTCATAAATACTAATGTATCTAACATAATTGGTAGATAATTAAGTTTCTTAAACATATTATCATGAGTTTGATTCTTAGTCATATAAATGAAGAAAACTTGGTTCAAATCTTAAAACTCACTTTACTGATTTGTACTCCTTAAATAAAATTAGTCTTCTATTATCGATCAGACACTACTAGAATTTCTCTTATTACACGCGATTTTTCCTGCGAATTTTTCATAAAAATTCGCAGGAAACGTTGTTCCTGCAAAATTTTATTCGTAGGTAATACTTTCGTGAATAATATATTTTTGCAAATTTTAAAATTCGCAAGAAATTTTCCTGCGAAATTTCTTGCGAAAAAAATTCGCAAGAAAGTTTCCTACAAAAAAAATTTTGCAAGAAAGTTTCTTGCGAAAAAAAATTTCGCAAGAAAGTTTCCTGCGAATTTTTTCGCAAGAAATTTTGCAGGAATATTTTTTACGAAAAAATTAAAAAAATTACTATAAATTCTATCAATAATTTTCCAACTTTTAAATGCTCACAATAAATTCATCCGAAATATTTGTTTCCATGCCTCCAACATGTGATATATAATCTTTTAAATTCTAAGATTGTAGATTATAAACCTAACACTCAACCATACAAATCAACTTGTAAGGTAAGTGTTGCCCCAACTTATATACTCTTTAATTGCTTTATTTTCAATCGATGTGGAACTTGAAGTTTTTTTAAAATATTAAACTTATAAATTTAATTTTTTTTTTATTTTTTCTGCGGATTAAAATTTGTAGGAAAAGTTACCTGCAAAATTTTTCTACCATTTAGTAAACATTACTTGCGAATTTATTTTTGCAAGAAAAAAAATAAAATTCTTACAATATTTTCTACAAATTTTTACCATGGAAAAAAATTCTATGATTATTAAAATTGTAGCAAAATTTGTAAGAAATATTTATAAATTATTTTTTGCAAATAAATTCGCAAAAAATTTCTGCGAATATTTTTTTACAGGAAAATTCGCAAAAAATTTCTGCAAATATTTTATTGCAAGAAAATTCGCAAAACATTTCTGCGAATATTTTTTTGTAGGAAAATTCGCAAGAAAATGACACTTTTCTAGTAGTGAGAGATTGCATTGGTGGAAGCTGGAAAAAAAAAATAGATTCATAAAAGTAATTTATTATCTTTCGATAAGCCTTTCCTACTTAATTATTTCAATAAATTTAAAATAATAAAATAAACATTTAAATTATTTTAAAAACACTACTAGATTTTAATCTTTTAGCAACATTTTCTTGTTTACATTTGTTAAAATGTTACTATATATTAAATAAATATTATTTTGTAACACGTTTTTTGAAAAATGTCATTATAGATAGAGTAACATTTTTTATTTCAATATTATTCTTTCTAATTGTTTTTAAAATCAAAGTCCCATATCGAATAAATTTTTTTTACATAAGTTATTTTGCAATATTTTTTTGAAAAATGTTACTATAATTGCTTCTAAAATCAAAGTCCCACGTCGAGTAAAAAAAAGTATATTTCTCTTATATCTAATTGTAACTCATAATTAAAGTCCCACATCAAATAGATTAATGACTTATAAAGAGTATATATACTCATATAGTTATATTTAAGATAAATGAAATTTGATATTCTATATATAATTAGTGGTGACTAACTAAAAATGTATTTTCCTAAAAACTTAAGGATCTCTTAGAAGTTTAGGAAACATAAAAATATAATAATTGATAGTAATATTTAAATTAAAATTAATTTTTATTTTATAAGTTTAACAAAATATTGGTAACATCATTAAAATGTTACAAAAAATTATTAAAATGTTACAAAAATACCACTTTGGTAACATTTAAAAAATGTTACCTAATTATGCAAAAATATTATTAAAAGTCTCTAGCAACATGGATTATATACAACATTTGATAATATGTTACTAAAATAAATTAGCAACATTTATACATAATTAAATAACATTTTTTAAATGTTGCTAAATACCATTTGTGTTGTAGTGAAAACTACAAAATCAAATTAATAAATGAATTCTTATAAGATATTTATAAAAAAGATTAATGAAATTATTTAATTAAACAATCCTTTTATTGATGATTAATTTAATACAAGTAATTGCCTTACGCTATATTATCTAGTTTGTCAAAGTACAATCCTTTTAATTGCCTTACTACTTTGACAAACTGCCTATGTACTTGTGTTGCATTGGCACAAGGGGACAATATTTTTCTTTTCCTAGTCCTAAGCCCTAACTATACCACAAAAACTCGGTGCCCCACATATCTCTTAGATTTTTTTGGTAAAAAAAAAAAAAAAATTTTGATCAGCTAGTGCCTCCCAAAAAATGGATAGTGTTTTATATTTGTGATAAAATAATGTAGACATTGTACTTCTGTCTATATTTTTTTTTATTCAAAATCGTGTAATACAATTTCTTTGAACATCCTTTTTTAATTTTTACAATAATTTTGATGCTTGTTTAATATAACTGCAGGCAGCTAGCATCAGATTTGACATGCCTGCAATCTTAGAGACTAGAAAGCAAGAAATAAGATTTCATTGTTACAAGTTACTCTCAAGAAACGCGCTTCATGGTTCATGCTCATTAGCCAAAATGGCAGTGATTTCCAAAAGTATGATGTGAAACAGTTGAGTCGCATAATTGTGTGACATAGTCATGCATGTTTTTCCATCTCAGAAGAACTGTTAGACATGTCAGAACTAAAGTTAGTGCCCCATTTTGATTCTCCGACACAATCACCATGCAATGTGTTCCTAAATTGGCGTAGCCAGTTGAGAAGCCCATACAAGAGAAGTAGGTAAGCTGTGTTTAGTCCTTGGGTCAAAGAAAGAGACCCCTAAATTTGTCCCACCACCCTAAAATAATATATAAAGAGAAAGAAAACATAATCTTCTATTTGTCTAAATAGATGTGATTGAATCCACAATGTAGAAATTTGAGCCACGTGTCCATGACTGACTTGTCGAACTTTGAATGAAAGATATCTTTTTGCTCCTTTAATTCCTATAATATATATAAGAATAATAACTGGATAGTAATTTGTATTTTTCCTTCATAAATTTCTATGTATATAATTAAATATTTACAATTTACTTTTTTATATGCCATATATTTACAATTCACAGTAAGTGCATAACATTTCGGACAAATATTAGTCCATGTCACAAAAACTTCAGAAAGATTATAAGCCATACTCAACCACAGTTTTTACTTGCAAAGTTGAAAACCTAGATAATATTTATGTATCTGATACTGGAATTTAACTTTAATTATAACTATTCGTATAATTTTTTAAACCTTTATATCCTCAAATTTATTTTAACACCAATATCCTCAATCTGACTCTTGCTTGAAATCACTTCAAGTAATTAATTACCTAACAATTTTCAAACAATTCCTCGCGAGTTGCCAGGCACCAGAAGAGCTAATTAAGAAATCTTGGCTTTTGTATTTATGGACAAAGATCATTGAATTTATTAGGAGTAATTCTTTTACACTCCTATAATACATATTTCATTGTAGTGTATTTTCTAAATTTTAAAACTTCACATACTTTTATTTAATGAAAGAAGTTTGTATTATAAGAGGAGGGATAAAATTAACAGGACATTGTTAGTGTAAAATTTTATCCTTGATGAGATCTTAACTAATAATTTATTGTATGATTTTTAAAATAATCATCATGATAATTAAGTATATTATCATACATACATATATATATATATAGAGATAAGGATTTGTAACTGAAAATCATGGAGCCCATCTTTTGAAGCAAGAAAGATAATATGATTAGAATAAATATGTATAGAGAAATATTATTATAGTATTGTTTACGGTGGATTTCGTTTTATGGATCCTTTTTATTCGAACTAGCACGATTTCACGTTTCAATTTATGCGTGTTCGTGACATGACAGAATTGAAGACTTTCAGTGAAAAAATAAAATCGTACAAGTAAGAAATAGAGTTTTCATTAAATGGTAACAGAATTACAATTCGTAAGGGTAACGAAACATGTTTAGAATGACTACACTACACTAGACTAGATTATGCTATGCTACGCTATGCTATGCTATGCTACGCTATGCTATGCTACGCTATGCTATGCTACTCCTAAAAAGGAAAAAGAAAGGTGGTCGAGAAATCGTACCCAAAGCTGTCTCGTACGCACAGTATGCCTTATGCACAGGCTGCGGAGTGCATGTGAGGTATTGTGGGAATTAGATTTTCGACCCACTGCTACGAGCATGGCTCGTTTAATTTATAGACAAAGATTTGGGAAAGGTAACTGTTTCTGACGTGCCCCGGAAGTGCATAACCGTTCTAAACTTCCACCTCGACCTCGTGGCTTATTCCCGGGCACGTCTTTGGATAACTCTTGGAACTGCTCATTAACTTCCCCAAACCGTTCTGCAGCCTTTGACACTTATCCCATGATTTACTTCAACCGCTCTTAAATCGTGTCTCCTTTAAGTTCTTCATTCTGAGAGGTTGCGAAGTGTGTTCGTGTATGTCCGGATTCTTGGGATTTCGAGTAACCAACGAAAAATATACTACTCGAGTGTTTCCTGATTTTTCTTGTACTTTGAGAGGTGGCGAGGCTGTGAGCCTTTCTCTTGAGCAGCGTCCTTCCTAGTTCAATAATTTCGAGAGTTTCTCGAAAAGTGTCTTCGTGTCCTTCTTGGTACAATGATTTCGAGAGTTTCTCGAAAAGTGTCTTCGTGTCCTTCCTGGTACAATGATTTCGAGAGTTTCACGAAAAGTGTCTTCGTGTCCTTCCTCAGAAACTTCTTTGCCATTTTCCGATCACCTAGGATTTAAAGCACCTCTGTATTTCGAGTGCCTCCGAATTCATTTTCCGGTACCAACAAATGCCCCCCTGGAAAACATTTGTTTCGAAGTAACTGAGAAAGAATGTTTTTCAACGCCTCAACTCTCTTTCTCTGATAAGACCCTAGAGCGTTGTACTCTTCGCGAGAATTAAATGCCCCTGACATCTTTTAATTCTGAATTTCTCATTTTCGTACCAGCTGCTCCATTTTTTCGGGATGTTATCGAAATTCGTGAATCAACTTCTCCTGAACGTCCTGAGGTATGTTTTGTTGACTTTCGATTTTCCTCGAGCCTTCTCAGCTTTATAATTTCATAATTTCAGACTCCTCGAAAGCCTTAGCTGCTGATCTGTCAAACATAACGCTACATCTCGGATAAAGCATAACTTCCCGATCATCATCTTTCTTCCTTGAAAGAAAATCGAGCAAACTGTCCCTCTCTTTCAGATACATAGGTTCCTGCTCTTTCGCGAACTCATCTAAGAGCTCTTCCAGTTTTTTCATCCGTAATAAGTTCGACAACTTCCTCTTCGTTCGCAACCAGGTCAGCCATATCGATTTCAAGCACATTACATTGATCCCCATAGAGAGAGGTTCCACATATCCTGCTTGTGTAGCGAATGGATCAGTATCAATTTTCATTTTCTTCTCCTCGAAAGCCAAGCGACCATCAGTAATCGCTTTCTCGACCATATCCCTGAAACGTACACAATTGTTAGTTCAATGACCATACATGTTGTGTTGTGATACAAATTTATTTTTTTTGTTCAAAATGAGGAATTTTATGATTTTCTGGAAATATGATTTGCTTATCTTTCAGGGAAATATCGAATATTCTATCGACTTTTGTTATATCGAAACTATATTTTCTATTTGATCCGGCCTCTATATCATTTTCCCCAGGTTTTAATAATTGGCATTGATAGGTTGGCCCAGGTTGCACTTCGGCTAAGTTCACTTCCATTTCTTCATTTAGAGATTCGAAATTATCATCGTTAACGTCCATATTGTCTAAATATGCTACTTTTTCTCTTCGAACAAACTTGTCAATTTTCTCAACCTTTCTTTCTCTGCTCGCATTTGTTCAATTCGTCTCACTTTCTCTGCTAGTTGAGCCATATCTCTTAATTGTTTATTTATAAGTTTCTTTCGAATCGAAAAATCTAACCCAGTGGCGACAATTTTTACCAACTCATGTTCAGGAATATTCGTGTAACATCGAGACTTTAGTTTCCTAAATCTATTCAAATATTCGTCCAATGTCTCATGATGTTGCCTCTTCATATTCATCAAATCAACTATGCTCACCTTGATTTCCTCTCGAAAAAAGTTTTCGTGGAAACTCCTTTCCAATTGTGTCCAAGTAATAATCGAATTAGATGGCAAAGTTGTAAACCACGTAAAAGCATGTTTGGTTAGTGAACTTGGAAAATATTTCATTTTCAAATATTCATTACCCACTAGGTCTCCACACTCGACTAGATATCTGGCTATGTGTTCTACGGTGGATTCACCTAACTCTCCTGCGAATTTTGAGAATTTCGGGACTTTCATCCCGCTAGGTAGCTCAGATTGGGTAATATAGTCAGGAAAGGCAGATACAAAGTAAGGGTGCTCATTTCGCCCCGTTTCAAATCCGTGCTTATTCAATACCTTCTCGACTATATGATCCAAATTTTCCTCGATATTTCTCAGAGGTTCCCCTTGATTGAGATTGATACGATTTCTAATTTCTCGAATATTCATCTCATTAATGGTTGGATTTTCGAGGCCGTTCAGATTTACACTCGTATCTCTCGAGAGTCGATTATCATTAATTTTATCTCTTATTTTGCTCATCAGCTCGTATATGGGTGTGAGTATGTTGTGCATTTGTGTAGACAACAAATTTACCATATCGTGGTTACTATGATCCATTTGTTGTCGAAGGGCTATCATGGCTTCATTGCTTATACCCGTGGGTATATAATTACTTTGTCGAACCAATGACCTTTCTTGGCTTGTGCCAACATGCTGGTGAGGATCGTGCATGATAAAGCTCATTCCATTTGGGACTGCATTATACCCATATGATGATATTTGCATTTGAGGATTGTGCCCAGAATATGGTATTGGCATTTCTACGCTTATGGGCTGGGTACTTCTCCAATTCGGAGGCATTCCCCATGGATGTTCGCGGGTAGCGTTCACCATTTCTTGTGACGCATTCAGAAATCCCGCGGAGTTCGGAATATTTACAGGAGGTGGAGACATTGCCCCCCTGGCTTCATTAGGCACATTTTCTTGATTTGTATTCCGATTTTCTCCATTACCCTGTTCTTCATTAAGCGCATCTCTTCTGCTGGATGTAGACATAGTTGTCCCACTTCTAAGTCTCATAAAAATAGAAGCACACACAAAACTAGTTCAATTAGTTCAATGAAGTTCACCAAACGAGTCCCACTGGGCGTGCCAATTTGTTTACGGTGGATTTCGTTTTATGGATCCTTTTTATTCGAACTAGCACGATTTCACGTTTCAATTTATGCGTGTTCGTGACATGACAGAATTGAAGACTTTCAGTGAAAAAATAAAATCGTACAAGTAAGAAATAGAGTTTTCATTAAATGGAACAGAATTACAATTCGTAAGGGTAACGAAACATGTTTAGAATGACTACACTACACTAGACTAGATTATGCTATGCTACGCTATGCTATGCTACGCTATGCTATGCTACTCCTAAAAAGGAAAAAGAAAGGTGGTCGAGAAATCGTACCCAAAGCTGTCTCGTACGCACAGTATGCCTTATGCACAGGCTGCGGAGTGCATGTGAGGTATTGTGGGAATTAGATTTTCGACCCACTGCTACGAGCATGGCTCGTTTAATTTATAGACAAAGATTTGGGAAAGGTAACTGTTTCTGACGTGCCCCGGAAGTGCATAACCGTTCTAAACTTCCACCTCGACCTCGTGGCTTATTCCCCGGGCACGTCTTTGGATAACTCTTGGAACTGCTCATTAACTTCCCCAAACCGTTCTGCAGCCTTTGACACTTATCCCATGATTTACTTCAACCGCTCTTAAATCGTGTCTCCTTTAAGTTCTTCATTCTGAGAGGTTGCGAAGTGTGTTCGTGTATGTCTGGATTCTTGGGATTTCGAGTAACCAACGAAAAATATACTACTCGAGTGTTTCCTGATTTTTCTTGTACTTTGAGAGGTTGCGAGGCTGTGAGCCTTTCTCTTGAGCAGCGTCCTTCCTAGTTCAATAATTTCGAGAGTTTCTCGAAAAGTGTCTTCGTGTCCTTCCTGGTACAATGATTTCGAGAGTTTCTCGAAAAGTGTCTTCGTGTCCTTCCTGGTACAATGATTTCGAGAGTTTCACGAAAAGTGTCTTCGTGTCCTTCCTCAGAAACTTCTTTGCCATTTTCCGATCACCTAGGATTTAAAGCACCTCTGTATTTCGAGTGCCTCCGAATTCATTTTCCGGTACCAACAAATGCCCCCCTGGAAAACATTTGTTTCGAAGTAACTGAGAAAGAATGTTTTTCAACGCCTCAACTCTCTTTCTCTGATAAGACCCTAGAGCGTTGTACTCTTCGCGAGAATTAAATGCCCCTGACATCTTTTAATTCTGAATTTCTCATTTTCGTACCAGCTGCTCCATTTTTTCGGGATGTTATCGAAATTCGTGAATCAACTTCTCCTGAACGTCCTGAGGTATGTTTTGTTGACTTTCGATTTTCCTCGAGCCTTCTCAGCTTTATAATTTCATAATTTCAGACTCCTCGAAAGCCTTAGCTGCTGATCTGTCAAACATAACGCTACATCTCGGATAAAGCATAACTTCCCGATCATCATCTTTCTTCCTTGAAAGAAAATCGAGCAAACTGTCCCTCTCTTTCAGATACATAGGTTCCTGCTCTTTCGCGAACTCATCTAAGAGCTCTTCCAGTTTTTTCATCCGTAATAAGTTCGACAACTTCCTCTTCGTTCGCAACCAGGTCAGCCATATCGATTTCAAGCACATTACATTGATCCCCATAGAGAGAGGTTCCACATATCCTGCTTGTGTAGCGAATGGATCAGTATCAATTTTCATTTTCTTCTCCTCGAAAGCCAAGCGACCATCAGTAATCGCTTTCTCGACCATATCCCTGAAACGTACACAATTGTTAGTTCAATGACCATACATGTTGTGTTGTGATACAAATTTTTTTTTTTGTTCAAAATGAGGAATTTTATGATTTTCTGGAAATATGATTTGCTTATCTTTCAGGGAAATATCGAATATTCTATCGACTTTTGTTATATCGAAACTATATTTTCTATTTGATCCGGCCTCTATATCATTTTCCCCAGGTTTTAATAATTAGCATTGATAGGTTGGCCCAGGTTGCACTTCGGCTAAGTTCACTTCCATTTCTTCATTTAGAGATTCGAAATTATCATCGTTAACGTCCATATTGTCTAAATATGCTACTTTTTCTCTTCGAACAAACTTGTCAATTTTCTCAACCTTTCTTTCTCTGCTCGCATTTGTTCAATTCGTCTCACTTTCTCTGCTAGTTGAGCCATATCTCTTAATTGTTTATTTATAAGTCTTTTCGAATCGAAAAATCTAACCCAGTGGCGGCAATTTTTACCAACTCATGTTCAGGAATATTCGTGTAACATCGAGACTTTAGTTTCCTAAATCTATTCAAATATTCGTCCAATGTCTCATGATGTTGCCTCTTCATATTCATCAAATCAACTATGCTCACCTTGATTTCCTCTCGAAAAAAGTTTTCGTGGAAACTCCTTTCCAATTGTGCCCAAGTAATAATCGAATTAGATGGCAAAGTTGTAAACCACGTAAAAGCATGTTTGGTTAGTGAACTTGGAAAATATTTCATTTTCAAATATTCATTACCCACTAGGTCTCCACACTCGACTAGATATCTGGCTATGTGTTCTACGGTGGATTCACCTAACTCTCTTGCGAATTTTGAGAATTTCGGGACTTTCATCCCGCTAGGTAGCTCAGATTGGGTAATATAGTCAGGAAAGGCAGATACAAAGTAAGGGTGCTCATTTCGCCCCGTTTCAAATCCGTGCTTATTCAGTACCTTCTCGACTACATGATCCAAATTTTCCTCGATATTTCTCAGAGGTCCCCCTTGATTGAGATTGATACGATTTCTAATTTCTCGAATATTCATCTCATTGATGGTTGGATTTTCGAGGCCGTTCAGATTTACACTCGTATCTCTCGAGAGTCGATTATCATTAATTTTATCTCTTATTTTGCTCATCAGCTCGTATATGGGTGTGAGTATGTTGTGCATTTGTGTAGACAACAAATTTACCATATCGTGGTTACTATGATCCATTTGTTGTCGAAGGGCTATCATGGCTTCATTGCTTATACCCGTGGGTATATAATTACTTTGTCGAACCAATGACCTTTCTTGGCTTGTGCCAACATGCTGGTGAGGATCGTGCATGATAAAGCTCATTCCATTTGGGACTGCATTATACCCATATGATGATATTTGCATTTGAGGATTGTGCCCAGAATATGGTATTGGCATTTCTACGCTTATGGGCTGGGTACTTCTCCAATTCGGAGGCATTCCCCATGGATGTTCGCGGGTAGCGTTCACCATTTCTTGTGACGCATTCAGAAATCCCGCGGAGTTCGGAATATTTACAGGAGGTGGAGACATTGCCCCCCTGGCTTCATTTGGCACATTTTCTTGATTTGTATTCCGATTTTCTCCATTACCCTGTTCTTCATTAAGCGCATCTCTTCTGCTGGATGTAGACATAGTTGTCCCACTTCTAAGTCTCATAAAAATAGAAGCACACACAAAACTAGTTCAATTAGTTCAATGAAGTTCACCAAACGAGTCCCACTGGGCGTGCCAATTTGTTTACGGTGGATTTCGTTTTATGGATCCTTTTTATTCGAACTAGCACGATTTTACGTTTCAATTTATGCGTGTTCGTGACATGACAGAATTGAAGACTTTCAGTGAAAAAATAAAATCGTACAAGTAAGAAATAGAGTTTTCATTAAATGGTAACAGAATTACAATTCGTAAGGGTAAAGAAACATGTTTAGAATGACTACACTACACTAGATTAGATTATGCTATGCTACGCTATGCTATGCTACGCTATGCTATGCTACTCCTAAAAAGGAAAAAGAAAGGTGGTCGAGAAATCGTACCCAAAGCTGTCTCGTACGCACAGTATGCCTTATGCACAGGCTGCGGAGTGCATGTGAGGTATTGTGGGAATTAGATTTTCGACCCACTGCTACGAGCATGGCTCGTTTAATTTATAGACAAAGATTTGGGAAAGGTAACTGTTTCTGACGTGCCCCGGAAGTGCATAACCGTTCTAAACTTCCACCTCGACCTCGTGGCTTATTCCCGGGCACGTCTTTGGATAACTCTTGGAACTGCTCATTAACTTCCCCAAACCGTTCTGCAGCCTTTGACACTTATCCCATGATTTACTTCAACCGCTCTTAAATCGTGTCTCCTTTAAGTTCTTCATTCTGAGAGGTTGCGAAGTGTGTTCGTGTATGTCCGGATTCTTGGGATTTCGAGTAACCAACGAAAAATATACTACTCGAGTGTTTCCTGATTTTTCTTGTACTTTGAGAGGTTGCGAGGCTGTGAGCCTTTCTCTTGAGCAGCGTCCTTCCTAGTTCAATAATTTCGAGAGTTTCTCGAAAAGTGTCTTCGTGTCCTTCCTGGTACAATGATTTCGAGAGTTTCTCGAAAAGTGTCTTCGTGTCCTTCCTGGTACAATGATTTCGAGAGTTTCACGAAAAGTGTCTTCGTGTCCTTCCTCAGAAACTTCTTTGCCATTTTCCGATCACCTAGGATTTAAAGCACCTATGTATTTCGAGTGCCTCCGAATTCATTTTCCGGTACCGACAAGTATAGAAGAAGAAAATGATAGAGATTTGGTGTGGAGCCCCACACGTGCGGATTTTCGCCGACCTGTTTTTGGGGACAGCCTTGTGGTGGTTACTTTGTTACGACAAGCATATCCGAGGGCGTAACCCTTTGCATTGCACCGAAAGTGAAAAGAGGGAGCATTACGTGGATCCTTTACCAGACACAAAATTTCCGCTGCTTACCTCACACACTCTATCATTAACCCACCACCTTAAATCGTTACTCTTATAAATTAATAACAGTTTCTTAATACTTGCCCTAATTTATTCTTCTCTCAATTAGTATTGTATGAAGCATTCTGATGCACGCGGGTTGTTCTAATGGGAACATGACCTTCTGATGATTGCGCACCTATGTTTAGAGATTTCGGTTTTTATTGTTTGTCGTCTTCAAAGTTATTGTTTGATAGAAATAGATGAAATAATTAAGTTTTTTATTAGTTTAGTAACTTTTATAAAGTATGCAATGCAATTTGTTTGTACGAATGATTCGATACTTATATTTTTTAATTAATTACCAAAATTTGATTTATGACTTAGATATAAAGGATCACAATCGAAAGTATCATAAATAAATTAATGATTTAATAATACTTCTAATTCATTTAAGCAATGGTAATCGTATAATTTTAATCTTCTACATTTAAATTCAGCAAATTAGGCTCTTTATGTATAATAATTATGTAATTTTATTCATTTTTCAATTTTTTACTAAAAATCTGAAGTTTTGATTGATGTGATAGTTATGGTGATATGATGCTTGATTAAGTGAGTAATACAACATGAACATGATAATAACATTATGAAAATAAGATTTTAAAATTATGAATACTTAAAAGAAGGGAATTGAATATTGCTCCTTTTATTTACAATAATAATACTTAATTACTATACCAATATAGATTCTTTTAATATACAAATGAAAGTAATAGAATCTAAAATTGCGAATATATTTATTATGATTAAGTAAAAAAATATATATTATATACATTTGTAGCATATATAACTTTTTTTTTTTTTTTACTAAATCGTCTATTGCCCCAAACACATTGTTAGTACTTTAACCAAAACATTTCAATCCTTTAAATTCAAACTTGGGTGATTTTTAGTTATACAGAAGTACATTTGCTGAAAATTTATTCTTTCTTTTGTACCATGTGAAAGGCTTTTCAGATAATAATGCTTCTTGTTGTTCAACCAATTAAGGTAATTCCATTTACAGTAAGATGATTTGAGGTTTTATCCTAGAGACAATCTACCCAAGTAACCAACACAATAAATAAAAGAGAATATTTTACTGCTACTATTTGGAAGAAGCAAATATTACATCATAAGAATAATAAAATCAATATTTTCTATTTTGTGTTGGATGGAATTTTTCGGACCAAAACATGTTCAACAATATTAGATGATATTCTCAAGGTCAAAAGGAAAGAAAGTACATAATGCTTTAAAAACATCATGAAACCCTGCAAACAAGCCTATTATAAATAAAGACAACATCGCATCCCTATCCGCAAACAAGCCTACCAAATTAAAAATAAAATAAATGTAAATAATAAGAGTTTCGTTTTTTTTTTAAGAAATAAGAGTTTCAAATACCTAAAATAAAGAACGACCTAAATTTTTCTTGATTGGTTATTTCATAGCAGCCCTGCACAACGTTTCTTCAAATTAGACACTAAGGGGGGTGTATTGGATTAGGATTTTAAAGGACTTTTTTAGTTAAAAAAAATCCTGCGGATTTTAAAAGACTTTGCAGGATTTTCATGACTTTTAAGATTTTGCAAGATTCTACAAGACTTAAAATCAGGATTTTAATGGATTCTGCAAGACTTTTAAATTAGGATTTTAATGGATTCTGTGGGATTTTGTGGAGTTTTGACATTTGATAAGATTTAAAAAAAATTATACATTCAAATTTAAAAAGAGTCAAAGATAAAAATAATAAATAAAAAAAATAATGTCTAGATAAATAATAATAATAATAATTCTCTATAATATTCTATCCTCTTTTTATAGCATCCACTATCAATTGTAACAATTCATCGGAATCATCCTTAATCCAAGCTTCATAGTTTTCTTTCTCTTTTCATTTTTCTTTATTATTTCCTTGTGAATCTCCCATTTGAATTACTAAAACAATATATGTTAAAAAATAGTTATATAAATAATTACGGATAATAGACAAAATCAATAAAATTATATTATTATTTTTAGAAGCACACCATCATACAAGATCGAATATATTTTTGCTATCCAAATGGATCAAATACCTCAGTTATTATAAAAAAAATGTAAAAACGAAAATATAGAAACATAAGATAATTTTTTATATAAAAAAATTAGTATATTCGATACTGAAAAAATATTTAGATATATAATTTTTTTTATATAAACAGAAGTATTTAGATATAGAGAATATATATATATATATATATATATATGATAATTTTTAACGATATTTATAAATATAAATTATTCTAACAAATATTTTAACAATATTTTCTTTTTTAAAAAATAAGTTAATGAAGGCATAAATCCTAAACCCTAAAAAATTAGATATTGCAATGTCTTATGTTAATTTTCCTTTTTTAAAATATAAAAAATCTTAATTTCATAATATAAAAATAAAAAAGAAAAATTCATAGTAAAAAAAATAAAATAATTGTTGAGTCATAAAAGGAGGAGGGATAAGAGTAACAAATTCAAGGGAAAGAGAGAATTCGCAATTTTTATGCTAAGAGGGTTCTTCCCCCTACTAAGATCCATTTTTATCTCATTCTACTCACAAAAACCCTAACAAATTCATCTTTTATATATATATATATATATATATATATATATATTGTTGAGATTATGATATCAATTTCATCTTTCACCTTTTTCTTTTCTTAACGTGTGTCATAAAAAAAATTACCACTTAAAAGTTAAAATTTCAAGTATTTTTTTGTGTTATATAAAGGAACAAATTCAACTACATAGAATAAAATAAAGTAAGTCAATTAAAGAGAACGAACAGAAAAATAAAACAAGTAAATGGCACTATCATTTACATATTAGAGTTTCACAAAATAGGAGAATGGTATGAGAATAGTATTATATATGAGCAATGAACAATAGTGTAGTATTATTAGTAGAGAAAAAATAGAGAAGACATGAGCATAGAAAAAAATGATGAAAAACTCACTTGAAAATTCTTAAAACACTTGAAAAATCATTTCAAACAATCCTTCAAAATCCGATGGGTTTGGATGGGATTGTTTTATGAATCTGGTATTTATAGATAACACTAGAAAGTCTTTCAAAATCCCTCTCACACAACAATCCTTTAAAATCCTTAAATTTTTGAATACCAATGGATTGTTTTTAAGTTGTAAAAAATCTCAAATGAATACCAGTGGATTTTAATGGACTCTTTAAAAAATCCTAAAAATCCAGATTGAATACCACTGGATTGTTTTTAAGTGACATAAAATCCTGATTGAATACCAATGGACTTTTTTACTCAAAAAAAGTCTTTTAAAATCCTACGAAATCCTAAACCAATACACCCCCCTAAGTTAAAGGTTAAATTAATCCGTATGTACCAATAATTTTGTCAATTTTTTAATTAATTAAGTTTCTAGAGTTGAAAATATCCCTTTTAAAGACAATATCATAATTTAAAAATCATAATTAATTCTTTATTCGGTAACATCTTTACAACTCAGTTAGTTTATATTGACAGGAATACTGTAACATCACAATAATTTTTTAATTTGATAATTAATTATCTTTTTATCTTGATTTGTTTTGAATAATGTGTCTAATTAAAACTTAAGATTCTTTTTACACTTGGATTTAAATTATGTTTTAGTTTTAATTTTTTGATAATTTTTTCTATTTTACATTTATTCATAAAAACTATATAAAAAAGGAAATATATTCAGTATACGGTAAAAATAAGTTTTTTTAAAATAAATAAATAAATATATATATATATATATATAAGTATTTCTTAAAAAGTGAGATTCAACTTAAATCAATTTTAGAAAACTTAGTTAATGATTGTTTCTTACTTTACACTATGATTATCATTTTCACTGTATCTCCAGTGGTATCAAGGATAAAAAAAAATATAGACAGATTTTGTTTTTGGGGGGTTGAAGTTTATGATGGATAGATTGAGTGGAAAACAAAAATGCTGTCATTAATTGAAGTTCATTGTCTATGCCGGAAATCAGCAATACGTATGAAATTGAAAGTTGATCTAAATAAGCTGTTCCCGACACAGCCTTTGGGCCATTGTTTCCCTGTCTACGTACCATCAACACCCTTTCAAGCATATGCTTATGGATGCATAGCAGGCATACATAAGACATATGGATGTTTTCCACCTTCTACCATCACAAACACAGACACAAATCAATGAAACAACAATATGGATATGTCTTTAATTTTCTCTTTATTTCCAGAACATGGAGTGGTGGAAAACACCCATGAGAATTCTAGAGAGAAGGAGAAACAACATGCCACGTTCAGAAACTTCTATGTAAGGAATAAAATGGGTTATAAGATTAAATAACACAACTCACTATTATGACCTTATTAAATAAAAGTTTAGAGATTTTTTAATCAAAAAAATACTCTTTATTTTAATATAGAAATTCAGAAAAATGTTTTTAATTTGAATATATATCTATATAAACATGTTATGAATTGAAACCGGATTCTCTCATCACTTTCAAAAAATAGGGAAACAAAAATTGAAAGACAAAATTACATTGAGAAACCAACTATACCACTATTAGTATATGACCCCATGAGGCAAGTCAGTGGCCCAGGAAAGAGTACGGTACAAGTTTATAATCTGTCTGACATCAAAAATAGGTACTGGAATTTTCGAACCCTTTATAACTATTTACAACAATGACTTCTCATATTACTATGTTTCCCTTTCCCCTTCTTTTCGTCAAGTGCTACCGAGCTGCCACATTAACACGTCTTTCCTTAAGCCACAAGTCTCCAAAATATAAACCACTCAAAAACAAATTTTTTTTAGTGGATTCTGTGTACTATGCAGTCAAAAATTAAAATCCAATTAAAAAAATTATTTAAGAGATGGATTTTTTTTTTCATATATACAAACCTAAAAATTCGATTCTAAACTACATATTTAAAGTACAAGCTTGTTTCTGAATTATATTTGTATTCATAGGATTTTTAACAAAGAGAAGTAGCAACAGCGTGCTCCACAAACATGACTTGAAACCAAAAACTCGCACTAATTACCATTTCTAAGTACTCAATAGACAAACCAAGAAATCATTGCCCCCCCACAGAAACATCGACTTAGATATCATCATATATATCACTTAGTAGAAATTGGAAAAATCCTAAAGAAGACGTGCATCAATGAATCAAGCAATAAAACATAAGAACAAACGTGACAACTCTTTGCTCAAAACTTTAAAACATTAAGAATACAAATTTGTTTAAATGTTTAATTATATTACATTCTTTATATTTATTAATTTTCAACTAATGCAGAACCTAAAACTCGTACTTGAGAATGCGGCAAGGAGTTTACAAGTAAAACTCTCAAATGACTCAACCATTTAGGACAATACGTGTATGTATGTTGGCTCCGTCTGTTCCAAGTTTCTTAAGAGTTATTTATTTTGTAATTCGACCTAATTTTTTTATTGTCCGATCGAAGTTAAATCAATCTATTTAATTTTATTTTTATTCTTATTACAAAATATCCTACTAAATAAACTTTGTAAGTTTTTAATCTAAAGCCTAATGGTTCAGTCTAATTTGGTTAACCTATTTCTTTTTTAATATTTTTTTAGAGTTCGACTAGTCTATAATCTAGTCACCTTGTCTAATTAGATTATGGGGTTTTTAAAAACTTGTTTTTATTAAAAATTAAAAGTATTTTTGATGGAGAAACTTTTAAAACTCCTTAGAACGTGAAACATGTTGCATTTTTGAGACTTGAGATATAGGAAAATGGATTGATGGAGAAGTGAAGAGAAAAAGAAAGTCCTGTTTGGTTGAGGCTGGCACTGACACCAAACAGTTGATAACTGTTTTTCCCTGGTGGATTTGCAACAGTTGGAAAGTTGAAGAGGAAACCCCGAAAGGAAGGAAAGGGACAGAGTGGGTGAATGAGCGAAACGTAACCACATAGATGAGTCAGCCCAATAGAGAGAGTGTGGGACCCACTGTAGCCAACCAGTGACGAGACTTGTTCCAACTCTCACTGCATTAACTCCAAAAAGTTTGATTTCAACCCCTTTCTGCCCTCTCTCATATAAACCCCTCCCCTGCTTTCACCACCATAAGCCTTCACACTCTCTCCTTTCCTTCTACCTCAATAGAGTGAGTCAAAGGAGGTTTGTTCTTGGTGCTGATGATGCCAAATAGCACTGGAAGTTCTACCATGGAGGGGCTTCACGAGTCTCATGATCACAAGGTGTTTGCTGAAAGTGAAGAGTGGGAGAAAGAAAAGGGAAAGGGTCTTGCTTTGAGCTCAGAGAGGAGGCAATGGAAGCCACCTTTTGATGATGCTTCCGTCTCACATAGACCACTCAAGAAAATCCGCAGCCCCCAACGCCAAAACCCAAATCAACCACTTCTATCTCTTCAACCTCCCTCATCAAGAATAGTCTTCCCTTTCGCTTTTGAAGGCTCTCAACACCCAATGCCATTCCCTCACCCTTTTGGAACCACACCAAACTTGCCTCTTTTTCCTCCACCTCTTCACCCAACTCAGCAAATGATATCTTTTGGCCCCCAACACAACATGGGGTATCCACCATTCATAGCCCCGGATTCCACCATGCCACACCAACACCTCCAACATCATCATCAGCAGCACCATCAGCACCAGCAACAGCAACAGCTACTTCAGTACTGGAGCGATGCACTGAATCTAAGTCCAAGAGGGAGGATGATGATGATGGTGAATAGGACTGAAGGGAGACCAATGTTGAGGCCCCAAGTACAGCCTTTGAATGCCACCAAGCTCTATAGAGGAGTGAGGCAACGCCATTGGGGCAAATGGGTCGCTGAGATTCGTCTCCCTCGCAATAGAACTCGTCTTTGGCTTGGAACGTTCGACACTGCTGAAGACGCTGCTATGGCTTATGATCGTGAAGCCTTCAAGCTCAGAGGAGAAAATGCAAAGCTCAATTTCCCTGAACTCTTTCTCAACAAAGATAAAGCAGAATCATCCACTACTGCTCCTGTTAATGCCGAAGGTTCAACATCAACATCAAAGCAACCTGAAGTGATTCCAGAAGAGACCAACACTGAGAGTGAGGACATGCCACCAACGGTAACAGAAGAGAATGCTGAAACTGAAGAAGGAAATTCACAGCCTCAGGAACTGGTGTGGGGAGAGTGGTTCAATGCAATTCCTGCAGGTTGGGGTCCTGGGAGTCCTGTGTGGGATGATCTTCTTTTACATTCACAGCTTCCCTTTGTGAATCAAAATCAGCAAGAGTTTCATGATGCTGGTGTTAATCAGACACAACAAGAAGGTAACAACACAGGACCAGGTTCTCCCTCTTCCTCTTGTCCCATGAGACCTTTCTTTTAAGGGTCAAGATTAAAATCATGTCTAAGATTAGCGTTAGTCCTTCACTTTGGTTAGTGTAAGACAACTATAGTATAAAGTCTCATATCGGCCAAATAAAGACATTTTCTTCGACAATACATCTCTCACGCTTCATACAGATTCAGTTCAGTCCACATTCACCTCGTATTGAGTCTTTGCGAATATTCCAATAGTCAGAGATTCTTCTTTTTTATTTATTCTGTCACGGGTATTTCAGCTTAATTTAATGCCACTCACAGTACTGTGAGTCACTGTCGTTAATCTAAAGGGTTTTTAATACATGATGATGAAGATTAAATACAAAATTTCTTGTTAAATAGATCATCTCTACGACGTGTGAGCGTAGCCAAATGTCTAGCTAACCACATGACCAACCCGGTTTGTCGGATATTCCTTTGAGTTTTCTTTCTTCTCCTGAATTGATAACTACAACCCCTTCAGATATTCTATCTTGGTCGGTTATTGAAGCTTCGCCACGTTCACATACCAGGACAAAATTGATAGCCACACCCAACCAATTTTATTTTGTTCTCACAGGTTGCAGATATTTTCAACCACAACCTGTGAATCATGGATCCTTGAAGGAATTAATTTCATTTCCTGAAAAATCCATATTTCTGCTGTATTAAGGCTGCATATTTTAACGGGCCTTTCAGCATCTGGCTCATACTTGGTGGGCCTTACCTTTCTTTGTTCCTAGTAATAATAGTTTTCTGATTTTGGGTTTCTTATTATTATCATTATTCTCTTTGCTCTTTTGTACTATTTGTTGTTTAATTATGCAGTAGTTGTAGTTTAGCATGGACAAGACATAAGGAAACGTTTTTGTGATTTCCTTTTTAATGGTCCATCCGTTATGAGCTTCCTTTTTGAGCTCGAAGGACGGTTGTATAATATTATTCTGTTTGTAGTTTGGATTGCACATTGTCCAGTTGATTCTAGTTTGGACTCATGTAATGTTAAACCGACTTTATCGCTAGACTTTTAGCTGTTTCTTGCTTGGATTATATAAACAAATAATACTATTGTGTTGTTATCCTTGCTTGTGAAACACCATCTAAAAGAAGGAGTTTTTTTTTATGTAAATATTTTTTATTTTTGAGGATTCTGAAAGAGTGAGTTACTTGTATATTTTTGTTTTTTTTTACGAAATTAACCGTGTCTAGAAATTTTCAAAATTGCATTATATTTCATTGAAATTATCTTACTTTGTTTATGTCACCTTTCTATTGTTATGGAATAATTTAAAAGCTATAAATTACATAATACTTATGCGTGCTAATGGCCTGTTTTGTTTTACTAATTGATAGTTCAGTCAGACTCAAGTTAATTTTAATGTTTGGATTTTAAAAATTAAATTTGATATATTTTGATGACAAATTTGAAATGTTTCAACATAATTTATTATTCTATATTATTTTAAGATGTATAGTTTTTTTAGAATAATTATGTATTTATAATAGAAAATTGACTTAAAACCTTAATAGATGATATTTTATATAAAATATTATATTGATACTATTTATTTTACAATATTTTTTGAGAGGTTAAAATATATATAATAAAACATATTTTAATTATAATTCTATCCTTCTTTAATTCTATGATTTATACACACATTAAAAATTATATATTATATCAATCATAGAATTAATCTAATCTTATCTTAAATTATATCTGGTACTGATTAGGTCAATTTTAATTTTTTTTTGTATTACATATAATATTTTTTAGGTCAAATATGAACGATCACAAATTCTTCGGTCAACACTTTTATATTACTGTTAGTGTTTTTTTTTCATACCAGTAAAAAAATAAGCACTTCATGTCTTTTAACTTTTTAAAAATTTTAAAAAAAAAATTTAATGGATAATTGTGTATAATTATTCACAGAACATGTGATTTTTTTTTTTCTTAACAATTAAGGGATATAGTAATTCATTAAAACGTTAAGACAAAAAGTAGTTAATACTTATCCTCTTTATTATAAATGTAATAGGTGCTAATATTATTGTTAGGTTAATTGGCCTTTATGGGCATTCAAGAATAAAAATAAAGTTAAAGTAAAAGATGATGTTTTCATTCTAATACAATTTCATTTAATCAAAATATTCAACACTATTTGTGACACAGGATTCTTAAATGCTCATACAACTGCTATAAAATAATATTTGAAAATAAAAAATAACTCATAAATGAAGTAATTAAGTTTTAAAAAAAATATAGTCGAAAGATAAAAAATAAATTAATTAATTAACTTGATTAAAGTTGTTAATTAAAAGTTGAAATTTATCAAATTATATTTTCAAACGTAAAATATTGATAAAATTGATTGTTGGATTAATTGATAAATATAGTAAGTCCTACAAAGACATGGTTATGATTTTTTTTTCTTACTGATTAGTTTTTCTAGTTTAAGAAATGCCCCTCATATAGATGTAGGAAGATGAACGTTTCCTTTACAACGGCACTCTTATATGACGGGGAGGGAAGGGAAGGGATGGATCCAACAATTTTAAATTGTGGAGACAGTGTTTACATATATAATTTAGTGGCAAAATATTCATAATATAATAATTGTACTACATTTTAAATGTTTATATATATTATATTAAGAAAAAATATTGTGGGAAAATATTCATAATATATATTTTTTACTATATTTTAAATTATCAAGTAACTTATATATATATATATATATATATATATATATATATATATATATATATATATATATATATAGGTAAAAGATATTGTGAGAGAATATGTCTTTAAACCTTATCATGCAAACACCCATCTTTCATAGAGATAATCATGAAAATAGGGATTAAACTAAACCATTAGGCTCACCAAACCCTTTAACAGTTTTTAAAATTAACAAAAATTAAAAATTGAGGATATTGTGGGTGGATGTTAGCATATTGGATTGGATTGATTTTGAGATAAAATATCATCTAATCCAATTTTTTTAGTTTGGTTCATTGACCATCCAATTGAATTGGTTTAAAAATCAAATAAAATTAAATTTCATCCGATCTAATCTAATCTAAATATATCTCAATTTGAATTGGATAAATTTTCAAATTTTCAAACATTTTATAATATTTTTATGGAAAAAAATGATTATTAATATCATTAATTAATTAATTTATAATAATAATATAAGTTATGATATATAAAATTACAAATTGAGATAATCTATCAATAGTTAATAACATGATAAAATCACCAACTTAAAAAAAAAAAAATAAGTAAATCAATAAATTTTTAAGTACTTTGTAGTCACTACATTGTTTAACACAATATGGAATACCAAACAAAATCAAAAAAAGACAATAGTTACAAAAATCAACCTAATCCAATTAAAAAAAAATGATTTATTCGATTTTCAATTTTTTTTATTCAATTTATGCAGTTTACATTGGACTTGATTGATTATGAACACTCCTATTATGAAGGCTTGAATGTCTTGAGGGAGAGGAGTGAGAAGTATGGTTGATCATTGAACGATTCAAAATTGTTAAGATCTCAAAATCCTTAACTCATTGTAAACCGTAACATGCAAAAACTAAAACCAATTTCGAGCGATTTAGACTCTCAATTTGGTTGGGTTTAGGTGTGTAGGTTGCTCAGGTGGGTTGTGGCGAATATGCTTATTCTTCTTTCATGGGTGTGAATAAAAGAGTTGTAACTATTGTTGATGAGAAGGAAGTTTGTCTAAGAAGTATTGGAGTTGTAGCTCTTATGAAAGAGAACATGTTATGACATTGTGGCTAAAAAAATGGGGAAAAAGGCATGAGCTTTCAAAACCATTAACAATGAAAGGTGACTGTCATGTAGAATATAAAATATAAATGACTTGTTTATTTGTTTTCCAGACCCATTGTAGCAATATAAGGTTTGACATGAATTTCCAAAACCATTGCTAGCAATGAAAGGTGACATTCACAATGAAAAGGGAGAGGCAAGAGATATAATGCTTTGGACTATATGTTTTTGTTTCTATTGGTAATCACTTATGAATGATAATGTAACTTGTAAAATGGTTTAATAGAGAAAAGCAAGCTCTTAACTCTAATAGTGAAAGTTGTTTAATTTATTTGGCTTTTGGTTAGGTGTAAATTCATATGGACTTTAGTTTTGTAACCCGCACTAGTTCAAATTGTTGGGTACCAGAGGGAAAAGAAAACTTCAATAGTAGAAGTACACACATGAAATAAACAAAAATAGAGAAATAAACTAAAAAATTAACGAGGTTCGGCACTTCTTGCCTACATCCACAAACACACTCAACAAATTATTTTATTTCTCCACTTGCAATTTTTACAAGGATAAAATTGCAAACCCTCTCACACAATTTTTGCACGAAAAAATTGCAAACCCTCTTTTGACACACAACTATCCAAGTCCCCAATACACCCAAGAACTAGTGTTGTTGTGGTGAGTAGACCCAAACTATCACCCCTTATTTATAGTAGTAGTCTACCACTTCCCTTCTTCAAAACTACCCGATGTGGGACTTTGGAGGATACCCACACACATTGGGAACAACATATCCTCCCTTCATCCAAAGTCTTACATTAATCCATCATCATTCACAAGTTTTCTGGGTGAAACTTGGAAACTCCTTCCTCATAAGTTTTATGGTGAAACTTGAAAACCATCTCTCACAAGTTTTTTGGCGAAACTTGGAAACCCTAGTCATAACACCATACTGCTCTGGCCCACGTACTGCTTCTTTTCCTCCCTGGTACACTACTTCTCTTCCTCCCTTGGTCAAAACCTCAATTCTTTTCTAATGTGGAAGATCAGACAATGCTGCAACCACAGAGCATACTAAGAATTAAGAATCCCACAGAGCCCCACAACACCAACCAGGCTCTGATACCACTGTTGGGTACCAGAGGGAAAAGAAAACTTCAATAGTGGAAGCACACACACGAGAGAAACAAAATAGAGAAACAAACTCAGAAATTAACGTGGTTCGGCACTTTTTTCCTACATCCACAAACACACTCAACAAATTATTTTATTTCTCCACTTGCAATTTTTACAAGGATAAAATTGCAAACCCTCTCACACAATTTTTGCACGGAAAAATTGCAAACCCTCTCTTAACACACAACTACCCAAGTCCCCAATACACCCAAGAACTAGTGTTGTTGTGGAGAGTAGACCCAAACTATCACCCCTTATTTATAGTAGTAGTCTACCACTTCCCTTCTTCAAAACTACCCGATGTGGGACTTTGGAGGATACCCACACACATTGGGCACAACACAAATTTATCCATTTGTAATTGATCTATTCTTCTTTTTAATATGATATTCACCACTCACCCATTAAAACAACCATGTTTTATTTTGGGTTGATCGATTTTCAAAAGGTTTAGATAAATTTGCTCAAGCCTAGAGAGAAGAGAGGGTCAAAGAAAAGAAATTCATATCAAAGTTGAAAAGCAACAAAAAGTTAAAGTTTAAGTGCTTCAATTGCATTAAAATTAGTCATTTCAAGAAATATTACTCTCAAAGAAAAGGTAAGAAGTTGAAAAGGCTCGTTGATTCATTGGATGTTGTGTTCCTTTATGTGGTTATCACTTATGAGAGTGCACATATGTTGATAACATCAATTGCAAAAATGGAAATTGTGTTATAGATTCCAAATGTACATATTACATGTGTCTTGTGAAGGATTACTTTGAGACCTTGGAGCTCAAAGAAAGTGGAGTGATGTTTCTTAACAATAACAAATCTTACAAGGTGCAAGATATTGGTACTATCTTATTTAGAAATGTTTGATAAATTTGTATGACACCTTCTACCCCACATGTATCATATCAATAAATTTAACAAAAAAGTTCTAAATAATCTTACTAAATAATATATTATCTAAGACAATTATCTACAACTTATATTATCAATATATCTAGAGATATATATACATGTTCAAGTTGATCTTAATTTTGCTAGAAATCTAAGACTATTACCTATAACTTTTATGTTGACATCCAGAGTTGATTTTATCATCTATTGTTTTTAAAGTTACAAAACCACGACGTTTTAGCCTAAATCTGACATATTAGCTTTCACTCACTAATTTGATCATAACTTGAGTTTTATATATCCTTTTTAGGTGATTTCAACAACATTTGAAAGTTAACATCTAGGTTTATAAATTTCATAAAGACAATAAAAAATCAATTTGAAATTTAATAGGGTTCCCAACTATCCATAAATTTAGCATGGGCATGCTTCACATCCATTAAAAGCACGAGTTTGACCACCAAACTCTTCATTCTTGCACCAATTGGCAATTAAAGTCTAAATCTATACAATTAAATCATCAAATACATACTCTCTCATACAAAGGAGAGGATGATTGAAGAAGAGGATGATTGAAGAGGACCTACCAAAAGAGAATATCAGAAGTTATAAGCATGCATATTTGAGGACGGCTCGAAAATTGTAAAGATAAGAGGAAGTTACTGAAATTTTTTTGAGCAGTTAAGTAGTTACACCAAGGTGGTTACTAAAGATCGAATCGAGGAAATAAAAACACATAGAGGAACGATTACGAGGAGTTACGCTCAGGCCACATGGTTTACGTAGTGGACATCGGTTATGCGCCCACGATGAACCCACACATGATTAACTACTCTCGATTATCTCTATAAATAGAAGAAGCAACCTCATGTATGGGGTCGGAAAATTGTACTTGAGAACTTTTACAAGCACCCACTGTCTACACATATGGCTTCCGTGCACGAGATTGTTGCTGGGTATGACTTCTTGGCCATATTTTCTTTCTTAGCCTAGGATTAGTTTAGTTTCGTTTGAATTCCGTAGTTCATAGTTTGTTGTTTTCTTAAGATCGTTATACTTTGTAATCCACATTTATGCGATTTGGATAATGATTTGTATTGTCAATCTATGTATAACTCACTCAGTTTATTTAAGCGTTTACATGCATGAAATTTATTGCTTCATACACGTTGATGAATATATGGAAATAGGTTCCTATTAGTCGCACTAATCTTATCGTTGTCTCCATTCTTAATAGGCTTAATTTCGTATATACCTAAATTAAAACAACTTTGTGCTAGTTCAAGTAAAAAGAACTCATAAACGTAATTTTCCTACGATCAGAAATATATGAAATCATTTGTTGATTAGATCAGGTAAAGGCCGAAGAATCCCAATGGATTGGGCCATGAGTTTCCTTCTTGCTGAGGGTTGCATTGCATTGCATGAAGCATTCCACCGCTATCTTATCTTGATGTCGACTGGCCCATTTGATTTCTGTCCAAGTTTTCTTTTGTTTCTTTTTCTAAAATGAAAACATCAAGAAATTAAACAAAACTATTGGGCCTGACTGACCCGATTAGTTGATTATATGCATGAAATAGGAAAAATCAATGAAGTGAACAAAAAAGAAAGGAAATAAAGCGAATAAAAACTATTGGGCCTGACTGACCCGATTAGTTGATTATATGACTGACCCGATTATTTTCTTTTCATCAAAATAACAAAATTAAAATTAAAATGACTAAATTGTAAATCGAAGATTATAAAGAATGAAAAGCGTAGATTAATCTAAAAAAATTATTGTGAAAGAATGAATGTTAATTTTTTTATTTATTTATAATTTCACTCTTTCCTAAAATAAAAAACAATTTACTAAATGAAGAATTAGTCGACGATAATAAATAGCTAAAAGCAGCATATGATTGGGGTGGGCGAGAGCGAAGACAGTCAATAATTTAAGAGTTTATGAAATGTCAAACCATATTGAGTGCAAACAGGAAAATAATAATCCAACTCGCCTGAATTGGTCGCAAGTTAGGTACTAAGTTGAAATCATTACAAGTCCACCAACACAATGGTTCAAAATGAAAAACTAAAATCATGAGTAGGACCCAACAAAATGTTATAATAAATATGAGTGCCACAATTTCTATTAAGGTGAATTTAGCTTCTCTATAATATGGATGGTATTTTACAAAGAAAAAATTCCAAACTGATAATTATTCGAGAATACGATCAAACAAAAGGTTTTATTTAGGTTTTTTATTTCTAAAAAAATTGTAACTTTTTTTTTGGTTCCTTATTTTCAATTTCCAAATTACCCTTTTATAAAATGTTTTTCTTTACTAAATCAATTTTCTTTTAGTCCCTTTAAATATTATGATATTTTTCTTTTCATTATTTTAAATATTTGACCCTCTTAAATATTATAAGTTTCTCATGTGATCCCTCCGAGAGACTATATTGAAAACTTGCAACATTTCTATGTGCGCAAAATGAGAAAACTAAATAGAAGAGACCCATATTTATTTTTTTTTATAATTATTATGTTATAGGTATTAATAAAAAAAATACCGGAGCATTTGATAATAAAAAAAATTTATGGCCAAGTTTCAGAAAATATACTGAAAAAAATTAAATTATGTAGTGAGTGTTGGATGTAATGGTTGAGCATGGCAATTGTTTATGGTTGATGTGAGGTAATATTGTTTTATGATTTTGCCGTGTTCTTCGCCGTAATTGGTTTTCATGTCCTTACGAGAAGTCAATCGATGTGCGAGAGTGCGTATCACCAAATATTTATCAATACTTATATATTAAAATCCAAACATATTTTTAATTTATATGAAATTATATTATAGTATTTTGACATATGTAATACACATACTAAAGATTTATTATATAATTTAAATTGATTATAAATTATGTATATAAATAAATATCATGTTAAATCATATTAATTATATTTAAATTTTATTTAAATAACTATTTTTAGATATATATAATTTTATGATATATAATTTATATTGTAGTATGATTTTTTTATTTATAATTTATTTTAAAATATTAAATTTAATATATATATATAATTATGATAAATAAAAATTAAATTAGATAAGTGAAAAGAATCTCTAAAAATTCTCTCATTAAAAAAAGTTTTCAAAAATACTTGTGTTCTTCATATTTAATATATATATATATATATATATATATATATATATTGTTAAATAAAATTCAATTGACAATAATTTATTTTTAGTTAATTACTTAAAATATATTTTAAAATTTCAATGTTAATATTTAAATATTCTGATTAGCATTAAATATAATAAAATGTTTATTAATCTTCATTAAAATAATTTTTGTTGAGCATAATAAAATTTTCGAGATTTAAAAAGTCTAAAACTTTTAAATAATCATATATTTATACTTATTATAATTGAAATAATTTATTTATTAATTAATTTATATATATATATATATATATATATATATATATATTAATGACTATAGCCTTTGACTTCATATTTTACTCTACATTAACCAAAGACTTAGTGAAGACTCAAAAAAATCTATTCTAAGAGTTTCAAACCTACTCAAGGAGGGTTTTCAACAATTAGCCTCCTAAAGTGCCCAAAACAAAAATTTTCCAGATGGGATCTTTGACTTCCTAAACAACACTTCTCCTCTAGTAAGTCAATTAACATGCTTTAATGCCTACAACATTCTCAACATCAACACCCCAACATACATCATTTATCTTAGGTTAATGCATATAGAGATCAAGTTACACCATCATACATAGCATACAATGCTAATCAACTTATTCAAAAATAGCATACCAATGCTTATTCAACTTCTAACATCACACAACATGTAATAGACTTAAGCATTCTATTTATGTTCGTCATACACATTTAATCATCAACAATTAAATTATCATCCATCATTGCATATCAATGTATAATCAGCATACAAGGTATTAAATTAACCTCTATTATTACTTTATACAAATATCCAACTGCTATGACAAGGAAGGAACTCGACGTTTCAAACATCCAAGATTCTCCCTTTGAGTAACACAATTTCACTCTGAGTGCTAAGAACTTCACTTGGAACGAACCCAAATAGAGAGCAACCCTTCGAGTCTCACTTCAATCACTTCAAGCAACATCACCTTTACTTTGAGTAATCGAATTCGCTCAAAGCATCTCTTAATTCATGTTAAGTGAGCAAAGTTAGGGACTACCCTTGAACTTCCACCTCTACTAACTCTGAGCCACCAAAACTTGCTTTGAGCAATCACAATTCACTTCAAGCGAGCTAACTCAAAAACTATCTCTAACCTGATTACATCCGCTCACTTAGAGCGACCCCTATGGGTGCTCTAAGCAAGCAAACCCAGAAACTTGCATATTCATGAACGAACACAACAACTTCAAGAACGAAATACAACTCTAAATCCTCTGATCTACTACCAATTTATTAGACATGCAACTTTGAATTTAACATCTTCTATCATCATACAATTAAAAAATAGCACAAAAAGGCACATGCAATCACTCAATTGCAAACAGATCAAAGATTTCCTCCATCCTTCACTAAGAACACCAAGAATTATAGGTCCTTCAAAAATTTCAACACTTAATCCAGTTTAATCATACCAACTAGCATTCAATAAAAATATCAATGCATGCAACACTAAAATCTACTAACAATAGGTTCTACCTTCTCTTACCTCAATTGTGAACTTTCAAAACCAAAGAAAAGGAAGAAGAGGAAGAAAGGAGATTTTGGGCTTCAAAGCTCTCCACCCAAACAAGCTCAACACACACCACTGATATGAGCTTCCCAAGTCTCAAGAACACTTTAAAGATCTTCCAACAACAAGGACTCCTTCTATATATCTTGTGGACCCAAGCAAGGAAGAAGAAGACTCAAAATCTTAACTTGGATTTTTTCCACTAGCAACACCCCAAAAGGATATCTAACTCCCAATGTTACATCTATTTTAAAATAAAAACATTTAATTCTTCTATTTTTAAAGATATATAATTTTGTACTATCAATTTGATATTTGTTAATCGTTAAATTTTAATGTTATTTTTTATCGATATTTAAATGGGAGGATATTTAATGACATAACATATAGATATACAAATTTTAAAAAATAATATACAAAAGTATCTTTTTGTGTATATATTTTCATGAGTGATTGATATTTTATTTTATTAATAAATTTTATTTATATTTTTTATGATTATTTTTACTTTCAAATATCATATTATTAAATGACACATCACTTAAATATGAATAAATATTAAGATTTAATAATTAGATGATGTTAATTTGATAAAAAAAAATTATATTTTTTAGAATTATAAAACTAAATGTATCTTTTTTAAAATAGAAGTACCAAGATTATTAAATTAATAAATATAAGAGAGAAAAAATATAATTTAACCAATTTTACGAAAACACTACTACATGTGTTCTTTAATTAGATCCAAAGCCACGTCATGTGTGTACCAACTTCAATAACATTTGTTCGTCTCTTAAATTAACTATTTATTAATCAAACTTGGACATAAAATAAGCTAAATTCCGATGCATAAAATATTTTTGGAGCCAAATGCAAGAGAAACTATTTTAATTTTTTTTTTATAATTTTATTGCACGTAAAAATGGAAACATTCTTCAATCAGCAAACCCCATTAAAGTTAATTCCACATTAATATATTGATTAAAAATACGTAAAATATATACTTTTTTACATTAAGCATATTTTATTTTTGTATTAAAGGTTTTATAAGGCTGATTAAATAATTTAATATTTTTTTATTTTCAATGGATGAATTTTGATCGTTGTCAACCTTCGATTATTTTTTTTTGTTTTTGTCATTAAAAATGAAACAAATTAGCTGGCAGTTTACAGCAATATAAAGGCCCAGCTACAGGACAATAATATTGTCGGTGCCAAGTTGATTCGAAGGAATGAATCACCATTTTCACAAAAAAGAAAGATTCCATTAGATTACACTTCGCCGACAACTCAATATTTTCTTTTAAAGCTTAATAACATTTGTTCATTTCAATTTTTGTACGATTTTAATTCCTGCAATTTTAATTATATATCTTTAGCTTTTATTTTATATAATATTTTAATTATTAAATTTTTATGAATGAGAGATGGAAATAAATAAGCAATGTATATAAATTAAGTTGCCGAGGAAAGTCATCGAGACATTGTTTATGCTAATTTTATATTTTCAGATTGCTGAATCCTTTTACTATTGGTCAGTAGTCACCAACCATCTTAAACTAATTCAGATTTTAAAAATAAATGATTTCGCACAAATTTACAGTGATTAAAGCAAAAAAAAAAAAAAAAAAGTTGTCCAAATAATTAAGAATGTTTGGTCTCTCATTAAATTTTAACCTAAGCCGTCCATTAAATAGGTCATGAGCGATACCAAGTCACAATTTAGAAATTATCTTTACAATGATATATTATTCAAAGCAAAAAGTCAACTATGGTTCATCTGGACTGAGAAGCCAAGAAACGCATCTAGAATAAAAAAGAAAAAATGATCTCCAAGTTAACGATGTTTTTTCCTCTTGAATTTGTTAGAATTGTTCAAAGCAGCTAAAATCCGCAATTAGTAAAACAAAAACAAAATAAATTACTCAACCTTTCACCATCGCACTTCTTCTTGAAAACAATGCCTTATTTTTAATTTTAACCACGTTAGCGTTCTTCTAAATTAAGGTGATTTCCTTTTCGATTAGGTGATTATCACGAAATACTTCAATTTGCCATTGTAGCCCCCAATTGTGAACCTTAATTTTCTCTCTCTCTTTTTTTATTTATTTATATTTTTTTATTACAAATGTTTTGCATATATAAAAGATTAAAAGCATAATTTATTTAAATAAACACCAATACAAGCATATTTGTTGGGGGGAAAGCGGCATTTAAGCTTGATAAAGTGGAGGGTCAAATCCTGAAACGTTGTGATGCATGAAATATTGAAGAAATTGGGTTGCTTGAGCTTTTAATTTGCTTGCGTGACAAAAAGGGTTGGTCCCTCTTGTTGCCTAGTCTAGTCCTTTAATTTCGGGAGGTCATTCTTTTATTCTTTCAGTTTCAGATCCAAAGGCCAAATCTATGGTCACAACTTTGGTGAGTCTTGGATATGTCATATGATAGTCCAACCTTAACCAAACAAACAAACACACCACCCCTCCAACTCAAGCTAGCGACTTGAGACACCTCTCAAGTTTGAACATCGAAGAGCACAATTGGAAGCCGAAGCAGAGAGATGGGGTTCCAAGAAAACGGGAATGGGGAAATGGGGTTGGCTGGAATTCCCTTGGGAGCCAAGAACAAGTACAAGAGGATGAACTCCGAGCTTCCAGAGGATAACGATGATGTTTTGCAACAGCAGCAACAAGAAGAAAGGAGGAGTAGTGCCAGGAAATATGTTCTTGCATGTGCCATTTTTGCTTCCCTCAATAATGTTCTTCTTGGCTATGGTATGTTTCGAAACTCATTGATTTTATCACTTTTGTGGAAAACTTCTTCTGTTCCCTCTTTGATTTCGTCGCTGCATTTTCCATTGACTGTTCTATTTAGATTGTGTCGGTGATGGTTTTTGACAATTCTTTGTCCTTTGTTATGTGCCCCATCTAGATCATGTTCCATGTGTGATTTTTTCTTTGCATTTCTAGTATAGCAGTATCCATGAAACAGATCTACCAAACTTTTGGTTCAGGGTCGGCAAACTAAGAGAAGTCAACTGTAAATTTATCTCTGAGTTTAATTACTTTCTCAATGAATCAGAAATCATCGTTAGCATGACTTTTTAGAGCATCAATTTGACAAGTTGTGATCAGATGATAGTATAAAAACATTTTACATTGTGGTGTATGCTCTATTTCCTCTTTATCTATGCGGATTTTATGGTGGAGATTATTTTGATCTTGATTTCCAATTCCGGGTTGTTTTGAAGGAGTCAAAGTTGACATGATTTATTTTGTGGATTTTGCAGATGTAGGTGTGATGAGTGGAGCTGTTATATTTATCAAAGAAGATCTGAAGATAACCGAGGTTCAGGTGGAGTTTTTGGTTGGTATTCTTAGCATTATTTCTCTGTTTGGTAGCCTTGGTGGTGGAAGAACATCTGATATTATTGGTAGAAAATGGACAATGGCATTAGCTGCAGTTGTCTTCCAAATGGGTGGACTCACAATGACTCTTGCCCCTTCATATGCGGTACTAATGGTTGGAAGATTCCTAGCTGGGATTGGAATAGGATTTGGAGTTATGATCTCTCCTATATACATTGCTGAGATATCACCAAACCTGAATAGAGGCTCTCTTACTACATTCCCTGAGATTTTTATAAATGTAGGAATTATGTTTGGTTATGTATCCAATTACGCGTTTTCTGGCCTTTCTGTGCACACAAGTTGGAGAGTAATGCTTGCAGTGGGAATTTTGCCCTCAATCTTCATTGGCTTTGCGCTTTTTGTTATACCAGAGTCACCAAGGTGGTTGGTAATGCAGAACCGAGTTGATGAAGCAAGATCAGTGCTGTTGAAAACAAATGAAGACGAGAAAGAAGTGGAGGAGAGGCTTGCAGAGATACAACAAGCTGCCGGATTCGCCAATTCTGAGAAGTATGAGGAGACGCCAGTGTGGCGTGAACTGCTATTCCCTCCTCCTCCCCTTCGCCGCATGCTGATTACTGGACTTGGAATTCAGTGTTTCCAACAGATCTCAGGAATTGATGCAACTGTGTATTACAGTCCTGAGATTTTCCAAGCAGCTGGTATTGAGGACAAAACAAAACTTCTAGCTGCTACTGTTGCTGTAGGCGTGACAAAGACAATTTTTATTTTGGTAGCAATCATTCTCATTGACAAACTAGGCAGGAAGCCTCTCCTCCTGATAAGCACAATTGGGATGACAGTTTGTTTGTTCTGCATGGGGGCTACACTCTCTTTGTTTGGACAAGGGTCATTTGTGATTGCATTGTCTATTCTGTTTGTTTGTGGGAATGTGGCATTCTTTTCTGTTGGACTAGGCCCTGTGTGCTGGGTTTTGACATCTGAAATCTTCCCTTTGCGCGTGCGTGCTCAAGCATCGGCACTTGGAGCTGTGGCTAACAGGGTCTGCAGCGGCCTTGTAGCCATGTCTTTTCTTTCTGTGTCAGAGGCAATTAGTTTCGCTGGAACATTCTTTCTGTTTGCTGCTATTTCTGCTCTTGCCATTGCCTTTGTCTTCACACTAGTTCCTGAAACCAAAGGGAAGTCCTTGGAGCAGATAGAGATGATGTTTCAGAATATGTATGAGAGACAAGGGAAGGAAATGGAGCTAGGAGATGTTGAACAACTTGTGCAGAACAAAACTGGTTTAACAAATTAAGTTGATTAGCCTGTGCCTTTATGTGACTCTAATGGATTTGTTATTCCATTCCATGGTTACATATCTTTCACATGTTATGTCTAAGGCTCTATGCATGGCGTGCTACTCGCGATTCTGGGAGGACATTACTGACATGAATATATGATCATCTGCGACCAGAAAATTTGAGATATAATGTGAGTAGGTGACACAAGGAAACAAGAAAACAAAATTCGTTCTTATTGTATACGCAAACTTTTCCTAGTTATACAATTATTTTATTTCTTTTGTTTACATTGAAGTCAATTATAACATTGTATATGGAAGAAGATTTTTGGTGGAGAGATCAGGTCTCCATATGGTTCTTTGGGATGTCCCAAGACAAATTATATTACAATGTATCCATGAAGGATGTAATTAAGATGGAAATTCTTTAATAGATTGTATTCTATTCAACTCCAATATCTGAATTGTGAATTTGTGATCATCTTGAGATAACAAAGCATATATATGCTTCAGTTTCATAATGTGATTGGCACCATGATCTTGTCGTTCTTTTATCAAATAATCTTGTAAATTTGAAAGTTACTATCAAATTATTCAGTCAAAACATATCCAATGACATCAGATCCAAAATTTGTGGTGACATTATCACTATTTTATATTACCACATGTATACTCGAGAGACTTTTTACAGGCACAGATGAAACTTCTGTGTTGGGTTGCTCCTGTGACGGATATGAAAAGAATAATTGATGACTTCAATTGCTTGGATGGTCTTACAAAGCTGTCATATAGTTGGAGTTTTGTTTTATTCTTCAGTTGTTGTCTTGTTGCTGAATCTGATTTGTGGTCCTGTTGGACATGCCAAATTTCTTAAAATATCAAAGGAGAAAGCATAGAGTAATGTTGTGCCTATTGCAACTGGAATTTTCTAAGGTGGATACTCATGTTCGAGTGTGTTTATTTAGTGGTACAATGTAATGGTTTGGAAAAGAATTTGGTTTGCCAAGAAGTAAATTAAGGAAGAAAATTTAGAGTCAAATTAGTCTTTTTATTTATTTTTTCATTATAATATAACTTAAGGGGTTACATTTAGTTAAAATAACAATTTTTATTTCAGTCACAGTGATTTTTTTTTTTTTTTTTTTATAAAAAATATACATCACATGATATGAAATTTTTAAATAAAAATATATCAAAGTATGACTCCCTTTGTTCCATAATAATTGTTGCATTGGAAGAAAAAATAATTCTCAAAATAAATGTCATGTAAGATTTTCAATGTAGTATTAATTACATATTTTTTTATTTATATTTTTCATAATATACTTTAGAAAGTCATTATTTTGTTATATTGTTTCTAAAAAGGAAGATCAATTATAAGGTTAATTTTGTAAAATTATTATTTCCTTTCTTTCATTTATTAGTTTTTCTTAATATATGTAAAACATTAGGATGATACTTATTATAGAATGATAAAATATAAGATGAATATAACATAATACATGTTTTAAAAAGTTATAAGAAATATTATTATTAAATTATAAAATAAATATTTTAGTCATATAAGTATTAAATTAGAGTTGGTGTAAAAAAAAAAATTAGAGTTTAATTTCGATACATTATGTATTAGTATAAAATGTTTTACATGCCAATTAATTTTTTTTTTGTTATCACATGCCAATTAATTAAAAATCATGATAGTCATGACTTTAAAAATAATTTTAAAAAATTATCAACACACTTGCTATATATGTCGATTTGTAAATTGAATGTCAATATACATTTTTTAATTATTAATACATAAACTATTTATTCTAAATTTTAACTGTATATATTTATAGCATAGGTATATAAAGATGAAAATTTTACTTAATGAAAATATATTCACATATGGTTGATGAAGTATATATAGAATCCATGTCATGAGTATAACATTTGCAGCAAATGGTGATATGTACAGGTTATCTTTAATTTCTTGAAATAATATTATTATCCCAATTAGAAGAATAAATATATAGAAAATAATAATAAAATTAATTAATACATATATACATGGTCATTACTCATTACAAAAAAAACATAGTGGGGTTGTTACAAATTAATTGTGGGAATATGTTACGTATATGGTTTAGTTATTATTGAGGATATATAATTCTAGTTCTCTGCAATCGGACAAAAGCACAGGTAAGTCCTATGATCTCCAGTGATGTAATTAACGAATTTCATAATGGAAAAATAACCATTAAACAGAAGGGAGCATTTACAATCAGTGTTGTGGCATGGCATTTTGCTGAGCCTTGCCAGAAATAATTAAAAGATCCATATTGAATAAATTCTATCATTCATTATTTTCTTATATGTTAAAATTAATAAATATTAAAATAAGTAATAAAGGAAGATTATTGCATTGAGTTTTGAAAAATTGGAGAGGATCTTGTATGAGAAAGTAGTTGATAGTTGGTACGTAAGTATGATCTACCAGTTTATGATAGCAGGAAATCACATTAATTGTGTGAAGCCACTGCAGTGACATTTCAACAGTGACAGAAGATTTTTTTTTTTTTTAATTTCCACCAGTAATGTAAGGTTTAAGAGATATAAATAAAACTTGACGAAAAAAGTAGGAGATGTTTCCATACAAACAAAATTGATAAATAAAATCATTGTTAATGGTGCAAAGGAAAAAAGTTAAATTAAACATTACACGTCTGTTATTCAAACAATAGGTTTACATATCTTCTATTTACTATAACAAGTGCTGTCGATTTCAGTGCAACTTTATAGATAGAAAAAAATGTAAATAAGAGGTGACTCCTTATGTCCTATTTTGTTTGACGTTAATTGGTTAATTATTGTCTGTTTAATATCAACGTAATATTAATATATATTTTTTTATTATATTTTTAATCTATTAATTAATATATTTTTATTTAATATTTTTTCTTTTTGAATACTTATTTTATTGTGAAAATTCAAAAAGGTTGAAGAGTATATCAAAAAGTTATATAAAAAGTTATAAAATAAGATGTATTAATTGTATTTCTTAAGTTTTATGTTATAACTTTAAATGTCATATAACAGATATTTTATTATTATTTTTATTTTATAACTAAATTTATATTCTAAAATTTAAATTTTATTCTTTGTTTTCTATTTTTTTTTGTCCGTCCCTAGAGTATCCACCGCCGACAACAGTAACTAATCTCCTCGTTACGTTGGAGGCAACTCAAAGGGTGAGATATTCTTTGTTTTCTATAAAGTGTCATCATTCTTAAAGTATATCATATTTTTTAATTCATAGATATTTCATTATTTTTCTCCCACATTCTTACAACAAGTTTTTTAAAGAAGCTTTTTTAGATACATTTTTTTTCCTTTCTTAATTTTCTTCTTACATATTCTCTCAATTTTCTTTATTCTAATATTTTTATTCATTTTTTTTCTTCATTTTCATGTTTATCTTATGTTCAACATTTATTCAATTTTGTGAGAAAGGTTTTAAGTTTTATCTACAGAACTTGTAAGAAAAGTTATTCAAATTTTATCCAAAAACTTGTGAATTTTTTTTTAAATTTCATCTCCAAAACTTAAAGGGAGGAGTTTCAAATTTATGTGTTTACTTGTAAAATAATCAATATCTTAATGTATGTAGACATGAGATGTCAAACCATATTAAATAAATTAGTAAGATTTTTTCCCCCTCTTTATAGTATTACTTTTAGTGTGTTTCTCATCAGTTTTGTAAATAAAAGAGAAGGATTTTTTTTTCCTAACAATTAATAAATATAAAACTTTTATTTCTTATTTTAATTTTTTAATATTATCAATGCATTAAAATAAAATCTTACATGTAACTAATATTATGGGCTGTAGCAGTAGGCATTAACACTCTGAACACAAAGGACAATGGTTCTTCTTCTTCCTCCTTCGTGTTCAACCGGCCAACCACAATATGAAGAAATGATACTGTCTTCATTAAAATTAATAAAAGTAGAACCGGCAAAACTAGTACAACACAAATAATATGAAGAAATACACGCATTACTTGCGGGAACGTACGGTAATGTGTAATATAATTTAGGTGGGTGTAGTTTTTATTTTTTTTTAATTTTAATTTTAATTTTAATTTTATAATTAATATAACAAGATATAATAAGGTGAAGTATTACCTAGATCCCGTTATATTCTATGTTCAAATTAAGAATTAAGTCATGATCTTTCGTTAAAAAATACAAATATCAAATCACATTATTCTTCCTTAAGTGCTAAGAAAAATTATTATATCTTATAGTACTTGTAAAAATTATAACAGATAAATTATTTATTTATTTAATGAATAAAACATTTAAATATTTACAAAGTTTGATAGATAAAAGTAGGAGTGATACATGACCTAATTCGTCTACAAATCCCATTTAGTTCATTATAGGTCTTAAAATTAGATTTGATATATATTTTTAGGACGAGTTTGAATCATGTTTTAGATTCCAATCTATTATTTATTTCTTTAAAATGTATGAATTTTTAGAACAATTATATATTAATAATAATTTTTTTAATAGAAAACAGTTTGTATAATATTATATTATATTATATTTATAATGATATTATTCAAAGACCTGATTAAAATTCTTAAACATCATGGATCTAACAATGCATTGAATAATAAAAAAAGGAACTTTAGTTACCTTTTTTACCCTTATTTATTTTTTCTAGCACCCAAACTCCACTATATATGCATGATTACATAATACGTGAATTACCAAGTTGCGATTCAACTGAGTGCAGCAAACTTGACATATTATTGCATCAGAAGTGCATTAAACACTACATGTTCTTACATTGTAATTGCCGCATAAACTTTTTAATAAGCTCCGACCCAATTCATCATTAAGGTTGAAGAATTCGAAGAAGTTATTAAATTGGTTGATAATTGATATTATTAAATTGGCTTTAAAATATTTTTTTTTAAATTTAAAATAATTTTATTTTTTTTCCTAAATTTAAAATTAATATTTTTAATCCTGCAATTTTAAAAAAATTATTTTAATTTTTATAATCAAATTATGTTAAAAAATTTGTCAAATACTATTACATAAAATTTATCTATAATTTATGAAAATATTACTATCTCAATCTATCATTTTTAAATATATTATTAGTGGTCTAAGAACTTAAAATAAGATTTTTAAAAATTATAAAAAGTAAAATTAATAATTTTAAATTTCAAGGGAGAAAAATAAATTTACTTAAAATTTGATATATTAAAAACATATTTATTTCTATTAAATTTATCTTAATTTATTAAAAACTATTAATATGAATGAAATACTTACTTCATTGATTATTTATTAAATTAAGAAAAATAACTTTATTAAATGTTTTTAAAAAATTATTAATATAAAATATTTCAAATTTATTATTTTTACATTCCTTCCCCCCCGCCCAATTTTTTTTTTATAAAAATTAAAAAAAAACATTTTTTTTATTTAAATAAACACTCCTAATTCTTATTCTATTCCAATTAATACTTAAGCTTTTATCATTATTTTAATAGACGCTTTTGTTAACACCTTGTTAATAATTAGTGCAATACAATTTAAGTTTCTGAAAAATACGAGCTTAGTTTTACTCGTAGCAATGTAAAGCTAATAAATTTTAATATATTAGAGTATAAAATAAGATTCATTATCTTAATAAAAATCTTCAGAGGTTAATATTTAGCTCTAAGTTTAAATGAGATTATATTTTTTAAAGAAAATTTATTATAAAAAAATTATTTTATAATATTAAATTAATGATTAACTTACAATATTATTTTTAAATAATATTAAATAGGTATAATCATACAACTTCTATATCATTTTTACTTCATTTATTATTTTTTCCTTCTCATATTCTCTTTCCTCTACCCAATTTGTGATGGACATTGATAATTTTCTAATAACATAAGTGTGTAAGAAGTAGAAGTACCGACTCAACCACACCAAACAACCCTTTTTGAATTTTTCATGACACCAATCCAAAAAGTAACAAGATTGTAAGCTATTTTAATTCAGTTTCAGTTGAACGTGCTGTTTCCAAACACACCCTATGGTCACATGACCTATATATTGGCTAGTCTTGTCTTCCTTTCTTTCTCACCCTTCCATTTTATTTCTCATACACTCTTTACTTAATACTCTGTGTTCTGTGATAAATTAAACCCCTCCTATGATGGAGAAGATTCAACACAGTCACGTGGAAGTGAAGGGACTGAAGTTGCACGTGGCAGAGATTGGAATTGGTAATTTCATATTCCTTGAAGACCCTATTGAAATACAGTCAACAAATAACAATGTTTCATATGCATTTACTTTATATTAATGATCAATTTGTTTATGCAGGCTCCAAGGCAGTGGTATTTTTGCATGGTTTCCCAGAGATCTGGTACACATGGAGGCACCAAATGATTGCTGTGGCAAACGCTGGTTATAGGGCTATTGCCTTTGATTTCAGAGGCTATGGACTCTCTCAGCATCCACTTCACCCAGAAAAGGAAACATTGATTGACCTGGTTAATGAAATTGTGGGTCTTTTGGATGCTTTAAACATCAGCAAGGTAAGGAAGGAGCTAGATATATATATGTTATGCTACATTTCTCATGAATTTGTCAACGTGTGAGTTTCCTATGATGCAGAATTATATGTAGATCAATTCTAGAATGAAGCCTCTTCGTTTCAGATCTTCAATATGCAGCCCCAAGCTCTAACATGTAACTTAATTGAAGAAAATATTAATTCTTAATTAGAAGGCATTATAATTAGAATTCTTTATCATAATTATAAATTATTTACAAACATTTAAATTCGAGTTTTAAAATATATTATGCAAGTATGAATAAGGCTGGATAAGCATTAAGTGGATGGATCAATTGGTGTAGAGTTAGTCATTAATCTTAGATTAAGTATCAATTGTGTTAAATACTTAGAAAAATAATTTTAATGCCTGTCATTACCAAAACTTGACAAGATTAGATACCAAAATTTTTTATTTCTTCACCTACAAAATGTTCTTACTAGAATTTGATAAGATTGAATACCAAACTTCCTGATCTCTTTATGTATGGGTTTTACATCTCATCTTATCTTCAATCTCCACTTCTTCTAAGTTATTGGCAAAGGGAGAGGATAATCTGCTTCCTACCAAGGTCTTCATTGACAAGCTTTGAATATGAGCGGTAATCCATCCACTCTGATGCTCTCCAAGCAAAGTCTAGTACCTATAAAAGAGACTCTGAAAATCAACTTAATCCGCGAATATCTTAGTCTAATATATATAAAAGTACCTTGTATTTTGGTAACCATCTTTTAATAACCGCTATCTACATGATTTCATACATTTACGTAAAGAGTTCAGGAAGTTTAATATCTGATCTTATCAAATTCTGATAAGAACAATGCCCATAATAATCTTATTCGATTCAAGCCAGATTACCTCTTATCGAGGATACATATTGTCTCTACCAGTCAAAAGAGTTAAGGTTGATGTTAAAGTTTCTGCATTCTTGCAAATTTTATACATAAAAATAGACCAAGATTCATTTGACAAGGAGATACCTTAGTCATTATGAATAATTATTATAGATACCAATTAAGTTTGGGTTTAATATCCCTCCCTAACTGCATATGCAATTTGGATTGTTTATTTCAGGCTGTCCTTGTTGGAAAGGATTTTGGTGCCTTCCCAGGACACCTTACAACTGCAATGCACCAAGAAAGAGTAGCTGCTATCATAACTTTAGGCATTCCTTTCATGCTTCCGGGTCCCCTTGCAGTAGAAGGCCACCTTCTGCTCCCCAAAGGCTTTTATATTAATAGGTGGCGGGTATAAATTCCATCTACCACCATAATTTTTTATGTTCATTGGAATGTTTTAGTAGTGATTATTAACTAATTAAATTTTTCAGGAGCCTGGGAGGGCAGAAGCAGATTTTGGCCGTTTCCCTGTGAAATCAGTGATAAGAAACATATACACTCTCTTCTCTAAAAGTGAGCTGCCAATAGCACCTGATGATAAAGAAATCATGGACTTGTTTGACCCTTCTACTCCCTTGCCTCCATGGTTCTCCGAGGAAGACCTTGAAACCTATGCATCATTGTATGAAAAATCTGGATTCAGTTATGCATTGCAGGTTCCTTACAGGTAAACATAACAGATTGTCATTTCCCCCCTTTTATATCTCAAAATCCAAATGTTTTTGTTTTCCTTAACTTAAATTGTTTCTAGACTTTGACATCAGTTTAGCCTTCCAGTTAATTTGATTCCTAGATCCTAATATTACAATAAGGTACCAACATAGTCCTTGACATTAACACCATCGGTTGGTTTGGTCCATAATATATCAAATCAATCAATTTAGTCCACAATGTTAGGTACCAACTACCAAGTTTACTTATACATTAAAGTTACATTAAATTGGTTGATAATTGTTAGAATTAAGGGCTAATTAACGGCAAAGACTAAACAAATTGATTGATAATTGTTATACATTAATGTTATAAGTAGTGTTCAGGGGACAGATGAGATGATCTTTAATATTACATTTGGACTGTTTATGATGCATGCAGGTGCATGAATGTGGATGCTGGCTTAAGTGATGTAAAAGTTACTATTCCAGCACTTCTGATAATGGGTGAGAAAGATTATGTGTACAAGTTTCCAGGCATGGAGGACTATATTCGAAGTGGGGCAGTGAAAAATTTTGTGCCTGGCTTGGAAATCGTACATATTCCAGAAGGAAGCCATTTTGTGCATGAACAAATGCCAGAGAAGGTGAACCAGCTCATCATTGAGTTCCTTCACAAACAAAGTATCTGAATTGAATGAATGTTTGCTTTCAGGCTAAAAGCTACTACGTTGTACGTTGAGGTTTGGTGTGATATCTAGGCGAATAATGTTTGATTCATCACGTTATTTTTTTTCTGTATGATCCGTATTGCTTGTATTATGTCAAATTATGTATGACATAGAGAGATGAAAGTCTGTTTGATAATGTGTGTAAAGAAATTAAGAAAATATGAATGATGTGAAACTTGAGGACTCTTTGGATGATGCTTAGTATATTTGATAAATATTGTAATATCTGGTTCAAAAATTTCCACCTTATTAAAGGAATTATATTATATATGAATAATTCTAAATTCTCTAGTAATATCCTCGTATTATTTCTCATATTTCTTTTTTACTAAAATTATTGAATATATTTTATATTTTTAAGATATTAAATGAATTTATTTTTTATCGAATACTTTTATAAAGTAATAAATTTTTTTGATTAACGTAGGGTGCGATGGTTGAGAGATAACTTAATTACTAAGAAATATATTTTACTTTTGTATCATCCTTTCTTGCAAGTGGTAGTCTCGGAAAATGGAGAAAATTTTGTCATGTTGTCATAAATGAAATTAAAAATAAAATTGAGAAAGAAATATGAACAACTAAAAATAATCACATAATTAAAAAAGAGGAAGGATGGTCTACCGACCTCTCACCACAACACAATTACCATAAGCTTCTATATAGTCTAAATAGGGGTATTAGAGGAAAAATATGGTATTTGGTTAAGTAAACTAACATAAAATAAAAAATTTATTATAATAAAACATGCTCCAAAAATATTTTAAAAAATCTAAATATAAGATTTGTTACAAAAAAAATTAGGAAAATGTTTTCATGGACGATTACAAACATCATGATATGTGTATTGCATATAAGTCTTATGGTGTCCTTTTCTCTTTTGTTGGTAATATGTTATCCATTCTCTTTAATTTGTTTTTCACATCCTTTAGTGTTTGAAAGTTTGGATAGAAGGATTTTAATTTCTTTAGGTATATCAAAGTCAATAATGATGGGGTTATTTTATGATATTTGTTTGAAGGAATATTTTGTAAGAGTTATTTTTATCAGAGGAGCATAATATAATTTTATTCATGAGTCTCTAAATATTTGAAATATAAATAAAATATTCTTATAAAAAACTAACTTAATCTTCTAAAGATATTTAAGCATATTCCCAACACTCCTCCTTGACTGAATATCTTTATCACCTAATTTGAGTTTCAAAATCTGCCTTTTCTCTTTTTGATTAGTTTCTTCTTTTTGTGATTTTTGTTGTAATTCTTCTTGAGTGGGACCACTTTAACATTTGTCTCGAACTTCTCTTTTGAAGGTGATTTTTCATCATCTTCATTGTCCTCTTGATCATCAAACTTCTTTTGAAGACATGCATCTTTTTGTTCTTTACTTGTATCTTCATTTATAATTGGCTCCTCCTTCTCCAAATTTAAAGCAAAACTTTTTCCTTTCATATGAACATTGAACAATTCTTTGTTGTGTAAATCTTTAATCACACAATTTTTATCTTCAAATAACACTTTATAGCCTTTTCCTAATAATTGAGAAACACTCAACAAATTTTGGTTAATATCAGGAATGTATAAAACATCAGATATTAATTTAAAACCTGAATGACTCTTAGTAGCAAGTGTTCCTTTGCCTTTTACTGCAAGGTGTGCTCCATTCCCGATTTGAACTTTAGAGATATTAGTTTTGTTGAGTTCTTTGAAGAGTTCTCGATCATAGGTCATATGATTTGTACAACCACTATCAATAATCCAAGCTTTTGAGGGTTTTTTGGTCATAAAGCATGACATTGAAAATAGTTCTTCTTCTCCCTCTTCTTGTTGATCTTCAACAATGTTGGCTTCTTCTTGTTGCTCATGAGATTTGCATACATGTTTTAGGTGTCCTAATTTTCCACAATTGTCACATTTTACATCAGGTCTCCACCAACATCTTTGTTGTGGATGATTAGTCTTTTTGCAATAAGGACATGGTGAAAAAATTTGAGCGTTATTATGTTGACTGTTCTCTTGAAACAATTCCTTCTTCTTGTTTTTGCCACTATTTTTGTTCTTCCATTTGGCTAAATATACACCCTCCATGGATCCTTCTTCTCTCATAAGCCTCCTTTGTTCTAATGCTTGCAATGCATGTAACACTTCAGCCAAAGTGATCTTACTCAGATCCTTTGTGTTCTCCAAGGCTGTTATTGAAGCTTCATATATCTTTCAGGTATAGTTACTAGAATTTTTTCAATAATTCTAGAATCAAGAAATTGCGTTCCTAGTAATCGTACCTTATTAGCAATGCCAAGCAGTTTGTCAGAGTATTGTTTGATTGTCTCTGTCTCCTTCATTCTTTGTATTTCAAATTCTCTCATTAAATTTAATACTTGCATGCTTCGAATCCTTTCATCTCCAACATATTCTTCCTTTAGATAATCCCAAATTGCTTTTGCCGATTTGAGAGTCATGATTCTTGTGAAAACATTTTGTGAAACACAGGCAAAGAGACAACTTTTTGCCTTTGCCTTCTTGATTTTCTTTTCCTTGTGAATTTTTATTTGGGCTACGGTAGGATTGTCTGACAACGCGGAAACATCATAATCTTCTTCTACGGCTTCCCAGAGATCTAAACCTTCTAGGTATGCCTCCATTCTCACCGCCCAAAGATCGTAACTTTCTCCATCAAAAATAGGTGGGGAAATTTGTGAAAAGTTTGTTTCTGCTTCCATCTCCAAGATCGTAACCTTAGCTCTAGATACCAATGATGGGGTTATTTTATGATATTTGTTTGAGGGAATATTTTGTAAGAGTTATTTTTATCAGAGGAGCATAATATAATTTTATTCATAAGTTGTTATTTCTTGTGTTATTTTATCGATGTGGGACTTGTTTGTATCCCAACCATGGTGAGAATACCATAAAAATAATTCATAAAATATCCTCTCAGAAAAATACCATAAAAATAACCCCATCAGTGGTATCAGAGCCGCAGGTTGGATTCGGTGACAACCAATAACCCTATAACCCATAACTCATAAAATATAATGTGCTATATAAAGACAGATTCCGCTGCATGAAAGGTTAGGTCCCTTGTTTGAGAGGAGGATGGTTGGGATACAAACAAGTCCCACATCGATAAAATATGATAATAAATAACAACTTATATAATACAAACATACTTCAATGATCGAGAGGCCTTTTAGGTGATGATCAAAAGCAAAACCGTGAGGGCTAAGGCCCAAAGCGGACAATATCTCATCATTATGGAGTATGTTTGTGTAATAACCTTATAAAAATAATTAACAAAATATCCTCTCAGACAAATACCATAAAAATAACCCCATCAAATAAGACATCATTTATGGAGCTCGATACAACATGTTAGCTAATTTGAATTCAATATTAAAATCTTTATTTAGATGATGATTAATATCTTTTTACATGTACCAAGCATATGCACACATTTAAACAATTATGTCCATTCATATGAAATTAACTTGCTATCACTCTCTAATTTATAATATTCCTCCCTCACATTTCTGTCATATTTGAAAATTGGTCTATCTAATTTCCAACTTTGTCTATCTATTACCAATGTAATGGCTTGGTATTTCATTTAAACATTTTTCCTTTATCACAAAAAAAAATATGTTGACACGACGTACCTTCAAATTTAAACATCTTACATGGACATTGTGTATTGTGATTTGAAGGATGATAAACAACTTCTCTATACTTACTTTGATTCCATTGACCATAATGTTATCAAGTATAGAAAATATTGATTTTCCATATTTTTCTTTAGTTCTTTAATTCCACAATCAACACAAGCACTCCATGACTCTTTATAAAATATGTAAGAAAAAATAAAAATCATGAGTGTAAATTTCTCTAACATGGTTCTCTATATATGTATGCAACTTCAATCTAAAATAGAATCTAAAATAGAATGAAGTGTATCATTGCCTCCAAATAGTTTCTTATACCTTTGTGCTTCTATTGCATAATCAAATTACATCGAAAATTCCACCAAGTTAAGGTTCTTATTGAAGTAGTTACACAAAAAAAATAAATTTTTACTCTCTCATCTTGAAGTTGTTCTCAAAATTCCACACATAAATATATCTTTGAAAGAAGTTGGTATTCACATACTTCGAATATTGTACATTTGATATAGCCAACCATGTCCTCCTAACTTAAACTCTTTAATAATAATCTTTATATTAATTCAAATTCTTCTAAAGACTTTGAAACCCAAACACATGACTTGAAACGACTTTAAAATTAAGAATTCACATTCAAAGAAACACTCTTTTATAAAAGTTTTTTCAAAACTTGTCACATGTAAAATCTATGCGAAGAACCATTAAAAATCTTCTCTATTACAATCATAGTTGGGTCTCGATTGTTATGATCATTATAGATTTATGTCTTTCCATTTCTTTTAAATATGTCTCAAATAACCATATAAATGAATCAACCTTTTCATTTGCAAAGAAGACAATTTAAAAGGTTATACTTTGTCGAGGGTATTTATACTAGTGAATGGTACAAAAATCATACAATACTTATTTGTATTGTATGTTGTGCTAAATGAAAATACATATCTATGTAAAGAGTAATGTTCTCGATAATTCTCATCAATCTCCCTTTATTATCAACCTCATAATCATATTCATCTCACACTTTCTCCTAAAATTATCGATAAATATATGTGGATCAAAGTCTCTAATTAATTCTTTCAAATTTCTCATCATTTTTGAGATCTTTTATATACATCAATATTATCATAACTTTGACCCAAACTCCTTTTTTAATAATTGATAATCTTTTGAAGTCGTTACATTAACTTTGTTATATGAAAATAATAAATTTTTATGAACATTATTTATGCTTCTTGCTGATCTTAGGAATTGCTTTTTTCTAAGTGTAACTAATGCATGTGTTTGACATTCATGAAAACATGCAACTTTATATTTACCTTTTATAGTTTTTTTCAAAATAATTTTTGCATTGCATCCTCTCTTGTTAATTTTCTTTTTCCATATTCTTTACTCAAACTATTTTCATCAAGTACTATTTCAAGCAAAGCTATTTTTTTTCCTTCTTTGAAACCTTCTTTTGAGAAAAGTAATCACTTTCATTTAACACTAATTTTGTTTTAGCTAGATGAATTGTGCACACTAAAACTAGCAAGTGCATACCTTCTATAAATGTTTTCTCATATCTTTATGAAATTAAATACCACGCCCATTACAATTTTAGTACAAACAGAAATCGATTCATTTGACATGTTCACAAAATCATAAAAAATCTTTGATGTTGTAGTTAAATCAATTTCATTATTACTCATCTTCATATATTATTTTTAAAAATAAGAGATTACCATAAATTAATATGTAAAGTATTAAAAAACGAAAATCAAATCCTAAAAATTACATAAATGTAAAATACTAAAATGGTGTGTTGTTTTGAGATTTTAAGACTATATTTTAACATGATTTTTTTCCTATAAATTTTAAAAGACTTTGTAGAGAAATGTAATTACTTTTAAGATTCTTTTTTAAAACATCTATAATCAAGATTTTTGAATTTAAATTTTAATGAATTAATATCATAATAATTAATAAGATTTAAATGATTTTATGAGATTTTATAGAATAATATAGATCTTAAAAAATAATACAATTAATAAAAAATAATATTGACAATAAGATTTAAATAAAAAAGTAAAATCAATATAGTTTTTTTTTAAAATTTAATATACAAATAATTCTTATTTCATATTTTTTTAATTAACATTTCTTCACATATAATTTTCTATACATTTTGACATATAGTTGTGCGGCTCATCATTGATTACATCGACAAACAAAGTATCTGAATGTTTGGTTTCAGGCTAAAAGCTACTTTGTTGAGGTTTGGTGTGATATCTAGGCGACTAATGTTTTTTATTCACGTTATTTTTCTTTATAACCCTCACAACTTGTGATATGTCAAATTATTAATCCGGTACCGAGTTGCTCATGAATACAACATAAAGAATTTTTAGTAATATTTTAAAAAATTATTTAATTATATATAAATATTATTAATTTATTTTTATAATATATTGTTAAATATTGTATAGTCTATGTCATTAAAATTTTTAATAAAATTTTTATAAAATTAAATAATATTTTTTAAATATTATCAATGATAATTTTATAACATTTTAATGATATTGTTAAGATTTTGTTAACTTTATAAAATGATAATTAATTTTAATTTAGATATTACTATTAATTATTATATTTTTATGTCTCTTAAATTCTTAAGAGTTCTTTAAGAGAAGGTTAAAAATATTTTTAATTAATTACTATTAATTATATATCAAATATCAAAATTCATTTTATCTTAGATATAACTGTATAATTATATATACTCTATCTCTATAAATCATTCATTTATTCGATGTAAGATTTTAATTATAAGTAATAATTAGAGAAGAGAGAAATATATATCTTTTACTCAACGAGGAACTTTGATTTTAGAAGCAATTAAAAAGATTAATATTAAAATAAAAGAAATGTTACTTTATTTATAGTAATATTTTTCAAAAACATATTATAAAATTACATATATGACATTTTTTTACTCGATATGAAATTTTGATTTTAAAAATAATCGAAAAGAATAATATTAAAATAAAAAGTGTTATTCAAATTATAGTAATATTTTTTAAAAAAATATTAAAAAATAATCTATTTATTTAATATATAATAATATTTTAAAAAATATATTATTAAAGAATTAAAACATAGTAATATATAGAGACAGAACATGGGACAAAATATATTGCTATTTTAAAATAGAACATATATAATTTATTTTAAACGATATAAAGTATTAAAAAAAATTGTAATCAACTAGGTCCCTGGATTGGACCTTTGAGTTCACAACTTTTCTCTTCCCTTTGAGAGCTTACCCTCATCCAGTGTACCTCTCAGACACTATTTTCTCTGCAGTAAGCCTCTTGATCTATGATGGAGAAGATCCAGCACAGTCACGTGGAAGTGAAGGGACTGAAGCTGCATGTGGCAGAGATTGGAAGTGGTCAATATCATTGAAGACCCTATATTGGAATACTTAGTAAGTGGTCATATGCATCAAATTCAGGTTATATAATGCTCAATTTGTTGGTGCAGGCTCCAAGGCAGTGGTGTTCTTGCATGGATTCCCAGAGATCTGGTACACATGGAGGCACCAAATGATTGCTGTGGCAAACGCTGGTTATAGGGCTATTGCCTTTGATTTCAGAGGCTATGGACTCTCTCAGCATCCACTTGAGCCAGAAAAGGAAACCATGTTTGACCTGGTTCCTGAAATTGAGGGTCTTTTGGATGCTTTAAACATCACCAAGGTTTGGAGATAGATATGCTGCAATACATTAAGTCTTGTAACTTTGTTAATCTTGTGTGTGAAATAAACCATTATCAAGTGTATGGCTAAAATTTATTTCATCCAAGTTGTGAACTGATATGCAGCCCCAAGCTCAAATACACATTCATCTATTCCAGTAAATTTCTTCGAAACACTTCTAAAAGAAAAATAAAATAATTTTTTATATAAGTTAAAATTAGTTGATACTCTAATTAATTTATAGAATTCTTTTCTATTTTTTTTTAATTTTACTTTTAATTTATATATAAATTAATTTTAACTTATAAAAAAAATTACTTCAATTTTTTCTTCTATTTATTTTTTTTAGAAGTATTTTTATATAAATTTATCCAAACTTATATACATAGTAAAAGAACAAACAAAATTTTCGGGGTATGTTTATTTTTGTCTGATATTTTTTCTTGTTGAAATTATAGTAACTAGTTCTGTACCGTGACTTAGGTGAAAAATGTGACTAATTACATACACAATTTGAATGGTTTATATCAGTGTTTCCTTGTTGGCAAGGATTTTGGTGCAATCCCAGGATATCTTACAGCAGTCGTGCACCCAGAAAGAGTAGCTGCTGTCATAACTTTAGGCATTCCTTTCTTGCTTCCTGGTCCCTCTGCTGTCCAAAGCCACCTTCTCCCAAAAGGCTTCTATGTTACTAGGTGGCAGGTACAATTTAATTTCCATCTGGTATCATAATTTTGAGTGTTTAATTTCTATAGATTGTAGTATATACCAGCAATAAATCAAAAATCATTTTTAATATAAGTTTTTAAGATAGTTGTTACTAAAGAAAAAAAAAATCAGCAAAAAGGTATTATGTTGCTAGTAAAAGTGCTAGTAAAGGTAATAAGTGGACAGATCTAATAATTTTTTTTTCACAAATCATAATAGATTCAATAAAAATAATTTATTAATTTATTTAAATTTATTAAAAATTTACACAAAAATATTAGAATTGTCAAAATGGGCTCAGCCCAGTGAGCTAACCCGGCCCACCATGGGTTCGAGCTGGGTTGGGCCAAAAAAATTTTAAAAATTTTAATACGAACTAATTTTGAACCCGACTCACTAACAACCCGGCTCACACCTGGGTTGAACCCGTGGTGAGCCGAGCTAACCCACCAGCCCGTTAAAAAAAAAAAAACTTATGCTTCAACTTTTATTTTATTGGGCCCAATTGCCTAAATGAGCATTAGGGTTTGAATTATATTTGAATTATTGGGCCCAAAAGAGTACTTGAGATGAATTTGAATTATATTTGTTTACATGAGATTATTTAGATTTTATTTGATTGTATTTAGAATTATCATTTAATTATGATTTTGGACTTTAGTTGTATATTAAAAAAATTATATATTTTTTTAAATTAGGTGAACTAACTTGTTTAACCCACCAACCCATGGTGGGCCGGGCCGGATTCAATTTTTTTGAGCTTATTAATAAATGAGCCAGGTTGGGTTGGCCCACCAAATGCTCAACCTGTGGTGGGCCGGGCCGAACCGGGTTACCGTTTTGACCAGTGTTTTAAAACCCAGACCGACCCGGCCGGTCGGACCGGTCGGACCGGGAACTGGTGGTTCAGCCGAGCCGAATCTGAAGTTGGATCGGTTATGCAGTCGACCCGTTTCAAACCGGATTGAACCGGTCAATTTTCCGGTTCAACCGGTGAACCGGTGGGTCAACCGGTTCAACCACTTTTTTTTTTTTAATTTTTTAAGAGACCATAAATCACAAAAATAATAATGAAAATTGAATCTCTTAATGAAAAAGCAAGAGTCTTATTAAATATAACAATGACTACTTGTTCTAATATATTTGTTTGCAATATATACAACTTAAATAACTTTTATTGTATATTATTAATTTTAAATTATATATTTAATAATGCAATATCTATGTAAATATTACATATATTATTTTCTGATATTAATTGCAAGCATATTATATATGTACATATTATTTATATTTTTAATTTGTATTAATATACCGTTTAACATGTAATTTTTTATGTATTTTTTTACAAAATAAAAATAATTTTAAATAAGATAGAAAAATTAAAATTTAAAATAAGATATGAATTTATTAAAATTTATAAGTATAAAATATATTTAATATGAATACTTTTTAATAAAAATAAATAAAAATCGAGTCATGCGGTTCAATTAGTGGCCCACCGGTTCAGCCTTTGACCCACTGACCCAGTACCTTAACCGGTTCGATGACCGGTCCGGTTTTTAAAACTATGGTTTTGACAGCTCTAAAAAATACAATTCATTCAATCTATTTAAAATAAAAAAAAATTCATTTGATCTATCTATTAACAATTTTTTCAAGCATAAATATCCAATTCATTAATAAAAGTAATGTGTAAAATAAATAATTTTTATTTTAAAAATATTTTATTTTTCTCTTTTTTCTTTATAAGTCATTACATTATTATATAATCTTTTAAAATTTAAAAAAAAATTATGACAAAATAATTTTTTAAAATGACAAATCTAATAAATATCTCATAATATAATTAATAGATTTTAAAAAGTAACAAACAAATCACTAATTATTTATAAAATTAAATATATTAGATCGGATTTGATCTATTATTTATTTTTATTATAATAAATTAATCGAATAAATTTACTCATAAATGGATCAAGTGAATCATAGATAAATGAATTTATTTCTCATCTTTAATAAAAGTATAAATTTTTCTCTCTTTCATGCATGATTATTGTAAAACACAACAATATTACCCTATAGTCTATATATATAGTGATTTCATTTAAATAATAGTATAAAAACTCTTATTACCGTAATCGAACTCTTAACAGTTTTATTCCTTCCAAATTTTTAGTGGTAATTATTGAAAATTTTAAAATTTCAGGAACCTGGGAGAGCAGAAGCAGATTTTGGCCGATTTCCAGTGAAATCAGTGATAAGAAACATATACACTCTCTTCTCTAAAAGTGAAGTGCCAATAGCACCTGATGATAAAGAAATCATGGACTTGTTTGATCCATCTACTCCCTTACCTCCATGGTTCTCTGAGGAAGACCTTGAAACCTATGCATCATTATATGAAAAATCTGGATTCAGATATGCACTGCAGGTTCCTTACAGGTAACAGACCTGACATTTTCCTGGTTCCTTAAAAAATTAAAATGTTATATATAAATAGTCATTGGACTACGGATTTCTATAACAACAAAACTTATATATAGTATGATGAGTACTATAAAGTATTGTTCAATGATCAAAATTAGAATTTCACCTTGTAATATGTTAAATAAATGATTTTAATAAATGTTAATATTGATTTAAGAAGAATACTAATAGTATTTGATACCGTATTTAAATTTTATCCTTTCTACAACATTATATTTGGACTATATTTATGCAGGAGTTCCAAGGTGGAAACTGGCTTAAGTAACGTAAAAGTTAGTGTTCCTGCACTTCTGATCATGGGTGAGAAGGATTATGTGTTAAAGTTTCCAGGTATGGAGGACTATATTAGAAGTGGGGTAGTGAAAAATTATGTGGCAGACTTGGAAATCGTTTATATTCCAGAAGGAAGCCATTTTGTGCATGAACAAATTCCGGAGAAGGTGAACCAGCTGATCATTGAGTTCCTTGATAAACAATGTATCTGAATCTATTTTACAGCTGAAAGCATGTTCCTTGAGTTATGACGATAATAAGTAAATCCAAATTTCGTTTTACCACTCTAGATTATTTGAATAATTGGGATGGTAGAGCATGAGCTTGAGATCATGTTACTCAATTGGTTGAATATTTTCCATAGTGCATAGAAATATCCATTACAACACAAAAAGTTATTAACAATATTTAAAAAATATTATTTAATATTGTATATAAATATTGTTAGAGTGTTTTTGTAATATATTATGTTAAAGACTTTTAATAATATTTTTATATAATAATTAGACAATATTTTTTAAATATCATTAAAGTGATATTTTTGTAATTTTTCAATAATGTTAAGTTTTTGTTAACTTTATAAAATAATTAGTTTTAATATAAATATTGTTATCAATTATTATACACTTTATGCATTCTAAACTCCTATAAATTCTTTAAGAAAAGGTTAAAAAAATTCTTAATTAATCATCACTAATTATATATCAAATATCAAAATTTATTTATTTTAAGTAAAATTACATAATTATATAAACTATTTATAGGTCATTAATTTACTCAATGTGAGACTCTAATTATGGTAAACAATTAGTAATGAGAGAAATATATTTTTTATGTAAATTATTTCTTACTTGATATGAGACTTTGATTTTAGAAATAATTAGAAAAAATGATATTGATATAAAAAAAATTAATTATCTATAATAACATTTTTTTTTTAAATGTTAGAAAAATAAATTTATATGACATTTTTTTATTCGTATGAGATTTTGATTTTGAAAATAATTAGAAAAAATAATATTGAAATAAAAAATGTTACTTTATCTATAATAATATTATTTTTTTTAAAATATTGTAAAAGAGCCTATTAATTTAATATACAATAATATTTTAATAAATGTAAGAAATAAAATATTATTAAGAAATTAAAATATAGTACTCATCTCATATTCTCCTTCATAATGTGTCATTTGATTGTATTTTATATGGTAGTTATAATTCCATGTTCAACAATATTGTTTTTAACATGTAAATCCTATAATATATTTGTCCACGTCTAGTGATAAAATCTATATATCCTATATATTTATGTTCTCTTTGTTTTTTTTGTTAGTGAGATTCATGTTGGAATAGCAAATGTGTATTTGGCAACAATTACCCTTCATGGCGACGGGAATTGTTCTTCTTTTCTTCAACACGCTTTATTTAAATCCGAATTCTCGGGTACTTGTTGAATCGTGATCTAACTTCGACGAAAAACACGTTTTGACCGGTTTTGGAGGTTTAATTTCCCACTCCATGACTGCATTTTTTTTTAATAAATTTTTTATAGTATATATTCGGGAGAGAGACCTTTTTATTCAAAAAGTAAATTTAATTAGACTTACTTTATTTAATAATTTATATTTTATATCAAATTTTAACGGTCTAATATATAGGTTAAGTCTGCAAAATTTTTAAAAGTTTAAAAATTATTTGATATTTTATTTTTTAATTCAAATTAACAATAATTATAAAAATATTTTATACGTTGATTTGAATTAATGAAACGAAGTATCAAATAATTCTCAATTTTTTTAAAAATTTATAGATTTGATTTATATATTAAAAACTTTAAATTCAACCGTTAAATTGTTAAAATTTGATATAAAACATGAGTTATTGAACGAAATAAGTCTAGATAGACTTACTCTTAGAGTAAACAAATCTCTCTCTCTCTCTATATATATATATAGGAGGGATCCTTTTACTTTAGGAGTAAGTCTACCTAGATTTATTCTGCTCAATAACATATTCTACATCAAATTTCAACGATCCAATCGTTCAATTTAAATTTCTTAATGCATAGTTCACTGTATCTCTATTACATCATCATCGTTATTGTCATCATCCCCACCATTGTTGTCACCACCTGCTACAACTGTTGTCACCACCATTGTCGTTGTCACTAACAATGATGACGATGATGGTGGTTTTAGTGGTGACGACGATGGTGGTAACGGTAGCGGTAGTAACAATAATGGTAATAATGTAACAGAGATACAGTGAAAGTAGTGGTGATGGTAGTGACAATTCTAATAACGAGGATGAGAATAACAATGATAGACAGAACCACGATAATACATAATAACATCTTTTAATCTAAATTATTTATTTTAATCTAACAGTTGTTATTAATTGTTCTTATGTTAACAAGTATTTTCACTTTAGTCAACCTTTATATATATAGGGATTAGAGTTAAAATCTTATTTTTATACTTTTATTCTTCTTAATATTAAAAAATATACATTAATTATTTTTAAAGTTAAATAATTTAAATTATAATAGTAATTAAATAAAACTTAAATTTATATATTTAACTAAAATATTATATAATTTTTAAATTTTATTTTTAAGTTTTTATTATCTGTTAGCTTTTATGTACTATTTACATTAAAATATAATTTCTTTTGGTGAATAAATTGAAATATGATTAATAACTTAATATATAATTTATCTAAAAATATAAATAAATTAAAATTGTAAAAAAATGATGGGTCTCTTGCAAGTTTAACTCTAACACGATAAAGTCCAACAGAAAAGTTTTGAAAATACTAATTCTCTTTTTTCAAACCCGAACTATTCTTGTCATTTGCATAACAAGATAGGGAAAGTAAAATCCACCACTCACCTGCCTGTAGTCATTCCTAACCACACTCTTTGTCATTCTGCTTATAAGGGGAAAAAGGTCATCAAATGTGACTAACTTTAAGATTGTAGTTTACTTTTGAATACTGTTGTATATACTATTCACGATAAAAGTTAAAAAAAAAAAAAAAAAAACACTAACTTTGTAGTGTAAGACAATTATGGAATGAATACTAAATACTACTAATGAAAATAAAGGTATTTCATGACTCTACACTTAAATAGTATTATATATAGTAATAAGATAATGTGTGACTATTATTTAGTGACAGATTTTTTAAGATCAAAAGATAACTTATATATCTTCATCAATTTATTATTATTTTATTTTTGTATCTTCATATATTGAAGATCGACCGATTACTTCCCTGTAAGTTTAGGGATATATAATTAATCTCAATCGACCTTATATGCTATTCAAGTGTAGATCGAATCTATTATAGGACAACAATTTATATCTATCTTGTCAATTATTATGACTTGACTAAAACACAAGATTATATTGATAAAATATATAAATCACTCACTATTTAATAAGATAATATATATGTTTGATATAGCGGAATCTAAGGATCATAAACATAATAGAAAAACGTTGAGATCAAAATCAGATAACATGTCAAAAAATTAGGGCCACAAAGCCCTATTACTAGATGAAAGAAGGACAAAGATGCCTAGAAGTAGAAGGAGCTAGGTATTGATTGGAGAAGAAAAATAAACGCATTAAAAGAACATAGAGAAGAGAACTATTAAACACATGTTTGGAAAAACATTCAAAACAACTCAAACAACATTTTCCACTTTTCAAAGAAAAAAACATAGAAAAAGGGAAAAATTACTTTAAGTTTAACATGCATTTTTTGGGATTGAATACCAATCCAAACACATTATAAATATTGCTCTGGTGATGAAATTATCTTTATAATCAGAACAATTTTTATTTTAAAAATTAAACTTAGAAAAAATATTGTGTACCCAAAAATAGAAAATGAGGAATCGTACAGTGCTGTCCTTAGAAAAAGTCCTTAATTTTGTTGTCAATCACCTCAGAACAAATGACTTTATAGGCCTCTTCTGTAGGATGGAAACTGTCCCAGAATATGTAGTTTGAGGTGTTTGGACATATGTTCTGAGTAAGAGGGTTGCACAATATGGCTACTTCAATATTTCCCGTGCCACAACATCCTTTGTCTGTTACTTCAAAACCTAAACCACCAAATACCATCACCATTAGCAATGAATCAGACAAATTAACAAAATTGTACTAATCAAACTTTTGGCATTGGATAACCCAACTAGCTACATGACAATCCTATTTGATTCTTTACGAACATTTTCATGCTAATTTATAGGTCTCTCGTGAAGAAAATGATGATATACATGAACCTTTGCTAAGAGTGTAAGAGAAACAACCCCACAAGGCCACAATTATATGAACATGCAAATGAGTTTTCTAGATAGTTAATATATATATGATGCATCGGAGAAGTAGCTTCCACCAGTAATATGAGGTAAATGTTGATAAATATAAGTATAAAATGTAAATTGAGGTAGGTACTTGTAAAAGGTATATAATGATATAATATATGTGTGTCTGAATCTGATTACCATATGTTGCCGGCTTTTGAATCAAATTGAGTAATTGGTTGTAAATGTCAAGGTAGACAAGTCTAGCATCTGGAAACTCTTTTGTAAGGTTATTTATGAGAGATGAGAGTTTGGTGTTGAATATGATTGCGGCTTGGTTTTCAAAATCTGAACAATTTCTTTGTTTGCCTCCGTGTAATGTTCTCTGTGAGGGCACGCACCCTATAACCGGTAAATTAACTACTCCAATCCTTCTACCTCCTAGTCCATAAAGCTCCTGCATTCAACTCATTCTTATTAATATCTTTTATGCAAACATATATAAAACAATCGGGATTTTAATAGATTTTTTTAAAATTATTATAAAAAAGTTTTGTAGTATTTAATTAGAAAAAATTAATACAATTTTTTTAAAGATTATATCAAATTTAGTGATATTTAATTAAGATAATTATAATTTTTTAGGATGTGCCAAAATTGCTAGTATTTAATTAAAAAATTATTTTAAAAAAAACATGTTGATATTTAAAATCAGTTTATTGGGTTATTTTAAATAATAGATTTTGTGAAATTTTTTAATAAAATTTGCATGTAATTTACTCATTTAATAATCTTTCCAAAATCTTTAAGATTTCGCATAATTTTTTTTTATTTCTCATTTGTTTTCTATCTAGTGATACTTCTCTCTTGTCCTTAGTATTTCTTTCTTTCTTTCCTGTCTCATATTTTCTTTCTCTCTCCACTTTTTTCCTTCTTTCTTTTCTATCTCATTTCCTCTTTCTTTTTAATTTATCTATTTATCTTCCTCTTCTACATTTTTTCTCTTATATTTTTCTATTTATCAAAATTGATGTAGAATTTATCAATATTTGTTTTTAATTATTAAATATTATTTATTGTTAAAATTTTTAAATCATTAAAATATAACTATTTATTTTTAATAAAATTTAATATTGAAATATTAAAATTTTAAATATATATTAAAAAATAATTTTATATGTAATTTAAAAGAAAAAAAATTATTAGACCAAATAGATCCAATACCTTTCTAACCTAATTTTTACTACTTCAATTGATACAATACAATAATTTTTTTTGCCTAAAAATAAGGAGTCAGCTTAAACTGACCTAGCAAGCCAATAAACCAATTCATTATACTGGTGAATTTTGACGGTTTTATTCGTTATTCTATATCAATTTTGAATAATATGTTAATATAAATTCATGAAAGACTATAAGTAGTCAAATATTATTTAAGAAGACATAAAATTAAAATCAATTATCATTTAAAAGATTGAAAAATTATATTAATTTTATTTTTCTTTATTCAAATCTTAAATTCATATTATCCTTTAAAATCTCATAAAATCTTATGATATAAATTAATTAAAATTCATATTACAAAATTTTAATTATAAAAATCTTTAAAAAAATCTTAAAAATCATTATATTCTTATAAAATCTTTTAAAAATATTAAAAAATGATATTAAAATAATTTTATGAAATCTCTGTCCAATATATCATTAATTTCTTCGCAGATCGTTTAATAGAACCAATATATCATTAATTTCTCCGTTGATAGTTTAATAGAAGATACCTGCAAGAACTTTGTGGCATATGAAGCCATTAAGTCGGTGTATGCTTGAATGTCATATTGTAATCGCCTAAACAAAGGGTAAGTGTTGGTAATGTCGTTACTTCCAATGCACAAGATGTATATGCTTTTTGATAATATTGTTGCTGTTCTGTTTTCTCCAACTGTTCCACTTATCTTCTGTATGTATTCCTTGAACTTGTCTAGTTGATCCGATAATGATAGCACTAACTGAAGTGACATATGACAGAAAGTAAATTATAGTTATTTTTAAGAAAAATGAAGATATATGAATCCAAGGGTTTAGAAGTTATTTACTGCTGTTTTAGAAGTTAAAGGATCATATCCAGCAGCACCGGATGCAAAGCTTACACCTGTAAGGAGATCTTCAGGTTGCAGTTTTGGGTCAAGATAAGGTGGCAAAAGATTTTTTACTCCAAATTTTGCAGCTGAAAAATAAAAACAAAAGGAAGAAACTGAATAAGAACATGCATGTCCGTTCTCTTATGCATGTGACATATTAACATGCTTCAATCTCTTTTCATTTCTTATTTAATTTTATGCAGACATATATACTCATTCTTCTTCTCAATTAACAACACGTTAACATTTTATGTACGTTTGTGCCTCCTCTTCAATCCTAAGATGTCAACAACAAAAACTCTGCATCATGGTTTTAAATTGCGGTTGCGGTCGCGGTCGCGGTTGTGGTCGCGATTGCAATTATTGCAGTTGCGGGTATTGCGATGCGGATTGCGGCTGTTGCAGTGTGAAATTATTAATTATTTTTACTAAATATAAAAAATTTATAATTATCAATATATATTTTATTTTTAAGAATTTATACATTTTAATTCTTTTTTTATTTAAATATTCTATTATTTTAATGAATAATTTAATTTATTTTAAAATTATAGTATCAATTTGTCGTATTGCGGATGTATTGCGGTGCATTTCAGATGTATTGCGGATGCAACACCGTTACGTTGCGGAAAAATGTGTGATTTCCAGTCTCACCGTAATTGCAGTCCGATGTCGTTGCGGACAAGGCCGCAACAGCAATATTACGACCGCAATACATGTTGCGGACCGCAATTTAAAACCATGCTCTGCACTCTGTAATGATCGACATAAAAACAATTGATATGAATATAATATTTTGTAATATTACCATAGTCAATCAGATATATTATTTAATAAATTAATTAATTAATACTATATAACTTACAAATCATTTTATTCTTTTTTTTTAATTATTTTTTTATTTCTATATATTAAATATAAACTTCTAGAAAATATTTTTGAAGACTTTTTTTTAATGAGAGTTTATAATTTTTTTTATATAATTTAATTTTTATTTATCATAATTATTTATAAATTAAATATTCATATTTTTAAATTAAATTAAATTGTTGATGAATAAAAATATTTTTTAAATAAAAATTATTTATCATAAATTTAAAATATAATTTATATATTTATGTATTTTAATTTTAAATATAACTTATATATTTAAATATAATATTATATATAATATATTATAAATTTTAATTATATTTAATAAATATTTAATCTATACATGATATAGACTAAAATATCAGTATACTTTAAATATATATAGATTAATATAAAAAAAATTATATATTGATTGATATGAAAATTAATATATCTAATAAATATATATGTTATATTTGTTCAACTAATAAATATAATATCTTATAATAATATTATTATTATTAAAGTTAATTATATACAATATTTGATGATTTACATTAATAAATAATATATATGAAAGAAATCATTTTTTATATAAATACTATATTCTATTTAATAAATACCTTAAATTATAGTATTATTTAAGGAAAAATTGTTATTCATATATTTAGAAAATGTTGCATTAAGTTAAAATATAATCTATAAAAAAAATAATTAGGAAAAATATTTTTCTTTAGAGATTAAATAAGAGCACACTATTTGAATAAAAAAATATTAAAAAAATTATTACACTAAAAAAATTTATCATGTAATAATAAACACTTTATAGTAACACAATATTTGTCATTAAAAATTATTTTTTCTTATACTATAAATATAATATATGTTAATATATTGTTAAAATATGTAGATATAATAGTGTTGCATAATATATGTTATTAAATTTTGTTCAAAATTAATACTAAAATTATATGTAATTATATATTAAATAAATGTATATATAATAACATTTTTAGTGAGTTAAAATTATAAGTGATATTAAAAGGATATAATATATAAGTACAGGTGACCATATATTATTGAATGAATGTGAAGATATCGAAAGATATGCAGCAAATGAAAAATGAAGGGAATATAGTGCAAGAGAAAGGATTGCATTGTACCAATGATGTCTGAAGGGACTAAACCATTGCTGAACCTCCCTGTTGCTTGATTTCCTTTACCAAAATCTCTGCCATATGGTAGGAAATTGCATTTGCCTATGGTGGTGATGTAGTTGTTGTTACCCGTATCCACTATTGAATCCCCAAACACCATCACTGCTGGGACAGTTTCATTGTTTGGTAGATTCACATCACTAACATGTTCTGAGATTATAACCCTAACCAAACAACAAAGAAGGACTAGAGGCAATTGAGGAAAAAGTTTTTCAAAGAGAAACTTCATGTTACCCTTTATGTGATGAGGAAAAGATATTCCAATTTCCTCTTCCTTAATTTTATCTTACTATTCATCCATCTATTTATGCATTTCTATCGATCCCATCCTTTTACATCTATGGGAAATATGAAATATGGATTTTCATTTTAATTTTTGATTCGTATCATTAGATTTTGAAAATAAAAAATCCATTGTATTCCATGAACGTAATATTTTATTATATCGTTTATGTCGACTACTTATTATATTTAACGAATTTAATATTTTAACATATTTTTTTATTGGACTATGTATTATACCGTTCGAATATGAATTTTAATATTAATTCATTTTCAATATATACCGTGCATGTTTAGTAAATATTAAAAAAAAATACATTATATTTAATAAGCAAAAAATTTAAATATTTTCCTTTTTTATTGTGTATCAAGATTTTCTATCTTTATTTGTTTTATTTATTTTTTGATAGATATAGCATTTTATATATATAAAGTAAGGTTCCACAACAAGATATGTTCTTTTATCTGATTACTTTTAAGAATATGTAATTCAAAACCAACTGGTGATTGAATTTGAGATTTCTTTTTTAAAAAATTGACTTTGAGATCAACAAGAGATAGAGTAATATTGTCTATCTCTTGTAGAGAGAAAATTAGAATTAATTCAGATTTTGAATCAAATAACTTTGTCTCATCAAAAGATTCTCTTAAAGTAAAAATAATTTTCTCATCTCATGACATACAGATAATTTCAAGAAATAATATTCTTATAAATTTTAAATACCATGATGATTTAGGTGGAGAGATAAACATTCAAGAAAAATAAGTCAAAATTTCAATGCTTTTAAGATAAGAGATTTTTACTTTAATCAACTTATATTTATTAAATATCAACCGTTATATTGTGTGAAAGGCTTTTTAGGAATTTTTCTTTGATAAGAGGGTTTGTAAATTTTTTTTATTTCTTATTTAATTTTATTTTATTTATTATAATTATTTATAAATAAAGTATTAATATTTTAAAATAAATTATTAATAAATAAAATAATTTTGTACTATAATATATTATTAATTATAAATATAAAATATTATTTATATAAATTTTAAATATAATTTATATATTTAAACATAATATTTATATATATAATTTATTATAAATTTTAATTATATATAATAAACATAAATAAATATGTATTGCATAAATCAAAATACTAATAACACAATTTCATTTTACTTTATAGGTTTCACTCACTATAACATACAATGTCCTCACCCTTTCTTATAAATATTAAGATGTGTTTGTAGGAGTTATTTTTGGATCAATAATATTTTTTTCAAAAATCTATAATCAAATAAAGAAACTCACAAGTACATCATGATATTTCATATGATATACATGATATGCTTATTTTTATTTTTTTCTTAATCTTTTTCTTTTTGATGACGATCATTTAAATCTAGTGTGTTGTATAGTTACATGGCTACATAGATAAAATATTTTTTTTTCTATTTAGTAAAGCACATTATCACAACTTATTACTAATATGTTGTGTAAGATTAGAGTCGGTTTAAATCTAGTCTAAATTTAGTTGTTTTTTCAAATCACGTCCAAATTGACCGAGAGTGAAAGCAAACACATACTAAATCTAGTGTGTTGTATAATTACATAGATAAAATATGTTTTTCTATTTAGTTAAGCACATTATCACAACTTATTACAAGTAATATGTTGTGTCAGATTAGAGTAAATCTATGAATCAAGTCAATAAAATATTTGTTTTGAACCTTTTAAAAAAAATATTTTATATTAACATTTATATAATTTTTTTTCAAAGCTTATAATTTAAAAGTCATTTTTTTTTTTGTATTCTTAAAAACTTACTCTAAAAAGTGCATCTTTTAAAAAAATAAAAATATAATTATTTTTTAAAGTTCATAACTAAAATATTTTTATTTTTTAATTAAAAGATTATTATTAATTTTTAAAAAATCTTACTTTAAAATTTATTTTAAGTTTAACCATGTGTTACACGGAGTCAATGTCGGATATGGTGATCAAAGATAACTTATAATACTGGGTGGATGGTTAAGATCGGTGGGAAATTTGCATTCACCAAGTCTGAATTTGGTGACCAGAAAATTAGCGCCTATCTAGATTATCGACAAAGGCTTGATATAAGTTATAAAAAAAAAAAAATGCCTATGTTGGCCAAGGTATTTCTTTATTATAATATTAACTTGTCAATTTGTTTTAGAACGTAGTAATTTCTCAAAATTCTCTGCCTTATTTCTCCTCCATAAGAAAATATAATAAAATTAATTCATTAAAATTACAATACAAATACCATTATAAAATATTAAACTTAAATTTAATTTAATATATTATAAATACAAAAGGCATTAATTTTATTTTACGTAATATTGTAGTTTAATTTTCTTGACCATCAATTTTTATATCTAAATGAAAATTTAAAATATTTAAAATTAAGCTAATAATATTTCACGAAAAGTATTGTTAAATCTAAATACAAGTGCAAATATAATTCTTGGGGGATTCCGTGTTAAATATATACTTTGTGCTTCAAGAGGTAGCAGTAACAAATAACATATTGTTAATGATGGTTTACCCACAATGTTTAATTTATAAAGGAGAAAAATCACAAGCTCTATTGATGAATCTTGCTAATGTTGACCCTTTAGCTGTGAAAAGCCAGAAACTGTTTCCCATCTTGTCTTGTGATTGGTCTTGGGGTGGATGAAATTACGATTCACTTCGACTTTATCTATTGTTATTTTAATAACATAAAACATAATTTTATTTAAACATGAAAATGTTAAAATCTGGAACTTAAATAACTCTACTTTGTTTTTGTTTTTGTTTTTTTTCTAGGCCACATAATATATTTTCGTAAAGACAGGCTATCCAAATTGAGTACGATTGATATGAGAGACAAATGTTTTTCTTCGAAATTATGAGTTAAATTAAAAACTAATTTTATGCATCATGCACTCAGTAGGCTACACATCATCTTCAGACAGAACACGGGACAATATTTTTATTTTAATATGGAACATAATTTATTTTAAACGATATAAAGTATTAAAAAAATTGTAATCAACTCGGTCCCTGGATTGGACCTTTGAGTTCACAACTTTTCTCTTCCCTTTGAGAGCTTACCCTCATCCAGTGTATATCTCAGACACTATTTTCTCTGCAGTAAGCCTCTTGATCTATGATGGAGAAGATCCAGCACAGTCATGTGGAAGTGAATGGACTGAAGCTGCATGTGGCAGAGATTGGAAGTGGTCAATCCTTGAAGACCCTATATTGGAATACTTAGTAAGTGGTCATATGCATCAAATTCAGGTTATATAATGATCAATTTGTTGGTGCAGGCTCCAAGGCAGTGGTGTTCTTGCATGGATTCCCAGAGATCTGGTACACATGGAGGCACCAAATGATTGCTGTGGCAAACGCTGGTTATAGGGCTATTGCCTTTGATTTCAGAGGCTATGGACTCTCTCAGCATCCACTTGAGCCAGAAAAGGAAACCATGTTTGACCTGGTTCCTGAAATTGAGGGTCTTTTGGATGCTTTAAACATCACCAAGGTAAGGAAGAAGCTAGATATGTTGCATTACATATGTCTTGTGTGGAAGTGAATTAAACCATTTTCAAGTATACGGCTAAAAAAATTATTTCCAAGTTGTGAACTTCGGTTCAGATATTCATTATGCAGCCCTAAGCTCAAAAGGGAAGTAATACAAAAACAAAACCCAAAACCAGAACTAGGGGATGGTTTATTTTGGCTTGTTGAAATTAGTGTTTTAACTAGTTTTAAATGAGTAAGGATAGGGATGAAAAACCCTTGACTGAGTAGATTTCTATGGTTTATACTTTATATTATCAGGCTTTCCTTGTTGGCAAGGATTTTGGTGCAATCCCAGGATATCTTGCAGCTGCTGTGCGCCCAGAAAGAGTAGCTGCCATCATAACTTTGGGCGTTCCTTTCTTGCTTCCTGGTCCCTCTGCTGTCCAAAACCACCTTCTTCCCAAAGGCTTCTATATTACTAGGTGGCAGGTACAATTTCCAGATGATAACACTCATAATTTCTATATTTTTTTTAGTAGTGGTCATTATTGACTAATTAAATTTTTCAGGAGCCTGGGAGGGCAGAAGCTGATTTTGGACGCTTTCCTGTGAAATCAGTGATAAGAAACATATACACTCTCTTCTCTAAAAGTAAGGTGCCAATAGCACCTGATGATAAAGAAATCATGGATTTGTTTGACCCTTCTACTCCCTTACCTCCATGGTTCTCTGAGGAAGATCTTGCAACCTATGCTTCGTTATATGAAAAATCTGGATTCAGATACGCATTACAGGTTCCTTACAGGTAAACACAACAGATTTCTATGTAATTAATTATAAAGTGGTGTGTAAATGTTTATCACAAGCATATCATTATTTCTATACCTATTATATAAATAATTCTTTTTATTCTCCACTTTAATAAATCATTATATTCTGCATTTGTTAAGAAAAAATAAATAAAATAACCGCTCTAAATAACCATCTATAATTTACCTATTCAATTTATCTCCTTTTATTTTATTTATAATTTATAATTTTTAAAATTGAAGAGACGTAAGTGCATCTTTTTCCGACTAGTGGCTATCCATGTTATTGGGGGACAGACTTCATTAACATTGCATATCGAATATTTATGCAGGAGTCTGAATGTGGAAACTGGCTTAAGTGACGTGAAGGTTACGATTCCAGCACTTTTGATAATGGGTGAGGAAGATTACGTGTTTAAGTTTCCAGGCATGGAAGACTATATCCGAAGTGGGGCAGTGAAAAACTTTGTGCCGGGGTTGGAAATCATATACATTCCAGAAGGAAGCCATTTTGTGCATGAACAAAATCCAGAGAAGGTGAATCAACTCATCATCGAGTTCCTCGACAAACAAAGTATCTGACTCTGTTTTACTGCTAAAAGCATGTTTCGTTTATGGTTTGTGTCATTTCAATAAACGTTGTAATTTCCACCCTCCACCTCTACACCTTCCAGTTCATGAAAGAGGGTGCATGTTGTATTCAAGTCTGGAACGTTCATAACAAATAAAATCTGAAACTTTGTTCAGAGTTTGATGGCGACAACACAAACAATATATGAAAAACGCTAGCTGGTGGTATAAATAGAAAACCAAAAAAAAAAAAAGGAAAAAAAAAAAGAAGAAAAAGAAGCTACAAGTCCTGTTAATAATAAAGCAAAACCGTAAGTTAAATAATAAAAATAAACTAAAATCAACTCATCTCACCAAATTATTATTATTTTTTGCTACGTATTACGGGAGGTTAAGATACACAGTTAATTTTAACAGTTCAGAGAAAGGTGCAAAAACAAAACGGTTCAGACAATAATTCGATCCATGTTATTCGAGGCTGTAGCATATCTCTTTTACACACTTTTTTTTTTCTCTTACACAGAGTAGAAAACAAAAATTAATTCAGCTAGTTGTGAATAGAATGTGGTCTCCCATTGGCCGACCATATTGGCCAATCCAAGGCACGTCAATAAAATACCGATCTAACATGCTCTTCGCACCTTAGTGCTCGAGCATGGAGGGCTATGTACCGTGGTGGTCTCCCATTGGCCGACCATATTGGCCGATCCAAGGCACGTCAGTAAAATACCGATCTAACATGCTCTTTGCACCTTAGTGCTCGAGCATGGAGGGCTATGTACCGTGGTGGTCACCCATTGGCCGACCATATTGGCCGATCAGAGGCAGGTCGGTAAAATGCCGATCACACAAGAGGGACCCAAATATGGGGAGATTAACTGGCTCACTCGGACAATCAATAAGATCCCACGATCCGTGGGAACAGTAATAAATACCGGGAGTTACGAGTCCATAATGGGACGTGATTTATGGGATCATAAGTGCGATTCATGTCTATAACGTCACACCGTGATATATAGCAATGATTAGGTCTAAGGCGGCAGGTTACTCTCATCGAATGTTCTAGGTCAAGACTGCTGTCAAGTTCTTTTAGCTCGGTATCGCTAAGGGTTCTTCGACGGCGATCTCCAATACCGAAACATTTTGGCGCCCACCGTGGGGCAGGTAAAACTGCATCCCACACCTTTGTTGTTGGACGGGAGCAGAAAGTCTCAATACGAGGAGTGAGAGAAGTCGTAGGAAGTAGGAACACACTACACGCAACAACATATCCAGATTCACTCATTCATTCATCATCGCCAACTATCTCCATAATCCACGCTTACTGGTCAATACCATGTGTCAATATGATACACCTTTTCTTCTTCTGACTATTCATTGACGCTGCACCACCACTTTCATCTTTGGTTTGGTAAGATCAAAAAAGAAAAATCCCACCTTTTGCTTGTGTTCTTGAGAAAGTCACTGTTTTGTTAATACCCATGTGCTATATTCATATTATACCCGACATCACATGTTCAAAAATTGATTTGGAAGCCCTGTTAGATCTCGGGGTGATTCACGTTGTGTCACGAGATTTTTTGAGGTTTTGATGACCATGTGGTAAATTCCACCCCCTTTGTGTTCGGTGTTGACTTTATTTGCATCCAAAATTGGATCTTACAACGGGGTGGTTGGTTGCCATAGAAGATTTGATTTGATTTGATTTTATGTTATTTTGTTTTGTTGGTTTTAATTTGTAAGGAAGATGCAATCAAGGGGTGTGCCCCTTGAAGAGAGAACGAGAGGTGGCGGGCGGAGAGATTTTCAAACCCAAACACTGGCCATCCGATAAGGCCGCAACAAAGAAACTGATTCACAAAGAAAAAAAAAAGCCAAGTGGTTTCACGAGAAAGTTGCGCAACAGAACCCATCTTCACGTGACCTCACCTCACCTCACCTCACTCTCTTTCTTTGATTCAAAATAACTCACTCTTACTTTTTTCCTTCCAATCGGATCCACCATGAGGGACAAGGACAAAGAAAAAGAGATAGAGAAGAAGAAGTACCCTATCGGCGCCGAGCATTACCTTCTCTACGAGGAGATTGGCCAAGGCGTAAGCGCTTCTGTGCACCGGGCGCTATGCGTTCCCTTCAACGAGGTCGTCGCCATCAAAATCCTCGACTTCGAACGTGACAATCGCGATCTCAACGTTTCTCGTGAGACCCAGACCATGATCCTCGTCGATCACCCTAACGTCCTCAAATCGCACTGCTCCTTCGTCGTCGAGCACAATCTTTGGGTGGTTATGCCGTTCATGGCCGGCAGTTCATGCCTCCACATATTGAAAGCCGCGCATCCCGATGGTTTTGAAGAGGTTGTCATTGCAACCATTCTCAAAGAGGTATTGAAGGGTTTGGAGTATCTTCACCATCACGGACACATCCACTGTGATGTCAAAGCCGGTAACATTCTCATTGATTCGCGCGGCACTGTTAAACTCGGCGATTTCGGTGTTTCTGCCTGCCTATTAGATTCCAGCGACCTTGGTGCGAAAAGCACTTTAAGGTCGGCACGAACCTTGGTGCGAAGAGCACTTTAAGGTCGACATTTGAGTGACCCAAACCTTGGTGTGAAGAGCACTTTAAGGTCGGCATTTCGATGATCAATCCCTTGGTGTGAAGAGCACTTTAAGGTCGACATTTGAATGACCCAAACCTTGGTGTGAAGAGCACTTTAAGGTCGGCATTTCGACGATCAATCCCTTGGTGTGAAGAGCACTTTAAGGTCGACATTTGAATAACCCAAACCTTGGTGTGAAGAGCACTTTAAGGTCGGCATTTCAACGATCAATCCCTTGGTGTGAAGAACACTTTAAGGTCGACATTTGAACGACCCGAACCTTGGTGTGAAGAGCACTTTAAGGTCGGCATTTCAATGACCCAAACCTTGGTGTGAAGAGCGCTTTAAGGTCGGCATTTCGACGATCAATCCCTTGGTGTGAAGAGCACTTTAAGGTCGGCATTCCAACGAACAATCCCTTGGTGTGAAGAGCACTTTAAGGTCGACATTTGAACGACCCGAACCTTGGTGTGAAGAGCACTTTAAAGTCGGCATTTCAATGACCCAAACCTTGGTGTGAAGAGCACTTTAAGGTCGGCATTTCGACGATCAATCCCTTGGTGTGAAGAGCACTGTAAGGTCGACATTTGAATGACCCAAACTTTGGCGTGAAGAGCGCTTTAAGGTCGGCACAGTCTACACCTTGGCGTGAAGAGCGCTTTAAGGTAGACACGTTCAACAATCTACACCTTGGCGTGAAGAGCGCTTTAAGGTCGGCACAGTCTACACCTTGGCGTGAAGAGCGCTTTAAGGTAGACACGTTCAACAATCTACACCTTGGCGTGAAGAGCGCTTTAAGGTCGGCACAGTCTACACCTTGGCGTGAAGAGCGCTTTAAGGTAGACACGTTCAACAATCTACACCTTGGCGTGAAGAGCGCTTTAAGGTCGGCACAATCTACACCTTGGCGTGAAGAGCGCTTTAAGGTAGACACGTTCAACAATCTACACCTTGGCGTGAAGAGCGCTTTAAGGTCGGCACAGTCTACACCTTGGCGTGAAGAACGCTTTAAGGTAGACACGTTCAACAATCTACACCTTGGCGTGAAGAGCGCTTTAAGGTAGACACGTTCAACAATCTACACCTTGGCGTGAAGAGCGCTTTAAGATCGGCACAGTCTACACCTTGGCGTGAGGAGCGCTTTAAGGTCGGCACAATCCATACTTCGGCGAAAAAAAACCCTTCAAGGTCAGCATTTTAACGACCCATACATTGGCCACGACGTCGCATTAACGGCAGATTTTAACAACCTGTACATTGGCGAAAAAACGCCTTTCAAGGTCGACAATTTAACGATCTACGTCTCTTGGCGTCAAAGCATCTTAAGATCAAAATTTTTCAACAATCTACACCTTGGCGTGAAGAGCGCTTTAAGGTCGACATTCTTAATAATCTACACCTTGGCGTGAAAAGCGCTTTAAGATCGGCATTTTAACGATCTATACCTTGGCGTGAAAAGCGTTTTAAGGTCGGAATTTTATTTTTTACAATCTAGACCTTGGCGTAACAAACGCTTTAAGGTCAGAAATTTAGACGATCTACACCTTGGCGTGAAGAGCGCTTTAAGGTCAGAAATTTAGACGATCTACACCTTAGTGCTCGAGCATGGAGGGCTATGTACCGTGGTGGTCTCCCATTGGCCGACCATATTGGCCGATCAGAAGCAGGTCGGTAAAATGCCGATCACACAAGAGGGACCCAAATATGGGGAGATTAACTGGCTCACTCGGACAATCAATAAGATCCCACAATCCGTGGGAACAGTAATAAATACCGGGAGTTACGAGTCCATAATGGGACGTGATTTATGGGATCATAAGTGCAATTCATGTCTATAACGTCACACCGTGATATATAGCAATGATTGGGTCTAAGGCGGCATGTTACTCTCATCGAATGTTCTAGGTCAAGACTGCTGTCAAGTTCTTTTAGCTCGGTATCGCTAAGGGTTCTTCGGCGGCGGTCTCCAATACCGGAACAGAATGTATAAGCGATATAAAGTCCAGTTTAATACTGTATTCGATTTGCATGAATAAAATAAAAAAAAAAACACATGGAGTCCAAACCATAATTACTCATTAGTTTTAGGGTGAGGCTGAATTTTGACAGTGAGCTAGCAGAACCTTAGGAGTAGCAAAAAAAAAAGAATAATAATTCCAAACAATGGTCATTAGGCATTCTAGGCTAATGAGTTTCTTATTTTCCATATTACAGTGCATTGAGCAAAAAAAAATGGCAAGTAACTAAAGAAGAAGGAAATTAGTAAAGTGAAAGTGAGTTACAAAGTAAAAAACGTAAATGAAAAAGAAGAGAGTTCAAAGAAAGAGAAGAATTTGATGATTGATTGTGCGGAGAAGAGAGAGACCACATACGAGAACGAGTGAATAGACGGCACAATCGATGAAGACAGCATCGGCCACGCTGCGCAGCAGGAGACAGAGTTCCAAGGTCTTGGCGAGTTGCCCTAAACCCTCTCCAGAAGAGCCCCTGTTTTGGGCAGAAAAGAGGTAGGCAATGAGAAGCGTTAGATTAGTGAGGAGAAGCAAGTAGAGCGGTCGAAAGCTTATTGGGATCCCAAAGCTGTAAGATGCGAGCACTAGAAGGGCCACCAGAACCGAACAACAAAGACGCCTACCCCTGGAGGCGTAGATGGCACCACTTATGTCGCTTGGGGTTATCAAACGTTGGCTCCGAGGTTGTGGTTGTAATCGGACAGCTTCAGGTTGGGGTTCCGGTTCAGGTTGGGGAGTAGGGGCGGTTGAGATCTCGGGCTGAGGGGGTGGTTGGGGGTGGTGGACTGCAAGCAAAGCAAAGAGGGGAAATTAGAATAGTTGAAAAGGAGAAGTAAGAGAGTGATGGAAAAGAGAAGATACCAGAAGTGGTGTTTGGATCGGGGAGTGTTTGGATACGACCCGTGATGAAAGCCAGACGGTCGGATCCTTCTTGGAGGATTCTTCTTCGTCTTCGAGCGTCTCTGCTCTTCTCTTCTGCCATTATTCTTCTCAACTCTCTTTCCTCTCCGGCTCAAATCTAAACTATTCCTTACCCCCAAATTTAACCATCTTAAATATCTTTTTAATTCATACAAAAATCACACTTTTTATTTTATATTTTTATAACAAAATATTTTTCATTCTTTAAAAATTTATAAATAAGTTGCTAAAAAATGTTAATAATATTTTTAGTCCTTATCAAATAAGTAAATTTTCATTTTAATTTCTAGAATTTTTTCTCTCTAAAATTTAGGAGTGTTATATTCTAATGTAGTATTTCTAGTAGTTGCAGATAAGATTGTTTTTTTTGGTTCCGTCCCTGGAGTGATTAATCTCAAATATCCACCTCAAAGATTCACTGCTAATAATAGGCGTTACTAATCTCCTCGCTACGTTGGAGCACCACATAAGGCAGGATTCGAACTCCTTGCTTAAGCGTGAATTAACCCCTACTGTTAAACCACACGCTTGGGGTTAGTCGTAGATAACATTTGAATGATCATTTAATCTATTAATAAAGAATTAAGTAGTTAAAAAAAATGATTATATTAAAATATTCTAAATTTTAGAGGATGGAAAATAAAAAAATTAAAAAACCTAAATTAAAACTTACTTATATAAGAAGGACTAAAATTATATTTAAATAATTTTTATTTTATATATTTAAAAAATTATGCCATATAAAATTATTTTATTTTATTTTCCTCTTGATAAGAAATTTTATCAACCGCTTCTTTTAATTCCTTAAATAAGGAAAACTAATTTAGTTAAGAGTAAACCATTACCCTCTTTTCTAAATAGTTGTTAAATTATTAAAATTATATAAATAATTTTTGAACTGTTAGAAATTATGTTATATTGTCCTTCAACTTTTTCAAGAAATTTAAATTAATTTCTCTGTACTAGTAAAATAAACCAAGAGAATAAATTGATGCATAATCAATATTTTATAGACTATATAATTTTATTGGTTTAAAGATTATTTAGGAGAGAAAAATGATACTTAAACAACTGAATTATAGTTTATTTATTATTAATATCGAGTACCTAACATATCCTGGTGATTGTTCCTTTTATTTTTTATAAAAATAATCTATTTGCTTAAAAACAATTATCATTTCAAAAACGTTGAATACATATATCTATAAAAATTAATAGTAGATGAATTCCATTGTTTTGAAGAAAAATTGCTTGCACCTTAACATTACTTTTTTTTTTAATTTTATACTTTTTGCTGAATTTTTAGCTTAATAGTTAATACATAATTTTATTTCTCAGTTTTTATATTTATTCTCATAAAAGGATACTACCTTAATTATCATGTTTTGGTACTTTTATCAATTATTTTTTTTCATTTAAATATGATTGTCGACTCTTATTTAAATATTACAGCAGTCGAAAACATTTTTTTTATGTTTTTTTTTTTGTTGTTTGTTATTTAATAATATTTTTTTTACCCATTTCACGATAAATGTCGTATTAAAAAATAAATTTCAAAATAAGTAGCATGTTAATTTTTTAATATAATATTAATTAATTATTTGTTATTTGTATTTTTAATTAAGTAACTATTAATTTGTATTATTTTTAAAAAATTGCAAGATTAATTTTATAAAAAATATTGTTTAATCTATGTATTAATATTTTTTAAAATATATAATAACTTAAAACAAGACTTCGAAGAAATATCACATTTTAATAATTGCGTTTGTCTTCGGTAAAAAAAAAATAAAAAATAAAAATAGTTACGCTTGTCTGCCACATGTTAACCATCACGGATTAAGATCCTCTGCGAAACTGCATGCATCCTAGCCCTCGAAATGGTATATATGTTTTAATAAAAAATTACAAATAAATATGTGCTGTTTAATAAGAAGCTTTGGATCAAAACTGCACAAGGCGCAAGTTCATTTTTGAACTCTGGTGGATCTTTATCCTAACCATCACATATTTAATTACTTGCTTAATGAAACAAATATATATAAGGATGTTGTTTATTTAGCTTTACTTTATGTAAGGATGCTGTTTGATATTTGGAGGCGTCAAGAATCTTTTGCCTATTTGAGCTTCACATATCATTGTAATTTGCAACCCATGGCCAAGTCTTTATACAAAGCACACAATCCTGAAACCCATCCCAATTTCTCGAATATGAATCCTTTCAAAAGTAACTGCACCTGGTGCACTGTTTAGATCCACCGCTTTTCTCACTAACAGCACACATTTATATGGTTTTTAATAAAACATGGCTGAAATGCATGCAGTTTGAAAATATACCGCAGAGGATTTTAATCCCAATTTCTCAAGACAAACTCCGTCACCACTACAGCTCCAGGCTCCAGCACAGATCATTGGTCATTGATTTCCACGGTATGAAGAGAGTCCAAACTTGCACAACTAGGTAGTACGTGTTTGTCGTTTGAGTGCACGCAAAACAAACAAAAAAATAAAGAAATTTACACAATCAAGTTCGCACATAACTCGAAATTTATATGAGGATTATACATATCCTACATAGGCTGGCTCTCAATTATTTTGACTTCATTTACATATGAGATACGGTTATACATAAGTCCTCATTTCCAAATTATGTAGATTCTCACAGTTCATAAGCTGGAAATTTAGAGAGGGAAGGATTAACCATGTCCAAAAAGAGATAAGCCATGCCTCCTACCCCTTCAAACAATGAATATGGTCTATCACCTCCATGCATTTCTCCTCGAGATATCAGCTTATGAGCTCTGTCAAGCAAAAAGCAAGCAAAAGCTTTGGCCCTGTATAAATACTTCACATTCCCGGTAAGTTGGTACAGTGACAGAAACACATACGCATTCCCACTAATACCATGGCATATCCCAACTTTCTTGAGCAGACCACGGTTCCAAACCACCTCTCCTGCTTCCGTAGCTGCATCCAAGAATTCTTTATCTCCAAAAACCTGTGATAATTGGTCCATGATAGCAAAAACATTCAACAAACAAAATTCAATTTGAAAAAAGTATATATACTTCTGTTTTATGATGCACAACATAGGTGTCCAGTGTATTTATATTGGAAAATGATACCTAAACGTTATGCATATCAGCATGACTGTATGACAATGCTCAACATGAAAAAATAGATGAAATCAATGGTTGCATGGACATCACACAAAAGTTTTTGCGAACCATTACGGCCATTCTAGTTGTGAGGAATTGGAGTAGTTGCTGTGACCGTAATTCCTACCGATTAAAAAAATAGACATCACACAAAACAAAAGTGCTTCTACAATGATATCATTTCACAAAGCAACACAAAAAATTGATCAAGAAAAGGCATTTAATCAATGCGATAAAACTGTCTTTCAATGATCATGTTAATTGTTCTCAAGTGAGTACAAGTTATCTATCACCTTAGCTGCTTTGACAAGTGTGAGTGCCATTCCAGGAGCTCCATGACACCAATGCACAAGAGCATCGTTCCTCCTATCTTGTTCAGTAGCAGGATAGTTTCCACTGGGAAAGCGATTGCTTATCATGTACTTGAGAGTTCCCCTAAGGTCCTCAAGCTCATCTGGCTTCAACTCCATATCCATGAGCACATGCATAATCCCAGCCAAGCCATGTGCAGCACCCCAATACTTCTCCCCATACCATTCAAACATCAAGGGGCATCTTCCCTTCCTTCCCAACGCCCTTCCATTTTTAATCACCTCATCCACAACCATAGCCTGAAAACATTTTCCACCCCATTGCACTTATTAATATTCACTCCTCTCCCAATTCAACACACAACAAAGTCAAAAATCAGAAGAACAGTTAAGAGACGAAACCCACAGTATAACTGGAAGGAACTGTCCCCTGACCAAGGTGCTTGTTTAAGAACAAACACGCCCATAGAAAACCAACTCTCCCGTATAACAACTCGTCAGGAAGATCCTTTGAAAGCTTAATCTGCACCCCAAAGGGACTACAAGTTGTTAATTATTATTAATTACTGCATCATTAATTCTCAAATAGCAACAATAAATACCTTTTCAAACTGAGCCAAGTAGTAGCTCAAGGACTGGTGATCGCCAGCGTGCTTTGCAGCCACGGCTCCGAGAGAGCACACACCAGCGCGCCCGCATATGAAGGTCACGTCACTGTCACCGGTTCATTCAAAGTGTGAACCCTTACACGAAAATGGAAACGGTAAAAGGGTAGCGAAGGGAGAGAGAAGAACCTGGAACGAAGGGAAGCGGCGTCGCAAGCCTTCACAATCTGGGAGCAGAGGGCAAGGTCGTTCCCGTTGCCGGTCACTTGGTAGGACTTGAAGAGCAGAAAAGCGGTGCCCAGTAGGCCGCAGTAGAGAGTGTAGTCGCGCTCGCTCACGTGTTGCCCGGTCACTCCCCACGTTTCTATCACTATCTGCCACGAAACCGCACACGTGTTGTGAGAATGCAGAAGCGTGCGTAACATACAACAAAGAGAGGGGTAGGGTTGGGTTGGTTACGACTTACGGTTTCTTTGAGGTCGAGAGCGGCGCGTTTCAGACGCTCCCAGAGTGGCGCTTGGGGCATGGCGAGGAGCTTCGGGAGCGAGTCGCCCACTGTGAGAGCTTCTTCTTCTTCCTGCGGGGTCGACGGCGTCGTTTCGGCTACGAACTCCGGCATAGTGTTCGGGAAGAACCGATCCGCCATTGCTTCGGCTCTGAAGATTCTAGAAGAAGAGTGAACAGAGGAAGAAAAGTTGCGAGCTTTGTTTTAAAGCGACGTCGTTTCGGTTGTGATTCTGGTTTCGGAGTCTGACCTGTCAGCCTACTATTCTGACACGTAGTTGGCATCTGTGCATTCGTGGCATTCAAAAGTTGGAATGTTTATCGGTTCTGTAACGAAATAAAAAAAATAAAAATATAATTTTCATATATTATTATACACAAGATCTTATTTTAGAAACTCTTAAGATTATACGCTAGAGATCTTAGAGTTGAACCAAGAGTGTAGACTACATAAACAAGGTTTGTGTTAAAAAAGAAGCTCATAAATTGTGAATATGACACGAGATGAAGAGAGAAGGGGCATATTAGTAATTAGATTAACTAATGTGGATCAACAGCACCAATCCTATACGGCTACAATTCAGAATCCAAAGCTTGAGGGAACCTCCAATACGTCCCTCAATGTCTTCCCCACCCAAAGAAGACAAAAATGCAAGAGATGTATTAGTGATTTGAGGAGTCATGTGACCCCAACTTGGTAAGGGTAAATATCATAGTTCATGATAGAATTAATGAAGGGCTTCCATAGAAGAATGGCATTAATATTTTTAATCTGATATGGTGAAAAAACGTTCCGGAACAAATAAAAACACAATGCAGGATCACCTAAATTTATTATGTATATCAACTTGCACTTAGAACAAAGTAGCATTTTGTTATTTAATTATAGGCGGTACTATGTTACAATGTAGTTAGGATAATATAAATGCTTATCCTCTCCACTACTTAAAAAATATTTAGATATAAATTTAAAATATTGATCCAGAAACTTTGCTGTTTTAAAAATGGGCTTGGAACTTGAAAGAAATGGAATTAATTGACTTCAAATCAAACTATGAGCATGTTTGGATGCATGTCCAGGATCGACATCCAAGCAAGAATCACATCAAATTAATGGGGAAGTTAATCTTTATTACTTTTACTGGATGTGGGGAGAGATTGATGATCCACATTTTGGATTTGATTCCAAACGCACACTTTGTCTTACCATGGAGTGGAGAGGAGGATTTAGTTTTCGGTGGGAAAAAGCTCAAGCAAACAAACTAAATCACAAGATGGAAAAGGAACTAAGTTCTTCATATGACTACTTATAAAGGACATTACTTTTCAGATAATTACATATTCCGTCAATGATTGCCTTTTGATCAACGGAATCTTAAGGATAGGGATCAAAGGTTACCCTTTGCTTAACTTTTCCCCCCATCATTTTTACCACAGCCATGAACCAATGTTTGATCATGAATCATGAGCAAATATACAATTAAGTTTGTGCTCTTTGACAACCGATTTCACTAATCATAGTTTACAATTACAGCTCAAAGTTAAAAATTCAAGCCTTCTCCCCAAAACATATCCTATCTAGTGTTCTGAATCTACTCATCCTTAAACTGTTTTCCTTCAAATGTCTGTCCAAAGAGCCAGTTTGCGGGTGCTACATTGTAAGATGCGAGTGTTTTTCCACTGCTGATGGTTACCTCAAAGGACAAAGGCTGACGTTGGAAGTTGAAATTGCAATGCCAGTTTTGTCCCCAGTTCCTTGACATTGGTATCCATCCTGTTCTAGATCCCTTCACTTTTACAGCAACCACTTCACCATCCAGCCCCACATTAGAAATCAGGACTTGATAGAAGTGTGAACTCCCACTCATTGTGAATCTCAAACCACCACTTCTTTCACACTTTACCCTGCAATAAACTTAAACATTAACATGGTAAATTTAAGAGTAAAATGTGTTTTTAGGTCCTTTTACTTTTTGGTCTTAATCCCTATATCTTAAAAACAATGATTTGGTCCCAGTATTATTTATATTTGGTAAATTTCCTCCCTATAACTATTAACAAGACAAAGTTGAGAACCTAAAACACATTTATTTAGCACTAAATTTAATCAACTCTATCTTTGAAACTTTAATCTTGGTTACCTTCTATACTGAACCGGCACAATATCAGCTTTTTTCTTGGCAATTTCAGCAAATGCAGCCTGTGACATCTCAAAATGTTCTCTTGGAAAATTACACCACCCACCATAATCAACTGAAAGGCCATAATTAGGAGCACAGAAATCTGTAACAGTTACAACCACAGAAGGGCTTCCCATGACACACCACAAGATGTGGTCAACACATCTGATTTCATAGCAAGCTCCACATGTGCTCCCTCTGCTGAACAAAATGGTGCTTAACCCTGCACTGTGCTTCCCATAACTGGCCCTGTGGAGGTCTCCATAGCCACAAGCTCCTTCTGCAACACATGGCACAAACACATTGTCAGAAACATGATGGTGTTTTTATCCTGAGACTATGTTAAGAACCAAGGAGCAAGAGAAGTAGTACCGGTGATAAGAGACCCCTCTGTGTCATTGGCATAAGTTGCCGTGGCTTTCCTCCATTCTTGGTCCTTGTAAGCAACAATCTTGAATGAATGTAGTAAAATCAAGTAGAGAAGGGAAGAGTGAAGAGCACCCATCTGAGATAATGGAGTTTAGAAACTGATTATTACTTTAAATTGTAATACTTTTAAGTGTATTATGTTTTTGTGATATGTGGGGCTGAGAGGACTAAAGAAATAGTAAAAAGGGGTTCTTTTTCTAACTGCAAATGATCACTCCTCCTTGCTATAGATGGAGATATCATGGATGTTTTGGTCCCATGGAAAACTCAATAATATTATATATAAAAATAAATTTTATTTTTTTGTTTTTGTTCTGGAATTCAAGAATGTACATTAAAATTCTTAAAAGCATATTCATAACTTTTATCTTAACATACCCATAATATATGTTTGGATTAAATTTGGAAAAAAAATTATTTTGTAAATTGAGATTTTTTTTGTCTGTATAATACATTAATGGAGTTTGTATCTATGATCTCAAATAAACTATACAAACGGTTTACTGTTATACCAATCTTATAGAGTTATTTTATAAATTGTGTTTACGAAAAAAAAAATTTCTATTGCAATTTGAGTTTTAAGGTAAAATTAAAACAAAACTTATAATAAATTGTTGATTAAAAAAGAATTTAAATTCAGATATTATCAATGAAAATATGTAATTAAAATGAAAAACTTATTAAATGTGACCAATTAAATTTTTTTATAAAAATTGCTCATTAATGAAGTAAATAAATACTTCTTAAAAAACACAAATATGATGGATAAAAGAAGAAACTTAGTTTACAACTGAAAAGTGTGAAAACTAACAAGAAACTTGTGGCCTCTCTAGTCCTAACCGAAAATCAAACATACATGAACAGAAGCATAAGCATTGACAAATTTGAGCAATGGATCATTAGTTTCCAAATTGTAGGGTCATTGAAAGAAGGCGAGAAACAAGGTAATTTGTTGGTCATTCCGAGGAGAGTTTGTCTGTTTTCATGCTTTTGTATTGTCTCTTCTTTTTAGGCGAGGAGTGAATTAAGAGTCCAACTCGAAAAGGAGGGTTTGGAGCCTGCAATTTGGATGTAGTTGATCCATGACATAACATAAGATAAGAGAAGGGTTTTGTGCTTTGTGGTGGTGGCAGACACGCAAAGCGGAAAGCTCTACTGTTACTCTTCCATTGTGGAACCTTGACTGCCAAAGCACTGCTTTATTAATCATTTTGTTTCTGGGACATCCACTGTTTTAAGGATTTGGTTGCTTCGTTTATGCTTTATTCTTTTTTCATATTAAATGTTTTTCATTACATTCATAATATAATTTTTCATTAACTATTATACACTTAATTTCTCTATCCTTAGTGACATTTTTAGTTCCAAGAAAACAAATGTTGATAAATATTCTCATCGATAATTGGTGTTGTTATTGTAAACAATTAATATTACTTTTTATTATATATTATTAATACAGAAATTGTGTTATTAATACATACTAATTGTTAGTTAAACTTAAAAATATTAATAGTACATGTTAGTTAAAATATTGTTTATTAAATAAGAAGTTATATATACATTTTTTTAAGAATATACAACATTTAAAATGAGTTGAGACAACTCATAATATAAAACGCTCAAGTTTTCGAAATATACCATTTTGCTTAGGCCTTCAACGTTTTTCAGTAATTAATTTTTGGTAGAATTGAAAGTTAAGAATTGAATGATTATATATTGTTAATGTAAAAAAATATCTACTGTAATATGAATTTTAAGATTATTATTATAAAAATTAATAAATTGCCTAATTTAGTCTCTTATTATAATTGTTTGTTTCAATTTAGTCTCACTTTAATTTTTTTGTCTCAATTTAGTTCCTAATAAATTAAATTGTTGCAATGTCGGACTTCCGTCCAAATTATTTAAACGGAGTTAATTGTTGGTCACGTGGATGCCACGTAGATGCATAGGTGGATGCCAAATTTTTCTAATGCATCTGGAACCAGAACGGCCCGTTCTTAAATCAGAGGTTGCACATATTGTGTGTTAATTTTGAATTTGAAACGGGCCGTTCCATACGCAAAATTAACACACCACGAGTGCAGCTAGGGGTGGGTATATGGACTTGAGTCCGCGGACCGGTCCGTAAGTCCGCGGACTTCACGGATAACCGGCCCATTTTTTTTAATCCGTATAATCATACGGACTTTTTAGGTCCGGTCCGTTTAGTCCGCGGATTTTACGGATTTAATCCGCGAGCCCGCGGATTACCCGTTTAAATGTGGACTCAAATTTTATTATTGAAGATGCTTGATTATATTTGATAGATGTAATTGGACTTACAAATGTTTTATGTTTGTTTTTAAGATATTAATTAAGACTTTGATGTTTTAAGGTATTTAGACTTTGATGTACTTGGACTTAGAAATGTTTTATATTTGTTTGGTTGTGTATTAAGACTTTTAAAGTTTTAAGGTAGTAAGACTTTAATATTTGGTTAATAGTTGGTATGCTTGGACTTTAAATTTTAAAGGCATTGAGACTTAAATATTTCTATTAGAAATTTAGAATGTGTAAACTTTGTTATTTAAGACTTTGATTTATTATTTACAATGTTTGATGTTATTATTAGAAGTATATTTATATCATTTTATATGTTTTTTTTTCCTCATGTTTTCATAGGTTAAATAAAGGAAAAAAAATTTAAAATCTGAGTCAATATTCATTTAAACAATTTAGATTTAATTGGGCCCGCGGACTTATCCGTTTATCCGCGGGCTTCACGGGCCGGATACGGACTTGAAGATTTAAGTCCATTTATTTCGCGGACCGGATTTATCCGGCTCGTTAAAAATGTGGACTTCGCGGACCGGGCCTTAAACAGGCCGGACCGGTCCGCATACCCACCCCTAAGTGCAGCAGAACGAGTCGTTCTAAATCCAGAACGGGCCGTTCTGGTTTTAGAACGGGCCGTTCTAGATTCAGAACGAGTCGTTCAAATGCCAACCACAAACGTACGTTCAACAAAATGTCGCAATGTGATTCAAAAATAAAAAATAAAAATTCATAACATATCATAAATTCAAAGACAGAAATATGGTTCAGAGACTGAAAACAAAAATTCATAACATAACATAACATATACTAAAAAAGTTCAAAGAAATTACTGAGAAGGGAAATCATCTAGAGAACGCTGAAGGTGTCAATAATACATCTTATCTACCATATAACACTGAATGACTAATAGGATATCAGCATTATCTACCTGTACATGTGGTTGGGTGGTGAAATGTTTGTCCTGTGTATCCTCTTCCTTTACTTCATGTTGTACCTCCTCAAGAACAGGTTGTTGTTGTTGGGGTACATCGGTTAATGACTTCAAGGGGAAACACCATGTCGTTTCATCCTTGATTGTATAGTGTCAATTTGGTAGTAAGTGGTTTACTCCAGTTTGACTAACAATGAAATAAAACTTGCTACCATTATCTTTAGTGATACATTACATTGTCCTTAATGATACACTGTATAGCCTAAATGTTTAGCAATTAAAGTTATCAATCCCCATTGACAACATTATCAAATTCAATGTTTGAAATGCTTTGTACCTTGGGTCTTTTTTCTTGCACGATTCACAACCGTGAACTATAATCATCGACCGTTTGTGTTTGACATTTTAAACCAGAACGGCCCGTTCTGGTTGCACTTTTTGTGTGTTAATTTTGGACTTGGAACGGCCCGTTTCAGGTGCAAAATTAACACACCAAGAATGCAACCAGAACGGGTCGTTCTGGTTCTAGATGCATTAAAAAAATTTGGCATCCACCTATGCATCCACGTGACATTCACGTGGCATTCATGTGGCCAACAGTTAACTCCGTTTAAATAATTTGGACGAAAATCCGACATTGCAACAATTTAATTTATTAAGAATCAAATTGAGACCAAAAATTAAAGTGAGACTAAATTGAAATAAACAATTATAATAAAGGACTAAATTAGGTTTTTAGCTGTAAATTTATTATATATGAGTAATTTATAGATAATAGTGTAATTTTACATTATTAATGTATAGCGTTTTTTTACTTGAAAGTTAATTCAAACACACACTAATTGTACACTTAATTCTATTAAAAAAATCATATGAAGAATTTTATATTTATTAAGAAAAATAGTTTAAACATTTATTGAAAATTTTAGTATAAAATTTCCAGCTCAACACATTAAAATTAAAATTATACAATTTTAGTTGAATAAACTTTTATCCTTCATTATGTTTGGATGAGAGAAAATTAAAAAAGGAAAAATGAAATTTTAATTGAGGAGAAAATATTAAAAATAAACTTTTTTCTTCATGGTTGTTTGATTTATATAACCAATCTAAAATTTTGATGTCCTTTTCGACTTCTAAAATTTTTGACAACTTTCTAGATGATTTTACGAAGAATTGTTTAAGAAAGTCGCTTTCTACACCAGTTCATAGTACAATTGAATTAGAAAATTCATTATGTTTTCTAATTTCATTAGCGCACTTATATTATAATTCTTATTTCAATTTTAAAATTTTCACTCTTTGCTTCCAAGACGTTTTAGGGAAAAGATAATTTAATCGAGACACTCATCTTTCTCTATATAAATATACTTTGAATTTGCATTTTTCTAAATAAATATGTCATTTTCATTTTTCTAAATGTGTGTATTCATCTTTCTTTCAAACTCTAGTCTCATGAGATAGATGCATATCATTCTTCCCTTCATGAGATAAATACCTTTTCTCTCTTTCTTGTAATGTTTTCACGAGTTTAACCAATCTTGTCACAAGTTGAACTCATTTTGTCATTACTAACTGGTTGTAAACATTAGTCTCAGAAATTTGACCCAATTTATCATTACTAATTGTACTTTTTGTGATAGGTCTATGTTGCAGAACTTTATGTTGTCTGTCCTATATATGATGTGCTTGGTACCTATCTAAAAATTTACATTACCTTCACGTTTGTCATTCCTCATATTTTTACCATACTCTATAATATAAAGTTTGGCTATTTTCTTTGCAATCTTTGTTTTTGTAACGAGTTCATTTATATACAACTTTTTTTTTGTAAGCTTTTTAAAATTATTATATTATAGGAGTTTTCATCGTGATGAATGAATAGCTTGTTTCACCAACCATTCCTTGAACATGATGTGGCTCCTAATAATGCATGTATATTATAAAGTATAAATTGATCTGCCAAGGCCAAAAGGCAAATGATTTCAACTAACAAAACCACTGCAACCTACCTTCCTCTCCAAATCATATAGAATATTGGATTGACATCCCAATCATCATACAATCAACTAAACACTATATATTGCAAGAACAAGAAAAACGTTATGTTCCTTTAACAATTGAATTATGATTGAAAAAATAAAATGTAGAAAATAGTACCTGACATGAAAATTGTTAGTAATGGAGTCAATCCAAAGTGTGCATTATAATTTGAAAATAGATATCTGAATAATACGAAAAGAAAAGAAACCAACTCTTGCCAAAAGCAAAAACAATGTGGATGAACTCTGTAGTAACCCCCTATTCGTATTTGGGCTTCCAACAATGTACTAATCCATAAACGAATTATTAGAAACCAAAATCTTGTGTAGTTATTGTAGAGTTAAAAAAGTGAGAGGTGTTTATACAATCTTGCGAAACTCTGAAGAGTGTTTATAATTTAGTCAATATTTTAACTTGAGAATAATTTTTCAATGTTAAGCAAATTATAAAATTACCAAATAACTTTAACTTTAAATTTGAGCTGTTATTTTTATCTTTAACTTTAAAATAAATAATAAGCTGCAAAAATGTCAAACTAAACACTAGCAATGGTATGTTTGGATTATCATTTGAGATGCTTCAAACGTCATGCAGAAAATGTAGAAGCAACAATGAACTATCTTTGAGAAAATGTTCTAGATATCCATATAGGTTTAAATATGAAATAGTTTATGGGAGAAAAGTACCCTTGACTTATATATAGCACGGTAAACTCTGCCTCCATAGATTTGTTCTCAACACCCTAAGTCCTATTTTTCTTTTTAATTTTCTAATCGTTTTGTCTGTTTGCACGCAATAATCACGATGATCAAGACGAAATTTTCAACCAAATCCAACTAGTTTCTTTTCAATCATCTTAGCTGATTTCATCATAAAGGTAGGGGGAAGGAAGCTTTATTTTTTTTCATGGGGCTTGAGAATGGGTACGAAGTGTTGATTTTTTTTAAGACAAAAATGCTTTTTATGCACATTTTATCTTTGAAAATTAGTTTAACTTCAAAAAGAATTTGGAAATCTCGACCCTAAAGATTCCTTAGTCCATATATCATCTAGCAAAATATCAATTTTATCCTTGAAGTATTAATTACTCTATCATTTTTTTAGGATATATATTACTCTATCTCTTTATTATGTAGTTCTTAAAGAAAAATAAATTAACTCTTAAGTCATATTAGAAATATATTAGAAATCATAATTAAGAAAAAACTACAAAATGTTGATTTTATGTAGAGGGGGTCAAAACCAAACCTAGATTCCTAATTACCAAATTCGGCCAAAAATTACGGAACAATGTACAATTGATGTTTGAGGAAAAAATACATCTAAAAAGTAGAGTTTGGGTTCTTGACACCAAACCAATTCATTTGTGCATAACACCTATTTTTCTTATTAAAAATGATTGCATCCATCATACTACATTTGTAAGATTCCCCTATTTAAATCTGTCAATCGTTCAATTCTTCCATCTTTCTTTGTGATAACTTTACAGGTAGTGTTATCAAGGAATCCCATGCTTACAATTTTCCATTTCGTCGATGAGTAATGCTATTTTCACAATAATTTTTTTTATAACAACGAGATATATAGAAATAATATATAAATTAAGATAGATAAAATTAAGTATTACAAAAAATGTTGCGAGAATAACGTTATTCTTCATTAATTGATGACGTACTTGAAAGAACCATATTACCTATATTTGTGAGTAATAATTATGGAAACTAAAGAAGTCATGCATTATTTAGTTGGAAGCCTTAATTGATTATTCACGTCTCATACTACAGATGCCGCTACAAAGGAACCAACGGTAACATATAAGGCTAATGTTAGCAAAATGATTTTTAAAACCAAGTGAATATTGGAAATAGGAATTCTCCTTTGCGAAATCACAACACTTTCAATTTAAGATTTTAATGGAACTTGAGATACTTGGTTGGAAATCAAGTTAGACTACCGCTTGAGCTCTTGTCAAAGTCCTTTCAAATTTTGTTGTTGCGTTTTGCTTTAAAACTTTTGCACATGAAAAACTAACCCGTTTTGAGTTGGCATGCATTAGGCGAATAGAGTTGAAAATTGTGTGTTTCCAATTAAAAGCTACATTATTTTAACACTGTTTTTTAACTGTAAAAAAGTTTCATAAAGTAGTATGATGTGATAATAGACAAGGTAAATCTGGCATGGTAACGAAATACCTGTCTTTAATGATCTTGCCAAGTGGAATCACCTTTTATTTTAGTCAAAATGGAAATTAATTAATGAAATGAGAGCTAAGAACGAAACTAGCCATAAGGACCCACAATGTGGAGTTTATCACGAGATCATCAAAATCAAATCAAGTTAAAACATTCAATGGGTCCAGAACAAACATGAAATGAAATATCCATTAAAACCCTAAGGGGACCATTACACTTACACACATTCAACTCCACATGGAATTTAAGGATACTACACTACACGCTCTCTCTCCAATTTGGAGAGGGCTACATTACATTTACTTCCAACAGTTACAACACACCAGAAAAGTAGGTATACAAATTCAATATGTAAAAAATAAGAAAGGAGAAGGACCATTGGATGCCCTTGTGCACTCCAAATGGCTACTTTTCTTATCAAAAAAAAAAAGGGAAGGGGGTAATAAAAAGTAAAGGAACTAATGTAGTATATAATATATAGCAAACAATGGAAAGAAAGTTGGAAGCCCATGAAGACTATTTTTGCGTTATGGGACATGACCAGCCTTTAACTAGTTGAAATGTACTTATTAATAATTACCCACTTTGAGTTTGAGATGAAGAAGCCTTGGCTTGTGACTAGGGGTAGAAGTTTAGGCGAGAGGTGTAAGTTGCCTTTGGAACCCAATTGCTCGGAATAACATCTCTTGCAGAGAGGCTCCTCCCAGAGGAAGAACTCAACTTCACAGAGAATGGTCCCCTTAAAGGTCCCCCAATAATGCACCAATTTGCACCCCATAGGTGATTCATCTGCAGCCACTCCGTAGACCCTGCCTGGCAATAGCAAAATACAATAACTAAGTAAACAATATAATAAAGCAAGCCTCGTTTTTATACTGTAAAATTTGGAAATAAAACAAATTGGGGTTGACCCCACCTATATTACCAGAGGCAGATATTATATGTAGGGATTAACCGTATACTAGTATAGGCACTATTTAATTGGTTTGTAAACAGAGATCACATCAACACTTAATTGTTTAATTTGTTTTGGTAATTTAGTTCCTAAACGACTCTAAGTCCTTTCATGTAGTGGGGGAGAAGTGAGGATTGTTACTGTTAACATTGGTCCCATGTCACATGCTTTGAGTTCAGAAAAGACAGGAAAAGCACCACCATAGCAAGTTGTCAATGTCACCGTTATACATATATGAAGAAAATAACCCACCGATAAATATTTAATAGGAGAGAAGAAACTCTACCAATCGGAACCAGATAATCTCATTCTCATCTATCCTAAAGTGAAAAGGATGGTAGTGTTGAGGCACGTGTACTAAGGAGACACGTCCCAAACATTTGGAATTGTCAAACTCTGGACATTGACTACAATAACTGACCACGCTAGTTAGTTCCCTTTTATTATTATCAGTAAAAAAATGTGAATGACCATAATGCTTTATTTCACCTTTGGGCAGTTACTTTTGGTCAAATCTGCAACACTTTCAAGAAGCAGTGTTCCAAAGATGCAATATCTTATCATCCATCGTATTTGCACTTTATTAGTTAAATAAATCAAGTGTACATTCTAGTTATAAAATATATTAAGAATCTCTCCACTTTCATATATTTCACATTACTACATTAGAGGCTATTAGCTGTAACGGCATCAGATTCTCTGAGACCAGAAGTTTAAGATTCTTCTCTCGAGCATTTTTTATCCTGTTCTCTTATTTTTTACTCTTTCTTTTTCTTTTTGTACCTTATTCATATAATAAAAATATGGGATACTTGAGGAAATAGTTTATATTACAGTTTTTATCTTTTGCAGTAATAAATATCTCATTTGATAATATATAATGTTATGGAAATAAAGTATGTATATGAAAAGAAAAAATGAAGATGCATACTTCTCGTATATGCATGGAGCCGATATCTCCCTCTGCGTCCTCAAACTCAACCAAAAGCGATAGCCAAAACGGTGTGGAGCCTTCGTTAACATGAAAGGCAATTTTTCTTCCTGGATATTTACACGGAGTTCTGCAAATGATACAAACACAGAGGACAAATTCTATTCATTAAAAAAATGATACTGAAAATGCGCCTTTCCTTTAATCCACAAAACAAAAGGGTCAATCACTCGGGACTCAACAAGGGTACACTCAGACGCAGATCATGTAGCATCCTGATATATAGAAACAAACAGGGAAGCACAAACCGAGAGTAACCTTTTTCCTTTAAAGGGAAGCTGGGTTAATATTATAAGCTAGAAAAACAGTCAAAAGTCAAATATAAGGGGGAAAAATGGTACTACCCTAGTCAAAGAGTCAATGCAACAAGGTCCCCCATTCCCAATAAAAACATACAACAACATTTACATTATTACTCTTACAATATATATAGCTGCTAGTCACTTCACATACTCAAGTCTATTTTTACTTAATATATATATAATGGAGTGTTACAAAGGATTTGGTTTCTTTAAACAATGGCTATAGATAAAAACTGCGGTTGAAAAGAGAGACTTGATTGTTTAGTCAGATCTTATGATAGAGATTCGTTATGAAAAAATGGGTAGTAACATTAATTATTAAAAAATGAAAATGTAGATTTAGATATAGATTTACCTTCGGTAAATGACAGGGATTTGGCCACGGTCTCTGAGTGGACCGTTTTCTCCAGCTATGGCCATGCGGCCAAACGCGGCACCACTGAGATCGAAGTGTGTTTGGTCAGAGGGGCAACCGGGACACTCGTCCGTGATAATGACTGTCACTGCTCTTCTCGAACATATGCTCTTGTCCAAACACTTCACTTTGTAGCACGCACCACACCCTTCCCCTTTCATGAACAACAAGGGTCCCACCGCTCCCACCCGCGCCCTGAACGGCTTCACATCCACCAACGTACCATACCCACATGCCCCACCTTCACACATCATTCACCCAAACTCACTCATTATCACAACATTCACACCATATAATTTAATTCTACACCCCTTTATAATCATACGTCTCAATTCTCAAACAAACATTCTAATCCTTTTTACTACAAAATTTCCTTAGCTACGTCCAAACAACTCCTTAAATCACTGTTTCTCCATTAGAATTAGAGTTTATTTGTGTAATATCTTTAATACTCAAACTGTCAAAGTAAAAAAAATATATCTAGGTGAAAACTCTTCCGTTAGCAAGATACTCTTGACAACAGAATAACATTAAAACAGCTAAAATTTGTAATTAAATTTTGTTCCCTTTAATCAAATTAAATTAGAATTTTATCTTAAATTATTGAATTAAAACATCAATTGTAATAAAAAAAATAAAACAATATCAAAAACACTTAAAAAAATTACATCTACGTTTTGTTAGTTTCTGGGCAATTGTATTGGCTGAGTTATTAGTGAAAAAAAGGATCTTGTGAAGGGAATTAATTAGTTAGTTACCGGTGCTGCCGTCTCCTTCGGGGTCGCCGTACCAGGTGGCGGTTCCGGGGTACCAATGCAGGTCTGGGCCACGGTGCTGAGGTTGTCCCTGGGCGGCGTACAAAAGCACGAGTTTGAAGGCGAGGCTGAAGCAGGCGAGGGTCAGTTTGGAGGCGGCGGAGGCACGGTGGAGCTGCATTGTGCAGTGGGTGGCAGTTGGAGCGACAGAGAGGGCTCTGGGGGCGTTGCCGACAGTGTGGTGGCGGCAGAGTGAGTGAGTGAGTGTGTTTATAGTTAGACCGTTACGGGGGTTTTGGGTTTCTTATAGTAGAACAGGGCGTTACCGTTTTTACTTTGTTGTCCATTGGTTTGGTGGTTATTTACGGAAGGGTGCCATTCAAGGACTTAGGCTGGGTCCCACCGGTAGTTAAGGCGTTAATTTCGCATGTGCGCGCGAGAAATGAACAAGGGTCAATTGGTCATTTGCCTCCGAGACAAAGAAAAGACACAAATGCCGTTTCTTTAATAGATCCAAATTACAAATTTAAGTTGATTAAACTATATTTTTTTTCTTCTCTTTTTTATTTTTAATATTTAATTTAATCACATTATTTTTAAATAATTTTTAATCATTTGATCTTTTAATTTTTTAAATATTTAATATTATCTTTTTATCTAAATTAATATTAATAATATTAATGAAATCAAACTGAATAATAATATTGAATATCATTTAAAAATTATAAAATAAAATTGAATCATTTAAAAATAATGAGATCAAATTGAACGAGACTAAATTGAATAAAAAAATGTATCTAATATTTTTTTAGTTAAATTTAATTTTTTATCTATTTAATAATTTATTTTATTTGATAATTTCTTCATTTCTGATCATTATTATTATACATGATCTTATTAAGGTAAATAAAAAAAAAATTTATCTAAAAAAATATATTAAATAAATGTTTATTTAATTTGATTCTACTATTTTTAAAATATTTAATCTAGTCCCAATATTTTTAAAATGTTTAATTTTATCTTTTAATTTTTAAAAAACATCAATATTGTAATTTTATATAATTTTATTAATGTCATTAATGTTAATTTTAACAAAATGACAATATTGACCATTTTTAAAAAATTAAAAGATCAAATTAAATTTAGGTCCTCATACTTTTAATTATCCTAACTTTTTTTATTCAATCACTAAGATAATCTTAGTAGTGAAATAGTAAGACTAAATTAAATCTTAAAAATAAATATAAAAATTAAAAATATAATTTAACCAACTTAAGATTTGATGAATAATATTTTAATTCATTACCACTATTTTAATTGATAAATAAATAATTAAACAAGTGAGTAGTAAAAATCGAATTTAGGACTTATAGATATTATTCTAATCTTATAATTAAGTCAGTTTTAGTGATTCAATTAACAAACAATTAAATCATTATTTTAAAAATAAATTTTATTAAAAAAATTGTTAGCCCATATAAAACTTATTTTATCTTGATTAAAATTAAAGTTTAATACACATTTTACTTTTAAAATAAGTGAAGTTAGTGAGAAATAACTATGTATGTAATTAGAAATTAATCTATATTATATATCTAAATAAATAGATAAAAATAAGTATCTTCTTACTATAGTTATAAATTATTACATAATTTTGCATTTTCTATATGCACGTGTTCTTTTTTGAACAAGTTAAATCCTTAAATGATAAAAAAAAATACGCCTATACTTTTTATATGTATATATTTTGTTAGTCAAATTGTATTCGCTACTGATATGGTGTGACATTATTAGTTTATTACATTTTTCTTTAAGCACGTGGTTCAATTCCCAAGTTTTTATTTTATTTGGAAAAATAGTGTCTGAATGGATACAAACATTCAAATAGTCTAGTTTCAATTAAATTGTAATTTTAAATTAAAATTTAAGAACTAATTTGACAAAAAGATTATGTATATCTGTATTTCAAATATAATTTTGATAGGAATTTAATAGACACGTATCATTAATGTAAAAGTTATTTTCATATAATTTTGACATAATTATTATAAATGAGTGTTTATAGTATTTAATATATATGAGAGTCTGGCAATGGGCAAAGTAGTTGGCAGTAGAGCCCTGACTTTCACATTCTCGCAATGTGAACTGTAGAGGGGATTTTGTTGACAAATGTATGTTATCGTGGTCTTCTTCTGCACTTGATCTCATCCATTTAAAATGAGTTTTTTTATATTAAAATTATACACAAAAATTTCATCGTAAAAGTAACTTTCCTTAGATTTTGTAACCCTTCAATTAAAAGACGATTTGCTGGAACTGTATACAATGTTACAAGGTTTTAAATGATAAATTTAATAGAATGTATTTAGAGTTTTTTTTTACACCAAGAATGTATTTATAGTTATAAATATTTTTTCAATTATTATCTTCTTATAAATTATCTTATACGGTAAAATTGTTGATTTCTTAATAATAATTTAAAAAATTGTAATATCGTAAGTTTTTGTTAATTATTATATTTTTGTAATAATTATGTGTTAAGATACTTTGAAATGTAGTGTTGAAAATTTTTGAAAGGTAAAAATTTTTGGAAGAGTATTCAAGTGTTTTACAAGTTTTTTTCACTTTAACTTTTCCTTGCATGTTTATGTTTTTTTTTTTGGTTGATTGAATTGCAATGAATAGGATAAGGATAGACTAAATACTAATGATTTTTGGAACTATGCTATTGGTAGGTGACTTTATGCTACTATCGGTGATGGTGTATAATTTTATTATAATTACTTAACCGAGAACTTAGAATTATATATTATAATTTTTAATAATAATAATAATAATAATAATTATTATTATTATTATTATTATTATATATATATATAATGTATTATAATTTTTTTAAGGATCTATAATTATGTAAACTTTGGATAAATATTGTATTTTTCACTATTAGTAGTGAATTTCATTAAATATAAAATGTTGTGAGTGATTTCTAATTGTTAACACAAAAAATTTCTTTCCTAATTGTATATCAACATCAAACCTTTAAATTATTGATATCTTGAAATTTTAGTGTTCGCTGTGAGTAAAATTTTGGCTGTTTCATTTGCACGTATGTATTCTTCAAGAATAAAGATAGTTTGACATTTTTAACAAGGTATATATATACGTGCATTAGAAGAAGAAAAAATATGAAGACAAAATTGATAAATACAATGCCTGATATAATTAAAAAAAAAAGTAGCATAAATTGGATATAAGTGTAGAAAAAATTAATATTATATCAATCATTATTTGCTATTTTTGTACTCATAATGTAAAAATTTCTATTTCATTTACATTACAACATTTTGTACATTACTCAAGTGCTTTTAAATTTAAACATAAAATAATTAAAAAATAGTAGTCATTTTACTATTAATAATTGTATTAAATATGTGAATAAACTAAAGAAGATAAGACTTTTAAAATTAAAATTATTTTGATTTTAATAATTTATTTCCATATATTATTATTATTATTATTAAAATACTATATTTTATAATAAAAATAAAATAAAATACCTAATTTGAGAGAAATTCTGTAACGTAATAAAAATAAGAATAGTTTCTATAAATACTTTCATTTAATAACGAGGACAAAGATTTATTATGATGGATACGTTTCTGTGCATGTACTAACCAATACACTGCAATATCTAATCAATTAATTTATTTAATAGAGATTGTCAATATATGTGGAATACAAGTATGGGGCTCATTCTTAAATTTTGAGTCAGATGTACTTTTAGATTGATAGAACCAGTTAAGTCGAAAGAAAAAAAAAACTGAAAGAACGAATAACAACAACAATATTCAAAAATTTATACTTAAATATTTTTTTAAAATTTAAATTTAGAACAGTCTTTTTCTAGCAGGTTGGTGTGCCTGCGGAGGGATTTGGATTGCGACATCGACATTAGGCGGAGAGTCTTATGATTGCAAGGTTAGTGATCTCACCTTTCCAAATTAGAATCTAAAAAAATGAGAGAGTGAGAGAGAAAGCTTGAGAATGAGAGAGAATGGACCATGGTGAGATCAAGACGGAGGAAAGAATTTCGATCGGGATTGGAATATCAACAGAACAAGAGGATGCCAGAGGAAAAGGTGATGAATAATGGGAATGGGTCACAACGGCATAGGAGATTTTTTGGCAAAATTTATGATGATGTTGTGCCATATTTTTTCACCAATTTTCCTGAGAATTTTGGTACCATAGATATGTGGAGAGTTTTCACAAAGTGGGGAGGAAAAGTTATTGATGTGTATATTTCAAATAAAAGGAGTAAGTACGGTGACCGCTTTGGTTTCGTCAGATTCATGGAGAATGAATATCCTGAGTATTTGGAGAGGAAACTGCAACAAATTTGGATTGGCACCTTTAAGCTCCGGGTTAATCTATCCTGTTTTACTAAGGTGAAGGGGAATAAAGAAGTGGGCACAATTTTGGGCGGTGTTACGGAAGAGGGGGTTCAAAGACAACATTATAGGAGAGGTATAGTCCAGGGACAGAGTTTTGTGGACGTGGTTAGAGCCAATACCAGGAGGGTATGGAAGCCCAAAGTAACCCAACAAGCTAAGAGTGCAGAAAAGTGGAATGGTATGGAATTTTTTGTGTCAAATGAGGAGATGGAATGGTTACAACGATGCTATATTGGTCAGGTAAGACAAATTGATGAAGTATGTCACTTACACGATAAGTTCTTATCTGAAGGTATTCGTTCAATAAAGATTATACCAATGGGTGACAATCTAGTATTGATTCAACCACTCCCTGGGGAGAATTTTGAGGATTTGATGAAGGAGTTACAGGACATGTTTTCAATTTGGTTTGAATCAATTCGCCCGTGGAATCAAGATGAATTCGTAAAAGGAAGACAAGTGTGGGTAAGATGTATTGGTGTCCCTGTACATATATGGTCAGAAACATTCTTTAGATCAATAGCAACTATTTTTGGTAGATTTGTACGCATTGACAATAGAACGAAGAATATGGATAGATTGGATGTTGCTTGGATGTTAATTCACACTACTTCAGTGGAGGTGATTAATAGGTGGATGAAAATCAAGATTAATGACTACTTTTTTTCAATCAGCATTATAGAGGATCCTTTCGTTAATCCTTGGAATGTGTTATCAAGTAGCTTAGTTAGTAATTTTTTGAGTTCCAGTCATTGTTCTTCATCTCAATCTTCACTTGGGGATAGTAGTTGGGATACTTTTTTGTCATGATGTGCAAGAAAGGAATGGTATTTTTGAATTTCAAATGGAAGAGGGGAAGTGCAACCAATGGATTCAAGCTGGTGAGAATGCAGAAAATCAGGTAACTGGATTACGTGGGTGTAATTTTGAGAATCTTGATGACATGGTAGTAATGGAGAATAAGGATTTGAATTCTGGTGATATGGTAACTGATATGCTGGACGCAAATCCTTGCCACATGTTGCGGGATAATAATAAGCAAGGGTGCAGCCTTTTTGATGTTGAACTTGGGCCTAATAAGGACTATGTCAATACGGTTCATCATGTTGGTGACCCATACTTTAGGCCTTGCATTGCGCCTAGCCCAAATAATGTGCATGCTTTAGAATCAGTTGGAGGGAGGCGTGATGATATTGGGCCTGATGGAGTAAACCGATCTCACTTATTGGAGGATGAAGGATTAATTGACCCATCTTATGTGGCGAATGAAATTCGGCATAAGGATTTGCTGCATGCGTTGCCAGAAACGGATGAAATTGGTTTAGGCAATGACCATGTTCAGCTTTCGTGTGGGGATAATTTGGTGGAGGGTGTTGTTGGGTTAGGCCAAGCTACAGAAACTGCACCTCTGCGGCACAATGTGGTGGAGTGTGTTACCGAGCTGGGTTCCGCATGTAATTGCGAGGCAGCGGCCCACTTTGATGAAGATATACTAATGTTAGATTTTGCTGAAGGATCCAACCCCAGGTTGTGCATTAGCGTTGAGGTTGTGGTGCCAGGTAGAGTAGTTTGCAAGATGGATAAACAAGTTGGAAATCAAGCAATAATTGCCAAGGATGTGCCTGAAGAAAATGTTTCTCATGAGGTGTTTTGTGATGGTCAGTTGCGGGAGGTGCCAATCTCCCTAGCTGATGCAGCAATGGAGATATTGTTTGTAGGCTCACAAGGAGTATCCAATGATGCTGGGAACCGTAGGAAGAGAGGAAGACCACGAAAAAAACAGAATCAGATGAGTCACTCCGACTTGCATCAAGCTGATAGCATACGGGAATTGAATGTTGCCTCTGTGGCTGCTCATGTGTGGGAGATTGGGCAAAAATTGGGTGTAAAGGGACTAGTTCCTGATGAAGTCATTGTTAAAGATCTACAAGATATGGAAAAGCGTGATCGGGTGGCAGCTGGTAGGGATATTTTGTAGTTTTATTCGGTGAATATGGGTTTGTGGTTGGGTGTTTTGCTGAGTAAATGATTGTGGTGTCGTTAAACATAAGGGGTTTGGGGGGAGATTGAAAAAATTAGAGGTGAGAAAATTGTTATGCAAGGAGAGGGCTGATGTTTTTTTACTTCAAGAAACTAAAAGGGAGGTGATTGATGATAGGTTTTGTAATTCTTTAACTGGTGGTGGAGACTTTGGGTGGGCTTTCAAACCATCTAATGGTATGTCAGAAGGTTTACTTTCAATTTGGAGGAGAGACAAATTTACTGTGCATGATATCTTTTTAGGTGAAAATTTCATTAGTGTGGCTGGTACGTGGAAAGAAAATAGTATTCTTTGCTCTATTGTTAATCTTTATGCTCCGTGTGATTTGAATAGAAAAAAGGAATTATGGAGTAGCTTAATTCAACTTAGGATAAATCGTGGGGATGATGTTTGGTGTTTTGGTGGCGATTTCAATGCAGTGAGGTCAGGCGGGGAAATAAAGGGTGTATCTACTCATTGGAGAGATGATGATATGCAGGCTTTTGATGGTTTTATTCAAGAGGCATTCTTGGTTGATTTACCACTTCATGGGAGGAAATATACTTGGTATAAATCTGACGGGTCTTGTATGAGCAGATTAGACAGATTCTTGGTGTCAGATGGCTGGCTATCTGCCTAGTCTAATACTGTTCAGTGGGGGCTGGAGAGAGGTGTCTCTGATCATTGTATTGTATTACTGAAAAATGAGGAGGTGAACTGGGGCCCTAAGCCTTTTAGGGTGCTTGACTGTTGGCGGAATGATGTCAGATACGGGGCTTTTGTCAAAATCCAGTGGCGGGAGATAGTTGTCTGGAAGGGCTGCTTTTGTCTTAAAAGAAAAACTCAAAAACCTGAAAATCAAGTTAAGGACGTGGAATAAATATACTTTTGGAGATTTAGATCGCAAAATTAGTGAAGCCAGAGATAACTTTAACAAACTGGATCTTAAAAGTGAAGTTTCTAATCTTCAGGAGGGAGATGTTCTTCATTGGAAGCAGTGGAGGGCACAAATGGTATCTTATATGTCTTTGAAGGATAATCTTTTGTTATAAAAGTCGCGGTTAACATGGTTGCGAGAAGGGGATGGAAATACAAAATTCTTTCATTCTTGTATAAATCGACGGAGGTTTAGGAATGAAATTTGATCGTTAGAGGTGGCTAATGAGAGGTATTACGAGCCTTCTGCTATTAAAGAGGCGATCACAAGTTTTTATGAGAAACATTTTGAGGAGAGGTCTAGTAATAGACTTTTTCTTAACGATCCAACTTTTAAAATTTTGCAGGAGGGAGAAGTTGCATCTCTAATTTTGCCTTTTACCGAGGAAGAGGTGAAAAATGTAGTGTGGGATTGTGACGGATCAAAAAGCTCTGGCCCTGATGGTTTCAATTTCAATTTCATTAAGGATTTTTGGGAGACAATCAAATACGAGTTCATGGCTTTCATTCATGAATTTCATGCATATGGGAAGCTAGTTAAGGGTTCTAACAGTTCCTTTGTGGTCCTTGTGCCTAAAATAGATAACCCCCAAAAAGTGGAAGAATATCGACCCATCTCTCTTATTGGGTGCATGTATAAGGTGTTGGAAAAGTTATTAGCAAATAGATTGAGGACAGTTATTGGATCAGTAATATCTGAGTGTCAATCTGCTTTTGTGAAGGGAAGATTAATTTTTGATGGTGTTGTGGTGGCAAATGAAATTTTAGAGGAAACAAAGAGGAACAAACAAGCATGTTTATTTTTCCAGGTTGACTTTGAGAAGGCGTATAATTCTGTTAGCTGGGATTTTCTTATGTTTGTGATGGAGTGAATGAGATTCCCTTGTAAATGGAGGAGGTGGATAGAAGAATGTTTATCTACTGCTCGGGTTTCAAATCTTGTTAATGGTAGTCCCTCTAGTGAATTTAGGGTTGGTAGAGGACTACGACAAGGAGATCCTTTAGCACCTTTTTTATTTTTACTTGTTGTAGAGGGTTTGAATTCTTTGATGATTAAAACAATTCAGATGCAAGTTTTTAAAGGCTATTCTGCTGGTCGAGATGGTATTTCAATTTCTCTCTTACAATATGCGAATGATACTATTTTTGTGGGAGAGGCCTCTTGGAAAAATGTTTGGGCCATCAAATCTGTTTTACAACTGTTTGAGTTAGTAGCTGGGTTGAAAGTAAATTTTCACAAAAGTAAGCTTTTGGGAGCTAACATTGATTCAGAGATACTGGGCCAAATGGCTAATTTTTTGAATTGCAAAGTTGGTCATTTTCCGTGTTCTTATTTGGATTTGTTTATTGGGGTCAACCCCAATCGGTTGTCAACTTGGCAAACTGTTATTTCTAAGGTGGAAAAAAAGTTGACTAAGTGGAAAGGCAAACTCTTGTCTTTAGGCGGAAGACTTGTCCTATTGAAATCTGTTTTAAATTCAATCCCAATCTACTTCCTTTCTTTTTTCAAGGCCCCCACAGGTGTGATTTCTCAGCTTGAATCTTTACTTAAAAATTTCCTTTGGGGTGGGGATGATGAGCATAAGAAAATAGCTTGGGTTTCTTGGGATGATGTGTGTAAAGAAAAACATTATGGGGGTTTGGGTGTGAGAGATTTGAGATCTTTTAATTTAGCTTTATTAGGGAAGTGGAGGTGGCGTTTGTTAGTGGAGAGAGATTATTTGTGGGTTAAAGTGATCACTTCTATTTACGGGGCAGTGACTTCTTTGAATAGGAGAGGGTCGTAAAGGGGTATCTAGATGGTGGCATGACCTGTGGAATATTGAAGAAGGTGCAACAATTACATGTAATTGGTTTTCTAAGGAGTGTGCGAGAGTAGTGGGGAATGGTAGGAACACTTCCTTTTGGAGGGATTCCTGGTGCACTACAAAACCTTTTTGTGAGAGGTATAGTAGGTTGTTTTCTATCTCTAACAATAAAGACATGTCTGTGGCGGATATGAAATTATGTAGGGAGGGGGAGAGTGGATGGAATTGGTGTTGGAGGAGGCAATTATTTCAGTGGGAGCAATCTCAGTTATCACTTTTGATAATGGATCTAACATGTGTTCAAATGGATGATACAAATGATGATTCTTGGAAGTGGTCAGTTGATCCAAGCGGACTGTATTCAATCAAGTCAGCTTACTATATAATTGTTAATGCCTCAATTTTTGCAGAAATCCCTCTTCATAAGTTCATATGGTGTAGGCTTGTCCCTTCCAAGGTTTCTTGTTTTGCTTGGAGGGTGATGCTTGACAGAATCCCAACCAAAGTTAATCTTGCAAAGAGGAATTTGTTACTGTCTTCTGATTCTGGTTGTGTGTGGTGTAATCAAGGTCTTGATACCTCTTGCCATATATTTTTTGAGTGTTCCTTTGCATACCAGGTTTGGATGTTGTGTTTGGAATGGTGTGGCCTCTTTGCTGCTCATCAAAATAATTTCATATCTCATTTTGAGCAATTCCTAGGCCTTCCGAGTTGTGTTGCTAAAAATCAGTACAAATGGGCGGTGATCTGGTTGGCTTCAATTTGGAGTATTTGGTTGGCGAAAAATAAAGCTGTATTTACTAATAAATTCACATCTCCAAAAGATCTGGTCGAATTGATAAAACTACGCTCTTGGAAGTGGCTGAAAGCTAAAGATCTTGATTTTTACTATCCGTTCTCTTGTTGGTCAAGGGAACCTGCTGCATGTCTTAATCTTTATTAAGTTAACTGTTTATGGGTTGGAGTACCCCTTATACTTGCTTTTAATATATTTCATTTTGCCTAGCAAAAAAACAGTTTTTTTCTCTCAATATTGTTTTAATTTGAACCAGAGAGCGAAGACGTGAGAGTAAGAGAAGAGAGAACTCCACCCACGTCGCATGCCTTTTCTCTTTAGCAAATAGAATTATTTATAAGAGAGATTATACGCCAATTAAGAAGTAATTGAAGGAAATAATGAACGATAAAACATCAATGACAAGAAAATAAAAATCATTAAAATAGAATTTTATGAGTAATTAATTTTTTAAGATGTCAAAATCGTTAATTTTTATATCAACTCTTAATTTTTAAAAGTACAATAGTAATCAATGCGAGGCTTTTTTCTTTTGTAATATCTTATATACAACATTATAAGAATATTAGTAAGTGACTTATGTGTAGAAAATTAACTAATAAGTAAAAGTTTAGTTTAACAGAAACATTAACAAAAAGATTAAAATTATTATTTTAAAATTATATATAAGAATTAAAAATAACATTTAATTTGGGAACCCAAAAAATAACATTCCAAATTTCAGATATTGAACATATATTTAAGTTAATTAAGTGATACATATATGTAAAATATTAAAAATAAATTATAAAATATTTAAATGAAAACATTTTACTGGTAATAAAAAGTATAAAACCAAAATGTAAAGGTATAAATGTTTAAATAAAATTATTTTAAAAAGATTAGTTTAACCAATGAAACACCATTTTTTTTAACAAAGATTTTTAAATATGTTTTTATATTAATATTGATATAGAAAATTAGGTAATAGTTAAAGTAATTAAGAGTAAGATTGTACAGAAAATTGAAAGATAAGATTATTTCTTTTTTGCTTTAATAATAATAGAGGTACTTAATATTTAATAAATAAAAAAGTTAGGACATTAAACTCATGTCAGTAGATCATTTTATTTCTTTTATTTTCAAAATTTATTAAATTGAAGAATATTTATTAAAAATGATTTTCTCTTCCTTTCCCTTACCCGTCAAAACTCTTCATACAAGCATATCTTAAAGAAACTAACAAAATATCATTTGTTTGGATAATTAATTAAAAAATAATATAACTAAATATAGAAACTCCTAACTCATAAGATGTGTGTCAAAAATGAGAATGATAAGTGATTCAACAGTTTTGAAGAGCAAAAACTTGAAATTTAAAATATGGTAATTTTCTTTTTACTTATTCTCTTGGTTGATTTGTGAAAAAGAAAAAAAAATGTTGAATGCTCAATAATTCTCTTAAATACAAGGACAAATTGGTCCCACATTTTAACTTTTCTTTGCTTCCTTTTGGTGAGTGTGACTACTTGTTTTCGTTATTTTGTTCTCATTATAATAATGTGACAAAAATAGCTAGCAAAGATTTCCATGGTATCTTGTAAGCAACGAAGTTTATAGTGGATGCCATGTATATATGTATATTCACTAGTCGTAGTCGAGAAAATTGCGGACACTTTCTGATGAGATTGATTGGCTTTAATCATAGAGGCTTTTTCAAGTATTTAATAAAATTTGATAATTAAAAATCAAACTTAAAATCACTAATTAAGTTAAAAATTAGAACAATTTCGTTTAGGTTAATGAACTATCGATCAAGTAATAAGTAATGTGCTTATAGAATAACGTTGAACATTGTCTTTATATTTGTCATACAAAAACAGTGGACCATATTCATGTATAAACAAACAAAATCACGATGCACATCTTATGCAGTATGTGTAGGTTAATGTTAACAGTAGATTAAATTAAGCGTGATAATCATACAAACCAGAGTAATTTGGTACGTGAAGAGGGAACACTATGAGAGCAAATTACTTTTTTCTATGTCTTGGTTCGTAAAGGTAAGGCAAGGAAAAGAGGAAAATTGTACTTAATCAGCACTATTTTCAAAATTATTATGTTTGTGTTTCTTATCTTGCTTAAAATTTGCTTAGTATATTATTATTATTATTATTATTATTATTATCATCATGCACTATGAATTATTGGTGAAATATGAATCTCCAAGCTGCCAGGAAATCCGCTGAAATTGTTTGGTTTCATACAAGGTGAGAGATCCAAGATGAGGATTCCGGAAGGTGGTGCTGACTACCAAGGTAGCAAAATAATGATATTGGGGAAGGTGAAAAATAAGTAGTAGTAGTACTACCACTACAAAATATTAAAAAGGGTTTTGTGTTTTGTGTTTTGTGTTTTGTGCATAAGAATCTTTTGCATTTGTCTTTAAGCTTCAAAATTACACGTGGCACAAGTCACTGGAAGCCAAAGAACCTTTCTGAGACCAATTCTGTTGCGAGGGTTGAATGTGGTTCTTATTGTATTATTCTAATCTTATTAATATCTAATTATCCTTAGTGTAGACACCATTACTAATATCTTGATGATAAATTATTCTAATCTTATTGTACCGTATTAAGATATTAATAAATAAATAATTAAGGATTTAATTATAAATTAAATAAAATAATTTATGAGGATAAATGTTATTTGATGTGTGAAATGTAGCACCATACTTTCTTTATTATGTTTATTGTGATAAATGTAATTAAGTAATATATTTCGTGTTGTTTTATTGTGTAGCTTTTTGTGCTGTGGAAGTTATAATTGTGATAACTATAAACTTAAGTCATAGAGAATATAGTTTAAGTGTATAAGAGTTGGCTCTTTTAGACATTTAAGCATGATTTGTTGATCTATTGAAGTGTTAATGCTGAGAATGTTGCAGACATTTAAACATATTGATTGACTTAAGACTAGAGGAGAAATTATTTTTTAAAGTTAGATATTCCATTGTATGGATATTGGTGTGGTGCTCTATGAGCCCAATTCTTGAAAACCCTCCTTGAGTAGACATTATTTCTTAGAGTGGATTGTTGAGTCTTCTCTAGATTCTTAGTTGATGTTGGAGTAACGTATGAAGTCGAGTACAACCTTTGACTAATTACTAGAGAGGTACGTGGTATCACGAACATAGTTAGCTAAGTTGTAATTCATTTGGACTTGATTCATGTATGTCAATGTCGTGATAAGTCTATACCCAAGTTCTACTATACTTGATGATGATACTAGACTTTCTTAGTGTAAATGTTGACATAGGAGAAATCATGTGTAGGGGTTAGTATCTCAATTAGCTGTTGATCTAGTAGGCGTGAAATATGTGAAAAAGATTGGTTGGTTTGGTTGGGTTAAACTACTTAGACTTCTCATCTTAATGTAGAAGAGTTTCATAGGTAAATGTGCGATGGCACATTAAGCGAGATGTTAGCATATGATGTGTTATTTTGGTGTGTTCATATGATGTATTGATGTGGTGAAATATGATGTATCATATGTTGTTGAGTTGCTTACTCTTGTAAGGTACTGAATGTCATGTTGTGTTGATATGTTGTAGACCATGAAGTGTTTGTTGTATGGTTTACATACTAATGTTGGTAGTATAGTTGTATTTTCTTCTTTACCTAGTATGTTGATCTATATTGCTATGATGCAATGTTTTTTAAGTTGAGATGTTATGAATTCAATTGTGTGGGGGAGTTATGGTGTTATGATAATAAAAAAAATTCTAAAAGTTGTGGAATGTTAGGGAGGTGTTATGTTTGTGTTACTTAGAAGTTGAGTTGCTTTAGTTGTATTATTTCACCTGTATCAAGTTAGGTATGATGTTAAGCATACACTATGTTGTATCGTGGAAAAGTTGAAGATTTTGTAGTATTACTTATGTGCCATTGTGAGATAGTAGTGAATGTATAATTACATTGTAAGTTGAGAACATGTGTTGTGTAGTTAAGTTGTAGTATAGTTAGCTAATTCTTCTATACAATGTTGATTCTTTATACTAGCTTATTATTGTATGTTTTGTAGTGAATAAACTATAATAATCATATTTATATCGAAGCAAGACGTGATTAAGTTTAAGGAATTGATTGTTTCATATATCATGTTGGATAGCAGTGTAACTCAAGATTACTTTTGTATAAATATTATAGATGCTACTTAACTAATGACTTAGAATTTTTATTTCACAATTTATATAAATTACTATATATATATATATATAAAGATATTTTATAATCATCTTATGTAATATTATAATCATAAATTGATAGCTCAAAAAGTAGAATTTAAAAACAATAGACACGTGGTTATAGCAAAAAGAAAATATTAACTTAAGTTTTTATTCGAAAATCTTTTGGTGGGAGGGTTACATAATTTTCATTTTGCGCATTCTGACTATTTGATTCCTTGATTATCGGAGAATGATGAGGTATGCAAACCACGTGTAACGGTGTAAGAAGTACTAGGCTTTTAAAAACAAAGCATCAAATCAAATAAAGATATGGATGGATTGGAATGCCTTTAATGGAAGATTTACTTGAAAGGGAGAGTGAACTGGTATAAAGTTCTCTTCAACTGATTTGCACAAGATCTTTGATTTGCATAATACCTGTAAAACGATGCATATATAATAAAGAAACATTATTATGCAAGTGAAATATTGTAAGTTTAAAAAGTCTTCCACTCCGACGAACAAAGTCACGGTTTCTCACTTGTACTTGTGGTTTCAGACAAAGTGGCTGCAACATAATTGCTCAACAAAATAGCATATTTTAATATAATAATAACAAAAACCAAATGCCCATGAATCACGATATCTACTCAAAAGAGTGTGGTATGACTTAAAAGTGGTCATGGACTCATGGTTAGTTTCGATAAAGTATGATTAAGTGGTGGTTAAAGAGGGTTGCGGTTCCACTCCATGTGATTTGACTGGATTTATTTTTACAAGCAGACCATAGTATATATTAAAAATAAATGGTGACATTAGGGATATATAGAAAAGATTGAATATAATAAGAAAAGAGTAACATGATGGGGCTCCCTAGGTTGGAGAGGAAAGAATGTGGTGAATGGTTGTAGTGTTTGATCGTTGTAGCGTGTGGAAGCAGAGTTGAGGCACATGGTAGGGCGTAGAAGATTGGCCCGATTCTCTCAACTGTGTCTGTCAGGCTTTGTAGGTCTTAAAAGAATCAGGAATTGTATAATTTCATTCCCCTTTTGGGAGGAAAACACTCACAGCTAGGCACAGGACTACTTCTCTATGTAGCTTTCCCATCTACACATGCTACTCTCTCTTTATGTTACACCTACACTCATGCTTTGTTTGTACCATAGGGACAATTAACAACACCCATGGTTATGTAATTTTTTAAAAAGAAAAATTTAAAAAAGAAGAAAATAATCACTTTTACATATAAAACTTTTTTTCTCTTTAATTTAAATTTTAAAACTTTTCATTCTCTCTGTTTTTGTTTGTCTAAATCAAAGGAAGCGTATACAAAATCTATATTAAAAAAATTGTTTAAACTAGTTGTCTATATCATATATAAAAGAATTTGAGGTATACAATTTTTTTTAGATGATTAAATTTTTAAATAATAAAAAATATTATTAAAAATCAATTATTTACAAATATAAGATTCCAACTCAAAATTTTGAGATTGAAAATCAAACACAACACTAATTGATCTAACAAATATTAATAATTTTTAAATATTTTTATTAAATAAAATATAAAATATCTCAACCCATTAATTTTATATAAAGAGTTTTAATTAAGGCAAGTATATGATTAATTTAGCTTGTTAAATCGGATCCAACAAAATTAATTTTGATTTTGAATTCAGATATGTTGTACTTTTTATTATTATTTATTTATAGATTTGAGATATGTTTTGAGTTGTTTTAACCTTATTTGATGTCTTATATTTTCTTAAAAGGTACATGTTTTATGTATCAATAATAAAACCTTTTGATTTAATAGATAAATCTTGTAAAATATGATATTTTATTTATAATTATATTGTTTGGTTTATATTATATATTATAAAATATACTATAATTTAAGTTCCATACATATTTTTATTCTACAATTAATTATATATAATGTTAAAAACATGTTAAGTGAATTTGGCAAGTGAATCAAGTAGAGTCATCAAAATGAGTTAGAATTCATGAGTCAACTTGATTCACTATAAGTTTGAGTTGAATTAGGTTAAAAAAGTTTGTTCTATTTTAATTATAAATTTTTTTGACCCACTCCACTTATAACCTAGTTCACCACGGGCTAACTCATGGTGGATCAGGTTGACCCACTATTGATAGCTTGACAAGCATGTAGTATTTTTGAAATAAGATTGTCTTTCAAAGAAAATTGTGTAATATATGACAATTATAACCCAACACACCTTACTAGAACTCAAAAGAATAAAATTGTAATTTGTTGGAAGTTGATTTTGCAAAAATAAACTTAAAAGCAATAAAGTAAGTAAAAGAAATATAAAGTTATTTTTAGAAAATTTATCAAACACTTGACAACATGATATTAAAAGAATCAAATGGAGATAACCATTGAGATTGGATTTCACTAGTTCACCATCATGTATTTTTTTAATAAAGGATTTTCATCTATATTTTAAACCATTACTCAACATTAGCACCAAAAAATATCTCTTATAGGCTTGAAACCATGTATTTCACCCAAATTACCAATCTTTTGGCCAAAGTGATATGAAATACAAGCATTAGAAACATGGATAGCGATAATATGTTCATCGAACTCATGCTTATCCCTAAACAAAATATTCATGGATTTGACTCATACACAACTCAAGAAGCATTTTCTAATGACTATTCAAGTAAAATCATCAACTCAAGATAAAAAATAATTAAGAGAGCATTAAGAGAAGAGAAAAATATTAAATAAGGGAATAAAACATCAATTAATGAAGCAAAGTTAATATGTGAGGTTCCTTTAGTTACACCTAATCTCAATGAAGGAGAAATTAGCTACTCATAATCAAGGGAAACACAAAGATTGAAGAAAAAATGGAAAAGATGAAGAATAGAGCTCTAAGGTTCTTCTAGCCACCCAAAACGTCTTATCACGAAGTTATTACAAGATATCCAAAAGTCTAACCTAAAAATTTATTTTGTCCTTACATTTTGAATGTTTGATACAAATTCACTTAGCGAGCCATGTGTTTTCACTAAGCAAATGTCTTGAAAAAGAAATGGGCCATTAGGAGAAATTGGCTCAACCAAAGTTGATCTTTGGTTGAGCGAAAATCGAATATTTGACTTTGGACTTTTAATGACCTACCATGATCCTTACACTAATGACACAATTACTAACAACTAATAACTTAGAATTATAAGTTTACTGATATCTGGACATGTACTATATACCATACATATGAAAACAAAATAACTATGTAAACATATATGATATAAATACAATAATCCAATAAAAGTAAATTATACAACCTAAGCTGCTGTTCAAACAACTTCAATCGCTACTTTATACAAAGAAGACCCCGTTAATAGATTTTGATTGGAAAAAGAAATAAAAATAGTGCAATTAATGGAAAGATAAAATTCATTTTGGCATTTTTATTAACATGTAAAAGATAATTTAGATAAAAAATGAAATAATATGTTAATGTTGGAGTTATACTTTTGTTGGATCAAGTGCTTACCACTAGGCCAAAAGTTATAGTTATTAGTCAACACGCAACTCTTTCTACTTAATCGTAACAACCCTAGCGCCACATGTTGATTGTGACTTGATCCACCTGAGCCTCCACCATGGGACAATTGATCCACCCGACAAATAATCTCTCCCTCAGCAATTGCTCTTGCTAGGAATCAACCATGCAACCTTGGCTTTGATACTAATTATTGGATTGAGCACTCACCACTAGGCCAAAAACTATAGTTGTTAGTCAGGGTGCAACTCTTTTTACTTAATCGTAGCAGTCCAAACACTATGTATTGACTGTGACTTGACGTACCCACCTGGATTTCTATCATGGGACAATTGATGTCACTTGACAAACAACTTTATTAAACCTCACTTTCATTCATTTAAACACTCAAATCCTAATTCTTTAGAGAAAAGAGCATAAGTTCCCTTATTAAGCATCAATCCCTTAAATATCAAGTGCAAGTTGACTTATAACTATATTCTTAGAATACCTCAACTTTTAATGTTTTTGGGGGCATGATTCCACTCCCCACCATTTTTATGAAGTTCTAATGTGACGATAGTTATGTGATTAATATCCGTGGTGACAGAAATATATTCTAGAAGTGAGCAAATACTTTTAATTTAATAAACTAATTTAAAAATAATTTAACTTCTAATTAAAAAAAATTGTTCAATTTTCAATCAATATTTCAATTTTAATGTAACTAATTAATTATATTTTTGCAACACAAATCCCAAGTTTTCATATCCACATCATACACAAAGAAAAATTAGATAACAGAAACAAAATTGAACGATTTTCATTCTCATTTTATCCGATGAAAGCAGTACAATATACACCAATACATGGTTCAATCTCCTTATTACACATGTATGCTCCTCTAATTAACCATCCTTGTCTTGTCCTCTTTCTGAGGCTTATCATCATAATCTATTAATTTTGTGATTAAAATCCAGAGAACGAGTCTACCAGCATGACGCAATAGAGGAATCTTAAGGCCAATTCCAACGGGAAAAAATCCCGAGAGCAAAGCCAACAAGATGAGAAAAGTGTACAAACCTCCGATGATAGTTATAAGAAGGGCAAGTGCAGAGTCATTGGCCACAACTAAACGTACAGCAGCCATAAATGCTACAGGTACTGTTAAAAAGGCAATAACCAAGCACAACATTGCAAGAATAGTTACTCGTGTTGCCAATTTACGATCAAAAATCATTGCCATCAACATAAGTCCACATGCAATTACGGAGCTATACATAGCTATCACGTTGAAGGTGGTGAATACCCAAAAAAATGGTTTATGAGCCAAAACTGCCATCCCTCTCTTTTCTGGGTCTGGATCATCAGAACCATATACACCTCCTGGCACAGTGAAAGCAGCAGCAAAAGTCACAGTGACCATCAATGTGGCCACCACTAAAAATGTGTTTAGGAGATCTTTTAAACTCATTTCTGGTTTTGGTGATGGTTGGTGATGAGAATATAACACATCATTCACCTTCAAGGGGACGCCAGCTTCTTTAAATACTAGATTAGCAAGGAACTACACCAAGACAGTACAAAATAACATTAGATCTTATGCATCATCAACAAATTGAAACTCTAAAAAGAGAGTAGAAAATAACATTAGATGCTATGCATCAGCAACAAGTGGTATAGAATACAATGAAATAACATGCAGCAAAATAAATGAAAAAAGAAAAATTATAATTCTACCATTTAGATATATTCACACTGAAACCAAATAATTAAACATTTCAAATGATAAAGTATTTTGCTGAATATCAATTTTAATTGATTTTCACATCATAGAAAATAGGTTAAATTAATTTTTTATCCTTTTTTATTTACATTATTCATATAGTTCCTTTTTTTTTAAATGTTAAATTTGGTCTTTTAATTTTAAAAAATATCTGTTGTTATACTTATATCTAAGTTGACATTAATAAATGAAATTGAATGAAAGAACAACCTTGAACATTTTAAGAAAATATATATATGAATTTGAATTTTTTTTTAAAAATAGAAATTAAAAACCAAATTGAATAATGTAAGTACAGGTGAATTAAATTGAATAATAATTGTCAAATAATTTATACTAATCTCTAAATCATATTTTTATTTATCTTATAATTAATAATTGTTTTAGATTAGATTAAATCAGTAAGAAAATAAAAAAAAAAATGTAAATTCTGAAATATATCCAAGTTTTTTTTTTTTTTGAGTTTTGGATTAGATAAGTTGATTCTTATAAATTATGAGATGAATTATGTCTTAGAAGTTAAAGGATTGATCACTATTCTAGTTCCCAATCAAACGGTTAGAAATATGACATGTGAAGTTTGGTTTTCAAAACAATGATTTAGAAAAAAAGATGGATAAAAAATTAATTTAATGTTGAATTTAATACCATTTTACATAATTTCATCCTATCTTTTTATCATCCATTATTTGTTTGAAACATATTATTCTAGTGCATAAAGTCATTATTATATATGGAGCCTTGAGCACTTCTAGAGATCATACCTGTCGAATCGACCTTTGATTTTTCCCAGCCAGACGAACGATATCTTGAGCCCTTAAACCCTTGTTATTCAAGAGATCCACTTTTGTCCTCTTATCTCCGGTCATAAAGTACACAACTCTAGGGAATAAATTCATTGAAGCCAAATGCAGTGGAGTGTTTCCATCATTGTCTGTTTGGTTTATAGTAACGTCATTAATCTTCGGATTTTTCAAAAGGTATTGTACCACATTACTTCTTCCATTTTTGGCCGCAACATGAAGAAGGTTCTGACCCTTTTGATTGAGGAGAAGGTGAAGTTTAATAGGCCATTCATGTTGAAGGAATTTTTTTACCACCTTAATATGACCCTTTTTGCATGCAAGGTGAATAGGAAGATGACCTTTCTTGTTCCCTTCTAAGGCAGTTTGATCTGATTTCGAATTTTGTAACAGTATATGAAATCCTTCATCATAACCAACATAAGCTGCATAATGAAGTGGAGTACCTCCATGTTCATCCCTTAAATACACTAGCTCTGGTCTTTCCTTTAGTATCTCTTCTATTAGATCTATAATTCAACAAAAGGAAAAGTAAAATAATTTTATTAAGCACTTGTGAGGGACAAAGTAAACAATTCTAATTAAATATATTTGTTATAGAAATATTTTTCTAACAAAATTTTGTATCCTATTAATATAAAAAGTATGCTTAATTTTTCTTACAAAGTGGCATTCGGGAGCTAGAATTTATGCTAAACTTATTTAGACTTATAATAAGCCTTTTATATGTTCTTTTATACTTATTTTAAATAAATTTTATGGCAAACTTTATTGTAATAAGCTATTTCCAACTTAGTTTTAGTAATTTTCAAGGTTTTCCATATTATAAGGGGTGATGATATATACATCTCCTATTTTTTATAAATACACTTCCAATCTCTTTTTTTTTTTAAATAAAATTCCTAAAATATCCTTTTAACTAAATACGATTATATTGATGGAAACGTTAATTTTAGCATTCTGGAAAGTATTTTCCGGAATAGTAAAATTATTATTCCAGAAAGCATTTTCCGGAAGTGTGTTTCTTATATAATTCCGGAAATTTCTTTCCAGAACATTAAATTTAGTATTTTGGAAAATATTTTCCACAATTATGTAACAAGCACACTTCCGAATTTATTATTTTTCTAACTTATAATTTTTCAGATTCACACCCTCTTTCTCACCGTTCTTCTTTCTTTTTTTGTGCACCCTGTTTCTTCTTCTTTACTTTTTTCTCCGCACCTCCATACCTCCCCTTCTTACCTTTTCAATTTTTGCATTATCCTCTTCCCATTTTAGTTTTGTTATAAGTTGTAAGTGGGTTCAATATCAAAGGGAAATGTGTCAAACCATATGTATTTTTTCTTCCAAGTAATTCTTCTCACTCTTTGTTCCGGAAAGTGTTTTCCAGAATAATAAAGCTTTTGTTTCGGAAAGTATATTTAGGAATAGTAAATTTTTTATTCTTGAAAGTATTTTCCAGAAGTGTGCTTGTTACATAATTCCGGAAAATATTTTCCGGAATACTAAATTTAATGTTCCAGAAAGAACTTTCTAGAATTATATAAGAAACATACTTCCGGAAAATGCTTTCCGGAACAATAATTTTACTATTCCAGAAAATACTTTCTGGAATGCTAAAATTAACGTTTCCATCAACATAATCATATTTAGTTATAAGGATATTTTAGGAATTTTATTTATATAAAAAAAAAAGAGATTGGAGGTGTATTTATAAAAAATAGGAGGTGTATATATCATCATCCTATTATAAGTAGGGCCGGGCTAGGTATGCAAGCAGGTTAGCTTAGCCCTTTTAAGCCCAATCGATTATGAATCCCCATTTTATGTATTGGACTTGGTTGTTCTATATGGGCTAGTAAAATATTTGGCCCGTGATTAATTAGCCCCTTGACCCACAAATTAGCAAGTTCTTTTAACCCATAACTAGTGCAAAATAAGTCAACAACCCTTACATTTAGACGTACCTATATTATACTAGTCTAATTACCTCACGCAGGCAAGTTGTGAATAATACGATCAACTTGCAGGTTTAATTGTTTAAAATTATGTACACAGCTTTATTTATTAATGCATGAAACCAGTGTTTAATTTAAAAAAATTGTATAATCATAATATTCGTATAAATTATTTATTACCTACTGATATTGATTTGTCTGACATAATTTATTCCATATCTAACATTTGAGTTTCGGATAATTTATGAGTTATGAGGTGGTTCTATTTATATCGACCAATGTTTAATTAAAATAGTATAAGTATAGTTATATCAACGTGGGAAAAAAATAATTTGGTGTAAAGAAGAAATACCAGGATTCCGTTCCAGTATTGCTGCATGGAGTGGAGAGTTTCCAAAGTGCTGTGGAAGCCGTTTATCTGCAGGGAATGGAATTTTCAATAGAAGATTCAGAATGTCTTTATTCCCATTCACAACTGCCAAAAACAGTGGTGATCGCTTTGACTTGTTCAAACAATGGACCACATCCTTATCTGCATCAAAAATCACTTTAACCACACCAAAATCCTTACTATTCACAGCCTCGTGCAAAGGGGTGTCCCCATGTTCATTTTTCTCTCTTGTTATATCCTTCATGCCATCATGTTTTGCCTTCTCTGTGCCATATTGTGAGAGAATGAGCTTGACTATGCCACAGTGCTTGAACCTCACAGCAACATGAAGTGGAGTGTCCCCTCTCACGTTTCTCCTAATAAGAAGCTTAGGAAAGTGACGAGAAATCAGCTCCACAATCTTCTCTTTCCCCAAACGCACTGCCATGTGAAGCATTGAATCACCTGCACGTGTCACTTGATCAAAAACATCGCACAAAGCTAGTTTCCTTTGCACACAAACTTGTTCCAACACATCCACAAACTCATCCACCTTTTCTTTTTCAACACCTTTGTACAACTCAGGAATCATCACGTTTTTCTCCCCAATAAGTTCCTTATGCATTAGTCCCGATGAGGCTGCATCATCACTTGGGAATTGCTTATTCTTCAGCTCCTTCATCCTCCTGTTGCATCTTCCCCTCCAGTTTGCATCATCTGGGTCGATTGGAATTTGCACATGATCACGAGTCATGATTTAGCTATGCTAATCGATTAACTACACTAAACCCAGAAAATTAGGATTGTAATGTATACACTCGCAGCAGATGTAACCCGCATCACCTCTATATAAATCAAGTAACAAGTCATACATCTCTCTATAAATTATTTTATTATATGAATTGAGTAATTAATTCACATCTACTATTATCAAAGATGTTGTATATGAAAAGTTGTTAGAATAATACTCAACTCAAATTTCTTAAGGGATTCTACTCGAGTTTTATAGATAAAAAAAATATATAATTAAAAGAAGAAATCTCATAAAAGATGATCATTCATATCCTCTATAAAGAATAATCATTAATAAAATGGGTAGATATTTTATATTAATAATTTGTATATAAAAAAAGACATGTAGAATGTGAATGTATATGGTAGGTATCGTTATTTCCGTGCATATATAATTCTTGGTTGACGTGAAGTCAGTTTTTTTAACCATTTATTCATGAATTGTGAATACTTAGATCTTATATTTATTTCCTTTCCCACACCACGATCTTATAAGAACGGAAGATGTAGACATGATAAAATTTAAGCTCTCATTATTGTTACAATGATGACCTGTTCTCCGTTTGTGACAGCGAGGCCAATCCAGTGGCAGATTTTATTAAAAGTCAACTTCATGATCTTAATTTCTTTGTTGATTATACGGAAACTTCAATATATTTGTTCTTTTTCTTGTTGACTTACCAACTTTTTAGATTTCTTTGAGTTTTATAGCTAGATCAAGACAAATTAACGTACAATGTTTAAAGCCAAACTATTTTGATCAAGTCATATAATGAATAAAAATGCTTGTTCATACCATATTAATCTAATTTGAATCCAATATTATGATTAAAATTAATGATAATTAAATATATTTTTTAATTTATTAAAAATATAATAAATTATGTCAATTTTGAAAATATCACAATAAATTATATATATTTTGTGTCCTATAAAATAAAAATAGTGATAATACAAATTGAATTTACTATAGTAACTATAAATTAAATGTTATTAAAGAAATTCACCACGAAAATATTATTAATGAAAATGAATGTATTTTTTTTTTGTTAGGTTGTAATTTAATAAAGGACCATTTTGGAAACGAGCAGCTAGGTTAAATTTTTATAAAAGTCAATATTTGGCTGTGGTAGACTTAGGTCATTCAAAGACCTTCTAGAATTAATTAGCAGATCAACTAATTCAGAAAATACGAATAATAACTTTTTTAGTACAGTTATTATATTCTTTTACAATATATTAATATATACTTATATATGTTTTTAATGCATATAAAATGATTAAGTTCTACTTTTCATTCCTGGAAATTTTCTCTTTATTTTTCATCTCCTTACTGCTAAATGACCCCCTTTGCATTATTGGTACTTTTTTTCCCTCTAAAAATATCCTTTTAATTAATTTCCAAATCGTATTTATACTGATAGATAAATATTTCAGAAATTAGTTTTCGAAATGTGGGCCGAAGCAATAAGGAGATGAAAAACAATATTCTCCCCTTCATTTTTCGCCTTTAAATGGTTTTTATTTTTCAGGACATATATTTTAAGAAAAGCCTATGCCCTAGTTCTTGAAAGAAGCTTCGACTTTGACAGACCAAATTTGAAGTATGAAGTGATTGTTATTAAGACACAAAAGAGCTAAAGCAGCTTCGGCAACCACTAATTGATCGGTTCAAGAGTCAGCGTGTAGTTTCTTACTACCTTTCAAAAAGTGAATGTGTTGATGTCTTGTATGGCTAGAAACTACTATGAATAGTCCCTTCAAATTTGTATGCGATTGGTGTCAATCAAAACACATAAGATCATAAAATATTTATTAATATTATGTTTTTCAATGATTTCAGTAGAAAGATTTAGAGGAGTATTACATTAAGATTTTATTTTTTTAAAAAAAATATTATAAAAATGTGCATGATATTTAAATAAAAATTTATTAAGATTTAAATATGTTTTAAGTTTTTTTTTTTATATATAAATATCAATCACTAAATTCATTGCGAAAAAAATTGTCAATAGATCATTGACATTTTTTTTAGTGTTCTATTTTGGACCTACCATTAGCCCCAGTTAATTTAGTGTTGGCATGGTTAACAAAGTGAAAAATATCAATATCATTAAACAAACAAAGAATATTTTAAATTAAATTATTTAAAGCATTTTAGGTGCAGAATTTAATTAAGCTCTCTCTCTCTAATAACATTTTTAACTTACTAATAAAACATAACCTTGTTTTATTTTCATAATTTTCAAATATAAAGACCTCGCAAAATATTTTATTATATTTGCATTTTATCCAAATAAGCACTAAGTTATCTTCAAACTCCAATCATGATGAAACTATGTCTAAGGTGTAGATACAGAAATGATAATAAATTAAACTTTAAATAACAAACCAATAGCTTGACTTATTTAAAGTTTGGTTTAACTTAACCTATTTAATAAAAAAAGTTAAGTTTAGGTGTTTAAAAAATTTATTTATTTAAATAAGTTAAATTTAAACTTATAATAAAATCTAGTAAACCTATTTAGTTATATAATATAATATTATATAAATTAATATACATATTACATTATTGATAATACAAATAAATAATTTATAATATAAAAAATTAAATTATGTATATTTTATGTGTTTCCATTATACTTAATTATTACATTCTTCTAGTAGTTGTCTTTGCCTACTATTTTTCTTCATCATCATAATTGATTATTTAAAATATTTCAAGTAAAGTATAGAAAATAATTTTAAAAATAAAACTTGTGGATAATTATCACAATTTATGTATGACTGTAATTAATATATATATATATATATATATATATATATATATATATATATTGTTTCTCTTACATTAAATTTTTTTTTCTTTTAAAACCTAAATTTTAGTAATAATAAATAAACTATTTTTTATCACTTAAATTAAAAAAAATCACATTTAAAACCATATTATTGACTTATTTAAAATTAAATTTATTAACTTATAAGTGTAAAATAAGTTTTTAAATATACTTCTAGCCTAGACTTCTTTTTTTAAAAAGAACACACCAGACATATGAAAAAAAAATCTATAAAAAGTAATAGATCAAGATTATACTTTAATTTTACAAACCAGACCTAATCAATATACTCAGTCTGGTATACGTTAATCTATTTTCATTCCTAAATTTAGACCTGGTCAAAATATTAAGGTACAAATTTAAGGATTATATATTTTTCCCTCTTGCTTAAGCGCTTTGTAATCTTTTTCTTTCTTGAAATGATATTCATAAGCTATTTCAACATGTATATGAGAATAGAATTCGTGAAATATGTTAATTAAATTCTATATGATTTGCACATCATCCGAGTAAAAAGAAAAGGATAATGCTAAGTGTAACTGCAGCTTGAAAACGGCTTCCATCACCACTTAGGAAATTCAAAACATATTCATCAGACTATACAGCACTTAGACCAAACAAAATAACCTAAATGAAGTTCTCAAGTACCCAAATTTATTTCATTACACATCTCATAATCAGTTATCACTGTTAACTAACATGTCAATTCCAAAGATGACGAAATGAATTTATCAGAATTGCAAGTCTAAAAAATTTCAAAAGAAAAAAGGCGCAGAAACAAAAAAGGACAATCATGTTTTTGTGTAAATGCACCAGGCACCAAAATTCCATTTTGTATCCACAAAGGATGAATGGTCAATGGTGAGTAGCCAGGTTAAACACAAGAATATTTGTTGATATCTATTGATCCAACTTCTGAGATACTTATAACAGAAGATACAGGGGGTCGTTCATATCAAGAGGTTCTACATTATATTTACGATATACAGACATGAATCATATGACACATACATTTGCTCATAACTGTATGAAATTGGTGTAACAGATGCAAGGGTCACGATAGGCACTTGTTTCTTCCATAGCCATTAATCCAAATAGCTAATCCATCTCCAGCATACAGCACACAGGTCCTCTTCTAAGCCAACTAGCATCGAAAAGGACTGCCTAGCTAACCTTCCATGGGTCCAAACGTCAAGGTTCAAGTCAAAGAAATGACCTTACCTATTTGTCTGATTAAGAAGGAAACTTTCATAAAAAAGGAGAGAAGCACAAGCAATAACCAAGGTTTAACATGCTGACTGATATACAATAAAACAAAAATGAATCCTTATCCACCAAGATAACTAATAAATAGTGACTAAATAAAATCCAATAGATATTTCATCAAGTATCTGGCCACTAACCGAACAATGTTAACATTAAAATTAAATCAATATCATTATCACGGGGAAAAAATCATTAGCAGAGGTTAATGGTTTAATTTGTAAACAAATTCTAAAAAAGAGGAATGAAGAAAATTGATATCACAAACATATATGCTACAGATTCTAACCTAATACATAACCAATTTCAAGTTCATAAATTATAGTATAGATCAAAGTACAGTCAATAGCCCTACTTGTCTCTTCAAATCATATAAGAATGAGGTTGATGCATTGTAATAGGTATTCGAATCAAACTAGTGAAATAGATGATAAAGGAGATCCAACATGACACAAATAAGAATATTATGATCAATTATAGAATTCCAATCTTTTTTACCTTGTTACTTAATCCATGATTCGTTTTTAGGTCCGTGTGCATATCCTTGATCAACAACAACAAAATGAGGTGGAGCATTCTTCAAGAGTGGCACCCTGTCAGGAGCATATTCATCATCACTGTCATAATATTGATGTGGCCCTAGCGCTTTGAGTATCATTGCCAATAATAAAGAGAGTCCCTGTTTGTTAACAGCACAGACAGCAATCCATCACTGCATCATTCATTAACCCAAATTCCAAAAGTAACTTCATCTTCAATTTTTAAAACCAGTAATAATCAGAAGATATATGTAACAAAGCAGAAGAAATATGCACTAGCTAATCATGTACTATACTGACAGAACAAATGAATTAAAGAAACAGTGACCAGTTGTCAGTTGTTTTACATACTAATAATATACACAGAATAATAGGTTCAAAATCATCCACAACAGGAGTATTACCTATATCAATCTCTTAATCATAAAATATGCACCCATATTACCAATAACTGAACAAACCAGAATACCAAGTTCTCTTGAATGAAATAACTTAACGGCATAGAAAATTTGTAATCATCTTGGAAGTTGGATCTCAGTAAGAAGTTTTGACATTCAGTAATTAGGATTCAACAGTAGTTGTGTGATAAATTGGTATATTAGTTCCACACAGAGAGAAGGAGATTTACCTGTACAGAAACAAGTGACAGGCCTACCCATTTGCACATCTCATAATTTGACCTGATAAAATTCTTGAACTGATCAAAATACCCCGAGGGATCCTTTGGAAAGTCCTGATTCCAATTTTCCATGTTTGAATGGCTCAGTCAATGGTTTAACACATTTGATATCACTGGAAGAGAAGACTATAGAAGTATTGAATTAACAAACACATTGCAGAGAAAGTTTATCATATACAATACCTTCTCCCAGTCCTGGTTTAGAAACACATCAACAGTTACTGCAGCCTCCAGCATGATAAGCAAAACCACAAAAACCATATACTGTAAGCAGTCAAGGTCAACAGATGAGATATTATTGAAATTGAACACAAAGCTACTGCTGTTTAGGCTGTTTGGAAGCTCAACTCAGTGCATAAAAATATAAGTTTCAGCACTGAAAAATATTAGTGGTGTTTGTTTAATACTAACCAAAGGTGAAATCAAGTAAAAAGTGCCAAAACACTTTAGTACAGAGGAAATCAATGAATACATTCAACGTGGGCCTTTCCTTATTTGAAGTATTAAATGATTATAGTTATCTGAAATTTACGAAAAGAAACACTTCATGCCTCCATATATTTAATTTAAAAAATAGGAATTAATTAATTAAAGTTGAATATGAGTAAGTAGTTAATGATTAAATGTCTGAGCAGTTTTGAGTAGTTTAGAGATAGTTATCTATTAGCAGTTTCAAATATATATATATATATATATATATATATATATATGTATATGTAGTTACAAAATATAAAAAGGGGCAAACATGTAACATAAAAGTGGACATGAAAGGCAATTTCCAAAAGTGGCATCGCATTTATTAATGACTAGTGGAAAAACTTTGTATCTCTCTTGTTAAAAAGAAAACCAAAACAAAAAAGAATATTTATTTGAAAGTGTGCGTTCTCATTTGAAAAAGATTAAAACAAATTTTAGAATAAATTATAATTAAAATGTGTAAACAAAAAAGGCTTATCGCCTTTATTAATAGTTATAGATTATAGATATAAATACATATTGTATAATTATCATTATTTATTTTATGAAATTATTTTTTTTATCATGCATTAGCAATTAAAACTAGAAGTCTCTAATTCAGTGCAGAAAATTATCAGTTTCAGCAGTGAAAAATCATTAGTGTTGTTTGGTTAAAACTTTCTAGAAGAGAAATTAAGTGAAAAGTGCCAAAATCATTAAGTACACAGGGGATTAATAGATAAATACATTCAACAGCAAAAAATTCCTTATTTAAATAGTTAACTAATCATTGCTACCTTAAATATAGCCTTATTTAAAAACAAAATAGCCTTATTTATTTTATTAAATCACAACATTTGTTTCCTAAATATGCATTTAACGCCTAAAATTAAAAGTCCCTGATTTCAAATTGCATAAAAATATCAAGAGTAATCTTATGATGGCTTTATTTATTTATTTATTTTATAATATCTATAGTTCTTCATATATGTGTTATGGTGTATCATGCCATACTTGCAACCAAATTTTTAAGAAATGTCATATCCTTGGGTTGCATCAAAGTCGTATCAGATACCAGTGCCAGCATTTGTGCATCATAAATTGAAATATAATGGTAGAGTGGTACACCAAAGAAAAGGATACCAAATACAGGCAACAGCCATTAGCAGTTTCAGCAGCTACATGACCTAAACAAGTGATTACACAGAACATAACTCCAAGGCCAAGAAACGTGTAAATGAACCTGATTTCAGGAAAATAAATAAATACAATGTGGTCACAATCTATTCATACAATTCAGTAGATATAATAAGAGGAAATTAAATACGCAAATGACATGACACTATTAAAAGATATGATTGGTTATCAGTGTAAAAAATTTTACACTAGCAGTATATGGATGATTAACTCATATAGTAACTGTAAATATGGATCATGCTAGCAGGTAGTGTTTGGACACGATTGTTTCTCAAAAATGTTACCGAAGGTGAGCATTTAGTCTCACCCCACAAATCATGTTGAAAGATTTGAATCATATAAATTTTAAATGCCAAGTTGCCAACCAGTGCAACTCTCAAAATGACACATCAAGGTTTTAAAAAAAAGGCCCACGTCTAGCATCAAGGTTTTTAGAGGTTCCACTACCCCAATAAATTTTCCACAATATCAAGGAGACTGCAATTTGAAACCTTGAACATTATCATATCCTAAGCCGGAACCCCTGCCCTTCTCAAAAAATAAGGTGTATGCATAACTCGGTTGAAATTCCTGGTTCTCTTAATTCCGTTAACAGCTTGGAAGTAGACAGAATGAAAAACTCAACAGCTTTACAATGCCAAACAAAACTCTCCCCAATGAACAATTCTCCCCTTTGGTTTCCCAAAACATTATCTTCCATTTAACAAATTTAATAACAAAAGCAAAAGGTTAAAAAAAATCCATTAGCATCATAAAACCAAATAATAATTTATAATATTCTTTAAAAAAAAAACACTTTTTTATGTGCTCCAATCAACGTTCGCATCCAGGACCTTCAAATCTTATTACACTGATAAAAAGGGGCTAGGAAAAAAACGGAAGTTTTGTTTTTGTTACCACGGAGATGGGTAATCAGAATCGTGACCAAAGGGAAGTTCACCCATCTGCCTCTGCCAAACCCTAATCATCCAAGCGGAGTATAGAATCATGGCTAGCCCCGCCATCCCAATCACCGAGTTCGCCAACTTCAACATCGATTGAATGCAGCTTCTCAACACCCTCGCCATTTTCTTTTATCCAATTCTTATCCTTGCAAATTTCACTAATTAATACAAACAATGTTATAACCCCCTGAATCTAATGAAAACAAAATTCGAAGATGCTGCGGAGAAACCCTAGATTGAAATCTAGGGCTCGAACGCGTATCAACTGATTCGCAGAGAACGAGGAGGTTATTAGTTTTTTATTTTGTTTTATGGCCCTCAGTATTTCAGGCTATTATGACGTCATAATCCTATTTTATAGATTATATAATTTTAGTTTAATTAGAGAGATCAACAGTTGCTGTGGTGTAGTGGTTATCACGTTAGTCTTACACACTAAAGGTCCCCAGTTCGATCCTGGGCAGCAACAAAGTCGATTTGTTGGATTTTTAATTCTCTATGTTTTGAATTTCTCTTCTCTTTTATTTACAACAAAAACAGTTTGAAAAGGAATTCCAGTTTATTAATTTTTCGGATGGAACTATATATATGTGATAAATTGTAAGGTAAATATAAAAGATTTTTTTTCTTCACACTTTCTTTTTCGTACTGTACTATGATGAAATAAATAATTAATAAATACAAAATTTGAGAGTTCGTATCATTGTAGTTGGATATAAATAATTTTAATTTATTATTTTTCATTAAAATCAGAACAAAAATTAGTTAGGATATTAATAACATGTTGAGACTGACAACAGAGATTTACCTAATAAACATCATATTAAAATTTTATATCATTTAATACATTTTATATTATTAATTAAGGATTTTACCTTTAACTTAAGGTAGTAGTTAAAGAATTAACAAATGAAAATTTATGAAAAACCATGGTATATGTATTAAAATATGTAAGAATACTCTAATAAATCTTTTCAATTTTGATTCCAATCATTTCTTATTGAGAAAACAAAAGTAAAACCACAAGCCCTCTATATTAAATGCTTGTCTTTCATGACTCCTTAAACAATCTCTGTTACAAAACTGTTCTTTAAATTAACCACAGATCATGCTAAAATGTTTATTTAGCATCTCCTTCAGCTGGAATCAAAGTCCAAGTACATTCTATACGCATCTCTATCAGAGGAGTAGTAGCCTTCAATCAAAGTGTCAACTTTGAAACCATGTTTCTTGTAAAGACTCACAGCAGGAGTCCTCAAGGGATCCACATGAAGCATTATGCGAGAAACTTTCCTTGTTCTGCATTTCTGAATTGCTGCTCTCAACAGAGCCTCTCCATGGCCTTGCCTCCTCCATTGCTCCTTCACTAACAAAACCCAAAAATATGGCATACCCATGTTGTGAATAACCAAAAAATTGAAGATTCTATACAAGTATTTCACTAGTTGAGGGTTTCAAGACCATGGTCCTATTTCAATAAATATTTATATAAGTACTTATAGGAGAAAATAAGAGTTAAAATCCATTAATCTATTGTAACTTTTATGGAAGTTCTTTCGTCTATCTTTTCCAAAACCTAAAATGCAATAATTGATTTTTACTTGTGGGAACTGGGTAGTATTGAGAATAAGAGGGTGTTAACAATGAGGAAATCTCTATTAATGAATCAGGAACCAATCACACAACTAAATTTAATATCACATCTTAATGCAAAATCATAAAAACATCATATTTAAGAGATTTTGTCTATCTCTTCTCATTCGCACTTGCACGTCAACAGAAAGGAACTCAATTTATGTTACTTTCTTATCTTACATAAGCGAGAATTTTGTCAAAACATAACTCATATCAGTCTCATCTTTACAAGTAGTAAAAAAGCTTTGTTCTTTTTAATTGGGCAATTTCATCAAACAGCTCACGGGCACAACTTGAACTTAGAACGATAACACAAAAACTAACATTGGAGAGACGAAATTTGAAATTTTGAATGCAACCACTATTTCTTGACATAGATATAAGCAAAAAAAACGAAGTGGGGTTGGAACCTGCGAGCTTGGTGATGGAGGCGTACATGGAAGAAGGCCAAGAATACATGACATAGCCTGCAAGTTGGCCATCAATGTGAAGATAAAGCAACCCACTGTTCTTCTTTCTGAGTTCATCGTGAAAGAATGAAGCCAGAGATTCGTGTTTGGGAAAGATTTTTCTCTCGATTTTCACTATCTCTTCCACTGTCTTGGCACAGTTTCTATTTAGCTCCACAATCGCCGCATTCTCCATGATTCGCGAATCATAGAACTTAAGAACTGCTAGCCATGCTTAATTTGTTTGGGACCTTATCAATTATCATAAGATGGAACACGAACTCAAATGTTAAAAAATCTTTCAATCGTCTCAAGTTAGTTTTGTTTTGTCTCTGTATCTAAATTGAATTTTAATAATTAAAAATAATTTTATATCAAATTTAAATTATTTATTATAAATTTAAATCATAATTTATATAGTTAAAAATATTGTTACAAAATTTAAATTTATAAAAATAATATCAACGCACAACTCGTGGTCTTCTTGTATGCTGAAAACATGAACAAATAGATAAAGGAATGAATTGCCCTAAATATGTGATGCCCTTGAAGACTTTTTACTGTACACAATAAGAATTTTGTTATATAAAACCAGGGCACATACCTAACAAGAATACAAGAGAAATAGTGTAACCTTGGAAAGAAATGAGAGGAGTGGGAGTTTTGAAATAATAAGGTGAAAAGGAAATTTTACGAATGAAATATTATTACATAAAATTGGATAAATTAAGCCTTAAAAAATAAATTAAAAGTTTAACTGTTTTTTCAATCTCTATACTTAAACGAATTTTTTCTTTTAATCTTTATTATTAAAAATAGTATGTTTTGGTTCCTACACGACACATTATTTTCCAAACTAGTCACTGTCTTTCAATTTTGTCAAATTTTGTTTGTGAGTAGGGGATGTGGATTTGAAAATTCACATGAAATCCTAACCGTGTTGTAAACTTGTAAACCTTATATTGCCTCCAATCATTGAACTATGATAATCATTTCCATGACGGCTATTGTTCAGTGTTGAAGGACGAAGAGAATAAAACATATCATTTTTAACATTAGAAACTACAAGGTAAAGTTCGTGCAAGTATAGGAATAAAAAAAGTAATTAAATCTAAATTAAATTTGATATTGTTCCTTGGAAGGATAGATTCCTATGTGTGCAAGACATGTTGTCCACCAATAAGATTCAAGTTTGAACTTGAGGCATTAAGACTCACTCCCACGTAAGAAAATGATTTCTCACTATTTTTTCATTTCTTAAACTTTTTGAAAAAATTAATAAGTTGGTGAATACTTTATAATGCGTTACAGTTATACTTTTAAAACTTTAGTAATGAAAAAAATAAAGAGAAAATGAAATGAAGAGAATCATAACTCTATATATAAATGGATGTTTCTTAAAATAACACTCTCAGAACCCTCATAGTGAAGTCATCAAATGGCAACTTCACCTTCAGATCTCGGAACAAACAATCATACGTGAAGAATGAATTCATGTTAGCTGCATGTTTTCCCAAGAAGACATAATCAAGATTCGGCAACACATTATTTCGGCAAGCCATGATGTTGATTAGATAGGGGTCTTTCGAATCTTTAAATGTCAAAAATTTTGTGTATTCTAGCAAGTTGGCCACCACCTGAGTATCCCAATATCGTGAGAATGAGGTTGTCACCTCTTCATTTACCCAAGTAAATTCAAGCACAAAGCCGACCCATATTACTTTCAGCTAGACAACTGTTTACGCATTGGACAAATAGTCAAATCACTACTAGAAGCCTCTTCTAGGCTTTCTTCCTTGTCCCCTCAACGCACTATGGCCTCATTCTCAACGACAACCACTTCAAGATCACCTTTAACCGACCTCATATCCCCACCTATGTTACCACTTGATAACTTAGACGACAACGACAATAAATCTGAAAATTTGGATGACAGTCCTAAGATACACAACCTTATCGAAGACTCTTCATTCGAAGCATGATTGGACCCTCAACCATTATAGTAAAACTAAAAGATTAACGTACTAAGTCAAATGTTGATTGACTCGGTTCAACAAACACAGTAAGATCGCTCAGTTTTAGACAGAAATAGCAATGGTGGAAGTGGACTCCACCACACTCATATTTATAGTACTTTCTCATGAGAAGGTGAAGCGACCCCACTCAACATAATTGTTAGATCTAAGCGATCCAACGATGCACAACGTGCAACTCTTCATCTCAACTATTTCAAAAAACATAACTGACGTGACAGTCTGTAATGATGTTGCCCACCCCTATGGTTTATCTCAATTTTACCCTTGTTCAAGTTCTCTTTCCAAGGTTGGGAGGCATGTATACCAGACAGGTCATTCCACCACCTAAAACCAACAAAATTGGGATCCATTGACACCCTCGGTAACCAAAGGGATGTGTAAATAAATGCAATCCTTCGGCACCCTCGATAGTTGAAAGAGTTGAACCACTTGAATCAATACTTTCGGCATCCTTGACAATCGAAAAAGCTATAAGAACAAGCTCGATTCGTCCCTTTGGTAACTTCGGCAATCGAGTGGTTTGAGATGAATATGAACGTTTAGTTCGACCAATCCCGTTCAACCTTTTGGTAGCTTATATGGTCAAACAACATGTAAAACTCATAAGTTATGATAACCAAGATGATTAATGTTTAATCATTGGTATGAATCAATTATCGATGTATTACTTAATTGGCAACACCCTAACTTACGACCCATTGAGATTTAGACTCATTATGGTCCGTATAAATAGTTTGTATCTCGAGGTAAAACTATTATTTATTAGTTGCATTTAATACATTAAATAAGTAACTTACTTGAGCATTAGAGTACCTTTTGCAGGTGCACCCCCCTCAACATAGACAAGTAACCAGATCAGAGAGTGAACAAGAGTGAATGCATCAGAAAGAGAGTGAAAGAGAGAGAGAGAAGTATCTTCTAGCATGTACTTTTCTAGCAAGTACAAATCTCTAACACAAAATACTCACCTAGAGAAAAACATGAAATTCAATTACAATCAAATATTTACTTAAAGAATAACACGAAATGCAATAAAATGAAATTTTATCAAGTTTAATAAGACTTAACTTGTAAGTATTAAATAAATATAAAATTTTATTCATTTCAAATTGTCCAACTAAATAATTCACGATTCAATACAAATTGATTAAATCAATTTAATCATTTGTATTGAATCTCAAAAGATAAACTAAAATTCACATAGTGTACATAAATTTAATATCAAATATATTTTTTTAAAAATAAATAAAGCAACATATAATTAAATAACATACTAAAAAACAAATTTAAAGTATATAATAGGGTACCTAAATCTCTGTATATAAGGCACCTAATTATTCTATATATTAAGTGCCTAATTAATTATAAGGTACCTAATTAATTTATAGTGAACTCACTAAAAATTTAGTGATTTTTTATTCTAAAATAAATTAATTAATATATAGTAATTTTAACTTATATTTATTTATAATGTACCTAATTAATTAAAAACTTTATTGATTATATATTTATTTCTAAGTTATTAATTTTTAACTAACTTAGAGTGAGCTAACTTAAGTAACTTTTAACTCACTAATTTTTAGTTTATTTTGCTAATTTTTAATTTTTTTAATATAAGGTATAAGGAATAATGAAACATTTATTCATCACTTACATTCACATTCAATACAGCAACACTCATACCTAAATAAGAGAGTGAACGGGGCGACACTACAAGTGGAAGAAACGAAAATAAAAACACAAGAATAAGGGTACAAGTCTGATACACCCAATATATAACAGACATACAACATCAGTTGGTAAGAGGTAACTAATAACCACCTATAAAATCTGTTACTGGAGTAACCAATTTTGTATGTCATATGTTAAACATACAAAATCAAAACTATTTACATACAAAATCAACTTTATTTACAAAAATACCAGCTTCTCACATTTAAAATCGGTTGCTTCAATGGGTAAGAAGGATTAAAGAGGCAAATGTTGTCGGTTTTGGTTCTGGGGTATCCATCTGCTTGTGCTAAATTTGTTCATGATGAATTGGCCACACCCGTTCACTGCTTTCACCTCCCAAATAAAGATAATAGCCTGAAATGTTCACCAAACCTGCAATTGGTATGCTCCTCCTCTCAACGCAACTGTTTTAGGAGCTTTTGCAAAAGGGAAGAACGCGTCACACTCACACCCCTTTCTCAGGTATAACATGGCAAGTTGATTATTTCTCATGCCAGATACCCTCTCATTCTTATGCAATCATCGAAGCTAATATTTTTCTTGTTTTTATTATGGCAAATTACAGGGGTTCTCAGCCTTGCAAGAGGATGATAGTCCATGGGAGAGTGGGAATGTATGGACCAATCTTGCACTCTATCTATTCACTCTGCATATCCCTTTCAGCTTTGGAGGCTTATCCGTGGTTGCCCTATTTACTGGACAGCCTGTTCTTGACCCACAAACTGAGGTCACCTCTATTAATTATTTATCAAATCATTGGAAATTTTATATCGACTAATCATAAGCCAAGATATTATATATAAGTAGGAACAATTCTTTCCTTATATGTCAATTTTAAGTTAGAGACATTCTGAGATGATATTATGATATCAAAGTCTATTCTAGCTATTGTTATTAGTCTATTGGGTCACCCGCTTTCATATCATTAGTAGACCATTTGCAGATTTTCAGTGATGTAAACCTTATGCTTGAGATGTTCAATTTTTAGCTTCCGGAGTGTGTGTTGGAGATCCCATGTTGACCACCGATAAAGCTTAAATAGTGTATATAAATGAAGACAACTTATGGAGTTAAATTAGTTTCAAACTCACATTTTAAGATTTATTATTTCTTACAGTCATTAGAGTCAATCCTAAATCCTCCAAATATCAAGGTGATACTATGTTAATACTCTAAAGGTTTTGATTATTTAATTAGTTCCTTAAGAAATTATCGTGTTACCACATTATTACTCAAAATGTTTTATCACCAAATTGGAACTTCAAATATATATCACTATGATCTTACTGAGTAATATAGTGGCAACACCTTAACTCTGATTGAGAGGGACTAGCTGAGGACCAAAATCTTTCAAAGATTAATGTGGAATAAGGTAGATGATTTACTCTATATTATCATTGCTTTAATAGATATAAATCAACAGTAATTATTTTTTTAGTTCTCACTTCTGCGTTCTGCTATATTAAATTGGAAGTTTCTTTATTAAGGTTTGCACTTTGTTGTGTCCCACTTGTTCTTGTGCTTTTATGTTCACTTGTCTAGTGTCTGCATCAGCGGTTTTAAAGGTGTGCAATAGAGCATCAACCGGAATGTGTTTCTATGGGATATATACTATAAATGGTCATTTATCTTTACATTTAATTCATGGTCTGAATTTACATTCTGTCAGAGCTTAGGTTCATTGATTCACAATGTTTTGGCTTTTGAACAGAAATTTTAACAATCTATATTCATTCAATGATGCAGGCCTTATCATTTCTCACTATTCAGATTCTTGAGCTTAGTGGGGCCCTGTTTTTATTGAAGTATACGGCTAAGCCACAATACAAGTTGTCAAATTTCTTCGAAAAGAACAAATTATTGAGCAACAGGAGCTGGTTTTTGTCATCTGTTCTGGGATTTGGGTTTCTTGTTCTTTTGATTTTCCTAACCTCTCTACTTGCAGACAGATTGTTTGGCTCCAAGGTTAGTGATTATATTTTTTTTTCCGGGTAATTTCTTGTCATTTGCCTAGAAAAATAATATAAACTATATGTCTAGCAGATTTGTCATAATTCTTCTCACATTATCCTTGCTGCTTGCATAGCTTTCATAGTAGAACAATAAGTAGCACCATTTAACTAAGGGGGGTTGTTTTAAGGATTTACATAATGAGTAGTGTTTGCAAAGAAATAGTTTATGAGAGTAAACAAGCAAAGGCTAAGGTGAATGATGGAACGACTGTGAAAATTATGAGATTGGTCTGACTGAGATCCAGAGGGATGACGCCCTGAGTTGTGTGAGATTTATAGGAGATTGGGAATATTTATATGAAGGGAATAGATAATTTGTCTTTATTTTACAAATGCCTTGTCATGCTATTTTTGCATAGTTTACTTGGAGCAGCGCACTAGCTGAGGTGGTGCATGCTACGGCTTCCTCATATCTTAATGATGAGTCAAAGTAGAATGATCAAATATTTTGGTTGCATTTGTTAATCGAGAAAAATAGTATTTAAGGAGAGGTATTGATAGCTTGATGGATCAAACATGATTGAAGAGGTGCTTCTTTACCATTCCATGTCAAGGGATTCCCATTGGAGATCCCTTCACAGGGTTTTATTTATTTTACCATGCCACTGAAAGCATTATTCCTAAAACAAAAGGTTTTGACTCCCAAGAGGTTCCCTAGGCTTTCTCAATGCACATGTAGGACCTCAAGGAACCCAATTCCTTTTCTAGTTGCTTAGCTCTCTCGAGGTGTCCTGTAAGTGCAAGGAATCCTCAGGATTTAAGCTTCCTCAAGGAGCATGGTCTCCTCTGTAAAGCACAATGTGTTATTATCCTACACCGGGTGAGTCTTATTAGTTTGACATCTCAAGGTACCTTCGTTGCTATATGTCTTCATCAAAATCTTTGTAAAAACACATGGTTATAGATTGGAAACGTTGAGAATCTTCTTTCAAACCCCATACCGTTTAATAACAATACTGCTTTAGGTAGTGAATCAGAAAATGGTATCATTATTTATTTATTTTCTCCTTATAAACATATTTTCTTTACAATCATTAATTTATTATTTTATTATGCATTAGTATACAGGTGTGATTGATAAACCTTGTCTCAATAAAATGTCCTACCTGATCATGGAAAATACCCCACATTTTCAAGTTGTACCAGGCATTCCTATGCTAGCCCATGCAGGTAATGTGAGTAAGGGGAAAAGAGGGATTTGGGCTATAACAAACTTGCTTACATGGAAACAGGTGTGGGAAGCAATGGGGTAAAGCTACAGGCTGTGTGGAATATAAGGGAAAATGAAAGATTTAAGCAATATTGACTGAGGATTTAAGAGGTAGACTATAGATCTCTTCAATGTCACGTGTTATCTTTTTCTTTTCTGTATTGACTCGAGTCTTGAGGAATTCTTAAGGTCTACCTCTGTTGGAAGGTGGTAATCTTCAAATTTTCTTAAACAAATCCAAGTTGCTATCAACTACCATTTTGAAAAATGAAAAGTACTTTTTTATAGGGGAAACAGAGAAGAGAAGGGGAAATTTGAAAATGAGAAGTAATAAACGAATTTATTGTGTTTGGCATCTGACTTAGAAGTTAGTTAATGCACTAAAGGAGCTAATTATATGGCTAAATTTGAGTACTGTAACTTTTTTTTTTCAATAGGTTAGACCAGTTTCTACACACCTTATTAAAGTTAAAAGATGTCTAAAATTGTTATGCATTCCAACATACCCAATATCCAGTATTATTTGATATCAAAATTTTGCACTTTACTGTGTGAGCTGTGGAATGTGTCATTATCGTTTATCATGATGCTTAATAAAAGCACTGTTATAGCAAACCATGGAACTATCATTTCGTCCATCCCCTTCCTACCAAACCTCATGATTTTGTATGTAGTTATTCTAAAACTTGCAATATTTTTTTAAACTCTACCTTACCAATGATGGTGTTTTCCTTTATCTTTACTTTTACCATATGCATGCAGCCTGTTAACAACCCCATACTGAAGGACATGCTCCTAAATAGTGACATCTCAAGAGTTTCTTGTGTGCTTGCTTATTGCATTGTCACTCCCCTTTTGGAAGAGATTGTTTATAGGGGATTTCTTTTGACGTCACTTTCCTCCACCATGGAGTGGCAACAAGCTGTTGCCATAAGCTCAGTTATATTCAGTGCAATTCACTTCTCTGGTGAGAACTTTTTACAATTGTTCATCATTGGGTGTGTCCTTGGATGCTCTTATTGCTGGACTGGGAATTTGAGTTCCTCCATTTGTATACATTCCTTGTACAATGCTTTGACCTTAGTAATAACTTATTTTTATTAAATTATATATTTAACAAAATGATTGAGCAAAATTGTTGGCATACTTTATTTATTTTCCTTTAAAGGGTTCTGATATATAGGTCGATGACTTTGGATAAATTTGTTGATGAGTCATCATTTGTCTTTCTTAGCTACGGAGTAAGCAATGCTACTAGATCCTTCTGACCCAATAAACATTTATTTTTTCACTTTCAAGAGCTTGAATGTGAAATGGAAAAATTATTGAGAAGTCATTTTAAACGGAAGCAAACACATTATTAATTGTGTATATAAAATTTGATATACACAATTAGCAAAACAATATCACTTGATTCAAATGACTGGATCGATTAATTTTGCATTTTAGAAAAAATATTAAATGGTCTAAGTACATAAATTTGATATTGAATTAATTCCTGTACCATTATAATCTTGTATAGGGAATTTTTAATGTCCATCCTCTTGCGTACAGGGTGTTATGAAATTCTCGGTTTATATTTTTAATTAATCTAATAAGAATTTTGTTCTTATTCATTTAGCCTTTTTCTTTTTAAGGAAACACAATTATTTCTCCGTAGTAGATTATGTCTGTCATCATATTTTTGCTGCCGTTTGTCCCCTTCAAACCAAATTGGGTCCACTGTTCAGAAACTAATTTTCTGTGACTTAGATTTCCCTTCTTCTTTTCCTTTTAAATTTTAAGTATTTAATCATGAATATGCAATTACTTTGCCCATCTCATTTGGAAGCAAGAGTAAACAAACATGAATATTAACCACTTAATTACTCGTTAACTAGTGATTTGGATATTAAAGATTTGGATTTTTTAATATACCAGTGTTGATTATTTTCATAATAATTTTCCTCAAGTTGGTGGACAGCAGCTACATAAAGCTGGAGCACATTCTACCCAAATCATAATATTTAAACTTTTCTTTTTCCTTTTTAATTTGAGATATTATCCTTCTTTCCATGGCATAAATTCAAATAGAGAGGAATGTTTGGCAGGTACAGAAAATATTCAGCTTTATTCAACTTTATTACTGAAAAAACTAATATATATGCTTATCTTGTTGACTTCACAATCAAATACGTATCTTCCTTCGCATTCCAGCAAGGCTAGCGAATCAATCATTCTGGAGTCTAGACACTCTCTTTAAGTCTAGGCTGGATTTATGCTTTCATGTGGTAAAGTTATTGTTGATTTTTTTTTTATGACTATATTATTAGTATAAAATAGTTATTAACTTTATTTATAACCAAGTTTTTTCAACTATTCTACAAAATTTAAACTCAATCTTATTTAAGAAAATCAAATCTAATTCAGGTGGAACTAATTACTTGTTTATCAGTAACATTGCCATTTATTAGGTCTTTGTTTTTCTTTTTCATCATTTTGAGGAGTTATTTTCTCTCCATTAATAGGTAAATGAAAGATTAGTTTATCAAATCAAATGGAAACTCCTTTCTTCGAAGATGACAGTTTATTTTCACATCAAACAACCCCTCTATTCTCACATTTAATAATTCCTTTTTCAGTAACTTTCCTTAACTTGAGGTGCCGTTTGTACTAGGAAATGAAAAATGATTTATTGAATAAAAACATAAATATAAATATTAATGTATTAAAATATTAATATTTAATTAATTCGAATAATAATTGCTTTAACTCTTAACAAAGAGTCATATATACACCGATGATACGTACTAACAAAATCCTTCTCATTCTTCTTTATTTATTTTGTTTACTTTGTCCAATCACACCTTGCGTGCGTGTGTGTGTGTTCTATGTGTTGGACATCTAGTGGGTGAGGGGGTTATTTATTCATTGAAAAATTAACTTCCTCTTTTAAAACAAAAGATAGACATGCAAACAAATAACATAATGGGTACATGGATTGATGGTTGATTGAACGAGGAAAGAAAATGATAGAATGATGCAAAATATTTTTTTAAAATTGTTTACATAATGACAATAATATTTTTAAGAAATTAAAATGAAAAGTCATTAATTTTTAAAAGACTAAAAACAATCATTTCAAAATTTAAAATTCTAAAACCAAAATCAAAAATCAATTATTATATAGGAACTAAAAATACACAATCAAAAAATTAATTTATAGAATAATAAAATTCAAATACATTTAACATAAAAAATCAACTAAAAGTCATACAATAATTTCTTCACCCTATGCGCTAGCCTGGAGTCACTTTGGTTTGAGATGTGTCAGCATTACTACATACAATACAACCTTAGCTTTGCACTCACATGTCCCCACACACTGATGGCCAACGTGGTCTCTATGCTTATCCCGCAATCAACGTAGGCATCAAAGGACGACTCAGATGAATTTTTATATCAACGGCACCAACAGATCCTCCCCACGTGTCCGGTGATGCGTTGGATCCCACTAGCCCTCTTGGTTTAAACTTTAAAGTGGTTTTTTCTCTTCTTCTAGCACCTTGTAGTATACAACATCACCATTCACCAATTGTTTTGTTCTAACTCTCTCAGCTTTCTCTCTCTAAGACCTTTTTCTTTTGCTAGCATGGCTGGGTTTGAACAGCAGATGAAGGACAGAGCCAGGGAGCTCAAGGTGTTGCTCAAGAAAGGGGTGAAGATTGTTGGAGATTCATGCAAGAAAGGGTGGAACAAAGTCAAACATATCAAACGCTAATAGTTATGTAATGTAATTAATCATTTGCATGCCTTATCTCAATCTCACTTTATTGGTATTGTTTGTATTCTCTTCATAGGTTTGGCTTCCATATATATGGAATGTAGTCCTTCTATTTTTTGGTCCCTCTCTCCCTTGTGGGGTTGTTTTTGTCTCTTCTTAGGGATATAATTTTGGTGTGTCTGAGTTTGTTTGTTTGTTCTGTTAAATCTAAAATTTTGTTTATATGATTATTCTATATGTTCTTCTTCTGGATTGCTATTTAAGGTTGCTAGTGAGGAGCCAAGTACCAGATCTTGGTGTTTCTTTTGATTCAAGTTGTGTGATATCTTTTTTTTTCTTTGTGTTCTTTGTTTATTTAGTAGTTATTTGAAAGTTAAATGGTTCGGGATCCGGATGCACCACCCAATAGCTTTTTTTTTTTTTTTTTTTTCCCAAAATTATGTGTGTGATTTAACTTGGGAAGCTTGCATGAGTACAGATATATAGCATCATCATGCGTGGGTTAAAGATGGTAGTTAAAATAATATATGCAGATTTTTAAATTCGATAACTAGTTATGAATTTGAAAAAAGAGTATGAAACTATATTAACTATTTGTCTATTTGGAAAGAGAGTTTTTCGCCCTCTTATCATGATTCAAACGTAATTATTTCTAATAAAAGATGCTTGGCCTACAAAAAAAAAATAGTGAAAAAATAAAAGTCTAGCAAACAACACAGATTGAATCCATATCCTGTAAAAGTTTTGAAGGTTTTGATGTGAACAGTTTTGTCCTTCATTCATTTGGATTATGTGTTTGGAAAAGTTGACTATCGGAGCAATTATACTTTTGGGTTTGAAGAAGGTGCGAGTGAATAGAGAGACAAGCTTTAGCCCCCAAATCATGATGAATTATGAGGTCTTCTAAACTAGACGTGGTAGAAACATAAAGGAGATAGAAGCATGTTTGGATGCTTTATGCTACTTCTAAAGGGAAAAAGGAACTCAACTTGTGTTACTTTTGACGTTGTTGGTAATTGTTTCATGCTCTGATTTGGGTACCCTTGTTTTGGGGCCCATTGATTTAGGATCAGTTGTCAATTTTAGATTCTACGTGCTCATCTACCAAGCAACTCCCTGTCTAAAAATCAAAGTTGTGAAAATGAAATAAATAAATGTAAAATACAGGCGAGTAAAATTAGACAACTAAATACTTAACTAACACTCATTACTTTTCTTTCTATTTTCATCACATCGTATCACCAATAATAAATATTCATTTATCTATTTTATCTCGCACCAACTGTCTAACAACATTTTTGGGTTGTCCAAAAATTATTTTCCAAATAATCTAATCAGTGTGATTCAAATTATATAGTCTTCTGTTACTTTGCTCTGTTTTCAATTTTTTTCCAAAAGATGAAATTTAACGTCTTAGATTTGTCATCGACCCCGTGTTAATCGATTGACTTTCTAGATGAATTAGTGAACTATAAATCAAACCGATTTATCTGTTTCTCCGAAGTTAAACTTGAACTTTAAGTACTCTTGGATGATAGAAACCTTAATGACCACCCAACTAACATGCTTAATTGAAATATATTTGAAAATATTTTTATAGTATAATTTTAATTTAAAACTATATATTTAATTAAATTCATCCGGAGTTTTGCACTTGTTTCCCGCATCAACCTGCTTGAGGGGTTAAAGAAAAGAACTTCGCTTTTACGCTCATGCTCTATAATTTGAGCATCTCTCTCTCTATACCTGCGTAACAATCATAACAATGGAAAGAAAAAAGAAGGGGATAAAATCTTTCCCAAGCCTCAAATCGTAATTCTAAATAGAGGTGATATATTGACAATTTACTAAAAATATTACCATCACATTGATTCAAATACGAGGCCATATTAATCTTTAAGAGGCGAATGCAATGTGTAATGTGTTAATGACGATTGACAAGAGACTAAAATAGTTTTAAAAAAAAAAACAAGTAGTTATTTTCAAATTAAGGACAAAAAAATATTTATTAATCTGGAGAAAAAAAAAATTGTTCCAAATTTAATATGTCAAAAAATATTTAATCCTTTTTATAGTTAAAAAAAAATAATAATTTTAAAGAAATAATATTTCAAATAATTCCGAAGCATTATTTAAGAGAAGGAAATTTGTGAAGATTTCTTGGCTAAGGAGGGTGACTGCATGAGTTTTTTATTTATCAGTCACCGCCTGTGGGGTTATTGCCATTTTTGCAAGACGACTTGGCAGGGTTTTGTTTCTTTTTTCCTTTTTTCTTATGTACCCCATTTATGAAATATATAGAGAATAATTAAATAAAAAATTTAATAATTTATAAAATAAAAATAATTTCCAAACATAAAATATTTTGTACAAGGGTTCACAATATTTTTTCTATAACTTGATTAAACGAATGAAAACATAGAAAAATAATGTATAAATCAAAGTAATGTACATATTTTTATTTGAACACAACTTTGACAAGAAAACATATTGAAATAAATATTTAACAAATACAAATAATCACTAAGATTAGAATTCTACTCCAATGTCATACTAATTAGAGAAAAACTTTTATTTAGACTTCTCCTTCATCAAACACATCCTTTTATACTTGTTTTAGTCCTATAAGTGACATTCAGCCCAAACACATACAAATACAGGGAATGAAAATACATATACACAACATATATAAGACATAATGGTAAACACACACATCCATAACATCAATAATGTCTCACACACAGATAAGTATCCTACCAAACATCTACAATAATCATCTTTATACATTCATTCCTCATTCATGACCAACAATTCACACAACATATATCAATTACAAATTAAGACTCGTGTGATGAATGCTCCTAACTTTATATACATGTGGTACCAATATCCTCATAATCATTGACAATACAAAATAGCATAGGATTCATGGAATGGGACCACTCCATTGAATAGTGTAGGGATCACTCATCAATAGTGATCCCCCAAACCACCTCAACCAAGAAATGTCTATTAGGATCTTGTTGAAGTGTTATAACTAGCTATAGTAACTTTACATTCCCGTTAGAAGTTTTCCCACCATAACACCTCCCAGGACATTTGTAAATGACTCACATTATCCCATAAACAAAGTATGTTTGCATGAATCACATCATTAACATACAACAATCATTTTCCTCATTTGCCAATTCACAACGCTAGACTTAACCATCACATCTCATCACATTACTCATAGTAACTCAACGCATCATGTATCAATATAATTCTCATATATTAATTCCATCTCATATGCACATCATCATTATTGTACATTCTCACCATTCATTCATCACATATTATAAAATTCATCATTATAATATCATTAACATAATATATCAATCATAATATCATTATCATTGAACCTTAAACATCATCGCACACCATAAATTATTATTACTCATATCAAATATAAGTACTTAAAGAACAACTCACAATTACAACTCTTAAATTATTTCTTCTTATCTTGAGTTTTTATAACATTGTGTGATTTAAATGTTATATCTATAGTTATACCTATGATGTCAAGTTGATATTAATTTTATTAGAAATCTAAGATAATTATATACAGCTTCTATGCTGACTTCAATAGTTGATTTTATCATCTATTATTTTTAAAAAATTATATTACCATAATATTTAAGCTTAAATATGATCATTTGACCTTTACTCACTAATTTGATCATAAATTTAGTTTTAGACTTCCTTTTTGGGTGATTCTAGTGCTGTTGAAAAGCTAACATCCAAGCATAGAACTCTTATGAATACCACGAAACTTAATTTGGTCATCTAAGAGCCCTCATAGTGCTTACAAGTTTTAGACATTAAGTTTTGCGCATAGAACATGAGACTCATCACATAACTTAATTGTGTCTTAATATTTTTATATGATTCTTGAGTCTAAACTATAGCCCTAAAATGTCTAGTTTCTAATCCAGCAAAAAGAAATCTATTTGATTAATCACACAAAGAAAAATCACCTAAATATTGAGATATGTTCATATTAAAATTTTTAAAATTAAACAAACTACACCAAAACTCTCAAATCACACATATAGCCCTAACCCCTAATATATCTATACACATCTTTTTACTTTAATTCTCAATTCAATTAGTCAAATACTTGTTTGTCACTTATATATCCATTCATCATCATCAAATCATGCAAAACATTCAACCAAATCAAAAGCTCCAATTTATCCATCACCACTTCATTTCAACACCAATTTCAATACAACATGAATTAACACATGAATTCATAGAGTAGAATGGGAGTAAATCATCAATTTATTCATATGCCTTTACACATATTAAATTCATCAACTTAAGAGGCTTAGGGATTGTCATTATACTTTTATCCCTCATATATGTCCAAAGGAATTAATAATCTCACTCCCCTTTACCTAGAGAGACGATTCTGGTAAAATAACGCTCCTCCAATAGCTTTTGCTACTAATTCGTGCCTAATTAGTGGTCTCCTCTACGTTACCTTTTGTGAGTGTTGTAGGTTTTTCAGAAGGTGTGTAATGACCTATCCTTCTCTTTATTTTCTTTTATTGAATCTAGCTCAAAATTTTTCGATTTACCCCTTCCTATTTTATTTTTATTAATAAAAAATTTCTCTTATAGTATTCTAATTATTCCAGTTTTTTTTAAAAAAAATAGGATGTTGCAGCTTGTGTCAGGTATCGGAATAGATGAGCAACAAAATGAATCTTTACTTATTTTCTGGAGACATTGCTACATGACTTGATTTGATAGGAATAGTTTAGGGCCTAGGTCAAGTAGAGAAATAGTTCAGTAGCATGCCAAACACTTTAAGAGGTTTCAAGTGTAATGACATGTATAAAGTAGTTGGAACAATGAAGAAAGCAATCTTGGAGGGTCAACAAGGATGGAAGCCTTGACCATTTACTTTGGTTGTATGTGAAAAACAAAGGAGGTTTAGAGTTGGCATTATTTCTCTTCTACTACCCATGATAAATTATTAGGTTATGTGCATGGTGAAATCCTAGAAACAAATGCCTTAAATTTGATGAAAGGAGATAATCATCTAAAGACTAATCAAGCATGAAGATTTTTTTAATAGAATTTCTTACACATATCATGATTTATTTTTCTCTTTTGAAGTGTTATGAGGACATGTGTATATCTCTGTTTTAATTTTGTAAATATTGTTGCAACTTAGCAACTTTTGTGATCATTTTAGATAGAAATTTCTATCTCGATATAATTTTGCCATAAAATTTTAGTCATGTTTAAATGATCGATCTTAATCTTTTAGTCACATGTTAATATGTTCCTGTCAGCCAATGTATGCGTTATGAGTTATATATCAATTTTCTTGAGCAATAAGACATGTGTTTAAATTAATAACTACTAATGGTGGATGTTCACAAAAAAATGTTGCCAAAATAGAAATAATAGGGTGTGAAAACAAAGAATATAATAAAGAACAATAAAGAACAACACTTGTAAAAGAGTAAAATAAGATGTTTGAAGATGAGGTGAGGGTGAAGGGATGCATGACGAACAAAGGGAGAGAGAAGGAGGTGTTAATTGAGAAAGAGTAGAATAGAAATTTCATTAATAGTATGTTTGGATGGGAAATTTAAATGTATTAATTCAATTTTTTGAAAATTTTCAATGTCTTGGATGAATTGCCTTATTTGGATTGAGAATTTTCAAAATATTTGAAATCTAAGCATTTGTGATAACCCTTAAAATAGTAGAATTTCAAATTCTTTTAAAAAAATAAGAATTTAAAATTTTACATATTTTTTTCTTTCTTATCTCACCCATATAAAAAATATTAATAATTTTTTAATTATTGAATATTCAAAATATTTTTTAAATAATTAAATATCATCTAATATTTATTTTTTAAATTATTAAATATTTTAAAATTAGCTAATATTTATTTTATAAAATTTAATATTAAAATATTTCTCTCTCTCTCTTTATATATATATATATATATAATCAATTTTATTATGATGAAAATCAAGTTACCATATCAAAATTAATAATTTAAAAATTAAAAATTTTAAATTGACTTGTTCAAATAAAATATTTATAAAAAAAATGATAAAAATTGAAATCAAAATAATTTAAATTTTCAAATTTTTAAATTTCTTAAATCTCTAAAATCTATCATTCAAATACATCATAAAATAAATTAAAAGAGAAAAAGTGGGGGTTGGGAAGATCATGGGCCGTAGCATTGTCTTATTTTGTAGATGGGCTAAGCCTATTGCGATATTTTGTTCTAAACTTGGTACATATTAACTTTTTTTAATTCATGGAAATCGAATGCAAGGATTAAGAGAGCTTATAAAATTAACACATCTTACTCAAGTTACTGAGTTAAACATACTAATTTGTAGGGTTAAATTTATGTTGTTAAATGTTTGGATATCTATATGTATTAATTTAGTTTCGAAATAATGATTTTACATTATACATAATTAATTAGGAACAATATAACTTCAAACAAAGAATTCTGATATGGAATTAGGTAGAAGGAAGGCATAAAGCAGTTTTTTTTTTTTTTTCATTCTTGAAGTATCCACCGTAGAGTTGTCAAAACGGGCTACCCGGCCCGGCCCGGCCCGGCCCACCACGGGTTGGCCATTTGGTGGGCCAACCCAACCCGGCTCATTTATCATTGAGCTCAAAAAAATCAAACCCGGCCCGGCCCACCACGGGTTGGTGGGTTAAACGAGTTGGCTCACCTTTAAAAAAAATAATTTTTTTCATTTTTTTTTCTTAATATACAACTAAAGCCCAAAAATTCAAACTTATTTTAAAAATCTGAGATTCTTAATTAAGACATCCATAAATGAATCATTCATCCTAAACATTAAATGATAATTTTAAATACAGTCAAATCAAATCTAAATAATCTCAAATAGATAAATATAATCCAAAATCATCTTAAACTTCAAATATAATCCAAAATTATCTTAAACTTCAAATACAATCCAAAATCATAAAAATTACAAATCACAATCCAACATTAAATTATTATTGTCTCATGTTGGAGTGCACCATGACCCAATAATTATTGTATTTTTTCAAAAAAAAAAAATTAACCCGGCTCACCACGGGTTCAACCCGGGTGAGCCGGGTTCAAATTTGACCCGCATTGAAATTTTCAAATTTTTTTTAACCCAACCCGGCTCGAACCCGTGGTGAGCCGGGTTGGCTCACCGGGCCAAGCCCATTTTGACATCTCTAATCCACCGCCCATAATAGTGACTAATCTCCTCGCTAGGAAGAACCTCAAAGGATGGGATAGCTGATCCCAAAATTTAACGCGGCTAAGATAAGATTCGAAACTCTGACCTTATTTACACGTGAATCAATCTCTACCGCTGAACCACACTCTTGAAATTTCATAAAGCAGTTCTGTACTCTCTAACCTAGGAGGCTTCAAAGAACTTGATGAAATTGGGACCTTAAGTCACTTTCATTATTTCATTTTCATTAAAGCCGTCTTCTGTGACCACCGGCTGCCATGGCCCCACTATCACTTTCACGGTCCTGAAATTGAATAATAATTATGTGAAGAAAAAAAAAATCCTTCTTCAATGATGTGATAAATTAATTATAAAAAAAATGATGTTATAAGTTATGCTCAACATTTTCCTATCATTTACGGATTTACAACTAAAATATAGAAGCAACCTCATGCATTGGTGTATCTTTCAATTTTTTTTTATAACGATCATAAATATTTTTTTATTGAAGTCAATCTTATCCAAGTTGAATAGGATTTATTTTACTTATTTCTAGTGTTATATCAAATTTTGATATTTTTAAAACAGTTATAAATAATTAAAATAATATTATTTATTATAAAATTTAGATTAAATTTTATTTTTAATTTTTTTTATCAATTCGTAATTTTTATTCTACTAATTTAAATGGTTACATTTAATTTCTTAATCTTAAAAATATAAATTTTAATTTTATTATTGATTGACATTTATTAATTATTAAATTTTATCTAATCTAACATTTAGTAACATGATATCTAGAATTGAAAAATTAACAAATAAAATACAAATGAGATTTAATAATAATATTAATATTAATAATCATTTAAAATAAATATAAATTAATATTTTTTTTAGGTTTTTAACTTCTTATTTCTAAAAATATAATTAATATTACGTCACTTTTTTTTTATGAATATTACGTCACTTAACTATCAATAAATCATAAGTTTTGATATAAATGAATATTAAATTAAATATAAAATCAAAATTATATATTTTTTAAAATGTGTAACGACCCGGCTGGCCACTACACTTCCAATCACCGCACACCAGAAACACTAGACAGAATAGAACGAGTATATAATTATAGGGTCTAGAATATAAATATATACAGAGTTCCAATCCAACTAGAGTTAGAGCGTACAAAAGAAATTACAATCAAATGCTACTATCCCAAGTAGCTACACCTCAAAAAAAAAATCATAAAAGCGATCAGCTCTACTGGTCTGCCGAAGACTCGTGATCAGACGCCCACCTATCCCTGCTCTGCTCCCATACATAGTATGATCATTGCAGTCCAACATCATGGAGACAACAGAAGGGTAAGCTAGTGCAATTAAAATTCAACATACAAATATATATATATATATATATATATATATATATATATATATATATATATATATATATATCAATATAAATAAACAACAGATACAGTTATCGGCACACTTGTACAGCTTATACCACTCAACAATATCAGCACCGCAATGCGGCAATATCAGCACTGCTTAGCAACAACAACAGCACCACTCGAGTGGCTATAACGGCACCGCAAAGCGGCAACAACAGCACCGCCTTAGCGGTTAGAATTAGCACCACATGTGTGGATAACAACAGCACCGACTTAGCGGCTATAATATCACACACCTCAGCATAGCCCAGCACAGCACAGCACAGCACAACACAACACAGCATAACACAACACAACAATTCAACAAAATTATTATTTTCTACAATTCAGCCCAACAGTCTATAATTCCGCTATACCATAAAATTTCTCTTATTAATCCATTGATTCCAGCTCAACAATACACCTCTAATACAGCTAACATATTTATCTCAGCTTTATCCCCTAGTCATTACAGCATATTCATCAAATTCAACTTGGTTCAGCATATAACATCATTGATTAACAATCTCGGCACAACTCAACAGCCAACATCATATAGGCCATCATCTCCTTGCGCGCCCGGCGCACTCGAGGTCGCGCCCAGCGCGGCTCAACCCGAGAGCACCAGGACCAGCGCGCCCAGCGCAGGAGTACTCGCGCCCAGCGAGACTCAACCCGAGAGCACCAAGGCTCTCCCGCGCCTGGCGCAATTCCAAATTGCGCCCAGCACCTGCTTGGCAGAGACTCAAGGAGTCTCGTGCGCTCAGCGGGGCCTAACCCGCGCCCAGCGTGGGGAAGGCAGAGACCTACCAAGGTCTCGCGCCCAGCGCAATTCGCATTGCGCCCGGCGTTCTCTTGGCAGAGGCTCCCAAGGAGCCTCCACGCCCAGCGAGTCCAAAAGTGCGCCTAGCGCTGCACCAAGTATCCCAAAACATGTTACTCTTGATATCGCGCCCAGCGCAGCTCGAGTCACGCCCGGCGCGGGCCAACCAGAGACTCTCATTTGCAAGCTCGCCCAACACACACAGCCTTGCGCCCGGCGGCTTGCCTAAACAGAGTCTCCTGATGGTCGCGCGCCCAGCGCGAACTCATCAGTAACTTCCCCAAGTTCGAAAAATCTCCAAAAAACCTGCAAAACTTAACAGAAAATCCACATGCAAACGGTTCAAAGTGTCGCATTTTCATCATACATCATGAAAAGCATCTCCTTTTCAGCATGCATTCACAGATTATGAAGATCCCCCAAATTTTCACCCTACCTCGAAAACCCCAGAGGTGAGTGTTCCTCACCACAGCTCATCAATTTCACGAAAATCGGTTATGCCATGTGATTATGCATTCTTTCACAAACCAAACAGCCATAAGTCTAGCTTCCCTTACCTCAAATCAAGAGATCCTAGCTCCGGGAAGTAGAAGAAAATGCTCAACGGGGAAGAAAGGGAGAAGGAGAAGAGGAAGCTCCGCACGGCTCGACTAGAAATCCAATCCTATTCTTGACCAACACCTTGAATCAGCAACTAGAATGAGTCAGAAATGTGAGGAAGGGGGTGAAGGAGAATGCTGAATGTGAAAGCTTGGTAGTGTGTGAATGAGAGTAAGAGAGGGTAAGGGAAAAATTGGGGAAAGAAAAGAGAGGGTCTCACAAAAATTAAATAGACTAAATATTTTTATTTTAAATTAATAGTATAAATTGATAATAATAATAATAATAAAGATAAAAAAAATATAATTTAGTCTAAATCTAAAAGTGATTTAAGTTTTTTTTAATTATTAATAATATAAATTATTGTAATAAATCTAAGCGTAATTTATATTTAAAAAATAATTTATCATAAATTTTAACATTAACTATAGGATAAAATATATTTTAAATTATTTATTTATTATATATTAAAATTATATTAAAAATATTTATCTCATATATTATGCATGTTAAAATATTAGAGTATACATATATATATATAGAGAGAGAGGATGAATCCTTTTACTCCAAAAGTAAGTCTATTTATACTTACTTCGTTCAATAACTCATATTCCGCATTAAGTTTTAATGATCTAACCGTTGAATCTAAAAATTTTAATGCATAGATCAAATCTGCAATTTTTTTAAAAATTTAAAAATCATTTGATATTTTATTTCATTAATTCAAAACAATGTATAAAATGATTTTATGATTATCCGTCAATTTGATATAATGAAATGAAGTATCAAATGATTTTTAATTTTTTTTTAAATTTGAAGATTTAATCTATGCATTAAAAACTTTAAATTCAACGGTTAGATCGTTGAAATTTGATGTGGAACATGAATTATTGAACGAAATAAGTTTAGGTAAATTTACTCATAGAGTAAAAAGATTCCCGCTCGTATATATGAACACACAATCACACATCACTCAAAATAGAAAGTGAGGCATCAAGTTAGGGAAGTTGCAGCTTCCAAAATGACCATAAAAACTTGATAGTTGGCGGCATTTTAGTGTATGGACCACTGCCAGTTGTTTTCATCCCTTGCGATAAGTAAGGCATTACTTTCAATAGCAGCCTATATCCATAGTATGTCTTCCCTAATCAATAAGCAGCAAATCATTCCTAATTTCCTGTCCTCAATCGTCTTATTAGTTATTTGTGCCTCCTTTAATCATGTGTAGGCACTTGTTTTTTTTCTTCTTATTCCTAATTTTGTTATTCATAAGAATTATAGTCACGACAATATGATTAAATTTATAATCTCGTACATATTTTTCTAATATCTTATTATTAAGTTGGCTCTGATAATTTTAAAAACACTTGGTTTGTAACAAGCTAAAAGTAGAAAACCAAGTGAAATTATACAGCCATTTTTTCAAATATGGATACATCTACTCTCACATTCTTTTTTCTTTTTTTTTTTTAAACAATTTTTCCGACTAGGAAGGAGATAGAAAGAGAAGAGCAAAAAATACAGGATAAGACAAGTAAATGCGTAACACGACGAGGAGGGATAAAGAAAAAAAAAATTTGTGGTAAATGTTATATAAAGTTTATGTAAAAATTATTGATACAACTAAGATCACGAACCATAAACTTAACCAATCATGAATTCACTGGATATGGAGCATCTGCAGTTCAAAATGAACTGCACCTTATGCAGTTTAGATCCAATAACTCTCACTAACAGCATATATTTATTTTTAATTTTCTTATGAAACAAAATATTATTTGAAGGGCTATGATGAATACAGTTATGATGAATTGAAAATGTAGGGCCCGATAGTCCACCTGTTGCTCCACCATAGTATGATATTGTCCGCTTTGGGCTAGGCTCGCACGGTTTTGTTTTTGGGCTCCTTCCCAAAAGGCCTCATACTATATGGAATGGTGGACACCCTTATAAACTAGCCAATGTTCCTTCATTTTACAGATGTGGGACTTGAGATGAATCCCAACAAACCTCCCCTCAGACCAAGGACCACATGTCTCGTGACCTCCTCCCCTCAAGCGATAATCCGTCACCATCTTGTACCGCCGTTAACTCTACGGGACACGCCGCCTGAACACCACAATATCAGGAAGACTTTCGACACAAGGCACCAAGTTCGGATCTCCATCGCGAGGCACAACACTGAGGGTCTTCCCGCATCAAACCCAGCCGAACCGTTGGCTCTGATACCACTTGTTATGACAATATGTAAAAGAAAGAGAAGAGAAAGAAGACAACACACAAATTACATGGTTCAGTCAGTGTGACCTACGTCCACGGACAGTTCAAGAGTTTCTTATTTCTGAATGAATAGAGATATCTGATACAGATGCCTTTTAGCCTTATAACAAGGATAAAATATAACAGCCTCATTACAACCCAAATAATAGTGAAATAGTAACGGACAAAATTATAAATTCAAGGCATCTCAACAATTCTCCACCTTGACTTGAATTTTCCCAAGTCACCAGTAACCAAAAACAACTCTCCTGCTTATTCTCCCCGAATGGTCTCAAGCGATGCGAACATTCACCAAGTCCAAGCTATGCTTAATCTTTTCAAAAGACAAAGGTTTAGTCAACATATCTGCTGGATTGTCTACCGTAGCTATCTTCTCTATGGAGAACAATTTGTCTTCAATTACATCTCATATGAAATTCAATCTGACATCAATATGCTTTGATCTTTCATGATAGACTGGATTTTTTGCCAAACACAAAGCACTTTGACTATCACAATAAAGTATACGTCTCTGCACATTCAAACCCAGACTATCAATAAGACCTTGCAACCATATACCTTCTTTAACCCCTTCTGTCAAGGACATGTATTCCGCTTCAGTGGTAGACAAAGCAACAGTAGGTTGAAGTGTTGCTTTCCAACTTACAGCACAACCATAAAGAGTGAAGATATAACATGTCAAAGATCTTCTCCTCACGAGATCTCCACCATAGTCAGAATCTGCATAGCCAATAAGACCACACCCAATATCATTAGAACCATAAACTAAGCAGATATTACTAGTACCTTTCAAATATCGCATAATCCACTTCACAGTCTCCCTGTGAGCCTTTCCAGGATTACTCATAAATCTACTAACCACACTCACAACATGAGCCAAATCTGGTCTTGTACAAACCATGGCATTCATTAAGCTCCCAACAGCACTAGAATAAGGAACCGTATTCATATACTCCTTTTCTTCATCAGTACTAGGAAGAGTGCTAGCATCAAGTTTAAAATGTGTTGCCAAAGGAGTCCTAACAGGCTTAGAATTCTCCATTTGAAAAGACTGCAACAACTTTTCAATGTATTTCTTCTGAGATACATAAAGTAGACCTGCATTCCTGTCTCTCCAAATCTCCATTCCTAAAATCTTCTTGGCAGCACCCAAATCCTTCATCTCAAACTCATTGCTCAACATAGCTTTAAGAGCATCAATATCAGTCTTGCTCTTAGCTGCAATTAGCATGTCATCCACATACAACAACAAATATATATAGGAACCATCTGATAGCTTCCTACTATAAACACAGTTATCAAACTCATTTCAGATAAAATTATAGGAAATCATAAAAGCATCAAACCTCTTGTACCACTGCCTCGGGCTCTATTTTAAACCATACAAGGATTTTTTCAGCAAACACACATGGTTCTTTTTTCCGGCCTCAAGGAATCCATCTGGTTGTGACATGTAAATCTGCTCTTCTAAATTTCCATGCAAGAATGCAGTTTTCACGTCAAGCTGCTCTAACTCCATATCCAAAGCACTCACCATAGCCAACAGAACTCGAATAGTCTTATGTTTTACCACAGGCGAGAACACTTCATGGTAGTCAATTCCTTCTTTCTGTGAAAAACCTTTTGCCACAAGTCTTGCCTTGAATCTGGATGGTTCAACACCAGGAATCCCTTCTTTCCTTTTTAACACCCATTTGCATCCCACTAGCTTCACACCTCTAGGTAATGGTACTAACTCCCAGGTTTGATTTTTCTTAAGTGACTGCATCTCCTCATCCATGGCAATTAGCCATTTCGATGCTTCTTTACTTTGAATCGCCTCCTTATAGGATTTAGGCTCATCAGATTCAAGATTTTCACCTACTAGCAAGGCATATGCAACAGAGTTAGTATCAACATTAGTAACATCTGCATACCTCGTAGGTTTTCTGATTTCCCTCCTTGTTCTCCTTGTTGCTATGCTTTGAGGCTCTTCTTGAACATTACTGGATTGTTCCACAGGATTCAAATTTTCTTTATTTGAATCTTCAACCTCAAACTCCACCTTCTGATGAACTCCCTTTTTTGTACTTTTATTTCCTGCAAGATTTTCAACTTCCTCTTTCTGGCCAAACATAGCAGACTCATTAAAAGTAACATCTCTGCTAATAACAAATTTTTTTGTTCTGTTATTTTTAGTACACCATAATCTATATCCTTTGACACCCGCAGGATACCCAAGAAATATACATTTCATTGCCCTAGGCTCTAATTTACCATCATTAACATGAGCATAAGCAGGACAACCAAATATACGTAAGCCAGAATAATCAGAAGGTTTACCAGACCATACCTCCTGAGGAGTCTTTAAGTCAATTGCAGTAGATGAAGACCTGTTCACCAAATAGGCCGCAGTATTAACTGCTTCAGCCCAGAATTCTTTTGAAAGACCAGCATTTAAACGCATGCACCGAGCACGCTGAAGTAGTGTTTGATTCATTCGTTCAGCAACACCATTCTGTTGTGGTGTATGTCTCACTGTGAGGTGCCTAACTATACCTGCTTCTTTACAGTAATCATCAAATAATGCATTGCAGAACTCCAGTCCATTATTTGTTCTTAGAGTCTTGACTAATTTCCCGGTTCGTTTCTCAACCATAGTCTTCCACTCCTTGAAACGCCCAAACACTTCATCCTTGGACTTCAAAAAATACACCCAGACCTTTCTAGAGTAGTCATCAATAAACGTCACAAAATACCTACTCCTTCCATGGGACTGCACTGGGGAAGGACCCCATAAATCAGAATGAACATATTGCAATATTTCGGTTGAAGTGTGCTTACCGTGACTGAATTTCAGCCTACGTTGTTTACCCATAACACAAGATTCGCAGAACTTTAATTTCCCTATCACCGCTCCACCCAACAGTCCTTGTTTACTCAACACTGCAAGTCCACGCTCACTCATATGTCCCAACCTACAATGCCATAATTTTGTGTTATCAAGATGTTGCTCTAAGGAATGAGATATAGACACCGTTCCCTAAAAGGAATTGTCAAGCATAACATAAATTCCATGTTGTAACTTTCCTTTCATAACAACCAGAGCACCTTTAGAAACTGTAATTTGTCCGTCATTTCCTGAAAAACTGTACCCTTGTTTATCTAAGGTACCAATAGAAATCAGGTTCTTCCGTAAGCCAGGAACATACCAAGCATCAAACATTCTGACCATGCCATCATACATTTTTATCTGTACAGTGCCACTACCTTTTATTCCAAGCTCTTCATCATCACCTAACTTTACACTACCATTCCATTCTTTAAATGAATTGAACAACTTCCTGTTAAAAGTCATGTGATAAGAAGCTCCAGTATCCATGACCCATGTATCAGCAAAACTAGTAGTACTAACAGTCAAAACATCTCCGCCATCTCCTTCATCTGAACTCTCACCAGAGACAGTTGCACTAGAACGAACAACAGCTGCACTGGCGTTACTATTTCTATCTTTCTTCAGTTGTGGACAATTCTTCCTTATGTGCCCCATCTCTTTGCATTTGTAACATCTCACTTTCTTTGACTTTGAAAGTGAATTACTGCGTGTATGACCCTTGCTACTATTTCCTCTCTCCATGCTTCTGCCTCTGTTAACTGTCAGACCTACATCATCCACATTAGAACTAGAGACTACTCTTCTCTTCAATTCTTTAGATTGTAAGCTGTCCTTCACATTGTTGAGAGTAATATTATCCCTTCCATACAACATAGTATCAATAAAATTCTCATATGATTTTGGCAGAGAGCATAACAAAATAATAGCTAGATCGTCATCATCTCTGTAGGTCTAAGATAATTCAGTTAAAATTATCAAGATGATCTCTCACAGACATATTCTCAGACATCTGCAAGGTATAGAGACGTTGCTTCTGATACAATTGTAGGGCCCGATAGTCCACCTGTTGCTCCACCATAGTATGATATTGTCCGCTTTGGGTTAGGCCCGCACGGTTTTGTTTTTGGGCTCCTTCCCAAAAGGCCTCATACTATATGGAATGGTGGACACCCTTATAAACTAGCCAATGTTCCTTCATTTTACAGATGTGGGACTTGGGATGAATCCCAACAGAAAAGTAAGCACAGACTAATCCAAATTCACTGACTCTATTGGTCATAAGTGGAAGTAGTTTGAAACAAACGTGGACATGTTAGAGAAATTTTTCTTAAGCATTTATTTGAGAGAAAAATAGAAAGAAAAATAAAAATAAAAATTTTTATAAACTAAAATTAGCATATACATAAACTAATTTGTAAAAATAATTTTATATTAACTTTTCTAAATTTTAATTTATACATAAATTAATTTTAATTTATAGATCGAAAAATTTATTTTATTTATAAAACGAGTAATTATGAAGAATAGTCTCATACAATTTTATACTATATTCAAAGACTTATGTAGATGGTGAACAAGTCTCTATATTTAACATATTCGTTTAGACTATACATTAAGATAAAAATAATAACTTCAAATCCAACAATATAAAGAATTGTTTTAGTCTTCCAAAAACTTTAATTTATATTTTTTTTCTTATCACCATCTTTTTTTTAAAAAAAATAATAAAATTGACACGATTATTAAATTTGATGATCTTATCGTATTATGTCAATAAAGATGTCACATCATTGATAATTTATTGGGACTAAAAATAAATAAAATAATTTATGAAAATTAAAGTACCATTTTCATGGGTGAAAATTTTCATTTGAGTATTAAAACAATATTAAATTAAAATTAAAGCTTTAATATTAAAATATCCTCCCATTTTATGTACACTTAATATTCTGGCTTTAATATTAAAATATCCTTCCTATTAGATTTTGTATACTTAATATCCTGAAAAACTCGACATTATCAAGTTTATGTAAATTTTTATAGAGTGAAAAATGACCAACACAATTGTCATCTAGGCTTGGCAATCAAATTCTGCCCAACTTGAAGTTAATGAGGAAATCTTGCTTTGATCGAGTTTGAGATCAATTTTTTCCTCTATTGAAGAAATGGGGTAGGGGATGTTGATTGTTGACCCCTCTATCTTACCCTTGCTAGCCTATAACTAACACCAAGGGATAGATTTTAAGCTTTAGAACTTGGAGTATTTCATGTATAGATTAAAGTCTAGTGGATAACCTTCAATTACTGGCATGTGAAGAAAGATAAGATTGGAGTATTTCTTAATCAACATGCTTGGGAAGAAAGGGTGGAGCTTTGTGGAGCCAAAAGGAGAGGAAAGCATATGAGGAGAAGACTTTGATGACAAAGAGGGAACAAAGATAAAGTGAAATAGTATTTTATAATTTAAGTCTTTATTTATTTTAAGGTTAATTTCAAATTTAAATACTTTTATTTTTGCATTTCACTTTTTGTTTTCGTCTTTAATAATTATTTTGTTTTTTTTATCCTCGTAAATTATTGATGATGTGACATGATAATGTCATCAAATTCATTAGCCACATTATCTTTATTATGTCAACACCAGCAGTATGGACAAAAAAAAAATGTTCAAGTTGAAATTTGTAAGGAATAAAATTAGAGAAAAACAAATGCTAAATTATACAAATAATAAATATGTTTAATTTTATTTTTATAGATCACAAATATTCTATATTAAAAACAATCTTATTTAAAATGAGTAAGATTATTATGGTAAAAAAAATTCTCTCTTCGAATATTTAACACAATTATACATATTGGATTCAAATTTGATACTACTAATTATATATATTTAAGTCTTTGAAAAATTAGAATTATTTTTAAGCAACTATAATAAAATTCAATTTTTTTTTAAGTAAAGACTTGAGATCAAGCCTTATAAATAAAAGAATATTGAAAATACATATTCCGTTAAAAGTGATTGGTCATGTTCTCCAAGGGAATTTTTTTTTACATCAATTCTTGAAAGTAAATTAGTTATCAACATATTAATATCATAATTATATTAAAAAAAATGAAACCGAATTGGATAACATTATTTGACATTTCAAAACTGCCAACAGTCACTTAGTAACATTCAAAAGCTGCACTAGGCCAATTTGGCCTATCTCCTGTTGGTGAGCCATGCCTTTTACTAGTTTAGAAATGTGAGACTTTAAGAATTAGTTTAGAAATATCCAACCACAGACACAAGAATCACATTATTCTTTTCATACAGCTAGAGAGCAATTACTAAATACTCATAGCCCAGCATTAATTTGCAACTTTCTAACATATAATACATCTCGATGAATGAGAGACGGTATTCTATACAAGTAAGTAATCCCTGACTCAATTATAAGCAAAATTAGCTAACTTGCTTATTAATTATGAAAGTTAGTGAACATTATTTAATTTTATTAATATCATTTTAAAAAAAGTCCTATATTACCTTTAATTGTAACTTTATATTAGAAATTTTATTATGAGAAAAAATAAAGATTTATATAATACACAGTTTCCTTTAATATGACATCTTTTAGGTAATGATTAAAAATAAATGTATAAGAACCTAGATCCAAAATAGACAATATCATAGTAATGGAGAAACATGTGTGTGTGTGTAAATTCCCATGTCAAACAAGAATAAAAGAGTCATTAAAATATATTTTCAATAAATAAAGAGTATTATAGAGATGATGGTATTAAATAAGATAAAATTAGTTAAAATTTATTTATATCTAGGGCCACCATTTAAATTTTTTTTAAAAAAATTGCTTATATTTTTTTCTGGGAGTAGTATAACTATAGATGAAAAGAATTAAAAAGTTACTCATCTACTTAGGGAAGTCATTACTTGGAATAAGATTAGAAAAACCTAAAGTTAGCATCTTATTGTATGAACCACAGCAACTTATTCCTTCCATGCAATGGATAAGGCATGACTTCTGAGAGCAGGCTTTGTGCATCTTATGCCTGACCCTATCAATAAGCAAAGTCATTCCTATCCTGGGTCCCCTTATTTGTCCTTTAGTTTAGAAGTATAAATTGGTTTGTAACAAACTGAAAGACTATATAGCAAGAATACCAAATGAAATTAGAAGTTATACCACCATCTTCATCTATTCTCATGAATTACATTTTTTATAACTAGGAAAGAAAAGGTCAGAAGAGAAATCAACGTAGGATAAATCAATTGATGTGATGATCATAAGAATAACATCACTCTTTTCATATAGCTCCGAGAGCAATTGGTAATTACACATAGCGTTATTTTGCAACTTTTCTAACATAGAATACATCGGGATGAATGAGTGAATGTATTCTATACAAGGATGTACTGTAACTAAAGATGAAAATGAAATAGAAATCAAAACAATAGAAGACACAAAACTAGGCAGCAAAGGAGGAAAAAACTTATTCTGTTGAGTGATTTATCAACTTGCATTAAATGTCTTCTCATCCTTGGGTTACTGATCCCTGAAAGATTATATGAATTAGCATATGTATGTATGTTTGCCACCTGGTTTCCAAAGACTCTAGCATATATCATCTCACCAAAGATTCCAAATGTGTTGTCTAGTGAACCACCTGTGCTAAGCATTGGTGAGGTATAAGTATAACCGCTTGGAATTGAGTTGAATTGTGGAGAATGATAAGGATTATAGGGATGATAACTTTGAGAAATAGGTTGGTAAACCCTTTCAGTGTTAAATGATCTGGGACCATGAGGTCTTTGGGGTATGACAGTCCCTACTTGATGTGGCTTCCCTTCAGAAGGTACTGTGGTTTGGCCACGGCCATATAATGGAACAAGGGAGGATTGAGTAACTTCTGATTTGCATACAGGACATAGTGGCTTCTGTTGCTCTTCATTTTCCAAAGAGGTACTTTGAAAATGAAGCCATTTGTATATGCAGGGCCAACAATATAGATGACCACAAAGTGTGACCACTGGATCTTGCACACACTCCAGGCAGATGTTGCAGTCAAAGCCACCAGAGGCATTTCTATCAGGCTCTGCAATGATATCGCTGGAAGATTTCAAATTTTCCTTTTGGGGCACAATCTCCTCCATGTGATCTAAGGCCATTTTTTCCTCTTGGTTTTACTATATGTTCTTTTACATGTACTGAACCTGAAATGCACAAGCAGACCATGTATGAATTATGAGTGTCTCATAAGGGATTACAGATTACTTGTACATAGTTTTCATAAATGAAGTTTCTTTAGCATTTTTTTTATCCATCAAAATCAAATTCAAAACCGAGAGATTTACAACAACTCAGGCACCCTGCTGAACTAACTAAACTAGACTCCCTTGGTTGATGTTTTGTTAAGATGAGGGGGGTTAAATTTTAAAAGCACTCAAAACTAAGGTTCTAATAAAAAATGTCAACCCTGTGGCTTGTGGTTGACAATGATGGTTTGGCAGAGAAATTTAAGTCTGTATGTACCATGGACGAAAACTATATCAACTTTAAGCCTTCTCCACATCTAACATACACTCACTGTTTCTCACAATTAATGAATGTGGAATATGTAAATAAAAAAGACACCAAAAATTAATAAAGTGAGATATCAACCAACCAAATGAAGAGCAGTGTTTTCATAAACTATAGGTTAGGAGTTATGGTCTCCTGGCCAGCCATTTTAGTTATAATTTTCCATAAAAAATATCATTATTTGTAATATAAAAAATCCAGAGTCTTCGGATCAAATCAAAAGGTTTACACAATATTCACAGAAATTTGGAAACTACCTTCTATATAGAGTGATAATTATTTCAGTTGGCTAGGAATTGCTCAGTTAGTTGGGGTGGGATCGACTATGGCTAGGGTAGACAAGTTCAAGTTGGCAATCACTCCTTAACTACCAAAAATTAATGTTTCTTGAGTAATTGTATTGAAAAAAGTTAAATTCACATAAATGTATTTTAGTGTCAGAAATAGAATCAAATTCAAATTTGGGAAAAACCAAGCGATTCAACTCTAACCACTTTTCGTATTAGATGCAAAAAATGATGCATGGAGAATACCTTATACTCAGCGACTCTACTGTGAATACAAAGTCTGTGTATTCTGTTTTATTTCTTCAGATTAGTCGAAAACAGAATTGGATTTTATCGTCTAATACTGTTATTAAATAACAAAACATGGTGATGTCGGAGAAAGAAATACACAATTTTTGACAAACATAATTAGCATGTAGTACAACCAATCATGATGAGCTCTTATTTGATAGAAATCAAATAAAAATTGTATTTTCCTCTCTCCAACAAACCATATTATGTTATCCAAATCTGTTAATAACTTTGCGTTTAATCTCAGGTCCTCCCTTTGGAGGAGACGAAAAAAAAAGGTTTTCGGTAATAAAGACTTAAGTCTAGAATCACTTCCTGTCAATAATTGCATGAAAAATCACAGTTACAGTTACAAACATCAAATACATTAGTTGCCCACCTAATTTTTTTCTTTATTTGACAGATCAGAGTGATTGCAGGCAAAGCTCATCAAACTGCATAATTAAAGTATTACTAGTAAATAGTTTATGCACCAAATAGATTGTGTAAAGTACATCTTCCTTAATTACATATTTTCATATGGTAAGTTCTTTTAGCTTAACAATTAGCACCCTAAAAGTCATATTATTTCATCATTAAAAATATATTACATTTACCACATCAAGGTTTAAACCTCACATTAATTATGGAGGGAGGTTGAGATGATTTGACTTTTGTAATTGTTGTAATTTCGATAGATAAAAAATTCTCACCTTATCCATACTATCCCAACCCTAAGTCATATCTAACGTGAATTCTGATTGGTGAACAATTTTTACATAAAAATTAAACTCAAACTATTTTCAAGAAAAAGGCTAGCTAGAGAAAATGTAGTCAATGCAATTTACTAACAATAACACTAATTAAATTAGACTACTACATGAGAGATAGTTATCAGGCAAAGAAAAGAGGTTCCTTCAATTGAAACAAGCAAGTCGATTTCATAATGTTTCTCAAAGCAGAAGACAAGTAGGAAAGACAGAGAAATCCATATCCACAATCTCAGGAAAGTCATGCATCATGTACAAAAGAGAGTAAAAAAAGGGGGGGGGGGGGGGGGAATCTGAAATCCACCGTCAATCACCAAGAACAACAAATTAACAGTATGTTTGATCCTCTTCTCACTTCTTCGTTTCAACAACTGTTTTCTAAATCAATTTTCGCAGAAAATAAACACACTTCACAACAATAGAAGTCCAGAACACCCTCAATATTTTTCTTTCAGATCTGCTGTGAGAGAAAACAAAATTAAACCATTACGGAACTATGTAATATGGTGGCGTGTGTGGAACATAAAAGTGAGAGACAAAAGAATTTATTTTTTAATTTATCAATTGGAAACGTACTAAACCAGGATCTCCATTCTCCAAACAGAGTATTGATAATCCTTGCGTAAAATTAAAGCGCACCCATTAAAGACGAAGCAGTTCCTCACAAGAAGCAAAATAAACAACATAAAAAAAAAAAAAACAAAAAAAAAACGTTTTTGATGAAAAAATTCAACACCCAGATGAACATAAGAAGCTTTTCACACATAGAGAAGGTGAGTGAAGGAAAATAAAAACGAAACTGCATGACCCGTGTTTTTACTTAAGAGAAAGAAAGGTGTTGGAATACTTACGAATGAGTAGAGAAGGGAAGAGTTTGCGTGTGGAGAGTGCAATTATGACTGCGAGGGCGTAAGAAGGTTGGAAGCTCAATAGAAAAGAAGGAAAGTTTAGTTGAAGGTTGGAGATAGAAACAGAAAGAAGAGAAGAGAAGAAGAATTGAAGTAGGAGGAAAAGAAACGTTGGAATTTATAGTACAATAATTGTCTCTTTAATTAATTGCGTATTCTATGAATTCGGCCGCGAAAAGACACAACTGTTCGCAAATTCCTCTCCGCACGTTCTTTAAATTATTGTTTTTAATTCTTATAATTTTTAAAAATTTTATTTTAGTCATTTAGATCACTAATAATATATTTAAAAATGATTAATTAAGACAATTATGTAATATTAACTAGATTTAGTGTAATATTTTTACTAATAGAAATACCGATAAGTAAATTTTATACAATAATATTTGATAAATTTCTTAACAAAATTTGAATATAAAGATTAAAATAAGTTTTTTTTGAAATTATAGAAACTAAAAATAACAATTTTAAATTTGAGGGACCAAAAACAAATTTATCCTAAATTTAAGGGACTAAAAACATATTTAAGTTTATTAAAAAATATAAAACTTAGTTACTTTTATATTTTATTTAATAATTCTTTTTCTTAATTTTGTAATTTTTAATAAATTTTAATAAAAAGAAAGTGTGTATAAGAAGAATGTGATATTAGCATTCTTTAAGTATTTATTAAAAAATATTAAAAAAAAATCAATATCACATATTATTTAAAAAAAATTAATTTTTTAATTTTTAATAAATTATAATTGATATTAAAATGTATAATAAGAAAAATGTCTCGTTAATATTTATCCAATGAAATAAGTCTTGTTATGAAAAATAAAAATAAGTATGTCTGTTAAAAAATTATTTTAGGTTTTTTTCCTAAAATTAATGTTTTACAGATTTAACACTTTACTAAAGATTTTTCTCACAGGTACCTCTCTTAACAATCACATTTAATCCTACAATTACTCTTATTTCTTCCTTTTCAAAACTTTGAGTGTTTTAGTCTTTAATTTTTATTCCAAAGTAATTAATGTTTTATAAATTTCAAATTTCAATAATTTCAAGTCGCAAAATATAATATAAATATTAATTGAGATTATTTTTAACTATGCTTGACGGACAAGAAATTTTTCTATCAGAGAGAACACTTGAGACGGTGAAGTGTGATAATTTGACCCTTAATTTTTAAATTTAATTTATAACAAAATATATTAGAAATTAATTTCACGTTCAGGTTGTATTAGAAATTACTTTTATACAAATATCTAAAATCATTTATGTCTGTGTGCCCCATTCTACCTATCCAAGTAATGGGTTTGGTCCTTGTAAGTTTTTTCCACCTTTTTAATGCGTGTTAATTAGGGGTGAGCATTAAACCGACACCCGAATCGAACTCGAAAAACCCGAAAAAAAATATTGCTTTTGGGTGGGTTCGGACGGGTCTTATAGATAAATCGGGTTAAAATTTTGATTTTATACGGGTTATATTGGGCGGGTTCGGTTTTGAATTTTTAAATCTGCTAAAAACCGAATCCAACCGAAAATGAGATAAGTTTAAATTTTTATTACTTTTGTATAACTAAACAACAATGGTCCAAATTTAAAAGTCTTTATTTCAAGTATAATATAGCCATCAATTTGTAACTTATTTTTTTTCCTTTTTCTCATAACTTAGATATTTATTTTGTCTTCTCCTTCCTCATTCAACTTCTCAACACACTAGTCCATTTTTAGAGTTATCTTTTTGCTCCTTTCTTTGTCTTTCTTTTCCATCTTCTTATCTCCATTTTGAGTACATTTTGTGTGACTGTGATTTCTTATGGTTTTGTAATCTAACTTTATATTTCTTTTCCATGTAACAACTATGAATTTTGTTATCTTTTATTTTTGCTTCTTTAGTTTGTAAATGTTTCAACTACGAATCTATTTACACCATCTATTGTCACTTTCATTCTATTTTTATACACTATTTTAAAAATATTTTTTATCGTTTTAAGCTTCATCTTCGTTAAGATAAATTGGTCTACAAAAAAATTCAAACCCGATTATACCCACCCGCTTAAATCCGAATCCGTTTCAACCCGAACCGACTCAAATCGAAAGCTCAGTCAGTCGGATATGGGTCACATTTTTTCAAAGTCGATTTACAACGGGTTGGACATTTTTCACCCGAACCCGACCAAACCTACCCGTTGCTCACACCTAGTGTTAATAGTAAATTATCTTTAGTTCATAATTAGAAATTAATTTTCATAGAAAATATTGGAGTAAAATTGTCATTCGTAACAAAATCTTACTCATACATATAACTTGAAAACGCTTTCATGGAAGAAATTAACTATCTTGCATTAGAATGTTTTTAATATAATTGAAATCACCTGTAACCAAATTTTGTTCCCCTTCCGTGTTCCTTCAATCATGATATGTCATGTCAATTCAAAAATTGCATTTTAAATTCTCACATTTTAATGTCATCAAATCCATCCACGAATTTTTTAAAACATTTAAATTTATACAATCAATAAAAGTATAAAATAATTAAATAATTTTATCATTCCACATTTCAAAATTATAAAACATTAAAATATAATATGTTAAATATTTTTAAAATTTCAAATACAAAATTCTCACATAATTTTATAAATATTTCAAGAATATATAGCTAAATGTATGTCCACGCGTCAATTAGTGAATGACTAGTAATAGTAAAAGATAAAGTTGAATGAACACTTGTCTTATCCGAAGTGGATGGATAACATTCTCTTACGTGGCGCCACATAGCACTCACGACAAATCTCTGCGCGACTGAAACAAGTTATTTTTTAATGATTTCTTAAAAGTCATTTTTAATATTTTCAATCGTCTAACCAGTGAAGAATTCAAAAACTTTAGACAAAAACATAATATTTATTCATATATTTTAATATTAAAAATTTTATATATAATTTTTAAAAGTATAAATATATATTATAAATTTTTATATTTACAATTATAATTAAAGATGAAAATAAATTAGATCAGATTAAGTTATATTATAATTTAGTAAATTTGAACCTAATTTTCTTTAAAAATACATATTTTAAATCTGACTTATTTATTTATCATAAACATTTTTTTAAATATTTGATTAGAATTACAATCCTAAAGAGTTACTTTATAACAATTTAACACTAATAAAAATATAAAAATAAATATATTAAATTTTATAAAAATTAAGTTTAATTTATTTATGATATAAACATATTTTTAATATATAATATAAATTTAGATGATAATTTATTTTAAAATATATTTTATAATAAAAAATTTTAAGTAAAACATAAATCTTTTGATATTTTTTATTTTGATTTTTTTAATCAATGTATACAATAAATAAAAAGTACAAAATGTAAATATGCATGTTATAAATTTTATTTTATCAAAAATTAATTTTTTAATATATTACATTATAATATATGAGTATTAATGTGTGTATACATATATATTATAATTAAACTTTTTAAAAAAATTTGATTCGTTATTAAGAAGTATTTTTTATTATATATGAGAATTAATTTTCTTTGAAAGTTTAATATATGTCAAATAAATGAACATCTCTTCCAAATTTATATTTTATACATATGATAATTTAAACATATATATTTATTTTATTAGAAAATAACTTTTTTTTAAAATATATTATTTTTTGGATAAAAATAGTATATGTGTATTAAATGGTAGTGGGGGCACTTGTCCCCACTATAACATTAATAGATCCGTCCCTGCGTCTAAGACAATTTTTTTAAAAAAAATTGAAAGTCTTTTTTATAAGATATTTTATAATTTTTATGAAATTTTAATTTTAATTTTCATGTTATGTTTATATTAAAGATAGGGAGAATATGTGTTTCTCTCTCTTACCTTTTGAACACTTCAATTGTCATTTATCAATATTGATAATTTTCTTATTTCTGATGAGAATTTAGTAATAAGTAAAGAAGATAAAATTGATTAATTATAATTTTATTTTATATACCTAATAAAATCAAGTAATATAAATATTTATGTTGGTTTGCGTGATTCATTTTTAAAAATATCTTATAATAAGGTCTAGTGTAATGACTCGCCATGGTCCCTATTCCTAGTGGCATCGCACTACTACTATTGGACTAAGAGAATATTAAAACTAGATAACTCATACACACATGTATATATAAAAATAATAATAACTGTGTTTCTAAGTATAAAATATAACACTATATATGTACAGTCATTCAAAATAATAAACCCATAGTGTCGGTCAAGCACAAACAACAGTTACCCAAGAAGGTAACTTTGACACTAGGACAAAACTCCTCATCTCGCAGCGATCACCTCAACTTCAAGCTAGCCCTGACCTGCTCCCATACAAAGTATGATCATCGCAATCCAACCACATGGAAACAGAAGGGTAAGCTAGAGTTCAAAAAGCAATTATACAAGTACAGAATAAAATATATACTACAAAATGCATCCAAATCGAGTTCCAAAGAGGCTCCCATCTCCAATCAATCATCAATTCATCAAACATGAAGTCAACACCACACATTTCATCATACTAGAAATCATGAAGTAATGACAACTCATGACAGATATCAATGCATATAAATCATCTAATGCGTCGTCACGCATACACATAGGAGATCTCCCTAATAACAGAGCAATATAAGTGACATCTCAATCCTACCGAAACCATACCAATCGTTTTCACGCCCAATGCGCCCGCTCGGTCACAACTAAACATGATATATATCCTCACTCGGATTTACTCGAATGATATCATTTGCATAATTGGAAGTCCAGTTTCACCGTCAGGTATAACACAGCTCGGTACAAGCTTACTACGACCTTTACATGCATTACCAAGTCACTTGTGGAGTTCGCCCACTGACTATCCACAAGGAACCATGCACCTTCCTCAGTACTTGGTTAAGGGAATAACCCTCGACCTCATACCCCGCTCCAACACTAGCTAAGGACTTAAAGGAGATTCACCCAAACTAGTGGCCTACCTGAGCACCACTCTCACCCAAAACTAGTGGTCTATCTAAGCATCACTCTCATTTATATCAGTGGCCTATCCAAGCACCACTCTCAAGAGACTCTATATGAGCTCTTCCAGTTCGAAAATATTTCCCTCTCCTCAAGTCCTAGGCTAGACACATGCCATAAGGCATCACATGCAATCATGCATCATACATCATGGTCAATCCACCATCACGATCAATATCATCCTCATATGAACATATACACATGTCATATCATATTTAAACATTCATAAATATCATTACCAAGCATACATATGAATCATACACCACCATACATCATATATCATACATACATGATCAAAACTTTAACTTTAAACATGCATAAACATCATTTTCAATCCAAAAACATCATATCCACTCACGCCCGGCGCAACCAAATCATGCTCAGCCTAACATCCAACCCAAAAGCTCTAAGGCTCATCCACGGCTGGCGTGCTCAACTTGCGCTCGAGCCAAACCCAACCCGAGAGTCCTAAAACTCATCCACACCCGACGTGGAATCCCTACGCCCAGCATCCTTGAAACAGAGACTTAGAGGAGTCTCCATGCCCGGCACACTCACCCTGCGCCTAACACCACATAAGTAAAACAACAAACAGGTCCACTATCTAATATCATGCCCGGCATGGTTCTCCTCACGCTCAGTGTGACTCATCCAGAGACCTCCTCTCAATTCGCGCCTGGCGTGAATTTGAAATGGTTTCCTTTGATGAGCACACGCCCGATGCCAAGAACTGCGCCCGGTGCAAATTTAAACAACAGCCTCCAAAACTTCAAAATTTTCCTCCAACACTTGAAAATCAGCAAATCCAACCACATGCAAACCAAGAAATACAATGCATAGGCTCCATACAACTCGAAAGCAAACTTAGATTCAACATGCACCCATCCGATGCATTAACCACAAATTCTCCAAATTCATGCATCAATTGAGTTCCTAAACTCATATGCAACCAAACAACATACATTCTAGCTTCCCTGACCTGAAGATTGACTCAAAATGGTCAAGAATTGAGAAGAAGAAGAATTGTCTCCCGAAGCTCAACCCGCGGACTTCAATCCACCAATAGCAAGCTTCCTAGCCTGAATTCCAAGAGAAGATAGAATAGATTAGTAATCTAGAAGAGAAAATGAATCAGACAGAGAAATTTGGGAGAGAAAGGAGCTCACGAACCCAGAGTCCTTCTCTCTAAAACTTATCTCTAAGTTTCCTTGAGAATGAACTTATGAAGTCTCTTTCTTAGAGAAACCCTTATATACTCTTCTCTCTAGAGTCAATTAAACTCTGTAATCTACTCACTACGTTACATTTAGAAGGAGTATAATTTTTTTGACTGAACAATATAAATAACTAGTATTTTAGTTATGCAATACATGAATTAAATATTTATTATATAACTAAAATTTTAAATAATTATACATATAAATAAATACTATGTCTGGATATATAAATTATTTTTAAGATTTAAATAAATAGATATTTTTAAATATATAAATTATATTTTAGATTTATATAAATAGTTTATATTGTAGCATAAGATTATTTATATTTATTAATTTATTTTAAAAATATTAAAATTTAATTCATAAATAATTATAATAAATAAAAAAGTTAGATTTAAAATTTTAAAAAAAATATCTAAAAATTCTTCTATTAAAAAAAATCCTGAAAAATGTTCTCACACCGTGATTTGTATTTTATCTATAATATAAGGGTTGATTTTAAATATTTATACTATATAAAGGAAATATCACTTTTTGATTTTCACTTTCCTTAAAACTCATTTATCATTTAACTTATTTATGTACATTTGTTTAAACTATTTTTATTTCTTCCCCTATTTGTCATTCTAGCCTCTCTTTCAATAATTGCATATTATATTTTTTAATAACAACTAATATTGGATAATTGTCTGTTTCGACTAATTAAAATTACTACCATATAATTTTGGTAACTTCTGTTATATTTATTTATTTTTAAATAAATTAAGTAAATATGTAGAGGTAGGGGTGTGCATCAGTCGGTTTTGAAGTAGAAAATCTTCATCCAATGCAAGCTGAGTAACAATTTTTCTGGATTAACCTCAACTATTTGATCTTTTCGGTTTATGTGAGTTTCATATGCAACAAATTACAAGTTTGTCAGTTGGGTACTATCAGATTGATGTTTCCAAAATCTTCAATGCTCAATTAATATCACCAAGACAAAACTCTCATAGTGTGTTTAGATGAGGAATTTATATAAGGTAAAATTCATTTATTTGAAGAATTTCAAATTTTTTGAGGTGAAATGCTTTGTTTGGATAAGAAATTTACAAAGAATTTGAAATCCAAGCATTTGTGAAATTCCTTAAAATAGTATATTTTCAAATTCTCCCAAAAGTGAGAGAATTTGAAATTCCTCATATTTGTTTTTCTTATTTCACCTATATATTTTATCTTATCTCTTCATTCTTTTAATTATTGGATATTAAAAAATATTTTTAAAATTATTAAATATTATCTTATATTAAATTTTAAAATTATTAAATATTATCTAATATTAATTTTTAAAATTATTAAATATTTAAAAATGAATTAATATTTATTTGTATAAAATTTAATTTAAAAATTTCAACATATAAATATATTTTTAAAATCAATTTTATTATGATGGAATCAAATTATCATATTCAACCTAATAATTTAAAATTTAAGAAATTTGAATTGACTCATCCAAACAAAATATTTTAAAAATAATAGAAATTGAAATCAAAGTAATTCAAATACTAAGAATTTAAAATTCCTTAAATTTATAAAATTCTTCATTCAAACACACTATCAATGATTTCTAACTGCATAAACAAACAACACAGTGCCACTAATTTGTATTTTGGTCCATTCTATTACAATGTCTTTGTCAATGGTGTTTGGATTTGTTGGAAATTAGGGTGGCTGGAAATTTGGAGGTGGGGTGGGGGAAGAGTGGAGATAAGGTAGAAAGTTGCTTGGCATTGAGAAAAGATAATGGTTATTATTTTAACATACATAACCTATAAATATCAAAAATAACAAATTTGATTATTACAAATTTTAATTTTGGTAAATGATATTCACATAGTTTAAGTTAGTAATTAGTTATCATATATTTTAAATTTTTTAAAAAAATTATTAATAAAATGTAACACTAAATTTTAGATTTTTTAATAATATTTCACAATAGAAATTTAAAAAGAATAAACTAAACAATTTTTTTTAAAAAATTATAAAAACTTTTTATAAAATTTTAAAGAAGTTTTATAAAATTCAAATAACGATCATTATTATAATAAAAAGATAATAATTTAAGTAAATATTTTTTAATAATAAAACATAATAAAAAAAACAATATATTTTATTCCCATTGGGTAAAATATATTTTTAAAACAATATCATCAAGTTTAAAATTATAACTAATACAAATAATTACATATCAATTAAAATTTGAATTACTTTTATTGCATTTTACTATCACCATGACTTCTTGATCATATATAATTTCTAAAAGCATAATTAAAATACACTATAAAATTTAATGGTCATTTAAACTATTTATTTTAACATACATAACTCCTAAATATAAAAAAATAATAATAATAAATTTGATTCTTACAAACTTTAATTTTCATAAATGACATGAATATATTTTTATTATTCATTAGTTGTCATATATTTTAAATATCTCCAAAAAGATTGAATTAATAAAATGTGGCACTTAAGTTTAGATTTTCTTTTATAACATTTCACAACAAAAATTTAAAAGAAAATATCCTAAACAAATCTTACAAAATAAATTTACAAAGTCTTTCTATAAAATTTTAAAGAAATTTTATGAAGTTAAAAATAGTCTTTATTATAATAAAATGGTAACAATTTAAGTAATTTTTTTTCTCAATAAAACATAAAAAGTAATATTTGTTGTCTTCATTAAGTAAAGTACATTTTTAAAATAATATAATCAAATTTAAAATTATAATTAATATAAATAATTACATATTAATTAAAATTTGAATTATCATCATTCCATTTTAATATCACCATAACTTCTTGATTATATATGATTTTTAAAAATATAATTAAGATATAGTATAAAAGTTAATGGTCATTTAAACTATTATTTTAACGTACATAACCTATAAATATAAAAAAAATAAGAATAAATTTGATTGTTACAAACTTTAATTTTTAATAAATGACATTAATATGTTTTAAATTAGTGATTAGTTGTCATATTTTAGATTGGTTGTCATATATATTAAATTTTTTTGAAAATTTTGTATTAATAAAATGTTACACCTAAGTTTTGATTTTTTTTATAACATTTCATAACAGATATTTAAAAACAATAAACTAAATAAAATGTTACAAATAAAAATTATATAAACTTTATATAAAGTTTTGAAGAAGTTTTATAAATTTATAGAACGGTCATTATTATAATAAAAAGGTAATTATTTAAGTAAATATTTTTTTGAAACAATAAAACATAAAATGTAATATATTTTGTTTTCATTCGGTAAAATTCATTTTTAAAACATCATCATCAAATTTAAAATTATAATTAATAAAAATAATTATGTATCAATTAAATTTTGAATTACTTTTATTACATTCTACTCTATCATCCCCATAACGTCCTGATCATATATAATTTCTAAAAATATAATTAAGATACACTATAAATGATGATCATTTAAACTAATTATTTAACGTACATAACTTATAAATATCAAAAATAATAAATTTTATTATTATAAACTTTAATTTTGGTAAATGACATTAATATATTTTAAATTAATGATTAATTTTCATTTATTTTATATTAGTTTTCATATATTTTAAATTTCACCAAAAAATTGAATTAATAAATATGATATTTAAATTTATATTTTTTAATAACATATCACAACAAAAAATTAAAAAAATTACAATAAACCGAATTTTACACAAAAAATTATTAAAAAAAAATTACAAATGGACAACATTAAATTAATTAATAATATCAATGTATAATTTCATCTAGAAATGTTAAAGATTACGTATCATACAAATTAAAATTTAATTTTTATAATTCTAAAAAATCTTATAAATTTCTAAACATGTGATTTTAACTTTTGATTTGTCATTTTGAATTTTGACAAAATAATATTCTTTTTTTTTTCTTTCAAAATCAAGTCTAAATCCACAAAGTATAAAATATACTAAAAGAATCAAAAATCAATTCATAAATCAAAATTCATAAGGGTGCATACTTATCAAATATAAAAGGAATTAACACATAAATGCAAATCAACCATAAAATACATAAAATATGCAAAATAAGTCATCATTGATAGGATAATATTACATTTAATATTAATACATACATCACTAAAATGTCTAAGTTTCCATTTCATAGCAATAACATTCAACCCAAAAATACACGTGTTTTGATTTCTAAATAAAATCAACAAAAGATACAAAGACGATTAACATATATCTTACATTGTTGGTCTTCTATTTCAATACCAAAATAAAAAACTAACCAACAATCACTAAACAACAATCCTAAGCAACAAAACATCATTGTTCCAAATATTTCAATAGTTTCATTCATAGGGTTCTAACTTCACAGATTTCAACTTGATCCTTATTCTACGAGCACTTGCACAATCAACTTCAACTTTAACTTTCCCTTTTTTGCAATCATTTTTCACATGATTATCTGGATCATCCTCAACTAATGAAACAAATGTTCTGACACCCTTTACCCCACATTCATAATTACACAATAAATAGAAATAATTAAAATATTTTATAAATAAAAGAAAAATCTCAAATATCTTACGTAGAGGATTCACATTCACAAACTTATAGACAATATCTCCAATCTGGAAATTACAAAAGAAAGAAATTGAGGATTTCAAAATAGTTAAATAGAAACAACATCCTAAACTAGTCCTAACTACGCCTCAATGTCACATATCTTATCAGAGCACGCCCAACTGAAACTTAAGCTTCATCACCAATATCCTCATGTTGATGGTCATCTATAACACAGTAGAAGGCACACATAGAACAAACAGAGGAGTGAGAAACATCTCACTCAAGTTAAGGTGTAAAGATAACGGTCAGGCAACACACACAAATCATAACAAAGCACAGCACAAAGCACAGCACAAAACACACATTAATCAAACACAACTCAAGTCATACATATTAGTAACATATACAGAGTCACCCATTATGCAATGATGTCATGGACTCAACTCACAAATGCATGCATGTGGCGCCAATCATATATCACATATCACTGGTGTGCTGCCTAAACAACACACCTAAGGTAGTCTAGGAATACATGTAGGGAGTTGCCCATACACTCTCAACTAGAAGGGTGTACTACTAGGGTTTGGTCGGGATAGCGAAGCTGCGCAAGTTACGTCTCGTGCTCACAAATGGGCGGAATCGAGACATTTAAACTGCACTATCCCCTAGGACTCCCCCAAGCTGTTACACAAGGAGGGCCTTCCCTAACGATGTACTCTACATCGTACATATCACATAGATGCACATGATGCATGTTACACACCCACACTTCATTGACTTATCATTTCACTTGTCATAGTTTCTCATATATCATGTCTCATTGTCTCATATCATCATGTCTCGTGTCTCATATTCACTTTTCACATTGTCTCATCATATTCACATAGTCTTATACAAGAAACTTCTCATAGGCATATACATCAGAATAACACATAAACCATAACAGGAAATTATCCAACATCATACATATTCAATTCGCAATTCATATAACATACGAAGCATAAAGGTCATAAACCTAACTTCATGATTTCACACTTTTTTTTACAATTAGCCAGGTAATATAATATTTTAATAGGTCAAAACACTCCAAATGTTACCCAAAACACAAAACCATCATCAATTTTACATATAATGTCTTAAAATTCATCCAAAGATCATATCCCTAATTTCACTTCATAGGGTTTATCACAGGAACCCACAGAGTACTCTAATTCATATCAAAACTTGTCTGTTTTCAAAATTAAACACATACTTACATGTTATGTACCACCATGAACCATCCTCAAATACAGTCAACACATTACCCAAAACAACAAATATACCTCCCTATCAGTAAAAATAAAGAAAAAAATCAAAACAATTAAAAATTTTAAAAATTAATTGAATCATCATATATTATTGAGTGACAATATCATGATCATCTTCTCACAGACTTGCAGCTCATCAATCAGGAATTGCATACGTAAAAACACATCAATCATAATAACAATGTGTACTATGTCAAATATCAAATAACCTACCATAATTTTAGGTAATATAAACCTAACTCCAAAATCAAAGAGGCATTACACATCCACATTTTCGAGTTTGAAGACCTTATTCCCCAAAACACGACAAAATTTGGCTAACAAACTAACCTAACAACAACAAATACACTCAATACACGCATGCATCACACCTAACCCAACCAATGTACTAAATAAAAAAATGCCTACGGATCCTGCACATTTCATGAAAAATCAAATAGGGAAAAAATAAAACACAAACATAAAGAAGGAAAAATTAAAAAGGGAAAATCTCAAAAAAATAATCAAATCTCAAATAGAAAATATGAAAAATCGTATTTTCACATTCATATTAAGCATTGCTTCTCCTTACAATTATTAATATCAATGAACGGAAGTCAAGGCCACTGAAAAATGCATTGGACATCAAAGGACATAGGGCCACCAAAAGACGCATTGCACGTTGTGAGACCCCCTTCTGATTTTTCTTCTTTTCTTCCACAAGGCCCTACCCTCTCCCTCTCATTTTTGAACTGAACCCTTCTTTTCCCCTTCGTTTGAACTCAAGGTGGTGGTGCTGGGTTGTGAGGTGTGCTAGCTGGTATTGGGTTCCCCTCTCCTTCCTCATGCATTCAAGCTCCCTAGTTTACTCTTCTCTTCCGCTCAAGCTTTCCGGAGCTCGGAATTTTCACCTGAGGTAAGGGAAGCTAGTATTTTTGTTTCTTTTTCGCTGTTCTTGACTGTGGACGAGTTTTATAAACTCATTAGATGCTTGTTGGTGTCTGATTCATGGCTGGAATTGAAAGAAAGCTTGTTTTCTTTGGGGTTTCGGGGTTGTTGAGAAATTTTGGGGAAAATCTTTGAATTGTTGTTGCATGTTGAAAAAGGTGGTATTTTTGGACTCTTGGATGATATTGTGGTAATTCGAACCAATTGCATGTGGAGTTTCTGGTTGTTTTGCAGATTGTTTGAAGAATTTTTTTGAAAATGGTTGGCTGCTGCTGAGCTTCGCGCTGAGCTTCGCGCTGAGCGCGGTTCTTCGTGCTGAGCGCGGTTCTTCGTGCTGAGCGCGGTTCTTCGCGCTGAGCGCGTGGTCACCAGGAGACCCCATTTGGCCAAGCTCGCCGAGCGCAATGATGAATGCGTTGGGCGCGCTTGGAGATGTGGGTCTCTGGCTGGCCCACGCTGGGCGTGACCTGGACCGCGTTGGGCGCGATACTAGTTGTGGCAGGTTTTGGGTGTCTTGTCGGGCGCTGAGCGCGCCCCTTGTCGCGCTGGGCGTGAGACTCCTTAGGAGTCTCTGCCTTGTGGGCGCTAAGCGCAAAATGAAGTGTGCTGGGCGCGAGACCAAGGGAGGTCTCTGCCTTCCCCGCGCTGGGCGCGGGTTTAGGTACGCCGGGCGCGTGAGACTCCTCTAAGTCTCTACCTGGCCAGCGCTGGGCGCAATAGCCATGGCGCCAAGCGTGAGAGAGCTTTGAGTTCTCTGGCTGAGTCCCGCTGGGCGCGGGCACACCTGCGCTAGGCGCGCTGGTCCCCTGGTGCTCTCTGGTTGCGCTGCGCTGGGCGCAACCACGTGTGCGCCAGGCGCGGAGATGAGACTGTTATGTATGATGTTTCATGTTGAGTTGAATGGAAATGGAAGGTTATGAAATGATGACTAGTAGATAAGTTGTTGTTGACATTGAGTTGTATCTGGTGAATGTGTTGAGAAGTGGTGTTATGTTGTAGATGATATGTTGAACTGTGGAGTTGATATGCTGAGCTGTACATTTGTGTTGTGTTGTAAGTTGTTGTGTTGAGATGTATAAGTTGAGTTGTGTTGGAATGTTGGTGTGAGTTGTTGTAGGCCGCAAGGCTGAGTTGTTGTAGGCCGAAAGGCTGAATTGTTGTAGGAGATTTCCGAGTTGATATGCGTGACGACGCATTGTATGCTTATTGATGATAATGTTAAAAACCGAGGGAATGTATGTTGATGAAGTGTAAATAGTCGTGGTTGTTTATATTTTCTTAAAAATCTTTCTATATGTTGTTTCTTTATGCTAGCTTACCCTTTGTGTTTCCATGTGGTTGGACTGCTATGATCGTACTATGTACGGGAGCAGAGCAGGGATAGGAGGTGGATAGCGATGAGTCGGCAGCTGATAGATGGAGCTGACTTCTATGGATGTTTTGTTTGTTTTAGTCACTTGACATAGTGACTTCTGATGTAATTCTTGTTTTGCATGCCCTAACTCTAGTCGAACTCGGGACATATGTATATATTTATATTCTAGACTCTATATTTATGTACTCGTTCTATTCTGTCTAGTGTTTCCGGTATGCTGTGATTGAAGTGTAGCGGCCTGTCGGGTCGTTACACACGTCACCGAAGGACGCATCGCATCCTCCACCAACGCAAACCCTAGACTAGAAGTAAAACCTTTGAGCAACACCAAGGAACCAAAGGAAATTGAAGTGCAAAAGAAAAAATCGGGTAGAAAACCCTTTTAGGTAAGAAAATCATATACGAAGCCAGATGCATTAAAATAGAACAACGTAAAAAAAAGGATACCATTTCAAATTTCCAACGAATCAACACCAAGAAATCAAACAATTTGAAGTGTAAAAGCAAAAACCGGGTACAAAATCATAAAATCAAAGAAAAAGGCAGATGCATTAAAAGAGTGTAGCACAAAAAAAGGATTCGTTTTAGATTTAAAAAAAAATTATTGTATAAAATAAAGAAATACTCAATGTACAAAAATAACCCTTAATAAATAGAAAATACCAGAAAAGTCCCTGAACAATAAACTATAATGATTTTAAAAATTCTTGATTATATGTTGTATTTGATTATCAACAACTACAAGTAATTTATTTTTATAAGTTTGGATTGCATATTGTTGTTCTTTTTGGTGACTTTATATATATTTTTTGTGTTCTATTTTTGGTTACCTTGTATACATGTTTGATTCTATTTTGGGTGGCCTGGTATTTATGTTTGCTCTTATGCCATTTTGTAATAATTTTACTATTTCTAAGTATAATCACTAGTTTTGAGTATAATTTTTTTTATATTCATAATTTATTATTAACTCTAACTTTTTATACATTTACTTATAATTAACATTAAATATAACAATCGCTTAAAATAAATAATATCTTTCAAATCAAAAATGAATTGATGGTAGAATTAATTAAAATAATCAATTTAATTACTTCTTTTAATTTTGATAATTTGTCTATTTCTTAAATAAAGATTAGAAGTAATATATTGTGAATGATATTGTGTAGCCCACGACAGGAGTAAATAACCGTAATTGGATTTATGCTAGAGTACGTACTTTACAGGCCTAGAATCTAAAAAAAAAACACATTTTATTAGTTTCTATAATTTTTTTGATATAATTAAATTTTGTGTTCATTTTTGAGTAATAAAAAAAAAGGTTATAAGTGTGTATTGGATGTGAATCACAGTCAAATTGACTAGGGATTCTTCGCAGTAAGTAATGTGCATTTTTTTTTTTTTTTTTTACTTTAACAACTTAAAATAGTTATCTTTTAATTATGATCCAATGTTATTTAATGTTAAATTATTGTTTGTTGCAAATATTTGCATACTCCGAGTCACTTGCTGAAGAGAAAATTGAATAAATTCTCCATGAGTGAGCAATTTTTTTTTTTACAAATTAGGAATACATCATATGATGTTTTTGGCAGCTTAGAACTGTTTTTTTAGGTGGTTTTTAGCATTAGTTATTTTTTTTGCTATTAATTCTACATGAAATATATATATATATATATATATATATATATATATATATATATATATATATATATATATATATATTCAGAATGGATTTTTAGATACTTTACAAATGTTTAAAGTAGTTTAGAATTATTTAGGTGCAACATTAACATATATATGGTCATGTTTCAATGTATTTATTAATAATTATTGATGATATTTATAATTTATCTTATATATACTAATATGATTGAATTTTGCTTGAATCTATGATTTCAATTTTACAAATTCATCTGTAAACAAAGTAGAAAATATATTTTAAAAAAGCACAACTTTCTACATTATTTAAGATATAAATCTATGCAAAGACTTGATTTCTACATTAGTTGGTGCCTTAAATGATGTAGAAAGTGATTACTAAAATAATTGGTGTAGAAAGTGCTCGCATTAGTAATAGCTTCCTTCTCTTTTATCTCTTTTCCTTTCCTCTCTTATAGTGTAATATGTGGGAGTTTTGTTGGGTTCTAACCCATCCTAAGTCTAAGTCGCATATCTGACTCATCTAAACTCTTAATATAAGGATAATTATTCTTAATATAGTCTAAAGACATTCTTAACCATTTAACATAAAACCATAAATTTATGGAAGGATCTTTACATCATCTATTTGTATAGTATAGATGTTACAAAGAGAATCTTTCTTAGACTAACTATAGTTATACTACTTTAACTTGATATTCAATTTCTCATATTCGATAGAAATTAGTTATGTTAATAGTTTTTTATCGATTTATCACAAATAATGTGGTGTTTTTGACCAATTTATAACTATCTCTTATGTTGTGTCCTTTTATTTTTTATGGTATATCTTCTATATTGGATCTTAATTTTATTTTAACATATATGATGTTTTTTACTGTTATAAAAATAGTGTTTTATGTTAGATTTTCTATATCCAATGGAGAAAGTTAGGTGACGACACTTTTGTAATTAAATGAAAACGATTTATACCAAATTGTTAATAATCGATGTAGAATTTAGAACAAAAAATTATTTTACATTTGGTCATATTTGAAGTGATGCAGTAATATCTACGTATTCATTCCCCTTTGTGGTTTTGAAACTCTTTTGTGTCCTAATCACGTGTTTATTAAAGAGGAAAAAAGTGAAGGAAAAAAAAAAAAAGAAGAAGAAAAGTGTAGGAAAATAATTAAGGAATAGAATAAAAATATAAATTATTTAATAAAGAAAAATAGAGTAAAATTTTAATAATATTATTGTTATTATTAAAATAATAATAATAATTTTTTTTTATCTAAAGTGACCCAGATCCTTACGTCATGTCCTCCTACCCCTTAACTTTTCATATTTCTTTGTACTTTTCCTCATATGAAAGGGGAAGATATTTTTTATGTGGATCCCACTTTATTTTCATCACAATTCTTCAAGATTCTATTTTATCAAACTAACACCAAAATTTTCACTTGCCAATACTTGCGTTCTGTTTCTTCCTCCTCTTCTCAATTTACCTTTTAACAAATATAAGGCTAAAGCTTGCGTCACTAATTTCATCTTCTCTGGTGAATACTAGGAAATAGATTTCGAGGAGAAAAATTAGAGTAACTTTACACATTTAAATCATTGAATTTGTAATAGTAGATCAGATTGTGATACATGTACATTTAAGTTAAAATATATTTTGTACACGTGTGACAATCTGATCTATTATTACAAATTTAACGATGGAGATGTGTTAAATTACCATAACTTTGATATCTCAAAATTAAAGGATAATCCGAATACTATTACGTTTTCTCTTTCCTAACCCTACCCTCTTCTGTTTCCATCTACCTATGTGGTATACTTTTCACTAGTTCCCTGATACTGACATTGTTAACAAGTGTCCTCGTTGTATTTGGTGGATAAGGTTTTCTTTTTTCCTCTCTCTCTCACTTTGTCTTTAGTGTGTTTGTGCCTTGTGGTGGGTTTTTGGTGTTCTCACTAAACATATATCAGCCATTATGTTTCTTAAAAAAGCAGCTAATGAAAGACGGATTCTAGTGTGGGAAAGAAATTTCATTCGTTAAATATATTGAATTTTATATCAAAGGTCCAACTTTTATCTTCTATTTTTTTTTTCTTCTTTTTCTCGATATGCCCTTCTACCCCACCTCATATCTCTTGCAACTCTTTGTTCATTCCTTCTTTGTTGTGTCAATCTTGCTTCAATCCACTTCTTAAAAATGAAGATTGTGAATCACTACCGTAGACCTCATATCCAAAACATTCATCACAGAAAATACAAAAAAGTCACAGAATAATTTATATGTTTAAAAATATTTATTTATATAAAATTTAAATATAATTTATATATTTAAATAAAATTTATTTGTATAACTTATTATAAATTTTAATTATATACAATAAATATGTTTGTGTATTGTATAAAGTAATTAATATATGTATATGTATATGTGTGTAACAAAAGAGACATTAAAGTGTAAGTATCTAAAATTGTTTTGACATGTTTGGGTCAACAGGATAATAGAATAGTGGGTGATCCTAAGCGTGGCATCCAATGCAATTATGATTTTGTGAATAAAAGATATGGATATTGAGTGTGGTTGTGTGAATGGCTCATATTTTGGAACTTTTGTACTGCCAGGGACAAACATATTATAAAACACAAATGATCACATTCTTCCCTTTTAGATGGATAAGGATGACACGCATTATTTTCATTCACCAAATTATATCATATATATATATATATATATATATATATATATATATATATATATATATATATATATATATATATATATATATATACATGCATCTTGTCATTATCTGCTCTCCCAGTACAATAGATTAGGAACATGTTGGAGTGGTACATGAATTTGTTATTAGATATCATAACTTAGAATAATGACATTTTTATTTTTTTATTATTATCTTAACTAGATATTTTGAACACTTCTTATTTCAGTTCATTTTAAACTTTATTATTGTAATCACCCAAAAAAAAAAAAAGACTTAACCATATTAAACCACTCTCCTTTAAAATTTGATCTTCCTACTTGTTTCTCTTTCGAAATACACACTTTTATAAGAATTAAGAAATATTTTTTTACAATAAAAATATTTTTTTTTTAGAATTAAAATTACATTTAATACTTAATTACAACAAATAAGAAATAACAGATATTAATAATACTTTATGACATTAATATATAGTGTAATTAAAATTAGTACAGTACAAAATAACGTAAATTTGTCCATATTATTTGATTTTTTATTATAAAAATTACAATAATAGTAATAAAATTTGAATATAAAACTTTATATTTATTATCTTAACTCCTTGTCACTAGATCAATTTTAGTAATTATATACGAACTTCGTTTAAAATATTGACAACTTTATATTATATGCAACTTTCGCATATAAGTTTTATACCATGATTCATTTAGTTTACAGAGGTATGGTTGTTAAGCAAGACAATGTGAAGTTCAAAATTCAAAGAGTTTTGAGAAAATTCAAAGAGTTAATAATGCATAAATATGCTATCAAAGAGGAGTTATTATACCAAAAATATGCAATTATAAAATAGTTTTTTTTATTAATGTAAAAATATACAACAATACATATAAAAAATTTGAAAAATAAATTTAACTTGAATAATTATAAGTCAAAATAAACGTTATAAAAGAATACGATATAATAATAATAATATAAGTAAAAATAATAACAAGAACAATTGAAACAGGAATAATAATAATTTAAAATAAATGTTAAAATTAAATTTTAAATATATAATAAATAAAAAATATTATAGATTATGTGAAAAATTAAAACAACATCCCAGTCTTTGATTCTAAAAGAAAAAGAATAATTTTGTTTCAAATTTATGAAAACTAGGTTGATCATACAAATATTTTTAATTTTCTAAATAATTGAATTCTGAGATTATTCTTATTTGAGAAAAATAAAATAAGTAAATTCAATAGAAGAAAATTATTATATAAAAACTCAATTATCCAATATTTCTGCCTAAATTTCTTCATAGGTATTTGTCATTGTCATACAGCACGCATATTTAAAAAGTTGTAGACTTGTAGTTTGGTTTTTTCGGTCTTCTTGGAAAAGGAAGGAAACTTTTCAAAAAGTGTATATAACATTTATAAGTTTTTTTTAAAATATATTATAACAATTTTAATGTTTGGTTCACCTTTTAAAAAAGAAAAAAAAAAAAAAAAAAGGAATGGAAGGGGAACAAAACTTTTCCTTGTGGAATATTATCTCTTCTCCTATATTGGAAGAATTTAGGAAGAGAAAAATATTTAAAATATTTTTAGTATAATGTTTAAAATACTTTCATTTATATTTTAAATTCAAAATTTTATAAATATAAAAATAAGTTAATTTTTAAAATTTATATCATTCTTTTGTAAATTAAATAAAAAATAATTACCTTCACAAAAATAAATTTGTTGAAGGGAATCGGGATCTTTTTTTCACTATTACAATTTAAATACTAGCGTAAAAGAATACTTTGTATTTTTTTATACTTTTTAAAAATAAAATAAATAATAAAAATAATTAAATTTAAATATGCGTAATGTGAATGGTTAAAAACTACAGAGTATAAATGATTTTAAATAATTATTTAGAGGATGTGAGAAATTTAAAAAATAAATTTACAAAAAAATAAAGTAAAAAATAAAAACTAAATAAAAAATGTAAAAAAGAGAAATAATTTTTTAAAAATTAAAAAGTAAAATAGTCACCAAAATATATGTATATATATATATATATATAAATATCATCTTTATTAATAATATACATATATATTTAACTCTATTTTAAAGGATAAAAATTTCTATAATTAAAAACATTATAATTGATAAAATCTACGGTGAACCTACAAACAACGTGATTCAGCTGTGAGTCGTGAAAATTTTAAATATAAAGGAAGTGGTTCATCAGTGAACCATCAAATTCTGAAAAACCTTGCTGAAAATATTCTATTTACTTGTCAATTTCGTTCACTAATTTCTATTTCATTGATGAGATAGTGACCCTAATGAGAAAATGTACAACATCATGTTTGTTCTCCTTTTGTCAATTGTCATTCAGTCGTTGAATTAAAAGTTCTTAATGCATAAATTAAATCTACAAAGTTTTAAAAATTTAAAAATTATTTGATATTTTGTTTCATTAATTCAAATCGAATGACAATCACAAAAACACTTTTTCTGTTAATTTGAATTAATGAAAAGAAATATCAAATAATTTTTAAATTTTTTTAAAAACTTTGCAAAATTAATGTATGTATTAAGAAATTTTAATTTAATAATTGAATTGTTAAAAATTTGATGTAGAATATGAATTATTGATTGAAGTAAGTTTCAATAAACTTGCTTTTGGAGTGAAAACTAAGTCTAGTAGTACTTACTTCACTTAATAACTCATGTTCTAAATAAACTTTTAATGATTTAACCATTAAATAAAAAGTTCTCGATGTATAAATCAAGTTTGTAAAGTTTTTTTAAAAATTTTAAAATATTTGATACTTTATTTCATTAATTCAAATTGATGAATTATCATAAAAATATTCTATACATTGATTTGAATTAATATAACAAAGTATTATATGATTTTTAAATTTTTAAAAAATTTATAAATTTGATTTATAGATTAAAAACTTTTAATTTAATAGTTAAATTGCTGAAATTTGATATAACACATGAGTTATTAAATAAAACAAATTTACCAAAACTTATTCTTAGAGTAAGTAAAACTCTATCTCAATATTTAATTTAATTTATTATATATTAACATAAAAAGATATTTTTGTACTTCCGTGTATTTTATTTTAAAATAAAAAATAAAAAAATTAAAGTTAACGATTAATAATTAAAAAGTTTGAGAAGTTATAAAAATAAAACAGTTATTTTTAAATAATTTAAAGATTATTGAAATATAGATTAAAAATATAAGCAAACATATCCATGTAAAAGTGAGAATTTATATATTTTTTTATTAGTTGTATAGATTTTCATTCAAAAGTTTGTCGCTATTTAACTTATCACATAAGGTTGTAAGCCCAACCCACAATGAACGAAAAACAAATGGGCCACAACATCATGACCTCTCGCAGGTTATTATGATGACAAGGAACATCGACCTGTCTAACCACTATATGACCCAATTCCATAAGTCTGCTTTACACCAAAATCGAATTTTCAGTTCTGCACATAAATTTCAATGTAGGTCATGTTTGAATAATTTTTTTCAGAAACACTTTTAAAAGAAAAAAATTAAAATGTTTTTTTTAATAAATTAAAGTTAACTTATACATAAGTTAAAACAAGATTTTAAAGAAACTAATAGAAAAACAATTCTACAAATTAACTGATACTTATTTTATTTTTCCTTCTAATTTTTCTCTTCTCAAAGTGTTTCTAAAGAAATTTACCTAAATAAACCAATAGAGTTCAAAGTTAAGGTTAACTTAAACATATATTACAAATTTTCAATTGTATTTATCATTTTGAAACTAGATTAAATAATGAGTAATCCTAAAAAGTGGTGAACAATGTTACAAAAGTATTTGAAATTTAAAAAAATTCAAATAAATTTTTAGAATTTCAAATAATTTCTAATTTAAACTACTTATTGTTATTTTGATCCTTAAATGTATATATATAATATCATTTTACTCACATATTTTTAAAATTTTGGATTAAGATAATTGTCAATTTATACTATTAGAAACCTTTTTATTTAAATTTTCTATAATTTAGAAAATGATATTATAACGCCTTCTAAACTCAAAGACCTAAGTTTTACTTATTAAATAATATATGCACAGACATTGTAGATATTTTTTATACTATGGTAAACTCTCATGTATTACAAGTTCTACAAAAAAACTACTTTAAAAGTTATTTAAACTTCTAAAACTAATTCTGTTTCTATTCAAGTTTATAACAAATAGACACATCGTAGATACTTGAGCCATCAGCACATTCAAATGTTCAGCTAGCATGTAATGTTCAACTATAGCCATCCCCCAACTCACGAAAATGGTTTTCAACGTTGATTTTACTGAAAAAGTAATCTTGTTTTGTTATGGATTTCTATCAAACTCGATACTAAAAAGCATATTTGACTAAAAGTGAAGAAAATATAATTTTTTTTTCAGGGAGTTAGGAATCTTATACAAAATTTTAGAATAAACCTATTAATGAGTATCAAAGTATAAATGACTTCAATACTGGAAATTCAACTTTAACTAAATAATGTTCCAAAATCATGTGTGCAACTCCTAGAAAATCGACATATTTGTACCGCAACAAATTCACACGATTCATTTTTAATTTCTTTTGGGCATGCTTCCATTTTTTTACTTGTCTCTTTGAAACACATGTTTCGACACGATTAAGGTTATTGTATTTAAGATATTGTCTATTTTATTACTTATTGGACCATTACGATTCTATTCCTAAGAAAAACATCTTGGTAGGTTAAGAAAGGAGAATGTTTATAAATTATCTTAAATTTTGATTCCTAAGCAATATAAAACTTTTAAGTATACCAAAACAAGTCTCCTCATAAAGGATTCTTAATCCAACATTAGACTTATATGTGAATAATTATATATTGAGGATACGTAAGATTGTGTTAAATTAAAATGATCTAATAACATATAAATTATTTAGATAGTTATGTATTTGAAAGGATATGAAACTTTTAATGTACAATAACTAAAGGATAATTCTATTTGTAATGGGTAAAAAATAGAAATATCAAAAGACAATCTTAAGGTTGTCTATAAATAAGTTAGATCTTCAAATCATAGTACATTTTTTTTCTTTATTGACATCCCAATATTAGAAGGAGACAGAGATAATTAAAGAATTTTCTTAAGAGAGTATGTGTTGATTTGAGAGGTCAAACCGCACTGCTCATTTATTACCATGAGTTTAGGTACGCTTCTGTTTATAATTTCTAGTGATTAACATGATGAATTATGGGTTATGTAAGTGATAGTTTTCATCAAAGATTTAAGTTTGGTTTTAATACTTCAATCAAGATTAAGGGACAAGAATAATTTAAACCCTTATTATAGTGTCAATGTTCTAATCATAAATTCACTAATATCATTAAAGTCATCATATTTGAAGTATTATTCATTTTAATACTCGTTAGACCATCACGATTTATCCTTGAAAAGATGTATCAATAAATTAAAGAAATATGTGTTTATAAACCTAAAACCGAGTCTTTTGAAATATTTCCGATATGCATCCTCTACATTTGCCCAAATACACAGAAACTAGGCTAGGAAGAATCCAGAACACAACCCACAAGACCATTTAGACACACGTTTCAATTGTTTAAGAGAAAAAGCTCAAATTTGCTTGTTCATGATTTTAGTCATTATGTACAGAATTTCCTTATGTCAACACAATAATGGAAAGCTATTGTGAAAAATACTTGGTATTAAAGTCGCAACTTTGTGCCGTTTTGTCATAACTCTTTCGGCAGATCTTTCAATTTTTAGTATAACTTTGTTTGGATAAACTTTTTTTTAAATATTTATGGAAGGAAAAAAATATGAAAAAAAATAAAATAAACTTCTTTATAAATTAAAACTAGATTTATGGATGAACTTATTTGTATTTTTTTTTTAAATCTATATGGGAGAGTTTTAAATCATGGAGAAAGATATTTCATGTTTTCCTTCTACTTTTATCTTTCTAAAAATATTTCTAAAGAAATTTATCCAAATAGATTTTATATCTATAATGGTTGTTTATTAAAATAGTCAATTTACTGTTTAATGCTTTTCAGAGAAATTTTTTTTGTTTGTTCTAAAATCAGTTCAAAATGCGTCAGGCCTTGAATATTCTATTGCTTTTAAACAATATAAATTTGGGCCTATTTTTCTTTCTTGATTTACAAATAGTATAAGTTATAAGTGGAAAACAATCCTCACCTTATAAGCCGGTTTTGTAGGGTTGAGTTATGCTTAATCTACTATTCTAAGATAGTATCAAAGCTATCCTAGATTCTTAAAAATGGGTCACTCGCCATTTATCTACATACCAAGCCCAATAATGCTGGACGTGAGGGGGTGTATTGGGAAAAACCCAAGTCCCGCCAATCCTATATTATTAAAAGGGTCACCCACCATTTATCCACGTACCAAGCCCAATAATACTGGACGTGAGGGAGTGTATTGGGAAAAACTCAAGTCCTATATCGACTAGAGATTAGGTAATTGAATAGTATATAAGTGGAAAGCAATCCTCACTTTATAAGCCAGTTTTGTAGGATTGAGTTAGCTAGGCTTAATCTACTATTCTAAGATAAGTGATAATATAATAGCCGTTCTGAAGAGTTGGGATTTTGAATACAACATAAAGCAATGTATATTGTATGGTGGAGTTTGACTCAAATTACTTCCCTTTGTGAAATTGAAGTTAATTCCCTGTTTCGCATGGTGGTTTGACCAGTATAACATTGCTTTCATGCAAATTAGAAGAGATGAACTTTGTTTTTGCGGTACAAATGTTAATCCACTGCTAGCTCTAGATGCACCCTTTCTGGAGTATTTATGCATAAATGTTAACAACTATTAGATTTGAAAATAGTATGATTTGAAACCTCTTTCTTTTGAATCTGCCATTTTAACGTTGACAACTAAATATGTTGATCAACTGATGTAGAATTAGTTGAGTTTAATTAGTAATTCTGAATTCAAACATTTAATATGACATGTATTATATACTCAAAGATTATATTTTGTCTCTCATAATAATTATACCGAACCAAAATTATCTCCCACAAAGAATATTATAGTTATTGAAGAAAAAAAAAAAAAGCTTAGCATGGAGAAATTGTTAGGAATTTGAATTAGAATTCAAACTCTTGAATAAGAATATTATTATCAAGTGGCCTACCAATTCTATTTTTTTTATAACCATTAAAAGCTAAGTTAGAACAAACCAAAAATATTCTAATGCAAGAAAATAAATTTTGACTTAATTAATCATCTGGCATCTATATATATGTTAACTTTTAGTTTTAATTTCTATATCCAAAAATCTTATGGTTTGGTCCTTATACAAGCAATTTATTTTATGTCATTTTGATTTAATTAATCATTTCAAATCTTTGTTTATGCTAACTTTTAGTTTTAATTTTTATATAAAATTTTTTATGCTTTAGTCTTTATACAAGCAATTTATTTTATGTTTTATGTTTTATGCTACTAAAAACAACTAACATTAAGGACTAAAATATAAAAGAAATACTTGTTTAAAAGATTAAAACATAGAATCTTTATATAAAAAACTAAAACGAAAATTGACATAAGTATTAAATAATTACTTGTACCTAATTTTTAAATGAGTTGTTATTATTGTAATGTGTTTTAGGAGTTGGATCCTATGCCAATAAGTTAAAATGATAACTAGTCCCCTCTTTCCAATTATAGAAAAAAAATTGGGCACATTACATAACTATCTAAAGGGAAAAACATATTGTAAAACTACCAAAATTACCAAAGGCAAGGGAACTTACGGAGAGCCATTGGAACTTTGGCAGCCAGACAAGACGGTTGATTTGCACCACAATTCCTGCCATGTCTCTCTCTCTTCTTCATCTCTCCAAAACCAGAAAACAAAAGAAAGGGAGCACACACCTCAAAGGAAAAAAGAAAAATTTGAAAAAAAAAGAAAAGTGAGAGTGAAAGAGAAAATGGGTACTTCAAATGCCATATTCTCTTCCATTCTCTATTGCTTCCTCCTAGCAACATTTTCCTCTGCTGGCCCATTCATTTCTGGTACATGCAATGCAACCCTTTTATGTGTCACATTTAATGATGGGTTTATAGATATTCATATTTGTTAAGATTAGTTTGCTTAATGTGGTTGAATTTATGTTAACACAGATGCCGTATTAGATTCTGGGGCATCCACTGGACGTGCCCTCCTACAGGTTAAGAAAGGTAACATTTTTCTCTCTTTTTAATTCTTGCTTTGGCTTATATTTAATGGATTTCCTTTCAATTCAAATGTGGAAATCATAATGTAACCAAGTGCCTGAAATCAATTCCATTGAACTTGGTTTTATTGCTCTTGCCAAATGAAAACAAATTTGTGCATTATAATTCTCAATCAGGCGGCATATGGAGATTATATATCTAAAGGATGTCCAAATTAATTAGGTTATTCTAAAACAAATCAATGGCTTTAAAGAGGAAGCTAAATACTTTGTTTTGTTGACAACCAAATCATTCCTCTTTTTTCTCTCTTTAATTATTTGGTTTATGATTGGTAAATGAATGGATAAGATAATTTTTTTAAGTGAGTTATAATAGATTGGATAAAAATAATTTATTAATTTATTTAAATTTATTAAAAATTTACATAAAAATCCAACACATTTAAAACAAAAATATTCATCCAATCTACTCGTTAACAATTTTTTTATGGATACAATCCATGAATATAATGTTTAAATAATTTTTATTTTAAAATATTTTATTTCTTTTTTTTTTCTTCCTTATAAGTCATTGTATTTTTATATAGTCTTTTTAAAATTTATAAGACTTTTTTTTTAATGTCAAAATAGCCTTTCAAAATATTAACTTAATAAATATCTCTCATTGTAATTTAATGGATTTTGAAAAAGTCATGGATAAATCATCAATCATCCATAAAATTAAATGAATGAATTAAATTTAATTTATTATAATAAATAAATTTACTTATTAATAGTTCTCATAAATGATGAAGAAATAAATCGATTTGTCACCCATAACTTATTTCTTTATTTGTGGGTTACATATAAGTGAGAGTATTGACTACGATGAATATTTATAAAAAGGAAATTCTTTCATGTTATTTCTTATCAGTTTCATATATATATATATATATATATATATATATATATATATATGAGGAGTGATCCTTTTACTCTAGGAGTAAGTCTACTTATACTTACTCCGTTCAATAACTCATGTTTTACATTAAATTTTAACGATCCAACCGTTCAATTTAAAGTTCTTAATGCATGATCAAATTTACAAATTTTTAGAAAATTTGAAAATCATTTGATATTTCGTTTCATTAATTCAAATCAATGTATAAAATAATTTTATGATTATCCATCAATTTAAATTAATGAAATGAAGTATCAAATGATTTCAAATTTTTTAAAAATTTGAAGATTTGATCTATGCATTAAGAATTTTAAATTCAACGGTTGAATCATTAAAATTTGATATAGAACATGAGTTATTGAACGGAGTAAGTCTAGGTAGACTTACTCTTGGAGTAAAAGGATCATTTCTCTCTCTTTTCTCTCTCTCTCTCTCTTTCTCTCTCTCTCTCTCTCTCTCTCTATATATATATATATATATATATATATCCTTTTACTCTAGGAGTAAAATTACCTAGAGTTACTCCGTTCAATAACTCATGTTCTACATCAAATTTTAATGATCCAACCGTTCAATTTAAAGTTCTTAATGAATAGATCAAATTTGCAAATTTTTAGAAAATTTGAAAATCATTTGATACTTCGTTTCATTAATTCAAATTGACGGATAATCATAAAATTATTTTATACATTGATTTGAATTAATGAAACGAAGTATCAAATAATCATCAAATTTTCTAAAAATTTGCAGATTTGATCTATGCATTAAGAACTTTAAATTGAACGGTTGGATCGTTAAAATTTGATGTAGAACATGAGTTATTGAACGAAGTAACTCTAGGTAGTTTTACTCCTGGAGTAAAAGGATCCCTTCTCTCTCTCTCTCTATATATATATATAATAGCTATTGCCTTTAAGTGACCGTTGGATAGAAGATAATAGGTTGAACAAAGGTTGATGATGATAGGTAAGCAAAAAAACAAGGAGCTTAGTTCTTAGGACACTAAGTACTTTGAATTATTTATTCTTTTTTCTCATCTTTGTGTCATTAGGTTTTTTAATTTTAACTTACCCTCTTTCTATCCCCAAATTTTTCAATAAATTTTCTTCCCTTTGTCCTCCTTAAAAAAAGTTATCTTTTAAGAAAATCTTACCCAAAAGTAGATTTATCAAAATTAAATCATATCTATAATAAAGAATAAAAACTTCATTAAGAACATTTTATGCAAACTTGTTCCTAAGTATCTAGGTTCTTATTTTTAAATGTCTCATATTTTCAAACATTCAAGTAAGACTTAATACTTTTTCATTTATCTTTTCTTATCATATTACATCATCAATTTATTTTTTCTATCTTTTTATTTCTATTAAAGTGTGCAGAAATCTTTTTTCAAGTATATATAGAATAAGGAAATATAAAAATTGTTTTTATTAATTAAAATCTTATGCACCTTAATTTTTAGAAAAATAAAATGAAAGAATTTTTATAAAAAAATGAATTGCATGAATTAATTGTAACTTATTAAAAAAATTGACTTAGTTTATCTATTTTTTTTCCTATAAGTATTTATCAAGAAATTTCTCAAAACATTACTTAACTACCCTCAAGAATAGCACGAACAAAACTTTCTTGTAAAATTTAGTAATATAATTGATGTTATAATGACTCACTTACTGAGAAGTGCAAAATTTAGTGATATAATGCAAATAAATATAAGTATTTTTTCTTTTGGGAAAAAAGCAAGTTTTTCAGAATAGACAAACTTAAGGGTTGTTACCATTTATTTTTTCATTGATCTCTAAGAAAGTAGAAAAGTTTTAGTGGATGTATGACTCATCTATATATATGTCATACTAATGCTACGCCACTGATGATAATGTCTTTATCATAATACATATAGCATACATTTTACTATTTTCCAATGTTGGAATGGAATTATGGAAATGTGTTCCACTTTACTAGATTTAGTTTTTACTTTTTTATCTTCATTTTAAGTTAATACCTCTGTTGCTTGCATATTTTATTTTTTATAAAATTTAAAAATCATAATGAAAATAATGAGTGACTTTTATAACTCATTAACCAAAGTATCTTCTCATGTGATTTTGAATGATTGAGGTGATATAAGTGAAACGTTGTGTGCAGCTTGTAAAGTTGACTTTGAGAACAAGAACTACACAATCCTAACAAGCCAATGCAAGGGACCCGCGTATCCACCCGATGTGTGCTGTAATGCTTTCAAGCAATTTGCATGCCCTTTCACTGATGAGATTAATGATGTCACAACCGATTGCAGTTATGTGATGTTTAGCTATATAAACGTCTATGGCAAATACCCCCCTGGCCTATTTTCAAATGAGTGCAAAGAAGGTGTCCAAGGTCTTGATTGCACCCACATCAAACAAAGCGATGAGCATGCTCCTTCAAACTCCATCCATGTGATCACTCCTCTTCACTTTCTCTCACTTGTTGCTTTCCTTGGCTTCTTCTTCCATTTTTTTTGAAGGCTCCAAATGTCAAAGTTGAAGATCCCCTTGTATTAGTTCAATCGATTTTCTTGTTCAGATTTTCCAAACATTTTGGGTGAGAACACACCCTTCATGTCATGCTAGAGTTTGTATATTTCAATCAAGAAAGTATATTACTACTACAGTTTTATGATTATAATATTTTCCCTTTTCATTCTTGGACAATTTCTAGTGTGGATCACATTTTCATAAAATATAATATAAATATTTTATTAATAATTTTAATTAATAAAGGTTGATTAATATTTATTTAATTATTTGATATGTTTTGGAATATAATATAAGAAATTTTATTAAAGGTTTTATTTAATTAAATTAAGAGGGAAGAAAATTAGTAACTAATCTTATGTGTTTTAACTGGAGGATTAAAGAGAAGTTAAGATTTTTAAAAGAACAACTTTTCAATCAAACGTTTTTTTACATTTTTATTTTACATACATGTTTCAGAGTTCAAAGAATAGAAACAAGAAAGAAATCATCCTAGAGTCATGCATCCATTTTCTTTTGATTACCAAGGTGTCGCACTCTGGGTGGTGGATTTTATGTTGGATAGTAGGATTGACTCCCAATTATATCTCTATTGTATGCCTATGTATGAGCGTTTTTTTCCCAAATGTGTATTTATCTTCTTTGTTTTTCTTTGTATGTTATAATCAATGTTAATTGTATGTATATGTTGATAATTTCATATTCTTGTCCTGTAATTGTATGTTTTGGTGCTCCCGTGGGAAACCCTAAGAGAATGATACTTGTGTATGAACCATGTATGAAATGGATGATGTATTACCTTGTAATCTTGATACTGCCTTTTTACTAATAATTAGTCTATGTATTTGAGAATGAACATGCGATATATGATGTGATAGGAGAAATATATGATATGTGAAGTGAAATCATGTAGATGTAATACATTGAGTCTGTTTGACATACATCATATGCATAAAAGTGCTTTTAAGGGTATGATATGGAATAACTATCAAGGAAGGTCTCTTGTGTAAAAGCTTGGGAACCAATATTGAGGATTGCTTGATTTGGAAGTCTCAGTCCTGTCCTTGTGAGCATGGGATGTATCTAGCGTGACTTAGCTATCCCAACCAAACCCTTGGTAGTATGTCCTTCTAGTGAGAGTGCACATAGGGTGTGACCTGACATGTACTCCTATGCTACTCTACGTATATTGTTAGCGGCAATGCACATGTGTGATATGTTTTTACTAACACTACATGCATGTTAACTTGTAGTATGTGTCAATTGCATAATGTATTATAATGTTATCTGTTATTATTTATTATGTGCTATGAATGAATAAATGTGATGATAATGCTTGTCTGTGTATGCTATGTCTTGTTGTATGTCTTGTTTGTGTTTGGTTATCCGATTTGCATTCTTACACCGTGAGCTAGAGTGAGATGTTTCTTACTCTTTTTTTGTGTTGTTTCCCTTGTTTATGATGTAGGTGAGCATCAACATGAGGTTGAAGATGTTGGTGATGAGGCATAGCCCTCAATGATGGGTTGTGCTCTAATAAGATCTGACATCAGAGCGTAGTTAGACGTAGTTAGGATGTTGCTTCTATTGAATTATTTTGGAAAACATTAATTTTATTTCCTTGCAATTTCATTGGTTATGCTAGTTCGTTTAAGTTAAAAATGTTATTCTCTCTATTTGAACAAGTTTGGTTTTATTTAAAAGAAATGATGTCATTTAGTTATATTTTATTATTTATGACTTATGACATGTGAGGTAAAGGGTGTTACAAATCCAGGTATGAAGTGGTTCATGGTGAAAAAGCTTATAAATATAACTTCAGAATGTGGTTCACCCTTAAAGTAAGCATTCTAAGTTGTAGGATAAATTTATTAAAAAAATGAATGGTCCAAATTTATAATTATATTTTCAATGATAAAACTTTTATTTTTATGTTTATTTTGTTTTTTGTTGAGGAATGTCCATTTTGTCCCAAAAGCACACCATATTTACCCGGCACTACATCTTCTTCTTAGAGGCTTCCACTCATTGAGGGACTCCATGATGAGATGGAAGCTTTTTTCATGGTCACGATTTTTCGTTCGATATGACACATACAGTGTGAGCAAAGAATAAGGGATAGGGCAAACTTGTAAGTGCATCCATTGGATGGAAGATTTTAGATTGTTGAAGTTTTTCGACATTATTGTGGTCGCTAGTCTCCTCGTTAATGAGTAAGGATGTTTTTGCAATAATGCTCGATAATTAACATAATCTAAGTACTACCGCTTACTACATCATGTACTCTTCACTCCTTACCTCAACAAGTTTATGATATATATATATATATATATATATATATATATATATATATATATATATATATATATAAAAGAATAGTGTGATGGTCTCTTTACCTTGTTGGATTGCATTGTGAGGTTGTGGAACTTTGAATAGGTGTGTGCCACGAAGTTCTCCTAAAGAGTAGTTAATGATACATTATTTTTTAAAAAAATATTTTTAAGTAGGGCATATTAGTAATTTCATATATTTTAAATAAATAAATAAATAAAATGAAAACACACTCCTCCACATGAACCATTTAGTAAACTTCACCATTGTAGCAAAAGTAAGTTATATTTGTTGAAAAATATTAGGAGAAAAATAAAGTGAAAAAGAATATTTTGTCGTGATAAGAATAACTGTCCTACAAATTTTCAATGGACCTCTGTTGAAATTCAATAACCAGTTTGCTTCTCAAGGTTTACACAACAACAACGTGTTCAAACTCGTGCACTAGAGGTCAAATCATGCACTCAAGGTCAAACATATTGAAGTCTCACGAACAATACCCAAAAAAATAATAAGTATGAAGAAAAGTATAGGAAATAGAAATTGTTTTTATCTCTTAAGGTTCACTTCATCACTTTTTATATAGTGATAAAGAATCAATTCGTTGAAAAATAATTAATAAAAACTTTTAATACCAATGGTAACAAAATAATTAAGATGCCAATAATAACAAAGTAATTAATATGTTAACAGTAACAACCAAATGATTAACACTTATGTGTCATTATTTCCACAATTCGCCACTAATGACATATAAGTGAAAGAGAGAAAAAAAAATTTGGGCAAGGAAAGGTTTTTGTGCATAAGTGTTAATGTCCATAGGATTGACTTAACACGTTGTGCTAGTGAGACAACATCTTATGTCCAAAAAGTGAATTATTTTTGAACTTAATGGATTTAACATGAGACCCCTCACAACACACACTTTTACCTAGGGGTGTAAGCGGGTACAGGTAACCCACGAAATTGAATTGACCTAAACCAACCCAATGAGTTCGGGGTGGATTTTTTTTAGTGTTTGGGTCAAACCCAACCCAACCCGATCAAAATCCGGTACTATATGGGTCGGGTAAAGAGTTTTGTATTTTCAACCTATTATTGACCCGACCCAACCTGATCATATATAATAATAATAATAATAATAATAATAATAATAATAATAATAATGTTTGAATAATCATTTGCTTAGAACATTACTCATTGTCACTCTTACTTAGTAATAAGTTTTGTGTTTTAGGTTGATAACATTGTAACAATATAGTATATTTATTTTAAATTTTATTTTGTATTAATTAATGTTGATTTTTTGAGTTGATAATAATGTAACAAATTAATAAATTTATTTTATAATTTAACTTGCATCATTATTTGCTTTATAGGTTGATAGCATAAAATTTACAATAATGTATCAAATGATTTATATCTATTTTGAAATATTTAAATTTTTACAAAAAATAAATAAATATAATTATGATGACTTGATTAAACCAACCTAACCCAACCCGTTCATGATTGGGTTGAGTTGGATTGAGTTTTGAAAAAAATTACACAAATCCAACCCAACCCAATCCATTAAATTTTGATTGGGTCGGGTAATTGGTATATCTAAACCCGGTCCAACCCAACCTGCATACATCCCTACTTTTACCTTTAAAATCATGATAGTTCCATGATTAAAGTTTTACACAATACTTTAAGCCTTTATATGTATATTCACCATGAGTTGCCCATGAATACTCTAGAAAGATAGCCAAAGTTTTTCATGGAAGGTGACTTATGTCTTCACACACTCACGTAGGTAGATACATCAAGTGTGTCTCTATAGCATCACCCATATCAAGGACTATGTATCTATTAAGAGCTCATGACTCAACCTCACATCAAACACTATCAAAGGCCATATGGATGAGAAAAGTAGTGCATAGGAATATTCATATGGCTTTGTTTGACCACTAATTGAGTATCCACTATACTTTCCTCCACTCATTACTTCAAGCCTATCCCCTCGACATATCCAAGATAATTTTATTGAGTAATCCTTTTGTAAAGGATCTATAAGGATTTTCTCACTTTTTACATACTTGTGTGAGATACCACAATTTTTAATTAAAATTTTGACAACACCATGTCTCATACATGTGTCTTCTCTCTTATCATTATAAGCACTATTAGTCACAATAATTGTAGCTTATTAATAAGAATGAAGGGATACAAGAGATGTAGATCTTCCGCATAATAGTATATTAGCCATTATACCCCTTTAACTATTATGCTTATTCACTTGCATGTTCAAGTATTAGGAATTCCAATTCCATTGTAAACTATGTTATACATGTTTGTTTTGTTGATTTCTAAGAAACAATATAACCTGCTAAAGTGAATATATTCTTACATTATCATTTTCTGAACTCCAATTTGCATCACAAAACCCTTTTGAGACAGTTGGAAAGTTAATAAATTCTAAACTCCAAGTTATAGTACCTTTAAATACTTCTAAAAGACTCAAAAACACTATTTAATAACCATCATTTAAATTATAAGTGTATCTACTAAATTTACTTACAACATGTGTAATATCAATTATAGAGTAATTTATGAGATGCATAACACTACCAATTATTTTTGCATATTCAGATTAAGAAACATCGGTTCCCCTTCCAATGACATTCCATAATTTTTTTTCAAGATGAATGATACAATCATATGAAGCTCTGCCACATACAACATCAAAACTATTAAAATTTCTTTAATAAATTTTTAAATATAATAAGCTTGACTTAGAGAGAAAACTAATTTAAGTTTTTCGTATTTTAATACCTAAAATCTCACAAATTTCTCTCAAGTCTTTCATATGAAATTAGAACTTAAAAACTCTTTAATTTTTTTTATTGATCCATAATTCCTATATTTTCTTTAACAAATCATTTCATCTCATAAGCACTTTTTATTCTATTTTTTACTTAATAACAAAACAATCTATAAAGTAACAACAAATTGACACTTTCACTCATAATTTTAATTCTCTTTGAAAGGCTACTTAACATATAAATAAAACCTCTTAAGAAAGCCCTACTATTAGTCTCCCAATAATGACAAAATTAAAGAAAAATTAAGAGAGGAAAAACATACCTCCATGCTTAATTTGTTTAATTAAAAAGTTAACCACACATCCGATTAATAGTCAATTAATAATTAATTAATAGTCATTGCTTCCAATAGTAATTAACCATATTTGAAATTAAAATTCTAGGTAGTCTTGTGAATAAAACAATTGGTTATAATTGTTCCTCAACTTTTAGTTGGAGTCATTTTCGAAAGATAAACCATAATCACTTAGTTGTCAAACCCAATACCTCCACTACCAAGAGTTACCACTAATAATACCATTAAATGTAATCAATTTTAATTAACTCATATGTACAAATTTAGTGCCACCTTAATTGCAATTCAATTTAAACACCATGAATTATTATTATGGTATTAAAACACATAACATTGAGCTTTATGCCGAAATGTCTCTCAAAACATTTCAATCCAAAAATAAGTTAGACAAGGTTCAACACTCAAAAATTGCCACAAAGTCCTAAAAATTAATAAAATTAATTAATTTATTAGGTTATCACAAATTGACAACAAATTAACACGTAAAAAAGGTTTTTACCTTGCTAGTTGACAAAAGATATCAACTAAATTCACGAAAGATAGTAACTTTGTTTCTTTTTAGATTTTTCAAACTTAAAACATATAACATATAGTTTCACATTATAGCATGCTCCATTGAGTCATTTAAAGATCTTTAAATTGTGAAGTGAATAACACAAATATGCACTATCTCAATATTAATATTAATAATAAGAGAATTATAAAAGAGTTAATATATATATATATATATATATATATATATATATATATATATATATATATATATATGAGGGATCCTTTTACTCCAATAGTAAAACTACCTAGAGTTACTCCGTTCAATAACTCATGCTTTACATCAAATTTTAACGATCTAACCGTTTAATTTAAAGTTTTTAATGCATAGATAAAATCTGCAAATTTTTAGAAATTTTGATGATCATTTGATACTTCGTTTCATTAATTTAAATCAATGTATAAAATGATTTTATAATTATCCGTCAATTTGAATTAATGAAACGAAGAATCAAATGATTTTCAAATTTTCTAAAAATTTGCAGATTTGATCTATGCCTTAAGAACTTTAAATTAAACGGTTGGATCGTTAAAATTTGATGTAGAACATGAGTTATTGAGCGGAGTAACTCTAGATAATTTTACTCCTGGGGTAAAAGGATCCCCCCTCATATATATATATATATATATATATATATATATATTTGCGCGCGTCAAATTCTTATAAATAATAAGAGATTGTTTATATATAAAACCATATTCCCATATAAGCAGGCAGATCTTATCACTAACCTTGGTGAGGATAGATGCTGTTCTTGTGAATGAGAATCGGAGTCATGATCTAAGAGACATTAGGTTCGATTTAAAGGGTAATGATTTTGGTGCAATAGATATTAACACAGGTTTAGTTTAGAAACCCTGTTTTAGTTAATTTTTCCAATGAATAGAAATACATAGTTTTTAATGTATTTGTTTCTTTTTCTTCATACTACTCGGTATGTGTTAAAACGTCTATCTTTAAATTAGTGTGATATACTGATTAATATAATATATATATATATATATATATATATATATATATATATATATATATATATATATATATATATATATATATATATATATATATATATATATTAGTAGAGGAAAATATAAAACGTCCAATTAAAAATTATGATAATTGTAATTGTCGAAAAGGCACAGCCTCTTGGACTAATTTAGCATAGAAGTTTGGTACGAAATACAAACTGCAGAAAAGGAAGTATAATACAAGCATGAAAACATGGCAAGCACTGCACCGATACTAGAGCAGGAAACACACATACATTGGAAACACACTTGTAAGCTGGAAGGTGACACTAGTACACGTCGGGTATTTTGAGCCTTTTACGTCGGAAAAGGTTCCAACGTTAATACGGGAGACGTAAATTTATGTCGCCTCTAAAACGTGACGTAAATTTACGTCGGATATTATCCCAGCTCGACGTAAAAAGGGACAAAAAACATGCCATAATTTTACGTCGGACATGGCTTGTCCGACGTAAAATTATGGGGTTTCTTTTTTAAAACGTTTATAAATTTTTGATATACCCAACACCTGCATATATATAGTCCAGAATACCAAATCTAAACCAGGCAGTCCAGAATAGAAATTCAAATTATATTTCAAAATTGAATGACAAAAAGAAAATAATATATAAATCTTAAAAAGCATAAATTATGACAATGTAAATCCTATTATCCTAAAAAAGCTATAAAACATATGTTTGTCAATGCTATCTAACTAACTAAACTAACTAACTATCAAACTATAAACATAATATCTAACTAACTAAACTTAGAAATCTAACTATTATATACTTTGAAGAAAAAAAGTTGCCCATTGTTCTCTTATCTTGAGCATCTCATCTTCGGGCAATGGAGATGGATCTTGAAAGACCTGAAACATTAATTTAAGTTTCATTAATATGCAATGTTAATTATCCTAAAGGTAAATATACTTAAATAAATTTTGATATGAATTACCTGCGCCCAAGAATCAATAATACCCGCAGAAACTATGGCTCTCATCCAATACATGATGTAATAGCCACATTCAAACGAGTCTTGTTGCCTATTACACTAAAATGAGAAACAAATAACTATTATTTCCAAAGTTAATAAATTTAAATATTATTGACTATATGAATTAATTTGCTAACCTTAGGGTATATGAAATACAATGACTTTGATGATCTGACTCTTCCACTTAAAATATTAACTCCATACACGATTCTAATTAATTGAAATAAAAACAAATGTTAGCCAATATATATAATTACAGTTTTAAAACATAATGAAAAAAATTTAGTTACCCTTGTAATTGACATTTAATTTCGTGGCTTGGTTTTCGATGTAGTGAACAAAACCACACCACGGTGTATTCCTTAGGAATGATTACCATTAACTGCCAATGAGACCTACATTATATGACAAACAAATTAGTTATAAAATTACCATGATTAAAAAACCAATTAAAAAACTAACCCGTCAATGTATGGAGCCATGTATATATCTCTTCTTGAGTCACTCATCCATGTTTGCATATATTGCTGGATCTGGACTTGAGTGTTTCCTGATTTTTGGATGGATTGAGGCTCAATAAATCCATATACTTCTACTTGTGCATGCTCCACACTCAATTTGTCCATGTACCTAACACAAATAATTATTATAAGTTAAATGTAATTATTGTAAATTTAGACTCATAAAAGAAAATATGACTTACATGGCCCACAGCTGTATGATAGAAATATTTAACATGGAGTTTCCCCCAACAATCTCTAATGCATCAAGCATAGATATGTATAGTAGAACAGCAGCGCTATCAACTCCAAAAACTCTAATGTCCCACTGCAATTGAATTGGCTTCTTCTTTAATCGTGGTAATATGATTAGAAGCTTAGATATGGGATCATCCTCAGCTGCTGCGATATTAGCATCATCAACATGAGGTTCTCTCATGACCTCTTTACCACGATTGATAAAATCCTAAAGAAATAATCACAATTAGTTAAACAATAATAGAATTATAAGAATATAAAAGAGAATAATATAATTACCTTTGCCCGTGCTGAAAGCGGCATGACCAAACGTTTTGGCCAAGCTAAGAATGTGCCGGTTGCCTGCCCCACTAGTTGAACCTCTATATTGGGCAAAGGCACTGGAGCAGCAGCATCTTGAACTTGGTCAACCACAACCTGTGTCCAGTTTGGCTGTAGAGGGACACCATGGATGGTTGAGCCACCCTCAAATACTCGGCCAATAGCCACTAACCGTGGGGGGTCATCCTCAACATATAACTCACACTGGTTTGGTACATCAGTGTGAGTCTGATCCGGTGAGGGATCTGGAGCAGCACAACTCCCTTTAGTGCTGACTCGAACACCATCATGAGCAACTGCAGTCTGTTGCTGAGAACGAGCCAAAAGTTCAAACTTCTGTCCAAACTCTTTTTGAATATTCTTCAATTTCTCTTTAAACTGCATCTCCAATCTCTACTCCATTCTCTGCATAACCTCTTGACTGCAACAGTCAACAATGCTCCTCGATGATCAGGCACCAAAGAAATCTCGGTGGCTCCAAGAACCACCAACACCACGCACACGACCTCCGTGCTCTAGCCTTCCTATGGCCGTTGTGAGGATATCATTCCGACCATCGGAAACAAATGAGCCCTGGATGCTCTGCTCAACTAAACCCTCCTACAACATATTAACAATAAGTATACCCTAAACTACACTTATGAATTAAATGAGTTGAAATGAAGAGTCTTAGTTTGTATATTTTTACTTACTATTTTATCAGCAACGACCCTTGCAGACTAAGAAGTCATTTTCCCATCTGATTTTGTCCGGGCTGCTATCCACATCTCATGGCGCGGAGGTGACTCCACACGGTCAGCAGACTCAACCCCTGCTGCCTCTGCCCTAGCCTTCTTCATTTCTTTTTTTTTTTTCTTTCATATCCCCCTCTTGACAATAGATGGGGTGCATCATTCTTGGCCTGTCGTTCTTGGAAAGCTATTCTTTTAGCCTGCAATAATACAAAAAAGAAAATGAGATTAATTAAAATATACCTTAAGTATTTGTGTCAATGTAAGAGTTATCAATAACTAACCTGCCACGAAGGGTCCAATCGAGTGGTACGAAATTGCATCCACTCCTCATCAGTGATCTGGTACTTTAGATAGGGAGTCTCATTTTGTCGCTCTCCAAATACATACTCCCGTGTCAAGAAAGTCTTGAAGTCTCTCCACCTAGTGGCCAGGGCAGATAACATCTTCCTCCTCATGACCTCAGTGTTGGGAATGTCAAAATTTTGCTATGAAAATAACAACAATTAATAAATAATGTATTTTAAGTTATATAATATTCAAGGGATGTGAAAGTATATACCTGAATATCTTGCCACATGAGGTTCTTGTCAACCTCCTGAACGTCATCCCATGATGGAATGATAATAGAAACATGTCGTCGAGCTAGGACTCCCAAATAGCTCTTAAACTTGGCAGCATTTGGGCCTGATCCTTGCCAGAACGAGGATCCACCTCAACCGGTATCCTCTCCTTGGCAATGCGTCCAGCTGTCAACCCAGACAATCGGGTGACAAATCTACCTTCCCTCCTTCCACTACCAGACCCAGAATCCTCCATAATCCTGAAAAAATTAAACTTTCATTATTAAAACAATGAATTAACTGAATAGACAAATAAAGTAAAAAAGATAATAACAATATAGCAACAAAATAACTAATAAAAAAACAAATAATACACAAACAAAAACCTATCTGGAACAGCCCATACTAAAATCAGAACGGGCCGTTCCAGATAAACAATTTACAATACAAAAAATTTAAGCAGAACGGGCCGTTCTGCAACCAGAACGACCTGTACTGCTTGCAGAACGGCCTGTACTGCCTGTACTGCCTGCAGAACGGCCCGTTCTGCAAGTAGAACAGGTCGTTCTGCAAGCAGAACGGGCCGTTCTACAAGCAGAACGGGCCGTTCTACAACCAGAACGGCCCGTTTCAGATGAATAAATAGCAGAAAATAAAACAAAAATTTGCATAGACAAGAAACTAACCTCAAACATGTAATGTGCAGACACTTAGAGAGTTACAAACATCCAATGTAGAAACAAACGCACTGAGAGACTTAGAGATTGAGAGAAAATGGATTATTAGTTTCCGTAAACAGGGAGCGCGAGAATGAAAAATGAATTGTGCGTTTGATTTTAGGGGCATATTTACGTCGAGTGAGGGGTGGTGCGACGTAAATTTACGTCGGACTAAGGGGGTCCGACGTAAATTTACGTCAGACAGTGAGAGCTCCGATGTTAATGGGCTAATTTACGTCGGACCCCACTTTGTCTGACGTAAATTAGTTCCCATTATTTACCATTCTGCCACCGTGTTTTTGTAACGTCAGTGATGCCTTCTTCCGACGTTATTTAGTTGACGTAAAAGCCTCTTTTTGCACTAGTGTGACCTCCTCAGTTCGTTACCCACTAAGTGGTGGCTGCTTTTCCACCACGAGCCCATGCCAACCCGTCAAAAGGATTTCCAATATTGAAACGTAGAGTGCAGTGCCTGACGTATCAGATCTGACGAGCATCAGAATCGCCCAAAATATAAGCAGGGTCCTCTGAAAGCGAGAGAATGGCGCACCAAATACAATCATTGCAGTAATAGCCCAAACAAACACTGTTAAACCGAGCAGCTGGAGCAAAGCGGACCAACCACGTCCTAGCTGAAGCTGGAAAACTGATAACTGGCTGCATGTATCGGAGATAATCCAATAAAGCGCAATGGCAGTTATCAAAAAAGACGATAAACGTTGCACTATATTCTTGCGTTTCCCCATGCTCAAGGTTTCCCCGTCATACATGTTTAGATCAAGGGTTTTCTTGCGTTTATCCGGGCTGAACTTTTCCCCACAATCCGCAGCCTTGAACAAATCAATTAGATTTAATCTTTGGAGAACATTTGAGTTTATATATCCACTTAATTAAATGTTGAAAATAAGATGTGTGCCCAAGATCCAATCTATCTTATATGTATTAATAAGATTGTGCTTTATTATCGTATCAAAACCATAAGAAAAGATAAAAATTAATTTTTTTTTATATTTGATAATTTCTATTTTCTTATATTGTAAAAATATTTTTTCAAGTATTTATAGAATAGGAAAATATGAAAAGCTTTTTTATTAATTAAAATCTTATGCACCTTAATTTTTAGAAAAATCAAATGAAAGAATTTTTATAAAAATTGAATTGTATGAATTAATTTTAACTTATTAATAAAAATTGACTCAGTTTATCTACTATTTTTCGTATAAGTATTTAACGAGAAATTTCTCAAAACATTACTTAACTACCCTCGAGAATAGCACGAACCAAACTTTCTTGTAAAACTTAGTAATATGATTGATGATATAATGACTTAGTCACTGAGAAGTGCAAAATTTAGTAATATAATGCAAACAAGTATAAGTATTTTTCCTTTTGGGAAAAAACAAGTTTTTCATAATAGATAATCTTGAGGGTGATTACCATTTATGTTTTTCATTGATCTCTAAAAAAGTAGAAAAGTTTTAGTGGATGCATGACTCATCTATATGTCATACTAATGCTACGCCATTGATGAGAATGTCTTTATCATAATACATATATATAGAGTACTCTTTACTCTTTTCCAATGTTGGAATGGAATCATGGAAAAGTGTTCCACTTTACTCGAGTATTTAGTTTTTACTTTTTTTATCTTCATTTTAAGTGAATATCTTTGTTGCTTTCATATTTTCTTTTTTATAAAATTTAAAAACCATAATGAAAATAATGAGTGATTTTTATAGCTCATTAACCAAAGTATCTTCTCATGTGATTTTGAATGATTGAGGTGATATAAGTGAAAAGTTGTGTGCAGCTTGTAAAGTTGACTTTGAGAGCAAGAACTACACAATCCTAACAAGCCAATGCAAGGGACCCGCATACCCACCCGATGTGTGCTGTAATGCTTTCAAGCAATTTGCATGCCCTTTCACTGATGAGATTAATGATGTCACAACCGATTGCAGTTATGTGATGTTTAGCTACATAAACGCCTATGGCAAATCAAATACCACCCTGGCCTCTTTTCAAATGAGTGCAAAGAAGGTGTCCAAGGTCTTGATTTCACCCACATCAAACAAAACGATGACCATGCCTCTTCAAACTCCATCCATGTAACTCCTCTTCACTTTCTCTCACTTGTTGCTTTCCTTGGCTTCTTCTTCCATTTTTTTTGAATGCTCCAAATGTCAAAGTTGAAGATCCTCTTGTATTTGTTCAATCAATTTTCATGTTTAGTTTTTCCAAACATTTTGGGTGAGAACACACCCTTCATGTGATGCTAGAGTTTGTATGTTTCAATCAAGGAAACATATTACTACTCTGTTTTATGATTCTAATATTTTCCCCTTTTATTCTTGGGCAATTTCTACTGAGGATCCATTTTTTTTATAAAATATAATACAAATATTTTATTAATAATTTTGATATTTTTATTTTAATTAATAAAGGTTTATTAATATTTATTTAATTATTTATATATTTTAGAATATAATATAAGGAGTTTTATTAAAGGATTTATTTAATTAAATTAAGAGGGAAGAAAATTAGTAAATAAGCTTAAGTGTTTTAACGAGAAGGTTAAAAAGAAGTTAAGGTTTTTAAAAGAGAAATTTTCTAATTAGACCTTTTTTACGCTTTTATTTTACGTACACGCTTTAGAGTTGAAAGAATAGAGGTAAGAAGGAAATCAACCCGAAGTCGTGCATCCGTTTTCTTTTGATTACCAAGGTAAGGTGGGAATGAGAAACCTCGAGTTAAAAAAGCAATTTTCTAATCAAACCCTTTTTACACTTTTATTTTAAGTACACGCTTTAGAGTTAAAAGAATAGGAGCAAAGGGGAAATCATCCTGGAGTTGAGAATCTATTTTCTTTTGATTACCAAGCTAAGGGGAGAGTGAGAAACCTTGTGCTCTAGGTGTCGGATTATATGTTGAGTAGTGGGATTGACCTCCAATCCTATCTCTGTTGTATGCCTATGTATGAGGGTTTTTCCCCAAATGTGTCTTTATATTCTTTGTTTTTCTTTGTATGTTGTAATTAATGTTAATTGTATGTATATGTAGATAATTTCAAATTCTTGTCCTGTAATTGCATGTTTTAATTTGGTGCTCTAATGAGAAATCCTAAAAGAATGCATTGATGATCGTATGAAGAGATTAATTGGGTTTGTAATTGTATGTGTAAATTGTGATGTTTGGAATGTTTAGCATGTGAATTAAAATGTTTCTATCAATTGGATGATCTTTTATGATGAATTCTGATGAAAGGACGAGTTTTCAGGTCTAAAGAGTCAAAAATCCCATGATCATATTTCATCACGGGTGTGACCAATGAGTCATGATTATAACTAGTCAGTCACGGGCATGACCGATGAGTCACAATAGTGACTCATTCGAATTTTGACCCTTTTGATTTCATTGGGTTAGTCATGGGCGTGACTAGTCAATCATAGGTGTGACCAACGTTACAACTGTGATTTGTGAGTCACGATCGTGACTCAGGCTAATGCTCATGTTTCTCATTATTTTCTTGTATTTTCTTCCTTTTATGACCTTTATCATTTGAGATAAATCATATTCATTAGTATGAGATACAAAGTATGATACTTGTGTAGGAACCATGTTTGAATTGGATGATGTATTATCTTGTGATCTTGATACTACCTTCTTACTAATAATTAATCTATGTATTCGAGAATGAACATGGGATATATGATGTGATATGAAAAATATGTGATATGTGAAGTGAGATCATGTGGATGTAATGCATTGAGTCTGTTTGACATGCATCATATGCATAAAATGCTTTTAAGGGTATGATATGGAATATACTGCCAAGGAAGGTCCCTTGTGTAAAAGTTTGGGAACCAACCTTGAGGATAACTCGATTTGGATGTCTCAATCCTGCCTTCGTAAGCATGTGATGTATCTAGTGCAGTTTAGCTATCCCAGCTAGACCCTTGGTAGTATGTCCTTCTAGTGAGAATACGTAGAGGGTGTAACCCGACATGTACTCCTAGGCTACTCTACGTATATTGCTAGTGGCAATGCACATGTGTGATATGTTTTTACTAACACCACATGCATGTTAACATGTAGTTCGTGTGCATTGCATAATGTATTATAATATTATCTGTTATTATTTATTATGCTATGAATGAACAAGTGTGATAATAATGCTTATTCTATATATGCTATGTCTTGTTGTTTGTCTTGTTTATGTTTGGTTATTCGGTTAGCATTCTTACACCGTGAGCTAGAGTGAAATGTTTCTTATTCCCTTTTCTTTTGTGTTTTTTTAACTTGTTTATGATGCAGGTGATCATCATTATGAGGTTGGGGATGTTAGTGATGAGGCATAGCCTTCAATGATGGGTTATGCTCTAATAGGATCTAACACTGGGACGTAGTTAGGATGTTGCTTCTGCTGAATTATTTTGGAAAACATTAGTTTTATTTCCTTGCAATTTCATTGGTTATGTTAGTTTGTTTACGTTATTAATGTGATTCTCTCTACTTGAATGAGTTTGGTTTTATTTAAAAGAGATGATGTCATTTAGTTATATTTTATTATTTATGAATTAAGGCATGTGGGGTAACGGGTGCTACAAATTCAGGTATGAAGTGGTTCAGGGTGAAAAAGTTTATAAATATAACTTTAGAATGTGGTTCACCCTTAAAGTAAGCAATATAAGATGTAGGATAAATTTATTAAAAAAATGAATGGTTCAGATTGATAATTATATTTTCAGTGATAAAACTTTTATTATTATGTTTATTTTGTTTTTTGTTGAGGAATGTCCATTTTGTCCCGAAAGCACACCATATATTACCCGGCATTGCATCTTCCTCTTGGAGGCTTCCACTCGTTGGGAGTGTGACACCCTTACTACCCCAACATATATAACGTAATAATGTAATTAAATTAAGAAAATAAATTTTTCAACGTTCGTAAAAGGGTTCACATAAAAACCTTCAGAAACGTTCTTCAATATCTAAAATATTTTGAAAATGAAACTTGGAAGGTGAAACATAAGAGGTTACAAAATGTTTTCAAAATAATAAATGCAACTCCAAATCCATATACAAAATCCATGTCCTAGAAATCCTCTGCCCCGATGTCACAATATGAGAGCATACCCATAATTCAACAGTTGGCATTCTAGATGCCACTCATAGCCGGATCTTCCTCACCTAAAACATCCACAAGTTGTACGGTGAGAAAAGAAAACATTTATATGGAAAGCACACAAGGAAAAACACAACATAATCCCATCATAACTCATTACTTAATGAAATATTCACCAGCATTTATATATATCATAATTTGTCAATCATTCATCATCTTCACATCTCAATTCACAATTACATCAATCCATCACAATCCACACAAATCTTATAATTAACACTATGCCAAGGCCACGCCACAACTGACATAAGTGATACGGGTTAATTGCCTCACTCATCCCACACCATGCCAGGGGCACGCCCTCCCTGTAGCATCACTTACCCAGGGGTCGTCTCATCCCTGGTCATTAGTGTGAGGAACCACAATCACATCACATCAACATCTCATTTCATGTCAACATACTCACATCATGTTATCAATTCAATATTAAAACAGTAGATATAATGTATATATTTGTACGAAGGCAGCACACCACATTCCATGTCTAGATCATCAATTTTACCAAATAATGTAACCATAATATTTATAAATTAATTTAAAACCAGATAGAATCATCAATTTAGTAGAATCTTAACTCAAATAATAAAACCCTCAATTTTTCCAAAACCTAACTCACAGGCACTTTTCTACAATTTTGTTCTCTCTCCCAGATCATCATTCTTACAAATTAAATATATATTTCTAATCCTCAACACATACAGAATCTAATGGGATCATCAATTCCTCAAACAGAAATAATCCAATTTTTCCAAAACCTAACTTACAGGCATTTCTCTATAATTTCGTTCTCTCTCCCAAATCATCATTCTTACAAATTAAATATATATTTATAGTCCTCAATACATGTAAAATCTAATGAGATCATCAATTCCTCAAACAAAAATTATAAAATTACTCATAATCTTAAAGGACTCTTCCTCTACCCAATTCCCTCATGTAACTCTGCATACAAATAATCCTCTTTTCCCCCGTACCTCAATAAGTAGTAACTGAAACTAAAACAGAGATCTCCTTGGTCTCCTCCTCTGAGTGCCCCTCGGTCTTCAGAGAGTGTAAAAGGAAAAGAAGAGAATGTAGAAGAAAGAAGTCAGAACTAAAAGAAGTTGGAACTGAAAAGTGTGATTTTGGGAGTGTTCTATTTACAGGCATCAAGAGTGGCTGGAACGACCCGTTTCAAATCCAGAACGTCCCGTTCTGGACTCTTCGTCATGTGTAAAATTTCACATCCAGAACGGCCCATTCTAAAACCATAATGGCCCGTTCTGGAGTTACATACCAATAACGGCCATGTTTGGAACGACATGTTCTCAACTAGGGTTATAGACATTTTTGGTGGTTTGGAACGCCCCGTTCCCATCTAAGATTTGTAGGAAATTTTAGTATTTTTTGGAACGGCCCGTTCCAGTTTGAGAACGGCCCGTTCTGGGCTATTAAATCACCATCGTTTTAGTAGTTTGGAACGACCTGTTCCAATTTGGGAACGACCTGTTCTAGGATACTAAATCACCCTCGTTTTAGTAGTTTGGAACGGCCCGTTTTGGGCTACTAAATTACCCCTATTGGGCTTTTGGCCCTTGTACAATCTATGAAAATCGGGCTGCTACAAGGAGACTCCATGATGAGATGGAAGCTTTTTTGCGGTCACAAATTTTCATTTGATATGACACGTACAGTGTGAGTAGAGAACATGGGATGGGGCTAATTTTTCAGTGCATCCATTGGATGGAAGATTTTAGATTGTGCAAGCTTTGTGACATCGTCGTGGTTACTAGTCTTATCATCAGGGAGTGAGGATGTTTTTGCAATAACGCTTGATAATTAACATAATCTAAGTACTACTACTTACTACACAGTGTACTCTTTTCTCCTTACCTCAACAAGTTTATGATAAAAAAGAATAGTGCGATGGTCTCTTTACCTTGTTGGATTGCATTGTGAGGCTATGGAGCTTTGAATGGGTGTGCGCCATGGGGTTCTCCTACAGAGTAGTTAATGATACATTATTTTTTTAAAAAAATATTTTAAGTATGGTTTATTAGTAATTTCATACATTTTAAATAAATAAATAAAATGAAAACATGTTTCTCCTCATGAACCATTTAGTAAACTTCACCTTCGTAGCAAGCCCTTTATTCTTTATTGATAGAAAGTACAAAATGTGGCTTTCTCCCCTACACTCTGAAAAAATTCTGGTGACATTAGGAAAAGTAAGTTATATTTGTTAGAAATATTAGGAGAAAAATAAAATGAAAGAGAATATTGTGTCGCGACAATAATCACTATCCTACAAATTTTGATAGACCTCTGATGAAACCCAATAACCAGTTTGCTCCTCAAGGTTTATACAATAGTGACATTTTCAAACTCGTGCACTTGAGGTTAAACACATTGGAGTCTCCTGAACAATACCCCAAAAAATAATAAGTATGAAGAAAAGTATAGGAAATAAAAATTGTCTCTATTAAGATTCACTCTATTACTTCTTTTATAGTGATAAAGAATCAGTTCGTTGGCAAATAATTAATAAAAAATTTTAATACCAACGATAACAAAATAATTAAGATGCCAATAGTAACAAAGCAATTAATACGTTAATGGTAACAATGAAATGATTAGCACTTATGTGCCATTATTTCCACAATCCCCCACTAATGACATATAAGTGAGAGATAGAAAACAAATTTTAGGCAAGGAAAGGTTTTTGTGCATAAGTTTTAATGTCCATAGGATTGACTTAACACGTTATGTTAGTGAGACAACACCTTATGTCCAAAAAGTGAATTATTCATGAACTTAATGGTTTTAACATGAGACCCCTCACAACACACATTTTTACCTTTAAAATCATGATAGCTTTGCGATTATAATTTTACACAATACTTTAAGCCTTTATATGTATATTCACCTTAGGTTGCTCTAGAAAGATAGTCAAAGTTTTTCATGGAAGGTGACTTATGTCTTCACACTCACGTAGGTAGATACATCAAGTGCGTCTCTAGGCTATGTATCTATTAAGAGCTTATGGCTCAACCTCACATCAAGCACTATACCAAAGGCAATAGGGATGAGAAATGTAGTGCTTAGGAGTATTCATATGGCTTCGTTTGACCACTAATTGAGTATCCATTATACTTTCCTCCACTTATGGCTTTAAGCCTATCCCCTCGACATATCCAAGACAATTTTCTTTGGAATCCTTTTGTAAAGGATCTACAAGGATTTTCTCACTTTTTAAATACTCGTGTGAGATACCACAATTTTTAATTAAAATTATGACATCACCATGTCTCATACATGTGTCTTCTCTTATCATTATAAGTACTATTAGTCACAAAATTTGTAGCTTATTAATCATAATGAAGGGATGCAAGAGATGTAGATCTCCCCCACAATAATATATTAGCCATTAGACCTCTTTAACTATTATGCTTATTCACCTGCATGTTCAAGTATTGGGAATTCAAATTCCATTGTAATCTATGTTATACATGTTTGTTTTGTTGATTTCTAAGAAACAATATAACCTACTAAAGTGAATATATTCTTACATTATCATTTTCTGAACTCCAATTTGCATCACAAAACCCTTTTGAGACAGTTGGAAAGTTAATAAATTCTAAACTCCAAGTTATAGTACCTTTAAATACTTTTAAAAGATGTAAAAACACTTTTTAATAATCATCATTTAGATTATAAGTGTTACTACTAAATCTACTTACAACATATGTAATATCAATTATAGAGTAATTTATGAGATGCATAACACTACCAATTATTTTTGCATATTCAGATTAAGAAACATTGGTTCCCCTTCCAATGACATTCCATCATTTTTTTTAAGATGAATGATACAATCATATAAAGCTTTGCCACATACAACATTAAAACTATTGAAATTTCTTTAATAAATTTTCAAATATAATAAGTTTGACTTAGAGAGGAAACTATTTTTAGTTTTTCGTATTTTAATACCTAAAATCTCACAAATTTCTCTCAAGTCTTTCATATTAAATTAGAACTTAAAAACTCTTTAATTTTTTATTTGTTTATTGATCCATCATTCCTATATTTCCTTTTAACAAATCATTTCATCTCATAAGCACTTTTTATTCTATTTTTTACTTAATAACAAAACAACCTATAAAGTAACAACAATTTTACACTTTCACTCATAATTTTAATTCTCTTGAAATGCTACTCAACATATAAATAAAACCTCTCAAGAAAGCGACACTATTAGTCTCCCAATAATGACAAAACTAGAAGAAAAAAATAAGGAAGGAAAAACATACCTCCATGCTCATTTTTTTTTAATTAAAAAGGTTAACCACACATCCAATTAATAGTCAATTAATACTCTATGCTCAATAATAGTCACCACATCCCATAGTAATTAGTCATATTTGAAATTAAGATTCTAGCTAGCCAAGTTGGGAATAAAACAGTTGGTCGCAATTGCTCCTCTACTTTTAGTTGGAGTCATTTTTTTTTCCGAAAGATAAACTATAATAACTTGGTTGTCAAACCTAATACCGGTCCGTTATTTAGGCCCGCGGACCGGTCCATTATCCGTGGATTTTGGCGGGCCGGATACGGACTTAAAAAATAAGTCCATTTATTTTTATGGACTAGACTTATCCGGCCCATATAAAACGTGAGTTTTACGGACCGGGCCTTAAACGGGCCAGACTGGTCTGTATACCCACCCCTATAGGGGGGTCATGTGCTGACATAGATATATCTATAGGCTGGTGATCTACACGCCTGCGTCTACATCCAAGGCCACGACCCTCTCGTTGGCCTGCACCAATATCTTCCACAACAATTGGTTCAAGCTCGTCTTGTGATGGTGGTGGAGCACCTGTAGAGGGATATTGAAGTCGATGGAATTCACCATAAACCTCTAAGCAGTTAGCAAGATTATCAGTAAATTCTTCTATTGAAAAATTGCTTCTAGGTTCTGTTTTGGCTTTATGATACATTCCTCAATAGTGTCCTCCTGTAAATAAATTAATGTGAAGTTTACATGTTCAACTTAATATAAAACACAAATATAAGCAACTAAAACAATTAATTATAAAACATTTATTTTTATATATGACTTACCACATAACCTTGTTTTGTAGTAATACGCAATCCAACGCCCGGTGTGTCTTTTATAACACACCACATACTATGAACTACTACTTAAACGTGTAGTAGTACAAGCTTCTTGTGTCCAGACACGATCTAATCTTGTTTGCCACTCATGTACAAAGACAACATGCTGAACTCGCTAATCAATATCATCTTTTCCACGTAAAGTTAGATCGTGCAAATTATCTGGTTGACGTGGAGGATGAGGAATGTGTTGTACCATACCAAATTGGCGCATCACACGGTCAACATGGTAATACTCAATTATATGAAAGTCTATTAATGGCACTACCACCCTCCAAATATTTGTGTTCTCTACACAATATGGTGGTAGAGAATGAAAATATTGAAGGTATGGCTGCCAAACAAATTGCATACAAAAAATACAAAAAGTCAAAAATTAATATTAATTTTAAGATATCCACTTTAAAGTTGTAATCAATAAAAACTCTCAACGTACATCTTTATCCTTCATCTTATCTAATGCATCACGAAGACTTGAAGACTTGTCAGAGAATAATATACCCCCAAGCAATCGCAAAATATAAGCTTGGGCATATCGTTCCATTTTTTGCACATTGTGTACATGCATGGAAACATCAAAAAAGTATTGATCGACCCAACTCATCTTCAACCTTCCACCTTTAATTACAGTTGTTGGTGGTGTAATTTCGAATAAATCTTTAATAAGTGGAACCCATCTATATGTCGAACAACCAGTAATTGGGTCTCCATGTACCTTAAGACCAAGCAAAACTGAAACATCTTCCATTTTAGGTCTCCCTGCAAGTGCAATCGCACAAGCACAATGCTTATCAAGGTAGATCACCAACAATACAAGGAAATCAATGATGAGAGATAGGACCATAGCCGCCAAGGTTGTAAACCAAATGAGAGGTAGGTTGAACAAACCACAAGTCACACTAACCCCAGATGCTTTGGCTACCAAAGTTGGAACATAATATAGTGGTCCTAAAATTAACTTTAGCAAGACAATAATCTGGTATATAGGTTCTAGTTGACAGCTTAGCAACCAAATCAACAGATAGCACACCATGATCGAAGTCGCATCAATAATTTCTGGAATGAACTTATCGTATGTTTTCTCCAAGTTCAGTATTGGTGTTGATGCAGTGTTTCTCACTTTCAAACCAAATTGAGCAATTAGCTTATCCGCTTGATATTTTAGGAAAGCAAAATATATGCTTGTTAAAATGTAACAAATCAAATTTATGATATTTATTGATATACTTGTTAAAATGTAATTTTAATATATGCTTAAAATTTTAAAATTTTAATACTAAATTTTATTAAAAAAATTATTTGTGTAAATTTTATAATTAAAAAATTAACGATATATAATATTTAATAATTATAAAAATTGATAAATTATATATTAATAATAATAGATAAAAAAATATAACTAAAATATATTGATAGATAAAAAAAATATGAGAAAAATTAAAGAGAAGAAGTAGAAAAGGAAATAAATGAGAAAGATGAACAAAAAGAAAAAGAAAATATGATATAGAGAAGACATGAGAAGAGAGAAAGAGAAAAAAAGTTTAATAAGAGCAAAAGAAAGAATATGAGATAAAGAAGACATGAAAAAAAAAGAGAAAGGAGAAAAAGAGAGAAAAACAAAAAAAAAAATGAGATAAAGATGAGTCACAGATAGAAAGTAGAAGATGTGCAAGGGCATGAGAGGAAAAATGTATAAAAAAGCAAAAAGGCGAGAGAGAGAGAAAAAAAAAAAGAAATAAACTAAAAAAATAATTATGCGAAATCTCAATTGTTTTTGTGAGATTATTGGATAAATAGATTATATATAAATTCAACTAAAAATTCTCATGAAATCTATCCATTAAAATAATTTATTGAAATTTTTATGTTTTTTGAATACCATAAGATTTTTTTTAAGTGAAAAAAAATCTTAATTGAATATCATCAGATTTTAACACACTCGTAAAAAAACTATGATTCTCTTGATTACCACTAGATTTTGATATACTTTTAGGGGGTGTATTGGATTGAGATTTTAAAAGACAATTTTAGCATAAAAAAGTCTTGTTGATTTTAATAAGTTTTAAAAGACTTTGTACAAATGGCATGACTTTTAGGATTTTTTTAAAAAGACTTTTAAAATTTGGATTTTAACCAAGACTTTGTAATCCATATTTTAATGGATTTATATTATAAGATTTTAAAGGATTTTATAAGAAAATATGGATTTGCAATAATACTAGATTTAATAAAAAATATGACATAAATATTAGAAAACTAAAACCAACACAATTTTTTTTTATCTTTTTAATAAATAATTCACTTTAATACCATTCTAACTAATATTCATTCACATATCTAAAGTTATATAAGTCTTCTATACATTGACATAATCTCTTTCGTGGTATTGAGCAATATATTTAAAATTGTGGTTTTCAAAAGGTGAAGATTTTTAATTTTTCACTTAATTCAATTAAAAATTCATCAAAATAACATTCCTTACGAATAAAATCATGTAATGTTACATGCTAATACAAATTCAACTTGTGCCTTAAATATAAATAGAGGTTCTGACTTAAAAATTGTGAACATGATTTAAAAATACTAAATATTCTCTCAATCATATTTCTTAAAGATACATAATGTAAATAAAAAAACTTTATTTTCATTTTTATTTTGAGGATTAATAAGTATTTCAATATTAAATTTTATTAAAAATAGATAGTTAAATTTTAATAATTTAAAAATGTTAATAATGGATAATATTTAATAATATAAAAATCATTTTTAAATATTTAATAATTAAAAAATAAATATTAATAAATTATACAACAATTGATAGATAAAAGAAATAGGAGAAGAAGAAGAAGAAATAAATGAGAGAAATGAATAAAAATAAGGTAAAGAAGAAAGAGAAAGAGAGGCGAGAAAGAGAGAGAAAAAAATGAGACAAAGAAGAAGAAGAGATAAATAAGAGATGAAGAAAAATAAGAAGAAAAAAATGAGATAAAGAAGAAAATAAGAGAAAAACAAGAATGGCAAGAGAGAAGGAGGGAAAAAATATGAGAGAAGTTAGAAAGATGCAAGAAAAGATTTGAAAGAGGTAACAAAAAAATAGAAATAAAAGAGCAAAAAGCCATGCAACTTCTCAAAGATTTTTATGAGATTGTTTGATGTAAATTATACTAACAAGTCTCATAAAATCTAATATTCAAAATAATTCAATGAAATCTTTATAATTTTTAATATCAACGGATTTTTTTAAGAAAAAAAAAACTTAATTGAATACTACCAAATTTTGATGGATTTTTAATTTTTTTTTTAATTTTTTTAATTGAATATCAATAGATTTTTATGGACTCTTAAAAAAATTCTAATTATCTTGATTGAATATCACATGACTTTTTTATATTAAAAAAAGTTTTGATTGAATACCACAAAACTTTTTTACAATAAAAAAGTCTTTTAAAATTCATTGAAATATTAATCCAATACTCCCCTTTAAAAAAAATTAATTTTCCTAATTAAATAGCACATGAATTTTTGATACTATAAAAGGTATTGATTGAATATCACAAGATTTTTTTTATTATAATTTTTTGAAATCTCAATCCAATGTATCTCCTAAGTTGTGATTGATTATCTAAATAAATAATAATTTATAATATATTGAATAATATTAAATTAAAAACAATATGATAGATCTAAGATTATTTAATTCAAAATTTTAATGATAAAAAACAAGACATGAAGTGTGTATTATATTAAAGCCAAGTAAATGAACAATAACTCAAGTTACTTGATTAGTGCTATGATAATTCTTAAATTAATAAATTCAAACCTTTTGAAGCAAAATATGCATAAAATTTACAAACTTTATATACGGACAATAAATATCCCAATAAAATAGATTATGCATATGAGTATAAAAATACTATATCATGATATTTATCCTATAACATTAATTAATTATTTTTTCATTGTGAAATAATTCTTTTGTTACATTGCATGGGATAATAATATAATATGACTACTCCCAGACATGTAATTCATATATAAATTCATAAATTAATCATTTATCATAATTTACATTAGAAACACAAACACTCATTATTCATAATATGAGATCGATGTAAATCATGTATAAATCTAAGAACATAAAACTTGTCTATATTAGAAATTCATAGTGATAACTCAAATAATGAATAATATAAGATACAATATTATAGTATGTCTGAGTAAGGTTTAGAAAGAATTGCATACCCGAAATCAATGAAGGATTCATTCTTGTTGGTCTTGAACAACGTGAGAGAAAACCGCTTTCTCCCTGGTAGAAGGTGAAAAGATAAAAGACAGAAAATGTATTTCTCCCTATAAGGAGAGACCAAGGACCTTTCAACAGGCTACTGAATAGTCCAACCCATCATGGACCATTCATCAGAAGCCTAATATACATTACCCATAAATTAATAACAATGTGCAATATAATTGATATTAGCATATAAATACAATTTATTAATTAATATTAATCCATAATAATAATAAAATAAAGAATAATTATATAAATATAACATTCTCCCACTTGAATAACATTAATCAATAAATTAAATATACCAATTACAACACAGGCACATATATCAATTAACAATATAAGAAATATAAACATGAACCACAAAGATAGTATCTGATAGGGATACATACCTTATGCTTATATTTCATAAATAATAGATAATGAAAAACATAATAAATATGTGATCCCAAACATGGTCTAAGAAATTTTATATTGTCGCAACCGAGATCGCGACGGGACGACGAAAAATAAATTAAAAAAAGAGGAGTTGCCACCAATGTTATTTTTTACGGAAAAACATTGGAAAAATCATAAAATAGAAAATAGTATACGAAAACCAAATTTTTGAGTTCGGGAGTCGATTACGTGTGAGGAAGGTATTAGCACCTCACAACGTTCGTCCTAAGACGATTACCTTTAATTAATTAAACAAATTAATTATAATTTATAAAATATTTATCTCACTAAAATGATTAAATATATTTTATTAAACTAATTTAACTAATGCATAAAAAAGGTTAAAATTATTATTGTTATATAAAAAGAAAAATAATATATTTTTTATTTTTTGGCTCGACAAGATTTAGTTCTTGCTCATACGTATCTTAATGTGTAATGAAGAATCAGAGTCACGTAGTTCTTTGGTAGAAAATATTTGTGTTATATTTTTTAATTAAATTTTATTTTTGTTAAATATAAGATTCTTGAATTGTCTCAGCTCATTCACCTTAAAAATGTAAAATTGACTAAGGTGTACACCAAAGTCAATTCAATAAAATTTTAATTATAATTATTGTTATATATGTTATGATCTTAAAAAAATTTCTTGGTTGGACATTTTTGTTTTTGGAGAAAAAATTTAAAGATAAGTTGTCACAACTTGTACTTTAAATTCAAAGGTTAAAAAGATGTCACATCTAATTAACCATTCCTCCAATAAAAATTGTTTTTAAACCATTCCTCCAATAAAATTTTTAATACAATAATTTCATATATTTATAATAAATATTGTAAACGTATATTTGATATTTAATCATATTTTAAATTTAAATAAGACTTTAAAATGACAAATAATCTTTGTTTTTTTTTTAAATGACAAATATTATTAATATAAAATAATAATAATAAAAAAAAGAAGTGAGTTCGATATACTCACTATTCTTCGCCCAAGAAGTAGTAATTTGTGGGTCTCTTCATCTGGGTTCCCTCTGGTCCAAGGTGGAGATGTGTGTGTGGGTGCCAAGGGCCCCTATTTATAGACTTTCAGGAGGGACCGGAACGGCCCGTTCTGAATCTGGAACGGCCTGTTTCGGGGTCGCAATTTTACTCACAACGACCATTTTTGGAACGACCCGTTCCAGTTTGGGAACGTCCTGTTCTGGACTAAAATTTTTAGGTATTTTGGTAGTTCAGGAACAACCGTTCTGGCCTAAAAATTATAGGTCTTTTTTGAAAATTGGAACGACCCGTTCCAGTTGGGGGAACGACCCGTTCTGGGCTAGAAATTTTGGGGCTTTTTGGAAGGTTGGAACGACCCGTTCTAGTTTGGGAACGACCCGTTCCAGGCTAGAAATTTTAAGGCTTTTTGGAAGGTTGTAACGGCCCGTTCCAGTTTGAGAACGGCCCGTTCCGGGATAAAAATTTTAGGTCTATTTGGAAGGTTGGAACGACCCGTTCTGATTTTGAAACGGCCCGTTCTGGGCTATTAAAATCATATAAAAATTACTAAAATACTCTCCACAAAAAATATGAAAATTCAGGCGCTACATTTGGCTTCTATATTTTTGTCTTTTTTATTATTTTTTGTATATACCTTTTTTGCTATTTTTTAAGAACAAAATTAATATTTTCCGGATGAAATTGGGTTACTAGAGTTGCCCCTCTTTACTTGATTTTACTAGATAATATAAACAACTCCTGTTTTAATATTATCGTAGTAAAATATAAGTAAAGAAAACACCAATTTTGTCTAAAGTTGAGAGATATGAGCGCAGGAACATGAAACATTAAAAAACATGGGTGCGGGGGCTCGAAACATTAAAAGAGTGAGCACAGGGGCTCGAAACGTTAAAAAAGTGAGCGCAGGGGCTCGAAACATTAAAAAGTGAGCGCTGGGACTCAAAAGATTGATAGAGTGAGCACGGAGACTCGAAAGATTGATAAAGTGAGCACGGGGGCTTGAAACATTAAAAGAGTGAGCACGGAGGCTCAAAAGATTGATAGAGTGAGCACGGGGGCTCGAAACATTAAAAAAGGTGAGCTCGGGGACTGAAAAGATTGATAGAGTGAGCACGGGGACTCGAAAGATTGATAGAGTGAGCACGGGGGCTCGAAAGATTAAAAAAGTGAGCGCGAGGACTCAAAAGATTGATAGAGTGAGCACGGGGGCTCAAGATTGATAGAGTGAACACAGGGGCTCGAAATGTTAAAAAAGTGAGCGCAGGGGCTCGAAATATTAAAAAGTGAGCGCGGGGACTCAAAAGATTGATAGAGTGAGCATGGGGACTCGAAAGATTGATAGAGTGAGCACGAGGGCTCGAAACATTAAAAGAGTGAGCACGGGGGCTCAAAAAATTGATAGAGTGAGAACGGGAGCTTGAAGCATTAAAAAAGTGAGCGCGAGGACTCATAAGATTGATAGAGTGAGCACGGGGGCTCGAAACTCTAAAAAGGTGAGCGCGGGGGCTCGAAACTCTAAAAAGGTGAGCTTGGGGGCTCGAAACATTAAAAGTGAGCGCGGGGACTCAAAAGATTAATAGAGTAAGCACGGGGACTCGAAAGATTGATAGGGTGAGCACGGGGGCTCGAAACATAAAAGAGTGAGCGCGGGGGCTCAAAATATTAAAAACATGAGCGCGGGGGCTCAAAATATTAAAAACATGAGCGCGGGGACCCGAAACATAAAAGAGTGAGCACGGGGGCTCAAAATATTAAAAGCATGGGCGCGGGGACCCGAAACATAAAAGAGTGAGCGCGAGGGCTCAAAATATTAAAAACATGGGCGCGGGGACCCGAAACATAAAAGAGTGAGCGCGAGGGCTCAAAATATTAAAAACATGGGCGCGGGGACCCGAAACATTAAAGAGTGAGCGCGGGGGCTCAAAATAGTAAAAACATGGGCGCAGGGACCCGAAACATAAAAGAGTGAGCGCGGGGGCTCATGGGCGCGGGGACCCGAAACATAAATGGGTGAGCGCGGGGGCTCAAAATATTAAAAACATGGGCGCGGGGACCCGAAACATAAAAGAGTGAAGGGGGGGCTTAAAATATTAAAACATCGGCGTGGGGACCCGAAACATTAAAAAGTGAGCGCATGGGCTCAAAATAGTAAAAACATGGGCGCGGGGACTCGAAACATAAAAAAGTGAGCGCGGGGGCTCAAAATATTAAAACATGGGCGCGGGGACCCGAAATATTAAAGAGTGAGCGCGGGGGCTCAAAATAGTAAAAGCATGGGGCAGGGACCCGAAACATAAAAGAGTGAGAATTTTGATGGAAACAATGTTGATGCCAAGTAGATATTAAACTTCAATGAATGTGTTATGCAAGTACATTACTTGATTACATGTGCATGGTAAGTATTGAACTTTGGTACAAATGTTGTGGATGCTAAGCATGTGTTGAACTTGAATGCATGAGTCAGAGATAAACCAAACTTTGATGATGCAAATGACAAATATGCATTGGGCTTGAATGAATGAGTTAAACAAAGTATTAGACATTAATGTGAATAATGTGGGTGTTGGGCAAGTATTGGATTTGAATGGATGTACCAAACTATGATGTAATGAATGTCAAACATGTATCAAATTCAAACGTAGATGATATAGATGTCAGACAAGTGCGAGACTTTATATGCAAGTGATGAATTTGAATGCATGTATTAGGAAAGTACCAAACTTTGATGCAAATAAAGTGGATGCTGTAACACCCCAGTTTTCAAAAAGGTTATTGTTATTATTATTATTATATGGTATTTGATCATAATTATTTTAATAATTATATAAAAATATTATTTTGTACGTTTTAAATAATTATTATTTTGGACAATTATTTTGTACGTATTAAATAAGTATTTTTATTAGTATTTTTAAATAAATATTTATATGTTTTAAGAGAAGGTTGATTTTATATGATATTTTGTTATTGAAATTTATTATTATATTTTGGGTCAGAAATATATTATTATTATAGAGGAAATATTTTATAATATACATGCATTTATTTTATTTAATTATTTTGAGGAGAAAGAGAAGTGGGTTAGAAGAGAAGGAAAATGGGTTGGGTTGACCCAGCCCAATAGATTAATTTTAAGAAAGGAATCAGGTAGTGTTAACCTGATCTGCCTCATTTGCATTCTGAGGGGTTAGAAAAAAAAGAGAGGAGAAACAAAGAGCTCTAAGGAAGAGTACTCAGGAACGATCTTAGATCACACTAAGACCATCCGTCTTCTGCTCATCCTGGTAAGGGGGGGGGGGAGTGAGAAACCTCGCTCTGGGTGTGGGATTGTATGCTGGGTAGTGGGATTGGCCCTCAATCCTGTGTTTGTTGCATTTTTTGTATGCTTATGTATGAGGGGTTTTTCCCAATTGTATCTGTTTTGCCTATTGTTTTCTTATATGTAATTAATCGTATGAATTGAGATTTCTATGGGTTCCTATGGGAAACCCTAAGGGAATGCATTGATAATTGTAAGAGGCAAATTTTAAATGTTTTCTGTTTTACCTTCTGAGTTTTCTGTTGTGTTTCTTGATATTTGCTGAGTGTAAATATGTATATAATCTTGAAAATAAACAAGTTTTGATATGAATTAGAGTGCTCTGTGGGTTCCTGTGGGAACCCTATGAGAAACAGGCAAAATATGAATATGTTCTGTTTTGCTTTCTGATTGTTCTGATGTATTCCTTGTTGAATGAGATGTATAAATATGTGTTTATTTTTGAAAATAGATCAGTTTTGATATGATTTTGAGTGCTTTGTAGACACTATGTGAATATGATGAGATGATGTGAAAAATGATGATTATGTGAATATGATGAGATGATGTGAAAAGTGATGACTATGTGAATATGATGAGATGATGTGAAAAGTGATAATGAGACATGATAATGTGATATGGGAACGAGAAATGATAATGAGATATGAGAATGCATAGAGTCTTGAATGACATGCATCATTTGCATAAGTGTTTTAAGGGTACGATATGCAATACACCGCCAGAGAAGGCCCCCTAGTGTAAAAGCTTTGGGGATTAGTCCTTGGGGATAGCTCGGTTTGGAAGTCCCAGTCTCGCCCATTGTGTGCATGGGATGTATCTTGCGTGGCTTAGCTATCCCGACGAGACTCTGGTAGTATATCCTTCTAGTGAGAGTGCGCAGAGGGTGTGACCCGGCATGTACTCCTAGACTACTCTTCGTGTATTGCTAGCGGCAATATGCCATGTGATGTTTTACTGGCGCCACATGCATGATAATATGTAGTCCGTGTCCATGCATATGCATTCTTAATGTTATATGATAAAGTGATGGTTTATGTCTTGGATGAGTGTGATGTTATTATTAATTTATCTATGTTATACTTATTTTGTTTGTATTTGGCTATTCGACGTATATTTCTACATTGTGAGCCAGAGTGAGATGTTTCTCACTCTCTTTTCTCGTGTTGTTCTGTTTTGATTGTTATACAGGTGATCATTAGTGTGAGGCTGAGGATGTTGGTGATGAAGCTTAGGCTTCTATGTTGGGTTTTGCTCTGATAGGACATGTGACATCGGGACATAGATAGAATTAGTTTAAAGATGTTCTTATTAAATTATTTTAGAAAATTCAGTTTTATTTCTTTGTAATTTTACCGGCATGTTATTTGGATTAAGTTTATGAATGTAAACTCTTTACCCTTACGTGGCTGGAAATTTGATTTTTAATGATGAAATTTTTTTTATATTTTTTTTTTATAATTACTGTATATGTATGTTGGGGTAGAGGGTGTCACAGATGCCAAGTGAGCATTGGACATGAACAAACACTTTAAACATTTTAATACAAATGATGTAATGCTTGATTCGGTGTTGGGGTGCTTATGAGGTGTCATAGACACATTTCATTTTTATTTTTATTTTTTGTTTTTTTTTCTTTTCAAAGAAAATCAAAAAATGATTATTTTCTTTAGAGAAAGCAAATCCATGCAAAGCTTTTTCACCTTTTTTTTTTATCCTTTTTCAAATCCATGAAATCTTGTTATTTTCTTCTTTGAAAAATGATCTCACAATTTATCCTTTCAAGCTTATCCCACCTAGAATCAAGTGAGACTCATTTGGCCTAACTTATCAATTAAGTGATTATCACCATCTTGTTATTCCCTTTGAAATATCAGTTAACCAACATGCATAACAATGACAAATGATTTTTTTTTTATAAGACTATTCAAAAAGGATATTTGAACGTGACTTTATTTTGATGTAGAGAAAATAGAGCAAACTATCCCAAGATATGACAAAAATTGAGAACATGGTGGGAATAAGAGATTGAGCAATTGCCCCAGTTTGATGTCAAATTAATGGGTGAAAGGTGGAAGAATTTAGACTAACTTGGACTTTGAACAAGTGAGACAAATGATTTATATCACCTTAGACTCGAGTGAATAGAATCAAACAATGACACATATGGGAAGGATGACCCGTATTTAGAATGGTGGGATATGGATGATACATGCATTGACTTGATTAAACTTAAGACACATGGATTATATGGTTGGAATGAAAATGTGATGATAATTGAGAACTTGTCCTATTATAAAAGGAGTACTTTGAGTTGCCCCAGTTTATGAAGAAATAGGGAACAAAGTTGGATTAGACGATTATTCCAATTGAAAGTTAAGGTGATGAAATGGCAATGAGATCCCATGCCCCAGTGTGAAGTGGTTGTCCCAATTTAGTCTTGAAAGGCAAGGGTAGAATAGGAGACAATGATGAATGTGATTGCTTTGTTTTCCGACTCAAGGAAATAACATTGATGTATAAATTGATGGAGGAATGAGACATAAAATGAATGTCTCATTTAGTTAGGTAAGGGGGAATCAAAGGAAGGCATGACTTGTGATTTGTTCCCAATCTATCCTTTAGAATGATTCTCATAATTATTGAGCATAGTAATCAATGAACATTGATGAATAGAAGATTTTGCACTAGATGTTTGTTTCTCTTCATGATATAATGGATGTGCAAATCTTATGAGCATTTGTATTTTTTTTGGAGCAATCGTGTTAACAATGATAGATGAGTTCAATTGTTTTGTCTTAAGACTAAACTTTAAAAAAAAGCAACCAATTTTTGATCTGTATGGACTTTATCGGGTTGTAACACTGGTCAGTGAGATGGATATGAAAGAAAGGATACAAAGACCCAAATGTGTGTTTGAAGGTTATTTGAAACAAGGATTTTTACTATAGTGTTAGCTTCAATGCTTTATTCGATTTCTTTTCCTTGCCCCTTTTTTTTTTCACCCTAGCTTTTGCCTAGGTTTTTTCTTTTGGAGTTTGCAGCCTACCAGGTTGCTCTAACTTTTGCCTAGGCCGCCTTTTTGAGGTTTTCAGCCTAGCGAGCTCTTGTTTCTTTTACTTATTTTCATTTTTCTTTTTAGACCTTAACTTTTGCCTAAACTGATCTTTTCGAGTTTTCAGCCTAGCAGATCGCTCTAAATTTTGCCTAAGCTTCCTTTTTAGGTTTTCAGCCTAACGAGCTTTTTATTTTTATTATTATTTTGCATAGAATTTCTTGACTGCATCAAAGTTTATTGGGTTCAATAGATCTTCCCGTCCACTTCCCTCTATGATTTTTTTGAGGTGGTAAGATCTTCTTCAATACCCAATCTCTTTCTTGAAACTCTTGTGGGCGGACCTTTTTGGAAAAAGCTCTCTTGACCCTTTTTTGATATAATTGACGACCATGTCACAAGGCATTCAATCTCTTCTCTTCAATTAGGTTCAATTGATCATAGCGAGCCTGAACCCATTATGCTTCCTCAAGTTTGGTTTCAGCCAATACTCTTAGAGAAGGTATCTCAACCTCAATGGGAATGACTACTTCCATACCATAAGCTAGAGAATACGGAGTTGCCCCAGTAGAGGTGCGAACAAAAATATGATATCCATGTAGAGTGAAAAAAAAAAGCATTTCTTGTCAATCCTTATAGGTGACCACCATCTTTTGAATAATCTTCTTTATATTCTTATGTGCCGCTTCTATTGCCCCATTCATCTTAGGACAATATGGTGAAGAATTGTGATGTTGAATTTTGAACTCTTCACACAACTCTTTCATCATCTTGTTACTCAGATTGGTCTTATTATCAATGAAGATATGAATTAATAGACCATCATAATAACAAATTAAAACTCTTTTGATGAACTTGACCACCACATTGCTTATCACACTGGTATATGAAGCTACCTTAATCAATAACAACAAGGATAAAACAATGGCCTTTTGATGCTTTTGGTTCATTTCTCTTCTTTTCCTTTTTCATTGTTTAGATGGTATCATAAACAAGCTGAATTAAATGTGAACATTGAGTTGTCCCTGTTTTGAGGGTGAGCCTTGTTTTGGGTTATTGAAGAAAATTTTCACTTTTAGGCTCAAATTTGGGTGGCAAGTGATATATATATATTGGAGATAGAGAAACATGGTCATATATCATTTCAAATCTCGGCTGCTTATTTTTTAAAGGTTAATCCTAAGACAAAACTTAATGGACTCCATGTTACTCCTTTTCTTTTTATCTTTTCTCTTTTTTGTTTGTTTGTCCTAACTTTTGCTTAGACCGCCCTTTTGGGTTTTCAGTCTAACGGACTTTACATTTTTTCACTTTTTTTTTTGTTTTTTGCTCATAAGACTTGTCTCCATTAAATGTGGTAGATGGTTAGACAAATACTCATAAAATGATAAATTTGCCCCGATAAGAAATCTTCACATTTCTATTGCCAAACTTTCTAATTAAGAATCATCCAACAGATTTGACTTTTTATGAGGACAAACTCTTTTTTTTTAAAAAAGAATAATGAGGAAACTATGAGATGTAAGGAGACAAAGACAATTTATGACAATGAAGATGACAACACAACTTGTTATGCAAGTTAATGAAACAAATACTTCAAAAGGTTAACAGTGATTTTAAAACCATGTCAATTGACAAGTTAAATTGTCAAAGAGCTCATCTTCTCGATTGAGAATTAAATGTAAGTGAGAACAATAATTTCATGTTATTCTCCATTTTTCTTTGTTTCCTGTTTTTTCTTTTTCTTTTGAGACATTGCATAAATTTGTTGCTTGACATCCTCTTTAAAAGAAAATAATCAAATTAGATAGTTATTTTTTTTTGTAAATGACATGAATGAGCAATCAGTTAGACCTTTATTTTATTATGAAATGCATGTATAAAAGAAAAATGTTGGAATGAAGAATTTGAAAGAAAAAAAATTTGTTTTTTTTGTTTTTGATTTTTTTTTAGAGAAGCAAATGCATTTGAATCGCGATGATAAAGTGAGAATGAATGTAATTATGGAGAATGACAAGAAAAGACGATGGATATGCCTAATAAATATACCTCACATGATTACTTAATCTAAATAATGCTTATGCGTGAATGTCATGAAAAATTATGAAAATATTGAATGTTATGAGATACATTTTAGACTAAATGCTTAAATGGAATAATGATCTTACTTTGAATTATGCAAAAGAGAACTTTATTCATTTTCTTTAAGAAAAAAAAGTGTCAATGATGATGACAATTGCAATCTTTTAATGCTGTATGAATGATTTTATAGAATATTATTTTTTATGCAAAGATGTAAAATGCATATTATGAATGAATTATGAAATGTAGATGAATGCATGCATGAATAGTTTTTTGTGATGAGTGTTATATTGAAGAGAAATGAGATATGATAAAAGTTAAAAAAATGTATGATGTGTATTATGAAATGGAATAAAATTTTCTCTTCTTTTTTGCGTCATTCGAACGTAAAGGTAGAATATTGCTCCGTGATACTTAATAAGGACATCCCTAAGTTGAAAACTCTATGAACTACTAATATGTGTTCCTCTCAAAAGGGTGGGACTATAGTTCTAAAATAGGTTCCTAGAGCCAATAACCCTTTTTAGGATATTAGTCACAATAATAGGTAAACTATTAGAGGTGATAATGCCTTTGAAAGGATCAAACTCTAGGTGAGGCCTTCATAATAACCAAACAAGATGTACATCAAGAAGGTTACCATTACTCAACCTCTTACTATCCTAAGTTGCACTCAAGTTCGGGCATAGGACCCCACTCATAAATGTATGTGAAATTGTGAAAGTGAAGTGTGTGAAGGGAGCTATCCTACACTATTCAATCTACAAAACACATTGCATATGAAATAAAAAATAAATATCTTCTATCCTAAAATTCAAATTACACAACACATTTATACAATTTATGCAAATAAGACAAACAACAAATAAGAGACATAAATAAAAAATAATAATAATAAAATAAAACAAAAGTGAGATAAACATTTTTAAAAATTATTAATTAGTTTAACTAATTATTATAGGCTTGACTCTCAAAAATGTCCCTAGTGGAGTCGCCATCTGTCGCAACCGAGATCGCGACGGGACGACGAAAAATAAATTAAAAAAAGAGGAGTCGCCACCAATATTATTTTTTACGGAAAAATATTGGAAAAACCATAAAATAGAAAATAGTCTACGAAAACCAAATTTTTGAGTTCGGGAGTCGATTACGTGTGAGGAAGGTATTAACACCTCACAACGTTTGTCCTAAGACAATTACCTTTAATTAATTAAACTAATTAATTATAATTTATAAAATATTTATCTCACTAAAATGATTAAATGTATTTTATTAAACTAATTTAACTAATGCATAAAAAAGGTTAAAATTATTATTATATAAAAAGAAAAATAATATATTTTTTATTTTTTGGCTCGACAAGATTTAGTTCTTGCTCCTACGTATCTTCATGTGTAATGAAAAATCAGAGTCACGTAGTTCTTTGGTAGAAAATATTTGTGTTATATTTTTTAATTAAATTTTATTTTTGTTAAATTTAATATAGGATTCTTGAACTGTCTCAGCTCATTCACCCTAAAAATGTAAAATTGACTAAGGTGTACACCAAAGTCAATTCAATAAAATTTTAATTATAATTATTGTTATATATGTTATGATCTTAAAAAAAATTCTTGGTTGGACATTTTTGTTTTTGGAGAAAAAATTTAAAGATAAGCTGTCACAACTTGTACTTTAAATTCAAAGGTTAAAAAGATGTCACATCTAATTAACCATTCCTCCAATAAATTTTTTTTTAAACCATTCCTCAAATAAAATTTTTAATACAATAATTTCATATATTTATAATAAATATTGTAAACGTATATTTGATATTTAATCACATTTTGAATTTAAATAAGACTTTAAAACGACAAATAATCTTTGTTTTTTTTTTAATGATAAATATTATTAAATATAAAAAATAATAATAATAAAAACAAGTGAGTTCGATATACTCACTATTCTTTGCCCAAGAAGTGGTAATTTGCTGGTCTCTTCCTCTAGGTTCCCTCTGGTCCAAGGTGGAGATGTGTGTGTGGCTGCCAAGGGCCCTTATTTATAGACTTTCAGGAAGGACCGGAACGGCCCGTTCTGAATCCGGAACGGCCTGTTTTGGGGTTGCAATTTTACTCACAACGGCCATTTTCGGAACGGCCCGTTCCAGTTTGGGAACGGCCCGTTCTGGACTAAATTTTTTAGGTATTTTGGTAGTTCGCGACAACCATTCTGGCCTAAAAATTATAGGTCTTTTTTGAAAATTGGAACGACCCGTTCCAGTTTGGGAACGACCCGTTCTGGGCTAGAAATTTTGGGGCTTTTCGGATGGTTTGACTGACTCGTTCCAGTTTGGGAGCAGTCCGTTCCAGGCTAGAAATTTTAAGGCTTTTTGGAAGTTTGGAACGACTCGTTCCAGTTTGGGAACGGCCCGTTTCGGGCTAAAATTTTTAGGTCTTTTTGGAAGGTTGGAACGGCCCGTTCCGGTTTTGGAACGGCCTGTTCTGGGCTATTAAAATCATATAAAAATTACTAAATTACCCTCCACAAAAAGTATGAAAATTGAGGCACTACATTTGGCTTCTATATTTTTGTCTTTTTTATTCTTTTTTGTATATACCTTTTTTGCTATTTTTTAAGAACAAAATTAATATTTCCCGGACGAAATTGGGTTACTACATATATGCTAAAACAGATGTAATGAAAATGACGTCATTGATAAATTTACATCTCATGAAAACCATAATAATAAAAATGTAAATTTTAGACTCTCACTAACCTAATACATCAAAAAACTTAACCACACCTATATGAGTTACATGATTTTGAAAAACTCCAATAACTAAACATTTAGTCAATTAATCTGCTAACATATTTTCTATAACAATATGCTCAATTCGAGTATGAAAATCCAAAACTTTATCTCTAATAAACAAAAATTTTATATCAAAATGCTTTGAAGGAGTAGAACTTCTGTTGTTTTGAAAGAAATGCATAGCAATAATCAAATTTTTAAGCCACACAATTTGACAAGTAACCTCATAACAAGAGACATACTCTGTCTCCATGGTAGAAGTAGTTGTAAGAGTGTGTTTTGTAACATTCCAAATTTTATACAATGGTTAATTATTATTTTTATTTATGAAAATTATTTTCCTATAGTTATTAATTAATAAAAAGGGTTCTTTTTATATAGAATATTTTAGAGATTTTAATAAATGATTATTATGTATTTTACATATTTATGGGGATTTATTAAAGGGATTTTATAATTAAAAATAATAAAATAATATTTTGGGCTCAGAACGGGCCGTTCCAAATTTCTAAAAAGACTTATGTTTTTTTGGCCCGGAACGGGTCGTTCCAAATTAGTAAAGAGGCCTATTTTTGAAGGTCTAGAACAGCCGTTCCAAATTTTCAAAGAGAGCTATATTTGTTAGCCTAGAACGGGTCGTTCCCAAAGTGGTACGGGCCATTCTAAGCTTAAAAAAATGCCTAAAGATCTTAGTTGGAAGTAATTATTCTTTTCCTAGCCTCTTCAGGCTTTATAGATGAATAACATTTCTGGTTTGAGTACGTATGTAGCTTTCACAGAGAGGATTAGGAATTTCTACACTCACTAAGGTTTACAACCTTAGTCTTACGGAGATTTGTGTTTGAGTGTTTGGGTTACTCTCATGGAGAGGATACATAGGTTTACAACACTCACTAAGGTTTTCGTTCATAACTGACATTTCGAACACCTTAGTCTACAGAGATAAAATACAATATTAAATTGTACATGTGACTATGAACTCTCATCTCTGATCTCTCTATTTCGTGGGCTTGATATCACTCTTTATCTATCTTCTCTAAAATCCAACCTTTCAAGGTTTGAGGTAGTGATATATACATAGTCTTGTAGAATCTGCCCGTTGCTTGAAATTGAATATGTCTGTTGAGGCGGAGCTTCCCATTGCAAGTGTTTGTTGTAGCAGATATAATCTTTCATGACTAGTTTAATCTTTCATTTAATGCTTAGAATCTTGGATTAAATGTTGCTTCATGTTCATGGACATTGCGTGTATTCTTCTTGCCTTGTTAGCAACTGTGTCTGAATTTAGCAGAGACCTAGGAACTTTTTTTGTCCTTTTCTGGTCACATAGCTTGTAAAGTGTTGTCTTTTTCTAAAAAAGTAATGTACTTTTTCTGACACATGCATGCTTTTACTTTTGCGTGCATTTCTTCTTCTTCTTTTCTTCTTTTAATCACGCTATTACGTTGAGAGTACTTATGTGGTCGTAGACGATGCTTGAGTCCTTTGAGACTTGATTCTTTAAGTGTTGGCATGGTAGTCTTCGTCTGCGTCTATTAATCTGATGCATCTCAAGTCTTGTTCTTCATCTAAGTATTTGACGTTGACGCTTTGGCATCTTCTATGGTTTGGTTAACATTACAGACAAACTTGTTTTCATCCAGAGTATCTTTCAGTCTGTGTTGTTCTTAGTCTGATGCATGGTTGACTTTCCTCTGACCTTAGACACAACTTCGTCTGATTTGCATTTTAGAGCAGTTGCATTTGACATTTTTGTGTTTGCGCTGTAGATTGTTCTTGACACAACTTTGTCTTGATATTTAGATTTTATGATCATCTGGCGCATATTCGTATTCCATCTATTCATTTGTGTTGACGCTCAGTTTCCTTTATCATTTACTTCATTTGTTATCTGTCTTGACTTGTCTGATCCTTATGACGTGCCTTGCCTCAATTATTCTTCATCTGAGTTGATCACTGGACTTTATCTGAAGGTTACATGAATTTTGTCTGATGTTCAACCTTCTTTCGTCTTGTTCTTGATTTAGTCTTGTTTTGGTGCTTGTTATGGCTTTTGATCAGATTTAGCCTTGCTTTGGCTTTTCGTTTGATGCTTCAATTGCTCGACTTGTAGTGGCCTCATCTAGTGTTTGTTGAATGTACTTCCGCTTGTAATTGGACTTGATCTTGATGCTTGAGTAGCCATCATCTGATTCTCCTGTTTAGTTTGTTCAGGCTTCGTAGATCTTGCATTTAATGCATTTGATCTTGCATTAAATGTTTGCTTGTTGAATCTGCGTTTCACAAAGTCTCTTGTACCATTTGTGTACTTTTATGTCTGACATCAATCATGACCTAGACATCTCTGTACTTTCCTAGCATTGCAGGTGCAGAGTCATTGTCTTTTGTTGACTGGTAGGTGTACTTGGTCTGACACATGCAGCTTTGACTTGTGAATTCGCGCTCTTCAATTTTTTTCTTTTCTCTCTTCTTCTATTTTGATGATTTCATGTGTTCTTCTGAGAGTGTGGATGCTAGGTAGTTTTTTTCATTATGACTTCAAACTCTTTTCCATGCTTTTCGTTTGCATCTGAAACTTGAGTCTTCGTCTCTGAACCATTTCTTCGTCTCCTCCTTATCCAACGTCTGATATTTGATCTTTGACCTTTGAGCTTCATTTTGATGTTTGTTCAGTACTTGATCATTCTTTTTGGTCTTGATTCAGCCTTTCGTCTAATGTAGTCTAGTATAGTTTGAGCGTTCATTTCGCCCTTGATCAGACTTGGTCTTGTATCATCTGAGGCTTGATCATTTTCCCTCTTGTGTTGGGCTTGGCTTTATTTAATCTCTTCAATTGATATCCTATAGCTTTTACCCTTTGTCTTGGTTTTGATGTAGAAGGTGGTACATACATATTCTCTATTCTTCAACTTTCCTGTATTTATGACTTTATCTGAAATACTAACACACTTGTTAGAGATAACAATATGTATTATATTTGTCTCATTCAAAACCTTACTGAGAGTTTCTTCATCTAACTTAACAAAGGTGTGTGGTTCCTTGCAGATAGTCGGTGGGCGAACTCCACAAGTGACTTGGTAATGCATGTCAAGGTCGTGGTAAGCCTGTACCCAATTGTGCTATACCTGACGGTGGAACCAGACTTCTAAGAGTGTAAGTGACATCATCTGAGTAAACCCGAGTGAGGATTTATATCCTGTTTAGTTGTGACTGAGCGGGCGCATTAGGCATGAAAATGGTTGGGGTGATTTCGGTAAGATTGGGATGTCACTTATATTACTCTATTGTTAAGGAGATCTCCTAGGTGTATGCGTGACGACACATTAGATAATTGATATGCATTGATATCTGTCATGAGATGCATTTATTGCATGATTATTGTTAGTATGATGAAGTGTGTGGTGTTTGGCTTCATGATTGGTGGATTGCATTTTATGCATGAGTAGTATTGAATAGAGTGTATGGTGTGGCTCTATGCATTGTTTATTGAACTCTAGCTTATCCTTCTGTTTCTATGTTGATGGACTGCGATGATCATACTGGGTATGGGAACATGTCAGGGCTAGGTTGGAGTTGAGGTGACCGTTGCGTGATGAGGAGTTTTGTCCTAGTGCCAGAGTTGCCCCCCTCAAGTAACTGTTGTTTGTGCTTGACCGACACTAGGAGATTATTATTTTTGGGATGACTGTATATATATGTATATATTTATATTTTGTACATATAAACTTAGTTATTATTATTATTATTATTATGTTATATATATCTGTATGTATGAGTTATCCAGTTTTAATATTTCTCCTAGTTAACTATTAGTAGTGCGATTCCACTAAGCGTAAAAACTATGGTAGGTCGTTATACGGATATTTTTTTATAAAAAAATCGCAGAAAAATAACACTTTTCTAGTAGTGTCATTGATATAAAACAATTGGTCAAAGTTTAGAAATAATTTTTTTGATAAGAAGGTTGAAAGTGGCAGTTTTTTTTATGGAGTTTCTATGTGCCAATTTCACACCACTTGAAAATTTTCAATTAACAACACCGATATCGATTTGCTATTTTATGAACGAATGAATTTGAAGTTGATAAATTGTTGCAATCAAATTTTTTTTCCAAGCAAATTTGGAGTCTTTTATTCAGACATGAATAATGAAATATTTTCTTTTATTCAGGACATGAATTATAAAATATTTTTTGATAAATTATATAAGAATGACTTATTTAGCAAAATTAGACATATTTATAACAAGATTAAAACAAAATATGAATAAGCTAATCAAACGAGTTAACTATTTAATAAATGATATAAATTGGTCATAAAATAATTGATACTAACTTGATTACTTGTTAATATTAGTGACCAAATGTATTCGGTCAGTATTTTCTGTATATAAAAAATAAAAAGAAAATATTTCACCTAAGAATGATAGTCCGTCACTAACCATGCCTAATCTTTCAAATAAGAATGTGCTTCACTTTTCTTTTATTTTTTAAATAGTCTTATAAATAAAAATATTTTTGTAAAAAAATTAATGCATATATGATTCAAAGTTTCAAACAAGACTTTTAACTTGATTCTAATTATAAAGAGAAACACGAGGGAGTAATTATTATGTAATCTAGATAGATATTCCATCCAAAATTAAAGAAAAGAAATTAAAAAAAAAATGTTGTACCCAAATTGTAGTCTTACACAAATTTTGCAAAAAGACATAAAATAGTTACAATTATCTACGTCCTCACGCAGCCACACGTTTTGAATTATGCCAAATAGTCAGATCCCGAATCGATAGTCATCACCATGATTTACCATTCTAATGTTTCTTCTTGTTGTTTTTATTAATTAGTCCACAATTGTTTATTTATTGTTCTGGACCAGTCATCATCGAATTAAATCTTCTTGCAACTTTGATTAAACACCCAAATTAGAAATTGGAATTTGAAGCTCACTACCACGGACATATGTCTCCTACAGAATGTAAAATATGTGGTTCATAATACTAACTAACTGATGCAAGAAGATAACTACATAGCAAGATTTAAGTAAAAGAAGCCAAAGTATTATATTTTTAACACGGCTCCTCATGCAATAGCCATTTGGGCTTGAAGTATGGATAATGCACAGGTCCAACTACCATGTGCCAAAAATTCAACTTTACATCTGAAGAATGGGGATGATTTCGTCAAAGACTTTGATATCATCTCATGAACTAACTATCCCAAAAGCTTAAGCTATTAGGTAAAGACAGATGGCTGGTTTTATATTATATTTCTAATAAATTCTTTGATAATTTGACAAAGAAACAGAATTCCACTAAAAAATAAGAAGCCTGTGTGCAATTAAATACCATTATTACATTCATTCATTTGCAACGATATGCATTGTGAAATGGATGAACGTGTAACATTTTCTACATGCCCACACTTAAAAAGTACAAGGAAAAATAGTTTTGTAGTATTTTTCTTTACTCATCAACCAATTACAAAAGCCACAAGTAATATAAAAAACTAAAACGAAAATTGACATAAGTATTGAATAATTACTTATACCTAATTTTTAAATGAGTTGTTATTATTGTAATGTGTTTTAAGAGTTGGATCCTATGCCAATAAGTTAAAATATTGATAACTTGTCCCCTCTTTCCAATTATAGGAAAAAAAAATTGGGCACATTAGATAACTATCTAAAGGGAAAAACATAACTATCTAAAGGGTAAAACTACCAAAATTACCAAAGGCAAGGGAACTTACGGAGAGCCATTGGAACTTTGGCAGCCAGACAAGACGGTTGATTTGCACCACAATTCCTGCCATGTCTCTCTCTCTTCTTCATCTCTCCAAAACCAGAAAACAAAAGAAAGGGAGCACACACCTCAAAGGAAAAAAGAAAAATTTGAAAAAAAAAGAAAAGTGAGAGTGAAAGAGAAAATGGGTACTTCAAATGCCATATTCTCTTCCATTCTCTATTGCTTCCTCCTAGCAACATTTTCCTCTGCTGGCCCATTCATTTCTGGTACATGCAATGCAACCCTTTTATGTGTCACATTTAATGATGGGTTTATAGATATTCATATTTGCTAAGATTAGTTTGCTTAATGTGGTTGAATTTATGTTAACACAGATGCCGTATTAGATTCTGGGGCATCCACTGGACGTGCCCTCCTACAGGTTAAGAAAGGTAACATTTTTCTCTCTTGTTAATTCTTGCTTTGGCTTATATTTAATGGATTTCCATTCAATTCAAATGTGGAAATCAAAATGTAACCAAGTGCCTGAAATCAATTCCATTGAACTTGGTTTTATTGCTCTTGCCAAATGAAAACAAATTTGTGCATTATAATTCTCAATCAGGCATATGGAGATTATATCTCTAAAGGATGTCCAAATTAATTAGGTTATTCTAAAACAAATTAATGGCTTAAAAGAGGAAGCTAAATACTTTACTTTGTCCCGTTGACACCCAAATCATTCCCCTTTTTCCCTTTAATTATTTGGTTTTTGACATGTAAATGGATGGATTTAATAATTTTTTTAAGATAAATTATAATTCATTAACTCATTTAAATTTATTAAAAATTTACGTATAAATTCAACACATTTAAAGAAAAATATTTTATCCAATGTTTTATGGATAAATATTCAATCCATAAATGTAATGTTTTAAATTAAATAGTTTTTATTTTTAATACAAGTCTTTTTTATATCAAAATAATCTTTTAAAATATCAATTTAATAAGTATCTTATATTATAATCCAATCGATATTGTAAAAATAATAGAGAAATCATTAATCATCCATAAAATTAAATGGATGAATTGAATTATACTTATTATTTATTTTTATTATAATAAATAAATTGAATGAATTTACATTCTCATAAATGATGAACAAATAAATTGATTTATCATCCATAACTTTTTATACATTTCTTTATTAGTGGGGTCACATACAAGTAGAATATTAACGGATGAATATTTGCAAAAAAAAAAAAAAAAAAGGAAATTCTTTCATGTTATTTCTCATCATTTTCATATTTATTTATATATAATATAACTATTGCCCTTAAATGACCCATGGCTAGAAGACAATGGGTTATGCAAAGGTTGATGATGATAGGTAAGAAAACCAAGGAGATTAGTTCATAGGACACGATTAGTTCAAAGGACACCAGATCCTTTGAATTATTTATTCTTTTTTTCTCATCCTTGAATCATTAGGTTTTTTAAGTTTAACTTACCCTCTTCCTATCTCCAAATTTTTCAATAATTCTTCTTCCCTTTGGCCTTCTTAAAAAATTTATCTTCTAAAGAAACCTTACCCAAAAGTAGGTTTATCAAAATCAAACCATATCTATAGTAAAAAAAGTTTCATTAAGAATATTTTGCGCAAACTTATTCTTAAGTATCTGGGGTTTTATTTTTAAATGTCCCATATTTTCAAACATTCAAGTACCACTTAATACTTTTTAATTTATCTTTTCTTGTCAATCATATCATTTATTTTTTTTTATCTTTTTATTTCTATCAAGGTGTCTAAAAATCTTTTCCAAGCATTTATAGAATAAGAAAATATAAAAATATTTTTTATTAATTAAAATATTATGCACCTTAATTTTTAGAAAAATCAAATGAAAGAATTTTTATAAAAATTGAATTGCATGAATTAATTTTAACTTATTAAAAAAATTGACTCAGTTTATCTATTTTTTTTCCTTATAAGTATTTATCAATAAATTTCTCAAAACATTACTTAACTACCCTCGAGAATAGCACGAATAAAACTTTCTTGTAAAATTTAGTAATATGATTAATGATATAATGACTCTCTTATTGAGAAGTACAAAATTTAGTAATATAATGCAGGCAAATGTAAGTATTTTTCCTTTTGGGAAAAAGCAAGTTTTTCAGAGTAGATAAACTTGAGGGTGGTTACCATTTATTTTTTCATAGATCTCTAAGAAAGTAGAAAGTTTTAGTGGATGCATGACTCATCTATATGTCATACTAATGCTACGCCACTGATGAGAATGTCTTTATCATAATACATATAGGTACTTTTTACTCTTTTCCAATGCTTGAATGAAATTATGGAAAAGTGTTCCACTTTACTAGAGTATTTAGTTTTTACTTTTTTATCTTCATTTTAAGTTGATATCTCTGTTACTTGCATATTTTATTTTTTATAAAATTTAAAAATTATAATGAAAATAATGAGTGACTTTTATAACTCATTAACCAAAGTATCTTCTCATGTGATTTTGAATTGAGGTGATATAAGTGAAATGTTGTGTGCAGCTTGTAAAGTTGACTTTGAGAACAAGAACTACACAATTCTAACAAGTCAATGCAAGGGACCCGCGTATCCACCCGATGTGTGTTGTAATGCTTTCAAGCAATTTGCATGCCCTTTCACTGATGAGATTAATGATGTCACAACCGATTGCAGTTATGTGATGTTTAGCTATATAAACGTCTATGGCAAATACCCCCCTGGCCTCTTTTCAAATGAGTGCAAAGAAGGTGTCCAAGGTCTTGATTGCACCCACATCAAATAAAGCGATGAGCATGCTCCTTCAAACTCCATCCATGTGATCACTCCTCTTCACTTTCTCTCACTTGTTGCTTTCCTTGGCTTCTTCTTCCATTTTTTTTGAAGGCTCCAAATGTCAAAGTTGAAGATCCCCTTGTATTAGTTCAATCGATTTTCTTGTTCAGGTTTTCCAAACATTTTGGGTGAGAACACACCCTTCATGTCATGCTAGAGTTTGTATATTTCAATCAAGGAAAAATATTACTACTACAGTTTTATGATTCTAATATTTTCCTTTTTTATTCTTGGACAATTTCTAGTGTGGATCACATTTTCATAAAATATAATATAAATATTTTATTAATAATTTTAATATTTTTATTTTAATTAATAAAGGTTGATTAATATTTATTTAATTATTTGATATGTTTTGAAATATAATATAAGAAGTTTTATTAAAGGTTTTATTTAATTAAATTAAGAGGGAAGAAAATTAGTAAATAATCTTATGTGTTTTAACCGGAGGGTTAAAGAGAAGTTAAGATTTTTAAAAGAACAATTTTCCAATCAAATATTTTTTACGTTTTTATTTTACATACGTGTTTCAGAGTTCAAAGAATAGAAACAAGAAAGAAATCATCCTAGAGTCATTTATCCATTTTCTTTTGATTACCAAGGTAGGGGGAGGGAGAAACGTCACACTCTGGGTGGTGGATTTTATGTTAGATAGTAGGATTGACCTCCGATTATATCTCTATTGCCTATGTATGAACGTTTTTTTACCAAATGTGTCTTTATCTTCTTTGTTTTTCTTTGTATGTTATAATAAATGTTAATTGTATATATATGTTGGTAATTTCATATTCTTGGACTGTAATTGTATTTTTTGGTGCTCCTGTGGGAAGCCCTAAGAGAATAATAGTTGTGTATGAACCATGTATGAAATGGATGATGTATTACCTTGTGATCTTGATATTGCTTTCTTACTAATAATTAGTCTATGTATTTGAGAATGAACATGCTATATATGACATGATAGGAGAAATATGTGATATGTGAAGTGAGATCATGTGGACGTAATACATTGAGTCTGTTTGACATACATCATATGCATAAAAGTGCTTTTAAGGGTATGATATGGAATAACTATCAAGGAAGGTCTCTTGTGTAAAAGCTTGGGAACCAATCTTGAGGATTGCTTGATTTGGAAGTCTCATGTCCTCGTGAGCATGGGATGTATCTAGTGTGACTTAGCTATCCCAACCAAACCCTTGGTAGTATGTCCTTCTAGTGAGAGTGCACATAGGGTGTGACCTGACATGTACTCCTATGCTACTCTACGTATATTGTTAGCAGCAATGCACATGTGTGATATGTTTTTACTAACACTACATGCATGTTAATGTGTAGTATGTGTCAATTGCATAATGTATTATAATGTTATCTGTTATTATTTATTATGCTATGAATGAATAAATGTGATGATAATGCTTGTTTGCGTATGCTATGTCTTGTTGTATGTCTTGTTTGTGTTTTGTTATCCAATTTGCATTCTTGCACCGTGAGCTAGAGTGAGATGTTTCTTAATCTTTTTTTTTGTGTTGTTTCCCTTGTTTATGATGTAGGTGAGCATCAACATGAGGTTGGAGATGTTGGTGATAAGGCATAACCCTCAATGATGGGTTGTGCTCTGATAAGATCTGACATCAGAGCGTAGTTAGACATAGTTAGGATGTTGCTTCTATTGAATTATTTTGGAAAAGATTAGTTTTATTTCCTTGCAATTTCATTGGTTATGCTAGTTCGTTTAAGTTAAAAATGTTATTCTCTCTATTTGAACAAGTTTGGTTTTATTTGAAAGAAATGATATCATTTAGTTATATTTTATTATTTATGACTTATGACATGTGAGGTAAAAGGTGTTACAAATCCAGGTATGAAGTGGTTCATGGTGAAAAAGCTTATAAATATAACTCCAGAATGTGGTTCACCCTTAATGTAAACATTCTAAGTTGTAGGATAAATTTATTAAAAAAATGAATGGTCCAGATTTATAATTATATTTTCAATGATAAAACTTTTTATTTTTATGTTTATTTTGTTTTCTGTTGAGGAATGTCCATTTTGTCCCAAAAGCACACCATATTTACCCCGACACTACATCTTCCTCTTGGAGGCTTCCACTCGTTGAGGGATTCTATGATGAGATGAAAGCTTTTTTCGTGGTCATCATTTTTCGTTCAATATGACACATACAGTGTGAGTAGAGAATAAGGGATAGGGAAAACTTGTCAGTGCATGCATTGGATGAAAGATTTTAGATTGTTCAAGTTTTTCAACATCATCATGGTCGTTGGTCTCCTCGTCAATGAGTGAGGATGTTTTTGCAATAATGCTTAATAATTGACATAATCTAAGTACTACCGCTTCCTATATCATATACTCTTCACTCCTTACCTCAACAAGTTTATGATAAAAAAAATAGTGTGATGATCTCTTTACCTTGTTGGATTACATTGTGAGGTTGTGGAACTTTGAATGGGTGTTTGTAATTTCATATATTTTAAATAAATAAATAAATAAAATGAAAACACACTTCACAACATGAACCATTTAATAAACTTCACCATTGTAGCAAGCCCCTTATTCTTGATTGATAGAAAGTACAAAATGTGGCTTTCTCCCTTACACTTTGAAAAAATTCTGGTGACATTAGGTAAAGTAACTTATATTTGTTGAAAAATATTAGGAGGAAAATAAAATGAAAAAGAATATTTTGTTGTGATAAGAATCACTGTCCTATAAATTTTCGATGGACCTCTATTGAAACTAATAACCAGTTTTGTAACATTCCGAATGTTTTGCTAATCTAATAGTTTAATTATTATTTATTTTTATATTTATTGGGATTATTTTCTTATAATTGTTTTAACTAATTAAATAGGTTTTATAGAATATTTTAGAAGTTTTTAATAATTATGAGTACATTAATTAAATAATAAATATTTATAAAAATTATTTTGTATAATATTTATTAGAGAACTATGTATTCTTATGATATTTTATTATAATAAGTATTTGGAGAAAATTATGTGTTTTATTGTAATTATTTATATATTTTATTTTAATTATAATTATGTTGGAAGAAATAGATATATTTTATATATTATATATTTGTTAATTATTAAATATTGTATTTTATTATTAATAATTATGTTTAAGTTATCTTATAAAAGGGAGAAAACGTGTTTAATAATAATATTATTATTATTCTTTTATCATTATTATTTTAATAAGAGAGTTATTAGAAGTTACTTTACACTTCATTCTCGTGACATCTCCTTATTTATTTTCTTTGTACGCTCTGAAGATCAAGGAGAACCAAGCGAAGGAGACGAACCAGCTCGTGCCTCATCTTCTGTTCATCTAGATTAGGGGGGAGTGAGAAACTTCACTCGCGGGTGTGGGAATAACTGTTGAGTAGCAGGATTGACCCCAATCCCTTGCCTGATAGGAATAGACACTTTATGAAAGTTTTCTATTTTGCTTTCTGATTGTTTTATTGCATTCGTTGTGTGAATATGCGTTCAATTTCGAGAATAGATAAGTTTTGATATGGATTAGAGTGTTCTGTGGGTTCCTACGAGAAATCTTATGAGAACAAGCAAATTTTGAATGTTTTCTATTTTGGCTTCTGAGTTTTCTGTTGTGTTCCTTGATGATTACTGAGCATGAATGTATGTTTAATTTTGAGTTTGGATATGTTTTGATATGAATTAGAGTGCTTTATGGGTTCCTACGGGAAACTCTATGAGAAACAGGAAAATTTGGAATGTTTTCTGTTTTGACTTCTCACTTTTCTATTGTGTTCCCTGATGATTACTAAGCATGAACGTATATTTAATTTTGAGTTTGAATATGTTTTAATAGGGATTAGAGTGATCTATAGGTTCCTATGGGAAACTAGACAAAATATGAATGTTTTCTGTTTTGATACTTGAGTTTTATGTTATGTCCCTTTATGTTTGTTGAGTGTGAATATGTGTTTAATTTCAAAAACAAATAAGTTTTAAGCCATGTTTGAAAGTGCTAATGGTGTGAGAACTGCCTTATTATTGTGTTAATGCAAATGACATGTTTCCTTGAGCATGATGAGGATGAGAATCTCTATATGTGACCTTGTGACTATGAGTATGAGAAATGTGAAATGTGAATAAGTGACATGAGATCTGATGTGATATGACAAGTAAAGTGATGAGTCCATGACGTGTGAATGTGTGTGACATGCATCATGTGCATCTATGTGACGGGTACAATATGGAGTACACCATTAGGGAAGGCTCTCCTTGTGTAATAACTTGGGGGAGTCCTAAGGGATAGTGCAGTTTGGATGTCTTGATTCCGCCTGTTTGTGAGCATGAGATTGATGAGGTTTTTGCGAACTCTCCACTTGGCAAGCGGACCAAGTTTCATTGTAGAAATACAATATTGTTCTCAGGGATTTGGGAGATTAGTAATTCTTACTCTAATGATTAATAAAGAGATGTTGATATAATTTGGAGTGAAATAATGTGAAGTAAAATTTTAGCAAAAATGTAAAAGTTCTAAGAACAATTATATAAAACAAGGATTGGATCTAGGAGCACTTGCTAACTCTTAAATTTTCTTAAAATAAATATGATTTCAATTTCATTACCTCCACATTCATTTAGTAATCCAAAAAGATACCTCAAAGTTGAATCCTAAAGTGATTAATCTAAAACATGATTCCTCTATGTTTTGAGTTTAACACTTTGCATTAAGACCAATGACTTGAACAAGGGTGACTAACCAAATCAAGTCTATTCCTAGAACAAGAGATGGTTAGGTGCAAGATACAGTTCAGGTTTTCAAAAACGTTTTCCAACCGGATTCAAAAACCAAAAATCATACAACGGGTGATCAAGCCGATATAAGCATTAAGAAAAGAATCAAGCACAAGTAATGAAAATAAAATACATATATATATATATATATATATATTATTTATTTATTTATTTAAGAAGAAGAAGAGTTAGTAGTTACATCCAGACCAATCCTCAAAGATTTAGCCCTTCATGGCCATTTACAAGATCAAAGGAGTGGAAGAAGAAATTATAAAGTAAGAGATGAAGAAAAGGAGTTGATCCTCGTTCCCAAGTGATCCAGCCTCCAAATCTTCGTTCCCACTCCGTTCTTTCTTCCTCCTATGCTCTCGGCTCTTGTTTTTCTCTCTATTTTTCATCTACAAAAATCCCCCTCGTTTCCCTTTCATATCAGCTTTAAAACAGGGGAGGAATTGTAATTTTTAAGCTCACTGCTGCAGTTGTAGATTCACAGCTATGGCTGTGGGAACTCCTTCAAGGTGAAGTAAGCTTCACGGCTGTAGCTGTGGTTTCACAACCATAGCTGTGGAAACTACTTCAAATTTAAGGAACCTCCAACACTTTGCTGTGAATTTCACAGCTATGGCTGTGACTCTCTGGTGCTCTCTCTCAATCTTTAGTGTTCCATGGCTCTAGCTATGAGCCCACAGCTTTAGCTATAGCTGCAGAACCACAACTATAGCTGTAACTTTCTGACCTTCTAATTTCTTCCCAGATTTTCACAACTATAGCTCCAAAACCACAACTATGGCTGTGAAATTTTGTCTTCCTAAATTTTTTACGAAAAAAAAGAGAAATCATCATTAATTTTCTACTACTCTTCTATCTTTTAATATAAACTTAATTCTTCCTAATTAGAGTTAAATTATCATATATACATTTACAATTTATCCAAAAAGAGTACCAAAAGTTGAGTGTAATTGATGAATAAAAGACACTCAATAGAGACGTAACTTGTGCAGCTTTGTTATCCCGACTAGACCCTAGCAGTACATCCTTCTAGTTGAGAGAGTATGGGTAGCTCCCTACATGTACTCCTATACTACCTTAGGTGTGTTGTTTAGCAGCATACTAGTGATATGTGATATGTGACTAGTGCCACATTCATGCATTTGTGAGTTGAGTCAATGGCATCATTGCATAATGAGCGACTGTGTATGTGCTACTAATTTATGTATGACTTGAGTTATGCTTGATTAATGTGTGCTTTGTGTTGTGTTTTCTTATGATTTGTGTGTGTTACTTGACCGTTATTTTTACACCTTAACCTGAGTGAGATGTTTCTCACTCCCCTGTTTCATTTTGTATGTGTTTAAATTGTGTTGTAGGTGATCATCATCATGAGGATGTTGGTGATGAGGCTTATGTTTCAATTGGGTATGCTCTGATAGGATATGTGACATTAGGGCATAATTAGGCTTCTCAAATTTAAGATGACTCTAAGGTTATGGTTTTGTCTGTAGAAATTTGATTGGAAACTTATTATACCTACCAGGTCAGATTTGATATTTAGTGGAAATCTACTTAAAAAAATTTTGTTAATTCAAATTCTTTATACAGCAGGCAAGATATGATGTATCTATCATGTATATGAAGAATAACGGTGACATTGACATGCAAAACTTCAAGGCTTTATAGTTGCAGATAGTGGTTGAACATGTTGTTCAATGATTCCAAGAGAACTTTATTTTATTTGGCAGTAATGTTTTCATGCTAATCAAAGAAGAGGTTATAGCTCAAACAACAGCTAAAGTTGAATTTGTTTCACCAAAGAAGAGAGCAAGCTATAAGCAATTTGGCTAGAACAATGACGGAAAATTTGTGGGGGGGGGGGGAACTAGTTAATTGAATATACTATTATTTAGATTGATAACAAATCACCCATGTATTGAAAGACACGGTTAAATGGATGTAATGACTGATTCCAGTCACCATCAACAATATACAAGAACGCGCACGATGTTTTATTAATGTAATGGTTCCGAGAACCAATGTTGAAGACCGTACAAACACATTTTGAAGAGACAAACAGAAGGTATAGTGGTCCCTCCGAAAACAAGCAACAAAAACATATAGTCTAATAATGAAATAATTTTTACAAATGCTGAACGAAGCTAATTTTTACAGAGCAAAATGAAAGCTTAAATAAATAAAAGTATAAAAACTGAGCAGAATGAAACAAAGCAGCAAAGCCATAAAATACCTAATAGAAGGATGTGTGGTGGCCGGCGAGGGACTGTTGGAATGATTTAACACAGCTGGAGGTGTGGTGGCCGGCGAGGGACTGTTGGAACGATTTAACACAAAAGGAGGTGTGGTGGCCGGGTGAGGGACTGTTAGAACAGTTTAACGAAGAAGGAGTTGTGGTGGCGGCGAGGGAGTGTTGGATTTGTTTAACAGAGAAGAGGAGTCTGCTAGGGCAAGAGGAAGGTTCAAAACAAATTTGTGTATCACAAAACCAAGTTATAAAAATAAAAATTAATTAATTTTTTATGAGCATTATTTTTAATTTTAGTTTCTGCACTGTTTATTTAAAATAAATAAATAAATAAATATTTATTTTAAAATTTAATTTGAATCAAACATGTTATTATTAAATTATAATAAATTTTTTAATATTAAATTTAGTATATATTAAAATTAATTAAATATTTATATTTAAGAAATTACAGATTTTAGATATATATTTTAAATTTTTTATTTTATTAAATTAATTAAAAATTAATTATATTTTATTACTTTTTAATAAAGTGAGTGAATGATAATGAATTAATTAAAATTTTAAAATATAGTTTTTTAAAAAATAATTTTTTGGTCAATACAGTGACTAAAAAATATTATAATAAATAATGAAATTAAATAAATTAAATCTTATAATAGTTATTTTTTTCACAATGCTAAATTAAATATTCTAATTATTTTATAATAAATTAAAATAAAAATATAATAAAATATGTTAACTGATATGTCAAATAAATACATTAAAATATTATAATCAAAAGAAATTTAATATTAAATTAAAATATTATATAAATCATAACTAAAATTACAATAAATTTTTTGATATTAAATTTATTATATATTAAAATTAATTACAGATTTGTATCAAAGAAATTATTACAAATTTTAGATTTTATTAATTATGTTTTGTGGACATTATCTTTTTATAGTTATTTTAATGACTTTTATAGAATGTTTTAAAGATTTTTAATAATTATTCGTATTTTAATAATGAATATTTATAAAAATTAATTTTTATAATATTTTGATTTTTAAGTAGCCCAGAACGGACCGTTCTCAAACTAGAACGACCCGTTCTACACTAGTAAAATAGCCTATTAAAACTAATGCGGAACGGCCCATTCTAACACATAAATTTATGATCAGTACGCAAATACAGAACGACCCGTTCCCAAAGTGGAACGTGCCGTTCTAAAATACTAAAATAGTCTATTAAAACTAAAGTGAAACGGGTCGTTCTAACACATGAATTTATGATCACTACGCGAATACAGTACGCCCCACTCCACTTTGAGAACGGGCCATTCCAGACATGACTGTTGTACCTTAAAATGTGATTCCGGAACGGGTCGTTCTGGTTTCAGAATAGGCCGTTTTGGATATACACGGTTCTTTTGTTATTTTTCTTATATTTAAATATAAATGTATAATTTTAATATCTCTATGGTTCATGAATTTATGGAATGGTGTGTTTGGATGAGGAATTTATATAGAGTAATTCATTTATTTGAAGAATTTCAATTTTCTTGAGGTGAAATGCTTTGTTTGGATGAGGAATTTACAAAGAATTTGAAATCCAAGCATTTGTAAAATTCCTTAAAATAGTAGAATTTCAAATTCTCCCACTTTAAATTTTATCTTATTTCATATATGTTTTTCTTATTTCACCTATATATTTTATCTTATCTCTTCATTCTTTTAATTATTAGATATTCAAAAATATTTTTAAAATTATTAAATATTATTTTATATTAATTTTTAAAATTATTAAATATTATCTAATATTAATTTTTAAAATTATTAAATATTTAAAAATGGATTAATATTTATTTTTATAAAATTTAATTTAAAAATCTCAACATATAAATATATTTTTAAAATCAATTTTACTATTATGGAATCAAATTATCATATTCAACCTAACAATTTAAAAGTTAAGAAATTTGAATTGATCGACTCATCCAAACAAAATATTTTAAGAATGATAGAAATTAAAATCAAAGTAATTTAAATACCAAGAATTTAAAGTTTCTTGAATTTGTAAAATTCCTAATCCAAACATATTATAAGGGAATGCAATTGTAAGAGACAATTATATGAGTAAGATGTTTATTGTATGGATTAGAGTACTCCGTGGGTTCTTAAGAGAACCCTGAGAGAAACAAACAAACTATGCAAGTTTATATTTTGCTTTTTGATTGTTTTGTTGTATTTCTTGTTGCATGAGATGTATGAATATCTATTTAATTCCACAAATACATGAGTTTTGATTTGACTTAAACATGTTTGGTATTTCAATTATGACAAAAATTATGTTATTCAATTTTTTTTATTTGTGTTATGGTATGTGGGGTAGAGGGTGTCACACAAATGATATATATTTATTATTAATAAATACATAATATATATATATATATATATATATATTATATTTTTATAATATTATTCATAAATTAATATCAATAATATTATTAGTATATTTATAGATAAACTAATAATTTGATAAATATAACTTATTATATATTAATATACTTTTACAAAAATATAAATATACATATCTTATCTACTATATTTATATTTTTGTAAAAGTATATTAATATATACTAAGTTATATTTATCAAATTATCAATTTATCGATAAATATACTAAAAATATTATTGATATTAATTTATTAGCAATAATAAATTATTAATAATATATAAATTTTATTTATTTAGTAATAATAAATATATATCATTTGTTACATTAATAAAAATTATAGTATATGTTAACTTAAATAAGCAAATAATTGTATAATTTTAAATTATTATATATATATATATATATTTATTTATTAAAATTTTAAAATTATTAAATTTTTAATGGGAGAGATTCAAATTGCACAATTATGATATTTGAGGGACTAAAATTGTTCAATTAAAAATTAAAGGACTAAAATGGCACAATTACAATTCTGTAGGGACTAAAATTATCCAATTAAAATCCAATGGATCAAAATTGCACAATTATAATACTTGAGGGATCAAAAATGTAATTAAGCCAAAATTAAATTAGTAGTCTTTTTTTATTTTAATTTCACAAGTCTTTTTTTTAAATATTTTTAATGAAGGTCTTAATTTCTTATGCTCAAAATTGACAATTTTTTATTTAATTAAATGAATTTCATAATTTTTCAGTCCTTTAATGAAATAAAATATTTTTAATTTTAATATTTTTTTAAAAATTAACATATTTTCTTTAATTATGCATAATTCTTAAATATAAAATTTTCATAAATAAAATTTAATATTTTGAGAGGGAACAATTCGTCACAAATTTTTTCACAAAATATTTTAACCTATTTGTGACGGAATTTTGAGAAGGAACAATCCGTCACTAAATTTTTTCTTTTTAGTGACGAAATTTGTAACGGATTTTTTAGAGATGAAGTTCATTTCGTCTCAAAATCCGTCACAAACATTCTTTTCTATTTAGTGATGAAATTTGTGACGGATTTTTAGAGACGAAAAATTTTTCGTCACAAAATCCGTCACAATTTTTTTTTTTTATTTAGTGACAAAATTTGTGACGGATTTTTAAAGACGGAATATATTTCGTCACAAAATCCGTCACAAAAATCAATAAATTCTAGTCCATCATAAAACTTAAAATTCCCTCACAAAATGCGTCACTATTAGCGATGCTATTTTTTCCGTCACAAAATTCATCACAAATATTAATTTTTTTAGTAGTAATTAGATGAATTATAATAGATCGAATAAAAAATTTATTAATCTATTAAAATTTATTAAAAGTTTACATAAAAGCCCAACATATTTAAAACAAAAAAATCATTTAATTTTTTCATGGATAGATATTCAATTCATAAATGTAATGTTTTAATTAAATGATTTTTTAAAAAATATTTTATTTCTCTTTCTTTTCTTTATAAGTCATTGCATTTATATATAGTCTTTTAAAATTTACAAGTCTTTTTTACGTCAAAATAATCTTTTAAAATATCAATTTAATAAATACCTCATATTATAATTTAATGTATTTTGAAAAAAATAATAGATAAATAATTAATTATCTATAAAATTAAATGAATAAATTGAATTCAATTTGTTCTTTATTTTTATTATAATAAATTAATTGAATGAATTTACATTCTCATGATGAACAAATAAATTGATTTATCACTCATAACTTTTTATACATTTCTTTATATATGGGTCACATTCACATACAAGTAAGAGTATTAATCGCAATGATTATTTATATAAAGAAATTCTTTTATGTTATTTCTCATCATTTTCAATATATATATATATATATATATATATATATATATATATATATATATATATATATATATATATAATAGCTATTGTCCTTAAATGACCCTTGGTTAAAAGACAATGGATTATAATGATTGGATTATAATGATAGGTAAGAAAAAATAAAGAGATTAGTTCTTACGACACTAGGTCCTTTGAATTATTTATTTTTTTTTTTTTTTATCTTTCTGTTATTAGGTTTTTTAAGTTTAACTTACCTTTTTTCTATCTCTAAATTTTTCAATAATTCTTCTTCCTTTTTCCTTCTTATAAAAAATTATCTTTTAAAGGAACCTTACCCAAAAGTAGATTTATCAAAATTAAACCATATATATAATAAAGAAAGAACTTCATAAAGAACATTTTATACAAACTTGTCCCTAAGTATCTAGGGTCTTATTTTTAAATGCCCCATATTTTCAAACGTTCAAGTAACACTCAATACCAAAAAAAAAATAGTATGAATAACAATATAGGAAATAGAAATTGTCTCTATCTCTTAAGATTCACTCTATCACTTCTTATATAGAGATAAAGAAACATTAGTTCTCCTTCCAATGACATTCCATAATTTTTTTTAAGATGAATGATACAATCATATGAAGCTTTGCCACATACAACATTAAAACTATTAAAAAAAATGTAATAAATTTTTAAATATAATAAGCTTGACTTAGAGAGAAAATTATTTTCAGTTTTTCGTATTTTAATACCTAAAATCTCACAAATTTCTCTCAAGTCTTTCATATGAAATTAGAAATTAAAACCTCTTTAATTTTCTTTTATTGATCCATCATTCCTATATTTTCTTTAACAAATCATTTCATCTCATAATCACTTTTTATTCTATTTTTTACTTAATAACAAAACAATCTATAAAATAACAACAATTTTACACTTTCACTCATAATTTTAATTCTCTTGAAAGGCTACTCAACATATAAATAAAACCTCTTAAAAAAAGCCCCATTATTAGTTTCCCAATAATGACAAAATTGAAAAAGAAAAATTAAGGGAGAAAAAACATACCTCCATGCTCAATTTTTTTAATTTAAAAGTTAATCACATATCCAATTAATAGTCAATTAATAATCAATTAATAGTCACTGCTTCCAATAGTAATTAACCATATTTGAAATTAAAACTCTAGGTAATCTTGTGAATAAAACAATTGATTATAATTGTTCCTCAACTTTTAGTTGGAGTCATTTTCAAAAGATAAACCATAATCACTTAGTTGTCAAACCCAATACCTCCACCAAGAGTTGCCACTAATAATGCCATTAAATTTAATCAATTTTAATTAACTCATGTGTACAAATTTAGTGTCACCTTAATTGCAATTCAATTTAAGTACCATGAATTATTATTATGATATTAAAAAACATAACATTGAGCTTTATACCGCAACGTCTCAAAACATTTCAATCCAAAAAATAAGTTAGACATGGTTCAACACTCAAATTCTCAAAATTAGCCACAAAGTCCTAAAAATTAATAAAATTAATTGATTTATTAGGTTATCACAAATTGACAACAAATTAGCATGTAAAAATGCTACTTGACTAAAGAAATCAACTAAATTCACGAAAGGTAGTAACTTTGTTTTTTTAGGTTTTTCAAACTTCAAACATATAATATAATTTCACATTATAGCATGCTTCATTGACTCATTTAAAAGTCTTTAAAGAATTGTGAAGTGAATAACACAAATATGTACTATCTCAATAAAATAAAATAAACATGAATAAATTATTAAATGCTCAAATTCTTATAAGTAATAACAGCTTGTTTATATATAAAACCATATTCCCATATCAGTGAATACCTTTATTGCTGTAGTTTTCATGTGAGTCTTAGCTATAGTGCAAACTCTCGAGGGAAACTAATCAGGCAGATCATATCACTAACCTTGCTGAGGATAGATGCTGTTCTTGTGAATGAGAATCGGAGTCATGATCTAAGAGATATTAGGTTCGATTTCAAGGGTAATGATTTTGGTGCAATAGATATTAACACAGGTTCAGTTTAGAAACACTGTTTAGTTAATTTTTCCAATGAATAGAAATACATAGTTTTTAATGTATTTGTTTCTTTTTCTTCATACTACTCGGTATGTGTTAAAACGTCTATCTTTAAATTAGTGTGATATACTGATTAATATAAAATATATATATATATATATATATATATATATATATATATTAGTAGAGGAAAATATAAAAAGTCCAATTAAAAATTATGATAATTGTAATTGTCGAAAAGGCACAGCCTTTGGACTAATTTAGCATAGAAGTTTTGTACGAAATACAAACAGCAGAATAGGAAGTATAATACAAGCATGAAAACATGGCAAGCACTGCACCGATACTAGAGCAGGAAACAGACATACATTGGAAACACACTTCTAAGCTGGAAGGTGACCTCCTCAGTTCGTTACCCATCAAGTGGTGGCTGTTTTTTCCACGAGCCCATGCCACCCCGTCAAAAGGATTCCCAATATTGAAACGTAGAGTGCAGTGCGTGACATAGCAGATCTGATGAGCATCAGAATCGCCCAAAACATAAGCATGGTCCTCTGCAAGCGAGAGAATGGTGCACCAACCGCAATCATTGCAGTAACAGCACAAACAAACACAGTGAAACCGAGCAGCTGGAGCAAAGAGGACCAACCACGTCCTAGCTGAAGCTGGAAAACTGATAACTGGCTGCATGTATCGGAGATAATCCAATAAAGCACAATGGCAGCTATCAAAAAAGACGATAAACGTTGCACTATATTCTTGCGTTTCCTCATGCTCAAGGTTTCCCCGTCATACATGTTTAGATCAAAAAGTTGGGAAGTCATTTTACCAGAAGAATCCAACGCCACCTTAGTGTAATCAAGGGTTTTCTTGCGTTTATCCGGGCTGAACATTTCCCCACAATCCGCAGCCTTGAAGAAATCAATTAGATTTAATCTTTGGAGAACATTTGAGTTTATATATCCACTTAATTAAATCCATCAATTATAATAAAAATAAATAAATAATACATCTCATCCAATTCATTCATTTAATTTTATAAATATTTAATAATTCATCTTATATTTTTCAAAATTTATTGAATTATTCTTTTTTTTTCTCCTTTCTCGTCATTCTTGCTTCTTTCTCTTTTTTTTTCTGCCATATGTTCTTTTTATTTATATTTCTTATTTATTTCTTCTTTTTTTTTGTCTCATATTTTTTTTCTTTTTTTTTTCTCTCTCTCGTCATTCTTGCTTCTTTCTCTTTTTTTTTTCTGCATCATTTTCTTTTTATTTATCTTTCTTATTTATTTTTTCTTCTTTTTTGTCTCTTTTTTTTTTGTCTCTCCTTTCTCGTCTTTCTTATTTCTCTTTCTCTTCTCTCTCTTTCTTTTCTATTTCTTTTCTCTTTATCATTTTATTCATCTCTTTCTCATTATTTAAAAATACTAAATAAAATTACATGATTTTTTTTTGCGAAAAACATTATTATAGTGAATTTTCAATTGAATTAGTTGATAAATATTCACCTTCAGCATTACTAGTTAATAAATGAAGACTATAATTTTAAACATATTATTCAAACTCAAGTACATGAAAGAGAATATATTAATCCATAAGAGACTAATATAACTTTATGTATGTGAATAAATAGATTAGATGTTTAAGTTAACTTTTAATAGATCTAAATAAATTATTATATTGTTTTTATCTGATTCGTCTAAAAATTTATATCATTTGCCACACTCCTAGATAATTCACATGTCAATAACTGTATCTACTTACCTTCAAGCTCAGCAGGCTGGAGCCAATGGCACCCCCATAGCTTTTAAAATTAGGCATTTTTTCCTGCTTGTCGGCTAGTTCTTTAAAATAGCTTTCCCCTTGTTTCGACACAACTATTCCCTGAGGCATGAGAAGAAGTAGTCATACACATATACCTTCAATTGAATCCTTACAAATTAACAGCATGAAGAAGAACCATTCACAAAGCAACAATTTAACCAACTTACCCAGAACATCAAATTGCTACGAGCATTATCCACATCGCATCCAACAATGTGTATTCTTTCCTTCCCAGCTTCATCAATATGCTCCTCTCTTGCCCATTTTCCAAACGAATAATTCACCTGAGGAATGGGAAGAAGTGGCAATACACATCATACATGTTTAGATCACAAAGTCGGGGAGTAATTTTGCTTGAAAAACAAACGTCACCTTAGCCTTAGTGTAAGCATCGCTATCCTCGGTTTTCCCATAAACATACAACGGTGGGGAAGTCATTTTCTGAAGAGATCTTTCCGGCTCTCGAATCAACTACATTTGAGTTTATATATCCTCTTGATTAAATGATAACATAAATCAGAAAGCAAAACAACAGCAAAGACAATAATCTTACCAAGCCTTCCCAAAAATAATTTATGGGTTCGTATGTTTTTTGAATCCATGTTGCCGACGGAAAAAGGTCACAATACTGCTCAGGCATAATAAGAATAAGAAGCAGTAAACATGATGTACCTTCAACTAATTATATAAATCAGGGCAGCAAGTTATGATTTTGTATCCAAAACATTGAAAAATATATTTTCTACCAAATATTAAATTAGTTTAAAAAAATTGGTATTTCTGTGGCCTCAATTTTCTACTAAATCACCTTAATCTAGAAGAACATAATAGAGATAGAGAATGAGAAGAAGTATCCTCTTGATTAAATGATAACATAAATCAGAAAGCAAAACAACAGCAAAGACAATAATCTTACCGAGCTTTTCAAAATATAATTTATGGGTTCGTATGTTTCTTGAATCCATGTTTCCGACGGCAAAAGGGCACGATACTGCTCAGGCATAATAAGAATAAGTAGTAAACATGATGTACCTTCAACTAATTATATAAATCAGGGCAGCAAGTTATGATTTTGTATCCAAAACATTGAAAAATATATTTCTACCAAATATTAAATTAGTTTTAAAAAATTGGTATTTCTGTGGCCTCAATTTTCTACTAAATCACCTTAATCTAGAAGAACATAATAGAGATAGAGAATGAGAAATTGAAAAGAGAAGGTGCAAGAACAATATTTAACTATTTTAGTGAACAATATTTGATCAAGTGAGAAAGCAAAAGAAGAGCATCAAGAATAATAACTGGAAAAGCAATAACCTAACCAACTTACACAGGACTTCCAGTAGTCGTAGTCAATTTTGCCGAATCTTAAAGTGGGTGTTGTTTTCTTCCCAGCTTCATCAATATACGCGTCCCTTGTTGGTTCTTCAAGAAAGCTTGCAGTTGATTCAAGGTTTGCCATTGCTTTAAATATCTGAGGCATGAGAAGAAGTGGTAATACGTATATACAATCCAAGCCAGGCAATGAGAGCAGGGAGCTATCATTTTATATACAAAACATTTAAAAAAAAAAAAAAAAAAAAAACCTAGACTTGAGAAATTGGGGACGGAACTAATATTACCTGTTCCTCCTCAAAACCGGCCATCCAAGAGATATGAGAGAAAGGTATTGAATTTGCGCAATGTTATGAGCTAAAGAAACTCGTTAACCTGGAGTCTAGAGAAAAGTCTGCAAGTGCGAAAGTAAAGCTGAATAGTTATTTTATTGATAAAAGGGGTTCACTTTAACTAAAGCAAAGAGATACAGATCGGAAACTTAAATCTAAATTTATGGACGTCTGATCTTCATTTAACGGTTGCGATTAGCCAAAAGAGTATAGACACAGGCCCCTCATTGGTCCCCACCTGGAAAGTGGAAACCGAAAGTAATTATACTCGGTGCGTGAATTATGGAGGACTTACCCAGTGTCTCTCTCTAACTTGTTTTTATTGTTCCGTCTCCTCTCTCTCCGTCTTTGAACTTTTTTGGTCTGTGCTGTTACTGCTGTAACATGAAGTCCGATGAGGAAACGCCGATAACCCCTGCAGAACAGGACTACCCAAACACACAGGTACTTTGCGATTGCTTTGCTCACGTTCATATTCTCCGCGATTGAAACATAATTTTCTCTAATGCTTGCAGATACTGCCTCACAAGACACCCAATTTTGTAAGTAATGAAAGCCTATGGCCCAATCATACTACCTCTTTATTTTAGCATCTTAGTAAATTCATTACTCTATGAAGCTTTTTTTTTTTTTTTTAGTCATTGAAACAGGACCAATTTTACTTTCACTTGCTTCTCTCTTTTTGTGTCTAATGACGGGTGGTTTTCTACACTTGAGCTAACTATTTTGAGGTTCAAACAGTGTTCTGTCGCAATGGAAATAGAAGAGCTGGAAAAACGACCTAATTTTCTACTACAACCAGAATACAAGGTGACTATTTTCATCTTTCATTACCCTGTAAAATTGCTCTGTTGAACTCGAGTTTGGAGTTAAACGAATGAAACTGTGAAAATTATTCTTATTATTATTGAATTGATATGAATGTATACATGTATTTATAGCAAGTTTCTAACCGAAACTGACTTACTAACTAACTCATTGCTACTTATGCTATTTAAGGCAGAACAGCAAGCCATTGTTAGAAGGAATTGCCCACAGTTGTTCAGACTGTAACAACTCTAATGGGCAATAATATCTTGTTTTAGTATACTGTTGATAAGATAACTGTATTCTTGCATGGGGTGGGATCTGCTATTTACATGTTTATGTTAAGGTTCCTGTTTTGGGTGTTAACATCTATGGTCTTGGACCAGTCCAATGCTTGGTGGCCATGGCTGTCTGAATCATTGCCTTTAGGGCTTGGTTCCTCCGATACCAAGAAAGAAATTTAGGGGAATAAATCCCCTAAATTTATATTCATTCATCTCTTGAATGTTTACATGTATATATACTCACAATTGACGAGAGCAGCAAAGCTAACTCCTAGAGTTAAGGGATGTTTACATTAGTTGTGATAACATGATCCTATCTAAGGTGGTTTTGATAACAATATTATCTAGTACAGCTGCACTATCTGTTGAGCTAACAGAACTTAATATTATCTTCTTAACAGAAGCTTGTAGGCTCATTCCTTAATTGCCACCCTCAAACGAGTAGGTGGTACTAAGTTGGTTGAACTGAGAGTGTGTAAGAGCCTTGGTAAAACAATTTGAAATTTGATCGACAGAAGGTACATAAGCTATAGAGACTTGATTGTGCAGAACCTGATCTCTAATGTAGTGAACACCAAATTCAATATTTTGATCTTGCATGCAGTATTGGATTGGAAGCCAAGGCTTTAGCACTCAAATTGTCACACCATAAGACTGGTGTCCTTGGCAAAGGCAGCTGAATTTCTTATAGCAGGGACTTGATCCCAGTAATTTCTGCAGCCAGGTCTGCCATTGCCCTGTATTCTGATTCTGTGCTTGATCTAGACATTGCTCTTTGCTTCCTTGAAGACCAACTTACGAGTTTCACGCAAGAAAACACAATTACCAACAACTAACTTCCTATCATCCAAATTATTTGCCCAGTTAGCATCAGAAAATCCAATCAAGTCTAGATCAGTTGAGGGTTTGATGTGAAGTGAGAGTGTGATTGTTCCTTGAAAATATCCAAGTGTCCTTTTCATGCCTTGCCAATGCTGGAAAGTTGGGGAGCTCGTATATTGACTTAACTAATCGACTGAATAGGCAATGTCTGATCTCATATTTGTTAAATATTGAAGTGCTCCAATTGCCTTTCGAAATAGAGATCAATTCTCCCTCCACTGTAAATTGCTTTCCAGTAACCATAGGTGTTGGATAAGGAGATGCATTCTCCATATTAAATATCTTTAATACGTCAGTAATATACCTGATATGTTTTAGATGCATGCCACTTGGGTCTCTACTGATTTCTATTCCAAGAAAATAGTGCAAATCTTCAAGATCCTTTAAGGCAAACTGCAGGTTCAGTTTCTTGACAAAGCTCCTTACAAAGGTGGAATTGCTCCCATTCACTATAATATCGTTGACGTAGATGAGCAGGAATGTGACATGATTTTTCTCTGTAAGGTAAAACAGAGATGAATCACTTTTAGTATTGTGAAATCCCCAACAGAGCAAGGCTGTTTTGAGCTTATCAGACCATGCACTTGCAGCCTGTTTTAGTCCATAGATTGCTTTTGTCAACTTGCACACATTTTCTGGTTAGGCATGTAGCCATTTAGGAAAGCATTAGTAATGTCCATCTGTCAAACCTCTCAATTAAGATGAACAGCAATTGACAAAATAATTCTCACTGTGCTTGCCTTGACAGCGGGACTAAATGTTTCCTCATAGTCCAAGCCTGCTGTTTGCTGAAATCCTTTGGCAACTAGTTGTGCCTTTGCTGAAATCCTTTGGCAACTAGTTGTGCCTTCTTCCTTTCTATTGTACCATCTGCATTGTACTTGGTCTTGAAGACCAATTTTGAGTCTTTGATTTTCTGCTGACCCTTATAAGACACTAAAGTCAAAGTTTCATTAGACATGAGTGTCTTGAATTCAGATTCCATAGCTCTCCTCCATTCTGTATCTTGTAATTCTTCTTGTACTGTCTCGGGCTCTTTGTCATCAATTTGCTTCTCAACTGTTAATCCTAACTCCAAAATGTCTCTATGTTTTCTTTCTACTCATCCATTTTGAGCAGAGGTGTAATTACAAGACAGCCTTAGTTGGATTCCTGAATCTTGGGCCAGTTTGTGAAAATTTCTATATTCTCTCCCTCCATCAAATTGCAAGATCTTATTTCTTTTATTGAATTGATTTTCAACCAAGATTTAAATTGAATAAATGCATTCAAGACTTCAGACTTTTGTTTCAAAGGATAAATCCAAGTATATCTACTAAAGTCATCAATAAAATATTGTATTTAAAGCCAGAAGATGAGTTTATTGCTGCAGGATCTCAAACATCTGTGTGAATTAAGTCCAGGGGTTCCTGTGCTCGAGAAACAGAAACTCTTAAAGTTAAAAAATGAGACTTTCCAAATTGACATGCTTCACAAAAAGAAAAATCATCATCAGATGGGATTTTGACATTGCAACTATTTAAGGCATTGCAACTCTTTAAGACTTCCCTATCACCTTGTCATTCACAAAACAAACATTCTCGTGAAATTCAGCATAAATATCATAGTCAGCAGTAAGTATTGAATTCTTAACAAAGTTTTGGTAATTCTATGCACATATAAGACTTCATGTAAGTTTAAAGGCCTTTGATTGATATTAAGAGTGTGGAACCAGATCCAATAATTTTAAGTCTTTCACCATTACCTACTACAAGATTGCTCTTACCATGATGATTAGAAACTTCTTGAAACCAGTCAGAGTCATGAGTGACATGATTGCTGGCTCCAATATCAAAATACCAACTTGAATCTCTAAAGGAATCTGGATCAGCAATAAATCACTGTAATTCTGATTTCGAAGCATCTCATGTTTGTTTCCTTCAGGGGATCACCCATGTAGGTCTTTGTCGAATCTATAGAAGCAATGTGAGGCCATATGTCCAATGTTCCTACATACTTGACACACCAGTTTGTCTCTATTAGATCTGCCTCTTCCTCCTCTTGATCCTCTGAACGTGCCTTTCCAGTTGTTGTGATTAGATTGCTTGATCTAGTAGCCACATTAGCAGAAGCATTGATAATGAGATTTGAAAAAATGCTTAGATGTTTCTATTCTATTTTCAAACTCCAAAAGTGGAGCCTGCGGATCAACCCAAGTCATGTTTTCTTTGTTAGATAATAGAACAACAATTAGGCTATACAGCGAGAATTTGTATCATCAGATCAGAAGTTGAGATTGAGCTCCCTGCGAGTTCAATTTTGTCTGCCAAGGTTTTCATCTTGATCAAATATTCCTCCATCTTCAATGATCCCTTGCGAGATCTGTAAAATTCAGTCTTCAATAGGGTGACTGGAGACTTGGTGTAAACACCAGCTAGGCTTTGAGCTTCATCCCAATGCTCTTGCAGTTTCGCAATTCAGTGTAGTAGTTGTTTTGCTGCGTATACTGTCATGGCATTGACAGCCACCTAAGAAGTTGTTGATCACTGGTTTGTCATTCTTCATTGGCAGTATTGGTCTTCTTGTTGGAACCTTCAGAGATAAATTGTTCAGGAAACTTCTTTGTCCCAATAATGAAGCCATGGAACTTGCTCCCTCTAATCAGTGGCAAGGCAAGGGACTTTCATAATAGGTATTTGTCTCTGTCCAACTTGACAGAAACAGTTGAAGGGAGATCATTCCTTTGAGAGGGGTTAGCATTGGAGGCCAAGGCTTACTGAATTGTTACCTTTAGGGCTTGGTTGCTCTGATACCAAGAAAGAATTTATATTCATTCATTTCTTGAATCTTTACATCTGATGAGATGATCTTATGATATTTATGGTGGTTTTGATAACAATATTATCAAGTACAGCTGCAGTATCTGTTGGGATAACAGAATATTAACTTCTTAACAGAAGCTTGTAGGCTCATTCTTAACTCTCAAAAATATTTTACTCTGACTTGCTTCTGTGTTTTGTATCTGATAATTAAATAACAATAACTATTACTAAAATAGTTGTCTGAATCAAAATAGTAGAAAATTTTTAATCTCGGGTGCTTCTCCCCTCTTCTGGAGGTAACTTTTTTGAAGTTTGCAAACAGATGTCTACTAGAGAAAGAAAAAAACTGCGTTTTGAAGACATAGAAGAAAAAAAAATTCTAGGAATTGATGTGACGGTGGTGTGTAATTTTCTTCTTTCTATGTACTGTAAGATTGCCCTATTTGATCAAGTTTTTTGCTTTTGTCAGGCACGTACTAAAAATATTTACATGAATCCCCCACCGTTGAGCTTCTGGAAAGTTGTTCCTTTCATAATGGCAAGTGTATTGAGTATTACTCCTTATGCTCGATGGGTTTTGATTGGGTTGGGTTTTGCTTTCCTAAAATATCAAGCGGATAAGTTGATCGCTCAATTCGGTTTGAAATTGGGAAATACCAATGATGGATCAACACCAGTACTGCTGAACTTCGAGGAAGCATATGATGAGTTCATTCAAGAGATTATAGATGTGACTACGATCATGGTTTGCTATCCGCTGATTTTGTTGTTAATCTGTCCACTAGAACCTGTATATCAGGTTATTTTCTTGCTAAAGTTGATTTTCGGAGCACTCTATTATACTCCAACTTTGGTAGCCAAGGCATCTGGGATTAGTGTGACTTGTGGCTTGTTCAACCTATCTCTCATTTGGTTTACAACCTTGGCGGCTCTTGTCCTATCTCTCATCATTGATTTCTTCGTATTGTTGGTGATTTACCTTAACAAGCGTTATGCGTGTGCATGTGTAACTGCTGGGAGACCTAAAATGGAAGAACCGGAAGATGATATGGAAAATTTTCTGGTTAACGTCAATGTGCAGCAATAGTTTAATTATTGGTTAAGCTTTTAGACAAGGTCATTTCACATTGATGTATTTTCAAACTGTTTGTTTGCTTGATATCATGCATGTTTGGACCGTTGTCTGGATTTAATTTCGAATTAATCTGAGTTTATATTTAATGAACTTGATTTTGAGTAAATATCAATTTAAAATAACGTGATTTTTGTTTAGATTATTGGCATCGTATGTGTAAAGGAACATGTTGGTCAAGACGAATTCGTAGTGACCTCAATTTTTACAATCTCCCACTGCTTTTGATTTCAGTCAAATGATTTGATTTTATATTTTTCATTTAAATTCAACCAAAAAGGATTTCAAACACCCGTTTTGCGTGGTACTTGAGCAATGAGCATGCTGGTTTGTAAGTAGATTGTTCATGAATTGTGTGAACAACTCCACCGATTTGTCTCCTTTGCCTAGTCACTTTTTAGACTCAACTATATATATATATATCGACTTGGTGGAACTGGTTAATAAATTTTCAATGATTTTTATTCTATTTTTTAATTCATAAAAGTTATAAAATATAAAACTTATTCGTACCGAATTCAAAACAAGACTAAACTATATTTATCTATAACTAAATTCAACTAAGTTATAAAAAAAATAAATAAATAGTATATTATAAAAGAAGGTTATGTCACTTAATTAGATGCAATTGTCAACTAATATTGTTCACTTTTTAGTACTTGATTAGGGATTTATTTTTTTTGACCTTATACCTTATTCGTCAACCACTTATGATAATTATGATTTGACCTCCACCATCCTATTTCAACTAAAAAACATAAAGGAGACAACTTAAAATAACTTCTAAAAATTCATAACAAAAAAACATTTCAAATTTTGAAGGTTAACTTGACAATACCTACAAACAAGACATAAACAAACCATAAGTAAAATTTTGCCATCTTGCTTAAACATGCTGAAACATCGACCCTATAATTATCTAAATTATACTTTATGAGAAAGAATGTTCTTAATAATGTTAACAAGCCGCTTACCAAAAAAATTAAATATACTAAATAAAGTAATTATATTTTTATCGGTACTTGCATCCATAAAAAAAAACAAAATAATCCTAAAATCTTATTTCATTACAATACATGTACATGTATCTATTTCTTTATAATTATTTCTTTTTTGCATCATAAAATTAAAGGTATAGTGTTTTTTGTGAGAAAGTTGTAACACCCTAGTTTTCATACCTTATAACAAGGGAATGGACTTCTATTATCAAAGAAAGAAGCTCCCAAAGCATGAGAACAACATGTTATGACATCAGAAGGCCCAAAGCCCAATAAGGGTGTTTTAGTAGCCTAGAACGAGTTGTTCTCAAAACGGAACTGACCATTCCCAAAACTGGAATGGGACGTTTCCAAACTGGAACAGGTCATTCCAAACTACTAAAAAGACCTATAACCCTAGTTGGGAGCGGGTCGTTCTGGTTTAAGAACGGGTCATTCCAGATGCGAATTTAACACATGATGAAAGGATCCAGAACGGGCTGTTCTGGCCACTTCTGGCATCTATAAATAGCAAACTCTGACACTGCTTCTAAATACACTCTCTGAAAATCAAGGAGAACCAAGAGAAGGAGATCAACTAGATTTTGCTCTAGCTTCATCTTCTGCTTATCCAGGTAAGGGAGGAGTAAGAAACCTTGCTCAAGGGTGTGGAAATAACTGTTGGGTAGCAGGATTGGCCCTTGCCTGATGTATGCCTATAGGAACAAACACTTTATGAAAGTTTTCTGTTTTGCTTTCTGATTGTTCTGTTGTATTCCTTGTTGGATGTGATGTATGAATATGTGATTAATTTTGAAAATAAATAAGTTTTTATATGAATTAGAGTGCTCTGTGAGTTCTTGTGGAAAACCCTACGAAGTAAAATTAGGGATATGATCTTTGCATGAATTTCGAGGCATTATATGTAAAATTGATGATAGATTCATGTTTTGGATAATAGTTAAAGTATTTTGAACAATTAAAATATTATATTAACTGGTTGGTTGTAAAAAATACGTGACATCATGAAGTTGAATCTATGGCCTTTATGCTTCGTATATTATGAATTGCGAATTGAATGGGTATGATGTTGGATAACTTCTTGGTATGATTTATGTCCTATTTTGATGTATATGACTACGAGAAGTTCCTTGTAAGAGACTATGTGAATATGAAGTGAGAATGTGAAAGGTGAACATATGATCTGTGATATGATATTAGGAAATAATGTGACATGAGATATGATGAGATGTGATAAGTGAAATGTTGAATCAATGAAATAGTGAATAGCTTGTTACATCACTAGTATGCGGCCTAACAAGCTATTCCAGGTGTACCTTAGGGCACCAGTGATGAAATGATTTAGGTGTACCAGGTGTACCTTGGGTCACCAGTGATGAAATGATTTATTCCAAGTGTACCGCTTAGGCCGCATACCAGTGATGTAACAAGCTATTACACGTGTACCTTGGGTCACCAGTGATGAAATGATTTATTCCAGTGATGAGAAATGTGAAACTTCCGTATGACACCACATGCATGCATTTATGAGTCGAGTCCATGACATCATTGCATGAAAAATGAGTGTTCATGTGATACTGATTGTGTATGTGTATTGTTTACATGTGATTTGTGCTTGTGACTTATGTTTGTTGTGTGTGTTATCTAACCTTATTTCTGCACATGAACGAGTGAGATGTTTCTCACTCCCTTGTTGTTCTTGTATGTGTTTAAATTGTGTTGCAAGTGATCATCAGCATAAGGATATTGGTGATGAGGCTTAGGCTTCAATTGGGAGTGCTCTGATAGGATATGTGACATCGGGGCATAGTTAGGCTTAGTTTGGGAATTTAGTTTCTTTCTTTTGTTTTGGAAAATCTTCAACTTTATTTTTTCTGTAATTTTCGCAAGTGAATTACAATTATGTTTACGAATGTAAATTCTCTACTCTCATGTTAGTGGAACCATGATTTTAATTCAAAAGATTTATTTACTCTAAGAATATGTTTTCATAATTATTGTATATGTATGTTGGGGTAGAAGGTGTCACAAAAATAACATTAACAAATCCATGTATAAACATCTCCAAATATTATCGAAGGTATAGAAATTATTATTTGATAAACATCTCTTAATATCAATTTGCTTTCACATACTTGATCATTTTAAACTGAATTTGATACATTCAATTAACAATAACAATTTAATACATTTAAGAAAGCACATGGTTTAAGAAATTCTCTTATAAAGAACCCATAAACACCTAGCTATCATTGAAAGAATATACTAAATTTAACTAATATTCAACTAGCGTATTTCATAGCATGGAAACTTACTCGATAAAGTGTAACTCATAACCAACATTAATTGTTAGACACTATTTTATTTTATAATTCATTAATTTTTTAATATATAATTGTATTAATTTTTTTATAATTTTAATTACATCATGTAAAAAAAGTTTATAACATCACATCATTAATGAATTATTTATACCAAATCAAACATAACATGTATTTCTGATTGAAAAAAGAAGTTGGTTAAATAATAAACTTATAATCTATTTCATGCATTAGAGTTAAAAAAAAATTTCAAAAAAAGGAGAAGTATTTCCAACCAATTATGTCCATTTCTCTATATTGTGACTTAAATAAATTAAAAATGTAATAAAATTAATTAAAGGTTGAATAATGGTAAGGAATATAAAAAAAATACTAACATTTTTCATTGATATATGTAGTATCGTCAATGTTGATATCAACGCATACAATTTACACGGATAATAGAAACTCAATTATAAAAACATTTGAACTGTTAAATGACAAAGGATGCAATTTGTAAATGATATCACCAAGTTACACTTAAAATGATCTTTAATAATATCCTTTAAATAAATCCAAGATCACATAAGAAAAAATTTAATAAAAATATAATAATATCTCATAAATGACCATTTTTGTTCTATATAGATAATTAGATTATTTTAAAAAATTATAATTTATAATTATTCAATAATATTATCAACAGATTATTTTAAAAATATATCTAAAATTTAAACAATATAAAAATAAAAAAATTACAAATATATTAAAAATACACAATTTATAACTATGATATAATATATAATATATCAATAATTTTAAATATTTTAAACAATACAAATATTTAAATGGATTTATTATTGTGATTAATAAATTTTTATTATCAAGCAAAATGTGGACTTGATAATTAATTTACTTCTAATTAAATAAAGAACACATCAATATTACAAAACAAAATTTAGTATTTTATTTTTAAAAAAACAATAAAAACAATTTAACTGTGTGAAGACTTTATAATTTTAATAATGTCTCTAATCAATAAATTTGTATAAAAATTTATAATATAAAAATATAAAATAATAATAAATTATTTCTTGAACCACATGTTAAACGAATCATATATTATAGTCTAATTCTAATTGACCACGTTTATAAATATTTTTAACAAAATATACGAATTTTAATTGGTGATTGATGAAATAAATGCCCTCTTATGCTCTACATTTATTAAAAACACTCATGGTTTGCATGAATCGAATCCAATAATACATGAAGGGAAGAGCAAAAAGAATAAAAGAAAGGACTTCAGATAAGATTTTTCTTTTATTCTTTAATTTTTTGTTTGGATGAAAATTTTTCAAAGAATTTGAAATCAAAATATTTCTGAAATTTTTTAAAATAGTAAAATTTTAAATTCTCAAAAAAAAAGTAAGAAATTGAAATTCTTTATTTTTTTTTCTTATCTCACCTATATATCTTTTATCTCTCTCCTATTTCTTAATTATTGAATATTTATTTCTAAAAATTATTTAATATTATCTAATATTAAATTTTTAAAATATTAAATATTTAAATATTAGCTAATATTTATTTTTATAAAATTTAATCTTAAAATCTCAATACACATACATACATATATATATATATATATATATATATATATATATATATATATATAAAGATATTCATTGATATGAGAATATGATTTTTATATCTAAACAACCTGTTGCTATTTATAAGAATTTCAACACTTAATAATTTATCCATATTTATTTTATTTTATTGAGCATATGTTGCTAATAATGTGAGTTCTTTATTTAATTATGGATAAAAGTCAAATATAGATGAACTCTTTAAGCAATTCTCTTATCATTAATATTAATATTGAGATAGTGCATATTTGTGTTATTCAATTTATAATCCTTTTTAAAATGGAGCATTATGAAACTATATGTTATATGTTTGTAGTTCACAAAACCTAAAAAAAGAAAGTTACTATCTTTCGTGAATTCAGTTGATTTCTTTTGTCAATCAGCAAGTTAAAAACCTTTCTGACCTATTAATTTGTTGTCAACTTGTGATAACCTAATAAAGCAAATAATTTTATTAATTTTTAAGACTTTGTGACTATTTTTGAGAATTTGAGTTTTGAACCTTGTATAACTTGTTTTTTGAATTGAAAATTTTTTAGACATTTCGGCATAAAGCTCAATGTTATGTGTTTTAATATTATAATAATAATTCATGGTGCTTAAATTGAATTGCAATTAACATGCCACTGAATTTGTATCGATGACAACCAAATCATTCCTCTTTTTTCCTTTAAATATTTTGTTTTTCATTTGTAAATGAATGAATCAAATAATTTTTTAAGTGAATTATAATGGATTGGATAAAAATAATTTATTAATCTATTTGAATTTATTAAAAATTACATAAAAACCCAACACATCTAAAGCAACAAAATTTATCCAATCTACTCATTAACAATTTTATTTATGCATAGATATTTAATCCATAAATATAATATTTTAAATTAAATAATTTTTATTTTAAAATATTTTATTTCTCCTTATTTTCTTTATAAGTCATCGTATTTTTATATAGTTCTTTTAAAATTTATAATACTATTTTATGTCAAAATAGCCTTTCAAAATATTAATTTAATAAATATTTCACATTGTAATCTAATAGATTTTGAAAAAGTAATGGATAAATCATCAATCATCCATAAAATTAAATGAATTAATTAAATTAAATTTATTATAATAAATAAATTAAATGAATTTAAGTTCTCATAAATTAAATTTTTTCAAGTTATTTCTTGTCGTTTACCCACACACATAATATGACTATTGACCTTAAATGACCTATATATTTAATATAGCTATTGCCCTTAAATGACCCTTGGATAGAAGACAATAGGTTATACAAAGGTTGACGTTGATAGGTAAGAAAAAACAAAAAAATTAGTTCTTAGTGTTGTTTAATAATGGGAGACACAACTATGAGCAACCTGAAACACTAAACAAACAAGTTAGAAAAATTTTCTCGAGGCGTGTGATGGTACTAACCTTAAGGACTTATCCACAGGATACACACAAGCTCTCCAGGATACAACAGGGTCGTCTCAAAGGTTTGAGGAGCAGAACTGGCAATCACAAAATCTGAGAACTCAGCGAGAAGGAAGAGAGAAAGGAATATTTCGGATGATAAAATAGTGTACCAGAGGGCTCTATTTATAGAGTCTCAAAAACCCTAAAAATCATGTGAAGCATCCGGCAATTAAGGAAAATTAATTCGAATAATTAAGGAAAATAAATCTAAATAATTAAAGAAACTTAATCCGGTAATTAAAGAAAATTAATCCAAAATTATAACGCTAAGATTTTAATGACAGAAACAAATTTGAATTTGAAATGTGAAAAACTGTCATTTTCAGATAAGGTTTCCTTAATTAATTAAAAATAATTTAATGTAATCAAAATAAAAATATTTCATTTTCACACACGCAGGGGGGAAAATCAACATATTTGAACTACAAAGGGCTCACAAGGCCCATTCTTACGTGCACGAGTCCACCACCCATTACTTGCCTCTTTGATGGCGTGAGCACTTTGATATATAAAGGCTCTACACTTGAGTGATTAAAGTAATGTGGGACTATTTTCTTTTAAAATATCATATATGTGCAACACTTAAGACACCAGGTCCTTTGAATTATTTATTCTTTTATCTCATCTTGTTGGGATACAAACAAGTCCCACATCGATAAAATAAGACAAGAAATAACAACTTATATAACACAAACATACTTCAATGATTGAGAGACCTTTTGGGTAATAACCAAAAGCAAAACTGTGAGGGCTTAAGCCCAAAGCGGACAATATCTCATCATTGTGGAGTTGTGTGTTTAATAACCTTATAAAAAATTAACCCTCATAAAATATCCCCTTAGACAAATATCATAAAATAACATCCAACTCTAGTAGCAGAGTCGCAAGGTTAGGTCCCTTGTTTGAAGGGATGATTGTTTGGATACAAACAAGTCCCACATCGATAAAATAAGACAAGAAATAACAACTTATATAACACAAACATACTTCAATGATTAAAAGACCTTTTGAGTAATGACCAAAAGCAAAACCTCAGCCGCAAGGTTAGGTCCCTTGTTCGAGAGGATGATTTGTTAGGATACAAACAAGTCCCACATCGATAAAATAAGACAAGAAATAATAACTTATATAACATAAACATACTTCAATGATTGAAAGGCTTTTTGGGTAATGACCAAAAGAGAAATCGTGAGGGCTTAAGCCCAAAGCGGCCAATATCAGTAGGTTTTTTAAGTTTAACTTACCCTCTTTCTATCCCCAAATTTTTCAATAATTCTTCTTCCCTATGTCCTCCTTAAAAAAAATATCTTTTAAGGAAACCTTACCCAAAAGTATATTTATCAAATCATATCTAAAATAAAAAAAATTTAAAAAAAAACTTCATGAAGAACATTTTATGCAAACTTGTTCCTAAGTATTTGGGGCATTAATTTTAAATGTCCCATATTTTCAAACATTCAAGTAACACTCAATACTTTTTTATTTATCTTTTCTTGTCATATTACATCATCAATCATATCATTTATTTATTTTTTTTCTCTTTTTATTTCTATTAAAATGTATAAAAATCTTTTTCCAAGTATTTAAAGAATAAGAAAATATAAAAATCATTTTTATTAATTAAAATCTTATGCACCTTAAGTTTTAGAAAAATCAAATGAAAGAATTTTTATAAAAATTGAATTGCATGAATTAATTTTAACTTGTTAAAAAAATTGACTCAGTTTATCTAATTTTTTCCTTATAAGTATTTATCAAGAAATTTCTCAAAACATTACTTAACCACCCTCAAGAATAGCACGAACAAAACTTTCTTGTAAAATTTAGTAATATGATTGATGATATAATGACTCGCTTAAAGTGTAAAATTTTGTAATATAATGCAGATAAATATAAGTTTTTTTCCTTTTGGAAAAAAAAAAAAGCAAGCTTTTCATAATAGATAAACTTGAGGATAGTTACCATTTATTTTTTCATTGATCTCTAAGATAGTAGAAAAGTTTTAGTGGATGCATGACTCATCTATATGCCATACTAATGCTACGCTAATAAATACTAATGAGAATGTCTTTATCATAGATTCATTATACATGTAGTGCACTCTTTGCTCTTTTCCAATGTTGGAATGGAATTATGGAAAAGTGTTAAACTTTACTAGAGTATTTAGTTTTTATTTAATTTTATCTAAGTTAATAACTTTGTTGCTTTCATATTTTCTATTTTATAAACTTTAAAAAACTTAATGAAAATAATTTTTATAACTCATTAACCAAAGTATCTTCTCATGTGATTTTTAACATTTGAGGTGATATAAGTGAAAAGTTGTGTGAAGCTTGTAAAGTTGACTTTGAGAGCAAGAACTACACAATCCTAACAAGCCAATGCAAGGGACCCACATACCCACCCGATGTGTGCTGTAATGCTTTTAAGTAATTTGCATGTCCTTTCACTGATGAGATTAATGATGTCGCAACCGATTGCAGTTATGTGATGTTTAGCTACATAAACGTCTATGGCAAATACCTCCATGGCCTCTTTTCAAATGAGTGCAAAAAAGGTGTCCAAGGTCTTGATTGCACCCACATCAAACAAAGCGAAGACCATGCCTCTTCAAACTCCATCCATGTCACTCCTCTTCACTTTCTCTCACTTGTTGCTTTCCTTGGCTTCTTCTCCCATTTTTTCTGAAGGCTCCAATAATGTCAAAGTTGAAGACCCCCTTTATTAGTTCAATCGATTTTCTTGTTCAGGTTTTCCAAACATTTTGGGTGAGAACACACCCTTCATGTCATGCTATTGGGAAAAATTCAAGTCTCACATCGGCTAGAGATTAGACAATTAAATAGTATATAAATGGAAAGCAACCCTCACCTTACAAGCCGGTTTTGTAGGGTTGAGTTAGGCTTAATCCATTATTCTAAGATGGTATCAGAGCTATCTTAGATTCTTAAAAACGGGTCACCCACCATTCATTGATACATGCACCATGGGCATGAGGAGGTGTATTTCAAGTGGGGTGTGTATTGGGAAAAATTCAAGTCTCACATCGACTAGAGATTAGACAATTAAATAGTATATAAATGGAGAGCAACCCTCACCTTACAAGCCGGTTTTTTAGAGTTGAGTTAGGCTTAATCCATTATTCTAAGATAGAGTTTGTATATTTCAATCAAGGAAGCATATTACTATTACAGTTTTATGATTCTAATATTTTCCCTTTTTATTCTTGGACAATTCCTAGCATGTATCACATTTTTTTTATAAATATAATATAAATATTTTATTAATAATTTAAATATTTTTATTTTATATTAATAAAGATTGACTAATATTTATTTAATTATTTGATATGTTTTGGAATATAATATAAGAAGTTTTATTAAAGGTTTTATTTAATTAAATTAAGAGAGAAAAAAGTTAATAACTAAGCTTAAGTGTTTTATCTAAAGGGTTAAAAAGAGGTTTAGATTTTTAAAAGAACAATTTTCTAATCAAACCTCTTTTATATTTTTATTTTACATACGCGCTTCAGAGTTCAAAAAATAGAAGCAAGAAAGAAATTATCCTAGAGTCGTGCATCTGTTTTCTTTGATTACCAAGGTAAGGGAGAGTGAAAAACATCACATTCTGAGTGTGAGATTGTATGTTAGGTAGTGAGATTGACCCTAATTCTATCTCTATTATATGCTTATGTATGAGCGTTTTTTCCCAAATGTGTCTTTATCTTCTTTATCGTTCTCTGTATGTTATAATTAATGTTAATTGTATGTATATGTTGATAATTACATATTCTTGTCCTACAATTGCATATTTTGGTGCTTCTGTAGAAAACTCTAAATGAATGCATTGGTAATTGTATAAAGAGATTAATTCAATATATAATTATATGTGTAAATTGTGTTGTTTGGAATGTTTAGCATGGATTTAGAATGTTGTTATCGATTGGATAATCTATTTTGATGAATTCTGAAGATAGAACGAGTTTCAAAATCCAAAGAATCAAAATTTACACAAGTGTGACCAATAAGTCATGATTATGACTAGTCAGTCCCGTGCATGACCTTCCCAACATGGTGATCCTCTTATAATCTTGTTAATTAGTTTAAATATCGGTTTAAAGATAATAGAAATCTAATATGTTGATATAGTAATTAAATATTATACACTCATGTGTTGTATAGACAATCTATTTAATAAAAAAATTGTGTTTAATTTCCATAAATAAAAAAACCTTCAAATAACTGGAAATAACAATTCTGTTTATGTTCTAGTGGACTGAAGATAACATGGACTATGGCAGGAAAAAAAAAAATTAAACATAACATATATGCACAAGTAAATTTAAGGGCATCTTTTGTGTAAATATCTTATTAATTGCTTAAAAATAAGCAACAATAACTTATTTTTGGATTGTTTAAATATGTTATCAATTTCTTAAAAATAAGCAACAAAATATATAAAAATTTCTTAGATATTGTTTAAACATAATGTGATACGGTTGGATCTAGTTAAATAAAAAGCAAAACTTATTTGATATACTAGCATATCCATTAATTATTTGTATTTTTTTTTAATTAAAATTGGAGTTTCACATCAAAAATATGCACAAATATATATTATTAAAGTTTGTATGTATTAAATATAAATATATTTTATCAAAACTTTAATTTTGCTTAGAGAACAATTAATACTAAGAGTATCTAAACCTTAACTTTGACAGTTTATGTAACAGATCAATTCTTATAACTAAGATTATCATGTGAGACTAATGGTGGAAGTTAGAGCAATATATATATAGTTTTAAGTTTAAACTTTTGTCGTCACCATCATAATTCTTATGATTAAAAAAAATTATTAGATGAGAGAGTAAACAATTAGTTGTATATTATGAATCAAATATTGATTGGTGCATGAATAACATATTAACATCACTTTCCTTAAATAAATAAAAATAAGTCACCTTCGTAGAGTTGAAGATGATTTAAGGTGGCGTTATGGTTTGTCAGTCGTTGATCGATGCCCTTTTAATAAGCACACAAACAGGAGCATAAAAAAATTCAAATTGAAACAAAAGTGGGGCTCCATGGAAAATTAGTGGTCTGAAATATTCATCTCACTCTCATGTTCATTGTCTAGTTTGACCAAAACATCGTATTAAATTCGTCTTAAAACGATAGGTGTGTATGAATATGAACAAAGTTGCAAGAAGATTTAATTCGATGATGACTGGTCCAGAACAATAAATAAACAATTGTGGACTAATTAATAAAAACAAGAAGAAGAAACATTAGAGTGGTAAATCATGGTGATGACTATTTGGCATAATTCAAAACGTTCGGCTGCGTGAGGACGTAGATAATTGTAACTATTTTATATGTCTATTTGCAAAATTTGCGTGACACTACAATTCGGGTACAACATTTTTTTTCTTCTTTTCTTTAATTTTGTATGGAATGTCTATCTAGATTACATAATAATTACTCCCTCTTGTTTCTCTTTATAATTAGAATCAAGTTAAAAGTCTTGTTTGAATCATATATGCATTAATTTTTTTACAAAAATATTTTTATTTATAAGACTATTTAAAAAATAAAAGAAAAGTGAAGCACATTCTTATTTGAAAGATTAGGCATGGTTAGTGACGGACTATCATTCTTAGGTGAAATATATATATTTTTTTTATATTGGCTTAAATATGTTCAACTTACCTCAAATTAAGTTAATTTTTAGATTACTACTTTAAAAAAAATTGTTTTAATTACCTGACAATTTTTTTTATCAATTTAGTATCTGATGTTAGTTCTCCTCCGTTAAGTGATGACGTGGCAAATAAACTGTCACGTCATCACCCAACAGTGTCTGCCACGTCATCTAAGGGACTGCCACGTGGACATGTTGATCATGTAGCAAACACTATTGGGTGATAACGTGGCCGTCAGTCTGCCATGTCATCACTCGACAGAGGAGGACCAACGTCAGGTACTAAATTAAAGAAAAAAATTGTCAGGTATTTAAAATAAAAAATAATAAATTAATAGGTAATAATCTAAAAATCGATCTAATTAAAGGTAGTAATATGAAAATTGTCACTAAAGGACAACCTATTTTGAGGCCACCATATTTTGATTGCATAAATTACACTGAGTCAAAGGAGCGTATGTGAATATTCGTACAATCCATCAACTTCAAACTTTGGTTTGTCATAAAAAATGGACCAAAAATTCCAACAAAGATAGTGGACAATGAAGAAGTGGAGAAAAGTGAAGATTAATAAGATGAAGAAGACATAAAACACTTGTAACTAGAAACAAAAGCAACAAATATTTTATATTGTGCCATGAATTAAGATACTTTCAAAAAAATTTCCAAGTGCGGCTTAAATATGTTCAAACTACCTTCAATTAGGTCGGTTTTTCATATTGCTACCTTTAATTAGGTCGATTTTCAGATTACTATACCTATTAATTTATTATTTTTTGTTTTAAATACCTGACTAATTTTTTTTCTTCAATTTAGTACCTGACGTTGGTCCCTCTCTGTCAAGTAATGACATGGCAAACAGACTCACGTCATCACCCCCATAGTGTTTGCCACATCATCACCATGTCCATGTGGCAGTCCCTTAGATGACTTGGCAGACACTATTGGATGATGACGTGGTAGTCTGTCTGCCACGTCATCATTTAATAAAAGAGGACTAACGTTAAGTACTAAATTAAAAAAAATTATCAAATAATTAAAACAAAATAAAAATTAAAAAACATTAATCTAAAAATCGATCTAATTAAAAATAGTTTTAACATATTTAAGCCTTTTATATTCAATATATTTGGTCACTAATATTAACAAGTAATCAAGTTAGTATTAATTAATTTGTGACCAATTTATATTATTTGTTAAATAGTTAACTCATTTGATTAGTTTATTCATATATATATATTTTTTATCTTGTTATAAATATGTCTAGTTTTATAAACTAAAGATTAAATTTGTTCATAATATTACAATTATCACTAATCTCAACATATAATAGATTAAATACGAAATTTTTGCTAAATAAGTCATTCTCATATGATTTATCAAAAAATATTTCATTATTCATGTCCCGAATAAAAGAAAATATTTCATTATTCATGTCCCGAATAATTCGATCGCTAAATTGCTGGGGAAAAAAATTTTGATTGCAACAATTTATCAATTTCAAATTCATTCATTCATAAAATAGCAAATTGATATCGGTGGAGTTGTTAATTGAAAATTTTTATGTGGTGTGAAATTGGCACATAGAAACTCCATAAAAATAAAAATAAAAAAAAACTGCCACTTTCAAACTTCTTATCAAAATTTTTATTTCTAAACTTCTATATATTGTCTTATATCAATGATATTTTTACCCTAATCTTTATCCTTCTCTTTAAAACTATATACATAAAAAATAAATACATCTTTACCTTTATTTTCTTGAATTTTTAATTTCAAATTTCTAACACAAAAATTTCATATCAACAATAATTAATATAATCCAGCTGAGTAGCTTTTAGACAAGAGTCACTAAGCCATCCACACCATTAACAAGTACACTAGCTTCACGTGGCCATGAGTTTCCATGAAGATTAAAATGGTCGTTGAAGGACCAATATGTTTGTTACTTCAAGGAAGTTTCACCTGTCATAACAATTTTGTGTATGATTCCAACCTTTATGTAAAATCTATCAAACATCAAGCAATATTGCATTCCCATCAAATGCTCGTTTAATCATTTGCTTTATTCTAATTGACAAAATTAGCACCTAAACCATCCGTGTAGGAATTTTCTTCATTAAAAACGGGAAAATATCAAATTATTGTATAACATCTCAATCTCCTAAAAAGATGAGGACAAGTTTTCCGAAACATCATTTTTTTTCGGTGCCTTCTTCAAGCATCGTGTCTTGTCGGAGAAACAAACCGTACTGCATTTGGTAATTATGATCAAGCTGTAATCAACTATTGTTGGCCTATCAAATAAACGCAAATCATGTCAATTAAAGTTGATGCAATTTCGATTAAGTTCATGATTCTTTGTTATTGATGATTTTATCCCCAAATGATTTTGGTAGCACTCATTTAACTGTTACGATATTATCCTGATCCAAATTTGTGAGTAGTACTTTATTACTTTTAGCCTAATGGAATGGTAGAAGAAAATAGTGTTGGGGATAGGTTCATGTATGGTACGAAATTTTGATAGAATCAATTCCGTGAAACTAAATACGAGCTAATTAAAGATCTGACAATATTTGGAATAAGACGTGATCAATCAATTTATTGTCTTCATATATTAATCTAATTATTATATAAGTTAGATCGTAGAATTAAATAAATATTTATTTACAAAGTATATTTATAATATATATTTTAATATAAACAATATCATTATAAGTAGTATATCCCTTTAATCAAAACGATGTTCATAAAAATCAAGAAGTTATATTATTATTACATAATTGTTTTGAAAATATACCTTCTTAATAGAATATATAGCATTAGATAAAGTTAGAATGACTGAAAATGTAAATTGAACTTATCCTTAAATACATTAGATTTAATTTTTAAAATCTATTCAAATTGAATCGAATTGGTAGGACGCGTTATGAACACCTCTAATAAAAGAGAATAAAAAAAGTAAAGTGATTGTAATAAAATAGAATGAATTGAAATAAAATAAAATAAAAATGACATTTTACTATTTAGATATTATATAATATAATAGAACAAATATTTTATTCTATTGTCTTCGAGAAAGGATGGGATAGAATGGATTATATCTTTTTTAATTTTTGTATTATCTTATTTTAAATATATTTTGTAAAGATAAAATAATTATTTTATAATCTAAAAGTTTTCATCGATCAAGTATACATTAAATTTGAAGAGAAAAAAGTGGATAAATAATATAATAGAATGGATCATAGTTAGTTTTCATTCATAATATTGCATTCATATATATTTTACAAATTAAACAATAGAATAAGTTTATCCTTCACTCCATTGCTCTCTATTATATCCTTTGTTACTGATCCAAACAAAGCCTTAAAAAGAAGTTAAGCTGCGGTGGTAAATGTTGCATTGTCCTTTTGCTTATATAATTATTGTCTTAAGGTGTAGTTAGGGGTGGCCATTGTTAAGTCTTATTTAAATTATTTTTGTGTTTACACCAAGGTCATATTTTAGTTATACATAATATAATTCTTTTATATTTATATATATACTAATATATAAAAACGATACTTTTTTTTTTAACTATCTTAGTCTTTATTTTTTTTGGACTATTATACATTTTTATGTTAAAAAATTAGAAAAAAAATATTTTTTAATCAAATTTAAGAATTTGAAACTAATAAATCATTTTTACAATAATTACTTTTGGTTTTCATTTTTATATGAATCATTTTATCCTTTATTTATTTTTTAATAACTACTTTTTTTATGAGTAACTTCTCTCTTTTTTTTAATTTTTTTTAATACAATGCAGGTACGAAGTGCTTTTTTCCTGTTAGTTAATATATAAAGGGGATATTTTTTTGATAACTACCTTGATTTCCACTTTCTTTTTACCATTATACTATTTTATTTTAAAAAAATTAGAAAAAATATTTTTATTTAAATTTAAGAACTTGAAACTAATAAATCTGTACTTCTATACTAATATATAAATGAGATATCACTTTCAATAACTACTTTTAGTTTTTATTTTTAAGTAGAACATTTTATCTTTTATTTATTTTTTAATAATTACTTTTTTTTATAAATAATTTATAATTTTTTATTTTTTAATTTATTTTTTTTTAATACAATATAAACACGAAGTGTCTTTTTTTTTCTCGTGTGAAATAAAAGCATTAGCTTTATGTTTAGTTAGGAGTGAGCGTATATGCGCCAAATTTTGCGTACGGACTCGCAAAGCTTGCAGTTAAAAATCTTACTTTTTGATTCATATAATTATCGTAGAAATTGGATTCGGCTTATAAAACTTGCAAATTTCGCGAAATTTATGAACTCCACCAACTTACCCGCTTAAGAGTTAAACTTGATTATACTTACTTAGTGTATTTGGACTTAAGAATTTTTCATATTTTGTTCTTAGCTAGTAAGATTATTATTTTATTTTTTTTTAAACAAAGACCTTAAGTGTAACACTGAATTGTATGCTTGTTTATTTAATTTTATTAAGTAAATGATTTATATGAATTGTTGTTTTAATATTTTAAAACTTTAAGAATTTAAGAATTCTTACTAGTTTAATTATTTTGAGTTGAAATTTATGTTTATGTTTAGAACATCGTTTATAAATCAAAAGTATTTTTTATATAATTGATGTTATAAGGTTATCAAGATTAAGTATTCATAAGGCTTTTGTCTTATTTATTATATTCAAATAGATATGATTTAACATGCTATATTTGCTTAGAAGTCTATTAAACACTTAGACAACTATTTAGCCTTCCGAAGGTTGTTGTGTTGATGTTATGCTTAGAATATATCAAAAACCTTATGATATAAACACAATATGTATGATCGTTAAATACAATGTAAAAGGGAGGTAAGATAAGTATGTACACAAGGATTTATATTGGTTCATCTCAAGTCCAAGGCTACATTGGGTTCTCACCCAAAATAATGGAATTTTCATTAACATAACCAACACCATTGTTAAATACATCAACAACAATACTAGCTCTCAACTACATTTCCTTGCCAACTACACTAGACTTTAACAACTCTCGCACCACAACACCATCCTAGTCTTGGTTTGGAGTACCCACTCAACCATGACACACACTTGACCATGAGAGAGACAATCCAATATTCTCCACCTCTACAGGCACCATAAGCCTCTTCAAGCATCACGACTATTCTCTACCTCTCCATGCATCCACTCAACCATGAACCCCATTTGGCCATGAGAGAGACAAAATATAAGTATTATTTTACCTCTTTAGGGTGCCTAAGTATTATTTCATTCTAGCCTCTCCAGGCTATCATCTTATAAACTCTCTCTAAGCTACCCACATTCTATGGGTTCTCCCTCTCACTTTTCTCACAACCAAACTTCTACCTATTTGGGTGATTTGAAATAAAAACATATTACATACAAAAACACTCATGGGTTAGATTCTTCATGATAACTCTTTTGTACTTCTCTCCATTTTTAATTTCGGAGAAGTGTTGGAGTGGACTGGAATTGATCAATGACTTGGAATGTTGTAGGCTCTCTCCTATAACTTTTTATAGTTGTATTTGGTTAATGTGTGTGTGTATATATATATATATATATATATATATATATATATATATATATATATATATATATATATATGTCACGTGGGATGAACTAGCCATTAGAGCATGTCTTGTCCCTTAAATTCCATGCTAGAATCACATATTTTTCTTACATCAACAAGACTTAGACAAGGTGCCTTTTGCATGTGTTTTGAGTTCCATTTCCTCTAATATGGAACTTTATTGATATAGTCTCTGTAATTGAGTATTTTGACCCTTCAAATGATCAAATCAACTTTTGATGTCTTCATAAAACTTGTAGATAAATTTGTCCTTGATCATTAATTAGGAATTGGTTTCATGTTAATTAGGCCTCTATAGCATCAAATATTCCAAAAACATTGTAACAACAACATGATGTCATAAACAAATTAGTGTTTTCATATTGCAAACATAATTTGTCCACAATAGAGACCTTATTAGCCAATGATTTCTTCATCAAAGGTGCAAACATCAATTTATCTCAAAATCACGTCTACAAGTCCAAATGTGCTAAAAAATACTGCATTATGTTAGTGTTGTAACTCAAAATGACATTTTCATCTTGATTGTCATATTTGTCCATGATCTAGGCCTTTCTAATGCACGAACTCTTCTTAAATGTTGTATATAATTATTCTATATTTCCATAGCCACAAATTTTGGCTCAAGATCATGTCTACAACTCAAGATATGTGCAAAGTATAGCAAGTATGTTTTGTACTCAATATCAACATCATTTACAATTTTGCACATGGTTTAAAGCTCTTGACTTCTTCATGAAAAATGTATATATTTCTTCAGACTTTTCATAGCCACCAAGATCTCCTCAAATGAATTCCTAAAGCTTAATATAACACACAAATGGATTTCATAGTCTTTTGTCACTATTGAATGCATAGTTGAGACATTCATTCTGATCCATTTTAAGCTCTACATTCTAAAGCTTCATTCGGATATTTATGTCATATTGATTCTATTTTATTTGACTTAAACTTGTTATTTTTCGTCCACCTTCTAAGAGTAATTATGAATCAATTTTAAGTATGCCTTAATTAATGTTCTGAATACACCAAGTAAACTCATTAGTACCATAAATACTCAGAAGGCTTATGACTTTTGTTCACAAGGTTTGTCATAATTAGGTCTGGACTCAACATTGAGGTCATTGTTGATCAAGTTTAGAGAAAGATATATAAGGTTTTTTTAATACTTGAACTTCATAAGTTCATTTTCTTATGAGAAAAGTTAGAGAGCTAGGCTTTAGAGTTAAAGGAAATAGTTTTCCCTTCAGACTTCACATAATAGCTCTAATTCTTCCACAAAGCTCACTTGTAAAAGTTGAGTCAAGATTCAAAGCTTGGGAATTGAGAATCGAGTGTTGGTGGTGTCATGTAGAGAAAGCTCGAAAGATCGCGTTCTTCCTTCTTCTACCTCTTTTGTTGGTGATTCAAGGTACGAGAAAGCTTGTAGAGTTGATTTTTGTTGTATTGGGTGACTTGTGTATTGCCTAGATTCATCAAATTATGCGTGTTGTTGATTAGAAAAGTGGAATTATTGATGTTTGGTTTTCTTCTTTTTGTTCTTAGTAAAATGAGAAGATAATTAATGATTTGGAATCCTTGATGGTTGCATGTTGGAATTCTTTGATTATTTGAGTTGCTAGTGATGTATAGATGTAATATTGTGAGTTGCATGCTAGATTGAAAGTGATTTTGCAAGCGATTGAAACCAAATTGCAATTATGCCAAGTGTAACAATTGTCATTGCATTAGCAAGCACAACTTTATGGCATGGGGTGTGATGCTAATCAATGGCTCTCTTCCTCACTAATGCTAAGCTCAAAATAGGTAGTGTCAGACATGAGTCAATTAGGAATTTTTTGACTTGGTTACGCCAAACATTGGTGAAAAGGTGTCGATTGTGATTTCCTTCGGAACTTTCTCACTTGGTGAAGTTGGACACATGTTGAGTGACGTCAGGCATGATCATGTTAATGATTTTTTGCCTTGACAATTCCAAGAGCGAGTTGTGTAGCATCGCATGTGAGTTAGACATAGGCTCTTTACCTAAATGATAGTGACATCAAGTATGATTTACACGTAGACTCTTTGTCTTATTAAAGTCAGGGAAGGAGAATTGACACTAAATGTGAATAAGCCAAAGACTCTATGTTTCAATGGTATTGTGTTGTATTATGCATGTTATTGAGTAATATTATTATTATTTTTAATTTTCAATAGCTCCTTGAACTTCTTTTCAAACAATTTTCACTATGAATAAGACCTTTTTTATTTCAAATATCAATGACATTTAATAATTTTTATGTAAATGAATCTAATGAAACAAATTTTAAGTTTTAAATTCATAAAAAAATATATCTAAATTATGTTTCAAAATTAAAAATAACTATTATTTCAAAAAAAAAATCAAATCAACTTTAACATAAGAGATAAAAAAAAATCAAAATAAATATTAAAAATAAAATAAAAGATAACAATATAATTTAACCTATTTTAATTCACTCTTTTACTTTTCAAACTTTTTTTCTTTATTCTGATTTATCCATTTTCTATCTAATTGAATAATAAAAAATTTTAGTCTAACAAATTTTCTCCCCTTTTATTTAACCCCGATCACTCCATGCAAAGTGCAAAGAACGCATCAATCAAAGGTTACACCGAAATTACATAGGCATACATGTGGCCCCCTCAACACAAAACAATCCCCATCTACACACAACCTGCCTCAGACAGGTCCCCAACATGTTGAAGAAGAAACAATTACCAAAAAACAAAAATAAATATAAAGAAAGGTAAACATGAAAGAAGAAAAAAATAGACAAAGAAAAAGAAAAGTAAATTAAATGCATTTTTTTTTCTTCTAACCCCTCATAGGTTACAGACTCACAACAAGAGTCACAACACGGGTCAGAAAAAGGTACCTAGAAAACATGACAACAAATAACAATCCCGTAATATTACAATTTCTCTCTCAATTCCTCAACCCAAATTGCAAAACATCGTTGGAAAAAAAAAATGGTTTAAACATTTCCCACTTTTTTTCCCCTTTAATTTTTCTAGACAGTGCAGGATCAAAAAAGATTAAAAGGGAAAAACCCAAACGCGCGTTTGCGCAACGAGCTTTCATCTGTGCGCAGTGATCAGCGTTTCGATGAACCGCAACCCATCGAACCGCGGCGCGAACTTCTCCGTCGACGCCGAATTCGCCGCCGGCGAGGAGCCGCCGTGGCCTGTCCGAGCCCCGCCGTCCTGCAAAACCCAAACGCAAAAATCAATAATTTCGCCGAGAAAAACCGCATCAGACTAAAAAAAACGAGATTTTTCACACGAAAAATTTCAGATCCCAATTTTAAAAGCAAAATCACGACGAAAATAGAGAAATTTAGGGATTGGAGGTGTATGCCTGAAAAGAGACCTTGGCGGAGGAGGAAAGGGAAACGGCGGTGGCGGAGGCAGCGGCGACGGTGGCAGCGAGGATTGCGGATTTGGTCATATTGGGGGCGTTTGGGTGTCTAGAAGATGTTTTATGAATTTTGTGGGAAAATGAGAGAAAGAGAGAGAAAATTGTAAAAGCGCGTTGGGGAAGCGGGTTTTATATAGAGAATGGGAAATGATGGATGTTTTGCCAGCTTCGAGGGTAATAACGGAATAACGATTATGATGACAATTACGCGGCAATTCTTCATTGCATTTGCTCATTCAAATTACCTTTTTCAGTTTTTCTCTTCTATAAACATCAACCTTTCTTTATAAAAATATTCATATATATCATATATATATACCTAAGATTTTTTTTAGACATACATCACATTTCATTGTCATTCCTTTTTCAAGGCATGCCATTTTTTTCATAATAATTTAATAATGCATTTTTAAATTTCAAATATATTATTTTCTATTTCTTTTAAGAATAGCCGATTTATAAAAAAAAGTGTAGTCATTAGTTCCGTCATTATATTTATCAAATTTATTTTTTAAAACCTTTAAAATATTTTTTTTCGAAAACACCGAATCATGTAATTGTTTAACTTTTATAGTTTCATTGTGTTTTCTCATTTTAGTTTACACTTTTTAAGTTACAATTAAAAACCCTGAAACATTATTTATTTAAATTACAATTAAATATGTTGTTTATACTAAAAAAATCATTATTTTTTTTTATGTGTTTGTCTTTTATGTGCTTTTAAAAAGTAGATATTAGTAATGTGATTATTAGATTTGTTAAGTAAGATATCACTTGCTAAATATGTAATTTGTTACTATTTATGTATATTTACTTTTTTGACGAATATAATATTTATTGATATGATGTATATACATCAAATTTACAAGGATGAAAAATAAATAAGGGAGGACAAAAAAAATTAACCTTTTTTATACCATAAGTATTCTTTTAAAGAAATAATTTTACTTGAGTTAAATAAGATTATTTAAAAAATAAATATATCTAAATATTTAATATAGTTCTTTATATAAAATTTAAATTTAAAATTATTAATTATGCTAAACAACTTGACGTCAATTGATTCATGTATTTATTCCATGAAAGGGAAGAGAGAAAAAAAACTCTAGCATGCACTAATAAATTATCAATATTTAATATTCATAGATAAAAATTAAATATAAATTGGAAAGTTATAAAAGAAAAATATAACCTGTGTTTTTTAATAAATTAAATACAAACATTTTACCAATAACCTTTAAAAGGAAAAGAGTATTTGATTCTTGATGTTTTTAAAATGTACAAAATCACATTTTCTCCCTCAATCATCCCATTCCCATAGGTTTTCATCAAAAGAGGATATTGTTATCTTCTTTTTATGTTTGCAAGAACCCAAAGATGATTGTGCGCAAAAGAGGTGAGTTCATGAAAGCCTACAACTTCTATTTAGGTTAGACTTATATATGAAAGAAAGTACAATTATGTGTAGAAGATGCAGAATTTACAAGGAGAAATGAGTAATAGTTTGAGCTATGGCATGTCAAGTGTATAATTCAATTTTAGGTTGTTTAGAGATTTACAAAGTTGATAATAAAAAAATAGTTATAACGGGGATTTGGTCATGAGAGATGGTTCATTTTTTACACATTAAAATCTTTAAAGATCAAAATTCTCCTTTTGAAAAGGTTGAAAGTGTATTTGGATAAAAAAAATAATGAAATAAGTCAATTTTTTTTAAGAATTTCAAGTAATTTATAGTATAATGTTTTATTTAGATGAAAAAATTATAAATAATTTAAAATTTAACTATTTGTGAAATTTTTTCGAGATGTAAAATTTCAAATTTTTTTAAAAAAAAAAGTAAAAAAGTAAAAATTTTCTTTCTCTTTTTTCATATATCCTTCTTATCTCTTTCAAAATCAATATAAGAAAAATCAATAAATTTTTTAATTATTGAATATTCAATATTATTTTTAAATTATTTAATATTAAAATTTTAAATAATGAAATATTTTAAATTAATTAATATTTAGTTTTATAAAATCTAATATATATAAATATATAAATCAATTTTATCTATGATGAAAATAAAATTGTCCTAAGCAAACTAAAAGTTTAAAATTAAAATTAATTTTTCCATATAAAACATTTAATGAATGATAAAGAATTAAAATTAAAATAATTCAAATTCAAAAATTTTCAAATTCTTTAAATTTTTTAAAAAATTTATCCAAACAAATTATTATATTTTGCGTAAAACAAATAAAGCACACGTGTAATTTTTTTAATAAAAAAATAATAAATATATACTTAGTCATGTAAAACAATATCCACTGATGTTTAACTGAAAAGTTAAAATACGAGTGATTTTTTATACTTCAAAATTTAAATTCATGACATGCTTTTAAGGTTTGAGAAATCATAAATGATTCAAATCTCTGAATAAAATTTATTGTTATTATTTTTATTTACTTATCATACTACCTTTTATTAAGGATTTGAAAGATAAGAGAATGGAAATTAATTATTACTTTTACTTGTCAAACGACATTTTACATATTATCATTAAAATAATATTACATCAGTTAAATTATTTTAAGAATTCAAAGTAAAACCTTATATGCTTATATTTATATTATAAATAAAGAATTAACGTAGTTACTCAAAAAATATTATAAATTAATAATTTAAATATTCTTTGAATTTTATACTTTATATATCTATAATTTATAATAATATACACTTTTTGGTTTTTTAGTTTAATTTATACATTTTTATCCTTTTTATAGTAGAAAAAAACAAAAAAAAATAAAAGGAAAGAGAAAACAAACTAACTATTTCATAAATATAAGATTTCCATCATATTTTCTAATAATAGCGAAAACATATGACTATGATATGAAAATCACATAACTAATGTTCATCTATGAATATGATATAAGATTGGATCTATTTAGATAAATATCTATACATCTTTATCCTTTAATTACATATTATAATCGATCTCACTTTTTTCATCTATTAAAGTTTTACCTCTCAATTGCAACTTCTCATTTTTTTTATTTAATTTCCCCTCCCTATTTCTTTTTATTTTATTTTAAAAAATGTAGAGATAAAAGTACCTTTTTTTATCTATTATTTATAAAATGGGGATGTTAAAATTGTTTTAGGGTTTGGAATATAAAGAGTTGGAAAAGGTGACGGGGGTAATTTGGTAAAAGGAATAGAATAATAAGAGGTTTTGTGGAGGTTGATGGTTGGAGGAGCGAATGGGAGATTTTTAAGAAGGAAAGAATATAGAAGCGACACGTGTGTGGTGGAGATGAAGCCAACGAAGCATAACCGTTGGCACAATTTAATTTTCAGCTAGCTAGGCCGTAGCTGGTGCATTGGTTGGTGGACCATGTTATCATTCTAAATTACCATATTACCCTCAAGGCATCAAGTTTTAAGAGCCCCAGCATCAGCATATTCCCACCCACACCACCTTCATAAACAAAACAACTCCCCGCCAATGATTCTTTTTAAATGCTTAAATATTAAATATTAAATATCATATTTTATTTTTTAGACTCCTACCTTATAATAATAATAGTACGATTGAATCACTCATGTACTTTCTCATATTAACAAAATGATAAAACAGTAGTTTTAAAAATTATAACTTAATCATTTCAGTCTCTAAAATTGTAATAATTAGTCAAATAATTGTTTTTAAACTATTCTATTAGTACCACTTTCCAAAATAAAATGGCCTTGTCATATTACTCTTTCTCCCCTCTGTCATTAGAAAAAATCTCTTTATACAATAATATTTCACACCTTTTTTTTTTATATCTTTCTTTATTATCTCAATTGGTCTTTGTTATTTCATATTTTCTCTTTCTTTTTCTTTCTTTACATTTGTTGTATAAATTTTTATGCAAGTTTTACTTTAATAATACAATACGAGTTAAGTTTAGTAACATATATTAGTTCTCCACGTCGTTGTAAGTCTATAATTGAATCATCAATAAAAGAGTTATTTAGTATTCGCCATTACTTCAAATAAAATTTTCTCTAAAAAAAACTTTATAATATTATATCGATATTAGTCTAATTAAATATTATCATGATAAAATTATTGAGTTTTATAATTACTTTAATTTGTTGACGATATAAAGTTCTTTTTACTAACAATGTAAGAATTTTTTTTTATCATTGGACAATAAAATAAGTATTTTTTATAATTATGTTTTTTGTTATATATATATAATTTTAAAATTAATTAAGATCTCAAATATTAAGTGTGTAACTAATGAAAGTTTGTTTCAGCTTAATTAGTAGCCAATTTGAATTTTGAGAATGTAATTATATTAAATATTTGAATCAACATCTTTATCATCCAAACTCTACGATGATCATAGTTAATTCGAACAATTTTGTCTCATGCATAAAATACTTTTGTTCTAAAATAAATAAATTAAAGCCACGTGTTTGAAGAAGTTACATCTCTTCCACTTTGAAGTTTGAAGCGACACATTTATATATAATATATATTAAGATAATTAATTATTAGTTGAAAACTCATTTTGACCTTTATAGTGGAATTTGATCATTATTATAAAAGTTAAATCTTGTAAATTAATCTTAACAATGAACAATTGATCAAAATAAATATTAGTAGATAAATTATATTAAAAGTACCAAAAACAGAATCTAAAGATTAAATAAAAAGAAAATATATATATATTATCCTAAAAAGAAAAAAAAATCGTGTAGAATTACATACAAATTATCTTCAAAATCTTAAACAACCATGAAAGTAGATAAAGCAATTTACAAAATAAGTTTGTGTGAAATATTTTCTAACCTCTAACTTAAACATTAATTTAAGTATTAAAAAAAATATTAAAATGACTGTTAAACATAGATTATACACATATACTATTCTAATAACTTTAAAAATCATAAACAACTGTTTTAACTTTCAAACTCTTCGATAATAAAAATATTTTAGATCACCTTAAATTCTTAAATATCTCCATTTTAGCTTTTTTTGAGTAATATTCTTTCGAGTCTTTTCTTCAAGTTTATCAAAATTTGCAGATAGTAGCCTTTTAATAGAAAATAGATTTAGTTAGGTTAGGTTACAAGAAATACAACATGATTTTTTTAACTCGATAATGAAACTGAGTTTTGAAAAAGAAAGCCAAAAGGAGTGACGATAACATTCATCGAAGAGAAAACAATTAAAAATTGGAAGTTGAAAGTAGGAAACTAACACTATGAATATATATAACACAGTCAGTAACTATACCTAAATACAATCACTTAAATTCTTGATACAACATTTAATTATAATTAACTCTTAAGAAGAAAGGCGTGAAGAAAGGCGTGAAGAAAGTGCTGATACAGTCATTTAGCACCCAAAAAGGATTTGGTCTCTGTTAAATCTCTCATTTCCAAGTCAATTTCAAGAAAGAAAGCTTAGATATGCAATGTCGGCACAAATAATTATGACCACTTTTGTTATTGTTAATCTTACAGTACAGCAAAGATGATAAAGATCTTAAGTATCTAACTGCTTTGTTCCTAGTGTTTATGTTTTACCAATGACTCATTGGTGAATGGTGAGAGAATATTGAAGTAACCACTTTAAGAAATTATAGATTAAAAATTATCGGCCAAAACTTATAATAGAAATTAATTTTTAACAAAATTAATAAATACTGTTCTTACCGGAAATCTGCTGTAAAGATAATCTGCCGAGTAAGATTGGTGAGCCTCCTTCGCTGGTACGTTTGCTGCTCCAAGATGGGGGTGGTACCTGCAAAAGAGACTCTGGTGCTAAAGTTAGGGTTTGTATGAGTATGAGTCTCGTATAAGTAATGCACGTACCTTGGTGTGAATTAAGGTTGCTTTGGGCCTTGGGCCTGAGATGAGATGTGATAAGATTAGATAATGGGTCTCGTCTGGAGCGAGATTCCCTGAGATCAGTTATGATCTACTTAAATGTCGAGCTGACATCGCGTAGCGCGTGCCCGAGGTCATCTTGCGCTGTGATGTCGAGCTCGGAGCTTGGTTTCGCAGTACGGATAGTACACTAGCCCCCCGAGCTCCGAAGACCGTAGGTCGAGGAGTTAAGACCGAGCTCGCTGGACGGAAGTGACCTTTCGCGTGCATTGGCCTGTCAAGGTGCCATGTGTCGTAACTGTCGCTTCTTATTTCGATAATCGAGGCTGGCGCGTTAATGGGCGCGACGGTTATGTAATGATGGCCTCATTTAGTGCGTGATCAGGTGTGTCCCCTGGCTGACACGTGTTGTGGCCGTTTGAATTTTGGAAAACCCCTTTTTCTCTTATTCGCGCCCCTTCCTCTTCCACTTTACTCTTTTCATTCTCTTTCTCCTTTAGTTTCTTGCGCAAGCTACTTCCTGCACCTTCGCTTCCGTTCGTTCTCGTCTCCATTTTCGCGAACCTCGTCGTCGTTTTCGATAACCCAGTCATTGTTAGGGTCATTTTCTGAGGAAGAGTACCAGGTACTTTCTTTCTGCAGTTTTCTTTTTCTTTCTTTCCCACTCTTCTTTGGGTCTTTCTTGTCGTCTTTATGGCTGGAGGGAGTGGTGCTGGTTCCTCCGCGCCTGCCAAGGGCAAGGCACGGGGTAAGGCGACAGCTGCCGGAGCGGCCACCGTCGCGAAAAAAGAGGAGGTGGCTCCGCCATCGGACCTCGTTCCAGGCATTCCTCGGTACGACTGGGTTCGGCGCGAGATGGCGGAGCCCCAAAGCGTTTTTCGATCCCTTCGTGAAGTCAATGCGGTTTTGAGATCGCTCAGAATCTGTGACCCTTCTGTGTCCCGAATGATCCGTCTTGAACCGTGTCAGGCCGAAGAGGGCGTGTATATGGGGAAGTCCACTGACTTTCCCCATTTCTATATGTACCATTGTTTTTTTAGGGATTTAGGTGTCTGCCTTCCCTTCACCCAATTTGAGTGTGATTTTTTGAATTTTGTCAACTCGGCCCCTTGCCAGTTGCACCCCAATAGTTGGGGTTTTTTTGAGAGTTTTTCAAGTTCTCTGTTCAGTGCTAGGGGTAGAGGTGTCCCTTCCCGTTTTTCTTCATTTTTATCAGTTGAAGATAGGCGTTCTGCCTTATGGCATACTGTCCCTGAGCGGGAGTAGGGATGGGGGTTTGTTTACCCTCTACGCCCACTCATACAAGAATTTCAAGCAAGAGTTTTTCTGGGTTGCTCTTGTGGGTGTCGACCCATTGGAGGATGGGGTATTTTACTTTAGCGGGCTGCCGAAGTTCCCTTTCTATTGGTGCTCTGAACCATCCAGGTTTCATGGGGTTGGCCAATTGAAACTGACGACTTCGGAGGCGGTCGCCGTTGAGAATCTCGCAGCGCTTCCTCGTCCGCTGGATTGCAAGCTCGTTTTGTCGCTTGCGAACTCAACATACAGGGAGAGGGGCCTGGAGAGTGAGTATTTCGCCCTCTTTTTAGATTATTAGGGTTTGTGAAAATCCTTTTTCTGATGTGCTTCGGTATGCTGTGTTTGTAGGCATAATGGGCGGGAATAAGTGGCGCGAGCTGAAGCACCGCTACAACGTGACCGAGCTCGAGGTCCCTGAGCCTCCAGAGGAAGAGGTTTCCCCCCTGAAGGTCAACCGAAAAAGAAAGAGGGGCGATAAAGAGGTCGGGAAAACCTCTGCCCCTCGCGGAATGGAGGAGGTGACCTCCAAGGCTGCATTTGCCGATGCAGTCGATCTCACTAGGAGCCCTCCGCCTGGGGAGGTTCCCTAAGTGGCTATTGCAGGGACTTCTGAGCAAGCTGTTCCCTCTGCCGAGGTAGGTTTTTTGTGCATTAATTTATTTTCTATGTTGATTTGGCTTGGTTTGTTGAGGTGCTGTCTCTCTTTGCAGTAGCTGCCGAGGTGGAGGTCCTAGTTGCTGAGCAGGTCGCCCAAGCTGCCAAGGTGAGTACCTCGCTTTTCGCTTTTCCCTCTATCCTGTATGTTAGATTCTTGTTTCTTGACATGAGGTCAGTTTTTGCAGGAAGGGGGCGCTGTCGAGACCTCGGTGCCTTCGAGGTCAGCGGTGCCAGACGTGGACCCCCCTGTTGCCGAGCGGGCGACGCCGAGTTCTGCTTTTGCTACTGTTCGCGACAAGGGGCCAAGTTCCGAGGTCCCTCCGGCTACGTCCGTGGCCCCTACACCATCGTCAGGGCCGTCACAATGGGCTTCCCGGAGCCGATATATTGCTCACCGGTTCGGGAAGGGTCGCTCTGATGTGCGCCTGGACCATGTGAGCGCCTCGGCCGACATGAACTCGCTGTGGAGCGCTGGGGTGACCGTCGAGAGATTCTTCCCCGAGGGCACGCTGAGCTCGGAGGATCAGGGGATAATCGAGGAGGCCGGGCCTGTGGAAGGCTTTGACGCTGCTCAAGTCTTCCTTCAGAAGACTATGGCTATTGTGGACCACTGGAAGCACAAGTGGTCCAAGCAGCAGGAGGACCTGGCCAGGCTGAAGGGCCGAGTTAAGCCCTTGAAGGAAGAAGCCAAGGCCCTAAGGGAGGGGAGCAAAGCTTTGAAGGATGAGAACCAGGCCTTGGCAGGTGCTCTTGGGGAGGCTAAGCTGTGTAACGAAGCCGAGCTTCAAGCTACTCGGTTGGAGGTGGAGAGGCTTCGGAAGTCTCTGGAGATTTCCCTGCGGTCGAACGAGACCTATGCTACTCAGGTTCGCGACTTGCAGGAGCTCTCCAGTTCCTCCCGGGCTTGTATGCGTGCCTTAGAGGATGAGGTCACTGCGCAGAAGGCTGAGCTGGTGGCGGCGGGCGAGAAATGTCTCTGTGACGAGGTGGTTCTTGGCGGCCAAGTGGAGGAGAATGCCGCTTTGAGGGTGGACCTCGCGAAGCTGGAGGAGGCCAAAGCAGGGCTGGAGAGGAAACTCGAGGAGACCGAGCACTCTGTTGTGGTAGAGCATAAGAGGGGTTTCCTCAAGGCTGTTCGCCAGGCCAGGCTCCTTGCGCCGGGGTTTGACTTCTCCGCTATGCATGTGGAGAAGGTCGTCCGCTTTGGGAAGCTGGTAAGGGAGGATGATGTCGAGGACAACTCCAGCGAGAATGCCTCTGCGTAGGCCAATTTTGTACTGGCTTAGCTAAATTTTTTCTGCTTTATCTTTCTGTTTCGAATTCGAGTGTAGAACTTTGGAAGCATCAGTTGTATATATGTATTTTTGTCTTGTTTTGCGTTTTCTTTTGCTTTTGCGTTTAAGCCTGATTTTTCCTTTTTTGCGCGTTTTGAGAGATATACCCGGTGTCTATTGTATCTTTGTAAAGGTTCGAGCTCGACCTCCGATTTTAGTTAACTAATTCTTGTGAGGGTTCGAATTTGACCTTAAGTCAATAATGCCTAGGTCCTCGAAAATTGGAGCAAAATGATTTTATTAAGGTTCGAACTCGACCTTGGATAAGATTATTGAGGTTCGTATTCGACCTCAAACTTTAACGAGGTTCGGATTCGACCTCGGATAAGCGTGCTTAAGGTTCGTACTCGACCTTAAATTGGAGCAAAATGATTTTATTAAGGTTCGAACTCGACCTTGGATAAGATTATTGAGGTTCGTATTCGACCTCAAACTTTAACGAGGTTCGGATTCGACCTCGGATAAGCGTGCTTAAGGTTCGTACTCGACCTTAAATTGGAGCAAAATGATTTTATTAAGGTTCGAATTCGGCCTTGGATAAGATTATTGAGGTTCGTATTCGACCTCAAACTTTAACAAGGTTCGGATTCGACCTCGGATAAGCGTGCTTAAGGTTCGTACTCGACCTTAAATTGGAGCAAAATGATTTTATTAAGGTTCGAACTCGACCTTGGATAAGATTATTGAGGTTCGTATTCGACCTCAAACTTTAACGAGGTTCGTATTCGACCTTGGATAAGCGTGCTTAAGGTTCGTGCTCAACCTTAAATTGGCGCAAAATGATTTTATTAAGGTTCGAACTCGACCTTGGATAAGAACATAAAATAAGAATATGGATTGAACAGAATGAGTCATTTTATTGATTATGTCCGTGTGCCTCGTTAAAAACCCTCTTAGTCAAAACGAAGACTGAGGCGGGAAAAGAGTGCACAACTCGTTCATACAAAATTAGTTGAAATGGAACTTAAGGTGCGTAGCATTCCGAGTTCGCGGCATTGGCTCTTTGCCGTGTTCTTGTAGTCGGGGAGCTCCGATTTCTTGAGCTTTGTCTCTAGGCTTGCTAGCGGGGCTTGGTCTTTCACTACAGGGATCGGTCCTCAGGCCAAGGTCAGTGGCCTCCCTGCGGGTAATGTGAGCTACGGTGGGGGGATCTCCCTTGCTTTGCTTGCTGGACGAGGAGATCTTCAGACTCTCGACGTAGCACTGCCGAGCCGTCTTCTGATTTGCTTTGACGAAGATGATTTTACCGTCGTTTCCTGGGAACTTCATGGTGAGGTGCGGAGTGGACACCATTGCCCCAAGCTGGTTCAATGTCGGCCTCCCAATGATGATGTTATAGGAGGTGTTGGCCTCCACAAGGAGTTATCGAACCATGATTCTCCTTGTATCCGGGGAACTTCCGAAGGTGGTCAGTAGGTCCACGTATCCTCGAGTGTGCACTCGCTCTCCTGCGAAACCGACTATGGGCTCTGTGTGAGGTTGGATGAGAGAATGGGGGACGTCTAACCTGAGGAACGTCGGCCAGTACAGGACGTTGGCCGAACTCCCTTGGTCGATGAGTGTCTTTTGCACCTCCCAGTTGGCTACTTCTACGTCGATGACCTTGGGATCATCTTGGTTAGGGCTGACGCCTGCGTAGTCCTCGTCAGAGAAAGAGATCGGCAGTGAGTTCTGGTGCGAAGCCGAGGTGGTAGAGTGGACGCAATTGATGTTCCGCAGGTGTCTCCTCCGGGCCGAGCTGCTGGCGCCTCCCCCAACAAAACCACCTGCAATTGTGTTGATTATTCCCCGTAAGGGAGCTGACCCTGTTTCCTGGCTTATCTCGGCTTATACTGCGCCGCTGGCATTTTGTTGGGAGCCCGAGGGTTGGTCTGTGCGAGCTCCCGAACCACGACCTCTGCCCCGTCCTCGTCCACCATAGCCCCCTCGGTGACCCTGCTGTCGTTGGACGTACTGGCCGAGGTGACCTGCCTGGATGAGCTCTTCGATACGGTCCCGGAGCGTGCGGCACTCCTCCGTGGTGTGATCGTGGTTCCTGTGGTACCGATAGTGTTTGGACTTGTCGGCACTGTTGGGAGTGTGACCTGGTGGTGGAAGGGCGAGTAAGTTGCTGTTGCTGGCTTCCTCCAAGATGTGGACTCTAGGTGCGTTCAAGGGAGTGTAGAAGTCATATCTCCCCCCTCTGTTTGCCCTAGTCGACTTCTTGAATTGGCTGTTGTTATTGACTTTGATTTTATCCTTGTGCCCCTGTTCCGGCTTCGTTGGTCCTTTTCTGCGAACCTGGTCACGGAAAGCGGAGTGTTCCTCCATCTAGATGTAGCCCGTCGCGCGAGCGCGAAGCTCGTCCATTTCGCGAGGAGACTCACGACATAGGCTGTCGATGAATGGTCCGGGCTTGAGTGCCATAAGCATGGCATGCAGGGCGACCTCGGGGTTCAGATTTCTGATCTTAATCGAGGTGGAGGCAAATCGCTCCATGAACGCCCAGAGTGGTTCGTTGTCGTTTTGCTTGAGACTGGCCAGGGCGGCTGAAGTGACATGGTGAGGTCAGCTCGTCGCATACTGTGCTGTGAACCTTCTGACTAGGGTGCCGAAACTATCAATGGACTCAGTAGGCAGCTGGGTATACCAGTTGAGCACGGCTCCTTTGAGCGAGGTTGGAAAAATCCTACACAAGATAGCGTCACTGTTAGTGTAGAGGTTTACCTGCGTCGTATACAGGTCGATGTGCTCATCTGGGTCCGTCGTGCCATCATAGCGATCGAGGTGGAGAGGCTTCCACCCATGAGGGAGTGGTATCTCCATGATGCCATCCACAAAAGGGTGGCGGCGGAAGGTTGCCTGATCCCCTGGGATATGAGTAGGGGCCTTGCTGACTTCATGGGCCGACTTGTGTGTCAGTGCATGGGACCGATGCATGGCAGGTCGTTGAGTCGGTGCCCTAGTCGCGGTCCGGGGTTGAGAGACTGAGTGCTCTTCCTCCTCATTGTGGTTGCTCGTATGAGGAGGATGATCATAGTGGCGCCAAGGGAGTTGAGCGCGGATTCGCTCGTTCTCGGCACGTAGCGCCGCCAGGTCAGCTTCATTAGCGGTACGCATTGCCGCTAGGTCAGTGTCGTGCTTGGCACGCATGCTTTGTAGGTCGGCGGCGTGTTGCTGCTGCATCTGTTCGACTTGGTCGATTAGTCTCCTCAATGCTACTTCGTTATCCATGGTAGTTGAGTGATTTGCGTCGTCTGTTGCGCGTCTACTATGGCTTCTGGTGAATACCATAAGCGTGGCCGATAAGAGCTGTCTTGATCGGCCCCACGGTGGTCGCCAAATGTTCTTACCAGAAATTTGTTGTAGAGATGATCTGCTGAGTAAGTTTGGTGAGCCTCCTTCGCTAGTACGCTTGCTGCTCCAAGATGGGGGTGGTACCTGCAAAAGAGACTCCGATGCTAAAGTTAGGGTTTGTATGAGTATGAGTCTCGTATAAGTAATGTACGTACCTTGGTGTGAATTAGGGTTGCTTTGGGCCCTGGGCCTGAGATGAGATGTGATAAGATTAGATAATGGGTCTTGTCTGGAGCGAGATTCCCTGAGATCAGTTATGATCTACTTAAATGTCGAGCTGACGTCGCATAGCACGTGTCCGAGATCATCTTGCGCTGTGATGCCAAGCTCGGAGCTCGGTTTCGCAGTACGGATAGCACAAATACTTTATGCAGATAATATAGTTATATATATAAAAAAAATCTTTATGCGCTAACACAAATAAATTATTTAAATAATTTTACTTAAAGCTAACTCTTTTTATACTTAATTTTTTATTTATAAAAATTTGAACTAGAGACATTATAGATGTCATTTAAGACAAATAAAATACTTTTTTTATTTATCAAAAATATAATGATAATATTATAAATTAAATATAAAATTATATATATTTATTTCAATCCTCGGTATTATCGAATCAAACAGTTTAACACAAAGAACACTAATTTAATTGAGAATGAATTAGATTATATAAATGAACTTTATATCATAATATATCATAAAATCTTAAAATATTATGAATATAAATATTTCTCACTTAAATATTATTTAATATACACAATTTTAATCGATAAAAAAATTCAATTTATACTTGAATTGTAACCAACTCTTATAGTTTGATATATGGAAGACCTAACTCCTCTTTCTCAAATTTCATTTTTAATTTATTTATAAGTTAATTTTAATTTATAAAAAAAAAATTCACGATTTTCTTTCTATTTTGAAAGTCACAATGACGTGTCATAGAAAGATAGTTCCTAATCTAAAACACAACCAACCAAGCTAATGTTAAAAATCATCTAAAAATAACACTGATGAGCAGCGACAAGCAATGTTTGTGCGTCATATCACAAATTTGTTTCGTCTTAAACCATCATTTCCCATCACTTAATATACACTAGTACAAAATAGGTATTTCACATCAGTTATTTTGAGTTTTTTACGTCGAAAAAAATATCGACGTTAATGCGGGAGATGTAAATCTATGTCGTCTCTGTAAAACTGACGTAAATTTACGTCGGACATTACTAAAGTCCGACGTAAAAAAGTAGTAAAAAAATAAAAATAAAATAACAAGTGCAAGCAAAATGGCCCATTCTTCAAGCAGAACGGCCCGTTCTACATGGAGAACGGGCCGTTTTGGATGGAGAACGGGTCGTTCTATTTGGAGAACGGGTCGTTCTGCTTCGTAGAACAACCCAAAGAAAAGGCCAACAACCCATACAAATAGAATAACCAAAAAATCGAATAGAACAGATAACCACAATAGCAATGTGAAGCAAAAAAGTGTTAACGAAACCCTGATTCATACCTGATGAGCTGCAACAATGTGTGAATGAGTAACAAAGAGTTCACCCCACTATGCAAAAGATAAAAAAACGATTCAGTAACAAAAGAGAGGGAGAGGGTTTACAGAGAAAAAAAATGAAAAGTGATGAAAAGTGAATGCGCGGGGTGTGCCTCGAACTCTCTTATTCAATTTTGCGTCCTTTTTTTTACGTCGGACGTGGTAGGGTCCGACGTAAAATGTCAAATCTACGTCGGACATAACATACATCCGACGTAGATTTGACATTTTACGTTAGACCCTACTAGGTCCGACGTAAAAAAGTTCGCAAAAATTACAAAAATGTCACCGCGTCTTTTTTACGTCAGATTTTAGTGTGTCCGATATTAAAGAAGTGACGTAATATACTAATTTTTCACTAGTGATACAAATATGTTTTTCTTTTTGGGTTAGGAACATGTGACAATTTCTAGTTTGAATCAATTTGCTTACTTGGGATATATATGGCATGCATGCCATCAGAAATAGTAAAACTGAGGTGTTTGATATGCAAAGAAGTGATTGATTATCAGTTATCTCATGACTCATCCATTCATCCATTCATGATGGGATCAATGCTGATTAGGGGTGGGCAAAAGGAACTGAACTGAACTGAACTTATAAAAACTATACTGAACTTAAAAGTAGTTCATATGAATTGAACTAAACTAAACATTAGTTCAGACGAACTGAACTGAACTATTCTTTTGTGTCATTGAGCTGAACTGAACTATATTATAAAAACTTGAACTGAACTACAATTTAAACTGCACTAAACTGTTATGATATTTTGAATTGAACAATTTTGACTCATTGATCTATCAAAATAGGACACATTTGCCAACTTTACTTTATTTTTCATTTTATTTAAATTTTTCAAAGGAAAAAAATATAAAATTAAGTCAAACAAACTCATTGAATTTTAAGCCTAAAAATAAATAGTTCATCATAGCTCAATTGATCCGTTAAGTTCGACAAAATTCATACAATTTTTTTTCAGATCACTTTTTTGTCTAAAGTTTTGGTTATTAGACTATCGAGCTAATCCATTAAGACATAACATGTTAAACACATTTAATTTTTATTCTTTTATAAAAATAGTTCAATTTTTATAATTCAATTCAGTTTTTATAGTTCAGTGCAGTTCAACTTTACAACAATTCAGTTCAGTTCAGTTTTTTTTAAACAGTTCAGTTCAGTTTTTTTACAAACAGTTCAGTTTTTTATAGTACAGTTCACCACCAGTTCAGTTTAGTTCAGTTCAGTTTTTTTTGCCCACCCTAATGGTGATATGTCATCCCCTTCACCAACATTCTATGTACAGGCAAATGGTCCTACTGTAATTTAGTTCCAATGTTCAACTATTCTTTTAAGTGTATGTTTGTGTTACTGTTTCCAATCCTTGAACTTACATATATAGAAAGATTTATTTTGTTACTTATGCATTCAAAACTGTATTGGAACAACGGCCACAACAATTTAGGGTGTTTTCAAGAAAATCGTGAAATTTTTATTATTTTAATTATTAATTATATACAATGGATTGTTGTTATAATAAATTGTAATACGAATATTTGATTAGATGTTTGTTGAAAATAATTTTAAGATGTTTGATTTTAATTAAATACAGCAACTAAAATATTTTATACAGTAAATCAGCACTTTAATAAAAAGAAAGTTATTGAAAAATAATTATTCATGATTTGTTTTTACAAATTTCAATTACTATGTCAATGTTTTAAAAATCAAACTTGTTAGCAAATCAGTCAGGCTTTTATTAAATTAGAGGTCAAATTAGTAAGTTATCAATTAAATTGCATAATTCGATCTTTATTAAATTTTTTAAAAAAATATTTATATCATATATATTTTATAATTATAAATTATAATAAAATTTATACCCTATCTTACAAAAACTTTTAAAAAATTATACAATACAATATTGGTAGTGCAACCAAATTATAAACTAGTTAAACATCATAAAAATTAAAATATGTAATTTTAAATTAAAAAATTATTATATATATTATTTAATTCAATTGTATAATAATAAAATATGTTGATATAATGATCACCAAAGTGTTAAATAATTATATAAAATTGTATAAATAAAAAATTAAATAACTTACGTAGATATATTGGATTTGTTAAACATATATATAAAAAATAATTTAGTTATGTGGTAAGTTATTATATCTATAATTGACGGAATCTAGGATCAGTTCATGCTAATAATAAATTTAACATGTTCTTACTAAAATTTGAATATAAGCACCCATTAGTAGCACGCAAATCGAAAAAGTATAGGTTTTGACTAAACCCTAAATTCTAAAATAATATTTGTTTAATATGTGTTTATGTTGGATTAATGATGTTATATCCAAGTTTGTGTTGAATTAATGATGTTACAATTGAATCATTAGTATATCTGAATCAATTATTCTAAACATACAACTTATTTTACAAATTTTTTTCTCTGTAAAAACAATCTTTTTTTCCTTAAAAAACAATTGAAGTGGAAGAAATAACCTTTTTCCAAAAAGGTGTTCTTTGTGAAGACCCTATTTTCTTTCATTTCCCATTTTCACCCTTACATTTTTTTTTTCTCAGCCTCACTCACCCTTTCCCGCACAACTCATTTTCTCTCCAAATACTCACTTCTCCTGGTGGCGATTCTTGGCAGCTGAAGGTGCTTAGGGGGTGTGAACTGATTCCTCCAGCTGATTTCTTCTCCGTTCACTTCCAAGCTTCTCTTCTCCTTCATTCTTTTCCACCCGAAGCTCGGAATCTTAGGCCGAGGTAAGGGAAGCTAATACTTTTGTTTCTTTTTTTTTGCTGTTGTGGTTGTGGACGAGTTTGAGAAACTCATTAGATGCTGATTGATGGATAATTCGTGGTTGAATTGAAAGAGAACTTGGTTTTTTTTTGGGTTTCGGGGTTGTTGAGAAATTTTGGGGAAAATCCTTGATTTGTTGTTGCATGTTGAAAAAGGTGGTATTTTTGGACTCTTGGATGAAATTGTAGTAATTCGAACCGATTGCATGTGAAGTTTCTGGTTGTTTTGCAGATTGTTTGAAGAGTTTTTCGAATATGGCTGGCTGCTGCTAAGCTTCGCGCTGAGCGCGTGGCCACCAGGGGACCCCATTTGGCCAAGCTCGCTGAGCGCAATGATGAATGCGCTGGGCGCGCTTGGGGAGGTGGGTCTTTGGCTGGCCCGCGCTGGGCGTGACCTGGACCGCGTTGGGCGCGATACTAGTTGTGGCAAATTTTGGGTTTTCTATTGGGCGCTGAGCGCGCCCCTTGTTGCGCTGGGCGTGAGACTCCTTGGGAGTCTCTGCCTTGTGGGCGCTGGGCGCAATTTGAAGTGCGCTGGGCGCGGGATCAAGGGAGGTCTCTGCCTTCCCTGCGCTGGGCGCGGGATTTAGGTACGCCGGGCGCGTGAGACTCCTCTGAGTCTCTGCCTGGCCAGCACTGGGCGCAATAGCCATTGCGCCAAGTGCGAGAGAGCCTTGGGTTCTCTGGTTGAGTCCCGCTGGGCGCGGGCACATCTGCGCTGGGCGCGCTGGCCCCCTGGTGCTCTCTGGTTGCGCTGCGCTGGGCGCAGCCACGTGCGCGCCGGGCGCGGAGATGGGATGGTTATGTATGAAGTTTTATGCTGAGTTGAATTGAAATAGAAGGTTATGAAATGATGTCTAGCAGATAAAGTTATTATTGATATTGAATTGTATCTGATGAATGTGTTGAGAAGTGGTGTTATGTTGTAGCTGATTTGTTGAACTGTGAAGTTGATATGTTGAGTTGTACGTTTGTGTTGTGTTGTGAGTTGATATGTTGAGATGTATAAGTTATGTTGTGTTGGAATATTGATGTGAGTTGTTGTAGGCCGCAAGGCTGAGTTGTTGTAGGCCGCAATGCTGAGTTGTTGTAGGCCGTAAGGCTGAGTTGACGTAGGCCGAAAGGCTGAGTTGTTGTAGGAGATCTTCGAGTTGATATGCGTGACGACGCATTGTATGCTTATTGATGATCACGTTGAAAATCGAGAGAATGTATGTTGATGAAGCATAAATAGTCGTGGTTGTTTATATTTTCTTAAAAATCTTGCTATATGTTGTTTTCTTTATGCTAGCTTACCCTTTGTGTTTCCATGTGATTGGACTGCTATGATCGTACTGTGTACGAGAGCAGAGCAGGGATAGGTGATGGATAGTGATGAGTCGGCAGCCGATAGATGGAGCTGATTTCTGTGGATGTTCTGTTTGTTTTGGTCACTTGGCAGAGTGACTTTTGATGTAATCCCTATATTACGTGCCCTAACTCTAGTCAGATTCGGGACATATGTATATACTTATATTCTAGACTCTATATTTATATACTTGTTCTATTCTGTCTAGTGTTTCTGGTGTGTTTTGGTGGTGAGTGAATGGCCAGTCGGGTCGTTACATTCTTAGATGTCAATCCAAACATACATTTTTTTTAATTAGGAAATTTTATGTGAGTTAAATTTTGTGAGCTCATTAGGGTTAGGATATGTCTTTACACTCGATGAACATTTATAGAAGTACTTACATATTATTCACCAATAAGGTACTTACATCAGTAGACATAAATATGCCTTTAATATTTAATAATGTTTGTTTGAAGGTGATAAGAGAAAGGTAAAACTTAAATAAATATTTTCTCAAAAGCAAGGTTCTTTTGTTTTAATAATTTGTAATGCTAAATAATATTTTACATAATATAAAAAATATATAATTTAAATTTTTTTACTAAGAAGAAAAAATTGTATAATAAAAATTTTATTTTTTTGTTAAATTATATTTCTATTATTGTACAACTTATTATTTCTTTTCAGTCTTTTATTTATCCAAACGTGTAAAAAAAAATCTTTTTTCTTTCTCCTATATCTACCCAACACTACATCTTGGTAACTTTATATTGCCTTCTTGGTAAAGGAAAGTTTAAATTATGAGAAATTTCTTGCAAGGTCAAGAAAATTCACCAACTTCAGTTAGGATTTATAATGAAATTTCCGTATTGCCTATCAACAGAAAATTTCTAAGAATCGAATTCAAGTCACCGCTAGCATGAACAGAAGACTCAACCATATGTGTCAACCTCTATTGGCACCTTGTATCTCCTCTATTTCTCATACTCATATTTTTTCCTTTATTTTTTAATTTCATCCCTCATCCAAACATAACACGAGGACGTACTGTTACTTTGATGTCCCTTCAAAAATTCCAACCAATAAGGGAAGTATTCACAAGGATAAAGCATAATGGGAAATTGAATATTGATTTAGATTGTCAGTGCATGCATTGGATGAAAGATTTTAGATTGTTCAAGTTTTTCAACATCATCATGGTCGTTGGTCTCCTCGTCAATGAGTGAGGATGTTTTTGCAATAATGCTTAATAATTGACATAATCTAAGTACTACCGCTTCCTATATCATATACTCTTCACTCCTTACCTCAACAAGTTTATGATAAAAAAAATAGTGTGATGATCTCTTTACCTTGTTGGATTACATTGTGAGGTTGTGGAACTTTGAATGGGTGTTTGTAATTTCATATATTTTAAATAAATAAATAAATAAAATGAAAACACACTTCACAACATGAACCATTTAATAAACTTCACCATTGTAGCAAGCCCCTTATTCTTGATTGATAGAAAGTACAAAATGTGGCTTTCTCCCTTACACTTTGAAAAAATTCTGGTGACATTAGGTAAAGTAACTTATATTTGTTGAAAAATATTAGGAGGAAAATAAAATGAAAAAGAATATTTTGTTGTGATAAGAATCACTGTCCTATAAATTTTCGATGGACCTCTATTGAAACTAATAACCAGTTTTGTAACATTCCGAATGTTTTGCTAATCTAATAGTTTAATTATTATTTATTTTTATATTTATTGGGATTATTTTCTTATAATTGTTTTAACTAATTAAATAGGTTTTATAGAATATTTTAGAAGTTTTTAATAATTATGAGTACATTAATTAAATAATAAATATTTATAAAAATTATTTTGTATAATATTTATTAGAGAACTATGTATTCTTATGATATTTTATTATAATAAGTATTTGGAGAAAATTATGTGTTTTATTGTAATTATTTATATATTTTATTTTAATTATAATTATGTTGGAAGAAATAGATATATTTTATATATTATATATTTGTTAATTATTAAATATTGTATTTTATTATTAATAATTATGTTTAAGTTATCTTATAAAAGGGAGAAAACGTGTTTAATAATAATATTATTATTATTCTTTTATCATTATTATTTTAATAAGAGAGTTATTAGAAGTTACTTTACACTTCATTCTCGTGACATCTCCTTATTTATTTTCTTTGTACGCTCTGAAGATCAAGGAGAACCAAGCGAAGGAGACGAACCAGCTCGTGCCTCATCTTCTGTTCATCTAGATTAGGGGGGAGTGAGAAACTTCACTCGCGGGTGTGGGAATAACTGTTGAGTAGCAGGATTGACCCCAATCCCTTGCCTGATAGGAATAGACACTTTATGAAAGTTTTCTATTTTGCTTTCTGATTGTTTTATTGCATTCGTTGTGTGAATATGCGTTCAATTTCGAGAATAGATAAGTTTTGATATGGATTAGAGTGTTCTGTGGGTTCCTACGAGAAATCTTATGAGAACAAGCAAATTTTGAATGTTTTCTATTTTGGCTTCTGAGTTTTCTGTTGTGTTCCTTGATGATTACTGAGCATGAATGTATGTTTAATTTTGAGTTTGGATATGTTTTGATATGAATTAGAGTGCTTTATGGGTTCCTACGGGAAACTCTATGAGAAACAGGAAAATTTGGAATGTTTTCTGTTTTGACTTCTCACTTTTCTATTGTGTTCCCTGATGATTACTAAGCATGAACGTATATTTAATTTTGAGTTTGAATATGTTTTAATAGGGATTAGAGTGATCTATAGGTTCCTATGGGAAACTAGACAAAATATGAATGTTTTCTGTTTTGATACTTGAGTTTTATGTTATGTCCCTTTATGTTTGTTGAGTGTGAATATGTGTTTAATTTCAAAAACAAATAAGTTTTAAGCCATGTTTGAAAGTGCTAATGGTGTGAGAACTGCCTTATTATTGTGTTAATGCAAATGACATGTTTCCTTGAGCATGATGAGGATGAGAATCTCTATATGTGACCTTGTGACTATGAGTATGAGAAATGTGAAATGTGAATAAGTGACATGAGATCTGATGTGATATGACAAGTAAAGTGATGAGTCCATGACGTGTGAATGTGTGTGACATGCATCATGTGCATCTATGTGACGGGTACAATATGGAGTACACCATTAGGGAAGGCTCTCCTTGTGTAATAACTTGGGGGAGTCCTAAGGGATAGTGCAGTTTGGATGTCTTGATTCCGCCTGTTTGTGAGCATGAGATTGATGAGGTTTTTGCGAACTCTCCACTTGGCAAGCGGACCAAGTTTCATTGTAGAAATACAATATTGTTCTCAGGGATTTGGGAGATTAGTAATTCTTACTCTAATGATTAATAAAGAGATGTTGATATAATTTGGAGTGAAATAATGTGAAGTAAAATTTTAGCAAAAATGTAAAAGTTCTAAGAACAATTATATAAAACAAGGATTGGATCTAGGAGCACTTGCTAACTCTTAAATTTTCTTAAAATAAATATGATTTCAATTTCATTACCTCCACATTCATTTAGTAATCCAAAAAGATACCTCAAAGTTGAATCCTAAAGTGATTAATCTAAAACATGATTCCTCTATGTTTTGAGTTTAACACTTTGCATTAAGACCAATGACTTGAACAAGGGTGACTAACCAAATCAAGTCTATTCCTAGAACAAGAGATGGTTAGGTGCAAGATACAGTTCAGGTTTTCAAAAACGTTTTCCAACCGGATTCAAAAACCAAAAATCATACAACGGGTGATCAAGCCGATATAAGCATTAAGAAAAGAATCAAGCACAAGTAATGAAAATAAAATACATATATATATATATATATATATTTATTTATTTATTTATTTAAGAAGAAGAAGAGTTAGTAGTTACATCCAGACCAATCCTCAAAGATTTAGCCCTTCATGGCCATTTACAAGATCAAAGGAGTGGAAGAAGAAATTATAAAGTAAGAGATGAAGAAAAGGAGTTGATCCTCGTTCCCAAGTGATCCAGCCTCCAAATCTTCGTTCCCACTCCGTTCTTTCTTCCTCCTATGCTCTCGGCTCTTGTTTTTCTCTCTATTTTTCATCTACAAAAATCCCCCTCGTTTCCCTTTCATATCAGCTTTAAAACAGGGGAGGAATTGTAATTTTTAAGCTCACTGCTGCAGTTGTAGATTCACAGCTATGGCTGTGGGAACTCCTTCAAGGTGAAGTAAGCTTCACGGCTGTAGCTGTGGTTTCACAACCATAGCTGTGGAAACTACTTCAAATTTAAGGAACCTCCAACACTTTGCTGTGAATTTCACAGCTATGGCTGTGACTCTCTGGTGCTCTCTCTCAATCTTTAGTGTTCCATGGCTCTAGCTATGAGCCCACAGCTTTAGCTATAGCTGCAGAACCACAACTATAGCTGTAACTTTCTGACCTTCTAATTTCTTCCCAGATTTTCACAACTATAGCTCCAAAACCACAACTATGGCTGTGAAATTTTGTCTTCCTAAATTTTTTACGAAAAAAAAGAGAAATCATCATTAATTTTCTACTACTCTTCTATCTTTTAATATAAACTTAATTCTTCCTAATTAGAGTTAAATTATCATATATACATTTACAATTTATCCAAAAAGAGTACCAAAAGTTGAGTGTAATTGATGAATAAAAGACACTCAATAGAGACGTAACTTGTGCAGCTTTGTTATCCCGACTAGACCCTAGCAGTACATCCTTCTAGTTGAGAGAGTATGGGTAGCTCCCTACATGTACTCCTATACTACCTTAGGTGTGTTGTTTAGCAGCATACTAGTGATATGTGATATGTGACTAGTGCCACATTCATGCATTTGTGAGTTGAGTCAATGGCATCATTGCATAATGAGCGACTGTGTATGTGCTACTAATTTATGTATGACTTGAGTTATGCTTGATTAATGTGTGCTTTGTGTTGTGTTTTCTTATGATTTGTGTGTGTTACTTGACCGTTATTTTTACACCTTAACCTGAGTGAGATGTTTCTCACTCCCCTGTTTCATTTTGTATGTGTTTAAATTGTGTTGTAGGTGATCATCATCATGAGGATGTTGGTGATGAGGCTTATGTTTCAATTGGGTATGCTCTGATAGGATATGTGACATTAGGGCATAATTAGGCTTCTCAAATTTAAGATGACTCTAAGGTTATGGTTTTGTCTGTAGAAATTTGATTGGAAACTTATTATACCTACCAGGTCAGATTTGATATTTAGTGGAAATCTACTTAAAAAAATTTTGTTAATTCAAATTCTTTATACAGCAGGCAAGATATGATGTATCTATCATGTATATGAAGAATAACGGTGACATTGACATGCAAAACTTCAAGGCTTTATAGTTGCAGATAGTGGTTGAACATGTTGTTCAATGATTCCAAGAGAACTTTATTTTATTTGGCAGTAATGTTTTCATGCTAATCAAAGAAGAGGTTATAGCTCAAACAACAGCTAAAGTTGAATTTGTTTCACCAAAGAAGAGAGCAAGCTATAAGCAATTTGGCTAGAACAATGACGGAAAATTTGTGGGGGGGGGGGGAACTAGTTAATTGAATATACTATTATTTAGATTGATAACAAATCACCCATGTATTGAAAGACACGGTTAAATGGATGTAATGACTGATTCCAGTCACCATCAACAATATACAAGAACGCGCACGATGTTTTATTAATGTAATGGTTCCGAGAACCAATGTTGAAGACCGTACAAACACATTTTGAAGAGACAAACAGAAGGTATAGTGGTCCCTCCGAAAACAAGCAACAAAAACATATAGTCTAATAATGAAATAATTTTTACAAATGCTGAACGAAGCTAATTTTTACAGAGCAAAATGAAAGCTTAAATAAATAAAAGTATAAAAACTGAGCAGAATGAAACAAAGCAGCAAAGCCATAAAATACCTAATAGAAGGATGTGTGGTGGCCGGCGAGGGACTGTTGGAATGATTTAACACAGCTGGAGGTGTGGTGGCCGGCGAGGGACTGTTGGAACGATTTAACACAAAAGGAGGTGTGGTGGCCGGGTGAGGGACTGTTAGAACAGTTTAACGAAGAAGGAGTTGTGGTGGCGGCGAGGGAGTGTTGGATTTGTTTAACAGAGAAGAGGAGTCTGCTAGGGCAAGAGGAAGGTTCAAAACAAATTTGTGTATCACAAAACCAAGTTATAAAAATAAAAATTAATTAATTTTTTATGAGCATTATTTTTAATTTTAGTTTCTGCACTGTTTATTTAAAATAAATAAATAAATAAATATTTATTTTAAAATTTAATTTGAATCAAACATGTTATTATTAAATTATAATAAATTTTTTAATATTAAATTTAGTATATATTAAAATTAATTAAATATTTATATTTAAGAAATTACAGATTTTAGATATATATTTTAAATTTTTTATTTTATTAAATTAATTAAAAATTAATTATATTTTATTACTTTTTAATAAAGTGAGTGAATGATAATGAATTAATTAAAATTTTAAAATATAGTTTTTTAAAAAATAATTTTTTGGTCAATACAGTGACTAAAAAATATTATAATAAATAATGAAATTAAATAAATTAAATCTTATAATAGTTATTTTTTTCACAATGCTAAATTAAATATTCTAATTATTTTATAATAAATTAAAATAAAAATATAATAAAATATGTTAACTGATATGTCAAATAAATACATTAAAATATTATAATCAAAAGAAATTTAATATTAAATTAAAATATTATATAAATCATAACTAAAATTACAATAAATTTTTTGATATTAAATTTATTATATATTAAAATTAATTACAGATTTGTATCAAAGAAATTATTACAAATTTTAGATTTTATTAATTATGTTTTGTGGACATTATCTTTTTATAGTTATTTTAATGACTTTTATAGAATGTTTTAAAGATTTTTAATAATTATTCGTATTTTAATAATGAATATTTATAAAAATTAATTTTTATAATATTTTGATTTTTAAGTAGCCCAGAACGGACCGTTCTCAAACTAGAACGACCCGTTCTACACTAGTAAAATAGCCTATTAAAACTAATGCGGAACGGCCCATTCTAACACATAAATTTATGATCAGTACGCAAATACAGAACGACCCGTTCCCAAAGTGGAACGTGCCGTTCTAAAATACTAAAATAGTCTATTAAAACTAAAGTGAAACGGGTCGTTCTAACACATGAATTTATGATCACTACGCGAATACAGTACGCCCCACTCCACTTTGAGAACGGGCCATTCCAGACATGACTGTTGTACCTTAAAATGTGATTCCGGAACGGGTCGTTCTGGTTTCAGAATAGGCCGTTTTGGATATACACGGTTCTTTTGTTATTTTTCTTATATTTAAATATAAATGTATAATTTTAATATCTCTATGGTTCATGAATTTATGGAATGGTGTGTTTGGATGAGGAATTTATATAGAGTAATTCATTTATTTGAAGAATTTCAATTTTCTTGAGGTGAAATGCTTTGTTTGGATGAGGAATTTACAAAGAATTTGAAATCCAAGCATTTGTAAAATTCCTTAAAATAGTAGAATTTCAAATTCTCCCACTTTAAATTTTATCTTATTTCATATATGTTTTTCTTATTTCACCTATATATTTTATCTTATCTCTTCATTCTTTTAATTATTAGATATTCAAAAATATTTTTAAAATTATTAAATATTATTTTATATTAATTTTTAAAATTATTAAATATTATCTAATATTAATTTTTAAAATTATTAAATATTTAAAAATGGATTAATATTTATTTTTATAAAATTTAATTTAAAAATCTCAACATATAAATATATTTTTAAAATCAATTTTACTATTATGGAATCAAATTATCATATTCAACCTAACAATTTAAAAGTTAAGAAATTTGAATTGATCGACTCATCCAAACAAAATATTTTAAGAATGATAGAAATTAAAATCAAAGTAATTTAAATACCAAGAATTTAAAGTTTCTTGAATTTGTAAAATTCCTAATCCAAACATATTATAAGGGAATGCAATTGTAAGAGACAATTATATGAGTAAGATGTTTATTGTATGGATTAGAGTACTCCGTGGGTTCTTAAGAGAACCCTGAGAGAAACAAACAAACTATGCAAGTTTATATTTTGCTTTTTGATTGTTTTGTTGTATTTCTTGTTGCATGAGATGTATGAATATCTATTTAATTCCACAAATACATGAGTTTTGATTTGACTTAAACATGTTTGGTATTTCAATTATGACAAAAATTATGTTATTCAATTTTTTTTATTTGTGTTATGGTATGTGGGGTAGAGGGTGTCACACAAATGATATATATTTATTATTAATAAATACATAATATATATATATATATATATATATATTATATTTTTATAATATTATTCATAAATTAATATCAATAATATTATTAGTATATTTATAGATAAACTAATAATTTGATAAATATAACTTATTATATATTAATATACTTTTACAAAAATATAAATATACATATCTTATCTACTATATTTATATTTTTGTAAAAGTATATTAATATATACTAAGTTATATTTATCAAATTATCAATTTATCGATAAATATACTAAAAATATTATTGATATTAATTTATTAGCAATAATAAATTATTAATAATATATAAATTTTATTTATTTAGTAATAATAAATATATATCATTTGTTACATTAATAAAAATTATAGTATATGTTAACTTAAATAAGCAAATAATTGTATAATTTTAAATTATTATATATATATATATATATTTATTTATTAAAATTTTAAAATTATTAAATTTTTAATGGGAGAGATTCAAATTGCACAATTATGATATTTGAGGGACTAAAATTGTTCAATTAAAAATTAAAGGACTAAAATGGCACAATTACAATTCTGTAGGGACTAAAATTATCCAATTAAAATCCAATGGATCAAAATTGCACAATTATAATACTTGAGGGATCAAAAATGTAATTAAGCCAAAATTAAATTAGTAGTCTTTTTTTATTTTAATTTCACAAGTCTTTTTTTTAAATATTTTTAATGAAGGTCTTAATTTCTTATGCTCAAAATTGACAATTTTTTATTTAATTAAATGAATTTCATAATTTTTCAGTCCTTTAATGAAATAAAATATTTTTAATTTTAATATTTTTTTAAAAATTAACATATTTTCTTTAATTATGCATAATTCTTAAATATAAAATTTTCATAAATAAAATTTAATATTTTGAGAGGGAACAATTCGTCACAAATTTTTTCACAAAATATTTTAACCTATTTGTGACGGAATTTTGAGAAGGAACAATCCGTCACTAAATTTTTTCTTTTTAGTGACGAAATTTGTAACGGATTTTTTAGAGATGAAGTTCATTTCGTCTCAAAATCCGTCACAAACATTCTTTTCTATTTAGTGATGAAATTTGTGACGGATTTTTAGAGACGAAAAATTTTTCGTCACAAAATCCGTCACAATTTTTTTTTTTTATTTAGTGACAAAATTTGTGACGGATTTTTAAAGACGGAATATATTTCGTCACAAAATCCGTCACAAAAATCAATAAATTCTAGTCCATCATAAAACTTAAAATTCCCTCACAAAATGCGTCACTATTAGCGATGCTATTTTTTCCGTCACAAAATTCATCACAAATATTAATTTTTTTAGTAGTAATTAGATGAATTATAATAGATCGAATAAAAAATTTATTAATCTATTAAAATTTATTAAAAGTTTACATAAAAGCCCAACATATTTAAAACAAAAAAATCATTTAATTTTTTCATGGATAGATATTCAATTCATAAATGTAATGTTTTAATTAAATGATTTTTTAAAAAATATTTTATTTCTCTTTCTTTTCTTTATAAGTCATTGCATTTATATATAGTCTTTTAAAATTTACAAGTCTTTTTTACGTCAAAATAATCTTTTAAAATATCAATTTAATAAATACCTCATATTATAATTTAATGTATTTTGAAAAAAATAATAGATAAATAATTAATTATCTATAAAATTAAATGAATAAATTGAATTCAATTTGTTCTTTATTTTTATTATAATAAATTAATTGAATGAATTTACATTCTCATGATGAACAAATAAATTGATTTATCACTCATAACTTTTTATACATTTCTTTATATATGGGTCACATTCACATACAAGTAAGAGTATTAATCGCAATGATTATTTATATAAAGAAATTCTTTTATGTTATTTCTCATCATTTTCAAATATATATATATATATATATATATATATATATATATATATATATATATATATATATATATATATAATAGCTATTGTCCTTAAATGACCCTTGGTTAAAAGACAATGGATTATAATGATTGGATTATAATGATAGGTAAGAAAAAATAAAGAGATTAGTTCTTACGACACTAGGTCCTTTGAATTATTTATTTTTTTTTTTTTTTATCTTTCTGTTATTAGGTTTTTTAAGTTTAACTTACCTTTTTTCTATCTCTAAATTTTTCAATAATTCTTCTTCCTTTTTCCTTCTTATAAAAAATTATCTTTTAAAGGAACCTTACCCAAAAGTAGATTTATCAAAATTAAACCATATATATAATAAAGAAAGAACTTCATAAAGAACATTTTATACAAACTTGTCCCTAAGTATCTAGGGTCTTATTTTTAAATGCCCCATATTTTCAAACGTTCAAGTAACACTCAATACCAAAAAAAAAATAGTATGAATAACAATATAGGAAATAGAAATTGTCTCTATCTCTTAAGATTCACTCTATCACTTCTTATATAGAGATAAAGAAACATTAGTTCTCCTTCCAATGACATTCCATAATTTTTTTTAAGATGAATGATACAATCATATGAAGCTTTGCCACATACAACATTAAAACTATTAAAAAAAATGTAATAAATTTTTAAATATAATAAGCTTGACTTAGAGAGAAAATTATTTTCAGTTTTTCGTATTTTAATACCTAAAATCTCACAAATTTCTCTCAAGTCTTTCATATGAAATTAGAAATTAAAACCTCTTTAATTTTCTTTTATTGATCCATCATTCCTATATTTTCTTTAACAAATCATTTCATCTCATAATCACTTTTTATTCTATTTTTTACTTAATAACAAAACAATCTATAAAATAACAACAATTTTACACTTTCACTCATAATTTTAATTCTCTTGAAAGGCTACTCAACATATAAATAAAACCTCTTAAAAAAAGCCCCATTATTAGTTTCCCAATAATGACAAAATTGAAAAAGAAAAATTAAGGGAGAAAAAACATACCTCCATGCTCAATTTTTTTAATTTAAAAGTTAATCACATATCCAATTAATAGTCAATTAATAATCAATTAATAGTCACTGCTTCCAATAGTAATTAACCATATTTGAAATTAAAACTCTAGGTAATCTTGTGAATAAAACAATTGATTATAATTGTTCCTCAACTTTTAGTTGGAGTCATTTTCAAAAGATAAACCATAATCACTTAGTTGTCAAACCCAATACCTCCACCAAGAGTTGCCACTAATAATGCCATTAAATTTAATCAATTTTAATTAACTCATGTGTACAAATTTAGTGTCACCTTAATTGCAATTCAATTTAAGTACCATGAATTATTATTATGATATTAAAAAACATAACATTGAGCTTTATACCGCAACGTCTCAAAACATTTCAATCCAAAAAATAAGTTAGACATGGTTCAACACTCAAATTCTCAAAATTAGCCACAAAGTCCTAAAAATTAATAAAATTAATTGATTTATTAGGTTATCACAAATTGACAACAAATTAGCATGTAAAAATGCTACTTGACTAAAGAAATCAACTAAATTCACGAAAGGTAGTAACTTTGTTTTTTTAGGTTTTTCAAACTTCAAACATATAATATAATTTCACATTATAGCATGCTTCATTGACTCATTTAAAAGTCTTTAAAGAATTGTGAAGTGAATAACACAAATATGTACTATCTCAATAAAATAAAATAAACATGAATAAATTATTAAATGCTCAAATTCTTATAAGTAATAACAGCTTGTTTATATATAAAACCATATTCCCATATCAGTGAATACCTTTATTGCTGTAGTTTTCATGTGAGTCTTAGCTATAGTGCAAACTCTCGAGGGAAACTAATCAGGCAGATCATATCACTAACCTTGCTGAGGATAGATGCTGTTCTTGTGAATGAGAATCGGAGTCATGATCTAAGAGATATTAGGTTCGATTTCAAGGGTAATGATTTTGGTGCAATAGATATTAACACAGGTTCAGTTTAGAAACACTGTTTAGTTAATTTTTCCAATGAATAGAAATACATAGTTTTTAATGTATTTGTTTCTTTTTCTTCATACTACTCGGTATGTGTTAAAACGTCTATCTTTAAATTAGTGTGATATACTGATTAATATAAAATATATATATATATATATATATATATATATATATATATATTAGTAGAGGAAAATATAAAAAGTCCAATTAAAAATTATGATAATTGTAATTGTCGAAAAGGCACAGCCTTTGGACTAATTTAGCATAGAAGTTTTGTACGAAATACAAACAGCAGAATAGGAAGTATAATACAAGCATGAAAACATGGCAAGCACTGCACCGATACTAGAGCAGGAAACAGACATACATTGGAAACACACTTCTAAGCTGGAAGGTGACCTCCTCAGTTCGTTACCCATCAAGTGGTGGCTGTTTTTTCCACGAGCCCATGCCACCCCGTCAAAAGGATTCCCAATATTGAAACGTAGAGTGCAGTGCGTGACATAGCAGATCTGATGAGCATCAGAATCGCCCAAAACATAAGCATGGTCCTCTGCAAGCGAGAGAATGGTGCACCAACCGCAATCATTGCAGTAACAGCACAAACAAACACAGTGAAACCGAGCAGCTGGAGCAAAGAGGACCAACCACGTCCTAGCTGAAGCTGGAAAACTGATAACTGGCTGCATGTATCGGAGATAATCCAATAAAGCACAATGGCAGCTATCAAAAAAGACGATAAACGTTGCACTATATTCTTGCGTTTCCTCATGCTCAAGGTTTCCCCGTCATACATGTTTAGATCAAAAAGTTGGGAAGTCATTTTACCAGAAGAATCCAACGCCACCTTAGTGTAATCAAGGGTTTTCTTGCGTTTATCCGGGCTGAACATTTCCCCACAATCCGCAGCCTTGAAGAAATCAATTAGATTTAATCTTTGGAGAACATTTGAGTTTATATATCCACTTAATTAAATCCATCAATTATAATAAAAATAAATAAATAATACATCTCATCCAATTCATTCATTTAATTTTATAAATATTTAATAATTCATCTTATATTTTTCAAAATTTATTGAATTATTCTTTTTTTTTCTCCTTTCTCGTCATTCTTGCTTCTTTCTCTTTTTTTTTCTGCCATATGTTCTTTTTATTTATATTTCTTATTTATTTCTTCTTTTTTTTTGTCTCATATTTTTTTTCTTTTTTTTTTCTCTCTCTCGTCATTCTTGCTTCTTTCTCTTTTTTTTTTCTGCATCATTTTCTTTTTATTTATCTTTCTTATTTATTTTTTCTTCTTTTTTGTCTCTTTTTTTTTTGTCTCTCCTTTCTCGTCTTTCTTATTTCTCTTTCTCTTCTCTCTCTTTCTTTTCTATTTCTTTTCTCTTTATCATTTTATTCATCTCTTTCTCATTATTTAAAAATACTAAATAAAATTACATGATTTTTTTTTGCGAAAAACATTATTATAGTGAATTTTCAATTGAATTAGTTGATAAATATTCACCTTCAGCATTACTAGTTAATAAATGAAGACTATAATTTTAAACATATTATTCAAACTCAAGTACATGAAAGAGAATATATTAATCCATAAGAGACTAATATAACTTTATGTATGTGAATAAATAGATTAGATGTTTAAGTTAACTTTTAATAGATCTAAATAAATTATTATATTGTTTTTATCTGATTCGTCTAAAAATTTATATCATTTGCCACACTCCTAGATAATTCACATGTCAATAACTGTATCTACTTACCTTCAAGCTCAGCAGGCTGGAGCCAATGGCACCCCCATAGCTTTTAAAATTAGGCATTTTTTCCTGCTTGTCGGCTAGTTCTTTAAAATAGCTTTCCCCTTGTTTCGACACAACTATTCCCTGAGGCATGAGAAGAAGTAGTCATACACATATACCTTCAATTGAATCCTTACAAATTAACAGCATGAAGAAGAACCATTCACAAAGCAACAATTTAACCAACTTACCCAGAACATCAAATTGCTACGAGCATTATCCACATCGCATCCAACAATGTGTATTCTTTCCTTCCCAGCTTCATCAATATGCTCCTCTCTTGCCCATTTTCCAAACGAATAATTCACCTGAGGAATGGGAAGAAGTGGCAATACACATCATACATGTTTAGATCACAAAGTCGGGGAGTAATTTTGCTTGAAAAACAAACGTCACCTTAGCCTTAGTGTAAGCATCGCTATCCTCGGTTTTCCCATAAACATACAACGGTGGGGAAGTCATTTTCTGAAGAGATCTTTCCGGCTCTCGAATCAACTACATTTGAGTTTATATATCCTCTTGATTAAATGATAACATAAATCAGAAAGCAAAACAACAGCAAAGACAATAATCTTACCAAGCCTTCCCAAAAATAATTTATGGGTTCGTATGTTTTTTGAATCCATGTTGCCGACGGAAAAAGGTCACAATACTGCTCAGGCATAATAAGAATAAGAAGCAGTAAACATGATGTACCTTCAACTAATTATATAAATCAGGGCAGCAAGTTATGATTTTGTATCCAAAACATTGAAAAATATATTTTCTACCAAATATTAAATTAGTTTAAAAAAATTGGTATTTCTGTGGCCTCAATTTTCTACTAAATCACCTTAATCTAGAAGAACATAATAGAGATAGAGAATGAGAAGAAGTATCCTCTTGATTAAATGATAACATAAATCAGAAAGCAAAACAACAGCAAAGACAATAATCTTACCGAGCTTTTCAAAATATAATTTATGGGTTCGTATGTTTCTTGAATCCATGTTTCCGACGGCAAAAGGGCACGATACTGCTCAGGCATAATAAGAATAAGTAGTAAACATGATGTACCTTCAACTAATTATATAAATCAGGGCAGCAAGTTATGATTTTGTATCCAAAACATTGAAAAATATATTTCTACCAAATATTAAATTAGTTTTAAAAAATTGGTATTTCTGTGGCCTCAATTTTCTACTAAATCACCTTAATCTAGAAGAACATAATAGAGATAGAGAATGAGAAATTGAAAAGAGAAGGTGCAAGAACAATATTTAACTATTTTAGTGAACAATATTTGATCAAGTGAGAAAGCAAAAGAAGAGCATCAAGAATAATAACTGGAAAAGCAATAACCTAACCAACTTACACAGGACTTCCAGTAGTCGTAGTCAATTTTGCCGAATCTTAAAGTGGGTGTTGTTTTCTTCCCAGCTTCATCAATATACGCGTCCCTTGTTGGTTCTTCAAGAAAGCTTGCAGTTGATTCAAGGTTTGCCATTGCTTTAAATATCTGAGGCATGAGAAGAAGTGGTAATACGTATATACAATCCAAGCCAGGCAATGAGAGCAGGGAGCTATCATTTTATATACAAAACATTTAAAAAAAAAAAAAAAAAAAAACCTAGACTTGAGAAATTGGGGACGGAACTAATATTACCTGTTCCTCCTCAAAACCGGCCATCCAAGAGATATGAGAGAAAGGTATTGAATTTGCGCAATGTTATGAGCTAAAGAAACTCGTTAACCTGGAGTCTAGAGAAAAGTCTGCAAGTGCGAAAGTAAAGCTGAATAGTTATTTTATTGATAAAAGGGGTTCACTTTAACTAAAGCAAAGAGATACAGATCGGAAACTTAAATCTAAATTTATGGACGTCTGATCTTCATTTAACGGTTGCGATTAGCCAAAAGAGTATAGACACAGGCCCCTCATTGGTCCCCACCTGGAAAGTGGAAACCGAAAGTAATTATACTCGGTGCGTGAATTATGGAGGACTTACCCAGTGTCTCTCTCTAACTTGTTTTTATTGTTCCGTCTCCTCTCTCTCCGTCTTTGAACTTTTTTGGTCTGTGCTGTTACTGCTGTAACATGAAGTCCGATGAGGAAACGCCGATAACCCCTGCAGAACAGGACTACCCAAACACACAGGTACTTTGCGATTGCTTTGCTCACGTTCATATTCTCCGCGATTGAAACATAATTTTCTCTAATGCTTGCAGATACTGCCTCACAAGACACCCAATTTTGTAAGTAATGAAAGCCTATGGCCCAATCATACTACCTCTTTATTTTAGCATCTTAGTAAATTCATTACTCTATGAAGCTTTTTTTTTTTTTTTTAGTCATTGAAACAGGACCAATTTTACTTTCACTTGCTTCTCTCTTTTTGTGTCTAATGACGGGTGGTTTTCTACACTTGAGCTAACTATTTTGAGGTTCAAACAGTGTTCTGTCGCAATGGAAATAGAAGAGCTGGAAAAACGACCTAATTTTCTACTACAACCAGAATACAAGGTGACTATTTTCATCTTTCATTACCCTGTAAAATTGCTCTGTTGAACTCGAGTTTGGAGTTAAACGAATGAAACTGTGAAAATTATTCTTATTATTATTGAATTGATATGAATGTATACATGTATTTATAGCAAGTTTCTAACCGAAACTGACTTACTAACTAACTCATTGCTACTTATGCTATTTAAGGCAGAACAGCAAGCCATTGTTAGAAGGAATTGCCCACAGTTGTTCAGACTGTAACAACTCTAATGGGCAATAATATCTTGTTTTAGTATACTGTTGATAAGATAACTGTATTCTTGCATGGGGTGGGATCTGCTATTTACATGTTTATGTTAAGGTTCCTGTTTTGGGTGTTAACATCTATGGTCTTGGACCAGTCCAATGCTTGGTGGCCATGGCTGTCTGAATCATTGCCTTTAGGGCTTGGTTCCTCCGATACCAAGAAAGAAATTTAGGGGAATAAATCCCCTAAATTTATATTCATTCATCTCTTGAATGTTTACATGTATATATACTCACAATTGACGAGAGCAGCAAAGCTAACTCCTAGAGTTAAGGGATGTTTACATTAGTTGTGATAACATGATCCTATCTAAGGTGGTTTTGATAACAATATTATCTAGTACAGCTGCACTATCTGTTGAGCTAACAGAACTTAATATTATCTTCTTAACAGAAGCTTGTAGGCTCATTCCTTAATTGCCACCCTCAAACGAGTAGGTGGTACTAAGTTGGTTGAACTGAGAGTGTGTAAGAGCCTTGGTAAAACAATTTGAAATTTGATCGACAGAAGGTACATAAGCTATAGAGACTTGATTGTGCAGAACCTGATCTCTAATGTAGTGAACACCAAATTCAATATTTTGATCTTGCATGCAGTATTGGATTGGAAGCCAAGGCTTTAGCACTCAAATTGTCACACCATAAGACTGGTGTCCTTGGCAAAGGCAGCTGAATTTCTTATAGCAGGGACTTGATCCCAGTAATTTCTGCAGCCAGGTCTGCCATTGCCCTGTATTCTGATTCTGTGCTTGATCTAGACATTGCTCTTTGCTTCCTTGAAGACCAACTTACGAGTTTCACGCAAGAAAACACAATTACCAACAACTAACTTCCTATCATCCAAATTATTTGCCCAGTTAGCATCAGAAAATCCAATCAAGTCTAGATCAGTTGAGGGTTTGATGTGAAGTGAGAGTGTGATTGTTCCTTGAAAATATCCAAGTGTCCTTTTCATGCCTTGCCAATGCTGGAAAGTTGGGGAGATCGTATATTGACTTAACTAATCGACTGAATAGGCAATGTCTGATCTCATATTTGTTAAATATTGAAGTGCTCCAATTGCCTTTCGAAATAGAGATCAATTCTCCCTCCACTGTAAATTGCTTTCCAGTAACCATAGGTGTTGGATAAGGAGATGCATTCTCCATATTAAATATCTTTAATACGTCAGTAATATACCTGATATGTTTTAGATGCATGCCACTTGGGTCTCTACTGATTTCTATTCCAAGAAAATAGTGCAAATCTTCAAGATCCTTTAAGGCAAACTGCAGGTTCAGTTTCTTGACAAAGCTCCTTACAAAGGTGGAATTGCTCCCATTCACTATAATATCGTTGACGTAGATGAGCAGGAATGTGACATGATTTTTCTCTGTAAGGTAAAACAGAGATGAATCACTTTTAGTATTGTGAAATCCCCAACAGAGCAAGGCTGTTTTGAGCTTATCAGACCATGCACTTGCAGCCTGTTTTAGTCCATAGATTGCTTTTGTCAACTTGCACACATTTTCTGGTTAGGCATGTAGCCATTTAGGAAAGCATTAGTAATGTCCATCTGTCAAACCTCTCAATTAAGATGAACAGCAATTGACAAAATAATTCTCACTGTGCTTGCCTTGACAGCGGGACTAAATGTTTCCTCATAGTCCAAGCCTGCTGTTTGCTGAAATCCTTTGGCAACTAGTTGTGCCTTTGCTGAAATCCTTTGGCAACTAGTTGTGCCTTCTTCCTTTCTATTGTACCATCTGCATTGTACTTGGTCTTGAAGACCAATTTTGAGTCTTTGATTTTCTGCTGACCCTTATAAGACACTAAAGTCAAAGTTTCATTAGACATGAGTGTCTTGAATTCAGATTCCATAGCTCTCCTCCATTCTGTATCTTGTAATTCTTCTTGTACTGTCTCGGGCTCTTTGTCATCAATTTGCTTCTCAACTGTTAATCCTAACTCCAAAATGTCTCTATGTTTTCTTTCTACTCATCCATTTTGAGCAGAGGTGTAATTACAAGACAGCCTTAGTTGGATTCCTGAATCTTGGGCCAGTTTGTGAAAATTTCTATATTCTCTCCCTCCATCAAATTGCAAGATCTTATTTCTTTTATTGAATTGATTTTCAACCAAGATTTAAATTGAATAAATGCATTCAAGACTTCAGACTTTTGTTTCAAAGGATAAATCCAAGTATATCTACTAAAGTCATCAATAAAATATTGTATTTAAAGCCAGAAGATGAGTTTATTGCTGCAGGATCTCAAACATCTGTGTGAATTAAGTCCAGGGGTTCCTGTGCTCGAGAAACAGAAACTCTTAAAGTTAAAAAATGAGACTTTCCAAATTGACATGCTTCACAAAAAGAAAAATCATCATCAGATGGGATTTTGACATTGCAACTATTTAAGGCATTGCAACTCTTTAAGACTTCCCTATCACCTTGTCATTCACAAAACAAACATTCTCGTGAAATTCAGCATAAATATCATAGTCAGCAGTAAGTATTGAATTCTTAACAAAGTTTTGGTAATTCTATGCACATATAAGACTTCATGTAAGTTTAAAGGCCTTTGATTGATATTAAGAGTGTGGAACCAGATCCAATAATTTTAAGTCTTTCACCATTACCTACTACAAGATTGCTCTTACCATGATGATTAGAAACTTCTTGAAACCAGTCAGAGTCATGAGTGACATGATTGCTGGCTCCAATATCAAAATACCAACTTGAATCTCTAAAGGAATCTGGATCAGCAATAAATCACTGTAATTCTGATTTCGAAGCATCTCATGTTTGTTTCCTTCAGGGGATCACCCATGTAGGTCTTTGTCGAATCTATAGAAGCAATGTGAGGCCATATGTCCAATGTTCCTACATACTTGACACACCAGTTTGTCTCTATTAGATCTGCCTCTTCCTCCTCTTGATCCTCTGAACGTGCCTTTCCAGTTGTTGTGATTAGATTGCTTGATCTAGTAGCCACATTAGCAGAAGCATTGATAATGAGATTTGAAAAAATGCTTAGATGTTTCTATTCTATTTTCAAACTCCAAAAGTGGAGCCTGCGGATCAACCCAAGTCATGTTTTCTTTGTTAGATAATAGAACAACAATTAGGCTATACAGCGAGAATTTGTATCATCAGATCAGAAGTTGAGATTGAGCTCCCTGCGAGTTCAATTTTGTCTGCCAAGGTTTTCATCTTGATCAAATATTCCTCCATCTTCAATGATCCCTTGCGAGATCTGTAAAATTCAGTCTTCAATAGGGTGACTGGAGACTTGGTGTAAACACCAGCTAGGCTTTGAGCTTCATCCCAATGCTCTTGCAGTTTCGCAATTCAGTGTAGTAGTTGTTTTGCTGCGTATACTGTCATGGCATTGACAGCCACCTAAGAAGTTGTTGATCACTGGTTTGTCATTCTTCATTGGCAGTATTGGTCTTCTTGTTGGAACCTTCAGAGATAAATTGTTCAGGAAACTTCTTTGTCCCAATAATGAAGCCATGGAACTTGCTCCCTCTAATCAGTGGCAAGGCAAGGGACTTTCATAATAGGTATTTGTCTCTGTCCAACTTGACAGAAACAGTTGAAGGGAGATCATTCCTTTGAGAGGGGTTAGCATTGGAGGCCAAGGCTTACTGAATTGTTACCTTTAGGGCTTGGTTGCTCTGATACCAAGAAAGAATTTATATTCATTCATTTCTTGAATCTTTACATCTGATGAGATGATCTTATGATATTTATGGTGGTTTTGATAACAATATTATCAAGTACAGCTGCAGTATCTGTTGGGATAACAGAATATTAACTTCTTAACAGAAGCTTGTAGGCTCATTCTTAACTCTCAAAAATATTTTACTCTGACTTGCTTCTGTGTTTTGTATCTGATAATTAAATAACAATAACTATTACTAAAATAGTTGTCTGAATCAAAATAGTAGAAAATTTTTAATCTCGGGTGCTTCTCCCCTCTTCTGGAGGTAACTTTTTTGAAGTTTGCAAACAGATGTCTACTAGAGAAAGAAAAAAACTGCGTTTTGAAGACATAGAAGAAAAAAAAATTCTAGGAATTGATGTGACGGTGGTGTGTAATTTTCTTCTTTCTATGTACTGTAAGATTGCCCTATTTGATCAAGTTTTTTGCTTTTGTCAGGCACGTACTAAAAATATTTACATGAATCCCCCACCGTTGAGCTTCTGGAAAGTTGTTCCTTTCATAATGGCAAGTGTATTGAGTATTACTCCTTATGCTCGATGGGTTTTGATTGGGTTGGGTTTTGCTTTCCTAAAATATCAAGCGGATAAGTTGATCGCTCAATTCGGTTTGAAATTGGGAAATACCAATGATGGATCAACACCAGTACTGCTGAACTTCGAGGAAGCATATGATGAGTTCATTCAAGAGATTATAGATGTGACTACGATCATGGTTTGCTATCCGCTGATTTTGTTGTTAATCTGTCCACTAGAACCTGTATATCAGGTTATTTTCTTGCTAAAGTTGATTTTCGGAGCACTCTATTATACTCCAACTTTGGTAGCCAAGGCATCTGGGATTAGTGTGACTTGTGGCTTGTTCAACCTATCTCTCATTTGGTTTACAACCTTGGCGGCTCTTGTCCTATCTCTCATCATTGATTTCTTCGTATTGTTGGTGATTTACCTTAACAAGCGTTATGCGTGTGCATGTGTAACTGCTGGGAGACCTAAAATGGAAGAACGGGAAGATGATATGGAAAATTTTCTGGTTAACGTCAATGTGCAGCAATAGTTTAATTATTGGTTAAGCTTTTAGACAAGGTCATTTCACATTGATGTATTTTCAAACTGTTTGTTTGCTTGATATCATGCATGTTTGGACCGTTGTCTGGATTTAATTTCGAATTAATCTGAGTTTATATTTAATGAACTTGATTTTGAGTAAATATCAATTTAAAATAACGTGATTTTTGTTTAGATTATTGGCATCGTATGTGTAAAGGAACATGTTGGTCAAGACGAATTCGTAGTGACCTCAATTTTTACAATCTCCCACTGCTTTTGATTTCAGTCAAATGATTTGATTTTATATTTTTCATTTAAATTCAACCAAAAAGGATTTCAAACACCCGTTTTGCGTGGTACTTGAGCAATGAGCATGCTGGTTTGTAAGTAGATTGTTCATGAATTGTGTGAACAACTCCACCGATTTGTCTCCTTTGCCTAGTCACTTTTTAGACTCAACTATATATATATATATCGACTTGGTGGAACTGGTTAATAAATTTTCAATGATTTTTATTCTATTTTTTAATTCATAAAAGTTATAAAATATAAAACTTATTCGTACCGAATTCAAAACAAGACTAAACTATATTTATCTATAACTAAATTCAACTAAGTTATAAAAAAAATAAATAAATAGTATATTATAAAAGAAGGTTATGTCACTTAATTAGATGCAATTGTCAACTAATATTGTTCACTTTTTAGTACTTGATTAGGGATTTATTTTTTTTGACCTTATACCTTATTCGTCAACCACTTATGATAATTATGATTTGACCTCCACCATCCTATTTCAACTAAAAAACATAAAGGAGACAACTTAAAATAACTTCTAAAAATTCATAACAAAAAAACATTTCAAATTTTGAAGGTTAACTTGACAATACCTACAAACAAGACATAAACAAACCATAAGTAAAATTTTGCCATCTTGCTTAAACATGCTGAAACATCGACCCTATAATTATCTAAATTATACTTTATGAGAAAGAATGTTCTTAATAATGTTAACAAGCCGCTTACCAAAAAAATTAAATATACTAAATAAAGTAATTATATTTTTATCGGTACTTGCATCCATAAAAAAAAACAAAATAATCCTAAAATCTTATTTCATTACAATACATGTACATGTATCTATTTCTTTATAATTATTTCTTTTTTGCATCATAAAATTAAAGGTATAGTGTTTTTTGTGAGAAAGTTGTAACACCCTAGTTTTCATACCTTATAACAAGGGAATGGACTTCTATTATCAAAGAAAGAAGCTCCCAAAGCATGAGAACAACATGTTATGACATCAGAAGGCCCAAAGCCCAATAAGGGTGTTTTAGTAGCCTAGAACGAGTTGTTCTCAAAACGGAACTGACCATTCCCAAAACTGGAATGGGACGTTTCCAAACTGGAACAGGTCATTCCAAACTACTAAAAAGACCTATAACCCTAGTTGGGAGCGGGTCGTTCTGGTTTAAGAACGGGTCATTCCAGATGCGAATTTAACACATGATGAAAGGATCCAGAACGGGCTGTTCTGGCCACTTCTGGCATCTATAAATAGCAAACTCTGACACTGCTTCTAAATACACTCTCTGAAAATCAAGGAGAACCAAGAGAAGGAGATCAACTAGATTTTGCTCTAGCTTCATCTTCTGCTTATCCAGGTAAGGGAGGAGTAAGAAACCTTGCTCAAGGGTGTGGAAATAACTGTTGGGTAGCAGGATTGGCCCTTGCCTGATGTATGCCTATAGGAACAAACACTTTATGAAAGTTTTCTGTTTTGCTTTCTGATTGTTCTGTTGTATTCCTTGTTGGATGTGATGTATGAATATGTGATTAATTTTGAAAATAAATAAGTTTTTATATGAATTAGAGTGCTCTGTGAGTTCTTGTGGAAAACCCTACGAAGTAAAATTAGGGATATGATCTTTGCATGAATTTCGAGGCATTATATGTAAAATTGATGATAGATTCATGTTTTGGATAATAGTTAAAGTATTTTGAACAATTAAAATATTATATTAACTGGTTGGTTGTAAAAAATACGTGACATCATGAAGTTGAATCTATGGCCTTTATGCTTCGTATATTATGAATTGCGAATTGAATGGGTATGATGTTGGATAACTTCTTGGTATGATTTATGTCCTATTTTGATGTATATGACTACGAGAAGTTCCTTGTAAGAGACTATGTGAATATGAAGTGAGAATGTGAAAGGTGAACATATGATCTGTGATATGATATTAGGAAATAATGTGACATGAGATATGATGAGATGTGATAAGTGAAATGTTGAATCAATGAAATAGTGAATAGCTTGTTACATCACTAGTATGCGGCCTAACAAGCTATTCCAGGTGTACCTTAGGGCACCAGTGATGAAATGATTTAGGTGTACCAGGTGTACCTTGGGTCACCAGTGATGAAATGATTTATTCCAAGTGTACCGCTTAGGCCGCATACCAGTGATGTAACAAGCTATTACACGTGTACCTTGGGTCACCAGTGATGAAATGATTTATTCCAGTGATGAGAAATGTGAAACTTCCGTATGACACCACATGCATGCATTTATGAGTCGAGTCCATGACATCATTGCATGAAAAATGAGTGTTCATGTGATACTGATTGTGTATGTGTATTGTTTACATGTGATTTGTGCTTGTGACTTATGTTTGTTGTGTGTGTTATCTAACCTTATTTCTGCACATGAACGAGTGAGATGTTTCTCACTCCCTTGTTGTTCTTGTATGTGTTTAAATTGTGTTGCAAGTGATCATCAGCATAAGGATATTGGTGATGAGGCTTAGGCTTCAATTGGGAGTGCTCTGATAGGATATGTGACATCGGGGCATAGTTAGGCTTAGTTTGGGAATTTAGTTTCTTTCTTTTGTTTTGGAAAATCTTCAACTTTATTTTTTCTGTAATTTTCGCAAGTGAATTACAATTATGTTTACGAATGTAAATTCTCTACTCTCATGTTAGTGGAACCATGATTTTAATTCAAAAGATTTATTTACTCTAAGAATATGTTTTCATAATTATTGTATATGTATGTTGGGGTAGAAGGTGTCACAAAAATAACATTAACAAATCCATGTATAAACATCTCCAAATATTATCGAAGGTATAGAAATTATTATTTGATAAACATCTCTTAATATCAATTTGCTTTCACATACTTGATCATTTTAAACTGAATTTGATACATTCAATTAACAATAACAATTTAATACATTTAAGAAAGCACATGGTTTAAGAAATTCTCTTATAAAGAACCCATAAACACCTAGCTATCATTGAAAGAATATACTAAATTTAACTAATATTCAACTAGCGTATTTCATAGCATGGAAACTTACTCGATAAAGTGTAACTCATAACCAACATTAATTGTTAGACACTATTTTATTTTATAATTCATTAATTTTTTAATATATAATTGTATTAATTTTTTTATAATTTTAATTACATCATGTAAAAAAAGTTTATAACATCACATCATTAATGAATTATTTATACCAAATCAAACATAACATGTATTTCTGATTGAAAAAAGAAGTTGGTTAAATAATAAACTTATAATCTATTTCATGCATTAGAGTTAAAAAAAAATTTCAAAAAAAGGAGAAGTATTTCCAACCAATTATGTCCATTTCTCTATATTGTGACTTAAATAAATTAAAAATGTAATAAAATTAATTAAAGGTTGAATAATGGTAAGGAATATAAAAAAAATACTAACATTTTTCATTGATATATGTAGTATCGTCAATGTTGATATCAACGCATACAATTTACACGGATAATAGAAACTCAATTATAAAAACATTTGAACTGTTAAATGACAAAGGATGCAATTTGTAAATGATATCACCAAGTTACACTTAAAATGATCTTTAATAATATCCTTTAAATAAATCCAAGATCACATAAGAAAAAATTTAATAAAAATATAATAATATCTCATAAATGACCATTTTTGTTCTATATAGATAATTAGATTATTTTAAAAAATTATAATTTATAATTATTCAATAATATTATCAACAGATTATTTTAAAAATATATCTAAAATTTAAACAATATAAAAATAAAAAAATTACAAATATATTAAAAATACACAATTTATAACTATGATATAATATATAATATATCAATAATTTTAAATATTTTAAACAATACAAATATTTAAATGGATTTATTATTGTGATTAATAAATTTTTATTATCAAGCAAAATGTGGACTTGATAATTAATTTACTTCTAATTAAATAAAGAACACATCAATATTACAAAACAAAATTTAGTATTTTATTTTTAAAAAAACAATAAAAACAATTTAACTGTGTGAAGACTTTATAATTTTAATAATGTCTCTAATCAATAAATTTGTATAAAAATTTATAATATAAAAATATAAAATAATAATAAATTATTTCTTGAACCACATGTTAAACGAATCATATATTATAGTCTAATTCTAATTGACCACGTTTATAAATATTTTTAACAAAATATACGAATTTTAATTGGTGATTGATGAAATAAATGCCCTCTTATGCTCTACATTTATTAAAAACACTCATGGTTTGCATGAATCGAATCCAATAATACATGAAGGGAAGAGCAAAAAGAATAAAAGAAAGGACTTCAGATAAGATTTTTCTTTTATTCTTTAATTTTTTGTTTGGATGAAAATTTTTCAAAGAATTTGAAATCAAAATATTTCTGAAATTTTTTAAAATAGTAAAATTTTAAATTCTCAAAAAAAAAGTAAGAAATTGAAATTCTTTATTTTTTTTTCTTATCTCACCTATATATCTTTTATCTCTCTCCTATTTCTTAATTATTGAATATTTATTTCTAAAAATTATTTAATATTATCTAATATTAAATTTTTAAAATATTAAATATTTAAATATTAGCTAATATTTATTTTTATAAAATTTAATCTTAAAATCTCAATACACATACATACATATATATATATATATATATATATATATATATATATATATATATATATATATATATAGATATTCATTGATATGAGAATATGATTTTTATATCTAAACAACCTGTTGCTATTTATAAGAATTTCAACACTTAATAATTTATCCATATTTATTTTATTTTATTGAGCATATGTTGCTAATAATGTGAGTTCTTTATTTAATTATGGATAAAAGTCAAATATAGATGAACTCTTTAAGCAATTCTCTTATCATTAATATTAATATTGAGATAGTGCATATTTGTGTTATTCAATTTATAATCCTTTTTAAAATGGAGCATTATGAAACTATATGTTATATGTTTGTAGTTCACAAAACCTAAAAAAAGAAAGTTACTATCTTTCGTGAATTCAGTTGATTTCTTTTGTCAATCAGCAAGTTAAAAACCTTTCTGACCTATTAATTTGTTGTCAACTTGTGATAACCTAATAAAGCAAATAATTTTATTAATTTTTAAGACTTTGTGACTATTTTTGAGAATTTGAGTTTTGAACCTTGTATAACTTGTTTTTTGAATTGAAAATTTTTTAGACATTTCGGCATAAAGCTCAATGTTATGTGTTTTAATATTATAATAATAATTCATGGTGCTTAAATTGAATTGCAATTAACATGCCACTGAATTTGTATCGATGACAACCAAATCATTCCTCTTTTTTCCTTTAAATATTTTGTTTTTCATTTGTAAATGAATGAATCAAATAATTTTTTAAGTGAATTATAATGGATTGGATAAAAATAATTTATTAATCTATTTGAATTTATTAAAAATTACATAAAAACCCAACACATCTAAAGCAACAAAATTTATCCAATCTACTCATTAACAATTTTATTTATGCATAGATATTTAATCCATAAATATAATATTTTAAATTAAATAATTTTTATTTTAAAATATTTTATTTCTCCTTATTTTCTTTATAAGTCATCGTATTTTTATATAGTTCTTTTAAAATTTATAATACTATTTTATGTCAAAATAGCCTTTCAAAATATTAATTTAATAAATATTTCACATTGTAATCTAATAGATTTTGAAAAAGTAATGGATAAATCATCAATCATCCATAAAATTAAATGAATTAATTAAATTAAATTTATTATAATAAATAAATTAAATGAATTTAAGTTCTCATAAATTAAATTTTTTCAAGTTATTTCTTGTCGTTTACCCACACACATAATATGACTATTGACCTTAAATGACCTATATATTTAATATAGCTATTGCCCTTAAATGACCCTTGGATAGAAGACAATAGGTTATACAAAGGTTGACGTTGATAGGTAAGAAAAAACAAAAAAATTAGTTCTTAGTGTTGTTTAATAATGGGAGACACAACTATGAGCAACCTGAAACACTAAACAAACAAGTTAGAAAAATTTTCTCGAGGCGTGTGATGGTACTAACCTTAAGGACTTATCCACAGGATACACACAAGCTCTCCAGGATACAACAGGGTCGTCTCAAAGGTTTGAGGAGCAGAACTGGCAATCACAAAATCTGAGAACTCAGCGAGAAGGAAGAGAGAAAGGAATATTTCGGATGATAAAATAGTGTACCAGAGGGCTCTATTTATAGAGTCTCAAAAACCCTAAAAATCATGTGAAGCATCCGGCAATTAAGGAAAATTAATTCGAATAATTAAGGAAAATAAATCTAAATAATTAAAGAAACTTAATCCGGTAATTAAAGAAAATTAATCCAAAATTATAACGCTAAGATTTTAATGACAGAAACAAATTTGAATTTGAAATGTGAAAAACTGTCATTTTCAGATAAGGTTTCCTTAATTAATTAAAAATAATTTAATGTAATCAAAATAAAAATATTTCATTTTCACACACGCAGGGGGGAAAATCAACATATTTGAACTACAAAGGGCTCACAAGGCCCATTCTTACGTGCACGAGTCCACCACCCATTACTTGCCTCTTTGATGGCGTGAGCACTTTGATATATAAAGGCTCTACACTTGAGTGATTAAAGTAATGTGGGACTATTTTCTTTTAAAATATCATATATGTGCAACACTTAAGACACCAGGTCCTTTGAATTATTTATTCTTTTATCTCATCTTGTTGGGATACAAACAAGTCCCACATCGATAAAATAAGACAAGAAATAACAACTTATATAACACAAACATACTTCAATGATTGAGAGACCTTTTGGGTAATAACCAAAAGCAAAACTGTGAGGGCTTAAGCCCAAAGCGGACAATATCTCATCATTGTGGAGTTGTGTGTTTAATAACCTTATAAAAAATTAACCCTCATAAAATATCCCCTTAGACAAATATCATAAAATAACATCCAACTCTAGTAGCAGAGTCGCAAGGTTAGGTCCCTTGTTTGAAGGGATGATTGTTTGGATACAAACAAGTCCCACATCGATAAAATAAGACAAGAAATAACAACTTATATAACACAAACATACTTCAATGATTAAAAGACCTTTTGAGTAATGACCAAAAGCAAAACCTCAGCCGCAAGGTTAGGTCCCTTGTTCGAGAGGATGATTTGTTAGGATACAAACAAGTCCCACATCGATAAAATAAGACAAGAAATAATAACTTATATAACATAAACATACTTCAATGATTGAAAGGCTTTTTGGGTAATGACCAAAAGAAAAATCGTGAGGGCTTAAGCCCAAAGCGGCCAATATCAGTAGGTTTTTTAAGTTTAACTTACCCTCTTTCTATCCCCAAATTTTTCAATAATTCTTCTTCCCTATGTCCTCCTTAAAAAAAATATCTTTTAAGGAAACCTTACCCAAAAGTATATTTATCAAATCATATCTAAAATAAAAAAAATTTAAAAAAAAACTTCATGAAGAACATTTTATGCAAACTTGTTCCTAAGTATTTGGGGCATTAATTTTAAATGTCCCATATTTTCAAACATTCAAGTAACACTCAATACTTTTTTATTTATCTTTTCTTGTCATATTACATCATCAATCATATCATTTATTTATTTTTTTTCTCTTTTTATTTCTATTAAAATGTATAAAAATCTTTTTCCAAGTATTTAAAGAATAAGAAAATATAAAAATCATTTTTATTAATTAAAATCTTATGCACCTTAAGTTTTAGAAAAATCAAATGAAAGAATTTTTATAAAAATTGAATTGCATGAATTAATTTTAACTTGTTAAAAAAATTGACTCAGTTTATCTAATTTTTTCCTTATAAGTATTTATCAAGAAATTTCTCAAAACATTACTTAACCACCCTCAAGAATAGCACGAACAAAACTTTCTTGTAAAATTTAGTAATATGATTGATGATATAATGACTCGCTTAAAGTGTAAAATTTTGTAATATAATGCAGATAAATATAAGTTTTTTTCCTTTTGGAAAAAAAAAAAGCAAGCTTTTCATAATAGATAAACTTGAGGATAGTTACCATTTATTTTTTCATTGATCTCTAAGATAGTAGAAAAGTTTTAGTGGATGCATGACTCATCTATATGCCATACTAATGCTACGCTAATAAATACTAATGAGAATGTCTTTATCATAGATTCATTATACATGTAGTGCACTCTTTGCTCTTTTCCAATGTTGGAATGGAATTATGGAAAAGTGTTAAACTTTACTAGAGTATTTAGTTTTTATTTAATTTTATCTAAGTTAATAACTTTGTTGCTTTCATATTTTCTATTTTATAAACTTTAAAAAACTTAATGAAAATAATTTTTATAACTCATTAACCAAAGTATCTTCTCATGTGATTTTTAACATTTGAGGTGATATAAGTGAAAAGTTGTGTGAAGCTTGTAAAGTTGACTTTGAGAGCAAGAACTACACAATCCTAACAAGCCAATGCAAGGGACCCACATACCCACCCGATGTGTGCTGTAATGCTTTTAAGTAATTTGCATGTCCTTTCACTGATGAGATTAATGATGTCGCAACCGATTGCAGTTATGTGATGTTTAGCTACATAAACGTCTATGGCAAATACCTCCATGGCCTCTTTTCAAATGAGTGCAAAAAAGGTGTCCAAGGTCTTGATTGCACCCACATCAAACAAAGCGAAGACCATGCCTCTTCAAACTCCATCCATGTCACTCCTCTTCACTTTCTCTCACTTGTTGCTTTCCTTGGCTTCTTCTCCCATTTTTTCTGAAGGCTCCAATAATGTCAAAGTTGAAGACCCCCTTTATTAGTTCAATCGATTTTCTTGTTCAGGTTTTCCAAACATTTTGGGTGAGAACACACCCTTCATGTCATGCTATTGGGAAAAATTCAAGTCTCACATCGGCTAGAGATTAGACAATTAAATAGTATATAAATGGAAAGCAACCCTCACCTTACAAGCCGGTTTTGTAGGGTTGAGTTAGGCTTAATCCATTATTCTAAGATGGTATCAGAGCTATCTTAGATTCTTAAAAACGGGTCACCCACCATTCATTGATACATGCACCATGGGCATGAGGAGGTGTATTTCAAGTGGGGTGTGTATTGGGAAAAATTCAAGTCTCACATCGACTAGAGATTAGACAATTAAATAGTATATAAATGGAGAGCAACCCTCACCTTACAAGCCGGTTTTTTAGAGTTGAGTTAGGCTTAATCCATTATTCTAAGATAGAGTTTGTATATTTCAATCAAGGAAGCATATTACTATTACAGTTTTATGATTCTAATATTTTCCCTTTTTATTCTTGGACAATTCCTAGCATGTATCACATTTTTTTTATAAATATAATATAAATATTTTATTAATAATTTAAATATTTTTATTTTATATTAATAAAGATTGACTAATATTTATTTAATTATTTGATATGTTTTGGAATATAATATAAGAAGTTTTATTAAAGGTTTTATTTAATTAAATTAAGAGAGAAAAAAGTTAATAACTAAGCTTAAGTGTTTTATCTAAAGGGTTAAAAAGAGGTTTAGATTTTTAAAAGAACAATTTTCTAATCAAACCTCTTTTATATTTTTATTTTACATACGCGCTTCAGAGTTCAAAAAATAGAAGCAAGAAAGAAATTATCCTAGAGTCGTGCATCTGTTTTCTTTGATTACCAAGGTAAGGGAGAGTGAAAAACATCACATTCTGAGTGTGAGATTGTATGTTAGGTAGTGAGATTGACCCTAATTCTATCTCTATTATATGCTTATGTATGAGCGTTTTTTCCCAAATGTGTCTTTATCTTCTTTATCGTTCTCTGTATGTTATAATTAATGTTAATTGTATGTATATGTTGATAATTACATATTCTTGTCCTACAATTGCATATTTTGGTGCTTCTGTAGAAAACTCTAAATGAATGCATTGGTAATTGTATAAAGAGATTAATTCAATATATAATTATATGTGTAAATTGTGTTGTTTGGAATGTTTAGCATGGATTTAGAATGTTGTTATCGATTGGATAATCTATTTTGATGAATTCTGAAGATAGAACGAGTTTCAAAATCCAAAGAATCAAAATTTACACAAGTGTGACCAATAAGTCATGATTATGACTAGTCAGTCCCGTGCATGACCTTCCCAACATGGTGATCCTCTTATAATCTTGTTAATTAGTTTAAATATCGGTTTAAAGATAATAGAAATCTAATATGTTGATATAGTAATTAAATATTATACACTCATGTGTTGTATAGACAATCTATTTAATAAAAAAATTGTGTTTAATTTCCATAAATAAAAAAACCTTCAAATAACTGGAAATAACAATTCTGTTTATGTTCTAGTGGACTGAAGATAACATGGACTATGGCAGGAAAAAAAAAAATTAAACATAACATATATGCACAAGTAAATTTAAGGGCATCTTTTGTGTAAATATCTTATTAATTGCTTAAAAATAAGCAACAATAACTTATTTTTGGATTGTTTAAATATGTTATCAATTTCTTAAAAATAAGCAACAAAATATATAAAAATTTCTTAGATATTGTTTAAACATAATGTGATACGGTTGGATCTAGTTAAATAAAAAGCAAAACTTATTTGATATACTAGCATATCCATTAATTATTTGTATTTTTTTTTAATTAAAATTGGAGTTTCACATCAAAAATATGCACAAATATATATTATTAAAGTTTGTATGTATTAAATATAAATATATTTTATCAAAACTTTAATTTTGCTTAGAGAACAATTAATACTAAGAGTATCTAAACCTTAACTTTGACAGTTTATGTAACAGATCAATTCTTATAACTAAGATTATCATGTGAGACTAATGGTGGAAGTTAGAGCAATATATATATAGTTTTAAGTTTAAACTTTTGTCGTCACCATCATAATTCTTATGATTAAAAAAAATTATTAGATGAGAGAGTAAACAATTAGTTGTATATTATGAATCAAATATTGATTGGTGCATGAATAACATATTAACATCACTTTCCTTAAATAAATAAAAATAAGTCACCTTCGTAGAGTTGAAGATGATTTAAGGTGGCGTTATGGTTTGTCAGTCGTTGATCGATGCCCTTTTAATAAGCACACAAACAGGAGCATAAAAAAATTCAAATTGAAACAAAAGTGGGGCTCCATGGAAAATTAGTGGTCTGAAATATTCATCTCACTCTCATGTTCATTGTCTAGTTTGACCAAAACATCGTATTAAATTCGTCTTAAAACGATAGGTGTGTATGAATATGAACAAAGTTGCAAGAAGATTTAATTCGATGATGACTGGTCCAGAACAATAAATAAACAATTGTGGACTAATTAATAAAAACAAGAAGAAGAAACATTAGAGTGGTAAATCATGGTGATGACTATTTGGCATAATTCAAAACGTTCGGCTGCGTGAGGACGTAGATAATTGTAACTATTTTATATGTCTATTTGCAAAATTTGCGTGACACTACAATTCGGGTACAACATTTTTTTTCTTCTTTTCTTTAATTTTGTATGGAATGTCTATCTAGATTACATAATAATTACTCCCTCTTGTTTCTCTTTATAATTAGAATCAAGTTAAAAGTCTTGTTTGAATCATATATGCATTAATTTTTTTACAAAAATATTTTTATTTATAAGACTATTTAAAAAATAAAAGAAAAGTGAAGCACATTCTTATTTGAAAGATTAGGCATGGTTAGTGACGGACTATCATTCTTAGGTGAAATATATATATTTTTTTTATATTGGCTTAAATATGTTCAACTTACCTCAAATTAAGTTAATTTTTAGATTACTACTTTAAAAAAAATTGTTTTAATTACCTGACAATTTTTTTTATCAATTTAGTATCTGATGTTAGTTCTCCTCCGTTAAGTGATGACGTGGCAAATAAACTGTCACGTCATCACCCAACAGTGTCTGCCACGTCATCTAAGGGACTGCCACGTGGACATGTTGATCATGTAGCAAACACTATTGGGTGATAACGTGGCCGTCAGTCTGCCATGTCATCACTCGACAGAGGAGGACCAACGTCAGGTACTAAATTAAAGAAAAAAATTGTCAGGTATTTAAAATAAAAAATAATAAATTAATAGGTAATAATCTAAAAATCGATCTAATTAAAGGTAGTAATATGAAAATTGTCACTAAAGGACAACCTATTTTGAGGCCACCATATTTTGATTGCATAAATTACACTGAGTCAAAGGAGCGTATGTGAATATTCGTACAATCCATCAACTTCAAACTTTGGTTTGTCATAAAAAATGGACCAAAAATTCCAACAAAGATAGTGGACAATGAAGAAGTGGAGAAAAGTGAAGATTAATAAGATGAAGAAGACATAAAACACTTGTAACTAGAAACAAAAGCAACAAATATTTTATATTGTGCCATGAATTAAGATACTTTCAAAAAAATTTCCAAGTGCGGCTTAAATATGTTCAAACTACCTTCAATTAGGTCGGTTTTTCATATTGCTACCTTTAATTAGGTCGATTTTCAGATTACTATACCTATTAATTTATTATTTTTTGTTTTAAATACCTGACTAATTTTTTTTCTTCAATTTAGTACCTGACGTTGGTCCCTCTCTGTCAAGTAATGACATGGCAAACAGACTCACGTCATCACCCCCATAGTGTTTGCCACATCATCACCATGTCCATGTGGCAGTCCCTTAGATGACTTGGCAGACACTATTGGATGATGACGTGGTAGTCTGTCTGCCACGTCATCATTTAATAAAAGAGGACTAACGTTAAGTACTAAATTAAAAAAAATTATCAAATAATTAAAACAAAATAAAAATTAAAAAACATTAATCTAAAAATCGATCTAATTAAAAATAGTTTTAACATATTTAAGCCTTTTATATTCAATATATTTGGTCACTAATATTAACAAGTAATCAAGTTAGTATTAATTAATTTGTGACCAATTTATATTATTTGTTAAATAGTTAACTCATTTGATTAGTTTATTCATATATATATATTTTTTATCTTGTTATAAATATGTCTAGTTTTATAAACTAAAGATTAAATTTGTTCATAATATTACAATTATCACTAATCTCAACATATAATAGATTAAATACGAAATTTTTGCTAAATAAGTCATTCTCATATGATTTATCAAAAAATATTTCATTATTCATGTCCCGAATAAAAGAAAATATTTCATTATTCATGTCCCGAATAATTCGATCGCTAAATTGCTGGGGAAAAAAATTTTGATTGCAACAATTTATCAATTTCAAATTCATTCATTCATAAAATAGCAAATTGATATCGGTGGAGTTGTTAATTGAAAATTTTTATGTGGTGTGAAATTGGCACATAGAAACTCCATAAAAATAAAAATAAAAAAAAACTGCCACTTTCAAACTTCTTATCAAAATTTTTATTTCTAAACTTCTATATATTGTCTTATATCAATGATATTTTTACCCTAATCTTTATCCTTCTCTTTAAAACTATATACATAAAAAATAAATACATCTTTACCTTTATTTTCTTGAATTTTTAATTTCAAATTTCTAACACAAAAATTTCATATCAACAATAATTAATATAATCCAGCTGAGTAGCTTTTAGACAAGAGTCACTAAGCCATCCACACCATTAACAAGTACACTAGCTTCACGTGGCCATGAGTTTCCATGAAGATTAAAATGGTCGTTGAAGGACCAATATGTTTGTTACTTCAAGGAAGTTTCACCTGTCATAACAATTTTGTGTATGATTCCAACCTTTATGTAAAATCTATCAAACATCAAGCAATATTGCATTCCCATCAAATGCTCGTTTAATCATTTGCTTTATTCTAATTGACAAAATTAGCACCTAAACCATCCGTGTAGGAATTTTCTTCATTAAAAACGGGAAAATATCAAATTATTGTATAACATCTCAATCTCCTAAAAAGATGAGGACAAGTTTTCCGAAACATCATTTTTTTTCGGTGCCTTCTTCAAGCATCGTGTCTTGTCGGAGAAACAAACCGTACTGCATTTGGTAATTATGATCAAGCTGTAATCAACTATTGTTGGCCTATCAAATAAACGCAAATCATGTCAATTAAAGTTGATGCAATTTCGATTAAGTTCATGATTCTTTGTTATTGATGATTTTATCCCCAAATGATTTTGGTAGCACTCATTTAACTGTTACGATATTATCCTGATCCAAATTTGTGAGTAGTACTTTATTACTTTTAGCCTAATGGAATGGTAGAAGAAAATAGTGTTGGGGATAGGTTCATGTATGGTACGAAATTTTGATAGAATCAATTCCGTGAAACTAAATACGAGCTAATTAAAGATCTGACAATATTTGGAATAAGACGTGATCAATCAATTTATTGTCTTCATATATTAATCTAATTATTATATAAGTTAGATCGTAGAATTAAATAAATATTTATTTACAAAGTATATTTATAATATATATTTTAATATAAACAATATCATTATAAGTAGTATATCCCTTTAATCAAAACGATGTTCATAAAAATCAAGAAGTTATATTATTATTACATAATTGTTTTGAAAATATACCTTCTTAATAGAATATATAGCATTAGATAAAGTTAGAATGACTGAAAATGTAAATTGAACTTATCCTTAAATACATTAGATTTAATTTTTAAAATCTATTCAAATTGAATCGAATTGGTAGGACGCGTTATGAACACCTCTAATAAAAGAGAATAAAAAAAGTAAAGTGATTGTAATAAAATAGAATGAATTGAAATAAAATAAAATAAAAATGACATTTTACTATTTAGATATTATATAATATAATAGAACAAATATTTTATTCTATTGTCTTCGAGAAAGGATGGGATAGAATGGATTATATCTTTTTTAATTTTTGTATTATCTTATTTTAAATATATTTTGTAAAGATAAAATAATTATTTTATAATCTAAAAGTTTTCATCGATCAAGTATACATTAAATTTGAAGAGAAAAAAGTGGATAAATAATATAATAGAATGGATCATAGTTAGTTTTCATTCATAATATTGCATTCATATATATTTTACAAATTAAACAATAGAATAAGTTTATCCTTCACTCCATTGCTCTCTATTATATCCTTTGTTACTGATCCAAACAAAGCCTTAAAAAGAAGTTAAGCTGCGGTGGTAAATGTTGCATTGTCCTTTTGCTTATATAATTATTGTCTTAAGGTGTAGTTAGGGGTGGCCATTGTTAAGTCTTATTTAAATTATTTTTGTGTTTACACCAAGGTCATATTTTAGTTATACATAATATAATTCTTTTATATTTATATATATACTAATATATAAAAACGATACTTTTTTTTTTAACTATCTTAGTCTTTATTTTTTTTGGACTATTATACATTTTTATGTTAAAAAATTAGAAAAAAAATATTTTTTAATCAAATTTAAGAATTTGAAACTAATAAATCATTTTTACAATAATTACTTTTGGTTTTCATTTTTATATGAATCATTTTATCCTTTATTTATTTTTTAATAACTACTTTTTTTATGAGTAACTTCTCTCTTTTTTTTAATTTTTTTTAATACAATGCAGGTACGAAGTGCTTTTTTCCTGTTAGTTAATATATAAAGGGGATATTTTTTTGATAACTACCTTGATTTCCACTTTCTTTTTACCATTATACTATTTTATTTTAAAAAAATTAGAAAAAATATTTTTATTTAAATTTAAGAACTTGAAACTAATAAATCTGTACTTCTATACTAATATATAAATGAGATATCACTTTCAATAACTACTTTTAGTTTTTATTTTTAAGTAGAACATTTTATCTTTTATTTATTTTTTAATAATTACTTTTTTTTATAAATAATTTATAATTTTTTATTTTTTAATTTATTTTTTTTTAATACAATATAAACACGAAGTGTCTTTTTTTTTCTCGTGTGAAATAAAAGCATTAGCTTTATGTTTAGTTAGGAGTGAGCGTATATGCGCCAAATTTTGCGTACGGACTCGCAAAGCTTGCAGTTAAAAATCTTACTTTTTGATTCATATAATTATCGTAGAAATTGGATTCGGCTTATAAAACTTGCAAATTTCGCGAAATTTATGAACTCCACCAACTTACCCGCTTAAGAGTTAAACTTGATTATACTTACTTAGTGTATTTGGACTTAAGAATTTTTCATATTTTGTTCTTAGCTAGTAAGATTATTATTTTATTTTTTTTTAAACAAAGACCTTAAGTGTAACACTGAATTGTATGCTTGTTTATTTAATTTTATTAAGTAAATGATTTATATGAATTGTTGTTTTAATATTTTAAAACTTTAAGAATTTAAGAATTCTTACTAGTTTAATTATTTTGAGTTGAAATTTATGTTTATGTTTAGAACATCGTTTATAAATCAAAAGTATTTTTTATATAATTGATGTTATAAGGTTATCAAGATTAAGTATTCATAAGGCTTTTGTCTTATTTATTATATTCAAATAGATATGATTTAACATGCTATATTTGCTTAGAAGTCTATTAAACACTTAGACAACTATTTAGCCTTCCGAAGGTTGTTGTGTTGATGTTATGCTTAGAATATATCAAAAACCTTATGATATAAACACAATATGTATGATCGTTAAATACAATGTAAAAGGGAGGTAAGATAAGTATGTACACAAGGATTTATATTGGTTCATCTCAAGTCCAAGGCTACATTGGGTTCTCACCCAAAATAATGGAATTTTCATTAACATAACCAACACCATTGTTAAATACATCAACAACAATACTAGCTCTCAACTACATTTCCTTGCCAACTACACTAGACTTTAACAACTCTCGCACCACAACACCATCCTAGTCTTGGTTTGGAGTACCCACTCAACCATGACACACACTTGACCATGAGAGAGACAATCCAATATTCTCCACCTCTACAGGCACCATAAGCCTCTTCAAGCATCACGACTATTCTCTACCTCTCCATGCATCCACTCAACCATGAACCCCATTTGGCCATGAGAGAGACAAAATATAAGTATTATTTTACCTCTTTAGGGTGCCTAAGTATTATTTCATTCTAGCCTCTCCAGGCTATCATCTTATAAACTCTCTCTAAGCTACCCACATTCTATGGGTTCTCCCTCTCACTTTTCTCACAACCAAACTTCTACCTATTTGGGTGATTTGAAATAAAAACATATTACATACAAAAACACTCATGGGTTAGATTCTTCATGATAACTCTTTTGTACTTCTCTCCATTTTTAATTTCGGAGAAGTGTTGGAGTGGACTGGAATTGATCAATGACTTGGAATGTTGTAGGCTCTCTCCTATAACTTTTTATAGTTGTATTTGGTTAATGTGTGTGTGTATATATATATATATATATATATATATATATATATATATATATATATATATATATATATGTCACGTGGGATGAACTAGCCATTAGAGCATGTCTTGTCCCTTAAATTCCATGCTAGAATCACATATTTTTCTTACATCAACAAGACTTAGACAAGGTGCCTTTTGCATGTGTTTTGAGTTCCATTTCCTCTAATATGGAACTTTATTGATATAGTCTCTGTAATTGAGTATTTTGACCCTTCAAATGATCAAATCAACTTTTGATGTCTTCATAAAACTTGTAGATAAATTTGTCCTTGATCATTAATTAGGAATTGGTTTCATGTTAATTAGGCCTCTATAGCATCAAATATTCCAAAAACATTGTAACAACAACATGATGTCATAAACAAATTAGTGTTTTCATATTGCAAACATAATTTGTCCACAATAGAGACCTTATTAGCCAATGATTTCTTCATCAAAGGTGCAAACATCAATTTATCTCAAAATCACGTCTACAAGTCCAAATGTGCTAAAAAATACTGCATTATGTTAGTGTTGTAACTCAAAATGACATTTTCATCTTGATTGTCATATTTGTCCATGATCTAGGCCTTTCTAATGCACGAACTCTTCTTAAATGTTGTATATAATTATTCTATATTTCCATAGCCACAAATTTTGGCTCAAGATCATGTCTACAACTCAAGATATGTGCAAAGTATAGCAAGTATGTTTTGTACTCAATATCAACATCATTTACAATTTTGCACATGGTTTAAAGCTCTTGACTTCTTCATGAAAAATGTATATATTTCTTCAGACTTTTCATAGCCACCAAGATCTCCTCAAATGAATTCCTAAAGCTTAATATAACACACAAATGGATTTCATAGTCTTTTGTCACTATTGAATGCATAGTTGAGACATTCATTCTGATCCATTTTAAGCTCTACATTCTAAAGCTTCATTCGGATATTTATGTCATATTGATTCTATTTTATTTGACTTAAACTTGTTATTTTTCGTCCACCTTCTAAGAGTAATTATGAATCAATTTTAAGTATGCCTTAATTAATGTTCTGAATACACCAAGTAAACTCATTAGTACCATAAATACTCAGAAGGCTTATGACTTTTGTTCACAAGGTTTGTCATAATTAGGTCTGGACTCAACATTGAGGTCATTGTTGATCAAGTTTAGAGAAAGATATATAAGGTTTTTTTAATACTTGAACTTCATAAGTTCATTTTCTTATGAGAAAAGTTAGAGAGCTAGGCTTTAGAGTTAAAGGAAATAGTTTTCCCTTCAGACTTCACATAATAGCTCTAATTCTTCCACAAAGCTCACTTGTAAAAGTTGAGTCAAGATTCAAAGCTTGGGAATTGAGAATCGAGTGTTGGTGGTGTCATGTAGAGAAAGCTCGAAAGATCGCGTTCTTCCTTCTTCTACCTCTTTTGTTGGTGATTCAAGGTACGAGAAAGCTTGTAGAGTTGATTTTTGTTGTATTGGGTGACTTGTGTATTGCCTAGATTCATCAAATTATGCGTGTTGTTGATTAGAAAAGTGGAATTATTGATGTTTGGTTTTCTTCTTTTTGTTCTTAGTAAAATGAGAAGATAATTAATGATTTGGAATCCTTGATGGTTGCATGTTGGAATTCTTTGATTATTTGAGTTGCTAGTGATGTATAGATGTAATATTGTGAGTTGCATGCTAGATTGAAAGTGATTTTGCAAGCGATTGAAACCAAATTGCAATTATGCCAAGTGTAACAATTGTCATTGCATTAGCAAGCACAACTTTATGGCATGGGGTGTGATGCTAATCAATGGCTCTCTTCCTCACTAATGCTAAGCTCAAAATAGGTAGTGTCAGACATGAGTCAATTAGGAATTTTTTGACTTGGTTACGCCAAACATTGGTGAAAAGGTGTCGATTGTGATTTCCTTCGGAACTTTCTCACTTGGTGAAGTTGGACACATGTTGAGTGACGTCAGGCATGATCATGTTAATGATTTTTTGCCTTGACAATTCCAAGAGCGAGTTGTGTAGCATCGCATGTGAGTTAGACATAGGCTCTTTACCTAAATGATAGTGACATCAAGTATGATTTACACGTAGACTCTTTGTCTTATTAAAGTCAGGGAAGGAGAATTGACACTAAATGTGAATAAGCCAAAGACTCTATGTTTCAATGGTATTGTGTTGTATTATGCATGTTATTGAGTAATATTATTATTATTTTTAATTTTCAATAGCTCCTTGAACTTCTTTTCAAACAATTTTCACTATGAATAAGACCTTTTTTATTTCAAATATCAATGACATTTAATAATTTTTATGTAAATGAATCTAATGAAACAAATTTTAAGTTTTAAATTCATAAAAAAATATATCTAAATTATGTTTCAAAATTAAAAATAACTATTATTTCAAAAAAAAAATCAAATCAACTTTAACATAAGAGATAAAAAAAAATCAAAATAAATATTAAAAATAAAATAAAAGATAACAATATAATTTAACCTATTTTAATTCACTCTTTTACTTTTCAAACTTTTTTTCTTTATTCTGATTTATCCATTTTCTATCTAATTGAATAATAAAAAAATTTAGTCTAACAAATTTTCTCCCCTTTTATTTAACCCCGATCACTCCATGCAAAGTGCAAAGAACGCATCAATCAAAGGTTACACCGAAATTACATAGGCATACATGTGGCCCCCTCAACACAAAACAATCCCCATCTACACACAACCTGCCTCAGACAGGTCCCCAACATGTTGAAGAAGAAACAATTACCAAAAAACAAAAATAAATATAAAGAAAGGTAAACATGAAAGAAGAAAAAAATAGACAAAGAAAAAGAAAAGTAAATTAAATGCATTTTTTTTTCTTCTAACCCCTCATAGGTTACAGACTCACAACAAGAGTCACAACACGGGTCAGAAAAAGGTACCTAGAAAACATGACAACAAATAACAATCCCGTAATATTACAATTTCTCTCTCAATTCCTCAACCCAAATTGCAAAACATCGTTGGAAAAAAAAAATGGTTTAAACATTTCCCACTTTTTTTCCCCTTTAATTTTTCTAGACAGTGCAGGATCAAAAAAGATTAAAAGGGAAAAACCCAAACGCGCGTTTGCGCAACGAGCTTTCATCTGTGCGCAGTGATCAGCGTTTCGATGAACCGCAACCCATCGAACCGCGGCGCGAACTTCTCCGTCGACGCCGAATTCGCCGCCGGCGAGGAGCCGCCGTGGCCTGTCCGAGCCCCGCCGTCCTGCAAAACCCAAACGCAAAAATCAATAATTTCGCCGAGAAAAACCGCATCAGACTAAAAAAAACGAGATTTTTCACACGAAAAATTTCAGATCCCAATTTTAAAAGCAAAATCACGACGAAAATAGAGAAATTTAGGGATTGGAGGTGTATGCCTGAAAAGAGACCTTGGCGGAGGAGGAAAGGGAAACGGCGGTGGCGGAGGCAGCGGCGACGGTGGCAGCGAGGATTGCGGATTTGGTCATATTGGGGGCGTTTGGGTGTCTAGAAGATGTTTTATGAATTTTGTGGGAAAATGAGAGAAAGAGAGAGAAAATTGTAAAAGCGCGTTGGGGAAGCGGGTTTTATATAGAGAATGGGAAATGATGGATGTTTTGCCAGCTTCGAGGGTAATAACGGAATAACGATTATGATGACAATTACGCGGCAATTCTTCATTGCATTTGCTCATTCAAATTACCTTTTTCAGTTTTTCTCTTCTATAAACATCAACCTTTCTTTATAAAAATATTCATATATATCATATATATATACCTAAGATTTTTTTTAGACATACATCACATTTCATTGTCATTCCTTTTTCAAGGCATGCCATTTTTTTCATAATAATTTAATAATGCATTTTTAAATTTCAAATATATTATTTTCTATTTCTTTTAAGAATAGCCGATTTATAAAAAAAAGTGTAGTCATTAGTTCCGTCATTATATTTATCAAATTTATTTTTTAAAACCTTTAAAATATTTTTTTTCGAAAACACCGAATCATGTAATTGTTTAACTTTTATAGTTTCATTGTGTTTTCTCATTTTAGTTTACACTTTTTAAGTTACAATTAAAAACCCTGAAACATTATTTATTTAAATTACAATTAAATATGTTGTTTATACTAAAAAAATCATTATTTTTTTTTATGTGTTTGTCTTTTATGTGCTTTTAAAAAGTAGATATTAGTAATGTGATTATTAGATTTGTTAAGTAAGATATCACTTGCTAAATATGTAATTTGTTACTATTTATGTATATTTACTTTTTTGACGAATATAATATTTATTGATATGATGTATATACATCAAATTTACAAGGATGAAAAATAAATAAGGGAGGACAAAAAAAATTAACCTTTTTTATACCATAAGTATTCTTTTAAAGAAATAATTTTACTTGAGTTAAATAAGATTATTTAAAAAATAAATATATCTAAATATTTAATATAGTTCTTTATATAAAATTTAAATTTAAAATTATTAATTATGCTAAACAACTTGACGTCAATTGATTCATGTATTTATTCCATGAAAGGGAAGAGAGAAAAAAAACTCTAGCATGCACTAATAAATTATCAATATTTAATATTCATAGATAAAAATTAAATATAAATTGGAAAGTTATAAAAGAAAAATATAACCTGTGTTTTTTAATAAATTAAATACAAACATTTTACCAATAACCTTTAAAAGGAAAAGAGTATTTGATTCTTGATGTTTTTAAAATGTACAAAATCACATTTTCTCCCTCAATCATCCCATTCCCATAGGTTTTCATCAAAAGAGGATATTGTTATCTTCTTTTTATGTTTGCAAGAACCCAAAGATGATTGTGCGCAAAAGAGGTGAGTTCATGAAAGCCTACAACTTCTATTTAGGTTAGACTTATATATGAAAGAAAGTACAATTATGTGTAGAAGATGCAGAATTTACAAGGAGAAATGAGTAATAGTTTGAGCTATGGCATGTCAAGTGTATAATTCAATTTTAGGTTGTTTAGAGATTTACAAAGTTGATAATAAAAAAATAGTTATAACGGGGATTTGGTCATGAGAGATGGTTCATTTTTTACACATTAAAATCTTTAAAGATCAAAATTCTCCTTTTGAAAAGGTTGAAAGTGTATTTGGATAAAAAAAATAATGAAATAAGTCAATTTTTTTTAAGAATTTCAAGTAATTTATAGTATAATGTTTTATTTAGATGAAAAAATTATAAATAATTTAAAATTTAACTATTTGTGAAATTTTTTCGAGATGTAAAATTTCAAATTTTTTTAAAAAAAAAAGTAAAAAAGTAAAAATTTTCTTTCTCTTTTTTCATATATCCTTCTTATCTCTTTCAAAATCAATATAAGAAAAATCAATAAATTTTTTAATTATTGAATATTCAATATTATTTTTAAATTATTTAATATTAAAATTTTAAATAATGAAATATTTTAAATTAATTAATATTTAGTTTTATAAAATCTAATATATATAAATATATAAATCAATTTTATCTATGATGAAAATAAAATTGTCCTAAGCAAACTAAAAGTTTAAAATTAAAATTAATTTTTCCATATAAAACATTTAATGAATGATAAAGAATTAAAATTAAAATAATTCAAATTCAAAAATTTTCAAATTCTTTAAATTTTTTAAAAAATTTATCCAAACAAATTATTATATTTTGCGTAAAACAAATAAAGCACACGTGTAATTTTTTTAATAAAAAAATAATAAATATATACTTAGTCATGTAAAACAATATCCACTGATGTTTAACTGAAAAGTTAAAATACGAGTGATTTTTTATACTTCAAAATTTAAATTCATGACATGCTTTTAAGGTTTGAGAAATCATAAATGATTCAAATCTCTGAATAAAATTTATTGTTATTATTTTTATTTACTTATCATACTACCTTTTATTAAGGATTTGAAAGATAAGAGAATGGAAATTAATTATTACTTTTACTTGTCAAACGACATTTTACATATTATCATTAAAATAATATTACATCAGTTAAATTATTTTAAGAATTCAAAGTAAAACCTTATATGCTTATATTTATATTATAAATAAAGAATTAACGTAGTTACTCAAAAAATATTATAAATTAATAATTTAAATATTCTTTGAATTTTATACTTTATATATCTATAATTTATAATAATATACACTTTTTGGTTTTTTAGTTTAATTTATACATTTTTATCCTTTTTATAGTAGAAAAAAACAAAAAAAAATAAAAGGAAAGAGAAAACAAACTAACTATTTCATAAATATAAGATTTCCATCATATTTTCTAATAATAGCGAAAACATATGACTATGATATGAAAATCACATAACTAATGTTCATCTATGAATATGATATAAGATTGGATCTATTTAGATAAATATCTATACATCTTTATCCTTTAATTACATATTATAATCGATCTCACTTTTTTCATCTATTAAAGTTTTACCTCTCAATTGCAACTTCTCATTTTTTTTATTTAATTTCCCCTCCCTATTTCTTTTTATTTTATTTTAAAAAATGTAGAGATAAAAGTACCTTTTTTTATCTATTATTTATAAAATGGGGATGTTAAAATTGTTTTAGGGTTTGGAATATAAAGAGTTGGAAAAGGTGACGGGGGTAATTTGGTAAAAGGAATAGAATAATAAGAGGTTTTGTGGAGGTTGATGGTTGGAGGAGCGAATGGGAGATTTTTAAGAAGGAAAGAATATAGAAGCGACACGTGTGTGGTGGAGATGAAGCCAACGAAGCATAACCGTTGGCACAATTTAATTTTCAGCTAGCTAGGCCGTAGCTGGTGCATTGGTTGGTGGACCATGTTATCATTCTAAATTACCATATTACCCTCAAGGCATCAAGTTTTAAGAGCCCCAGCATCAGCATATTCCCACCCACACCACCTTCATAAACAAAACAACTCCCCGCCAATGATTCTTTTTAAATGCTTAAATATTAAATATTAAATATCATATTTTATTTTTTAGACTCCTACCTTATAATAATAATAGTACGATTGAATCACTCATGTACTTTCTCATATTAACAAAATGATAAAACAGTAGTTTTAAAAATTATAACTTAATCATTTCAGTCTCTAAAATTGTAATAATTAGTCAAATAATTGTTTTTAAACTATTCTATTAGTACCACTTTCCAAAATAAAATGGCCTTGTCATATTACTCTTTCTCCCCTCTGTCATTAGAAAAAATCTCTTTATACAATAATATTTCACACCTTTTTTTTTTATATCTTTCTTTATTATCTCAATTGGTCTTTGTTATTTCATATTTTCTCTTTCTTTTTCTTTCTTTACATTTGTTGTATAAATTTTTATGCAAGTTTTACTTTAATAATACAATACGAGTTAAGTTTAGTAACATATATTAGTTCTCCACGTCGTTGTAAGTCTATAATTGAATCATCAATAAAAGAGTTATTTAGTATTCGCCATTACTTCAAATAAAATTTTCTCTAAAAAAAACTTTATAATATTATATCGATATTAGTCTAATTAAATATTATCATGATAAAATTATTGAGTTTTATAATTACTTTAATTTGTTGACGATATAAAGTTCTTTTTACTAACAATGTAAGAATTTTTTTTTATCATTGGACAATAAAATAAGTATTTTTTATAATTATGTTTTTTGTTATATATATATAATTTTAAAATTAATTAAGATCTCAAATATTAAGTGTGTAACTAATGAAAGTTTGTTTCAGCTTAATTAGTAGCCAATTTGAATTTTGAGAATGTAATTATATTAAATATTTGAATCAACATCTTTATCATCCAAACTCTACGATGATCATAGTTAATTCGAACAATTTTGTCTCATGCATAAAATACTTTTGTTCTAAAATAAATAAATTAAAGCCACGTGTTTGAAGAAGTTACATCTCTTCCACTTTGAAGTTTGAAGCGACACATTTATATATAATATATATTAAGATAATTAATTATTAGTTGAAAACTCATTTTGACCTTTATAGTGGAATTTGATCATTATTATAAAAGTTAAATCTTGTAAATTAATCTTAACAATGAACAATTGATCAAAATAAATATTAGTAGATAAATTATATTAAAAGTACCAAAAACAGAATCTAAAGATTAAATAAAAAGAAAATATATATATATTATCCTAAAAAGAAAAAAAAATCGTGTAGAATTACATACAAATTATCTTCAAAATCTTAAACAACCATGAAAGTAGATAAAGCAATTTACAAAATAAGTTTGTGTGAAATATTTTCTAACCTCTAACTTAAACATTAATTTAAGTATTAAAAAAAATATTAAAATGACTGTTAAACATAGATTATACACATATACTATTCTAATAACTTTAAAAATCATAAACAACTGTTTTAACTTTCAAACTCTTCGATAATAAAAATATTTTAGATCACCTTAAATTCTTAAATATCTCCATTTTAGCTTTTTTTGAGTAATATTCTTTCGAGTCTTTTCTTCAAGTTTATCAAAATTTGCAGATAGTAGCCTTTTAATAGAAAATAGATTTAGTTAGGTTAGGTTACAAGAAATACAACATGATTTTTTTAACTCGATAATGAAACTGAGTTTTGAAAAAGAAAGCCAAAAGGAGTGACGATAACATTCATCGAAGAGAAAACAATTAAAAATTGGAAGTTGAAAGTAGGAAACTAACACTATGAATATATATAACACAGTCAGTAACTATACCTAAATACAATCACTTAAATTCTTGATACAACATTTAATTATAATTAACTCTTAAGAAGAAAGGCGTGAAGAAAGGCGTGAAGAAAGTGCTGATACAGTCATTTAGCACCCAAAAAGGATTTGGTCTCTGTTAAATCTCTCATTTCCAAGTCAATTTCAAGAAAGAAAGCTTAGATATGCAATGTCGGCACAAATAATTATGACCACTTTTGTTATTGTTAATCTTACAGTACAGCAAAGATGATAAAGATCTTAAGTATCTAACTGCTTTGTTCCTAGTGTTTATGTTTTACCAATGACTCATTGGTGAATGGTGAGAGAATATTGAAGTAACCACTTTAAGAAATTATAGATTAAAAATTATCGGCCAAAACTTATAATAGAAATTAATTTTTAACAAAATTAATAAATACTGTTCTTACCGGAAATCTGCTGTAAAGATAATCTGCCGAGTAAGATTGGTGAGCCTCCTTCGCTGGTACGTTTGCTGCTCCAAGATGGGGGTGGTACCTGCAAAAGAGACTCTGGTGCTAAAGTTAGGGTTTGTATGAGTATGAGTCTCGTATAAGTAATGCACGTACCTTGGTGTGAATTAAGGTTGCTTTGGGCCTTGGGCCTGAGATGAGATGTGATAAGATTAGATAATGGGTCTCGTCTGGAGCGAGATTCCCTGAGATCAGTTATGATCTACTTAAATGTCGAGCTGACATCGCGTAGCGCGTGCCCGAGGTCATCTTGCGCTGTGATGTCGAGCTCGGAGCTTGGTTTCGCAGTACGGATAGTACACTAGCCCCCCGAGCTCCGAAGACCGTAGGTCGAGGAGTTAAGACCGAGCTCGCTGGACGGAAGTGACCTTTCGCGTGCATTGGCCTGTCAAGGTGCCATGTGTCGTAACTGTCGCTTCTTATTTCGATAATCGAGGCTGGCGCGTTAATGGGCGCGACGGTTATGTAATGATGGCCTCATTTAGTGCGTGATCAGGTGTGTCCCCTGGCTGACACGTGTTGTGGCCGTTTGAATTTTGGAAAACCCCTTTTTCTCTTATTCGCGCCCCTTCCTCTTCCACTTTACTCTTTTCATTCTCTTTCTCCTTTAGTTTCTTGCGCAAGCTACTTCCTGCACCTTCGCTTCCGTTCGTTCTCGTCTCCATTTTCGCGAACCTCGTCGTCGTTTTCGATAACCCAGTCATTGTTAGGGTCATTTTCTGAGGAAGAGTACCAGGTACTTTCTTTCTGCAGTTTTCTTTTTCTTTCTTTCCCACTCTTCTTTGGGTCTTTCTTGTCGTCTTTATGGCTGGAGGGAGTGGTGCTGGTTCCTCCGCGCCTGCCAAGGGCAAGGCACGGGGTAAGGCGACAGCTGCCGGAGCGGCCACCGTCGCGAAAAAAGAGGAGGTGGCTCCGCCATCGGACCTCGTTCCAGGCATTCCTCGGTACGACTGGGTTCGGCGCGAGATGGCGGAGCCCCAAAGCGTTTTTCGATCCCTTCGTGAAGTCAATGCGGTTTTGAGATCGCTCAGAATCTGTGACCCTTCTGTGTCCCGAATGATCCGTCTTGAACCGTGTCAGGCCGAAGAGGGCGTGTATATGGGGAAGTCCACTGACTTTCCCCATTTCTATATGTACCATTGTTTTTTTAGGGATTTAGGTGTCTGCCTTCCCTTCACCCAATTTGAGTGTGATTTTTTGAATTTTGTCAACTCGGCCCCTTGCCAGTTGCACCCCAATAGTTGGGGTTTTTTTGAGAGTTTTTCAAGTTCTCTGTTCAGTGCTAGGGGTAGAGGTGTCCCTTCCCGTTTTTCTTCATTTTTATCAGTTGAAGATAGGCGTTCTGCCTTATGGCATACTGTCCCTGAGCGGGAGTAGGGATGGGGGTTTGTTTACCCTCTACGCCCACTCATACAAGAATTTCAAGCAAGAGTTTTTCTGGGTTGCTCTTGTGGGTGTCGACCCATTGGAGGATGGGGTATTTTACTTTAGCGGGCTGCCGAAGTTCCCTTTCTATTGGTGCTCTGAACCATCCAGGTTTCATGGGGTTGGCCAATTGAAACTGACGACTTCGGAGGCGGTCGCCGTTGAGAATCTCGCAGCGCTTCCTCGTCCGCTGGATTGCAAGCTCGTTTTGTCGCTTGCGAACTCAACATACAGGGAGAGGGGCCTGGAGAGTGAGTATTTCGCCCTCTTTTTAGATTATTAGGGTTTGTGAAAATCCTTTTTCTGATGTGCTTCGGTATGCTGTGTTTGTAGGCATAATGGGCGGGAATAAGTGGCGCGAGCTGAAGCACCGCTACAACGTGACCGAGCTCGAGGTCCCTGAGCCTCCAGAGGAAGAGGTTTCCCCCCTGAAGGTCAACCGAAAAAGAAAGAGGGGCGATAAAGAGGTCGGGAAAACCTCTGCCCCTCGCGGAATGGAGGAGGTGACCTCCAAGGCTGCATTTGCCGATGCAGTCGATCTCACTAGGAGCCCTCCGCCTGGGGAGGTTCCCTAAGTGGCTATTGCAGGGACTTCTGAGCAAGCTGTTCCCTCTGCCGAGGTAGGTTTTTTGTGCATTAATTTATTTTCTATGTTGATTTGGCTTGGTTTGTTGAGGTGCTGTCTCTCTTTGCAGTAGCTGCCGAGGTGGAGGTCCTAGTTGCTGAGCAGGTCGCCCAAGCTGCCAAGGTGAGTACCTCGCTTTTCGCTTTTCCCTCTATCCTGTATGTTAGATTCTTGTTTCTTGACATGAGGTCAGTTTTTGCAGGAAGGGGGCGCTGTCGAGACCTCGGTGCCTTCGAGGTCAGCGGTGCCAGACGTGGACCCCCCTGTTGCCGAGCGGGCGACGCCGAGTTCTGCTTTTGCTACTGTTCGCGACAAGGGGCCAAGTTCCGAGGTCCCTCCGGCTACGTCCGTGGCCCCTACACCATCGTCAGGGCCGTCACAATGGGCTTCCCGGAGCCGATATATTGCTCACCGGTTCGGGAAGGGTCGCTCTGATGTGCGCCTGGACCATGTGAGCGCCTCGGCCGACATGAACTCGCTGTGGAGCGCTGGGGTGACCGTCGAGAGATTCTTCCCCGAGGGCACGCTGAGCTCGGAGGATCAGGGGATAATCGAGGAGGCCGGGCCTGTGGAAGGCTTTGACGCTGCTCAAGTCTTCCTTCAGAAGACTATGGCTATTGTGGACCACTGGAAGCACAAGTGGTCCAAGCAGCAGGAGGACCTGGCCAGGCTGAAGGGCCGAGTTAAGCCCTTGAAGGAAGAAGCCAAGGCCCTAAGGGAGGGGAGCAAAGCTTTGAAGGATGAGAACCAGGCCTTGGCAGGTGCTCTTGGGGAGGCTAAGCTGTGTAACGAAGCCGAGCTTCAAGCTACTCGGTTGGAGGTGGAGAGGCTTCGGAAGTCTCTGGAGATTTCCCTGCGGTCGAACGAGACCTATGCTACTCAGGTTCGCGACTTGCAGGAGCTCTCCAGTTCCTCCCGGGCTTGTATGCGTGCCTTAGAGGATGAGGTCACTGCGCAGAAGGCTGAGCTGGTGGCGGCGGGCGAGAAATGTCTCTGTGACGAGGTGGTTCTTGGCGGCCAAGTGGAGGAGAATGCCGCTTTGAGGGTGGACCTCGCGAAGCTGGAGGAGGCCAAAGCAGGGCTGGAGAGGAAACTCGAGGAGACCGAGCACTCTGTTGTGGTAGAGCATAAGAGGGGTTTCCTCAAGGCTGTTCGCCAGGCCAGGCTCCTTGCGCCGGGGTTTGACTTCTCCGCTATGCATGTGGAGAAGGTCGTCCGCTTTGGGAAGCTGGTAAGGGAGGATGATGTCGAGGACAACTCCAGCGAGAATGCCTCTGCGTAGGCCAATTTTGTACTGGCTTAGCTAAATTTTTTCTGCTTTATCTTTCTGTTTCGAATTCGAGTGTAGAACTTTGGAAGCATCAGTTGTATATATGTATTTTTGTCTTGTTTTGCGTTTTCTTTTGCTTTTGCGTTTAAGCCTGATTTTTCCTTTTTTGCGCGTTTTGAGAGATATACCCGGTGTCTATTGTATCTTTGTAAAGGTTCGAGCTCGACCTCCGATTTTAGTTAACTAATTCTTGTGAGGGTTCGAATTTGACCTTAAGTCAATAATGCCTAGGTCCTCGAAAATTGGAGCAAAATGATTTTATTAAGGTTCGAACTCGACCTTGGATAAGATTATTGAGGTTCGTATTCGACCTCAAACTTTAACGAGGTTCGGATTCGACCTCGGATAAGCGTGCTTAAGGTTCGTACTCGACCTTAAATTGGAGCAAAATGATTTTATTAAGGTTCGAACTCGACCTTGGATAAGATTATTGAGGTTCGTATTCGACCTCAAACTTTAACGAGGTTCGGATTCGACCTCGGATAAGCGTGCTTAAGGTTCGTACTCGACCTTAAATTGGAGCAAAATGATTTTATTAAGGTTCGAATTCGGCCTTGGATAAGATTATTGAGGTTCGTATTCGACCTCAAACTTTAACAAGGTTCGGATTCGACCTCGGATAAGCGTGCTTAAGGTTCGTACTCGACCTTAAATTGGAGCAAAATGATTTTATTAAGGTTCGAACTCGACCTTGGATAAGATTATTGAGGTTCGTATTCGACCTCAAACTTTAACGAGGTTCGTATTCGACCTTGGATAAGCGTGCTTAAGGTTCGTGCTCAACCTTAAATTGGCGCAAAATGATTTTATTAAGGTTCGAACTCGACCTTGGATAAGAACATAAAATAAGAATATGGATTGAACAGAATGAGTCATTTTATTGATTATGTCCGTGTGCCTCGTTAAAAACCCTCTTAGTCAAAACGAAGACTGAGGCGGGAAAAGAGTGCACAACTCGTTCATACAAAATTAGTTGAAATGGAACTTAAGGTGCGTAGCATTCCGAGTTCGCGGCATTGGCTCTTTGCCGTGTTCTTGTAGTCGGGGAGCTCCGATTTCTTGAGCTTTGTCTCTAGGCTTGCTAGCGGGGCTTGGTCTTTCACTACAGGGATCGGTCCTCAGGCCAAGGTCAGTGGCCTCCCTGCGGGTAATGTGAGCTACGGTGGGGGGATCTCCCTTGCTTTGCTTGCTGGACGAGGAGATCTTCAGACTCTCGACGTAGCACTGCCGAGCCGTCTTCTGATTTGCTTTGACGAAGATGATTTTACCGTCGTTTCCTGGGAACTTCATGGTGAGGTGCGGAGTGGACACCATTGCCCCAAGCTGGTTCAATGTCGGCCTCCCAATGATGATGTTATAGGAGGTGTTGGCCTCCACAAGGAGTTATCGAACCATGATTCTCCTTGTATCCGGGGAACTTCCGAAGGTGGTCAGTAGGTCCACGTATCCTCGAGTGTGCACTCGCTCTCCTGCGAAACCGACTATGGGCTCTGTGTGAGGTTGGATGAGAGAATGGGGGACGTCTAACCTGAGGAACGTCGGCCAGTACAGGACGTTGGCCGAACTCCCTTGGTCGATGAGTGTCTTTTGCACCTCCCAGTTGGCTACTTCTACGTCGATGACCTTGGGATCATCTTGGTTAGGGCTGACGCCTGCGTAGTCCTCGTCAGAGAAAGAGATCGGCAGTGAGTTCTGGTGCGAAGCCGAGGTGGTAGAGTGGACGCAATTGATGTTCCGCAGGTGTCTCCTCCGGGCCGAGCTGCTGGCGCCTCCCCCAACAAAACCACCTGCAATTGTGTTGATTATTCCCCGTAAGGGAGCTGACCCTGTTTCCTGGCTTATCTCGGCTTATACTGCGCCGCTGGCATTTTGTTGGGAGCCCGAGGGTTGGTCTGTGCGAGCTCCCGAACCACGACCTCTGCCCCGTCCTCGTCCACCATAGCCCCCTCGGTGACCCTGCTGTCGTTGGACGTACTGGCCGAGGTGACCTGCCTGGATGAGCTCTTCAATACGGTCCCGGAGCGTGCGGCACTCCTCCGTGGTGTGATCGTGGTTCCTGTGGTACCGATAGTGTTTGGACTTGTCGGCACTGTTGGGAGTGTGACCTGGTGGTGGAAGGGCGAGTAAGTTGCTGTTGCTGGCTTCCTCCAAGATGTGGACTCTAGGTGCGTTCAAGGGAGTGTAGAAGTCATATCTCCCCCCTCTGTTTGCCCTAGTCGACTTCTTGAATTGGCTGTTGTTATTGACTTTGATTTTATCCTTGTGCCCCTGTTCCGGCTTCGTTGGTCCTTTTCTGCGAACCTGGTCACGGAAAGCGGAGTGTTCCTCCATCTAGATGTAGCCCGTCGCGCGAGCGCGAAGCTCGTCCATTTCGCGAGGAGACTCACGACATAGGCTGTCGATGAATGGTCCGGGCTTGAGTGCCATAAGCATGGCATGCAGGGCGACCTCGGGGTTCAGATTTCTGATCTTAATCGAGGTGGAGGCAAATCGCTCCATGAACGCCCAGAGTGGTTCGTTGTCGTTTTGCTTGAGACTGGCCAGGGCGGCTGAAGTGACATGGTGAGGTCAGCTCGTCGCATACTGTGCTGTGAACCTTCTGACTAGGGTGCCGAAACTATCAATGGACTCAGTAGGCAGCTGGGTATACCAGTTGAGCACGGCTCCTTTGAGCGAGGTTGGAAAAATCCTACACAAGATAGCGTCACTGTTAGTGTAGAGGTTTACCTGCGTCGTATACAGGTCGATGTGCTCATCTGGGTCCGTCGTGCCATCATAGCGATCGAGGTGGAGAGGCTTCCACCCATGAGGGAGTGGTATCTCCATGATGCCATCCACAAAAGGGTGGCGGCGGAAGGTTGCCTGATCCCCTGGGATATGAGTAGGGGCCTTGCTGACTTCATGGGCCGACTTGTGTGTCAGTGCATGGGACCGATGCATGGCAGGTCGTTGAGTCGGTGCCCTAGTCGCGGTCCGGGGTTGAGAGACTGAGTGCTCTTCCTCCTCATTGTGGTTGCTCGTATGAGGAGGATGATCATAGTGGCGCCAAGGGAGTTGAGCGCGGATTCGCTCGTTCTCGGCACGTAGCGCCGCCAGGTCAGCTTCATTAGCGGTACGCATTGCCGCTAGGTCAGTGTCGTGCTTGGCACGCATGCTTTGTAGGTCGGCGGCGTGTTGCTGCTGCATCTGTTCGACTTGGTCGATTAGTCTCCTCAATGCTACTTCGTTATCCATGGTAGTTGAGTGATTTGCGTCGTCTGTTGCGCGTCTACTATGGCTTCTGGTGAATACCATAAGCGTGGCCGATAAGAGCTGTCTTGATCGGCCCCACGGTGGTCGCCAAATGTTCTTACCAGAAATTTGTTGTAGAGATGATCTGCTGAGTAAGTTTGGTGAGCCTCCTTCGCTAGTACGCTTGCTGCTCCAAGATGGGGGTGGTACCTGCAAAAGAGACTCCGATGCTAAAGTTAGGGTTTGTATGAGTATGAGTCTCGTATAAGTAATGTACGTACCTTGGTGTGAATTAGGGTTGCTTTGGGCCCTGGGCCTGAGATGAGATGTGATAAGATTAGATAATGGGTCTTGTCTGGAGCGAGATTCCCTGAGATCAGTTATGATCTACTTAAATGTCGAGCTGACGTCGCATAGCACGTGTCCGAGATCATCTTGCGCTGTGATGCCAAGCTCGGAGCTCGGTTTCGCAGTACGGATAGCACAAATACTTTATGCAGATAATATAGTTATATATATAAAAAAAATCTTTATGCGCTAACACAAATAAATTATTTAAATAATTTTACTTAAAGCTAACTCTTTTTATACTTAATTTTTTATTTATAAAAATTTGAACTAGAGACATTATAGATGTCATTTAAGACAAATAAAATACTTTTTTTATTTATCAAAAATATAATGATAATATTATAAATTAAATATAAAATTATATATATTTATTTCAATCCTCGGTATTATCGAATCAAACAGTTTAACACAAAGAACACTAATTTAATTGAGAATGAATTAGATTATATAAATGAACTTTATATCATAATATATCATAAAATCTTAAAATATTATGAATATAAATATTTCTCACTTAAATATTATTTAATATACACAATTTTAATCGATAAAAAAATTCAATTTATACTTGAATTGTAACCAACTCTTATAGTTTGATATATGGAAGACCTAACTCCTCTTTCTCAAATTTCATTTTTAATTTATTTATAAGTTAATTTTAATTTATAAAAAAAAAATTCACGATTTTCTTTCTATTTTGAAAGTCACAATGACGTGTCATAGAAAGATAGTTCCTAATCTAAAACACAACCAACCAAGCTAATGTTAAAAATCATCTAAAAATAACACTGATGAGCAGCGACAAGCAATGTTTGTGCGTCATATCACAAATTTGTTTCGTCTTAAACCATCATTTCCCATCACTTAATATACACTAGTACAAAATAGGTATTTCACATCAGTTATTTTGAGTTTTTTACGTCGAAAAAAATATCGACGTTAATGCGGGAGATGTAAATCTATGTCGTCTCTGTAAAACTGACGTAAATTTACGTCGGACATTACTAAAGTCCGACGTAAAAAAGTAGTAAAAAAATAAAAATAAAATAACAAGTGCAAGCAAAATGGCCCATTCTTCAAGCAGAACGGCCCGTTCTACATGGAGAACGGGCCGTTTTGGATGGAGAACGGGTCGTTCTATTTGGAGAACGGGTCGTTCTGCTTCGTAGAACAACCCAAAGAAAAGGCCAACAACCCATACAAATAGAATAACCAAAAAATCGAATAGAACAGATAACCACAATAGCAATGTGAAGCAAAAAAGTGTTAACGAAACCCTGATTCATACCTGATGAGCTGCAACAATGTGTGAATGAGTAACAAAGAGTTCACCCCACTATGCAAAAGATAAAAAAACGATTCAGTAACAAAAGAGAGGGAGAGGGTTTACAGAGAAAAAAAATGAAAAGTGATGAAAAGTGAATGCGCGGGGTGTGCCTCGAACTCTCTTATTCAATTTTGCGTCCTTTTTTTTACGTCGGACGTGGTAGGGTCCGACGTAAAATGTCAAATCTACGTCGGACATAACATACATCCGACGTAGATTTGACATTTTACGTTAGACCCTACTAGGTCCGACGTAAAAAAGTTCGCAAAAATTACAAAAATGTCACCGCGTCTTTTTTACGTCAGATTTTAGTGTGTCCGATATTAAAGAAGTGACGTAATATACTAATTTTTCACTAGTGATACAAATATGTTTTTCTTTTTGGGTTAGGAACATGTGACAATTTCTAGTTTGAATCAATTTGCTTACTTGGGATATATATGGCATGCATGCCATCAGAAATAGTAAAACTGAGGTGTTTGATATGCAAAGAAGTGATTGATTATCAGTTATCTCATGACTCATCCATTCATCCATTCATGATGGGATCAATGCTGATTAGGGGTGGGCAAAAGGAACTGAACTGAACTGAACTTATAAAAACTATACTGAACTTAAAAGTAGTTCATATGAATTGAACTAAACTAAACATTAGTTCAGACGAACTGAACTGAACTATTCTTTTGTGTCATTGAGCTGAACTGAACTATATTATAAAAACTTGAACTGAACTACAATTTAAACTGCACTAAACTGTTATGATATTTTGAATTGAACAATTTTGACTCATTGATCTATCAAAATAGGACACATTTGCCAACTTTACTTTATTTTTCATTTTATTTAAATTTTTCAAAGGAAAAAAATATAAAATTAAGTCAAACAAACTCATTGAATTTTAAGCCTAAAAATAAATAGTTCATCATAGCTCAATTGATCCGTTAAGTTCGACAAAATTCATACAATTTTTTTTCAGATCACTTTTTTGTCTAAAGTTTTGGTTATTAGACTATCGAGCTAATCCATTAAGACATAACATGTTAAACACATTTAATTTTTATTCTTTTATAAAAATAGTTCAATTTTTATAATTCAATTCAGTTTTTATAGTTCAGTGCAGTTCAACTTTACAACAATTCAGTTCAGTTCAGTTTTTTTTAAACAGTTCAGTTCAGTTTTTTTACAAACAGTTCAGTTTTTTATAGTACAGTTCACCACCAGTTCAGTTTAGTTCAGTTCAGTTTTTTTTGCCCACCCTAATGGTGATATGTCATCCCCTTCACCAACATTCTATGTACAGGCAAATGGTCCTACTGTAATTTAGTTCCAATGTTCAACTATTCTTTTAAGTGTATGTTTGTGTTACTGTTTCCAATCCTTGAACTTACATATATAGAAAGATTTATTTTGTTACTTATGCATTCAAAACTGTATTGGAACAACGGCCACAACAATTTAGGGTGTTTTCAAGAAAATCGTGAAATTTTTATTATTTTAATTATTAATTATATACAATGGATTGTTGTTATAATAAATTGTAATACGAATATTTGATTAGATGTTTGTTGAAAATAATTTTAAGATGTTTGATTTTAATTAAATACAGCAACTAAAATATTTTATACAGTAAATCAGCACTTTAATAAAAAGAAAGTTATTGAAAAATAATTATTCATGATTTGTTTTTACAAATTTCAATTACTATGTCAATGTTTTAAAAATCAAACTTGTTAGCAAATCAGTCAGGCTTTTATTAAATTAGAGGTCAAATTAGTAAGTTATCAATTAAATTGCATAATTCGATCTTTATTAAATTTTTTAAAAAAATATTTATATCATATATATTTTATAATTATAAATTATAATAAAATTTATACCCTATCTTACAAAAACTTTTAAAAAATTATACAATACAATATTGGTAGTGCAACCAAATTATAAACTAGTTAAACATCATAAAAATTAAAATATGTAATTTTAAATTAAAAAATTATTATATATATTATTTAATTCAATTGTATAATAATAAAATATGTTGATATAATGATCACCAAAGTGTTAAATAATTATATAAAATTGTATAAATAAAAAATTAAATAACTTACGTAGATATATTGGATTTGTTAAACATATATATAAAAAATAATTTAGTTATGTGGTAAGTTATTATATCTATAATTGACGGAATCTAGGATCAGTTCATGCTAATAATAAATTTAACATGTTCTTACTAAAATTTGAATATAAGCACCCATTAGTAGCACGCAAATCGAAAAAGTATAGGTTTTGACTAAACCCTAAATTCTAAAATAATATTTGTTTAATATGTGTTTATGTTGGATTAATGATGTTATATCCAAGTTTGTGTTGAATTAATGATGTTACAATTGAATCATTAGTATATCTGAATCAATTATTCTAAACATACAACTTATTTTACAAATTTTTTTCTCTGTAAAAACAATCTTTTTTTCCTTAAAAAACAATTGAAGTGGAAGAAATAACCTTTTTCCAAAAAGGTGTTCTTTGTGAAGACCCTATTTTCTTTCATTTCCCATTTTCACCCTTACATTTTTTTTTTCTCAGCCTCACTCACCCTTTCCCGCACAACTCATTTTCTCTCCAAATACTCACTTCTCCTGGTGGCGATTCTTGGCAGCTGAAGGTGCTTAGGGGGTGTGAACTGATTCCTCCAGCTGATTTCTTCTCCGTTCACTTCCAAGCTTCTCTTCTCCTTCATTCTTTTCCACCCGAAGCTCGGAATCTTAGGCCGAGGTAAGGGAAGCTAATACTTTTGTTTCTTTTTTTTTGCTGTTGTGGTTGTGGACGAGTTTGAGAAACTCATTAGATGCTGATTGATGGATAATTCGTGGTTGAATTGAAAGAGAACTTGGTTTTTTTTTGGGTTTCGGGGTTGTTGAGAAATTTTGGGGAAAATCCTTGATTTGTTGTTGCATGTTGAAAAAGGTGGTATTTTTGGACTCTTGGATGAAATTGTAGTAATTCGAACCGATTGCATGTGAAGTTTCTGGTTGTTTTGCAGATTGTTTGAAGAGTTTTTCGAATATGGCTGGCTGCTGCTAAGCTTCGCGCTGAGCGCGTGGCCACCAGGGGACCCCATTTGGCCAAGCTCGCTGAGCGCAATGATGAATGCGCTGGGCGCGCTTGGGGAGGTGGGTCTTTGGCTGGCCCGCGCTGGGCGTGACCTGGACCGCGTTGGGCGCGATACTAGTTGTGGCAAATTTTGGGTTTTCTATTGGGCGCTGAGCGCGCCCCTTGTTGCGCTGGGCGTGAGACTCCTTGGGAGTCTCTGCCTTGTGGGCGCTGGGCGCAATTTGAAGTGCGCTGGGCGCGGGATCAAGGGAGGTCTCTGCCTTCCCTGCGCTGGGCGCGGGATTTAGGTACGCCGGGCGCGTGAGACTCCTCTGAGTCTCTGCCTGGCCAGCACTGGGCGCAATAGCCATTGCGCCAAGTGCGAGAGAGCCTTGGGTTCTCTGGTTGAGTCCCGCTGGGCGCGGGCACATCTGCGCTGGGCGCGCTGGCCCCCTGGTGCTCTCTGGTTGCGCTGCGCTGGGCGCAGCCACGTGCGCGCCGGGCGCGGAGATGGGATGGTTATGTATGAAGTTTTATGCTGAGTTGAATTGAAATAGAAGGTTATGAAATGATGTCTAGCAGATAAAGTTATTATTGATATTGAATTGTATCTGATGAATGTGTTGAGAAGTGGTGTTATGTTGTAGCTGATTTGTTGAACTGTGAAGTTGATATGTTGAGTTGTACGTTTGTGTTGTGTTGTGAGTTGATATGTTGAGATGTATAAGTTATGTTGTGTTGGAATATTGATGTGAGTTGTTGTAGGCCGCAAGGCTGAGTTGTTGTAGGCCGCAATGCTGAGTTGTTGTAGGCCGTAAGGCTGAGTTGACGTAGGCCGAAAGGCTGAGTTGTTGTAGGAGATCTTCGAGTTGATATGCGTGACGACGCATTGTATGCTTATTGATGATCACGTTGAAAATCGAGAGAATGTATGTTGATGAAGCATAAATAGTCGTGGTTGTTTATATTTTCTTAAAAATCTTGCTATATGTTGTTTTCTTTATGCTAGCTTACCCTTTGTGTTTCCATGTGATTGGACTGCTATGATCGTACTGTGTACGAGAGCAGAGCAGGGATAGGTGATGGATAGTGATGAGTCGGCAGCCGATAGATGGAGCTGATTTCTGTGGATGTTCTGTTTGTTTTGGTCACTTGGCAGAGTGACTTTTGATGTAATCCCTATATTACGTGCCCTAACTCTAGTCAGATTCGGGACATATGTATATACTTATATTCTAGACTCTATATTTATATACTTGTTCTATTCTGTCTAGTGTTTCTGGTGTGTTTTGGTGGTGAGTGAATGGCCAGTCGGGTCGTTACATTCTTAGATGTCAATCCAAACATACATTTTTTTTAATTAGGAAATTTTATGTGAGTTAAATTTTGTGAGCTCATTAGGGTTAGGATATGTCTTTACACTCGATGAACATTTATAGAAGTACTTACATATTATTCACCAATAAGGTACTTACATCAGTAGACATAAATATGCCTTTAATATTTAATAATGTTTGTTTGAAGGTGATAAGAGAAAGGTAAAACTTAAATAAATATTTTCTCAAAAGCAAGGTTCTTTTGTTTTAATAATTTGTAATGCTAAATAATATTTTACATAATATAAAAAATATATAATTTAAATTTTTTTACTAAGAAGAAAAAATTGTATAATAAAAATTTTATTTTTTTGTTAAATTATATTTCTATTATTGTACAACTTATTATTTCTTTTCAGTCTTTTATTTATCCAAACGTGTAAAAAAAAATCTTTTTTCTTTCTCCTATATCTACCCAACACTACATCTTGGTAACTTTATATTGCCTTCTTGGTAAAGGAAAGTTTAAATTATGAGAAATTTCTTGCAAGGTCAAGAAAATTCACCAACTTCAGTTAGGATTTATAATGAAATTTCCGTATTGCCTATCAACAGAAAATTTCTAAGAATCGAATTCAAGTCACCGCTAGCATGAACAGAAGACTCAACCATATGTGTCAACCTCTATTGGCACCTTGTATCTCCTCTATTTCTCATACTCATATTTTTTCCTTTATTTTTTAATTTCATCCCTCATCCAAACATAACACGAGGACGTACTGTTACTTTGATGTCCCTTCAAAAATTCCAACCAATAAGGGAAGTATTCACAAGGATAAAGCATAATGGGAAATTGAATATTGATTTAGATTGTCAGTGCATGCATTGGATGAAAGATTTTAGATTGTTCAAGTTTTTCAACATCATCATGGTCGTTGGTCTCCTCGTCAATGAGTGAGGATGTTTTTGCAATAATGCTTAATAATTGACATAATCTAAGTACTACCGCTTCCTATATCATATACTCTTCACTCCTTACCTCAACAAGTTTATGATAAAAAAAATAGTGTGATGATCTCTTTACCTTGTTGGATTACATTGTGAGGTTGTGGAACTTTGAATGGGTGTTTGTAATTTCATATATTTTAAATAAATAAATAAATAAAATGAAAACACACTTCACAACATGAACCATTTAATAAACTTCACCATTGTAGCAAGCCCCTTATTCTTGATTGATAGAAAGTACAAAATGTGGCTTTCTCCCTTACACTTTGAAAAAATTCTGGTGACATTAGGTAAAGTAACTTATATTTGTTGAAAAATATTAGGAGGAAAATAAAATGAAAAAGAATATTTTGTTGTGATAAGAATCACTGTCCTATAAATTTTCGATGGACCTCTATTGAAACTAATAACCAGTTTTGTAACATTCCGAATGTTTTGCTAATCTAATAGTTTAATTATTATTTATTTTTATATTTATTGGGATTATTTTCTTATAATTGTTTTAACTAATTAAATAGGTTTTATAGAATATTTTAGAAGTTTTTAATAATTATGAGTACATTAATTAAATAATAAATATTTATAAAAATTATTTTGTATAATATTTATTAGAGAACTATGTATTCTTATGATATTTTATTATAATAAGTATTTGGAGAAAATTATGTGTTTTATTGTAATTATTTATATATTTTATTTTAATTATAATTATGTTGGAAGAAATAGATATATTTTATATATTATATATTTGTTAATTATTAAATATTGTATTTTATTATTAATAATTATGTTTAAGTTATCTTATAAAAGGGAGAAAACGTGTTTAATAATAATATTATTATTATTCTTTTATCATTATTATTTTAATAAGAGAGTTATTAGAAGTTACTTTACACTTCATTCTCGTGACATCTCCTTATTTATTTTCTTTGTACGCTCTGAAGATCAAGGAGAACCAAGCGAAGGAGACGAACCAGCTCGTGCCTCATCTTCTGTTCATCTAGATTAGGGGGGAGTGAGAAACTTCACTCGCGGGTGTGGGAATAACTGTTGAGTAGCAGGATTGACCCCAATCCCTTGCCTGATAGGAATAGACACTTTATGAAAGTTTTCTATTTTGCTTTCTGATTGTTTTATTGCATTCGTTGTGTGAATATGCGTTCAATTTCGAGAATAGATAAGTTTTGATATGGATTAGAGTGTTCTGTGGGTTCCTACGAGAAATCTTATGAGAACAAGCAAATTTTGAATGTTTTCTATTTTGGCTTCTGAGTTTTCTGTTGTGTTCCTTGATGATTACTGAGCATGAATGTATGTTTAATTTTGAGTTTGGATATGTTTTGATATGAATTAGAGTGCTTTATGGGTTCCTACGGGAAACTCTATGAGAAACAGGAAAATTTGGAATGTTTTCTGTTTTGACTTCTCACTTTTCTATTGTGTTCCCTGATGATTACTAAGCATGAACGTATATTTAATTTTGAGTTTGAATATGTTTTAATAGGGATTAGAGTGATCTATAGGTTCCTATGGGAAACTAGACAAAATATGAATGTTTTCTGTTTTGATACTTGAGTTTTATGTTATGTCCCTTTATGTTTGTTGAGTGTGAATATGTGTTTAATTTCAAAAACAAATAAGTTTTAAGCCATGTTTGAAAGTGCTAATGGTGTGAGAACTGCCTTATTATTGTGTTAATGCAAATGACATGTTTCCTTGAGCATGATGAGGATGAGAATCTCTATATGTGACCTTGTGACTATGAGTATGAGAAATGTGAAATGTGAATAAGTGACATGAGATCTGATGTGATATGACAAGTAAAGTGATGAGTCCATGACGTGTGAATGTGTGTGACATGCATCATGTGCATCTATGTGACGGGTACAATATGGAGTACACCATTAGGGAAGGCTCTCCTTGTGTAATAACTTGGGGGAGTCCTAAGGGATAGTGCAGTTTGGATGTCTTGATTCCGCCTGTTTGTGAGCATGAGATTGATGAGGTTTTTGCGAACTCTCCACTTGGCAAGCGGACCAAGTTTCATTGTAGAAATACAATATTGTTCTCAGGGATTTGGGAGATTAGTAATTCTTACTCTAATGATTAATAAAGAGATGTTGATATAATTTGGAGTGAAATAATGTGAAGTAAAATTTTAGCAAAAATGTAAAAGTTCTAAGAACAATTATATAAAACAAGGATTGGATCTAGGAGCACTTGCTAACTCTTAAATTTTCTTAAAATAAATATGATTTCAATTTCATTACCTCCACATTCATTTAGTAATCCAAAAAGATACCTCAAAGTTGAATCCTAAAGTGATTAATCTAAAACATGATTCCTCTATGTTTTGAGTTTAACACTTTGCATTAAGACCAATGACTTGAACAAGGGTGACTAACCAAATCAAGTCTATTCCTAGAACAAGAGATGGTTAGGTGCAAGATACAGTTCAGGTTTTCAAAAACGTTTTCCAACCGGATTCAAAAACCAAAAATCATACAACGGGTGATCAAGCCGATATAAGCATTAAGAAAAGAATCAAGCACAAGTAATGAAAATAAAATACATATATATATATATATATATATTTATTTATTTATTTATTTAAGAAGAAGAAGAGTTAGTAGTTACATCCAGACCAATCCTCAAAGATTTAGCCCTTCATGGCCATTTACAAGATCAAAGGAGTGGAAGAAGAAATTATAAAGTAAGAGATGAAGAAAAGGAGTTGATCCTCGTTCCCAAGTGATCCAGCCTCCAAATCTTCGTTCCCACTCCGTTCTTTCTTCCTCCTATGCTCTCGGCTCTTGTTTTTCTCTCTATTTTTCATCTACAAAAATCCCCCTCGTTTCCCTTTCATATCAGCTTTAAAACAGGGGAGGAATTGTAATTTTTAAGCTCACTGCTGCAGTTGTAGATTCACAGCTATGGCTGTGGGAACTCCTTCAAGGTGAAGTAAGCTTCACGGCTGTAGCTGTGGTTTCACAACCATAGCTGTGGAAACTACTTCAAATTTAAGGAACCTCCAACACTTTGCTGTGAATTTCACAGCTATGGCTGTGACTCTCTGGTGCTCTCTCTCAATCTTTAGTGTTCCATGGCTCTAGCTATGAGCCCACAGCTTTAGCTATAGCTGCAGAACCACAACTATAGCTGTAACTTTCTGACCTTCTAATTTCTTCCCAGATTTTCACAACTATAGCTCCAAAACCACAACTATGGCTGTGAAATTTTGTCTTCCTAAATTTTTTACGAAAAAAAAGAGAAATCATCATTAATTTTCTACTACTCTTCTATCTTTTAATATAAACTTAATTCTTCCTAATTAGAGTTAAATTATCATATATACATTTACAATTTATCCAAAAAGAGTACCAAAAGTTGAGTGTAATTGATGAATAAAAGACACTCAATAGAGACGTAACTTGTGCAGCTTTGTTATCCCGACTAGACCCTAGCAGTACATCCTTCTAGTTGAGAGAGTATGGGTAGCTCCCTACATGTACTCCTATACTACCTTAGGTGTGTTGTTTAGCAGCATACTAGTGATATGTGATATGTGACTAGTGCCACATTCATGCATTTGTGAGTTGAGTCAATGGCATCATTGCATAATGAGCGACTGTGTATGTGCTACTAATTTATGTATGACTTGAGTTATGCTTGATTAATGTGTGCTTTGTGTTGTGTTTTCTTATGATTTGTGTGTGTTACTTGACCGTTATTTTTACACCTTAACCTGAGTGAGATGTTTCTCACTCCCCTGTTTCATTTTGTATGTGTTTAAATTGTGTTGTAGGTGATCATCATCATGAGGATGTTGGTGATGAGGCTTATGTTTCAATTGGGTATGCTCTGATAGGATATGTGACATTAGGGCATAATTAGGCTTCTCAAATTTAAGATGACTCTAAGGTTATGGTTTTGTCTGTAGAAATTTGATTGGAAACTTATTATACCTACCAGGTCAGATTTGATATTTAGTGGAAATCTACTTAAAAAAATTTTGTTAATTCAAATTCTTTATACAGCAGGCAAGATATGATGTATCTATCATGTATATGAAGAATAACGGTGACATTGACATGCAAAACTTCAAGGCTTTATAGTTGCAGATAGTGGTTGAACATGTTGTTCAATGATTCCAAGAGAACTTTATTTTATTTGGCAGTAATGTTTTCATGCTAATCAAAGAAGAGGTTATAGCTCAAACAACAGCTAAAGTTGAATTTGTTTCACCAAAGAAGAGAGCAAGCTATAAGCAATTTGGCTAGAACAATGACGGAAAATTTGTGGGGGGGGGGGGAACTAGTTAATTGAATATACTATTATTTAGATTGATAACAAATCACCCATGTATTGAAAGACACGGTTAAATGGATGTAATGACTGATTCCAGTCACCATCAACAATATACAAGAACGCGCACGATGTTTTATTAATGTAATGGTTCCGAGAACCAATGTTGAAGACCGTACAAACACATTTTGAAGAGACAAACAGAAGGTATAGTGGTCCCTCCGAAAACAAGCAACAAAAACATATAGTCTAATAATGAAATAATTTTTACAAATGCTGAACGAAGCTAATTTTTACAGAGCAAAATGAAAGCTTAAATAAATAAAAGTATAAAAACTGAGCAGAATGAAACAAAGCAGCAAAGCCATAAAATACCTAATAGAAGGATGTGTGGTGGCCGGCGAGGGACTGTTGGAATGATTTAACACAGCTGGAGGTGTGGTGGCCGGCGAGGGACTGTTGGAACGATTTAACACAAAAGGAGGTGTGGTGGCCGGGTGAGGGACTGTTAGAACAGTTTAACGAAGAAGGAGTTGTGGTGGCGGCGAGGGAGTGTTGGATTTGTTTAACAGAGAAGAGGAGTCTGCTAGGGCAAGAGGAAGGTTCAAAACAAATTTGTGTATCACAAAACCAAGTTATAAAAATAAAAATTAATTAATTTTTTATGAGCATTATTTTTAATTTTAGTTTCTGCACTGTTTATTTAAAATAAATAAATAAATAAATATTTATTTTAAAATTTAATTTGAATCAAACATGTTATTATTAAATTATAATAAATTTTTTAATATTAAATTTAGTATATATTAAAATTAATTAAATATTTATATTTAAGAAATTACAGATTTTAGATATATATTTTAAATTTTTTATTTTATTAAATTAATTAAAAATTAATTATATTTTATTACTTTTTAATAAAGTGAGTGAATGATAATGAATTAATTAAAATTTTAAAATATAGTTTTTTAAAAAATAATTTTTTGGTCAATACAGTGACTAAAAAATATTATAATAAATAATGAAATTAAATAAATTAAATCTTATAATAGTTATTTTTTTCACAATGCTAAATTAAATATTCTAATTATTTTATAATAAATTAAAATAAAAATATAATAAAATATGTTAACTGATATGTCAAATAAATACATTAAAATATTATAATCAAAAGAAATTTAATATTAAATTAAAATATTATATAAATCATAACTAAAATTACAATAAATTTTTTGATATTAAATTTATTATATATTAAAATTAATTACAGATTTGTATCAAAGAAATTATTACAAATTTTAGATTTTATTAATTATGTTTTGTGGACATTATCTTTTTATAGTTATTTTAATGACTTTTATAGAATGTTTTAAAGATTTTTAATAATTATTCGTATTTTAATAATGAATATTTATAAAAATTAATTTTTATAATATTTTGATTTTTAAGTAGCCCAGAACGGACCGTTCTCAAACTAGAACGACCCGTTCTACACTAGTAAAATAGCCTATTAAAACTAATGCGGAACGGCCCATTCTAACACATAAATTTATGATCAGTACGCAAATACAGAACGACCCGTTCCCAAAGTGGAACGTGCCGTTCTAAAATACTAAAATAGTCTATTAAAACTAAAGTGAAACGGGTCGTTCTAACACATGAATTTATGATCACTACGCGAATACAGTACGCCCCACTCCACTTTGAGAACGGGCCATTCCAGACATGACTGTTGTACCTTAAAATGTGATTCCGGAACGGGTCGTTCTGGTTTCAGAATAGGCCGTTTTGGATATACACGGTTCTTTTGTTATTTTTCTTATATTTAAATATAAATGTATAATTTTAATATCTCTATGGTTCATGAATTTATGGAATGGTGTGTTTGGATGAGGAATTTATATAGAGTAATTCATTTATTTGAAGAATTTCAATTTTCTTGAGGTGAAATGCTTTGTTTGGATGAGGAATTTACAAAGAATTTGAAATCCAAGCATTTGTAAAATTCCTTAAAATAGTAGAATTTCAAATTCTCCCACTTTAAATTTTATCTTATTTCATATATGTTTTTCTTATTTCACCTATATATTTTATCTTATCTCTTCATTCTTTTAATTATTAGATATTCAAAAATATTTTTAAAATTATTAAATATTATTTTATATTAATTTTTAAAATTATTAAATATTATCTAATATTAATTTTTAAAATTATTAAATATTTAAAAATGGATTAATATTTATTTTTATAAAATTTAATTTAAAAATCTCAACATATAAATATATTTTTAAAATCAATTTTACTATTATGGAATCAAATTATCATATTCAACCTAACAATTTAAAAGTTAAGAAATTTGAATTGATCGACTCATCCAAACAAAATATTTTAAGAATGATAGAAATTAAAATCAAAGTAATTTAAATACCAAGAATTTAAAGTTTCTTGAATTTGTAAAATTCCTAATCCAAACATATTATAAGGGAATGCAATTGTAAGAGACAATTATATGAGTAAGATGTTTATTGTATGGATTAGAGTACTCCGTGGGTTCTTAAGAGAACCCTGAGAGAAACAAACAAACTATGCAAGTTTATATTTTGCTTTTTGATTGTTTTGTTGTATTTCTTGTTGCATGAGATGTATGAATATCTATTTAATTCCACAAATACATGAGTTTTGATTTGACTTAAACATGTTTGGTATTTCAATTATGACAAAAATTATGTTATTCAATTTTTTTTATTTGTGTTATGGTATGTGGGGTAGAGGGTGTCACACAAATGATATATATTTATTATTAATAAATACATAATATATATATATATATATATATATATTATATTTTTATAATATTATTCATAAATTAATATCAATAATATTATTAGTATATTTATAGATAAACTAATAATTTGATAAATATAACTTATTATATATTAATATACTTTTACAAAAATATAAATATACATATCTTATCTACTATATTTATATTTTTGTAAAAGTATATTAATATATACTAAGTTATATTTATCAAATTATCAATTTATCGATAAATATACTAAAAATATTATTGATATTAATTTATTAGCAATAATAAATTATTAATAATATATAAATTTTATTTATTTAGTAATAATAAATATATATCATTTGTTACATTAATAAAAATTATAGTATATGTTAACTTAAATAAGCAAATAATTGTATAATTTTAAATTATTATATATATATATATATATTTATTTATTAAAATTTTAAAATTATTAAATTTTTAATGGGAGAGATTCAAATTGCACAATTATGATATTTGAGGGACTAAAATTGTTCAATTAAAAATTAAAGGACTAAAATGGCACAATTACAATTCTGTAGGGACTAAAATTATCCAATTAAAATCCAATGGATCAAAATTGCACAATTATAATACTTGAGGGATCAAAAATGTAATTAAGCCAAAATTAAATTAGTAGTCTTTTTTTATTTTAATTTCACAAGTCTTTTTTTTAAATATTTTTAATGAAGGTCTTAATTTCTTATGCTCAAAATTGACAATTTTTTATTTAATTAAATGAATTTCATAATTTTTCAGTCCTTTAATGAAATAAAATATTTTTAATTTTAATATTTTTTTAAAAATTAACATATTTTCTTTAATTATGCATAATTCTTAAATATAAAATTTTCATAAATAAAATTTAATATTTTGAGAGGGAACAATTCGTCACAAATTTTTTCACAAAATATTTTAACCTATTTGTGACGGAATTTTGAGAAGGAACAATCCGTCACTAAATTTTTTCTTTTTAGTGACGAAATTTGTAACGGATTTTTTAGAGATGAAGTTCATTTCGTCTCAAAATCCGTCACAAACATTCTTTTCTATTTAGTGATGAAATTTGTGACGGATTTTTAGAGACGAAAAATTTTTCGTCACAAAATCCGTCACAATTTTTTTTTTTTATTTAGTGACAAAATTTGTGACGGATTTTTAAAGACGGAATATATTTCGTCACAAAATCCGTCACAAAAATCAATAAATTCTAGTCCATCATAAAACTTAAAATTCCCTCACAAAATGCGTCACTATTAGCGATGCTATTTTTTCCGTCACAAAATTCATCACAAATATTAATTTTTTTAGTAGTAATTAGATGAATTATAATAGATCGAATAAAAAATTTATTAATCTATTAAAATTTATTAAAAGTTTACATAAAAGCCCAACATATTTAAAACAAAAAAATCATTTAATTTTTTCATGGATAGATATTCAATTCATAAATGTAATGTTTTAATTAAATGATTTTTTAAAAAATATTTTATTTCTCTTTCTTTTCTTTATAAGTCATTGCATTTATATATAGTCTTTTAAAATTTACAAGTCTTTTTTACGTCAAAATAATCTTTTAAAATATCAATTTAATAAATACCTCATATTATAATTTAATGTATTTTGAAAAAAATAATAGATAAATAATTAATTATCTATAAAATTAAATGAATAAATTGAATTCAATTTGTTCTTTATTTTTATTATAATAAATTAATTGAATGAATTTACATTCTCATGATGAACAAATAAATTGATTTATCACTCATAACTTTTTATACATTTCTTTATATATGGGTCACATTCACATACAAGTAAGAGTATTAATCGCAATGATTATTTATATAAAGAAATTCTTTTATGTTATTTCTCATCATTTTCAAATATATATATATATATATATATATATATATATATATATATATATATATATATATATATATATATATAGCTATTGTCCTTAAATGACCCTTGGTTAAAAGACAATGGATTATAATGATTGGATTATAATGATAGGTAAGAAAAAATAAAGAGATTAGTTCTTACGACACTAGGTCCTTTGAATTATTTATTTTTTTTTTTTTTTATCTTTCTGTTATTAGGTTTTTTAAGTTTAACTTACCTTTTTTCTATCTCTAAATTTTTCAATAATTCTTCTTCCTTTTTCCTTCTTATAAAAAATTATCTTTTAAAGGAACCTTACCCAAAAGTAGATTTATCAAAATTAAACCATATATATAATAAAGAAAGAACTTCATAAAGAACATTTTATACAAACTTGTCCCTAAGTATCTAGGGTCTTATTTTTAAATGCCCCATATTTTCAAACGTTCAAGTAACACTCAATACCAAAAAAAAAATAGTATGAATAACAATATAGGAAATAGAAATTGTCTCTATCTCTTAAGATTCACTCTATCACTTCTTATATAGAGATAAAGAAACATTAGTTCTCCTTCCAATGACATTCCATAATTTTTTTTAAGATGAATGATACAATCATATGAAGCTTTGCCACATACAACATTAAAACTATTAAAAAAAATGTAATAAATTTTTAAATATAATAAGCTTGACTTAGAGAGAAAATTATTTTCAGTTTTTCGTATTTTAATACCTAAAATCTCACAAATTTCTCTCAAGTCTTTCATATGAAATTAGAAATTAAAACCTCTTTAATTTTCTTTTATTGATCCATCATTCCTATATTTTCTTTAACAAATCATTTCATCTCATAATCACTTTTTATTCTATTTTTTACTTAATAACAAAACAATCTATAAAATAACAACAATTTTACACTTTCACTCATAATTTTAATTCTCTTGAAAGGCTACTCAACATATAAATAAAACCTCTTAAAAAAAGCCCCATTATTAGTTTCCCAATAATGACAAAATTGAAAAAGAAAAATTAAGGGAGAAAAAACATACCTCCATGCTCAATTTTTTTAATTTAAAAGTTAATCACATATCCAATTAATAGTCAATTAATAATCAATTAATAGTCACTGCTTCCAATAGTAATTAACCATATTTGAAATTAAAACTCTAGGTAATCTTGTGAATAAAACAATTGATTATAATTGTTCCTCAACTTTTAGTTGGAGTCATTTTCAAAAGATAAACCATAATCACTTAGTTGTCAAACCCAATACCTCCACCAAGAGTTGCCACTAATAATGCCATTAAATTTAATCAATTTTAATTAACTCATGTGTACAAATTTAGTGTCACCTTAATTGCAATTCAATTTAAGTACCATGAATTATTATTATGATATTAAAAAACATAACATTGAGCTTTATACCGCAACGTCTCAAAACATTTCAATCCAAAAAATAAGTTAGACATGGTTCAACACTCAAATTCTCAAAATTAGCCACAAAGTCCTAAAAATTAATAAAATTAATTGATTTATTAGGTTATCACAAATTGACAACAAATTAGCATGTAAAAATGCTACTTGACTAAAGAAATCAACTAAATTCACGAAAGGTAGTAACTTTGTTTTTTTAGGTTTTTCAAACTTCAAACATATAATATAATTTCACATTATAGCATGCTTCATTGACTCATTTAAAAGTCTTTAAAGAATTGTGAAGTGAATAACACAAATATGTACTATCTCAATAAAATAAAATAAACATGAATAAATTATTAAATGCTCAAATTCTTATAAGTAATAACAGCTTGTTTATATATAAAACCATATTCCCATATCAGTGAATACCTTTATTGCTGTAGTTTTCATGTGAGTCTTAGCTATAGTGCAAACTCTCGAGGGAAACTAATCAGGCAGATCATATCACTAACCTTGCTGAGGATAGATGCTGTTCTTGTGAATGAGAATCGGAGTCATGATCTAAGAGATATTAGGTTCGATTTCAAGGGTAATGATTTTGGTGCAATAGATATTAACACAGGTTCAGTTTAGAAACACTGTTTAGTTAATTTTTCCAATGAATAGAAATACATAGTTTTTAATGTATTTGTTTCTTTTTCTTCATACTACTCGGTATGTGTTAAAACGTCTATCTTTAAATTAGTGTGATATACTGATTAATATAAAATATATATATATATATATATATATATATATATATATATATTAGTAGAGGAAAATATAAAAAGTCCAATTAAAAATTATGATAATTGTAATTGTCGAAAAGGCACAGCCTTTGGACTAATTTAGCATAGAAGTTTTGTACGAAATACAAACAGCAGAATAGGAAGTATAATACAAGCATGAAAACATGGCAAGCACTGCACCGATACTAGAGCAGGAAACAGACATACATTGGAAACACACTTCTAAGCTGGAAGGTGACCTCCTCAGTTCGTTACCCATCAAGTGGTGGCTGTTTTTTCCACGAGCCCATGCCACCCCGTCAAAAGGATTCCCAATATTGAAACGTAGAGTGCAGTGCGTGACATAGCAGATCTGATGAGCATCAGAATCGCCCAAAACATAAGCATGGTCCTCTGCAAGCGAGAGAATGGTGCACCAACCGCAATCATTGCAGTAACAGCACAAACAAACACAGTGAAACCGAGCAGCTGGAGCAAAGAGGACCAACCACGTCCTAGCTGAAGCTGGAAAACTGATAACTGGCTGCATGTATCGGAGATAATCCAATAAAGCACAATGGCAGCTATCAAAAAAGACGATAAACGTTGCACTATATTCTTGCGTTTCCTCATGCTCAAGGTTTCCCCGTCATACATGTTTAGATCAAAAAGTTGGGAAGTCATTTTACCAGAAGAATCCAACGCCACCTTAGTGTAATCAAGGGTTTTCTTGCGTTTATCCGGGCTGAACATTTCCCCACAATCCGCAGCCTTGAAGAAATCAATTAGATTTAATCTTTGGAGAACATTTGAGTTTATATATCCACTTAATTAAATCCATCAATTATAATAAAAATAAATAAATAATACATCTCATCCAATTCATTCATTTAATTTTATAAATATTTAATAATTCATCTTATATTTTTCAAAATTTATTGAATTATTCTTTTTTTTTCTCCTTTCTCGTCATTCTTGCTTCTTTCTCTTTTTTTTTCTGCCATATGTTCTTTTTATTTATATTTCTTATTTATTTCTTCTTTTTTTTTGTCTCATATTTTTTTTCTTTTTTTTTTCTCTCTCTCGTCATTCTTGCTTCTTTCTCTTTTTTTTTTCTGCATCATTTTCTTTTTATTTATCTTTCTTATTTATTTTTTCTTCTTTTTTGTCTCTTTTTTTTTTGTCTCTCCTTTCTCGTCTTTCTTATTTCTCTTTCTCTTCTCTCTCTTTCTTTTCTATTTCTTTTCTCTTTATCATTTTATTCATCTCTTTCTCATTATTTAAAAATACTAAATAAAATTACATGATTTTTTTTTGCGAAAAACATTATTATAGTGAATTTTCAATTGAATTAGTTGATAAATATTCACCTTCAGCATTACTAGTTAATAAATGAAGACTATAATTTTAAACATATTATTCAAACTCAAGTACATGAAAGAGAATATATTAATCCATAAGAGACTAATATAACTTTATGTATGTGAATAAATAGATTAGATGTTTAAGTTAACTTTTAATAGATCTAAATAAATTATTATATTGTTTTTATCTGATTCGTCTAAAAATTTATATCATTTGCCACACTCCTAGATAATTCACATGTCAATAACTGTATCTACTTACCTTCAAGCTCAGCAGGCTGGAGCCAATGGCACCCCCATAGCTTTTAAAATTAGGCATTTTTTCCTGCTTGTCGGCTAGTTCTTTAAAATAGCTTTCCCCTTGTTTCGACACAACTATTCCCTGAGGCATGAGAAGAAGTAGTCATACACATATACCTTCAATTGAATCCTTACAAATTAACAGCATGAAGAAGAACCATTCACAAAGCAACAATTTAACCAACTTACCCAGAACATCAAATTGCTACGAGCATTATCCACATCGCATCCAACAATGTGTATTCTTTCCTTCCCAGCTTCATCAATATGCTCCTCTCTTGCCCATTTTCCAAACGAATAATTCACCTGAGGAATGGGAAGAAGTGGCAATACACATCATACATGTTTAGATCACAAAGTCGGGGAGTAATTTTGCTTGAAAAACAAACGTCACCTTAGCCTTAGTGTAAGCATCGCTATCCTCGGTTTTCCCATAAACATACAACGGTGGGGAAGTCATTTTCTGAAGAGATCTTTCCGGCTCTCGAATCAACTACATTTGAGTTTATATATCCTCTTGATTAAATGATAACATAAATCAGAAAGCAAAACAACAGCAAAGACAATAATCTTACCAAGCCTTCCCAAAAATAATTTATGGGTTCGTATGTTTTTTGAATCCATGTTGCCGACGGAAAAAGGTCACAATACTGCTCAGGCATAATAAGAATAAGAAGCAGTAAACATGATGTACCTTCAACTAATTATATAAATCAGGGCAGCAAGTTATGATTTTGTATCCAAAACATTGAAAAATATATTTTCTACCAAATATTAAATTAGTTTAAAAAAATTGGTATTTCTGTGGCCTCAATTTTCTACTAAATCACCTTAATCTAGAAGAACATAATAGAGATAGAGAATGAGAAGAAGTATCCTCTTGATTAAATGATAACATAAATCAGAAAGCAAAACAACAGCAAAGACAATAATCTTACCGAGCTTTTCAAAATATAATTTATGGGTTCGTATGTTTCTTGAATCCATGTTTCCGACGGCAAAAGGGCACGATACTGCTCAGGCATAATAAGAATAAGTAGTAAACATGATGTACCTTCAACTAATTATATAAATCAGGGCAGCAAGTTATGATTTTGTATCCAAAACATTGAAAAATATATTTCTACCAAATATTAAATTAGTTTTAAAAAATTGGTATTTCTGTGGCCTCAATTTTCTACTAAATCACCTTAATCTAGAAGAACATAATAGAGATAGAGAATGAGAAATTGAAAAGAGAAGGTGCAAGAACAATATTTAACTATTTTAGTGAACAATATTTGATCAAGTGAGAAAGCAAAAGAAGAGCATCAAGAATAATAACTGGAAAAGCAATAACCTAACCAACTTACACAGGACTTCCAGTAGTCGTAGTCAATTTTGCCGAATCTTAAAGTGGGTGTTGTTTTCTTCCCAGCTTCATCAATATACGCGTCCCTTGTTGGTTCTTCAAGAAAGCTTGCAGTTGATTCAAGGTTTGCCATTGCTTTAAATATCTGAGGCATGAGAAGAAGTGGTAATACGTATATACAATCCAAGCCAGGCAATGAGAGCAGGGAGCTATCATTTTATATACAAAACATTTAAAAAAAAAAAAAAAAAAAAACCTAGACTTGAGAAATTGGGGACGGAACTAATATTACCTGTTCCTCCTCAAAACCGGCCATCCAAGAGATATGAGAGAAAGGTATTGAATTTGCGCAATGTTATGAGCTAAAGAAACTCGTTAACCTGGAGTCTAGAGAAAAGTCTGCAAGTGCGAAAGTAAAGCTGAATAGTTATTTTATTGATAAAAGGGGTTCACTTTAACTAAAGCAAAGAGATACAGATCGGAAACTTAAATCTAAATTTATGGACGTCTGATCTTCATTTAACGGTTGCGATTAGCCAAAAGAGTATAGACACAGGCCCCTCATTGGTCCCCACCTGGAAAGTGGAAACCGAAAGTAATTATACTCGGTGCGTGAATTATGGAGGACTTACCCAGTGTCTCTCTCTAACTTGTTTTTATTGTTCCGTCTCCTCTCTCTCCGTCTTTGAACTTTTTTGGTCTGTGCTGTTACTGCTGTAACATGAAGTCCGATGAGGAAACGCCGATAACCCCTGCAGAACAGGACTACCCAAACACACAGGTACTTTGCGATTGCTTTGCTCACGTTCATATTCTCCGCGATTGAAACATAATTTTCTCTAATGCTTGCAGATACTGCCTCACAAGACACCCAATTTTGTAAGTAATGAAAGCCTATGGCCCAATCATACTACCTCTTTATTTTAGCATCTTAGTAAATTCATTACTCTATGAAGCTTTTTTTTTTTTTTTTAGTCATTGAAACAGGACCAATTTTACTTTCACTTGCTTCTCTCTTTTTGTGTCTAATGACGGGTGGTTTTCTACACTTGAGCTAACTATTTTGAGGTTCAAACAGTGTTCTGTCGCAATGGAAATAGAAGAGCTGGAAAAACGACCTAATTTTCTACTACAACCAGAATACAAGGTGACTATTTTCATCTTTCATTACCCTGTAAAATTGCTCTGTTGAACTCGAGTTTGGAGTTAAACGAATGAAACTGTGAAAATTATTCTTATTATTATTGAATTGATATGAATGTATACATGTATTTATAGCAAGTTTCTAACCGAAACTGACTTACTAACTAACTCATTGCTACTTATGCTATTTAAGGCAGAACAGCAAGCCATTGTTAGAAGGAATTGCCCACAGTTGTTCAGACTGTAACAACTCTAATGGGCAATAATATCTTGTTTTAGTATACTGTTGATAAGATAACTGTATTCTTGCATGGGGTGGGATCTGCTATTTACATGTTTATGTTAAGGTTCCTGTTTTGGGTGTTAACATCTATGGTCTTGGACCAGTCCAATGCTTGGTGGCCATGGCTGTCTGAATCATTGCCTTTAGGGCTTGGTTCCTCCGATACCAAGAAAGAAATTTAGGGGAATAAATCCCCTAAATTTATATTCATTCATCTCTTGAATGTTTACATGTATATATACTCACAATTGACGAGAGCAGCAAAGCTAACTCCTAGAGTTAAGGGATGTTTACATTAGTTGTGATAACATGATCCTATCTAAGGTGGTTTTGATAACAATATTATCTAGTACAGCTGCACTATCTGTTGAGCTAACAGAACTTAATATTATCTTCTTAACAGAAGCTTGTAGGCTCATTCCTTAATTGCCACCCTCAAACGAGTAGGTGGTACTAAGTTGGTTGAACTGAGAGTGTGTAAGAGCCTTGGTAAAACAATTTGAAATTTGATCGACAGAAGGTACATAAGCTATAGAGACTTGATTGTGCAGAACCTGATCTCTAATGTAGTGAACACCAAATTCAATATTTTGATCTTGCATGCAGTATTGGATTGGAAGCCAAGGCTTTAGCACTCAAATTGTCACACCATAAGACTGGTGTCCTTGGCAAAGGCAGCTGAATTTCTTATAGCAGGGACTTGATCCCAGTAATTTCTGCAGCCAGGTCTGCCATTGCCCTGTATTCTGATTCTGTGCTTGATCTAGACATTGCTCTTTGCTTCCTTGAAGACCAACTTACGAGTTTCACGCAAGAAAACACAATTACCAACAACTAACTTCCTATCATCCAAATTATTTGCCCAGTTAGCATCAGAAAATCCAATCAAGTCTAGATCAGTTGAGGGTTTGATGTGAAGTGAGAGTGTGATTGTTCCTTGAAAATATCCAAGTGTCCTTTTCATGCCTTGCCAATGCTGGAAAGTTGGGGAGATCGTATATTGACTTAACTAATCGACTGAATAGGCAATGTCTGATCTCATATTTGTTAAATATTGAAGTGCTCCAATTGCCTTTCGAAATAGAGATCAATTCTCCCTCCACTGTAAATTGCTTTCCAGTAACCATAGGTGTTGGATAAGGAGATGCATTCTCCATATTAAATATCTTTAATACGTCAGTAATATACCTGATATGTTTTAGATGCATGCCACTTGGGTCTCTACTGATTTCTATTCCAAGAAAATAGTGCAAATCTTCAAGATCCTTTAAGGCAAACTGCAGGTTCAGTTTCTTGACAAAGCTCCTTACAAAGGTGGAATTGCTCCCATTCACTATAATATCGTTGACGTAGATGAGCAGGAATGTGACATGATTTTTCTCTGTAAGGTAAAACAGAGATGAATCACTTTTAGTATTGTGAAATCCCCAACAGAGCAAGGCTGTTTTGAGCTTATCAGACCATGCACTTGCAGCCTGTTTTAGTCCATAGATTGCTTTTGTCAACTTGCACACATTTTCTGGTTAGGCATGTAGCCATTTAGGAAAGCATTAGTAATGTCCATCTGTCAAACCTCTCAATTAAGATGAACAGCAATTGACAAAATAATTCTCACTGTGCTTGCCTTGACAGCGGGACTAAATGTTTCCTCATAGTCCAAGCCTGCTGTTTGCTGAAATCCTTTGGCAACTAGTTGTGCCTTTGCTGAAATCCTTTGGCAACTAGTTGTGCCTTCTTCCTTTCTATTGTACCATCTGCATTGTACTTGGTCTTGAAGACCAATTTTGAGTCTTTGATTTTCTGCTGACCCTTATAAGACACTAAAGTCAAAGTTTCATTAGACATGAGTGTCTTGAATTCAGATTCCATAGCTCTCCTCCATTCTGTATCTTGTAATTCTTCTTGTACTGTCTCGGGCTCTTTGTCATCAATTTGCTTCTCAACTGTTAATCCTAACTCCAAAATGTCTCTATGTTTTCTTTCTACTCATCCATTTTGAGCAGAGGTGTAATTACAAGACAGCCTTAGTTGGATTCCTGAATCTTGGGCCAGTTTGTGAAAATTTCTATATTCTCTCCCTCCATCAAATTGCAAGATCTTATTTCTTTTATTGAATTGATTTTCAACCAAGATTTAAATTGAATAAATGCATTCAAGACTTCAGACTTTTGTTTCAAAGGATAAATCCAAGTATATCTACTAAAGTCATCAATAAAATATTGTATTTAAAGCCAGAAGATGAGTTTATTGCTGCAGGATCTCAAACATCTGTGTGAATTAAGTCCAGGGGTTCCTGTGCTCGAGAAACAGAAACTCTTAAAGTTAAAAAATGAGACTTTCCAAATTGACATGCTTCACAAAAAGAAAAATCATCATCAGATGGGATTTTGACATTGCAACTATTTAAGGCATTGCAACTCTTTAAGACTTCCCTATCACCTTGTCATTCACAAAACAAACATTCTCGTGAAATTCAGCATAAATATCATAGTCAGCAGTAAGTATTGAATTCTTAACAAAGTTTTGGTAATTCTATGCACATATAAGACTTCATGTAAGTTTAAAGGCCTTTGATTGATATTAAGAGTGTGGAACCAGATCCAATAATTTTAAGTCTTTCACCATTACCTACTACAAGATTGCTCTTACCATGATGATTAGAAACTTCTTGAAACCAGTCAGAGTCATGAGTGACATGATTGCTGGCTCCAATATCAAAATACCAACTTGAATCTCTAAAGGAATCTGGATCAGCAATAAATCACTGTAATTCTGATTTCGAAGCATCTCATGTTTGTTTCCTTCAGGGGATCACCCATGTAGGTCTTTGTCGAATCTATAGAAGCAATGTGAGGCCATATGTCCAATGTTCCTACATACTTGACACACCAGTTTGTCTCTATTAGATCTGCCTCTTCCTCCTCTTGATCCTCTGAACGTGCCTTTCCAGTTGTTGTGATTAGATTGCTTGATCTAGTAGCCACATTAGCAGAAGCATTGATAATGAGATTTGAAAAAATGCTTAGATGTTTCTATTCTATTTTCAAACTCCAAAAGTGGAGCCTGCGGATCAACCCAAGTCATGTTTTCTTTGTTAGATAATAGAACAACAATTAGGCTATACAGCGAGAATTTGTATCATCAGATCAGAAGTTGAGATTGAGCTCCCTGCGAGTTCAATTTTGTCTGCCAAGGTTTTCATCTTGATCAAATATTCCTCCATCTTCAATGATCCCTTGCGAGATCTGTAAAATTCAGTCTTCAATAGGGTGACTGGAGACTTGGTGTAAACACCAGCTAGGCTTTGAGCTTCATCCCAATGCTCTTGCAGTTTCGCAATTCAGTGTAGTAGTTGTTTTGCTGCGTATACTGTCATGGCATTGACAGCCACCTAAGAAGTTGTTGATCACTGGTTTGTCATTCTTCATTGGCAGTATTGGTCTTCTTGTTGGAACCTTCAGAGATAAATTGTTCAGGAAACTTCTTTGTCCCAATAATGAAGCCATGGAACTTGCTCCCTCTAATCAGTGGCAAGGCAAGGGACTTTCATAATAGGTATTTGTCTCTGTCCAACTTGACAGAAACAGTTGAAGGGAGATCATTCCTTTGAGAGGGGTTAGCATTGGAGGCCAAGGCTTACTGAATTGTTACCTTTAGGGCTTGGTTGCTCTGATACCAAGAAAGAATTTATATTCATTCATTTCTTGAATCTTTACATCTGATGAGATGATCTTATGATATTTATGGTGGTTTTGATAACAATATTATCAAGTACAGCTGCAGTATCTGTTGGGATAACAGAATATTAACTTCTTAACAGAAGCTTGTAGGCTCATTCTTAACTCTCAAAAATATTTTACTCTGACTTGCTTCTGTGTTTTGTATCTGATAATTAAATAACAATAACTATTACTAAAATAGTTGTCTGAATCAAAATAGTAGAAAATTTTTAATCTCGGGTGCTTCTCCCCTCTTCTGGAGGTAACTTTTTTGAAGTTTGCAAACAGATGTCTACTAGAGAAAGAAAAAAACTGCGTTTTGAAGACATAGAAGAAAAAAAAATTCTAGGAATTGATGTGACGGTGGTGTGTAATTTTCTTCTTTCTATGTACTGTAAGATTGCCCTATTTGATCAAGTTTTTTGCTTTTGTCAGGCACGTACTAAAAATATTTACATGAATCCCCCACCGTTGAGCTTCTGGAAAGTTGTTCCTTTCATAATGGCAAGTGTATTGAGTATTACTCCTTATGCTCGATGGGTTTTGATTGGGTTGGGTTTTGCTTTCCTAAAATATCAAGCGGATAAGTTGATCGCTCAATTCGGTTTGAAATTGGGAAATACCAATGATGGATCAACACCAGTACTGCTGAACTTCGAGGAAGCATATGATGAGTTCATTCAAGAGATTATAGATGTGACTACGATCATGGTTTGCTATCCGCTGATTTTGTTGTTAATCTGTCCACTAGAACCTGTATATCAGGTTATTTTCTTGCTAAAGTTGATTTTCGGAGCACTCTATTATACTCCAACTTTGGTAGCCAAGGCATCTGGGATTAGTGTGACTTGTGGCTTGTTCAACCTATCTCTCATTTGGTTTACAACCTTGGCGGCTCTTGTCCTATCTCTCATCATTGATTTCTTCGTATTGTTGGTGATTTACCTTAACAAGCGTTATGCGTGTGCATGTGTAACTGCTGGGAGACCTAAAATGGAAGAACGGGAAGATGATATGGAAAATTTTCTGGTTAACGTCAATGTGCAGCAATAGTTTAATTATTGGTTAAGCTTTTAGACAAGGTCATTTCACATTGATGTATTTTCAAACTGTTTGTTTGCTTGATATCATGCATGTTTGGACCGTTGTCTGGATTTAATTTCGAATTAATCTGAGTTTATATTTAATGAACTTGATTTTGAGTAAATATCAATTTAAAATAACGTGATTTTTGTTTAGATTATTGGCATCGTATGTGTAAAGGAACATGTTGGTCAAGACGAATTCGTAGTGACCTCAATTTTTACAATCTCCCACTGCTTTTGATTTCAGTCAAATGATTTGATTTTATATTTTTCATTTAAATTCAACCAAAAAGGATTTCAAACACCCGTTTTGCGTGGTACTTGAGCAATGAGCATGCTGGTTTGTAAGTAGATTGTTCATGAATTGTGTGAACAACTCCACCGATTTGTCTCCTTTGCCTAGTCACTTTTTAGACTCAACTATATATATATATATCGACTTGGTGGAACTGGTTAATAAATTTTCAATGATTTTTATTCTATTTTTTAATTCATAAAAGTTATAAAATATAAAACTTATTCGTACCGAATTCAAAACAAGACTAAACTATATTTATCTATAACTAAATTCAACTAAGTTATAAAAAAAATAAATAAATAGTATATTATAAAAGAAGGTTATGTCACTTAATTAGATGCAATTGTCAACTAATATTGTTCACTTTTTAGTACTTGATTAGGGATTTATTTTTTTTGACCTTATACCTTATTCGTCAACCACTTATGATAATTATGATTTGACCTCCACCATCCTATTTCAACTAAAAAACATAAAGGAGACAACTTAAAATAACTTCTAAAAATTCATAACAAAAAAACATTTCAAATTTTGAAGGTTAACTTGACAATACCTACAAACAAGACATAAACAAACCATAAGTAAAATTTTGCCATCTTGCTTAAACATGCTGAAACATCGACCCTATAATTATCTAAATTATACTTTATGAGAAAGAATGTTCTTAATAATGTTAACAAGCCGCTTACCAAAAAAATTAAATATACTAAATAAAGTAATTATATTTTTATCGGTACTTGCATCCATAAAAAAAAACAAAATAATCCTAAAATCTTATTTCATTACAATACATGTACATGTATCTATTTCTTTATAATTATTTCTTTTTTGCATCATAAAATTAAAGGTATAGTGTTTTTTGTGAGAAAGTTGTAACACCCTAGTTTTCATACCTTATAACAAGGGAATGGACTTCTATTATCAAAGAAAGAAGCTCCCAAAGCATGAGAACAACATGTTATGACATCAGAAGGCCCAAAGCCCAATAAGGGTGTTTTAGTAGCCTAGAACGAGTTGTTCTCAAAACGGAACTGACCATTCCCAAAACTGGAATGGGACGTTTCCAAACTGGAACAGGTCATTCCAAACTACTAAAAAGACCTATAACCCTAGTTGGGAGCGGGTCGTTCTGGTTTAAGAACGGGTCATTCCAGATGCGAATTTAACACATGATGAAAGGATCCAGAACGGGCTGTTCTGGCCACTTCTGGCATCTATAAATAGCAAACTCTGACACTGCTTCTAAATACACTCTCTGAAAATCAAGGAGAACCAAGAGAAGGAGATCAACTAGATTTTGCTCTAGCTTCATCTTCTGCTTATCCAGGTAAGGGAGGAGTAAGAAACCTTGCTCAAGGGTGTGGAAATAACTGTTGGGTAGCAGGATTGGCCCTTGCCTGATGTATGCCTATAGGAACAAACACTTTATGAAAGTTTTCTGTTTTGCTTTCTGATTGTTCTGTTGTATTCCTTGTTGGATGTGATGTATGAATATGTGATTAATTTTGAAAATAAATAAGTTTTTATATGAATTAGAGTGCTCTGTGAGTTCTTGTGGAAAACCCTACGAAGTAAAATTAGGGATATGATCTTTGCATGAATTTCGAGGCATTATATGTAAAATTGATGATAGATTCATGTTTTGGATAATAGTTAAAGTATTTTGAACAATTAAAATATTATATTAACTGGTTGGTTGTAAAAAATACGTGACATCATGAAGTTGAATCTATGGCCTTTATGCTTCGTATATTATGAATTGCGAATTGAATGGGTATGATGTTGGATAACTTCTTGGTATGATTTATGTCCTATTTTGATGTATATGACTACGAGAAGTTCCTTGTAAGAGACTATGTGAATATGAAGTGAGAATGTGAAAGGTGAACATATGATCTGTGATATGATATTAGGAAATAATGTGACATGAGATATGATGAGATGTGATAAGTGAAATGTTGAATCAATGAAATAGTGAATAGCTTGTTACATCACTAGTATGCGGCCTAACAAGCTATTCCAGGTGTACCTTAGGGCACCAGTGATGAAATGATTTAGGTGTACCAGGTGTACCTTGGGTCACCAGTGATGAAATGATTTATTCCAAGTGTACCGCTTAGGCCGCATACCAGTGATGTAACAAGCTATTACACGTGTACCTTGGGTCACCAGTGATGAAATGATTTATTCCAGTGATGAGAAATGTGAAACTTCCGTATGACACCACATGCATGCATTTATGAGTCGAGTCCATGACATCATTGCATGAAAAATGAGTGTTCATGTGATACTGATTGTGTATGTGTATTGTTTACATGTGATTTGTGCTTGTGACTTATGTTTGTTGTGTGTGTTATCTAACCTTATTTCTGCACATGAACGAGTGAGATGTTTCTCACTCCCTTGTTGTTCTTGTATGTGTTTAAATTGTGTTGCAAGTGATCATCAGCATAAGGATATTGGTGATGAGGCTTAGGCTTCAATTGGGAGTGCTCTGATAGGATATGTGACATCGGGGCATAGTTAGGCTTAGTTTGGGAATTTAGTTTCTTTCTTTTGTTTTGGAAAATCTTCAACTTTATTTTTTCTGTAATTTTCGCAAGTGAATTACAATTATGTTTACGAATGTAAATTCTCTACTCTCATGTTAGTGGAACCATGATTTTAATTCAAAAGATTTATTTACTCTAAGAATATGTTTTCATAATTATTGTATATGTATGTTGGGGTAGAAGGTGTCACAAAAATAACATTAACAAATCCATGTATAAACATCTCCAAATATTATCGAAGGTATAGAAATTATTATTTGATAAACATCTCTTAATATCAATTTGCTTTCACATACTTGATCATTTTAAACTGAATTTGATACATTCAATTAACAATAACAATTTAATACATTTAAGAAAGCACATGGTTTAAGAAATTCTCTTATAAAGAACCCATAAACACCTAGCTATCATTGAAAGAATATACTAAATTTAACTAATATTCAACTAGCGTATTTCATAGCATGGAAACTTACTCGATAAAGTGTAACTCATAACCAACATTAATTGTTAGACACTATTTTATTTTATAATTCATTAATTTTTTAATATATAATTGTATTAATTTTTTTATAATTTTAATTACATCATGTAAAAAAAGTTTATAACATCACATCATTAATGAATTATTTATACCAAATCAAACATAACATGTATTTCTGATTGAAAAAAGAAGTTGGTTAAATAATAAACTTATAATCTATTTCATGCATTAGAGTTAAAAAAAAATTTCAAAAAAAGGAGAAGTATTTCCAACCAATTATGTCCATTTCTCTATATTGTGACTTAAATAAATTAAAAATGTAATAAAATTAATTAAAGGTTGAATAATGGTAAGGAATATAAAAAAAATACTAACATTTTTCATTGATATATGTAGTATCGTCAATGTTGATATCAACGCATACAATTTACACGGATAATAGAAACTCAATTATAAAAACATTTGAACTGTTAAATGACAAAGGATGCAATTTGTAAATGATATCACCAAGTTACACTTAAAATGATCTTTAATAATATCCTTTAAATAAATCCAAGATCACATAAGAAAAAATTTAATAAAAATATAATAATATCTCATAAATGACCATTTTTGTTCTATATAGATAATTAGATTATTTTAAAAAATTATAATTTATAATTATTCAATAATATTATCAACAGATTATTTTAAAAATATATCTAAAATTTAAACAATATAAAAATAAAAAAATTACAAATATATTAAAAATACACAATTTATAACTATGATATAATATATAATATATCAATAATTTTAAATATTTTAAACAATACAAATATTTAAATGGATTTATTATTGTGATTAATAAATTTTTATTATCAAGCAAAATGTGGACTTGATAATTAATTTACTTCTAATTAAATAAAGAACACATCAATATTACAAAACAAAATTTAGTATTTTATTTTTAAAAAAACAATAAAAACAATTTAACTGTGTGAAGACTTTATAATTTTAATAATGTCTCTAATCAATAAATTTGTATAAAAATTTATAATATAAAAATATAAAATAATAATAAATTATTTCTTGAACCACATGTTAAACGAATCATATATTATAGTCTAATTCTAATTGACCACGTTTATAAATATTTTTAACAAAATATACGAATTTTAATTGGTGATTGATGAAATAAATGCCCTCTTATGCTCTACATTTATTAAAAACACTCATGGTTTGCATGAATCGAATCCAATAATACATGAAGGGAAGAGCAAAAAGAATAAAAGAAAGGACTTCAGATAAGATTTTTCTTTTATTCTTTAATTTTTTGTTTGGATGAAAATTTTTCAAAGAATTTGAAATCAAAATATTTCTGAAATTTTTTAAAATAGTAAAATTTTAAATTCTCAAAAAAAAAGTAAGAAATTGAAATTCTTTATTTTTTTTTCTTATCTCACCTATATATCTTTTATCTCTCTCCTATTTCTTAATTATTGAATATTTATTTCTAAAAATTATTTAATATTATCTAATATTAAATTTTTAAAATATTAAATATTTAAATATTAGCTAATATTTATTTTTATAAAATTTAATCTTAAAATCTCAATACACATACATACATATATATATATATATATATATATATATATATATATATATATATATATATATATGATATTCATTGATATGAGAATATGATTTTTATATCTAAACAACCTGTTGCTATTTATAAGAATTTCAACACTTAATAATTTATCCATATTTATTTTATTTTATTGAGCATATGTTGCTAATAATGTGAGTTCTTTATTTAATTATGGATAAAAGTCAAATATAGATGAACTCTTTAAGCAATTCTCTTATCATTAATATTAATATTGAGATAGTGCATATTTGTGTTATTCAATTTATAATCCTTTTTAAAATGGAGCATTATGAAACTATATGTTATATGTTTGTAGTTCACAAAACCTAAAAAAAGAAAGTTACTATCTTTCGTGAATTCAGTTGATTTCTTTTGTCAATCAGCAAGTTAAAAACCTTTCTGACCTATTAATTTGTTGTCAACTTGTGATAACCTAATAAAGCAAATAATTTTATTAATTTTTAAGACTTTGTGACTATTTTTGAGAATTTGAGTTTTGAACCTTGTATAACTTGTTTTTTGAATTGAAAATTTTTTAGACATTTCGGCATAAAGCTCAATGTTATGTGTTTTAATATTATAATAATAATTCATGGTGCTTAAATTGAATTGCAATTAACATGCCACTGAATTTGTATCGATGACAACCAAATCATTCCTCTTTTTTCCTTTAAATATTTTGTTTTTCATTTGTAAATGAATGAATCAAATAATTTTTTAAGTGAATTATAATGGATTGGATAAAAATAATTTATTAATCTATTTGAATTTATTAAAAATTACATAAAAACCCAACACATCTAAAGCAACAAAATTTATCCAATCTACTCATTAACAATTTTATTTATGCATAGATATTTAATCCATAAATATAATATTTTAAATTAAATAATTTTTATTTTAAAATATTTTATTTCTCCTTATTTTCTTTATAAGTCATCGTATTTTTATATAGTTCTTTTAAAATTTATAATACTATTTTATGTCAAAATAGCCTTTCAAAATATTAATTTAATAAATATTTCACATTGTAATCTAATAGATTTTGAAAAAGTAATGGATAAATCATCAATCATCCATAAAATTAAATGAATTAATTAAATTAAATTTATTATAATAAATAAATTAAATGAATTTAAGTTCTCATAAATTAAATTTTTTCAAGTTATTTCTTGTCGTTTACCCACACACATAATATGACTATTGACCTTAAATGACCTATATATTTAATATAGCTATTGCCCTTAAATGACCCTTGGATAGAAGACAATAGGTTATACAAAGGTTGACGTTGATAGGTAAGAAAAAACAAAAAAATTAGTTCTTAGTGTTGTTTAATAATGGGAGACACAACTATGAGCAACCTGAAACACTAAACAAACAAGTTAGAAAAATTTTCTCGAGGCGTGTGATGGTACTAACCTTAAGGACTTATCCACAGGATACACACAAGCTCTCCAGGATACAACAGGGTCGTCTCAAAGGTTTGAGGAGCAGAACTGGCAATCACAAAATCTGAGAACTCAGCGAGAAGGAAGAGAGAAAGGAATATTTCGGATGATAAAATAGTGTACCAGAGGGCTCTATTTATAGAGTCTCAAAAACCCTAAAAATCATGTGAAGCATCCGGCAATTAAGGAAAATTAATTCGAATAATTAAGGAAAATAAATCTAAATAATTAAAGAAACTTAATCCGGTAATTAAAGAAAATTAATCCAAAATTATAACGCTAAGATTTTAATGACAGAAACAAATTTGAATTTGAAATGTGAAAAACTGTCATTTTCAGATAAGGTTTCCTTAATTAATTAAAAATAATTTAATGTAATCAAAATAAAAATATTTCATTTTCACACACGCAGGGGGGAAAATCAACATATTTGAACTACAAAGGGCTCACAAGGCCCATTCTTACGTGCACGAGTCCACCACCCATTACTTGCCTCTTTGATGGCGTGAGCACTTTGATATATAAAGGCTCTACACTTGAGTGATTAAAGTAATGTGGGACTATTTTCTTTTAAAATATCATATATGTGCAACACTTAAGACACCAGGTCCTTTGAATTATTTATTCTTTTATCTCATCTTGTTGGGATACAAACAAGTCCCACATCGATAAAATAAGACAAGAAATAACAACTTATATAACACAAACATACTTCAATGATTGAGAGACCTTTTGGGTAATAACCAAAAGCAAAACTGTGAGGGCTTAAGCCCAAAGCGGACAATATCTCATCATTGTGGAGTTGTGTGTTTAATAACCTTATAAAAAATTAACCCTCATAAAATATCCCCTTAGACAAATATCATAAAATAACATCCAACTCTAGTAGCAGAGTCGCAAGGTTAGGTCCCTTGTTTGAAGGGATGATTGTTTGGATACAAACAAGTCCCACATCGATAAAATAAGACAAGAAATAACAACTTATATAACACAAACATACTTCAATGATTAAAAGACCTTTTGAGTAATGACCAAAAGCAAAACCTCAGCCGCAAGGTTAGGTCCCTTGTTCGAGAGGATGATTTGTTAGGATACAAACAAGTCCCACATCGATAAAATAAGACAAGAAATAATAACTTATATAACATAAACATACTTCAATGATTGAAAGGCTTTTTGGGTAATGACCAAAAGAAAAATCGTGAGGGCTTAAGCCCAAAGCGGCCAATATCAGTAGGTTTTTTAAGTTTAACTTACCCTCTTTCTATCCCCAAATTTTTCAATAATTCTTCTTCCCTATGTCCTCCTTAAAAAAAATATCTTTTAAGGAAACCTTACCCAAAAGTATATTTATCAAATCATATCTAAAATAAAAAAAATTTAAAAAAAAACTTCATGAAGAACATTTTATGCAAACTTGTTCCTAAGTATTTGGGGCATTAATTTTAAATGTCCCATATTTTCAAACATTCAAGTAACACTCAATACTTTTTTATTTATCTTTTCTTGTCATATTACATCATCAATCATATCATTTATTTATTTTTTTTCTCTTTTTATTTCTATTAAAATGTATAAAAATCTTTTTCCAAGTATTTAAAGAATAAGAAAATATAAAAATCATTTTTATTAATTAAAATCTTATGCACCTTAAGTTTTAGAAAAATCAAATGAAAGAATTTTTATAAAAATTGAATTGCATGAATTAATTTTAACTTGTTAAAAAAATTGACTCAGTTTATCTAATTTTTTCCTTATAAGTATTTATCAAGAAATTTCTCAAAACATTACTTAACCACCCTCAAGAATAGCACGAACAAAACTTTCTTGTAAAATTTAGTAATATGATTGATGATATAATGACTCGCTTAAAGTGTAAAATTTTGTAATATAATGCAGATAAATATAAGTTTTTTTCCTTTTGGAAAAAAAAAAAGCAAGCTTTTCATAATAGATAAACTTGAGGATAGTTACCATTTATTTTTTCATTGATCTCTAAGATAGTAGAAAAGTTTTAGTGGATGCATGACTCATCTATATGCCATACTAATGCTACGCTAATAAATACTAATGAGAATGTCTTTATCATAGATTCATTATACATGTAGTGCACTCTTTGCTCTTTTCCAATGTTGGAATGGAATTATGGAAAAGTGTTAAACTTTACTAGAGTATTTAGTTTTTATTTAATTTTATCTAAGTTAATAACTTTGTTGCTTTCATATTTTCTATTTTATAAACTTTAAAAAACTTAATGAAAATAATTTTTATAACTCATTAACCAAAGTATCTTCTCATGTGATTTTTAACATTTGAGGTGATATAAGTGAAAAGTTGTGTGAAGCTTGTAAAGTTGACTTTGAGAGCAAGAACTACACAATCCTAACAAGCCAATGCAAGGGACCCACATACCCACCCGATGTGTGCTGTAATGCTTTTAAGTAATTTGCATGTCCTTTCACTGATGAGATTAATGATGTCGCAACCGATTGCAGTTATGTGATGTTTAGCTACATAAACGTCTATGGCAAATACCTCCATGGCCTCTTTTCAAATGAGTGCAAAAAAGGTGTCCAAGGTCTTGATTGCACCCACATCAAACAAAGCGAAGACCATGCCTCTTCAAACTCCATCCATGTCACTCCTCTTCACTTTCTCTCACTTGTTGCTTTCCTTGGCTTCTTCTCCCATTTTTTCTGAAGGCTCCAATAATGTCAAAGTTGAAGACCCCCTTTATTAGTTCAATCGATTTTCTTGTTCAGGTTTTCCAAACATTTTGGGTGAGAACACACCCTTCATGTCATGCTATTGGGAAAAATTCAAGTCTCACATCGGCTAGAGATTAGACAATTAAATAGTATATAAATGGAAAGCAACCCTCACCTTACAAGCCGGTTTTGTAGGGTTGAGTTAGGCTTAATCCATTATTCTAAGATGGTATCAGAGCTATCTTAGATTCTTAAAAACGGGTCACCCACCATTCATTGATACATGCACCATGGGCATGAGGAGGTGTATTTCAAGTGGGGTGTGTATTGGGAAAAATTCAAGTCTCACATCGACTAGAGATTAGACAATTAAATAGTATATAAATGGAGAGCAACCCTCACCTTACAAGCCGGTTTTTTAGAGTTGAGTTAGGCTTAATCCATTATTCTAAGATAGAGTTTGTATATTTCAATCAAGGAAGCATATTACTATTACAGTTTTATGATTCTAATATTTTCCCTTTTTATTCTTGGACAATTCCTAGCATGTATCACATTTTTTTTATAAATATAATATAAATATTTTATTAATAATTTAAATATTTTTATTTTATATTAATAAAGATTGACTAATATTTATTTAATTATTTGATATGTTTTGGAATATAATATAAGAAGTTTTATTAAAGGTTTTATTTAATTAAATTAAGAGAGAAAAAAGTTAATAACTAAGCTTAAGTGTTTTATCTAAAGGGTTAAAAAGAGGTTTAGATTTTTAAAAGAACAATTTTCTAATCAAACCTCTTTTATATTTTTATTTTACATACGCGCTTCAGAGTTCAAAAAATAGAAGCAAGAAAGAAATTATCCTAGAGTCGTGCATCTGTTTTCTTTGATTACCAAGGTAAGGGAGAGTGAAAAACATCACATTCTGAGTGTGAGATTGTATGTTAGGTAGTGAGATTGACCCTAATTCTATCTCTATTATATGCTTATGTATGAGCGTTTTTTCCCAAATGTGTCTTTATCTTCTTTATCGTTCTCTGTATGTTATAATTAATGTTAATTGTATGTATATGTTGATAATTACATATTCTTGTCCTACAATTGCATATTTTGGTGCTTCTGTAGAAAACTCTAAATGAATGCATTGGTAATTGTATAAAGAGATTAATTCAATATATAATTATATGTGTAAATTGTGTTGTTTGGAATGTTTAGCATGGATTTAGAATGTTGTTATCGATTGGATAATCTATTTTGATGAATTCTGAAGATAGAACGAGTTTCAAAATCCAAAGAATCAAAATTTACACAAGTGTGACCAATAAGTCATGATTATGACTAGTCAGTCCCGTGCATGACCTTCCCAACATGGTGATCCTCTTATAATCTTGTTAATTAGTTTAAATATCGGTTTAAAGATAATAGAAATCTAATATGTTGATATAGTAATTAAATATTATACACTCATGTGTTGTATAGACAATCTATTTAATAAAAAAATTGTGTTTAATTTCCATAAATAAAAAAACCTTCAAATAACTGGAAATAACAATTCTGTTTATGTTCTAGTGGACTGAAGATAACATGGACTATGGCAGGAAAAAAAAAAATTAAACATAACATATATGCACAAGTAAATTTAAGGGCATCTTTTGTGTAAATATCTTATTAATTGCTTAAAAATAAGCAACAATAACTTATTTTTGGATTGTTTAAATATGTTATCAATTTCTTAAAAATAAGCAACAAAATATATAAAAATTTCTTAGATATTGTTTAAACATAATGTGATACGGTTGGATCTAGTTAAATAAAAAGCAAAACTTATTTGATATACTAGCATATCCATTAATTATTTGTATTTTTTTTTAATTAAAATTGGAGTTTCACATCAAAAATATGCACAAATATATATTATTAAAGTTTGTATGTATTAAATATAAATATATTTTATCAAAACTTTAATTTTGCTTAGAGAACAATTAATACTAAGAGTATCTAAACCTTAACTTTGACAGTTTATGTAACAGATCAATTCTTATAACTAAGATTATCATGTGAGACTAATGGTGGAAGTTAGAGCAATATATATATAGTTTTAAGTTTAAACTTTTGTCGTCACCATCATAATTCTTATGATTAAAAAAAATTATTAGATGAGAGAGTAAACAATTAGTTGTATATTATGAATCAAATATTGATTGGTGCATGAATAACATATTAACATCACTTTCCTTAAATAAATAAAAATAAGTCACCTTCGTAGAGTTGAAGATGATTTAAGGTGGCGTTATGGTTTGTCAGTCGTTGATCGATGCCCTTTTAATAAGCACACAAACAGGAGCATAAAAAAATTCAAATTGAAACAAAAGTGGGGCTCCATGGAAAATTAGTGGTCTGAAATATTCATCTCACTCTCATGTTCATTGTCTAGTTTGACCAAAACATCGTATTAAATTCGTCTTAAAACGATAGGTGTGTATGAATATGAACAAAGTTGCAAGAAGATTTAATTCGATGATGACTGGTCCAGAACAATAAATAAACAATTGTGGACTAATTAATAAAAACAAGAAGAAGAAACATTAGAGTGGTAAATCATGGTGATGACTATTTGGCATAATTCAAAACGTTCGGCTGCGTGAGGACGTAGATAATTGTAACTATTTTATATGTCTATTTGCAAAATTTGCGTGACACTACAATTCGGGTACAACATTTTTTTTCTTCTTTTCTTTAATTTTGTATGGAATGTCTATCTAGATTACATAATAATTACTCCCTCTTGTTTCTCTTTATAATTAGAATCAAGTTAAAAGTCTTGTTTGAATCATATATGCATTAATTTTTTTACAAAAATATTTTTATTTATAAGACTATTTAAAAAATAAAAGAAAAGTGAAGCACATTCTTATTTGAAAGATTAGGCATGGTTAGTGACGGACTATCATTCTTAGGTGAAATATATATATTTTTTTTATATTGGCTTAAATATGTTCAACTTACCTCAAATTAAGTTAATTTTTAGATTACTACTTTAAAAAAAATTGTTTTAATTACCTGACAATTTTTTTTATCAATTTAGTATCTGATGTTAGTTCTCCTCCGTTAAGTGATGACGTGGCAAATAAACTGTCACGTCATCACCCAACAGTGTCTGCCACGTCATCTAAGGGACTGCCACGTGGACATGTTGATCATGTAGCAAACACTATTGGGTGATAACGTGGCCGTCAGTCTGCCATGTCATCACTCGACAGAGGAGGACCAACGTCAGGTACTAAATTAAAGAAAAAAATTGTCAGGTATTTAAAATAAAAAATAATAAATTAATAGGTAATAATCTAAAAATCGATCTAATTAAAGGTAGTAATATGAAAATTGTCACTAAAGGACAACCTATTTTGAGGCCACCATATTTTGATTGCATAAATTACACTGAGTCAAAGGAGCGTATGTGAATATTCGTACAATCCATCAACTTCAAACTTTGGTTTGTCATAAAAAATGGACCAAAAATTCCAACAAAGATAGTGGACAATGAAGAAGTGGAGAAAAGTGAAGATTAATAAGATGAAGAAGACATAAAACACTTGTAACTAGAAACAAAAGCAACAAATATTTTATATTGTGCCATGAATTAAGATACTTTCAAAAAAATTTCCAAGTGCGGCTTAAATATGTTCAAACTACCTTCAATTAGGTCGGTTTTTCATATTGCTACCTTTAATTAGGTCGATTTTCAGATTACTATACCTATTAATTTATTATTTTTTGTTTTAAATACCTGACTAATTTTTTTTCTTCAATTTAGTACCTGACGTTGGTCCCTCTCTGTCAAGTAATGACATGGCAAACAGACTCACGTCATCACCCCCATAGTGTTTGCCACATCATCACCATGTCCATGTGGCAGTCCCTTAGATGACTTGGCAGACACTATTGGATGATGACGTGGTAGTCTGTCTGCCACGTCATCATTTAATAAAAGAGGACTAACGTTAAGTACTAAATTAAAAAAAATTATCAAATAATTAAAACAAAATAAAAATTAAAAAACATTAATCTAAAAATCGATCTAATTAAAAATAGTTTTAACATATTTAAGCCTTTTATATTCAATATATTTGGTCACTAATATTAACAAGTAATCAAGTTAGTATTAATTAATTTGTGACCAATTTATATTATTTGTTAAATAGTTAACTCATTTGATTAGTTTATTCATATATATATATTTTTTATCTTGTTATAAATATGTCTAGTTTTATAAACTAAAGATTAAATTTGTTCATAATATTACAATTATCACTAATCTCAACATATAATAGATTAAATACGAAATTTTTGCTAAATAAGTCATTCTCATATGATTTATCAAAAAATATTTCATTATTCATGTCCCGAATAAAAGAAAATATTTCATTATTCATGTCCCGAATAATTCGATCGCTAAATTGCTGGGGAAAAAAATTTTGATTGCAACAATTTATCAATTTCAAATTCATTCATTCATAAAATAGCAAATTGATATCGGTGGAGTTGTTAATTGAAAATTTTTATGTGGTGTGAAATTGGCACATAGAAACTCCATAAAAATAAAAATAAAAAAAAACTGCCACTTTCAAACTTCTTATCAAAATTTTTATTTCTAAACTTCTATATATTGTCTTATATCAATGATATTTTTACCCTAATCTTTATCCTTCTCTTTAAAACTATATACATAAAAAATAAATACATCTTTACCTTTATTTTCTTGAATTTTTAATTTCAAATTTCTAACACAAAAATTTCATATCAACAATAATTAATATAATCCAGCTGAGTAGCTTTTAGACAAGAGTCACTAAGCCATCCACACCATTAACAAGTACACTAGCTTCACGTGGCCATGAGTTTCCATGAAGATTAAAATGGTCGTTGAAGGACCAATATGTTTGTTACTTCAAGGAAGTTTCACCTGTCATAACAATTTTGTGTATGATTCCAACCTTTATGTAAAATCTATCAAACATCAAGCAATATTGCATTCCCATCAAATGCTCGTTTAATCATTTGCTTTATTCTAATTGACAAAATTAGCACCTAAACCATCCGTGTAGGAATTTTCTTCATTAAAAACGGGAAAATATCAAATTATTGTATAACATCTCAATCTCCTAAAAAGATGAGGACAAGTTTTCCGAAACATCATTTTTTTTCGGTGCCTTCTTCAAGCATCGTGTCTTGTCGGAGAAACAAACCGTACTGCATTTGGTAATTATGATCAAGCTGTAATCAACTATTGTTGGCCTATCAAATAAACGCAAATCATGTCAATTAAAGTTGATGCAATTTCGATTAAGTTCATGATTCTTTGTTATTGATGATTTTATCCCCAAATGATTTTGGTAGCACTCATTTAACTGTTACGATATTATCCTGATCCAAATTTGTGAGTAGTACTTTATTACTTTTAGCCTAATGGAATGGTAGAAGAAAATAGTGTTGGGGATAGGTTCATGTATGGTACGAAATTTTGATAGAATCAATTCCGTGAAACTAAATACGAGCTAATTAAAGATCTGACAATATTTGGAATAAGACGTGATCAATCAATTTATTGTCTTCATATATTAATCTAATTATTATATAAGTTAGATCGTAGAATTAAATAAATATTTATTTACAAAGTATATTTATAATATATATTTTAATATAAACAATATCATTATAAGTAGTATATCCCTTTAATCAAAACGATGTTCATAAAAATCAAGAAGTTATATTATTATTACATAATTGTTTTGAAAATATACCTTCTTAATAGAATATATAGCATTAGATAAAGTTAGAATGACTGAAAATGTAAATTGAACTTATCCTTAAATACATTAGATTTAATTTTTAAAATCTATTCAAATTGAATCGAATTGGTAGGACGCGTTATGAACACCTCTAATAAAAGAGAATAAAAAAAGTAAAGTGATTGTAATAAAATAGAATGAATTGAAATAAAATAAAATAAAAATGACATTTTACTATTTAGATATTATATAATATAATAGAACAAATATTTTATTCTATTGTCTTCGAGAAAGGATGGGATAGAATGGATTATATCTTTTTTAATTTTTGTATTATCTTATTTTAAATATATTTTGTAAAGATAAAATAATTATTTTATAATCTAAAAGTTTTCATCGATCAAGTATACATTAAATTTGAAGAGAAAAAAGTGGATAAATAATATAATAGAATGGATCATAGTTAGTTTTCATTCATAATATTGCATTCATATATATTTTACAAATTAAACAATAGAATAAGTTTATCCTTCACTCCATTGCTCTCTATTATATCCTTTGTTACTGATCCAAACAAAGCCTTAAAAAGAAGTTAAGCTGCGGTGGTAAATGTTGCATTGTCCTTTTGCTTATATAATTATTGTCTTAAGGTGTAGTTAGGGGTGGCCATTGTTAAGTCTTATTTAAATTATTTTTGTGTTTACACCAAGGTCATATTTTAGTTATACATAATATAATTCTTTTATATTTATATATATACTAATATATAAAAACGATACTTTTTTTTTTAACTATCTTAGTCTTTATTTTTTTTGGACTATTATACATTTTTATGTTAAAAAATTAGAAAAAAAATATTTTTTAATCAAATTTAAGAATTTGAAACTAATAAATCATTTTTACAATAATTACTTTTGGTTTTCATTTTTATATGAATCATTTTATCCTTTATTTATTTTTTAATAACTACTTTTTTTATGAGTAACTTCTCTCTTTTTTTTAATTTTTTTTAATACAATGCAGGTACGAAGTGCTTTTTTCCTGTTAGTTAATATATAAAGGGGATATTTTTTTGATAACTACCTTGATTTCCACTTTCTTTTTACCATTATACTATTTTATTTTAAAAAAATTAGAAAAAATATTTTTATTTAAATTTAAGAACTTGAAACTAATAAATCTGTACTTCTATACTAATATATAAATGAGATATCACTTTCAATAACTACTTTTAGTTTTTATTTTTAAGTAGAACATTTTATCTTTTATTTATTTTTTAATAATTACTTTTTTTTATAAATAATTTATAATTTTTTATTTTTTAATTTATTTTTTTTTAATACAATATAAACACGAAGTGTCTTTTTTTTTCTCGTGTGAAATAAAAGCATTAGCTTTATGTTTAGTTAGGAGTGAGCGTATATGCGCCAAATTTTGCGTACGGACTCGCAAAGCTTGCAGTTAAAAATCTTACTTTTTGATTCATATAATTATCGTAGAAATTGGATTCGGCTTATAAAACTTGCAAATTTCGCGAAATTTATGAACTCCACCAACTTACCCGCTTAAGAGTTAAACTTGATTATACTTACTTAGTGTATTTGGACTTAAGAATTTTTCATATTTTGTTCTTAGCTAGTAAGATTATTATTTTATTTTTTTTTAAACAAAGACCTTAAGTGTAACACTGAATTGTATGCTTGTTTATTTAATTTTATTAAGTAAATGATTTATATGAATTGTTGTTTTAATATTTTAAAACTTTAAGAATTTAAGAATTCTTACTAGTTTAATTATTTTGAGTTGAAATTTATGTTTATGTTTAGAACATCGTTTATAAATCAAAAGTATTTTTTATATAATTGATGTTATAAGGTTATCAAGATTAAGTATTCATAAGGCTTTTGTCTTATTTATTATATTCAAATAGATATGATTTAACATGCTATATTTGCTTAGAAGTCTATTAAACACTTAGACAACTATTTAGCCTTCCGAAGGTTGTTGTGTTGATGTTATGCTTAGAATATATCAAAAACCTTATGATATAAACACAATATGTATGATCGTTAAATACAATGTAAAAGGGAGGTAAGATAAGTATGTACACAAGGATTTATATTGGTTCATCTCAAGTCCAAGGCTACATTGGGTTCTCACCCAAAATAATGGAATTTTCATTAACATAACCAACACCATTGTTAAATACATCAACAACAATACTAGCTCTCAACTACATTTCCTTGCCAACTACACTAGACTTTAACAACTCTCGCACCACAACACCATCCTAGTCTTGGTTTGGAGTACCCACTCAACCATGACACACACTTGACCATGAGAGAGACAATCCAATATTCTCCACCTCTACAGGCACCATAAGCCTCTTCAAGCATCACGACTATTCTCTACCTCTCCATGCATCCACTCAACCATGAACCCCATTTGGCCATGAGAGAGACAAAATATAAGTATTATTTTACCTCTTTAGGGTGCCTAAGTATTATTTCATTCTAGCCTCTCCAGGCTATCATCTTATAAACTCTCTCTAAGCTACCCACATTCTATGGGTTCTCCCTCTCACTTTTCTCACAACCAAACTTCTACCTATTTGGGTGATTTGAAATAAAAACATATTACATACAAAAACACTCATGGGTTAGATTCTTCATGATAACTCTTTTGTACTTCTCTCCATTTTTAATTTCGGAGAAGTGTTGGAGTGGACTGGAATTGATCAATGACTTGGAATGTTGTAGGCTCTCTCCTATAACTTTTTATAGTTGTATTTGGTTAATGTGTGTGTGTATATATATATATATATATATATATATATATATATATATATATATATATATATATATGTCACGTGGGATGAACTAGCCATTAGAGCATGTCTTGTCCCTTAAATTCCATGCTAGAATCACATATTTTTCTTACATCAACAAGACTTAGACAAGGTGCCTTTTGCATGTGTTTTGAGTTCCATTTCCTCTAATATGGAACTTTATTGATATAGTCTCTGTAATTGAGTATTTTGACCCTTCAAATGATCAAATCAACTTTTGATGTCTTCATAAAACTTGTAGATAAATTTGTCCTTGATCATTAATTAGGAATTGGTTTCATGTTAATTAGGCCTCTATAGCATCAAATATTCCAAAAACATTGTAACAACAACATGATGTCATAAACAAATTAGTGTTTTCATATTGCAAACATAATTTGTCCACAATAGAGACCTTATTAGCCAATGATTTCTTCATCAAAGGTGCAAACATCAATTTATCTCAAAATCACGTCTACAAGTCCAAATGTGCTAAAAAATACTGCATTATGTTAGTGTTGTAACTCAAAATGACATTTTCATCTTGATTGTCATATTTGTCCATGATCTAGGCCTTTCTAATGCACGAACTCTTCTTAAATGTTGTATATAATTATTCTATATTTCCATAGCCACAAATTTTGGCTCAAGATCATGTCTACAACTCAAGATATGTGCAAAGTATAGCAAGTATGTTTTGTACTCAATATCAACATCATTTACAATTTTGCACATGGTTTAAAGCTCTTGACTTCTTCATGAAAAATGTATATATTTCTTCAGACTTTTCATAGCCACCAAGATCTCCTCAAATGAATTCCTAAAGCTTAATATAACACACAAATGGATTTCATAGTCTTTTGTCACTATTGAATGCATAGTTGAGACATTCATTCTGATCCATTTTAAGCTCTACATTCTAAAGCTTCATTCGGATATTTATGTCATATTGATTCTATTTTATTTGACTTAAACTTGTTATTTTTCGTCCACCTTCTAAGAGTAATTATGAATCAATTTTAAGTATGCCTTAATTAATGTTCTGAATACACCAAGTAAACTCATTAGTACCATAAATACTCAGAAGGCTTATGACTTTTGTTCACAAGGTTTGTCATAATTAGGTCTGGACTCAACATTGAGGTCATTGTTGATCAAGTTTAGAGAAAGATATATAAGGTTTTTTTAATACTTGAACTTCATAAGTTCATTTTCTTATGAGAAAAGTTAGAGAGCTAGGCTTTAGAGTTAAAGGAAATAGTTTTCCCTTCAGACTTCACATAATAGCTCTAATTCTTCCACAAAGCTCACTTGTAAAAGTTGAGTCAAGATTCAAAGCTTGGGAATTGAGAATCGAGTGTTGGTGGTGTCATGTAGAGAAAGCTCGAAAGATCGCGTTCTTCCTTCTTCTACCTCTTTTGTTGGTGATTCAAGGTACGAGAAAGCTTGTAGAGTTGATTTTTGTTGTATTGGGTGACTTGTGTATTGCCTAGATTCATCAAATTATGCGTGTTGTTGATTAGAAAAGTGGAATTATTGATGTTTGGTTTTCTTCTTTTTGTTCTTAGTAAAATGAGAAGATAATTAATGATTTGGAATCCTTGATGGTTGCATGTTGGAATTCTTTGATTATTTGAGTTGCTAGTGATGTATAGATGTAATATTGTGAGTTGCATGCTAGATTGAAAGTGATTTTGCAAGCGATTGAAACCAAATTGCAATTATGCCAAGTGTAACAATTGTCATTGCATTAGCAAGCACAACTTTATGGCATGGGGTGTGATGCTAATCAATGGCTCTCTTCCTCACTAATGCTAAGCTCAAAATAGGTAGTGTCAGACATGAGTCAATTAGGAATTTTTTGACTTGGTTACGCCAAACATTGGTGAAAAGGTGTCGATTGTGATTTCCTTCGGAACTTTCTCACTTGGTGAAGTTGGACACATGTTGAGTGACGTCAGGCATGATCATGTTAATGATTTTTTGCCTTGACAATTCCAAGAGCGAGTTGTGTAGCATCGCATGTGAGTTAGACATAGGCTCTTTACCTAAATGATAGTGACATCAAGTATGATTTACACGTAGACTCTTTGTCTTATTAAAGTCAGGGAAGGAGAATTGACACTAAATGTGAATAAGCCAAAGACTCTATGTTTCAATGGTATTGTGTTGTATTATGCATGTTATTGAGTAATATTATTATTATTTTTAATTTTCAATAGCTCCTTGAACTTCTTTTCAAACAATTTTCACTATGAATAAGACCTTTTTTATTTCAAATATCAATGACATTTAATAATTTTTATGTAAATGAATCTAATGAAACAAATTTTAAGTTTTAAATTCATAAAAAAATATATCTAAATTATGTTTCAAAATTAAAAATAACTATTATTTCAAAAAAAAAATCAAATCAACTTTAACATAAGAGATAAAAAAAAATCAAAATAAATATTAAAAATAAAATAAAAGATAACAATATAATTTAACCTATTTTAATTCACTCTTTTACTTTTCAAACTTTTTTTCTTTATTCTGATTTATCCATTTTCTATCTAATTGAATAATAAAAAATTTTAGTCTAACAAATTTTCTCCCCTTTTATTTAACCCCGATCACTCCATGCAAAGTGCAAAGAACGCATCAATCAAAGGTTACACCGAAATTACATAGGCATACATGTGGCCCCCTCAACACAAAACAATCCCCATCTACACACAACCTGCCTCAGACAGGTCCCCAACATGTTGAAGAAGAAACAATTACCAAAAAACAAAAATAAATATAAAGAAAGGTAAACATGAAAGAAGAAAAAAATAGACAAAGAAAAAGAAAAGTAAATTAAATGCATTTTTTTTTCTTCTAACCCCTCATAGGTTACAGACTCACAACAAGAGTCACAACACGGGTCAGAAAAAGGTACCTAGAAAACATGACAACAAATAACAATCCAGTAATATTACAATTTCTCTCTCAATTCCTCAACCCAAATTGCAAAACATCGTTGGAAAAAAAAAATGGTTTAAACATTTCCCACTTTTTTTCCCCTTTAATTTTTCTAGACAGTGCAGGATCAAAAAAGATTAAAAGGGAAAAACCCAAACGCGCGTTTGCGCAACGAGCTTTCATCTGTGCGCAGTGATCAGCGTTTCGATGAACCGCAACCCATCGAACCGCGGCGCGAACTTCTCCGTCGACGCCGAATTCGCCGCCGGCGAGGAGCCGCCGTGGCCTGTCCGAGCCCCGCCGTCCTGCAAAACCCAAACGCAAAAATCAATAATTTCGCCGAGAAAAACCGCATCAGACTAAAAAAAAACGAGATTTTTCACACGAAAAATTTCAGATCCCAATTTTAAAAGCAAAATCACGACGAAAATAGAGAAATTTAGGGATTGGAGGTGTATGCCTGAAAAGAGACCTTGGCGGAGGAGGAAAGGGAAACGGCGGTGGCGGAGGCAGCGGCGACGGTGGCAGCGAGGATTGCGGATTTGGTCATATTGGGGGCGTTTGGGTGTCTAGAAGATGTTTTATGAATTTTGTGGGAAAATGAGAGAAAGAGAGAGAAAATTGTAAAAGCGCGTTGGGGAAGCGGGTTTTATATAGAGAATGGGAAATGATGGATGTTTTGCCAGCTTCGAGGGTAATAACGGAATAACGATTATGATGACAATTACGCGGCAATTCTTCATTGCATTTGCTCATTCAAATTACCTTTTTCAGTTTTTCTCTTCTATAAACATCAACCTTTCTTTATAAAAATATTCATATATATCATATATATATACCTAAGATTTTTTTTAGACATACATCACATTTCATTGTCATTCCTTTTTCAAGGCATGCCATTTTTTTCATAATAATTTAATAATGCATTTTTAAATTTCAAATATATTATTTTCTATTTCTTTTAAGAATAGCCGATTTATAAAAAAAAGTGTAGTCATTAGTTCCGTCATTATATTTATCAAATTTATTTTTTAAAACCTTTAAAATATTTTTTTTCGAAAACACCGAATCATGTAATTGTTTAACTTTTATAGTTTCATTGTGTTTTCTCATTTTAGTTTACACTTTTTAAGTTACAATTAAAAACCCTGAAACATTATTTATTTAAATTACAATTAAATATGTTGTTTATACTAAAAAAATCATTATTTTTTTTTATGTGTTTGTCTTTTATGTGCTTTTAAAAAGTAGATATTAGTAATGTGATTATTAGATTTGTTAAGTAAGATATCACTTGCTAAATATGTAATTTGTTACTATTTATGTATATTTACTTTTTTGACGAATATAATATTTATTGATATGATGTATATACATCAAATTTACAAGGATGAAAAATAAATAAGGGAGGACAAAAAAAATTAACCTTTTTTATACCATAAGTATTCTTTTAAAGAAATAATTTTACTTGAGTTAAATAAGATTATTTAAAAAATAAATATATCTAAATATTTAATATAGTTCTTTATATAAAATTTAAATTTAAAATTATTAATTATGCTAAACAACTTGACGTCAATTGATTCATGTATTTATTCCATGAAAGGGAAGAGAGAAAAAAAACTCTAGCATGCACTAATAAATTATCAATATTTAATATTCATAGATAAAAATTAAATATAAATTGGAAAGTTATAAAAGAAAAATATAACCTGTGTTTTTTAATAAATTAAATACAAACATTTTACCAATAACCTTTAAAAGGAAAAGAGTATTTGATTCTTGATGTTTTTAAAATGTACAAAATCACATTTTCTCCCTCAATCATCCCATTCCCATAGGTTTTCATCAAAAGAGGATATTGTTATCTTCTTTTTATGTTTGCAAGAACCCAAAGATGATTGTGCGCAAAAGAGGTGAGTTCATGAAAGCCTACAACTTCTATTTAGGTTAGACTTATATATGAAAGAAAGTACAATTATGTGTAGAAGATGCAGAATTTACAAGGAGAAATGAGTAATAGTTTGAGCTATGGCATGTCAAGTGTATAATTCAATTTTAGGTTGTTTAGAGATTTACAAAGTTGATAATAAAAAAATAGTTATAACGGGGATTTGGTCATGAGAGATGGTTCATTTTTTACACATTAAAATCTTTAAAGATCAAAATTCTCCTTTTGAAAAGGTTGAAAGTGTATTTGGATAAAAAAAATAATGAAATAAGTCAATTTTTTTTAAGAATTTCAAGTAATTTATAGTATAATGTTTTATTTAGATGAAAAAATTATAAATAATTTAAAATTTAACTATTTGTGAAATTTTTTCGAGATGTAAAATTTCAAATTTTTTTAAAAAAAAAAGTAAAAAAGTAAAAATTTTCTTTCTCTTTTTTCATATATCCTTCTTATCTCTTTCAAAATCAATATAAGAAAAATCAATAAATTTTTTAATTATTGAATATTCAATATTATTTTTAAATTATTTAATATTAAAATTTTAAATAATGAAATATTTTAAATTAATTAATATTTAGTTTTATAAAATCTAATATATATAAATATATAAATCAATTTTATCTATGATGAAAATAAAATTGTCCTAAGCAAACTAAAAGTTTAAAATTAAAATTAATTTTTCCATATAAAACATTTAATGAATGATAAAGAATTAAAATTAAAATAATTCAAATTCAAAAATTTTCAAATTCTTTAAATTTTTTAAAAAATTTATCCAAACAAATTATTATATTTTGCGTAAAACAAATAAAGCACACGTGTAATTTTTTTAATAAAAAAATAATAAATATATACTTAGTCATGTAAAACAATATCCACTGATGTTTAACTGAAAAGTTAAAATACGAGTGATTTTTTATACTTCAAAATTTAAATTCATGACATGCTTTTAAGGTTTGAGAAATCATAAATGATTCAAATCTCTGAATAAAATTTATTGTTATTATTTTTATTTACTTATCATACTACCTTTTATTAAGGATTTGAAAGATAAGAGAATGGAAATTAATTATTACTTTTACTTGTCAAACGACATTTTACATATTATCATTAAAATAATATTACATCAGTTAAATTATTTTAAGAATTCAAAGTAAAACCTTATATGCTTATATTTATATTATAAATAAAGAATTAACGTAGTTACTCAAAAAATATTATAAATTAATAATTTAAATATTCTTTGAATTTTATACTTTATATATCTATAATTTATAATAATATACACTTTTTGGTTTTTTAGTTTAATTTATACATTTTTATCCTTTTTATAGTAGAAAAAAACAAAAAAAAATAAAAGGAAAGAGAAAACAAACTAACTATTTCATAAATATAAGATTTCCATCATATTTTCTAATAATAGCGAAAACATATGACTATGATATGAAAATCACATAACTAATGTTCATCTATGAATATGATATAAGATTGGATCTATTTAGATAAATATCTATACATCTTTATCCTTTAATTACATATTATAATCGATCTCACTTTTTTCATCTATTAAAGTTTTACCTCTCAATTGCAACTTCTCATTTTTTTTATTTAATTTCCCCTCCCTATTTCTTTTTATTTTATTTTAAAAAATGTAGAGATAAAAGTACCTTTTTTTATCTATTATTTATAAAATGGGGATGTTAAAATTGTTTTAGGGTTTGGAATATAAAGAGTTGGAAAAGGTGACGGGGGTAATTTGGTAAAAGGAATAGAATAATAAGAGGTTTTGTGGAGGTTGATGGTTGGAGGAGCGAATGGGAGATTTTTAAGAAGGAAAGAATATAGAAGCGACACGTGTGTGGTGGAGATGAAGCCAACGAAGCATAACCGTTGGCACAATTTAATTTTCAGCTAGCTAGGCCGTAGCTGGTGCATTGGTTGGTGGACCATGTTATCATTCTAAATTACCATATTACCCTCAAGGCATCAAGTTTTAAGAGCCCCAGCATCAGCATATTCCCACCCACACCACCTTCATAAACAAAACAACTCCCCGCCAATGATTCTTTTTAAATGCTTAAATATTAAATATTAAATATCATATTTTATTTTTTAGACTCCTACCTTATAATAATAATAGTACGATTGAATCACTCATGTACTTTCTCATATTAACAAAATGATAAAACAGTAGTTTTAAAAATTATAACTTAATCATTTCAGTCTCTAAAATTGTAATAATTAGTCAAATAATTGTTTTTAAACTATTCTATTAGTACCACTTTCCAAAATAAAATGGCCTTGTCATATTACTCTTTCTCCCCTCTGTCATTAGAAAAAATCTCTTTATACAATAATATTTCACACCTTTTTTTTTTATATCTTTCTTTATTATCTCAATTGGTCTTTGTTATTTCATATTTTCTCTTTCTTTTTCTTTCTTTACATTTGTTGTATAAATTTTTATGCAAGTTTTACTTTAATAATACAATACGAGTTAAGTTTAGTAACATATATTAGTTCTCCACGTCGTTGTAAGTCTATAATTGAATCATCAATAAAAGAGTTATTTAGTATTCGCCATTACTTCAAATAAAATTTTCTCTAAAAAAAACTTTATAATATTATATCGATATTAGTCTAATTAAATATTATCATGATAAAATTATTGAGTTTTATAATTACTTTAATTTGTTGACGATATAAAGTTCTTTTTACTAACAATGTAAGAATTTTTTTTTATCATTGGACAATAAAATAAGTATTTTTTATAATTATGTTTTTTGTTATATATATATAATTTTAAAATTAATTAAGATCTCAAATATTAAGTGTGTAACTAATGAAAGTTTGTTTCAGCTTAATTAGTAGCCAATTTGAATTTTGAGAATGTAATTATATTAAATATTTGAATCAACATCTTTATCATCCAAACTCTACGATGATCATAGTTAATTCGAACAATTTTGTCTCATGCATAAAATACTTTTGTTCTAAAATAAATAAATTAAAGCCACGTGTTTGAAGAAGTTACATCTCTTCCACTTTGAAGTTTGAAGCGACACATTTATATATAATATATATTAAGATAATTAATTATTAGTTGAAAACTCATTTTGACCTTTATAGTGGAATTTGATCATTATTATAAAAGTTAAATCTTGTAAATTAATCTTAACAATGAACAATTGATCAAAATAAATATTAGTAGATAAATTATATTAAAAGTACCAAAAACAGAATCTAAAGATTAAATAAAAAGAAAATATATATATATTATCCTAAAAAGAAAAAAAAAATCGTGTAGAATTACATACAAATTATCTTCAAAATCTTAAACAACCATGAAAGTAGATAAAGCAATTTACAAAATAAGTTTGTGTGAAATATTTTCTAACCTCTAACTTAAACATTAATTTAAGTATTAAAAAAAATATTAAAATGACTGTTAAACATAGATTATACACATATACTATTCTAATAACTTTAAAAATCATAAACAACTGTTTTAACTTTCAAACTCTTCGATAATAAAAATATTTTAGATCACCTTAAATTCTTAAATATCTCCATTTTAGCTTTTTTTGAGTAATATTCTTTCGAGTCTTTTCTTCAAGTTTATCAAAATTTGCAGATAGTAGCCTTTTAATAGAAAATAGATTTAGTTAGGTTAGGTTACAAGAAATACAACATGATTTTTTTAACTCGATAATGAAACTGAGTTTTGAAAAAGAAAGCCAAAAGGAGTGACGATAACATTCATCGAAGAGAAAACAATTAAAAATTGGAAGTTGAAAGTAGGAAACTAACACTATGAATATATATAACACAGTCAGTAACTATACCTAAATACAATCACTTAAATTCTTGATACAACATTTAATTATAATTAACTCTTAAGAAGAAAGGCGTGAAGAAAGGCGTGAAGAAAGTGCTGATACAGTCATTTAGCACCCAAAAAGGATTTGGTCTCTGTTAAATCTCTCATTTCCAAGTCAATTTCAAGAAAGAAAGCTTAGATATGCAATGTCGGCACAAATAATTATGACCACTTTTGTTATTGTTAATCTTACAGTACAGCAAAGATGATAAAGATCTTAAGTATCTAACTGCTTTGTTCCTAGTGTTTATGTTTTACCAATGACTCATTGGTGAATGGTGAGAGAATATTGAAGTAACCACTTTAAGAAATTATAGATTAAAAATTATCGGCCAAAACTTATAATAGAAATTAATTTTTAACAAAATTAATAAATACTGTTCTTACCGGAAATCTGCTGTAAAGATAATCTGCCGAGTAAGATTGGTGAGCCTCCTTCGCTGGTACGTTTGCTGCTCCAAGATGGGGGTGGTACCTGCAAAAGAGACTCTGGTGCTAAAGTTAGGGTTTGTATGAGTATGAGTCTCGTATAAGTAATGCACGTACCTTGGTGTGAATTAAGGTTGCTTTGGGCCTTGGGCCTGAGATGAGATGTGATAAGATTAGATAATGGGTCTCGTCTGGAGCGAGATTCCCTGAGATCAGTTATGATCTACTTAAATGTCGAGCTGACATCGCGTAGCGCGTGCCCGAGGTCATCTTGCGCTGTGATGTCGAGCTCGGAGCTTGGTTTCGCAGTACGGATAGTACACTAGCCCCCCGAGCTCCGAAGACCGTAGGTCGAGGAGTTAAGACCGAGCTCGCTGGACGGAAGTGACCTTTCGCGTGCATTGGCCTGTCAAGGTGTCATGTGTCGTAACTGTCGCTTCTTATTTCGATAATCGAGGCTGGCGCGTTAATGGGCGCGACGGTTATGTAATGATGGCCTCATTTAGTGCGTGATCAGGTGTGTCCCCTGGCTGACACGTGTTGTGGCCGTTTGAATTTTGGAAAACCCCTTTTTCTCTTATTCGCGCCCCTTCCTCTTCCACTTTACTCTTTTCATTCTCTTTCTCCTTTAGTTTCTTGCGCAAGCTACTTCCTGCACCTTCGCTTCCGTTCGTTCTCGTCTCCATTTTCGCGAACCTCGTCGTCGTTTTCGATAACCCAGTCATTGTTAGGGTCATTTTCTGAGGAAGAGTACCAGGTACTTTCTTTCTGCAGTTTTCTTTTTCTTTCTTTCCCACTCTTCTTTGGGTCTTTCTTGTCGTCTTTATGGCTGGAGGGAGTGGTGCTGGTTCCTCCGCGCCTGCCAAGGGCAAGGCACGGGGTAAGGCGACAGCTGCCGGAGCGGCCACCGTCGCGAAAAAAGAGGAGGTGGCTCCGCCATCGGACCTCGTTCCAGGCATTCCTCGGTACGACTGGGTTCGGCGCGAGATGGCGGAGCCCCAAAGCGTTTTTCGATCCCTTCGTGAAGTCAATGCGGTTTTGAGATCGCTCAGAATCTGTGACCCTTCTGTGTCCCGAATGATCCGTCTTGAACCGTGTCAGGCCGAAGAGGGCGTGTATATGGGGAAGTCCACTGACTTTCCCCATTTCTATATGTACCATTGTTTTTTTAGGGATTTAGGTGTCTGCCTTCCCTTCACCCAATTTGAGTGTGATTTTTTGAATTTTGTCAACTCGGCCCCTTGCCAGTTGCACCCCAATAGTTGGGGTTTTTTTGAGAGTTTTTCAAGTTCTCTGTTCAGTGCTAGGGGTAGAGGTGTCCCTTCCCGTTTTTCTTCATTTTTATCAGTTGAAGATAGGCGTTCTGCCTTATGGCATACTGTCCCTGAGCGGGAGTAGGGATGGGGGTTTGTTTACCCTCTACGCCCACTCATACAAGAATTTCAAGCAAGAGTTTTTCTGGGTTGCTCTTGTGGGTGTCGACCCATTGGAGGATGGGGTATTTTACTTTAGCGGGCTGCCGAAGTTCCCTTTCTATTGGTGCTCTGAACCATCCAGGTTTCATGGGGTTGGCCAATTGAAACTGACGACTTCGGAGGCGGTCGCCGTTGAGAATCTCGCAGCGCTTCCTCGTCCGCTGGATTGCAAGCTCGTTTTGTCGCTTGCGAACTCAACATACAGGGAGAGGGGCCTGGAGAGTGAGTATTTCGCCCTCTTTTTAGATTATTAGGGTTTGTGAAAATCCTTTTTCTGATGTGCTTCGGTATGCTGTGTTTGTAGGCATAATGGGCGGGAATAAGTGGCGCGAGCTGAAGCACCGCTACAACGTGACCGAGCTCGAGGTCCCTGAGCCTCCAGAGGAAGAGGTTTCCCCCCTGAAGGTCAACCGAAAAAGAAAGAGGGGCGATAAAGAGGTCGGGAAAACCTCTGCCCCTCGCGGAATGGAGGAGGTGACCTCCAAGGCTGCATTTGCCGATGCAGTCGATCTCACTAGGAGCCCTCCGCCTGGGGAGGTTCCCTAAGTGGCTATTGCAGGGACTTCTGAGCAAGCTGTTCCCTCTGCCGAGGTAGGTTTTTTGTGCATTAATTTATTTTCTATGTTGATTTGGCTTGGTTTGTTGAGGTGCTGTCTCTCTTTGCAGTAGCTGCCGAGGTGGAGGTCCTAGTTGCTGAGCAGGTCGCCCAAGCTGCCAAGGTGAGTACCTCGCTTTTCGCTTTTCCCTCTATCCTGTATGTTAGATTCTTGTTTCTTGACATGAGGTCAGTTTTTGCAGGAAGGGGGCGCTGTCGAGACCTCGGTGCCTTCGAGGTCAGCGGTGCCAGACGTGGACCCCCCTGTTGCCGAGCGGGCGACGCCGAGTTCTGCTTTTGCTACTGTTCGCGACAAGGGGCCAAGTTCCGAGGTCCCTCCGGCTACGTCCGTGGCCCCTACACCATCGTCAGGGCCGTCACAATGGGCTTCCCGGAGCCGATATATTGCTCACCGGTTCGGGAAGGGTCGCTCTGATGTGCGCCTGGACCATGTGAGCGCCTCGGCCGACATGAACTCGCTGTGGAGCGCTGGGGTGACCGTCGAGAGATTCTTCCCCGAGGGCACGCTGAGCTCGGAGGATCAGGGGATAATCGAGGAGGCCGGGCCTGTGGAAGGCTTTGACGCTGCTCAAGTCTTCCTTCAGAAGACTATGGCTATTGTGGACCACTGGAAGCACAAGTGGTCCAAGCAGCAGGAGGACCTGGCCAGGCTGAAGGGCCGAGTTAAGCCCTTGAAGGAAGAAGCCAAGGCCCTAAGGGAGGGGAGCAAAGCTTTGAAGGATGAGAACCAGGCCTTGGCAGGTGCTCTTGGGGAGGCTAAGCTGTGTAACGAAGCCGAGCTTCAAGCTACTCGGTTGGAGGTGGAGAGGCTTCGGAAGTCTCTGGAGATTTCCCTGCGGTCGAACGAGACCTATGCTACTCAGGTTCGCGACTTGCAGGAGCTCTCCAGTTCCTCCCGGGCTTGTATGCGTGCCTTAGAGGATGAGGTCACTGCGCAGAAGGCTGAGCTGGTGGCGGCGGGCGAGAAATGTCTCTGTGACGAGGTGGTTCTTGGCGGCCAAGTGGAGGAGAATGCCGCTTTGAGGGTGGACCTCGCGAAGCTGGAGGAGGCCAAAGCAGGGCTGGAGAGGAAACTCGAGGAGACCGAGCACTCTGTTGTGGTAGAGCATAAGAGGGGTTTCCTCAAGGCTGTTCGCCAGGCCAGGCTCCTTGCGCCGGGGTTTGACTTCTCCGCTATGCATGTGGAGAAGGTCGTCCGCTTTGGGAAGCTGGTAAGGGAGGATGATGTCGAGGACAACTCCAGCGAGAATGCCTCTGCGTAGGCCAATTTTGTACTGGCTTAGCTAAATTTTTTCTGCTTTATCTTTCTGTTTCGAATTCGAGTGTAGAACTTTGGAAGCATCAGTTGTATATATGTATTTTTGTCTTGTTTTGCGTTTTCTTTTGCTTTTGCGTTTAAGCCTGATTTTTCCTTTTTTGCGCGTTTTGAGAGATATACCCGGTGTCTATTGTATCTTTGTAAAGGTTCGAGCTCGACCTCCGATTTTAGTTAACTAATTCTTGTGAGGGTTCGAATTTGACCTTAAGTCAATAATGCCTAGGTCCTCGAAAATTGGAGCAAAATGATTTTATTAAGGTTCGAACTCGACCTTGGATAAGATTATTGAGGTTCGTATTCGACCTCAAACTTTAACGAGGTTCGGATTCGACCTCGGATAAGCGTGCTTAAGGTTCGTACTCGACCTTAAATTGGAGCAAAATGATTTTATTAAGGTTCGAACTCGACCTTGGATAAGATTATTGAGGTTCGTATTCGACCTCAAACTTTAACGAGGTTCGGATTCGACCTCGGATAAGCGTGCTTAAGGTTCGTACTCGACCTTAAATTGGAGCAAAATGATTTTATTAAGGTTCGAATTCGGCCTTGGATAAGATTATTGAGGTTCGTATTCGACCTCAAACTTTAACAAGGTTCGGATTCGACCTCGGATAAGCGTGCTTAAGGTTCGTACTCGACCTTAAATTGGAGCAAAATGATTTTATTAAGGTTCGAACTCGACCTTGGATAAGATTATTGAGGTTCGTATTCGACCTCAAACTTTAACGAGGTTCGTATTCGACCTTGGATAAGCGTGCTTAAGGTTCGTGCTCAACCTTAAATTGGCGCAAAATGATTTTATTAAGGTTCGAACTCGACCTTGGATAAGAACATAAAATAAGAATATGGATTGAACAGAATGAGTCATTTTATTGATTATGTCCGTGTGCCTCGTTAAAAACCCTCTTAGTCAAAACGAAGACTGAGGCGGGAAAAGAGTGCACAACTCGTTCATACAAAATTAGTTGAAATGGAACTTAAGGTGCGTAGCATTCCGAGTTCGCGGCATTGGCTCTTTGCCGTGTTCTTGTAGTCGGGGAGCTCCGATTTCTTGAGCTTTGTCTCTAGGCTTGCTAGCGGGGCTTGGTCTTTCACTACAGGGATCGGTCCTCAGGCCAAGGTCAGTGGCCTCCCTGCGGGTAATGTGAGCTACGGTGGGGGGATCTCCCTTGCTTTGCTTGCTGGACGAGGAGATCTTCAGACTCTCGACGTAGCACTGCCGAGCCGTCTTCTGATTTGCTTTGACGAAGATGATTTTACCGTCGTTTCCTGGGAACTTCATGGTGAGGTGCGGAGTGGACACCATTGCCCCAAGCTGGTTCAATGTCGGCCTCCCAATGATGATGTTATAGGAGGTGTTGGCCTCCACAAGGAGTTATCGAACCATGATTCTCCTTGTATCCGGGGAACTTCCGAAGGTGGTCAGTAGGTCCACGTATCCTCGAGTGTGCACTCGCTCTCCTGCGAAACCGACTATGGGCTCTGTGTGAGGTTGGATGAGAGAATGGGGGACGTCTAACCTGAGGAACGTCGGCCAGTACAGGACGTTGGCCGAACTCCCTTGGTCGATGAGTGTCTTTTGCACCTCCCAGTTGGCTACTTCTACGTCGATGACCTTGGGATCATCTTGGTTAGGGCTGACGCCTGCGTAGTCCTCGTCAGAGAAAGAGATCGGCAGTGAGTTCTGGTGCGAAGCCGAGGTGGTAGAGTGGACGCAATTGATGTTCCGCAGGTGTCTCCTCCGGGCCGAGCTGCTGGCGCCTCCCCCAACAAAACCACCTGCAATTGTGTTGATTATTCCCCGTAAGGGAGCTGACCCTGTTTCCTGGCTTATCTCGGCTTATACTGCGCCGCTGGCATTTTGTTGGGAGCCCGAGGGTTGGTCTGTGCGAGCTCCCGAACCACGACCTCTGCCCCGTCCTCGTCCACCATAGCCCCCTCGGTGACCCTGCTGTCGTTGGACGTACTGGCCGAGGTGACCTGCCTGGATGAGCTCTTCGATACGGTCCCGGAGCGTGCGGCACTCCTCCGTGGTGTGATCGTGGTTCCTGTGGTACCGATAGTGTTTGGACTTGTCGGCACTGTTGGGAGTGTGACCTGGTGGTGGAAGGGCGAGTAAGTTGCTGTTGCTGGCTTCCTCCAAGATGTGGACTCTAGGTGCGTTCAAGGGAGTGTAGAAGTCATATCTCCCCCCTCTGTTTGCCCTAGTCGACTTCTTGAATTGGCTGTTGTTATTGACTTTGATTTTATCCTTGTGCCCCTGTTCCGGCTTCGTTGGTCCTTTTCTGCGAACCTGGTCACGGAAAGCGGAGTGTTCCTCCATCTAGATGTAGCCCGTCGCGCGAGCGCGAAGCTCGTCCATTTCGCGAGGAGACTCACGACATAGGCTGTCGATGAATGGTCCGGGCTTGAGTGCCATAAGCATGGCATGCAGGGCGACCTCGGGGTTCAGATTTCTGATCTTAATCGAGGTGGAGGCAAATCGCTCCATGAACGCCCAGAGTGGTTCGTTGTCGTTTTGCTTGAGACTGGCCAGGGCGGCTGAAGTGACATGGTGAGGTCAGCTCGTCGCATACTGTGCTGTGAACCTTCTGACTAGGGTGCCGAAACTATCAATGGACTCAGTAGGCAGCTGGGTATACCAGTTGAGCACGGCTCCTTTGAGCGAGGTTGGAAAAATCCTACACAAGATAGCGTCACTGTTAGTGTAGAGGTTTACCTGCGTCGTATACAGGTCGATGTGCTCATCTGGGTCCGTCGTGCCATCATAGCGATCGAGGTGGAGAGGCTTCCACCCATGAGGGAGTGGTATCTCCATGATGCCATCCACAAAAGGGTGGCGGCGGAAGGTTGCCTGATCCCCTGGGATATGAGTAGGGGCCTTGCTGACTTCATGGGCCGACTTGTGTGTCAGTGCATGGGACCGATGCATGGCAGGTCGTTGAGTCGGTGCCCTAGTCGCGGTCCGGGGTTGAGAGACTGAGTGCTCTTCCTCCTCATTGTGGTTGCTCGTATGAGGAGGATGATCATAGTGGCGCCAAGGGAGTTGAGCGCGGATTCGCTCGTTCTCGGCACGTAGCGCCGCCAGGTCAGCTTCATTAGCGGTACGCATTGCCGCTAGGTCAGTGTCGTGCTTGGCACGCATGCTTTGTAGGTCGGCGGCGTGTTGCTGCTGCATCTGTTCGACTTGGTCGATTAGTCTCCTCAATGCTACTTCGTTATCCATGGTAGTTGAGTGATTTGCGTCGTCTGTTGCGCGTCTACTATGGCTTCTGGTGAATACCATAAGCGTGGCCGATAAGAGCTGTCTTGATCGGCCCCACGGTGGTCGCCAAATGTTCTTACCAGAAATTTGTTGTAGAGATGATCTGCTGAGTAAGTTTGGTGAGCCTCCTTCGCTAGTACGCTTGCTGCTCCAAGATGGGGGTGGTACCTGCAAAAGAGACTCCGATGCTAAAGTTAGGGTTTGTATGAGTATGAGTCTCGTATAAGTAATGTACGTACCTTGGTGTGAATTAGGGTTGCTTTGGGCCCTGGGCCTGAGATGAGATGTGATAAGATTAGATAATGGGTCTTGTCTGGAGCGAGATTCCCTGAGATCAGTTATGATCTACTTAAATGTCGAGCTGACGTCGCATAGCACGTGTCCGAGATCATCTTGCGCTGTGATGCCAAGCTCGGAGCTCGGTTTCGCAGTACGGATAGCACAAATACTTTATGCAGATAATATAGTTATATATATAAAAAAAATCTTTATGCGCTAACACAAATAAATTATTTAAATAATTTTACTTAAAGCTAACTCTTTTTATACTTAATTTTTTATTTATAAAAATTTGAACTAGAGACATTATAGATGTCATTTAAGACAAATAAAATACTTTTTTTATTTATCAAAAATATAATGATAATATTATAAATTAAATATAAAATTATATATATTTATTTCAATCCTCGGTATTATCGAATCAAACAGTTTAACACAAAGAACACTAATTTAATTGAGAATGAATTAGATTATATAAATGAACTTTATATCATAATATATCATAAAATCTTAAAATATTATGAATATAAATATTTCTCACTTAAATATTATTTAATATACACAATTTTAATCGATAAAAAAATTCAATTTATACTTGAATTGTAACCAACTCTTATAGTTTGATATATGGAAGACCTAACTCCTCTTTCTCAAATTTCATTTTTAATTTATTTATAAGTTAATTTTAATTTATAAAAAAAAAATTCACGATTTTCTTTCTATTTTGAAAGTCACAATGACGTGTCATAGAAAGATAGTTCCTAATCTAAAACACAACCAACCAAGCTAATGTTAAAAATCATCTAAAAATAACACTGATGAGCAGCGACAAGCAATGTTTGTGCGTCATATCACAAATTTGTTTCGTCTTAAACCATCATTTCCCATCACTTAATATACACTAGTACAAAATAGGTATTTCACATCAGTTATTTTGAGTTTTTTACGTCGAAAAAAATATCGACGTTAATGCGGGAGATGTAAATCTATGTCGTCTCTGTAAAACTGACGTAAATTTACGTCGGACATTACTAAAGTCCGACGTAAAAAAGTAGTAAAAAAATAAAAATAAAATAACAAGTGCAAGCAAAATGGCCCATTCTTCAAGCAGAACGGCCCGTTCTACATGGAGAACGGGCCGTTTTGGATGGAGAACGGGTCGTTCTATTTGGAGAACGGGTCGTTCTGCTTCGTAGAACAACCCAAAGAAAAGGCCAACAACCCATACAAATAGAATAACCAAAAAATCGAATAGAACAGATAACCACAATAGCAATGTGAAGCAAAAAAGTGTTAACGAAACCCTGATTCATACCTGATGAGCTGCAACAATGTGTGAATGAGTAACAAAGAGTTCACCCCACTATGCAAAAGATAAAAAAACGATTCAGTAACAAAAGAGAGGGAGAGGGTTTACAGAGAAAAAAAATGAAAAGTGATGAAAAGTGAATGCGCGGGGTGTGCCTCGAACTCTCTTATTCAATTTTGCGTCCTTTTTTTTACGTCGGACGTGGTAGGGTCCGACGTAAAATGTCAAATCTACGTCGGACATAACATACATCCGACGTAGATTTGACATTTTACGTTAGACCCTACTAGGTCCGACGTAAAAAAGTTCGCAAAAATTACAAAAATGTCACCGCGTCTTTTTTACGTCAGATTTTAGTGTGTCCGATATTAAAGAAGTGACGTAATATACTAATTTTTCACTAGTGATACAAATATGTTTTTCTTTTTGGGTTAGGAACATGTGACAATTTCTAGTTTGAATCAATTTGCTTACTTGGGATATATATGGCATGCATGCCATCAGAAATAGTAAAACTGAGGTGTTTGATATGCAAAGAAGTGATTGATTATCAGTTATCTCATGACTCATCCATTCATCCATTCATGATGGGATCAATGCTGATTAGGGGTGGGCAAAAGGAACTGAACTGAACTGAACTTATAAAAACTATACTGAACTTAAAAGTAGTTCATATGAATTGAACTAAACTAAACATTAGTTCAGACGAACTGAACTGAACTATTCTTTTGTGTCATTGAGCTGAACTGAACTATATTATAAAAACTTGAACTGAACTACAATTTAAACTGCACTAAACTGTTATGATATTTTGAATTGAACAATTTTGACTCATTGATCTATCAAAATAGGACACATTTGCCAACTTTACTTTATTTTTCATTTTATTTAAATTTTTCAAAGGAAAAAAATATAAAATTAAGTCAAACAAACTCATTGAATTTTAAGCCTAAAAATAAATAGTTCATCATAGCTCAATTGATCCGTTAAGTTCGACAAAATTCATACAATTTTTTTTCAGATCACTTTTTTGTCTAAAGTTTTGGTTATTAGACTATCGAGCTAATCCATTAAGACATAACATGTTAAACACATTTAATTTTTATTCTTTTATAAAAATAGTTCAATTTTTATAATTCAATTCAGTTTTTATAGTTCAGTGCAGTTCAACTTTACAACAATTCAGTTCAGTTCAGTTTTTTTTAAACAGTTCAGTTCAGTTTTTTTACAAACAGTTCAGTTTTTTATAGTACAGTTCACCACCAGTTCAGTTTAGTTCAGTTCAGTTTTTTTTGCCCACCCTAATGGTGATATGTCATCCCCTTCACCAACATTCTATGTACAGGCAAATGGTCCTACTGTAATTTAGTTCCAATGTTCAACTATTCTTTTAAGTGTATGTTTGTGTTACTGTTTCCAATCCTTGAACTTACATATATAGAAAGATTTATTTTGTTACTTATGCATTCAAAACTGTATTGGAACAACGGCCACAACAATTTAGGGTGTTTTCAAGAAAATCGTGAAATTTTTATTATTTTAATTATTAATTATATACAATGGATTGTTGTTATAATAAATTGTAATACGAATATTTGATTAGATGTTTGTTGAAAATAATTTTAAGATGTTTGATTTTAATTAAATACAGCAACTAAAATATTTTATACAGTAAATCAGCACTTTAATAAAAAGAAAGTTATTGAAAAATAATTATTCATGATTTGTTTTTACAAATTTCAATTACTATGTCAATGTTTTAAAAATCAAACTTGTTAGCAAATCAGTCAGGCTTTTATTAAATTAGAGGTCAAATTAGTAAGTTATCAATTAAATTGCATAATTCGATCTTTATTAAATTTTTTAAAAAAATATTTATATCATATATATTTTATAATTATAAATTATAATAAAATTTATACCCTATCTTACAAAAACTTTTAAAAAATTATACAATACAATATTGGTAGTGCAACCAAATTATAAACTAGTTAAACATCATAAAAATTAAAATATGTAATTTTAAATTAAAAAATTATTATATATATTATTTAATTCAATTGTATAATAATAAAATATGTTGATATAATGATCACCAAAGTGTTAAATAATTATATAAAATTGTATAAATAAAAAATTAAATAACTTACGTAGATATATTGGATTTGTTAAACATATATATAAAAAATAATTTAGTTATGTGGTAAGTTATTATATCTATAATTGACGGAATCTAGGATCAGTTCATGCTAATAATAAATTTAACATGTTCTTACTAAAATTTGAATATAAGCACCCATTAGTAGCACGCAAATCGAAAAAGTATAGGTTTTGACTAAACCCTAAATTCTAAAATAATATTTGTTTAATATGTGTTTATGTTGGATTAATGATGTTATATCCAAGTTTGTGTTGAATTAATGATGTTACAATTGAATCATTAGTATATCTGAATCAATTATTCTAAACATACAACTTATTTTACAAATTTTTTTCTCTGTAAAAACAATCTTTTTTTCCTTAAAAAACAATTGAAGTGGAAGAAATAACCTTTTTCCAAAAAGGTGTTCTTTGTGAAGACCCTATTTTCTTTCATTTCCCATTTTCACCCTTACATTTTTTTTTTCTCAGCCTCACTCACCCTTTCCCGCACAACTCATTTTCTCTCCAAATACTCACTTCTCCTGGTGGCGATTCTTGGCAGCTGAAGGTGCTTAGGGGGTGTGAACTGATTCCTCCAGCTGATTTCTTCTCCGTTCACTTCCAAGCTTCTCTTCTCCTTCATTCTTTTCCACCCGAAGCTCGGAATCTTAGGCCGAGGTAAGGGAAGCTAATACTTTTGTTTCTTTTTTTTTGCTGTTGTGGTTGTGGACGAGTTTGAGAAACTCATTAGATGCTGATTGATGGATAATTCGTGGTTGAATTGAAAGAGAACTTGGTTTTTTTTTGGGTTTCGGGGTTGTTGAGAAATTTTGGGGAAAATCCTTGATTTGTTGTTGCATGTTGAAAAAGGTGGTATTTTTGGACTCTTGGATGAAATTGTAGTAATTCGAACCGATTGCATGTGAAGTTTCTGGTTGTTTTGCAGATTGTTTGAAGAGTTTTTCGAATATGGCTGGCTGCTGCTAAGCTTCGCGCTGAGCGCGTGGCCACCAGGGGACCCCATTTGGCCAAGCTCGCTGAGCGCAATGATGAATGCGCTGGGCGCGCTTGGGGAGGTGGGTCTTTGGCTGGCCCGCGCTGGGCGTGACCTGGACCGCGTTGGGCGCGATACTAGTTGTGGCAAATTTTGGGTTTTCTATTGGGCGCTGAGCGCGCCCCTTGTTGCGCTGGGCGTGAGACTCCTTGGGAGTCTCTGCCTTGTGGGCGCTGGGCGCAATTTGAAGTGCGCTGGGCGCGGGATCAAGGGAGGTCTCTGCCTTCCCTGCGCTGGGCGCGGGATTTAGGTACGCCGGGCGCGTGAGACTCCTCTGAGTCTCTGCCTGGCCAGCACTGGGCGCAATAGCCATTGCGCCAAGTGCGAGAGAGCCTTGGGTTCTCTGGTTGAGTCCCGCTGGGCGCGGGCACATCTGCGCTGGGCGCGCTGGCCCCCTGGTGCTCTCTGGTTGCGCTGCGCTGGGCGCAGCCACGTGCGCGCCGGGCGCGGAGATGGGATGGTTATGTATGAAGTTTTATGCTGAGTTGAATTGAAATAGAAGGTTATGAAATGATGTCTAGCAGATAAAGTTATTATTGATATTGAATTGTATCTGATGAATGTGTTGAGAAGTGGTGTTATGTTGTAGCTGATTTGTTGAACTGTGAAGTTGATATGTTGAGTTGTACGTTTGTGTTGTGTTGTGAGTTGATATGTTGAGATGTATAAGTTATGTTGTGTTGGAATATTGATGTGAGTTGTTGTAGGCCGCAAGGCTGAGTTGTTGTAGGCCGCAATGCTGAGTTGTTGTAGGCCGTAAGGCTGAGTTGACGTAGGCCGAAAGGCTGAGTTGTTGTAGGAGATCTTCGAGTTGATATGCGTGACGACGCATTGTATGCTTATTGATGATCACGTTGAAAATCGAGAGAATGTATGTTGATGAAGCATAAATAGTCGTGGTTGTTTATATTTTCTTAAAAATCTTGCTATATGTTGTTTTCTTTATGCTAGCTTACCCTTTGTGTTTCCATGTGATTGGACTGCTATGATCGTACTGTGTACGAGAGCAGAGCAGGGATAGGTGATGGATAGTGATGAGTCGGCAGCCGATAGATGGAGCTGATTTCTGTGGATGTTCTGTTTGTTTTGGTCACTTGGCAGAGTGACTTTTGATGTAATCCCTATATTACGTGCCCTAACTCTAGTCAGATTCGGGACATATGTATATACTTATATTCTAGACTCTATATTTATATACTTGTTCTATTCTGTCTAGTGTTTCTGGTGTGTTTTGGTGGTGAGTGAATGGCCAGTCGGGTCGTTACATTCTTAGATGTCAATCCAAACATACATTTTTTTTAATTAGGAAATTTTATGTGAGTTAAATTTTGTGAGCTCATTAGGGTTAGGATATGTCTTTACACTCGATGAACATTTATAGAAGTACTTACATATTATTCACCAATAAGGTACTTACATCAGTAGACATAAATATGCCTTTAATATTTAATAATGTTTGTTTGAAGGTGATAAGAGAAAGGTAAAACTTAAATAAATATTTTCTCAAAAGCAAGGTTCTTTTGTTTTAATAATTTGTAATGCTAAATAATATTTTACATAATATAAAAAATATATAATTTAAATTTTTTTACTAAGAAGAAAAAATTGTATAATAAAAATTTTATTTTTTTGTTAAATTATATTTCTATTATTGTACAACTTATTATTTCTTTTCAGTCTTTTATTTATCCAAACGTGTAAAAAAAAATCTTTTTTCTTTCTCCTATATCTACCCAACACTACATCTTGGTAACTTTATATTGCCTTCTTGGTAAAGGAAAGTTTAAATTATGAGAAATTTCTTGCAAGGTCAAGAAAATTCACCAACTTCAGTTAGGATTTATAATGAAATTTCCGTATTGCCTATCAACAGAAAATTTCTAAGAATCGAATTCAAGTCACCGCTAGCATGAACAGAAGACTCAACCATATGTGTCAACCTCTATTGGCACCTTGTATCTCCTCTATTTCTCATACTCATATTTTTTCCTTTATTTTTTAATTTCATCCCTCATCCAAACATAACACGAGGACGTACTGTTACTTTGATGTCCCTTCAAAAATTCCAACCAATAAGGGAAGTATTCACAAGGATAAAGCATAATGGGAAATTGAATATTGATTAGACAGAAAGCATTTAGGTACGTGATAAACTAGGAGTTGTCTTCATTGGCCCAATATTCCAAGTACTTTGGACTTCAAAATTTGGACCCCAAATACGAACAATAATAACATACTCAACATTCATTCCCAAATGGGCCTTCAGAGTGATACTTTGACATTCTTTAATTTACTAATAATTGAACGTGTGGTGTGGCTAGGTAATTTAATGGCATTGCAAGGTTAAATTGAAAATATTTTCATCTTGTAACAATAACAGGGTCTCTGATGCCTTTTACCCTTCTATACATAATACATTTTGTCATTTCCAGAAAGCCCATTTGATACAATTTTAAAAAGGGTGATGGCTGGGCTAGGTAAATAGTGTAGATATAAAACCAGTTTTGATATTTCCCAAAATGGAACCAACATGCTATTCTAGTACTCATGATCATACCAACACCTTTAGCCTAGTTACAATAAGTTTAATTCTCCTCTAGGATTCAAACTTTATGAATGGAAAAAATAAGCATTAGTGAACCCAAAACAGGGAAGTGTCTAAATAAAAGAACAAGGTGTAATCACATCATTCCACATCCCAGGCATGTTTATCAACCAACCCTGCTGAGGTATCTGGCAGTTTATATAAACATAAAAATAATGGTGCTGAAAAGCAAAACAGATCAAGTATTAATATCTTTCAATCTAATTGAGATTCACTTGTAGTATCAAGAGCAGTACAAGAATCATCTACGGTGCTAATTAAAGAATTAGCCAACTTGAGGCACAATGATTGAGCAAATTCAATATTCAGATCAGAGTCACATGTTGATAGAAAATGGATCAGATTGGTGAATAGTAAAAGAGTGAATATATAATTCTTTATTGAAGAACTCAATGTCCCAGTCCTGCCCAATGCAGAACAGTAGTGGGAATTGGAAAGCTTCACAACAATAAGGGCTTGCTGGATGTTTGGGAGATCCAGGGCTCTCTCCCACTATTTTCTCAATTACAGAATAACTGTTCTTCCTTCTCTATGTTCCCCTATTTATTCTTTCAGCCCAACTAACTTTGACCACAGTAAGTTAAATCTTTATCTAACTAGTACAATAATCTCTTACACGTGGAGGATATGGGCACAAAGACACATACTAAACTTCAAGAAATTCAAGTCTTTATACATGGTTTGCCTCCAACCCATAACTACCACAAAATTTATACAGCATACAACTTCACACCATGGTAAAGGCTACCACAACTATGTACCTCACATGTACCAAGGCATTGGAGCAATCACTCTCTTCAAACTCAAAGTAATATCAGCAATCAGACATGACTTTGATATTCAACAGAACTAGAAGCGTCTTTTAATCTTAATGTTATCCACTCATGACATCCATAACAATGTACATGAAACACAAGCCATTGCGGTGCTGCTTAATATTATACATGTGTGTGCATAAATTGAGTCACAAGAATCAAGACTCAACCATATATTACTCAAGCAGAATTTGAGATCCTCCAATTATAGTTTATAATAAGCTCAAGCAGCATAAGATCATCCATTTAAAGCTTGACTGCATAGTCCAATACTCCATGCATATTCATTCCTTAGTACCAGAGAACAGTGCAGATAACACGGTGGCAAATACACTCTCTTATTGATTAAAATTTATTGAAAATTACAAAATCATAAGTAAGATTCATTAAATAAGAAGTGAGACCTGCACAATTTTGTGATTTCCCATAGAAAGTGTAATAGAAAACATGTTGCTAACATTTCTCTAGTACTAAAACTCATATAACCATTTTACTTGATCCGTTTCACTTTAAAAAAATCTATAAGACAAATGAACAAACAAGAACAAAGAAAAACATATAAACTCTATAAAGTCAGTTGATTCCCCGCTGACTCAACCCCTAATGAACATAAATGTTACAAATTACAACACATTCAAATCCAGTTCAATGCCTGATCCTGTTATTGAGTTTCTAACCTAACCACACCAGGACCAGTCCAAGCCAAGAAAAATCAAATCCCCTCTTAACAAAAATAAATTTTTTGGCTCTTAACAAGAGAATCAAGAGTTGTTATGAGCATAAGAGGAAACAAAACCACTACCAAGAAGCCTCTCCACATACTTGCCGAGAATATCCACCTCAAGGTTCACCTTGTCCCCAACCTTCTTGAGAGGAATCACCACATGCTGCTGAGTGTAAGCCACCAACATGAAATTGAAACACCCCTCATCATCAAACACATCCACCACAGTCAAACTAGTACCATCCACAGCAATAAACCCCTTAGGCACAACGTACTTCAAAATCCCCTTTTCAGCCCTAACCTTCACCCAAAGCGAGTCCTTTTCCGGCACCATCGACACAATCACCCCCGTGCCGTCCACGTGACCCTGCACGAAGTGCCCCCCCATGCGGCTCGCCGGCGTCACCGCCCTCTCCAGGTTCACCGCCGACCCCACCGACAGCTCCGACAGCGACGTCTTCCGCAGCGTCTCCGGCGCCAGCCCCACCGTAAAGTCCGAAACTTTCAGGTCGAACTCCGCCACCGTCAGACACGTGCCGTTAACGGCGATGCTGTCGCCGAGGTGCACGCCGTCCAGGACCGTCGAAGCCGCGATTTTCAGGTCGTAGCCGCCGTCCGCGCCCTCGCCCAGGTGCTTCACGGTGCCCATCTCCTCCACGATGCCGGTGAAGAGGCACACGGGGCCCACGGCGGCGCAACGGCGGCGCGTGGTGGCGCGTGAGGTGAGGGGGAGGAAGGCGCGTAGAGGGGAGGGTTTGGAAATTGGGGAGAATGTGAGAAGGGTGGATTGGGAATGGTTGAAAGTGTGCGTTGCAGCGATTCTTGGGATTGTGGGTGTTAAGGTAAGAGACGTTGAAATTGGCATTTTCGCTTTGTGTTGTGTTGTGTTGTGTAGTGTTACCCTCTTTGGTGTGTGTTCTATAAATTAAACAGAATAAGTATTGTATTGTCTAAAATAAAAAATAAAATAAAATAAACTAAACCTGCAAATAATGTCTTCAATAAAGCCTTCTTGATGCTTGCTTAATGGTGTGAAAATTGCCAACAAATAAAATACTAATAACTTATGTCTTACTAGTATATTTGATTATTCATTAGGTGAAACATTATTTATTTTAAGAGGAGGAATCAAAGTTTAGAAACGCTAGAAAGAGAGCTAATATCCTGGCATCCATTGATTGTTGATCCCAGAAATATGATCTGTGTCCATCATGGGCGTGTGTTGCTCCCAGCTTTGATAAAATTGTTTCCGTTGATGGAGAAACAATGTTCACACCTATAGAATAAAATGAGTGAACTAGTTACACCAGTGATTCAAATGAATCACAAAAGCGGTCTAGAAAAAACTTGCTCAAAAGATCGGTAAAAATTTGGTTTGTAGAGGATTCACAGTTTTTAATATAATATTATTTTAATATTTCTTAAAATTAATTTTTTATCATGTATAATATTTTTTTTAACAGAAATATTTTTTTTTCTCGTTCGTCTGTAGAGTATTCACCGTCTATAGCAGTGACTAATCTTTTAGTTAAGTTAGAGGCACCTCAAAGGGTAGGATAGCTAGTCGCAAGATTTAACGCGGCTGCATACACAAGGCAGGATTCGAACTCCTGACTTTGCTTAAACGTGGATCAACTCGTATCGCTTTTAATAAAAATATATATTACTTTGTCCATTCTCTAAAAAAAATATAACACTTCTAATTAATTTTTACAAATAACAATAAAATATAGGTTGAAGTGATAATGTATATTAAAATATTTCAATTAAAGTTTTTTTTTAAATAAAATTAGGTGGATTAAAGGTGTGTCAATTTGTCAACCCAACATTTTTAACTAACTAACCCACTAAAATAGGTCAATTTGCCAATTCACCACTAAGTGAGATGGATTGCATTTATCAATTTTTTTTTAGGCTAATCCACCCTACTTTAAGGAGGTAGGCCTACTTTACTAGATTACTTATTTTCTATCTAATTAATTTTCACTTTTTCCTTTTCATTCGCTCCAATTCCTCACTTTCTTTCGAGCATAGATAGATGACATGATAATTGATATTTAATAATATTTAGACTAAATTGTGTTTTTAATTTCTATTTTTATTTCATTTTCATGTCATTTTACTACTTTTGTGAGATAAGAAAGTAAACTAAAAGTAAAATTTAGACCAAGTATTACCAAATAACAAATGCTATGTTATTTATTTTATATTAGATCATGATCAATATTATAATTTTAACAATCAACAAGTAAATATTTAATAAAAAAATTAAAATTGTGAATTTTATAAAATTAGAGACTAAAATTATGGATTTCAAAATTAAAGAACTAAAATTATGAATTAAACATATAAAAGACAAATATACAATTTAACTAATTATTATTATTATTATAAATGTTGATGTATCTTATATAAAGTTGTTAATATTTAGAATTATTTTTTCTCAAAAAATTTTCTTCCAAATCTTATATAAAGTTGTAACATTTGGAGTAATTTTTTTTTTCAAAAGTTTTGTTCCAAATTGGGATTAATTAAAGAACTTTTTATTAACTCAAAATAAGGTTTAAAAACTAATTATTAATTTATTATATAAAATTGTTAATATTTGAAATAACCTTTCCTCCAAAAAATTTCGTCCAAATTTTATTATATAAAATTATTAACATTTTGAGTAAATTTTTTTCAAAAGTCTTCGTCCAAATTGAAAATAATAAACTTTTTATTAATTCAAAATATCTTATTATATAAAATTGTTAATATTTGGAATATTTTTTATTTCAAATGCATTTGTTTTCAAATTTGAAATAATTAAGAAATTTTTTATTGACTCAAAATAAAAATTAAAAAAAATTATTAATAAGATTAATTTCATTATACTTTTGTGCATTCTTTTTATAATAAAATTTACCGTATTCAAACAGTAATAAAATTAATAATTTAAATCAAATTTCTTGATTGTTGGGTCTTTACAATTTAGTGACCTTATAAATACTTTTATAAAAGGATATAGACTGTATGAGGTTAAGAAAGTTGCTTATATGAAATTATTAATTTAATATATTTTTGGTATGTTAATTTAATCACATTGTGACTATGTCTATATTGATGATATGAAAGATATGTTATAAATATTTGAAAGTAATGTTATACGGTAACTATAGATCTGAAAAATTTAAGAAGTAATTCCTTTTCAATTTATTTATTAGACATTTTGATAGTATTTTTATGCTTTAATTCAAATGGTGAATGCAGAGAAAACTATATTGTTGTCTTTAATTTAACAACACTTTTTTTTTATATTAGCTTAAAATCAAAGAAAATGTTCTTGCACAATTATTTTGGTTTTTAATCACTTTTATCTCTAATTAAATTTGTTTCAATTCCTTTGGAATACAAATTCAATAGTTTGTACCTGATTTTTAATCACTTTTATCTCTAATTAAATTTGTTTCAATTTCTTTAGAATACAAATTCAATAGTTTGTAGCCTTTATTACTTTAGAGATTCATTTTTTTTCCATGTTGCTTTCATGCTTTAAAAATTAAAAAAAATTACTAATGAAAAAATATTATAAAGCTAAACTAAATTTTTAAAATAATATTATTGTTGACTTCATTTTAATGATCAATCAATGATCATTTTTAAGGTCCTATTTTTATAGAAAATAAATTATTATATGCATTAGCACAATATTTTGATAATATTTTTATGATTATGCACACAACTTTAGTTAATTTGCTGCAAGAAAATAGTAATATGTAGTTCATAACAATATTGTGCATTAATATTTGTCCTTTTTTTTATCTTATTTTCTTGAGAAACTTATTTTTGGAAATCAATATATATATAAAATCCTCATTCTTATCATTGTTTCATATTATTCTAAAAGAATAAATTGCCCCGTACGTCATACAGGTAACATAATAGTATTGTTAAAATTTAACAATCGAAAAAGATTAAAATATTATAATATATTTTATTTGAAAACAATTATATATTTTTAAGATTAAAAATTTACAAAATTGTGTTTTTGTTAGTTTTTAATATTATAAAGTAATGATATTGTGTTTTTAATATTATTTTATAGATTGTTGTTTTGAAATTTATTTAATATAAAGATCAAATCATACAATCATGTATAACATATCAATAGTTAACACCTCAACAGAAAATAACATACCAATGCTCAACATGTAACTCAAGTACATCATATCAATGTTTGCTAATTCAACCATATAATCATTGTTTATATGTATTATCCTAGGTCAATATCTATAAAGATCAAATCATACCAATCAAATATAGCATATAAATGCTTAATAACTCATCCAAGTATAGCATATCAATGCTCAATAATTTATTCAATAATAACATACCTATAACGCAGTTGGTAGACTGGAACGGAGCGTTCCAAAATTAGAACGGTCCGTTCCAAACTACTAAAACAATAGTGATTTAGTAGCCCAGAACGGGCCGTTTGTTCCAGACTACTAAATAGGCCTGTAAATCCTAGTTGAGAACGGGTCGTTCCAAACATGGTTGTTGTTGTGACACCCTTACTACCCCAACACATGTATTGTAATAATGAAAACTTAACAAAAACAATTTTCAGTTTCGATAAAAGGGTTCACATGAGAATCTTCAAAATTATTCTTCAACAACCACGACAATAAAAATGAAACGTGGGAGTTTACAAATGATTTTCAAAAATAATATTTACAATTCTAATTCCATATAACAATCTATGTCCTAAAGAAAATCCTCTGCCCCGATGTCACAATATCAGAGCATACCCACAACTCAACCGTTAGCATTCTAGATGTCACTCGTAGCCGGATCTTCCTCACCTAAAATATCCACAAATCGCACGGTGAGAAAAGAAAACATCTATATATATAACACATAAGAAAACACAACATATTATCTCATTATAACTTAATATTCATAAATATTTCAACATATCGTATTTCAATCAATCATGCATCGTCATCACATCATAATTCTCAATCACACCAATCATCACAAATCTTGCACTTCACACTATGCCAAGGTCACGCTACCCATTTAACAATCTCAGGCCGTGCTCACCCCTGATATAACACTGTGCCAAGGTCACGTTATCCCTATTCCAGGGACGTGCTCACCCTTGACATGTTAACCAAGGTCACGATACCCACGTAACAATCCAGAGTCGTGCTCACCCCTGATATAACACTGTTCTAAGGTCACGTTACCCCTAATCTAGGGCCGTGCTCACCCCTAACATGTTAACCAAGGTCACGATACTCATGTAACAATCCAGAGCCGTGCTCACCCCTGATATAACACTGTGCCAAGGTCACGTTACCCCTAACCTAGGGTCGTGCTCACCCTTGACAGGTTAACCAAGGTCACGATACTCATGTAACAATCTCGGGCCGTGCTCACCCCTGGTCATAGGTGTGAAGAACCACAATCACATCTCATTCACATCCACATTCACATTCACATCCGCATCCACATCCACATCCACATCCACATCTCAATTCCACAATACACACACAATCCACACAAAATGGTGATTCACATACCCCTCAAGTAATTCATCATCTAGATCATCAAATAATATAACAATAACATTCATAAACTAATATAACAAACAACAGAATTATCAATTTAATATAATTTTAACGTAAACAGTAAAATCTTCAATTGTTCCAAAACCTAACTCACAGGCACTTTTCTACAATTTCGTTCTCCCTCTCAGATCATCATTCTTACAAATTATTAGCATATCTATAATCCTCAACACATACAGAATCTAATGGGATCCTCAATTTCTCAAACAAAAATCATCCAATTTTTCACAACCTAACTTACAGGCACTTTTCTATAATTTCGTTCTCTCCTAGAGCATCATTTTTACAAGTTAAACATATATTTGTAATCCTAAATATATATAGAATCACATAAGATAATTAATCCTCCAAACAGAAATAATTATAAAATTATTCATAACCTTAAGGGCTCTTCCTCTACCCAATTCCCTCATGTAACTCTACATATAAATAATCTCCTTTTCTCCCGTACCTGGATAAATAGGAACTCGGGCAGAACCTCCTCCTCTTTTTCCTTAAACAAGGATCGGAACTAAAACTGGAGCAAAATCTCATCCTCTGAGTTCCTCTTGGTCTTCAGAGAGAAGAAGAGGAACGAAAGAGAGAACAGAAGAGAAGAGAGAGTGAGAATGAGAGGTGTGTAGAAATGAGAGGATTTGAGGCCTATTTATAGGATTTTTCGCCCACCTACCACTACGGCCCGTTCCAAATTCGGAACGGCCCGTTCTGGGCCCTTCAAACCTACGTAAATTTTTCAACTGGAACGGCCCGTTCCCAAACCAGAACGGCCCGTTCTCAACCCCAGCAGAACGGCCCGTTCTGCTTCCAGAACGGCCCGTTCTCCAAACCAGAACGGCCCGTTCTGCTTCTACAATTTTGGCCATACTCACTATTCCAGAACGGCCCGTTTCAAAATTGAAACGGCCCGTTCTGGGCCACGAATTGGGCTAAAGGCCCACAAAAAATGGGCTGTTACAGTTGTGAGTTAAATTCAACTCCAGAATGATCCGTTCTGGTTTAAGAACAGGTCATTCTAGACGTGCCAGAACGGGCCGTTCTGCATTTGAATTTTACACATGACGAAGGAGCCTAGAACGGGCCGTTCCGAATTCAAAACGGGTCGTTTTGGTCACTCCTGACCTCTATAAATAGGCGTCGAGGAGGGGGAAAAAAGGAGAACTTAGAGAGAAGGACTCTGGGCTAGGAAGCTTGCTTTTGGAAAATTGAGGTTCCTGGGTTGAGCTTTGGAAGGAAATTCCGCTTCTTCTCAGCTCTTAGCAATGTTGAGCCAATCTTCAGGTTAGGGAAGTTTCATGCATTGTTTTTCTTGAAAATGGTTAAGTTGTTGGGTGCGGATTGAGTTAAAAAGTTGGGTTTTGTTGTTTGAAAGAAAAGAGATGATTGATTTAAATTAGTGGTTTCATGTAGCTGTTCTTGTGTTTTAGAAGTTGTTTATAACGTGGTTAAGTTGCTAAGTTGGCTGATGAAGATGAGTTGAGTAGTTGTTGACTTACGTTGTTTATATGTTGTGTGTCGATAATATGTGATATGTTGTTAAAGTTGCTATATGTTGTGTATTTGGTGAAACTAAGTTGTTTTTATGTTGTTTATTGTTGAATTATTAATAAGCTGAGATGTATAAGTTGAAGTAGTTCATTGTTGTAAAGTCGATATTGTGTTGACTATAGTTGTTTAATTAAGTAGTATAAAGATGTCTATTGTTGTAAAGTTGAAAGTTGCCTATCGTTATAAGATGCCTATTGTTGTAATGTTGTAAGTTGTCTATTGTTGTAAGATGTCTATTGTTGTAATGTTGTAAGTTGTCTATTGTTGTAAGTTGCCTATTGTTGTATTGTTGTAAGTTGCCTATTATTGTAAGATGTTTATTGTTGTATTGTTGTAAGTTGCTTATTGTTGTAAAGATGTCTATTGTTGTAAAGTTGTTATGATGCCTATAGTTGTAAAGTTGTAAAGTTGTTTATTGTCGTAAAGTTATAAAGTTGCCCATTGTTGTAAAGTTGAAAAGTTAGGGACATATGGTGAAGATATATGTACTATGTTGAGATACATAGTACTAAGGAGATAATTTGAAAGTTGTTTTAAAGTTGAGTCCCTTAGTACTGTGTGGGCGACATGGAAGTAGTCGATCCATGTCATGGTTGAATGACCAATTTGAGTAAGGTATCTAGTTAGAGATGTAGTTTTTGACTAGGTATTGGAGGGTGCGTGGTACTTGGAGGACAGTGGGTGGACTAACTTCATATGTGGATTGGTGATGCTAGCCAAAGCCGTGGTAGACTCATACCCAAACCCTTCTGTCCTGACAGTAGTACTGGACCTCCGAGTTTAAGTGGCACACCTGAGCAATCGCCTATTATTGTCTATACCTGGTTCTCTTCGGAGTTCCTAACGATGTCCTATACCTTACCTGGTTGAGATAAGTCAAACGCTAGATTCGGTAGAGTTTATGCCACCTAGACTACTCAACCTCAGTTGTTGGAGATCTCCTAGTTGTATATGCGTGACCACGCATTAGTTGATGTTGTATGGGTTGTTGCATTCAAGTTGTATATAATGTTGTATGAATGAGTTGATAGTTGAGCTATTGTGATAAATACTATGTGATTGTGTTGTGATGAGTTGTTGATCACTAAGACTATAAGAGAAGTTTTCAAAGTTGCTCATCCCATTGTGCGGATTGAGATAGTTGTGGTGCTTTAAGAGCCCAATTTGTTTAAAAACCCTCCTTGGAAAGTTATCCCCTGGAGTGGATGATTTGTTGTTCTCCTCTAGGACTTGGTTGGTCCCGTGTGTGGGCAAGGTCGAGGCACACGTGTATGAAGAGACCACGGTATAGGGGCCAGGCCGAGCTATACCGATTACAAGCGGCCAATTTGAGTAAAGTGCGATGTGTTGAAAGTGTTGTTGATGTTGTATATCTATTGTTGTAGGTGTTGTGTTGCTTTAAGTTGCAAGTTGAAAGTAGAATTCTATTGTTGTTTATTATATGTTGATGCTATTTTTTTTAAGATTATTGTTGTGAGCTTACCCTAGCATGCTTTTCCTTGTGGTTGGGACTGCGATAACCATACCTTGGTATGCAAGCAGATCAAGATTAGGTGCTCTGCTGGACTGGGTGAGCTTTTTTTTTTGTTGGGACTCAGGAGGAGGGCTGACATTGTATTTAGTTGATTGATAGCATTTTGACTACCTAGTTGTTGTATAGGGTATTATTCCCTACTTTCAGTTATATATATTATGGGACTTTTTAGTTGTGTATTCTCATTATATATATAATTGTTTAGTAGTGAGATTTTATTTTATACTTGTATCTGGACGCTATAGACAGTGTGAAACCTGGTGGGTCGTTACAATACCAATGTCATTCAACACTCCAATCATGTAATTTATAACATATAAATCATATATAGCATATTAATGTTCATCACCATATCAGCTATACAAATATACCATACTAATGTTTATTATCATCATTCTACATTATACAACATTTAATTATCAATTATGTCATCATCATACATTATCTCAAATCAATGTTCAATCAACGTACATGATATCAAATTAACTATCTTACTAAATACAAGCATCCAACTTATACAACAAAGAAGGAACCAAGCGTTTCAAGTGCCCCTAAGCCTCGCTCTAAGCGATACAATTTCACTTTAAGAGCCACGAAACTCGCTTGGAGGGAGCCTAGACAAAGTGAACCCTTGGGAGTCTCAATTTGGTCGCTTCAAGCAACATCATCCTCGCTCTAAGTGACAAAACTCATTGTTTACAATTTGCTCTATGTAAGCAAAGTCAAGGATCACCCCTAAACTTCCACACCTCCTCAGTTTAAGCAAATAAGTTCTCGCTATGAACGATTATAAAACACTTTGAGTGTACTAAGTTAAAGACTATCCCTGAAATGTTCATACTTTCTCGAAGAAGAAGAAGAAGAAGAAAATGTTTTTGGCGAGTAATTTTATTTAAATATTATAATATGTTATAAGCTAACAAAGGTTCAACTTAAAATATAAACTCAAACAAAATATTGCTCTCATATATTATTTTACGTGTTCCCACTCTCAAAGTTATAACCTTTTGTGTTGTAATCTAAACATGACAGATTATAAGATATGCAACATCTAGTCTGTAATTTAAATAGGTTGCTGCCCCAAAACACCAACATCTAGTCTGTAATTTAAAGTCCACTATGACCACTACCTCCAACTCCTAAACACCAATGTCTAGTCTAAAGATTATTTTCTGTTCAATACAAGTAATCCACCAACAATTCACCATTTTGAGATTCATATCATAGTGAATAACAATAACTACATATCCACTTGCTTTGTTAGTATGCATCATAATTATATCATCCTCTTCAAGACCAATAACCAACATGTATTTTCTCTTATATGTAAAATTACAAGTCTAAGCACATTTATCGATTCTTATGTATTTACACTCCCCTTGCAACATACTATCAACAAGTAGTAGTGATAAAATATTTTATAGGCATTTTCCCATATTTAGTGACCACATCAACCAAAAATGTTGAAACCCATTTATCCTTTTCAACTAGGACCATGTTGTGAACAACACATCTTGTAATTAGATGTTTTTGTCAAAAGTCTCATTCTTGAATGCACATAAGTTTCTTTCACACCATGTACACCAAATCACCAAATACCACAAAACATTTCACTCCTCATACTTAATTAACTTTGATTCTTGTTACTCGTGTGTGTTGTCAAAGGTATGCTACTAGAGATTGGAGTAGCACTATGGTGATAGCTAATCATAAATAACACTATTTCCAAACTAAATCCACTCCTACATAAGGGAAAAATATGCTCAACTGATCCATCTACTACATGGCAAAAAAGACATGATCAATTATCAGAGGGCACATTCACATTTCTTATTTAAAGATTATCCTTTATTGGCAACCTATTGATTAAGAGTCTCCATATCACAAATGCAACTTTTGTGGGAATGTTCAATTTCATACTTCATTCAATGTTACTTTATGTGGTTTTTCCATCCATTTTTTGTGTAATGCCTTGTAAGGTGTTTTCATTGTATATCTTTGTGAATCATCTTCTAGCGAAAGCCATAATCTTCTACCTCTTTTTGTAGTGTAACATTTGCCAATTGTTGTCCCAAATTTGTAACAAAATTACCTTTCCATTGAAACCACCTTCTACCACATTTTAACTCCCAAACCCAACTTTCATCCATTCACTTGGTATTGACGTGCAACTAGATTAAAAACATCATTGTATAAGTTTACAAAATTAAATTTAGGAAACAAGTTAGAGTATTTATAAAAAAATTAAGGACAAAAAATAAAAATCAGAGACAAAAATATAAATTCAAAATTATTTAGTAATTAAAAGCACCATTAACCCAAATTTTTATATCCTCTTTTATTATAGATATATATGATAAAAAAATTTATTTTTGTGTTGATTGTTTTAAAAGTTAAATCTAATGTTATTTTTAATTACTTAGTAGTAATACAAAAACCTTTTAGATTCTCTGTGTTAAAAGTAAACTTAAACTCATTAAATCAGGGACATAGGATCTTGAATATGTGGGAAAAAGAAAATTAAGATTAGCCTTCAATAGAAGTTGTAAGAATTTGGCCATGAATCGTGATGAAGGGTGCCTTATATACCAATAGCAACCTAAAGATATGTGCCAACCGATCCAGCTGCTTCCGTCTACAACCGATTCGACTCATTACGAACCAGTGAGTTAAATTGGTCGGAAAAATAATAAAATTAAAACGGATTTAACTTTATAAAAAACACTTATCATAATCTTATATTTTAAAATTATAAATATCTTAATAATAAGAAGAAGAAAAATTATTAAAAAATATAAACTACAACTAATTTAATCAACTATAATTTCATAATAATAACATAAGATATTGACAATTTTTTTAATAATTATATTATTAGTATGAAATAATTATTAATTTCGTTGATAACTAATAATATCAAATTGACATAAGTTATTATTTGAAACAAGTATGTATAAACCCAACCCATGATATAAATGTATAATTGCATAAAATAAATTTAAAAATAAAAAAATAATATATACACAGATACATATATAATATTTAGTGAGTTATTTATGAGTAAACTCAACTCACCACAAATTAATTTATGATAAACCAAGTTACAAGTAGGTTGAACTAATGTTTTTTGTATAATCAAGATAGATAAAGGATTTTCTAACTCAACTCAACTTAAAATTATTAGAGGTTGAACTTAAAGCTGTCAAAGTAGGTAATCGGTCTAGCCTGGCCACCATGAGTTGGACAATAGGTGGGTTAACCCTACTTACTTACCTTTTGGTGAGCTTAAAAAAAGGTCATGCACCATAATCTTATATTTTAGAATTACAAACTTTGTTAACAAAATGAATTCTAAGGTGGACTCCCTTCTTAAGTGGTCCATCATTAAATGTGTTAAAATGAGTCAAACCCAGGAATCAACCTGGCGCACCACGAGTCTGGGCCAGGCTAGATTAAAAAAAAATTAATTTTGGCTAAATTCCAATCCAACTCACTTAACATGTGAGTCAAACGGGTTTGAACCTAAGTAAGTCAGATTGACTTGTTTAACTCACTATTAATATATATATATATATATATATATATATATATATATATGTTTTATGTGATTTTTATTTGAAATTTTGATTGATATTTTCTTATGTATTTGTATTTGAATCAATGATAAACTTGATTTCTAAATATAAAAAATTATCTCTTTATTTTATTTACTAAAAACATGTAATTTATTTATTTTTAAAAAGTTTGACGAGCTAACCCACCTAACTCACAACTCATAGTGAGTCGAAACAATTAGAATTTTTTTGCCTTACTAAAAATGAGCCGAATTAGGTTAGCCCGTTTAAAACACCAACCTATGGTGAGCTAATTCGTGTGAATCGAGTTGGCTTACTTTATTGCATTTATCCGTCATGCCTCATAGTTAAGGACATTAATCTAATCCTCATATGATTATCATGCACCCTCCTTATCATATCAACACTATTTTTTCTTCTCAGCTATCCATCACCTTTCCCAACAGCCCCTCACCACTGTGTTACCTCCAACCATTGTGCACTAACATTAGAGCGATTTTTGGCAGTGGTGTTTTGCCTTTTTTTTTTCTTTTTTCTTTTTTTTTTCCTTCCATCCTCTCTTTTTACCTTGTTTTCATCCTAAAGTGGGGTTTATTGGTTGTCTAGACCAAATAACAAAGTAGTAAAATTTGACAAATTGAGAGTGGGGCTTGTGAACTAGCTCTTGTAAAGCCACATTTAAGACAAATGTGCAAGAAAACACCATGACGAAACCTAAAAGCCCAAATTCGTTTTTATGATTGTTGAGCCGTGTATTTTGAATAAGAGGATTTGTAAGCCCTTGAGCCCTTGAAAGCAACCTTTGAGGATAGAGGTGAAGTTGTTTCTGTTTAGGAAACGTTCATGAGAGAAGACTACTTGGCTATTGAAAAGTGTGTTGTTTTTTAGAGAAAGCATGGTAAGTTGGGAGTGTTATTTTAGATTTAGAGTGTCTGTGACCAAAACAACAAGAGAACCATTTGGATTCAGAATGAAAAAAGGGGAAAAAATGAGACCTGTCAGAAATCACCTTGGCAGCATTTCATGGTTGTTTGCGGTGGGGAATTCTCAAAAGAGGAAGTTACGATAATGTTAATGTGCAGAGGATGCACCAAAATAAGGTGATCATTAGATTAATCCAAAGGTTATAAATTATTGTGTACGATGGACCTAAAAATGTATTAAAAAAGATATTAACTACAACTAATTTAATCAATTTATAATATCAAAATTATTACATAAATATTAATAAATATTATTAAATTAACACTAATTATTATAATTTGTACAAAATTTAATTAATAATATAAATATATGATCATATAAATTAAAATAAGTACTTAAAAAAAATATTAGGTGATTTAACTCGTAAACTAATCCAACTTACTACAAATTAAACCATAATAAATTAGCTCAAATTTTTCTTATAATTAAAATAGAACAAATTTTTCTCATCCAACTCCACTTAAACCCATTATGCTCAAATTCACTTATAGGATGCGACTCATTTTGAAAGCTAAAGTGAATTCCCCCGCACAAGGCCCATAAATGTGTAAAGATAATTTAACCGTACAGAACTTTGACCAAAGGAAAAGGCAGGCAAACTTACAAACAAACATGTAAACCAAAGTTGAACAAAGAACAGGTCCATTTCAAATTTCCATAAAGAAATACTACTCATGCATATTCACCAAGTATTACATCCTTTTAAGAATTAATTTTAAGTAATTGCCTTCAAGATTTAGGAAGGATGACTATTGACTAAGTTGACAATTTAATTTGCTTTTAGTTTGTTTTGAGAAAATAATCATTTTTATAAAAATTAATAACATTATTCTAAAGAAGGCTAAATTAATATATCCAAAAAAGATAAAAGGTACTAAAAAAAAAATCACGAATCAATACAAATTTCTCGCGTAAATTTCCTTTTACTCCTACCCCGTGAATGGCAATGTAAAACCAATTAGTCAAAACGCGTTGGTCACTTTCTGCACAGTATTTTTCGTACCAAATAATCAATAATGCTTCTGAATCAATAAAAAAAAATAGTACTTCTGAATTAATATTTTAGGGTTAAAACCCTTATTTGGTCTCTGATAACATTTTTTTATTTCAATTTAGTTTTATTTTAATTTTTTATCTCAACTTGGTCCCTAATAATTTAAATTATTGCAATTGGGAACTTTTGTCCAAATGATTTAAACGAAATTAACTGTTAGTCACGTGGCATCCACGTGGATGCCACATAGATGCGTACGTGGACGCCAAATTTTTTGAAAAAACCTGAAACCAGAACGGCCCATTCTGAAATCAGAACAGGTCGTTCTGGATGCACTCTTGGTGTGTTAATTTTGCATCCGGAACGGCCCGTTCCAGGTGCAAAATTAACATACTAAGAGTGCATCCAGAACGACCCGTTCTGGTTTCAGAACGGGTCGTTCTGGTTCCAGAATACCACACACGAATGGTCACTGATTATGGTTTACGGTTGTGAATTGTGAAAGAAAAAAGACTCAAGGTACAAAGCATTTCAAACACTGGATTTGGTAATATTATCAATGAAAATTGATAACTTCAATTGCTAAACAATTGGGTTATACAGTGTATCATTAAGGACAATGCAGTGTATCACTAAAGACAATTATAAATTTTATTTCATTGTTAGTCAAACTGGAGTGAACCACTTACTACCAAATTGACACTATACAGTCAAGGATGAAACAAAACGTTGTTTCCCTTAAGCGTTACCCAGATGATTTCTTTTCTCAGTAATTTCTTTGAACTTTTTTAGTATATGTTATGTTCTGAATTTTTGTTTTCAGTTTTTGAATCATGTTTCTGTATTTGAATTTATGATATGTTATGAATTTTTATTTTCAATTTTTGAATCACATTGCAGCATTTTGGTCAACGCATGCATGAAATTGGCTTTCTGGAACGGGCCGTTTTGAATCCAGAACGGTCCGTTCTAAAACCAGAACGGCCCGTTCTGATGCACTCAGGTGTGTGAAATTTGCATTTGGAACGGCCCGTTCCAGTTGCAAAATTAACACATACCATGTGCAAGCAGAACGGTCCGTTCTGATTTCAGAACGGGCCATTCTGGTTCCAGGTGTATTCATGCAATTTGGCGTCCATGTACGCATCTACGTGACATCCACGTGACCAACAGTTAACTCCGTTTAAATCATTTGAACGAAAGTTTCAAATTGCAATAATTTAAATTATTGGAAATCAAATTGAAACAAAAAATTAAAATGAAATTAAATTAAAACAAAAAAAAATGTTATGAGGAACCAAATAAGGGTTTTAGCCATATTTAGTGTCGTGAAGTAGCATGTGGTGAAAAGGAAGTAACCTTTCTTGCTAGCTGAACCAATTGAAAGGGAAACAAAACGACACCACAGAAAAGACAGAAGTAGAAGAATATTAAAATAATTTATCTTTGTGTTTAGGTTGGAAAATGGCACCTGCTTTATATAGTATCTTAATAAATATTTTTCTTGCTAGAAGTAAATGAAACCGAAAATGACATGAAACTAATATAACTTTTTATACATAAAAGCGAGTGTTTTAAGTGCAAATTACCAAGATAAAAATGGAATTGCTTACATACACAGAGAATAAGGGAACATAGCAGCAAAAATTGAAAAGAAGATGTTACAGGACGACGACGGTGGCTTAAAAAGCAAGACAGATAAGAAATTTCAACTAACACAACCTAAAGAAGTACTATAATTTCTATGCACACCGCATTATTTTCTTTCCTAACACACTGACCCCAGACACAAAATCCTTGTTGACTACTTCTTCAGCATTTGAAACTCCAATACTTCATCTATTAAATTAAACCTTGCTTTGAGGCTTCATTGTACACCAACTTTTTTATTTTCTTTCATGGCCAAGACTAGGAGGGTATGCCATCTTCTGCTAAGGTTCTTGGCCTTTGCAGCAACCATTTCAGCAGTCATTGTGATGGCTACTAGCCATCAGACAGCTACCATCTTCACAGTGTCCTTTGAAGCAAAATACACTAACTCCCCAGCTTTCAAGTAAGTGTCTTGTAGTGTTTATAATAGTTGATGTTTTTTGTTCAACAATATTGTTCGTTTTCTTCATAATGAAAATTGATCAAAGGATTCTATCTAGGTACTTTGTGATTGTATATTCTGTTGTCACTGTCTATGGATTTCTGGTCATCTTTCTTCCTGCACAAAGCTTGCTCTGGAGACTTGTGGTGGCTTTGGATTTGGTAAATATCCTTAAATCTCCTCTTTTTGTTACTCTAAGTTGTTTAGAGCTTGACTTCTGTCCTTAAGTATGATATAAACTATGTTAGAAGAAAAATATTTACTTTGTATATGTTCAAAGTTTCTGATGGAGATTAAACATAATTTCAAATAGTAGTAGATACTTGGTAACGATACTCCGGTAATCAAAAAGAAAATGTGTCACGAGTCACTACAAGCAACACACAAGCAATGCATTAGCTATAGCCACATAGAACCATAATCAAGTTGTTCAGAACTTGTTCTTCATTTCACTGTCAAATTCTGAAAATTACTATATAGAAAAGCATAAAATACTTAGAAAAATCTTATGAATTCTGTAAGTACTGGACACTCCATCTCTTTTGACACTCAAGGAAAGAAAACCGATATATGATTGCACTTTGAGCTGACATTTTATATCATACATCATTAAACTAAAATATTGAATTAGACTGTTATGAAAATAAGTATTAATAACTTCATAATTTAATATGTATGTTAATGGAGTATAAAGACATCCTTGTAACTTCATTATTTGCACATGTTTCGTCACTAATAACACTAGGTTTTTTATATGACATATAATTAAGTATTATTATTTTTTATAAATAAATTGAAAAGCTTAAATGCATGTCATGTAAAAACTAACCGGAATCATGGACAGTTAATGGTCCTGAACTACTTCTAGTTTCTCATTTAGTGGGGTGAATTCAAGTGAGAAAAAAGAAAAACTTCATGTAACGGGGTAAAATTAATATATTAGGATATAATATCAGCACCTTTATTGTAAATGAGTCAAATTCTTACAAAAAAAAAAATGTTATATTAATGTTTGATTTTATGAACAGGTATTCACCATGTTACTCGTGTCAAGCTTCTCTGCTGCTTTGGCTATAGCTCAGGTGGGAAAGAAAGGAAACAGTTATGCAGCATGGCTTCCAATATGTGATTCAGTTCCCAAATACTGTGATCAAGTGACAGGAGCTTTAATCGCTGGTTTCGTTGCAGTGATTATATATATAATTCTTCTGTTGCATTCCATTCATACTGTCATAGACCCTCTCCTCTTGAGCAAAAATTGAACAGCTTTTTAGGGTCAATGTGTTAGGACATCACTGAGAGTAGAGTTTGTGGTAGGTCATATGTTGTTGAACCAACAGTTTAATTTTGTTTTCCATCAGTTTTACTTTTTCTGTCCATTCCCTTTTTCTTATAATATTTTATTTGGCTGAAACATGTTTTCCAATTTTTCATCCTTTTGAATATCATTACTTTTCTACTTAGTCTCTTATTTTGTTTTTTTTTAGAGTCGCATAAGTTCTTCTATTTAGCCTATTAATTTTGAGAGTTGTGTTAGACACTCGAACCGTAAAATAAACAAAAACTTATAAGAATACACTGGATATTTTTTTAATATAATTTATTTTATACTTAAAATTAAAATTTCAATTAGGGAATATAAATCATTATCATTTATGTTAACCATTTTGATATGGAACACATGTTAAACTATTCATATCAAGTGAACTTGTGCCGAGATAAATAATCCGTAATTTTTATTAAAAATCTTCAAAAATATTAGTAGTTGAATCTGATTTTATTTAAAATTGTGTTATTTTAATCTAAAAATTTAAATTACATTAAAATAAAAAATAATTATACTAGTAACTTTTGACATATAATTGGGATATTAGTGAAAATAATTTAATTTATATATAATAGGTGCTGCTAATCAATAGGTTTAAGCCTAAATAAATTAATACTATGAATAACAAGTGCTGCTAATTTTTATACCCATTTCACAGTTCTAACATTTGTAATGACACTGATAGCTTAACTACCGGAATACTGCTAGCATTTTTGGTGGCTTCTTGAGGATTCTCATGATCGTCGATTTCCACCAGTAAATCAACATATTGACGAAGTTTTCCAGTTATTGATAACTCACATGCTTGTTGATAATTGGCATATTTATGGTAATGTAATAAATTTCATAAATATAAAACTCTTACACTTAATAAAATATGATAGATATATTATATTTTAGTGAATACAACATTTAATTATATTATTTTAGTCCATTGTATATTATATTTAATAGAGATTATTTAATGATAATATTTGTTGAATCAGCAGCTACCTACTATCTCATTATTATTGTCGTGAGGCCACCTTCATTCGCGTCACTGAGGTGTGGAAGACTATTTTTATATCTGATAAGTGTCTTAAGGAATTTTCAAGTGTTGTCCTTGGCTATAAATCAGGGGATGTTAATGTTAAACAAATAAAGATACAGGCTAATCAAACATTAAAATATTATTATTTTTATATATCATAATAAATATTTAATGAAGGAAACCCTTATTGTTCAACTAACTATATATTGAGAACTTACACTTTTCTTAAAAAATAAGCAAAGATTCAAACTAAGGAATTGTCATATAGTTACGGATATTAACAGTGGCGAGAAAATAAGTTAATGAACAATTTTTTTAAAATAAAAAATTAATAATCATATATATATATATATATATATAATTTGTCATTGTTTTTACATTTAACAATTCAACTACTCATAATAAAAATTATAAATAAAATTATCTAAGTTAAGTAGTTCCTGAGAATACAAGTAATAATATATGTATAAAAATAAAAATTAATTGAAATCATAAAATGTTCTTTAGTAAAACTACATTATATCATACATACACACATATACACATACATACAGTAATTCAAAAAATGAAATATAAGCTCAAGTAGTTGGTTAAGCAATACTACAACATATTTACAAAAGTAGCAACAAGCTACACCTCCATCCATCATGACTCTCGATCCAACGCCTGACTTCAACTTATCATTACCCTACTCTCATATAAATATTATCATCTCAATATAATCACAAGAAAACATGCAAGGATAAGTTAAAATTTAAAAGAATCAACAAAATAAGTATAAAAGTCAAAACAACTATACTACCAACTTAAACAACTCAACTTGCTTAAACACAACCTCAACTTGCAACTTCTCAACACAACACAACAATGCAACTTATCACGATTCAACATAGCATGTGAACAACACAACTCAATCAACACATCATATATATAACACAACAATTATATGCAACATCACAAATTCAACTAAAAAATATCTTACAATACAGGTGAGTAGTTTAAGTGGTGTGACCCTATCGAACTAATAACAATATTGTCTTTTCAATCTAGCTAGATTAAGAGTCAATTTGGATAAAAATCCACAACAACATGTTTTCTCGAATTTCACCACTTAAATTATAAAAGTAGTATTTTTTGACGGGATAGGACATTTTGGGTGTGGACCTACCACGACGTTAGCATGCATAACTAAATCTCCTATAGGATTAGTCTGTCAACTACCCTCCAAATACTACGTCCCTTCCAATACTTAGTTAGGAATTTTGATCTCTGATCTTGTACCTTACTCTAATTTGGTCATTTTATACATGTATGTCTTGACTTGGCCCCAATACGGATCAACATTGGTCGCATTATAATCAATATAGCTCGACCTGACCTTTATACTGTGATTGCTTTATAGATGGTGTGATTTAACCTTGTCCCCATATTGTATCAACTAAGGTCATAGAGAAGAGACTCAACAATTTGCTTCAAGGGTCAACTTACCGATAAGGGTTTCAACAACTAGGCTCATAGAACACCACCACAACATATCCTCACAATGAGATATTCAACTTTTAAAATAACACATTCTCCAATCCTAAGTCAATCAACACAATTCAACACCATGCCTTAATCATCTAAATACATAATCTTAAATTAATGTATAAAGAACTATCATACAACAACATGCAACCTGTAAACTCTCTTACTTACTCTTACAATGTTCAACACACTTGCTGAGTTGAGTGATTTTTAAGTTTTAGTTGTGAAACTTTTGGTTCTTTGTTTTCGAGAAAGGAAATTGGTGAATTTGAATGAACTTTGGTTGCATATTGAAATGAGAAGTATATATGAATTGATGATGATGTATAGTTGTGGATTTTTGGCATTATATGCTTTGGTTTATTGATTTTCAAGTGAAGAGAACCAATTTTGTGATTTTGCCAAATGCAAAATTCATCATCACGTTGGATGCAACTTCATGACATTCGGTGTAACATAGGCTAGAGGCTCTCTGCCTCATTGACACTGAACATGAAATTGATAATGTCCAACTTGAGTTAGAGGAAAGCTTTTTGACTTGATCACACTAGATCCTAGTGGAGTTGTGGGCATGATCAAGACAAAAACTCTCTAACTAGACAATGTCAGACGCTAAAAATTATCTCTATTATCGTGTGTCTAGAAAACAGATTTTTGCTTCATTAATGTCAAGTTTTTGATATGCAGCAACATTACATACTTTAAAAGAGTTTTACTTGTCACAATTGTCTTATCCAACTCGATAGGAAGATCCATATGATGAAAGGTATATGTTATGATATGAAGAAATAAAATAACTATAGAGAAAATAAAAGGTTATATATATAAAAGATAAGGAGGATAAATATTTATATTTTTCACCGACACCTTCAAAAATTAAAGGAATACAATTTTATAATCTAATAACTATTAAAAATGATACAACAAGTGTTATCATCCAACTTCAAGAAAAATAAAATAACATTAAATTTAAATACAATAATATTCTAATATTTTTAATCCATCTAATATAATCTTTAAACTTTTTTTTTTTCATTTTAAGCTTAGAGCCCATTCTAACATTAATTATACGTCCAATAGAACTTTGTCCTCAAGATTTTAGAATAATTAGATAATCATACAAATTTGATGGAAGAAATTTTGAGAAAAATAAATATTAATCTTTTTAATTAAACCATCATCCAACTTCAAGAAAATAAAATAATAATTAAAATTAAATATAATAATATTCTAATATTCTAAGTTGATTCAATATTCCCTTAAAAAAAAGCATTCATTCAATATAAATTTTCCACTATTTATTTTTCTTTCTTTTAGCTTGTAGCTCATCTTAACATTGCCGATACATAGAACCTTGTCCACAGAGTCATCAGATAATTAGAGAATCACACAAATTTGATCAAAGAAATTGTGGGAGGAATAAATATTAATTTGTTTTAGTATATATTAAATGTTTTAATTAATATTTATAAAAATAAATATCTATTAAGTTACTCATATTATTAAAAAATTCCACTTTTTCAATTAAACTAGTATTTTAGTAGGTATAATATATACATATTTATTATATAATTAAATTTTATAATAAATTATATATAAATAAATATTATGTTTGAATATATAAATTATATTTCACATTTAAGATAAATAATTTATATTATATTATTTTTTTAAGATTATATTTTAGATTTATGATAAATAATTTATATCATAATAAAAAGTTTATTTTTATTTATTGATAATTTATTTTAAAATATTAATATTTAATTCATAAATAATAATTAAATTAAATTAAAAATTAAAAATATCTTTACAAACTTTCTCGTTATAGAAAAACTCATAAAATCACTCTTCCAATATAGCAATTCGGAAATAATATATAAGAGTTAATATAAAGAATATTATCTTAAGGAACTATCAATAGTTAAAACTTAAAAGTAATAGCATGTCAATATTTAAATTATTTATTATAAGTTTAAAAATATAAAATTTAAACATATTTATTTGTTACAAATTATAATTATATAAACAATAAAAATTATCCTATACAATAGTTCGACTCAAATATTAATTATATTAAAAAATTTAAACATTATTTAATACATATGTATTTAAACATTTTAAAAAATTAGCATTTTAGTTGCGTTTATTTATTTTATAAAAATAAAATTTATAATGAACAATTTATATTATTTGATAAGAAAATATATGATTGTAGGTGGTTATTATTAGATGATTGTAGGTTATTCAAGAATATATTAGGTGTTATTATTATTATTATTATTATTATTATTTTAACTTTGGAGATGTAACTTCATGTATTTGAGATCAATTAATAAATATATTTTTGGAATATATAAATCATGATATAATTGAAATTTATAATAAATAACACTTTTAATATATAATTTTAAAAAAAATTGATAAATAATTTATATCATGATATAAATTTTAACTGTTGTTTTAAAAAAAATTATTAAAACTTAATTTAAAAAAATATAGTACATGATAAATTAAAATGTAGAAGTTAAAAAATTCTAAAAATAATTTCATTAAGAAACACTTCCTTTAAAATATTTCATGTAATATAATTGTAACGACCCGTCATGGTCCCTACACTCAGTGGAATAACATTACTACTAGTGAACTAAGAGAATATTAAAACTGGATAACTCATACATATGGGTATATATAAAAATAATAGTAACTATGTTTTTAAGTATAAAATATAACATTATATATGTACAACCATCCAAAATAATAATCTTCTGGTGCTAGTCAAGCACAAACAACAGTTACCCAAGAAGGTAACTCTGACACTAGGACAAAACTCCTCATTTTGCAGCGGTCACCTCAAACTCCAAGCTAGTCCTGACCTGCTCCCATACAAAGTATGATCATCGTAGTCCAACCACATGGAAACAAAAGGGTAAACTAGAGTTCAATAAATAACCATACAAGCATAAAAATAATTATTTATGCTACTCAACTATCAAATCATTCAATCAAGTCCTAAAGGCACTCCCATTCCAATCAATTACCAGTTCATCAAACATAAAGCCAACACCACACACTTCATCATACTAGAAATCATGCAATAATAACAACTCATGACAGATATCAATGCATATCAATCATCTAATACGTCGTCATGTATACACCTAAGAGATCTCCCTAATAATAGAGCAGTATAAGTGACATCCCAATCCTACCAAAACTACCTCAACCGTTTTCACGCCCAATGCGCTCGCTCTATCACAACTAAATAGGATATAAATTCTTACTCGGGTTTACTCGGATGATGTCACTTACACAATTGGAAGTCTAGTTCCACCGTCAGATATAACACAGCTGGGTACAAGCTTACCACGACCTTGACATGCATTACCAAGTCACTTGTAGAGTTCGCCTACCGACTATCCGCAAGGAACCACGCACCTTCCCCAGTACTTGGTTAAGGGAATAACCCTCGACCTCATACTCCGCTCCAACACTAGCTAAGGACTTAGAGGAGACTCACCCACTAGTGGCCTATCCAAGCACCATTCTCACCTAAAACCAGTGACCTATCTAAGCATCACTCTCATTTATATCAGTGGTCTATCCAAGCACCACAATCAAGAGACTCTATGTGAGCTCTTCCAATTCGAAAACGTTTTCCCTCTCCTCAAGTCCTAGGTTAGACACATGCCATAAGGCATCACATGCAATAATGCATCATACATCATACATGGCCAATCCACCATCATGATCAATATCATCCTCATATGAACATATACACATGTCATATCATATTTAAACATTCATACATATCATCACTAAGCATACATATGAACCATACATCATATATCATACATATATGATCAAGTCTTCGACTTTAGACATGCAAAAGCATCATTTTCAATTAGAATCACTAAGTAAACTCACGCTTGGCGCAACCATCTCGCGCCCGACCAAAACCCAACCTGAGAGTCCTACAACTCATCCACGCCCGGTGTGAAATCCCCATGCCTGGCGTCCTTGAGACAAAGACTCGGGATAGTGTCCACACTCGACGCGCTCACCATGTGCTCGACGTCGACCACACAGAGACCTTTAGAGGTCTCCGCGCTTGGCGCCATATCAGAAAAACACCATCCAAGCCACTATCTGATATTGTGCCTGATGTGGTTTCCCTCACGGCCGACGTGAACTCATCTAGAGACTCCCCATTCACAATCGCGCCCAGCGTGTTCAAGAAATGGGTGCCTCTGATGAATGCATGCCCGACACCAAGAACATGCGCCCGACGCAAATTCAAACAGTCACCCCCAAAACTTGGAAAATTTCTTCCAACTCCTGAAAATGAGAAAATCCAACCACATGCAATCCAAGAAATACAATCCATAAACTCCATACAACTAGGAAACATTCTCAGATTCAACATGCACCCTCCCGATGCACCAAAATCACCGAAAACCCCATTTTTCCCAAAATCCCGAAAAATGAGAATTTCTTCAATCCAACCATGGATTCTCCAAATTCATGCATCAATTGAGTTCCTAAACTCACATGCAACCAAACAACATACATTCTAGCTTCCCTCACTTGAATATTGACTCAAAATGGCTAAGAACTGAGAAGAAGAAGAATTTTCTCCCGAAGCTTGACCCGCAGACTTCAATCCACCAATAGCAAGCTTCCTAGCCTGAATTTCAAGAGAAGATAGAAGAGATTAGTAATCTAGAAGAGAAGATGAATCAAAACGAGAAATTTGGGAGAGAAAAGAGCTCATGGACCCAGAGTCCTTCTCTCTAAGTTTCCTTGAGAATGAACTTATGAAATTCTTTTCTTAGAGAAATCCTTATATACTCCGCTCTCTAGAGTCAACTAAACTCTAAAATCTACTCACTACGTTATAATTCTAATTTTTACTAATTTTTATACGTAGTTATGGTTATTCTGATTTTTATACGCAGCAATGATATATTAAATATTAGTTGGTGAAAATATTCAATACTTTGTCTAATGTACTCTAATAATACTTCCTCCATTTTTTATTTATAGTCGTTTAAGGTTTTGCACGAGACTTGAGGAAATGATTGATATTTTAATTTTCAAAAATATTTATTACTTACTTTCCTATTCTACCCTCTATTTTTTTAATAGTATTTTGTTGGAAACATATTGTCCTTTTAAATGTAACATTAACTTTACATAGGTAGTTAGAGAAAAAATAAGTAAACATTAGAAAATATTATTCAATAAACATACATTAATTATCAAGGATAAAAATGAGAAAAAAAATTTAATAAATTATTAATTTTAATAAAATAATAATAAAAAATAATAAATTATGATAAAATGATTATAAATAAAAAATAGAGGGAGTACAAAATTTAATCATAATCTCGTCATTTTAAATTCTAAAAAGATAATTAACCCACTGACTGCCACACACCAAAATCAAGAAATCCCAACTAAAAAACACTGGTCGGTGTGCATCTCATCGTTATCCTCATCTTCTACACAATGCTCCTCGTTTTTTAAAACGTTTCTTTCACATTTTTTTTATCATAAAAAAATAAAACCCTAAATGATTTTCCCTTTTTAAAAAAGTTTTACAAATACGAAACTTGGTTTTGCGGAAAAGCAAAGTAACAACAACAACACATAGCATCCAATAAACATCTCTCTCTAAACATTTTCTCTCTCCTCAATCTATTCTGAATTCTTTCTTCTCTGCGAATCTTCAAGCTCCAGCCATGGCGTCTGGGTCCTCGGGTCGCGGCAACTCTGCCACCAAAGGCTTCGATTTCGCTTCCGATGACATCCTCTGCTCCTACGACGACTACGCCAACCGCGATTCTAGTTCCAACGGCAATCACGCCGATCCGGTAACTTCTCCCAATTCAACTAAGGTATAATCACCCATGTGCCCTCCGTATCGTTTCGCGCGTTGACTCGCGCGTTTTTGGCCTCCGAGGGCAATTTCAGAACGTGGGTCTCGGTCTTTTAGAGCAAAAGTCGTTAGGGTTTAGGAAAGTTTTTATTTTTATACATAAAGCAAAAATGTTAACGGTGGAGTTTTTTTTTTTTTGGGCGCTGCGATTCCCAATTCCCTTTTATCGCAACTCATTGGGTGTTTGTCTGGGTTGGGAGTTGAAGTAGGAAAAATTGGAGTGACTTGCTGAGTTTTGTGTTTGTGTTGTTTTTGTAGTGACATCTTACTACCTTGGGATGTGATTTCGATGTTGTGATTGAATGTTTAGTGTCAAACAAAAGTTTTGTGGTGAATGAATGTGAAGCTGTTTTCTTTTGGGGTTATGGAATTCGCTCTGGTTAGGGGAGTTAATTTATCTTATTGGTGCGACTGAATTATGAGTTTGGTATGTGGATGGCGTCAAATTGACTGGATGAGAGTGAGAGGAAAAAAGAATATTCTGGTGTAGTATGCATTTGTATCCCGAGTGTTGAGTTTTCTTTATCCGTAGACGTGCTTGAGTTTATTTTTTATTTTTTAATTTTTTTATGCTATATGAAAACGCTGATGTGCTAGTTGAATGAGTTCAACTTGGTTGACAGTTGAGAGAGACAATAAGGAATTGTGTCCAAGTGTGCCAGGTATATATATGTTTTGGTGGGTTAGACACTATGATACTTTTAATGTATGCAGGCAGGTGCCTTTACTGATATATTGATGAACATGATTGACTGTACGTTTGGAACATAATTGATCAATTCTCACGTCCAAAATTAGAAATGTAATCTATTATTGGCCTATTTTGGTTTATGGGTATATGATGACAAGTGTAAGTAGTAGGTCAACTCTACAAATCTTATCAAAGAAGAAATCGGTGAAATTAGGGGAAAAAAACCGTAGTTTAGGAGGAAGGAGAATGATTATATCATACTTATTTTTAATACTTGAATTGTCCAATTGAGTTAAATTGCTTATTGTGGGTGACCAGGTTCTGTTTACTTGGAACTGTTGTGCTTGGCTGCTTGCTTTATTGAGTATTCTTGACTATTCTGAAACTTATTGTTTCTTTATGCAGTATATTCTTTTAATGATTATAAGCTACATGTGCTTTTAATTCCTACCTGGTAAATTTTTGAATCTCATATCCACACCATTTGGCAGGATTTTCACAAATCAAGGATGGCAAGGACATCAATGTTTCCTACTACGGCCTATAATCCACCTGAAGAATCTTTAAGCCAAGATGTGATTGTGACTGTAGAGAAGAGTATGAAAAAATATGCTGACAATCTCATGCGGTTTCTTGAGGGAATTAGTTCCAGGCTATCACAGTTGGAATTATACTGCTATAATCTTGACAAATCTATTGGAGAAATGAAATCTGATTTAAATCGTGACCATGCGGAGCAAGATTCGAGGCTGAAATCTCTTGAAAAGCACCTCCAAGAAGTAAGTTGCAACTTTAATATGTAATATCTGTAGTAGGGTATTAGTATTCTAGTTGTACTGTGTGGTTTCACTCATTTTATTGTGCTTGATAAATTGCTTATAGCTCTAGGTTACAGTTGCACAAATACAGGTGCTACTATGTTCTCATATCATATTAGTATTGGTATGGATATGGAATATGGTATATTTTCTTGAGATGAGTGTGTGGGTGGCTACACTTGATGCAATTTGGTCATCCAAAGATTTAAAATGACATCAAAATGATCCGAATTGATGTCACATAGATCTTGAATGAAGGATCATTTTTGATGTCATTTTAAACTTTTGGAGGACCAAATTGGTTTCAAGTGCATCTTTAAAAGACCAAAATGCTAGTTCAGTCTTATCATTATTACAAGGCCTGTTGTCTTTTGCTGTTATTTAAATCCATTTTTTGTGGACTTAAAACCCCAAATAAGTTTTTCCTGCTTCAGCCCTTTGAAATATATGATGCCCGATTTTTATTGGCTCCCATCAAGACAGTTTTTATTTAATCTTACCTTTATCCTCATCCTCTCCAATCCTCACGGACAAGCGTTGATGTAACAATACACCAAAAACTCACTAGAAATTCTCCATAATCTTATTGATAATATGTAAACGAGAGATACCAACATGAAACACTCAAAGGGGCATTCATTCTTAGTTGACCTCTAGTCAAATGATCAAGTCCCAAAACCAAAGAAAAACAGATTGTATCAAGACAAGGTAAAATCCCTATTTTATCATTAAGGGGATAAAACATTATCAAATTAAAATGCTCATCCTTCACATATGGACTAAACAACAACACAGGAAGAACATGGTAGCAAGGATGCTGAAACTTGTTTGTCCTTGATCAAAGTTCATAATTGTGTAGTGTACACAATGAACAGCAAAGATAAAGCTGGCAAGAACCGGGATCAGTAATAGCTAAGAAGGATGAAGTCAAACATGGTGACGGATTCTATTCCTTTTTTGGGCCAGGTAGATGCTGGCAAAAAAATGTGTTTCAGTTTCAAGGCGGTACAGGTTGTTGGCATGGGTTGGTGTGTAACCTTGCCATATTATATCAATATATTGCCTTCATTTGGATTCGTGGTGTGAGATGGGATGGAGTGCTATTTTATTATGTTCCATTGTTTGGATTGCTGAAATTGCAATGAGGTGCAGTGGTTTCTAATGGCATGAATCCCATCTCATTCTGTCCAATCTTTCAATTTTTGTTCCCCACAATTTGGGGACCATAGGATGGAATCTAAATCACCCAAATGATTATAATTATTTGTTGATGATTCACCCATTAGTGAGAAGTATTGCAAAACCTTGTTTTTAGTGTCTCAGCCCAATACTCCACTCAACCCAGTAGCCCCTCCTAGTTGTGGGTGCCTTTCTCCCGTGACAACATCAAATAATAGCATGTTAAGTACCAGATTATATGATATTGCTTTGTATTGGCATGATAGTGACAACAATAACCAAAGTACACGTATAGATTTACATTTCTTCAAGATATAACATTTTTTTTTCTTATTAATATTTCAATTTGATTGAATCAACCAGTCTCCACTCTCCAGTCCTAGGGGTGTTGATCGGATGGTTTGGATAAATTTTAAATTGGGCTATATTGGACGTGTAGAAAACAATCCATTTATGATTGTTGGAAATGTATTGGAAAATCCAACCCGTCCATGACCCATTTAATTAAAACCATTTAATCCATTCATTAATCACTTTCTTTTTTCGGATGGATATCCAATCCATGAGCCATTTGTTTAAAAGTGTGTTATATTTTAGAAATTCGTTTTCAATAATTGCAATATTTTTTGTCAGTGGATTACACAGTGATGGAGAAGTAGTATGAAGAAGAATAAATTGGCTTTCAACAGCGATTGGAAGAACCACTTGACCTTTTTTTTCCTATAATTTAATAATCCAATGGATTGGGGAAAGAATGGATGGATCATTAATTGGGGGGCCCAATGGACTAGAGGGGGCCCCTGCAAAGATTTGGATTAGAGGGACCATACTGTGTCAGGATTTATTGGTTTGGCTTAGTAATGTGGACCTGAAAAAATAGTCTTGTCTGATTTTTCAAACCCAACCTTAGTTGATCTCAATTTGCAAATTTTTAATGTTTGTACATCAAGTTTATCACGTGCCAATCCGGTTCTATGCAGTGTTGCTAAATTAAGAATCGTTTACCATTACAATAATCTGTAGATTTGTTCCAACCTCATTTTTCTTATTTTGCTTATGTAGGTTCACAGGTCTGTACAAATTTTAAGAGACAAGCAAGAGCTAGCTGATACTCAGAAAGAATTAGCCAAGCTTCAACTTGCTCAGAAAGAATCATCTTCCTCGAGCCATTCACAGTCCAATGAGGAGAGATCTTCACCTACTACAGATCCTAAGAAAACTGATAATGCATCTGATGCAACCAACCAGCAGTTGGCTCTTGCCTTGCCTCATCAAATTCCCCCTCAACAGCAGCCTGCAGCACCCCCAACTCAACCTCCTGCACAAAATGTGACTCAAGCCCCTCAACAGCCTCCTTATTACATGCCACCCACCCCTCTGCCGAATCCAGCCGTGGCCCAGCACCCCCAGAACCAGTACCTACATTCTGATCAACAATATCGAACACCCCAAATTGTGGCTCCACAACCAGCACCATCTCAAGTGACCCCATCCCCAGCTGTGCAACAATTTTCTCACTATCAGCAGCCACAGCAACATCCACAGCCACAGCAGCCGCAGCAACAACAACAATGGGCACAGCAGGTGCAACCTTCACAGGCACCCCCAATGCAATCTCAAGTAAGACCTCCCTCTCCATCTGTGTACCCACCATACCAGCCAAATCAAGCAACAAACCAATCACCTTCAGAAACACTGCCAAACAGCATGACCATGCAAATGCCATATTCAGGAGTTCCACCACCAGGTTCTAGCCGAGATGCCATGACATATGGATATGGAGGAGCTGGCAGAACAGTTCCACAGCAACCTCCACCCCAGCAGATGAAGGGCTCTTTTCCTGCACAGCCAGGTGAAATGTATGGACCTACCGGGAACCTCTCAGCGCTTCCTCCTCCTAGTAGTGCATACATGATGTATGATGGTGAGGGAGGAAGAACACATCATCCACCCCAACCACCATCTCATTTTGCTCAACCTGGATATCCTCCAACAAGTGCTTCCCTTCAGAACCCCCCAGGTCACAATCTTATGGTCCGGAATCCGAACCAGTCGCAATTTGTCCGCAACCATCCCTACAATGAGTTGATTGAGAAATTGGTGAGCATGGGATTCAGGGGTGACCATGTGGCAAGTGTGATCCAGAGGATGGAGGAGAGTGGACAGGCCATTGATTTCAACTCAGTACTTGACAGGTTGAATGTGCATGGCTCTGTGGGTCCACAGAGAGGATGGTCTGGGTGATGAACAACTTTTCTGAACAGTTACTATGTCTACCAAACTGAATACTCTGTTCAAACCCTCAAATCATTGCGTGTTTTATTATGCATGGAATAAAAGTTTTATTTAGTGTGTACGGTTTATGATCTTGTGTAAAAATGTCTCGGTGAGGATTATCTAGTATTTATGCAGAAAATCCCTCACTTGCTCTTTTCTATTTTTTAAAAATTTATATTTTAAAGTATATGAAACTTTAGATTATTGATAATCTACTCGTTTGTTATCTCTATACAACTTTTACTTTAAGAAAGAGAGATTATAGGTTCACTAATAAAGATAATATTTACTTTATGTGTTCAATATACATGTTTTTTTTTAAGGTATTCCCCTGTTGGATGAAGTGGAAGTAATTATAGGACAGGTTTCGAGAGTTAGCCATTGTTAAGGGACAATTATCCAATTTCCTTAAATAAGATTCTCTTGAAAGATATTTTAAGAAATTGTGTGTGAAATCTATTATACTGTTTGGGGATTTTTTTCGTAGCTTTAAAAATTATTTTCAGAAATAGTTGACGATTAAACAAGGCAAAAAGTGTACCAAAAAATATATCTTCTTTATTACTATCCACTATTCATTTTGTAAAAAAAATAAATCTTTCACATCGAAATGAGTTTTATATATTGAAAGCTAAAGCTTAAAACATTTCTTTGAGGTATTGGGATTCTTTTAAGTGATAGCTTTTTTTTTAACAAACATTTTTTTTTATATATATTAATTAGATATTCAATTTTTAATCTCATCTTTAACTTAACTATAAGATTATCTATTAGTTGCCTAATCATAATATAATAATGATGATAAATTAATATAAATATTAAATATTGAATATATTAAGAAAAAATAAAGTTAAATTATAAAATACCAGTGATTTGTAATGTAATCATGTTTTATATAGTTATATCTTAAAACTTTTTTTTAAAAAAAATTATCATATACAACCTTTGTTATTATAAGCAATAAATTAAGTTTTTCTTTCCAGTCTTAATTATAAATAATAATTATTAATTTTTAAAATTATTCAAGGTTAAATTTTTATTATATTCTTAATTTATTATTAACTTTATTTCTTATGTATTTATTTATAATTAATATTAAATAAAAGAATTACTTAAAATATAAGATATATTTGAATTAAAACAAAATTTTATGATAGAATTAATTAAAAGTAATAATATTAATTATTTTTTATAGTTTTGACAATTTGTTTTATGTTGGTTATAATTAGAACTAAAAGTAATATATTGTAGGATACCAAACAACACTTAGAAGTTATCACGAAAATCAATGTCAGAATAGACACAACCAAGCAAATATTCAAAGAGTTTACAACTAATTTTGACTTGCCTACACAATCTAAAAAAAATAAAGGAGTGTGTAACGCCCGAGTCGAACAAAATAGAAACTTCTCTCTACCTTTCTCCTTCACTAAGTCTGATGAAGTGGAAGCCTCTGAACCCGTCAAAGAGAACACACGACCTATTGTCGTCGATTGCTTCACCCTCGATGCACTTCTGGTCTGATTTGCCTTCTTTGGCCAATCCTTCACAACATGTCCAAGCTTACTAGATTGGAAACATCTAGAAGAGGTAGTAGTACAGTCCTACACCATGTGTGGTCCCTCACACTGGTAACATCTCAAGCTCTGTGCTCTTACTCCCGGTGCCTTAACGGGCTTCCTTGTGATAGAACCCTTTTATTGTTGGGGCCTATCATAAGGTTTCCTTTCAACACCACCTTTGTGGCCCATCCATTACTTTCACCACTCGACCACTTCCTTTGAGCCTCTCCACAACCTTTGCCTTTTCCAACAAGGCCAAAAACTCTTTGATGGCCATAGACACCACTACTCTTCTCAACTTATATTTCAAGAGCAAACTTCCTACCCTTTAAAGCCTTAGAGATAGCTTGGTGAAGAAGTGTGACAAGTACTTGCACTGCATGGCATAGTCTTACACAAACATCCCTCATTGCTGCAAACTCAAAAACTTATCCTTCTTTGCATGCCTCACACTCTCTAGAAAGTACTTCGCAAGAAAAGTCCCTTTGAAGCATTCCTAGTCCACTCCATACCCTTGGCCACAAGCATCTATAGGTACCTCTTTATCAATATTCTGCCTCCCCAACCAACATGTACACAACATAGGCAAGTTTCCTCTCAACTATACATCCTAAAACCATGAAAATTTTCTCCATCTCACAAATCCAAGTGGTCAGCCACCTTTAGATCCACGTCACCCCTAAATTGAGGATGATGACACTTCCCAAACTCAACCAGGTCTTAGCTCTCCTATGAACCCATCGATGTTATTGCCTCAGCTACAACTCTCTCTACCTCCACTCTAGCCAAGTGAGTGGTCTGTTGTTGCATCCTATGTGCCATCATCTCTATGGCACAGGTGGTCTGGTCATACTAAGGCCTAACCATCTTCTATAGAGATCAATAAACCCATTAAGCAATGCTCATTAATCAACAACATCAACAACTTTAAAACATTAAAAAACTTGACAACTCTTGTAATACAACTTAACATCTATGCAATAGAAGCATAACAATTTCACCTTCACACAGTGTCCCTAAAAAAACTCGATCGACTCTGATACCAAAAAATGTAACAACCCAACAGGTCACCATACTTACTACAAAAAAATCAGCATTAAGTTGAAGCTAAAACATGCATATAGTAAAACGTATGGAGTATACACGACATAAAAATATCCAATACTTATAATGTCTAAACTACTATAAAATGTCCTCTAGATAGTTGGTCAATGACTCCAAAATATGTCTCCACCAGAAAGTCATACAAAACAAGTCACCTCCAATGTGACTCGCCATCACCCGTGTAGCTAACCACCTAATCCTGTCTTGCTCGCATGCCAAATATGGTCATCACAATCCCAACCACAAGGAAAAGTTGGGTAAACTTACGAAAGCAATAATGTACAACAATTACAACAAAGGTAACAAAAGCATCTATTAACAATAGCACCACTCCCAACTTAACAACTTAACTCAACATTTATCAACTTTATTATAATAACATCTCTACACACAATATCAACAACTAATGCATTGTCACGTATGTCAACTGAAGAAATCTTCTACAATTGAGGTGAATAGTTTAAGTGACTTGACTCTATCGAACCACAATGTTAGATCGATCTCAACTAAGTTAGATATATGACAACGTTAGGCCTCAAAGAGAGCTAGGTATAGACAAATTAGTTTGATTTCTTAGGTTTTAACATTTAAACTATGAAATATGGTACTATGTCAAGGTAGAATAGTTTGGGTATGACCTACCATGACATTAGCTTGCAATACTAAGACACATATGGGATTAGCCCATCAACTACCCTCCAAATACCACAACCCTCTAGTACTAAGTTAGAGATCAAGTCCTTGACTTCATACCTTTTTCGGTTAGTCACTCAACCATGATATGGTTTGACAACCTCCATATCAAACCACATAGACCCTAGAAGGATGATCAACTTTAAACAACATAGTTCACTTCTAGCATTTATGTTTCTTAATTAAGACATGTATCTCAATCACGTGTCCAGAACTTTACAACTTAGCAACTATACATCATACAACTTACAATTTAACATCAACAATTCATTTAACCACTTAAATGTAGGTATATATCAACATACCAACTACTTTATCATCAATATTACTTTATCATCAATATTCAACTATAATTCATCATAAAGCAGACAACATATAACATGTAGATCACGTCCAACACTATTTAAATGGTTTTTAACGCTATTGAAACAAAGAGTTCCTTGTCTCATCCACACCTAACATTGCACCACTTGTGCCCAACATGATTGAGATAGAGTAAGCTCCATTCTTTCGCATTTGGCATGGCAAAACCCATGCCCAACCCTAATTAAGAAGAAAGCCTTTGCTTAAATCACGCCCGATGCATTCAACTCACATCTGACGTGATTCCAACTCGAGGTGAGTATCACTCCTCACTCTTGATGTCACTGATTTTGCACCCAACACGATTGAGGCAAATATTTCTCTTTAAACTCATGCCTAATATTCTAAAGGCATGTTTAATGTAATATCGGGTTTGCACTTATGCAAAACAATAATCATCCAATCTACCTTAAATTCAACCAATTTCCAACATATAATGCGTAAAACAACATGTGAGCATCATAAATAGTTTGGAAACCACCTCATTTACAACATGCAACCATGATCAACCAAGATCCAACATTTCCTCATAATCCCCTCATGAGTAGCTTCAAGAATAAAACTCCAACCCACTACTTCCGCAACCAACGATTTAAATTTCATCAACACGTCACAAAACTATAAATTCTTAGGCACAGAACTTGTTTACACACATAACCAATGCAAGTTTCCTTTGTCACCTTGGAGAACCAAAATTTGCTAAAGAGAAAAAGGGAAGGAAGAAGCCCCGCACGACTCCAAGCCTACTCCGCTTGAGTCCTATGAACTTCACTAACACGAAGACCTACTTTTATCACTAGACGACTAAACATAAAACAAAGGGAAGGAGGTCTCAACCAAGGAGAAAAAATGAAAAAAGAGATAAATCTTTTACACTAGCTCTCACTATCAAAATAGATTTATGAGATCCTACTAAACTTAAATTTGTTCAATTTAACATTTCATATATTTAATGATATTTTTTATTTTTCCACTCGTGAATCATATAAAAATTACACTTTATTTAGTTATTCCACACATAAAATTTTATAGGTTCATAGTAAATCATAAGTTCACGACATATTTCGCTAAAACTTATACTAGTAAGTTAATTTAATTTAAATTTCAATAGAAACACGAAATAGTCAAAAGTGAGAAAGACGAAATGTTGGGGGATGTCTCCAATGCCATCGTTGGAAGCTTCAATACAACGGATGAAAACGAAATACTTTTCCTTCTAATTTTTTTTAAAATCTATAAAAAAATATTTTCAGTATTCTATTACAATCATTTTACTTTTTTCCTTTTGAAAATTTCCTAATTTTCTTTAGCTCTATTTTTTCAATAAAAATAATGGGTGAAGCAAAGGACTGTTTGCTTTGACAAAACGAGTGAAAACAATTTATTAGAAGCTTTCTTGTTATGTACCCCAAGGTTGATAATTTCTAAGAACTTAACCTAACCTAGTTGGGCCGAAAGCAACAGTTCCAACAAAAGGTGCATGTGCACACCCAATAGAAAAGTAAAGTCCCTGCCATTTTGATTTTTGCGACCCTTTTGCGTATATAGTGCGATCACGACGAATCATGCATTGACAATATTTCCTTCAATTCTTATTTATTAATATTTCAACTTTAAATTTGTTATTATTTACATAACTATATTGTGCAGTTTATTACTTAGGAAATAAAGATATTTTATTCGAACAAAATAATTTTATAAAAAAATATAATTAATTATTATGAGAGATGAAATGTGTAGGAAGGAGTTTTATCCTTGGTATTTTTCTTTTCTTTTAATTATACTGTATTTCTTAAGCATTAATTAATTTTCTTAACCATTAAGACTTTAGGAAGGCTGGATCTGGTTCACACACTGTCGTCGTGGTCCAATTCTGGTGGGTCCCACCCCTCCGCTGGGGTTGGACAACTTCATCTGCCACAAAACGACGCTGTCGCATATACCCGCCGTCTTCTGTTTTCAAATTTCGATGGAGCAGTGTGTAGTGATAAAATATATTCTTTGTTTTAATATATTTTTATTCATTCAAATTTATCAAAAATAATAAAATTATGAGATTTTTAAAATATATTTTATTAGTGTGAAAAATTATTTACTGGATTTAGAGGATTAACCCTTTTTTTTTAATATTAAGCGGCTAATTTTCTATGCATATTTTAATATATTTTTTTTGATAGATGTGATTTCATTTTTAATTTGAAGGATGATTCGACTTTTTTTTCTTCTTTGAAATATATAACATTACTAATAGTTAAAAAATTAATATCTTTTAAGACATAAAAGTTATCAAGATAATTATTGCCTCTCACGATATAAAGACTTCTTTATACACACAATTAATATATTTAAAGAACTAATTATTTATCATCTAGTCTAATGAAATGGATGTTGTTGATAATTTTTTAACAAACTTTAGTAATAATAAATGCATTAATAAGAATAAAAGGTAATACATATTGTTATGGCTTGTGTTAAACTTTCTTTTATTTGAGTGCTTGTATTTTCAAACATACAAGCGCGTAGCGTGCCATCACATTTGCTCCATTCAAATTGCACGTTACGTTACCTTTTTTTTTTTTTTTTTTTTTTCTATTGCCGCTACTCGAAAGTCAAAATTCTTTGAATCTGTCGTTGCGTTCCAATTTGTCCATTTTATCATCATTCAAAAATTTAATTACCTATAATACACACTGTTTGGAATTACTTTGTTGCTCTTTATTTTAACATTCAAAAAATAATTTTTACAATCTTTAATTGAAATAATTATTTTAATATAATTTAATAATTGAAATTAAATTAAATACTTCTCTCAATTATCTTTATCAATTCTTTAATTTTAAAATAAATTCGTCCTAAGTAATAAGAATATTAGTATTAGTATGTTTATTAAAAGAAAAAGTGCATCAAAAGAGTGGAGAATCCTTGAAATTAGAGAAAGGAAAGTAACTTTCATTTTTGTTGACCATTGATTTAGAATCTTACCTTTTTTTCCCCCTTTTCTGATTCGGATACACCATACCCAGAAAGATCTCACACAATTCGTTTCCCTTTCTAAAATATATAATGTATCCTTGATTTCAATAAAATGTATTTACATTATAAATATTTTTTATGTCACAATTAAATTGTAAATTATTACATGCGATAAGATTATTAATTTTTATGAAAATTACTGTTAAAGTTATTCAAGATATTTCTTTATATTATAATCTCTGATATCGTATCATGTTATTATTACATATGGACCAATGAAGCTTACATCACAATTCATCTTGAATCTTGATCAGCTTCAGGGCACTTAACTTTAATGCATATAAAAACTTACTGTGTTAATCACAGCTAAAATAATTGAATCACATTATTACCGAAAAAGGAAATTACTCTATGATATTAATCAACGTGTTGTGGATTCCCTTCATAAAGTAATGTTTTTAACACATTTTAAGAATATACATAAATATATTTTTAATCTCTTAAAATTTAAAATTATTATTTTTAATCTTAATAATTTTTAAATTTTTTATTTTAATATTATTAATAATATTTGCAAGTAATAGATCAAGACAAATTATATAATATTAATTAAATTTAACAGAATATTTTTATTAATAAATAAATTTTATATAATAGTATTAACAAATTTTCTAGTAAAATTTGAATATAGAAATTAAAATATTTTTAAAAAAATTATAAAAATAAAAAAAAAATTGAGAGGTAAAAATAATTCTACTTTAAATTTAAAAAATTAAATACATATTTAAGTCTTAAAAATATTTAGAATTTCTCAACTTCCGTCCACATGTATTTGAATGGTAAAGTCAAGGATGTTTATTTTGTTTATAAAATCAATTTCTCTCACCATATATGAGTTTTAATATAAAGTGTGACTCAAATTAGTTAAACAAATATTTCAATCATTTTTTTATATTATAACATTATATCTAGACAAATACTACCTCTAAGAAAGCTGAATTAGACAAATTAAATTTATTCGTGTCACAAATTTACTTTTATAATTATTTATTTATTATATTTAACCCGCTAAACTGATTGAACCGTAACAAATTGATCTTGTAACATCTAAGAATAATTTATAAAACGTAACTTAACATTTACCTTAACGTAGGATCATGAAATATAAACATGTACTATTGTTTTTAACCATAAATGTTTGATACGGTCGAAATTATCTTATCTACTTTTCCCTCTATGACACTAATTCTTACATATACCAGTTAAGGATATTCTAACACGATCACGAATTTCTATGAGAAAAAAACACGATCACGAATTCGCGACAACGTAAAATTTTACTTATTTTATTTTTCCATATATAATTTAATTCAATACTGAATTTTCCATATATTCTTTTTCCAATAGATTTTTTTCTTCTTTTCAAACTCACGAATCACGATCCAAGAATTGACTACGACAATGAAAATCGAAAAAGAAAGGTGAAAGCCAGAAGCAGAAGAAGTCAAAGGAGGTTACCAAAATGACTCATTGGTTTAATTAATTAAGTAATAAGTAATTAATTAAAATAAAAACAAACAAAATATATTTTTTTGATCATAAGCAAAACGAAAACAAATATCTAAACGCGCTAACACGCTCCTAACGCGCCCTTTCTTCTTCCCCTTCTCCGTTTTTCACTAGTGCGCACGTTAGCCACCATTACCATTCACCACCTTCTCTCTCTTTCTCTCACTATCGTCTCTTTCTCTCTCTGTAACTAACTCACTCACGCTTTTAGCACCTTCTTCAACTTCAACAACCGTTACTGTGTAGCACAACTACGGTTTCAACTTTCTTCTAGGGTTTTCGATTCCGATGCTATGAGTCTCCGCCACCGTCACCCTCCGCCGCCGGCGGCAGCCGTTGCCGGCCGCGACGATGAGCCTTTCAACATCATCCCGGTGCACAACCTCCTCGTGGACCACCCGACGCTGCGCTTCCCCGAGGTCCGCGCGGCGGTGGCGGCGCTGCGCGCCGTTGGCGACCTCCGGCGGCCGCCGTTCGGGCAATGGCGGTCGAACATGGACCTCCTCGACTGGCTGGCGCTATTCTTCGGGTTCCAGCGCGACAACGTGCGAAACCAGCGCGAGCATTTGGTCCTCCACCTCGCCAACTCTCAGATGCGGCTCACGCCGCCGCCGGACAACATCGACACGCTCGAAGCCGGCGTGCTCCGGCGGTTCCGCAAGAAGCTGCTGAAGAACTACACCACGTGGTGCTCGTACCTCGGGAAGAAGTCCAACATCTGGATCTCCGACAGCCGCCGCGGCGGCGACCTCCGCCGCGAGCTCCTGTACGTGTCGCTCTACCTCCTGATCTGGGGCGAGGCAGCGAATCTGCGGTTCATGCCGGAGTGCATCTGCTACATCTTCCACAACATGGCGAACGAGTTGAACCGAATATTGGAGGATTTCATTGATGAAAACACGGGGCAGCCGGTGATGCCTTCGATTTCCGGTGAGAACGCATTTTTGAACTTCGTGGTGAAGCCTATTTATGATACGATTAAGCGCGAGGTTGACAGTAGTAGGAATGGGACTGCGCCTCATAGTGCTTGGAGGAACTATGATGATATTAATGAGTATTTTTGGAGTAAGAGGTGTTTTGAGAAGCTGAAGTGGCCTCTTGATGTTGGGAGTAACTTTTTTGTTACTGCTGGTGGGGGGAAGCATGTGGGGAAGACTGGGTTTGTGGAGCAGAGGTCGTTTTGGAATTTGTTTAGGAGTTTTGATAGGCTTTGGGTGATGTTGATACTGTTTCTTCAGGCTGCCATTATTGTGGCTTGGGAGGGGAAGACTTACCCTTGGCAGGCTTTGGAGGATAGGACCGTGCAGGTTAGGGTTTTGACTATCTTTTTCACTTGGAGTGGTTTGAGGTTTTTGCAGAGTTTGCTTGATGTGGGGATGCAGTATAGGTTGGTGTCCAGGGAGACCATGGGGCTTGCAGTGAGGATGGTGCTGAAGTGTGTTGTGGCTGCCGGTTGGATTGTTGTGTTTGGTGTGTTTTATGCGAGGATATGGACGCAGAGGAACCAGGATAGGAGGTGGTCGCCGGCTGCGAATAATCGGGTGCTGAACTTTATGGAGGCTGTGTTTGTGTTTGTCATTCCGGAGCTTCTGGCTTTGGCTCTTTTTATTCTTCCTTGGATTAGGAATTTTGTTGAGAATACGAATTGGAGGGTTTTCTACATGTTGTCGTGGTGGTTTCAGAGCAGGAGCTTTGTGGGGCGTGGTTTGAGGGAAGGTCTTGTGGACAATGTTAAATATTCGTTGTTCTGGATTGTGGTGCTGGCCACGAAATTTTGCTTCAGTTACTTTTTGCAGGTGAAACCCATGATTGCTCCGACGAAGGCTGTGTTGGGCCTTAAACATGTTGAGTATGAATGGCATGAGTTTTTTCATAATAGCAACCGGTTCGCTGTTGGTTTGTTGTGGCTTCCGGTTGTTTTGATTTATCTGATGGATATACAGATTTGGTATTCGATATACTCGTCTTTTGTTGGTGCAGCTGTGGGGTTGTTCTCACACTTGGGTGAGATTCGAAATATGCAACAGCTGAAATTGAGGTTCCAGTTTTTTGCCAGTGCGATTCAGTTTAATCTCATGCCAGAGGAGCAGTTGTTGAATACAAGGGGAACGTTGAAGAGTAAGTTTAAGGATGCCATCCACAGGTTGAAGCTCAGGTATGGGCTTGGTCGGCCTTACAGGAAGCTCGAGTCTAACCAGATTGAGGCCAACAAGTTTGCTTTGATATGGAATGAGATAATTCTGTCTTTTAGGGAGGAAGATATTATATCTGACAAAGAGTTTGAATTGCTGGAGCTGCCGCAAAACTCTTGGAATGTCAGGGTGATCCGCTGGCCATGTTTTCTTCTGTGCAATGAGTTACTGTTGGCACTCAGTCAGGCCAAAGAATTAGTTAATGATAGTGATAAGAGGCTTTATAATAAGATATGCAAGAGTGAGTACAGACGCTGTGCTGTCATCGAAGCTTATGATAGTATCAAGCACTTGCTTCTCGAGATTATCAATCCCAACACTGAAGAACATTCTATTGTGACTGTGCTGTTTCAGGAAATTGATCATTCTCTTGAGATTGAGAAGTTCACTAAAATGTTCAAAACAACTGCACTGCCTCAACTCCACAACAAGTTGATAAAACTTGTTCAGTTGTTAAAGAAGCCTAAGAAAGATCCAAACCAAGTGGTGAATACCCTTCAAGCCCTTTATGAGATTGCTATCAGAGACTTTTTCAAGGACCAAAGAAATGCTGATCAGCTAAAGGAAGATGGTTTGGCTCAACAGAATCCTGCTTCAGGTCTACTTTTTGAGAATGCCATTCAGTTGCCTGACACCAGCAATGAGAACTTCTATCGGCAGGTTCGGCGCTTGGACACAATTCTTACATCCAATGATTCAATGCAAAACATCCCAATAAATTTAGAAGCTAGACGGAGAATTGCTTTCTTCAGTAACTCACTTTTTATGAACATGCCCCATGCTCCCCAAGTTGAGAAAATGATGGCTTTCAGTGTTCTAACACCTTACTATAGTGAAGAAGTACTGTACAGCAAAGAACAGCTGAGAAATGAGAATGAAGATGGGGTTTCAATCCTGTACTATTTGCAGACTATATATGATGATGAGTGGAAAAATTTTATGGAGAGGATGCGTCGAGAGGGGATAACAAAAGATAGTGATATTTGGACTGAAAAACTTAGGGATTTGAGGCTATGGGCTTCCTACAGAGGCCAGACACTGTCACGGACAGTTAGAGGAATGATGTACTACTATCGGGCCCTGAAGATGTTGACTTTTCTGGATTCTGCATCAGAAATGGATATTCGAGAAGGTGCCCGAGAACTTGTTTCAATGAGGCCAGATAATTTAGGGAGTTCCAACTCTGAAAGGTCATCATCCTCTAAGGGTTTAAGTAGAGCAAGCAGTTCAGTTAGTTTGTTATTCAAAGGCCACGAGTATGGGACTGCTTTAATGAAATTCACGTATGTGATTGCTTGCCAGATATATGGAACTCAGAAGGAAAAAAAGGATCCTCATGCTGATGAAATTTTGTATCTAATGCAAAACAATGAGGCCCTTCGGGTTGCTTATGTTGATGAGAAAACCACTGGAAGGGATGAGAAGGAGTATTACTCTGTTCTTGTTAAGTATGATCAGCAGTTGCAGAAGGAGGTGGAAATTTACCGTGTAAAGTTGCCTGGGCCCTTGAAACTTGGGGAAGGAAAGCCAGAAAATCAAAACCATGCCATCATCTTCACTCGTGGTGATGCAGTTCAAACTATTGATATGAATCAGGACAACTACTTTGAGGAGGCACTTAAAATGCGAAATCTTTTGGAAGAATACAGCCACTACTATGGCATCCGGAAACCCACTATTTTGGGAGTTAGGGAACACATTTTTACTGGTTCTGTTTCCTCTCTTGCATGGTTCATGTCAGCTCAGGAAACGAGTTTTGTCACCTTGGGACAGAGGGTTTTGGCAAACCCTTTGAAGGTTAGAATGCATTATGGTCACCCAGATGTGTTTGACAGGTTTTGGTTCTTGACTCGAGGTGGTATCAGTAAAGCTTCCAGAGTGATCAACATAAGTGAGGACATCTTTGCTGGATTTAATTGTACTCTTCGGGGAGGTAATGTCACTCACCATGAGTACATTCAGGTTGGAAAGGGGAGGGATGTTGGGTTGAATCAAGTATCAATGTTTGAAGCAAAGGTTGCAAGTGGAAATGGGGAGCAAATCCTAAGTAGAGATGTGTACAGATTGGGTCATAGGCTGGATTTTTTCCGGATGCTCTCATTCTTCTACACTACTGTGGGGTTCTTCTTCAACACAATGATGGTGATTCTGACTGTATATGCATTTTTATGGGGTCGATTATATCTTGCACTTAGTGGTGTTGAGAATGCAATGGAAAGTAACAGCAATAACAATAAAGCACTTGGTACCATCTTGAATCAACAGTTCATTATCCAACTTGGACTTTTCACTGCTCTTCCAATGATTGTAGAAAATTCCCTTGAGCATGGGTTCCTTCAAGCTATCTGGGATTTCTTGACAATGCAGCTCCAGCTTTCATCAGTTTTTTACACATTCTCGATGGGCACTCGTAGTCATTTCTTTGGTCGGACTGTTCTGCATGGTGGGGCAAAATATCGAGCTACTGGTCGTGGTTTTGTTGTAGAACACAAGGGATTTGCTGAAATCTATAGACTCTTTTCCCGCAGCCATTTTGTGAAAGCAATTGAATTGGGTCTAATACTTGTAATTTATGCATCACATAGTCCTGTAGCAACTGACACTTTTGTTTATATAGCCTTGACCATTACTAGTTGGTTCTTAGTTGCATCATGGATTATGGCACCATTTGTGTTCAATCCTTCTGGCTTTGATTGGTTAAAAACTGTTTATGACTTTGATGACTTTATGAACTGGATTTGGTTCAGTGGAAGTGTGTTTGCTAAAGCTGAACAGAGTTGGGAAAGGTGGTGGTATGAAGAGCAGGATCATCTGAAGGTAACTGGCCTTTGGGGAAAGCTTTTGGAGATAATCTTAGACCTCCGGTTCTTCTTTTTCCAGTATGGAATTGTCTATCAGCTAGGCATTTCTGATGGAAGTACTAGTATTGCTGTTTACTTGCTATCTTGGATTTATGTGCTTGTTGTATCTGGGATTTATGTGGTGGTAGTATATGCCCGGAACAAATACGCAGCCAGAGAGCATATCTATTATCGTCTGGTCCAGTTCCTTGTAATAATTCTTGCTATACTTGTTATAGTTGGTTTGCTGGAATTCACTCAATTCAAATTCATTGATATTTTTACTAGCCTGCTGGCATTCATTCCCACAGGCTGGGGCCTGATATCAATTGCCCAAGTATTCCGGCCATTTTTTCAGTCCACTATCATTTGGGATGGTGTTGTTTCCGTGGCTCGTCTATATGATATAATGTTTGGAGTCATTGTTATGGTCCCTGTAGCACTACTATCATGGTTGCCTGGATTTCAGAATATGCAAACCAGAATTCTTTTCAATGAAGCATTCAGCAGGGGACTCCGGATATTCCAGATTGTTACAGGGAAAAAATCACAGAGTTGACTGTGAATTGAGGTAATTTCTATTCATATTTTTAGTGGATTTTAGACTTGCAGTGTTTAAATTGTGATTTTGGTGTAATTGTTTTTCATATGGCCTTGAGACAATCGTTTGCTGATACACAAGATTAACAATGCAAGGCTGCTGTTGTGCTAACAAAATTGCACCCTTTTTGTACCTGTTTTTCTTCCCGTGTGATTTTGTGTACTTGATTCTGTGACATGTACTTGGGAAAATGTTCAGTTCTCATGAAGACATAAATGCATACATGATTAATCAGGCAATGAGTTTCCTCATCACGATTGTAACCTGAACATTCAATTCACTTTTTCCTTCCTCATCACGATTGTAACCTCAACACTTAAATGAAGTGCAGACAACGACTCCTACAGATCACATTATGGTGACATCATGAGCCCTTATTTGACACCCTTTATATTTTTTGTGAATTTCTGTCATGTGTTTGGTATTTAGCTGGTCAGTTGCTATTGATACTGACATTGATTGTTGTGATTTTGTGTTTGCTGATGATTTTCATGTGATTAGTGACTTTTTTATTATGTCATTGTGCTTGAGATACGATACATTTTGGAAATGTTGTTTATTTTCTTGGTAAAATTGTAATTGATTTTTACGGTTGTATGACTGAAAATATGTCTTGTTTACATGGAGTTAAAATTTCAGAATCAGCCTTAAAACACAAGGACAAGGTTTCTCTTCAAGAGAAAAGGGAATGGGTATTTGATGTGGGTAACGATGGTGAATTATGTTAAATTTTTGTGATTTCATTTTAATTTCCACAAGAAACTGTTTGCTTAAATATTTTGTTTTACAGAATCTTAAGGTAGATCTTCTATAATATTATGTTACTTTCCTGTTAAGTTCTAAGATGCCTACAAACGTTGAGATTATTTAGTACAGCCAGTACCATATACCTATTTTTGTAAATAGCAATTAACAACTTGAGTTGGGTCCATATTGGGTCGGGTTAGTTCTGTTCTTGTACAGTAAATTATTGATTTTCTTTGGCTCTAATCCTTTGTTTGATTCCAACTTGTTCTGTTTGCCTTGATTTTGGTTATTCATGTCTGTTGCTGTGTTTTCCCTTCTGATTGGCCGTGCTTGCCCTTGTTAAGTGCCATTTCATGCTTGGCTTTGATTGCCCTGTTTAACTTGTTCCTGCATAGGTTGCAGACTTGCAGTGTTCTTTTTCTGTTTTGCTCCATTATTTTGTGGTTTGTGTTGGAAACTGTTTGTATTCCTAGCGAATAAATGTCTAGGATTAGTTAAAAAAGGCAGATTCATGTATGGTGGCTTATCATTATCCTAGGGAGTTGCATTTTATAATTATTCCCCTTAAATGTTATTCAATATGAATGATTATAAATAGAGATGCCGAGCTTCTTCAATCGAGCATTTCCCCAAAATCTAGTCTTCAACTTCTATGTTATCTTTCACTGGCACTCTGTTTTTGAGCCTAATTCAGTTTTCAATTTCCGGACATGTTTTTTAGGTCCCATTTGGAGTCGATGTGAGTTTTTGGTTTTCAAATGCATTTTTCAAAACTAAACGTGTTTGGAAAAATGGAGTTGAACTGGTTTTTAACTCGACTTTAAAATATTTACACATTCATTTTTAAAACCAATAAAAAGTTTACAAACACAAACTACATTTGACAGTTTTTTTAAAATAAATTCATCCCCTGGGTTATAGCTGCAGGAGGCGCTGTTTAAAATCCAACTGCAGCTGATCCCATTTTCCATTTCACAATTGCTATATTTGTGATTTATCCCTTAATCTTTATGTTAGAGATCATATCAAATAGTGGTATGATTAAAATAAGGCATATAAGTGAGGAGTAATGCTCAATTCGATTTTGTAAAGTTGAGTTATATTTGTGTTGTTTCTTATTACTTCTTGTTATTTAATAAATAATAAATAAATAGTTAAAGGTTCTGGTGGTTCTTTTATCTGATTCATGTTTACTGGTGCCTTTCATGTATGTGTACCCTTTGCTACACTGGCTTTGTGTAACCTTTGGTGTTTTGCCTCGTTTGAACCTTTCACTTAACTGAATTAGTTAGTGTCTACCCTATGTGTATTTATCCATTTAATTAATAGGTCTGTATTATTTTTGCAGGGATGACGGCTGGAAAGTCATGTAGAGAAGGGCTATAGAAGACGAGAGACTAAAAAGCTTTCCTCGTTTTTCCAAATTTTCGTCTTGGTATGCGATGGCTATTGATGAGTTGGTGGCTGTGATTATATTTTGCTTGTTTTGTGGATAGGGGAGATTATTTTTTGCTTTCTTTTGATGGTCATATTTGTTATTGTAATTAGTCTATTCTCACGTTTTTTTAAAATAGTTTTGGCCGATGATTTTCTGATTGTGTGTTGTTACATCCCTGGCAAAAAACGGCTCATTATACTGCAGAATGATAGGCAGTACCATGATTCAGATTTGTTAACTTATTGCCATAGTTGAATACATAGTGTATGTTAAATTCAGGAAAAATGATCGTTTATTTCTTTCAGCTTCCTGATTGGCTTTCCGAAAAGTAACTATCTAAATTTAAGTTAAACTAACATCTCAATAGTTTGTATTTTCTCTCTCTCTTTATTTTCTCTATTCAAGTAAGCTAGGTTTTCCATCTATCATTCTATCTAAATGGCGAACCTCATTTCTAGTAGCAGTTGTTGAGCTACTTGCGACCACAATAGCATGTAATTGTAGTTTGGATTTCAATAATACCGTTCTACTCCATTTATTTGTAAAAAAATAAATATAAATTTATACTTCAATCTTCTTATCTAATGAGTGTGGTCACGACAGATGTGTGGGGAGGGAAGGAGCTAACGGTAGCTGAGTTGGAGAGTTTGGAGGCTACGGGATGCATTTTAGGTAGGGGTAAGGGAGTGCAGGGTTATTAGTTTTTGGTTAAATTGTTCTTTTAGTCTTTTTAAAATATTAAATTTGTAGTTTTTATTATTATTTTTTTAATTTTGTAATTTTAGTATTTTAATTATATAAAATTTTAATTTTAGTTCTCTTTTTAAATATTCATGTATTAATCATTAAATCATAATATTAATCATAATTTAATATTAAATAAATGATGCAATAATTAATATTAATAATATTTAAGTTAAATTGCATTTTAGTATTAATTTTTATCTCATTTTTTCACGTTTATCATGGAAAAGTGAGACGAAAATAAAAATAAAAAGTGAAATTAGACTTAAGTATTATTGAATATTAATTGTCATGTTATCTTAATATCAAGTCATAATTAATGTTATTGTTTTTAATACAAACTATAAAAAATTATAAGATAAATAAATAAATAAAATAATAATAGTAATTTTATAAAATTAATTTTATTTATTAATTTCTTTTTGTTAAAATTGATACAACACAACAATAACTTATAAAAGATATATTATTGGTATAAATGAAAATTAATTATATTCAAAAAATAAAATATACTAATTTTGATGTTTATTTTTCATTCTTATATGACACTAATTATAAGATAGAATGAGTATTGTAGATTTGATACTAAACATAATATATATATATATATATATATATATATATATATATATATAAACAAATAATTTAAAATAAAATAGAATTCAAATAGGGAAATGAGACGTCATTTGTCTTTTTCTTGAGGTTTCATATGAGAGTCTTGTTGTGTTATCGTCCATCCAATATAGTATAATCATTTCAAATTGCGCCGGTAAAGCCCTTATTCTATTCTTTATTAGGAATAGCGAGCTAGTCCTGGTTTTGTTAAGGGCCTAGTTTTGGACTTACTCGACCAAGTCTTGAAGGTTGGAAGTAGATGCAAACAAATAGCACGCCCTTCTACTAAAATGGGTTGGAATGCTTGTATACCTAATCTTCGACCAGACCCTATATATGGATGTCTTTCTTATAACCTGCCCATATAGCCAATGGGTAAAATGGCACTACTACCAAAGACTGTCCAATAAAAACGTTGCAAGTGCAAAGCGAATTATTAATTTCTATTTCTTTTTCTTTTCTTCTTAGATTCAAATCTGAATATGAAAAAGTTAAGTGAATTAAAAATTCAAAGGAGGTTCATGGTCAAGGGTAAAGATACGTGAGTAAAAGTTATTTTGGAGTGTTTCGGTTGTGATAAAAGAGTGTTAATAAGGAACCAACGAGTATTTCTAGCTCAAAAGAGTTTCTTTTGTCTCTCTTTGAACTTAGGGCATGTCTTGCTATGTTCAACGGAGCCTCCCTTACTCGTCAAAAAAGTAGCTCCACTCGAAGAGAGGACTAGAAAAAAAAGCGTATAACTCTTATTCGTCCACCTCGTTTCTCTCTTCTTCTTTTTTTTTTTGCCAAGGAGATAGCGGTAACTCAAAAACAAATCATAAAGCCTGTTTTTGTACCAAATTAGTTGTTTCTATAACTCACCTGGAATGTATGTGTGTCAGGATTTGTTGACACTAGGTGTAAGTCCATGTCTGTGTGTTAGATGAAGTTTATGTCTGGAACCTAGAAGGTACAACACTCCTGATCATGAGAGGAGACATGTAAACCATAACTTAGATCTGGATGTCATTTCTACTAGCCAACATCAATCAAAATTCTCATCAGTCTTATATGAATATGAAGAAATATGAATTAGTCTACAAAATAATGAATGAGAATGATGCTGATGTGGTACAAATAATTTCTAATAAAATCCACCAATTTGTGATAAAGGAACCCAACAAGAATCTCGAAAAAGCCCAACAAAGCATTGGGATTTTTGGCGCTTATCACTGCTCAACACCATGCAGCTCCAATTTCATGCACAATGAAAATTAACTTTCCTATTAGTAGGAGATTCATTGTCTAGTATTTCACACACCTAATTAACCACCTTAACCCTAACCAACTAGAAGAAGAACAAAAAGCACGGCCCCAACAAGCAGCACCAAAACAACCATCTGATATAGAAGAGAAACCATCAATGGCATCCATAATGGTTGGCATCCAATAGTTGAACTTAAGATGAATACCATAATAGCTAACCAAAATTGTCAACAAAATGAGTTGTAAGGAATTCATTGGAATCTTGATGTGCAAGATGAACATCTACAACACATTAAGGATCAACATTCAACTCATCATAGAGGCCTAATACTGATAATGAATTCTTTGGCAAATTCATCGAGCATCAATATGATAGAGATATCAAGAAGCTACATATTTACATGTTTCATTGGCCCAACATGTAGTAGCCAAAGGACATGCCTTTCATTAGGAGGAAGGAGGAGTCACCAACTGCTAATGAACATGCAACTAATAGAGATGACGATCAAGGAGATAATGGTAATGTAGATGCACATATGGAAGATTTTGTGGGTGATTTTGGAGGAAAATATTAAAGATAGTGGCTTGGGAACAGACTATTCATCAAAAGAAAGAAGGAGTCTTCAACTGGTGCTGATAAAGATGTTGTTGATGGAGATGAAGATGTACATACGAAAGATTTTATGGGTGATTTTAAAAGAAAGGATTGTAAATACTAGCCTGGGGACATGCCTTTCATCAAGAAGGAGGAGTCACCAACTAGTGTTGAAAAAGATGCTACTGATAAAGATGTACAAATGGAAGATTTTGTAGGTCATTTTGAAGGAGGAGAGGATTGGAAGACTTAAGCATTATGTGAATAAATTCTTAAAGACAATATTATTACACATTTCATATAACTTACTCTCTTGATTATATAAGTTTCATATTACAAGGTGAATCATGGTCTGTGATTAATAGTAAATATGAATCATGATTCGTGAAGAAAGAAGGAAATAAGAATTATTTTCTTAATTATTTAGTTAGAGGCTCATAATTCATTTTATTAGTCTTCATGTTGAATTGAGTTTATCTATGTTCCTATCTTATTCCAAATATTGATAAATTTAATTTTTTTGATTTAAATCTAAGCCATTAAAACCGATAAACAGATCGAGCCAACTTAACTAATTGACATAATACATAATATTAACATCATATATAATTAATCATAGGATTAAAGAAATATACAAATACAATTAAGATGTATTTTTTTGGTAACTATATTGTTAGTAAAAAAATATTTATTCATTATTAGTTTCGGTTAGAAAACTTGATGGACCAGGACCACCTTTAATAGAATCTCTTCTCTCAACTATGGTTTTTTTTTACATGTACAAGACTTGAATATGAGATATTATTTAAGAAGATTATGCTCAAGTTCACTTGAAATAACAACTAATTATATAATATATATTTCAAAAAAATAATATTAATGAAATATATTTTATATCAGACAAAATATTATTCGATTAAAAAAGTAATAATATCAATGTATAATTATTTTAAAAATGATGAGTTAAAAAAATGATATCAAACTAAATAAGAAACCAAATATATAATTTAAGTCCAATCTTTAAAAACATTATATAATTATTTAAAACTTGAATCGTTCAAAAGTTTCTTATTAATCTACATTAGAGAGATCAGATAAATTTTGAAAGCTCCTAATTTTATTTTGTATAAATTTAGAGTATTTTAAAAGGCATGAAATTTCTCATTAACTAGTTTTGTCTTTAAATATCGATTTATATATCAACTTGTGTTATAAACATTAAAAGAGACTAACAATAGAAGTAACATTTGCACGCATGGACGGATCTACTTAGACAAGAGTGGGGGCACTTGCCCCCACTATCATTTTACATACATATATTTTTTATTTAAAAAATATATATTTAAAAAAATTATATTCTAATTTTAATAATATATATATATATATATTAAACTATCAAATGTATAAAATATAAATTTAAAAAAGTTGTTAATTTATTTGATATTTGTCAAACTTCTGAAAGAGATTAGTTCTCATATATGATAAAGAGTATTCTTTAATAACAAATAATTTTTTTTAAAGTTTAATTATAATATTATCTATATATATATATATATATATATTAATGCTCACATATATAATGTAATATATTAAAAAAATTAATTTTTAATAAAATAAAATTTGCAACATGTATGTTTACCTTTTCTGCTTTCTATTTATTGTATATATTGATTAAAAAAAATTAAAATAGTAAAGATTGTAAGATTATATACGTTGATTAAAAAAAATCAAAATAGAAAATATTATAATATTTATGTTCTATTTATAATTTATTAGAAAATATGTTTTAAAATAAATTATCATTTTAAAATTTATATTAGATATTAAAAATATATTTATATCATAAATAAATTAAGCTTAATTTTTATACAATTTAATATATTTATTTTTATGTTTTTATTAATATTAAATTATTATAAAGTAGGTTTAAGGATTGTAATTCTAACTAAACATTTGAAAAATGTCTATGATAGATAAATAAGTCATATTTAGAACATGTATTTTTAAAAAAAGTTAGGTTCAAACCTTATTAAATTATAATATAATCTAATTTGACCTAATTTATTTTCATCATTAATCATAATCGTAGATATAAAAACTTATAAAAAAAATAATTATGATATATTTTTATACTTTTAAAAGTTATATGAAATTTTTAATATTACAAATATATGAATAAGTATTGTCCCCACTATTTAAAATTTCTGGATCCGTCACTGTTTACATGCATGAACATGGACCAAGAAGGCTAGAAAGAAAACGTTAGTAGCAGAGCTAACTCTCTCCGCTCTCTCTCCTTCTCTACTGTTCTCGTTTCTGGGTTTTAAGTTTTAGCTCTTGGTAGTTCTTCAGTGAACAACACTCGGAATTTTTTGTTGTACCTAAGAGACCTAGGTAAGAGTATGTAAATAAAATCTTAAGGACAGTGCAAAAGCACACCTTATAAATCATATTTGATCGTGTTCTCACCAACTACTCCATATTTTATACGCACTATAACATCTACAATGCCATTTTGTAAGTTGTGGTTATTCAACTACTTGTGTAGACACGGACCACTAGAATAGACCCCTAGTGAATATTAAAAGAAACTCTGGTTAGGAAGACAAACTAGTTGGAATAGTATTATATTTAAAATTCGACTGATATTAAAGTATCTGGAGAATTGAAGTTAAAATGTTTTATGAATTGTCATGAAAGTTGAAAACAAATAGCAGAATGAACCCCTGAAATTCTCGTATGAAACCAAAATTTCGCTACTGTTTGTTTACATGTTCATGGAGGATTGCAAATGATTAATGATTTGATAATTCTCTGCATATTGTAACCGGGGCAATTTGATTTATTCACATTACTTATATTACTTCAAAAAAAAAAAGAAGAAAGAATTCCTCGAATCTTAAAAGACTTGATGGTGGATCTGTTCATGTGGATTAGAAGCTTCAAAATAATTGCTTATAATAATATCTAATCTATGTTAACACGCTATATATATTATATATGCCACTAATCAAATTTAGCATTGGTGATGAAAACCGAGCATATTGTACAAAACTAGTCATGCACCTATAATAAGCAGTCTTAAACCACAAACGAACCCATATTTCTCCCCATTCAAATCAAGGGCTTTTATTTGCACATCTTTTGCTAACAAAATTGTTTATAACTTGGTTTCTTGTGAGGCCATCCCTTGGCCTTGGCTAATCTGCATGATTGTTCAACAAATAGTGAAGGGATTGGTGTCTTTTCCCATGGGATGATCCCAAAATCATCACTCAACTCCTGCATCCCTCCAACTAACAATTGCCAAACTAGAGTACCTGCTCCAGCCTTGTTTTTCTTTGCAGATTTGTAGCTTATGTCTAAAATTGTTTTGTACATTATTTTTCGTTCAGACAACGTAAAATTTATGTCTGATAATCCAAATTCAGAGAACAACACTGGCTTGTTCAATACCTTGTCACCATCTTCAATGTGAGAATGCATCCACTTGGAGACAAATGGCATATAGTCTTCAAATACCTGCTCATGAAACCTATGCATAGGTTTAAAAAAAAAAAGAAGTTAAATAAAGATCATAATACAAAAGAACAAGCTCTATGAAATTATCAGAAGTTAAAGGTCTCAGGTGCAAATTTCAAACAAATTATTCTCAGATAGTTGATTACTAGGAATCTGTTTGGGTACAAACTTAGAAGCGGCTTTAGAAAGTTTTTCTATTAAAAAAATACTCTACTTTTAGTACAAAAATTATCAAAAGCGCTTATCTTATATTCAAATGGACTCCAAGACAAAAACATGAGAAGCTCAGAAGAAAAGCCTCCATTCTGCATGTAGTTCTTTGTAACTTTTAAAGTTTAGTTCCCTTTTTCAAGAGTCTAAGAAAATCCAAAACTACAGATATAGGCCTATAGTAGTTACACAACGCTTACCAGTGATCAGGATAGATATGAACAGATGTGAAGTCAATATTTGGGGTTTGGGAATTCCTTATGAAGTCAGATCCAAGTCTAGATGCCCACTCTTCAGGGTTAACAGTTGATCTTTTTGGGTCATTAGGACCATAGAAACCTTCAAGGCCAACAGTCACAAGATGCCGCTTATCGATCAATTTGACAAAAGCTGACATTTCCTCTATCCATTCCTGTAGTTCCATGACAAATAAGACAGACTGTATATGACTAAACTCAGGCATAACTATATACGAAGTAGCGACACAGATCACAGATACCACTATTGTTTTCTTCCATCTTGAACTCAGGAAAAAGAAAGGGATACTGATATCCCATGGTTTACTTTTCAATGAATTTAAATGGAAAGTAAAAGTAAAAATTTTGTTGCAGTTAAAATACTCAAGTTGAAAGGTTTCAACTTTCAAATTCCCTATTTTATACATATTTACCAAATTGGGATCTGAAAAGAAAAATATCAGAATGAACATCAGAATAATGGCTAAAATTCATAGTACCCCAACCCCAACTTCCAAATAATATCAAATTCAAATAAGCATTTGAGATCATAATAATTAAGAAAAATTCAGGAAAGGATAGTTTTATTTGAATTATTAGTCAAGTATTTGTTTCCACTTTGAGTTAGTCATTAATATTTCTGCCATGCTGTTTCAATAAATATTTTAAGGAGAGAATAAAACCACAGGTACATGACTTACTTGGAGAGTGTCGCCAGAAGGATCAGTTGAGCACCGCGGTTCATTAATCAATTCCCAACCAAAAATAGTGGGGTCATTTCTATATTCAATTCCAGTGATTGTATTCTTCCTTGTCAGAATAGTCTGTAGACAAATTGAAAGGAAACAATTCATTTATTTAAGAGTTAAAGATCAGTCTCAGGGTGCAAAGATGCAGCTAAAATTGAAATGGCCAGCAAAAAAAAAAATAGTAAAGGGAAGGAATAGGGCTGCGGATAATCATTGTTTTGACCCACATGAGCTGGAAAAGTGTCATGTATTAAAACAAGCATGGATAAACAGCAATCATATGTTATAAAGGGGAGAGAGCAATAATGCAATACAGAAATTCCATAATTTCATCATTAATCGTCTCATTAATTATCTTTTTACAATAATGGATATAGATTTATTTTAAACATGGTTTTTGATAGAGCCCAACAGTGTTATGAGTCGTGGATCAAAGTGTAAATCACTCTACGTTTTAAGTTGAGTAAGCAAAATGAAACAGAAACATAGTCAATAAAGCTTCAACATTAAGGTTTGTTACTTTGTTATGAATAAAAGATAAGATTTTGCTTTTGCATTGGATCATCTGACTCTGCTTCCAAACAAGGTTGCAAAGATATCATTTAAAAATTTATCATTTAATGCAATGGTAGAACATTTTTTTGTCAAAAAAATGCCATCACTAGGTTCAATTTTGAAATGGATGTTAATATTAATTAATTTTGATTAAAAAAAAAAAGGTGTACAGCTAAGACTAAGTCTGATCATCTATGAATAATGTCATCTACTTGTCTACCCTCTATCCAATTCTTCAAGCGCAAATCATCAAAAGTTTGGGCTACTAATACAATTCTTCAAGCACAAACATCAGAAGTTTGGGCTACTGTGTTTAGGCATCATAGGGTCATATCATTATGTAAGTGTTATCACTAAAGCTGTGACTCTTCAAATAAGGAGAAATTAAAAGGGGTGGGGGGAGGACAGTTAAAAGATAGACATATCATACCTTGATATAATTCTTGAAATAACTTCGGATTGATGGATCAAAGAAGAAAGAATCATTAGATGAGCTTAACCCTATCCCTTCTTGCCATGCCCATTTGACATATTGAGTCTTCCCACCATATGCATGCAAGTTATTTACCAAGCTAAGGAGCAGCCTAATTCCATGTTTCCTTGCTTCTGCTATAACATAGTCCAAGGCCTGTTACCCAACAAAAGTTCGACATGAATTTCAACTTTTCATCCATCATACAGTAATGCTGAACAACATACAACTTGCTCACTCCATGGACCAAAAGTATTAGTAGTAATGCAACATATAGCATTTTTTTCTTCTTCTCATTTCTATTGTGCATGACTTGTAGAGTAGATACAGAAAGACACAGATATCCAAGACAATAGTCATAAACTTCTGAACGCATGTACAAAGAAAAAATGAATTGAAAATTTTCAAAATGTAAGGATACATAAGGCTTACAATTTTGGCATGTCAATCATAAATCGATTTCAATCAGAACCACAAGCACCATTTTTGGGAGAATTTCACAAGGATGGAGTAACCAGGATGAGAAATAACTCGAGCACAATTGTAGATTCTGGGACACACTACTTTAAATCACGAGCGCAATTGTAGAGGCACACAAACAAACAACACAAATTCAATCTTCAACTTTATTCTACTAAGACAGATCACAGATAGACTGTTTCTCAATTTGGCTGTATCCTACCACATGATATTATATCACTTTCCAAGAACAATGGTAACCGTGTTCACAATATTCAGCTCAGCTACAACACGCTTGTCACAATTCAAAAGCCCCTTCACAAATTCTGCAAAAGTTTATTCCCAGCCCCAGTTGAATCTCAGCAATTACACGCAGAATTCATAAACACCAATCATACACAAAATGTTACAAATCTAGTTTTGGAAGACTCCAGCCACAAGCTCAATTTCAGGGATAAAGAACAAAAACTGAGAAGACAATGCATAAAACAGAATATAAATCAAAAACAAAAGAAAGCCAAAATATCCAACGCTTCACTACTGGACACTCATCAAAATCTAGGTATGTCACCATCCATAGTTAAACATAGAAAAACAAAACCAAATACAAAAGACATCAAGACAAAAAAAAAAAAAAAAAAAAAAAAACTAGAAGGAACCACAAACAATATGCAACAAAAATCCAGAAAACACTACCTTGAAAGCTTCTTCATTGAACACGCCAGGGAAACTCTGAAGAGCATTGTAATCACCATCATTGAAGGCCCAAGTTCTGCACACCGTGAGGCCCATCTTGGCCCCAGCCTTCAGCATTTCACGCACCCTTGGCCTGTTATACGCATCCACAGACTGCACCATTAACCAGTAAGAGTTCCACCCATTAATGTAGAAAGCCTTCCCATCCACCACAAACTGAGTCCCATTTCTCTCCACAAAGGCCAATTCCACTTCTTCCTCTAAACCAAACTTCACGTCCCCAAAAGTCATGTAAATAAACAACAACACCGTTGCGAAACCCACAAAGTGGTAAAACAAACCATTTCCATTCACCATGATTCTGTATCTCTTGCACACCTTCTGCAACATAGAACCTGATAAATTCAACAGATTCGGGTGATCCTCAGATACCCTTTTGGATTCTTATTCAAAGGGTCACTTTGTTAGTGCCACCAGGTGAAGGTTGCTGAAACAAGTTCAGAACCAGATGTGAATGTAACTGTTCCTGACACCCCAAATGATCCGAATGAATAGATCTCTCTCCTTCTCTCTGAGAAGATTGTGAATGGACCTGAAAGGAGCTAACTTTAAGAAACTTAGTGCATGAAAACTTAAACTCTGACTAGGGTGTAGGTTGCTGAAACAAGGGGTTTTATTTTATAGCTATTCTTGAAATGGGAATAATTGTGCTTCAACCTTGTAGAAGGAAGTAAAAGAGAACATTGAAAACGACTCACATGTCTTTCTTCTTCAATGTTCAGTCAAAATAAATGAGAGAGGTGATTAATTAGGTTGAAGATGGTGAGTGTGGGGTGAGATGTTTGTTCCAGTGTATGAGGTTGTCTGGATTTAGATCTGGGAAATGCGAAGTTTCCTTCAGCTCTAAAAATACTTTGAGGAGAGAGTATCTTTCAATGTCAAGAACTGTGGGCCACTTTGTTGTATCTTAATCTGAGTCTTTTCACATGCTCAGCGATTGAAAACAAGAACAACATGAAAAGATTTAATTCCACTTTTTGTTTCTTTATATTTATAATTTCCTCAAAATTTTATTTTTCTATTTTTAAAATTTTGATCGAGTATTAAATTTGAATTTGTTAAGGTTACTAATAAATTTGAATCTTCTTGTGTGATTTTAGTGAAAATCTAAGTAAACATATTTAATGGTGGAGATTTTCACATCTGAGAATTTAAGTGGGAATCTTATATAATAGGATACGTATGATATCTCATTAATATAAAATTACATAAAAAGAATATATTTAATTATTTGAGTTCACAAGTGATTGCAAATAAGTTAAAGAGAAAAATTAAAAAGCTAATAATTTATAAGTTAACTATTTTTATAAATTATTTTAGATAATTTATAAATAAAAAAATAAGTTATAAGCTATTAACGAATTAACTTGGAGTAACTTCAATGTTTTTTAAATTACCAATTTATTTTATTTTCAGAAAATGACTTAACACAGGTTATTTTAATTTAAGTAACTTACTTAATTTTTATTCTAATGCGAATTCATGTAAAAAATAATTACTTAAATTACAATCACTTTCTTTAACATCTCATTTTCTCATTCTTATATGTACATACATATCAATGGTAATAAAGTCAAGAGGAATGATTGATTATACAAATAATTTTCTTTAATTTTGAGCAACTTAAAATCATTATTTTATTGTTAAGCAGCTTATGAGTAACTCTCCTTAATAATGTTTTTAAAAGTTTTTTATTTTATGTAAATCAACTAAAGCTATCAAACATATCAAGTTAAAAAAACTTGATATGTTTTCTCAGCATTTGCGAGACATTTTCTCTTTGTATTCTAGAGCTTCTCCCTCTCACTCAAGTAAAACTTATTTCTCTCTTGTAATTTGAGTAAAATTCAATTTAAATATTTTAAAATAAAATCACGAATTTAATTATTACAGATAAAAAAAATTAATTAAATAAGTACATAAATTGTTATAAACTCCATTTGTGAGAGTTTCATTCTCATGGTTAAAAAAATTAATACAATACGAATCATATTATGAAAAGAGTTAAGAGATGCAATTCACAAAATTAAGAAAATAAGAAGATGAAAATGTAATTAAACTTAAAAATAGTAAGTAATAGGAAAGAAAAAGAAAAGCACTTCTCAGTGTTCTTAAATGGTCACTTGGTATAGATTCTGAATAAAGTGATATATTCGTCAGACCTAGCTTGCTTGTTTTGTTTGCGGATGTCGGCATATTCCACGTGTCAGCAGTTCATGCTTGGACAGCTACCACTTTATTATTTTGTTATTTTCCTACCCAACTTATTTCTTAATACCATAACAGGTATGCAATTTGATTTTGATCATAAAAACAATTATTTCCCTAAAAGAGAATTAATATTCAATTCATTGAATGTTTGTGGTTTGATTCATAAAATAGATATATTATATATTCTGCCATCTGTTTTGGTAAGTATTTTGTCTTTGGGCTTTGGTCAGCACATCTCAGACATAGCTACCTTTTGTATTTGAATTTTCATCCGATGATTCCGTTTCGGAATGATTTAAGAATTGCTTTAGGCTTAATTAATTGGTGGGAATAAGGTTTGTATCATCCCTAAATGAAGGTATGTTAATGTTACTTTAGGAAAATTGCAAGCAATTTTATTACATTATTTTTTAATTTTCATGTTATGTTATATATAAACACTATCAACTAATTACTTTTTTTAACGGGAAGACTCTGTAAAGTAAAAAAATCGTACTTTAAAGAATAAAATATAATAATTATTATTATTAAAAAATTAACAATTTTATAATATAATTATTTTTAGATTTTATTATGTATAAATTTGATTTTTATAATAATTTTATTAATAATTATAAATTTAATTTCATCATAAATTCTTATCAGTCTTCATATTGTTTTACAATCAACTAACATCAATCTTCAAATTAATACCTTCACAATTATTAGTAACGTCTACAATTATCAAAAAAAAAAAATCAGAATTTCACTATATAAAAATTTAAATTGCACAAACACTTCTTAAAGTTTGGTGAAATTGTATAAATACTGTCTAGTTTTCTATTTTTACAATAATTTTTTAATTATTTTAAAACCATTACATTAACATTTTAAATATTATATTAGTTTCTTTAATTATTTAAAAAATATTACAAAGTGTGACTCTTGTAAAAGAAACTATTGTAAATGATAATAAAATAGTGTCAGTACAATTTCATGAAGAAAAGAAAAAAAATCCAGAACATCCAAATTAGTACGTTCGAGGTTCGTGAGTGTGATCTATCCAAAGCAAGAAAAGAACAACATATGCTAACATGGAAGCTAGGAATTGTTCTCACTTCTCACCATCTGTCATTTATTTATTGAAAGTTGGGGACCAACCATGAGTGAATACAAAATGCATCGCTTTTGCGTCAAAAAAGTATTTGATTGATTATTCACGAGCAAACATTAGTGCTTTGCATGCATTTGGTTCAAGTCTTTATCAAAGCAAAGAGTTAGAAATCATCATTTAGCATTGAGCTAAAGGAGAATGTTTCATTTTTATATCAAAACTATACTCTAAAAAAGGATAATGATTCATCTTTTCTTGTATATATATTTACGCTAAAAGTTAATTATAATCATATTTATTATAGAACCAAGTCAACCAACCTTCGGTTTGCTATAATATGGACATGCAACTATCATAATTATACTTCCAATTACCCCTTGTACAAAGTTTTATATGATGAGTAACTTTCATCGATATATATCCTGTATAATTATAGAATGTTTTATAATTGTATAGTATAAATGAAGTTATGAATTTTGTTTAGACATTAATTCATATTTTATTATGAAGAAAGTAGGATTATAATATAATTCAATTTTATAAAATTGATTCTCATTTTACTCTTCACTTATATACATTATTATGACTTTATTTTTAATGGATGTGAGATTTCAACACTTATAAAATATTAAAGTGTAAATTACATTTTTCTTACCAATAGATAATGACATGAGTATTGTACTTTTATTTCCTTTTTTTTATTTTGTTTTAGAATAAACAGTTTAATTTATTTAATTTAATATTATGAAATAAATATATTTTAATTAAAATTTAATTATATTTTTTTAATTAACTAAATTAAACCCTTTCCTTAAAGCATAACCAAACTCACAACCTCCATTGCTACTAATTAAATTATATATTTTTTTAAACTTTGAACCACCAGTAATGCTAACACTACAAGAAATGTTACATGTAATGATGTGTAAAAAGTGTCACTATAAATATAATATATATAGTTATAGATTTATCTGAGATATAACTATATATAATTTTAGTGTTAATTTTAAATGAGATTCAATAACATATATTGTATGTCATTATAGTTTATATATATACTTTTAACAATATACCAATACACATTATATCTATAGTGTAGTTAAAAGTAGTTTTTAGTTATAAATATTGTATCACTATATGACAATATATTTTTTAGTGTAAGCATTGTTTGAATTTCCACGTAAGTTCAAGTTTCCTTGTTTTTGTTAGGGACATTAATTAGCTTTAATACTTCCTATTTATTTTACACTATCATTGCATAACCATTTAAATCCTTAACAAATATTCCTCTGTATTTAAACATAAGCAAGATGATTCATACTAACTAAGAAAGTGAGTTAATATCATTAATTGCACAAATTCTATTTAAAAAATAACTTAAATTCTTAAACTACCATTTCTTGAAACTTGAAACTCTTATTAAGAATAAAAAGGATAATTGAAAATACAATCTCAAATAAATGAAGGAGTATTTTGGATTTTGGAGATAGTAACATTAAATAGAGTAAACTTAATTAGTTAAAATTTATTTATGACTTAAATATATTTTAGTCTCTCAAAAAGATAATAATTTTTGTTTTTAGTACCCATAATTTAACAAACCTTTTAATTTAGTCCTAATTTATATTTTCATCAATATGATTAGTCCATACAGTTGTGCTTAATCATTAAATCGTTAACATGGTAATGATTTTGATACATTGACACTTGTTACATGTTCTAGTATGGTGAGTAATTTGTCATATGTGTATGATAACAAAATAACTATATGAATTTTGAAGTTAATTACATAATATTTTTTTAAAATCAATATTGGAAATATGAAAAATAAAAAGGAAAGTGAGGAAAAAATTGAAGTTAAGATCTAATTGAAGAAATTTAAGAATTTGAAGAATAAAGGTTTTTGAAAGGATTAAAGAATTGAATTAAAAGAATCTAGGGATTTGAAAATGAAAGATTTTTAAGGGAGTAGAATTGTGATCCAATTGATGAAATTTAGGTGATTAAAGAATGAAGGATTGTGCTTTAGTCATTATCACATCAATGATATAATGGTTAAACTTAACTGCACTAACTAATCATATTAACAAAAATATAAATTAGAGATTAAGTGTTTGTTAAATTTATGAGGGACTACAAACAAAATTTGTTATACTACGAAGGATTAAAAATATATTTAAGCATTTACTTATATTTGAGACTAAAAAACATGTATTTTTGTTGCTTATACTCAAAACTAAAGGGAGTAAATACAATATTCATTTAATAATACTCCATCCATCACATAATAAGTATTATATTAGAAGAAAAAATAAGTCTTAAAATAAGTATTATGTTATTTTTTAAAAGCATTATTAATTATATATTTTTTTCATTTATACACCTAATAATATTATATAGGAAGAGATTTTTATATTGTATCATTTCTAACAAAAAAAATTAATTATAAGGTTAATTTTATAAAATTATTATTTTCTTTCACCTATTTATTTTGAAACGAGTAAAACGATAACTATTTTAATATCAAGGAAGTAATTTTTACTTAATATACATGGAGTTATAGAAAGTTATTACATGTAATAAATATGACATTTATTAAGTTTAATAAATAAACACAATTACTTTTCATTTAATAACTTTTAATATATATCTTTAAGTTTCATTTAATAACTTTTAATATATATCTTTAAGTTTCATTTTATTTGACATTTAAGATTTTGACACTAAAAATGAGAAATACGTTATATTTAATATTTTGTAACAATTATTCTATCTAGACTAATGCAAATAAAATTACCTAAATTCACACATATTAAGAATATTATTCCTTCCGTTTTTTTTTATAGTCGTTTAAGATTTTGCACGGGATTTAAGGAAATGATTGATATTTTAGTTTTCAAAAATATTTATTACTTACTTTCCTATTCTATCCTTTTTTTTTGCATTTTTGATACTGTTGAACTATAATCTACTCCACTAATTATTAATGCATTGATTACACATGTGAACTGTAACCTACTCCATTTAATTACACATGTGAACTGTAACATACTCCTTAATCTACTCCATTAATTATTAATGCATTTAATTAATGCATGTTAACAATAAAGAGTCTTCTACCTTTCTAAAGTTAAAGAGTCTTGTAAATAGTTGTCTCTTTTTCTGTTTTTTTATAAGAACTAGTATTTCGTTGGGAACATGTGACACCCTCTACCCCATCATCAATTCACAATTAAATAATAAGAAAAATTTCTTTTTTTTTTCTTTTTGGGTAAATAAAATCTTTCATAGTTTAATAACATCTTTCATGTATAAAACAATTGTTTCAAATATTATAAGGTAGAAGATTCACATTCGTAACTCATCAATCATAAAAAGTCAACATATAAGTATTAAGATTCAAGAAATCATATAAAGGAAAATATAGATTAATTCCAGCAAAGGTGGCAGAGCCTCCTAGTTAGGAATTAATTTATAACTTTGAAATCATATAATAAAATAGTATAATAAAGATGTACATTTTAGTCTTTTCTCAAGCACGTTCAAAATTACATAAGAAGAGAAAATTAAAGCTTTTTAATATAATAACATCCAAAATAAACCTAGCTATGCCCGACGTCACATCCTATCAAAGCATGCCCCACTGAAGCCTTAAGCCTCATCACCAACATCCCCATGATGCTGATCATCTGCAACATAATTTAAAACATATACAAAAACAACAAGGGAGTGAGAAACATCTCACTCAGTTTCAGGTGAAGAATAAAGGTTAGATAGCACCCACACACACACAACAAATATAAGTCGCATGTAAACAATACACATACATCATCAATATTACAAATACATTCATTTATCATGCAATGATGTCATGGACTCATCTCATAAATGCATGCATGTGGCGCCATACGGAAGTTTCACATATCATCACTGGTGACCCAAAGGTACACCTGGTTACATCACTGGTGACCCTAAGGTACACCTGGTTACATCACTGGTGACCCTAAGGCACACCTGCACAACTGTCGGTGACCCTGAGGTACACCTGGTTAGCATATCATCAACTGTCGGTGACCCTAAGGTACACCTGGTTAGCATATCATCAACTGTCGGTGACCCTAAGGTACACCTTGTTAGCATCAACTGTCGGTGACCCTAAGGTACACCTTGTTAGCATGTTACATCACTGGTATGCGGCCTCAGCGGCACACCTGGAATAAGATATGCATATGATGCATGTCATACATTCATTATTTCATGAACTCAACATTTAACTTATTACAGAATTTCATTTAGTACATCATGTCCTCATTTGTCATAGTCTCATAATCATAGTTTGTCTCAATAGTCAATTCTTAGGTCTCATGTCATTTGTCCATATTTCACATAGTCATGTCATCAATACTCCTCATAAGGTCCGCATAGGTATTCACAGAGATTCAGAGAGCATTCTTATTCATATTAAAACTCATGTATTATTAACATTAATTTCATATTCATTTATTACTTCAACAAAGAAAAAGGTAGAGTAAATAGAAAATCAGACAGAACAACGACACTTTCAACAAAAACAAAGTAGAATAAATAGAAAATCGGACAGAACAACGACACCTTCAACAAAAAGCAAAGTAGAGTAAATAGAAATTTAGACAGAACAACGGCACCTTCAACAAAAAGCAAAGTAGAGTAAATAGAAATTAAACAGAATAACGACAAAGGATTGGGGGCCAATCCGACAAACAACTATCCAACAATTATCCCCACACCCTTGAGCGAGGTTCTCACTCCCCCCCTTACCTGGATAGGCGGAGTTGGAACTTGGGCAGGGTCTCCTCCTCTGGATCTCCTCTTTTTCTTTCCCTCTCTCTCTCTTTCTTTCTTTCTCTCTCTCTCTTCTCTCTCTCTCTTTCTCTTTTCTTTCTCTCTCTAAAATTTTCACTTCTTCTTCTCTGTACCAAATTTTCACCCCCCCTGCCCCTATTTATAGGCCTCCTGGCGCAACCGGAACGGCCGTACTGATTTCGGAACGGCCCGTTCCGGATCCTTCAAACGTGGGCAAATTTCTCAACTGGAACGGCCCGTTCCAAAACCGGAACGACCCGTTCTCAAAAAGCAGAACGGCCCGTTCTCAAACCCAGCAGAACGGCCCGTTCTCCCTCCGGAACGGCCCGTTCTCCTTGTTGGAACGGCCCGTTCTGGGCCCGTTCCCAACCTAAAATTTTAGCTTATTTTAAATGCTCAGAACGGCCCGTTCCACTTTCGGAACAGCCCGTTCCGAGTTACTCAAATGCCCCTAATACCTTTATAAAATTACGAAAATGCCATCAATAATTACGAAAATGCCATTACTAATAAAAATATCCTTTTAAGGAAATTGGGGTGTCACAATTCTCCCCTCCTTTTAGAAATTTCGTCCCCGAAATTTACCTGAAAACAAAAATAGATAAGTTTCTCGCATCTTGCTTTCTAACTCCCATGTAGCACTTTCTTCAAAATTTCCTTATTGATGTACAACTCTATCAATCTCTCCAAGAAATGTCTAATGTTAATAAGTTCAAGGTGAGCAGACCTGGTAAGCCTATCCATTAATCCAAATAAGATCAAATTTCTTAAGAATATCATACATAACTACAACTAAATTCATAGATACAGAATCTTATTTTCAAATTAGAACGTCTAAAGGTTGTATTAAATCTGAAAGTTTTTGGTGTTCGACCTTAGCTTTCTAACATACTAAGCAAGCATACACAAATTCTTCCACTTCCTCCGTCATCTTAGGCCACCAAAACATCTTCTTAAGATATTGATACATCTTAGTAACTCCTAGATGAATACTAAGACTGCTCTTATGACCTTCTTCCAAGATTGCTCTCTTAAGTTCTGGCACATTTGGAATATACAACCCATCCTTAAATCTCAACACTCCATTCACTCCAAATTTAAACTTACTTTCTACACCTTGATTCAACTTCTCTACTTCTCTTTAGACCATCATGTTTCCGCTGCGCCACTCTGATACATTTCAGTAACTCTTAAATAAATGCTAAAAATATTCGTATGTCCTTTCTCTAAGATCATCTTCCTTAATTTTGGGTTACTAGGCACATAGATTATATCCTTGTATCCTGAAACATCATTAACTTCCACTTGTAAAAGGCTATTTATATTCCTACCAATCTTTTTCACTTGGGTTACTAAGAAAGAATCTAACTCCTGAGTCTTCTAATCTCATTATTAATCCTTTCAACATATTCAATTCAATGTTCCTAAGGGTGAGCTCACACATCATGCTTAAGTTTCTAATCTACTCAATCAAACTCAACCCTTATATCATCAAAATGATAGATAAATGCTCATCCTACTCAGGACATTTGTCACCACATTAGTTTAACTTGTATAATCTTCTCCAATGATTAGGCACCTAATTGTAAGTTCACTATGTACTCATACTCGGTCTTCAAGTCTTACCACTTTATTTATACTCCAAGAAAACTCTTATTCACTACCTTGTCCTATAATCTCATACCTGGCCACCAAAATGAATCGACTAATATGCTTATTCAATATCCTTTGAATAATCCATTCGTTAATCGAGTCATACATAGTCCCTTACTACTAGGAGTAATTTCACAAATCAAACTTAAATTCCTAACTTGAGCCAAAAGATATATCTCTTTGACCATAAAGAAAGATAAATATAGATATTTCCTATTTAAAGCATCGACTGCTATAGGTTTACCCAAATATCAACTAAGATTAAAATCTTAATTCTTACAATTTCCAACTATCTCTTCTATCTCATATTCAATTCCTTCGGATCAAACAGATATTTAAGATCCTTATAATCACTAAATATCTCAATAATGTTTCTAAAATCTCAAGCGTAACTATTACAACTTCTAATTCAAGGTAATTTCTCTCATGAATTTTCCATTTCCTAGATGCTTAAAAACATAAGTTACTACCTTTGCATCAATAATCCACCCAAACCTGTCTTCAAAGTCATCACTATATCCTACATAAGACTTACTAGAGTCAGGTAATATTATCACTAGTCAATCTTGCCATAAGAGTTAGAACTACTCTTATACTTACTATCTCACATAAAGACAATACCCCTCATAGTGAATGTAGTCAAGGGCAATGCTATCCTAGAAATTCTTTCAATAAATCTCCAATAGTAAGCCTCATAAAACTTTTATTCTCGCTAACTTGCTTAGATATCTCTCTGCTTAAACATAACTTCTACCTAAGACAGATTCATGTTCACCTTAACTGAAATTTACAGGGACTAAAAAACTTAACATACAACCGTCTTGGATATATCTTCACCTTCAACTACAATATGATCATATCACATCCTAAGATCAATATCACTAACCATACAACATTCACCATTTGATCCCTAAGGTCTTCTATTCACATATCGACATACATGCACATCAAGTCATATTAGAATGCCTACTTTAAACCTTCATATATATCATCCATAAGCATGTACATGAACAACCTTTACCACATAGCATCATATAACCTTAAACAACCTCTCAATCTACACGAAAACACCTCAAAACATGTCAATTCTTATCCTTGCATTGCCTACTAACCCGAAAACATTATTATACAGACTAACTTCTATTTTTAACAACTATCAAAGAAAACAACACATAAAGAGTTCTACTCATCCACGTGATATCAACCTATCACTAAGTGAATAGGCTACAACTCTTAGTGAGACATGAGATTTTTAAAAAAAACAAATCATCTTCTTAGCTAAAGAAAACTTTAAAAAATCACAACAAATATATTCAGTGCTTACAACTATACCTCTGATTACCAAAGCAGCTATACTGGAGTTCTAGACCTCCGTTTTACCTGATTTCAATTCCATTAGAAAGATAACATCCAAGGCTACCACTTTCCTGAAGACTAACAAAAATTCTAATTTTGTCAGTATAGCACTTGTACTGTCACAACAAAACATCTCCTACACCAGACAACAATAGTGTATCAACATCTAAAACCACAAAAATACCTCAATCCTTCCAAACTTACTCCTTTCCACCTGAAATTCATATCAAAGTTTCCCACTACAAATCTAAACCAAATAACTCACTTATTCAGTACAAAAGGCTTAGAAAATAAAATTTTCATGCAACCATCAAACTCTAAAAAAATCATCAACACTTCAAGCTCTCCTTAAGAATACCAAAACTCCAATTCTCAACATACCTCATCTTTGGATTCAATTGCTACAACTATAGCTTTCAAAAATTTCACCAATCATAAATTCTTAATACACTTTAAAATAAATCATTGTCTTACCCAAATCTAAGGCCTCAATAGTTCCCACAATATTAACAACATATTTCGTCTACCACTACTCGCACATATGCTTGCAACACAAGCGATATTACTCAACCACCACTTCTTACGTAAGTATCAAACAATTAAGCAATCATAAGAATGAAGAAGAAAGGTCATAATGGTATTAGCTGACACTATCATGACTATCATTCCTCTAATTAAAAAAATAACTTAACAATATCAAACTTTACAATATCAACACAAGGAGAACATCATCATCATCATTATCAAAGCAAAACATCATCAAAGCAAAGCATCACCAAAGTATACAACAAACAAAACAATGTCAGAGTACACAACAGAATCTCGATAAGTCACGGCCGATTAGATCGACCTGCTCTGATACCACTAAATGTGACACCCTCTACCCCATCATCAATTCACAATTAAATAATAAGAAAAATTTCTTTTTTTTTTCTTTTTGGGTAAATAAAATCTTTCATAGTTTAATAACATCTTTCATGTATAAAACAATTGTTTCAAATATTATAAGGTAGAAGATTCACATTCGTAACTCATCAATCATAAAAAGTCAACATATAAGTATTAAGATTCAAGAAATCATATAAAGGAAAATATAGATTAATTCCAGCAAAGGTGGCAGAGCCTCCTAGTTAGGAATTAATTTATAACTTTGAAATCATATAATAAAATAGTATAATAAAGATGTACATTTTGGTCTTTTCTCAAGCACGTTCAAAATTACATAAGAAGAGAAAATTAAAGCTTTTTAATATAATAACATCCAAAATAAACCTAGCTATGCCCGACGTCACATCCTATCAGAGCATGCCCCACTGAAGCCTTAAGCCTCATCACCAACATCCCCATGATGCTGATCATCTGCAACATAATTTAAAACATATACAAAAACAACAAGGGAGTGAGAAACATCTCACTCAGTTTCAGGTGAAGAATAAAGGTTAGATAGCACCCACACACACACAACAAATATAAGTCGCATGTAAACAATACACATACATCATCAATATTACAAATACATTCATTTATCATGCAATGATGTCATGGACTCATCTCATAAATGCATGCATGTGGCGCCATACGGAAGTTTCACATATCATCACTGGTGACCCAAAGGTACACCTGGTTACATCACTGGTGACCCTAAGGTACACCTGGTTACATCACTGGTGACCCTAAGGCACACCTGCACAACTGTCGGTGACCCTGAGGTACACCTGGTTAGCATATCATCAACTGTCGGTGACCCTAAGGTACACCTGGTTAGCATATCATCAACTGTCGGTGACCCTAAGGTACACCTTGTTAGCATCAACTGTCGGTGACCCTAAGGTACACCTTGTTAGCATGTTACATCACTGGTATGCGGCCTCAGCGGCACACCTGGAATAAGATATGCATATGATGCATGTCATACATTCATTATTTCATGAACTCAACATTTAACTTATTACAGAATTTCATTTAGTACATCATGTCCTCATTTGTCATAGTCTCATAATCATAGTTTGTCTCAATAGTCAATTCTTAGGTCTCATGTCATTTGTCCATATTTCACATGGTCATGTCATCAATACTCCTCATAAGGTCCGCATAGGTATTCACAGAGATTCAGAGAGCATTCTTATTCATATTAAAACTCATGTATTATTAACATTAATTTCATATTCATTTATTACTTCAACAAAGAAAAAGGTAGAGTAAATAGAAAATCAGACAGAACAACGACACTTTCAACAAAAACAAAGTAGAATAAATAGAAAATCGGACAGAACAACGACACCTTCAACAAAAAGCAAAGTAGAGTAAATAGAAATTTAGACAGAACAACGGCACCTTCAACAAAAAGCAAAGTAGAGTAAATAGAAATTAAACAGAATAACGACAAAGGATTGGGGGCCAATCCGACAAACAACTATCCAACAATTATCCCCACACCCTTGAGCGAGGTTCTCACTCCCCCCCTTACCTGGATAGGCGGAGTTGGAACTTGGGCAGGGTCTCCTCCTCTGGATCTCCTCTTTTTCTTTCCCTCTCTCTCTCTTTCTTTCTTTCTCTCTCTCTCTTCTCTCTCTCTCTTTCTCTTTTCTTTCTCTCTCTAAAATTTTCACTTCTTCTTCTCTGTACCAAATTTTCACCCCCCCTGCCCCTATTTATAGGCCTCCTGGCGCAACCGGAACGGCCGTACTGATTTCGGAACGGCCCGTTCCGGATCCTTCAAACGTGGGCAAATTTCTCAACTGGAACGGCCCGTTCCAAAACCGGAACGGCCCGTTCTCAAAAAGCAGAACGACCCGTTCTGAAACCAGAATGGCCCGTTCTCAAACCCAGCAGAACGGCCCGTTCTCCTTGTTAGAACGGCCCGTTCTGGGCCCGTTCCCAACCTAAAATTTTAGCTTATTTTAAATGCTCAGAACGGCCCGTTCCACTTTCGGAACAGCCCGTTCCGAGTTACTCAAATGCCCCTAATACCTTTATAAAATTACGAAAATGCCATCAATAATTACGAAAATGCCATTACTAATAAAAATATCCTTTTAAGGAAATTGGGGTGTTACAGAACATATTGTCCTTATAAATGCAACATTAACTTCACAAAGGTGATTAGAGAAAAAATAGGTAGACATTAAAAATAAATAGACACATTGTTCAGTAAATATACATTAATTATTAAGGGTAAAATTGAAAAAAAGAAATTATTAAGTCATTGATTTTAGTAAAATGATAATGAAAAAAAATAACAAATTCTAACAAAACGACAATGAAATAAAAATGGAGGGAGTAGTTAAGTTCATTTAATCTTATTGATTTCTGTGAACTAAATTTTACTCCCTAAATTATCCTTAATAATTATTAAAAATAGTAATTATATTTAATTTAAGAATTTTGTTAATGATAGCATTAATTAAGTTAAGTTAGTTAGAATTTGTTTATATTTAAGTCCAAAAATTTTAATTTTTTTTCTTATATGAGTCTAAAGTCAGTGGTAGTTTATCATTCTCTTTGTTTTTATGTTGTTTAATGTTTAAGGTTTTGACATATAACTTAAGAAATACAATTAATATGTTTAATTTCATAAAATAAATCATATAACTTTTCAATATACCTTTAAGAGGAATGCTAGCAACACACACCAGTTAATACATCCACTTTTATTGCTTATAATTTTAAGAAAGCTACAAAATCAAAAGGGAGCCATTAAATAGAGTGTGAGATACACCTAATTTTGTGTTTTCTAATAAATTTCAATCAACCGAAGAAAAATTGTTTAAAAGATATTACAGAGCATGTTGTTAGCATTTTTCATACCCTTAAACCTTTTGGGTTCTCACAAATAATTAAAGAATATATGAACAATGGTTAAGGATATAATAAAAAAATGTTGTATTGATATTGTAAAATGGTAATCAAATTGAAAAAATAAAAATTACTAAAAATGTCAAACAAAATATAACGAAAAGAGTATTATATAAGGAAAATATATGTTTAGGAAAAAATAATTAATATGGGAGATAATTAAAAAAATTATAAAAAAAAAGACAATCAATACAGTAAGATGATCTTATGTATAGGGGCAAGGTCAAAGGTAATGTAATATAAAGTATCAAAATTTTGGCATACTTTTTCCTACTAGGACATTTTAGACAATTCCTTTTTAGTTATATTATTTTTTACTCCCTCCATTTTTTTTGTTTGACGTTTAAGGTTATGCACAAGAATTAAGAAAATGATTGATATTTTAGTTTTTCAAAGTATTTATTACTTATTTTCCTATTATACCCTTTAGATGGTTGGAGAAGAAATAGGTACATTAAAAAATGAATAAACACATTGTTCGGTAAACACACAATAATTATCAAGAGTAAAAATAAAAAAGAAAATTAATAAGTTATTGGTTTTAAAAAAAGTGACAATAAAAAAAGAACAAAAAAAATAATGTCAAAATGACTATGAATAAAAAACAGAAGGAGTACCCATTTGATAAATTATATTAATTAATGGGCCATATTTATTAGAATGTAGAATTTAAATGCACATTTATTATTTTGTATTGAGAATAAAAATAATGGGTTTCAATGGTTTCATTAATCAATATTTGAATTCATGCATTGACACATTGATGATGAACAATTATTTACTCATTCATACATATTATTCTAAGTTATTTACACATATTAAGAAAAATTAATAAATAGATGAAAGTGTAGTAATTTATAACTAATTTTATCACTGATATTCTTTACTAAAATTGATGTAACAAAATAACCACTTTCTTAAAAATATAATTAGAGGTATAAATGAAAAAAAGACAATGAGTACTACATTGAAAAGCTAACATGACACTTGTTTTGACACTTAATTTTTCTTTAAAAGTGACACTTATTATGGGATGGAATAAATATTATATTTATGAATTTAATTTTTTAAATATAAAAAATATCATATTTAAAATTAAATAAAAAACTATGAAGATATTAATTTGTATACATTGCTTCATTTATCAATATTAACATCTTTAGTTCTTTTTATTTTATAGTGTTTCAAAATATATTAATATATATATATATATATATCATCAAAAGATTAATAATTACTAAATTAAATAAACATAATAAATAAAAAATTTTAAATATTTTTTTAAAATCACAAAGGAGGTAAAAATTAAAGTCTCTAAGGAAAAGAAATTTAAGCTATATTTTCAACAATTAGCTATGACTAAGGGTGATCATAGTACAAGATATAATTTACTAATATTATTTTCATAATGATGTAAGATACATATATTTGATATTGTAAATTATTACAATTATTGTTGTAATAACGTATAAGTTTGGTAGTTGTAACTTTGAATGTTTTGGAATGTAAATTTAATTATATGATTAATTGTAAGTTATTGTTAGTGTTGTTTAAAAACTTTGAAGTCAAGAGACTTTGATATAAGATTTTTCTTAAGATGTGAATCTCATAAATTCATGTTTTAAAAGAAATTCTAGAGATATGTTAAAGAGAAGTTCTCTAAATCCAAACATTATAAGCTTTCTTCTAAATTGAAAATCTTTCCTTTTTTCCTTCCTATAGCTAATTCACTTGGCTAGTTGGAGATTTTGAGCTTTCGGGGTTAGAAATCTCAAGTCGGAGGTCATACGAAGTTCGTTTCATCTTTTCTCCTCTTCTCGATTTGGATCAACAAGAGGTAAGGAAAGCTTGGTTTTAAATTATTATTGATGTATAATGATTGGTTGTTGCCTAGAATCGTTGATCTATAGTTGTTGTTGGTTGAAATCCATGAGACGATGATTTATAAAGTTGGGGTTTCTCTTGAATTTGTTATGAGTTGAATATGTTGATTCTTGATCCATGATGAATGCATTGTTTCTATTGATAGAAATGAGTTCTTCAAGGTGTTTATATGTTGTATATTGCAACATGTTAAATTTTTTGTTGAGTTTCAAGTAGAATGAGCAATCTAGGTTCTACACGAGTGTAGAAAATTGGAATCACGTCAAGCTCACCTTTATGGCACCAAACATGGCTTCAACTAGGGGTCTTTGTCTTGCTTATGTCAATTGTAGGATTTGTGGCACCAGGCACGAGGAGAGAGCATTATCTCAAGTTGAAATTTTGTTGGGCATAGTCTGAATGGTGTTGGGCGTGTGAAGAGAAAATCATCTCTATTTGGACTGAGGTCAGGTACCAATGGAGTGGTGTCAAGTGTAAGTCAAGTAGATACTTTTTGCCTAATTGGGGTTGGGCATGAGCTTTTACCAAGCCAGATGTGAGAGAGTGGGAGGCTCTTTGTACCAGTCACATCATGCTCAAGTAGTTTGGCGTCGAACATGAAAAAAATAGGAAGCCCATGCCTATGGTGTCAAGCACCCAAGGGATGGTGCCAAACATAAGTAGCATGGTTTTAATTATTGGAATGTTTTTAAGTTATTTTATGATTGAAGGATGATGATGAAGTTGTATGATGAAAATGGTATGATGATACTCATTATGTTTTGAGTTGATGTACTATATAATGATATTTATGTTGTTAAGTTATAAGCTAATAAATGGTGATGTTGCATAGTTGTATAATGCTATAGTTGATTAAGTTATTAAGTTATTAAGTTATTAGGCATGTAGTGTAGATACATGTTTTTGTTAAGATACATAAAAACTAGAGAAGAGTAAAAGATGTTTTAGGAATTAAAATATTTCATTGAGTTTATATAAGTTACGGTGCTTCGAAAATCCAGTTGAGAACCCTTTAGTAAATATGTTGGCTTCTGAATGGGTCATTATTTTTAAGTTGTTTCCTATAGGTTTTTATGTGGTATTCATAAATGAGTAAGGTCGAGGGATACATGTATAAAGTGATCAACAAAGTAAAATATAAGGTCGAGAACTTAGTCCCTCACTAAGTATTGAAAGGGCATAGTATTTGGAGGGTAGTCAATGAGATAATCTCATAAGAGACTTAATGTTGTAAGTTAATGTCGTAGTAGACTCATACCGAATTTGTTCTACCCTATCAACAATACTAGACTTCCTAGTTTAAGTGATAAAACTTGAGAAATCAAATTTAAGTTGTAAAACTGAAACTCTTTGAGGTCTAAGATTGTTTATACTTGACTTAGTTGCGATATGTTAGACGTTGTGGTTTGATAGGGTCTAACCATTTAAATTGTTCACCTTTATTGTAGGAGTTCTCCATAGTTGGCATATGTGATGACACATTAGTTGTATATTGTTGTTATGATGAATATGTTGGTGGGATGAAGTTGTTAAGTTGTTTAATGTTGCAAGTTGTATATGTTGTATTATTGATAAGCTAAAGGTTGAAATGTTAAGTTGCTTTGAGTATTGATTTAGTTGTCTATGTTGTATTGTCGCAAGTTATTTAATTGTGATTATTATGTTGATTTTTTTCATAAGCTTTCCCTTATTTATTTTTCTTGTGGTTGAAACTACAATGATTGTACTTGATATGAGAGTATGGTAGGGTTAACATATCACTTGGATGGTTGGTGGTGAGTCATGCTAGGATGACTCTTTTGTGTTATTATTCTAATGTAACATAATTGTGTATAAATATTTGACCGATGAGTAAGGTTTATTTTATATATAACTATGTATTTGATTTAAATTATATGTGTACATGATATGTATATAACCCCATAATAAGGAGATTTATGATTGCAGTATTATGTCTTATACTCTAAACATGTATAGATTACATGATTGTCTATATATAATTGTAACATGAAAATCTTAGGTTAGTTATGAGTACATTATTTTTCCACTACATAGTAGTTTAACTATACTAAATGTAATAATTTGTTGGATTGTTATAATAGTGTTTAAAAATTTATTAATATATAATTATCATTAATATTATACAAACATATATAAATTATTAGAATTTTATGTGACTTGCATAATAATAAAAAATTTCATTTATATTGTCAAAAGATTAGTAGTTGGTAAGTTAAATATACATAGTAGTTAGAAATTTTTTACAACAATTAATTATGTATGACTAAGAGTAATTATAATATAAATATAATTTTAGTAAACTATATTATAAAATAAGATATTAGTAAATTATATTTTATATTATAAAATAAGATATTATTTTTATATTATAAATTATTATAATTGTTGTTGTTTTCTGTACATACGAGTAAAACAAATACTTTATTGTATAAAATTATTTTATATAAATTTAAAAAAATAAAATATATTAATTTTCATGATAAATAATTATTCTTATATAAATTTTAAGTGTATATTATATGTCAGCCTTTTACGCAAGTACGTGATTAATTGTTATGTATCTTGTATAATAATTATAAAAGAAAAATCATCTGCATGAAATTATTTGTAATTAGGATTGTTTTAATATTAAATATATGTGTTTAATTATTTTATAATAACAATTCTTATAGAATAAATTAATTTTATAATCGATCTAATATTTTCTATTTAATGCTTTCATTTGAATGGATTTTTATTTTTTTGGTAAAATTTACAATTATGTATTATTGATAGCATGATGCACTTAAAATTGCAAGTCACTGTCATTAAAAAAAGAGCAAGCAAAGTTTGTAATTTATTTTAAAAGATTCTTTTTTGGTACGTACTTAACATCACTATAATGTTCTTTTAATCATTCTTATATTTGAAGAATATGATAACTTTAGTGAATATCTCGAATAGTTTGATAATGTTTTTAAAGATTGAGATAAGTAAAAAAAAATAAAGTAATCAAAAATGAAAACACAACTTATGTGTATAATTTGAAGTAGATTAATTGTGATGAAATTATAATAATAATAAAGTAAATTCGATGAAGAATGGTAGTTATATATAAAACTATCTATAAATGTATACTATATATGAATTTAAAGGAGATTAAACAATTTTTTTTATTTACTTCCTATATGGGGATTAAAAAATTTAACTTTGCTAATTGTTAGTGTTGTTGACATGTCACATTAAATGTTACATCTTTATCCACTGTGTCTGTGTGTTTACGTAGATATGATGTTAACATTGACTAGCAGGAAGCATTCTTTCAAATGTAAGATTTTTTAAACTCTTTATTAATATTTCCAAATAGTGGGTTGCTGGATGATGACATAAATTGTCAATATTTTGCTTGTGTAGTAGAAGGAAATGAAATAGATTCAATTAAGAAAGATGAAATCTGGAAAGCTGTGTGGTTTTGAAGATTAAGGGTCTTGAAGCAAAGTTTGAGTTGCTTAAAACTTATGTATTTGGCATGTTTGTGATACTCCTCTGTCGATTTTGTTGTTGGTAGTTTGGAAGAGGACATAACCCATGTTCATTGTGATTCATGTAATTCCCCTTTTATGTATTGGTTAGTATATATATATATATATATATATATATATATATATATATATATATATTTATTTATTTATTTGTGTGTAACATCTTATTTTTTAGAAATAAATTAATAGAAATTTTTTAATTAATTAATTGAGATATATTATATGCTGAGTGATATTTTATAAAAATAGTAGTTTTATTTCACTTTATTATTTTAAATAGTGAAGAGTAATTAATTGAGCTTTTGTTGATGTATTATGCATGGGATAGGGTTAATATTTTATATAAATGTGTTAGTACATACATGTGTGTCTTGTGATTCGAAGAAGAGGGAGTACTGAAAGCAACAAGAGACGACTTTAGAGATCTCAATCAAAACTTTAGCATCCATCAAGGTAAGAGAGGAGTAACAACCTCGCTCCAGGTGTGGATTATATGTGAGATAGCGTAATTGGCTCCCGCTCCCAATCTTGTTGTTTGTGTTTAAATGTATGAGGGATTAAACTCAAAACTTGTTTGTGATTATAATGTGTATCTATGATTCCTTTGATTTCTAATTATGTTGTTATGTGGCAATTGTGTTTTTGATATGTGAATTTGACTCTAAATGTGAATCTATGAGTGCATATGAGTCTTTTGAGGAACCTTGAAATTTTTTAGATTAAGTAAATTATTGGAGAAACAATTTCGAATAGGAAACCCCCTAAATAAGAACAAATTAATTAGACTATAGATATCATTCCCTTATGTGAATTTGTGAGACTTAATATGAGAGTGATTTGCAAATTATGTAGAAAAGGATTTTATTGATACTGCATTGGGTGCACATGGGGCCGTCGAGTGCAAAAGCAATAAAGTGCTCTTTGCGATGGTCACACCATGTGAAAGCCACATAATGATTGCAGCTTTATTGACGCCGAGTGCAAGCTTGGTCACGTTGGGTGCAATAACTTCTGGGGCTCTCTATTGTAAATTTTTCAGGCATGGGGAGAGTCACGTCGGACGTGATTCTTCCAAAGGCTTGCAACCTCAATCGTGTCAAGTACAAGATACCCCACATTGAACTTTGTCCTATGCATGTAACTGAAAAATGGTTAATTGATTAATTAATGAGATTAATCTTGATTAATAAGCCTTGTGAATTAATTGAATGATATAAATGAATTATGTGTGTAGTGTGGAAAAATGTGAAAGTATGTAATGATAATGTGAACCCTTGAGATATGTGATATGTGACAAAAGTTTAAGTGATCATGTGATTAAGTCTACGTATATATTAGTAGTTTGAAAGTTTGGGTGAATGACCTAGCAGTGATGTGACTCATATAATGCGAAATCGTGTAAATGTGAGCTGTTAATGTGAATTATAAGACATGCATAGAGTTTGTATAACATGCATCATTTGCATTATGTGCTTTTGTGATAAGTATGATGTGAAATACGCTGCTTGGGAAGGTTCCCATTATGTAAAAGTTTGGAGATTCATGACCTTGGAGATAATTAGGTTTGGGAGCCCTAGACTTGCCATGTTGTGTGCATGGGGTAAAACTCAGCCAATATAACTATCCCAATGCACCATTGATATATTTTCTCCTAGTACAAAGTGTTGTGATGGTTTAACTCGACATGATCTCCTAGGCTACTCAACCTTCGAGCAAAGATTAAATGATTTTTACTAATGCCACATGCATATAGTTTTAGGGAGAGTCTTGTCCTTGCATGAACATAACATACCCATTGTGTTTCGATTATGAAATTGTTATATGCTAAGATGTGATGTATGATAATTCCATAGAATGTGACTTGATGAATATTGCATTGATTACTATAAGTTATGCATGGAATAATTGCTAATGAATCATATGTGTAACTACTCTTATACACCGAAATAAAAGGGATCCAGAGATTTATACAAGTGTGAGATTGTATAGTTGAGGATGACTTAAAGAAATTAATTTGTACTACTTGTACCAACAAAATGCATCTATTTTTTGATAACTCATCACAAAAGAACTTCATAGTTAAGCGTACTTGATTATAAGCAATTTAGGGATGAGTGATCTTCTAAGAAGTTTCTTAAAAGGTGTGTGAGTGAGGACAAAACACGTTAAAAAGTCTTATATTGGTTTGTGGGATCATTCGTTGATCCTAAAAGCATACGGCATCTAAAAAAGGGCTACTTACAAAGAGTTCTAACTAGTGAATGGTTTTGACCAATAAAGAGTTTGTGAAGTGTCACCGTGTGAAGTGTCGTGAAGTGAAAATATTGAGAAATCAAATATGAGGGGCCTTAAAATATGTGTTAATATTATATCTATTGTATGTGTGACTACCCGGTCATTTCCTACACTAGTAGCTAGAGTGAGATGTTTCTCACTTCCTTTTTCTTTTGTTATTTTGCTTTGTTGTGTTTGTGCATGGAGGAGTTTAAGTTTTATGCCGAGAATGCTCTGATAAGATGTAACATTGGGGTTGCATTAGGGACTTGGTTTCTTTCCTTAGAAAATGTTTCTACATTAGTTGATATTCTTTGTAATTGCTTTTAGATTTAGTCTTGTTATTTTGGAGATTTGAATGTGACATATTTATCCTTAACTTTTTATTTAATTAATAAAATTTTTAAGACTATTTTTTTTATATAATTAAATTTATGTATGAGGGATAGAGGGTTTAGGGTTTAGGACTTTTATTTATAAATGTAATTGTTGATTTTGGATCAATAAATTCATGGTAATTATTATCTTGTATTGATTATTTATGATTTATATTTTTTCTTGGTTAATAAAAGTTTTGCATCAATAGTAACTAATTATAAAATTAAAATTAATAACAAACAAAAAAAAGACACTAAACTGACCCACATTTATTATAAAACTTGAACAAAATATCATTCATTGTCTTCATAGTGCCACAATATTAAGACAAAGAAACCATTGTGACCATAATTACACGTACACTCATTTTTTTATTCATCATATTACTTATAACATAGCATGTTATTATTTTAATATTATAATTTTTATGTTGTTTTTTAATTTATAAATTAAAATAATATAGATTTTTTTTGTCCTACCACAGGTTGCTTCTGACTCATTAGACTAGAAACTAATCTCACTTACTATATTGTGATTGTTCCTGACTTGATAAGTTTTCACACGCGAAAAAAATTAAACACAATTTCTTGCTACATAGATTATCTCCACAATGTATGAAAATGAAGTATTATTATATCAACTCATTTGATTAAAATAATAAAATTCAATATTAAATACAAATTACTTTTCACATAATTATAACACTTAAATAATCAAAAGTTCAATTAAGTCGTATAAAAAATATCATATGTAAAATATTGTATATACAACAAATCAAATAAGTGAAATTTAGACAAAATTCACGCAATTAAAAAAGATGATTAAATTTGTATGTGAGAATTATAAAGGATCCAAAATATAGTTTGGTCCAACTTTTTTTCCTTTACTTCTCCTATACTTTAATTGTTAAAATAATGAGATTAAGGGTCATCTTCATGGTATATGAGATGTGTTGACCTAGAGTGCACTTCAATGTCAGTCAAGGGTGCAACCCTTTGGTGACCTTCTCTTGAATTGTTCTGTCATTGCTTCTAAATATTCTTTTTTTTTTTTTTTTTTTTAACTCCCACCTCACGGCAAACAGCACAGTCATTACCACTTTTATAGATCCAGCTTCGTTTGGTTTGGTCTATACGTTTAACTTCTGACCACTGCATTGCGGGTCTTTAGGGCAATGTCTAAACAGTTTCAAAGAAACTTCTATTCCAACTATCATACAATATTCATGAACCGGAAATCACTACAGCAACTCTATGGACCCCGAGCAAGCAGCGACCAAAACAAAAATTCCACCTTGTTAAATAAAGTAAAATGACCATTTGTATTGTTTTCTAGTTCCAAATTATTTTTTTTAAGATGGTATGAAAGCATATATTATAAACTCTTAGTAATTATTAATTATTGTTAGACTTATCAAATCATCTATTTTCAGACCATTATCAAATCACTTTAGATGTTCAATGCTGCGAGCTCCACAACTAACTCTTTTCGTGAGAGAGAATATTTTTTTTTTTTGGTTCGTCTGATAGACGTGACTAATCTCAGTGATTAATCTCCTCGCTACGTTAGAGGTACCTCAAAGGGTGAAGAATTTTTTTTTGTTCTTCCCTGGAGTATCTACCATCGATAGCAGTGACTAATCTTCTCGCTACGTTGGAGGCACCTCAAAGGGTGAGATAACTAGCCCCGAGATTTAACGCGGCTGCATACACAAGGCAGGATTCGAACCCCTGACCTTGCTTAAGCGTGGATCAACCCCTACCGCTGAACCACACGCTTGGGGTTTCTTGAGAGAGAATATAACTGAGATCTCATATCAATTAGTGAGATAATTGTAATAATGTTATAAATAAGAAACAATTATCATTGTAATTTGTAAGGGAGAATAATATTGCATTTTAAGATGATTAAATAGTAAGACAGACTTAATGTGATTGTGTCCTTTACCTTGGCCCTCAACTGTCAAAACTTAAGTCGTATGGTATGTTACTAACTAACCTTGATAGCCAGACAGATCAGTATCGACTGGGCTCAAAGAGGTTGCCCTAAATGTTGGAGGGTACACTAACCAAACTTATATATACCTTATTATTAATGGACCATTGGAACCCAAAATAATAAAATTGCATAGATAAGGGAGTGTCGGTAGAGCTGCAACACATGTTTAATTTTACCTGCTTCGGTATATTGTAATGACAACAAGCACTGTGCCACTTGCCACTAAAATGAAGCAAGAAACAATTAACAGTGTAAAGTTTCTACAGGCCTAGACGTTTAAGAAAAGAATACAATTACTTGTGCTTATTTTTAAATGATTGATTCTGCATAGATGAATAGATTCTTTAATTTAGCTTTTGCGTGTTGGGTAGTTCCACTCTTAATTAAAAACCAAATATTTGTCTCTTTTCTTTCAGAGGCTTCTCCTTTTTACATTATGTGATTTACTTCTGATTACTCTCTATATATGGTAGACTTACTGCTTATCTGGATCGATTTATCTAAAAATATAATTACCTTTTTTTTGGTGTATTTTTAAAAAGGATTTTCAGAAACTAGTTCGTTTATAATTGTTTTCCAACATGCTGATAAACTTGGTTATGTCAACTTATTTTATTTTTTTTAAAAAAGATACAATGAATCTAGCACTGTAGAAAGGTACACTTTGATAAGATTATCAATTTTTTGACCAAATTTGAAAAAGAAAAGGGGAAAGGAAAATTTGGAGTCCAAGTGGAGCAAACGAATTTTTTTTTTTTTTTTTGGGTCTGTCTTGCTTGCAGATCAAGTCGCAAGAAAAGAATCTGCAACAAACTATAGTTAGATAGGCATGTGCAAGAAGACACCAAATTCCAACTTCAGATATAATTATAAAAAATATCTTTAAACTCCTCACTCATCAGCTTATGTGCCAAAAGTAAACAAGATACCCCCTTTTTCCAAATAAGATTTGGACCCCATTTTTCCAAGTAATTTAGCTACTCCTTTCACAGTATTTGGGCCAATAGAGCAAATAAGAAGAATGAGGGCAATTAAAAGTGATATGAGATGGGAGGCCTTTCTCCATGATGTTTACCATTAATGGGAGGTGGCAGATATCTTTCAAAACAACTCCATTGACCCTAATATCAGTGAAATAAACCCTGCCAGGAATTCAGATCAGTAAATATTCAGAATCCAGATGCCAAATATGTTATTTACAAAGATATCTCATCACAAGTTCACAACCATCCATATCAATAGCCGCATCTCTTATCACTTCACAGAATCTTCTCCTGTAAGAAACATTATTGGTAATAGCATTGAGTAGTTGGGAATATCTTTAGTGAAATCACAGCCACGAGTGGTAGGACTCGGATGAGAGGATGGTTGCTATCACCAAATAATTTGGCAATGGTTCAATGATTAACGTTGCTATTCTAAGTATGTTCCAACCAAAATTTGACTTCCAATGGAAGTTGCTTCTGATTAATTCATATTTTACTAGACACAACATGACATTTCTGTTGGCTAGGCATGCAAACTAAGAAACACCCCCTTGTCTTCTCATTAGGTTTAGCTAACTTGAAAGTTCTAAAACACTCTAATCAGATTCTCAACAGTCTTTTTCACTCAACTCACTAATTTGACTTCAATACTCATACCAAAGATACCCCACACACATCAGATATTTCCATTCCCCCTTCTTTGGGGTTCTAACTTTCCAATTTAGATACATTTGATGAAAATTAGCTAAATTGAATACAACAACTTCAGCAACACAATCACATATCCATAGAACCATCAAAACAAACCAGCTTGTAAGTGGTAGTAAAATTAATGAATCAGCAAGAGCATACACTGGAATTTACATGACATCATAAAACAGATATGCACTACACATCTCAGTAAGTGACATTTCAAACTCGGTCAACACTCTCTCCTCTGTACTAGCGTGTTTGAAAACTCGTTGATAAGTTGGAAATCACATCTGATATGCAGAAACTATAAGTGTATTTGGATTCTAATCAAAGATCCACATTTTATCATTTGTTTTTTTCATGTCAAAACGCACCAAAAACAACTAATAGTAGCTTCTCTGATCCATGATTGAGGTGTGTAAGCACTATAAGTATTAACTTATCAGTAAACATGAAAAACCACGTCTTGAAACCAGGACCAAATCACCACTAAGATAGGCACCATGATGACCACCACTACCCTTCAACCCTAAACGTGAAACCAAACACGCAAGTAATAATTCCTACTCTAAGCCAAAAAAACAGAAAAGGAGATTAAGATTAAGATTAAGACACTTTACCAAACCATGCTTGATTTTGCAAAAACCAGCATGATTATGCAAACCCCATGTGACAACAACCTCCCAAACCCCCCCAAAAAAACAACCACCCCACCAAATCAACCACTCACGACTCAACAGTCCCTTCCCCTTGAGTACCATACCTCCCAAAAAGAACAAAATACCCCAAAACAGCACAAACCGCAGCCACAAAGTTGCCTTCTTTCAACAAAATCCTCACCACAAACCCAAAAATTTCCCGAGTGATCTTCCTCCCCTCCACCACCAGGGTCCTCCTAGGCTTCCCAAAGAAGGCCAAAAGCACCACGACGGTGATCCACGTCACCACCACCGCGGGAACCATAACCACCAACGCTGCCACCATGGATAGTGCCCCAAACACGGTGCCCAGAAGCACCGAGGCGTAGAGTGCGGGCCACGCCGAAGTTGAGGACTGAACTTGGAGGTTGTACCATGAAAGCGTGGATTTGAGGAAGTTCCATGAAGAGGCCAAAAGGGTACCGTAAACTAAGAGAAAGAGACATGCCCATGTTCTTCTTTTGCTCATGATGTTTAGGACTAAGGTGTATGAAGGAGGTGGATGCATCGGTGAAGTGGGTTCTTCTTCTTTTGTCATTCGCAACAACAAGCTCCAATTTTGACCTTGCTGGTCTTTGCTTCGGACAGTGACTCGGCGTGGTTCACTCTCTCTGCTCTGATTTTCGCTAATCCTTAAAATTATGGTCATTCTTTCGGTCTTATGTTATCCATCTCTGTCTTTGGTTAGTAAAATAAAATAAAAACATTAAAACTTAAATATGTTTTTATTCTTTAAATTTGAGATAAATTTGTTTTTATTTTTTAATTTAAAATTAATTTTTTAATATCTGAAAAATCAACAAATAAAAAAATCATATTCATGATTACAAATAACATTACTGATAATGAAAAATTGAGCTAATTATTTATCATCAATTAAATTTAATAAGATGGTTTTTAATAATAAAGATACTAATAATAGTAACAAGTGAATTTTATATGAGTGAGAGTTTTAATAATAAGTGAATTTTAATTGAGAGATTTGATAAATTATAATATTTGAGTAGAGAATCTAAAATAAAAATTTTCAAATTATGAGATTAAAAATTAATTTTAAATTTAGGAGTTAAAAATAAATTTATCAAATATTTGATTTGGATGAATAAAAATATATTTAATCTTTAATTTTGTTATTTGATAAGAGATACGAGTATTACTATCTTACCATATATTGATATTTAATATAACAATATGCCCATATTAAAAAGTATTTAATATTATTATATTTAGATACAAATATTTTTATCTAATATATCATTATTAATTCGTGATAAATTAAATAAATTATTAAATTATCTGAAAATTTCTAAATAGGTTTTTAAACTTTTTATTTGGATTCTTGAATATGTAAATTTATTTAAATTCTCTAAAATTTTAAATCAATCACAAATTATTATTTTCTAGTGATTTCATGAAGAAAAAATTAACTAACTACATGAAACTTTTCTTTTTCCTAACAGACATTATTAAGAATTAGTTTAGGAAACTATTTCAAACTTTATTAATAATTCAATGGTATACTACGTATTTTTATTTTAGAAATAACATATATTTGTTATTAGAGACATTTTTGTTCAACTTGAATAACATTATTATCGATAATAAGATTTTTTTTTTATTTAAGTATTTGACACAACTACATATTTAGAATTCATATTTGAAGTTATTGATTAAACCAAAACAATCTCAATATTAGTTGATTCACATACCTATAAAATTTATAAGGTATAAATAATTTAAAAAATAAAATATCAATAAATATGAAACAAATATAATAAAGAATAATGAGAAAGAAACTTGATTGAAACATTAAAGAAAAATATATATTCTTAAAATTTCCTAAATACTCTAAAGCTGAATTTCGTGTTTTTTATTTAGTGAAAGAAATCATTCTTTTGTTGTTTTCATTCAACTTTTACTTTTTAATTATCTAGTATAGAACTTAAAATGAGTCAAGTTTGATTTAACTCATCTCGATAATATTTGACTTATCTTACACTTTGACTCGAATTCAACAATTTTTTTTTCAATTTGAATTTGACTCAATTCAAGCTTACTAGCCGTTCGATTCATTAGCTTGAATCACATGAATTAAGAATCAATTTTTTTTAATTTTATACATTTTAAAATTTCAATTTAATAATTAATTTTAGATAAAATAATTGTTTAATTTTTTAAAAGATAAAACATAACTTGTTTTATTAATTTTGTAAGGTTACATAGTATGAATCCAAAGAAACATAATTATAACTAAAATTTGTGTAAATAAAAAAATATTTTACTTTACATAAAATAATAGAAAACTCAGATCATGATTATGAAATTTTAAAGTATTCACTTATTTTATTATTACTAGTGGAGTCAATATAGTATGTGCCTCTATATTTATTTAAAAGTGTTTCAAAATTACCAATATTTGTTAAATCATTAATGTTGTGTCTACTCCTTAAACCTCAAAATTTTGGATTCGAGTCTTAGATTTGTAAGAATAGTTAATTTTAATATTATTTTATTATTTAAAAATCTAAGAATAAAACAATCCAAAAATTGCATACACGAAAATATGGAACCACTTTTATATATAGATATAGATTATCTTATAATTTAGTTTTGAAGGTTTTTCAAATTTTATTAAATTGAAATTAAATACAAAATTAATTATATAAATTATATATTTATATATTGAACCAATTTATAAACGGAACAAGTCAAATTGTATACAACTCAAATTTATTTTATTTATTTATTAAGTTGAATCTATAGCTTAAGTTTAATTTATTTAATTTATGAACCAAATCTAACAAATTAATTATTAATTAAATTTCTACCTATTTTCGAGTTCATACATACCGTGTGTGGCTGATTTGGGCTTTAAAATGTGGGCTGGAATCAACCGTTCACGCATGGACTATTAACTTTTTCATTCCTATCAACCATTTCATAAATAATGTTGAATTGGTAACGGTAAGTGCTAAAAAAAAAAAAAAACCAATGACTAAAAGCAAAATAACATGAACAAAAAAACAAGTTAATTAGGCCATTTTAGTGGTTTTTAAATTCGGCGGTGCTTACAACATTTGAGACTCTTTCTCCCATGCATCTATTATCATATTCCATCCGGCATTAAAAATATATTATATAATTTTTAAGAAAAATTCTTCGAGCCATAAAAAATTAATATGCTCAAACTAAATAAAAGTTCAAAATTTAATTAAAATAGTGTAACATTGTGAGTTTTAATAATGTTATATTACTTGTAATTGTTTTATGTTATTAAGTTGAATTGTTATTGTTGAGAGACTCGGGAGGTTAATGATCCCTTTTGAACTTCAATGATGTCGAGAGGGGGTTTTTTGGGCAAACACCCACTTTGATCTTAGAGGGAAAAATATAAAGTTTTTGTTTTGAATAAAACCTCATAAACTCATTTTCTTTAGCTTTCTAGAAAGAGAATTCTAGAGAAAAGGTATCTAGTTTGTAAGTTTTTTTTACTCTAAATCTTCTTATCTTATTCTTCCAATTCTTTTTCTAAGTTGTGTCGTTGTGATTTAGGTGGTGGAGACCTTGAATCAGGCCACTAATCTCATGCGGAGTTTCATTCTCTTCTTCTTTCTTCTACCTCGGCTTTGAGCTATCCAAGGTAAGGGAAGCTAGATTCTTACTTTTGTGGAGATGTTGAAGATTATGTTTGTTATATGTTGCACGAATTCATTTTAATTCGTGGCTGAATGTGGATTAAATAAGAGAGTGTTGTCTGTTGAAAGTTGGGGTTTGGGTTCTTGGTGAAGATTGTGATAATTGATGATGTTTTGTGGTAGCATGTTGAATCTAAGTGTACATAAATTTTGATTTTGATGTGTATAGTTTTTGTTTAATATTGCATGTGTTGGATTCTTGTTACATTGTAGGTTTTTAGATCAAAATTAGATCCTGCACATGTAGAATTTTGATACCATGTTAGGTGTGCCTTCAAAGCGCCGGGTGTCGTTCTAACTCGAGGCTCTCTATCTCAATCACGTCGAGCATAAGATTGGTGGCATCAAGCATGAGGAGAAAGACTCATCTCTAGTTGGAATTACGTCGGGCATGGTTGCATGGCGTTAGGCGTGGAAGCCTTAAGAGCTCTTTAACTTGGTGATGTCGGGCCCAAAGTTGGCGCCCAAGGTGGCCAAGCCAGAGCTCTTTGTTTGGATTTTATTGAGTGTCGAGATGGTGACGTTAGATGAGACTCAAACAGAGACTCTCTGCCTAAAATGGGGTTGGACATGGTGTTTTATTACGCCATGTGTGAGGTTTTAGGGGCCTCTACCTTAGCCACGTCAGGCCCAAGTTGTGTAGTGTTGGACATGGACAAGGTAGAGAACTCCCTACCTAGATGATGTTGGGTGCAAGGTGAGTAACGTCAGACGTGAGTTGCTGAAGGAAAACATGATGATATGGTTGATGAAGTGTTGATTCCTTAATGATTTAAGTTGTTGTATGATAATATGATGAATGAGTTGTAGAGATGACGTAGTATGTGATGATTTAGTTGTGAGTTGTGTGTTGATAGAGAGGTATTATCTGTATAGTTGTGTTGAATATACAATGTGTTGTTGAGATGTTTGTTGATTATAGAGTTGAATATAAGTTGTGATGATTGTGATGTGAGATGTAAAATTGTGTATTGATTTTGTTACTGTGTTGAAATTATATTGTGTTATTATGTTGTTAAGTTGTTGATCATTTAGAAATAGAAGAGATGTTTTCAAAAGTTTCATATCCCATTGTGTGAATATTGTACTGTGGTGCTCTAAAAGCCCAAATTTATTGAAAATCCTTCTTGGAAAGTTGACCCTTGAAGTGGATGTTGTATAGTTTCTCCTCTAGAACTTTGTTGATACTGTGTGTGAGCAAGGTCGAGGCGCACATATATGAAGTGACTACAATATAGGGGTCAGATCGAGTTATATTAATTACAAGTGACCAAACAAGTAAAGTACGAAGTCGAGAACTTAGTTCCTATTCAAGTATTGAAAGGTTGTAGTATTTGAAGGGTAGTCGGTGAGCTAATCCTATAGGAGGCTTGGTTAAACTAACTAATGTCATGGTAGGCTCATACCAACTGTTCTATCCTGACATTAGTATTATACTTCCTTGTTAAGTGGCAACATTCGAGAAATTGATTTGTTGTGTTGTGGATTTATATCCAACTTAATTGTTGATCTAACAAACCCAAAAAGATCACCTTGCTTTATCAGTTTGGTAGGATCAAACCACTTAAACTGCTCACATTGTGTTGTAGGAGATTTCCTAGTTAAAATGCATAATGACAAATATAATTATTGTGTTGAGCATATAATGTGTTGAGTTGACTGTGTTGTTTATATCTTATGTTTAACTGAGATGACTTGTGATGTTGTGTTGAATCATAGTTGTATTATTATGTTGATTTGTATTGTGTACTATGTTGTTATGTCGCTATATGGTTAAAGATAAGATGATGATGTGATGTTTTCGTGATGTATTTATGTTGTTTCTTTTTTATCATAGCTTACCCTTGCATGTTTCCATGTGGTGTGAACTGTGATGGTCATATGTGGTATAGGAGTAAGACAGGGATATGGATGGAGTGTTGCAATGAAGGCCATACAATGGTGTTGGAGCTGAATGTTTTGATGACTACCTATTGGTGGTAGATTTGTATAGACAATGTAGTTGTTTGATCGATAACTTAGAATGTATGTTTTACATTATTGGATTACTGTATTTATATTGCATCTATTTATTTAGTTGATTTTCCTTTTTAGGTGTGCAGTATAATACATGTTATGGTACTTGTATATTTAAAGTCTTAAGCTAGATATTTTTCGCTACTAGTTACTGTGTCGTACAATGTAGGGACCAAGTCAGTCATTATAAATAGAATGTAAAGAAATAAATAATTCACACTCTAAATGTTATACCTAAATTTAAGGTGGTTGGTTATCGTAAACCTATACTACATGTGATTCATGGTGGACCTTACAGTTAAAAAACTATTATTTTAGTTAATTAATTACATTTTTTTCAAAAACATAAAATAATAAATAAATTATTATAACAAATAAATATTATGTAATATACAATTTTTTTAAATCATACAATAATAAAATGTAATTAACAACATCTTGACTGAAATAATTTTTCATCACATGTGTGGTGATCCTCTATGTTCCTTTAGGATTTGTGCCGATACTAGAAAAGTTGTGATCAAGAAAGAAACTTTCAAAAAGACAAATGTTAAATGTAACTAATGTTTATTCAATAGATATTTAATTGTCCATGTGAATGAATATAACTTAAAATTATGTATTAAAATTAACTAATTAGTCGATATTTATTCAATATATATATATATATATATATATATATATATATATATATATATATATATGAGAGAGAGAGAGAGTTCAAATGACATCAATGTAACTTTTACTAAGTATTACACCGCTCAATAACTTTATATTAAATGTGAATTTTATAAATCCAATCGTTAGATTTAACAGAAGGGGAAAGGGTAGGTCTCGCACAGAGCTGCCACGATGGAGGTGGGGCTACCACGATGGAGGGCCTGGATGGTGGAATGGAGGAGCTTGAACACCAAAATTGCGAGAGAGAAAGAGAGAGAGAGAGCAAACGTACAGTAGAGAAGCACGAGAGAGAGAATACAGAAAGGGAATGTGCATGCGGGTCTCGCACATATTATAACATGTATAAGATCGATTATTTGAGAACTGATTTTATATATGATATACAAAATTGATTCTCGAATAATCGATCCTAAAAGGGGTACCAGGACACACCTTTTAAAATTGGGTAGTCAAAAATCGATTTTGTATATGACATACAAAATCAGTTCTCAAACAACTGATCTTAAAAATAGTACTAGAGAGATCTTTAAGATTAGTTAAATGATAACTGATTTTAAAAAGCCTTTTAAAATTAGTTAAAATTTAACTGATTTTAGAAGTGATGATTTTATTTATAAAAATGTCATCACATCACTTTTAAAATCAGTCTCCTTTTAACTGATTTTAAAAACCTAATTTTAAAAGTCTTTTTTTTCCCTAATGCCCCTCAATGATCAAAACATAGGATCATGGTTTTCCCCCTTCAATAGCCAAACCCTATGATCATGGTTCAACACCATTGATAGTCAAGCCTTGCTCATGACTTGGCTTATTCGACAACCAAACCCCACAACCAATACTTAAGATGGTTGAATGGCTAGAACCCTTTCATCAACACTATTGAACGTGAGACGAATAACAAGGTCATTAAGAGTATCAACGCACTAAACCATAACTAGAGATCCATTATCTAATTGGTAATTGAGGGATAAAAGAGATCCATTATCTAATTGGTAATTGGGGGATAAAAGTCTGCAAGTCTAAGATTCACTACTGTTAGTATAAATAGAATAATAGATATCGAAGTAATATCATTGTTCACTCATTTATTATTAGCATTTACTACTATGAGTCAAAGTATTATTTGAGTGTCAAAGTGTCTTTTGCAAGTACATCACCCTTCAAGACATATGACAACTAATTGCTTTTTGAGAAGACTTTTGAGCGAAAAAGTACTATATGAGAAAATTACCCGTATATCTTAAGACGCATACAAAAATCTTTAACATTTGCATTAAGAAATGTGGATAATGTGTGTTGAGTCCAAGTTTGAGGAAAACTAATTATATCATAAATTCATATAACTATAGAAGTTTATAATTGATTGAGTCAATGGATAAAATAGTGACCATAGGTCCAAAATACAAGTTTAAGAAAAATAAAGTCTTTGGAGTGACAATTCAAAACCTCACATCAAGAAAAATAATCAAGTCTAACTAACGTATTAATAGGGACAAAATTACATAAATTAATGCTTTAAATATAAATTATGAATTCAGATATTAAAAAATTAGTGTATTTTAATTAAATTCTACACAATTTTTTTATATCATTTTTAATTATGACAACTGGTGATTAAAAATTAGGTTCTTTTTTATTTTTATTTTTATTGTGCAAGCATATTTCAATTAAATTCTACACTTGCTTATCTCCTTTAAAATGCATTTCCTTTATTTCTTAGAATATTTTTTTTTTACTATTTCTTTCTTCCATTGGTTTGTATTTAACAAGGCTCAACCCCCTTACAGAAAAGAAAACTAAATTTCAACTTGGAAAAACTATTAGTAGTGGGATACATTATTTGACCATTGAATATATTGTTTCTTTACGAGTGTTTTTTCTTTGTGGTTGAATGTCTCCAATAATTATTTGACCGTTGTTGTTAGATTTTGACTAAGTGCATGAATTGAAATCTACGTCATACAAATTCCACCACGTCCAATTTTTGCAAGCTCTAAACGCGTTTAGATATTTTTGTTACCCACCATTTAATTTTAATTTTCTTTCATTTCTTAAAACTTTATAATCATTTTTGCGGAAAGTTTATAAGAATTTCTTTTATAACAATACCATCTTTATAATCTATATATTTATAAATAAATAAAAAACCAGTTTAAAGCTTTATAGTTTCTAGAGAATTTCTAATTTTGTTGAACATATGTGGTATTTTCAAGTCATTATGAAGTCAGTGCGACTCCGTGACACAAAAGTAGAATTTTGGTATAGTTTTTTTAAAATTATTTAATTGAAACCAATCTAAACTAATTCACTTTGTTTATACGTCATATAACTTTTCTCTCTTAAGTTAGGTCATAAACGTGTTTTTAGTTAAAAAATACTAACGGAATTTGATTTAGCCAGTCACATGATCAAGGTCCAATACGTCTAATGTTTGATTTTTTGGTTGTATGAAAAAACTTTATTAAGAGAGAGAAAATTAATTTGACGATTCTTATATCTTGAAATAAATAAATTTTTGATTATCAGTTAAAGAAACTTTATTTTAAACAAAAAAAAATCGGTCATGTGTGTCTTTCCAAAATTAATAATCGGTTATGTGGAGTATAAGATTAATCTTAAACTCGACTATTTAATAAGTTTTTTCTTCTTCTTAGAAATCACATGTTACGTTGAAATAATTTTAGTTAAATTCACATAGCTTTTAATAAATATTTAGAATCTATAATTTTATTTCTCTTTTTTTATTCTTAACGAGATTCACACATACATACGCGCACACACATATATTTTTAGACTAAATTATATTTTTATTTTTTATTTTATTTATTAGATTTAATTTGATTTTTTACCTTTTAAAATATTTATTTTGATCATTTATCTTATAAATTTAGATTAATTTGATTTTATTTATAAAATAATTATTATTTTTATTTTTGAAACATAATTTTAAATTATTTATTGATTATTTAAGTTAAAAAAATTATAAAAAAAGTCTAAGAAGCGACTGAAAAATTAAAAAAAATAAGTTATAATATTTTTTTTAATTAGTTATAGGATATATTTTTTATATAATTTTCGTTATGTTAATAACTCTTTTCGATTTGAACATTAATTTCACGTATTGAATTGAAAAAAAACTTAAAGAATAAAATAAATGATTACAGGATAATTTAACTTTTATTTTATTTTGTTTTCCTTAAAGGATTTTATTTTATTTTGAATTAAAAATACACACACATAAGTTAAACCTTTGATATTAACAAAATATTTTATATTCCAGGTTTCCAACTACATGTTGATTATGATATTAGCAAGACAACAATTTAATTTTATTAAAAGAAACAGTTGAAAAACACATAAAAGCATTCCATTTAAGTTTCAAGTTGAATTCCTATTTTTCATATTTATTTTTTATTCTGTTTATTACTAATGTGTCATATTCCATCCCTATTTTGCACAAGCCCATTGTTTTCTTGATCTTATCTTTTGGAAGCATCAATATTCATAACCTGTTTAATTAATTAGCAGTCAAATCGACCGTATTTCATGTTTCCATTATTCTTCCACACAATACATATCTTGTTTATAGTTAATGCATTTTTATGGCTACTCAGTTAATTTCACCCTTTGACCTTTTTTTATTATTATTTTTTTTATAACTATTTTATTATGCAAAACAAGGCAATATCATTCACAAATCACTATATTGATATTAATGTGCTAAAAATAACTACAATATAAAATTCTAGAAGTTTGCTGGCAATTAAGGCATTTTTTTTAATAAAAAAACTTAGTATTAGTTTATTGGAGTAATACAGATTTGAGTCGTACTCTTTATAATAATATAATTTATTTTATTAGTCAAAATAAAAAAATAAATACAATTGAAAAATAATTACAATTTTGTAATTAATAAATCAATTACTGTTGAGTTACTTGAGTATAAGTTTTTTTTTTTTGGGTAGAAACTGTGGAGTATAAGGTCATAAATTAGGAATTGTGAAAATTTATTTTATTATATTTTTGTCAATTCCATTTTGTGCACATGCATTTCATTTAATTTCATACGTTAAACATGACGATAGTCTAAATTTAGCTACAATTTATAGATTCCCCCCTCGTTTTGAGTACATTTTTATTTTCATTATTTGAGTATAAATATTATCTTTTAAGAAAATCTGGGTATAAAGGACGACAAATCAATGATGAAAAACACAAAGCGAAGCAAAATTATATAATGAGAATTTAAAAATTACATACAAGTTCATCAGGAATAGTACAGTAAAATTTTGAGAGACTTATTTTAAGAGAAATTAATGTTTGAGTTATTAATTACATAAAAAGACATCATATTTTTAGTTTTTTTTAAGACCATAAATATATTTTACTCAAGATAATGATAAAACTATTGTAATATATATTTTTTTATACCTTTAATACATATGTTTAGTTCATAACATAGTTCATATGATATTATTGATTAAACATTATTTTAATATTAATAAGAATCGATTTTGAGTACATTAAGTTGATTTCTGTTTTATATCAGACCTTATAACTATTAGACTTAGGATAAAAAACCTTTTATATTTAATACATTTGAATCTATTAAACTGAAAGAAGTATATGTGTAAGTTAATTTTGTGCATTTAATAGTTTTTGTTTTAGATGCCTTTTGATTAAAAACTTTAGGTTATGGACTTTTTTTTTTGGTTATATAGAGCAAGAGCAAGAAAAAGAAAAAGAGAAAAGGAAGAAAAAGAAAAAGAGAAAGGAACGTAAACTAATTGCAAATAAAACCAGTATGCATGGCATCCACATGCAACGCAACACTTAAACTAGGAAGGGGGACTTGAAGAATGGTAAGATTCTAGCTTTAAGCATATCAGCGCAACTGTTGCCTTCTCGTAGCAGGTGCTGAACCAAGCAAACTCCAATCTCACTTGAAAAGATTCCTTATAAGTATATAACTTCATTTGCATACAAGTGTTAGTTGTTTACTCCCTTGCTAACCAAGTTCACCACAGAAAGGGAATCTGAGAAGCAAACCACTCTCTAGTGGCCAACATTCCAACAAAGTTCTAGCTAGGCCCTTGAGTAAGGCTAGCTAGGACTTCAGCTTGAGGTATTGTTACTTGGCCAGCTCGTCCAAAGAAACGAAGAAGGAACTTATAACCCAAATGATCCTTGTATAGACTGTTGAAACCAATCGCTCCAAACTCAATAAGGCTACCATCAACATTTGGAGCTAAATAATCTTTAAGGGGAGTTTTTCAAGTCAACTCTCACAGAATTAATAAGAGATTGTTAGAGGGAGAGTTGTTGGGATAAATTTCTTAAGCCAAATAGAAATTTTCCATTAATAAAAAAATATGAACCGTTGTCTCAGATTACAGAGTTAATGATAATAACATGTACCTGTATCCATTAACGTTGATCAAAAGGTTGCAGCGGAATAGTCTTTTGGTGCAATGATCTTCCTCAGTAAATCACTGGATTCCTTGATGGGACTTGATGTTACTCTTCTGATAGGGAGACAGAGAGACGTGTGTTTCTGATTTGGCATATTGAGGACCATGACCATCTTTATGATTTTAAACCTATTAGGGTTTCCATTAACCCCTAACGGGCCAAATCTGGTTTTCACTTATTTGGGCCCATATCAGTTTTTCCTGTTGGCAGTCTAAAGGCTCACTAAAATTAAATCACTTTTATTGAGCTCAACTAAATGTAAATAACTAATATAAATACTACAAATAATATATATAGCCCACAATAATTATTAGAAATAAAATTTCTAACAATCTCCCACTTGGGCTTCATATTTATTTAAGTATTTATATCACAAAATTCTTTAGGCGCGCAATTGTATGCTATTTACTTTTAGACTCCCCTTAAACAATCTGGTCCATCTCATACAACAACAAGGAACCACTGCAGCTTTCATCATTATCTAATGTGACTAAACCACAATGATCACCACAATTGTATGCACTCAATGACATAGATCAAATATGGATAAGTGGCATGGAAATTACATGCAACGTGATCTTAATCATGTCTATTTCCAACTGGTCCAAACTTTATTCTTTATAGAGATTCATTCAAAACACAATATATATATATATATATATATATATATATATATATATATATTGCACAAAAACAAGCTCAGAATAAAATTATGAACATCAACTTTATTTCTGTAGAAAATCCAAATAATACAAATATCTGGAAAAATAAAAAAAAAATAAAGAAGACACAAAACATAAATGAGACTCCCACTAAACTAAGGTACTATAAGGAATTACACCCATATGAGCAGTGTGCTCATGAAAGACTTTAGGCACCAAACCCTTAGTAAGTGGATCAGCTAGCATAAAATTAGTCCCTATATGTTCTATAGAAATTTGCTTATTCTGAACTCTTTCCTTAACAATCAGAAACTTTATATCAATGAATTTTGACTTGGTTGTACTCCTATTGTTATTGGAATAAAAAACTGCAGAGTTATTATCACAATAGATTTTCAATGGCCTTTCAATGCCATTAACCACACGTAAATTAGTGATAAAATTTCGCAGCCATATCCCATGGTTGGATGCCTCAAAACAAGCAATGAACTCCGCAGCCATGGTTGATGAAGCTATAATAGTCTGTTTAACAGACTTCCAAGAGATAGCTCCTCCAGCCAACATAAAGATGTATCCAGATGTGGAGCGTTTACTGTCTTGACATCTGGCAAAATCAGAGTCTGAGTATCCAATGATCTCTAAACTGTCAGACTTCTGATAAGTGAGCATATATCCTTTTGTTCTTTTCAAATAGCGCATTACACGCTTTACTGCTTTCCAATGCTGCATCCCAGGATTACTTAAGTATCTGCCCAAAACTCCCACTATAAATGCAATATCAGGACGAGTACAAACTTGAGCATACATTAGACTTCCCACAGTTGAAGCATAAGGAATATTTTGCATCTCATTTCTTTCAAGGTCATTACTAGGGCATTGTTTGAGGCTAAATTTGTCTCCCTTGGCTATAGGAGTATCTCCTGGTTTACTATCTTTCATGCCGAATCTATCTAAAACTTTATCGATATAGTTCTCTTGTGATAACCTTATGATACCATGAGAACGATCTCTTAGTATCTAAATACCTAATACAAAAGAGGCTTCACCAAGATCTTTCATTTCAAAATTCTTTGTTAAAAATCTCTTGATTTCGTGCAATAAGCCTATATCGCTGCTGGCAAGCAGTATATCATTGACATATAATACCAAGAATATATATTTACACCCACTAAACTTATGAGGTAATAACTTGATGGAACTTGTGATACCATTGACGGGAAGCTTGTTTGAGACCATAGATGGATTTCTTTAGTTTGCATACCATGGACTTTGAGTCACCAGACACAAAATTTTCTGGTTGCATCATATAAATCGTTTCTTCAATGTCACCATTTAGAAACGCAGTTTTAACATCCATCTGATGGAGCTCTAAATCATAATGAGCTACGAGTGCCATTATTATTCTAAAAGAATCCTTTGAAGAAACCGGAGAAAAGGTTTCTTTGTAATCAATGCCTTCCTTTTGAGTGAAACCTTTTAGCAACTAAATGAGCCTTATATCTCTCAATATTACCTTTTGAATCCCTCTTGGTTTTAAATATCCATTTACAACCAATAGGTTTCACACCTTCAGGTAATTCAACGAGATCCCAAACATCGTTGTCTTGCATAGATTTCATCTCATCCTTCATGGCATCAATCCACTTTTGAGAGCTAGAACTTTGCATAGCTTGACAAAAGTTGATTGGATCATCCTCTGTTAAACCAATGTCATCCTCATGTTCTTGAAGAAACACAATGTAATCATCTGGATTTGCACTTTTCCTTTCTCTAGTGGATCTCCTTAATAACACTTCTTGAGATTGTTGAGCTTGCTCTATAGGTATTTGAGGGAGAACCTCAATATTGTCTTGTGTAGGGACAATGTTAGGAATAACTCCATGATTGTCACCTATTACTGGGGTAGGTACTGGAACAGTAATAGGCACGAGGGCTTGATCACTGTCAATGACAGGTTTTTCCTCAAAGACAACATTTCTTATGTTCTCTTCCTTCCCAAACTCAACATCCTCAAGGAATCTCGCATTCCCCGTCTCAAAGAATGATCTAGTAGTGGGATTATAAAATTTATAGCCCCGAGAGCGTTCAGGATAACCAACAAAATAACAGCTAACAGTCCTTGACTCCAGCTTGCTTTCATGCGGCCTATAAGGACGCGCTTCAGCCGGACAACCCCAAATGTGTAAATGTTTTAGACTTAGCCTTTTACCCGTCCATAGCTCATAAGGAGTTTTGTTAACTGCTTTACTTGGTACCCTATTTAGGATGTAGACTGCAGTCTTAAGCGTTTCTCCCCACAATGACTCTGGTAAGGAAGAATGACTAATCATACTTCTCACCATATCCTTAAGAGTCCTGTTTCTACGTTCTGCAACACCGTTCATGCTTGGTTTCCCAAGCATAGTATACTGAGGAACGATGCCACATTCCCTTAGGAAAAGCGCAAAAGGCCCTGGACGTTGTTCACCTGATCCATCATATCTACCGTAATATTCACCACCACGATCAGATTTGACGACCTTAATTTTCTTTCCAAGTTGAAGCTCAACTTCAACTTTAAAAGATTTGAAAACATCTAGGGATTGAGACTTCTCATGAATTAAAAATAGGTAGTCGTACCTTGAATAATCATCTATGAACGTAATGAAATATTGTTGTCCATTCCAAGATGCCGTAGGGAATGGTCCACAAATATTTGTGTGAATTAATTCCAAAACGTCCTTAGCCCTTTCGGCACCTAATTTTCTAGAATTTGTTTGTTTACCCTTAATACATTCAACGCAAACCTCAAAGTCTGACAAGTTAAAGGGTTCAAGAATCTCATCCGACATAAGCCTCTGAATTCTCTGTTTAGAGATATGGCCTAAACGCTTATGCTATAAGGTGGCTGAGTTCTCATTTATTTTACGCTTCGTACCACGAGAATCAATGTTAAAATTTTCTTTATTGGAACTAACTACATCTAGTAAGTATATAAATTATCAATTAAAGAACCAGAACCAACAACATTTGAATTTTGATAGAGGCTAAATTTATTATTTCCAAATGAACAAGAAAAACCAAATTTGTCAAAACTAGAAACAGAAATTAAATTCCGCCTAAAAGACGGTACAACAAAAGTCTCAAATAAATCCAAATGAAATCTAGTTTTTAACTATAATCTAAATGTTCCAATAGCCTCCAAATGAACAAGAAAAACCAAAGGCAACCCTGCATGGATGCACTAATGTGAGTAGTAGCACCAGAATCTATCCACCAAGTATCACGTGGTACAAAAGCTAAATTAACTTCAGAACAAACAAAAGAGAGAAAATTACCTTTCTTTACACGCCAAGAGGCGTACTTGGGACACTCTTTCTTCATGTGCCCAGGCTTCTTGCAGAAGAAGCAAGTAGGTGTGTTCTCATCCTTTTTGACTTTCTTTAGTTGAGAAGTCCTTTCTACAACATCCTTATTATTCTTTCTCTTCCTACTCTGAGAGTTTGACGCTAAATGAGCACTTTCAGTCTTTTCTCTTTGCTGCCTTTCCTCCTCTTGCACATAGTGAGAAATCAATTCATTCAAGGTCCATTTATCTTTTTGAGTATTATAACTCACCTTGAATTGTCCAAAGTGTGTAGGAAGGGAAATCAAAACTAGATGCACGAGCAAGTCATCAGACAGCTCTAACTTTAATGCTTTTAGTTTTGACGCGAGATTAGACATTTCCATAATGTACTCCCTTATGTTTCCTTTACCTTTGTATCCATAGAGATAAGTTTAGCAAGCAAACTGCTTGCATCAGCTTTCTCATTACTGGTGAAATACTGCTCAACAGCATCAAGGAAACCTTTAGCATTTTGGCTTTCAGAAATAGAGCCCCGAAAAACTTCTGGAACAGATCGCTTCATGATCATCAAACACATTCGGTTTGAGCGTTCCCACTTTTCAACCTTATCCTCATCTGGGTTTTTCGGATTTGGGGTGGGTTTCTCAGCCCGAAGTGCAAGATCAAGATCCATGCAACCAAGAATTATCTCAACTGCTTCCTTTCAGGCCTTAAAGTTTGTCCCATTAAGCATAGGTATACAATTAATTTGAGCAGATAAGTTAACAGCACTAGCAACAGCAACTATAATAGAACATAAAAAAAAAATTAATTTAATTACATGCTCACAGTAAAATAAAATAAATAAAACATGCAGATTATTTACATAATAGACCCATTACAAGATACCGAGCACAACATTAATTCTTTGTCTTTGGACATACAAATTAACTTGTTAGTGGTACTCTCAATGCAACGATCAAATATTGACAATTAATTCTATCAAATAATAGCCTTTCTTTGGACCGACTATTATTCACATGATTGTAACTTTATAATTGTCACATATTTATCATCACAGGCATGTTATTATTTGGCCAAATTGTGTCTTCCTTTGGGATGAGCACAAATCGCATAAATAATCTCATACTAACATTTATTGTAATTTTTTAATCAAATTAACTTCTATAATAGGGATTGCTTTGGCAATATATTACATCAATTTATTTAATTAAAAAATTATCAGACAAATTAATTAATAAAGAGGGTTTATAATCTGCCAACATTCGCACTCAAATTTGATATATAAAAAAAAAATATCAATTTAAATTTGAACATAATATCAATCAAATTTCAAGAAAATAATTCTTACGCGAATGCCATTAAAAAAAATCGTATATTAATCATATAATATAACAACAATGATTTTGACAAAAAAACTAAAATTCCCACTTCTGGTGGTACTCAAAGGATCAAACACAATATTATTTTTCCACTTCCGGTGAGAAAAATATTCTTTTATTTCATTGTTGCACAATTAACTCACTTCTGGTGAGAAAATGTTTCTTTATTGCATTGTTGCATAATTAACTCACTTCTGGTGATAAAATATTCCTTTATTGCATTGTTGCTCAATTATCTCACTTTCGGTGAGAAAATTTTTCTTTATTGCATTGTTGCACAATTATCTCACTTCCGGTGAGAAAATTAAAAATTCAAAAAAATTTCTACATTTGACAATGTCTTCAGGATCATTGCAAAATTGTTTCATATACAAATTTATAACATTCACAGAAAATTATACAATTTCACAAAAATTCTCTTTAATAAAAATTCAATTTTTAATCGATCTCTTTATCCGTATAATCAATTAAACCAAATTGAAGAAGAAGAAAAATGACCAACGCATTCAAATACACGTATTATCAATGAAGAGAGAAAAAAAAATTGTAACAATACACTTTAGAACCCCATAACCTAATAACAACGGCGGCTCTGATACCACTTGTTGGGATAAATTTCTTAAGCCAAATAGAAATTTTCCATTAATAAAAAAATATGAACCGTTGTCTCAGATTACAAAGTTAATGATAATAATACGTACCTGTATCCATTAACGTTGATCAAAAGGTTGCAGCGGAATAGTCTTTTGGTGCAATGATCTTCCTCAGCCAAATCACTGGATTCCTTGATGGGACTTGATGTTACTCTTCTGATGGGGAGACAGAGAGACGTGTGTTTCTGATTTGACATATTGGGGACCATGACCATCTTTATGATTTTAAACCTATTAGGATTCCCATTAACTCCTAACGGGCCAAATCTGGTTTCCACTTATTTGGGCCCATATTAGTTTTTCCTGTTGGCAGTCTAAAGGCTCACTAAAATTATATCACTTTTATTAAGCCCAACTAAATGTAAATAACTAATATAAATACTACAAATAATATATATAGCCCACAATAATTATTAAAAATAAAATTTCTAACAAGAGTAAAAAGCAATTGCAATGTGTTGAGATTGTGCAATAATACCTGCACTCAACATAGCCACAGGTTTAGCTTTATGGTGAAAGACCAAAACGTTTCTGTCACACCAAATAAGCCACATAACTATGGGGAAGAGTACAACATTAGACATGATTTACTCTCACATCAAAACGATGAGTTTTGTGCCATTCGTTGGAGCATTGAGGTTAGGAAAACCACTAGCCACCCACACTAGTTCAGAAAAAAAACACAGTTAAATAAACAATGACTTATAGTTTCGTCTGCAGCCAAACAACGTGGACAATTTCTAATTTGAATAATGTGGCGCTTAAATAGAAGTTGTCTCATTATATAACCATATTACACGAACACATTTTGAGGAAACCATTGAATTTGCATCCCATACATCGAGATAACAAAAATCATTGACTTGGCAAGTGTAACCTGCCTTGGTTTGTTGAGAATACGTCTTTTTCACCAAACAAACAATGTTCTACCTTGTCTATAACATCAATAAAAATTGACTTTGTGATTCATCATTGAAACTTAATTACATAATTCGAAATACTTGTCCAAATGGCTAGTGAACCGAATTCTAGTAACACCAAAATTGACTTGCATTTAAGAGTAAATTGATGACAAAAGTTTTATAATTTGTGAAATTCATCTATGAGGTTCAGAAACAATAAGTCATAACTCTAGAGTTTGAAATTTGAATCTTAATCAATATTTTTTTATTTTAATTTCTAAATTATTATTTTCTATCATATTTTAAAGATCAAATTTTTTCTATTTAAACTACGAAAAATCATGTGTAAGTTCGTAATTAATTGAACCTAGTCTCTTAAATTCGATACTTAGACTGTGTTCATTTTTTCTACCACGGTAAAATGTGTTTTTCTTAAGCGCATATAATACGCAACAAGAAACCAATGCACAAGACTTGTCCGTGCTTACCTTCATACTTGAAATGGAGCAGAATTTTCCCAACACATTAGCCACGAAACGAGCTTGAGACGTCATGACCAAATGTCTTTTGTAAAGAAGAGATGTGAAATTCACAGTCATGTTTGAGTGGGCAGTATAGGTTTCCATCTTGCTTCATAAACCTATTCAAAAATCATAGCTCACAAATCGCTCCATGTAGAAAACAAACAAATAATAAACATGTAAGGGAGAGAGGCTCTCCTAATTTTAGTCTATGAACTTTTGTTGATTTTCACATTTAGTCTTTGAAAACAAAAATCGATAATTGACAAAAGTTTATAGAGTAAAAATATATTTAATTCTTTAATTTATCTAATACTATTGACATTTTTTTTTAATTTTTAATTTTCAATTATAATAAGAAAATAATTAATGAATTTAAAAGTTTTTTTTAATCTGAATGGTATAGCTATATTTGTCAAACAAAAATAAATAAAAGTGTAATGAGTTTTTATGTTTGGAAAATTCTTTTCTAATATGCTATTTTTTTGATTGCTCAATAATTAAGTTTTGAATTGCACATAAGAAAAAAATTAAATAATTAAGTGAATTTGAAAAATATTAATATAAATATATAAAAGTAAAAGATATTACATAGAAATCTAATACTTATATAAATAATTAAATGCATTTAAAAATAATAAATTCCAGCTAATTACAAATTATCATATATGTTATGTTATTATTTATTAACTCTTATGTAAATTACTTTAAAAATTATATTGATAATATTTTTTTAATTTAGTGATAATATAAAATATTTTTACATTATAATTATGTAGAAATTATAAAGTCTAATTTTTTGATTAAAATTATTGTGAGAAAATACAATATACACTCATTATAAATACTTTTTTATACTATCATTTAATTATAATCTATTAATTTTTTAATAAATTTATTGATTTTAATAATTATTATTCCATATAGTTATACTAAAAATGAATATAAGTATTTTCTTATACTATTATTTAATTAAAAATTATCATTTTTATAAATTTGTCAACTTTAATGATAATTATTTTATGTTATATTAAAAATGATTTCTAATTGATTAATAATGTAAAAAATTTACATCGACAATACGTACCATTAAATTCAAGAATTATTTATGTTTAAGATATTTTCAGCATAATTTTTTTATTTATTTTTTATTTAGCACCTTAACAAGATCTAAAATTGATTATTAAACATTTGACTAAGAATTACCGGATTGATTTTAACATACAAAATGGAATCATGCGTATCCAAACATACCGAACAAGAAGGAATGACTTTAATTTTTTTAAATATCCAATGACACTTTTGCCCTGCCACTGAGAATGGGAAGAAAAAAAGAAAAATAATGAAAAATTAAAAACGCGTTTAATGCTGAGCATTGATATTCCAAACAGAACTCAACGACCAAAATAGAGGCTTTGAACACAAAAACTAACTCCAATCGTTCTTTGACAGAAGGAACACGGTGGAGGGAGAGAGAGTACAACACTATATGGAATCATGCATCAATAGAGAGAGAGAGAGAGAGAGAGAGAAAGTGTGAGCTTTTGTTTGTGTGTGAGAAAGAGAGAAAGTGGAGTCTTTTGACTGAGCATAGCCGGCAAAAGCCGTCTAAGGTTGTTGTTGTCTGGTTGATGATAATGTTCTTTTTAATGTCTGAATACGCGTTGAATTTTCAGACATACCCATCACCACAATTTTTTTCTTCTCTTTCTAGTTAAGCTTCTGATCCGTTTTCACCCTTAATCCCAATTCAAAGGTCCACCGAGTCTTTTTTACTTTTTAATTGATTCCATGGTTTATAAATTATAATAGTCCCCGAGTGTTATCATCTTCATCCATCTCAGACTTGTATATTATTGCTTGAATTTCCTCTCCTTTATTGAGCAATGATTCCTTTATGACAGTTAGCATTGTTTGTTGGAGGGTTAGGAATTGTGGGTTTGATTCAAGTTTACTGCTTTAGAATCGGGTGTTTGGAATCTTCCTGTATTGGATTCTTGGTCTCTGCTTTTGAATTGGGTATGTGTGTGTGACAAAAAGTTTTCATCTTTGCTTTTGAATAGAAATAAAAGGAAGGTATTGTGTAGTGGGTGGCTTTTTTAGTTTTTATGAGTTCTGGTGGAGTTGTTAGAAGAAGATGTGTTGATGGTGAATGGTGATCCTACTTTTTGAAGATAATATATAGTTGTATAGTTGATGTGATATCTTTCTTCTTCAACATGGGTTGCTTTTATTCTAAGAGTTCAGCTGTGAAGGACAGCAAAGAAGGTGTCACAAAGAAATTTCAATCATATAGCACAAGGCCTTCGGAGTTGAATGTTTTGCGGTTGAATTCGACAAGGAAGATTGAGGAGGGTAGGGTGAAAGATGCGTTAATAGATGGTGGTCATGTGAAAAGTTCATTGATTGACAAGAAGGCCAATGGTTCAGGGCAGTTGTATTTTGATCATGGTGGGAACAAGAAAATAGAGAAGCCTGAATTAGCTGTTGTGGACCATATTGGCCCTGGAAGGGTTCCAAAGGCTATAGAAGGAGAGCAAGTTGCAGCAGGATGGCCGGCATGGCTTTCTTCTGTTGCCGGTGAAGCTATCAAGGGATGGATTCCGCGGAGTGCGAATACTTTTGAGAAGTTGCATAAAGTAAGTTGCTCTGTCTCTGTTTGTATTATAATTAAACTGTTGTGTAATTCTCACTGCTGTCTTATGCATGCTTGTGCCAAAATTCTCTGAACACTTGCCAGGTGAAAGATACCGCGTGCACTTTTGCTGGAATTGTTAAATTATCAAGGGAAAAAAATTTGAAAGCATGGTCAATGTTAACTGGGTTTCCATGCATTGTGTACTTTAAAGTTCATGAACCAAATATGGGGTAGCCAAATATTTAACTTTTCAGATGATAGTCAACTTTATTACAGGAAGACGTTTCCTATAGGAATCATTGTGGTTGTTTTACGAATGAAATGTTGGCTAGTTTCCACTTACTGGCACCTGCTCTCCCATGAAAGAAAAGAAAAAGATCAATGAAGTTTGATTATGTAGAATATAGAAACGGGGTGACCATATTTTGTGTTCAATTCATCTGGCAGTTTTCTTATAATGCTTTGGAGTTCAAGATGGGGTTAATTCGATTATATTTGTTGTAAAGAAAGGAGAATGCCAGTTAGGCTGACTTTATTTTGTCTCGCTTTTGTGTTTAAAACTTTTTATATTGGTGAAGGAAGGAGTCTATATACTATGATATTCCTTATCATTGATGAAAGTGGTATTTTTCTTTAAATGATTAATTTGATGATGGCATGTCATTCTATTATGCAGATTGGGCAAGGAACTTATAGTACTGTTTATAAGGCACGGGATGTGATTAACCAAAAGTTTGTTGCATTGAAGAAAGTACGCTTTGACAATCTTGATCCTGAGAGTGTCAAGTTTATGGCAAGGGAAATCCATGTTCTGCGTAGGTTTGACCATCCAAACATAATAAAATTGGAGGGCTTGATAACATCACAGATGTCTCGCAGCTTGTACCTTGTTTTTGAGTATATGGAGCATGATCTTACAGGACTTGCATCAAATCCTGATATCAAGTTCTCTGAACCACAGGTAATGATGATATCTTTTCATTTACTCAATCTCTGTTTTACATGGAGTTGAAATTCTTGTGCATGTGTGTCTGGCATATAGGAAAGTAACTATTCTTGCCTTCAATTCTGTTTTTAATAAAAAAAACTCGTAAAACAGCAATGTCTTTTGTTTTCCATTGCCAGCTGAAATGCTACATGCAGCAACTTCTTAGTGGATTGGATCATTGTCATAGTCACGGTGTCCTCCACCGTGACATAAAGGGCTCAAATCTTCTCATTGATAATAATGGACTCTTAAAGATTGCCGATTTTGGTTTGGCGAATTTTTTTGACCCCCACCAGAGTGTTCCGTTGACAAGCCGAGTAGTAACTCTATGGTATAGACCACCAGAACTTTTACTCGGAGCAAATCATTATGGGGTTGCAGTGGATTTGTGGAGCACTGGTTGCATACTGGGTGAATTGTATACTGGAAGGCCCATTTTGCCAGGAAAAACAGAGGTATGAGTTTGTGAATCTAGTTTCTATCATTTTGTCACCATAAATGTTTTGCAACTGGGCTTTCAGTTGGCTTTGATGATATAATATATTTATATTTTATGGTATTTCAGTAGTTTATGTCTGTTGTAATTTCTTACTACAAGAATTATAAAGGAAAAGTAATTTTTGTACTGCAGTTACATGATGAAAATGATATTGTTTTTCTATTAAATTACTATCACTTTTATTGGGTGGGTTCTCTTTATCTTGCGCTTATTTTACCTTATTTTACACCAGTCTAGACTGTTGGCCTCAATTTTATAAATTGATACTAATACTAGTATTATGTGTTAATAAAGGTATATACAAGGTATCTGAATGTTAATTTTATTTTCTTGTAGGTTGAGCAGTTGCATCGGATTTTTAAACTTTGCGGCTCACCATCTGATGACTATTGGCTTAAATTGCGCTTGTCACATTCAACAGTATTCAGGCCCCCACACCATTATAGGCGATGTATTTCAGATACATTTAAGGACTACCCATCTACTGCAGTAAAGCTCATAGAGACCCTTCTTTCTGTAGAGCCAGCACATCGAGGGACTGCAGCAGCTGCTCTGAAAAGTGAGGTGAGCTGGTTTATATGTCCAGCAAGTAGTTATATAATTTGATCGAGTGGCATCACTTAGGAAATTACCGCATCTTTGATGCATTTACCTGTGTGGTGAAGCTCTTCATGATGCTTCCTTCCATTATATCCCCATACTCAACTTCAAACATAGTTGATATGCCACGCAAAAGTTTGATTAATGCTTCTATGCCATTGGATAAAACTTTTAAGTTATAACTTTCTCATTTGGACTTGGAAATTAATGTTTCTTTAATCACATATCTCATAAATCTTCGTTTAATTCATCCTCATTTAGATTCTCATGTAGCTGTGGAAGAAAATGTGATAAGACAAGTAAAGATTTCCTGACATTGGAACTATCCAAATTGCAAGCATTTGATATCTTGGTGATGTGTCAATACTCAATATAAGTTTGTAGTTGTAAATATTGTTTTCCATGATCACCTGCTAAAATGAGTACTCTGTGGGTTATCATAAAAATCTATCTTAATTTTCTTTCAATGTTCTTTCTTTACATGTTCTTTTGTAGAGCCCAATGTCATTAATTGATATTTGTATTTTGCTCCATTTAAAGGTAAAATGTTAGTTGTTCTTTATTTACACGCAACTGTAAATATATATTCTTTTTCACTTTAAAAGTCATACGATTGTATGTTTGTTCTTTTTCTTTTTCCTTCCCATTGTTAAACAAGATCTTCTGGCCATTCAATACAAGGGAAGATAATGAAATCAAGAAGTCAGTTGCAAATAGATGAGATCAAAAGATATATTTGTCACTTTACTGCAATGTTATTAAGTTGGAAATCAAATTTCTCATGCAATTCTGACAAACATATTTCAGGAACCTTTTTCCTTTCTGACCTGCTAATATGATTGTGATTCTCCATTTTGAAATTTTCCTCATTTATTGGCAGTTCTTTACATCAGAGCCTCTGCCTTGTGATCCATCAACTTTACCAAAATATCCTCCCAGCAAGGAGATTGATGCTAAATTACGGGATGAAGCAAGAAGGTATCCATATAGGTTGATTGTTTTTATGTTGAGGCAAAAATCAAAATCAATGATATGCATTTCTAGTAATTAGTATTATGATTATGACTTAGAACTCCAAAATGGAGTCTGTTGTTAGGAATATAAATTATGTGGTTTAATCTGAAAAATCTGTGTAATCAAATTGATGTCTTGTTGACTTATAATTTTAAATCTTGATATCTCTGCCAAGAGCAAAAGCATCTATAATGGGGTCTCTTGTGTACCTTTGGTACAAGAAATGTGCATATTAGTGATGATTGAATTTTTGAATACATAGCTATATCCGGGTCTTCAAAAACATTTTGGCCATGCTACTGTAACTGCTTGCTTTTATTTTGTTTCATCATGACTGTTGGCTATTCTTTCTGAATCCCTTGATTCATGCATTCATGCTGAAAGGTTGCCTTGTTTTGTAAGGCTATTGCTGATAACTAACATGTAGTCGTTTTTGTTTACTGTCGAAGGCAAGGAGCTGTTGGAGGTAGGGAGCAAAAAGTTGCCTCAGGAGTTAGACAAGATAGAGGACACAGGGCCAATGTCACAGCAAAAGACAATGCTGACCCAGGCTTATCAGTAAAGGTAATCCAACAACTTTCAAATTTTATTGAATGACTTGCTTCTATGGGATACCTTGGGGTATTGACCTTGAAATTGGGGGAAAAGAAAAAGAAATTTTTATACTTTGAACTGGCTCTTGATTCAGCTAGGATATTGTTCAATATTTTTAGATACAGATTGAACTGTTGTGAAATATAAAGAATGTTGTTAGTTTGATGATCACCAGTACTTTAAGTATTCTTGTGCTCTTTTCACATATGTTGTTTCAACTACCCTACTTTTTCCCCCTTCTTCCACTACATTTATCTTAGTGTTGTTTGATGCAGCAAGGACGTTATACCAGCTCAAAGAACCGAAGTGAATTATCCAACCCTCATAGGGGATCGGTGTCTGGGATTCTGGTTTTCCCTCACAAACAGTCAGAAGATAGTAAAGAAATGGAAAATAATTTATCTGGGCATATTTATAAGAGGCCTTCACATTCTGGCCCATTGGTTCCCGGTTCTGTCTGGGCAAAAGGTGGAAAGGAAGTTGATGACATGCCTCCTGTTTCTAACAAAGGGAACCTATCAAAACTATCTGGGCTAGTGGCATCTAGGACATTGTTGTCTGAAGATCAGGAGGATAAAACAGTTCACTTGCACCACAGAAAACCAATAGAAGTAAGAAAATCAGTGGAGTCAACTAATGGATCTGAGTCAAGAAGGCGGCAGGATCAGAAACGGATTGTTGATTACAATCAAATTGAAAGTAGAAGGATCCCGACGGAAAAATCAACTCCGGTTAGTTTTCTTTTTTGTTATTTCTTGTTTCCTTTTTTAGCTTTGTTAAATCTAAATATTTGGTAGTGGAAGTCTTTGATAGGCATCAATAAGGATTTGGATTCTCTCCTATTACATGATCATTCTGTCGGAGAGAGCAGACACAACTTTTTTGAGTAGGGACTAGGGTACTTGATGGCTTATAATGTCTACTAGTTATATTCAAAATTCTCACTCTTTTTCTTTCTATCAGAGCACTCTCTTGTTATGTGAGAACAAGAGGAATCCGCATTTCATTAATGACGTCAAATTGTCATGATTTTCTATCAATTTGTGCTCTTATTTTTATGAAATTCTCTAGTCCATTATTATTTGTTTTAAGCACCTACAGGTAGTACCCTATGAGTTCTATGTAGCATTTTTAAGTCACTGGTTTTTGGAGTCCAAAGTCCAAACATTTATGGTTAGAATCAACAATCAATAAACATTTGAAACCCAAGTACTGTGGCAATACTAGGTTTTTTTGCTTGAATCTTGCTGAATTACTGAATATTGGTGTGGGGTCCTATTTCAGGGCGGGCGCGAGTCCATGGGAAACAAGATATACCTCTCAGGTCCATTAATGGTTTCGTCAAGCAACATGGATCAGATGCTCAAAGAGCATGAGAGAAAGATCCAAGAGCTTTCAAGACGAGCGAGAATTGACAAGTCAAGAGCAAGAGGTGAGAAAGTTCGAGCACGGCGGAAGTAGTCAAATTACATAACTATTTCTTATTGTTCATCTTATATTTTTATGACAGCATCTATTTGTCTCAAGCCTTAGGAGAGAAAAAAATGGGGAGAGGAAGAGAGTGTATTCAATCTTAATGTAGCATATATCATGTAAATTGCAGGCTTTATAAGAAGTTGAGCTTTCTTCAACTCTTCATGTTTCACCCTTATTATATAAAATATAAGCAATTCAATTTATTATGTTCTTTCCACTCTTCATGTTTAACCTTTTAGGTTTAAATGATTTTACTTGTTTATGTTGGTGCTACACTTATTTTTCTAACTAAAAGGGAGAAGAAAAGTATATCCTATGAAGTTGAGAGGGACAATTATTGCTGAAAAGATTATAACCATTCCCAATATGAAGAAAAGCAGAATAAACAGGACAGTACGAAAATAAAGTTTATGTTGGCTTTAATGTAAAATGTCATTCAGATTTGCCCCACCATGAGATGTTGAATACATATGGCTGATTTTAGTTGTGCTAGAAAATTCAGATTGATGCACTCTTCCCAATTCTGTTTTTCTATTCCCTCCAAGAACACTTCCACCACCTGCCTCATTGTTGGCCTAATACATGGTCAATGGTAGTTAGAGCTGCACAATAAAATATGATTTGGTGAGCCATTGATTTATATCATGAAATAGACTTCAAATGGTGGGATACATGGATGAATTGGTGCTATGAATAACATTATTTTTCAAGTTTAATGACTGTTTTATATTGTCAATTAATCAATCACAGTATGTATGACTTTCAAGTAGTTTTTATTAATATTAATAAATTTATCATACATGACAATTTATGATTAGATGACAGTGAAATCTTTATCAAATTATCAATGCATGGACTATTTTCTCTAATTTCCTCCCTTTTTTTTTCTTCTTTTACAAATCTCATCAAAGAAAATGAAGAATCAAACAGGTTTAAACTGTCAAATGAAAAGAGACTGGCGCATATAGTTATTTCATTGAATACTATATATTTTTTATATGACATTTGAAGCTATTATTTTCATCACTTATATAAATCTTTTGAAATTTGATTTGATTCTAATTATAACTCCATGATTCAAAATGTAACATGGCAACTTGCGATTTGATAACCTTGCTAGGTTCAAGGTTCCACATGACAAACCGAAATGATTAATAAGCACTCTCTTATCTTCCTGAATGTCAATGGTGTGTCAACTTCATCATGGTCACTATGAAATTTGTCACTGTCAATGAGGGACAATACCCAATGAATCACCGGTGTCTTATCTTCCACAATATCACATCTACAGCTAATATTTCAAAACTAAACATGAGGGATGGTTGCCAAATTCAATCTAGTTGTGGAGCTATACATGCCCCTCAGTCCCTGTTACTCTAGTTGTGTCAAGCAACTGTCCCATGTGATGCAGTCTGGCTAGGCTAAAATCCTCGAATATTGCATTCATGTCCTTTTCAAATATCAATGTCGTGCTTTGATGTTCCTATACATGATTTGTTTTTCAAAAAAAACAGTAAGTCCAGGGATAATTACACCGACTCTTTTCAGATGAACTAATTATCCTTAGACCCTTACTTAGGAAATCCGAAGTATTCCTTTGTTATTTTTATATTTTGTGTGCGGTCCTTACAAAATTAAGAGGTTTGTTATTTAGTAATAATGCAACCTCACGAATTCTTTCCAACGAGTATGTGAATAAATACGAGATTGTCCTAATTTAATCAATATTCTCAATCTATAAAGTGCAGCAAATATTCTTAATTGTGATAATTTAAAGGAATAATAGCCGCAAAATTATTTTAATTGTGATGTCTGAGGATAAAATTCAAGAAATTATATAACTTTGAAAATTAAAAATACAATTAAACCTAATATCTAATTTAAAAGAAATCATGGGTGCCCCTATAGGCATAATCATACCCAGGAATTGAACTTCTTTCAACGAGCTTAAAGATTTCGGTTATCTATATGTCAAACATTATTGATATTCACAAATGAACTCTTGTGATCTAAACATGCATCCCTTTGACGCACATACAAAGACATCTGTCAGCAGCAAAGCTTCACCAAACTGAGAAGTTTTAATTGCTCGTGTACTCCATTTTTCCTGTTGCTCCAGAAAATCTCACATACATTTTATCCAATAAAATCCAAGGTTAACATGCCTACTAATCAATGGCCTTTTGAGGCCTTTTTTCTCTACTGAAGCCTACACAACCTGTGAAATTCAGAAACCCTATATACTTGGTAGTTATGACCATTGTTCAGTTCCTACACCATCAGTTTTTTCACCATACCAAGACCAGCAGATTCAGAATATGGTCAAATCAGTAAATTCAAGTTAACATTTATTTACACGATTCCAATTATTTAAAGCATATTTAGATAAACTTATCCGGAAGCACTTTTAAGAAGCATTATAAGAAGGAAAAATCAAATGACTTTTTTCTTAAGCTAAAATTAGTTTATCCATAAGATATTTTATAGAAACTCTTTTCCATTTATCTGCAAAATCTCATTTTTAACTCATGCATAAACTAATTTTTGCATGTAAAAAAGCTGATTTTAATTTTCTTTTTATTTTTCTTTCTTAGAAGTATTTCTAGAGAAATTTATCCAAAAAAAACTCCCTTAATTAAATTATTTGTTTCTAAAGCCATCAAATTCAATAGCATAAAAGTTGAGAATGGAATCTTCAAACATCTTAGCTGAACAAATGGAATTTTTCAAAAAGTCAGAACTGATATTAATCTCTGTAAGGCTGTAACATTTAAGAATTCAAATCCATTCGCAGAAAGCTACTACATGATGATATATACGTGGGAAACCGAAATGTAGGGACAGTTTTGTTCAACTCCAAAAATAACCTTTTAAAATCGCAATTACAATCAAAAGAAAATGAGCAATGAATTGGCCTAATGCATCAAAATTAGGTTGTGCATTTTTTAAATACTTAGGTTATGCATAATAAACCACGATGTAGTGCTAGTATGTTATAACATAAGCCGTGCGAAATAGAAGTCCACGATTGTTAGATCAATATGAATTCTTTGTTATATGATTTCCTAATAAAAGGCATACAAATCCTGCAAATGAAAATGGTTATGGATACAGCCCAAAAAGTTAAAAATAAACAAATGTTGAAATCTATTATTATGTAGTATGATCATTTACATCAAATAGAAAAAAAAAAATACATGTTGCCATTTTCATACAAACAATTCAACCGATGCTGATTAAAGAAATGGAACAATAACCAATATCATGGGGAACAGTGGAACACACTTCCCAAAATTGCAGTGATTCATTTTATGCAGCAATGAACCAATAGTTAAATGATTTTCTAGAAAACTCATTTGCTCTCATTGCTACAAGGAGTTGTCAAAGAACAGTGAGAGGAAAAAATTTCATCCATAGTGGGGTGAATGCTGCAATCAAAGCTCCCAGCATATCCAGCTGCTGAATTTATTCTGTCAAGCAAGCTCCTATCTAAACTCTCTCCCTCCAGCACCTTCACAACCTGTCGCATACTTGGCCTAACATGAGGGTCATGATGAGTGCACAACAAACCAAGATGAAGCACTCTCTCAACCTCATCTGTGCTATATTCACCCCTCCCTTTTAGTCTTTCATCAAGAGCAGAACACTCCTCTCCTCTCTCAACTAGTCTCCTTAACCAACTAACCAATGCTGGTTTATTTTGTTCATTTGGCCTTCTCCCACTCAACACCTCTAAAACCAACACACCAAAACTGAACACATCAGTTTGAGTTGAGGCTCTCCCAGAGTGAATGAGTTCAGGTGCCATGAAGCCAACAGTTCCAACCACTTGTGAGGTATGAGCAGCAATCTGCTCATGATGATGCATTCTGGCTAGTCCAAAATCCCCCAACCTTGCATTCATATCCTTGTCAAGTAACACATTGCTTGCCTTGATGTCTCTATGCAACACCTTAACCTCCCAACCCTCATGCAAATACAATATTCCTTGAGCCACATCCTTCAGCACCTTGACTCTATCATTCCACCCAAAGATTGCGTTCTCATCACCATTAAATATCCTTTTATCAAAACTTCCATTATCCATGTAGTCATAGATTAATATCAAGCTCCCTCTCTCTTTCTTACACCAACCTCTCAATGGCACCACATTCCTATGCTTCAACCTGCCTAAACTTGAAACCTCAGACAAAAACTCTCTCATTCTATGTTCACTGTCACAAGGAATTCTTTTCACCGCAACTTGTACTCCTTGCAGAATCCCTTTATAGACTTTCCCATTTCCTCCAAAGCCAATTACATTTTGGTCTGAAAATCCTTTAGTTGCAGCATAAATATCTTCATACCTAACACGGTGTGGCCAATACTCTAGCTCCCAATCTTCAATGTCCACTTCTCCCTCCTTTCTTTTGCTCCTTTTTCTTCTCATAAACAGCACAAGTATCACAACAGCACCACCAATGACAAAGAAAACACCTGCAGTAATCCCTACAATAAAACCCTTTGACCTCAAAACAGATTCTTTGGAAATCACAAATGAAGGCAAGTTTCTAGTCACCAAAGCATCACCAATGGAAAAATTAGAGTTACTAAAGCTCCAAGCCAAAATCTTATGACTCTCCACAAGCTGCCCTGTGGCCCCACAAAATCCAACATACATTTCATCCAAGAGAACTTCAGAAAGATCCACAGGCTCACTAATCAAGGGCTTCTGAGGCCTTTTTTGGCCTGCAAGGGCCATCGTGACATTAACTCTAGAATCCAAATAATCAATCCACACCTGATAATTCTCACCACCATTAAGCTTCAAATCCTCAAACTTGTCACTACCCTCCCCACCCCATAACCCAGCTGCATGGGAAGTGAAAGAAGTGAGAGAGTTTATGTCCACCCCCACATGATTGTCATTGACGTCATTGAACTCTTGGTTGTCAAACACATCAAACTCAACGCCAAACACATGGTTGTTGGGATCACCATTGTTGGTCAGGTTGAAGAGGCCAAGATGCTGAGCAGAACTCACCCCAGTGGCGCCTGCAGAAGGTGACAATATGAAGACAAAGCCATGGCCAGGGAGAAGGTCCTCGAATGGAGCAATGGAGAAAATGAAGGAGGTTGAGAATGGTAAAGGGGTTGAGGAGTTGGGAGGCTTTGTGGGAATCTTGAAGGGGTAAAAGGCACGGCCCACAGAGAAGGTGGAACGGTTGGTGAGGGTGAGAATGGAAGATTCAGTGGTGGCGTTGCCGTGGAGAAGGGTGTTGGTGGAGTTGAAGCTGGTGTTGTAAATGAACTCTGTGGATGAAACTGAGTTTAGAAGGATGAGGAGAAGGAAAGAGATGAGAAAGGAAGACATTGAAGATGGAAGAGACAGTTCAAGAAGATGCTATTGCTAAGAACAAACATGGCATTCATCAAATGATGGGTTTGCAGTCAAAGGTCAATATAAGTTGGACAAATCTCGATTCCTCGTCTAGAGAATAACTCTTATTTATTTATTAATTATATATATAATTATTTTATTGACTTAAATATATTTTTAATTTTTTTAAATTTAAGATAATTTTATTTTTAATCTTTTTCAAAATTTAAAATAATTATTTTTAATTTTATAATTTTCAAAAATTATATTTTAATCTTTTACATCACTAGTAATATATTTAAAAATAATAAATTGAGATAATTATTTAATATTAATCAAATTTAATATTATATTTTTACTAATAAAAATATTAGTAAATAAATTATATAATAATATTTGATAATTTTTTAACAAAATTTGAATATCAATATTAAAATATTTTTTTATAAGATTATAGATATTAACAAATTAATTTAAATTCAAAAAATTAAAAATAAATTTACATTAAATTTTTTTAAAAAAATTAATTTCATTTTTTATTTTGTAACTTTTGCTTGGACAAGGTATTACATACTAATTTTTGTTATTAAAAAGCCCTTAACTCAAATAGCTTGACTCTTTACATAATGATTGATGTTGAATTCTTAACTTGAATATAAAATGGTGAATAGAAATAATACTTTATTTTTATAAAGATATAATAAGAGAGAGTAATGTCTATTTATTAAACTAAAAAAATACTAATTTTTAAGGTATGTATATTTAGAGCAAATATTTTTCATACATAAATATTTATGATTTGTGATTAGGTACTAATTATAAAATCCAATAACTTATATTTTTTTTAAAATATATTATACTATTTTTATTATCTTAAGCGTTTTTTTTTTAAATCTGCAACACAACAACTCTTAAAAATTTCTTAAATAAAAGGTTTTTCATATTGGATTGGTGTACAAGTGGAATCTAAACAAAGTTGAGGAACAGTTGCTTATTAATTTTTCAATTGCTCTCCATTAATGACTTGAAAAGTTCCATATAGGTTGCTAATTTGGAAAAGGAGAACTGTAGAATAGCAACTTTATTGGAAGAAAAAATCTGATTTAGTATTGCCTAAAAGTCAACGAATAAAGCCCCTTAGGATAAGATTGGTTGGTAGGAGTTGAACCATTATGAGATAATGCAAATATACTCAACTTTCCCACAAAAATAAAATTAAATTTACAATGTACTTTTGTTTTTTAGTAAGAAAGTATATATTAGTCTCTATAAAGTAAATCAATGCATTTAGTTGTCTCTTCATATAAAATTAACAATATATTAAAAGACATACAGTGTAATTATGAAATATAAAATATTTTTTCATTGTTAATTATGCATCATTTGTTATTAATGATGTCAAATATATAAGACTTTATTTATATTGATACATATTATTATATTTAATAATATAGTATTATAGTTTAATAAAAATATCAAATTACTTATTTAATTTTCTAAATTTTCGATTGATATTAATTTCATTCATGAAATTTTCGTCATATTAAATAAGCATCTCAAATGATATTGTATTAAAATGGTCATGAAATGATTATCATTATTATTAAGTAAAAACATTATCGTGTCATTTAAAAATTTAATCAAATATGTAATTATCTTAAATATTTTTTTTAAAAAAATATTATTTATAACCATTTTACCAATTTAAATAAGATTGTTTTCGGTGAAAAGTTTTCCTGGTCTGCATAATTCATTTTATAGTAAATTAGCCATCACACAAACATGAAAAGTTAAGGAAAAAATAAAACAAAAACTATATAAAAATGGATGAAATTCTGATATGGATAAATCTTAAAAATTAAAAACATAAAAGTATCCCATAAATACATATGAGAAATAAATTTTATGCATTAATTATATCCAAAGTAAATGTATCTAATAAGAAAATCATTTTAATGAGAGTGAAAGGTTACATCTTAATTGAATAATTATTATATTTATATTTATATTTATTACACTAAGATTTCAAATTAGAACTTTTGATATATATTACGTTAACTTCACTATTAAATCAATTCTAATAATTCATAAAAATAATATTCAAATAAAAAGTCACATAACACTTTAAAAATGTCGCATACTTTTAATTATAATTTATTGTTAGATATATTCCATGATACTCGAGAGTTAATTGAAAAATTATTTTTCTTGAGAATCATATAATATATGAAACGATATTCATTAAATCTAACAATAAATTATCAAAATTAAAATAAAAATGTAACATTTTTATTTGAAAAAATTTAAAAATATCAAGTGACCTTTTTGAATTATTAAATAACTTTAATTTTTAATCATTTATATAATTATTTATTTAAAATATTTATTAAATAACTCTAAAAGTGTATTAGATATACTTTTGATTGAATTAATAAACAAAGTTTCTTTTTCTAGGATACTTGATATTTTCAATTTTTAAAATTTATTTAGAAAGGGAATAACGACCTAACATTATATTTTTCAACTCAACCTTAAATAAAAAATCCTAAACTCAACTACTTTCAATAGAAAACATAAACTAATTAAGACTACCATGTAAACAATTTTTAGATATACATGCAATAATATAGATAAACATAAACTAACTAAGATTACCATGTTTTGTGTGTGCGCGCGTGTGTGGGGTTAAACAACTCAAAATGTAACGGTTCCTCCATGGAACACTAGCATAAAGCTTGTATGTGTATGTATGTGTGTGTGTATATATATATATATACACACACACACATTACTACAAGATCTTGAATAACTGAAAATATAAAATTCCTAATTGTCGATGAAGCAACTAAAAAATAGCTACATAAAAGTAGCCTACAATAGAGCGCCACCTCCATTATGACTCTAAAATAAGAACTCCTCCTCCAGCCTATCTCAACCTCCATACCAAGTATGATTATCGTAATTTAATCACAAGAAAACATATTAGGGTAAGCTAGTATTCAAAAGAATAAATATATAACTAATATAGAAGTAAAAATAACTATATTATCGACAACATCATATAAACCACATCTCATGGCTTAAAATTTTAACAACATAGCAATAACACCTCTACATAACATTCAACAACATTAAAAGGTAAACAACTTAATTATTTCAATTTACACCACAACCATGTCATTCAACAACAAATCCACATAGCATATGAACCACACCACATCATATGCATAATGCCTCAACTACATGTGTTGTCACACATTCAACTATAAAGATCTCTTATAACAATAATGAGTAGTTTAAGTGGCTTGAGTCTACCCAACCAACAAAAACACAATCTTTTCAATCCAACTAGATCAACAATCAATCAACGCGATCTTTTCAATCCAGCTAAATCAACAACCAATTTGGATACTAATTCATAATAACATGATTTCTCAAATTTCACCCTTTAACTAGGAAAGTTCAATATCACTTGTCAAGTATAGTATAGCTTGGGTATGGATCCACTACGACATTGGTATGTATTAACCAAATTACCTATGGGTACAGTCTGCTAACTATCTTTGTGATACCATGCACTTCTCCAATAATTAGTTAAAGGTTTTATCCCTCGACTTCATACTTTACTCAGAAAATAACTAAAGATTTAGAGAAAACTCAACATGCCACTCCAAAAGACAACATCACTCAAGGAGGGTTTTTAAAAAATTGGGTTCTTAGAACACCACAATATCATATCCTTATAATTAGATATTCAACTTTTTAAAACACCATTTCTTTTAGTCCTGAGTCAATCAACACCACATGCCTAAATGTCTTAAGCATTCTCTATATTATCGCCTCAACATTTCAACATTTTGATCATTAATATACATTATCTTAAATCAATGCATAAAGAACTAACAACATATATCAACCTACAACATGTAATAGATACAACTACCACATACATGTTCAATTCATAATTTTCACCAATTCAATCACGTGATGACGAATCCAGGTAGCAAACAACAAGTATTTCTTAAACAACATTTAATTCACAAACTTCCCTTACTTAATGGCCACTTCAACTACAATATGGATTGACCAAAATTTTATATTGTTCCACATAAATCATAGAGGAGATATCTTAAAATAACTTCCCACTTAAGAGCCAATTTACTCACTGAAGGGCTTTTAACTTTGACCTTTCCAAGCACCACAACTGATGTCCACACAATAGGATATGAAAACTTTCAAAAATAACTTTTCTCTCCTCTAATTTTCATGTATCTCAATAGAGACATATATCACAACACCACATGTATAAACAACTTAACAACTCCAATCAAAATGAACTTACAATCAACTTCAAAACAACTTATATCACCATATACATCATCATAAATCAATATATAATGCACTAACTTCAATAATCACCATACACTATGTAAAACAACCAACACAACAAGATATGTGAAGAAGACTACAAGTCAAAAGGGGAAACAAGTTCTTTAAGTGTCCTAGTTCAAGGCAACTAGAATTTGTTTGGAGTGCCCAACAACTAACTCATAATGACCAACAACTAGCTTAGAGCTCCCAACAACTAGCTCAAAGCATCCAACAACTAGCTTGAAGCTATTAAAATTTGTATTGAGCGTTCACAACAAGCACTTTTAGTGAGCCAAGTCAAAGAACACTTTGAACGACCTCACATGCTCTCTTTGAGTGACCCCTATAGGCACTCTAAGTGATCAAACCTAGAAAACATGCATGAATCCAAAAATGAACCCAACAACTTGAGAACAACATAACAACTTCAAAAAGTCTCTCATTCAACTATAAGATTCATACATTCAACTTATAATTAATTATTTACTATCATCATACAACTTAAGAATGGAATAAAATGTCACATGCAACCGCCAAACACATAAAGATCATCAATTTCTTCATCCTTCACCAAGAACACCAAGTTATATCCTCAATCTCAACTTCAATGCTGACCAAAACATGAATCAACACAATAAAAACATCATACACAACTTAGAAAATCAAACAACAAGTTTCCTTTACCTTGAATCTTATAGAGAAGAAGAAGAAAGGAAGAAAATTCGAAAAACTCTAAACTCTCGCACAACGACTTCTCTATAAGATTCCTAGCTTCTCAGTTTGAATATTAACTTCTACTACACTTACTAACGATCAAGGGAAGAAAAATGATCTTCAAGTAGAATCGGATTGACAATCAGACTTCATTGACCCTAGAGCACGCACTTAAACTATATTATCAATAACTTAAGTTTAAAGTTATTACAACTCTAACTTCCACCACATAAAAGTTACAAACAATAAAATGACATGGAATATATTACTTAATTACATTTATATAATAAACATAATTAAGAAAGTACAGTATTAAAAGAGTTAAGGGAAGGACATGGGAAGGGCACATGAATTTGTTAATGTTTTTTTTTTCAGTTATAGATTTTATAATTTAATATTAAAAAAATAGTTTATCTTAAGTTTGTGTATATGTTAATTAATTGTATAAAACTGTAAAAATATATAAAATAAAAATCACGTATATGAAATAAAAGTAGGGGCATTTTTTTTTTCAACTAGATTTTCTCACACCGCGTGCAGTGGAAGTCAACACAATTATTTAACCATGGCCAAAATTAGATTGTGTATTTTTCTCTTTTTCAAACCGAACGCCTCTATATAGTTTAATTTTAAACTTCAAGCATTAAGAAGCACCAGTGGTCTAGTGGTAGAATAGTACCCTGCCACGGTACAGACCCGGGTTCGATTCCCGGCTGGTGCAGTTAGATATTTTATTTTTTATATCTTTGATTCCTTTGTCCCTTTGAAGTTCACAAAGACAAACCAAATTCGATTTCCAGAATCTCTATGTCTACTATTCCTCTAAAGTTTTGAGATAGAAATATACAAAAAACAATTGTAATAAAACTTATAATTTATTTGTGTATGATTTTTTTTTTTGTGACAAATGTAAAGAAAAAACTAAGAAAGATCGAATTAAAAGAATCTTAAACAAAATAATCTAACTCTACAAGTGTAGTTTATCTAATTAGAGGAAAAAGATTGTTAAATAAGTCACAAACCAAATGACAAGGAAGAAAATTTCAGTTGTCTGTCATTTGATCTGAGAGTCGAGATAATTAGGAAGTGTTATTGGTGTAACTGTGACCTTGGTAAAAATATCTGCATAACATATCTAGATATTGGTTCTGCTACAGCAATCTGGTTTTTAATTATTGGCAATAACCTTCAGTAAAAATTATGAAGTAAACAACAAGGTATGGTAGTGCAACCTTAATTCATCCGATGAAACATGATTATATTTATACCATAAAGTGGCCATTCATGCTGCATATATATGGGACTGAAACAAATTGCATTATGTTGCCGTTTGTTGATGCTCATTGCATTATATTTATACCATATGGTTTTGTACTATGTGTTTATGTGATGGATAAAGATCATAATTAACTTACATCACAGTTGATAACTAATGAATACTTAATCCGCATTATATAAGTTTTTATTTGTTTAGGAAGCCATCAACGTTAACTTAAGACACACCTTACTTTGCAGGTATCACGATGTTCAAGACTATTCTTTAAGAACATGTTTGAATGTGCGTCCATGATTCATATCCAAATAAGAATTACATCAATTGATGGAAAATAGAGAAGTTATTCTTGTTATTTTTATTGGATGTTGAGAGAAAGTAACAATTTAGTGCTGGATTATGTTCTAAACACACCAAGTAAATGTTTGTATTATGCTTCTTTGGATACATGGTGTTATTTCTCTTGTATTCAAATATGCATTTTAGTTGTTTTGTTTCTTGCTCTTGAAACTCCTACACATTCCATAATATTGTTTCACTTATTTCATATGCAGAAGTTGGAGGCTTATTTCTTAGGAATGGTTGGTTTATGAAAATATTTGTTTTTATAAACAATTATAAAAATGATACCTTAACGTGTTTTCATAAAATAAAAGGACCACTTTTATTTATTCTTTCATTTTTTAAGAAAAAAAGAAACATTTTAAGAATAATGTATTTTTTTTTTATAATTATTAATAAAAAAATCTCTAAATCAACATGTCATAATCCCAAGTTCTAATGCAAGTATTAATATATTATACGATATCTATATTTTATTATTTGATTAGAAGGGTTTTTATTAATTAAAAAATTAAACATCTACCACCGAATTTATAGATGAAGAACATATTTAAATACTCATTCACCACTAGTGCAAAAATAGGCTACTACGTCACCTAATTTACATCAGCTTAATGAAAATACTACGTTATAAAAATGCAGTGGCAGCTTCGTAAATAAAGAGTTACTAATTTACGTCGGACATGGGGGTCCGACGTAAATTATACAATTTACGTTGAATCGTGTTTATAGCCGACGTAGATTGTATAATTTACGTCAGACACCCATGTCCAATGTAAATTAGTGATTATATGCCCCAACGTTTCACTCTCTTCCCGCGCGCGCATTGTTTGCAAAAAATGTCTAAGTTTCTCTCATTCGTTCTCTCGTTCGTTTGTTTGCATATTCGACGTTTCTCCAAGTCTCTAAGAGCTGCACATTCAACGTTTGAGGTAAGTTTCTTGTACGCATTGTTTTTTAAATTTTCTGTTAGATGTTCATCTGGAACGGCCCGTTTTGCAACCGGAACGGGCCGTTCTTGTTGAATTTTTTATTTGTGAATTGTTAATCTGGAACGGGCCGTTCCGAAACCAGAACGGGTCGTTTCAGATAAACAATTAACACGAAAATATTGTAACTGGAACGAGCCGTTCTGAGTAAATTTCAAATGAAAAAACTCGAGAAAATTATAATTACGATGCACTAGTGCACACATATTTCAATGCACATATATTTCAATGCATTCAGATGAAAAAAAATACAAGTATGAGTAAATTGAGTTAGAATATAATTTTACTCATTTATAAATTGAAAACAAAAACAAACATATAGAGATTATTCTTACTTAACTAGTAACTTAAAATTCAAATAATATATGAAATGGATTTAGTTAAAATTCAATAAGAATAACCTTTACCCAATTCAAACTTGAAAAGGGTTAATAAACTTTTTTTTTTTTTTCTCTCGGTGTCTATTTTCTCCGTTTTATTTGGGCCGTCTGCCTCATCTTTGTACCAAACAACAAAATAATGTTTTTTTGACCAAAATTAAACATTATATTCTTTTCTACTCAGATTGCTCAGGTTCAAACCTCAAACACCCAATTGAAAATGGATTTATTGGACCATTCAAAAACTTTATCTGGCCCAAATAATTAAGTTGGCTCCTATACTTAACCAAAGTATTAAACAATAAAAAATATGACATAACGTTATCAGCACCAGTGGTCTAGTGGTAGAATAGTACCCTGCCACGGTACAGACCCGGGTTCGATTCCCGGCTGGTGCAAATCAGTGCGGGGATAGCTCAGTTGGGAGAGCGTCAGACTGAAGATCTGAAGGTCGCGTGTTCGATCCACGCTCACCGCATTCATTCTTTTTTTTTTCTTTCATTTTTTTCTTTTTATTTATATACTGTGTTGGTTTGTTGATGCTTCCTTAATCAGCATATATGGATGAGGATCACAACTTTGTACTTTGTATTCGTAGTCATGATGAATACTTCTATTTGTATTTTTATTAGATTCAATTTGTCTAAAAAAAACTATCAGTTTAACACAAATCTCACTTTCAAGATGACTGTGCACAAACTCAATGCTATCTTTTAAATAAACTAGTCTTTTCTGCATCTTTCATTGGAAAAAAGAGACTTTTAGCAATAGTTTTTTTGTCAAATTTATACTTTTCTAATATGAATATGCCAATAACCACATTGAAGATTTAGAAAGTGACTAATATTTGTATTTATATATTGTGTTATCAGTTTATCTTATCATGTCAAATGTTGTGGTTATCTTCTGGCTCTTAAATAATCGCATAATGGACTTTTTTTTATTAATTAATATTTCTCAATTACTCTCTACTTTTGTTTTCTTTATTGTTTGTCATGTTCAGCAAACTTTTTTATGATTACTTTATCTGTGTTTTTTAATTATTTTTCCACTCTTTTACTGTTTCTTGGCTGTAGGTGTGTCATTTTTTGAGTGTGGTTTAGAGAATAATTTCTTCATGTAAACTTCTTTTCTTGGTTACATCACATGCCCTTTATTTCTGAATTCTGTTTTTCCCCATTCAATTGTGCCATTGGATTCTTTTGTTTCTTAGTCTTGAAACTCCTTCAGCACACATTGTATGTTTATAACTGTTTTGCTTATTCCATCCATGCATACATGTTTCTGAATAATTTGGTTTCTCATTATTGTTTTAATTTCTCATTTACTATTGAAATGCTTTACTAAAGTTGTTTATTTGTATTATTCAAGTTTTATTGCTCATTATGTAATTTATGTTTACTATCAGCTGCATAATCAACTAATATAGAGCCATTCCAACTTAATATGTAATATTAATTATTGAGTTTGAATTCAAAATATGCGGCTTCAGAATAAGAGTTTTTTCATTTATAATGATTCTATAATTGGTTCGAGCATGAATGTCTTTAGTGAAACATGTAAATCTTCTAAAAAAAGATCAAATAATTTATGCAAATTATAAATACTTCAAAACCAGATTATAGTTGAGTGGTTGATATACATTTTTCCAAATTTGTGATTTATGAGTCTTAAACAATTGATCCCCAGACTGATTTAATTATTAAGGGCCTACCATATATGTTAGTTGAATAATTGTATGGGGAACAGCCTACTAATTAGCAGGTATATAGTCTCTGCCAGCTACATCAGATACAATAAGTTAATTAAAAGTATCATTAATTAATAACCATAGGTTATTAAGTATAAATGTTTAATATAGTATGATTTTCAAGTTTCAACATATATCAGCCAATCTACCTCGGGTTTCATGGCAGATTCAATTCATTCGGTTAATACAATAAATCCACCTGCCATAGATTCCATTCATAATTGATATAGTCAATTATCCCCTAGCCACTGAGAAAATTAAATGAAAAATGATTGACGGGCTTAAAAATTATGAATCATCTGTACATGCTAAAATTAACACTGACTTGTTAATTGTTGTCATTAGACTGTAGCAGAAATGGGTTTCTAAAATTTGAAATTTCAATCGATGAAAACCTTCTTTATGCCATCAATAAAGGGAAAAAAAGTACTTTTGTGGACTATCAATGTGTTTGAAAATCAGTTAGATTTATCTACAATTAAAAAAAATTACACTTACCAATATATATATATATATTAGACATTCTTTTACTCTAGATAGACTTACTATATTCAATAACTCATGTTTTATATCAAATTTCAACGATCCAACCGTTTAATATAAAGTTCTTAATGCATAAATCAAATATACAAATTTGAATATCATTTGATACTTCATTTCATTAATTCAAATTGACAGGTAATCATAAAACTATTTTATACATTGATTTGAATTAATGAAACAAAATATCAAATAATTTTTAAATTTTCTAAAAACTTGCAGCTTTGATCTATTCATTAAGAACTTTAAATTGACTGGTTGGATCGTTGAAATTTGATGTAGAACATGAGTTATTGAACGGAGTAAGTCTAGGTAGACTTATTCCTAGAGTAAAAGGATCTCTCATATATATATAAATACTCTTCATTTAAGTTACACCGGCGTAATTATAACCCCCTCATATAGAAGGGGGTTATAATAACATGGATGTAACTTTTACTAAGTGTTACACTGCTCAATAACTTCATATTTTGTAAATCCAACCATTAAATTGAAAGTTCATAACTCTTAGATTATATATACAAAATTTTATATTAATCAAAATGATTTGATACTTCATTTTTATAAAACAAAATTGACGTAATATATTCATTTCAAAATATATTAAAATATGAACACTTTGATCACCTTCAAATTGTTGTTTAATTTTAACAAAATTTAATATACACATATAAAGTGATATGAACTTTCAATCTAACGGTTTGATTTACAAAATTCACATTTAATATAAAATTATTCAATGATGTAATACTTAATAAAAATTACACCAGAGTAATTATAACTCCCTTTTATATTATAGTAATTATAACTCCCTTTTATATATAATATGCTTTGCTTTCCTCCTGCGTCACTAGATTTATCAAGTTTAATTGGTGAAGTTAAATTTATTATAGCCAAGTAGGCAAAGCCTGTCAATTTGTGCTTATGCTATCGTAAACTAGTTTATTTGAACCAACCTTTTCACTTTTATAGTTCTTTGATCTTTACTTTTATAATAAAATAAATATGATCTCATCTCTTTATTTCCTAAATGGCTTTTTTACCTAACATGGAGCCCGCATTACCGTTCCTGACATTTTATGATTCCATGAGAATAAAGAAAAGAATGATCTTCACATATAAACATTTTAAAATATAAATATTATAATACACATATATTATCTGTGTATTTTTGTGTGGGTAAGTTAATTGAATTTTTATATCATTTGATTTTTAAAATTTTAAAAAAAATTAATTAGGTCTCTAAACTAAAAAGATATAATTATTTTATTTATTTATTTTGTTCATGGTTAGATATTTGTTTATTATTTTTGAAATTTGACAAAGTATTCTTTATAACTTGAACAATTATATTATATTACTATTTCATATTTTCATTTATATGTATTAGGTTTTAATCTTTATCAATTAAAAATTTTTTCTATTCCAAAGTTTTTATTTAAGAAAATTACAATAATTTTTATGACTAGATTAAAATGTGTTATGCATGAATAATGATACATAAAATAGTAATATGATGTAACTGTATATGTACAATATAAAAAATATTGTGTCGTATTAACAATTTGTAAACAAAGTTCTAACCCTACGAAGTAACTTACAAAATATAAAAAAAAAGTTGAAGAATTCAACTACAATTGTTAGTTTACGTGCCTTATTAAAAATTTACTTAAAAGTGACATATATTATTATATTATAAAAATAATGTTAATAAATCTTAAAAAGTAGTGTATTATATATTTTCATTCAATTTATTTTTATAGTGTAGTGTATTATAAAGTGTTGTATAAATAATTTTGAATATTGAAAGTGGTGCATCTCCAAATTAAAAAAAAAAAACAAAATAAGACATTTTTTTAGAGACTAAAATCAAACTCTAAAAAATTTTATAGGACCAAAAATATATTTTACCTTTTTATAAATGTAATATATAGGGAAAAAAATAACAATAAGAATTTTTAACCATATCATGTTTTTATATTTAAATATAAAGAATAATAATTTTAATTTATTTTTAATGTAATATAAAATAATAAAACAATTATGCCTTTTTTAAAAAAAAAATTGAATCCCTCTTGTACATGAGCCCTAGGCGATTATAACTTCAAACATTCCTATGACAGGCCTGCTTCTTGGATATATATATATATATATATATATATATATATATATATATATATATATATATATATATATATATATATATATATATATATATATATATATATATATGTTGTGAGATTAAATATTGATGAAAATGCATGCGCATTTTTCTGTGCTTAATGGGTGATGTCTATGATGGAGAAGTTGGACAAGTGGTCCATGGATGGTGCATTTAAAATCACCATAGATATAATATTAAAAACAATGAATGGTTGAGATTGTGATTTAGTGATAAAATATATTGTACACCTTCACACACTGGATAAAATTTCAGAATATTTTACTGAATTTTTTTTTTAAATTACCTATAAAAAAAACACGTATTACGATGACTGACGCAGCAGCTGTCACTTCCAGAACGGGCCGTTCTGAAACCAGAACGGCCCGTTCTAGATGAAAAAATAACACAGGAATAATGCACCAGAACGGGCCGTTCTAGAAGAAAAAAAAACACGTGATAAACTACACCAGAACGGGCCGTTCTGAAATCTGAACAGCCCGCTCCAAATTTAAAAATAACATATGATTACTTAAACCAGAACGGGCCGTTCTGAATTCGGAACGGCCCGTTCTGGCTACATATTTGTTTTTTTTTTTTTCATTCTACTAAATCACATTTAAAATTTAAGTATAGTTTTTCAATTGAGCGAGATATGAAGCTCCTTCCTCAATGACATCAAACATCTTATGAATAAAGGCCAAAATTAGGCCTAATAATTAACTTAAAACCCAAAAAGTCTTATACTAAGGCTCATAATACAAGACCAAACAATATAAACTCCTATACTACCAAATATATGAGAAAGGTGGTCATCTATGTAAAGTCCAAGTAAAGAGAACCTTATGCCCATCAAACTCATTAGGCTCACTAAGCTCAAAAGCAATCAAAAGTTTAAAGGCCCATGAAGCCCAAAGCTAGGCCCAACAAGCTTAAAACCCAAAAAGTCTTATACTTAGGTCCATAATACAAGACCAAACAATATAAACTCCTATACTAAAGACCAAGTAAAGAGAACCTTAGGCCCACCAAACTCATTGGGCTCACTAAGCTCAGAAGCAGTCAAAAGCTCAAAGGCCCATGAAGCCCAAAACTAGGTCCAATAAGCTTAAAACCCAAAAAGTCATATAAAAAGGCCCATAATACAAGACCAAGCAATATAAACTCCTATACTACCAAATATATGAGAAAGGTGGTCATCTATGTAAAGCCCAAGTAAAGAGAACCTTAGGCCCATCAAACCCATTGGGCTCATTAAGCTCAAAAGCAATCAAAACTCCAAAGGCCCATGAAGCCCAAAACTAGGCCCAATAAGCTTAAAATCCAAAAAGTCTTATACTAAGGCCCATAATACAAGACCAAACAATATAAACTCCTATACTACCAAATATATGAGAAAGGTGGTCATCTATGTAAAGTCCAAGTAAAGAAAACCTTATGGCCATCAAACCCATTAGGCTCACTAAGCTCAAAAGCAATCAAAAGTCTAAAGGCCCATGAAGCCCAAAGCTAGGCCCAACAAGCTTAAAACCCAAAAAGTCTTATACTTAGGTCCATAATACAAGACCAAACAATATAAACTCCTATACTAAAGACCAAGTAAAGAGAATCTTAGGCCCACCAAACTCATTGGGCTCACTAAGCTCATAAGCAATCAAAAGCTCAAAGGCCCATGAAGCCCAAAACTAGGTCCAATAAGCTTAAAACTCAAAAAGTCATATACTAAGGCCCATAATACAAGACCAAGCAATATAAACTCCTATACTACCAAATATATGAGAAAGGTGGTCATCTATGTAAAATCCAAGTAAAGAGAACTTTAGGCCCATCAAACCCATTGGGCTCACTAAGCTCAAAAGCAATTAAAAGTCCAAAGGCCCATGAAGCCCAAAACTAGGCCCAATAAGCTTAAAACCCAAAAAGTCTTATACTAAGGCTTATAATACAAGACCAAACAATATAAACTCCTATACTACCAAATATATGAGAAAGGTGGTCATCTATGTAAAGCCCAAGTAAAGAGAACCTTAGGCCCATCAAACCCATTGGGCTCATTAAGCTCAAAAGCAATCAAAAGTCCAAAGGCCCATGAAGCCCAAAACTAGGCCCAATAAGCTTAAAATCCAAAAAGTCTTATACTAAGGCCCATAATACAAGACCAAACAATATAAACTCCTATACTACCAAATATTTGAGAAAGGTGGTCATCTATGTAAAGCCCAAGTAAAGAGAACCTTAGGCCCACCAAACCCATTGGGCTCACTAAGCTCAAAAGCAATCAAAAGTCCAAAGGCCCATGAAGCCCAAAACTAGGCCCAATAAGCATAAAACTCAAAAAGTCTTATACTAAGGCCCATAATACAAGACCAAACAATATAAACTCCTATACTGCCAAATATATGAGAAAGGTGGTCATCTATGTAAAGCCCAAGTAAAGAGAACCTTTGGCCCACCAAACCCATTGGGCTCACCAACCTAGTTTTGTACTTCATGGACCTTTGGGCTTTTGTTTTGGTCTTGTATTATGGGCCTTAGTATAAGACTTTTTGGGTTTTAAGCTTATTGGGCCTAGTTTTGGGCTTCATGGGCCTTTGGACTTTTGATTACTTCTGAGCTTAGTGAGCCTAATGGATTTGGTGGGCCTAAGGTTCTCTTTACTTGGGCTTTATATAGATGACCACCTTTCTCATATATTTGGTAGTATAGGAATTTATATTGTTTGGTCTTGTATTATGGGTCTTAGTATAAGACTTTTTGGATTTTAAGCTTATTGGGCCTAGTTTTGGGCTTTATGGGCCTTTGGGCTTTTGTTTACTTTTGAGCTTAGTGAGCCCAATGAGTTTGGTGGGCCTAAGGTTCTCTTTACTTGGGCATTACATGGATGACCACCTTTCTCATATATTTGGTAGTATAGGAGTTTATAATGTTTGGTCTTGTATTATGGGCCTTAGTATAAGACTTTTTGGGTTTTAAGCTTATTGGGCCTAGTTTTGGGCTTCATGGGCCTTTGAGCTTTTGACTGCTTCTGAGCTTAGTGAGCCCAATGAGTTTGGTGGGCCTAAGGTTCTTTTTACTTGGTCTTTACATGGATGACCACCTTTCTCATATATTTGGTAGTATAGGAGTTTATAATGTTTGGTCTTGTATTATGGGTCTTAGTATAATACTTTTTGGGTTTTAAGCTTATTGGGCCTAGTTTTGGGCTTTGTGGGCCTTTGGGCTTTTGTTTACTTCTGAGCTTAGTGAGCCCAATGGGTTTGGTGGGTCTAAGGTTCTCTTTATTTGGACTTTACATGAATGACCGCCTTTCTCATATATTTGGTAGTATAGGAGTTTATAATGTTTGGTCTTGTATTATGAGCCTTAGTGGATGACCACTTTTCTTATATATTTGGTAGTACAAGAGTTTATATTGTTTGGTCTTGTATTATGGACTTTAGTATAAGATTTTTTGGGTTTAGGGCTTAGGGTGTAGATGTAATTTAGTAGAATGGAAAAAAATATATTATTTTGCTTTAAAAAATTCGTGTGACAAATTTGTAGTTAGAACGGGCCGTTCCGTTTTCAGAACGGCCCGTTCTGATTTAATTATTGATGTGTCATTTTTGAATTCGGAACGGGCCGTTCTGATGTTGGAACGGGCCGTTCCGTTCCATTCGTCATGTGTTTTTTTGTCATCTGGAACGGCCCGTTCTGGTCCAATATTTATGTGTTATTTGTTCATTTGGAACAGCCCGTTCTGATTTCAGAACGGCCCGTTCCGAGTGTCAGTAGCAGCTGCGTCTGTTGCCACGTGTTTTTTTTTTGTGGGTAATTTAAAAAAAAATCAGTAAAAAAATCGAAAATTTAGATCCAGTGTGGTAAGATGTATTATGATATACTAGTTTAGATGCATCTAAGGGTGAAAATTGATGATGCACCCATGGACCACTTGTGAAGGTGGTCTTTCAGAGAATTCACTGTAGACCACCGTAATCTGGTGTTAGATTGTTGCCAAGGTCATTTGTCCATTGCTCATGTTCCTTACAAATTAAGGGGAAATAATAATAGCTATGTTAAATAATGATAAAATCATCGTGGTTTATATGGAAAAGGAAAAAAAAATAATAATAAAAGGTACTAATTTTAGAATTTCGTTAAAAAATAATAAAAAAAGTATTCAATAATGATGAAAATGTATTTTAAGGAGAAAGTGGTGGTGTGTGATTCAAGATGTTCAATATTATAAGATTTTATTTTATCGTATATTCTTAACCTATTGTTTTAAATATTAACAAGGTTGTAAACATAGGCTATTTGGTGAAGTAATTACTTGGAGCTCTCATCTACTTAATAAGATTATATTTATGTATGTACGTATTTATGTGACGAATGATCTACTTATTTTAATTTTGGTATGTCTATATGTATGTGATGAATGATCAATTTATTTTAAGAGTAAATTTTGATAGATTTAATTTATTCAATAATTTATGTTCTAAATCAAATTTTAATGATTTAAGTATTAAATTAAAAAATTTTAATATATAAATCAAGTTTACAATTTTTTTAAAAAAATTATAAATCATATATGATACATCACTATATAAATTGAAGTTAATATATAAAATATTTTATAATTATTCGTCAATTTAAAAATTAAAAAAATGAATAATTAAATCATTTTCAATTTTTTAAATTTTAAAAACATGATTTATATATTAAAAATATTTAATTTAATGATTAAATAATTAAAATTTGATTTAAAATATGAATTATTTTATAGATTAATTAATTCTATCAAGATTTATTATTTGAATAAGTAGATTTTATGTATGATAAATTATATATATTTAAATAAGGAGGTCTTATGTATGATAAATTATATATTTTTACAATTTTACGATAAGTTGTATGTCCACTTGTCTTGATATATTTTTAGGGTAAAATAATTTTTTTTTTCTTATAGCATTTAAGTTTTGTTTTTGTCTCTGTAATTCCGAAATATGTCACATTTAATAATTTAAGTAGCAAGCCACTAATTTTTGTTTACCTTGGTACCAACATGACTAATGATGTTAAATGACAAGACATAATTAACTCTACATATATGTTATCCCAATTCTTGAAACGAATGCACATACGACGTATGTGCTATGATTCTACATATATATATATTATATATTCAAAATTTTCTTTTGACAAGTTGAACGCTTGCTCCTTGACAAGGTTCAAGAGTCCGAGGTTTTCCACTTTAAGTTTTTCTTTAAAAAATAAATTTGTATACATCGGATTTCACATCTTCCATTAAATATAAGATTCCCTTTGTTAGTGGATATATATAAATCGGGGCATATCACGCATTAGTAAATATATCTCATATAACCAAGTCCTTATCAATAGCTCTAGTTTTTTTTTTTTTTTTTTTTTATCTCTGGAGTATTTAGGGTCGATAGCAGTTGGAGGAGCCTCAAAGGGTGGAATAACTGGCCCCAAAATTTAGCGCGACTGCATACACAAGGCAGGATTCGAACCCTTGACCTTACTTAAGCGTGGATCAACCCCTACCGCTGAACCACACACTTGGGGTTGCTCTAAGACTTGTCTTAGAATATAATGTGTGGATATGTTATTTTTGGACTCGATTTTATATTAAAATAATATTTGATTAATAAAAATTATATTGTAAGAATGTAAATATATTTTGTATTATATAATTAACATTAATTATAATATTATATTTTTTTTTTGTTAATTATTGTGCTTTATCAATATTTATGAGTTGTATTGATTATGTGGTATGTTATTTTTCAGAGTAGTTATTGAAGAATAATGAGAGTTAAAGAACTCCTAAAGGTTTTTAGGTGTTTAGAGAATTTTTTTGAGTAAAGGTCCTCTTTGACCATAAAGGAAGAATATATAAGGTTTTTTTTTTAGAATTAAGCTTCATAAGTTCATTTTTTAAAATTTTTAGAAAGATAAACTATAAAGAGAAATTCTGAAGTATAATACTTCTACTTTTTAAGTCTTCTCGGTGTGTAAAGATTGTGGTTAGCTGTTAATTCAAAGCTAGATAGTTGAGAATCAAGATGGTGTAGGTGTAGAGCTTGTGTTTACTCAAAGCTCGAAATCAATCTTCTTCTTCCTTTTTCATCTTTTTGATTGGAGTCGAGGTAAGGGAAGATAAAAAGTTCTTTTTGATGAGTGGTATAAATTGCATGTGGTTTGATTGATATCAAAATGTGAGTATATTGATGGATTTTTGAATAAAGGGGGGAGGGGTTGGTTTTGGGTGCTTTAAGCATGAGGATATGGAAGTTGATGGTTTGATCTCTTTTGTTAATTGCATGTTGCTATTTTGATGTGGAATAAGTTGTTATTGGCATATATATGAATGATATAAGTTGTTACATGTTGAAAATTTATAGATTTCAGGTGACTTGAAACAATTTACTTTATGTAGAATTCATTAATATCTCAGACATGCCTTCAAGATGTTAATTATGATTTTAACATGTGTCATTACACCAATTATTCTAGTTTCATGTTTCATAATGATTATTTTCGTTAAATTATTTTAGGAACAACATTTATAAATATATAAATATAAAATATTATTATATTGATAAAAATATATCATGTTGATTGAAGTGGATGTATCGGTGCTCTATACTAGTTAATGATGAACCAGTCCAAGAGAAGGGTATTACCTAGTTTGACAAGAAAAAAAAAAAAGACTAGTTAATCTCGACTCTTACCGATTCAATTGATGGATGATTAAAACCAAAATTATATATATACTGTTTGATGTAGAAATAATAATATCTGAAAGGGGGGCAACACCCATCAAAATGACGCTCGCAATTTTCCATCTATAATATTATACATATCTCACTTGTTTCTTTGTGCACTTTTTCAATTGCTTTATTGCACTTTTTATATTAATTAATTTTATTCATTTTCGAATAGTTATAATACAATTGTGTTCCTGTAAAATATCAACGTAGTTAAAAATCACTATCATTAGCAATGAACAATAATTGCGAAAACTTTTAACCGTGTGAACGTATAGAACATGGTGAAATTTTCAGGTTTGTTTTAAAAATTAATTATTTGATGAATGTGGCCATCGATGTCAGCTCGCTCCAAATTTTCCTAGTCACCTTAAGAAATAATTAAAATCTGAAAATGATATAAAAGATAATGATATTTACTACCCAAAGTCATTACCTTTAAGATATATAAAAGACAACTTTTTAAATCATTTATCCACTGCAATTCATGTATTCATCATTATCACATTGCATATAGATTGGTGTCATAAAATTGTAGGACTTAATTAAACTCTGTTTAATTATAGAGTCTTGAAAATTAATTTAACTTGAAAATGAAGAAATAATTGAAAAAAAGAAAATTATTCACTTGCTTCTCAATTATTTTAAATTAGTTAAAAGGATCTTATTTATAAGAATAAAACGTGGTACATGCTGTTAGTCAAATAGCCTCGTATAATTTAAGAGGGAGATGAATTAAATTTTCCAAATTTTTCTCTTATAAAACTTTTCTAAATTACTTTCTTACAAATTTAATTCCTTAGATAAATTTATATGTAAAGAATGAATGATGATGCAAACTACTCAATCACAATTAATAACAAGTAATTAAAAAGTGTAGGGAAAGAAGAATTGCAAACTCAATTTTATACTGGTTCGGCCAATCCTGCCTACGTCCAGTCCTCAAGTCTCCCACTTGAGATTTCCACTATTCTTGTAAACCTTACAAGACTTGAATCCTCCAACACCTCAGAACTCCCTTTCCTTGTGTTGGGATTCAAAAACCAACAAGGAGAAAAACTTTTTCTCCTTCACAGATCCAATGATCAATTTGGAATTACAGAATAACTCTCTTTTAAAAGTAGATATACACTTTTATTGATCTTAATGAACTCTTTTTTGAATAATGCAAATGAATTTGGCCAAGATGTTTTTGTATATGACTTTTTCATAATAGAGTTCGTAACCTATTTCTGAAAAATTATAGATATTTATAGACAATTAATTCTTAGGTTGTGTCTTTCCATGAAGAGTTGTAACTCTTTATAATTTTTCAGAAAAGATACTCTGGTAATCGATTACAAGACTTGGTAATCGATTACAAAGGTTTTAAGTTCAAAAAATTTAAAACATTGTATCTTTTAAATTCAAATTTTTGAAGTTTTCTCTTCTAGTAATCGATTACAAGGTCGGGTAATCGATTACCAGAGTACATTTTGTATTTAAAGTTTGAACTTTGAAGTTTCCTCTTCTGGTAATGGATTACAAGGTCTGGTAATAGATTACCAGAACATATTTTTGCATTGTTTAAAAAACTTTTATGTAGAAAACTTCATATCAATAATTTCTTTCACAAATCTCTCTTAAGAAATGATTTGAACTATTCTTTAAAACTTTTGTTAAGTCTTTTAAAAACATTTTTACTTACTTTCAAAAGATTTAAAACTTTCTTAAATTTAAAGAGGTTAATTTAAGATTTTTGAAAACTTATTCTCAAGGCCAAATATACTTGCAATTCTAAAAGATTCTTTTACATTCTTAGCTAAGTTGACAAGACTTATCTATGTAACACTTGAAATTTTATTCTTACATCAACTTGTTTTAGCTCAACCTTGATTCTTCTTCAATGCTTTATAATCACTTTGACATCATCAAAACATTTGTGCATATTTTCTTTCACACATGCTAACATGAGGGATATGAGAGACAAATAGAAACTTGCTAAAAAAATTTCACTCATATCAACAGGGGATGATTTGATTAATCATACTAACACGTACCAACTAAAAGCACTTATGACAACTTAAAGTTTTAAGAAATTAGACAAAGTTTATTTTAAGAATGAAGTTGAGTCATAGTTTAATCATCTCAAAGTCAATCTAATATTATATATTCTTTTAAAAATAATTTTTTAAGTTGAAATGTATTAATAACACTCCTCTATGCTATCAATGATCGCGTGAAGGAAAAGGTGAGATGAGTGAATTTTGAAATTTTCTACAATTATGGTTTGTAAAAGTATTTCTAGAGTATACTGAAAACTTAAATTCTGAAATATTTACTAATTATCAAAAATAAATTCTAAAATTTTATTTTCAGAAATATTAAAAAAATAGGAAAGGAAAATGTATAAGCAAATAAGGGGATTGCCACACATAAGTGCCCAATTGGTAAGAAGACTGTACCCAATTGGCCGAAACCCAAAATCATTGGCCCAAATTCACTACTCCCCGCAAAAAAAAAACATTATCGAAATGATAGGAATATCCTCCAATACCAGCAGCATAAAATGGATCTGAGCTAAATTAAAAAAGGGAAATTAAAAGATGGAAATAAATATAAATTAAAGTAATTAATATACACATAAAGTAAACGAAAATTATTGGAGGCGAATGTTGAGTTTAAGGAAAAAAAATAAAAAAAAAAATTCGCATTTGATTTGGAATGTACCATGTTGAAAGATAAAGTGAATGATTCCCATGGTGAGAAGAACATGCTCCATGGATGGAATATGCGGACAACTGAAACCGATTTCCAGCACACAGTGTCAGTGGATCCCATCCAACGTCATGGATAAAACCATGTGAAACATAGTACCATAATTTATGACCTAAAGTTCTCACACACACATCTCTATCTATATATATAAAGAGAATTTCACATTCATTTCCACACTCATAGTCATGGACAAAGAATTCTTCACTGTCCCAGTTACTAGCCAGAGCTCCGACGAGGTCACTTTTGCTGATACAGTTTTTGGGTTTTGGGATTCATCCGACTCCATCAGCAACCACAACGACAACGATGATGATAATGACAATGATGATAATATTTTTATTGAGAAAAATAATAAAACTTTTTGGGAGGAACAAGATCAACTTCTTAAGGTATTACATGAATTATAGTACTATAATATCTATTTTTTTTTTCAATTATTATATTATATATTTGAAATATTTATTTATTTTATTTATAGTTAATCTCTGCGAATTGTTCATCTTTAACTATGGTTCATTTATTAGTTATTTTTTTTATTTACAAAAGCTCAAACATAAGATTTTACAAAGCAATATTTATATAATTCACTTATTCATGAAGAAAAAACAATTTGAAATTGGATTGGAATAAAATGAGTATCTCTCAATTCTAAATTTTTTTTCCTTGGTTCCATTTTGGAAGGGAATTTTGTGCAGGACAAGTTCACGTGAGACAAAAGTTCGGGAAGCAACGAAGGAGGTTGTAGGAGAATTGAAGGTATCGGAGATGGTGTGTATTTGCCAACGGCAAGTGGTGGCTAAGAGTTGCAGGAATTGTTTTCTGAGAGAAATATGTGATCGATTGTTGAACCTTGGCTACAATTGTGCCATTTGTAAATCCAAATGGAGGAGTTCACCCCAAATCCCTTCAGGTATATATTATAAATCAATTAAAAGTTATTATCATATAACTTTTAAAACAATTATTATTATTATCTAGTAATTAGCTTCATTATACTTTAGTACATGAACTTATAAAATGACCAAGTTGTATTCTTTTTGGCACAATTGTTTCAGGGGAACATACTTACCTAGAAGTGACAGATAATTCATCAAACACCAAAAGAGGGGCAGTAAAAGTGGTGATTGAATTGAGCTTCAGAGCTGAATTCGAGATGGCACGTGCCAATGAAGAATACAACCAATTAGTTAAGCGATTACCCGAAGTGTTTGTTGGAAAATCAGAGAGGTTAAGAGCATTAGTTAAGATTATGTGCTCAGCTGCAAAAACATGCATGAAGGAGAACAAAATGCACATTGCGCCATGGAGGAAACACAAGTACATGCAAGCTAAGTGGTTCGGCACGTGCGTGAGGTCCACGGTGGAACCATTGCCTATAACATACTCTACCAAGCAACAAAAGCCTAAGGCTTCGTTGCTCACTTTTGATTTATTAGATAGCATTCATGGCTTGCATTGTGCTCCAGTTGAGGTCGTGTGAAAATTATGGGGTGGTGAACAATCTTGTTAATTAATTATTTATGTTTTCGTGTCATAGTATATGGTTGTGTTGAATTCCTGTAAAAATTAGTAAGTGATTTTGGTGATCATGGTTTTGATTCGAACCTATGAATGATAAGAGAAAATTATTAGGTCAACTATAATGTATGATGGAAATTTAAAATTTCTATAGGCATGTTTGGTGTAGTTGATTGTTTTCCAGAGACATAAAATTTATTAGATATGTGTAAAAAATCTAAATTGATCTGAACCGATCTATAATCGATCTGATCAAAAATTCGATCCATTTAAAAAAAAAGTCTAAACCAATCTACATTATAAAATCGGTTCAATTATCTTATCTATTTTTACAAAGTGGATTGGTTTGGTTTGGTTTGATTTAAAAAAAAAAACGGATCCATATATGAGTAAAAATTGGATAACTGCATCACACCAAACTGATTCAATTTAAAAAAAACTGATCCATATTTTAAAAAAATCAAACTGATCCACTTTATAAAAAATGGATTGGTTAACCAATCCACTTTTATAAAACGTATCGATTCAGTTTGGTTCAATTTTAAATAAAAAAAATCAATTCATGAACACCCTAAATTTTACAACAGAAGACATTAGGCCTTTTTGTCTTGTATATAAAACTAAAGGGGAAATTTAATTACAGAGTTATAGAACATTGATGAATTGGGTTGATGGATCTAGCTTCATCCAGGATTGAATATACAGCATTATATTCGGGCTTCTTGTTCAAAACTCAAAAGTGGCTGCTTCTTCGGGGCTTAGACTCCTCTTCCTTGGAGCTCCTTTAGCTTGTTACCGGCCCAACCCTATTGTGGAATAAGGGACGAGAAAGCTTCTTTGGCCTTTTCTTTAATAGTTAGAAAATAAAATAAGTGAAATCAAGAAGAAAAAAAAATAACAAAATGAGAAATAAGAGAAGTCTTCTACTTTTTGTTCAATGTATTTCCAAAAGTGGATTTAAAAATATATTTCAATATTATAAACTATTATTAATTATTTTTGTTATAGCAAAACTAATTTTTATTGTTATTAATTAAAGTAAATGTTAATACAAAATTTGATAAATTAGCTAGATCAAGTAAGAAACTATTAATTGATAAGTAATAGCTAGGTTGAAAATAATTAAAAAAAAAATCATTTTGAGGCATAATGAGATGAACTAAGTTGGTAAGCTGAGAAGTAAGAGTTTGTTTGAATACATAATTAGTAGTGGTTCTAAGAACTTTTTAATTGAAAATAAAAAAGCATTTCTTGATAAATAAGCATTAAAAAATAATTTTAACTTATATCCATCTAGATTATGTGTTTTGTTCTTACCAGAATCAGTTCGGTCCCTCAAGTCAGATTGATTCCTTTTATCGTCCTTTCTATCTTGGTCTTACGAGGTTAGTCTTTAAGATTGATCTTCCAGATTGGTCCTCTTTCTCCAAACATCTTGGATGTACCTGCAAAAAGGACTCTGACTATCAAGTTAGTTGTCTAATGTGTATCCTTCAATATCTATATAATTACCTGTCTTGTGCCGTTTTCTGATGTACCCGGCATAGCCGTTACTTTTGGTAGGTTAATAGTAATTAGATTAGTTGTTCTCATGACAAGTTATATGTCCGATGTCACCTATATACCGAGGTGTCATCGACATTCTATATTGACTTCAATAACGAAGATCCTGAGATCAGCTCACATGCCATGTCGGTATTATATCATGATCTCGGTATGACCTCAATCTTATATTAGGTTGGTACATGTCTAATTTAGGAAGATATAGTATATAGTTGATAGAGCAATAAAAAAAAAAACACTAAGCAGCTTATAGTTATATTAATGGGTCAAAATCAAAAAGCTTGTGACCAAGAGACGCTTCATTTGATATACTTGTAAAGTTGTAAGCCAAAATGTGTGTTAATGGTACATTATTAGTCACAAAGATGGTTATCCGATGCATATGAGATTATCGGTTAGAATGTCACTTGAACAAGATTTTTTCATATTATGCTAAATTACGAATAGGTATAGGTCCCTTGACTTGAGGTTATTTCTACCAACGCACATGCTTAGAAAACAGTTGTTAGAACTATTTAAATTCAAATTTGTTGGTATTAGTCCGATCTTAACTCCATTTTGATGGGGGGAAAAAACAGTGTATTTCAACATATCCAACCAAACTCTTTAATGAGTAGAATAACTTTTTAATAACTTTTTAACGAGTAGAATAACTTTGCAACTAAAAATTTGGCGTTTAGTTATTTACTACAAGATTAATGAAGGTTATATTTACGGCGGGTTTTTTTTTTCATATGACAAATGAATTGTTAGCAAATATTTGATTTTTGTTGGGATAACATTTTTTTTTTGTCAGAGACCGATATCTCATATCATTGCGAATGCATATATTTTGTGCCTGTAATATTTGAAGTCGTTGGAAAAATATACTGTTTTATTCCAACAACATGTATAGTTGTTAGGAAAAAGACTTTTATGTATTAGTTCATCTGTTGTCGCTGAGGTGAACAAGTGTAACAATCTTTCTTGACCTATTTTCAATTTGTCTTAAGTACCTTTTTTTTAATAAAAAAAAAGTTTTGTCTTAAATATAGTGGGACATATTGACCGGTCAACAAAAAAATAGGTTTAGTAATACAACTTATTTAATTTGAAAGAAGTTGGTGAGTCGACTCATCAACATTCATCAAAATATATATAAATAAATAAATAAATAAGAAAATTGATAAAATTGTTTGATTCATTTCTTTTTAATATAATTTATTATTATTATTTTTAATCAAATAAAATAAAATTTTATTTAAATATTTTATTAATGTTGGTGAGTTAAACGAATCATCTCATTCTACTTCTTCTTTAATTGTTCGGCTTGACAGATTAGATAAAATAAGTTAGGAGAATTTAGCACGTACAAATACTCTTTTAATCCTAATGTGAATAATGTAAGAGAGATACTTAGTAAATTAATCTCTCTTCACATACCTCAACAAAGGGCATATGCTAGCTTGATACTCTTAGTTTTCCCCTACACATGCCCAGATTATCATAGCACGCCTTTCAAGTAATTAGGTACCCAATAGAAGGCTTAATTCGAGGAAGCCGAAGAAGTAGGGAATGCCATCATGGAAGGCTTGCATATATCTGTGCAACTCATATATGGTGTTGACTAGATGGCATCCTTTAGTTCCAAAATATCTAGTGCTTATAACCTTAAGTCAATAACTTCTTGGAGCCTTCCATCTACATGAACATCTTATAAGTATATGTAACGCTCTCCTCGTGAGTAGGGGTGTGCAAAAAATCCAAATTGATCCGAACCGATCCATAACTGATCCGATCCATATTAAAAAATCCGATCCATTTTGAAAAAAAAATCCGAACCGAACCACTTTATAAAACCGGTTCAGTTATTTGATCCATTTTTACAAAGTGGATCGATTCGGTTCGGTTTAGTTTTTTAAAAAAACCGATCCATATATGAGTAAAAAGTGGATAATTGCACCGTACCGAACCGATTCAATTTCAAAAAAACTGATCCATAAAAAAATGGATCGGTTAACCGATGCACTTTTATAAAACGGTTCGGTTCGGTTTGGATCGATTTTTTAAAAAACCGATCCATGAACACCCCTACTCGTGAGACCCAATGGTCTAAAAAATCCTCATATTTCCATGCTTGTAAAACATTAATATATAATTTATTGTCGTAAAAATAAGCCAAAAAGAATAAAAGTAAAATTAGTACTATGATTTGTCGCTTTTAATGCTAAGTTGATCGTATTTTTAACACAAAACTCCATATATACTCCCTACATTTATCAAGATCTTAGAAATGGTTTGGGTATCTATTAGAGGAAGGGAGAAAGGGAAAATGATTCATTTCTTACTTGGTTCATAAATGGAGGTAAGAGATTTTTAATTAAAAAATTATTTATTTTTTATTCTTATAATTTTGAATTTCAAAATATAACTAAAAATATTTTAAATATTATACTTAAAATGTTTTGGATTCACTCTCCTCTTCCTTCAAATCTCCCACAATTAGAGAGGAGCACAAATTAGATGATGAAGAGTTTTCTTTCCACTCTCTCCAGCCCCACCTCTATCCTCTCATAAAAAATTTAAAGGATAAATTACACTTTGATCTCTCTATAATTCAACTCACAATTTTAGTCTCTTGATTTTTAAATATGCAAGTTTAGTCTCTCAATTTTTAATTCATAATTTTAACTTTTTCACAAAATATTCATTTATTGATCATTAAAGTTAAAACGTTAGACATAACTTGACATTAAATAAATAACATGATAATTAATATTTTTTTATTAATTATTTTAATTAATATCTAATCATTTTAAGTTGAATTACGTTTTTAATTTATATTTTTTTTATCTCATTTTTATATCATTTTACTATTTTTGTGAGATAAAAAAGTGAATTAAAAGTAAAATTTAGCTCAAATATAATTAAATATCAATTGTTATATCACTTAATCTTATATTATAACTAACGTTATAATTTTAATGATTAATAAATGAATATTCGATAAAGCGACAAAAATTATAGATTTAAAATTTTGAAAATCAAAATTATAGATTAAATATATATATATAATCTTCCTATCCTTAATTTTATCTCCCCTCTATTTCCCTCAGCCAACCCCTATGCAAATAAAATGACATCCTTAACTATGATACGATAATTAACAACCACTCTTATCGGCACTCCTTGAAGACTAATAAGTGAGAGACATGTTTCTCTACAACGTTATTATCATATAATATCCATATACATCCTCATACAGAATAATTTTATATGCTATAAAGAAGGCATGCAAATTGCATGCCATTCTTTCTGGGAAAATTACTTCCTTTAGACATAATTAATGTTTCATGAAAATGGACACCTATTAATTCTTAGCAAACGTTCTATTTGTTTATTTGAAGTGCCCCTTTTAAAATCTCCACTAAGTGTAATCATGCAATCGAAGAGGAATAAGCACACACTTAGGATAAGAACAACTTAATTTTTGACTATTGCATGATATTTAATCGTATTATATTTCCTTACCTAAATGGTACACATGTCGAAGCAAGCACTGAACTCGGTTGTCGTAATCAAGCTGAAAGGATACCTATAAGAATTCGTTTTAGAACTACCACACTAGATTGACTGACAATTAATATATATGGTACAAATTAATTAACATAAGAACGAAGCATGGAAATAGTTAAGTAGTAGTGAACACTGATTAGTGGAAAGTCTGAGCCTAATTAATAAGACACGCTTAGGATCGTAACTGCAATCTCTACATAATATCTTTATTGAAAGCGAGAAATATCTTGATAAAAGATCGAAATCAATTGAAACTAGGTAGTTTTCCACTATGTCATACAAATTAAAACCGTACCTTACGCGGATGTAGTTTTGATTGGTTTAAGGTTGGTAAACAGTGATGTTGGTCCCTAGTAGGTAAATATCAACTTATGGAGTGGATAATTATTTACTACTTAACATAGCAAGTTTGAGAAATAACTGCAGTTAGAGGTAGGTAGGCAGGTATACGCGGACCGCGGTTGTGCTCTACGAATGGATTTGCGTAAATTAAGAAGAGGGATGAAAATAAGTCAATCGTCATGTATTTGAGAGTGGCCTATGTTAAAAAAATAATATTGGGATTTGAATTTTTAAAAAGTTTTTCTAATTAAAAAGTTAATAGGTCAGTCAATTTGAAATATAAAATAATATTATAGATTTATAATTAATGTAATGATTTGTCATAATTTCTATATTTAATGAAATCATCTACAAGCAGTGAAAAATAACATTTATCTAAGATTTTCATACAAGTAGTTTCTTGATATACTAACAAAAATATATACATATATAGAAATTAGTTTGCATCAACATTTGAAATACTAACCAAAAATATATATATACAGTAATTCAAAAGAAGCAACTATAATGTAACCTAAATTGCTAGTCAAGCAACACTATACAAAAAATAGTGATAGGATTATTTTATGGTATTTGTTTGAGAGAATATTTTTATGAAAGTTATTTTTATAAGATTATTCCACACAACTCCACAATGATAAAATATTATCCGTTTTAAGCCTAAGCCCTCACGATTTTGCTTTTGGTCATCACCCAAAAAACCTCTCTAACATTGGAGTATGTGTGTACTTTTATAAGTTGTTATTTTTTCTCTTATTTTACCGATGTGGGACTTGTTTGTATCTCAACAAATAGCCTTCCAACTATATTGTCATCCATCAGAATGGCTCTCCACACATTTGACTCCTCAAGTCTAACACTACAAGAAAAAGTTAAATTTCCGATGGATAATTTCCCACGGAAAAAAAAATCGGTCGGAAATTTCCCACGGATTTAGAGCCGTCAGAAATTTCCGACGGAATTTTAACTGATGGAATTTCCGACGAATTTAAATCCGTCTGAAATTTTCGACGGATTTAAATCCGTTTGAAATTTCTGACGGAATTTCCCACGGATTTAAATCCGTTTGAAATTTTCGACGGAATTTCCCACGGACCGTCTGAAATTATTAAATAAAATATAAGCCAATTATTTTTCAAATGCAAGCAATCCTGATCCCATCGATACACACAACAATGCACTATATAATATTTTCATTATTATATAGGAGTTTTCAAAATATAAATATATTGTAATGAATAAGATAAATATAAATCAGAATGAGTGAGGTATGGCTTACCTATATATAATTATATGTTTAATTAAGTTATTATAAATTATAAACTAATTAGCGTAAATGTGTTTTTTTTACTTATCTTGAAAAATACCAACACATAACGTCCAAATTTAAGAATAACATATCTTTTCTTTAATTTTTAAAAATCACTCATCTATTTGAAAATAACGTTATTAATTAAATAAGGGGGAAAAAAAGTTAAATTATGTTCTGCAAATCATATATATGTATTTATCATTTATTTCTAAATTACATCCAATACTATGTTATTTTCATGAAAACTTTCATTGATCTTAAATTTTGAAAATAAGATTTTTTTTCAATTAATTTTTAAAATTATTACTTAAATTTAATATATTTTTTAAATCACAGTGTGCATGATATTTAAAATAAATTTCAAAAAAGTTGAAATAATGAAATAAGAGATCAAATCTCATTTAATTATTGATATTTGTATTAATAAATTATTTTCTCTTAATAGTATATAAATAGTATTATCTTATATAAGTAGTTGTATGTGCCACTTAAATAAATAAATAAGAAAATTAATACTCACTTAAAAATTTGAGAAGAGATATACGTATAACGTTTTTGAGAAAAACTTCAAGTAGGGGTTAATGAAATTTTTTCTATATTAAATCTTCTTTATTTAAAACTTAAAACATTAAAGTTAAAATAATTACACTAAATAATTATTTTTGTTCCTAATAACTGATTGATTTAAAAATATCTCTTTAAGTTGTAGTAATTTCTTAAATTTACATTTTATTGATTTCTGAATTTTATATTTAAGTAAATCAGTAAAATACAAAGTAACGAGTATAAATATGAGTATTTAAAACTTCAATGAATCTATATATAGAAAGTAGAGATAAAGACAGAGAAAATGAATGGAAGAAAAATAGTTAAATATATATTTGTTTGATTATCTATAGTAATAGATAAAGGGAAATATACGTCATCTTGTAACTGATTTTGTCTAAAAAATAATAGATAATCATACCCTTAACTGATTTTTATTTTATATATTCTAATTTTATTTGTAATAATATGATTATATATTTAAATAGTTTAATTTTAATAATTTTTTAAGTATATTTTTGTCTTTTCACTTAAAATATTTGAATTTCTATATTTTAATTTGAATTATTTTTTAAGTATATTTTTGTCTTTTTGTCTTAAATTTTTGAATTTCTATATTTTAATTTTAATAATTTTTTATTTCTATTATTTATTAATTCTTTTCTTTTTTAATGTTTTATAACATTATTAAAATTTTATAATTTTAATCTCTATAATTTTATCTTACTTTTTATTTTATAAATATAATTTGGATTATTCATTTTATAATTAAATTAATTTTTTAAATTTTTTTTATGAGTTTACATTCTAAGAATGTATTGAAACCCCTCAATCTTTAATCCGGTTTTGGAATGGGTGGTTCTGGAAACCCTTTTGATGCCTATAAATAGACAGCTTGGGCACAGTTCTCAGGGCTACAAAATTTCATGCCAGACTCTTTAAAGCTCGAAATTTCTCTCTCTCTCCCTCCTATTGTATTTCTTGAAATTTGTGAGGCATATTGTAGTGTGAAAGGTTGCCATAAAGCACCTTTTCCATATTTAAAGATTCAATAGAGCTCGTTCAAGAGGCATTTCAATCAATCTTCTTCTATATCTTTTATTTCTCATCTTTATCTCTATCTTTTATTTATAACAAACGCAATCATGTAGATATTTTAGGGTTAGTCGTATAATTTAAATTTTCAATATGTAAATAAATATTAATAAAGGGGATTCAATATTTAAATTATTAATTCTTATCATGTTAACTTCATCATAAGGTATCGATTGAGGGCGTTGTAGGGGTGCTTAATACTTTCCCTACACGTAATCGACCCCCGAACCCAATTCTGGTTATCAAGGCCATTATTGGATCTTTAAAAACCTTTTCTTTTTTTCAATATTTTGAGTAAAATATTGGTGGCGACTCCATGAACCTATTTTCAAAACCATTAATTAAGGATTAGTCTAGTGTCCGGACATTCCTTACTTAATGAGACTTTTAAAAAGATGTCTAAATCATTAGTTGCAAGATCGGAAATTTTCGGGTTGCGACACTAATAAACTTCTTTGATCACATAAAAAATATAATTTTATTTAACAATTTTTATAGAATAAAAGACACCACTTCATGCCGGCCTTAGACCAATTTGGGTCAACATACAAATAAGAAACTTTGCAAATAAAATATCTACAGGTTTCGGGATATTGATTTATGTATTGATTAAACCACTTCCACAATAACAGACCAATTTGGTCGCATAATTCTAGCGATGTAATTAATTAATTTAAATTTTTAGTTATGTAAGCACTTATTGGAGTAGGGATAAAAACAAATTATATTCACTACACCATAGGTAAAATTTATCACCAATTATATTTTGTACGCAATGAATATATAGATAAGTATTTGTACGCATGGAAATCCACAAATTAAAATTACTTAAATATCTCTAATTATATATAAAGTTTCAAAATTGTCATCCTAATTCTAAACAAGATTTCTTTAAGAGACCGAAGTAAACATTATTCAGAAATTCATGTTAAAAAAATTAATTAGTTATCAGCATATTTATTTTTAGTACAAATATAAGTTTCAAAATTGTTTACCTTATTTTATTTTATTTATTTTATTAAAATTTTGCAATTTTTTACATTTTAGTAAATATTTATAAATTGGTTTCTCAAATCATGACTTTGACCTTATCGAGGTAAATCGATTTCTCCAATTACAACGTCATATTTAAATTAGAGATCAAATCCAAACCATAATTAAAAGGTAAAGTGTTGAACTTCTTATATTAATAACTTTTTGTAAAATATACTCCTTAAAAACATTTTTTTGCACTCTTAATTGTAATACTTTTTCTTTTATAATTTTTTATTTAATTTATTTTTTTATTATTTTTATTTTAAAAAATAAAAAATGCCATACATAAATTATTGACAGTAAAAATTACCATACATATTAAATATCTTACTTATTTATTGAATTTAATTAAATATCTTAAAGAAAATACATAGTGTGAAAGTACGAAAAATACACTTCCACAGTTCCAGTGACCCTACCCCACACAATTATCTGAAAAATTCCAAATCCTATCCAATCAAATGTTCATCGTACTATTTAATATTTATTATCATGTTTGTGTTTACATAGAGAAGGCACGTGTTTGCTGTTGTTTGAAAACGATTTTCCGATTTACGTAATCAACGTAATGGATCTACTCATTAATAATTAGAAAACTTCAAAAGGTTACCACTACAAATTAAAATTTCAACGACAAGTAACAATTTGAAAAGAATTGCACACATTTTGATGAAACAACACTAATTAAGCACTAGTTCAATATTTGACACATGTATATGCTGTTACGGCGGCTACAATTCTTACTACATTAAATTTCATGAATTTAACTTTTATAAATTATAAATATATTGAAAGATATGTAATTAAGTATTATGTTATTTATTTATAAGATTAAATATATAATTTAATCTATTTATTTTAATAATGTTAAAATATTTATAAAATATTTAACAAAATATTTCTAATATAAAGTATAATTTAATTTATCAAATTATCTTTCTCTCAATGTTCTATAATTGTTTCTTGACATCGACACTGTTTTTCTTTGTACGGGGTAAGCCAATTTTCTACCAACTAACACCTCAACTACCTTTTGACTATGATCCTATTAGTGGATTGTACAACACAACCGTGAAGGTGCATTTTAATCAACCACTAAAAAAACTCTCTCAACCATTTTAATAATAGTATGCAAATTAAATGCTAGAAATCACACTCATTGAAAAAAGGATTTTAGAACAAAATATACTGACTTTTTTTTATATAATTTTTCAAATTTTATATAATATTTTGTACAACTATTCTTACAAAGATACATAATATAATATATTTCTTGGATATAATAGGTGTACATGATGTAATGCGTTTCAAATAATTTAATAATATATTTTTAAAAAATACACACACATATATATATATATATACGAATGGTTTTATAGTAAAAAATATTTTAGTAAAAATTATTAGAATTTTATAGAAAAATAAAATAGGTGAAAACTGTGGTGGTGGATTTTCAACTATATTGAATAAGTAAATAATATATTTTAAGTTAATAAAACAGAAATGTGTAATATTTAAATATTTCAAGGTAGATAAATGAAAAAGATATTTTAATCATAAAATAAATTTTAATAAAAATTTAAAAAGAGAATAAAGTAAAATATATTTGTATTGAAGGGTAGATTTTAATACAAGAGAAGAAAGTCATTTAAACGTGGTAGTGTAAAAACATATTTTTGATAATATTTGTTTGTAGGTAAAAGTTACTTTAATTCCTCTATTTGTTTTTAAATTTATTGTTAGTTTTATAATTTTATTTTATTAAATTAGTCCTTTAATTAAAAATAAAGTATGCTAAGATCGGTCCTTATTTATTAAAATATATGTGTAAGACCGGTCTCTCTAAAAATATAAATAAGGATTCACTTCAACATATTTTACTTTTAGAGCGACTTTAATAAAAAAAATAATTAAAAGATTAAAAATGAATTAAATTTTTTTTTATAACTTAAAATGTAACTTTTACTCTATTTTTTTAAAATGTAACTTTTACTCTATTTTTTAACAAAAGTAATTAATGAAACTTAAAAAACAAACATAGAGTAAAGTGTTATGTACAATTCTAGCAAAGAGTGCATATTTTAGCATAAAAGAAAAATGTGTAATACTTAAAAAGAAAAAAAAACGTTATATACTTTTATAAATATCTATCAATAGTCCTATATTATATTGTTTATTCAGATTAATATATTATTTAATCATTAAATGATCAAATTTATTAGATAAAACATAACTTAAAATTAAATATTATATAAATATTTATATTAATAATATATTAAGAGTTAAATTAATCTTAATTATTATTAATTTACTAGGAATTGACTTAATAGTGAAAGTTTGAGTCGTATGCATAAGGATATAAAGGTCTTAAATTTAAAATCTCAATTATTATTGTTAAAATCATTGTCATTTACTAATATTTAAGAGAATGTGTGGATAATTGATGAATATTACAAATTTTTTGCTTTTCTTTTTGAATTAGAATTAATTATACATTTATATTATTATTTTTGCTCAATTATAAATGACAAGACAAATTAATCACTAGTGGAAAATCATTCTTTTACGTCATCTCTTTGTCGTCGAACATACCAAAAACCGACGTAAAAAAGATGTGGTGGCATTTTTGTAATTTTTATAAACTTTTTAACGTTGGACCCCCTTATGTTTGACATAAAAAGGTCCATTAATCTTCTCACGCGCGTCAGTATTTGAAAACAAGAGACATGTGAAACGGTGTGAGAGAAAGAAGAAGCTCAACCGCTTAGGTCGGATTTATTTTCTGCCACTCTTCACTTTCCTTCTTCGGTTTCGGTTTCGTCAGAAGTAACACACCAACACCAAAATTTCTTGCTTTTTTAACTTTGTTTCTAAAGTCTAAACTCATGCATGATATATTTAGTTTTATGTTTATTTAGTTTCTTTCAATTTTGTGCTATACTTTCAGCTATGATTATTCAGGATATGGAGCATCTACAGGTAAGGTATGTAACTTGCCTAATTCTTAAGTTTGTAAGTTTCTTTCGTGCAACGAATTTTGATTTTTCATCTGGAACGACCTATGCTGCAAGAAGAATGGCCTGTTCTCCAAGCAAAACAGCCCGTTTTCCAGACAGAACGGCCCGTTCTCCTAGCAGAACGACCCATTCTGCTTGCACTCGTTATTTTTTTTTTGTTTACAACTTTTTTACGTTGGCTCTTGGAAATGTCCGACGTAAATTTACATCGGCCATCACAACCGACGTAAATTAACGTCGGCCATCACAATCGACGTAAATTTACGTCTCCCGGATTAACGTTGGACCTTTTTCTAACGTAAAAAGCTTAAAATAACCGACGTAAATTACCTCTTTTGTATTAGTGAATCATCAAGAACAAGTAAAATAATTAATATGCTTAGTTTTAATTAATTCTACCAAAAACTTAAGTTTTACTCCAAATATAATCTTTATTTTAAGTGACTATCATATTCAATATTAGTTATAAGTAAATGTATAAAAATAAATTGACTAACTAAGAATATAACATAACTAAGTTGATCCATGTGTGATTAATTAAGTTGATCCTTATGTAATTATGTAGAGTTGGTCATGACTTATATAGCTAGGAGTTAGTTGGAAACTTGGTGAGGTTTTGAATAAGAATTTTTCTAAAACAATAATCTCCAAGTTAATTAATATTGTGCTAGAGCATTTTGTCGGCTTCAAACGAGTTGGTTGTTTAAGGACTTCTTTAGAGCAAGAATATTATTGTGACTAATGTTCATCGTGATTATTTTTAAACATTTTTCTTAAATGACAATTTTTTCTTAACCTCTTATATTCTTTCAATCAAACATTTTTTTTATCTATATTAACTTAAAAAATAAAATATAATTTATATTTCAAAAATATTTATTTGTTAAAAATTATAATTTTTTTTTTATTTTTTGTGCATATATAATTGCTAACAAAGTAGAGAAGGAAAAAACAAATTACATCCTCATAAAAGGTAATCCCATGGTATCCGCTCAAAAAATTATTTATTAATTAAATTACAATTTTAATTTAAAAAAACTTATATATTTAAAATATTTATTTAAATATATAAAATAAATATTTATTCTGTATATTATGCATGTAGATAAATTTATTTATTGATTAAATTACAAATTTCAATTTAATAAAACTTATAAATTTAAAATATTTATTTAAATATATAAAATAAATAATTGTTCTGTATATTATACATATTGAAATACTAGTTAGAGTCTTAGAGAATAACACCAAAAACAATAATAAAGAAAATGTATCTAAAACTTTTCATTTTCTAAAGTTATCATTATTATATATATATAAAATATTATTTTAAACATTCTTTCTAAATAGTTTTATCAATAGCACTCTTTTCTGACGTAATGTAGGAGAAATATCGTTGTGCTAGTCTCATAAAATGTAGGTACAATAATATCAGCATAAAAATTTTCTTATTAGTCAACTCTATCCTTCAAGACATAGGTCAATCATGAAGTTGAAATCTGTTCAATGTTTATCAAAGTCTAAAGTTGAAGCACAAAAGCGACTTTGTTATTTCGGCACGATCACACTTGGATATGCACTTCCATTGCTTGAGCAAAGTCTTTGATGCTTCCTGTGTTTACCAGCTCAAACCTTATTTTGGAAAGGATTTGTTATATATACTGCATGCTTCTTCGTCATGCACTAAAGCTCATATTTTCTCTAACTTTTCTTTTAAGGTTGGATTCATTCTAATTCTAAAAGAGAGGCCACAATTTCGTGGAAAAGATGAGGAATCATGCATGAAGCTGTTGTATATCAAAAGCAACAGTGTTTTTTAATCAACAAATAAGAAAAGTTGATACTACTCTTTAATTAGAAAGTACGGACACTGTTGGAGAAACGGGTATTCATAATTTGACAATAACATAATAATACAGTTAAATTAAAAAATTTACATGCATTACAAAAAATGTTACATATAGTGACACACAAAAAATATCACTATAAATATAATATATATAGGTATATAATTATTTAACATATATTTACATGCAATTTTAATGTTAATTTTGAATAAGATTTAAAGAACATATTTTTTGTGTTAATATAATCTATACTCACATTTTTTTAACAATATACCAACATATATTATATTTATTGTGTATATAAGAATAATTTTAAGTAATACATGTGTGTGTCAATATATAACCATTTTCTTATAGTGATGATACAAATATAAATTGTATAATTCATGTATAAATTAATATAGTAGTTATTGATGTATTATAAATACTATGGGATTGATATTTTATAATCTCATTAATGAATTTTGATATTTTCAGTTTTTTGTTGTGGCAATTTTGATATTTTCATTTGTGATAGTATGAAAGTTTTAAAAAATAAAATAATTAATAAAATGCTATTTCTAATGTCTGCCGTACGTATGCCTAACATCAATACGTGTTACACAGGGTACGGCGTGATATAATTAATATATTGAATGTTATATATTTATACTTTTAATATATATTTTATTATTAGATAAAATAAAAATAATTAAGCATATTTTTGTAATATATAACAATATTATTGGGTGCGAAATAAATATTGTATATAGGAGTTGTTAAATAAATAAAAAAAAGTGTGTAAAGCGATGTTTCTCCTGAGTAGAACAATGTGTAGTGGTGGCAAATGAAGAATTAGAAAGAATGGAAGGAAGAAAAAAAGAAAGAAGGAAAGAATTGTGGAGTAGAGTGAAAAGGGGGGAAGAGAATGTGAACGAGAAGCACCGCAATTTAAACAGTGAAAGGGAAGAATTGTCTTCAGTTCTCACTCACACGTCCACTAAATCTTCAAATGAAAACGACAAACAATGAATGAGAATGGACACAAGAAGCCGCGTACGTTGCTGCCAAGAATTAGTCCTCGAAACATCCTATGTGTCTCCTCGAAGCTTCACTAGAGAAACCAGAAGCCAGAAAGTACACAAAGTTTCTCCCCCCCCCCCCCCCCCCCCCCCTCCACGTATTAATTTTAAAGAAAATTAAAATTATATAGTCTTTTTGTTGTTGTTATTTTGAAGTTGTTGAGTACCGTGGAGGGTTACCACACATATCTCTATATTGGTGAGATATTGTCTATTTTAGATTCAATTCCTCACGGTTTTGCTTTTGGACATCACTCAAAAAGTTTTTCTACCAATGGAGACAACAGAGGCAACTGTGTGTATATAAACTCATGTTCATCCTCTTGTTCGAACGATGTGAGACTTTGCTTGCATCCCAACAATCTTCCCCTCAAACAAAGGACCATTGTTTACTCCTTTTTCCTGCGGCGGAAACTACAAGTATTATTCGATGGTGGCCCCATAAAGCTCACTCATGCTCTAAGTGCTTTCACCGCCGCTCTATCATGACCTCCCTCATGACAGCGGGACACGCCTCCTAACCCTCCACTATTTAGGAAGTCTCTCTTTCACATAGACTCACCGTTAGGAAGACTTTTGACACAAGAGATCCCAAACTTGGATCCACCTACCAACCATCATACTCATCGAGCCAATCACTTAATCAGACCATCAACTCTGATACTAATTATTTAGCACCGTGGGAAGTTACCACATATACACATATGTACTTTTTAACACTCATTTAAAAATTTGTTATAAAAAAATAAGTCTATGTTAATATAACAAATTTACAAGGCAAACTTTAATCGTAATACTATGGTGATATAACAAATTTTTATAATATCATTAATTATGTCTATTTGTGTCATTTCATTTATTACTAATGGAGATAAATAAAAAAAAATATATTATTATGTAAGTTGTTGTACATGTATAACTCTCTTTTTAAATTTAAGAATTCAATTTTTTATTATTTTAAAATATATGAATTTAGTTAAGGTGATCATGGGTTTAAGTTAAAGGTGTTAATTAAAAATGGTCTAACTTGACAAACTAGTTCGCAGTCTAGGTTAAGTTTGAAAATTTTTTTGACTAAAATCATTTTAAATAATATATTTTAAGTATATATTTTTTTTTTACAAAATATCTTTTATTAAAATAAATTTATTAGATATATTTATTTACTCAAATCTTATTATAAATATAACATCAAACTATTTTAAAATATTGAAAACTTATAACTAAAATTATTTAAATATAAAATCTAATAAAAAAATTAATAAAAAATATTGTATAATAAATAAAAAAAAAGTTAGAAAAGTATCATTAAACTATAGAAACAAAATAGATTTTAATAATATTATTAAAATTGATAAGGTCAATAAATAATGAAATACAAAAAAGAGAGAGACAAATTGAGATATGAAAGTAAGAAGGGAGAGGGAGAGAGGAAGAAAGGGTGAGTGAGTGAGAGAGAGAGAGAGAGAGAGAGAGAAATAGAAGGAGAAAGAGAGAGAGGGAGAGAGGGTGAGTGAGAGTGAGAGCAAGAAAGAGAAGGAGAAATAAAAAAAAAAATTGTCATAAATATGTTAATATTGCAAAAATGACTTGTATTGTACTAAGTATTCCAATAATAATCCACTTTAAAGATTGACTCTCGAATTTTGAACAAATATAGGAGTTCATACTAGATGAGATAGTTCAAGCTTTCTTGTGTACATGTAATTAGTTACACAGTTTTATAAAATGATAAAGGTAATTACTTTATAACATACAATCATTTTTCACAATAAAAAACATATCAACAAAAATAATTATCAAAATAGTTATCAAATATAATTGTTAAATTTGTATTTGAAAAAAAAAAAAAAAAAGGTCGACCCAAATAAGGTGAAGTTTGGACACCAATTTATGATACCAAATTTCATCTATATCTTTTTGTCTCAACCCGTTATAACTTGTAATCAATATTGAGTCGACTCATAATGAATAGGTAGTCCGTTTTACCAGCTACTTCAAACATTAAATGTATATTACTTACTTGTTTTTACTTTTTATTTTTGGTGAAGTTTTATATTTTTATTTAATATATATTTGTACGAATATACACCTGTTAAGAAAAAAATGTTGATAGATAAGTTGTAACAAACATATGTATTTACTTCACTGTCCTCTTATGTTTACTTTTTATTTTTTATATTTTATTTTTATTCTAATGCTGTAACTAACATAAATGTTGATAAGTTGATAAATGATGTTGTATTGCAAGTTGTAACATAATAAATAACGTGTATTTACATTAGTATCCTTATATTTATCTTAAAATGTGTAACATAACTACATGTAATATGCTGCGTTTTCAAAGCCTGAGTTGACCAGCCGTCAAGACCTTCAAAACCCGAGGTAGGCATTCTATGGGTCCGAGAAATCGCCCAAAACAGTACAGTATGTTTGAAAACTATTTCTCATAATCGGTCTTCAGAATAGATTCTCACTCAACATTTCTACGGTTAAAACTCCATATTCTTTTATTATTTAACTCTTTTCTCTCTCTTATTTTTAAGAAGAGAATTTATACTCACCTCTTTTAAAGTCTTCTTGAATAATTCTAATATTTCTTTTTAAAAAAGTGAAACTTATTTACATCCTTTATTTTATTCGATAAAGTGACAAGACTCTCTCTAATATTTTCTTTGATTTTGAATATACAACAAAAGAAAAAAAAATACGTGTTTGTTTCAAATTTCATTAAGTTGAAATTACATTTTCAGTGATGTTTTTTATTTTTAATATAAAATTTTAATGAAGGATAGTTTAGAAAAAGTATATTATTGTTTTTTAAAAATGTGATCAGTGAAATTAAACGATGTTATAACTAATTTTTTAGTTAACGTGAATTTGTTATTATTGTTCTTATATTTGAGACCTATCTTTTGGTTAACATATTAATGAAAATTAGAAGAGGTAGAATGTCATTTAGAAAAACCTAAAAAGATATTAGTACAAACATTTTTTTTAAAGGAAAATGCTGACAAGTGTTGACATTCGTTAAGGAATAAAAAATAAAAAGCTTTTATTGAAAAGTATAATTGCATATTCTTTTATATAATTTTATTACAATTTTCAATAAAAAATTCTAGGTTAAAATTTGGTCTCTTATAATATTTTTTTATTTCAATTTACTTTCACTTTAATTTTTTGTTTCAATTTGGTCCCTAATAATTTAAATTATTGCAATTTGGGACTTCCGTCCAAATGATTTAAACGGAGTTAACTGTTGGCCACGTGGATGCCACGTAGATGCACATATGGATGCCAAATTTCATGAATACACCTGGAAACGGAACGACCCGTTCTGAAACCAGAACGGCCCGTTCTGCTTGCACATGTTATGTGTTGATTTTGTAACTGGAACGGGTTGTTCCAAATGTAAATATAACACACCATGAGTGCATCAGAATGGGCCGTTCTGAAACTAGAACGGGCCGTTCTGGTTGCATGAAGTTGGCATTCTGGAACGGACCGTTCTGAATCCAGAACGTCCCTTCAGAACGGCCCGTTCCAAGTACAAAATTAACACACCAAGAGTACAACCAGAACGGGCCGTTCTGGTTCCAGGTGTATTCAAGAAATTTGGCATCTACCTACGCATCTATGTGGCATCTACGTGGCATCCACCTGGCATCCACGTGGCCAACAGTTAACTCCATTTGAATCATTTGGATGGAAGTCCCAAATTGCAATAATTTAAATTATTGAGGACCAAATTGAAACAAAAAATTAAAGTGGGACTAAATTGAAACAAAAAAATATTATAAGGGACCACATAAAGATTTTAACCAAAATTCTACTTAAAAGACTCACAATTGGTGTATCTTATACATATATCTTATATCCCTTTATTGATCCACATTGTCATATCATATCATATTTAAGCAACTATTATACATAACTCATTATACTTTCACTTTGGTGGTAAAATTTTAAACAACTCATAAGATATACTCTCACATGAATATATTCAAATACATCACCAACATGCTCACTAATTTTTAGTATAATTAATTTAAATAGTATTTCATTATATAGAATTATTTATTATTTATTTACTAATAAGCAATGCACGAATTAATGTTTATTTTATATACCTGAATTTTTATAATAAATATTTATGAGTATATACATTATATTACAATTAAAACTTATAGTTAAATATTTTTGAATATATAAATTATATTATATATTTATGTTGAATATTTATAAACTAAATTGTATTTTTTGTTCTTTGTAACCACCCGATATGACTCCTACATTTAATGGCATGTAAATAGCAGTGACAAAATAATTCAATATCTTAGAATTTTATATCTATAGATACAGGAATATATGTAATATATAGATACATTAATTCAATAAAAGTAAACTATACAATCTAAGTTGTCAGTCAAATATTTTTAATATATAAATTATATTATAGATTTATGTTAAATTGTACTTTTTGTTTAACCATTAGGGTTAATTTAGTGGTTGGGTGGGGAGGAGTTGAGATAGTTAGAAGCAAGTGGATCTAGGTTCAATTCTCATTATTGTGACCATCTTTATAATCTTTCTTATCTTTACCACAAAATTGTACTTTTTGTTTTTTGTAATGACCCGACTTAACCCTTACCTTTAATGACACATAAATAGCAACGAAAAAATAACTCAATATCTTATAATTATATATCTACATATACAATAATATATGTAACATAGATACATTAATTCAGTAAAAGTAAATTATACAACTTAAGTTGTCAATCAAACAACTCCTACTACCAACTAGTTACTTTAAGGTATCACAAAATATTAGCATCGTCAGTCTTAAACTAACCTCCAAAATAACTCTCCTAGAAACTTACCCCTACTTTGTTCTCCTAGCAAGTATGATCATCACAATTCTACATATAGAAACACGCAAGGGTAAGATAGATTTTAAAGAAAACAACATATATACAACACAAAACATCAACACACTAATATATATATATCAACACATCTTCATTGCACCTTTAACACTATCAACATATGACGTCACAACACAATCAATTTATATCAATATGAACAACTCAGGCTACCATAGCATAGTATTAACTCGAACATCTCTACATCAAGTTCTCAAATTTTTCATCACAATAACACAACATATACAACACAACACTACATGCGTCGTCATGCATTTTAACTAGAAGATCTCCTACAACACAAGGTAAGCAGTTTAAGTGGCTTGGCTCTACTGAACCAACAACAGAGGATGATCTTTTTGGGTTTGCTAGATCAACAACAAATTGAATATCAATTCACAATACAACAACTTGGTTTCTCAAATGTCACCACTTAAACAAGAAAATCTAGTACCACTATTAGGGTAGAACAACTGGATATAAGCCTACCACGATATTAGTTAGCTTAACTAAGCCTCCTATGAGATAGTCCATCGAATCCCCTCCAAATACTACACCCTTCTAATACTCTGTTAAAAACTAAGTTCCTGACTTCGTATTTTACTTGATGGGTCACTTGTAATCAATATAGCTCAACCTTACCCTTATTATTATGATTGCTTTATACTCGTGTGTCTCAACCTTGCCACACATGGTACCAACGTAAGGTCCTAAATGATACTCAACTGTCCCCTTCAAGGATCAACTTCCCAAGAAGAATTTTCAGCAAATTGGACTCTTAGAATACCACAACATAATATCCATATAATGAGATATGTAACTTTAAAAAAAATTTCTCTTCTAGCCCTAGGTTGATAAACATAGCTCAATAACACTATGCCTAAATGTCTAAATCATTCTCAACGTTTATCATCTCAACAACATAACAACTTCTTTCATATAACATTTCTAACACAACTACACCACCAACACACAACATACAACTCAACTTACTTTCAACTCTCAACCATTCATCATCTTTAATTACCATCATATATCAACATTAAGAAACTTAAAACATATTATAGATTAATCTACTATACTCATGTTAAATAATTCATCAACCAAATAGAATATTTTCATTCAACCATCAACGCTTGCCACACACTCAATGCCCAATGTCATCTAGGAAGGAAACTTTCTACCTCGCTCACACCTGGTGCTACACAACCTATGCTTGACGTGGATAAGGTAGAGGCTCTTGAGATCTTGCGCTTGGTGTGGCAAAGTGTCATGCCCAACCTTATTTAAGGCAAAAATTCTCTACTTGATTCACGACCGACATCATCATACACTACAAGAAAAATGTAAATTACCAACGGATACAAATCTGTCGAAAAATTTATATTTCACAGAAAAAAAAATCGTAAAAAAAATTATATTATTGATGAAATATTTCTGATGGATTTATATTTAATATATTAAAATTTAAATCCGTTGGATAATGGTTTATATCTAATATGTTAAAATATATCAATATTTTATTTTATTGTGTAATTTTATTCACTTTATGACAAAATTTTCTTAATTTATTTTATTATAATATACTTTATTTTTTGACTGAAAGATTTATTACTTCTTTATTCATTAAAGATGTCATAATTTAATTTAAAAGTCTAGTTTAATTTTTATTTTAATTTTTAACCCTTTTGATCTTGTATATACACATTGTGTGTTGGTAAGAGATGATCCAAATTAAGAGGAATGAGAGTAATTGCCATACAAAGTTTTTATTTTTTTTACTTAAACATATTTATGAAAGATAAATTTACTCTTATAAAAAAAATAGGCATTGTTCTCATAAAATATTTTTGTTTTAAATGAACATAAAAATTTAAAAGTATTTTGTTCTCTATAATGTTTTAGTATTTTTTAATAAAAATTAAATATATATTTTTAAAATATAATTTCAATACCTGAAACTCTAAAAAGTTGAAAAAATCATGATTAAAATATAGGATGACACAAAAGTATTTTGTTACGGTTACGCGGTAGCATAGACCAAAATTCAAGGAAAGTGCGTTATTAAAGGCACGTGTGTATTTGGACGGCAAAGCAAAATGACTCAGATATGCAGAGTCAATAGCGTGACGTCAAAAGGTGACGTTTCCCTTCTCTCAACTTCCTCTTACCATTCCATTCATTCATTGTCATCTATCACATTGTTCTCGCTATCACTACTCACACACATATATATACACCCACATGCACACACCATTCACCAATTCATCCATAACCTCCTCAACTCACACCTTGGTAGAAAATTAAACCACTTCATCACTCATATTAATGGATCATCTTGGAATTCAACCCTCTTCAACCAAGGTTGAAAGAAGGCTCGTAGAGAAAAACCGAAGAAACCAGATGAAGATCCTCTACAACAAACTCAACTCTCTTCTCCCTAGCTATAACCCCAAGGTTGCCTAATTTCCTTTAGTGGCATTATGTTTTGAAGAGTAGCTATAAATTTTGTATGTTATCATATGCTTTCTACGTTAGTATCTGATCATAAACCGTTATGAATGATGATAAATTTGTTGATTTTAATAATAATTGTTTTAACAATGATTTCTGATTGATTAATTGATAGTATAGTGTTAATGATTTGAGATGTGATGTTGATGATGATTTAGGAAGCATTACCACTGCCTGACCCGCATTACCACTGCCTGACCAAGTGGATGAGGCAATCAACTACATAAAGAGTTTGGAGGCGAAGGTGAAGGTGGAGCAGGAGAAGAAAGAGAGGTTGCAGGGAGTTAGGAAGAGATCTCGTGGTTGCTTCTCCAATTCATCCACTTCTAATAATTTAGCTGCAACGTTACCAAAATCTCCACAACTTGAGATTCACGAAGTTGGTTCCTCTCTGGAAGTTGTTCTCACTTGTGGGTTGGATTACCAATTCATTTTCCATGAAATCATTCGAATGCTGCATGAAGAGAACATTGATGTTAGAAGTGCCAATTTCTCACACACTGGAGACTCGCTGCTTTATGTTGTGCATGCAGAGGTATATATGCATCATCGATCATATTCATATGTTTAATTTGTTCTTCTTAGTTAAAATACACTATAACTCTATAATTTTAAAAAAGCTTAATTAATTGTTTATATATGCAGATTCCTCAATCTCTTCTTCAATTCGGAGCAACCAAAGTGAGTGAGAGATTGAAAAGGTTTGTGAATGGATCCTGCAGTGATGTGGAAACACAGCCTGAGTTGTGGGATTATGAAATTGGTACAGATGATATGTGGGGTTTCTAGATCTTACACTAATATGAAAGGATGCATGTATTTTTATTTTTGTATGATAAGCGGAAAATAATACTATTAGCTAATGTATAATTGACGAGTTTTAAGAGTATTTCTGGTCGGTGATATTTTCCTTACACAATGAGTTGTGTTTTTGACCGGGAATTAACTAAGAAAATATATGGTTTTTTTTTTCTTTTTTGGCTATGATTTGTAACTTTCAACATTAATTCGGAAGATAAGTTTTCTCTTTCATCAGATTTGATTAGTAGTACTACCTAACACAATATTAAGAGCTAGTTGGACGGTGGTCAGTTTCATTGAATTTGTTGTCAGGTTTTCAAACCACAGGACACGCTTATATATGTCTGGATTATCGTTTGGACTAATTAATGACGAATTTCACAAGCTTCTTCTAAAACTATCTTAGTATGAGATTCTATTTGATGTAAATAAGGAAATAAAAAATTGTTGGAAAATGCATTGAATTGAACCGAATGAAGATACTTGGATAGAATTAAATATTCTCTCATGATATATAACAAAACATCAATTAAGGCAGTCTTTTCTATCATATATAGGGTTTCTGTTCAACAAGGCCTTTCTTTGCAAGAAACAATAGGAAAACAAGGTAATTGTTCTAACTCAAGGCAGTCTTTCTCACCATATATTCATGGTTTGGCGGAATTGCAACCTATATCAACTCTTTTGCTTTTATATATATGAGAATATATATAAACTAAATATGTAGTAGTAAATTCTTTTTCTTTTAACACACATATATATATATATATACTCAAAATGTGTATATATAGGGTTATGTAATGGTTGATGGAAATATTTTTAGGTGTTGACAAAAAAATTGAAGTTGAAATTTTTAGTTGCACTGTCCTTTTAATATATAATGGAATTGAATTCTAAGCATATTTTCTTTAGAATGTGTTTGAATGATAGATTTCAATAAAGTAATTTAATATTTTTTAAAGAATTTTAAATAGAATGAAATATTTTATTTTGATGAAAAATTTATAAAGAGTTTAAAATTTAAGTATTTGTGAAATTTCGTAATGATGTATTTGGATTAAAAATTTATAAATTAAAGAGACTTGAAATTATTAAAATTTGAATTACTTTAATTTTAATTTCCATCATTTTTTAAATGTTTTGTTTGAACAAATCAATTTAAATTTCTTAAATTTGAAGTTCTTTTGGATATATTAATTTAATTTTCACCATGAATAAAATTGATTTTAAATATATATATATATATATATATATTAAGATTAAATTTTATAAAAAAAATAAATATTAGTTAATTTTTAAATATTTAATAATTTTAAAATTAATATTAGATAATATTTAATAATTAAAAATTATTGATATTTTTTATATCAAATTTGAAAGGGGTGAAGGAAGTAAGAGAAAAAAGAGAAAGAAAAAGAAAAAGAGAGAGAGAGAGAGAAGACATAATAGAAAAAGGGAGAGATAGATGGTGAGAAATAGGATAAAGAAAACAGATAAAAGTTAAAAAGAGAATAAAAAAAGAGAAATTCTATAGTACCCATATTATTTGAGAGGGTATCAAAAAAATAAATATGAAGAGTAAAACAAGGAGAGAGAGAGAGAGAGAGAAAAAGAGACATGAAAGAAGAGACAGAGAGAAAATATAATATGAGAGAAGAAAGAGTGAAAGACAAAATGAAACATAAGAAATAATAAAGAGAGATGAAAAATAAAGTGATAAAAGATACACAAGCGAGATAAAAAAAATTTCAAATTTCAAATTTTTACTTTTTTTTAGAATTAAAATTTTTTTATTTTAATTTTTTATGAATACTTAAATTTCAAATTCTTTATAAATATTTTATTTAAATAAAAATTACACCTTTTCAATACTATTTTGTTTAGAAATTTAAAAAGGAAATAGAGAAAACCCAAAGACTTAATTGTGTATTTTTTTATTTCATTGACCGATAAAGAAATACTGAAGAACACTATTTTGTTTAGAAATTCTGAAAAGGAAATAGAGAAAGCGCAGAGACTTAGTTGTGTATTTTTTTTTTATAATTTCATTGACCGATAAAGAAATACTGAAGAACTGTTGTATTAATATGTAAAAACATCATTTTCTGTACATAATCCACAGGAAAAAGTTGTCTTATATATATTGTACGGTCTCGGCTTATTTTCGACTGAGTCTCTCGGCTGAGCTCCGATGTGACTCAGAGACAGCTACTTTAGCCTTTTCGCCTCATAGGCTCAAGGCTGGAAGGCAAGTGTACTGTCTCGGCTTATTTCTGACTGAGTCTCTCGGCCGAGCTCCGATGAGTATACTGTCTCGGCTATTTTCCAAATTCTTTCCCTCAACGGGTTGTGATCCTGATCGGGATCCGACCTTACCCTCTCCGTGGTGATAGGCCGACCACGACCTCGGCCGACCCCCTCTCTCCAGATCACTCGGTCTACGCCCGAGTGATGTTTTCAGCGGGAACCAGCTTGGTCCCATATCCAGAATTCCCCAGTTTAGAGGACCCATTCGGCCAAGGCCCGATCAGTCCCTCGGAATGGAGAATCCTGACCAAGATCTTATCTATAATCCTCACATCCACCAAATATTTTCAAAATGATAACGGTTAAGGAAATTCCTACATTCTCGGGGCCCATGAGGCCCGTAAACGAGAAACTATAAGACTAAAAATCCTAGAGTTGTGATGGCAGATTACACTTTTGAATGCTCTGACTTTGAGGCTTGACCTAGGAAAAAACCCTAGTGCACCCCTTGGCCGGAACATATATATATATATATATATGTATATGTATATATATATATATATATATATATATATATATATATATATGTATGTATGTAGATTATTTTGACTGCTTTCTTTTTTGTTGGTTGAGTTAAATTTTGGTATTCCAAGTCATTTTTCTATTGGATTTGGTAATGAGAATTTCTATTTTTCAATTCTGGGTACTCAAATTCAATAATTAAAGAGATTTTCCAATATACTTTGGGGGGGGGGGGGGGGTGTTATAACTTTTATTTTCAAAAAAGACATATGTTAAGAGTCGTTAGTTTGCCAGAATAATTGGTTAGTTATTAGTTTGTTAGACCTAATTGTTAGTTCTTATTAGCTCTATTTATTATAACGTTATGACACTTCCTATGCATTTCGATTTTTACGATGTATGATAATAATATCTCTAAGTTTTATGATGTATGACTATATTATGTTGGTGTTACTTGTATATATTTTTTCAACCCTCCTCATCTGATAACTTTTATAACATACAGGAAATAACTTGCTAAAATCATTTTTATAAAAAAAAATAGGAGATGTTCGTCAACTAACTTGATAGAGATTTTTAGCACATGTCTACCTATTTTTAAGAAAAAACTATTTTCGTAAGTTATAATTTTTTTCTTTCTAAAAATGCATTTAATTAATTAAGGTGTAGCTTACTCAATATAATCATACTAAAAATATATAAACGAAGATAAGTTAGCAAATGTGTTATGACATTGACTAAGAGGTAGTTTTTCTATAGTAACCTTTATGGTAACATACATGTAGTGATGATGATAATCTTGAAAAATCTTTAATGATAACATATGTAGAGACTTCGAGGTAAAAATTAATGTCTGTTAATAGTTTATTTGAATATAAGTTTAGAATTATTTTTGAGAATTTTTTTATTGAAAACAACATCTTTTTATTTTTATAGAGAAATTATTAAAAATATTTCTAACTTATATCTAAACAAGTTTTAAATAAGAAATGTATAGAATGGATACCATAGAAAAGTTCCCTTATATAGAGAATAATTGATGGAAAGAGTTGTTACATTCATTGTCATATAAACAAAATGCATTAAGTGTCAAGTTTGTTAACCTCACAAATATCGGGTTAAGTATAACTATTATAAGTAATGTATTTATATAGATCAATTGTCGTTATTGAGAAAGCATGTTTTTAGAGCATATAAATTGGACTAGATTAAGGTAACTTGTAAAGTAAGATCCAATGTTTCTATTTAATTAATTAGGTTTTCTTCAAATATAGATATTCATTTATATTTTTATTAATATTCACTTATCAAAAACATTTTGGAAATTATAACTTTTTATATCATGTATAAATTATTATATAGGGATGATCAAATTACAATGGTGTAACTTTTACAACTATTGTATTGTTTAATAATAACAAAAAAGATACATATTAAAAGAGAAAATAAGAGGTATAAGGAGTATCCAACCCATACAAAGTCAAAATTGTTACAAAAAATATAGAATAAATCCTTTCTCCTAAAAAGTAAACCCTTTTTACTATATAATGAGAAAATAAGCAAATACCACCTATAAATCACTCATGCCAAAACATATTATTAACAAAAGCCCTCTAGATGTTAATTTCCTTTAAGAAGGCAAAGTCCTGGGTTAGAGCACCATTATGAAAAAATAGTAATTGAAATGGTGCTGCAATGTATGTAACCAAGACAAATATGAGAATAAGATGACTTTGAGCAAAGTTTCTTGATGAAATAACCCCCATTAAAACACATTGATTCCTATGTCTCCAAATGCACCAAGTAGTAGCACACCACCTTACCTGTTAGCTTTCTACCTTTAAATTAGTTATTATATAACCCGCAATATAGTTGAAGTGTTGTTCAATGTGTTAGGACAAGGGTAAGGGACAATTAATCCATGCATTCCATTGTTTCCACAACACTTACCAAGTGACATGTAAAGAAAAAATGTGAGGAAGATTTAGGTAGAATTTTGTAGAAAAGGCAAAGAATCTGTTAAGGATTCAATGCCAAATTTCCCCTTACAAAATTATATGTTGTTGTTATTCCTTTGTTAAATAGCCTCCATACAAACACAGAAAACTTAGGCAAGATTGGTAGATTCCATATCTATATAAAATTTTGCTCCACCTGAATCTATAACCTCTTAGAATGAAGAGCTCAGTATGCTAATTTTATAGTAAAAATCCCTGATTTTCTAGGCTTCCAGCACCGTGAGTTAGTCTCATTTTTTCTCAAAATTGAATTATAAAGAACATGTTGTAATGATTCTACTTGATTAAGCTCACTTTCAAACCAAGTTCTATGTCACCTTAATGTCAAAACCTAATTTCCATCAATCCATTGGCCAATATTGGCAATTGATTCCCATTTTTGTTTAGAGTTTAAAAACAACCTCAGTTGGGAAACTGCTAAACATTCCTCCCTAGCTTAATTGTCTGTCCAAAATTTAGTTTATTTCCTTTCCTCTAATCTCCACTCCACCAATTTATCAAACCATATTTCTTCATTGTCACCTCCACAAACCTTTAACGAGTCGCGCCACCACATATAGGCTTTGTTGTTTGCATTCCCTTCCTCCCAACCATAGATAAAGTTTTGTGTTTTCACCAAGATAGCTTTTTCTTGAGTTTATTTAATATAGACTTCCAAGCCTCCTTTTTTCTTGAGTCTGCATCAATGGGGATACCCAAATAGGTGAATGACTATTGTATCAATCTACAATTCAGTAAATGTGCATAGCTCTCCAGCAAATTGTTATCAACTCCAACAGCCCCAAAGCTACTTTTGAAAAAATTTACTTTCAAATCGAAAGCCATTTCCAAAACATCTAAGAATGCACCTTATAGTGATTACATTTCCTAATGTTGCCTTTGATGAAAATTGTATCGTCTACATATTGCAAGATGCAAACTTCAACATTATCCTTGCCCACCATCACTCCCGAAAATAACCTTTTTGTGGTAGCTTCCCTCATCAGAATAGTAAGACCATCTACCACTACATTAAAAAGGAAGGGAGCTAGTGTGTCTCCTTGCATAAACCCTTTTTGCATCCTAAACTCTTTTGACGGGCTTCCATTAACTAAAATTGAGACATAAGTTGACTTCAAGCAAGCCTTTATACATTATCCTTTTATTGTAGAACCCAATGTCTTTAACATGTACAAGAGGAAATCCCAACTTTCCAAGTCATACACCTTCTCATAGTCTACCTTAAAGAAGATACAACTTTTCTTTCTTTCTTTTTTCTTCATCTAGAGCCTCATTTGCCACTATTATGCTCTGTAGTAAGTTTGCCCTTCTTAGCTAATATTTTATATATACAACATACCAAAGAGATAAGCCTATAGTCTCCTAGAGATTAAGGGTCATCAACCTTTGGAATTAAAGTGATAAAGGTCAAGTTTGTACCCTTTGATAGTTTCCCATTAGCATGAAATTCCTTTATAAACTTTACAGTATACTCTTGCATAGTCTCCTAGAACACATTAAGAAATTTAAAATTAAAGTCATCTAGACCCAAGCTCTCGGTGCTGCCACATTCTCAAACAACCAATTTAATTTCATTTGCATCTATGGTAGCAGTTAAACTATTATTTTCTAAAACTAAAATTTGTTTGAACTACACTCATCCAAAAGAGGCCTTTCCTAAGGGTTTTCAAGGAATTTGTTTTGAAAGAAAAAATTTGCTTGGTGTTTTACCTCTTTTGAATCACCCACCTAACTTCCTTCAACAAATAAGCCCCTTAATGCATTTTTCTTCCACTGCTAGTTCCCTATTAGATGAAAAAATCTTGTATTTAAATATCTTCCTTTAACCATGGAATTATTGATTTTTGTGATAATATGGATTCATTACGAGTGACGACTTCCCAAAATTCCTATTGCAAGTCCCTCCTCAATTGAATCTCCCTCTTAGTAAGTCCCATTGTTTCTTCTTTTGTGTCCAAATCATTCATTTTTTCCACATAATCTTATTGTGATTAGTTTCTAGATTGTTGAACTTAGACAAATGCCATACTTTTAACTTTATCTTGAGCTATTTTAATTTCTCTTTAAGTACAAACACTTTCCTTCCTTGTACACTCAATGTATTCCATGTATATATATTCCACAAATGGCTAAAACACCTTATGTTATAACCAACAATCCAAAGATCAAAATGGTTTGGGGCCCCAACTGATATCTGAATTCCTTAATACAATTGGACAATGATCATAAATACTTTAATTCAATACAAATTGTGCACATGTTGGCCACTGGCTAATCCACCCTCTTGAGACCATGATCTTGTTGATCCTAGTCTTTATTGTCCCATTTGTCCTAAACCAAGTGAAACATCTTCCTATGAGTGGAATGTCTTCATTTTCAATGTTAGATATGAAATTATTAAATTTCCTAGTATCTACCACTTTGTAATTACCTTTATTTACTCTTTGTCTTTCTGTTGCATTCTTGACACTATTGAAATCCCCTTATATTCACCATAACTTTATGTTACTTCTATCTTCTTCTTTTTTCTTTTATCTCACCACACATACACCTTTTGAGCCGTTTTGCTTGGTGCATTCACCAATACAATTACTTTTATCTTCTTTTTTTTTTTCTTTTATCTCACCGCACATGCACCTTTTGAGCCGTTTTGCTTGGTGCATTCACCAATACAATTATGCTCCATGTATCTTTCCAATCACCCACAAACCCTAAGAAACTTGTGCCCATAAAGTGATCAATAAATTCAATTTTTTTCTTGCTCCACATACATAGTAAACCTCTTTTTATGTTCACTACAGGCACCATCCTCCAGTCTAGATCCTCTTCTCCCCCACCCCCAAACTACATACAGAACTTCTTAGATATCTCTGCCTTTTTTGTTTCATAAATACATATAGCATCAATTTCTTCTCTGATGATTATCTTTTGGATAATTTGCCTCTTAATATTCCATCCCAAACCTCTTACATTGAATGACATGATTTTCATTGATTAAAAAATGTACTGTTGGATATGATTGATCATTATTTGTCTCTCCTCTTGATCCCTTTCCTCTATTTGTGCAATTTTGTCAATCATTGATTTCTCATAACCATTGCAAGTCAAACCAAAAGATTTTCCAATTTCCCATAGTTTTTTTTGCCTCTAATACATCTTTCTTCAACCAAACAATACTATTGCAATTACTAACGTCATAGTTAGAAAAATAATTGTTAAAAGAATGGAGGGTTAACCTTACTTGTTTTCTCCTTTATGCAATTTTGATTTTTGAAGGCCCACATTTTCATTTAGCATACTTAGCGAATTCACGTCCTATAGCTTCGAAGCTTCAATCTCCAACACATCATAGCCATCGGTCAATAATTGGCCACTATCTCTATCCAAGAGGAGTTGGTTAAGCATTACCCTAATGATCCATTGCAACAACAAACTCCTTTTAAGTGTTGCTTGGAATACCTCCCTTTGCAAAGTGAATGGAGAAGTCCACCTTTGAGAGGGATTCATCATCCCCACCTTGTATTAAAGCAAAGAGTTTTCCATCATCACTGTAAGTTACCCCTTTAATTGGTGTCAACACTTTGGGAGTAGGGATCTGTTGAGTGACAAAACAAAGAGGTGGGTGTGTATGAGGCAAAAAGTGTGCATGCAAGGTCATGATGGAATCCTTATTATCCCTACTAGATATTGGGCCAAGTGTGTCAAGCTTGAATGTATGTGTTTTGGTGTTGTTTCATGATTTAGAGACATGTGACCCAAGATTAAAATCCCCATTTGCTTCTACAAGAGTTAGGTATTCCTCTACTTGTCATGTGCGTTCTTTAAGTGACACGTGATTGCTTTCACCTACCTTGAATCCATTCTCAATTGTAGCCTCTTTTAAAATACCTCTTTCTTGTAACAACTCTTGCACCGCCATACCTCGCATCCCATCTTTATACCTTTCCCCCCACTAGTTGCTCCCCAATGTTTCTTTCCAAAACCCTTTTGATGTCATCATATGTATCGATAGCCACAAAGTCTTTTATTTTCTTCATTAACTACTTGTCAAGGCTCATTTAAATTAGTGAAAAGAAGTATCAAATAATTTTTAAATTTTTTAAAATTTGCAATCTTGATTTATGCATTAAGAACTTTAAATTCAACGATTTTCATTGAAATTTAATGTAAAATATTAATTATTGAATAAAAAGTTTAAATAGATTTACTTTTAGAATAAATGAATCCTTCTTCATGTATAATAAATTTACAAATTTTCATGTTAAAGCCCAAATTAAAGATTATGCTAAAGAATATTAATTAAATATAAAATTATTCATACTTCAACTAACTTGAGCTTTTAGAAAAATAGTTAATGGACACTTTTTCTCTTTGGATGTTTCCAACGGACTTGCTTGTGTGCCACCAGCTTTTTCTTTTTTCACTTTGGATGTTTCAAAGTCCTTCGTATAGACGTCAAACTTGGTAGTATACTTACGTTTTCATGTTCAATCCCAAATTAAAGACTATGTCGAAGAATATTAATTAAATATAAAATTATTGATACTTCAACTAACTTGAGCTTTTAGAAAAATAATTAATGGACACTTTTGCTCTTTGGATCTTTCCAACAGACTTGCATGCGCGTCACTTTTTTCTTTTTTCTCTTTGGATGTTTCAAAGTCCTTCGTATAGACGTCAAATTTGGTAGTATACTTTTTTTTAACTTCAGTCCCCACACTAAGAATGCAAAACTATAGAATGTATTTGATACTAGAAAGTCTAGGAGGAAGACGCCACAATTTGTCTTACCTTGCATATAGAGAAGGCTATATATAGTTTGTATCTAGTGATCGAGAATAATTTTTATTTTAATAACGTGAGAACTATAAATCCAAATAATACACAATCACATATTGATGATTACTTAATTGTCAAATCCTTCAAGTATCACGTATATCTTTTGTCTTCTAAATAAATTTGGTTATTCAAGAGAATGAAGGTTTCACTAGCATTAATAGCTGTAATTAGACTTTTCACGGTGCTAAGATAAGTGCAACTCAAGTAATAATTAATCTCAATAATAACCATTGTATTAAAGAACATATCTTTTTTTTCTTTTTTTTACCTTGTTTCATCTTAATTAAGATGCTAATAATATGATATGATGGCTTAGGTATAACGTAAAAAATGATTCTACTTATTGATTGATTCAATGATCCGACAGATCAAAATTCAAAAAGTGTTCTAAAAAGAATTGGGTCACTTTAACTCGTCTAGTGAATCAATCGGGCCAATAAATTTAAGGTTCAAAATTTAATAAAATCTGCACATTAATTTTGTTTTTGTGATGTATGAATGAGTTGACCTTTCTAATCCCCTTTCAAAAAATTCTTGATGTTCTCAATGATAGTATAGTATATTGATGATAATGAACATGAATTATAAATAAAGTGTAATACATGAAATAAATTTATTACACAAAGAAGTATATTGATGATAACGAGCATGAATTATAAAGTGTAATACATGAAATAAATTTATTATACAAAGAAAATCGTCATAAAGGAGATATTAAACTAATTTCAGCTCATGAAAAACTGCTAACAACTCGACTTTAAAAATACTTGCTTGATCCAAACCACTGTAAGAGCCACTAATCCATACTTCTATTTGCACTGTCCTTTTAATTATTGATGATGGAAAATGAATTTTACACTTTAGCCAGACTTTTTTAATACCGTTTTGTTTAGAATTTGAAAAATTAAAAGAGAAAACGAATTAAGACTTGTGTACGTTTTATTTCATTGATCGAAAAAGAAATTCTTAAAAAGTGATGTTTTAAAAATATGAAAATATCGTTTTCTAGCTATTTATGATCCAGAGAGGAAAAGTTGTCTCACATGTATGTAGGTCATTTCGACTACTTTATTTTCTGTTTGTTGAGTATTTTCGTTATACTATTTTGGTTTCCAGAGTTACTTGTCTTTTGGATTTGGTAATATGAGTACTTCTTTTATATAATTCTAGGCAAATAATCACTTATATTTGTTTAAAAATCGACACATTTTCTCTTTGAATGTTTCCACCTACAGACTTGCGTGCCACTTTTTCTTTTCCCTTTGGATGTTTCAAAGTCCTTCGTAGTATGCTTTTTTACTTCATTCCCCACACTAAATTAACATGGAAATCTAGAATGTATTAGATACAAGAATATCTACAAGAATGATATATGAATGACACAATAAATTGCCTTAATTATGAGCAACGGATAAAAAAAATGAAAATTACCATGACAGCTATAGTTTGTATAGTAAGAATAATTTTCATCTGAAAAGTACCATAAACTATAAATCCAAATTATGTAATCATATGTGTAGATTGTTTGTTAAATTCTTCAAGTATAAAGTGACTAGCTACAACAAAATAAATTTGTAGGATATTTAATATTATTTTTAATGATAATAAAAATGGTTGCAATTTTTTTTTTATTCTTCATGCGAGTAAAGATTCTTATAATAATGTATAAATTTTTGTGACATTTTTTTTATGGATATTTAATTTTTTTTGTTATTGTCACTAAAAATTTAATAAATAATTCATAATTTATATACTTTTTTAATTATCTTATCTCTTGTCGATGTGAAACTTGTAAGATAAATGTTGTTTTCTTCTTATATATTCTTTAATTTCCTCATTTTTAGTCAATGTGGACTCAATTTTTTCTTTAAGAAATAATTCTTAACTTATATATACTCTTTAATTATATATCTTATCTCCTAAGATATGTGAGACTTATAAGATAAAAATTACAATCGATGTGCGACTTAGATTTTTCTCAATACACCCCTTCAAGTTTAACACTATTGAGTTTGATAATGGTTGGTAATTTGATACCAATTTAGAATAGTAAAATATGGATCTAACTCAACCCTACAAACTAACTTGTAAGGTGAGAGTTATCATCCACTTATATACTTTTTAATTTTTTTACTTTTAGTTAACATGAGATTTAAGTTTTTCTTAATAAATAATTATCATTAATAATAAATTTTGATATAATATAAATATATTTTTAATGATTATTATATATTATTATTAAATAATTAATCATTAATATTTTTATTACATAATAAAATAAAAATATTTAATTTACTATCATTAAATAATTATCAGTAATTATAAATTTTGTTGCAGTATGAATTCATTAATTTGTCTTCAAGTCTTCATAACTTTGGTATTCACAAGCCCTGCAGTAATATTTGACTTTTTAAATTCTTTTTACAATGCAAGATAAGTGCAGCTGATCATTCAATAGTCTCGATGACAATTTTATTAACAAACATAATTTCTTGCTTTGTTTATCCTTAATTTATTAAGATACCAAAATAGATGATGTTGCTTGAGAATTGTGAAACGTGAGGGAGAGAAACTCGAGAGGGTTTTCTTTTCTTTTTATGATTCTCCTTTCTATTTCTTCTTTTCTAACGTCAAACCTCATCCTTTTTCTATCTTTTTCTTAAATTTCTTGTTTTCATTGATCTAATAAATAGTGTTTGTCCAGCAAAAAATTACATCTTTCAAATACAAATTAGTAATAATTATCGATTTAAAAAAATTATATAGTTCATTTTAATTGAAAAAAAGTTGATAACTCTACTAACACTTCCACTTCATATAACTCTCGTAATTTACTTATAACACAACCACAAATATTTAACCACCTCATATAATATAAATAATGACGTAAATATATGAAATACACATCATAATAAAAACATGGTGTTACGGTGGAACTGGTTCCTCCTCATGTTTTTTTGTCCCAAAGATGTTGATGATGGTGCGTAGGGAGAATGACAGGTTTTGGTGCATCATGTTTGTGGGGACATTGAATGGGACTGCATTGAATTGGTTCAGTGGCCTCCAGATTGGTCTATTATTACTGATATTAACAAATTTTCACAATTATTTGTCTCCAAATTTACTAAAATAAAAAAAAAGCCACTAATGGTGGCCAATGTATTCGATGATGACGCTGACAAAAACGAGAGAGTGACATAAATGAACACAGATAAATTATAAAACATATTAAAAAAAATAAAATAATAAATAAATAAATTGTAAATAACTTAAAAATTACAAATTCTAATGGGTATCATAAATGTAAATAAATTAATTATAAATTTTGCACCGTAATAGTAATATTAAATATTCTATCTTTCTCTCTATATATTTTATGAGAACTAAATTTGGTGTGAAATCAACTATACCATTGGTTAACATAAAACAATTTTAACTTAGTTAGTTTACGTGCTTGATGATATAAACTAATTTTTTAATTAATGGAATTAAATTATAGAAAATATGATTTTTTTAGAATGTTTTAATATGAATTTTCTATTAGATTATTATTATTAGAGTAGGTGAGATTTAACATTCTTAAATTTGGTATCCAAAATATTTTTATTTTTATAAGAATCTTAATTTTGCACGTTTGATTTATCATATAAAACATAACATTTTTAGAAACACGATTTCTTATAAATGCTTTTTATACTTGTTTCTTACGAAATTATTTTAATGGGATAATGAGATAATCTAATATTCTTTTGAGTTAAAAAGGAATTTATAATACTAAAAATATTACATTACCTTAATTTGTTCAGTTATTACTTATTATAGTAATTTTTTATTTTAATTAACATTTACAAATATTTTTTAAAATATTTATGATCAGTTGAACATATATTTAATCATTATTGGGAATCATAATTCTTAAGGTTTATGATCTTATAATTATTCGAGCATGAAAAAAATTACCTTCTAACAAACACTCCTTAGAATTTAATGATCATTATGAATGAGAATGGGTTAGTCGAGCTAAGCTTTGAATATAATATATAGGTTGGGTCTATACTGCAAAATTAAAGTTTAAATCTAGTCTATTATTTATTTTAGCTTTTTCTTTATAGGTCTAGCCTGACCATTTTAAAATCTAGTCTCACCAATTATCATATTTAAAAATATATTTAAATTATTAATATTAATTAGGTTAATAAACTTAATTTTTAAAAATCAACAAAATTATTTTTAAAATATAATTTACTTAATATTGTTAAAATTTAAATTTTAAAAGAAATATAGAAGAAAATTAAATCATTTTCTATTGAAGAAACAATTCATGTGTAATCATGTATTGATGTACGATCATGCACAAGTCGTAAGCTTATAAACCTATAATGAAAAAAATAATTGTATAAAAAAAATATTTTAAATCATTGATAATTTATTTTTGCTTTATAAATTTGTTTGTTTATTTATATTTTTAAATATATGTATATATATATATATATTAATTTTTATTATATTATATAAATAATAGGTTAATCTATTAGGTCTAACAAGTTTTTCTATAAGCTTAAGCCAGACCTTTTTATATATGTAGGTTTTTTTAAAAGTCTAAACTTTGTCTTTTTATACAGGCTAACTTATTTTTATTCCTAATGGTCATCCATTGATAGTATAAATTATTACATAGTATGACACTCCTAAACTCTCGATCCTTGCCTTGAATGTGAAGTTGTGATTGGAGGCATTACTTTACTCTTATAGGGTGTGATGTACTAAGAAAAAATTATACTCAAGGTCGACTTAACATATTATTAGGTCTAAAATAAATCTTAAAGTGGGGTCTTTTTTAAATTAATAGTAATATCTTTTGATAAAAATAAAATATTTTAGAAATAATTTTTTTAAAAATATATTATATTTGTATATCTTTTAGAGATAGACCTGTACTAACATGGCTAAGGTAATTAACTAGCTCGACCAAAGACAAAAGACATAAAGATTACAAGTCAAATGACATAAGATCGACACATCATATCAAGTAGACGAGCTATGTCACCTAAAGACCTAGTCAAAGAGTATAAGGTACGATTATAACGCCCATACCACGAAGATCGTAACATCCATAGATAAGATCATCCTATCTCTAAAAAAGTACGTGCATTATAAATAAGGGATATCCACATCATCAAATACTAACTTAAACATCGAAGAATCATATCACAAAGTAGAGAAGAGTTGAAGACCTCGCCCAAGAAAGTCAGTATCAAGGATATTCTAGGTGAGAACATCTTGGCACCTACTAAGGGGTCGAAGTAGAACTTTCCTTCGGCCAAGCTAATGTTTCAACTTGAGGCCACAATAGAAGAGCAAAGACGACAAAGATCATAATGCACCTAGGATGGACGACGAGGCAACACTAAGGTAGTTGCTCGACCAAATTAAGCTCTTATGACAACAAAATACGGAGGCCTTGGAAGCCATGCACGTCCAACACCAGGCTAACCTCCAAGCATTATGCATCGAGAATAAGCGCATCCGAGCCCAACTTTCTCAACAACCTCCTCAGTCGAGTAATCACCTAGAGGAAGAACACCAATCCCCCTTATCGCCACCCACGCATCGCTCACTTGTGCCCACACATCGCTCAGTCCATGAAGTTACCCAAGAACCTACCCTATCTCACCCACGTTAGGCAGGAGTTCAACGACACCCCTTCGTCAATGGCATCATGGAAGTACCCCTCCCAGTAGGGTGGAAGCCCCTAAACATCGACCGTAATGACGGAGCCACCGACCCAGATGAACACATCGACGTGTACGTCACACAGATGAACCTGTACCCCAATTACAACGCCATCATCTGTTGAGTCTTCCCACCTCACTGAAAGGATCGACACTCAATTGGTACACCCAACTGCCACCAGGGTCCATCGATAACTTTGAGACCTTGGTGCAACGCTTCATAGCCCAATACACGACCAACCAACCTCACCACATCACCTTGGAAGCCCTCTCCAACCTGACACAAGGGAAAATGAGTCCCTAAGGAAATTCATGGAACGCTTCGCCAGCATCTCCATCAAGATCTGCAACTTCAACCTCAAGGTTGCTTTGCATTCCATGCTCATGGCCCTCAAGCCAAGACCATTCTTTGATAGCCTCTACTTTCGACCTCTTACTGACATGGATGAACTTCGTGCTCGAGTTGTTGGGTACATTCAAATGGAGGAACAGGACAAGTTCCAAGAAAAAGTCCACGGGAGATCACAAAGCAAACACAACTAGGGTTACAAGGACAAGTTGAGAGTCTCAAGTAAGACTCGGTTTAAGAAACCAAATATGAGTCTTATACTCCATTGAACGCACCCCGAGTTCATATCTTGGAAGAAGCTAGTAACGCGATTTTGATAACTCTACCACCACTGGGGCACAATTCTAGCAATGCCGACAAGTGCAATCATTGTCGCTATTAAAGGAAATTTGGCCATATGACCAAGGAGTGTTGGACACTTAGAAATCAAATTAAGGATCTCATCCAAGCAGGGCAACTCAACTAGTATGTCTAGCAATCTCAATCTCATCGAGGTGGCAACCACGGCCAGGAGTGAGGCCGCAAGCATGGCTGAGGCTCCCACTTGTGAACTGATCAACCCTCGAGCTCCTGGAAAAACACCAAAAATGTCGAGCCATAAGAAATAGAGTAAGACAACGAACACATCCCCTTTTGAGGAGTAATCAATACGATCGTAGGAGGGTTCGCAAAGGGTGGCACAACCAACTTGGCCCGCAAAAGACACTTGTAGAATATCAACAATGTCCACACCAACTCTGCAGGTCCTACCCAACACACTCTACCAATCACCTTCACAGATGATGACTGTCGCAACCCAAAAATTTCCGATCTCGCGACGTATGGTTTAGACATCCTTTTAAAAGTCTCATTAATTAAGGAATGCCCGGACACCAGACTAATCCTTAATTAATGGTTTTTGAAAATAGGTTCATGGAGTTGCCACCAATATTTTACTCAAAACATTGGAAAAAGAAAAGGTTTTTTAAAGATCCAACTATGGCCTTGATAACCAAAATTGGGTTCGGGGGTCGATTACGTGTAGGGAAGGTATTAAGCACCCCTACAGCGCCCTCAATTGGTACCCTATGATGAAGTTAACATTATAAAAATTAATAAATTAAATATTGAATCCCCTTTATTAATATTTATTTACATGCTTAAAATATAAATCATGCTTAAAATATAAATTAAGCGATTAACCCTAAAATATCTACATTATGATGTTTATTATAACAAAAAAGGAGATAAAGATAAGAAATAAAAGGAAGAGAAGAAGATTAGCTGAAATACCTCTTGAACAAGCTTTATTGAATCTTCAAATATGAAAAAGGTGCTTTGTGACGACCTTTCACACTACAGTATGCCTCACAAATCTCAAGAAATACAATAGGAGGGAGAGAGAATATATAGAGATGTGACACAAATCTCAAAAAATAAAATAGAAGGGAGAGAGATAGAGAATTTTCGTTCTCAAAGGAGTCTTATTCGAAATTTCTCTGGCCGCCCTGAGAACTGTGCCCAAAGCTTCAATTTATAGGAATCAAAAGGGGCCAGAACGGCCTGTTCCAGATTCGGAACGGCCCGTTCTGGCCCAATCATTATGGGCAAATTTCGTACCCTGGAACGGCTCGTTCTGAAAATGGAACGGCCCATTCCGGGGACCAGAACGACCCGTTCTGAAAACGAAACGGCCCGTTCCGGAGACTAGAACGGCCCGTTCTGAAATCAGAACAGCCGTTCTGGGGGTACAAAATTTAGGCCTTTGATGGGGTTTGGAACGGCCCGTTCTGGTCTGGAACGGCCGTTCCAACCTACAATTTTATGCCTTTTTAGGAGTCTCGAAACGGCCAGTTCCAATTCCAGAACGGCCCGTTTCGAACTTGGGAACGGCCCGTTCCGGGCTACTAAAACCACCCTTTTTGGCCTTTAGGCCTTCTGATGTCCAGTCTTGTTGTTTGCCTGCTTCGGAAGCTCCTTCCCTTCATAACGGAGGTCCATTTCTTTGTTTGTGTGCCCCCCGGACGAAATTGGGTGTTTACAATGACTACTGTAACGTTTATTTTTATAGTTCTTAAATTTAATACTAAATATGTATTTTTTATAAATTATTAACGCAATTATAACATTAATAATATTTTACATAAAGACAAAGAAGATTTTGTGAACTTATATACATGTAGTAGCTCATATTTATATCTCATACCATTATAAAATATTTACAATAACATACGTAATTACATACTATATATATATTCTCTATTTCTACTACCATATTTACATATTAGGTTGATGTAGGTTTACTATTGGGTTAGCGTGATTAGTTGGGGATAGATAGAAAGTAACCACTATTTGACCATCTATAATAATAGGAGTTTGCTGGGTTGGTGAAAATACAAAGGAAGATACTCCTATGCCCTGAAAGGTAACGACATTTGTAGTTGTGTCCATACCCCAACTCGTACCCAGAAAAACGATCGTGATAACGAAAGTGAAAGGGTCTGGTATGGTTGGCAGATCCATCTATTTTACATTATAATTAATTAAATTTTTAAACAAAGAAAAATAAGGAATGAGAACAATTATCCAATAGATATTAATAATTAAACAAAATGCATAGAAATATTTTTAATGAATACTAAATGAGTTATTAATCCTTCTTGATATAATAAAAATTTGAATAATGCTTGTAGTAACTAATCAAGATAAATGAGCATAAAAAATAACAAAAGATTATTTCATCTTAAGTTTTTTCTTTACTCATTTAAATCCTCATGGTCAAACATCTGACTACAAATTAATTCAAACTTTCATTCTAATGGTATAGATTAACATTTATCTTTATAATATATAAAGAAATAATAATAAAAATGAGCTTAGGATATTTTAACAAAACTATTTTATAGTTAGTAAAAATAATTAAGCTAAATAAGTTTGAATATTTTTAATTATTTAAAATATAATATAATATAGCTTTCAAAAATGGAATGTATTAAGGAATATTAATCCAGTAAATGACAGTGATAAATATCATAAAATAATTAAAGAACATAAATTAGGAATACTTTATTAATTATTAAGAGTAAAAAGTATCTTAGATAAAACAAGTAAAATGAGGTTAGGAATACTAAGTAAATACAGATAGATATAACATAAAATAAACAAATATAATAATATATAAAATTTAAAAGGATAAAGATCTCTTCCTCCTTATCTTAGTAGAAAAATGAAGTGACTTGGAAGTATCCTAAAATTGTATATTTCTTTCCTCTTTCTCTCTTTTCTTTCTTTTTCTCTCTTCCTTCTCAATGTTCTTTCTCTCTTTACATAAATTTTCTCCTTCTCTTTTTTATTTTATTTTAATTAATGGTCCCCTCCCCCTTGTTGGCCTATTTATAAGCAAATTTTTGCAATAATTATTATTAATTGCATTCTAATGATATATAATTTGATTACTATATAATTATATAGCTAATTACCATACAATAAATGCTTTGGATAAGCATTATCTATTTATATGTTTCAGCAAATATTTTCTATAAGATATTATTTTTATTATTATAATAATTATTATTATTATTAACGATTTCAATTATATATATATATATATATATATATATATCACGACGATTTCGATTATAGTTTTATATATATTACGAAATCTGCATTATAGTTTTATATATATCATACGCCGTTTTCGTAGAGCTGCAGTATTTTTTTTTTATTCCTTACAAAAATAATTAGAATAGTTAAAATTATTAAGACTAGATATTATTTAGATATATTTAATCTACTAAAAATAATAAATTGAAAATATTAAAATTTATCTTATAATTAAATTATTATAAAAATATTATAAATAGGATTTTAAAATTTTATAATACAATTAAATATTATATATGTAGATATTTCCATTTTTGTTTCCTGGGAATCTTGTGATAAAATTTTTAATATATTACAATTATGTAAAAACATTATATTTAATGTCTTATTTTAAAATATGATAGCTAGAAATTTATATTATTATTTTAAAAATGAAATAATAATAATAATAATAATAATAATAATAAATTGAGAATGATAAAATTATATGATATTATAATTAAACATTGTATTAAAAATTTGGAATGTTATAACTACATCGACATGAGCCCAAACCAGGATGACCCCATGGTTATTGCAATTGAGTTAGCCAACTAGGAGGTCTACAAAACTTTGATTGATCAAGGATGTTCGGCTGATGTGCTATATTGGCCAACATTCTTGAAGTTGGATAGCTCACATACTCTCATCTGACCATACATGGAGCCCCTAGTTAGTTTCATTGTAGAACGAGTCCACATGTGTGGCTATGTAGAGTTACTAACAACCTTTGGGTCACCCCCCAATGTGAGGAGAATAATGGTCAAGTACATGCTTGTTGAGGCCAGCACATCCTACAATATCATTATTGGTTGACCAATGCTAAATCAACTCAGAGCCTTTGTGTCAACCCCTCACTTGACGATGAAATTCTTGGGGAATGATGGACACATATCTCCATTAGAGCAAACTAGAAAATAACCCGGTGATGCTACGTGGAGAGCTTGAAAGTATCGTCTTAACGGTTGAGGCCCTACACCAGCATGACATAGGAGCTACTCAAACCTCCTCCATGGTAGCCCACATTGCTGGCATTAAGATCACTAAGCTCAACCCAAGGTCAGATGTCAACAATCATCGACCAAGCCCTATCGATGACCTCATGGAGTTCCAAATTGGTCAACTACCTGGATAATGTACAAAGATCAGTCGGCACCTTGACCCTACACTGTAAAACCAAATCATGGTCGAGATCACTAAAAATGTTGACCTCTTCACCTGGTCAAACATTGATATGCTTAAAATAGACCCTAACCTTGTTTGCCACAAGTTAGCAATCCATGAGTAGGCTAAGCCTGTGGCCCTGAAAAAAGAAAAATCGATGAAGAACAACGAGAAGTTGTAGCTATTTAAACTCGAAAGCTACTGGACGTCGAGTTCATCAGGGAAGTAAGATATACCACGTGGTTGGCCAACGTGGTAGTGGTCAAGAAAAACTCCAACAAGTGGTGCATGTGCATTGACTACACCGACCTTAACAAAGCTTTCCATAAAGACGCCTACCCGCTGTTGAGTATTGACAGGTTGGTCAATGGAGCATCAGGTCATGTCATTCTAAGTTTCCTTGACTCCTACTCTAGTTACAACCAAATCATGATGTACCTACTAGATGAAGAAAAAACAACGTTCATCACCAACCAGTCTAACTTCTGCTACCGTGTCATGCCATTCAACCTCAAAAATGCAAGAGCCATTTATCAAAGACTAATGGATAAAGTCTTTCATTAGTAGATCGGTAGAAACATGGAGGTCTATATAGATGACATGGTAGTCAAAACCACCTTGATCGAGTCTCACGTGGAAAACTTGGCCAAAGTGTTCAGACAAATCTGAAAGCAAAACATGAGGCTAAACCCCAAAAAGTGGGCCTTCAGAGTCCAAGGAGGGAAGTTCCTCAGGTTCATGATCACCCACAGAGGGATCGAGGCAAACCTCGATAAGTGCAATGCCTTGATAAACATGCAAAGACCCTAGTTCGTCAAAGATGTGCAAAGGTTGGCAGGCTAGTTAGCATCCCTCTTAGTCGATATCACACTTTGAGGAATTCATAATACATCATGCACCTTGAGAAGAAAATGACAGGGTCAATCTCTTGTCTAAGCTTGCCAGCACGAAACGACTAGGATAGCACAAAACCATCATCCAGGAAATGATTAGCTCACCCAGCTTCGAATCCAAGGCCATTTACGTTAACAAAGTAGAAGACAGAGAATAGATGACCAACATCTGGAACTACCTCCAAGACGGGACATTACCAAATTACAAAGCCGAAGCCAAACGAGTCAGGATCAAATCATCTCAGTTTGTCATTGAATCAGGATAACTCTTCAAGAGGAGCATCTCGGTCCCATTACTGAAATGTCTCACACAATCCCAAGCCAGATACGTGATTGAAGAAATCCACTTTGGCATATGTGGCATGCACTCTGGCGCACGTTCCATGGCAACATGAGTAATCTGAGTTGGATACTATTGGCCAACCTTGAAGTTGGATTGTAAAGACTTTGTGCAAAAGTGTAAAGCCTGATAGGAGTTCGGCAATACATATTGGCTCCACCCAGAAGCTCTCCACCAGATGTAGTCCCTATGGCCTATCGCGTAATGGGGAATGGACATTCTCGGCCCATTTCCCCCTACTAGGGGCCAACTTAAGTTCTTGATCATAACAGTCAATTACTTAACAAAGTGGATTAAAGCAAGTGCCCTGGCCAAGATCACCACACAAAATGTGTAGAAATTCACTTGAAAAAATGTGATATGTCGATATGGCCTACCACACACACTCGTCACCAACAACAGAAGGCAGTTTGTTGATAAAAAGTTTAAAGACTTTCTCTACGATCTTCACATCAAACACCATATCACCTTGGTGGAGCACCCCTAAACCAACGGTCAAGCTGAAGTTGCGAATAAGGTACTCCTCTAAGAGCTAAAGAAAAAATAGGGACAAGCCAAGGGGCAATGGGCAGACGAGTTACCTAATGTCTTATACGCATATCACTGCACCCTACAATCAATGACAAAAGAGACATCGTACAGGTTGACCTATGAATTCGATGCTATGATCCCTGTAAAGGTCGAAGAGTTGTCTCATCGATGAATCACTTTCAATGAATCACAAAATGACAAGAGATAATGTACAACCTCGATCTCCTAGACAAAATCAGGGAAGATGCCTGAGTTAAAGAAAAGACTTGTAAGCTCCGCACCTCTAGAAGGTATAACTCCAAGTTGAAACCATAAAGTTTTTGAGCAAGAGACCTCATCTGGTGACTCATAAGAGATACAAGGAAAAAATCCAAAGATAGGAAGTTTACAGCCAATTGGGAAGGACCTTTCCAAGAACCGAGGACTTGGAGAACGACATATATCGATTGTAAGAATTGAACGACAAAGCTCTTCAGTTAATCATTTGTAAAGCTCAGGTGGTGTACTCTTTTTCCTATTTCAATTTTTTTTCCCTAATAATGAAGGAGAGTTTGGGATGAGGAAGTTTTAATGAGGCACACTTCAAGACACTGACATAAATATAAGTTACTTCACTCGCACATAATCTTTATTCTAATTTCACCCATGGCAATTACATTTAAATATTTTTCAATACGTTTGCAATATACTGAACACTAGTTGTCATGCGGCTGAGCTCAAAGTTGCACGAACAATGATTGGTCGAGTTCGATACCAAAAACACAATCCCATATTGGGCCAAGTTTAAAGCCAGGTATGGAATTTCGCGCACATAGGTGCGAATGTCAAAATTGACAACTTGCATGGCCGAGTTCGAAGCCATATATGCAATTTTGCAAACAATTCAACTTAATTGGTCGAGTTTTAAGCCATAGCTGAGTTCAAAGCCATATATGCAATTTTGAAAACAAGCCAACTTACATGGCCAAGTTCAAAGCGATATATGCAATTTTTTGAATAAGTCAACTTGAATGGTCGCGTTCAAAGCCATATATGCAATTTTTTGAACAAGTCAAAACTAACAACTTATACAAAAGGCCGAGTTCAAAACCAAACGTGTAGAACTATCACAAAAATGCAAAACACCATGATGTTCAAGCATGAACCCCGCAATCACTATTGGCCGAATCTGAAGCCAAACTCTCCTTAAAATTATTCAAGTAAGTTTTTACTATGGATTCTACACTTAGCACTGAAAACGAGTAAAACATACAACTTACGCAAGTCAAAAACATTTACAAACTCAAAATATATAGATAAGTGCAAGTGTTCGTTACAAATTTAACAAGGCTAAAGAGTATACAATTCAGACAAAGAAAATACAAAAAAGACACCAATACAAAAAAAAAAGAGGCCTCTAGAAGTTCTCCTCACTTGTACTATTAGAAAGGTCATCTTCATTCATCAGCTTGCCATTTTGAACGTCCTTGTTGATGTCCAAAGCCGAGATATCACCCTCGAGAGCAACCACGTTCATTTGGCGAGCAGCTTTGTAGAAACCCCTCCTCAGCTCAACCACAATTAGGTGTTGGGTCTCCATGAGCTCCTTTTCCACATCCTTCTTTGCCGCACTTAGTACCTTTGAGTCCATCTTCAGATTGGCAATCTACTTAGCATTGGTGGAAAGGAGATCCTGGTTGCTCTAGTGCCTCTCCTCGACAGCCTTCAACTTCTCCTCCAAAGTCTTATCCGCTCCTCATACGAATGGACTTGAGTCCTTGAACCCTCCACCTCAAGCTCGACCGCCTTAACCTTCCCAAGAAGATCCCCAACCTTGGCAGCATAAGCCTCATTCACCTTATCAGATTTTTTTCTCCAAATTTTATGTACAGGTTCCACGTTGGATTAAATCAACCAATCATACTTCTCCATTTCATTTTTCAGATTGTTAAGCACTGGTGCTTGGAGAAGTAACGTTTCTAAAAAAATTTAGAACTTGACTTGCCACGTAGGATGAGTTCAATGGGGATTTCTTATAAGCACCATTGCTTATAACACTAGTACAAAAATGACTTTTAAAATCGGGGTTTTAAAATTAGTCATAAGGTAGCCGATTTTAAAAGTGACGCGGTGGTAATTTTGTAAATAATGGCATTACTTTTAAAATCGGCTACGTTATGACTGATTTTAAAAGTCTCTGACGCTACTTTTAAATTCGGCTCTTGAACAGCTGATTTTAAAAGTCTAGTTTTAAAATCGGCTCTTGAACAGCTGATTTTAAAAGTCTACTTTTAAAATCGGTTATTGTACATCCGATTTTAAAAGTAGCATCAGAGACTTAATCTATACTATCTCCGCTCCCATTCTCCCCCTAGCTCCATTCTCTACTCTTTGGCTTCAATAGTTCATATATTCTTCTTTTTACTCTTTCAAGCTCTCATCTGAAGTGTACAGCTTCTCATTTTCTCGGAAGAATACAACATCAAGGTAACATTCTCGTCTCATGTCTCTTATTTCGTTGTTGCTGGGCAAATTTTGAGTCTGAAATGGCCCCAGAACTGCTTGCAGTGCGGCCCGTTCTGCAAGCAGTACAAGTCGTTCTGCTTGCAGAACGGGTCGTTCTAGGGCCATTCCAGACTAAAGTTTTAGGCACTACAAGCAGTTTTAGAAAAATATCTGTATGCATTTGTTCGATGCACAAACCTCCTCCTGTAGACTTTAAACAATTATTAGATAAGTAAGTTGTTTTAAAAAAACTACTTTATTTTATTTATCATTACATTTTATTTTAAAATATAATAATGATGTCCTTTTATCATTAGGGCTATGGAAGGATACCATATACTTAAAGGTTCAAAGTTGAAGAAAAAAATGCTTTTGGTCTCTCTTAAAGTAAGTTATTTTAGTAATGATATTTTTTCTAAGGTATTTTCTTTTGAATTACCATTACTACTAAAATTGGTTTTTATATTATTTTTGTAGTCTCATAAGCAAAAAGGAAACTATGAGTGCGGATACTATGTAATGAAGGCAATGCATACTATTGTTGATTCATAAATAATATCTGGGTGGACTGAAGTACGTTTTAGAATTTTAAAATTTTTTATTTTAAGTTTTCATTTTATCATGTTTTAAGAGTTACTTCTAATTGTTCTAATTTTTCTTAACAGATATTTATAGATCGATCACCATTGTCGCTAGAAGATATAAACACCATTAGGGAGCAATGAGCTACATTTTTCATTGAAACATTGGCTAGCTATGAGATATGTTTATAGTTTTACTCATTTTGTAGTTTAGGATGCATCATAATTTGTAAGTTACTTTGATTATATATATGGTTGACATTTACCAACTCTTGTCATTTGTATGTAATTTGGTATATTAAAAACATATGAATTGTCTGGTATTTTATTAATTTGCAGGTTTGTTCAGGGATCCTCCTAAAATAAGTCAAATATTTTAAAAAAAAATTAACCACTTTTAACATCGGTCATGGCATGACCAATTTTAAAAGTCCCACTTTTTAAAATTGGCTCTTTTAAAATCGGTCAGAGAACCGATTTTAAAAGTAAAAAATCGATTTTAAAAGTATTTTTCCACTAGTGTAAGTAAGCTACACAACAAGCACCCCCAATTGGAGGTGCTCTAACATGCGATGTAAGAAATAGAGAGAGGAAAGGAGAAATACATACTTGAAATAGAGATAGATTTCTATGTAGTGACTCAGCCCCTCTAGTATTTATAAAAATATTTAATTTTTAATATTTTTTATTTTTTTTAAATTAAAGATAAAATCACTTAATATATATATATATATATTAAATTAGGTTATGACCATTATATATACTAGAAGGAAGAGGAAACAAACACTTCATGTCTCTAAATATTTTTAAAAATAAAATAATTAAAAAAAATATTTATTTTTTTCTTAAGAATTAAGGGTATAATTGTCCATAATTTTGGAGATGAAAATAAGTTACGGGAAGACGTATATTTCCCTTTATCTATTACTATAGATAATCAAACAACTATTTAACTATTTATCTTCCATTCATTTTCTCATCCTATTTTTTATGATATTCATAAAAAAAAAACATTTATTTTTATGAAAACTAGAGGAAAAAGAGACACGTGGTATCTCTCTTTAAAAGAAGAACAAAAGATGATAAGTTGTTATTTAAAATGTGAAAATTTTAGATACTACTAAATATCACGATCAAGTAAAAAATAAGAGATAAAATAAATAAATAATAGATAAATTAATTTAAAGTTAGTTATATTGCTAAATTATTTTGAAATTTGTTTACTCAAAAAAATGAGTATCTCCTTTATTAATTAATTATATATATATATATATATAGATATATATTCAATAATAAAAGTGAATTACACGATGAACAATTATCTTTCTTAATTTTTAATTGTATGTTGTGTGATAATTATTTTATTTTTTATTTATTTTCAATGATTAATTAATTTGGTAACAAAATTTACAGATAATTTTGACGGGAAAAAAGTAAAAATGAAATTGTTTATTAAAATAACAAAATTGTTATTCAAAAGTTGTGAAGTAACTCTTAATTATCATTTAATTGTGTGAACGTTTGAAATTTACCAACAATATATATAATATAAGGTAATTACAAATTTCACCTCATCAAAGTGTGTGAAATATCTAAACAAAATATTAAGATGACTAATTAAGATATTAAATTTAATATTTATATTAAATATCATCTGTTATCTTATACAAAAATATTTTTATAGATTTTTATTCAACAAATAAATATTTATCAATTAAAAAAATTGTGCTACAATATAAATTACTTATCATAAAAATAAAATATAATTTATATGTTTAAAAATATGTATCTATATAATTTTAAAATATAATTTATATATTAGAATGAAGTATTTATTTATCTATATAATTTATTATAAATTTTAATTATATATATATACAGTATTTTACATACTATAAAATACTAATTTATTAAAATGTCCAAACAACTATAGAATAAGATTTATTAAGAATTCTTCTAAAAAATAAGATTTATTAACATTTTACTAATATATCTTAATAGTTAGTTTAATTATCCAGAGAATAAAATATTATTAATTAAAATTTATAACTAAAAACACAATATTTAGATTTAATATATTAATTATCATGTTATCTATATAATTAATACTAAACATTTTCGACGAATGAAATTTCTGACGAATTCAATTTTTGACGGAATAATTCGTTGGAAACCTTCTGTCGAAAATCATGAAATTTCCGACAAGTCGAAAATCATGAAATTTCCGACAAATTAATATTTGTCGAAAAATTCAGTCAGAAATTTTGACATTTCCGAAAAATATAAATCTGTCGAAAATATTCCGTTGGTAATATTAATTTTTCTACAGATTTTTTTTCCATCAGAAAATAAATTTTTCTGACAGATTCATATTCGTCGAAAAATATCTATCAGAAATTTGTTATTTTTCTTGTAGTGTTAATCAATGTGTATATTAAAATAAAATAAAAATACTTATTTTAATAGATAAATTTTCAAAAAATACTTTCACATCGAATAAAAACAAGTTGATATATATGTTGATATATATCTATTAATGTATGATTGGTTTAACATCTAAAGTCATTGAATGCGTTAAACTTGATTTTCTCATTCACTAATTTTTGTGCTACTATCTTCCTCAAAATGTCATTTGGGTAGTTTGCCAAGTTATGCTTATTTTCTGAAAAATATCCTCAACGTGTGCTCACCGTTCCTCTTGCCTAAGAAGTTCGTAAATTTGGTTTGGCAATATATATCCTCCCCAAGAATGAGGCTGCTTTAGAAGGGAAAAAGTTTTAACTGATCAATTCAAACCACTTAGAGGTGTTAGGTATGCTCGTCTCTTATCCTTCTACATCTTTGTTCGTGTATGGAGTAATTTAAGGTATATATATAACATTAAATTTTTATATTAACTTCTCTAAAATACGTTGTTTAATTAATGTGTAAATTAATTTTGATTTATGAATAATTTTAATTTATTTTTTTTATTATCTTTTGTAAAGTGTTTATACAGAAAAGCTTATCTAAGCACATATTTCTAATCTTTGGTATTTTCATGGTGATCTTACCTGCTGGTTCACACCAGAAACTTACATGTTAAAATTATATTATTAACTCAATGAGTTGGTTTGGTGGTTAGGTATCATAGACTCACAAGTTGTGAGGATGATCTTTATAATGAAAATTCTAATTTTGATTGTTGTGAGGACGATCTTTATAGTGAAAAATCTAAGTTTGATTTTTGTCTGTGCGAATGCTCATCAAATAACAACTTTTGTGAACAAGATTAATCTCCAACTGAATATATCTTCGACAAGAAAAAAAAAAAAAAAAAACTTGAATCCACCTCTTTTTTCGAGAGTTTCAAACAAAAGGTTTGATGCAGCTGAATACTAGTTCGAAACAGAAGGTGAATAATAAAGAGAAATTATAGAAATTAATTATCACTATTTTATTTCTTACACATTTTTTCAGACCAAAATTGCTGAGTGATCGATTATTTAGAATCAGTTCCTATTTTTTCATTTTCAGTTTTAGGCTCATCTTCTCTAATAAGCACCCAACGTAATGTAACACACAGTACGCAACAATGGGTTGTTTTACACAATCACATAAGGGGGTCCTTACACTAATTATATCATTCATTCAACCTCTTACTTATTATAAACCATAACTTTATAAAATAAACATTAATAATGTATATAGGCTAAAATATTAATTAATTTTTAATATGATATCATCTCTACATATAAATTAGTATAATTATATTAAACGAGATTATTTTCTTATATCTATGTCCATATATTTAATATATTTTACAACATTTATTTATTAAAAAATTAATTATATTTAATAGACATTCATTTTGTGTATTGCACAAATTAAAAGATTAAATTAAAATTGAAATTATGCAGATACAAAAATTTGTTTTTCATTTTTTTCATAATTTTTTTATAAAAGATATAAATTGAAAAATATCAAAAAATTTAAAAACTGATATATAGATTAAATCTGAATGTGAAATTAATCTTTAATTTTGGTGTGATTAACATATTAAAATTAAAAATGTAACTAAAAATATTTGTGAGAAATGAAAATAAAATGATAACTAAAACATATTAAAAGATAATTAACATGTTTCCTTAGCATAAACTAATGAAATTGTAACGATTTAATGAGTGAATGATTTAACTCTAATATATTTAAACTATAAGAATTTTTTAAAAATATTTTTAATATAAAGACCTAATTAGAAACTTGTACTCTCTCCATTTTTTTTCATAGACATTTTCACACTATTTTTTTTTTCAATTTTTATCGTCATTTTTTTAAAATTAATGATTTATTGTTTTTTTTTTTTACTTTTTATAATTAATTTATTTTTATTGAACAATATATTTACTTATTTTCAATGTATTTATTTATTCTCCAACAACCTAAAGAATATAAAAGGAAAGTAAATAATAAATGCTTTTAAAAACTGAAATATCAATATTTTTTTAATTATTGTGCATAAATCTTAAACATAAAAAAAATGGAAGGAGTATAAGTTATAAGAACTTACACATTAATTTAACTAAAATTATATCAATAATAGTATTGGTGACTTGTACAAACATTACCTTTTTTTAACAATACAACAACTACCTTTTAATGTATAATAATTAGATTAATAATGGTATAGTTGGTGACTTGTACAAATCACGTTTTTTTTTTACAACAATTACTTTTTAATGTATAATAATTAACTTAAAGAAACGTTTGTTTTAAGGTATTATATTGCATTTGTTTGTTATAAGGATTCATATTGCATTTTTTGGAATGCAATTCTCAATAATATTTTAATGGAATATTATTTTAAAGTACTAGTAGACAATAAGGTAGTTTGTGCTTTCATAAAAAAAATATTTTAAAAAAAAGTGTCTCCATGAAAAAAAGAAATGAGTAGTTATTTTTTTTTTTTAAATGTTGTTTTTTTATACATATTTTTTCTTATTTCATTCTTAAATGATATATTGGTGGAAAAAAAATATAATACAACATGGTTATAAACTTTTTTCAAAAGGTTGACATGAATCCTTATATTTATATATATATATATATATATATATATATATATATATATATATATATATATATATATATATAAATTAGTGGAATCGTGTCTCTATATATATTATTTGAATATAAAAAATGAACCTAATTTAATACACGTATTACAATATAGAACAAAGAAATATAATTATATAGTGTATAGACGTTATATAATAATGATTGAAATAATTATAGAAAATATAGTAGTCTCAAAATAACAAAAGAGAAATATAATAGTCTCAAAAATAACTGTGTCTTTATAAATTTATTTTAAAAAATAAAAATAACATAAGATATTAAAAAGATAATGATGATAATTTTATTTAGTGAGAGCAGGCAATCATCCAACTATGGTTGTTATTAGAGAAGATAATATGTAATTAGTTACTAAAAGAGATTTTTTTATTTAAAATGACAAATAGAGGTAAAAATAAAATATTTAAAATGAAAATAAATAAATAAGTTATAAGATTAATGAGTCTTAAGAAAAGTAGAAACATAAAAAATAATATCTCCTTTATATATATAGTATAGATTGTTATAGATGTTTAAAAAACATGTTATGATTATGTTCTAACATTTCTTGATGAATATTTTAAAAAATTTAAATAAAAATAGAGTAAAATATATTTTTAATTCATCTAAAATTTCTCAAGTTTGATTTTAGTCCCTCTAAATATGTTTATCCTAGACTTTTTAATTTTAAAACGCACTACTTTTGATCTTTAAAATAATTTAAATAGCACTTTATAATAATTTTTAAATACTTTTAATGTATTGTAAAAGTCAACAAACGTTAAATATAGTGATTTATGATTATAATATAATGTAAAATTAGTACATAACTTTTTAAACACGCATTTTGAAAATTCAAAGTGATATATTTTCAAAATTAAAGAACTAAAATAGGATAAATGGATTTTAATAAAAACTAAAAACAAATTTCAATAATTTTAAAAGAAACTAAAATATGTTTTATAAAAAAAATAGAAAATAAAGGCACAAGTATGTTAAGATGTATTTTCTAATATTCCTATCAAAATAATATTTTTTCAGCCCTCACTATGAGAATAAGAAATGCATGCATGAAACATGCTAACATTCCTAAAAATAAACCTTACTTAAGAATATTCTTTCAATACTCTAATCTATATCTTTAATTTTCACTTTTTAATAGATCATTATACTCTTCAAACATAAAAATAAAATAATATATATATATATATTATTTTTAAATAATTACATACAATCTTTTAATATTCTATCTATGTATAATTATTAAAGGCACGAAGTACTTTGACCCTTCTAGTAACCATAAAAGTATTATGTTCCTATGTTTATATTTATGAGAATCTACTTATTCTAATTAAAAACGCCGCCTAAGTTATATCATTATGGTTTGTTGACGGTGTAACTTTCTCCCGCAGCAGTGTATACTAATTAAAACACGTCTTTTAATTAAACAAAAATCATGTTGTATATAAAATTAATTCTATAACATAACAATGATACAAAATCAATTCCCCAAACCCACATATAAACTTGTTTTAATTCATGTTAAGCCGTCAAAAATCACGTTAAAATACAGACTAATGATATTTTCACATTATTTTATTATACAATATAATTATGTCTGCTAAAAAATATATATCTAAAATAAAAATAAAATTTATTAAAATTTATTTTATCATATAAAGTTATTAATTTTTATTTTAAATGAATTTAACATTAAATAACTATTTTAAAGATGCGATTAACTTGTACAGTAATGTTATACCCCATATATAATATAGTGCCTATATTATATCACAAACAAGGCAAATAACTAGGTTGGTGGTTTATAAGTGGTATTGTAAAAATGCAAGACATGAGTTTTATTTTTCCTCAATCATTTTCCAGATCACAAATTTCTTTGTCACGTCATGTGATATAGATCGATTGTTATAAGAGATCAAAAGTGAAATTTAAAAACCATATTAAATTAAAATAAGTTAAATTATAATTTTTATTTTTTATCTTATTTATTATATTCATGTTGATTATTTAATCGTTAAAATATTTATTTTAATTTTTTATCTTTTATATTTGGATTAATTTATTTTTTTAAATAATAATATTTTTAATTTTATAACAATTTTAAATTAATTTTGACTAATTCAAAACGTGAAATTTATAATAATAGATTAAATTATATAAAAAATATAACATTCAGTTGACATTTAAATCCATAAAAATTATAAACATGATGAAATTCATGTTAAAATATATCTCATAAGCAACTAGAAAATAGTACAAAATTATAATTTTTAAAATTTTAATTACTTTTTAGATTTATTTTTATGCAATTTTTACCATGTCTATAATACATTTTTATTTGAACTTGAGATGCATTCAACAATTATTATAAGCAATGAGAAGAATTTCAAGTCTTAAATTAATCAAAAAATAATCTAAAATCATGTCTCCAAATTAAAAACAATCATTATTCTAAAATGATCAAATTGATCTAAATTTAAAAGATAAAAATTAAAATAAATATTTCAAAATATAAAAGATCAAAATGAATCTAACAATCAAAATATCAAATATCAAAATGAATCTAACAAATAAAATAAAAGACCAAAAGTATGATTTAATCATTGAAATAATTTGAAATAACTTTGAATTAAATAATTTGTTTTACTAAAATATTTTAAAAATGAACACATTTAAACATGATTCATTTCACTTCAAAATTAATTTTGTAAACCTAAATTCTTTAAAAAAAACAATTTTAGAAAAACTCAAAAGTAAGCTTATTAATTAACTCTTTCTTCTGTATTATATTATATATTAAAGGGAGTGAGCCTTGGCTAGAAGAACATAGAGAAACAATGGATGAATCAAACGAGAATGTATCATCTCAAGAAGTTATTACACAAGACAACATTCGAAGATCAGCAAATTATAAACCCAACATTTGGAAATACGACTTTCTGCAGTCACTTGCCAGTAAATATGATGTGAGATATTCATACTCCTATCCATATTTTTTTTTTCATTTACTTATTCGATTTATTTCAATAGATGAAAATCATGGATAATAGCTATTACTTTTTAGGTAATTGTAATTCAAACATTCAGTTCTTTTTTAGCTAATGTATTTGTGAACTGTTTGACTAAATAATGAAAAAATATATAGAAAGAATAAAAGGAAAGAAATGTAAATAAAAATACCAAAAAAAAAAAAGAAGAAGAAGAAGAAGAAGAGAGAAATGCAATATGATCTAAATGTATTTTATGTTTTTATTTTTTAGATTATAACTCAAGTTTAAGAGATGATAAAAGAAAGAGAGAGAAGGTAAAAAATAATTTGATTGAATTAAATAATTAATATAAAAGAAATAAACACTACAAAAAATTTGTTATATAGTGACACACACCTTATAATGACACTATACATGTCACTAAAAATTACTTTTACTCACACAATAATTATAATATATGTTGATATATTATTAAAAAGTGTAGGTATAGACTATAGTGACACACAAAATATATTGTTAAATCTTATTCAAAATTAACACTAAAATTGTGTATAACTATATGTCATATAGATATATAACTACATATTTATAGTAATATTTTTTATATTTTTGTATTTTACTATATGTAACATTTCTTATAGTAAAATAAAATCATCTTGTACATTCTCACTTTACACGTGCACACTAAATCGGGGGTACTACTCACTCTATTTTTTGACCACAGTCGTCTCTGTTGTTAGCACAACCATTGGATCCTGAACTCAAAGTTAATAAGAACATTGGATATAGCAAATTCAAATATATAAAGTTGTAAAAGATAAAATATTAAAAATTTAGAATATTTATCTATAATAAATTAATAAAAATTAAGAGTGTGAATTCAAATACATCAAATTATGAACAAATATAAAAATTTAGATTTATAAATAATTTTTTAAATTAAGGAGATACACTTACAACTCTCATCGTATATAAGATAGGTTCGCCACCGATTGATCGATTTATCTTTGTATTTTGACACTACTTACTTGATAGGTTCTAAAATGTGGACCTTGTTGGGATTAAGGTACCTATAAAAGGTACTTTGAGACTCGAGTTAATTTTGATTTAGGTATAATAAAAATGTATCAACAATAACCTTTATCTCCATCACACGTCACTTTATTTATAGTGACATTTTTTTTTTGACTTTAGTTCACAGTTACCTAATAGGTTATAGGTTCTGAAAGATGGATTATCTCTTAATTAATCTATCAGTAAATGTATTAACCTTTCTTAATCTTAAGCTATTTATTTGGACATCAGATCCTCAATTACCGAATACTTCAAAACTTGAGTGTTAGCGTTGCGATAGCCGAGTTCCTTGATATCATGATAAGCCTTTTAACTATCTCCCGTTTAAGTTGTCAATGGAGTTTCAATTTACCGAACCATTAGGTAACCTATAGACCTATAAGGTATACACTTTTTATAAGTGGAAAAAAAAAAAAAAAAAACTCAATTGAGGTATCATTATATTTCAACATACTCTATAAAAAAATTGAATATCATTATATTTTGACATACTCTATAAAAAAAATCCTAATTATATAAGTTGAATATATGTCACAAGACTTTTTTTATAAAAAAAAATGTTTTCAAATCTTAATCTAATATACCTCTTAATTAATATAATATTGTTAATGGGATAATATTTTCAATCTCTTTTTTTTTTTGTAATTATAAAACAAAAAATTATTAGTAATATCTATTTTAGATTTCTTTCTTGTTTAATTATTGAAAATATACCTTGCTATGACATCGATGACTTTGTGGCATGATTAAATTTGTATTCAGGAGGAAGAATATGTTATGCAGTTAAAGAAGCAGGTGATTGATGTAAAGGATCTTTTTGGTCAAGAGGTGGGTGATCTGCGAAAATTAGAGTTGGTTGATTGGATCCAAAAACTAGGCCTGGCTAACCACTTTCAAAAGGAAATCAATGACCTTCTCGAATCTATGTTCGTCTATGTCAAAAGTGGCAACAATAATCCTAGTACAGCACAACACATACATGTATTTGCCCTATGCTTCAGACTTCTGAGACAACAAGGATACACTGTTGATCCCGGTAACAAATTGATATAAACATATAAAATGATATGAACTTCTAATTTAACAGTTGGACTTACAAAATTCACATTTAATATAAAGTTATTGATTGGTATAATATTTAATAAAAGTTATACTGGTATTATTATAACCCTTTTCTCTCTCTATATATATATATAGGAGATCCGTTTACTCTAGGAGTAAATTTTCATGGATTTACTCTGTTCAATAACTCATGTTCTACATCAAATTTCAACGATTCAACAGTTGAATTTAAAGTTTTTAATGCATAGATCAAATTTGTAAATTTAAAAAAAATGAAAATTATTTGATACTTCATTTCATTAATTCAAATTGACGGATAATCATAAAATTATTTTATACATTGATTTGAATTAATGAAACAAAGTATCAAATGATTTTCAAACTTTATAGAAATTTGTAAATTTGATCTATGTATTAAGAACTTTAAATTCAACGGTTGGATCGTTGAAATATGATGTAGAACATGAGTTATTGAATGGAGTAAATCTAGGTATACTTACTCTTAGAATAAAGGGATCCCTCCACATATATATATCATATAAGAATCTGTTTACCTTACGAGTAAATTTATCTAAACTTATTCTATTTAATAACTCATTTTCTACATTAAATTTTAACTATCCAGCCATTAAATTTAAATTTCTTCATATATAAATTAAGTCTGCAAATTTTTTAAAAAAATTAGAAATCATTTATATATGATTTTCAACTATCCAACCATTAATGAAATGATTTTCAAATTTTTTAAAAATTTGTACACTTGATTTATGCATTAAAAACTTTAAATTTAACGGTTGTATCGTTAACATTTGATGTAGAACATGAGTTATTGAATGAAGTAAGTTTAGATAGATTTACTTAGAGTAAATGGATCTCTCGTTTATATATATATATATATATATATATATATATATATATATATATATATTGATTTGAATTTAATCAAACAAATTATCAAATAGTTTTCAAATTTTTTAAAAATTTGTAAATTTGATCTATGCATTAAAAAAATTTAATTCAATGATTGAATTGTTGAAATTTGATATAGAATACGAACTATTGAATGGATTAACTCTAAGTAGATTTACTCTTGAAGTGGATCACTCCTCTCTCTCTATATATATATATGTGTGTTTGTGTGTGTGTGTATATATATACATGTATATATGAAGAGGGTTATAATAACACACGTGTAACTTTTACTAAGTATTACACCGCTCAATAACTTTATATTAAATGTGAATTTTGTAAATCAAACCGTTAAATTGAAAGTTCTTTACTCTTAGATCATATATACAAAATTTTATATTAATCCAAGATGATTTGATACTTCATTTTTATAAAACAAAATTGACGTAATATATTGATTTTAAAATATACTAAAATATGAACACTTTGATTACCTTCAAGTTTTTGTTCAATTTTAACAAAATTTGATATACACATATAAAGTGGGTTCAAACGACACCGGTGTAACTTTTACTAAGTGTTACACCGCTTAATAACTTTATATTAAATGTGAATTTTGAAAATCCAACCGTTAGATTGAAAGTTCATATCTCTTAGATCATACATGTCAAATTTTATATTAATCTAAGATGATTTGATACTTAATTCTCATAAAATAAAATTGACATAATATAGACATTTCAAAATATACTAAAATATGAACGCTTTGATTACCTTCAAGTTGTTGTTCAATTTTAACAAAATTTGACATATATGATCTAAGAGATATGAACTTTCAATCTAACGGTTGGATTTTTAAAATTTACATTCAATATAAAGTTATTGAGCGGTGTAACACTTAGTAAAAGTTATACCAGTATCGTTTGAACCCTCCTATATATATATATATATAAATTGCTAACATACTCTCACCTTAATTTAAGTTGGAGTACATTACCAACTTACACTAAAATTTTTGGACCGAAAATCCAATCAACTTTTTTTCTTTAATAAACTTATTTGAAGGATATTTTAGTAATTTATTATTTATTCATTTTTAAATAATAAAAAACTCATTTACCAACTCACTCTCTTTCTTCCTCCATCCATTTATCTATCTTCTCTCATTTTTTAGAATGATTGTTCTTCTTCCATTGATGTAGAGGTGAAAGAATGAGTTGACATGAGAGAGAAATGGGTGAATCAAAGAGGAGAGAGAGAATGAGTTGACACAAGAGAGAAATGAGTGAGTCATGGAGAGGAGAAAGAATGAGTTGACCGGAGAGAGAAATGAGTGAATGAAGAGGAGAGAGAATGAGCTAGCACAAGAGAGAAATGAGTGAGTCATGGAGAGGAGAGAGAGAAAGAGTGGGTAAGAGAGAGAAATGAATTATATTTTTTAAAAAGAAATAAGTGATAAATTATTATAGCATCCCTCAATTAAGTTTATTAAAATAAAAGAGTTGATTGATTTTTTGGTCCAAAACTTTTGGTATAGGTGTCTAATATACTTCAACTAAAATGAAGGTGGGAGTATGTTAACAATTCCCTATATATATGTATAAAGGAGGGATTTATTTACTTTAAGAGTAAGTCTTAGTAGACTTACTCCACTTAAAAAGTTGTGTTCTACATCAAATTTGAATAATCTAATTGTTGAATTAAAATTTTTTAATGCATAGATCAAGTCTACAAACTTTTAAAACATAGAAAACAATTTGATACTTTGTTTCATCAATTCAAATCAACAATAAAATATTTCTATAATTATCCGTCAATTTGAATTCATGAAATAAAGTATCTAATTGTTTTCAAATTTTTTAAAAATTTTCAAACTTAATCTATACATTAAAAACTTTTAATTTAACAGTTAAATTTTTAAAATTAAATGTAAAACATAAGTTATTGAGTAAAATAAGTTTAAATAGACTTACTTTTAGAGTAAGTAAATCCTTGTTCGTATATATTTATGTGTGTGCGTGTGTGTTGAATTTGGTCATTCAGAAAAATTATTAAATAATTCAAGAATATTATAATTATTACTAAGCTTTTACATTATATGTAACTCAACATTATTAATTCTATCTAATATATTTGAGAAAGCTTAATTTTCACATGACATGTAATTGAATATTATTTTTTTTCTTATAAATTGAAAATTTTGAATGCATATCACGTAGAAATTGGTCAAGACATTAAACACGTATTGGCTTTACATTATCAAATAATTTCTCGATCATTATCAGACATCTTTCATGTAGAGATTGATCAAGACACTAAACACGTGTTGACTTTACATTATCGAATAATTTATCGATCATTATCATACATCTTTTGAGATAACTAATACTACTAGAATTTCTCTTATTATATGCGACTTTTCCTGTGAATTTTTCATAAAAATTCGTAGGAAATGTTGTTCCTACAAATTTTTCTGCGAAATTTTATCTGCAGGTAATATTTTTGTGGATAATATATTTTTGCAAATTTTAAAATTCGCAGGAAATTTTTTTGAGAAATTTCTTGCAAAAAAAATTGCAGGAAAGTTTTCTGCAAAAAAAAAAATTGCAAGAAAATTCATAGGAAAATTTCCTGCGAATTTTTTCGCAAGAAATTCTGTAGGAATATCTTTTACGAAAAAAATTAAAGAAATTACTATAAATTCTATCAATAATTTTTCACTTTCAAATGCTCACAATAAATTCATCCAAAACATTTGTTTTCATGCCTCCAACATGTGATACAATCTTTTAAATTCTAAGATTGTAGATTATAAGTCTAACACTCAACCATACAAATCAACTTGTAAGGTAAGTGTTGCCCCAACTTATATACTCTTTAATTGTTTTTTTTAATCGATGTGGAACTTGAAGTTTTTTTTAAATATTAAACTTATAAATTTAAATATTTTTATTTTTTTCCTTTGGATTAAAATTTGCAGAAAAATCCGCAGGAAAAGTTATCTGCAAAATTTTTCTACCATTTAGTAAACATTACTTGCGAATTTATTTTTGCAAGAAAATCTGCAAGAAACAAAATAAAATTCTTACAATATTTTTTGCAAATTTTTACCATGGAAAAAAATTTCTATGATTATTAAAATTGTAGCAAAATTTGTAAGAAATATTTGTAAATTATTTTTCGCAAAAAATTTCTGCGAATATTTTTTTCAGGAAAATTCACAAAAAAATTCTACAAATATTTTTTTGCAAGAAAATGACATTTTTTTAGTAGTGTAACTTTTTGGTTAATCATTTTTGGAACTCAGATATACTAAGCAGCATTTTAGATGGAAATGGTGAAATGATAATGAGGAAAAGCTCATGTGCTAGCCAAGCTAAAGATGTTATGGAGCTTCTTGAGGCCACGCATTTGGGCTTAGAAGGAGAAAAAATCTTGGGTGAGGTCAAAAGTTGTGCAATAAATTTTCTCAAGAAGGTTTGCTCTCCTAGTTCCATCAACATCAACAAACTCTCTAATCCAAGTGTTGAAAGGATGGTCCATGCATTGGAGCTTCCATCCCATTGGAGGGTACCATGGTTTGAGGTTAAATGGCACGTCAAGCAATACGAAAAGGAGATACAAATTGACCCTATATTACTTGAATTGGCTAAACTAAATTTCAACATGATTCAGGCCAAACATCAAATGGAGATCAAGGAACTATCTAGGTATATATTTTGAACCACCAAAAAAATTATGGCGAAAAATTATAAGGTTACTAATTAAATATTAATTAGATTTTTAATTTATTTTGTCATTTAGGTGGTGGGAGAACCTTGGCATAAAAGAAAGCTTGAGCTTTGCAAGAAATAGATTGGTTGAAAGCTTCATGTGTGCAATAGGAGTTGCTTTTGAGACTAATTATAAATTAGTCAGGAAATGGCTCACTAAAGTGGTTATTTTTGTACTAGTGATCGATGATGTTTATGATATACATGCCTCATTTGAAGAGTTGAAGTTGTTCACAATGGCATTTGAGAGGTTTGTTTATTTCCAATTTAGAGCAAGATTCCTAATACATACATATATGTGCACACACATATATAAATAAATAGATAGATAGATAGGTAAAGAGAGACGGAGAGAGAGGAAGGGAGGGAGAGAGAGTAAGGGATGGAGGGATGAGGGATCCACTTAATTTAAAAGTAATTCTTGATAGACTTACTCCATCCAATAATTCATATTCTTATTGCATGCGAAAAGTGCTTAAGATAAGCATACCTTATCCTAGTACTAACAATGGACAAAGTCCAGATATCAAACCTAAAAAGTTAAGTTTAAGTAATTACCAACTTAATCGTGACTTTTAGTAGGTTGAATAAACTGAGATTAATTCAGAGAGAGTATTAATTTATAAATTACAAACAAGACTAGAAAGTTGTTATTAAAATATAGAGATTAAAGTCCTAGAGTTGTGACTTATTATTCCTAATCTCCCGAAGATAAAATTCATGAATTAACGAGTAATATCATCAATTATACTTATGAAATTGTTAAGAATCCTATGGTTTCAAGAAGTTAATAGTCTTTATCTTAAGAAAAATTCAAATTGATCGATAAAGTTTTATTCTAAAAATAAAGCTTATGTGCGTAGAAGCATATTAAATAATTAACTCAATTGAAAATTATGAAAATAATTTGATCATGCCAATTTTGCAATAATTCAACTATTTTAAGATTTCGTTAACTAAAAGAGATTGATCATACAATTTTCAATTAACTAAAATAAGAATTGGAAACATTAAAATAAAGAACAATTATATCACAACCCTAGAATGAAAGAACTAGTAACACATGTTGCTAAAACCCATTAAACAAAGGAAAAGAATTGACTATAATTAGAAGAATCCTTCTCTGAGAGTTTGACCTCTAGCCTCTTATTGAACCTCAATAATGAATACAAGAGAGAAAAGAAAATATAGTTAAAACTAGAGAAAAATTAGAAATTAGATGCTTCACAATGTGTCTGGACATCCTTTCAATGGACAAGGTGTGCTTATTTAGCTAAGCACAACATGATTGTGCTTCACAACATAAGAAGGAGACATGAGTGTGCTTCAAGAGTAGAAGGACATGTTTGTTTGCATTTTGAAGGAAGCAAGGTCATGCATATTAATAAATACAACCATGCTTATCATGGTCGTGCATTTGGGTGTGCTTCAATTGAAGCACAGTTGTGCACAATTGTACATACCTTCATACTTCAATTTTGCTCCATTTTGTCCTTTAATTGAGCAAATTTCATTCTTTTTGTAATTTTTTTTTGTTTGTTGCGCGTTTAATAAAAAAAGTGAAGTATTGCGAAAATATTATCAATAAAATAAGGCAAAACATCAATGAATATCATATCAAAATGTAACATTTTGATGGTTTAATAGTTTTACATCAAATTTCAAATATTCAACCGATAAATTAAAAGTTTTTAATGCATATATTAAGTTTATTTTTTTTTTAAATTAAAAAATTATATGATAATTCATTATTTAGATTAAAATCAATGTATAAAATATTTTTTTATGATTATTTATCAATTTGAATTAATGAAAGTAAGTATCAAATAGTTTTCAAGTTTTTTTTACAAATTTGTAAATTGGATTTATTATGTATATTGAATTATGTGATATTATACTCAAGATTATGGATATATGAATATGTTTGGATACAAGTTAAAAGTGCTTTTGAGAACATCTTTACTAAAAATAAAGAGTATTTTCAAATAAGAGAAACTTTCAAAAGTACTTTTAGACCTATATCCAAACAAGTATTATATCAAATTTCACATGATTTAAATTTTTCTAGATAAGTTATTTAAAAATAGATATTTATACATATTTTAAATATTATATTATACATTGAAGAAAAAAAAATTATGTGATGAATTACTAAATAATTTTTAAACTTACATTTAATGTCGACCATTATATTTGATAGTATTATACTTATGATCATATATATCAAATTTTAAATGATTAAAATTCTTGTAGATATATATTTAATAATAGATACTTACATGTATTTTAAATATCATTTTATACGTAAAAATAAAGGAGATATAATTTAGACTTTTGTATGTGATTAGCATTATTATGGTCTTGCTTATATATATGTTCCGTACCAATTATTTTGAAGAGTTTCAATGTTTCAATGTGTCATTATACACAGATGGGACGACAATGATCTTGAAGAACTTCCTGAGTTCATGAGAATTTGCATCCAAGCACTTAAAGACGTCACAAATGAAATCGCTTACGAAATTGGTGGAGAAAATAACTTTCACTTGGTGTTGCCTTACCTAAAGAAAGTGGTACTTTTACTAATTATTATAACCCTGTTCTCTTTGTCTTTTCAAACTAAAATCAATGTAAAAATCATTTTAAAAAAAGGAATAAAATGAACCGATGGTTAACTTGGTTAACTAAAACTTCTCGTTTTAATTTTCCAGTGGATCAACTTTTGCAAAGCATTACACGTGGAAGCAAAGTGGTCCAATGAGGGATATATTCCATCGTTGCAAGAATATCTAAGCAATGCTTGGATTTCATCTTCGGGGCCAATAATTCTACTCCATTCATATTTTGCTACAATCAATCAAGTAAGGGGTGCAATGATAGACGATTTTCTACACACTAATGAAGATTTGATCTACAATGTATCTCTAGTAATTCGACTGTGCAATGATTTGGGGACCACAATGGTAATTTTTTTTGTCTCATATATGCATTTAATTTTGTTGTAAGTTATTTCCTTTGCATATAGAATATTGAGTGTTAATGTAGAATCAAATATGAAACAGGCTGAAAGAGAGAGAGGTGATAATGCTTCATCGATCGTGTGCTACATGCATGAGAGAGATGTTTCAGAGGAAAAAGCAAGAAAGCATATACAAGACATCATAAACAAAGCATGGACAAAGATAAATGGACATTGCTTCACTCGAGTGGAGCCATTTCTTACTCAAGCTATGAATGCAGCACGTGTGGCCCATGCCCTTTATCAAAATGGTGATGGGTTTGGTATCCAAGACCGAGATATCAAAACACATATTTTATCACTAGTTGTTGAATCCCTTTAGAACTTTATCACAATATACAATACTTTCCCTTTCGTTCTTGTGACAATAATGTAAACTAAATGCATACAATATTTGTTTCTTATACAAGTAAATAGACATTACATATTTATTGTAAGATTTTAATTTATACATTTTATCTTCCATATCACATTGTGAATAAACTGATACAAAATTCATTCAGCTTAACCATAGATCTCAAGTATGATTACTTTCAGTGGAGCATATTTGTAATATATATATATATATATAATATCACTATAAACATGTGACATTTATCATACAATTTATTTACTAATAATGTATAGTTTAGTCTAACAAATGATTTATGAACTACCATTTATCTATACAAGTAAAATTAATTGTATAATAATATTAAATATTATATATGATCAACTTTTTGTTATTAATATGAAAATTTTCAACAACAATAACATTTATATACAAATCCTCGTGCATTTAATCCAATCTCCACTGTTAAGCATATATGATCAGCATAAATATGATTAATTGTATTCATTAATATATTTTAGGTTTTTAATTAAGGGATCAACTTATTCTAAAATTAACTTTGGGTAGAATTATTTCACTTTATAACTCATAATCTCACCATTAAAATTTAAAGATTTAACTGTCAAATTAAAAGTTTTTATAGTATTGATGAACTCTACAATTTTTTACAAATTAGAAAATTATTTAAAATTTGTTCCATTAAATCAAATGGATGTATATTAATACAAACATATTATATGCTAATTTGAATTTATATGACAAAATATCATATATTTTTAATTTTTTATTAAAAATAATAAATTTGATCTATTTATTTAAAAAAATTAATTTAATAATTAAAATGTTGAAATTTATTGTAAATTATGAGTTATAAGTGAAGTAATTATAACTAGAGTTACTCTTAAAATAAGTAAATCTCTCCTCTTTAATTAAATGTAATACATGTTTATCAAATGTATGATTCATATGTAAAATATTAAAATTACATTATAAGTGATTAAGTAAATTATAGTATTTTAAACAATCAATATTAAAAGTAGATTAGTGATTTGAAAAGTGAGAGTAATATTAAAAGCAATAAAAATAATTGTACATAGTATATTAAAAATTATTCTTCATTAACAAACCAATTAAGAACATTATTCTTCTTTAATTTTTAATTTTAATTACATAAACACTACCTTTGCTTTCTATTTATAAATAATTGTATAAAATAATAAAAATTATTTTTAATCATTTTCATTATTCTTCTCGGGAATTTCAGTTTGTCTGTTGGATTTCTGTCACCCCAAACATATCTCCCATCCTCCAAGCTGATGTTATGAGTATTCAATTTCTGTGTTTAGTTTGTTTTTTCGTCGTTGTCTTTCCTCGTGTACCCAAAATATGAAATACTTACCACACTTTAAAGACTTCGGTGGGAGCCCTTGTCTTGAAACATTTTAGCCTTACCAGAGTTGTAAGGTTGAGCTTTGTTATATGGTTATGGTTTGCATAGAGAATCTCATATGGTCAAGAATCAAGATTTTGTACATTTGCCCATCCTCCAACTATACACAAAAGATTGTAATTGGAGTTGCCATCATATTATGACCTCACAACTTCTTGTACCAGAGGCCAAATTAATATTTGCCACTGACACCAACTATAAAATTGGGCCTGACAAGTGGTTAAGTTATTTATTTGTTGTACCTAACTGTACAAAGGAAAATGAGCAAGGCTACATTTGTCTACAAAGGAATCATGTTTAATCATGTGATGGCTGTTTCAAATACCTTTATATTGTGTATTGATGCATTGATGGCATCCTAGTAAGTAAAGGATAGATGTTTGGCTTATTTCCTCCATGTTGCTATTTATGGCTTTTGTCGTCTTTGTTGTAGCATACTTGCTGATATAATGGTACATGTTGAATTGGCTGTCTTTGGAGATAAATAAATACAGAAACATGTTATATAATATGAATTATGAGTGGAAATGAAAACAAAGTGTAAGCTGAAAGAAAGGTATATGATTGATTATGATTTATGAAGATATTTCTGTCACAGAATGAGCATAAGCCCACGTTCAAACTAAAAATGAGTACTTGATGATTCATCTTTTTCATAATCTTCAATGCACCATTGCAACCTACAAGATCCAACTCAATTAGTAGATTATTAAGCTCTTTAAGCATATTATGAAGAATTTGATTCCTATTCATTGAAAGATAAAACTCATTTCAATTACTTCTAACAATTAACTTCTTACTATCAGTTAGGGATATCTTTGGTGCAAACTAAATGAATACACCATTGTGTTCTCTAGATAGCTCTTCCAGTTCCTCATTGAGTTTTACCATCAAATATGGAATCTATCCAAAGCAGAATATCCACTGCAATCTCTACATTATTTGTGTAAATAAAATATCATTTGTATGAAATAATACTGCTCAAAATATAAAGAGAAATTACAGAATAATAATTTTCTTTTAAATAAGGTATAAGATTTTGAATTTTATATATGCCATAAAATTTTAAAATTTGGTGTCCCAGTAGAGCGTCCTTTGGCCTGAGAACTTTGATTCATGTTTCATACTTCTTCATACAGATATTCACCTCAGACCCATGAACAGTAAATGGAAACGAGGGAAATCTAGAAGTTTAAGCAGAGTTTATTGATAAAATTAGAACAAATACCTAATCAAAGTTCTGAATACAATATAGATTCCCATCTCAACAACAAATAATTTACGAATCACAGTTGGTGCTCTGATTCATATTGAAATTCACTTGACCTAAAAAATGGAAATGAGAACTGTCTTCAAAACTAACAGAGAACTGACTGATAGCATTAGAATAAGATTGCTAGCTCATAGTTCTGAACGCTACATAAATTCACATCTCAACAATCAGTAATTTAAGCTGAAGGATACCAGACTTTGAAATAGACATCCAAGTCAACAAGACAATGCTTCCCATTCAAGGGTTTCACCAGCAAACATGGGAACGATGTCTCCAAATGGAAACGATAGAAAATCAGGTACTTTCCAAGGAGCTTTCCTCAGTTTAATCTGTAACTTGTTTCTGGGGAGGCCATAGAAGTCAGGTCCATTAAAGCTTGTAAAAGCCTCCAGCTTATCAAGTGCACCAGCCTAAAATTGCAACAATTTCAAAAAACAAATTAAGATTAAACTCCAGACACTTTTAGAAGGATGCGTGCAAAATATGATATATGATAATTGTTAAATATGCATACAATTTTTATTAAATTTAGACAATTATTAAATATATCTTATGTTTCAAAACTTTGTTTTTGGCCACAAAAATACTTGGTCAAGAGTTAACTTTATTTTAGGATATAATTGTTTAATATTAGATATTTTTAATATTTTTTCTTTGTTGAGATTGACACACTCTGAGCGGGACGAATTCACTTAAAACATCCAATAGATCTTTTTGAGCGAGCTAAGTTAGAGACTACACCTGGGAGATTAAGCTAGCTTGCTTAAGCGAGTAGAGTGTGCTCACTCTGAGCAAGTGAAATTCACTTAGTGACCAGGACCTAGCTTAAAGCAAGTCATGTCAGAGAGAATCCCCTAGAGATGGTGCTAGCTCACTTAAAGAGATCATGTTGCTCACTTTGAGCGAGTGAAATAGCAACCACGAGTGCTTCGAGCAAATCATGTCAAAGACCCCTCTAGAAGGATCGAACAAGCTCGCTTAAGTGAGTTACATGAACACTCTAAGCAAGCGTACACAATAAAAAAACCCATTCAAAATGTTATAAATTAGGATTTTTAGGAGGTCTTTGTATTGTACTTTCTAATTGAATGATTAACCCCCTTCTGAAACCTACCCAAATGCACGTTAGCTAAATGAAGACATAAATACCAAGATTGGCATATTATATTACAAATAGTACAATGTAAGTGTTACCTCTTCAAAAACTTTGGCATATAGTGGCAGAGCAACCGGGGAGTTGTATATGCCAGCACATCCACAGGCACATTCCTTTTTAAGCCTATCATGTGGAGCACTATCAGTTCCAAGGAAAAATCGTTTACTTCCACTAGTGACAGCCGAAACAATAGCCTGTCCTAAATAAGAAACAAACAAAAGGAGTTCAAGGTAAGATGACCAAGACATTTACAGTTGGTAACAATTGTCAACATGATGATCCTTGTCCCTAGTGACATTTCCTCAACTTAGGAATTAATACAGTATATAGTCTGAAACCCTTAATGGTACTTTGTACTAGCACATTCTGCAGCTAAATTAAAATTTATAAAAGTATAAAGCTGTTTCTTCAAAGACAATTTAGTGCACTGCAAAACATAATTATCTTTTCCCATGCAAATCAAATTGTCAAAGATACATTTTAATCTCTGTAAATATTGAAATATGTAAAGCTAGAAATAAGGGATCTTCTTTGACTTTCTTTCTTTGTATCCTTAAATTAATTGTATTCTTCATTACTTGATTATAAATAAAGCCTAATGTGTGGGGGTAAGACACGAACTTTTTGTAAACCATATACAAATCAATCAAGAATCTAAGTAATTTACTGAAGACAGTGTAACACCAAAGAAAATTATATGAATAAACAAAAGTTACATACTATGGATCTCTCTTTTGAGCACTGGAAGACAGTAATTGTGAGGCTGTAAGCCACCTTGGAATAAAGCATTACGATTCAGAAGAAGATGCTGTGGCGTAACAGTTGCTGCTACGTAACCTTACAAATAAAGCAAATCATGAGAATAATTTTAAAACTAAATAGTACAAATACAATGATAAATTAGCTTTTCCATGTAATTTATTACATTACCTTCTTTGCAAGACTCTACAAATTTAACAGCATCTGCAGTAGTAATATGCTCCATCACAACCTTCAGCTGTGGAAGCCTTTGAACTAAAGGCTCTAAAATTGTTTCAATAAAGACCTTTTCCCGATCAAAAATATCAACGGTTGAATTTGTAACCTCTCCATGAACCTGACATGTATAGTAATTCACAGATAAGAAAGTATAATGCAAACTTCTAAGTTTTACATATTAAACAAAGGATAGACATAAAGAAGGAAACATGCCACTAGGCAGCACTTGACTGCCACAAGCACCAGTCAGCTCATAATTAAGTGTTGAAGTGTTAGTAGATGTTTTCATAGTGAACATGCTCCAAAATTGTTGTCCAACATTGTACGAGCATTTTATTAAATGGCATAAAATAATTCATGAAAATGTGACTATCAGAACTGATTTGAATTAAGAAGGCAAGCATGGCAGCAAATACATTCTTATGCATCAGTATAAGAACATTAAACTTAGACACACACATGCGGGCACAAAATTTTGGGTGGGGAGAGAAAACATAAAGAAATAAACAAAACTAAAACCACAAATAGAAATAAAAACAAATAAGTTACCAGTAATGGTAAATTTTGCTCAGCCATCTCCTCAAGAACAGGAAGACAATTTCCGAAAAGATCTGTAACACCATCTTGGGAGTTTGTTGTAGCACCGGCAGGATACAACTTCACACCATAAACAAGTCCACTTTTTTCTGTCAATGCAAGTAGCATAATCAAGTAGTGTACTATGATTAATAGAGGGGGTGGGGGGAAATAAGCCAGATGAGCACGGAGGGTGTAACTGTAATCTGACCAAATGACAAATGAACATTGACTGTCATGGCCTCATGTGCCATGGGAAAGACATTTCTTAAAGGCTGATGATTAAAAGGTAAAATAAGATAACAGAAACTTCATTTTAACCAGATTCAGAACAAAACTTGCATCTATAAAAATAGACAGAAATTAAACTTACTGGTACAGTTAAAAATTTAATAACTTTTCTCTCTTCATATTTCATAGGTACTATTTTTAAAATTTGTGCACCCCATTGATTAGACTCACTTGCAAGTTTAATCTCATCAGGAGTAGTCATGTCTGTGAGGTAAAGTGTCATGAGAGGAGTGAAGTTGCTATCTTTAGGTATTGCTTTCAAAATGGACTCTCGATAAGTGATAGCAGCAGCCGTGGAAGTGATGGGTGGTTTCAAATTTGGCATCACTATAGCCCTTCCAAAATGCTTTGCACTGTGAGATCAATAATTATGAATCAGAACTCTCCTGAATTTAAGTAGGAATGCAATAAACAAAATGGACGCCAAACTATACAAAGATGCAATGTGCAAGCCTTTCTCACATTGGCCTCACAAAAGATTAGGAAATAGTAGAGTATCAACAATAACAATAATCTTATCCCACTATGTGAAGTCAGCTACATGGATCACAATGCCATTAGGTTCAGTTATAAACCAAATTTTTAAGGATATTATTCACCATGCAATCCCTCCTAATAATTTCCTACAATTTCTTTATTGGTCTCCCTCCACCCCTCTTCATGGGGCTAAAAGTTATGCAATCTACTCTCTCCTCACCAATGCCTCTAGTGGCCTTTGCATGTGTCCAAACTGCCCACGGCCCACCCGACAACACAACACCTGCAACATGTAAGACGGTTGAGATCGCATTTATAGCAGACTCCACAACATGAATGTGTCGTGATTCCATTTCTGCTGGAATCTGCAATGTGACAGCATTATAGCTTCATGATAGCCACCATTTGATAACATTGCTTGTATCTTGTGTGTGAAAGCAATAATTTTGCTATCATTTTGTAATATTGATCCTAGATATAAACTTAGAAACTTGTGATATGACATCTCTAATTTTTCTTCTTATTTCTTACTAAAATTGCAATGCATAACTCCTAAAATAGAAGAGAATCACTGAGTTTTTTTTTTTATTGCAAGTAAAATGACCTCTGAGGGAGGACAGCTTCAAGAAGGGAACCATCACGGAGGTGAAGATGCCAATCATCAGGCTGTGTAATAGTGAGCTCCATCCTTATGCTGATCAACCTTTTTTATTAGAACCTTAAGACCTATAACAGAAGGTTAACAAAACAAAATAAGCACCAGAATCAGTGAGAGAGAGCAAGAGGTGACAAATGATCTCACCCTCCAGATAAGGGGAGTCATGATATACTATATTATAGTCCAACCCAATATATTTCAAAACCTTCAGGTTGGCTTTCTCAATTTCCTTAAATTATTTTGGACAAAACAAACTAAACCAGACAACCTCAAATAAATCCAGATTAATTCAGTTCGGGTTATCAAATTCTCTACAACATTTAAAATAAAGAATGAGACCCAAAAGAAACTCAAACAACATTCATAACATGGAAAATTAAGGGTAACAACAGCAAATAGTCAAATAAATCCTGTATGGTTGTAAAAAAACAGCCAAATACATGGTGCAAAGCTGTAATAATAAAGTGCTCATCAAATCCATTACTTAAAAATTGATAATCTCTCTTATTGGTTCAATAACCCACGAGATTGTTTGAACATATGATAAATGGAAAGAGTTTTGAGAGGACTTGGCAACGAAGGAAATACAAAGGAAGGATGTGAGAATACATTTTGGCGGGATTTTTGTGGTGGGGTTGCGAAACTGTGAAAAAGTGAAGGGGGCATCATGCTGAGAAGGAGGGATACAGCCATTTGGTATTGCGGGACTTTTGAATTGGTTTTGGGCAAATTCGCAAATTGCTTATACATGTTGTAGGACTCGCATTAAATAGAGGAGGGGCAAGCTACAGTAAACAAACCTGCAGATGATTAATGACTATGGATGCATTATTTTCTTTTGAACGTGCCATATTTATCAATTTTAATGCTTTTTGGTGAATAAGATTTGTTCAATGTGTATTGTCTCTTGGATACATCATGTGTTCAAGCTAAATGATATTAATGAAATTTGTTTTTTGTCTTTCAAAAAAAAAAATACCAAGAAAATAACCAACATAAGTAATTTCAAAACTCAAATTCTTCCTAAAATAAACTGTAGATACAATAAGGCAACAGATACAATGCAGCACACTTATATAACAAACAAGTATATGGTGCTCAGAGAAGATCACACACACAAACTATGATTCTTTATCATGAAATTTTCCATCAGCTTAACTGACTCAACTTGGGGTCAGTGTTTGGTAATGGTATATATGTCCATGATGACCAATATTTTAGACAGTACTGGGTGATTTAAAATTAGAACCAAATAAGGCACATAAGATAATCTGGCTAACTTCTGAAATCTAATTATAAGGTTCATATGTTGGTGTCTTTAAATTTAAGTATGTAAACTTTATGATGTAGTTGGGTGGCAATTGACAACTTGATCATTTGATGTATTGGTTTATTGCTGAAGTAGTTAATTTCAGGAAACAAATTTAGCTGTAATGTATAGTAACTATTGGATTTTCCCTCTGATATGCTGTATCTGTCATACATACAATTTTCAGCATTTGATAATGGTCTAAAACTTCCATTTTCTTGCTTATAGTGGGAGGTAAGTTCCCCGAAAGTGCACTAAAAGAGGAGCAGGTTCAGACATACCAGGAAGATGAAAGGCAACGCATGCATAGGACTCTGGATGAATATCTCCGTATCTGTCTACAGATAGGGGTAACTATTGCAATTCTATATGAATATGTATTTAGAAATTTATTTAATTTTGCACTAATAACTTTCTGATACATGTGCAGTGCGGGCAGAGAAACTGCAAATTGAAATGGATAGCATTGAAAAAGGAATTTTAGAACTTGGCTCCCAGCATGGCATCCGAAAGCTTGTTATGGGGGCAGCATCTGATAAGTTCTATAATAGGTAAGAAGCCAAAAGTTCTATAATAGGTAAGAAGCCAAATACCCCCGGGTCCCAAACCACATTATTGTTTACAGAAAATTTGATGATGAAATTGTAAAAAGTATTGAAGATGGTATATTAGTATTTCGTGAGGAATAAGATAAATAAATTGCTATATATCCGTGGATGACCACAGTGGCGAAACTTCTGAGCAAAGCATGATATAGCTTTTCTGTTTTCGATTACTAGTTCAGTGACTTTCTAAGCTCTGGAGCTGAATCTATATCTCTCCACTATGATTCTATTGTTTGCAAGGGTTGCATGCATGGAGCAATCATATGACTCACATATTCCTTTCCAATCCATATCCACATCCTCGCACAGAGAATATCACACTCTACAAATGTTACGCTGTCTGGGAATCATTTTAGATTTGCAATGAAAAAACCAAAAATGTGTTCTCAATTAGGTTTGCAAATTCAAAACGAAGAATAAAAAATCCACTTATTCTAAGAATATTTTCAGGCAAAACGCTCTCGTGATTTCAAACAAAAACATAGACTGAGAATATAAGGAAGAAAAAAAAAACGCGAGATTCACACGACAGAGAAATTGCGGAACAGAGAACGCGTGCGCTTAATCTGATAGAGTTTGGAGAGTGAGAATCAGTGAAGGTGAGTTACTCGTAAAGTGATGCGATCGTTGACACGAGAAGGAAGACTTCACTTCACTTCCGATGCAGGTTTTCTGAATATTTTGTCGTAACCTTCTTTGAATTTTCGGATTTTTTCTTGTTCAGTCGCGAGCACACGGAACCCAGCCACCAGCCACCGCCGGCTTCGTCACCACTCACCGCTCTCAGACTCGCTCACACCAAGTGATGGTCACTTGCTGTGCTAATCCTACGGTCCAAACGCAAGAGATCCTGTTCCCCACTAGATCCTGGTTTTGGGCTTTAGAAAGAATAAAAAAAAAGCCCAACCCGTTAAAACATATATTATCTATAACTCGTGCAGTCGTGTTGTGCGTGGCGTATTAATTAATGATTATATTCTTTAGGGAGAGATTAGAGTTACTTTGCTGAATAATTCAGAATATACATTGAATTTCAAAGTATATATTGAATTTCAACTATTAAATTAAATTAATCAAATTTATAAAATTTTACATTACATCAATTTAATTTAATGGTTATTTAATAAGATGAGGATTGAATTTAAATCTTCATCTTTCTATTTTTACTCCTTCTCTCAATGAGGAGGCTTATTTAAGTAATTTTATATTATATATTAATTTGAATATATGTATATATATATATATAGGAATTGACTCAAGTGAAAATACTTGTTAAAATGAGAATATGATAATAACTGATAATGATCCTTAAATTAAAATAAATGGCTTAAATTAAAAGATGTTATTATGTACTGTTATCATCCTAATTTTTTTTGTTATTGTTGTCCTTGTCCTTGTTATTGGAACTCTCACAATCACCACTTCCATCACATCTCTACTACATCACCACCAAGGGATTTTAGGTGAATTAAAATAAATGGCTTAAGTAATTTTTTTGTTATTGAATTTTAGGTGATTTTGGGTGAAACTTAGTTATGCATAAGTGCATAACTAATGTTGCGCTGAGCGTGCCTTCATAGCGTTGGGCATGATTTCAACCAAGGGATTTTGTCTTGTTCTTGCCAGCATGAAAAAAGAGAATTATCTCAAATTGAAATCATGTCAAACGTGGTTTGAATGATGTCAAGCGTAAGGAGATAAAATCGTCTTTGCCTTAATCCATGTCACACCAATGGAGTGACGTCGGACAAAAGGCAGGTGAAGACCTTTTGCCTGATTGGGGTCGAGCGTGGGCTTTTACCATGCTAGGTGCGAAAGGATGGGAAACTCTCTACCTCAACCACACCAGACAATGGTAATTTGGCGTTGGGCATAAACGAGATAGAGAGCCCTTTATCTTAATGGCGTCGAGTGTCTTGTGAGTGGCCCTAGGCTCGAGTTGCATGATAAAAACTTATTATTGTTTTAAGTTGTTTTATAGTTGAATGATGATGAATAGGTTGTGTGGATGATGATGTATGATGATGAATCTATATAGTGTAAGTTGATACATGATTAATGATGTTTATGTTGTTAAGTTGTGAAATGATAGATGATTGAGTTGTAAAGTTGTGTGTTGTTTTGAGTTGCTTAAGTTGTTAAAATGTTAAGCATATGGTGAAGATACATGTCTTTGTTGAGATGCATAAAAACTAGAAAAGAATTAAAAGTTATTTTAGAAATTAAAATATCTCATTATATGGATATACGTTGCGGTGCTCCAAGAACCCAGTTGAAATCCTTTAGTAAGTACACTAACTTTTGAATGAGTATTTATTTTAAATTATTTCTCTATGTTATATGTGGTATCTTGTATGTGGACAAGATTGAGACATGCGTGTATAAAATGGCCAACTGAGTAAATTACAAAGTTGAGGACTTAGTACCTAACTGAATATTAAAAGGGCATAATATTTGAAAGGTAGTCGGTAGGTTAATTTCATAGGTAGCTTAATGTTAAAAACTAATGTCGTGGTAGGTTTATATCCAAGTCATTCAACCTTAACACAAAATAATGATGTTATTTCAAGACTTTTCTTTAAAAAGGTTGTTAGGTTGCATGGTCTACCTAAGACACTAGTGTTTGATAGAGATACCAAGTTCCTTAGTCATTTCTTGAGATCTCTTTGGGAAAGGCTAGGAACTAGTTTTCTCTACTACTTATCACTCACAAATTGATGGAAAAAGAAAAGTAGTAAATATATCTCTATCCACTTTGTTGAGGGCAATTCTTAAAGGCAACCAAACAATCTCCTTTTGAAGTTGCATATGATTTTAATTCTTTCACTCCTTTAGATTTAATACCTCTCCCTTATACTACTTATTTTTTACATAAAGATGGAGTGTCTAGGGAAAATTTTGTTAAACAATTACATGAGAGGATTAAACATCAAATAGAACAACAAATCGAAAAGTATGTTAAATACAAAAACAAAGGGAGCAAAGAGATAACCTCTTAATTAAGAAGGGGATTGAGTTTGACTTCATTTACAAAAAGATAGATTTCCAATTCAAAGGAAGTCCAAACTCAATCATAGAGGAAATGACCCCATTCAAGTCCTAAAAAGAATTAATAATAATGCATATAGGTTATATCTTCTTGATGATTATGGAGTTAACACTACATTTAATGTTTGTGATTTAACTCTTTTGTAGGTGATGATATAGAATAGGAGCCTATAGATTTGATGACAAATCCTTTTGAAGAGGGAGGAAATGATAATTAGTGTCTTTCACAAGGCAATGTCAATGAGGATGCAAGAGGAATGGACTCATAGTGAAGGTAGAATGTTAAGCTTTTTTTTTTTTAGCTATAGGCTTGTTACTTCATTCATTTTTTATTTGTGTATATTTTTTCTTGTAAATTTTTTTCTTTATTTTGACCTTGTTTTGAGTCAAGTAGTATAAGAATTATTGTCCTTGCATTTTTATTTTAAGAGTGTAAATAATAGTTTAGAATGGGTGCAACTAATAAAGGTTTGTTGCACATATTGGGCTTGAAATGCCCAAAAACACCCCACCTCACTCCATATGGGACGTCCATCTGCACAACATACATGGTTTGTTGAATGTCTAACATGGAGGGAACAAGGTGTTCCTAGACCATTCAAGGAGCCACCATGTCACAAGATCTTATCTAGTCACACTAAATACACCTTACCATATTCATACGACAACCTCTCATTGACTCTTCCAGATGTAGGATGGTGACATGAGTCACATTTTCCTTGTCTTACCACATGATAGGCTTTTGTTGGTTGTTCTAAATCTAAGATTGTGACATAAATGGGAGGAAAATTCAAAATTTGAAATGTAATTAGGATTAATAGTATTGAGTTTAAATTAATTTAACTTGGGTTAGCTTAATTTGCACTTCAAGCTATCAAACCCTATATATACATGTAGCTTAACTTAGGTGTGTACTTTGGATTATTTTGTGGAAAATACAATTGAATTTTCTCTTTTGAAAATCTAATTCTCTCTTCGGAAGACACTTCTTCTTATGAATTTTTATCAGAAAATTCCTCCTTATAACAAGTTCTTCAATTCTTGCTCATCTTCTTTTTAGAAGTGGCACATCTCATCTTTTGTCTCCAACATTGTTTTTTGTGTTTTGAAGTTTTTGGGTCTATGAAAGAAGATAGGGAGTTACATAGAAGCTAGTCGAAGAGAATTCATCAAGTTTCTCCAAACTAGTTTTATCAACTACAAAATCAAGAGAATCATTGAATATGATATGAGATTTATCAAATTTTATATTTTCTAATAAATTTTAACTAATTAAAAAATATGTTAAAAAGTGTGTTGTTAACAGTTCTATATATATATATGTATATATATATATTCCTATTCTTCTTATTTACCAACCATTGCATGGATAAAAAAAATTTCAATCTTTATCTTTCTCTTTGTTCTATAGAAACAATTGTCCTTAACTCTTTATATAGCACTAGAAAGTCCTTAAAGATCCAATTCTTCAAATTACAAATATCACCCTTAGCTAAACTTGACAATTAGTGTTGGACCCTTCCAAAATCACATTAATTACATGTTTTGTTTGTATAATTTTTTGTGTTCATCTTTTTCACTAAAGAGAAACAACACTTTATTTTGTCTCTTTAGTAGCTCAAATTAAATATATATATATATATATATATATATATATATATAATTAAAATTCATAATAACTATTTTTAATATATAAATTATATTGTTAAAAATTCAAAAAATAGTTATGATCATACTTTCTTTCTATTCTAATCTTGCAAGTCAACATTGATTTTCGTACTTTAGAGTTTTGTTTAAGTATATACTTTTGCTTATTTTATGTTTATAATTTTTTATAAAAAATTCAAAAAATATATTTAAATTTAAAATTAATTTAAAATAAAATTATAAAGTATATTAATTAAATAAAAATGAAAATATTTTTAATTTTCACTTTGATTATTTAAATAAAATTAAAATGTTAACTCTTCACTTTAACAATATTATTCACACAAAATTATATTTCATTATATTTAAGGATTTATAATATATATTTAATGTTCCCTTTAAAAAATAATATTTAATGTTTTTTTACCGATTTTAATCGTTAATTATATTATACAAATTGTATTTTATATTAGACTCGTGGAATGTACAAAATAAAAGATTAATCATATTTTAAATTTAAATAAATATTTTATATTATAATACACAATTTTAAATAATTACTAATTTATTTTAAAATATCATAATCTAATTTAAAAATATAATAAATAAAAATTTGAAATTAGTAGATAAAAAGTTAAAAATTCATAAAACTCCCTCACTAATCATTGCATAGAACTTCCTGAAAAGGACAAGTTGTTAAATAGTTTTGTTTTGTAGAAGAAAAATTCTAAAACCATTTTTATTATTAAAAAAAAAAAAACTCAGAAAAACATTGTAGGGCAGTGTAAGTGTATTATTCATAAGCAAAATCGATCCAATTTGATTCCACTGAAAACGTCATTGTCCCAATTCTCAAGTTCGTTTTTTTTCCCCATTTTCCGATTCTGCAATGCAAAGGGTGTCTCCAATTTGGAGAACCATAGCCTCTACGGCTCGAAACTTGTGTGCCTCTTCCGCACGCTCTTTCTCTGCGGTTCCAGCTGTAGCCGCCACAGTCAAGAAACTGCATCAACAGGAGATTCCTGGTGATTTCCTGAAATGGGGTTCGATTGGATTCTGCAGGACATCGAGGTTTGCCACCGGGTTCAACCCTCTTCAACCGAAACCGTTGGATTCTATTGTAGATGTCCACAGACTCAAGGATCGGTACCCTGAAGATATTGCTTCTGTTTGGGATGATGTAATGTCTCACTTATTCTACTCTTCATTACTTGTTATTTAATTTTGCTTTTGAGAGTTTTTCTAAATTGTTTTGGATAAAGAAGCTCTCAAAAATTTTGGTTTTACTCTTTTCATGTATATAATTTTATGAACTGAATTTTACTTTTTAGAAATGGTATTATAAGGACTTTAGTGAAACCATTTTAATTTAGGGATTATGAGGTAAAGTTTAGGAAACTATAGAGATTATAGATAATTAAATCATAGTTTTTCTAAACTAGTGTCGGAACAGGTTTTGTCATTTTAATTTGTTTGACTTTTGGACTCTGTGTGATGCTGGCTGGAAGAGTATAATATATAGATGAAAATGAATTGAGCTTCTTTCTTAACTCTAATAGATGCTCTCCCATCTATCTTCTCCAAAACTTGTGGTAATAAGTTGTTTTTAATTCATGGGAGAAAGAGAAACTTAATTTATTTTACTTTTTTTATTTCTTCTCCTGGAAGGACTTATGGATAGAGAAGTTTATCTTACAAGACATATAGTATTGGCTTACATTAAGAGAAGGATCAGAGTAGTCTCAACATGTTTTTTGTGTGTCTTTGTCGCTTGGTTTTGTTAGACTTGTTTAAATTTTGGAGAACGAAAGACAAAATTCGAAGATAAGTTGGATATAAGCTCCGGGAAGAATGGAACAGGAAACAACAAATGAAAATTTGGACAATTAGTTGATCATTGAGAAACAAGAGACTTCTCTTCTGTGTGGTTAGTATGGTATAGGAAAAATGTCCATGATCATGTAGCAGTATGATGATGATCTTTGTAGTGGCAATTGAGTTCTTCTTGGATGTGGGTCTCTAGGATTTTGAGATTTTCCTTGTGAACCTGACTTTAATTTTGTTATCATGTTGGATTATATATTTGCAGCAGCTTCTTTGTTGTGACAATTTTTATTTTCGTTATTGATGGAATGCTGATGCAACTTATGAAAATGCTGTCAGGCTGTTTTGCAATTATAGGCCGAACAAATATTGAGTTCAATAGATATGCACTATTGTCCTATTTCTGTCAACGAATTAGAAATCATGGTTGGATTGACTATAAAAGTCAAGAATTTAACAAGCATATTAAGAATGGATGGCACCTTTACATTGTCAATGCATGTGTTATTTATTTATAAATATTACTGTTTTTGTATTTTAAAATGTATTGACTGATTTTATTTCAGTATCACATAGGAAGAGGTCATATCGGAGCATCTATGAAAGCAAAACTTTATCACTTACTGGAGCATAGAGCTTCAGAATGGTATTCATTCTGATTATTATTGATATTATGAATTTGTGTTATTTTAGATTTGATGTTCTCAACTTTCTTTATCCATGGCAGCCGATATTTTGTCATTCCTTTGTGGAGGGGAAGTGGATACACAACAATGTTTGTTCAAGGTTTGACAAAAGTTACTCTTATTTATTTGTAAAAATAATTATTTTGAATTAACAATGTTACACCTGATTGCTGATTTGTATTTGGGAAAGACCGAAAGAGGAATGTTTTGTCCCCCATTTTATATAGGTATTATTTAGATATTATCTATGACTTGGATGACTGATGTGAAAAAGGAAAAGAAAAAGAAAAAAGGTCATCCTAAGAAATTGTTGACATTGTAGGATTAGATGGATAAGGGGAAGGACAGAGAAAGATTGACTACAAGTATAATTTATGAAAGATAGTCTGAATAATTGTGATAAGTAACACTGAACTGACACTCTCATTTATACTAATAAAATAATAATCTAGGTCTAATACTCGTGCAACTAGTACATACCCAACTTAATTCCACTCACAGTGTACTGCATGATATAGCATAAGGCAATAACACTATTTAGCAATATTAACTTATGCATAGGCAGGTATTTCTTATCAATGAATAGAGATATCAGATATTTGTACATCCAGGTAAGATAGGGATTTTCTCTTCTTCCTGATATTAATATCTGCAGACTGCCGTCAAAGATATTGTTACGTGTCCACATATATCCATGGACTCTATTGTAACCCACATAACAAATAAGGATATCCTAATTGGCAATTAGCAAATTGAAATGGTAAGCATGTACAATACACTGCAAAACATGACAAAAGTGAGGCATTAATAAGCATACACAATCATATTTTGGTGACTATTTTGATCCTTTGTGAAAGAGAAGATTTACCTAGACATGCAATTTCACAAAATCCTGTCTTGTAGCTAATTCATGTATTTCTCAGGTCTGGAGAAAGAGATGTGGTTGCAGTTACACACACACCCACATATATATATATATAAAGATGTTAATAATTTGCCTCTATATTCATGGACAATTTCTATTACTATTGACAACCTTTGAATACACCTTACCTATCTGTAAATCAAATTCCAATCTCTGCTTGAAAAAGACTATGGCCGTGCCACGAAAAGCATTTTGAGATAAAACTAAACTTAGAATACATTGAAATCTTATGTTTTGTGCAGTTTGGAAGAAAATAAATGTATTAGAAGAAATTTCTTTCTATGTTATTTTTAATAGTTGATAAGATAATTGTTCTCTACCTCCTGTTTTTCTTTTATGGTCGGTTTATGTCCCCATTTTTATTTTGAGATATTATTTCTATTGGCAGCTTCAGCATCAAAAACTACTTTCCAGAAACTATAATTTTTATTGCATTAAGATCTGTCTCAGTCTGGTTGAAATCTTGTCCACAGATAGGTGTTGGAGAATGTTTTCAGTTGTCCTCCAACGACTACATCCTTATATCTTCATGCAATAGCAATACTAATAGACTGTCAAGTGTCAGCAGTGATTTTTTTATATATGTATCATTTTTTAATTGTTTAAATCACTTGTAGTTTTTAACATTTTATATAACTTCCGACATAATGATGTCAAGTTTTAGAAATTTAAATTTATGTTGAAGCAGACAGAAATAGATTATAAATTTATGTTAATGGTGGATCTCCTTGAGGTTTGGAGGGGTGTTTGTGGGTGGGATACAGAGAGAAAGATTTCAAGAATGATTCTTCCTCTTAACAAACATTTTACTTACAAAAATTAGAATATTATAAAGTTGTAACAAATAATTTATTACTGAGTTTTTTTTTCCAACACTTATTCATTGTTGTCTCACATACACTTATCCATTATTCCTTGCAGTCCAGACACCACACATGCTTTTTACAGGTCTTGAAGATTACAAGGCCAGGGGAACACAAGCATCTCCCTACTTTACTGTGTCCTATTACACAGAATTTGCAGAGAGCAAGGACTTGGTTCTGATCCGAGGGGATGTTGTATTTACCAGTAAGCTTACTGACGCAGAGGCAAAATGGCTTTTGGAAACTGCTCAGTCTTTTTATTTGAATGATGCAAGGTACAAACTGGTTGAGAGGTTCAACAGAGAAACACGTGATTTTGAGTTCAAAGATGTCTTGCAAGTATTGGACATGCCTATTTTATAACCTTTTATTAAGTAAAAAACTGCAAAAGTGAAAGGGTTGATTTGATGAAGGATGAAGTTGCTAATGAATGAAGGAAGAAGAGTATGAGAGAATGTCATGGGATTTCAAGAAATGAGTTTTTTTTTTTTTTTTTTTTTTTTAATCATTTGTAATCATATTCTTTTGTATAAGGCAATAGATCTTGGACTGAACTTCCTATTATATTATAGTCTAGGTCTAGTCTTTGGTTTTTCTTTCGTGCTGATTCAATAAAGAGATTTTGGATGCTAAGGCACTTTACTTGAAGTTTAAAATTGATTTAAGCTTTGATGGAACTACTTGGAGAAGGTTGATATTCTTCAAGTATTCCATGCAAGGACCGTGAGTTCTCTTGAGGTCACCTTCAATGACACTTGAAGCTCCACGAAGTGTTCTTCATGGAGTAGAAGTCTTGAAGAGATTCGGTTCTCCTTAGCTTGTGTAGGAAGTTTGAGGAACCAAGCAAAGGTTGAAAACTAGAGCTGTCAAAACAGGTAACCCGGCCTGGCCCGGCCCACTACGGGTTGAGCCTTTGGTGGGCCAACCCAACTCGGCTCATTTATTGGTGAGCTGAAAAAAGTTGAGCCCGACCCGGCCCACCACGGGTTGGTGGGCTAAACGGGTTGGCTCACCTAATTTGAAAACTTAAGTTTGATAACTTACTGGATAAAGCTCTCTCACTTCAGCCCAAATAACACGAGTCAAACCTCGAAAAAAAAACATCAAGTGAAGTGAGTGGTCTTGTTGGAAAAATAAAATGAGGAATTCCCATCTATTAAATTATGCCTGTGGTATGGTTATGAAAAATAATACATATGATTTATTAATTTATTTTAATTTTAATAAAAAATAATTTTTTAATTCTTTAATTAGTATTTTTAAATAACTGAAGATAAGCTTTCATCAAGAGTTGGAGCTATCGTGAATAAATAACGAATTGAAATAATAATTAGTATTTTGGGAATGTCAAAAACAGTCTACAAGATGTTTGGCGCAGGAAAAAAAAGTAATAAAAACATAATCTGAGAGTTCTCAAACAAGCGTGGTGTAAATTGAAATTGAAAAGCGTGAAAAGAAACTTAAGAAACCCTTACTTTATTTGGCCCAATAACATAAGGTTTTTTTTTTTTATGGGTTGGTGGGTTAGCCCGACTCACCACGGGTTTAACCCGGGTGAGGCGGGTTGTTAGTGAGCCGGGTTTAAAATTGGCCCACACTGAAATTTTTAATTTTTTTTTAGCCCAACCCGGCTCGAACCCATGGTGGGCCTGGTTGGCTCACCGGGCTGAGTCCATTTTGACAGCTCTATTGAAAACCTTTGGTGAGAAACCTAAGAGAGATAGTTCTCTACAGTTTTGAGGAGAGACTTTTGGAGGGAAATCTGAAGTTTATTTCTCAAAATACTCAAAAGTGATTACATGAGAGGTATTTACAAATATATAGGAAGAGGTAACTTCTAGGAGAAGCTAACCTTAACCATGGTTCACTAGGAACCATGGTAAGGTGTAGCTAACCTTCCATGGTTTAGAAAACTTGTAGGAGAAGCTACCTTGACCATGGTTCACTTAAGAACCATGGTAAGGTCAGCTCAACCTACTTAAGTTTAGAAACTTGGAAGAGAAGCTACTAAGCTTGAAGGAATGGCTTGAAATTTTCGGCCAAAGAAGAACTTAAAGAGTTAGGCGGCCAAGTGCTCAAATTGCTCCATGATTTAATTCAAAAATGTTTGATTTGATTTAGTTAGGTTCATCATATGATGATGAAACCTAGCTAAATCAAATCTATGAAAAATTAGGAGCAAAATGAGTCCAATATGTAAAATTTTGCCTAGGCCCAGTCCTGGCCCAATTACTAGTCACACCCTCAAGCATTGCTAAATGTCACCCCTTTTTCTCTACTGAAAAAATACAAAATGAATGTATCAACTAGGGAGGTTAAATGGAGTTAAACTCTCCAAGTAACATACCCTAAAATCAATATACAAACACTAGGAAAAGCAAGAAAAGTGCCTCACAAATACAAAGGCAAAAATAACCTATACAAGAGACTATGTATAAACTATACAATATACACAAGTAGAACTAGGCCTTCTCTTTATGAATGAGTGGTCCAAGTGAAGAATACCTTGGGCTTGAAAAGCCCACTAGTCTTCAAGAGGTCCAACTCTTCTTGAATTCTTCTAGCCATAGCTCTAGTGACTGGGCCCTTGGCCCATGATCTATCATCCCCTCCTTCTTGAGAAAGATTTGTCCTCAAATCTGTAGGCTCATCTTCCTCATCATAACCTGCAAAGGGAATAAGATCACTCACATTAAAAGTGTTGCTTACTCCATAATCACTGGAAAGATCTAACCTGTAGGCATTATCATTGATTCTTTGGAGGACTTGGAAGGGACCATCACCTCTAGGGTTGAGTTTAGACTTCCTTTGAGAAGGAAATCTTTCCTTTCTCAAATGAAGCCAAACCCAATCTCCCTCCTCAAAAATGAGGTTTTTCTTTCCTTTGCTTCTCTTTAAAGCAGTTCTCTCATTTTGCTGTTGTATATGAGTTTTAACCTTCTCATGTAATTTCTTAACAAATTCAGCCCTAGATACCCCTTCTTTATGAAAATAGTGAGAAGAATCTGGTAGGGGTATTAGGTCCAAAGGAGTAAGAGGGTTAAAACCATACACAACCTCAAAAGGTGAGATTTTGGTAGTCTTATGGACTACCCTGTTATAAGCAAATTCAATATGGGGCAAGTACTCATCCCAAGACTTATGGTTACCCTTAAGGACTGCCCTTAACATTGTAGATAGGGATCTATTAACTACTTCAGTTTGCCCATCAGTTTGTGGGTGACAAGTAGTAGAGAAAAGTAGTTTAGTTCCTAGCCTACTCCAAAGAGTTTTCCAAAAATGGCTAAGGAACTTGGTATCCCTATCTTAAACAATGGTTTTGGGTAGACCATGAAGTCTAACCACTTCCTTGAAAAAGAGTCTTGCTATGTTGCTTGCATCATCTATTTTGTGGCAGGGTATAAAGTGGGTCATTTTGTTAAATTTGTCCACTACCACAAAAATAGAATCCATGCCTCTCTGGGTCTTGGGCAAGCCCAAAATAAAGTCCATACTAATATCAACCCATGGAGAGTTAGCAACAGGCAAGGGTGTATAGGTGTCATGAGGCATTACTTTAGACTTTGCTTGTAAACAAGCTATACATCTAGAGCAAAACCTTTCAACATCCCTTCTCATATGGGGCCAAAAGAATTTTTCTTTTAGAAAGCTTAGAGTCTTTTCAACTCCAAAGTGCCCCATGAGACCACCCTCATGACTTTCTCTTACAAGGAGTTTTCTAATAGATCCTTGGGGTATACAAATTTGTCCTTCTTTATATAAGTACCCCTCAGAAATATAGAAACCTCCTTGAGGCTTAACCAAGCATTGGGTATAATTTTCACTAAACTCTGAGTCATTGGAATATAATTCCTTAATGTGATCAAATCCCAAGATTTGAAATCCAAGGGAGATCAACAAAGTGTGTCTCCTAGAAAGGGCATCAGCCACAATATTATTTTTCCCTTTCTTGTACTTGATCACATATGGGAATTGTTCCAAAAACTCTACCCACTTAACATGCCTTTTATTGAGTTTGCCTTGACCCCTCAAATACTTAAGTGACTCATGGTCACTATGAATGACAAACTCCTTGGGAATAAGGTAGTGTTCCCAAGTTTGAAGGGCCCTAACCAAAGCATAGAGCTCTTTGTCATAGGTAGGGTAGTTAAGAGAGGCACCCTTAAGTTTTTCACTGAAATAAGCAATAGGGTGCCCACCCTGTAACAAAACCGCTCCTATGCCAACCCCAGAGGCATCACATTCTAGCTCAAAAGTTCTTGAAAAATCGGGAAGAGCTAGAAGAGGTGCATGGGTGAGCTTATCCTTTAAGGCTATGAAGGCATTTTCTTGTTTCTCTCCCCATATAAATTCCACATTTTTCTTGACTAATTCATTTAATGGAGAGGAAAGTGTGGAGAAATTAGGAACAAACCTCCTATAGAAGCTTGCCAACCCATGGAAGCTCCTAATATCTCCAACACTTTTAGGAGTGAGTCATTCTTGGATGGCCTTGATTTTCTCGGGGTCCACATGAACCCCTTTTTTGCTAATGATAAAACCTAGAAATACAACACTATCTACACAAAATGTACATTTCTCTAGATTACCAAAAAGGTGATTTTTCCTAAGAATATTGAAAACTTGCCTTAAGTGTCCTATGTGATCACTTAGGCACCTACTATATATGAGAATATCATCAAAATAAACTACAACAAATTTACCTATACAATCCCTTAGAACATGATTTATGAGACGCATAAAAGTACTAGGAGCATTGGTGAGTCCAAAAGGCATCACCAACCATTCATACAATCCAAACTTGGTCTTGAAAGCGGTTTTCCATTCATCACCCTCTTTAATTCTTATTTGATTATAACCACTTTTAAGATCAACTTTAGAAAATATGATGGCTCCATGAAGCTCATCTAACATGTCATCAAGTCTAGGGATAGGGTGTCTATACTTCACAGTGATGTTGTTGATGGCTCTACTATCACAACACATTCTCCACTTGCCATCCTTCTTAGGAACCAACAACACTGGAACAGCACAAGGACTTAAGCTCTTTCGAACCCAGCCCTTCTCCAACAACTCTTGGACCTGAGACTCAATTTCTTTTGTTTCTTGGGGGTTGGTCCTATAGGCAGGCCTATTAGGTAGGCTAGCCCCAAGCACCAAATCAATTTGATGTTCTATTCCTCTTGAAGGAGGAAGGCCCATTGGACCCTCGGGAGGAAATAGATCATCAAACTCTTTTAAAAGAACTTTGACCCCCTTAGGTAAAGTCTCATGTCCACTAGATGTGGCAGTGCAAGAAAGAGTTCCTTTACAGAGAAGGATATAAGAGGGTTGTTGAATCAAGAGGGTTTGTTTAGAAGTGTTCTTCTCTTGAGTAACAACCTCTAATGAGGGAACTCCTTTCTCCTTAGATTCCTCTTTATCCTTAGGTTTCACGGACTTTTTTTTTCCCTCTTTTTTCTCTTTTTTTTGAAATCTTTTCTCACTTTCTCTTTTGAGTTTCATTTGTGCTTGATCCTCAGCCACCTGTTGAGGAGAAAGAGGATGAAGTACAAATTTCTTTTCTTTATGGGTAAAGGTAATCTCGTTAGTAAGGCTATTATGCATGGTTTTCTTATCAAATTGTCATGGCCTTCCTAATAAGATATGACAAGCTTCCATTGGTACTACATCACATAACACCTCATCTTCATAATTCCCAATGGAAAGCTTAACCTTTACCTGTTGGTCAATTGCTAAGTCACCATCCTCATTAATCCAATGGAGTTGATAAGGTTTAGGATGGGGACTAGTAGTTAAGCCTAACTTCTCAACCAGCCTAGTGCTACAACAGTTGCACCATGAGCCACTATCAACAATGAGAGAACATGCACTGTTTAAAACTTTGCATCTAGTATGAAAAATGTTCTCCCTTTGTGATAGAGTATCACTAGATTGGTTGTTGAGGAGTCTCCTAAGCATTAAGAGCTCCCCTTCATAAGGAAAAGTAGACTTTACACCTTCCTCTTGCTCACTTGCTTCTTCCTCACTATTACTAGAGGAAGTAGTAGCCTCATCTTGGCTACTATAAATGTCATGCCCCCTCATAATCATGACCTTCTTTGTGGGGCATTGGGAGGCATTGTGGCCTCTCCCTAAACATTTAAAGCATTTAATATCGCTAGTCCTAGAATTAGTGTGTAGTGTCTTTCCCCTTTCCCTTATCTTTTTCTGTTGCTAGACTTTTGGAGGGTTCAAAAGTTTTCTTTTTCTCAAAAGTTTTTCCCTCCTTCTTTGAATCTTTATTTAGAAATGGAGTGGGAGCTATCTTTTTTATAAGATTTTCTCATTTTTGGTTGTTCTACCCTTACACAAAGTTGGACCAAGTCATTTAGGTCCCTGTAGGGTAGTAGCTCCACTTGGTCTCTTATTTCTAAATTAAGACCACATAAGAATCTAGCTGCAGTTGTAGCTTCCTCTTCCCTTATACATGCCCTCATCATTAAAAGCTCCATTTGTTGCCTGTAGTGTTCTACAGACATATCCCTTTGTTGGAGCCTTTAGAGCTTATTCATAAGCTCCCTCCCATAGTAGGTGGGAATGTGCCTCCTTCTCATAGCACTTTTATGATCATTCCAATATTGAATTGGAGGATCATTGTGGAGGCGTCTCTCTCTCTCTAGAGCTGTCCACCAATACATGGCATACCCTTGGAAGCTAAGGGTAGCCAGAGGGACTTTTCTCTCTTCACTCACCATGTGGCAAGCAAAGAGTTGCTCAACCTTCATTTCCCAATCTAAGTATAACTCCACATCATCTTTGCCAAAGAATTGTGGGAGGTCAACTTTGACTTCCCTTGGCCTATTGGTCCTCCTAGGAGTATGTTGGTAGTGATCCCCTTGATTCATGCTTTCATTAGGGGATGTATATTGGGAATGTGAGCTCCTACTCTTTTTTCTATGTTTTCTCATGTCTTCTTTCAATTTTTCTTCCTCTTGTCTTAAAATTCTCAATTCTTTCTCAAGGTAAGCAAGTTGTCCTTCTCTTTCAATTTTTTCTTTTTCTCTTTGAATGGACTCTTGCTTTTTCCATAGCTTAAGTGATTTGAGCTCTTTAGTGATATATGAAAGACTTTTTGGAGAGCCATCACTTTCACTATTGGAGGAATTTTGAGACATTTTATTTCAAGAAGATTTTTCCACACAAAAATAGTTTTTATGAAAATAAGATTTTTGAAGTGCTTTAGACTTGGCACTTAGAGGTCTAAGAGTACAAATTGAACTTTGGAGGGAGGTGAGCTACTAAAGAGCCACTTAATAACCAAGCCTCTTCAAGTAAAAATCTCTAAACCCCCTTGTACTTTTGTCTTGCACAAAGCAATTTTCACAAAGATTTTTTTTTCAAAGAAAAATAACAAACAAGTGCCTAAGTGTACAATTATATGATGCTTGAAAACATAAAGGGCAAGAAAACATAAATTGCTTGAAAACTTAAATTGCTGAAAACATAAATTGCTTAAAACATAAATTGCTTGAAAACTTAAAGACAAGAAAACATAAACTAGACGTGGAAAGCAATTAAACCTAGGTGAGAGCTTGAAAGGCACCAAAGACCTTCAAGGACCCTCTCACAAGTACTACACGAATTTTACTATGAGAACACTTAAGGAGAGATGGAGATACACCAAAGGCACTCCAAGACACTCCTTAATAAAGGCCTTGTACAAAATTTGGAAATCAAAAATTACAAGAAAAATTGAAATTCAAATTTTCTTCAAATGAAATGCAAATTCACACTCTACATGAAATGTAAATTCACATTCAAATGAAATTAGTGGCTGCACTTAATTTCAAAGAAAAATAATTTAGCCACTAATTAGAGACAAATTTTAGAGACGGATTTTGTAATGAAAACAAGTTTTAGAAACTAAAAATTGCGTCACTAAAATTAGTTTCTAAATTTTCACAAAAATTTTCACAAATAATTTGGTTCCTTCTTGCTCCAATCCAGCCACCAAAATGCAATCTCACAAGGTGTTTCACTCCTCTTTCAAAAGCAACCTTGACTTGGTCACTTCTAGGTGTTTTCAAGAGTCTTTCCTTCAAGAAAGAACAAACTTCCTAAGCAACCACCAAAGCCTTCAAGTTGACTTCCTTTGGCTTGGCCTCCTACACCTTTTAAGAAGCACTCAACCACCTTCAAGACTGGAATATTAGTTGAAAAACTGAAAAGGCACAATTTAGAATAGCTACACCAATTGGTGGAATGAAAATGAGACAAACTAGAAAGAGTTCCACAAAAATGACAAACAACAATTAAGGTAGTTTTTGAAAGCTAGTACACAAAAGAGATCCTATCAAAGGCACTAGAATGGATGAAAAAATCAAAGCTAAGATTAGAAACAAAAATAAGACACAAATTATGTGGCTGGACAAAAAAAAATATAGGCAAAAAAAATGTTACCAAAACCGAGAGCTACATATACCAATTTTTTTTTTCACTCCTTTTTGGCTTTTTCTTTTGCTATTTCTTTCTTTTCTTTTTGCAAAATATTTTTCACTTCTTTTTCTTTTAATGTTCAGGAGTTCAAATGCCTTTTAACACATATAAGTCTCGGATTTAGGCTATTAAAAACTGCAGCAAAAATTTCACACAAAACAAGAGGTGTTCACATGCATTTTGTAACTAGTGCTTCACAATTTTGTAGTGTTTTTAGGTCAAATTTTTAAGCACTCATTCTTTTGTTTTTCTCATGCATTTAGAACACTTACACCTCTGTTTTGTCTCTGTTTTAATGTTTTAAAAATTGCAATAGATTTCAGCCACACAACAAGACACAAAAAAACCTAGTAGGAAGAGTGTTTAACAATTTTTTTTTTACAAAAATTTTATCAAGACATAATAGAAACCTAACTCTATGAAATTTGCTAGAACTAATAGCAAATTAAGAACTCAAACATGTAAAGCAAAAGCACATATAGTAAGGTTCAGATTTAAAAAGCAAAAGACACAAGAATTTCGGACACAACAACACAAAGAAAAAAATTAGGTCAAACAAGCTAGTCTAGGAAGTTTCAACATGTAAAAGGACTACACATGACTTTCTAAGACAAAACAAGAGATTCAAAAACAAAATCTATGCTCAATGAATGTTGTCCAATCACAGACACATGTGAATGAATGGAGAAGACTCAAGCAAAAACAAAAACGCACAAGTTCAAGAGTCCTAGAAGCTCAAAACCGAAATTGATTCACAAGAATAGGAACAAGCAAAAATGAATCAATTAATTCATACTTGACATATAGGATCCATCAAACATTGTATTAGAACTAGATCCATGCAGCAAACACAAGTTTAAGACATAGAAAAGGAAGATTAGACAACACGGATTCAAGTAGAAAAAGTTAGAAACAAAACCTCAAGAGCACTAGGCTCTAGATACCAAAAATGATGGAACTACTTGGAGAAGGTTGATATTCTTCAAGTATCCCATGCAAGGACCGTGAGTTCTCTTGAGGTCACCTTCAATGACACTTGAAGCTCCACAAAGTGTTCTTCATGGAGTAGAAGTCTTGAAGAGATTCGGTTCTCCTTAGCTTGTGTAGGAAGCTTGAGGAACCAAGCAAAGGTTGAAAACCTTTGGTGAGAAACCTAAGAGAGATAGTTCTCTACGGTTTTGAGGAGAGACTTTTGGAGAGAAATCTGAAGTTTATTTCTCAAAATACTCAAAAGTGATTACATGAGAGGTATTTACAAATATATAGGGAGAGGTAGCTTCTAGGAGAAGCTAACCTTAACCATGGTTCACTAGGAACCATGGTAAGGTGTATGTTAAGTCTCAATTTTACTTCTTTTTGGATGAGACTTATTGAAAAAATTCCACTCATCCTTTGAACCATTGCAATATAATTGTTCTCTTTTTGGTTCATTTTGCGTGCAGATATAACTAACCCAAATTCAGCTAACAATACCTTAATACACCTCATTTTTTGTGCAGGTATTGAGCTAGAGATTTGAGGATTGAAGATCTTTGGGATTGGAAACATAAGGAGCCAAGGAGCAGAGCAGAGTGGCTGCGCCGGGCGCAAGATGACGCTGCGTCGGGCGCAAGATGACGCTGCGCCGGGCTTGAGAAGAACAGAGCAGTGGACTTCTGGAAGTCATACATGCGCCGGGCGCGAGACTCCACCACGCCGGGCGTGTTCGAGGCAGAGAGTACCTCAAAACTCTCTGGAATGAATTGCGCTGGGCTTAATAGAGAATTGCGTCGGGCTTGCTCTAAGGCATAGAATGCTTGAAAGCCTCTGGAAGACACTGCAACGGGCGTAAAAAGTAATTGCGTCGGGCTTATAATGAGGCAGAAAGTGCTCAGAAGACGCTGCGCCAGGCGCGAAGACTTATGCGTCGGGCGCGAAACCCTAATCTAACCTCTCAGGCTCGTATTTGAAGCCATTTTCGAGGGTTTCTTCCCCGATTCTCACATTGGGCGCCTCCAGGAGCTACGAAAGGGATTCCCAGGGCTTGGGATCGTCCGTGTGCGGATCTTTCTTTCGGTTCTTCATCCTCCTTTCATCTCTATTTTGTATTTGCCCTCTTTGTTGAGTGGTTTCACCCATTTTGTGGGGTTAGATGTAGCCAACATACTCTATTGTAATCCTTACGTTTTCAATGATATATATATTTGTTGTTTCATTCATTGTTGTGTTTGTTTCTTTGCTTAATGCTTGCTTTGGATTGATCACCCTTTGCATGATTTAAGGTTCCATTGAGTATTGGGAAATACCTTTGAAATTAGTTATGGAACATATGCCTAGTGGAGATTGTATCTAGGGATAGAGCTTGACCCATTAGTAGTCTTAAACCCTAGCCCGTAATGCGGGTGTAGGTATTGGGTACTCAAGGGATTGATATTCAATATCCGCACCTAGGCTCTTTCTCTAAGGGATTAGGTTTGAGTAAACTTATGGGTTGACTAAGCAATGAATTTAACAAGAGATTAAGGATACATTAGTGTTACGTTCGGTGAAATCTGACCCCCACAGCCTCACAATACCATTATCCCATTTCTACTCTTTCCCATTCTCAAACTAATCTTTTTATAGTTTTAACATTCCAATAGTCATGCTCTTCATCTCACATTTACATGACAAACTATAAATTGGAATTATTCTTTAGTCACGAATAGTCAATAAATGCTTATTTTACCTTCTAATCCCTGTGGATACGATATTTTTACTACTTGAACGGCCGATATACTTGCCGTGTTTGAGACCGTTGATGGAATTAAACTGATTTACAATTATAACAAAAGTACTTCAACGAAAATCTCAACAGTGTAGCTAACCTTCCATGGTTTAGAAAACTTGTAGGAGAAGCTACCTTGACCATGGTTCACTTAAGAACCATAGTAAGGTCAGCTCAACCTACTTAAGTTTAGAAACTTGGAAGAGAAGCTACTAAGCTTGAAGGAATGACTTGAAATTTTCGGCCAAAGAAGAACTTAGAGAGCTAGGCGGCCAAGTGCTCAAGTTGCTCCATGATTTAATTCAAAAATGTTTGATTTGATTTAGTTAGGTTCATCATATGATGATGAGACCTAGCTAAATCAAATCTATGAAAAATTAGGAGCAAAATGAGTCCAATATGTAAAATTTTGCCTAGGCCCAGTCCTGGCCCAATTACTAGTCACACCCTCAAGCATTGCTAAATGCCACCCCCTTTTTCCCTACTGAAAAAATACAAAATAAATGTATCAACTAGGGAGGTTAAATGGAGTTAAACTCTCCAAGTATCCTACCCTAAAATCAATATACAAACACTAGAAAAAGCAAGAAAAGTGTCTCACAAATACAAAGGCAAAAATAACCTATACAAGAGACTATGTATAAACTATACAATATACACAAGTAGAACTAGGCCTTCTCTTTATGATTGAGTGGTCCAAGTGAAGAATACCTTGGGCTTGAAAAGCCCACTAGTCTTCAAGAGGTCCAACTCTTCTTGAATTCTTCTAGCCATAGCTCTAGTGATTGAGCCCTTGGCCCATGATCTATCAAGCTTTATTCAATTTCAATGATATATAGTAAGAAAATTAACCTATCCTCACATAGTACCTTGATACTGAATTTTGAGTATCTTTAAAATGATATTGAAGTCACAGTCTAATGATATTTGAGTATCTTTAGGCTTCATTGGATCACTTAGGCTTTCTTGGGCTTAACCTAAGTAACACAGATTTAGCAAAGACACAAGTATCATTATTCACACTGAGTGTGTACCATTTCATAAACAATACTTAGGTCTACTTGAAATTCTCCCACAAGTATCTTGCTAAACCCTTCTCCTTTCCTTACCCTCATTGCCTCCCCCTCTACCTCACCTTTAAAATCTCTATCGTTGTGTCCCACTACTTATCCCTTGATGCCACCTCTCTTCCCTCCTCTACCTCTTCCTTGTTGATGCCACTTGCCTCTATGGCCACATGATGCTCTAGATCGACCTCTCCTTCTATGTCTATGCCTTTATTCTCAAGGGTTATCACTACGTCCTCGACATCATTAGGGGCGTCAAGGGATTCACACAATGTGATCTCCATGATTCAAAGCTACACAATTTTGATTCACGAATCTTCATTGTGCTCCTCGTGATGCTTACCTACGTGTTTGGAGTTTTGGGTTGTGTCCATGTTAGAGGTAGGGATTTGTCTATATTGTAGTGTCCAATAAATGGGTTGTGTTAGGTTTTGTTGGCCCATATCTGAATCATGTTCATGTTGTGTTCATGTCAAATCCATTTTTGACAGATGGACATAGTTGTATGAAGCAACTTAACTCAAATTTAAGTAGATCATGAAGGTTAACTGATGTAGTGATGTTTGACACATAATCAAAGGAATCCAAGTGACCTAATGGTGTTTGCCATGGCCTAATGAAGCCCAACTAATTCATTGAGTGACCTAGACCCAAATGATGTGGTGGTATTTGTAACATTGTAATTGGTAGAAAGTAGTAATTGTTTTAATTATATGTTGAGTGTTGTGTTAGGAACTCTAGGATCTAAGGATTCTTTATGAGTTTTAGTAGCCATGGTAGTAAGTATCGCACGATTTGTGATTCGTATCGTACGATACGATACAATTTTGAGGCTCCACGATTTGAATCGCATGTTGACTCGTTTTTTATCACGAATCGTGTTCGAATCGTATGTGTCGTGTTCGGAATCAGAAAATCGCGATTCTAAGGAGAAATCGCACGATTCTGGACGTAGCGGGTCACCCCCGAAATCGGGTTCGGGTCATGCATGACCCGATTCTAAAAACCCTAAAAAAATGATTATTTTTTTTATAAAAAAAATGAAAGTGAGACAGAAAGTGTCGCTTATATTCCCTGTACATGACCCACTTAGTGGGTTTCACTTTTTGTGGTCCATTTGCGTCATTCAACTTCTCTGTTTCGTTTGGGTTGCTGTTCATCGTGGTCCAAGGTAAGGGCTTCCCTTCTTGTTGTGTGGTCCATTCCTTCACTTGTTCTCTCTTTTTTCTTTGTTATTCCCTCTACAACTTCCCTCTCTTGCTGTTGTCTAAGTTTCTATTTATTGGTACTTGGTAGGCCATTAAAAAATGGGTCATTCAAAAAGAGAGCCTGATATAACTTGGAACTATTGTGATAGTATCCCTCCAAATAGACTCAAAGTAAAATGTAAGTTTTGTTCTCATGTTTGTTGGGGTGGTATTTCAAGGATGAAACATCATCTTGCTGGAACAAAGGAAAATGTGATTGCTTGCACAAGTGTTCCGGATGATGTGAAGGAAATATTTGTTAAGCTCTTGGAAACTAAAGATAAAAAGAAAGAAGATTGCTTGAATGTAGAGAATGGGACAATAAAAGGTAAAGAGGGAACATCTAAAATTTTCCAACAAAAGACAATGAATGAAGTTTGTAAAGATAGGGAATTTGTGATTCAAGAAATTTGTAAATGCATTTATGGTAATGCATTACCATTTAATTTGGTAAGGAGTCCTCTTTTTATTTAAATGTTGAAGGTTGTTGGAGACTATGGAAGAGGTTTGAAGCCACCAACTTATCATGAGGTGAGGGTTTCTTTTTTGAAGAAAGTTGTTGACAACATCCAAAAAAGCTTAGAGAAATATAGAAGTGATTGGGAGAAATGGGGATGCACCTTGATGTGTGATGGTTGGATGGATGAGAAAGGAAGATCACTCACTAATTTTCTTGTTAACAGTCCAAGTGGGACTGTTTTTTTGAAATCTATTGATACTAGTGATGTGATAAAGGATGGGGAGGAGCATGTAGTCCAAGTTGTGACGGATGGGGCTTCTAATCTTGTGGCTGATGGACAAATGTTAATGGAGAAGAGAACCAAACTATTTTGGTCCCCATGTGTAGCCCATTGCCTTGATCTAATCCTTGAGGACATTGGAGAGCTTTCGGTATTCTATAATACCATTGCTAATGCAAAGAAGATTACTACCTACATATATAGGCATACATGGGTCCTTAATTTGTATAGAAAATATTCCAATGGAGGGGAATTAGCAAGACCAGTTGTGACAAGATTTGCAACTTCTTATCTTACACTAAATTGCATTAACAACAAAAGAATGCTCTTAGATCAATGTTTGCATCGGAGGAATGGGCTACTAGTCCACATGCTAGTAAAAGTGAGGCTAAGCAAGTCATGAACCTAGTGTTGAGTGATGATAGATTTTGGAGATCAATTACATATTGTCTAAAGTGCGTGATTCCACTTGTGAAAGTGTTAAGGCTTGTAGATAGTGATTCAAAGCCAGCCTCACCATACATTTATGAAGCAATGGATATGGCTAAAGAGAAAATTGCTCAAAACTTTCAAATGCAAGAGTCAAGGTATAAAAAACTGTGGAAGATTATTGACACTAGGTGGAATCTGGAGCTTCATAGGCCTCTTCATGCAGCTGCCTATTATCTCAATCCTAGGTAAATTATTTAAAAATAATTATCATTTTAAGAACTACTATTTTCTTTGTGCCTAGTAGCTAAGTTATTTCTTATTTGGTTAGGTATCATTATGACAAGAACTTCAATCCGGATAGTGAAGTGTTAATTGGTTTATATGAAACCTTTCAAAGAATGGTTCCAGATATAAGGACAAGAGTTATAATAGATCAATAACTTGAAAAGTTTAAGGGAGCTAAGGAGATCTTTGGAATGGACATGGCAATAGCTACTAGAGATAAGAAACAACCGGGTATCCCTTTAATTTTTACTCTTTATTAATATCATAAAGATAATACATAATAATTAATAATAATTAATAACTACATTTGTAAACTAAGAGGTAAAGAGTTACGGTGGAAGAGGTAAAGAGTTACAAAAGGTGGCCATGAGAATTTTGAGTCTTACATGTAGTGCCACGAGATGTGAGAGAAATTGGAGTACATTTGACCAAGTGCATACTAAGAGAAGAAATCGATTGGAGCAACAAAGATTAAATGCACTTGTATATGTCAAATATAATCTTCAACTTGAGATAAGGCAAAATAGTAGAGAAGAGAATGGAGATACCTATGATCCCATATGTTTGTCAGATATTGAATCCGATGATGAATGGATCACTGAAAAGGAGAATCCTTGCTTGCCTATTGATGCCTCATGGATGGATGTACATGAGTGCTTTGGTGTTGATGAGGGAGCTCCAAAGAAGAAAAGAAAGAGAGGTAATTATTTATATTTAAAAGTTAGTTTAGAACTTGGAAGTTGGAATTAGAACTAGACCTTATTATTTTCTTTTGATTACATAGGTCCAAGAAACTTGAATGCCAAGATTGGTAAGGAAAAATTAATAATAGAAGATGAGGATGAAATTGAAGATAATGAAGAAGAAGAACTTTTGATATTAGAAGATGAAGATGACTTGAGTGATGTAGATCTTGAGGTTGGGGATGATGAATGATCTTGGATAGGGGCATTTTGTATAGATTTTTTGAGGCTATATGACTGAATTTGTGTGGCAGTAGCACCACTTGTTGCTGAGTTTATGCAGCAACAACACTAATATTTTTTTTGGGTAGCTATATTGCTGAATTAGAGTAGCAAACAGTCCCTGGTATATGCATATATTTAGCAACAACAATGGCTTTTTTTGGAGGCTTTGTTGTTGAACTGTGCAGTCATTTCTTTTGGCTTTAAGACTGTTATTATTTGTATAATTGTATCTTTGTTTGTATTGAAGTTTATATATTACTAATTACTATATATTTATGTATGACTTCATTTTTATATGTCTTGTATGCATATATATACACTATGTTTTTATTGATCATGAATCTTACGATTCACGATACGATTCGATTCACGATTCAAAAAATAAGCCTTCTGATACATTATTTGTATCTCGATTCAACTACCATGTTAGTAGCTAGAGCGGTTTCTCTAAACAGAAGGTCAGTTTGACCTTGAGAGGAGGAGTATATAAGAATTTTATTTAGAATAGAGTCTTATAAATTAAAGTTCTCAAAATCTTAGAGAAAAGAATTCTAGGGAGAAAGACTCTAGTACGTGAGTTCTTGTTACTCTAAATCTTCTCCTTTTCCTTCTTTGATTATCATTGTAATTGTAATGTTGTTGAATTCAGGTCAATAGGAGACTTGAAAACTTGTTGTCAGTTTGAGTTAAGGGAGGCATGGAACCTAGGAACCCCTTCTTCTTTATTGGTTAGCTTCAAATCTAAGGTAAAGGAAGCTGGATTTTTCTAGTTTTGATTTAGTAGTTGGATTGTGAGTTGATGCATGAGTTGTATGCTGCTTGAATTCCCTTTAAATTCATGGTTGTGTTGATAAAATCGATTTAGGTTTTTTGGTGTTCTTAATGAAAAGTAAGAATTTGATAACCTACCTAGTATGATGTTGTTGCATGTCCTTTCTTCATTGATTTCTAAGTTGCATGTTGTGAAAATTGGAAGGTTTTGAGGTTTCATGTATAGGTTATTGCATAACTTGAGAGAATTTGAAGATTTTTGGGTGGTGTTCATAACTATTGGGATGTTCTTCATTGATGTAGAAGTTCTTAGGTTTCTGAGGTTAAGCATGGGTTTTTATGCTTAGTGTGAGAATTGGATGTCTTTTGGAAGGTTGAGACTAAGCATGAGCCTCACGCTCAACATGGAAAAATGAAAAAAATATATATAACTCTCTTGAAGCCTGATGCTTAACATGAGATTTCACGCTCAATGTGGGAACTTGGTCAAATATTTTCTTTTCTAATTGAGTTGGTTGCTTACTTGTTGAATGAGTTGTATGTTGAACACACATTGTTTGAGTTGTTTTATGACTAAATGAGGATGAATAAGTTGTAGGGATGATGTTATATGATGATGATTATGTTGTGAGTTACTAGTTGAAAGTTGATTTGAGTTGCAGATTGTGTGGTTGTGTAGTTGTGTTGAATTTGTTAAATGCATGATGCTGCTATGTTTTTTAGATGATAAATGCTAAAAATGACTTAGACATCTAGGGCATGGTGTTGTTGAGTTGTGATGACCAACCTAAGATTAGAGGAGAGGTTGTTTTTAAAGTTGCATATCTCATCGTGTTGATATTGTGTTGTGATGCTCTAAAAGCCTAATTTGTTGAAAAACTCTTTTAGGAAAGTTGACCCATTAAAAGGACATTTGAGTCTCCTCTAGGACCTTAGTTGGTACTGTGGGCAAGATCGAGATACATGTGTATAAAGAGACCAATTGAGTAAAATACAAAATCAAGAACTTAGTTCCTAATCGAGTATCAGAAGGGCATAATATTTGGAGGGTAGTCCGTGGATTAATCTCATAAGAGACTTGGTTAAGCTAGTTAATGTCGTGGTAGGCCTATACTTAGTTGTTCTACCCTGACTATAGTATTGGACTTCCTTGTTTAAGTGGCAACATCCGAGAAACCAAGTTCTTACAATTTGTTGTTGATCTAGTAAGTCCAAAATGATCACCATGTGTTGTTGGTTCAGTAGGTCAAGCTACTTAAACTGCTCACCCTATATTGTAGGAGATCTCCTAGTTGAAGTACATGATGACGTACCTAACTATGAAGCTGTATTGAATATGTTGTGTTGTGTAGTCAGTGTTGTATATATTGTGTTGAAAATGTCTTCTTAAGTGTTAAAGACCTGTGTAGTTTTTGTTGTGGTGTTAAAGATGATTATTGTGCAATAATATCTTGAGTTGTTCATGTTGATAGAGAAGTTGATGTGGTAGTGATGTATGCTAGCAATGTCAAATGTGAAAGCTGTTATTTGATGATATGCTTGTTATCTATAACACATTGACTTTATCTAGTGTTGTACATACATTGTTTTAAAACTTTAGTTTACCTTTGCATGTTTCCATGTGATTTGGATTGTGATGATCATGTGTGATATGAGAGCAAAACAAAGATAGGTATGGAGTTGTGTAGTGGAGGCCACTCAATGGTGTTGGAGTCAGATGTCTCTTTTGAGGCTACCTTTGGGGTGGTCCTTGTATAGGTAGTAGAAGTTGCTTAATCGAAACCTTAGGATGTATTGTTACTTTAAGTTGGATTATGGTATCTATATTGTATACATATACTAGTGTAGTTGAATTGCTTTTATATGTGTGATATATGATACATATTCAAATATTAGTGTATATACAATCCTAACTCATTAGATGATTTTTCGCTATTAGTAACTGTGTCGTTTAGTGTAGGGATCATGGAATGGTTGTTATAAATGTAGACTAATAAGTTCAAGTGTGCAATTACATTTGATAACCATTCATGGAGTCCACCACCCTAGACTCGATTTCAATGGTGTCTTTCTCTTTTGGATGACACAATTTTTAATTTGTGTGGGTGTCTATCTTTGTCACAAATTTTTCTATTTAATGTATTTAGAATGTGTTTTGAGTATGAAAAAACCATTTTTAGTAATTTTTAATCTCTTATATATTTTGAGTTTTAATTAATCATTTTTATTTTTATTTCTAAAGTGAATTTCAAAATATATATTGAAAAATATTTATTTAATGTAAATTTTAATTATATAATTTATTTATTATAAATTTTTTAGTTATTATAAAATAATCTCTTCAAACAAATTTATTATAAAATAAACATTTTAGTTATATAACTAAATTTAAATGTCTTCCGTAATTTATGAATATTGGTGATTAAATATTAAACTTCCACTATGGTTGACTTTATTGGACTAGTTTAAAAGATCTTGTTTGCACTGAAAATTAGTAGTTATAAACACTAATTAAGTTCTAAAATTAAAATTTGTCAAAAATTTAAATATCAGACTGTTAACCAATAATATTTTAAGTTTTTGTCATGTTCCAACCATGAAACTGAATTCATTAGTGATCTAACATAAGTTCCAAACATCAAATTTTATATTTTTATAATCATTTTGGATTCCATTGTTCGTGACGAAGAGGGATTACCATTGGTTGGTTGGGCCTGTTTACATTTTATGCAGACCTGTTTACATATCTCCAAAGGAAGCCCAAGCTTCATGTTTTGGTTGGGCCTTGACAGTAGCAAAATATTTGTATTTGCAACACATTGAAGTTGAAGATTGCATAGTCCTATATATAATATGCTCTTATTTTCAGTCTTTTAATTTTAAATTCACCAAGAGATTGGGCAACAAAGTAGCTCATGAATTAGCTTGTTTAGTTTTCAATTTCCTTGGTATTGAATTGAAGTTACCTCGTCAAGCAGAACATCTCACAGCTGATTTCCTCTCAAAAAAAAAAAATCAATCTCCTAAACAACTACTATGTGCTTCTATCACAAAACAAATACACATTCAATTTTCAAACCATATAATATATAATACCAATATCAAACAAGAAAAACAATTGCATGTACGAATTGACACTACAGCTAGCTAACAATTGATCCTATATATACGAGTAACATGAGTGTGTTCGAACTTGGAATGGGTAGCACCACTGTTCCAATAATCTTGAACTTGGTTTCACCGAAACTATGACATGTTTGGTAATTGTGGTGGCGGAACAAGAACATGTGACGTTGGTGAAACCGAAGTAAATAACTGCTTCTCTTGTACCGCAGCAACAAGGTTAAGCTTCAAACTCTCCAAGGAAGCTTTGAAAGTTTGGAGACTCTCCAAACTCATACCCTCTGTGGGGAGATTCCACCAAGGATCAAAGCACGAATCAGTTTGTGCCTTCGTCATCGCTTGAAGACGCTTTGTCTCTGCTTTCAACAGATTTTGAGTGGCCTCGTACTCCACCCTTAGGCTTTCACATTCTATTCTCTCTTTCTCATTCGTTTTGCATGCACACTCCAAGTCTCCTCCAACACATGCCTACATACACCAAAATTTCACAATGATTTTTAGTTTTCCAATAAAACAACTATATACATTGCTTATTTATCAATAGAGTTAATCACCTATATATTGTTAGTGTAAAAAAATTTTACACTAATAACCAATCAAATATTTTAATAGTATCTTTTTTATTTTAATTTAATTAAATAAATAAATGACATAACACTATTAAAAGATCTGATTAGTTGTCGGTGTAAAAAAACTTTACACTGACAGTATATAGGTGATTAACTTTTATTAATATATGAGATTTTTTTTTTGCACAAGTAATACCTACATATACCAAAAAAAAATCTTACATATAAGTATATAACAATATTTATTTTATGTTTCTTAAATTTAAAATTGATTTTTTTAGTTTATATAACTTTAAAAAATCATATTTTAGTCTCTCAAATTATAAATATCATATTTGATAACAAATAAAAATAATTATGCAATATCAATTAAATTTAACGTAATATTTACATTAACAAAGATACAAGTAAAATTTTTGTAATAATATTTCACATATTTATTAACTAAATTTGCTTATAAAAATTAAAACAAGATTTTTTAAATTATAATGACTAAGAAGATCAATTTTAAATTTGAGAAAATAAAAATAAATTTATCTTAAATTTAAAAAATTAAAAAATATTTAAGCTAAATTTAATTTATAAATAAAAATATAAAAAATAAATTAAAAAAGTTTCTAACAACTTTCTTATAAGATAAAAGTCTCTAAAAATACTCTCAACGAGATAATTATTCGTGTTTAATGTATAGGTTCAATCATTATTACGACCATTTTTGTAACAGATTCTTTGGAGCCTAATAGTTGGGTGGGGCGGGGTTGGGATAGTTAGAAGCATGGGGATCTAGGTTCAATCTTCATTGCGACCATTTTTGTAATATTTTCTATTTTAAAAAAAAAATTAAGTTTTACTTACCCTTGCGTGGGTCTTGACACAGTGGTTTCTTTGGAGGCTTCCTCCGACGCCGAGATAGCGGCGAAGAACAGCGTCGGCGTCGGGATAGCCGCAAGAATAGAGCATGTCGCTTGGAGAGATAATGATCAATGCGGTTTTCACGTCGCAAAGAAGAGAGAGTTCGGTGAGTTTGTTGAAAAGCCCTTGTTTGCGTTTGCAGAAAGTCGCGTGACGCTTGTTTTTCTGTTTCACTTCCTTTATCTCTGTGCTTCGCCTCTTCCTGCTTGATGTTGTTCCACCAGAAGCCATATCGTTGTGAAAACAAGAGAATCCAAAGAGAAGAAGACTCAATATGGCAGAGTGTGTCGAATTTTGAATATATATTATTACAATTGCCTTTGGTTGGTTCCTCCTTTTAACATCAACTTGCTTTCGATCTTCCTCATTTTTTCCTTTTTCGTTATAGTCTCCTCATCAATTGTATCTTTTAGATTATATATTCTAATCTATTAATGTGATTCTTCTTAATGTAATTAGGGTGTGTTTGGTTTCTTTTTATTCGTTTTGATGAACACTGAACAGTAAGATTAAAATCCAGGTTTACAAATTTAGGATTTGTCTGTATATTATACCAACTATTTACTATTAAGGTTTTAATAAATTTTTTGTCTCTTAAATTTAAGATAAATTTATTTTTAGTTCTTTAAATTTAAAACTATTTTTTAGTCTCATAATTTTAAAAAAAAATCCTATTTTAGTATTTATACTTAAATTTTGTTAAAAAATCTATAAAATATTATTGCATAAAATCTACTTACTATTTTTATTGATAAAAATATTATATTAAATTCAGTTAATAATACATAATTATCTTTATTAATTTCAAATATATTATTCGTGACATGAGGAATTTAAATAAGATTTTTAAAAATAATTATCATAATCAGTATCTCCTCTATATTATGGTATAAAATATTATATATAATGTGTGATTTTATTTATTAAAACATTATTTTATAATATTTATACTTATTTAACAGTTGTTATTTAAAATATATTATATACTAATCGGTCGCTATTGACTGTTTATAAATATTTTTATTATTAAATATAATGAAAATAATAAATAATTATTATAAAATTAATATAATATTAAAGATAATTAATTTAAAAACTAATAGTTATACCATAACATATGTATAACATAAACATAGAGAGAAATTGTTAAAATAATATAAAATTATACAATTTTTTTATTAAACTTATAATAACTTCTATTTTACATATTTTTATATAATTCATTTAAAATGTAATTTAATTAAAAATTTAATTAGTTTTTTTTATATATTTTTTAATTATTCAAATAATTTTCCATGTTGACAAGGAATTTTTTTTTATTTTAATATTAAATAACACTATTTATATTTTAAGAAACTAATCTTTCATTAAAAATACTCTAAAAATAAAAGTTTTCAAAAAATATCTTTATTTATTTTTATTTACTCAAATAATTTTTCATGTTAAAAAGGTACAAATTTATTTTTTAATATTAAATTATACTATTTATATTATAAGAAATTAAACTTTTACATTTTAAATAAAAATATCTAAAAATAAAAGAAAAATCATACTCGAAATTTGCATAATTGCCTAGAAAATAAACATACCAAATTCTCAAAAAAAAAAACATTAATTATATTTTAAGTACTATTTCAATAAATAATTATCTCTAAAAATAATTTAAATTATCTTTTAAAAATTTAAAGTACATTTGAATAAATTTAGCTAAATTGACATCCGATTAGCATATGATGTAGGTGCACCAATTTGGATCAGTGCAAGTAACGGTGATTTACATCGTTAAATTAAGTGATCAAATTTTAAATCTTAATTTTCACAAATACAAAAAATTCAAGTCGAGAAAAAATCAAGATTATTCAACACAAATCATCCATCAACAATTAAATAATTATTAAATGAATGATAAAATATATAAAAAAAATAGTTACCAAACAATTTTTAAAATTCACAATATTTTGTATTATTAATATTAAAAATACATTGTATTGAATATATTGTGTAAATTATAAAAAATAAAAATTAATTTTTATAATAATGGAAAAATAAAATATATTATTAAATCTAGGTTTATATATATATATATATATCAACATTGTATAAAAAAAATTAAACTAATTATTTAATATTTTTAATGATTAAAATATAATAAATATTAAATATCATTTTTGTATTCTTTTATAATAATTATTTTTTAAATACAATGTATCTCTCTTTAGCTTTTTAACATGTAAATGCGAACACACAATAAAAATAAATAAATAAATAAATAAAACAAATTACATCATTACATCGATTTAATTTTTATAACTATTATACTAATAAATAAATTTGTCAATCTAACAGTGTTACTTTGAATATTTATGTTAAATTTTAACTTTGTTAAAATTCAATGATAATTAGATAGTAATGAAGTTATTTATATTTTAGTATTTATAAGAGATATTTTAGTATATTTTGAACAAAATATCAAAAAAAAACTATTAATATAAAATTTTGTGTAAATATAATCTAAGTGAAAGAAACTTTTAATTTAATGATGATTTTAAAAAAAAACATCTAATTAAAAATTATTAATTGATATAATAATTTGCAATTATATAATTTGATCATTCTTCATTAAAAAACATTTAAACAATCATGAAAATAAACTAAAATAGAAGAACCTTAACATATTAATTTAGCAACTTCAGAATCTTAAATTATCCATGTAAACAATAAGTTGTCACATGAGTAACTAAATTTATTCGATTAGAAGAACATTATGGTGCATTAACCTTTAACAATCTTATTTTATTAAAAAAAATTGGTAAAATTAGGAAATATAAAACTCTTTTTCATGAGATTGGATTAACTTTTATTCATAAAGTTATATTTCTTGTCATAATTTCAATCACGTTTGTTAGTAACTTCTAACTATTTTATAGGATTTTCGTTATCGACATTGCAAAGGGTTTTTAAAAGTATTGGAATTAAAGAACTTTATTATTTTTTGAACGCTTAATTTTGTCTAAAAAGATATTAGTTTTTAAAAAATAATCTTAAACATATTTTTAGCCCCTAAAATTTAAAGTCATTTTGTTCTTGTTAATATTAACAATGTTTTGATTCAAAGTGTTGTACTTAGGTGTGACTTTCAACGGTATGTAGTGACCAATTACTCTCAACAAACTCACATCACCACATTCGTGTTATGTATTGAAGAATATTTGCATTAGTTAGAAAATTCATGTTGCGTATTTTTGCATTCTCCATTCTTTGTTTCATGACATTTTATTCATGGTATGTAGCTAGCTTACCCTATTATGCTATTAATTTATAATTTGGAGTCTTGTTAATTTTTTAATGTAGGGTTTGATTAATTTTTAATTTGAGGTCTAATGACTTTCTAATTTAGGTTTTGTAATTAAAATTTATGTAATGTGGTATTCACAGCAGTTTCCATCTCATAGGCAAGTTTGAATTTAAACCATAACAATGGTGGTGAAGTTCACGTTATCCATGACCAAGACATGGATACTTGGTCTTTTTATAAAGAAAAAGGTATATTGGAAGATCTAGGATATGGTGATGATGTAAAATTATGGTAGAAACTAGAGAATGTTACTTTTAGAGGGAAATTGAAACCATTTAAGTATGATAATGATGCTAAAGAGTTGAGAAATCATGCATTGAAGAATAATTGTGAAAAATAGGAATATATGTTGAGCACTCTCAAACAAAAGTTGAGTTGAGTGGTAATATTTGCTACAACAATGAAAAATTGATGTTGTAGGTTTTGTGAATGCCTCACCAAAGTAGAAAATTGTAACAATGAAAAATAAAAGTATCCCAACAAAAAGACCAATTAGGAGTGTAAAAAAATAACAAATATTGGTTGAGGAAATTATTGAGCATGTTGTTGCTAAGGAACCTATTACTACTAAAGAATATGTTGTGGCAATTCATAAAGGTGAAGTAATTCAATAAGGTCAAGGAATTGCAAAGATTGGTGGAATTGAACAAGGTGAGGGCATTTAGTAGATTGGTGCTAATTATCATATTGGGGGTAGTGAATAGGTTTTAAGGGTAATGAACCAAATGTTGAGCAAGTTCATGTTGAAGTTGTTGAAGAAAGTAGAAGTGGGAATGAGAGCATGTGTCTTTTGGTGTTGAGTCATAAGGTTCTGACTTTGACTATATACCTAATGTCCATGACCAAATGCATCAAATTGATAATGAATATAGTAGTGAGAAGTTGGTTAGTGATACTAAAGAAAGTGATGTTGGATAAGGTGAAAATATGAAGGCAAAATGTGTCATCTATATGAAAGAGCACATGGGTAAGGAGTACAAGTTAAAAGTTGGGATAGGATTTTAATCCCTTCAAGATTTCAAAGATGCAATTAAAGAACATCGTGTGTTGAATGATAGACAAGTTCAATTTCTAAAGAATGATAAAAGGAGAGTAATAGTTGTGTGTAAGCAAGGATGCAATTTTGTTACATATGTTACTAAGGTTTTAGGGAAAGAATCATTTGGAATGAATGCTTTAGTAGAAAACCACAATTGTGGTAAGGTGTTTGATAATAAAAATATTGGATCAAAATGGGTTGGTAAAGTTGTGATATCTAAAAGGATGACAATGTTGATGATATCCACATGAATTATTCAACAGGTTTTGCTAAAGTTAGAGTTAACTAAGCAAGAAAATTAGCACTTGAAATTGTTGAAGGAGATGCCACCAAATAATACATAATGTTGTGGAGGTATAGTGCTGAGTTAAGGATAAGCAACTCAAGGAATACATGCAAAATACAATTACCAAGGCCTTCATCTGACGTGCACCCAATATTTGGTTCATTTTACATGTACTTGCAAGGTTGCTAGAGAGGTTTTGTGTCTAGTTGTAGACCACTTATAAGGGTAGATAGGTACTGTCTCAAAACTAAGTGTGGAGGCCAGTTACTGATAGTTGTATGAAGAGATTCTAATGACTAATATTTCCCTCTAGCTTTTGTTATGGTGGAAACTAAAACTAAGGACAGTTAGAGATAGTTTTTGACTCTATTATTAGAAAACATTGGAGATGTTAGAACCAATAGATGGCTCTTCATTTTATAACAACAAAAGGTTAGTTTATGATTTTAACACTAATGTCAATTGTTTTGACATGTTAGAAAATTGTCATGTTAATTTATATATGCCGGTGTCTAAGGTTTTCTAAACGAAGGTTGCATTCTCATGCTTTAAGTTCCCATAATGAGGGTATTTTTTATTAAAAAAAGAACACTTCAAATTAAAAAAGAAAAAATATAAATTTCAATTGTACTAAGTAATTACACATTGTTTGTCACGTAAGACACATTAGTAACGTTGTCTAAGATTAGGACTAAAAATAGAATTTAATAAAATTTAGAGACCGAAAAAAATAATTTTAAATTTTGGGGACCAAAACCTTAATTATCTCAAATTTTTTAGACTTAAAATATATTTAAGTCAAGAAAGTAATTAAAGAATAAAGAGTAAATTACATTCTCCTCTTCCAAAAGATATGAATATTATATTGACATCTTTTTTATGTTAAAAATTATAGTCTTTGAAAAATTCCTCATAGATGTAAATATTACATCACCACCCATCTTATGTTAAAATAAATATGTTCCTCCATTAACAAATACTAATATGTTATATTTTAATAATTTATATTTTTTATTTCCATGCATATTTAATTATTATTTTGAAATTATTATTAATTTTTTTAAAATGAATTATATATTTAAATAAATATTTTCATTATTATTTTTACAAAATATTTTTAAAATATCAAAATAAAAATAATACATATAACTATAATAAAATCAAACACATAATAATATTTAATCATTTTAATTAATGTAATATGTTTATAAATATTTAAATAAAATAATATTTTCATTATACAGTATTAATTATATATATTAAAAGTAATATATAAGTATTAAAGTATTATTTAATTTATGTTACTTTAATAAATATATAAATGAACAAGTGTTTTATGAGAAAATATTATTTATTATATTTAATTAATGTAATGTTAAATATATATATTAAATATAATTTTTAAATAAATATATTTGTATTAAAAATTATTATTAAATAAAAATAATTATAAAAAAATTTAATGCTTTTAGATTGAGTTAAATCATTTTAAAAATTTAATCAATAAAATTATATATATATATATATATATATATATATATTTGAAGTGTATATACATATATATCTATTTATATTATATTTTATTTTAATAAATTATTTTAAATTTAATCATATATTTTATAATCTTTATAAAGAGAAAGAGTGACAATAAATAAAAAATATTTTAACATATATTTTAAGTAAAAATATATTTTAAAATCTTATAATAAAAATATTCAAAATCTTCAAATAAAAAAGACAAAATCTTCATCATTTAATACAGCAGATACAGTTGCAAATTAAAAATGTGAAAGGGAATGCAAAAATCAAAATTGCACAATATAAATAGATAAAAAAAAAAAACAAAAAATATTCAATCAAATCGATATGAAAATGCAGCATTAATTTCCTCATGACATATACTCCGTAGCAGTAATATTCCCTTTCCGTGCCATTAATTGACTTGTCTCAATATCTAATTTCGTGGAAAAAAAATAGATCCACTTGCTAACTTTTGCGGGATCAAGTATGAAATCATGAAAAAAAAAAATGGAGTTTGGAGCTCTCATAATTTTTTTCAATAAAAAGAAGTGTGAAATCAAGAATTAGCACAAGTTTTTTGAATTTGATCCAATTCTCAATGTATTAACTTCTTATTTGTAATAAATTGTGTGATAACTGGATGTGATATGGCTAGTACGTGATTGCTGAATTGCCAGAATTCAGAAATTAATTTAGAGTACTCTTTTTATATATTCCTTTATATTTATCAGTCACTACTGTTCAAAACATTTCCTTTCTAGCATATTATCTTGTTCCAACTTCTGCTAGCTGTGTAATTTTAAGTTGTTTGATTTATTCAGATAATATATAAATATGGGTTTTTTTTTTCTATAGTAATTTTACTCGTTAGCTTTGTTGATGTTGTATTAGCTGGTGAATATTTTTTATTAATGGAATCTTGTTGGAAATATGTCAGTAATTTTCTTTAATTGATTTTTTTTTTTGTTGTTGTTGAGGAACATGTTCCTATGAATTATTTTACTTCTACTCAGTTTCTTGGGAAATGGAAAGTCAATTAAAAATATATTTGTGTAAATTTTTTCGAGAACACTTCTATGTAAAAGAAAAATAAAATATTTTTTCTATAAATTAAAATTAATTTACTGTTGAGCTTGAGCCTAGTAGATTTTTCACCTTATACAACACCACAAGATTCACCTCAAATTATCCTTTCTATTTAGGGATGATAATGGAGTAAGGGTGTGAATTTTAATATATGTGTCTCCTAATTTGTATCATATATATATATATATATATATATATATATATATATATATATATATATATATATATATATATATATATATATATATATATTTATTTATTTATTTTTGTTTTTATATTAAATAAGTATAGAATTTGTATTTCATTCTTATCTCCGTTGGATATTGAATATATTTATATCATGCTTCATATCACTTAAAATTAATTAGATATTTTAAATGTATATAAAAATTTATTTTAACATAAAATAATAATTATATAATTATATTAATTAAATTTCATCTAACATGAATTTAAAATAGAATAAAAAGTGCATAAATCTTAAGTAAATTCTAAAATAATAAATTAAGTTTTTAAAAATTTAAAGTGAGAATGGAAAAAAAGACAAATATAAATATTTGACAGATAAATATATAAATATTCATATTCTCATACTTATTTTAATAAATTAAATATTATTTATACTCGTACCTATATTCGATTAAATCAAATATTTTTTTATTAAAATTAAAATAAGTTTAGACATTATTCATTAGCATGAGTTTATTTGACATTTTTACTTTTATCATTGAATTGCTGAAGGCATACCATTCTTTGAAAATTGACACTTCGATGTGTTAAATATAACATTATGTTTATTATTATGAGTAAAATAGTACAGATAATATTTGATTAAGTAGTCTAAATATTAAACTACTTAAGTTTACTTCTATTAGTGAAAAATGTGTACGTGACTAACTTGGTCTAGTATTCAATTATTCTTTTCTTGAAGTGACACTTATGAACACTTGTAGGCCACCTATCATTACATTTGTAGTTAAAAACATAATGTTATTCAAATAATTAATTTAAGCTATGTGTGCATGCTCATTTTCATCACCTAACTCATTGTCTACTAAGCAAATATCATACTGTTGTGACTTGTGAGTCACTTATATATACATAATTGAACTTGGTGTTGTCAGTTCCTAATGCCACAAATAGTTTAATGCTTATACAATAGTTGCTAGACCGATCGAGGCTTTCAATAGCATTTACAAATTACCTACCAACGAAAGCCACATCTAGAATAATCAAATCTAACAATCATATATATTGTTAATTACTTAATCACGTAGATAAGCAAAGTGAACCAATTATGAGTATTTGGTTGAACTTATTTTCTATTTGATGTAGTCTCCTTATCCCAAGACAATGAAACATAATAATAATAATAATAATAATAATTATTATTATTATTATTATTATTATTATTATATATATTTTAATATTAATTTTAAATAATTTATTTACTCCAAAAATAAATTTATCTATATTTATTTTGTTCAACAATTTACATCTACAAGTATAAATTTATTTAACATATAATTATATATAATTTTAATATTAATAACATATTGTATATCACTATAATTTATACATATACTTTTACTAATATATTAACATATATTATATTCTTAGTATTAGATAAAAATAATTTTTAATAATAAATAATATATTATTATAAAATATGTATCATTATATTAATTACTTTTTTTACGTGTCATCGAATTTTATTATGAAGAAACTAATGAATATGCAAAAATATTATTAAGAGAAGGCTTTTCATTTATGACTTGGCCATGTCATTAACCGACAAGAGGATGTTCTAAAGAAAAAAGAATGTAACGATCCCATTTGGAAGCTGCGGAGAAGACTAGAAGATATGCTCAACAATTACGTACGTGGACATAATGCCACCACCTTTATTTAATGGTAGCGTTGTGATGTTTCATTTCACATTTATTGAACTCTATCACAAAAGTGTTTTTAAAAATTGTGTTAAATAATAGTATATTGATGATAAGATTACTCAATAATTTTTAAATATTAGTAATCTATATTTTCTTTCACCCATCCTTTTAATAATATATTTTTATTATTAGGTAAAACTTACATAAATTCTGCTAAGTTTTGTGGGGTTATTTTGTCAAGTACCAAATCCAAATGTTGTGTTTAAATTTTATTAAAACTACCTTTTTCGAAAATATATCTTAAGAGTAGCCCAAGTATATATTAACCTTTGTATACACAATGAAAAAAAAAAAAAAAAAAACTAATTTTGCCTTTAGCTTGTTGGTATGGAACTTTGATGTTACGGATAAAATTGGATGATTTAAGAGATTTCATTAGGAAGTAAACTAATTTGTGTTGCATCAAATTTTGTAAGTTTGCCGCAAAAAATAAACCTTGTAATAAATTAATAGGTAGTGAGATAATTAGTTAGTTAATTGCCTAACTCTAAAAGTTTTTATCTAATTAGTTGTTTCAAATGTATAAAATAAAGTGAAACATAGATAATACACACTTTTAAACACACTTTATAATTATATTGTTTGTTAAAATATTTTTTATATTATTAATGCATAAAAATTAAACTTTTTTTAGGAAAGTGTTCTACAATACATTTTTCAAACACAATTATATTAATACACATTTTAACGTCGGTTAACAGTTATTAAAATTTATACAATCAAAAAAAAATTCATTAAATATAAAGTGAAATTAAAAAAAAATAAATAATTTTCGATGAATTTTGTTGAAAAAAAATATGTTAAAAAAATGTGTTATAAAGTAGATTGTTAACAAATTTTTTAACCTTTCACCTTTGAAGATTAGTTACATAGTGGAAATGTGTTCGAAAAAGAAAGTCTAAATAATTTTTTTTTTTTTAAAAAAGTTCAAGTAAAAGATTACATAAGATTTCAAAAAGATTATCTGAAAGAAAAAGAATTATTCTATAAATACTATAGGAGAAAACGAAATTTACTCCATAGCTTACACTTGACCCAAGAAATATATATATATATATATATATATATATATATATATATATATATATATATATATGTTCAATTAAATGAAAATTTTCCACACCAAAATAAATGAGCATGACGTGGCAAGTTTTTTAATAATAAGAGGAACAACATTTGAATAGTTCCACCGTTCTATATCTTCATTGCCTTAAACAACCTTCATATTATATCATATATATTTTCCAAAACTAAGATACAATAATGAAGCACCTACATGATTAATTTTCTCAACAACAACAACAACAAAAGCAGCTATGTAATTTTAATTTGAATATATGTGTGACACTTTCTGGAATGATTGATATTTTGTTCTTATCCGGATAATGCATTTAAAAGCTTGGGAAAAATTATTAGATGGCTCATAACTACGTGATCCTAATCAATTTCTATATATAACACATCATTATTTTATTTATTTTCTTAAAATTGAAAATGTAATCAAGTGTCTTGTATCGGTATATGACATCAATGGCTTTCTCCATGCAGAACTTGAATTTAGAAATGCTATGATCACAATATGTCCAATTAATTCTTGTTGGGTGTCTCAGAGATCTCCATAGCAGCTTTGTATATGACATCAAAAGCTTTTTCCATGCAAAACTTGAATTTCTGTTCATCTACGAACCCCTTTAGTGTTCTCAAGGTGATTCTTAATACTTTCACATAGCTCATAATTGTTATGTCCACATTCTGCAATCACACACACAATAAGCATGTTATTATTAGAAGCTTGGAATTCCAATAACTGGACCAAAATCAAGGAAGTGCATGTGATGATAATCTTTTTAAATACAAGTTAGAAATATTTTTTTTAAACATTTCTAATGATTTTTTTTATTTTTAATAAATAAACTATAAAAAAAAAAACTCACTAAGTGAATGAGTTTCTCAAAATTAAATAAATACCTCAGGTCCACCAGTCATGGTGAAATAGAGACCACTTATGGGATGATTTGCCAAAGACATGTGTTCCATTGGCCCAAATATGTTGGATATGACAACACTAGAGTTTCCCAGGGTTTTGTAGATGATTTTAGCTACAGCCTGAAACAACAACACAATAAATTAGAGGAGATGAATATGAGGGTGATTCTCTATACAATATGGGGGGTGTTTGATTTAATAACTATTAACATCAATTCCACACACCGTTAACACAAGTTTCTATATAAATTTTGCAGTTAAAATTAGACTAATTACAATTTCTACCATGTTTAATGATTCAAAAACAATTTTACAAAAATCTAAAACAAACAAAAGAATATCATTAAGAGTGTGTTTAGGTAAATAACTTATTAACTTATTAAAATGAGTTACTAGAAAAAGTTACAAGAATCTAAACTACTTTACTAAATTTCAAACACGATTTAAAAGTTAAATTTTAAAAGTTAAATTACACGCACCTCAGGGCCTCTTAATTTCATCTCCAAATCCAAGAGCAGACCTATGAGATAAACACTGAAAGACCTTCTCTTCCTCTTGATTAGTTTCTGGGCACTCCAAACAAGTTCAAGAGGGTTGGAGATTGTGGATTGGCTTAGCTTTGGAATTGGTATTTGCAGAAAAGAAATCTTATTCCCCCATAAACCTTTCACCTCTGCTTTCTGCATGTCCTTCACTGATTGGTACCCTCTAATATTTCTTGTGTTCAGCATTACCACAGCTGTGGAATTTGCTTTTCTTCCCATGTAATCAATCTCTTGCATGTACAACCGAATCCCATAGAAAATCATTCCAGTAACCACATCATTTATTGTCTGCATTCATGTCATCAAAAATAGACACAAATTAATTAATATATGCCGTAGTTAAGAATTTAATTTCTATGCTGGAAACAATTTTTTATACTATATAAGTCCATCAGAAATCATGGTAAGTATAATGATTTCAGTATAGATAAGATCTAATTACTCTTTTTATCTTTATAGTTTCACTAATTTTATATTTTAACTTTTATAATTAAAAATTAATAAATTATCGTACATAATGATTTCTGATTAGAGATATGATTTAATTATTCTTTTAATATCTATAATATCATCAATTTTATATTTTAGTTTTTATAAGTAAAAAATATCTCATTTCAGTTTATAGATGCATCTTTTTTAATTTTATCTAGTCTCTATAATTTTATCAACTTGACTTTTAAATTTTTTAAAAAATAAAAGACAGAAACTAAAAAGAAATAAAAATAATGTATATAATAACTAGCTTTTTTAACTATAAAGACTAAAAAATAAAATTGATAAAACTTAAAAGTAAAGAAAAAATAATTAAAAATTAAACTAAAATTACTTATATTATTGGTGCATTAACTATTTTTTTCCCATAATATCTAGATTGATCTAGTCTTACCACTCCAAGCTTGGACTTGATTCCTTTGATATGATCAAGAGACAATGATATGTTTGACAAGGTAAAGGGCATAGACTCGGTTCCTTCATATCCAGATCTTATGGGTGTTTTGTCATCTACAATCACTCTTGTCTTTATTAAGCTAGATCCAAAATCTGTGATGGAGTTAAAAAAAGAGGAGATAAACGAGGGTAACCTCCTAAACAAGCTTTTCTTTGTATGTGAACTTGATGATGTTCTTGAAGGAAAAGTTAGTGGAAGAGAAGGGTCATCGGTTCTTTGAAGACAAGAAAGAAGGGCACCCATGAGGGAGTAACCATCTCCAAGTGCATGATGAAGTTTGAATATTACTGTGCCTGCAGCATTGCTTGTTGGATACTTAATAATATGGATTTCCCATAGTGGTTTGTTTTGTGGTGTCCTTTCACATAGAATGCTAGTCACATAATCACCAAAATATTGCTCATATAATTCAGGTGAATTGCATTCTGGAAATTTGGGAACCTTTACATGCTCTTCAAGCTTCACTTCTACTCTTTTCCATCTCATTTTACCATTTTGGTCTTTAACCTGTGGCAAGCACATAAACAAAAGTTAACAACATAATTAACAATTGAACATTAATTTAATACTTACAAGTTACAAGAATCTTATTAATCTATTTTATATCATACCGGGTCTGTCAAAGAAGTTTAGTTCAGTTAGTTGAAATGAATGTGTGTTGTAAATTTCTTTAATACCAAATTCAGTTCTCATGTATCAAACAATATTATATATAAACATCATGATGACTTTAACCTTATGTATAAATAATTAAATTTTGTTGACTTGAAGAAAATTTAAAAGCATATGGAAGAGAGAACGAACCATGATAGAGGAGAAACGTGGGTTGATGGGGAGGAAGACATCTCTAAGCAAGGATATAGTTGGTATGTCATCATCAATCGGAACTGCCACTTCAAGAAAGCCATAAACATAGGAACATATCACAGAACTGTTGAAATATTGTCCTGGAGGACTCACTGGCTCTTCAATTTCTTCATAGAATTGCTCCATTATGCTAGTTTGTAGAAAAATGAAAGTGTGTAGGACTTAAATTAAAAAATATTATTTGATTGGGTGCAAAGCCAAGCCAGGATCTATGACATATAATATAGCAATACTTTATTGTTTGTAACCATGTATGATACATTAATGATGGTGGCACATGTCGTACAAAGAAAAGTATATGGTTTGGATGAGTTTGAATTAAAGCTCCGGCCAATAATTAGTGATAAACCAGCTTAGAGTAGAAACTTAAAAAGTCCAAAAAAAGTTGTTTCATTGATGGTATATCCAATTAATGCATGGTGCAAATAGTAAAAAAGCTGCATTAATGGGTATATCCAATTAAGTTATTAGAAAAAGACCTTAAAAACAATATATATCATTAATTTTCTTTATGATTTTTATTCATATGTTTTTTTTTTTACACCAAATTCAAATTTACACTTAATACTAAAATTAAGACGAGTCGTCATTAGCTAACTGTTTTTACATAAGATGGTATTGTATGTATGTCTATGGAACATGATTTTTTTAGTTAATTACTAATAATAGTTTAAATGAAAACAATTGTTATAATGTAGGTTTGATGGCCTCCAAATGCTGATAGGTATAGGCAGCCATACCCTCTGACCTTAGTTATATCGTATCTCACACGACATGGGAGAAAGATATTTCACGAGTAACGATAGCGTGAGTTCAGTTCATACCGTAGATGAGAGCAGTCCTATATATTTTCTCCTTCATTTTTGTTTGACTTTTTTTTATAAAAAAAAAATATCAATTTAATTGTCATTTTATAATATTAATAGAATATTAAATATTTTTTATATTTTTTAATTATTTTCAAGACTACTAGAGTTAGTCTAGTGGTTGGATGGGAAGGAATTAGAATAGTTCGAAATATAAAGACCCAAGTTCAATCCTCATTGTAACTATCTTTTGTAATCTTTTCTATTTTAAAAAAAAAAATATTTTCTAAAATGAGAAAATATAAAAAATATAATATTTAAGAAAGTGAATTTTGCATATAATATTTAACTTTACAAAATTGGTGATACCACTAGTTAATTTCGGATATTTAACTAATTCTCCTCGATTTTCGGTGGTTTGTTAGCCATGCATTTGAGTGTTACAGAAATTCCGACAACAATTAATAATGAGTAGGGTAAAATTTAATTAATACCATCTTTAAAAAAAAAGTGAATTATAAATTTAATTAAAATTGATGTGTAAAATGAAAATTATTTCTTACTTATATATAGTGCTTGATGTAAAATCTTCATCATAGAAAATATAATTAACATAAAAATAAAGTTCAAGTTGTTTCAATATATCAACTAAATCACTTTCACATCATCAACATACCAGGCTTCTAAAAATATAACACAAAGTTAATTAGATATAGTAAACTTAATGATGTAAACAAACTTAAAGTTAGAACACAAGTATTATTAGAAAATTAAATAATAACTTTTATAAAATTAAAATTTGAATTATATTTTTTAATACAAAGAGACAACATCTTGATGCATGAATTATGTTTGTAGGTGACAAGTAGTTGTTTAGAACAATGCAACGGTATTTAATTAAGTATTGTGTTGTTAATTTGGAGCACCCATCTTGCCTCGCGGAACTTTGGTTATATATATATATATTTTTTTAATTTAAATATGTTCTTATGTCTCAAGTTTAGGGTAATATTTTTTTCTCTTAAATTTAAAATTAATTTTTAATTTCTGTAAATTTTTAAAAAAATTATTTTATTCTCTTAAATCATCAATAACATATAAAAATAATAAATTAAAATAATTATACAGTATTAACTGAGTTTAATATGATATTTTTACTAATAGAAATATCAGTAGCTAGATTTTATGTGACAATATTTGATAGTTCGACAAAATTTGAATATAAAAATTAATTTTTTTAAATTATAAAAACTAAAAAACTATTTTTAAATTTGAAGGAAAAAAATAAAATTACTTTAAATTTTAAAAAATAAAAATATATTTAAATTTATATTCCAGCTCATGTTCTCTCGTTTTCACATAGTAATTAAGACGTTTTCATATACTGTGACTAATAATAAGCCACGTAAAGCAGATTCATTTGATCAATTGGAGGGTCTTGTCCCCCTAAACTTAAATAAAAAATAAAAAAAATTAGTGTATGTGTTATTTAAATATTAAGATAGATAATGGTATTTGTGTATTATTTATCTTTTTATTTCTAATCAAATATTCTATTTTTATAATATTTATCCTAAAATAATTATTTTTTTTATAAAATTAATGCGTCCCTCTAGTTTTTTTTTTTTTTAAAAAAAAATAACACATATCTTGTGTCCCATGTAACGACTCGGCTGACCATTTCACTCATCAACAAAACACACCGGAAACACTAGACAGAATAGAACAAGTATATAAATATAGAGTCTAGAATATAAGTATATACATATGTCCCGAATCCGACTAGAGTTAGGGTATGTAAAACAAGAATTACATTAGAAGTCACTATGCCTAGTGACTAAAACAAACAAAACATCCATAGATGTCAGCTCCATCTATCAGCTGCCGACTCATCGTTATCCACCTTCTATCCCTGCTCTGCTCCCGTACATAGTACGATCATAGCAGTCCAACCACATGGAAACACAAAGGGTAAGCTAGCATAAAAACAACAACATATGGAAAGATTTTTAAGAAAAATAGAAACAAACACGACTATGTACACTTCATCAACATACATTCCATCAGTTTTCAACATTATCGTCAATAAGAATGCAATGCGTCGTCACGCATATCAACTCGAAGATCTCCTACAACAACTCAGCCTTTCGGCCTACAACAACTCAGTCTTGCGGCCTACAACAACTCAGTCTTGCGGCCTACAACAACTCAGTCTTGCGGCCTACAACAACTCAGCCTTGCGGCCTACAACAACTCAGCCTTGCGGCCTACATCAACTCACATCAATATTCCAACACAACACAACTTATACAACTCAACATATCAACTTGCAACTCAACACAATTGTACATCTATACAACTCAACACATCAGCTTCACAGCTCAACATATCATCTACAACACAACACCACTTCTCAACACATTCACCAGATACAATTCAATATTAACAGCAACATTATCTACTAGACATCATTTCATAACCTTCCATTTCAATTCAACTCAACATAAAACATTACAACAATCTCATCTCTGCGCCCGGCGCATACGTGGTTGCGCCCAGCGCAGTACAACCAGAGAACCCAAGACTATCTCGCGCTTAGCGCAATAGTCGTTGCGCCCAGCGCTGGCCGGGCAGAGACTCAAGGAGTCTCATGCGCCCAGCGCACCAAAACCCGCGCCCAGCGCGGGGAAGGCAGAGACCTCCCTTGGTCTCGCGCCCAGCGCAATTCAAATTGCGCTCAGCGCCCACAAGGCAGAGACTCCTAAGGAGTCTCACGCCCAGCGCGACAAGGGGCGCGCTCAGCGCCCAAAAGAAGAACCAAAACCTGCCACAACTAGTATCGCGCCCAACGCGGTCCAAGTCACGCCCAGCGCGGGCCAGCCAGAGACCCACATTCTCAAGCGCGCTCAGCGCACTCATCATTGCGCTCAGCGAGCTTGGCCAAATGGGGTCTCCTGGTGGCCACGCACCCAGGCGCGAAGAACCGCGCTCAGCGCGAAGCTCAGCAGCAGCCAACCATTTTCGAAAAACTCTTCAAAAATATGTAGAATAATAAGAGAACCCCACATGCAATCGGTTCAATTTACTACATTATCAACCCAGAGTTCAAAAACACCACCTTTTTCAACATGCAACAACAAATCAAGCCTTTTCCCCAAATTTCTCAACAACCCCGAAACCCCAACAAAACAAGTTTCCTTCCACTACAGCCACGAATCATCCAACAACAAGCATCCAATGAGTTTTTAGAACTCGTCCACAGCCAAAAATAGCGAAGAAGAAACAAAAAGACTAGCTTCCCTTACTTTGGGTGAAGATTCCGAGTTCCGGGAGCTTGAACGGAGAAGAAGAAAGAGCTTGTTCGGAGGAGAAAAGAAGCACCACTCTCATCTAATTCCACCTGCCTCTAGCTCAGCACCTAAGCCACCAATTTCAGAGAAAGGAGAATGAGAGGGAAGAAGAGAGAGTTGGAGTGGTGGGAAGTGAAGGGAGGGGAAAAAGAGGGAAGGGGGTCTTACATCCCACTAGTTTTCTTTAATCCCCTTAATTTCTTTAAAAGAGTATGGATCCACACGGTACTCTATATATTTGTTCATACGCATTATATTTTATTTTATTTATTTATTTATTTTTATTTTATCTTCCCTGTATTCATTAGTGTAGGACAAGAAATGTTAGTTGAATGATGATCCCTTTGTAATTGTCAAATGGCCCGTACAATGACTAATAACTAAATATAACTATTGTACACATACTGCATGATTAATATGACACTATAAAAAAAAATTACATATAAAAATACATAAATGTCATGTTTTATTAATCTAAATTTATTCTATTTAATAACTTAAATTTTATATTAAATTTTAATACATTTTTGAACCATACACATTTATTCTTTTTCTATATATATATATAATATTACATAATTCAATGATTAAATTAGTTAAATTTTTATATTTATACATGATCTCAACAAATCTTTACTCCATGGGTATGTATATATTGTTGGGCCCGATTGTCCACCTTTTCCTCCACCATAGTATGATATTGTCCGCTTTGGGCCCAAGTCCGCACGGTTTTGTTTTTGGACTCCTTCCCAAAAGGCCTCATACTATGTGGAATGGTGGACACTTATAAAGTGGCCAATGTTTCTTCATTTTACCGATGTGGGACTTGGGATGAATCCCAACAAACCTCCTCTCAGACCGAGGACCACATGTCTCGTGATCTCCTCCGCTCAAGCGATAATAATCCGTCACCATCTTGTACCAAGTTCGGATCTCTTCTCCATCGCGAGGCACAACACTGAGGGTCTTCCCGCATCAAACCCAGTCGAACCGTTGGCTCTGATACCACTTATTGGGCCCGATTGTCCACCTTTTCCTCCACCATAGTATGATATTGTCCGCTTTGGGCCCAAGCCCGCACGGTTTTATTTTTGGGCTCCTTCCCAAAAGGCCTCATACTATGTGGAATGGTGGACACTTATAAACTAGCCAATGTTCCTTCATTTTACCGATGTGGGACTTGGGATGAATCCCAACATATATTAACTTAACTTTTGATGATTTTCTTAAATTACATTCTTACACTTAATTATAATAAAATCCATGTGATCTCTTCTTATTGCTGAAATTAAACAACAACGAAACTTTTCCACATGAATTCATTAAAAAAAAAAAAAAAAAAAAAAAAAAAAAACTCTCAAGCATACCCTCCTTTAGATCCTTAATTACCCCTCTCTTTGTAGATAATTTAACTTTTGATTTTGATGGCTATTTCCATTGCTGCTTTGGATATGACATCAAAGGCTTTCATAATGCAGAATTTGAACTTCTTCTCATCAATAAAACCTTTCTGTGTTTTCAACGTAATTCTTAACGTTCTTGTATAGCTCATAATTGCAATATTTATACTCTGCAATCACAAAGGATAACATGTTATAGTAACACTATCGATACGAAGAGATAAGTTAACTAGCATGATGCTATGCATAAAAGATTGAGCTACCTACACAATAAATAAGGATAACATTGAGTAGATATTGTAGTATTCATTTGAAATAAAATTTACATGCGGTAAAAATTAAATTCTTCGATCTAAACTAAAAATTTATGATTTATATAAACAAAGTAATTTAAATTTTAAAAATTTTACATTTTTTGAAATTTTAAAATTTTTCATCGAAGCACAAACACAACTTAATTAAGCGAAATTTAAATCAATACTATGTGATTTCTCTTTTTTATCTGTGTCTTTTAATGAAAAACACTAATAAAATTAGTCTTCCACTAAAATACAAAAAATATTTCACCTGACCATTACGTGGAAAACTACAATTCCACTAGTTCAAGGATGTTACTGAGGTTGCTGTTTTTCATATGATACACACATGACATTATATAAACTTGAACGAATTAGAAGAAAAATAATGGTGACATGACATAACATAACGTTTTTCAACGTTAGCATCCCATTTTAGTAAATAGTTTGAAAACAATCTAATTCAAATAAATAATTTGTAAAATCAAAATAATTTATAAAATGAACTCAAGTTGGTCAATTATTCTTTAATTTCCTCAGGCTTTTATTATCCACAGACCACAATAACTAGGGTTGTAGCCAACGAGACATCGAGATGATGGTTACCTCGGGTCCACCCGACATTGTGAAGTACAAGCCTTTGACAGGATGATTTGCCAAAACCATAGGTTCCATTGGCCCAATCAAGTTGGACACGACAACACTTGAGTTTCTGAGTGTCCCATAGATGTGTTTAGCCACTGCCTGTTAACACATGTCAATAGATAATAAGGCTTTAAAAAAAATAATAATAATTAAAAGAAAGTTTATTGATCTAATAATTGTAAGATCTATATGTGATATGATGATTTTTTTAAGTTTAATTTTTATTTGTGTTAAAATAAAATTTAATTAATAAAAATCATATTCTATAAATACAAATTAATTTTTAATTATCAATTTTGAAACATCATGTGAATTATTTCCATTAAAATAAATATCTAACAAATTGAAACTTACCACCTACACATGTACCCACCTCATGTCCTCTTAATTTCAGCTCCATGTCCAAAAGCCATTCAATAAGAAAAACAGTGAAAGAACTTCTCTTCCTCTTGATCAACTTTTGAGCTTTCCAAACAAATTCAAGGGGGTTGGATAGGCTGGCTTGGCTTAGCTTGGGAATGGGTACATGCAAGAAAGAAATATGATTCCCCCATGGAGATTTGGAATCAGGTTTCATCATTTCTTGGATTGATTGGTAACTTCCAATGTTCCTAGTACTAAGCATCACCAATCCTGTGGAATTTGCTTTCCCTGCCTTATTGTCAATCTCTTGCATGTACAGCCTAATCCCATAGAAGATTGCCCCAGTAATCACATCGTTTATTGTCTGTAATTACACAAAAAATAATATTAAATTACCTTATTTCAAAGATAATAATAATAAGGTTTAATTATATTTTTTACACATACAATTTTGTGAATCTTATTACTCAACTTTTGAAATTGTAGATTTTATCAATTTTTTAAAATTTTGTATATCTTGTCACTCTATAGTCATTAATTAATAATTAATATAATACATTAACTACTAACATATGTTACGTGGTTATTTACATATTACATTAATTACATATTACATTAAAGACAACGTATTTATCGATATGTCATGTTAACAATTAATATATCATTTAAACAAATAACTAACAATATTAAATAATCAACTTACAAAAAAAAAAAAAAATGTATGAAATTTTAAAATATGATTAATATAAAAATTAAACATGCAATTTCATAAGTTGGGTGACAAAATTCAATAAATCATGAAATATGAATAAAAAAACCACAGTTAAGCCTAATAAAAAAAAATATCATTTTCCTTTAAAAAAAACTACAAACAAAATAAAGCATCAACAATTTTAATCAAAGAACCATTTGAATAACAAATGTAATTAAGATACTATCTTAATGTTTTATCCTTAAAATAAGTTGTGGAGTTAATTTGAATCTTTTCTCACCCACCCAACAAATTACTCATCAACACGAATCTTACCACTCCAAGCTTGGACTTGATCGTTTTCACTTCATCCAGAGAGAAGGATATGTTCCATAAGACACAAGGCAGAGACTCAACACCTTCCTCACCACTCCTTATGGGTGACTTGTCATCTTCTACGATTGAACTCTTCACTATGCTCCACCCAAAATCCTTGATAGAGTTGAAGAATGAGAACATGTTTGAAAAAGGAGAAAACCCTAGGAAGAAGCCCTTCTTGGAGGATGGTGATGATGCTGAGGGTTTACGTGAGGGAAAGGAAAGAGGAAGAGAAGGGTCATCAGCTCTTTGAAGACAAGAAAGAAGAGCACCCACAAGGGAGTAACCATCACCAAGTGCATGATGAAGTTTGAATATTAAGGTGCCAGCAGCATTACTTGTTGGGTATTTTATCACATGAATTTCCCAAAGTGGCTTGTCTTGGGGTGTTCTTTCCATTAATAACATAGACACATAGTCATCAAAATATTGGTCATAGAATTCTAGTGACTCGTTTTCGGGGAATGTTGGGACCTTTATCTGATCTTCGGGTTTCACCTCTACCCTTTTCCATTTCATTTCACCTTCTTCATCCCTCACCTAACACATACAAATGTGCAAGATATATATATAATTATTGTTATGAAAAATTGCAAAGAAAAAACATTTAAAAGAAAAAGTGAGTGTGAAGAACCATTATGGAAGAGAAGCGTGGATTGATGGGTAGAAAGACATGTTGGAACAAATAGTTGGCTTGAGAGAAATCGATTGGAACTTCTGATTCTAGAAATCCAAAAACATATGCACATAGAAGTTGGGTGTTGAAGAATCGTCCACTAGGACTTACTGGCTCGGTAACATCTTCCAAGGTGTCCATTATACTATTGTAGTGATGAATTTTAGAAGGTGGATAATAATTGGACTGCTTGGATGATATTCAACATGTGTATGTCCATGTTCTCTTATATATTGGGTGATTAATCAAACATCTTCATCATGTGGTTGTATCTACTCTCAAACAATATCAGTAGTTAAATGATCTTGTGCATGGAAGTGGGACTACTCAACACGGCATGTGATGCTGGTGACAATAAATAGTTAAAGAAAACAATAAGAAAAATATATTTATTGTTTCGTTAATATTGGAAAATGATAATCATGTTGTGTCCTGCTTTTGAAATATGGGGGAGTAAATTTTTTTTTTTTTTTTTATATTTGATTCTTGTTTATATTAAAATAATATTTTGTCAAAAAAAAATCACACTCTACAAATATAAATTAGTTCTCCTAGCTATGATACATTGCATGACCACATCCATATAAAAAAAATTAAAATGTAACATTTCTTTTGTAAAACGTAAAATAAAATGGAACAAGGAGCACATGGAAGAGCAAAAATAATGAAATATGTTGAAAGCAACATGTGTCAATTATTTTCTTTTCATTTATTTATTTACTTTAGTTGAAATAGTTTGAAAGCAACAGGAGTCAATTTTTTTTTCATTTATTTATTTATTTACTTTTGGTAGAAGTTTTGTTTACACGCTTTGTGGAAAAAAGAGGAAGGGTTTATCTGAACAAATTGAGTTTAATACTTGTTTAAATCTGCATGTTATGAGTTAATGAGTCAGCTCGATCACGGAAGAATTATTATTTTTATATTTTTTTGTTTAATTAATTAATTAGATAATTTTTATTTGGTTAGTGTATATCGATTTCTTTCTTAGTGTTTCGATATTTGTAACTTTTATATAAAAAGTTAAAATTATTAGTTTGCTTATGATTTATTTGATGGTTAAGTGATATCGACTTTTTTAGTTTGTTAATAGACATGACCATGCAATATTTTATAATTAATGATAATTAAAGATTAGTTAATCAACCCTCCAAAACGTGATTTTTATTAGTTAAATAATATTTTAGATATTACTATATTATTAAGTTGTATATTTTCTTTTACTTTTTCATTAACTAATATTTTAGCCTTTGTTTTGTAAGGTATATAACTAAAATATATAATAAATTGTATATTAATAAATATAATATTTAAATATATAAATTATATAATATGTAAAATTTGTATAAATAAATATTTTAAATGTATAAGTTATATTTTATATTTATGATAAATAAATTATATTGTAACATAAGATATATTATTTTTAATTATTAGTAAATTAATTTAAAATGATTAAAATTTAATTAAACAAATATGATACATATAAATTAATTATAAAAATATTCTATAAGTTAATTTAAATTAATGAAATGGAGCATTAAATAGTTTTCAATTTTTTTAAAAAATTTACAAACTTGATTTTTGTATTAAAACTTTTAATTCAATTATTAGATTGTTAAAATTTGATGTAAAAAACATAAGTTACTAAATGAAATAAATTTAAGTAAACTTATTTTTAGAGTAAGTGGATCATTTATATATATATATATATATATATATATATATATATATATATATATATATATATATATATATATATATATATATATATGAGAGTTCAAACAACACCGGGATAACTTTTACTAAGTATTACATCGCTCAATAACTTTATATTAAATGTGAATTTTGAAAATTCAACCGTTAAATTGAAAGTTCATATCTCTTAGATCATATATATCAAATTTTATATTAATTTAAGATGATTTGATACTTCATTCTCATAAAACAAAATTGACGTAATATATACATTTCAAAATATACTAAAATATGAACACTTTGATTACCTTCAAGTTGTTGTTTAATTTTAACAAAATTTGATATATATGATCTAAGAGATATGAACTTTAAATCTATAACGGTTAGATTTTCAAAATTCACATTTAATATAAAATTATTAAACAGTGTAACACTTAACAAAAATTAGACCGGTGTCGTTTGAACTCTCCTTATGTATATATATGTGTGTGACTTGTGTTTAAAAGTTAGTTGTTACACTTCATTCATTAATAAAGAACATTTAATTTTTTTTGGTTTAGAAAAGCAAAGAGTATATATGTTATTAGTATGATGTGAAATAATTGACAAATAACTTTATTCTTTAAATATGTAGTCATTTAGGAGTTTAATATTCTATGTTAAAAAAATGTTGAGTGAGATTAGTTCTTTAAATAGATTGACTAAATTGTACTTTTGATCTCTCTATTTTTAATAAATTTATAATTTTGATCTTTTTAATTTAAAATAGAGATATTAATCCATTAATTTTTAAAAATATGAAATCTTGGTGTTACTTTCAATTTAATATTCATTGATCATTAAATTTGATATTATTTGATAATTTATCATCACTTAAGTGATATAGTATTTAGTAACATGACATATATATAGATACAAATTAAAAAATAACATACAAACAATTTTTGTTTGTATCTATTTTAATGAATGATTGATATTTATTTTTTATTAATAAATCTTATTTACATGATTCATTTTTTGTTTTATTTTATCTTTAATTTTATCATGTTATTAAATGTTACATAACTTATGCATGAATAAACATTAAAACATAATAATGATTAAATGCCAATTTGATAGAAGATCAAAATTTTATATTTTTAAATTAAAAAAACTAAATATCTTCATTATAAAATAAAATGAATAAAATTATGAATTAAAAAATAAAAATAATAAAAATAATAAACTTTTGTGTCCAAAGATAATCCTCCACTATTTGACTAAAGGATAACCTAGTTTAAAAAAAATGTTATTTTAGTTATGCATTCTCTTTTTGTCATTTTCATAAATCAAACATATGTGTCTACTATTTGTTTTCTTTAAATTTGAATAAAATGAATATCATAATCGATACATACTCTTATATATATATATATATATATATATATATATATATATATATATATATATTTAAAATAATTATAATCATGAATTTTATATTAAAATATATATAGATGGCAATAGTTTATAATATAAAATAAATGTCATTGAGCATTTGAAAGGGTTATTGGCAGTTGTGTATCAATTAGATATCGTTGTCACACAGTTAGATAAAAACATCAAAATGGCAGATTGAAGTTGCTCAAATCCTTTACCTTATTTATACTTCATTCATAGGCAGTACAAGTGGCATAAGAGTTAAGTATAGACATGTCATTTCAAAGATTAATAAAAAGGATAATGATAACCATGGTGATACAATGCTTGGAATTAATGGTTTGACAAAATGATACTAATAGACATATAAAGTTTACATGCATATTCAACGAGAGTGTTGATTTCTTTCCACGAGTATTTTTTTTTAAGTATATATGATAAAACCAAATGTTGAGATCCCTTTTAATAAATTTTTGAACTTTTTAGTTCTTTATTATGTTATGCAAATTAATTAATCTTTTATACAAAATTCAAGTGTTGATTCAAATTTATTTTAAAGTTTGTAAAATTTTATTAATAATTTACTTAAATTTATTTTATATTAATTATAACATAAACACTTGGTTGGGAGAGAGTTTTAAAATAACTTATAATATTTTTGGAAGTTATTTTTAACTTTTAATAAACTTTTTAAATAAACATGTTTATGAAGATGTGAACTACTTGTTCTAAGACAGAAACCCTGTGACATACATGTAAATTTAAGGAATTACAAATTTAGTAAGTTGTTTCGTGTACTTATAGATAAAATAATTAAGCAACACCAAACATACATATGAATTAACTTATATAAAATTGTTTTATTTTAATTTATAATCTTATTTTATTTTAGCATAATTTTTTCTCATAAAAAAATACATACAATATCTAAAAGAAAAATCATTAAGAAATGTGCTTGTTAATTTGGATCGTCTCGATCCATTTGGGTTATAACTCAACGCAGTTTATAATATTTTAAAATTAGGCGAGGTTGGACTAATTTAATTATTTTATCTGTAAAAGTTTTAATGATGGTAGTATATTTCAAAAAAATAATATATATATATATATATATATATATATATATATATATATATATATATATATTACTCTAATCTTAAATCAGTAGGTTAAATGAGCTGACAGTCTGACACACAAATTTTTGATATGCTGATTTTAAATAATATTTTATAAAAAAATAAAAATAAAACCTTCTATTCTCGATTTTTAAATCCAAATTGAAAATTTAAATTCATGCTTTGATAATTTTATTCTAAATCCAAAGATTTAGTTTAAATAAATAAGAAAACCAATAACTTAAAATAAAAAAAATTCAAATAACTTACTAGCTTGACTTATTATGTGCTACTTTACATTTAATCAACTAACATTTGAGTCGGATAGAATTGAATTAAAATTGAACTGAGAATTTTTAAAAATTTACATGCACTTTAATAAAAAATAATATATATATATATATATATATATATATATATATATATATATATATATCAGGATTTATAATATATATTATAATTGTTGTAGATTGTATTTGTTTCGTATATTTAACTTTATTTATTTGTGAGTTGTTTTATAGGAGATAATTATAAGAATTTTGTTTTGACATTAGAGAACCTTAAAATAAAACGTTTAACTCAAGATTTTTGGTGTTGCATGTTGATTTTGAGGTTGGATTTGAGTTTTTAGAAGTTCCTATGTATGTTATTACTTGTTGCATGTATGGGATTGTCTAGTTTTCAAGTGAAAGGAGGGCAATTCATCAGTCTGCAAATACATAACTCAATATTACGTTGAACACACCCTCATAGTATTGAGTAAGGCTCAAACTAGGGGTATTTTGTCTTGCTCATGTCAAGTGCTAGATTAGTGACGTTAGACACAAGGATAGAGAATAGCCTCTAATCTAATCACATTGGATGTGATTTAAATGGTGTTGTGTGTAAGGTGAAAGATTTAATTTTGCTTAAATTATCATCGAACACTAAAGAAATTGTGTTGAACGTGAAGAGAGGGCTTTTTGACCAAAGTGGGGTCGTTGACCAAGTTATTTACCTAAATGGGGCTGTTTTGAATTTATTTACGCCTTTGGGGCTGTTTACAACGGTGTCGCTATGGGTCATAGCGACACCCATGCCACGTGGCTTTTTTTTTTGGCGTAGGGATGGCTGGAATGAGCCACAACAATGTCGCTATGGGCTGGACCAACACAGTATGTGAGCCAACAAAGCTGGTGTAGCCCATAGCGACACCATTTAAGAAAAAAAATGAAAAAAATTGAAATAATTTAAATGTAATCTTAAAATAATCAACTGAGTATACTTATTATATATTTATAAAAATAAAAAATATTTATTTAAAAATGTAATTTTAAAAAATAGATTTAATTATTTATGTAAGTGGCGTTGTGGCCTATAGCGACACAGAGTCGCTGTGGCCCACAGCGCCACTAATTTTTTTTTTTTTTTTTAGTTATTAACTTATTTTGTTTGGAAATTTGTTTAATTTATATTTAGTACTTAAATATTAATTTGTAATTATAAAGTTTATTTTTCTGTAATTTATATTGTTTTTGTATATATATTTTTCTCCTTTTAATTAATTTTAAATAAGCGCTGTGGCCTACAGCGACTCTTAGTGTCGCTGTGGCCCACAGCGCCACTAATTATTTTTTATTTTTTTTTTAGTTATTAACTTATTTTTTTTGGAAATTTGTTTAATTTATATTTAGCACTTAAATATTAATTTGTAATTATAAAGTTTATTTTCTGTAATTTATATTGTTTTTCTATGGGCCATAGCGCCACACATTTTGTATTTTTTTTCTTTGCAATAATGAGATTTTATTTTTAATTTTGCGTTTTTATATTTAAAATTAAAAGTACAGAAACTAAATAATTAAAATAAAATTATATTATAATATGTTAAATTTTAAAAAAATTGTGGCAAAAATAAGTAAATAAAGAAAATTAATATATTATCATTAATTTGTTAATAAATTTAATTAAAAATAATTAATTGTGTAGTTTAAAGAAAATTTATTATTTAAGTTTATTAATAATTTTTTTATATGTAAATTTAAAAAAAAACTGGGCAAAAAATAAGTGAAGGAAAAAAATGTAGAAAAACAAAAGAAAATGAATTACAAATTTTTTTAAAAAAAAAACTGGTAGAATAAATCTGGAGAAAAAAATGACCCAATAACCAAAAAACACAAAAAAAAAAATTTAAAAAAAAAACTGAGGTAAAAAAAGTGAAAAACTAAAAAAAAAAAAAAAGGCTGGAGTCGCTATGGGCTACAACGACTTTTTGTCGCTATAGCCCATAGCGACTTTAAGTAGAAAAAAAAACGAAAATTAAAAAAAATAAATAAAAAAAAGGCTGGTGTCGCTATGGGCCACAGCGACACATAGCGACACTAGCTTTTTTTTTTTTTTTTTTTTTTTCATTTTTTTAGGTTACTGGGTCTCTTTTTTTCTCCAGATTTATTTTACCAGTTTTTCTTTTTCATTTTTGTTTTTCTACATTTTTTTCCTTCACTTATTTTTTGTCCAGTTTTTTTAAATAAAATATATCTGTTAATAATTATTATATACTCAACATTCTAGTAAATTATATTATCAATTTCATATAAATATATATTTATAAATTTATTATTTCTATAATTTGTTTATTTTATACATATTTATAGCGCCACTATTTTTTTTATTTGAATTATTTACTTAATTATTTTTAAAATTTATTTATTTTATATTACAAATTAAATATTAATTTCTATTTATAAAGTTATTTTTTGTGTAATTTCTTTTCTTTATATATATTTTTTTCCTTTAGATTATTTTATCACGAATTAAATATGTACTTTATTATTTATCACAGTGGCGCTTTGGCCTATAGCGACACTGTGTCGCTATAGGCCATAGCGCCACTATTTTTTTTTTATTTAAATTATTAACTTAATTTTTTTTTTACATTTGAATTTAATTTTTTTTAAGCCGTTTGGTGGCGCTATGGGCTATAGCGACTTTATTTAAGCCGTTTAGTGACGCTATGGGCTGTAGCGACTTTATCTATATGGCTTTCATGGCTTCCCTGAAGTGAAAAAAATGCCACGTGTCACCGGTGTCGCTATGGCCCATAGCGACACCGTTATAAACAGCCCCAAAGGCGTAAATAGTTTCAAAACAACCCCATTTACGTAATAAACTTTTAAAACAATCCCACTTTGGTCAAAAAGCCTGAAGAGAGTGACTCGTCTCTTCCTAATTTGGGGCTAGTGTGGAACTTTGTCATGTCAAGAGTGAGGATACAAGAGTTCTCTATCTTAGTCATGTCAAATACAGATTGAATAATATCAAGTGTGGATGAGGTAGGAGATTCCTTACTGAATTACCTTCTATGACAAGTCATTACATTTAATTTAAAAGATATTTTTAAGATTATGACATTAAATATAATTAAATCAGTTAAAATTTATTTATATTTAAGTATGAAAATTATATATATTTTTTTTTACTTATATATGAGTTATATTTATTACTGTGTCCTCTTGCAATAAATAGAAATCCCTTTCTTAAGTAGTTATAAGGTGTTCTAAAAAATAAGTTATATGTTGTTTCACTTATTCTTCAACCAGTTAATTAAGGTCTACTTATTTATAATGTATTATTTTAATATTTATTTAATTTTCTAAATTTTAAATTACAATATTTACTATAATGTGAGATTACTTGAGGGTGACAGAGTTCCCAGTTTGGTCAAAATAACAATACAAAACAGTCTTACATTCTACTAAATCTTTTAAATTTTATTAAACTTCGATTGAATTTCTTAATTATAAACTTTTCGATTCATTTGACATTGTAAATACATTATAAATCTCTAACAACTTGAATATAAAATAAAAACCATTAGTTATAAGTATAAAAAAGGACCAAATTAATTTAATTTTAAAAATAGACAAAGCTTAATTTCCTAAAAATATTTAAAACCAAAATAAAATATAGTTTAAACTAAAAAAAAATTGTAATTAAACTTTTTTTTAACAAAGTCCTTTTACTTCCTATGTTCATTAGTTAGAACGTAACAACCGGAAGAAAAAAGAAAAAAAGAAAAAAAAAACTGGAACTAATAAATTGGGCCGTAAGCCCAAAAGACAAGAAAAAAGGCTTGGTCCAAGCTGGGAGCTAGGGTTTGTGTGGCTTCATGCAATGGAAGCGCTTTAAAAGCCGTCATGGACGTTCGACACAGTCCTCACTCTCATCGCAACTTCGATTCAGGTAGTGTTTCATTGTTCTTCTCTCTCTCGTGTGGTTGTGTTGTGGTTTGTGAAGGTGAACATGATGAAAAGAGGATGAGTGATCATTGAAATGATCCAATTTTCCATCGCTACGTTCTTTCTGATTCACCTTCCTCCACCACCACCACCACCACCACCACGCGCCTCTTTCTAATTAATGAATTCAATTTCACTGCACGAGCGAACCATTTGAATTGTTAGTTGTGCGTTGCAGGGCGTAATGGGCCGGGTTTGGGCCACGGCGGAGGATTTGGGCCGGAACAGGGCGCGGGTGCTGTCGCTGTACAGGCAAATACTGCGTAGGCTGAACTCGCCGGAGCTGCCGCTGAGCTTCGCGGCGAGGCTGGCGAAGAAGGCGGAGGTGCGGGCGATCTTCTGGGTGGGTTCCGATGAACGCTCATTGCACAACATCGCTGACCTAATTGATGCCGCTGAGTACTCTCTTTCCTTTCTCAGAAAAGGGGAACTCCCTCCGCGTTACATTAATTGAATATTGTGTTCTTCGTTTTTTTCATGTAGATAAAAAAACAATGGTAATAAGAAAAAACTAGAATTAAATTGGATGTGATATAGTGATATTGTTCATATGTTCTTTTGGCACTCTGTATATTGACAAATGCCGTGGAATAATTGAAATTTGTTTGAATTCATGACACCTTTGTTAAGAAAATATAGAAAAATTCATTATCTCTATTTGACATGACAGACTATGATTATTGGAATGAGTGGTTAATGGATGTGGATGAGTTGTTGCCATAGTCACTCAAGAGGATGAACAAATGTTCAGTTTGTTGCTTTTGCCTTGTATAAATCATGCAATGTATGTACACTTTGTTGCTTCTGCTTCAAATTGATATTTCCCTTGTGATTGAACCTTTTTGCTCTGTTTTCCCTTGAGTTTAAACTTTAAAGCAACAAACTGGGTGTTCCTCCCGAGGAATGACTATGGTAGTCAATGCATCTACTCACCACTGATTCTTTTGGGTGTTATATGACTCAAGAATGTGCCAGATCAAGGTACCTATGCGAAGAAAGGTTTCGTGCTCTAAGCACCAAAAGTGGTTATTTTATTCATTTTAAATAACCATGTACAGATTATCAAAGAGCATTAATTAACACTATTTGTTATTTGAAAGAAAAAATATTGTTGTTGAATGAAGCATGTTATTAAATAAAAATTATTATATTATTTAAAATAATGTTGTAGGAAGATTGAGATCAAACGTATAACAAACAACCAGAAACAAGAACTGGCTTATGGAAATGGAACATCAGGAAGAGAAAATTTCCAAAAGCTCGTAGTACTGAAAATTACTAGCACCATTTGAAATGAGGGTATAGTAAATCAAGATGAGATGCTATGTAGTGAACTTTAACGGTTGGGGGAAACTTTATACTACTCTGCTCAGCTCCTATTTCTAAACTGTGCAGCAGAGAAAAGAACGAACGGAGATATCACACTAAGGGAAATGGATCCTTTGTTGGACACTAATTAGAAGCACATATTGATTTGAAGTTGAGCAGATTACACATGCGGTGATAATTTTCGTTGGTGCAGTTTTTCTTCAAATTGATTTCCTTGCCCCTCTCTATAATCCTATGATTAACTTAAGGATCATGAACCAAGACTTGAAGCAGGTATCAGAACTTTCTGAGTGGGTAGTGTTTATTTGAAAGCTTAGGACACCAATTAGTGGTATTATGCTCGGCACTTCTAGTGTAGATAATAAAAAGAGAAGTGAATCAAAATTATTTTGTTTTCAGGATGCCGAAGAAGGCTTTGGTAAAAAGGAGTAACCACTGAAGAAATCCTCGAAAATTCTTATAAATCGTCCGAAAATAGAAATCAAATGAGAATGAAACCCGAAAAATTAGTATAAGCGTAAGTTTCACATTGCATTTATTCCTTGATTTAGTGAAATCCTTCCATTCAGACATTATAACCAAAGTTGTTTAATAATAATAATAAATAAATAAATAAAAGCAAAGTTGTTCATATAGACCAATCTAATCAAACGCGAGCCACCGAAATCGAATTCAGAAAATGGGTCTAGTTTAATGAAAACTAAAATCATTGTCTCGACTACGTCATATTATAAAATGTGTATCATTGTTTGTTCTCATTATTTTTAAGTTTAAAATATTTCAAAAATTTTAGTTTATAAATATGATAGTAAAAATTTTTAATACTTCATCACAGTTCCCTACATGGTTTGCGGGAGTTAGGAGGGGGACTCCACTATCTTTCATGAACTTCAACTAATATTTTTGTTAGTATATTTTTACCAGGAATTGGGATTGCTTAGGGAGGCAATGTAATTGGGTTTGGGTAAACACTGAGATTGGGATTGCTGATTTAAGAGCTAAATTGCTTTAGGGGTTAGATTAATTCATTCTGAAGTCAATTAACTTAACCCCTTTATTATTTAACATGGCATACATTTTGTTTTATCGATAAGATATATTTTAATTTTCAATATTAGATTAACTCAATAGTTTTATTGAACGTAGCATGCATCACCGTTTTATAGTTTGTTTTATTGAAGGGGAGGCCTTGAAGTCTTTGAAATTATGAAGTGTGCATGGTGGGAGTTGGAGCTTTTTTTTTTTCTTTTTTTTTTCTTGCTCTCAAACTGCAATATTATTATGTCGTTTAGATCAATTAAATTGTCGTGTATTTGAGATTGGTAATAATATGTTGATTAGTTTCAGATCCTGTCACCTTAGTTGAATTCTTGAGTAGTTTACTTTGCATATTACGGTCTTCAGTTCAAATATAATGAATTTAGTGGAACTCTTCAAGGCCGGCTTTACAATACTTAAAATAGCCCTTTTTTTTATAAACAAATGAAAATTATTATACCTTAAGTTTTTTATAGCTGAATTAAAATGTGATATCTAATTATAAAGTAGTATTCTTTCGATTGTTAGTTTTTTTTATTTTTTTTATCATATGTTATATTCAAAAATCCATGTTATTTAAACTTTTAGCTTACTTAACAAATCTATCAATTTGTAGCTATTTACCGATCTTATAGTATAATGTATATAATTATAATCTTTCAATTTTGTTCACTTTTGTCACCCAGAGTGAAAAAAAGTATATCATATGCATTTTGGTCCAGTGGACTAGCAGATTAGATAGGATGGATCAGATAAGTTGATGGGTTAGGATACATAATCTGATTTATCAATTTTTAATGGACTTACGGGTCGATTCATGGATCCATTTGTTCACCCCTAAATTTTAGCTTTATATACCTTTACACTTTTTTCATTACCATTGAGAATTTGTCTGCTTGTATGTGTGTTTAGTGGAAGTCTTGTTCTCCTCATGTAATCTCGAATTATATATCTTCAACACACTCTCCTTTTATTGGAAAAATTCCTGTCTCTATTGAAGTTCAAAATAGCGAAAACAATTAGATTTTAAGAAACTAAGTTAAATGTAAAATTATATCTAAAATTTTACGATGTTTGTGTATTGAAGATAAAAATAATGAAAATAAATTAATTTTGAGAAACTAATTTATCAATAAGTTAAGTTTAAAATAATATCTAAAATATTATCATATTAGTATTCATTAAAAATTATAGTGACAAAAATAATCTGAAAGATGAAATTGGTGACAAATTTATTTCTTAAAAAGTTGATTTCAGAATAAAATATTTAGAAGATTAAAATGATAGTAAAAAAATATTTGAGATTAATTTCATAAACTAAAATTCTAAAGAACTAATAATTCAGAATATCAAATTGACAGTTATCTCAAATTAAAATCATCTTGATGTCTCATTCCAACTATAATATTCCATCACCTTTTCACTTTCATTTTTATATCATAGCCTTCCTATCCTTCACTTACCATTTTGGTCTAACAACTAGTTAATTAGATAAACAAGTTCAGTTTATAGGTTTGACTTGTTTAACTTACAACAATTTTTTGTCTGGGAATTTCTGTCCTGAAAAGTATTCTAAACCCCGATAATATCCAACCAGGTCTTTACAGCTAGAAATTTGATTTAATATGCATTGTATATATATATACATATATATAATACTTTTTAATATATAAAAAATAAGTACAAATATCCTAAATTTGATTATACTATTAATATTACTTATATTATCACCTTTTAAGTCTATTTTATAAGGTTGATTTAGAATTAAATTCATTTTTAAAGATAATATATATCAAAGCATATTAGAACTTCTATCCTAATAATTATTTATTATTATTGAGTTTACTAAGTCACATGAGCGTTATCAGACCAGTCACAGATATTTAGTATTATAAATTTCATATTCAAGATATCTAATCTTTAACGTAATAGATGTATTAAAGATCTCATATCGATTAATAATAAGATCAACAAAATATATATAAATAAAGAGTAATTTTTATCTTACAAATCAATTTTATAAAATTGAATTCATATTTTAACTAACTTTTTAAAGCTTTTTAACTTAAAAAAATAGAAATAGTTATATTTAAAATAAATATATTCCCAAACATAAAATCATTTAAACTCTAAATTATAAGCTCTGTACATTTGACCTACTTACCAATCCACAGGTCAACCGTAACATTTCACTGACTTGTTAGTTATTTATTTTAAAAAAATATTTACATTTCTTTTCGCTTTCACCTAACTATCTTGCCCAATGATATATTTTTAAATATACAATTGTTAAATCATTTAAACGACCCAATAGCTCAATAAGACCCGAAATGCTAAATAATTTTAAATAAAATAAAATAAAATAAAACAAAAGCAAGAAGAAAAAAAAGTATGCAACTAACAGGTTGGTGGAACTATGGGAATCCACAAAACATGTGAGATACCACACGTCGAAAAGTCGAACCCAAATTGTTAATTTAATAGATTTCTTTCTTAATTTAATAATGTTTTTCTTAAAGATCAATTCAATAATGAATAGAATTAATCGATTATGAAATGATTAAAAATCTATAACATTATAATATCTTTTTATACACCAAAAATATTTCTCAACCAATGAGTAATAATTCTTTTCTATTCATAAGTTTTGGTTCTCCCAATAAAATTTAACTTTAATATAACTTTATAATGTGGTAGAAATAATTAATTTAGTGGGTTCATAAATTATATTTTAAGGGTGATTTTATTTTATCAATCAAATGTAATATTTTTAGCTCAATGTTGAATTTATATAAAAAAATGTGATGGCGAATTTGATTTCACTCATAACATATATGAATAATCAACTTTATCCTGGGCCGGCAATGTAAATTTGGTTGGTGCACTTACCTAATTTCTTATATACCTGTTCAATTTTCTCTTTTGATTAAATTTATTATATTATTGGTGTAAAAAATATATATAAGCAGATGCTATGAGTGATCTTCAAATCAATATTTAATTTTCTAAACGGTTGAAACTATCTTTAGTTAGTATTTTTTATTGATAATTAAAAAATTATTATCTCACTTCATTGTCTTATGTAAAAAGTATATGAAAATAACCCGATAATTAATTATTAGAGTAAGAATAAATATCGAATTATAATTTAATGTATTTATAATACTTTATTAATGTCTTCTGTAAAAAAAAATTCTTTATTAATGTCTTTTATTGCACACTTAGATATATAATTTAACTCAAACAAATGAGTAAGGACAATGTTCTATTTCTTTAACAAGATTAGTATTTCACATGTAAAATTACAGAGAGAATATAAATAAAGTTGGTCTTTGTTACAGTGCATATTTAGATACAACTTATTTATAGTGGACATGTGACGACAAAATCTACAATTTGTAACTTTCCCACATATTTAAAATTTTAATGTGATTTTGATGTTGGAATTGTATTTGGGATTTTGATGTCTGATGCATGTCTCTCACGTAAATTTGATCTTTGTTATATCGCATATTTAGATATGTCTTATTTATAAATGGACGTGAGTCATGACAAAATTTACGATTTGTAACTTTCGTATTTTTTTTTTATAAAAAAAAATGTGATTTTGATGTTCAAGCATGTATTTGATGATGAGAGGATTATTAACAATGTATTCCCTCTGTTGTTTATTATGAGTAAAAGTAATTACATAATAATAATTTTTGTTATAAATGCCGGAGAAAGTAATACAATTGAAAGATCAAATAGAAATATTTTAGAAGAGTATCATTGAATAAGACAAAACTAGTTAAAATTCACTTATATTTAAAAACAATTATTTATAATTAAGGATGAGAATTAGACTTTGTATATACAAATTAAATTTATTATATAAAATTAAAATTTAAGTTTGACTTATTATCTATTATAGATTTTTTTTATAAGTTTAATCTAATCTTTTTAAAAATCTGATCTGATTTATTAGTCTATTTAAAAATTATTACTTTGTATAAACAACATTAAATAGGTTAATAAATTAAATTTTAAATAAGATAATAATTATATTTTTAAATACTCATATGAGATATTTTTTTATTTGCATGAAAAGTATTTTTTTTAAAATTTGCATGATAAAAAATACTTTATTATTAATAAAATTTAGGATTTAAAATAAAACATTAACTGAGAGACAACTTATGCATCATATACACTAATATTACATGTTGTAATGAAATAAGATAATTTTATAAAAAAAATTCTAAATATTCTATATTTTATTTGAATTATTTTAAATAACCAACTATGAAAATAAAGGAAAAAAACAAACAAATATTCACCTACTAGATTTTTTATTTTTTGATTTTGTACGAACAAGAAATGTAAAACATTAATCATTTAAGTTTTGTATTACAAATATATTTATTTAATTATATTATTAATAATTATATATATATATTAGATAAATAAATATTTTCAATAAGTCTAAATTTAACTTTTTAAATAAATAATTTTCTTAAAAAAATTTAAGCTTGATTTTTTTATTCAGTCAAGTCATATACCTTTATTTAAAGTCTAATTTATTCTTATCCTACTTATAATAGAGAATAAAGGGAGTAATCTTTTGAACTACTCAATCTTATTAATTAAAATTTATTAAAAATTATAAAATTATTAGAGAAAAAATTAAAATAAGATATAAAACTTACTAAATTATATATTTTTTTAATAAATTTCAATCAATGAGAAAGTGTTTAAAAAATTGTCACTGAAAATGTATTGTTACCATTTCTCTCACCAATAAAAATAAGTTTTTTTATTTTATTTCTAATGCATATCTTGTGTTTTTTCCTACATAAAATATAAATAAAACTGATTTTTTGTACATATGTTTAAATACGCCTTATTTATAAATGGACGTGCGTCGTGACAAGATCGACAATTTGTAACTTGCATACTTTTAAATTTTTTGTGTGATTTTGATTTTCAAAGCATTTATCATGATTTTTTTCCTATATAAAATATAGATAAAAGTGATTTTTATTTGTAGGTGTGTGTTTAAATATATCTAATTTGTTTATTAGAAAAATTGAGATAATATATACAAAGTTTAAAATTTGATTTATTTTTTTGTTATTGTAATTTTTTTTACTTACCAAAAAAGGATACAACCTAACTTACAAATTGATGTGTGTCACTACTACAAACACAACCATTTGTAAATTTCACTTAATTTTAATTTTAATTTTTTTTAATGCAATTTTGATATCTAATGCATGCATTGGATGATGAAATAAACACATAGGTTGTTGTCATTAAGAGTCCTATTCACTTTGAACAAGATTATCCTTTCTAAAATGTATGTATTTTAAGACAACATTTATTGTGTAGGAACAAACTAAATCATTTTTTAAAATGACATTATTGTAAATAAGATTTTAAGAACATATTTTAACTTGATGTTGGACAAATTTAGTTTATTTTCAATTATCATGTACAAACTTAGGTGTAGTTACGCGGGATATATCATAATAGGGAGAGAAACTTTAAGAGGATAAAAGTTTATTATAATTGTGTCCGAAGAACACACTCTTATTATGTTCTAGTGATTGTGATTCAGAATATGCATTTATAAATGAACAAAGTTTGATGTAGATGCACGTTATGTTGAGACAAATCAAGTTACATACTTGCTTGCTAAATATAGCATATGGATGCTCGTTTATAAGGGTTTATTGGGGTTGATGTTTCTTGTATTTCTTTTCTATAAAGTTTTTAATCATTCATATATGTAAAACAGAAAATTACTCTATCACTTTCATAATTGTACCATATCTTTTATGTTAAAATCCAGGCCATGAATCAACTTTTCATTAACCACTTGAAGATGGGAAAAATAAAGGAACATTAAAAAAAAAACAAAAAAAAATACAGAATTACAAGAACACAACATAATCTTTTGTGAGTTATGCATAGCATTCCACCACAAACACACGTGCAAATGTCGACAAATCCTAAAGAAAAAAAAATGAGAACAAAGTTTCATCACCAATGCCATAGAAACTAGAAAGTACAAATGATGGGAAACAATCATTATTTTCTGACCACATCAATCAGTTCCAACTCACAAAAGTCTCATCCAACAAACTAAATAAACCAAACCAAACCAACAAAGGCAGTGAACACCAAACCGACAACACTCACACCAACCCTTCCGGAGGCCGATTTGTCGGTGGGAGGCGGCGCCGGAGCGGCCAGGGCGGAGGCCGGAACCTTCTGCGGCGGAAGGGGCGGCGGGGCGGCGGCGCGTGGAGGGAGGTTTCTGATGGCCATGACTAAAACGATGAGTTTTTGGCCGTTTTTGCAGTTGTCGGGGTTGCCACTTATGAAGTAGAAGAGACCCGAGTTGGGAAATTGGAAGATTGAATCGCCATCGTCCATTTTCTGAATTGGGTTGTTGGCGTTGCATGAATCGAAATCCTCCTTCTTCACCACCACCACCGAATCGCTTCCTTTGTTGTACCTGAAATCTGCATGCAACCACACCAATATCAACAATTATCAACACACTCTCCTATTTATTCATTTTATCTAATAAAAACGAGTGTGATAAAACAAAATATGTTATTAACTTTTGTGAATAATATAAGTTATTACATTTTCCTACAAGTTTGCTAATTTATTATACATGAGAGAAAAAAAGGAGAAAAATATGAATATAATAGATGGTATAATAAAGAAAAATGAAGGGTGTGATTAGATCTACTATGTATATATGATGATTAGACTATAACTTTTTATTTAATTTGAGAATTCATGATGTTTAATGAAATGGAATTTGGTGAATAGTATGTGTGGTATGTATTATTTCCAGCATTTTAAATTTTTGAACATATTGTAAATTTAATTTATCAAAATAAGAGTTATCAGATCTTGATTCCTCCGGGGTGTAAATGTGTGAAAAATGAAACAAGATTTTTCTTTCCAAAAAAAATATTATAGGTGTAAAATTCCATTACTATATCAGATCTCTCTCAACTTTTATTCACCTGAATTCAACACTTTAAAATTCAATTTCACCTAGGCTTACAAAACGAGAAATTCTAATAATGTTTTTTTTAAAACTAAAAAATGTCTGAATAGTGTTGTGGGTTTCTTTTCCATAGAAAAAATAGTGTGAGAAGTAAGTTGAAAAAAAAAAAAAAAAAAAAAGGGAGTTTATATGAAATACTTTTTTTTTCCCTTAAAAAAAGAAGTGTTTGATGTAATTAAGTTGAATCTAAAATTGGAAAAGAGTAGATGGACTGACGAAGAGTGTCATTGACTTGAAATCTGTTTCTTTGAGCCCAATGACCATAGTCTTCGGAAGGTTTCACCACCCACCCATCTTTGCCACCAACAACATATTCCCTGGCCACAGCTTGAGAAGCAAGAAGCATCATCATAGGAATCATCGAAACCAACACGCCCACACCAAACCTGCGACTCGTACCAGCCATAGTTTGAAATGCCTCGAAACCCTCACAGAAGAAAGATAGTGTGAAATAATGTGTGAGAGGAGAGAAGGGTTTATATATAATGATGATGAGAATGGTTTAGAAGTAACCGTTGTGTATTTGCTGGCAAATATGGCATTATATAGGATTGGAAGCAGAGCCTCTTAAAAAGTGGGCGTTTCAAGAGTGTGTGTGAGTTTCTGTTCTGTGCGTAATTTAGATCACTGTTACGTCGACACATGGCGACATGCACCACACTCAACGGTAACACTACCTTCAGTTTTTTCTTTTTTTTCTAAGAGATAATCATAAATTACCTATACCTTATCATTTTAGGGTGTATAATGGAAGAAGAAAAAAAATACAAAATAAAAAAGAGAGAAATTAATAATATCTATAATTATATATAAAGAGGTTATTTAAACTTTTGTTTTCACATGTTTTATAGTTTGCTAGTTTTTTTAATAATACTTCTGTTGCAAGTGAAACCTTCTCACTATTTACACACAATTACTTTTTTTTTTGCTCTATTCCCTTCTCTTACGTGGATACATACTTGCTTTCAAAATGTATATTTTTTATTTCATTAATATATAATACGTGATGTGAGAAAAAAATAATAAAACAGAATAAAGAAAGAAACAATAACAAAAGGAAAGTACGTTTATATGTATGTATGTTGTTTGGGCATTCTGTGTAGACACCTTTGGAGAAGTGCCGGATTGAAATTTGAAAGAAGAAAGTGATAGATGGGCAACGATATAATGGGAAAAAAAAATGAATATAAAGGTGAATTTTTATTTTTTTAATATAGGCGAAAGTTTTGATACATGGGGTGTTTCTTTTTTTTTTTTTTTTTTTTTTTTTTTTTTTTTGAGATTATCTGTTTTCTATTTCTTTGATTCCTAGTCGATACGTCCAAAGCTAATAGGCACACTGAATATCGCAAGTCATCAAAAGTTAGATTTAGATTTTAGAGTGAGTTTGAAAAAATAACTCATGAATTAGTTATTTCATTGAATAAGTATTTAACTATATATATATATATATATTAATTAGTTTAAAAATAAGATGAAATTAAATTTATATAAGTTGTAAAATATTTTATGAGTTATCATGAATTTTTAAAACATATAAAATAAAAACAATTTATAAATACATCATAATTTTTTTCGTAATCCTCTAAAACATTTAGATAAGTGTTCATTTGATAAGATCTATATAGTAAAACATGTTATGAATATTTGTTCTAAATTACTCTTATTTTCCTTTGTTCCTTACTTTCCGAGTCATGTTTTGGCCACATTATCCAATTGTTTTAACCTGATCAATTATTATTTTGTTACACATAATAACATTTTAAAATAAATCATATGTTACAAAGAGAATAAATAAAAAGATATGTATGAGAGAGAAAATATAACTGATGTATTATTTTTTTTAGAAGAAGACTAATTTATTTATAAATACATATATATAGTAATTGAATAATCATATAAAAATAAAATAATACATAAGAAAAATATAATAATAATAATAATAATAATAATAATAATAATAAACATCCACTAATCAAGTCACTAATTATTATTTATAACACTCTCCTTGGATGTCCAATATTTGAATGTGTCTCGTTAAAACCTTGTTAAGAAAAATTTTATGAGATAAAAACTTAGTGAAGAAAAAAGAGTATATCATTCTTAAATATTTATTTTTCTCCCTTATACACACAATCATCCTTTAGATGATGGGGACCAATATTATGTATCAACTATTTAAAAAACTTTTCTTAGAAGTGACTTTATAAAGAAATATGTTAGGTTGTCACATGAGTGAACTTATTGAACATTTATATCACCATTATTTTAAAAATCATAAGTAAAAAAATAAAATTAGTAAAATATGCTTTATTTTATCTCTCTTTATGTATCAAACTTTCAAGTCTGCAATATATGCAACATTAAGTTCATATATAATTGTCGGATATCATTTTTTCAAAAGATAAACTACAATTTTCCTATACATGTTGAATCATAGGTCTTAGCCAAACAAAATCACAAAGTGCCTCATGTAATGCTAAAATTTTTGCATGGTTAAATGAAGTGATTGTTATGGTTTGTTTTACAGATCGCCATAAAATGATTATATTACCACTTGTAAATAAATATTCTGTTTGTGATTTACTATTACGAGGATTTGACAAATAAATTGTGTATGCATAATCATTTAGTTCTAGTTTAGAAACATTTGAATAGAATAACCCCATATCCATTGTACCTCTAATATAACGAAGGATTTGTTTAACTTCATTTCAATGTATTTGTGTAGGTGAAGAACTATATCTTACTAACAAATTAATTAACAACAAATATTATATCAAGTTGTGTATAATTAGTAAGATATATTAGTACTTCTATAACACTAAAATATGGTATATCAAAACCAAGTATTTTTTCATCATTTTCTTGAGGTCTAAATGAATTTTTGTTAACATCTAAAGATCTTACAATCATAGGAGTGCACAATGGGTGTAATTTGTTCATATAAAACCTTTTGAGAATTCTTTATTATATAAGCATTTTGATGCATAAGAATTCCATTTTCTAAATATTCAATTTGCAGTCCCAAGCAAAACTTTGTTTTTCCTAGATCTTTCATTTCAAATTCTTTCTTTAGTCAATCTATTGTGTGGAGAAAAGATAAATACTAGAAGGAAGAGGTTGAATAGTGTATCAAAAACTCGCATGTTTTTCATAATGAAGTAGTAATATTAGTCAAATGTACTGCAAAAAGTAGTCAGATGAAACATTAGGTGTTTTTTACTAGTTCGTCTGAATCACATACATTATGTTCAATTCTCAATCTAATCATATTGAGTTCTATTATCTTTAAACAAAAAATACAAGTATTCTTTCGATAAATCACTTCTGACTCAATTCTAAGTATTCTTTGACTTGCCTCTTCAAGCAACTACGTACCAAAGAATTCTTTCAACAACAAGTCTCTCTATACTTAACAACTAAATATTCTTTTACAGTTAAGTCTCTTTAGGCTTAAAGCAAATGTTCTTTTTCAAACAAGTCTCTCTAGACTCAACCTTATAACAATGGTTATGAAGTTCACACAGATGTTGTGTTCGTATCACTTAAACATTATGCAACCAATATAGAATAGTTAGCTTTTACAAGAAAGAATGAAGTTTATATACAAGTGTATTTTACAAAGAGTATATGTTTTTATACACATGTATCTATATGTGAGTTCTCTCTTCTTTCTTGAGCTTTGAATTTTCTTATATAATAACTTGGAGAAGATAACCATTGCTACACTTTGAGTCCAATTCACAAGTTTGTTTCATTTGTCTTTATTGTCTTTCCTTATGATGGCAAGTAATTGTTTGATTCATTTAATGTGGGCATTAAATGTATTTTACAAAATGGTACCTTTTATCTAATTAAGAAGGTTACCTATCAACTTTTCATACTAAACAAAACTTGCAGAAGTAATATCAGTGTAGTGTAACAATAGTAGTGACTTTATCTGTTTTTCTTTATGATTCTAAGGATCTTTGTCTTTGGTCTTGACAAAAAGTATGATCTTGTTCTCTTAAACAAATTTGTGAATTTCAAGATAATCTTCTAGTTTGATCTATTGAGGAATGAAGCATTCAAGAAACTTTTGTCGTTAGTCTCAATGAATAATAAACATTTTAATGTATATAAGAGAGATTGTATGCTTCGCCTTATTTACATTGTCTTACAAATGATTTGTGTTTTACACTTCGTTTAATGACTATTTTCAAAGATCATTTTCTTTAATATAAATATTTCATTTGTTAGCATTAAAACTATAAACTCGAGGGATCCAAGATTGTATTTTGACTTAATATATTGCTTTTGAAAGTTTTGTGGGAGTTCCAATAATGCTTATGTCATCTACATAAACACCAATTATGCCAAATCCATTTTCAAGTCTTTTTATTAAAATACACGGACAAATTAGATCATTTTTGTATCCTTATTTTAACAAATATTCAGTTAAACGATTATACCACATACAATCTGGTTGCTTTAGTCCATATAGGAATTTATTTAACTTGATCAAGTAATCTTTTTTAGAAATTGTACCATTAGGCAAATTAAATCCTTCAAGAGGTTTTATATAAATGCCAGTGTCAAGATAGCCATATAAATATGTTGTAACTACATCCATTAGATTTAAATTGTTTTTCATGTACAACCAAACTAATTAAGTATCAAAAAGTACATGCATCCATTATAGGTGAATATGTCTCTTCAAAATCAATATTAGGTCTTTGTGAGAATACTTGAGCAATTAGTCTTGCTTTGTATCTCACAATTTCACCATTTTCATTTTATTTTTGCACAAAAATCCATTTGTATCCAACTGATTTTAAACCTTTAGGTGTACGTACTACTGTTTGAAAACTTTTTCGCTTAGCAAGCAAATTTGGTTTTGTCTTAACTGCATCTTTTCATTTTGACCAATCATTTATTTGTTGAAAATCCTTGACGAACTTTGGTTCTTGATCCTTGATATCATTTATTACATTTAATGCTATATTATATGCAAATACATCATCAACATTGACATTGTTGCGATTCCATCATATTTCATTCATAACATAATTTATTGAGATCTCTTTATTTTCAATTATTTCAAGTACTTAAGTTTCTTTTAGAATTGAAATATTAGTTATGTCAAAGAAATCTTTTTGAGTTTTTACATTCTCAATTTGACCATCTCACTCTTTAGCTCCCTTTTTTATTCGAGGATTTTTATCTTTAGAACCAATTGATCTACCATACTTTAGGCATATTTGTGACTCATTTGCAATATTCGACTGCCCAATTGAGATTTTGACTCTTATTGAAATATTAGGTTGCTTGCCAAAAATCAACTACAAAAGAGAGAATTTGTGATAAATTGTTGGCTTGATACGAATTAATACTGCATCATGCAAGATTGCATATCCCCAAGTTGACATTGGAAGTTTTGATCTCATGAGTAATGGTAGTGCAATCAATTTTCAACTCTTGATGAATGATTCTACAAGTCCATTATGAACATGTAATACTAGATATTCAATATCAATTTCAATGGACATACAATACTCATTAAAAGCATGAGATGTGAATTCATCAGCATTATCTAGACGATTTTTCTTAATTGGATAATCAGAAAAATGAACTGTTAATCTAATTAGTTGAGTTAATAATTTTGCAAATGTTTGGCTACAAGTTGATAATAAATAAACATGTGACCATCATGTTGATGTATCAATTAAAATCATAAAATATATAAATGGTCCATATGGAGGTGTATTGGTCCATAAATATCATCCTATATTCATTCTAAAAATAAGATAGGTTCATTTCCAATTTTTGTTGGTGATGTTTTAATTATTAGCTTCCCTTGGGAACAAGTGATACATGAGAAAATATTTGATTGAAAAATCTCTTGGCTTTTCAATTAGTGTTTGCATGAATTTTAAATTATTTTTTGCATCATAATAAATCCAGAATGACCTAATCGGTCATGCCAAACCTCAAATTTATTTTGATTAGTAAACTTCTGGTTTACAATAGTATGTGTTTCAATCATATTAACATTCATGCAATACAAACCATAAGAAAAATCGGATAATTTTTCCAGTACTTGCATTTTATTCAAGTGAAGTTTTGTGATATAAAAATATTCTACATTTTCTTCATTGTTTGTTTCAATATGGTCTCCATTTAAATGAATATCCTTAAAACTTAATAAGTTTTAATAAGACTTAAAAAAATATAATGTATTTTTAATATATGCAACTTTGTTCCTTCTTATAACAATATATTAACTCTTCTAGAGTGTTCAATTATATTTATAGAATCATATGACATTAACTTCTCACATTATTGAATATGAGAAGACAAAAAATAATACATTGTTATATTCACTCTAGGGAATGAAATAATATTAGTTGAAATGATCTCATGCATAAAAAATCTCATTATTTTTTTTAGTCTTCAAGGAACAATAAACCATCTTAAGATATTTCTTAATCTTTTTTTTCTTCTTCTGATATTGCTGCTTCAAGAGTACAATAGATATATGAAAACTGTATTATATTTTCTCACATATTTTTTAAATTGAGAAATTATTATAAAAGTAATATTTCTCTTTATGTATCTCTAGATATCAATTTAATATAAAAAACTATACTAATTTTTTTACCATGTATATAATCTAAAAATAAGTGTTTCGTACAAAAAAAACCATTTAGAAGACATATCTCGATAACATTTTACTTTGTCATTTTGAGAAATGATTGACTTGGTATAAACTCATAATAAACAAAATAAACATATAAAAAACAAGTGATTCTTTCTCATTATAATGATTAATAACAAAATGATAAAATAATTTAAAAGATCATTTAATAAAAATATATTTATGTCATGCTAAATCACTCATCTAACTCTTTAACGATTACTAAGCTAACTATAATTTAGTTGTTTTGTTGGTATTAAATTGAATATAATTATTTTTTGAAAGTTTCTTTAAGGTATAATATGAATTTTATTGAAATTAATAAGTATGAAATATATATATATGATATGAATATTTTTCTTAAAAAAAAATTTAATAGAGGCCAAGGTCATGCAATTTAATTAGTAATTCACCAGTTTGACTTCCAACCCATTGATCCAATATCCTAATCGATTTGATGATTGATATGATTTTTAAAACATTAATCTCATGTATGAGACTAACTTTCTTGAGGTAAAAGTTAAATTTTTATGCAATAAAAATATCATATTACTTTATTTGCTTATTTAATGTAGTAAAAATTATTGATTTTCATATAACATTATTCATTCTTAAAAACATTTACCACTAACCAAATAATTTTTCATGACTCTTAGGAATCACGATTTCTGAGAAATTCTCAGAAAATCATAATTCCTAGACATGAAAAATTGTCATGTATCAAACACCTAAAGAAAAAGGTGAACCTAGAATATTTAGATCAAGAGCTTAAAGAGTCACTATATTCAAATTAGTGATGAAGTTGAAGTAATGATTTTAATTTTAAAATAAGGTATCATTATTGTAATTTTTATAAGATAAAGAAAAGTTATGATCTTAAAAAAAGAAATTAAAACTCTACTATTGGTTAATGGTTAACTAAATAACTCTTTAATGCAATCATGATGTTTTTTATAATATCACAATACATACACATGACATATATGAATGATATGATTTTTTGACACGAACATGCATTAATGATGTGGTAAAAAATATATAAAATTTATTTAAAAATAATAAAAAAAAAGTAATTTTATACGAACTAAAAGTTCATTTGGATAAATATAATTTAATTAAAATCTTATTTAATAAGTTATTATATAATAAGAACTTATGATATAAATACTTAAAAATTTAATAAATTGTTACATTTATATATACATGTTGATAAACACTTATAAAATTTTGACATATTATTATTTAATAATAATATTATTTAAGTACTTACAAAATTTTGACTTATAAAATCTTATTTAATAAGGTATTTTGACATATTATTATTTAAGTACTTACAAAATTTTATCTTATTTTAAAAATTAAACAACTACAAATTAAATCTTGATTGAAAATAAAATATTAAAATTTAAAAAATAACTAAGTAACTTTTAAAAAAGACATTACATATCGTAATAATATTCAAAATAAAAAAAGTTGTTAGTCATCATTCACTTAATTTTAGTTTATAAAAAATAAATTAATAAAAATCTGAGAAATTAATTATACATGTAACCATGATTACAAATTAAGAATCATAAATTTAATAACTAAAATTGATTCCTTATTTTTTCCTTATACGTAATCATGATTAAAAAATATTGTATAAATATCAATCACAAAATTATTTCAAATATGTTATTTCAAAAAAGAAAGTTACAAAGGTTTATTTTTATAATAGGAGGAATGAGAGTTTTATTATGATGGATATCACTGTGATAAAGTCTTTATAATATCATCTTGATCTTTAGTGTATTCTTGTTGTAATAAGGACTATTTAATTTATAGTTGGTGTCATTCTAACTTTGTTTAGATTTATTGTGAGTGAATATAGCGATTTTTTTATTTGAAAATCATTATAGGCCTCTACTCTTAAAGCTTTCACAAAAACTTAACATGTCACTTTTTCACATATGTTAACTTCACAATTCATGTGAATCCTTAAATAGTGTGACTTGTGTGGAAGATATGAAGTTGCAAACATCTTTATTTTGATGATTCCAACCTCAATTTCCAAATAAACCCTTATTGAGTGTGGTCTACATGGAAAACATAGATTGATTTTTTTTTGACTCAATGTCTCTTAAGATCTTATCTTATATAGAAGTTTGTGTCTTAAATTCTAAAGAAAATTTATTAAGTCAATTCCACATTCACATCTTTTTTATTAATTAAACTATACAAGTGTCTCAATCTAATATATATTTTTATGTTTCAATTTCATATTGATACATAAACTCTCTATAATTTTACTTCTATCTTCAAGATAAGATTATACTAGATTCTCTATTTATCATAACTATTTTGTAGGCATGATAATTATTCATCTCCAAAGTTTTTCAATTTCATCATTAATAATCTTACTAAAGGAGTATAAGCTACCTTGAAATTAGATACTTTTAGTACTCCATTATGAGGTTGACTACAGAGCAGTTTCATTTCAAAGTTATTGTTTAACTAAAATCTCATTATTAACACTTCATAATAAGTGTTGTATAAGAAAAAAAATGTCTCAAAATAAGTATTATTTTAATATTAATTTTTAATACAATATAATATTATTTATTTATTTATACATCTAATGATATACTTTTTACTTATATAGAAAACTTCATATGATAACCAAAATTCTGAAGGAAAAAAAAAAGTTGGAAAAAGGAAAACTGTTGTAGTGAAAATCTTTGGGCAACGTGGAGAAACAATACCAGAAAATCGAATTTGGCGGTTAACAATTGCAGTATTGAAAAGAAAACAAAAGAAAACGAAAACCCCATAAAAATTCAAACTTTGCGCTTTGCGCATGAAGCCATGTCACTGCAAGCTCTGAAGGAATCTCTGCGACGTTGCTCAACCCAAAATCCCTCTTCCTTTTCTTCTTCTTCTTCTTCTTCAATTTCCCAAACACTAACAGACCCCAATTCAATTCTTCGCGACAGCGATTCCCTCTTCCCAATCCCTAGAAAACCCCCTAAATCCTCTCTCTCCCACCAGCTTCGCCGTCTTTACGAATCCCCTCTTCAACCCCACAACCCACTTACCCAAACACACTCCAAAACCCTACAAAAACCAGAAGAAGAAGAAGAAGAAGAAGAGATTAAGAGAAAGCAATTCGCTTCACCCAAATTGCCACACTTTCAAATTGATCACACCGGACCCTTTGAGCCTCTGCTGCTGTCTTCACAAGGACAACTTCCTGTGGTTCAGGTCGCTAATTCTTCATTCCCTGTAATTAGGATTCAGCACAGTCACCAAATTTGACCTCCACCTTTGGATGAAGATCAGACGGCTCATGTTTTATCTTGGTAGATACAAATTGAAACATTCGTCCAATTTGTACCGTCTGATCTTCGTTCAACGGAGACGAATTATGGTGTGTGACTGCAGGGAGTCTGTTTGTAATTATAACAGTTGTGCACGGGATGATTGGATTCCATTTAAAGATGAATATGGTGTTTATGGTACTGGATGGATTGCACAATGTTTGTAAATTTATTAAATGCTCTGGTTTTTATAGAAATTATTGTTTGTGGTTAGCATAATGCCCTAGATTGTTTTAGCTTAATTAGAGGTCTCGAATTTGAGTTTTGGTATAAAATTGTGTTAAATACTCGGAGGGAGAGTTTTATTGTTAATAGTGGTCTTGGAGTGCCTTTGGTGGAGGATACTTGTAGTCTATACTAAAAAGATGTTTAGCATTTGTGAATTGAATGATTTTTGAATTTTGGATAGATGCTGTAACTTGAAAGTGCTGAAATTTAAAACAAGATTGAATGTTGTTGTGAACTGTTGTTGGCTGTTTCAGGTTCCTGCATCTATAAATTGTAGACTGCTTGAGCATCAAAGAGAGGGGGTGAAGTTTTTGTATGGTTTGTACAAAAACAATCATGGAGGCATACTTGGAGATGACATGTGAGTTGCAAATTATATCCTCCTACCTTCTCTGTTTGGCCTCTCTTGGCTTGCAGCATCTTTCTGTCTTCTTGAATTTATATTCTTTTTGTTATTTGGATACTCCCTTCAGTTATATTAGTTTTATACATGTTGTATGGATACATGATGACTTGTGTGTCTGACAAATTAGCTTGTTCTGGAATTCTCAATCTCATTCTCAAGCACAACATGACTTTTAGTTTTGCGTAATTTTGAAAATTCTAACGGATGGAGTTTTATTTTATAAAACAGTTATGGTGACTTTTTTTCCTGCTATTTTGGGCTACATGCTTACAAAAATATGCTTTTGGAACTCTTGACAACCCTGTTATGCTAAACTTACCATGGTACATGCTATTAGGGCATGTAGTGGTTTCTATTTAACCCCCTATGGTTTTATTTTTATAACATAACCCCCTTGATTTTTTATTTTAAGTGAAATGTTATATTTTTGGGTAAAGAAACTGAACACGAGACATTTTCACACCAATATCCTTAGCATTTCAAAAACATTTTTTTTCTTGAAGTTTGTATATTTATCTCTTAATCCTTTTAATGTTTGGTTTGAAGTGTTTGCTGATTAACTTCCATTTGATTTCATTCAACTGAAAATGTAATTTTTGCATTTAAAACCAAGCTACATGGGGGTTAACTGAGGAAAAAATAAAGGTTAAATTTCTAAATAGTTCAGGGACCTACTTAGTAATTTAGCCAAAAATAAACTTTAGGGAAATAAGTTAAAAACAATTATGTTTGAGAAAAATCCATTGTACCATACTATTATGGGCATGTAATGCTCCTAATACTATTATACTGATCCAACACATGTTCTGATGGAATTCAATGCTCATATATCTGAACTTAATATCTTAAAAGAAAATGTTCATTCAAACTCAGCCTGTATATAAGTTCATTTCTTCACTCCCTAAAAAATACATGACAATAATGTTATATGTATTTCAACTTTCAAGATAAAAAGCTTGAATGTTTCAATTTAACTAAAAAGGTATATAGGTTAATGTTTTAATTTTATTTAATTTTTGGCTCAACTACTTCTTGTTTTAAAATTCTAATGACATTTTAATACCGAGAAATTTCTGTATTCTTCATCTTTATATCTTGAGTTATTCTTTCTGAAAGTTATAGAACCACAAGTTGCGTCTTCTGATCCTATTTGAGCCCTATAAATTTGTGGATTTCCCTTCTGTTTTTTGTCTATATTTTCTGTTGGTATATTTTATAATCATGTTTTTGTGTGAAATTTGGTTCATTTCCTCATGATTTCAGCTGTAAATAGTTAATTGCCAAGTTGAAGTTCATTTTTGAGATATTGAAATTTGAAACAGGGGTCTCGGAAAGACCATTCAAGCAATAGCATTTCTAGCTGCCATCTTTGGTAAAGAAGGACATTCTACTCTAAAGGAAAACTGGGAAGTGAAAAGAGAGCCTGCATTAATAATTTGCCCAACTTCTGTTATCCACAACTGGGAGAGCGAATTCTCTAAGTGGTCTAACTTCAGTGTTTCCATTTATCATGGTGCAAACCGGGATTTGATACATGATAAATTGAGAGCAAATGGAGTGGAGATACTTATTACCAGTTTTGACACATACAGGATTCATGGAAGTTCCTTGTCAGATGTCAACTGGAAAATTGTGATTATTGATGAGGCTCATCGACTTAAGAATGAGAAATCAAAACTCTATAAAGCATGTTTAGAAATTAAAACCCTAAGACGTTATGGTCTCACCGGGACTATAATGCAAAATAAGATCATGGAATTGTTCAATCTCTTTGACTGGGTTGCTCCTGGATCCCTTGGAACACGGGAACACTTTCGTGAGTTCTATGATGAACCACTTAAGCAAGGCCAGAGATCAACTGCTCCTGATAGGTTTGTCCAAATTGCTAATAAGAGAAAACAACACCTTGTGACAGTTCTTCATAAATATATGTTGAGAAGGACAAAGGAAGAGACCATTGGGCATCTTATGATGGGGAAGGAAGATAACATCGTATTTTGTGCAATGAGTGATGTGCAAAAACGTGTTTACAGGAGAATGTTACAGCTTCCTGACATTCAATGCCTTATAAATAAGAACCTGCCTTGTAGTTGTGGTAGCCCTCTTACTCAAGTTGAATGTTGCAAGAGGATAGTACCAGATGGAGTTATTTGGCCTTACCTGCATAGAGATAACCCTGATGGTTGTGATTCATGCCCCTTTTGCCTTGTCCTTCCATGCCTTGTCAAGCTCCAACAGGTTAAATGAGATCTTTGAAGTTTCTTGTCTCTATTTTTTATTATACTTCCTTGCAAAATTTATTGTTAAGAACTACTTTCTTCGTAGCACTGGTCATCTGTTGCAAGTTTATACATTTGTAGGAGTTTCTTCTTTATTATTGTAGGAAAATATTTCTTATGATTCAACTCAACAATTGTAATAGAGAAGAGAAGGGAGGGCAACAGCTTAATGCGAGAAAATATGTTTGTTATCTATAAAGATAAAAGTAGATGATGACAAGGATATCAATGTTCAATTTTAAAAGGATATTGTTTGACAATAAATTTAAAATTTAAATCTTGCACATGAAATTCAAGTGCTCTTAATTACATGATGATGGATGTTGCTCATTTTTCAATGCCACCATAATGCTAGCCTTATATTGACGTTGTGTTACATTGCATAATTATATTAAAAATAGTTCCCTTTTTTTTTTTTTTTTTACCTTTTGCATACAGGTAATTAATTGATCACGATTCCAGATCTGGTTTATGTACAGGATTCTCTATTTTTCACATTGAATTATGTTGAATGAGATGTATGTTTTCTGTGGAAAAATTAATGTATACAAAAGGCTCAGGATTTTATATAAAAGAAGTTTCAAAACCAATGCTTATGCTTACTGATAATATTATAGGGAAAGAGAACTAGTAAGTGAACTGTTGGAGATCTCATCTCAACTAGTAATAAGGCCTAAGTAGTAGTGTATGTAAGTGGGGCGAAATTCACACTAAACTAATCAATTTTGTAAGATTGAGTTATTCCCAAACTCACATTCTAATATGGAATCTAAGTTTATCCTAATGGTTGTTATTGGGTCTATCAGGTCATTATCAGACCATTTGTAGATGTTTAGTTTTGCAAATTTCACATTCAAGATATTTAATTCTTGGTGAGAAGGATCTGTATTAAAAATCTCATATTAACTAGTGATAAGATCAAAGTAGTGTATATAAGTGGGAGGACAACTTTCACTTTAAAAGTAAGTTTTGTGAAGTTGAGTTAGATCTAAACTAACATTCTAAGATGAACCAAGGATATGTCATTTTAATTGCCAATTTCATTAATGCTTTTGTTGTGAGATCCTTAAGGTACGGTTGTACAAGCAGTATTAGTTTTGCAGCAATTATAATCCACACTTAATTTTTGACTGAAAAGTTTGGAGCACCGTTGCCTTTCAGTTCATACTTTGTTTAATGGTCTACTTCCATGAACAAACTTATCAATTCAATTTCAATTACCATGCTCATGATGCTTCTCTACATTATTATGATGTTACTTATTTATGTATCTTTTTGCTAGATAAGCAATCACCTTGAGCTGATTAAGCCAAACCCCAAAGACGACCCCGACAAACAAAGTAAAGATGCGGAGTTTGCAGCTGCTGTGTTTGGCCCTGATATTGATTTAGTGGGTGGAAACACACAAAATGAAAGTTTCATGGGTCTCAGTGATGTGAAACATTGTGGCAAAATGCGAGCACTTGAAAAACTATTATTCTCATGGTTTTCACAGGGTGACAAAGTTCTTTTGTTTAGCTATTCCGTAAGGTGAATAAGTAATATACCCTTCAGATCATGTTTGATGATTTTTCTTGTTGCCTTTAGTTAGATTCCTGCTTTCAAACTCAAACGCATAAGTCTAGCTTGTACTGTAGACAACTTCCTCTTATTTATTTCCTTTATGCCATAATGGTGGTACCAGTCTTAAGATGACCCTAGCACTGAAATTTTGTTGGCATATTAGTAAATGCTCTCTTCATGTGCCTTGTTTTTTTTCTGAAACATATTTTTCTTCTGCTGTTTAACTTTGAGCTACTCTTTCCAGGATGCTGGACATACTAGAGAAATTTCTAATACGAAAAGGCTACTGCTTCTCAAGACTTGATGGGTCCACTCCGACTAATTTACGTCAATCTCTGGTTGATGATTTCAACTCAAGTCCAAGCAAACAAGTATATCAGAAACCTCATAGTTGGTTAAGCATTTTTCCAATTTTATTTTCTAAAGTGTGCTTGTTTATTATTTTAGGTGTTCGTGATATCAACTCGTGCTGGTGGGCTTGGATTGAACCTTGTCAGTGCAAACCGTGTTGTAATATTTGATCCCAACTGGAACCCTGCACAAGACTTACAGGCTCAGGACAGGTCCTTTCGTTATGGACAGAAACGGCATGTCGTGGTGTTCCGTCTTCTTGCAGCTGGTTCTCTTGAAGAACTTGTTTACACACGTCAGGTGTACAAGCAGCAGCTCTCAAACATTGCTGTCTCTGGAAAGATGGAAAAACGATATTTTGAAGGTGTCCAGGTATCAAATTCTGTGTCTTTTTGGTATTGCATTTCTTCATTTGTTCTTTAATATTATTTTTTATCAAATAATTCTAAATAATAGCTACTTCCTTGCAGGACTGCAAGGAGTTTCAAGGAGAGCTTTTCGGGATTTCCAATTTATTTCGAGATTTATCTGATAAGCTATTTACCAGTGAGATCATTGAATTGCATAAAGAACAATGGCATGAAACAGAACAACCGGAAAAAGTAAATCTGTCAGAAGAAACAGGTTCATCGGTATCAGAGTCAGAAACCAGATTATGTGATAAATCTACAAGGGCTGAATCAAGTAAACCAGATCTTGAAGACCTTGGTATGTTTCATATCTCCTAAACCTCATCCACTGAAATTTCTTGTTTTCTTTTATCATAAAGATACTGTCAATGAGAGAAAACAGTTAGGAAGTTAGTGAACTGATAAGTTTATTTCTCTTGGCCTTCTAATATATCATAGGGGCAGACATTTACTAGCAGTGATTTATGTTGGCTGATAATGGACATGTCTTCATATACATAAACATATAAGTAATAAGTAAAACAAAGTGTTTTCTTAGCATTTTATGGAACTTCATATTTCCATTCACACTGTCATCACAAAAAAATAATAGAAATTGGATTGAACAGCTTCAACCCATTGAATCTTTGCTTATGGTGGCACTTGAAATGAGGGAGCAAAGCTTCTGAATCTATCTCTGCTTTTACTTTTGGGAAATGGCATAATGAATTTCCATTTAGTCAACTGATGTTTTGTATGTTTAGGCATTGTCTATGCTCATCGCAATGAAGACATTGTCAACTTCGGACCTGGGATTCAAGGGAAAATAGATACCAGCATCCCTTCAAATGATACTCTAGTCAAGCCAAGCATCTCTTTGGACCACCAAAGAAAAAAAAGACACAAAGTTCCTTTGATTGATGAAAGGAAGAGAGGCCAATATAGGCTCCTTGCTCAGTCTATGGGCATGGGAGAGCTTGCTTTTAGCAAATGGTTACTATCAGCGACACCACTTGAGAGAGAAAAAGTGCTTCTTGACTACAAGAAGAAAAAAAAAGATACCTAATGGTTGAAGGGTGGTTATTAGGGATGGCAAAAGGTCTTCCATGTATTATTACTTACAGAACCATAACATTTATTTGTTGTGTAAATTTTTGTACATACGGATGTATAGTCAGATATTTCTTTTTCACAAATTGAATATGTTAAATTTGTGTTCCAAGCATTGTAACGTTTACATATGATAATCTTGCTGTTATTTCGAGCCTTACGGCATGATGAAATAATTATTTAATAAAAATGGTCTTGAAATAATAATTCAAGGTATATGATTTGAATGAGTTAGATCATTTATACAATAGTTTTCCATGATATTTTTTATAATACTTTTTTATAGTACTATTTTTCTCTATATCTTTATCAAATTAACCATCATATATATGCCTTTTATTTCCCCTTACTATTTTTTGTTATACAGAAAATTATAATAAAAAAAAATTAACCTGGGAATCCAATCAACTCTTCCCAACTACATTTTAGAGGATTGGATTGGACATTTCTTGTTAAGCCAATTATAATTGGTTGGGTCACAATTAATAAGTTTCTGATCATCCAGTTCGACCTAAAATAAGTATTAATAAAGTACTAATTATATATTTGGTTGATACAATTATTAATCGTATAGTATTAGTGTTTGGGAAACATATTAATCATGTTTCATATTAGTATTTTTCGTGCCTTTCCTAAGTGACAAGGATAAAAAGAAAAACGGGTCAAAAGAATGTCATTTCATAATTTTATTGACAATTTTCTTGTGTTAGCATAAATTCAATATTTTCTAATTTTTTATAATGAATTACAAAAAATAAAATAAAATAACTAAGCTGTAAATTAGGAAAATTGATCGACGAAATCTATTAACTAAAGCTTAATCTTAGTATAACTTGGAACAACACATATTTTTAACTTCGACATATATTGACAGTTACAAATCATTTAATTAGAATTAAATTTAGAATAAACATACTTGACAATATAATCATTTGAAAAATAACATAATTCAGATTAATTCAAAATTTTATAATATTTTAATAAATTAACATATTTATCTTAATACAACACGATTTAAGTCGAGCTAGATTAAAAAAAAAAAACAAAAAAAAATACACACAAATATACCCGACCATTTCCATGGTTGAGTTTTACATCAAGTCAAGTCCAATCAAACATACTTTGACTCTTTAATTATAACTTGAATATGTTTGTTTTACTTATAAAATGAGTTTTCTATAATTTTTTATTTACTTTATATTTTTAAAAATTTATAAACATTATTTTTCATCTTTGTAAAATGAATAGATTTTAATTTTAATTCTTGTAAAATATTATCCGTTGATAAATAATAGTGATAAACACCTAAAAAATGCATAGATTTTGAGAGATGAAAAACTAAGATAGGAACGAATAAATTTAGGTGTATTTAAAAAATATATAAAAAATAAGTTATTTCAATAATCAATTATATACATAATTATTTATTGTTATGATCAATTATAATCAAAACAAATTTTTGTTTAAAAAAGCTTGTTGAAAAACGTTTTTGAGATACTTAATTTTGTTTGAATACAAAAAAGAATAATATTATGTAATAAAGAAGCTTTAGAAGAAAAAAAATACCTATTGAAAAATAATAAGTTTCAAATCTCCATATTCATAAAAGAATTAATCACCTATACACTGTCAGTGTAAAAAAATCAATTATAATTGATTTTTTTACACTGACAGTGTATAAGTGATTAACTCTTCATAAAAATAACTTACTTTTCAAGGAAAAAAGTTATTATAAATATTAACTAGTTTTCCACACAAGGAACTTATTCTATAAATAAGTTTTTTTCCATTAAAACAAAAAAGCTGAAATTTGAGGATTTCATCTTTCAATCACACACCAAGTAAAAACAGTAATGCGACAATGTTGATACCAACTTATGTTTCAAAATGTTATCTATACAGTTCACGCTTCAAAAATTATACATTACAAATAGACTTTCAATTACAATTCTATAAAACATAGCAAAGCCGCTTGAAACATTACACAGTCTTTGTTTAAAGAATGTTAAATTCTATTTTCATTTCTTCCATTTCTTTCTTCTACCAGGAAAGGACGTTAATTCAAAAAACAGTTATCTGTTTGCTAACATTTGTTTATCCCTCAAGTACATTTTGAAGTGTTTATAACCTGAGCACATTTCTGTTTCCTAAAAGTTTGTCCCCTAAGCACTTAAACAAAGCACTTGAAGAAAAAGGATGAAAAAGCCTCTTTACTATTTTTTTCTTATTTTTTAAAATGCTTGTTTTGGAAATAATTTAAAAGAAAACTGGATGAAAATTTGATTAGTGAGTAGTGTGAAATTGTTTTGAAAACAATTTTTAAAACAAAAATAAATTAAAAAAAATGAGGAGAATCAAACATGTCCTAAATTTTTCGTTACTCATAACGGTTTATCCTACTTTTACTCTTTCCACTTCCGATCTCAACCAGCACATCCTAGAATCATGGATGCTACACCATTAGATCACCAAATACAAAAAGATTCCAACCTTCTCATCTTGTAACTATCTTCTCTGGATTTTGAATCTGGAGACTGGTTTTGAAGATTGAGAACTGGAACCCTGTGAAGGTCAAAATTGAGATTAGCAAGATTTAAGTCAATGATGAAACAGCAAAGCAACATGTACAAAAACCATGTTTATAAAATCTTTTTATTTATGGGCAAAATATATCAGTAAATACCTGTGATGAAGCTGAACTTTGGTTTCTTGAAGCTTTTTGTAAATTATCAGTATGCTCTATAATAGAGCCTGTAAAAGCCTGCAGAAAATATTATTAGAGAAAACTATCTGCTGTTGCTTGTTGCAGAGCATTAAGACTGAGGATAAAAATTATGAAGTGTGAACACACCTTGCGACTGTCAAATGATGGTTGTGGAGTTTGGTGTCGAACCTGAAAAGGAAATAATTGTACAAGTCAAGGACCAATTCTCCTGAAATCAACATGCTGCAAGACGAAAGCACCTAAATAGTTTTCTTTCTAGTTCTTTGAAACATTTAAATCACTACTTAAGTGTAACGCTGAAAGCACTCATACTTCCTTGTTTCCGTACAACCTTACTCTTAAGTCTTAACATGTTTACTAAATTTCAAATATCAAAATTTCAGTTTTCATTAGTTCCTAACTCTAGCTTATTTAAATCTTTTAACTGGACATCTAAGCATCCTCCAATCAGATTACACCCTTGATTCCTTCAGAGCTACGCTATGGTTCATAAACAAATGGTGACTTGTTGCATATTTGTAGGCTTTATGTCACTTTCTCCTGATATCAGATGCCCAACCTTTGACAAATGGAAATGGTGATACTGTTGATAACCTTGTGGAGCAGGCTCATAAGGAAGCACAGAAGCATGGAATTTAGGGATACCAAGAGGCACACTATTATGTATTATTTAAGAGAGAGGAGAACAATGTAACCTCAATATGGTTAAAGACAAACTGAAAAACTGAAATATTAAAGCTGCATGTTACTTCCAACTAGAAAACAGACATTAGTCGGTTATCTCAAAGCAAAGCAAGGCAGTATTTCCATTTGGTTCCAAAGCGGTATAAACCACTACACAACAAGCAGAGAATTATGATGGGAATTTCATCACAAGAACAGAATACCTCAGTTTTTGATGCAGTAGTAGCTCGAACAGCCTTTTCTTTAGAAAGAACAGGAATCTTTTCAGTAGGATCAGTGGATTCTACAAACTCTGCAAAACTTTCCCCCTCTGCTAGTTCAGACCCATTGGAAAAATTAAATTCAGTATGGATGTTAAACAGCAGACAGAACTACAAAATGTGCAAACACAAAGAAAATGAGATGCAAGCTATTGAGGACTAACCTCTGACCCTAGATTGCACTGCCAGGTTACTAAACTGCATTTTGAAAATTAGAATGCAAAAGCATGCTTCTTCAGATGTCGAGTTACATAGCATACTAAACAAATTTAATGCTGAACTATGACACAGGCAGATAATATCTTACATTCAACTGATCAGTTACATCTCTATGAATGTGTTTTTTAGGAAACTCAGTTGCTATAACTTCATCATTAGTCTGGTCCAGTAGCGCACTTTGCTGAAAATCCTGTTTAAGCAGTCATAGAAAATGATTTATAAGATATCACAATCCATTGTACTCATATAGCCCCTAAACAAGATTACCAGAATTCAACAAAATAATCAAGATATTACTTTTGAACTTTGGAGATTGTTATCAATATGCCCTCTGTATGATATCTCATCAAAATCAGCAGTACTTTCATCATTTTGATCACTGTGATTGCCACTTTCTGCAGCAAGCTCTTCTTTCTCAAGTTCATCCATTATTGCCATCATACGAGCATAATCCTCATCATTATCTGTAGCATTTCCCAAATTAGGAGCATCTTGCTGCAGTGGACCTGAGAAAAAGGATATTAACATTTCATTCAATCATTATTTCAAAATTGCCAACAAATTTACAAGTATGGTCATTGGTTGGTGCATAGTTCTACACTAAAATATGAACTAAATTTTGAACAAAAGAGACACCATGTAAAAAACATACACAGCAGTAGCTGTCAAGCTCACAAAGTTTGGACAAAATCTTGTACCCTGCTGGAGAATTCTCATGCAAATATTGTTTAATACAAGCCAATATTTTTCCAATAAATTAGCTAAACTATCATAAATAATATACCTAACCTAATTGAAGAGAAAATAACAGATTTACAAAGTCAAACTGTACAATCACATTGACTCTACTTTAGACATCCAGCTGCTATGCATGAATTTGCTGGTTTTTCAATGACCAGTGAATCAGCCCATAACGATACAATGAATTGATGGCTCAATGCAATTACATATCATCAATATGAATCAAACAATTCAATGATTTGTTATTTTTTCATTTTCTTTTCTTTCACCAATGCAATGAAATCAAAAGGAAAAGGGCAATTAGAAGTCAATGAAAACTATTCAAAGAAAAAAATGTTTTTCAACTTAGGAAAAAAGCATAAAATTATACCAACACTACTATACTAAAAATAGTTATAAATGGTTGTCTATCCACATACAAAACATAGTTATAAATGGGTGTCTTTTGACATACAAACCATAGTTATATACAGTTGCGTATCCACATGTATTACTGCTCATGAGTTCCATTTGGTAGTTCATGTTTTGTTGTACAACTGATTTGAAATATAAAAATTACTTGAATAAACATATGATAGCTTGGAGAAAAATAGAAAACAAAAATTTAGTGTTTAAAATAAAAAGATAAAAAAATTTCAAATCTTTCATGCAAATCTACCAAAATATTTGCAGACACGTCAAAATAATTAATCATAAATGCTAATGCCAACAAATCATAGTAGAATTAAAAAAAAAAAAATCAAAGTGAAGCACAAGTCAGATTAAATTTGCCAGAGGATGACAATTACTGCTATTTGAATAATCTAAATGGTCTGGACCCCTCTTTGGAAACAAAAGACATCAACTTATTTAGTCTTGGGAAATGATACTTGTACCACAAATTCTACATCAATTTTTGTGTCTATCTGTCTCCATTACATCATTTATTACATTTATTAATGATGAAGAGAGATAGAAACAAAAATTAATGTTGTACAAATTATTTTATGAATTATTGTACGTGTATCATTACTCTTTAGTCTTTCCATTCTACTCTCTACCAGCTTCCATTTATAATAAAGTAATGAACTTTGACTATCATCTTATATCAATATTAAATCTTGGAAGGAAAACAATAGAAGGCAAGAACATGCCTGGTTTAGATTCCCCTTCGTTAGAGTCTTCCTCCTTATAATCTTCTGTTATCTCCACAAGACCCTCCTATGCCAAATTAAGCCACAAGAGCAATTAATAATCTATACAAACTTCAAATCCATAGGAGTTCCTATAAGTCTGCAATTTGACATAACAATTACTTCTAAAATATCAAAAACATATTTTCCTACACAAATAGCGACACCTACCAATACGATCAAAGGACTACAATACTTCAATACCAAGAAAGTATGCAAGACAACCCAGATTTTTTCTCTTAAAATTGTGAAATAGATAGTTTTGGTTGACCTATGCCACCATCAACAAAACCAGTAATGACAATATCACCACCGTGGAGGAGAGAGAAATACGCAGAAGCAAAAATTTGAAAAAGAAAACATACTAGGCTCTTGATAATATGAAGATAGAGGAAAACATCCTAATTTGGATGAATGGTTCAATAAAAAATGCTGAACTTAGTATGATATCACATTTATATTGCGTCTCTATAGTAAGGTACAATTAACATGTACAGTAATGAATGATAACAAGTCTAGCAAATAGAAATGAACCTGGTAATTATATAATAACTAATGAACCTAGTAAATAGTAATCAGTATATCGGATATTAAACCTATTTCTACACACAGGAAACCAGGGTTAGTTAAGAAAACACTTGAAAACTAAAAACCAATACACATTAGAGCACAACCCCCTTTTTTGCATGAAGCCATTTAACAACCACATACCCCCAACAACCCTTAGAAAGTAAAAAAAGAACAATGAATGTACAATAATGTTTGTAAAACCAAACCAAACCACACATTAGAACCAGTCAAACCCTGAATCCGTTATGTTCCTAGTTTGAACATTAATCAGTTCAACAAAAATTTAACCCATTAAACATGAACCAGAAACCTCTCGGCCATGATATCTAAAACATTGATCCACAAATTCATAACATACCATTTTCAAAACAAAATACATATGCCAACGTCAAAATTGTCTCTACACGAATCAAATTCAAGCTGATCAAAAAGTGGTTAGAGTGAGCCATATTTAGATAAACTTTTCAATAAGCACTTATGGGATAAGAAAATAAGTATAATGAATTGAGTTTCTCCCAAGGTAAAATAAATTTATAAAAGCCCTCCCATTTAACTTCTCCACAAGCAACTTCTACATAAGCTAATTTTACTTAACTAACAAAAGTTCATTTATTTTACCCTTTTACTTTCTTCTCCGATAAGTAATTAACTATGTATTGAGAAATTACAAACAAACAAGAAGTGAAGCCTCACCGCAACTTGAGAAGCCGTGGCATTGAAAAACGATAGCTCTGCTTGAAGGTCCTTGATATTGGCTTCGAGAGAATTAACCTGCGAATCCAAGGACTTCCCTCTTCGTTGCAAAATCTCAACGGTTTGCTTCGACGTCCTCTCTGCATAGTACCCTTCTCCCAAAAGAACCTAACAACCAAAAACAAAACAAAACCTCCAGCCACAGAAAAAACGCGCCACACTCAATCGAAGAATCAAAGTGAAGAAAACGCGCACCAGGAACTCGTTGGTGTGAATCAAACGACCGGGGAAGAACGCTGCTTTCCCAAACGGAACCTAAGAATCCATAACCGAGTCTTATAAAATTGAGGTTTACAACACTTTGTGGTGAACTGAAAAGGTGGACTATAGAAGAAGTAATAGTTTGTGATATTTGTTACCATGATGTGGTGGGAGAGTTGTTCGGGGAGCTTGTGGACGAGGTTGACGAGGTTGTTGTTGTCGGTGACGAAACCTCGTACGCGGTGAAGCTCGTTTTGTGCGTCGGCAATGGCGTCTTCCACGCGCTTGGACGCCTTCTGCGCCTCCTCTACTGGGAAGAGGGAGGCGAGTGAGGTGACAGTCCCTTTCTTCGTTGATTCTTCCATTTTCCCTCCTTTCTCTCTCTCTCTCTCTTTCTTCTTCTTCTTCTTCTTCTTCGTTGATCACTGATTGTCCCGTTAGAAAATAAGAATCAGGGTATTTTAACTTATGCAATTCATGTGGATTTATTGTATATAATTAAAATTTATAATAAATTATATAAATAAATAAATTTAAATTTTAAAAAAATTTAATTTTTTTTAAAAATTATTAATGTAAGACATGTGTTATTAAGTAAAGTAAGTTTATTAAATGAAGTTAGTTTAATTAGTTTTATAGTAGATTCTTTATCATATATTAATAAGAAAAATATCTTTCATGAAAAACAAAAAAAAAAATATTTTTAAATAGATGAGCAATTTTTTTCCAATAAAAAAAGTTGTTTATGTATTTTTTTATTTCATCTTTAACATATGTATTAGTAAATTGAAATTAGAATATAAAATAGGAATATAATTAATTTTCTAAAAGTAAATACTAAAAGAGTCTATCCCTTTTATTTATTATTTTATGCGTGTATTTCGGCATCACAATTTATAGAAACATATTTATCTTATATACGATTCTGTCACATATTGTTACTGTTCTTAGTAATAGATACTTATTGTAATATTATAATAATTACTTAAGATAAATATATCTATCTATAATTTTTACTATTAATAATTGACAATTTCTTTTATTTTTCTATACGCATTTTGATTAAATTATTTTATCATTTTATTATGACTAATCATACAAAAGGGTAGCATGCAAATGCTTATCAACATTTCAATTATACATGAAATAACATACCAATGTTCATCATCATAATACACCATACCACGTTTACATATATCAATCACAAATTAACATATATAAACTCATCATTCATCATATATCATACAATATGCAATAAACTTTATTATTATATTCATGATCACTGGTTCACCCATGAAACAGCAGGTATCATCATCACAACTCGTGTCCAACACTACTAAAGTAGGGAGTTATGTGCCTTGTTCACATCCATCGCCACTCAACTCGCATATGACATGACTAAGGAAGGGAACCCTTGAAGATATCCAACCTAGCATGACAAAATTCATGTTCGACCTCGTATCAGACAGAGAGTCTCTACCTAACTTACACTTAACGTCACCTCATTGACGTCCAACATTGTCTAGGTAGAGTCTCTGCCTTGATCACGCTTGGCACCATCCAATTTGGGGTTAACATCACAAAGTTAGAGGTTTTCCAATTCTCACACTCAATGTCATCCTAACTTGAGATGGGTCTTTCTTCTCATGTTTGACACCATTGATCCTACATCTGGCATGATTGAGATAGAGACCTTTGATTGTAATTATGCTTAGCGCCGTGAAGGCATGTCTAGTGTGACATTAGAAATTTACAATTACAGACTTCAAAAACTGTCTCAATCCACCTAAAACACAAAGGTTTCCAACATGCAACATATAAACAATTATATAACTACTTCAAACAACCAAATTTCAAGTCCAAAATGCACATGCAACCCTAATTGTTCAAAATCATCTTCATAACTCAAAACACCAACAATTTTTTCCCTTCACCATTCAATTTGATTTCAGTTACATACAAGCTCACATTTGATGAAAACAACAACAACAACAAAATTTCATCAAATCAACCAACCAATCCATCCTAACTTCCCTTTACCTCAACTCTAAGCTAATTGAAATCGAAGAAGAGAAGAAGGAAAAACTTCGAGCTTCCATAAGCACTGCAACCACACAAACTAAGTGTTAGTCCCTTAGCCTCGTATAACTTAAGAAGGGGGATGAATTAAGTTTTCTAAATTTTCCTCTTATAAGAACTTTTTCAATTACTTTCTTATCACTTTATTTCCTTAGACAAATTTGCATGTAAAGAATGATGATGAAGAACAACTCAAACACAATTAAATAACAAATAAATAAAAGTGTAGGGAAGAAGAATTGCAAACTTAATTTTATACTGGTTCGGCCAATCCTGCCTACATCCAGTCCTCAAGTCTCCCACTTGAGAATTCCACTACTCTTGTAAACCTTACAAGAAAATGAATCCTCCAACACCTCGGAACTCCCTTTCCTTGTGTTGAGATTCAAACACCAACAAGGAGAAAAACCCTTTCTCCTTTACAGATCCAATGATCTATTAAGTAATACAGAATAACTCTCTTGAAGAGTGGATATTACACTTTCATGATCTTTGATGAACTCTTTAGAGATTTTGCAAATGATTTTGGCCAAGTGATTTGTAAAGATAATTTTTCACAATTGAGTTCGTCACCTTTCTCTGAAAAATTATAGGTATTTATAGACAATTGTATCTTGAGTTATGTCTTTTCATGAAGAGTTGTAACTCTCTATAATTTTTCAGAAAATAGGCTCTGGTAATCGATTACAAGACTTGGTAATCGATTACAACGGTTTAAGTTCAAAATGTTTGAAACGTTGTATAGTTCAAATTTGAATTTTGAAATTTCTCTTCTGGTAATCGATTACAGTCAGTGGTAATCGATTACCAGAGAGCATTTTAACATTTTGAAAGGTTTTCTTTCTCTGGTAATCGATTACAGCAAGTGGTAATCGATTACCAGAAACATGTCACTTGTTTTGGCTTATGAAAACCTAAGATATAAAGAGCTTCTATTTTCCAGTTAAAAATATTTTTATTTAATCTTTTGAATACTCTTTTTGCTTTCTTTTCAAACAACTTATTCTTATATTCAAAAGTATTAAGTTTAGGTTTTCTTGAAATTCTTATTTTAATGGTCAAGTCAAATTTGCAAATTCTAAAAGTTCATTTTACATACTAAGCTAAGCAGTCAAGACTTATCTAGTTATTACTTGAGATCTTGTTTCTTGATCAGCTTGCTTTAACTTGACCTTTATTTTCTTCAATGCTTTGGCATCATCAAAACTTTGTGCATATTTTCTTCCACATTCTCCCCCTTTTTGATGATGACAATTCACTGTAAAGGGAAAGAAAATAAAACAATATATTTCGATCACTCCCCCTTAAACTCCCCCTTAGTAAAGCATTGATTGAAGTTCCTTTTATTTTATAAAAGGAGTTGTACTTATGTTTTGAAAAAGATTGTAGAGATCAATGTTTATATTTTTAAAACATAAGTGTCAAGTTGGGCATCAAGAATATTTTTGTCAAAATATTTTAGACAAACTTAGCCCACAGTAATGTTAGAAAGAAAATAAACATTTTCTTTTCCTTTGCAGTCTTATCTCTCCCCCTTTGGCAACATCAAAAAGTTAAGTAGAGGATTAAGATAAGTGTTGTATTTTTCCTTTTGTGATCCTTATCCTGACTCTCCCCCTTTGGCAACATCAAAAAGAATATAATAACAAAATAATCCAAAGGTAAAGATCAAGCCAAATTGAAGTCCAAGGAAAAATTTAACTCGCCCATCATGGACATTTCAAAGTCACTTGCATATCATTAGAAAACTCTTTGCACAAGTGATCATTTGTACTTTCAAAAATAAATCATCAACATAAATTTGCACTTTAAGAATATCATTCATTTTTCTTTTGATAAATTAATGTTGTATCAACCTTTCCTTTTGTAAATTCTTTTTTCCAAAAGAAATTTACTAAGTCTTTCATACCATGCCCTAGGAGCTTGTTTTAATCCATATATAACCTTTTTCAACTTAAAGACATGGTTTGGAAATTATAAGATTTCAAATCTAGATAGTTGTTCAACATATACTTCTTCTTGAATAAAATCATTCAGAAATGCACTTTTGACACCCATTTGATATAGTTTGAAATTCATTATAGATGCATAGGCTATTAACATTCTAATGGTTTCTAGTCTTGCTACAAGTGCATATGTTTCTTCATAATCTATGTCTTCTTCTTGATTATATCCTTTAGCAACTAGTCTAGCTTTGTTTCTTATAATTATAACATGTTCATTATTTTTATGTTCAACAAGACATTTTTGTGAATCAAAAGATATAGAGAAACCTTTATCACATGATTGACTCACACTTGATAAACTATGTTTAAGACCATTCATAAGTAAGACAATTTCTATAGAGGTTGAGAAGTTTGTACCAATTCTTCCAATGCCAAGTATTTTTCCTTTGTTGTTGTCTCCTATCACGTGCTTGGAACATTTACTATCAATGTACCAAGTTTGGTCTTTGGAGTCCTTCAAGAAAAAGAATGAAGTGATTTTGGTACCCAAGCTTTCTTTGGGTCCTTAATGTTAGTAATAACAGAAGAACCTTTAGGAATCCATACCATATTCTTGAGATTGTTAAAATTCTTTCTAATATAGCAAGTTGAAGAATTATGACCTTTCTTTCCACAATAAAAACATGTTGTGAATGGAGAACTAGTAACTTGTGTGGGAACAGAGAAATTTTTGTATTTCTTTTGTTGTTTTTGAGGATTATATCCTAATCCTTCCTTATCAAATACACATTTTTGTTTTCCTAATATTATATCCAAATTATTTCTTCCACTAGTAAATTTTGCAAGAGTGTTTCTTAGGTTACTAATTTCTTCTTTAAATCTATTGCATGTTGAACATGGATGATTTATTTTATTTGTTTCTAAATTATTTTTAATCTCTTGATTTTCTTCTTTAGAATTTATTATACTAATTTCAGTTTTAAGATCATCTAATTCATTATTTAATTTCGAAATCTCTTTTTCCAAGTTAGAAATTGTTTTCTTATATGATGATACTAATTTTGCAAGTTTAAAAGATTCCTTGTGTAAATCATTAAATTCATCTTGCAATTCATCAAAGGTAATATAGATATCATTGTTAGACGATGTTACCTCTTCTTCGCTTTCGTAATCTTTGGTCATGAGTCCCAAATTTATAACTTCATTTTCTGACTCACTTGTAGAGTTCATATCATTTTCTTCCCAAGTGATATATACTTTCTTGCTTTTCTTATCCTTGAAGTTTTTTTTGTTTGACTTCTCCATCTTCTTTTCATAAATTGGAAATTCCAATTTTAAGTGACCTAGTTGATTGCATTCATAGCATCTTGGAGTTGAAGAAGATTCTTCTCCTTTCTTCTTTATGTTGAAATTGAATTTTCTTCTATTTTCTCTATTCCTTAGAAATTTGTGGAATCTTTTTACAAAGAGATTGAAATCTTCATCATCATCATCATCATCTTCCTCAATGTTGTCATCTTTTTCATTTTCTTCATGAGAGGATGAAGATGCTTTAAGTGCTATACTTTTCTTCTTTTTGTCACTATTTTCATTTTGACTTAGTCTCATCAATTCCATTTCATGCTCTTGAAGTTTTCCAAATAGAGATGCAAGAGACATGATTGTTAGATCTTTTGATTCAGCAATTGCAGTCACTTTCGGTTGTCATTCCCTACTCAAACATCTCAAAACTTTGTTAACAAGATCTTCATTAGGAAACACTTTTCCTAGAGATGCAAGATGATTAATTATATGCGTAAATCTCTTTTGCATGTCTTGTATGCTTTCATTTTGATTCATTCTAAATAATTCATATTCATGAGTGAGAGTGTTTATCCTAGATCTTTTCACATCATTAGTGCCTTCATGTGTTACTTCAAGTGTATCCCACATTTCTTTAGCACTCTTGCAATTTGAAATTCTAAAATATTCATTAATTCCTAAAGCAGAAGTGATTATATTTTTGGCTTTTAAGTTATATTGAACCTTTCTTCTATCATCTTCACTCCATTGATCTTTGGGCAAATTTTTTATTTCATGACCAACTACAATAGTGGGAATGAAAGGACCAATTTCAATAGCATCCCATATGTTTAAGTCTATGGCTTCTATAAAAATTTGCATCCTAGATTTCCAATAATGATACCCTACCCCATTGAATATAGGAGGTCTATTAATAGAGTTTCCTTCGGGAAATAACAAATTTGATGAGGCCATTTCAAATCTTGAAGCTTTTAAGCCTTATACAAGAAACCTGCTTTTGATACCACTTGTTAGTCCCTTAGCCTCGTATAACTTAAGAGGGGGGTGAATTAAGTTTTCTAAATTTTCCTCTTATAAGAACTTTTTCAATTACTTTCTTATCACTTTATTTCCTTAGACAAATTTGCATGTAAAGAATGATGATGAAGAACAACTCAAACACAATTAAATAACAAATAAATAAAAGTGTAGGGAAGAAGAATTACAAACTTGATTTTATACTGGTTCGGCCAATCCTGCCTACATCCAGTCCTCAAGTTTCCCACTTGAGAATTCCACTACTCTTGTAAACCTTACAAGAAAATGAATCCTCCAACACCTCGGAACTCCCTTTCCTTGTGTTGAGATTCAAACACCAACAAGGAGAAAAACCCTTTATCCTTTACAGATCCAATGATCTATTAAGTAATACAGAATAACTCTCTTGAAGAGTGGATATTACACTTTCATGATCTTTGATGAACTCTTTAGAGATTTTGCAAATGATTTTGGCCAAGTGATTTGTAAAGATAATTTTTCACAATTGAATTCGTCACCTTTCTCTGAAAAATTATAGGTATTTATAGACAATTGTATCTTGAGTTATGTCTTTTCATGAAGAGTTGTAACTCTCTATAATTTTTCAGAAAATAGGCTCTGGTAATCGATTACAAGACTTGGTAATCGATTACAACGCTTTAAGTTCAAAATGTTTGAAACGTTGTATAGTTCAAATTTGAATTTTGAAATTTCTCTTCTGGTAATCGATTACAGTCAGTGGTAATCGATTACCAGAGAGCATTTTAACATTTTGAAAGGTTTTCTTTCTCTGGTAATCGATTACAGCAAGTGGTAATCGATTACCAGAAACATGTCACTTGTTTTGTCTTATGAAAACCTAAGATATAAAGAGCTTCTATTTTCCAGTTAAAAATATTTTTATTTAATCTTTTGAATACTCTTTTTGCTTTCTTTTCAAACAACTTATTCTTATATTCAAAAGTATTAAGTTTAGGTTTTCTTGAAATTCTTATTTTAATGGTCAAGTCAAATTTGCAAATTCTAAAAGTTCATTTTACATACTAAGCTAAGCAGTCAAGACTTATCTAGTTATTACTTGAGATCTTGCTTCTTGATCAGCTTGCTTTAACTTGACCTTTATTTTCTTCAATGCTTTGGCATCATCAAAACTTTGTGCATATTTTCTTCCACACTAAGATTCCTAGCCTTCGAATGCTTGAATTGTTATTGAGGATCAAATAAATGTCTCACACCTTCAGGAAATCTATAAGAAAGAAGAAGAAATTTTAGATATTTTAAAGTTTCTCACTCTACTCTCTCCCTAAAGTCTTTGAGAAGTTGAGTTTATAAGACTCAATTCTTAGAAAAAATAATATATTTTTCTCTCTTTAAGATCAAGTAAATCTCAAGTTAAAAACATTCTCACACTTACCCAACATACAACACTAATAATATAATGTTACAAATAATTTTATTTTTAAAAATTATGATAGTGATGATTAATTGAAACAAATGATAATTCAACAGTAGTTTGAGAATTAATAAAAAAAATTCTTTGTAAAAGCTAGGGCAAGATCCCAATTTTGAAAATTGTTGCCATGCCTATCAAAAAGCTATTTTTACATTTTTTTAAAATTTATTTATTTTAATAATTTTCTCGTTAAAATACTTATATTTTAAGATTTTTTTTATTAAAAAATAGGGTGACCAAGAATCATATTAATCTAAAAATCTACGAATCCGCATTGATTAAAACAAAATTTTGAATTAGTTAGAATCATTGATTTTGCTCGGATTGAAAAATGAAAACTTAATAAGTTTGGATTGGATTACGAATTTTAATGCTTAGAATCCAATCTAATATGATCCAATAGATAAATTATTATATGTATTATTGTTATTATATTTTTATTAAAAAAATATCAATAAAAAATTTAGAGTTTGAATTAAAAGGTTAGTCAAACTTTTCATTCATTATTAATGTTATAGCACTTAAATCAATATTCTACAATCTATACACAATTCATAATTCTATATTTTTACTTTCCTCATTTTGTTATGGTCAGGGTTTAAATATAAGTATGCTATAACTATTCATATCACATAAAAATAGATATAACATTATTATTTTTTTAGCTTTTGATTAATTTTTTAATAATAAATTCAATGATCTAATCCAAATTACGTCTCAAATTATAAAAAAAATAGAGAAATCCAAATCAATCTAATTAAATTTAATCTTAAATAAAAAAATGACACAATTCTAATCCAAATTAATTTGTGTCATGATAAAAAGGTATTTTTTTAAAGACAATTAAGGAAATATAACTTCATCCCACCATATTGACTCTATATACTTTTAAGTTTTGCCAAATATTTTATTATTTAAAAACTATTTTTTATGTTAAAGTTAAAAGTAAGAGCTTAAAAAAATAAACTTATTTACTAATTTTTATTATTTTTATTTAAAATTATTTTTAAGATAAAATTAAATCTTGTTTTAGTTTGAGAAGGAAATATAATTCACTGCCATCGAGTTGAACTTTATAAGGTATTTTTAGTTGCGATTCAATGTTCATAATGAAAATCGAATCTCAAATATTAGTTAAGGATTACAAATACCAAATAAATTATAAATAAGTAATTATAAATTTATTTTTTAAAAAAGTAAATATGCTTTTTATTAAATATTTTAAATAAATACATAAAAAAGTAAAAAATATATTTATGAAAAAATGGAAAAGAAAAAGTAAAATACTATTTGAAACTTAAAAAATATACGCCATTAATATTTTGGTCCTATGTTATTAATATATCTTAAAAAGTATTTTTAATTAAATTTCTAAATTTAATCATTTATTATTATTTTAGTTGATAAATATATGTTAATATTAATATTCAAGGGATTTTTTTAACATATTAAAGTGAGTAAAGTTTTATATTTTTTAAGGTTTTTTTTTTTGTTTTGAATTTTCATATTTTAAGCTTGGTTTGTTTCCTCCATTTTGTGGTACGTGAGAGCACCTCCCACCGGGCGCGTACACGTTTCCCTGCTACAGAAAACCGCAACCAACTCCACACTACACTCTTCACCCAACCTCGTCAACCACGGCTCCTAGTCCTTGTCTTTGTCTTGGTCCTTCAAAACCCATTATTTTTTTTTTCTTCTGCTTCAAACCCAAAACATAATATATTATGTTACACAAACCATAATTGCCATTTTTAATTACAACAAAGTTGGCTTCATTTGGTGGCACACCTTGCTGGTGAGGGCAATTTTTTTCCAAGTCGTTGCCCTTTCACTGTCTCTCTCTTATCTGAATCAACTTCTGTGACTCGTTGTTGTGACCCTAGAGCGATTCGTTCCTTTGACTCCTTTTGAAGCAACCCTTTGTTTTTCTTAAGCAATTTCCATTGATGGGTTTTGGATTTTTCTTTTCGATTCCCTGTGATCACCTGCAGCAACTGCCAACTGGGTTGTTCAAATTGTGAGGCATGGTGCTGTGCTTGGGGTTTAACATGGTTGAGGTTGACCCTGAAAGATTGAAACTTGAGAGGAGGGAAGTGGGGATTTTGGTTAGAATTGCATGTGGGTGGGTGGTGTTTCTGTTGTTTCAGAGTCCTGTGGCGGGTTTGAGACCCTTAAGGGACAGAACTAATTCATGGGGTGACGAGGTATGTTTATTGTGGTGTAATTAATTTTTATTTGCTTTGTTGCAATTGGTTTTAGAATTATTTAGCTCCTATGCTGTTTTTTGTAGTGGTGGTTGTGGATGCTGATATTGTAAATTTGGACCTAGTTTGTTATGGCCACAGAGTCGACATTTTTGGATTCAAGTTTAATTTTTAATTAATGAGCTGTGAGGGGTTGCTAAGGTTAGGTGTTGCTGTTATTTGAACTTTTTGTTTTTGCCTGTTGTGAAAGTGTAAGCATAAAATTTGATGTTTGATGTCAGGTTAGAATAAAATGGAGCAATGTGGTTTTGGCGAAGGGCTGGAGGCATTTGTGTGTTGGTTGAGTTTTAAGTTAATGTGTTTAGAAATTAAAATGTCTTGATGCAACATCAATTTAACCCATAATTTCCTTGACGAAGGAATCAGAGAATACACACTCCTTGCTTCAGACTAGTGGAGTTAGAATCTGCAATGAATCAGTTCTCGTGTATTCTTTATAGAATTGTATGTCAAAATCAAAATGCACTTAGTTATATTTGGAGTGGCTTAGTGATCCCCTCTTAACAAAGAACTATACATTTGAACATATCCTTTTGTTTGACCCTGAACCTGAAAATGGTTGAGGCCAGACAAATTTTCCAAGATCACATGACCAAATTATGGCTATCTGTGCTAATATATTATCATAAATCTGTTGATTAGAATTCAAACAATTAATAATCATAATTGGCACTTGCAAACATCATTGTGTCATATTTAAACAATCTTCGTGTACAGTTTTTGTGGTTGCCCTCGTTTGCAGAACTTGTATTTAGAAATAGCATTTTTTTTGTTGGTTATATATAAGGTATAACTTTTTCTCACTGGATCGACCCTTATAAGAGTAAAGTGGTACTAATCACGACTCCATGTCCAAGCTAGAGATCAAACCCTAATCCTTGGTTGAAGAGTCCAAGTGTCAAACTACTTGAACTAACAACTTTGGGTTTTATTTAGAAATAGCTGAAACCCATTGAATCATCGAATGAGAAACAAATTAGATCATTTACAATAAGTTTATTGCCATGGACCATTTACTTTTGTGCATGGTTTAAAAAATACAGGTATACAAATTGTCGGCCTATACCAAATACCATTACCTTCTATGTGCTTTTCAAAAGTGACCAAAGTTCAAGGAATATATACATCATACTATCAGATATTATATTCACAAAAAAGTAGATATTCATATTGGTAAATAGCAACAAATCGTTACCAATATCTACTTTTTTTGTTGTGTAGTTTGATCGCAAGGCCCTTAGCATTCTTCCTAGGACTATCATTTTACCACAACGCTACTGGGCATTGTGGCCTTTTATTAAAAACTAAACATCGCTTTTAGTGATAAAATGATATTTTAATGTTTGTGCCAAATACATTCATTTACTTGTATTGTCATTGCTTCTTTCAGTGGGTTTTTACAAGAAAAGATGAAGGTGACTTGGGTCCATTTTCACAATGGAACATAAGTGGAACTTACAGAGGTTGGTATTCTTTACTTACAGAATGTATGTTTAGATTGACAGCATTGGGGTATAGTTTTTGTTTATTGTGCAAATGTTTGATGTAATTTGTTGCATATTTGGATGTATTTCTTGCTGCTGAGTTTCTACTTTGTTGAGATGTCACATTGACTTTAGATATGGCCAAAGTAGAGTTTATAAAAGCATGGGCAATTTGCACCCCACGGGCTAGTTTTTGGTGTTGAGTTAGGCTTATAGTCCAAATTCAACATGGTATCAAAACCTGTCATAAATTTGATATTAGACCACCCTTAACTTTTTAAAATCCTATCTAGCCCCGCAGTTTTCCCAATGCAATATGTCTAAAGAAAACAGTGCTACAATTTCCATGCTCCAGATGTCCAATCTTGGGTGTGCGGGAGGTGTGTTAAGATTCCATATCGATGATAGATATGACTAAAGTAGAGCTTATAAAGGCTTACGCAATCCTCACTTCATGAGCTAGCTTTTGGGGGTGAGTTAGACCCAAACTAAATTCAAAATGATTAATGCTTGGTTTGATGTCTGGTTAGAGGATATATGATTGCATGATGAACTATATGTGAGCTGTCACAAAATTGTCTTTTTTGTGCCTACTTAAATTTTTGAATGAGTTCATTCTTTTCAATTTTTCATGGATCAAATTGTCTTTTTCAAGGACCAAATGGTTGCTATTTGATAAGAACTTTGGGAGAACCACACTACAAAAAGCTAGCCATACTTCCCTTGTATTTGGAAAGCCCATGGTTTTATAAATCCCACACTAGATTCCCATACTCCCAATGTGGGACTCAAGTCCCATATCTTGCAATTGGATCCTAGCACTATTCTTCTTACCTTTTTGCTTAAGTTAATAAGTACTCTTAGTTGACTACCACTAGACAGAGCTAAGGGGGCAGCATCTGTTTATAAAATGGACACTTTGCTCCTATGGACAAACTAAACCTATGGCACTTGGACTAGTCATGTAACATTAAAAAGAATTTTGTTCAATTTATTAAAATACATACATTTGTAAATGAGTGCATATTTAGAATAAACTTTGTTCATTAATTTATTGGGAATGATTTTACAAGCTTGTTACAGTCTAATGATATATCTATGTTGTCCTCTTTGAATGCAGGGACTTGGAAGTTTTTAGATACTACAAATGGCACTACCAGATTACCAGACATCAGAAAAATAAATGGAAATTCTGTAATTGAATTAGTTAGTATGCCCACAAAGATAACTGGTGTACATTATGTGCAGGTTAGTTGTTGAACTATATGGCCAGTTTCAGAAAGAAGTCAGCTTTCACATGTGATAAAGTTTCTTATTTGTTTTCTTATATATTTTAACATAACACGTGTTTCTAATGAAGAAGCTTCTATGTTCTCTACCTTAAGTGTTTAATTCTATTTGCTTATATTAATATTATGAATAATTATTGAAAATATTGAGGGAATCAAGATTCCTTCAAGTTAGAGAACTTCCAGTTCTGTCCTCTTGATATGCTGAAGATTAAGCAAAATATCTCTTTTCATTCTGTTTTTTTTTATGCATACATTAACTCCATCCAATTTAGTAGAAGATAATTTGTCAATTTAGTGTTACATGTTGTACTACTCATACAAACACAGCCCAATAAAACTTCTAGCATAACAAGATTCCTAGGACATAAATAACCCTACTATTCTAACCCTTAGTATGGGTGTTTTTTTTGTAAATGAATAAATATTTCAAACTCATCTGATGGGGCATTATTCAGTGTAATAAACTAATAAAATGCTTTTGTATTATGGGTCAATGGCATGAAACAATGTCTGTGAAGACCTCAGAGTCTGTCAGCTAGAGAACGGGTAATAATCTGTGAAGATCCTAGAGATTTTAGGGGTCATATTTTGTACAGTGTCAATCACAGTTGCTGTATCAAGTGTATTTGGTTGGAAAGAAATGCTAGAATTTTCAGTAGTCAAGTGTTACCTTTGGATTTCATTTGGGACAGGGTTGTTTACTTAGCTTAGTTTCCTTGTGTTTGTGGTGTTATCCCAAACATATTTTAAGGTGCGCTGCACTGCATGCTAAGGGCTCTTAGTTTCTCTCTCTCTCTCTCTCTCTCTCTCTCTCTCTCTCTCTTTTTCCTTTTCTTTCTCAAAAAGTTTTCAGTTATTGAAAATTTCTTACCCTCTTGCATTTGTCTTTCCATTTTCTTGATAAATTCTTTGTTCTTCCAAAAAAATGTGTAATTTGAGTATCCATTTTTCTAGTGTGTATGCATTTATCATAATTTAATCTAGGGTTGAACACCATGTTTTGGAGATCATAAAATCAAATTCTTACCCTTTTGTTGCTGTAAACAGTAATAAATTGTTGTATAGATGAAAATTTATAGACCTCTAGTCATGTAAAATTCTCACAAAAATTATTTCTCTTTTTTATGCTTATTTATCAGGGGGTAGTCATATTCCATGATGTATTTGACAATGAATACAATGTTGGCGGTGCTCAAGTCAAAGTAGAAGGTGTATATATATGGCCTTATAGGCAGCTTCGAATGGTAGCTAACAGGTGAACACCATATGTAACATTTTGCAGATTGCTATATGATAAATAATACTTTTATCTTTTCTTGCTAATCAGGTGCTGATTATTAGCTAGAAGGAATTGGAATTTAAGAATGAAATGGATACACTGGTTAACCTATATGCATATGGCCAATTAATATAAATTGCTAACTCTGCATTCAGAACTTGAGAACATTAGTTTAGGATAAAACTGATTGTGATTGCTGCTAGTAAAACAGAGTGAAATATTAAATTATTCAGGAAATGCTCATCTATTGTAAATTCCTATGGTAAATGACGTAAAGGAATTCATTTATAGTACTTGGGACATGCCTCATATTTGTAATGTATGCATCTACAGTTTTAAATTTAATTATCATACAATCTGTCAAATCCATTTGAACTTGTAGAAGCTATCAGCACCCTGAAGGATCTTAACTTAAAAACTAACTGGCATATTTTGTTTTCTAATGCAAGAGATTATGAAACAGTTCTCATTTAATCTCATTTATGTTCAATTGGACCTTGCTTCACTTTTCTCTGCATGCCCAGTTGGGCATAATTTGGCAAAGTTGGGATATTACAATATGTTATCATGATTTTTAAATTTGAAAAAAATTCTTTTCTTCCTATTTTGGCCTTTTATCTTGAATCAGTTCTTTAAAGCTGTGTTGTTCACTTGTTTGTTGAGTTTTGTTTTATTTTATAACCAAAATTGATTTATAATTCAAACAGTGGTGCTGAGCGTATAATATTTAAACGTGCTGAATAATTTCTTTATTATTTTCTCTTATTGCAGTGGAAAAGAGGGGGGGTTAAATCAGGATGGAGATTATATTTTATCCAATCCATATCATCTGGTATTGCATCTTTTTTTTTTTTTTTTTCATTAACTGTTTACTTTGTTACTGACTTACCGATTATATAGCATACAATAATCTTGAGAAACATATCTGATTTTAAAGATGATTAATTATTGTTTATTATTATGTATAATTGACATTTCATAGAGGCTTAGAATTTAAGGATGGTATGATCGAAATCTGTGTTATCTTTTTCACTGGCTTGATTTTATTTGACATCATAAGCTCATGTGTTGTAAAGAAAGGAATTTCTGATGTCTATTAGAATTTAGAATTACAATTGTAAGTCGTGTGTATACACAAGAGTGGACTAAAACTATATATGGAATAAGGAATAAACAATAAGTCAGCCTACTGAATGTTAACAGCTGACTAATTACTTCCTAAATTGTAGGCACTTATTCTATTAGTCACTTGATTGATCTTTGCGTTTATAGCTTAACAATACTCTTTGCAAAATTATTTGAAGCTGTAAATTGTTATCTTCTATTATATTCTTCTACCAGGGCATATAGGATGTTCTCTAATAAGGTCTTGTATTTTTTTTTTTGAAGAGTATTCTTGTTCTTGCAGCTTTGAATCTTGAAACTGACTATATTAAAAATTTCCAAAAGTTAGAACCCCTTCATATCTCCTCCTCAAAAACATGCTTGAGTAAGACCGCATTTTGGTTCAATAGAGTGGGGTACAGGGATAAGTTTTCTGCTGGTCATTATTTCAATTGAACCATTCGAGGAGAGTAATATCTAGCATGTTCTTATTATGGATATTTGATTGTGAAAAAATATGATCTATGTTACTTTTGGGAGTATAATGAACATTATAAATACTTAATTTCTTTATATGGCTTTCTGTATACAGCTTGGAGTTTTCTCATCTCAAGTATTCCTAGAATCTTCACGACATAAGATGTGGAGAAGAAAGCATTGTAATTTATCTACTTAACTAGTATACTTTGAAAAGATACCCCTCCGTCCCTTTTTTATTGGTTCTTGCTGTAGTACTAACTTACTATTTTTATTTTTTGTCCTTATTGCAGCTCCATTGTATGGCATGGAGAAACATTGCAATGTTGAAATAGCTGCACAGGTTTCACGTCTATCATCATCAAAACATGGTACTAGAGTAGTTTTCTCAGCGTATGAATACTTTCTGACTTCTGTTCCTTCTTGATTTTCTTATCCTCAATATACATATTGAAAATTATATTTCATTTGTTTTTCCCTCCAATTTTTACTCATGTTATTTTGTTAACATGAGATATTTATTTCCTTATTTCCATTTTTGTTCAGGTTTGTTTCAGAGTTATTTTCTGTAATTTATTTCCTTTATTTCTGTAATTAGGATTAGGACACAAATCAGCATATTTTTTGCAGACTAGGCTACAACTAGTTAGTCAGCCTATATATTTGTAATCTTCCAATTTTCAGCATTATTGCACCTGTATAAGGCCTTCAAATACTCCCTTGTATGAGAACCCTTGCTCATTTAATACTACATGCAAGCACTGATGCAACTTTAGCTTGTTTAACAATGTACTTGAGCCATACTGCGTGTTACTTCTGGGTAACAATCTAGCATTACCACCCACTATCCATTGTGATTGATCCATGTTTGGGGTTTCGACGAGTTTTATTTTGGCAGTTGAGGTCCTATCACAACCCCCCTCCTTTACTCGAGTTAGGGTCAGTTATGAGTATTGGAAACCCCACCTTATTTGTGGCCTCTTTGAGAAATGCCTTAATTGCAACCTCGAGCATTGTGTTTTAGTTTCATGTTGACTAGAGATATGACTAGATAAGATTTTAGAAGTTGATTTTATGGGATTGAGTTAAATCCTAAAATCAAATTTTAAGATGATATCAGAGTTTATCCTAGATAGTAGATCCATTGTTGGGCAACCAGCATTTTCCTCACTCCAAGCTAGTAGCATTGAATGTGAGGGGAGTGTTGGAAAGCTGCCTTAATTGTGGTCAACCCTAGCATTAGTTGCAACCTCTTTGGAGGCTGCCTGAATTGCGACATCAAGTGTGGTGGTTTAGTCTCTCATCGGTTAGAATTTAGAGATATTGCTTAAATAGAGCCTATAAAGCTTGGACATTCCTCACCTTCCAAGTCAATTTTGTGTTGTTGAACTTGACCCTTGGACCAAATTCCAAGAATGAGACCACAGGCAGAATTCAAAATTGAACCCTTATTTTTTTCTTCCTCATGCTTGCATCATGAAGTTAAAGCCATTCTGGACTCGGGTTAATTCACTGTCTTCTTGATGGTATGTCACTTGTCTAAAATTTGATCGTGACGATTCTGATAGATCTCTTCGTAAAAATATTTAAGAATACTTCCTCACTTCTTGGGTTGCCCATTTTCCAAGGGTTTTTTCCAACACTACTTTTTTCATTTTTTTTTTGTTTTCCCATTTTCTTCATATACCAGAATTTTCCAGCTTTTATTTATTTATTTCAATTTTATTCTTTCTTTGTCTCATGTCTATAGGAACTTCTATATTATTAAGCATACATATGCATAATCTTTTTGCTGGTTTTCTTATTACCATATTTGATCCTTGCATGAGAAGCTTCATGTGTTTAATTTTTGTGGGGATTAATTTTGATGTTGATGTAATACAATGTTTTAGAAGACAGGGATAATAAAAATAAAATGAAAGAAAGGGAAAGAAAATCTAATGAAGCATTATTATTATTTGCATTTCAGGGCTGTGTCTAGTTGTCACAAATGCTTGTAACTTTTAGGATACATACATATCTTTAGACTGGTTGCTGGACTAGGTTGTTTTATTCCTTTTGGTGTTCTCCCCATTTTGTAGAGGGTTCTTTTCAGCCTGATATGCAGAAAGATTGGAGATTTCTTCTGCACTGGGGGTTTCCTGTTTTGGTTCTTTATTTTCTTGTGTAGACAGATTGGCTATCTCTTCTCATATTCCCTCTCTCTTCTTTCTAATCAAATGATTTATTTAGTTTATTGGAGTATAGTTTTACTCCTTAATTTTCTGTTCACGATTATTACTGTTATTTCGGTTATTATAGATATTACGGTTATTATAGACCAATCTTAATTGGCTCTATAAAAACCTGCCCTGTACTCTATTTTCAGCCAGTTAATGAAAATACATTCTTTTGCCTATTGTAAACTTTCTCTCACCTCTCTTGTTCTCTCTCTCTCTCTCACTCACATATAATTCTATTATAGTTAAAAATATGAAGCTTGAATGACGATGGTGTGGTGTCAACACAAAAATTCTGAGCTCATTTAATGTCATAATTGCTGATTATTAATGAATATTAATTGCAGAAGAATTTTACTATGAACTATGGCTCTTTTTTTCTTCTTTTTCCTTTTCAAAAGTTCATTGAGTGCATTATTCTTATTGTTGAAAATATTGTAATTTTTATCATATGATTTACCAAGTTGTTATATGCTTTCTTATAGAAGGGGAGCATGATTCTTTTCAGCTAGAAGGGTTAATGGAAAGTCCATCTGTGGATGACGATGGGGACTGCTTCTCACCTTTACAGTTAAATGCGACATCTATTAACATTGAAGCCTACTATAATAAAGCAGTGAACTATACCTTGATGGTTACTTTTGTATCCTTCCGTCATCAACATTCTTTCAACTTTAAAATTGTTATTGTCCACTTGCACGAAAACAGGCACTCCCTGCCTCCACTAAAACACAACCAAAAAATCAATAAATAAGTGGGTAGTTATTATCATAGAGTGGACAGAGTTAGTATTACAGAGTAAGCAATTAACTTGTTCTATATACATTCTTTTCTCAGTTTTATCCTTAAAAGACAGGTGAAAAAAGATTGAACTATAAAGAGTTTATATGTCTAAATAATTGTTTATAGAAAGAAGGATACTCTTTATATACTCTTATGAATTACTACTTGATTTCCTTAATGTACTTATACCAGGTCTCATTTTTGCAAGTTCTTCTATTAATTCGGCAAATGGAGCATAGCAACACCCAATCTGTAAGAAATTGCTTCAAATTTGTATTTGAAATTTCATGTTATAGAATATAGATTTAATGAATCTAATTAATGTAAATGATTCAATATTTGAACGAACATACTGGGCAATGTTTCGATATAATGAATATGATTCATGTATATCCTGGCAGGGGGCTGCTAAGGTTTCGATATTAATGATTGGTCAGCAAGCTATAGTAGATGCTTATCTCTGCCTTATACATTTGACTGCAGGAATTCTAGTTGGTAAGTTTTTCAAATAAGTGCCAAATTTCATAAAATCTCTTAAGATTGCTCTACAAACAATTCTCTATCTGTCCACCTAAAACATGTTTGATATCCTTGTAGTGTTTTGAGGTACCAGTTATGGTAGAGATAAAATATCTAATAATCCTTTTTAATTCAAAGAGGGCATCAAATATTTTTCTTTACCCTTAATTTTGTTTCTGGGCTGTATGAATACTCTCCGCCCTCTCCTACACACACACACAAGCTCTGGTGCATGTCACATAAAAGAAGATACCAATGTTGAAATTACCAAAAGTAATTGGATTTTGTACTTGGAATTAAACCTTTCTAAGCTTTCGTTACCACCTTGCACCTTCAAACGAATTAAATTAGTTTAATTTGGATTTTATACTTGGATTCTTTGTAATTCAATCCCTAAAATCAAATTAGTTCAATTACAACATCTAATTCCTAGAGCACCCCACAAATTATAGTATGCAAGTCTTTAAATCTGTGCCATGTCAAGATATCAATTATTTTCTTTTGGTTCATAGTAGTGTATGAAGATTATGAATTAGTTTGGAATAGGTTATTTTTTTTGGTTTTGACTTTTGCACTCTCATTATAACCAAAAGAGAAGATTATAAATATATTTGTGTTCAAATTGATTATCGTATGTTGTTATCCTTGCTATGGTAGATGTGAATTGAGTGGTTGACTATTCTCTTTTTTTAAGCTTGTCTGATGAATAATTGTTGTTATTTCATGCCATGTAGAATCCTTGTTCAACGCTTTTGCAACTGCTGCATTTTTCAAGTTTGTGGTTTTCTCAATATTTGAGATGAGATATCTCCTTGCCATCTGGAAGGCAAGTAGGCCTTTGAGCAATGGTGAAGGTTGGGAGACAATGAGGCGTGAACTGTCAGTTTTATACAGCCGTTTCTGTAAGTGCTCATTTAATCAAAGTTTCTCTCACAATCTGACCTTGTTATCTCATCACTTTGGATATGCTCTAGAGTCATTGGTTCCATAGGATCCATGATTTACGACATTATGTTTTGAACTGTCATAGTAACTCTACGTCCTCGGCCTAGCAGCCTGCCGAATACCTTTGGGATAATTTTTTTTTATTAATTTCTTTATAAAGCTATGTTGCTTGCTTGAAAAATACTACAAATACAATAAATGCAAGTTGAAATGCTGTTTTCTTTTCTATGATTTTCATATTTAATTAATTATATTTGCTTCTAGTCTGCCAACCTATGAAAAAAGTATGAATTAGCCAAGGGTCCATATGTTAAATAAGCATAATGTGATGGCCAATATCTGAGAGTATAAATTAAATGTTTTAATTTGGCATATCAGGGTATGCTACTTTTGTACCTGATATTCTTGTATGTTAAAGCCGCCTTAATTGTATTCTCCTAGCCTGCCTTAATTGCAGCCTGTTAGTTTAACATCAATTAGAGATAGGGTTTAAACAAAGCTTATAAAACTTGAACAGTCCTCACCTTACAAATCAGTTTTCTGAAATCAAGTTAGGCACTAACACTAAATTCTAATTTATTTTTAGAATGCCCATATCCAAATATTCCCTATTGTTCAAGCATGCCAGATAACTCTTTCAAGTTGCTTCAACTGGTGCAAAGATTTCCTTGTATGAAAAAGTGAGGCTCAGATCTAATCTAACTGTTTAAATTTCTCTTGCAGATGGAATTCTATTGGGAGGCATTCTTCTCATGTATGAATTCCATAATCATTTGAGACCTATTCTTCTTCTTGTATACTCCTTTTGGATACCTCAGATAATCACCAATGCTGTTCGTGATTCACGCAAGCCGTTGCATCCTCATTATATCTTAGGCATAACCATTACTCGGCTAGCGATCCCATTATATATTTTTGGTTGTCCCAACAACTTCTTGCGCATAGAACCAGATCAGAGCTGGTGTGTTTGTTTGGTTACATTTGTTGGACTTCAAGCTGCAACTCTCTTGCTTCAGCACTATTTTGGTTCCTTGTGGTTCATTCCTCGTCAGGTTGGACCCAACTCTTTCTTGATATTTTTTAACCACTTACAATCATTTGATTTCATCCAATTCTTCCTAAATTGAAATTTATTTTTTTTATAATTATATTTTGTTATAACTGATGTTCCTTTGAAAGTTTGAAGGATTTCTAGACATCATACAAATATGGCTGGCTCTAGTCTATTTTGATGATTTTTCTCCACAGTATTGGCTACTTTGTTTCATTTTTTTAGATCATGAGCATACTATTGATAATAACACTCATTGTTTTGGGTTCTTGCCCCTAGCTTTTCTTAACTGAACATGCATAGTGATGTGCGACTGCATGTTACCTTTTTACTTTTTAGTTTTTACATAATGTTTCTCTCTCAGCAAACTTTGTCTTTGTGATTTGCAGTTTCTACCTGAGAAATACAGCTATTATAGGAGATTTGCTCCAGATACAAATCATGCTACAGACTGTGTTATATGCATGACAGCCATAGATCTTTCTCCGCGATCTAATGATTGCATGGCATGTGAATATAACCTTTTTCTATCCAAATTAATCTTTACAATCTAAATATAACATTAGTCTAATGCTCCAACACTTTCACAGGTGACCCCTTGTGATCATTTTTTCCACTCTGGCTGTTTGCAAAGATGGATGGATATAAAGATGGAGTGCCCGACTTGCCGGCGCCCGCTTCCACCTGCATGAAGAAATTTCTGGTTTTCATATCAATAGGATCAACTCACACTGCCCAACTACATAATTTTGGTAATATGCTTAGTGGCCTCAAAGTTTTACATTTTTCTTTGTCTGATAAATTATTTAGCTTTTAATGTTTTCTGATGCAAGAGAATGATATCTGAGCAATTTTTTGTAATTTGATTTTTCTTCCTGAATCCACATGCTAAGATTATGGCTCTTTACATAATTTTGAAAGACAATGAACATAACTATTTTTTCCCTTTTAAAACATTATTTTTTTTTTCTTTTTTGTGAAAATATAAGAGTACTTTTGTTATTCTGTTCAAAATTGAAATCAGCATTTATATTATCTTAGTTTTCTACTCTTTGCCTTATCTAGAGTTCAATGGTAGTCACTAACATGATATCATCTTAACTGTTAAGCTTGTGCTTTACAATTATTTTTTTTTTCTGCTGCTTCCCAGGTTGGGATAGAATCCGTATTCCGTATAATTGCACCTTCAATACAAGACCTAAATACGATACCTTCTCACAATTGTATTATGCAGCATTGGTATAATTTTAGTTCTTTTTTCTTTTTTCTTTAACCTGTGATGTATCAATGATGTTGTACATTAGAAATTCAATATTATAATCTTTTATTTTCATCCATAGCTTGTAGTTCATCTCTTTATTTTCCATCAGTGCTGACAAGTGTGTTTTTTTCCACGCTCAATTTTTATGTTAAAATAATATCAAATTTAAAGAGCAAAAGTGTTCATGTAAAAAAAATAAAAATTGGGCAAAATGTAAAGATAAAATAAGAGCACAAAAATATCTAGAAGTTGAATTTAACATAGAGATGTAATGGGTTATCTGAGATTTGAATAATAAATACTTTCCCCCATTGAAGAAGATAGAACAATAATCACAAATTTTGAACACGAAAATGGTCGAGCGATGGTGAAAAATATACCATTTGAAGAGATTATCAAATAGATGTGTTTAATGTTTAACCGTATTTATGATCCATTCATGTGATTAATGGCATGCTATTTTTTTATTTTTATTTTTTATAACAGTATGCTAATATATTTTATGAATAAAGTATAAAACCCAAATTGTATAGCTGAAGTAATAGAAATACCCTCTTTTCAGCCAATAGAAAATATCTTCAAGGTTTCTAGACTATTGATGTTTGGAACTTTATATTATGAAATAAAGATTTAGGTGAACCAATAACAAAGATATTTAAAACTTCATTACATTTTCTAAAACCCAAAATCATTAATAAGATGTTTAACTAATGTTTTAAAATCAATTTTATTATATTCACACTTTTTTCAGTCTCTCTCCACTCTCTGGCCGGTTGCTATACAATGTCATATATTCTTAATTTCTAATTATGTTGAAATTTATTGTCACGAATTTTCAGTCACTTATGATTTCAAATAATTCTTTTCTTCAGTTTTTTTTTTCTTTTGACGTTTACCCTTTTACTTTTAAAAGTTAATTTATATTTTTTTTACCTATCAATATTAGCTATGTGTAACGTATATATAAAACATGTGACATGTTAGAGATGAGAATAAAAGAGGTACCTTTTTGCTATACAATATGTATGGTTAAGATTGTATTTAATAAAATAATCTTAACCATCTATCAATAGTTGTGACTAAGATTAGATCCTCTAAACTCTCATCCTTACTAGATATGTCATTTCTCTCTGTTTGTTTACGTCATTGTGTATATATATTTAAAAATATCTAAATATGAAATACTTATTTTTCAATGTCAAGCATAGGAAAAAAATAAGTGAAAAATAAACTTCTGCTATTTAAACTCTCATAAAACATGAAAGAATCACGATTTCTAAAATAGCGTGAAGGAGTTGCAAGAAATTATTTAGTTCAAGATTATGATAGTCTTAATCATTCTTTACATGATATATAATTAAATGTTATTATTTTTTATAAATTAATTTTTTTTTAATCATATCTCACATGAAAATTGATTGAGATAAAAGACGCATCATAGTCCTGAACAATGTAATAATTTCTCAGGAAGAATGTTGTCCTTATGGCTTCACCCTTTGAACCAAGTATTTCCACAAAACAAGAGATATCTATGAACTTGCTCATTTCCTGTCAAGCACAACACTTTACAAGGAATAAGACACATGACACAACAGAATACACTCACATTAATCAATCAACACACCACTTTGTATCTACAAGGTGACTCCCTAACTCAAACTTAAACTTTATTTTCCCTATTCATATCAACACAAACTCATACTCAAGGGTAGCTTGGTGTTGGTGCAAGAAGAGGTGCAGCCACAGGCATTGCAGCAGCAGGTGGAACAGCCACAGAACCAGAAGACACATTGCTCCCAACAACACAACAAAGCTCAGAACACTCAACAGGGTGTTCAAGTTTGGCCTCACATTCCTTCTGGCTCCTCTGAAGTGGCTTCTCAGGCAAACAGTTCCTTCTGTCATCAAACACTATTCTCTTTGATGTCAAGTTCTTACAGATACCCTCTTCCTCACAGAAGAAGTTGTAAGAGAAAGTGAAGTTTGCCAAGTTTGGCAACTCACAAACCCCCATAGGGACTATGCCACTCATCATGTTGTGCCCTAAATTTAGTTGCTCCAAGTGAGACAACCCTGCAAGGCTATAAGGTATGGGGCCCACAATGTCGTTGAAACTCACATCCAACACTCTTAATTTGTATAGAAACCCTACTTGCTGTGGTAAACATCCTGACAAGCTTGTGTTGATCAGCACAAGCTCCTCCAAAGTGTCAGCCAAATTCACTATGCTCTCTGGGAGACACCCTCCAAATTTGTTGTTGGCAAAGACTAGAACAGAAGCTGAGATTTTTCCCAAGTTTGGTGGAATGGAACTTGTGAAACGGTTGCTGTTTACGAAAATGGCATCAAAGGTTTTGTTGACGAGTTGAGGAGGCAATGGCCCTTCAAATTCATTGAACCGGAGGTCAAGGTAGTTGAGCATGGGAAGGGAGAGAACAACCAAAGGAAAGGGTCCTACAAACCTGTTGCTGCTAAGATCAAGCTCATAGAGTAGTGTGAGATTGGTTAAGGACATTGGTAGGATGCCACAGAAACGGTTGTTGCTGAGGTGAAGGATAGCAAGGTCAGAGAGAAGGCCTATTTCATCGGGTAGGAACCCTGCTATGTCCCCAAAGTTAAGGTCAATGCCAGCCACAACTGTGACTTTAGGGTCATCAAGTGAGGGGGCACAGTACACTCCTGTGTAGTTGCAAACTGAAGGGCCTACCCAGTTGGAAGTGAAGTTATTTGGGTCCGAATAGATCACATGCTTCCATGCTTGGAGGCCAAGAAAGGCCATGTGGAGCCTTGGGTTTAAGGGAGGGTTTTGAGTGTGGTGGTGCTTGTGACTGTTGTTGGCCTTGCTGTGCTTTGCATTGAGGTTGTTTGTGAAACATGATAAGTGGAGGAAAAGGAGGAATAACACACAAGTGGTGGAGGAATAAGATGATGAAGATGAAGCCATTGGTTTGAGAGACTATGGCAATGAATGACTAATGAGTGAATCACTATATATACAAATGAAAAAGAGAAAATGGTCTAGTCTATGCAGTCACTGTATAAAGAGATTTTATGTTGTTATCCAATAATAAATTATCATGTATAGTATGGACATGTTTTGACAAACTTCTCTCTATAAATATTTTTTGGAGAAATAAATATGAGAAGAATTTTACAAATTAATTTATTTATAAACTAATTTTAGTTTATAAAGAAGCTTATTTGAATGTTTCTTCCTATTTTTTATTTTATAAGTACTTATAGAGAAATTTATCTAAACAGTTCTTAAATTTGTTGACTTTTACGATAGTTATATTGAAAGTCATATTTATCATTATTTCTAGTTGGTATATAGTGTAAAGTTTTCTATAACAATAACGCCCGGAAATTAAACTCAAGGAATGAATATATCTTGAAATAATCATAGTATTACAAGTGAGATTAATCTTTGACTTAGTAGATTGGAGAGATCTTTGTAGGACCCAAAATGGCTCTTTCATTTCACTTTCAAAGGAGAAAGCAAAGTCTATTGCTTAATCATGTTGTCTTGTTCACGTTTGAGATTAGTACAAACCAAGATGGTTTTTAGATGAAATAATCCAAAGTTGGAACATTAATCACAACAACTCGTTAAAAGTGACGGTTAACCGTTACTGAAACCTACGAAACAATGTTGGGGTTGTAGGTTCTTTCTCTACCAATGGGTTTCTAGATGGCATGATGGCAGTGGTGACAGATACGGTTTGTACTTACATATACAAAGTCAACAGTGCTCTTGATTCTGTTTGCACTTGACCATGCGCATTACAAGGACTTATCTCCTTCCATGTAATTTTCGTAGTGGTTTGAGTGGAGTTAGAGAGGGACAGAAAGAGAAGAAACTCTCTTTGCTGAGGATCAAATGAGGAAAGGGGTTCCTTTAAACCAAAGGGATAACAAGGAATTTTGTGTTAGATGAAGATTAGCCTCAGATTAATTATGCAAAGTCCTTTGTGGCAACTACCCCTGCTTCAAGATTGTCTAATGCTGCCTGTTGAAACTCTTGGACAAAGGAATCATTACTTTGTTTCTAAAATCTTTGGTATAAATTTGAAGGAAAAAATATACACCAGAAAACTATTTTACATCGAAATCCAATCATAATCTATCATGTATGTTAAATTTTGTTGACTTTTATAATAATTATTTTAAAAATTATACTAACAATAATTTCTTAGATGAAATGCATAAATACTAAACCAATAAATTTGATTTATAGCTATTAAAAAAAAGAAAGAAGTAATTTAGTTCATTTTTTTTTACCATTATTAATGTATTTGATCTCTTGCATGCACCAAAGTTAAGGACTAAATTGAATAATGCGCACTAATGTTAAGAGACTAAGTTATTGATAATTATTAAAGTTAGAAATTAAGTTTACTCTTTCATAATGGAGAATTATTTTAATTAATCGTGTCAGTTTTGAGAACTAAATAACATTTAATATTTAGGAAGCAAATTAATGTTCTACTCCTCTTGCGTCATTCCTTATCCCTGGTTAATTTCTATCCATTGACTAGTTAATTTGGTCATTTTAACAAAGATTAATCAATGATCCTCACATTTTACCTATTAATTCAAAGCATTCAAAATTGAGAACAGAGTTATCACGTTGATGAATATGTTGTTTCATTTACATTATTTTTTAGAGTTGAAAAACTTTAAAATATGTATAGTAATGAATTACTTTATTACGTTGGACTTTAATTTAGATAAGTCGTGTTAGTATGTCTTAGAATATTTAAAGCTTGATAGTTGAATATATTTTAATTGAGCTAGATATATTTCTAATCAAATTTCCTTGTTTTATTACTTTTTATAATTTATTTATTTTATTAGTTTATCAAAAGGAGGGGGGAGGGGGCCTATATCATAATTAAAGTGTGGGTAATAAGTTGAAAGTGCATACATGTATCTTGAAAAGTATGAAATGAGGATTAAAATTGTTACTTAGGTAAATTAGTGTAAATTTTTCTCAAACATTAATATGAAGATGATTTTATAAGAAATAGTGTATATCCTCTTTTAACATAAAGACTTTCTACACTATCATTCAATTGAAAATTATCATGTATAATAAAATTATTTTTACAAAAATTGTTTAAAAATTATATATACTGTGATTTATTATTGGTTTATAGTATAAAATAATTTTACATTTAATATATAATCATTAAACTCTAATTTCTCATTATCAATTTCTAAGATGTAAATAGCAGGAGGAGAGAATGATTTGGAGATATAATTTTAAATTTTTTGCCTCAAAGTCAATATTATCTTAATAACACTTCTTCAAACATCATTGCCCTTTAAGATTTTTATATACAAATTAAAAATAACAATAAATATGATGTAAATAATAATAATAAATATATTTTTTATATATAATTTTACTAAAATATTCACACTCTTAATAAATGTGTTACTTTTAATTGTATTGATCGAAAAATGTATGAGGGAACAAATTAAAAAAAAATACATTGAAAGCCGAGAATATTAGTCATTTAAAAAAAAAATCAAATGTTAAAACTACAGTATTTTAAGACGGAGGGGGTATTTGAATTATGTCAAAGTTAAATCATAAATTGATTATACATGTATTGATAGGATAATTTATTTTCAAGTTTATTGGCATTTGTTTTCGTATTTTATTTGATCTAAAATGTGTAGTCCAAATTGATTTCACCCAATGTGTTTCACCCGAATAACTCAATATAGTGTGATTTAGATTCTAAACAAAAAACCTGACTTGATTATAATTAGACTCATCCCACCCAAATTTTGGTTGGCCCATTAGTTTATAAACTGTGGATTCAAATAGCAAATGATACATAATATATTAATGTGAGAATATAACCAAGTAAATTACACACAATATACAATATTAAAGTTACTATTATGGAAAGTTCTTTCCGGAATTATATGAACAATAATTTTACTATTGCGGAAAGTACTTTTCGAAATGCTAATGATTGTAAAAGTACTTTCTAGAATGTTAATGACTGTAAAAGAACCTTTCTTATGCTGGTTATGGTGAGGCTAGTCCTTTTTTCTATTCAGAATGACTGTAAAAGTATATTGCTTAATGACATTGAGCGGAAAGAGGCTTTGGAAAGAAGAGAGGTGTGAAGTAGGAGTGTAGGGTGCGGGAAAGGGAAGTGTAAATTTAGGAATTTCATCTTTTTTTTTAAAGAGTAATTTAGACATTTTATATATTTTTTTTTAAAAAAGGGTATGTTTATACGAGTGGAGGTGTGTTTATCATCTGCCAAAGATATATTTTAACCTAAAAAAATGCTTAAGCCCAACTATTTAACCCACAACCGAACCCAATACGTAGGTGCCATAATGGACCGAATCTCCCGCATGCAAAATTTTTCGAAAGAAAATAGTTGGATATTAGGTTTAGGCCCGATCGGAGTACAAAACTTGCCCCACTTCGTTGTCGTGCTACCATATACAAACGATAATTTCAATTTTCAGGCTTAGTTATACAACATAGCTTGGGCTAGCATTACCAATTTTCAGGCTTGGTCATACTTAGCTTGCTACCATAAATTTTGTTTGAACATTATCTAGCTATGGAAGAAAAAAAATTAACATCTACAAAAAATGCACAAACAAAAAAGGCTAATTTATGGCAGCCTATGCAGCAATTAAAACCCTGATTTGCACAAGACAAGTACCACAATTAAAATAGGTAACGACAATCAAAATTCACCACCATATAATCAAGATTTGAAAAACTATTAAACGTGCTTGAATATAACAACTTTCACTAGACAATCGCTGAATCGCATAACCACACGGGCATTCAAAACAAGTCTAAATTATTTCTCAACCAAAAGGGGGGTCTCAAACTCCTCGGAATGAAAATCCTTGTTTGCAAAACTATGATTTCTAAATATCAAGATCCTAAATTTTGGGAAAATATTAATACCGATATTTTTCATCCAAAATTATTCAAATGACAAGGAAATCAACAGGAATTGTCGTCATCATTTTAGCCGCCTCCACCAGATCCGTATTTCTTTCCAAACAAAACGAGCTGTAGCTTGTCATAACCAGCAAGCACACCAGCACCTGCTACAGCACGTAATATGTTTGCACCAGCACCTTTGAAGAGTGACTTGGTACCCTCTTTTGCGACGATTGTTTGGAAAGCATGCAAAGAACTCTTGTACTTCACAGCTTCTCCAGAAGTCATCATCATCCTTCTACGCACAGTATCAATGGGATACGAAGCCAAACCAGCACCAATTGTGATTCCCCATCCCAAAAGGAAACTAGCAAAGAAACTATCCTGTTAACACGAAGAGTTCCATGGGTTACATAAAAATAAAATCACAATAATAGGGGGAAATAGCAAGAGTAAAACATTTTAGAAGTACAAAATTCCCAAATTTAAGTTAGCCAGTCATGATGAATAATAGCATAGGAAATAGGTATTTATGATAAATTGTATATAAGCACATCTAAGAGCAGTTAACTAGAGGCTAATATGCTCACGTGTCAAATATGTTGTTAAATCAAGACTATTCTAAAAGTATCATTTTTTAAACCAAGTAAAATCCACACAAAAGGATCAAGGTGACATTTTTATAATTATTCATGTAGCTGATATTCAAACTAATTTATTTAAAAAATAATAATAATGTCTGAAAAACAGAAATCCAAAGAAAAATGAGCCAAAGATGAGTTTTTAACTTTAACAAAATACAAATTAAAAAATACCATATTTCAAATTCATTTTTTACATACCTGCAATCCACCGACCAAAACAACTGGTTTCAGAGAATCATACATTCCAAAGTAAAGACCGCGATACACTATGATTCCAACACATGAGATGTTGAATCCACGATATAGGCCAGCAATGCCATCAGACTGGATGGTTTTCTTGTAAACATCAATCATGCCATTAAACTGCCTCTCACCACCCTTCTTTGCAGCCTTTGCATCATTTGCTAAACGAGTACGGGCATAATCCAAAGAATAGACAAATAACAGGGAAGAAGCCCCAGCAGCACCACCAGATGCCAAATTCCCAGCAAACCATTTCCAGTAGCCATCTTTGTCCTTTTTAAAGTTGAAAAGCCTCTTGAAGTAATCCTTAAAAGCAAAGTTCAGAGCCTGAAAGGAAAATGAGGACATTAGAAATTACAGACATAATAGAGAAACTCCAGAACCAATAGCAAAGACATTTATTGAAATCAAATAAAACATAACATCCTCCTTTTTGTTAGATAATATCCTTGACCTTCCCAAATATAAGCTAATCTGAAAATAGAATAATACAACAGGAACAACACCTAAAAGAGATAACCAATGAGAAAAGTCATTAGATTGCAAATGGATTTCTGTATTGATGAGACACTGCACACATCTGGAGGAAAATCTCATGATACAACAGAATACAACAGAAGTATTTATATGTGTGACATACAACAGAATACATACAATGTAAAAGAACAATCAAGCATTGTCAACAAATGACTGACCACACAATAAAATCAAATTATCACATGTTCAAACAATAACTCAATCCCATATTTTCTAGTTTTAATAGCCCTCAACTCATAGGAACAAACTGTTACCACATGCATAACTTCAATATGCATGCAAAAATACAATGAAGACAACCATCTGTAGAACTCTTCAAAACCTTAATACAATTGAGATTATCACCTGAGTAGGGAAGTATCTGATAACATTAGCAGTATTGCCTCTCCAAAGTGCAATTATACCCTCATCCTTCATGGTTCGGGCAAAACAATCACCAATTCCCTTATATGGTTCAGACAACCGACCACTTTTAATCATTTCATCCTGATTTTGGATAAGGAGTTTGACTCTTTCAATTGGAGCAGCAGCTGTCTTCGACACAGCAGCAGACACTCCACCCATCAGAAAATCCACCAAAAAAGCACCCGCTCCTTTCTCTGCTGGAGCATGTGCAGTAACTGAAGATGAAGGCAACACAGCAGCCAATCCAGAATAATGCACTCCCGCATTGTAGTAAGAACCAGCTGCAGAATAATTCCTGGTGTTGAAGTTGGGGCTAAGCCTGGACATCAGGTAAGACTGTCCAGCTAGCTTCTGAGCAACTGATGGATGCTGCGGTCCATCAGCCATGATTGCAGTCTAGATTGTGACCTGTGAACATTTATCCATAAAAATAAGTCATAAACTTCACCACATCAGAGTTAAAATCCAATTATTAAAACACCATTTAAAAATGCATCTGAAATTCTACACACTGAAATCTGATATACACTTGTCAACTCTGATTAGAATTAAATACGTATCAGCACAAAACTCCTCTACAAACCATTCACAAAATGCACATCTATATTTTAAATGTACGCATAAACAATCTTAAATACAGATAAAATGAAATTCACTAACAATCAAACTCTTGATACAAAAGCAGGAAGAGCATTTTCTTCCTTGTAATAGCACAATACTTCATAAACCTAACCTAACCATGCACGAATCCAACATCACTATTGAAAAACGCAATCGGTAAAAATCTACAAGTTCATAAGTAGCAGAATGCGAGTATATGACTAAGCACGAGCAAACAACACTAGAAAATTTTTAAAACGGTTGATCTTATATTTACTTCTACAAATCACAAACTCATTCTACCTTTTCAATTTCGCTTCACTCGGTTCAGATACCACCGCGAAATCAGATAAAAGAGAAGATCGCACAGCAAATCAAGTAGCAATAAAAATCACATAGGAAGTAACTAGACCACAAAAATTAACAGAGAACGCATACAAAAAAAGTAAAATCGTTGAGAAGAAAAGAAAAGAGGAAAGAGCAGAGAATGGAAGAAGAAAGAGGAATACCAGGAGAGAGGCCTTCGATGAGATCGTAAGAGAATAGAAGCGAATGAGAGAGAGACTATAAATGGGAGCACCGAACGAGGGCATTAGGGTTTTGTTTGTAATGACGGATTTGCCCCTCATTTTTTTCCTTTTGTCTTCAACCATTTTTCTTTGGCGGAAAAAACTGAGGGGGCGTCTGCCCCGACATGCTCTCAGTACTTTTTGTAGACTTCTCCCCCAACAAGGGAATAACTGTCCTAATTTTTTTTTTTAATGGAAATGGCTAAGTAGTGCTCCAACACGTATAAGATGTGACCGTTTTGATAGCATCAAATCGATCTATATGTTTTAAGACAAATTTTATAACAACGAATGAAGAAGCTTAATTAATTAGTGTCATCTTCTAACACTCCTAAGTAGTAATAATGAGAATAAAAATAATAATGAGAAGAAGAAAAAAAACAAAAGATTTGCGATGTAAAAAAAAAAAAAAGAGTATTTTACATGCCTCACTAATATTTGTGATTATAGTATCACTAACATTTCTTTAAATACATTGATACTAGTGTAATAACTCGTCTCTTGCATGAATTTTAAAATTATAATGTATTTTTTTTATAATTAATTTAACATAGAAAATAAATTCTATCATATTTGAGAATAGTATTTTCAGTAATTATAATTTTCATTCTATTTAACCAGTGATAATAAAAAAATGACCGTACTATTATAAAAGGAAGTCACTTAAAATTCAGATTTCAGCACATATTAAGAGGAAGTTATTTAAAACTCATTAATTTCAAAAATCCAGTTACCAAATATAACCCCAATAAATGAAATTTGGTATCAACAGAAAACAATTACAGTTTGAATTTCACTTAAAATTGCAATTGTTTTTTTTTTGTTAGAAAATTGTGATTAGTGTTGATAGCTTGTTTTCTCGTTAATATTGATTATTTATTTCATTTATCATATTATCTATACAAATACATAAAGAGAATACCACTTTCAATAATTATTTTTAATTTTAATTTTTATATGAATAACTTAATCCTTTGTTTATTTTTTAATAGCTACTTTTTTTAATGAATAATTTCTCAATTTTTTTTTTCTTTTAATACAATAAAGACAGGAGTACTTTTTTTTACTAGTTATTAATAACAAAATTAGGTAAAATTAATTATGAAAATGAAAACGAACTATGTATATTCCACACATGTACTCTAAACTTTAAAGTTATTAAAGAGTTCATGCGTATTATTCCAAATGTGATTCACTTTGTAAATCTCTATTTATAATGATCAAACCCAACTACACTAGTAACATTGATCGTCAATGGTGGTTAACACACTAATTGAATGCTTTGAAGTTAAGAATCCTTTTCACAAACATAGTTAATCAAGTTATAGACACATTTTTTATTGACTCTGGTGGTTTACACACTTGTACAGTTAGGTGATAGATCCACCTAATTCATGCCAGAATCTAAGTTCTGAGAAACGTTGACGAGTTGAATTGGTCCATGTCCATAAAAGGCCCTTTGGAGTGGGAGCAAAAACTCAATTCTTATGTAAGCCTTAGAAGATGCAGTAATTGAAAATTCATCAAGTCTGAAGAACCTTCTCAAAACTCTGTCCAGTATTATATTATGTAACTTACATCTAGCACCACGGCATACCTATAATGGAAAACCAAGTATCACAGAACTCAACTAAATATATAGATCTCAAAGAACTTGGAACTTTATAGATGATTTGTACATGAAACACGCCCTAGACAATAAACATAACGGCTTATACAACTTTCAATCTGCTTAAAACACTCTACATGTATGTACATATCATTACTTAAATTGGTCAAATTTCTGACCATACTCTAACTACAGAAGACAAAAAGAAAAGGTTTGAATTAAAGGGGATAATGCAGGCTAATACACAAAAACTGAGCTTGTCTCTATAGTGATTAAGTAAGAGTGTAATTTGAAGTGCATATCCTAACTCACTAAAGAGCATGTCCTACAAAACTAAACAAATAAAACAAAGGAAGTTCACCTTCTAAATCTGTCCCTGATTGCTTGCATCGTGCATTTGTTTATTTTACTTCCTTCATAACAAGAATATAGTAGGTTCTTAGTAGCCGCTAGATGGTTAAAACAAAAGTGGAGGCGTAATGATCTTAAAACATTAAGCAGAACACAAGGAAGCCCTTTGCTTTGAGAGTAACTCCTTCAGTTTCTTTATAAGCTGCGGATTGGAGCCCATATAGTCCTGGAAGGACTTCTTCAAATCCTGCAGCAACCTCCTATCATCATCGTGGGGGTATTGGTTTAGCATCTTAGTGAAGAAAGTCTTCCAGAGCTCAATGTTCCAGTAACTGTTTGATTCAATTCAACAAGCAAAATATCAGAACGAAAAGGAAAGTTGATAATAAAAGGAAGGGTCAAAAGCACTTCCGTTGAGGCATTAAAGTTTCCAAACTGACTTTAGTAACCAGGGAACTGGAAAAAGAAAATTTCCATATAACAATCTTTTTAAAACTAGTCGCAGTGCTGAACAAAAGAAACAATTGCATTTTACATTAAGAATATACCGTTTAAAGGGTAGTCTGGGAAGATACACGTAGCTCCCATCAGATTGTTCTTTTTTGACGATTTCCATATACGAGTTATGCAACATCATATGGACAATAGCACAAATGCCATATGCATCTACCTGTTGCAGGTGATAGTGAAGAGAAACTCAATTGCCAGTAAATAATGAATTCCATCGCATTTGTACTTTGCAATGTATTTTAAGAAATGACTTGCCTGAAATTTCCACGGCTTATCCTCTAGCATCTCAATGCAGCGAAAACCAGAAGTTCTGCAATCTCCCTTAAATACTGTGTGATCTGGAAAGAGATGCAGATCGATCCCCCTTCCCCAGTCAACAAGGCAAATACCCTGCAAGATAAAACAATAAGCACTGTATTAATGAAACCAACAAAAAAATCTTATTGTATCATCCAGAGAAAAACTGACCTGATCACACCAAGAACCACTTCGGTCCAAGAACCCATCTTCTGTAAGGTCACCCCTGAAAAATAGCGAGGAATGTAATTAGCAATATTCACAAATACAAATCATGTAAGCAACTTGACACATTACATGACTGTTATAGCATGCATTGCACATCATACAATGCTCATTAAAGAAAAATATTTCAAGCATTTGCAAGCAGGTTCTGTCATTAAATATGGCAAGGCATTTTATATGATTTATATTGTTGATGCTTTTTTCATTCCAGCAAATGATGCTTTGATAGATACAGAGGGCCTTTGTAAACCTCACATCCTTAGATACAGGAGTATGAAATAACTAGAAGGACGCAAATAATGGGTTGAAAATATCTTTACTACAGATACATTACTACATTAGCAATACCCTCATAAATTAAGAATGGGGAAACAACTTTACAATTACGTATTGCGAGATACAAACAAACCAAGGAATGAAGGAAAGGGACAAATGGATAACTTGAAAGAAAGGGAAAGTTTTGAAGTATTAGAATTCTAATTGTACAAGCATGAAATTTGTTAAAATAAGTGAGACATGAGCATGAAATGCAAGTTGCGAGAGAAGCTTACATAGCATAGCGAATTAGCAGATTATCAGGCTTGAAATCACCATGAATCAAGCCAACATCATGCAAAGTTTCAACCATGTGTAACATTTCTATAGTGTAATAAATACACAACAATTCTTCCATGGATTTTCCTATGACCACATATGAGTTAATGACATCCTGCACAGTATTTTCAGTTGAAGATTAATACCATAGAATACTGAAGATAGCAAGGGAAATCAACAGAAATAAAATAACTGACCTGTAATGTCCCATTAGCTAAATAGTCACAGATGAGTATACTACAGTCAGAATAGAGATGCATTTGTTGAGCGAAACCATAACTTGACCTCTGATAAAGTTAAACGCAGAAATCAGAATAAGCACATGCTCATAGAAACAGCAGGTTGATAGTATAATTGATAACAGCATACCTCTCTATCTAAGATGCGCTGATCAAGTTGACGATACATGTAAAATTCCCAAGGGAATGCTGGATTTTGTATCTGCCATTTAAGGATCAAAATACAATCTAATGAGATAATAGGTCTACATTTCAAAGAAAAATAATTTGAAAGGCCATCATCACCTTTAGTGCAACAACATTGTCAGGATCACTGTCGACAGTTGCCTTATATACTTGGGCAAACCCACCCTGTCCAGCACAGCCCTTGATATGGTACTTCATTCCACCTTTAATGTCATGTTAAGGACAAACAAGAAATAGTACTGTTAGTAAAATAAATTGGAATCTGCGTATGAGGAAAGTGATTAACATAAAAATGAACTCTTCATGTTGATCTTACATATGCATAAAGCTGGAAAGCAGTCAGACAACTACATTTAGATTTTGAGTGGAACGCTATTTTGATCCCTGAAAGACTTAAATTGATTTTTTTTTTCATCTTTCAAGGAAAAAATGACAGTTCTAATGTTTCAGTGAGTAATGTGACTAACTCGAAATTTTTCAAGAGCCAAAATGGTGTTTTACTCTCAGATTTCAGATAATAAATATGACAAGACTAAAGAGTGTAGAACCTATTTCTATAACTTTATTCCTTGATGAATTCTTCAACATTGATAAGGCCACTTTTCCTGTGTATGATTTAGTGCTTGAACGGTACCCCTGAAATGTATTCAAAGAAGCATAAGGGAACTGAATCTTAGTCAGATGTATTAAATCAAGGCAGGTAGGTAATAGGATTAAAACATCTCACATCAAATTTCTTAATTAAAGGATGTATCTTCTTCATCAGGCTATCGATGGTGGAGGTGTCCCATGGATTAATGCCATTATTTTCCATTTTAGTGGATTCTTTATTATCAACCTGAAATCCAATATTATATAACAATTCTCAAATTAGTGATTAGAAATTTCAAAATTGAACTGACACAAGTGACAGAGACCATAAACAATAATAGTATAAAAAAATTGTCTATTGTCTTTTAATTGTAAGGAACTTTTCCGATATGCATGCCTTCTGACTTGAAGCAGCATTCTGTATTTCAGAAATTCTATTGAGAAATAAGGTCTGTGCCTTCTTCAACCACTCAATTGGCTCCGCATTCCTGACAAACATTGACCCATAAAATAAAAATTACATTTTCTTAACATTCAATTTACAATATCAACTACACCGACCTGGAAATGCCAAGATGATAGATGTTGAGAGCATCGCGCAATTTTCCCTTCAACTCAAAAAAACTCGCAGACCACACATAAAGTGAAGAATTATCCGCACATATATTACTGTCCAGCATTTCTTTGAAAACACTGTCAAAATCATCACTAACTCCCATCTGCACAAAGAAAACAACAGAACCAAGTTGAGCCCTTCCAACAACATAACCGATTCTGCTAATTACGCGCATGCATGCCGCAGTGAGTTTCTATGCTAGTTGCAATATTAGTTAGACAATGCATTGAGGTCTCACTTGAATAAATTTCTCCATAAAGAAAAAGAAAATAAAAAGGCAAAATGAATTAAATCTCTCTAGATTAATGCACTTAAGTTTTAATAGAATCTCTCTCATCGAATTTGTCTAAGTCTTTTTGACTTAAGAAAAAAAATTGAAGTTCATCTTTAGATAAATTTATCTGTAAACACCTATTCAGGAGAAGAAGGCATCACATAAGCTAAAATCAAATTATGCACTAGTTTTCAAATAAGTTAAATATAAAGAGCTTTTAAAAAAGATAAGTGCATAAATTAATTTTAGCTTATGCAAGAAACTCAATTTATTTTATTTTTTTTATTTACTTCTACTCAAGCAGAAGTTTATCTAGCCATAATCTAATTCAACTTTGCTTTTTATTTTTTATTTTTCTTTTATAAGTGATTACCAACAAGTTTATCCAAATAAAGGCTAAGATTCTGTAATTAGCTACACTAATCACTCTTACGAGCGGAATTGTTAATCTCTGTATGCGCACATACCCTAGGGCGTGTTGAATTCAGCATCAACGAAATAATTCTTTCACATAAGAGAGAAAAGGAAGGAGAGTTACGTAGAGAAGCCAGATCTTGAGGAATCTGACGTCGTTTCGGTACCGTTCATCGTCCTTGAATTTTCCGATGCAATCTCTGAGTAAGTTACTGAGATTCGGAGCGGGATTGTTGGAACCTTCTAGAGCTTTCCTGATAGACCTAAATTCACAGAGAGCAGAAGAGTGATGAGATTGAGGATCTTCGGGAGTGCGAGAGAGTGTGAGAGAGAAAGAGAGGAACCAGAGAAAGGGTAAGAGAGGATCGTGGTGAGCGTCGACGGCGATATTGATACGGGGTGCGTCGCTGAGCGTTGTGGTGGTCATTGAGTTCAAAATTGAAATTGTGTGAGAGACTCGGAAAGTTGAAGCGCGGAAACTGCACCAATTTGAATCTGCCTCGTTTATTTTTTTATTTTAAAAGAAAAAAAAAATGTGTTTAACCTGTATATTATATCATTTCAAGATAGATGATTTACAAAAATAGCTTATTTTGAGAAAAGAAACTATTGACCTTAATGAAAATAAGCTATTTTGTATAACCAATGCACAAGTTTTTTTTGGCGAAATTAAATAGTCGCTAATCACTATAGAGGCTTTTCCTGTTGAGATGTTTTCTATGCTCATGACCGATGCTACTACAGTGTCATTCATAAGATTATAATTTTCTCTCTGTGTGTTGCTTTATTTGCATATGTTACAAAAAAAAAACAATAATAAACATAAAATAATATTTTACCATATTAACACTCTTCTTTTAATTTATAAATGTTAGGGGACATTTACAACTGGACAAATATTTTAATGTTTGGAAATCATAAGTTTTTTATAATTTGAAGATACTTTATTATTACAATATTTATGGGTTCTCGATCCTTGTACCGTAAATGTACGTTTATAATTTTGAATTATAACGATTGTGTTTTGTTCCTGCTGTAAGTTCCGTAAATCTGCTATCATCGTTAGGGTTCGTTGGGTTGCCGTCACGATTTTGTCCGGCGTCTTGATGAGTTAAGGAGGAAGGGTAAGCCTCGACGTGAAACTTTTAGGCAATATCGGGACAAGCCTCCCAGTCGATGCTAAGGCCCTCTTTCTAGCGCCAATGTTCCTATCGTAAGTCCGCTGTCATCGTTAGGGTCACCGCATCCGAGGTATTGTCCGTTTTGCTTCGTTGGGCTGTCACAGTTTTGTCCTTTAAAATGTGTCTCGACTCTTAAGTGATGTGAGACTTTTAGGCATACCGGAACATGTTTTATTTCACATTAATTGTTATTATGTTTAATTTTAAATTATTTTAATTAAAATTATTATCATGAATTTTTCATGATTTGAATTGAGATATAATCGGATTTAATTCATGACGACAATTCTTATTAGACCTAAATTACCATACAATTTTGCAATTCACATGTTTTATCTTGTATGTGCTATCTGGATTGGTATTATATTAAAATACTATTTAGTTAATGTATATAATTTTTAGACCTATGTAGACTATGCTGAAAGGCAGTAAGTTTTGAATTTGATCGTGAATTTCAATTTTTTCGGAGGTGAATTTCAATCAATAACGATTTATTTTAATTATCTATAAAATAATAAATATTAAATTATATGATTATTGATTTATTGGTACATTAGGATTATCCAAAGGTAATAGATAATTTAGTTGCTGCATATTTTGTGGCCGAATAATGTGTCTCAAATCTTTATGATTATGAGCATTATAAAGTTTCTAAGATTATATTAATTTTTTATTACTAAGAACTCAAAAAATAAAAGTCTAGTAATACTTATAATTTTAATTAATTATTGATTAGTGATAACATTTTTAAGTAATTAAAATTATATATTTTGTTACTTAAATCGCATAAATAATCAAACATAACATTGATCGATTTTACTTAAATATAATATTTTGTCCTATATGAATTATTGTTATGTGCATAATTAATTAGGATAAAAATATTAAATTATATTTCTTAAGTTATTCATAAAAAAATTTATAAAAAAAAGGAACATAATTTGATAGTTTTGTCATAAGGTTATGTGATGAATCAAATTGAATAAAATATTAGTTATATTTATATAATTATTCTTTATTTTATTATTATTATGGATTAACATTAATTAATAAATTATATTTATATGTTAATATCAATTATATTGCACATTGTTATTAATTTATGAGTAATGTATATTGGGCTTCTGATGAATGGTCTATGATGGATTGGACTATTCAGTAACCCATTAAGAGGTCTATGGTCTCTATTGGTAAGGATATAGAACTGATATCCATTAGTCAGTTTATTGGGAGAAATTCATTTTCTGTCTTCTGCCTTTTCACCTCCTACAGGAAGAGAACAGTCTTATCTCACGTTATTCAAAACCTATAAGAATGGATCCTTCATTGATTATCGATACGCAATTTTTTCTAAACCTTACTCAAACATATTATAATATTGTATCTGATATTATTCATTATTTGAGTTATCACTATGAATTTCTAACAATTGGTATCAAAGCCATTAAGATACAAATTATGGTTGTTCTGGTTATAGTATCAGTATCTTATGTATGAATTATTCACAAATTGTATATGAAAAAATTAGGAATTTTTATTGTAGGATATTTATCCTAATGTGTAAATATTGTATAGGTATTGCAAATGTCATATATCAAGTTCGATTTTGATTTCGAATAACAGAAATTATTTTCTTCTTCATTCAAAAATGGCAACTCAGATTATATTCATTAATTGAACAAATTGTTAAAGGGTTTTTTTTTTTGCATGTATTTCAAACCTTGTGCAAACTTTTTTCCGAACTTGTTCTATTCAGTGAGTATTTAAATTCGTTTTTCCTCATTTCTCGATGATTATTCGTGTTTAAATTCGTTTTTGTCGCTTTTCATTGCGGATATCTTTAAAACCCCAATTTCTTATATTTGAGATTATTTTCATTTGAACCGATTATTCTTGAAATTGATAGGGGGTTTTGGACTGTCGTGAAGGGACAATCATTTGGTCGGAAAATCGCAGTCTGTCATCACCTGTAATGATGGTTTTGCATCAGGTTTTTGTTATGGGTCAAACGACCCGTTTTTTGTTTTCTAAGTGAAGGAGAAGATGAACAGTAACGTGCGTGCCTGTCCACTCGCGAAACCAGGCGCATGAGACCCTATTTTGACCAGAAAATTTATATATATATTTTAAAATTAAATAATTAATTTTCTGATTATTTGGTATATTTTTTGTAATTTTTTTATACCTATAACTATTTTATTTTAATTATTCCAAGAATAAAACTTAATTTGAACTTAATTTTAAATATTGTATTCTTGGGATTTGGGTCTGAAATTTATATATACATATATATGTTCCTTGATATCTCAATGACATGTTAGTATGTTGTACTCTCCCTAGTAGCATACATATATTCGAGTTAAAAAAAAATTGACCCTTATTTGTATTAATAGTTGTTTATTTTGTATTTATTTCATATGTTGTTTATGTATAATATAATTTTATTATATTTTGTTAAGCATGAGTAATATAATTTTATATGGGTATAGTTATATAAAATTTGTGTGAATAAAATAATTTAATTAATTCTCTAATTAATTTTATATTACATTAATAATAATTGTGTTTTATCGGTATTTTGTTGTTAATGTATTTTGGTATTATGATACAATTTTTTTTTTAATTTTATCTTATGTCAATTATTTGTCAAGTACCTATTGGTATTAGATTTATTATGATTCAGGACCCTTAGGCGAGATCATAATGAATGAGAATTTTTATATTATAAGTATGTTTGGTTGTGTATTCAGGAACATTTAATTTTTTTTATTGCATATTAAATGCTTATTTGTTGTTTTGATAACGACTTTTTTGCTTATGCAATTGACTTCGGTCAAAACATTTAATGAGACAAATTTTGAGGACCATAATGAATCTTTGAATTTATATCTGACAATTACTAATATGGACATTTCTTTAAAAGAGGAAGAGCCTCCAACTCTTACTCCTAAATCCATTATTGTTCAGAGAACTTATCATGAGAAATGGGAACACTCAAACAAGGTGTGTCTAATGGTGATGAAATATACCATGGAGAAGTCTATTTGACAGAGCATTCCAGAAAATGATAAGGCTAAGGATTTTTTTAGGTCAGTTGGTGAGAAATTTAAGACTTTTGACAAAGCTCAAAATGGTAAATATTTGTCTCTTATTGAGAAGACCAAATATGATGGTATTTGAAATTTGATCAGGTGTTCACTTCTTTTGGCTTCAAGGAAAATGCCTTAGATAAGTGCATTTACTTGAAGACTAGTGGGAGTCATTTCATCATTCTTGTCTTATATGTTGATGATATTCTTCTTGCTAGTAGCAGTGTTGAACTTTTCACTGAGACAAAATTTATGTTAAATAGCCACCTTGATATAAAGGACCTTGGTGATGCCTCAGTTGTTATAGGCATTCAGATTTTCCATAATAGGTCACGTGACATTCTTGGATTGTCTCAGAGAAGGTATATTGATAAAAGTCCTCAAACAGTTTAACATGCAATTTTGCTCCTCATGTGTTGCACCTGTTCAAAAAGGTGACAAACTCTCTAAATCTCAATGTCCTCAAAATGATAATGATAGAGTTGAAATGGAAACGGTCTCATAAGCTTTCGCTGTTAGTAGTTTGATGTATGCTCAAGTTTATACTCGTCCCGATATTACTTTTGTTGTTAATGCTTTAGGGAAATACTTGAGCGGCCCAGGTTTAGGTCATTGGAAAGCCGTTAAAAAGGTCTTTAGATATTTGCAGGGAACCAAGGATCATATGTTGACCTATAAGAATTCTGATCAACTTCAGCTCATTTTTTTATTCTGATTCTGATTTTGGCTTGTTGCCCTAATGACCAAAAATCTACTTACAATTTTTTATGATGGCAAGAGGAGTTATTTCTTGGAAGAGTGTTAAACACACTCTTACAGCTACTTCTACCATGGAGGCAGAGTATGTCTCTTGTTATGAGGTTACTTGTCAAACTATGTGGCTTAAAATTTTGATTTTTAGCTTTCATATTGTTGCAAGTATTTCTAGGTCATTTGTGACATATTGCATCAATATTACTATTGTGCATTTCTTTCAAAACAACAAAAGTTCTGCTCGTTCAAAGCATGTAGATATAGAATTTTTGTTTATTAGAGATAAAGTTTTGGATTTTCATACTCGAATAGAGCATATTGTTATAGAAAATATGTTAGCAGATTCATTGACTAAATGTTTAGTTATTGGAGTTTTTCAAAATCATGTAACTCATATGGGTGTGGTTAAGTTTTTTGATGTATTAGGTTAGTGGGAGTCTAAAATTTACATTTTTATTATTATGGTTTTCATGAGATGTAAATTTATCAATGACGTCATTTTCATTACATCTCTTTTAGCATATAAAATTGCTTAGACCATGTTTGGGATCACATATTTATTATGTTTTTCATTATCCATTATTTATGAAATATAAGCATAAGGTATGTATCCCTATCAGATACTATCTTTGTGGTTCATGTTTATATTTCTTTTATTGTTAATTGATATATGTGCTTGTGTTGTAATTGGTATATTTAATTTATTGATTAATGTTATCCAAGTGGGAGAATGTTATATTTATATAATTATTCTTTATTTTATTATTATTATGGATTAACATTAATTAATAAATTATATTCATATGCTAATATCAATTATATTGCACATTGTTATTAATTTATGGGTAATGTATATTGGGCTTATGATGAATGGTCCATGATGGGTTGGACTATTCAGTAGCCCATTGAGAGGTCCTTGGTCTTTACCTATAGGGAGAAATACATTTTTTGTCTTCTATCTTTTCACCTTCTACCAGGGAGAAAACAGACTTCTCTCACGTTGTTCAAGATCAACAAGAATAGATCTTTCATTGCTTTCGAGTACGCAATTCTTTCTAAACCTTACTCAGTCATACTATAATATTGTATCTTATATTATTCATTATTTGAGTTATCACTATGAATTTCTAACATAGACAAGTTTTATGTTCTTAGATTTATAGATTTATACATAATTTACATCGCTCTCATATTATGAATAATGAGTGTTTGTGTTTCTAATGTAAATTGTGATAAATGATTAATTTATAAATTTATATATGAATTACATGTCTGGGAGTAGTCATGTTATATTATTATCCCATGCAATGTAACAAAAGAATTATTTCACAATGAAAAAATAATTAATTAAGGTTATGGGTTAAATATCATGATAGAGTATTTTTATACTCATATGCAAAATCTATTTTATTGGGATATTTATTGTCCGTATATAAAGTTTGTAAATTTTATGCATATTTTGCTTCAAAAGGTTTGAATTTATTAATTTAAGAATTATCATAGCACTAAACAAGTAACTTGAGTTATTGTCCATTTACTTGGCTTTAATATAATACACACTTCATGTCTTGTTTTTTATCATTAAAATTTTGAATTAAATAATCTTAGATCTATCATATTATTTTTAATTTAATATTATTCAATATATTATAAATTATTATTTATTTAGATAATTAATCACAACTTATGAGATACATTGGATTGAGATTTCAAAAGATTGTAATAAAAAAAATCTCCTGATATTCAATCAATACCTTTTATAGTATCAAAAATTCATGTGCTATTTAATTAGGACAATTAAATTTTTTTTAAAGGAGTATATTGGATTAATATTTCAATGAATTTTAAAAGACTTTTTTATTATAAAAAAGTTTTGTGGTATTCAATCAAAACTTTTTTTAATATAAAAAAGTTATGTGATATTCAATCAAGATAATTATAATTTTTTTAAGAGTCCATAAAAATCTATTGATATTCAATTAAAATAATTAGAAATTTTTTAAAAATCTATCAAAATTTGGTAGTATTAAATTAAGTTTTTTTTCTTAAAAAAATCTGTTGATATTAAAAATTATAGAGATTTCATTGAATTATTTTGAATATTAGATTTTATGAGACTTATTAGTATAATTTACATCAAACAATCTCACAAAAATCTTTGAGAATTCGCATGACTTTTTGCTCTTCTATTTCTATTTTTTTTATCTCTTTCAAATCTTTTATTGCATCTTTCTTACTTCTCTCATATTTTTCCCCTCCTTCTCTCTTGCCATTCTTGTTTTTCTCTTATTTTCTTCTTTATCTCATTTTTTTCTTCTTCTTTTTATTCATCTCTTATTTATCTCTTCTCCTTCTTTGTCTCATTTTTTTTTCTCTCTTTCTCGTTTCTCTTTCTCTTTTTTCTTTATCTTTTTTTTTTCTTTTTATTCATTTCTCTCATTTATTTCTTCTTCTTCTTCTCCTATTTTTTTTATCTATTAATTGTTGTATAATTTATCAATATTTATTTTTTAATTATTAAATATTTAAAAATGATTTTTATATTATTAAATATTATCCATTATTAACATCTTTAAATTATTAAAATTTAACTGTCTATTTTTAATAAAATTTAATATTAAATACTTATTAATCCTCAAAATAAAAATGAAAATGAAGTTTTTTTATTTACATTGTGTATCTTTAAGAAATATGTTTGAGAGAATATTTAGTATTTTTAAATCATGTTTCATAATTTTTAAGTCAGAACCTCTTTTATATTTAAGACACAAGTTGAATTTGTATTAGCATGTAACATTACATGATTTTATTCGTAAAGAATGTTATTTTGATAAATTTTTAATTGAATTAAGTGAAAAAAAAATTCACCTTTAAAAACCACAATTTTAAATACATTGTTCAATACCATGAAAAAGATTATGTCAATGTATAGAAGACTTATATAACTTTAGAAAAATTATATTATTTTCTGAAATTTTATATTATTATTTAAAATCTAATAAAATCCTTTTAAATCTTATAAATTTTTAAGATGTAAATCCATTAAAATTTTTATAACAAAATTTTGATTAAAAAAATCATTTAAATATTTTTCACAATACTTCTTTTGTGCTAAAAAAAATCTTATAAAATCTAAACTTAATACACTCCAAAACTATTAAACCTACCTTTTGAGTCTATCTCGTGTGATTCATACATGTGACCCAAAATTAATGATTAACTATTGCTATATAAGACATTGACACCTAAAAATTTGTAACTATGTACTTTTTACACTTACATTCACTTGGGCTGTGTTTGCGGATTATGCTTCTCACTAGAAGTCTTCTTAATTGCTTGAAGTATCCACCACATTTAAAAATACAAAATTACCATGACCTTCAAAATATTATTTACATTACATCAAGGATCAATCTAATTTTTAACGCGAGATTACACTTGAGAAAGGACTAATAACAAATTATTAAGTAATCGAATGATAATGACATCAATTTTTCGTCTTCTTAAGTAATGTAAAATAGACTCTCAAAGAATCTTTGCAACAATTATCTTAATCAATGTTTAAAAAAATATAAATTATTAAATTGATAAAGACAAATAATTTATATTATTTCGTTAATCCAAATTTAAGTGTAGTCAGATTAATGATAATATTATATTATATAACTAACTGATAAAAGAAATTATTTTTCCAATGTAAAAAATAAAATTATATCCCATATATATATATATATATATATATAAAACATAAGTAATTATTTTTTACGAGAACGTTTTAGAAGTTTCTTTTTGATAAGAGGATTTTTAATAATTCTTTTAACTTCATATTTAATTTAATTTTTATTTATTATAACTATTTATGAATTAAATTAACATTAAATTAAAATATTATTATGATACAATATAAATTATTTATCATAAATATAAAATAATATATTTAAAAATATCTATTTATTTAAATTTTAAGTATAATTTATATACTCAAATAAATTATTTAATTATATGCATAATTTATTTTAAAATTTAATTATATGTAATAAATATTTAACACGTACAATACACATATTAAAATATAATTCAAGAATTATTAAGAAAAAATATTTTTTCTTAATAATTTTTGAACTATATTTTAATTTATTTTGTACGATCGTTATCAAATATATTTAACAGAAAATATTTTTTTGACATTGTAGCACTTTTGTTTTAAGGTGTTTAAGCTTTCTGTGAGTTAGGATGGGTCATCTTAGGAATGATACTTAAGGATTTCTAAAAACAATACCTCATAAGTTCATGTTTCTAGAATTCATAGAAAGAAGCCAATGGGAGTGAGTATCTCTAAGAACCTCAAACCTTTTCTTCCTCATTCTAAGAGATATTTCCTTCTTTCTTTTCTTGTAGCTGATCCTTCTTGCTCAACTTGTGATTTGGAGCCTCCAAAGCCAAGGATTCCAAGTCGTTTGGAGTTGGTTCTTCTCCTCACCTCTTCTTGATTCGCTTCATCATGAGGTAAAGGAAGCTTGTAATGTGGTATGTTCATGTTGTATGATGCTTATTGTTGCTAGGATCATTAGATTCATAGCTTATATGTTGATTTGAGTAGTAGAGATACTCTTGAGGTGGATGTTGAAGATGTAGATGATGATTCCTTAATCCCTGGTTGCATGTTATTTTTATTGTTGGAAATCAATGAATTATGTATGATGTCTATATGTTGAATTTTGCATTGCATGTGGTTAATTCTTAGAGATATGTATGAATATTGAATATCGAGTTGAAAGTGGAAGGATTAGGTTGTTGTTCTTCCATTTTAGGTCTTCCTGCAGTTATACATGCACATGCACGACGCTTGTTAAGGTAGATCACCAACAATACGAGGAAATCAATGATGAGAGATAGGACAATAGCTGCCAAGGTTGTAAACCAAATGAGAGGTAGGTTGAACAAGCCACAAGTCACACTAACCCCAAATGCCTTGGCTACCAAAGATGGAATATAATAGAGTGGTCCAAAAATCAACTTTAGCAAGAAAATAATTTGGTATACAGGTTCTAGTGGACAGGTTAATTAGCAATCAAACCAGCGGATAGCACAACATGATCGTAGTCTCATCAATAATCTCTTGAATGAACTTATCATATGTTTTCTCGAAGTTCAGCGGTACTGGTGTTGATCTATCATTGGTGTTTCCCAATTTCAAACCGAATTGAGCAATCAACTTATCCGCTTGATATTTTAGGAAAGCAAAACAAAATTCATTAAACATGAGGAGGAATACTCAATACACTTGTCCTTATGAACGGCTCGATGGTGGGGGATTCATGTAAATATTTTTAGTACGTGCCTGGTAAAAGCAAAAAACTCGATCACATATATTAACGTAAGGCTGAAATTTTGGACAAAATTATTTTATAAAAATATAACAAATGTGGCACCAAGAGCTTATATATGGATATAACATGTGTTAAATAGAAGAGAATTGCTAAAGCCTCCGAAACGTAAGACTGAAATTTTGTCTGAAATATTAAAAAATTATTACTTTTTAATAAATTTATTATAAAATAATTTTGTCCGAAATTTCAGCCTTACATTTCAGAGGCTGTAGCAATGCTCTTTACTATATGATTTTGATATTTTTGTATAACTAATATCTGGTATTAAATTTGATATGAAAATATTATAATATAATTAGATAAGATTTTAAATTAGTATTTTATTAATGGTTGATAATTAGAAAATAAAACAAGGAAAAATATATTTTTTGAATTTTATATCTTAGATTTAAGATAAATAAATATATTAAGTTAATTAATAATTTATTTAAAATATTAAAATTTAATTTATAAGTATGTAATAAATAAATATTTATAATTTTATAAATCATATTATCATTATAAATTATAAAAATAATATTTTAAAATATATAAATTATTATTTAAACTTTAAAAATATTTTTTTCTTAATAATTCTTGAACTATATTTTAATTTATTTTGTACAATCGTTATTGAATATATTTAACAGAAAATATTTTTTTGACATTGTAGCACCCGTGTTTTAAGGTGTTTAAGCTTTGTGTGAGTTAGGATGAGTCATCTTAGGAAGGATACTTAAGGATTTCTAAAAACAATACCTCATAAGTTCATGTTTCTAGAATTCATAGAAAGAAGTCAATGAGAGTATCTCTAAAAACCTCAAACATTTTCTTCCTCATTCTAAGAGATATTTCCTTCTTTCTTTTCTTGTAGCCGATCCTTCTTGCTCAACTTGTGATTTGGAGCCTCCAAAGCCAAGGATTCCAAGTCGTTTAGAGTTGGTTCTTCTCCTCACCTCTTCTTGATTCGCTTCATCATGAGGTAAAGGAAGCTTGTAATGTGGTATGTTCATGTTGTATGATGCTTATTGTTGCTAGGATCATTAGATTCATGTAAATATTTTTAGTACGTGCCTGGTAAAAGCAAAAAACTCGATAAGATATATTAACGTAAGGCTGAAATTTTGGACAAAATTATTTTATAAAAATATAACAAATGTGGCACCAAGAACTTATATATGGATGTAACATGTGTTAAATAGAAGAGCATTGCTAAAGCCTCCGAAATGTAAGACTGAAATTTTGTCTGAAATATTAAAAAATTATTACTTTTTAATAAATTTATTATAAAATAATTTTGTCCGAAATTTCGGCCTTACATTTCAGAGGTTGTAGCAATGCTCTTTACTATATGATTTTGATATTTTTGTATAACTAATATCTGATATTAAATCTGATATGAAAATATTATAATATAATTAGATAAGATTTTAAATTAGTATTTTATTAATGATTGATAATTAGAAAATAAAACAAGGAAAAATATATTTTTTGAATTTTATATCTTAGATTTAAGATAAATAAATATATTAAGTTAATTAATAATTTATTTAAAATATTTAAAAATTTAATTTATAAGTATGTAATAAATAAATATTTATAATTTTATAAATCATATTATCATTATAAATTATAAAAATAATATTTTAAAATATATAAATTATTATTTAAACTTTAAAAATATTTTTTCTTAATAATTCTTGAACTATATTTTAATTTATTTTGTACAATCGTTATCGAATATATTTAACAGAAAATATTTTTTTGACATTGTAGCACCCGTGTTTTAAGGTGTTTAAGCTTTGTGTGAGTTAGGATGGGTCATCTTAGGAAGGATACTTAAGGATTTCTAAAAACAATACCTCATAAGTTCATGTTTCTAGAATTCATAGAAAGAAGCCAATGGGAGTATCTCTAAGAACCTCAAACCTTTTCTTCCTCATTCTAAGAGATATTTCCTTCTTTCTTTTCTTGTAGCCGATCCTTCTTGCTCAACTTGTGATTTGGAGCCTCCAAGGCTAAGGATTCCAAGTCGTTTAGAGTTGGTTTCTCCTCACCTCTTCTTGATTCGCTTCATCATGAGGTAAAGGAAGCTTGTAATGTGATATGTTCATGTTGTATGATGCTTATTGTTGCTAGGATCATTAGATTCATAGCTTATATGTTGATTTGAGTAGTAGAGATATTCTTGAGGTGGATGTTGAAGATGTAGGTGATGATTCCTTAATCCCTGGTTGCATGTTATTTTTATTGTTGGAAATCAATGAGTTATGTATGATGCCTATATGTTGAATTTTGCATTGCATGTGGTTGATTCTTAGAGATATGTATGAATATTGAATATGGAGTTGAGAGTGGACGGATTAGGTTGTTGTTCTTCCATTTTAGGTCTTCCTGCAGTTGCACATGCGCACGCACAACGCTTGTTAAGGTAGATCACCAAAAATACGAGGAAATCAATGATGAGTGTAACACCCCAATTTTCAAAAAGGTTATTATTATTATTATTATTAGATGGTAATTGGTCATAATTATTTTAATAATTATAGAGGAATATTATTTTGTACGTTTTAAATAATTATTATTTTGGACAATTATTTTGTACGTATTAAATAAGTATTTTTATTAGCATTTTTAAATAAATATTTATATGTTTTAAGAGAAGGTTGATTTTATATGATATTTTGTTATTGAAATTATATTATTATATTTAGGGTCAGAAATATATTATTATTATAGAGAAAAAATATTTTATAATATACATGTATTTATTTTATTTAATTATTTTGAGGAAAATGGGTTGGGTTGACCCAGTCCAATGGATTAATTTTAAGAAAGGAGTCAGGTGGTGTTAACCCTATCTGCCTCATTTGCGTTCTGAAGGGTTAGGAAAAAAAAAGAGGAGAAACAAAGAGCTATAAGGAAGAGTACTCAGGAACGATCTTAGATCACACCAAGACCATTCATCTTCTGCTCATCCAGGTACGGGGGAGATGAGTTTCTTCATATGTGAATATAGGAGTGTTCGGGTAGTGAGGGCAATCCCTAAGTCCCTCTAGGAACTCTATTTAAAATTCTGAACGATTATCTGTGCAATCGATGTTCTAAATTCTTAATTCATTTGGAAGAACTTATTTCTTGAATTGTCTTTGAATTCCATTGGGGCTTTCTTGTTAATTCTTTATCCTTAAATTTGATGACTTGAATTTTATGTGTTAAGAAGAGTTTAGATTTTTTTTTGTAAAACCAATGGAAACCAATTTTTGAGGCTTGAGATGTGTATGAATTGATTTGGAACATATGAAGAATATAAATGGAGTTAAATTGAACCAACGGGGTGTAGAAGTAGTGAAAATTGGTAAAAACCTTGTTGGAACCCCGACATACGTTTGTAATTTTGCGATATCTTTCTGTGTAGTTATCCAAATCGAGTGCCGTTTGTTTTGTTAGAAACTATACATCTGGGGCTACCATTTAGACACAAGAATCGTGTAAAAATATTAATATTTGATCAAGTTATGTGAGTTGCAATTTGAGCCTTCCAATCTGTGTGCGAACCACAACATCAATTTTTGTGAGCCCTGAATGGTAACCTAAACGACTTTATTAGGATTTGTGTTCTTCATGAAAGTTGTAGATATTGATGTTAGGATTCTAATGGAGTTGGGATCACTTAGAAAGGATATGTATATCTCGAGTTATGGTTAAATTATTAACTGAATGTCATAGATATTGTGATGTGTGTGAAGAATTATGTGAAATTTGTGATCTATGATGTTGATAATTTAATGATAGGTACCTAGCATGTGAGGATGATATTGCATGGATTGTTATTGACATGTGATGATGTTATATAATGGAGATGCATTAATTATGAGTTACGTGGGATGCATGAGTTGCATGAGACTTATGAGTTGCATGTGGTGCTTGAGAAGCCAGACGTGGCTATATTGCATTGGACCCTGGGCCCAGAGAGGGGTTGAGACAGGGGGGACCATGACGGGAGGCATTCCATGCGTGGGCCGTTGGGGTGTTTAACTGCGCAGCTCACTGGCCACAGAGGGTTTAACGGTGGGTGGATTGCCTTTGCACGGGCCGCTGGGTGTTTAACCGTGCAACATACCGGCCCTGGGAGGGTGTGAGAACAGTATGCCCGCATTGGCAACAACTAAGGGAATTGACGAGGTACGCCCATTGTGCGGAGTGCCAAGTTGAGACTCTTAGGAGAGGAGATGTGTATGAGCATATAGTGAGCACGTGTATGAAAGCTTGTATGATTGAAAAAAAATGATGTTTGGTAATTATATGAGATGTATTTGTTGTTTATAGTTAATGATGATATTTTGGTGCACGGTGTGGGGTAGAAATTGGGTAGCTCTATGTTCATATATGATGTTATCTATCTCTCACCGTCCTGTTTTTATGTGGTTTTCTTTTAGGTGAAGATGAAGGCACTCATAGTGTTGAGTTCTAAAGGGAAAGGGTTCTGCTCTGATAGGATGTGACATTGGGGCATGAATTTAGGATGCTTTAGTTATGAATTGTTATTTGTCGTTTGAGGAGACTTATTTTTAGAAGTTTTATATTCACCTTATATTTGTAAATTCTGGATCCCTTTCATTTTTCTTTAGAGACCTTGATAATTTTCTTTTAAGAGTAAAACTTTATTATTATTATTATTATTATTATTATTTCTATTTATTTCAAGACTTGTGAACCTGAGTTTTTATTAAAATATGTGGACCCTTCTTGATGTTATATTTATTGAATTATTCTTATTGTTGTTACTTATCTATTATGGGGTAGAATGGTGTCACAATGAGAGATAGGACAATAGCCGCCAAGGTTGTAAACCAAATGAGAGGTAGGTTGAACAAGCCACAAGTCACACTAACCCCAAATGCCTTGGCTACCAAAGTTGGAATATAATAGAGTGGTCCAAAAATCAACTTTAGCAAGAAAATAATCTGGTATACAGGTAGTGGACAGATTAGCAATCAAACCAGCGGATAGCACAACATGATCGTAGTCTCATCAATAATCTCTTGAATGAACTTATCATATGTTTTCTCGAAGTTCAGCGGTACTGGTGTTGATCTATCATGGGTGTTTCCCAATTTCAAACTGAAAATTGAGCGATCAACTTATCCGCTTGATATATTAACATAAGGCTGAAATTTCAAGAAGCTCGACGGTGGGGGATTCATGTAAATATTTTTAGTACGTGCCTGGTAAAAGCAAAAAACTCGATCAGATGTATTAACGTAAGGCTGAAATTTCGGACAAAATTATTTTATAAAAATATAACAAATGTGGCACCAAGAACTTATATATGGATGTAACATGTGTTAAATAGAAGAGCATTGCTAAAGCCTCCGAAACGTAAGATTGAAATTTTGTCTGAAATATTAAAAAATTATTACTTTTTAATAAATTTATTATAAAATAATTTTGTTCGAAATTTCGGCCTTATATTTCAGAGGTTGTAGTAATGCTCTTTACTATATGATCTTGATATTTTTGTATAACTAATATCTGGTATTAAATTTGATATTTAAATATTATAATATAATTAGATAAGATTTTAAATTAGTATTTTATTAATGGTTGATAATTAGAAAATAAAACAAGGAAAAATATATTTTTTGAATTTTATATCTTAGATTTAAGATAAATAAATATATTAAGTTAATTAATAATTTATTTAAAATATTAAAATTTAATTTATAAGTATGTAATAAATAAATATTTATAATTTTATAAATCATATTATCATTATAAATTATAAAAATAGTATTTTAAAATATATAAATTATTATTTAAACTTTTAAAATATTTTTTCTTAATAATTCTTGAACTATATTTTAATTTATTTTGTATGATCGTTATCAAATATAGTTAACAGAAAATATTTTTTTAACATTGTAGCACCCGTGTTTTAAGGTGTTTAAGCTTTGTGTGAGTTAGGATGGGTCATCTTAGGAAGGATACTTGATTTCTAAAAACAATACCTCGTAAGTTCATGTTTCTAGAATTCATAGAAAGAAGCCAATGGGAGTATCTCTAAGAACCTCAAACCTTTTCTCCCTCATTCTAAGAGATATTTTCTTCTTTCTTTTCTTGTAGCCGATCCTTCTTGCTCAACTTGTGATTTGGAGCCTCCAAAGCCAACTATTCCAAGTCGTTTGGAGTTGGTTCTTCTTCTCACCTCTTCTTGATTCGTTTCATCATGAAGTAAAGGAAGCTTGTAATGTGGTATGTTCATGTTGTTTGATGCTTATTGTTGCTAGGATCATTAATTAGATTCATAGGTTATATGCTGATTTGAGTAGTAGAGATATTCTTGAGGTGGATGTTGAAGATGTAGATGATGATTCCTTAATCTCTGGTTGCATGTTATTTTTATCATTGGAAATTAATGAGTTATGTATGATGCCTATATGTTGAATTTTGCATTGCATGTGGTTGATTCTTAGAGATATGTATGAATAATTGAATATGGAGTTGAGAGTGGAAGGATTAGGTTGTTGTTCTTGCTTTTGTTCTTGAAGCTTATGCAAATTTTGGGTAAGCTTACTCAAAGCAAGAACTTACTCACTCCAAGCAAGTTGGGTAACCAAGTTTAGGTGTTCTCTAACTTGGTCTCACTCGAGATGAATTATGATCACTCCAAGCGAGATTTTGTTGCTGAAAGCGAGAACTCATTTGCTTAGAACAAGGGGATTGGAGGTTCAAGGGATATAGTTCTTGACTTTGCTTGCTTCGAGTAAATTTTGGGGAAATTTGAGCAAGTTTTGTTCGCTTAGAGTGAGTGTGGCATCACTTTAAGCAACTAGATCAAGACTTCCAAGAGAAATCTATGTTGGGGCTCACTCCAAGTGTATAATGAGGCGTCGTGAGCAAGTTTTCGTCGTTCAAAGTGAGACCTAAAGGGCTTGAAGCTCTTTGTGTCCTTTATGTTTCTATAAGTTGAAATGCTTATGTGATTCATGAATTATGATGGTATGATGGTCAATTGTAAGATGAATGGTATATATATATATATATATGTATATATATATATATATATATATATATATATATATATATATATATTACTAAGTTGTAAATGACTATATTACATGATGATGAATATGTTGCTAAGATATAAGATGATTTATGAATAAGTTGATTTATTTATGATGAGTTATGATGTTAAGTTGTAAGTTAAAAGATAATTAAGTTGTGAAGTTGTATGTTGTTAAGTTGTAAAGTTGCTAAGTTGTTAAGCATGTGGTTGAGATATATGTTTATTTAAGATACATAAAAATTAGAGGTGAGTAAGTGATGACTTCAAAAACTAATTATCCCATTGTATGGATATGAAATGTAGTACTTTAAGAGCCAAGCATTGAAAAACCTTTAGTAAGTCAATTGACTATTGAACGACAAGCTGTATGTTGTCTCCTCTAGGATTTATGAAGGATTTGTATGGAGGTCAAGTCAAATCAAATGTGTATAAATCGACCAATTGAGTAAAGTATAAAGTCTGGGACATAGTCCTTAACTAAGTATCAAAAGGGCATAGTATTTAGGGGGTAGGCGGTGGGCTAATCCCATAGGTAGTTTAGTGTAGTCTAATGTCGTGATAAACTCATAATCAAACCGTTCTACCCTAATAGTAGTACTATACTTTATAGTTTAAGTGACAAAACTTAATAAATTAAATTCAGTTGTTAATTAACTTGGTTGAGATAGGTCACACATTTTAGTTCGAAAAGGTCTAACCACTTAAACTATTCATCTCATCTATAGGAGATCTTCACAAGTTGATATGCGTGACGATACATTAGTGATACATTTATATATGTTTTTATGTTGAATGTATTAGAGTGATATATTTATATAAGTTGTTTTTGATAAAATTATTGTTTTGTGTTAAAAGATGATGAAATGTGGTTGAATGATGTTGTCCTTAAATTGAAAGTTGATAAGTTGAGTTAAAGGTTGTTAAGTTGCTATCAAAGTTGTGATTATATGTTAAATTTGTTCTCACAAGCTTATCATGTGTTTTCCTTGTTGTTGGAATTGCGATGATTATTATTTTTCATGGGAGTAACACATGATTAGTGAGACAACTTGTGCAGTCGGTGGTGAATCACATTGATGATGACTATGTTTTGTTGGCTACTCTAATGTAGTCAAATTAAGTAAAAGTGTTGACCAACATCGTAGAGTCTATCTTGTTTTGTATTTTTATAGTGTATTTATATTTGTGCAGGGTGTAGAGTTTTTATTTTTAGTAGTTTATCATTCTACCCTATACAGATATGACTTACATGTTGTTTATATATGTTGCATGATCACTTTAAATATGTTGTAAGTTGTATTTTTGTTGTGTAGTAACAAGTGTGATGACCTACCAAATCGTTACAGACACCATATTTAAAATAAAAATTGGAAAATTTTCCTATATTTGTAAATTATAACTCATGATACACAATTTATTTATAGTATAAGACTTTCCTTTTATCTATTATTTTAACAAGACATTTAATCTTTTTTCTTTCTATTTTTACACATGTATTTCATGTACTATTTTATAATTAATATATATTTTTTCTTATTAATTATCGTTTATATGAAAACTTTTAATATTATATACCCTTATAAATACTAGTTGAGTTGCATGTATTTATTTATTTTCTATTAAAAAAGTAATTGTATTTTAGGGTAAGAAAAACAATTATGTGTGAATAATGAGAAATTCTCATTTGTAATAGAAATGTAACTTGTAATTAAGAAAATTAAAAAATTAAAATGTAAAACAAAAAATTTGATTAATTTACTTTTTTTAGAAAATTGTGAAAGATGAAATAATCTCATTAAAAGATGAAGAAAAAAAATGATTAAAAGAGAAAATATATTATATATATATTGTTATAAATTTATATAAAAGTTTAAATTATTTATTATAAAATTAAAATATAACTTATATTTAAAATAGTTATTTTTTCATTATAAAATTTAACTATAATATAAATTTTCATATTTTTTTTTACTTATTACAAAATTTTAATTATACAAATATTTTTTTATATCTCTGCAATTCATAATATACAATATTAATGTATAATTAAAAAAAGACACTTTCTCTTTTTAAATAAAACAATAAAAAAATTGATAAAAATTATATAATGGTAAGTGAGTAATTAAAAGTTGTGAATAATTAGTGAAATGAAAATTCCATGAAAATATATATACAAATTAAAAAAAGGTAAATTATAATCGAATAAAATCAGTTAGTCTACGTAAAATTCACCTAACTACTTCATCATCACGCGCTGCAAGGATAGAAAGAGAGAGAAAAAGGCGTCGAACCAAAATCGCGAATCTCATTCTCCGTTTGGCGTTGGCGATCCTCCTCTCCGCTCTCGCTGCCACCACCGCACGCACAGAGCGAGCCACCGCTGCCAGCACCAATGCCCGCTCAGAAGCGTTCCTTCCCCGACACTCCTCACGATCACCACCGCCACGCCAAGCAACACCACCACCAACCACAAGAAGAAGAAGAAGAAGAAGAACCACAACAAAACGAAGGAGAAGAAGACGATGATGATAACAAATCAGATGGTTAGGTTTATCTAGTCACTCCTTCTAGATTCTTCTCTCTTATTCTTATTCTTATCCTCACTTCTTTCTCTTCTCAGATTCTCGCCACGCTCCGTCCTCTCCCTCCGAAGAAAAATCCGAGTACTCTCTCTCACTCTCTTGCATCGCAAGCATCACTAATGAACTTCTGCTTTCTCTTTTGTTCCTTTCGGCGTTGCGTTTTGATCCATCTCGTGTCGTTCGAGCTTCGGCACCTTCGCGAATTCGCCCGATTTGATTCGTAATCGGTCGTTTGCATGTTTCGATTTTCGTCTCCTTTGTGCGTGTGCTACGCCTTCGTTTTTATTTTTTCCGTACTAGGTCTTAACTACGAATCTCACGATTTTTAGCGTGTTTTTGCTTAAATTAATTATCTCTGAAGATCTTATTCAAGTGATTTTGATTTGAACTATGCTTTTGTATCTTAAGCTGAATATTATTTGTTAGCTTTGCGTGAAGTTTTGGATGGTGATAAAAAGAAAAGTGGTTGTAGTTGAATAAGGGTTGTGTATTACCTGTTCGCATCGTAGGTTACTATCACTAGAATAGTTCATGTTCTCGTCGATTTTACTATAAAAAACTGCATGATTGCTTTATTACATAAAGTTTTAGTTCGCGAAGAAAAATGAAATGAATAAACGGATAGATCATAGATCCATTCACAAGGTATTTGATAATTTACATTGTGCGGGGTGGGTTTCGTATTGCATGTTGAGATTGAAAATAATGATTGGGAATATCATGGTGCTGTGGTGGAGGCAGGATTAATATTTGAAAGTTGAAACTAAAATTAGGTTTCAGTATTCAGAATTCTTAGTTGCAATGAGGTCAGTTTTGTACTATAATGCAACTGCATTAAAATAACAGTGGTGTCGTTGTCATTTTCTTTTGGGTTGGAATCAAATATATGTTCTCTTGAATTTAAAGTTTGTGTGCATCAATGACTTGCTATTAAAATGCATTTAATATCTGGAATTTATTAGTCATGATTGTTAACATTCTTCAAAGGATTGCATCGTTTTTTTATTCGAGGAAGGGTAAAAGTTCACTGATAATTTATAATTGGAAATAAATCAAATATCTCAAATGAAACATTGACACCATAGGTATCTGCAACACTGCAACTTCAGTTTGTAAACTTTATTTCTTCTCCTTTCTGACTTTTTAAGTGGCTATGGCTAGTTTTTTTTATTATTTTTTTTACAAGCATATAGCAACTTTAGAGAATTTATATGATCAAGGAAGGTAGTGGGAGTGGCCAATGTCTAGTATTAACTATAATTAAACTATTAAAAAGCTTCTAGATTCTTGTCCTGCTCCCCTACTGCATCTTTTGTTTGCCGATGCCATCGGAATTGCCTTTATTAGGCCTTAGTTTTGTTTTTTACTTTTCATACACATTAAAAACTATTAAAAAGCTGCTGAATTTACTGTTTCACTATTAGCTATCAAGTGGGTGAAGATTTTTGATTTTTTGTGACTATATACAAGTTATAGATGCATCATTTATATTTCAGATTTGGAATATTAATTTTGTTTTTACCTATTAAGTTTATATAAATAAAAGCTTATGTTCATGCTTTGTTTACAGATTTGTATTTGTAGAACTTCTGGAAATACGCAAAGAAGTCCAATGTCCAATTTGCCTTGGTATGTGTTTGTTTTTTTCTTGTTTGGTTGTTCTTGGTATAATAACTCTGCAATTAAATTATATGTGCAATTTTATTTTTGCTACTGTTAGTGCACAGAAGAGCACTGGAGGCATAGGTAGTGAAAGTAGATTGTGTAGTTTTTAACCATGTGAAAGAAGGGTAGAGGGAGAGTAAGAATGACATTGAATGATATTGTCAAAAGGAATCTCATGGTGAATAATATTCCCAAGAATTTGGTTTCTTACTGAGACTAATGGCATCATGTGATCTATGTGCCTGATGTCACTTAGTGGGATAAAGCTATTATTGTTATTGTTGTTTCCATTGTTGGTGCATCATGCTAAACTTGCATTCCATATATCCCATCATATCTCTACTTCATTGGAAAGCATTTGTTTCTAAATCTTTTCTCTACAACTACTCTATATTTTATTTCCCCTCTGGACACTCACACTAGGACTGTATCATCTACAAAAATTCATGCATTGTGACATTGGCTCTTGGATATGCTCTACAAGCACATCTAAAACCAAGATAAAAAGAGGCTCAAAGTTGACCCTTGTATAGTATAAAGAAGGGATCAATATGCAAGTCTCAATAGACATTTTCTCTCAACACTATTTCAATGTTGCTGTTTTCTTTGACGATGCTGCTTTTATGTTTTATTTGGACTAGAGAAGTTGGTGGTATATGCTGTGTATAGCAAAACTGGATATCATTATATGGGTGGGTTGGATAGAAAATTTTTTTTTATGTTAAAAGTGAGGAAGGAGATGACGATGATACTCGGGGGGATCAGAAACAGTGACATTTCATTTGTCTCATTTAGTTGTCTTTAAGTGTATTTCATTCCACATCGATTTGTACTTGAATTGCTTCCATCTGCCACTGTGCCACAGATCCTTTCTCTTTCAAATTTCAGTTTCCAAGAAGCAAATATCTCCTCTGTGATTTAAACAGTGGAACATTTTATACAAAACCAGAAAGTAGGGATTCCTTGCCATAGAGTTTATGATGGTACCTCAGTTTATTCGTACTGTATGCTGAAGTGTCAGAAACACTACAATTCTGAACTGAATATGTACAAGTGTGTTAGAAAGTTCATTAGGAAGTTAGTGATTAGTTGGTCAGTTAGAAAATGCATCTCTCTGTCTGCTTGTAACGACTCCTGTATGTACAAGAACCACAAAAGTTCTTTATCAATCAAAACAACTATTCTCAAATATCATTCTCTCTCAATTCTCTGTTTTCTCTTTCTTTTTACTATTTTTCTGCAACCATAGACTCTAATTGGTATCATGTGCTTCTTTTGTCCCTGAGCCATATCTTCATCAAATCTGTCTCAAACCTCAGCTGACTTATGTTCACATTCTTCCTCAGTTCCTGCGTCTGAACCTGTGACTTTGTCTTACTCCAGTGTGGTTTGTCTTGATCAGAAGAATTTTCTGATTTTTAAGCAGCCAATCCATGGGGTGATCAAGGATCTCTGATTATGATGATTGGTTGTCAATGCTGATATTCATTTGTGGCTTGCTTCAGTGGCCGATTGTGATCTTGGCTGAGTGAGTGATGTAGTATATCTTATTTGGGAGCAGCAGGATTATGCTTTTGTTGTCACTTTCTAATTATCTACTCAAGTATGTTATTTGGGTTTGTGCACTTTTGGCAACTGTGCTAGGTGATTCATAAGTTCAATTCATAGATGCATGGTTGTCAATCTTGAGTGATAATTCATAATAACTACTGAGTTTACGAGATTGGTCAGCTCCACCTATATAACTCGGAAGCAAACTCGTTTTTGAGTAATCTTGTCCAATTTTGAGCAATCTCAAGCAATCTCACCTCCTCTGTTGCTAAAAGTAAAAATTAGTCTTAGTTTTTTTTTGTTGTCATTTTAAGAATTTGTGTCTTGTGTGAAATTCTGCATGATTTGCTATTAAACATTGCTATTTTAATATTGTAATTTTCTATTTTACTTTAATATGGGGTTGAAATGTTGAGTTATTATGTTATTTATAAGTATTATAACATTATTTTTTTATATTAAATAAACTCTTATGAGTTTAAGATTCGAGTTTACGGCACCTCAACGAAATTACATAAAATTTTGAGATTGACAACCTTACATAGATGTGTGCTAATTTCAATGGGAGCTTCAAAACACAAGAAAGGATCTCATACGACCTCAGAATATTTGCTGTGCATCAAGGCTTTGGAGCAGTGTTGAAACCTGAAACTTTAAATTTGTTGCATAAAATATAAAAGAATGATTATCATTGCAGCAGCTTAAGTTTATGACTTTGAGTGATTAAATTAGCTCTTAATTGTGATTACACCTATCTTTTGTAATGCATATTGCTGTGTTGAATCGTGTTTTCAAAATAAAAGTTCCAAAAGATTCAAGATCTCGATATTACCTGAATAGGTCAAAAATTGGAAACTCATTTATATAAACTGGGAGTACTAGTTTGTTTGATGTATGAAATTTGATTTATTTTTTCACCGTAGATCAGGTGTTTGTATGTCAACCATAATGTGATTGCCCATTGCTTTCGGTGTCTATAATCTTAGTAATGGTTTTACTTGGTAGTGCTGGATTTTATCATTGAAGGATTTTTTGTTTAATCTGCAACTCATATTATGCTTGAGTTTTAATGAACATCCTATTGGTGAAGATATAACCAAGTGTTTCTGATGCTTACTCAAACAGGTATTATTAAGAAAACACGAACTGTTATGGAATGCTTGCACCGATTTTGCAGGGAATGTATTGACAAGTCGATGCGACTAGGGTAGGTTACAGAAGCTATGCTAGACTTTTTTCTTTTATTTAACCAATATGCTCCTGATAGTTGTAACCTTGGTCTTCATCTTGCATTTTTGTGCTTACCAGAAAAAACGTAGTTGTAAACTTGTAATGTCTATACGCAGCTAGATTTATCGTTTATATGTAATCTCAGGAACAATGAATGTCCTGCTTGTCGCACACACTGTGCCAGTCGTCGTTCTTTGAGAGACGATCCAAACTATGATGCCCTAATTGCAGCTCTGTATCCGGATATTGAGAAATATGAGGAAGAGGTACAAGTTCACTTTTTTTACTTTAATATTTAACTGAGCTTACATAAACTTTCACAATATTTAACTACGGATACCATACACTTGCTGCAGGAGCTTGAATTTCGTGAAGAGGACAAGAACCGCAATAAGCTGGTGAATATTTATTGAGTAAACATTTTTAAGTATGCTTCAACTTTCAGATGTATCTTGTGTATAATAGTCACGCCAGTAAGGAAGGTTCCATCAGGAATGCGTTATTGACTGTGTCACACTCCTGGGTTACGAAGGCTCAAATCATAACTTTTTTATGGGGAAGGTTCATATAGCAGGCGTTGATGACCTTTTCTATTTTCTTAAAAGCTGATTTGTTAAATATCTGTGTGGCTAGCCAGCCCCTAAATTCCCATCAATTTATATTTGCTTACTTCTTATCCTTATTATTTTGAATTTTATCAGCGGTCAACATTCTCTATATTATCAGATCTTAGCATGTTCAAGAGTGCTTCTTTTCCTGGTTTGTAATGTAATAGCTTTTTTGACAGATTCAGGCTTCAATTGCAAAAGTTGTTCAAAGACAATCTGAAGCACTGGTTAAGAGACGTACACCTGGTTCGTATCTGACAAGATCACAGCGCAATCAAAGAAATATTCTTTCTAGGAGACAAAACCAAATGATTGATAATCAAGGTTCTGAAGATAACGAGGAGGAAAATGACAATAATGAAAAGGACTCATCTTCCACAGATGAGCGATGTACAGAACTCAGGCAGAGAAGGCGAAAAAGGCGGACCAGAGGACGCCCTTCTCAGCCCTCATCATCGACAGCAAGTCCTGATGGTGGATGCATAGAAAGTGATATGGATATAAGTCGAGAAAATCGAGGAATTTCTTCTAGACAGATGTCAAAACCGCAAAAGCTAACTTGGGGAAGGGGTGGCTTTAGGAGTCACACACGTCATGGCAGTGGCAATGGTAGCAATAGCAAAAGTTCCCGCAGTATTCGCTTGGCTAAGTTAGTTGATTATCTCCGTAACTTGAATGAAAACACTGATGAGGTATACCTCTGAACGCTTCTTTAACGATGAATTATTCCAGTTTCAGTTCAGTTTAATTTATAGATATGCTATATTCATCTCTGCAGTTAGATGTCCATCTCATTCTTTTGTCTTTGGACAAAGAAAGTACACCAAGCTTGCAGCAGCCACACCTTTGCTGTCGGCCAACATTGTCCGTGAAGCACCTTTGTGAAGTGAGATTCTCTCTTTAACCACTTGTTTTTGGCAAATGGTAATTTGTGGTCAAGTCAATTTTATCAATGTTGTGACATCAATACCCGACTATATTGGTTCACGTATTCCAGCTTAAGTTGTTGATATTAAGGCAATGAAAGAATGCTTTATTAATATGTATAACAAACTTTTACTTTCCTATTGCTCTTATTGATGAGGATGATTGCATGATATTTTTTGGTGGACGAACCAATTTTAAGCCTGTTGATTATTTTATAATATTTTTATGAATTTTCTTTTCTGCATAGTATGTTGCTCGTCAGATTCCTTTGCTAGTTGAAGAAGTTGAGATATTGGCAGTTAAAGGATGCTGCAGTGCAGTTTGTGACAAGTCATCTGATGAGACTTCATCCTCTGATGAGCTAACTACGCTTGTTATAGATCCTAGCAAAGATGAACTGGAAACTTTGCAAGGTCATGAATCTTTGGCAGGGCTTAAATTAAAATCCATTTCTAAAAGGGAGCATTTGGTGAGTATCAAGAAGCGTTTTTTTTCACAATATTATTGATTCTTCCAGTATTGACTATATTTAATCCTTTTTTTCCGCTGGTTCAGATTCTGGCATACAGGCGGAAGGAATGAGAGCATTATATACAGTTTTGAGATTTATGAATACCAGGACTTATTCTGTACCTACATAGGAAAAATATCAACTACAAAACTATATATAGTTAAGTAATATGAACCTCCCGAAAAGTTAATAGACAGTTTTGATATTTATTGATGTTAGGACATATTCTATATGTACACAGGAAAATTTTCAACTAAAAAACTATTGTAGTAACATGAACCTCCCCAAAGGTTATTCATATACGAGTTTGTTTCAACTTGCACAAGTTTGGTACTTTGGGCTGTGCTGTACCTTATAAAATTTAGTAGTTTTTATTTTTATTTATTTATTTTCAATCACGCTTAAACTATCTAGCCCCAAATACTGGATCAATTGGCAGTGTTGGAGTTATTCCAACTTAATCAATTCTAATAAACTATCAAGCACTGTGCACATAGGTCTTATATGTGATTATGTTCAGTGGTACAACTCCCAAAATTTTATTTTCTACCAACCATTATTAATTTATCAATGCCGGACTTATTCCTCAAATAAGACCATTTTCAATAAAATAATTATAGAGTTTGTTTGGACAAATTAGAAGTATTTTTGAGTTTTTTTTTATACTGAAAATAAATAATATTTTTTAATAGAGAAGCTTTCATAAGTGTTTCTAATGAGTTATAGTTAAATAAGATGAATCTTCAATACATAAGTCCTATTTGTGATGCAATGAAATTAAAAAGTACACGCAATTAGGAAAAATCATGGGTATTGTTTAAGGAGGACACTATAATACTTATTTTTACACAAATGTCCTAAAAAAAACCACTACTCTTATTTTCATGTTCATATTTGTGTAGGTGACAACTCTGGTACTCATTTTCGTACTCTTGTCATGATCTAAAATCCAACTCATGATCAGTACACAGGTTAATTTAACTACATACCAGTAACCTAACAAGCCTAACGAACATGATAGCAGGTTTAGCAAAATAACTTCTCAAATTAAATACTTTTGAATTTATAGAAAATGTGGCTAAGTTTCATTTATAATTTCAGCATTTCGAAAATAACACACTCGTCCAAAATGTATATATACCATCAAATTTATGTATCATCTCAATAAATATTTTATTTTACCCAAAATAGGATCAAATTCTCTTTATAGCTACAAAATAGACAGATCCAAAATAATATTAGAGAATCACCAAGCAAGGGAGGCCTGCCTTACATATCTTTAAGAGGAATCACATATGTATCACATTAATTAATGACACCTAATGGAGTTAAATGTTTTTAGCCATTTAAATTTAAAATAAATTTATTTTTGATCTCTTAAATTTAAAGTTGTTGGTTTTAGTCCTAATAATTTTTAAAAGTTTTATTTTAATTTCTCGGATCAGTAATAACATATTTAATACTGATAGATTTAGATAGTCATACCACATCAACTGAGTTTAATGTAATATTTTTATTGATAGGAATACTAATATATAGATTTTAAGTGACAGTATTTGATAAATTTTTTAACAAAATTTGAGTGTATAGACAAATATTTTTTTTTTTGAAATTGCAAGAACTAAAAAAATTTAATTTTAAATTTAAGAGTAAAAATAATTTATATTAAATTTGAGGAACTAAAAACATATTTAACTTTTGAAATATTATTTCATCTCTTAATATATACATGACTAAATTTAAAGTCAACATAAAGACATTAATTACAAAACAAAACGCAAGTCCAATGCTTGTAATAGAATAATTTAAATAAATTTAAATCTAGTAATTAATTTATAAAATAACTAAGGCTTATATGTGTTTTAATTTCCTGCAAACTATCTACTTTTAATCTCTGATAACTTTTTGTTATTTTTGATCTTGCTGTTTTCTTGGTTCATCTAAAGCATAATGGCATAGTATTTAACAAAGTAAAAAATATATTAACCCATGTGATTCAAATTTTATGCACATTAACATCGTTTCCTTTATATAGATAAATAAATATCTTTTATTAATACTGCATGAATTTATTCAGTCAATATTAGTTATAATAAAATATTTACAAATCATTATAAAAATAATAAATTAAAAAATAAATACATATATTTTTATATTTTAATCATAATATTTTATTTAGAATAAATATTTTTCCTCAAATATTTTTTTAAAATTTATAACTGATAACATTTCATATATATTTACAGTTGTCCATATAATACAAAATATTTATTATATAAATTAAATTTATGTCTAATATAATTTAATAATAACTAATTATAATTATAATATTCAATCAAACTAAAATAGACTTTAAAGTGGATACTTTCTTTTTAAAATAGATTTTGAGAATGCATATGGCAGGGTGGATTGGAACTTCTTAAGGAAAGCACTTACAGAATTTGGCTTTCCTGAACAAACCATCAAGCTCATGTTGAATTGTACACTGCCACAAGTTTGTCTCTGAAATGGAACAATGAGGTTCTTGATAGCTTCCTTCCGAGATGAGGCTTGAGACATCAGACAAGGTGATCCAATGTCACCATACCTCTTCTTATTTTGCATGGAAAAGTTGGCTCTCATGATATAAGAAAAACTTTCTATTGAAGAATGGCTTCCCACGAAGATTTCTGACAATGGCCCAAAGTTTGAAAATAAGTATTCAGAAATCCAAGTTCTTGGCCTCTAGGAATGTTCCTTGTAGAAAGCTGTCACAATTTTCTTGTATCATTAATTTTGGTCATACTAAAAACTTGGGTACATATCATGGTCAAGAAAAGTGATTTCTCCTTTATTATGGGCATATCATGGTCTCCACGAAGTGATGGCTACATTAAGATAGTCTTTCCTAGTTATTGATGACAAATGTCATATAAATTGCTTTTATTATTAGGACTTTCTTGTTTATTTCTTTTGTTGTACACTTTTAAATGATAAAAAAATCAAACTAAATTTATTTTCTATTGAAGACAACTTTATTTAATTTTATAATGCACAATTTTTATCATATAAATTAGCTTGATGATGTCTAATATAATTTAATAATAATTAATTATGATTATAATATTCAATCATACTAAGTTTAATCAATTTTATTCAAACTAAAAATACTATTTAACATAATAGAAATATTCTTGTAGTTGTTTTTTTTTTTCCTACACAAACTCGTAATATTAAAGCTAACATATTTATAAATTTTATTTCAGGGGAAAATAAATAAACTATCATTAAAGAATCTATTTATATTTTTGATAAAAAAATTGATTGCTTAAAAAATATTCTATTTTTTAATGTTCTTGATGTATAATAAAAGGAATACATGAGTTTGTATAAAATTAAGTTGTCAAGTTGACATTCAAATCATGAAACAATGATAAATAAAATTGTTATTCACAATTATGTAGTCATGTACGTAGCGACCTTGTAATTTTATTATTTTGATATTCATTTGTCAGATTTTAATAAAAAAAAAATGATATAAAAATGTTCATGTGGTTGATTGTTTGGGGAATTTATATTCTAAAATTTGTTACATTTTCAATTTGAATTTAATTTTAGGTCATGCTTAACTATCGAAAAACACTATTCGGTATTTATGATAAAATATAAAATAAAAAATAAAAAAAATTACACCTACTGTAAAAATGTAAGTATTTATGAAACCCGTTTCCCCCGAAAATAGTTATAAATCCTGATAGTAACCATTTTTAGGTAACACGAAATGAAAAGATAAAAATAGAATGCAAAATAAAGAAGAAAAGAAAAAGTGAAATTGTGATAAAATAAGAATACATGGAGAGCAACACCACTTTGAGAGGAATTCCAAAATTTAATTAGAATTATTAATCTACTGGAAAAATAGGACTATTAATGGTAACATCACGCTGTATGGCTTAAAGTAATAATACATAGGCCATTAACTTGTTTCAGAAAAATATACATGAAAGAATTGAGATTTGATAACGAACACGAGCTGAGTAGTAGTATTACACAGACACAACACCTAGAGAGGATTCAAGAGTTCTTGAACACTGACTGATAACAGAAAGTTGGAACTGCATCATCTCATGTTAGATGCAGGACTTGAGACTGCGGTTCCGTTGAACACCTTTCGTCTTTCCTTTCTTCTTTGGAGCACACGTAAATTTGGCGACTTGGGTTTCGTTGTGTCCTTCGAAGACCTAAAAAAAGCAAATGGTGTGAATATAAATAAAAAAAAATTGTTCATGGAGAAAACTTGTAAGGACTAAAAACAAAAATTAACTGAAGTTTAGGAAATAAAATCATATTTAATCCAAAATATAATAAAGCAATCAAAAGCATACTTTTGGGGACAAAACGGACGATCAAAACTTGGAACTGGTCTAGCCTGAGGAACCAGTGTCCTTCTCAACTGTTTCAATGCCTTTTCTTCTTCAATCTGCATGATGTTCATGTTTGCAATAATATATTAGTGTCAACATGCTACAAAATTTTCCTCAGGTCACTAACATATTGCAGACAGTAAATGTTTGTAACATACCATTTGTGCTGCTTCACTCTCCTCTCTGTATCGTTTGTACATCATTTCTTTTTCCTTAATCTGTACAAAGCAAATTATTTGAGTACTGCTAAAATTATAAATACTTTTCTGAATTTTCTTTTCAACAATAATAAACAGATATGGAATTTTTCATTACCCTTTCATCAAATTGTGCTCTATCCACAGCTCGATGATTCACATGTAAACTGAATTCCTGAACTTGCGTGAGAGGTTTGCGTACCTTCTCTGGAACGGGGATTGGATCCCTGATTTAATAACATCCAAGAAAAAAAGTAAATTAGTTTACTTGTAGCTTTTCATCTAACATACATTGGAAATATTAAAAAAAAAAAAAAAGTCTTGATTGTTGTTGCTCACTCTTTCAAGATTGGTTGTGCCTTAAACTCTCTCATCTGGGCCTCTTCTTGTTCCATTCTACGTCTTTCTTCCTGTTCCTTTTGCATTTCTTCCTCATGTCTCACCAGGCTCTCTAATTGGAATGGCTCTGGTCTTGTGCATTGCTTTGGTTCTGGTTTAGGTGGGATCTGCATATGGATTGGTCAAAAATACCAGTAACTTTAATAATTTTTTAAATTACCAAATAGATGAAAGAACCTTCCAATTGACAAAATTATGTACCACAGGGTAATCGGTGGTATAAGGGTATGGATTAGCCTTGGGAATCCTTGCATTTTCCTCATCCAACTGCTTCTGCAGAAGTTCCATGACCAGTTTCTTCTCTTTTTCGGCACCTCTTTCCTGTCGTGGTTAAGAATGTTGGTAAATAGAAGTTCCATTAACCTCTTCAACTAAAGAAACTAAAGAAAAGTAACGAACCTCTGTGTGGAGATGAAATGGATTTGGAGTCGTGTTTCTTGGAATTGGTTTGTGGGCAGGTTCAGACTTCAAAGAAAGCTGCGACCAGAAAAATAAATGATTACATTCTAGATCACCAGAAAAAAAGATTACAGTATTTACAATCTTTTTATATTATATATTATATATTATATTACTGAATCTTGTTTGTGAGCAGATACTTCATTCCATACTACCTTGGCAAACAAATCAGCCACGGCAGCAGGTGGTGGAATCCTTTCATTTGTGGCAAAGTGAAATTCCTGAGGTTCAGTGACATGTTTCTTGGTATGGCAAAACATTCCAATATCTCCTTTACTCTCAAAGATCTGAAATAAGAATGAAATTCGGTTATTTAATTTAAATGATAGAATAAAATTCTTAGAATTGGGTAAACGTAGATCAGCTGGCACTATTACCTTCTTATTTAGAGGTCTTGCCTTGAATTTAGGGATCTTTTCAAGCTCCTCCTGCTCTAATTCTAATGAGCTTTTCACCGTGGGTGGGCGGGCTCTTAGTGAGGTTTGGAGTAGAGGTGTTTTTGGTTCTGTAAGATGATGAGGCTTCCATGAATTCTCCTGTTCCAAGAAAAAGGAGTGAGTAATAGATCGAAGTGAATAATGAATAGTTGATTTAGTAGTTTCTAAAAGATACCTTACGAGACACCTCTGTCGAAGCTATTGAAGCTGTATCTGCATTCTGATGGGCCCTGGCCGAAGTTTCTAGACGAAATTCCTGAAGAAAATGAATAATGTCAACAATTCAAAATACGTATATATGTATGCATGAATGTGTATAATTCGCAATTCAATCTTCGGTGATGGTTTACCTTAAATTCTGGTGGCTGCGGTGTACTTCTTGGAATGGGAGGCAAAGTTGTAGTTTGCAAAATCTACAATAACAGAAAAGAAAAAAAAACACATAAATCTACACACAAATAGAAAAACAATCAGATAGGAGAAAAGAAGAACGAAATAGTACCTTCTTATTCAATGGTCGAGCCTTGAATTTTGGAATTTTAGCCATCATTTCTTCCTCAAGCTCAGCACTACTCTTCACCCTAGCTGGGCGAATCCGCTGATTTGTCTCAAATTCAGGCTCCTTAGGCCTAGTCAATGTAAGTTTTGGTTTTGTCTGGATCAAAGAAGCACACTGTTATGAATATTAAGTAAAAAATTATTTGAACATAAATAAAAGATGAAGTGGGAGAAGGAAAGTTGGATCCACATTACATGAGAAACAACCCCGGGCAATGACAGGTCTCTGGTACTAGATTGAAATCTTTTCATCATTTGGGCCATTGATACAAATGGTACAGAGGCTGGTGTTGTTGGTGTTTCACGAACATAAACCTTTAAATAAACAATTCAATAAATTAAGTAAAAAAAATAGCTAAAAATTTGAAACAGAATGATTGGATTTAATGTATGAAAATTAATGGGACAAAACAAACCTTTCTGTCCTCTTTGTGAGGTTTACTAGTGCTTGAAGACGCGGTTAACCCCAATCTTGACTTGTTATGGGGCAAAGTTTGATGTTTGACATTCAGAATCTGAAAGTCAAAAACAAAATAAGAATATATTTCAAGACATAAAAAAAATAACTTTAAACAATGAAAATAAAAACTACCTGTCTAGATTTTCCTCCTTCCAATTTTTGCCGCTTAATAGCTTGATTATCTTGGGCCAAGTGAGGAGTTCCAGCAATGCTCTTCACGGCTTCTGACTTTAATTGAGGTTTTGTATTCGTGGCTATCTTCTTCTTATTCTGTGCCTTCTTGGAATTAGTGGATGTGGTGACTTTTTTCTGCAATGCTGGTTTTGGTGTGCAAGCATCTTTTGCTACTTCAACAGATGACGCAACCTTTAAGCATGCACTACCTGGGCAAGGTGCACCATCGTCCTTTACAGTAGCCACACACACTGATTTTATATTGGTTTCCAGAACTTTATCATCAACAATTGCTGACACCTAGTAAAATAATATATAATAATCAGTCAAAGGAGCCAATTCATAAAAGTGCATATTTATCATCAAAATTGAAGCAAAAGTACCTTCTGCATTTTGTCAGCTTCATCTTCCTTTACAGTAGCTACGCACTGTGGTTTTATATTGGTTTCCAGAACTTCATTATCAACATTTGCCGACGTCTAGTAAAAAGTCTATGATCAGTCAAAGGAACCAAATTTAAAAGTATATATTTGTCATCAAAATTGAAGCAAAAGTACCTTCAGCATTTTGTCTGCTTGGCCTTCCTCTGTTTTGGTAGTTATGCTCTGTGGTTGTGTATTGGTTTCCTGAGCATTATCATAAACACTAGCTAACATCTGGTAAAACAACAGATACTCAGATAAAGGAGTCAAAATGAAAGTACATCTATATCACCAAAATTGAAGTGACTGTGTACCTTCTGCATTTTGTCATCCTCACTAAAATCACACAAGCTATCTACAGTAATAGATCTTGCAGTCTTGATTTTAGGCATGAATGCTGCAACAACAATTTGAAAACCCAAAAAAAACTCAACCGAGTAATTCTTTCATACAAAATACAAAACTGTCTCTCAAGCTACTTTCATCACTCTCTGAGACAACATCTAGAAAGAAAAAAAAAATCAGAGTTTAGGCTGAGAGCCATTATACATTCGCCATTCACAACATACAAAAACAAGGCGCAGAGTGAAAGAGTTGAATTTCAATTTCCAATAAAATAAATTACAGAGTTTGAAACAAAGCTGAGATCGAAAAACATCAGCTTAAGTCAATAGCACAGAACCACTCGCTACTAAAACCTGAGAAGCAATTGAAAGCAGAGCAACCTCGCCATATAGTTTATGACAAAATGAAATGACGCACGAAAGAAGCATTCGCATTCACACCATAATAGCATCAACTGTTTCATCTAACAGAACAGCGAATTCATTTCTCCGCTAGATACAAAACGCGATTCCACATTGATATGCAAAACCAATAAGAAAACCTAATTTCCTCCTCTCCATTTCAACATTCCACTCCGCCAAAATTGCCGATCAATAAACTCGACCTACGAATCACAACTTCCGTCCAAAGAACGGAACCCTAACTTCCGTCGATTCTAATCCCTAATCCTAAAAACCTTATCAATTATCATTATCATCATCATCATCACTTAGAATGGAAAATAAGCGATTAACGTAGAGCGAGGAAGAATGAGAGAGAAGAGGAACAGAACAAACATACGCGAAGGAGCGTAGGAGAGAGCCGTATCGAACCAGAGTTCGGCCTTATTGGCATCCTCGTCGGACTCGCCTTTGACGAAATCGAAGAATCGCGGCGCAGAGAATTCGTAGGTCTGGTCGATGACAGTGGTGGCGCCGGCGGTTTCCTCCGTCAGAGCCATTTGGGGTTCCGATTAGGGTTTCTTTCGGGAAATTAAGGAGTGATTAATAAGAGAGCGTGTGTTGTGTGTTGTGTGTTGTTACTTGTTACTGGGAAAGGAAACGAAAGGAGCGAGGGAGAGGGAGACTGTAATAACACTGTAACGGTCACTTCTCTAACGGTCCGAATTTTTTGAACTTTATTATTATTGTCTTCTCGACTCTTAAGTCTTAACGGCTATTTCTCATCAAGACATGGCCTCTCAAACGTTGCGTTTTGAGCAGATTCTCATTCGTTGCATTTTCAGTGACAAAAAAAAAAAGAAGATAAATAAAATGCCTAGTGTGGACTGAACAGGCAAATTATGGGTTTGAATTTCTTTTTATTTCTGTGAAAATTAATTATTAATAAAGTAATATAAATGTAATTTAATCAAAATGTACTTACAGTGTAATGGGAAATGTTGTACAATTACATATGGACATGTAAACTTAAAATGATTTTTAATTAATTAATGATATTTAAATTGGGATATAAATTAAATTCTCATTTTTTTTTAAATTTGAAATATAATAACTTGTTTGCATAAAATAAACCCATCAAAGACGTGTGCTATGCAATTAAGTTTGGTTGGGGAGAGGTCGGGATAGTTAGAAGCATAAGGACCTAGGTTCAATCCTCATTGCGACTATCTTTGTAATCTTTTCTATCTTCACAAAAAAAAAAGTTTGAGTTGTTAATCATGAAGAAATCCAATTGTATTAAAATTTCAAAAATAGTTTTGTTTTAGGATAAAAATAAGTTAAATTATTTTATGTACTTTTATTTTTCTTAAGAGCAAAATATTTTTTTTTTATTAAATTATACTCAATAGAGTACAAGATGTACCTGTAAAAAATATAATAAAAAAAAATACAAAGATTTTGTAGTAGCAAAAATCACAAGTTTTGAAACACATCTAAATGTTAAAGACATGCCTTAAAACATGAAAGTGTTATCTAATGATATAGATCCAAGACATTCAAAATCAAGAGTCCATGTAAGTGTAGTACTCATATTCACCACATCATGTCATCACTCACCAATCTCTTTTTCACCTTCAACAAATCCATTTAACCAATCATCAACAAATTCAAGATTCAAAAATCAATTGAGTGAACCAATCCCTTTCTTTTTGTCCTCAACCAATTTCAAGCTTTAATCTTTGCTGAATTTACAATGCGTCTATTGTTTAAATTTAAAATAAGTGTTTATAAACAAGTGATTTAAAAAAAAAACAATTGTTAAAGAAACATATAAGAGTTATTTTGTTTAAAAGTAGAAAACTGCTTATTTTGAAAAAAGAAGTTTAGACAAACACATCAAAAAATAAAAGAAAAATGTTTATTTTATTAAAAAAAGCACTTTAAGAAAAAAAAAAGTTTAAATAATCAGACCCAATATCTAACAAATTTACTTGTTTACTTTTTAAACAACATATCATTCTTAGCCTCCTACACAGTCCGTACCAAATATCATTATAGAAAACCATTTCATACCTTATCTATCATAAACATAACCTTTGAAAACAAGCAACATTCATGAAATAAGTGATTTCAGGTGCTTTTGTACCTATGACCTACCACATATTATATTTAGGTTAAAAAAAATGCTAGTGAAACATTTTCTTTAAGATTTTTTTTTTTTTGAATAAACTCTTTTTAAATTAATGAAATTATAACTTTCTACGAGGGTCTTAACTCATTTTTAATGAATTTTTATTATAATTTTATAGGTTTTAATGAATTTTGACTAATAGTATTAAGGTGTATGTTAAGAGGTTTATGTTAAGAGGAATTATTAGAAAATATGTAGTTGACATTCCTCTTTAATTAAAACAACCTTAAAGCTTAATTGTTAAAATAAGTTAGATTTTATAGTAGTTAAACAACATTTTAAAGGGTTACAATTTTAGCATAATAATCATAATAATAATAATAATTATTATTATTATCATTATAATAATAATGGTAGTAGTATTATCATTACTAGTAGGAGTGGTTATGGTTTGAATCAATTCAATGATACGATAAGTCCTAATTAAATAAAAAGAAAAAATTTGGATTGATTTAAATTATAAAATTAAAAATTCAGTGCGTGTTTAGATTCTCATCTACAAACCTTAAACGTAGATCAGAGAAGTAATTATTTATTACTTTTGATGCGTTTTAACATAAAAAATTGTTAAAATATGAATCATCAACGAGAATCCAAACACGCACTCAATCAATTTGATTCAGTCAGATTTTGACCTGAAGCAAATTGATATATTTGATTAAATAAATATCATATATTCCTATTATTAAGTTTGGGTTGTGAAGTTTGAGCTTTGTGATGTTGACTTGACACCTCACAAATTCCGTTGAGTATGACACATTTAATTTTTCCTTTTGGGTACATAATGAGAAAAGAAACAGTAAAAAAGAAGCAAAAACTAACTAACATAACAAAACAGTAACTCCTAACCCCTCAAAAAGGGAACTCCAATCGAATCAATTAGAAACAGCCTCTCAAGCAATATAGGAGCCTTTGAGAAAACAACCATGTCTTCATCTAATGAACCCCTACTTAGATGACATATATAATTTTTTTAATTTAATGATGTTCGATTTTCTTAAATTTGTAATATTAAATTTTTAAGTTGGGTACTTTATAATGTTGACAGAAAAATTTGTATTATTGAATGTTTTAAGTTTGCATTTTGTAATGTTTGATGCTTCAAGTTTGCTAAATTCAATATTTTATATTTGTTAAATTTAATAAGTATTGTATTTAATAAAATATAATATTTTCTAATATAATTAAACTTAACTATATCATATATAGTTATCGATTTTGGATAGTAAAGTAGAATAGTCAATTCTAAAAGTGTTATTGTTAAATGACCTTTACTATAACTAATAAAGTCGAGGTACTTCGTGCCTCTATTAAAAATAAAATAAAAATAAAAATAAAATTATAAAAGTATGTTGATTTAATTAATATTATGATTAATTCATTAGTTTCAAGTTTTTAAATTTGATTAAAAAATAAATTTTTTTTTAAAAAAATAAAAAGATATAATGGTCAAAAAAAAGTAAAAATCAAAATGACTACCAAAAAGAGTATTCTCTTTATATATTAGTATATATATTATATATAAAATAAAAATTAATAATATATATTAAAAAAAATAACTTAAATTTATGCATTAATCATTTTTAATAATAAAAATTCACAGTTATTAAACCAAACATAGAATAAGAAGTCGAGGGAAAAAATTCTTATCCTTAAAGCATTATATTAATTTTTCTGAAACTATAATAATTAAAAATAAAGAAAAGTAAAAATAAATTTTATCTTAATTAAGCCCATCAAATTAAACCCAAAAAAAAAAGAGAAAGAAAAAACAAAGCATTTGGGCCTATTGGTTTAATTTTGCTAACTCTAATTTGTTTACTATAATCTTAAGGATCATGATATATACACTTCCTTTTTTTTAATAAGTACATCCCCTTTAAAAAAAAAAGAATTAAAATTTTAAAATATTCTTAATTTTTATTTATTTATTTATTTTTTTACTTTATATTCTTAACATTTAATTTAACACTTTTTTTTTACATATCTATTTTTCTTATTTTCACATGCACCCCCTTAATTTTTCTTCACCTCCATCTATTTTGACAGATAATTTTAATTTTTTTAATTTTACATTATTTTTTTCTCTCTTTTTCTTTCAGTTTTCTTACTAATTTTACTATCTGTATAGTACTCTAGAATAGTAAAAATGTCTTTTTTCATAACACTAAACTTAATGTTAAGGTTTTTGGAAGGGTGGAAAGAAAAGAAGTGTTGGAAGAAAAAATGTGTGTCTAATTTGATAGAAATTGTCGACGAAACTACACGTATCTACAATATTGTTGCCTACTAGTTCTATGATTGTGGTGCATGTGAAAAAGTGAAAGAGTTGAGAAAATAAGAAAGTAATATAAAAAATCAAAAGAACTAAAACTACTGACTGAAATAGGTGAGGAATTAGAGAAAGATAAGATGATATATGTGAAAACTATAAAAGAGAAAAAAAGATGTGTGTAAAAAGAAAAAATAGTGAATTGAAAAGTTAGAGATGTAAAATTAAAAATTTTAAAAATAAAAAAACTATAAATATTTTAGGATTATTTTTTTTTTAAATAAAAGAGGTGTACTGATAATAATAATAATAAATAAAAAAAATGTATATATAATTAGGCTAATCTTAGTACCCAATGGCTAGTGTCCAACCCCCTCCCCCCCTGAATTATCAGATAGTCATCAAAGGAGAAGATAAAGCTGCCATAAAAGACATATATAGCAGAAACCCTGAATGAAAAATCAAATTAAATGTAAGATCAAAATTATATATTTTTAAAAATAGAATGATTAAATATTTTTATTTTAAAATAGAGGAATTAAAAATATAATTTAGTCTTTATTTTTTTTAATTCTTTCATTAAAAATAAAATTTTATTTCTTTTTTATTACTTCCTCAAGAGATTTCCATTTCTCTTTATTTATTTTCGTCTTCCCCTCCAAAATATTTTCAATCTCTTTTCCTCAAAATCCACATTCCCTTGTTCTAAAAAATTCTCGTAACTTTCTTTTCTAAAATATAACATTTAGAATAATTTTATTATTGATATTTATACTATAATTTTTTTAATCACAATTTTATAAATATATGGAATTGATTTTGAATTTTTTAAATTTATGATTCTTAATTTATAATCATGGTTATATATATATATATATATATATATATATATATATATATATATATATATAATTGATATCAAACTAAGATTAGGTGAAAGATGACTACTATTTTTTTTTATTATTGTGATATTTAATGTGAATGTCATTTTTAAAAAAAATTTAGTTACTTTAATTTTTTTTTTTATTTCTAATAAAGGTTTAACTTGTCATTTTATTTAAAATGAGACCAACTTATTAGTGCTTAAGTAATAATACATCTAAAATACTTTAAAATTGTATAAATATTTCTCAACATTTATATCCAAATATAACAATTTATTAAACAATGAGAGTTCAAATGACACCGGTGTAACTTTTATTAAGTATTACATCATTCAATACTTTTATATTAAATGTGAATTTTGTAAATCAAACCATTGAATTATAATTTCATATCTCTTTATATGTTTATACCAAATTTTATTAAAATTAAACAATAACTTAAAGGTAATCAAAATGTTCATATTTTATTATATTTTGAAATGTATATATTACGTCAATTTTTTTTTATAAGAATGAAGTATCAAATCATCTTGGATTAATATAAAATTTTGTATATATATGATATAAGAGTAAAAAACTTTCAATCTAATAGTTGAATTTATAAAATTCACATTTAATATAAAGTTATTGAACGGTGTAATACTTAATAAAAGTTATACCAGTATTATTTGAATCCTTCTCTTATTAAATAGGATCTTAATTAATTATTTACCTAAAACCACCCATTGATGTGAAAATTTTCGCGCACGTGTTTATAGAGGAGAGATTGACTTATTTAAGGGGGCGTTTGATGCAGGAATTTTTTTTTTTTATACACAGAAATCATGATTCCTATGAATAGTTAAAATATGTTTGATTATTCATACATGATTCCCAATAATTAAAGATTTTCATGTTTGATTACAATAGTACATTCTTTGGCTTATAAATATTTTTTTACAAAAATATCCTTTATTAAAATAAACTCATCATATATATTTATTTACTTAAATCTTATTATAAATATGATATTAAATTATTTTAAAAAGTTGAAAAACTAAAATTATTTAAATACAAAATTCAACAAAAAAAATAAAAAAAAATACTACATTATAATAAAGAAGAATAAAAATATATTATTTTATTTCATTCAAATAAAAAAAATAAAAAAGTGTTAACAAATATCATTAAAGTGTAGAAATAAAATAGATTTTAATAATATTATTAAAATTGATAAGATTAAGAAACAATGAGATATAAGAAAGAGAAAGAAATGGAGATATGGGAGGGAGGGAGAGAAGGGAAGGGGAGAGCGAGAGAGAGAGAGAGAGGAGAGGAGAGAGAGAGAGAGAGGAGAGGAGAGAGAGAGAGAGAGAGAGATGAGAGAGGAGAGAGAGAGAGAGGAGAGAGAGAGAGAGAGAGAGAGAGAGAGAGAGAGAGAGAGAGAGAGAGAGAGAGGAAGAGAGAGAGAGAGAGAGAGAGAGAGAGAGAGAGAGAGAGAGAGAGAGAGAGAGAGAGAGAGAGAGAGAGAGGAGAGAGAGAGAGAGAGGAGAGAGAGAGAGAGAGAGAGGGACAGAGAGTGAGAAAGAGAAATAGAAAGAGAGAAAGGGAGAGGGAGAGAGAGAGGGAGAGAGGAAATGGAAAGGGAGAGTAAGGGTGAGAGTGACGAAAAGAGAAAGGGAAAGAAAAATAGAAGGATAGAAAGATATTTTTTTTTGTTTTAAAAAAGGATATTGTGGTCTTTTTATATACATTAAAACTTTTTCCCACTAATTCGAAAAAGTTGGATTCTCACCTCTTTTATGAGAATGATTTTGTTGGAAAGTAAGATAAAAATAATTATCGGGGAAACTATAATTCTGCAAATCTCTCTTTTTATTTTTTAAAATAGCTACCAAATATGAAAAACTAAGATTCCCGGGCGTTCCTTAAAATGTAAAAATATTCCGCATATCAAACGTCTCTTAAGAGTAAGTTTACTTACACTTACTCCGCTCAATAACTTATATTATACATCAAATTTTAATGATCAAAGTATTAAATCAAAAGTTTTTAATGAATACATCAATTTTGTAAATTTTTAAAAATTTTAAAAATTATTTAATATTGCGTCTCATCAATTATTGATGGATAATTATAAAAATAATTTATACATCAATATGAATTTATATAACAAAGTATCATATAATTTTTAAACTTCTTAAGAATTTACAGATTTGATTTATAAATTTAAAATTTTTATACTTAATAATTCAATCATTAAAATTTGATATAGAATATAAGTTATTGAGTAAAATAATAAAATAATTTAGTGGCTTTTATATATATATATATATATATAAAATGTGAAGTTATTCATCAATGTAATGCTCCAATACTTTAGTTTAATGAGAGTGCGAATTGTGAACGTGGTCAATGCGATACAATTGCAAAAAGTGGCTCCATAACAAGCAACCTTATAATAGAATTTGCATGCATTAATCAGTCTACTCAATTTCACTATTCAATTTAGGCACATCAATTAATCACAAAGCAGTGATTTACTTTTTCTTTATTAAAGTTGTCTTTTTTGCTTCATTCCAAATTCCGTGGCTGCTCTTGATTGACTCAGTTGCATTCACATCAAATCATGCATAACATAATCCCATCATGCAAAGTAAATTATTTACAAGTTACAACCATCTTTTTGAATGGATGGCAAATAAACTTGTATATATGAGTAATCCTCGAATTGGTCCTGATTTTGATGAAAAATATTTAATTTGACTAAGTATGGATACGGATAAAACTCGATAAATTAAACTGGGTACGGTACATACCCGCCTCGTATCCGTACCCGTACCCGTACCCCGATTTAATTATATTAAAAAATTTAATATTTTATTATGTGTAATTATTTATATAATGTGAAATATTTTATAGTTATATAATTATTAAGAAATCTCTTGATTAAAATATGAGATAAAGGAATAATCTAATTATAATTATAATACAATAGAAAAAATAATTTAAAAATATTGTATTTTTTTTGCAAAAAAAAAGAATAATTTTTTACGAGTATGAGTACGGGTACAAGTATACCCGATACCTGACGGAGACGGGGATGAAGATGAAAATCACATACCCGACAGATACAGATACGGATACGGGGATGAGTTTGTGTTGCAAGGACAGGATGGGTATCATAAAACCCGTACCCGACCCGCCCGGTTGCCATCCCTACCTCTGTGTAATAATTCAATAAAATTATCTCTTCTCAATATAAAAATTGTCTCACATCTACCAAACGCTTCCTTCTTTGTACATATTCATTCCGAGATAAAAGATAATAACATAGTTGAAGTTTTTTAACCCCTTTTATCACCCAATAGAAAATAAAAAAATGTCTTGACATCAAAATGGCAAATATATTATCACACATAACGACCAACTTGATCGCAACCTTTTATTATTAGCCTCAAGATTAATTGCTATTTCATCGTGACTTGGTAAAACATTAATGACACACGTACATATAGATTTTTCTTCTTGTCATGGAACACTAATTTTTCATCGACACAAATGGGAACAAAGATCAAGTGGGAAAGTTGAATATTTGGAACATAATATGGTAAAATGATGTGAAATAGAAATTCGAAAAGAGATAGGATCACGTCGGCAAGAACGCGTAGTTGTCAAAGAACACGAGCTGTAAAATAAAAGTTGAGTCACGTGTTCAAAAGTCAAAGTTCCCTTATTTATACACTTATCCTCATTTTCTCTCTCTTTATTAAAAACTCTTGAACTCTGGACAACTTACACAACTTTCTAGCCGTTGTAATTAAACGTAAATGACTAGGCAGAGAAATTCTCCCACATGATAAGGTAAGTAGAAAAAAAAAAAACCCTGAATTCTTTCTATTGCAAATTAAGCTCGTGCTTAAATTAATTTCCATATTTCATATTTGTCAACTAGAGTAGTTTTTAGTTGATTCATCGTGGCTTTTGCAAATGCAAATTCTTGCAGTACTATGGAGTTATCTTGAGGTTATTGATTGTTTGCAAGATATGCAACCTGTTTGTTATTTCAACTAGTTTTATGAGCAATGCTTGATATACTTAGATTTAAATTGTTTTTGTTTACTTAAGAAGAATATATAGAGAGATTCATATTATAACATAATTCAGAAAATTTTCAATGCATTGTATCAAATATAGAAAGTGGTTATTGATAACATATGGAGATTCATCAAAGCTGTTTTTAATGGCATCTAAAAGTAGTGATCGCATAAACGATATGATCCGAATTCATGCTCAAATGCATGACTGAGTACATGACAGTGTTCAATATGGCAATTCAAATGTTTTGGTTAATGGGATTTTTTTTTTAAAAGAAGAAACAAGATTATTTCCTTAAATATGATTGTTTTCAAACATGGCATTAGTTTCATGGTCTAGCTTCCACAAAACTGAGATTGGAGATTTACTTCAAACCATGTTTCTAGGTGAAAGCAGGATTTGGAACATCAACATCGGACACAGGAAAGGAAAAGGGAAAATATCAAAACGCATTACACATGGCTTTCACTTGATGAAGGGAAAATCAGGGCATCCAATGGAAGATTATTTAGTTTCGGAATTTAAGCAAGAAAAGGATAGAGAATTAGGCTTGTTTGCTATATTTGATGGCCACTTGGGCCACGATGTTGCAAGCTATTTGCAGAACCACCTTTTACAAAACATCTTGAAACAGGTAAGATGACTTTCCTATTACTTCATTAGGGCATGTTCTTTAAGGCTCTATTTGGATCAAAGAGGGATTGGAATGTATTAAAAATTTGTTTGGTTAACAAGAACTGAAATACTTTAACAAAGAGATAGTCAAGTAGCTGCTCTTTTCCTGTGTAGTTCATAAGGGGGAGGAGAGGATTTTAAAAACTATATTTACTTTTGTATTATTGTAATTTTAAATTTGAAAACACAAATAAGAATATTTTATATATTATACTAAAAATGTAATATAATATATTTATGTTTGGTGCAAGCAGCATGACTTTTGGAGTGAGACAGAGAGCGCAGTGAAGAGAGCTTATCTTGAAACAGATGAAAATATATTGGAACAAGCACTTGAGTTAGGGAGAGGAGGGTCAACAGCTGTAACTGCAATACTGATTGATGGCCATAAGCTTGTAGTAGCAAATGTTGGAGACTCAAGAGCTGTTATTTGTGAGAATGGAAAAGCCAGACAACTATCCATAGATCATGAGCCAAGCAAGGAAAAAAAATCTATTGAGAGGCGTGGTGGTTTTGTATCAAAAATTCCAGGTAAACCACACCCTTTGGTTTTTCAGGTGTTAAAACACACAAAATACAACATGTGCATGTGTTATAATGTTGGATTTAGGTACTTATTCAACATTTTCTTAATTTTATAGGCTAATAATGCTCCCCACTTTCAAGATCAAAGCAACCGTTTTCTCTTATTTCTATGTTTGATTGTGAAGTTTATTATTTTCATAAACTTCCATGTGAAGCTTACTTAAAGAAATTAAAATGAATTCATGTTATAAGTGATTTTTACATGTTCAAATAAGTTCTTTTCCAAATGCTTTAGTCTTAAGAATCATTTGATTTTCAGGGTTTCTGCAACATAGTTAGAAGGACATGCTTTGAAAATATATTATATAACCTATTATACATTCATTTTGATGGTTTATTAGAATTGGATGAGAAATTATGAACAAAATTAAGTTGGTAATATGGAATATCTGAATTTCTGTTTCTACAGGAGATGTCCCTCGAGTAGATGGACAATTGGCAGTAGCAAGAGCTTTTGGTGATAGGAGCCTGAAGATGCATCTTAGTTCAGAACCTGATGTGTTTGTAGAGGAAGTAGATCAACATACAGAGTTTCTTATTCTGGCTAGTGATGGAATATGGAAGGTTAACTTTTTTTTTCATCATTTTTTTTTCTTTTCACATCATTATATTATATTTTTTGGTAGTGTTTTTAAATTTATCTATAATTAAAAGCCACCGTAGTTAAAAAAGAATCTTAAATTTAGATTTATAATTTCTTTAGTTTAAAAGTTATTTCTTAGTTGAAATATTTTGTATAGTGCATTCTTAAATCTTGAGATTTGAATGGAAAAGAATAATAAAAGTCAACCGCTCATTTTTTTCTACAAGAACGAATTTATTTCATTTCAACCATAATGAAATAAGCAATAGGTTTGACTATAACCAAAGACATGTGACTAGCATAGATTTGCTAACAAGTCTCTAAAAACATTAATTAAGAAATTAAAAATAAAAAGTTTCAAAAGATGAAAATAAAATTAATACTTTATGCATATTGTAAAATGGTTTTATAGATATTGTGAAGTACCTTAAAAAAATATTATTTCTTTTTTAAATTGTCTTATAATAAGAAATAGAGGGGAGGTATTTTTTTCCTTAAAATTTTGTTTATCCTAATTTTTCCTTTATAGATGATACAAGCTTAGAATATGCATGCATGTTCAAACATTCCTTGATAAGTTTAGGAGACATTACTAAATAGAAAAGTTAGTAGGGAGTTGTGGGAATTTAGCAATTTATCAAATCTCATTGATGGAGCTTTGCATTTTCTACTTTTATGTAGTAAATAGTAATCCCCTTATTATAACTAACAAAAATTTTGCCATGATATTTACAGGTTATGTCAAACCAAGAAGCAGTGGATTCTACTAGACAAATAAAGGATGCTCAAGCTGCAGCAAAACACTTGATAGAAGAGGCCGTTTCCAAGAAAAGTAAAGATGACATATCTTGCATAGTTGTGAGGTTCCAATGACATGCTTATGGATAAACATAGCAACATTTTCCCAAGTGAAGAAGGCCCTAGCCAATAGATATTTCAAATGATGTGTATCTTAGATGAACTTCATGGTCTTTTTTCTAAGTTAAGTGCTTGTAGAAATTCACAAGCACTCATTGCATGTATAAATGATCAAATCATAACTTTTACTGTTTTTGGTGAGAATTATTAAATTGCTTGTGTGTACATGAATAATAGTAGTCAACACAATATTTCAAGTGGTTCTATAACATTTGCTTGAAATTTCTTGTCCATCATTTTCTCAAGTATTTCTTCTCATTTGGTAAATAAAAAAATTGAACTCAATGTCTACTTTAATATTATGTTTTTCCATATACATTGGTTTTTAACATTTAACCCAAAATCACATAATTAAGTAATCTAAGATCCTTTCATTCGGGTCATATGTCCATGGATTTATTATCCGATTTATTGGTATTTCTTGTTTACTTATATCATATCTTTATTTTAGTTTTTATTTTTTCTAGTATAGGTCTAGATAATGAAAAGTAGCAAGTTATTAATAGTTTTTTTTTATATTAAATATATAACTTATATTAAGAGCTATTTTAGTTTACTTTAATGGTTGAACTAAAAAATAAGTCAAGTCTCACACTAAACATAGCAATTATACACTAACACTATTTGTCAATTTTTTACTCATTTCAATCTTATAGTTTTCCTTTTGTTATTTGGAAAAAGAAATGAGAATAAGATGAGACAAATTGAGCATATAATGAAAAGTCTGACTGTTTAGCATTTTAGAATATTTATTAGTGATTAAAGAACACTACTGAGTTAGTGTATGAATTACTTTAATTTTTCCACAAGTATCAAAATGACTTGTTATTATCCATAAAAATATATTATATATTAATTTAAATTAATAAAATAAAATATCAAATATTATTCATAAAAAAATATATACTATACATATTATATGAAAAGTAATAAACTTAATTTACTCAATAATTTACATTTTAAATCAAAATTTAATGATTCAACTGTTAAATTAAAAATTTTTAATATATAAACTAGTATGCAAATAATCCTTTGATTCCCAAATGACATTTATATATAAATATTCTTGAAAATATTTATAATAAATAAAATAAATTTTCAAGATTCTCATAATCATGATTTTTAATGTACTTATGAATTTTAGACATGAAAAAAAAATATTATATACCAAATGCCTCCTTAATTTATCCTTTGGTATCAAGTACATGTATTATTTATGATGACAAATTTACTCAAATTGAATAAAGATGTTAATTGGCAAAACTCTTCCCATTTATGACATACATTTTCAAGTCTTGATCTCAATATTATTGATTAAATTAAAAAACAAAATCATATCAGATAATATATGCACATGAAAGTATGTACCTTTAGTTTATGAAACTTATTACACATAAATTTTATTCGAGAAATTGTATAAAGACAAAATTTTCATCTATTTAATGTCAGAAAATTATGAAAAGTTGTATTAAAAATTATGAAAGTTATGTTATCTATCAGTTTCACTTATAATTAATATTTTGATTGATCACTAAGATATTTTTTATTAATAATATTTTTTTATTCACAAGGTTTAAATATGGGACTTTATTTAAAGAAATAAAGTCTAGTATCACTCAAACTAATGACTTGTTAGTATGAACGTAATTTTTAAATATTAATTAATTAAATGAGAAATAATTAAATAAAAAATGATAAATTTCAAAATTAATTTTAAAAAAATAAATTTCAAATTATTGATAAATTTAATATCACTCTCATAATGAGCATAAAAACTAATAAATAGATGAAAAAAGTAATACTTTTATAAAATTAGTCTCATTATTAATATTTCTTTCTATAAAAAAAATGAAACACAACAACAACTTTCTAAAAAGAAATATTAGGGATATAACTGGAAAAAAAATTAATATTACATTAAAAGTTTAAAATAACATTTATTTTAGAACTCATTTTTTCTCATTACACAACATTTATCATGAGATAAAGAGAGTATACATATTTAAAAAAGTCTGATATATAGGATTTATAGTAACTATTTTAAAGATAAATTACATTTTCAGTCTAGTGATCTCTATAATATTCAATTTGTAATTTTGATCTTTCAAATTTTAATTCTATAATTTTTATCTTCTAATTTTATAAAATTTGTGGTTCTTATCTAATGCTCATTCATTTACTTATAAAATTGTAACATTAATTTTAATTTTACCATATTTTCATCATTTTACTACTTTTATTATATGAAAATAAGAATTAAAAATATAACTTAACTTAAATATTATTTATTATAACATTTGGGACACCTTCTACTCCAACATATATATATATATATATATATATATATATAATAATAATAAAAAGAAATATTTTATTGGATAAAAAAAATATTTAAAATTGAAATGACAATTCCAATAATCATGTGAGTAGAGAATTCACATTCATGTACTTAATCTAAATAACAAATAAAATTACAAAGAATAAAAATTGAATTTTCCAGAATATATACTTTAATAAAACATAAACAACATCATATTCTAATTCTATCTATGTCCCGATGTCACATGTCCTATCAGAGCAAAATCTCACATAAAAGCATAAGCTCCATCGTCCACATCCTCAATCTCATGCTGCAGATGGTCTCCTGTATATTAAACAAGAGAAACAACACAAAAGAAGGGAGTGAAAAACATCTCACTCTGGCTCACGGTGTAGGAACGCACACCGGATAGCCAAACACAAACAATACAGTTACCTCATAGATCAATCAACAACAATAGCTTATCCAATCATCCAAGTCATACAAATAGTAATTTATCATCATTTAATAATAAGAATGCACATGCATGGACACAGACTTCACATTATCATGCATGTGGCGCAAGTAAAACATCACATAGCATATTGCCGCTAGCAATACACGAAGAGTAGTCTAGGAGTACATGCCAGGTCACATCCTCTGCGCACTCTCACTAGAAGGATATACTACCAGAGTCTCGTTGGGATAGCTAAGCCGCGCAAGATACATCCCATGCACACAATGGGCGAGACTGAGACTTCCAAACCAAGCTATCCCCAAGGACTAATCCCCAAAGCTTTTACACTAGGGGGCATTCTCTGGCGGTGTATTCCATATCGTACCCTTAAAACATTTATGCAAATGATGCATGTCAATCAAGACTCTATGCATTCTCATATCACATTGTCATTTCCCATGGTCATATCGCATCATCACATTTCGTCATTACATTTCATCATCACATTTCATTATCACATTTCATTCACAATCTTCATATAGCACTTTATTCCGTATTAAAACTCATCTATTTGCATAATTAAATACACATTTATACATCTTATACAGCAAGGAGTACAACAAAACAATCAGAAGGTAAAACAGAAATATTCTTATTTTGCCTGCTGCTTATAGGGTTCTCTCAAGAACCCATAGAACATTCCAATTTATGCAATAAATATTTAAAATAAGACAATTCACGTATATAATTATTATCACAATTAATTTACTCATACTGGCACCAATGCACTCCCTTAGGGCCGGGTTTCCCGTAGGAACCCATAGGAGTACCAAATTCCACAATCATAGCCTAAACAAAGTTTCTATTCATACACACATTAATTAACTAATTGAAACATACAAGAAAAATATGACATACTACAAACACAGGATTGGGGGCCAATCCCACTACCCATCATACAATCCCCACTGTCTCTTATATTTATTCTCATTTAAATACTCTCCTCTTATAATAGGCGGATTGCATTATCTAAATGTGCAAAAGTCTCTTTTATTTTTTGTTATGTCAAATGAACAATTTATTATTTAAAAAATAGTAACTGAATATCAAAATGAAATATATATTTTATCTTTATAAACTTATACATGCACACACACATATATAGTGTTGACTCTGAGTTTTTTGGTATCCCGAGAAAAGTGAAAAAGTAATATCCTTATAAATATTTGAATATTACTTGAGACTTCAATTCCCAAGCTTAAAAGTGTAAATATACAAATAATTAAATATAATTACATAAAAATGACTAAACATATAATATACTTGTAGGAGACTGAGTTATCATATGATACCATTATCCAATTGAAAAATTGATTAATTATAGTGACACATCACAAAGAAATTTGTGATGGATAGATGAAACTCCATAAATTGATTGAAATAAGATGGATCATAATTTAAAAAATAGAAAGAAAATCAAATAAATTATAGATAAAAGAAAAAGAGAAAAAAAAATAAAGACAACTCTTATTTATTATTTTTCATTAACACATTTTAAAGTTCACACCAAAAAAAAAAATCAACAACATATCACACTTTTTTCTTTATATCTAATATTATCAATATATTTTTTTAAAAAAATATTGGCAAATTTTTGTTGACTAGTAGAATAGTTAATTTTTCATAATAATTATGGTTTGTCTAATAAATTTTTAATAATTTAATTAAATAATTTTTTAATTATATAAACTAAATAATATTTTTTTTGTGCCCTCTAATAATGAGACCATGAGCAATCATCCTACTAACTTGTGTTGTCACTATACATATATACTAAATTATATATTTAACTTTTTATCTTATTTTTTATATTTATTTTAATTTTTATTCATTAAAATATTTATTTTAGTCTTTTATATTTTATATTTGAATTAGTTTGTTCCCTTTGAATAATGATTATTTTCAATTTTATAACATGATTTTTAATCAATTTTTTACTAATTTAAAATGTAAAATTTATAGCATTAGATTCACTTATATGAAAACTATGAAATGTAATTGACATTTAAATCCAAAAAAACTATAAACAAAGTGAAAATCATGTGAAAAATGTATTTTATGAACAACTAGAAAATAATTTAAAATTAGATCTTTTTAAATCTTTGATTTTAAATATCCATGGTTTGAAATAAGTTTCAACTCTTGAATCCGTTAAAAAAAGATTCAAAATAACTAAATTGACCTAAATTTAATAAATAAAAGACCAAAATGAAACTCAAAAATAAAATAAAGGATCAAAAGTATAATTCAATATATACATACATATACATGTGTGTGTGCGCTCACTTACTTCAAGAGTAAGTTTTAGTAGATTTTATTCACTCAATAACTTATTATTTACATTAAATTTTAACGATTCAATCATTAAATTAAAAGTTTTTAATTTAAAAATTATTAGATACTTCGTTTCATTAATTTAAATCAATAGATATTTATAAAAATATGTTATACGTTAATTTAAATTTATATAATGAAGTATCATATACTTTTTAAACTTTTTAAAAATTTGTAGACTTGATTTATATATTAAGAAGTTATAATTTGTAAACTTGATTTATATATTAAAAATTTATAATTTGATTTAGTTTAATTTTTTTATTTTTAATTTTTTTTATTTAAAATTAACTAAAAATATGTAATATGATGTTAGTTGTTTCAAACAATACATCAAAAATAAAACTAAAAGTGTACAATACTAAAATATTTTGATCATTTAATATATTTAATATTAATTCTTATCTTATTATTTTAGTAAAAATATTTTTTTAATACAATTTTAGTTATCATATTCAATATTTTTTTCATCTACATATACATATATATATATATATATATATATATATATATATATTTATTTATTTATTTATTTATTCTGTCACTTAATATTCTTGCGAATACTATAAATAATTTATAATTTTATTCTAAAATTCAGTTTTATATTTTACAATTTCATAAAATAATTTTTAAATATTATAACATATATTTAAAGAAAATATTTTTTAATAGCTTACAATTTTAAAAATAATTTTATATTATGTGTCAATTTTGTATACATGTATTATGAATTTGAAAAAACATATATTTACAAATTAGTACAATTTGATTCAATTTGAAGTGGTTTCATATTTCAATTCAAAAATCAAATCAAATTGTGCAATTTAAAAAAAAGAATTGAAACAAACCACAAATTTACAGCTTTTCATCGATTTTTTTTTTAATTTTTATCAATTTGCTATTTTTTGTTTGGATTAGTTCAATTTTAAACACTCTTATTTATTTCCATCCCTGTACTTGACCGAACAAAACTATTAACTCATTTCATTCTCTTGTTTTTTCTACTTCAAAATCTCTCCTCTCTTTTTTATTAGAAAAAAATTCAAGTTTCATATCAACTAGAAATAAAATAATTAAAGAATATATAAGTGGAAAACAATCTTCACCTTACAAATACCAAGCTTAATAGTGCTAGATATGAGGAGATGTATTGTAAAACACTAAACTTTCACATCTTTAAAAAATGGTCACCTATCCTAGATCATTAAAAAGGGTCACCCACTATTTACTCACATACCAAACTCAATAAAGATACTTACAAACCAATTTTATAGGTTAAGCTAGGCTCAAATCTACTATTTTAAGATGATATCAGAACTATCCTAGATCTTTAAAAAAAAGTCACCTATCTTAAATCATTAAAAAGGGTTATCCACCATTTATTAATGTAACAAAATCAATAGTGCTGGACATGAAAGAGTGTATTGGGAAACACTCAAGTTTCACATCGACTAGAGATAAGATAATTAAAAAATATATAAATAGAGAACAATCCTCACACTAACATAATATAAGAACTATCCTAAATTATTTATAAAAAAAAAGTCACCTATCATAGATTATTAAAAAGGGTCACTCACCATTTATCTACGTTCCAAGTTAATTTTGTAAGATTGAATTAGACTCAAATTCACTATTCTAAAAGGGGGTGTATTGGTTTAGGATTTCATAGGATTTTAAAAGACTTTTTTTGAGTAAAAAAGTCCGTTGGTATTCAATTAAGATTTTACGTCACTTAAAAATAATCCAGATTCAATCTGGATCTTCAAGATTATTTAAGTAGTCTATTAAAATCTATTGGTATTCATTTGAGATTTTTTACAACTTAAAAACAATCTATTAGTATTCAAAAATATAAGAATTTTAACGGATTGTTATGTTAGAGGGATTTTGAAGGACTTTTTAGTGTTATCTATAAATACCAAATTCATAAAACAATTCCATCCAAACCCATCAAAATTTGGAGGATTGTTTAAAGCAACTTTTCAAGTGTTTCAAGAATTTCCAAGTGAATTTTTCATTTTTTTTTCTCTATGTTTTTGTCTTCTCCATTTTTTCTCTGCTAATAATATTGCACTATTGTTCATTGCTCATATATAATACTATAGTATTGTTCCCATTCCATTCTCCTATTTTGTGAAACTCTGATATGTAAATGACAGTATCATTGACTTGCTCTATTTTTCTCTTCGTTCTCTTTAATTGACTTGCTCTATTTTATTCTATTTAGTTTAATTTTTTCCTTTATATAACACAAAAAATGCTTGAAATTTCAACTTTTAAATGATAATTTTTTTATAACACATGTCAAGAAAAGGGAAAGGTGAAAGAAGAAATTGATGTCATGATCTCTACAATATATATATATATATATATATATATATATATATATATATATATATATGTATATGTAAGATGAATTTGAGTTAGGGCTTTTGTGAGAATGAGATGAAAATGGATCTTAGTTAGAGAAAAACCCTCTCAGCATAAAAACTGCGATCTCTCTCCTTTCCTTGAGTTTGTTACTCTTAACCCTCCTCCTTTTATGACTCAATAATTATTTTATTTTTTTTACTATGATTTTTTTTTAATTTTTATATTGTGAAATTAGGATTTTTTTATATTTTAAAAAAAGGAAATTAACATAAGACATTGCAATATCTAATTTTTTAGGATTTAGGTTTATGCCTCCATTAACTTATTTTTAAAAAATAAAATATTGTTAAAATATTTGTTAGAATAATTTACATTTATAAATATTGTTAAAAAATTATCATATAATATATAACTAAAATACTAATATATATATATATATATATATATATATATATATATATTTTTTTTTTTCTCTGTATCTAAACACTTCTATTTATATAAAAAAAATATATATATCTAAATATTTTCTCAATGTCGAATATACTGATTGTTTTATATAAAAAATTATCTTATGTTTCTATATTTTCATTTTTACATATTTTTTTATAATGGCTAAGGTATTTGATCCTTCATCTTCAACATTACTAGTTAATAAAGATCATACTTTTGAGCTTATTATTCAAACTCAAGAGCAAGAGCGAGAAACGTTAATGCTTGGAGGACTAGTATAGCTATGGATATATGAGTGAATGTTATTTAAGAGGATATGATATTATGAAGAATTATTATTATTATTATTATTATTATTATTATTTATCTAGATATTGTTATTTTTTTTATTATTTTTGTCTTTGACTCTTTTTAAATTTGAATGTATGAAAAAAAATTGAAATCTTATCATATGTCAAAAATCCACAAAAATTTTACAAAATTTACAAAGTCCCGTAAAATCCATTAAAATTCTGATTTAAAAATCTTGCAGAATCCATTAAAATTCTGATTTAAAATCTTGCAGAATCTTACAAAGTCATAAAAATTTTGTAAAGTCTTTTAAAATCCGCATAATCTAAGATTGTCCTAAAATCAAAAATACTTTAAATTACTTCATTAAATTTTAAGAGATAAAACAATGCATTTAATTCGATTTCTCTCTCTTCACTTAACATTAGGTTCGTGAATAACTATGCCTTTATAATATTTATATTTAACTATTAATTGCTTGAATTAATATATATGGAAAATAACCCCCAAACATTTCCTTAAATACTTTTACTAGGGTCATTAATTTCATTTAATGAACACCTTGATAGTCAAAAGAAAATGCAATTAAATGAAAAGAAACTACCTTTTGGCTATTTAGTCAAACTAAGGATTACCCAATGTGAAAGCTCTCTGTACACGGTACACTCCTCATGTCATCTAGAATTTTCTTGATGAGTCCACGTGTGATGATGCCAACGTAACACAACAAAGGCATCATGAAAATTTTGGCATAGCATATTTCACCAAACCAATTGTGACACTGCCACATACCCTCTTTTGCATGATCATATCAAATGTTATGCAGCCACGCCATATAACCCTTCTTTATTTTCTCTCTCATGAAGACATTAAACACTATATAACTCACCTCTTCTTTCACTCTACCAATATCCCATCATCACTCTTATTCACTTAACCAAAAATATGAGTAGTGTTTGTCCAGAACACAAATTCCAACTCCAACTTCTCTCCCTAGAGAAATACAATAGGGACAATGACACCCCACCAAGGAAGCTCCTCACCCAGCGCGCCACCGTGTACGACGGTGGCCACTATGACTATGACTATGACTCTGATGATGACTCCGGCGACCCCTACGCCTCCGACGAATTCCGTATGTATGAATTCAAGGTCCGGCTGTGTATGCGCAGCCGGAGTCATGACTGGACAGACTGTCCCTTTCAGCATCCCGGCGAGAAGGCACGTCGCCGTGATCCTCGCCGGTATCACTACTCAGGGTCAGTCTGTCCAGAGTTTCGCCGCGGCAATTGCAGCCGCGGCGATGCATGTGAATTTTCTCATGGAGTGTTTGAGTCCTGGCTGCACCCTGATAGGTATAGAACCGAGGCTTGCAAAGATGGCAAGAATTGCAAGCGAAAAGTTTGCTTCTTCGCTCACACCCCTCGCCAACTTAGGGTTTTGCCTCTAGACAATGACAACAACATCCGCAACCAAAAGTGTTCAATTATGACCCCTCATAGTAATAACAACAATAACCATGGTTGTCTGTTTTGTCAATGCTCTTCTTCTACATGCTCACCAACCTCTACCTTGTTTGGTGTGTCTCATTTTTCTCCTGCTTTGTCACCTTCCTCGCCTTCTTCCCCTACTAGGTTTGAGACTGATGACCCTCATGAAAGTGTTGTGAAGGATGTGTTGTATGATATTGTGTCTTCCATGGATGGTTTGAATTTCGGTGAGGCTTCACCCGTGTCTGCTTCAAAGCCTCGCAATTTGTCTTGGCTTAATGTTTCTGAGCTTGATGTTTCTGAGAATCAGCAACAGTTCATTTTTTCACCAACCATCACTGCTGGTGGAAGGTTTTCCAACAATGGGAATGGGAGGTATCTGAGGGAAGAAAGTGGGGTTGTTGCAGATGATGTCATTGCCCCAGATCTCGCGTGGGTTAATGACTTGCTGAGGTAGATTGTTATGCATTGAAGATGGTGATAGAAGTGGTCATGCTGGAAATTGTGACGAGGATTCAACAAGTGTACATACATGTGGCAGCAAGAAACTTATTCTTGGCTTCTATTGTTACATGTTAAATTGTTAATTATTGTTTTAAGTTTATTGCTTTCTAAATTTGTTTAAGGTTGTCTAAATAGGTAATTCTGTAATTTTTATGTTCATTAGTTAGATTTATATTTTGCTTTGTGTAGAAAGGGAAATCCATTCATTCAATGGGATGTTGAACTTTTCTTTTCTGTTTTGGACATTTTGTTAATTTTGTATATCCTCTTGCTATTGTGATAATTCTAAATTATGTGCGTTAAGGTCATTTGTGGGTTGTGAACTCGAGATTTAGATGTTTTGTGATTTTGCTAGTCCTTCATATTAAAGCAAATTCAGCAATTTTTTACACATGGCACGCATGCAATAATGTTTATTGAGACTAAATTTAAGATATATTGAGACTAAAATTAAGATAAAATTCTCGGAAATTTTGTTATATTCGGCAATCTATTTCTTTACTTGTCATATATAATTCACTCTTCACAGTGTGTTCCGATGATTTTAGAAATTCAACCAATTTGAAATATATTTTACTCAGAATTATTTTGATTTTAATTTTTATTATTTTTTAAAAATTTAAATTTCCTAAGTTTTAAATTTTAAATTTTTACTTAAAATAAAATAATTTATTTTTCATCATATTTAAAATTATATATATATATATATATATATATATTAAAATTTAAGATTAAATTTTATTAAAATAAATATTAGTTAATTTTTGAATATTTAATAATTTTAAAAATTATTATTTGATAATATTTAATAATTTAAAAATATTTTTAAATATTTAATTTATATAGGGGAGATAAAAAAGAAAAATACGAGAATTTTTAAATTTTTATTTTTAAAAGAATTTAAATTTTTTTATAAATATTAAAATTTTAAATTCTCTATAAATTTTTTATTTAAACAAAATATTTCATTTTAAAACATTTAAAAAAAATTTAAAATAATAAATTATTCTGTTTAAATTATCCAAAAAAAGGAAATTTTTTTTGAATCACGAGGCCTCCTAACTTATGAATTAAAATAAAAGGAACTCATACAACAATTTTTTTTTTCTCTCCAATAAATGATTTGATTTTAGATTTTTTTTTTAAACTAAATTTTACATTTTTCTTTGATTTGTATAATTTGTGTAGCTTTTTTATTTTTTTCCTTAATTCATCTTTTCATTACGTTGTTTATCTTACATGTCTTTTTCTTTTCTTTTATCTCGTACAAATAAATAAAATCTTCTCCATTATTAAAAGGGAAATTGTTTTTAAAATGAAATCCTCTCCACCCAAGGAATAGAAGAAAAACCTTTATTGTTGTCTTACATTAGCATTTTACTTCAAATTTTAATAACATTTTTTATTTTTTAAATCACACAACTTATTTTATGCTTTTTGACTTCTCTTTTACTATGTAAGAATGTACGTTGCTTAGAAATTACTTTATATATTGTGATTATGGAAAATGAACTTTTTTTTTTATTTGGGAATCAAAACTAATATAAGTTTAAATATTCAGAAGATTCGGTCCAAACTTGCACGAACAATAATCATAAAATTTTACTTTGATAATTATGATGGATTTCTATTAGTTTTCAATTCAGTAAATAAAGTTCTAGATTAAATTGAATACTACTAAATTTTAGTTAATCACTAAGTGAATAATAATATTTGATTTAAGAATTTTTAGCATGTCATTGACTCCTTATCTACATAAAATATTATCTCTTATATATTTACATTCTTATGTATAAAAAAAAATTCACACTGACCAACTGAACTAATTAAATTCACTGGTCAAAGGAGAATGAAAGTTTCATTTCAAATATATGTATAATCTACAGAATTTTATTTGAAAAGGTTCAATGAACGTTTCATTTCATCGATCACTACTCGTTTGTCCAGTCTCGTATAGAGTTTCAGGTCCGATGAATACCGACGAATTTCTTGGCATCTGTTGTATATTCTGAACAAATAGTTTATATAAACATTGGAAACTTGTCTTCTTCGTAAACATCTAATTGGAGCCATAAGGATGTATATGACGATGAAAACAAAACAATAGAGTAATTTCAATGGATTACGTATGTATTTTTGTTGCAAAATTCCTCCCTATAGAAGTTCTTTGTTTCTTTCAAGTTTCAAGGCTGAGTTGGAGATCATTGCTCTGATAATATTGGAGGTCTTTATTGGAAAAATCAATCATATGTAATGTAGGGCATGACAATGTGATTGCGTACGAGAGATTATTAGCTTCCTAAGATGGTTGTATTTGTTCTATTTTAGCTTGAATAATCTAATTAATTCGGTTTTACTCATTGTTCAAATTCAGCATAATCTTTTTCTAGATGACTCATCATGCAGTATCTAATTTACTCATTCTACATATTATTTATGCATCCTTTTCATTACATTAAATTTTAAATGATTAACCAAGGAAAGCATACTCTTTCATCACATTTAACTCATAACTTCTTTTTTTTCCAAAATAAACAAAGTGTTACAAAAAAAATGAGTACATTCATTGTATTTGCGTTGAAAAAAGAGTTTCATATACCACTTACCATTAAAGATAACCATTTTCGTGTTAAGTTGAATTTTAATCGATGCAGATTTAACTTCTTAAATAATTAAGAATGGAATATGATTAACTAACAAGATTTTTCTTTTTTTTAAGTAATCATATTATTGGTAGTTTTGTCATTAACTGTTTTCTATCAAACTTGATTGATCCTATGTTGTTATTTACAAAACTCGAATTCAAGATGACCTGACTTACTATACTACAAATATTTTCTTGAGTTTTAATTTGCAAGTGAAATGTAAAACAGAAGCTTGATGTTGAAGAATATATTTCAGGTGGGTAGTTATAATGAACATTCCAATTTTCACAATGAACTTAATTGAATTTAGATCCAAAATGAGTGGGGCAATTAACACAAAAGGGTATCCATTACTCCTTAAAGAAGGACATTAAACCATAGAACAAAGTGGCATAGCGTGGCATTGTTTGAAAGCAAAATATTTGTTTCCTAGGAGGTAAACTTATCTGAAAGACAGCTAAGAGAGTGAGGGAATGACCCATAAAGATGTGTATGGAATAAGTCTTTTTGGTGGGGTTTGATGCTTTGGTGAGGTGCTGGGTTAGGTAGTGGTGATTGCCATAAACTCACACCTAATGGTGTGGGATAGGGGAGCACCCCCATGCTTAAATGACCCATTTTGGCCTTTGAGGTCCCCTCTCTGCCCTTAACTTTGTGTCACAATTTTATGTTCCTTTATACAAGAAGATTAAAACAGCAGCTTTTGTGGGACAACCAGCCCATACTCTTGTTATGGTTGTGACTTTCTTCATTTGTGAATTTGGGCAAAACTACCAACACCTGTGAAATGGCTATATTTTTGTTTTTGTCATACTCCAATTCATGCACTCCGCTGCTGCTACTTAGAGTTTCTCAATGTTCATGCACTTTTGTGTATTTCAAGTAGGTTGTATTGTTTGTCTCATCACATTTAAGATATTATTTATTTTTATTTCAGTATGGACTTTTATCATTTTGTTTTTTAAGAAGACATCAGCTTTAAGTTTTTTTTTTATAATGAAACTTAGTCATTGATAAAATTAATAGATATTTTACATTAATAACATGATTATAATTTTTTTAAAAAGAAAAACTCAAGTCCAGATTAGATATAAGGTAAAAATAAAATAAGTTAATTTTATATAATTAAATTGGTCCAAATTCATATTCTAAAACTATACTAAAACTTATTATAAATATCATTAAAGAAATCATCTATCATTTATTCACACATCAAATCTAATAATATTAGACATAAAAAACTTTATTAAATCAGTTTTGTAAAAATAAATTAAGATCGAACTTACATTTTAAGAATCTTAAAGCGTAAAAGAAGAAATTATTCTTATTTTTAGTCTCAAACATATATTGTGAGACTTTTAGTTGTACTGAAACAAAATCAATTTTAGATTCTCAATTCAATTTGCAGTTGAGATATCCTTAGAGTTGTTCAAGTACATTGTTATGATAGCCGATAAATTATGAGTTGTCTCCTTTGTATGGCATTCAAATGGTCACCAAATTTGTTTGCATATATGCAGATTCGTATGTTCTCTGGACGAATTACACGTTTCAGAACCTACCAAAGAATAAAGCTGCAACATGAATTTCACACGTCGTTATCCTTGATTTAATAATAGCGTTGCCATCACCCAAGACCTTGGTTTCTTGTTTTGTCAAGACCATAACCCATGTCATAAGTAGAAATGGGATATATTCATCACTCTCGTTTTGTTCCATTTAACTCGCAATCTGTACTATTTTGATTAGACATTTTGCTAGTTCACTCCATGCAAATTAAATTGATTTGACTTTTAACGGATTGAAATTCATTAACTTGTGAGCTAACATGCTAATCTGCCAAACATACATTTAATTTTCTTATCATAGGTTAAACGGTTAAACCTATGCATAATAATAAGAAAACTCTATTAAGTCTAACAGCTCAAATAGCTTACAAGAGTGACTAGCTGGAAGTAAGGAAGAATTTGATTATTTTAAAATAAGATCTTGAGATGTAAGATTTTGATGTCCATGATATATGGCAAATGAAAAGAGATACATAATTCTACTCTTATATATTATATTGGTAGGATTGAGTTGAGGACTCCTCAGATTATTGTTGAAGACTGTATATAAGTATATTTTCAAAATATAGTAAATTTATTCGATTAAGGTGATTACATAATAATCGAGCATGTCATTTAGGCTTAAGTTCAATAATGATATAATATAAATAATGGTATTTTAAGATAAAAAAATACTTTTAGATTGTATTAATTATAATATTTATTGCATCACTTTAATGGAAACTAAATATAGTTTTGTATTGGAATGACTTTTACGGGTATACTCTTTTTTCTTCTCGGATCAATTTGGTTGAGGAACCCTATTCCTTCTCTGGTAGGTAAGGTTAAAGATGATTGACAATAACTAATAAATCGAATACTTGAAGAACACACACTAGGAACTCAAGGGAGAAGGATAAGATTATCTTTTTTGTAGTTTGTACCATTGTGTAGGTACATATTTTTTTTTATAATTTTTATACAACAATTAAGGAAATATGGATAAAGGATAGAAAGACAAAAAATTAATGTTTGGTTGATCAAAATCACATCTTGAAAGCACATATTAATCTTTAATTATCAATTTTACGATATTGTATGAATTATATCTATGACAAAAATATTTGAGAAGAGAAAAGGAGAAAAGTGGAAAATAAAACGAGAATTGCGATGAAATATAAATACAAACAAATGAGTTGTAACTCTATACCTCTCTCGGGTGAAGATTTTCACTTCCCACTCTATCACCATTTCGAAGCAGACATGTTTCATGGAAACTTGCTTCAACGGTCTCAATAAGTTATGGACCACAACGCGCCATACCATACATGGGATCTATTGATTTATAAATAAGAATAATGTATGGTTATGATTTCATTTGGCAATCTATCAATTAATTTGTCAGAAAAAAAAAAAAAGATTTATATATACCTAAAGATGTCTTGTTTTTATAGATGTGATGACTGTAAGCAAACAAAAACTACTTCTACTTGTAAATATTTGAAGGAGATAAAAATCAAATACTCTTATTTATAACAATTTTTTCTAAGTAAAACTTAAAAAAAGTCATTATGGTATGAATTTTGATGGATAAATATTTCATAATCTCAAAACATGAATTTCTTTAGACTAATATTGTAAAAAAAACTAAAAAAAATGAATTGAGATAAAAAAATAATAATGAAGAATATCAATTTTTTTTAAGTGCAACCTTTAATAGGTCTCCATCACGTTGTTATACAACTTTAGTAATAGATGAATAGATCATTTATGGTGTTTGATAGATCATTTACTTACAATTTTTTTATATTCTTAATGATAATTTTTGTCTATGTCAATACAAGTCAATCTTAGCAAATGTGTTTGAAATGGTTAAGATTTCACATTGGTTGACAGCTAACAGGTTAATTAAGCTATGAATAACATCATTTTGCAGCGTGGAAGAGATGATGCATATTAATTGGTCCAATGCAATTATTCAGATATGTTTTTGGAGTCCAACATTACATAATGTAGTTACTTGTTGGGCTTGTTGAAAAAAATGTAGACCAACTAATTAGGTTTGTCCATCACAGATTGGGCAAAAATGTACTGAATTAGCTCACCTACCAATTAATGATTTTAAGGGACATAAAAAAAATTTAGTTTTTTGCACCGTTATTATTGGAATTTGGAAAAGTCAAAATGTGAGAAAAAGCAAATATATCATTAACCCAACCTTGTGATCATATGTTATTTCCATTAAAAATAATAATAAAATATTACTATCTTTTATACTGCAGCATCCATGATCTCTTCTAGTGCTCATTCAGGAGAAAACCTACTGAATGAAAATTAACTCAAATCCATGTTTAAAATTGTTAATCAGTGATCAGCTCATATTCAATAAAATATCCATTCATCGTAAGTTTGATTTTTTTTCTTTTATGATCTTCTCCACAAGACATTGATTTTTATTCAGTTACTCTAACAAATTAAAAGTAATGTAAAATAAAATATATACATTCATTAGTCATTACCAACAAGTCATTAGAATAAATCTACTAGATTTGGTCTCCCGAATAATTTTTTTGAAGTTTATAGATAAAAATAAAAAATTGATTGAAAATAGAAATTTTATTAAAAGTGATCAACTAATTAACAAAAATTTATTTCTTACCAACAACAACAACATAATTATAATAATAATAATAATATTATTATTATTGTTATTATTATTATTATTATTATTATTATTATTATTATAAGGAGGGATATGTGTATTTAAAGAGTAAGTCTACCTTGACTTATTTAATTTAATAACTCATATTTTATATCGAATTTTATCAAACCGTTAAATTTAAAGTTTTTAATGTATAGATCAAGTCTCTATTTAAAAAAAAATTAAAATCATTTGATATTTTATCTCATTAATTTAAATCAACGTAAAAAATGATTTTATATATAATTATCTGTCAATTTGAATTAATAAAATGAAGTATATATCAAATAATTTTCAAATTTTTAAAAAATTTACATACTTGATTTATACATTAAAAAATTTAAATTTAACGATTAGATCATTGAAATTTAATATAGAACATGAGTTATTGAATAAAATAAATCTACCTAAACTTATTCATAGAGTAAATGAATTTCTTCGATATTGAAATCACAGTCCCTATCATTATTCGCTCAAAACCTATATGGTTAAAAAAAATTAAAGAAATAACATCATAAATATATGGTGCAAGAAAATATTAAAATAAATGAAAAATGGTTAGAAATATGAAAAGTCAAGAAACACATAAACGTGGCAAATGAAAAGTTAATAAAATTAAGGTTCAACATATTATTTAATCTTTTAATTTTTATTTTTTTTTAATTGGAACTCCAAACTAAAAATATATAAAAAAAATTATCAACTTAATTATAAACTTTTAAAATTCAGGGACCTAATTAAAATTAAAAATTTTCAAAAATTTCAAAGATCAACTAATATATTAAATCTAAAATCAAATGAAGTAAAAAAATTAAATTATTTTTAAAAATTCAAAAAAAAAAACTTAACTATATTTTTAATCTTTACAAAATTAATTAGGGATAAAAATAGTGACTTTAGAATGAGGAAACATAAAAGAAAATACTATACAAGAACTAAAACTAAAATTTGTGATTTTTTGAGAACCAAAAATTGATTATTCCAAATTTTAAAAATATATCATGTGTCAATTTTGATGATATATATATATATAAAGGGAACATGCATAAACAAGTGAGAGACCCATATAGATCCCTTAGTGTAATAATTGAAATACATCATAGTGAGCAACCTCAAAAGAAACACAAGGTATTTTGTCTTAGTTTTATATGCTTTGGATGTATTGTATAAATTTTAATCAATTCAGATAAAAGGTAGTGACAAATTACGGGAAATATGGGCGAAGTGAATGCAAATAACATGTTCTTTTATTACTTAACCAGAGAACCAGAAATGTTAAGATTTTGATAATTTTTACAGGTGTCTATTGGTGTGCTAAACTAGAGAGTGTGAAATGTGATCAGAGTATCAGTTTCTAACAGTCATTGTATTTTTAAAGAATTTGTTTAGATATAAATTATAGATATTTTAAAATAAATTTTTTATTAAAAATAATATATATATATATATATATATATTAATATTAATAGAAAAGTTCTAAAAATGTCTTTAAGCTTATGTGAAAAATTAACTATAAACTTTATTAATTTGTGCACACTACCTCTTTGACCTTCTAGGGTTCAAAATGAAAAGAAAAAAAAAAAGTATAAGATCAGACACTCACTCATGGAACATTCGTTTGATGTTTTCTCTGTCAGGTATATAATAAAAAAATTCAGTGGTTGAAATTTCTTATCCATAACCTAATACTAATTTCCAATTAAAAAAAATTAGTAGTTGGAATTTTTTATCGATAACTTAATACTGATTTCTAATATTTTGATATTTTAATTCAAGTTGAATGATTAATTTATGAATAAATTACATTACTCTTTTATGAAAGATAAAAATTTATGATATCTTTCTTTTTTTTACTTTACAATAGTTTATTTAATTTAACATTACGCTTGTCTCTTCTTAATAAAGTATATTTGTTTTATTATTTTTTTCTTTTTTTTTGTCACGGGTTTTCACTAACCTTCTAGGTTAGAGACTAATTTTACTTTTGATATCATGATTCTCATTCTTAAAGAGTTTTTGTACACGATAAAGGATTAAACACAAATTATTTTATAAATAAGTCGTCTCCAAAACATGAACATGGTGCCTTACCATTATTCAAACCCTTCAAGTTTAAAATGTAGAATAAATTATATTTGAGTATGTTCCAACTATAAGTCTGTTAGTATCGTTAAAGTCACCACGTCTGAGGTATTAATTGTTCACTTTGATATTCATTATGTTGTCACGGTTTTGTCATTAAAAAAATGCTTCAATGGATTAAGAAAGAAGGATGTTTATAAATTATCCTTAGCCTCAATTTGTAAGTGATATGAGATTTTTTAGGCATACCAAAACAAACTCCCTAGTCAAGGCTAAGGGACAAAAGTGGTATGAGCCCTCCTTCTAGTGCTAAATGTTTCGATCATAAGTCCGCTAACATCGTAAGGGTTATCGCGTTTGAAGTATTGTTCACTTTGACACTTATTGGATCATCACAATTTTATCCTTAAAAAAGAGTTTCGATGGATTATGAAGGAAGGTGTTTATAAACACATTGCTTAGGAGTTGAGGCCAAAAGTAGTTTATATACACTTTCTCTCTTTATTCCACTAAGACGTCTTTTCAAACACAAAATCATGACGATCTAACGATCATCGAAGTGGACAATACGTCGAATGTGGTGATCCTAATGATGTTAGCAGATTTATGATTAGAACATTGTACTACAAGTAGGGTCCAGACCACTCTTGTCCTTTAGCCTCGACTGGAGGGTTTGTTCTCATATGCCTAAAAATATCACATTGCTTAAGAATCAAGACTAATGATATTTTTATAAATATTTTCTCTCTTTAATTCACTCAAACACTTTTTCAAGAATAAAATCATGATGACTCAACAAATATTTAAGTAGATAATATCTTGAATACAAGAATCCTTATGATATTAACTGACTTACAATTGAAATATAGTTAAATTGGGATTGAATCTTACAAAATCATTAAGTAGAAGAGGTTTTGAATAACATCAAAGCCCAAAAAAAACAGGTTATATTTTTTTACTTATTGAATGTTTTGGTGATAGATTTTTATTGAAACAGTTCTCGTGGGCCATTAAAGACAAATCACCACTCTGTCAATTCATCTACTTATTTATTATATACGGTAAATAAATTAACAATTTTTTTTTAAAGAATTGTGATTAAATGGCAACAGGGACGAACTTACTTAGAGGATTAGGGAGGCCTTGAGTCCCTGACTTTTTCACAATTTTAACTTTTTTAATGTTTATTATATTCCAATTTTAGATAGTTAAGATAATTATTATATTTGAGAGTTTAGTTGTGGAGAGAATAATATATAATTTTTACTTTTATCTTCTATACTTTTTATAAAATATTTTTTGTTTTTTCTTATTATATTTATTACAAAGATAATTACATTTTTGTTAAACAATTTATATAGTTTTTATTGTAAATATAATTACGTTTATCCTTCTACTTAGACAAAATATTTAAGTATTATTTCTGAGAGTATCTTATTTGTTGTTAATTTTTTTACAACAGAAAAATCAAATTATTTCCATTTCAACAATACTATGAATACAGTGAGGCAGGTATTGCAAAAAAAAAAATGAAAAATTATGAAAATAGACAATGGAATATCTAACTAATGTATGAACCATTCTATTTGTCTCTCATCTAACAAAAGAAATAGAATAAGTAAGATAACTTGCAAGTAAACTCCACATTCTGAAATATCATCTCTTTCATTGCTACCGTTTTGGACAATCTCTCAATAATAACTGAATTATTTTTAGAAAGACATAATTATAAACATTTTATACAAAATTTAATACTTACATTTTATATATTTTATGCAATTCTAAATTTTTGGGTCCATCTCTAAAATTATTTTATATGACAATGAATTGATTATATTAATTATGACGTGCATTAGACGATTAAAAAGTCCCAGATGTTTAATTAAAAAAAGAAAAAAGTGGTACCACGTTTGGAAATTTCCTTCATCACTCTACTTTTAAATAAACTATTTAAAATAAAGTTAAGAATAGTAAGAAATTACAATAATTAAATAATTGCGTAAAATTATTTTAAATTGTTAGCATTAAATCCGTAGTCATGAGTTACTGATTGATGATGGATAAGGGTGTTTCGCCGTGACGCCGCCCACCACATGATTTGATTTTGGTGCAGTGCCACGTGGCGCCTCACCAAGCAACGTAATGCTTCCGTGGGTCCCACCCTGTGCCACGTCATTTAAATGGAAACAATACCCTCACCCAGAAAATAATCTTTTTTTTTATGAAAATATATGGTACATTTAATAATAAATTTAGTTTAATAAGAAAAGGAGAAATAATTGGGAGCATAGTTTTAAAAACAGGACCAGTAATCGAACCGGTTATGGTACTGGGTCAATGGCTACTAGTAAATTACTAGTTAAACTGCATAACTCGATTTTTATTTATTTTTATTAAAAAATATTCATATTAAATATATTTTATATTTATAAATTTTAATAAATTCATATTTTATTTTAAATTTCAATTTTTGTATCTTATTTAAAATTATTTTTATTTTTATTTTGTAAAAAATACATTAAAAAAATTACATGTTAAAAATACAAATTAAAAATATAAATAATATGTACATATATAATATGCTTGTAATTGATATCAAACAATAATATATGTAATATCTATATAGATATTATATTATTAAATATATAATTTAAAATTAATAATATACTATAAAAGTTATTTAAGTTGTATATATTACAAATAAATATATTAGAACAAGTAGTCATTGTTATATTTAATAAGACTTTTTACTCTTTTATTAAGAAATTTAATTTTCATTATTATTTTTGTGATTTATGTCTCTTAATTTTTTTTAAAAAAATAAAAAAAAAAGTAATTGAAACGGTTTGATTCACCAATTCATCAGTTGAATCGAAAAATTAATCAATTTAATTTAATTTAAAACAAGTCGATTACACAACCAATTTAACTTAAAATTTAGATCGATTAGATTACCAATTTTTGATCTCCCCAGTCTGACCGGCTGGTTCGATCTGGATTTTAAATTACTGATTGGGAGTTAAAGAGAAGAAGTGTAGGAGGCAGGGAGAGAGAGAGGATACTGGAAAATGCGGTGCATGATTCGGCGTCGGTGCATTAATTAATTCATGAAATCCACCACCACAATTCACAAACAATCATCCTTACTTTCATTTCTCTCACCATCCCCATTTAATTCTTTTTTCAAAATGCATAAAAAATTTATAACCACTCTTTTTAAATTTATATATAACAAAAATACTTTTTATTTTCTTAGTTTAAATATAAGTAAATTACGATTCAAGTCAATTTAATTTAATATTTTCTAGCCAAAAAATAATATATGTGATAAATGTGATTAAATATGTTTTTATAAATATAATATATTTTATATGAAATTGTAAAAATAAATATATTTAACTATTTTTCTTAATTTGTGTGACATTTTTTTTCTTATGTATAGGTTTAGAGGTCAAGAGTGTATCACATTAATAAATTTTAAAATAAATATCATGTTAGATTTTTAACGTGATATTAATTACTCTTTGTTTTTTATTATAACAAAAAAAAATATTTTTTTAAATATAAATAAATTTTAACTATTTTTATCTCATTTAATGATACTTTCTAGAATATCTTTTCTTTAATATATGATTTTTTTTAATTACACTACTTTTTTGATATTTATAATAAAAATAATTTAGAAATTTTTTTATAAAATTAGTAAAATTTAATGCAAATGAATAATTTTTTTAATATACATAAAATCATTTTTTTCTTATAATAGATAATAGTGGAAACACCTCTTTTTATATTTATTCCTCTTATAATATTCCTTCTATTTCTTTTTATCTATCAAATTTTCAATAAAATTTATTTTTATTTACTTATTATTTTTAAAATTTAAATAATATTAATTATTATATTATCAATTATATATTTACATTTCACCTAAATTTTAATTAATTTACATATGACAACTGATATACATTTATTATGAAACAAAAATAAAAGAGAGTATATACTAAGAAATGTTAAAATCATTCTATAAAGTATAAAAAAAAATTATTACATTTCTTGGTTTATATAAAATAAACTTAAACAACTACTATAAATGAACGAAAATCCTATTATGTAAAAAGTTGTTGTATTACATTATTTTTGTATTAAAAAATTATAAGATTAATTTTGTAAAATTATTATTTTTTTAATCTACTTATTAGTTTTTTTTTTAATATGAGTGAAATAACTTAGATCGATACATTTATTATGAGACGAAATTGGTCGATCAGAATATTTATTTTCATTCTTATATGTTATTACCATTCTTCTGTAATTAAAATTTATAAAATTTCTAAGCGAACTTGGAAGCAAACAATTTGTGGTTGATCATAAAACGCTGTTTGGTGTGTGCATATCTGTCAACTGATCAGATGTGCGAACAAGCGTAACTTGAGTAGTTCGTTTGTGTGTAAATCATCACCATTAAATTATCTTATATTCTTTAAATTGTTTATTATCAAAAATATTTTAAACCATAATTGTCTAAATAATTTTACTTTTTAGTCGCTTTAATTATGCTTGTTTTTATTCTAAATCAATTTTATGAAATCATTTATACGGCATGCTTCAATTCGAAGAATTGATCTTGCATGTCCTCGTTAATTAAGGACTTAAGGAAAAATTGTCTGTTTTCAACCTAAGGCAGTAGGGTTATATGAGCATCATTACTCATTAATTAGTCACTAGGATCACTCTAGAAAGTACTAAAAACCTAAGGTTATTTTTCAAAGCAAAACTACCTTAAATACACTACTACTATTAGTATTATTATTGTATCCCACTTATTGAACAAAGTGATTTATGATTAATGGGTTCGTATCTTTCCAATTATTAGAAAATGAATGCCTCGTGTATATGCTTGCTTGAGTTAATTAGTAGCAACATACTAGGACTTTCAAGTATAGTTTGCACGTATCATCTTTTTTTTGTTTTTGATTGAGAGCATTCACTACACGAGAGTAGTTTTTGATTGAAAAAAAATAGTTTTGCAATAATTCACGCAACTACTCGATTCAATTAGACCCTCACGACAAATTAAGCTTTACATTGAAGCAATCAATCCATGTTTAATTAATTATGTTTATACACTTGTAATATAGTCTCATTGAAAATTGAAATAAGTCAAACCGAGTGAAAGGTTCTACAGTATACCATATTAAAGCTATATGTGTAGCTTCATAAGTTTTATTTAATTTAGAATGGTTGTTAATTTTAATATGATTACAAAATGACCGTAATTTGATAGTGCTAAACTCTTTTATATATATATAAATAAATAAAGTGATAACACACTCAATCCTAATAATTGACAAAATTAACACTAATATAAGACGCCGAAACTAAATATTACTACATAAGCTTGAATTGTAATTTCATCCAATTATAGTTATTTGTCTTAAAAAAGCTTAAACAGTTGATTAGTTGAACCATACATTTATATGGTAACAACTACTCAAATTGTTCAACACCATTACAAAATTTCCTTAAAAGATGTATGTCAAAATATATAAACTTTCACTCAAAAAAAAAAAAAACTTTCTTAAATGGTCATTAACTTTTCAAACCTTCCTATAAGAAACATATTCAAAGCATGCCACCGTTTCCTTTATAGCTACGCTGCTTCATAATATTTGTCGATTATCTTTATCCTATTTTATGTCAACATTCCGTACAAAAACATAGAATTATAATTACAGTGTACCTAATATTACTACATACGTTTGAATTTACACATGAAAAAACAAAATCGGCATACTCCTCTACAATACCTGTTTCTTTCCCCCACAATTTCGTCCAATGCATAAAAAAATAATAATAATAAAAAAAGAAATGATTATGGTAAGAAAAATTATCATTAGCCAGAATTACATCTTACATAGAATTATACTACCAGATCTAAACAATTTCTGGTGATGTCCTTTGTCAATTCCAAAGATCTAAACTTATTTACACCCAAAGATGTAATTAACAGGAGATTAATTTTAATCTATCATAAAAATAAAAATTGTCCTTAGTCCTTTCCTTTCCGCTGTCTGCTTTTTTTTTTTTCTAGGTACTATATGAAAAATAAAAAAAAAATATAAAAAAAAATTAAACATCCATAGGAGGAGCGAGGTTAAGATCCAGATTTAGCTCTCTTTTGGGTTGACAATCCACCACAGAGGACGAATCGGAGTCGCTCTGAACCGGAACCGGTTCGAACCGGACAGGAAACAAGCCGGGGCGGTCCAGGAAAAACACCGGCTGAACCGGTCCCATGGGAGAGACGGGAGAAACGAGGAGCTGGTGGAGGAAGGGGAAGCGGTTGTTGGGGCGGCGCGTGGGCTCACGCTCCGGGGTGGAGGACTCCACGGTGCTGCTCTGGCTGGGGCTGTTGTTGTTGGTGGTGTTCTCGTTGGTTGCTGTCGTGTTGGGGAAGTTGGTCTTGGCTTTGGGGCCGCGGAACTGACGCGCCGCCGCATCATAAGCACGCGCAGCTTCTTCGGCGGTGTCAAAGGTGCCTAACCAAACCCGCGTTTTCTTGTTGGGGTCTCTGATCTCGGCGGCGTAACGGCCCCAGGGCCGCTTTCTGACGCCGCGGTAGTGAAGGTCGTGGCCATTGTGGGGTTTCTTGGTTTTGGCTTTTGCGTTTGCGTTTGGGTCCTTCACCATGGTGGAAGAAAGAAAGAGTGTGTGTGATGGAAGAAGAGGTGGGTGAGTATATATATATATATATATATATATATATATATATAAAAAAAATTATGCGGTGGGAGTAAGGGCGCGTTTGGGTTTTCCAGATAAAAGAATAAGAGAGGAAGATGCAGTCAAAGAAAGATGTGACGCCGCCCAAACGAAAATGACGTGTTTGTGTTTGCGTTTAGGGTTACGTGGCACGCGGGAGTTTCGAGACATGCGTGCCGGCTTTTAGTTTAACCTAATGTTAATGTTAATGTTTGATGTTATGTTACTACTTTTTTGGGCTCTTGTTCTCCACATTTACACACGCTTCTAATTTTTAATAAAATAATTTGGATAGTGATGAGTGATGACCGGGTAAGGCTGTTAACAAGTGTGAGTGTGTGTGTACTTGAATTGAATGGTTGATTCTTTGTGGAGTGAGTGGGAACGTGTGAAGGTGTGTGTACACGCGTCACTTTCTTTCTCTTGACGCGTCATTTCAGGAACCTTTCTAATCGCCTTCTGTCGCTCTCCGTTATGTAACGGAACGCGGTTCTTTTCACGGGGTTGGGAAGCGTAACGTTGCTAGAATTGTGCGGAGAAAAGGATAGAAAGTGGAAAACCGCGGTTGTTAATAAAATATTAATATTTTTTAATTTATTTATTATAAAATAATTATTTAATTTAAATTATTATTTTATTTTCCCCTTTTTTTGCCGTTGTTTTTAGCACCGCTTGGTAGTTGAAACTGGACGGCTAGATCCCGCGAAGCTGCTTACATGCAAGGCGACACATGGTGGAAAGGCCATAAAATATGGATTTTATGTCCATATATGTGAGATATCCAAAGTGTCGATATTTTTATTTAGGAAATACTAATTACTACCCTAGTTAAAAAAAGAAAAAATAATTAAAAACTGTAATGTTGCCTATTTTCATTATCTTTAATGAAACTTTTAATAAATAACTTTTTTATTAACTAGTATTTATATGGTGACTTTGTGAGTTAACATAAATGGTACAGGATTTAGTTTGAGATTGTGTTTTTTTTCTCTTGTGATTTGGATAGCTCTTATTATTATAAAATTATATTTTTGATAAATATAGCTATTCAAAAAGATACTTTAACGTTAGAATGAAATTTTTCTAGTAGATCTTTGTTAGTCTTCATTTTAAAAAATAAAGACATGAATCAAATTAAATATTAAATATGAAAATAGGTTACGTCTTAAATAGAAGTGTATAATCTGATTTGGTTAAACTTTGACCTTATTTTACTTATTTTAAAAAAAATATCAGGTTTAAACTTTGAAAAAGACCTATTCATTTAAATAGGTTGAGTTTAATCTAAAACAAAGTCATTAAATTTAATAGATTAACTTATTTATCTATATAATATAGTAATAATAAATAATATATTATATTATTAAAAATATAATTGAATAAATAATTTTGAAATTAAAAAGTTAAATTATTAATATTTTTAATATTCTCACTAAATTAAATAGTTTACTTTCCTTATTCATATAAAAAAATCAATAAATAGAAAATAAAATTTCTAGCAGCCGCATATTTTCCTACTCTCTTTTCCTTCATTCATAATTGTTTATTTATAATATTCTAAATAGAATATAAAAAATATTTAGAAAGGTTTTTGTTGATATGGTTATCTTCTTTCATTTCACTTACGCGTGAGTGTATACAAGTGTGCATGACTTATATCTCTTATGTTAGTTCTTATTTTTATTTTAAATTCTAAATTTTAATAATAATAATAATAAAGGAAACTATTTTTTTATCACAAAAAAAAATCACTTACCTATTTAAAACTAGGTCTATTGACTTGTTTAAAATTAATTTATTGGCCTATTTAACAATGTTAATGTAAAATAGATTTTTAAATAAGCTAGACTTTTAAAAGGTTAGGTCAAACCTAAAAATAGCCTCTAATAGATAATTGGTCACGCTTAGTTTTACATTTATGGAACAGGTTTGATTTGTATATTCAGAATTTTTTTTAACCTGACTTATTCTCATTCTTAGTGATGCTTTGTATGAAAATTTCTAATATGTCATTGATTACCTGTTCGGTAGTCATAGGTGTCATCATCTATCTACCATTTAAAAAAAATTACTTTTAAAATATTAATTGACAAGAATCTTTCTTATTTTATGTATAATGGTCATTTGAAGTTAGTACTTTATATGTAAAGACCAACTTTATATGTTTATCACATAAAGGGTTGACCTATAATAATACATATAAAAGATTTAAAGAAAGTGATAATCTCTTGTTGCAGGATCACTTCACTAGCACACCAGATGCATTGCATATGTTCAAGTCATAAATATTATTTCTACATCTACTCTTAATCATATAGGCATGAAAATTTTAATATTTATTTTACCTAGTTTGACCCAATATTCCTTTATTTTTTTGGTACCACTAAAGCTCATTTGCTTTCAAGTATAAAGGTCTTTTTTAATTTCCAAGGTTACTGCTCAGTGAAAGAAATTAGTAGTTGTCGTTCTAAAACTTAACATAATTAAATTTCAATGCTCATATACCAAATGATTGCCCTTGTGCATTATTAATCACCATAAGTTTGTATTTTAGTTAATTTTGAAATATTTTTTTTTCAAGAAACAAATATAAGGCTTTAAAATGAAATTAAGAGTTGACAAGAATTACTTACATATTTCTTGTATATGCTTTTTGCACACTTTATTTCTTGTACCAAGAACAAGTTAGGATAACATGTTTTCTAAAAAGAGAAACTAATTTTTGATATTCAAAATAAAAAAGTCATATTAAGCTTGAAGAACCTATTAAAAAGTAGTTGACAAGTCACTTCATCCTATGAAAGGTTGGACCGATTAACTTGTAAGAGAATAACCTCACCCTAAACATTTGCATCATTAACATTATATTCCTAGGCATGAGGATATGAGCCAATAGACGCATCAATAAACAATATGGTAATGGTATCATGTCCATGTGTTTAGGATTTAGGGTTTCAACATTGTAATTAATTATCAATTTAATTTGATTCATTATTTCCAAGTGCTCTCCATTAATGTATGACTCCACATGAATTATTGTCGTATTGTTAATCATGGTGGAATCTTACATGACTTCATGTTACTATCAATGAGTTTTTGTCCTTTTTTCCTGACTCAAACCTTTAAATCATAAGTCGCGTTTCCGTTTCTATTTGTAATAAATATTTCTTATGACGTGATCATAATATTTGTCACACTAAAAGTCGAGATGATAAGTTTACTATTTTCATCATTATAACCGTTTCCATTTTGTCACATTATTATCTTCCTTACTGGCTTCTATTTTTTTATACAATTATTATTTTACCTTTAATGTGACATTACCATCCAATCACCATGTAACAAATTCCAATATTTTGGAGTTGTATAATGTTCGAAGTTTGAATTAATTACACGATGCTTACATCTTCTACTATTGTTTTTAGCAATTGCATCACTTTTCATTAGTGGAATAGTCCAATAATGACTTTCAACATGTTTGTTTTGTTGTTTAATTTACCGTTTCACACATTTCCAAAGAGTGAATGTGGTTGAAGAAAAATGTTGCTTTCATGTTCAATGAAGGAAAAATGGTTTTATAAAAACAATATTTTTATTTTGATCTAGTTGAGGGAGAAGGGACTGGGGGACACTCACGGGTAAGATGTCCATGATGGAATTATGAAACTTCAATGCATACAAAGACATTTCTTACCTGTCATGACATGAAAATGCTATAATCCCCAAAGAAGTTCATTTTTTTTTAATTCATTTTAGATAAGTAAGTTTAGATTTAAGAAGAAAAAAAAGAATTTTATTAATTTACACACATTGTAACTTAAGGAGACAGAGGGAGAAAATTCCAATTGAGAATAGTTGTTGATAATGAAGGGATAAATTGTTTAATTGAGATGCCGATATGTTTTTTTTTCCTATTTAAAGAGTGGAATGACAATCTATGACATCCTCCTAATAGTTGGACCCATTAACTTATAGGAGAATAACTTCAACCTAAAATTTTGCATCACTAACATTAATCAATGAATTAGTCATGGGATAAGGTATTTTCCTCTACATTTTTAACATTACAAATAATTGATAATTGAATTTGACTCCTTGTTTCTAAGTTTCCCCCCTTGTAATTGGTAGGCCCCACTTGATTTGTCATCATATTGATCATGGTAGAATGTTACATGACTTCTCATTATTACTAATGAATTTGGTTCTTTTTTTCTTGACTCAAACCCTTGAATAAAAAGTTGTGTTTCCATCCCTATTTGTAATAAATGCTCCTTATAACATGATCAAATAATTTGTCACATTAAAAGTCAAGACGATAAATTTATTATTCAGGCCATCATCTTCTTTATTGGTTCTTTTTTTTTATTTATATCGTTATTGGCTATTTTCTACATGACTTTTCAATGTGAAAGAAGGGTTTTTCATCGTTACAAAAATGCACTACTGTTATTCGTATATTAGCATATAAATCAACTACTGATAATACAAATAATTATGTTTGAATTGGTGAAATCACTATTGTAGAATGCTTACAGAGATTTGTATCAGATATATGCACTATATTCATGGATGAATACCTTAGGAGGCCTACTAATGAAGATATTGAATGACTACTTCAAACGGGTAATGCACGTGACTTTCCAGGTATGTTAGGTTCCATTGATTGTATGCATTGGGAATGAAAATATTGTCTAGTCGCTCGAAAAGGACAATTTTGTTTGAGGTGATCACGACAAACCTATAATCATCTTGAGGTTTTGGCATCATAAGACTTGTGGATTTGACATACATTTTTTGGTATCTCAGGTTCAAATAATGACATTAATGTGTTAAATGCTTTGAATGTGTTTAATGACATTTTGTCGGGATAAGCTCCTATTGTAAATACACGATGAATAGAATCCAATGTAGTATAGGATACTATCTAGTTGATGAATTTTATCCAAAGTGAGTTACATTTGTGAAGACCATCCCTATGTCACAATGAGAAAAAAGAAAATTATTTGCCAACAACAAAAATCAACCAGAAAAGATAAGGAATGAGCCTTTAGAGTGTTGCAATTTTAATTTGCAATTGTACATGGACTAGCACGTGCTTAGCGTGTTAGCACATTGAAGAATATAATGTATGAATGCATCATAATACATGTGGAAGAAAATATGCACAAATGTTTTGATGATGCCAAAGTGATTATAAAACATTGAAGAAGAATCAAGGTTGAGCTAAAGCAAGTTGATGCAAGAACAAGATCTCAAGTGTTACATAGATAAGTCTTGTCAACTTAGCTAAGAATGTAAAATAATCTTTTAGAACTGCAAGTTTGTTTGGCCTTGAGAATAAGTTTTCAAAAATCTCAAATTAATCTCTTAAAATTTAAGCAAGTTTTAAATCTTTTGAAAGTAAGTAAAAATATTTTCAAAAGACTTAACAAAAGCTTTAAAGAATAGTTCTAATCATTTCTTAAAAGAGATTTGTGAAAGAAATTATTGATATGAAGTTTTCTACATAAAAGTTTTTGAAACAATGCAAAAATATGTTCTGGTAATCCATTACCAGGCCTTGTAATTGATTATCAGAACAAGGAAACTTCAAAGTTTAAATTCAGAATACAAAATGTGTTCTGGTAATCGATTACCAGGCCTTGTAATCGATTACTAGAAGAGAAAACTTCAAAATTCAAATTCAAAAATATAACGATTAAGTTATTTTAAAATTATAACTATTGTAATCGATTACCAAATCCTTGTAATCAATTACCAGTGTATCTTTTCAGAAAGAATTCAAATAGTTACACCTTTTCATGAAAAGATACAACCATGAAATTTTTATCTATAAATATGGATGATTTTTCCAAAAAGGGTGACGAACCAAAAATGTGAAAAAGAATTACAAAATCTTCTTGGCCATAATCACTTGCAAATTCTTAAGAGTTCGTTAAGGATCTTCATATTGTAATATCCACTCTTCAAGAGAATTGTTCTGAAAAACCCAATTGATCATTGGATCTATAAAAGAGAAAGAGTTTTCTCCTTGTTGGTTTTGAATCTCAACACAAGGAAAGGGAGTTTCGAGGTGTTGGAGGATTCAAGTCTTGTAAGGTTTACAAGAATAGTAGAAATCTCAAGTGAAAAACTTGAGGACTGGACGTAGGCAGGATTGACCAAACCAGTATAAAATTGAGTTTGCAATTCTTCTTTTCCTACACTTTTAATTACTTGTTATTAATTGTGATTGAGTAGTTTGCATCATCATTCATTCTTTACATACAAATTTATCTAAGGAATTGAATTTGTAAGAAAGTAATTCGGAAAAGTTTTATAAGAGGAAAATTTGGAAAACTTAATTCACTCCCCCCCCCCTCTCTTAAGTTATATGAGGGTACTTGACTAACACTACACAACATGATTTGTTGAAGATGAAAGACACACATACAATATTAATTTTGATTATGATAATGGTGGTAATGAAGTCTCAACTACCGATGTATCTAATGGTCCTCGTTTTATTTTTACTATAACATACTTAAAAGGAAGACACATCTTTGTGATAGATAACAATATCAACAACTTCAAAATGACTTGGTGGAACATATTTGACAATGTTTGAGACATGAAAATAACAAAAACTAGGTGTTAAATATTGTTATAAATAATTTATTGCTATGTATTTCTAATCTTTGTGTATTTCTTCTTTATTTGCTTTTAATATTTAATATTTTATACGCATTAAAATAATAGTGTCAATTTTTTTATCTATGTTAAAATATTATTTATTATATTTTATTAAATGAACATTTAATTATAATAATTAAATTTCTTTTAAGTTGTCAAAAAATAGTGTAAGTAAAAAATTATAAAAGTGTAAGATGCTTATAAGAACTACCAATTAGAACAAAACTTATAAAAATATAGTATGAATTTCTTAAAAGTGATGTGGTATGATTGACCTTATTTAAAGTGAAATAAAAATTTTAATAAATTATTTATAAGAACTTGCACCAAAAGTATTATAAGCTACTTCAATAAACATATGAAAATAAGTTATAAATTCCTAAAATAAATTATTGACTAAAAAAATTTGTTTTAATCAAATTAACTTATAAATTTGTCATAAAAATTTATAATTTTTTTGAAATATTTTGTCAAATGCATCGATAACATATGAAAATAGACCAAAGAATAAAGAAAGAAAGAGAAAAGTGGGAAGAGACAGAAAAGTTATGTTTGAAAAAAAACTTTTCTAATAAAATATAAGACATTTAACTCTTTAAATATTTTTTAAGACCACATATATTCTTTATAAAAGAATTAATTTCAAATTGAATAGAGCTATTGTGCACGAAAAAATATATATTCCTCTAAATATTTAACATTGTCATACTTAGGACTCATATTTAACACTACTAAATAAGATGAAACAACACACCAATTAATCCACATGTTGATTTTTTTAATGATAATTTTAACGTATTCGGCTTAACTTCTTGTTAGCAGAAGAAAAACTTGTTTTATTTTTATTTTTGGATATATAGAAACTATGTATTCTTTAGGTGCCCAAGGTATTTTGTTTGAGATCTTGGTCTTATTGCCCTTGGTTTCAAAAATCAAAATTATTTTTTATTTGATTTTCATGTTGAGGAAATTTTCATGATACTTGAGCTGTTTATTACTTTTTTTTTTAAATTTTTATTGGAGATAAACAAGTTTGTTCAGGATACTGTTTATGTGGAAGTTGGAAAAGTGAAAATCCATATATCTATCTTATTGGCATATTGATATTTGCATTTCTCCCTTTTTTTGGGCTTTCTAATATACAATATTATTTGTTTTTCCTCTTCCCTTTGCAATAAGTATCTTTTGAGGCCCATTAAAACTGGGCTATGCTTGATTTGTGAAGTATAATAAAGCTTTGGGCCTTGCAAATTCAATGCTGCCATCTTAATTGAATCTTAACAAATTCACCCTTCCAAGATCAAACTTTTGATCTAAACTCAATTTAGTATTGTGAGATTGAACTTCACATCATACCTACTTCAAATATTATTCGATCAGGTTTTTGTTTTACTTTTTATATGTGAATTAAACTTGAGAGGACTTTTTAATCTCAAATCATCCTTTGACATCTAAAGATATGAGAATAAAAAATAAAAAAAACTCTCGAGAACTACACAAACTTGAGTTACAAATGAGTTAAAACTATATACAAAGTCAATACTCAATAAAAACCTATTTATATGTTGGACCTAAGTGCACCTAGGTTCAACTCCTAACAAGTCTAACTTGACTTAGAAATAAAAAATTTCCCTAAAATATGGCACTACCTTAATGGGTAATGTTGGGAGTCAAATTCTTGACCCAATTTGGTCTCAACGCTAAGGTCCAATTACACAAACTAGTCCAAAGCTCAAAATACAAAAATAATGCCAAGGACTTAAAAAAAATATAAAATAACCCAAAAATTAGAATTAAATGTACTATTATAAAATTTAGTTCCCTCAATAAAATATTTGACTTGTTCTTAAGCTCTTCTTTATCCTCTTCCGCGTAGATCTCGATTAGGAATGTTTAGTAACACTTTTAATAACACTTTAGACTTCATTGAACATCATTTTTTTTTTTCTTTTTCAATCTAATATCTCATTTAATGTTTCTTTTCTAATTTAATGGCACAACTTACAAAATTATTGATTTTTAATAACAATTAGAAAGACATGTTCATTATATATTATTAAAATTTATAATAAATTATACATATATAAATACTATATTTGAATATATAAATAATCTCTATTATTGAACATGAATCTTTATCTTAAACAAGAGTATTTTTAGAAATTTTTTTAACTCTTTACTTAATTTAATTTTTATTTATTATAATTATTTATAAATTAAATATTAATATTTAAAAAATATCAATAAATAAAAATAACTTTTTTGCTGTAAGATAAATTATTTATATTAAATTAAAAATATTATTTATATATTTAACAATATTTATGTATGCTAATTTTAAATATAATTTATATATTTAAACATAGTATATATATATATATATATATTATAAATTTTAACTAATTTTTCTATATTAAACACAAATTTTTATTTTGCGCGAAAATATTTTTAAGAACTTTAATTAACTCTAATCTATTTATACAAAATTTAAATATAATTTATATATTTAAACATACTATTTATTTGTATATTTTATTTATTATAAATTTAATATATATAATAAATATTTAGCCTATACAATACACAAACTAAAGTACTAGTTATATTTAAAATTAGTATACATACATATTTTTAAACATATAAATTATATTTTAAATTTATGATAAATAATTATAATAAAAAAAATTATTTTTATTTATTAATAAATTATTTTAAGATATAAATATTTAATTTATAAATAATTATAATACATAAAAAACTGAATTAGGTAAGAAATTCAAAAAAATCTTATAAATCTTTTCGTTGAAAAAAAATCCCTAAAAATATTTATTCTCACATAAAATAAAAATTAGTATTTAACATATAATTTAATATATAGAAGTTAATATGAACTCATACTCTACCAATTAATGAGACTCATACTCTACCATATATATGATTTTAATTAAGGATATTTTTTTATAAACAAATTAAGTAATCCAAGAAATATTTTAGATTATTCTTAAAAAAAAAAAACTAATAAAAGTAATATTTATCCTTAGTAATAATTTTACACAATCATTTCCATTTAATTGAATAGATCTCAAAATTTTACACCTTTTTTTTTTTTTTTTTTTCTTTTCACAAATCTAGTCACCTTGGAAGAATTTTTTTAAGCATGAGTGTCACCAATTTTATTTGTTCTTCTTCCATCTCTCTCTCTTCTCTTTTTGAAACAACTAAAAAATACATCTTAGAGTGCACTTGATTCTCTCTTACTACTCTTTTTCTCAAGTTAATAATCTTCAAACATATCTTACAACTCTTTCAAATAGTGCACATTTTTCCATCCATGAATCTTTTGCAGTCATCTAATCTAAAAAATAACAAAAGGCACTCACATTCACACACTCAAACTCAAGAGGATCAATCCCATCATAGCTTGGTGACATCACATTAATAGTTAACTCCACTAAGTTCCAAGTTCCAACGTAAACAACCATTTTTAACTTTTCCTTAGCATTAACCGTTAAAGATGACGGACCCACGCACCGCTACATTTGAAAATAAGTCACGCCCATCAACGCCGTCTTTTCTCCAACGGCTCCCAAAATCACCACTCTAAAGTCTAAACCACACTCACTCGCGCAACTCATCATATCTCACATTCACATTCACATCAAATTCAGATTCAAATTCAAATTCACATTCACATTCATGGATTGTTTCTCTTCCCCCTACCACCACCGTTCGCGGACCAAGTCATCGTCGCGCTTGGCTCGCAGAGCCCACAACGGAACGGTGGAGCCTCTTCGAATTTCGCTCGACGTCGTTCCCTCGCCGGCGGAGGCCGCCAAGCCGCCGTCGCCGTCGCGGTCTCCGCTCTCTCTCCTCCGATCTCCGACGAGCTCGCTTCCGCTCAGGGACCTTCTCCTCCTCTCGCCTTCCTCCGCGCGGAGGTCCAAGGCGCGCTTCGACGAGGAGGCGCCGGAGGCCGCCGGAGTGCGGCGCCGGTGCAAGAGCCGCGCGGCGGCGCAGATTTCGTCGCCGAGGAGCTCGCGGAGGTGGCGGCGCGAGGAGAAGGAGGCGGCGGTGGATGAGGCGGTGAAACAGAAGAAGAGGAGGCACAGTGGAAGACACAGGAAGGAAAGACTGAGCTTGGTGCCTTTTCAACCTCCTTCAACTTCTTCTCCAAGTATGTATAAATGCATTGTTCTTAATTATGTTTTAATTGCTCTTAGAGATCATAAATGTGTTTTTTTAATTTGTTTAATTTTTAAGACTTCATAAATGTTATGGGATGATGCTCATATAAACTCACTTTTGCTTATTTTTGAGAGTTTAATTAATCACTTCTACATTGGAGCATTGATAGTTTAAACATCAACGCTTTTTTTTTTTTTTATCATGTTATCCAATAACGAATTAATTGTCATATTTAATAGTTTACCTCATTATCACATTATATTAATGAATTAACTGACAAATTAAAATAGTCAAGTATTACTGTAACATATATCTGGATGAAAATGCTGTACACTGATTTGGTGTACAAAAGTTTAATGATCCTTACAGTTTAGTCTTAATAATTTAAAATATTATATTTTAGTCTTTATAGTGTTTTTAGTTTCATAATTTTTACTTTTCAAGTCTCTATATGAATAAACAGTATGTATCAAGAGAAAAAAAATGGTATGTATATGAATTAAAATAGAATATTTTTAATTATAGAGACTGAAAGTATAGTTTATCAAATGGTAATTAAACTAATTCTAAACAAGTTATTGTAATTCTTATGAAAATATGCATCTAAAATTTATTTCAGTAAATTTGGAGGCTAAATTTATGATATATAAGCTCCTACATGATGGCACACTAAATATAAGAAGCCCATTGAAAGGATTAATTAATAATTAATTTAACTGAATTTTGTGGCCGAAAAGAGATTTTTGCGTTTCGTAGCTAAATTTTGTGCGACCGAATTTGGAGGCTTATTACACTCTTACTTGTTTTTGTTTATTTGATTTTATTTAATGTTATTTTAAGGCGTAGTATATAATTAATGCGTTACTTTGATTTGATGTTTAGAAACTGATGAAGAAAATGGGGTTGATCTTGACCGTGTTGGGGCGCTGATCACTGATTTGATTATGTGGAGAGATGTTTCGAAATCGACCCTTTGGTTTGGTTTGGGATGTCTTTGTTTCTTGTCTTCTTCCTTCACTAAAGGATTCAACGTTAGGTCTGGAGCTTCTCTCTCTTTGCTTCTTCTCTTTTTGTGTGTCTCTCTAAGTAGATGATGAGGCTGAGACGTTCCCATTCTTGTCATTGCAGCATATTCTCGGCCATATCACGATTGGCAATTCTCTTGTTGGGTGTTTCGTTCTTCTCAAACTCAGTTTGTCAAAGGTAATACAAGTTTAGTTTGTGATAATGTTGTTTTTCTTCTAAGCTGTCCTAGTTTTGGATTTGGATGTACTCAACGAATTTGTGTTTGTTAATGTGTTCAGAAACCAGGTTGAGAAAAGGAGTTACACCAAGCTGAAAGAAGATGACATTTTACATCTTGCAAAATTGATTCTTCCTGCGCTAAATTTTGCAATTTCAAAGACTAGAGAGCTGTTTTCGGGAGAACCGTGCATGACCCTGAAAGTAATCCTCGCAATCAAAATCTTGGTTTCTGATTGAGTGCTAAATTTCTTATAATAGCGTTTGTTCATTCCATCATATTGTATTTTAACTTTTTTGTTGCAGGTAGCTCCTTTCCTTTTACTAGGAGCGGAGTATGGGCATCTTATTACAATTTGGAGACTCTCTGCCATTGGTGAGGACATCATGAACTCTATTATGTTTAGCATTATCATTTTTTTTTCATTATATTTTAGTTCTGATTATGGATATCTTGTTAAATTGCTAAATACATGCACGAGCAGGGTTTTTTGTCAGCTTCAGTGTACCAAAGCTTTATTCTTGTTACTCTGCGCTGATAAACCAGCGAGGTATAATTCCACCGTCTTATTAACATTTGTAGGTCTATCCACGTTTTTATTTTATACTAAGGTAAGTTTTGTCGTATAGTTGAATGCTTGAAATTGCGATTGTTGGACACGTGGAGTGCTTGCACTCACAAGAAGATAGTTGTCGCTTCGGTGCTTATTACCTTCTGGAATCTATCTACCGTAAAGACTCGAATCTTCGCAGGTAATTCTCCAGTAAGCTACTTGTTTTAGTAAATTTAATTTAGTTCTGACCACCACATTCTCGTTCACAGCCTTTTACAAAAGAATACATGACTAATTAAGCATCATCAGTCTCCAAAATCGTAGCAGTAGTCTCATCTAACTTGAATATTAAAACAGTGTTTATCTAATGGGAGAATTTTACTCATCTTACTTATTTACTAGGTGGAAAGTGATCCTTAAAAGATTCATTTTGTCTTAAGGTCTGGACAGCTTAATTAACACGTAGCATGTGCAATTGCAACTTTACGACCGAGAGTTGATTCTTATGGTGTGATTTTCTTTGCAGCATTTATATTGCTTGTAATACTTAGATATTTTCGGCAAAATGTGATGCCACATGTAGAAGATGGTGAAGCACAAGCTGCGGAGAAGGAACAACAGCAGGCATTGATAGTGGTTGCAGAACCTGAGGAAGAGGAACCACAGCAAGCACTAGTGGTTGCTGAACAGCAGCGCCAATGCTAGAAACTTTGGTCATCCGGCAATTTCTTTATACTGAGCACGTATATGTATCTTGCATTCACAGATGGGTCATTTCTTTGCAGTTAGATTTACAATAAAAATGTGATTTCAAGGCAGCCAATGTTCAATATTTGCAATCAAAAGGCATTCTACAGTCATAGTCAACCTGTTGTCTAAATGTATTCATTTCTTGACACTTAGCACGAGTATGTATCTTGCACCTTGAGATGGGGCATTTCTTTGTAGCTAGGTGAAAAATAATAAATGTGCTTTCATTGCACAAATTAATTCAAGTTAGTGCAGTGCACATATGTATTAATTCATACACAGCTATTGTCAAATCGACAGTAAGAAGCTTCATATTTGCTGCCTTACCACTTCATTTCTGACTGGTGAGAGTCGAACAGCAAATTGCATCAAGAAAAATATGGCAATTGGCTTAATATTTGGATGGAGACCAAGGACCTGCCATTCTAAATTTTTTCTTTGTCTTTCAAGTTTTTTTACAACCATTGATTAGTCTCCTACTGACAAACTAAATGGTTAGAAACCTAACCAACTAACTAATTATCAGCAGCTGTAACGGCCTGCTGCAAGTTGGTGGTCGGTGAATGGTGATAGCTTCACTGATGTCACCAACAGTAATGGAGGGGTGGCTCCCACTGTGCAGTTTCTTTGTTACTTCTGCTGCACTCACCTTCATCTTCTGGTAATTTGCACCTTTGGGAAAGTGCTGCTTAATCCTAAGTGGTTTGTTCTCCATTGGCTGGTGCTCCACAAAATCTGCACCAAGTTCATGTACAATGTACAAATAATTTTGCCTCCTTCCTTTCCATCAGTTCTTCAAGTCTGCAACAGTATCAACGACAATATAGCAATTGGCTCAATATTTGCATGGAGGCCGTAAGGATCTGCCTTTCTATTTTTTTTTTTTTTTTCAAGTGTAATTGACATCAGGAAAATTGATATCTGGAGAATATGTCCATGTTGGATAACAGTAGAAAATTAAGCCAAATCAAGACAATCATCATGTCACTGAATTTCTCAATCTTTTTGAAAATAGTTATTTCTAGTGAACCATACTGTATGCGGGAATTTTCTGAATTCCAGCCTCCATTATTTCTCTCCTCAGATCAGCAGCATGATCCCATCTTTCCTTCTCTGCATTCATGCTTGACAATAACACATATTGGCCACAATGCTGCGTCTGCAATTTAAGCACATTTTTACTTATTTCTTCTCCAAGTTCAATGGCTCCATGAATCCTACATGCACCCAAAAAGGCTCCCAAAACAGATGCATCAGGCTGAAAAGGCATATTTCTAATGATCTCAGCTGCTTCTTCGATATGCCCTGCTCTACCCAAAAGATCAATCACACATCCGTAGTGCTTCATTATTGGCTCTATTCGAAAGTCATGCCACATTGACCGAAACAACTCCAACCCTTCCCAAATAAAATTTCCACGAGCACATGCTGTAAGAACTGCAACAAAGGTAATGCCATTTGGTTTCAACCCATGAAGCTTCATCTGCTCAAACATGTCCAGCGCCTTCTTTTCTCTACCATTGGAAGCCAATGAAGAAATCATTGCATTCCATGTGCACACCTCTCTGACAACCATTACTCTGAAAACATTCTCGGCATTACTCATGCACCCCATCTTCCCATAAAGATTTATCAATGAAGTTCCCACAAAAACCCCCAACCTTACCTCATTCATCAGTACATATCCATGAACTTGCTTTCCACAATCAAGAGCCACTTTTCCATCTAAGTTGGCACAAGAAGAGAGCACACATGCACAAGTAGCCTCATTAGGCTTAACCAAACCGTCCACCACATCCTCATGACTCATCATCTTCCCAAAAAACCGAATAGAGGCACCAAAATTTCCATTCAAAGCAAAACCATTCACAACAGTTGTCCATGAGATAACATCCCTTTGGGGCATGAGTTCAAAGAGTGACACAGCAGCCTCCATGTCCCCATTCATGGAGAAAGCATTCAGCATTGCATTGCAAGCGACAATCCCAACCATGGGAAGTTCCTCAAACACCCTGCGTGCATGAGGAAGGAGGTTGTTTCTCGCGTAGAGGGCAAGGAGAGTGGTGACAATAAAGGGGTCAGATAAAAGGCCACGCTTGAGGGTTTGGGAGTGGAGGGTAGAGCCCAAAGGAAGAAGGGAATATTTGAGAAGGGGAGGGAAAGTGTAACTGTTGGGTGGAGCTTGGTTTGCAAGCATGTGAGAGAAAAGGTGAAGAGCCTTGTGGTTGTGAATGTGATAGGCACTGATGAGGGCGTTGTAGAGAAGAGTAGGCATCCATTGATGTGATGATGGAGCATTTAAGTGATGAAGGAGGTGACCATTGGTGATTATAAAGGAGTGGATTTGCTTCATTTGTTTTGAAAGCTTCTTGCATCGTTGTGTAAGTTGCAACAATAACTCACCCGAGTAACTCATAAGTCGTAACACTAATAAAAAGTTCGAGACCCAATTGGGGAATTGGAGAAAGATTGTTGCTTTTGGTCTGGAATTGGGTTTTGAAACTATGAGGCTTCGAGAATCTTTACTTTGGAAAGATCGCTATGTGAAATTGTGAGAGAACAAAAAGATTGCTATTCATTCTAGAGACCCAATTGAGGAATTGAAGAAAGCTTGTTGCTTTGGGCTTGAACAAAAAGATGTCTTTAAAATGGACTTCACTTAATCACAACGTGAAATTCTGAGAGGACAGAAGTTGCCGCTCATGCTGGTTGCTGGGTCTTGAATTGCGTTTTGAAACAAGAAAAAAAATGATTTTTATTTGATTTAGAAACGGGAAAAGTTGAACATGAAACGGTGCGTTTTCGTGTTTGTTTGGTCCCACGTTTGTGTTTTGCTATAAAACCAAAAATATCACGTGTTTGGAGGGGTGATAATATTGGGGGAATGGACGCCATTGGGAATGGGGGCTGGGGGTTGTGGCAGTGGAATCCGTTACGGCAGTCTCCACGGCGTCGTAATCGCCCCAATTCCGGTTCGGCGGGCGCAACCGGTGGAGGCGGTTTCCGGTTTCCGGTGAAGCAGGCGGTGACCGCCGCCTCCCTCGCCCTCACCGGTGACACAATCGCTCAGCTCAGCAACCGTTGGAGGAAAGCAAAGGAGGGGGATGACAGTGTCTCCCAGGTGAGTAGAAAATTGTAACTTGGAGATTGTTAATTCAATAAAGGGTAGAGAGGGAGAAAAAATGGGGGTGTAAGTGTAAAGTTGTTTAATGTGTGTGAAAATTATCATACTTTCTTGTAAAGGGTGGTTAATTTTGCGTGCTACTAGTAACTTGAAAAGAATTCTCACATTTTGAGACATTTTTTTTAATGTAAAATTACAAACAATGCCTGAAGGTTCCTTAGTAACTGAATTGTGTTTGGTTTTTGCACTTTCAATAATCTACAACTCTTTATAGTGTTATTAAGTGGGAAAAAAAAAAAGGTTCATGTAAATTTTTTACACCAGTAATATCAATTTTTATGGTAATTAAAAATATATTGTAAAATGAAACTTGTTTGAAAGTTTTACTTTATCGATACATTATAGGATAAACCAATCTGTTGGTGAAGTTGTGGTGGTGGATGAGAGTTGCTGTTTTTCCTTTGCAATAATAATGCTTAGTAAAGATACATAGGGGTTTTGTTATTAACCAAAAGGGGTTGTTATAGGATGTATTGTCGAACCTACTTTCAGACCATGATTGGCTACGTGCTCTGCGAATGACTTCCTATGGATTCCTTTTATATGGCCCTGGTTCTTACGCCTGGTACCAGTGTCTTGACCACTATCTCCCCAAACCAACGGTTCAGAACCTAATGTTAAAGGTACTATGCTTCATTTACAGTTATATTCAATTTAATTTATAGGAGCAAGCAGAGTTAAGGATAGTGATGCCTTCAATGTTCTCTTTGTCTCTTCTGGCAGGTTTTACTAAACCAGATTGTGTTAGGTCCATGTGTCATTGCTGTTGTTTTTGCATGGAATAATTTATGGCAACGGAAGCTCTCTGAGCTTCCAGAAAAATACAGAAGAGATGCTCTTCCAACATTACTTTATGGTACAAACATTGTTGCCTAATTGATATTTATCATAACTTGTTGATGCATAGTTCATATGTGTTGATGATAGTCTTTTTTTCTAATTTGTCTGTGCAGGATTTAGATTCTGGATCCCTGTCAGTGTATTAAATTTCTGGTGCACATCTTCATACCCTTCAATTTAATCTTCTACTTATGTTTACTATTTTCCCTTTTTCTATTGAGTAAGTGTGCTTTTGGAAATCCCAGTAGCTAAAAAAGCGAAACATTTCCTTGCTAAGTTGCCATGAAAAATGCTCTTTTGTAAACGAGAAAGGCATTTGCATCCAGTTAGAACCATGAAAGCTTAAGCAAGAGCAATTTGAACAAATTAAATCGTAGACAAGACACCTTTGTAGAACAAGTGATTTTTAGATTTGCAAAATGCTTATATATCGTGCATATGAAGTCTTCTCTTGCTTTTGTGAATGCCAATGTCGTAAAAACCAGACTAGATTGTCAGTTTGATGGAAAACTAGTGAATAGATCATGTGTCAAGCCTTTCAACCGAAAAAAAAAAGTGGATGATCACAGAACCAGTGAAAACCAGTGGTGGAGGAACTAGTTTGAACCAATTTTTTTTTGTTTAGGGTTTAATTCAACCCAAAACATCTTTTTTTACAAAGCTAAAATCTCAATGTCAAGTTACATTTTTTTTTAGAAATATTTATTTGGTTAAAAATATATTAAATTAACACTAGTACAACCATGTTTCAACCATAGTCAGATTAATGAAACGTAAACTAGTAGCTTCACCAGTTCACTGACTACTTAGATTTCACTGATAATCTACCCTCCATCTGCAACTGGTTCTTATTAAGGTTGCTTTTCTTTTAAAATTGAATTCAAGATCAATGACATACTAGCTCTTTTTTAAGCTTTAATATTAGTTATATTACAAATGTGACTTGAATACTATGAAGCACAAACACTCTTGTTTATAGTGTTGGAGTTTCGGACACATCTTCCACTTTGACACCTCCCCAACATCGGCATGACACATGTTGGATATCCCACACTAGATTGATTAAAATAAATTATATTTTTTAGCCTTGGAGGCTTGGACACTTAAGCACATGTTTGGTAACACGTCACTTACCTTCGGACATGAAAGCAGCTCAGACTTGCTTCTGCGTCTCTTTCCTCCTTTTGACATGGAATTAAGGAGTAACGTGGATCTTTAATGCAAAACCAAACATGCACTAAGTTGATACTTCCATATAGCTAGGACACCTGAGCCCAATTCCATATGCATGGACACTTCAACGACGCCAATAATACTTTAAAAAATTATCATTTCTTATTTAAAATTCGTAAAGTTTCAGCTTAAAATATAATATAGAATACTTAAAAGTAATCTCTTAGTATTTATTTTGAGGTTCATTATCATAGAAAAGAAAATAAAACTCAGCAAGTTGTAATGAGAGGATGAATATATCTTGAAAGTTGAAAGATATAATTCATCTTATTTTGAATTTTTTTATGAAGACATAAAGTGATTATGTTGTAAAATAATGGCTTTAATTTTTTGCAAGGCTTACTTTATATATAATTGGTGTCCTGGGGACCACTATTTTGGACATTAGCTGCGTGAGAGTTTCGATGTTTTGTTTGGTGTCTGGATTAGAATCATGTTCCATAGGTTGGATATGATATTTTGCTCCTTTGTATGATGGTTGCAGTTCATAGACAATCTTGCGTGTTAATTATTATCAGTTTGATTTTGAAGCATATAAGTATACCTAATTCTTGTTTTATTGGATAAAAATAACAGTTAACACTGTACTTTTTAAATCCTTTGATGGGGATGTTATTTAGGGGGACTTGTGATCATGTTGGTATAACATCTAGCTTTCAAATATCTCAAATTCTCAATGATCATCTAATTATTTATGGTTTGAATTGTTCATATGTGAGTCTTACATTCCTTGGCTATTTTTATGGTGGATGTATAGGGTAGTGCCACTTCAAGCTCGAGTGGCTTTCATGTCAATGGGTTCAATATTTTGGAATTTCTACCTGTCATCAACAATGATCAAGTAAAATGCATGGTCTACCAGGAATTTTTACACTAGGTATGTTATGAATACGTGATTATTTTTCGCCTTTAATAATTTGGTTAGTTACAAATTATAACATCAAGCCTTGTCTTTGTAGATTAATAAGTTTTGGTTGAGGAAAGTTGTGGGGGATGAGTTATGACTTGGTGTGCTGTGCAGGAAATATGATATCAAAGAACAATTGCATTTTTCCTTCATTTCTGACAATTGTAAAATTTATCTTTCATATGAAAAGTTATAGTGTAGGTGCTAGCTTTCAAGAAGGAATAATATTTTTTGGGATAATTTGTGTATGTTGTTTATTTTTTAATGCATAAGCAACTTTACTTATTTCAGAGTTATTTATTTAAGAGTTGTTTATTTTTAAATAATTTTCTATGTCATGTTTTTTATTAGTAAGATGCACCAGAAGTACTTCCTATAAGAGATTCTCTAATAAACTTTTGGTAAATTATTATTTCAAGCATTAATTTTTAGGATTTAACTGATTGGATTTATACATTTATCTTTTCATCTTTTGTTACAAAATGTTTACATTATTTATTCCAAATATGGTGAAAAATAACATAAGGTGATTTAATTCAGCATCATATGGATATTATTTTTTAAAAATATTTTTATTTTTATAATTATCAATAATTAATAATTTTATATCACAAAATAAATTATTTATCATAAATGTAAAATATAATTTATTTATTATATATTTTAATTAAATTTTATGTTCAAAATATTTAATTATTATAAATTTTAGTTATATAAAATTTATTGGCTAAATTGTACTTTTGATCATTCTATTTTGTCTATCTACAATTTTTGTCCCTAATAGAGACATTTAGTTTACCTATTTTTTAAAGTATGGAATTTGAATCTCCATCAATTTGATGTTTTTGTATCATTAAATTTTAACATTGTGAATTGATTCGTCACTACTTTAATGATATGATATTTAGTGATACGACATATTATGATAAAAATAAAAAAATAATAACATAAAAAGGTTATATATATATATATATATATTTACTAGTGATTGATATTTATTTTATTAATAAAAATTTTATTTGTATTTTTTTTTAATTTTTTCATTTTTAAATGTCTTATTGCTAAATGGTATATTACTTATATGAGTAAACACTAAAATTTACTCTTTAGTAGATGTCAGTTTGATAAGAGGATCAAAATTTCATATTTTTAAAATTAAAAATATTAAATGTCTCTATTTTAAAATAGAGGATCAAAATTGTGAATTAATAAAAATGAAAAGGTTAAAAGTATAATTTAGTTTAAAATATTCATCCTTTAAATTGCAAAAGATATAATACTATAAAGGAAGTTACGGTAGTTTAAGAAGTCAGAACATGGAAAAAAAAAATTATATATTACTTATCAATGAAATTAGATTAAGATAAACATTAATAAATGATAAATTAAAATAAATAATTTATAAAAACTTAGGTTAAAGTACGTTAAGTGTTATTCTTAAAATTTCATCACAGTCGTAGATTAATTTATAATGTATTTTTCTCTTAAGATATTAAAATTCGTTAAATCAATCATATGTTAAAAAAATTAAATCAAAGAACACCACTATAAAAATAAAAAACACTTTAATAATAATATCAATAAATATTTAATATAAATTGAGGAAGATAATTCACATACTATAATCTATTACAAATATGTGATTTATATGCGTTGTGTCTTGTGTATAGTTATTCATCTATAACAATACAGAGAATTGCGCACAAAATTATATTATGACTAAGTTAAAGGAAATAAATAATAATAATAATAATAATATAAAATAAAAAATAATCTTAATAAAATCGGATTTCACTCTCAATGTGCAGCAACAAATTAAAGTAACATTTAAAAGATAAATTATAAGACTTGGTCAAATAATGTTAAAAGAATAATTAAATTAATATTTAATATAACATTTAATTTAAATTTTAAATTACAAATAAAATTTTCTAACCAATAGCAGAGAAATGAAGGAGATAGAGAAGAAGTACGAAATAAAAAGTTGAAGTTATTTGAGCCTGTAGAAATAGATTAAGAAGAAAACATATTGATATAAAATTTGCACGTTAATCGCGATTCTAAATGCTGATGATCCATTATTATTGGTAATTGATAATCAACTCATTTTTTTTATACGTAAAACTATTTTTTCTACCACTTATTTGATTAAATCATTAAAAAAAAACAAATTATTTCACTTAAACATGTTTTTTGTTTTTATTTTTTATATTTCTCTGTTTCTTATCATATTCTGGAGTTCAAATATATATCAGAATAATTTAACAAAAATATTTTAAGATTTTTTATTATAACGACTTGCTGTAACCCTTACACTTAACGATTTCAACCATTAATGACGAAAATAATTATTTATTTAGGATTATATACATCATTAGTTGTTGTCGACTAACATGCGTAAACTAATTATATAAGAGTAACATCAAAATAGTATCAAATATTGTCATTTATTATATGGCCTCCACTGCACACTTCCTCGTATTTATTCATACTTTGCTTTCATATCAAGTATGACTATTATAGTCCAATCACATGAAAACAAATAAGGATAAATTAGAGTTTAAAGAATAAACATAGTCTACATAAGATATGAATCATAATTATATATTCACAATATAAAGCAATAAATTTATAGTTATAAAAACAACATGCAACCATCTTTATATCAAAACATAAATTTTCAACCCAAGTATACTTCAAAATACCACAGTACAATCATCTCATCATACAGTCCAAGAATCCAATGCATCAACACATTATTGATGGACAATACAACATATGCAACTTAATAATCAAATAAAGAATTAGTCCTAGCTTCCTTTAATTTAGGATTGAGGTGAACTAGAGAAAAGATGAAGAAGACTTCAAACAACCACTAGACGACTTCGAATTGAAGTGAACTAGAAAAGAGATGAGAAAGACTCCAAACAACACCTAGACGACTTCACATGAATCAACACTCTTGATTTAAGTTTCTACTAACCTTGATCAACATACAACACAACTAAGATGAAATTTCAGGAAAAAAATCACCCTTATAAGAAAAGAATTAGAGAGAAAAAAAACTTACAAACTCAAAATATTTCTCTCTAATTTGTCTCTATAATATATTTTTATTTCTATACATTACACTAATTAAAATACTAATTTAACTAAATTCAGACACCCTTAATTTAATTTAATTTTATTTTTATTTCCCTTTACTCTAATTTAATTTAATTTGTTTTGATTCATTCATTGTATTTTTTAGCTGATTTTTTTTCCCTGGTACCAAAAACTTGTAGCCTGGTGCACGAGTTATTAGAGATAAGAATGAGTTATTTCTTGGAAATGGAAACAAACCCTTATTTGGCGAAGTTCAACACTCAACACTCAACACTCAACAGTGCCATTCACACCGAAATTTCCCAATTCAATCCATCCAAATGCCATATCTCTCCAACATTGACACCGTACTCATTGCATTTTCTTATTTACTTTTGTTCATTCCTTAATATAATCACGTTCAACGTCATAAGTAATCATCTTCAGAACTTTAACCAAATTTCTTTTTACCAAATTAGTGTAATTGATTTTTAATTTAGTGGAGTGGTGTAAGTTTTGATTATTATTTTTTTTTGGTCAAATTGGAGTAAGTCGTGATTGTAGGGAGTGAGTTATGACGGTGCCATGTGTTTCAGTGTTCTCTCCATGTATATTCTTTGTTTTTTTCTTAAAGGTGCCATGTTCTCAACTCTCTATAAACCTTGTATTTTTTGCCACTCTCATTCACCTATATATTGGCTTCCATTTAGCACATACCTTGAGTTTTGAATTTCTCTAAAACTTCAAATTTGCCTCTTTTTTTCTGGTTTGGATTTGGTGTTTTGATGATCATGGGGTGGTACAGAAGGGGAAAGTTTGCACTTGATCATTTTCGCAGCGTGGCTTCAAGGGTTGTGCCAAAAAATCAAAATTTTCAGCGTAGTTGGAGGAATTGTCAATCTGGGTATTTGGATTCAGCTTCAAAAGGAGCTGGCTTTAATGGGTTTTTTTTGTTTTGTTCAATTTATCCGAGGCTAAGAACACAAGGTGTTGTCGAAATTAATACGAGCTTTCACAATCCGTTTCTTTTGGGGGCTAAGAGATTTTACCATGTTGATCCTTACAATGTGCATCATTTCAGGCCAAGGGGGCCAAGACGTTGGTTTCAGAATCCTAAACACTTTTTTGTTGTTGTGATGGTTGGTTCAGGGGTTTTAATCACTCTGTATTTTGGGAACTTGGAAACAGTTCCTTACACCAAGCGAAAGCGTATGATTCTGTTGTCAAAAGCCATGGAGAGGAGGGTTGGGGAGAGCCAGTTTGAACAGATGAAGGATGCTTTTAAGGGAAAGATATTGCCTCCTATTCATCCCGAAAGTGTGAGGGTGACAATGATAGCTAAGGAAATAATTGATGCATTGCAGAGAGGGTTGAGGAAGGAGCAGGTGTGGAATGATTTGGGGTATGCATCAGAGCATGCTATGCTGGTTAAAGGAGATGGAAGGGATACATTAAGTGCATTGAGTGAAGACAAGGTTGAAAGGAGTTGGGACAAGGAGGATAAGATTCTTGATGACAAATCAGTTCGACAAAGCCAGAAAAATGGTCAGGAAAGAGGGTCACTGACTGCTACATCACATTTGGATGGATTGAATTGGGAAATTTTGGTGGTAAATGAGCCAAATATTAATGCCTTCTGCTTACCTGGTGGGAAGATTGTTGTGTTCACTGGTTTGTTTGAGCATTTTAAAAGTGATGCTGAGATAGCAACTATTATAGGACATGAGGTATTATACTTGTGCTTGGTTTTAAGTTTAAGGACCTTTTTGGGTAATCTTTTTCAGAAACACTTCTAGGAGAGAAAAGTAGAAAAGAAAAATGAAATAAGTTTCTTCATAAGCTGAAATTAGCTTATTTGCATAAACTAATTTGTAGAACTTCTCACTAATTAGTTTCACATGCATAAATTAGTTTTAGCTTATGGATAGATTATTCAATTTTTCTTCCTATTTTTGTCTCCTAGACGTAATTATGGAGAAGTTTATCTAAATTGTTTTTGCAGTTTAAAATGCCTAGCATAGGAGACCTAAAGCTTACACCTAACAATTTGCAAATTTTTTATTTGCACAAATGATATGCAAACATGTTAGTCTATATAGATTTTCTTGTTAATTAGGTTGGGCATGCTGTGGCAAGACACAGTGCAGAGGGGATTACAAAGAACCTGTGGTTTGCAATTCTACAGTTGATAATTTATCAACTTGTCACACCTGACATTGTCAACACAATGTCATCCCTTTTCTTGCACCTACCTTTCTCCAGGCGGTATGCTTTGTTCACTTCTCTCTTTCTAACCAATTGATTTGTTGGATAGTCTTCAATTTAATGGATTCATTTCATAGAAAGATAATATTTATCATGACTTGTTGAAATATGTTGATTTGTGGAGCAATGCTGCTATTTTCTTGGCTTTTCAAACAAATTGCTTTGCTAGACTAAACAGAACCAATAGCTTATCACAATTTTCCTTTAATTTGACTGTTGAGCCTAAGTACTTACATTTTTCATATATGTGAAACATAATTTGAGCTTGTGATATCAATTTTCTATAAATAGAATGAAATTCAATTGCATTACAGGGAAAAAGTGTAAAGAAAAACAGAAACCAAATCAAGTTTAATTACTAGTTGGAATCTATATGCAAATTGCATGCTATCTGTATGTTTTACTGTAATTTCAATATATCTTCTATCCTGATGTATGGTTTTTGAACCATGGTAAGATGAATCCTGTTGAGTGTTGATGGATACAAGTTGAATGGCACAGCACAGTTGATATTGGTTTCAATTGCACTTGTATAATCAATAATTATCCCCAATTACTATACTTTCCTGTGAGCTTCCTAGATCACAATAGATTATAAGAAAATTTCTTGAACAATATACATTCTTGATGAAAGGTTTTTTGGACTACGAATCTTGTAACCGCAACCTAATTTGTTCACAATTTTTAGGATGGAAATAGAAGCTGATTATATTGGGTTGCTGTTGATTGCATCAGCTGGCTATGATCCCCAGGTGGCACCCAAAGTGTATGAGAAGTTGGGAAAAATTGCTGGTGATTCTACCCTTAGGGATTATCTCTCTACTCATCCTTCAGGAATAAAAAGAGCAAAATTGCTGGCCCAAGCTAAGATAATGGAAGAAGCGCTTACTATATATAGAAATGTAAGAGCGGGATGTGGGGTTGAAAGTTGAAACTTCAATGGAAGTTTTTTTTAATATACAATTGTCTAGATAACTTCTGTATTTGTTTGTGTGAGAATACTCTCTTACCACTTTTTTCCAATCAAAATATGTGAAGAGAATCTCGTGCTTATAAGTTAAAGTTAGCTTATATAAGTTAAGAACAAGATTTTATAGAAATTAAAGAGATAATTTTTACAAAATAATTTATACACAAACTAATTTTAACTTATGAAGAAACTTATTTTTTGTTTCCTCCCTATTTCTCCTCTATAAGTGTTTCTAAAAGAGTTTACCCAACCGGACCCAACGTGTAATGTATGAAATTGTTGTTATACAAGATGCTTTTATGTGATTATATTCTCACATCATTAAATTTTGTTGTTACAGGATTCAACAAATAAAATAAAAAGAAAATGTAACTAGTTGGATTAGCCCGACAGGGTGGTGCAAGGTATCAGGCATTCTTTTAAGTTCATCCAATCACGCATTTCTGAGATAAATTTTTTTCATGAATTCAATAGTTTACTTCAGAACACTGCAGATGCAGATACATGGAGTACATATGTAAATAAGGTGATTTACCAGTATCAATTAAATATTGGAATTCTCAACTAAGCACACACTACTGCTTCTCTTTTTTTTTTTTTTTTGTCACTGTTGAAGAAAATTTTGTCCATATTCATTTATCAATTATTCTTTTCTGGATTATACTTATATAAAAAAGGAAAGATAAATAATCATAAATGAAATGACAATGTGGTAAATGAGGGATAAATAATATATTAAAAAATTATAAATGAATTTTAATGTAGATGAAAAGATTAATTACATCTCTTAATTTGCATGTTATAAATTTTAGCGATGAATAAAAATAATAGGAGTAACAATTTACCTTGCCTTCATGATAAACATAGGAGGCAGTGTCATTAATCATTAAAAACATGCAACATTGGAAGGAACAATACCATTATATGTTCCATTTCTTCCATAGTAGCCTGTGGCATGAATGTCTTGAACATAATCTTTGACTGTGTTTACCAGGTGTTTTCCAGTGTCATGGATGAATAATTCTTGTTCTTTTGTTTGTTCCATTGAAATTTGAAGCCTGCACAAGTTGTTAAGGATTTGAATGTGTTCTCAGATGAATTGCCGAAGAACCATATGTATAGAATTTTACCATTTGAAGTTTGAACAGATCAAGAGAGGTGTAACACCATCAGGATTCATATTTACTGGCCTACAGGCTACAACCATAATCAAATCCAAATGTTTCTTGAGCACGTTTCTCTCTTGAAATCATTCTTTAAATGATTTCCTCATGTTAATTTTCTCGTTAGATCACAGCCCCCCTCCCTAACAAATATCTGTAATTTTTCATTTGAACTAAGTACCTTAAGTAATTACATATAATATATACATAGTTGCTTAAATTGGGGCTTGTTGAGAGTTTCCTCACAGATGCTTGCTGATCTCACTGTAAAGAGTTAGAGAGAGTTGTAGTTTCTAAGAATTAGAATCAAGGTTAGAAATATGCTTTTTCTTAGTAATTCCTGATTTTATGCTGCTTTAATTTAATTTACTGATGACATCTAAACTTGAAATATCTGAGCCTATATGGCATCATAATTTTTGCCTTCTTGCTTGCTTCAATATGTGCTTGCAATTGCAGTGACCAAATCTTTCTTGTTTAACTTGTTTAAGTTCAAGGTCCGTGAGGCTGGCTGTTGATAAATGGGCTGCAAAATTTCATGTTAAAGAGGACAACAATCTTTCCTTAGTTGAGCATGAACTGGTAAATATGATATGATTTTGCTTATGCTTCATATGTAAAGTAGATATTGGTATGTATTAAAGATTCATTTACTCAATATTTTCATTAACCCAGTGGTCTTTCAACGAATCATTTGGAAATTGTCATGAAAATGTTTTTCCTGAACCTTGTATCCAATGGCCATGCTTGGACGCACCAATTTATGATTTAAGCAGATTCTGCTCCATTGTCCCGTGAATTTGACAATATTGTATTGAACTGATAATTGGCCTATTAGTAAAGTAATAATAGTAACAGATAGATAGATAGAAGAAAAAGGAAAATCAAAAAAGAAAGAACAGGTTTTAGGCGCAAAAATTTTTTCTAAAAAAGTGGCAATCCAAAACCTTCTTTCTTTTATTAGTAGTAAATAGAAAAAATGAAAACTTTTAAAACATTTCTTGAAGAAATAAGATTTTTTAAATTATGCATATTTTTTAAGATATTATAAAATGTCAACCCTAAACCCTCATCATCTTGAAGAAATAATTTGTTGAGATACTTGAACTTTTAATTGTTTTAATTGGATAATTTAGCTCAATTTTTTAAAATTTTAAATATTTAATATATAAGATTATATTTTAATATATGATAGGAGAAAACTTAGAGAGAAGAAAAAGAGATAAATGAGAGATATGAATAAAAAATAAAATAAAGAGAAAATATGACACAGGAAAAAAAGAAAAAGAGAGAGGAAGAAAAGCAAGAAAGACAAGAGAGAAGAAGGAATATGAAATAGGAGAGAGAGAGAGAGAGAAGTAAGAAATGTGAGAGAGAGAAGATTTAGGAGAAAGAAAAAAAGAAAGAGAAAAAATAAAAAGAGTAAAAAGCCATGCAATTTGTAAGATTGTTAAAATGAATAAATTATATGTAAATTCTACTCGAGTCATAAAATTCATTATTCAAAATAATTGATTAAAATTTTTATATTTTTTAATATCAAAAGACTTTTTTAAGTAAAAAAAAAATCTTAATTAAATACTACCAAATTTTAATATACCTCTAGAAAAGTCATAATTGTCTTGATAAAATATTATCATATGTTGACATACTATTAAAAAAACTCTTAATTATCTTAATTGAATACTTCTTTTGTTTTTTATTATAAACAAAAATAACTGGTTTTGTGCATATTTAAAATATTAGTTATTTATATTAAATCTTACTGTTCCCATAAGATTATTCCTAAATTATTTGTTATAAATTATTCTTATTATAAATGTCAAAAGTAATACAACTGAAAGGTTATAAATTAAAGATTATTTTAAAGAAAATATATGTAAAAATAATTAAACTTATTTATATTTCAGAAAAAAAAATGTTTTTTTCCCTATAATAGAATACAGATAGAACATCGCATACTTTTTTATATTAAAAAAATATTAATTAAATATTACAAAAAAATTATAATAAAAAATCTTTTAAAATCTTAATCCCATACACCCACTTAATCTCCTACTCGTTTTGGCCAATAATTTTTCTAAGAAAGTACATGGTTAAGTTAAAAAGCAACTCAGGTTGAAAACGATATAGGAGTAACAAAGCCATGACTTATTTTGTGACGTGATACACATTAATTTTATTGGTTGAAAAGAATATCAGCAAAATTTAATTTTCATTCCACCAAAAAAGAAAAGCGAAAGATTATTCATGATACATGTACCAATCAACATCAACTTCCATAAATAAATAAATAAAAACATACTAATCGGGTAACTCAATAGAATTAAGAGTTCAGAGTTCTAAACGAAACAATCCCGTGCATGATCGAGATGCTAAAACCTTTGAGAAAACTGAACAATATTCTGTGGACAACTGGTGGCAAATCCCTTCTATCAAAGGCAATGAAAGTGACAAGCATTCTGCAAGCCATAGTTGCTTATAGGGGTGTTCACAGATCTATACAAGCAAAACACTGAATCAGAACTTGAATGAGTGAGTGGGGATTTGGAAGAAACATACAATTTAAGAGTTTAGGTATTCAGAGCTCAAATCACATTAAATTTGGTAGAAAAAAACAAAAGTCCAACTAAGGTAACCACCCTCCGTACGTTTTGAGCATAATCGTCATTGCATTCAAAACTGTGGTAATCACAAATTATGATACAGAAAGATAACGGGCCATAGATAAACTAACGTTTCTCACGAAAAATGCCGTTACCTGGATCTAATCAGCCAAGAGCACAAAACCAACTCATTGGATCCAAGTCATTGACAAGGAGAAAGTACATACTGAGTCGAAGAAAAGAATAATACATTTGACTTAGTTTGGGATAATTGTATTGGAACTACAAATATTTCACTACATACTCCAATCTTACATTTATGAAGCATCCCTAGACGATTCAATATGAAAATTCTAATAAACACGGAAAAACAAGATGAAACGTTATTAGTACTTCGCAGTACATTTCCAAATTATTTGCCTAAAGGGACTAAAGTTCGTATGCATAAAATAGCAAGTCTTTTAATGCATCTGAAATAGAAAAAAAAAATGAAATTGAAGTACAGGTGGTCTAGGTATTAAAAGTCCTTTTTTGGAATCAACTTGCCCCTACAGTACTTAAGTCAAATCTCCTGATTTTTCAGCAGAAACTTTTCATACATTGCAGATTTTTATGTAAAAGTTTGCTTGAATCTTCATCACCCTCATCAAACATCATCATTGCAATCTGATTAAACAAAAAGGATCAGTATACCATACCCCTTAATTACAGATTGACCCAATAATGCATGATGCAAGGAAATCAGGGGGAAAAATTGAAATATAGCAATATGGTTATTACAATAAATTCACCAGCACGATCACATAATAAAGATATATACAATACTCCAAGTCTCCAATTAAGTAATTGTAGAATGAATGGGCTAATAAATTGAATTCTACAAAATCCCTTACAAGAGTGGAGGAGCATTTTATCTCAATCTTTCCATCAATAATTTCTTGTACATTGAGATGTTTTTATGTAAAATAAAGACCCACAAGAAAACTAAGCTATTGTTCCCTTTCAAATTCCCTAACAAGTGATAAATGCTTTCAATAGGGATAAACATTGGGCAATATGGTTCGTAAATAAAGAGAACTACAACCGCATTGTAAAATAAAATAAAAAAAATGTTCTGCATAAAGACATACAACAAATCAAGGAGCACACAAACGTGCTCCAAATTCTGTCAAAAAAAATTTTATAGATGCATACAAATTATTCCGAGTAACTACAAAATCTTGTTTAAAGCTGAACATCATATCATAGAAAGTCCCTGCAATCCCATTTATGCTTCCCGATCTTCAAGTAGTCTGTTTTTGGCCTACAACCAAAAGGAGTGGGTATGGCTTCACTAAATGATTAAATGGGTAGGGTGCAAGCAAATGAAGCAGGGAATAAACTAATCCACAATCTTACAAAATGGATTAGTAGTTATAAAAACACATGGTCAAGAATTAGATAGACAAAATGCCTTTAGCCTACAAATATGGTGATATTAGATTACGCATGCATCTTATCTTGAATGAATCATCATCATATATCAAATCTCACGGGCCTCAGGAATCGAAAGAAAACATACCCGAAAATTAATTGAAGAACATCAAGGAATCCTAGAGATGCTAGCTACCTTTTCAGAAGAAAAATCCAATTGTCAGGAAATCATAACGAACACAAACTAGTTAACCTAAAGAGAGGGACCATGTAACAAAAATTTCCCCCCTAGTTCTAATTTTAATATTTTTTTACCAAAAAAGAAACTGTAAAATATATTCTGAGCCCCTTACCAACAAAATATCCAATACACATTGAACAGCAATAAGATTTGGAGGAAAAAGTTCGGAGACATGAACATTGATTATAATGAAAAATCAACCATTGTGATTATAGTAAGATATACACATTCATATGTACGACAAATTATGAAATGCTATAAGAATATAATTTGAATGCTGTTTTTTACACTGTCATTCAATTTGTAATAACTACTTTAAAAACAATTGTATGTAGGATGATTTCTAATTGATCCACACCAACAATGTATGAAAATTAAACTCTTGTTATAATCTGCAGCATAATCTTCCAATTTCCTCCCAATTACACCTCTCATTGTAAAGGACTCAAATCCAAAAGAATAGCCATATGTGAATCATGAGCCTGTTTAGATAAATTTTAAAAGTGTTTCAAGAAATTCTCAACCTGAAATAAACTTTTTGGTAGAGAATCTAAATCAAATCCATTCAAAATTTCACATAAACACGTTGAATTTTCCAAAAGCATTAGTACAATCGACGATACCTTCGGGAAGCCAAGCGCACGTGCGGCTTGAAATGGAGAGCATGGAATTCATGAGAGCCGAAGCAGTGGCCGTGTGGTACGGCATCATTGATTCCACACACGAGCTCAATTCAACGGGAAACCTTATCACACAAACACAGCACAAAGCAATTAGTTACTAACAGAAGAACACGAGAAAGAAGCTTCCGTGCAATGCATGAATGTGCGAGTTGGTTATTACCTAAGAGTGGATTGGGACTGCGAGAGAGGTTTATTGGACGCCATGCGGAACGGAGAACGAGCCGGTTTGGCTTCCGATGCGGCGCGAAACGCTGATCGTACAGAGGAGCATGATCGGAATGCCGATCTGGCGGCGGCGGATGCCATTTTCGTGATCGGAATCGTTTGGGATCGGAGTAGGGTTTTGCGAACTCTAAAACCCTAACCCTTGTGTGATTGAAACTGTGATTGTTACACGGTTGTTGGGCTTCAGTCACGGCCCAATGTGTGCGTGGGTCCCAACTTCTGCCCAAATGAAGTTAGGAGAGCTTTTATTTCAAATGTTATGCTTTGATGTATTTAATTATATTTTAACATTTTTAGTAATATTTTTAATTTAAAATAATTTAAATAAGGTTGAGACAATTCGTGCCTCTACTAAAAATAAAATAAAATAAAAATAAAAATATATTGGGCTAATTAATATTATAATTAATCCATTAGTTTCAAATTCTTGAATTTAATTAAAAATATTTTTTTTCTATTTTATTTAAAACAAAAGGGTATATTAATTAACAAAATATGAAGATCAAGGTAATTACTAAAAAGAGTATCTCCTTTATATATTAGTATAGATAATAAAAAAATTATAAGTGTGTTAAAAAATGACTTTCATTTTTATATGAAAATATCATTTTTCTCACTTATCATTTGAATAAAATTGTAAGAAAATATAATAAAAATAATTTTTCAAAATTCATAACAAACATGAGAATATTATATATATATATATATTTTTTAATGAATTTCTAACCAAGTTCCTTTTTTACTCCAGATTCCTTTTTTTTACTTGAAATAGATTTGTGTGAAAGCTTATAAAAGGAGAAATGAGAAATTTTAGCAATATTTTTTCTAAGACTCTTTTAATACTACTTTTACTATTAAAATATTAGAAATCATTACTTTTGGTGGGTTTCACTTCTAAACTAGGAGAAAAAAAGTCATTATATGAGAAATGGGACACACAAATTTTTTAGTTTACAATAAACTTATGCGAATAGCAATTAAATTGCTAGAGAGAATGTTAGGAAAGATTTTATGTTAATTTGAGCATATGACCGAAAAATGTGAGGACATGATAGGATTTCATTATTATTATTTATTTATTATTTTGTCATTTATTTGGATAAAAGTTCTCAATAACAACCTATTGTAGAAGAAAACATAATTTTTTTTAATAATTTAAAATTAACTTATGCAAGAGTAAGCTTTTGGATAAACTAAATAGGAGAGGTTATATAAATAACATAAACAAATATATGAAATAAGCTTAATTTATTTTACCCTTTTTTCTCTAATAAATATTTAATCAGGACTTTATCAACGTAGAACTTAAGAAAGTAAATTAAATTAAGCTCTTTCACAAGCTAAAATCAATTTATGAATATAATTTTTTTTATAAAAATTCTCTCGATTAACTTCTTTAAAGTAGAAGTATATAAGTTAATTGTAATTTTTTTTTAGAGAAATTCAATTCATTGTATATTTTTATTATTTTTCTCTTATAAATTATTATATATAGGTATAAATTATCATTATACCTTTTGTGTTATACAAGAAAGAAAGAAAAAATATAACCATACCTTCTAATTATCTTTTATCTTAGTTTTACCCCCATTTTTTATGTTTAGTTTTGTCACATGACTTACCAATTATATTTCTTTCTCTATCTATTTATATTATTGTTGGTTGCATTAATAAATTTCATTAGTTTTTTATATTGCAGTCATGAATCTTGATGAAAATTTGGATAGTATGAAGATGAATTAGATTCAACAAAATCTTCATCTAATATTAATTGAAGCTACTCCAACTAGTAATTTTTTTGTTAATTGTAGTATTATTATTGTTAAGAAAATTGAACCCTAATGCATGTAAGGTATGAAATTATTTTTAAAAGGTTTGTCTAACATAAGAGATATTAGTTGTTAGAAATTATACACATGTAAATCAATTTCGATCACAAATTATTTAAGATGTCATATTCTTAAATGTAATGGGTGCCTTAAGCACCATGATGTAGGAAGTTAGTTTGTTGATGTAAAATATCGATTATAAAACATGTGAAATGCACTCACTAGATGTTAAGCACAATCTTCAATTTAGATAGGTTGAGTTTGAGGAGGTTTGAAAATTGAATAAAGGATTGAATCATTATTTTAAACCCTACTGTAGAAATACTACAAAAGTTGATTGTGGTAAAGTATTTTTTAATTGAAAAGACAAAGTTAAAGTAAGTGATAATTGTTATTTCAAGTAGAATATGTTTGACTCTTAATGTATTGGCTATTTAATTAAGACTACATAATTGTATCAACTCATTATATTGATGAAAATCAAAAGTTATATAATAAGTAACTTTCATTTTGTTACTTGGATGTTTAACATATTATATTAGAATTATGTGAAGAATTACTCTAAGTTCTTAAGGATAAAGGAATAGATAGCAAAATATTTTCTCTCGCATTAAATGCATTTTTCGATTATAACAAGGTAATTTTTTTTAAAGAAAGGCTTAATTTGCAAAAATGTTTTGTTATCTAACAGGTAAATATGTTCATGTGAGATGTTCAAATGTTTTGTTGTGTAAAGGTAAATGTGTAAATAGTGGCATGGAGAGGTAATGGTGTGTGGGCTGGAGGTCATAGATTTCATTATTTGTCCATCATTTATGTCTGGTCTCAAGTCTCTGTTTAACACGATACTCTTTTTTCACGATACTCTTTTTTTTTTCTTTAAAAAAAAAAACACTACTTTTTTCTCTTACAAGTTAATTCTTAATTGGTTTGCAAGATGGTTATAGAATTTTTTAATGAATCTGATTGCACATGTAACTCATTAAAAAATTTGAAACTCGTGCTCCAGGATGCTAGGTTACCAAAGATAAATTAGTAATCAAAATCCAAAAATATGAACACCAAACTTTCATGGTCGTAGTTGAGCTCATATGCAATCACAGATTCATTAAAAAAAAAAAAACAAAGTGGAGGACTTTATATTCCTTTTGTTGTTTAATTCAAAATTTTAGATAAAACACTATAATTCCCCGACTTAATTTCGATTTCAAAATTGAAAAAAAATATTAACAAGAAAGATCAGATCTCTCTTGTGAAACGAGCAACACATAAGTATCCAATTATAATAATAGCATCACCATTACATTATACCTGCCGAAAATTATATCCAATTACGCAAGGCGATCGCCTTTAATCGTTAATTGATAATTCATGAATTATGCAAATTACATAAGAGTGTGTTTGGATGAAAAATTTTAGTGAAGTAATTCATTTATTTGAAGAATTTTAATTTTTTTGATGTAAAATACTTTGTTTGGATAGAGAATTTACAAAAAATTTGAAATCTAAGCATTTGTGAAATTCTTTGAAATAGTAAAAAATTCAAATTCTCCCCAAAAAGTAAGAATTTGAAATTCTTCATATTTTTTCCCTTATTTCACTTATACATTTTATCTTATATCTTCATATTTTTAATTATTGAATACTAAAAAAATACTTTAAAAATTATTAAATATTATATAATATTAATTTTTAAAATTATTAAATATTTAAAAATTAGTTAATATTTATTTTTATAAAATTATTTAAAAATCCCAACATATAAATATATTTTAAAATCAATTTTATCATGATAGAATCAAATTATCATACCCAAATTAACAATTTAAAATTTAAAAAAAAATTGAATTGACTTATTCAAATAAAATATTTTAAGAATAATAGAAATTAAAATCAAAATAATTCAAATACCAAGAATTTCAAATTACTTGAATTTGTAAAATTCTTCATCCAAACACACCATAAGGGTAATCGAAAATATTATAAAATAAAATAAAAGCATTTCAGCACCGCAAGACTTTTATCTTTCGAATCAATCTAGATCGTGGTTATACATGACCAGAGTACTCGTATAAGAATATGCTCATAATATAAAATTAAAAATTGTCGAGCTAATGGATTCTCTGACCATCTTTTATCCAAAAGGAATGATTTTCAATAATTTCTTCTACGTTTGAACACACTATCAAATACAACTTTTTAAACTAACTACTGTTCAGACAGTTGAACAAAAGAAAAGGCATCACCACGGTGGTTCCTCTCACTCTTCCCTGTAATCAGGATTCTCTTTCAAAATTACAAAACCTTCAAGAATTGGTGACACGGGAATGTATCTGAGGAAAAACCAAGTGTTAGTATTAGAAATATAACATAAGGCAGCTTTGAAATTTAAAGGCATTGGCACAAATACTCACTTTTCGGTTGCCAGCTCTGCCCTGTCACCAGCAGCGAGGAGAACAGGGGTAGAGTGGGTCTGAAAGCCAGTGATTGTTTTAGGACGACCTGCTTGTCCAACAACATCTACTGCTTGGCCAACACGAACAGGCACTGATAGAGGCTTTAAGTTCTCATCCACAGTCAACAACATTCTTGGCTGTTGAAACAAATTACAAAATATAACCAAGAATTCCTTAAAATGGGCACATGACAGGAGAAGAGTCTGTGACTGGAAAGAGGAAATGAAACCCAAACAAACCTGCATTGCCAAAACGAGAAAGTAGAGAACATAGTGGTATTTTCCCAACACGATAGCTTTCATATCGAGGCATGCGTGCAACATGGTAATTAGTCCAGCAAGTGCTGTCCTGTAAAAATGATACAGAATGTTGATTAGAAAATAGTAGGGCGGTGAGGTAAAGTTGTATGCGACATTTTCAAGCCACCAACTTGGTCGGAAAGGCTGATAAAAATTTACTTACGGTGAGATCAGGAAGCGATCAGAATGATATGGATTAAGTGTTAATAAACCCTTTCCCAAATGTACAAGACCTTGGGCAATGCGAACCTGTGGATAAGGTAAAAGAAAATGGGTGACCATGGAAACAATGGGATTAGAAAATAAGGATGACAACTTAGAAAAAACTTACACAAAATAGAAGGCTGGTATCCTTGTAGTAATAACTTGAAAGATTGCGAAGCATGCCAGCGATTCGGGCATTGTTCGTTCCGGCACCTATTAGACCCAGGGAGATTACTGCCGCCTGAAGCATATAAATTGTTATTTTAGCTTAAAATAAACAAGGTATAGACAAAATGTTCAAACTCTAAGATCTTACCATAGCTACTTCTGAATCAGTATCATGGCTAAGTCTGCTCAAGGTATCCATAACATTGACCTGGAATGATCATGTAGCAAGTACGCCGAAGTTATTAAAAGTGAAACCTTGTACCCCAGTCCCAGAATTTAAATGTTTTAACTAAAGGTCATCTTCTCAGAGCAAGATAATGTTTCCACATTGTTACATTATCAAATGATAACCCTGTCATAGTGATAAAATGCAGGGAAGCAACTACATTTTACCTTTGGATTCGATATACAGAGTAGACCAAGTGCCAGAGGAACTGCCCGGCGAATATTCTGCTCTCCATACTGTAGAAGATGTTCTAATGATCGAATTGCCATCTCAAGTCCCAATTCCTCAGCCATAGCTACCATAGCTATTCCAAGCACTGCAGGACCTTGGTGAGTCTCACCTTTATCAAGATGTTGTGAACAATGACCCAAGAGATTTTGAACCTGCAAGGAAGAATATCAGTAATTATAAACATAAAAAGCTGCATCAGCAAGCAATTATATACATAGATGAATGCAGCAGAGGTTTCTTTAAAAAGAAGCTTCATAAATACCTTGAGAACATTTCCAGTTCCAGCATAAGCACATGATAGTAGTGTCATGTCACAATACTTTCTAATTTTTTCATTAAAAGTCTTTGAAACTTCCGCTGTTGCCTCCACACTGTCCTGTAATCACAAAGCACAATGTAAAAAGTGAATATTACACAGTAACTACTTTAACCTCACCTAATAGTAGAAACTTCCTCACTATCAATTGTTATTCAGATATTAAAAAAGTAAGAATGATGAGGTGATAATAATCTATAATTCAAAAAACAGAGACCACAGACCGCCAAACATCTAATTACCTGCTTCCCAAGATATAGAAGACCAAGGCCAAGAGGTAAAAATCGTGTAAGGGGCTCTCCCAACTCTGACTCACTCCGGTCCATTAATGAAAATATAATTGCTTGAGCAACCTCCTCATTGCAGGAACCAACGAAGATCAAACCCAAAGAAATAGCAGTGAAAGCACTCACATCAAGTGGAGCTTTGGTATCATTCAGTATAGCTGTCAATTTCTCACGTAACTGAAAGAAGCAAGAGTAAATTAAAATCTTTACATTTGCAAATAAGAAGTAACATGTATCTCAACAAATTAATTACTAACAACATTTCAAAAAAATAGAGAAACAGCTCACCTGCTCATTCTGGGAACCAGCATATGCAATTCCCAAACCCATAATTGCACCAATCCTGATTGAAGTGTCTTCTTTATCTGTATAGTCACCTAGAAGTGCCATTGCCTGAAAAGTGGACAAATAACATCTAATATAGAAACAAAAGATACACCATACTCTAATATCAAGCACAGGGAAAGGTAACAGAAACTCACAGGATCACAGTCATTCTTGATACCACAATTGACAATTCCAACTCCCAATAATGCACCAGCAATGACATGATTATCATTACTGTGGAAGTATTTGTCAATTTGAGCAAGTCCCGAGTCAACATCCCATAGTAAAATCATACCCTGTTACAATACATCACTATTGCAAATGAAATTATATGGTCCACACCACAGATAAGAAAAACTGATTCAGTAAGAAAATGCATACCAGACTAGCTGTAGCACTAGTCTTCCCATGTTCCTTATTTTTGAAAAGCCAATTTCCAGAAGAACCACTGCTTGAAGAATCTGATGAAACGGTCATTAATTTATCCTGCAAAACAATAATGGGAAGAGAGGGAAGTAGAAGATTGAAAAGAACAAAAGAGATCATTAACCCAAAATCACTACAATTACAACATACAAAATCGTGACATATGAAATACATTGTACCTGACCAAAACCAGCATTTACAAATGCATTGACAAAAGTAGCAGCAAGGTTCTGTCTAGCTGAATCAACACTTGCTCCAGCACTAGCCCGGCCATCAAGCAAGTGCGCCTACAAGATGTAAAAACCGCAGGGAGTTATATCCTGTACAGAATACATTTAGGCAGAAGTAAAATTATTATCAAAACGTCACCTTGTATATATCCTCAGGGGACTTGGGCTCCGTGACTTCAATATCACGAGCAAGGGTGAGATATCCTTCAGTTAGCTTAGAATTGTTTATGATTTCTTGCAACATTTCTCTGTCCTCATCATCTGCAACCATCTCCTCATCGAGCTCAAAAGTAATGCCCTGCATGTAAACAATAATCAACATAATAAATATATCACAACCATCAAGAGTCTACAAATAAATCTTGATAGAGGAATCTTCTCAGTAGCTATCTCCCTCTAGCTTTGCCATTTGTCAACATCAACAGCTAAAAAGACTTGACTTCATAATCTTAAAAACCTAATGTGTAACACTAACAGCTACCTCACACAAAGAAACATGAGACAATATAACTTCACCCAATGTACTAACACAGTATTTAGGACTTACATGACGTGCAAGCATATAACAGAACTGCTTTTTTCGCAGCACATCATTGCAAGAGGTGAACACCTGCCTCACATACTGTCAACAACACTGCAACTAGTTAGTTTCAAGACACAAAAGTTTAAGAAATTATATAAGTGTGTGTGTAGAGCGAGAGAGACTCCTTTAAATTGAACACAAACTAGTATTAAAAAAGATACTGCAAAGAATTTCAGTGTCACACCTGCAGGTTATCCATGAACAGTGCAATTTGAAGGGCATTCGGATATTCTCCAAATTTTTTATAGATTGTATAAGCTATGTCCAAAACTAGCATATCATCTGGTCCAGGAAGGTATCTGCAAAATTACATAAAAAAAAATACAAATATAAAATATAACATGTTTGTCAAAGAAAGAGTTAATTTAACCCAGACAACACATAAAAGTAAAAAACAAGAAAGCAGCATCTGATTTATCATGCCAAAAGCTTACAAGTCAAAATAGCTTCCTCCTAAAAAAATCTTTAGAACATTCACTCCATTGCAAGTCAAACTCCATCCAAAAATCTTTACATTATAAAATACCACTCTTAATAAGCTTTCAAAACCAAACTTAGAAGCTTAGTATTGGATCACGTTATCACTTAGAAGAGTGCAGGATGATAACCTATCACTTAATTATTAAAAGCATAATAATTTAGAAATAAATATAGAGATGCCATAGAAATAGAAAATCAAATGAAAGGATACAAGATTGTGAAACAAACAAAATATCATTAAACCACAAAAGATACAAAAGTTCAGATGTAATGATAAATTACTATTTTTCTTTGAATTTTCTCTCGTGCTTAAACTGAGGCCTGATTGCACTTACCTAGCTGAACTGGTGAGATATAGGCAAGTCCTTTTAAAATTTGTTTTGTCAACATGTTCAATCAACATATCAAGGTCTTCAACCTGACATTAAAATGCATTACAAACAGAGTTTAGTTCACCAACTGAAGTAGCGAAGCTAAGATACAAACTTAAAAAGTATATGCTTATTACCTCCATCAAAAGATCAACAGCTTCAGGTTCGGCATTGTGCTGCAGCACAATTGAAATTAATTAAAGTATATAAATATTAATCTTACTCACATCCATCTTATTGCATCTATATTCCATATATGTACAACTTTTTTGAGCAAAATGAATGCAATATACTGTACCTTCATGTGAAAAGCAACTATTTGTTGCACGAGTTCCATGAGATCATCTATGGGGGCTTCTTCACTCTGTAAAAGCATGAAAAAAGCCAGCAATTTTCAAGTTAAACAGAAGCTGGAAACAATCAGATAAATTCTTAACAGTTAACACTTAACACCACTCAACATAAATCCACACCAAAAAGGTTGTTTGATATCAAAGCATCAATAGTATTCTAAACAATATACACAAATCTTAATTCACATATTACTATTGAGTGTATGTTTGAGAATGCATTTGAAACAACGCAAACAGCATTTCCCACTTCCCAAAGCAAAAAAAAAATGAAGCAAGGGGGAGTTGCTTTAGATTTAACGACCATTAACGAGAGTTCAACTCCAAAACAAACACGCTGTAATTAGTAATTCTTAATTTATAACAACGGGGCACCAAGGGATATTCAACCCTGAAAATAGATTTCATATTTCAGTTATACTCAAACCCTACTTCTCCGGTTATAAAAATAGACTATTGTTGAAGACATACAGAATAAGTTATTAAATGAACTAGAGAAGGTGATTCGTACTAATTCATTGGGATAATAGTACACAAAATTCCATGGTAAAAGCACCAATCAGTAAATATTAACACTTAAATTATCCAGATATCCAACCTGTCGCTTTGCATATTCTTGTGCAATTTCTCCTGCCAGATTCCTGACAACAAAAGAAAACACTAGTGAGATTAAGATTGACTATTACTCCTCAGTCAGACTTCAATCACCAGAACTCTAAACATCCCTACTCCCTAGTAATTGCCTTCTATTTAAAACCATAAAAATATATTCCGAAATACATTATTCTCACCTAACATACTCGTGGCCCCAGGAACCAATGTCTCCCTCCGAACCCAATAATCTATACTTAAGGCTTTCCTGACAGAGCCATTGGAAATATTCAATACAAAAACTGACTTGTAAAGGCCTTAAAAGGCATTTGAATGAAGGAGCACCACCAAGTCTGAACACAACCAAGGCAATCAATCACCGAAAAAATTTCAATTTCTAACACAACAAACTTACTCGTTCTCCTTCAGCAGACATTGTGAGGGCCAACACCGACAAAATGTCCGCCAGGTACTTCTGCATTGAGGAAAGACAAATAGGTTAACCAACAAAACACCAAACTAATATCTTCTATAGAGGCAGCAGCACCACCATAACACACGAATAACAATACCTTCAAATCAGACTCCCCCATAGTTTCGTAATAAGCCTTAAGAGTGCCATAATGAGGGCGAAGAAACTTCAACGGCTTAGGAACTGAAGTCATGGAACTCGTCGAAGTTCGAATCTCTTGCCTACAAAACACAACCACACATCCCAATTTCAAACACATAAAATTATATATGAAAAAAAAAAAGCAAAATATCCTCATTCAAATAAAAAAAAATTCCGTTCGAGCAAACAACTAGGTTTACCGCATGCTCTCTAGCGCAACCTTCTGCAATCCCTGGTCGGGATCCTGAACCCTCTCCACGTACAACTCTAGCTGCTGCTTCAACGCCAAATCCTCATCGGACTGCACAAATTACCACAATCGAATTTCATTTTGTTGCAAGATAAAGCTGAGTAGAAATTAGCGGTCTAGAACGAGAGAAAAATTGAAGGGAGGCTTTTGGACTCACCAGATCTTCGTTCTCGACCTTCTTCTTGGCAACGGCGTCGTCTTTGGCGGCGCTGGTACCGGAGCGATTAGGATCGGGCGCCATCGAAGAAATTGGAAACCCTAAAAGCGAGAAGTGGAAAGGGATTGAACTACGACGGAATAGAAAAGAAAATCTCGCGAGTAGAGTGTGGTTAGTCTCAGAAAACGTAAATGAAGGACGTTGTTGGGACTTTGGAACATATCACAGAAAGGTTTCTTGCTGCTGAGGATTTTCTCACTTTATCTTTTGGGCTTTGGCCCAACTAAGAAACTCTTTTCGTCTTCTCACCAGCGTTTTTTTTTCTCATGATATATACATCTCCTATCTTTTATAAATATACCTCCTATTTTTTTTTAAATAATTTTTAAAATATCCTTTTAACTAAATTTTTATTTTAAGTTTTATTTTTAAATTTATTTTATATTCATCCTTTCTTTTATTATTTTTTTTTTCTTTTTTCTCTTTCTTTTTCTCATTCTCCTTTTTTATCACTTTAGTCATTCTTTGATAATTTTATTCTTTTTCATTTTTTATTCTTTATTTTTTCTTTTACAATCAACATAATCATATTTTATATTTTATATTTTTATCTTTTAAATTCTACTTTTAACTTTCTACTCTATTCTTTCTTAAATCCTAATTTTTCATTCAATCTTCATTATTTTCTACATTCAATATAAGGTACAAATTAATATATTAAATTACATTCTATATTTATAATTTTTTTAAACTTATTTAAAATTACTTATAGACAACAAGAATATATAATTAACCTACTTCGATCGTAGACGGTGGTGGCGGACGACGGGATAAAGAAACACGTAAGTTAAATTTGTCATATTTAAGGAAAATAAGATTCGAAATGCTAATTTTAGCATTCTGGAAAGTACTTTCCAGAATAGTAAAATTATTGTTCCGGAAAGCATTCTTTGAAAGTGTATTTCTTATATAATTTCGGAAAGAACTTTCCGAAACAGTAACTTTAGTATTCTGAAAAGTACTTTTCAAAAAATGTAACAAAACATTTCTGAAAAATATTATCCGAAATAAGAATTTACTATTATGAAAGTATTTTCTGAAACAAAAATTTTATTATTCTGAAAAGTATTTTTCAGAACAAAAACTTTACTATTCTATAAAGTACTTTCTGGAACAAAACAAAAAAGGAAGAAGATATTGCAAAAATTGAAAAGGGTAGAAGAGGATGTAAAAAGGTCAGAGAAGTAAGTGACGAAGAAGAGAAGAAGAAAGGGGTGGAAAAGAAAGAAAAAGGGAGGTGCAAGGAAAAGAAATAACAAGAGATGTGCAAATCTGAAAATTATAAGTTTCGAAAAATATTTAGGGTAATTTAGGAATTTAATATATTTTTTAAAAAAAGGAAGTGTTTTTATATAAAAATGGAGGTGTGTATATCATTATCCTTTTTTTTTTCCTCATGATATATACACTTTTTTTTAAGTACACCATTTTTAATTTTTTTAAAAGAAATTCTCAATATATTTATATTTTTTTAATTTTACATCTTCAACTCTCAATTTTACTGCTATCTTCTCCTTTTTCACATATTTTATTATTATTATTTTCTTTTCAATTTTTACATGTACTTTATTGTTTTCATCCAATTTTTCACTTATTTTGGTAGTTAATTTTAATTCTTTTAATTTTTACATTTCTTCCTTTTTCCCTCACCTCTTTTACTTTTTTACATACACTTAGACTGTATAACTAGTACGCAACAACATTATAGGTATGTATAACTTTTTCAACAGTTTCTACTGAATTAGATACATTTTTTTCTTCTGACACTTCATCTCCTTTCACCTCTCGAAAAACCTTAACATTAAGTTTACTGTTATGAAAAAAAACATTTTCACTATTTTAGAGTATTGTGCAAGATAGTGGAATTAGTATTCGGAAAAATCTTTCTATTGCATTTTTTTTACATATTTCTAGAAAGTACTTTTTAAAATCATGTAAAATAACATACTTTTGTAAAGGACTTTTTAAAATAGTAAAATTATAATTTTACTATTCTAGAATATTATATATATATATATATATATATCAACGAAGTTACTTTTTATCACTCAAAAAAATTGTCTCTACTCCCTCTATGATATAACTTTTTTTTCTCTATTTTTTTATATAGATAAAGAAAATATTGTTGTTTGTAATTTTTTCCCTATTTTTTAAGACAATTTTATACTTAGTTAATATGAAAAATGTCACCATTATACTTATTTGTTCTCTACTTCTTTTATACTCTTTTTTTTTGTACAAACTAAAGTTACTTTTCACTGCTTACATATGTTGTCTTCACTCTTTCTATTATAGCTTCTATTTCTCTATTTTTATATAAATAAAGAAAATATTGTTGTTTGTAATTGGTTTTGTATCCACTTTTTTAAAGACAATTTCATCCTTAATTAATATTAAAAATGTAACTATCGTGCCTATTTATTCTCCACTTTTTCTGGAATCCTTTCCTTCGCTTAAATGAACGGGAATTACTTTCCACTGCTCACAAAAATTCTTTCTACTCCCACTATTTTATGACTTCTATTTCTCTATTTTTTAAAAAACAAATAATACAAAGTGTTTCTTTTCTCATTAATACATACTAGTAAGAAAAATGTACTTTATGTCTTTATTAAAAAAATAATAACAAAATAATTGAATAATAATAATTATTATATATGTCTATATTCCTATTTTATTATTAAGAGATGATTAGTGAGAGATAATATTAAAGTATAACATAAGATTAGAGGTCTTAAAAAAAGTAGTATTATTATAATTTATAGATAATGAGTTTAAATATGTTCAAAACGTAAATTTTGAAAGTCTAGTGATTAGGTAGGGAGAAATTGAGGTAGTTAGAAACATGAGGATCTAAGTTCAATCCGACCATTTTTGTAATCTTTTTTATTTAAAAAAAACAACATACATTTTGAAAGATGAATATAAAAAAATGGTTAAAGACTTGTAGGCTCATATGTAAGATAAAATCCAAAAATGTCAACAAAAACAAGAAGTAAATAAATAACTAAAGGTCCGGGCTCCGATGGTCCAATATAAAATATAAAAATCTAACACAGGTAAAGGTAACTGACAAAGAAATTGGGCTTAAAGGTCCAATTAGAAGCCGAAAAGGAGGAATAAAATGAAATAAATGGGAAGTTTGGACTCAGGTTAACCCAAAGCCAGAAAAGGAAGCAAAAAAACATGTTGGCTCATTATATATACACCTTCTTTTTTATAAGTACAATATTTTAAAAAATATAATCTTAAAATCTCTCTCCCTTTGTCTCTCACTCTTTTTAATTTTATGCCTCTAATATTTAATTTAACATTTTATCTTTTTTTTTAAATAATACTTTTTTTTTTCCTTTTAGTTTTTACATGCATTTATTTGCATTCCTCTCACTTTCCCCGTATTTCAATAAGTAATATTTATTAAGCCTTCACATTACTCACTTCCTCCTCCTCTTTTAGTATTCACACACACCTAAATCATAGAACTGATATATGACATTGTTGCAGGTATGTGTGACTTTCTCAATATATAGTGTCGAAGGTGTTGAGGTATATACACATTTTTTCTTTCAACATTTTCTCTTCTTTTACACTTTCAGAAATTTCAACATTAAATTTAATTCAGTGTTCTAAAAACACTCTATTTGTAATCCACAGAAGTTGTTTTGATATATATGAATTGCAGGCAATTTTTTTTCTTATAAAAAATATCCATAAGGTGGGGTGAGGGGTCCCTTCTTTTACTATTTTTGAATTGAATCGTTTAGTACTTTAGGAAACAAAGTATCTTTGATTTTTCTTTGGTCACAAAAGTATCTTCGACGTTGTTGAACAAAATTTTGAGAAAATGACCTAAAATGAGATAAGATCCATGGGAATGGGATCATTTGCATCGTTCATTTGATAACTTATTAAATACAAGGTCTAGAGTGAACCAGCAAGTTGTGATAATATTGTCTTTAATTGATGGCAATCAAACTTTGGATGTCACATTAATTTACTATAATAAAAAAAAAACCCTAGAATTGATGACCAGAATAGAAGCATCAACTAACCATATTGGATATGAGATAATGACTATTGAGGGAGAAGACAGAAAATATAAATCAAATGACAAAATCAAGAGTCAAAAGCATACAAAACTAAATATTTTGTTTAAACAAGATTACTATGCTCTAAATCTAACTATACGTGGAAGTGATATAAAACACATAACCATCTCTATAAAGAGTAGACAAATAGTTATAGATTTATCTTTTAAACAAGATTAATAGCCTCTAAATCTAACTTTACATGAAACAGGTGTAACACTAATAATTAATGTATAAAAGATATTATCATCTTGTTTGAAATATGTTTCAGGAGTTAATAGTTAGCACAATATCACGAGTGATATTAAGTTATAATTTAATGAGTTGAGAATAGCAAGAAAAAATATATTTATGAATCTTATGTTCATCTAGCAAATGTCATCACTCTATGTATGAATGTGTAAATTCACAAACAATAAAATTTATTATTATCCGACAATTATTTAATAATAATTAATTAATTATTTTTATTTTATTATTTAATAAAAATATTAATGACTAATATATAATACTCTCATTAAAAATATATTTACATCATACCAAAATTTACTATTAATGATAATTATTTATTGAAAAAATTTAAGTCTCACATCGACTAGAGATAAGATAATTAAAGAGTATATAAGTGGATGATAACTCTCATCTTACAAGTTTGTTTTGTAGAATTGAGTTAGACTTATAATAGTCTAAGTTGGTATCAGATTACTTATTATTACCAAATCTCACGTCAACTATAGATAAAATAATTAAATCATGTCCTAAACTTTTAGTGGTAATAGCAAAAAATATTAAATATCAATGTCACAAAAGCTTATATACTTTTTCTTACCAATGTTTTAACGATAAATTAATATAAAAATGTTGATAAAAAGTTGTACAACAATTTTTATTGTTACTAAAAATTCATTTCATTTTGTTGTAGTGATTGTTTTGAATTTTGGGTCCCCATTTTGTGATGGGTCCTGTCTTCTCCCTACCTCATTTTCCACGTCTTGGAAACCCTGGATTTTGCGTTCCTTCCAATTCCAACCCACTGTGACTGTGGTCCACCCTTTCTACTGTGTGGCTCCCTTTCATTCACCCTTTTTCTGGTAATCCCAAAAATTTAACCTCTGCACTCTCGTGACTTGTTTCTTTGCTGATTTTGCTTGCGAATGAAGCACACACCATGCTGTGTATTACATTGGTATGATCATGCACATGCATGTAAGGTTCATATACACATTATACACCATACATGCATGATTTGATGGGTGTTTTGGAATAATGTTGACTACGGATCATTAACAAGGGGGGCCAATGGCCCACCATACCATCATGTCGCCACCACCATACTTCATATTATTTTCTATTTCTATTTCAACTTAATTCCTCCTCATCTTCCGTTTCGTGTCCATCTTTCTTTCTTTTCCTCTTCAATTCTTTAATCATCTATGTCCACCTTTCATCAATCAAGATTATATTCAAGGTGTAGAACATGATACAATAATAATTAAAGATCCATCTGGTACAATTTGGTTGCAGCTGAGTGACACTAGTTCTTTAACAAGCACTAGTACAAAAGGTCTTTTACGTTGGGTATTTTGAGCCTTTTACGTCGGAAAAGATTCCGACGTTAATACGAGAAACGTAAATTTACGTCGCCTCTAAAACGCGACGTAAATTTACGTCGGACATTATCCCAGCCCGACGTAAAAGGGACCAAAAGTATGCCATAATTTTACGTTGAACATGGCTTGTCCGACGTAAATTTACGTCGGCCATTGATTATGGGTTTTTTTTTTGAAACGTTTATAAATTTTTGATATACCCAACACCTGCATATATATAGTCCAGAATACCAAATCTAAACCAGGCAGTCCAGAATAGAAATTCAAATTATATTTCAAAATTGAATGACAAAAAGAAAATAATATATAAATCTTAAAAAGCATAAATTATGACAATGTAAATCCTATTATCCTAAAAAAGCTATAAAACATATGTTTGTCAATGCTATCTAACTAACTAAACTAACTAACTATCAAACTATAAACATAATATCTAACTAACTAAACTTAGAAATCTAACTATGATATACTTTGAAGAAAAAAAGTTGCCCATTGTTCTCTTATCTTGAGCATCTCATCTTCGGGCAATGGAGATGGATCTTGAAAGACCTGAAACATTAATTTAAGTGTCATTAATATGCAATGTTAATTATCCTAAAAGTAAATATACTTAAATAAATTTTGATATGAATTACCTGCGCCCAAGAATCAATAATACCCGCAGAAACTATGGCTCTCATCCAATACATGATGTAATAGCCACATTCAAACGAGTCTTGTTGCCTATTACACTAAAATGAGAAACAAATAACTATTATTTCCAAAGTCAATAAATTTAAATATTATTGACTATATGAATTAATTTGCTAACCTTAGGGTATATGAAATGCAATGACTTTGATGATCTGGCTCTTCCACTTAAAATATTAACTCCAGACACGATTCTAATTAATTAAAATAAAAACAAATGTTAGCCAATATATATAATTACAGTTTTAAAACATAATGAAAAAATTTAATTACCCTTGTAATTGGCATTTAATTTCGTGGCTTGGTTTTCGATGTAGTGAACAAAACCACACCACGGTGTATTCCTTAGGAATGATTACCATTAACTGCCAATGAGACCTACATTGTATGACAAACAAATTAGTTATAAAATTACCATGATTAAAAAACCAATTAAAAAACTAACCCGTCAATGTATGGAGCCATGTATATATCTCTTCTTGAGTCACTCATCCATGTTTGCATATATTGCTGGATCTGGACCTGAGTGTTTCCTGATTTTTGGATGGATTGAGGCTCAATAAATCCATATACTTCTGCTTGTGCATGCTCCACACTCAATTTGTCCATGTACCTAACACAAATAATTATTATAAGTTAAATGTAATTATTGTAAATTTAGACTCATAAAAGAAAATATGACTTACATGGCCCACAACTGTATGATAGAAATATTTAACATGGAGTTTCCCCCAACAATCTCTAATGCATCAGGCATAGATATGTATAGTGGAACAGCAGCGCTATCAACTTCAAAAACTCTAATGTCCCACTGCAATTGAATTGGCTTCTTCTTTAATCGTGGTAATATGATTAGAAGCTTAGATATGGGATCATCCTCAACTGTTGCGATATTAGCATCATCAACATGAGGTTCTCTCATGACCTCCTTACCACGATTGATAAAATCCTAAAGAAATAATCACAATTAGTTAAACAATAATAGAATTATAAGAATATAAAAGAGCAATAATATAATTACCTTTGCCCGTGCTGAAAGCGGCATGACCAAACGTTTTGGCCAAGCTAAGAATGTGCCGGTTGCCTGCCCCACTAGTTGAACCTCTGTATTGGGCAAAGGCACTGGAGCTGCAACATCTTGAACTTGGTCAACCACAACCCGTGTCCAGTCTGGCTGTAGAGGGACACCATGGATGGTTGAGCCACCCTCAAATACTCGGCTAATAGCCACTAACCGTGGGGGGTCATCCTCAACATATAACTCACACTGGTTTGGTACATCAGTGTGAGTCTGATCCGGTGAGGGATCTGGAGCAGCACAACTCCCTTTAGTGCTGACTCGAACACCATCATGAGCAACTGCAGTCTGTTGCTGAGAACGAGCCAAAAGTTCAAACTTCTGTTCAAACTCTTTTTGAATATTCTTCAATTTCTCTTCAAACTGCATCTCTAATCTCTGCTCCATTCTCTGCATAACCTCTTGACTGCAAGAGTCAACAGTGCTCCTCGATGATCGGGCACCAAAGAAATCTCGGTGGCTCCAAGAACCACCAACACCACGCACACGGCCTCCGTGCTCTGGCCTTCCTATGGCTGTTGTGAGGATATCATTCCGACCATCGGAAACAAATGAGCCCTAGGTGCTCTGCTCAACTAAACCCTCCTACAACATATTAACAATAAGTATACCCTAAACTACACTTATGAATTAAATGAGTTGAAATGAAGAGTCTTAGTTTGTATATTTTTACTTACTATTTTATCAGCAACGACCATTGCAGACTCAGAAGTCATTTACCCATCTGATTTTGTTCGGGCTGCTATCCACATCTCATGGCGGGGAGGTGACTCCACACGGTCAGCAGACTCAACCCCTACTGCCTCTGCCCTAGCCTTCTTCATTTCCTTTTTTTTTTCTTTCATATCCCCCTCTTGACAATAGATGGGGTGCATCATTCTTGGGCAGCTATTCTTTTAGCCTGCAATAATACAAAAAAGAAAATGAGATTAATTAAAATATACCTTAAGTATTTGTGTCAATGTAAGAGTTATCAATAACTAACCTGCCACGAAGGGTCCAATCGAGTGGCACGAAATTGCATCCACTCCCCATCAGTGATCTGGTACTTTAGACAGAGAGTCTCATTTTGTCGCTCTCCAAATACATACTCCCGTGTCAAGAAAGTCTTGAAGTTTCTCCACCTGGTGGCCAGGGCAGATAACATCTTCCTCCTCATGACCTCAGTGTTGGGAATGTCAAAATTTTGCTATGAAAATAACAACAATTAATAAATAATGTATTTAAGTTATATAATATTCAAGGGATGTGAAAGTATATACCTGAATATCCTGCCACATGAGGTTCTTGTCAACCTCGTGAACGTCATCCCATGATGGAATGATAATAGAAACATGTCGTCAAGCTAGGACTCCCAAATAGCTCTTAAACTTGGCAGCATTTGGGCCTAATGCCTTGCGAGAACGAGGATCCACCTCAACCAGTGTCCTCTCCTTGACAATGCGTCCAGCTGTCAACCCAGACAATCGGGTGACAGATCTACCTTCCCTCCTTCCACTGCCAAACCCAGAATCCTTCATAATCCTGAAAAAATTAAACTTTCATTATTAAAACAATGAATTGAATTAACTGAATAGACAAATAAAGTAAAAAAGATAATAACAATATAGCAACAAAATAACTAATAAAAAAATAAATAATACACAAACAGAAACCTATCTGGAACAGCCCATACTAAAATCAGAACGGGCCGTTCCAGATAAACAATTTACAATACAAAAAATTTAAGTAGAACGGGCCGTTCTGCAAACAGAACGGCCTGTACTGCTTGCAGAACGGGTACGGGCCGTTCTGCAAGCAGTACAGGTCGTTCTGCAAGCAGAACGGGCCGTTCCAGATGAATAAATAGCAGAAAATAAAACAAAAATTTGCGTAGAGAAGAAACTAACCTCAAACGTGTAATGTGCAGACACTTAGAGAGTTACAAACGTCCAATGTAGAAACAAACGCACTGAGAGACTTAGAGATTGAGAGAGATTATTAGTTTCCGTAAACAGGGAGCGCGGGAATGAAAAATGGAGTGGGCGTTTGATTTTAGGGGCATATTTACGTCGGGTGAGTGTTGGTGCGACGTAAATTTACGTCGGACTAGGGGGGACCGACATAAATTTACGTCGAACAGTGAGAGCTCCGACGTTAATGGGATAATTTACGTCGGACCCCCTTTTATCCGACGTAAATTAGTTCTCATTATTTACCATTCTGCCACCGCGTTTTTATAACGTCGGTGGTACCTTGTTCCGACGTCATTTAGGTGACGTAAAAGCCTCTTTTTACACTAGTGAAGAATAGCCAAATTCTTTCTACTCATATTATACCAATTATACATGTTTATGTACATCAAATATTTTTAGTTATAATTGCAACCTATGATTGTCCATGTGAGAATTTTCACCATGTTTATTCATTCGATATCATTCTTATATGTGGCCTTATATATATATATATATATATATATATATATATATATATATATATATATATATATATATATATATATATATATAGTGTTTTGAAACAATTCACACCACTTATATTTAACATTGATAAAAAGAATAATTATTTTTTAGACTAATAATTATACAAGTTATTGTCATGTCATGTCAATTTTATCTAATAAATTAATATTTTTCATTTGAGTTTAATCTTTAAGTGCAAGTTCATTGAGCAATTTTAAAAAAATCCTTTGATACACACAAAAAAGTTTTTTAAACTTATTATTTAAGACATGTTTAAATGATCGTACGTATAATCGAATAAAAAAAATGATCCATAACTTTTAAACTTTATATCTTAATTTATATTTTAAAATAACTCTATCAATTATTAAAATATATATAAACATTCATTATATATACCTTCATAATTCATAAACAATGATCCCATCAAGTAGCCCCGTTATAAGTGAAATGAGACATATATAATAAATAAGATTATTATCCTTTTAAAAGTCCAGTAAAATAAAATATTAGAATTTATACCATTCAAAAAAAATATTACAGCCTAATTAACTAATTTAAATAAATAAAATTAATATGACAATAATGTTAATATTTTTAATGTTATTGCGTAAAATTTGTAATATAAATATTTTGAGATTATATATTGGTTGATTCAAAGAATGAGACTTGTGAGCGTATGTAACTTGCTCGTTTTTAAACAAAAATTTAAGTTGGGTCTAACTTTTAAAAACTCATACCTTAATTTTGAGAATCATATTGCCAATATAAAATATAATTCATTTTTATCTCCACTTATCTATTAAAGAAGCAACATTTGCTCTCCTCGATTGAGGTTTGACCGAAATTGTCAACTTTATCATAAAGTATATGATGTATCCAACTCCCATTTTTGTGTCACCATTCTTTGCCCACTTCTCTAGCTATCTCAAAATCTCAACTCTCATCTTTTCAAGTCACTTTCCTCCTCTTAGTCTTCCGTTAAAAACTCTAACTCTATTTTTTTATGGTCACTCCTCTACCCTACTTTCACATCATAAAACTCCATTTTTCGAGATATCATCCTTTGCCCCACTTATTTCAAAACTTTAACCCATCATTTTTAGGTTTTTGTTAATTCAATTAAAATCATATGATTTAATGTGGCAAAATAGAGAAACTTGATTGTCTGTTGTATAAAATAATTTTATATTGGACCATTAAACTCATTTTTTTTATCCTTATCGAAATTTTATTTTATTTTTAAACCATGTGTTTGTTTTCTATAATTTCAATTTTTTTTCCTTGATTCATATTTTTAAGTTATGTTAAACATTTTTAAAAATATATTATTTAAATTTAAAATAATCATATAATACAATGAATATTTGCTAGTGTATATGACTATACATTTATGCATGCAACTTAAAACAGTAAGAATGCTGATATTTTCTCACTTATTTTTTCATACAACTCTACACTACCCATCCATTATATATTTTTATATATTATAATTTCAAAAGAAATATTTTTCTTCACATTCTCTTTCTCTATTCTATCCTCCCGACACACCTCAAATTCTATAGCATAAAAATAAGATAGATAAATTTAAATTTCTTTTTTTCTTCTATTATATTATCAAATGTAGGATAAATTAAATCAAGTGAGAATATTAATGCGAAAGCCTAAAGTGAGCACTTAATTAGAGATTTATCCGAAATAGAAATATTTGATGAAAGTACTTTATTAGGATTTCCTCTTCTTAATACAAAAATCACTGCCTTTACAACCGTAGTGCATATACAAAATGACTATAATGACCAAGATCACTTAAAACCATTAACTCATGCATGCATTATAGCACATATGAAAAACTAGAAAAAGTCTTCAAGAGTTTTTCTTCTTCTTTTCTTTTTGCTGTTAAAAGCAAATTAAAGAAAAAAGACATGAATCACTCACATAGTAGCTTAGATGTAACATATATGCAATGCAACATCTAATGGATGATGAGAAGTCGTCGAATTAAGGTTAAGTGGCCTTCAGAGAAGAACGTCTCTTCCATGCAAGAAGGGTTGCTTTCAAGCACTAGAGGGTGGAATGTTTGGAATTCCTTGTCTCTGTAATTCATTCATCACACTATCAAGAGCTGGAGCCTTAAGTCCAAGAGGTAGTGGCAGCCATGGTTTTGATAAAACATCTCCAATTGCTGCATCTATGCACTCCTTTGACTGCAAAATCAAAATCAATAAAAAAAGTTATACATACAAATTATTTAATTAATCATGTAATTCTACTCTTCATATGTAAAACCAAAATATATGATCATTTAACAATCCTCAAAATGTATACACCTCATGTGAGAGAAAATATAATAAAAATTGTGTTTAAATAATTAAATATGCATGTCCATTTGATAAAAAAAAAACTATGCATGTCCAAATACTTTGTACAAGCGTCTAAGTTCAATGAAACATTTACCAAAACTTTCTATTTATAAACCATACGAACAAAATGATAAATGTGATTTTGGAAAAAGTGATGGAATACTAAGAAAGACAAGTAAAAGATACCTTTCACAATTAAGTTACGTGAGATATCAATCTATAATGATTCATCATAAAAGGTTACAATTAGAGTGAGGGTGTTACTATGAAGTGGTCCTCATAAAGATGATTCATCATAAAAGGTTACAATTAGAGTGAGGGTATTACTATGAAGTGGTCCTCATAAAAGAATCTTGTACATTAATTAAAATATCATTATTCAAAAGAATAATCATTAATTTCAACCTAATGTACAATCAATACATATATATTTTTTATTCATAAATTTTAATATAAAATTTATTTTAATATAAAATTTTGTGTATATTATTTCAACTTCTGATTCACAATAATATATATATATATATATATTAGTAAAATTACGATGATAATATCAAAATTTTAATCTAAAATTCTATATATATTATTCCAATTTTTAACTACTAAACCGACACTTGATGGTTAAAAGAAAGAAATTTACCGGATGAAAGTCGAATAAGGTCCTGGGAGGAGGGACAGCAATGGCGTGATCTGGTACTGGTTTGTACATGGCATGGGGTGGAATGCCGGGGACAGGAGGACTCCCAAATCTCTGCATAATATTTGTATTTCCTCTATTGTGAGTGAGCCAAACTTATAGTGCTACATACTTTGTGTTCGTGGTTCAGAGTAAATATGACAATTATTTTATATACTGTTAATGTTTGTAAAAGGATCCAAGATTCCTAGGTGAAGGCAATTGCATGGCTCCAAAAATAGTAAGGCGTGTAATGAGTAGTTACCGTTGGTGTCAGAGGTTGTGGGAAACAAGCTGTTCCTGGGATTAATGTGTTTGGAGCCTGTTTCAAACAAGTGTATATACATGAGATCTTGGACAAATAACAAAAAGATGAATAATTAATAACTAGGTTTAATTTTTATTTGTTGGAAAAAAAAACACTTTTCATGTAATTAGGCGTGGATAAGTTTTTAAGTAGTTAATAATTTTTATTTGATACATTTAAATATTTTGATTAAAAATATGATATATACACTACAAGAAAATTGTCATATAGTAACACATACCCTATAGTGACACGATACATGTCATTAAAAATTAATTTTATCTACACAATAAATATAATATATGTTATTATATATAACATTTTTTTTAATGATAACTAGCTGTTTATTATTAATTACAATGTGGTAAACTAAAATAAGTTTTAATCGATACGTGTTTTCCTTACCCCTTTAGTTAACTATTCATAATATTTTAATAGATCTAGAACATAAAATTAAGAGAAAATGTTTTTAATTAGAGAGATAGGGAATTAACAAAAAAAAAACAAGAGTAGAATCAGATAACTTCAATTTGAACAAGATTCAAATATCAATTATTAATTTTTTATTTTAACGAAATATATATTTTCTTTTTTACTCGCCCAAAATAAACTTAAAATCTAATATTAATTAATAAAATAATGAGATCTAAAACTTAATTTTCTTCTTTCATTATGATTTGTATATTCCAAACAAAACCTTAAATAATAAAAAAATAAAAAAATAAAGGGTTTCATTGTTAGGTAAAAGTTTAAAGAGTTAACCAACCCGTTGGTGCCAAAATGAAGGGTCTTGATGTGGTGGTGGCCATGAGAGTGGTGGTGGTGGTGGTGAATGTGGCAAATGTTTTGGCCACATGTGCATGGAAGGGTGCCCCCATACATGAAGGGGTCTAAAATGGTGCATTGGATGAGGAGGGAAACCCATGGTTGGTGCCACCCATGCACTCCCCTCTCTCTTCCCTACTCCATACATTTGCCTCCTTTGACTCCAGCTTGCTGCTTCTGCCTCACGCGCCAGCAAATGTTTCCTATGAGATCTATATTTCTGCATCCAAAAAACATTTTTAAAATTCAATTATCAATATCTCTCATTAATTCAAATAGTTAAGTATCTAATCCGTCCAACCTTGAGACAAACACAAAAACCAAGACAACTTATCTGGACACTTTTTGCCACTACATGCGTATATATATAATATAAAGTTCAAATTCTATTCAACTTTGTTTCTGTAAAAGGATGTCATAATTCAGCATTATTGATCTGACTGATATATATCATCAACGTCAATTTGGGTGTAACTTTAGTGTGAAAGGTAAAGAATTGTTACTCGGTATACTTTATTATACTTTCTTTACGTGAAAACTGAATATTTCCAGCTTATATAAAGTTTGCAGGATAATGATATGATAAAACTAATAATAATCGATAAGTCAGATAGCATTTAATATTATTTTAAAATATAAATTTTGACTTAATATAGTCTTATAAGATTGACTTTGTTTTTCACTAGTCAAGTTGAAATCTTGAACACTTATATCATCATATATAATCTACAATAAGCTTAATTTAAGCTTGAAATTTGTTGATGCAAAGATTGAAAACCAGAACTAAAGGGAAGAACAAGCTGGAGGCCATACTTGAAGGTGGCTAGCAATGTTATGGCGAGTGAGACAATCAATTCCCATAATCTCCAAAATCCTTGAAGGCACTGCCTTATCCACTCCTAGCTGTTCCACTGCTTGCACAAATCGTCTGTGCAATTCTGGGGTCCAATCCACCTACACAAACCCAGAAAAAAAAATAACATAAATACATACATATTAATAATATGCACCTTCTTCAAATCAAAAGTCCCATAACAAACAATTTCAAGTAGATAAATTTTATGCTACTTTGCAAATTTAATGGTTCTGATATTGTTATTAACTAAGAATCTCTCTCTATACCCCTTCCTCTCCTTTGATGTATTCAAACTCATCCAAATATCTCTTCAATTCTAAGGGTACGATAACAAGTATCTTGTGTTACTTCTCTCTATTTTAATTTCTCTCTCTCTCTCTTTCTTTTTCTGCATCCTAGGGTACCCCGTACCCGTGAGTTCTTTTTTGAAACCAAGGAACTTATTGTCAAGAGCCATAATTGAGACAGTGACAGAACCTTAAGAATTAGCTCAGTTGCACATGACTCATGACATAGCTACCTAGCTATAGCTAAACTTCAATGAAACTAATTCCCTAATTAGAAAGAAAAAACAAAAAAAAAAGCACTTAGCTAGAAGATAAGTTCAAACTTCAAAATGCAAACTATCTAGCTACCTTGACTTTTCTCTTCCCTTGAGGATTACTATTACTACTATTATTCTTCGATTGAGCTGATGAAGATTTTCTTCCCTTTCCACCATCCTTTGGTGGTGCCGGGTCCACCACCACGGATTCATCTCTCTTGCTCACTATCTCTTCTCCTCGGTTTGAAGAACTTTTATCTTCCTCTTCTTTCTTGGAAGCAGTTATAACATTACTCTCATCATTCTCCACCTTGCTGTTCTCCCCCGAAGAGTTCATCTCCGACGAATCTTCGCCGGCGCTGACGGAGAACTCGCCGAACATTTCCAGGTCCGGCAAGACATCTCCGTCAACATCGATGTCGACGAAGAGATCGTCGAAGTTGATGCTCTCCAACAAGTTACCTTCAGAAAGGTCGCCAAAGTCAACATCATCCGTTGTTGTTGTTGCCATCGAAAAACCCTCCATCGCTCCTTGGTTCTTTTCATCTTTGGTGCTCCTCAAAGGTGACACCGCGAGCATCAATCCCAAGTTAACACTCTATGTTACTCGAAAGTGGAAACTCCAATGATGTGTTATGCCAAACGAAATGAACCCTTTTGCTTCTAAATCAATGCTAGCTATATATATATATATATATGTAGTTAGTTAGTTCACGTGCATGAAACAAAAATATAATAATTAATTCACAAAAGGGGTAAAGGGAATTTGGCCTTGAATTGCATATGAAGGAGAAAAGTTAAGCTTAGAGAGCAATATAGAGAGAACTAATATAACGGTGTGTGAGAGTGTGTTCTCTATGGAATGGTTTATGAGATGTTCCCTTTTTGGAAGTGTTGTGAAGAAGGAAATGAGATTGGATCTCGACCACAACTTTGGTTTAAAAGAGCTTTTGTTTTTATGCATTTCCTTTGGCAGTGTGCGTGTGCTACTTGCACTGTTGGTCATGCATCCATTATATTGCATTATTTTTGTTTGTGGATGACCTTTTTTTGAATCTTGAATTAAGGGTTTTCTTTTCTCTTTTTTTTTTCCTCTCAAAATTCATCACAAGTGCTCGTGAGCTTTTTTGTAATTATGTGCATAGTCTCGTATTCTGAATGAAGAGAGAGAGAGAGATATAGGTGTCATAAGCTCATCAAGTGTGTCATAGTAGCACACAGTGAATGAAAGGGATGTGTGCTGTGTTAATGTTTGCCGGTGCCAAAATTGACCGCTGTATTTTTCGCAATGATAGATAACAGTTATGTATAAATATATATATATATATATATATATATATATATATATATATATATATATATATATAGTGACGCATCCAGAAATTTTAAATAATGAGGACAATATTAATACATAAATTCATATATTAAATATATAATTTTACATTTTTTTAAATATAAATATATATTAAATTATTTTTATGAGATTTTATATTTTAAAAATATTAAATTATTTTCTCATTTTTAACACTTTCAAAAATATCTCTTTTTATATCTTATATCAAAATTTTGACCTTTTACATTAAAAAAATAGTATAATATGAATTTAGATCAATTATCACTCCTTAATTTTTTTACTGGCTTGATTTAACTATAACTAGTACTCCCTTTATCTTATAATAAGTATCGGTTTAGGTTGTTTCATACAAACTATAGAAATAAAAAACTTATAATTAATCTTCTTTACTATAAATAATACAATACAATATTCACTTTCTAAAAAATATTATGAAGGGTATAAATGAAAAACAAAAGATAATTAATATTATATAGAAAAACTAACATGACACTTATTTTAAGATTTATTTTTTTCAAAAACTTAATATATTAACTTTAACTTTTTTCACAAAATAAAAATATAGAAAAGAGTGAGAGCACTTAGTTTTTAACATGACAAGTGTGAGTACATTATTATAAATTTATAATAGACTTAAATATGTTTTTAATATCTCAAATTTAAGGTAAATTTGTCTTTAGTCCCTGTAACACCCCAATTTCCTTAAAAGGATATTTTTATTAGTAATGGCATTTTCGTAATTATTGATGGCATTTTCGTAATTTTAATAAAGGGACAAGGGTATTTCTGGGTATCGGAACGGGCCGTTCCAAATGCAGAACGGGCCGTTCCAAAAGAGCGAATATGCTATTTTTTTCAAGTTCCAGAACGGGCCTGGAACGGGCTGTTCTGGATGGAGAACGGGCCGTTCTGGTATGGAGAACGGGCCGTTCTAGAAACAGAACGGGCCGTTCTGCTGAGTCTTGGAACGGGCCGTTCCGATTTTGGAACGGGCCGTTCCAGTTGAGAAATTTGCCCACGTTTGAAGGATCCGGAACGGGCCGTTCCGAAATCAGTACGGCCGTTCCGGTTGCGTCAGGAGGCCTATAAATAGGGGCAGGGGGTGAAAATTTGGTACAGAGGAGCAAGAAGTGATAATCTTAGAGAGAGAAAGAGGAGAGAGAGAGAGAGAGAGAGAGAGAGAGAGAGAAAGAAAGAGAGAAAGAGAGGGAAGAAAGAGAGAATCCAGAGGAGGCCCTGCCCAAGTTTCAACTTCGCTTATCCAGGTAAGGGGGGGAGTGAGAACCTCGCTCAGGGGTGTAGGGATAATTGTTGGATAGTTGCTTGTCGGATTGGCCCCCAATCCCTTACCGTTGTTATGTCTGATTTTCTATTTACTCTACTTTGTTTTTGTTGAAGGTGTCGTTGTTCTGTTTGATTTTCTATTTACTCTACTTTATTTTATTTTTGTTGAAGGTGTCGTTGTTCTGTTTGATTTTCTATTTACTCTACTTTATTTTTGTTGAAAGTGCCGTTGTTCTGTCCGATTTTCTATTTATTATACTTTGTTCTTTGTTGAAAGTAATAAATGAGTATGAAATTAATGTTAATAATAAATGAGTTTTAATATGAACAAGAATGCTCTCTGTGAATACCTATGCAGACCTTATGAGGAGTATTGATGACATGACCATGTGAAATATGGACAAATGACATGAGACCTAAGAATGGACTATTGAGACAAACTATGATTATGATACTATGACAAATAATGATATGATGTACTAAATGAAATTATGTAATAAGTTAAATGTTGAGTTAATGAGATTATAAATGTATGACATGCATCATATGCATATATTACTCCAGGTGTGTCGCTGAGGCCGCATACCCACGACTAACAAGGTGTACCTTATGGTCACCCACGATGTAACATGCTAACAAGGTGTACCTTATGGTCACCCACGACTAACAAGGTGTACCTTAGGGTCACCCACGATGTAACATGCTAACAAGGTGTACCTTAGGGTCACCAGTGATGTAACCAGGTGTACCTTAGGGTCACCAACGATGAATTGTGAATCTTCCGTATGGCGCCACATGCATGCATTTATGAGTTGAGTCCATGACATCATAAGCATGATAAATGAGTATATATATGTGATATTGATTATTTATGTGTATTATTTACATATGACTTGTATGATAAATGAATATATATGTGATATTGATGATGTATGTGTATTGTTTATAAGTTACTTATATTTGTTGTGTGTGTGGGTGCTATCTAACCTTTATTTCTGCACCTGAAACTGAGTGAGATGTTTCTCACTCCCTTGTTGTTTTGTATATGTTTTAAATTGTGTTGCAGATGATCAACATCATGGGGATGTTGGTGATGAGGCTTAAGGCTTCAGTGGGGCATGCTCTGATAGGATGTGACATCGGGCATAGCTAGGCTTGTTTTTTTAGGGATGTTATTGTTTTAAAAGCTTTAATTTTCTCTTCTTATGTAATTTTGAACGTTCTTGAGAAAAGACCAAAATGTACATCTTTGTTATATTTATTATTATATGATTTGGGAGTATAAATTAATCCCTAACTAGGAGGCACTGCCACCTTTACTGGAGTTAATTTATATTTCCTTTATTATTATTTGTATATATATGATTTCTTGTTTTTCACTAAATTGTATTGAAAATCTTAACTTCTTTTCTTTTATAATTTCTACACTGGAGTTATGATTTATGAGTTACGAATGTGAATCATCTACCTTGTGATATTTGAAATATTTGTCAACTATGAAAGATTTTATTTACCCAAAAAGAAGAAAAGAAATATTTTATTGTTACATTTGTTGTATATTAATAATGGGGTAGAGGGTGTCACATTTAGTGGGACTAGAGCAGGTCGATCTAATCGGCCGTGACTTATCGAGATTCTGTTGTGTACTCTGACATTGTTTTGTTTGTTGTATACTTTGGTGATGCTTTGCTTTGATGATGTTTTGCTTTGATAATGATGATGATGATGTTCTCCTTGTGTTGATATTGTAAAGTTTGATATTGTTAAGTTATTTTTTTTTTATTAGAGGAATGATAGTCATGATAGTGTCAGCTAATACCATTATGACCTTTCTTCTTCATTCTTATGATTGCTTAATTGTTTGATACTTACGTAAGAAGTGGTGGTTGAGTAATATCGTTTGTGTTGCAAGCATATGTGCGAGTAGTGGTAGACGAAATATGTTGTTAATATTGTGGGAACTATTGAGGCCTTAGATTTGGGTAAGACATTGATTTATTTTAAAGTGTATTAAGAATTTATGATTGGTGAAATTTTTGAAAAGCTATAGTTGTAGCAACTGAATCCAAAGATGAGGTATGTTGAGAATTGGAGTTTTGGTATTCTTAAGGAGAGATTGAAGTGTTGATAATTTTTAGAGTTTGATGGTTGCATGAAAATTTTATTTTCTAAGCCTTTTGTACTGAATAGGTGAGTTATTTGGTTTAGATTTGTAGTGGGAAACTTTGATATGAATTTCAGGTGGAAAGGGGTAAGTTTGGAAGGATTAAGGTATTTTGTGGCATAGATGCTGATGCGTTAGTGTGTAGAGAATGTTTGCACTCCCGTTACAGCAACTTTGGTGATCAAAGGTCTAGTGGTAAGCATTGAATATATCTATGGTGATTTTTTAGCTAAGAAAATGATTTTTTTTTAAAATCTCATGTCTCACTAAGAGTTGTAGCCTATTCACTTAGTGATAGGTTGATATCACGTGGATGAGTAGAACTCTTTATGTGTTGTTTTCTTTGATAGTTGTTAAAAAATAGAAGTTAGTCTGTATAATAATGTTTTCGGGTTAGTAGGCAATGCAAGGATAAGAATTGACATGTTTTGAGGTGTTTTCGTGTAAATTGAAAGGTTGTTTAAAGGTTGTTCATGTACATGCTTATGGATGATATATATGAAGGTTTAAAGTAGGCATTCTAATATGACTTGATGTGCATGTATGTCGATATGTGAATAAAAGACCTTAGGGATCAAATGGTGAATGTTGTATGGTTAGTGATATTGATCTTAGGATGTGATATGATCATATTGTAGTTGAAGGTGAAGATATATCCAAGACGGTTGTATGTTAAGTTTTCTAGTCCCTGTAAATTTCAGTTAAGGTGAACATGAATCTGTCTTAGGTAGAAGTTATGTTTAAGCAGAGAGATATCTAAGCAAGTTAGCGAGAATAAAAGTTTTATGAGGCTTACTATTGGAGATTTATTGAAAGAATTTCTAGGATAGCATTGTCCTTGACTACATTCACTATGAGGGGTATTGTCTTTATGTGAGATAGTAAGTATAAGAGTAGTTCTAACTCTTATGGCAAGATTGACTAGTGATAATATTACCTGACTCTAGTAAGTCTTATGTGGGATATAGTGATGACTTTGAAGACAGGTTTGGGTGGATTATTGATGCAAAGGTAGTAACTTATGTTTTTAAGCATCTAGGAAATGGAAAATTCATGAGAGAAATTACCTTGAATTAGAAGTTGTAATAGTTACGCTTGAGATTTTAGAAATATTATTGAGATATTTAGTGATTATAAGGATCTTAAATATCTGTTTGATCCGAAGGAATTAAATATGAGATAGAAGAGATAGTTGGAAATTGTAAGGATTAAGATTTTAATCTTAGTTGTTATCTGGGTAAACCTATAGTAGTCGATGCTTTGAATAGGAAATATCTATATTTATCTTTCTTTATGGTCAAAGAGATATATCTTTTGGCTCAAGTTAGGAATTTAAGTTTGATTTGTGAAATTACTCCTAGTAGTAAGGGACTATGTATGACTCGATTAACGAATGGATTATTCAAAGGATATTAAATAAGCATATTAGTCGATTCATTTTGGTGGCCAGGTATGAGATTATAGGACAAGGTAGTGAATAAGAGTTTTCTTTGAGTATAAATAAAGTGGTAAGACTTGAAGACCGAGTATGAGTACATAGTGAACTTACAATTAGGTGCCTAATCATTGGAGAAGATTATACAAGTTAAACTAATATGGTGACAAATGTCCTGAGTAGGATGAACATTTATCTATCATTTTGATGATATAAGGGTTGAGTTTGATTGAGTAGATTAGAAACTTAAGCATGATGTGTGAGCTCACCCTTAGGAACATTGAATTGAATATGTTGAAAGGATTAATAATGAGATTAGAAGACTTAGGAGTTAGATTCTTTCTTAGTGACCCAAGTGAAAAAGATTGGTAGAAATATAAATAACCTTTTACAAGTGGAAGTTGATGGTGTTTCGGGATACAAGGATATAATCTATGTGCCTAGTAAACCCAAAATTAAGGAAGATGATCTTAGAGAAAGGACATAAGAATAATTTTAGCATTTATTTAAGAGTTACTGAAATGTATCAGAGTGGCGCAGCGGAAACATGATGGTCTAAAGAGAAGTAGAGAAGTTGAATCAAGGTGTAGAAAGTAAGTTTAAATTTGGAGTGGATGGAGTGTTGAGATTTAAGGATGGGTTGTATATTCCAAATGTGCCAGAACTTAAGAGAGCAATCTTGGAAGAAGGTCATAAGAGCAGTCTTAGTATTCATCTAGGAGTTACTAAGATGTATCAATATCTTAAGAAGATGTTTTGGTGGCCTAAGATGACGGAGGAAGTGGAGGAATTTGTGTATACTTGCTTAGTATGTTAGAAAGCTAAGGTCGAACACAAAAAACTTTCAGATTTAATACAACCTTTAGACGTTCTAATTTGAAAATAAGATTCTGTATCTATGAATTTAGTTGTAGTTATGTATGATATTCTTAAGAAATTTGATCTTATTTGGATTAATGGATAGGCTTACCAGGTCTGCTCACCTTGAATTTATTAACATTAGACATTTCTTGGAGAGATTGATAGAGTTGTACATCAATAAGGAAATTTTGAAGAAAGTGCTACATGGGAGTTAGAAAGCAAGATGCGAGAAACTTATCTATTTTTGTTTTCAGGTAAATTTCGGGGACGAAATTTCTAAAAGGAGGGGAGAATTGTAACACCCCAATTTCCTTAAAAGGATATTTTTATTAGTAATGGCATTTTCGTAATTATTGATGGCATTTTTGTAATTTTAATAAAGGGACAATGGTATTTCTGGGTATCGGAACGGGCCGTTCCAAATGCAGAACGGGCCGTTCCAAAAGAGCGAATATGCTATTTTTTTCAAGTTCCAGAACGGACCTGGAACGGGCCGTTCTGGATGGAGAACGGGCCGTTCTGGTATGGAGAACGGGCCGTTCTAGAAACAGAACGGGCCGTTCTGCTGAGTCTTGGAACGGGCCGTTCCGATTTTGGAACGGGCCGTTCCAGTTGAGAAATTTGCCCACGTTTGAAGGATCCGGAACGGGCCGTTCCGAAATCAGTACGGCCGTTCCGGTTGCGCCAGGAGGCCTATAAATAGGGGCAGGGGGTGAAAATTTGGTACAGAGGAGCAAGAAGTGATAATCTTAGAGAGAGAAAGAGGAGAGAGAGAGAGAGAGAGAGAGAAAGAAAGAAAGAGAGAAAGAGAGGGAAGAAAGAGAGAATCCAGAGGAGGCCCTGCTTAAGTTTCAACTCCGCTTATCCAGGTAAGGGGGGGGGGGGGAGTGAGAACCTCGCTCAGGGGTGTGGGGATAATTGTTGGATAGTTGTTTGTCGGATTGGCCCCCAATCCCTTACCGTTGTTATGTCTGATTTTCTATTTACTCTACTTTGTTTTTGTTGAAGGTGTCGTTGTTCTGTCCGATTTTCTATTTATTATACTTTGTTCTTTGTTGAAAGTAATAAATGAGTATGAAATTAATGTTAATAATAAATGAGTTTTAATATGAACAAGAATGCTCTCTGTGAATACCTATGCGGACCTTATGAGGAGTATTGATGACATGACCATGTGAAATATGGACAAATGACATGAGACCTAAGAATGGACTATTGAGACAAACTATGATTATGATACTATGACAAATAATGATATGATGTACTACATGAAATTATGTAATAAGTTAAATGTTGAGTTAATGAGATTATAAATGTATGACATGCATCATATGCATATATTACTCCAGGTGTGCCGCTGAGGCCGCATACCCACGACTAACAAGGTGTACCTTATGGTCACCCACGATGTAACATGCTAACAAGGTGTACCTTATGGTCACCCACGACTAACAAGGTGTACCTTAGGGTCACCCACGATGTAACATGCTAACAAGGTGTACCTTAGGGTCACCAGTGATGTAACCAGGTGTACCTTAGGGTCACCAACGATGAATTGTGAATCTTCCGTATGGCGCCACATGCATGCATTTATGAGTTGAGTCCATGACACCATAAGCATGATAAATGAGTATATATATGTGATATTGATTATTTATGTGTATTATTTACATATGACTTGTATGATAAATGAATATATATGTGATATTGATGATGTATGTGTATTGTTTATAAGTGACTTATATTTGTTGTGTGTGTGTGGGTGCTATCTAACCTTTATTTCTGCACCTGAAACTGAGTGAGATGTTTCTCACTCCCTTGTTGTTTTGTATATGTTTTAAATTGTGTTGCAGATGATCAGCATCATGGGGATGTTGGTGATGAGGCTTAAGGCTTCAGTGGGGCATGCTCTGATAGGATGTGACATCGGGCATAGCTAGGCTTGTTTTTTTAGGGATGTTATTGTTTTAAAAGCTTTAATTTTCTCTTCTTATGTAATTTTGAACGTTCTTGAGAAAAGACCAAAATGTACATCTTTGTTATATTTATTATTATATGATTTGGGAGTATAAATTAATCTCTAACTAGGAGGCACTGCCACCTTTACTGGAGTTAATTTATATTTCCTTTATTATTATTTGTATATATATGATTTCTTGTTTTTCACTAAATTGTATTGAAAATCTTAACTTCTTTTCTTTTATAATTTCTACACTGGAGTTATGATTTATGAGTTACGAATGTGAATCTTCTACCTTGTGATATTTGAAATATTTGTCAACTATGAAAGATTTTATTTACCCAAAAAGAAGAAAAGAAATATTTTATTGTTACATTTGTTGTATATTAATAATGGGGTAGAGGGTGTCACAGTCCCTCAAATTAAAAATTGGTCTTTTTAATCCTTGTAATTTTTAGAAAATCTTGTTTCAATTTTTATACTCAAATTTTGTCAGGAAATCTATCAAATATTGCTGTCTAAAATCTATCTATTGATATCTTTATCTGTAAAAATATCATATCAAATTCAATTGAAACTACATTACTATCTTAATATGTCATTTTTGTATATGTTATCGATGATTTGAAAGACTAAAACAAAATTTTAAAAAAATTATAGAATAATAATTTTACAATTAAGAGAATAAAAATATATTTAAATCTTAATATAATATATATATATATATATATATTTAAATTAATAAATATAGAAAAATGTTAGTGGTGGCAAGTGGCCCCACTAGGATCCATGTGTATCCCTCCCTGTATATATGTATGTATCTTGCTTCCATGATAATCACATATTTGGAAAGCTCAAGTTGGGAAGAAACTACTGATTATGCAGTTTCTTAACTTATCAGCTACACACGTTTCACTTGTATACATTATGTACGTCGTAACACTTGATCATATCACAATTAATTCTTATCAAACTTTTGAGCTTTTTCCTTATGGTGGCTTTGTCATTGTTAGCCACCTAAGTTTCTTTTCTAAGTTATCGATCGTTTGGTTTCCGAAAGCGGTAAATACTATTTAATTAGTATTTCTTTATAGATACAACTCACATGTATGATCTCCCAAAGACAATTTGGTTCGAGACCAATATTACTATTATGGGTGGCGAAGCTTTCTATTTGCATGTTCATGTCTCATAGACCACTAATAATTAAGTTTAAAGAATTTTGTACTATTTGAGTATTATTATTATTTTTTATAAAAAATTTATATTAGAATAAAACATGATTTTATATAAGGATAAAGTCAATCATCAACCTTTTTAAAGATTTCTAATTAAATTATAGATTGTTTATCCTATCTTATTTACAGTATAAATCCACGTATATATAAAAATAAATATATAAAATATGAGAGAAGTCAGATTTAATCTCAAGTTCTAATTAATAAGAATAAAGTGACTTCATTAATTGTATTACTCTCATAGATACCAACTAATTCATTTAGTTGTTAGTCCTGTCACATTGGTGTTTGAAACTAGGAAATTAACATTAAAAAAAGTTTTTAAAATGTTAAATAAGTTCTTAAACTGAGCATTTATCGTCAATTTGGTTTCTGAATGTATAAGATTATTATTTTAGCCACTTTATTAATTTAAATATCAGAATAATGTATGATTGACAATTTACACATTTAATTTTTTTTAACATATTTTCTAATTTTATTATCTAATAGTTTTTTTAATCATTTATTGAAATTAATTAGGATTTGTTTTGGCAACAACAAATTATACCGGGTTTTTTTTTAAGTATTGAATTAGCTTATTAGTGCGTCTTCTAGACTAAATTTGTTTGTTTGAAAATCTTATTGTATGGGCTTCAATTAATTAGCTAGTTTGAGTGGAGCAAAAATTGTGCAACAAAACAATGAAGGTATTTAAAATTGAATATGAGTTTAATTGGAGAAAAAAGTAATAATAAAAATGAAAAATGCAAACCGTACATATATATATATATACTGATTTTGTGACAAAAGGGACACGTTGGCCATCTTACACACTTGACCACATTGCCCATCTTACACTTGACATTAAGTTGTCTCCTTTTAGCTCCGAAACTCAGTCGCTTTCCTTTCATTTAATATCAAAGGTAAAGATAGGTCCCATCGTAAAAAACTTCATGATGGGGTGTTTTTTATACATATTTTATTTTTTTGGTATAGATTTTTATACAGATTTTTTTGGTATAGATTTAATTTTCTATATTTCTTTTTAGTTTTTTTAATTTTAAGAAGAAGAAAAAACTAGTATCGTTTACATTATTGCTCCATCCCATCACAGCAATTGCTCAAGTGAGAAGTAATATTAGGATATGATGAAAAGGGATAACTAATTAATAAAATTAATAATCTAATTTAATATAATGTAGAATATATATATATATATATATATATACATTTTTGAGAGAGAGAGAGAAATAAAAATGAAGAAAAAAATATTATACCTTGAATTAAATAAAATTTTAAAATATTTTACAAACTCGTGTAACAAAATTTTAAAATATTTTGCTATTTTGCTTATAAATTAAGCATTGACTTGTATTTGAGTGGTAAAGTTTCTCTTTCAATTATTTCCAATGATATACATTGAGCATTTGTTAGGCTTTTTTAGTAGTTAAAGTTTTGCCTGAATTGACATTGTTGATCATTATTACTTCACATTTAAGATTATTTGGCATCATATACGATGCATTGTACTTGGCAGATGCGGTTCCTAGTTTCTTCTTTGTATATATTTTGTCCATCACAAAAGTAAATGTGAATAATTGGTAATACGTTTCTTCTAGCTAGTTGTTCATTCTTTGAATAACACGTGTTGTGGCCTGATAATAATAATACACATGCCTCATTCTATTGATAAATACACATTGATTTTCTAATTATCTGAGCTTCTATCTTCCCATTATTATTGACTTATTGTGTTGTATCATGCTTCTCAACATAAGTCAAAGTCTTTGCATACATAATATTTTTTTAATTAAGTTATTAATTAATACGTTTTTTAACTATGTCTTTATTTATATTCATTTACTAGTACAAAAAAGATAATTTATGTTGGTTATTTTAAATTTTTTATATTAAAAAAAGTCCGACGTTAATGCGGAGACGTAAATTTACGTCGGTTGTGATAGTCGATGTAAATTTACGTCGAACATTCATAAGAGCCGGGTTGTAAACAAAAAAAAACATAATGAGTGCAAGCAGAATGAACTGTTCTGCTTGGAGAACAGGTCGTTCTACTTAGAGATCCACCTAAACGCGAAGAATTTTCTACTTGATATTAACTAATATATTAACAAAGGATGATCCACCCAAACGCGAAGAAGAGGATAATATTAACTAATATATTAATAGATCAATACATACATTTATTTTCAACAAATTGTTAATATATTAATAAAGGATTTTCTAAACTAACCTCAAACGTGATCCCAATGCAATCAGTCAAAAACTCAAGAACCACTCAAACGCCCAAACGTACACTCAAATGCAATACACTCAAACGAAATGTTAACTCAGAAGAATCGATTTGCACATAAACTCAAAGTTCTGTTGTTTAAATATTGACGCGCACGCGAAAAAATTTAAAATTTATAGATATTTTACATCGGACCTCATAGGGGCCGACGTAAATTGGAAAATCTACGTCGGACACAAGTTATATCCAACGTAGATTTTCAAATTCACGTCGACCCCTATGAGATCCGACGTAAAAAACTTGATTATAATTACAAAAATGTCATCGCAATTTTTTAACGTCGGATTTTTCTTTGTTCGAAGAGAATACAGTAACATAAATTTCATATTTTGTACTAGTGATTGCTTAAATATACACACACTAATCATAAATGAGAAAGAAACAATAGTTTTTTTTTCTTCTAAAAAACAAATCATAGTTAATATCATATTAGGAAGTTAAAAATATATTATGATATTATATTTTTTAACAGCTATTTGAGATATTACTTAGATTCTTTAATCCTTGAGCTATTTTCTTAAGTTTTGGATTTAAGATTTAGCGCTACATGATTCAGGTATTTAATATATATATATATATATATATAGCAAAGTTCAAGATTAAAAATCTAAGTTATGTTTCTTAAAAATAGAAAAACAAAATGTAATAATAAAATCTTATCTTATATAAGAAAAAGGAGAAAAAGTAAATTTAATAGATATTTTAAGAATAAAAAATAAAATATAAGAAGTTAAAAGCTAAAAGATAAAACTATTCGAAATATTTTTTTTTTCTAAATAAACAAAAACTTACTTATCAAATACTAACAATATAGTTATCCAAGTTATTTTGCTAGTTAAAAAAAATCTAAGAAATAGCTTAAAATTAATGCTTGTTGAGCTTGAACATACTGATCTTAGTCATATAAATGGTCATTTTTTATATAGATATAAGATAATTATTAATTTCTTTAATCTTTAAGCAACTCTAAAATGATAACTATTTCAGAATGAAGGCAGTATACTTTTATATATTTTTTTGTAGTTAATAATTTTTCTAAATAATAATGGAGAAATTAAATGTGAATAGATATTGTTCCCTGGACTCATTTATTACTATTATAAAGGATCGAATAATTATTGAGCAAAAGAACAGACTAGAATCATCCAATATAAACGATCAACTTTTAAAATTTTAATTCATAATTAGGCTGTGTGTTTTTCTTGTGTGCACATGATTAGGCAGTGTTTAAATCCACCAACTATCATAATTAATTTATCCTTTTCAGTCAAAGACATTCTATTCCTGATATGAATAAAATATTTGTAAATGTTTTTTTTTACAGTTTATTTTAAAGTTTTATGACTACAATTTTAGTATAATTTTTCTAAATTTAATGATGATGCATTATTGGTATAATTAATTAATAAAAAATTATAATTTATATAACTTTTAAAATATTTATTATATTGAGTCTATTAAACCCATTTTTTTTATGATATCAATCTTGTTAATATAATTTTTAAGCCTTGTTAGAATAATATGGTAATTTGGTAAGTATACATGCTTAAGCTTAAGCCAATGTTGGTTTAGATTTGTATTTTCATTAACACCCTTAAGCCTTGATAACAACAATTCATCATTATATATATATATATATATAATACTATAATATAAAAGTTGATTCCCCACTATGAATAAATATGTCAGCCACTTAGATATTGTATATGTCATCATGTATGTAATTTGGTTGAACAATTTTGAAGATTGTCTTTGTCTGTAGCTGGGCCCATATTTTCAACACAAACCCGTGTGATGGGTTCGAGGGTCCGGATAAGATATTTGACAGCTCCGAATCCAACAACTACATATTTTTGCCCCCTAAAAGTTCAAAAGCGCAATTATTTTGTCTATTTTTTTTATTTTATTTTTTAATTTATACATGTACTACTTATTCAACTCAGTTCTCATTACTCACCCAAAAAATGCTAAATTAGGATCATCTTTTTTAAAATGAAACATTTTATATGTTCATTTTAAAGAGTATTTTACATGAAAGGAAATATGTAGCTACAATATTTTTTCAATTTGTTGTTTGTGCTTTTCATTGCTAAATTTTTCTTAATATATCTAAAAATGTATTTCAAAATTACTTTTGTACCACCACTTTTATAGAAATTTATTGTTTGTTTCTTAATACACAAATTATGTACACAAATAATCTTTTTTTTAAAATTGGTTGTAGTCAGTGACGGATCCATAAAATTTAAGTAGTGGGAGCAATATTTAAAGACATAAATTTGTCGAAATATAAAATAAAATTTCTATAAAACAAATACATATCATAATTATTCTTTACAAGTTTTCATAGTGTAAAAAACATTGAATGATTTGCTCATTTTCAATACTATCAAAAATCTCTCTCTGTATAAGTAATTAAACAATTATTTAACCACTCGTCTCTCATACGATTTCGCATCCGATTCTTGATGATATTCATAGTAGAAAAAACTCTTTCAACTAATGCAATTGCCACTGATAGTATCAAGGTTAGCTCTAAAAACAAATATACCAATAGATATACAACATGTTTTCTTGTCTCCACAAACTTCATAAAAAGATCACCAATCCCTTCTATTTATGAAAAATACTGTTATAATATACATCTATGAAATAATTTTCAAGTTGGTTATCTAATGTCAAAAGTTCAACTGAAGAAAATTCAAAAGAACAAAATTGAGCAAAATGAATCAACTTATCCTTGTCAAATGTTGAAAATGAATCTCTTGGATTTAAACATGTTACATAAAGAAGTAACTCAGTATTTATTTGTGAAATGGTTGTTTAACTCTTGAAGTTGTTGATCAATCACTTGAAAAAATAATTTAACTTGAAAACATAATTTTAATTAATGTAATGTTCATAACATATAATGTTTCTTCTAAACATAAAAATAGAATAAATAAAAATTAAAATACTGAATTTCTCACTGAAAATAAAAAAATAATTCAAATAAATTAATATAAGAATAATAACTTTAAATACACTAACCTCAAAGATCACTTTAACTATTGGAACATGAAAGAGTAGAAATGGAAGAAGATGTTTGTTTCTTTTTTTTTTTTCTTCCAATTTCACTCTTCTACACTTTAAAATATGTTAGAGGTAGAGGAGAATCTTAAAACATGAATAGAATTGAAAAGAAAAAAGAAAATAGAAAAAAGATATAAAATATCCAAAAAGAGGTTAATAACAACTTATTATTATTTTTACTTAAAATACATATATTATTAATTTATAATTTTTTTTATCTTGATTTACAATTTATATGCATAACAAAAAAATTTTCTTCTAAAACATGTAATTTGTTCTTAATTTTTATAACATGTTAAAATATTTTTTGAAAATATTTCTTCTCAAACAAAAATAATTATAACAAGACTCAAATTCAGTTATAAATTTTTAATTTTTTAATTTTTTAATTTTTTTTAATTTTTTTTCTATTTTTAGATTTTAAATAAAAATAATATAATATCATATATATTAAAAAAAAACTGAAAAGTTAGTGGTGACAACTGCCCCCACATTCGTATATGTGCATCCGTCGTTGGTTGTAGTCTCAAGTGTTTGACATCAATAGAGTTATTATATTTGAGGTATTGTTTGCTTTGATACCTATTAAATATAATGATTTTATCGTTGAAAAGACATCATCACTACAACAAAATTTGTTATTAACGATAATTATTTAATGACAATAATTTAATTACCGCCATATATAAAAATATTAATGGCTAATATATAATAGCTACTAAAAATGTATTTATATTACACTAAAATTTACTATTAGCGATAATTATTTATTAGAAAAAACTTAAGTCCCACATCGATTAGATATAAGATAATTAAATAGTATATAAGTGAGTAATAGCTATCACCTTACAAGTTCATTCTATAGGGTTGACTCCTAATTCACTATTCTAATTTGGTATCAAATCACCTATTATTACCAAATTCAATAATGTTATAAAATAATTAGAGAGCAACTTTCACCTTATAAATCTCACATTTCTTAAGAAACAAGACAATTAAAAAAAATAAATTAAAAAATATATAAAAAAAAGACAACTCTCATCTTACAAATTCCATATCGAGTTGAGATAACTTTTAATAGCCTTTAAAATGGCTACTAGAATTGCCACTACAAAAAATAAGTTTTTTCGACAATTTAGTAGATCTTTACCAACATTTTATATAAATGTCGGTAATAGTATTAGCGACATTGAATATACCAGCCTTCATTTAAATGCTGGTAAAAAAAATAATGACCATTTATATGGCCGCTAAATAATAAATTAATTGCCACAAAAAAATAATTTTGGTGTAGTGCATAATGGGATAAAGAAATAATTGTATTTATAAACTACACTTGACCTCAACCCCCAAACGATATAAGACGTTTTTGTATATAAAAACAAATCTCCTACTTGAGGTTAACAAGTAGGATTGACCTAAGCCCTCCTTTTGATGTCATTGTTTCAATTTCAAGTTTGATAACATCACTAAGGTTATCACACCCAAAGTATTATCTGTTTTTTTTATTTGTTGGATCGTCATAATTTTGTTTTAAAATAGGCGTCTTGATGGATTAAGAAAAAAAAAATGTTAATAAAAACCTTAAGATTCAATAGTGGATAAAAAAAACTTTAAGTTATCAAGCAATACTTATACATAAACTTATATCATTGAAAATATTATGCACCACTTTTAAAAGTATAAATATTCATCATACTTATTCTTTATGAGTTTTCATATTCATTGCTGCAATTAAAATCAACGTAATCACAAATAATTTCATCTTCACATGATATCATATTTCTTTTTAAAAATACTGAAATGATATAAAAAAAAGATATATATCTAAAATATGAAAAAAGTAATATATATTTTAACATTTAAATAATCTAATTAATACAAAAAATAAGAGCAACAAAAATAATTTGTTAGAAAATCAAAATAATAAGTAAATTAATTATAACATTAAGAATTGTAACGACTCAATAGGTTTCTACACTTTACAGCTCAACTGCTAGTTGCAAAAAAAAAAAAATCTAATTAGGATTACCATATAAACAATTCTTAGATATACATGCAACATGATAAATATGTATGTATGTATAGGATATACACTGAATAAATAAAAGTTTTTCAATGGAACTACACCTCAACCCCCCCCCACATATATACATACATATCTATAGTAATCTAACTAAAACCTAGTCCTAGTCATCGATCAAGCAACACTATACAAAAATAGTTACATCAGAGTAGTCTGAGAAACACGCCATCCTCTAGCATGGCTCTCGACAAGCTCGCACAACTAGTAACCTAATTTTGTCCTGCTCTTGTAATAAGTATAATCATCGTAGTCTAAACTACAAAAAAACATGTAAGGGTAAGTTAGGATTGCAAAAGAAACAACTTGGTATAAAAGTATTAAACTAACTATGCAACAACTTAAATAACTCTACATTCAACAATCACTACAAGTAATAGATTAGCAACATAACAATATTTTCAACTTTTAACACGACTTCTCAACTTACAACACTATCAAGCAACTTATCAACATCTCAACATGACATATAAACAATATAACATATCAACACATCATATGCACAACACAACAACTTATGCATCGTCACACATTCACCTAAGGTATCTCTTATAACATAGGTGAATAATTTAAGTAACTTGATCCTATCAAACCAATTTAAGAACATTATCTTTTTGGGTAGCTGGATCAATAACTAATTTGGATATAAATCCACAACATAGCATAGTTTTCTTGAATTTCGTCACTTAAACTAGAAAAATCTAGTATTCCTATCATCAGGGTAGGATAACTTGGGTGTGTATCTATCACGACCTTAACATGCATAACTAAGCCTCTTATGAGATTAGTTGATCAACTACCCTTTAAATGTTATGTCTCTTCTAGTACTTAATTAGGGATTTTGGCCCCTAACCTAGTACCTTACTCGGTTTAGTCACTTTGTACACATATGACTCGATTTTGTCCCCCAAAAGAATTTATATTGGTTGCTTTATAAATATATGACTTGATCTGGCTCCCATACAGATCAATATTTGGCCACATATAGACAATATGGCTTAACCTGACCCCATACGGATCAACATTTGGTCACTTATAAATAGTATGGCTCAACCTAGCACTCATACCGCATCAACTAAGGTCGTAGATGAGATTCAACACTCAACTCCAAGATTCAATTTCTCAAGAAAGGTCTTCAACAACTAGGTTTGTAGAGTACCCCGACACCATATCTCTACAATGGTATATTTAACTTAAAAAAAATTTCTCCTCTAATCTTAAGTCAATCAACACAACTCAACAATTAGTCAATTAAACAACATATTTTCAACTAGTAACCCACACTAGACGTCATTCTCCCTACACTCGACATCATTGAGACAAAAATCCTTTGGCTCACCCATGTCCACCAATCTACTCGTGTCCGATGTGAATGAGACAGAAAACTCTTGTGGCAATCATGCTTAGCATAGCAAAAATCCTATGCTTGACAGAGAGTTTATGTCTTGATCACACTTGACGCTACTCAACTAGGATCCAACATTATCAAGTCAAAGAGCTCTCCTCTAACTCATGTCCAACGTGACCAAATCAAATAGTTATCCTCTAACTCATGCTCTACGCTACTAATCTTGTATCCGATGAGAGTGAGGAAGAGAGCCTCTGACCTACATCACGCCTAACACCCTAAAATTACGTCCAATGTAATGATGAAATCTACACTTTGACAAAATCTCAGTTTGGCTCAATCCACCTTAAACTTAAAAAATTCCACACATGCAACACATTGAACAACATGTACTCATTAATATCAATTCATATTCATCAACAAAAGTAACATTCAACCACATATAACCAAGATACCAATTATCTCCTCAACAAGTTTCAAAACACCAAAAAATCACAAATGCTAATCTCATCTCCCAATCATCTACACAACCACAAATTAATGAAAAATCACCAATATACAATTTCACAATTCATCAAGAGTTCAAAATCTAACTTCCCTTACCTCCGAGTCACCTAGAATCAAGGATAGAAGAAGAAAGAAAACAAGTTCCTTCTGGGAGCTCCACATGACACACTGAAACTCTAATTTGAAGTTCTCCAAGGTTGAATCTTGACACAACAACTCTACTATCTATGGGGGAGGATCTTGGAAAGCTCTAGTGGAATTAGAAAAGGAAGGAAGTCTTTTGAGATCTAGAGTTTCTCTTTCTAACTTTTCTATAAATTTTCTTAAGAAACTTATGAAACTCAAATTTTTTAAAAAATCTTATATATTATTCCCTAACAAATCAACTTGACAACTACTCAGAATAACTTCTAACAATTGAAAACTCCTAAAAGTTCATAAATTCCTATAGTTTCTCAACAATTAAATAATAAAATCACAACAATCAAAATTAATAAAATCAACAATATTTCACAAAATATATAGTGTTACAAGAATTCATTTAATAAATAATCTAATAAAAATATTTTAAAAAAATATTAATATCTACATGATACTATAATATAGTATGTAAAAGATCATAAAATATTAGTGGACACAAATGTGAGACCCGTGGATGCCCCCCCTCTCGTTCTCCCTCTCAACTCTCTTTATCCCAACTCTCACTCTCTTCTTCCTCTTTCTCTCTTGCTGATTTCTTCTCCTTTGTGGTGGCTGAGGCGATTCTTAGGTGTTGATCAGGTTTAGGCGGAGTTAGCTGAGCCGTGCGGAGTTTCTCTTCAAGCTTCTTCTTCTCCTTTCTCTTCCCGGAGCTCGGAATCGTCTCACCGAGGTAAGGAAAGCTAGGATTCATGCTGGCTATACAAAATTGAGCTTAGAACTCATTGATGGTTTGATGATTTATTGTTGGCTGTTTTTGAGGAAAATGGGTTTTCGGGGTTTCGGGGTTTTGATGAAAAATTTGGGGTTTTTGATGATTGATGGATACATGTTGAAAAAGCTGGTATTTTCGGGTTGTTGGATGAAAATGTGATGTTTTGGGCCAATTGCATATGCCGGGGAGCTGTTTTAGTGAAGAGGGGTCAAGCTGCCAGCATTGCTTATAGCTGTTGCGGTTTTTATCATTTTTAACAGGGTAGATGAAGGAATTAAGACTTGGGGTCTTCATGAGAGTTGTAGGAAATTTTCTTATCTTTCATATGAGATAAGGATGAGCATGGTAGGAGTAGTATAACTTCTGATACGCTGTTTTATATGAAGGTTGCCATTTCACAGTTAGTGATTTGGTTAAGTTGAAAGTTGTTTTAGGTGCTTAAGTTGATTAGTGATTCTGGTGTGACGCCGGGCGTGACTTGGTCTCGCCAGGCGTAGAGACTCCTTGGGAGTCTCTGCCAGAGGTGGCGCCGGGCGCAATTTATATTGCGCCGGGCGTGAGACCCTGGGAAGGTCTTTGCTTACCTTGGCCGAGCGCGGGTTTGCACGCTGGGCTTATGAGACCTTGTGAGGTCTCTGCCTCCTATCACGCCGGGCGCAATAGGAATTGCGCCGGGCACGATGATCCCTGGTGCTCTCTGATTGTGCCACGCCGGGCGCGACCATGAGTGCGCCGGGCGCGGATGAGATGATGATTTATGTGCTAAAATTTGCTGACAAATATAGATATATGCTGATTAAGGATGTTTAGGCTGTGTTGTGAGCTGTGTTTAGATGTTAAGCTGAGCTGTGATGTATGCTGATTTACGCTGTATTTGATGTATATTGTTGTGTTGTAAGTGTTTAGATGTGTTGGATGCTGATATTGTTGTGCTATGCTGAACTGTATGCTGTTATAGCCGCTATGTCGGTGCTGTTATAGCCACTATTGTGGTGCTGTTATAGCCTCTATGTCGGTGCTATTATAGCCACTATTGTGGTGCTGTTATAGCCGCTATGTCGGTGTTGTTATAACCACTATTGTGGTGCTGTTATAATAGCTATGTCGGTGCTGTTATAACCACTATTGTGGTGCTGTTATAGCCGCTATGTCGATGTTGTTATAGCCACTATTGTGGTGCTGTTATAGCCGCTATGTCGGTGTTGTTATAGCCGCTATGTCGGTGCTGTTATAGCCACTATTGTGGTGTTGTTATAGCCGCTATGTCGGTGTTGTTATAACCACTATTGTGGTGCTGTTATAGCCGCTATGTCGGTGCTGTTATAGCCACTATTGTGGTGCTGTTATAGCCGCTATGTCGGTGCTGTTATAGTCACTATTGTAGTGCTGTTATAGCCGCTATGTCGGTGCTGTTATAGCCACTAATGTGGTGCTATTATAGCCGCTAAGTCGGTGCTGTTATTGCTGAATGTTGTGGTATTTTAAGTTGTTTTTGTTAAGCTGATTGATGTGCTGATAGCTGTAGCTATTTACTATTCACATATTTATATATGTATGTTGTTTCTTTTCACTAGCTTACCCTTTGTTGTTTCCATGTGATTTGGACTATGATGATCATACTATGTATGAGAGCAGGGCAGGGTTAGGTTAGTGTTTGCTGAGGAGAGTCTGCAGCTAACAGATGGAGTTTTATTCTTTTGATGTATTTAGCTACTTAGTTAGCATTTGCGGGATGTATTTTGTACACTCTGATTCTAGATGGATTTGGACCTTGTATATATATATATATATTCTAGATCCTATATGTATATACTTGTTCGTTTCTGTGTAGTATTTTGGTGTGCTGTGCTATGTGTATTGACCAGGCGGGTCGTTACAACAAATGTCTCCCTCGTCTTTAATGTAGGTTTGTAGTTATTTTTACTATCTTAAACTGATCTAAGATATTATTTTTATTATATCAAATGCAAGATAGTAGCCTAGGGATATAGGAAACTTATAATGTTTTAGGTTTGATTTTTGTCTATATTAAAATAATATTTAATCTATAAAATTAGTTTTTAATTATTAATTTTAGGTTAAAAACTTATTTTCGTCCCTTATAGTAATTGTTTGTTTCAATTTAGTCCCACTTTTATTTTTGGTCTCAATTTGGTCCCAAATAAATTAATTGGTCTCAATTTGGTCCCTAATAAATTAATTGGTTTCAATTTCGGACTTCCGTTCAAATTATTTAAACGAAGTTAACTGTGTGGCCACGTAAATGCATAGGTGGATGCCACGTGGATACCATTTTTTTTAAAACACCTGGAACCAGAACGGCCTGTTCTGAAACCAGAACGGCCCGTTCTAGTTGCACTTTTAGTGTGTAAATTCCGGGGTGTTACAAAAATTATTAAATGCAACTAAAGTTTAAATAAAAAAGTATTATAGACATAATAAAAATTACGTAAAAATAAATTTGAAAGATATTTAAAAATTCAAAAATAATAATTTCATACTATTTTCTAGTTACATATGAGATATTTTTCACACGATTTTCATGATGTTATAGATCTTATAGATTTAAACCTCAATTGAATTTTATAGTTTTTATATAGTTGAATATTGTTACAAGTTTCACGTGACCAAATTAATCCAAATATAAAAGATAAAGGACAAAAATGAACAGTTTAATAGATAAAGACTAAAATAAATTTAAAAAATAAGATAAAGAATCAAAAGTATAATTGTATATATATATATATATATTGAAATATTTATGTATAATGTAATACATATTTATTATATCATGATTATAAATGAAATTAAACATCCCACAAATAGGGATAGAAATAAGTCAGATCAGGTCGGACTTTGAATGTATAGATTGGGTCTGTTCTACAAAATTAAAGCCTAAACCTAGTTTATTATATATCATAGGTTTTTTTTAATAGGCTTGACTTGACCTTTTTAAAGTTTGATATGACCTATTAACATATTTAAAAGTTTATTTAAATTATTAATGTTAATTAGGTTAATAAGATTAATCTTTAAAAATTATTTTTAAAATATAGTTTACATAATATTATTAAAATTTAAATTTTTAAAAAAATATAGGAGAAAAATTAAATATTTTTTGCTGAATAGATAATTTATAGGTAATCATATATGTTGATGTACACTCATGCGCAGATCGTAAGTTTATGAATCTATAATGGAAAAAAAATAATTGTAAAAAAATATTTTAAATTATAATAATTTATTTTTGTTTTATAATTTTATTCATTTATTTATATTTTTAATAATATATATATATATATATTAATTTTTTATTATATTATATAAATAAATAAATTGACTTATCACACCTAACAGACTTTTCTATAAGTTTAAGTGAAATTTTTATATAAATAATTTTTAAAAAAATTTAAACCTAACATTTTTATTAAACAGGTTAGACCAGACTAAATTTTGAAGAGATTAGATGATATATCATTGACCTATTACAGAAAATAAAAAAATAAAAAGTTAATACAGAATATCTTACTTATTAAATATGTTACACAACTCAATCATACACACTCAAGTTTTATTGGAAGAAAAACTGATGTAATTAACTTTTGATTAACAATTACGATTATATTCATATTTTAATGGGAGTTGCTACGGAACACTCAAAGATTGAGGGATTTCAATACATTTTTTTATGTAAATTCATAAAAAAATCTAAAAAAATTAATTTAATTATAAAATAAATAATCCAAATTATATTTATAAATTAAAAAGTAAGATAAAATTATAGAGATTAAAATTATAAAATTTCAATAATATTATAAAACATTAAAAAAGAAAAGAATTAATAAATAGTAAAAATAAAAAATTATTAAAATTATAATATAAAAATTCAAAAATTTAAGATAAAAAGACAAAAATATACTTAAAAAATAATTCAAATTAAAATATAGAAATTCAAATATTTTAAGTGAAAAGACAAAAATATACTTAAAAAATTATTAAAATTAAACTATTTAAATATATAATAATATTATTACAAATAAAATTATAATATATAAAATAAAAATTAAATGACTAAATAATTTAAAAATTAAAAGAATAAAATATTATAAATATTATTTAAATAAATTATTAAAAATATAAAATATAAAATAAAATTATAATTATAACTATACGGGTACCCTCTCAAATAATGTGGGTACCATAGAATTTCTCTATTTGAATTCCCACTTTATATAATTTCAATCCAATCATGTTGAAAGAATTGCTTTTGTAACTTAATGTAGCCGAACCACCACGTCTACCTGCCATCTATAATGGTTACTATCATTGTAGCTAGCCACACAATGCAAAGTGACATTGTCTTATTCAGTGACCGTAAGTATACTACACTTTGAAACCAACTTGGTAAATAATTTATAAGATGTTCACTATTCATTACTTGTTTGTTCCTGATTTTTCTTTTCTGGCATATGGCACGTATACATGCAACAAATGAATTTCAGCCATAATTTTCCTTCTGCTTTATAACCAACACATATCATTGCTTGACTGCTTCTTGTTTGTCTCTTTTGCATTTGAGTTGATTAATTCACTCTGCAACCACATTGAATATAAAATGTCATCTAACATTATATATCTATATACATACTGAAGATACCACTTTCAATAACTATTTTTAATTTTTATTTTTACATGAACTATTTTATTATTTATTTATTTTTCTTTTTTAATACAATGCAAGTACGAAATGCAGTATATATAATATAAATATAATATGATATTGCATGTATGTATAGGTCCAAACAAAGTAATAGCTTGTCGTATTCCAGATAAATATTCTTCGAGATGTGTTATCGTGCCAATGCCAAAGGCCAGTTTAAATGTATCTTACTCTCAAGATATATGGCAATGTCCCTTTTTTTCACGTTCAAGTTATTCTTCAGGTTCTTGTCGGTTTCGTTAAATTTGCTGAATCATTTCTGAGAAAATGTCCATGTCTTCATGATTAGGGTCAATTAGAATTTATTCAATTTAACTTAAATTATAAAATAATAATCCAGTTTGCCAAAATCATTTGTTTTTCAAATCATAATGAATTGTATAAAATGTAAGAGCTATTATTACACCAAAAAAATAATCTTTCCATGAAATTTAAAAATATTACTTAATTATATATAAATATTATTAATTTATTTTTGTAACATATTAGCAAATGTTATATATAATTTGTGTTATTTTTACATAATTAAGTAATATTTTCTAAATATTATCAGAGGAGTGTTTTGATAAAATTTTAAAGATATTATTAAATTTTTGTTAATTTTATAAAATAATAATTAGTTTTATAATATTCTATGAAAATTAATTATTATTTTTTTATATGAAAATGATTCGTTTACTCTAAAAAATAAGTTTATATAAAAGAGTGATATAAAAAAAAATTATAATTCTCAAAGACTATAAAACGAGTGAAAAGTGATAAAAAAATAAAATTCTCAAAAACTATAACACTAGTGAAAAGGAGGTAAGATAAAAAATTATTCTACCTACTTACATTAGTACAGAATATACATTTTACGTCGGTCATTTTAGGGAGTTTTACGTCAGAAAAAGTTGCGACGTGGAAGCGGGAGACGTAAATTTACGTCGAGGCGCGAAAACTAACGTAAATTTACGTCGGACATTACAAGGTCTGACGTAAAAAGTTGAAAAAAATTTAAAAAAAAAAAAAGAAAAATGACTGCAAGCAGAACGGGCCGTTCTGGTTGGAGAACGACCCGTTCTTCGAGCAGAACGTCCCGTTCTTCATGGAGAACGGCCCGTTCTGCAAGGAGAACGACCCGTTCTCCAACCAGAACGGCCCGTTCTCTAACCTGGACTTGGCCACTTCCTTCTACAGCTTCAAAAACTTAGAATGCAACGCAAAACGAAGAACGGGTTACCTCAGCAGAAGACGCCATGTGGATGAACAAGTATTTGGGCGAAAGAACCCACTGTCCCAAGACATGAAAAAATCCATTTTTTTCAGTGAGAAAACATTGTCAAGTGAATAAAACAAAGAAAAGGGGAAATGGGTACCTTGTTGTACAAAATGACGCCGGAAGAGAGCAAGATGTAGACATAAGTGAGGAAGAGAGCAAGATGTAGACATAAGTGAGGAGGAGGCGGACGGATTGCACAACGCGCGGGAGAGTTTGGGTTTAAATTTTTGATTTCTCGATTGGATTATTTACGTCGGCCCTAGTAGGGTCCGACATAAATTTTAACATCTATGTCGGAAACAATGCATAGCCGACGTAGATGTTAAAATTTACGTCGGACCCTAAGAGGTCCGACGTAAATAATTTTACTAAAATTACGAACCATGCCACTGCATTCTTATTACGTCGGATGTGTGTATGTCCGATGTAAAATGGGTGACGTAGTATCCTATTTTTCTACTAGTGTTACAGTGGGTATATAATTAAACTTTACATCTATATTGTTGATATATTTACAACTTAGTCCACCTAAAACCTATAGAAATCATTAAACATGTGCCTTTTGATATGCTCATGAATACTGGCCTTCGATTTTCAATAAGATTGTCTTTGTCTTTGCCTAAATGGCATGATTTTTTTTAAAACATTAATTAATTGGTGATATCAAGTTAATCAATAAAGTTAAAGATAAAATATTTTAATTAACTCAAACAGTTGGACACAACTATATATGGACACCTCGTAGCAAATATTCCAACTATATATATATGGACACCTCGTAGCAAATATTGAACTGTAGATTAGTCTCTCCCACTAGACTTTACCTGTTAGTTACTTAATTATCTTTTTAAGTTCATCTAAATATTATGGATTTCTAATTTGGTTCCACATTTTTTTAAACTCATAATTTAGTCCTCACATTTTTTTTTGATAACTTTCCATATAGTCCTTTTGTTTTGTTTACAATAGGAGTTAGTTTGATGGTTAGTATATATAAAATAAAGAAATGCATATATAAGTTGAAGAAAAGTATGATATGAATAGAAAAGGTTAACAACATAACAAATTCTAATCTTATTTGGTGTTTGATGTATATTAAATAATAATAGATAATCGCATAATTTACATGTAAATAGAAAAAATTACTATTAGAAAAGGCACATTGATAATTATTATATAAAAATGGTGTATGTTGCACACCAATACTTGTGATAAAATAAAATATTAATAACAATGATAATAGTTGTGACACCCTCTACCCCATTATTAATATACAACAAATGTAACAATAAAATATTTCTTTTCTTCTTTTTGGGTAAATAAAATCTTTCATAGTTGACAAATATTTCAAATATCACAAGGTAGAAGATTCACATTCGTAACTCATAAATCATAACTACAGTGTAAAAGAATTATAAAAGAAAAGAAGTTAAGATTTTCAATACAATTTAGTGAAAAACAAGAAATCATATATATACAAATAATAATAAAGGAAATATAAATTAACTCCAGTAAAGGTGGCAGTGCCTCCTGGTTAGGAATCAATTTATATTTTCCAAATCATGTAATAAAATATAAATAAAGATATTCATTCTGGTCTTTTATCAAGAACGTTCAAATTACAATTCTTAACATACATTTTCCTTAAATTATAAACTTTATCTACGTTATCTCTTCGTTAGAAATTACAAAGAAGAGAAACTAAAGTTATTAAAACAATAACATATTAAACTAAAATAACTATGCCCCGATGTCACATCCTATCAGAGCATGCCCAATTGAAGCCTTTAAGCCTCATCACCAACATCCTCAACAAGGAACAAAATAGAGTAAATAGAAAATCAGACAGAACAACGGCAAGGGATTGGGGGCCAATCCGACAAACAACTACCCAACAATTATCCCCACACCCCTGAGCGAGGTTCTCACTCCCCCCCTTACCTATTTATAGGCAAACTGGTGTACCCGGAATGGCCCGTATTGAATTCGGAACGGCCCGTTCCGGATCCTTCGAATTTGTGCAAATTTCTCAACTGGAACGGCCCGTTCCAAAATCGGAACGGCCCGTTCCCAAAAAGCAGAACGGCCCGTTCTAAAACCAGAACGGCCCGTTCTTAATCTCAGCAGAACGGCTCGTTCTCCATCCGGAACGGCCCGTTCTCCATACCAGAACGGCCCGTTCCAGGCCCGTTCTGGGACTACAAAAACCTCACATTTTCAACATTTGGAACGGCCCGTTCCACTTTTGGAACGGCCCGTTCCGAAACCCAAAATATCCCTATAACTTTATTAAAATTACGAAAATGCCATTAACAAAAATAATAATAATAAAGATTTGGGTGTTACAATAGTAATAATAGTAATAAAAGAAAAAAAGTAACAATAGTTAATTATTGTGTGATATAAATGTCAAAAGTGATAAATGTTATAGAGACATTCATAATTAATGAATATATAATAACAACAAAAAATGATAGTAATAATAGTAATAATAACAATAATAAAAATAGTTATAACATTAATGGTATGAATAATGATAATAACAATAAAAATATAATAAAGTATTGGACAATAATTTTAATTATGGTGACAATATTAACAATAATATATAATATAATAGGTAGTAGTGGTAGGTAGTCATATAATGGTCGTTAGTAGTGAAAAATGGCAAATAGGTATGATCAATGTTTTTTGTACATATATGACAGTTGTGGTGTCAAGGAAATGGTATGGTAGTAGTGATGGTAGGAATGAAAGTAGGATTGATGATGCTTGAGATAGTATAAGGAAAACAGTCATCATCAGTGGTAGTGTTAAGGTTGTGTTCATAATCACAAATTAAGGTGATGGCGTTGAGGTGTTTGCAATAGCTAGTTCCATCACATTTTGCTCCTCGACATGGGGTATCCTAATTAAAATTATACGCTAAATGAAATTATATATATATATATATATATATATATATATATATATATATATTAATTTAGCTAATGTAAAAATAATAATATTTTATATTCATTAAATTATAATTGATGTAAATTTACATTATTTAAAAAAATGTTGCATTATTTATAAATTTGTCATTACAAGAAATATTATATATAATGATATATAAAATATGTCACTATAAGTACAATATGTGTAAATATATATATATATTCGACATATAGGTACATATAATTTTAGTATAGATTTCGAATGAGATTTAACAATAAATTTTGTGTGTCAGTATAGTTTATACTCATACTTTTTAATAATATACCAACATATATTATATTTATTATGTGGATAAAAATATTTTTTAGCGATACATATTATGTCGCTATAGAATGTGTGTCACTAAAATATAGTGTATATTACCATATCATGTAAAGTATAATTATTGATTTTTAATAATTAATTTAAAATATATACCAAAATAATTTTAATCTGTTGACCTTATAAAAAAGTTTATATACAATAATATAGGAAAATTAAATTAATTGAATAACACAATAAATCATTCAATTGTTAATATTATGTATCTAAAAAAATCTGAAGTCTTGTATATCGAGTAATAATAAAGTCAAATTACTATATATAAATAAGTATAATTATCACTTTATAAACTAATTGTAGAGACTTAAATTATTTTAAATTTACATTCTAAAATAAACCTAGAGCCAATTGCAGATCCACTAAGGACACCTACTATATTATTCAAACATCAAACCTAATACTATTAGGAAAAATCCAAATATATATGAGATAATAATTATCTTCTAAGTCAGATCTAAACCTACAGTGCTTGACTTATTTCTTTATATTGTTCAGGAGATAATAAATCCAATATGTTTGAAGTCAATCATACCTTCATATAGGGAGACATCAGAAATGCTTGAAGAGAAAAAATATTTGTAATATTGTAGCATAATTTTCTTACAATGTCTGATAAATAATGCCAGCTTTCAAAATTAAAATGAGGAAATGTATGTAATCTTCAGTAATATGCACAGGAATTTAATTCCCAAGTAGGTAATGGTTCTTTCAAGTTGAACTCAATCCATGTGGACTATATATGGGACCACATGGGGATACCATTGATTTTCACTTTGATCAAAATGGTATATATGCCTTCTCTCAACTATATGAAAAATGACACAAGAGCCTCAATTGATGAATGGTCCTAATTAATAACAATGACCTTGGACATGTATTTATCCATGTTTTCCTTTTAGAGAGGGTCCTCAAAGTATCCACAACAATTATTGTTGTTGGTGATTTTACTTGTAAACAGGATTCTAGATTTCTCTATCAAACTATGGGTGTCATTCTCAATGCCCAAAAGCCCACCCTACCCCATAGTTTGTCATCCACTAAGTCAAATCCAAAACCGTGGCACAGAGACATAGCCCCACCCAGGGTTCAATAATTCAACTAGGGTTTCCTCCGAAAGTCTTAATTACTCAATACAATTTTCCTGCACTTACAATATTTAGAATGGCTAAAATAAGAAGAAGAAAAAATATTTTGAGAGTTGTTCTGTTACATTTAGGTTTAATTGTAATTTAAGTTGTTTATAACTTTTGTGTTTAAATTTTCTTAAGTAAATTTGGTCTCTTTAATTTTGAAACTAAATAAATCTGAGGATCCTTTTATTATTATTATTATTATTATTTAATTAAAATTCACAAATTATTATGCTCTGTTTAATTATATTTTAGTTGAAAATGGATTTGGAATGTAAAATAATTTTACAATGTTTTTGCTTAAAAGTTGTAGTGAAAAAAAATTATAAATTTTGAAAGATTTAATAGGATATCATCCATTTATACCATCCTAATTAGATGAAACATGGTAAGTTAAGATAGTTCATACTTTAGCGGGTCACCTCATTTACATTTATTTTATTTTAATTTAATTATTTGTGCAAAAATGATAAACCCTCATGAACCAATGTCTTTTATCATTAATTACACCACAAGTAACATACAAATTAAAAGTGTTTATATAAATATATATATATATATATATATATATATAAATTTATTTAATATTTATTTATATACAATTTTAAAATTAATTTTGAATGAGATTTAATAATATATATTATGTGTAATTATAATTTATATTATACTTTTTAATAATTATGAGAATATAAATATAAGTAAAAGTAATTTTTAGTAATAAATATTATATTTTTAAAATGCGTGTCAGGATGAGTTATATGTACTAAATCTCATAATCACATTTAATTGGGAGGAAAACATACCATCGTGTGCTCATAGTTCTTGATGAAAATAAATTATTATTTTTAATGATAGATATGTTAAAAAAAAATTAATTATGAACCATGCTCACAGAAAAAATATTAAAATACATCTTTCACATTAATAAATAAAGTGGAAATTAATTTTATAACTGTTTTTTTAAACCAAATAATTTTATAATTATTAAAACTTATTTTGAATGAATCTATTCTTGTGTTTTGAATAAATTTGTGTTTGTTGCATTATCAATGTCAATCTTAAATCAATCAATTTCTTCATACTAAATTCTAGTACTGCGCCTTTCATAAAAATAAGACGTAATATTTATTCAAATTAAAGGTTTTGTCTTCATAATTTTTTAAAGAGAATATTAAGTTTAAATCTATAAGATTTTGGATCAACTTGTTTAAACTTTTTTTTTTCTTAAAAAAAGCATTTTTAATAAAATAAGATCTTTATATTAGGTGATGAAAAACACTATAAAATACATAAGTTTCACAACTTTATTTTTCTTTTCCCACTAATTTCCTCCCAACTAAATAACCTTTTTTTTTCCTTTTCACCTCATTTTATTTCTTTCCTCCCATTTTCTCCATATCAAACAAAGCATAAATGATATTTGATGTTTGCAAGAGTTGAAACAAGAAAAAGCAACAATATTGTGACATGACACAACTTCAAAAGGGTTTATATATATATATATATATATATATATATATATATATATATATATATATATATATATATATATATATATATATATATATATATATATATATATATATATATATATATATATATTAATTAACTATATATACTTCACAAAAAATTGATGAACTATTTAGTTATAAAGTACTTAATGAAATGCCCGATTTATATAATAATGATTATATCTTTTCTTATATAATATTTTCGCAATTATATCATTAGCAATATTTTTTTTTTAAGATAAAGATAAAGAAAATGAATATTTTGTAAATTTATTACATGACATATCGTTATAATATATTTACAATAATGTATTATTTTACACAATATTTCTTTCTTTCACTTCTATTACAAAATATTTACATTGATAATGGGAATAAATTTACAATGACAAATAAAATTATAATAGATTCATCAAATAGCCTCCACATTCCATTTCCTTCCAAAGAAGATAACAGCGATAACAACTGCAAAATGATCTAGAATCCCAAGTAGATCCATCTATTTTATAATATATTTAATTTTAAAAACAAAGAAAAGAGAGGAGTAAGAACAATATCTAATAAATACAATAATTCAAAAGAATATAAAGAATTATTTATAATCAATATTAACATATATATATATATATATAAATATATATACAGATCATATATTAGATTTTCATGATATAATAAAATTTGAATTATACTTGTAGTGACTAGTCAAGATAAATGAGCATCATCATATAACACCAACCAACAAAAAGATATTTCACCTTAACCAATAATAGGATATTTCACCTTCATTCCTTACTCATTTAAATCCCTAAGATCAAACCTCCAGCTACAAATAATTCAAACTTTATCTTCTATGGCCATATAACAATATTTATCTTCATAAATATGTGAAGAAATAACAAGACGAATCCAAGATATCACAACTATATCATAGTTGATTATAAATTATTTACAATAAATATATTTACGTAAAAAGAATATATTAAAAGTACCAAATAATTAAACAATATAAAATATGAACACCTTAATAATTAACATGGACAACAATAATCATAGATTAAACAAATAAATGAGGTTAGGGACACCCCACTAAATAAATACACATAAAAAATAACATAAATAAATAAAAATAGTAGTAGATAAAATTTTAAAGAGATAAGGTTCTCCTCCCCCTTACCTAAATAAGCAAGAGCTAAAACTTGAGCAGAACTTTCTCCTCTGGATTCTCTCTTTCTTTCCCTCTCTTTCTTTCTATCTCTCTCTCTCTCCTCTCTCTCTCTCTAAGATTTTCACCTCCGGATGTTATATTTTTTTCACAACCCATGCCTCCTATTTATAGGCATTTAGGGACACCCGGAACGGCCCGTACTGAATTCGGAACAGCCCGTTCCGGATCCTTCGAATATACGCAAAATGTACAACTAGAACGGCCCGTTCTAAAATCAGAACGGCCCGTTCTCAAAAAGCAGAACGGCCCGTTCTGGGTTCCATTTTTATACACATTAAACATCATTGGAACGACTCGTTTCCAACAAAACTTTTTAGGCAATTTTAGAATTCCGGAACGGCCCGTTTCCCTTTGGGAACGACCCATTCTGGAGAAACCCAAATAGGTCATTTTACTAATTTGGAACGGCCCGTTCCGGACCAACAAACAAAAGCCTTTTTGAAAATTTGGAACGGCCCGTTCCACTTTTGGGAACAGGCGTTCCGCTTTTTGGAACGGCCCGTTCTGGACCTGAAAAAAATAAAATTTCATATTAAAAAATAAAATTTTCATAAAAATTTAAATTATTAAAAAATCTAAAATCTTCTAAAAAATTCCTTTAATTAATTAATAACTATAAGAAAATAATTTTCATAAATAAAATAATTATTAACTATTGTATAAAATTTAGGATGTTACACTTAAAAGTTTGTTACAAGAATTCAATTTAAAAGCTTTTCAAAAGGAAACTATTACAGGTCTTTTAAATGATAATCAAAAATAAAATTATAAACATATTTTTAATAGGCAGTATTACTATTGTGAAGATATGTGTTCAAATATCCTAAATAATCAAAAAATAATAAAATATAATAATATTACTTCTCTTGATAAATATATCATTCATTATAGAAATGTATATGCAAATATCTTAAATAATTGAAAAAAATAAAAAAAATATAATAATACACCTCTTGATAAATATATTCCTTTAAAAAAATACATAACATAATCCTAACATGTATTGCCCATAAAATCTTCCTTGAATTGATAATAAAAATAAAATAAAATTGAATTCGTCCTTCAAGACATTCAAGTCATGCATGGATTAATCAATAGAAAGAATTAAAATCATGTTCAGAAAAATGTTCAAAAGGTTTTAAGTGAATGGTTATCAAAATTATAAAATTCGTGAAAAGATTGACACTCAAAAGTTTCACTGTTAAACATCCAAATTCGATTTGTTCTTCTTATTCAATTAATACCATATGTAAATCTTTTTAATATTTTCGAAACCTTTCAATTAAATGTTACAAATAATATATTCTTTCAATGATTTACCTTCTAAGCATAATAAAAATTGAATTTTAGTGACAAGTTTTTCTTTCACGGTGCACTACTAGAAAAGTTTCATTTTTTTTTTGCAAATTTTCCTGAAAAAAATATTCGCAGAAATTTTTTACGAATTTTTCTACAAAAAATTATTCACGGAATTTTTTTGCCAATTTTCCTGCAAAAAATAATTTACAGATATTTTTTACAAATTTTGCTACAATTTTAATAATCATGGGAAAAAAAATTTCATGGTAAAAATTTGCAGAAAATATTGTAAGAATTTTATTTTGTTTCTTGCAGATTTTCTTGTAAAAATAAATTCGCTAGTAATGTTTACTAAATGGTAGAAAAATTTTGCAGGTAATTTTTCTTGCAGATTTTCCTGCAAATTTTAATTTGCAGGAAAAATAAAAAAAAATATTTAAATTCATAAGTTTAATATTTTAAAAAATCTCTAAGTCCCACATCGTTTGAAAATAGAACAATTAAAGAGTATATAAGTTGGGGCAACACTTACCTTACAAGTTGAATTATATGGTTGAGTGTTAGACTTATAATCTACAATCTTAGAATTTAAAAGATTATGTATGAGGCATGAAAATAAAAGATTATGAATTCTTAAAATATATAATTTATAGTATTTTTTTTAAATTTTTTTCGTAAAAAATATTCCTGCAGAATTTCTTGCAAAAAAATTCGCAGGAAAGTTTCTTGCGAATTTTTTTTGCAGGAAAATTTCCTGCAACTTTTTTTTTTTTGCAAGAAACTTTCTTGCGAATTTTCCTACGGATTTTTTTTTTGCAGGAAAATTTCCTGCAATTTATTTTGGCAAGAAACTTTCCTGCGAATTTTTTTCGCAAGAAATTTCGCAGGAAATTTTCCTGCGAATTTTAAAATTCGCAAAAATATATTATCCACGAAGGTATTACCTTCAAATAAAATTTCGTAGAAAAATTTGTAAGAACAACGTTTCCTGCAAATTTTTATGAAAAATTCGTAAGAAAAGTCGCATGTAATAAGAGAAATTCTAGTAGTGGGTGTTACAAGGCACGAGAGAGGAGTTTTTATAAACGTCTATGGTGTTTGATTGATTGGGAGGAGGATTATAAATTTTTCTTATTTAATTCAATTATTAGGAGATGAGAGGATGAGAATGAATATATATCAGTTTGTTTGCATGTATACATATCCATATATATATATATATATATATATATATATATATATATATATATATATAAATTAATCTGAATATACAAGAAGAACGACACAGTAGAATCATAATCGTTATTGTAGCACAGACTCTGGTTAATTTGTGGGGTATACAAGACAAAGACAGAAAATGTTCCATGGATAATTGGGCCATGCCATCAAATTGGAAGAAAGAAAGCTAATTCAGGTTTTGATTAATGCAAGTCGAGAACTGAAAATCAATGGACCAAAATATATAAAGGACTGAAAACAACTTCTACGATGCTACATATAAAGTTTCTTTCAAGTTAAAATATTTGTACCAAATATTCATTACTAATAAAAGAAACAGTTCTAAGAACAGAAACATGAATTAATTTTTGTCGGTGACGATAAAGATACATACAATAATTTATTTCATACATTTTAAATAATTTAAATAAACATACAAGTTATTACCACATTTGTTAAGATATTAATGTTGAAATGCTTACATTAATTTAATTTATTTGTTTTTTAACAAATAAAAAAAAAACAAATAAATGGAAATAAAAACGATGAGAAATTAAGTAGATTGTCAAGTTGTTTGACATAGAAAAAATACATAAACGAGAAGAAAAATAGTGATAAAAATTGAAAATATGTTTGGATATAAATTTAAATAAATATATGATAACTTTTATATCAAGAAATATTATTTATTTTTAATAAAAAAACTCTCAAAAGTTTTAATAGACTATACCCAAACAGACTCTAAGAAAAATATAAAAAAAAAAATAATTTTTGTTTAATCAAATAATAGAGAAAAGAATAGAAACATTGATCTTTTTACACACACACACATACACACACACACACACACACATATATATATATATATATATATATATATATATATATAAAATATAATTTTATAATGTAATATTAATATTAGTATATATTTTACTTTATTATTTTTTATAATGTTAATTAGATCATATAATATAAATATTATTTTAAATTATTAAAATAAAATGTTATCTCTAATCCTAATTATAAGCAATAAATTTAGTTTTTTATAGTTATCATTATAAATAATAATAATAATTTTTTAAAATTATGTAAGGTTAAATTTCTTTTATATTCTTCATTGTTAAATCTATTATTTACGTATTCACTTATAATTAATATTAAATATAACAATTATTTGAAGTAAATAATATATTTAAAATAAAACTTGAATTTATCGTTGAAGTAATTAAAAGTAATCATATTAATTATTTTTTTAATTTTAATAATTTATCTTATATTACTTATAATTAGGATCATAAGTACTATATTTTAACCAAATTAAAAACTAAGCATGGACTTAAATAGGACAGGAAATCACAAGATTGACTACCAAAAATAAGACACAAAATTTGATATAATCTTGTAAAACTATAATATAAATAGAAATTAACATCAATATTAGTTGGTACATATGTGTTAACAACTTGTATTCTATAATAAGGTGGTAATTTTTTTTTTTCTAACTATAAATACTTGATATCAATATCATGATTATTAAAAAAATAAAAATAAACAAAATAACATTAGTTTTGCTATAATAAAGTCAGAAGACACCAAAATGAAATGTATAGGGCTATTTGCTTTTTTGTCATCAATTTCGTTGTTATATGTAATTAAAAAATTGGTTTGTTCCCTTTAATTTCTAGTAAACTTTTGTCCCTTCCAATTATTTCTTACTTTTTCTCTTGTATACCACCGAAGAGTGTAAAATCTCTATAACAACGACACCATATCTTACCTAATTGTTCGATATATATTCTCCAGTTAGCATCAATGTTGTTTCATTTTATGATAGATGCCCGTTACCAGCAAATGTTATTTTTTCATTGTTTTATTGGCTATCAATTTTTTTTTATGTTAACAAACAACAGTTAATATATACAGTCATGTATTATTACAGTTAATGATATTTTCTCATATATTTCTCTTTAATTAAACAATTAAATATCTATTCTATTTTTTTTAACCTATTTTTCTTTATTTTAATATTTTATTCTATTTCTCACCCATTTCTTTCCTCTCAATTAAATACAAATTACATAAAGTGGCCGATTTATTTTCTTTATATACTAATATTAAAATTTGTACTACTACGCAAAATTTATACTATTCTAGTAGATCTTCTACATCCGATCTAAAACTAATGTAAAAGGTTTAATAAAGTGTCGTGGAAAATATGTAGCTTTCTATATTAGTTCGCGCACTGATGTAAAATAAAGAATTGAGGTAATTTGGCTTACAATAAACATTAATAGTATTTGTTAATTTTACTTTCTCAATTATATAAAAAAAAACATGCACAGTAAAATTGGTTAATAATCACATAATATAAACCCAATTCATATTATATTGATATTGTCAACGAAAATATTAATGAAACATATATACAGTTCAAATAACACAAACATTAATAAATAGCACAAGTTTTTATTTAAAAAAAATAATGTGATTCAAAATTAGAATAAGAAAGAGAAAAATGCAATCATTTTTCTTCAAAATTATAATGTTGCACAGTGTTTTAAAGTCTTGATCCAAAACAATTTAGATAATTGAATTATTTTCCGTTTCTTAGATAATAATATATATGTTAATTACTTATTCAGTTTTTAAAATATGAACATATATATTATTATTCTATTGGTTTAGTCACGATATTATTGATAGATACCTACCAGTCAATTTGTAAAGAAGGCAATGCATGCAAACAGCAAAGGAGCTATTAGATTGCATCCAACTTTTAGGCGTCCAATATAATTTATTTATTTATTTTTCTGAAGTCCAAATAGCTTTGGTTGTGTGTTAGGCATGCGTTCACAAGTTATGTTCAAATACACAAATCATGTGAATTATTAAATCAATGAGTTTGATGTGGTACAACCCAATTTTCTTACGACTAACTTATTTTATGGCTCGTCTTCACTTGTAAGTCCATTATGATCACAGTTACATTTGTCCATTTTATTTTATTTTATATTTTTATAATTTTACAAAGAAAAATGAAATAAAAATATTAGTCAAATATGTGTGATAAATTTTGGACATGAAATTTAATGATTTGGCCTAATCTCATTAAATCAGACCAAATTAGTTCAATTCTTTTTTGAATAACCTTTATTAGAGTAGGCCATTTTAATACTTCTATGAATTATTATTAATATTTACTTATTTTTTCATCTTATTTTTTTATTTATCATTATATTATTTTTTACACGCGCATATATATATATATATATATATATATATATATATATATATATATATATATATATATATATATATATATATATATATTCATGTTCTTTCTATCTATATACACTCCCAAAAACTAAAGCGTACATATCAATAATTTTCTTAAATTATATCAGATGAAGTTAATAATACACACAAATATTATTTGTAACTTCTACTAAATATATATAATGGGGTAAAATTAAATCACATGCATTTTCTGAAACTATACATTAACAATCTTCTTATCTAACTTTGACAAAGATTTTTAATTTTTATTTTCAACTTTGATTTTAACGATTAACTTCCATTTCAGTTAGACTTTCATTTTTTGTTTTATCATCTTAATAAAATAGATTAAGAGTCTATTTGGATACAATTTATATGAATTTTTGAGAATTTCTTTATTGAAAATAAAAACTATTTTTCAGTAGAAAAGTTTTTGAAAACTTTTCAAAATTTATATTCAAACATGCTCTAATAAATAACATTAATTGGCAAAGTTGTACAACAAGTGTAATAGAGAAAGGGAACTTAAAGATGAATAACTACACAATAAATTGTATACTTTTTTTTAATTTACACAAAACATTGTAAGTGTTTCGATTGAATGACTACAAAACATTTGTTTTACCTTTACCTATACATTCAATTGTACATTTGCTTCAAAAGTTTATTTGTTTCAACTTTCAACTCTACACAAATCTTTGATGGTCAAAGTATTTTCTTTATTCGATATACTAAATATTGAAATGATCGATGATCGTGTTTTATCTTAAGGTCACAAATCTTATGGGCAGTTGCATGATTCAGAAGCAACCACGTCAAGTTTATCTCAAGGTTATGTTATATATGGAGTGTTCAAGCAAGGTACGCAAGATACTTATAGCGATGATTGTGATGATTTTGATCAAGAAGGGACATAAGGTACTTGTAGCAATTAAATGCTATGACATTGTATCCAAGAGGTTTAAATACTAGCTAGAGGCTAGGCCCTCCATAGCCATGCTAAGAATTCAGTAGTGTAGTCAGTTCTACTATTGCTATATATAAATATAATGTATGTATGTTTTCAATATTCACTACAGAAAATTCACAAGTTTTAATTATACGTTTCGATGATAAGATGACTGAGTGCCATGTTTCCTCTAGTGTGTGGTTTAGGTGGAAGCTTTGTACTCCTTGTAACAGAAAAAAAAAGTTTGAAAAAGTGACACCAAAACAAAAGAGTGTACGTTAGTTGAATAGAATGTGAGTTGTTGTACATCAATTTAGTACCATGTTCAATTATAGATGAAAAATAATATTAAATTATATACGTAATTAGGTAGTACAGAGAGAATAAGGTATCTCAAATATTAATTTTTACACAATAATATCTAAACAATTGAAGAGTGACGATGATAATTATCTACATAACATTCCAATGTCTAAATCATTAAGAAAATTGACAAAATAATAACATAAGTATTAAGAAAATGTGATCAAATTATGACATAAGTCCCTACTTATAGTTACCATAGTAAAAGATAAAAGGATAAAAAATGTTATTCTAAATGGACAAATCGCTACGTAATACATTATATTGTGTAATATATAGATTATTAGGTCCTAACATTTTTTTACAAGATATCATAAAATTATTGTTATATTAGATCAACCTCAACATGACTAAGTCAGCCTAAACATAATTAAGTTAGACTTGGTATGATGGATTAGTCAACCTTACCATATGTATATCAATTTTAAGCTATTATTATCGAAGTATCTACCCATAAGTCAATAAATCAATTGACAATGGATGAGGTGTCTCCATAATGATAACCTTATGTTGGTATAAAGTTTATGACTTTACATCGATTTAAGTAGTATGTTTTTCTATTGGTTTAAATATTTAGGTTACGATATATAGTTATGGGGTTTGGTCTTTAAATGTAAAGTAGAGTTAGAAATATTTTTAACTAAATTTTGAAGCGCAATTTGTTGTGTTTTATCTCTGTAAATTTGAAAAGGTTAATTTTTTGTTTCAATCTATGATCATTTTTCATTACAAAATTGCTAACATGGGCTAATATATGATATTTTGTGTTTTACCTGTAAATTTCAAATGGCATTGTTAATTTGGGCTAACTCAATGCATTTAAAGCTAAAATTTTTCTAGACCAGCGTTGCCATTGGGGGTCGTGGACCAAGCAGATCGGCCCATATACCACTTTTTTTTTAAATATAAAAATTAAAATCACTAAAAAATAATTTATTTTTACATAATAAATCAATAAAAAAAATTTTTAATCATTTTGCTAGTCCAGCGTTGCCATTGGTTGTGTCAATCCTTCATAGCTTAAATGGGCCACGGTTAGAAAGATGAAGAAATGGGCCAAACAGTAAATGGGCCGAAGGAATTCATGGAGAGGTCCAATTCAAAGGTGTCTAACTTAATTTCAAGAAGAATATATGTTTCTACTACGTTATGTTTTTCTTTTCACCAATTCATAGGCTCCATTCCTACCAAGGCTATGGTTAGGGAAGATGTAACATTGAACCTTAGACATAACTCACACCAATGGGGACAATCTCAGAAGATTTGTTACGCACATGAATAGAGTCCAATCCAAAAGACTAGTTCATTAAGAAAGAATCTCAAGAGTTTAATATCACATTAAATTTCATATTCTAGAACGCTAATAATATAAAGGATGTCTTCATATTCTTCTTATCATCTCGGGCAAGCACATGAGGGGGAGAGATTACATATTGATCTCTTGAGATTGGTTGGTAATGCATCATGTAATAGCTGTCATAGAAAAAATTGAATTTTCTCAAGAAAATGTGCATACCAAACTTTCTTCCAAATGGGGTTTCACAACTTCAACAACCACTTACAAGCTGAATTGGCATTGTTTTCTATATAATATATGTGGTATGTGTAGGCATGACAATGGGGTGAGGTGGGTGGATTTTATGTTTCCCGTTCTCATCCCCGTCCTTAATATTTGTTAGGAGTAAAATCTGAGTATCCATACTCGTTCCTGATGGGGTTCGGGTTTCGTCGTCCCGTCCCTCCTCTCGCTCCTGAACTTTTTTTAATTTTTTTTTTCTGTTTCTAATAAATATGAAAAAAAATAAAAAAAAATAAGATAATACAAATTTTTACATATAAAGATTTTTAATTTTAGTTTATATATATAAAGATAGTTTTTTAATTATATTATTAAGCGGGCGGAGGTGGGGCGGGTATCAACATCTCCATCTCCACTTCCGCCTCCCATTTTACCAATAAAAAAAAACTCAAACCTGATCAACATGAATTTTTCCCATCCAAATCGGAACAAGTTCGAAGTATTCAGGAAATCAAATTAGAATGTGATGCCTAGATATGTGTTATTTCACACTCATAAAGTACAAAATAATGGAGTGATATCTTTTGTTCCAATCTATTTTATTTCATTCAATTTCACTTTATTTCATATTCTTCCACTTTGTTAAACATTAAATATATATCCAACTGAAGCCTTAATTTGTATATATTGTGATTGGTTAATTAACTTTAATAGTGGAACTAGTTAGCTATAATTAATAGAGGCATGCACACTAATATTTGATGTTACATTTGTATATTGTTTTGTTGCAATAGCTGAAGTATAATTGGTTGGATGTTTCTATATAATCACCTTAAGTGAACTAAGAATCAAAGAATAATAGTTCATTTCTTTATCTTCGTAACAAACCCACGGATAAAAAGCATGAAGATGAAACTCATAATGAGGATAAAGAATATATTAATGCTCATGATGTAACATATTAAGTTGATTGACAAAAATAATAAAAGATGTATTTGAGACTTTTATTTATAGAGCTTATTGTGGCTCAACCCTATAATTAACTAATAACTTCTTGATTAAAATTAGAACTAACTTTTTAACAAACTAATTCATCGGATACTTTAATATCTCCGCAACCAATGGTAACCAGTCAACATGAAATTTAAAAGAAAAGAAAATACATCAATAAACATACCAAAATTGAAAAATAAAATCCAGCAATAGTAAAAAAAAAAAAAACTAGGCCCAAAAGGAATTGAGACCCAAGATTCAAAACAACAGATAAAAACAAAGAACACACTAACAACTTAGTTTTTTGCTTTTTTTTATTTGTTTTTTTTCTTGATTTCTTACATGGTCTAATAATTTCTTGCTTCTTTATTATTTTTTGATTCTTACTTGATTTCTCGCTTTTTTTCTTCTTCTAAATTTCTTATTTATTTTTCAAAATTTTCATTATTTTCTATTTTTTTTCTTGATTTCTATAATTCTTTATTGATTTCTTGCTTTCTTTCTTGATTTTATATTTCTTTCTTAATCTCTAGTGATGGTGATTACGTTGTAGAGTAAAAAAACTTGATGAAGCACAAAAAATTATGCTTTCTTGCCAAAATAGAACCATGAAGGCTCCATTTTGTAATTTCAATTGTAAATGATGATACAATCGATTATTTTATTGACTAAGTGACTTGACTTAGAGTTTTCTCAAATTCAAAGTTGACTCTTATGAGTAGTAATAGCTCGCTAAACCCATTTTAGTGGATACTAATACCTAATTTGAGTAGCAACAACATGAAAAAGAGATGTGATGGGTCGAATAGGAAAAGGTAATGCACAAAAAAATCATAAATATTTGTGAAGGTTATGTCAAGATCGAATCATAAAAAAAAATGGTGCATGCAAATCCATGGTGGCATAATTGTTGTTTATTGATGCTAAAACAATTATAATCATACTTGCAGCCATACCAAAATTTTCATATCCAAATTTTTTGAAGAGATCAACAAAGGTAAAATTTTAATGAATTGAATCACTATACTAAATCTAGGTCCAATTGAACAATATACAATATTATTTCATAATAAATATAACACGTGTTTCAAGAGGGTTGATCTTTTTTGGTTGTTGTTTTTATTCTAACACTAAATATGATGATCATATTCATATTGCTAACACTAAGGTAATGATTACAAATCATTTTAAGACCAAATTACACACTTGTAATTTCTGACCATTTTTCAAATTATACATAACTATAAATTGTATTTTTTATACTTAAACTAATCCTTTTTTATCATATTTTTTAAATTATGCACTTAATGTTAAAAAAAATGTACATTAATTCCTTATATTCATAGTGTCCCTTAGTAAGGAAGTTATTGAAATTATTAAAAAAGTAGTGAACATTTATACTTAAAATTTTTTTAGAGATAATTTTAATTTGGTCTCATTTTCTTTGTGGACATTAAATATTTTCAAAAAAATAAGTCCAAATTTAATTTTAGATTAAATCAAACTGAACACATTTTAACAAATAAAAACTTAATTTAAAGAAATAAATTATCAAAAAATGAACCTCATGAAAAGTTAAAGAATAAAAACAAATTTTAAAAAAATTAAAGTATCCAAATAATAATTAAATCTACATTATATAATAATTTATATTTATATAACATGCATTTATAAAATAAAGTAGAAAAGATAAAGATAGAAATCTTAAATCCATTGTTACTAAACGCTTATATGAATAAAGCACTCACATGAATATAAAAACACATTATAACCAAAAATTAAAACTAAGGTTTATGAAAATGTAGATTAAGGTTTGTATCAAGATGAAAATTATGTTTGCACTAGTAGTGTTGATGATTTTGATGGTTGCTTACAACTCAATGACACTATGGAGAGAGTGACTGAAACACAAAAGGTAAGGTTTTTCTTCATTTGTGTTCAAGTTATTTTTCATCTCAGATTCTATCTTTTTCACTAAAGAATCTAAAGAAAAAATGTTTGCATGTTGCAAAAAAAAATCATATTTATGATTACCTTTTCATTTTTCATTCTTTCATTTTCCTAATGTCTTCTATTTCAATGTTGTGTACTAAAAAATTTGATTTGGACAGAAAAAAAAAATTGAGTTGTTTTGGGCCTGAATTCGTCAAAGGCCCGCCTGCTGATCAAGCTTATTGCTTTTCACAATATGCATTTTTATATAGAAATGGTCCAATGAGATGTTGATTTGGATATCAGGAGGGCTCAAATGATACCGGTATAACTTTTACTAAGTGTTACACCGCTTCATAACTTTAAATTAAATGTGAATTTTGTAAATCTAACCGTTAGATTAAAAATTCATATCACTTTATATGTGTATATCAAATATTGTTAAAATTGAACAACAAATTGAGGGTAATCAAAGTGTTCATATTTAGTATATTTTGTAATAAATATATTACGTCAATTTTGTTTTATAAGAATGAAGTATCAAATCATCTTGGATTAATATAAAATTTTGTATATATGATTTAAGAGTAAAGAACTTTCAATCTAACAATTGCATTTACAAAATTCACATTTAATTTAAAGTTATTGAACGATATAACACTTAGTAAAAGTTACACTAATATCATTTGAATCCTCTTCTTTGGATATATGCATGGTGAATGTGAATGTGGCTTTTGTCTTTTTAATAGAATTGGTTCATAGTTCAAGAAAACAAACTTAGTTTGATTGAGATAATAATAAAATATTTCTTTATATTTTCTTAAAAACAAAATTTTGATTCTTTATTACAAATTTAGTTTTTTCATTCTTATTATAACTGTATTAGTTTTTTTATTAATGTTTAATTAAATTCATTAGTAATTAATATTGGTATCATCATGCATTAAATTACAGAGGCTAATAATTGAATAAAAATATATTCATACTTGAGGATAAGTTTTGGAGATTAAAATTAAGATGGATTTCAGTAAATGGCTTTAAATTTTTTTTTTTTTTTTTTAGGTTCGTTCCTGGAGTATCCACCGCCGACAGCAGTGACTAATCTCCTCGCTACGTTGGAGGCACCTCAAAGGGTGGGATAGCTGGCCCCAAGATTTAATGCGGCTGCAGGCTTTAAATTTTGTTTAAATAATATATTTAAATATCTGAAGATGTATGTTATTAAATATTATATAAATTTTTGTCATAAATTATGTTATTTAAATTTTGTTTTATGTAAGTTATTAAATATTATATAAATTCGTGTCCTAAATTATGCTTTTAAATTATTCTATTTTATGTAAGTTATTAAATATTATATAAATTCTTGTCCTAAATTATGCTATTTAAATTTTTTTTTATTTAAATTCTTGTGCCAATTCTTCACTTTTAGCTTTCTTGGTACCACTTGTTGGTTTGGATTTAATTCTTAATAGCTAGATAACTTTAAAATCGTAATTAAGAAAAATTATGTACGTTAATTGTGTTTATGTTAATAACTCATTCATGTTACTTAAATGTACATGATCACATGTATCGTAGAAGACAATAAAGAAGGACTATAAGATGACTTTGATGTCTACAACTTTAATGAGAATTAGACAAATAAGATAAATGTTTTTTTGAAATTTTAAATTTTTTATGGGATTAACTTCTTTATGTATTTTGTGGTGCAACTATATTAGTTTATCATAGAAATTGTTAATAGTAATCGTTTATTTAGTTCTTTATTTTTGCGTGCAACTTGTATTCGTTAATCATATCAGTATCACACTTTAATATCATATTTATTTTATAATATTTATTTTGAGGAGGTTTATTTTATATAATATTATTAATCAGGTTGTAATACTATATAATAATTAGCTTAATAAATTTATGAAAATGGAAAAAAATTAATAATAAAATTACCTACACATTAATCTATCAGTAACACATAAAGGAATCCAAGTGGTACCAACAAAAAATCTGTTGAGTAATCTAATTAATACGTACTTAACAACGAATTTATCTGTCGGTAAACTAATTTATGATTACTGACATATATTTTGTCGAAAACATAGCCTAAATTACTGACAAATTATCTATGAGTAAAAGATGACCACTAGTTTTCAATAGAACATCTATTAATAATTTTTTATGAAAACAACCGTCAACAATTACAGATAGATATTTCCTACAAGTTCTTTCATCATAAATATTTGATGAATTAAAATATTTTTTAGAGAATATTTTTTCATGGTTATCAAAGGATTTTGATCATTGATAATTAACATTTTTCTTGCATTGAAAGAAGTTCAATTCTTGTTCTGGCAGAGAATATGAAACTTCCCTTCTAAAACAGAATCATGTTCTTACTCATAGTCAAAACCTAAAGCATAAAGATTTTCATCGGAGTCCTTTATAAAAGCACGATATCACTCTGATACCATGTTACAAATTTATGTATCAAATAAGTGAAGATCAAATTCATAAGAAAGATAAAGAGCATATTAATACTCATGATACAATATATTGAATTGATTGAAAAAGATAATAAAAGACACATTTAAAACTCTCGTTTATAGAACTTATTGTGCCAAATCCAGTAATTAATAAATATTGGAGTCAGCTATCCCATCCTTTGAGGTGTCTCCAACGTAGCGAAGAGATTAGTCACTGCTGCCGGCGATAAATACTCCAAGAACGAACAAAAAAAATAATTAAATATAATAATTTCTTAATTAAAAATATAACTATATTCTTAACAAACTAATTGATTGTATACTCGAGCAATATTTATTTTTAGGAAGTTTATTTTCTTGTCATCAACTTCATGAAAGATATTTATGAAAGGTACAAAACACAAATTTATGAAAGATACACAAAACAAAAAATAATAATTGTGGGTGTAATTTTTAAAATAATTAAATTATTGTTCAATAACAAATGTTTAAAAATGACACGTAAACAATGTAGAGTTTAAAAAACCATTGTCTAAAGACTAGAAGTTTTTGATGATAAACTTAATTGCTTATTTTTAGCAAAAAACTAAGGTTAAACAAACATGTTAAAAAGTTTTTTTTTTAGAAAGTAACCTCAAGGTTTTAAGTAGAGTAAGATATATAGAACTTTAAAATAACATACACAATATTTTTATTTCTTAATTTGTTACACTCACTACAAGGAAATTGTCAAATAGTGACACACATCTTATAGTAACACAATAAGTGTCACTAAAAACTACTTTTACTTACATAATAAATATAATATATGTTGGTATATTGTTAAAAAATGTGGATATAAACTATAGTAACACATAAAATATGTTGTTAAATCTCATTCAAAATCAACACTAAAATTGTGTGTAGCTATATGTCAAATAGATATATACCTACATATATTATACTTATAGTGACACTTTTTGTATGTCACTATATGTAACATTTATTGTAGTGACTTTATTTACTTGAGGACTATACTCAATTAGTCTACAACAAATATGTTAGAATTTTTCACCATAAAAATCATTCGAGTGTATGAATCTATTCCTTATACTCCTAAGTGTTGTTACGTAAGTCTGTCCAAACTCACACCTTGAATAATCTTTTTTTCAACTTCACCTCTCATGCATAGTCTAAAAACAAACCTTTAATATCATATAATAAAGATATCTTAAGGTATAATCTATAAACAACAACTACCATATAATAGACATTTAAAATGTCTATTTCATATTGATTCTACAACCGATAAAATATCATTGATGTAAAAAAAATCTTTTTGTGCAATTAAAATTTAATTAATATAAAAAATTTAATTTCCACAACTTGAAATCGTAGAGATTAAAGGTGTTTATGGATTGAATTTTTAAAAATATAAATTGAATTGAACTAATTCATTTGATAAAAATGAATTGATTTTTTCTAAATATCAGTTAATTTTTTTGAAATTAAATCAATTATCCATATATGGATAGTTTTTTTTAATTTTAAAATAAATCGAACTATTTCATTTTATAAAAACGAATTAAATAATTAAACTAATTTTGCAAAATGAACCAATTTAAATTTTTATAAAAAAAAGCAAAATTTTTAACATAAAACAAATCAGTTATAAATCAATTTAAATTTTTTTTTGCACACCTCTACATAACCATTGCCATCACTACCACTCAGATTCTACCTCAAGTTCCAACAACCATAATCCCCACCCGCAAACACCCTAATGCTTTTATAAGATTAGCTATAGGCATATAAGTGTTTGTTTCTCTCTTTTTGTGCAAACATAATATATCAATATTAAAAGCTTGAGTAATGACAAGTGGACACCTTCACTTATTATATATTTTATCTACAACTATATTAGTTTTTCTCAATTTCTCTTTTTCTATCATGTCATAATCTATTATATTTATTACAATTTTGTTTTCTCTTTTCCTTAAAGGTGATAAGTAGATATTGGTGCACATTACTTTTCTTCCTTAAATTTTTTTGCTGTATTGTGACTTTTGTGTACTTATTCAAGGTGTGCTTGCCTCATGCAAAACCATGGATGACTTGAATCAAGTCTTGGTAAGTAGGATTACCCTTAATTGAATTTTGATGTATATTCATATGTAAAGACTTCAGTCAAAACCTTATGTATTTAAGTAATATTTTTTTTTTCCAATGGGTGAAACCAATGAAAATTGATTTATTTAATTAAGATAATTAAAAACTATTATTTAATTTGATTATATGAAAACTTGTGGGTCTGAAAGCCAGTCAGATTATACATATAATTATTTTCAAATTAATTATATATATATATATATATATATTAAAATAAAAGAAGAAAATTAAAATTTATTAGAAAATTATACAATAGTGCATGAAAATTAATAAATATGATTATTTAAAAAATAGAAACACGTATAAATATAATTTTAGACCAATCAAAGATGTAGGGTTTTCCCTTAAAATTAGAGTAGCTATTGGATTTACATTTTCGTTAAAATTTTGTTGATTTTAGTATGCAAATATATTTTTCTTTAATATGTATATTACTGATCAAGAGTTTTGTTTGTGAAGGAATTTCTTTCTAAAGAAAGATGATAACATACCATAACAAATTTAATTAGACAAATAAAATGTCTTTACATAATTTGTTTTATTAAAACCTCAACTTTTTATTCTATCTAGTATTTTTTTTATAAGCAAAATAAATTAAGAAAAGTACAAGAGGTACCCCAACCCATTACAAAATACAAAGTCACCTAAACAAAATCCAACGTAATCCATATAAAAGATAATCACCAGATTGTAATGTCTACCACCATTACAAAACTAGGACCATAAAATGTCATCTAATAATCAAACAAGTTCAGTAATCATTTGATTGGTTCTCTTCTAGGTGTACCAAAGTGGTGGGGGATGATCGAAATACCTTTTTTTGGAAGGATGGTTGGAGTGGTCAAGGACCTCTTTATAATCGATATAGTAGATTATTCTCTATAACTTCTGACAAGGATGTATCAGTCGCAAACATGGTGCTTTGAAGGGATGGAGGTTTTGAGTGGATTTGGTCTTGGCGTAGGAGTCTATTTCAATGAGAATTAGATTTATTATCACAATTAACGGCTGATTTAAGATCAATTGTCTTAAAGAATTCTATCTAATATTAATTATCTAATATTAATGCTTAACAAAAACATATATAAGAATATTATCTTATATACCTCACTAAATAATAAATGCTATTAATTTTTTATTAGACTTTACATTCCCGGATCTTATATATCTCGTGTGCTAAATGAAAAAGTAAATTAAGCTAAATATAATCATTTTTATATTAGGTAAACTATTTAACTTTTATTCTATAATTATACAATGCTTTACAAAGCATTTAATAACACGGTAATGTAATAAAAAAAAAATATTTTGTGACATAATCTATGTAATGTTTTAAAATTGAGATTAATTTATATTCATAAGTTGTAAAGATATAATTTCTATTTATTAAACATTATTTTAAGACATACGTGAATCGAGTTTGTAATATAAAATTCTATATTATATCTCATAAAACAATATATACTAGTAAGTTTGATTAAATTTATGTTTTGGGATCTTATAAATATACTAGTGTCGTGCATGGTAACATGAATGGCATGAAATAGATTAATAAAAAGAAGAAAAAAAAACAACTAAAGGTCAACGTTAGAACAAAGCAAGTCATCGGAGTTCTCGTCACGGTGGGTTTTCCAACGAAATTACATCGAAATCAAGAAGATTTATATATTAAAATCAAATCAACTTCTCTTCGTTCTTCATCTTCTTCTTCTTCTTCAGATTCAGATCGCAATTTGCCACAACTATATAGAACACAATAAATATATCAATATTATGGAAGGTGAATTTTGCGAATGCAGACCACTGGCTTTCGTGATTGGATCACCCTTTGCTTTGATTTCATTGGTTTTTTGTCCAATTGGTGCAATCATTTGGCTTCTTGGGTATGTAAATTTCTCTAATTTCTCTTTCATTTTCTCTGCTTTTTTCTTCTTATTCTGAGTTTCGTTTTCATTTATTTGCAGCATTACTTGTGTTTATTCATCCAATCCTCCACTGTTTCTCTTATCTTTCATTTTTGACTGACTGGTTCATATGTTTAAGAGGAAATAATTTGCTTTAAACTTCGATGTATTGTTAGTTAAAAAGTATGGTAATGATAAATATATTTTTTTTTATCATCAAATTAATGCAAAATATTTATGGAGAATCTAGTTGACAATTTTCAGTCCGGTTATCTCTCTTGTCATTTTTGTTTCTACTTACAAAATTGAAATGTAAAACTTTAGTTAAGATCAAAACTCGGTTCTCTTAAAGTAACAAAATGTTAATGGTAGGTGTGATTTTTCAAATAGTTATAGAACAAATCAATAAAATATTATATGTGTCAATATGTAATTAAATAATACTAATTTTTATATATCAAACTTAATTACTTAATTCATCAAGATTAAGAAAAATAATTAATTTAGTTGATAATAATAAATTTATTATATATATATATATATATATATATATATATTCTTTCTTAAAATTGTATTTATACTACTTGTCTTTCTACTCATATACTTTCTAGTCAATTAGAATACATATATTATTTCTTTCTCTTAGTTAATATTTTTTCTTCTAAATAATTAGAGTGTATATTCTTTAAAGAGATTATAATTAATATATTTTCCGTATGATGTAATTATAACTTGTTATATAAATTTGTTGGCTTTTTTTTACTAACATTCATAAAAATTGATATTAATCATAATTTTCAGAAACCACTTTAGTATTTTTTCCCTTTCCATGTTTGAAGATGAATTGTGGTGATGGCAATTAATGCAGGTCATTATTGAGTTGCTTGTGTCCAAGTTTTGGAGGATTGGCGAATGTGGGTGTGTGTCTCCTAAAGCTTCCAATTCGAGTTCTTAGATGGTTCATTGATAAGATTCCTTGCTAGGGTTTATATTTTTGTACCTTTTTCTTTTCTTAGTAATTTATTAGTTTCACTCGTTTGGAGTACTTATTCAGGGACTAGCCTAATTTATGATTCAACTTAATTGAATATGAATTCATATTAATTGCTTCATTCTTTTAAGAGAAATCCTAATATTCTTTTAATTCTCTTTCTAATATATATTCTGTTTTGGTTATTATGGAAAATCTACGAGGGTCTTATTAAATATAGAATCTCAATTTTTTATTTGGTAGATTTTATTTTAAAACTAGTGAAATTCATATCAATTTCAACCGTCAGAAAGGTATGTGAGAAAAATTGTTTTAAAGAATATAATCGCTTGGTTCTTTTTACATCAAAAGTAAATAGAATGTTTTGTTTGGTGAATCTAAATTCCTTTACCTTCTAATAACTACCCATAATTAATTAATCGATTGGATTCTCCGAATAAATTATCGTTTTCAAACAATTTGACATTGGATTAACTTTTGAATTTGGATCCTCTCTATATTTAGAATATTAATAAAGATCTAGCTTTTCTATAGGAAAGAAATTTCACTTTTAAAATAATGGGTAATAATAACTGTTAATTAAAAAAAATATGATAAATATTATAATTAATTTTAAATTTTATTATATATATAATTTTATTATAATTATCTACTTTTGTATTTTTACTCAATAATTTTGAGTGTATCTTATCTTTTAAACTACAGTCCTTCATTTTAAATGAGCTAAATTCTTAAAATAACTTTTATCTAATTAAATTATCGTTAAAATGAATTTTTAATCGTTATTAATTTTACTTATTTTACTTTTTATTTCTTATAATTAAAAATAAATATTTTTAATGTTTTAATCTTTTTAATTTCTATTGTTAATTTTTTTAATATTATCTATTTTATGTTAATGCGATAAATATATTAATTCAATTTTATATCACGTTAATACAAAAAAGATAATGTTACAAAAAAATTTAATGATAGAGACTAAAATAAAAAAAAAATAAAAAATATAGAAATTAAAAAGATGTCACAATGAGTACTTCTATGACTTTATTTTATCTTATATAAATAATTAATATCAGCTAATCAATTTTTTTAATTAGAAATAATCAATACAAAATTATTTTATCAACAATATCATCAGTTTGAATTCCTTGTTATATAATGAATGGATGAGAGAATTGAGAGAGTTAAACAATTGAATAATGAATATATGTATATATTGTTGCTTGAAAATAATTGAAGAACAATTTCAAGACAATCAAATAATTAATTGAACACAATTTATGGTTGAGAATGTTTCATTTATGATTAATATGACATGTATCATTTGTATAAATATGTTTTATGTGAGGTATCGATCTTGAATCTAGTATCGAGAAAACTTTTTAATAATCAATGTATTTGGATCTTAAAAGTCAACTAGGTTTAGGAATCTCAATCATACAATTCTATGTTGAGTATGAGTGGACTTAATTTGACATCACTAATCATCAAATGACATTATTTACTGACATATACTCTTAAATTATTCTATACATTTTTAAGTGACATGTTTTTGGAATGATGTTTATATACATAATTTTCATTTGAACATGATATATTGTATAGTTATAATTGTAAATATCTCTTAAATGCAGTTGAATATACTCTCTTCATTTTTTTTTCATAGTCGTTTTGTTAGAGTTTGTTATTTTTTTTTTCATTGTCATATTACTAAAATCAATGAGTTATTAATTTTTTTCTTCCATCTTTACCCTTGATAATTAATACATGTTTCCTGAACAATGTGTGTATTTATTTTTAATGTCTACCTAATTTTTCTCCAACTACTCATATAAAGTTAATGTGCATTTATAAGAGCAATATGTTCCCAACAAAATACTATAAAAAAACAAAAAAAGGGACAACTATTTAATGGAGTAGTTCAACAGTCTAAAAAATGCAAAAAAAAGGTAAAATTGGAAAGTAAATAATAAATATTTTTGAAAATTAAAATATCAATGATTTCCTTAAGTCTCGTGCAAAACCTTAAACGACTATGAAAAAAAACGGAAGGAGTAATATACTTTATTAATATTGTGATATTTCAAGTTGTTTAATCTTATTTCACGATATGAATGAGATGTATCTAACCCTCTTTTCAAGTTATTTTTGTTTTTATTTAAATAGTTAGAAGTCAATGTGATTAATAAAACTTGATCTACTTGTTATGTCTTTGAGTGTTACACTTTTTTCTTTTTATAGAAAAAATAATACAGTTGGATTATTTATTTCAATTAGCTTTTATGTTTCATTATACTATAGTTGTAAGTGGTCTACCTTGCACATTGTTAAAAACTGTTAGATTTATCTCATACAAAATAAGACCATACACCCTTTATAATTTGTACCATATTTGCTTTCCTTCGTTCTTCCGTCTCTCCTCCTCCTAAGTAATAAACACAGAAAAATCTTCAAACTCTTCTCCATGCAAATATGCAAATGCCATCCAAAATGAGACTTTATCCAAAGGCCTCAAAAGAAAAAGGGTATACACCTAATGAGTATTGCATCAAACTATAATTATGTTTTTATTAGAAGTCTTCTTGTTGTATTTACATCAGTATATACACACATATGATGAGTTCACACTAATTAACTAATTACAAAGTAACTAATTCTAATAAAATAAAAGAAAAAAAAATCTAATCAACTGTTACATGGTTAACAAGTTAATTTGTGTTAAGAAACAAGCTAATGCTCTAGCTCATTCTTTAGTAAAGGCAGCAAAATTTTATGCTGATCTACTTTTCAACTTGTATTCATGACTCTATTATTACATGAAATGCAATGAGTTTCTTCAGTAAAATCTAAATAAAAAATTCTACAGGCTATTTATTAAATTTGAAGAAATGACTTATAATTGAGATTATTTTTTTAATTTATAAATGAGTCATCTTAAATTATTATTTTTATATAAAATCAAATGATTTTTTTACAAGTAAAACCTTTAATTTAATTCCTATAAAAATAATTAAAAGGACTGTTTATACGAATTTAAGTGTACATTTTATTTACATCAAAATTAATTATATATATAGAATAAAAATTAAAACAAACAAACACAAATTCATGTACAATCGGAATTAATTTTTTAAAATTAAATATGAATTGCAATTCATCCCATTACATTATTTTATTAATTGAATTTTTATTTTTATATTACTAAAATATTTTCTAGAAATAATTAATTTTCATAATTAATTAATTTTTACATCATCTTTTCTGTACATAGTATTAGTGTATAAAATAAAAAAAAAAGGGAATATATTTTTTGTTAGCCTTTTTACTTTTTGCATTCTGTTACAATTTCAGAAAATTTTAGGGACACCTGTCCTTTATTTTCTCTCTGTTGTTGCTTTTACATCTGCTACTTTTACAACTGTATTACTCCTTTATTTTCTCTCTTTGCTGTTGCTTTTACAACTGTATTACTGAAGAGTTTCCTATATATATTTGATCTCGTGTATTCATTGTGTGAGTAATGAAGTTTCTCTTTACATCTTTATCTCTTTCTACTTTTATCTAATATGGTATCAAGAGCCTTTGATCCTTCGGAACCCTAATTCTTCTTCTTCATCTCCTCTATGATGACGCCAAATAATCCTTCTTCTTTTTCACAATTTTTCTCCAACTCCATAGCTAAAAAACTTGATGATATTCAAACTATCTTCATTGGAGGCAGCAAATTGAACCGGCCCTGAAGTCCCATAAACTTCAACGATTTGTGGTTAATCCTCAAATTCCACCTAGGTATTTGATAGATGTTGATCGTGATTCAGATACAGTTAATCCAGCACATGAAGCTTGGGAAGTCCAAGACCAAATAATGCTCCTCACATGGCTGCAATCGACGCTCTCGAAGACCATCTTTTCACGTGTCATTGGCTCAGTTCATTCTTATCAGGTGTGGGACAAAGTTTGTGAGTATTTTAACACTCAAACTAAAGCACGAGCATGTCAGCTCCGCACTGATTTGCATTTATCACTCTTGATGGTAAATCCATGCGTGACTTTTTGACTCAAATCAAAAACATTGCTGATGAACTTGTTGGAGTTGGAAGTCCTGTGTCACTTGAAGAATATGTTGATGTTGTTCTTGAAGGTCTGCCACAAGAGTATGCACCTGTGGTCTTTGTTATTGAAAGTAAGTTCATCACCCCTCCTATTGCTGAAGTGGAAGTTCTTCTCCTTGCCTATGAGTCAAGATCTAATAGGTTCCGTAAGCAATCTTTCTCTCCTTCCATTAATTACACTCAAGGTTATTCTCGTGGGGGTGTTAGTAGTGGATCTTTTAGAGATCGAGGTGGTGGTAACAGTGGGTATCGCGGTGTTAGAGGTTCTGGAAGAGGCCGTGGTAGTCGATTTGGAAATTTTCAATGTTAGATTTGCTTCATGCATGGACACACTGCCAATATTTGCTTCTATAGAGCTTATGGCAATTATCAACTTGCAGACTCCCTTGTCTTGTATAATCCCACCACACTACAACCTGTGCAGGTCACCTCTTCATCAAACATTAATGCCTCCTTACCTTTGCAATTTTATGATTTTGCTTTTACCACTATAGTTTATCTTATTAATAGATTACCAACTGTAGCATTAAATTTTAATGTTTCTTTCACTGTTTTATTCAATAAATCACCTGATTACAAATTCTTAAGAACATTTGGTTGTGCTTGTTTTCCTTTCTTAAGACCATATGCTAGTCATAAACTTCATTTAAGATCTCAGGAGTGTGTTTTTCTGGGATACTCTAACTCTCACAAAGGTTATAAATGCTTATCCTCTTTTGGCAGAATTTACATTTCAAAAGATGTTATTTTTAATGAACATAGGTTTCCTTATTTAGATATGTTTCAACCAAGTCGTACTCAAAATATGTTTCCTTGTCAATACTTCACTCTCAATCCGAATTTGTCTCCTCCCTACACTAATCCTCCTGTTTTTTCACAATAGCCTCCTCTATCTTTTCAAAACAGTGATCCAGGTGTCTCAAACAATCGCATAGTGTCCTTTTCACATAATGTGTGTCATTCATCTAATGAGTCTTCCTCACATAATGTATTTTCTCCTGCCTCTTCCACTAATACAAATAATGTTCCTAGAACCATTAATAATCATCACATGCAAATCTGTTCTAAATCTAGATTTCATAATCCTCGACTACATCCATCCTTATTTTTACTTCACTTGTAATTTTATTTTATTTATTATTATTTGAATTATTTAAAATTTTAAATTATTAAAATGTATATAAAAATAGTTTTCTAATAATAAATATATCTGATTAAAAAGATCTAAAAATAATTAAATTTTATATATTAAATACAATTTTTTTTATCTTGCATTAAAATGTTTTTTTAATAAATTTTGACAGAAAGATTTTTTATACTTTTTACAATATTTATCTAATTAAAATTTTATTTATTATAATTATTTATAAATTAAATTTTAATATTTTTAAAATAAATTATCAATAAATAAAAATAAAAATATATAAACTATTTATCATAAATTTAAAATATGATTTATATATTAAAAATATCTATTTATAAATTTTTTAAATAAATATATAATAATAATTTATACATAAAATTTATTATAAATTATAATTATGTATAATAAATATTTAGTTTTTGTATTTCAAACACTAAATATTAATATTTTTTTTAGAAATTTAATTATTGAAAATACAAAATTATTCCTTGAACAAAGACAATTTACACCAATAATGAGTTTCTGAAAGAGCCTAGAAAGAGAAAATCAACGGCAAGCGAGTAGTTTCTGGAACGTTCCACAATGATCGAGATGCTACACATGTAGAACACTAACTTCAAAACACCTCATGATTTAAACATCCTACCACACAACATCATCATCAGCCTCAAACTCCAAGCACAAGTTCATTGAGTTGTATGTGAGACAGAACATAATATAGCAGAAGGTGCATAACAAACGCAAAACTGAAGAGAAAGAGAGTAGAAGAACAAACACCACCAAATATGGGTGTTGATTATTACAAGATCTTGCAGGTTGATAAGAACGCCAGCGATGATGACTTGAAGAAAGCTTACAGAAAACTTGCTATGAAATGGCACCCTGATAAGAACCCCAACAACAAAAAAGAAGCTGAAGCTAAGTTTAAGCAGATTTCCGAAGCATACGAGGTATGATTTCATAAGGGTGTTTTAAATTTTTGAGCTTTTTGAGGAATTAGGGGTGAAATAGTGAAGCTTTATGAAATATATCATGTGGGTTTTGGTTTCTTCTGTTTCTCCTATTGTGATTCCTGTGTTTTTCTCATAAAGGTGTGACAAATTTTTTAGCTTTTTTTTCTGAAATTATCAGTGAAATTGTGCAACTCGATGAAATATTTCACATGGGTGACCGGTGATGCTTACATCATTTTCATTTATTGTGATTCCAGTGTTTCCCCTCAGGGGTGTTGCAGATTTTGAGTGTTTTTTTTTCTTCTGAAATTAGGAGTGAAATAATGAAACTGGATAAAATATTTTATCTGGATGGATGATTCTTCTCCTCCTACTGTGATTCCAATGTTTTTGTACAAGAGTATTGCAATTTTTATAGCTTTTCTGAAATTAGGAGTGTAATAGTTTCATCTTTTATCGTGATTTCGAATGTTTTTCCACAAAGGGTATTGCCAAATTTTGGGCTTTTTAAAAAAAAGAATAAATTTAGGAGTGAAATAACGGAATCTACAAGGGTATTGAAAATTTTTAAGCTTTTTCTGTAATTAGGAGTGAAATAATTCGTCTTCCATTGTGATTTCGGATGTTTTTCCACATGGGTGTTGCAAAATTTTGAGCTTTTTCTAATGAAGAGATTTGTCTGGGGCAATGATACTTACTATGTTTCTGTTGTGATTGTTGAAGGTGCTTAGTGATCCTCAGAAGAGAGCTATCTATGATCAATACGGAGAAGAGGGCCTGAAGGGTCAGGTTCCTCCTCCTGATGCTGGTGGTGCTGGAACGACTTACTTCTCCACAGGAGATATGCCGGGATCGTTCCGGTTCAATCCAAGGAATGCTGATGACATTTTTGCAGAGTTTTTTGGGTTCTCAAGCCCATTTGGTGGAATGGGTGGGAGAGGTGGTGGTGGAGGCATGAGATCAAGGTTCCGTGGAGGTATGTTTGGTGATGATATGTTTGCCTCTTTTGGGGAAGGAGGAGGAGTACATATGAGTCAAGGTGCACCTCGAAAAGCTCCTCCAATTGAAAACAAATTGCCCTGCACTCTCGAGGAGATATATAAAGGGACTACAAAGAAGATGAAGATCTCTAGAGAAATTGCTGATGCCAGTGGGTGAGTAGATGCTATTGTCTCGCTATTTCTTTTTGTTTTCTTAGATTTGGTTATTGTATATGTGATTGTGATATGATCTCTAATATAAGTATGTTTGATTACAAGCCTAGAATGGTTTTTAACAGGAACAAAACTTAGGTAAAGTTGGTGTTGTTATCCAATCAGAATTGGAGTTTTTTCTTGATAGTATGTACTTGCATTCAGTAAATCTCATCTCATGAATATACATTTATGCATATTATCGAGGTAAAACTCTTATTTTGATTATAGATCAATACCAATTGCACCTAAGTTTTATCCTTCTAAGAGCTTCTCTATTAGAAAATACTTCTTATTTTTAATAGAGAAATTTTCAAAAGTTCTTTCAGGCTATATCCAAACATGCTCTATGTCAATTTTGTGCTTGGCTGAAATGGTTGATGTTTTAATTCAGTGATACGTAAAAGCATATATGGATCCAGTAAGGAGAAACTAACTGATCCCAAAACATGACTGCAGTCTGTTATTTTGTTTTACTTTGTTTATGTTGAGTGATTTCCTTTGTTTTATAGTAGGTAGATATATTTCATCTTCTGTGTGCAATGTTCAAGCCTTGATTGATAGGTGTGTTACTTTCCACAATGGACAATGCATAAACTGTCTTTTTGTTAGTGCCAGTTGCTTCTTTGTTTGCAGAAGAAAATTGCCTATTACTCTTTCTAATTATTTTAGTAGTTAAGTGAATATTAGATACTTTGTACTTTGAAACAACTTGCTATATTATACTTCCTACCCTGTAAAGTTTGTACACCCTCTCATCTTTGTGTTCAAGACATTCTTTAATTGTTTACTGATGGTTTAGAATTGAATTGGAGCAATGTATTAATTGCCAAAAAGGCATTGCCTTTGGTTTCTTGATGTAGAAAACTCTATAGGTTTTAACTTCTAATTCTAAGTCTAAAACAAAAATTGTTTGTTACCAGTTGACACTTAGCTATTTAATATTGGTCTGTGAGTGTTAGGCATTAGACAGATGGTGAGGTGGATGTTCAGTTGGTGTTTTATTTCAATTCATTACATGTTTTTGGTTTGCATGGAATTAATGGAATTTAAACTTAAAATGATAAAGTTTATTGATCTAACAAAGTAGTTGCTTCGCAAAGTGCTGCATTAAGATCTTATACTCATGCTAACATGGCAAATTCATGTATAAATCCTTGTGTGGTAGAGTGTTGTCTCTTTTTAGGATCTTATAAGCAATGCCTTTACATATTGTCAGAACTAAACTTGTATAGTTTATCCATATTGTCAGAACTAAACTTGTATAGTTTATCCAGCTTGACCTAGAACTAGAAATTTTCCTCAGTACAATATATTTTCCTTTGGATGTGTATTTCCTCTAATTTAATTACTGGCATTAAGGATTCTAGTAAAATTTATTAGATGTTTGACTAAATTTAGAACAGTACACATAACTTCTATTCCCTAAACCTTTGATAACCAAAGGTTTCTAAAATTTTCTTATATACACATAATCTTCTTGAATGAAATTGTGGTATGTGGGAGGATAACTTCAATGTGCATTCAGAATGATCACTTGATTTTCATTCTGTCTCTAACTGAATATTGACTCATTCTCTTTCCTTGTGGTGCAGCCAAACCATGCCGGTGGAGGAGATCTTAACCATTAATGTCAAGCCAGGTTGGAAAAAGGGAACAAAGATCACCTTCCCTGAAAAGGGCAATGAACAACCAAATGTGACACCTGCTGACCTAGTTTTCATCATCGATGAAAAACCGCATGGTGTCTTCACTCGTGACGGAAATGACCTTGTGGCCACCCAGAAGATTTCTCTTGCAGAGGCCTTAACTGGTTATACAGTGCACCTCACTACCCTGGATGGTAGAAACTTAACCATACCAATCAACAATGTTATTCATCCCAATTATGAAGAGGTTGTCCCAAGAGAAGGAATGCCACTTCCAAAGGATCCATCAAAGAAGGGCAACTTAAGGATAAAGTTCAACATCAAGTTCCCAACAAGACTCACTGATGAACAGAAATCAGGAATCAGGAAACTCTTGGCTCCCTAACCTTGAGATTAGATATACATTGATGATAATGATGTTGTACTTGTCATATTTCTCATGGGAGCTACTTTTAATGGATGTGTAAGTTGTTTTTTTTGCAAAGATCAGAAGATGTAAGATATACCAATAAATTTGGTTGTTTCTATATGTATTGTAACTTAGTGAAAACAATTTTGATTTGATTCTTTTGTCTGGTTTATCAGTTGATTTGCAGAGTTTTAAAATTCTTGTTAATTAGTTACCCTTGCAAGTTCGAAATGTTTAGTACCAAGGAAATGATTCTTATACCAATTTAACTTTACATGTAGTGTATTTTCAGAAAGGACCTATAGCAATCAAAATTATGTAAATTAAACTCTTATAAGTTAACAGATTAAAATTGATTACCCTCAGGAAATAGTTTCGATTTTTCTAAAGAAAATTGTGTAGTTATGGACAAGAAAACATTAAAATGAATTGTTTAAATGTTGATAAGGAAGTTAACTTTGGATACGAATAGTGGAAACATCAATGATTACTTTCTTTATTAATGATTGAAATTATATATTTTTATGGGTAATACTGTCCATCCAAAAAACAATTATACACCAGTTTTGTATCTTTTTTTTTTTTTTCTCTCTTCTATAGGATAATATATCTTTATATTATAAATAAAATTGTGGAGAGATAAATGAAGAAATAATAATATATAAGTTTATATAATTTTTATTGTAATATTTCTCAATTTTTATTCATACTCACTCTAAAGCAGATTCTCCATATTTATACCAAATATTACAGGCAATTTGCAGCTGCAGAGTCAATTGTAAATAACGATCAAATATAATTGTTGGCTAATAAAACTTTCTAATCTATTGATGTGTTACGTAAACTTCAGCTAAGATTTAAGTTCCTCTAAGGCTCTAACAATAAAAGTATTGTTAAACTATTAAGTTTTTTAACTCTAATTTTTCTATTGGATATATGATTATATAATTTTTTTAACCTAGTTATTATTTCAAGATTGTTACAAATGGTTATTCGGTTTCAAGCAATCAAAAATTAATCCTAAGACTTACTTTTTAGTTTAAAGACTTAAAAAAAATTAGTTTAGAAAAACTTATTTTAATTTTTTAAAATAACTCAGACATGTTTAGTAATTTAACCTAAAAGCTAACAACATACTATTTAATATAATATATTAAGTACACTTTTGACTGTTCACCTGAATTTGTCGAAATTATTTATTATAAATTTCACTTTTTTAGTAAGTGTCTTGTAATTTTAAGGTTCTTAAAAAATTTGAACCATTAAATTTTAATAAATAAATTTTAAGAAGTGTATCGCGAGTTTTTTTTTACTCAAATAATACTATTTTAAAAAAAAATTACCCAAATAGCAACGGTGTAAATTTATTTTCCCAACTAGTACTGTTTATTGTTCAAGTTCGGAACGGGTCGTTCTGAAATCAGAACGGACCGTTCCAGATTAAAAAATAACACATGAAAAATGGATCAGGGCCGTTCCAAAATCAAAATTAGCACATAAAAAGTGAAACCAGAACGGGCCATTCTGCAAGCAAAACAGGCTACAGAACGGCCCATTCTGACCTTCAAATAATTTTTTTTTATTCTCACTTATCAAATACCAAAACTCAGAAACTAACATCAAATAATTAAATTTATTGAATATTAGCATTATAAATATATTTAAATAAATTTATTAAAATTCAATACAACAATAAAGATCAATGGTAGCAGAAACTGATTATGTTGTTCTCTAATGTCCATCTCTGTTTTAATCTTGCTAGATTTTGGCCGACCTTTAAAAGTTTGCTTGAGTTCTGGATTTGGCCACAAAGTTGGACCAATGTAAGTAAGCCAATAATCTTCATGTCGGAGCTCTCCAAACTGTCCTTCGTATGCTTTTGTGGAACTTGCCGCAATCATACCACATTTCATTTAGCCTTATGTAAATCTTCCAGCGGGTCAAACTTTTCTCGAATGCTGCGTTTCTTTCAACTTTGTGGTCAAATCCAGAACTCAAGAGAACTTTTAAGGGTCGGTCAAAGTCTAGCAGGATTAGAACAGAGATGGACATTAGAGAACAACATAATCTTGTAAAAAATTATTCTTATTGTCACACCCTTGGTCACATTAGGAAGACATATCCAAATATTGGTCATGAATTTAGTTTCCGCCACCATTGATCTTTATTGTTGTAATGAATTTTAATAAATTTATTTAGTTATATTTATAATTTTAATATTCAATAAATTTAATCACTTGATGGTAGTCTTTGAGTTTTGTTATTTGATAAGTGAAAATCAAACAAATTTTTTTATATTTATAGACCAGAACAGCCCGTTCTGATTCTACTTTTTATGTGCTAATTTTGATTTTAGAACGGTCCGTTCTGATCCATTTTTTATGTGTTATTTTTTAATCTGGAACGGCTTGTTCTTAACGTGAACAGTAAATGGTGCTAGTTGAGGAATAAATTTGCACAGTTGTTATTTGGGTAAATTTTTTTTAAAAATAGTATTATTTGTGTAAAAAAATCGTGTATCGCTAGCCCTCAAGTAATGATGTACTTCGAAACGACTAATAGAAACCTAGACTGTAAAAACTTTTAAATAATATCTTTATGGGTTAAACATTAAATATATACCTTCAATGTTTAAAAATCTTTGATATCTTCAATTTTTTAATAATTTTATGGAAAGTTTATTCTTTTAATAATTTTTCTTAATCTTTTTGCACTACTTAATTTAGAAAAATATCATTAAGAGATTAAAAAAATGGATCTTAATAGTTTAAAAATGAAATATGTACAGGACCTCCATAGACCTAAAGATTAATAATTTAAGCTATATCTCAGAGAAATGCAAACCTACAGCTAAGGGGAGAACGACTTTAGAAGATACCAAGAGACAAAATAATATATCAATAGATGAACGATATTCTCTTTAAGAATTGGGAAGCTTGTGAACCACGGTCGATTTAGTAGTGTTTAGAATAATATACATAGAAAGTTTGAAACACTTGGCTGTAAGCTCACAAGGGTTAAGTAATCTGAATATCTGACACAATTTTCACCACTATTGAACATTTATAATGACAGGAGAAACAAATTTCCTTTCATAATTTTGCAATCTACAAATTCTATCAATTAAATTACATTTATCATTGGCCTATTCCTACATTACTAAATAAACTATATCAAAATTTAGCTTACAGACTCCTGTGGAGTCACTTTCCATGACTGGTGCTAATCACTATAGTCAGATGATGTTGAAACCACTCCATCCAGATCCATGTTTTGTTCTGCATTTTCTTCTCTGTTGTCCACTCTATGAGTTTCCTCCAATTATGTAATCTTCAACATCAAGATCAATTTGCCCATCATCATCATCAACAACAACATTGTCATCTATATCCACATCTTCCTCACCATCCACACTATAGTGGCTTCCATCTAGTAGGTTCTCAGAATTGCTACTAAATCCAGCCAGATATGCATCATTATTATGCATCAGATTATTAAACTCATCACCTATTGCTTGATAAATATCATCATCTTCATAGCACGATCTCTCTGAACTACTAGCATTCAGTATAGTGGCTTCCATTTCACCTTCGTTAATCTCCTCTCTGACAAAGATACCAGCAGCTTCATCCATGATATTTGTTGTGGCATCCCTCTCACCAGCGATCACATCCACCTTGGCTGCTGATTTCTGCCTGCTTCTAACGCTCCGACAACCAAGAGGCAATGACCTATGCATGTAAGTTTGCTCTGCCAAGTGACCTATGTATGACTTTAAATTTGACCTTGATTTTTCAACAGCATATCCTGATTGTTGGAAAGAATAATTATCTGGGCCTGTAGAACAATATTGCACCTGCATATTGACTTCTAATGGAGAACTAAAGAGATGATTCTGATTTTCCTGTAGTTCATTGCTCTGTTCATGCAGGTCATGGGAAGTGAGCAAATCCTTACTATTTTTGTTGTCAAGAATAAGCAATGGGGTCTGTTTACTCTCTACTGAGGAAAATGCAGTAGTTGGCTCATTCTTTTTGCCCAAACAAGAGACAGACCGCATCCTAGAAAAGTTATCCTCTTTGGTATGTCGTTTATCAAGCTATGCTTCTGCCCACATTTGCTGCTTCTAGACGTTCCTGAAACATTGCTCATCAGAAAATCCCATGCACACACACATTTTAGTTGTTTTAAGGCCACCCACAATCAAGATAAAAGAAACTACAAATCTAAGAAAATACCTCAAGTGCAACACAAATTGAATTTCCCTCAACAAATTTCATTCTAATATTAGTAAGAAAAGCCAAAAAAATCAAAACATAAATGGGTTAAAATTACCATCAGAAGATTTCCTGCATTGTCATCAGAATCTGACCAAGGTTTAATTGAAAAGATTCGTTTCAACTGTACGGACTTAGGTGGGAAGGATGTTCGCTCATCTGAAAACCAGTGCAATTTTGGTCATGATAAATGCTTAGGGGAAAATCACTGAACACCCCCCCCCCCCCCGCCAACATAAAAAGAAAAAAAAAAATCCCTGTTGTAAGATTTTGATTATACGCAGTTTAGAACACAAATATAATTCAAACTGACATTTTCCAACAATGGCTGCCTTAAGATGAGCTTTCAATATCTCAATCAAAAGAACCATTACCAAACCATAAGCAGAAAATTATGAATCTAGTCAATCAACAGTGCAAGATGTTAAAAATCTAATCAATCAACGAACATGCATCTATAAAGTGATTCCCTAAAGAAAAGTATAATTATTTCAGATTAGAAACTTTAATATTGGAGCAATCATTCCACAGCTATACTGTTAAAATTGGCAAATCCATTAAATTTAGGGAGCACTAGTGTGGCAATCTTTTTATTAATTATAATTTTAACACAAGTAAAATGACAATTCATTGATGTTTCTTAATTCACTGCACAATTATGTGAATTTCTATCTTCCTACATTTTTTTAAGAAATGGCCAATTTGTACAAAAAGCTAAATTTTAACCCCCATGCAAAGAAGTTCAGAGAAAAGTTTCTTGTTTGTACAAAATAAGTCAACTTCAGCCCAACAGTAAGCTGCCTTGTGATCTAATGGCCAAGGATTCTGGTGGACAAAGCAGCCATTATGATAGATCCCAACAGTCAAGATTCAGAATTGAAATAGAAGAGAGATGAGAGAAGGAAGAGAATCATAGAGAAAATGTATTATTCTGCTCTGCCAAGGGAAGAAAGACCCCTTCACACTGTAAAATCAGTTTATTATCAATTACAAAATGAATGTCTCCCTAATTCTATGTACAAGTGTATTTATAAGTCTCACATAGTCCAAGTCAAAGTGAGCCCTCAATTATGCTAACTACCACCACCTAGAATAGACTTTTAATGTTGGAACCTCTTGGTTCCTAACACATTAGTTATTCAGGCAAGTCTACATACATACATCCCCAGACACCACGATGGCTAGAGCCTTGCAAATTGGCATCCCCTTTTAGTACAAATATTAAATTATATGCTCAAAACAAATTAGATTCCCGCTTAAACAACTAAAACTCTGAAAGAAAGTTTTCAACATTACTCCCTGTTCCCACATTTTTTTTCCCAAGTATCAAGTCAATTTGCAGCATATACAAATGTATATTTCATTGCTTTCAAAACGAGTTAGAAGCTGAGCATATCAGCCTAATGAAAATGTCAGAAACAAATTCTAATTTGATCACTTCAATTACCAAACTGCACAATCTTCAGCAAGCAGATATAAGATAGCAAATGCAAATAAGCAAAGTATCATATTATTTACCTCCATACAATTCAATATTTTGAATAGTTTCATAGTCAAGAGCCAGTATTGAAGAAAGTCCTTTCTTTGGTGCAGCTAACTCCACGAGTTCTAGACTTCATCTTCAATAAGTTCAATAGATTCTTCGGCAATTCTGCGAGCAATAGCTCTCTTGTTAGCAGCTTTGATCCTTGTTGCCTCTTTCTCCCTGTGTAGTTCTTCCTTCTGTCTCAGTTTCTCAGCCTACAAGAACAAATAACATAAGTGTTATTAAGTTCTACAAAACAGATCAGAGTAAATTGACAGAATCTTACAAACTAATTCCTTCTGTAAAAACTTCTCTCGTCGCTCCAGTTCACGCCTCTGTTCTCTTTGGTACCTCTCTTCTTCTTGCCGTCTTTCACGCAATAACCTTTCCTCTTCCTTCCGCCTTTCACGTTCATGCCTCTCCATCTCTTTCTTTATTTGCTCTTCTCTCTTGATGTGAGGCAAAACAATATCAGCTAAAGAACAAATATAATCATCGAAGGGGAAAATACATAGAGATTCAAACCTTTTGCCTTAGAATATCCTGTTTTTGAAGCTCTTTTCTAATTTTTTTCTCTTGCACTTCAAGTCCCCGTTGCATTCTCACCTCTTCATTCTGCAAGGAAGACATGTGAATCAGCAACCATTCTATAGAGGTTAATCATGTCGAAATCATGCACTGATACCTTTCGCTTCCTTTGAGACCTTGATAATTCCTCTGCATGGATAAGCCTTCCGTCAGAAGGCATTAGAGGGCTGTCAACCAGAGTTATAGGGTGAGCCCCACTATGAATGTTGGCAGTTACATTAACAATATTTGGAAGCAAACAAAGTCCTACGTCATTCAAACAAGATGATGAACATGAGTTTATATACACACAATTATTTCAATTAATCGAGAGGTTTTAGATGATGTCCAAAAGCAAAATTGTGAGAGCTGAACCCAAAGTGAACAATATCTTATCAATGTGGAGATACATGTACGTGCGTGGTAACCCCAGTGCATAACAAACAAATGGCTTCTTTTGTGGACTACCATCATTCTCTCCTGAAGCAGACGGCAAAAGATGATTTTGCCTACCTTGCTAAAACAACAGATTTAAACCAGGTATCTGACCTTGAATTCCATATCCATAAGGTGCAGATTCATTCCCATTGAGAAAAGAACATCCACTAGATAATAAAGTCCCAGAATGTGGAACGCCGTCAAGAGAACTATGGTGGATGGAGGGATTAGAAAATAAAGTGATTATTTGCCTGAAAAAAAAAAAGACTTCAATTAACCAGATTCATACAAAACAAGCACTAACCATATTTCTCTCATGCATAACATTGACAAAAATATGTTCTATTCTGTGTACCTTTTCAATTTCCAAAACTTTCAAGAGCTTAAGAGTAATGGCCTTAAAAATCACATTTTCAGTTATGCCACTCTATTACTTACAAGTTACAACAAAATAAAAAGAAGCCAAATACCTGTTTAGTGTTTACTAAATAGTAAATGGAGATAATAATTTGAAAACTTATAAATAGATATCATTCTCTTCAAATTAACTGATAAATGTGCCACAATTAAAATGGACTATTACCCAATCAAATCCAGATGAGGACTAACTCATTCAACTGAATTGTTAAAAATTACTAGCATGACAAGTGCATTTTAAATAAGCAACTAAATTTAAAATGTTTTCTGTGAAAGGTGTTTTTAGCTTATTTTCTTATGTATTAGTTGGCGGGTTTGCTTCGACTCTAATAAGCTATGAAAAATTTCCCATTTAAATTTTCTATAACTTTTTTTTTTCTAGCCAATACACCCCCTTCAAGTAAATGGCGGAAAGAATATAGGATAACTCTAATATTATTAAAGAATAGTAAATTTAAGTCTAAATCAATCCTACAAAATTGATATATAAAGTGATGATTGTTCTTTACTTATATATTATTTAATTGTCAAATCTCTAGTTCTAGTTGATATAAAACTTAAATTCTTCTCGAGAAACACTGTAAGATAAAACTTTAAAATTTGAAAAAAAAAACAATATCAATTTAATGGCAGCGATTGATGAGTGCAGTTTCATTGCTCGTAGTTTCTCTTGCATTAATCAACGATCACACAATTACGAACACCTTTACTATTGTTTTAATTTCAATAGGTATGAATAAAAGAATAAAAGTTCCTTTCTTACATTTGTATGTATAAGACAAATTCTAGTGTGATAAAGTGCCGCATATCTTTCACTGCGATCAATAAATTTCAACTTTTAGATATATTTTTAGACATATTTTTTTTAAAATGAATGATTAAAAAAAATTATTTTCTTTATCTTTTTCTCTTTGTTCTGTGTTTATTCCGACTTGTTCGAGTCATCAACACATGCAATTGAAAGTGATTTTCGATGATGGCATTTATTCTTTCCATCATTTTTCTTCTTCACCATCTCCTTTTTAAAAAATCAATGACAAATCCATTAACAATGGAGGAAGAATAGTATATATCATCCTTAAATATATTTTTAGTTATTATAAAATTAATGAATTTTGATTTTGGTTTTTGTAAATTTTTTTATTTATCTTTTTTAAAGTTTGTAAATATTATTTTTTATATTTCTATGAAATAGCAAAAAATTAGTTTTAATCCCTCTAAAATATATTTTTAAATTTTATCTCTCTAAAAAATTTAAAATTATTATTTTTAGTCTTAATAATTAAAATATACAAATAACATTTATTAGAAGAATCTATAAAAAAAATTTAGTAGCATCATATACTCACAAAGTATAATTGACACTCTTAGATGATTACTTCATCTTTTAATAAACACATTAAAATTTAAAAAGAATCACATAATAATAAGAACTAAAAATATAATTTCAAATTTAAAGGATAAAAAATAAAGAAAAATTTACAAGAATTAAAATCAAAATTTAATTTTTTAAGACTAAAAACATATTTAAAATGGATATAATATCGTGGTTTTGTAAAAAAAAATAAATAATAATAATACTACCACCGTTTGTGCACAAAGCGACCACATTGGTGATAATTTAAATAATTGCAACATTTCAATACATATATTCCATCATCGTCATATCTCCAATGAATAATCTGTAACACCCGTTAGCTTTTACCATAAATAACGTGTGGCTTTTCTTTATGTTAGAATCTCCATTTCAAAACTGGAACGAGGAGTGATCCAAAAAAGTGTTCAAAACCTTAGGCAGACGACCATTTTAGGATTAATTAAGTCCTGGAAATGTATATGATTTATTTTTATCAATTTCTTACAATTAAATCAACAAATTAAATTGCCAATTATGTAACAAAAAAAAAACAATTAAATTTCCAATTAAACCACCTGAAATTTGTTTGTTGTTTTCTGTCACCAAATAAGTATGTCAATGCTTAAAATCTTATATCAATGAGAAGCCACAGGACTAAATATTGCCATTTATTTACACTGGTTTTTAACCAAATTCAATGGCATATTGTGATTCATGTAGGCAATACTGTTCATGAACATGATTCACACAATATTTTAAAGTTGACAATCAAAAATTAATCTTTACATATGAAGTGTGATTTCCATTGATCAAATATTACTTTAATACATATGGAAATGGAACGCAACTAATTTCTGGAGAGAGGGGAGCCAATTCCATGTCTTTGGCTTGGGAAAGCAACAAATAGAACACTACACACAATGCCAATCCCAATAGGCAAAGCCACCAGAAGATCCTTGGCCTCCTCAGAAGGTTTTGGCACAAAGCAACTCACCACACTCCCATCAAACAATGCAACTGCCAAAAACACCAACACTGACATGAATGCATGGAAGAAATCAATGAACCTTAGCCTATACTTATCCACCACATCATCAGGAACCTTCACTGATGCATCCATAACCCACAACCCCTTCAATGAGACCACTCCATACCTCACTTTCCCCCTCTCATCCCTGAAGCTATCAGTGAAGGAGAGAAGGATGCATGAGATGCTGCAAAAGGCTAAGAGCCCTATGGTGGTGAATTTGCTTGTTGTGGTGTGGCATTGGCCTTGGTGTGTGAAGAGTGGTGAAAGAGTTTGGAATATGAGCACTGTTCCTGTTGGAAGAAGCTTGGCCAAATGTGCTGTGCCTTTGAATGCCTTTCTCATGGTTCTTTGTGTTGGTGTTTTGGGTGCTTTGTGGGGTGGTGCAAGTGTGGTTTCCAAAAGGGGTTGTTGAGTATTGATCACATGAACAATAACATCCATGAAAATATGAACAAGTGGAGAAAATCTTTTTTTTTTTTTTTATCCTCAATCTAGTTCCAAGGTTTTGTCAGTTTGTAGATATATTGAAACTTTCTTGTGCAGTGTGATCTAGCCTTTGTTAAATATATGCATTCATAAACAAGAAACTGCTGAAAAACATATAATTTACGTGCCAAAAGGAAAATGTTGGATCAGTTTTGCTTTAGGGCCGGGTTTAGGTTGTCTTAGCGTGGTTTGTTATTACCAAACTTATCATTGCTTTAGTAACTGCTATATGGAACTAAATGTTACATTGTTATTGTTCAGCTATTTATGGTAAGAAATATGTTATATATGTTTGGTGATGAGAAAAAAAAAGGTTACGTAAGTAAGAAGGTTATATTATATATATGCTTTTGTTTCATTTTGGTAATTGACCATTTGCTTTTGTTAGAGCTGTTTTTCCTTGATTCCCTTAGTTTGTGTAATAAGGTTGTTGTTCTGGTAAGGATTTTAACAGATACTTGAAAACGGTTGCTTTGTTATTCTGTGTTTCGGGGACATTGTTAAAAGAATTTCATTACTTGAATATCAGAATATTATCATGCTTGATATGATATAAAATTATTTCAAAAAGAGGAGAATCAAGTTAATGAAATATATATATTCTTTTAAAGTTAATAACTAGGGGTGGCAAAACGGGCCAGCCCGCCCCGTTTTGGCCCGCCCCGCCAATGGCCTGCCAAAAACGGGCCGGGCTGGGCCGGACTGGCCCGCCAATGAAAAACGGGCTGAAAATGCTGGCCCGCCCCGCCTAAGGATGGGTTGGCGGGCCGGCGGGCCAGCCCGTATACCCAAAAAATATTTTAAAAAATATATATTTTATATTTAAATAAAAAAAAAAGGAAAAACAATTATAAAAAAAGGAACCATTGCTTGTTACCATAAGCATAAGTACCAGGAGGAATGGTATGCTCTTCAGTAGCTGCGGCTGGAATGGAATTCATTTACGTTTTGGCTGTTGGCTGAAATTGGTTTAGGTTTTGGCTCTTTGGTGGCTGCAAATGGGCTCTATTGGGCCTGATTTTTTTATATTATATTAAGCCTATTATTTATACTAGCCCAATCACTAAATCAATAAATTACCTATGCGGGCTTGACGGGTTGGGACGGGCCATCCCGCTATTTGGCCCGCCGAGTTGGCGGGCTTGGCGGGTTGGCGGGCTGAAATGATGGGCCCGCCCCGCCAATTTTTGGTGGGCCCGCGGGCCACGGCCCATTTTGCCATCCCTATTAATAACTCGCTGAATAAGTTGTTGTATATATATATAAAGTATTATTATTATTACAACGTCTAAAAATTAACCCTAATTTTATATGTTTATATATTTGCATATAACTTATATATATATATTGTTTTGGATTGATAACACAAATAAGTAATAAAAGGAAATTTTCAAACTCACATACACTCAGTTAGCTTATAAGGTCTTAAAATATTTGCAAAAATATATACATAATTCTAAACTACTCAAATTTTACATTATTATCTTCAATATTCACATGCATCTCATTTTATTATTATGAGAGTACATACCTTACATATAGCTCTTTATATTTGCATCATATCAAAAAAATATTTACAATAATGTACATTCTTATAATCTACCTATTTCCTACATTATTTATACGATATTTACATATCAGGTTGATATAAGTTCACTATTGGGTTAACATGATTGGTTGGAGGGAGATAAAGTGACTACTAATTAACCGTCTATAACAACGGGATGATGCTGGGTTGGTGAAAAGTAAAAAGATGATAGTCCTATTCCTTGAAATGTAACTGCATTGGCAGATGCGTCCATGGCCCAACTGGTGCCCGGAAAAACTGCAGTGATGACGGAAGTGAAAGGACCCGGTAGGATTGGTAGATCCATCTATTTATTTAATTATTATATTACGTAAAACAAAAACATAAAGAGTGAGAACATTTTTCAAAGAAGTATTTATAATCATAAAGCATGCGTAACACTAGTTAATATTAACAATATATATAAATTTTGAATTACATTTGCAGTGACTAGTCAGGATAAATGAGCATTATAATATCAACCGGCGCAAGAATTTTTAATCATAACTTCTTACCCATTTAAATCCCCAAGGTCAAACCTCCAACTACAAATAATTCAAATTTTATCTTCTATAGCCATAAGGTAATATTTATCTTTAAAACGAGTCAAAGACAATTTAACAAAATTATATTATAATCAATCATAAAAATACTCACGCTAAAAAAATTTGAGAATTTATTTGAGCTTTAATTAAATAACATATGCGTAAATAAAATATATTAAGAGCACCAATTAATTAAATAACAACGACAATTACTATAAAATAATTAAACAATATAAAATATGAACATATTAATAATTATTATGGATAAAAATAATCATAAAATAAACAAATAAATGAGGTTAGGGGCACCTCACTAGATAAAAATAATATAAATAAATAAACATAAGAGTATATAAAATTAAAGAGATAAAGTTCTCCTCCCCTTATCTTGAAATGCACACTTATTAGGATTCTATTCTCTTACGTTGCGGTTTCTCTTGTTCTCTCTTTTGTTTCTTTACCTCGTGCCTCTTACTTAAGTGAGAGTGAAGCCTATTTATAGGTAAATAAGGCTCACTGTCCACGAACTTCAGGTAACTTTCTTATCCCTTAATAAATTGTATGTACTTGAATATTCTTATCTGGTATCTGGTATCTGGTATCTGGTATCTAGGCTGTGCACGTAAATTCTTATCCTGTAATGATTTTTATCACAGCTGATCAGTAAATTTTGCCACGACTGCACATTCCCTGCTGTGCCATTTCCACGTAATTGCTTACGTTTAAGCCACATAAATGCTTTGCCACGTATCACTGCACCTGTACATTCACATTCCCTTTTTACTAATTGCTGCACATTTCATATATATATTCACTGCACCTGCACGTTTCTTTTTTTTTTTTTTAATATTGTTTATTTAATATAATGAGTTACGTTTAAACATTTAAAATTTTAATACTAATAATTAAAATATTCTTCTAAAAGAATTATTAAATATTTCTAAAAGTATAAAAATCATAAAAAATTTATAATAATAGTTAGTTATTAAATATTTCTATTTTAATTTCTGAAAATTTTGACAATAGAATTTTAATGTATTAAAATTATAAAATATCAAATTTATTTTCTATTTGTTCTGAAAATATAAAAATATATTATATTTAAATTTTAGGATGTTACAATTATGATTGTTAAATCAAAAAGTTGATTGATTATATAAACCCAAACTTATTTTTTTCACAATATTTTTAAAGTATTTAATACTTCATTAAATAAATTAAAGAAAATATTATAAATAAATATATCGATTATAATATTGTATAATTATTAATGTATGATTTATCTAAAATTTAGTGTGCACGATTAGTTAGTCAATACCAAAGTATAGTCTTATATTTTGATAATGGAAATTTTTTAAAGATTATTTAGAATTTCAGGAGAGTTATTTTTAATTTTTTTACATGAAGAATTTCAGGAGATTAAATTTTAGGAATTTATAAATTTAATCATATGCAAATTTTATAAAAAAAAATTAATATGAGGAATTAGGTGTACTTTATTTTCTAAATATTAAAAATATAATTAGTTTAATTTTAGAAGTAAGAATGTACAAAATAACCTAATTCATTATATCATGCATGCACCCATCACATATATTTTTGGAACCCTAATAATAAAATTTGTAGAAAGCAATAATATGGGGGCAGGAAGCATTTATTTGTTCAACTTCATTTTCATTCAAAACCAACCTAATTGGGCTTCTGTCCCAGTTCCAATTTCCATTGCAATTTCGTTCTTTTGCTGGGCTGGCCTGCGGTTTCAAGTTTTTTTGGGCTCATTTCCTTTTTTGTTATTCCACTTCAGTCATCTGACGGTTTAGAGGAGCTATACAATTTTTAATGGGCGTTTATTTCACAAAATAATATTATATTTTTAGGAATTATATTATAAGAATATTATAGTAAAAAAAGTTTTTACTTTTGATAATATTTAAAAATATATGTGGTTATATTTTAAGATTATTTTTCAAATTTATAATAATTGAAAATAAAAATTAAGTGTTAGAATGGAAGTTATAGTGAAGTTAGGAAATATATAGTTTCTTACATTCTAATGAGAATACAATTTTTCCATCTTTATCATAAAAATATAATTGACTAAAAATCATGGTATAACTACTTTTCCAAAATAAACAATCTCCAGAATTTTGTTTTCATAACAAACGAGGGAATGCAACTTTGTCAAATTCACATTTTATAAGTTTTTAATCGGTAAAACAAGCCCTTTTTGTTAAATTTATTTATGGAAGAACTTAAATTATTAAAAATAAAAATATAGATCTTATATATAGCTCACACGTGGAATGATAGCATGGTAAGTTGGTAACCCATTAATTTATATAGCCTACAAGTGGACAAAAGTCTAAGTTGCTAACAAATTGAAATAAACTAATTTGTGTTTAAATAAGTTTTAATAAAATGTTCTCTTAAAAAAAGTTTTATTAAAATGACATTTATTATACAGACAAACGTCTAAGTTACAAAAATTACGTATGTTGGCATTTATGCCACAAATAAATAGATTCATGGTTAAATTAACTTAAATTTTATCTCCGACAACGATAAAAATAAAGGACAATAGTGCCTGTAATAAATATTTTTATTCTAAGTCATTTATCTATTGTCTCAAAGTCATGTTTCCTTTAGAATATATATATATATATATATATATATATATATATATATATATATATATATATATATATATATATATAATTAAACTTGACCCTTAAGATTGATGAGATTGGTGGTGTCAAATTATACAATATTTTTTCATTTTTGTATAATGATGTGCTTTCAGCAATAATTTGATACTTCATGACTCCAAATCGAAAAACAAAAAAAATATGGTTAAATACCTATTTTGGTCTCTTATATTTTTTTTTGTTTCAATATAATTTCACTTTTATTTTTTGTCTTAATTTAGTCTCAAATTAATTAATTAGTTTTAATTTAGTCCCAAATTAATTAATTGATTTCAATGTGAGATTTCCGTCCAAATTATTTAAACGGAGTTAACTTTTGGGCACGTAGATGCCACGTAGATGCATACGTGAATGTCACATGAATGACAATTTTTTTGAAAACACCTGGACCCAGAACGGCCCGTTCTGAAATCGGAACAGGCCGTTCTGGTTGCATTTTTGGTGTGTTAATTTTGCATCCGGAACGGCCCGTTCCAGGTGCAAAATTAACACATCAAAAGTGCAACCAGAAAGGCCCGTTCCGGTTTCATTTTTTTTATATATAAAATATTAATAATTTTATAAAATATATATTATTAATTATATTTTAATTATGTTGTTATATCTAATAAAATAAATATATTAATATTTTTTATATATTTTATTTTATTATGTTTATCTTATTAATTTTTATCATTTTATTCCTTTAATTTTAAATAAGTTGCAAAAAATTATAAAGTGATACTTAAATATTTCTTCAAACAGAAAGAGAAAAAGAAAAAATTATTACTCTATTTATAAGACAATTGTATTTTATAAAAATAAGTAATTTTAAATTTTTTACTATAAAAAATATTTTTCAAAATTATTATATTTTTTAATAAAATTAATAAAGAATATTGGTTTAATTGCATTTTTTATCCCTCAAGTATTACAATTGTGCAGTTTTGATCCACAAGATTTTAATTGGGTAATTTTAGTCCTTAAAGAATTGCAATTCGCAATTTTGGTCCTTCAATTTTTAATTGAACAATTTTAGTCCCTCGAATATCATAATAGTACGATTTTAATTTCTCCCATTAAAAATTAATAATAAATATATATCATTTGATACATTAAAAAAATTATAATATACGGTAATTTAAATAAGAAAACAATTATATAGTTTTAAAACATTATATATATATATATTAAAATTTTAAAATTATTAAATTTTTAATGAGAAAGACTAAAATTGCACAATTATGATATTTGAGAGATTAAAATTGTTCAATTAAAAATTATGAGACTAAAATTACACAACTAAAATCTTTTAAGGACTGAAATTACTCAATTAAAATCTTAGGGATCAAAATTGCATAATTATAATACTTACACAATTAAGCAAAAAATATTTTATTCTCAGTTTTGGAACGGGCCGTTCTGAATCCAGAACGACCTATTTTGCTGCACTGGTGGTGTGTTAATTTTCGCATCTGGAATGACCCGTTTCAGTTGCAAAATTAACACACGAAGAGTGCAACCAGAACGGCCCGTTCTGGTTTCAGAACGGGCCGTTCTGGGTCCAGGTGTTTTCAAAAAAATTGTCATCCACGTGGCATCCACGTATGCATCTACGTGGCATCCACGTATGCATTTACGTGGCATCCACGTATGCATTTACGTGGCATCCACATGCCCAAAAGTTAATTCCGTTTAAATAATTTGGACGGAAGTCCCACATTGAAACCAATTAATTAATTTGGGACTAAATTGAAACTAATTAATTAGTTTGGGACCAAATTGAGACAAAAAATAAAAGTGAGACTACATTGAAACAAAAAAAGATTATAAGGGACCAAAATAGAGTTTTAACCAAAAAAGATAAACGAGTGGATTCGATCTGTTTCTGATTTAAGTAGATTAAAAAAAATAATTTAATATGAATAATTTTGATTGAACTCAATTTGAATATTTTGAAGCTATTCTCAAATTCAATAGGGAAGGAGGGAGAAGTTGGACTAAAGTGATAAGAAGGGAGAAGTTGGACTAAAGTGATAAGAAGGGACTAAACTCGAGAATGAAGAAGATTGTGGATTGAATTAAATGAAAGAATACACACTCATATTTATTATAGTGTCTAATTTTTATATTCGTTGGAATATCTCTAATCTTACTTACAAATCTCTTATATTCATATGTCAAAATCTTAAATTAATTAACTAATTCAATCCATTTTATTATAGATTCAATCCAAAATAGACCATCCAACCTAAATTATAATCGAATCAATTTGAATCTGACCTAAATAAAAAACTTAACGATCATATAATTTGGTCAACTTTTTTTTGAACTCAATTTTTGTTGGATTAGAATTTATAAGCCAAATCCATATGATAATTGGCCCTAATTTTCAGTCATATCGACAAATGTTAGTAATTGTGAGTTGGTTGGGATTGATTTGTCCCAATTCTTGTATTAATTTGATGCTTAAAATAGGATGATTATTGTTGCGTAAATCCTTATAACATCTCGCTTGTCCTTTCTTTTAAGCGCTAAGATTCTTACTTCCTAGGCATGCTTTTGCTTCTTTAATTTCTTCTAGCATAAATGGTATTGGAGTAAATGAATTGTTGCTCAACTATTTAATTTGTACCTGGATCAATTAATGAATCTCCATCTTCTTTAGCAATTGGTCAAATTAGAATCGTGCAATGGAAACGTGTGGAACATATTTTCCAATAATTTTTTTTGTTGAAATACTTTTTTCTTTTAGTATTTAAAATTTTATTTAAATTATTTTCTAGTTTCTATACTTTAAAATAAATATTTATAGTCCTTATTTAAAGATAAATCTTTTTAATGTTTATACTTATAATTTTTTAATCATTTTAGTTATTATTGTTAATTTTTTTTTAAAATGTTGTCTCTTTCGTTTTGACATAGAGATATTAATTTAATTTTATACATTTGATGTCAAATTCATTTTGATGGAGTTACTTTAAATTAAATTTTTCAACATTTTGTATCTTTTTTTGTATTCTTACTTGTGACATCCATTATTGAAATACCATTTTTTATCCTTACAAAATTAAAGTTCTTTACCATGTTAATACAAAATAAATAGTATTAAAAAATAAAAACTAAAAAGATTAAGAAATTATAAATATATGAAATAAAAATATTTATATTAAACTATAAAGATTAAAAAATATTAATATATTATACTGTTTGAGGACTTTATCAATATACCTTCTCTGAGACAATCCAAGAATGCCATGTGACCTATTATGGAAAATCTGAATGCCTATAACAACAGAGGCATCACCAAGGTCCTTTATATCAAGGTGGCTATTTAACATAAATTTTGTCTTAGTGAAAAGTTCAACACTGCTACTAGTAAGAAGAATATCATAAACATATAAGACAAGAATGATGAAATGACTCCCACTAGTCTTCAAGTAAATGCACTTATCTGAGGCATTTTCCTTGAAGCCAAAAGAAGTGAACACCTGATCAAATTTCAAATACCATCATATTTGATCTTCTCAATAAGAGACAAATATTGACCATTTTGAGCTTTGTCAAAAGTCATAAATTTCTACCAACTGACCTAAAAAAATCCTTAGCCTTATCATTTTCTGGAATGCTCTGTCAAATAGACTTCTCCATGGTATATTTCATCACCATTAGGCACACCCTGTTTGAGTGTTCCAATTTCTCATGAGAAGTTCTCTAGACAATAATGGATTTAGGAGTAAGAGTTGGAGGCTCTTCCTCCCTTAAAGAAAGGTCCATATTAGTAATTGTTAGATATAAATTCAAAGATTCATTCTGGTCCTCAAAATTTGTCTCATTAAATTTTTTGATCGAAGTCAATTGCATAAACAAAAAAGTCGTTATCAAAACAACAAAGAAACATTTAATATGCAATAAAAAAATTAAATGTTTCTGAATATACAACCAAAATGCCTATAATATAAAAATTCTCATTCATTATGATCTCGCCTAAGGGTCCTAAACCATAATAAATCTAATACCAATAGGGTAATTGACAAATAATTGACATAAGATAAAATTAAAAAAAAAAATTGTATCATATTACAATTCTGATGGTTATTTTAATCGCTACAACAGAATCAAATTTTTGCCGGTTTAAAACCGCCACAATCCTTAAATACTTGTTCCACATGCAACCAACTTAATTAAAATATAATTTTTTTATTATTTTTAAAAGAATAAAAAAAACTAGTGCATTGGTTGCCTTTACAAAGAGAATGAATGAGTTGTACTCTCCGATCTTCCAGCAAGAAATGTTAAATATGGTCATCCTCTAGTTCAATACAAAATAGCTTATTTTCATTAAGGTCAACACGCCCTAGGGTATGTGCGCATACAGAGATTAACAATTCCGCTCGTAAGAGTGATTAGTGTAGCTAATTACAGAATCTTAGCCTTTATTTGGATAAACTTGTTGGTAATCACTTATAAAAGAAAAATAAAAAATAAAAAGCAAAGTTGAATTAGATTATGGCTAGATAAACTTCTGCTTGAGTAGAAGTAAATAAAAAAAATAAAATAAATTGAGTTTCTTGCATAAGCTAAAATTAATTTATGCACTTATCTTTTTTAAAAGCTCTTTATATTTAACTTATTTGAAAACTAGTGCATAATTTGATTTTAGCTTATGTGATGCCTTCTTCTCCTGAATAGGTGTTTACAGATAAATTTATCTAAAGATGAACTTCAATTTTTTTTCTTAAGTCAAAAAGACTTAGACAAATTCGATGAGAGAGATTCTATTAAAACTTAAGTGCATTAATCTAGAGAGATTTAATTCATTTTGCCTTTTTATTTTCTTTTTCTTTATGGAGAAATTTATTCAAGTGAGACCTCAATGCATTGTCTAACTAATATTGCAACTAGCATAGAAACTCACTGCGGCATGCATGCGCGTAATTAGCAGAATCGGTTATGTTGTTGGAAGGGCTCAACTTGGTTCTGTTGTTTTCTTTGTGCAGATGGGAGTTAGTGATGATTTTGACAGTGTTTTCAAAGAAATGCTGGACAGTAATATATGTGCGGATAATTCTTCACTTTATGTGTGGTCTGCGAGTTTTTTTGAGTTGAAGGGAAAATTGCGCGATGCTCTCAACATCTATCATCTTGGCATTTCCAGGTCGGTGTAGTTGATATTGTAAATTGAATGTTAAGAAAATGTAATTTTTATTTTATGGGTCAATGTTTGTCAGGAATGCGGAGCCAATTGAGTGGTTGAAGAAGGCACAGACCTTATTTCTCAATAGAATTTCTGAAATACAGAATGCTGCTTCAAGTCAGAAGGCATGCATATCGGAAAAGTTCCTTACAATTAAAAGACAATAGACAATTTTTTTATACTATTATTGTTTATGGTCTCTGTCACTTGTGTCAGTTCAATTTTGAAATTTCTAATCACTAATTTGAGAATTGTTATATAATATTGGATTTCAGGTTGATAATAAAGAATCCACTAAAATGGAAAATAATGGCATTAATCCATGGGACACCTCCACCATCGATAGCCTGATGAAGAAGATACATCCTTTAATTAAGAAATTTGATGTGAGATGTTTTAATCCTATTACCTACCTGCCTTGATTTAATACATCTGACTAAGATTCAGTTCCCTTATGCTTCTTTGAATACATTTCAGGGGTACCGTTCAAGCACTAAATCATACACAGGAAAAGTGGCCTTATCAATGTTGAAGAATTCATCAAGGAATAAAGTTATAGAAATAGGTTCTACACTCTTTAGTCTTGTCATATTTATTATCTGAAATCTGAGAGTAAAACACCATTTTGGCTCTTGAAAAATTTCGAGTTAGTCACATTACTCACTGAAACATTAGAACTGTCATTTTTTCCTTGAAAGATGAAAAAAAAAATCAATTTAAGTCTTTCAGGGATCAAAATAGCGTTCCACTCAAAATCTAAATGTAGTTGTCTGACTGCTTTCCAGCTTTATGCATATGTAAGATCAACATGAAGAGTTCATTTTTATGTTAATCACTTTCCTCATACGCAGATTCCAATTTATTTTACTAACAGTACTATTTCTTGTTTGTCCTTAACATGACATTAAAGGTGGAATGAAGTACCATATCAAGGGCTGTGCTGGACAGGGTGGGTTTGCCCAAGTATATAAGGCAACTGTCGACAGTGATCCTGACAATGTTGTTGCACTAAAGGTGATGATGGCCTTTCAAATTATTTTTCTTTGAAATGTAGACCTATTATCTCATTAGATTGTATTTTGATCCTTAAATGGCAGATACAAAATCCAGCATTCCCTTGGGAATTTTACATGTATCGTCAACTTGATCAGCGCATCTTAGATAGAGAGGTATGCTGTTATCAATTATACTATCAACCTGCTGTTTCTATGAGCATGTGCTTATTCTGATTTCTGCGTTTAACTTTATCAGAGGTCAAGTTATGGTTTCGCTCAACAAATGCATCTCTATTCTGACTGTAGTATACTCATCTGTGACTATTTAGCTAATGGGACATTACAGGTCAGTTATTTTATTTCTGTTGATTTCCCTTGCTATCTTCAGTATTCTATGGTATTAATCTTCAACTGAAAATACTGTGCAGGATGTCATTAACTCATATGTGGTCATAGGAAAATCCATGGAAGAATTGTTGTGTATTTATTACACTATAGAAATGTTACACATGGTTGAAACTTTGCATGATGTTGGCTTGATTCATGGTGATTTCAAGCCTGATAATCTGCTAATGCGCTATGCTATGTAAGCTTCTCTCGCAACTTGCATTTCATGCTCATGTCTCACTTATTTTAACAAATTTCATGCTTGTACAATTAGAATTCTAATACTTCAAAACTTTCCCTTTCTTTCAAGTTATCCATTTGTCCCTTTCCTTCATTCCTTGGTTTGTTTGTATCTCGCAATACGTAATTGTAAAGTTGTTTCCGCATTCTTAATTTATGAGGGTATTGCTAATGTAGTAATGTATCTGTAGTAAAGATATTTTCAACCCATTATTTGCGTCCTTCTAGTTATTTCATACTCCTGTATCTAAGGATGTGACGTTTACAAAGACCCTCTGTATCTATCAAAGCATCATTTGCTGGAATGAAAATTAAAAGCATCAACAATATAAATCATATAAAATGCCTTGCCATGTTTAATGACAGAACCTGCTTGCAAATGCTTGAAATATTTTTTATTTAATGAGCGTTGTATGATGTGCAATGCATGCTATAACAGTCATGTAATGTGTCAAGTTGCTTACATGATTTGTATTTGTGAATATTGCTAATTACATTCCTCGCTATTTTTCAGGGGTGACCTTACAGAAGATGGGTTCTTGGACCGGAGTGGTTCTTGGTGTGATCAGGTCAGTTTTTCTCCGGATGATACAATAAGATTTTTTTGTTGGTTTCATTAATAGACAGTGCTTATTGTTTTATCTTGCAGGGTCTTTGCCTTGTTGACTGGGGAAGGGGGATCGATCTGCATCTCTTTCCAGATCACACACTATTTAAGGGAGATTGCAGAACTTCTGGTTTTCGCTGCATTGAGATGCTAGAGGATAAGCCGTGGAAATTTCAGGCAAGTCATTTCTTAAAATACATTGCAAAGTACAAATGCGATGGAATTCATTATTTACTGGCATTTGAGTTTCCCTTCACTATCACCTGTAACAAGTAGATGCATATGGCATTTGTGCTATTGTCCATATGATGTTGCATAACTCCTATATGGAAATCGTCAAAAAAGAACAATCTGATGGGAGCTACGTGTATCTTCCCAGACTACCCTTTAAACGGAATATTCTTAATGTAAAATGCAATTGTTTCTTTTGTTCAGCACTGCGACTAGTTTTAAAAAGATTGTTATATGGAAATTTTCTTTTTCCAGTTCCTGGTTACTAAAGTCAGTTTGGAAACTTTAATGCCACAACGGAAGTGCTTTTTACCCTTTTATTATCAACTTTCCTTTTCGTTCTGATATTTTGCTTGTTGAATTGAATCAAACAGTTACTGGAACATTGAGCTCTGGAAGACTTTGTTCACTAAGATGCTAAACCAATACCCCCACGATGATGATAGGAGGTTGCTGCAGGATTTGAAGAAGTCCTTCCAGGACTACATGGGCTCCAATCCGCAGCTTATAAAGAAACTGAAGGAGTTACTCTCAAAGCAAAGGGCTTCCTTATGTTCTGCTTAATGTTTTAAGATCATTACACCTCCACTTTTGTTTTAACCATCTAGCGGCTACTAAGAACCTACTATATTCTTGTGATGAAGGAAGTAAAATAAACAAATGCACGATGCAAGCAATCAGGGACAGATTTAGAAGGTGAACTTCCTTTGTTTTATTTGTTTAGTTTTGTAGGACATGCTCTTTAGTGAGTTAAGATCTTAATGCACTTCAAATTACACTCTTTATTTGTTTAGCCTGCATTATCACCTGTAATTCAAACCTTTTCTTTTTGTCTTCTGTAGCTAGAGTATGGTCAGAAATTTGACCAATTTAAGTAATGATATGTACATACATGTAGAGTGTTTTAAGAAGATTGACAGTCGTATAAGCCGTTATGTTTATTGTCTAGGGCGTGTTTCATGTACAAATCATCTATGAAGTTCCGAGTTCTTTGAAATCTATATATTTAGTTGAGTTCTGTGATACTTGGTTTTCCATTATAGGTATGCCGTGCTGCTAGATCGAAGTTACATAATATATTACTGGACAGACTTTTATACTTTCTTGCACCACGTCCTATTTTTTTTTTTACGTTTTTGAGTGTCCACGTGGCTGAAATTATTCATTTTGGGAAATTGTTTTTTAAATGATTTATTTCCAAATTTTTTTAACTTTTTTAATTTCTTTTGGTCAAAATGCCCTTTAACTAAACCAAAGTGAAAACCAAAAGTACTTATACTCGGTGCCTGAATTATGGAGAACTTACACAGTGTCTCTCTCTAACTTGTTTTTATTGTTCCGTCTCCTCTCTCCGTCTTTGAAGTTTCTTGGTCTGTGCTGTAACATCATGAAGTTCGATGAGGAAACGCCGATAACCCCTGCAGAACAGCACTACCCAAACACACAGGTACTTTGCGATTGCTTTGCTCACGTTCATATTCTCTGCGATTGAAACATAATTTTCTCTAATGCTTGCTGATACTGCCTCACAAGACACCCAATTTTGTAAGTAATGAAAGCCTATGGCCCAATCATACTACCTGTTTATTATAACATCTTAGTAAATTCATTACTCTATGAAGCTTTTTTTTTTTAGTCATTGAAACAGGACCAATTTTACTGATTTCTATTCCAAGAAACTATCTTTAATAAGTCAGTAATATACCTTCTAAATCTTCAAGATTTAGAAAGAAAGTAACCCAAATCTTCAAGATTTTAAGACAAAAGAAAAGAAAAGAAAAGAACTATATCTGATCGGGTTTTTCTTGCTTTTGCCAGGCACCTACTAAAAATGTTTACGTGAATACCCTGCCGTCAAGCTTCTTCGAAGTTTTTCCTTTCATATGGAGAAGTATATTGAGCATTCCTCCCCATATTCATTGGATAATGATTGGGTTATGTTTTGCTTTTCTTAAAGTTCAGGCGGATAAATTAATTGCTCAGTTCGGTCTTGACATTGGGAAACACTGGATCAACACTGCTGAACTTGGATAAAATATATGATAAATTCATTCTGGAAATTATTGATGCGACTTCCATAATAGTTTACTATACGCTGATTTGGTTGCTAGTTGGTTCACTAGATCTTATATATCAGATTATTGTTTTGCTGAAGTTAATTTTTGGACCATTGTATTACATTCCATCTTTGGCAGCCAAAGCATCCGGGCTTAGTGTGAGCTGTGGCTTCTTCAACCTTCCTCTGATTTGGTTTATAACATTAGCAGTTATGGTCCTATCCCTCGTCATTAATTTCCTTGTAACGTTGCTCATCTATTTTAACAAGTATTGTACGTGTGCGTGTGCAAGTGCAGGGAGACCCAAAATGCCTAAAATGGAAGAAGCTGGACCTAAATTGGAGGAACCTCACGATATGGAACTTTTTCCTATTACTGTTAATGTAGAGTTATAGTTTAATTATTGTTTAAGATTATTTTTCGAATTAGTCCAGGTTTATATTTAACAAACTTAATTTTAAGTTTGTTAAATTTGGAAGAACCTCAAGATATGAAAATTTTTCCACATTACTGTTAATGAAGGATTCATTCTTGTTGGTCTTGAACAACGTGAGAGAAGACTGCTTTCTCCCTAGTAGAAGGTGAAAAGATAAAAGACAAAAAATGTATTTCTCCCTATAAGTAGAGACCAATGACCTTTCAACGGGCTACTGAATAGTCCAACCCATCATGGACCATTCATCAGAAGCGCAATATACATTACTCATAAATTAATAACAATGTGCAATATAATTGATATTAGTGTTAGAAAAGAATGACACAATCCAAGAGGGGGGTAAATTGGATTCTATGACCCTTTAAAAATTTCAGAGTATTTAGGATCTTTATTTCACTAAAACTTTTCTAAGACTGAATTTTCAATGAAGTTTCTTTAAAGACTTGTTATAGAAGAATGAATTTTATATGCTTTCTTGATTACAAAATAATGAGGTTCAAATGTAATGCTTTAATTCAGTTTAAACCAACAATATTCATGAACACATGCTAATCAAGAATCATCTTCTTTAATGTACAATCAAGATATTACTCAAAGTAAAAGATAAGGGTAGAAGAAGATTACACAAGTCTTTTATCCTGGTTCAGCCACTCCTCATGTGACCTACATCCAGTCCTTAATCAGAACCTGATCAAGATTTGTTCCACTATCTCAATGAAGAAGGTTTACAAGCATACCACACATGCATATACTTCAACACTAAAGATAACCACTTTCTTGACCCCAAGAAAGCACTCCTTGTAGAAACCCACTACAAGAATCCTTACCACTTGAGAAACCCTTCTCAAGATTTTACAAGTATTCACAAAGAATTAAGGAACGAATTCACCTAGAATTCAGAAGCAAATCTTAATCTTCCCCTTTCAAGAATGTGATGATGATGATGATCATTTCTCAAAGTTTTTCACAAACGTTTTTCTTCTTGGATTCACAAAGAAAACTCTTCAAGATTGTCACAAAGACTCCACAAAAACGCTTTTCTAAATTTGATTCTCAATTCTAACTCTGTTCTGAAGTTTCAAAAAGTTCAAACTATTTATAAAAGTTTCAGACCTAGATAATCGATTATTTTAAAGAATAATCGATTATTTTGTTCTTCAGGTTTTCTGGAAACCAACCAAGAACAATATAATTGATTATTTTGCTGGATAATCGATTATTCCAGAGACTTATTTATGGGATAATCGATTATTTTGCAAATAATCGATTATTGCAGCAAGGCCTCCCATTTTGCCTGTTGCTGGAATAATCGATTATATTTAATGATAATCGATTATTTTGAGTTAGTTTTCAAAACTTCGTTTTAAGTCTCAAAATAACTTTTTAGTCCTTTTAACTCATCATCATACACTATCTAATCAGTTTAGATATAGATTTAGCTTATGCACACAACACACACAACAAATAAATTCATTCAAAACAATTTATATACTAATCCCTATTACATAGCACTTTCTTTGACTTTGTTTTTGTCTTCTAAGTTGTTGTTGTCCTTGACACGCATTTTGTGATCATCAAAACTCTTTTAAGCTTCAGAGATAATCTTGATCTCATCATGTTCAGGCTCCCCTAAGCTCAAAAATTAGCATATAAATATAATTTATTAATTGTTAATCCATAATAATAATAAAATAAAGAATAATTATATAAATATAACATTCTCCCACTTGAATAACATTAATCAATAAATTAAATATACCAATTACAACACGGGCACATATATCAATTAACAATATAAGAAATATAAACATGAACCACAAAGATAGTATCTGATAGGGATACATACCTTATGCTTATATTTCATAAATAATGGATAATGAAAAACATAATAAATATGTGATCCCAAACATGGTCTAAGCAATTTTATATGCTAAAAGAGATGTAATAAAAATGACGTCATTGATAAATTTACATCTCATGAAAACCATAATAATAAAAATGTAAATTTTAGACTCCCACTAACCTAATACATCAAAAAAACTTAACCACACTCATATGAGTTACATGATTTTGAAAAACTCCAATAGCTAAACATTTAGTCAATGAATCTGCTAACATATTTTCTATAACAATATGCTCAATTCGAGTATAAAAATCCAAAACTTTATCTCTAATAAACAAAATTTTTATATCAAAATGTTTTGAATGAGTAGAACTTCTGTTGTTTTGAAAGAAATGCATAGCAGTAATATTGACGCAATATGTCACAAGTGGCCTAGAAATACTTTCAACAATATGAAAGCTAAAAATCAAATTTTTAAGCCACACAGTTTGACAAGTAACCTCATAACAAGAGACATACTCTGCCTCCATGGTAGAAGTAGTTGTAAGAGCGTGTTTAACACTCTTCCAAGAAATAACTCCTCTTGCCATCATAAAAAAATTGTAAGTAGATTTTTGGTCGTTAGGGCAACAAGCAAAAATCAGAATCAGAATAAAAAATGAGCTGAAGTTGATCAGAATTCTTATAGGTTAACATATGATCCTTGGTTCCGTGCAAATATCTAAAGACCTTTTTAACGGCTTTCCAATGACCCAAACCTGGGTCGCTCGAGTATTTCCCTAAAGCATTAACAACAAAAGCAATATCGGGACGAGTACAAACTTGAGCATACATCAAACTACTAACAGCGAAAGCTTATGGGACCGTTTCCATTTCAACTCTATCATTATCATTTTGAGGACATTGAGATTTAGAGAGTTTGTCACCTTTTTGAACAGGTGCAACACATGAGGAGCAAAATTGCATGTTAAATATGGACTAAAAGTATGTATTTTAAATTATAGAGACTAAAAGATAAAGTATGTGAAACTATGAAAATTAAAAATATATTTTAACCTAATTTTTTGTTTTAATTATATATGTTAGTCAAGTAGCCTCGTGTAACTTAAGAGGGGGGTGAATTAAGTTATCTAATTTTTATTCTCTTTATTAGTTTTTCTAACTTTTTTCTTATAAAATCAATATCTTAAACAATTTGTATGTAATGATTCAAAAACTTCACAACAAAATTAAAAGTATAGGGATAGAGAATTGCAAACTTGATTTTATACTGGTTCGGCCAACCTTGCCTATATCCAGTCCTCAAGTCACCCACTTGAGATTTTTCACTATGCTTGTAACCTTTACAAGACTCAAATTCTCCAACACCTAGGAATTCTCTTTCCTCGTGTTGAGAATCACAGACCACCAAGGAGAACAACAATTTCCCCTTTACAGATCAATAGAAAAGATGAATGAAGTATAACAACTCTCTTTGAAGAGCGGATTTTACACTTGTTGATCTTAGTAGAACTCTTTAGATAATTTGCAAATGATTTTTGGCCAAGTGATTGTAAAGATAGTTTTTCACAATTGAGTTCGTAACCTTTGTCTGAAAAATTATTAGTATTTATAGATGATTGTTTCATAGGTCATAACTTTTCATGAAGAGTTGTGACTTTCTAAAATTTTCCAGAAAAATAGGCTCTGGTAATCGATTACAAGACTTGGTAATCGATTTCAACGGTTTAGTTTCAAAATGATTGGAACGTTGTAAAGTTTAAATTCAAATTTTGAAATTTTCATCTTCTGGTAATCGATTACAGGGAATGGGTAATCGATTACCAGAGCACGTTTAAAGAGTGACTTTGAACATATGAGATTCATCCTTTGGTAATCGATTACATGTAATGGTAATCGATTACCAGACTCTTAAAAACAATAATTGCCTTATTAAAACTTAAAATATTGAAAACCTTTATTTTCAAAACCTTATTAATATAAATCATATTTGGGTTTTCTTTGAAATTCTTTATTTTAAATGGCCAAGAACTTTATGCAATATTTCTAAAGATTTCTTTTTTACATATTAAGCTAGGTTGACAAGACTTATCTAAAATATTTTGAGATTTTTGTTTCTTGGTCACCTTACTTTAACTTGACCTCTTGTTTTCTTTAACTTCTTTGGCATCATCAAAATCCTTTAGATACGTTCTTCCACATTCTCCCCCTTTTTGATGATGACAACATACTGTAGATGGAAAGAAACATAAAATAGTGTATATCGATCACTCCCCCTTAGTCTCCCCCTTAATAAATCATTGTTTGATGTTAATTTTTATATTGTAAAAATTTGACTTTAAATAGACAGTTGTAATGATCAGATTAAATTGTTCAATTCAAAATATCTAATATTTGATCAGGACCCTTCTTTCCTTTTCTCTCCCCCTTTGCACTACAAGAAAATTGCCGTATAGTGACACACATTCTATAGTGATATAATAAGTGTCACTAAAAACTACTTTTACCTACACAATAAATATAATATATGTTGGTATATTGTTAAAAAGTGTAGGTATAAGCTATAGTGAGACTTAAAATATGTTGTTAAATCTCATTCAAAATCAACATTAAAATTGTGTGTAGCTATATGCCAAATAGATATATACCTACATATATTATACTTATAGTGACACTTTTTGTATGTCACTATATGTAACATTTATTGTAGTGTTGGCAACATCAAAAGGAATGAGACAATATATAAAAAAATTTTAATAAGATAAACAAACACCATTCAGAAACAAAAGTAAAATATGTCCTATGAGCAAAATAGTCAGAGTCAAGCGAGCAAAATTAACCTAAAACATACTAATCAAAGATCCAGAAATTGACTAAAAAATAGTCCAAAACATAAGATAAACTAAAATAGCAAATAACAGAATCAGAGTCAACTAGCTACTCGGAAGGGCGTCTAAGAGATTTTACTTCCTCCTCAAGACGAGTCATGCGAGTGTCAAGAGAATCAAAACGTTCACCAACATAGAACCGGAGATCTCTAATTTCATTGAGAACATCCGAGAGAAGTGCTGATGAAGGATCTTGAGGAGGTGGTGACGGAGTTCGATCGTCAGTGTCTACTGCTTGAAAATCCTGCTTCTTGACCCAGGTGTTGTCCAGTGTTTTCTTGTACCCAAAGGAAGCAATTACATTTGCCCCAATCTCAAAGACCCTCTTAACTGGAACCCAGGTTTCATCTACCAGAGAAACTTTAAAATGTTCCAAAATAGTAGTTACAAAATGTGGGTATGGAAGAGAAGCATTAACCCACAAGGCCTTCTTCATTCGACTCCTAATCAGATGAGCCCAGCTAAATTCCCGGCCAGTGATTAGAGCCCATATCAAAATTAAGTCCTCCTCTGAAGCCTGGGCAAGGTTAGTCGTGCGGGGAAGCAGTACCCGAACAATTATGTAATGCATGATTCTATAATCAAATTTCATTGAGCCAGCCAATAATCTTCCAGTCATGTCAGCGTTATCTACACAAATCATACTTCGGGCATTGGGATGGGAATATTCTGGTTTCCATGTATCCGGAATGGTTCCCTCAAACAGAGTACCCTGATCTTTTAATTTTGATAAATCTCCAAACAGAGACTGATTTATCACTATTGGAATTTTTTTAACCTCAGTGTAAAGAACTCCATTCCTGATTTCCAAATTGCTGTAAAAGACCCTGACTAATTCTGGATAAACAGGGTTCTTCATAGACATAAAATCCACCAACCCAGAATTTTAAAAAATAGTATAACACTCAAATGATTCTTCCTCAAAAAAATCAACACTAATATACTTGGGATCAACAATATTTCGCTCAGAAAATAACTGGTAGTACCTATCTCGTTGTTCGTCTGAGGAGAACAGAGCGAGAGCACGTCCAGTATATGGAATTTGATTCGCAGGAGCGTTGTCGGAGGGAGGCTGTTGATGGCGGCCGGCAGTGGTTGAACGTGAAGAACCCTTACGACGTTTTGATGATTCCGCCATTTGAGTGATTATTTTGTAAAATCGAATCGGTAGAATTGAAGAGAATTGAAAATGAAGAAGAATGGAACAAACGGGGTTCGATTTGGTTAAGAATTGAGGAAGATATGGGGATTTAAAGAGGTTAGGGCGCGGAGGCTATGGAGGTTATTTCGTGAGGAAGAAGACGAACTGCACTCCTTTAAGTGCAGAGGAGTCGTGTAATCGATTACATGAATATGGTAATCGATTACACCTTTTTGAGATTCTGTGCATTTTGGCACTGGTAATCGATTACATTCCATGGTAATCGATTACACTTTTACCCAGATAAGTGAAGTTCGCACTGGTAATCGATTACACTACTCTGTAATCGATTACATATACCAGAACAAGCAGACACGCACTGGTAATCGATTACATGACCATGGTAATCAATTACACTGATTAAAAATTTAATCATTTCCTCTGGTAATCGATTACTTAAACCTGTAATCGATTACAAAAATGAAAAATGTGCCTTTTTTGCTATAGAATCAAAAAATAATGTGAGAAAAGTCTAGAATCCCCAATTCTTGTCTAATTGAAAAGAAGTTTTCTTTTGGTAAGGGCTTTGTGAATATATCAGCTAATTGATTCTTTGTTTCAACAAATTCTAGAACACAATCTCCTTTTTGAACATGATCCCTAAGAAAATGATGGCGTATCTCAATATGCTTTGTTCTAGAATGAAGAACTGGATTTTTAGAGAGATTGATAGCACTAGTATTATCACACTTAATTGGAATATGATCTAATGATAAACCATAATCAGATAGTTGTTGTTTCATCCATAGTATTTGTGCACAACAACTTCCAGCAGCAATATATTTTGCTTCAGCAGTAGATAAAGCAACACTATTTTGCTTTTTACTATGCCATGATACTAAAGCTGATCCAATAAAATGGCATGTTCCACTAGTACTCTTTCTATCAGTTTTACACCAGCAAAATCAGAATCGGATTAACCTACTAGATTGAAAGACATGTTTTTAGGATACCATAGACCTAGATTTTGGGTTCCTAATAGATATCTCATAATTCTTTTAACAACACTCAAATGAGATTCTTTAGGGTTAGATTGGTATCTAGCACATAAATAAACACTGAACATAATATCAGGTCTACTTGCAGATAAGTATAAGAGAGATCCAATCATACCTCTATATTTCTTGACATCTATGGATTTTCCCACTTCATCTTTGTCAAGGTAGCAAGTAGTGCTCATTGGTGTTGCCATTGATTTATCATTCTCCATTCCAAACCTTTTGAGCAATTCTTTACAATATTTGCTTTGATTAATAAAAATTCCATTTTTGGTTTGCCTTATTTGAAGTCCAAGGAAAAAATTTAGTTCTCCCATCATGGACTTTTCAAATTCACTTTGCATATCATTTGAAAATTCCTTGCACAAATAGTCATTAGTAGCTCCAAAAATAATATCATCAACGTAGATTTGCACTAAAAGGATGTCATTAGTTTTTCTTTTGATAAAGAGTGTAGTATCAACTTTTCCCCTTGTAAATTCTTTTTCTAAAAGAAATTTACTAAGTTTTTCATACCATGCTCTAGGAGCTTGTTTTAATCCATAAAGAGCCTTTTTCAATTTAAAGACATGGTTTGGAAATTCTGAGTTCTCAAAATCGGGGGGTTGTTCTACATAAACTTCTTCTTGAATAAAACCATTTAGAAAAGCACTTTTAACATCCATTTGGTATAATTTGAAGTCCATTATTGATGCATAGGCAAGTAACATCCTAATGGCTTCTAGTCTTGCTACTGGTGCATATGTTTCTTCATAATCTATTCCTTCTTCTTGATTATAACCTTTAGCAACTAATCTAGCTTTATTTCTTATGACTAGACCATGTTCATCAAGTTTGTTTCTAAAAATCCATTTTGTTCCTATAATGGGATGATTAGTGGGTCTATTTACCAAATCCCATACTTGATTTCTCTCAAATTGATTTAATTCTTCTTGCATAGCATTAATTCGATGTTCATCATTTAAAGCTTCATCAATATTTTTCACTTCTATTTCAGAAACAAAAGACATATTGTTGCATGCTTCTTTTAGAGAGTTTCTAGTAATTACCCCTTTTGTTATATCTCCAATGATATTTTCAAGAGGATGATTTCTTGAGATTCTCCACTCTCTTTCAGAATTGATGTTTGTTTGACCTTCTTGGATTGTTGAATCCTCTTTTTCTTTATCTTTGTCATCCTTGTGAGTTTGCTCATTAAGATGAGTATCTTCAAAGCTTTCTACAATTTCATCAAAAACATCTCTTCTTGGACAGACAAGGTTAGTTTCATCAAATACAACATGTACTGATTCCTCAATAGTCATAGTTCTTTTGTTGTATATTCTAAATGATTTACTATTTAGAGAGTATCCAAGAAATATCCCCTCATCAGATTTAGCATCAAATTTTCCTAAGTTATCTTTTCCATTATTAACTACAAAACATTTGCATCAAAAAATGTGAAGATGTGAAATATTAGGTTTTCTTCCATTGAATAACTCATAAGGAGTTTTCTTAAGAATAGGTCTAATCAAGGCTCTATTCATAGTATAGCATGCAGTGTTGACAGCTTCTGCCCAAAAATATTTGGGGGGTTTTGAATCATTAAGCATTGTTCTTGCTAATTCTTCTAATGATCTATTCTTTCTTTCTACTACTCCATTTTGTTGTGGAGTTCTAGGTGCAGAAAAGTTATGTTCAATTCCATTTTCTTCACAAAATAAATCAAAATCTTTATTTTCAAACTCTTTTCCATGATCACTTCTAATGGAGACAATCTTAAGGTTTTTCTTATTTTGAATTAGTTTAGCAAATTTTCTAAAGACACCAAATGTATCACTTTTATTAGCAAGAAACAAGGTCCAAGTGTACCTAGAGAAATCATCTACTAAGACTAGACCATAGTAACTTCCTCCAAAGCTCATAGTTCTAGAAGGTCCAAACAAGTCCATATGCAAGAGTTCTAAGGGTCTTGTGGTTGTAACTATATTCTTTGGTTTGAAAGATACTTTCACTTGTTTTCCTTTTTGGCATGCATCACATAATTTATTTTTCTCAAATTTAATTTTTGGTAATCCTATTACTAAATCTTTAGAGATTAATTTATTTAAGTGTTCCATATTTATGTGAGCAATTCTTTTATGCCATAACCAAGATTCATCATTTTTACTCATGAGGCATTGAGAATGTTTAGGATTATTTTCTATTTTAATTTTATATACATTGTTAATTCTAAATCCCACTATCTTGACTTGTTTATCATTTTTGTGTTCTATTAGACATTTTTGTGAATCAAAGGATACTGAAAAATCTTTATCACAAAGTTGGCTAACACTTAATAGACTATGTTTAAGACCATCTACAAGTAAAACATTTTCTATGGAGGTTGAGAAATTTGTACCAATTTTTCCAATGCCAAGTATTTTTTCTCTGTTGTTGTCTCCATAGGTTACATGTCCACTTCTCTTAGGAGTGAAGTCAATAAATTTTGAAGCATCTCCTGTCATGTGCTTGGAACATCCACTATCAATGTACCAAGTTTGGTTGCTAGAATCCTTCAAGACAAAGAAGGAGTTGATTTAGGTACCCAAGTTTTCTTTGGGTCCTTAATGTTAATATTAACAAAAGAACCTTTTGGAATCCACACCAAATTCTTGAGATTGTTAAAATTCTTTCTAATATAGCAATTTGAAGAATTATGACCTTGCTTCCCACAATAAAAACATGTTATTAAAGGAAAACTAGTAACTTGTGTGGGAACAAAGAAATTTTTGTTCTTCTTTTGTTGTTTTTGAGGATTATATCCTAATCCTGTCTTATCAAACATACATTTTTGCTTTCCTAATATTATATCTAAATTATTTCTTCCATTTGAAAATTTTGCAAGAGTGTTTCTTAAATTACTAATTTCTTCCTTAAATTTATTGCAAGTTAAACATGGATGATTTGCTTTATTAGTATCTAACTTAATTTTAATTTCATGTTTTTCATTTTTAGAGTTAATCATCTTAATTTCAGTTTTGAGATTATCTAATTCATTATTTAATGTTGAAATCTCATTTTCTAATTTTGAAATTGTTTTCTTATAAGATGATACTAATTTAGCAAGTTTAAATGATTCTTTATGTAAATCATTGAATGCATCTTGAAGTTCATCAAATGAGATTGAGATTTCATTGTTAGAAGATGTTACCTCTTCTTCGCTTTCGTAGTCATTGGCCATAAGTCCCAAATTTACAACTTCATTTTCAGAGTCACTTGTAGAATCTGTGTCGTTTTCTTCCCAAGTGATATAGGCTTTCTTCCCCTTCTTTTCTTTGAAACTTTTCTTATTAGATTTCTCCATCCTTCTTTTATAGATTGGACATTCTAATATCAAATGTCCTGGTTGATTACATTCATAGCATTTTGGGGTTGAAGAAGAGTCTTCTCCTTTTCTTTTATTGTTGAAGTTGATTCTATTTCGGTTTCCTTTGTTTCTAAGGAATTTGTTGAATCTCTTTATAAAGAGACTGAAATCCTCATCATCCTCTAAACCATCTTCCACAATATTTTCTTCTTTCTCATCTTCTTGTTGAATGGATGATGATGTTTTGAGTGCTATCCCTTTCTTTCTTTTATCACTTTCCTCATTTTGATTCAGTCTCATTAATTCCATTTCATGTTCTTGGAGTTTTCCGAACAATGAGGCAAGAGGCATGGTTGTCAGATCTTTTGATTCAGCAATTGCAGTCACTTTTGGTTGCCATTCCCTACTCAAACATCTCAAAACTTTGTTAACAAGATCTTCATTAGGAAACACTTTTCCTAGAGATATGCAAGATGATTAATTATATGCGTAAATCTCTTTTGCATGTCTTGTATGCTTTCATTTTGATTCATTCTAAATAATTCATATTCATGAGTGAGAGTGTTTATCCTAGATCTTTTCACATCATTAGTGCCTTCATGTGTTACTTCAAGTGTATCCCACATTTCTTTAGCACTCTTACAATTTGAAATTCTAAAATATTCATCAATTCCTAAAGCAGAAGTGATTATATTTTTGGCTTTTAAGTTATATTGAACCTTTCTTCTATCATCTTCACTCCATTGATCTTTGGGCAAATTTTTTATTTCATGACCAACTACAATAGTGGGAATGAAATGACCAATTTCAATAGCATCCCATATGTTTAAGTCTATGGCTTCTATAAAAATTTGCATCCTAGATTTCCAATAATGATACCCTACCCCATTGAATATAGGAGGTCTATTAATAGAGTTTCCTTCGGGAAATAACAAATTTGATGAGGCCATTTCAAATCTTGAAGCTTTTAAGCCTTATACAAGAAATCTGCTCTTGATACCACTTGTTAGTCAAGTAGCCTCGTGTAACTTAAGAGGGGGGGGGGGGTGAATTAAGTTATCTAATTTTTCTTCTCTTTATTAGTTTTTCTAACTTTTTTCTTATAAAATCAATATCTTAAACAATTTGTACGTAATGATTCAAAAACTTCACAATAAAATTAAAAGTATAGGGATAAAGAATTGCAAACTTGATTTTATACTGGTTCGGCCAACCTTGCCTACATCCAGTCCTCAAGTCACCCACTTGAGATTTTTCACTATGCTTGTAACCTTTACAAGACTCAAATTCTCCAACACCTAGGAATTCTCTTTCCTCGTGTTGAGAATCACAGACCACCAAGGAGAACAACAATTTCCCCTTTACAGATCAATAGAAAAGATGAATGAAGTATAACAACTCTCTTTGAAGAACGGATTTTACACTTGTTGATCTTAGTAGAACTCTTTAGATAATTTGCAAATGATTTTTGGCCAAGTGATTGTAAAGATAGTTTTTCACAATTGAGTTCGTAACCTTTGTCTGAAAAATTATTAGTATTTATAGATGATTGTTTCATAGGTCATAACTTTTCATGAAGAGTTGTGACTTTCTAAAATTTTCCAGAAAAATAGGCTCTGGTAATCGATTACAAGACTTGGTAATCGATTTCAACGGTTTAGTTTCAAAATGATTGGAACGTTGTAAAGTTTAAATTCAAATTTTGAAATTTCCATCTTCTGGTAATCGATTACAGGGAATGGGTAATCGATTACCAGAGCACGTTTAAAGAGTGACTTTGAACATATGAGATTCATCCTTTGGTAATCGATTACATGTAATGGTAATCGATTACCAGACTCTTAAAAACAATAATTGCCTTATTAAAACTTAAAATATTGAAAACCTTTATTTTCAAAACCTTATTAATATAAATCATATTTGGGTTTTCTTTGAAATTCTTTATTTTAAATGGCCAAGAACTTTATGCAATATTTCTAAAGATTTCTTTTTACATATTAAACTAGGTTGACAAGACTTATCTAAAATATTTTGAGATTTTTGTTTCTTGGTCACCTTACTTTAACTTGACCTCTTGTTTTCTTTAACTTCTTTGGCATCATCAAAATCCTTTAGATACGTTCTTCCACGATATACAATTAACTTCAGCTCATAAAATTTGTTTCTAAATCGTTATATACAGTAAAATACTTGCTAACAATTAATATGTTTTAGATCGATTACATATTTCAAAACTATTAGTTTGTCTTCGGATTAGATACTGGCAAAATCTAAATAAAAGATTGATAGTGTTAGGTATATGGAGACAAAGAATACAGATGCATATATATTTTATTTATTTTAGTATGATACTAGACACTTGATTTCCTTTAGAACGTAGGTTTAGACTCATTAATTCAACTTCAAAACCTCTCATGACTTTAATTGAATTTCAAAAACTCTCATGAGGTAAAGGATATATCTCATATTTATAATTATTTTGTTTATATATCATTAATTAATTGATATGAGATTTTTTACACTTCTCACATTAATGATTAAATACTTTGTTTTTAAAATTTGTAAGATTGAATACACACAAATAGTTAATTAATGACTCAAAAAATAATTTATAAGCTTAACAATTTAGAGCAAATATCATCTTAAAATTTGTGTCTGTGTGTAATTTAATCCTAAAAACTAGTTTATAATTATGAGTACAAAATTATCTTCACTCATATATTATTTTAGTTATACTACTAATTGATACAAAATTTTCTATACTCTTGTTAGATAATTACACATATATACTTACACCTCAATCTTATTAGGCAATAAGCACAAACTTACATCCAAATACACACAAATTTACCGAGTGTTATGTTAACATTGATAAAAAAAAATGCTAGCTAAATTAAGATGTTTGAATTTAGAGGATTAATACATGATCATAAACAATCATAATAATATTTATAGAAAAATGTATAAGTGGAATTTTAATTAGATGGCTTACCTCTAAGAAAAATATGAGTTTTTCTTTTAAACCATTCACTATTTTTACTAATTTGTTGGCATTTAAACATATAATTTGGCATAAGTTTTAATAATTAAAAATTATATGGACTAAAAAGGAAAATGAATGAATTTATAGAGACCATAAAGATATTTTTAAAAGTTCATGTTGGAAATTAAATGCTATATTGGAATAGTTTTTGCCACGTTATTATAACACAAACAACATTAATAAAAAAATAAATGGCATGGAATAGAATGGAATAAAAAAAGAGAGTATATATATATAAAACTAAAACGGGTATTTTAAACTATAAATATTAAAAAGAAAAGTAAAATGAAATTTATATTTTAATATCTTTATGTATTTTTGTTATATATATATATATATATATATATATATATATATTAATTTACTAACATAAAAGATAAGTTCATTTCGTGATTCTATCATTGGTGTGAATCAAAAAGTTTTCACACATACTAAAATTAAACATATTTTTATTTATTAAATAGATCATTTTCATAATTTTTATATAAAACCTCTAAACATTATCTCAATGTAATGTTAGCGATGTTGATGCACATATATGTGCTTAAGATTTTAGTTCAATTTGTTGAACGTCCTAGGCTATTTAAAGAGATCCCTTTTTTTTGGATATTTTTACTTAAAAAATCTTTTAACGATAAAGGTAAATTTTTTTTGGTAAATCTTTATTAACCCTCAATTTGACAGCTAAAATTCTGAATTAAATTAGATATTATTAAACTTTGATTAACTTTCAGCATGTTATTAATTCTCTATTCAATAATCATGGAATATCATCCTTTATATACCATTTTTTCCGATAAAAAAAACAACGTTCAAGCTTCTTATAGTCAATTTATACATCACTTTGAAGTGAGTATAAAATTAATATACTCATATATTGACCTTGCGTCAAAACTCTCTGAAACATTTGGACCTTGTGTACTTGAGTTTTGACCAAATGTTGATTACTAACAGTAATATTGTGTCAGTCCAATTCACAACAGTAATATTATTTTATTTCAACAATCCATGCAACAAATATAAATATTAAAAATAAAAAAAATTATCCTTTTATTTTTCTTTTTCTTTCAAAACTTAATTTCTAAACATATTATTGAAGTACTGCACTTCAATTTTGTTGATTTTCAAGATAAATTTTTTAGGCATACCATAAGCTCCAATCCTTGTAGGTTACACTTTTCTTATATATATATATATATATATTTATTTATTTGGTCACTCTTTTAACAATTTTTTATTTAAATTTTTAAAATAATATTGATTACAAGCATTACATTTTAATTACATATTTATCTCCATTTAATATTAAATATTTTTATTTATTATAAATAAAAGAAACTAAGAAGTCATAAATAATTTTAATAAAATAAAGTTTAATTTTCATGTATAGTCTTCAATGAATACAAAATTACACATAACTTTTCCCATATTGAAAAGGTAAAAAACTTACCATTCATGTCAATTTATAATCAAATGAAAATGTAAAAACTCTTTATACTACAAGGTATAGAATATTTTCTCACATAAATAAATATCTTTACCCTATACTATACTATATAATCTTGTTGGTATTTCTAATAGTATAATTTTAAAAAATATTTATTTTTTAAAATTAAACAAATAAACAAAAATGAAGGAATTCTTCAGATAAAAATAACTACTAATTAGTCGTCCTTTAGATAATAATTATAACATCGCTCATTCCCTAGGTGAATGAACTCAAAAACTCCCTAACACCTTTTGTTCCCCCTCAAATAATTGAAGTTCAATTCTACTATAATTGCACTACCATCTTCGTCCTATCTTAATTCCTGGTCCAGTCAAACATACATAAATCAGACACTGCATTATTGAATGCAATTTATTACCAGACACACCCACAAGGCAAATAATTAACTATCCAAATTAACATATGTCAAACTTTAATCAAAAACACCCTACTAATAGTAAAAATTAAAACCAAGTGCATATCACTGATTCAATCAGATCAAAACTAATGTGAATTTAAATACATTGTACTTAAATTATTAATTGTAGTTAGTTTTACGTGTCTTAACCAAAATGTAACTCCATAACATTTTCTATCAACTTCTGCGTAACTCCTGGTAACATGTTCAGTGTTCACACTCCTTTAGTCATTCTTTAACTGAACCTCTTAGTAAAGTTGAACTAAAACCGTGAATCAGACACAGAAAAGAAGGAACAACGCAACAAGAATCGTGAACAGGTACCATTATTTGGAGGAGGGTGATGTTTACTCAAAGCGTTACCGTTATTGATCAGAACCCAAACATGCAGAAGAAAGGTGAAAATTCTCGTGTGCGACACTTTTCGAGTTTCGATCCGATTAAGATTTTCCAAATCCAAGACAGAAAGAGTTGGTGGGACCCACCTTCTTCCAAATATACTAACAGTCACAAATATACAAAGAAGTGAAACAAAACAAACGAACACTCCGAACAGAAGAAACACTATCATTACCATGATATTTGTGTTTGTTCTGTGGCTCTTTCTCTTTCTCTCTCCTCTCTCTCTCTCTCTAACCCAAGACGGCCTTTTCCTCCTTGAAGCCCGGCGCCGCCTCTCCGACCCGGAAAACGCCCTCTCCTCGTGGGACGCCTCCGCCGCCACCCCATGTCGGTGGCGCGGAGTCTCCTGCCACCCTCTCACCGCCGCCGTCGCCGCCGTCAACCTCTCAAACCTCGGCCTCTCCGGCCCCTTCCCCGCCGTGCTCTGCCGCCTCCCCTCCCTCTCCGCCCTCACTCTCTCCTTCAACCTCATCAACTCCACCCTCGCCGACGCCGCCGCATGCAGCCGCCTCCGCCACCTCGACCTCTCCCAAAACAACCTCGTCGGCCCCATTCCGCCGTCCCTCGCCGCCATCACCCCCCTCCGCCACATCGACCTCTCCGGCAACAACCTCACCGGCGACATTCCGGCGAGCCTTGGAGAACTCCCTCACCTCGAATCCCTCTTCATTGTGAGCAACCTTCTCAGCGGAACCATCCCCTCCTCTCTCGGAAACCTCGCTTCGCTTAAACACCTTCAACTCGCTTATAACCCTTTCTCGCCTAGTCGAATACCGAGTCAACTCGGCAACCTCACCGAACTCGAAACGCTCTTTCTCGCTGGCTGCAACCTTGTGGGACCCATTCCTGAGTCTCTCAGTAACCTCGTTGGCTTAACGAACCTCGACTTGTCGCAGAATAGCCTCACCGGTTTCGTTCCACGGTGGCTCACGCGCCTCAAGCGCGTGAACCAAATCGAGCTTTATAAAAACAACCTCTCTGGGGACTTGCCCGAAGGAATGTCGAACATGACGAGTTTGAAATTCTTCGACGCGTCGAGTAACGAGTTGACTGGGACGATTCCCGCCGAGTTGTGCGAGTTGCCACTCGCGTCGTTGAACTTATATGAGAACAAACTCGAAGGCTCTTTGCCGAGGGTTATTGCGCGTTCTCCCAATCTTTATGAACTCAAATTGTTTAGCAACAAACTCGTTGGGACGTTGCCGAGTGATTTGGGGAGTAACTCGCCGTTGAACCACATCGATGTTTCGTTTAACTCGTTTTCCGGGGAGATTCCGGCGAACCTCTGTCGGCGGGGGGAGTTTGAGGAGCTGCTCCTGATATACAATTCGTTTTCCGGGGAAATTCCGGCGAGTCTCGGGGGTTGCAAGAGTTTGAAGAGGGTTCGGTTGAGGAACAATAACCTCTCTGGAAGTGTTCCTGATGGGTTCTGGGGTTTGCCCCATTTGTATTTGCTTGAGCTTTTGGATAATTCTCTTTCTGGGCACATTTCCAAGGCTATTTCTGGTGCTTACAATTTGTCAAATTTGTTGCTTTCGAATAACCGGTTTTCTGGGTCGATTCCTAAGGAAATTGGGTTGTTGGATAGCCTTGTGGAGTTTGCTGCTAGTAATAATAATTTTTCGGGTTGGATTCCGGGGAGTATGAAGAAGTTGAGCCAGTTGGTTAATGTTGATCTTAGTTATAATCAGCTTTCTGGAGAGCTTTTTGGTGGAATTGGTGAATGGAGTAAGGTCACTGACATTAATCTGTCAAATAATAGGTTAAATGGAAGTGTTCCAAGTGAATTAGGAAGCTTGCCTTTGCTTAATTATCTTGATCTTTCTTGGAACAATTTCTCTGGGGAGATTCCGTTGCATTTGCAGAATTTGAAGCTTTCTGAGTTGAATTTGTCTTACAACCAGCTTTCTGGGGATATTCCTCCCCTTTATGCCAATGACAAGTATAAGACGAGTTTTATAGGGAATCCTGGCCTCTGTGGTCATCTTTTTGGGCTTTCTGATTGTTCTGGTAAGAGTAGGAATTGGAGGTATAAGTGGATTTTGGGGTCCATGTTTGTGTTTGCTGGAGTTGTGTTCATTATCGGGGTGGCATGGTTTTACTTTAGGTTCAAGAAGGTGAAGAAACCGAAGAAAAGGTTCAGCACTTCGAGGTGGAAGTCGTTTCACAAGCTTGGGTTTAGTGAGTTTGAGGTTGGTAAATTACTGAGTGAGGACAATGTGATAGGAAGTGGAGCATCTGGGAAGGTGTATAAGGTGGTGTTGAGCAATGGTGAGGTGGTGGCTGTGAAGAAATTGTGTGGAGCACCTAGGAATGTTGATGAAAGAGTTGGTTCGGGGAAAGATGAATTTGATGCAGAAGTTGAGACGCTGGGGAGGATTAGGCACAAGAATATTGTGAGGTTGTGGTGTTGCTGCAACAGTGGGGATCACAGGCTTTTGGTATATGAATACATGCCAAATGGGAGCTTGGCTAATTTGTTAAAGGATAGAAAGAAGAGCTTGTTGGATTGGCCAACCAGGCATAAAATTGCTCTTGATGCTGCTGAGGGGCTTTCTTATTTGCACCATGACTGTGTCCCTCCCATTGTTCATAGAGATGTCAAATCCAACAACATTTTGGTGGATGGGGAGTTTGTGGCAAAAGTTGCAGATTTTGGAGTTGCCAAAATGGTTACTGGACTCAGCCAAGGGACACAAACAATGTCTGGGATTGCAGGATCTTATGGCTACATTGCACCAGGTTTGTGAAATTAAGTTAAGAAGAGCATTCCAATTAAATTCTTAAATTAACAACATGGCACATGAAAGCTTAAACTGTGTGCATTAGTTCATGTTTGTGCTTTGCTTCTATTTGTCTCCATGGTACTATTTCATTGTTTCTGTCTAGATAGAAATGAAATTGACTTAGTTTACAAAGGTAAAACTACATCCAATAATCAAAATTGAAGTTTTACCTTGATAATATATGTATACAGGATTTCATTAAATGTTAATGTGTATTATTGAGGTAAAACTACAACAACTTTTTTCCTACAAACTTCTGCAATATGCATGTTTTTCTTAACATTTGCTACTTCATTGATTGCAGAATACGCTTATACTCTGAGGGTTAATGAGAAGTGTGATATATATAGCTTTGGCGTGGTCATTTTGGAGTTGGTAACTGGAAGACCCCCTATTGACCCAGAAGAGTATGGTGAGAATGATTTGGTGAAATGGGTTTCCTCTGCATTGGAACATGAAGGACTGGATCATGTGATTGATCCTACATTGGACTCCAAATACAGGGAAGAAATCAACAAGGTATTGAGTATAGGGCTTCATTGTACCACTTTCGTTCCAACAGCTCGCCCTACAATGAGAAAAGTGGTTAAAATGCTTCAGGAAGCAACTTCAGTTACCAAATGTAAGGGTGAAATACCATGTTACAATGAAGGCCCGTCTCATAGTATCAGTGAAGTGTAGTTAATAGTTAAATTGAACAATGTGCTCAGAAATGCTCAACTTTTTCTATTGCGTAGTGAGAAGGGTGAAACATTGAAGATATCAACAACTTAGTATCATAATACATAGTATAGGAGACTGACTAGAATCGCTTTTGTTTCGGGGGATAGTACTTAGATTTTGCAGCAATTGTAAGAAATCCTTGGGGGAGCTAAAAGGTTGTGTTATATACATTACATAGAGTAGTAACATGCCAAATTATTGAGTAACTTGTAATGTTTGGTAAGAAATTTTGTAACATGAGAAAGTTATTAATCAAAACGAAATGGTAAGGCGAAAACTTGTGAAATTTTAAATATGTTAAACTAAAAGAGTCGGTCTAAAAATAATTACACAAATTATTTTTGTAATGTTTTACTAATTTTTATCTAATGATTTTCAAGTAAATCTATAATCCATTCAATTCATAGATTAGTCAAAATTTAAAATGACTATCAAATACTAAAAATCATAAACAAAACAAAAAAGAAAAAGAAAAGTAAAATAGTATTAATGTTTAAGACAATCATTAAATTTAAATCGACTGAATTTTATAAAATTGACTCGTAAAATGAATATTATTTCTTATTTATATATTATTGTAATATTATCTTTAGTTAATATACATCTCTCCTTCTAATAAGAAGTGATTTAAAAATAATAAATTAATGTATTTCTATTATTTTTTTATTTTTATTTTTCTGCATACTAATTTGTTTTATTTATAAACTCTCGCTTTTATATATATATATATAGTGAAAAATTGCAATTTTCAGACAAATATATCTTATGAATAGTGATAAAGGATCATATTTTTTTAACTTTTGACTAAAATGTCACATCTTATAACTTTTGGTGAAAAAAGAATTTTTTTTTTAATGAAAGAATACATACTTTCATTTAAGGATATGACATTTTTCACTTACATATTTTCATGAATAAATGTATCTTTTCATGAAAAAACACTTGCTTTTATAAAAAAAAAATAATACAACTTTTCATATCTATACATTTTAATAAAAAGATACATGTATATTCATCTTTTAATACCTATACATTTTAATGGATAGATACATATATTCATGAAAAGAATCATTTTAAAAATCTTTCAGGCAGCTTTCTTGTTTTCACATATACATTTTATTAAGACTATTTCTCACCCCTCCAACTATCTCAAAATTGCCAACTCAAACAGTATACTACTTTCTCATACTCTCTCAATTTTTTTAATTTAATCTCTACTACCTCTTTTTCCTTATTTTTGCAATTTATAAAAATATATAAAGATATAAAACGCCCCTTTTTTCTATAAAATAACATAGGGGTAAGTGAAACGATCACATTGAGTATAATGTAACAAATTTGTTGAACACAAATTAATTGAACTTTACATATATTTGGGACAGAAAATAATAGCAAGTTTTACATAATTCAAAATAAATAGGTCATCGATGCATATATTTTGATAATTAAAAACACATATTCAACATTTTAATAATAGAAGACCAAGTTAGACTAGTTAAAAAAAACAATACAGAGCCAAAAATAATAATTTGGCCTTATAATCATTAACTTTTAATTCTAATTATCTATATGGTACCTATAACAAAATTTTCAAAATTTTCATACAAAATTTGAATGAGGTGTAAACATAAATGGTAAATTGCATTTCCCAAAAACGAAAAAAAAATGGTTTGCATGATTACAACAGCATATGTCGTTGGCATCAAGTTGTTGACTTGTTTCATAAGAAGTCTCAAGTCTAAAAATTCTTATCTATTAGGACTTCCATTCATATATTATTTATAGTTCAAAAATGTTTTTTCCCTTAAATTTAAGAAGAATTTATTTTTATTCTTTAAATTTAAAATAGTTATTTTTAATCTTTATAATTTTAAAAAAATCTTATTTTTGTTTATTAAGTTACTAATAATATATCTGAATATGATATATTGAGATAATTATACAACATTAATTGAATTTAATGTAATATTTTTACCAACTGAAATATCGGTAGATAAATTTTATGTAAAAGTATTTGATTGATTTCCTATTAAAATTTGATTAAAATGATTAAAATAAGATTTTTTGAAATTACAAGAACTAAAATAATAAATTCATATTTAACAAACTAAAAATCTTCAAAGAGAATGGTAATTAATTTTAGTCTTACTTAAAATCTTGCCTTATCCTAACTTAAATTTTATGTAACCAAAACAAATGATAAGAATCGAAAGAACAGTAAAAAATTGCGAAGAATTTAAAATTAGCTTTTTTCTTTTTACGATAACTAAAATGAGACAAAGACATATTTAGATGAATTAAAAAAATATATCTAAGTCTTTCTTTTTTATTTTATACATTATTAGTATTTTTTTTCCAAATGTTTAAATAATATTGTAATTTTTAAGTTTAAGATATAATCTCGATGTTAGTACGATAAGGAGGGAGGTAACATTAATTTGTTAATAACACCAGAGGACAAGCCCAAGGATTAAGATCGGGCTTATCTTTTTTCATATCGGGCTTTTAATTTCTGGGCCTATCTCTCTCTCTCTCTCTCTACAGAGGGGCCTATTTATCTTAAGGTTGGGCTTTTAATTTTTAACGGCGCAAAAATATAATTAACCACAAATATAATTATCAATTTTCTTAATGACAGAAAACAACTATGGTCAAATCTTTAATTAGCTAAACCACACGTGTACCAACCCCTTTTGATATTTAATTCGAATAATAGGAAATAAAATGTGGAGCCCCTAACAGCTATTCTCCTGCGATCTTAGGAGATCAAAAGGATGCATATATGGACTTAATAAGGCTTAAATGTGATTGTGTTATTTAGTATTTAGTATTTACACTAATCCTAATCGTTGAAGTGCTTTTAGGAATTAGAATAATGCATGAGTGCAAAAAGAAGGGAAATATTACGTCAAAATGAAATCCCAAGCGTGTAGTTTAGTGGTAGGAGTTAATTCACACTTAAGTAAGGTCAGAGTTCAAATCCTGTCATGTGTATGCAGCCGCATTAAATCTTGGAGCGAGCTATCCTACCCCTTAAGATGCCTCTAACGTAACGAGGAGATTAGTCACTGCTATCGACAGTGGATATTCCATGACGAAAAAAAGAGAGTCAAAATGCTAATAATTAATTACAATAGTATATACAACATTTATTATTATTATATAACTATCTTTCTATTATTTCATTTATTACATTTGAAACTTCTTTATTTTCTTTATTTCTCTTTTTATTGTAAAATTTGTTATATAAATAAGAGTTTTGAAAGAGAAATTGGGACACAATCGAAAAGGGTTGATGCTCGATAATACTGGCATGGTACTAATTAAATACGTTCACCCGTAGCCTGGAAGTTTATGCTTTTTAATGATTGTAGGGGGTTCTATAATTGGAAATAATAAGGACGTCAAATAATCACCAACTTTAACAATGACTGAAAAATTCAGTATTATTATATGAGTCCCTTATGTTAACTCTTGTTCATGGTACACGTTTGGTTGATACACTATATATAGCACGAAGCTAAAAGCTAATTAAGATAGGTTTAACTATTACTAGTATACATAATTTCTTAGGTATCTTGGTTACATCTCATGTTATAGATTCTAATTGAATAATGTACAACAAACACACATTAAATTAATTACTGATAGTTGAACTTTTAGGTAATTATATATCTACACTAATAAATAATTTTAGTAGTGTAATATATAATCAATTAATTTGAATCATAACATTAGCATGACATATTATTTGTCTAGATACATAATATTTATACTAACAATACTTTAAAATAAAATATATTAATGAAAACAAACTAAACGATTACTAAAGGTGTGTTTGGAAAAAAGTTACATTCAACTTAACTTACTTTTAATCGAATGAAACAAAAGAGTTACTTTTTTTTTTTGTGTATTGGAATGTGTAAAAATCCGATGAATGAATTTCAAATGATAAACCAAACACACACTAACACGGTTAGAAAAGTATCATTTTCCTACGAATTTTCCTGAAAAAAATATTCGCAGAAATTTTTTTACAAATTTTCCTGCAAATTATGGAGAACTTACACAGTGTCTCTCTCTAACTTGTTTTTATTGTTCCGTCTCCTCTCTCCGTCTTTGAAGTTTCTTTGTAAGTAATGAAAGCCTATGGCCCAATCATACTACCTGTTTATTATAACATCTTAGTAAATTCATTACTCTATGAAGCTTTTTTTTTTAGTCATTGAAACAGGACCAATTTTACTGATTTCTATTCCAAGAAACTATCTTTAATAAGTCAGTAATATACCTTCTAAATCTTCCAGATTTAGAAAGAAAGTAGCGCAAATCTTCAAGATTTTAAGACAAAAGAAAAGAAAAGAAAAGAACTATATCTGATCGGGTTTTTCTTGCTTTTGCCAGGCACCTACTAAAAATGTTTACGTGAATACCCTGCCGTCAAGCTTCTTCGAAGTTTTTCCTTTCATATGGAGAAGTATATTGAGCATTCCTCCCCATATTCATTGGATAATGATTGGGTTATGTTTTGCTTTTCTTAAAGTTCAGGCGGATAAATTAATTGCTCAATTCGGTCTTGACATTGGGAAACACTGGATCAACACTGCTGAACTTGGATAAAATATATGATAAATTCATTCTGGAAATTATTGATGCGACTTCGATAATAGTTTACTATACGCTGATTTGGTTGCTAGTCGGTTCACTAGATCCTATATATCAGATTATTGTTTTGCTAAAGTTAATTTTTGGACCATTGTATTACATTCCATCTTTGGCAGCCAAAGCATCCGGGCTTAGTGTGAGCTGTGGCTTCTTCAACCTTCCTCTGATTTGGTTTATAACATTAGCAGTTATGGTCCTATCCCTCGTCATTAATTTCCTTGTAACGTTGCTCATCTATTTTAACAAGTATTGTACGTGTGCGTGTGCAAGTGCAGGGAGACCCAAAATGCCTAAAATGGAAGAAACTTGACCTAAATTGGAGGAACCTCACGATATGGAACTTTTTCCTATTACTGTTAATGTAGAGTTATAGTTTAATTATTGTTTAAGATTATTTTTCGAATTAGTCCAGATTTATATTTAACAAACTTGATTTTAAGTTTGTTAAATTTGGAAGAACTTCAAGATATGGAAATTTTTCCACATTACTGTTACATGCTAATACAAATTCAACTTGTGTCTTAAATATAAATAGAGGTTTTGACTTAAAAATTGTGAAACATGATTTAAAAATACTAAATATTCTCTCAATCATATTTCTTAAAGATACATAATGTAAATAAAAAAAACTTCATTTTCATTTTTATTTTGAGGATTAATAAGTATTTCAATATTAAATTTTATTAAAAATAGATAGTTAAAATTTAATAATTTAAAAATGTTAATAATGGATAATATTTAATAATATAAAAATCATTTTTAAATATTTAATAATTAAAAAATAAATATTGATAAATTATACAACAATGGATAGATAAAAAAATAGGAGAAGAAGAAGAAGAAATAAATGAGAGAAATGAATGAAAAGAAAAAGAAAAAAAAAAGATAAAGAAGAAAGAGAAAGAGAAGTGAGAAAGAGAAAAAAAATGAGACAAAGAAGGAGAAGAGATAAATAAGAGATGAATAAAAAGAAGAAAAAAAAATGAGATAAAGAAGAAAATAAGAGAAAAACAAGAATGACAAGAGAGAAGGAGGGAAAAAAATATGAGAGAAGTAAAAAAGATGCAAGAAAAGTTTTGAAAGAGATTAAAAAAAAATAGAAATAGAAGAGCAAAAAGTCATGCGAAATGTCAAAGATTTTTGTGATATTGTTTGATGTAAATTATACTAACAAGTCTCATAAAATCTAATATTCAAAATAATTCAATGAAATCACTATAAATTTTAATATCAACGGATTTTTTTAAGAAAAAAAACTTAATTGAATACTACCAATTTTGATGGATTTTTAAAAAATTTCTAATTATTTTAATTGAATATCAATAGATTTTTATGGACTCTTAAAAAAATTTTAATTATCTTGATTGAATATCACATTACTTTTTTATATTAAAAAAAGTTTTGATTGAATACCACAAAACTTTTTTATAATAAAAAAGTCTTTTAAAATTCATTGAAATATTAATCCAATACACTCCTTTAAAAGAAATTTAATTGTCCTAATTAAATAGCACATGAATTTTTGATACTATAAAAGGTATTGATTGAATATCACAAGATTTTTTTTATTACAATTTTTTGAAATCTCAATCCAATGTATCTCCTAAGTTGTGATTGATTATCTAAATAAATAATAATTTATAATATATTGAATAATATTAAATTAAAAACAATATGATAGATCTAAGATTATTTAATTCAAAATTTTAATGATAAAAAACAAGACATGAAGTGTGTATTATATTAAAGCCAAGTAAATGAACAATAACTCAAGTTACTTGATTAGTGCTATGATAATTCTTAAATTAATAAATTCAAACCTTTTGAAGCAAAATATGCATAAAATTTACAAACTTTATATACGGACAATAAATATCCTAATAAAATAGATTATGCATATGAGTATAAAAATACTCTATCATGATATTTAACCTATAACCTTAATTAATTTATTTTTCATTGTGAAATAATTCTTTTGTTACATTGGATGGGATAATAATATAATATGACTACTCCCAGACATGTAATTCATATATAAATTCATAAATTAATCATTTATCATAATTTACATTAGAAACACAAACACTCATTATTCATAATATGAGATCGATGTAAATTATGTATAAATCTAAGAACATAAAACTTGTCTATGTTAGAAATCATAGTGATAACTCAAATAATGAATAATATAAGATACAATATTATAGTATGTCTGAGTAAAGTTTAAAAAGAATTGCGTACCCGAAATCATTGAATGATTCATTCTTGTTGGTCTTGAACAACGTGAGAGAAGACTGCTTTCTCCCTGGTAGAAGGTGAAAAGATAAAAGACAGAAAATGTATTTCTCCCTATAAGTAGAGACCAAGGACCTTTCAACGGGCTACCCAATAGTCCAACCCATCATGGACCATTCATCAGAAGCCCAATATACATTACCCATAAATTAATAACAATGTGCAATATAATTGATATTAGTGTTAGAAAAGAATGGCACAATCCAAGAGGGGGGGGTGAATTGGATTCTATGACCCTTTAAAAATTTCAGAGTATTTAGGATCTTTATTTCACTAAAACTTTTCTAAGACTGAATTTTCAATGAAGTTTCTTTAAAGATTTGTTATAGAAGAATGAATTTTATATGCTTTCTTGATTACAAAATAATGAGGTTCAAATGTAATGCTTTAATTCAGTTTAAACCAACAATATTCATGAACACATGCTAATTAAGAATCATCTTCTTTAATGTACAATCAAGATATTATTCAAAGTAAAAGATAAGGGTAGAAGAAGATTGCACAAGTATTTTATCCTGGTTCAACCACTCCACATGTGACCTACATCCAGTCCTTAATCAGAACCTGATCAAGATTTCTTCCACTATCTCAATGAAGAAGGTTTACAAGCATACCACACATGCATATACTTCAAAACTAAAGATAACCACTTTCTTGACCCCAAGAAAGCACTCCTTGTAGAAACCCACTATAAGAATCCTTACCACTTGAGAAACCCTTCTCAAGATTTTACAAGTATTCACAAGAATTAAGGAACGAATTCACCTGGAATTCAGAAGCAAATCTTAATCTTCCCCTTTCAAGAATGTGATGATGATGATGATCCTTTCTCAAAGTTTTTCACAAACGTTTTTTTTCTTGGATTCACAAAGAAAACTCTCCAAGATTGTCACAAAGACTCCACAAAAACGCTTTTCTAAATTTGATTCTCAATTCTAACTCTGTTCTGAAGTTTCAAAAAGTTCAAACTATTTATAAAAGTTTCAGACCCAGATAATCAATTATTTTAAAGAATAATCGATTATTTTGTTCTTCAGATTTTCTAGAAACCAACCAAGAACAATATAATCGATTATTTTGCTGGAAAATCGATTATTCCAGAGAGTTATTTCTGGGATAATCGATTATTTTGCAAATAATCGATTATTGCAGCAAGGCCTCCCATTTTTCCTATTGCTGGAATAATCGATTATATTTAATGATAATCGATTATTTTGAGTTAGTTTTCAAAACTTCGTTTTAAGTCTCAAAATAACTTTTTGGTTAAAACCCTATTTTGGTCCCTTATAATCTTTTTTTTGTTTCAATTTAGTCCCTCATTAATTTTTGGTCTCAATTTGGTCCTAAATTAATTAATTGGTTTCAATTTAGTCCTAAATTAATTAATTGGTTTCAATGTGGGACTTTCCGTCCAAATTGCTTTAACGGTGTTAACTTTTGGCCACGTGGACGCCACGTAGATGCATACGTGGCATCCACGTGGATGAGAATTTTTTTGAAAACACCTGGACGCAGAACGGCCCGTTCTGAAACTGGAACGGGCCGTTCTAGTTACAAAATTAAAACACCACCAATGAAGCAGAACGGGCCGTTCTGAAATCAGAACGGGCCGTTCTGCTTTCAAAACGGGCCGTTCTGGTTTCAGAACGGCCTGTTCCAGAACTGTGAATAAAATATTTTTTACTTAATTGTGTTTTTGATATTATAATTATGCAATTTTGATCTCTAAGGTTTTCATTGAGTAATTTCAGTCCTTAAAAGATTATAATTGTGTAATTTTAGTCTCACAATTGAACAATTTTAATCTCTCAAATATCATAATTGTGGAATTTTAGTCTTTCTCATTAAAAATTTAATAATTTTAAAATTTTAATATATATATATATATATATAATGTTTAAAACTATATAATTGTTTGTTTATTTAAATTAACGTATATTATTTTTTTTAATGTATCAAATGATATATATTTACTATTACTAAATAAATAAAATTTATATATTATTAGTATTTTAATATTACTGATAAATTAATATCAATAATATTTTTACCCTTTTTTATAAATAAACTAATAATTTGATAAATATAACTTAATATATATATATTAATATACTTTTACAAAAATATAAATATATAAGATCAGATATATATTTCTAATTAATATACTTATATTTTTGTAAAAGTATATTAATATATAACAAGTTATATTTATCAAATTATTAGTTTATCTATAAATATATTGATAATATTATTGATATAATATCAAAAATTATAATATACGTTAATTTGAATAGATAAATAATTATTTAATTTTAAAACATTATATATATATATATTAAAATTATTAATTTTTAATAGGAGAAACAAAAATCATACTATTATGATATTTGAGGGACTAAAATTGTTCAATTAAAATTGAAGGACCAAAATCGCGCAATTGCAATTCTTTAAGGACCAAAATTATGCAATTAAAATCTTGGAGATCACAAAACTGCACAATTGTAATACTTGAGGGATAAAAAATGCAATTAAACCAATATTCTTAATTAATTTTATTAAAAAATATAATAATTAATAAGATAAAAGGAATATCACTTTATAATTTTTTGCAACTTATTTAAGATTAAAGGAATAAAATGATAAAAATTAATAAGATAAACATAATAAAATAAAATATAAAAAAATATTAATATATTTATTTTATTGGATATAATAACATAATTAAAATATAATTAATAATATATATTTTATAAAATTATTAATATTTTATATATAAAAAAATAAAATAAAACCGGAACGGCCCGTTCTGAAACTGGAACGGGCCGTTCTGGTGCATTTTGGGTGTGTTAATTTTGCACTTGGAACGGGCCGTTCCGGATGCAAAATTAACACACTAAAAGTGCACCCAGAACGGCCCGTTCCGGTTTCAGAATGGGCTGTTCTGGGTCCAGGTGTTTTCAAAAAAATTCTCATCCACATGGATGCCACGTATGCATCTACGTGGCGTCCACGTGACCAAAAGTTAACACTGTTAAAGCAATTTGGACGGAAAGTCCCACATTGAAACCAATTAATTAATTTAGGACTAAATTGAAACCAATTAATTAATTTGGGACCAAATTGAGACCAAAAATTAATAAGGGACTAAATTGAAACAAAAAAAGATTATAAGGGACCAAAATAAGGTTTTAACCTAACTTTTTAGTCCCTTTAACTCATCATCATACACTCTCTAATCAGTTTAGATATAGATTTAGCTTATGCACACAACACACACAACAAATAAGCTCATTCAAAACAATTTATATACTAATCCCTATTACATAGCACTTTCTTTGACTTTGTTTTTGTCTTCTAAGTTGTTGTTGTTTGTTGTTGTCCTTGACACGCATTTTTTGATCATCAAAACTCTTTTAAGCTTCAGAGATAATCTTGATCTCATCAAGTTCAGGCTCTCCTAAGCTCAACAATTAGCATATAAATATAATTTATTAATTGTTAATCCATAATAATAATAATAAAATAAAGAATAATTATATAAATATAACATTCTCCCACTTGAATAACATTAATCAATAAATTAAATATACCAATTACAACACAAACACATATATCAATTAACAATATAAGAAATATAAACATGAACCACAAAGATAGTATCTGATAGGGATACATACCTTATGCTTATATTTCATATATAATGGATAATGAAAAACATAATAAATATGTGATCCCAAACATGGTCTAAGCAATTTTATATGCTAAAAGAGATGTAATAAAAATGACGTCATTGATAAATTTACATCTCATGAAAATCATAATAATAAAAATGTAAATTTTAGATTCCCACTAACCTAATACATCAAAAAACTTAACCACACTCATATGAGTTACATGATTTTGAAAAACTCCAATAGCTAAACATTTAGTCAATGAATCTGCTAACATATTTTCTATAACAATATGCTCAATTCGAGTATGAAAATCCAAAACTTTATCTCTAATAAACAAAATTTTTATATCAAAATGTTTTGAACGAGTAGAACTTCTATTGTTTTGAAAGAAATGCATAGCAGTAATATTGACGCAATATGTCACAAGTGGCCTAGAAATACTTTCAACAATATGAAAGCTAAAAATCAAATTTTTAAGCCACACAGTTTGACAAGTAACCTCATAACAAGAGACATACTCTGCCTCCATGGTAGAAGTAGTTGTAAGAGTGTGTTTAACACTCTTCCAAGAAATAACTCCTCTTGCCATCATAAAAAAATTGTAAGTAGATTTTTGGTCGTTAGGGCAAAAAGCAAAAATCAGAATCAGAATAAAAAATGAGCTGAAGTTGATTAGAATTCTTATAGGTCAACATATGATCCTTGGTTCCGTGCAAATATCTAAAGACCTTTTTAACGGCTTTCCAATGACCCAAACCTGGGTCGCTCAAGTATTTCCCTAAAGTATTAACAACAAAAACAATATTAGGACGAGTACAAACTTGAGTATACATCAAACTACTAACATCGAAAGCTTATGAGACCAAGTTTATGCTTTTTAATGATTGAAGGGGGTTCTATAATTGGAAATAATAAGGACGTCAAATAATCACCAACTTTAACAATGACTGAAAAATTCAGTATTATTATATGAGTCCCTTATGTTAACTCTTGTTCATGGTACACGTTTGGTTGATACACTATATATAGCACGAAGCTAAAAGCTAATTAAGATAGGTTTAACTATTACTAGTATACATAATTTCTTAGGTATCTTGGTTACATCTCATGTTATAGATTCTAATTGAATAATGTACAACAAACACACATTAAATTAATTACTGATAGTTGAACTTTTAGGGAATTATATATCTACACTAATAAATAATTTTAGTAGTGTAATATATAATCAATTAATTTGAATCATAACATTAGCATGACATATTATTTGTGTAGATACATAATATTTATACTAACAATACTTTAAAATAAAATATATTAATGAAAACAAACTAAACGATTACTAAAGATGTGTTTGGAAAAAAGTTACGTTCAACATAACTTGCTTTTAATCGAATGTGACAAAAGAGTTACTTTTCTTTTTGGTGCATTGAAATGTGTAAAAATTCGTTGAATGAATTTCAAATAATAAACCAAACACACACTAACATAGTTAGAAAAGTGTCATTTTCTTGTGAATTTTCCTGCAAAAAAATATTCGTAGAAATTTTTGGGAATTTATTTGCGAAAAATAATTTACAGATATTTCTTACAAATTTTGCTACAACTTTAATAATCATAGAATTTTTTTTTTTGCAGAAAATTTTCCTGCGAATTTTTTTCGCAGGAAAATTTTCTACGAATTTTAAAATTCGCAATATATTATCTATGAAGGTATTACCTGTAGATAAAATTTTACAAAAAAATATGTAAGAACAACGTATCTTGTGAATTTTTCATCAAAATTTATAGAAAAAATTGTATATAATAAGAAAAATTCTAGTAATGTAATCATTAGTAAATAGAACTTCTTGTTGTCGTGTGTTATATAAGAACTTGATATGTGTTATTTATAGAGATTTGTTTTTTTAGCTTGGACTTATTATTATTTGTAGTTGTAAATTGCAAAAATAAAAAATTGACGCAGATCAAATAGTATTTAATTACATTAATATCTTTTAATTAAATATGAAAAAAAATATTTTTTAAGTTTATAAATTAGTACAACTTTTAATTAAATTACTGTATTACACATTCAGTTATAATGTGCAATATTAGTCAATAACTAATAATTTAATAGTGAAATTACAGAATGAATGAAAAACATAAATATTTCGTCACTTTTTTCCTGCAATTTATGACTATTAAGTCATAACACTGCTGTTAAGATGAAGTAGAAGATCAGACTCTCATATGCATTCACACGGCAAAATCTGCCCCCTATTCAAAACACTTATCATTGCAAAGAAAATTACAATTCAACCAATTGACCAGAAATCTTTATTTATTTATTTATTTTTACAATCAAGTTGCATTTGTGTGTAGTAGTTGGACAGATTTAATTATAAAGAGTATAGATAAGATATAAGAAAAATAAGATTATCACCACATCTTATGCATATTTGGTAAAAGTTATTTTTGTAAGAAAAATTATTTTTCTTTTATAAAATTATCTCAATGGAATTCCTCCCAAAAAAAATAATCTCAATGAAAATTTAATTTTATAAGATTTTAAATATTAAATAAATTAATCTAAATGAATATTAAATCCATGCAAAATACTGAAATAGACTAAATGAGGGGTCACCAAAGTGGGCATAATTATTTTCACCTAGATATACAAATGCCTGAATATGGATCGTAACTCAACAACTGCCAGCACATAAACAAACGTAGGGACAGTACTTCCAATCTTAGGGAAACTCATTAATTTACAAAAATCTGTCTTGTTCATCTAGACAAATCAATTGTGTAGAATGAACTTGAGAAGTAAAGATCTTATTGGCGAAAAAAAAAATGTTGAAAATTATTGGAGACTGTTTTCCATTATTTTAATTATAATCTCTTGACACATGATCACGTTTGCTTTTATTGCCATATGGCAAAAGATAATGTACGCCTACAACCATTGTTGAGATTGAGAGCTAAGACTGTCGAAGTCACCTTACGACATGAAAGAGAGGAGACAATATTAATTAATATAACTGATAGACATTTATATATGTTTCTTAATTAAGTTATTCAGTATTTAAATCTTGATCTTGGAAGGAAATATATTATATTAAGTAAAAAATATTTATTTTAAATATGTTTATAGTCTTCTTAATAAAAATTAATTATTATTTATAATAGTATATACTTTTTATTAATACCATACTTTAAAAAAAAAAAAAAAGAGATAAGGGTTTCTTGGTATGCATGAAAAGTCTACGTGAAGGAATGGGATTATGGTTGGCTGAAAATTGTTCACCACAATTTAATTTCTTATTTAGTTTTTCTGGTATTTATATATTTTTTAACTTTATCTACACTCCAGGGTGACATTGGACCTAAATTCTTTGTGCTTATACATTAGGTTGCCCTAACCCCACTCAACTCTCTATCCATATTTTAATTATTTCTTTTCCAAATTTAAACCTGATTTATTTAAGAAACTCGTAAGAGGTAGCTTTAGTGAGAGTAAAAGGGACAAAAACAAAAGGGAAGGAAAAACCTACATTTATTCTTCTACAAGTTTTCGCATACACCATATACAAAGCAGAACCAAACTTGAGATCAAAGCAATCCCATTTTTTTATTCTTATATTTCCCTGTGCAACCAACCCTGTCTCTAATTGTTGATCTCATTCTCTATTTAGATTTTTGAGCATCTCTTTCTCACTTTCTCGTTAAGTGCAAGAAGGGTTTGTGGGAAGAACCAATATATTCATTCACTCATGCAAAAGTGAGGGAGAATTTAATTCCTTACCACTCCTTAACAAGTAGTGGCATGAGGGTATAGCAAGCTTTAGAAGAGACAAGTTTCCCTTTTGTCCCTTTTATTAATTATTACTACTTTAAATCCCTCTCTTGACTCAAACGTTTCTCTCTCGATCTCTTTTAGTTTTTGTTCCATTTTTTTTAATAGCAGAAGAAGAGGGATACAACAAGGAAAAGAGGGTCTCCATAAATGGAATGAAGAGTGTGGAAGAGAAGAGGAAAACATTAAGGAAATGACTCAGTGCAGTGATCTTGTAAACAATCGTCATAACATCATAGTGGAGGGACGAAAGGATAGTTTAATTAGAACTTGTCCTACGTGTGGCCATCATATCAAATGCCAAGAGCAGGTTCTTAATCACTATCTTTTTGCTAATTTTTTTATCAGAAAAAAATATAATAAAAATAACAAAGTTGGAACATGAAACTCTATATAGACTATAATTTCTCATTATGATGACGAATTTGACGATACTTTTTGTTAATTAATATATAGATGACATATATATATCATTAACCTTTTAATTACTTTTTTTAAGGTTGGAATTATGTACTTTTGTTAGTTAATTTTGATTCATTTTTTTTATTCTTTATGAAAGAAATATAAACAAATATATTTGTGGTGTTGATTAATCATTATTAGGGTGGTGGAATTCATGACTTACCTGGACTACCTGCTGGAGTGAAGTTTGATCCCACAGATCAAGAGATTCTTGAACATTTGGAAGCGAAGGTTCGTTCTGATATTCATAAGCTTCACCCTCTAATTGATGAGTTCATTCCTACTCTTGAAGGCGAAAATGGAATCTGCTATACTCATCCAGAGAAGTTGCCAGGTCAATTATAATATCCTCATCAATCTCTAAAATCTTCTCTATATATATATGAATAATTATCGAAGCACATTAATTCTTTTTTAACACATTTCTCAAGTTATGTCGAGTCTTAACCTTACAATCTTTGTCTGTTTTTTTTAGTAAAATATTTGTATTATTATTATATATTGACTTCAAACATTGTCTTATACTTCCTGAATAACACGGTCATCAGTAACCTGAAGAAATTAACACACCAGTCACCAGTATTGTTAAAGCGTTGAAGCAACGATTTTGTGGCAGATGTGACCATTTACATTTATTAAATTTAAGTTTAAATTATTTATATATTATCTTACCTATCCTTTGGAGTAAACCTTCATCCGACATGCATGCCATAGCGAAGGGTGATATTAAACCCTTCAACTAACCTTGCTATTACGTAGTACCTAGCCTCTTATCATCTGTTCTTTGTCTTAATTATACATGTTGTAAACATGTTCTTTTGTTAGATGATAAATTATTAGTGTTCAGCTTTTTTATTTTATTTTTATTTTTATTATTATATATGTATAATATTTTTAATCATTTTTCTATAAGTACTTATAAGGGAAGAAAATTTGAAAAAAAAAAAAAAAAAACTTTTTTGTTATAAGAAAAATTTCAGTTGTACGTAATTTAAAATTAAAAACATATTTTGAAGAAGTAAATATGAATGAATTTCTACAAATTAGTTTATGCATAATTTAAGTTATTTGTCTCAATAATTGTGTCATGGGAGAGTTACTATGGTATTCTTGTAATTTGGAATGTTTTCGTATAATCAATTTTTTAAATTAATAAAAATGATATAAAATGTGATTTTTTTCTTTTCACTTTCATTTTTTTCTTCTACATTAAGTGATGTGTACTTAACAAACACATGATTTATGTAATTAATTTACTATTTCTTTTCGTTAAATATTGGTCTAAGTGTTTTAAATTCTTTTATAAAAATTAAAATAATTTTGAAAAGAATACAATAAGATTTTATTTACTAAAGTTAAGGGATATTTTGTAAATTTTTTATTCAATTTTCTCCTTATAATTTGTACACAAGTATAAAAAAATTTAATTTATCATGACTTCACAATATATGAAAAAATATATTTACTAAATCCAAACATTTTGTATATATATTAAGAATTTTAAGAAAATACATATTGAAATGAAAAATATGAACATGATAGAAATCAAACAATTATAAATCAAATGGTCAAATATGTAAAAAAAAAATCAAAATTTCAAAACCCTTTAAATATATAAGATTATCGTAGAATTCCTTTTATGTTATTAGTATAAAGTATCTATTAACTTCGTCAATGACTAATCTTCCGTTGAAAAATTTAACTAATTATTATATACACAAAATTTAAATTTGAGACTTTTATTTAAAGAGATTGAATTTAATATCGTTAACATCAACAACTTGTTAGTAATTAATTTTAACTATTTAGAGAAATTTATTTTATTTTTTCTTTATATTTTATTTTCTTATAAGTATTTATGAAAAAATTTATCCAAATATGCTCTTATTCGAGCAATATACTTAAAAAGCATGCTGTTTTATTTCAATATCTCTATTTAAATATTATTTATTTTTAGTTCTTGGGTTAAAAAAAAAATATTTTTTCTCATCAATTATAAAGATTAAAAGTTTATATTTTTAAAAAAGAAAATAAATAAAATCTAATTAAAAATTAATTTTAAGGCCGACACTTTTAGTATCTATGAACATATTTAAGCATATAATTTTATTAGAGGAGTGTTAAAACTTGATATATATATATATATATATATATATATATATATATATATATATATATATATATATATATGTATATATATAACATGAAAAAATATTAGGTGATTGGACTATATACATGGTTTTCAATTATTCTATGCATGATATATAATAAATTATTATTATTATTATTATTATTATATTTTTGTAAATTAAAAAATTTAAATACATTTAAAGTAAAGATTGATAATGATAGATAGTTGATGGCCCTGAACTATATAATAATGTCCCTTAAACACTTTTTAAAATAATAATTTTTATATTAGTTAAAATTTAATAAAAAATTATAAAATTAGGATACAAACTCATTAAATAAGAAGTAAGATCTAATCAATTTATGCTTTTTTAATAAGTTATAATAAAAAAATGCGTTTAAAAAAGTATATTAAGAAAAGTAAGTATTTTCACTAAAAAAAAACTATTTTATAGTAACATATATTCTATATATAGTTACACAACATTTATCACTAAAAATTACTTTTACCTATAACATATGTTGATATATGTTAGTAAATATATTCTGACAATTGTTTAAAAATATAGGTATAAACAATAATGAGACACAATATAAATTATTAAATTTTATTTAAAATTAACATTAAAATTATGTATAAATATATATCAAAATAGATTTATATTTACATATAATATTTATAATAATTTTTTTATATATATATTATTATATGTAACATTTTATATAATGTTGTTATTTCATTATATATATATTTTTTTGTCAATGTTGTTATTTATTATGTTTTTTTTTTGTCATTTATATGGATCAACATCTAATAAATGTATTAAAATTTGACTTCAGGAGTTAGCAAAGATGGCCTGCTACGCCATTTCTTCCACAGGCCTTCCAAGGCATACACAACAGGAACAAGGAAAAGGAGAAAGGTGCACTCAGATGAAGATGGAAGTGAGACACGTTGGCACAAAACAGGTAAAACTAGGCCAGTCTACAACAGTTCCAAGTTGAAAGGGTACAAGAAAATTCTTGTGCTCTACACAAACTATGGAAAGCAAAGAAAGCCAGAGAAGACAAATTGGGTCATGCACCAATACCACCTTGGCTGTGATGAAGAGGAGAAAGAAGGGGAGTTAGTGGTTTCCAAAGTTTTCTACCAAACACAGCCTAGACAGTGTGGTTCCCTAATCAAAGACTCATCACTTCCTGGGAAACATATGAAGGGTCAAAGTGTGCATCAGGTGGTAAGTAACAACAAAAACAATAATGGGTTTGTTGAGTACTATCATTCAAATTTCATATCATTTGATCAAGGTGGCCAACATAGACCTACCACTGCTCAAGTAATTTCCCATTTTCCTGTCCATGAAGGTGCTCCTTTCATTCCTTGAATGAAGTGATGGAGAGTTATTACAAGATGAAAATATATTAAATATATACATAGAATTCATAATACTGAGGCATCACAATTATATATCATTGCAAAAATAAAGTAAGTTAATAACATATACTATAGTTAGGAAGGGAATGAAAAGGTGGGAAATAATAAGGAGAGAAATTGTGCTTCATTTGAAAGCTAATGCATAGATACTCATATTAAGGAAGAAAGAGACTGGGGAAGTAAAGAAGAAGATTTAGATATATATGTAACATTTTTCTTTCTTAATTTTCTTCCCTCTCTCTTTGTATTTTTTGAGGGTACGTAGTTTCTATATATGTCATGCTTTGTACAGTAGTGTCAAAGGCATCATGTCCTATGAATCAAGAAAGGCATCATGTCCTTGCTTGTGTAATTAAAGACTAACCATCAACCTGTACAAACATGACTTTTACCCTAAAGAGTCTTCAACTGCAGAATATTTTTGTGTTCTTTTTCCCTAACAGTTTTAATTTATTGTAAGCGTTATTATATATTTAATGCCTTCATAATATAAATTTGTCAGTAACTGAGTTATTTCTCCATTATAGATACAAAGTTAGCGTCTTTTAAAAATTTCTTTAACAAAAAAATACTCTTTAATTATATATTCTAAGTAAAAAATTTCTTAAAAACATTTTTACCTCCAAACAAACTTTATTATTAGACTCGAGTGTCTCAGCAGATTGAATTGTCCCTATTGCATTTTATTTTTTTAATAACATTTATTTACTTACGTTTGTTAAAATATTATTATATATTAAATAAATGGTTCATTTTATAATATATATTTTTTTAAAATGTTACTATAGATAGGATAATTTTTTTTTTATCTTAATATTATTCTTTATAATTTTTTCATAATCAAAGTTTCATATTGAGTAAAAAAAGTTACATAGATTATTTTGAATTTTTTTTTGTAAAATATTATGTCGACAAATAATATTTTTTATTTTAATATCATTCTTTGTCACGTAAAGAGTATAATTTTTCCTTTTCTAATTGTTTCCCATAATTAATGTTTCACATTATTATAACACGTATTATATATATATATATATATATATATATATATATATATATAATCATAGATTTATAATTAAGATAGATGGACTTAATTTGATATTTGATATATAATTAACGATAATTAATTAAAAATATACATACAGTTTCTTAAACATTTGTATTCATATAACCACTATCAAATCACTCTATCTTACTATCTCTTTCACTATTTTTTATTTAATTTATGTTCTTTTTCCATTTTTCATAAATCTCTAACCAATTGATCCTCAAAGAAAAAAGAGATCGGTTGTTCTGCCATATATGTGACGTGAAATTAGATCTCTGTTAGCGGGGAGCTATACATACTGTATTACTTTGAGAAATGATAATTATAAATATTAAATAATATGCTTGTTTTTAAGTCCTTGAAGACTTACCAATTTTCATTTTTAGTGTCTTAATAAATTTTATTTGATTTTAATCTTATAAAAGTTCCATACACCAAAGAAAAAGAAAAATACACCAAAACAAAAATCTTATAAAATTTTCTTTTATGAGAAAAAATTTTGATCACAAGGAAAAAAAAAATGTTACATGACCAAAAAGTTCATACACTAAAAATGAAAATTAAGAAAAGTTTATAAACTAAACATATTTAATCCTAATTATAAATATGAATTATACAATTCTCTCTTTGTCTTTATATATATACACATTACAAAAATGTTACATACAATGACAAATAAAAAATGTTATTATAAGTATATAATATGTAAATATAAATTTATTTGACATAAAATTACATATATTTCTAATGTTGATTTTGAAAGAGATTTGACAACATATATTATGTCATTATAGCTTATATCTACTCCTTTTTAATAATATGTCAACATATTATATATACAATGTAAGTAAAAATAATTTTTAGTAATAAATATTGTATCATCATAATGTGTATGTCACTATATGACAATCTTTTTTTGTAATGATGATATATATATATATGAGGGATTCACTTACTCTAAGAATAATTTTATTTAAACTTACTTCACTTAATTATAACTCATGTAGTACATCAAATTTCGATAATTCATTCACTGAATTAAATGTTCTAAATGCATGAATCAAGTTTGCAAATTTTTAAAAATTTAAAAATTATTTGATATATTACATTTCATTAATTAAAATCAATGTATAAAGTATTTTTATGATTATCGGTCAATTTAAATTAATAAAATAAAGTATTAAATAAATTTTTAAATTTTTATTTCACCATATGTTCCATCACCTACTCCCAAAAACAAAATAAAAAAAGGTTAAAATACTAATTTGGTCCCTTATAATATTTGTTTGTTTCAATTTAGTCTCACTTTAATTTTTGATTTCAATTTGGTCCTTAATAATTTAAATTATTGCAATGTTGGACTTCCGTCCAAATTATTTAATCAAAGTTAACTGTTGGCCACGTGGATGCCACGTAGATGCGTAGGTGGATGCCAAATTTCTTGAATATACTTGGAACCAGAATGGCCCGTTCTGAAACCAGAACGGCCCGTTAATTCTGGTTGCACATGTTGTGTGTTAATTTTGCATCTAGAACAAGCCATTTCAAATGCAAATTTAACACACCACGAGTGCAACAAAACGGGTCGTTCTGGTTTTAGAACGGGTTGTTCTAGATTCAGAACGACCCATTTCAGAACACCAACCACATACATACGTTCAACAAAATACTGCAATGTGATTCAAAAATTGAAAATAAAAATTCATAACATATCATAAATTCAAAGAAAGAAATATGGTTCAGAAACTGAAAACAAAAATTTAGAACATAACATATACTAAAAAAGTTCAAAGAAATTACTGAGAAGAAAAATCATCTGGATAACGCTGAAGGTGTCAATAATACATCTTATCCACCATATAACACTGAATGGCTGATAGGATATCAACATTATCTACCTGTACATGTGGTTGTGTGGTGAAATATTGGTCCTGTGTATCCTCTTCCTTTACTTAAGGTTGTACCTCCTCAAGAACATGTTGTTGTTGGTGTACATCGTCAATGACTTCAAGAGAAAACACCATGTCGTTTCATCCTTGACTGTATAGTGTCAATTTGGTAGTAAGTGGTTAACTCTAGTTTGACTAACAATGAAATAAAACCTGCTACCATTATCCTTAGTGATACACTACATTATCCTTAATGATATATTGTATAGCCCAAATGTTAAACGTTTAGCAATTGAAGTTATCAATCCCCATTAACAATATTACCAAATCCAGTGTTTTAAATACTTTGTACCTTGGGTATTTTTCTTTGCACGATTCACAACCGTGAACTATAATCATCGACCGTTTGTGTTTGGCATTCTGAAACCAGAACGGTCCGTTCTGGTTACACTATTGGTTTGTTAATTCTGCATCTGGAACGACCCGTTCCAGGTGCAAAATTAACACACCAAGAGTACAATCAGAACGGACCGTTCTGGTTCGAGGTGTATTCAAGAAATTTATCATCCACTTATGCATCTACGTGGCATCCATGTGGTCAACAGTTATCTCCTTTTAAATAATTTGGATGGAAGTCTGACATTGTACTAATTTAAATTATTAGGGACCAAATTAAAATAAAAAATTAAAATGAGACTAAATTGAAACAAACAAATATTATAAGGAATCAAATTAGTATTTTAACCTAAAAAAATTGTCTTGCTGACATCTACTGTGGAAGTACCCAATAATGACATTGGTAGTTAATCTCATCACTTCACATAAATCCCACATATGTATGATCGAGATGAATTTGGTATTACTGTCAGTATTTGTTTGATATCTCCACCTAAAACAATAATTTTTCCTAATATCTAAACTTGAAGAATTAGAGAATTGGAGAATATCTTTATAATGTGTTTGGATGGGAAATTTAAATTGAATAATTCATTTATTTGAAGAATTTCAAATTTTTTGAGGTAAAATACTTTGTTTGGATGAAAAATTTATAAGGAATTTGAAATTCAAGCATTTGTGAAATTTCTTGAAATAGTAGAATTTCAAATTCTCCCAAAAGAGTATGAATTTGAAATTTCTCATATTTTTTCTTCTTCTTATTTTACTTATATATTTTATCTTATCTCTTATCTCTTCATGTTTTTAATTATTGAATATTCAAAAATATATTTAAAATTATTTAATATTAAATTTTTAAAATTATTAAATATTTAAAAATTAGCTAATATTTATTTTTATAAAATTTAATTTAAAAATGTCAACATATAAATATAGTTTTAAAATCAATTTTACCATAGTAAAATCAAATTATCATATCCAACCTAACAATTTAAAATTTGAGAACTTTGAATTGATTTGTCCAAACAAAATATTTAAAAATGATAGAAATTGAAATCAAAGTAATTCAAATACCAAAAATTTAAAATTTCTTGAATTTGTAGAATTCTTCATCCAAACATACCATTAAGATTATATTGACAACTTCAAAATAATACTTATGAGTCGTTTGAACTTTATCTCATATAATTAATCTTGGTTTAGTAATTAACTCTACTAACGGGCTACCTTACTTTATAACGAAATATAGCCGATGAAAACAAGTATCTGTTAAAATAACATGTTTACAAGGCTACATTTTTTTGTGTGATATTATTCTTTGTATTGGAAAAAACTATTACATGTTTTGTTGTATTTAACTCCAACACTTATTCAGCTAAATACAAATTATTACGCATGATAAGAAATTAATATTAAGGAGACAATCGTGATTTGAATTGGATCATCATTTAGGATTGAACAAGGTGCTTGATATCCATTGGGTAAGTGACGGTCGGGTTAGAACCATTATATGAAATTAATGCAACGATTTGGTTGACAGCTTCTGTGGGATGGAATTGATCCCAAAATATGTGATGAGTTCTATCCTGGCATGGTGCTTCATTAGGATTACACAATCCAAACCTCCCTGTTTTGCAACAAGAAACATTTCCAACAGTGAACCCACCTGAAATGTAGACTAGGGTTATATTCTGTGCACCCAAATTAAATAGTAAGACATGACTGTTTGAGGGTTAAATAAGTTTTAGATGTGTCATGATCTAATTAAAATTGGTTTCAATAAGTACATTTTTAAAAAAAATATTAATAATATCCTTTCTAATATTCTCTTTTAAATATTTTCTTCTTTATTTATTGACCAAAATTTATTGAAAACCATAAATTTTGTAAGATTTGTAGTGTCTTTCTTGATTTAGTAAGATTTATTATTTATGATTTTCAACTAATATAATATTAGAGAGTTAACAAGAAAGTATTTAAGGGTGAATAATATACTAGCATTTTTCACAAAAAATAATGATTTTAATTCTTGTATTTATGAAATGTGACAAGTTTTGTTCTTGGCCATACTTTGAACAATGAAGAAAATACAAGAAGCAAAACCATAATTTTAAAATGTAGAGGCTAAAATTAATTTTAATTAACCAAAATTTAGGACTAAACATATGTACTCTACCTTTGTTTTAATCAACATAGAATGTGAAATGAAGTGTAAGAAAATCGAAATGCATACCAAGGGACTTGCTAAGGATGCTGGCTGCGCTGTTTATAAAGATGAATTTGGAATCAACAGAGAACTTGTTATTGAATTCGTCAACCATAGATTTAAGGTTGGCATTGAACAAGGACACAGCACCATTTATCTCTTCAACACAAAATCCATTTGTTTTATATGTTGAGATTGCATTTGGAGTGCAACCTAAAAGAGCCGTCCCAACAAACACCATTTTTCTTGCTCCAACGTCGTTATGTAGTGCCTGCTCCAAAAACCATCTTATATAATTGTATCTTATATCGAATCTGTTTGATATAAGATATAAATATTTTAAATAGATTTGTAGTAATTCATGTATATAAATCATTTTAGGATGTTCAAATGGTTTGCTTAATTTGTTGGAGCCAGATTTCAACACTACCAATCATATGTAGATTTATAAATCAAAGTAAATTTTGTCGGGTTGATGCTTTTATTTTCTCAAAGTTAATTTGCATGGAACAATATATTTTTGAATATTAATTATCTATTAATATTATTGGATAAATGCGCGTGAGAATTAATTAAAACACCACGACTGACATATTTTTTAACTTTCTAAGTCCTAGGCCTATTAGGATTAAACCCAAAAGTTTTTATTTGACAAGCCCTGAAAATGTAAGAGAGACCAGATAAGGAAATAAATATGATGAACGAGGTGAATTATGAAAATTAGTAAATATCAACAAATATAAGATGAGTGTAAAAGTCACTTGTTAAAACCCACCCTATTATTTTTTTAGATTGATTAATTAGTTTTTGACTACTAAAAAATTTACATATTATTTTAAATGCGGTCCCTTATTTTTAATTTTTAAAATATATTTTATTTGTAATATATCAAATCCTTATACTATTTTTCCTCCTGATTTAATCTTTCTAAACATAAAAAAAAAAAAAAAAATTATTGCGATATTTCCAAGGACAAAATACAGAAAGCATGATATTTAGCTAGATACAAATATTATGATATTCAAAGAAATTGAATGAAAAACAAAAATTACAGAAATATAAAGTTTTTGGTAGGTACAAGAAAATAATCTGATAAAAAAAATGTTGTATGCAAAATTAGTTTGAAAGAACAAAGAATATGAAACTAAATGAGAAAATACAATTTTCTAAAAACTAAAAACTTAATTAAACCAATTACTTTATGCAACTAACACAGTTGTAATGTTTTTAAAGACTGGGCCAGACTTCGTCTTGTATTTGGTTCAAGTCTTCGTTTACACCACATCCCGTGTACACGTCGTCCACATGGGACATTATAGTTTATCTTTTTCATTTTTTATTTGCAGAAGACATTAATTTATATACATAATACATATAATGAGTAATGTAATAAACAAATTAAAGCCAGCTAAATAAATATTGGTAGTGCTTTTATGAAAAAGAAAATTGTAAATTACCTGCATATGTTGAGATAACTGGAGAATAAGGTTGTCGGCATATTGCTGAGGGGTATAGTTACGACTTGTTGGGTAATACTCGGGAAGAAAGTAATTATTTATGTAATCATTGTTTCCAATGTTCACATAATACAAGCACTTGTTAAGGTGCTGTTTAGCTTTCTCAACACCTCCAAGTTTGGTAGCAATTCTCGAAAATATGACTCTGTGGTTTCTCATCTGTAATCCCAAATTAACATTGGCACCCTGCATTGTGTAACACTAATTTAGTGGCATGCATGACCATTTAAACAATCCTCTATACCAAGACCCAGTTAAAGATAGAGAGATCAACAAAGAAATTAAGATATATAAAGGGTATATATATTTGATTTATGATCACAAGGGTTTTTGATATACTCTAATAGATTAAAACTTATTAAAAAATGCAAAATTTTATAATATGAAATTTTAAAAGTTTAGTAACAAAATATACAACTTAGTGAAATTCAGGAAATTAATCATGAAACAAACGATACCATACGTGTGCCGGTCTCAGGTCGAATACCAGCTGCTCCAGAAGCATAGTTCACACCCTTTAGTATGTCTGAGCCACCAGTGTTTGCAAAGGGTGGGATGAAACTCTCAAATCCCAGAAGCTGAGCTGCAATAGTTAAAACCTAACTAGTGAGCAAAATAAAAACTGTGGGGGGTTAGAAAATAGACATGCATCATGCATGAAGGGCTCAACAAAGTATAAGATTACTTTTTGCATTATTTTTTTGTGACCAAATAAGGGTGAATTAAACATGGAAAAGGTTACCAATTAGGTCAACAGCTGTTCGTCCATTGGTAAATCTTCCGGTTGGGCCTAATGGGAAGTCAATGCCATATGGTTTGTAATTGCACTTTGTAAATGTTTGAAGATTGTTGTTATTTCCATTGTCACATAGAGAGTCTCCAAATATAAAAATACAAGGCACTTGCGATTCTCCATGGACACATTGTTGCATGCAGTTTGCAGCTAATAGAAGAAGTGATAGAACCAACCATGGCTTAGAAGCCATCTCAATCTATGTAAAAAATTAAAGCTAATGATGAGTCAAATAAAAGAAATTGGGTTGTGAGTTGTGTGTGGCAAGTGCAAGATGCATGTATATATATAGGGTGGGGTATACTTAGGTCGGTCCTAAATTTTTGTCTTCCAAAAAATTAGAAATACTTTTATTTTCTCTTTACATTTGAAATTATTAATTTATTTTTCTAAAATTATGTATAGATTCTTTTCAAAATTATGGTCATGATTTTGTTGAGAAATAAAAACATCATATCTATCTTTGATTAATTTTTATTGATTAACCTGTTTCTATACTAATTTTATTCTAATATTTTATAGTAAAAACATTGATGTCCCATTTATCATGACCGGGCTAAAGGCCGCCATTGGTGGGTGACAAAGTTGTGTGTCCATGTTTGAACATTTTTTATAATAAAGTAAGACATGAACAATATTGAAGATTTGAAGGTGGAAGAGTTTGACAAGATTTATCTTTTCTTGTAAAGAAAAGAAAGTAACATGGTTGCTAATTAAAATAATAAATAAACTAAGATCACGAGTTTGGCAAGTTTGTTAGTAACAAAAATATAAGATCTAAAGAATTATGAACACATATATTTCAACTTTGTACCAATGAGCACGAATTCCTATAAGAGATGAGTCCATTGGTTCCTGTTTTTGCATTTTGCTTCATTCGTCTTATTGACAAGTGAACGCGCCAAGCAAGGATAGCTGCTTTTGTTTGTTTCTTCTATTTAACAATTGATATATCATGATTTCATTACGAATCAATTCAAGAATTTTCTGCTCCTCCAAACTATTAAAAAAATCATTCTGTTTAAAACATGACACATCTATAGCAAATTATTTATTTATTTTTCTTAATGTTTTCAGTCATATATTCATCGAATTGCTTGTTTTATGTTTCCATGTATATATATCCCTCTATATAATTAATATGGGATATGTATCTGTATATAAACCGCTTGTAAGATAATTCTAAGATAGTAATTGATATTGATATTAATTTGGGTATTATATGAGTTTAAATTTAATGAGAAGAATAGAAACATACGTTAACAATCGATTAATTTAGAGGGAAATGATGAAACGAAAACTAATAATGTATATTTACAGTTGAGTTGACCACATACATTAGTGAAAAATCAGTTTTTTAGTCAACGTTTTCTCGTTGATTATAAAAATATTTGACGTAAAAAATATGCGTGATATTTTTGAAATTAATCTAAAACTTTTTACGTCAGACCAAAGGGAGTCAGACGTAAAAACTAAAATCTACGTCGGATATGAAGTACAGTCCGACGTAGATTTCAATTTTTACGATGGACCCCTTTTGGCCTGACGTAAAAAAGTTGTTTTATTCTCCCTAGTACTTTCGTCTTTTTCGTGGGCGCAAGTGTTTTTCCATTGTTTTCCTCTAGGGTTTTCCTCTAGTGATTTCCAGCAACGGTGATATGAGACCTTTGGGTATTTTTCGATCACGGTGAGCGGTAGCAACAACGGTGAGCGGCGACGACAATGACGGCGAAACCCATTTTTGATTCTAAACCTATCTCTCCGATTGGGTTGAAGCATTTAGGCGTTTTCATGGATTGAGGTTAGTGTGCTTTTATGTGTGTATTGATATTTTTGTGTAAAAATGTTGTTTTATTCCTGCACGTAAGTGTTTTAACACTGTTTTCCTCTCCAGCGATATCCGGAGACAGCGGTGCGAGACCTTTGGGCGTTTTCCGTTCACAATGCACGGCGGCAAGACCCATTTTTTATTTTGGACCTATCTCTCCGATTAGATTGAAGCATTTGGATATTTTTTAGACATGTTCACGGATTGAGGTTATTTTTTTGTTTGTCTAATAACCATTTTACATCAAACGTGGAGGATGTCTGACGTAATTTTACGTCGGCTAAAATACCCAACGTAAATTTACGTCTTTCACATTGATGTCGGACTTTTTTTGGACGTAAAAAATCCAAAATAACAGACATAAAATATCTCTTTTGTACTAGTGATAGTCTTTCATATAATTAAAATCAAATTATGCAACATTCCTTCACCTGATTATTTATAAATTTAAATAAAAATATATATTTATATTTTATCAATTAATTAATTTGAGTATATATATATATATAAATTAAGATCTATTTAAGTTTAAAATCTCGCACAAAATCAACATTAAATATAATTATTAAAAAGATAAGATTTTGTGCGAAATTTTAAACTTAAATACATTTTAATATATATATATATATATTATCAATTAATTTAAATAATAAAATATAATGTTATTACTAATTAGAATATTCAAATCAACATTGATTTGAATTATTAAAATCAAATTATGCGATATATTTTCTTTTATTATGTTGTAAAGTTAAATAAGAATATATATATATATATTATTAATTAATTAAAATATTTAAATCAAAATTAATTTAAATTATTAAAATAAAACTATTCAAGATTTTTTCATTTGATTATAAATAAAAAATATATTTGTGTTATCAATTGATTTGAATCATTATATATTTGTGTTATTAATTATAATTTAGGAAGAAACTTTTTGGGAGATGCATTTGCTTAAATTAAATCTCACGAGATTTCTTGATTTTAATTTAAACTAATATTTTAATTTGTATGATGCACAAGATAATTATTTATTTTAAATAAATATATTTATAATAAATAATATTTTGATTATATTTTTATTATTATTACAATTTATAATAAATAAATAATTTTGAATATATAAATTATATTTTAAGTTTATGATAAATAATTTGTATTAGATATGTGACATCTACTCAATATATTATAATAATTTAATATATAAAATTGAATAAAAAGGAATCCATAATTACTAAAAGTAACGTAGTTCGACAAGAGGATATCAATTATACTAACTAGAAACAATAACCAAATTAAAGGTCAAATGAAATTAATAACAATGAAACTAACAACTATTCTAAACATAACAAAATGGAATCAAATCCTAATTAAGTTTTGACGTCATATTCTATCAAAGTAAGAACTCAAAGGCGAGATCTAAGCTATGTCACCGACACCATCAACATCATGTTGAATCTCATCTATAATAACATTCATATAAACAAACACAAGAAACAAGGAGTAAGAAATATATTTCACTCTGTCTCATGACCTAGAATATAGTCGGATAGTCAAACACACAACAATACAATAAGACAACTAGAACACAACAACATAAAATAGTATCATAATTTTATCATATAATTATAACATGGTACATCACAAATGCTAATAGAATATATTTCATCACAAGACATTAATAACTCACTACACAGTCGCTTAATGCAATAGACACGAATTGCAAAATGCTCATGCATGTAGCATCAGTAAAATCAAATTGTGGTGTATTGTCATAAGACAACACACAGAGTGACCTAGGAGATCATATTGGGTCACACTCTTATCGCATTCTACATTAGGAGGAAATACATCAGGGACTTGTTGAAACAATTATGTTGCAAAAGTTCCTCCTCATGCACACAAATAGGTGTGACCGAGGATTCTCAAACCCAACCATCTCCAAGGACATGATGAATTCCCTAACTTTTACACAAGGGGGTCTTCCTTGACAACATATTAGGTGGGGTACAATATGTAATATGTTGTATGAGATTGACCAAATTTGGGATTTCCCCCTTCATACAACATATGTAACAAAAAAGAGATTGGGTCAATCTCATTATCCAACATATACCTTGTGCTTAAAGCGAGACTATTCATTCTCCCCCATTACTTCCATGGATGCTAGATAAAATATGTGAATCTTTAGGATGATCTTCCACGAGCTCTAGTTCTCTGATCAATTCTTTAAAGTGTAAGTCTATGAGGGAGAGAATTATGAGAGCGTAATGTGAAACAGACTCAACTCCCCCTTTTAAAACATAACTCAAATAATTCCCTCAATTAATAAAATAAAACGTTTAATCATACCACACACATCAATAATTAAAACATTTATACATCATTAATCAACCCCATTTAATTATAAAATAAATAAATATTATCACACACATATCAATAATTAAAACATCTATTAAAACCAACCCATTTAATTATAAAATAAATAAATATTATTAATAGAAAAAACTTAAGGTGTTATGACATACATTTTTTTTTGTTATTGATTATTGGTAATTATTTTAAAAAAAATATTGAAAATGATATAAGAGATAAGAGGTTTTAAAAATTGGCTAAATTATATTTTTGTTCTTTATCTTATTTTTTAAATTTATTTTAGTTCTTTATTTGTTAAAATAATCATTTTAATCTTTTAATTTTTTTATTTGGATCAATTTAGTCCTGTTAAAAAATGATTATTTTTAATTTTGTAACACGATTTTGAATCAATTTTTGATATTGAATTAAGACATGAAACTTATATTATTATATTCACCTATATAAAAACTATAAAATTCAATTGGTGTTTGAATCGAAGAGAGGTTTAATCATATATAGTGAAATCACATAAAAAAAAATATATCACACAAATAATTAGAAAATGATATGAAATTAGATTTTAAAATTTTTTCAATTGCTTTTTAGACTTATGTTTATGCGATTTTTACCATAGTAGCTAACCTTAATTTTAAGTTTATAACCACAACTATATAAGCGAATACAAAAAAGTAAAAAACTATTATTATTACTATAATTTTTTTTATTATATTATTATATTATTTTATAATATATTATAGATTTACTAATTGATGATAGTTTAAATTATTCTACTTATTAATTTAACGAGGTAACTCAACATGATCCAAATTAGCCTATTGGACTTAGTGGGCTAGATCAAAAAGGCTTGATTCTATTTAGGCCATTTTTTAGCGTCTAGTTTGATTTTATTTTTGTGTTATTCGAGTCAACCCATTAGATCGAACTTAAATTGACAATTCTAATTTCATCTCTTGAGATTAACTTCTATAAAGATAAAGTAATACTTTTAATTGTAATTTCATGTCCAAAGTAGGATCAAACTCTGATCCCTGATTAACAATTTTTGGCAAGTTTATAAATTACTACATAATTAAATTTTAACCTATGTAGAGATATGAAAATTCAAACCGAGAGTCTCATGAGAGAAGCAATTCCACGAATATTAGCAACTCTCATCACACATGTAACTCTCCCATCCTCCTCCTCTCCTCTCTCTCCAACACTGATGAAGAAGGGCATAGTTGTTTAGACTCACTTTTTCAGATTTCCAAAAATGTGTTTAAATTTAAAATATTTATTACATTGCTTATTATTTAAATTAATGTAAATAATCTATTTCTACTTTTATTTTAATTTGAACTATGTAATTAAAAAATATTTTTATATCAATTATTTTATAATTGATAGGTAAAATATAAAATGACATTTTTGCACGGTAAATTTACTAATAATATTAAATATTTATAATATCATTCAATTAATTTAAAGATTATGAAGTGTATGATAAAATTAATTAATTATTAATTATTATAATCATTAAAAAAAATTGTCATATAGTAATACACATTCTATAATGATACAATATGTGTTATTAAAAACTACTTTTACTTATACAACAAATATAATATATGTTAATATATTTTTAAAAAATATGAATATAAATTATAGTGACATACAAAATATATTATTAAATATAATTTAAAATTAATATTAAAATTATATATAACTATATATATATCAAATAAATATATATTTACATATATTATATCTATAATAACACTTATAATAACACTTTTATATTTGTGATTATATGTAATATTTTTTATAATAAATATATCCTCTATAATATTTCTTATAATGAATATATCCTCTTAAAGCCTTAGAATAATTTCAGTAAAAAATCTTCACTGATAATATATCAAATTTAAACTCTACGAGACCAATAATGAAAAAGACATCAGATAACCTTAACGCACTTTCCGCTGATCAGTGCGTGGAAAGAAGAGAAGGGGTTGGGAACCAAGAAAATGCGAGTGAAATGAAGAGTAGAACTTAAAATAATAAACAGAAAAGTTTAATATGCCTCGATCTTCTTAGCTCCATTTTTCTGCATGCTTAGAAAATTTAACCAATCTCGTCATACTACAAATATGCATAGCAGGGTGAATGAAAAGGGCACTAATTTATTTTAATCTAAAGGCTAAAAGGCTATTTGTACTAGAATGATGCTTTTTTTGTCACGGAAATTCTCCTTTAAGCCCATTTTGACAAAGACAACAACAACAACAACAGAGATGAAACTGTGCAATAATGGACTCCAAAGCTAGCTTGTCCTTTGCTTTGCCCCCACTACTCCACAACCGTCCCCTCTTTTATCAAAAATTAAAGCCACCATTTTTAAAAGGGATCAGCTTTCAGCATTCAAAAGAATATTCATGGATCTCTCTCCTTTCAAACCTTCAATAGTTTTCGAACACCAAACTTTTTAGCCTTCATCAAGCACTCAGTTCCCACCTTTTCCTCTCTGCAAAGTTTCCAGATACTAAATTCTGTTCCTCCATAATATATATATATATATATATATATATATATATATCCACCTTTGCCTTTATTGTTATTTTTCCCTTTCACATAGAGATCAAAGTAAATAAAGGGAAAAAAATTTAAACTTCACAACAAAATATCAACTTAGATTTTTTTCACACTCCCATTTTACACTTAATTTACACATTTCTTTTTTTCCTTTTCTTCATCACATTACTTCTCAGATTTATTACACTCTGTCATCCTTCCAAAGTGTATATTCTCAAATGAGTGTGGGAAAAAACCATTTTTCATTGAATCTGTATCATCAAATCAAATCCACCCGTTGGTTGATGAATGTTGGCAAATGGTTTTGCACACCAACACCAAGGAAGTCCCTAGTTTGCCCCCCTCCACTTTCTTCATTCAGAATGTGTCTACGTTTGAGAGGGTGCATTTGTGACATGTCACATGCAGAGTTATCTGCCTCGCTCAGCACAAAACTTGAACCGTACATGCCACTAAACTTGTTATTATTCCCATCTTGACCTTGGCTGTTACCACATTTCAAACCTAAGCTCCCAAGCCATGAAGGGTCACTCGAGGTTGCTCCAATTTGAGCAGCTTTCTGCAACAAAGCTGTGGCTGACATGTTTGAGGATGTTTGGTGGGGTTGGTGTTGGGAACTATACAAGGAAGGAACACTTGTGTTGTTGTTGCATAGAGGAAGTGAAGTGGTGCTAGTTGTTAGCTCTTGGCTAGTATTGGAAAGCTTAGTTCCAAACACCCAACTTAGCTGATAGTTATTAGAAGGTGGAAGATTTGAGCATTGGACAAGTGAGTTGCCACCATATATTGTTCCTGAGCTTGTGGCAGAACCAAGTTGATGATGAATCTCACGCAAATTGCTGTTGACCATTGTTTCTTGAGCCTGAGAAGATGTTTGACCCATCCAAAGGGGTAGCCCCCTAGATGTTTGGTTACTTGTTTCGTCAGTGTTTGAAACTGGCTTGAAAATTGAGGGAAAATGGGTAGCCATGTTATGGCCTAGGGATGTTCCCATAACGTTGTAACCAATGTTACCCCCTAACGAGGTGTTCATGTCTGATACTGCATTTACCCTAGCTGTTTCTTCTGCCAAGGCATCACAGAAGGCCCTGTGAGTGATGAAGCTATCCCTCCTGCTCAACCAAAATTAATGTTAAATCATAAGCACAATAGTAACAATAATCTAATTAAAAAGACATACAATTTTTATTTTATTTTTATCGATCAGAATTCCAATGATGGCTACAAACTTCAAAACTAAAATTTTGTATTTATATTAATTCAACTCTACCACTATTTCTCAACGAAAAATTATAAGCAAAACTCGGGTAATTAATATTGTGATTTATAGGAATAAAATCTTGCTCCTCCATTTTGGTGCATTGGAACTCGTGTCAACGTAAAACTCGCTTTAAATATATGTTTGGTTTCATTATTTTTAACCAATCAAATGTTATTTGCTTCGTGGTAGCAAATAGTTATTTTTCGATTTTAATGCATTATTCGTACTAATGTGAAGACAAACACCTCCAACAATAGCTCGACAAAAGTCCAAACGTGAGTAACATGATAACATGACTGAGACATATTATGACTTGTACTAACTAGCCTGTAGGGTTATAACCTCAAACTATATATTGCCAAGAAAAAACTGAATTAATAATCACATAAGGTAACTAAGATAATTCCAAACCAAGAACTTTTGTCGTTTAGGGCTAATGTTACCAAAAGGCTTATCAAAAACTTGTGTGGCTTCTTTCAACTCCTTTGTTTGAACTAAGCCTCATCAATATTATTCCTGAAAGCCAAATAGACTTGGCATAAACCCAGAGAGAGATATGTTTTTGGACCACTATAAATCTGTTTGAATATAGTCTAGAAATATTTTTGAAAGTTTGTCGATAGTAAAGTTGTTAAAAGTCCTTTTAAACATATATTAAAGCATGCTCATGTATAGTCGTGTTACCACTTTTACAAAACAAGAAAGAAAAAAAAAACTTGTTATTCCTATATAAGATTGGTAACAGGGTTATGTCATGATTCAGATGGATAGGTTAGTTACCTTGAAAAGATAGTTCCACAGTCACATTTGTATTCTCTGGTACCACAGGTTTTGGAGTGGGCTTTCCAATCTGACTGCACAGCATAACGCTTTGAGCACTTCTCACACTTCCACTTCTTTTCTCCGTGCTTTCTGCAAAAGTGCTTCTTTATCCCAGTTAAGTCTCCAAGAGCCCTTGAAGGGTCGTGGTGGACACAACTCTTCTCAGGACACACATAAACCCTCTTTTTTGCTTCCTTCCCCGTTCTCTGCTTAAGCTTCCAAGGAAGGTTGTGTCCACGTCGATGGAGTTGAAGATTTTGATCCCTTTGGAAACCCTTCCCACAAGTTTCACACAAGAATCTGTTGGTAGCCATGAGGGTCTTTGGTGATAAGGCTATGACTTCAGCTTCAGGATCTGTGCAAAGAGAAAGATTCCCATGATAAATCATTTGTGTAACTCTTTTCTTTTGATGAGAAAGCAAATTAGCTTTGAATATACCTACGATGATAAAGCTTGTATGAAAGAGATCGAGCATGTCTGAATACAGGTTTAGAAACACTTTTAAAAACTATTTTACTTAGAAAAAAATTCTTTATTTTAAGTAATGAAGCTGTAAAAAAATGTTTCTAAGTTTATATCCAAATAGATTGATGATGATGAGAAAATAGTGAAGCTGGTATGAAAGAAACAAGCATGCCTGGGTTTCCTGGGAGGTTCCTCTTCCTCTTCAAAACATGATGAGGAGGATTGTTATTATTTGATGCAGCAGAAGAAGCAGTTAGGTTCTGATGGAAAGCATGTGTGATTTCTCCTTCATCCATCTTTCTTAGCATCTTCAAACTGTTTCTCAGTACTTTGACTCAATTTACAATAAGAAACTCACACAAAGAGTTCAGTGAGGGAAGAAGTATATTAGTGGCTGAATTAGGAGAAAACCCAAGAGAATGGGCAGCTAGACTTGTTAATTATATATGCCTCCAACCCTAAACAGCACAAACTGATATATGCAAGATGGGATCCCCTCTCTCTTGTGTTTGAATTGATTTAATCTACTTTTTAGGTGGAATGAAAAATAAATAAAAGAAAAACAAGATGCTGTTGGAGGCGGTGAAAAGTTAAAGAGGAAAGAGAGATATAGAGTGAGAGAGATAAAGGAGGGGGCAAAGAAAGAGAGAAGAAGTGAAGGAAAGGTGTGTATGATGACACATGATGAGGTCGATCAGAAGAAAGTTAATGTCCATTTGGAATGATTATCCCATAATTGTTGTTGTATTATTATTTATTTTTTAATCGTTTCTCATCCAATAACTTTTTCTGGTAGTTTGTTTATTTTATAGAGTAAGAAATCATGTCTTTCCTGTATGTGTGCATCGGAAGATAAGTATATACTTATGAATAGTAATGCTCAATTTGCTAGAAAGCAGAAAGAAATTGAAGCAACAACATATATGGTATTTCATCGCTTTAGTTGTGTATATGTAGCCATCAAAGCACCCCCATCCAAATCATTCCAGATTTTATGTTATACAAATTTTCTTTTTTGTAAAGGCATCTTTTAGCTTTTCTTTTTACAACACAGCACTAAAACAAATGTCATTTACTAACAATTTAGAATTAGATCAACCATATTTTTAATTTGTCTTATAAAATTCAAAGTATTATTATAATATTATAAGTTTATATAATTAATGTAGTAAGATATATTATACTACCAAATTGTTTTATAGGTATGGAATATTGGCACATCCAATTTTATTATATATAATGCATAAATCTAAATAGTTTAATTTTCTGTCAAGACAATCATAAAATTGGAAATTTTTATCTGGTAATAATAGATAACAATTATTTATAATGTTATAATGTGTAAATTTTAGCATTATGTAGTTAAACAATATATTTAATGAGTTTATATGAAACTACAAGATATATTTTATAGTATATATTTCAAAATAAATAATATCAATATAAATATATAGTATAATGTATTAGTAAAATCTTATTAATTAAATTAAAAAATATTATTCGTATATAATTATTAGAAAAGGCATCAATTTAAGAAAATAGAAAACATCAAAATATAGTAGGATGATGTGAAATATAATCCAATTTAATTTCCAACAAAATACGCTAATAAGTATAATTCTAAAAGGTGAATCTATCAAAAATGATTTGGAGTCAAGTCATGTTAATAAGACATGACACGTGATATATACCCTTAAAATAATTAATAATGTAAATATTTGGGAGTTTGAAAGAAACATTATTTTTTTCTTCTCATAACTTGATTGACCTCGCAATTTTTTGTTTCATATAAGCAATTTTCTTTTTCTTTTTGTACACAAAAAAAAAATAATGCAAATTAATTTCTTTATATATCTCACCATATTTGAACTGAAATGGGAAAAAAGTGTAATCAGGCACTACCATCTAATTAAGGATCTATTATTTTGTTATTCATTCGATGAAATTTACACACTTCACAAAGTAAAATGCACAATTTCAAGCCCCTTTCTCTCAGAGCCAAAATTTCTTCTTCAACCTAGAATTTTCGTGAGTTTTTAGACTAACTGATTAAATATACGGCTAGCTTATGTTATATGTCCAAATTGATATATATTTAGTATACACGTTTGTCATACTTGTTTGCATATATATAAAAGGTTACATAATCATGCCTCTATAAAACTGGTTTCTCGAAAAGCATTATTTCAGCAGATTTGGTCATGCAGCTGCTAGATATTAATATGACAGCTTGAATTACCCTCACTACTGCAGCTATTTAACTCCAATGCAAGTTTTGTTTCTCTCCTCAAGAGAAAATCATTGTGTTTCATGTGTGTGATGAGTGTGACTTGGAAAGACAAGCCTACCCAATCACAACACCTTTCTTTAACGTTGATGTTCCACAAAAGGCAAAATATACACGATCATGAGTCTTTTGAACCTAGTCAAACCGAAAGTGAATGTCATTTATCGATGAAGATTGATATAGATATCAAAATATTTGTAAAATGTCATTGCTAAACATATGGTGCTTTTTTTTTTTTTTATGTATCAAAATTATAATGAAAATAATTAAGATCAAATTTTGAATATTATTTTAACTCTTTACTATTAAACCGATTCTAGCTGTTCAATATTCTAAACTTACCACTATAAAAATTGGAAGTTGAAATGGGTAGCTACATGTTCATTGTTTTGAACTCTTCTTAAAAAACAGCCATGCACGTGTGTCCATGCACTATCAAACTGTCAATTAATTGAAGGTAAAATCCAAAGAAAACGACGGAAAAAAACACAGAAAAGGGAATAATCGTCCATATGACATGACCATGTCTCACATGGACTGAATTCCTAGCTTATTAATGTTTTTTAATTTACATCAAACTAACATATATAGTTGTACATTTCTAGGTTCTTAACTCTTATTAGTGTTGGTATTCTATCTCGATTACAAGTATTTTATCATTAACTATTGCTATCATCACATCATTCTGTGATGTAACCAAGCAGTGAAGCATAATTTTAATTAACTTCTTAACATGAACTGAAGGTCACGAAGTTGATTTATCAATTTTTTAGCTGCAGATCGATATATATAGCCAACCAACCTTATTACCTTTTTTTGTTGTAAATTTTTGGATGGTAGATATTTTACTTTAGAGCTTTTTCTGAGCATCTTTAACGTACACTTTCTTTTTCTTTTAAATAAAGTTTTTTTTTTATACATCTTTTAAATAAAGGTTTAACTTAGCTGGAAATGTTTTAACCTTGGGACTAATGTAATGGTTTAAACCGGAAAAACGATTTTTTTTCCTAGTAATAATATATATATTTAAATAAAGCTGCATCTACCTTTTTAATTCATTTATTAATGAGGTATATAGTCCTATAAGATTATCAGAGGAGGGTATGAATGAAACAAAAGTCTTCCCCACTATCGTCAACCATTCCACCACAAAAGGAAGAAAAAAGGAGGAAGAATAGTTGCTTACCCTCAACGCTATGCTCTTTTTCTTTCCCTTTAGGATACAAGTATTTAAATTTATTTGAAATGCATTTCCAGAATATGCCATCATTTAATAAGAAATTTAATTTAATTTACTAAATTTAATATTTTACGTATTATTTAACTCATTGAGTAATAGAACAACGTATCAATTAATGATCATATATGATTTTTATATTTATATATATTCCATTAAGATAATGCTGTAATTATATTTACTAGAATCGCATGGTTGTGATATAACACATAAAATGATAATGTGTATGTGGTTTTTCAAAATATATTTGAATTTAGTTTTGATGATCAGATTTCATATTTTTGTTTATAGTTTTTTTTTCTTAGTAGATTTTTAATTCCTTAAAAAGTAGTCTATGTTACTACCTCGCGGTGACTTTACATGTATCTGATTTTCATGAAATTGCATATAACATGATAAATTTAGATAATATTATAATAAATTATTAACAATTGGTAACTAAAGATAATTATTTTAAAATATAATTTATGAAACTAATGATTTTTTTTCTAAACATTAATTACATTTAATCGTATTTACGTATACTATATACTAATTAAAATTATATAACATATTTTAGTTTATATTGTTGTTAAGAGTTTTCACACTTGATGTATAGTGTTGGAGTTAATACTAGGTGGTCCAAAATAGGGGGAAAAAAGAATACGAAGTTACTATAAAAACTAAGGGAGACAGCCAGCTGACAAAGGCAGTGAATTTTTGGAAGTTTGAGCAGTCGTCTCCTTGTGGGCTGACTTTTCCAATTAATTTTCCAAATCCTTAATCATAATCTAATGATGTTTCTCTTTTCTAACATTGTTTAATATAAATCTTTGGAGTTTTGTTGTTGAACTGTGGTGGCACTAGAATATTCTCTACCCCTCCAACACTTCACCCAAAGACTCCAACTTTCAAGGCCTCGTGAGATTCCTATTCAAATATTGCACAGGGTCCCCCCACAACCCATTCTCTCTCTCTTTCTCGCTTATCATAGTTAATTAGAAATTAGAAATAGTAGCCATTTGAAAACAAGAGATTTAGGAAAAGCAAACTGTTGTCAACAAGGCTATGTTCGTTTCTTACTTTGTCCTTCTTGAAAAACCAAGTATTGGAATTGATTGTGAAATCTAATTAAGGGCATCTTTACATGTATATATATAAGGAATTCACTTCCAAATTAGAATTATATTAATTAATGAAAAAGTTACTCTTTGTTATATTATTAGTTTTGTTGGACATAGAGATAGTATTGATACATATTTATGATTTAGTTCAAATATGCTCTAAGTAAAGAAAAAGTATTTCCCTACCAATTTGAATTGCATGTAATTAATTAGATGTAACTTACATTTTGTCATCTTTTTATCCACAAAAACATAGTTTATATGAAATTATGCAGTTTTATTTCTAGGTTGCTTCAATATTTATTAAATCAAGTTATAACATCCCTATGCTATTATGAATGTCACACAATTAAAACATTCAAAATCAAATGCATAAACATAAGGTTAATTATATAGAATTAGTAGCTAAAAAGGGTAGTCTTGTAAAGTGCAAAAATTCAACGAGATATAATTAAATTGGAATAATTTTCCAATACTGTTAGATCTAGGATTCCAGCACAGGAACTCACATGCCTGTGCTTATCAAAAGCTGGAGAATATGTGTCTCGCTCTCTTTTTTTTTATGTTACTCAAATAATAATTCTTTTCTTTAATATTCTTCCGTTTCCTTTATTTTATATTTTAATTTTAGGTCATTTTCTATACACATGACAAGATGGTAGAAGATCTTATTGCGTTTTAGCAAAACCAACTTTACAGGGGAAAATAAGGCAACACATGAATATTCTTTTGGATTTGCAAATTTGTACTTCACTTTTCGAGAGATATGCTTGGTTTCTTTATAGTGCATAATTGCATCAATATGTTTCTTCATTAGAATAACAATGTAAAAGATCAAAGTTTCATAATTTTGTTTTTCATTTTCAAACCTACTATTCTTCTAAATATACTTCATTGTTTATCAATTATAATTTTTTTTTAATTGGCTTTCAATTCAAATTATATACGTGACACAAAGTTAACTCTTCTTTAAGTATTTAATATAACTACATATTCAAGATTTAAACTTAAAATTATTAATAATTAATATTAAAATAATTTCATGCCAATTAATCTATATGTGCTTAGTAATCAATAATAATTTTATATTTATAAGTCTCTATCTTAAAAGTTATTTATTTATATAATTTAATGAAAGTGGCGTGAATGTTTTCATTATATTATGAATCAATAATAAATTCATGACAAAAGGAAGGGTGCTAAAAAAAATTTCAACAAATTTTTTTTTTTAAATAAGTACAAGATGTAGTCCTTCAAGTTAAGAATTTGTGTTCTTCCTCAACTCTCACAATCTGATATTACTCCACAATCAGGTGGGATACTTTGAATGAAACTCTAACATTCAAGTTAGAGGTATTCAAACAAGTGGATTAAGTATAGATTTAGTAAAAGTATCTTATGATTGTGTAATGATCTTATTTATATAGTATAGTGTTATGTTACATTTCTTTAATTGACATATTAATGTATTTCATTGGTCATTTAATGACAATGATAAGTAGAGGTAAATGTTACTCTTTTATTCTTGTTAATGGTCAAATAATTACCTAAAGGAGCTTCTGGATAGGTTTTTGGTCCTTTTAAGAAACATATTAATCTTATCCATATACAAGCCTTTCTAGAATAATTCGAGGACATTATAGCTATTGGAAAAGGAGATTGCTTTGAGGCACAAGTGTGTCTTGAGTAGCAAATGAGACCGAAAGCATGTTTCTTTTATATATACAACTATATATTTCTTCATGTCAGGATGACAAGTACAAAAACGCATACACTCATAATAGAGAATAGAAAGTGAAAATTGAGTAAAAAAACCTTATTATCACGCTTATATATTACACATGACTACATTTCTCTTATTAATGAGCAGTAATACAAACATGTATGTATAAAATAAATTGAAAAATAATACAAACATATAACAACGACAAACTAAGGTATACAGATAATACATACAAACTATACCATCAAAATATACTATCAGACAATACCATGATACATGTATAAACTAAACTTTCATATTATATACAAACTAAACATGTAGACTATATATACAAATGATACATGCATACTATACATTTGAATTATAATATTCAACATTTCCTTTTAATCGAATATTGTTCCAATGACACAACTCCTAACATCTCTCTTAACTCCTTTAATCTATTTGCTTTCAATGCTTTAGTAAAAACAATTGCAACTTGTAACTTAATACAATAATAGACCAACTTTAATTTTCCTTTACTCACTTAGTCTCTTAAGAAATGAAACCTACTCTCTATATGCCTGCTTCTTCCATGGCAATGCTTAGCCAATCTTATAGATGACTTGTTATCAACAAACAACTATACTAGTTTCTTGTACTTAATCTTCAACTCTTCAAGCAGTAATTTCAACCATAAAATATGATATGTTGCGTGTGAAGAAGCTATATACTATGCCTCACAAGAAGATAGAGCACCACATTTTGCTTCTTTGAACACCAAGAAATTGGTGCATTCAGAAATAAAACAAGTAACCAAAAGTACTTTTTCTACCCACTTTATCTTCACACTAGTGAAAATGCTTCAAATTTTGTCACACACTACTCCTTTATCTTAGGAAATAACAAACCAAACTCTTATGTTCCCTTCAGGTACCTCAGAATATGTTTGGTCGTAGCTATGTGTGAGACTCTTAGATGACTCACGAACCTGCCAATCAACCCAACTGCAAAACTAATAATATCAAGCCTACTATTACACAGAAATCTTAGCAATCCCACAATTTGCTTATACAATGTGCCATCAATACACTTCTGTTTCTCCTTTTACCAACTTCATATTTGTCTCAACTAGGATCACTACTTCATCGCAATTCTCCATTTCAAACCTTTTCAGCACCTCCTGGATATATTTTTTCTAATGAAGAAAAACATCCTTGTTGGCATAAATATTAACCTCTAAACCAAGGAAGTAATTGAGAATTTCCAAGTTAGTCATCTCAAATTTTGACTCCATTCTCCCCTTGAATTCCTCAATTTCAAAGTTATTATTGCTTGTAACAAGAAGGTCATCTAAATACAAACATACCATAATCAAATCAACATCATTTTTCATCTTCACATATATCTCAAACTCCACTAAACATTTTGAGAACCTATGTTGGTGCAAAAAAGCATTTATTCTCTTGTTCCAAGCCTAAAGTGCTTGTTTCAAGCCATACAAGGCTTTTCTCAACTTGTATAATGTATGTTCTCTTCCCTTCAACTCAAATACTAGTGGTTGTAACACATACACCTCTTCCTCTAGTGAACTGTTAAGAAATATATTTCACATCTAATTGAAACAAAGGCCAACCTCTAGAGCTAGAAATAGCAATTACTAGCCTAATAGTTTCAATTCTTGCAACGGGAGCAAATACCTCAATGTAGTCTACTCCAACCTTTTGATGAAAGTCTCTAGCAATTAGTCTTGCCTTATGCTTTGCAATTGAACCATCTACTTTCAACTTTAGCTTAAACACCAACTTCACATTAATTGGTTGCTTTGTAGTTGGAGGATCTACAAGCTCCCATGATTCCTCTCTATATGATTAATTTCTTCATTTATAACACCATTCCATTTTTCTTGTTTAAGAGTTTGCTCCCAATTTTTTGGTTCTAAGTTTGCCATGAAAACCAAATTCACTAGCTCGCCATCATATGAAATGACATCGTTTGGAAACAATTCATGATCTACAAGTTTGCTTAATGAAAATCCCCGCCTCTATGATCTTCTCTTTTATTGTTGCACACTAAGAACTAAAGTATTAGGTTCAACTTGTTCATCCCCTTCAAGTTCAAGTTAAACATTGGTGCCTAAATCTGATTTATTCTCCCAACTAAATGATGTTGTCTCATCCACAATAATATCCTGACTAATAACAACCTTCCTTTAACTTGGATTGTACAACTTGTATGCTTTTATTGAGTGATACCCAATTAACATAAGTAGGGGTGAGCATAAAACTGAGACCTGAACCGAACCCGAAAAATCCGATAAAAAATATTACTTTTGGGTGGGTTCGAGCGAGTTTTATGGGTAAATCGGGTTAAAATTTTGATTTCATATGAGTTATATTGGGCAGGTTCGGTTTTGAATTTTTAAACCCGCTAAAAATCAAAACCCAACCGAAAATGAGATAAGTTTAGATTTTTATTTTTTTTGTATAACTAAACAACAATGGTCCAAACTCAAAAGTCTTTATTTCAAGTATAATATAGCCATTAATTTGTAACTTATTTTTTTTCCTTTTTCTCATAACCTAGATATTTCTTTTGTCTTCTCCTTCCTCATTTAACTTCTCAACACACTAGTCCATTTTTAGAGTTTTCTTTTTGTTTCTTTCTTTGTCGTCTTTCTTTTCCATCTTCCTATCTCCATTTTGAGTACAACTTGTGCGGCTATGATTTCTTATGAATTTTGTAATCTATCTTTAGATTTCTTTTGCATGTAACAACTATGGATTTTGTTATCTTTTATTTTTGCTTCTTTAGTTTGTGAATATTTCATCTACGAATCTACTTACACCATCTATTGTCATCTTTATTCTATTTTTGTACTATTTTAAAAATATTTTTTTGACCATTTTAAGCTACAACTTCATTAAGATAACTTGGTCTACAAAAAACCTTAAACCCGATTGTACCCACCTGCTCAAAACCGAATCTGTTTCAACCCGAACCACCTCAAATCGAAAGCTTAGTCGGTCGAATATAGGTCACATTTTTTCAAAGTCGATTTACAACGGGTTGAATATTTTTCACCCGAACCCGACCGAACCCACCCATTGCCCACCCCTAAACATAAGTGTTTCACTCTTATCATTCGGTTTCTCCTCTTTTGATCTAGAATGTGCCTGTAACATAGGGAACCTAAAATTATTAGATGATTAACACTTGGTTTATGCCTACTTCATGTTTTGCCCTCATTCTCCTTGAAGGACATTTGTTCAACACATATGCTATAATAGATATTACCTCTCCCCAATAGATATTAGGCATTCCCTTTCCTTTCAACAGACACCTTGCCATGTTAAATAAAGTTTTATTCCTACTTTTAGCCAATCCATTATGTTGAAAGGTATATAGGGAGCAATCACCTCATGTTCAATACCCTTCCTCTAACAAAAATCATGAAACTCCTTAGAGTTATATTCTCCACCTCCATCAATTCTTAGAATTTTCAATTTATGGTCACTTATGGTCACTTTGCCTCTCAACCAGTGAACAAAATTTCACAAATATAGAAAACACATTAGTCTTTTCTTTAATCAAATACAACCACACCTTTCTAGTGTATTCGTCCACAAAAGTCATGAAATATTTGTTACCTCCTAATGATGGAGTTTCAATCAAGCCACATACATCTGAATGAACCATTTCTAATGATTGTCTTCCACGAAAATGTGTAAAAGACTTGAAAGTTTTCCTCAATTGCTTACAAACAAGACACCTTTCACAAACTTGTTCTAGTGGTTTAATGGAAGACATCCCAATCACCATTTGCTTCGTTCCAAGTTGATTTAGACTTTTAAAATTCAAATGCCCAAATCTATAATGTCATAGCCACCTCTCATCCTTAATATTTGTGACTAACAGTCACTACACCTATATTGCATTCAAATACACTTTGAAGGTTCTATTCTTGGACAAAGGAGTCTTTAACACCAATATTTACTTTGAATCAAATATCTCTATGTGATTTTCCTTTGTACTCATTGTGAAGTCCTTCTCTAGCAACTATTCCAAACTGAGTAAATTGATTTTCATTGATGTACATACAAAACATTAATCACATATGCATATTTTCCATCCTTCATCTTGATCATAACCTGTCTCATTCCCTCTGCTATAATGGTACTATTATCTGTAAACTTCACCTTACCCCTACGCTTGCATCAAAATCAAGTAGGCAATCTCCATGTCTTGTCATATGATTTGAACAACCTATGTCAAGATACCAAGATTTAGAGTTATCACCATTAGAGTCTATGGTTACCATCAACAACACTTTATTAAAATCTGACCCTTCGTCTTGAACACGATATTCTTCACCATCAGATTTTTCCTTTCCCTCTTTACCACTTTTGCATTCTTTTGCATTCTTTTGCAAAATGCCCTCACTTTTGGCAATTGTAATGCTGGATTTTCTTCTTCTCAAACTTATTATTTTCCCAAGTATTAGAACTACCTATCGTCTGTTTGAAGACTTGGCTTGATCATGTTTAGTTAGACATTGATCTTGACCATTTGATCATGAGTCACCAATTCCACAACTTTTGCCACCTTTTCCTTTCTTGTTCCAACCACCTGTACCTTTCTTTTTGTAGTTGGTTTAAGCCAGTAATATTTATTCTTGAATATTTAATTTCACCATTCCTCCTCTTATTTAGTCTCTATTCATGAGCTTTAAGGGAATTTCGCAACTCCTCTACCTTCATCATCTCAAGATCTTTGCATTCCTTGATTGCCACCATAAATGATCAAAATGAGGAGTCAAAGTTCTTAGCACTTTGATTACAATTTGTTGATCTAAAAACTTTTCATTACAAGATTTCATCTAATTAGCGAGGACTTGTATTCGATTGAAATAATCAGTTATGGTCTCTTGACCATTTATAAACAACAACTCATATTGTCTTCAAAGAGATTGAAGCTTCACCTTATTAGCACCTCCATAAGCTTGGTGTAGAATATCTCAAGCTTCTTTTGTCGAATTAGTTGAGCAAATTTTCACAAAATTTGTAGAATCCACACAATGATGGATCAAGAAAAGAGCTATATAGTCTTTCTTCTTCGGCTCTCTGTAAGTTGCCTATTGTGCCTTTATAGCACATTATTTCACTTCTTGATCAATTTCATTTTTCACTTCTTGATCAATTTCATTTTTCACAATTTCCAATCCTTCTTGGAAACCAAAAAGGACATCATCTTCACACACCACTAATTGAAATTGTGACGCCCAAATTATATAATAATAATTATATCTAATATTTTTGCAATTTTATCATTAACAATATATATATATATATATATATATATATATATTTTTAATGAAGATAAAGATAAAGAAAAAGAATATTTTGTGAATTTATTACATGACATATCAATTTAAAATATTTACAATAATGTATTATTTTACACAATATTTCTTTATTTCACTTCTATTATAATATTTACATTGATAGTGAGAATAAATTTACAATAACAAATAAAATTATAATAGATTCATCAAATAGCCTCCCCATTCCAATTCCTTCCAAAGAAGACAGCAACAATAACCACTGCAAAATGATCTGTAATCCCAAGTAGATCCATCTATTTTATAATATATTTAATTTTAAAAACAAAGAAAAGAGAGGAGTGAGAACAATATCCAATAAATACAATAATTCAAAAGAATATACAGAATTATTTATAATCAGTATTAAACATATATATATATATATGCAAAATATATATACAGATCATATATTAGATTTTTATGATACAATAAAATTCGAATTATATTTGTAGTGACTAATCAGGATAAATGAGCATCATCATAATATCAACCAATAAAAGGATATTTCACCTTAACCAACAATAGGATATTTCACCTTCATTTCTTACTCATTTAAATCCCCAAGGTCAAACCTCCAGCTACAAATAATTCAAACTTTATCTTCTATGGCCATAGAACAATATTTATCTTCATAAATACGTGAAAAAAATAACAAGACGAGTCCAAGATATCACAATTATATCATAGTTGATTATAAATATATTTACAATAAATATATTTACGTAAAAAGAATATATTAAGAGTACCAATGATATAAATAAATATGACAATCATTATAAAATAATTAAACAATATAAAATATGAACATCTTAATAATTATTATAGATAAAAATAATCATAAGTTGAGCAAATAAATGAGGTTAGGGACACCCACTAAATAAATATACTTAAAAAAATAACATAAAAAAATAACTATAATAGTATATAAAATTTTAAAGAGATAAGGTTCTCCTCCCCTTACCTTAGAATGTAGACTTATCAAGAGTTAGTTGTGTAAAAATTTTACTATTCTCTTTCTGCTCACTAAAATATTTATAACGAAAGTTCTAGATCTTCATTGTACCTGATTTTGGTGCCCTTAGAAAGATAACATCCAAGACTACGACTTTTATGAAGATCATAAAATCCAACTCTGTCAATATAATACTCTGCCAATATAATACTTGTACTAGCAAAACTACAGCTAAGACATTCCCTGCATGGATCAGCAAAAAAAAAAAAAACGCACCAAAGTATAAAGCCTTAAAAATACCTTAAAACACTTCCAAACCATTATTTAAGTTTCTTCCTACAATCCTAAACCAAACAACTTACCTATTTAGCACAGAGAACTTAGAAACTAAAATAAAATCCTCATACAGCCTAACCCATAAAAAAATCAATAGGTAAGCATCAAATTTAATAAATCATATAATAAGATTTAAAAGTAATAAAGGAAATATAAATTAATTCCAGTAAAGGTGGTAGTGCCTCCTAGTTAGGAATAATTTATAATTTCTAAATCATGTAATAAAAAAAATAACAAAGATGCACACTTTAGCCTTTTATTAAGAATATGTAAAACTCCAATTCTCAACATCCTCCTTGGATTCGATCGCTGCAACTATAAACTTCTTCTACCAAACAAGCATAGTAAATTCATAACTCACGGCCGATTGGATCGACCTGCTCTAATACCACTTAATGTAACGCCTGATTTATATAATAAATATTATATAAGAAAATATATAATTATTATTATATAAATCAGGTGTTACAGAAATGTCTACCATAAAAAATAGGTAAGTTGGTAGGGAAAGCCCCATAAGAATCAGCCATGATTCATTCTTCCAACACCACACATTAAAGTAGAAGCATCCACATATGGATAATAGAAACTCACAAAAAAGAGTTTCCCGCACAACACAATGTTTTGTAATCTAGTGGATTTCACATACACCACCCATAGGTCCCTCATAATCAACAAGCTTTTAATTCCAATTTGTTGGCAATGACATGCACATAAAAACACACACACACATGCACACTCATAATAAATAATAGAGAGTGAAAACTGAGTAAAAAACTTTATTATCACACTTGTGTATTACATATGACTACTCAGCTCTCTTAATGAATAGTAATACAAACTTGTATTGATAAAGTATATTGATAGATGATATAAACATATAACATTAAAAAACTAAAGCGTACAAATGATATCTACATACTACATTATACATCAGACAATGCATATACACACTAAACTTTCAGACTATAAATACATAGACTATACATTCAAATGATACATATAGGCTATACATTTAAATTAATATTCAACACTTTAAACCCCTTCATGTTGAAATCCCCTTCGATAATTCCACTACAAAAATTATAGCGAGCACAAGTGCTTTCGACTTTCGAAACCTATGATTAGCGCCCAAACCATCGCGGAATTTCACCTAGCTGTTGCTCAAACTCTCTGTATTAGTTCACTTTTCGGGAGATATGCTTGGTTTCCTTATAAAGCATAATTGCGTATGTATGTTTCTTCAATAGAATAACAATGTAACATATCAAAGTTTCATAATTTCATTTTTCATTTTCAAACATACTATACTAATTGAATGATTATATAAAAACAAATATTTGCATTATCAATATATAATGTACGTTAACAAATGTTTAAAAAATTCGTCAAAAACAACTCCTTATTAATCATGCAATGTGTTGGGAAATTCAATTTCAAGTTATATATATTAATTCACTTTGTTGGCATGCAGTTGTTTATTTCATTAACCATTATTATAAGGAAATTGGTTGAAGATATAAAACAGAATTTTTTATATTAAAATGAGCATTTTATTATATCATAAATATAAAAAATATTTAACATACTTTTTAAGGATTTTTTAACTAACTAGTTTCTTAAGTATATTAGATAAGGAATCAATAATATTTTTTTTTTCGAAATTCACATTAGAAATTATACTAAATTATATTAAGAATATTTTTTAATAACAAAATATTTTTATTCTTTCATAAGTACTTTCACGGCACTGGTTGGAAAAAAAAAAAAAAAAACAGATATTCCACGTTAATTAAAATTTTAAGTACTTTAAAAGTATCTGTACGTTAATCTACAAAATAATCTTTTGTATCCTTTTCATGTGTAATGTTGTATTCTTTGAAATTATTTTATTAGTCCAACTCATTAAATTAATTTATTTTTACTAGGTTGATTTTTATAAAAATAAAATGATATATTTAGTCATAATTTATATTTACGACGAATTCCTATTTTTACAAAAAATATTTAAGACGACGATCAAACCATCTCAATTATTAGTTAATGAATACAAATACCATATCATTAATTTAAACTCACAACTTTTGATGAATGAAAGACTACCCTAATAGATATGAGTGAATATCGTTATATTTAAGTTACATAAATTTACAGATCAAATAAGTTACATAAAATTATTTTTTGTAAGCTAACAAAACAGATTGAATGCATAATAATTAAGGAAGTGTGCTTTCCTAATTTAATGGACTTAATTAATTACTACCTTTTAGTCTTAATTATAAATAACATAAGATAAATTATTAAGATAAAAAATAATTAATATAATTGCTTGTAATGAATTATATTAATTCAAGTTTTAATTTATTTTAAATATTTTTTTTTATTTTAAGTGGTTGTTGTATTTAATGTTAATAATAATTAATAAGTAAATACATAGAAAATAAAGTTAATAATAAATGAAAGGTCTAAAACAAGTTAATATTAAATAACTTTAAAAATTAAGATTATTGTTTATAAATAAAATTAAAAAAGTCTAATATATTACTTATAATTAAAACTAAAAATATTATTATTTTTTAATTCAGTGCGTTTTATGACACTTGCCAAATACGTTTGATGCTAATATATTATTAATTATAAACAGTTTAGTGCTTATTTACGCTATTTTTTTTGCTCATCCGCATCCTGGCATCTACGACGAGAAGTAAGTATTGTTCTTTAGTCGTACTACAGCTACACAAATATCAGATATTTAGATACTATATCTGATTGATTTAGGACACTTTAAAATTTTAAAAAACGATTTTATAATATAATTGTTCGAACTTTTTCAGAAGTTATTTATTTAATAATAGATTTTTTTGGATTAATTTTAACTTTTATTGATTGGTGTAATTGTTTTATAAAATGGAATGAATAGTTTAACAATTAATTTTGTTATAACCCCGTGTAATTTTTTAATGATTAAAATACCTTTTATCTCTATAATTCCACTTATTTTATCTTTTAATTTGTAGTTATATTTTTTAGTTTATGCACTCATCTTTTTTTTTTCTTTACTTTTTAAAGTTTCTACCATTAATTTGCGTGTGTAACATCATTTTTATATGAATGAGATAGACTTATTAAATTTATGTGACAATAATTTATTTGGTTTAAATTACTTAATGGTGTGAGAGAAAAACACAAATGAACCTTTTCATTATAAGTTTTTTCACTATAGTAAAAGAATGACTAGAATGAAAATTTTTCTCGCTAGTATCATGGGCACATCAAGAATTAATGAAAGATATATTTTTTTTTCTTTTAAATCATTAAATAATATATCATTATCTGTCAAATCAAATAAATTACTATCCCAAGTTTAATAAACACACATCACTAACATGTGCAAATTAATGATAAAGACTTAAAAAGACAAAATGATAAATACAAAAGCTAAAAATGGTCAATTTTAAATTATAGGAACAATAAAAAATAAGATAAATATAATTATAGAGAAAAAAGGGTATTTTATCCATTTTGTGATCATTATAGGTTTTGAGATCGAATCATCATGTGTGCCTGATGAGTTAATGCCTCATAGTAGAGCCAAGAAACGTACAGCTGCTCATGATTGGTAAAAATTAAAATTATTGTTAATTATATATAAGATTAGAATATCCCCACGACTCTTAACATTTTGATTTAATATTTTTTCCATCATGCCTAGTTAAAGAGAGGGAGCATGGAATATCTTAATTGTAACATATATAAGTATACTTTTGTAAATAACGAGAATTTTTTAGTTTATAATAATATAATAAAATTGAAGTTAAGTTTGTAACTCAATTTAGAACAAATTAGATGGTTCAAATTTAATGAGAATAATTTTTTTTCATAAAAAATTTAGATCAATTAAGTCACGAGAGCACATCAAGATCAGAATAGGCCTTAAAGCTCTAAGAGCTTATAGAAATATTTATAGATTATCTATTAACAAGGTCCTCACATCGATAAAAATCGAACTCATGTCTTTTTTAAAATATGAATTTGTTTCTTGTTAACTACATTGACCTTTGTTGACGGATTTTAGAAGGATCTATATATTTGTAAAATATAAAAAAATTTATTATTGTGAATTATGGTATTTAAGTTCTTGTTATAGGTCCAATTAATTTTACAGTTAATTGTTGTATATAAAAAGTTTTATAAACAATTTTATGATTTTTTTCTCAAAAAAATAATTAATAATATTGTTTATTTAAACATTTTTAATTTAAAAAAATAAAAATAATTATATTCTTATTTATAAAAAAAAATAATAACAACAACAATAACAATATCTTTTAACACCTTAATACACACATTCCTCTACGGATGAGGATAAATCTGGAAGGATCATGGTCTCGTGATTTTTTTAAAACTAATCAAAAATGCTTTAAAAATAAATTTTTTGACTCCTTTAAAATTTATTAAAAATATATTATAAATTGATAAATAAAAATTATTAAGTTAGTTTATACTAAAAAAGAAAGAAAAAAAATTATGTAGGATTGATATATCACATCATAGTAAAAAAAATATTAATAATAATGAACTATTCATTATATTAAAATATTTATATATAAATATTAAAAAAAAAATATTGACCCCTCATGATAAATTTCTAGCTCCACCCCTTAATTCCTCCTACATTCACATATTATTCAGCTAAGGAATTAATTCATGTCCAACACTAACTATAGCATTCAGAACATAGTGGATAAATAAGAATAAAATACGAGATTAGTTAGCATATTTTATATTTGATTGAAAAGCAAATACAAAAAGTATATCACGCATTATTCTCTCTAGCTCTCTCCCTCTCTCTCTCTCTGGTGTATTGAATGCTAGGTCGTGAATTGGATATGTATGATTGATAACTTTATGGTCAACATAATGGAAAAGCACATAGTGTTTTACGGGGATAAAATTAAAACAAAGTCGCTATCACTTATGGTTAGATTTCTATCAACAAGAAATACAAGCCTGATTCTATGCAAATTAAATCTTCTTTATACATGCCCCACCATTTCTTTTCTTCTACATTAATTCTTCACTAAAGATAATTATTTTTTAGTCGATTAAAATTATTGTGAATAACAAATTTCTTTTTACTAAATATTTAATATAATTATATACTTAAGACTCGAACTTGAGATAACTTTCTATCCATTGATCAACGTACTTGTTAATTATCACTAAATTTAATAGGAGATAAATAATTAATCTACTTAACAAGAATGAATTATATAGAGGATAGGATTGTGACATTGGATATATGTCTCAGAACGCGCTTAGAGTCTGAAGAGGCAAGCACTGTGTTTTTATGGATATGGAATTGACCACCACTATAACCCTAATCAACCAATTATGATATTGCCATGCATGAAACATAATATTAATTAAAGGATTCACTTTCTTAGCTGGGCCTGGCAAAGCAAAACTAAAGCACTCCCTTGCACTAGGACTTCTTCTTCTTTTTTTTTTTCCTCAATTAAGGTGAATCAAGGCTTAATTAGTGATTAATTATATTCACTTTATAGAGGTGGTAGGGACCATGTATATATATGTAAAGAGAGTGCAAGAGAGAGAGAGCAAATAATGCCCAAACCAGAAATTTTTTAATCATGAAAATTTATGTCAAGTTGTATTATATAGTAAACAAGGTCACTATCTGTGTTCTTTGTGTGTTTTCCGGGAAGGTCACAATCAAGAATTATATGAGCATTAGTGAAGATCCACTATGGAAAAAAGAACAAAGTTTAATACAAGAACAAATCAACAGGGGATTGTCCTTTATTAAATCCTTGAATTATTGGAAAATTTGGATGAGGAAAGGAGCAAAATGACAGATTTTTCAAAAACGCCCTCCTTGTACCAATGAAATTGTACGTAAATAACATTGGTCCCCAATGAAATAAAAGTGAATATATAAAAGTGATCTTTGTTATCTACCTTGCTGTCTATATAAATTGATGGTGGCTTTTCAAATAATTAGTAGGACACAATTTCTTTTTCGAAGAAAGCAAAAGAGTGCACAGAAAATTAAGAGGTATGTAGTGTTTGTTGAAAAATAAATACTTGCATAATGAATATTATAGTAACATATTTGACTCTACGGAAATGCTAATTATTCTTCTCATTAATATTTGAATCAATGCAATACCTTGTGGTAATTGAAATATAAAGACGAGATACTAATTTAGGTGAGTTAAAAAAATATTTTAAAATAGTTAATATTGATCAGATTTAATTAAAGTTTTTGAATTCATAAATAATTGAACTTAACCATCCAAATAAAATAAAGATTAAAGTAATAATTATTCATACTCAAAAATTGGACTTATTTTAGTTCATCTTTAATTTTTATTACTGATGTACGAAAAATCTTATTTGAAAGTGTGATTTGTAACTTTTTTTTGTATAATGTACCTTATTATAAATCTAGATGAACCGAATAATTTTTAAATAGTTGAGTGTATAAAACAAAACACAAGAACTGAAAAAAATAATAATAAATTAGATAAAATTTTATTTGAACCAATTAAATGATTCAAAGTCCAATAAATTTTTACCTGTAAAAATTATCCATTAAAATCGAGATCCTTTTAAACAAAAATGCCTCTAAACCAATAAACCATTTGATCAAGTTTAAATCTAAATAATAAATATGTGATTATATTAATTTAGACTATAACAACCCAAAATTGACTTAGTGGGATCATTGATCACTCCTAACAATATCCATGAAACAACTGTTATATGTAAATCAACCACTAACACTATCATTACAGAACTAGGAGGACTGCGTATCAACTATAAAGATGATTGGGACATTTTGAAGAGAACTTTATCCATATTTATCTGCAACAAATTAATAATTAAAGTCTTTCTGATAAGCTTGGATAGTTGATCTTGTTATGTACACTCAAAACACAGACTTGGTTTGAATTTTGGTGAAGTCACAACACAACAACTAACCCATTCCCATGGCTTTCCTACTGGCATGAAAAACATGTGGACTTTGAAACATTTATAAAACATATCAGAGTATTTTATTCTTATAACCCACATGCAGATCAATAATTCTTTGAGGAGTAGAGTAAGTATTACCAAGGAGTAAGGACCCACCCTAATAAGTAACTAGCTTGATTCCCACCAAGAAAGTCACTTGCAAATTGTTTCAAAATGAGGATTTTGTTGAAACAATCAAGAGGAAATGAACAATTTTGTCCCTAAAATTATCACTCGCTATCACTTTATTCTCTAAATTTAACGAAATTTTAAAAGAAAAATCATCAAAACTATAATTTGTCACAATTTAATTTTTCTACTAATTCAAATCTGTTTTCTTTAATGAAAGTACTCGTAAAGCACAATAATGTCAAATGTGAAGTGTGTCACATGATATATATTGCCTCATATATATATATATATATATATATATATATATATATTATTTTGTATTATTTCGTCATTGATATTTTATATGATGTTGACTTATTTTCATTTGTCTAATATTTTTATTTATCAAATTATTAAACTATTAAAGTTATTTTAAATAAATAAATATTAAACATCAATGTTAATTAAATTAAATTCATTCAAATGAATATTTTATTTGACAAGCTATTCAATTCATACATGTTATTGAATTATTCAATCAACAAAGAAGCATTAACATAACTAAAAAAATAAATTAAGTACACAATGAAAACTAATTCCGTGTTAAAACAAAAACCAACTTCTTATAATTTTATGTTAAGAAAAGTAGTTATTGTTGCTTGTTGTGATTGAATAGATTTTGCCCTATTTGTAACCCTTGTTAATTTGTTACTCGCACAATTCATTTGTTTTTCTTTTTCACAAAGGGTTGCAAATGATTTTATCAGTTTGGGCTTGAGGCCCACATATAAGCCCATGAGTAACAACAGAGTGAGCCTCATCATTGGACCCAAAATAACAACGAAAGTGATGGTTGATGATATATACACCTCCATTTTTTTATACATACACCCCCTTTTTAAAAAAAAATATTAAATTCTTAAATTATCTTTAATATTATTTGGAATAAAAAAAATATTCTGAAAAGTGTTTTTCAAAGATTGATGATATATACACCTCCTTTTCAAAAAAAATAATTAAAATTTTAAAATATTTTTAATTTTTTTTTTTAATTTTACATTCACAATATTTAATTTAGTACTTTTTTTTACAGATCTTTCTTTTTTTTTCTTTTTTCTTTTTTCAATTTTTACATGCACCCCGTTATCTTTCTTTCATCCCACCTATTTTGGTAGCATGTAAAAATTAAAGCAGAAAAAAAAAAAGTGTGTGAAAAAAAAAGAAAAAAGTAGAAAATTGAAAGTTAAAAGTATAAAATTAAAAAATATGTATAATATTTTATAATTTTTTAAAAAAAATAAAGAAGGTGTACTTATAAAAAAAAATAGGAGGTGTATATATCATGAGCTTCCGGAAAAGAACTTTCCGTCAGAATAATTACGGAAAATACTTTCCGTAATACTAAAATTACTATTCCGGAAATAACTTTCTGTCAAAATAATTATGGAAAATACTTTCCGTAACACTAAAATTACTATTGCGAAATTTTTTTTCCAGAATATTAACAGTGTGTGTATTTGTTACCATAATTCCGGAAAGAACTTTCCGCAATAATAATTTTAGTGTTATGGAAAGTACTTTTCATAATTATTCCGATGGAAAGTTATTTTTGAAATAATAATTTTAATATTCTAAAAAGAACTTTTCATAATTATGAACAAATACACCTCCGAAAAAACTTTCTAGAATAATTTTTTTTTATTCTAAATAATATTACGGATAATTTAGGAATTTATTTTATTTTTTTTTAAAAAGGGGGTGTATGTATATAAAAATGGAAGTGTATATAATATATATCATCAGCCGAAAGTGAATAGTGCCAAATTCTCTTCTTCCCTGCCAAGTATAACCGAAACGCGCGTCGATGCTGTTCGTGTTTAAAATCCGAAACGACGTCGCTTAGGGCGACCTTAGTTTCACACTCCTTCTGCACCTTCTCCCGCACATTCAACTTGTCTAAACCCTAAATCACCGTTCATCAAACCCTAACCACCCGATTTCAATTCCGACAATCCTTCACCGGAAATCAATGTCCAATTGAAGCCCCGAGAAACAGTTATGGACGTGAAGGCGTTGGCGAAATCAAAGAGAAGCCACACGCAGCACCACAGCAAAAAGGCTCACCACAGCCACAAGCCCAAAGCCCCATCATCGTCTTCGGGCCCAAATGACGCTGCGAAGGGCCCATTGGGGAAGCAGCAAGTGAACGAGGAGAAGAAGAAGAAGAAGAGCCACGGGTCTCGGTCTCAGGGTTCTTCTGCGCTTCCCGCGAATTGGGATCGCTACGAGGAAGAGGAAGATGAATTGGAATCTGAAATTGCGAGCAGAACCGTCGATGTTGTATTGCCTAAAAGTAAAGGTGCCGATTATCGCCACCTTGTTGCGGAGGCTCAGTCCCATGCGGAGACGAGCCTAGAGGAGTTCCCTGCTTTCGATGATCTTGTTCCGGGTATGCGTTTTGCGCGATTCATCACTGTTCGTAATTGGGTCAAATTTTAGTATATGCCTGGAATGTGGTTTTTGAAGGGAAAGAAAACATGAGAGATTCTTTTATTTTTACTGTTTCTAATAAATGTTTTTAATTTAATAGTTTTTAAATAAAATGCTAATAGATTAAATATTGTTATTTTTTCATAAATAGGATCTAATTTTCTAAATTTTGAAAAAGATTAATTTTCATTGTTAAAAATTTGTAATTTATTCATGAGATGATGTGTATGGTTGGTAGATAATCATGTTGAAGTTAGATGCTTGGTTCTCAAATCTATGGGCATGTTTAGATAAGTTTTTCCATGAGTACTTCTAGAAGAGACAAATGGAATGACAAATTGAAATAAGCTTAATAAGATTTTAGTGAAGTTAATAGGAGAGTTTCTACAAATTAGCTTATGAAGAAGCTTATTTCACTTTTCTTTCCGTGAAGTGTATTTAGAGAAGTTTATCCAAATTGACTCTCCAGGAGAATGATTATTGGAAAAAGTTAATTCCTTAGATAAATCTCATATCTCGTGCCATTAATCTTTTGGGGTTCACCCAGATAAAGATTTGTATACACTTAATTAACTAGAAATGATGTTAAGCATGATCTTGGTTTTTGTTTTTGTTTTTTTTTTTCTCAGTAGGATAGATTACAATGAGGGTAACAACGATAGGACCTAAGACTTTATGCACATTATTTCAATCCTCACCACTAGGCCAATTCTGATGACTTATGATTTTGGTTATTATAAAAGTTAAGAAATATTCTTATTTATTTATTTATGTTTTTGGATAGGGAACAATTGTACTTATTATCTTTACACTGTCAATTTATTCTAATTAAATTCATTTAAAAATAAAAGAATTGTTATTTTTTCCCCTAAAATCCAACTGCCAAACATTTGGGGAGTGTTTGGTGTTCTTTTATGATTAAAATTATTTATGTGATATTATTTTACAGGGGAGTTTGGTGTGGGATTGAGCTCTATGCTTGGGGTCAGAGGAGAGGGCATCGTCTCATGGGTTGGAGATGATAATTTTGTTGTAGAGGATAAGACAAGTGGAAATCAGGAGGTAATTATTCAGTCCCTTAACTAATGTTGATATGATTACAAGTTGATGCACATGTTTAGTAATTATTTGTGAATCTAGTAAAGATAGATCTGATCTTAGGATTTTACTAGTCATTATAGTGTGAGCTTGGGCATCTTTAGTAAATTAACATCGAGAATCAATGAGGTCAGCTTCAACTGCGTTTCTGTTGCATGTAACCTTAAAAATTGCTTATTAGTAAGTAGTCGTTATACCTGAAGTGCTGTTATAGTATTTTTCTACTGGCGTCCAATTGTATTATAACACTATATTTGTTTGAAATTTCTATTGCTTTATTGATGAATTAACATCTCTGAAGTTAGCATTAAACATATGGGATGCAATATATTGGCCATAAGCTGTTCCAATTTGTTTGGCACGTATTCCTTAGGGTAAAATTTTGAAACGAAAGTTTCTTTATGCTTGCCACACAACTGTAAGATGTTGAAAGTTACAATCTGCATTTGAGTATAAGACACTTTTTATAGTTTTATTTTTCCGAACAATTTATTTTCCGCAAAAGATTGTTATTTGGAATTAGATTTCTTCTATGTAAAATAATTGTAGAATTGTTGTTGATCTTTGTGATTTCTCCAGCATTCTTATCGTGACCTGCCTTTGCAACGTTATTATATCTCGATTATTTTGCTGCATGTTATGATCCAACATCATTTACTATTTGCCTTACTTACCTTGAATTGTGTTTTCATGCAGACGTCATTTTTGTCCTTGAATTTGCATGCTCTAGCTGAAAATCTTGCCAAAGTTGACTTATCAAAGAGATTATTCATCGAGTCTGACCTATTACCCCCTGAGTTGGTATGTTTACTCTCTAAATTGTTCTTGAAAATTGTGTGGTCGGCTTTCTTTTTGTAATTGTAAACATCATAGCAATATAGCATTAACGATAGGTTGTCTTTCAAAAAAAAAAATTTCATCTGGTTTATTTACTTAATTTCATATTTCTCTTTTCCCCTCCAAGGTTTGGGCAGACGCTGGGCCCAGAGTGCAGCATAGTTATTTTACAATTTTACTCGGTTTTAAATTTGACCTAACATGACCAATATTGGCTCACATAAGTGATAGCGGCTTATGTCCCTCGACTAAGATGTCCAAAGTTTGAATCCTGGTGTTGAGTATAAAATAGACTTTGTTAGGAGGGGAATACCTACTTTGTGTGTGCTCATAGTCCTTGACAGAGATTAGACTGCTTCCAACAATACATATTTCATACCAATATTATGGTTAAAAAAAAAAATTACCTAACATGCATTTTTTTTCAGGATTTTTTCTGTTTTAAACTAAGGATTTTATTTTTACCATCTAATTGAAGTTACATTATCAAACCATGCACGATGTTATAACGTAATAAAAGGGTTTGAAAAAGCTTATTCTTGTGTGTCCACTAAATGTGCAACACTATTTCCCTGCATGTGGGAATTAAATAATTTGAATCCCTTGTATGTTTACTGATCCTACGAGCAGAACCTACTTTTAAAGAGAAACACATAGGGACTCCAAGAGTTCTTGCTCTGTAGCATTATATACCCCAGTTAGTTTCCCAAGTGACTTCAGCTATAGCATTAACAATTTAGTTAAAGCGGGAATTTGGAAATACCGAAATAGTGATGGCGAAAATAGTTAATGTGGCATACATTCCATGACACAAAGCAAGCTGTTAAGAAATTTTCTTGTTGTACAACACTTTTTGTTTCTATGCATCACGGAAAGACAAACAGGTAAATTGAGCCACCTGTTGATAGGGCCTGCCAGAGCCATAATGCACAACATTTCCATATCATCTATATACTGAAACATAGCCATATATGCTTTATATCAATTGTGACATTGAATTCGTGCATGCATGGGCTATGATCATACAGTGCTATAGAATATAGTAATGAAAGCAATAATCACAAGTTTTTGGAAACTGGTGAAAGTTTCTGAACTTCAGCAATGTTCTTCACTAAGAAATTACCAGCATGGGTATCCTGTTATTTGACATGGAATTTTAAGTTAGAGTGATAGAATCATATTATATTTCCAATTATATGCCCTGTGAAATCCAATAATAAGTTACTAGATGAAATTCACTTATATATCGTCTGCAAATCTGTATTTGCTCCATTAATGCAGTTTAACATGCAGTGTGCGGAAGAGTTGGCAGTGGACAGCAATGAAGAACACAAGGAGCTGGAAACTAAAGAAGACAGTGAACTAGACAATAGGATCTCTAAAGAATTAAATTTAGATGATCTTGCTGCAGACCAGTTTGCATCATCTAGTTCCAGCAGCAGTAGCCATGCCACTTCTACGTTCCCCTTGTCCAACGACTTTTACATTCCTGTGAACTCTGTCAATGCTGAATTTCAGCAAATTAGCAGTTCTGGTAAAAATAAAGCATTTTTTCTAAGCTCAGAAGCTGATTTACATTCTAATGAAGATACAAGACAGAAACAGAACTCAACATTTGAGGCCACTGCTGCTGAAAAAGAACTGGATATGCTTCTAGATTCACTTAGTGAGACTAAGATTCTAGATTCTCCTGGCTTTAAGTCCAATACCGCGATTCCGGTTTCACTGGGAGTCTCTTCAGTGTATCCCCCTCAGAATTCGAAGAAAGATTCAGTTTCATCAAAAATTGCATCAGTTACTGCTAGTCTAGATGATGCACTTAACGACTTGCTAGAGAAAACATCCACTTTGATGAATCCAAATGTTTTATCAAGGCCACATGAAGAAAAGCCTGTCCATCACAGCATGCAATCTTCTTCACATTCTGGAAGCAAACCCAAAGTGGCAGATGATTTTGATTCATGGTTTGATACACTTTGATTTGACAAGTCTTGTAATTCTTGCTAATGTGTAGCATAATGGGTTCATTACTGCTTATACGAGAGTGACCTTGTATTTTTCCACCAGATTCTGGATGAAAAGTGACCTTTTTCGAGAAGCAGGTCTGATGCGATAAATTGCCCCCGTTTGGTAGAGGTTAAACAATGAATACAGTTAAAACATTATACCATTGTGTACAGAATTATGCTTACAAAACAATTCCAACTTATTCATTTTTAATCAGTGTTATTGAATGGCGGGACTATGGTGGGATTTTCTTAGGCCACCATAGAAAGGTGGTGTGGTGGGTTTTGCATGACTTCCACGGTGGTGTGGTCGCAAAACCTGAAGCGGTTATGGTGTCTAAGAATGTCATGGTGGGAATGTGCTGCAAATTTGTCACAGGGAAAGGTATAAGGGTATTAGGTCATGTGACCTAATCCAAGTCTAGTGCGAAAAGGATTTAAAACCCTAAAAAATTTAAAAGATTAAATGGGTCATTTGACCCAATATAAACCCAACCTAGTAAAATTATGAAAAGCCTTTTTTAAAAAAAAAAAAAAGAAAGAAAGAAATGGGTTGGATTGAGTTTAGTTGCATAACTTGACTCAACAGAACAAAAACTTAAAAATAGCTAATCTATAGGGACTAAATATAGTTGTGCAACACTCTTTAAAATCTTCTTTGCGAGTTCCTCCATACATAACCAACTTTTTGAGTTAACACATAAAATTTTGATTATTTGCTCGTTTTTCACTTGAAGTATTAAGTATGAACTTTACTTTTAACCTATTCACAATGACATATACATGTGACATAAAAGATAAATTTTGATATAAAATTTTTCTCAATTATATTTTGTTAATATTTTGCTAATATTATTGTTGAAATTCACAATGTAGAGTGATTATTTTACAAACACATAATAAATATTTCTTACTTTTACAATAATTTGCGCATTTGGTAAGAAAAAAAAATTGATGTCGACCTTAAAAATGTCAGCATAATACATTAAAGTTCATGCATTAAATCTTAAGAGACATTAGATAGGAGAAAGTAAAGATCTCGTAATAGGCCAATAAAACAAGTCAACCTACTTGATGTAGGGACAATTGGATGATTCAAATCCAAACAATAAAAAATGACACACAAAAACGATTCCAAAAAACGTGAAAATAAAATATGAAATCAAAGTCGAACACAAAAAAAAGTTTTAATTAAAACTTAGAAACTCAACAAAGTACCCAACATACTTTGACCCAAAAATACAAATATTAAAACCAACATTTCAATCCATCAAACTTCAATAACATTCACTTCAACAACTTCAACCTTGTCAGGAATATGGTAAGGTTCAAGTACCTTGGCTTTATTTGGAGCAGCTTGAGTTGGTGGAAGATTTTCATTAGTCATCGTTGGGACAACATCAAAGGTTGACATAGATAAACTCGGAGTAGAGACATTTTGAGATCTTACGAGACACAATGGAACAAAAACCTTTAAATTATCAACATATGCTTCCCACACTTCCATTAACTCAACAATAATGGTCTAGGCCATTTGAGTTTAGCGGGAACTAGAGTTAAGACATTTTGTTTGGTTGGCACCGTTCTCAAAAGACTTTAACATCCTAGTTTCCCAAGTTTCCTCTAGATCTTCAAGTGTGGATTGGAGATGATCGTGCCCCATTTGAAAACTAGTCACAATCTTAACAAAACTAAACATAATTCTCTTAAACTTTTAATTCATTGATTTCCATGGTCATTTGTTTGTATACATGGTCAACCTCATCTTGATCTTTTTCCAAAAGAGAAATCTAAGTTGACTAATTTGCCTTCTTCTTCGAGTACTTCTCCTCTAACTGACAATGCATTTCCTCAATGACATTATGTTGGTATAAGAGAAGTAAAATCCATAGAAATTGGCCACAACAAATCAGTCCAAGGTTAATGGAAGGGACAACACTAGTAGGAAAAGTGCTATAGCTCGAAATGTCCCTAGAAATTTGTGTTCACTTTTTGTGTCTTTCAAACAGATGATTTCGGATGACCGCAAGGAATACATCTATCCAACTCAACTCAAGATTGTTCGTGTATGTGTAGAGTAACAACTTAGGAAGAATTTGAGGTAGATTACTTCTTAGAAGCCTCCACAGTTTTGGAAACTTGACAATTATTTTGAAGAAGGATCTGTTTTATTTATGTAAAAGTAAGCAAATGAATCAAAATGTGTAAAAGTTGAGTAAGGGAAAGTGGAGATAAAAAGGATACGATCTTAGGGTGAGGTAAGGAAAGTTTGATAATGAAAAACAACAAAATGAGGAAAAAAATGAAATTGAAAATGACACAAACAAAAATGATATACATGGTGGATTTTGCTAGAAGACATGGACGTTGTCAAAGGTCATGGACAATGATAGAATTGTGAGAAAAGCTTGTCGAAAATGCTTGGAGCATCGCCGACGTTGTTTGGAGAAAGTTGATGATAGGCTTTGGAAAATAAAAAATGAGAGCATGTAAAAGTCAAATAGAGAACTATGAATGTTTGAAAATACCTTTTTCATCAATTATAGATTGAACTGGTATAAATGTCTTCTTTTACATTAGTTAAACCTATAATCCGTCGATATAAAAGGGAGGATTCTCCATTAGTTCCTTTTTATTAAATCGGTTATTTAATAATTGATATAAAATATTATTTTTATACTAATATATATTCAAGACTTGAACTTCATATTTTTATAGAACAATCTCGTGCAATAGAAGTGTTCATCATATTAAATTTTTTAGATGAATATAACAAATCAAATTGATTGGTTTGGATTAATTTGATTATCAACTATTTTTACTTCAAATTCACACCAAATCAATTATAATTAGTCTGGGTATCATTTTTTTTTCTTTTTTTTAACTTGAATCAATCTAATCATTATTTTTTTTTTTTAAGTAGGTATATTTTAAACTTAGAGCTTAATTTTTGTTTCAAATTTTGTATTTCCTTTCTTTAACATGTGTATTTTAAATATCTCATGAACTTGTCTATTCTTTCAAATGTCTTAATTTGGTTTAACATGTGTATTTTTCTTATATTTTAAGTATAATATTAATAATATATAAAGTGATAAGTATAGAGAAATTAAATATTTAAATAAAATAAATAATTAGTTATTAAAAAATGAAATATTTTTACCTTACATCAATATAAAATTAAATATTTATATAAAATAGATTATTACCTCTGAAAATAAAAATTTAAAATCATATATTAATTTATTTTTATCATATCTTAATGATTAAAACCAAATCAACCCGCTTTTTCTTAGTCTATTTGGTTCGGTTCATATTGACCCAAAAATTTATAAATTTAAAATAAACAAATACAATCAAATATAATTGATTGAAGTTTTGGATTCTATGATGAAAAAATAATTAAAAAAAAAAAATCTCATTACAAATAGTTAGTAATTTTTTTTATAAAAAAAGTTATTAATAAAATTAATAAATATTTTATATTAATTAGAGGAGTCGAGACATTTCTTGTCTCTAATAATTATACATAGATAAATATTAGAAGTGGTAGAAGATATAATTTTTTTTATATATTCAAGAGTATAAATTTACCAAAAAATAAAGATGAAAAGGGTGATTACTAAAATATATCCATTTTATAATAAATATAAATAATATAATTAAAAATATATAATTAGATCAAAATTAATTTTTATTTTAATTTCAAACTAAGCCGTGAACAACTCTACCGTACAATTGTTCTACGCACTCGGTAATCTTATGTATTCTAACAATATATTACTTATATTTATAAGAGTTATGAATTACATAAAAACGCGTAAAATCATCAACCTTATCATAATATCATGTACTCGATGATCAAAAAAATAAATAGCATGTACTCATAATCATGAATTACATTGTGTTATCTCCACTTGGACTTTAATATACCCATTTGCACGATCATGCATAGTATTAAATGAAATACAAAAGCCTTTCACGTCCAAAAGAGGGGGAAAGAAAAACAAAAAAATACTTGCTAGTATTATGATTATGGGCGGAGATATATGCATAGATTATGGTTTCTTTTAGGTTGTCGGTGGTTGATAAAGTTAACAGCTAACAGTACAGGAGGCACCAAATTGTCTCATGTTTACACCAAAATAATTGTGAATTGTAATACCAGAAATCACGTTGGGTGAGACCCACAAAATACCAAAGCAATCGAAGGGTCCTCGAAGGTGAATATATCAATTTTTTCTGTACATGGGTTGGTCAATTTTCATAATTTATTTGCTTACGCCACAGATATGTCTCAAGTCAAAAGTGGAACCTTCCTAGTTCCTAGTTCATAGTTCCTAGTTCCTAGTTCCTAGTACTAGTACAACATAAATAGAAAGACACTGTCATAGAATGAAAAATGCCGCAACTAACACCGTGATCCTTAGTTTATTTGGAATCTATATCTCCTCAGAATCTTTAGGGGTCTCCTAGAATAACCGTGTGTTTGAACATGTGTGTTTGAACATGCGTTGAAACGGGAATTTTCACGTTTAATCGGAAAGAGAAAATAACAATTTCTCCGTAAATTAGTAAGTGGATGTGGAGAGAGAAGAAGAATTTATGTTTCAAAATTGAAACCAAACACGCACTAAGTAAAATAATTATGTATTAGTTAGATATTAGATAAGAATGTGAAAACATTTCATCACCCTATAAATACATATCTTATTTTCTCTAAACTTTTGATTTTGTGAAAATTGTATATTCAAACATAATGTATTTATATATAGAAAAGAATGATTTGTTTACTTTAAGAGTAGATTTATTTAAACTTATTTTATTTAATAATTTATATTTTATATTAAATTTTAGCTATTAAATTTAAAGTTCTTAATAATATATAGACCAAGTTTGTAAATTTTAAAAAAATTAAAAATTATTTAATATTTTATTCATTAATTCGAATTAACGGGTAGTCATAAAATTATTTTTTACATTGATTTGAATTAATGAAATGAAATATGAAATAGTTTTGAATTTTTTTTAAAACTTGCAAATTTGATCTATATATTAAAAATTTTAAATTTAACAGTTAGATCATTAAAATTTGATAGAAAAACATGAATTATTAAATAGAGTAACTCTACCTTAAGTAAATGTAAACGGATCTCCCTTATATATATATATAATTTATTATAAATTTAATCGACTGTTCTATATTAACCTCTAGAACATTTTTAAAAACTTTTCTTTGATAAAAAAAGTTTTATAATTTTTTTTAGTTTTTTTATCTAATTCAATTTTTAGTTATCCTAATTATTTATAAATTAAATTTTAATATTTTTATAATATATTATTAATAAATAAAAATAATATTATGCTATAATATAAATTATTTATCATAAATCTTAAATATAGTTAATTTATACAAATTTTAAATATAATTTATATATTCAAACATAATTTTTATTTATATATTTAATTTATCATAAAATTTAGTACGGATAATAAATATTTGATATATATAAAATAATAAATTTATTAATTTTTATAATAACTTTTTAAAAAAATTTATATTAAAGATGATTTTTTTATTATAGGTGTAAACTTTTACAATAATGTATATACTTATTAACCTCTTGTTAATGAGAAAATAATTTATTTTCTTCTTTTCTTTCGACAATAAATCCTCTCATCAAGTGACAAGAAGAAAATGAATTACTCAATAAAGATGATAACAAAATAAGTCGACTTAAATTTTGTTCTCTTCATCCTTTCTGTTATAAAAGGTGAGGTAGGTTTAGGTTTTAAAGATGGATTTATATTTTTAAAACTCGTCCATATTTTCATCGGATTTTGTCGGATTCGGGTAAACCAGAACCTATCACATTTTTTTTTAGAATTTTAATTTAGTTATATATTTTAATAAATTAAATTATAAGTTAATAATTATATAAAATAAATAATATATAAAAAAATAATAAATAAGATAGATCTTATAAATAAAAAATTTAATAGTTAAATTACATTTTTAATTAAATGTATAATTTGAAATTTGTTACTTAATTATTGTTATCATTTAAATTATTTTAGATTATTAAAATAATTAATTTATATTTCAATATTTATGAAGACCATTCAGTAGATGGTGAAGTGAAGTTTTTTTTTGGTATTATGTATAGGAGTTATTTAACCTACAATAATTTAAGGTGTGTAATTTACCTTTACTAAAATATTATACTTATATTACATATATTTGGTTAGTTATTTCAGCTTTATATATAGGATATATGTACATATTTGGTATATGTAGGTATATAACCTTCCATTAGTAGTTATTTTAATTTTCTATTAATAATTATATCATCTGGTGTAAAAACCATAATAAATCATTAAACATACCAACATTAATTTATCACGCGTGTTTTCTATTTGGTTTTTTTTTCTTCTTTTCAATAGAGATATACCAATATTTTATATTAGTTTCTATCTCTCACAGTTTTTAATTATTTGTTTCTTGATTAACATTAGAAACTGTATCATTATATATTAAACAAGAAATTATTCCACAAACAAAATATATAGAATCTGGATAAAGTTAAAAATACTAGTATTTTCTAACCAGACTCAGAACTTCAAATTCAAAATAAATTTGTAGTCTCATTTTTTAGTTATACTGTATCGACATCTCTTTTATTTTTGGCTTTTCTGAACCATTTACATACAGAGACACAAAAGGTGTCTTTTTCTCTGATAAGTATAAAATTGATAATCTCATGATATTCGTTTTGTTTTCTTTCTTCTACTTCTATCTTATCTCTTCCTATTACTGTTAGTCATATTTTTCTTAATTATTCACATAATTTAAAGTGTTTGAAAATTCAACATTAAAAATTAATATTTACTTAAAAAACTTAATTTCTATTGACCAAATATATATTATTCTACCATCGAACAAAACTCCAAGTTGAGAGCTGGCATCCTCCACTGCTATGCTTTAACCATCACACTAGTCGAACTGTGGAAATCTCCTCCTCGGTTGCAACACTAGATATCATACTTTTGAATCCATTTCCAAAGAAATCGAAAAAATATATTTTTATTATATTCAAATATTTTTCTCTACAGCCTCCAAAGGAGGAAATTAACATATCCGGAAACACATAAATAAATAATACAAGAAAACCAAGAACGAAAATGGAAAATTCTTGAAAAAAAAGGGTCAAAGCCATAGAGCCCCAGCTTCTTTGAGTACTGGAACGAGTTCCCCGGAAATATGAGTAGCCATAACACGATCCAACCCTCCAAACAATTTTCCACCGATAAAAACCGCCGGAAACTGCAATTTCCCATTATTGGCACCAACAATTTCTTCCAACTCCCTAACAACACCCACTTCATCTCTCTCCTCAATTTCATGCATCGCAGGGTTGACTCCAAGGCCCAAAAGCAAGCGCTTGACGACGTGGCTCATGCAACACCCGCGCCTAGCGAACACTATAACCGCGTTCTCTAGGACCATGTTGTTGAGTTTGAGTACCATGTTCTTGTTGGAGCGTTTATCATCATTTTTGTTACTATTTGTAGAATTGTGAGTGTTGAAGGTGTTGTGGATGTGGGTAGTAGTTAATGAGTGTGGGGTAATTGTGAAGTGATGAGTGGTGGGGTGGGGGGTTATGAGGGGTTGCCATGATCCATAAGGAATTGCTTGTTGCATGGTGTTAATTGGAGTGAGTGAATGAAGAATGAATGAGAGAGAGAGAGAGAGAGAGAAGATGAGGGTGGTGGTGTTGTTGGATTGGGGTTATGGGGGGTGAATATAAATGGGGGAAGGGGTGAGTGGTTGATGATTTGAAAGGGTCATTAACTTGTAACGTCAACTACAAATAATAATAATGTTTATTTTATTTTCCTAAGTTTCTAAGATTACGCGGTGTTGTTTGGTCGTCTTACGTTTTAGCTTCTGTACTTCCCCTTTCTTTTTTCCTCGTTTTGGACGGCCATCACATCCCACCTCGCACTTCCTATATACATTCCATCTTCTTTTTTTTTATACACAATATCATAATATATAAATGTCAAAAGAGTGTAATTGAAAACTTATACATTAAAGAAAATATATTTTAGAGAGGATATTATTTAATGAGGTAAAAATAACTGAAAATTATTTATATTTAAGAAAAAAATGTGTTTTTTTATTTATAAATAATAGAGAATATTATTAAAATAACTATTTGCTTTATAATGGTGCTCTCTTATTAAAATTTATCAGTGTAAACAAATACAATTAAAATAAAAATATCCGTTTTCATATATGTTAAAAAGAAAAAACTATCCATTTTGTGCTAAAGATAACTTTTCTATTTAAAGAAACTATTCATTTTGTGTTCAATGTTCCAGTTCCTACGTAAAACCGTGGTATGTTAATTGAAAAGTTATCGGCAGGAATTGTCCTTTTAGCATCCACTTGGACAATTAATCACTTTTTAAATTACAATTAAATTTTTGTTAGACATTTTCATAATTTCATATATATAAAAATACTGTTAACTATTTTTTAGGCATATTTAACTATCAATTAGTATTATAATATAAATTGATAATTATATAATTATATTTATTTATATATAATCAATTATAATATTGTAAAGTTAACTATCATTAAATATTTCAATAAATTTACACACAGAGTACTTGTGAGACATTAATTTAGTCATTAGCTAGTGATACAAATACATATTAACAATTATATACATATCCACTCACTCTTGATTATTGGTGAAATAAAGCTAACTGCTATATATTAAACATTTGAATAGTTTCATGATGTTATTGACTACTTGTGTGATGTATTTTACAAATTATTCACAAATATAAAATATTAATTATATTACATACAATATTATTTGCTTAATCCCATTCATTTGTCATGATTGTAATCTTTGTTTACCTGCATGTATATCTGCAGTCTTTGTCCTTTACAATATCCATATTCAATAGTTTTTATATATATATATAAAATAAAGTTTATTTACTCATGTAATTAATAACACTAAGTAAAGAATTCCCCGCAATACTCAAATAACATTACTTAGTTTAATTAAGTAAAGTTAATATATATATATAGAGTTCAAACGACATTGATGTAACTTTTACTAAGTGTTATATTACTTAATAACTTTATATTAAATGTGAATTTTAAAAATTCAACCATTAGATTGAAAGTTCATATTTCTTAGATCATATATACTCTTTAATTAATTTAAATTTATTAAAATACTGTAGAGAGAGAAAATTATTAATGTGAGAATTACAAAATTTTATTATTTTTAATAAATTTTAGTTAATAGAAAAATAATATACTAAAGAAAAGGGTAAGAGAATATATTTTTAGCTTTCTCTCTTATAAAGAAAAGATGCTAGAATTAAAATTACGAGGATTACCTAGTTTACTCAATCGTAAATAAATAGATTTAATCCTTAGTGACCATTTTTGTAATTTTTTTATTTTTATAAAAAAATCGTAAATAAATAGATTTAAAAAGAGAATGAATGTTACTCTGACAAGTACCAATACTGTTTTAAAAAGCAGAAGAAAGAAAGAAAGAAAAGAAGAATTGAAATTAAAGAGATAAGAATAAAAAAATAAAATAAATAAAAAAAGGAAATGAGAGAAGAAGCGCGCAGCGATACACACGTTAACAAAGGAAAGCGACGACGTTAGCGTCACAGGCCTCGTGGCATGACATAAGGGTGTGCGGCCCACCACGTGGCATGGATTAAGCTCTATCCACGAATGACGTCACATGTTGTTACCCTTGCCCACCATTGTCATGCGTCAAATTATTAAACCTTTGTTAAAAAATACGATATATATATATATATATATATATATATATATATATATATTTTTTTTATCTTTATGAGAAACATCAACGGAAAGAATATTTTTTAATAATAATATAAGAGTAATTAAATTTATTTATATTTAAAAATAGAGAAGAAAGAGAGAATTTCGTACTCGTCCGAATCTTAAGTTGGATCGATTATGCAGTCAACACGTTTTAAACCGGATTGAACTGGCCAATTTTCTGGTTCAGCCGGTGACCGGCGAACCACCTTTTTTCTTATTTTTTAAAAAAAAAATTTAAGGGACGATAAACCACAAAAATAATAATGAAATTTGAATTTCTTAATAGAAGAATAAAAAATCTTATTAAATATAACAATGACTACTTGTTCTAATGTATTTATTTGTAATATATACAACTTAAATAACTTTTATAGTATATTATTAATTTTAAATTATATATTTAATAATGCAATATCTATGTAAATATTACATATATTATTTTGTGATATCAATATCAATTACAAGCATATTATATATGTATATATTATTTATATTTTTAATTTGTATTAATATACAGTCTAACATGTAATTTTTTATGTATTTTTTTACAAAATAAAAATAATTTTAAATAAAATAAAAAAATTGAAATTTAAAATAAAATATAAATTTATAAGTATAAAATATATTTAATATGAATATTTTTTAATAAAAATAAATAAAAATCGAATTATATAGTTGAACTAATAATCCACTAATTTAACTTTTAATATACTGATCTAATACCTTAACTAGTTGGATGAAAGTGTAGTTTTAAAATATGTGTGGTAGTTCTTAATAGTTAATAGTATTGACTATTGAGTGCAGTGCCACGTAACGAAAAAACGTTGGAGGGTGATGACATCAGCGTGGTTGAACCTTAAGTGGGCTGGGGCCCACACGGGCCACAGCAGGCCCAAGAACTGTGGTTGCGGAAGCTTCGTGGTTGAAGGATAACAGCGCGCGACGTGACACGTGTTCAATGTCCAACTCACTGCTCCAGACAATTACAATAATCAGCTGTTTCGCGGACCCTGGTGCAATAAATTTTGTGACGTCGGTTTCCTCAAACACTAGTATTTAGTAAAGAAATAAGATAAGATAAACACAAAAATCTCATGTCAAGGGGACCTTTCAATTTCAATACGAGGATTGCTACACGTTTCGAAAAATGAAACGAATTATCGTCCGAAATTTTAAAAAATTTATATTTTTAATCATTTTATTATAAAATTATTATTTAATTTAATATTTTATAATTTAAATTATTATTTTTTATATATTTGGAATATATTTCGGAGGTTGCGTTCGGAAGAAGAAGAATTTTCCTTTTAATATACATCAAAAAATTGTGTTTAGGCTGTGTTTGGCATATCATAAAGAAATAAGTGAGACATACAATGATGAAAAATGGAGAATACAGAAATAGATAAAAAAAAATAATATGAAAATTTTAATTAATCAGTTTATGACAAATACGAAGAAATAGAGAAGGGGAAAATAAAAAGATTGTTTTATTTAATTTTTTTTTATCATAACAATAATCATCGAAATATGTTTTAATTGATTGTAATTATTTTTAATTAAATTACATTTTTTGGCAGTTTCAAAATCACATACATGTTTTTAAATTTTTTTTTAATTAGAATGGTTTCTGATAGTCAGAAACAAGACAAAAAAAAAATCAACAAATGTAAATTTTCATGACAGTTTTAAATTGTTAGAAAAAAATTGTCACAAAATGCATTGACAACGGTTTTTTTAGACCATTTTCAGGCATCTAAACTCAAACAAAAAATATAGATTCACACCTTTTTATTTTGCACTTGACATATTTCTTACTAACTAAACAACTTTCTAATTTTAATTCTTAAGCATTTCTTCTCTATCTATCCAATTTTTGTTTTTTTCGATTTCTAATGTACTAAATAGGGATTAGGTTTTTATCGCTATTATCTTCGTACGTGATTTTTTAGATTAAAAAATTATTTTATTACATAAAAAAATCATTATTCAGTCTTTTACATTCAATCTTGTATCATTAAATTAAAATTTTAGTTTTCTTTTTGAAGGCAATAAGGTTAACTAATTTGCTTAGACTTTAATATTTAAATTAATATATAAAATATTTTTATAATTATCTATCAATTTGAATTAATGAAATGAAATATCAAATAATTTTTAAGATTTTTAAAAAATTATCGTTTATAAATTAAAAATTTTAAATTTAATAGTTAGATTGTTGAAATTTAATATAAAACATGAGTTACTGAACAAAATAAATTTAAGTAGATTTATTTATAAAATAAATGGATTATATATATATATATATATATATATATTTCATACTTATGAATTTTAATAAAATTTATATCGTGCCTTAAAAGAGTTTTGAAGAAAAAAATTGTAGTCATTATAATATTGATATAACAATTAAATTATAAATTAGTTGAATCACATAAATTAATATATAATTAAATATTTTATTTGAAATTAAAAATATATTATATAAATTATTTAAGTCAATAACAAATTGGTTTAGTGGTCTATAAAGTGTTAAATAATCACATTTATCTGGATGTAAGTTTCATCTTATCTAAAATTATTTTTATTTTATTTTATAAATAAATATATAGAAAAGAAGTATAAATGGACCTATATATTAAATACATAAAGTTTATATATAGTGTGTTGCATGTGTATCTTATGTAACCATTGGTCAAGTGGTTCATGAGTCTACCTAATCTAAAGGACCTTATATGAAGTCTCACTTCATGTAATTTTTGTTTTAATTTTCTTGTACAACTAACACACTCATGAAGACTTGGTAAATTGAAAGCATGGTGAGAGTAAACTCTTGGAAAGAGTGAAGCCTATTGTAACATTATTGATGCTTTAAATTGAAAATTGTGTCGTAAGCTTGAAAAACAAACACTTGGAAAATGTATTGTTTAAAAGCAAAACCTAGGTGGATAGAGTAGCTAATTTTCATTGGGTTTCTGATGTCATCACGAGTTAATTGTATAAACAATTTGAAAGCTTGACTGAATCGGACATAGGTTCAATTTCTAATTCAACTAGTTGAATTAGTTAGTCCAATCTGAGTTTTAAAATGTTGCATCCAAGTCAACCCTCACATATAAAAGAGCCAACATGTTCATCATGTGTCATGCATTCCCATGAGGTTGGAAAAGCTTCCCAAAAATAGATTTCATCCATTTCTAGCAAGATTAGTAAGCACATGAATTGACCTATGTAGTAAGTTTCTCCTTAATTTTACACAACTATGACAATATGCTTCATCACCATGAGATCAATATGGCTCAAGGGGGTTTCCCCCACCAAGTGATCTCCTTGAGGTCTAGGGATAACATTCCTTTGTGGCTTCCATCAATATGGTTCTCTAGGCACTTTCATAGAAACATAACTTCATCATGTAATAATGCATGATTACACAAATGTTCATTGTTTCACAAAAATTCACCAACTTTAATGGAAATACACCTACCTTTCTAGGTTAAGTCCTCATTTCATCTCATAACATAATATGTCCACGACATTCGTATCATACTCTCATCCCTTATGAAGCTATACCACTTTAACATTCCATGTAAAAATTTTTTTTTGACTTTCTAATGTCTCCAACCTTCTTCGACATATATAAGAAGTGTTTTGATAACAATGATAGAATTATATAACAAATCAACATTATAATATAAAGCACCATATTAATTAATGTTTATCAATTTTTATAATTAATGATTTACTTCTGTTGATATATTCATAGAGAATCTGTTACTACAATATTGGTTGCTTACTTACTTGTGTATGCCAAAAATAACTTTTCTAGCAGAACTCCTCTGTGTCACCATTACCTCTTGGATGGATCAAAAAGGACAATCACAAAACTTATGAGTCTAGTGGGATCATGTCCTTTCAAATTCTGAAACTACACTTTAATATCTATTTATCACAAATATTAAATCAATTATATCCTGTATAAAAGAACTTAACACACTTGTCTATTGGACTTGAGCCAATAATTAAATATACTTACATAATGATTTCCATCCCAAAATAAATCACAATAAAATGGGATTATAGGCAAAATATATGTTGGGTAACATTCAACTAATTTTTATAAAATAAATTTACACCAATTAATAGTATCCAAAATTAATAAAAATTCTAACATTCTCTCACTTAGACAATATTAATTGGGTTTTATTTATCTTAAAAATTTATTTTGAAAACAACTTCCGGGTTGAAGTACTGTGTTCACAAAACAACATGAATATAATCACCATAAAAGAAAATGATCAATACCACTGATAAAATCACCAACCAAGAGTCATAATAGTGACAAACTATTTAAAGTTTGATTTATCAATGATCACATATATAGCTAACAATATCATCGCCATGATCATAACACAAGTGTGAAATGCAAGTACACATCATAACATAATTCATGTGATATTTTCATGCTATTGTGTATGAATCCTACATTGCGTCTTCCTAAGAAAACACAAATAATATCCTCAAGGAAATTATATATACGTCATGTTTATCATGAAACAACATTCCCAAATAAAAACTTAATCATCCCAAGATAAAATATTTAATAATCATTACATTAACAATGTAAAATGTCATTCCACAATAACATTAAAATTAATAAAATAGGTTCATTATAGTAGAATAAACATATCAAATCATTACGACTCCCATTAACTAAATACATAAAAGGACCTTACAATACCTACATTCTTAACATGTTTCATAAGCACGATAGGTATAAGTCCTTTAGTTAGGAGATCAACAAGTATTTTCCTAGTAGGTATATGTTCAACATCACAATAAACTTTCAATGGCTTAGAAATGGAGTCTATGATTCTAAGGGTAGAGACAAAATTTCTTGGCTATAAAGCATGTGATATAGCCCCATAATAGACAATAATCTCAATTTGCATAACTGAAGAAGCTGTTAAAGTATGTTTTACACATATCTAATAGCACAAGCCTAAATTGATATCATTTTTTCACCTTTTACAATTATTTCCTATCACATGCTTAATGTGATTCATAGTGTTATTAATAGAAAATTTTATGGGAGTTATTTTTTAAAAAAAAATTGTAATAATATGAATTATGGACAATAACAAGTAACACAATTACCAAAAGAATAAGGATTTAACACATAATATAAACTCCCTTGTGAGTGGAGAATATATTATACAATATCAATAGTTACAAAAATCCAAAACATATGGACAAAAGAATTTTACTATCATGTTCATCCTAAAATTAACATGTCATATTACTTAATCAATGAATTAACCCTTTATGGGTGAGTTAAAACAAAAAAAAAATTAATCTAAATGACACAACATCCTAATTATATAAAATTTAGCAAGTAACACTATCAAATTTTCAAATTATCCACCACGGTGAAATACATTTACTCAATCAATAAAGTTCCAAAAAGGATGTACAATTGTCCATAAAAATATTTTCACCTAACTTATAACTTTCTAAACACATAAATACATAGGATATACATAACCTTTTTTCTCTCTAGAATTTACAAGCAATGAAATTTCTTCATTTGAATAAAAAATAATCAAAATCATTTGCTAGCTATTGCATTCACAAAAGACAAAACTATACATTCCTTATCATAATCAAATTGTAACATCATAAATCCCCAAACTTCAATTTCAAATCAAGAAATTGATAAATAAAAAATTAGGATTCTAAATCTAGTATAATCTGATGTGATACAACATGATAAAATAATTTTTTTTTGGACAGCAAAAGAATTATATTATAACTGATACTAGGGGTATCAACCCATTTACAACAATGTATAACTCAACCTATAGAGTAGAGCGTTACATAGTATTTATGCATTAATACTAAGATCATAAATAACAATCTTTAAGAGCTAGTACAATCTAGATCTATCCCTTAGAGTACTACATAATTTGTAAGTCACCAATTCAAGAGAGCACATGATAGTATCAATACCAATTAGTAGCAATGCCATTCAACATCGACAGCTATTATAGCAAGTTCGCTTTGACATCAACACCCATTTATCCTTTATTTCTCATCGAATTGCTAATATATGTACCATCCCTAGAACAAAAAGTACCCTCCTCTGGCCCCAATTCTCAATCCCTTTACAACTATGGGGAGATTGATAAAATAGGTAACAGCCTTATACTTACACCTCATATATATGAAAGAGACTCAACCACATCACTAGAGCTTCACCTAATTTCCCCATATTTTCAGCATCCGACCATTGCTTCTTCAATCCATTTTTCTAGCACTTTAGTTACTAATGCATGCACCCGAGTTAACAACCCATTGCATATAAGTATACTTAAAATTCTTCTCCATACGTAACCAAGACCAAAGCGTACGTTGCGCCTCCACATACAACTGTTGGATATCACAAGTTTGACTTTTAAATCTACAATTATTTCTCTTTCCCCAAAGCAGCCACACAATAGCACACCAAACAACTCTCCACCTCTTTGATACAACTGCAGATAGGTTAGAATAAGGAAGTTGTCCAAAATGTTGAGTCAGAAGAGTTAGGATCATTGTTGAGACAAAAGCCCAGTTATAGAACTTCTTCCATAGCCAGTCTGAGACTTTACAAGTAAACAATACATGGGACGTAGACTCTGTTTCTTCATTGCAGAATTTGTAGATACACTACACTTCTAGCAGTATGATGTTCCTCTGAAGTAGATTATCACATGTTGCGAGGCTATTCATGAAAATTTGCCATACTACTATAGCCCCCTTAGGAGGGATATTTAGCTTCCAAACCGAGGTCATCAAAAAGTTTTGTTCAGACCCATACTTCTAGTAGTGTAAGACCTCGTACGCTGATTTGACCGTGTAAATTTTATCATCCCCCACTATCCACTCCTAACAATCTAAGTTTCTCATTCTCAAGCCTATGTTTTGGATACAACTTTCTACTTCTAGCCATTCCGCTCTCTCCCATTCAAACATGTTCCTTCTCCATTGAAAATCCCAATACCAATTATCCCCAACCCACCTTCCCATAGTGCTTATGACATTCTACTTTTGATTAGAGATTAAGAACAACCTCGGGTGTGATTCAACCAGAGATTCATCCCCTAGCCACTTGTCATGCTAGAATCTAATCTTCTCCCCTTTACCGAGTCTCCATCGCAAGGATCTAGCAAACCAGCTAGATTCAGCCCCACCTCCACATATCTTTTTGAGATCTCTCCACCAAATGGATTCATTATGTCCATCCTCAGCCCCTCCAAGGATTTCCCATCCACCATATTTTGATTTCAGAATATTAGCCCACAATTTCCCCTGTTGATGGAATAGGTTCCACCTCCATTTTCCTAATAGGGACTCGTTGAATAGTTTTATATTCTTGATACCCAACCCACCATTCTGTTTTGGGCGACAAATCTTGTCCCAACTTACCCAAGCTACCTTCCTAGAATCCTCTTCCCCTCCCCATAAGTAGGCCCGCTGGATCTTAATAATATTGTTTACCACCTTTTTTGGCATCTTGAAAAATGGGATGAAATACAGAGGGAGCGCAGTTAGCACAAAATTAATAATGCATACCCTTCCAGCCATAGATATGAGCTTATCTTTCCAAGGCGCAAGCTTGTTTATGATTTTATCCAAAATAGGTCTCCACATGGTCGACTTTCTTGGATTGTCCCCAATAGGGATTCCTAAATAACGGAATGGGAAATGGAGGATTTTACAATTAAGCACTACTGCAAATCTCAGTACTTGTATTTCGCTTGACCCTAAAATCCTGAAATTGCTTTTGTGGAAGTTAACTTTAAGACCAGAGATAAGTTCATAGCACCTTAGTATACACTTGATAGTAAGAACATTCTCCATAGACGGCTCCCCAAAGAATATGGTATCATCCGCGTACTGAAGGAGATTAACAAGAACTCTATGCTGGCCGACCCTATATCCTAAAAATAGCCCCTTTGACATTGCACTCCTCATTGGCCCAGCAAGACCCTCAGCAACCACGACAAACAAGAACGGTGCTAGAGGGTCACCTTGCCTAATACCCCTTTGAGTACGGAACTCAGAAGTGGGGCTTCCGTTAACCAAAACTGAAACTTCTGCTGAGGTAAGACATTCTTGGATCCAGCCTCTCCATTTCTCACAGAATCCTAATCGATTTAGCATATATAGCAAAAAATCCCAATTTACCGAATCATATGCCTTCTCAAAGTCCACTTTAAACACCAAACATTGTTTTTTCTTCCTTTTCACATCATCAATTATCTCGTTTGCACATAGTACACTATGTAGTAGGTTGGCTCCACTAAAAAATGCACTTTGGGAATTATCAATGACATCAGGCAAAACTTCAACCTATTTGACAAGAGTTTTGCAAGGATCTTATATAGAGAACCTACAAGTGATATAGGTCTATATCCATCAAGCCCCATTAGGTCGGTCTTATATATTAGACCAACACTAGAACTTAGAACACCATATCAATGTTTTATCAATTATTATAAATCACTTACCTCTTGTAGACATCCTTTTAGTAAATATATTATAACAATGTTGGTCATGTATTCACTTGTATATGTCAAAAACAACTTTTCCATCTGAATTCCCCTCTATCACCACTATCTCTTGAATGGAGCAAAAATGATGGTCATAAACCTATAAGAGTCTAGCTATCCTTTCAATTTTTGAAATTACAACTTAATATCCATCCATCATAGATATTAAATCAATTAAATCCTGCATAAAAAAACTAGACACACTTATTTATTAAACTTGAATCAATAATTTAATATACTTATATACTGATTTCCAAACCCAAAATAGAACATCATATAATAAAATGGACTAACATAATAAAATAGACTTACAGACAAAATATATATCAGGTAATATTTAACCCATTTTTGTTAAAAAGAAATTACATCAGGAGCCATAATAAAAATTCTAACCAACAAAATCTTGTTCCTGTAATTTTACTCATTTGTGATAAAGAGAAAATTTGTTCGTTGTTGTGTGAGGGAAAATCCAAGTTATGTATTAAATACGTATGGAAGTAAGGTATTTTTTTGTTAGACTTTGTGAAGTTTAGAAGAGTGGGCTTTTTGTCCACTATATCAACAACCAAAACTAACATTGTGTACTCAATATACTTATGGGCTTTGTGAAGCTTGTACCTTTTTTTGTTACATAATTGCAGTACGTGTTTAAATCAATGTTAACTATTCACATTTTCCAGCAAATCCATGTCTAAAATATGAAATTGACAGAAAAGTAAATATTGTTGACTTTATATTAATCTAAGTCTTGATATGCATGACGCAAAAGCAAACAGGCACGTAATTTCTCAAATGAGTAGTATAAATATAATTTTTTTTAAAGAATTTTGTGAGATTGACATGTACGCAGAAACTTATATCATGTGTTACATAACTTTATATATAATATAAAATAATAAAAATTATAAAAAAATAAGATGAAAAATATAATATAAGTGAATTATATAACAACTTCGTCCCATGACTCTGATTTGTACCATAAAATCTACAGGAGATCCAGATCCAAAAATAACCTACTTATCAAGACTGATTTTTAAGTACAACCAATGCTCAAATTTTCCTAGGTTCTAGAAATCAAATACTAGGCAGACATGTACCTTGTCAGATTAAGATACATCCACCATCAAATAATAAATTTAGGAATATATGACAGGCACAGCTGGAACTTTTTCAAGTCAAAGAAGCTGAGTTGAAATTTCAAATCTTTTAACTACTATCAAATCTTCCTATGCCTAAAATTTTGTTATATTGATTATTGATGAATAATGGTGATTTGGAAATCAAGAAAACAACGTGAGCTGTGAGGAGTATCTTTGGCGTAAAGCACTCGATGATAATTAACTTACTCGAGCTCACCATGTTTCATATCCCACAGCAATTGTATATATTCAACTTAAATTTTTCCTACATTGCTTATTCAAACAATCTCATAAATTTGGTAAAAATTTCAACCTATGTTCGGCCAATTTGAATAGTATTGGTAGTTGTTGATAATTGGGTTGCCGTAAATGTTTAGTTTATGATATAATTATCTAGGTTTCAAATCACGAGTCTATGTTACATGTCTCTTTCTCCACCCTTTTATTGAAAAAGTTACATATAAGCGAGAAAAAGTAAACAATTAACTAAGAAAGATAACTTACAACAAGAGAAAAATTTTCTTGCTGATGTTACTAGTATCTTGGAATTCAGGGACAGAAGAAAGAAAGGGTTGAGGTGAAGAGGATAGGTGATTAGATAGCAGTTGAGAATTTAATATGGTATAAACAAGATACTAGAGCTTTTAGAAATTGCTTATATGCCAATTTTATTGAGATAAATATTGAGCTTAATATCACTTTTGATACTAATATTTTATTATTTCACAAATTTCTCCTTTCCATTTTTAAATTGCACATTTTGCTACACAATCTTAAAATTTTACATATTTGATCACTTATTAGTTACTGTTTGATGTTGTTAGTTGATTTTTGATATTACATATAGATTGTTAACCTAACAAATTACGTCATAATATTAACAATCAACTTGATATATTAACGGTCAACTAATTATATTAAACAACTGATTAAACGAGTAATAAAATGTACAATTTTACAAATTAGATAACAAAATTTGTAAAATATTACAATGTGGTTATGGATTCAACTCAGACAATTTTTCAGCATCATCTTCTTCAGTTATTGAACCAAATTCTCCAATTCCCCTGCTACTTCCCACATTCTTCCAGCTGCTCCCAAATGAGATCTCACCGTCATAGGTTCCTCTGGTGATGATCTTGGGGTTATTCTCTTCCTCAATAGTTGGGATTTCTGAACTTGACATCTCTTGCTCATGGGTTGGTGCAATTCTCTTTTCCACCTCTGAGGTGAGGGGAGAAGAATAGCTAGTGACTGCTACATTATCTGGGTTATGCACACTATCCACTGCTCCTCTTATTGAACTCTCACCTACTGTGGAATGCAAAGAATTTGAGTGTTTGCTTGAAGTTGAGTTGTTTTTACACAGAGATTGTTTAGCCTTTTTGTGCCAATTTTTGAGGCCCTTGGAGACACTCTCAGTGAAAACTTCTCTCCTCATGCTAGAACCCATCTGTGACATGATGAAAATATGAGCAAGTGTTGTAGTCATTGATTTCAATAAACTATCTGTTTTTAATAAGAATTTAATTGAAATACATTAACAATGTTAAGGTCTTATACATTGTCATTCAATCATGAATTGTAATCTAATTGAAAAATTGTCGACTTTTGTAATGATCATGTTGAAAGTCATGTTTAAAGTGACTTGTAACAATATAAAAATGGTTATTCTGAAAGTGAATAAAAATTAAACTTTTTTTTAATAATTAGCATCAATGACAAGTCAATTTGACATAATCATTGTCAAATTAAGGGCAAATTGGCTTTTTTAGGCCTTTCAGTAAATTTGCTAAAGTCCTTACCTTCGACAAAAAAAAAAGGCAAAACTGAAGCTATCAAATGAATGCCATGATTATCTAAAGGACTTTATATATATATATATATATATATATATATATAATATTATACTTAATTATTTACCTGAGTAACAAGTGCATAAAGGGGCAGTGTCACATAACCACAAAGGAGCTGCACAGCTACACCCATGGCAATCCTTATGGCAATGTCCTCTTTTTCTCGATTGAAGCAAGACCTTGGACCAAATTCATACTGTTGTTTGTGAGTAGAGTCAGCATAAAAAAACATCTCTAGAGTAACCATAATTACTTACCCAAGTCCAGGTGAAGAATGCAAGTTGAAAGGAGTTCTGCCATAAATCATAAGAGGTATCGTTATTAGGATTTATGCATAAAAATTCCTACAATTAAGAGAGAGTGAGAAATTTGAAATGAATTAAATTATAGGGTGAAAAGATATAAAAAAAAAAAAAAAAACTTTATAGATTGTATGAATTGCTGTACGTGTATCATTATTCTTTTATTTATAAGAGTTGTGCATTACATTTTACTTATCAATAAGATAGTTACTTGAAGGCTTGAAGCTATTGGAAGATGGAAGATAATAATGGTAATAATATTTTTAATTATGGCATGTTTGTGACAATATCTACCTGGATAAGGATGAATTTGAGTAAATGGAGAAGCCATTCAGGTCTATGAAACCAGAAATGTGCATCACTAGGTGTTACAAGTAGACTTCCTTTGATCACTGGGTTTTCCTTGCAACTATCTACACACATCTTTGTTATTATGACTTGAAGTTTTGCCCCAGCAAGTAAAGCAACCTTCAATACAGAATATGAAAGCAAACATGAAACAAAGTCACAAAAGAAGGAAATAAATCTGCAAAATTATGTGAAATATTATCAACTGTACCACAAGTGGAATAAAGGGAAGCCAGTAGTAATTGTAGAACTCTGCAAACAAAATGAAAACAAACACCAGTGATTTTGTTTCAAAAAAATGTTTTTATTCATTAGGATATAGGGACAAAACAGGTGAAAACTTAATACAACTTGTGCATACCATGTGCGCTGAAAAATATGAAAAGTATGGAGAAAATCCAGATCCAAATCCTGCAAGAGCATCAAAAGTTGGTTTCATGATTTTTATGGCCTTGAAATTTAACCTTTGTAACTATAAGAATGTGCTTAATAAATATTGAGGTAGCTGAAACTGGTTGTCACGTGATTAGGAATCATGTTTTTGATTAGATCGTAGGGAATACCTGATTCCCATAACCTTCTCAAAATCTTCATCATAAGTTCGAGAAAGAAATTTCTTGAAGTTGAAATTGCTGCCTAAAGAAATATTAGCCTGCAATTTCAGGAAAGAAAAATTTTGTTTGGTTTTCCGCTGAATAACTGTTTGACAACTTACTTTATTATAATGAGACTTGGTCCATAAAAGTCCTATTTGGGAGAACTTCTTCCATAACACTTTCAAAGAGAGAATAATATGAAAGAAAATTGAAATAATTTTCTATATAAATTAGTTTATACTTTTAGTTAATTTATAAAAAAAATTCTATTAATTTTTTTAAAACCTTAATTTTAACCTATTCATAAATTAGTTTTAACTTGTTTATTTTTTTCTCTTAAAAGTATTTTTGAAAAAACTTATTCAAATGAGCTCAAAGAGTACCATGAATTCCTAGAAAGAGATTTGGTATGGATTATTGACTTACTGCAATAAACCCATTTCGTAGAGTAAAGTAATCATCTTTTGAGACTGAACCATAGAACTGCCGAAAAAAGCAAACCTATATATAGAACACATTTGACTTTAATTAGTATAGGTAAATAATTGGATGTTTTTTTTATAGCAATTTTTGACAACAGAATTACTGTTACTAAGTTCTAACTTCTAACATCCTAAAATCAGATGAAAAGAAAGACAATAGATAGAAAGTGAGAAACAAAGGAAGTAAGAATGTTTTTTCAACTCGAGTTTAAACTGACTTCCTAATAAACAATTGCAAACAAACTCAATACTTTGAATAGTGAATCATAATGCTTTTTGGTTTTGGTTCAAATGAATCATCATGAACAACACTATAAGTCAGCTACTTTTGCCTCGAGGTGTTTGATGTTTATAAAGATAAAATCATGGATTTGTTTTGCATTTAATTGGAAACATTGTATAAAGGTTTTTTACCCTGACATTAATTAAATCATAAATTATTAATTTTTAAAATGATTACTTTAAAACTTATGCAACTCATATTTTGGATGATTTCTAAATAGTTGTAGTGTAAAAATCTTTAGCATGGCAGTGTATCAAAATTATACTATTAGTGGTTAGTAAATTGCCTTTTATATATAGTTCAAAATTTTCTTTCACATTCACTTACCATCCAAAGCAAAGGAGAATGGTAGCTCCAGAATTTCAAATGACGCTTGCCAATCAATGTTTGACCTGTATACTGGAATCTTCTTGGATCTATACAGGGAAAGTTTATGGAGGAATAAAAGTAAATACACCGTAAGAAAATTATCATTTAATAACATGCATCTTATTGTAACATTATATTTATTATTAAAAATTATTTATATCAATAATAATAATATATGTTAGTATATTATTAAAAAGTGTGGATATATAAATTATAGAACTACATAAAATATATTGTTAAAGATTTCATTCAAAATTAATATTAAAATTATGTATAACTATATTTTATATATATATATATATATTTTGTATGTGTAATAACCGTGAATGTGAAGGTTGATTTTCATTACAAAACCTGAATACAGTCTCAAAACAATTACAAATAAATCAAGAAATTAGGTTACCATTAGCTATCTGATATTCAAGTGTTCGAGTCTCGTCCTCCCATCTTTTCCATCTTCTCATCTGTCACAAAATAATTAATTACACCAGTGGTTACAATTTATTACAATCATATGATGATACAATATTGCTGATGGAACATTAGGGAAAAAGGATAACAGTTTGCACCGATTAATTATGCAATACTTAAAATAAATTCGATAAGAGTAGTTATTATTACATTACATTATTCTTTCAATTCGTGTTTAATTACATTGTTCTCTTTCACCCAAATAGATAATGACACACATCTCAAACAAATACTTTAAAGCTTTTGAATATATTATTTTTTATGAGTAAAATGATTGATAAGAGATGACATATCTATGATTATTAAGCAGAAAGTTAATAACATATTATAAATATGTGGATCAAATTCTATTATCTACTTAGTAATTAACTTTTGAATATAGCAAGTGAAGATTGAAATATAGACATGTATCCAAAGACTTACGCATCTATCATTGAAAAAGAAAATTCGTGTTTAACCTTATATATCAGTGGTTTGGTTTGAGAAAAAAAAAACTGTTTTTATTTTCTATTTTCACTTTTATTTGCAAAATTATAATCTCATTTTCGCTTATTTTTCTTTCAAAAATTTGTATAGGAAAAAGTAAAAATATTTTTAAAATTTTTTCTTTTTCTCTTTTCATTGTTTTTTATACATACTTTTAAAACTTAAGAACAAAGTAAAAACTATGTGTGTTTTTTGTAATTTAAAATGGAAAAATGAAAAAACAACATTTTTTTTTAAAAACCAGACGACTATTATATCATATATAACACAGGAATGAAGATATCAAATGTTTGGTGGCGATTGATTATAGGATTTTTTTTTTCAAAAACTCTTTATAGTTTTTTTTTGTAAATATTTTAATTCAAACACACCTGGTCATCAAATCTCCACTTGGCCTGGATTTAGTCGAAATTTTTGGTGAAGCAAGAAGATGGGAATAAATACACATATAGCTTATATTTGATTTTCTGGCTCCACGATAAATTAAAAAAAAAAAAACAGAAAAAGAAAAATTCAATTTTGACTTTTTAATTTATGTGCAATCTCATCAATTTATATTGTGGCACATATTCCAAGGTCGGTTAGAATAGACAGACTAAAGAAATATGATAAACAAAAGACGGTTAGAACCAATAATTGTAAAAAGATCACAATAATTAATATATATATATATATAATAGTATTATAAGATTATTGAATATTTAATAGCGATTAAGTCTAATAGTAATTAAGAATTTATGAGCTTACAACCTGTTACAAATGATTAATTACATGTATGATTAAGAGCAAGAATTTGTTTATATAATTTTCAATTTGCGATTAGTAATATCATTAGGTTATGATATTAATAAATATATAAACAAAATTGATTTACTTTTAACCATTTATGATACAAAATTATAATAACCAAAAGTTTGTTGCTGGCAGCTGGGTGTAAAAAGTGGAATGATAAGTGATAACTATTGCTCATAGTGTACACAAACCATTTTTCTAATCACCAAAATATGGGATCATATAATAACTAAATGATTGGATTCTGATGGAAAAAATCAAGCTTTTAGTTTAAGCGTATCCTTATTAGGAAGGTGTAATGGTGTACAGGTGGTGAGTTCTTAGTATTCTTTGCATATAAATGTTGAAAGTGATATACCTCAAATTCAAACTTCTACTATAGAAAAGACAGTGAATGGTTCTTAGGTTACGTGTTATGAAAACTGCTATATATGTATATGGACCGATTCCTCCATCTAATTTCTAAAGGATTGAAAACGGTGTACATACCTTTGCCTTACCAAGGCACATTGTCAATGTGCAGAACAAGATGTGAAACACCGCCAAAAACGAGATGAATATATTTAGCTGCAGAATTCCATCACTTGAAATTAAACTAACCATTCCCTGCACTCATCAGCAAATAAATAAATAAATAAAAGAATAAAATCAATGGTACATATATTTAAAAACACATGACAACCTTTGAATCTTGAGTTTGACAATGGTTAAATTTAAAGTTGTTACTCTATTTTAATAAAACTTTTATCATGGCTTGTAGAGAATCAACACGAAATTTTTCTTTGACTTAGTAAAAATATATCTTACTTTCTTTAAACTCTTTAGAGTAACCCTTCACTTATATGGAGAAATAAGACAACAATTATATATTTAAAAAATAATTATGAATACAGCATACATATATTATTACTAAGATATAATTTTTCTAAATTATTTTGAGTTTAAATCCATACAATGTTCATGCTAAATTTTCTTTATTGTTAATTAATTAAAATTTATCTACAGTATAATTTTATTATAAATCAACAAACCTATCTTACTACTGTTTATATTTGTAAGATAGATAGTTATTATAAAAATTAACAAATTTATTATATACGTAAAAATAACATATGATTGAATAATGACTATAGAATTTTTTTCACACTATGATTTCATGTACTATTTATTCTTATTTGATTATGGGTTGTGATGTTCCACTCGTCTCAAGAGTAAACATCTTATCTTTCTATATATATAATGAATTATTGTATATGATCTAGGGTTTAGGGTAAAATATTATTTCCTTCAAACTGCTCTCATCTTTTTTATTTATCTACGTCCTTAAGGTGGTGTCAGCAGGAAAGGTTAATATAAATCAATCTCACCTTTGCTTCACAATAGTTGACCTCAATTGTGGATTCGTTGGTAGCAGGTGCTATGTCAAATTCAGAGGTTGAAGTGCGAGTAGCTGGTGCTGAAGTTAATCCTGTTAAGTCCACAGCATCTTTACATGGTAGAAGAGAATTTGCCACATCCTTGGTGATGCAGATTTTGGATATGGGCACTTCCGATATTGTGAGAAGAAAGGACATGAAACCGAATTTCATCATTTCTATTGTTGAAACCGAAACAGCAAATGGCAAATTCATTAAGCTTTTCATCAACACAAGTGTTTGTTTCACAAAAAATCTAAAAGGTAGATCCTCATGATCATTGAAGAAAGGAAAATGCAAGTTGCATATAAAAGATATTCAAATACATCAATTCCAGAGGGTCACAAATTAAAAACAAACCTGTTTTGGTTTTGGTCAAAGCCTTCCCCAAGGATTTTCCTTTCCTCTTCCTTAAAATCTAGAACGTGAATGACCAAAATTATAGGTCAGAATGAAATCTTGTAAGAATTTTAATTATTTACCCTTGATTAAAAACCAAGAAACCAAAATAAATGCTACACGCCACACATCAGTTTTGAATCGGAGAACAAAGATTTGTGATTAATTTCCTTTGTTTCTCACATGTATTGGTCTAAGTATATTTATTACCTCAGTCAATTTGTGAAGACCACCCTCAATGATCAAAGATATTGTAAGAAAGAAGAAGCAAAATACTGAGACAGCCCATGTTGGCGTTTCTTCAAGAGTTCTTTCTTTTCCTATGTCCATATGAACTTGCCTTTGATCTTCGCTAATTTCCCTAGTTTCTGCCAAATATATATGTATATATATTATCTTGAAACAAGGGAAGAGATCACACCTCTTGTTATGATGATAGTGTATATACTATGGTTAAGTAAAGGCAAAGTTAAGGAGAAGAATTTGCTAAAGAAAAAAGCTGTGCCAAGCTCAAGGTGAGGTTGGCTAGGTAACACCAACATGGGTGTTGTGATGTTTTTATAGAGATGATGTGTGGTAGTGATGTAAACGAAGCTAGTGGTTCGCCATTAAACTTTTTTTAATTATTATCAAAATTAAATATAAAATTAATTTCTTTTAAAGATTTGATAGATACTAAACAAGTAAATGTTCTTTTTAGTTTAAATTTTTTGTATTTTTAAAAATAAAGATTTAAATGACAAGAAAATATCTCGTCAGTTGAGAAAACTCAAGTTAAGATTTGGTGATAAATTAATAATAGAAGAAAGAGAATTAATAATAAACTAGTTCCACAAGCAACATATAGTTGTCTGTTTGTTGAATCCTAAAACTCCGTACACCGTACATAATGCTTGATTTGGCTTGTTTCTTGCCGTCAGAAGAACTGTCATTGATGAATTGATGCGTTCACTTGCGCAACGTGTCGGCTGTGGACTCCCATATTAAAGGCCCCAAAAACATTGACTAATCATCTATGATTGCTCACTAATCAATTAAATTTTTAAACAGATAATATTTAATATTTTAAAAACAAAAATAACTAAAATATGCAAATTGTTGAGATATAAATAAATTTTACATAAATGAAATAAGAAAAAAAATAACAACTTATAAAACACACACGTACTCTAATATCAAAAAAGTCTTTTAAGTAAAAATTATATAAAAATAATTTTTATAAAATTTTCCTTCAAACAAATACCATGAAATAATTTCAAAATAAATATATATTTTTATTCATGAATATGCGGATATTATTTGTGGATATAGAATGCAGAAGTTGGTGAGGCTAATTATCGGTTGAGGTTTTTTTGTCTTTTAGCTAGCCTAACTAGTTTTTACTAGTAAATTTGGATAAAAAAATTATTTAAGATTGAATAAAAATATTTACAGTGGATTTATATCTTTATTTTTTAAAAAATTGTTCATTACCAAGAAATATCTCAGTCAAACACGGAAACTAATTTTTATTGAGAGTTTTAGGATTTAATTAAGTAATTTGTATGAAAATTTAGTCAAGAAGAAAGAAAAAGTAAAAGAAACCAGAAGGAAATTAAATACATAATCAGACATATTCATAAAAGTGTACTGATGAACATTTTCATGAAGAAACAAGAGAATTTGTAATTCTTTTATTCATTATAATCAAATTTAATGTTGGAATGTTTATAATAGGCCATGCTATTTAACCAACTAAAATAAAACCTATTAGTACAACAGAATTTACGATAGAATCACAATATGTAAAAAAATGTATAAATTCTAATTAAATTCAAACAAATACTCACTAATTACTACATTTTAATATGCTTGACACATAAAGTTTATATCTGCCCATCCAAGAGTTTGTCATATGTTCCAAGTCTTTTACATACAAATAACTTTTAATAATCATAAGGAAATGTAATCTTAAACAAAAATTCAAGATAGTTTTTTGGGTAAGTCTCGAAATTCTTAGATTGATCGCATGAAATGCTTCCAACAAACCTTCAACAAATAGTTATTTGAAAAGTTAATTTAATCATCAAATTACTTTAAATTCAAATTTGAATATTTTAAAGTCTTACTAATATTGATTTTAACGAGATATATTAATCTAATTATTATAATTTTAATTAATTTTAAATGATCAAATATTTTAAAATTAATTATTTTAATTTTTGCGATTAATTATAAATACAACGAATAGTATATTGAGCATCACACTCTTCACTCAATTTTCTCTCTTTTCCATTTTCTTTTATTAAATTAAGAACTTGTTAATTTTATTGGATTCTAAGATTCTGTTTTATATTAATTAGCCTTGTATGAATTTGCAAATAAATCTTTTAATACAATGTATTACATGTTTCAAAAATTCAAATCAGATCGGGTTATAAACATTTGAAGGCAACAATTACAACACTTTGAAGTTCAAACTATTGAATTAACCATTCTTTAGCAATGATGCTTCTATAGATCGAATTGAAACCAAGCTTCTGCCTCCTTGTGACACCTAATTAACACACACTTCACTAGTGTAAAAATTGAATTTAAAATCGGAGTTTTAAGATCAGTTATAAAGTAACCGATCTTAAAAGTAACGAAGTGACAATTTTGTAAATAATATGAACATTTTTAAGATCGGTTAAAATTTAACCGATCTTAAAAGTACTTTTAAAATCGTTTATTTTATGACCGATCTTAAAAGTGCTACTTTTAAAATTGGTTCTTTAAGAACTGATTTTAAAAGTGCTACTTTTAAAATCGGTTATTTCGGAACCGATTTTGTATGTAGTATACAAAATCGATTCTTAAACAACCGATTTAAAAGTATCGTCAGAAATCTTTTATATTCCCCTCCATTATCATTCTCTTTAATCTTTCCCTCCATTTCTTTCTTTACTATCTGATACTTTCATTTTCTAAAGTCTTCAATAAGATAAATTTCGTTGTCATTTTTGTCTTTTCATGTTCTTCTTGTGTCTCTTTTCATTTTTCTCATGCTCTTCTCGTCTCTATTTTTGTTGTAGATTCAGTTTGGGTAAATTTCGAACTTGGAACGGCCCGTTCTGCAAGGAGAACGGCTCGTTCTCCATGGAGAACGGGCCGTTCTGAATGAAGAACGGGCCGTTATGGAGAACGGGCCTTTCTCTAGGCCCCTACTGAAAGTAAGCTTTTTGGCCTTTTGAACAGCCTGAAACGACCTGTTCTAGTTTTGGAACGGCCCGTTCCAGTTTAATTTTTTTCACCGCCTAGACTTTTAAGATCGGTTATAAAACAACCGATCTTAAAAGTTAACTTTTAAAATTGGTTGTTTAACCGATTTGAAAAGTCTAACTTTTAAAATCGTCTCTTTCAAAATTGGTTACCGAACCAATTTTAAAAGTTAAAAATAATCGATTTTAAAAGTCTTTTTTTCACTGGTGTTTAGAACATGCATGGTGATAATCAAACTACACTTATAAAGAGAAAGGCATTTAAACATCTTTATCCATCAATTAGCAAGTTATAATCGGACAACAGACACATAAGAGATATATATTCCATATATATTTGTCTTCCATGACGTACGTGTTGTTGTCCTTTTTGGTGCATCATTGACCTGCATAAGTTTTTTCTGTTAAGAAAACCCAAAAAATTCTATGATTAATTGATAAAATTTACTTTAGATAAAAAAAAAGTTATTCAAGTATGTCAAATATGAAGATTTTAAAGTCATCAAAATAAAAGATGTCAAAGAATATATTGTCATAACCTTCAAACAAACATGAAAATAAATACTTTTTTTATTTTTATTTCTTATGCATTTATTCTGCATAGAACATATATTAAAAAAAAAATTCATTTACAAACATTTAATACGGTCTAATATGTTTTGTCTATAAGAGACGATATCTACGTACTTTTTCACGGTTTCTAAGTGTACAAGTGTACATACAAATTATGCATAAAAAGTATGTGTTTGTTATAATATATAACTATTACAAATAGATTTAAATTATTTTAATGAATTATTTTTTTATAAAATGTATAATTTAATCATTTATAATTTTTTATATCTTGTTTTTTTTTTTCATTTAGATCTAAAATTATTGTTAATATACATTGTTAAATATTAAGATTTAAATACAAATACAATAGTATATTTAATTTATAGTTTTTTTTAATATATTTTGACAATATTAAGATCTATAAAATGATATTTTATTTTTACTTTTAATTTTATAAAGTTATAAGTTTATATATATATTTTTATTATTATTAGTATTAGTATTACTGTTTCCATTCAATCGTAGTTTAACTATTGAATCTTTAATTAATAAATTAGTTTTAATGACTAGTTTAAATTTTAAAATGTTTAAAAGAAACTCGATCAAACTCATAATAAAATAAAAGCAACGTATGAGAAAAAGAAAATGAGTATGTAGGATTGTGTTTTTCATTTTACACATCCACTATGTTTTTTTAAGTCAAGTAACTAAGTTTTTAATATTCACCTTAACTACCATTATGGTAAATTTGGGACTTATATTTGCAATATGACTTATTCAAATTCAAATTATGATGAAAAAAATCCGATACATAGATACTTGATTCGACCAAACCATAGCTGTAGTGGCATGAACCTAATTTAATTTAATTTCCGTAATCACAGCAGATCATGTTTGGTGTTGGTGCCAAAAGTCAATAGGATGGATGGCTATACCACGTTTGAGTTGCATTTGTGCTTATCATTTTTCGTTGTTGATTATGATATGTACGTAGTTACTACAATTATTTTTTTGTATGCAATGAATCGGCGTACGGATGCATGGTACATGTTCTTTTCAAGTTAATTAAATAGAATTATTAAAAGGTATAATTTTGCTGGAATATTTTGAGAATATTGTTTATATTAAAATGTGCACCTAACTATATACTGTATACGATTCACGTTAACAATATGAAATAAAGTATATTTTGAAATCCAGATATGCAGTAGGTAGATTAATTTCTTTTATTTTTTGATCTGAAGATATTCAAACTTCAGCAAATTTCTCTAATAGATTTCTACAGGTTGCTGATGTGTACAAGGGAAAGTCAAATTATGTGATGCACAAAATTCCACCAACAAAACTAATAATAATTTGCAAGTTGCTATATACAAGTTATGAGAAGCATATTTTTTTACTTTTTAAGGAACAACATTAGTTATTTTACTCTTTTATTTCAATTAAAAATTATAATATATTAAAATATTTTAATTTTTAATTTTTTAGTATTGCTATTTTTTCATGCGATTAACTATCTATAGGTAATATATCACTTACGGACACTCACCAATATCGTTGTTTAACTATGAATTACAAGTTAACAATGAATTAACATTGTACTTAATTAATTTGTAATTAAAGATCAAAAAGACCAATCTTATAATATTTTTTTTTTTTAAATTATACATTCACAAAATTATTATGAAGATTGAAAGTAGATTTAAGTCTAAAATTTAACGGAGAAAAATTTATTTTCATAATAATTGTAACAACTGATTAAATTAAAATATTTGTTTCCAATTCATCTAAACATTCGGCACTCAACTATATTATACCTTCTACACTTAAAATTTCTCAAGGGAGGGTTCAATGATAATTGATATATACTCCATTTGTTCTTGTTAAGCGTCGTAATTTTGGAAAAAAGTTATTTTTATTTATATATCATTTTAAATGCAAGATAATATTAATTATTTTTTTTCTTCAATATAATACCTTTATTTTTATATCTGATTTTTTTGTATTAATTTACACAATTATCATGAAAGTGAAATTGAGAAAAACTAATATGCATTTATTAGAGAGTAAAAATAAAAAAGAATAGAATTGGAAAGTTCATAACCATTTTATTGAGATCAAGAAAATTTATTGGTTTCATGTAAAAATTTTGTGGGTGTGTTTGACACATATTAAGATATATAAAATAAGGAGAATAATTGTAACTTTGTTAATTTTGAGGTATTTGATTTAACTATATGTTGATTATTATATGTTTAGTTGTGAGTTTTTATTAATGTTGTTTTAAAACTTTGGAGTCAAGATACTTTGAGGATTAAATTATTTTTAAAGTAGTTAAGTCAAAAGTTAAATTAGTTCATTAGTTTCAAAATGATATATAAAATTTTTCTTAATACATGAATCTTATATGTTCATAACCTATTTGCTAATCAAACTTGAAACAACTATATTTATTATGTCTAGTACCATATTGGAATTGAGGATGAAAATATATTCAAGACAGCTTTACACCAAGTTATTTAAGTATGAATTTCTATTGTATGAAGTGAATTTTCTAGGTTGTGTAATTTCTAGTGAAGATATAATGTAAATCTATCTGTGGTAGAAGGGATGCTTAAGTGGGAGATACCAAAGTCAATTAGTGTGGAGATGAGTTTTCTTGAATTAACTTATTATTATAGGAGATTTATTGAGAAAATTTTCTAAGATAACATTACCTTTGACTGGATTGACCAGGAATAGATAGTTGCCTTTTTGGAATAGTGTGAGAGTATTTTCCAAACTCTTAAGAAAAAAAATTGACTAGTGTTAACATTACCGGACTCTAGTAAGTCTTATGTGGTATACAGTGATGCTTTGAAGACAGGTTTGGGTGGATTATTCCCATGACCTTGAATTAAAGGTTGTGATAGTTACGCTTGAGATTTTGGAGACATTATACTGGTATGATTCTAAGTTTGAGATATTTAGTGATCATAAGGATCTTATATATCTGTTTGATCCAAAGGAGTTGAATATGAGACAGAAGAAATAGTTGGAAACTGTTAAGGATTAAAATTTTAATCTTAGTTGTTATCTGGGTAAATCTAAAGTAGTGGTCGAAGCTTTGAGTATGAAATATCTATATTTATCTTTCTTTATGGTTAAAGAGATGTATCTTTTGGCTTAAATTAAAAATTTAAGTTTGACTAGTGAGATTACTCCTAGTAGTGTGAAACTAGGTATGACTTGAGTAACAATTGAATTCTTAAAAGAAATTGGAAAATCACAATTAGTTGATTCATTTTTGGTGATAAGATATGAGACTATAGGATAAGGTGATGGATAAGAGTTTGACTTGGGTGTAGATGGAATGGTGAAATTAGAGATCTGGTATGTGTACCTAGTGAACTTATGCTTAAGTGTTTGATCTTTGGAAAGGTTGTGGAAAGGCTCACAAAAGTTAAACCAATATTGTGACAGATGCCTTGATTATGATGATCACTGATATATTATTTTTGATTATTTAAGGATTGGATTTGATTGAAGAATTTCGAGACTTATGCTTGATGTGTAAGATTACCCTTAGGAGCATTGAATTGATTATGATTGAAAGTATATAGTGAATTAGTGATGAGATTAAAGAAGCTCAGGGGTTAGAGCCTTTCCTAGTAAATCAAGTGGAAAAGATTAGTAGGAGTATGAGTAACCTTTTCTAAATAAAAATTGATGTTGTTTTGAGAATAAATTTGGATGCTTAGTAATCTTGAATTAAGAAAGATGATTTTAGAGAAAGGACATAAGAATACTCTTTTATTTAGGAGCTACTAAGAAGTATCAGAGTAGCGCAGCGGAAGTGTAGTGACCTAAGGTGAAGAGAAAAGAAATCATATACTCTGTTTAGTATGCAAGAAGTGTTTAGAAATTTTGTAGCAATTAGACTTCTCATTTTGGAAGTGAGATGGTGAATGGATAGACTTTAATTATAGGACGTTTAAGAAATTGATTCGAATTGTGTTTTAGTAGATAGGCTTGCCAAATTTGCTTGTCTTATCGTTAGAAATCCTTGGATGAAATTGATAGAGTTGTATATCGATAAGATAGTGAAGTTGCATAAGAATTAGAAGTTAAGAAGCGAAGAGTCTTCCATTACAAAAATTTCAGGGACGAAATTTCTAAAAGGAGGGGAGAATTGTAACACCCAATTTTTTTTTATTTGATGGCATTTTCGTAATTATTGATGGCATTTTCGTAATTTTATTAAAGTTATAGGGGTAATTTGGTAACTTGGAACGGACTATTCCAAAAATGGAACGGGTCGTTCCAAGCATTAAAAATGTGTTGTTTTTGTTGTTTCGGAACGACCTTGGAACGGGCCGTTCTGGTATGGAGAACGGGCCGTTCTGGAAGCAATACGGGTCGTTCTACTGAGTCTGGAAGAAGAACGGGCCGTTCTGCTAAGATTGAGAACGGGCCATTCTGGTTTCAAAACGGGCCGTTCTGCTTTTTGGGAACGGGCCGTTCCAGTTGAGAAATTTGCCCACATTTGAAGGCTCCGGAACGGGCCGTTCCGAAATCAGTACGGGCCGTTCCGGGGACCCCAGGATGCCTATAAATAGAGACTGTGGGGGGTGAAAATTTATAACTGAGTGAAAAGTGAAAATTTTAGAGAGAGAGAGGGAGAGAGAGAGAGAGAGAAAGAAAGAAAGAAAGAGAGGGAAAGAAAAAGGGAATCTAGAGGAGGAGGTTCTGCTCAAGTTTTAGTTCCTGCTTATTCAGGTAAGGGGGAGGAGAACCTTATCTCTTTAAAATTTTATCTACTACTATTTTTATTTATTTATGTTATTTTTTATGTATATTTATTTAGTGGGGTGTCCCTAACCTCATTTATTTGCTTAACTTTTGATTATTTTTGTCTATAATAATTATTAAGGTGTTCATATTTTATATTGTTTCATTATTTTATAATGATTGTCATTTTTATTTATATCATTGGTATTCTTAATATATTCTTTTTACATAGATATATTTATTGTAAATATATTTATAATCAACTATGTTATAGTTGTGATATCTTAGACTCGTTTTGTTGTTATTTCTTCACGTATTTATGAAGATAAATATTGTTCTATGGCCATAGAAGATAAAATTTGAATTATTTGTAGTTGGAGGTTTGACCTTGGGGATTTAAATGAGTAAGAAATGAAGGTGAAATATCCTATTGTTGATTAAGGTGAAATATCCTTTTACTGGTTGATGTTATGATGATGCTCATTTATCCTGACTAGTCACTACAAGTATAATTCAAATTTTATTGTATCATGAAAATCTAATATATGATCTGTATATATATATATATATATATATATATATATATATATGTTTAATATTGATTATAAATAATTCTTTATATTCTTTGGAATTATTGTATTTATTGGATATTGTTCTTACTCCTCTCTTTTCTTTGTTTTTAAAATTAAATATATTATAAAATAGATGGATCTACTTGGGATTCCAGAGCATTTTGCAGTGATTATAGCTGTTGTCTTTCTTGGAAGAAATTGGAATGTGGAAGCTATTTGATGAATCTATTATAATTGTTATTGTAAATTTATTTCTATTATCAATGTAAAGTTTGTAATAGAAGTGAAAGAAAGAAATATTGTGTAAAATAATACATTATTATAAATACTTATGTTCTGTATTAAATTCACAAAATATTTTGTTTCTTTATCTTTATCTAAAAAAAAATATTGTTAACGATATATTTGCGAAAATATTATATAAGAAATATATAATTATTATTATATAAATTGGGCGTTAGAATCGGGCGTTACATTAAGTGGTATCAGAGCAGGTCGATTCAATCGGTCGTGAGTTATGAGTTTACTATGCTGGTTTGGTAGACGATGTCTATAATTTTTAGCGATTGAATCTAATGAGGTTTTGAATGTTTTGATGAAAGACTAAAGTGTGCATCTCTGTTATTTTTTTTAATTTTTTTTTACATGATTTAGAAGTTATAAATTATTCCTAACTAGGAGGCTCTGCCACCTTTACTGGAATAAATTTATAATTTTCTTTATTACTTTTAAATTTGTTTTAATATGATTTTTGAGTTTTGATACTTACATGTTAATTATTATTAAGTTACATGAGGATTCTATTTCAACTTTTAAATCATTTGTGTTAAATATGTGAGTTGTATTGGTTTAGAATTGTAGGAAGAAGCTTAAATAATGGTTCTGAAATATTTTAAGGTATTTTTGTGGCCTTAGAATTTGGTGCGCTCTTTTAGTGATTTGTGCAGGGAATGTTTTAGCTGCAATTTTGCTGTGCCAGTACAAGTATTATATTGATAGAGTTGGATTTTATGATCTTCATAAGAGTTGTAGTCTTGGAATTTTATTTTTTAAGGGCACCAAAATCAGGTTCAATGGAGATCTAGAACTTCCGATATGATTATTTTATAAAGGTCTAGCTGTTAGCGCTGATTATATCTATTACAATTTTTGGAATTTTTAGCTAAGTATATGATCATTTTAGAATTTTAAGTCTTCCTAAGAGTGATAGCTTATCTTGATAGCTTTCTTTTGGTAATAGGTTTGAGATCATTTGGTGATAGCCTGTATAATTTTCTATGTATCATTTTCTTTGATAGTTGTTAAAGGGATATATATGTTATCATGATATTTGTGAGTTATTAAGAAATCGATTTTATTATGATATTCAGAGATGTTGTCTTGTGGATCAAAAGTTTCTTTAAGGTTGTATGATGTTATGTGGTAAAGGTTATTCATGTACAGGTTATACGTAGTAAACGGTATTTGATTCATACATGCTTAAGGATGGTATATATGAAGGTTTAAAGTAGGCATTCTAACTGATATGCATGTATGTTGATATGTGGATAGATGACCTTAGGGATCCATTAATGAATATTTGTGTGTTTAGTGAGATTGACCTTAGGATGTGATATCAACATATTGGAATTGTGGATGAAAATATATTCAAGACAGCTTTACACCAAGTTATTTAAGTATGAATTTCTATTGTATGAAGTGAATTTTCTAGGTTGTGTAATTTCTAGTGAAGATATAATGTAAATCTATCTGTGGTAGAAGGGATGCTTAAGTGGGAGATACCAAAGTCAATTAGTGTGGAGATGAGTTTTCTTGAATTAACTTATTATTATAGGAGATTTATTGAGAAAATTTTCTAAGATAACATTACCTTTGACTGGATTGACCAGGAATAGATAGTTTCCTTTTTCGAATTGTGTGAGAGTATTTTCCAAACTCTTAAGAAAAAAAATTGACTAGTGTTAACATTACCGGACTCTAGTAAGTCTTATGTGGTATACAGTGATGCTTTGAAGACAGGTTTGGGTGGATTATTCCCATGACCTTGAATTAGAGGTTGTGATAGTTATGCTTGAGATTTTGGAGACATTACTGGTATGATTCTAAGTTTGAGATATTTAGTGATCATAAGGATCTTATATATCTGTTTGATCCAAAGGAGTTGAATATGAGACAGAAGAAATAGTTGGAAACTGTTAAGGATTAAAATTTTAATCTTAGTTGTTATCTGGGTAAATCTAAAGTAGTGGTCGAAGCTTTGAGTATGAAATATCTATATTTATCTTTCTTTATGGTTAAAGAGATGTATCTTTTGGCTCAAATTAAGAATTTAAGTTTGACTAGTGAGATTACTCCTAGTAGTGTGAAACTAGGTATGACTTGAGTAACAATTGAATTCTTAAAAGAAATTGGAAAATCACAATTAGTTGATTCATTTTTGGTGATAAGATATGAGACTATAGGATAAGGTAATGGATAAGAGTTTGACTTGGGTGTAGATGGAATGGTGAAATTAGAGATCTGGTATGTGTACCTAGTGAACTTATGCTTAAGTGTTTGATCTTTGGAAAGGTTATGGAAAGGCTGACAAAAGTTAAACCAATATTGTGACAGATGCCTTGATTATGATGATCACTGATATATTATTTTTGATTATTTAAGGATTGGATTTGATTGAAGAATTTCGAGACTTATGCTTGATGTGTAAGATTACCCTTAGAAGCATTGAATTGATTATGATTGAAAGTAACTAGTGAATTAGTGATGAGATTAAAGAAGCTCAGGGGTTAGAGCCTTTCCTAGTAAATCAAGTGGAAAAGATTAGTAGGAGTATGAGTAACCTTTTCTAAATAGAAATTGATGTTGTTTTGAGAATAAATTTGGATGCTTAGTAATCTTGAATTAAGAAGGATGATTTTAGAGAAAGGACATAAGAATACTCTTTTATTTAGGAGCTACTAAGACGTATCAGAGTAGCGCAGCGGAAGTGTAGTGACCTAAGGTGAAGAGAAAAGAAATCATATACTCGTGTTTAGTATGCAAGAAGTCTTTAGAAATTTTGTAGGAATTAGACTTCTCATTTTGGAAGTGAGATGGTGAATGGATAGACTTTAATTATAGGTTTGTCTGAGACGTTTAAGAGATTGATTCTAATTGTGTTTTAGTAGATAGGCTTGCCAAATTTGCTTGTCTTATCGTTAGAAATCCTTGGATGAAATTGATAGAGTTGTATATCGATAAGATAGTGAAATTGCATAAGAATTAGAAGGTAAGAAGCGAAGAGTCTTCCATTACAAAAATTTCAGGGACGAAATTTCTAAAAGGAGGGGAGAATTGTAACACCCAGTTTTTTTTTATTTGACGGCATTTTCGTAATTTTATTAAAGTTATAGGGGTAATTTGGTAACTTGGAACGGGCTGTTCCAAAATGGAACAGGCCGTTCCAAGCATTAAAAATGTGTTGTTTTTGCTGTTTCGGAATGACCTTGGAATGGGCCATTCTGGTATGGAGAACGGGCCTTTCTAGAAGCAATACGGGCCGTTTTGCTGAGTCTGGAAGAAGAACGGGCGTTTCGGATGGAGAACGAGCCGTTCTGCTAAGATTGAGAACGGGCCGTTTTGGTTTCAGAACGGGCCGTTCTGCTTTTTGGGAACGGGCCGTTCCGATTTTGGAACGGGCCGTTCCAGTTGAGAAATTTGCCCACGTTTGAAGGCTCCGGAACGGGCCGTTCCGAAATCAGTACGGGCCGTTCCGGGGACCCCAGGATGCCTATAAATAGAGACTGTGGGGGGTGAAAATTTATAACTGAGTGAAAAGTGAAAATTTTAGAGAGAGAGAGGGGGAGAGAGAGAGAGAGAGAGAGAAAGTAAGAAAGAAAGAGAGGGAAAGAAAGAGGGAATCTAGAGGAGGAGGTTCTGCTCAAGTTTTAGTTCCTGCTTATTCAGGTAAGGGGGAGGAGAACCTTATCTCTTTAAAATTTTATCTACTACTATTTTTATTTATTTATGTTATTTTTTATGTATATTTATTTAGTGGGGTGTCCCTAACCTCATTTATTTGCTTAACTTTTGATTATTTTTGTCTATAATAATTATTAAGGTGTTCATATTTTATATTGTTTCATTATTTTATAATGATTGTCATTTTTATTTATATCATTGGTATTCTTAATATATTCTTTTTACATAGATATATTTATTGTAAATATATTTATAATCAACTATGTTATAGTTATGATATCTTGGACTCGTTTTGTTGTTATTTCTTCACGTATTTATGAAGATAAATATTGTTCTATGGTCATAGAAGATAAAGTTTGAATTATTTGTAGCTGGAGGTTTGACCTTGGGGATTTAAATGAGTAAGAAATGAAGGTGAAATATCCTATTGTTGATTAAGGTGAAATATCCTTTTACTGGTTAATTGTTATTGTAAATTTATTTCTATTATCAATGTAAAGTTTGTAATAGAAGTGAAAGAAATAAATATTGTGTAAAATAATACATTATTATAAATATTTATGTTCTGTATTAAATTCACAAAATATTTTGTTTCTTTATCTTTATCTAAAAAGAAAAAATAGTTAACGATATATTTGCGAAAATATTATATAAGAAATATATAATTATTATTATATAAATTGGGTGTTAGAATCGGGCGTTACACGCACACACGCACGCACCCACACACACGCACGCACCCACACATATTAATATTATTCACAATTAATATGTAATTATTAAAATTGTAAAATAAATAACATTTATGTTAGAAAGTTAACACACACACATTAATATTATTCACAATTAATATGTAATTATTAAAATTGTAAAATAAATAACGTTTATGTTAGAAAGTTAATATTTTATTACATGCAATTAAATAAATAACATTTATGTTAGAAAGTTAATATTTTATTACATGCAATTACTTCGATTTGTATTTAATTGTATCCAATAAATAGTTGACGTAATGTTGAAGTTTTGATCCATGACAAATTTCAAATAATTACATATTTTTATAAACTAGATTAAAAAATTAAATTACAATAGTATATATATACATAATACTAATAGTTTATTTATTAATTATCTTATACTAATAGTCTAGTTACACTTCCCCTAAACTACAAATTACACCTTCAAATAAAATTAATACAAGGATAAAATTACCTACATTACTTGACCTAAAATATAAGGTCAAATGAAGTAAAAATCTCTAAGCAACATATCCCAAAATCTTAAGGATATAACTTACGAAGAAAGATAAAAATGTCTTACAAATACTAACGCAAAAATAAGTCTATACAAGTATCTACTATATATAAGATACAAGAACTCAAACTAAAGGCATGTAGAATAAAGACTATGAAACTAAAAAGATGAATCCTACTCAATGCTCATATACAGCATAGGTCTAAGAATCACTTCCCCTGTAAAAGTTTCCTCTAGTTTCCTAACTATGTACCTTGTTAAAGGTCCAATGGCCTTCCGGTGTGTGTTTTCCATGGAACAACTTTCACCCTTCTTGATCTTATCTCTTCCAAAGGAAACTTTAGAAAGTAGGTTTCCATCAATAAGGCTCACTTGACTGCAATCTCAAGTTATAATAGCCATTTTTCCAAGGTATACAACAGCGATAACATAAAGGCAAAGGAGGAAGCCACAGTTGCAGTAAGCATATGCAGCAAAAGGATTAATGAAGCTGACTTTTATGCCTTGGAATGATTGTGTAATACTCATCCTTCCTAAACCTGTCAATTGGTTTTGCTAATGTCAAATTAATTGTGTTGATGAGTATTTTAAATACCATGACCGGTTTGTCGAAAAGTTAGAAACTTGAATGAGTTAGTGCATTGCCTTGTTGTTTACTCACTCTGGAACTTTGGTTAGTCAAGTTGAAAACAGGTTTCATAACATATAAATTAGATATGTTTTCAATAATTTGATCCAATGCAGTCTTCCCTGAGGGTACAAATTAATGGGATAAAGAGAGACATTTTTATTGCAACTATATATAAATTTTATAGATTCCACTCCATGACATGATAAAATACATAATAATTGAAGGATCCTTTATTGATGATAGAGTGCTGGCCCTTTTCATATATGACACATTTCATAAGTTAATGGTTACGGATAAATCTCAATTAGAGACCTTAAACCCAACACTCGAGTTATTTTGTAGTCATTGAAACCAGCAGAGAAAATGAGTTTAGCCCATTCTTTCTCAGTTCTTTCTATTCCAGGATACAACACCATCACAACCATATCAATGAAGAGCTGTGTTTCAATTGATTTATCATCCCCCTTTTCACTGTCCACCACCATGTCTATGACAATCACCTTGCTCTTAATTGCCTTCTTGCAGTTCTTCAGTATTTTTACACACTGCTCATCATTCCAGTCATGCATTATCCACTGCATTTATAGGAACAAGAAATGGCCTTAATCACTGAAAGATTTGCATTTTTTTTCTTCAGGGGATGGTAGAAAAAGGAGTTCAAATATTCATTTGATATTGATGTGTGATGTTAATCTTTGTGAAATTAGCAAACCTGAGTATGTTCTAAAAATGGTTAACAAAAACAAATGAGTGGAACTAGTTTTAAAGGAAGCATGATTAACCTGAGCTGAAGGTTTACATAAAGATATATCTATGTTGTTGAGTAAACCAGATTTTTGACTTGAAAAATTAGTCAATTCTAATTTGGTCTTTATAAAACAATAGTTTCATTTGGTCCCTAATTACATGGAAATCTATGTTTAGTCTTTGTTGTTAGTTTTGCTCTGTTAACTGATGATCACATACAATAATCTGATTCTGTCACATATGATAATTTATTGTTATGTCACCACTTAATGGAAAAACTTGCTAATTACAAGGATTGAAATCATATTTTCATAAAACCATGGAACAATTGGAAGAAAAAAAAAACATTTTTTAAGTAGTAAAACTAGAATTAACTTATTTTCAAGCAAATAGAACACATTTAAACTTATATTAGAGGGGCAGTATTTTACCTTCAAGAGAATGGCATCAGCAGGAGGAATTGACTCGAACATGTCTCCACCAACAAATTTTAAGTTCTCAGTCCCTTGTAAATTGGCAACAACATGTGGCAGATCAAACACAGTGCACTCTAGCTGTGGGAATGTTTGTGCAATTGCCTTTGCCATAGTACCTGTGCCTCCCCCAACATCTACAAGTGACTCCAGTCCTTTGAACACTCCCTTGCATTTCTCAGTCACCACCTTGGCAACCAATTCAGTGTCACTTGCCATAGCATCATTAAAAAGGTGATTAAGTTTTGGCTCACGGCCAGCATAGTCCCAAATTTTCATCCCATGTTCTGTGTGAAATGGTGAAGGGTCATCATTTTTGAACCATGTAGGCAACTGATGCCATGGCTTTGTCAAAGTTGGATCAAGCATGGCATGCAAGAAAGGTGCCATACTTAAGGGGTTGTCTTTAAGTAGTAGAATAGATGCATCAGTCAGAACATAACCCACTTCTAGTTCATTCTCATCGAGCTTTAGTATAGAGAAGAAGCCAGAATGGGTCAAAATTCGCATCAAACGGTAGACGAAGGTAGTTTTTGATGGGTGGATTGGGAGTGAAGCAATGAGTTTTGAGAGTGGCATGGGTTGACCATAGTTGTGTATGATTTCTAGTATGTCCAACTCAATTGCACATTTGAGGGACATGGAATTTATGAAGCTGAATATGTGATTCCAAACATGGGTTTGAGCTCCAAGTAGTTTTGTGCTACGCTCTTCTCTTTGGGCTTCCATATTTTTTCTGCCTTAACTCCTATAGCAGATATCTGTGCTTTCACTTCTATGGAACCTCAAATTTCGTTGGGTCTATTTATAAGGCAAGCTGGTGTGCTATGAACATTTATAAACCCAGGATAGGAACACTAGTTTATCACGTAAAACCTTTGGATTAATATATGTTATTTATATATTTCATATTAACTAAAGATAAAAACATAATAGTGTATATAAGTAGAAAATGTTCATTATCTTAAAATCTAGTTTTATAGAATTGAATTACTTACTCTAATCAACTTTCTTAAAAAACTATCTTAATGATTAAATTAAAATATATTATATATTTCATGTTTTTCATGCGTGTAGTTTAATTAAATGATAAATATGCATATTGAAGTTACTGTGCTCCTCAGTTATTAATTCAATATTACGTAGTGCTCCTCAATTATAAATTAATCCTAATCATGTTTGAGACATGTTACACACTTTCTTCATTGCAAAATCTCCGTCAAAGGTAAAAGATATTTTATTTTATCAACGTTGCCTTTTTGTTTTTTATAATAATGATTCTAATAGATAGTATATTTTTCTTTTAATATAGTCTATTATATATAAAAATTTAATTCAAAATAATTTAATTAAAAGATATAAATTATACTATTTGTGATATCTAATATTATTGTTAGAGAATGTAAGGTTATAGTAAATTTGAATATATATTTTGTAAATTTACGATTTGGCAGGTGAATTGTATTACTAGTATAATCTGTGAAACTTTCTATTTATATAAATTTGTTTAGGAGTGAATGAACTTGTTAAAAAGTTTAGAACTTTAGTAAGATTGACATATGGCCAAACAATACCGATCCGCCATATGTATATTTAGACTTAATTAAGGTGATTCTTACTTACACTAGAGTTTTAATTTGTTATTATATATTATTTAAATTATTAATTTATTTATTTAAAATTAGTGAGTCGAATCATTTTATATTTTTATATTTTATTTAATAAAAATATTTAAAATTTATCAATATTTATTAAATCAATTGATATTATATTTAGTTTTTAAATTTTAAAGTATTAAGTTTGAATATTATATTTATTCTAATATTATTTTTTATTATTTAAAAATTTTAAGATAAAATGATTTAAGAATGTGTAAATTATATAGATTTATCTTGATAAAAATACATTTTTTGTCTCTTATATTATTAATTAATGTTAATTTAGTCTCACTTTAATTAATTGAATCAATTTAGTCTTATATCTTTAAAATGTATCTTAATATTTGATTTTTCGTTTTCTCTATTTAAATACTTAACGGATTTGATATGTATCATATTGACATGATACATGTTATACTGTCATATTACGTGTCATGTTGTCATGTCACGTGTCATGTCACGTGTGCATAATGTCTAGTCATGTGACATGACAGCATAACACGTATCATATCCATTAAGTATTTAAATGGAGGAGATAGAAAATCAAATATTAAAATATATTTTAAAAATGTGAGATTAAATTGATTAATGAGACTAAATTAAATCTAATAAATAATATAAGGAACAATTTTTGTCATTTGTCTTTAAACTTTTTGAGGTATAAAGCTACCTATAAAATTATAATAATACAATTGTTTTTACCTGGAAGTAAGGATTTTCACGTTTTTCATCAGTTATACAATGTTCATAGCCGACGTATTTAATTTAATCTGATATAGATGAGAACGGATCAATCAGTAATTTGAGGCATCCAATTCAAATCTAACACGTTGCAATCATTGTAAAACTTGGGCTATACAATATGAATTTATTTTGATGACATCACAAATAATTTAATTATAAAATTAAAGGTGGTACGTTATTGTTTTTTTTTCCCACTTGAATGGTAATCTCCGGTGAACAATTGAACTAATCTCTTGTTTGAAATATAAAAATTATTGTAACAATATATTTTTTGTTGGCGTAAAAAAAAACTATATTTTTCATATGAATAATAATGAATATTGTTCTAATCTCAAAAGTTCACTATAGCATCGCTTTAACTCTGGATGTCCAATCATCACAATATTTTCCTTATATACTATTTTTAGTGACTGATCTAGAAATCTAAATCAGTGGGGGCAAATTATTTTTAAAAATAATAACTAATAAAAATTATTGTACGTCATGAAAATGAATGAAATAATGTGAGTAAAATGAAAAATCTAACTTTATAAAATACCTAGAAAGCTGAAAATGAAATGAGAGTAAAAAGTTTAGGCGATGAAAGACAAAGTTTGACAGCGGAACAATAAATTGGAGTTAGTGAGTTCAAATATAAATAATAGGTGGAGAATTTTTTTTTAAAAAAAATGTATATTCATATTTATAATTTTCTAAAATTAAAGTAGTATATTTGACACCTCTTACTATAACTTAGGTTTACGAATGTTTCTGGCCTTAATTTTTGACATATCAAAAGAAACTTTATATTATATCGTTTTGAAGTTGAAAGTAAAGATAAGGTATGTTATAATTTATATAATATAAATTTGGGGCTATTAGAGTGGTGGTTGGAACTCTTAGGTAAATTTTGTGTTTGGGGGTGTTTTTCATGGATGAAGTGCTTAAGGGATTTTTCTTTGGATGGAGTGTTAGGCAAATTCATTGATTAGAGATGAGGTTTAGGAAAATATGGGGAGACATTATGCATTTTAATGTTATATCTTATGTGATGGTTAGACTATTGATTTAACACATTGCAAATTTATTAGCATCTAAATCCTTTATTATTGGCAACTTTTGACACTAATGGCGAAATTTGGTCATTGTTTTTCAATATCATAGATCATGCTCTAGATATAAGGTTTTCTCATTATAGCAGGTTGTTTAAAAGAATTGTCTGTTCTTCCATCAAATATGAATACTATGATTTACATTTTGAACAGGCATGAATACAACATTTATAGGATAACATCCATCTTGAAAGTTTTTTATTGTTTTTATACGATACCCACGATTCCTCTCGATTTCTAATCCAATACAAAAATGAATAGGTTTCATTACGTTAGCTATATGTTGTGTATTATCAATGATTTCCACAGAGGGTGGTAAAATGATGTCTTAAGCGGATACATATCCAGGGCCTTTGAAACAAATAGACGCATCCCGAGTTCCATACAAATTACTTCTCAATACAATATCATCAACTTCTGTCAGATTATTAGTCTACCAACTTCTATTGATCCACTACCATATGAGTCGAGCACAAATTAGACGACAAATTTGTGAATCATCCCTTATATAGTATAGATTGGGATTGTTTTGGTATGTCAAAAAGTTTTGCACAGTTTAAAAATTAAGGTTAAGAATAGTTTATAAATATCTTATTCAAACTCAATACATTATTTAAGCACAAAATTATCATGACTTATCAAACACCAAAGCAGACGATACATTATATATATGAGTGAGCAAAATAAACAGAACTGATTTAAACTTATAAAAATTACACTAAATTGGAAAAAAAAATATTTCTCTAAAAATTGAATTGAATTGGACATTAGTTTAAGTGAATTGAATTATTTTTTTATTTCATTGAACTAAATTGAAATGCAAGTTTAAACTGAACTTCAATTTAAATTGTATTGAACTGCTTTAATACTTTAAATTAAATAGTTTTGACTCATTGGTCCAATAAGACAGGTTAAATTCGCCCAATTTTTTTATTTTCTTTTTTTATTTATATTACTAAAGGAAATATTAAAAAAAACATTTGGCCAAATAGGTTTGATAGACTTCAAGCAAAAAAATTAGTGATCTCACATAGTTTGATTGACTTGTTAGCCCCAACTAAACTAATGCAATTTTTTTTTTTCAACCCATCAAGACAAATCATTTTAATACTTTTATTTTTTATCCTTTTATATAAATAGATTAGGCTTTATACTTCAGTTTAGTTTTCAAATAATCTAATTCAGTTCAATTTTCAAATAATTTAATTTAAAAAAAAAGAGTTTAGTTTTTATAATTCAATTTAGTTCAGCATTAGTTTAATTTTTTTTCTCACTTCTAACACTATAAAAATATTGTTGTTTAGATTTGGTCAAAAACCGACTCTAAATCGTAAAAACCGACGTAATATTGTCAATTTTTCGTTGATTTTTGACTGACGTTAAATAAGTCAACACAATTTTTTTTGTGTTGGTTAAGCCGTCGATAACAAATTTATTTATCTTAATTTTTTATTGTCGGTTAAGCCGACACTATGTCGACACAAAAATTTATTTTATTTTTTTCTTTATCTTCTTTTTCCAGTTTATCATTTATTCGTTTGTATTTTTAACATTCCGGGACTCGATTTGTGAACCTTGAGGTCTTAAGTGAACTCGATAACCAAGTGCACCAGAACATATTATGCGTATATAACATTGAAAAAATTATCTTTATCTCTTTCAAAGTACGTATACTATCGAAAAAGCTGACGATATTTTAAGATGTAACGTCAGTTTTTTCAACACTAAATTTAAATTAAGATTAGTAACAGAAAAGTTGACGCAGCTTTTTCGATATTAATTTAATTTAATTTTAAATTAAATTAGTGTTGGAAAAACCGACACTATATCTAAAAAAATAACATCGACTTTTTCGATACTAAACTTAAAATATTTATTTTAAGTTTAGCGTCGGAAAAGCCAACACTATATTTAAAGAATAGCGTCAACTTTTCCGACATTACTCTTAATTTAAATTCAGTATCAAAAAAGTCGACACTACATCTTAAAATAACATCAGTTTTTCCACTAATATTTGCATTAGCTATTAATCAACACTTATTTTTCACATCTATTTTTATCATTTTCTTGTAGTATAATTTGGTAGGATGACCTTAACATATATGCAAACCCAAAGGTCACAACCTTTCTTTCTTGAAAGGGATATAAGCAACCAACAAAGAACACAGTTGTCCAAGGACTACCAAAATGCACCTGGTATAGCACCCTAGCTAGTTCTAGTCAAGCATCTTTTATAGAACTAAAGACATATATAGTGTCCATTGTCCAACCTAAAAAAGAAAGTCTTTTGATGATAACAAAATTTATCAAAATATTGAAATGCTTTTAGAAAATATCTATGGGGCCCCACATTAAATTATTCGGTCCATGTGCCCATTGATTTATTATTTCCATGTCTGCTGCATTAATAATGTCTTGAGACATCATGCCAATTGCTTACATAAATTAGGTTTCATGATCTGTCGCAAAATCTACGGTTTACCCATTACTCAAAGAGCATTGCTACATTAAAAATTATTATTTTTAATAAATTTATTATAAAATAATTATTTTATAATAAATTTATTAAAAAATAATAATTTTTAATTATTCGGAGGAATTTTAAGTTTCTTTTTTCGGAAGATATAATATTTTCCTTACTCAAATGGTCCACTGGAGAACAATGATGTCAAAATTTTTAATTGAAAGGTCTAGATTAATCTATTAATATCTTAATAAAAATATAAAAATTAAACGGTCTGGATTAATTTATTAATATTTTAATAAAAATATAAAAAGTAAATATCATAATAAAAAGTTTCCATTGTTACCATAATCAATGTAACATCTCCATTCAAGTTACGTCACTGAACTGAACCACACGCAGCCCCTGCTGCACTTTTCGTTTTCGTTTTAACACGTTTAATAAGAAAGAGTTTTGTATCAATTAATCTGGACCATAAACGGCATACCTAACTTTAGGTTTCACAATTTTTTTTAACATTTATACTCTATTATTATATATTAATTTTTTACCATTAGATGAAATTAATATATATATATATATATATATACTAACTTAAATATATTTTCAGTGTCTTAAATTTAAATATAAATCTTTTAGTTTTATAATTTTCAAAGATTTTATTTTAATTATTATACTTAAATTTTATTAAAAAATTTATTAAATAATATCACATAAAATTTATCTACAAGTATAAAATACCACATTAAATATAATTGTCTCAAAACAATCAACAAATAGCTTGAAGTAACCAACAGATAACTTAAAACTATCAATAACTCGCTCAAAGCGACCAACAATTCTCTTGAAATGACCAAAATTCATATTAGGTGACCCAAGTTAGCGAATATTTCTGCACGTTATCACTTACTCACTTTGTGTGACTCTCCATGAACACTCTAAGCGATCAAGCTCAGGAAACATGCATGACCTCCAAGAATAATTCATCAACTCATGGAAAACACTCGGCAATTCAAAATCCTCCCATCCAAAACTCAAACTTTGCATACAACTTATCATATACCGTCTACTAACAACCTACAACTCATAATTGAAAAATTTTGCAATATGCAACAAGAGTTTTAAGCAAGATCATCAATTCTTACACCTTCACCAAGATAATCTCAAGAAATGAAGAACACCAAATTCTATTTTCTAATTCTACATGAATGTTTGTCAAAGCATGAATCAATAGATTAAAAACAATTACAACTTAGAAAATCAAATAACAAGTTTTCTTTACCTCGAATCTTCCAGAGAAGAAGAAGAAAGGAAGGAAATTCGAAGAAGAAAGGAATCAAATAACATACATAGTTACACATCATCATCATGCATAGCTCTTCCACAACATAATAAATATCAATTATAATTATAATGCATATGCAATAGACATGAACTACATGTTATCATGCATGTGGCATTAGTAAAAACATCACACTTGTTTATTGTCGCTAGCAACACACTAGAGTAGTCTAGGAATACTTGTCGCGTCACACCCTCTACGCACTCTCATTAGAAAAATATACTACCAAGGTCTGGTCGAGATAGCTAAGTTGCACAAGATACATCCTATGATCACAAGGGTATGATTGAGACTTTCTAATCGAATTATCCCCAAGGTTGTTTCCCAAGCTTTTACACTTGGGACCTTTCCCCGATGGTGTATTCCATATCCTATCCTTACCAAAATATTTTTTATATCCAAATTGGCTCAATATAACATTGGGTGCTACAACAAAGGAGTGATCCACTTATTCTAAGAGTAAGTCTAATTAGACTCACTCCACTCAATAACTCATTCAACATCAAATTTTAAGGATCCAACCGTTATATTAAAAGTTCTTAATGGATAGATAAAGTTTACAATTTTTTTTAAATTGAAAACTATTTAAAATTTCTTTTTATTAATTCAAATTGATGGATAATCATAAAAATTATTTCATACATTAATTTGAGTTAATGAAATAAAATATCAAAAAATTTTAAAAATTTGCAAACTTGATCTATGAATTAAGAATTTTTTATTCAACAATTGGATCGTTAAAATTTGATATAGATAAGTTATTGAGTGAGGTAAATCTAGATAGACTTATTATTGGAGTACGTGGATCCCTTCTCATATATATATATATATATATATATATATATATATATATATATATATATATATATTTACGAACTTTTCTTAATTAATAAAAACAGTCATAATTATTTTTAAAAATCTCAAAATTATTTTATGAAACTCCTTTAATTAATTAAAGTATTCATTTAATAATTTCATGAAAACTTGGGGTGTTAAAGATATACTTTGATGGTATAGCTTGTAGCTATTATTTATATACCTTAGTATGTCAATGTTGTGTTTGTATCATATGTTGAGATAAAATTAGAGTTTTTATTATAAATATGTGTTTGTATTATTGTTTTATGGGATGAGTAATTATGTGTAATACAAGTGATAATAAAGTTGTTTCTCTATTCAATTTTCAATCTCTATTATATATTCTTATATACGAATGTGTGCATTTTTATACGTGTTATTCCCAATGACATACTTAAAAGAATATTATTTTTCGTGATTTATAACACAAGGGAAAACAAATAACATATTTAAAAATGAACCTTTTTATAGGAAAAAGTGTTGGTATACCAAGGTTTCTAATATATGTGATTATGTGAATGCCCGCGTGCCACTATGATTAGAGTTAGTAAAATAAGTTATCTCATCCATTATAGGCTAACTCAATATAGGCTTCAATTAAAAGTTATAATGAGTTAAGTTAAAAAAGTCAAAATTGAAGTTAGTCTTTTAAATTGATTCCAAAGTTTGATCGTATTCGAGTTACAAATTTTTTGAGTTGACCTATTTTTTCTCTTTTAATTAATTTTTTGTTTTTCTCCTAAATTTATTGTTGGCAATTATTTTTCTCCAAAAATGTTATAGCATCTTCATGGTAATTGGTTAAATAAGTCAAACCAAAAACCTCAAATATAAACAAAAGAAAAAAATTAATATAATAATAAACACTAATCTGCCAACAAAAAGAAACAAGTGTAAAATAAAGAAAAATTTAAAAAGCATTACAATAATTTTTTTTTCTTCTAGGTAATTTATAACTGACAATTCAATGCAAAAAAAAAAAAATGTAGTATTCTTATGATATATTTCAAATCATCATTACTTGTCTTCAACAATGGTTTTTAAACTTTCTTTAAGAATTTTTATAATTTCTAAATTAATGGTCTCTCATTCATTTTCATTATCTTTATTCATAATCTAAAAATATAAAAAGAACTATGTTATAAATAAAATTTCATACAAAGTAATTATTGAATTTCAATTCTTAAAATATGATAAAGCTTAAAAACAAATTACCTACAAAATTATGTAACCAACTACATGTGCACAACTTAAATGACATATGCATGTTTCCTTTCTCCAAATGAACATAAATTTTGTGTTTATTTTAACTAGTGACTTACATTTGAATTAACAGAGTTCTTAACTTATTTTTTATTCTTAGAATTCATTTAAACAAATTTTTTTAAAATTTTATTTAATAAATTCTTGTATAATACGAACTTGGGATATAAATATTTAAACTTTAATAAATTATTGTATTTAAATATACATATTAACAACATTTCTACGATTTTTTCTTGGTTTTAGATAACTTTTTTAACGGCCTAAAGCATTTGTTTATAAATAATAACTCTTTAACTATCGATGACCCTATCATTATATGATTCGTGTCACACTTTTAGTTTTCTCACCCATTGTTACTTTATTCAATACAAATAAACATGTTGATCAGCAGTAATTATTTTAACAAGGTTATAAAAACTTTTTCAAATAAATGAGAATTATGCTATACTAATGACTAGTCTCGCATCAGTTCATGCTTGATCGGGCACCTAAAGTCATGTATTTGAAACCCCCAAATTAATCCAACAATTCTAAACTACCGCACATAGTTGAATATTGATAGAAAGAATACACTAAAACAGTGTGATTGGATTGTAAAAGGAGGGAAAGAAAGCACAAGAGTGCTATGGTACTAGAAATCAATAATAGAAAAATACCTGCAAACACACTCTTTTGAACACATCTTTTAATTGGTTAAAATTTATTAAAAATATATATAAATTGGTGAATCTCAAATTTTATTTAATGATCTTGTCTCTTGATTTTATGACTTTCAATAAATTTTAACTAATAAAAGTTATAATTAAGATAAATGTGTTAGAAAAATGTGTTACTACTTGCTAACATTTCCTCATAAGAAATATTAAGAAAAATAACAAGACTAAATCGGAATGCTCTGCAAATTTTCTTGAACTGTATCCTTGCTATCTCTTTGTCATTTCCCCCACACATGTGGTGGCATGTAAACCTAGTTCAAGTCCGCCTATATTTAGGATAAATCTTCACTTTAGAATTTATTTGTTTGTAGAGCCTTTAAGTTCAAGCAAAATACGACTCTAAAGGTGATGGAAAAACTCTTGGAGAATCCGAATGGTTTGGCTTCTCCTCAAGCTCTTTCCTAGATCTTTTGCTTCTTGTCTTTCCTTAGACTTTTCCAAAGTCTCCAATGAAAGTAGAGACCTTTAGTTTCACCATAAAAGGTGAGGAACTATTTTCAAGTAGTATCACTCTTAGAAGGAAGATAAACTACTTCAACTCTCACCACACTCTTTAAGAAGAGGATAAGAGAATTGGAACCAAATCAAAGATATTTCAAGACTTTAGAGAGAGAGAATTCAGAGATACAACTTAACAATTCCCATATATGACATCCAAGAGTGTTTACAAAATGGAAACATTACAATATATAGAGTGTAGTTGGCTTATGGTGCAAGATAGACTAACCATAGTCAAGTGGAACCATGGTTCGCTATCTTGAACTTAAGTTAATCAACTCTAGTTACCTTCCTAGAAGCTTATGGAGAAAGTTAAGCTAATCCTAATTTAGAAATAACTTAGGTTAGCTTAAATTAACTCCATCTAACTAACCTAATGATTACTTTTAACTAGTCTATTGAGATGTCACTTTCAAGGTCATGTGACTTATTTTAATAAAGTTAGATGACTTTCTCACCAAGTTTAGATGTCCAAACCACTTGCTTAGGAAAGTGGACGTCCAACCTTGGTGGATTTAAAATTTGTTTGGGCTATCCAAGTCCAAATAAGTTCATGGTCTAGTCTAGTTACACTTTTCCTAGACTACAAATTACACCCTCAAGTAAAATCAATACAAGGACAAAATTACCTATATTACTTGACCCAAAATATAAGGTCAAATGAAGTAAAAATCTCTAAGCAACATATCCCAAAATCTTAAGGATATGACCTACAAAGAAAGATAAAAATGTCTTACAAATATTAACGCAAAAATAAGTCTATACAAGTATCTACTATATATAAGATACAAGAACTCAAATTAAAGGCATGTACAATAAAAACTATGAAACTAAAAAGATGAATCCTACTCAATGCTCATATAGAGCATAGGTCTAAGAAGCACCTCCTCTGTAGAAGCTTCCTCTAGTCTCCTAATTATGTATTTTGTTAAAGGTCTAATGGCCTTTTAGTGTGAGTTTTCCAAGGATCAACCTTCACCTTTCTTACTCTTATCTCTTCCAAAGGAAACTTTAGAAAGTAGATTTCCATCAATAAGGCTCACTTGACTGCAATCTCAATTTATAATAGCCATTTTTCCAAGGTATACAACAGCGATAACATAAAGGCAAAGGAGGAAGCCAATTGCATGTAAGCATATGCAGCAAAAGGATTAATGAAGCTGACTTTTATGCCTTGGAATGATTGTGTAACACTCATCCTTAATAAACCTGTCAATTGGTCTTGCGTATGTCAAATTGTGTTGATGAGTATTTTAAATACCATAACCAGTTTGTTGAAAACTTAGAAACTTGAATGAGTTAGTGCACTGCCTTGTTGTTTATTCACTTTCGAACTTTGGTTAGTCAAGTTGAAAACAGGTTTCATAACATATAAATTAGATATTTTTCAATAATTGGATCAAATGCAATCTTCCCTGAGGGTACAAATTAATGAAATAAAGAGAGACATTTTTATTACAACTATATATAAATTTAATAGATTCCACTCCATGACATGATAAAATACATAATAATTGAAGGATTCTTTATTGATGATAGAGTGCTGGCCCTTATCATATATAACATATTTCATAAGTTAATGGTTACGGATAAATCTCAATTAGTGACCTTAAACCCAACACTCGAGTTATCTTGTAGTCACTGAAACCAGCAGAGAAAATGAGTTTAGCCCATTCTTTCTCAGTTCTTTCTATTCCAGGATACAACACCATCACAACCATATCAATGAAGAGCTGTGTTTCAATTGATTTATCATCCCCCTTTTCACTGTCCACCACCATGTCTATGACAATCACCTTGCTCTTAATTGCCTTCTTGCAGTTCTTCAGTATTTTTACACACTGCTCATCATTCCAGTCATGCATTATCCACTGCATTTATAGGAACAAGAAATGGCCTTAATCACTGAAAGATTTGCATTTTTTTTCTTCAGGGGATGGTAGAAAAAGGAGTTCAAATATTCATTTGATATTGATGTGTGATGTTAATCTTTGTGAAATTAGCAAACCTGAGTATGTTCTAAAACTGGTTAACAAAATCAAATGAGTGGAACTAGTTTTAAAGGAAGCATGATTAACCTGAGCTGAAGGTTTACATAAAGATATATCTATATTGTTGAGTAAACCAGATTTTTGACTTGAAAAGTTAGTCAATTCTAATTTGGTCTTTATAAAACAATAGTTTCATTTGGTCCCTAATTACATGGAAATCTATGTTTAGTCTTTGTTGTTAGTTTTGTTCTGTTAACTGATGATCACATACAATAATCTGATTCTGTCACATGATAATTTATTGTTATGTCACCACTTAATTCAAAAACTTGCTAATTACAAGGATTGAAATCATATTTTCATAAAATCATGGAACAATTGGAAGGGAAAAAAAAAACATTTTTTAAGTAGTAAAACTAGAATTAACTTATTTTCAAGTAAATAGAACACATTTAAACTTATATTAGAGGGGCAGTATTTTACCTTCAAGAGAATGGCATCAGCAGGAGGAATTGACTCGAACATGTCTCCACCAACAAATTTTAAGTTCTCAGTCCCTTGTAAATTGGCAACAACATGTGGCAGATCAAACACAGTGCACTCTAGCTGTGGGAATGTTTGTGCAATTGCCTTTGCCATAGTACCTGTGCCTCCCCCAACATCTACAAGTGACTCCAGTCCTTTGAACACTCCCTTGCATTTCTCAGTCACCACCTTGGCAACCAATTCAGTGTCACTTGCCATAGCATCATTAAAAAGGTGATTAAGTTTTGGCTCACGGCCAGCATAGTCCCAAATTTTCATCCCATGTTCTGTGTGAAATGGTGAAGGGTCATCATTTTTGAACCATGTAGGCAACTGATGCCATGGCTTTGTCAAAGTTGGATCAAGCATGGCATGCAAGAAAGGTGCCATACTTAAGGGGTTGTCTTTAAGTAGTAGAATAGATGCATCAGTCAGAACATAACCCACTTCTAGTTCATTCTCATCGAGCTTTAGTATAGAGAAGAAGCCAGAATGGGTCAAAATTCGCATCAAACGGTAGACGAAGGTAGTTTTTGATGGGTGGATTGGGAGTGAAGCAATGAGTTTTGAGAGTGGCATGGGTTGACCATAGTTGTGTATGATTTCTAGTATGTCCAACTCAATTGCACATTTGAGGGACATGGAATTTATGAAGCTGAATATGTGATTCCAAACATGGGTTTGAGCTCCAAGTAGTTTTGTGCTACGCTCTTCTCTTTGGGCTTCCATATTTTTTCTGCCTTAACTCCTATAGCAGATATCTGTGCTTTCACTTCTATGGAACCTCAAATTTCGTTGGGTCTATTTATAAGGCAAGCTGGTGTGCTATGAACATTTATAAACCCAGGATAGGAACACTAGTTTATCACGTAAAACCTTTGGATTAATATATGTTATTTATATATTTCATATTAACTAAAGATAAAAACATAATAGTGTATATAAGTAGAAAATGTTCATTATCTTAAAATCTAGTTTTATAGAATTGAATTACTTACTCTAATCAACTTTCTTAAAAAACTATCTTAATGATTAAATTAAAATATATTATATATTTCATGTTTTTCATGCGTGTAGTTTAATTAAATGATAAATATGCATATTGAAGTTACTGTGCTCCTCAGTTATTAATTCAATATTACGTAGTGCTCCTCAATTATAAATTAATCCTAATCATGTTTGAGACATGTTACACACTTTCTTCATTGCAAAATCTCCGTCAAAGGTAAAAGATTTTATTTTATCACCGTTGCCTTTTTGTTTTCTATAATAATGATTCTAATAGATAGTATATTTTTCTTCTAATATAGTCTATTATATATCAAAAATTTATTTGAAAATAATGTAATTAAAAAATATAAATTCTACTATTTGTGATATCTAATATTATTGTTGGAGAATGTAAGGTTATAGTAAATTTGAATAATATTGGGTAAATTTACGATTTGGCAGGTGAATTGTATTAGAGTTTTTTACTGAAATAATATTATTTAAAAATAAATTTACTCAAATAGCAACGGCATAAATTTATTTCTCCAACTAGCACCATTTACTGTTTCTGTTTAGAACGGGGCATTCTAAAATCAGAATGAGTTGTTCCAGATTAAAATAACACATGGAAAATAGATCAAAACGAGCCGTTCCAAAATCAAAATTTGCACATAAAAAGTGGAACCAAAACGGGTCGTTCTGGTCTTAAATAAAAAAAATTTATTTTGATTTTCACTTATTAAATACCAAAACTCAGAGACTACCATCAAGTGATTAAATTTATTGAATATTATTATAAATGTAATTAAATAAATTTATTAAAATTCATTACAACAATAAAGATCAATGGTGACGGAAACTGAATTCATGACCAATATTTGGATATATCTTCCTAGTGTGATTGGGAGTGTGACATTAGGAACAATTTTTTTACACGATTATGTTGATCTCTAATGTCCATCTCTGTTCTAATCCTACTAGACTTTGACTGACCCTTGAAAGTTCTGTTGAGTTCTGAATTTGGTTACAAAGTTGAAAGAAACGCAACATCTGAGAAAAGTTTGACTCGCTAGGAGATTTATAATAAGACTAAATGAAATGTGATATGATTGTGGCATGTTCTAGAAAGGTATCCGAAGGATAGTTTGGAGAACTCCGACATGAAGATTATTGGCCTACTAACACTAGTCTAGCTTTGTGGCCAAATCTAGAACTCAAGCGAACTTTCAAAGGTTGGCCAGCAGGATTAAAACAAAGATGAACATTAGAAAACAACATAATCAGTTTCTACTACCATTGATCTTTATTATTGTATTGAATTTTAATAAATTTATTTAGATATATTTATAATGTTAATATTCAATAAATTTAATTATTTGATGTTAGTTTCTGAGTTTTGGTATTTGATAAGTGAAAATCGAAAAATAAAATTTATTTGTAGGTCAGAACGGTCCGTTCTGCTTGCAAAACAGTCCGTTCTGGTTCCACTTTTTATGTGCTAATTTTGATTTTGGAACGATCCGTTCTGATCTATTTTTCATGTATTATTTTTTAATCCGGAACGGCCCGTTTTAATTTCAGAATGACCCATTCCAAATATAAACAGTAAATAGTGTTAGTTGGGAAATAAATTTGCACAGTTATTATTTGAGTAATTTTTTCAAATAATATTATTTGAGTAAAAACCCCAATTGTATTACTAGTATAATCTGTGAAACTTTCTATTTATATAAATTTGTTTAGGAGTGAATGAACTTGTTAAAAAGTTTAGAACTTTAGTAAGATTGACACATGGCCAAACAATACCGATCCGCGATATGTATATTTAGACTTAATTAAGGTGATTCTTATTTACACTAGAGTTTTAATTTGTTATTATATATTATTTAAACTATTAATTAATTTATATAAAATTAGTGAGGCAAATCATTTTATATTTTTATATTTTATTTAATAAAAATATTTAAAATTTATCAGTATTTATTAGATCAATTGATATTATATTTAGTTTTAAATTTTAAAGTATTAAGTTTGAATATTATATTTATTCTAATATTATTTTTTATTATTTAAAAATTTTAAGAAAATGATTTAAGAATGTGTAAATTATATAGATTTATCTTGATAAAAATACATTTTTTGTCCCTTATATTATTAATTAGTGTTAATTTATAGTCTCACTTTAATTAATTGAATCAATTTTTAGTCTTATATCTTTAAAATGTATCTCAATGTTTGATTTTTCGTTTTCTCTATTTAAATACTTAACGGATTTGATATGTATCATATTGACATGATACATGTTATACTGTCATATTACGTGTCATGTTGTCATGTCACGTGTCATGTCACGTGTGCATAATGTCTAGTCATGTGACATGACAGCATAACACGTATCATATCCATTAAGTATTTAAATGGAGGAGATAGAAAATCAAATATTAAAATATATTTTAAAAATGTGAGATTAAATTGATTAATGAGACTAAATTAAATCTAATAAATAATATAAGGAACAATTTTTGTCATTTGTCTTTAAACTTTTTGAGGTATAAAGCTACCTATAAAATTATAATAATACAATTGTTTTTACCTGGAAGTAAGGTTTTTCACGTTTTTCATCAGTTATACAATGCTCATAGCCGACGTATTTAATTTAATCTGATATAGATGAGAACGGATCAATCAGTAACTTGAGGCATCCAATTCAAATCTAACACGTTGCAATCATTGTAAAACTTGGGCTATACAATATGAATTTATTTTGATGACATCACAAATAATTTAATTATAAAATTAAAGGTGGTACGTTATTGTTTTTTTTCCCACATGAATTAATGGTAATCTCCGGTGAACAATTGAACTAATCTCTGGTTTGAAATATAAAAATTATTATCTATATTTTTTGTTGGCGTAAAAAAAACTATATTTTTCATATGAATAAATGAATATTGTTCTAATCTCAAAAGTTCACTATAGCATCGCTTTAACTCTGGATGTCCAATCATCACAATTTTTTCCTTATATACTATTTTTAGTGGCTGATCTAGAAATCTAGAAATTATTGTTAAAAATAATAACTAATAAAAATTATTGTATGTCATGAAAATGAATGAAATAATGTGAGTAAAATCAAAATTCTAACTTCATAAAATACCTAGAAAGCTGAAAATGAAATGAAAGTAAAAAGTGTTAGGCGATGAAAGACAAAGTTTGACAGCAGAACAACAAATTGGAGTTAGTGAGTTGAAATATAAATAATAGGTGGAGAAATTTTTTTAAAAAAAATGCATATTCATATTTACAATTTTCTAAAATTAAAGTAGTATATCTGACACCTCTTACTATAACTTAGGTTTACGAATGTTTCTGACCTTAATTTTTGACATATTAAAAGAAACTTTATATTATATCGTTTTGAAGTTGAAAGTAAAAGATAAGATATGTTATAATTTATATAATATAAATTTGGAGCTATTAGAGTGGTGGTTGGAACTCTTAGGTAAATTTTGTGTTTGGGGGTGTTTTTCATGGATGAAGTGCTTAAGGGATTTTTCTTTGGATGGAGTGTTAGGCAAATTCATTGATTAGAGATGAGGTTTAGGAAAATATGGAGAGACATTATGCATTTTAATGTTATATCTTATGCGATGGTTAGACTATTGATTTAACACATTGCAAATCTATTAGCATCTAAATCTTTTATTATTGGCAACTTTTGACACTAGTGGTAAAATTTGGTCATTGTTTTTCAATACCATAGATCATGCTCTAGATTGATTATTAGTCTACCAACTTCTGTCGATCCACTACCATATGAGTCGAGCACAAATTAGACGACAAATTTCTGAATCATCCCTTATATAGTATAGATTGGGATTGTTTTGGTATGTCAAAAAGTTTTGCATAATTTAAAAATTAAGGTTAAGAATAGTTTATAAATATCTTATTCAAACTCAATAAGATATTATTTAACCACAAAATTATCATGACTTATCAAACATTAAAGCAGACGATACATTATATACATGAGTGAGTAAAATAAACTGAACTGATTTAAACATAAAAATTACACTAAATTGAAAAAAATATTTCTCTAAATTGAATTGAATTGAACATTAGTTTAAGTGAATTGAATTATTTTTTTTATTTCATTGAACTAAATTGAAATGCAAGTTTAAACTGAACTTCAATTTAAATTGTATTGATTTGCTTTAATACTTTAAATTAAATAGTTTTGACTCATTGGTCCAATAAGACACGTAAAATTTTCCCAATTTTTTTATTTTCTATTTGTATTTATATTACTAAAGGAAATATTAAAAAAAACATTTGGGCAAATAGGTTTGATAGACTTCAAGCAAAAAAATTAGTGGTCTCACATGGCTAAACTAATGCAATTTTTCTTTTGTTCAACCCATCAAGACAAATCATTTTAACACTTCTAATTGTTATCCTTTTATATAAATAGATTAGGCTTTATACTTCAGTTTAGTTTTCAAATAATCCAATTCAGTTCAATTTTCAAATAATTTAATTTAAAAAAAAGTTTATTTTTTATAATTCAATTTAGCTCAGCATCAGTTTAATTTTTTTTTCTCACTTCTAATTTGGTATGATGACCTTAACATATATGCAGACCCAAAGGTCACAACCTTTCTTTCTTGAAAAGGATATAAGGGCATCTCCAATGGAAGCAACTCATTTGAGTTGCTTCATGCATTAAAAAATGAAAAAAGTGGTCCTTAGTGTGTCATGTCAGCATTGAACAACTCAAATAGAAATTTACTCCAATGGTAAGAAACTTTAAGAAATTCAACTTTTAGAATTTTTTTTCTAATCATTTATGAACCAAATTTAATTTTCTTATTAAAAAGGACAATTGCACTACAATAAAAGAAAATAAATTATAAGAAAAAATATATAAGTAGATATTAAAAATAAAATAAAGCAATAGTAAATACATAAACATTATACAAAATTAATTTTCATCATTATTATTTTCGAAACGTTCTCAAATATGTTCAATAAGATCTGCTTGAAGTTGGCGGTGTATTTGTTTGTCATGAACGTCTACTCTGCTTTGAAGGTATGTTATTCTAAAATTGGGATGAACACCTATAGATATTTCATATCTTGACATGTCATCATCTACACCATCATAATCAATATAATTTTGATAGGTGTCTCGCTCGTCCTTGACAATCATGTTATGCAATATGATACATGCATAAATTATATTTTTCATTATTGTGGCATCCCAAAAATGTGTCGAACCTCGTATGATTGCGAATCGAGATTGAAGCACTCCAAATGCACGTTCTACATCCTTTCTTGTTGATTCTTGTCATTTGACAAATAATTTACTTTTTCTCCCTGTGGCAAGGAGATGGCCTTGACAAATGTAGCAAAGTCTGGATATATGCCATCTACTAGATACTAACCCATATTATATTGGGTTTGTATTGCACTGTTGGAGCAGTTCCTGAAAGAACTTCGTTAAATACATTAGATGCATTTAACACAGTAATATCATTATTCAAACCTGCAGTTCCAAAAAGTGCATGCCAAATCCACAAGTCTTGTAATGCAACAACTTCAAGAATGATTGTTGGGTTGGCATGATCACCTCGACAAAATTGACCTTTCCACGCAACTGGACAATTCTTCCATTCCCAATGCAATTGAACCTAGCATTCCAGGAAATCCACGTGCCTCTCCCATTCGTAGTAGTTGTTGAATGTCTTCGCTATTAGGGCGTCTCAAATACTCACCCCTAAATATTTCACAAATTCCTTTCACGAATCTTTGTAAGCATTCCACTGTAGTGGTTTCACCAATTCTAATATACTCGTCCAAAAAGTTAGCAGGTGTCCCATAAGCCAGCATACGAAGAGCATTTGTGCACTTTTGCAATGGTGATAGCTAGGCCCCTTCTATGTGTTGCATCGAGCCTCATTCAAAAGTAATCATCATGATTACTTACAGGATCTACAACTCGGAGAAACACATGTCATCGCATGCGAAACCGTCTTCGAAACTGAGTTTTTATGTATACTGGATTTTCAAAGAAATAGTCATTGAACAATCGTTCATGACCTTCCTCACGATTTCGATGAACTACCCTCCTTGTTTGGTTTGATCTTGTGGTGTTGGAAGTTGTTGTTGATAGCTTTGTATCATCAACCGGATCAATTCTTCGTCGGTGTTGTCGTGTAGTTCCTCACCTATGAATTGATCCAAAAGATCATCTAAATTGATGTTTGGATCATCTAAATTGTTGTTTCGATCCATCACGTATCAATCTAAAAATTGAAGAAGAATAGATGGGGATTTTGTGCGAGAAGATGTGAGAATGAGTAGGATTGGATGACAAAGTCTACATATAAATAGTTTTACAACGGCTAGCTTTACAACAGCTAGTTTTATAACGGCTAGTTTTACAACGGCTAATTTTACAACAACAGAATTCGAATTACAATAATAAAAGAAATTAAAACTCAAATACTTCCCTAAACCCTAAGAGAAATTAAAACCCATATTGTTGCTTAAGATAGTTTCAATACTTCTCATGAGCTTCACGTTGAGTCTCATTCATGTTGGAAGTATCCTTCATTATGGTTTCATATGCCAAACGTCTTTCTTGTGCCTCCTTCAACTCAATTAGTCTTGATGCATAGGCATTTTTCTCCTTTATTGCATTTTCTATGCCAGAAAAATCAACAACATTAGTATTGGAAGTTTCTATTCCTTTGGCCTTCCTTTTGGCTGCCTTCTGTCCTATCGGATAGGATGTTGGCGTTGGTATCTCATATTCATCAAGTTCAATGGGTGTCTCTTTGTTAGAAGATGAAGAGTAACCACCTACAGACGTTACCTTCCCTCTTTTTGAATTGTGTTGCATGAAATTAGATTGTCATTTAGGTTCATCTCTCAAAATGACCCATGCATGCTCCATATCAAATTTTTTACCAGTATCTTGGGTGTAAATCTTATATGCGAATGCCATGACATCTTTCTCCGAACTCCCGCTTTTCTTTTGACTAATTGCTTGTTTGTAGCAACCAATAAATTTTTGAACTGCAGAATGAATTCGATTCCAACGTGCTTTTAGTTGAGTCGATTCCTTCTCTGTGAACTTGCCACGGTCTTCATTGTTGTTGTATGCTTATGTGATTCTCGACCAATATTGTCGTAACGTTTGATCAACTCCTATGATTGGATCCTTCAACGTATTGACCCATGACCTCACGAGAATAATATCTTCTTGAACTGAGAACTTAACACGAATTTTTTTTGTTGACGAATTTTCTGCACTTCCATCTAGTTGAATTCCATCGAGACCAATTGGTGATTCGGGTTCACTATTAGGAGTGTCAATATTGTGTAGAGGAGAAGGCCTATAACATGCATTTGGGTTGGTGAGAGGTGGTGGTTGACTAAAAAATTGTGGTCCTTGAGAATTATCACCACTAGGTGGATGTGCTGGAAACATATAATATTGTGGTGCTGACCAATAAGGTGGTGGATTTTGAGAGTTTTCAGTAAAATAAGATGGTGGATACATAACATATTGCAGAGGAATTTGAGAATTTGCACTCGTCGGTGGTGGTTGGTTTTGGAAAGAATTTTAAAAAAATTATGATTGTATTGGTTAGGATCAATTTTTGAGAGCAAAACAAGTAAGATAAAATCAAGAAAGAGAATAAAAGAAGTAGAAGAGAGTTAAAGAGGTCCAAATTTTTTAATTGAATTGATGAATATTTATAGTGATATTTTTCTTTTTCTTTTTTTTAAAAAAAAATTCCCAACGACTACATTTGAATTGAATTGGGTTGGTAGTTATTTTTATTTATTAATTATTTATTATTATTTTTTTATTTTTTATTTGTTTAACCCCAACGTCTTCTTCTTCCAACGGTGCCTTTTCATTTTTCTTCAAACCGTTCTTTTTCTTCAAGTCCTCCTTCGACGCGCCGCCTCCGTTCCTCCACTTCAATGCCACTTGCCTAAACCCTTCTGCCACCGCTGCCGCCGCCGCGTGCGCCAGGTCCAGGTCGAGGCTCGCAAAGCTTAGGAAGCAATTCGCATCGCAGCAAGCCAACAACGGCAGAACGTCCACCACCGTCAACGACAGCGTTGTCGGCTCCGGCTTTAATCCGTTTCGCTCCGATCAGGTCTCGCGGCAGAACGTCCAACCACGCACCTCCGTCATCCAACCGCGTGCCTCCGCCATCCAACCACCGTCTCACCACCGCGTCTCCTTCTGTTCACAAAGATAAGGAACGGTTGCTTCATTAAGCAACCCTCTCTCTTCTGCAAGAAACTCCTGCTACCACGTCACACCCCTTCAATAATAAAAAAATTGAGGTTGGGATTGCTTGATAGGCCAAACAACTTGTATTGAAGTTGCTCAACTAACAAAGAACACAGTTGTCCAATGACTACCAAAATGCATGTGGTATAGCACCTAGCTAGTGCTAGTCAAACATCTTTTTTATAGAACTAAAGACATGTATAGTGTCCATTGTCCAACCTAGAAAAGAAAGTCTTTCGATGATAACAAAATTTATCAAAATATTGAAATGCTTTTAGAAAATATCTTTGGGATCCACATTAAATTATTCGGTCCATGTGCCCATTGTTTTATTATTTCCATGTCTGCTGCATTAAAATATCTTTGAGACATCATGCCAATTGCTTTCATAAATTAGTTTCCATGATGTGTCGGCAAAATCTACAGTTTACCCATTACTCAAATGGTCCACCGGGGAACAATGATGTCAAAATTTTTAATTGAACGGTCTAGATTAATCTATTAATATCTTAATAAAAATATAAAAATTAAATGGTCTGGATTAATTTATTAATATTTTAATAAAAATATAAAAAGTAAATATTGTAATAAAATGTTTCCATTTTTACCATAATCAATGTAACATCTCCATTCAAGTTACGAACTTAACCACACCAGCCCTTGCTGCACTTTTCGTTTTAACACGTTTAATAAGAAAGAGTTTTGTATCAATTAATCTGGACCATAAACGGCATACCTAACTTTAGGTTTCACAGTTTTTTTTTAACATTTATACTCTATTATTATATATTATTTTTTACCATTAGATGAAATTAATATATATATATATATACTTAAATATATTTTCAGTCTCTCAAATTTAAAATAAATTTATTTTTAATGTCTCAAATTTAAATATAAATTTTTTAGTTTTATAATTTTCAAAGATTTTATTTTAATTCTTATACTTAAATTTTATTAGAAAATTTATCAAATAATATCACATAAAATTTATCTACAAGTATAAAACACCACATTAAATCTAATTGATACTGTATAATTGTCTCAAAACAACTAACAAATAGCTCGAAGTAACAACAGATAACTTGAAGCTATCAACAACTCGCTCAAAGTGACCAACAACTCTTTTGGAACGACCAAAATTCACATTAAGTGACCCAAGTTAGCGAACATTTCTGCACGTTCTCACTTCCTCACTTACTCACTTTGTGTGACCCTCCATGGACACTCTAAACGATCAAGCTCAGAAAACATGCATGACCTCCAAGAATAATTCATCAACTCATGGAAAGCACTCAACAATTCAAAATCCTCCCATCCAAAACTCAAACCTTGCATACATCTCATCATATACCGTCCACTAACAACCTACAACTCATAATTGAAAAAAATTGCAACATGCAAGAGTTTTAAGCAAGATCATCAATTCTTACGCCTTCACCAAGATAATCTCAAGAAATGAAGAACACCAAATTCTATTTTCTAATTCTATATGAATGTTTTTCAAAGCATGAATCAATAGATTAAAAACAATTACAACTTAGAAAATCAAATAACAAATTTTCTTTACCTCGAATCTTCCAGAGAAGAAGAAGAAAGGAAGGAAACTCGAAAAATCTCAAACTCTTGTGCGGTAACTTTTCTCTAAGATTTTGAGCTCTTCAGCTTGAATCTCAACTTCTACCACGTCAACTAGTGATCAAGGGAAGAAAAGGAATCTTTCAGTGGAATTTGATCATCAATCGAACTCTGTTAGCTCTTAGAGAACATCTCTCTAACTTCTCTTTAAAATTCTAGAATTTTGAACTTATGAAGTTCATTATTCAGAATTCATCTTCTATATTGTTGCCCTCATTAAGCCAACTCTCAGGCACTTAAACTATATCTTCTATAATTTAAGTTTAGAGTTATCACAACTCTAACCTCTACCTCAAAGTTACAAACTATAAAACAACACAAAATATATTATTAATTACATTTATCATAATAAACATAATTAAAAATGCATGGTGCTATATTAATGCCTTGTGAATTATTTTCAGTTTAAAATTTTCTAATATTATATGTTTTTCTTGAAGAACTAAAATGTTAGAATATTTTTTTATTATACAGGATATAGAATAATTGTTTGTATTTAAAAGTTTAGATGTAAAAATAATGTGAAATTTTAATTTTATTTATTTTCTTATAATATTTATTTAAAATTATTTTTTTTTCATTTTCAAACAAATATTCCATTTTTATAGTTTCGTTAGAAAGGTAATTACGTTTATACTTTTTGGACAAAATATTTAAGTATTATTCATTTTCTTTTTAAATAATATCTTTAATTTATTATTAATATTGTTATTACTATTATGTGAGAGGTTATAAATGATTTTATTTGTGATAGATGACTTTATTAGTTTTTTCTTTATGTAAGATTTAATTATAATTATTTGGGAATTAACTAAGAATATTTATTATTAATTTGTAAATGGGTTACAAATATTATATAAGGATTAATTGACAATTCAAAATTTGAGACACATCAAATATTGTTTTTCCATTGTTATCTTTGTATATTAAATTTTTCTCTATTTTTTTTATTCACGCTATTATTTGTTAAATTTGAAGCTTTGAGTGAGTGAATCCAAATACATTATTATGTAAATATTTTGGAAAAAAAATTATTTTTCTCTTATATAAACTTATATTCTTCAAAAATGTTTGAAAATATATTTATATTAACATTATATAAAATTAAATTTTGATAAATTTATTAGATTAACTTTAATTTTTATTTGACCTCGTCTCAACTATTTCTGCCTCTATCCTGTGGGATGTAGTTAGTAATGGACAAAATAAAGGATAACGTCTACCAATCACTCTGTTTTATGTTCCAAATTAACCAAAGGACTACATGAATTTAAAATGGTGGGGTTGACGAATTTTATGAACCTTTCCCTCTTAATTCTCCTCTAAATAAATAAAGGAAATAGTAACAATTTTTCCTAAATCTTTCTTTCTTAAATTCCTCCCTCGCACGTCAAACAAAGAAATAGTGTGATTGATAATATCAATGTAAGATTAATCAAAATGGTTGTACTATTTATAAATTTAAAATTGAAATATATATATATATATATATATATATATATTTTATAAATTTAATATGAATCAAACTTGTAAGTTTCTCCATGTTGATGATCATGAACTTTCGGGTTCATGAATGATCTTAAGCTTTTTTTTTAGTTCTCGTGCCTCAATAATCATGAACTTTTGAATTCGTGGGCAATTTTGAGCTTTTGAGCTCTTGCACATTCATAATCACAAACTTTTGAATTCATGAATGATTTTGAGCTTGCAAAATTTAACCTTTTCATGTTCATGAACTTTTGGGTTCGTGCATGATTTTCAGCTTTGAAACTCTTGCACCTCAATGACCACAAACTTTTAAGTTTGTGTGCAATTTTGATCTTTTGAGCTTTTGTGCCTTCTCCATCATGAACTTTTGTGTTTGTGCACATTTTGAGTTTACAAGCTCTCACATCTCAACGACCACAAACTTTCAAGTTCGTGTGCGATTTTGAGCTTTCGAACTCTTATGCCTTCACAATCACGAACTTTTGAGCTATCACTCAAGATCGCAACTACAAATTTTGGAATAACATTAGGTGCCAACCCCTCATGATTGCAAGTTTCCAAACACCACAACTACATCACAAAATTAATAAAACTATATATGCAAACAAACATAGACAATATGTCTTAAGAACCAATTCAAACACACTATTTAACAACACACTACACCAAAAATCACACAAAAAAAGAGGAGTTTATACATAAGGCACATCAGCAAGAAAATTTTCAATCATTTCATCATCCATGTTCTTTGCAGTGGTTTCAAAATTGAAACCATTTTCACTTAGCGTTGGATTAGACAAGACATCGGTTACCAAAACTCCATCAACAACAAGGACTTCAACCACAATCTACTCGGTAGCGGGCTGGACACAACCACCCTCAACAACAAACCTTAATGGTTTCCCTCACTACGACAACTTGGACACTCACCCCAGGCACAAAAGTCTCTTCTTTCAATTTAACAACCTTATTGGCCACCTCAGCCTTGACCACTACCACTAGCCCCTTAAGAGTGGTCTTTGTCTCCTCATCGTCATCCTCATCAAGGATGTTAGCTTCTTTCAAAAACTCCCCTCTAAAAATATCAAAATCAACATTCAACTTACCATAGAGGAAGTTTGGCACAAAAAATACCACCTGACAAATAGCTTTCTAAAATCCTTTTACGTGCTCCTCATAGTAGACTCCTCCATTGCTAATCTTCTCACCCAAAACTTGTCTCTTTTCAAGGGTGAGAGCACTTACCTTATCAACAAGCCTACCACGGTCCACAAGCAAGCCATCCCACTCAGCAACAAGTTTAGCTACTTCAACAAAATGAACTCCCTTCTCCTCTAATAGCCTTTTCTTCTCACCTTTAAGGTAGGCACACATCATCACTGACATGGATTTATCAACATAGAAAGCCTTTAGCTTGACCTTCAACATCTTGATCTCTTCACTCTTGATGGCGAGTTGCTCTAACTCCTCTTTCTCCTGAAGTTTCCCTTCCAATGCATTAAAAGTACCTAGAGCTTAGGACCTCTCCCCAACAACTTTAGCTGCATTATCCTTTCAACGATTGCACATCCCTTCTCCATCCCACAACATAGTAACAAAAGAAACCATGGCCTTTTAATGCGCCACGTATGTTGCAAACACCTAGGAGTTAGCTCAGCGTGCCTAAGCCTAACACCTACCAACCAGTGAACGAGTCAACATCACTTTAGTCGCATCCAACCCTTCAACCGACCATGAACTTTCCACCAAGCGACGATTGAATTCGCTTAGCCAGTTGAGTTGGTAAAAGTTGAAACTCATCTTGCCTATGCTACATAGGGAATTTGCCCTAGAGTCAGTCAACAAATGATCCAATCTTTGCTCTTCCCCTTATGGTTAGGAGCAGAAAAGAAATGGCATGCTCACATCCCACTGAGGTGGTCTCTACAAAGCCTTCACTTGCTTTCGTCACAGCATGATCTAAATCCCTACCAAGGTTGGCTTGTTGAACCCACCAACCTTGAGGAGCCATAGGCCCTTTTCCCTTGTCTATAGCACCAACAAGCCCTATCGCAACATGTTTATCAATTTTCCAAGTTATGCCAATATCCTTTAACACTTGCACTTGAGACGAACTTTCCTCCTAGGACTTTTTTTGCAACAACAGACCATAAATTCTACTCGAATGATCCAGTAAACCTATTTTCCCTTGTTGAGCTGGTCCCCTTTGACAATTGAGATAGGAAATGGACGATCAATTTAGCATCAACCTTAAACTTAGTTTTCAATTGCTTCCACATACTTTTCCCCATCAAATTTGTGAAGAAACCAACACCATTTAAGAAAAATGGTACAACAACTAGCACAAACAAAAGAAAAAAGGAAGACCACCAAAGACAATCGCACTCACCACCTAAAACTTGATCCAGATTAGTAGCGCTTGACAGCATAAGAATAGCCTTCACATCCAAGGGATGAAGCAACTTCACCAGCTCGTAACACTCGCCAACCTCAACCTTTGTAATCTTCATTTTCCCTTAGCTCACGCGCTCGCAATGTAACAAATAAACAAACTAAATGACGTCGCCAAAATATCGTACAATAGAGGATGATAACCTAGAAATCCATCATGCAACGAAACCACAATCAACACATACAACAATTACAAAAACACAAGAAAATACAAGATGAAAAAGAGCTCACATCTACCCCTAAGCTATCTTAGTGCCTTTAGTGGCAATGCCACCATGATCTGTCGCTTGCTCGGAAGACGGATCAACAACAGCCATATCTCCCCCAACAATAGTTGAAACTTCAAATCCCTCAATCTCCACAAGAAAATGAGCCTTCCCAACTAGCCCTTCAAAGACTTTAGCCTCCTTAGTAGCCACAAACAAATCATTCCACATATTAGACATATCTTTCGTATCGCCCTCATTAGAAAGGTTAGCTTCATTCATTAGTTTCCCCTCAACAATGTCAAAATTGAATTCAACTTCCTACAAAGGATGTTTGGAAAGAAAAATGCCACTTTCTGAGCGATCTTTTGAAAATCACATGCATACTCCTCAGACACAGCCTTTTCCAACACCTCCAAACTTACCTAGTAGTCCCTCCTCTATGCAAGGAGCAAAAGCTGCTTGAAGGATAGATTACCCTCCTTGTCAGCAAACTTGTCACACCCTTACAACAACGCATCTTTCTCAGTTGTAGCCTATAAATAGAACTCCTTTCAAGAATGTCACACTTGTGTGATCCATTAGGCAACATAATTGCTAGAAGAACATTTGATTATATATACTGGCCAACACTTTCCCATAACACATAAGTCTTGCTAGGCCATTTATCAAGCTATTTCCTTGAGAAATTATCATTTATACTCAAAAGGAGGATGGTGGTGTTGTTCTTGTAATTCATGTTACTTGTAATTACTTCGAATCTAGATATTAGAACTAGATTTGCAACTCAACAACTTGAACATTTGAGCCACATAGGCACTACTTGGTATTGAAAGTAGGAAAAAATCAACAACAAAAAAAATTGGATTCAACTTTCAAGGTTACGAAGCTTTCGAACCTACCATCAGGTCACAAGATTCCAAGTTGATCGAGATTTTGAGCTCTTCAACGATTACAAGTTAATCTCTCACCATTATGATCACAAGTTAATCACTTTGCCGAAATGACACTAAATTGATTATTTCAAACTTTCGAGATCTTTAACAATCACAAATTGATCTCTTAATCATTATGATCACAAACCAATCACTTTTTCAAAATGATCACAATCATAAATTGATCTATTTTCCATTACAATCACAAGTTGATTACATTGTCAAAACAATCACAAGTTAATATTTTTACCATTACAATCACAAATTGATCACTTCAAACTTTTGAACTCTTCAACGATGATAAGCTAAAACTTAAAAAATTGTTGACTCACCTTATACATGACGCATATTTATAGCAAATTATAAAAAATAAACAGAAGATTAATTGGCATTCAAGGATAAAGTTTTGTTTTCAGTGGACTTGTCAAAATGTCAAAGTTTGAAAATTGCTCTGTACGTGCAGGACCGATTTTCATATAAGTCATGAACTTTTTTTGTCCTTTCTAGCTTGACAATTAAGCCAAATTGACCCCTTTTTTTAATTTTGTATAAATTTTAAATTTTTATAAAAAAAATATATATATCAAACTAAATAGGTTGAATAACTAATAGTTTAACAATTCGTCGTGAATTGTTTGATACATCAAATAAGGTAAAATTAGTCATGTACATTTGAGTTGTCTAACCTTATTTAGTTTAATTAATACACCAAACTATCCAACGGAGTCAATTTTGATATCTAGTTTTAAGAATAAGTTGTTATAACTTTTCTATTTGTTTATATTTTTACTTATATTTGTTTTAAAAATAAAAGAACTTTTTAATACACACAATTTTCATGCCAAATGATTTTTGAGTTTTTTTCTTAACTAAGTCCGTATTTTTTTTTTAATTTTGTTATCAAGTCTCTGGACATAAGTTACAAACCATCAAATCCAGAAACATGATTACAAATATTTAAATAAAAATCAAGAACGTAATTACAAACATTAAAAGATTAAAGACTTGTGGTGAATGTGAAGACACTTAATATCAATAGAGAAATTATTTGAGTGATCACATAGCATGCACCCATCTTTTCACACTTTGTTGATACTATGGATAAACCTCTATGAGAGACCTCAAACCTAGAACTGGAGTTATCTTGTAGTTACTGAAACCTGCAGAGAAAAACAACTTTGCCCATTCTTTTTCATCTCTCTCTTTTCCAGTAACCAATACCATCATCTCCATATCATAGAAGAGCTTCGTTTGATCTAATAACTTGCTATCTCCCTTCTCATCATTTCCTATCACCACGTCTACGATAATCACCTTTCCTTTTTCTTTGCCACCAATTGCCTCTTTGCATCTCTTTAGTATTTTCAAGCATTCCTCGTCGCTCCAGTTATGCATTATGCACTACGTGTCATTCAAATTGATTACATCAATCACGATAAATATTAATTAATTTGCGATTTAGTCAGAATAATATTTTGTTTATGTGCAAACATGCATGCACACGCGTGTGTGAAAATTTCTAATAATAGTCCTCGGATCACAGTAAAAAAAAATTGCATTGAGAGTAAAAAGCATCTTCAAACCAAACATGCATTGTTGATAATATTCGGATTCATCGAATACCCATTATCCAACTTACTAATAATTGATTAACGAAAAAATTATTTAACCTAACTTGATGTAGTGGCAGCAACAATATTGATTTCACAGAAGATTTTTGTAATTGGATTTTAACTTTTAACATTTACATTTTTTTTTAATTGTGATTTAAAGGCTATATAGTTGTCATTTTTTGTTTCTCATTTGTAGCAAAGCAAGAGAATCAAGAAGATAGTTAATATTTAGATAATATATACCTTCAACATAACGGAATCGGTGGAAGGAATTGCTTCAAACATGTCTCCTTCAACATACTTGATGTTCTCTGTTCCTTGCAAGCCATCAACAACATGTGGTAGATCAAGTACAATGCACTTTAGTTGTGGAAATGACTTGGCAATAGCCTTGGCCATAGTCCCTGTTCCTCCCCCAACATCAACCAATGACTCTAGTCCTTCGAACACTCCCTTGCACTTCTCAATCACCACACTAGAAATCAATTGAGTGTCATAAGTCATGCCATCATTAAAAAGGTGATTAAGTTTGGGCTCACGGCTAGCACAATCCCAAAATGTCATCCCATTTTGTGTGTGAAATGGTGTAGGGTCTTTATTTGTGAACCAAGTAGAAAATTGAAGCCATGGGTTGATCAAAATTGGATCAAGTATGACTTGGGACAAAGGTGCCATACTAAAGGGATGGTCCTTAAGGAGTAATCTAGATGTATCAGTTAGGGCATAACTCACTTCTAATTCATTTTCAATGACATTGTGTTGAGAGAAGAAACCATTATGAGTCAAGATTCGCATCAAACGGTAGATGAAGCTAGTTTTTGATGGGTGGATAGGTAGTGAAGCAATGAGTTGTGAGAGTGGCATGGGTTGACCATACTTGTTTATGATATCTGGAATGCACAAATCCATTGCACATTTAAGGGACATAGAATTTATGAAGCCGAAAGTTTGATTAAAAATGTGGATTTGAGCTCTAAGTAGTTTGGCAGAATGGTTTTCATTATCAAATTCCATATTTGACTACCTGAACTAGAAGCTAGATTTGTCATAGCAATATCTCACTCTCCATGGGTGCATTTATAATGCGATCATCTAGTGTATTATTAAATAAGAATATCATAGCAACCTCAGGCTCCATGGTTGCACTTTTATTTAATTTATTAGGTAAAAATATAAAAACCATTATTACCTTCAATTATTGACGATATATGGAGACATCTTGAAGTGGCAATAATTTTGTTTTAAGTTACCGAAAACTATATATTATTCTTCACACTTTTTCTGTTTGTAATGATATACACGTTTATTCTAGTTGGAAAAAAGCAATATTCTCTTGTAGAAACTCCCGCCAATATCTACTTAAATCAACTCACGACAATAAACTGATAGATACTAATAGGACAAAATTCATTAAAAAAATTGTGAAATCTTGAATTTTCCCTCTACATCTATATATAAAAATGATTCCTTATTTTCATGCACATAATTTATGAAATGTTTTACATCTAAACTTTAAATAATAAAAAATATATTAAAAATTAATTATTCTTATAAATTCAAAATCTTAATATTTGAAGATCTAATATCAATTAATTCAATAAATATTAATAAATTTTAAATATCTTTACAAAAATAGAAACACAAAATATATCAACTCTATTAACTTTATACAATAAACACATCTCATAATTTTACAATTTTTAATCAATTTTAACAATTAATAATAAGGGCATTAGAAATCGTATTGCTGGCTATCCTCATTTAAAACGATGTGCACGTGAAGGTTTGAACTTGACATAAATTACTAAGCCAACTTGACATAAATTAATCTTCACTTGTACGAAAATTTGATTAATTTTACCATATTTACTTAAATTTGTTTTCTTTGACAAATGTTCATTGAGAAATTTATCAAATAGTACTCTAAATCATAATCTAAATTTTAAACATTAATAACATATTCCAATTAAGATAATAGCACAAACTAGGTAGTTGGTAATATGGCCCCGTTCACTCATTACTTTATTCAACCAAATCCAAAGAAGATCTTGATGGCCCATTCCCACCATGATTAGTCTCCACATTTACCTGCTCTGCCATTTTGAGATATGCCTTATCCATGCTATCTGTTCTACCATCTTGCACATTGATTAAGCCAAATTATTTCGTCTTGGTGCAAAAATAATAATTTGTGCAAGAGTTTAGTCAAAACCAGTTTTGTGCATTTGATGAATAATATCTACGTACATTCAGTTTTCCCACAGCCTTATTCACCATTCAAATGTCTACGTACATAAAACGAGCATGCCTATTTTATGCGGACGCCAGATGTCAACAAAATATATGCAAGTGAAAATCAGTTGAATTAAAAATACATTGGAGTGCTTAATTTTTTCAAAATCTTACAATGGACTCCATAAACTGGCAGAGCCGCGTGACACAAGAAAATTATCAGTCGCAGTTTAATGCTAAATCAATGCAGGATTGAGATGCCTCCGGCTCTATCGTAATCACCCTAGACCACATTTTTATGGCATTTGCCAGAACTACCTTCTTCAGAACAAGAAATAAATTGAAAAGGAAAAAAGAGAAGTATATATAATTGTAAAAGCTGGACAAAAATTAGAAGACTCAACAATCAAAATTTTTCTCTCCTACCCGTAACAGCAAATGCAACTACTGTACCACCCTCTGTCTTTCACCAGCATCCTCCCGCTCAACCTGAAAACAATGAAAATCGAGGTTGCAATATCAGGTCTTGAACCTAAAAGATATTATAGGTATTTCAAACATCTCTACTCTATCAATGTCAACAATGAAGAAAATTACTCTTAATATGGAATGTATTTTAATTCAACACTGTATAGCACTCATGCAATAACTTTGGCATTGCTTTTGCTTTTCAAAAGCTACTTTTAAAAGTTAAAGATGGAATGAAACTACCAGGTGCATCTTATTCTTCCAACAAAAGAATATTAATCATAAGATTACAACATGTGTTTGGCATAGTGATTTGATATATCTCTCGGAATGTAGCTTTGGTAAACCCAAAACAACAAAATCTAAATAAATTTCAAGCAAGAAGGAAAATTATCGACATGGATTTGATTTACAACATCAGTACATGGATAGCACGTGCACAAATAACATATTGTTTAAGTAAACAGAGGATTGGCTTTTGTAAAAAGTTTGAGGGATAATTTCAGTATATATTTCACTATAGTATACAATCAAGTTACATTATACGGCAGATGGTTGCTGTCAAGCAAAACAGAGAGATAAAGGAAATAAAAAACCTAAACATTAGCTACTAATCAGATCCTATAAAAAGGGGAAAAAATATCCTCATAATAACAAATATACAGCTAATCACTCCTTAATTTTTGGAATTAACATAATCCCTTGAACTCAGAATCCTTTAAACAAAATCCAACAGCTTAGTTAATAACTATCTTCAAAAAAATAGGGGCATTGCTGTATTTTCAATCTTGGAAAAAAAACAAAAATGTTTCCACTTTCTAGCATAGTCTATCTTGACAGTTCAGAGCACTGAAAAATTGCAATCTATGGCATCATTTATTTGAAAACAACAATGGGTATGGCTTTCAAATTATAACTGAATGTCCACAATTATAAATATTGGAAATATGATATGCAAAAGTTCCCCAAAGTTAAGATTGTTCGCAGAAAGTAATTCATAGAAATACAATACCCAATAGCATTTAAAAGCACCGACTGTGTTTTCATTGAAGGAAATGTTGTATAATTACCTCAACAATGACCCTTGGCTTCTTTGATTTAGAATCAAGGCCCTTCTTCTCAACTCTCTTTGAAGCTAAAGCCATTTTCCTTTTAGCTCTACTCTGATCAACTGGTTCTGCCTCCTCATCATCAGCACTCCCATCTGCATTCATAAGATTTATAATGCTTTTTTCTTTTTGAACATGTAACATTGAAACTTTGTCCAAACTCATGAACAAAGATTCCTTCTCAATATGGAAGGCATTCACATACAATACAACAAACAACAAGTAACAAATAATCAACACATAACAAAGTCATTGCATGCAACTGAGCATTTCAATTACTAGCCAGGCAGCATTCAGCATTGTATGTGACTGATAATGTGTTTATTTTGTTTAGGAAAGAAATTAGAAGATGTATGATTGTACATTGTAGAACAGTAAACATTGTTTTTCATATTTTTCCTTTTATCCTCACAATTACCATAAATTTATGATTAACGATTAAAAGACTTGGAAGATCTGATTACAGCGTCAAATCTAGAAGAAATTAGGAATATGAGAAATGACTAACCAAGAAATTATGCAGACAACAAAATTCTCATATAAAATTTTCGGCACTCAGAAGTTGAAACTAAAGTAAGATAATACTACCATATCTATCTATTATTTTGTACCCAGCTCAATGAAGAACATGCATAACATGATGCACACTAAACTACATCATATCATGCATCTTAGTTAGAATCCTCGAATCAGAACTTCAATCAGGCAAAAGCATAATCCTTCTTGTTGAGGGAACAAATATTTAAAACAAAAAATAATGGGAACCACATCCCAATCCACTGTTTCATAATAAATAAAAAATGCCATCCATATTTTAACAAGTGAAAAATGTTCAATGCATGTTGCAAAACTTCCAAACTAAATTTTACCATTTTCATCATCATCATAATCACCCTGAGACTTAAAAGTTGCAAAACCACCAAAATCCTCCATGTCTTCTTCCTCTTCTAGTTCATCATAACCTTCTACATACTCTATCTCTGGTTCCTGTTCCATCCAAAAACAAAATATTAACAAATTGAATAGACTAGGCACATTAAAAATTTTAATTCCAAAAAGTTTTTTGGTAAACATAATTGACAACAAACAAAAATATGGATAAGTGAACACATACCTCTTCATCCTCCTCTTCATCAGCAGCTTTAAGTTTCTCCATATCAAGAACTTTATTGTACTCTTCAAGAGGATAATTGTATATATCACTTTGTTGATAAACACCTTTTTGAAGGCGTTCCAATAGCTCTTTTTCGATAGACTAAAATATTGAAAGGCACCAATGAGTAAAGTGATAACAATATACTACTTGATTTGTATGAATAACATTAGGATTAACTATGTAACCTTCTCTAATAAAGCTGCTTTTTCAGCCTTCTCTTCTCTTCGAGCCTCTCTCTTCTTCTCTTTCCTTGGAGTTGTCATTATTTTCTCCCTGTACAACAGCAACCACAATAACCAATATGATAGACTGTAACGGAGAAACTTCTATGAACTTTTAAGAAGAAAACAAACAAAAATATAGATAAATAATATGAAGAATTGTCATATGAATGCAACATAATGTAAGATCTCACCTCAAATATAAAACCATATTATAATTCAAAATAATATATAGATGTGTAAATATAACAGAAAGGAAAATTACCTAAAAATGTCACAGCAACCAAAATAAATTCTAATTAAAGTTCTGGAAAAGGGAGCTTATCCTCAAAGAAAACCGGAACAAACTGATTAACACTAATAATAATTAATGGTGTTGAAAAATGAGTGGTCTAGCCTTCTAGGTATGTGGGACAGAGGGAATAATATATTACTAAACACTCAGAATGGTTCAATACATAAACAGATCCTACAGGACCTATATTTCTATTTATATTAATTATTGTAACTACAACATATACATGCTTAATTCTTTGCTTTTGGTGCATTACAATATGCGAGCAATTGACTTCTAACAAGTGTTTCCTAATTAAACAAATATGTTACAGGAAGTAGATCAAAAGCAGGAAAAACCTGGACAAATAAAGTCAATCAGAATATAGGGTAGCACAGCCTATCTGCCCCTCACTTGTAAATGTGCCCCTCTTTAGAATACTTGTCACAGAATGCATTTTGAAGAATAAGTTTTGGAATGTAATTAGATGTCAAAATTACCAAAAATAAAGTATGCAAACCATTTTAAAATATTGGGTAAAATTTAAAAGTGAAGAGAAAGATGTAAAATTACAACTACAAGTGGGAGATTCAATTTCTCCCTGAGCTTAAGTAATATAATGTTACTTCCCCTAAAATGGATGTTTAAGCACCAGAATTAAGCATGATGATAGTAGCTGAACATTTACTTGGCTTGTCTGGCTTCCATTATCTCAAAGGAACAGACCAAATTTAGCCCAATGTCTATGCCATCAGCAACTCATTTATTGAAAGAAAATCAGATATAATATGGCAGGGCTTAGAGGTTTTACTCCATGCGGTAAAATTCAGTGACAATCTTATTCATTCACAGAAAATTATATTTCCTTCACACACATGCATAAATGCATTCATCAGATTGGTTATTCAAACGTTCAGAATCAACATACAGGAATCAAACAACATGAAATTCAGAGCACCTAGAGAACAAGTTTCTTACAGATAAATTAGACACTGCTTGACATGATAAAACAAAATGTAAAGGAGAATTTGATTTCAAACCTTGTCTTCAAAGCAAGTTTCCTCATACGTATCCGCATCTGGGTCATTTTGGTCAAGCGTTGCTTTATCTTGTGTATCAAAAGTTTGGGCCAATACATCTGCCAAAGTAGAAAGGTCAAATGCACATCCAATCTCGACAATCACTAACCAGTAAAACAGCAAATATTTAAATATGGAAAAGACTACATAGATCCACAGTACCAGATGTTTGTCTATGACTTCAAGTGCCTTCTCGTAATTCCTAGGCAACTTTACTCTTTCCCACATATCTTTTGGTATATGAGCCCTTTCTATGGTTTTCATGTAAAGGTAAAACACTCCTGCAGCACCCAATGCAATCACATGATTATTTCCATACTCTGCCATGAATACCCCACTTATTGCAATTGCCATTCATCAGGATAACCATTAGGTGTTTGTTTGGGAGATTCCATTTGAATTTATCTTACTATTTAAGCAGAAAATTAAAGTTAATTTAGGAAAATGACTTTAGGGTGAAGCTTATTAAACTAAGCTCGTTGAATTAAGCACCCATGACGTAAAATTTGCACATAATAACCTCTGGTTAAATAGGCACTCATTTAAGATGTTTACCCCATCCCTTAATCACGTATACATTACACACAACAGAACCCGACCAAATTATTCCATATGAACACATGAAGAATCAAAAAGCACAAACAAAGTGAGACATCAAAGACAATTTACTACAGGGCCTCAATAACCCGTCTTCTAGCGGGTTCACCAAAGAACCAAACATTAACCTCAACTCAACCAAGGCGTGAAGTTTCATTCACACCCACAAGCATTTCAACACTGAGCATCAATTTCAAGCCAAAACCTAACCCAGAAAAACCAAAAAAAAAAAAAAAGTGCTTGTAAGCAAAAGTACCATTGTCCTCTCGAATGGTGGCATAGCGATTATTAGCCAAAGGGCAAGAACTTCGGTTACAAACCCCAGTCACGTTGTAAGGGTTTCTACAAAAATTCCCCGTCGTAATTCTACAAAAGATAAAAAGTGAATGATTGGTTTGAGCTCGTGACAGTAACATCAAAATTACAAAACCATGAATCAGAAGAAAGGCACTTACTTGGCCATAAAACTGCAATGACCGTGCCTGATAAGTTGCCATACGAGCTCGCCACCGTGCTCCATCGTTGGACCAAAATTTTAGGGTTCTGTTCCGGTGGTGTCGTTTCGAGGTGCAGGGGTTCAACGGTGGAGGCTGCGACGACACGAAGAAGGACGTCGTTTGGTTTGCAAAGTGAAAGAAGTAGGGGCGGCGCAGTGAACGATGGAAGAGAAGGGTTCCTTTAAGACACGACGGTGCCCTCGGTGATACCCTGTCGTTTTTTAGGTTTCACTTCAGGGTTTTGTTTGAGGTTTTTGGTCATCATATGATTTAATTTAATCTTTAATTCACTCCGAAAAAAATTATTAAATGGGATTCGTGGATTTAATTTGTTAATGTAATGTATCAATTTTAATTTTTTTTATGAAGAGCTAAATTTTAGAATTATAAATTCAATTTTATATATTTTATATCTTTATCTTTTATTTTTAACTTTATATAAAACATATTTTTATTATGTATTAAAAAAATATTTATTTATATATAAAATTTATTATATATAATTTTAAATTGCTACTATCACTTAACGAAATTTCTTCAAAAAAATAAATAAATAAATGTCAAATAAGAAAGGAGTATTGAATTTAATTTCAAAAAATTACAATGAGTATGAATGTAATTTTCTTTAATTACTATTATTTTATAATATCACTCAAAAATATAATATTTTTAATTAATTTTATATTAATTTACTTGTAAAAAAAATGAAATATTAAACAAAATTTTACGACTCTTAAAAAAAAGAATTAATCACTTATATACTATCGGTATAAAATTTATTTACATTAATAATTAATTATATTTTTTAGTTGTGTCATGTCATTATAAGTCATTGTTAAATATAAATGTGTTTACAATAATATGACACAACTAAAATATTATATTATTGTTAAAAATAAATGTATTTACAATAACATAGCACAATTAATATATCATGTTATTGTTAAAAATAAATGTATTTACAGTAATATAATATAATTAAAAGATATAATTAAAAACTTTAAATAGGAAGCGATAATTATTACTACTACACTTGTCCAACGTATGTACGTTGTTTATTTATTCCTTACTTTTCTACTGATGTCTCCAAGTTCTTGTGGAGCAAGAAAAAATGAAAGATGCCCTGATGAAAGAAACACGCAGACGCAGAGAGGATTGAAAAGTAGCAGCACACTATTAGCTTGATTCGTAGTTCAGTCTGAGCTGGAGAAACGAGAATGGTGGTGCTTCCCGTGGTGAAGCTGGCAACACTCGCCCTCAAAACCGCCTGCAAACCCATCGCCAACAGGCTCAAGAAGGAGGCCGGTTACCACCCCAAGTTCCGCAATTTCATCATCGCCATCGCCCAGGTCCTTCCCTTCCCTTTCTCTCTCTTCTTTCTTCACCCTCGCGCTCGCACCGCTCACACGTGTGCTTCTGCTTCTGTGTCTCAGGCCAACCACAGGCTGACGACGAGAGTGCAGAGAAGGATTTACGGCCGTGACACTGGCGTTGCCATCCGCCCTCTCAACGAGGAGAGGGCTGTGCAAGCGGCGGCGGATTTGCTTGGAGAGCTCTTTGTGTTCTCGGTACTCATAACTTTATGCTATGCTTCTTACTACTCTTGTCATGAATTGCCTTCTACCTGTTTGTATGTTTTTTTTTTTTTTTGTTCGTTCCTGGAGTATCCACCGTTGATAACAGTGACTAATTTCCTGGCTAGTTTAGAGGCACCTTAAATGATGAGATAGTTAATCCCAAGATTTAACGCAATTGCATATACAAGACACGATTCGAACCCCTGACGTTGCTTAAGCGTGGATCAACCCCTACCGCTGAACCACACGCTTGGAATTCAAGTGTCATTAGTCTATATAGTAAAAATTAGTATATTTCGATATAAGTTAGAACTGATTCTCATGGATTTTTCTATGGAAAAAAAATAATTATTTTTAGTAGAGAAGTTCTCAAAATTTACTCTTAAGTTTGTATCTAAACAAATTGAAATTCATAAAATTTGGGTTTGAACTTAATTAACTTAATTATATAAAACCAATTCTGATTGAGACATGTTTGGATAAACGTTTCCAGAAATACTTTTAGGAGGAAAAAAATGAAATAAATTTTTTCATAAACTAAAATTAGCTTATGCATAAGTTAAAATAAGTTTTTGGAGAAACTAATATGAGAGAACTTTTACAAATTAGTATAAGCATAAGTTAATTTTATCTTATGGAGAAATTTATTTTTTTCTTTTCTATTTTTTTTTTTTTTAAGTGTTTATGAAAAAGTTTTTCCAAAACATGTTCTTGAATCATATTTTTAATCTATGTGGACCAAATGTTAGAATAGTGGATTAAGCCTAACTCAACCCTACAAAACCGGCTTGTAAGGTGAGGGTTGTTTTCCACTTATATACTATTCAATTGCCTAATCTCTAGTCGATGTGGGACTTGGGTTTTTCCCAATACACCCCCTCACGTCCAGCACTATCAGGCTTGGTACGTGGATAAATGGTGGGTGACCCTTTTTAATGATCTAGGATTGGCGGGACTTGGGTTTTTCTCAATACACCCCCTCACACCTGAGGCATGCATCAATGGTGAGTGGCCCATTTTTAAAGTGGATCTAAATGGCTCTGATACCATGGGAAATAGTGCTGGACGTGAGGGGGTGTATTGGGAAAAACCCAAGTCCCACATCGACTAGAGATTAGGCAATTGAATAGTATATAAGTGGAAAGCAACCCTCACCTTAAAAGCCGGTTTTGTAGGGTTGAGTTAGGCTTAATTCACTATTCTAACATGGTATCAGAGCCATTTAGATCCACTTTAAAAATGGGCCACCCACCATTGATGCATGCCTCACAGGCATGAGGGGGTGTATTGGGAAAAATCCAAGTCCCGCCAATCCTAGATCATTAAAAAGGGAGGGGGTGTATTGGGAAAAACCCAAGTCCCACATCGACTAGAGATTAGGCAATTGAATAGTATATAAGTGAAAAGCAACCCTCACCTTAAAAGCCGGTTTTGTAGGGTTGAGTTAGGCTTAATCCACTATTCTAACACCAAACACCACCCTTCAGGCTAGCTCCCAATGAGGTTGCATCTAAGGTAAGGTTGGCTAAGAGTAAAGGTCTGTTTGCGAAAACGTTCAGAGTCTTTTCAATGTCAATCCATAAAATATTTTCAGTCATGTTTGATTCATTGGAAAGTGTGTAACGAATGTGCAAATGCCTATACAAACACACTAAGACGGCTTTCCAGCACAATGTCATCATTGTGCTTGGTGGAATAATTATTTTGCCTTCATCTTGAGAAAATGACACGCATCTTAGTAACTAGGAGAGGTGTCATGATTCATGATCATTTTTTACGCTACTAGTGTGGTTGCAGTCGCAGTTTCGTTGCTTTTATTGATATTGCGAGATATTGTGGATAAATACAACCACGATTGGAGTTGTGTTGAAGTCACAAATGCTCAAAAACGTTGGTGTTGGTGTTGCAGTTGAAATTACGGTCGTGTACCATCTTTTGAAATTCACCTGTTTGGCCCCCATTTATCACCTGGATGTGACCATTTTTTTTCTAATGACTCTTAGTTGTGATTTTCACGAAATGAATGTGTTGTTGGATATAAAACCATTTATGTGCCTTCACTTAATTACTTAAGCTTTAGGGATACTTAGTTTATGACATGGTTTTAGGGTCCTTTTAATCGTGTTGTGTTGCGTACGATCCATGTTGTCATATTCTTCTAAGTGACAGTTAAATTTTTAGCAAAAGGTAACATAGCCCTGCGCATTGTCCAGACTTCAAGTCCAAAGGCTTTTGCATGTGAGGTTATGTTGGATAGAAAGCCAGTTAAGTGCCATCACCCAACAGATTAAACATTTGGAATAGTTGGTTCATGAGAATTGTAACTGCATTACAACTTGTCTTCCAACTAATTAGGTGGAGGCTGAAAAGTGTTTTATATCTCTAACTTGTGAATTCTTATATTTTATTTGAATAAGAATCATCTCGATCAATATTCAAGAACATTGAGAACCATTTGAATATGTGCAAATGGCAATTCTGTTCATGAAACTACCCAACTCTTTCGATCATTATTCTTTTCAGTTGTCCTTAGTTTATATACTACATATACTTATTTAGTTGTTTTTTTACAGGGAATGCAAATTGTGCAATTAATTATGTAACCATATATGGCAGGGAAAAGTTATCCTTCCTTAAATATATGCATATGGTATTGGGAACTGGACTAATAAATCCAGCCAGTGCAGAGACTCCTTAGATCAATTTTTTGTTGGGATCATCAATAATAAAAGGCCATGCTATTCATTGCACAGAAATCCTTTCTTATGAGCTTGCATCTTATTTACCTGTGCTATTAAATTGAGGTTATGCTAGGATGTTTTAAGAGGGAGTGTTTATGGAATTTTAAATAAGCTCCCATCAACTGTATAAGCTAATCTACAAACAGCTGTCTAAGCTCCTCTTGTGCATAGACTTTTCCAATGCCTAAGAGCTTTTCTTATCTTGTATAGGCTAGGTTCTCAGTGGACTTCCCTTGTCTAGCAAAAAAGGAAGAAAAAGATTTAAACCAGACCACAAGATTTAACATATATTATTTGAGGGTGTGGAAAAGTTTTCTACAATGTCTAGGCTTTATAATGTATTAACCAAGAAATATCTGAGTGGATGGTAACATTTAGGTTTAATGCCTACCATACTAACATATGCTTTGAACTTTTGATGACCTGTGTGAACTTGATTGACTATTTATCCCATTTAACTTCTTATTTAAACTGAATATTGTTCATATATGTGAGAACTTCCTATAGTTTGTAGCATTTCCAGTTCTTCTGCTTGTCAAATTATTCATATGATCTTTGGTTCATATGTTCAAATTCATTCTGTTTCCTTCTTGCTCACGATGAATAAATAGCATGCCAAGAGTTTTTCATCTCTACCATCTATCAAATTTCCTTCCATCATCGAATGCTCTTCCTAATAACTATATAAGAGTATTTGCATCTAAATTTATTTCCTTCTATTTAGGTTGCAGGAGCTGCCATCATCTTTGAGGTGCAAAGAAGTTCAAGATCAGAAGCTAGAAAGGAAGAACTACGTAAACAGGAGTTACAGGTTGTCTTTCTGCCTTTCTCTGGTGTGGGGATAAATTATGGAGGGATTTCATTGAAGCAAAGTTGGTCTTCTTGTAGTCCACTTATTTTCTCTAAATACTATGAATGTTGGAGGTTTTAAATTTGTCTTTTTCCCCTCTTCTGGGCTTAAGTTTTACTTACATAATTATTTTGGAGGGACCAAAAATATTCTAAATTTCAAGGATGTACTCACTTTTTTTTTGTTAATTTGCAGTCAATAAGCATGAGGAATGAAGAGTTGGCCAGAGAAATTCAACTTCTTGCACTGAAGATCGAAGAGTTGGAACAACATGCTAGAGGACGAGGACTACTTGGCACTCTTAACATAAGACACACTGAAGCCTCTGTAGATAGAAAATCCAATTGATTGTTGCAATTGTTAAGCATTGCTCACAGATTTTCATGAGCAAACCTTATCTCTTGGTTTGGCATGAAGCCTTGTGGCGGTAAAAGAGCTAAAACCAAATTTTTAGATGTGGTGAGGGGCTTTAAGGATTAGTCTTACATCCAACCTAAGATATAAAACAAAATTGTAAAACACATTCATGGCTGTGTTCTTTTAGAAAATTTCTGTTCCAAGGACAAATTCTGCCTGCTAACTCAGTTTCAAGTGACAAATTCAGCCTGCTAAATACAGTTTCAAGCCTTTGGAAAATCTACATTTGTTTCCTCCAAAGTGTTTTCTTTATTGTCAATCACTTGCTACTGTTCACATGGCTGTCTATTAATAACTCAAATTTATCTGTAGTTTGGAACAAGAGGGATAGCGTTTCCTCTTTAATATAATTCTTCAAACCAACTTCAAAATTTATTAGAAATTATAAAATGAGAAATATAAAATAAAAAAAATATGTTGTTCATGTAATTAAATTTAAACTAGATTACACTTTGAATTTCTTTATTTATTTTTAAGATTCAATTTGATCTTATTATTTTTTAATGATTTAATTTAGTTATTTAATTTTTAAAAAATATTGAATATTATCCTTTCGCACAAATTAACACTAATAATATTAATAAGATCAAATGGACAACATTGAATATCATTTGAAAATTAGAATACCAAATTAAATTATTTGAAAATAGTAAGATCAAATTGAATATTTTATAAATAAAGGAATTAAATTGATTAAATTTGTCTAATATTTTCTTGTCTAGCTAAATTTGAATTTTCTTTTACCTATTTAATAATTTATTTTATTAGATAACTCCTTTATTTTGTGAGGTTTTTTTTTTCAATTCTTAGTACTCAATTTGTTATCATTCATAATCTTGTTAAGGTAAGTAAAAGAAAATTCAAATTTATTTAGACAAAAAATGTTAGATAAATTTTTATTTAATTTGGTTCTATTACTTTTAAAATGTTCAATTTGATCTTATTTATAAAATATTCAATTTGGTTCTCCAATTTAAAAAAAATGGTCAATGTTATTCTTGTTTTTAATTTCATTAATTTTTTTAGTGCTATTTTGAATGAAAGGATGATATTGAATATATTTTAAAGATTAAACGAATAAATTGGGCATTATAAAAATAGGACTAAATTAAATTTTAAAAATAAATAAGAAGATTAAAAATATAATTTAACCCTAAATTTAACTTTTTTTAATTAAATAAATTTTAAAACATAATTTAAATAAAATAATCTAATAAAATATACATGATATTTATAGCATACATTATGTATATATGTTTTTTATTTAACAAGGTGGTATAACTTTTTTTTTTTCAATGGGTGAACTCTTAAAAAGGCAAAACAATATTTTCAATTACAACTCTATATTCAAGGTGAAATATTTAAAGAATACAAGTATATTCAATGTGTTTCATAAGATTATACAATTTACGCTTAATAGTAAGTATTGGATTTTGATACGTTCTCTAATAATGTAAGTGTCGATATATTTGTTGTTGAGCGTCATTTTATATTGTGTATGATGACAACACTTATAAAACACTCTCAAATCTCTAGGGTTGCACTAACTAGTAACTACTTTTGGTTTCCATATATTAATGTAGGTTATATTAATTATTTTATATTTAGTTAAAAATGTATTAAAGAAACCATTATAAAAACTAATTATGTTAAAAAAATTAGTCTTGTATGTTAAACACTAAGATCAAAGAATTTATGGTAAATTAACTTGATCAGTGACATTTCACATTGGTAGGTTAAGACTCCAACCAGATGTTACAAACTCAATTGTGATGAGATGATATAAGCAAATCATACACACTCTTGTGAAAAGTATTGATTGAGATCATCTTAACAAATTTGTTTTTGATTATTCTTGTAAGCTAGAGTTGTTCAAGCTAAATTATGAGTAATTTATTATGGTCTTTCAATAAAAAAAAAATAGAGACTTTATCAATTCTTATATATTAACTATAAATTTTATTTTGTGCAAAAGTGATTTTAAGAGTTTTTCTTTAATGAGAGGATTTGTAAGATCTTTATTTTTATTTTTATTTTATCTAATTCTATTTTTATTTATCATAAATATTTATAAATTCAATATTAATATTTTAAAATAAATTATCAATAAATAAAAATAATTTTTTTTATTATAATATAAATTATTTATCATAAATTTAAAATATAAAAATATTTATATATTAATTTTAAATATAATTTATATATTTAAATATGATATTTATTTATATAATATTTATTATTAATTTTAATTATATATAATAAACATATCTATATATTGCACAAAATAAAATACTATGAAAATTTTAATAGAGTCAAATAAAATTATTAATTGAAGGTTACAATCAGGATTAACTATACTTTTCTATTACTGATTTTGTGGTCCATGTGTGTTTTTTTTTTTTTTTCAATACTAATTTTAAGGTCCATATAGTTAGGAATCATCATAATGTTGATTGTATTCATTGATAGGTTGATTGACAGGTTCACGTGTTTTAAACTTTTAATCCTCATATTGGATTCATTTTCTGTTACCTGCTTATATATTTTTATATATTTTTTTGTTGAACGTTTAGTTCCTTACTTAAAAAAAAAAAATATATATATATATATATATATATATATATATATATATATATATATTGAAAGAATTTTTTTTAATAAAAGCTTTGTTATTCGACACAATGAGTCGAATTTTAATAAAGAGTTTCATAATATAAAGTTAAAAAAAAAGTCATCATGGATAATAACTTTTTATTATTTATTTATTTGCTCACTTATTTTAATTATTCACATATAGTTTCCGTTTTTTTGGAACATTATCGCTTTAATATTAATATATTATAGTATTTATATTTTAATAATTAATATTTATTAAATTTTTCTTTCAAATTTAATTTTATTACTTAATATATTTATTTAATTCTAATTATTTATTCAAAATCTTTAAAAACTTAATATGCAGATTATAAAAATTAAAAAACTAATGTCGTGTATAACACGTCTTTTAATTATCAAGTCATGTTTATACACCATTTTTGTATTTTAAAAAATATTATGTATAAATCGTAAAAGCATAAATCATTCAGAATTTTAAACAATAAATAATAATAATATTGTCTGTTTTTATTTTAGAGAAATTTAATTAAATGATGTAAATATCATTTAAATATATTTTTAATCATTTAAATTTAAGATAATTTTTTAAATTTTTTAAATTTAAAATTAATATTTTTAATTTCAGTAATTTTTAAAATTTTTGTTCTAATTTTTATATTTAAATTTTATTAAAAATTTTATCAAATATTAACACATAAAATAAAAATATCACATTAAACATAACTAATATTATATAATTATCTTAAAATATAACTTCTAAAATAAATTTTTTAATAATTATAGAATTAAAATAATAATCTTAAATTTTAAAAATTAAAAATAAATTTATCTTAAATTTAAGAGATTAAATTTATAAATTTTTATACAATTTTATCTCTTGTATTTTTGGAAAATTTTATAAAGACTTAAATATGTTTTTAGTCTTTTAAATTTAAGGTAAATCTATTTTTGGTCTCTCAAATTTAAAATTATTATTTTTAGTCCTTGTAATTTTAAAAAATCTTATTTTAATCTTTATATTCAAATTTTGTTAAGAAATTTATCAAACATTATTGCATAAAATCTACTTATTAGTATCTCTATTAGTAAAAATATCACATTAAATCCAGTTGATATTGTATTACTGTCTTAATAAGTCACTTTCAAATATATTATTGGTGACCTAAGGGACTAAAATAAAATTTTTAAAAATTACAGAGACTAAAAATAACAATTTTAAATTTGAGAGACCAAAAATAAATTTATCTTAAATTTGAGGGACTAAAAACATCTTTAAAACTTTTATAGACTTACTCGTTTTTTAAATTTTGAGAAAAAAATTGCCTCATTTAGAAAGAAAGAAAAAAAAAAAAAATCTTTGACGTGCCAAAATTCTTGCGTCTGATTTAAGTCTCCAACGTGCACAAAATCTCCACATCATTGATACCAATAATAACTCAAAACAATATATATATATATATATATATAAAATAAAAAATTGCACAATTCAAGTAGAGATACTCACAATTTAAGGGCTTTGGTTTCAACACTTTGCTTCTCTTTCGTCTTGTGCTGATCCCAACGGAGGCGTGAACCCTGATTACACTTCTCTTTTTTACGTGGTGGTTTTGACCCCATTGCTCATTCTCTCCAATTCAAGGCTAAAGGTAAACTATCCATCAAGCTAATTTCGCTTTAAATTCAAGGTAGACGTACAAAGGCCCAAACTTGGTCAACTGGGGTGCTGCTTTTTCATTTGGGTACATCCATCAATGTTGAAATTTTGATGGGTCTCTGTTTTTTTTTTTGTTGGAATGTCAATGCCTGTTTCATGTGGATTGTGGTTGATCACTGCCATGCATCATGTTAATCCCGGTTTTTGTTACAATTTATTTTTTTTAAAAGAATTTTCTGTTATGCTGTTGATTAATTGTGCTCATGAGTGCTGTACATTGGTTATTTTGTGATATTAGGTCAAGAAAGGTATGATGAGAGAAAGTGCTAAGGGCAAGTGTGGATCTTCTTCTCTTCAATCCATGAAGGAGAAGGAAAAACACTTGGTGGATAAAATTCAAGGGATTTTCAACAACATTCAGTGTGCAAGAAAGGAGAGCAGGGGTAATGATATTGTGATCTTTGAGGAGCAGATGCATCAGTTGCTCCGCGAGTGGAAAGCGGAACTGGAGTCTCCAGCCACTTCCTTAGCTGTATGGTTTTTAATTTTTAGTTACAGTCTGTTTAGATGCAAGCTGAATAGAACTTTTGAGAGCTTCTCCATTTTTCAGTAAAGAAGCTCGCAAAAGCTCTGCAAAGCTTGGATCCCAACAGGCTCGTAGTTGATTGTAATATCCGTGCCTTCTTTGTTTATCTCATTGAAGATTTGGATGTTTGTTGTAATATATGCTGGCATTGGCACTCTATAGGATGGAAGCTTTGATTCCTTTACCAGCGAACTTGCTCAACTGTTGCAAGTGATTGAAGAGAAAGATGATGCAACTAGTCCATTAACAAAACTTGGGCCATTGAAGACTGAGCTCCCTACAAATAATATTAGCGACAACAATTTTCAGTTTTTTCAGGAGGTAAGTTTCTTGCACTGGTGTGCCGGGGAGTCTTTTTTTATATTTGTGGTTTGTTGCCTGGCCCGGTCCACAGAACTTTGCCTGTATTATTTTCATTTGTTGTGCTTCTTGTTTGTAAGCTTTTGATATAATTTTTTACTGTTAAAGATGAAAATATGATATATAGTATGTAATTGTTAACCTATTAATGTTTTTGCTAAATGACACCAACCACATGGAAAAAATTGTGAGGCCAGGTTATCAGGTGGAGCTTCCTTTTGCTGTGTATGAATTTTAGAGTATTAAATTCAAAGGATGATATGTTTTAACTCCTGATTTATTTATATCCTACCAACACTGGACATGATTCATTACTTTTATCAAAAGCATTAACTTAGTATAGTTTGAGTGTTTTTTCTTGGTGGTTGATGGTATCATGTTAAACAAAGAATATCAACCAGAAGTTTGTAAATTATAAAGTATAGCATAAGGGAAGACTACTGATGCCAGTCAGCCAGTGTGGTGTGTGATCTTTTAGTTTGTCGTGTTGGCTAATCATTTTTAACCTTTTTGTTTATTTGGGGATTGAACATGTTCCAACACCATACCCCTACCCAAATTGTATCACTTGAGTTATGCCCAAGTCATCTGGTTACTTGATGTGAGTTGTTGAAAATTTTAGGCCAACCATGCATCCTTGTTCTAATTTTCCTTTCCAGGTTGATTCCAACTTGATAAAATTAATTGGTTGAGGAAAAATTGCGAAAATGGTACTCTTTAGAACATATCTATTAGGGAATAATTAACCACTTAACTTGTTCAGAGCAGTGTTCTTAGATAGCTGCTATAGCGCTTTTGCATTGCATAACTTCTTGGATTCGCGATTGAATTGTGACTCTGTTCATTATTGGGGCCATTCTGGATGTCATGGTTGTGGCATGTATCCTGCATCCTCTTGTAATTTCTAACAGGTCTACATCCTATTGAACAGTGAGTTAATATTATGTTAATATTTATGCATTTTATTTTATTTGCTTGCAACTTCTCTTTTTGTAGATATATAATTGATACATATCATATATTTCAACCGCAATGTGATTTCCGCAATTTGGCTAGAATGCTGTCCGCTATATGATATGGCAGATTATTAGCTTTCTGCCATTTTCTGTGATTTGCATTTGATAACACTGGTTCAGTGTTGTTAATATTAATATACATCCAGTTGTTGACTTGATTGAACACACATGAGTGGTTTATTGTTCCCAAAACACATAATTTTACAATGATTTACTTTTCTGAAGAAAAAAGATCTTAACCACTGCACAATGCATGAAGAAATAGAATATGTATTAGCAGAAAGTTTTAACCTCTTTAATCATATATTTTTGCTGCACTGATTAATCTTTTATTTCTTCAATTTTTATTAAAGAGATAACAATTGCCATTTGGTATCTTGCAGAAGCATTTTGATGATAACCAACCACTAGATCATACTTTTGAAGGCTCTGGTTCAGCTCTCTTCAACAATGCTTTTAATAACTCAGACATGGCCCAGTTGGATTATCATCCATTCAGTTTACATCAAGATATGAATGACAACCCAGTAGGTCACCACTCTGATTCGATTGGTCAGCTGGATTTATATCAGGGCCTCAGTCACAACACAGAAATGAAAAACTCAGAATCAACTCAATTTACTTTAGAAGGTTTTGATTGTAGCCAGTTCTTTGGAGCTGATGACACTGTGCAGCATGGAGAGAATGTTATACCCAACATTCTTCCTAATATCTGCCCTCCAGCTTCTGCTTTTTTAGCCCCAAAATGTGCCTTATGGGACTGTTTCAGACCTGCTAAAGGGGTAGAATGGTGCCAGAACTACTGTAGTAGTTGCCATGAGCTTTTGGCAAATAACGAGGGTCTTCCTGGCATGACTCCAATTTTACGACCTGGGGGCATTGGCGTAAAAGATGGTCCTTTGTTTGCTGCTGTTCTTGCTAAGACACAGGGTAAGGAAGTTGGCATCCCTAGTTGTGAAGGCGCTGCTTCAACTAAGTCTCCCTGGAATGCTCCAGGTGAGTACACAAGGAGTTTATTACTTTTGTGGTATCTTGCTAAAGCTTCGCATGTTCTAGCAACAAGCTTGTCTATTGATTGTGTTGTAGAAGAAATTGTTCTATCCGTGCTTGTCACTGTTCATCTTTTGTTGTTTTGGTTTTAATTGTTAGCTTTTTTCTGTTGCAGAGTTCTTTGATCTTTCTTTTCTCGAGGGTGAAACTGTTAGGGAGTGGCTCTTCTTTGACAAGCCTAGAAGGGCGTTTGAAAGTGGAAATAGAAAACAAAGATCACTTCCGGACTACAGTGGACGTGGTTGGCATGAATCAAGGAAGCAGGTGATGAAGGAACATGGGGGGCAAAAGAGGTCCTATTACATGGATCCCCAGCCTCTTAGTTATCTTGAGTGGCACTTGTATGAGTACGAGATCAACAACCATGACGGTTGTGCATTATACAGACTAGAACTAAAGCTTGTGGATAAAAAGAAAAGTCCTAAAGGAAAAGTGACCAGGGAATCTCTTACTGATTTACAGAACAAAATGGGACAGCTTACTGCTGCTGTTGTATCACCAGATGATGGACAACCAGTCAAGGGAAAAACTAAGGCCGAGTTTGAAAATGATGGGTCTCCTGAAAAGTAAATTAACACTCCGTTGGGTCAATTTTACCGTATGACTGACCAACTTGTACATATTTGAGAATGGATCATAGCATGTGGAAGTTTCTGACTTTCCTTAAACAAGGTAAAATGCTAATAGAATTTTCTTGTGGTAGAAGGTGCTCATAGTCTTGTGCGAATTTATCGTTATTCTACTTTTGGATATTGGCATTATTTGAAGTCTACTCATAAGAAACAGAGTAAAAGTTAGATCTTTTCTGTCAGCATACTTACTGATGGATCAGTGGGAGGTTCCTTTGTTGGCTATCACCGAAATTTCTAGCATATTCTTAAAATTTAGCAGCGTTTATTTTATTGTACATGTTTTCTAATGGTGGCATTAGTTTTAACTTGTATTACTAGTACAACTGCTGCAATTCCATGGAAAATGCAAAATACAATTTCTGAAAAAATAGATATAATATGCATGCACTTTGCCTTCTGTTGAATGAGACATCACTATTAGTTTTTAATGCATGTATGGTTTTAAGTTTGTAATTTTCCAAACCATGGTTTGGGCAAAAGCTTGTCCAAGTGCACTTTACATGCAACTCCTGTGGAATTACTATTTTGAAGGACAACGTGGTCACTGAGAGAATGATCTTTATATTTTCTTTGTCTGTCTGTTTTGCCCATTTTTCTTTCTCTCTATTATTGACCTTTGCCCTTTTATTTGTCTTCGTTATTGTGAATCACAAATCAACTATCCAAAAACACCAGTGCATGTTTACAACCTCATTAGGGGAGCATGCTTAGATAAATAATCCTACTTCCTCAATTTCAAGTTGATTGGCCTTTTAACATTCAATTTTTTTTTTCTTCATATTGATTAACCTTAAAAAAAATACTATTTCGTGGATTAATTATTTTTCTTTATCTGTATGAAAAAATCTTACATGTCTATCAATATGAAATGGAGGTAGGATAATATTATTGTTCATACATAAGCAAACGTGAATAGAATGACTATTTGAGTTTGTATTCTTTTTGGTACAAGTTGACTAATGCTTAGTCTTTATATGGCTTGGTCATCCTTACGAACAGAGGTTTGTGTGGCACTGACATGTTAATATGAGTATTCAGATGAGATGTTAATTTTTCTGCAAAAAAGTAGTCTAATTATTTATAGAAAAGTTGTGTCTTGGTATAACTTTTTAATATTTTGCAAACAATTAATTGAAAAAGTAATGTGTTTAATATTCAAAAACAAATAATGTATTAAATAACTTTTTTAGTTAGCGAGTAGGAATATTAATAAAAATAAAATTACGTTGAAGGATTTAGAAATTTTCAATTACTTAAGAAAGATTATTTTTATTAATCAGCTGCTGTGGAGTTTTTCTCTATATATTTTATGAAGGATTTAGTAGCAAGTGGACATCTTACGAAAAATTTCTCTTAAAATATAGAATTTTAAATTCTTAAAAAAAAAGTTAAGAATTATTTAATCTCTCTTCTCCTATCTTTTACATTTTCTTTTGCCTCTTCTCTCTTCCATCTCTCATACCCTATTTTCTATTTGTCTCCCCTCCTCCCCCTCTCTCTCTCTTTTTTTTTTCTTCCTTCCTTAGGCTAGTCATCCTCATGTCTCAAACTCATATAAATATAACTCATCTTAAGCAATAAAGGTGGTAAGAGGGAGAAAAGATAAGAAAAGAATGTGAAAAAGAAGCAATAAGATGTGTGTCACAATCGTGACTCACCAGTCACAATCGTGACTCACCAGTCACAATCGTGACTCTAGTCACACTCATGATGCATTAATTACAGTTGTGACCTGCTAGTCACACTTGTGACTGGATCGATATTTCTAAAAAGGTTCTAGGACAAAACATATCACACTCGTGACTTTTCAATCACACCTGTGATACAATCCAACAGATACGAACTTTGATTATTTGGGCCTTGTGTCTCATCTCATCACCATATTTCACCATAAGTGACCACCCAATTAATATAATTAAAGATTAAAAGTCTAAAATCACTCTATTAAGCCATCAATTTTTCAAGTCTAATATTAATTTCATATTTTCACATGTTTATCTCAATTATCCCATATTAGTTCAATATGTTCATTCCTTAGGGTTCCCACAAGAACCCGTGAGCAATCCAAGATACACGAGATTAATAAATTACAAACAATTAAATATACATATATTGGCAACATCAATTAGAATATCGAAGAATCATATAGGAAGTAGAAACACAAATTAGGAAGTAGAAACACAAATTAAGTCTAAGTTTAAGATTTCACCTTCATACACCGCATTCAACAAAAAAGAGAATGATGTCAATCCCATTACCTAACATATATCTCACACCTAGAGCAAGATTACTTACTATCCCTTACCTTGATGAACACTATAGACGAACATAAATCTTCGAGGTAATCGTCTTCATGATCTCCAGATAGTTCTTCAAAGTATGGAAATGTAAGAAAGAAAAAGTGAGAAGTGTAAAATATAAAACTGATGTAGCTCTTTTGAAAACTTCCTAACTCATGTTTAATCTTTAGTTAGTCTAATAATCATGATTATGCTTCCCTTCCTTTAAAACATTTAAAACTTATAAATAATATATAAAATAAACATGTTTCTCCCAAAATAATTATAAATAAAATAACACTTTTTTTTTCTTCCAAATATTTATTATAACAAAATATCATAAAAATATATATTTCTCCAATAAATACTATACAAAACAATTTTGCAAACACTTATTATTTAATTAAAACACTCATAATAACTAAAAGTATCTAAAATATTTTATAAAAATAATTTAATTTATTAAAACTTTTTTTAATAATTTAGAAAATTTGGGGTGTTATAGTTTGAATTTAAAAGGTTGAATATTTTTTTTGAAAAAAAGTTATTGAACTATGTAGTTTTAAGCAGAAAAAATATGTAAGAGACTATTCTATACCTTTTATATATATATATATATACATATATATATATATATATATATATTGTTTTACAAGTAATAAGAAATGTTTGAATCTTAAAAGGTTGAAAGTTTTTTTTTTTTTAAAAGTGTGCTCAAATTATATAGTTTTGAGTAAGAAATTAAAATATCTAAGAAACTATTTTACCTTTAATAATTAATAATATATAAATATAGATATAAAATAACATATTCGTATTGTGACAACTATTTTTAATAAAATTGTGAGACAGGTACAAAAATTTTATTAGTAAATTTTTTAATTCTTTATTATCATTGAACGGAGATAAAAATAACCATTATTTCATTATTATATTTATTTAAGAAATTAATCATAATAATTATCCCATACATCGTTTCTAAATTTTAATTTGAATGTATAATTAAATTAAAATAATTGTCATTTAACTATTACATGCATTTAATATATTAATTACATTACTTATAATATTTCAGTTTTTCTATGAAAAAGATTATTATGTACTGAATTGATGTAATTCAATTAATTAACTGCTAATTAATTTATTTTACAATCAATAAGAAACATTTGAATTTTCAAAGGTAGAAAAGTGAAAGAAAAAGAAAAGTGAACCCAAAATATACATTTTTGAGTGGAAAAAAAATCTAGAATATTATTATAGAGACACGGGTTAAATAAATTTTTAATTCCTTAACATTTTATTAAGAATTCATTTTTTAATTTTTTTTAAAATATTTTGTTATTTATTAATCCTCCATTAATTTTCTATCATATAAATTAGTTATTTAGATTAAATTTCTTATTTTAAATGATGACTCATATAATTACAACAAAAATTATTATATAATTATATATCTATTAAGTAATCATGTGAAATGAACCATAATTTAACCTTTTATTTTCCTGGCTATTCATTCATTTCTCTTCACATCATCCACGATATCATTGTCCACATTTATCATCATGCCTCTAAATGATGGGATTGGCTGTGGCTCATTTAGAGAAAAAAAAAAAAAAAACTAAAGTGTCTTGAATTGTAAATATATGGTTTATAAAGGTCGAAGAAAACTATTTCATTTTTTTCAAAAAAATAAAATAATAATTTCAATGAGTTTAATCCAGTTATTTTGATCTTGAATTTCAAGACGCGGCATTTTGTGTTCTCCTTGGTTTGATCTTCAAACTCGTAGACTAGTTTTAAACTTGTGTTATTGGCATTTTGGGATCTTCTCCCGTCCTAACAGGTTTCCTACAAAGTATTATAGCTAAGCAAATAGAATAAAATAAAATAAAATAAAGTGTAATGGGTACGAAAAGATAGAATAAATTCTTTTACATTATGAATTAATTAAAAATTCTATTTGGTATGTGTTAGCACAAAATGAGGTAACTCGAGAATGCTCGAAACTTGAGGGCACTCGAAATCGTGGATGATCGGAAAACAGTAAAAAGAAGCTCAAGAAACATACAAAGTACAAGAAGAATCAGGAGACACTCGAATACATCTTTCGCGAAGTACTCGAAATCCTTGAAACTGCTACTCATGAAAATGTTTCACAGCTTCGCAACCTCTCAAAGTACAAGAAGAATCGGCAGACACACGAATACATCTTTCGCGAACCACTCGAAATCCCAGGAACCCGGCCATTCATGAGCATGTTTCGCAACCTCTTGAAATGAAGGACTTAGGGGAGACACGATTAGAGAAAGGTCGAAGTAAATCGAAGGGATAAGTATCAGACTGCAGAGTGGTTTGGGAGGTTATAAACGGTTCTGGAAGTTATTAGAAGACGTGCATCAATGACCCACGATATGGAAGTTTAAAACGGTTATACATTCGTGGCACGTCAGATACAGTTATTATGACCCCTCAAATCTCTATGAATTAATGAGTCATGCTCATGGAAAAGGGTCGGAAATCGCATTACTCACGAAACCTTACAAGCATTCTCCGCCTGCGCATATGGCTCATGTGTACGAGACGGTTGAGTACGATTTCTTGACCACCTTTTCTTTTTCCTTTTTAGCGTAGCATAGCGTAGCATAGTTTAGTGTAGTGTAGTTCTCTGAATACTTATTATTATCCTTACACATTGTAATTCTGTTATCACTGAATGAAGGATATGTTTTCTGCAATCAATATATATGTTATTTATTCGATCTATATTAACGTTCATATGCATGAAATCGATTATATGATAGTTATCAATGAAAGCATAGATATTCTGGTATGTTAAACAAGTTTTAAGCAACACCCTAAATAATCAACTCTGCATGCTGGAATATTGCAAAAGCTCGTTATGTTACACACGCCTAAATTGAAATCGTACTAATTCGAATAAAAAGGATCTACAAACAAAAATCACCAAAAACAGTATGACTTTTAAAAAAATTATTATTATCAAAACCAACAAACATTATATATATATATGGTAATTTATAATTAAATGACAGTGTAAAAATACCTTACATTATCAATATATATCATTTTTAAAAAACATTATTATAAAATATTAATATTTAAATTATTCTTTTGGTCTTTTGAGTTATGAGATGATTTATTAAGGTTTTATAACTAAATAAATATAATATTGTGCTCTCAATAATCTATTTTATAACGTTTATTTATGATCTGATTTAAATAATTTTTATTTTGAAAATTAATTTCAACTTTATAACCAACGCACATATTTGAAAAAGATTATAACATTTTGATATAATTTAATATTTTATGTAACATTGACTATAACTTTATATAAGATAGATAATATATTAACTAATATTTAATAAAAATTTAAGTTAAATTGTAATATTGATCCTTATTTTCATCTCTCTTTATCATCTATACTTATTATAAAGAGGATTTATTTTGATAATCACTCATTTGGTCTCCACTTTTAAGATCGGTTATTTTTTACTTTTAAGATCGGTTAAAGAATCGATTTGAAAAGAGACGATCTTAAAAACTAAACTTTTAAGATCGATTATGAAATAACCGATCTTAAAAGTATCAGGTTTAATTTTAATACAATTATTAATGTAACAACCCTCATATTTGACCTCTCAAGGATGCTATTTCACGACACTTCACTTTTCAACGTGTTTTATCCTTACTGCATATTTTCTAGGAAACTTCCCAGAAGGTCACTCATCCCTATATTATTTCAAGTCAAACACGCTTAATTGTGGAGTTCTGATTAAATAAGTTACCAAAAAAATAAATGCATGTTGTCAATATAAGTAATACAAATTAATTCATTTAAGTTATCCTCAACTATACAATTTCCTATTTATACTATTTTTGGACCCCTCTCATTTTGGTGTGTCCAGACCGCTAAAAAATATATAATAATTATATTACCAATAATAATTATTATATTATATTTAATTAATCTTATTTATATATATATATATATATACTTACTTGTAGAATTAACAATCTACTTATTTCTATTTAAAATTAATATTATGATACAATTTAAATTATTTATTATAAATTTAAAAGTTTAAATAATAACATATATTTTAAAATGATAAGGGTTATAATAACACCGATATAACTTTTACTAAGTATTACACCGCTCAATAACTTTATATTAAATGTGAATTTTGTAAATTCAACCGTTAGATTGAAAGTTCATATCTATATGTTTATATCAAATTTTGTTAAAATTAAACAACAACTTGAAGGTAATCAAAGTGTTCATATTTTAGTATATTTTGAAATGTATATATTACGTCAATTTTATTTTATAAAAATGAAGTATCAAATCATCTTGAATTAATATAAAATTATATATATATGAGCTAAGAGTAAAAAACTTTCAATCTAACGGTTGAATTTATAAAATTCACATTTAATATAAAGTTATTGAGCGGTGTAATACTTAGTAAAAGTTACACCGGTGTTATTATAACGCTTCTCTTTTAAAATATTATTTTTATAAATTAAATTTTAACATTTTTAAATAAATCATTAATTAACTTAATATATTTATTCATCTTAAAATATGACTAAGGGAGATGCATGCGAAGAAGAATGACTAAGGGAGAGCGTTGCATTTTTTAAATAATTACAGTACTTTTAAGATCGATTAAATTTTAACCGATCTTAAAAATACTTTTAAGATCGGTTCTTCTATGACCAATCTTAAAAGTTATATCTGATACAACTTTTAAGATCGAGTATTAAAAGAACCGATCTTGTATACCACTTTTAAGATCGGTTCTTTTGTAACTGATCTTAAAAGTTATGTCAGACATACCTTTTAAGATCGGTCATAAAATAACCGATCTTAAAAGTATTTTTAAGATCAGTTAAAATTTAACCGATCTTAAAAATGTTCACATTATTTACAAAATTGTCATCGCGTCACTATTAAGATCGGTCACCTTTTAACCGATCTTAAAACCCCAATTTTAAAACTAATTTTTACACTAGTATATAACTAAATAAATATAATATTTCGCTCTCAATAATCTATTTTATAACGTTGTTTATTTATGATATGATTTAAATAATTTTTATTTTAAAAATTAATTTCAACTTTTGTTATTATTACAGGTCTCATCCACAGTACACAGTACTTTATAACCAACGCACATATTTGAAAAAGATTATAATATTTTGATATAATTTAATATTTTATTGTAACGTTGCCTATAACTTTATATAAGATAGATAATATATTAACTAATATTGTAGCGTAGTAAGTTTCAGAAGGTTCAAAGCTTAGTGTGAGCAATTTAGTAGTCTAGAACGAGTCGTTCCAAACTACTAAATAGGCCTATAAATCTTAGACTGGAATGGGCTGTTCCAAAATGGTCATTGTGAGTTAAATTCAACTCCAAAACGGGTCGTTCTGGTTTAAGAATGAGTCGTTCTAGACGTGCTAGAAGGGGCCGTTCTAGACATGCTAGAATAGGCCGTTCTGGTTTCGGAACGGGTCGTTCTGCATGTGAATTTTACACATGATGAAAGAGTCCAGAACGGGCCGTTCCGGATTTGAAACGGGTCGTTCTGGCCACTTTAGACTTTTATAAATAGGACTTGTGTGCAGTTGAGGAGAAAGAGAGGTTTTAGAGAGAAGTTCTATAAAGAAGGACTCTAGACTAGAAAGCTTATTTTTGGAGGATTGAAGTTTAAGAGTCATGTTTTGGAGGATATTTCTTCTTCTTCTCCTCCTTCTTCTACTTCTCAGATTCTTGACTTTTAGAGCCAATCTTCAGGTAAGGGAAGCTAGATTGTATGTTGTTTGGTTATATGTGAATTTAGGAACTCATATGAAGTAAGAATGTTGAGAATCATTGATTGATTTGAGGACTTTCTCATTTTTCGGGGTTTTTGATGATTTTGATGCATGGTTGATTTCATGTTGAATTTGAGGTTATTTTTGAGTTGTATGGAGTTGTATAATTACATTGAGATGTATGATGAGTAGAAAGTGAAATGAAGATATATGCATGTTGAATATAGTGTTGTAAACTAAATGAGTACTTGTACCAAATAGAAATGTGTTGAATATGTGATATGTTGTTAAAGTTGCTATATGTTATGTGTGGACATTTATATGTTGTGAAATATGATGAGATGATATAGTTGAAAGTTGTGAAGTGCATGATGATAATATTGTGAGTTGTGAGAAGCATGATGTGAAGTGTGTAGATGTGTTGAGATTTATATAGATGTTATTAGTAGATTGTATTGTTAAGTTGTTAGAGGAAATTTGTATGTTGCTATAAAGTTGTATGTTGTGCCATGTGTTGAAAAGATATTACTTTATGATGATTGAGTTGTAAATTATGAGTTGAGTTGACTGTGTTGTTTAAAGTTGAAATGAGTCGATCATTGAGCTGATGAGATGATAACCATGTTGTTTAAGTTGAAAGTTGATTGAGATGATGAGTTGAAAAGTTGTATGTTGTTTAATTTGTTGAGTTGAGTTGTACTGTTGAGTTGTAAGTTGATTAAGCTGTGATGATGAGTTGTTGATCACTAGGACTAGAGGAGATGTTTTTGAAGTTGCTCATCCCATTGTGTGGATTGAGATAGTTGTGGTGCTCTGAGAGCCTAATTTGTTGAAAACCCTCCTTAGGAAGTTGTTTCTTGGAGTGGACGTTGTGTTGTTCTCCTCTAAGACTTAGTTGATCCCGTGTGTGGGTAAGGTCGAGGCACACGTGTACAAAGAGACCAAGGTATAGGGACCAGGTCGAGCTATACCGATTACAAGCGGCCAATTTGAGTAAAGTACGAAGTCGGGAACTTAATTCCTAACCGAGTATCGGAGGGTTGTAGTATTTGGAGGATAGTCGATAGGTTAATCCCATAAGTGGCTTAGTTGAGCTAGCTAATGCCGTAGTAGGCCTAAACCCAGTTGTTCTATCCTGATATAGTAATATACTTCCTTGTTTAAGTGGTGAAGTCTGAGAAACCGTTATCGTGTTGTGGATAGGTATCCAAATTTGTTGTTTACCTAGCAAGCCCAAAAAGGTTCTGTGTTGTCGGTTCGGTAGGACCTAGTCACTTAGACTGCTCACCCATGTTGTAGGAGATCTCTAAGTTGAAATGTGTGACGACGCATAAGTTGTTGATGAGTTGATTTGTTATTGATACGAGTTGTATATATGTTGTTGTGTTGTTAAGCTGTGATTGTGTTGTATGTTGACCCTGTTGAGGATGATGGTAGTGTTGTTATGTTGTAAGTTGTTTTTAAACATGTGTTGTTGAGATATGTGTAATATATGTGTTGGTTGTTGTTATGATGAACATGGTAACTATTTCAAATGGTTTGTACAATAGTTGTGTTGAAGTATTGATCAGTGTTGATATGTTGAATATAAGTTGAAATGATGTTAAGATGTATAGTATATGTGTTGTTTGTCTTTTGTGTTGGATGTGAAGATGATTATATAGTTTTTGTGTTTCATATTTAATTTTTATGAGTTGTTTATTGTCTCTAGCTTACCATTGCATGTTTCCATGTGGTTTGAACTACGATGATCATACATTGTATGGGAGCAGGGCAGGGATAGACTAAGAGATAGCTGCTAAAGGCCACAGAAGGTGCCTAGAGATGAATTTTTTTTTTGTAGGCTACCTTATAGTAGCATATTTTGTTGTATATAACTGGTTGCTGTTGGTTGCTTGATTAACAACTTGTGTTGTAAATATTTTATTATACTATTTTAGTATATATATTCTAATAGTGTGTAGTGTTGTTTCGTAGTGTGACAATCACGGCGAGTCGTTACAAATATTTAATAAAATTTAAGTTAAATTGTACTATTAACCCTTATTTTCATCTCTCTTTATCATCTATACCTATTATAAAGAGGATATATTTTGATAATCATCCATTTGGTCTCCACTTTTTAATGGACTATTATATCTCTTAAAATATAAAATAAAAATCTTCATATATTCTTTTTAAATAACTATCTTTTTAATATTTGTTTTATGTATAACTATTAGAGGCACGAAGTACCTCGACTCCTCTAATTGTTATAAAATAAATATCAGAATTAATATCTACTTAATATCAAGTTATGTTTAATATAAATTTTTTAGTAGTTAACTAATGAACATTTAATGAAAGAATTAAAATTATACATTTCATTAAAATTAAATAAATACAAAATATGGATTGAATATTATAGAAGGACAAAATAAAATTTAGCATGTAAATTCTAATTGCCCTAAAAACTTATAAGATTTAGTTACATAAAATAAAAAATTTATCTGGTTCATTTTTGAAAATAAAATATTAGTTACATGTTAAGATGAGTCTCTAATGAAAAATTTACCGGTGATCAATAAGTGAATAAAGGTGGGACCTATCACTTATGTCAATTTGCCTTATATCATCCATCACCCCATTCCTAGGTTGGTAATTATGCTATAATTTTTTTTAATTTTTATTTATAGGAATCAAATTCAATATCAAATAAACTGCTTAATTAACTAAATATTAATTAGCCTCTTTTGATTGCTTACACTACGAATCAAAATCTAAATATCAAAAGCAATTAATTATATATTATTTTTAAGCAACCACATATTCAGGTTAGTACGCATAATCACGACCACAATAAAACCAAAATCATCACAACAATGTTGGATAATCTTAAATTTCTAGAGATATCCGAGATATCCGAGATATCCGAGATATTCGAGATATCCAAGATATCCGGGATATCCGATTTAGTTATCTGGAATTATTTGATTTTGAGTTATTTTGTTTCAGATTAGATAAGATAGTTTTTTGGTAAGTTTTGATTTGATAAGATATTTTATTATCTTCTTGTTAATTCAGTACGTTGTACAATGGCTATTTAAAGGCCATCTCTTATTCAATAAAAATTACAGTGAGTTGCTACGATCACCCACAATTTTAGTGTTACTCGTCTCTCTTAGTTTTTTCTACAAATTGGTATCAGAGCTATATGCTCTGAGTGCCGAGTGTGAGAGGAAAACAGTGTGCGCCTGTGAAGGGGGAAGAAAGAAGAAAGAGAGAGTAATGGCAAAGGTTGTGAATGGAATGACCGTACCACAACTGTCAAAGAAAACCAATTATGATAATTGGTGTTTACAAATGAAGACCCTGTTGGGTTCCCAAAGTCTATGGGACATAGTGGAGAAGGGGTTCCAAGAACCCGAGGAGGACGAAGACCAATCTGTGGCTCAGATTGCCACATTGGAAAAGACACGAGTGAAGGACAAATCGGCTTTGTATTTTTTGTACAATGCCGTGGATGAGTCAGGTTTCGAGAAGATTGCAAACGCTGCATCTTCAAAGGAAGCATGGAAGATCTTAGAGGTTGCGCACAGAGGTAACCACCGTGTCAGACAGATCCGACTTCAAACTCTCCGAGGAGAGTTTGAGAGTTTGAAGATGGAGGATAAGGAACAAGTATCCGAGTACATAACTCGGGTGGAGAAGGTGGCTAACCAACTAGGAAGGAATGGGGAGCCAATGCCAGCAAGTAGAATTGTGGAGAAAATCTTGAGATCATTAACAGATGATTTCGAGAGTATTGCATGCGTAATTGAGGAGTCAAAGGACTTGTCAGTTCTCTCAGTGGAAGAGCTCGCTGGGTCACTCGAAGCCCACGAACAAAGGAGGAGGAAGATGAAGAATACTCTTGATCAAGCATTACAGGCGCAACTTGATTTGAATGAAACTCGGAACACTCAGGGCCGAAGATCAGGAGGACAAGGACGAGGTGATCATGGAGGACGAGGCAAAGGACGAGGTGATCATGGAGGTGATCAAGGACGAGGTCGAGGACGAGGTGACCATGGAGGTGGACAAGGACGAGGTGATCGTAGCCAAGGAAGTCAGCCAAGGTCCGAGGTGGAATGTTATAAGTGTGGCAAACTCGGCCACTACGCAAAGGAATGCAGATCGGCAAATTGCTACAACTGTGGCAAATACGGTCACATAGCAAAGTATTGCCGAGCTAAAAGCCGAAGTGAAGAAAAAGGGAAGAATCTTCTCACAGAAGAAGAGGACGAGGAAGCAGGAATTTTGATGATGACGCAGAGCTCGGAGACCAAGCTACGTCCGAGTTGTGCCTCCGAGGTCCAGCTAAACTTGAGTTGCGTCGAGAGATCAACAATTGAGCCTCCAAGCTCATATGAGAAGTCAGAAGCCGAGCTTGATTCGAGTTGCCTAAACAACTCGATCTGGTATTTGGACACTGGAGCGAGCAATCATATGTGTGGAGAAGAAAGTTTCTTCAATGAACTCATCAAGGTAAAGGCTGGATTCGTGTCATTTGGGGATGATTCCAAGGTGGCGGTAAAAGGGCGTGGAACCATCAAGTTTATACAGAAGGATGGACGAGTTGGAGAAATAAGGAATGTCTACTACGTTCCCGAGCTTAAGAATAACATCTTAAGCATGGGGCAGATGATGGAGAAAGGAAACTCGGTTCTGATGAAGGATCGAGTGCTTTATTTGAAGGACAAGCATGATCGTTTAATAGCCCGAGTGGAGATGAAAAAGAATCGGATGTATAAACTGGAGATGAACATCATTCAAAATAAGTGCTTAAAGCTAGACGTGAAGGATGAAGCAATGATGAGGCATTCTCGTTTTGGGCATTTAAACATTGGAGGTTTGACCGAGCTATCAAAGAAGGAGTTGGTGCATGGACTACGTGGTGTTGGGTATTCAAGAACAAGTTTTCCGAGCTCGTCCGAGTACAAAGCAAAGGAGCAAGACATCTACAACTCCACTAACGAGTTACATGTAGTATGTCTATTGACAGGCACAGAAGATATAAAGTTTGAAGAAGCGGTACTTGATGAGAGATGGAAGAAAGCAATGGATGAGGAGATCAGATCAATTGAGAAGAGTGAGACGTGGAAGCTGACAGATTTACCCACAGGAGCTCGGCCAATTGGTTTGAAGTGGGTATACAAAAAGAAGACAAATGCAAATGGCGAAGTAGAGCGCTACAAAGCTCGTCTTGTGGCGAGGGGTTATAAACAGCAGAAAGGCATTGATTATGATGAAGTTTTTGCACCCGTGACAAGGATGGAAACGATTCGATTATTACTGTCCTTAGCAGCTCAGCATGGATGGAAGATACAACAAATGGACGTGAAGTCAGCATTCTTGAATGGGGTGTTGGAGGAAGAAGTCTACGTGGAGCAACCTCTAGGGTACATGAGGAGAGGTGAAGAGAAGAAGGTACTGAAGCTCAAAAAGGCTTTGTACGGTTTGAAGCAAGCTCCTCGAGCATGGAATGAGAGAATAGACACCTATTTCAAGAGAAATGGTTATGAACAATGTCCGTATGAGCATGCTCTCTATTTAAAGAAGTACAAAGAAGATATATTGTTCATTGCTCTATACGTGGATGACTTGATATTCATGGGAAGCAAAGCTGAGCTGGTTGAGGAATTTAAAGAAGTAATGAAGAGGGAGTTTGAGATGACCGACTTGGGCATCATGAAGTACTTTCTGGGCTTAGAGGTAGACCAAAGAACAACAGGTATTTTTGTGTCCCAAAAGAGGTATGCCGAGGAGATTTTGAGCAAGGCAAAAATGCTGAGTTGCAATCCAGTTTCTACTCCCATGGAACCTAGAACGAAGTTATCTAAAAATGAAGAAGCTGAAAAAGTTGATGCAAGCAGGTACCGAAGCCTAATCGGAAGTCTAAGGTATTTGACAAGTACAAGACCCGATCTGATGCTTAGTGTGGGAATTGCAAGCCGCTTTATGGAGGATCCGAGGCATTCACATTGGAAAGCATTGAAGAGGATACTAAGGTATGTGAAGGGGACGATGTCACTTGGACTGTATTTCACTAAGTCGGACAACTACCAACTTATTGGATACTCGGACAGTGATTGGTGTGGAGATGTGGATGATCGGAAAAGCACAGCTGGGTACGTATTCTTCATGGGAAACTCGGCTTTCACTTGGCTATCAAAGAAACAACCAATCGTAGCTCTTTCAACGTGTGAAGCCGAGTATGTAGCAGCATCTTGGAGTGTCCAACATGCAGTTTGGCTTAGAAACTTGCTATGCAAGCTGGAGATTATGAAAGCTGAGAAAGTGTTGATCCGAGTAGACAACAGGTCGGCAATCGAGCTAGCCAAGAATCCAATCAATCACGAAAGAAGCAAGCACATCGACGTCCGATTTCATTTCATCAGGGAAAAGGTGAAAGAAGGAAGCGTGGAGCTCGAACACGTAGGAAGTAAAGAGCAGGTAGCTGATATCTTTACAAAACCATTGCCGACAACAACATTTAAGAAGTTAAGGAAGTTACTCGGAATGAAAGAAGAAGGAGAAATTTAAGATTATGGGGGAGTTTTGTTGGATAATCTTAAATTTCTAGAGATATCCGAGATATCCGAGATATCCGAGATATTCGAGATATCCAAGATATCCGGGATATCCGATTTAGTTATCTGGAATTATTTGATTTTGAGTTATTTTGTTTCAGATTAGATAAGATAGTTTTTTGGTAAGTTTTGATTTGATAAGATATTTTATTATCTTCTTGTTAATTCAGTACGTTGTACAATGGCTATTTAAAGGCCATCTCTTATTCAATAAAAATTACAGTGAGTTACTACGATCACCCACAATTTTAGTGTTACTCGTCTCTCTTAGTTTTTTCTACAAACAAGTATTATAGTACCCCTCGTAGCCCTCAAACAGTTTCCACCAAGAAATAGAAAACCACAACCGAAGGATTTCCGTGATTCTAGCATCTCCGTGACTCTAGGATCTGCGTGACTCTCTCTGTTTACCATCTCCATCTCCCTTTGCAATTTTCTCTTCACTTTCTCATTCGAATTCGCCATGGAATCGCGTCCTCTGCACATAGCAATGTACCCATGGTTGGCCATGGGTCACCAAACCGCGTTCCTCCACCTCTGCAACAAGCTAGCCAAAAGGGGTCACAGAATCTCCTTCATCACCCCCTCAAAGGCACAAGCCAAGTTAGAACCCTTCAACCTTCACCCAAACCTTATCACCTTTGTTCCCATCACTGTTTCCCACGTTGAAGGGCTTCCCCATGATGCACAAACCACCGCAGATGTCTCATACCCTCTTCATACCCACATCATGACAGCCATGGACTTAACACAACACGACCTAGAAACCCTCCTTAGTGATCTCAAACCCCATCTTGTCTTCTACGACTTCACACACTGGATGCCAAAGCTAGCCAAGAGTTTAGGCATCAAAGGTGTGCACTATTGCACTGCTAGCTCTGTCATGGTGGGTTACACTCTCCCACCTGTGAGATACTATCATGGGACACAACTTTCTGAGAGTGACCTCATGGAACCCCCCGAAGGGTACCCTGATTCCTCCATCAAGCTTTTCTCACACGAGGCACGTGCCTTTGCTGGGAAGAGAAAGGAAACGTTTGGGAGTGATGTTCTTTTCTATGATCGCCAGTTCATTGCTATGAATGAGGCTGATGTGTTGGCTTACAGGACTTGTAGGGAAGTTGAAGGGCCTTATCTTGATTACATTGGGAAGCAGTTCAACAAGCCTGTGCTTTGCACTGGTCCCGTTATTCTGGACCCACCAACTTCTCAATTGGAGGAGAAGTTTGAGACGTGGCTTGGAGGGTTTGAGGCTGGCTCAGTGGTTTATTGCTGCTTTGGGAGTGAGTGCACTTTGAGGCCAAACCAGTTTCATGAGTTGTTGTTAGGGCTTGAGATTACCAACAAGCCTTTTTTGGCTGCTTTGAAGGCCCCACTAGGGTTTGAGACAGTGGAGGAGGCAATGCCTGAGGGGTTTCAAGAGAGGGTTGAAGGGAGAGGGTTTGTGTGGGGAGGGTGGGTTCTGCAGCAGCTGATTCTGGCACACCCTTCTGTGGGGTGCTTCATTACTCATTGTGGATCAGGGTCACTGTCTGAGGCATTGGTGAATAAGTGCCAGCTTGTGTTGTTGCCTAATGTTGGGGACCAGATTCTGAATGCAAGGATGATGGGGAACAACTTGGAGGTTGGTGTGGAAGTGGAGAAAGATGAGGAGGGGGTGTACTGCAAGGAGAGTGTGTGCAAAGCTGTGAGCATTGTGATGGATGATGAGAATGAAATTAGCAAGAAAGTTAGGGAAAATCATAGTAGGCTCAGGGATTTACTGCTTGACAAGGATTTGGAGTCCTCTTATGTTGACAACTTCTGCATGAAGCTTCAAGAGATTGTTGAGGGAGGTGGTTTGACTTGTACCAGTGATAGTTGTTGAGTTTGATGATATATCGTACATGATTTACATAAATTGCAGTGGCTGTAAAAAGCTTCAATTTACATTGAAGAAGATAAGTGGTGGTAGTCTTTTGTGAAACTGTGCAATTAATATAGCATTGAACTAGTAAACTTTCAGCTTTTGGGTTATAATAAATATTGTGTACTATTTGTGTTGGTTATAAATAATTGTTACTTCAAACTTCCAATCTGGCTATGCCAAAGAATGCAGGAATTGGCACGTTCAAACACAAACAAGGAATAGATCACTCGAATGGGCAAAGTGAAGTAAATTAGTAAATAGAATGCTTAGATATACCCAAATTTCAATTTAATTTTTATATTTTTATTTTAATATAGAAAGAAGCATTATGCAGTTCAAAAGTTAAATGTGTAGAAAATATTGATTATAGACTACATACCTTTTTCATAATGCTCAGAAATTATTTATATATAAATAAAAATAATTATTTTAATAATAATTTTTAGAAATTATTGTTCAACGAATGTATTTCTAATTATTTTTTTTCGTTGAGAATATTTTTAGAGATTTGTTCCCACCTTTTATCTCTTTTAATATATATATAAATTCAAATTAAATTTTAATATTTTAAAAATAAAATGAAAATAACTTGGTAGCATTATATAAATTATTTATCATCAATAAAAAAATATGATTTATATAATAAAATTATTTAATTACTACCAATTTAAATTATAATATAATTTATATATTCAAAATTATTATTTATTATAAATTTTTGTTATATAATTAAAATACAAAATTATCTTGTACATACTCAAATACTGCTAAATCAATATATATCCACATTTTGCATGAGCTAATGTTGATACACTTAGTGGTGTGTGTGGCTTTGCAACAAAGAAGAAATGAACGGTCTTTACGGTAATTGGCGCGTCCAAACAAAATTAGGAACTCGAATGGATAAAATTATGTAAATTCGTAAATAGAATGTATAGATCAATAACTATATTTCCATTTAATTTTTATATTTCATTTAAATATAGAAAGAAGGCATATGAATGGTCAAGATTAGTAGTTCAACAATCAATACAATTTTACAAATTTTGTCGGCTAATTTTTTTTTTATTTAAAGGATATTATTTTGGTGTATATTGTGATTAAGGAGTTTGGATGCCCTTTGTGTATATAATTGATGGGATGATGCCACATGGAAAAATAATTTTTTGAACATTGGATTTTTTTATTTTGTCACCTAATTTTTAAATTTTTTAAATTTTATTATATCATTAATTAATTGTTTAACATCAATAATTGATCATTGATATAATATATTAATAATTAATATGTCATTTGACTTTTAAAATGACAAATTATATCACATCATCATTTATCTCACTTTTTTTTTTTATAATTAAATAGTTTTATTTAAGAAACAAGAAACGAGAATACAAGAAAACTTTCACCATTATAAATTACAAAAAACTTGAAAAATAATGGTATGATTCATTAAGCCAATTTACTAACGAAATGCTCCCATGACTCATTCCTGCTGTCAACCACTTCCATGCTCTATATTTAGCAGATTCAATTACTTCAAGTGCATCACACACTCTATTATTGAAAACCATTTTATTTTGGTGTAGCCACAAACTCCACACAGTTGCAACCCAAATAGTCACAACAACACGAACAGGTTTTTTTCCAACAACAAAGCCACTCATAGTCAGCAATTGGCCCTCCACAGAACCTGATAAACATGACGAAAAACCCAACCATCAACACAATGAATACCAAACTGAGCTAGCAACATTACAATATAGAAACAAGTGTGTCACATCCTCCTCCATGTTATACAAAACACATAATCCTCATGAATAAGCAACACTCCCCACCGCACTAAAGCTTGACGCGCAGGCAATGAACAGAGTAATAATTGCCAAGAAAAAATCATACTCTTACGCGGTGCCTTGGTTTTCCATACACACTGCAATGCCAACATTACAACCTCATCCACCACAACACCTATATTATAGAAAGAGTACACAAATTAAATCATATGTTGATCGCACTATGAATGCTTTCGATGAGTCACACTTCCATAACCACAAATCCTCCATGTGCACCTTAGGTTGGACAAGCTCAATCATCACCTGTAGTTCATGAGCAAGATCAATTTCCCTTTGCAATAATAAAGGTTGACGCCAAACCAAGGCCCAATTCCACGATGACCCATCAAAGCTTCCATTTTCAGCAATCAACGATTCATTATTCATTGCTAAAGAGAACAAACGAGGGAACACATCCGCAAGAATTTCATCACCCAACCATTTATCTATCCAAAATCGAATCGTTCTACCATCACCAAGAATACGACTTAAATTTGACGACAACCAAAAGCCCGCTTGATGACACACCACCGCCAAATCCCTCCACCAAATTGATGCTTTCGGATCCACCACCACCGAGGTAAGCAAAAAGGAAAATGAACCATACCTTGCTCTTACAACTTGGACCCACAAAGATTTAGAATGTGTAAGACCACGCCACACCCATTTCCCCAAAAGACTCCAATTAAACCATTCAATGTTTTTTACCCCCAATCCACCTTTCTCAGTAGGTCTACACACTCTATCCCACTTTACCCAACATATTTTTGAAGATTCCTTCACACCACTCTACAAAAAATGGCGTTAAATTTTCACCACATCCTTTATAACACCAGTAGGCATTTTCCAAAACGATAAGTAATGTAAAGGAAGACTGTTCAAAACCGCATTAAGAAGTGTTATTGCCAATTGAAATATACCTTTGTTTCCATGACGCTAACTTGTTGCTAAGCACCTCTAAAAGCTTCCCCCATGCACTATGCTCTCGTGGATTATCTCCAACATATAAGCCTAAATATCGAAATGGCAATGACCCAACCTTACAATTTAAAAAATTTGCAGTTGTATCTAAATACACGTCCTCAACATTTACCCCCATCAAGCAACTCTTATGGTAGTTTACCTTCATTCTAGAAATAAGCTCAAAGCTTCTCAGGATGGCTTTAAGCATTCATAAATTATCGATATGTCACATTAATAATTAATTAATAAGATTAGATGATTAATTAATAATATGACCAACCAAGTAAATTTTTAAAAGTTAAATGACAAAATATGTAATTTTAAAAATTATATAACAAAATTCACAAAATCATTAAATATGTGTCAAAATTTACAAAATCCTAAGCCACAAAACAAGGTGTAATATTAAATTAAAACTAAATGTATAAAAAATCTTGATCCATAGACTACACACATTTTCTTAATGCAAGCCAGGAACAATACATTCTATATTTTAAATATTAATTATATCAATTATCTCCGGATTTTGCATAGAATTAAACATATACATCATTATAAATATATTTTACAATCTAATTAATTACATGTGTTCGAATAACACGCGTTAAATATAAAAAAGTTCAGATATATAACAATCTCAAGACTATGGATCCCAGAGAACTAGTAATTATCTATTGTCTTATGTTTTATGTTATTTTGTTTAGTGAAGTGTGTAAGATCTTGAAAGTCTACGTAATTAATGTGTGTTTTTATCCTTTGATGAATGAAAGATTATTGTTTTCTTCTGATATCTGAGTTTAACCAACATGTTCCTACATTTGAAATATTTATTTGGTCAAATACAATGTATTGTGGAACGTGGATTTAGGGAGAAAGACTTGCATGTAGAAGATACTTTTTTGATTAATAAATAAAATTAGAGGTATTAAAAACCTTTAGGAAAACTAGTAAAAGCTAAAATATGTCAAACCGAATAAAAAATTCGATTGACTTGAAATTTTCATGTCATGCTTCACAAAAAAATTCGCAACTTGATGAGCTTCACGGAGAACATGGGTTCATAAGACATAGAAGTCATATTAATAAAATGGCTAGAACATGGTATATTGTTTATGAATTGTGTAATGCATAATAGTATGGTCTTGTTTACTAGCTTTTCTACAATATAGTTAAAGAAAAACGAAACATGATAAAGGAATTTAATTAATCAAGAAAAATGTGTGACACTCAATAACATTTTTTTTTCTAATATTTTTTTTATTAGTAATTGAAAATCACAAATTTTAATAGAATTTATCTTAGAAAGTCATTAAATGAGATGTAATACCCACAAAATTTAATATTTTCAATAGATTTAAGACAACAATAAATACAATATTAGAGAGAATGTTGCTAATATTGCTCAATTAACCAAAGATTCCAAGTTCTTTTGTTTTACTAGATATATTTAGGTCTTTACATCTAAAGAACGGACCATGGTTAAAGAAAAAAAAAGTTTTTTGGTAAGTAAGTTATACTAATTGTCGTTCCTCAGGTTAGTTGGGTTGTAAGCCTTTGTTCAACATTCTTTTTTGTTTGTGTTTCTTTTATTAAGGTTTCAATAAATTGAGATTCTTTATTATTGTTTCATTGATTACAAGTTTTTAACTTGTCTCTCTCTTCTTCTTTTTTTCTTTTTTTCTTTTTTTCTCTTTTCTAGTTTCAATTTGAAATCATCATTTAAAAAAAAAAAAAAAAAGTAGGTGTAAAATTGACCTCCATTTATATAACAATGTCTGTAAGATGGTTTAAGAATCAGGTGGCAACATTGACTAAGTTCATCAATGGTCACATCACCAATTAACAGTGTTGGATTAACTATGGGAACTAAAAACACTAATTCTAAAATAATAATAAAAATCAATTTAATTGCATCTTTTTATATTCATGCTTTATAATTTTGCGACTTTTGTGACTTAATTTTAAAAATCACACGTTTTATCATCAAATTTTTTAAAATTTTATATATTTTTATTACTTTTTTAGTTAACTCTTTAACATTATTAATTAATTAATTATTAGAAAAGTTAATTATTAATGTAACACATTAATTATTTATGTAAATTAATAACATGTCATACAGATAATCATGTAACATAATATGTTATGTCAATAATTAAACATATTACATTAATAATTAATATGTCATGACAACAGTTAATTAAAGATATCATAAGTCAATTCATAAAGTAGAAAAATATACAAAATTTTAAAACTTGAATAGCACAATGTACAAAATTAAAAGTTAGGTGGAAAAATTAATAAAATCATAAAACATAAGTGACAAAAGGAGCAATTGAACTTGAAGAATAAAAAAAAAAAACTTAATGATGTGTTTGGTTACAAGGAAAGAAATGTGTGAAAAATTGAGCGGGAAGAAATAGAGAAGGAAGAAATAAGTAAGTAAAAATAAGTAAAAATAAATAAATAAATAAATTGTATGTTTGATTTAAGAGAAATATAGCAGAAATAGAAAATAAATAAGTAACAAATAGGATATATAAAAAAGAAAAGAGAGAAATAAATAAATAAGTAAGTAAGTAAAAAATATAAGAGAGAGAGAGAAATAGATAAATAAAAAAATTTAAAATTAATTTTTGATTAATTTTTATTTTAATCAATTAAATCAAAAAATTATACAAGTAAATAAATAATTCTAAAATAAAATTCTTTTATACTAAAATTTAAGTAAAACAATAAGTAAATAAATTTAAAGTATATAAATAATTTAAAAAATCGTATAAAAGCTTTGAATTTCAATTGATTAACGAAAATATATAATCAGTAATTTTGAAGCGAAAATTACTCGATTAAAACTTTCATTCAATGAATTAAATAATTTATTTTAGCATATTCAGTATAGAAAAAATATTGGCTAAAATACTAATTTGGTCCCTTATAATAATTGTTTGTTTCAATTTAGTCCTACTTTTATTTTTGGTTTCAATTTGGTCCCAAACTAATTAATTGGTTTCAATTTGGTCCCTTAAAAATTAATTGGTTTCAATTTGGGACTTCCGTCCAAATTATTTAAACGGAGTTAACTTTTGCCCACGTGGATGCCACGTAAATGCATACGTGGATACCACGTGGATGCCACGTGGATGACAATTTTTTTTTTAAAAATACCTGGACCCAGAACGTCCCGTTCTGAAACCGGAACGGGTCGTTCTGGTTTAATTTTTTGTGTATTAATTTTGCATTCAGAACGGCCCGTTCCAAATGCAAAATTAACACACAAAAAATGAAACCAGAACGGCCCGTTCCGGTTTCAGAACGGGCCGTTCTGGTTTTAACTTTTTTTTTTTAAATATAAAATATTAATAATTTTACAAAATATATATTATTAATTATATTTTAATTATGTTGTTATATCTAATAAAATAAATATTTTAATAAAAATAAGTAATTTTAAAATTTTTACCATAAAAAAATATTTTTCAAAATTATTATATTTTTTAATAAAATTAATAAAGAATATCATAACAATACGATTTTAGTTTCTCCCATTAAAAATTAATAATTTTAATATATATATATATATATATATATATATATATATATATATATATATATATATATATGTTGCGAAAAAATATAATGTATATTTCTCTGATTTGGGAAAAATACAAAAGTGGTATACATAGAATACAAGAGAATAAATCTGCACACTAATCTATCCCTAAAAATCTGGGAAATAGTTCTCCTTATAAATGTTGTATAATTAAAGGAGAGGAAATAAAATTGATCTTATTAACATTAAATCTTTATAAATCATAATTGAATATTCTGATTGATATATGCTGATTTCCAACAGATTCTGATTGATATGTACTGATATCCAACATATATAATGTTTTAAAATTAAACAATTATTTATCTATTCAAATTAACATATGTTATAATTTTTGATATTATATCAATAATATTATTAATATATTTATAGATAAACTAATATACTTTTACAAAAATATAAGTATATTAATTAGAAATATATATCTGATCTTATATATTTATATTTTTGTAAAAATATATTAATATATATTAATATATATTTATCAAATTATTAGTTTATTTATAAATATAGGAAAAATATTATTGATATTAATTTATTAATAATATTAAAATATTAATAATATATAAATTTTATTTATTTAGTAATAATAAATATATATCATTTGATACATTACAAAAAATTATAATATATGTTAATTTAAATAAGCAAACAATTATATAGTTTTAAAACATTATATATATATATATATATATATATATATATATATATTAAAATTTTAAAATTATTAAATTTTTAATAACAAAGACTAAAATTGTACAATCATGATATTTGAGAGATTAAAATTATTCAATTAAAAATGGTGAGACTAAAATTACACAACTATAATCTTTTAAAGACTGAAATTACTCAATAAAACCTTAGGGATAAAAATTGCATAATTATCAAAAATACAATGGAGGCACTATTCTCAGTTTTGGAACGGCCCATTCTGATTACAGAACGGCGCGTTCTGAATCCAGAACAACCAGAACGGGCCGTTCTTATTTCAGAACGGTCCGTTCTGATGTACTTTTGGTGTGTTAATTTTGCACCTGGCACGGGCCGTTCCGGAAGCAAAACTAACACACAAAAAGTGCAACCAGAACGGCCCGTTCCGGTTTCAGAACGGGCCGTTCTGGGTCCAGGTGTTTTAAAAAAAATTGGCATCCATGTGGCATCCACGTATGCATCTACGTGGCATCCACGTGGCTAAAAGTTAACTCCGTTTAAATAATTTAGACGGAAGTCCCACATTGAAACCAATTAATTAATTTGGGACTAAATTGAAACCAATTAATTAGTTTGGGACTAAATTGAAACTAAAAATTAAAATAGAACTAAATTGAAACAAACAATTAATATAAGGACCAAATTAGTATTTTAGCCAAAAATATTTAATCGATTGAGAGACACATTTTAATCGAATCCAGACATTCTAATGTACCCATTATAATGTATAATAAATGAAACTGCTCAATTTAGTGTATATATAATTTTTTAATGATTTTATCTTTAAATTTTTAATTAATAAAAAATAATATTAAAAATTAATTATTCTTACAAAAATAAGATTTAAATTCAAAACCTTTAAATTTAAAAATCAAATGTAATGTGAATTAATATATCAAACATTAAAAATTTTTAAACTAATTTATAAAATATAGATATTAGTAATGGATTTTAGAGTTGTTTTTGTTTTCTTTTTCTTTTTAAATATGTAAACATTTGATTTAAAATTATTTGATTTGTAATATTTTTATCTTTTAATTTCAATATTTTTAAAAAAAATTATATATATATATATATATATATATATATATATATATATATATATATATATATATATATATATATATACGAGGAGGATTATAATAACACCGGTGTAACTTTTACTAAGTATTACACTGCTCAATAACTTTATATTAAACGTGAATTTTGTAAATTTAACCATTAGATTGAAAGTTCTTTACTCCTCTATATATATGATCTAAAAGTAAAGAACTTTCAATCTAACCATTGAATTTTTAAAATTCATATTTAATATAAAATTATTAAACAGTGTAATACTTAGTAATAATTATTTTGATATTGTTTAAACTCTCCTCTCTCTCTCTCTCTATATATATATATATTTGTGTGTGTTTATGAAATAGTTTGAATTCAGTAAAGATATTTTTTATGTATTATGAATCATGATAAATTAAGAATTTTCACACTTATGTATAAATTATAAGAAATAAATTGAATAAAAATTTTATAAATCTCTCTTTACTTTAGCAAATAAAATTTTACTATATTTTTTTCCAAAGTTATTTCAATTTCTATAAAACAATCCAAAACACTTGGACTAACATTTGGTGAGAAGAAAGAATAAGTTCATTATTTAAATTATCAATTTGTCAATAATATATCACTTAGTATAAATAAGAAAAAAATAAACGTAAAAAAAAAATCCATACTTTACATAATTTTTTATTAATTTAAAAAAATTGATTGTACCATAACATTCCAACGTATAAAAGTCGCGTAGTAACTCCCATGTTCACTTCTCATTTTGGCAGTTATTTGTGAAGAAATAAAAGTGTAAAACTTCCCCCTTTTTATTTCTTCGTTCACACATTTCCGATGCACCAAACTATTGACATCTTTTATTTCTTCGTCATTTCGCTCCTCTCTTCTCTTTTTCATTGATATTTTGGTGATACCAAACAGAGGGTATGAATCTAAAACCAAAAACACATATAAAAAGAGAGACTAAACCTGTTTAAACCTCCATTTCCCTCTATTTTTGTTCTCCCTATTTCTTTCTTTTCTATATCTTGAGAGTTAGTTCACAAAGACCACGTCAACAATGACAGACCAAATTGACAAATTCAAATCCGTGTATGACAAGAATAAAAGAATTCAAGCATTTAAAGGTATTTTAATAACAAAAACTTAAAGGCACTTACATGCAAGGAAACTATTACATGGTACAGAAATTTATTTATGAAAATCAATACGAATGACCAAGCCTTGATTTTCATCTAACTCCCAACTTTTATTTTGTTCTTTAACTGATTATTTACCCAGTACTATGTAACCACGACCTTTCGTGATTAGATTCGTGCAAATTTTTTTGCACTGTTTAGTAATATTCTACATAGTGTAACAAAAATATTATTCATACATGCTTACCACCACCCCATAACCCGATCGTGTGTAAAAAACTGCATACGCTAAAGTTGAGAAGAAGACCAGGAATTTGAATCGATCCAATTATACGCGATTGGGCTCAAGAAAGCATCGGGAATACCAAAGGAACTGACCAAGGCAAGTGCATGCGGGCGAAGTTCAGCACAGAGTTTTGGCACTTCTTTCCTCACTGCAGAAGCATTCTCTGTTGACAAGTATCCATATCGAAGAAAGGAAGCATCTTCATCCACACATATCACAGCATACATCGATCTCAACAGTCCCAAGACATCCTACAGAGTGGATCAAATCAAAGTAATCAATAAATAGACCTGTGTCACATATAATTGAACAAGAAAGAAAAGACACTAAAGCATGAGAAATGTTGACAACACTATCTAAGAGTCTTTTGGATAAACCTTTCTAAAAACACTTTTAAGAGAGAGAAATAGAAAGGAAAAATAAATTAAGTTTCTCCAAAAGCTAATTTGTAAAAGTTCTTTCATTAGCTTCTTCAAAATTTTATTTTTAACTTATGTATAAGTTAGTTTTAACTTATGGAGAAACTTGTATAAACATGTCCTAGCACACTTTATTAAAGGCTCAAGGCTGAAATTAAGTTAAAAAAACAAAATTTTGAGAGTATTCTAATTTAATGAGCTCCATTTATTATTTTGTAGTTTCTAATAAATTTTGATAATAGCCAAAAAAGTATGTTAGCAAGGATACACTAGAATATTTTACTAGAGTGTGAAGGGGTATATTAGAGAGTACTCTCTGGTTCTTTACATAAAAAGCACATATCTAATTTATCAAAACCAATAAAAGTAGTTAAGATGGTTAGTTTTCATTAATAATATCATAAAATTAAATTTCATTCCAAAAATATCATTTGAATTAATGAGTTTAAATAGTGGTAGCATTAAATGACACTATCTAATTCAAGAGATAAATTTTTTCACTAATAAGTGCAACTTGTATTGTTAATGCATCTATTTTTATATGAGGGTATAAAAGAAAATTTGTAATTAATACATCTTAAAGTAAATACTTGTTTCTTACAATTTAGACAAAAATAAGATACCCATTTGTTTCTTATTTAAAGGATCCGAGGGAGTATATTACAAGCACTCCCCTGTAACAGGAATATTAGGCAAGCTAATAATTTACCTTCAATGAACCAGCTGGTAAAGTTGACTCTGCCTCCATGAACGTTTTTAATATTGCTCGTTCTGAGAAAGCTCTGCCCAAGTCTTGTGCGAGCTGATAACTCTGGAAGACAAAAGAGTTTCAAACTGTAAGACAGTGAAAAGATGGAAGGAAAAAAAAAAGAACAAAACCTGGTAGAATCCTCACTAAAATGAAGGTAGACTCTTTGCTTTCTCCAAGAGATTGACGTTCTAAAACCTCTTCAGCAAAACGTCTCAATAGGTCTCGCTCTCTTAGGTGGAACAGATCAATCTGTTTAAGTGAGAGGTAAGAAACAAATAGAAGCCTCTACATGGCTTTTCCAAATATCGACAGGTATAAAATCAAATGATTACCTGAAATTCACTGCTCCTAATGGTGGAACTAGTTAACTGGGATGGGATAATAGGAAAAGGTTTGTTCATGTGTTCTAATCCCAAACCACTGAATGGCTTATTTTTCTTCTGACATGCTACGTATTCTGCAAAGAGTGCCTTGCTAATCTGAAGTGAAATGAAGAACCCGTGAACACCCATTCGTATTGAATAAAATTGAGAGAACAGATGCCTAAATTTGGCATTAATTATTTCATGCTACTTCAAGTGTTCAAGCAATCAGGTTAACTATGCAACTAAAAATATATAAAACATAATCTTTATAATTAATGTTATATTTCATCAAATATCTCTATTAACACGTAAGAACAGATTTTGTCTCTAACTCAAAAAAAGGGCAACTCAATGCATGAGGCTCCCACTACGCAGGGTCTAGGGAGGGTAGATGTACAGTCTTAACAATGTTTCTAGTATTTGAACTTGTCACCTGAAGGTCAAAAGGTAAAAAGCATAACAATGTACCGAAGCTCACCCTCATCGTGTCTAACAAAATGATTCATATAAGTGTGACAAAGCAGTGAAAGTATACATTAAGTCATTAACTGGTACTTTTTTGCTGAAATTTCAATTAATAAACAATAAAAGTGATACTGATCAAGATTCTAACACTTGAACACAAACTCAAATACTGTATTTAGAAATCAATCAACCCAAAAGTCTTTTGATGAAGGTCCAAAGTGGATTTTATCTTCCAATAATTATTTCATAAAGTTTGAAGCATTCAAGCTTAAAGCCCCAGCTTGTATCCTTAGTTGGAATCCATATAACTATTACTTATTATCACTACCGCTTAACAGTCAAATGTAAATAAACTAAAACAGCTTGTTAGGAACCAATTATGGCTTTGCAATCAGCTCATCATGTCTCCTAGGTTTGAATTTAAAAATGTTGTGCTTAATTATTATTATTATAATTTCATGTTCAATGGAATACTCATTTTACCTGCTGCATCAGAACATTGTTGTCCCCCTCAAATGTCGATTGCACATCAAATTCACCCATGAATTGACCGACACGATTTTCAGATTTAATTCCTTGTCCTCCACAGGCTTCACGACATTCCTATTTCATGCATTAATAGAACCTTAGTGAAGCCAATGGCATATTATCTATCAAACCCAAGTATAATGATAGCAATACATACCTGGAGAGTATGCATATTATTCCAAGTTAAAGTAGCCTTGTAAGCACTAGAAATAATATGAATTGTCTTGTTTGACTCAGGCGTTCTATTGACATACATCATTTTGAGCTCATTTGCAGCAAAACTCATTGCATATCTGTAGATAAGAGTGATGGAATGAGCATAAAAGGTACTAATCTTGGTCCATTTAAATCCACTAAACTTGGATAGTCACTTTTTATTAAATCACTATATAGTTACTCAAAACTGAGAACATATATGAGTCACATGGATGTGTTTGTGTCTCACTTCTCGTGAGTGGATGATGCATGTTGCATCTAAATTAAATGCTTTATTCTGGAATATATATGGGGAAATAACCTCTGAATGTATATAAAACATAATTAATCCTGTAATATTCAGAATATTTTTAACGATTCTTAGCATTTTGGTGAGAAAAGAAAAAGGCATCTTAAATTGAGGAATGTGTACTAAAGTGGCCTCAGCAAATCCTGTAATCAGAGGACTTACACCTTTGCTAGTAAAGGTAACAGACGCCGTTGATGAGTAGGGTAATCAAGCAGTAAAACTTCAGGCCCATTTGGTGTAATGGAGAATGCCTGCCTTGTCAATGCATATCTTATGGCAATGGCCAAGCTAATCTAAGCAAATAAATGGCATGATAAGGTAAGATGTCAAATTTGGTACGAGTTTGTTAAATATACACAGAAAAAAAAAAAAACAGATATGCGATCAAATCCACAAACATAGATGGTGTCACTACCTTGGATATGTAAACAGCACTGACACAAATAGTAACACGACCACTGGTCAATGGAGCCAAGAACGCGGCAAACCTCTGGAGCAAGAATGACATACAACAAAAGATATGTGAACAAGATTTCTAATGGGAATAAAGAGCACAAGGAGACCTAAGAGTATATCATCTCTCCGAAAAAGCAAACCACCTGATCTGCATTTTTTATTGCACTCAGATATTCACCACTTGGTGAAACATCAGCCACTGAATTCAACAAATTCTCTCTGGGTATCCTCACATTATCAAACCTGGAGACAGGTGTCCAGAACTTGAGTTTACACATTTAAATAAAACTCATTTTTCAGATGCAACTTGTTTGAAAAATGCATATATTACCAGATACGGCCATTATCAACTCCATTTAAACCAGTTTTGTGACCACAATCAGCTATTCGGATGTTTGGACATATGTTTCCGTCGGAATCCCTGATTTGGACAATAAATGCGTGCACCCCTTGATTGCTTCCATTTATATGGAGCTGTGAAAAGGCTATAGTGTGTGTTGCATGCTGAGTAAAAGAATAATATAAGGTCAATATAACAAAGTTGGAGAAGGAGAAATAATTATCAAAAGAATACGAAAGAATCATTACATTTGCTGCACCACCAATCCAATACTTCTGACCCGATTCACATGGAGTATTGATTATAAATTCTCCAGTGTTCGAATCATAAGTAGCAACTGTTTCAATCCCTCGAACCTATCAAAATTAATCCAGAAAGAATTATTAAAATTCACAAAGCAAAAGCATACTAAATTACACGAGGACCTAATAATCCCAATTTATTGAGCAACCTTCACATACATTACTTCCATGGCCCAACTCAGACATAGCAAAGCAACCCTTGATCTCATAGTTTTCAGTAGAACTCAACCACTTGTCGTGATGATGCTTGGTTCCCAGAAACTTTACAGCCCCACCCCTGAAATCCATCATTCATCTTAGAAAATAACAGTGAATTAATCACGATTCCATCTTAGAATATGAGTTTGGAATAATTCAACTCCATAAATCTAGTAACTAACTTGTAAGGTGAGAATTGTATTATACTTATATAAAATACTTTGACCAACACCCCGATGTCATCACAATGTCATCTTAAAATAAGGGTTTGGATTAATTCAAGCCCACAAAACTAGCAACCAGTTTGTAAGACGAGAGTTGTATTACATATATACACTACTTTTTTATGTCACTAGTCAATAGTCATGGATCTCCAACACACTCCAATGCTATGAACCAACTCATATTCTTAAGATGATATCAAAGTCTATCTTAGTGATTGTTGTTAGACCTATCAGACCATTGACTATCACTGCTATCACAAGTAGCATATGTCCAATCTTGCAAATTTTATGCTCAAGATGTTCACTCCTCCACATGAGCCAATGAGTGTGTAGGAGATTGTTCAATATGACTAAAATAATATATATAAGTAGAAACAATTCTCACCTCACAAAACATCTGAAGTAATCCAAAAAAAGTCTAATAGCATAACACATTCGTTAGGATAAGTTCCGATATCATACCCATCTTAAAATGTCAGTTTGGAATCTTTGGATCTAATCAACTCTAGAAAACCAACCTATAAGATTAAGTATGTATGTCCCTCACTTATATACAAGGCGAAATCTTCAAGACAATGAAAGAAACCACAACCTACCACAAGAAGAAATGAACGCCAAGCTTAACAGCTAGGGAGTGATCATACATCCCAATAACCTCATGTAGCGCGAGCTTCCTCAGCTCCTCTTGCGGGCCATCGCCGGTGAGCCACCCTCGGAAAGCCCCTCGCTCGAGAAGGTACTCGATGCGCTTCATGGTGGCCTCGCGCTGCTGCTCCATGGACTGGTTGTAGTCGGGGCAGACGAACACCCTGCCGCCGCGCTCGCGGCGGTTGAAGAGGCCGCTCTGGATAATGACGGAGAAGAGCCAGTCGCGGTCCTCCAGGTTGTGTCCGTCCATCAGCCTCCGCATCTCCCGCACGTCGAATGCGAACCGGTTGGAGAGCTCCGGCGGAGAGTAGCTCAGGCAGCGCTGCGGGCGGAGGGCAGGGGAGCACGGCGGCGTGCGGCGGAGGAGGTGGTTGGAGAGGACCTCGGCTCGCCGGGAGACGCGGTGGTCCATGGCGGGAGAGATTGAGAGAGGGAAGTTTGGTTGGAGTTTGGGAAAAGAGAAGGATGGTTGGTGAAGGTTGACACTCAAATGGCTCAATTTAACATCTATGCCATTACCATGTTTCAGATATCGTAAACTCGTACTTTAGAAATTTTTACACAAAAAGTATTTATATAAAAACAAATTACCAAAATTAGTTTATCAAAGTAAACATTTTTACTGTTGCAGTTCACAATTTCGTTTTTGGAAAATCGAATTCTAAGCTTTTTTATTAAATTATTAAAAATATTAATTTTAAATAATTAATTAATTATAAATTTTAATAAATATTAATATTTAATAATAATTAACTTATGTTTTTACCGGAAATCTGCTGTAGAGCAGATCCACCTGGTAAGATCGGTGAGTCTCCTTCACTGGTACACTGGTGCTCCAAGATGGGGGTGGTACCTGCAAAAGAGACTTCGATGTTAAAGTTAGTGTTTGTGTGAGTATTAGTCTCGTATATGTAATGCACGTACCTTGGTGTGATTTAGGGTTGCTTTGGGCCTTGAGCCTGAGATGAGGTGTAATATGATTAGATAACGAACCTCGTCCGGGGCGAGATCCTCGGGAATCAGTTATGATTCACTTAAATGCCGAGCTGATGTCACGCGGTGCGCGTCCGAGGTCGGCTTGCGTTGTGGTGCCGAGCTCGGAGCTCGGTTACGCAGTACGGATAGTACACTAGCCCCCCGAGCTCCGAAGACCGCAGGTCGAGGAGTTAAGACCGAGCTCGCTGGGGGGGAGGTGACCTTTCGCGTACGTTTGCTCATTGTGGTGCCATGTGTCACGACTGTTCATTTCCCGGAAACGTGCAAGTGGCGTGTCATGGGAAATTGACAGTTATGCAATGATGAATTTGTAATTAATTGTGTTGTCAGGTGTGCCCTTAGGTTGACACGTGGCATGGCCGTTTTGAATTTTGGGAGAAAACTTTCTTTTCTCTCACTCGCGCTTCTTCACTTCTCACTTTGCTCACTTTTCGCTCTTTCAGCTTCTTGCGTACGCTGTTCCTCTTGTTTTTCTGCTCGTCTTCCGTCTCCGTTTTCTCCGTTTTCGCCGTCGTTTTCGGTAACCCAATCACTGTTAGGGTTAATTTCTGAGGGAGAGTACCAGGTACTTTCTTTCTACAGTCTTCTTTTTCCTTCTTCCCCAACCTTCTTCATATCTTTCTTATCTTTTCCATGGCTGGGGGAAGTAGTGTCGGTTCTTCTGCGCCTTCTCGGGGCAAGGCGCATGGTAAGGCGGTGGCTACCGGGAAAGTCGCCGCCGAAAAGAGGGATCCGCCCCGGGGCCCGGAGTCAGGCATTCCTGGCTACGACTAGGTCAAGTGTGAGATGGCGGGGGTCCAAAGCGTCTTTCGGACCTTTCTTGAGGTCAATAGGATCTCCAGGTCGTGTAGGGTTTGCGACTCTTCTATTTCTCGAATGATCCAGCTTGAACCCTGTCAGGCTGGTGAGGGTGTGTACATGGGGAAGTCTACCGACTCTCCTCATTTCTATATGTACTATTGTTTCTTTAGGGATTTAGGTGTCTGTCTTCCTTTCACTCAGTTTGAGTATGATTTTTTGAACCACGTCAACGCGGCTCCTTGCCAGTTGCACCCCAATAGTTGGGTTTTTTTTAGGGCTTTTCAAGTCTTGTGTACAGTTTTAGGGATAGAGGTGTCCCTTCCCATCTTTCTTCAATTTTATCAGTTGAAGTTAGGCGTTCCGCCATATGGCATACTGTCCTAGAGTGGGACTAGGGATGGGGGTTTGTTTACCCTCTACTCCCAGTCATATAAAAATTTCAAGCAAGAGTTTTTCCGGGTCGCTCTTGTGAATGTTGACCCTTTGGAGGATGGGGCGTTTTATTTCAGCGGGCTGCCGAAATTTCCCTTCTACTGGTGCCCCCGACCGTCTAGGTTTCATGGGGTAGGCCAGGTGAAGCTGACGGCCTCGGAGGTGGCCAAGATCGACAACCTCGCCGCACTTCCTCGCCCGCTGGATTGCAAGCTCGTTCTGTCGCTTGCGAACTCGGCATACAGGGAGAGGGGCTTGGAGAGTGAGTACTTTTTTTTTTTGTGGCTTGGGGTTTGTGTAGCTTTCTTTGGCTGATGTGCCTTGCTTCTTGTCTGTAGGTATCATAAGGAAGAATTTGTGGCGCGAGCTCAAGCATCGCTATAATGTCACCGAGCTCGAGGTCCCCGAGCCTCAAGAGGAGGATGCTCCCCCTTTGAAAAGCCGGAAGAGGAAAAGGGGAGCGAAGGAGGTCGGGGGGACCTCTGCCCCTCCGGACGCCAAGGAGGTGACCTCCACGGCTGCTGATGCAAGTGCGGTGGACCTTACCGAGAGTCCACCGCCCAAGGAGGCTCCTCAAGTGGCTTTTGAAGAGGTGGTTCGGGCTGCCGAGGTGGCGATTCTGGCCGCCGAGCAGGTCGCCCAGGCTGCCGAGGTGGTGAGTTCCTTGTTACTTTTGCTTTTTTAATATCTATTGTTTTTCTGTATTCTGACCTGGGGCCGTCTTCCGCAGGCGGGAGATGCCGCCGCGGCGGCGACGCAGGCTGCTGGGCGGGTTGCCCAGGCTGCCGAGGTGGCGGTTCCGGCCACCAAGCAGGTTGTTCTTGCTGCTGAGGTAAGTAGGATTTCCTGACTTTCGTGGTTTCCTGTATGTCATCTTATTTATTTTTTGACATGGGGCTGGTTTTCGCAGGCGAGGTCGGAGGTTCCTATTGCAGAGGTTCCTATTGCGGACCTTCCAAATACCGAGCAGGAGACGCCGGCTTCCGCCTCTGTTGAGGCTCGTTTAGGGGGCCCTAATCGTGAGGCTCCCCCGTCCACCGCTGCAGCTTCTGCGCCGCCGTCTGGCTCGTCACAGGGGGCTTCCCGGAGCTGATACTTGGCCCATCGCTTCGGGAAGGGCCTTTCAAAGGTGCGGCTAGACCACGTGAGCGCCTCAGCCGACATGGACTCGCTGTGGAGCTCGGGGGTGACCGTTGAGAAGTTCTTCCCTTAGGGTTCGTTGAGCTCCGAGGACCAGGGGCTGATAGAGGAGGTCGGCCCCGAGGATAGTTTCGATGCTGCTCAGGTCCTGCTGCAGAGGGCTATGGGCATTCTAGGCCACTGGAAGCCGAGGTGGGCCAAGCAGCAGGAGGACCTGGCCAAGCAGCAAGAGGAGATGGCCAAGCTGAGGGGCCGACTTCAACCCTGGAAGGATGCAAATAAGATCCTGAGGGAGGAGAACAAGGCTCTCAGTGTTACTGTTGGTGAGGCGAAGCGGCAGGAGGCGGAGCTTCGGTCTGTGCGGGGCGATCTTGCAAGGGTGCAGAAGTCTCTTGAGATCGCCTTATGATCCAACGAGGCTTATGCTTCCCAGGTGGGGGAGTTGCAAGAGCTCGTTGCCTTCTCTCGGGGTCGCGCCCGCTCTTAGGAGGATGAGGTGACGTCTTCTCGTAGCCAAGTGCGGGCTCTGGAGGACGTTGTGACCTCTCTTAAGGGAGAGTTGGCGGCGGCGGCTGAGGAGCGCCTCCGTAGCGAGGTCATTCTTGGTGGCCGGGAGGACGAGATTGCCACCTTGAAGGCGGAGCTCGCGGAGCTGGCGGCGGGGAAGGCGGCCGTGGAGGGGAGGCTCGCGGAGATCGAACGCTCCGTTGTGATGGAGCACAAGAGGGGCTTCCAAAAGGCTGCTCGTCAGGCACGGCTCCTTGCTCCCGGGTTCGACTTTTCCTCCATGCATGTGGAGAAGGTTGTCCGCTTTGGGAGGCTGGTTAAGGAGGACGATGTCGATGACAATGCCTCAGCCTAGGCCAGTTAATGTTTTCTGTTGTATTTTTCTTTTCTTCTGTCTTTTTCTTTTGTTTTGTTGGATTCATGTATCGGACATGGCTTTGTATATATATATATATATTTTTGTTGTTTGCCTACGTTTGCTTTTGATTTTTGTTGTTTGCGCATTATGAGGCACACGTTTGATGTCTGTTGAAGGCTTTTGTATGTTGTGATGCCTTTGTCTTGTGTTGGCCAAGTCAAGGTTCGAATTCGCCCTTGGTTTTTCGTTAAGTGAGTGTTTCCGTGAAGGTTCGAATTCGACCTTAATTTATTAGCGCTGAGGTTCGAATTCGATCTCAAACTGACGTATTAGGGTTCGCATTCGACCTCGAATTTGTGCAAAACGTGTTGGGGTTCGTATTCGTCCTTAATCTGGAACAAAACGAGTTTTGTCGAGGTTTGGCGTAAGACGAATTTTGCCGCGTTTCGTACTCGACCTCGTTTTGGCGCAAGACGAATTTTGCCGAGTTTCGTACTCGACCTCGTTTTGGTTTAAAACGAATTTTGCCGAGGTTCGTACTCGACCTCGTTTTGGCGCAAAACGAATTTTGCCGAGGTTCGTACTCGACCTCGTTTTGGTTTAAAACGAATTTTGCCGAGGTTCGTACTCGACCTCGTTTTGGTTTAAAATGAATTTTGTCGAGGTTCGTACTCAACCTCGTTTTGGCGCAAAACGAATTTTGCCGAGGATCTTACTCGACCTCGTTTTGGTTTAAAGCGAATTTTGCCGAGGTTCGTACTCGACCTCGTTTTGGTTTAAAACGAATTTTGCCGAGGTTCGTACTCGACCTCGTTTTGGTTTAGAGTGACATGTGTTTCATGAGGTTCGAACTGGACCTGGGATAAGAATGTTAAGGTTCGTACTCGACCTTAGGATTTTGCCGAGGTTCGAGCTCGACCTCGGTTTGGGGTGTTGAGGTTCGTATTCGACCTCGAATTTGTGACGAGGTTCGGACTAGACCTCAGTTTGGGGTATTAAGGTTCGTACTCGACCTTAGTGAGGGTGAAAGAGATCGGTTCGATTTTGTTTTTTATAAAAACAATAAATAGGGAAATGGATTCAGCAAAATGAGTGATTTTATTAATCGCTTTTGTGTGCCTCGTTAAAAACCCTCTCGGTCAAAGACTGAGGCAGGAAAAGAGTGCACAACTTTGTTCATACAGAAAGGAGAAATAGAACCTAATGAACTATGGTGGGGGGACCCCCCTTACTCCGGATGAGGAGATCTTCAGACTTTCGGCGTAACACTGCCGAGCTGTCTTCTGATTTGCCTTGACGGAGATGATCTTGCCGTCATTCCCTGGGAACTTCATGGTGAGGTGTGGGGTGGACACCACCGCTCCGAGCTGATTCAAGGTTGGCCTCCCGATGATGATGTTATAGGAGGTGTTGGCCTCCACGAGAAGGTATCGAACCATGATTCTCCTGCGAAGCCAACTAAGGGCTCCATGTGCGGCTGGATGAGGGAATGGGGGACATCTAGCTTAAGGAACGTTGGCCAGTACAGGACGTCGGCCGAACTTCCTTGGTCAATGAGTGTCTTCTGTACCTCCCAGTTAGCAACCTCCACCATGATAACCATGGGATCGTCTTGGTTAGGGCTGACACCCGCGTAGTCCTCGTCGGAGAAAGAGATCGGTGGTGAGCTTTGGTGCGAGGCTGAGGTGGTAGAGTGGATGCAGTTGACGTTCCGCAGGTGCCTTTTTCGGGCCGAGCTGCTGGCGCCTCCCCCAGCGAAACCACCTGCAATTGTGTTAATCACTCCCCGTAAGAGGGCTGTCCCTGTCTCCTGGCTTACCTCGGCCTGCACTGCACTGCCGGTATTTTGTTGGGACCCAGAGGGTTGGTCTGTGCGAGTTCCCGAGCCTCGTCCTCTGCCACGCCCCCCGACCACCATAGCCGCCTCGGTGACCCTGTTGTCGCTAGATGTACTGGCCGAGGTGGCCTGCCTGGATGAGCTCTTCGATGCGGTCCCGAAGCGTGCGACACTCCTCCGTGGTGTGACCGTGGTTTCTGTGGTACTGACAGTGCTTGGACTTATCGGCGCTGTTGGGAGTGTGACCTGGTGGTGGAAGGGCGAGTAAGTTGTTGTTGCTGGCTTCTTCCAGGATGTGGACTCTAGGTGCGTTCATGGGAGTGTAGAAGTCGTATCTTCCCCCTCTGTTTGCATTAGCCAACCTTTTGAACTGGCTGTCATTGTTGACTTTGACCTTGTCGTTGTGCCCCTGCTCTGGCTTTGCTGGTCCTTTCTCGCGGACCTGGTCACGGAAGGCGGAGTGTTCCTCCATCTGGATGTAACCTGCAGCGCGGGCGCGGAGTTCATCCATGTCGCGGGGGGATTCACGACACAGGCTGTCGATAAATGGCCCAGGTTTGAGTGCCATGAGCATGGCATGTAGGGCGACCTCGGGATTCAAGTTCCTGATCTTGATCAAGGTGGCAGCGAACCGTTCCATGAATGTCTGGAGTGGTTCGTCGTCGTTTTGTCTGAGACTGGCCAAGGCGGCTGAAGTGACGTGATGAGGTCGGCTCGTCGCATATTGCGCGGTGAATCTCCTGACTAGGGTGCCAAAGCTGTCGATGGTGTGACACCCTCTACCCCAACATAATTACAGAATAAGCATAAATTATATTGACAAAAATTTTCATAGAATGATATAAAACAATAAGTGTCATAAGGTAGAAGATGCACATTCATAATTATAATCATAAGTATTAAACTCAAAAAGTTATAATAATACAAAGATTATAAATTAATCCCAATAAAGGTGGCAGTGCCTCCTAGTTAGGAATCAACTTATAATCTTTTAGTAAAATCATAGTATTACAAAAATATACACTTTCAGTATTTAACATAAAATTACAAAATAATAATAATCAAAAAAATAAGTCTAGCTAAGCCCGATGTCACATCCTATCAGAGCAATTCCCATTGAAACCTTTAGGCCTCATCACCAATATCCTCATGATGATGATCACCTGCAACATAATTTAAATATATACAAAAACGACAAGGGAGTGAGAAACATCTCACTCAATTTCAGATGTAGAAATAAAAGTTAAATAGCACACACACACAATATAGTACACATATATAATCAATATCACATATATGCTCATGTATCATGCAATGATTTTATTGACTCGACTCACAAATGCATGCATGTGGCGCCATACGGAAGTTTCAGAATTTATCACTGGTGACCCAAAGGTACACCTATCACTGGTGTTCATACACCTCGTTAGCATGTTATATCACTGGTGTCCCGAAGGCACACCTATCACTGGTGTTCATACACCTCGTTAGCATATCGTGGGTGACCCAAAGGTACACCTTGTTAGTCGTGGGTATGCGGCCTCAGCGGCACACCTGGAGTAATATGTGCATATGATGCATGTCATACATTCACAGACTCAACCTTTAGCATGTTACACATATCATATTCATATTTCATAATTAAGAATTATTTCAATAATCCAATTTAATAGTCCAAAAGTCCAACAATCCAACAGTTCAACAGTCCAAGAGTCCAACAGTTCAACAGTCCAACAGTCCAACAGTCCAGAGATTGCTTAGGTATCATATTTTTCAATAATAATATATTAAGATCTTTTAAGTAAAGTAGGAAGCTTAAAAGGTAATATAAGAAAATAAGGAGGCTCAGCCTTCCATTTAAATAACAGATTACAAATTTATAAATACTTAGGAGGCTTAGCCTTCCATTCAAATAACAGATTCTAATATGTAAATAAATAAGATATAAAACAAAACACATCAATAATACATATTCAAAGAAATAAACAACAGGCAAGGGATCGGGAGCCAATCCAACAAACAAACTATTTAACAATTATTCCCACACCCCCAAGCAAGGTTTCCCACTCCCCCCTTTACCTGGATAAATAAGAATTTGGGCAGAATCTCCTCTCTTCTTTCCTTAAAAAGGAATCGGAATTAGGGCAGAATCTCTTCCTCTTTCTCCTTAAACAAGGCACTAGAGCAGAACCTCCTTTTCTTTCTCCTTCTCTCTCTCTTACTTTCTCTCTCTATTTCTCCAGAATTTCCTTCTCTCTAGAATTCTAAATTTTCAAAACCTTAGGCCCCTATTTATAGAAATTTTGAAGTTACTATGCACTATGCACTATTCATTATTATATTATAAATTACTATGCACTATTCATTATTATATTATAAATTACTATGCACTATTTATTATTATATTCAAATTAATTATAATTTTGAAAACTTAACGTCCGCAGCCCCTCTGATAGCCGCCCCTTACTATGCATGCATAGTAAAACACTATTCATACATACGTATACATGAATAGTAAAATACGTATACATAAATAATAAAATACGTATATATAAATAGTAAAATACGTATATGTGAATAGTAAAATACATGAATAGTAAAATACGTAAATAGTAAAATACATAAATAAAAATATGATAAACCTTCTAATAATCCCAATACATAAAAATAATTATTTTCATTGGATAAAATTTTGGGATGTTACAATACTCCCCTCCTTTTAGAAATTTCGTCCCCGAAATTTTCTTAAAATTGAAATAAATAAACTTCACGCTCCTTGTTTTCTGATTCCTATGCATCCTTACTATTTTATTGATGTACAAAAATCTAATTTTACCAAAGGATATCTAAAGGTAAAATGTAAACTTGACGAGCCTATCCACATATAGAATCAATCTCTTAAGCGTCTCAGACATACTTACAATTAAGGTCTATTATTCACCATCTTACTTCCAAAATGAGATGTCTAATTGCTACAAAATTTCTAATGACTTCTAAAGTATATGATTTCTTTTCTCTTCACCTTAGATCACTACTCTTCCGCTGCGCTACTCTGATACTTTTTAGTAGTTCCTAAATAAAAGAGTACTTTCATGTCCTTCCTCAAAAATCATCTTTCTTAATTCAAGATTACTAAGTACCCAAATTTATTATTGCACCTCAAAATAACTTCAATTTTCTTATTTAGAAAAGGTTAATTATATTCCTACTAATCTTTTCCACTTGGTTCACTAGGAAAGACTTTAACCCCTGAGTTTCTCTAATCTTATCCAATAGTTCACTAGTTATTTTCAATCATACTCAATTCAATATTCCTAAAGGTAATCTCACACATCAATCATAAGTCTCTAAATTCTTCAATCAAATCCAATCCTTAAATAATCAAAAATAATATATTAGTGATCATCGTAATCAAAGGATCTGCCACAATATTGATATTACTTCTATAATCATCTATAAAGATCAAACACCTAAGCATGTTAACTAGATACACATATCAAATCACTAATTTTACTATTCCATCTACAACCAAGTCAAACCTCTATCCATCACCTTATTTTATAGCCTCATATCTTGTCAACAATATGAATCAACTAATTGTATTTCTCCAATTTCTCTCAAAGATCCACTTGATACTCGAGTCATACCTAGTTTTTCACTACTATGAGTAATCTCACAAGTCAGACTTAAATCCCTAATTTGAGTCAAAAGATCCATCTCTCTAATCATATGGAAAAATATAAAAGTTTCCTACTCAAAACATCAACCACCATACTGGCTTTGCCCAAATGATAACTAAGATCAAAATCCTAGTCCTTAAGAAATTCCAATTATTTCTTCTGGTCAATAAATATTTAAAACTCTTATGATCGCTAAATACCTCAAGCTTAGAATCATAGTGTCTCCAAATCTTAATATACATATTCAAAGTCATGGGTACATCTTTCTCATGAACTTTCAATTGTCAAGAATCATAAACTACTACATTTTTTTCTTGTCACAACACTCTTCCTGAACTTATCTTTAGAAGCATAACTATATATCACAAAAGTCTTACTAAAATCTAGTAATATTATCACTAGTCAATCCAGTCAAAGGTAATGGTAAGTGACTCAGAGAAGTAAGCGATAAAATGCTTTGGATAGTAAAAATAAACATAAGTCCAGGAATTCCAAATATAAATCAACCTTTCAAATTACTACAGATTTCAAGGGTAGGCAAGAGACAACCTAATGAACTGAAACATCTTCATAACTAAAGAAAATAAAGTTAAAACAATTTCTTATAATAATATCAAGAAAAATGAGGGCAGTTAAAATTATGAACAGTTATCTTTAAAAATTTACTCAATAAATTTTCCTATAAATTATCAAATAAAACTCCCAATTTGACTTACGCACAACTTCTACCTTAAGTAGATCTACAATATACCTCCGCAAGAAATTCATGTCCTAAAATACTCATCTCATACAATCCAAATTTAGACAATATAGTTTTGTCTGAATCTATGTTGAATATATTTTCATACTTAGTTCTAATATGATAATCTCACATCCTAAGGTCAAAACCTTTATTAACACAAACATCCACCAATTGATCCATAGGGTCACATCATATCAATTCATGTTAGAATACCTTCTTCACATATATCATCCCTAAGCATGTATGGATTAATCACCATGAACCAATCATATCATTATAATCAACCTCTCAATGACCAAACCTCAAAACATCACCAATTCCATTTTTATTCTTGTTATGCCTAGAATCTCATGACAACATATATCTACCTAGCACACAGAGTCATATTCATCCAAATAATTTCCAACCTATCTCAAACGAAAGCTAAGTGAATAATCTACCACTCTTATGAGGACATAAGATTTCAAAATATCATTTTCTTAGCTAAAATTTCAAAAATTACTTCAACTATATTTAGCGCTTACAACTAAGCTTTTGATCACCAACACAATCATAACTTAAAGTTCTAGACTTCCATTTTTTTTTTTTCAGTTCTATCGGATAGATAATATCTAAATCCACAATCTTCATGAAGACCACAAAAATCTAATTCTATCACAACAAAAGTGCAGTAAAAATATCTTCTATACCAAATAGTGTATCAATATATCTAATGCCACAAAATACCTCAACTCTGCCAAACTCACACCTCAAGTTTCCATTCAAGCTTCTCACTACAATCCTAAACCAAAACAACTCATATGCTGCCTAATCCATAAGATTTTAACATGAAAGTTCCAACTTTCAAGGAAATTACCAATATTCCAATCTTTCATCAAAAATCTCAAAACTCCAATTCTTAAATATAACCTTCTTGGATTCAATTACTACAACTATAGATGTCAAAAACTCCACCAATCATAAACTCTTAGTACACTCAATGTATCACTCACATCCAAGGTTCTAATAGCTCTAGTTGGATAACACTATCATGACTATCTTTCCTCTAATTACAAATTAACTTAGCAATATCAAATTCAACAACAACAACACAAGACAACCATCATCATTGTAGTACACAACAAATAAGACACAGTCAGAGTACACAACAGAGTCATGATAAGCACATAACACACACGGTCGATTAAATCGACCTGCTCTGATACCACTAAATGTGACACCCTCTACCCCAACATAATTACAGAATAAGCATAAATTATATTGACAAAAATTTTCATAGAATGATATAAAACAATAAGTGTCATAAGGTAGAAGATGCACATTCATAATTATAATCATAAGTATTAAACTCAAAAAGTTATAATAATACAAAGATTATAAATTAATCCCAATAAAGGTGGCAGTGCCTCCTAGTTAGGAATCAACTTATAATCTTTTAGTAAAATCATAGTATTACAAAAATATACACTTTCAGTATTTAACATAAAATTACAAAATAATAATAATCAAAAAAATAAGTCTAGCTAAGCCCGATGTCACATCCTATCAGAGCAATTCCCATTGAAACCTTTAGGCCTCATCACCAATATCCTCATGATGATGATCACCTGCAACATAATTTAAATATATACAAAAACGACAAGGGAGTTAGAAACATCTCACTCAATTTCAGATGTAGAAATAAAAGTTAAATAGCACACACACACAATATAGTACACATATATAATCAATATCACATATATGCTCATGTATCATGCAATGATTTTATTGACTCGACTCACAAATGCATGCATGTGGCGCCATACGGAAGTTTCAGAATTTATCACTGGTGACCCAAAGGTACACCTATCACTGGTGTTCATACACCTCGTTAGCATGTTATATCACTGGTGTCCCGAAGGCACACCTATCACTGGTGTTCATACACCTCGTTAGCATATCGTGGGTGACCCAAAGGTACACCTTGTTAGTCGTGGGTATGCGGCCTCAGCGGCACACCTGGAGTAATATGTGCATATGATGCATGTCATACATTCACAGACTCAACCTTTAGCATGTTACACATATCATATTCATATTTCATAATTAAGAATTATTTCAATAATCCAATTTAATAGTCCAAAAGTCCAACAATCCAACAGTTCAACAGTCCAAGAGTCCAACAGTTCAACAGTCCAACAGTCCAACAGTCCAGAGATTGCTTAGGTATCATATTTTTCAATAATAATATATTAAGATCTTTTAAGTAAAGTAGGAAGCTTAAAAGGTAATATAAGAAAATAAGGAGGCTCAGCCTTCCATTTAAATAACAGATTACAAATTTATAAATACTTAGGAGGCTTAGCCTTCCATTCAAATAACAGATTCTAATATGTAAATAAATAAGATATAAAACAAAACACATCAATAATACATATTCAAAGAAATAAACAACAGGCAAGGGATCGGGAGCCAATCCAACAAACAAACTATTTAACAATTATTCCCACACCCCCAAGCAAGGTTTCCCACTCCCCCCTTTACCTGGATAAATAAGAATTTGGGCAGAATCTCCTCTCTTCTTTCCTTAAAAAGGAATCGGAATTAGGGCAGAATCTCTTCCTCTTTCTCCTTAAACAAGGCACTAGAGCAGAACCTCCTTTTCTTTCTCCTTCTCTCTCTCTTACTTTCTCTCTCTATTTCTCCAGAATTTCCTTCTCTCTAGAATTCTAAATTTTCAAAACCTTAGGCCCCTATTTATAGAAATTTTGAAGTTACTATGCACTATGCACTATTCATTATTATATTATAAATTACTATGCACTATTCATTATTATATTATAAATTACTATGCACTATTCATTATTATATTCAAATTAATTATAATTTTGAAAACTTAACGTCCGCAGCCCCTCTGATAGCCGCCCCTTACTATGCATGCATAGTAAAACACTATTCATACATACGTATACATGAATAGTAAAATACGTATACATAAATAATAAAATACGTATATATAAATAGTAAAATACGTATATGTGAATAGTAAAATACATGAATAGTAAAATACGTAAATAGTAAAATACATAAATAAAAATATGATAAACCTTCTAATAATCCCAATACATAAAAATAATTATTTTCATTGGATAAAATTTTGGGATGTTACAGATGGACTCGGGGGGCAGTTGGGTGTACCAGTTGAGCGCGGCCCCCTTGAGTGAGGTCGGAAACACCCTACACAAAATAGCATCATTGTTGGTGTAGAGATTTACCTGTGTTGTGTACAGGTCGATGTGCTTATCTGGGTCCGTCGTGCCATCATAGCGGTCAAGGTGGAGAGGCTTCCACCCGTGAGGGAGTGGTGTCTCCATAATGCCATCCACAAAAGGGTGGCGGCGGAAGGTTGCCTGGTCCCTCGCGGCATGAGTAGGGGCCTTGCTAGTTTCATGGGTCGACTTGTGCATCGGTGCGTGAGACCGATGTGTTGCAGGTCGTTGAGTTGGCGTTTTGGTTACCGTCCGGGGTTGAGAGACTGAGTGCTCTTCTTCCTTATTGTGGGTGCCCGTATGAGGAGGATGATCGGAGTGGTGTCGAGGGAGTTGAGCGCGGATTCGCTCGTTCTCGGCGCGTAGCGCCGCCAGGTCAGCTTCGTTAGTGGCACGCATTGCCGCTAGGTCAGTGTCGTGCTTGGCAGCGTCGCTATCCATGGTAATTGAGTGATCTGCGTTGTCTGTCGCGCGTCTACTATGGCTTCTGGTGAAAACCATACAGGTGGCCGATAAGAGATGTCTTGATCGGCCCCACGGTGGGCGCCAAATGTTCTTACCGGAAATCTGATGTAGAGCTGATCTGCCTGGTAAGATCGGTGAGCCTCCTTCACTGGTACACTGGTGCTCCAAGATGGGGGTGGTACCTGCAAAAGAGACTCCGATGCTAAAGTTAATGTTTGTGTGAGTATTAGTCTCGTATATGTAATGCACGTACCTTGGTGTGATTTAGGGTTGCTTTGGGGCTTGGGCCTGAGATGAGGTGAATATGATTAGATAACGAATCTCATCCGGGGCGAGATCCTCGGGAATCAGTTATGATTCACTTAAATGTCGAGCTGATGTCACATGGTGCGCGTCCGAGGTCGGCTTGCGTTGTTGTGCCGAGCTCGGAGCTCGGTTACGCAGTACGGATAGTACAACTTTTTTTATTTAAATAAAATTATTATTCGAAATAATTTTGTCATATTAATATTAAAATTTATTAACAAATTTACATATTTAAATAAATATATAACCATAATATTTAATTTTATATACAAATTTTATTTCAGTGTAATAATACAGAAATTATAAATTATAAAAGTAAAGTGATTTTTATATAATATTTATTTATTAAATATTATATTTAATTAACTTTTATAATATTATTAATATTGTATTTATTAAACTTAATATAGATTGAATTCATTAAATATATTGTATTTATGAAATATATAACTTTCCTTATCAAATAAAGTGTATTTATGCGACTATATAACTTTTCTTATTAAATATATAACTTTCCTTATCAAATAAAGTGTATTTATTTGACCAACAAAATATTAAAACTTTAATTTTAAGAAAAATAATTATATATAATTATTAATAACATTAATATTTAATATTAATTAACTTATTTTATTTTAAAAAAATATTCATAATTAATTTCCATATTAATATTATAAATTATTAACAAAAATTTACATATTAAAATAAATATATAGAAATAATATTATTTATTATTTGTATTAATTTTATATATTATATTAGAAGAGGGTTATAATAACACTGGTGTAACTTTTACTAAGTATTACACCGCTCAATAACTCTATATTAAATGTAAATTTTGTAAATGCAACCGTTAGATTGAAAGTTCTTACTTTTAGATCATATATACAAAATTTTATATTAATCCAAGATGATTTGATATTTCATTCTTATAAAACAAAATTGACGTAATATATTCATTTCAAAATATACTAAAATATAAATACTTTGATTACCTTCAAGTTGTTGTTCAATTTTAACAAAATTTGATATACACATATAAAATGATATGAATTTTCAATCCAATGGTTGAATTTAAAAAATTCACATTTAATATAAAATTATTAAACGATGTAATACTTGATAAAAGTTACACTAATATAATTATAATCTTTCATTATATTATTATTTTAAATAAATATATAAATTATAATTTTATAAAAAATTGATATTTAAAAATAATCTGTTCAGAATTCCACTCCCTAAAAATCAAATTCCTACATAAATAATCGTCAAGATGGAGGAAACAAAGTTCGGAATTCGATTGTCCCGAGAATCGGAATTCTGTAAAAGTTTCAACATCTTTACTTCCTCTTAAAAAATGACTAAAATATAAATAAATTTTATTTAATATGTTAATTTAAAAATATTTCTATAAATTATCTTAAAAAATATAATATATATTTTATATGTAATTGTAAAAATTAAATATATTTAATGAAATTTTTAATCTATGTAAACTTAGTTATTTTTGTTGGTGGTAAAATATCACGGTAATAAAAAAAATGAAAAAAAAAACAAGAAGCTGAGGTACGTAGGGCATGAGCAAAAGCAGAGTCCGTGAAACTTAACATAGTATAGCCATTTCCACAGTAGCAGCCAAGGGGTTTTCACTTTTCACTTTGGTAGTAAAACAAAAAAAAAAAAAGGTTATACTTAAAATTATTAGCGTTGCTCTCTAAATTATTAAAAATAAAAAAAATTATAATTTTACATTTTATTTAATTAATTTTTATATAAATTTAATTATAATACTTACTAAAATTTATAATTTTTAAAAAAATTTAATTGATAATAATAGAGAAAGTGTTAGAAAGAGAATATTGTTATTGTTTTTTTAAAAATTAAATGATGTCAATTTGTTAAGGATAACAAAAATTAGTTAAAATATTTTTATAATATAGAATAATTTTATGTTATTATTTAATTATAAATAATTGTATGTTTTAAAATTATTAGTTTTTATTTAAAAAAAGAAATATTTTGTGTCATTGTGTATTTTATTTAAATAAAAATAAAGAATAAAAGAGAAAATAAAGAAGTGAGAAACATAATAATTTTGCATTAAAAAAAAAGTAGAGTCATGCATAGAAGCAGCTACATTTGAAATGAAAGATTATAATAATTTTTAGAAACTTTTTTAATTTTTTATTAGATTCAATTTTTATTTATTATAATTATTTTTTAATTAAATTTAATGATACTAAAATAAATTATTAATTTATAAAAATAATTTCATATTACAACATAAATTATTTATCATAAATTTAAAATATAAATTATATATTTAAAAATATCAATTTATATAAATTTTAAATATAATTTATTTTAAATGTAATATTTATTTATATGTATAATTTATTGTAAAAGTTAATTATATTTAATAAATATTTAATGTACATATTACAAATTTTTTATTCAAATAATACTATTTTTTAAAAAAATTACCAAAATAGCAACTGTGCAAATTTATTCCCAACTAGCACCATTTACTGTTTACATTTAGAACGAGTCGTTCTGATTTCAGAACGGACCATTATAATTTAAAAAATCACACATGACGAATGGATCATAACGGGTCATTCCAAATTCAGCATTAGTATATAAAAAGTGAAACTAGAATGAGCCATTCTGAATCCAGAACAGACCGTTTTGGCCTATAAATAAACTTTTTTTTTTCAATTTTCACTTATCAAATACCAAAACTCAGAAACTAACATCAAATAATTAAATTTATTGAATATTAACATTATAAATATAACTAAATAAATTTATTAAAATTCAATATAACAATAAAGATCAATAGTTGCGAAAACTGATTATATTGCACTTAAATGTTTTTATTTTATTTTATTTTTAACAACATTGTTTCTCATTTTTATATAGTTTCTGACGGCTACGGACTATCTAAACATTCACCAACTACAAATATAACTCTCCTTTTTTTATTCAATAAATACTCTCTCTAGTTTTTATTATAACATATTTTTAACTGATAGTTATGTTGGTTAATTTTATTGAATTTTTAAAAAAGAATTTATGATCTTCCAATTTTATCTTTCTTACTTTTATGAGATGTGTGAATATATTGCTTCATATCAAAAGTTTTGTATGAATAAAATTGACAAATGATAATGGAGGAGTTTAAGAAGAAAAAGAACATTTATTATCCATTTATCTTCTTATTATATAACAATAAGAAACATACATTTTCACAAACTTTAATAAAGATAAAAGGTAAAAAAAATTAATAATTTATTAAAAATATAACAACTTAATTGTTCGGTTCTAGTACAAAATTTTTTTTTTGAAGGCCACTATTTGAAAAAAAATTAATATAAAATTTGAAAGACTAATAAATATTTATTAGAAATAATTTATATATTTTTATGTTGAATTATTATGATTGACCTAGTATTGGAGATTAATAAGATCTGAATAATTATATATATATATGTGTAAAATTATTTTTTCTTTTATGTACTTCTTGTTACTCTGAATAAAAGCATAAAAAAAATAATTCATTCTAATTTAGAAAGTTAGATAAGATCATTTAATTGTACTAATCTTATTTAAAAATAGATAATTTTACTAAACTACTTTTCTTAAAACTTATTGTTCTTATCAAATCCTACAAGTATTAACATTTGAGATGATATCCTACTACTCTAATATTCACAGCGATGGGACACTTGCAAAAATATATTGACACTTATGTTATAGGAAAGTTTATGTTCATGTTGATTGTGTGATTCTAGGGAATGATCTTGTGTAATAGTTATAGTGTATCCTTACAATTGAGCGCGACTTATTATGCGAAGATATTGTTCCTTCATTACTTTTTAATGTGTTTAAAAAATTTTGGGAGTACAATGCTAATGTCATCATCTGGTTGTTTGGCTTTGAGCTACCATTTGTTCGTTATGAGCATCTGTTCAAACTCGACTTGATATATCCAAGCTAGATGGTGTAGCTTGGATTGGTGTGTCTGAGTTGGACAATATATTTACATTAAGAATAAAAAAGATCATTGGAAATACGATCTTAATTATTAAATAAAGTGATATTTTGAAGATAATAATATTAAATAAAATATGTTTAGTTGATACTTGTTTATGTTTGAAACCAACAAATACTACATCTATAATTATATATAAGACTCTTTTCACTTTTTTTCTTGTCCCTTTTTATAAGACTATCTTCTAATTGTCAAATGTATTAATTATATATTCTCTAAAATACTCTTATTTAATTAATAATTTTTTTAGATAAAAGATGATAAATATTTAAATTTAATTACATAAATTTTTCTCTCTTTTATCAGGATTAAAGAAGATAAATAGAAACATAAATATCTCTCTTCAAACATTAATTAATTAGGTAAAACATAATTAAATGAAAAGAAAAAAATAAATTTAGAAAATAAATTTAAAATATTGACAAGTTTAATATCTTTAATTAAATTAACTATTTTTCTTAAAGAATATAATTTAATTTAAAGGATCGTAATGAAAGTAATATTTTTTTTTGTTTATGTTCAAAATTAGAAGATTATATAATACATTTATATTTTAATTTATAAAACTATAAAATATATTACATATTTAATAAATATAATGTTAAAATATCATTTAAATAAAATGTTTGTTCACATATTTATAAATATATGTAACAAGATAATATTCTTTTAATTAATAAAAATTACAATAATGTAATGAAGACTGAAGTTAACTTCTTACACATTTATCATTAAAAATATAGATATAAATAAATTAAATAAATAAAAAAGGTCCACTAACCTTTGGCGTGTGGAAGGAACTCAAGGAAGTGTGAAAGGTTACGTGACATGAAAGATTAAGTGTTGTTTGGGATAACGTTAATATATTGGTATGTCTAGGAAAGATGGAAAGTCAATGAATGCGGTGGACAAACTACGACTTTTTCTCTTATTTATTTTCCAATTGTAATATATATAGACTATATAATACAAATTGTTTTTTTAAAATGAGATTAGTCTGATGAATTTTAAGAATTTAATTTTAGTCTTTTTAAAAAAATTGTCAATTTTTAATTTATTATAAATTAATGGATAATCATAAAAATATTTTATACATTAATTTAAATTGATAAAATTAAATATTAAAAAATTTACAAACTTAATATATAAATTTAAAGCTTTAAATTCAATGATTAAATTATTAAAATTTGATGTAAAGCTTGAATTATTTAATAAAATAAGTTTAAATAAATTTACTCATATGATAAATAAGTCTTTCCTTTTATATATATATAGATCACTAATTTTATTTTATTTGGTTACCATGTTAATTGCACCTCCTTAATTGCCAATTGCTGAGGGGAAAAAATAATCTTTCATGTTTTATGAATAAATCATTTTTTTTGGCAAATTATGAATAAATCATTTATAACTACTAATTCAATTATCTCCTTTACATTTTAATTTTAAAAAATTAAGTGACACAATTTTCCTATTAGTATAGGATATATATTAGGGATGACAAAAATATTTGTATATATATGTATATTCACAAATAAAATTTATTACAAATAATAAATGAATAGTCTAAATGAATATTCACGATACGATAAATTTTTTATCCATTTATAAGTAAGACTTGGTGAGTACAAATATTCATAAATATTAAATATAAATCTTTAATACTTTAATCTTTAATACTTTAATATACTTAATATTAAATATAAATTTAAAATCATTTACAATATTTTTAAATTTTTCAAATAATATATAAATATTCATAAATATTTATAAAATATGTGAATATTCATATAAGAAATTTTGTTATCTAACAAAATAAATATGAATATCTTACTAACCTCTCATGAGGCTATTCTCATCCCTAATATATATCATTCACGTTACTTGTAACAAAATGTTTTACTGGTCAATGAGAATCGTTTTATTGTTGGAAATATTACGATGTCATTAATGAAGATTAAATTTATTTATTTTTATATTTTTTCTGTGAATATTGTTTATGCAATATTTTTGATAATTAAGAACTAATTAATAGACAATCAAGAACTAATTTAATTTATACTTAAAAATAAATTTTGTTAATCAAATATTACTTTTACATTGATAGGAATAGATGATGAAACCATCAAGTAGGGATGGCAACGGGGCGGGTTTGGTACGGGTTTCATAATATCCGTCCCCATCCTCGCGAGTTCAACCCATCCCCGTTCTCGTCCCCGTCCCCATCCCCGTCGGGTATAGATTTTCATCCCCATCCCCATCCTCGTCAGGTATCGAGTATACCCGTACCCGTCAATTTTATTTTATTTTTTTATTTTTGTAAAAAATATGATATTTTTAAATTATTTTTTTTATTATATTATATTTATAATTAGGTTATTTCTTTATCTCATATTATAATAAGTAATCACACATAAAAAAATATTAAATTTTTTTAATATAATTAAATTGAAAGTGAATATTAAATTAAAAATGAGAACGGGGACGGGTACGAGACGGGTAAGTACATATCCGTACCCGTACCCGTACTCGATTTAATATATCGGGTTTTACCCGTACCCGTACCCGTACCTGGTCTGTGACACCCTTTATCCCAACATTAATACACAATAAATGTAAATAATAATTTTTTTTTCCTTTTGAGTAAATAAATTCTTTCATAGTTATCAACATATTTTATAGATAAAAAAATTGTCTCAAATATCATAAGGTAGAAGATTCACATTCGTAACTCATAAATCATAACAAGTCAACATATAAGTATCAAAACTCAAGAAATCATATAAAGGAAAATATATATTAATTCCAGCAAAGGTGGCAGTGCCTCCTAGTTAGGAGTTAATTTATAACTTTCAAATCATGTAATAAAAATAATATGACAAAGATGTACATTTTGGTATTTTCTCAAGAACGTTCAAAATTACAAAAGAAGAGAAAATTAAAGCTTTTTAAAATAATAATATCCAAAATAAGCCTAATTATGTCCGATGTCACATCCTATTAGAGCATACCCAACTAAAACCTTAAGCCTCATCACCAACATCCTCATGATGCTAATCACCTGCAACATAATTTAAGCATATACAAAAACAACAAGGGAGTGAGAAACATCTCACTCAGTTTTAGGTGAAGAAATAAAGGTTAGATAGCACACACGCACAACAAATATAAGTCACATGTAAACAATACACATAAATAATCAATATCACATATATACTCATTTATCATGCTATGATGTCATGGACTCGACTCATAAATGTATGCATGTGGCGTCATAAGGAAGTTTCACATATCATCACTGGTGACCCTAAGGCACACCTGGTTACATCACTGGTGACCCTAAGGTAAACCTTGTTAGCTTGTTACATCATTGGTGACCCTAAGGTACACCTTGTTAGCATCATTGGTGACCCTAAGGTACACCTTGTTAGCATGTTACATCACTGGTGACCCTAAGGTACACCTTGTTAGCATCACTGGTATGCGACCTCAGTGGCACACCTGGAGTAATATATGCATATGATGCATGTCATACGGTCATTATTTCATTGACTCAACGTTTGACTTATTACAGAATTTCATTTAGTACATCATGTCATCATTTTTCATATTCTTATAATCACAGCTTGTCTCAATAGTCCATTCTTAGGTCTCATGTCATTTGTTCATATTTCACATGGTCATGTCATTTGTTCATATTTCACATGGTCATGTCATAAATACTCCTCATAAGGTACGCACAGGAATCCACAAAGAACATTCTTATTCATATTAAAACTTATTTATTTTTAACATTAATGACATAATCATTTATTATTTCCAACAAAAAACAAAGTAGAGCAAACAGAAAATAAAACAGAACAACGGCAAGGGATTGGGGGCCAATCCGACAATCAAACTATCCAAAAATTATCCCCACACCCCCGAGCGAGGTTTCTCACTCCCCCCTTACCTGGATAAGCAGGAGTTGAAACTTGGGCAGGACCTCCTCCTCTAGATTCTCTTTTTCTTTCCCTCTCTTTCTTTCTTTCTCTCTCGCGCTCTCTTTCTTTCTTTCTTTCTTTCTGTCTCTTTCTCTCTCTCTAAGATTTTCACCTTCTCACTAAGTTATAAATTTTTCACCCCTGCCCCTATTTATAGGCATCCTGGTGTACTTGGAACGGCCCGAACTGAAATCGGAACGGCCCGTTCCGGAGCCTTCAAATATATGCAAATTTTTCAACTGGAACGACCCGTTCTAAAATCAGAACGGACCGTTTCCAAAAAGCAGAACGGCTCGTTCTAAAATCAGAACGGCCCGTTCTGGGGTCCATGTTTACACTGATTGACTATTATTGGAACGTCCAGTTTCTAACTAAACTTTTTAGGTGTTTTTAGAATTCCGGAACGGCCTGTTTCCCTTTAGGAACGACCCGTTCTGGAGAAATCAAAATAGGCCTCTTTTTTATTCTGGAATGGCCCGTTCCACTTTTGGAACGGCCCGTTCTGCTGCTTCAAAAATAGTATATATCCTTTGTGTGGAACGGCCCGTTCCACTTTTGGAATAGCCCGTTCCGGCATAAAAAAAATCAGAATGTTATAAAAATTTTCACAAACAATTTAAATTATTAAAAACCTGTACAATATTTTATAAAAAAACCCCTTTTAATTAACTAAAACAACTATAATAAAACAATCTTCATAAACATAAAAATAAATAATAATTAATATTGCATTAGTAAAAATTCGGGGTGTTACACGGTCAAACGGGGTATTCCCCGTCAAAGTTGGGACGGGTTCAAGTATTATCCGCGGGTACGGGTATATTTGTCATCCCTACCATCAAGAGATATAATTGCATACATCTATTTTAACTCCCTAACTATTAGACTAACTTATTAATTCAATATTCTCATTTAATAACACTATTTTTTTATATCTTTTTATTTAAAAGTTATGTTGTTGCGTTGTAACATTTCTCAAGTCAATGTAACTTATTTTTCTTATTGTAGGTCTGTTTGAATATAAGTTAAAAAAGAATTAAGAGTTTTTCTATTAAAAAATATTATAAACTTATTTTTAGTATAGAAACTTAAAAAAAATGTTTATAAACTTATATCAAAACAAACTTTATATCTTTCTCATTAACATATTACACTTGTTTGATTTTCAACTAAATGAAATTACTATGATAAAAGAATATTATATAGACTAAAACTTAAAATAAAATTATGAAGATTAAAAATTAAAAATTTTAAAACATTAAAATAAAGGATTTAATTATAATATATTAACAACTTTAATTTTTTTTTTATACTTATTCAATCATAATTTGTCATATAATTGAAAATTATTAATTTTGTAAATAATCTTTTTCTAAAACTATTTCTAAGGTGATGTTTAATTAATTAACTTTATTTTACATTGCAAACATATTAAAATCAGAAGTAAAATAAAAATAAATTATAAAATTAAAAATAAATTTGAGCCTTGTTTCTATTATGACATTTATAGTCGACAAAAAAAAAAAGATCACCTTCATTCAATACTTAATAACAATCTTCTAAGAAAATCAATGTTATCTATTTAGGGGGGTGTATTGGTTTAGGATTTCGTAGGATTTTAAAAGACTTTTTTTGAGTAAAAAAGTCCATTGGTATTCAATCAAGATTTTATGTTACTTAAAAACAATCCAGTGGTATTCAATCTGGATTTTTAGGATTTTTTAAAGAGTCCATTAAAATCCACTGGTATTCATTTGAGATTTTTTACAACTTAAAAACAATCCATTGGTATTCAAAAATTTAAGGATTTTAAAGGATTGTTGTGTGAGAGGGATTTTGAAAGACTTTCTAGTGTTATCTATAAATACCAGATTCATAAAACAATCTCATCCAAACCCATCGGATTTTGAAGGATTGTTTGAAATGATTTCTCAAGTGTTTTAAGAATTTTCAAGTGTTTTAAGAATTTTCATCCCTTGAATTTGTTACTCTTATCCCTCCTCCTTTTATGACTCAACAATTATTTTATTTTTTTTACTATGAATTTTTCTTTTTTATTTTTATATTATGAAATTAAGATTTTTTATATTTTAAAAAAAGAAAATTAACATAAGACATTGCAATATCTAATTTTTTAGGGTTTCGGATTTATGCCTTCATTAACTTATTTTTTAAAAAAGAAAATATTGTTAAAATATTTGTTAGAATAATTTATATTTATAAATATCGTTAAAAATTATCATATATATATATATATATATATATATATATTCTCTATATCTAAATACTTCTGTTTATATAAAAAAAATTATATATCTAAATATTTTTTCAGTATCGAATATACTAATTTTTTTATATAAAAAATTATCTTATGTTTCTATATTTTCGTTTTTACATTTTTTTTTATAATAACTGAGGTATTTGATCCATTTGGATAGCAAAAATATATTCGATCTTGTATGATGGTGTGCTTCTAAAAATAATAATATAATTTTATTGATTTTGTCTATTATCCGTAATTATTTATATAACTATTTTTTAACATATATTGTTTTAGTAATTCAAATGAGAGATTCACAAGGAAATAATAAAGAAAAATGAAAAGAGAAAGAAAACTATGAAGCTTGGATTAAGGATGATTCCGATGAATTGTTACAATTGATAGTGGATGCTATAAAAAGAGGATAGAATATTATAGAGAATTATTATTATTATTTATCTAGACATTATTTTTTTTATTTATTATTTTTATCTTTGACTCTTTTTAAATTTGAATGTATAATTTTTTTTAAATCTTATCAAATGTCAAAACTCCACAAAATCCCACAGAATCCATTAAAATCCTAATTTAAAAGTCTTGCAGAATCCATTAAAATCCTGATTTTAAGTCTGGTAGAATCTTGCAAAATCTTAAAAGTCATGAAAATCCTGCAAAGTCTTTTAAAATCCGCAGGATTTTTTTAAACTAAAAAAGTCCTTTAAAAAGAATGTATTCTTTTAATTAATAATATGATTATAAAAATATGTATCATTTAAAAAAAAAACTCTTAAATCTATGTTATTTCATTTTTTTTTATTTCTAGCCCAAAATATAAGACATATAATAACCTAATATATTATATGTGTATTTGTTAAAAATTGGATACCTTCGTTTCTCCTAAATGAGCTCTTAAATCTTTCAAGTTGAACAAATATTTATAAAAACATTTTGATGCTAAAGTAAATACATAATTTAAGTGCAAGAGTTTAGGGAAAGGCTATTACGCATTTATACCTTATAGTTTTTTTCTTCCTTTTATTAGGTCAAAGACGTTATCTTTATTAGTGAATAACTATGAATGATGTTGACTATAGTGGAATATTTGAAAAAGTTTACATATAAATTAATTATAACTAGCATTTGAGAAATTAACTAACATTTGAAAAAGTTAACATAACATTCTTATCTTTTTACATCCCTTTTATATTTTAGCTAAGAGCCATGCATGTTGCATTCTTCATTGTAGTTCACTTTAGTTAAGCACTGAACGCTTATAGAGGCTCTCATGCTTCTAAGTTTTTTTTAAGTTAAAAATTAAAGTTATAATATATATTTTAAACGTTGTATCGTAAACTTTTTTAGTTATACCAATATTAACTTTATAAAATTAATGTTATATTTTTAATGATAAAATTAATTTTTAATATAATTTTATATAACAATATTTGTATAAATATGATTTATTATATATTTTTGCTCACCAATTTTCTAATTTAATTTTTCTCTTTCACTCTTTGTCTTTCAAAATTTCTTCTTGAACCAATTTTATCTATTCTCAAATATCTATTTGATTTGTTTTACTTAATAGAATCAAAACAAAATCAATTCAATTAATCCCTATTTTAATTTCATATCAAATTTTCAATCTGCCATTAATTCAATTTCTCAAAATTCTTCACATTTATCACACTCACAAAATAACACAAATATGAACAATTTTTAATTTCCACATTTTTGTTTTCATATGGATATCTCATGTTTCAATTACCACCGATTAACCCCACAGTGGATCATGTCACTTCAGTGGGTACTGGTGAAGGTTAATCTTGTGAAAGACATTTAGAAACACCATGAGTTTGCATTTGAATCTCAAGTTCTACTATTTTCAACTCAAATTGGATTGGATAATAATACTTTCAATGAAAAAGAGAAAGAAGAGTCAACTCGTAAATAACAAAGGTCAAGGTTCAACATGGAGGAAGATAAGCTTCTCATCCAATCATGGTTAAATATATTGAAGGATCCAATTGTGGGGGTAAACCAAAAAGAATGTTCCTTTAGGTCAAGGATTAAAGAAAATTACAATGAGTATTGTGGTCACTTGCAATCAAGGAAAACAACACAACTGAAATGTTGATGATAAAAGTTGAATAAAATTATTCAAAAAATTGTAGGATGTTACAAACAAGCTTCTAATCATCTTCTAATCCAGAAACACCACCAACGAGTGAATATAACCCAACTTCATCTTTTATGGTTCGTCCAATGGGGACAAAAATGGAAAAGAGAAAGAGAAAATCATTCTCAAAGGAAACAATTGACCTTAATGTAATGTAAGAATTAACATGTGTCAAGCATGAAGACAATGAGTTAAAAAAGAAATAGTTGAGTAGAGGGACAGATCCACTTGTTGGAGAGTGGGGGCACTTGCCCCCACTACTATTTGACACATACATAATTTTTTATTTAAAAAATAATATTTAAAAAAAAATTATATTTTAATAAAATAAATATATATGTTTAAATTATCATATGTATAAAATATAGATTCAGAGAAAATGTTTATTTATTTGATGTCTATCAAACTTTTAAAGGAGATTAATTCTCTTTTGTGATAAAGAATACTTTTTAATAATGAATCAATTTTTTTAAAAAAGTTTAATTATAATATATATATATATATATATATATATATATATATATATATATATTAATACTCATATATATAATGTGATAGATTAAAAAAACAATTTTTGATAAAATAAAATTTGTAGTATGTATTTTTACCTTTTGTGTTTTCTATTTATTGTATATGTTGATTAAAAAAATCAAAATAGTAAAATTGTATATGTTGATTAAAAAAAATCAAAATAAGAAAAATCGAAAGATTTATATGTTTCATTTAGAATTATTATTATAAAATATATTTTAAAATAAATTATCACCTAAAAATATATATTAGATATTAAAAACATGTTTATATCATAAATAAATTAAACTTGATTTTTATAAAATTTAACATATTTATTTTTATATTTTGAATAGTATTAAATTATTATAAAATAGGTCTTTAGGATTATACCCAAACATTTAAAAGATGTCTGATAGATAAATAAGTCATACTTAAGATATATATTTTTAAAGAAAGATAGGTTCAAACCTACTAAATTATAATAAAATCTAGTCTAACCTAATTTATTTTCATCTTTAATTGTAATCCTAGATATAAAAACTTGTAAAAAATAATTATAATATATATTTATGTCTATAAAAGTTATAATAAAATTTTTAATACTACAATATATAAATAAATATTGCCCCCACTATCTAAAATTTCTAGATCCGTCACTGGTTGAGTATGAAAGATAAAAAACTTGAGTATGAAATTATCTTTAAAGATACATCTTCTGTGATAGTTTCACAATTACAATATCATGAAATGTTGTGCAAGAAAATAAAATAAAAATATGGACTTGAGTGAGGACTTAGTTAAAATAAGTGCTAGTTAATGTAATAGTGTTGTTTATGTCTAAAATATGTCTTTATTAATGTAATGTTTTTTTTTTATAAAGTTATCAACGTAATGTTTTTATTTATATTTAAAAAAAATTTCATTATTAATGTAATATTTTTGTCAATATTTAAAATTTCTCATTATTAAAGTAGTCATTAATCAAACTAGCCATTGAAAACTAGTTATTACTTAAACAAGTCTATCTTTATATAAGATTTTTCACACCTTTCAATTATGCAAACAAGTCTCGTCTCGTGTTTAAATTCTCTTAACATTGACATTTTACAGTGTTCCTTCAAATGGGATCCAATGATTCATCTTATGAAGAGGATCTTAAGGATGAAATTATTGAAGAACTATACACAAGGTTGGTAATGGAGAGGTAACAAATAGCTATGTAACAACCCGCCAGGTCTCACACTGTCTATAGTATTCAGATACAAGTATAAAATAAAATCTCACTACTAAACAATTATATATATAATGAGAATACACAACTAAAAAGTCTCATAATATATATAACTGAAAGTAGGGAATAATACCCTATACAACAACTAGGTAGTCAAAAGCTACCAATCAACTAAATACAACGTCAGCTCTCCTCCTGAGTCCCAACCAAAAAGAAGCTCACCCAGTCTAGCAGAGTACCTAATCCTGATCTGCTCGCATACCATGGTATGGTCATCACGGTCCCAACCACATAGGAAAAACATGCTAGTGTAAGCTCACAACAATAATCATTAAAAAAATAACATCATATAATAAACAACAATAGAACTCCACTTTCAACTTGCAACTTAAAGCAACACAACATCTACAACAATAGATATACAATATCATCTACTAGCAACAACATTTTCAAAACGTAACATTTTATTCAAATTGGCCGCTTGTAATCGGTATAGCTCGGCCTGGCCCTTATACCGTGGTCGCTTCATACACGTGTGCCTCGACCTTGCACACACACAGGACCAACCAAGTCCTAGAGGAGAACAACACATCATCCACTCCAAGGGACAACTTTCCAAGGAGGGTTTTTAAACAAATTGGGCTCTCAGAGCACCACAACTATCTCAATCCGCACAATGGGATGAGCAACTTTGAAAACTTCTCCTCTAGTCCTAGTGATCAATAACTCATCACAACACAATCACATAGTATTTATCACAATAGCTCAACTATTAACTCATTCATACAATATTATATACAACTTGAATGCAACAATCCATGCAACATCAACTAATACGTCGTCACGCATATACAACTAGGAGATCTCCAACAATTGAGGTTGAGCAGTCTAGGTGACATAAACCCTACCGAATCTAGCGTTTGACCTATCTCAATCAGGTCAGGTATAAGACATCGTTAGGAACTCCGAAGAGAACCAGGTATAGACAACAATAGGCGATTACCCAGGTGTGCCACTTAGACTCGGAGGTCCAGTACTATTGTCAAGACAGAAGGGTTTGGGTATGAGCCTACCACAGCCTTGGCTAGCATCACCAATCCACGTATGGAGTTAGCCCACCCACTGTCTTCCAAGTACCATACACCCTCTAGTACCTAATCAAAGACTACATCTCTAACTAGATACCTTACTTAAATTGGTCATTCAACCATGACATAGATCGACTACTTCCATGTTGCCCACACAGTACTAAGGGATTCAACTTTAAATCAACTTTCAACTTATCACCTTAGTACTATGTATCTCAACATAGGACATATATCTTCACCATATGTCCCCAACTTTTCAACTTTATAACAATAGACAGTTTTACAACTTTACGATAATAGACAACTTTACAACTTTACAACTATAGGCATCATAAAAACTTTACAACTATAAACATCTTTATAACAATAAGCAACTATAGTCATCAATCTCAACTTTAACAGCTTTAAGGCAACTTTCAACTTTACAACAATAGGCATCTTTATACTACTTAATTAAACAACTAGAACAACTATAGTCATTACAATATCTACTTAATGCAACTTAACAACTTTAAACAACTTTACAACAATAATCTACTTCAACTTATACATCTCGAATTATTAATAATTCAATGATAGACAACATGTAAACAACTTAGTTTCATCAACCACACAACCTATAAACAACTTAAGCCAACAACTACTCAACTCATCTTCATCAGGCAACTTAACAACTTTACAACCTTATAAACAACTTCAACAATATACAACATATTCAACACAAATTACAAATCAATCAACATATTTAAAGTTCATCTATCATGCCAACTTACACAATGTAAACAACATAAATCAACTTAAGCACCCAACAACTCAACCATTTCAACAAAAAAAAAAAAAACACAATGCATAAAGCTTCCCTAACCTGAATATTGGCTCCAAATAGCCAAGAATTCGGGAATAAGAAAAACTTTCCCCCGAGCTCGACTCCCGAACTTCACTCCTTCAAAATCAAGCTTCTTAGCGAACTAGAGTCCTTCTCTCTAAACTTCTCTCCCTCTTTTTTTCCCTTTCTCTCCCTCCTTAACGCCTATTTATAGAGGTCAGGAGTGGCCAGAACGGTCCGTTTCGAATCTGGAACGGTCCATTCTGGGCTCCTTCATCATGTGTAAAATTCACGTCTAGAACGACCTATTCTGAAATCAGAACGGCCCGTTCTGGAGTTGAATTTAACTCACAACAACCACGTTTGGAACGGCCCATTCCAATCTAGGATTTATAAGCCAATTTAGTAATTTGGGAACGGCCGATTCTAGGCTACTAAATCACCCATCGCCTTCTGAAATACTTACTATGTTACAAACTACATGTAGGCGAAGACAAGCTCATTGAAACCACGTGAGCAAGGTAGAGACCCTCTTATTGAAACTACGCTCGACACCATGAAGGCATGCTTGGTGTGATAATGAGTTCTACACCTAACAAACTTACGAATTGGTCCTCCCATCACTTAAAAACTAGGAAATCAACTTGCAAACCAACAATCCATATATATACATCATTTGCAACTCATTTCTGACAAGAATTCCAATATTCAACAACCATTTGGATCAATCATCAAGAATCACCTCAAACATGCTTTATAACACAACCATCCCACCATTTTCACTATTTCCACTTTCCAATAATAAAAACAATCATCAAGACAATTCAAGTGGAAAACAATATGTACACCCTGAAATCAACCAAGATTAGTCTAGCTTCCTTTACTTCAACTTCAAGAAAAATAGATGAAGAAGAGGAAGAAAGTGTTCCCCAAGTTTCAAGCTCCGAGAAGCTTTACACAACACCACAGTCTTGATTCTTAGCCAGAGAAGCTTTACACAATGTAACAGCCCAAGCAACCCGCATGAGGATATTGTCCGCTTTGGCCCACGGCCGCACGGTTTTGCTCTTGGCGATGACACGCATGCCACCCCAAAAGGCCTCCTCACAAGGAAGGTATCCACACCCATATATATGGCATGCTTCGTTCGCCTTCCTAACCGATGTGGGACTATATCCACCCCCCCTCAAGGGAGTCCAGCGCCCTCGCTGGCACACCGATCCGGGCCCCGGCTCTGATACCAATGTAACAGCCCAAGCAACCCGCATGAGGATATTGTCCGCTTTGGCCCACGGCCTCACGGTTTTGCTCTTGGCGATGACACGCATGCCACCCCAAAAGGCCTCCTCACAAGGAAGGTATCCACACCCATATATATGGCATGCTTCGTTCGCCTTCCTAACCGATGTGGGACTATATTGAGGAGGCCTTTTGGGGTGGCATGCGTGTCATCGCCAAGAGCAAAACCGTGCGGCCGTGGGCCAAAGCGGACAATATCCTCATGCGGGTTGCTTGGGCTGTTACATTGGTATCAGAGCCGGGACCCGGGCCGGTGTGCCAGCGAGGGCGCTGGACTCCCTTGAGGGGGGTGGATATAGTCCCACATCGGTTAGGAAGGCGAACGAAGCATGCCATATATATGGGTGTGGATACCTTCCTTGTGAGGAGGCCTTTTGGGGTGGCATGCGTGTCATCGCCAAGAGCAAAACCGTGAGGCCGTGGGCCAAAGCGGACAATATCCTCATGCGGGTTGCTTGGGCTGTTACACACAACACCACAGTCTTGATTCTTAGCCAAGAGCTTTGAATCTCTTCACATATTCGAGGAGCCTAGATAGGAAGAAAGAAGACTTTAGAATTTCATAGTGTCTCTCACTACCTTCTCTCTAAGGTTTCTTTAAAAAATGAGTTTATGAGACTCAAGTTTCAAACAAAAACTTATATACTTCTCCCCTTAAAATAAAAATGAATCTCTATCCAATTTTTTTATTATTTATAAAACACCTAAAGACTCTTAAGAATTTTCTTAACTCTCAGAACCTCTAAACATCACACCTCAAAACAATTCAACACATAGTCATTATTAAAAAATAATAATTAACAAAAACTTAGTATTATATTTTCTCCTTAAAACTATTAAAAAAAACAATAATGAAAGTTATTTTCATGATGAGTAGATGACATCATGTTCTAATATACTAATCAATAGTTAGAGTCAGGAATTTGTTAACTTATTATTACAATTACCTGCTATTTTAATATATATGTAAAGATAACACTAATGCTTTAATATATGTGTAGAGATAACACAAATGCATGTATCAAAATACTAGTATAAATTATGAAGCAATGCATAATATGAGAGGCTAGATCTCCTCCAACTTCCTTAATTAACATTTGTCTCCACCGAAATCTGGATCATCCGTTATACCATATTTTATCCTCTCTAGTTAATTGTATAATTACAAATTAAGGAATGTAGTTAGAGTCTGAGAAAAAAGTTAAAATTTTATTTTAGTTAGATATTTTTATAACCATGTTCATAATATATATATATATATATATATATATATATATATATATATATATATAAAGTAACAGGAAAAAAATATGAAAAAGAAAATAATGACGTCAAGCCGGATCATGTTAGGTCATTCCAAAATCCAAAGTATATATGTAAACCGGAATGTTTACTTAGATATGCATCCATATTTGTAATCTTTTATAAGTAATTAATTATCTAGATTCAAACTCAAATACATTTTATTTGTTGGTAATTCTTGAAAAAAAAATGTTTAATTGGTTACTACACACTTTTGATTTTTTACCCACGATGTGTTGATACAAGTTTGTGATTAATTTTTTTGTAATGAATTTATCTTAAAACAAACAAGTAAAAGTATCTAATTTTAAATTATACAATATTTATGAATTATGATACATTTAAAATTAAATTATAAGAATATTTTTATTAGCAACTCTTATGGTAGTTTACCTTCATTCTAGAAATAAGCTCAAAGCTTCTCAAGATGGCTTTAAGCGTTCATAAATTGTCGATATGTCACATTAATAATTAATTAATAAGATTAGATGATTAATTAATAATATGACCAAACAAGTAAATTTTTAAAAGTTAAATGACAAAATATGTAATTTTAAAAATTATATAACAAAATTCACAAAATCATTAAATATGTGTCAAAATTTACAAAATTCTAAGCCACCGGATCAACTAAGTCATAGAGGAGAACAACACAACGACTACTCCAAGGGACAACTTCCCAAGGAGGGTTTTTCAACAAATTGGGCTCTCAGAGCACCACAACTATCTCAATCCACACAATGGGATGAGCAACTTCGAAAACATCTCCCCTAATCCTAGTCATCAACAACTTATTATCACAGCTTAATCAGCTTACAAATCAACAACACAGATCAACTCAACAACTTACACAACACACAACTTTTCAACTCATCATCTCAATCAACTTTCAACTTGAACAACACAATCAACTCATAACTTTAACAACACAGTTTATCAACACAACAACTCATCAACACTATTTAACAACACATTTTAACCACACAACATCTCATTTCAACTTTAAACAACACAATCAACTCAACAGCTTAATAGCTCAACTCATAATTTACAACTCAATTGTCCTAAGATAATATCTTTTCAACACATGGCACACCATACAACTTTTTAGCAACATACAACTCTCCTCTAACAACTTGACAACACAGTCTAATAATAACATCTCATCATACTTCACAACATAAACATGTCCACACATATAGCAACCTTATCAACTTAATTTCAACTAATTTCAACAATATCGTAGATCAACACAACTTGTAAACAACTTCACAACTTAACTACAACATGCATCTCCAATAACATCATTAATAAATATTTAATCATATATTAGCAACACACAATATTTTCATCACATAACACAACTCATACTAATCAACCTAAGTACCCAAAGGAGTTCCCAACTCACGTATAACCAACAACTTTACAATCTAGCTTCCCTTACCTGAAGATTGGCTCAGAATAGCCAAGAAGCGGAATTCCCTTTCCGAAGCTCAACCCGAAACTTCAATCCACCCAAAGCAAGCTTCCTAGTCCAAAGTCCTCTCTAAAACTTCTCTCTAAAAACCTTTATTTCTCTTCAACCACCCAACTCTATTTATAGACATTCAGGAGTGGCCAGAACGGCTAGTTCCAAATTCGGAACGACCCGTTCTGCACCCCTTCATCATGTGTAAAAATCACATGCAGAACGACCCGTACTCCCCTCCAGAACGCCCCGTACTCCCTCCAGAACGGCCCGTTCTCAACTATATTTTATAGGACAATTCAGTAGTTTGGAACGGCCCGTCCCAGTTTGGGAACGACCCGTTCTAGGTTACTGAATCACCCATACTGGACTTTTGGACCTTCTAAAATAACTTGCTATGTTACAAATTATCTATCGTCTTATGTTTTATGTTATTTTGTTTAGTGAAGTGTGTAAGATCTTGAAAGTCTATGTAATGTGTGTTTTTATCCTTTGATGAATGAAAGATTTTATTTTCTTCTGATATCTGAGTTTAACCAACATGTTCCTACATTTGAAATATTTATTTGGTCAAATACAATGTATTGTGGAATGTGGATTTAGGGAGAAAGACTTGCATGTAGAAGATACTTTTTTGATTAATAAATAAAATTAGAGGTATTAAAAACCTTTAGGAAAACTAGTAAAAGCTAAAATGTGTCAAACCGAATAAAAAATTCGATTGACTTGAAATTTTCATGTCATGCTTCACAAAAAAATTCGTAGCTTGATGAGCTTCACGGAGAACATGGGTTCATAAGACATAGAAGTCATATTAATAAAATGGCTAGAACATGGTATGTTGTTTATGAATTGTGTAATGCATAATAGTATGGTCTTGTTTACTAGCTTTTCTACAATATAGTTAAAGAAAAACGAAACATGATAAAGGAATTTAATTAATCAAGAAAAATGTGTGACACTCAATAACATTTTTTTTCTAATATTTTTTTTATTAGTAGTTGAAAATCACAAATTTTAATAGATTTTATCTTAGAAAGTCATTAAATGAGATGTAATACCCACAAAATTTAATATTTTCAATAGATTTAAGACAACAATAAATACAATATTAGAGATAATGTTGCTAATATTGCTCAATTAACCAAAGATCCCAAGTTCTTATGTTTTACTAGACATATTTAGGTCTTTACATCTAAAGAACGGACCATGGTTAAAAAAAAAAAAGTTTTATGGTAAGTAAGTTATACTAATTGTGGTTCCTGAGGTTAGTTGGGTTGTACGCCTTTGTTCAACATTCTTTCTTATTTGTGTTTCATTTATTAAGGTTTCAAATTGGAGTTTTTGACCAAAGTAGGGTCGTTGACCAAGTTATTTACCTAAATGGGGCTGTTTTGAATTTATTTACGCCTTTGGGGCTGTTTTCAACGGTGTCGCTATGGCCCATAGCGACACCAATGCCACGTGGTTTTTTTTTTTTTGGCGGAGGGATGGCTGGAATGAGCCACAACAGTGTCGCTATGGGCTGGACCAACACAGTTTGTGAGCCAACAAAGATGGTGTAGCCCATAGCGACACCATTTTAGAAAAAAAACAAAAAAAAAACTGAAATAATTTAAATGTAACCTTAAAATAATCAACTGAGTATACTTATTATATATTTATAAAAAAAAAAAATTATTTCAAAACGTAATTTTAAAAAATAGATTTAATTATTTATATAAGTGGCGCTGTGGCCTATAGCGACACAGAGTCGCTGTGGCCCACAGCGCCACTAATTAATTTTTTTTTTTTATAGTTATTAACTTATTTTGTTTGGAAATTTGTTTAATTTATATTTAGCACTTAAATATTAATTTGTAATTAAAAAGTTTATTTTTCTGTAATTTATATTGTTTTTGTATATATATTTTTTGTCCTTTTAAATAATTTTGAATAGGCGCTGTGGCCTACAGCGACTGTTAGTGTCGCTGTGGTAATTAAATTTTTTTTTTTTTAGTTATTAACTTATTTTGTTTGGAAATTTGTTTAATTTATATTTAGCACTTAAATATTAATTTGTAATTAAAAAGTTTATTTTTCTGTAATTTATATTGTTTTTGTATATATATTTTTTGTCCTTTTAAATAATTTTAAATAGGCGCTGTGGCCTACAGCGACTGTTAGTGTCGCTGTGGCCCACAGCGCCAGTAATTTTTTTTTTTTAGCTATTAACTTATTTTGTTTGGAATTTTGTTTAATTTATATTTAGCACTTAAATATTAATTTGTAATTATAAAGTTTATTTTTCAGTAATTTATATTGTTTTTGTATATATATTTTTGTCCTTTTAAATAATTTTAAATAGGCGCTGTGGCCTACAGCGACTCTAGGAGTCGCTGTAGGCCACAGCGACAATATCACTATATATACCCCCCCTAGCTACGTTTTTTTCACAGTTGAAATCATATACTTATTAGTTACGTTTTGGTTGATTTAAATCTCTGAGCTAGTTACGTTTGTTTCTGATTCAGTGAGTATAATTTTGTTTTTTTTAAGATATAAATTGTAGGTATTTGCACTAATTAATTTTTTGTTGTTGCAGATATTATGGATCAAATGATTGCTTATATTTACACTGGAAAGATGTATGAGGGTGCTGAAGGTGTAACATTTGATGGACCAAAAAAAGGAATGTATATTAAACGAGGTATCACTTTGGATATATTAAAGAGAAGGATTCACAACAAATTTAATCTTAACTCAAATCAAGTGATATTACCTGTAAGTTACAGATTTTTAGTTTCACAAGGTGATAACAACATATATTCTTTATTGGAATTGAGTGACGATGATGATGTACAATGCATGATAGAAGCATTTCAGAGCCAGAATGTGATGCCAATAATGGAATTATATGCTGAAATAGGTATGCAAGAATCTTCTACTTTTTCATTAGAAAATTTGTCAATTTAACGATCACCTTTGATCACAAGAGATGAAGATGAAGATGACGATGAAGATGAAGACTATCATGTTTCATCATCATATGAAAGCATTGATGAATCGAATGAAGATGAAATTGATAATTGTGAACCATCTGATGATGAGGTGCAGCCGGATGTTCTTGTTAATAGTCCAATGGTTGAACCAATTTCAATGTATCCACCTACTGAAGGTAACATCGGAAAATTAAATTTGTCAATAATTTGTTATTTGTTTAAAATAAATTGTTGAAATTGATTTTATGGAAATTAATAAATTCATAATTATTAAAATAGGTGGAAGTCAATTTTGGGGTAATTTACCCCACTACACTAACATCAATTGGAATCATCCCGATGAAGAAGATATCCCAGGGATGGATGTCGGTAGTACTTGGTCAATTGGGCAAGATTTATATGTGGGGTTGGAGTTTGAGAATAAAGATGCAGTTAAAAATGCAGTCAAGCAAAATGCAATGAGAATGCATCAAAGTTTTTATGTGGTTGAGTCGAAAAAGACTAAGTGGGTTGTTAGATGTCCAAATGCACATGATGGATGTGGATGGTACATGAGAGCTATTGAGTCAAAGAGATCTGATAAGTGGACAGTGACTCAGTGGGGTGGACGCCATACGTGTTTGAACATGTCTTTGTCCCAAGATCATGCTAAGTTAGATTCTGAGTTAATTGCAACATTCATACAAGGTAAGTTCTGCAAAGTTTATCGTTTATATTAATAATAATTTCTGTTAGTGTTTACTAATATTTAATATGTAGGAATGGTTAACCAAGATCCATCAATCAAGATTAGCCTTATCCAAGAGAGAATAACATCTCAAACTGGGTTTAAAATATCTTATAGAAAGGCTTGGATGGCGAAACAAAAAGCAATTGTTAACGTTTTTGGAGATTGGGAAGAATCGTATGCTTATTTACCTCGATGGCTGCAATACATGAAAGAAATTGCTCCAGGGTCATTTTATGATCTGTGTCATGATGAGTTTTTTGTTGGTAATTGTTGTCATCGTGGTTACCGTCAATTTCACAGATTATTCTGGACATTCAAGCCTTGTTGTGATGCCTTTAATTTTTGTAAACCGTTGATACAAGTTGATGGAACTCATCTATATGGCAAGTATCGAGGTACATTGCTCATTGCTACAACTCAAGATGGTAATAACAACGTTCTTCCTCTTGCATTTGCTGTTGTTGAAGGAGAAACATTACTTGCGTGGTCGTGGTTCTTGTCTCATTTGCGGTTACATGTTACAAACAAAGAAGGGATATGTTTAATATCTGATCGACATCGTAGCATTAAATCAGTCATTGACAATGAGGCAATTGGTTGGAGACCGCCAAATGCATATCACAAGTACTGCATTAGGCACATTGCAAGTAATTTTAATACTCGATTCAAGGATGTGAAACTTAAACAAAAGCTTGTGAAGTTAGGTACGTATTGTTATTTTAAAATTTTTAATCATTTGTAAATATTTTATTGTGCATTATTTATAATTTGTATGCAGGGTATACACCGTGTAAGCACATTTTTGATCGCAATTTGCAAAAGTTTTGTGAATCTAACCCTAATGTTCAAAGGTGGATAGGAGCTATATCAAAAGACAAATGGAGTATGGCATATGATGCAAATGGTCGAAGATATGGTCACATGACAACAAATTTGTCTGAATGTGTTAACAAGGTGTTAAAGGATTGTAGAAATCTCCCTATCACTGCATTAGTTCGGTCGACGTATACCAGGTGCGCTGAGTATTTTAGTAATCGTGGTAGTCGTGCTTTAGCCGATGTTTCATCTGGGAAGGTCTTCGTTTCAAAGTTGGTTGAAGCTTTACAAAAAAATTAAGAAGAGGCTTGTTCCCACCAAGTTTGTAGATACGACATTGAATCTTCAAAATTTGAGGTTCAAGAGGCATTTGATCCAATAACACAAACAGGAGGGAAGAAATGGGTAGTAAATTTAAAGGAACGATACTGTCAATGTGGAAAGTTTACAGCATTTCATTATCCTTGTTCTCATGTTATAGCTGCATGTGGTGTTGTTAGCATTGATTACTACCAGTTTATAGATCCTGTTTATACCAGTGATTATGTTTTAAAAGCCTACTCTGGTCCGTGGGAACCAATCGAAAATGAAGACTTAATCCCTCCGAGTAATGAGGATTGGATACTTGTCCCAGATCCAACATCAGTGCGCGGGAAAGGGAGACCGAAATCCACAAGAATTAGAAACGAAATGGATTGGGTTGAGAGCTCACAACGACGACCAAAATGTAGCATATGCAAACAAGAGGGTCACAACAGGCGCAATTGTCCATCTAAGTCTAATAATCAGTCGATAAGTTTTGAAGATGTTTAGAATTTGTTTAACATATTGTAATTAGTAATGTGTATTCATGATGGTCATTGTATAACATAATGTAATTACTATTGTCTATCGATAATTATACAAAATCTACTCATCATCGTCTTCCTCATCTTCCTGATGATGATGCCCTCTATCAGTAGCAGGAGTTAGAATACACCATCGTCGTCTTTCCCTTGCAGCCCTTGAGGATTTCTTCGAACACCTCTTTGTTCTGGCGGTGATGGGTGATGACTAGCCTCCGCAGAAAATTATGGACGCAAATCAACACCTGCAACGTCATATTTGACACAAATTATTAATATTGATATAATTATAAGAAGAAAAGAATAACAAAATAATAAAATATGAGTAGACCTGATGTATAAGTACGACTGATATAATCATGATCATACGGAATATGAAAAGGTGCTTCCTGACTCGATTGTGTGGCATGCTGTGGCATACTTGGCTGTGGAGTCATTAAAGGGGAATGTCCAAAAATATGATCCATCATTTCTGATGACATAGTTGGTTCCGGTGATGAGTCTAAACCAAGTGACTCACAGATATGTGTAGTAGTCATCGGAACTGATGTCTCAAAACCTGGAGGGCGAGGTGGAGTGTACCAATATGTGTATTGGGACTGCGATGGATAAGTGGGCTCCTGAGAAGGAATATAATATAACCCTGCTGCTCTGTCTGGCACTGTAGGGTACATCTGATCCATCGCCTCAACTGGCGTTCTTCGTCTAGGTAACCCTCCAGCCTCCCTTGACTGGGCAGGAACATTGAAAGTCCCCACGTCATATGAACCAGGGGGAAGGGGTGCTTCCTCAGCTGGCTCAACGAATCTAGCCCTATAGTCATCAGATATCGATAATAATCGATTAGTCTGCTCTGTGACTGCTTCCATAGAAAACTCTGGGCTGCCATGAGGAGATGTCAAGTATGCCAAGCATTCAGTTACGTCTCCCTACATATACAAGACATAAAAAAATTAGTTTACCACTTTATAATTTAACAAAATATTATATTAAAATATGAGTTGTAATATGTACATATCACAATCGAGTCTTTAACTTCATCAGGATCAATGTACATTCCCCTTTCTGCGATACCACCTCATGTATTCAGAATTTGGACCTAATAGTCCAACCTGTGGAGAAGTAGGTGCAAAGTGGTATGCATATCGATTGGCCCAGTGCTCAAGTGCTGGACTTAATATTGTAGTCCAATCGTCATCAGTCTTTCCCCGCAGCGTCAACGCATGCACATGAGCAGGAAGACCAACAATCATACCAACATCTTGGAGAGTAATTGTGCATTCTCCAAAAGGCATATGAAATGTGTGTGTTTCTGGTCTCCATCGTTCTACCAGAGCAGTTAATAAACCAGGACTCATTTTGATATAACTCAACCGAGCAATCCATCCAAATCCAGCCTGGTCTATTAACGGAACTATTTGATGTGGAATTCCGTCAATTCCATTACGTGTTGGAGCAGCACGTCGTGCTAATAATCTCCTATCTTCTTCTCTATTCCAAACATGTTGTGAAACATGTATGGATTGCAATGACAATAAATCATCCTCAACGGGTCCACAACTCACACGCATAGATGTAGAAGATGATGCCATCTATAACAAAATTTAACACCACATTATTTCATCCATTATATATATAAATTCAAAAATTATATATCTATTTTTAAAATAAATATAAATTACATAAAAACATTTAATTCAATTTAAAATTTAAATAATTTTTAATTAAATTATATTTTAATAACATGAAATTAAAATAAATGAATTCAAATTTTAAATATCAATTTAAATTTTAAATAATTTTTAATTAAATTAATTTTAAATTAGACGTTATTAAATTATATGAATTTATAATTTAAATTAATTTATTTTCTAAATAAATATAATTTAAACAGAATTAAAATAAATGAATTGAAATTTTAAATAACATTATTTTTTAAATAAATATAACTTACACAGAAATAATTTAATTCAATTTAAAATTTAAATAATTTTTTATTAAATACAATTTAAATATATAACTTACACAGAAATAATTTAATTCAATTTTAAATAACATTATTTTTTAAATAAATATAACTTACACAGAAATATTTTAATTTATTTTCATAATAAATAAATAATTTAAACAGAATTAGAATAAATGAATTCAAATTTTAAATATCATTTTTTTTAATAAATATAAGTTACACACAAATAAATCAATTCAAAATTTAAATATCTTTATTTTTAAAATAAATATAACTTACACAGAAATAATTTAATTTAATTTACAATTTAAATAAATATTTTTTATTTAAATTTAAATAACACGTTATTAACTTAAATTAATTTTTATTTTAAATTAAATTCTTTTCTGCAAAAATATAAATTAAACAAAATTCAAATAAATCAATTCAAAATTTAAATATATTTATATTTAAAATAAATATAATTTACACAGAAATAATTTAATTCAATTTAAAATTTAATTAATTTTTTTAATTAAAATTTAATAACACGTTATTAAATTTAATTAATTTTTATTTTAAATTAAATTCTTTTCTACAAAAATATAAATTAAACAGAATTCAAATAAATCAATTCAAAATTAAAATATCTTTATTTTTAAAATAAATATAACTTACACAGAAATAATTTAATTCTATTTAATATTCAAATAAATTTTTTTAATTAAATTTAAATAAGACGTTATTAAACAGAAAATAATTACACAAAATAAATATAAAAAATTCTAACTAAATTACAGTAACTATGTCAAATGACGTAGCCTACAGCGACTTTCAAATAATTACACAAAAAAAATATAAATAATTCTAACTAAAATTACAGTAACTATAAAAATTAATTAATTTAAATAAATTCTAAATTAAAGAAAATAATAAACATTAAAATACCTGAAAGCTTCAATAAATCTAGAACTCTAGAGAAATTCACAAAATAAAAATTACCCTGAAATAAAATTTAAAATATCTAAACGTTAAACAAAATTTAAAAGTAAGTAAATAATTTTTAAATAAATTAAACAGATAAATAAAAAAAAAAAATTTACCTGGGAGACTCGTCTGGAAAGCAAATTGAGAGGGGGGACCATCTGAGGGTAAAAACCCTTATATAGGCAGTTTTTTTTTTTTTACTGTATAAAGCCACATGTCAAATTACTACTGGTTAAATCAGCAGTAATTTGACACGTGGCCACTGTAATAAATTTCTCAACCACCACCTGTGTCGCTGTGGCCTACAGCGCCACAGTGTCGCTGTAGGCCACAGCGCCACATTTTTTTTTTTATAAAATTATTCAAAAAGTAGTTTTTTATCAACTTTTAATTTATTTACGCATTTCATAAAAATATATATTTATATATTTAGCTATTTCTGATTTTTCTTTATTTTATACATTTTTAATTTTCTATTTACGTTTTTTAATTTTTAAAATATGTGTCGCTGTGGCCTACAGCGCCCCTGTGTCGCTGTAGGCCACAGCGCCACATTTTTTTTTTTTTAAATTATTCAAAAAGTTTTTTTTTATCAACTTTTATTTTATTTACGCATATCATAAAAATATATATATATATATATATATATATATTTAGCTATTTCTGTTTTTTTTAAATTAATAAATAAATTCTTTTTTATCACATTTTAATTATTATAAATATTTTTTTTTAAAACTGGCGCTGTACATTCTGTTTCTTTTTTTTTTTTTTTTAAATTATAACTTCTTTTTTTTATTTATCACATTTTAATTATTAAAATTAATTTTTTATAAACTAGCGCTGTGGCCTACAGCGCCACTAGTTTTCTATTTTTTTAAAAAAATTATTAAATAATTTGTTTTTTATGACATTTTAATTTATAAAAATAATTATTTTTTTATATATGTGGCGCTTTAGGCTGTAGGTTTTGTTTCCTTTTTTTTTTTTTAAATTATAACTTGTTTTTTTTTATCACATTTTAATTATTAAAATTAATTTTTTATTAACTGGCGCTGTGGCCTACAGCGCCACTATATTTCTATTTTTTTTAAAAAAAATTGTTAAATAATTTATTTTTTATCACATTTTAATTATTAAAAATAATTGTTTTTTTATACATGTGGCGTTGTGGCCTACAACGCCACTATATTTCTATTTTTTAAAAAAAATTATTAAATAATTTGTTTTTTATCACATTTTAATTATTAAAAATAATTGTTTTTTTATATATGTGGCGCTTTAGGCTACAGCGACTTTATTGAAGTTGTTTTGTGGCGCTATAGGCTGTAGCGACACTATTAATATGGCTTTCATGGCTTTCCTGAAGTGTAAAAAAGGCCACGTGGCATTGGTGTCGCTATGGCCTATAACGACACCGTTGAAAACAGCCCCAAAGGCGTAAATAAATTCAAAACAGCCCCATTTAGGTAAATAACTTGGTCAACAACCCTACTTTGGTCAAAAAGCCTTCAAATTGAGATTCTTTATTATTGTTTCAATGATTACAAGTTTTTAACTTCTCTCTCTCTCTTTCTTTTTTTTTCTTTTTTTTCTCTTTTCTATTTTCAATTTGAAATCACAATTTTTTTTAATAAAAAATATTAGGTGTAAAATTGACCTCCATTTATATAACAATGTCTGTAAGATGGTTTAAGATTCAGGTGGCAACATTGATTAAGTTCATCAATGGTCACATCACCGATTAACAGTGTTGAATTAACTACGGGAACTAAAAACACTAATTCTAAAATAATAATAAAAAATCAATTTAATTGCATCTTTTTATACTCATGCTTTATAGTTTTGCGAATTTTGTTACTTAATTTTAAAAATCACACGTTTTTTCATCAAAATTTTAAAATTTTACATATTTTATTGTTTTTTTAGTTAACTTTCTAACATTATTAATTAAGTTAATTATTGATATAACATATTAATTATTTATGTAAATTAATAACATGACATACAGATAATTATGTAATATAATATGTTATGTTCAATAATCCAATATATTGCAAAAAAAAATTTAATGATGTGTTTGGTTGCAAGGAAAGAAATATGTGAAAAATAGAGTGGAGAGAAATAGAGAAAGAAAAAATAAGTAAGTAAAAAAAATTGTATGTTTGATTTAAGAGAAATATAGTAGAAAAAAAAATATAAACAAGTAATAAATAAGATATATAAAAAAGAAAAGAGAGAAATAAGTAAATAAGTAAGTAAAAAAGAGAGAAATAGATAAATAAATAAAAAATTAAAATGAAGTTTTGATTAATTTTTATTTTAATCATTTAAATCAAAAAATTATATAAGTAAATAAATAATTATAAAATAAAATTTTTTTATACTAAAATTTAAGTAAAACAATAAGTAAATAAATTTAAAGTATATAAATAATTCAAAAAATCGTATAAAAGCTTTGACTTTTAATTGGTTAACGAAAATATATAATCCATTGAACGTTTAGGCTTTTCATAATCAGTGATTTTGAAGCAAAAATTACTCGATTAAAACTTTCATTCAATGAATTAAATAATTTATTTTTAACGTATTTAGTATAGGAAAAATATTTAATTGATTGAGAGATACATTTTAATCGAATCGGACATTCTAATGTACCCATTATAATATTTAATAAATGAGATTGCTCAATTTAGTGTATATATAATTTTTTTTAAAATTTTATCTTTAAATTTTTAATTAATTAAAAATAATATTAAAAATTAATTATTCTTACAAAAATAAGATTCAAATTCAAGATTTTTAGATTTAAAAACTAAGTATAATATTAATTAATCTATCAAATATTAGTAATTTTTAAATTAATTTATAAAATAGAGACAAAATATTTTGATTCTACTAATATATGTAATGGATTTTAGAGCTGCTTTTGTTTTTTTTTTTTTCTTTTTAAATATGTAAACATTTGATTTAAAATTATTTGATTTGTAAGACTTTTATCTTTTCATTTCAATTTTTTTTTAAATTCTTTATATATATATATATATATATATATATATATTAGGATTATAATAACATCGGTGTAACTTTTACTAAATATTACACCGTTTAATAAATTTATATTAAATGTGAATTTTGTAAATTCGGACGTTAAATTGAAAGTTCTTTACTTTTAGATTGAAAGTTCTTTACTTCTTTATATATATATGATTTAAAAGTAAAGAACTTTCAATCTAACAGTTGAATTTATAAAATTCACATTTAATATAAAATTATAGAGTGATGTAATACTTAGTAAAAATTATACCGATATCGTTTGAATCCTCATATATATATATATATGTGTATGAAATGTTTGGATTTGGTAAAGATATTTTTGATATATTATGAATCATGATGAATTGAGATTTTTCACACTTATGTGCAAATTATAAGGAGCAAGTTAAATAAAAATTTCATAAAATCTCACTTTACTTTAGCAAATAAAATTTTACTATATTTTTTTTCAAAGTTATTTCGATTTCTATAAAACAATCCAAAACACTTGGGCTAACATTTGGTGAGAAAAAAAAAATAAGTTCACTATTTAAATTATCAATTTGTCAATAATATATCACTTAATATAAATAAGAAAAAAAAATAAAAGAAAAAAGAATCCATACTTTACATCATTTTTATTAATTTTAAAAAAATTGATTGTACCATAACATTCCGGTGTATAAAAGTCGCATAATAACTCCCATGTTCCTTCTCATTTTGGTAGTTATTTGTGAAGAAATGAAAGTGTAACGATCCGGCTAGTCACTACACACGCCACTGAACACCGGAAACACCAGACAGAAAGAACGAGTATATAAATATAGGATCTAGAATATAAATATATACAAGGTCCCAATCCGACTAGAGTTAGAGTGTGCAAAAACAACCAAGCAAAACAAAATACATCATCGGCTGCTACACCAAGAAGCTGAAACAACACAACATCAGCTTAAAATCGACTCCGCCTGCTAGCTGCAGACTCACCACAAGCCACACACCTATCCCTGTTCTGCTCCCGTACATAGTACGATTATAGCAGTCCAATCACATGGAAACAACAAAGGGTAAGCTAGTATAAAAAGAATAACGTATAGCAGGATTTAAGTAATCATAACAATTTCAACTATCAACACATCATCAGTCTACATCTCATCGATTATACAACAAACCAGCAATTAGCAAATAATGCGTCGTCATGTGTAACAGCCCAAGCAACCCGCATGAGGATATTGTCCGCTTTGGCCCACGGCCGCACGGTTTTGCTCTTGGCGATGACACGCATGCCACCCCAAAAGGCCTCCTCACAAGGAAGGTATCCACACCCATATATATGGCATGCTTCGTTCTCCTTCCTAACCGATGTGGGACTTCACAATCCACCCCCCCTCGGGGAGCCCAGCGCCCTCGCTGGCACACCTGTCCGGGCCCCGGCTCTGATACCAATGTAACAGCCCAAGCAACCCGCATGAAGATATTGTCCGCTTTGGCCCACGGCCGCACGGTTTTGCTCTTGGCGATGACACGCATGCCACCCCAAAAGGCCTCCTCACAAGGAAGGTATCCACACCCATATATATGGCATGCTTCGTTCTCCTTCCTAACCGATGTGGGACTTCACATCATGCATATCACCTCGGAGACCTCCTACCACAACTCAGCCTTTTGGCCTACAACAACTCAACCATTAAGGCCTACAACAACTCAATCTTTTGGCCTACAACAACTCAGCCTTTCGGCCTACAACAACTCAGCCATCATTCAACACTGCACAACTTTACAACACAACACATCATCTTACATCACATCAACACAACTTACAACAACATTCACCAGATACAACTCAACATCAACAACAACATTATCTACTAGTCATCACATCATATTCATCCATCTCAACTCAACTCAGCATGAACCAACATTAACTAGCATACAATAAAACCTCATCTCCGTGCCCGGCGCACTCGTGGTTGCGCCCAGCGCAGTGCAACCAGAGAGCACCAGGGGGCCAGCGCGCCCAACGCAAGCATGCCCGCGCCCGGCAGGACCTAGCCAGAGAGCCCAAGGCTCACTCGCGCCTGGCACAATACCCATTGCGCCCAGCGCATGCCAGGCAGAGACTCTATAGAGTCTCACGCGCCCGACGTGCCCAAACCCGCGCCCAGTGCGGGGAAAGTAGAGACTCCCCTTGGTCTCGCGCCCAGCGCAATTCAAATTGCGTCTAGCGCCCACAAGGCAGAGACTCCCCATGAGTCTCACGCCCAGCGCGACAAGGGTCGCGCTCAATACCCAACAAAATCCCCAAAAACCTACCACAACTGGTATCGCGCCCAGCGCGGTCCAAGTCACGCCCAACGCGGGTCAGCCAGAGACCCACATTCTCAAGCGCGCCCGACGCAGTCATCATTGCGCCCGGCGAGCTTGGCCAAATGGGGTCTCCTGGTGGCCACGCGCCCGGCGCGAAGAATTGCGCTCAGCGCGAGGTTCAGCAACAGCACTCCATTTTCGAAAAACTTAGCCAAAACCTGCAAAAATAGCCAGAAAACAACCATGCAAACCATCCAAAAGTTCCCTCTTCCATCAAACATCAACAAAAACGTCCTCTTATCAACATGCAACCACAATTCATCAAAAACCCCAAAATTTGTAAAAAACTCCGAAGACCCCAAAAACCCCATTTTTCAACCATCTCAGCTCGAAATTCAACAATCATCAAACAACAAGGAGTTTCGAGACTCCTTCACAGCCAAACCCCAAACCCTAAACCCTAAACCCTAAACAACCAAACACAACAAAAATAACCAGCTTCCCTTACCTCGGGCAAGATTCCGAGCTTCCGGGAAGAGAAACGAAAAACGGAGAAGAGAGTTGGAGAAGAAGATGAAGGAAGAGGCTCCGCACGTTTTCAACCAGAAATCCAACCTTCAATCAGCACCTTAAATTTAAATGGAGCACCAGCAAGAGAGCACAAAAATCAGCCACAGAGAAGTGCAAGTGAGAAGTGAGTGAGTAGAGAGAGTTAGCAAAGTAAGGAAGAAGAAAATGAGAACGGGTCCGGGGAAGAAGGAAAAGAAAATAAAAGGGGCCTAACAGAAAGTGTAAAACTTCCCGCTTTTTATTTCTTCGTTCACACATTTCCGATGCACCAAACGATTGACTTCTTTTATTTCTTCGCCATTTCGCTCCTCTCTTCTCTTTTTCATTGATATTTTGGTGATACCAAACAGAGGGTATGAATCTAAAACCAAAAAACACATATAAAAAGAGAGACTAAACCTGTTTAAACCTCCATTTCCTTCTATATTTGTTCTCCCTATTTCTTTCTTTTCTATATCACTACTCTTCCAAACAAAACATTGTCTATGAGCTCGCAGAATCTACGTTAGTCAGTGTGTAAACAAATGGAAACTCTCCAGTCTATCTTGAGAGTTAGTTCACAAAGACCACGTCAACAATGACAGACCAAATTGACAAATTCAAATCCGTGTATGACAAGAATAAAAGAATTCAAGCATTTAAAGGTATTTTAATAACAAAAACTTAAAGGCACTTACATGCAAGGAAACTATTACATGGTACAGAAATTTATTTATGAAAATCAATACGAATGACCAAGTCTTGATTTCCATCTAACTCCCAACTTTTATTTTGTTCTTTAACTGATTATTCACCCAATACTATGTAACCACGACCTTTCGTGATTAGATTCGTGCAATTTTTTTTCCACTGTTTAGTAATATTCTACACAGTGTAACAAAAATATTATTCATACGTGCTTACCACCACCCCATAACCCGATCGTGTGTAAAAAACTGCATAAGCTAAAGTTGAGAAGAAGACCAAGAATTTGAATCGATCCAATTATACGCGATTGGGCTCAAGAAAGCATCGGGAATACCAAAGGAACTGACCAAGGCAAGTGCATGCGGGCGAAGTTCAGCACAGAGTTTTGGCACTTCTTTCCTCACTGCAGAAGCATTCTCTGTTGACAAGTAGCCATATCGAAGAAAGGAAGCATCTTCATCCACACATATCGCAGCATACAACGATCTCAACAGTCCTAAGACATCCTACAGAGTGGATCAAAGCAAAGTAATCAATAAATAGATCTGTTTCACATATAATTGAACAATAAACAAAAGACACTAAAGCATGACAAGTGTTAACAACACCATCTAAGAGTCTTTTGGATAAACTTTTCTAGCAACACTTTTTAAGAGAGAAATAGAAAGCAAAAATAAGTTAAGTTTCTCCAAAAGTTAATTTGCATAAGTTAATTTGTAAAAGTTCTTTCATTTGCTTCTTCAAAATTTTATTTTTAACTTATGTGTAAGTTAGTTTTAACTTATGGAGAAACTTGTATAAACATGTCCTAGCACACTTTATTAAAGGCTCAAGGCTGAAATTAAGTTAAAAAAAACAAAATTTTGAGAATATTCTAATTTAATGAGCTCCATTTATTATTTTGTAGTTTCTAATAAATTTTGATAATAGTCAAAAAAGTATGTTAGCAAGAATACACTAGAATATTTTACTAGAGTGTGAAGGGGTATATTAGAGAGTACTCTATGGTCACATATCTAATTTATCAAAACCAATAAAAGTAGTTAAGATGGTTAGTTTTCATCAATAATATCATAAAATTAAATTTCAATCCAAAAATATCATTTGAATTAATGAGTTTAAATAGTGGTAGCATTAAATGACACTATCTAATTCAAGAGATAAATTTTTTCACTAATAAGTGCAACTTGTATTGTTAATGCATCTATTTATATGAGGGTATAAAAGAAAATTTGTAATTAATATACTTGTTTCTTACAATTTAGACAAAAAATAAGATACCCCTTTGTTTCTTATTTAAAGGATCCGAGGGAGTATATTACAAGCACTCCCCTGTAACAGGAATATTAGGCAAGCTAATAATTTACCTTCAATGAACCAGCTGGTAAAGTTGACTGTGCCTCCATGAACGTTTTTAATATTGCTCGTTCTGAGAAAGCTCTGCCCAAGTCTTGTGCGAGCTGATAACTCTGGAAGACAAAAGAGTTTCAAACTGTAAGACAGTGAAAAGATGAAAGGAAAAAAAAGAACAAAACCTGGTAGAATCCTCACTAAAATGAAGGTAGACTCTTTGCTTTCTCCAAGAGATTGACATTCTAAAACCTCTTCAGTAAAACGTCTCAATAGGTCTCGCTCTCTTAGGTGGAACAGATCAATCTGTTTAAGTGAGAGGTAAGAAACAAATAGAAGCCTCTACATGGCTTTTCCAAATATCGACAGGTATAATCAAATGATTACCTGAAATTCACTGCTCCTAATGGTGGAACTAGTTAACTGGGATGGGATAATAGGCAAAGGTTTGTTCATGTGTTCTAATCCCAAACCACTGAATGGCTTATTTTTCTTCTGAGATGCTACGTATTCTGCAAAGAGTGCCTTGCTAATCTGAAGTGAAATGAAGAACCCGTGAACACCCATTCGTATTGAATAAAATTGAGAGAACAGATGCCTAAATTTGGCATTAATTATTTCATGCTACGTCAAGTATTCAAGCAATCAGGTTAACTAAGCAACTAAAAATATATAAAACATAATCTTTATAATTAATGTTATATTTCATCAAATATCTCTATTAACACGTAAGAACAGATTTTGTCTCTAACTCAAAAAAAGGGCAACTCAATGCATGAGGCTCCCACTACGCAGGGTCCAGGGAGGGTAGATGTACAGTCTTAACAATGTTTCTAGTATTTGAACTTGTCACCTGAAGGTCAAAAGGTAAAAAGCATAACAATGTACCGAAGCTCACCCTCATCGTGTCTAACAACACAATGATTCATATAAGTGTGACAAAGCAGTGAAAGTATACATTATGTCATTAACTGGTACTTTTTTGCTGAAATTTCAATTAATAAACAATAAAAGTGATACTGATCAAGATTCTAACACTTGAACACAAACTCAAATACTGTATTTAGAAATCAATCAACCCAAAAGTCTTTTGATGAAGGCCCAAAGTGGATTTTATCTTCCAATAATTATTTCATAAAGTTTGAAGCATTCAAGCTTAAAGCCCCAGCTTGTATCCTTAGTTGGAATCCATATAACTATTACTTATTATCCCTACCGCTTAACAGTCAAATGTAAATAAACTAAAACAGCTTGTTAGGAACCAATTATGGCTTTGCAATCAGCTCATCATGTCTCCTAGGTTTGAATTTAAAAATGTTGTGCTTAATTATTATTATTATAATTTCATGTTCAATGGAATACTCATTTTACCTGCTGCATCAGAACATTGTTGTCCCCCTCAAATGTCGATTGCGCATCAAATTCACCCATGAATTGACCAACACGATTTTCAGATTTAATTCCTTGTCCTCCACAGGCTTCACGACATTCCTATTTCATGCATTAATAGAACCTTAGTGAAGCCAATGGCATATTATCTATCAAACCCAAGTATAATGATAGCAATACATACCTGGATAGTATGCATATTATTCCAAGTTAAAGTAGCCTTGTAAGCACTAGAAATAATATGAATTGTCTTGTTTGACTCAGGCGTTCTATTGACATACATCATTTTGAGCTCATTTGCAGCAAAACTCATTGCATATCTGTAGATAAGAGTGATGGAATGAACATAAAAGGTACTAATCTTGGTCCATTTAAATCCACTAAACTTGGATAGTCACTTTTTATTAAATCACTATATAGTTACTCAAAACTGACAACATATATGAGTCACATGGATGTGTTTGTGTCTCACTTCTCGTGAGTGGATGATGCATGTTGCATCTAAATTAAATGCTTTATTCTGGAATATATATAGGGAAATAACCTCTGAATGTATATAAAACATAATTAATCCTGTAATATTCAGAATATTTTTAACGATTCTTAGCATTTTGGTGAGAAAAGAAAAAGGCATCTTAAATTGAGGAATATGTACTAAAGTGGCCTCAGCAAATCCTGTAATCAGAGGACTTACACCTTTGCTAGTAAAGGTAACAGACGCCGTTGATGAGTAGGGTAATCAAGCAGTAAAACTTCAGGCCCAGTTGGTGTAATGGAGAATGCCTGCCTTGTCAATGCATATCTTATGGCAATGGCCAAGCTAATCTAAGCAAATAAATGGCATGATAAGGTAAGATGTCAAATTTGGTACGAGTTTGTTAAATATACACAGAAAAAAAAACAGATATGCGATCAAATCCACAAACATAGATGGTGTCACTACCTTGGATATGTAAACAGCACTGACACAAATAGTAACACGACCCCTGGTCAATGGAGCCAAGAACGCGGCAAACCTCTGGAGCAAGAATGACATACAACAAAAGATATGTGAACAAGATTTCTAATGGGAATAAAGAGCACAAGGAGACCTAAGAGTATATCATCTCTCCGAAAAAGCAAATCACCTGATCTGCATTTTTTATTGCACTCAGATATTCACCACTTGGTGAAACATCAGCCACTGAATTCAACAAATTCTCTCTGGGTATCCTCACATTATCAAACCTGAAGACAGGTGTCCAGAACTTGAGTTTACACATTTAAATAAAACTCATTTTTCAGATGCAACTTGTTTGAAAAATGCATATATTACCAGATACGGCCATTATCAACTCCATTTAAACCAGTTTTGTGACCACAATCAGCTATTCGGATGTTTGGACATATGTTTCCGTCGGAATCCCTGATTTGGACAATAAATGCGTGCACCCCTTGATTGCTTCCATTTATATGGAGCTGTGAAAAGGCTATAGTGTGTGTTGCATGCTGAGTAAAAGAATAAGTTAATATAAGTCAATATAACAAAGTTGGAGAAGGAGAAATAATTATCAAAAGAATACGAAAGAATCATTACATTTGCTGCACCACCAATCCAATACTTCTGACCCGATTCACATGGAGTATTGATTATAAATTCTCCAGTGTTCGAATCATAAGTAGCAACTGTTTCAATCCCTCGAACCTATCAAAATTAATCCAGAAAGAATTATTAAAATTCACAAAGCAAAAGCATAATAAATTACATGAGGACCTAATAATCCCAATTTATTGAGCAACTTTCACATACATTATTTCCATGGCCCAACTCAGACAAAGCAAAGCAACCCTTGATCTCATAGTTTTCAGTAGAACTCAACCACTTGTCGTGATGATGCTTGGTTCCCAGAAACTTTACAGCCCCACCCCTGAAATCCATCATTCATCTTAGAAAATAACAGTGAATTAATCACGATTCCATCTTAGAATATGAGTTTGGAATAATTCAACTCCATAAATCTAGTAACTAACTTGTAAGGTGAGAATTGTATTATACTTATATACAATACTTTGACCAACACCCGAATGTCATCACAATGTCGTCTTAAAATATGGGTTTGGATTAATTCAAGCCCACAAAACTAACAACCAGTTTGTAAGACGAGAGTTGTATTACATATATACACTACTTTTTTATATCACTAGTCAATAGTCATGGATCTCCAACACACTCCAATGCTATGAACCAACTCATATTCTTAAGATGATATCAAAGTCTATCTCAGTGATTGTTGTTAGACCTATCAGACCATTGACTATCACTGCTATCACAAGTAGCATATGTCCAATCTTGCAAATTTTATGCTCAAGATGTTCACTCCTCCACATGAGCTAATGAGTGTGTAGGAGATTGTTCAATATGACTAAAATAATATATATATATATATATATATATATATATATATAAAGTAGAAACAATTCTCACCTCACAAAACATCTGAAGTAATCCAAAAAAAGTCTAATAGCATAACACATTCGTTAGGATAAGTTCCGATATCATACCCATCTTAAAATGTCAGTTTGGAATCTTTGGATCTAATCAACTCTAGAAAACCAAGCTATAAGATTAAGTATGTATGTCCCTGACTTGTATACAAGGCGAAATCTTCAAGACAATGAAAGAAACCACAACCTACCACAAGAAGAAATGAACGCCAAGCTTAACAGCGAGGGAGTGATCATACATCCCAATAACCTCAAATAGCGCGAGCTTCCTCAGCTCCTCTTGCGGGCCATCGCCGGTGAGCCACCCTCGGAAAGCCCCTCGCTCGAGAAGGTACTCGATGCGCTTCATGGTGGCCTCGTGCTGCTGCTCCATGGACTGGTTGTAGTCGGGGCAGACGAACACCCTGCCGCCGCGCTCCCGGCGGTTGAAGAGGCCGCTCTGGATGATGACGGAGAAGAGCCAGTCGCGGTCCTCCAGGTTGTGCCCGTCCATCAGCCTCCGCATCTCCCGCACGTCGAATGCGAACCGGTTGGAGAGCTCCGGCGGAGAGTAGCTCAGGCAGCGCTGCGGGCGGAGGGCGGGGGAGCACGGCGGCGTGCGGCGGAGGAGGTGGTTGGAGAGGACCTCGGCTCGCCGGGAGACGCGGTGGTCCATGGCGGGAGAGATTGGGAGAGGGAAATATTTGTAATATTATTATTTAATTAACTTTTGTAATATTATTAATATTGTATTTATTAAACTTAATATAGATTGAATTCATTAAATATATTGTATTTATGAAGTTTGGTTGTAGTTTGGGAAAGGAGAAGGATGGTTGGTGAAGGTTTTGAATATAAATATTATTTTTATATAATATTTATTTATTAAATATTATATTTAATTAACTTTTGTAATATTATTAATATTGTATTTATTAAACTTAATATAGATTGAATTCATTAAATATATTGTATTTATGAAATATATAACTTTCCTTATCAAATAAAGTGTATTTATTTGACCAACAAAATATTAAAACTTTAATTTTAAAAAAATAATTAACTATAATTATTAATAACATTAATATTTAATATTAATTAACTTATTTTATTTAAATAAAATTTTTATTCATAAATAATTTTCCATATTAATATTATAAATTATTAACAAAAATTTACATATTTAAATAAATATATAAAAATAATATTATTTATTATTTGTATTAATTTTATATATTATATTTTTATTTTAAATAAATATATAAATTATAATTTTACAAAAAAATGATATTTTTAAAAAAATCTGTTCAGAATTCGACTCTATAAAGGAATCAAACTCCGACATAGATAATCATCATAGATGGAGGAAACATAGTTCAGAATTCGATTCTGGGCTGCAAAGGTTTACTCTGATAAATAAAGGGTGGGGGCTCTTTTTGGTAATCTTTTTTAAGAAAATATTTTTTCTGTAAAACTTTCAACATCTTTACTTACTCTTGAAAAAAAAATGACTAAAATATAAATAAATTTTATTTAATATGCTAATTTAAAAATCTCTATAAATTATCTTAAAAATATAATATATATTTTATATATAATCGTAAAAATTAAATATGTTTAATGAAATTTTTAATCTATGTAAACTTAGTTATTTTTGTCTATATATGTTTAGAGAGAATTCTATGTTTTCATGTAAATAAGACATTTAATTTATTGAATTATATTTTTTCTTCAAATTATTCTCATTGTTTAAATAATTATTTATTATATTTGTAATGACTCGTCATGATCGTCACACTACGAATAACATTACACACTACTGAATTATATTAAAAGAGTATAATAAAATATTTTTACAATACAAGTTGCTAATCAAGCAACCAATGACGACCAAATATATATATAACAAAATATGTTACCATAAAGTAGCCTACAAAAAAATTCTATCTCCAGGCACTTCCTGTAGCCTCTAGCAGCTATCTCCAGTCTATCCCTACCCTGCTCCCATACAACGTATGATCATCGTAGTCCAAACCACATGGAAACATGCAAGGGTAAGCTAGAGACAATAAACAACTCAATATAATTTAATCTGCAACATAACAACTATAATCATCTTCACATCTGACACAAAAGATAAACAACACACACACACACACACACACACATATATATATATATCTTAACATCATTTCAACTTAATTCCACATATCAACGTTGTATCAACACCTCTCAACAAATATATGTCTAAAACAACTTACAATATAACATAACAACAAATATACAACTCATATCAACAACAAATCAACTCATTAACAACTTATGCGTCGTCCCGCATTTTGACTCGGAGATCTCCTAAACATGATAAGTAGTCTAAGTGGCTAGGTCTTACCGAACCGACAATACAACAAATTTGGATATCAATCCACAACACGATAATGGTTTCTCAGACTTTGCCACTTAAACAAGGAAGTATAGTAATCGGTTAGAAACTAAGTTCCCGACTTTGTACTTCACTCAAATTGGCCACTTGTAATCAATATAGGTCGACCTGACCCCTATACCGTGGTCGCTTTGTAATCGGTATAGCTCGACCTTGCCCCTATACCATGGTAGCTTTATAATCGGTATAGTTCGACCTTGCCCCTATACCATGGTCGCTTTATAATCGGTATAGCTCGACCTTGCACCTATACCGTGGTCGCTTTATACACGTGTGCCTCGACCTTGCCCACACACGGGATCAACTAAGTCCTAGAGAAGAACAACACAACGAACACTCCAAGGGACAACTTCCCAAGGAGGGTTTTTCAACAAATTGGGCTCTCAGAGCACCACAACTATCTCAATCCACACAATGAGATGAGCAACTTCGAAAAGATCTCCCCTAGTCCTAGTGATCAACAACTTATCATCACAGCTTAAACAGCTTACAACTCAACAACACAACTTTACAGCAATAGGCATCTTAACAACTTTACAGCAATAGGCAACTTAACAACTTAACAACTTTACAGCAATAGGCACCTTAACAACTTTACAGCAATAAGCAACTTAACAATTTTACAACAATAAACAACTTAACAACTCTACAGCAATAAACAACTTAACAACTTTACAGCAATAAACAAATATAGTCATCAATCTCAACTTTAACAACTTTAAACAACATAACAACTTTTTAGCAATATACAACTCTCTTCTAACAACTTGACAACACAGTCTAATAATAACATCTCATCATATTTTACAACGTAAACATGTCCACGCATATAACAACCTTATCAACTTAATTTCAACTAATTTCAACAATATCATAGATCAACACACAACTTGTAAACAACTTCACAACTTAACTACAACATGCATCTCATTTACATCCCATTTTCATCATGAAAGCATCACCAACAACATCATTAATAAATATTTAATCATATATTACCAACACACAATATTTTCATCACATAACACAACTTATATTACATATTTACAACCCATATATCATGCCAACTTAAATACCCAACAATACTAATCAACCTAAGCACCCACATGAGTTCTCAACTCATACAACTAACAACTTTACAATCTAGCTTCCCTTACCTGAAGATTGGCTCAGAATAACCAAGAAGCGGAATTCCCTTTTCCGAAGCTCAACCCAGAACTTTAATCCACCCAAAGCAAGTTTCCTTGTCCAGAGTCATTCTCTCTAAAACCTCTCTCTAAAAACCTTCATTCCTCTTCCACCCTCCAACTCTATTTATAGACATTCAGGAGTGGCCAGAACGGACTGTTTCGAATCTGGAACGGGCCGTTCTGCACCCCTTCATCATGGGCAAAAATCACATGCAAAACGGCCCGTTCTGGAACTCATCCAGAATGGCCCGTTCTCCATCCAGAACGGCCCTTACTCCCCTCCAGAACGGCCCGTTCTCCATCCAGAACGGCCCGTTCTCCCTTCAGAACGGCCCGTTCTCAACTACGACTTATAGGTCAATTTAATAGCTTGGAACGGCCCGTTCCAAATTGGGAACGGCCCGTTCTGAGCTACTGAATCACCCATATTGGGCTTTTGGGCCTGAACTTGCTACGTCACAATACCCCCTAACAAATAAGAATTTTCGTCCCCGAAAATAGGCTTACTTGAAAAGAGAAATGGATATTGTTCCTTGAACTGACTCTCCACCTCCTAGGTAGCCTCACCAGTAGCTGCATCCCAAAGAATCTTCACCAAGCTGATGGACTTGCCACGAAGCTTCTTCAACTTGTGATCAACCACAACTACCGGTCTCTTCTTATAGGTCAAGTTCTCTCTAACTTGCACCTTATCTATCTCTACCACTTGACTCGGGTCTCTGATGTAGTTCCTCAACTGTGAAACGTGACACACATGTTCCCCCTCAGCAAACTCCAAAGGCTTTCGCCTTTTATCAGCATATGACTTCTATCTAATCTGGGCAGTCTTCATACCTTCTTGAATCAACTTTACTTTCTCAATAGTCTGTAAGACTAACTCCGACCCCACAACCACTGATTCACTATCAGGATTTCAAACGATGCAATCTCGATACTAGCATGAAAGTTATTGTTATACATGAACTCTACCAGTAGTAGGACTTCCTCCCAACTCTCCAAGTGGTCTAGCATACAAGCTCTCAGCAAAACCTCCAAGGACTGAATTGTCTTCTCTGACTGACCATTTGCTTGTGGATGATAAGCAGAACTCAACCTCAACCTCGTACCCAAGACTTGGTGTAGACTTTGCAAAAAATTTAGAAGTGGACCTTGGATCCCTATCTGAAAATAATACAAGAAGGCATCCTGTGCAACCGTACTATTTCTTTCACATACAACTATGTCAACTTCTCCAAGGACCACCTGATATTAACAAGCAAAAAAAGTGCACACTTGGCCAATCTGTCAACAACAATTCAAATAGCATCACTATTCCTAGTCAACTTAGGCAACCCATTAATGAAATCCATAGTGATACTATCCAACTTCCACTACTGGATCTCCATCAACAACAACAAACCACCAGACTTCTGGTGCTCAACCTTAGCCTTCTAACAAGTCAGATAGGCCGCCATATATTTAACAATGTCTCTCTATACTTAAAATCTTGAGGTAGGCAAATTCTGCCCTTAAACCTCAACTCCCATCTTCACCTATCTCAAAGCCAACTGCTTCCTGTGTATCCAACAAATTAAGAACCTTCACAACTTTCGAATCTTACAACTACTTCATACCAACTTGCTACAAGAACTCACTAGCAATGGTAATCATGCCACAACTAATGTGGTCTTGAGCCAACTCCATATACAAATTCAAATCTTTGAATTTCTCAACCAACTCCAACTCCTTCACCATCAAACTAGACATGTGGATGGACTTCCTACTCAAAGCATCTGCCACTACTTTGGCCTTCCTAGGGTGATACATCAACTGCAATTCATAATCTTTTAAAATATTCCATCCACTGTCTCTGTCTCATGTTCAACTCTTTCTACTCAAGCAAGTACTTCAACTCTTGTAATCATCAAAGACGTTAAATCCTGCACTATGAAAACAGTGCATCCATACCTTTAAGGCAAAAACATTGCTGCCAACTCTAAGTCATGAGTAGAGTAATTCCTCTCATGATTCTTCAATTTCCTTCAAGCATATACAACTACTCTCTTATTCTACATCAACACACACCCCAACCTTAGGTGAGAAACATCACAATAGACCTCAAATGGCTCATTAGGATTATGCAACACCAACATAGGAGAAGTAATCAATCTCTCTCTTCAACTCTTTCACCTGACACTTCAATTCAACCAACTCTGTTGGAGCCATCCTATAGGGAGCAACCAACACTAGCCGTACACCAAGGACCAGATCAATGCTAAACTCAATCTCCCTAGTAGGAGGTAACCCAGACACCTCGTCCAAAAACACCTTCAGAAATTCCCTCACAACTCTTACCTATTGATCACCTTTTCAGTTTCCACACTCACAGTAGCAAATAAAATACAACACTCTGCTCTATCTCTCAACATCACTTCAGCTTGGCTGGCTGAAATTAACAATTCATCCTCCCCCTAAGGGAAAAATCAACTCCCTATTGACACAATCTATAAGAATGTGATTGGCAGATGACCAATCCATGCCTAAGATTATATCAATATCCACTAAAGGCAAACAGATCAAGTTCACCTTATACTTCTTATCACACATCTCCAAGGGACAACCAACACATCTTAGAGACAACAATAGAAATAGAAGCGTGCGCATACACAAGCAATCTCAACCCCAAATTACGTACAAGCAAACCCAACTTTTCAACACATGTATATAAAATAAATGAATGGGAGGCCCTGAGTCAAATAACATCATCACAACCTTACTAGTATCTTTACCCTTCCCCTTCACTAGATCAGATGAAGTGGAAGCTTCGACTCCAGTCAAGGCAAACACCCTTCCAGCTATAGAAGATCTATCACCCCTCGGGGCACTCCTAGTCTGTCTAGCACCTACAGGACAACTAGTCGACATGTGACCCATCTGGCCACACCTAAAGCACTTGCTCTCGGTATGAAGCAATCACGAATGAAGTGAGGTCTACCATATCTGTAACATCTGAGAGTAGCAGCTCCACTCTAATCCCTACTCCTAGCTGTGTCAATAGGTTTCCTTGTGACAAGACCCCCTTGTTGTGATTGGAGCCTATCATAAGGCTTCCTCTGAGAACCACCACCACTCTTGGACCCAGCTGGTCCACCAACAATCTTCGTCGACTTGCCGACGCTCTCTAGCCGCGCTACAACCTTCGACTTCTCTACCAAGACTGGAAACTCCCTGATGGCCATAGGCACCACCACTCTCCTCAAATCATACTTCAAGCCTTCAGCAAACTTCCTACACTTTCAAGCCTCAGAGTTGGCTTGGGTGTAGAAGTGTGCTAAGTGCTTGAATCTCATGGCGTACTCGATCACTGACATTTCCCTACGCTGTAATCTCATAAACTCTACCTCCCGAGCATGCCTGACCCTCACTGGGAAGTACTTCTCGAGGAAGGCCCTCTTGAAGCACACCCAATCCACAAGCACTCCACGATCAATCAACATCTTACTAGTACCTCTCCAACAAATACTCTGCCTCCCCTGTCAACATATACACTGCATAGGTGAGCTTTCGCTCCTCTGAACAACCTAGAACTGAGAATATCTTTTCTAACTCGCAAATCCAGTAGTCAACCACCTCTGGATCTGCATCACCTCTAAACTGAGGAGGACTACACTTCCTAAACTCAGCCAAAACCCGACTCTCCTATGACCCAACTGGTCTTGAGGCACTAGTCGCAGCTCTCTCAGTATCCATCCTAGTAAAGTAAGCATTCTGCTGTTGCACAGCCAAAGCCATCATCTCCATGGCATGGGCTATCTGCTCATGTTCTAAGCATCTTCTACAAAATGAACAACTCATTCAACACACTACATCTTAACTACTCAACACAAATCAACACAACATCCAACACAACACAAAGTTCAACGCAACAAAAGCCTAAAGGGACCACCCTCACAGAGTGTCCACTAGACTCGAACTGCTCTGATACCATAAAAGTGTAACGACCCGCCATGGTCGTCACACTACGAACAACATTACACACTACTGAATTATATTAAAAGAGTATAATAAAATATTTTTACAATACAAGTTGTTAATCAAGCAACCAATGACGACCAAATATATATATAACAAAATATGCTACCATAAGGTAGCCTACAAAAAAATTCTATCTCCAGGCACCTCCTGTGGCTTCTAGCAGCTACCTCCAGTCTATCCCTGCCCTGCTCCCATACAACGTATGATCATCGCAGTCCAAACCACATGGAAACATGCAAGGGTAAGCTAGAGACAATAAACAGCTCAATATAATTTAATCTGCAAGATAACAACTATAATCATCTTCACATCTGACACAAAAGATAAATAACATATATATATATACATCTTAACATCATTTCAACTTAATTCCACATATCAACGCTGTATCAACACCTCTCAACAAATACATGTCTAAAATAACTTACAATATAACATAACAACAAATATACAACTCATATCAACAACAAATCAACTCATCAACAACTTATGCGTCGTCACGCATTTTGACTCGGAGATCTCCTACAACATGATAAGTAGTCTAAGTGGCTAGGTCTTACCAAACTAACAACACAACAAATTTGGATATCAATCCACAACACGATAATGGTTTCTCAGACTTTGCCACTTAAACAAGGAAGTATAGTACTCGGTTAGAAACTAAGTTCCCAACTTTGTAATTTACTCAAATTGGCCACTTGTAATCAATATAGGTCGACCTGACCCCTATACCGTGGTCGCTTTGTAATCGGTATAGCTCGGCCTTGCCCCTATACCGTGATCGCTTTATAATCGGTATAGCTCAACCTTGCCCCTATACCGTGGTCGCTTTATAATCGGTATAGCTCGACCTTGTCCCTATACCATGGTCGCTTTATACACGTGTGCCTCGACCTTGCCCTCACACGGGATCAACTAAGTCCTAGAGGAGAACAACACAACGACCACTCCAAGGGACAACTTCCCAAGGAGGGTTTTTCAACAAATTGGGCTCTTAGAGCACCACAACTATCTCAATCCACACAATGAGATGAGTAACTTCGGAAACATCTCCCCTAATCCTAGTGATCAACAACTTATCATCACAGCTTAAACAGCTTATAACTCAACAACACAACTTTACAGCAATAGGCATCTTAACAACTTTACAGCAATAGGCAACTTAACAACTTTACAACAATAAACAACTTAACAACTTTACAGCAATAGGCACCTTAACAACTTTACAGCAATAAACAACTTAATAACTTTACAGCAATAAACAACTTAACAACTCTACAGCAATAAACAACTTAACAACTTTACAGCAATAAACAACTATAGTCATCAATCTCAACTTTAACAACTTTAAACAACATAACAACTTTTTAGAAATATACAACTCTCTTCTAACAACTTGACAACACAGTCTAATAATAACATCTCATCATACTTCACAACGTAAACATGTCCACACATATAGCAACTTTATCAACTTAATTTCAACTAATTTCAACAATATCATAAATCAACACATAACTCGTAAATAATTTCACAACTTAACTACAACATGCATCTCATTTACATCCCATTTTCATCATGAAAGCATCACCAACAACATTATTAATAAATATTTAATCATATATTACCAACATACAATATTTTCATCACATAACACAACTCATATTACATATTTACAACCCATATATCATGTCAACTTAAATACCCAACAATACTAATCAACCTAAGCACCCACATGAGGTCTCAACTCACATACAACTAACAACTTTACAATCTAGCTTCCCTTACCTGAAGATTGGCTCAGAATAGCCAAGAAGCGGAATTCCCTTTTCCGAAGCTCAACCCGGAACTTCAATCCACCCAAAGCAAGCTTCCTTGTCCAGGGTCCTTCTCTCTAAAACCTCTCTTTAAAAACTTCCATTCCTCTTCCACCCTCCAACTCTATTTATAGACATTTAGGAGTGGCCAGAACGGCTTGTTTCGAATCCGAAACGGCCCGTTTTGCACCCCTTCATCATGGGCAAAAATCACATGCAGAACGGCCCGTTCTGAAATCAGAACGGCCCGTTCTGGAACTCATCCAGAACGGCCCATTCTCCATCCAGAACAGTCTGTTCTCCAACCAGAACGGCCCGTTCTCCCTCCAGAACAGCCCGTTCTCAACTATGACTTATAGGTCAATTTAATAGCTTGGAACGGCCCGTTCCAAATTGGGAACGGCCCGTTCTGAGTTACTGAATCACCCATATTAAACTTTTGGGCCTGAACTTGCTACGTCACAATATTATTTTCATCTTTTTTTATTATTGGTCGTAAAATATCACGGTAATATAAAAAAATGAAAAAAAAAAAAAACAAGAAGCTGAGCACACTGATTTCCTAGGAGGTAAGTAGGGCCATGAGCATAAGTAGAGTCCTTGAAACTATGACATAGTATAGTCATTTCCACAGTAGCAGCCAAGGGGTTTTCACTTTTCACTTTGATAGTAAAACAAAAAAAAGTTTAACATAATATAATTAAAAAAATAGTGGTAAGATGTGTTTATAATATTTATTTATATGGTTTAAATATGTTTTTAGTCCCTCAAATTTAAGATAAATTTGTTTTTGGTCCCTCAAATTTAAAATTGTTATTTTTAGTTCCTGTAATTTTTAAAAATCTTATTTTAGTCCCTTAGGTCACCAATAACATATTTGAAAGTGACTAATTAATATAGTTATGCAATATCAACTGGATTTAATGTGATATTTTTCCTAATAGGGATACTAATAGGTAGATTTTATGCAATAATGTTTGATAAATTTCTTAACAAAATTTGAATATAAGGACTAAAATAAGATTTTTTGAAATTACAGGGACTAAAAACAATAATTTTAAATTTGAGGGACCAAAAACAGAATTACCTTAAATTTGAGGGACTAAAAACATATTTAAACCTATTTATATTGTTCTTAAAATTATTTTTAACTAATATTTTGAGAATACTTAGATAAAAGTTTAACATAATATAATTTTTAAATATTACAAACATTGATTTAAACAAATGATAGGTGTTTGTTTTTCTTAATCAAAGATGTTTCGTTTAAATTCTAATTTTGAATGTAAAATAAATAGAAATTATTTATAGTTATATGGATTATAATTAAGAATATATTTTAAAAATCGTTAATAAAACTCTTGCGTCTTATTTAGATGAGAGGAAAAAGTGAAAAATGTAAAATTAATTTATAATATTATATAAAAGAAATACTTTTACCTAAAATTTCCATTAATGTCCATTTTATTAAGATGGTTTTGCAATCAAATGTTTTTATTTTATTTTATTTTTTAACAACATTGTTTCTTATTTTTATATAGTTTCTGACTGCTACGGACTATTTAAACCAGTGATTTAAAACCTGGACCGACCCGGCCGGTCGGACGGTGTAACACCCAAATTTTTATTATTATTTTAATGGCATTTTCGTAATTTTAATAAAGTTATAGGGGTATTTTGGGTTCTGGAACGGGCCGTTCCAAAAGTGGAACGGGCCGTTCCAAATGTTGAAAATGTGAGGTTTTTGTAGTCCCAGAACGGCCTTGGAACGGGCCGTTCCGGTATGGAGAACGGGCCGTTCCGGAAGGAGAACGGGCCGTTCTTCTGAGATTGAGAACGGGCCGTTCTGATTTCAGAACGGGCCGTTCTGGTTTTTTGGGAACGGGCCGTTTCGATTTTGGAACGGGCCGTTCCAGTTACAAATTTTGCCCAGATTTGAAGGATCCGGAACGGGCCGTTCCGAAATCAGTACGGGCCGTTCCGGGTGCGTCAGATTGCCTATAAATAGGGGCAGGGGGGTGAAATTTTTTATACAGAGGAAGAAAGTGAAATTTTAGAGAGAGAAAGAGAAGAGAGAGAGAGAGAGAGAGAAAGAAAGAGAAAGAAAGAGAGAGAGAAAGGAAGAGGGAATCCAGAGGAGGAGGCTCTGCCTAAGTTCAGCTCCGCTTATCCAGGTAAGGGGGGGAGTGAGAACCTCGCTCAGGGGTGTAGGGATAATTGTTGGATAGTTGTTTGTCGGATTGGCCCCAATCCTTTGTCGTTATTCTGTCTAAATTTCTATTTACTCTACTTTGCTTTTTGTTGAAGGTGCCGTTGTTCTGTCCGATTTTCTATTTATTCTACTTTGTTTTTGTTGAAAGTGCCGTTGTTCTGTCTGATTTTCTATTTACTCTACCTTGTTCTTTGTTGAAAGTAATAAATGAATATGAAATTAATGTTAATAATAAATGAGTTTTAATATGAATAAGAATGCTCTCTGGATCTCTGCTGGATCTCTGTGAATACCTATGCGGACCTTAAGAGGAGTATTGATGACATGACCATGTGAAATATGGACAAATGACATGAGACCTAAGAATTGACTATTGAGACAAACTATGATTATGAGACAATGACAAATGAGGACATGATGTACTAAATGAAATCATGTAAAAAGTTAAATATTGAGTCAATGAGATTATGATGGTATGACATGCATCATATGCATATATTATTACAGGTGTGCCGCTGAGGCCGCATACCAGTGATGTAACATGCTAACAAGGTGTATCTTAGGGTCACCAGTGATGTAACTTGTAACCAGGTGTACCTTAGGGTCACCAGTGATGTAACCAGGTGTACCTTTGGGTCACCAGTGATGTAACCAGGTGTGCCTTAGGGTCACCAGTGATGATATGTGAAACTTCCTTATGGCGCCACATGCATGCATTTATAAGTCAAGATCATGACATCATTGCATGATAAATGAATATATATGTGATATTGATGATGTATGTGTATTATTTATAAGTGACTTATATTTGTTGTGTGTGTGAGTGCTATCTAGCCTTTATTTCTGCACCTGTAACTGAGTGAGATGTTTCTCACTCCCTTGTTGTTTTTGTATATGTTTAAATTATGTTGCAGGTGATCAGCATCATGAGGATGTTGGTGATGAGGCTTAAAGGCTTCAATTGGGCATGCTCTGATAGGATGTGACATCGGGGCATAGTTATTTTAGTTTAATATGTTATTGTTTTTATAACTTTAGTTTCTCTTCTTTTGTAATTTCTAACGAAGAAATAACGTAGATAACATATATAATTCAAGGAAAATATATGTTAAGAATTGTAATTTGAACGTTCTTGATAAAAGACCAAGATGTACATTTTTGTTATATTTTTTATTATATGATTTGGGAGTATAAATTAATTCCTAACCAGGAGGCACTGCCACCTTTACTGGAGTTAATTTATATTTCCTTTATTATTATTTGTATATATATGATTTCTTGTGTTACACTAAATTGTATTGAAAATCTTAACTTCTTTTCTTTTATAATTTTTACACTGGAGTTATGATTTATGAGTTACGAATGTGAATCTTCTACCTTGTTATATTTGAAATATTTGTCAACTATGAAAGATTTTATTTACCCAAAAAGAAGATAAGAAATATTTTATTGTTACATTTGTTGTATATTAATAACGGGGTAGAGGGTGTCACATTTAGTGGTATCAGAGCAGGTCGATCTAATCGACCGTGAGTTATGAGTTTACTATGCTTATTTGGTTTACTATGTTTATTTGGTACATGAATGATGGACTGAATTGATTGTAAAACTTGTTGGTATGATAGTATGATGATTGATTATGTTTATTGATTGTATTATTTTCTTAGACTATGGCTGGTAGAAATGATCGTGCGATTGCCGATGCTCTTCAAGCATTAGCACAAGCTATGAATAATAACAATAGGACTGAGGTCGCTCCTAACTGGTTGGAGCAATTTCAACGAAATCACCCACCTACCTTTAAAGGAGGATATGACCCAGATGCTGCTATGAATTGGCTAACAGAAATAGAAAAAATTTTCAATGTTATGGATTGTCCCATCGCTCAGAAGGTGAAGTTGGCCACATTCATGTTGACTGCTGATGCTCATTTTTGGTGGGAAGGAGCACTTCGGAGGATGATTGATGGAGGGGTGCACTTGAATTGGGACAACTTCAAGAAGGTCTTTCTTGAGAAGTATTTCCCGGATGATGTGAGAAGTCGGAAAGAAATGGAATTCCTTGAGCTGAATCAAGGGAACGACACAGTGGCTGTGTATGCTGCCAAATTTGATGCTTTGGTTCGTTATTGCACACACTACCATGGTGAGGGTGGTGAAAGAGCTAAATGCATAAAATTTGTAAATGGTCTGCGTCCTGAAGTGAAAACTGCAATTAACTATCAGGAGATATATCACTTTCCCACTCTGGTCAATAAGTGCAGCATTTATGATCATGACAACCGTGCTCGTGCTGCTTTTTATAAAGGAGTTGGAGGTCCTATCCGTGCTGTGAGTTCTAGTACTTCGGGAAGGAGTAAGCCTTACTTCGCTTCTAATAGATTTCAAGGGAGTAAAGCTGCTGCTAATAAAAGTAAGTTGCTTACTAGAGGATCCACTGTTAGTGCTACTGGAAGTGTTGGAGGGTCTGTGTCCACTCCTTCAGTAAGATGCTGGAAGTGTGGACTTGTTGGTCATAATCAGTCTGAGTGTCGTGACAGGGAAGTTACCTGCTTCAACTGCAATGGTAAAGGTCACATCAGTACCCAATGTCCTGAATCACAAAGAACACGTGTTATGGGATCGGGTTCGCAAACTGAGCGTCCAAAGACTGTGGGGAGAGTATTTGCTCTTAGTGGTGCTGAAGCTTCTCGGTCAGAAAATTTGATACAAGGTACTTGTTTCATAGCTGAGACTCCTTTTGTTGTACTATTTGATTCTGGTGCAACTCATTCCTTTATTTCTGTCTCTTGTGTCCAAAAATTGAATTTGCCTGTGTCTTTGTTAGATTTTGATTTAGTTGTGGAAACCCCTACTAATGGTCCTGTGACTACATCCTTAGTGTGTTTGAAATGTCCTTTGACAGTTTCTGATAAGCAGTTTCTAGTTGACTTAATTTGTTTGCCTCTTAGTCAATTAGATGTAATTCTTGGTATGGATTGGTTATCTTCTCACCATGTCCTTTTAAACTGCTTTGAGAAATCTATTTCCTTTGGTGAATGTAAGAGTACGGAATTTCTTAGTGCTGCTGACATTAAAACTTGTTTAAAAGACAATGAAAAAGTGTACATGATCTTAGCTTCTTTAACACTTGAGACTGATAGTAAGCTAGATGAGATTCCCTTAGTGAGAGAATTTCCAGAAGTATTTCCTAAGGATGTGTCTAGTTTACCACCTGAGAGAGAGATTGAGTTTAGCATAGACTTAGTACCAGGTACCCCACCTATATCTATAGCACCCTATAGGATGTCCCCTACAGAGTTAGTTGAGCTTAAGAAACAAATAGAGGAATTACAAGGAAAACAATTCATTAGGCCTAGTGTCTCGCCTTGGGGAGCGCCTGTTTTGTTGGTTAAGAAGAAAGATGGGAGCATGAGGTTGTGCGTAGACTATAGGCAACTGAATAAAGTGACCATTAAGAATAAGTATCCTTTGCCTAGGATAGATGACCTTATGGATCAACTAGTTGGAGCTTGTGTGTTCAGTAAGATAGATTTAAGGTCAGGATACCATCAGATTAGAGTGAGAGCTGAGGATGTTCCTAAGACTGCCTTTAGAACCCGCTATGGGCACTATGAGTATTTAGTTATGCCTTTTGGTGTGACTAATGCACCTGGTGTTTTTATGGACTACATGAATAGGATCTTTCACCCTTACTTGGATAGATTTGTAGTGGTCTTCATAGATGATATCCTAGTGTATTCCAAGACTAGGGAAGAGCATGTTGAGCACCTTAGGATCGTTCTTCAAACCCTTAAGGAGAAACAGTTGTATGCTAAATTGTCAAAATGTGAATTTTGGTTGGATAGTGTGAACTTTCTAGGACATGTGATATCCAAGGGTGGAATAGCTGTAGATCCTGCTAAGGTAGAAGCTGTGTTAGAGTGGAGAACACCTAAATCAGTATTTGAGATTAGGAGTTTCCTAGGACTAGCTGGTTATTACAGAAGGTTCATAGAGAATTTCTCTAGGCTAGCTCTTCCTTTGACTAAGCTGACGAAGAAAGACCAACCTTTTGTGTGGGATTCTAAGTGTGAGGAAAGTTTTCAAGAACTTAAGAGGAGATTAACTAGTGCTCCTGTGTTAGTATTACCTGATCCTAGTAAGACTTTTGAGGTATTTTGTGATGCTTCTAAATTGGGTTTAGGAGGAGTACTTATGCAGGAGGGTAAGGTAGTAGCCTATGCTTCAAGACAACTTAAAATTCATGAGCAAAACTATCCTACCCATGACCTTGAGTTAGCTGCAATAGTTTTTGTGCTCAAGTTGTGGAGACATTACTTGTTTGGGTCTAGATTTGAGGTTTTTAGTGACCATAAAAGCCTTAAGTACTTGTTTGACCAAAAGGAATTGAATATGAGGCAGAGGAGATGGTTAGAGTTTCTTAAGGATTATGACTTTCAATTAAATTATCACCCTGGCAAGGCTAATGTTGTAGCTGATGCTTTGAGTAGAAAATCTTTGAGAATGTCTTCCTTGATGATTAGGGAAATGCAAATGATTGAGGAGTTTAGGGATATGAGCTTAGGGTGTGAGTTGACCTCTAAGAGTATTAAGTTGGGAGCTTTAAGAGTGACTAATAGCTTGATAGATGAGATTAGAGAAGGTCAGAAGATGGATCCTTTCTTATTGAGTCGGGTAGAGAAGTTGAATCAAGCTGTGAAAAGTGAGTTTAGAATTGGAGTGGATGGAGTTTTAAGATTTAAGGATAGGTTGTGCATTCCTAGTGTGCCAGAACTTAAGAGAGCAATCCTGGAAGAAGGTCATAAGAGTATCCTTAGTATCCATCCAGGAGCCACTAAGATGTACCAAGACCTTAAGAAGATGTTTTGGTGGCCTAAGATGAAGAGGGAAGTGGAGGAATTTGTGTATGCTTGCTTAGTATGTCAGAAAGCTAAGGTAGAACACCAAAAACCTTCAGGTTTGATGCGACCTTTAGATGTGCCTGTGTGGAAGTGGGATAGCATCTCTATGGATTTTGTAGTTGGGTTACCTAAGACTGTGAAGAACTTGGATGCTATATGGGTCATTGTGGATAGATTGACTAAGTCTGCCCATTTTATTCCCATTAATATTAGGTACTCTTTGGAGAGGTTAACCAAGTTGTACATCAGTGAGATCGTGAGGTTGCATGGAGTTCCTACTAGTATTGTGTCTGATAGAGATCCTAGGTTCACCTCTAGATTTTGGGAGAGTTTGCATAAGGCTTTAGGCACTAAGCTTAGATTGAGTTCAGCTTACCATCCCCAAACAGATGGCCAAACTGAGAGAACCATACAATCTTTGGAAGACTTGTTGAGGGCTTGCATCTTAGAACGTGGGGGTAGTTGGGATAGTTTCCTACCTTTGATAGAATTTACCTACAATAATAGCTACCATTCTAGTATTGGGATGGCACCATATGAGGCTCTGTATGGTAGGAGATGTAGAACACCTTTATGTTGGGTAGAACCTGGAGAGAATGTCATGTTAGGACCTGAGATAGTTCAACAAACTACTGAACAGGTTAAGATGATCCAAGAGAAGATGAGAGCAACCCAGAGTAGGCAAAAGAGTTATAATGACAAGAGGAGAAAAGACCTTAAGTTTAAAGAAGGTGATCATGTATTCCTTAAAGTCACTCCTTGGACAGGAGTAGGCAGAGCACTGAAATCCCGTAAGCTTACTCCACGTTTCATTGGTCCTTATCAAATTCTTAAAAGAATCGGTGAAGTGGCCTATCAAATTGCTTTGCCTCCATCTCTTTCAAATCTCCATAGTGTCTTTCATGTTTCCCAACTCAGAAAGTATATCCATGATCCTTCCCATATCATTGAGTCTGACAACATTCAGTTGAAGGATAATCTTACTTATGAAACGGTTCCTCTAAGGATTGATGACAAGAGAGTGAAACAACTAAGAGGAAAGGAAATCCCTTTGGTTAAGGTCGTTTGGGGAGGAAATATTGAAGAAAGTGCTACATGGGAATTAGAAAGCAAGATGCGAGAAGCTCATCCATTTCTGTTTTCAGGTAAATTTCGGGGACGAAATTTCTAAAAGGAGGGGAGAATTGTAACACCCAAATTTTTATTATTATTTTAATGGCATTTTCGTAATTTTAATAAAGTTATAGGGGTATTTTGGGTTCTGGAACGGGCCGTTCCAAAAGTGGAACGGGCCGTTCCAAATGTTGAAAATGTGAGGTTTTTGTAGTCCCAGAACGGCCTTGGAACGGGCCGTTCCGGTATGGAGAACGGGCCGTTCCGGAAGGAGAACGGGCCGTTCTTCTGAGATTGAGAACGGGCCGTTCTGATTTCAGAACGGGCCGTTCTGGTTTTTTGGGAACGGGCCGTTTCGATTTTGGAACGGGCCGTTCCAGTTACAAATTTTGCCCAGATTTGAAGGATCCGGAACGGGCCGTTCCGAAATCAGTACGGGCCGTTCCGGGTGCGTCAGATTGCCTATAAATAGGGGCAGGGGGGTGAAATTTTTTATACAGAGGAAGAAAGTGAAATTTTAGAGAGAGAAAGAGAAGAGAGAGAGAGAGAGAGAGAAAGAAAGAGAAAGAAAGAGAGAGAGAAAGGAAGAGGGAATCCAGAGGAGGAGGCTCTGCCTAAGTTCAGCTCCGCTTATCCAGGTAAGGGGGGAGTGAGAACCTCGCTCAGGGGTGTAGGGATAATTGTTGGATAGTTGTTTGTCGGATTGGCCCCAATCCTTTGTCGTTATTCTGTCTAAATTTCTATTTACTCTACTTTGCTTTTTGTTGAAGGTGCCGTTGTTCTGTCCGATTTTCTATTTATTCTACTTTGTTTTTGTTGAAAGTGTCGTTGTTCTGTCTGATTTTCTATTTACTCTACCTTGTTCTTTGTTGAAAGTAATAAATGAATATGAAATTAATGTTAATAATAAATGAGTTTTAATATGAATAAGAATGCTCTCTGGATCTCTGCTGGATCTCTGTGAATACCTATGCGGACCTTAAGAGGAGTATTGATGACATGACCATGTGAAATATGGACAAATGACATGAGACCTAAGAATTGACTATTGAGACAAACTATGATTATGAGACAATGACAAATGAGGACATGATGTACTAAATGAAATCATGTAAAAAGTTAAATATTGAGTCAATGAGATTATGATGGTATGACATGCATCATATGCATATATTATTACAGGTGTGCCGCTGAGGCCGCATACCAGTGATGTAACATGCTAACAAGGTGTATCTTAGGGTCACCAGTGATGTAACTTGTAACCAGGTGTACCTTAGGGTCACCAGTGATGTAACCAGGTGTACCTTTGGGTCACCAGTGATGTAACCAGGTGTGCCTTAGGGTCACCAGTGATGATATGTGAAACTTCCTTATGGCGCCACATGCATGCATTTATAAGTCAAGATCATGACATCATTGCATGATAAATGAATATATATGTGATATTGATGATGTATGTGTATTATTTATAAGTGACTTATATTTGTTGTGTGTGTGAGTGCTATCTAGCCTTTATTTCTGCACCTGTAACTGAGTGAGATGTTTCTCACTCCCTTGTTGTTTTTGTATATGTTTAAATTATGTTGCAGGTGATCAGCATCATGAGGATGTTGGTGATGAGGCTTAAAGGCTTCAATTGGGCATGCTCTGATAGGATGTGACATCGGGGCATAGTTATTTTAGTTTAATATGTTATTGTTTTTATAACTTTAGTTTCTCTTCTTTTGTAATTTCTAACGAAGAAATAACGTAGATAACATATATAATTCAAGGAAAATATATGTTAAGAATTGTAATTTGAACGTTCTTGATAAAAGACCAAGATGTACATTTTTGTTATATTTTTTATTATATGATTTGGGAGTATAAATTAATTCCTAACCAGGAGGCACTGCCACCTTTACTGGAGTTAATTTATATTTCCTTTATTATTATTTGTATATATATGATTTCTTGTGTTACACTAAATTGTATTGAAAATCTTAACTTCTTTTCTTTTATAATTTTTACACTGGAGTTATGATTTATGAGTTACGAATGTGAATCTTCTACCTTGTTATATTTGAAATATTTGTCAACTATGAAAGATTTTATTTACCCAAAAAGAAGATAAGAAATATTTTATTGTTACATTTGTTGTATATTAATAACGGGGTAGAGGGTGTCACATTTAGTGGTATCAGAGCAGGTCGATCTAATCGACCGTGAGTTATGAGTTTACTATGCTTATTTGGTTTACTATGTTTATTTGGTACATGAATGATGGACTGAATTGATTGTAAAACTTGTTGGTATGATAGTATGATGATTGATTATGTTTATTGATTGTATTATTTTCTTAGACTATGGCTGGTAGAAATGATCGTGCGATTGCCGATGCTCTTCAAGCATTAGCACAAGCTATGAATAATAACAATAGGACTGAGGTCGCTCCTAACTGGTTGGAGCAATTTCAACGAAATCACCCACCTACCTTTAAAGGAGGATATGACCCAGATGCTGCTATGAATTGGCTAACAGAAATAGAAAAAATTTTCAATGTTATGGATTGTCCCATCGCTCAGAAGGTGAAGTTGGCCACATTCATGTTGACTGCTGATGCTCATTTTTGGTGGGAAGGAGCACTTCGGAGGATGATTGATGGAGGGGTGCACTTGAATTGGGACAACTTCAAGAAGGTCTTTCTTGAGAAGTATTTCCCGGATGATGTGAGAAGTCGGAAAGAAATGGAATTCCTTGAGCTGAATCAAGGGAACGACACAGTGGCTGTGTATGCTGCCAAATTTGATGCTTTGGTTCGTTATTGCACACACTACCATGGTGAGGGTGGTGAAAGAGCTAAATGCATAAAATTTGTAAATGGTCTGCGTCCTGAAGTGAAAACTGCAATTAACTATCAGGAGATATATCACTTTCCCACTCTGGTCAATAAGTGCAGCATTTATGATCATGACAACCGTGCTCGTGCTGCTTTTTATAAAGGAGTTGGAGGTCCTATCCGTGCTGTGAGTTCTAGTACTTCGGGAAGGAGTAAGCCTTACTTCGCTTCTAATAGATTTCAAGGGAGTAAAGCTGCTGCTAATAAAAGTAAGTTGCTTACTAGAGGATCCACTGTTAGTGCTACTGGAAGTGTTGGAGGGTCTGTGTCCACTCCTTCAGTAAGATGCTGGAAGTGTGGACTTGTTGGTCATAATCAGTCTGAGTGTCGTGACAGGGAAGTTACCTGCTTCAACTGCAATGGTAAAGGTCACATCAGTACCCAATGTCCTGAATCACAAAGAACACGTGTTATGGGATCGGGTTCGCAAACTGAGCGTCCAAAGACTGTGGGGAGAGTATTTGCTCTTAGTGGTGCTGAAGCTTCTCGGTCAGAAAATTTGATACAAGGTACTTGTTTCATAGCTGAGACTCCTTTTGTTGTACTATTTGATTCTGGTGCAACTCATTCCTTTATTTCTGTCTCTTGTGTCCAAAAATTGAATTTGCCTGTGTCTTTGTTAGATTTTGATTTAGTTGTGGAAACCCCTACTAATGGTCCTGTGACTACATCCTTAGTGTGTTTGAAATGTCCTTTGACAGTTTCTGATAAGCAGTTTCTAGTTGACTTAATTTGTTTGCCTCTTAGTCAATTAGATGTAATTCTTGGTATGGATTGGTTATCTTCTCACCATGTCCTTTTAAACTGCTTTGAGAAATCTATTTCCTTTGGTGAATAATCAAGATTCGATGCAACGAAAGAGTCAATCTCCAATGGTTGGACAAACATCAAAAGGGGGGAGTGAGGGTTCTGTTCCACGCGATAATTGCTTCAACTGTGGGAAGCCAGGTCATAAGGCATATGAGTGTTGGGTACCAAGAGTGATAACATGTTACAACTGTTACGAGAAGGGACACAAAGCTCGGGAGTGCCCCAAGAATAAGAAAGAAACAACAGAAGTTGAAGGGAGCGCTAGCAAGCCTAGAGCCACAGGAAGAGTATTTGCCTTGAGTGGTGTTGAAGCTACTTAATCCAAAGATTTCATCCAGGGTATGTGTTTCATCAATGGAACCCCTCTAATTGTTTTATATGACTGGTGCGACTCACTCTTTTATATCACGTGTATGTCTAAATTACCTATTTTTTTTTCCCTTGTCTTTTGAACTACTAGTAGAGACACCCACTAGTGGTTCAGTGATCACTTCTAATATCTATCCAAAGTGTCCCTTGACTATTGATGATAGAGAATTCATAGTTGACTAAATTTGTTTGCCTCTAAGTCAGCTAGTGAGATTAGTAGCTTCCTTGGATTGGCTGAATACTATAGAAAATTCATAGAGGGATTTTCCAAGTTAGCATTACCTTGACAAGTTTGACTACGAAAGGAGTTGTGTTTGTATAGGATAGTAAATGCAAGGATAGTTTACCGGGCCCTTGAGGAAAAGTTGACTAGTACACCTGTTTTAGTATTGCTTGACTTTTGTGGTTTATTGTGATGCTTCTAAAATAAGTTTGAGTGGAGTGTTGATGCAAGAAGGAAAGATAGTGGCTTGTGATTCTAGGCAACTGAAAACTCATCATAGGAATTACCTTACTTATGATTTTAAGTTAACGGTTGTAATATTTAGAGACATTGCCTATATAATTATAAGCTTGAGGTATTTATTGATCGTTAGAGCCTTAATTATTTGTTGACTGAAAGAATTAAGTTAAGTTTAAACTTCTAAGAGGACTAATATTTCAAACTTAGTTGTTATTTGAGAAAAGTCATTGTGGCAACCGATATTTTGAGTAGGAAATCTTTTCCTTTATGATTAGAGATTCAAATTAGGGATTTAAGTTTGACTTATGAGATTACTCTTAATAGTGTAAAACTAGGTATGACTCGAATACTAAGTGGATCGTTGAAAGAAATTGGAGAAGCATAATTAGTTGATTCATTTGATAACAAGATATGAGATTATAGGATAAGGTGATGGATAAGAATTTGACTTGGGTGTAGATGGAGTGGTGAAATTAGTGATCTGATATGTATACCTAGTGAACTTACACTTAGGTACTTGATCTTTAGAGACAAACATAGAAGTAAAACCAATATTGTAGCAGATACCTCGATTATGATAACCTCTGATATATCATTTTGATGATTTAAGGGTTGGATTTGATTGAAGAATTTAGAGACTTATGCTAGATGAGTGAGATTACCCTTAGAAGCATTGAATGGATTATGCTGAAAGTAACTAGTGAATTAATGGATGAGATTAGAGAAGCTTAGGAGTCAGATCCTTTCTTAGAACCAAGTGGAGAAGATTGGTAGAAGTATAGATAACCAATTCTGAGTAGAAATCAATGTTGTTTTGAGGAGCAAGAACCAATTTGGGTGTTTAGTAACCTTGAATTAAGAAAGATGATTTTAGAGTAAAGACATACGAGTGTTCTTGAAATATATTTACGAACTACTAAGATGTATCAGAGTTGCGCAACGGAAGTGTAATGACCTAAGGTGAAGAGAAAAGAAATCATATACTCGTGTTTAGTATACAAGAAATCTTTACAAATTTTGTAGCAATTAGACGTCTCATTTTGGAAGTAAGATGGTGAATGGATAGACCTTAATTATAGGTTTGTTTGAGACATTTAAGAGATTGATTTAGATTCCTTAAAATTTACTTGTCTTACCCTTAGATTTCCTTGGTAAAATGAATAGAGTTGTAGGTAGTGAGGTTGCATAAGAATTAGAAGTAAGAAGCGAAGAATTTACCATTGCAAAAATTTCGAGGACGAAATTTCTAAAAGGAGGGAAGAATTGTAACACCCCAATTTTTTATAAAGAGTATTTTTGTATTAATGGCATTCTCGTAATTTTGTTAAAGTTTTTGGGGTATTTTTGGTTTCTGGAACGGGCCGTTCCAAATGTGGAACGGGCCGTTCCAAATGATAAAATTGTGTATTTTTGGGACGTCCAGAACGGGCCCAGAACGGGCCGTTCTCCAAAGGACAACGGGGCGTTCTCCTTGCAGAACGGGCCGTTCCAGAAGGAGAACGGGGCGTTCTCCTTGCAGAACGGGCCGTTCCAGAAGGAGAACGGGGCGTTCTCCTTGCAGAACGGGCCGTTCCAGAAGGAGAACGGGGCGTTCTGCTGGGTTTTGGAACGGGCCGTTCTGATTTCAGAACGGGCCGTTCCAGTTGAAAATTTTGCGTAGATTTGAAGGGTCCAGAACGGGCGTTCCACTTTTCGGAACGGCCGTTCCGGATAGGTCCGCGAAAATGCCTATAAAAAGGCCCCTCCTCCCTCTCAAATCCTCACACCTCTCATCTTCTCTCTCTTCTCTCTTTTCTTTCTCTCTCTACTTCCTGCTGTTGATGGAAGGAGCTTAGGGGGTGGAGGTTCTACCCTAGTTCCGGTCCCGATTTAAGGAGAGAGAAGAGAAGGTTCTGCCCGAATTTTGACTATCGTTTAAGGAAAAAGAAGAGGAGGTTCTGCTCAAGTTACTATTCATCCAGGTACGGGGGAAAAGGGGATTATTTATATGTAGAGTACATGAGGGAATTGGGTAGAGGAAGAATTTCTTAGGATTATGATTTTATAATTATTTTATTTGAAGAATCATTAGTTCTATTGAAATTATGTGTTGAGGTTTATAGATATGCCAAATTGTAGGAATAATGATCTGGGAAGAAAGAAGAAATCATAAATGCTGTGAACTAGAATTTGGAATAATTATGAGTTTCACTGTTATATTAAATTGATTATCTTATTGATTATTATAATTTATGAATATTATTGCTATATTACTCGTTAAGAATGGATGATCTTGATGTGAATTGCTTGAGGGGTGTGTAAACCCTCATTTTGTTGGGCTTATCTATTGTGTATGTGATGTGTATGTGATGTGGAATTATGTACGTGATGTGAATTTGAGTTATGAAATGAGAAGTGGGAAATGTGATTGAGATGTGATTATGGTACTGATGACCAGGGGTGAGCACGACCCTAAGCTGATGGGTAGCGTGACCTTGGCACAGTGTTATGTCAGGGGTGAGCACGACCCTAGGCTACTAAAAAGGGTAGCGTGACCTTGGCACAGTGTTATGTCAGGGGTGAGCACGGCCCTAGGTTGGAAAAAGGGTAGCGTGACCTTGACATAGTGAAATTTGTGTGGATTATGAATGAATCGTAATGTTCAAGTGGATTGTGATGGATTGATGTAATTGTGAATTGAGATGTGAATATGATGAATGGTTGATAAATTATGATACACACACATATATATATATATATAGATAAATGCTTATGAATATTTTATTAAATAATGAGTTATTATGAGATTATATTGTGATGTGTTTGTATGTACTTTGCATATAGATATTTTCTTTTCTCACCGTATAAACTGTGGATATTTTAGGAGAAGAAGATCCAGCTACGAGTGGCTTCTAGGATGCCAACAATTAAAATTCTGGGAATGCTCTGATAGTGTGACATCGGGGCAGAGGATTTCTAGGATGAAATATTTATGTGTATTTGGCACTGTAATATTGTTTTGAAAACAATTTGTAAAACTCTTGTGTTTTATGTTTTATATCTCTATTAATGTGATTGTCAAATTTTTATGTGAACCCTTTTACCAACTTAGAAAATTTAACCTTCTTAAATGTATTATAAATTTTTTTTATATATGTGTTGGGGTAGTAAGGGTGTCACATATTACATCTATCCTTATATATAAGACTCTTTTCACTTTTTTTCTTGTCTTTTTTATAAGACTATCTTCTAATTATCAAATGTATTAATTATATATTCTCTAAAATACTCTTATTTAATTAATAATTTTTTTAGACAAAAGATAATAAATATTTAAATTTAATTACATAAATTTTTCTCTATTTTATTAGGATTAAAGAAGATAAATAGAAACATAAATATCTTTTTTTAGACATTAATTAATTAGGTAAAACATAATTAAATAAAAAGAAAAAAATAATTTAAAAAAATAATTTAAAATATTGACAAGTTTAATATCTTTAACTAAATTAACTATTTTTCTTAAAGAATGTAATTTAATTTAAAGGATCGTAATGAAAGTAATACATTTTTTTTGTTTATGTTCAAAATTATAAAATTATATAATAAATTTATATTTTAATTTATAAAACGTTAATATATTGGTATGTCTAGGAAAGATGGAAAGTCAATGAATGCGGTGGATAAACTACCACTTTTTCTCTTATTTATTTTTTCAATTGTAATATATATAAGTTATATAATACAAATTGTTTTTTTTAATGAGATTAGTCCGATGAATTTTAAGAATTTAATTTTAGTCTTTTTTAAAAAAAAATTCAACTTTTAGTTTATTATAAATGAATGAATAATCATAAAAATATTTTATATATTAATTTAAATTAATGAAATTAAATATTAATTTTTAAAAATTTTAAAAATTTTACAGATTTAATCTATGAATTTAGAACTTTAAATTCAATTATTAGATTATTAAAATTTGATGTAAAGTCTGAATTATTCAATAAAGTAAATCTAAATAAATTTACTCATATGATAAATAAAGCTCTCCTTTTATATATATATATATATATATATATATATATATATATATATATATATATATATATATATATATATATATATATATATATATATATATATATCGATTATTAATTTTATTTTATTTGGTTACCATGTTAATTATACCTCCTTAATTGCTAATTTCTGAGAGAGAAAAAAAAGGAAATAATCTTTCATGTTTTATGAATAAATCATTTTTTGGTAAATTATGAACAAATCATTTATAACTACTAATTCAACTATCTCTTTTTTATTTTAATTTTACGGGCTTCATTTTTATCGTCGGGTAGGATTCCTTCACTTAGGTAGCGATATATGTCGGTCATCCATCCTTTTTTGACTGGTTAAGTCGAGCAGATTGCCTCGCTTTCCAAGCTCGGAGAGGACAGGGTCTCTTGGATACTGGTTTTATCTTAAAACTCATCTTATTGTTATTTTTTTTCATGTATTTATAAAAATAAATATTATTTTATGGCCATAAAAATGAAAGTTTGAATTAATTTGTAGTTGGAGATTTATCTTGGAGACTTAAATGAGTAAAACTTAAAGTGAAATAACCTTTAGTTATTTGTTATTATAATGCTCATTTATCCTGACTAGTCACTACAAGTATAATTCAAAAAAAAATTTATATCAAGAAGAAAAAATATATATATTAGTTTTAATTAAAAATATTTCTATGCATATTATTTAATTATTGATATTTATTGGATAATTGTTCTCACTCCTTATATTTTTTGTTTAAATATGTAATTGATTTATAATAAAAAAATATATATAGATGGACCTACCGGCGATTTCGGGCCCTTTCCCTTCAGTCATATCCGCAGTCTTTTCGGGTACTACTTGGAGCATTGATGCTTTTGCAAATTCGGTCACTTTCAATGGAGTGGTAGTGTCATCCTTCACACTTTCTCCGAATCAAGAAGTTTCCACAGTGATTGACGGCCTATAATAGTTACTTTTTATCTACCCAGTCAATCACGTTAATCCCATAGTAAATCTGTATCAACCTAATATATAAATATTATAATAGATATGTGAGAAATAAGTAGTTTTAATTACGCAAGTTGTTGTAAATATTTTTAGAATAATATGTAATGTAATTATAAGCTAACTATATGTAAATAAGCTTGCAAAATCCTCCTTTATATATATATATATATATATATATATATATATATATATATAATATTATTATTAATATACTTGTGTTATCAATCTATAAATATTATATGTATATAATATTATTTTTAAGATTATATACGATTAGGCATTTACACCCACAATGGATCATGTCACTTCAGTGGGTACTAATAAAGGTTAATATTGTGAAAGACATTTAGAAACACCATGAGTTTGCATTTGATCTCAAGTTCTACTATTTTCAACTCAAATTGGATTGGATAATAATACCTTCGATGAAGAAGAGAAAGAAGAGTCAACTCGTAAATAACAAAGATCAAGGTTCAACATGGAGGAAGATAAGCTTCTCATCCAATCATGGTTAAATATTTTGAAGGATCCAATTGTGGGGGTAAACCAAGAAGAATCTTCCTTTAGGTCAAGAATTAAAGAAAATTACAATGAGTATTGTGATCACTTGCAATCAAGGAAAACAACACAACTGAAATGTTGATGATAAAAGTTGCATAAAATTATTCAAAAAAATTGCAGGATGTTACAAACAAGCTTCTCAAAGAAAGAAGAGTGGTAGTAATGAGACTAATATCATGCAAAGTGGTGAATACATATTTTTGCTTAAGGTGTATACTCATCATCTTGTAATCCGGAAACACCACCAAGTGGTGAATATAACCCAACTTCATCTTTTATGGTTCGTCCAATGGGGACAAAAATGGAAAATAGAAAGGGAAAATCATTCTCAAATGAAACAATTGACCTTAATGTAATATAAGAATTAACATGTGTCAAGCATGAAGACAATGAGTTAAAAAAGAAATAGTTGAGTATGAAGGATCAGAAACTTGAGTATGAAATTATCTTTAAGGATACATCTTCTGTGATAGTTTCACAATTACAATATCATGAAATGTTGTGCAAGAAAATAAAATAAAAATATTGGCTTGAGTGAGGACTTTAGTTAAAATATGTGCTAGTTAATGTAATAGTGTTGTTTATGTCTAAAATATATCTTTATTAATGTAATGTTTTTTTATAAAGTTATCAATGTAATTTTTTATTTATATTTTAAAATTTTCATTATTAATGTAATATTTTTGTCAATGTTTAAAATTTCTCATTATTAAAGTAGTCATTAATCAAACTAGCCATTGAAAATTAGTCATCGAAAACTAGTTGTTACTTAAACAAGTCTGTCTTTATATAAGAATATTTTTCACACCTTTCAATTATGCAAACAAGTCTCGTCTCATGTTTAAATTCTCTTAACATTGACATTTTACAATGTTCCTTCAAATGGGATCCAATGATTCATCTTATGAAGAGGATCTTAAGGATGAAATCATTGAAGAACTATACACAAGGTTGGTAAATAACTACATGTAGGCGAAAACAAACTCATTGAAACCACGTGAGCAAGGTATAGATACCCTCTTATTGAAACCATGCTTGCCACCATGAAGGCATGCTTGGTGTGATAATGAGTTTTACACCTAACAAACATACGAATTGGTCCTCCCATCACTTAAAAATTAGGAAATCAACATGCAAAGCAACAATCCATGTATATACATCATTCGCAACTTATTTCTGATAAGAATTCCAATATTCAACAACCATTTGGATCAATCATCAAGGATCACCTCAAACATACTTTATAACACAACTATCCCACCATTTTCACTATTTCCACTTTCCAACAATCAAAACAATCATCAAGACAATTCAAGTGGAACACAATATGTACACCCTGAAATCAACTAAGATTAGTCTAGTTTCCTTTACTTCAACTTCAAGAAAAATAGATGAAGAAGAGGAAGAAAGTGTTCTCCAAGTTTCGAGCTCCAAGAAGCTTTACACAACACCACAAGCTTGATTCTTAGCCAAGAGCTTTGAATCTCTTCACGTATTCAAGGAGCCTAGAAGGAAGAAAGAAGACTTTAGAATTCCATAGTGTCTCTCACTACCTTCTCTCTAAGGTTTCTTTAAGAAATGAGTTTATGAGGTTCAAGTTTCAAACAAAAACTTATGTACTTCTCCCCTTAGAATAAAAATGAATCTCTATCCAATTTTTTTTTTATAAAACACTTAAAGACTCTTAAGAATTTTCTTAACTCTCAGAATCTCTAAACATCACACCTCAAAACAATTCAACACATAGTCATTATTAAAAAATAATAATTAACAAAAACTTAGTATTATATTTTCTCCTTAAAACTATTAAAAAGAACAATAACGAAAGTTATTTTCATGATGAGTAGATGACATCATGTTCTAATATACTGATGAATAATTAGAGTCGAGAATTTGTTAACTTATTATTACATTTACCTGCTATTTTAATATATATGTAAAGATAACACAAATGCTTTAATATATGTGTAGAGATAACACAAATGCATGTATCAAAATACCCGTATAAATTATGAAGCAATGCATAATATGAGAGGCTAGATCTCCTCCAACTTCCTTAATTAACATTTGTCTCCACCAAAATATGGATCATCCGTTATACCATATTTTATCCTCTCTAATTAATTGTATAATTACAAATTAAGGAATGTAGTTAGAGTTTGAGAAAATTCAAGCGAGTCATTTATCTTCCTAATCACAATTTTTTATATCCAATAATCTGAACATTTCTACTAGGACCAATGACGGTTAAGAAAGAAAGAAAAAAAGTTAAAATTTTATTTTAGTTAGATATTTTTATAACCATGTTTAGGGTTTAGGGTTTAGGGTTTATATAAAGTAACAGGAAAAAATATAAAAAAGAAAATAATGACGTCAAGCCGGATCATGTTAGGTCATTCCAAAATCCAAAGTATATATGTAAACCAAAATGTTTACTTAGATATGCATCCATATTTGTAATCTTTATAAGTAATTAATTATCTAGATTCAAACTCAAATACATTTTATTTGTTGGTAATTCTTGAAAAAGAAATATGTTTAATTGGTTACCTACACACTTTTGATTTTTTACCCACGATATGTTGATACAAGTTTGTGATTAATTTTTTTTTTGTAATGAATTTATCTTAAAATAAACAAGTAAAAGTATCTAATTTTAAATTATACAAGATTTATGAATTATGATTAGTTAAAATTAAATTATAAGAATATTTTTATTCATTAATTTTATAAAAAAAATATTTTTTTTTTGTTTTATTCATAGAAAATATATTATTATATTAATATTCATGATTTGGGTTGAATTGATTTTTCAATAAAACATGATTTAATCTAAATATAAAAAAAAAAGTTACAATGATTTGAATAATTTGAATATAAAATTAAATATGATTTTGGATTAAATTAAATGTTTTAGAGTTATTTTACTCCTCTTTCTTAAACCCGTTTGGGCCTTGAACACAAGGCGAGCCTTCAAGTGGGTAAGGTTCTTCTGATGCTTCTTGTATCCTCATTGAATGGCACAAGCTTTAGAGTTCAACACTTAGTCTTGTAATATCTATGAAGCCTAAATAATTTCTTAGTGTGTGATTTTGTTTTTGTTTTTTGTTTTTTACCTATTTATTATTATTATTATTATTATTATTATTATTATTATTATTATTATTATTATTATTATTATTATTATTATTATTATTATTATTATTATTATTATTATTATTATTATTATTATTATTATTATTATTATTATTATTATTATTATTATTATTATTATTATTATTATTATTATTATTATTATTATTATTATTATTATTATTATTATTATTATTATTATTATTATTATTATTATTATTATTATTATTATTATTATTATTATTATTATTATTATTATTATTATTATTATTATTATTATTATTATTATTATTATTATTATTATTATTATTATTATTATTATTATTATTATTATTATTATTATTATTATTATTATTATTATTATTATTATTATTATTATTATTATTATTATTATTATTATTATTATTATTATTATTATTATTATTATTATTATTATTATTATTATTATTATTATTATTATTATTATTATTATTATTATTATTATTATTATTATTATTATTATTATTATTATTATTATTATTATTATTATTATTATTATTATTATTATTATTATTATTATTATTATTATTATTATTATTATTATTATTATTATTATTATTATTATTATTATTATTATTATTATTATTATTATTATTATTATTATTATTATTATTATTATTATTATTATTATTATTATTATTATTATTATTATTATTATTATTATTATTATTATTATTATTATTATTATTATTATTATTATTATTATTATTATTATTATTATTATTATTATTATTATTATTATTATTATTATTATTATTATTATTATTATTATTATTATTATTATTATTATTATTATTATTATTATTATTATTATTATTATTATTATTATTATTATTATTATTATTATTATTATTATTATTATTATTATTATTATTATTATTATTATTATTATTATTATTATTATTATTATTATTATTATTATTATTATTATTATTATTATTATTATTATTATTATTATTATTATTATTATTATTATTATTATTATTATTATTATTATTATTATTATTATTATTATTATTATTATTATTATTATTATTATTATTATTATTATTATTATTATTATTATTATTATTATTATTATTATTATTATTATTATTATTATTATTATTATTATTATTATTATTATTATTATTATTATTATTATTATTATTATTATTATTATTATTATTATTATTATTATTATTATTATTATTATTATTATTATTATTATTATTATTATTATTATTATTATTATTATTATTATTATTATTATTATTATTATTATTATTATTATTATTATTATTATTATTATTATTATTATTATTATTATTATTATTATTATTATTATTATTATTATTATTATTATTATTATTATTATTATTATTATTATTATTATTATTATTATTATTATTATTATTATTATTATTATTATTATTATTATTATTATTATTATTATTATTATTATTATTATTATTATTATTATTATTATTATTATTATTATTATTATTATTATTATTATTATTATTATTATTATTATTATTATTATTATTATTATTATTATTATTATTATTATTATTATTATTATTATTATTATTATTATTATTATTATTATTATTATTATTATTATTATTATTATTATTATTATTATTATTATTATTATTATTATTATTATTATTATTATTATTATTATTATTATTATTATTATTATTATTATTATTATTATTATTATTATTATTATTATTATTATTATTATTATTATTATTATTATTATTATTATTATTATTATTATTATTATTATTATTATTATTATTATTATTATTATTATTATTATTATTATTATTATTATTATTATTATTATTATTATTATTATTATTATTATTATTATTATTATTATTATTATTATTATTATTATTATTATTATTATTATTATTATTATTATTATTATTATTATTATTATTATTATTATTATTATTATTATTATTATTATTATTATTATTATTATTATTATTATTATTATTATTATTATTATTATTATTATTATTATTATTATTATTATTATTATTATTATTATTATTATTATTATTATTATTATTATTATTATTATTATTATTATTATTATTATTATTATTATTATTATTATTATTATTATTATTATTATTATTATTATTATTATTATTATTATTATTATTATTATTATTATTATTATTATTATTATTATTATTATTATTATTATTATTATTATTATTATTATTATTATTATTATTATTATTATTATTATTATTATTATTATTATTATTATTATTATTATTATTATTATTATTATTATTATTATTATTATTATTATTATTATTATTATTATTATTATTATTATTATTATTATTATTATTATTATTATTATTATTATTATTATTATTATTATTATTATTATTATTATTATTATTATTATTATTATTATTATTATTATTATTATTATTATTATTATTATTATTATTATTATTATTATTATTATTATTATTATTATTATTATTATTATTATTATTATTATTATTATTATTATTATTATTATTATTATTATTATTATTATTATTATTATTATTATTATTATTATTATTATTATTATTATTATTATTATTATTATTATTATTATTATTATTATTATTATTATTATTATTATTATTATTATTATTATTATTATTATTATTATTATTATTATTATTATTATTATTATTATTATTATTATTATTATTATTATTATTATTATTATTATTATTATTATTATTATTATTATTATTATTATTATTATTATTATTATTATTATTATTATTATTATTATTATTATTATTATTATTATTATTATTATTATTATTATTATTATTATTATTATTATTATTATTATTATTATTATTATTATTATTATTATTATTATTATTATTATTATTATTATTATTATTATTATTATTATTATTATTATTATTATTATTATTATTATTATTATTATTATTATTATTATTATTATTATTATTATTATTATTATTATTATTATTATTATTATTATTATTATTATTATTATTATTATTATTATTATTATTATTATTATTATTATTATTATTATTATTATTATTATTATTATTATTATTATTATTATTATTATTATTATTATTATTATTATTATTATTATTATTATTATTATTATTATTATTATTATTATTATTATTATTATTATTATTATTATTATTATTATTATTATTATTATTATTATTATTATTATTATTATTATTATTATTATTATTATTATTATTATTATTATTATTATTATTATTATTATTATTATTATTATTATTATTATTATTATTATTATTATTATTATTATTATTATTATTATTATTATTATTATTATTATTATTATTATTATTATTATTATTATTATTATTATTATTATTATTATTATTATTATTATTATTATTATTATTATTATTATTATTATTATTATTATTATTATTATTATTATTATTATTATTATTATTATTATTATTATTATTATTATTATTATTATTATTATTATTATTATTATTATTATTATTATTATTATTATTATTATTATTATTATTATTATTATTATTATTATTATTATTATTATTATTATTATTATTATTATTATTATTATTATTATTATTATTATTATTATTATTATTATTATTATTATTATTATTATTATTATTATTATTATTATTATTATTATTATTATTATTATTATTATTATTATTATTATTATTATTATTATTATTATTATTATTATTATTATTATTATTATTATTATTATTATTATTATTATTATTATTATTATTATTATTATTATTATTATTATTATTATTATTATTATTATTATTATTATTATTATTATTATTATTATTATTATTATTATTATTATTATTATTATTATTATTATTATTATTATTATTATTATTATTATTATTATTATTATTATTATTATTATTATTATTATTATTATTATTATTATTATTATTATTATTATTATTATTATTATTATTATTATTATTATTATTATTATGTTGGGTGTTGGGGTTCCATGTCAAGTAATTACGTAATGTAACTAACAAACCTGGGATTACATAAAAAAAAATGAACTAAAATGAAAATCTTTCAACATATCTAGAATTTAGCATTTTACATACTAGGCAAAATCAAGCATAAAAATCCTTCATGTTAATAACAAACATAACGTCACTTTCTTTCCTTTATTGATGGAGAACCTTTGAAAAGATTCCTTAATGTTTAAAGGCTAATTAAGAAATTGCAACCCTAAACATTTTTATGTGAGTTTTTGTCTATAGTTTCAATATGTTATTAACACCCTACTGATAATATTACAAGTGTCTCTCCATTATACAACTTATATTTACAAAGCATGAGTTGAATAAGATAAACACTAACCAATATCTTTCGAACATGGATTAATGAAACAAAAAAATATATTATATTAGAAAAATAAAAAATTATTATATAAAAAATGTAAAGGTCATTCAACACTTGTAAAAAATTTGTGTTATTTTCATTTCATGCTTCATGCTTCATATTCGATAAACTCTGTGAAAATGGATTTCTTGATTGCTGCCAACAGGATGAGAAAGAGTTACATGAAAGAATGAAATCAATGTGTTGATCCATATAGCTTATCTTGCTCATTCCAAGTTCTGATTGTGTGGTTCTAGAATACCCGATGTATTTTAACGTGAATTTTTTCCCCTTTACCTTAGTTTATATATTGATAAAATAAAAGGCAACGGTTAAGGACCAGTATAGCTGACAAATAGGGGTGCTTCAAGCTGTGTTATTTCTTCCAGTTCTTTCCCTGTGTGCTTGAGCTCTGTATTTATGCAATTATCCATACATACTATAGTTAGCTCCTGCATTTGCAACCAGGAATTTCCATACCAACAGAACAAGCTAAACATTACTTTTTTTTTTTTACAAGTCTTTATATATATATTTTTATAATCATGTTATTACTACGAAATATTTTAAATCTTTAGTGATAAAGGGATAACAAGCCTTTATTAGAGAACTTGATAAGACATTTTTAGTGTAATCTCTCTTCTTAATCTCATTATGACTTCAAACACAAAATCTCCTTAATGTTTCCTTTGAACTAACTATTCTTTTTTCATCAAGTTAATAATCATTATATGCCAAAATCCCTTTAAGTATTGAACAATACTTGGCATATATCAAAGAGCTTTTCTTGTTCAAAATATTAGAGAAAGAATGATGAGATTGTAACTTATGATCAATCTAATAACCAGATATCACTTTCATTCAAATACAAACAGTAAAATTTGTATATCTAAGGGCAACATGACACCATTCCTATTACAGAAAAAAAAAAATGAGAAAACAATAAACTTGGCAAGGCATGTGGGAAAAGTTACATAAAAAGGCAAGTGTAGGTATTAAAAGATGTTGAGAATTGGTTGAATCCATGCACATCTATAGATACGTTGTGAAACTATGCAGAGCAGCATCCAGCCTTCTTAACAGCTGAGACATCATCCTTGCCTCCAACATTGATGGTCTGACCCTTGGGAAGGGCTGCAGGGTCATCTCCAATCTCAAGAGTCTTCCTACTAACAACACGGTATATCTGAGTGAGCACTTCTGTGAAGGCATTGTCAACATTCAAGGACTCCAGAGCAGATGTTTCCATGAAAAATGTGTTTTCTCTCTCGGCGAACGCCTTCGCGTCGTCGGTGGACACCGCCCTCAGGTGGCGGAGGTCTGCCTTGTTCCCCACGAACATAATTACAATGTTGGCATCTGTGTGATCACGAAGCTCCTTTAACCATCTCTCCACGTTTTCAAATGTCACGTGTCTGGTAACATCATACACAAGCAATGCACCAACAGCACCTCGATAGTATGCACTTGTGATTGCACGATATCTGTGGCACATTGCCAAAATGAGATTGATATATGCAGTGTTATGAAAATATTACAGCAAGTCTTGATTACAATGTAGAGCAAAGTTAAGAATAAGATCATAGTAGAAGTGTTCTGATTAAAGAAACATCAAACCATATTGCTTCTTTTATGTTTTAGTTACTTGAAAGAATTTTGACATTTAGTCCCTTCTCAATCATGATAAGTGATAACAAAATCGTCCTTCTGTGTACAGAAAAAAGGGTTAGATTGATGTCATTTTCTATAGTTAATGGACTAAATTGACATCAACTTTGTATGATTGAGGGACTAAATTGATATTAGTTTCTATGATTAAGGGACTAAACTAATGTCAAGGTTTTTGTAGGGACCACATTGATGACACTTTTGTGACTGAAGATCTAAATTGGTATCAATTTTTTTAAAAGGACCAAAGTGATGTTACTTCTATCTTTGGGCACTAAATGGGTTATGGGTGTTCACTATACTTCAAAGTTCAAGGAGCTTGAGTCTACATCTTGTGAGATAAGGTTTGGTGGTTGTTAGATTTTATACAGCAGACACCAAAATAGCTTCTTTCCATTATCACTGTGTTGTGCATGTCATTTTCATTAGCAAATGAAACCTGACCAAAGCATCGCATTAAATCACACTTCAAAATAGAAAAAATATCCATCCTAGTCCTACAGTACACTTCACACAGAGCTACCACTCTACCTCATTAAATATTTATCAGAAATTTGAAACAATCATATTTTAGATTTGACTAGTCACTAACCAAATCTCAGCCTCATTTCATTTAAAACAAGTGTCTGACATATGAACAATATAAAGCAAGCCAAACTTGAGAAGTCATGTAGTCCTGTCATCTTCCCAGCATATTTCTGAAATGGCATATCATTAAAAAAAACTAAATTATTCTTTCCGTCCCTTCTTTTATTTTTAGATATCTTCTCAATATTTTTAAATGATTTAATTTAATTATCTAATTAAAAAAAATATTTAATATTATTTTTATCTAAATTATTATCATCGACATTAATAAAAATAAACAAAGGACAACATTAAAATAGTGAGGCCAAATTAAATATTAAAAAATAGAAAAATCAAATTAAATAATAATTTATTTAACATTTCTTTTATAAATTTAAATTTTCTTTTACCTATATTATTAATTACCATTCAATTTGATCACCATATTTTTAAAATGTTTAATTTGATCTCACTATTAATTTGGTCTTCTAATTTTTTAAAAAATGTTAAATACTGTATTTTTATCTTATTTCATTAATTCATTAATGTTGTTAACATCAATTTAGACAAAATAACAATATTAAATTTTTTTTTAAAATTAGAGAACTAATTTGTACACTCTGAAATAATGATATTAAATATTAAATCTTAAAAATAAAAAAATTAAAAATAATTTAGCAAAAAACTATCTGTTTGACTGCTCTAAAACAAACAATGGTAAAGTAAGTGATTTTAATCATGGACGAGAAAATCAATAGTTGAAATTTTAATACATACATGATGCATAATTTGTTATGCATGCACACATAATATCAATCTTTGATTTTCTCATCAAACGATATTACTTACTTAACCTTTTAAACGTTGTTCACCTTAGATCCAAGAAAGAAAATGCAGATTTTGCAAAAAAAATCGATGGATCTGGAAGCAATAGACATTGGTCACACTCATCCATCATTTCACACAAACATTTATACCCTAAACTTTGGCCCACTCTTCAATAATTCATCCACAGAACAGATATACGAATAATAAGTTGAAATCACAACACATTGAAAAACACTAAATCCATTTCATCATTTTACAAAATAATCAATCTCATCAACTGCGCAACACGCATCCCAATGCCACAAATAGCAACATTAATGGTACACTAAACTATTCAATCCCACCCCAGAAAAATGTGAACGACATTCTCCATCCCACAACAAAGCCCAATGCACAATCCCATGTTTTGCATTAAAATAAATAAATAATCCTTGGTCAAACGATAAAATCACACTGCATGCATCATTCACCAACACCACCAAATCAAATCCCAAACCAAGAAAGAAAATAAAAACAAAAACACATTAAACTTTCATCAAACCCCACAAAACATTATTCCCAATCATCAAACAACAATCCACACCGCTGTGGAAAAATTAAAGACAAAAAATGTTTCCAAAATTCAACTTTTCTATCTTTTTCTTTATTTATTTTTTTCCAAATCCGTAAAGAACAAGAATTCCAAACAAAGACGATCATAAATGAAAAAAAGAAATCTGAGAAAAAAAAAGTGACCTCTCTTGGCCTGCAGTGTCCCAAATTTGCGCCTTTACGATCTTATCATCGACGTGGATGCTGCGAGTGGCGAATTCAACGCCAATGGTGGATTTAGATTCCAAGCTGAATTCGTTTTTGGTGAATCGAGACAAGAGATTGGATTTTCCGACGCCGGAGTCACCGATCAAGACAACCTTGAACAAGTAGTCGTAATCATCGTCCGCTCTGTAGGCACCCATTTTCCCTCTTCCTTCTCTTTCGATCCAAAGATCCTAACTTTGCGCTTTTTTCTTCAATCGCTTCTCGGGAATTGAACTGGGTCGGTGCCAATGGGGGTTGCGAGTTTCAGCATTGGAATGTGACAGAAGAGAAGGATATGATGATATGGAGGGAGAAGCATTCAGAATGATATTTCTCTTTTAATGCCTTCACATCCAAAACAAACAAACTAACACAACACACAAAAACAAAGCAAATCAATGGGTTTGCTTCTTTTTACCTTTTTCACCCTCCTCCCTACATCTTCTTTTATATATATATAGAATAAATTTTCAGAGATTATAGGGTTAGAAGATCTACTCCTAACATACGCTAACATATAAAAAATGTCGATATAAACATAATATTTGTAAATATATATATATATATATATATATATATATATATATATAAAAGTTAATTATTTATACACTGTCGATGTAAAACTTTTTATATTGACAACTAATTATATCTCTTAATTGTGTCATGTTATTATAAACACATTTACTTTTAACAGTAACATTTAAGAGATAATTGGTTGCCGGTGTAAAAAAATTTTATACTGACAATTTATAGATGATTAATTCTATATATATATAAGCATAATTATATACAATTTTAGTACTAATTTTGAATGAGATTTAACAATATATTTTATATATCATTATAATATTTATCCATATTTTTTAATAATATATCATATATATTGTATATGTAAAAATAATTTTTAGTGATAATTTTTATATTACAATAAGATATATATCATTATATAAGAATTTTCATATAATAGAACGATACTACTCTCCTCTTTCCTATTCCTCCCTCACTCTCTTTTCACTTCATCCTTTGATTCTCCTGGCTCGAGTTTTTTTTGCCTTTTCTTTCTCTCAAATGTTGACAAATTTTACGACTTACGTAATCTAGGTAAAGGTTAATACATGATTTTTTTCTCAAATGCAAAGGAATTGGATGTATTTGTTTTTTTTTTTTTTGTTATTCGATTTATACTATGATTTTGTAGAAAAAAAATTTCTCTGGAGTGTGTGTGAATTGTTGTACTGCATGTTAGAGATATATAACAACGTAAAAATTTTATAGTTCAGAATTTGAGGAAAACGAAATGGGTTCTCAACGGTTTTGTTCTTTATTTCAAATGATAATATTGGGTTTGTAGTTTGCTCTTTGACATATTTGAGTTTGGTATCGGTAGTAGAAGGAAAAGATTTATTCACTCTTCAACGTAATTAAGATATTATGATTTAGATGGTGTAAAAAAAATATTATGACTATAAATCTAATAATAATCTGATATTAAGATTTCAATCTTATTATAGTATATGATTGACATTTTGAATCATTTTGTAAATATAATAAAAAGTATTTAACTTTGATTTGATTTTAGTTTCATGTTTCAATTTTAAACTTATTCATTCTAAACAAAATTATTTAGGCTAATTTAATCTTCAATTATTTTATAATGCAATTATTTATATATTGTTGAGCATGGAGGGGTTACCACAGATATACACATGTTTCCACATTGGTGAGATATTGTTCGCTTTGGGCCTAAGCCCTCACGGATTTACTTTTAGATATCACCCAAAAGGCCTCTCGACCAACATGACCTCCCTCATGAGGGCGGGACACGCCTCCTAAACCTCCATGTTATGATCTAATCCACAAACCTCCACAACATGATATACCTATCAACCATCATACTCGTCGTGGTCCCACAAAGCTCACTCACGCTCAGAGTGCTTGCACCGCCGCTCCAACCTGTCAACCATCATACCCCATCATACTCATCGTGGCCCCACAAAGGATCCACCTGTCAGCCCTCCACAACATGATATACCTATCAACCATCATACTCGTCGTGGCCCCACAAAGCTCACTCACGCTCAGAGTGCTTGCACCGCTGCTCCAACCTGTCAACCATCATACCCCATCATACTCATCGTGGCCCCACAAAGGATTCACCTGTCAGCCATCATACTCGTCGAGTCGGTCACCTGATCAGACCATCGACTCTGATACCACTTTGGGCCCAAGCCCTCACGGATTTGCTTTTGGACATCACCCAAAAGATCTCTCGACCAATGGAGACAATTATGTGTATATAAACCCATGTCCATCCTCTTGTTTGAACGATGTGGGACTTTGCTTACATCCCAACATATATATTATGACAAAAAAAAACTATAAGAAATTAAGGATTGTTAATTTAAAAAAGAAAACACTGAAATGGGTCAAGTGATTAACTTAAATGTGGAGGATCAGATTGAGCAACTTAAAAGGATTATGCAATATTGTACCCTCATTGTATATTATGTCAAAATAATGGGAATCATCTAGCAGCAACTTAAAAGCCTCTTATAGTATTTTATTAGTGTGCTTGACAAAGCATTTGATAATCTTATAGGCTCCTTTGATTATATTTAAGTTTTTTCTTTCTTTGTTTCATGCAAGTTTCAAGATCACATGAGATTTGAAATACAAATAATGGTGTAGAAGTTTCACAATGGGCATCTTTTGTGAATGGAATTCGACCTAAGATTGAAGGAAAAATAATCCGTATTTGAGGTATTTTTTGTGTTTTTATTATTATTTTAATTTTGAAGTTTGTTTGTTTTAGCATAACTTTATTCAAATATATGTTATGGTTTACCCAGTTCTAAGTACGGTTATGCTTCATCATATGTTATGATTTACAAAACTTTTTCATTATATAAATAAAATATAATTGAACATATTTTTATCGTAATTATAAATTAATAATAATATTATAAATTAAGTGAAAAATTACTCGTGCATCGCGTAGGTCACCGACGTAGTTTTTAAATTTTAAACTACTTGCATTTAATAATTGATAAAATATAGAGGTTTAGAAGTGTAATTGTGAAACATTGGAACATTTAAGATTTGCTTACTAGATATTAGAGCTGTCAAAACGGGTCAATCCGGTTCATGTGGGTCGGTTCACCTTGACCCACTTTAAAAACGAGTCAACCTAATCTGGCTCATTTTTTATTTTTTCAAAAAAAAATTGGCCTGGCCCAGCCCACCACAGGTTGGTGGGTTATACAGACCAGCCCCACCAAAAATTAAAAAGAAAATTATTAACAAAATTCAAAATTTTAAATTAATTATAAATTAACATAATAGTCATAAAATTAGCATCATTAATAGTCATAAGTCGTAATTCATCATACAAAATTAAATACAAATCATAATAAAAGTCTAAAATAAAAATTTTTAATATCTCATCATACAAAATTAACTACAAATCATACTTAAATTTTTATTAAAAAAAAATGGTAGGTTGGTGGGCTACTACCACGGGTTCAGCTCAGGTGGACCAGGTCAAAGTGGACCGGGTAATATACCTACCTACTATAAAATTTTAATTTTTTTTAGCCAACCTGACTCATTTTCAAGGTGAGCCGGGTTGACTCACGGGTCCCGGCCCACTTTGACTGCTCTACTAGATATGATTATTACAAGCCAAAATAGGCGAATATTTCGTGTATTTAGAAAACGTCCGTACCCGTGAGATATAAATAAAATAGTACCACTATACCTTTCTTCGTCGTTGGGTAGTTAGCTTAGAATTTAAATCTTAGTCTTCAATATTGATTGATCATGTTCGACTGTTCACGGTTTTCGCACCCTAGATGGAAAAAAATATCCAACTCATTCCTCAACGTCACTTTCGTTTTGTAAAATTTACTTGTTTCAAAAATAAGTTTATAGTATTTTTTAGTGGTGTACTCTAGCATGCTAGAGCAAAACTGATTTTGTTTTCATACAACCAACCATGTTAAAAAAACTTAGAACCACAATCGTGATTTTCAAACGTTTGACTATCTGCTGAATGATTCTATAGGCCAATAAACGTTCAACTACATACAAAATCTATCAGCTAAATGATCCAAATGAGGCCCAATTATAACCACACTAAGCAACTTTCATCTTATAAGTATCTACTCTCTTTTTCATGCTGATAAGTATTCTACTCTTTAATATCCAATGGTCATTTTCTATTCTATTACAGGTTTACATTTGCTCATGTTAAGAAAATTATTTTTTAACACAGTTGTTCCCTGGCTGCACACAAATGACTCACCCTATATTTGTGCGTCAACATTGGTTTAGTTTTCAGTTTTCATACTTTTTCGTAGTTTCTTTTGTTACAACCACCAAAATACATAATCATATCTCGACTAAAACCCCACGACAATTTTTCTTCAAGTACTCTCACTCTTGAAGCAACGTGAGTTTGAAATTCTAACCAAGCTCCTATAGTTAATATTGGAAGTTCATTTACATGATCAATGAATATAACACGCAGTCAGACAGTGAGATCATAAATGCTCTTCAAATTAAAAATATGAAAGGAAATGTACATTAAACATCAATACTAAATGCATCGATGCAAATGGCTCTCATGCAGAACTGGAGAAAAAGACACGTCAGCATCGACATTACTTTTGTTTTACAACAAAAGAAGGCATTGTTGACTTGGTAAAAAGTGATTTGGATAGACATCAAACCCGTGGCGTCAAGCCGACCACAACAAAGACTAGTAATTTTTTATTTATTTTTTTGGGGTACAACAATGTCAAAGTAAACCATTAACTCGTGAGCCAATAAAAATCCCTTTCAGAGTAGTTATGGTTTAATCTTTTAAACAAACGTTTGATATTACATCAATAGCAACTTGTACCATTGCCAGTTATTAATATCTCCTTAGAAAATACAAAATTGGGTTACCTTATCACTACCAAAGAATATTTCTTTCTGGGGAGCCTGTAATACAATCAATACTTTATGACAGAACCTGGCAAGAAAAAAATTGCTTGTAATGACTATAATACCATACACTGAATAAATTAATGTTTACAAAATTATAAATTCCTCATTCCTTAGGGCTTTTCCTCGTGGCGCTTTGCCCTCTCTTCATTCCTTTGGCCTTCTGCTCATGGTTTTACGCTTGTTAACATCAAGGTATTTCTTCCGTAAACGGATGGATTTTGGTGTAACCTTCACGAAAACAAAAGAAAACGTACGAGAACAATCAAGAAATATTGAGGTCAATCGAACATAACCCACATAAGTTAGTTATAAGCACTATCAATGCAGCATACGTATGTTAAAACTTAAAAGGAGGAATCAAAAAACAAAAATATAGATAAAATTTTATTGGGTTTTGGGAATGGGGTTGACGGGGACGGGGGGATGAAGCACCCTAACATCTTTTCATCAGAAGATATTAAAAAAAAAAAATTGTATTACGATAATAAATTGCATGCGAAAACTTACCTCAATAAGCTCATCCGAAGCTACATATCCTATAGCTTCTTCGAGTGTCATCTGCAAGCAAACAAACATCAGATATAAGCATTAAATATTGATATCTGATTTAACGTCAGATATAGTATTGAATATTGTAACATGTTAAGCCCAAGAACCACGCAATATTGTTGTTTTAACACTAGTTTCCAATTACATACTAAATATCTCATTCAGCCTCAAAGTGATGCAAGGTCTAAAACATAAAACTTGTTAGGTTCTCTTAAGAGATTTTGTCATAAATGCGTATTGAATATTGATAGTTTGCTATTTCACCATTTGATACCAGATTTCAAAACAATCCCATGCTTCATAAGAATCATACAACTCATTGCTGGATATCATTTGCATGAATGCATAAAAAATAAATCATGAACCCTACTTGGTTATGCAGTTATTAGAATTCTCATATTCTAAAATGAGCAAGATGCAAGAGCATAATTTTGTCAGATAAATACATACAAGGCGAGGGGGAGTCAGCTTCACATTCTCGTCTTTGGAAGCAGCACGCACATTTGTAAGTTCTTTAGACCTCACTGGATTGACCTGAAATATCAGTCTTTGTCAGCGAGTCACCAACTTTGACATAGATCTTGCATTCAAGATAGAATACTTCTTACATCAAGATCTGTATCCCGTGAATGCTCTCCAACTATCATTCCATCATACGACTGGACACCGAAAATCAGTTTAGTATTAGCACAAGCTTATATATGCAATAAAAACAAAAATGCTAGATGAACATCGTGAAGTTATTAAATTTAAGTCTTAATTCAAGGTCAATGTGCTTAGCCACAATTTAACAATAAAATACCCAAGTGTGTTTGGGAAGAAAAATCATAGCTACATTGATAGCAAAAACATATTTTACTTAAAAATCCTCTTCTCACCAACTTGAAACTCCCTAGATGAATAAAAGGACAATGCAGAAAAAATTTCAAACTAGATGGACTCAAGCAATTAAAGCAATGTAGTGAATAAATATCATATAATTCCTCATTCAGATAAATTGTAACCAAGTAAAGGCAAGAAAAACATGTGGACACAACACAATCCTTGATAAGTTGATATCAGAAATTGATCTTGAATAAACGTTTACAGTGAACTCATCAACAACCCATAGTAGGTAAAATGGTGTTAAAGAAGAGGTAACAAACTTTTTTTTTTTTTTTTTTTTGGGAACAAGGATCATTAAGAAAAGAAAATTGTAATGGAGACATTAGCAGCATATTATTAGCATGTTTGAATAACACCCAAGAATCGATTCTACCCCCAAAATCATGTTGATAACATGCAAAATAGAAGCAACTATTTGTTATTTTGCCTTCCCCATGAAAAAATAATTGATTACCATGAAGCCAATCCAAACACCATATTTTCCTTACAAAGATAAGAACTTCAGATTAAAACTTAAAAGTAGCAAGGACCCAGAAGGGAGTCATATTACATATAATACATGAAAAAGAAAGATGTGAAGTTCTAACCTCCATTCCAGGATATACAAAAAGAGTCCCTCTAGCTTCTAAGCTCATCAATGCATGAGCTGTGATTGTACCAAAACCCATTGACACCTGTTAAATTAAGCAAACAACATTGCACAATCACAATAAATAAAAGTACACTCAAGAAGCTTAATGATTAGTAGAAACACAGAAGTATATTGTGCGAGTAGTAACTCAGTGAAATTTAATTATTGTTAAGCCCTTTTAAGACAACAGTAGCCAAACATACCAGTACTCCTTTCCTGACATTGCCAAGAGGGCCTCGAAATTTTTCATATGCTGCAAAATTACAATAGAATGCATATTATAAAAAAAATAAAATAATCCAAAGACATCTGACACTAAACTAAGGTGCTTTGCAAATCAAACAAAGTGTGGAAAGTAAAATAAGCAGGCATAAAGCTCTGCTAACATTAAATAAGCAAAACCTAATGGGAGCAATTAAACAACATGATTAGCAAAGCATAGAAAACAAGTTGAAAATTGGAATCATTACATGCCAGTTGGATGAAAATATATTAATCTTAAGCCGAGAATGCATACCATGGAAAGCACGATGCATGAATCCAGTTCCACGTGTGTCACTGCTGAACACACTCCTGTACCCAACCAGGCCCCTGAACAAACAACATTAAAGAAGTTACTAAATTTCTTGCATGCTTCATAAGATCTGATTTCACAAGAACCATAATGCCAAAGTTATATCTCCATTGATTGTGATATAATATATTAATGAACTTCCATGAATGGAATTCCAGAAATTACTCAAGTAGCTCTATGGGATCCAACCACAGTACAAAAACCAGAAATCTGGATTATGAATTACTGAGATATGCTTTCTGGATTCAATCTTGCTACCAAAAGCTATTTTTGAGATATAAAACATAGAAAAATTATACTTGAGTGTTAAACTGATGTCAATAATTGAAAAGAACTTACTTAGAGATTCATTCCCTTGTTCTCTTTCCTGATCATCTAGGAGCAAGGTTATTTTAGAAAGCCATTAGGATGGCAAAAGGTTACCATCACCCTCCGAAAAGGGCAAAGGATAATAAGATTAAGAAACAAAAAACCTAAGAATGTGATTCCATTATATATATATATATATATATATATATATATATATATATATTACCTATGATAATCCAATATCAAAATTAGTACCATTTGAGTGCCAGGAGAAAATGGGAAAACAAATCAGAGATAAATTCAATAGAGAGAGAAAGATAACTAAGCTTCACCTTGATGGACAAGTCAAGGTCAATCTAGTTCTACCAACAGTTCCTGAGACAGGACCCATGTCAGTAACCTCAGCTCGTCTGTGAGACAAGGCCTCCATTACCAAACCAACGTGCTCATCATTTACCTGGAATAGATCCATTATAATGTTAGAAGTTCAAACTTTTGGAAAAGCATACTATGAATGACAAGTGGAAATATTACCTCAATAGTAACTTCTTCTACGGGCTCAAGCTTCTGACCATTTTCAGTTTTATACCTAATAAATCCATAGAAAAGTTCATTAAACCAATATATGAATAAAAGAAAATGAAAAATATATGTGAACTCGAAGAATGCATAATGTATCATTTCAAAATCAGAACCATTGAACCACCAAACAGTACACTAACAGTATAAATTTTTTTGGCCTGATCAAACATTTTAAATGGGTAGACCTTTAAACTTTCAAGATCAATTAGATAAAAAGAAAGAAAAGACATTTGAAACATAAAACAATAAAATATTTAGCCAGATAAAACATTTGAAAGAAAAGTCAGCATTAAAACAAATTATAATGCATACAAGCTTACAGAATTTACTCAATATTTACATAGCATGCAACACCCATATGTAGTGCTAGGCAAGCAAAACCAAATTGTGTCAAAACTCAAAGCTCATAATGAGACAAAATATTTGGAGCCTTATTCAGTCCATGAGAACTCACATGACTTTAGGTGGAGAGACAGATAACTCAAATCCTTCACGCCTCATATTCTCAATTAATATACCTGTTAATAAAGAATCCATAAGCAGCTGTGTAAGCATAGCAAATCATGGAGATTTTATATGCATAAAACAGTGAGGATCATGCAATTTCAAAGAAACAGGAACAAACCCAGCTGTAGCTCTCCTCTTCCCTGAACTTCAAATGATTCAGATAAGCCAGGAAGCACATTTATGGCAAGGTTAGTTTCAGCTTCAGCCATCAGTCGGTCACCAATTCTCCCCCCAGTCAACTACAAAGAATTCAATATAAGCCTATTTACTCTAAAAAGTAACCAATAATTACCCACATAAAAGAACTGTTTGGCAAAAACTAGAGAATGCAGCTTCAAAGACAACAAAAGGGTAGATCCGAGTTGGGATTTGAAAAACATACCTAAAGTTTTTCACACATGTAACTGAAGGTGGCAAAATAAAGTAAAAGTAAAACACACAACACTTACATGAGTACCATCACGACCAGCCAATGGAGAGTCATTTACACCAAAAGTCATGGAAATTGTTGGAGGGTCCAATTCAATTGTGGGCAAAGCAGACATAACCTGGGACATAAAAAGATTTACTACAATCACCAATTACATGCTAAAAAGGTCTTCAAAATACAAGAGTATTTTTCATAAAAATTAAGTACAAATAAATTTTATAAACATACAAATCAATTTATGCCAATATTATATCTATCTACAAATTGGCTTAAAAGAATTATAAAAAAAAATGTGAAGGCCACATCAAATGAATGGATGGCCATTTTCAAGAAGTTATATACATATATAAAGAAAAAATAAATACCTCCACAGTAGCCACTGTATGGCCAATTGATGGACTTGACAGGCCAGCAACTGATATTATATCACCAGCTCCAGCACAATCAATTAAAACCATGTTTGTACCTTTCTTCTTCATAAGTTTCACCACCTAAAATATGAAAAATCATATAAAATTAGAGATGCCAGTAAAAGTTCAAGATATCTTAGTCTCATGAGTGCTATTACTAATTAACAAAAGACTACACTAAGGCACTAAGCACTTCAACATTTCAGTTCATATAGCAAAAGTAGATAATTAGTACTTTCAGGAACTACTTAGCATTTCAACTACATTTTAAATATAACTAAATGATTTTAAATGAATGGTACGTGCATATCTTTAAGCATTGCCTAGCATATACTCTCTATGGTCCTTATTATAAGACACAATTTAGAAGAAAATGGTAATCCTTTTTATAAGGCATTTTACAATTTCTATAAAGTATTAATTTTATTTTCTCATCTTTTGCCCCCATTAAAGATTGTGAGTATATAGACTTCTAGTTGTTGACTAATGAGAAGAAAATTTGAAAATTAAATGTTTTCTCTCTCACCTCTTGAACTCTCCAACTGTCATTTATTAAATTTATTGGTTCTAGTGCATAAGCTTTGATATGAAATAATATTTTTGCCTCTCCCATGACAATTTAATGATAACTAAGGATAAAATTGATATATCACGATTTTGATTTATAAAATCAACTAAAATAATTTATTATATTGGCCTGTGTGATTATGATATAAGTATCTTCTAATAAGGACCGAAGGGAGTGGTATATAATCTACAAAATAGAACAACAAAAAACATATATATCTGCTCTACTTGTTTAAAACTCACACTGATCCTTTTCCATAAACAGTTGATAAAGGACATGATTGATATCTAGACATGAAAATCATTAGCCTTTTCAGAGACACTGTAAATGTAAATGTTGATGTCTTTACTGTTGATTTCCCTGCTAGTCTGGTACAATTTAACGTAAATGATGTTTGGATGGAAATATTAAACATATAAAAAGGTTAATTGCTTAACATGCACTTTACTCTAAACCAGGAATAAGGAACTATGTATGATGTAAGTGGAAATACGAGACTCCCCACTAAAGAATAAATGAAAACATTCTTCACTAACAAATATTGTTGCTATTCATATGTGCATTGTGTCAAATATTCTCATCATGGATTACATAGGCATAAACTTTTAAAATATATGCCAAAACCATGTTCTATGGATTACACAGATGGAATGGAAAATAAAAGAGTAATTATAGGGTAATTTAATAAATTACACATTAACTGAATAATTACCAAAACCATTTAACTATTGTCATCTACCAACCATAATACCAGTCTATCCACCCGCAATAGTAATTACATAGACCTACAAACCTTTCCATCTTCAATCTTTTCAGCACCAGAATCTTTATTACGTAGTCCATGAACCCTGTCACCAACACGGACAACCCCCGAGTATATGCGTCCAGTCAAAATTCGCCCAAGATAGAAATCTTTTTCCATCATTGAAACCTGAAAAGCACTATTAAGCATGGTACTTCACTGATCCCAAGTATTCATGCAAAAAAAAGGTACAATGAAAAACCAATAATTCAAGGAGGCTACAAGAGAAAGAAAATGAAACAAGAGCTTCCTAAAGCTATTATGCTTCTAACTTGTGGCCCCTAGAATTAGTTGTGACTTGTATTATTAGGCTTGAGAAATATATTTTCTAAGTAGTCAACAAGGACCATTTATAATGAACACAATAGTAAATAGAATTGAGTCATTTGAATCCTCATTAAAATTGCACTTGATAAAAGAGAAGTGCATTGGAAACAAAACAAAATGAAACATCACATCAATAAGACAACTTCCCCACCTCAAAAGGAAACTTAACATTATCAAACAAGAGACACATAAAAATAAATTCATCAAAATTTTAAAATAAAATACCAACCAGCATTTGGAAAGGCTTATCAATGCTTGCACTAGGTGATGGAACATGTCTTACAACAGTATCAAGCAACTGTGACATATTTTTGGCATCAGCAGGAGGATCCTTGGTAAACGTGGAGGATGCCCATCCTTCTTTAGCAGAAGCATAAAGAACAGGGAAGTCTAGCTGCTCCTCTATACAAACAAATAAAAAAATAAAAGATTTCAGACAACAGAATTTATGTTATAAAATAATCGAGCATAAATACAATTATCAGATTTTTCCATTTTTGTACCTGTAGCACCCAAGTTGGCAAATAGATCAAACACCAGGCTCTCAACTTCATCACATGTCTCCTCAGTAACTGTATAAAGAAATCAAAATTACAAGGACTCGGTCACAACTACAGAGGTACCCAGTAGATGCGAATGAGAAATATCTAATCATCATAAATTCTCTATTGACTTAATTTCACTTTTGGTCCCCTTACCATCATCATTTTTTGAATTTAGTCCTCCTAATTTTTTCATAAATTCGATCCCCCACACTAGTTCAATTGTGCATTGATTGTCCATCCATCAATTTAAAATCTAATATTTAACAGAAATGCAAATGTAGCATTCTACTGCACATCCACATCAACACATTCATGTAGCACTCCACTGTGATGCCAACATTTTCATTAAATATTGGATGTCAAGTAATAGATGAACCAAAATTGCACAATAACACTAGCGCATGGGGAGTCAGATTCGTGAAAAAAGTAGGACTAAATTTGAAAAATGGCTATAGTAAGAGCAGTAAAAATACAATTAAGTCAGTTTTATTTCATGTAATGGCAGAGAATCACGTATGACTACCTGAAGGTCGGTCTACTTTGTTTAAAAGAAGAATAGGGCGCAACCCAAACTTCAAGGCCTTTGCAAGAACAAATTTGGTTTGTGCAAGTGGTCCTTCACCAGCATCAACAACCAAAATCGCTCCCTCAACCATCCCAACAACACGTTCAACCTACTCATCAACCAAACACAAATGAGAACAGCAGCCACAAAGCACTACAAGTCTACAACCACTACATAGTTTCTACGAACTAATAATATTAATAGATCAATTACTTCAAAATTCACACACACAAAAAATAAAAACTAAAACTAAGGCATGACAAACTAGGAGAAAATATAAAAAGAAAAATTGAAATAAGTTTTTGGATGTGATAAACTTCTCCAGAAGCACATATAGGGAAAAAAAATAATAAGTATCCCACAAGCTAAAAGTAACTTATGCTCAAGTTAAAAGTAACTTCTATTAATTAGTTTATGCATAACATAACCTAATTTTAGCCTATAGAAGTTAATTTTAGCTTATGGAGCCAAACATGCCCTAACTTCGTTCAAATCACCACCTATTCTATATAACAATTTTTCAAATGAGAAAACACTTTCCACTTCTGCACTCAAACACGTGAGACGACGTAATCAGATTTACCTCGCCACCAAAATCAGCGTGTCCGGGAGTATCAACCATGTTCAGCTCATTCTCCTTCCACGCAATCGACGTGACCTGAAAAACGAAGCACTCGTTAGCGTCCTCACATTCGCGACGATCCGATTCGGCCGAAAACGAAGCCGAGGCGAAAAGCGAAAATAGGGCAGAAACCTTGGACGCGATGGTGATGCCGCGCTCGCGCTCGAGCGAGATGGAGTCCATGGCGCGCTCGTGGGGGATGTCGGCGCCGCACTGGCGGAGGAGGCGGTCCATGAGGGTGGTCTTGCCGTGGTCGACATGGGCGATGACGGCGACGTTGCGGAGGCGGCTGGGGTCGAGGGAGGCGGCGGGAGATGCGGCGGATGCGGCGGCGACGGGAGCGGCTGCGAAGGCGCGCGAGAGGAAGCGCGAGGGGGCGAAGGGAGGGGGGGACTTTCTGGTGGAGGACCAGAGGGAACGAAGGAGAAGAGGCGCCACCATGTTTTATTCAGCAGCACCGTGGGTTTAGCTTCTTCCCATTTCAACCATAGAGAGGGTTTTAGCAAACACCAAATTAATATAACTAAATATAATAACTCATTAATTACACAAAAATATAAATGATAATATATATAATTATCTCATATTGTCTTTTTCTTTTTATTGGTTCGTCCCTGGAGTATCCACTCCAGACAGTGGTGACTCGCTACGAGGGAGGCACCTCAAAGGGTGGGATAGCTGGCCCCAAGATTTAACGCGGCTGCATACACAAGGCAGGATTCGAACCCCTGACCTTGCTTAAGCGTGAATCAACCCTTACCATTGAACCACACGCTTGAGGTTTTTTTCTTTTTCTTTTAAGATAAAGTTGTGAAGACTTTTTTTTTTTTATATATATAAAGAAAGTCATATTTTTCAAGAGATATGTTAAGGTTATCAATTCATCTTTCATAATATGTATTTTAACTAATTTTTTTATTGTTTATATTATTATGAATTAAAGTAGTTCTGAATATATTATATTAGTCTCGAAGACACTATTAAATGAAAAAGTTATACTTACATCCTTGAAATATGTATAAAAAATACTATCAAATGAGAATATTTAATCTTATTTATTTTATTACCTTTTTTCTTCCTCTCACAAAAATTAAAAAATATCAATGTTTTATTGACATAATATATTTTGCATATTACATATATTTATTCTTTCATTATTTATACTATTTTATATAAATGTTATGTAATCATATAGTTATTTTTCACATTATGTATTTAATAGAATATTTATATTTTTTATTTGATTGTGAAATTTATATAAGTACATTTGGTTTTTTAAGACAAAATTAAGAAAATAAATTATAAGAATATTTTTGTAATGATATAGAAGACATTCTCAAATAAAAAAATTTTAAAAAAATTTCTTTCTCACCAAAAGTGGGAAAATAGTGCAAAAAAATAAAAAATGAAAGAATTAATTTTCTCACTAAAAATGATAAAATAATATGAAAAGCGATAAATAAAATAATTTTTACAAAAGGTGTAAAATTTGATACAAATATATTACATTATGTTTAATCCTTTGATATAAATAAGGACATTGTCGAAAGTATAATAATTTTACATATGTTGTATTTATAATGTTGTATGATATTTAAGACATAAAAATTATGAGTAGTGAAGTTTGTCCTCAAACTTATTTAGATTTTTATGTGATTTCTTGAAAATATTATAAGTATCTTTACATTAGTAATTTAATATTATTTATGATTGAATTAATTGAAGTAATTAACTTATCATATAATTTACGTTATTGAATTTAAAGAATTTTGTTGCAAATTCTATCGATAGAATTGATATTATTTATTTTCATAATGTTATGTGTTTATTATTTAAATCATTCAATTATAATTTGATTAAAGTTTGAATAGGAATAAGATATTTTAATAAAAATATGATCAACTTTTATTTTCTTTATTTTTTTATACAACATTTATATAAGAGAATAATTTTCCTAATTTTCAACTTTATTTATTTTTTTCTTTAAAGTTGATCTAACAATGACATAAATATATTTTTATTAAATAATTTTTTTAAAATTATTTTATCATTTTGTTATTATACATTATAATGAAGAAGTTTCACTTATATTTTTTTAAATAAAAGAAAGATAATATGGGATGGAAAAAAAAATATGACTAGTGTATTATTTTTGGGAGAAGATTAAATAATTATATTTTCATTATGTATTATTTTCTTTTTTGTGTAATTGTTTGACTACTATATATACTTATAAATAGATTAGTTATCTCCAAAAAAAATAATATATAAGTCAAATTCCCTTTCTCTCTCATATTTTCTTATTTATCTATTATTATTTTTCTTTTCATAACCATTAACAAAATTTATTAAATATTTATTAAAAACTTAAAGAATAGTTAAAATTATATAATTATAATATTTAAACAATTTCCACATTCGAAACTTAGATGATATCGATAATATTGATGACTTAAAAATGTAATTATGAAAAAATAAAATTGATGATATATGAGAGAATGTTTTCAGTTTATCTGTATAGAAAGTATAAATAATTATATAAAATGATATAAATGATTTGGCATTCTTTCAATTTGTCCAGCAAAATACAAAATCGCGCCAGGTAGGGGTCGAACCTACGACCTTCTGCTTAGGAAACAGACGCTCTATCCACTGAGCTACAAGCGCTATTTTATATAAAACAGTAGACATACGCTATTTTACTTCATTGTTTCCATCTTAGCCGAAACTAATTTTAATAAGAAAACGAGGCTTAAATATGTTTTTAATCCTTTAAATTTAAGATAAATTTATTTTTGTCCCTTAAATTTAAAATTATTATTTTTAGTCTTTTTAATTTCCAAAAGTTTTATTTTAATCCCTTAGGTCACTAATAACATATTTGAAAGTAACTAATTAATACAATTATGCAACATTAACCGAATTTAATGTGATATTTTCACTGATAAGAATACTAATAAGTAGTTTAAAACTGTTATTTTTAGTTCCTGTAATTTTCAAAAATCTTATTTTAGTTCCTTAGGTCACCAATAATATATTTGAAAGTGAATAATTAATACAGTTATGCAACATCAACCAGATTTAATGTGATATTTTCACTGATAGGGATATTAATAGGTAGATTTTATACAATAATGTTTGATAAATTTCTTAACAAAATTTGAATATAAAGACTAAAATAAGATTTTTTGAAATTACAGGACTAAGAATAATAATTTTAAATTTGAGGGACAAAAACAGAATTGCCCTAAATTTGGGGGGATGAAACATATATTTAAACTAAAAAAAATTCATAAAAACTAATTTTAATAAAAAATATTATAATATTAAAGACGCGCCAGGTAGGGGTCGAACCTACGACTTTCTGCTTAGGAAACAGACGCTCTATCCACTGAGCTACAGGCGCTTTAAACAAGAACTTTTGTCTATTAATATGTATTATAATTTAATACAAACCTTCACACTCCAACTCCTTTTGGTATTTGTTAGGCACCACCGAAATGTAAACTTTACACCCTAGCTCCAAAAAGGAACAGAAAATTCCTGCAACACCATTGGACTAAGAGACAAAATGTTTGGTTTCTCTAGTGGTTTTGATTTATGTCACAATTATCTAGGATTACGTTGTATTAGAGATCTCACAACCAGTTATAAAGTTAATAAAATATATATAATTTACTTTACAAATTAGTTTGTAGGATTTAATTATGTGAATTATGAATTAAACTTGTGACTAACCAACCTATCATCATTTTATATTAAATAATTACTCAAATCCTTGCATCACACGATTGTTTTATAATTTTTTATCTCAAATAAATCAAAACAATAATAACAGAACAATTCAGCGTGGTTTACTATAAATATATCCGAATCCAAAATCTACCATGACTTGTTTTGCAGCTGTATTTAATCACTCATAAGTACCAATAACAGGCTAGTAGATTAGGTCAGCATTTATGACATTGAGAACTTATCATTGTGATTTAGGTGGGTTCACTGAAAAGCAGAAGAACTCAACAATTTAAACATTGTGATGTGATGTATATGATTAATATTCCAAGTCTTATAGAGAATCCAAACAGAACTTAATGAGGGAGACGTGGAACTAACAGCCTAACATCAAAGTGGTAACTAATTATAATGTTCATTTTATAATATTGAATTGAGTCTACTCTCATCAAGTAGACATTGGAGAACAATATAGTATAGAGTTTCACTTTGCAGTACTTATGTTCTAAAGGATTCATGAAACAAAATATAAGAAAAAGAAAATCCTAGGAAGAAGGATCTGAATGTTACAATATGAGAATTTAACATCAACAACTTGAATTAGAGCAAAAAACAAGGCGTGTTCTTCTTCTTTCCTTTCTTCTTGAGCTTAGGTGGCTGCAAAACAACCTTGATCGCAGCATCAAACACTGCCTTTACATTCTGAAATATTAGAGCAAAAATTTATGAAATCATTGATTGATAAAAGATTAAAAACAAAGAAAATTATTGTATTACACCTATCTGAATAATTAAAAGTTAAATTCACAAGGTATTAAAGTCTAATGTCTTTGCGAATTTATGCTTCTAATTTTAAATATACAATTAATATGTTCATTATATTTTATAGCAATGTATATAACTATAAAGTAATCTTGAGTTCCTACCTTAATTTGACCGATAATTTTGCATATATTCTTTTATAACATATATTTTGCATATATTATAGTTTGGCTACATGGATCACTAAAAACAATATGAACCTGCTGAGTCTTTGAGCTACACTCTATGTACATAGCAGCACCAATTGTCTTCTTCAGCTCTTCTCCCTGTCCAACCAAAAATATATTATCCCTCCATGGCTTCAACTAGAAAATGTGTCAAATACAAATGACTTGCCTGAGAAGTAGTTATAAGTGTGGCTCCAGGATGATCAATCAAATATTGCTTGTCTTCCCTCAAATCTGTAGTGAACCAATATAAAATGACAATGTTGATAAACTAGCTTAATTTAGTGATGCCAAAATTTTAAGTAATATTAACTAGTTTTAGAAGATACCAAGTTTAGTTCCCACAAGAACAATTGGCACAATTGGAGCATAATGTCTCAGTTCAGAAATCCACTACATAAAACTAGCCAATTGTCAAATTCTGTAGGGTAAAATTTGTACTTTACACAACAAATTCTTTGTGCCTTAAGAGAGAGAGATTGGTGATTAGAAGAACCTTTTTAGATATATTTTCATAACTAGCTTTGCTGACGAGGGAAAAGGCCAATAAGAACACATCTGCTCCTCTATAACTCAATGGCCTAAGCCTGTTGTAATCTTCCTGTCCTGAATTCATGAGACTAAAATAAATGAGTAAAGTATTACATATTCTAGCTACATGAAGGATTAAGAAATGAGATTTCACAAATGGATAAAATTTATATGTAGTATCATAAGTATTGTTGGTAATATTTTTCAATCAGAATTGTTAGTGCGCATCACTTAAGTATATCTCTAACTGTGATTGGAGAACAACATCAATAATACTTATAATATTGTATTTAAGTTTTGTCTTTTTTGGATATACAACTTTAATAATCTTCACCGATATGCATTTAGTAAAATTGCCTTGAATGTACTATAGCAACCAACATGTTTATCACATGGAATGCTTACCAGCAGTGTCCCATAATCCTAGGTTAACTATGCTTCCATCAACCACAACATTTGCACTGAAATTGTCAAAAACTGTGGGAACATAATCCTTGTTTTTACAAGGAGAACAAGTGAGTTTCTAGTTGATAAAACAGATAAATTTTGCATGTTCAAAACACTAAAACATCACAATCATGCCTAGTTAGTCATACCATGGGGAATGTGTTGCTGGTGTAAGAGATGAGCATGCAAGTCTTTCCCACAGCCCCATCACCAACTGTGACACACTTGATGAATCTGGCTGTGCTCATATTCTTTCAGCTATGCTTCATTTACCATTTTCTTCTTGTGTTTCTTTCACTTGAAAATTTGGAACTAAAACTAAAGGGAAAGTGGGGACAATTTGAAATTTGAATAGAAATGAAGGGAAAGAGCATGAAGCATTTAATAAGACAAGCCCTTTGACACCAACTTTAGTATGTGCCTTTTATCTTTACCATTATTGCATTTGGCTTTCGGTTTCTTTAAGGAGAAGGCCAAAAACATTGAATCATTGATTTTGCATGATGCGTTTAGTGATGGAACTGTGCTAGTTAAGTATTACGCAAGGAAGATCAGGGTGAATAATGAACATTTAGTGAACTTTGCTTGGCTAAATTGGCAACCCAAGAACTAATGTCATAAATGATAACCAAGAGGATCAGAACCGTTAATTACGCAAGCCCAACAAGAAAAGCTGATGGTAAAAATATTGCTTTGAGTCTTATCGTCATTATTTTGTAATTTTTTTTATTGATAAATAAAAATTTGGTGGCACCCAATCAGAAATACTCTTAATTTATCCACATTAGTATAGAATTTGCTTTTCTGCATTTATTGTACATAATACTACATACTTTTATTACAAGAAAGCGACTTATGGATGATAAAGTGCATCATATTATATAACTTTGTACGGCTAGGGTTTATTTAATTGGTTTTTTACTGTACAGTGCAGCAGGGATCCGAGAATTCAAAGGCAAGAATTAGGATATAAAATTTTGATGATGATGAAAATAATCAATTTCTAAGCCATCATATCACGACGCCATAAATCGATTTATCCCCATTTTTGTTGGTTGGTTACTGTCATTGAAGACATACTAACTAGTATTTTTTAACAATAGATAAAATTGCAAAGAAAAAAAAAAGAAGAAAGTTTGCATCCTAAAACACGGTAGTAGGAATATTTTGTCATCAACTTTTTTGAGATTAAACATAAAAATAACATCTCCTTTTCTTCATAGATTTTGACATACTAGGAATATTTTTTTTAAAACAATAATGTTATCAATAGTACCTTTTTCAAGAATAAAACCACTTTGGAATGGACTAATGAAATTATTAAGCGAAATTACATTGGATAAACTAATTCGTAAAGTCTTTAAACTGCTTTGTGTATCAATCTTGGAAATGAGATTGTGGTTTCCACAGACAGAGACGAAGCCATGTTAGAGAGTGTAGGAACAAATGTCCCACTAGTTTTTTTTTTTTTTTTTTTTTAATATAATATATGTATAATTATAAATTATGTCTATAGTTTAAAAATATAGTAAAAAATTCAATTTCTAATATAATTATTGTCCCCATAAATACATTTTTGGTTTTAAATTTTTTTTCAACTATTTCAAATTATTTCTCTTTTATTTTTACATGTATATTTGAACTTCTTAATTGTCTAATATTTTTCTAATGTGTTTTATCTTAATTTTTACATTCAATTTTAATAGCTCTTTTTTTTTTCAAAAGAAATTATGAGTAGTTAAAAATAATTTGATGTCACAATTTAAAATTTTCATTTTACATTCAAAATATAAATAAAATATTTATATATAGTTATTTGTTATGAATTTTAATTTTAATTATGATATAATTTATATATTAAAAGCTATTTATTTATTACTTAAATTTAATTATATAAAAAATATTTATCATATAATACATATATAAACTAATATACTAATTTATATATGTAAATATTGTTGCCCCACAACTAAAAATATTCTAGATTTGTCTCTATCAACACCTTAAAAATTAAAACATACATATCTCAAACACCTCCTTAACAAACAGTCATATATTATAACTAATTATTTTCTAAATTTTTTTTCCATACAATATGACTCAGAAACCATCGGATCGGAATCTTATAAGACTTCATACACTTCCTATCAACTCTGGGAATCTTTTGTTTAGCTTTTATAGCAATTAAGAACTGATCTGCAACCTTCATGAGGTTAGTTTTTCTACTGCTGTATGTCAACTAATGCTGTCATTAAGTTTTAGCTTAACTTGTAGACGATATAATAACATAAGAGAATAAAGATCTAAAAGTTGTATTAAAAAATGTTTGGTGATAAGTTTTCAAAATTGTGTTCTTTGTGATATATATGGATTTAGATTTCCGTTGTATTAGTAAAGTATTCAACTAATATTATTGCATGTTTATTGTTATGCAATATATAAGGTTATATATCCCATGTTGATGACATATATTGAGTTTATTGATTAATTTGACATGCCAAGCACATATGTTAAAAGCAGTTTCAATATCAAAAGGTAATTAATAAGTAGTTATAATAAATAATAAATATTCATGTTTATAATCTCTATTAGACTTAAGGGGTAACATGTTTATTCTTATTTTATTCATAATTTTTTTTTTAATTTTTAGAAAAGATGTTTTTAACCCAATCCCTTCATCAATATGTCTCTGTATTCACTTTCTCTATTTTGGATGTCATAGTTATTAGTCATTGCGGTGTGCATCTAGTCATTAGAATTAACGTAACTGTTTCATTTTCAATGATGCACTGATTTTTAGGGAGTGAATTAACTTTATAGATTAAGTTGTGATTTTTTTCATTGATAAATTCTACGATACCCATATTATTTGGGAGGGTACCGGTACAGTTGTAATTATAATTTTATTTTATATTTTATATTTTTAATAATTTATTTAAATAATCTCTAAACCCTAAACCCAATAATCTCTTTGAGAAGATTGAATACTAGAAGTTAATGAATATGCACATAATATCAATTTCTTTGGTCTTTAGAGAATATATAATTTTCAAAATTAGGAAAACAGTACCTAAATTAAAACATTATATTCATTTTATCACTTAAATTATTCTTAAATAATATGATTAATTTAAAGTTTTGCTCATATAAACAAAATAATTAAGGTTTATATATGTTTAGTTCTCATATTATTTTATAATTTGGATTTATCTTGTAAAAGATGATTTAAAATTAGTTTTCAAAACCAAAATGGTTATAAATGATTTTTTAGCGAGTTATGTAAGATATATTATTAAAAAATATATTTTTAAAATAAAATACAAAAATATAAAAATCACATGTAACCATGTTAAGGATTGTTATAATCCCTTTATTTGCTAAAGGGTCTTTTTCTTTTTGTTCGATTTCTTAATTTCTTGTACTATATTTCAAATAATTGATTATTTTATTTATAATTAAATATATCAAGAATTTTTTTATTTTTAATAATTATATAAAAAAAAAAAGATATTAAAAAGTTATAAATAATTATTTAGAAAAAATATAAAGAGTTTTTTTTTATATTCAAGAGTTATAATGATGGGGAAAAAAATTGAACACTACTTTAGCATAATCATGGTGAAAGTGCCTATATGTCTAGAGTTAAATTCACTATTGGTAACAAAATCTAAAAATCTATGGAGGGGTGCAGAGACTAATTCGAAATGAAATTTAATAAAATTAAGGAATGAAAATAAGAAAAAGTCATTACTTCCAAACATATTTCATAAGTAACTTCAAGAGAATATTTGTGATTATAGAAATGGTTATCCTTGTAACATCCCAAATTTTTACTAATGCAATATTAATTATTATTTATCTTTATATTTATGAAGATCATTTTATTATAGTTGTTTTAGTTAATGATGAGGAAAAAAAATTGAACACTACTTTAGCATAATCATGGTGAAAGTGCCTCTGTCTAGAGTTAAATTCACTATTGGTAACAAAATCTAAAAATCTATGGAGGGGTCCAGAGACTAAGTCGAAATGAAATTTAATAAAATTGAGGATTGAAAATAAGAAAAAGTCATTACTTCCAAACATATTTCATAAGTAACTTCAAGAGAATATTTGTGATTATAGAAATGGTTATCCTTGTAACACCCCAAATTTTTACTAATGCAATATTAATTATTATTTATCTTTATATTTATGAAGATCATTTTATTATAGTTGTTTTAGTTAATTAAAAGGGGTTTTTATAAAATATTGTAAAGATTTTTAATAAATTTAAATTATTTGTGAAATTCTTTTATAAAATTTTATTTAAGGCTGGAACGGGTTGTTCCAAAAGTGGAAGTGACCGTTCTAAACAATGAAAGGAAGCTATTTTTGAAGGACCAGAACGGGCCGTTCCAAAAGTGGAACGGGCCGTTCCAAAGAAGAAAAGAGGCCTATTTGGATTTTTCCAGAACGGGCCGTTCCCAAAGGGAAACGGGCCGTTCCCAAATTTTAAAAATGCCTAAAAAGTAAAGTTAGAAACGGGTCGTTCTCCTTATAGTCAATACGTGTAAACATGGACCTCAGAACGGGCCGTTCTAATTTTAGAACGAGCTGTTCTGCTTTTTGGAAACGGGTCGTTCCGGTTTTAGAACGGGCCGTTCCAGTTGAAAATTTTGTGTACGTTTGAAGGCTCCGGAACGGGCCGTTCCGAATTCAGTACGGGTCGTTCCGGGTGCGCCAGGATGCCTATAAATAGGGGCAAGAGGGGTGAAAAATTTGTACTGAGTGAGAAGTGAAAAACCTAGAGAGAGAAAGAGAAAGAGAAAGAGAGAGAGAGAGAAAGAGAGAGAAAGAGAGAGAAAGAGAAAGAAATAGAGGAAAAGAAAGAGGGAATCCAGAGGAGGAAGTCCTGCCCAAGTTCTAGCTCCTGCTTATCCAGGTAAGGGGGAGAGTGAGAAACCTCGCTCGGGAGTGTGATGATAATTGTTGGATAGTTTGATTGTCGGATTGACCCCCAATCCCTTGCCTGTTGTTCTGTTTTTCTGTTTGCTCTACTTTGTTCCTTGTTACCTTGTTCCTTGTTATTTTGTTCCTTGTTACTTTGTTCCTTGAAAGTAATAAATGAATATGGAATTAATGCTAAAAATAAATAAGTTTTAATATGAAAAAGAATGTTCTCTGTGAATTCCTGTGCGGACCTTGTGAGGAGTATTTATGACATGACCATGTGAAATATGGAAAAATGACATGAGACCTAAGAATGGACTATTGAGACAAGCTATGATTATGAGACTATAAAAAAATAATGACATGATGTATTAAATGAAATTCTGTAATAAGTTAAATGTTGAGTTAATGAAATAATGAATGTGTGACATGCATCATATGCATATATTACTTCAGGTGTGCCGCTGAGGCCGCATACTGGTGATGCTAACAAGGTGTACCTTAGGGTCACCGACAGTTGTAATATGCTAACAATGTGTACCTTAAGATCACCGACAGTTATAATATGCTAACAAGGTGTACCTCAGGGTCACCGACAGTTGTAATATGCTAAAAATGTGTACCTTAAGGTCACCAGTGATGTAACCAGGTGTGCCTTAGGGTCACCAGTGATCAATTGTGAAACTTCCTTATGGCGCTACATGCATGTATTTATGAGTCGAGTTCATGACATCATAGCATGATAAATGAGTATATATGTGATATTGATTATTTATGTGTATTGTTTACATGTGACTTATATTTGTTGTGCGTGTGTGTGCTATCTACAGTGACAGATCCAGAAATTTTAGATAGTGGGGACAATAATTATTTATATATTTATAGTATTAAAAATTTTACATATAACTTTCAAAAGTATAAATATATAACATAAATATCTTTTACAAATTTTTATATCTATACTTATGATTAAGGATGAAAATAAGTTAGGTCAGATTATGTTATATTATAATTTAATAGGTTTGAACCTAACCTTTTTTTTAATTATTAAAATACATGTCCTAAATATAACTTATTTATCTATCATAGACATTTTTTAAATGTTTAGTTAGAACTACAATCCTAAAAATATACTTTATAATAATTTAATACTAATAAAAGCATACAAATAAATATGTTAAATTGTATAAAAATCAAGTTTAATTTTATAATATAAATATGTTTTTAATATCTAATATAATATTTTAGATGATAATTTATTTCAACATATATTTTACAATAAATTTTTTTTTAATCAACATATACAATCTTACAATCTTTACTATTTTGATTTTTTTAATTAATGTATACATAAATAAAAAACATAAAAGGTAAATATATATGTTGCAAATTTTATTTTATCAAAAATTAAACTTTTTAAAAAATTATTTCCTTATTAAAGATTATTTTTTTTATCATATATAAGAATTAATCTCCTTCAAAAGTTTGATAAATATCAAATAAATGAACAACTCTTTAAAATTTATATTTTATAATATAATATTTAAATATATATGTATATTTTATTAAAATATAACTTTTATTTTTAAAAATATATTATTTTTTTTAGATAAAAATATATGTGTATAAAATGATAGTGGGGGCATGTGCCCGCACTCTCTTCTACATGCATCCGTCAATGGCTATCTAACCTTTATTTCTGCACCTGAAACTGAGTGAGATGTTTCTCACTCCCTTGTTGTTCTTGTATATGTTTAAATTATGTTGCAGACGATCATCATCATGAGGATGTTGGTGATGAGGCTTAAGACTTCAGTTGGACATGCTCTGATAGGATGTGACATCGGACATAGCTAGGCTTATTTTGGGATGTTATTGTTTTAAAAGCTTTAATTTTCTCTTCTTTTGTAATTTTGAACGTTCTTGAGAAAAGACCAAAATGTACATCTTTATCATATTATTTTTATTACATTATTTGAAAGTTATAAATTAATTCCTAACTAGGAGGCACTACCACCTTTGCTGGAATTAATATATATTTTCCTTTATATAATTTCTTGAATTTTGATACTTACATAATGACTTTCTATGATTTATAAGTTACGAATGTGAATCTTCTACCTTTTGATATTTGAGACAATTATTTTATACATGAAAGATGTTATCAAACTATGAAAGATTTTATTTACTCAACAAGAAAGAAAGGAAGAAAAAAAAAATTGTTTATATTTATTGTGTATTAATGTTGGGGTAGAGGGTGTCACAATCCTTTTCATCTTTTTGCCAACTTAAGGATCTCCTCAGTGACGTTAACGGGCTCATGGGCCCGGAGGCAGAGGAAGGGGCACGTCTCGTTCTGGCGGAGGTGTTGGAACGAGGTGATGCTATATTTTTCTCTCTCTCGCCTTTCTGCTTTTCTATATATTTTTCCTCTCTTGCCCTTGCACATCTTCTATTTTCTATGTGTGTCTCATTTTTATCTCATCTTTTTTATTTTTCTCTCTTTCTTTTTCTTTTCTTTTCATGTCTTCTTTATCTCATATTCTTTCTTTTACTCTTTATAAATTTTTTTCTCTTTCTCTCTTTTCATGTCTTCTCTATATCATATTTCCTTTTTCTTTTTGTTCATCTTTCTCATTTATTTCATTTTTTACTTCTTCTCTTTATTTTTTCTCATATTTTTTTTTCTATCAATATTTTTTAGTTATATTTTTTTTATCTATTAATATTAATATATAATTTATCAATTTTTATAATTATTAAATATTATATATTGTTAATTTTTTAATTATAAAATTTACACAAATACTTTTTTTTAATAAAATTTAATATTAAAATATTAAAATTTTAAGCATATATTAAAATTACATTTTAACAAGTATATTAGTAAATATCATAAATTTGATTTGTTACATTTTGACAGGCATATATTTTGCTTTCCTAAAATATCAAGCGGATAAGCTAATATTGCTCAATTTGGTTTGAAAGTGGGAAACACTGCATCAACACCAGTACTGAACTTGGAGAAAATATACGATAAGTTCATTCTAGAAATTATTGATGCGACTTCGATCATGGTGTGCCATCCGCTGATTTGGTTTCTAAGCTGTCAATTAGAACCTATATACCAGATTATTGTCTTGCTAAAGTTAATTTTCGGACCACTATATATTATATTTCAACTTTGGTAGCCAAAACATCTGGGATTAGTGTGACTTGTGGCTTGTTCAACCTACCTCTCATTTGGTTTACAACCTTGGCGGCTATGGTCCTATCTCTCATCATTGATTTCCTTGTATTGTTGGTGATCTAGCTTAACAAGCATTGTGTGTGTGCGATTGCAAGTGCAGTAAGACCTAAAATGGAAGAACCTGGACCTAAAATGGAAGAACCTCAAGATATAGAAAATTTTCCGATTACTGTTAATGTGGAGTTATAGTTTAATTATTGGTTAAGATTATTTTTCGAATTAATCCGGGTTTATATTTAACAAACTTGATTTTAAGTTTGTTAAATTTGGAAGAACCTCAAGATATGGAAATTTTTCCGATTACTCTTAATGTGGAGTTATAGTTTAATTATTAGTTAAGATTATTTTTCGAATCAAGTTTCTGGAAAGGAAGACAGGAACATGCATGTTAATTTCCTTACCAAAACTAGAACCGATGCTATACAACCATGGAGCGAAACCTGCCTAAATAAGTATCAGAAGTGAAAGCACCGATTATTGAGAAGATGTTGGAGGATCCACTCCAAATTTGCACCACATTAACCACATATATGCCACTAAGGTTGTTTTAATGTTTTGTATTATTTTAATTTTTTAAATAAAAAATAATTAACAATTAAAATTCAATTAAAATCAATGTATAGATTGATTTTATTTATTATTTAAGGTGACCAGAAAAATCTATTTGAATATTAATAAAAATTTAAGTACTAATTGAGATAAATTAAAAGTTGAAAGTGTCTACTTGTAACAAAATAAAAATTTAAGGTATTTATATACTCTTCCCCCAAAAACAAAAATATGTTGAGCGGAAAGAAAAGTTTGTTAAAACAGTAATAAGTGTGATAGAAAACCTTATATATATATATATATAATAATAATAATAATAATAATAATAATAATAAATTAGTTTATAGAATAAATTAGAATAATTTTTAATATATAGTTGAGTTTATTATTGTTTTATATAAAAAATTTGGTCCATAAATTAACCATATTCAGGATTTTGTAAGTTTTTTTTTTATCATAAAGGTTTTTTTTTTAACACATGGATAAGAGTTTTAGATAATGGATCAAACCTATTTGACTCTCACGACAAGAAAATCTCTTATATCTAAAAGGTATATCATAATAATGTATGAATATGACACATTTGCACATTTTCTTTCAGAAGCATATTCTCTGAATTAATCTTAATGAAATGAAATATATCATTGAGGAAAGATAAATTTATAATGAAAAAGAGAGTTACTCTCAAAGATTGAGGGGTTTCAATACATTTTTTTTTGTAAACTTATAAAAATTTAATAAAAAAACTAATTTAATTATAAAATAAATAATCTAAATTATATTTATAAAATGAAAAATAAGATAAAATTATAGAGATTAAAATTATAAGATTTCAATAATATTATAAAACATAAAAAAAATTAATAAATAATAAAAATAAAAAATTATTAAAATTATAATATAGAAATTCAAAAATTTAAGATAAAAGACAAAAATATATTTAAAAAATTACTAAAATTAAAATATAGAAATTTAAAAATTTTAAGTGAAAAGATAAAAAATATACTTAAAAAATTATGAAAATTAAACTATTTAAATATATAATAATATTATTACAAATAAAATTAGAATATATAAAATAAAAATAAAATGACTAAATAATTTAAAATTTTAAAAAATAAAATATCATAAAGATTATTTAAATAAATTATTAAAAATATAAAATATAAAATAAAATTATAATTACAACTGTACCGGTACCCTCCCAAATAATATTGGTACCGTAAAATTTCTCTTATAATAAATACAATAAAAGAATGTTAAACTTACCAATTTGACTCACGTCAAGAACATGCCGAATGATTATTTTCGTGACTCTCATCGCAAAAGTTGCATGAGCAACCCCTGAAAGTTTAATCAGTCAACAACATTTCTCAATATACTAATGGGAAAGAAGGAAGTGAATGTATACATTTGCGTCAAAATTTGAGTTTGACACATTCACATCATCACGTTACTATATATGTAATAATAGTGTATTTTTAAATAAATGAAAGTTAAACTAAATAATATTTAGTTATTACTAATCAGAGAGAATAAGAGGTTTTTAAATAATTATAAAGAGTAAAATAATATATAATATAAAAAATATAAGGATAAAATTATTTAAAAATTATGTAAAAAATAGAATATCTCTTTTATTATTAATATAAAAAAATATATTTAATAAACTTTTTTTTATGTAATCATTGTATTAGTATGAAATATCTACTACGTATTAAAGTAGTGATTAATCTTCATCATATAAATTTAATAAATTTGATAATACATATAATGTTAAAACTCATTAATAAAAAATTTGAGTTTGATTGCCGTATTAAGGTAAAATTTACACCATTGATAAGAAAAATGTTAAAAACAACTCATATGCATATATATAATTTTTAATACATTTTTGTTTATTTGTTGAAATGTATTATAAATGACAAAATGTTGTGAGTATCATATTTTATTTATTAATTATATGTAATTTTTAATAAATTTTAATTGGTTAAAAAAATTATTATAAAAAGTGTATCTTTATTTCTTAACACTCATTTCGACGATAAATTATGGAACTTTTTAAAATAAATATTATTAAAGTTAATAGATTTATACATAATGATTCATAATTGAAAGATAATTTAATTTTTTATATATATATATTATTAATACATTTTCATTAATATTTTAAAAATTATACTCAAAATAAATTAAAAAAAATTATTTTTTTAATAAGTGTTAAACTAAGAAACAGCTCATTGTTTTTTCACATGTTTTAAAATCAAAAAATAAAATAAAATCCAAGAGATCCAGAAATTGACAAGCCAATAATAATAATAACATTATTATTATTATTATTATTATTATTATTATTATTATTATTATTATTATTATTATTATTATTATTATTATTTGAGTGTATCCCTTCATCTAGAGTTTACTTAGACTTCTTACAGGTTGCATAAATAATTATCACTCCAAGAGACACAAACCCTAACCCTCTTTCCATGCTCTTCCTAAACAAAACAATATTTTTTTCCCTGTATAACTACGTCTATATATATACATATCTTATTTTACAGATTTTGATTTTTCATTCGCTTGAAGACAGTAACATTTGTTGAGGTTTGTATCGTAAACTTTACTATATTTTCTGTTTTGATCAGATGTTTTTCTTATAAAAAAGAATAGAGTACAAAACCAGATAATATATAGATTCTCTGGCATGCAAGCACTGCCATTCTCTAGTTCTCATTCTTCTTTTTCTTTTGGTTCATTTGAATCATTAGTACATAGTATAACAATCAACCACACTCAAAACCAGAGAATTACATATCATATAGATATAGTTTTAGAAGATACATAAATTCCTGCAGCAGAGTTAGATATAATTGCATTCTTTAAAACCATCTTTTATATTCTTTATTTGTATTTTCTTTAGCTTTTAAAGATTTAGTAATGAAAGGGGAAGAATAGGATAGGCTAAATTGTAGAAAGAATGAAAAAAAAAATCATTGAATGAAAAATCAAGTTCTGCATGCTATTAATTATTTGGTGTTTCATGCATTCTTTTTGAGTTGTGGGGACCATTTATATATAAACTCTTTATATAGCCTGATGAATTGATATAATGATTAAATAGTAAATACTATTTATTAATATGTTCTGCTGACAATTTATTTAGCGAAGAATTTCGTGATTGATCCTTATTCCTCACCTTATATGAAATGCTATGTATTTTGAACTTCAAATCTCCTTCTATTATATGATTGCTTAATTATGTCATATATATTTACTTTATCAAATTCTCTTAGCAAGATGCAAAGAAACAACACTGGAATGCATGCAGCATGTGCAGCATGCAAGCATCAAAGGAAGAAGTGCAGTGAAAACTGCATATTGGCACCTTACTTTCCATCAAACAGAAGCCGCGAGTTCCATGCTGTGCACAAGGTTTTTGGTGTAAGCAACATAACCAAGTTGGTGAAGAATGCTAAAGAGGAAGATCGAAGAAGGGTTGTGGATTCATTGATATGGGAAGCATGTTGTAGGCAAAGGGATCCCATACATGGTCCCTATGGAGAGTACACAAAAGTTTACAATGAGTATAAGAAAGTGTTGGATGAACTCAAGAGATTCAGAGGTCAAAACCAGTTGTTGCAGTTTCCCCCTCTAGGATTAAAGTCTGTGCAAGATTTGATTGCTTGCAAAGGGGAGCACAAAGCAGAAGTTGATAATATTGCATTGGATAATTATCTGCATGGGAAAAAGAATGGTATTATTCATGATTCTGATATTTATAATACTTATTGTTCAAATTATTTGCAAGAGTTTCAGAATATGAGAGCTGAAGTTGTGATCCCGTTTCAGCAGCACTCTCAACCATACTATATTGCAGGTATCAATCTTTGATTTTTGTTACACTAAATTGGAGGGTTTTGAATTCTCTTTTGCCTTTATGAGGTATGGGTTCACACAGCTACTCTATTACGTGGTTTTAAGTTTTGTTATTTTTTCTGGTGATTAGTTTTACTATAATGTGTTTGGAAAAGACAAAATAAATAAAAAGAAAAGAAGGGAAAGAAACTACATAAGAAATATAATGAAAGTTAAGGTTGTTTCACAAGACAAAAATAAGAGAGAAATAGAAGGAATATAATTTTTTTAATTAGTTTATATTTAATTAAATAAAAACTTAACTAATATCATAAATTAAATTATATATTTATTTTTTACTTTTACAAACATTTTCAACTGGTGAATGATAGTATATTTGTACAAAAATCTTCATTTTAATTAAAAGAGGCAAAAATTCAAGTGAAACTTGTCAAAATTTATCCACACTTTTGGTCATTCTACTCTACTAAATACACTTTCAAAGATAACTTTCAGCTTTTTTAATCTAACTTTCACTCCATCAAACACCCTTAAAGAACATGTTTGAAGGATTAAGATAAAATAAGGATGAATAACAACAAAGTATAATCAAAGTAAGAAAGAATGTGTAGTTAGTAGTAGTAACAAAATTAACGATTCCATGATCAGGAAACAACTAGAGTGACGGGGTGATAGCATGTCGTTGATGGTACTGGCTGTCACGACATTAATGAGAATAGTGTAAATAATATAAATTATATGGTATGCATGGAAGAACACGTATTGAAGAGATGTTAGGTCGTTAAATAAGTTTTCGTATTTTGAAGGATTAGTTTCTGACTTCCAGATAATATCGTTTAAGGCTTAAAAAAAAATAAAGTTGAAAAATATGAAGAAAAAAATTATATTTACGTTCTCCTTCTTCCTATTTCAACTCTCCCACGATATATCATCTTAAGTTATGAATATGAAATATTGATTCACCAAATAGTTTAATAGAATTGGACACCTTCTTTATATTTCTTGTTCTAACCATCAAAAAAGAAACACCTAAACTTTAAATTTTGATGACATTGACAAGAAGTATTTAACGTACACCGTGGAAAGTTTTCAACTACTCCTCCCATTATGAAATAAGAGACATTTTAACAAATTTTTTTTCTTCTAATAAGATACCTGTTGGTGGTTTACAATACTCATATTTTCCTCATTTATCCAAATTAATGCTCAATAGTTGTTCTTTTTTAAAGGGATTTTTTTTCAATGATAGTCTTGAGATCAAAATTGAGGAAATTGATAGAGTCACTTGCAGTTGCAGTAGCAAGAGTATAGTAGCATTTAATCTTTGAGAGAAAAAAAAAAATTGAAAAGAAAGATCAAAGTCGAGGTTGAAGGATGACCATCCGTGCAAGAGAATCAATCAGGGAGATGAAATGATAATTTTCCAATAGAAAATTGTTATGAAATTTTGAAGTTTTAAAAGATTCTGATTGAAGAGGAAGAAGAGTTATAGCAAAATTTGGTTTTTTAATTTTTTTTTAGAAGACACCTTGTTATTATTCAAATTGTTAATTTAATACATTTTTTATTTTATTTTTTTAGTTAAGCATAATTATAAAAAAAATTCCACTATAAACATCACTTTTTTTTATTTTTTTTTATAATAATCATAAATTGATTCAATAAATTTATACTTGCTAATTTCAATAGTTTTTTTAAGGGTGGGAGAGGTAGAATTCAAAATAGATGTAAAATATTTTTCTTAACTTTTTAAAATAAATAATAAGATTTCACTCAAAAAAATTTATAAAAATATTTATATATTCATATCTTATGATTATAAAATTTTACTAATACCCTTTTATTTTAATGATAAAACCTAACTTCAGTTTTTAACTTATTTGCAGTGAGTCTTGTTTCAGCTCTTCACTCACGCAATGCAATTATGACTTGTAAAATTAATCAAACTTATTTATAGTTATTATATAAACAATTTCTATAAAAGAAGTGTTTAATCTATTAGTATTTTGAAGCTATTTAACTTTAAGAACCAATGTAATTAAACAACTACATTACAGTTGGTACTTCCTTCGGTAGCAAATCCCTTCAAAACATTCAAGATTGCAGTGTTCTTTTTATCATGATTAACTAAAAAATATAAATAAATAAGACGATGATGTTAGAGTGGATTCAACGTCAATGATTATTGTAAAAACTTTAGCACGTTTGGAGATGAAATTGTTTTTTCAAAGAAAAAAATACTTCAACACAATTTTTGTTTGTTTAAACTTAAAAATAAAAATATTTATGTAATATGATTTCTTTAAAAAAAAAATTGTCAACATTACTATTTCAACTTTTAAAAAAAAATACTAATATATGGGTTAATATATTCTAAGGAAGTATTTTTTTCAGTTTTCCTGTGCAAAAATTGATTTTTTTTCAAACATAATTAATATAATTTTTAAAGCATGTTTTAAATAAAATTATACATTTAGAAGAAAAAAAACCAAAGGGGTTTAAGTTAAAATTGTCATATAATTAAGGAGTTGAACATAAGTAATTAATGTGTTGAACTCAAGATCGAATCGTTTGATAAAAATAATCATTGACTAAACTTTACTTATCTCCTGCTTAATTTAGAAATTAGTTTAAAATAAAGTTATAGGACACTGTTGTGAAATAAAAAAAAAGTTAAAATTATCGTATTATAATTTACAAAGAAAATAAAAGTAATTAAGCGGATACTTTATCACCAATAACTTCCTAGCTAGGAAATTTTAGTCTAATGATTTCTGAATTTCTGCTTCATAATAATAATTAACTGTTATATTTTCTTCTCTTCCAATATTTTAGGTGATCAATTCAATCAATGAAGACCAGGAAATGGAAGATACGGTATCGGGTGACTACAATGCATAATTATGTATATTTGTTGTGGATGATCGACATTGCCACATCGATACATTTAGACTTTGAAATTTCAAAGTTTAGAGAAGCACTCAAAAGACGAGTTTAATTTGTATGCATTCTAAATGTCTAAATATAACTTTTAGAATAATTATTATAAAAATTAATTGTAATGATACATCACAATCTTTGTACTTAATGATTCAATTATTAACGGTAAAAATATAGATTAATTACCTAATATTAGCATAAAATACCTAGATATACACTCTATAACATATATATATATATATATATATATATATATATATATATATATATATATATATCTAAAAGTTTAATAACATAGCTAACAACAAGTTATATTATGGTAGTTTAAAAGAAATCAACTATGTCATCACCAGTATGACCTCAAAATGAATTCTACCTGCAACTTACGTTACTTATTACTTGTTCCCATACTAAATAAGATCATCACCATCCAACTACAAGAAAAAACATGTAAGGATAAGCTAGTATTTAAAAGAAGGATCATGTAACAAGTATAAAAATAAATGCATCTATACTATCAACATCATCATGTAAACCACACAACAAAATGCCTTATGGCTTCCAATTTCACAACACAAAAGTAACACTTCAACATGACATTCCACAATCTAAAAAGGTAAACAACTAAACATCATACAACAATTTCAACTTGTTTCACAACATATACAACTCATCCACAATTCAACATAACATATGAACACCACCACAAACAACACATCATATGCATAACACCACAACTACACGCGTCGTTACACATTCAAAAGATCTCTTACAATGAAGATGAACAGTCTAAGTGACTTAGTCCTAACGAACCAACATGATATTTTTATACCTACTAAATTAATAACCAAATTAGATAAAAATTTACAACATGATTTCTTGGATTTTGTCACTTAAACTAGGAAGGTCTAATATTTTTGTTAAGTTATAACAACTTGCGTGTGAGTCTACCCCAATGTTAGCATGCATTACTAAGTCTCCTGTGAGATTAACTAATTAACTATCCTCCAAATACTATGTCCCTTTCAATACTTAGTTAGTGATTTTGACCTTCAACCTCATACTTTACTCAGTTTAGTCGCTTTATATACGTATGACTCAACCTATCCCCATACGAATCAACAATGGTCACTTTATAACTAATATAGCTCAACCTGACTCCTATATTGTGGTTAAATATATAACTGGTATACCTCGACCTTGCTCACATACCACATCAAGTAAAGTCATAGAGGAGACTCAACTATTTGCTTCAAGATTCAATTACTTAAGAAAATTTTTCAACAATTGAATTTGTAGAACACTACAACAATATCCTCATAATAGGATATCCAACTTTTTTAAAACACCGTTTCCTCTAGTTTTAAATTAATCAACACAAACACCCTAATGTCTTGAACATTCTCAACATCAACGCCTCAACATTCAATAATTTAATCATCTATATACATTATCCCATGTCAATGTATATAAAATCAACATCATTCATCAACATTCAACTATCAACAATTTAATTATCAATACATCATCCTAGATCAATGTATAAAGAACTAACAACATATATCAATACACCATATGAGATATGCAACTACCACCTACAAGTTCACCATTTTATCAATCAAACAACATATTTTCATAAGGCAACCCAAACCTAGCACCATTCTCCTCGTGTCTAGCATCATTAAGGAAAAGAGCTCTCGAGCTTGCCTATGTCTGATGCCACTTAATGTTGGGATTCATCCCAAGTCCCACATCGGTAAAATGAAAGGAACATTGGCTAGTTTATAAGTGTCCACCATTCCATATAGTATGAGGCCTTTTGGGAAGGAGCCCAAAAACAAAACCGTGCGGGCTTGGGCCCAAAGCGGACAATATCATACTATGGTGGAGGAACGGGTGGACTAGCGGGCCCTACAAGTGTAAAAACAAAACCGTGCGGGCTTGGGCCCAAAGCGGACAATATCATACTATGGTGGAGGAACGGGTGGACTAGCGGGCCCTACAAGTGGTATCAGAGCCAACGGTTCGTCTGGGTTTGATGCGGGAAGACCCTCAGTGTTGTGCCTCGCGATGGAGATTCGAACTTGGTGCCTTGTGTCGAAAGTCTTCCTGATATTGTGGTGTTCAGGCGGCGTGTCCCGTAGAGTTAACGGCGGTACAAGATGGTGACGGATTATCGCTTGAGGGGAGGAGATCACGAGACATGTGGCCCTTGGTCTGAGGGGAGGTTTGTTGGGATTCATCCCAAGTCCCACATCGGTAAAATGAAAGGAACATTGGCTAGTTTATAAGTGTCCACCATTCCATATAGTATGAGGCCTTTTGGGAAGGAGCCCAAAAACAAAACCGTGCGGGCTTGGGCCCAAAGCGGACAATATCATACTATGGTGGAGGAACGGGTGGACAATCGGGCCCTACACTTAACCTACATCTGGCGTGGATGAGACAAATAGTATTTGATGCTCTCACACCTGGCATGGCCAAACCCCATGCCTAACATCATTTCAAGCAGAGAGTCTCTACTTGACTCATATTTGATGTTACTACATTAACACTCAACATCATTCAGGAAAAAATTTCTCTCTTAATCACGCTAGACACCACTCAACCTAGGTCTGACATCACTACGTCAGAGAACTCCAAGGTCGTTCATGTTTGGTGTCATTCAACCTACATCCATTATATTGTGATTAAGTTAGAGAGTTTCCCTCTAACTTAGCCCAACACTACCAATCTCACGATTGGTGTAAGTGAGGCATAGAGCTTCTAGCCTATGTCATGTTCAACGCCTTAAAGCTATGCCCGACATGATGATGAATTCCACACTTGGCAGATTCATAAATTGGCCCAAAACACTTGAAACTCAGAATAGAATCCAAGCATGCAACGTGTAATAACATGCATAGGCACTTCAAACAATTCAAATACAACATTAAAATCAACATGCAACCATCCTAAAATCATATTCACCAATTTCACTTCACATGTTCGAAGCAACAAAACCCTTCAACATAAATTTCCATCTCAATCATTCACACATCCACAAATTTTGATGAATCCAAGTACCTTGTAATTCATGCATCACAATAGAATCAAACTAACTAACTTCTCTTACCTTAAAATCCATAGAATCAAAGGAAGAAAAGGGTGAAGAAGAAAGATGGGCTTTGAGCTAGCTCTAAGAAGCTCTACACCACATGACACCTACTACAATTCTCAATTTTAACAACTTTGAATCATCACTCTATGTAGAGTCACTTATGGTTCTAGAACTCTTTTCTCTAGACTATCTTCCTAAGATTTCTTAAGAAAAGAACTTATGAAACTTAAGTATTAAAAGAAACTTTATATACTTTTTTTCTCAGTCCAATTAGACCTTACTCAAAGAAATAAACACCTAAAACTTACAAATTTTTTTCTTAATTCTTAGAATTTTTCAATAATAAAACAATAAATCACCACAACACGGTTATTGATAAAATCAACATTAATTAACAAAAATGTACAGTGTTACATTAATGATTTTATTATATACCAACACTTTTATGATTGAAGATCGAATACTATCAATATATCATATTTTAAAAAAAAAAACTTAATAAAATTTCCAATAGTTTTCTTATACTTACATATTTTATATTGTTTGAATATGTAATTATCTAGAGTTACTTATCATAAGTTTCATCTTCCAAATTGAGCATCTTGCTATTTTTGCCAATTAATAAAAAAAGAAAGAGAACTGAATTCTTTTTTAAGAAAGAGGTTTTTAAGAACTAATTTTAAAATATTTATATTACAAGAATTTAGTTGAAAGTTTATATAAAAATTTAATTGGATTAGGTTCTCCATTATATAAAATACATACATCTTTTAAAATTTAATTTAGTTAAAAATTCATATTTTAGCTTTTTAGGAAGTAAGATCAGAAAGCTTTTAAAAATGTTGAGGTAAATAAGTGAAGTTTATTTATTTTTTTATAAGTACTTGTTTAGAAAAAATCCAAACTAACTTTAATTTACAAAAGAAAATTAAAAAATTTAATGAGAATTCACAGCTTATACATTAATTTAACTTTTTTAAATTCATATATAATAACTGTGTTTATATATGTGCAGTGTGAAAATAATTATTAAATAATTTAATTTTTTAATACAAAATATTTATATTTTAATATAAAATTTTACTTTTAATTTTTTACTATGCGTTCATAAACATAATATAATAAATATTCTATAATGAATAATTCATGCATAAAAAGTAAATTAGATAAACTCATATCATAATTAGTCTCTAATATTTTACGAGAGAAATATTTTAATTATTAAAATTTTATATATAGATAACAAGTGAATACATAGAAAATATAATTAATAATAAATTAAGCAAATTTATCTCTGATAACTTAAAAAACGGTTAACTATTACTTATAATTACGGCAAGAGAAAAATTTAGTTTGAAAAGAAATAAAAAGGTAAATAAATTTTAAGTCAATAATAACTAATATAAAATTAATAATATTTCAAATAATAAATATACTACCTAAGACAATTTCAGGGATTTTATACAAAAATAAATTCCTGCAAGTGCAAAGAGTTTTGGGGATTGCATAAAAAATGGTACTTAATGGATAGTGAAACTGAAAACTAATTGGGAACTTTTCGAACTTAGAAATTAATCAAATTAATGGAAGTAAATTTTGAACAAATTCTTCCCATACACATAGGGGAAGACTAATTCCTAGAAAGAAGTTTTTTTTTTTTTTTAATAAATTTTTTATTTTTAGGGTAGAAAACTTCTTAGTTCTTACAAAGAGTTGAAGTCAAGTCAAGTCAACAAAATTGGAGCCTCAAAAATCGAGAATGAAACTGCTTCTCTCGCGGAGAGAACACACACTCATAATTATTTGATTCACGCACAAAAACATGGTCTCGCATTGCTTCTTATGTTTACACTTCCCATGTTTTCTTCTCCTCGTTTCCGTTACATGTTGTTTTTCTCACCCTTCTCTCTTGGGCATACACCCTCTAGGTAGGTCCCTGTGTACCCCTTTGCTTCAAACCACCCAAAGCTTCAATCTTTTCCCCAGTGGGTGTGCCATTTTGCTGTTATTTGTGTATTTTGATGAAACTTGAATTGGGTTTTGGGTGCAGACGAGAAATATTACAGCTCTCAGGTGATCAAGTGTAAGGATGGATCAAAATCCTTCTCCAGAGACCGTCTCAATGACAACTTCTGTGACTGCCCTGATGGCACCGATGAGCCTGGTATGCCACATGATGAGTTTTGTGTTCTATTGCTAGATGTTTTTATGATTCAGAGGAAATTCAAAGGACAAAACTTGTATGCATTTTTGTAGATATTTTAGTGCTGTTTTCTAACTAGAGTTGGAGATTCATTTAGGTAATCCAAGGTAATAAAAGTTCCCATGAAAGGTCAATATTCTTATCGAGGTGAAACTCCAATTCTAATTGGTCAATAACACTAAAAGCACCTACCTATAGAACAACACTGTAACTAAGTTTTGTCCAAATTGGAAATTTGTAAGGAAATGTATATATCATATATATATATATATATATATATATATATATATATATATATATATATATATATATATTAAGCCTAATTTTTAATATCATTTATTTTATTCTTTGATCTTATGCAAAATGTTAATAATTTGGTTGTTTCTCTAGCTTTTAATGCAATAAATTTACTTAGATTTTCATGTACATCTTTTTGGCAAAATCATGAGGTGGATTTTCATACCATTTATAACTTGTTAGGATGTTTTTCTTATGACTACAGGAACTTCAGCTTGCCCCAATGGAAAATTTTATTGCAAAAACCTTGGTAGCAAGCCACAGTTTATAGTTTCTTCTCATGTTAATGATCATTTTTGTGGTAAGCATTTTCTCCTGTGTTTTCATACCTGGTATTCCTCTTTCCTGTTTACCTTTCTGAGATTTTGTTCAGGCCTGTTTTTTATAGCACTTTGAACATGTCTTTGGAATTTTTCCAACACAAAGGAATGAACTAGAGATCTTAGTAGTTACTACCTAAAGCCTAAAAAGGGCTTTGTCGTTTGAAAAGGAAGGATAGTCAAGTCTCCCTTTGATCTGGACAGTGAATTGCAAAACACTTTTCTTAATCTCCATATTTTCCACTGCCAATGGATTCCACAGGCCTTTATAAAAAATTTAAATTTTGATCGACTTTTGGTTCATTGTCTCTTGCTGGTTTTGATCTGTTAGGAACTCATTATCTACTTGAGATTAAATTATTTATAAATCTAAACTCATTAGTACCTGAATTTAAGTTGCAACTGGTCTGGTTTTACATTTCACATGAGTAATCTGCTTTAACATAAACTGGCAATGAATACTTTTCCTTGGATCAAGATATTTAGGCTTCCTTTGCCTTGAACTTTGAATGCCGATTTTTCATTCAATATTGCTGCAGATTGTTGTGATGGGAGTGATGAATATGATGGAAACATTTGTTGCCCCAACACTTGTGTCATGGGTGGGAATGCTAAGTACACGATTAGCAATTGCAAGCCAAAAGCAAGTCAAAATGGAGTGAAGTCAGAGGAATCAATTTATAACCTTACTGGTAACTTATTATCCAACAACTTTTTTTTCATGTGTTTACAAACTCATTGGTAAATATAAATTGAAACTTCCTTGTGTAGGTTTGAAATTGGCAATTATTCTACAAGTAGGGCTGGTTATTTTCCTGGTATTTCTCTGGAGCTTTCGTCGCCGCACCAGATCTAGAAGGAGGCATTACCATTGAGTTTAAAGATACCTTGTTTACTGGACATTAAACCTTGGTAATATTTTAAATATATATATATATATATATATTCCCTTAGTTCTTCCTGATTCTGATTTCTTATATGGCTTTACTTCTTAGTTAGTTAATGTCAGGGCTCATTTCATAAGAACATCCCATAGTTTTTAAGGAAATGTTGAAACAGTGAGAACAAGAAAGAGAGAAGAAAGCATCGTGAAATCTATAACTTTTGGAATTTGTTTCATTCAGGAAAGATACGTAAGAAACCATATATTGCAATGTGTACAACTTAAAGATATAAATACTTTTTCTAAATATATTTTTCAATTTGATTGGTTGTCTTTATCCTCGAGCTTCCAGGATTAAGTTGAAGAATATAGATAAATACACGCTTCCCTCTGACCATCGCAATATTTGTGGTTACAAACGCTTTTTTTTTTTTACACATTCATGTCTTATTCTCTTAAATCCTTCATTGACAAAATACATGCTTCATGGGAACTTATAAATAAATAAATAATGGTTCTTGTTAGTACCATGATTCAGGCCATGAATATCAATTTTTTGTTATGGTGGATTGGGCTTAAAAGATTATTGTTGCGTGATAAGCAAGCACAGCAAACATGCTTATCTATAAGACTATAACTTGTTAAAGCGGGAACCTTTTTTACATGTACATGATATTACAACATTCTTGGTTGCTAATTATTTTGAAAGTATGAACGTGAGTAATTTAATTTGGAGTGATTTATTTCAATGTTCAGTTTATTTGTTCTGTTACTATATTGTTACATATTTATATCTTAATGTTTAAATGTCGTTATATATTTATTATTGTTAAATTAGACATGATGTTGTACATTTCTGTGCAGATATCATGACTTTTGTTATTGATGTGCCATATGAGTTGTTACACTATTGTGATTTTATTATTATTTGTGATATTTTTCACCATTGGTAATGTGTAGTTGGTGTAATATTTGCATTTCCCTCTATGTAAGTGCTGTTCTTTATAGCATATGGACAAAAAAACAAATGATATTTTATGTGATGAATGAGAGGATGGCTGGCATTGGCGAGTTAGTTATTGGCATTGCTGAGTTGGAAATGGGAACAAAAGTTATTGTCATTGCTAGGCATAGGAATAATACAATGAGGAAGTCTAAACAACTCTTGTATGACTATGTTCATGAGAATATAAGCCAGAGAAGGGATGAGTATTGCTGTAATCTCACTTTCTGCATTATGTCTCCTTCCCTTCTGAACTTTCACCTTCTACCTCAAACTAGAGTTTTATCACTGCAATGCTAGTAAATTGGCTATAGTGTAAATGAAATTATAGGTTACTCCATTTTGATACTCTGCCGTTGTTTCTCTATTTGTGGTTTTCTCTGTTAAAACTTCTTCCTTCCATTACATTTTATGAATCCTGACCTTATCTTTTTACTTCTTTCTTTCATCTTATTTATACTGTCTCTTTAAATGCCATATTGATCAATTTAAGTATCTTTCTGACAAACCTTTGCAGGTTTCATGTTTGTTATGGAACAAGGTGCTCCAATACTATATTAATTTATCAACAGTTCTGATTGGATCAACAAAAAGCATCATGGATTTCTCCTTCATTTTTGCCCTTTTTTAAACCAATGTCCCTAGATTCGTCCATTGCCACCATTACAAAAACTAGAGCAGGCTGTTGGAGCTCAAGTAGAAGCAGAAAACTTTGAGAAATTCCAAACATTTTCATTTCCTTGAGTCCTGCCAAATTTAAGATCATTTTTTATTTCTTCTCTTTATTTCCCATAACTCAAGAATGCAAATTATTGACCAAATGCTGCAATCTTTAATACTTCTTAGACCTCTGTAACCTTCTTTCTTACACCCACCAAAGCTTTCATCCACTTGTCTTGCTCTTGCGACTCTTCGATAGACTTAACATTTTTGTTGCATTCCAGTTCCTCTAATCCAAATTCTCCTCTTATCTGCTTCGTTGGAAGCTTGAAGCAGCAATGCCTGTGTCATAGTCATTTTATATCTGATATCTTACTTGAGGTGCAATCAATTGGATATTTCATTTTGATTGTGGGACTTGTAATTTATCTATTATCATGTCTTTGTACAGTTGTTCGATTCAGTTAAAGACTTGAAGTCTTGAAGGGGCTGGATATAGTAGAGTTACAACATTGTTACTGTTGCAGTTTGTAAATTCAGGACTTTCTAAGAAACTAAATTGTGAAATATGGATCAATCCCGGGACAAGGGACCCACTGGTGAAATTGTTGGCAGCACTATGATCAAATAAGGAAATATAAAAAGCTGTTGAGACTATTTGTTTCCTGGATACAGTTTTGTCCTGTTAGATTTGAACTAAATAGTTGCATTTGGCAAGTGTATCAAATCTAAGTGATAGTACAAAAATTGTCAATAAGGATTATTCTTGTCAATTACCACTGTGCCAAGTCTTGCACTTTTTGATACACAGGGAAGTAATTTGTGAAATTAATTGAAATGGAAAATAAATCAAATTTGAAGAGATAGTTTGGCCAGCGAGTATTGGTGAGTGGAAGATGGCTTATTAGATTTTAAATATAGCTCTTACATCTTGCCTGTTATGTTATCGATATTGAACCAAGTATAGTTCTTAGAGCATCTACAATGGGGGTTGTTTATAAGCAATTTCTTGTGCCACATCACTGTCAAATTAGTTATTGACCCATTTTATGGATTGTTTAAATTTTAGCAGAATTGCTTGTAGAAGCAACTCTGCTAAAATTTAAGCAACCCATAAAGTGGCCATAGCTGATTTGGCAGTAATGTGGTACAGGAAGTTGCTTATAAGCAACCCCTATTGTAGATGCTCTTAATGCTAAATTGGTTGTCACGTGTTGCAAAATCTTTGTGCCATTTTTATTTTAATATGTGGGAGTCGAACATGGTACTAAAGAGTTTATAACATTCACACACCTTTTATTCAACTAATTGGTTAGAAATCTTTAGTAGCTTTGTGGTGAATTTTAGTGTCTAACTGATTGTTTTTGTCAATCATAATTACATTTTTGTAGGGTGATCTTGCGCTTTGAGGCAGAGAAGTGTGACAATGAGATCTTAGATTTGCCAAATATTTGGATTTGGGAGTATGAAGTCATTAAAAACAAGTTTGTGCATATACAATCGAAATGGACAGCATTTTCTGTTGAATTAATTTGCCAGATTCAAATGGTCCTAGTTATTTTGTACGATGGCAAAGAGGATAGGGTAGTAAAAATAGGTCGTTGTTGCAAAACCAAAATAATGATAATTATTATAATTATAATAAAAAAATACAGGAACGGAAATGGGTGGCATAGAACTAATGTATTATATTATCCTTCCTATATCTATATTTAAAAAAAAAATCCATTTCCAAATTCATACCCATGTAATGTGAGTAATAATTTTAATACATATTTATTGGCCATTCACGTTTTTGTACCATAGTCATTGCTTGCTCTTTAATTAACTATAAAATTAATAAATGAAAATGATTAAAAATACAAATATAATTTATTTAACCACCTATATAAAGATCTTTCAAATATAATAATGAAAGATTATAAAAATAAAATAATAAGGTTATTATGCAATGCAGAATTATTAAATTGGACAATTATTAACCGCAAATAAGTAAGAAAAATTTCAATGATGACAACGAGGAGAACTTTTTATTATGCATCTTCTAAACCCCTACCACCATCACCACCAAGTCATAAACTTCCAAGTCCTAGGTTGGTATTCTTCAAAATCTATTAAAAAAATGATGGATTGCATTAATTGGTTACGACTGTAAAGTAAAAAATTGATAACGCAAATTATTAATTTATTTTACCTGAGCTACCATAATAAAATCAACAACACCCCAAGCTTCAAAACTTAAAATGAGATAAACGGAATGTTGTAATTAGGAAACAAAGGTTAAAGGGCAAACTAATGCGGTTCTATTGATGTTGTAGGTTGATGTTAAAGGCAATACAAATTTACTTTGTAAATTACCCATATTCATGCTCAGTATACAGATAATTACTTTACTCTAGATAATTTTTGAAAGTACTCATCTAATGCATTACCTATTGTCCTATTCCCACCCCTATTAATAAAGTAGATTGTTGTTCCGGGAACATGAAGTAACTTTATGTGTATTAATGCATGCATCATGCATTATTATTTGGTGGGAGATACTACGTAATTTATGCTTCTTCACGTGTACCTGTTTCCTGTCATCTTTCAGTTACTGCAGAGTGATCAACGCTTGATTTCTAGGTGATGATTGGCTTATAATTGGCTTCACTTTAATTTTCCTTCACCTGAACAAGGTACTCTCATCACCCGAATATAAGAAAATAGGGGTACTAGGTAGTTCATCTAATGGTGTGTTTGAAAATCCATTTGAATGGTGATAATGAAAGCTTTGCATATTTCAATGTATAATCAGAGAAGTAATGAGTGTTGGATTGGTTTGAATTATGTGAGCTTAGTTGGTTGAAACTGAAAACTAAACATACACTAAGTATCCATGATTCTAATCAATTTCTGTATGATATGTGAATTCATTTTCTAGGTGATTTTCATGTCTTAAATCAATAAAAAAAATTCAAAATCAAATCCCACAAAGTTCAAAACGACCATTATTTCAAAAGGAAAACAACACAAATTCAATTTTTTTTAATAGGTAAAAGACTTAAATAAATTTCTTATAAAAAAAAAAAAAAAAAGATTTTGGCCATTTACTTTATATAAATTCAGATGGTTGAAGTGCAACTTCTCATAAATTATGAGTGTACATGAATTTGTTGAGGTAAAGTCACATTTGTCATTCACAACCACCCAACTGCACTACTTAATTCTTGAGGGGGTAACTTGCTTGCATGGCAATGCCACAGATTCCAGCATCATCAACAGTGTCACGTTTCATCCTAACATAACCAGATTCACCCCAATCAAGACCCCATGAATTCTTCACAATCCAATACTTATCACCAATATTTTCCTCTCCATACCCAACTACAGTCACACCATGATTGAGATGCTTCCCACACCTGCCAGAGAAAACCCCTTCTGAATAAAGCTGAAATTCATAACCTCCTGCATCAATTGCAACAGAGACAGGTTGATTGGCTACTGCAGCTTTGAGCATAGCCTCATTATTAGATGGCACCCTCTCATACCCACTTATGTTCACTGCATGGTGTCCAGCTTTTTCCTTGTTGCATGTGCCATCTACCCCTTCATAAGGGTACTCTTTTGCAGTGGCTAGGCCACCATTCCTTTTTATGAATTTGAATGCTGTGTCCATTAGGCCACCTTCACAGCCTTGGTTTCCATTCTCCACATCACAGTCTATCAGTTCTTGCTCAGACAGAGAAACCAACTTCCCTGATTTTATTTTGTTGATGCCTTCCACAGCAGCCACTGCAGAAAATGCCCAACAACTTCCTGCATCAAGACATAACTTCAAAGAAATTAGTGCTATTTTAAATTCTTTTATTTGTAAACCTAGATTTAAACCTAGAACCTCGTGTAAATTACCTCAACTCTCCCCGTTAGCCGTTAGGTAAATCTTAATTAAAACATGTTCGGATACAAATCTTAATTAAAAGAATATTAAGACTATTTTTACTCAAAAATACTATTTATTTTTAGTAAAAAAAACTCTAAAAAAATCACCATGTTACTATTTATTTTTACCACAATTGCCTTGATCCTTGATTTCAGTTACTGCTCCTTCCTTTCTCCAATCCATGCTTTCTGGAAGATCACCATGTTTATAACTCCCGATTCCTGTATGTGTAGGCAGCCTAGTTCCAAAACCGAGATAAGTGCTCATAAACTCTTCATTAGTAAGATCTGCAAATTTGTTGTCTATGAGATTATAGGAGTTATTTTGAGAGTTTTTGCACTCTATGAACTTAAGATTTGCTTGGTAAATGCCAAATCGGACTTCCCATTCTTCTTTATCTTTGTAATTTCGACCATGTTGTGTAATCCATCTTTCAAACCTCACCTTCATGGCTTCTATGTTGGATGAATTATACGTGTGAATTGGAGGACATTCACTTGCACTTATCCATGCATTGCACAAGATCATAAGAAGATTGAAGATAGCGAAGGTTAATAATGTGGTAGTTTTCATCGTGGCTTGTTCTCAATGCAAATGAAAAATGGGAGGTTGCATTCATATTTATCATGAACAAACATGCTTCTTTCTTTGAGAGGCGTTTCAGCTACATAAACATCTTCTGTTCATGTCTTCCATGCTCGAGAGTTTTAACAAGGCAAGGCTTTTATTTTGCACTTCATTTTCTCTGCATGACCTTAAATTAAGGTGTGTTACGTGAAGGTTGTGAACTGCTTAAGGTTTTTTGTAAATTTAAAATTTTGTCTATGTGCAGAAATTAGCTAAAACCATAGACACATAATAATTAGACCATACAATAATTTCTCATCGCAAAAAAAGTGTCACTTACTAATTTAATTGCTATACCCTTTTAAGTGATTGCCATCATAAGTCATGAAGTTATGCATACAGAGAAAGACAAAGCGAATCAAAGGGCTTCAGCTTAATTCGAATGTATTACTAAACTAGCCCAAAGAAAAAAAATAGAAATTAAATTAATATTTTGGGTTCTAAAATTGAATATTTTACCGTTGGAACCATGTTTTGTCTCCAAATTGTTCAAGTGATGAATGTATAATGGGTGACATTGACAAGCTGGCTTAGTGATGATGATTTTAGAATAATTGAAGGAATATATATTTGAACTTCCTCTTACCAAATAGCAAACATATATTCTTCTCAGTTAAGCACTCGGGATTCTTCTCTTATTATCGTAAGTGTCCTTAAAATCGACCTGCTGGTTCTTTGTTGCGAAGAAATTAGACATGGCAACAAAAATTAATTATCACTAAAATTGATAAATACTTCTTATCAAATATATATGCTAAAAATAAATTAATCTATAGTTTAACAGTTTAATTATAATTAAATCAGTTAGAACTAGAATATATATATATATATATATATATATATATATATATATATATATATATATTATTAAGAGGAATCTACTTATTCCAAAAATAAGTCATGATAAACTTGTTTCTCTTAATAATTTATATTTTACATCAAAGTTTAACAATCTAACTATTGAATTAAAAGTATTTATTATATAAATTAATTCTATAAATTTTTAAAATTTTTAAAAATCATATAATATTTTATTATATAAATTGAAATTTATATATAATTTTTTTTTATAATTATCCATCAATTAAATTAATGAAACAAATTATCATATGACTTTCAATTTTTTTTTAAATTTATAAACTTAATCTATATATTAAGAACTTTTAATTTAATGATTAAATCGTTAAAATTTGATATAAAACATGAGTTATTGGATGAAATAAGTCTATTAAGACTTATACTTAGTTAGTGGATCTCTTCTCATAAATTATTTATCATAAGCTTATAATTTAAATTAATATGATAAAAATATTTATTTATTTATATTTTAATTATAATATAATTTATAAATTCAAAATTTTTATTTATTATAAATTTTAGTTATATAAATAAAAAATTATTATGTGCATTTTACAAACTAATACTATTTTCTCTATTCCTTTTTACTTGTAAGTTATTTTTAGTAAAATTTTGTTTCTATTTACTTTTTTATTTTTAAATTTTAAGACAATATTAATTATTATGTTATCAATTATTTTCTTATATTTCACCTAATTTTTAATTAATTTACACATAATAATTAATATGTATTTATTATGAAACAAAAATGAAGAAGATATAACAGAAAACATTAAAACCATTTTATGAAAATAAAAAAAAAATCATTATGTTGCTTGATTTGTGCAAAAACAACTTACAATTATAAAGGAACAATAGTGGTAATTATATATATTTTATTAAGAAAAAATTCATAATAAATATTCAAATAATAATAATTTATATCTACATTAAAATCAAAAATTAAAACTTAAAACTTAAAAATAATTTAAAATTATATATATTTTATTTTCAAAAAAATATTTTAAAATTAAAAATTAAATCTTAAAAAATATCAATTTGTTCTCTGAATTTTAATCGATTTTCGCTGTTCTAACCGATTTTTTACTCCACCAATTTTCTAGGTTGTTTGGACCACTCAGTTGACTAGTTCTCAGTTAATTTTTAGTTAAACTAATCAATTAGATCCAATATTATAATAAAGAACTAATATATTATATTTAATTCCAAAAATTTTAAATACTTTGACACATATATAAGTCCAGATAGAATATAATTTGCAATTCGTTAAATAATTGAACATGACTTGGCACTTTTGAATTCCACTTTTGTTTTTTCACGAGAGATATTAATTTTTGTAATCATATATCTTCCAAAGGAGGTAATGATGTTCGAACAGAAAATATCTATAATATGGCGAGTTTAAATATTAAAAAAAAATCCATACATTAAGTTTGAATCAAATAAAGTTCTTAAAGAAAATTAAACATGTATCACTTGAACCAATCTACCAATTAATCATTAATATGAGAGATATTAAAAAAAAATTATTCCGATACTATAATAAAGAACTAATATATATTTACAAGACATGATTTTAATTTGTCAAATATTATTATAATAAATCGATTATGAGAGATATTAATTTAATTTCAAAAGTGTTGAAGTGTTTAATTTTTCTCATTTTAACAAATTTCAAAATGCTGTGAAAAAACCAATATTAAATGAATATTAAACCTTTAAGACGGGTATCCACTTTCATTTTGTGATGTTTTATTCTTTAGAACTTAGTGTCACATTAAATTAATATTTTATTAATTTCCTTAATCAATATTCTAATATCTTCAATTAATACTAGACATGTATTAGATGTTCACATATCACTAGCAAAACAATTTTAAGATTTCCAAAGTTAATGTTTCAAATGTATGTATTTTATTTATTTATTAACGACTAAAAGTAGGCATGACAATCTAACTCGTCCCCGTGGGTATCCGCCCGAACCCGCCCCAATTTGGACGGGGAAAACCCGTGTTTATCGGGTTCGGGTTTTCCCTGATTGATAAAATCAGGGGCGGGGGCGGGGACGAGGATGTTAATACCCACCATGCCCCCGCACCCATACCCGCCCCCGTCCCCGCCGCTTAATAATATAATTAAAAAATTATTTATATATATATAAATCAAAATTAAAAATATTTATATGTAAAAATTTATATTATTTTTCTTTTCTTTTATTTTTTTAAAATTATTCATATTTATTTAAAAGAAAAAAAGAAGAAAAAAAATAGAAAAAAAAATAGGTGCGGGGGCGGGGGCGGGGCGGGGAAACCCCAACCCCGCTGGGGGCGGGGATGGGGACCTAGATTTTACCCCCGGCGGGTATCGGGAGCGGGGGCGGGGGCGATTTAAATTTGCGGCGGCGGGGGCGGGGAACGTAAAACCCGCCCCTGCCCCGCCCCGTTGCCATGCCTAACTAAAAGTCTACTATATCACTACAACAAAATTTATTATTACCGACAATTATTTAACGATAATAAATTAATTGTCTTTATTTTATTACTTAATAAAAATGTTAATGATTAATATATAATGATCATTAAAAATGTATTTACATTACAGCAAAATTTACTATTAGCAATAATTATTTATTAAGAAAAATTTTAGTCCAACATCGACTAGAAATAAGATAATTAAAGAATATATAGATGGATGATAACTCTCATCTTACAAATTTATTTTGTAAGTTGAGTTAGACCTATAACTTACTATTCTAAGTTGGTATGAGATTACTTACCATTAAGATAATTAAAAAAATAAGAATATTAAAAAACATATATAAGTAGAAGATAACCCTCATCTTACAAGTCTCACATCAACTAGAAATAGGGTAATTAAAAAATAAGAAAATTAAAAAGAATATATAAGTAGAAGACAACCTTCATCTTACACTTCCTACATCGACTAGAGATAAAATAATTAAAGAATATTTGTACTCATCTTACAAAGTCCCACGTTAACTAAAAAGTAAAAAATGTCACAAAAAGTTATACTTTTTTCGACCATTATAAGGATACTGCATATAATGGCTAATGTAAAAATGCCGGTAAAAGATTTTGTAGCAATTTTTATTGCTACTAAAAGTCATATTAAATGCCACTAAAAGTCTATTTTATTGTAGTGCATATCCAGCCCTAAAATAAATAAAACCCTGAATTTAGGTTTCAAGATGCACTTACTTGCTACAAATATATTTTGAAAAAAAAAATAGTACCTTATAAATAATATTAACCTAGGTATTAGAAGTAATTAAATATTTTCCATAAAAATGACCCTCATCATATCATATCATATCATATTATAACAATGTTTGATTCGTCTTTTTTTGAAAAAGTGATGTTTCATCATCTTGTTTTCTGCTTCGCTTCTTGAAGAGAGATATTATATGATATACATTTTCATAAAAGCTCTAAAATTAAAGGGAGTTTTTTTATAAATTTCAATGAAAACATTAAAGAAAAAGTTTCTAAGTAAACTATTTGTTAGATCTTTTTCTTTCTCCTTCTTTATATTTCAAGATTCAAGAATACAAACAACTTAAAAATTTTGAACTTTTAGAAAAATTACTTTAAAAATTATAAAATTACCAAATCAATTTAAATAACTTAAAAAAAATTGTCGGGAGGAGTCAAGTGCTTAAATAATTTTTAATATCTTAAAGGATTAGTCTTTAGTTTTTGATTAGAATATACTTTAATTTTCTAAAAAAAATAATTTTATTTTCATTTTGACATAAGTTTTATAATTATGAAAAGGTCATGTATTGAATAAAGGATATTTTAGGAATAGTATCATTAAATGAGGTAAAAGTAGTTAAAATTTAAAAGATAAAATTTAATATTTTTTGCTTGTTACATCAAGAGATTTCCACACATATGTTTTCATATTTACATGACATTAATATCAATTTGAATTTAAACTTTATGACTTTTACCTTTATTCATCTCTCAAAAGGTTTCAAACCAATAGAGATTTTGTGTATTTTATAAACTCATATTTTATTTTTCTCATTTTCTAATGATGTAGGATGACATGTTTGCATATCCAATGATTCCCCCTCAAAAAAAGACTATGGGTTTAACATTTCCTTAGACTATAAGTATTCAACAATAACCTATTTTTCCACTATTAACTCTTGATAGTGGATCAACCTTGTCATAACTCCTTATTGTGCATTGGAATTTACACACTTCCTACAAATGATATCACTTGTTGAGAGTATATAAGAAAACTTTCAAACACATCTTTTTACGTTGATTTGATGTTATTTATTTTAAATTTGAAGTCTTCTGGCTTTACCTTTAATCATCTTTTAAAAAATTTCATAATAAAACGGTCTTTATGTGTTTTATTATAAACCTACTTTGTTTGCACTTCTAAAATTTTAATAAATACTTTTTATAAAAATATTATCCTAAAATTTAATTTAGACTTGAATAATCACTAGATTACTTTGGTGGTTAAAATACTGTTCTATCAACTAAAATATTATTCTATAGTTGTGAAATACACCCAGATACTTACTAGTACATCTCAAATAAATAATCATAATTACTCTCTCCTCTCTACAAGTGGACACATGGGGGCATTAAATTTAAGCAGCACTTGTATTTGTTTTGATGAACTCGTGTTTAAAACACTCTAGAACATAATTATGCTATGCATCACAAAGGCTTATATTTAACTTTATGCTTTAAGTGTGTATCTCTCACTTTAAAGAAGTTTTTCTTTCAAAAATTAAAAGAAAAAGGTTTTTTATGCATATATATAATATGGTCTCTGCACTCTTTTATGATCATTAAAATTTTATTTTGATAATTATATTTATTTATTAAAAAAATCTCTTGATGTTGGAGGTTAAATTTTTCTAATAAATTTATTTTAACCTTCAATTTGATAAATAAAATCCTAAATTAAATTAAATCCTATTATATTTCAACTAACTGCTAAATTTACTAATAATGTTTAATTTAAAAACATCTAACATATCTAGCCTATGGTCATTAAAAATGTGATATTTTATTTAAAAAAATTTCACGGACAAAAAAAAAGTATGATATGGTCCCTTTTGATATATGTTGTAAGTTACAACGGCCTGTCTAATCATCCGATGTAGAATAAATTCGATACTAAATTTGTCCTCATAACTAACAATTCAATTGAAATGTTTTCCCAGCAAGCTAAGTAACCAAGTAACCAGGAATATATATCATGACATGTTTTAAACTGCATATTAATTTCAAACAATCTCGAAACAACTAGGTGCAATACAATTAGTATTATTTAAGCATGGTCACAGAAAATTAATTTTCTAGCTGTATATATATAATTAAACAATAATCAGAACCAACTCCAAGATAACGTTATTAAAGTTTAAATGTTAGACTCAACAATAAAAAAATGTTTACTTTTAATTTTTATAAAATAATAAAAAAAATGTTAATTACATATGTTAACAAGTAATTATATGTCGACAAATATTCCCCCATACATCTTTTTAATTTAAAGAAAAAGTATAGCTTAAAATTTATTTTAAATCTTATTTATCATTGAATCGGTTTTGCGAATATTTTGTTAGAAGAGACAAGGTTAATTTTAGTAACTTCTACATATCAAAAGAAATCGATTTCTGACCATTAGTTAAAGAACACTATTAGTAAAAAATAAAAAAATAAAACAATCACGTACCAATTAATATATTTATACCAATGTATTGAGTAGGCATTAATCGTTCTCAATGAGAGACTACTATAATGAAACAAATGAAATTAAGAATTTAAATGGAAATCTTTATAGATTTATATGGATACAGTTTGATCTTATTGAACCAACTCGCACTGCACATTGCACATCACTATTCCAACAATTTTATTTTATATGTCGGAGGAGAAGACAAGACCCCACACACATGGATGCTATTAATCAGTATAAAATCCATCCTTGAAGATGCTCCATTGGCAAGCACTTCCTTTATTTAGAATGTGGCAATTTTATATCCCAATACCATCTCCTAATCATGATAATTTGAAGCTTTGTCATATAAAAAAAATGAGTTCCACTTAAGATAAGATCATGGAAGAAGGAACCTAGAAACACATAGGCATAAGCATACCCATAGAGAGATAGAGAGAGAAGCATATACCCTACATGTGGGAATGGTTTGTGGAGAAAGCAAAGAAAGCATAGTGCGTGCAAACAATTCACATGGGGGCATAAAATGATCCTTTACAATAAGCCCTCTTTTTTCCTCTTCACAGCTAAGGTCCCAAATTCCACTAGTCCACACAATTTTCACTTGTCTAAATTACTGCACCTAGATTTTTTTTTTAATTCTTGTTGGCAGCCTACTTGCAATTGCATCTAGATTTTTATTTTTATTTTTTGTTAACAACTTACTTTCAATCCAAAGTTAAAAGACTAATCTTTCAAAATATAATAATCTATTTAAGAATCGATTTATCCTAACAAATATTCTATGGACTTCACATTTTTCAACAATTCTTTTTAATACACAAACTTGGGGATCAAACTTTTGATCACATGCTTACCAAACATATATAGTTATTGAGTAATTATATTACACCATATTGAATTTTTTTTTGTAAAGATTATTATGAAGAGTAAAACTTTCTCTCTAAACAGTTAACTATAACTGAAACTTAAAACAGATTTTGTGAGAATTTTACTTTTTTAAACTAGAAAAGTATATATTTGGTCCTTTTAATTATCAACATGTGGGGCATCTTTGTTAACATATGTGACCTTACTACTTTATAAAAATTAATAATAAATATTTTTTATTAGTGAGTTTAAAGCTTAACCTTAATTTACTAACCTTACCTCTAAGTCGACTTTTACAACTTGAACTCGAAATCTTTGATTAATTAAATTAAACTACAAAAAATTGTCTTGTAATGATATGTACCTTATATTAATATAATACTTATCATTAAAAATTATATTTACTTATAATTATATTTTTATAATTATTAAAAAAATATGATAACATTTTTTTGTATATCATTATATATAATATTTTTTTAATAATAACAAAAAAATATTGATGTAATTAAGTTGATTTATATGTTCTAAGGTGCAAATACCATGTTGGTATGGTAACTATAGATTTTTTTTTTAAATTTTACTAAACAATAAGCCCAACTAATTAAATGATTAATAAGAGTGACCCTCGCACCCCATGCATAACTCCACATCCTTAAATATAATCTGAAGCACGTGGATCCTTGTTCTTATATAAATATCCCAATCCATATGACTCCTTTCACCTATCACTAACCACCGAATTATCCTAGACACATTATTAACTCTAAAATTTCCCACAGAATAATAACGTCGACGTACGCCATTCATTCAAACCAATCACCTAATTCTGCTTTCATCTTTAACCTATTTACCAATATTATTTCCACTTCAATCTCATTTAAATTGGTTAGTTACGTTTGACTCTAATTAACCCCCACCATTATACCACCGTGCCTAATTATTGCAAGAGAAGAAAGTGGACCAAACAGTTTAATTACCTAATAAAACCATGTTAACAGGTAAAAAGGAAATTATTATAAGGTGATAGAGTCAAAATTAGCATAGAGTAGAGGTGGATAATGTTAATAAGAGGATGAGAAAGGTAAAGTGTGAAAATGATGAGACTATTATTATAAGGGCACCCTACTAAAGGGACGGTCACAAGGGCACGTGGTGGCTGATTCCCACTAGTTATTATAATTAAACCACTGGCGACTTTCCAGTAATGCCGTTGAGTTGAGGAGACCCCAACCCCTTTCTCCCCTCCCAGCTGTTCATAGCTGTCCAATCCATGTGACCCCACTGCACAACACACATACATGCAGATACCCCAGAGATTTATTGGGATTTTAAACCCTATAACAAATTATTATTATTGAGAAGAAAGAAAAAAAAAACTTATTGCATGACATCATTTTCTACTTTATCTTCTTCTCCTTGGGACCTTATTTCCTCCCTCTAACAACATTCCCTGTGCTTTCTCAACATATTTATATAAAGCTTGTGCTTGAGCCTAGAGCCTCATTTGGTTTAATATATAATTTGCATGCACTCCTTTAGTTTTTTTTTTTTCTCTTGTTTGTGGAGTATTTGATTTGATTTGATGTGCATATATACACAGACATTACATGTATATATATGCATAGATAATCATTAATAAATATACCAACATTTTTTTTTTCTCGCCAAGCCTTGTGTTTGGTTTGGTTATATATATAGTTCTTTCTCTCTTTCTTTCTCTTTCATTCTCCTCCTTCTTCTTTCTTCTTCTTCCCTTGATTCTCTTGTGAGAGAGGGTTGATTGGTGTGGCTCAAGATGGCTCAATTGCCGCCAAAAATTCCAAACATGGCACCAACTTGGCCAGATTTTTCTTCTCTTCACCAAAAGATGCCATCCCTCAAAACCATGTCATCAAACCAAAACCCTTCGTGGGTGGACGAGTTTCTCGACTTCTCGGCGGCGAGGCGCGGCACTCACCGGCGGTCGGTGAGCGACTCCATCACGTTCTTGGAGGCGCCATTGCTGGACCACCACCCTTGCAAGGATGGTAGTACTGGTGGCGGCGGTGACGACAACGAGTTCGAGAGGTTTGATGATGAACAATTCATGTCCATGTTTAGTGATGAAGCTTCAGGGAACAATAATAGTAATAATAACAATAATAATACTATGGTGGCACACACGTCGTTGTCCTCATCCAACCCTTCTACACCCTCTGATCACAACAGCATCAATGATGAGAAGGAAATTATGAACAAGGAAAAGGAGGAGGAGGAGGAAGAAGAGAAGAAGCAATTGAAGAATGAGTCAGATGAGGATGAAAGCCATTGCAAACAAGAAACCACACAACCTCCCAACAATGATAATGATAGTAATGCAAATGCAACATGTTCCAGTGACAAAATTACTGACCCCAAGAGGGTCAAAAGGTAATTAAATATTCTCGTTTTTAAGTCTTTTTGCTTTTCCTCGTAAACTTGCATTTTGAATATTAATTTGGATAATAACGTTTCCAAAAGCAAATAGATAGTGTGTTTGTTAGAGCATTGAAATTAACAAATAATGCATGTGAGTATATAATATTAATTAGCAGTGTGACTGTTTAGAGTTTATGAACATGTTCTTCATAAGATTGATGTGTTGCAATTATTATTATTTTTCTCTTAATTTCATCTGATTATTGATTCTGGTTTTGCATAAATATCAGAATCTTGGCAAATAGACAATCGGCTCAAAGATCAAGAGTGAGGAAACTACAATACATATCTGAGCTTGAGAGAAGTGTGACTTCATTACAGGTAAACTTATGTGACTCTATTATAGGATTATAATTGGATTGTATTAGTAATTAATTATATAATATGGTTTTTTCTTTCTTTTATTAACCTATTCTGTTGTCCAATGAAGGCTGAAGTTTCAGTACTGTCTCCACGGGTTGCATTTTTGGATCATCAACGTTTGCTTCTAAATGTTGACAACAGTGCTTTGAAGCAAAGAATCGCAGCGCTGGCCCAAGACAAGATCTTCAAAGATGGTACTTACTTTACGTCTTATCTTTTATTAAACTATATCATCTACATAAATTTTTCTTCCTTAAGAAGCTAATCAATTACTTATTTATTGATTTTCTTAATGTTATAAAACTATTGAGTAAGTATCAATTAAGAGCTAGGCATCTTAAAGCTTCAAATTTAGGCTAATTAAGAACCTCTATAGATAATTAAGATGTAAGTTTATGAAAATTATTATTATAATAATAATAATTAGATTTTGGTTATATCTTCTTAAAGTGAAAACGTACTGTTCGGGTTTTATTTTTTCTTTAAGGGAATTGATCAAACTGGTTTTATACAAGTTAATGACTCATTATGATATCTTTTATATCTTTCAGTGTTCAATGGCTGCATCTATGCAAGATAAATAGTTAATTAATAATTTGTAGTTTTGAGTTTGAGGAAAATTATATAAAAAGGTACAATTTAATGCATCCAATCTGTACTTTTTCAACTGCATAACTAGGCTTGGCGCTCCTCGAAGTTGGTCAAGTATTCTGGATCGTAAGATATTAAATATATAAATTGCAGAGTTTGGCTTTTTTTTTGGTGCAAGTTTGCATACTATATATATAATTTGATTACTTTAAAAGGAATAAGAAATAAAAGGCCAATTATTAAGCTGTACTACATACTCATGTGTGAAAAGGGTTTGCATGCGACAAAGCATATTTAGATCTGTGTGCTAATCATGCATGTGCCCTATCATTAAGTAGTTAATTAACAAACAAAGCATCAAATAATGTAATGCAGCACATCAAGAAGCACTGAAGAGGGAGATAGAGAGACTGAGGCAAGTGTATCATCAACAAAACATAAAGAAGATGGCCAGTGCTGCAGATTCACCATCTCAATCACCAAAACCACGATGTGATACTCTCACCGAAAAGGAACAGCTTATCAATGTTTGAACTTCGAAGTTTGGAGACTCACTCACTCACCCTTCATAGACTACTTAATAATATATGATCAAATGTATCAACCACCACCTAGTGTAATAATAAGCAAGTTTAGATATCATCTGCAGTGCTTGTTATGAGCGAGAGTAGTTGTACGAGTGCAGATTAATTTTTGGTTGTCAGATTTGACAGTGTGTCTCAGGACTAAAAGACATGATCTGTGATTATTTCTAATTTTACAAGAGAAATTGCAGAATTTTGGAAGTGATGCATGCATGGGATGAGAAAGAAAAGAAAAGAGAATTGTGGTATTGTTGTGTGAGTGCTTGAAGTTGTTGTTGTTGTAATGTAATGAATGGCATAACGTACTATTGGGTAGAGAGAGGGTGAGAATTTTTATTAGGCAATTCATGACTGAGAAGGGTCACATTGGTGGTAGGCTTTTGCTATCAAACTGAGGCAGTCACGTGATGTGTTTACTTTAAAGGAAGGGGACCACTCAAGTTGCATGATTGGAATGCAGGGAAACACATGTGCACCAAAGAGAGAGGGTGGAAGAAAAAACACACTTGTCTTGTGTCTGCTTTAACTATATGGGAGAGGGAGGTACCTGTCGGAGATTCTTTCACTTCATTTTTATTTATTTATTATTATTATTTGTTGTCATCAAAGATTCTTTTTCAATTTTTGTAATTTGTTTGGGGGGTTTTTCAATCCAAGTTGGAAAACAAAGACTAGTGCGTTTGTGTTGGGATGGATGAAAGGAAAGGAAGGTATGTCATTGTCAGTGAAAGCCTTGGCCACTCTGGGTTTTATTGTACTTTGTTTTACTGCTTTTAAGGGATCGATGTAATTATCTTTATTTGACGTATTAATTTGAGAGGGAAGAAAAAATCAAAGTGTAAATATTCAGTTGACTTGAATCAATTCTCGTTATATATGCATTGCATGGTGAAGTTTAACCTGTTGCATGATTTTTTATGTGTTATGGACTGATCATACAATTTTTCCAATAAACTAATGTAGACAATGGTGTGGTAGTTTATGTTTTATTTGAGGGTAAAAACAAAGCGAAGAAGTATTATATATATGGTTAAGGTCAGGTATCACAATTTTTTGTGTTCGAAATTACTGACAGAAAATATAAGCTGAATACAGATTTCAATAACCAAGAGTAATGGTGGAATTCATGAAATATATTATACAAACTAAAATATAGAATGCCATTTTTATGTTTAATTCTAAGTTGTGTTTGCGGCGAAAACTTTGTCAAGAAGATCTAGCTAGCCTTTTACATCAAATAATCTGTTGTTGAATTTCAAGTTCTATAATAATTTGTGGTTTTAATATGATCCATGTAACCGATAATTTAATAGGAATATGAAAATAAGCAATTTCTATATATAGAAGACATTTGATATCAAAAATTGGTATTTGTTTGATGTGCAATTCAATGGTATAAATCTAGACATAATTTGGACAAAATCCTTTGATGTTGGAAAAGCACGTTTTGACAAAAATGTGAAGAAAAGATTTGACAAGGAGTGTCAGAACAAATAAATTGATAAAGAAAACAAGCCTTTTGACAAAACAAAATATTTGATGAAAATAATCTGACAATAATATAAATTTGCTAGAAAATAAATAGGTAGAAAATATATTGAGAAAATATTTGATAGAAAATTAAAAGTGTCCATATATAAAAATTAATATGGAATTAAGAAGACAAGAAAATAATTTTGACAAAAAAAATAGTGTGAAATGTAAATGTAGATAGGAAAGGAAATGGTCACAAGAGAGTAAAGGTGCACTGAAAGCATAGTGTAGAAAAAAATGCTTTTTGAAATTAAATGGAAAGATGATTAATTAAATCCATAGAAAAGTGCTTGAAATAAAATGAAATTAGAAATTAAAGTATAAGGAAATAATTCATTACCCAAAAAAAATATAATTATGTAATTAAATTATACCAGATGTGTAATGGTGTTAAAAATGTAGAAAAGATAAAGATGCAAAACATGAGAAAAAAAAAAACTTAAAGGCACGTAATCGGGTATTTATTAAAATATTGATATATTTTAAACTTTTGAAGAAAAATTCAAAAAAGGTAAATAAATAAAAATAAAATTTAAATTATATGATCACTGTTAATATAAACTGTAAGTTGGGTTGATTATGTTAAAAACTCATTAATTCGATACCTAATCTAATTATAATTAAGTCAATTAAAATTTGTTTAACACAACTTAACGATCCAACTCAATTCACTATAATGCAATTAGATTGAATGGGTTGACCAAGTTCACATGTGAATTTTGACTTGATAAACCCGTACTAAAATAAAAATCCATTATAAGTCATAATCGACACAATCATGAATTTAGATGTTTGTTTTTATTTTGGGAGCTCTTATTAATTAAGGATAAAAATGATTAAGTTACATTGTTCGACAAAAACTCATGACTCTACGTATATCAGGCTAGTTAGGACAAGAATTTTAGGGAATAAACTAAGATAAGAGTTTTATAAAAATCTATTTCCTAAAAAGAGTAGAGTTTAGGACATTCAAAAAGTCTTTTAGGCATAACCGCTAGCTTATTAAAGTTAGTATAAATAATAATATTTTGTTAGTATAATTAACACACTCAAAATATTATACTAACAAATTATTATTATTTATAATAATTTAAATAAGAACTTATATGATGAGTGTTTAAAATTAATATAAGTTATTATACTTGAATATATATATATATATATATATAGATATATTAATAAAATGATACTGGTGTAACTTTTATTAATTATTACATTATTTAATAAATTTTAAAAATTTTACCATTAGATTTAAAGTTCTTTATTTTAAGATCATATATACAAAATTTTATATTAATCTAAAATAATTTGATATTTCATTTATATAAATCAAAGTTGAAGTAATATACACATTTTAAAATATACAAAAAAAAAAAAAACAATTTAATTACGTCGATTAGATTGACAAAATTCTCATCTATCATAAAGTTATTTATTAATTTAATATAGTTAGTAAAAATTACACGATGTCATTTGATCATTCCCCTTTATATATTACTGCTAAAAATCCAAGTCTCACATCGATTAGAGATAAGACAATTAAAGAGTATATAAGTAAAGAACAATATTCACCTTATAAGCCGATTTTGTAGGATTGAGATAGACTCAAATTCACTATTCTAAGATGTTATCAAAGTTATCTAGATCCACTCTAAATATGTCACCCACCATTAATACATGCACCAAAAAGGGCCATAGGAGTATATTGAAAAAATCTCAAGTCCCACATCGATTAAAAATAAGATAATTAAAGAGTATATAAGTGAAGAATAATCCTTATCTTAAACTCAAATATACTACTCTAAGATATATATATATATATATATATATATATATATATATATATATATATATATAATTTTACAATTTTAAATTTTTTTTATATCTTATTATTTAAGAACTTATAAAATGTTGTTTCATTTTAAAATTAAAAAAAATAAACATAACTAAATAATTTTTAAAATAACATTGAAAAAAATTAAATATATATATAACCATAATTAAAATTTCTTAATCATATTTTTTAAACGTTAAAAATAAATCTATATGTAATATAAAATCGTAATTAAAAAAAAATCAATGTACATATATCAACAACATAAAAACTTCTGCAGAGAAAGAACAAAAATAAAGAGGAATGAAAATCTATGTAGAGGAGGATTAAAAAAAACAAAAAAAAAAATGGTTTTAGATGGAGGAATAAAGAAATAAAAATAAAAGTCACTTAGGTTGACGATAGAATTTAAAATATAGATATTTTTCCATAATTTTCGTATAGCTAAACAATAAGTTATATAAGATAGTTAATTTAAATAAGTTTAAAATATTTTATGAGTTATCAATAAGATATTTTATAAAATTTTCTAAACACAATTACAAATACTTATAATAAAGGCTCGGAATAATTTTTATATGTTATGCTTTGATAGTGATTTTAATTTTCATAATCTATAATTTATACTGTACAGAACTTTTTCTTAGTAACCTATTAGTCGACAAGTCTATCTAGAAACAGATTAAACTAGTATAAGAGCTTTAATATGAAATTGGCATTTAAGTAGACTAACAAGCTTTTAAAAAAAGTAAATCAAGTTTGAGTCATGATAGGTAATAAGTTAAACTTGGACCTTGAATTTTTAAACAGGTTATACCTTTTTAAACAAAGCCATATTTGACCTGGCTTATCTTTACTTAGTTGCTACTCATAGAGGCCTTCTAACATGAAGTATTTGAGGTCATGGGTCATCCATGAGACACTAAAATTATCGGCAATAGCAAGTTTTTTAACTTGTTTAAAATTGCAAAATAGTCCTTATATTATATGTGGAGGCGCGGTGGCGGCAGAGGTGTCGTCTCCTTCCACAGTGGTGGCAGCAGAGGCATGACCTCCTTCGTATGGTAGCAGCGGAGGCGCAGCCTCCTTTGAGCGGTGGCAGCATGGAGGCGTGGGCTCCTTCAAGCAATGACAGCGGAAGCGCGACTTTGTTCGCACGGTAACAATGGAGGTGCGACCTTCTTCGCGCGGTGGCAATGGAGGCGTGGGCTCCTTCAAGCAGTGGCAGCCGAAGTGCGACTTCGTTCGCGCGATGGCGGCGGAGGCGCGGGTTCCTCCTCCTCGGCACCACCGGCCTCATGTCCCTCCTTTGCCGCTACCTCCCCCTCCCCGTCGTCCATGGCGTTCAACTCTTTGAGGGTCTCTCCTTCGCCTTCTCCGCTGTCAACTACATCCGCTACGACCAAAACCTCACCACCTCCAAATTTGACCCTCCCCACCCTTGGCTCGCCCTCGATGGCCTCGCCATCGTGCTCGCCGCTGTCGTTTTCCTCATCCTCACCACCCGCCGGTAACCAAAACAGTTACCCTAAACAGTGACTAATCTACAAAATACAAAATTTTCTTTTCCAAGTTATAGATAAGAAATTTGAACTCTTGATTATTATATTATTAAATTCAACAGTTAAAAATAATACTTCATCCATGTATCACATTTTATACTGCTTCATGTTAGAATTTTTCACTACTCACATGCCCATTTTTTCCCTTCACTCCACTAGCCTTTTTTTTCAATTATTTTACAAAAATATCCTTTAATTTACAAAAATTAATTTTTGTAATATAATTATACACCAATACATTATGAAAACTAATTTTTTAATATAAAAAATCTTGGGAGAACTAATTTCTCTAAGATCAACAATGGCTCTAAAACTGAGGTCCATCTACAATATTGTTAAAAATTTTCCTAATTATATTTATATTTTCTTTCGAAACATGGTCTTTTACATGAATATGTTGTGATTAGTTGTGTGGTTCAAAGCAATGGACATGCATTCAAAACTAAAGCAAGTAATAGTAGTTTCTTCACCAATATGGCATAGTATAGTTAGTAGATAATTATGTTCCTTAAGATACTTGGACAACCAAAAAATAGAGTAGTTTCGGGTCTTTTTTTTTCAAGAAAGTTGACATGAATTTGATTAGAAACGTGAATGTTATCCAAACACATGTATAATGGTATGCCTAAAATGTATTCTATAACAGAAAACAATGAAGGCCATTAGAATAACATAGTTTTTATGCTTGGTGCTGATATTTTTGGCTTTTTTTGCCAAAATTGAGGATTGTTCAACTAACTAAAGGCTATTGAGCTGGGTGTCCAGATTTTAGTTGATACAGATTTTGCTGACGTGCTTGTTGAATCTGATTCCAAGTATGCGATCAATCTCCTCCATAATGGTCATTACTAGCATCACCAACATGCTCGAATTGTCAAGTCCATTCATTGATTGGAGGGGCAGCAACGTTGAAATCTTGTGTTCTAAGAAAGACGATTGTTATGCAAACCATGATTTAGACTTACCCCTGGGTTTTTAATCCCAGTTCTTCCCTAGGGGCTTAGCCCCCATCTTACCGCAAAAAATAACAGTCTTTATGCTTTGGGCAAAGCTCTGTCGTTTAGACACATCCTTGCTCCTTCATGATGAGTCCACAACATTCGGCTTTTCGGTTGTTAGGTTCACAATGAATGTTGGGCTCATAAGCATCGTTGCGTAGTAAAACACTTGACAACAGTTTAATTTCATAGTAACGAAACTTCTTGCTACGATTCAACTTTGGATTGGTTAGCAGAAAATGGACAATAGTGAAATTTTGATTAACTTGTTTAATTGATTTAAGGAGTAATTACATTTGTGTTGTCTTGAAAAACACTTTCAGGTAAGATCAATTTGAGGCAAAAGTTCAATTTTATTTCAGATTCGTTGACTCGTTTTTCGACTTGAGTTTGTGATCGTCTGGACAATTTTATTCTAATAGCAGATTTACCAGTTTCATAAAAAGCTTAACAATACTTGTCTCCTTTCACACACATCATTGACAACAGTTAGTATAACTAGTGAGTAGTGACGAGTTTTCTGTTATAACACTATGGCCTTCATTGTTTTCTGCTCAAAACTTGCTAATTTAATTCCTTAAATTTTATTACCAATCATGGTGAGATAATGAAAGATAATGACCAAAAACGAATATCTTCGGTTATCATTTTATGGTTTATTTGTTTCTCATTCACCATAAAATCACTTCTTAAATAGAGTCAAGATTAAAACTAATTAAACTAATATTTACCATTCAATTTCAAGTATGATTGATTATATGGTCAAGGTTATGATTGATCCTGCCAGTTAAGACGAGGGACGTACGAGTTTTCTACTCAGTGTATGGTTGGGCTCTAAGCCAAATTCTGACTTTATATTTTGGATTGAAATATACATGAAAATTGTTATATATTCAGCCTACTTTTGATATCCAACTGGATAAAATCCGAGAAGTGATTATTACAAAAGATTCCACTGGCAGTAGTTTATTTTTCATTATAAACTTCCACTCCAATCTGTAAGCAGCATGTCAAATGCAATATGAATCTTACATACATCTAATTTCCAAAATATATGCCACATCCCTCCAGTAGCACTCAATACCCTGATTCTAGCTTTCTAAACATATCATGACATGCCACTAACTGGATTATCTCTTCCCTACCTAAAAACTGAATTAAGTACAACTTGGATGATATACTCCATTAACCACTGATAGTAAAACAACGGGTTTTGGAGATACTGATCAATATAAACACAGGGACCTAACATTATCACTATAGTGGATGATAAAATAGTACTGATTCAAGGTGAAAAATTTACATAATTTGGCCCTGAAGAAAATAGCACTGGTTAAATATGAAGTGAATATAATGGATCTAGTTTGACGTTAACACCTGAATTTGAAAAGTGAGTCATGATTGTGGATCAGGTTTCTCTTATATACTCAAAGAAGAAAAAGAATAGTTGATGAGTAAGGTCATAATCCTAGAAAGGGGCAGTTTTATAACAAACAAACATGTCTAACAGTTTTTCTATAGATTCTTAAAGGTTCAAACTCAATAAAGAAAAAACTGGTGGAAATTGGTCAGTAACTAAAATGTTTTAGTCGTACAAATTATGCTGATATTTGTTTTAGAAAATGAAGTGGCACCACCCACCCAAAAAATAAATAAACATAACAGCATGCAGTCTGAAACTCTACCAAAGGATATACATACAAGTAATGGCAATGTACAGACGAAGTTCACCAAATTCAATTATCCAGTAAATCAATAATTAATCAGGCAAAATATCACAAATAAATACTTCATGTTAGTACTTCTATACTTCTATTCCTATCAGAACACATTTTTCAAGAACAGATATAACTTCATCAGAAAAAGAGCAAATATCAACTGGAACTGAGCATCAAATAACTGAATTAAGATTAGACGCAAAAATTAATTAAGAAAATCGCAGGGATGCAAAACATAGAAAATAAGTTGCCATAAATGGAGACTTAGTCTCTCAGACAATTCAAGCTAAGAATTAACCTAGTTTAATGTCTCAGTTTCAAAATAAAGCTCTGTACATTATAAACATAAACAACCTGCAGCCTTGAACTTGGTGTGAACTGATTTTTAATAAAAGTGCTAACGAAAAAGCTAAACCTTACTAAGCAGTTTCTCCTTCGGTTGTTTCAGTTGTTGGAGCACATTCAATCGGCTCACATGGCTCACATTCAGTCAGTTCAGACGCCTTCCGTTTAGCATTCACTTCATTCAAATTTTTTACTTGGTCCTCCACAACCAGCAACCTCTTACTTAGGGATTCAACACTACTCATATGGCCTTCAAATTTACCAAACCAAGTGGATTCAAAATCTGTACACTTCTTCTCAAAATCCCTCATGAAATCTCTCAACTTTGCCCTTTCTTCTGCTTCCTTCCTCAGACGTTCCTTTTCCACCTCCATCACAGTCAAAACGAGGCCCCCAGACCCAGGAACATCCTTGTAAAGTGGTTCATCACCTTGAGGACAACGTGCTCTGTATTCAGCAAAAGCCTTCCGGGTTTCTTTCAAGGCTTTTCTGTAGCCCTCGACAAGGCTTTGCATCATATAAAGCTCCTTTTCAAACCTATATACCTCCATCTGCCTTTTCTGAATCTCTTCTAACTTTGCTTTATGCAAATGCTCAATCATGGTGTCTCGCTTCTGTAGCTCATTAATTAAGAGTTGCTGATTCATCGTAGATTCTTCGCATGCCTGATCTTTTGTCATATACATCATTCTAGCTTTCCCCATTAAATGTTCCATCTGTACCATGCACGATTCAAAGTCCATTTGCTTAGAATTCCATGGGCTATCACTTCTCATCCGCTTGTTACTTCCATTTAGAGAATGATGAGAGATATGATTATCCAGGCCCATGTTGTCTCTCTTGTGACCATTACCAAAGAGCGATGAACCAGAAATCATCTGAGGGTCATCCCTTGCCGAGAGAAATTCTCCTACCGGATTGTCACGAAGATCAATTCCAGAACCAAAAGGCATCTGTTCAGCTTCCATAATGAGACTCCCATTCCCAGAAGTCATCCCCTCAAAAGGAATACACTTAGCCGAGAGATCAAACCCGCCCTCATGTTCATGATCATCTTCATCACCGTCCTCCCCCTCCTCCTCTTCCTCCTCCTCCTCCTCTTGTTCCTGCCCATCTTCTCCATCATCCTCTTTCACCTGTTCACATTCCACACCCTTAACATCACTGCCGTGACAAGGCCGCAAATACGACTCCCCCCCACAATTCTTCGGATCCAAAAGCCACATCCCAGGCTCCTCCTCCTTAGCCGGTTCAAAAGCCACATCCATCATCTGTTCCTCTCCACCCTGCTCCTTCTCCACTTCAACCCTCTCAACAGCATTATCCTGCCCCAAACTCAACTCAATATTATGCTCCTCCAACTCGCGAACCTCCCCTTCTTCAGCCTCACCCATCTTCACATCCCCACTCCCATCCACCTCCTCTTCCTCATCCTCCTCCTCTCCCTCCTCCTTCACCTCATTCTCCTCCTCCACCACCTCAACCTCCGCCTCCAACAACTCCTCATGTTGCACCTTAATCAAATGCTGCAAATGCGGCGCATAGTAACAACTCACCAACTGCGGCGCCTTCAGCTCCTTCTCCACCATGTTCCATATCAACCCCGCCCAATCCACCTTCTCGAAATTCCCCTCCTTGATCAAACTCAAACACCCCAGAACATCATCAGTCACCATATAAGCATCATCATGCAACAGCATCCAATTGTACACCAATTCCTCTATAAAACCAACAGCCTCCCCCAAATCAAAAGCCTCCGCCGCCTCCGCGGCGGAGACAGCGGCGCCAGCGCTGGTCTTCTTCGGCAGCCTCAAGGCGCGGCCGAGATCGGCGCGGTTGACGTTGATCCTAACCCCGTTGACGTAGCTGCAGCGCGAGTTTGGGACGTAGCTCGCAATGAGCTGCGCAATGAGATCGCAACGCAGCGCGGAATCGAACTCGATGTGGACGAAATCCCAAAGCCCCAATCGCTGCAAGAGGCTCTGGTGTTTCCCGAAATCGAGAGCTTTGGAAGGTATAAAAGGAATGGGTTTTAGGGTTTCAGCGATAACCTGAAGCTTCTCACGGAACTTTCTCTCCTGCGCGGTTCGCCTGTGGCCGGGCCTCTTCCGCTTCGGCGCGCGCTTAGCGGCACCGCCGCCGACGACGGCGGCTGGAGAGGCGGGAGCGTCAGGCTCCGGGTCGTCGGCGGTGAGGGTGGGGATGGGGTCTTCGATGAAGGTGTCTCGGTCTCGGTTGGGGGAAGGAGGAGGTTGATCGGTGAGGGAAGGGATTGGATCGGAGAGGGTTAGGGTTTGGGGATCGGGGTGCGGCGATTGTGGCGGTGGCGGTGGACATTGTTCGGTGGTGTTAGGGTTTAGGGTTTCGTCGGAGATTTCAGGGGTTGGGGAGGACATGGCGAGAGGAAAAAGAGAGAAAAGTGAAACGTTTTTGAAGAGTGATGTGAAAAAATATGAAGGGTTGATTTTGATATTTGTTTGCGAGAGGGAGAGTGGAATGGATTATGTATATAGTCACTTTTACCCTCCATCATTGGACACAAAAGTATAATCCATGAACGACTCACTACTGAGCTCTCTTCTTACCTCATTTAAATTTTAGTGTCTTGATGAATGGTTTAATTTTTACTCCAATCTACATATTTATTATTAAATAAGATTTTAGTCTCTCAATTATTTAAGATTTTAATTTTTAATCCATCGTGATTTTTTTTTTGTTAATTTTTAATTTTTTATTATTTTTTTATAATTATAATATTGATATGAAATATTTATCGTTGAAAATAATGATTAATTTCTAATAAAGATCGTGAATTCATACGATGTGGATATTTTCCTTCCAACATAATTTATTTAATACTCAAGATCAAGATTTAAATTCTAAATATCTTGGTCAAAGAATACAAGACATTATCACTTATATTAACCAATGTTGATTTTTAATTTTTTATCATTATTTTATTAATTATTATTTAAAAAATTTATTAATGGTGTGTGCTAGTAAGTGATGATTAGCTAAACTATTAATATTTATGTAGTTAATAGTTAGATGTTAAATTATATGACACATGTAATAATAAAAATATTATTATTTAGGTAAAAATTTGTGTAATGCATTTTAAGTAGAGATAGACAAAAAGTGAAAAGAAAAATCAAGCCCTAACTTTGTCGGTGAACACGTGATGGCTCCATCTTCCTCATCTTCGTCATTGAACAAAGGTTGACTCAAGTATAAAAACTATGAGAAGATATGTCTCGATCTCAACCATTTGTGCCAACAAACAATAACTCATCATTTGAGTCAACATTAGGTAGGGATATTTTGTGAGTGTGGAGCAAGAGTGATTATGTTGACCTCAACAACTGTCAGCAATCTAGGTAAAAGATTTCAGAGATGTCCAAATTGGAGGGTAAAGTCCCAAATTTTCTTGTTGGTAAACCTAATGCCAAATTAAAGATAGATATCATGTAACCTTATTTATAAATGTGCAAAAACCTATACCCTACCAATTTATGCAAGTAGCAATTCTGCTATACCAAAAGCCTTTCTTACTCTTTTGAGGATTTTATTCTCCCCTTTGCACCTCCTAAACCTCAATTATCACTAGGTTTCATCTGAATATGCATTGAATCTTGTGTAAGATGTATCACGTGAATAAATTACTTTTGTGACAGGTACAATATAGAATACATTGTTAAAGAAGGTCCCCCTTATATAAAAGTTTGAGGAATCATGACCTTGAGGATAGTCAAGTTTGAGAGCCTCAATTCCACCTGTATGTATGCATGGGTGTTGAGTTTTCCGTTGAAGTACTTTTATTTATAATTATAGATTAGGTTACTTCCCTCAACGGACTCAAACACGGCAAGTGTACCGGCCGTACAAGTAGTAAAAATATCGTATCCACAGGGATTAGAAGGTAAACTAAGCATTCATTGGCTACTTGTGACTTGAGAACAATCCCAATAAATATGAATATGAATTTAAGAACAAAACTACTGGAATTGTTAAAACACAAATAAACGAATTAGGAATGAAATGGGGTGAGAAATGGTAAAATGGACACTTGAAGTTGTGGGGGTTTGATTTCACCAAAGAAACACTAGTGAATCCTATGTCTCTTGTTACATTCATTGTTCAGTCAACCATAAATTTACTCAGACCTAATTCCTTAGAGAAAGAGCCTAGGTGCAAAATATTGAATATCAATCCCTTGAGTACTCAATACCTCCACCCGCATTACCGGTTAGGGTTTTAAGACTACTAATGAGTCAAGCCCTATCCCTAGGTACAATTCCCACTAGGCATATGTTCAGAACTAGTTTCAAGGATATTTCCCAATACTCAATGAAACCTTAAATCATGCAAAGGGTGATCAAGCCAAAGCAAGCATTAAGCATAGAATCATACACAACAAGGAATGAAACAAAACATATATAACATTAAACACAAAGGGATTACAATAGAGTTTGTTGGTTACATCAAAACCCCAATACAATGGATAGAACCTCTCAAAACAAAGAGGGGAAAACTAAAATAGAGATGGAAGAGGAAAGGAAGAACCGAAGGAATGATCCACCGTGGGAGGCTTCCGAAGCCTGAGAATCCCTCCTGCAGAGCTCCTGGAGGCGCCCCTGGGCGAATGAGGGAGAAAACCCTCGACATTTTCCTTTTATGCAGCCCGAGGAGACAAATTAGGGTTATTGCGCCCGGCGCGTTACACTTCGCGCCCGGCGCGGGCTTCCCCTGATGCTCAATGTGCTCTCGACCTTGAATTGAGCCCGGCGCAATTATAAATTGCGCCCGGCGCGAGGTTCCCAAAGGCTGAGAGTACTCTATTTTATGCCCGCCCGGCGGGATTAATACGGCGCCTGGCGCGGTTGCCTGCTCTGCTCCTTAATTCTTTTGTTTTCCACTCCTTTAACCCTTTTTTTCCTCAATTCTCTACTTGAATACCTGCATATACAAAAGAAACCAAAATGAGAACAATTATATGCAATGATACAAAGAATGGAAGAATTTGATCATTAAATCTTGTATAAGTCTCATCCAAAAAGAGGTAAAATTGAGACTTAACAACTCCCCCAAACTTAGAACCTTGCTTGTCCTCAAGCAAAAGGTAATTAATCAAGCAGATAACAAGCAATGCATGTGTGTCAAATTCCTTATTCTTGGTTCACTTACAATTTCATTTCACAAGCATGAACCTTAAACGAATTTTCAGCCACAACTATTGCAATGGAACATGACAATGTGCAAACAAAAGTTTCAAAAGAGATCAAAGAACTGAGAAAAGCTAATGACTATCTATGAATGCATCCTCACTAGGAAAGTGTTTCTCTCATATGCACACTAGTGTATAGGGGTGAGTGTTTCTCTCATATCTACTACTCACGCCACAGGATTCAACTTTGCTCTTCGTTTCCAAATGAAACCAATGGTAATACACATGCAGGCACTTATCACAAGGGCTTTATTAGGGCAATTTAAGGTAATTAGGGTCAAGCATAGCGGTTTCATGGTTTTTCAAGGAATAAGGGTGCTATAGCTTAAGAGAGTACTTGAAATTTCTTCAATAATTTCTTTCTCCATACCCCAATGTATCATTTTAGCACAGGCCCTCAACCAATTCCAGCCATTAGCCTTTATATGATGCATCTGTACACTTTTGCATCTTATTTCAAATATATATATATATATATATATATATATATATATATATATATATATATATATATATTTTTTTTTTTTTTTTTTTTTTTTTTACTGACCACATACTTCTTCTTTCTCAAGTTTCTTCATTCTTCAACTCCCCCAAACTTATTTGATGTCATCAATATACTCTCTTAACCAAAACAAGGATTTAAGGTTAATTTTTCAAAGTTGGGATAAGTGGAAGGTTGAGTGTTTAAGCTTAGGAAGATATGGGTCAAAAGAAAAATAAATATGGCTTTTTGGCTTAGATGGTTATCAAAATATAGAAATGCCTTGATCATGTAAATACACTACACTAGCAAACCACCCGGGAAACTCAAGCAAAGTCTATCATGCAACATAAGTGTAGTTTCTCTCATCAGTATTTAGGCTCAGACCTCACTCGGTTGGCATCCACAGATTATCACACTCAGCTCAGTCTATGATCAACATTGAAACCCGTATGCAACTAATCATGAACTAAAGCTCTAATATGACTTGAAAATGTCTAAAGTACACACACCATAAACATTAAGCAAACCTCAATCCAAAATTGATCACATACAAAACAAGTATTCAACAAGATTAAAAACCATGCTCTAGCAGGATATTCAAAAAGATGTACCAACCAGAGTAATCCAAAAACAATTAAAATACTGAAAATAACAACAGAAAAATAAATTGCAAACAGAGGTGAACTAAGGTGAGCTTCATCTATTTCCATCAAATTTGGTCATCTTCCTCAGTAAGTGCTCAACCGCATCTGCATCAGCAGCTCCACTCCCCCACATTTAGAAGCCTGGTCCCCAGGCCAACCAGTATATGCCTGCAAGTCCTAGTAACCAGAAGTTGTGAAAGAGTATAATCATGAAGAACATGGTGAGCATAGTATACAATGATGACCATACAATTATATCAAAAATGAAGAACAACCTTAGACCAAAATTAACCACAAAGAAACATGCTTGAAAACAGAGAAATATAGGTTCAGGAGAGTGCTCGCGCCGGGCGCAGCACAAACTCGCGCCAGGCGCCATCTCAGTAAAAGGCCAACGAGGTTCAAATTCTGATACCGCGCCAGGTGCAGCACAAACTCGCGCCGGGCGTGGTACTCTGAAATGGTTACATTTTGCCTAAATTTGCTTTGAAGGGAGCCTTGTAACCAACCAGAACCAGAATTACCTCATATCTCACACTCCAAACAAAGTATAACCTATATTTACTCATTTCAAACATGATTCACACACTTAACAAATAACACAAACAATACATAACACAAACAACATATAACACAAAACATATTTACATATAAACAAACAAGTCACAAATAGCTATAAATACTCAATTTGCCATTCTAATCCCCGGCAACGGCGCCAAAAACTTGTTGAGTTTTCCGTTGAAGTACTTTTATTTATAATTATAGATTAGGTTACTTCCCTCAACGGACTCAAACACGGCAAGTGTACCGGCCGTACAAGTAGTAAAAATATCGTATCCACAGGGATTAGAAGGTAAACTAAGCATTCATTGGCTACTTGTGACTTGAGAACAATCCCAATAAATATGAATATGAATTTAAGAACAAAACTACTGGAATTGTTAAAACACAAATAAACGAATTAGGAATGAAATGGGGTGAGAAATGGTAAAATGGACACTTGAAGTTGTGGGGGTTTGATTTCACCAAAGAAACACTAGTGAATCCTATGTCTCTTGTTACATTCATTGTTCAGTCAACCATAAATTTACTCAGACCTAATTCCTTAGAGAAAGAGCCTAGGTGCAAAATATTGAATATCAATCCCTTGAGTACTCAATACCTCCACCCGCATTACCGGTTAGGGTTTTAAGACTACTAATGAGTCAAGCCCTATCCCTAGGTACAATTCCCACTAGGCATATGTTCAGAACTAGTTTCAAGGATATTTCCCAATACTCAATGAAACCTTAAATCATGCAAAGGGTGATCAAGCCAAAGCAAGCATTAAGCATAGAATCATACACAACAAGGAATGAAACAAAACATATATAACATTAAACACAAAGGGATTACAATAGAGTTTGTTGGTTACATCAAAACCCCAATACAATGGATAGAACCTCTCAAAACAAAGAGGGGAAAACTAAAATAGAGATGGAAGAGGAAAGGAAGAACCGAAGGAATGATCCACCGTGGGAGGCTTCCGAAGCCTGAGAATCCCTCCTGCAGAGCTCCTGGAGGCGCCCCTGGGCGAATGAGGGAGAAAACCCTCGACATTTTCCTTTTATGCAGCCCGAGGAGACAAATTAGGGTTATTGCGCCCGGCGCGTTACACTTCGCGCCCGGCGCGGGCTTCCCCTGATGCTCAATGTGCTCTCGGCCTTGAATTGAGCCCGGCGCAATTATAAATTGCGCCCGGCGCGAGGTTCCCAAAGGCTGAGAGTACTCTATTTTATGCCCGCCCGGCGGGATTAATACGGCGCCTGGCGCGGTTGCCTGCTCTGCTCCTTAATTCTTTTGTTTTCCACTCCTTTAACCCTTTTTTTCCTCAATTCTCTACTTGAATACCTGCATATACAAAAGAAACCAAAATGAGAACAATTATATGCAATGATACAAAGAATGGAAGAATTTGATCATTAAATCTTGTATAAGTCTCATCCAAAAAGAGGTAAAATTGAGACTTAACAATGGGATGTAACTTACATGACATCGCTATCTAGGGTGTGCATGGTTTGGTTTTTTAAAAAAATTGCACCGAACTGCACCACACCATTTTAATAAAATGAACTAGTTTATAAATTATGTGAACTACTTTAATAAACCATTTTAAAATTGAATTACTTTAATAAACAAGTTTATAATCGATTTAAAACTAGTTTCATAACCAAACCAATTTTTAAACCAATTTTAAGAAATAAACCAGGTTTAAATTGGTTTTAAGAAATAAACCAGTTTTAAATAAATTGTTAATATGTTTTCTTTCAAAGGAATTCAATATTTGAGAGGTTTGTTGGCCGACTAAAGGACATTGTTCGATATACATGATTAAAATCTGCATTGTTCGATATTTAAAGTTAAAACCTGCACCCTATGAAGTGTCAAACTTAGAAACAACAAAAGTTAGTCACAGTTAGTCAACCTAGAAGGGATATAAATAAAAAACAGTATTGCTATTGTTGAAGTAATCTACTATTGCGATAAAAGTTTCATATTATTTTCCCGTAATAAATACATAGCATTATTTAAAGGGAACATGTAAAGTAGCCATTTTGATGACACCTAAGCATTCCTAGAACAAAAAGACTCAAAGTTGGGAACAATTTGATTAAGTAACTAGAAGGAAATATCCCACTACTTCTTAGGAAAGAAACATATTGGAAATTGTTTCAGAAACAAATGAAATGAAATTAGAAACAAAAAAAGAAAGAAAAAAAATTCCTGAAAATAAAAAAATTTATCTTCATAAATATTACTCGTGCCAAGGTAAAACAAATTCACTAAAAGAAACACATATACTAAATTATCAAGGACATTGAAAAACTGAAATAGTAATTTTTAGGTATATGATGAAGCAAAGGAAAACAATGTTAGATAGTCCTTCTAAGCTCTGCCAGATATACTCCATCACAATATTGAATATGGTTGTTCCACCACTTAAAATATCAGATGAATAAATTCAATAAATTTCAATGCTCTTCCATACATTCTGTCTTTGAATCCTCATATAGAAATTAATGATTCTCTCACCACGAAGCAGGTACCTTCAAAAGTCTCATGCTTCTCATGAAACCTAATATTGCTCTGTGGTTGATCCATCAATTTTCTCCCTATGAAATAATACAATTGGCTCCACAAAAAGAAAAACCACACACCACTATCTGCATTTATAGAAAGAAAAGACATGAACCTCATATCTTTACACTTGAATGACGTACTCAAACTTCATCAAGAAAATACCACCACACACTATCCACATTTATCTGTCACACACTACTTTGTAAACAACAACACTCTAATGTATTTGACAAACCATGAAGAACCACCCCACCCCAACCCAACCACCCCCCTCCCCAAAAACAAAGAAAAAAAAACAAGAAAGAAAGAAATTTTTAACTCACTAACCGTGTCCCTTTACAGTCCATACCACTAAGCCATTTCCTAAAAATGACTCATTTAAAAGTGCTATGTACCTTTTAACACTGAAATTCACAATCTACATTATGAATATTGTAAGCAAATCTCGTAATATTTTATTAAATGAGATTTTTTTCAATAAAGACAAAGGGCATAAGATTGCAAACAATTTGATGAATTATTCTCAAATATTTTAGAATTGAATTTGATTACAAGTAATATACAATTCAATTAATAGACAAAGCAACCATAATATTTTGATCACTATCAAGATAACCTTACTTCAGTTATGTTTCAATTCCATAGATGACAATCTCTATTCAACCTCTAATTGATGGTATTGAAAGTTGTTGTGTGCACATCTCAACAAATCAACCACATCTCAACAAAATTATTATATTAATCATAGTAATACAAGAAATTCAATAGCAAAAGGACAAATCATGCTATGTGCACAACATTTTAAAGCAATTGAACGAAAAGAACCAGATGAAAAATTTTCAAGAATTTCAGTTTTCAAATTTTAATACAATATCTTAATACACACTTTATTAGCAAACATGAAGTAATGGAAACACAAGAAACAACAGAGTAGACAGTACAGGCCCACCTTATTAACAATATCACGTCCAAAGCCACATGAAACTATTGCCACATCAACATCCCCAACATGAAATCTAATGTTGGTTTTAACCCTGAAGAAGAAAAATTCAAGTAATATAGGTGAAGAGAGCAACAAAGAAGAATTTAGATAACAATGACACAAATTCAAATTGAAAGAAAATAGTTGATATTTCAAATTAGGACACAATTAAGAATCTAACCTTTAGTGATCCATACCCAACCTTCAACTGGTACATTTAGATAGCTCATAGGACTGAACTTCATCTGCATTATACAATGAGGAAGAGGAACAAGATTTTCTTTCAAAGGATTGAAACGAAGCATCTCACATTCAAATTATGAATCTTTCAGTAGCATATGAAATATCTCATTCAAGCTGATAAACCATACAACAAGCAAGAAATGTTGTGATCAAAAACCCTGAATCATTCATCTAATTAAAACATACAACTAGAAAGTGCACAACATTTCTTATTGTCCAGCTTCTACTAATCTAAAAGAAACCCAGTCGCACGAGAATCCATAATAGTACTTCATGCTTTATTCAATAGCTTAATGAAATAGAACACAACAGAAGCAATAAAAAAAATATCCTGTTAATCTCTCACACACACAGACGCACAGACATGAACACAAATGTAAACTATAATGTAAGTGTTTCTCTAATCATCATCAAGTGTAACAGAGGATGCTGAATAAGCACCATCTAGTGAAGGGACAATATTTGCAACATAAAGAAAAATATTCAATTAGTAGCTAATCATGTTATATTAAGTAGATAATAAAATAATAAGGCAATTAAAAAAAATTATTACCTTGTTCAAATTTCTCAAACTCCACAAAATCCTCTATTTCATTCAATGACAATGGTGGAAGTGTCCATTTGAGCCAATCTTGCATGCAAAAAAGTGCTTCCACCATTTGTGGTGTAAGAGAACTACGATATGCATCAAGAACTCTTCCTCCGATACTAAAGGCAGATTCAGAGGCCATAGTAGAAATAGGTATAACAAGCAAATCTCTTGCCATGTTTGAAAGAATTGGAAATCGACCCGAATTTAGCTTTCACCAATTTAAAACATTCAAATCTCATTGACTCTCTTCTAAGGCTTCCTCTAAGTATTTACTTAATTCATATTTATGAGATCCAGTTGATTTGAAAAACTGGTTGTATCCATAAGGATCATCACTTGCTTCTTCATTGAGTCGAGCTTCCTGTGAGTTAGCTTCAAACTCAATTCTCCCACAATTATACTCTTCAAAAAGTAATCTTATACTTGATTCCACTTTGTCTTTCAAATTAGATGCCACAACACCATCAAACCTTTGATTAATCAACCAATGCATGAATTTTAACTTATATCTTGGATGCAACACAAGACATGTTTAGTCGATCAGGATTGCCCCAATATTTGTCATATTTCTTTTTCATGTTTTCAGTCATCATACTTATAATCACATCCTTGGAAGCACACATTTGCTTAATCTTTATTCCAATCCCGAAGGCCTCAAACATGTACATATTGCTAGTCACATAAGATGAACCAGAGATACGCATAGTAGCATCAGAAAATAACTTTAAAAATGGCAAGATACCACGCACAAACTCAAAATCACCAAATGTAGGAACACCCTTCCCTTTTTCTAACTCTTCAATGTATTTCTTATCTTGCATCTCAAGCTCTTCAAATGCCTTTTGATGTTTTAATGCAACCTTCGACATTAAGTATGTAGAATTCCACCTGGTTTCAACATTTAGGCAAACAAGCCCTTTAAATTCAATGTTTTGTTGCTCAACACATGCCTTGAATTTAGATAGCCTAGAATGGGAAGATCTTACATATTTGATAGCGACATGAATTCTCATAACAACATCAATATTTTCTTTGAATCCATCTTTCACAATTAAATTCAGAATATGTTCACAACAACACATGTGAACATAATCTCCCTCCATAACCAAACTGTTCCATGAAATTAGTCTCTTCTTGAGATATTGGATTCTGACATCATTCGATGAGGCATTATCAACTGTTAAACTAAGGACCCAATTCAAGCCCCAACTACTCAAACAATGCTCAACTGTCTTAGCTATAGTCTTTCCTAAGTGACTTGTGACTTGACAAAAATTTAATATCTTCTTTTGCAACTTCCATTTATTGTCGATGAAATGAGCTGTCAAACACATGTAATCTAGATTTTGACGTGAAGCCACATGTGAGTGGTGAGGCAAACCCTATGACAGTGTCGAGAAAGAAACTTTTTTAGCTTTGCTTTTTCATTATCCCAAATTTTCAAAATATGACGTGCTAGGGTAGTGCGTGAGTAGACAGTAAGAGAGGGTGCTATAATGCTTAAAAATTCTCGCACAGCTTCACGCTTAATATTTCGAAAGAGGAGTTCCATTGCTATGAACATTTTGACCAATGCATTCCAACATGCTTCTTAGTCAATTTTAGGCCTAGCCAAGGAAGGAGAAGAAACAACATTTGTGGATGAATTTGACTTTTGCTTCTTTCTTGCTTCTTTATTTGGGTTATTTTGGCATCTACATAGATGAGCTCGCATTGCACTTGTTTCATTTTCAAATTTGATCAACCTATCACAATAGTTGCATTTAGCTATCTTATTTTCATTGGATTCCTTAGTGAAATGATCAAATACTTTAGATCGATTTTTACGTGAATCAAAACTACGAGGAGGTGGCATTCTACTTGTGTTAGAGACAATAGTAGGTGGAGGAGAAACTAAATGATTTGTTGTCTCAAAGGGCAAAATGTCATCTTGATCAGCCATTGATTGATGTAGTTGTCTTGAAGATCTATAGATTGAATAACAATAAATTTAATCACAATAACAAATTAATAAAACTCCTTCATAGACCTGAAAATTTTAAATATCCATATACCAGCAGTTACTGTTCACAACAGACAAATATCCCCCTTGAACAAAAACTAGGTTAAAACCCATAATAAGCTAATTAAAACCCATAAGCTAATTAAAACCCATAAGCTAATCAAAGTAACATAAGCTAATTAAAACCCAGAAGATATGTACAATAAAAACTAGGGTTTCGATAGAAAAGGAAACGAAAGCTAACCTCCTTGAACTTGTGAAACTACACCAAATATTAAGGTTTTTCCTCTGATTTCACTTAGCAATTTAGGGCTTTGGGTACTGCCATTGCCAACGATTGAGAATGGGTGCTGGGAGTGCGAGATTGCGAGACACGGAGTGTCAACGACTATTGACTTTGTTGTATTGTGAGAGATCGAGAGTCTAAGAGACAGAGAGAGTGCGAGAGACAGAGTGAGTACTAAGTGTTAGAGTGTTGTTTCGTCTCCGAGCGAGGCATAATGCCATAATCCAAATATACTTTTTAGTGAACCAAACCTTTTAAAAAAATAGGTTCAGTTTTTAAGTTTTATTTTAAAAATTAAATTCGGTTCAACTTTATTATAATTGGTTCTGGTTTTCTTTAAAGTGGTTCGGTCTGGTTTTAAATTCATTTTGGTTCTTTTGATTATTTTGAACATCCCTACCGCTATCCATATATTCTCCTAGCGTAGAGTGTCATGATGGCTAATCGGTTTGTTCTCATAGACTACTCTATGTGTGACTTAGGGCAAATGTTGAAATATTTTACTGATTTCACATACATATAATCTAGGGAGTTTGTCTCCATTGAATTGTTGTGGTTCTAATGGACATGTGTTGAATGGATGTGAATTATAAATATTGTTTATGATGAATTATGGGATACTTTACTATGAAATTGCTTACTTATTGATCCTTGCATGTGATGTGTATATGTCATGCTTTGTCATGTGTAGCTACCTAACCATATCTTACACTAGTAACTTGAGTGAGATGTTTCTCACTCTCCTTTCTCTTTGGTGGTGTTTTGGTGTATATTTGTAGATGAGGTTCATCATGAGAGTGATGAGACTAGAGACGGGGTTTGAGCCTTATGTTGAGTTATGCTTTGATAAGATGTGACATTGAGGTAGTAATTAAAATTACATTTCAATTGACATATTTTTATGTTAAGGCTTGATGTTAGGTTTTGCTTTGTAATTACTTTATTAGATCTCATATTTGTTTATTGTTTTAGTTTCATTCATATATGATACTTCTACCCAAAGAAATTACATTATTTAGTGAAGTTATTTCCAAAATTCTTTATGTGACTATTAATTATAAGTCTATATTAGTATATGGGGTAGATGGTGTCATATGAAAATTTTCATGGCTCTAAGCTCCAACTTTTCTACCCTACAAGGATGGGGATGAGGGTTTTGGGTGGAGGTTAAAGGGAAAAGAAGAAAGGGCGTGTGGAATAAGGAAAAAGAAGGAAAGAAAGTTTTTTTTTTCTTTTCAAATTTTTGGGACTCTCTCTTTGTGTTTCTAGAGAGACATCTAAAACTTAACTTAGGTGTTTCTTTTATTTTTGTTTTTCACTAAGCTTACTTTTTTTTTTTAATTTCTAATCTCATGATGTTTGTAGCTCTCACACACTCTTACCCACTTAAATTTGCACAATACTACAATCTACAAATCTGTCATATGTCATTCTTAACATTACAAATTTAACAAAATATCTCAAGTGTTAAAATCAACACCACAAAAACTTAAATATGTAATAAATACCCAACTTTTACAAATGAACAATACTCACAATGAGAAAAACAAAAAACTTGAGTTTAATTTTTCTTCTGATAATAAATGAATATGTCGATTTATTATGTAATATCATAGTGTTTCTTTTATTTATTTTTTCACTAAGCTCTTTTTTTTATTATTTTTATTTCTAATCTCATGATGTTATTAGCTCTCACACACTCTTACCCACTTAAATCACAACACCATAATCTACAAATCTATCATATGTCATTCTCAACATTACAAATTTAACAAAATATCTCAAGTGTTAAAACCAACACCATAAAAACTCAAATATATAATTAGTACTTAACTTTTATAAATGAGAGACACTCACAATGAAATAAACAAAAAAAAACTTGAATTTAACTTTTGTTCTTTGATAATAAATGAATGTGTCTATTTCTTTTACTAGTAATACAAATTTGATAGCAAAAAATAAATATAATAAACTAATAATAATAACAAATATATCTCATCAAATAGATTGGTTTAATTCATTTACTAAAAATTAAAATATGAGATTCAAATAATTGAATTTTTAATTTTCAAATTCGAAACATTTGATAGTTGAAACTAATCCATTTTTTTTTCAATTTAAATTAATTAGATTAATTTTGGACCAAAACAAGAGCCTTAATATTTCATGCTTGAGTTGACTTGCATTAGATCATCTTATTGAATGGTATCCATCCATACAAAAGAGTATCATGTCATATAATTCTTGTCATATAATAATTAAAATATCTTTATTTCATAACTCTCATACAATCCATTATTTATAACTATAATAAAAAGAGCTAAACTTTTTTGTATACATAATTTTTGTCTAATTTTATTTTTATAATTACTCATTTATAAATTATATATATATATATATATATATATATATATTTTTTTTACATGAATTTCACTTTATAATCACATAGATTTTTAATAATCACCCACCATTACATAATTTTTTTAAAAAAATAATTTACGAAAACACGAATTATATTTTAGAAGATAATAATAAATAAATAAAATATTACAAAAGCACGTGAACACGCGACTGTTACCAACTTTGTCGTGTTATTATATAAACTTGAAAGAAACGAAGCATAAAATAGAAGGCAAGGAGACAAAGTTGCAGTGTACCCGTCACCGTTTCAATCAAACAATCAAACACTCTCTTTCTCCGTCTCTCTTCGATTTCGCTCCTCAAACGCCGGTAACGGTCACATTTTCAATAACTCTTCCTCAGTCCTAACTCCTAACCCAACCCATTTCTCTCTCTTCTTCTTCCTCACTCTCCTACCACTCCCCCGCAATGCCCGCAACCAAAAGCTTCGTTTTTTCGCTCCTCCTCCTTCTGGGCCTCTCGCCGTTCTGCGGCGGCGTCGACGGCGGCGCTCCGCCGCAGGAGCTGTGGTGCGTGGCGAAGAACAACGCGGAGGACGCGGCGCTGCAGGCCGCGCTGGACTGGGCCTGCGGGGCCGGCGGGGCAGACTGCGGCCCAATCCAGCGCGGTGGACCCTGCTACGACCCAAACAGCGTGCAGAATACGGCGTCGTTTGCCTTCAACGACTATTTCATCAAACATGGCATGTCCGACGATAGCTGCAACTTCAACAACAATGCTGCTGTCACTTCCTTGAACCCTAGTTAGTCAAAATCTTAAACCCCTCTTTCTCAATGTGGATCAATAAAAATGGGTCTTTAGATTCTGTTTGCATTAGTCTAATTCCTTTTTTTGTTGGGATTCTTTTTTTCAGGTCACGATAATTGCAAGTTCCCCTCCGGGTAAATTCAGCTTTACTTTACTTTTTTTGTTTTTTTTATTTACAAATCAATAGTTGATATTCTAACACATTTATGATTGGTCATGATTTGTTATGCATATGCATATATGCATGTGACAATGTGACATTAATCAAACTAAGATTTGTTATTTACTTTAGTTTTCTTAGAGTGATTCTTTGTTGGGACTTTTTTTTTTTTGGTGATGCAGTATGTCTGGGAGCAATGGGAGTTTTTCTGGATCAACATCATCATCTTCTTCTTCTTCTGTTGGATTGGGACCAAGTGTGGATTTCAGTGGGGGCACTAGAGTTTCATGGGGATGGTGGTGGTTTTGGTCTTTTAGTGTAATGGGGCATTTGGTGCTTATGGTTTCTGTTTTTGGATGATTGGTGGTGTGGAACTGAAAATAGTCCCTTTTGATTTGATGAGGGAATGAGAAAGAAAAACTTTTCCTTTTTTCACGTTGCACAGGTTAGACAATTTAGGAATACATCAAATTTTGTGTTCTGGCAACTAGATCCAAATACTATGATATGGTGGTATTTGTAAGTGTCATGTTATGGAACATAAATCGTTAATTCCTGAATACTCTAATACCATGTCATCGTAATCTAATATAAATACAGAAAAAAATAATGAAATTTTAGTAATATAAAATTTAATAATATATCGAATATTTTTGTATATTCAACCACTATATCTATGATGAGTCACTGATACCTTATAGAAACTTTCTTTGGTCGCTTTTACGTGTAACGTGAGTAATTAATTTACAAAGCGTTTGAACTTTGAAGTACACATGACTCTGCATAGTTTGGATTATTATTCTCTCTCCATGATTCTGAATTTTCACATGCTCTGTTCTTTTGTACTGTTATTACAATTAACATACTAATTCCTCCATTATATTACACACATAAACTTTTTACTCAGACCAGCTTTACATCGAATCAATCTATTAGAACCATTATTCTTTTCGAAAAGGCAATGCACTATGCATTTGTGTTTTTATTAATTTGTTATTACACGTTGTTATGTGCCCCAGCCCCGGGGTATGTTTTGGAGAAACAGAGTAGAGATCAAAAGTTATAATTGTATTTTTTTAGTTTAAGAGATTTTATATTATATTTATAAGAGAAACATAATTTTATAATATTAAGTTTATGCTAATGCTAGAGCTGTTAAAACGGGTAGCCCAGCCTAGTCTAGCCTGGCCCACCACGAGTTGATCATTTGGTAAGCTAATCCAACCCAACTCATTTATTAGTAAATTCAAAAAAATTGAACCCGGCCCGGCCCATCACGGGTTGGTGAGTTAAACGGGTTAGTTCACCTAATTTTTTTAAAAATGTAATATGCCAGGGTGGTGCGTGGTGTTGTGAGGTGTCTTAGGGTGGTGCGTGACACAAGCGGTGGTGGGTGGCCCCCAAACGATGTGCACGGTGCAAGGTAGCTCGGAATGGTGACGTGCGCGTTGTGCATTGTGGTGCGCATGTGATGGTGCTTGGTAGTTGTGGTGCGGTGGCAACTGTGGTACGGCGTGGTGTGAAAGGGTGGCTAGAGCTGGCTGCGTTGTGGCCTGTGTGACTGGTGAGGCATTGAAATTATTCTGAAGTTGAAAGTTAAGGTTCAGGATTTTTGAAATTGAAACCCTATCTCATGTTGAGCTACACCTACACCTTGGCCCAATAATTGTTTTTCTTTTTTAATTACGAGTTGGTGAGTCAACCTGGCTCATTACGATTCAACCTGGGTGAATCAGGTTGTTAGTGAGCTGGATTCAAAATTGGCTCGTAATAAAAAATTTTAATTTTTCTTCAACCCAACAAGCTCAAATCTGTGGTGGGCCGGGTTAGCTCACCGGGCTGAGGCCACTTTAACAGCTCCGGCTAATGCTAATATATATATATTTTTTAATATTTTAAAGAATGAATACGTTAGATTGACCTGCTTGAGTGCTAATTTGGTTATACGCAGTATTTCTCGTTTTCAGAGTTTCTCTTAGATTTACTTATTATTACCCTTATCTCCTTTAGAGCAAGTGTAACTTTTAAATTGAGAGAGGAATTATTTTGATTTATTAATATAAAGAATCATTAAATTAAAAGTATTTATTAGAAAAATAAATTAGTATGACCCATTTAGAAGGCTAACTTGATTATAATACGCACGCTGTAATTTTTTTACGCTTGGGTTGGTTTGGTGTTGTGAAAGTTCAAACCCCATCACTATTAGGTATTGTAAATATATAAAAGAAAAACATGATAAAATATATATATATATATATATATATATATATATATATATATATATATATATATATATATATATATATATATATATATATATATATATATAAAGAACAATGGAGACAGACGGAGAAGATCTAGTATATTATTAGTACACATTATTCTCTGACTTTGTTAATAACTAATTTTCTTATTAAAACTTAATTTGTTTCTTTTAGTGATGTTTCTTCTTAACTTCTCTTAACTATTTTGTTTTTGTCTACAAGTTTCAAATTTAAGAGCTAACGTTTTTTTTATTTATCAAAATCATAATAACAACATAAAAATTTAGGCTTAAATCCCTGTATATTATTACAATTCTTCACTACTAATAGTTGATTTGAGACTTTACATAAAAAAATTTAAGCCTAATTCCACTATGATCAATCATATTCTATTTTCTTTTTCTAATTTTGAAAATATTTTCATAATTTTAATCTAATGAAAATATTTGTGAATAAAATTAATGATATTCATACAAGATGAATACGTAAGATACCTATCAAACTCATTAAGTACACGAACAATAGATATATTTATGAGTGTGTTTAAAAAGAGAATTTAAATAAAATAATTTATTTTTTTGAAAAATTTCAAATGTCTTGAGATAAAATATTTTGTTTGGATGAAAAATTTTCAAAGAATTTAAAATCTAAGCATTTGTAAAATTCCTTAAAACTGTAAAATTTAAAATTCTTTCAAAAAAATAAGAATTTGAAATTCTTTATATTTCATTTCTTATCTCACATATATATCTTTTATCTTTCCTATCTTTTATATTTTTTGCTGTCTCTCTTTTCCATCTCTCATATTTTATTTTCTCTTTCTCTTTTCTGGTTTTTCTTTCTTTCTTTTTCTCTCTCACAATTTCTTTTCTTATTTATTGAATATTCAAAAATATTTTTTAATTATTAAATATTAGCTAATATTAATTTTTAAAGCTATTAAATATTTAAAAATTGGCTAATATTTATTTTTATAAAATTTAATCTTAAAATCTCAATATATATATATATATATATATATATATATATATATATATATATATATAATCAATTGTAACCATGGTAAAAATCAAATTACCATATGCAAAATAATAATTTAAAATTTAAGAAAATTAATTTAACTCATCTAAACAAAATATTTAAAAAATAATAATTTTAAATTAAAGTAATTTAAATTTTAAATTTTCAAAATTTTTAAATTTCTAAAATATCTTTTCTAAACACAACATACAAGTATTATATGCAAGTAAATGATGGAATGGAATTCCATCCTTAGAAATTAATAGAAAATTTCATCCATAAACATCATTAAAACAAGAAGAAAAACATAAGTATATACATATACTCTATTAAAATGAGACTTTTAAAAAAATAATTAAAAGTAAATTTATTAGAGATTAAGTTCAAAATGAACAATATTATATTAATGTGAACATGTGTGAATCAATACTAGATAAACCAAAATAAGATATAACATTCATTTTGAAATTTGAGTTTTGTGTAAGAGCGTCTATTTTTTATGTGATGGTCATTGAGCACAAGAGTGACAAAGAGTAAAGGTTGTTCTCTATTACATTTATGTTGGGCATGAGAGGGTTCACGTCGAGCATTATTGCAAATTTGTTGGACATAATAAGGATCACAATTTGCAAGCTCCTTCCAAAGAGCAATGTGTGCTCCTTGTCTAGACTACGTCAAGTGTAGGGTACCCCACGTTGGACATTACCCTGTTCATGCATAATTAATAGTTTATATGTTTGTGATTATATTTTAATGAGTGTAATAATAATGAACGACTATGTGGATTAATGAAGTATACTAAATATATGCATTTGTTAATGATAATGGTTTCTTGATGACATGTATGAAATATGTGAAGTGTTGTGTGTCGATCATGTGATGGTCATATGTGATGTGAAGTCTAAACTAAAACTTAGTTGCAATGTGATTATTGTGACATTTAAATTAACCATGTGATGATGAATATGTATTGAGTCTTGTGTAACATGTATCATGTGCATAAATTACTTCTATGATAGGTACTATATAAAATACATTGCTAAAGAAGGTCCCCCTTGTGTAAAAGCTTGAGGATTCTTGAGGATAGTCAAATTTGAGAGCATCAATTCCACCTGTATATATACGTGAGATGTAACTTATGCAACACCTCTATCTATATATTCTCCTAGTGTAGAGTATCATGATGACTTGACTCGACATGTTCTTATAGACTATTCTATGTGTGACTTAGGGCAAATGTTGAAATTTTACTAATGTCACATACGTGTAGTCTAGGGAGTTTATGTCCATTGCATTGTTGTGGTTTTAATGGATATGTGTTGAATGGATGTAAATTATAAATATTGTTTATGATGGATTGTTGGAAACTAGACTATGCAATTGCTTACTTATTGATCCTTGCATGTGACATGTATAAGTCATGCTTTGTTGTGTGTGGTTATCTAACCATATCTTACACGGGTAGCTAGAATAAGATGTTTCTCACTCCCCTTTCTCTTTGATGGTGTTTTGGTATATATTTCCAGGTGAGGTTCATCATAAGGGTGATGAGGTTAGAGACAAGACATGGGCCTTGTGTTGAGTTATGCTTTGATAAGATATGACATCGAGGTAGTAATTAGAATTACATTTCAATTAACTGATTTTTATGTTAAGGCTTGATGTTAGGTTTTGTTTTGTAATTACTTTACTAGATCTCATATTTGTTTATTATTTTAGTTTCATTCGTATATGATACTTCTACTCAAAGAAATTACACTATTTAGTGAAGTTATTTTCAAAATTCTTTATGTGACTATTAATTATAAGTCTATATTAGCATGTGGGGTAGATGGTGTCACATGAAAATTTTCATGGCTTTAAGCTCTAACTTTTCTCCCCTACAAGGATTGGGATGAGGCTTTTGGGTGGGGGTTAAAGGGAAAAGAAGAAAGGGCACGTGGAATAAGGAAAAAGGAGGAGAGGAAGATTTTTTTTTTCAAATTTGAGACTCTCTCTTTGTGTTTTTAGAAAGACATTTGAAACTTTACTTAGGTGTTTCTTTTACTTTTGTTTTTCACTAAACTCTTACTCTTTTTATTATTATTTTTATTTCTAATCTCATGATGTTACTAGCTCTCACAGACTCTTATCCACTTAAATTTGCACAATACCATAATCTACAAATATATCATATGTCATTCTAAACATTACAAATTTAACAAAATATCTCAAGTGTTAAAATCAATACCACAAAAACTCAAATATGTAATTAGTACTCAACTTTCACAAATGAGACACTCACAAAGACACAAACAAAAAACTTGAGTTTAATTTTTGTCCTTTGATAATAAATGAATGTGTCGATTTATTATGTAATCTCATGGTGTTTCTTTTATTTTTGTTTTTCACTAAGCTCTTACTTTTTTTATATTTTTAATTTCATGATGTTACTAGCTCTCTCACACACTCTTACTCACTTAAATCACAATACCATAATCTACAAATCTATCATATGTCATTCTCAACATTACAAATTTAACAAAATATCTCAAGTGTTTAAAACCAACACCATAAAAACTCAAATATGTAATTAGTACTCAATTGTTATAAATAAGAGACACTCATAATGAGACAAACAAAAAACTTGAGTTTAATTTTTGTCCTTTGATAATAAATGAATGTGTTGATTTCAAACTAAAAAGATAAGTTTAATGAATTATGTAACGCCTAATTTTGTATAATATAAAACATAATATTATATATATATATATATATATTTGTATATATGTATAGGTTGTTAAAACAAGTATATATATATATATATATATATATATATATATATATCATTAATATTATTATACATAAAAACAAAGGAAAATTTTGTAAACTTGCTTACATATAGTTAACTTATAATTACATTACAAACTGTTCAAAACTACTTACAATAACGTACTTATTTACAAACTATGGTTTTTCATACTTCTATTACAGTATTTACATGTTAGGTTGATACAAGTTCACTATTAGATTAACATGATTTACTGGGGGCAAATAAAAAGTGATGACTACTATTTGACCGTCTATAACAATAGGGTTTTGCTGAGTTTGTGAAAAAATAAAAGTTGATACTCCTGTGCCTTGAAATGTTACAGCATTTGCAGTTGCGTCCATAGCCCAACTAGTACACGGAAAGACAGTAGTGATAACAGAAGTGAAAGAGCTTGGTTTGGTTGGTAGATCTATCTATTTTCCATTATAATTATTAAATATTTTAACCAAAGAAAAATAAGGAGTGAGAACAATTAACCAATAAATATTAACCATTATATAACATGCATAGAAATATTTAATAATAATAAATGTATATTAATTCTTCTTAATATAAAAATTTGAATTATATTTATAATGACTAGTCAAGATAAATGAGTATTATAATAACAAATAACTAAAGGTTATTTCACCTTAAATTTTTTACTCATTTAAATCCCCAAGATAAAACCTCCAACTACAAATTAACTCAAACTTTCATTCTTATGGCTATAGAATAATATTTATCTTTATAAATGCATGAAGAAATAACAACAATACAAGTTTAAGATATTTTAATAAAACTATATTATAGTTAATATTAACATAAAAATAATTACGCTAAATAAGTTGAGTATTTTTCATTATTTATAATTTAATAAAATATGGTTTACTTAAATGGAATATTAAAGATGAGATAATCATTATAAAATAATTAAACAACATAATATGAACACTTGTTGCTTTTCTCTAATTTTCTTGTGGACATTATGCATGTTCCGGTATTTGTAGATAATGATCTGAATAAAATTTATTTAATTACTATAATATATAAAATTATATAGAGCCATGACATTAACATGTGACCTGTAATTTATAGCTCTTATGTACAACTACACAAGCCATTGAACCATTTCATTTTATATGTATATGTTATTATATATGTATATGTTATTTTATATTATAGTATATATATATATATATATATACTATAATATATCTAATTTGTTTCACAGGTAATTATAATAATTAAGTTATTAAAAAATATTATAAATATTTATAATATAGTTGAATATTATCTATATATATATATATTAGTCTACTAAAAATATAAAATTTTATAAGGTATAAATAAATAAATAAAATATTAATATTTATCTATTTATTTTAAATATGGTAACTAATTTTTCTTAAAAAAATATTATTCTAAGAAAAATATAATGATAAATTTTTTTATAATATTATATCAAAGTTTCAAAATATTACAAATTACTTATCATTTTTTTGTCTTTTACTCGTAATACGAATTTGATAGCACAAAATAAATATGAGAAATCAATAAATATATTAAATTAATCAAATAGATCTGTTTGGTTTGATTACTAAAAATCAAAATCTAAGATTCAAACTAAACTGATTGGATTTTTAATTTTAAAATTCAAAACGATCTAAAAGTTCGAACTAATCCAATTTTTTTCAATTTAGACTAATTAAATTAATTTTGGTCCAACACATCATTATACTTAAAAGTAAATAAAATCCAAAATAATGACCTTATTATCTCATGCTTGAATCGACCAACATTAGATCGTCAGATTGGATCCTGACCGTCCATATAAAAGAGTATCATGTTATATAATAACTAAACTCGTACAATCCATTATTTATAACTATAATAAAAAATTAGATTTTTTGGCATACACAATTATTGTCCAATTTAATCTTTTTAATTACTCTTTTACGAGTTACGATCTTATCTTTTAATCTTTTTAATTACTCTTTTACAAAGTTACGATCTTATCTTTATTTTTTAATGTAAATTTCCCTTCATAATCAAATATATTTTTAATAATCACTCACCGTTACATATTTTTTTAAAAAAAAAATAATTTACAAAATCACGAATTATATTTTACAAGACAATAATAAATAAAATATTACAAAAGCACATGAACACGACGACTGTTACCAATCTTATATAAACTTGCAGGAAACGAAGCAGAAAATAGAAAGCAAGGAGACGAAGTTGCAGTGTACTCGTCACCGTTTCAATCAAACAATCAAACACTCTCTTTCTCCGTCTCTCTTCGATTTCGCTCCTCAAACGCCGGTAACGGTCACATTTTCAATAACTCTTCCTCAGTCCTAACTCCTAACCCAACCCATTTCTCTCTCTTCTTCTTCCTCACTCTCCTACCACTTCCCCGCAATGCCCGCAACCAAAAGCTTCGTTTTTTCGCTCCTCCTCCTTCTGGGCCTCTCGCCGTTCCGCGGCGGCGCCGACGGCGGCGCTCCGCCGCAGGAGCTGTGGTGCGTGGCGAAGAACAACGCGGAGGACGCGGCGCTGCAGGCCGCGCTAGACTGGGCCTGCGGGCCCGGCGGGGCCGACTGCGGCCCAATCCAGCCCGGTGAGCCCTGCTACGACCCAAACAGCGTGCTGAATACGGCGTCGTTTGCCTTCAACGACTATTTCATCAAACATGGCATGTCAGACGATAGCTGCAACTTCAACAATAATGCTGCTGTCACTTCCTTGAACCCTAGTTAGTCAAAATCTTAAACCCCTCTTTCTCAATGTGGATCAATAAAATTTCAAAAATGGGTCTTTAGATTCTGTTTGCATTAGTCTAATTCCTTTTTCTTTTGGATTTTTTTTTCAGGTCACGATGATTGCAAGTTCCCCCCCGGGTATATTCAGCTTTACTTTTTATTTTATTTTATTTTACAAATCAATAGTTGAGATTCTAACACATATATGATTGGTCATGATTTGTTATGCATATGCATATGCATGTAACAATGTGACATTGATCAAACTAAGATTTGTTATTTACTTTATTTTTCTTAGAGTGATTCTTTGTTGGAACATTTTTTTTTTTGGTGATGCAGTATGTCTGGGAGCAATGGCGGTTTTTCTGGATCAACATCATCTTCTTCTTCTTCTTCTTCTGTTGGATTGGGACCAAGTGGATTTCAGTGGGGGCACTAGAGTTTCATGGGGATGGTGGTGGTTTTGGTCTTTTAGTGTAATGGGGCATTTGGTGCTTATGGTTTCTGTTTTTGGATGATTGGTGGTGTGGAACTGAAAATAGTCCCTTTTGATTTGATGAGGGAATGAAAAAGAAAAACTTTTCCTTTCAACTAGATCGAAATACTATGATATGATGGTCTTTGTTAGTGTTATGTTATGGAACATAAATCGTTAATTCCTGAATACCATGTCATTGTAATCTGATATAAATACAGAAAAAAATAATGAAAGGCAATGCACTATGCATTCGTGTTTTTATTAATTTGTTATTACACGTGCATGGCCTGCTTTTAAATTTAGTTATGTGCCCCAGGGTATGTTATGGAGAAACAGAGTAGAGATCAAAAGTTATTATTGTATTTTTTTTAGTTAAGAGATTTATATTATATTTATAAGAGAAACAGAATTTTATAATATTAAGTTTATGCTAATGCTAATATATTATTTTTAATATTTTAAAGAATGAATACGCAGTATTTCTCTTGTTTTTAGAGTTACTCTTAGATTTACTTATTCTTACCCTTATCTCCTTTAGAGCAAGTGTAACTTTAAAATGAGAGAGAAATTATTTTGATTTTATTAATATAAAGAATCATTAAATTAAAAATATTTATTAGAAACGATAAAATAGTATGACCCATTTTGAAGGCTGACTTGGTTATACTACGTAAGCTGTAATTTTTTTATGCTTGGTTTGGTATTGTGAAAGTTCAAACCTCTCATCACTATTAGGTATTCTAAATATGTAGAAGAAAAACAAATGTTAAAAAAAATATATACATAAAGAACAATGGACACAGACGGAGAGGATCTGGTATATTATTAATACAAAATATTCTTACTAAAACCTAGTTTGTTTCTTTTAGTGATGTCTCTTCTCAACTTCTCTTAACTATTTTTTTTTGTCTACAAGTTTCAAATTTAAGGCCTAACACTTTTTTATTTATCAAAATCATAATAACAATATAAAAATTTAGACTTAAATCCCTTTGTATATTATTACAATTCTTTACTACAAATAGTTGATTTGAGACTTTACTTAAAAAATTTAAGCCTAATTCCACTCTGATCAATCATATTCTATTTTCTTTTCTAATTTTGAGAATATTTTTACAATTTTAATCTAATGAACATATTTGTGAATAAAATTAATGATATTCTTACAAGATGAATATGTAAGATACCTATTAAACTCATTGAGTACACAAACAATAGATATATTTATGAGTGTATTTAAATAGAGAATTTAAATAAAATAATATATATTTTTTTGATGAATTTCAAATGTCTTGAGATAAAATATTTTGTTTGGATAGAAAATTTTCAAAGAATTTGAAATCTAGGCATTTGTAAAATTCTTTAAAATTGTAAAATTTAAAATTCTTCAAAAAAAAAAACATAAGAATTTGAAATTCTTTATATTTCATTTCTTATCTCACATATATATCTTTTATCTTTCCTATCTTTTATATTTCTTGTTATCTCTCTTTTCCATCTCTCATACTTTATTTTCTCTTTCTCTTTTCTGCTTTTACTTTCTTTCTTTTTCTTTCTCTCACAATTTTTTTTCTTATTTATTGAATATTCAAAAATATTTTTTAATTATTAAACATTATCTAATATTAATTTTTAAAACTATTAAATATTTAAAATTTGGCTAATATTTATTTTTATAAAATTTAATCTTAAAATCTCAAAAAAAAAAAAAAAAAAAAAAAAAAAAAATATATATATATATATATATATATATATATATATATATATATATATAATCAATTGTAACCATGGTAAAAATCAAATTACCATATACAAAATAATAATTTAAAATTTAAGAAAATTAATTTAACTCATCTAAACAAAATATTTAAAAAATAATAAATTTTTTAAATTAAAGTAATTTAAATTTTAAATTTTCAAATTTTTTAAATTTCTAAAATATCTTTTCTAAACACAACATACAAGTATTCTATGCAAGTAAATGATGGAATGGAATTCCATCCTCAGAAATTAATAGAAAATTCCATTCATATACATTGTTAAAACAAGAAGAGAAACATAAGTATATACATATACTCTATTAAAATGATATTTTTTTAAAAATAATTAAAAGTAAATCTGTAAGAGATTAAGTTCAAAATAAACAATATTATATTAATGTGAACATGCACTAGTACAAAAGAGGTGTACTACGTCGGATATTTTCAGCTTTTTACGTCAGAAAACATACCGACATAGAAGCGGGAGACGTAAATTTTACGTCGGATCTTCAAAACCGATGTAAATTTACGTCGGACATTACGACATCCGACGTAAAAAAGTAGGAAAAAAAAAACATAAAAATGCTAGCAGAACGGGTCGTTCTGCTTGGAGAACGGGCCGTCCTGCTTGCAGAACAAGCTATTCAGCTTCGTATAACAACCCAAAAGAAAACGCCCACTACCTATACAAATAGAACAACCAAAAAATCAAATAAAACAGATAGCCAGAGTAGCAATGCGAAGTAGAAAAGTGCTAACGAAACCTTGATTCATATCTGAGGAGCAGCAACAATGTGCAAATGAGTAACAAAGAGTTCATCCCTCTGCAAAAGACAAAAAAACGATCCAGTAACAAAGGAGAGGGAGAGGGTTTAGAGAGAAAAAAATGAAAAGTGATGAAGAGTGAATGCGCGCGGTGTGCTTCGCGCTCTCTTATTCAAATTTGCGTCCTGTTTTACGTCGGACCCTACCAGGTCCGACGTAAAAAAGTTCGCAAAAATTACAAAAATACCACCGCATTTTTTTTACGTCGGATTTTCGTATTTCTGACGTAAAAGGGGTGACATAATATGCTAATTTTCCACTAGTGATGTGTGAATTAATACTAGATAAACCAAAATAAGATATAACACTCATTTTGAAAAATATAACCCTCAATCAAATTACAAAAATCCAACACCATGTTTGCTAACTTTAATTTTGTTTTTAAAATCCCTGTGTTATACTTGTTCATGAGTTTATATTCCTTTCATTGCTTATGTTCCTTAGGCTAGGCACTGAGCTTTGGCGTTCTTTAAATGGGTTGATATTGTTATTTTGTGCACCCAATTAGATTGTTTAAAGCTGCCAGCAGAGAATGAGCCTGAGTATGATCAGTGAAACAGGAAAAAGTGCCTCGAATGCATGCAATCAGAAAAAAGGAAATCTTTTTATATTTAAAATAGGGAAAATAACAACATATAAGTGTTTTAAATTTTAATAAATTAAATATCTTAAATTTTCGTTCCATTGATTTCAATTAAGGTTCACACTTAATAGTAGAAATTTAAAGATTGATTAGTATTTTAAGTAATGTATATGTTAAATAAAATTTATATTAAATTGAATGTTAAAATAAATACCTTATTATTTTAAATTATGTTATATTTAAAATTTATAATAAATTAGAATTTTAACACGTACGATATTCAGAGGAAATATTTATTTTATATAATTATAATTAATAACAAAACTTTACATTATAATATAAGGTTATTTTTTGAATACTATTGATGACTATTTTAAAAGATATAGAATTTTATATAGAAAAATTAAAAAAATATTAAAAGAGATGAGAGATTGAAAAAATCTCTAAAATTACTCATTAAAAAAAGTTAACTGAAACGTTTTCGTTAAATAATCACCCTGAAAACATTTTTACTCAAGATATAATTATTTTAATTTAAATATACACTAATACTTTAGTATATACAATATACATTCTAAATATTTGTTATATAATTAAAATTTATAATCGATATATATATATATATATATATAATATTTAAGTATATAAATGATATTATATTTACGATTTGTATAAATAAGTTTTAAAATATAAATTATAAATTTGGATTTATAATAAATAATTTACACCAACACAAAATAATTTAGATTCTGAATTTGATTTTTCTTTAAAATAAAAGTCACAAAACCTCTTTCAAAAATAGTACTTTTTGCTTTTGGAAACCATTTGATAAAAAATTATTTTTGTACAAAAATACTGTATAAAAGTTTATACAACAACAAGCAGGGAGATAAAATGAAGAGAAAAACAAAATGTGAGAAAAAACGAGTGATGTAAAATGAAGGGAACTAATATTATTTCATACAAGTGAAAAAAAGGCATATTGTACCAGCTGTAAAAGTTACAAAACAGTTATAGGATAGAATAAATTTATTTTTGGTAAATAATAATTTTATTTAAATTAATAAATAAATTATTATCTTACATTAAAAAAGAAAGTGTCATTATTATAATAAATAAAGAGTAAAAATGTTTTAAAATTTTTGTACGAAAAATAATGAATCATCTTTGTATATTGTTATAAATTTATTTTTAAGATATTAAAATTATGATATTTAATTGATATATTTAAAATTTTCTTTTAGAATCATTTAAGTGAGAGTAATAAAAGCATTTTTTTTATTGACAAGAACTGATTATTGAAAATTTTCATGAGAACAATTCTTCCATATGTCAATCACGTCATAATGCTCTACTAGTGAAAAGATAAAAACTGATTCTTATTCTAAGAACCCATTAATAAGAAACACTCGGTGTTTGGGTTTCAACGCAAACGTGAATTTTCACGTTTAGTCGAAACAAAAAAATTTTGCTTCCACGTAAAATTCATCTTCAATGTGGAGAAAGAGTGTAAAATCAAGTTTCAAAATCCAATCCAAACATGCACTCATTGAAGATGGCTTGAGCTTTTAATAATAGAATCTCTTTTGGATACTTAATTTTTTTTTTGGACAGCAAAGATAATTATATTTCTTAGGTACAAGGGGTACCTTAAACCCATATACAGTATACTTAACAAACCTACATAAGTACCTTTCCTTCCTAAGGTAGGTTAATAGGTAATTTACCTTTAAACTAGTATAAATTACCAATTAACCAAGGTTTACACTTTAATATTTATGAAGGAAAATTCCCCCGTAGCTTGCTGCAAACCCACATTACCTGTCTTTTGGATACTTAATTACCTTTTTGTGATTCCCTTAATGTCACTTAGGATTTAATTTTTTTTTCTTCTATTTTTTCTAATAAAAAAAACTTAACTTAGGCCCTTAATTTACTTAATGTGAGTTTTACAATGGTTTTTTATTTTTTATTTTTTACAACAACTCAATTCTTACCAGTTCTTATAGAAAAACCAATTCTACATACCACGTCACTCCACTCCAATAATAATAATAATAATCTTGATTGGTTATTTAATTTAAGAACCTAAATAAGCACCAGAGATGGCCTAAGATTTATTTCTACAACTGAGTCAGCAAAGTCAGGTTTATATGGAATACAAATTAGAAAGAAAGAGACCGGGTTTGGCTCATGACAGTAAAATCAGAACAAGCTAGATAACACTGTTTTTTTTTTTTTTTTTTTTTTTCCCTTAATAAAAAAAGGATTTCACCTTAATTAATTAATAATTTACATAATAAAAGAATACCTATATTATCAAAGTAAAATTTAATTCTGATTTTGGGAACAATATAATTATCAACGCTTAAAAAAATTATATATAAACTTTTATCCAACAAAAAAAACAAAAGAAACGATTATTACATTAGCTGAGCAAGAGTTTTCAATACTATTAACAATCAACTAGGTGATGATTAAGCAACACATTATCAACTACTGATTGAAGACTAATCCCTCTTGTAACTCTTGTAATGTTGCTAATTCAAAAAAATTTCGTCAAAAACAACTAAACCTAGATATAAACTCATTGTCTCTCCAAATCATGATCAACTCCATGATCATCATAGCTAGAGGATTGGATATTTCTAATAGATCTTTTCTCACTAAGAATCCTTCTAAATGGACTCAACTGTGAAACAGAACTATTACTTTTTTGTGACTCACCATTACTATCATCATTACTAATTGAATGTATACTTACGCCATTAAAGGAATGAGTAATAGGACCCTCTCGATCCTCTTGTTTGAGTCGAAGTCTTGGCTTGACCTCGGCTCGACACAAAGGACATGTTGAGTGACAATTCAACCACGTGTCAATGCAATCCATGTGAAAAAAATGGTTACAGTTGGGAAGCAATTTGACCTTTTCTCCCCCTCCTAGGGCACATAAGCACACCACGCAGTTCACCGCCGAACAACCATCATCGTTAGCAGTCGAAGCTTCTAGAGTTTTCGCTCTGACGGTGAAAGTTGGCAACGACGCTATGATAGTAGCGTCAAGACCTATATTATACGGTTCAGCGGTGAAGTTAGCGTGGTCAGGAAGCGCAGTGAGGGTGATGGTGAGGCGGTGGCTGGATCGGGTGCACCTGAGGTAGAGGTAGTGGGCGATGAGGAGTAACAAGAGTGTTGCAAAGAAACTTGTGGATATCAACAATAGGTTTTTGGTGTAGTTGGGATCGTTGAAGTATCTAAAAAATTGTTCATCACTGTCATTGTTATCGGTGATAGCAGCCATGATTTAGTTTCAGAGAAAAAGAGAGAAGAATAGTGTTTCTCTGATGAACGTGCATTTGTTTATTCTGTTGCTAGGTTTTTATGACTTGAAAGAGATAAAGCATAAACACTTGTTAGAGATAACTTATTTCTCTAAGTAAGAAAGATAATAATCTTTATGTTTGAAAAGAAACTAATCTTGTATTCTCTACTATCAACTAGGAGATATTCTTGATTAACATAAGAAAAAGATGAGTATGTTGATTTCTTTTTGTCACGAGTAATGATATTCATTCATCCTAATTTAAGGTGAAAATAAAAGAGATAGAAAAAACAATAAATGAAAAGATAAAACAATAAAAGTGCTAGATGTGATAATAGAAAAAATCATTTTAAAGAAACTAAAATAAAAATAAAAAAGAAAGTGCATGTATGCTTATTATTTTCCTTTACTGAATCTTAATTTCTCTATGTTCATATTCCAAATAATTGTTTTTAAGTATTTTTTCCTTAATAAAAATTAAAGTTTAAGGGTCCAATTAATAGTATTATAAAATAGGATAAAATAAAATATGATATATATGAAAATAAAATAGGATAAAAATATGAAAGATAAAATTGAAAAAAATTAATTTAATTATAAAATGAATAATCCAAATTATATTTTTAAAATAAAAAGCAAGATAAAATTAGAGAGATTAAAATTATAAAATTTTAATAATGTTATAAAACATTAAAAAAGAAAAAAAATTAATAAATAATAGAAATAAAAAATTATTTAAATTACAATATAGAAATTCAAAAATTTAAGACAAAAAGACAAAAATATACTTAAAGAATAATTCAAATTAAAATATGGAAATTCAAATATTTTAAGTGAAAAGACAAAAATATACTTAAAAAATTATTAAAATTAAATTATTTAAATATATAATCATATTATTACAAATAAAATTAGAATATATAAAATAAAAATCAGTTAAGGGTATGATTATCTATTATTTTTTAAACAAAATCAGTTACAAGATGACGTATAACTTTATATTAAATGTGAATTTTATAAATTCAACCGTTAAATTAAAAAAATTTTACTCTTAAATCATATATACAAAATGTTATATTTAATCGAAGATGATTTCTTATAAAACAAAATTGAATCTGTTGGAAAATTTATATTTTCGATGAGAAAATTTTTGTAGGAAAAGTTATATTATTGATGAAATATTTCAGACAAATTTATATTTGTCGAAAATGTAAGAACTGGTTTTAAATTTGATATGAAAATATTATGATATTATTATATAAGATTTTAAGTTAGTATTTTATAAATGGTTGATAATTAAAAAATAAAACAAGGATAAATACATTTTTTGAATTTTATATGTTTGATTTAAGATAACTTATAAAATAACTCTTGGTAAAGTTATTCCGCTCAGTAACTCATGGCGTGTGTTGAATTTTATCGATCCAATTAATTGTTAAATTAAAAGTTATTAAATTTTACTAATAATTAATATAAAAAATTAATTAGTTTTGGAATAAATTATTTGTGAATTAATAATATAATTGAAACATTAATTATTTTAAATTATTTAACTAAAATCTTATTGAAAATTTACTATATGATCTTAATATTTTTGTATAATTAATGTCTGGTTTTAAATTTGATATGAGAATATTATATATAATTAGATAAGATTTTAAGTTAGTATTTTATTAATAGTTGATAATTAGAAGAAAAAAAAACAACAAGGATAAATACATTTTTTGAATTTTATTTGTTTGATTTAAGGTAAATAAATATATTAAATTAATTAATAATTTATTTAAAATATTAAAATTTAATTTATAAGTATGTATTAAATAAATATTTATAATTTTTTAAATTATATTATCATTATAAATTATAAAATTAAATAATTTAAATTATAATTTTAAATAAAAATAAGTAGATGTTAATTATAAAAGTAAGTACATATAAATAAATAATAATTAAATATATTATTATTATTAATTATTATTATTTGTAATATAAAATTATTATATATTATTATTATAGTACAAATATGAGATTGTATATTTGAGGATGACTTAAATGAATTAATTTGTACAAGTTATACTGACAACATACATATACATTTCGGTAGCTGACTCATCAGAACTTCACAGTTAAGCGTGCTTGACCTGGAGTAGTACAGGGATGGGTGACCTTCTAGGAAGTTTCCAAAATATTGCACAAGTAAGGATAAAACACGCTAAAAGGGTGAAATTGAATCCTTGAGAGGCTAAATATGAGGGTTGTTACATTAATAAATTTATTAAAATTAAAAAAAAATTATAATTTTCGACGAAAAATCCCTTTCAGGGTAATTTCCCACGGATATATCCGTGGGTAATTACCCACGGATAAATCCGTGGGAAAATCCGTCGGAAAGTTACCCACGGATAAAAATCCGTCGATAAATATTTCAGACGAGCAATTTACCGACGGATTAGTGTCCGTCGGTAATCCGTGAGAAATGCACTATTACCCACGGATTTTTGGCATTTCCCACAGGTTTTGGCCGTTTGTAATAGAAAATTTTCTTGTAGTGAATATGACTATTGTAGCAACGTTCATATTTCTTCATATGTTGCTTCGTCTATCTTCCTAACTGATCTTATAGAGTACTGTTGATGCATTTAATGTGAGCATTAAAGGCTTATCAAAATGCATGTACCTCTTATCTAATCCATACAGTTACTTATCATCATTTCCTTCAACTTTTTAGTGCAATAGAGAGTGTCAGCACAAAGCAGTTGGGACTGGTGCAAAGTAGTCCTTTTCAGTCTCTTTTCTGTGATATATGGGATTATGCCTTTTGGCTTTTCATGGCGTTTGTGTCTTTTTTCTCATTAATGCTCTTCGAGACTTTCAAAGCTCTTCAGACTGTATGTTTTTATCTAATTTCTTTCATCTTATCAATGATATGTATTATCTTTACATTTCGTTTGATATGTTTTATCTTTGAAGAATGCTGACTATTGTTTAAATAAAATTTTCTGTTTGTCAACATTAAAACTTAAGGGATAGACCATTCTTTTAAAGATAAGATTTTTTATTTAATAGGTACTTTTGCATTATTATCACATTAATTGCCATTGGTTTGTTTGATCCCGAAGACTAACTTGTTGGAGTGCCTTTTGCAGGTATCCCCTTTCTCTCACTCGAACAGGTATATCCGAAGACTATCAAATGCATTACAAAGGATATAGGTAAGGATCATAGGGATGAGGACAAAAAAAAAAGGAAGATAAAAGTGACAAAATTATCGATATTCCCTCATGTAGGCACACCTATATTGTAAATTAATAGATGGATTAATGATGTTATGTTGTAAGTTGTATGTTGTATAGTTGTTATGCTACAATTGAAGTTGTGAAGCTGAGGTTGATGTTGGTTTAGTTGTTAAGTTATTTAGTTATTTAAAGTTAAAAGTTGTAAAGTTGTATGTTGTATAAAATGGTAAAGTTGTGGACATGTGGTTGAGATACATGTCTAAGTTGATATGCATATATGTTAAAGGTGGATTAGGTCATATATATATATATATATATAAATATATATATATATATTAAGTTGCTTCCTTCTAAGGTCTATGTGGTTTTGGTATGGAAGTAGCCAAACCATATCTTAGTTGAATGACTTATTGAGTAAAGTATGAAGTTGAGGGTTAAAATCCCTAACCTAATATTGGAAGGTTATGGTATTTGAAGGGTAGTTGATTGACTAATCCCATAGGTGGTTGAGCATGTTGTAATTAAGCTGTGAGCTGTGCTATTGTCGATTTATGATTTTGTTGTTTTAGTTGTATTGTTGTATGTTATTTTTTTTTCCGTAAGCTTACCCTTCTTTTCCTTGTGGTTGGGACTATGATGAACATACTTAGTATGCGAGTAGGACATAATTAGGTGATTAGCTATCGAGATGATGGTTTTTTTGCATGAATTCTGGTGGAGTCATATTTTGGGATTCATAAACTAACTGTATAGAAGACATTTTGTAGTTGACTAGTTGTGATATATATAGTATATGTATTGGATTTTATATGTTGTATATATTCTATACATTTTACTTTATGCATGCTTTCGTTTCTATTTCACGTTAATTTTTTGGTAGTAAGTTTGATGACCTGTCGGATTATTACAAGATTTCACCATGGTAAAATTGACTTTAAAAATATATATATTAATAAGTTAAGATTTTTAAATTGAATTTTATAAAAATAGATATTAATCAATTTTAAAATATTTAATAATTTTAAAAATTAATATTAGATGATATTTAAATATTTTAAAAATATTTTTGAATATTCAAATTTAGAAACAAGAAGAGATAAGATAAAGGATACAAGTGAAATAAGAAAAGAATTGAAGAATTTCAAGTTCTTATTTTTTTTTGGGAGAATTTGAAATTCTACCATTTTAAGGAATTTAACAAATGTTTGGATTAATTTTTTTTTTTTGTAAATTTTCCATTCAAACAAGTATTTCACCTCAAAAAAATTGAAACTCTCCTAACAAATGAATTATTTCATTTAAAATCAAAGTTTGGATAAGAAAATTTAATTTACATCATAAAAAAAAGTCAATTTTTAAATATTTAATAATTTTAAAAAATTATTACACAATATTTAATATTTCTTAAAAAATTTATTTTTATTATTTAATTTTTTTTAAGTTGATGCATTATTATTATTATTATTATTATTATTATTATTATTATTATTCAAATTTCAAGTTTATTTTTTGTACTATCACATGGTTTTCTACCTATTAGGTTAAAGACTTATCTACCTCATGATATTATAACTACCACTGTTTGAAAGATTTTTGGTTAAAACCCTTATTTGGTCCCTTATGATATTTTTTTGTTTCAATTTAGTCTCACTTTAATTTTTAGTTTCAATTTGGTCCCCAATAATTTAAATTATTGCAATTTGTGACTTCAGTCCAAATGATTTAAACAGAGTTAACTGTTGGCCACGTGGATGCCATGTGGATGCACGTAGGTAGACGCCAAATTTCATGAATACACCTGGAACCAAAACGTCCCATTCTGCATGCACATTGTAGACCCCTAAAATTGTCCGGGTCAGAAATAAAGCTAGAAGGCTCTCAAAGACTGAAGGAAGATCAGCCAGAAGGACTCCTGGAAGGCCCTAGGAGGGTTCTCTGTAGGTCTAGAGGTCTTAGGATAGCAAAAATAAGAAAAGTGGGAGGAATGAAGCTCAATACGACCTCCCAGAGGTTCACTACGGCCGTATTGAGTATTTTGAACTGCAATACGGCCGCGGCGAACTCAGTACGCCCGTATTGAAGTCTTTGAACTTCAATACGGCCGTACTGAATTCAATACGGCCGTATTGAAGTTCAAAAACTTCAATACGCCCGTATTGACCCCAGGGGCCGTACTGCGCCTCATTCCTATAAATATGACGTCAATTTGACGTCATTGGACACTTTTACACACAGTTTTGACTCCCTCCTTGAGTATTCTGGGGTTTTTGAGCAGTGTTCTGCCCTAGAAATCTCTCTGGGAGTCGATCCGACGAAGTTCTGGAATTCCGAGCATTTAGCTTGGAGATTCGAACTTAGTCGAAGGGAAATCCTCCGGATTTCCATAGTTAAAATTTTATAGGAGGGAGCGAGCGGTCTTGTAGAGGGAGGGAACGCCAAAACGCTTCCCAATTTCTGTCAAGATATATAAGAAAGCACGCTTCAAAGGTTTATCTCTTTAAAGTCCCTTCTTTTACTGCTTTCTGTGTGTATATATTTAAACTGTCATCATGTAGATAGTTAATTTATAATTGCTTAGAATAAATAGGGGTAATTTAGTAATTTTGCACTATTATTTTTAAATAATCTATCATAGGGAACCCGAAAGGGGCGCTGTGGGGTGCTAACACCTTCCCCACGCGTAACCGACTCCCTTACCCGACTCTGGTTGTCATGGCCGAAGTCGATTTTTGAATCGATTGCCTTAAACTTCTTTTTCCAATGTTTTAAGTAAAACATTGGTGGCGACTCCACGAACCCTTCCTTTTTATGAAAACCACTAATCCATGGAGGGTCCCGCTTGGGATTAATATGGATTGGTGAGCCTTTTAATAAAATTGCTCGTTTGACAAGGTCTCAGTTTGAGAATAAGTCATTCTAGCAATCCATATTTTTAAACAAATAAAAGAGTCCAACCATCCATCGCGAATGCCGAAAGCCCGTTTCGGGCCGGTGGCGACAGATGGCGACTCCGCTGGGGAAGCTTCGAGAGTCAGTCCCATTTAGTGACAGATTGTTTTTAACAAATAATAGTTAAAAATTACTTCGTTACCCCTTGCTTGTATGATAACATGATTTATTATATGGCTTTAAAATAACTGTTGTATGTTTAAATTCCGCAATTGTTTGAAATACAAACTGTACACAAACCTTTGCACACAACAGTTCCCTCTATACCCGGGGGCATGAGTGATTAACCATAGGGAGTGGATGTTAGTACGGCCGGTTGTCGAATGGGTCTATAGGTGCCCGTAGACCGTTGTCGGAAAGCATCACTCAAGGTGATAACCATGAACTCGAGTCCGACAGTGCGTTGGAGCTTTCCATCGGCTTACGACGAGAGGAATTGGGTCCCTATAATGGGGGCACCTTGGGGGCCTCAGACCGGTGAGAACAATTAGATCCACCTTGAATATGCACTTTTCTGCAGGATACCCCTACCTCGTGATTCGCTCGTGACTGTTCGTGGATGAGTGAATTGTTTGTGCATTGTTTATGTGAAATTGTTTGAGCATACATTGCATTTCTTTAAACATACAACATTCCTATTCTTTTAAAATAAAAATAAATAGGAATAAGAATCTTTCATTGCATGGTGTTAACATCTACCTTCATCACATTCATGTAGGTAGTTTCCCTTTTCACCCAAAAAAATACAAAAAACAAAATACCCAAAAAAAGGAAAAAAGGGTTATTTATCCAAACCAAGCAATATCATGCATCATCTTAGGGACATCCTAAAAACATGATAATGCTTAGTTGAATAAACACAATGCATGCATATTCATCGTCATCATCTCATATCATGCATATAGATCATGGAGGGATCTAGGAGTCATTCATTTCATACATCCCTCCTAGTAATTCATTAATAAACATTAATAAAAAGAAAGAAATAATCGATGCGTATGTTCAAGATGGATCGCACGCCATTTGTTATTAAGTGTAAGCCAACAACCGCGCCAAGCGAGCGCACATCAACTCCGTTGTTGGTAATCAAGACGAATAAAGGGGAAGGTCCGACACCGTTAAGGATCATCGCTCCAAGGCCTTTTCCCTACGAATCAAATAAGGCTGTGCCATGGATATACGACATCCACCTTTCTGCCGACAGCGACATCTCTAACATCGCTGGACTTGGGGGCATGACTAGGAGTGGCAGGATCTACACTCCCGATGATCTTCATGATAAAGCTCCCAAGAATAAAGAAAAAGAAGAAAAGAAAACCGAGGAAAAAGAATCCGAGGAGGAGACAGACGAGCTGTTAAAGTTTATCCGACAGAGCGAGTACTCCATCGTGGATCAACTTCATAGGACGCCAGCAAAGATTACGCTGTTGTCGTTGATCCTAAGCTCTGAACCGCATCGGCAAGCTCTGTCGAAAGTCTTGAACGAGGCATATGTGTCGCATACCATCTCCCAAGACAAGTTTGAGGGGATTGTTAGTCACATCACGGCTAGTGATCACCTCACCTTCACCGATGAAGAAATCCCCGCTGGGGGACCGAATCATAACAAGCCCTTGCACATCTCTGTAAAGTGCAAGGAGTATCACATCGCAAAGGTCTTGGTGGATAATGGATCTTCCTTGAACGTAATGCCAAAGAGAACGTTCGACCAAATGACAATCAAGGGAGTCCAAATGCGCCCGAGCAACATGATCGTTCGAGCTTTCGACGGCTCTAAAAGAGAAGTGGTGGGAGAAATCAGTCTTCCAATCCAAATTGGGCCCACTATCTTTAATGTCGAATTCCAAGTAATGGATATTGCTCCTGCATACAGCTGTCTCCTCGGCCGACCTTGGATTCATGATGCGAAAGCTGTACCCTCTACGCTCCACCAGAAAATCAAGTTCATAGTGGGTGACAAACTGGTGACCGTACAAGCTGAAGATGACATACTCATCAGCAAGCCATCCACCATACCTTATGTGGATGCAGTAGAGGAAGCTTTAGAAACCGCCTTCCAAGCATTGGAGATTGCCAATGTTGAGACATTTCCCCGAGAAATGAAGAAGGTAGCCCATATGCTCACCAAGAATGGATACTTGCCGGGACAAGGACTTGGCAAGGACTCCCAAGGAATTCCGGAGCTACCCATCATCAAGGATAATCCGGGGAAACAAGGGTTAGGATACAACCCTGTTAAAGATCAAAGAACGAAGAGGAATCAAGATCCTTCTCGACGTTCTTTAAGCCAGATCTTTAGGAAGGCCGGTTCACAAGCATCAAGGCCGGTCGTCGTCGTCAAGTGTTTTTCTCCTTCCGATAGGGATGTATAGACCTGATGACTATTAGAGATTACTCCTCGGGGACAGCCCGACCCCCGAGCCTCGATAGGGCACATGTTTCCACTATGATTATAATAAAATCATTCATTATTATTTCTTATTGCTTCTTTTCTCGCTTGCAATAAAATTCTAGACCGCGTTATTTAACCCTGTTTGAATAAACATGAATGAGGTTAAAATCGTCTTAAAAAAATAAACCCACATCATTTTGCGTGGAAGTGTGCACGACAACTTGGAGCACCTTTTCTTGGCTTCAATAAGTGCCATCATGGATAAAAAGAAATCCTAAAAAATATAAAAAAAAAACTCGGCAGGAAACCCAAAAAGGGGGCTGCGCAAAATAAGAGCAAAAGACCCGCTAGGAATCCCACAAAAGGGTGACCTAGGCAAAAATTAGGGTTACAAAATAATAAACAAAAAGAAAAAGCCCGCTAAGACACCACAAATGGGTGTTTTAGGCAAAAGTAAGGGCCATCAAAAAGAAAAAGAATAATAATAAATCCATGATGGTACCATCAATCGAATTCAACAAGGGGGCTCAAGAAAAGCTATCCAAGTTGTCAAAGCACAATCATTAATAACAAAGATGTGCTTAACTTCATAAGTGTTTAATCAAACTAACCTAAACACTTGAGCCTACCATTGGCCAGCCATTCTTTCAAAATCCATTTTTCGAAAATAAAATAATCCCCTCTAAAACACAAACTTTTGAAAACATATATCCTTTCCTTCTCTTCTCCCTTGTCCCAAAGATTTTTGAATAATCTAAGTGGAAACATGGAGATATAGTGGTCAATAGGAGGGTTGACACTGTCGCCACCGGCCCAAACGGGCCTCGGCGGTCGCGAAGACGGTCGAGCTCGCTTTTATTTTAGTTTTGAAAATGTATTGGATTATTAGAACGACTTGTTCTCAAACTGAGACCTTGTCGATCTTATCCAATTTATTTATTAAAAGTCTCACCAATCCATATTAATCCCAAGCGGGACCCTCCATGGATTAGTGGTTTTCGAAAAAGGAGGGTTCGTGGAGTCGCCACCAATGTTTTACTCAAAACATTGGAAAAAGGGATAAGGCAATTGATTTTATAAATCAACTTTGGCCATTACAACCAGAGTCGGGTAAGGGAGTCGGTTACACGTGGGGAAGGTGTTAGCACCCCACAGCGCCCCTTTCGGGTTCCCTATGACAGATTATTTCTAAAATAATAGCGTAAAATTACTAAATTACCCCTATTTATTATAAGCGATTATAAATTAACTATCTACATGATGACAGTTTAAATATGCACACAGAAAGCAGTAAAAAGAAGGATTTAAGAAGAAACCTCTTGAAGCGTGCTTTTATATATTGAGTAAAACTGGAAAGCTTTTTGGCGTTCCCTCGCTCTACAAGCTCGCTCGCTCTCTCCTATAAAATTTTGACTATGGAAATCCGGAGGATTTCCCTTCGACTAGGTTCGAATCTCCAAGCTAAGTGCTCGGAATTCCAGAACTTCGTCGGATCGACTCCCAGAGAGATTTCTAGGGCAGAACACTGCTCAAAAACCCCAGAATACTCAAGGAGGGAGTCAAAACTGAGTGTGAAAGTGTGAAATGACGTCCAATTGACGTCATATTTATAGGGAACAGGCCCAATACGGGCCCTGGAGCCAATACGGCCGTATTGAAATTTTTGAACTTCAATACGGCCGTATTGAGTACAATACGGCCGTATTGAAATTCAGAAATTTCAATACGGCCGTATTGAGTTCACTGCGGCTGTATTGAAGCTTCAATACGGCCGTATTGATTTCAGTACGGCCGTATTGAAGTTTCAGAAACTTCAATACGCCGTATTGAGTTCACTGCGGCCGTATTGAAGCTTCAATACGGCCGTATTAAGTTCAGTACGGCCGTATTGGGCTTCATTCCCTCCACTTCCTTATTTTGAGCTATTCTAAGACCTCTAGACCTACAGAGAACCCTCATAGGGCCTTCCAGGAGTCCTTCTGGCTGATCTTCCTTCAGTCTTCGAGAGTCTTCAAGCTTTATTTCCGACCCGGACAATTTTAGGGGTCTACAGCTGCCCCCCCTTTACTTAGTCAAACGGTCTTTTGGTGTACCGGCTGACAAGTAAAGGAGTTGACCCAATTGTCCGGGTGATGTGCCAACCTTCTGACTTGTAGCGTCTTCCGGTGGAAAATTGTTGAGTAGCCTCTCCAGGTTGAGTATTAGTCGTCGCCTCTCCAGGCTCATGCATACCTCGGTGCTCTCGACAACTGGGTAGCTGAGTACTGCCTCTCCAGGCCTGTGCATACCTCGGTGCTCTCGACAACTGGGTAGCTGAGTATTGCCTCTCCAGGCTTGTGCATACCTCGGTGCTCTCGAAAACTGGGTAGCTGAGTATTGCCTCTCAGGCTTGTGCATACCTCGGTGCTCTCGACAACTGGGTAGCTGAGTATTGCCTCTCAGGCTTGTGCATACCTCGGTGCTCTCGACAACTGGGTAGCAGAGTATTGCCTCTCAGGCTTGTGTATACCTCGGTGCTCTCGACAACTGGGTAGCTGGGTATTGCCTCTCAGGCTTGTGCATACCTCGGTGCTCTCGACAACTGGGTAGCTGAGTATTGCCTCTCCAGGCTTGTGCATACCTCGGTGCTCTCGACAACTGGGCAGCTGAGTATTGCCTCTCCAGGCTGGTGCATACCTCGGTGCTCTCGACAACTGGGCAGCTGAGTATTGCCTCTCCAGGCTGGTGCATACCTCGGTGCTCTCGACAACTGGGCAGCTGGGTATTGCCTTTTAGGCTTTGATATGATTTTGTCTCCACAGTCCACGATGCTGCTTCGACGGTTTTTCTGATTTTGTGCCACTGAGGGCTGGATAACGCAGGGATCCGTCTAGGGGATGTGCAGTCATTCATAGGTTCCTGTGTCCCAACTTGCATTGCATTGTTGGTACCCATGGGGAATTTCTGTTTCCTTGGGGTGTAGACACAGATGCTCTTCTTGAATTGAGCGATGCCTTATGTTTGGCTGACGTCCTTTGACGTAGGTGGAGTATCCCGGTTATCCTTATGCGGGTGACTCTTTTTGTTCTTCTGGTTTTGTCGCCTCTGTGTAGGCTGTTATCCGCTGGGGGATTTTGTCATTGATTGTGATTAGCCTCTTCTGTTAGGCAGATCATCTTGACGCTTGATGTTTGGCTAAAAGCCGGATTCCGCTTGGGGAATATTTATTGATATTTTTGATTTTTTTCCTTTTTTGAAAGAGTGCCTCTGAGTAGGCGAATTATCTTGATGTTCAGTGTTCGGCTGAGTGTCGGATTCCTCTTGGGGAATGGTTATTGATCTTTTTGTGATTTTTCTTGAAGGGGTGCCTCTAAGTAGGCGACTGGGGATTTAGGGATCTTATGTATCCCAGAGTATTATTTAGGAAGCCTCTGCAGGCTTAGCCTCACTCAACGCTTGAGCTGGAGAGCTATCTTCACTGAGGAAGTTTAAGTCCTTTGACTTGGATATTCTGCTTGGGAGATCGTACTTCCATTGGGGATTTTGACGATCTTGCTTTGATAGCTCTCGCTGGGAAATTTGGCCCGTGAGCTTGAGTTGAGGTTTCTCTGGGGAGTATTATTTCTGCGAGCCTCTCCAGGCTCATTTATTCTGAGAGAGTATTATTTCTGCAAGCCTCTCCAGGCTTTAGTTATGATGAAAGAGTATTATTTCGGCGAGCCTCTCCAGGCTCAATTATTCTGAAGGAGTATTATTTCGGCAAGCCTCTCCAGGCTCAATTATTCTGCGGGAGTATTATTTAGGCAAGCCTCTCCAGGCTCAATTATTTTGCGGGAGTATTATTTCGGCGAGCCTCTCCAGGCTCAATTATTCTGTACGAGTATTTTTTCGGCAAGCCTCTCCAAGCTCAGTTATTCTGTATGATTTGTTGGATTTTCTGTATTTTGCCCTTTTTTTCGATTTTGGCTTTTTCTATGTTTTTGCCTTTTTTTTGTTGATTTTGGCTTTTTCTGTGTTTTTGCCTTTTTTGTTGAGTTCGGCTTTTTCTGTATTTTTGTTGATTTCTGTATTTTTGCCTTTTTTGTTGGTTTTGGCTTTTTCTGTATAGAAATGTCTCAGTTATTCTGAGAGAGTATTATTTCGGCGAGCCTCTCCAGGCTCAGTTATTTTGAGAGAGTATTATTTCGGCGAGCCTCTCCAGGCTCAGTTATTCTGAGAGTATTCTTTCGGCAAGCCTCTCCAGGCTCAGTTATTCTGTATGACGCTGTCGATTTTCTGAATCTTTGCATTTTGTTTGCTGCTGTCATACACAAGCAATTTTCTATTTTTCTATTTTATGCGGTTGCCTCATGATAAGGTTTTTGAATGTGCAACTAATGTGTGTGTGATGCACAAATGCAATACAATTTTTTTTTATTTTTGTTCATTTATTTAGAAAAGTGAGTGGCTCTCCCTATCCTCTTCTTCTTGGAGGACTTTCTGTCATTGACGCGAGGGAGTATTTTTGTGAGCCTTTATGCAGGAGATTATGGATTTTATAGGAACCCCTCCAATTTTCTTTATTTGACCGATTATTAAAAGAGTTTCGTACAATTTTTGAAACATCAATTTAGAGGCATAATCACATGGTCAAGAGAGAAAAGAAACAAATGGATATTTTATTTGATATTCAAAAGTTTTTTTTTTTTTTTTTTTTTACAGAAAGATATACAGAAGGAAATTTCTGAAGAATGGCTGGTCAGGGTAGGCTATATACATTGGGCTTAACAATTATATCTGTAATTGTTGCTCTTTACGTTCCCCTAATTGCTTCGGCCTGAGCCAGGAGTGTAGATGCTGCAAGACGCTTGCTTCTAGAAGATAATCACTTGAACCGCCTTTCGGTTTTCGATTCAAGCGATCGTTGCTTGCTTTGCTTTTACATCTTATTCTTTTGCCCCTAACTTTTGCCTAGGACGTATCCTAGCGGGGATAATTTTGCCGTTGTTTTGCCTAGTACCCTTGTACTGGCGGGCTTTTTATTTTGCCCTAACTTTTGCCTAGGACGCCTTTTTTTTGGGTTTTCATCCTAGCAGGCCTATGCAAGCAACGTCTTCAAGCATAGTACTTCTTTACCACGTCAATGTTGACTGGGTATCGAAGTTCTTCTCCGTCCATGTTTGTGAGAATCAATGCTTCTCCTGAGAAGGCTCGTTTTACCACGTATGGTCCTCCGTGATTTGGGACACACTTTCCGATTTTGCCCTTTTTGAGTTGGTAGTAATTTCTTCATTACCAACTCTCCCTCATGGTAGACTCGAGGGTGGACTTTCTTGTCAAAAGCCTTTTTGATCTTCCTCTGATAGGCTTGACCATGGCATATGGCGTTCAGCCGTTTCTTTTTGATAGGGTTCAACCGGTCATGTCGGCTTTGAACCCTTTCTGCCTCGGAAAGTTTTGTTTTCACGATTACCCTTAGAGAAGGTATCTCGACTTCGACGAGTAAAACTGCCTTCATCTCATAGATGAGGGAGAATGGAGTAGCTCCTGCAGACGTGCGTACTGAAGTCCTATAGCCATGAAGAGCGAAGGGTAACATCTCATGCCAGTCTTTAAATGAGACAACCATCTTTTGCACTATTTTCTTGATGCTCTTATTGGTTGCCTCGACTATCCCATTCATCTTTGGCCGATATGGGGAAGAGTTGTGTTGGATCTTTGAATTCTTGGCACAGTTCTTCCACCATTTGGTTGTTCAGATTAGATCCATTATCAGTGATGATTTATTTCTCCATGCTTCCACTAGATTATTCTAAAATCGTTGGGACAAGAGAGAAAAGAAGGAAAGGGTATATTTTTCAAAAGTTTGTGTTTTAGAGGGGATTATTTTTCAAAAATGGTTTTTGTAAGAATGGATGGTCAAGGTAGGCTTATGTGTTTAGGCTTGTTTGATTAAACACTTATGAGGTTAAGCACATCTTTGTTATTAATGATTGTGCTTTGACAACTTGGATAGCTTTTCTTGAGCCCCTTGTTGAATTCAATTGATGGTACCATCATGAATTTATTTTGTTTTTTGATTGTCCTTATTTTTGCCTAAAACACCCTTTTGTGGCGTTTTAGCGGACCTTTGTTTTTGTTTATTTTTGTAACCCTAACTTTTGCCTAGGTCACCCTTTCGTGGGATTCCTAGCGGGTCTTTTGCTCTTATTTTTGTGCAGCCCCCTTTTTGGGTTTCCTGCCGAGCTTTTTGTTTTTTAAAGGATTTTTATCCTGAATGGATTTCTTTTTATCCATGACGGCACTTATTGAGGCCAAGGAAAGGTGCTCCAAGTTGTCGTGCACACTTCCACACAAAATGATGTGGGTTTATTATTATTAAGATGATTTTAACCTTATTCATGTTTATTCAAACAGGGTTAAAAATGATGCGGTTTAGAATTTTATTATAAGCAAGAAAAGAAGCAATGAAGAATGATTTTATTATAATCATAGTGGAAACATGTGTCCTTATTTCATCACCGATATGGGTCCCAATATTGACCTTTTTTATCTTTCGGCCCTGCCCCAAATTCACGGTCTCCAATTCCTCTTGACATGGTTGGAGTAGACGAGTTTCTTGATCTAGCAATCCTTGCAGATCCGGAGAGATGGTCTCCTCATCACTGTCCAACTCAACCCGTTTATCCTCAACTTTCGGATCCCGGTCAGAGCGAACAATTACAGACATAATTATTTTATTGGTTCTGTTTAGGTTTAGAATTATTAATGTTAATGAGGAAAGAGAGAAAAGAACAAAAGAGAGAGTAATGTATGAAAAATGCCTCTTTATTGATATATGTATGTAAAACTGTACAAAACCCTTATTTACATGAAAAGGTCCTCATGATCTCGGGTACTGATCATGAGTCCCTAAAAGAAAAAAAAAAGTGGAGGGGCCCTATCATGGCTTGTTATTCTCTCTAATCCTGCTTTGGCCGAGGATTCTTGCTCACGTCGGGCGCTATCGAATCAAAAGTGATCCACCCGGCATCAATAAGGTCTTGGACCTTATATTTGAGAGCTCTGCAGTTCTCCGTTGAATGCCCCGATGCCCCCGAATGGTATAAACATTTGTCTTGTGGTTTGTACCAACTGGGATGAGGTGGATCAATCTTCTTTAGTGGAACGTAAGCTAGAAGACGTGCTTCCACTAGCTTCGGCAGGATGTCGCTATATGTGGTCGGAAGTTTATCAAACTTCTTCACAGGTTTGAATTGCGATCTTCCTGACTTCGAAGTGGAAGAAGACGAAGAGATGGTTATGGCACTGACTTCTCTCTCCTTCTTCTTCCCAAAGGTCTTCTTAGCTTTAAATGATTGGGAAGGTTTAGCTAGCTTCCCGCTTTTCAGCTCTTGTTCCACTCTTCCTCCAACATGATGGGACTCATGGTCACTGTGCTCAGCCCCTTGTATGTTGTGGTGACGCATGAGTTCCATCATTTGCGCCATTTGCTCTTTGAGCTGTGAGAGCTCGGCTGTAAGCTCCTTATTTCGTTCCTCCAACGCGTCCATTTTCTTGTTGAGCTGAGAGAGCTCGGTTGTGAGCTTCTTATTTTGCTCCCCCAGCGCTTCCATTTTCTTGATTTTCTGCGCGCGCGTGAGGACAGAAAGATGACCAGCCACTTTCTAAAATGAATGTTTATTCTAATTAGCTTATTTATGATATGAATACACTCTTGATGTGAGCTTGATAACCCTCCATTTTTAAGGCGCTGCCTTTTTAAAACAGAGTGTTACCACCCTCCTTGACTTATGATCTCTCCTCAACGGAGAATCTCGATAATTATGGGTCTCTTTTACTCATGTCAAGAGGTATTGGTGAACCTAGAATGCATGATTTATGAGGATGCATGATATCTTTATTGATAATGATGCACATGCTCCTCACTTTTATTATATTTTCACACATGGTCTTTCCTCTTATGTCATGTTTTTTTTATGCATGGGGATTATTCTTTAGACCTTATCACGAGGTTATTTATTAATGCACAAACAATTGCACATAAGCATTTACACAAACAATTCACTCATCCACGAACAGTCACGAGCGAATCACGAGGTAGGGGTCTCCTGCAGAAAAGTGCATATTCAAGGAGGATCTAACTGTTCTCACTTGGTCAAAGGCCCCCAAGGTGCCCCCATTATAGGGACCCAATTCCTCTCGTCGTAAGTCGATGGAAAGCTCCAACGCACTGTCGGACTCAAGTTCATGGTTATCACCTTGAGTGATGTTTTTCCGACAACGGTCTCGTAGGCTCCTATAGACCCATTCAACCGGCCGTACTAACATCCACTCCCTATGGATTACCACTCATGCCCCCGGGTATAGAGGGAACTGTTGTGTGCAAAGGTTTGTGTGCAATTTATTTCAAACAATTGCGGAAATTTAAACAAACAACAGTTATTTAAAGCCAAATATATAAAGCATGTTATCATACAAGCAAAGGGTAATGAAGTAATTTTAACTATTATTTGTTAAAAATAATCTGTCACTAAATGGGACTGACTCTCGAGGCTTCCCCAGTGGAGTCGCCATCTGTCGCCACCGGCCCAAACGGGCCTCGGCGGTCGCGAAGACGGTCGAGCTCGCTTTTATTTTAGTTTTGAAAATGTATTGGATTATTAGAACGACTTGTTCTCAAACTGAGACCTTGTCGATCTTATCCAATTTATTTATTAAAAGTCTCACCAATCCATATTAATCCCAAGCGGGACCCTCCATGGATTAGTGGTTTTCGAAAAAGGAGGGTTCGTGGAGTCGCCACCAATGTTTTACTCAAAACATTGGAAAAAGGGATAAGGCAATTGATTTTATAAATCAACTTTGGCCATTACAACCAGAGTCGGGTAAGGGAGTCGGTTACACGTGGGGAAGGTGTTAGCACCCCACAGCGCCCCTTTCGGGTTCCCTATGACAGATTATTTCTAAAATAATAGCGTAAAATTACTAAATTACCCCTATTTATTATAAGCGATTATAAATTAACTATCTACATGATGACAGTTTAAATATGCACACAGAAAGCAGTAAAAAGAAGGATTTAAGAAGAAACCTCTTGAAGCGTGCTTTTATATATTGAGTAAAACTGGGAAGCTTTTTGGCATTCCCTCGCTCTACAAGCTCGCTCGGTCTCTCCTATAAAATTTTGACTATGGAAATCCGGAGGATTTCCCTTCGACTAGGTTCGAATCTCCAAGCTAAGTGCTCGGAATTCCAGAACTTCGTCGGATCGACTCCCAGAGAGATTTCTAGGGCAGAACACTGCTCAAAAACCCCAGAATACTCAAGGAGGGAGTCAAAACTGAGTGTGAAAGTGTGAAATGACGTCCAATTGACGTCATATTTATAGGGAACAGGCCCAATACGGGCCCTGGAGCCAATACGGCCGTATTGAAATTTTTGAACTTCAATACGGCCGTATTGAGTACAATACGGCCGTATTGAAATTCAGAAATTTCAATACGGCCGTATTGAGTTCACTGCGGCTGTATTGAAGCTTCAATACGGCCGTATTGATTTCAGTACGGCCGTATTGAAGTTTCAGAAACTTCAATACGCCGTATTGAGTTCACTGCGGCCGTATTGAAGCTTCAATACGGCCGTATTAAGTTCAGTACGGCCGTATTGGGCTTCATTCCCTCCACTTCCTTATTTTGAGCTATTCTAAGACCTCTAGACCTACAGAGAACCCTCCTAGGGCCTTCCAGGAGTCCTTCTGGCTGATCTTCCTTCAGTCTTCGAGAGTCTTCAAGCTTTATTTCCGACCCGGACAATTTTAGGGGTCTACAGACACATCTTCTAAAGGAAGGGAGAATCATTTGGTTGATGACACCAAAAATCAAATACGCATCATTCCTCGGTTACAGAAATCGGCAAAGCACAGTCTGTCTGGAGGAATGGCAAGATCCAAACAAAGAACGCATCGATTAATTCTTTTGAAAAACTGAATCAAATAGAATTAGGTGCATCTCATTTGCATACATGCATACAGATGATAGGTGTACTAGAAGATCACTTATTCTCTGTTTATATTTAAAAAAAAAAAAAAAAAAATCAATCAATCAAAAATCAAAAATCAAAAATCAAAAATAAAAAATCAGAAAAATCCAATACGCCCGTATTGGTATTAATACGGTCGTATTGGAGTTAACGTTAAGTACAACGTTTCAACTTCAATACGGGCGTATTAAAATCCAGTACGCCCGTACTGAACCCCAATACGGTCGTATTGAATCCAATACGGTCCATATTGATTGTAAACTTTGTACATCAATAGAAAGGCCAATACGGCCGTATTGAATCCAATACGGGCCGTATTGGCGGAATTTTGCCTATAAATAAGACCTCCCCTCCCTCATTTTGCATACCTTTCTTCATTCTCCACATTCCTTGCTTGTGAGTGCATTCCTACAAAGATTATCAGAAATGGCAGAATCTTCTCGCAAAAGGCAGAGAGCCCCGGCCAGACGTGTAATGACAGATCGACACCGGGACCGGCTACAGCTTATAGAGACGTTCACCATCGAGCCGTCAAGGGTGCTCGACTTTGAGCTTCTCCGAGCAGTGGGCTTGGAGAATGATGTCAGGAGCTACTTCGACGCCATAGGATGGGGATTTCTCCTTAATCCACCATCCCAGCTATATTTGACGGCCACGAAAGAGTTCTTGGCTACAGTCGGCGTCACGGAGTCGACTAACAGCTATGGGGAGGATGTTTGCGCGGTGGATTTCTGGATGAATGAAGGATACCGCTCGCTGACGTTGGACGAGTTCAACGTCCAGGCAGGGTTTTTCAGCCGCACTGATCAGCTGGCATTCCGAGATGCCATATGCGAGTGGCCTGATCAGTGGACTCCGGTTGAGATGTGGAGTTTGCTCACTGGCCGACGGGATTATCATTCAGGGGTGAAGGGCTCCCGGCTCCCGACTGCTCTTAGGATCTGTCACAAGATCCTCACCAGTACTATTCATGGCAGGTCCAAGAGTCCGGAGTCGATTACACGGCCGGATCTGCTGGCCTTATATTGCATGGCCACCGGCCGGAAGGCCAATCCTGGATATTTCTTCCTCGAGCACGTGAAGAAGCTTGGGGTACGAGAGGGAGGAGAGTCCAGACAGGGGTACATCTTGGTTGCCCCACTCCTCTCACAGCTGGCGGAGACATGGGGATGTCCCGATGGTGCAGAGCCAGGGGCATTGGCGCCGAAGCTGATTGGTGCCTCCACCCTGATTAACATGAAGATCATCGCTAGATCGCCAGGAGGGGGGTTTGTGCGAGTAGATGGCCTCGAGACCTTCGACGACCTCCTCAACAACCTCGACTTTGAGGGAGGCGACGCCCCGCAGCCAGAGGCTAGCACATCACGGTCGGACAGGGGATACTTTGACGCCCGCTTCGACACACTGCAGCAAAGCATTGACACGTGATTCGATGCTTTTCAGCAGAGCATCGACATGCGATTCGATGCTTTTCAGCATAGTGTCGGTACATGGCAGCAGAGTACCGATACTCGACTAGACAGCTTGGTGCAGGGGTTCGACAACCTCTCAGTCTGGCTCCATAGCCACTACCCCACTCCTCCTCAGGATCCGCCGGCCGATGAGTGAAGACCGGATTGCTTCCTTTAATTTTTATGTATTTAGTTTGTTTGGGCTGTGTCCCATCTTTTGATTTCTTTTGATTTCTCTCGTACAAACTTATTTTCTATTTAATGAAAATTTCCACTGTTTGATTTTAAATTCTCTAGCAATTTAAATTCTGTACAGCAAAAGCCAAAAACATAAAAAGGCAAAATACAGAAAAAGCCAAATCAGAAGAAAAGGCAAAATACAGAAAAAGCCGAAAATGAAAAAAGGCAAGGATATAGAAAATCCAACAAACAGATTGCACAGAATAACTGAGCCTGGAGAGGCTTGCCGAAATAATACTCCCGCAGAATAACCGAGCCTGGAGAGGCTTGCTGAAACAATACTCATCAGTTTGTACAGAATAACTGAGCCTGGAGAGGCTTGCCGAAACAATACTCCTCAGAAAACAGAATAATTGAGCCTGGAGAGGCTCGCAGAAATAATACTCCCCAGAGGGAACCTCAACTCATGCTCTTGGATTCAAAATCTCCAGCAAGAGCTATCAAGCAAGATCGTCAAAATCTCCAAGGGAAGTATGATCATCCAAGCAGTATATTCAAGTCAAAGGACTTTAAAACTTCTTCAGTGGAAGATAACTCTCCGACTCAAGCGTTGAGTGAGACTAAGCCTGCAGAGGCTTCCTAAATAATACTCTGGGATACACAAGGTCCCCAAATCCCCAATCGCCTACTCAAGAGGCATCCCTACAAAAGGAGAAAAAATAAAAAATCTCAATAAATATTCCCCAAGCGGAACGCGGCATCCAGTCAAGCACCGAACATCAAGATTATCTGCCTAACAGAAGAGGCCAGTCAAGAAATGAATGACAGAATTCCCTAGTGGATAACAGCCTACACAGAGGCTACAAAATCAGAAAATTGAAAAGAGTCACCCGAATAAGGACAACCGGGATACTCCACCAACGTCAAAGGACGTCAGCCAAACATAAGGCATCGCTCAACTCAAAGAGAGAGCATCTGTGTCCACACCCCAAGGATTCAGAAATTCCCCATGGGTACCAACAACGCAATGCAAGTTGGGGCACAGGAACCTATGAATGACTGCACATCCCCTAGACGGATCCCTGCGTTATCCAGCCCTCAGCGGCACAAAATCAGAAAAAACTGTCGAAGCAGCATAGTGGACTGTGGAGACAAAAATCATCTCAAATCCCTGGAGAGGGTAAACTCGCATTGCCGAAGTGATCAGAAGACACGGACGCAATCCCTGGAGAGGGTAAACTCGCATTGCCGAAGTGATCAGAAGACACGGACGCAGTCCCTGGAGAGGGCAAACTCAGCTGCCGATGTTAAGACGTAGTCCCTGGAGAGGGTAAACTCACCTGCCGATGTTAAGACGCAGACCCTGGAGAGGGCAAACTCAACTGCCAAATGTTAAGCGGCAGAGCCTGGAGAGGCGATACTCAATCATCAGGGTGATGTTAACACACTGGTGTCTAGCTTCCGGCTCGGGCGTCGAGTGAGGCTAGGTCTGGAGAGACGGTACTCAACCATCAGCGTCATCAGAGGTGCGTTGGTGTCCAACTTCCGGCTCGGGCGGCGAGTGAGGTTGGGCCTGGAGAGGCAATACTTAATCATCAGTGTGATGTTAACACATTGGTGTCTAGCTTCCGGCTCGGGCGTCGAGTGAGGCTAGGTCTGGAGAGACGGTACTCAATCACCAGCGTCGCCAGAGGCACGTCGGTGTTCAACTTCCGGCTCGGGCGTCGAGTGAAGTTGACCCTGGAGAGGGTAAACTCAGCTGCCGAGGATGTCAGAAGCGCCGAGGTATGCACTCACCTGGAGAGGCTACTCAACAATTTTCCACCGGAAGACATTACAAGTCAGAAGGTCGGCACATCACCCGGACAATTGGGTCAACTCCTTTACTTGTCAGCCGGTACACCAAAAGGCCGTCTGACTAAGTAAAGGGGGGGCAGCTGTAGACCCCTAAAATTGTCCGGGTCGAAAATAAAGCTAGAAGGCTCTCAAAGACTGAAGGAAGATCAGCCAGAAGGACTCCTGGAAGGCCCTAGGAGGGTTCTCTGTAGGTCTAGAGGTCTTAGGATAGCAAAAATAAGAAAAGTGGGAGGAATGAAGCTCAATACGGCCTCCCAGAGGTTCACTACGGCCGTATTGAGTATTTTGAACTGCAATACGGCCGCGGCGAACTCAGTACGCCCGTATTGAAGTCTTTGAACTTCAATACGGCCGTACTGAATTCAATACGGCCGTATTGAAGTTCAAAAACTTCAATACGCCCGTATTGACCCCAGGGGCCGTACTGCGCCTCATTCCTATAAATATGACGTCAATTTGACGTCATTGGACACTTTTACACACAGTTTTGACTCCCTCCTTGAGTATTCTGGGGTTTTTGAGCAGTGTTCTGCCCTAGAAATCTCTCTGGGAGTCGATCCGACGAAGTTCTGGAATTCCGAGCATTTAGCTTGGAGATTCGAACTTAGTCGAAGGGAAATCCTCCGGATTTCCATAGTTAAAATTTTATAGGAGGGAGCGAGCGGTCTTGTAGAGGGAGGGAACGCCAAAACGCTTCCCAATTTCTGTCAAGATATATAAGAAAGCACGCTTCAAAGGTTTATCTCTTTAAAGTCCCTTCTTTTACTGCTTTCTGTGTGTATATATTTAAACTGTCATCATGTAGATAGTTAATTTATAATTGCTTAGAATAAATAGGGGTAATTTAGTAATTTTGCACTATTATTTTTAAATAATCTGTCATAGGGAACCCGAAAGGGGCGCTGTGGGGTGCTAACACCTTCCCCACGCGTAACCGACTCCCTTACCTGACTCTGGTTGTCATGGCCGAAGTCGATTTTTGAATCGATTGCCTTAAACTTCTTTTTCCAATGTTTTGAGTAAAACATTGGTGGCGACTCCACGAACCCTTCCTTTTTATGAAAACCACTAATCCATGGAGGGTCCCGCTTGGGATTAATATGGATTGGTGAGCCTTTTAATAAAATTGCTCGTTTGACAAGGTCTCAGTTTGAGAATAAGTCATTCTAGCAATCCATATTTTTAAACAAATAAAAGAGTCCAACCATCCATCGCGAATGCCGAAAGCCCGTTTCGGGCCGGTGGCGACACACATGTTATGTGTTAATTTTGCAATTAGAACGGGCCGTTCCAAATGTAAATTTAACACACCATGAGTGCATCAGAACGGGTCATTTTGGTGTTAGAACGGGCCCTTCTGGATTCAGAACGCCCCGTTCCAGAATGCCAATTTCATGCATGCGTTGACCAAAATGCTGCATTGTGATTCAAAAATTGAAAATAAAAATTCATAACATATCATAAATTCAAAGATAGAAACATGGTTCAGAAACTGAAAATAAAAATTCAGAGCATAACATATACTAAAAAAGTTCAAAGAAATTACCGAGAAAGGAAATCATCTGGATAACACTGAAGGGAAATCCTAAACCACAAAAATTGTGACACCTTCTACCCCAACATTAATACACAATAAATGTAAACAATAATTTTTTTTTGAGAGAATAAAATCTTTCATAATAAAACAAATGTCTCAAATATCATAAGGTAGAAGATTCACATTCGTAACTCATAAATCATAAAAAATCAACGTATAAGTATCAAAACTCAAGAAATCATATAAAGGAAAATATATATTAATTCCAGCAAAGGTGGCAGTGCCTCCTAGTTAGGAATTAAATTATAATTTTCAAATCATGTAATAAAAATAATATGACAAAGATGCATATTTTGGTTTTTTATCAAGGACGTTCACAATTACAAAAGAAAGATTACAAACTTTATTTACGTTATTTCTTTGCTAGAAATTACAAAAGAAAATAATCTAAAGTTATTAAAACAATAACATATTAGACTAAGCTAGCTAAGCCCCGATGTCACATCCTATCAGAGCATGCCCAACTGAAGCCTTAAGCCTCATCACCAACATCCTCATGATGTTGTTCACCTGCAACATAATTTAAACATATACAAAAACAACAAGGGAGTGAGAAACATCTCACTCAGTTTCAGGTGCAGAAATAAAAGGTTAAATAGCCCACACACACACAACAAATATAAGTCACATGTAAATAATACACATAAATAATTAATATCACATATATACTCATTTATCATGTTATGATGTCATGGACTCGACTCATAAATGCATGCATGTGGCGCCATAAGGAAGTTTTACATATCATCACTGGTGACCCTAAGGTACACCTTGTTAGCATGTTACATCGTGGGTGACCCTAAGGTACACCTTGTTAGTCGTGGGTGACCCTAAGGTACACCTTGTTAGTCGTGGGTATGCGGCCTCAACGGCACACCTGGAGTCATATATGCATATGATGCATGTCATACATTCATAATTTCATTGACTCAACATTTAACTTATTACATAAGTTCATTTAGTACATCATGTCATCATTTTTCATATTCTTATAATCACAGCTTGTCTCAATAGTCCATTCTTAGGTCTCATGTCATTTGTCCATATTTCACATGGTCATGTCATAAATACTCCTCACAAGGTCCGCATAGGAATTCACAGAGAACATTCTTTTTCATATTAAAACTTATTTATTTTTAGCATTAATTCCATATTCATTTATTACTTTCAAAGAACAAAGTAACAAGGAACAAAATAACAAGGAATAAAGTAACAAGGCACAAAGTAACAAGGAATAAAGTAACAAGGAATGAAGTAACAAGGAACGAAGTAACAAGGAATAAAGTAGAGCAAACAGAAAAACAGAACAACAGGCAAGGGATTGGGGGCCAATCCGACAATCAAACTATCCAACAATTATCCCCACACCCCCGAGCGAGGTTTCTCACTCCCCCCTTACCTGGATAAGCGGAGTTGAAACTTGGGCAGGGCCTCCTCTTCTGGATTCCCTCTTTCTTTCCCTCTCTTTCTTTCTCTTTCTCTCTCTCTCTCCCCCCCCCTCTCTCTCTCTCTCTCTCTCTCTCTTTCTCTCTCTAAAATTTTCACTTCTTACTGAATATAAAATTTTTTCACCCCTTGCCCCTATTTATAGGCAACCTGGTGTACCCGGAGCGGCCCGTATTGAATTCGGAACAGCCCGTTCCGGATCTTTCGAATCTGTGCAAAATTTTCAACTGGAACGTCCCGTTCCAAAATCGGAACGACCCATTTTCAAAAAGCAGAACGGCCCGTTCTGAAGTTCATTTTTACACATATTGACCATAGTTGGAACGACCATTTCAAACTTAACTTTTTAGGCAAATTTTGAACCTTGGAACGGCCCGTTTCCCTTTGGGAACGACCCGTTCTGGGAAAATAAAAATGAGCCTTTTTACTAAATTGGAACGGCCCGTTCCACTTTTGGAACGGCCCGTTCTGCTAATTCAAAACCAGTATATTTTCTTTGTTTGGAACGGTCCGTTCCACTTTTGGAACAGCTCGTTCCGGCGTAAAAAAAACAGATTTTTATAAAACTTTCACAAATAATTTAAATTTTTACAAACCTCTAAAATATTCTGTAAAAACCTCTTTAATTAACAAAATAACTTTAAAAATATAATCTTCACAAATAAATAATAAATACTATTATAATAGTAGAAAATTCGGGGTGTTACAAAAATTCAGGTTGTACCTCCTCAAGAATAGGTTGTTATTGTTGGGGTACATCGTCAATAACTTCAAGGGGAAACATCGTTTTGTTTCATCCTTAACTGTATAGTGTCAATTTGGTAGTAAGTGGTTCACTCGAGTTTGACTAACAATGAAATAAAATATGCTACCATTGTCCTTAGTGATACACGTCATCGTCCTTAATAATACATTGTATAGCCCAAATGTTTAGCAATTGAAGTTATCAATCCCCATTGACAATATTACCAAATCTAGTGTTTGAAATGCTTTGTACCTTGGGTCTTTTTCCTTGCACGGTTGTTGTGAACTGCAGGCATTGACCATTCTGGAACCAGAACGGCCCGTTCTGAAACCAGAACGACCTGTTCTGGTACACTATTGGTGTGTAAATTTGGCATCTAGAACGGCCCGTTCCAGGTACAAAATTTACACACCAAGAGTGCAACTAGAACGGGCCGTTCTAAGAGCACCTCCAGCGGCAAGTTCTTAGAGCGTTGCTTACTGACAAGCAACGGTGCTTAGAAGAAATCCCCGTTGGAGTGATCTCACGTGGCAACCCAGTTGCTTAAAAAAATTTCTTTGTTGCTTCTCCAAGCAACGGTGCTTAGCACTGAGTAGGGGCATTTGATTGGTTGAATCGGATCTACGTGGAACCTCCAAACAGCCAGTCCCGACAGCCCCCGCGCCAGAACCCCCTCCCCCCGTGAACCCCTTCCCCGCGTGCAACTCTTGACCGGACCCCCTCCCCCTGCGCGCAGCTCCGACCAGACCCCCTCTCCCTGCGCGCGCGGCTCCGACCGGACCCCCTCCCCCTGTGCGCAGCTCCGACCAGACCCTCTCCCCCTGCGCGCGCGGCTCCGACCGGAACCCCCTCTGGCGCGCAGATCCGTCTGACCAGACCCCCCGGCGCGTGCGGCTCCGCGCGACCAAACCCCCAAGACTTGGCAGTGGAGAGAAGAAGAAGAAGAGAGAAGAGGAGAGAAGAAGAGAGAAGAGAGAAGAAGAAGAAAACAAAAAAAAATAAAATGATGAAAGAGCCGTTGGTGAGAAGAAGAAAACATAAATAAGAATAATAATAATAATAAATTTATTATTTTAAATTAAAAAATTATTACATATTTAGATTATTATTTTTAAAAATTAAATAAAATTTTACTTCATATGTAATAATTAAAAAAATTAATTTAAATGTACATTAATTTTATTGAAATTTAACATGGTAAAAATTTTATGCGGCTTGTATATGATAAAAAAAAACCATAACATGCTGATAATATTTTTTACATGCTTATTTTTATATTAAAAGCACACGATTATTGATTCATATTTTTAAAAAATAAAAACATTTCATGTTTTTTAATAAATTGAAAAGTGTTGAAAAAATAATTTAAATTTCAAATAAATCGAATAAGTAAAAATTTAAAAAGTTATTTTAGAAATTTGTAATATTTTAGATATTATTTTTTTTTATAAATTTTTATCAATTTATTTTGTAATTCTTTTTATTATGTAATTTTTTTTATTGTTGTAATTTTTTTATTATGTAATTTCTTTTGTTTTTTATTCATATTTATATATTATCTATAATAATTAATTTTTTAAAAATTTATCATAAAGTATAATGTGAGTTGTCAAAAAGTGTAGTATGAGTTGTAAAAAAGTAGGAGTGCTTATAAGCAATTGTCATTGGAGCAAAAATTGTAAAAATATAGTATGAGTTGCTTATGAGTGACGTGGCACAATGGGACCCATTTAAAGTGGTTGGGAGTTGCTTATAAGCAACTCCCACTGGAGATGCTCTAATTCTAGGTGTATTCAAGAAATTTGGCATCCATCTACGTGGCATCCACCTGACATCTACGTTGACAACAGTTAACTTCGTTTAAATCATTTGGACAGAAGTACCAAATTACAATAATTTAAATTATTAGGGACCAAATTGAAACTAAAAATTAAAGTGAGACTAAATTAAAATAAAAAAATAATATAAGGGACCAAATAAAAGTTTTAACCAAGATTTTTAAACGCAATAGAATCAAACATGTTCTCTAAAAAATAAATCAAGTGAGTGCATGATATTTAACTATTATGCCAACTCATCATTAAATTAAAAATTATTAAGAAGCTTAGTGCATACGGCCCATCCAATATATATTTGTAGGCTTACAGCAAACTATGATGTGATGTCTTTACAAAATTAAAAAAAAATAATTGAAAAATTGGAAGTCTTTTATAAATAACTTTTTTTTATAAAAAAGTTCAAACTCTATTTGTAAAAAAAAAAAAACACCTTAATTATCATTATATTAAATTAATTACTAATGAAATTTGTATAAATACTAATACTATATATTTTTAGATGCTTAAAACAAGAGTTTGTGCAAGTTTATGCTTGGTATTGGGTAGCTTGTATAATTGCTATCTATTAAAACTATATAAATATATAGGCTATAAGTATTTTGCTTTATCTCATTTTGTTTTATTTTAAAAAGAGTAATTACTATTAATTATTATTAGAAGTAGATTGTAATTTTGATGCTAATTTTGGATAAATTAGATATTGACATGCATTAAATACATTTCAACCATTGTTATAGCAATTTGATAAAAGTAATAATTAATTCATAAATTTTAAGCTAGTCATTTCTTTTGATACACTAGGAACGTGGGGAAATACCTGGTTTTCCACTGTTGACTGGTTTGGAAGAAAAAATAATTTTAAACATAATTAAGTAATATAGCATTTATTATTATTATTATTATTATAGTAATTATTTGTGTGCTTTTTTTTTTTTTTAAAGATTCTAACTTAAAAAAATATTTTAATTAGTTGTTATGTTATCAATTATATCTTTATATCTCACTTAACTTTTAATTAATTTATACATAACAATTAATATGCATTTATTATAAAACAAAAATGGAAAAAGATATAATAGAAAACATTTTTTGATTTATGTAAAATTTATGTGTGTGTTGTTTGTGGATAGATAAATAGAAATAGAGAGATTATGATAAAAATTCATATATTTCAGAAATTTATATTTAGTTGTTAAATTTAATAAATATATTATATTTAATAAATATAATATTAATACTATTTAAAATATTTTTTGTTATAAAAATCCTACATTAATAGCATTAAAGGTTACATTTATATTAATATCTATGAATAAATCTCATTAATATGAGTACTTTAATTCTTCATTAAGTATATTTAACTTTATTAAATTTGATTATATCCAACAATAATGTTAGGTCGATCAGGTCTAATTTACACACACATATGTGCTAGAATTACTAGGGTAGCTAGGTTTAATTACGCGATAAAAGAAGTATGTATAAATCATATGTTTAAATCATATTTCTGTACTTGTAAATTTGATAGTTAAAAAAGTTATATAAATTGATTAAATTGTATTTTTAGTCTTTTTAATTTTTTCAATTTGTAATTTTAGTTCTTTTATTTTAAAATAGAGATATTTAGTTATTTATTTTTAAAAAATGTTAATTTTTTGTTTTATTATCAATTTAATGGCTGTTGATTTCTAAATTTTAATAATGTTCAATAAGCTATCATTATTTAAGTAATATGATATTTAATAATATGATATGTAGAGATAAAAATTAAAAAATAACAAACAAAAAATCTTCGTTTGTATTTATTTATTTTAGTGACTAATTGATATTTATTTTATTAATAAATCTTATTTACATGTTTTATTTAATTTTTTTTATTATTTTCAAATATTATGAGTAAATATTACAACTTAATGATTAATACATGTCAATTTAGCAAGAGTCATAATTTTATAATTTTGAAATTAACTGAATTAAATGTTTTTATTTCAAAATAAAAGATCAAAATTGCGGATCAATAAAAATAAAAAAGTCAAACAATATAATTTAGTAATATACTAATAATTTGTTGATTTGAATAATACTTGACTTTATATAATTGAATAAAGTCTCGAGTTCAAATTTTTATATATAAAAGAAATTTGATTAACCTTATTGAAAGGAAAAACTCTACTAAAAAAATCAATTAGGTTTCTCAACGGAAATTACTCATGAGAAAAAATATATGCGTAGATAGATAAACAGATGAATAAATAAATGGTACAAATTATTTTATTTAAAGTGACATATAATATATAGTGTAATTAATATTTGTAAATATTTTCAATAAAGGAGTAGTATGGAGTGACGCAGAGTACTTGGATTGTTTGCAAGTCTATATAATATTTTAAAAAATTATTTAAAGTGATTTTTTATTTATAATATATAACAATATATAATATTATATATTATTATATAAATTAATATCATATAATATTTTTTATAAATTGATATTTAATTTATGTATGTTATATTTATTATAGATTTTTTATTTTTATAATATTATATACAATATAATAAAATACAATATATATATATATATATATATTATAAATTAATATTTTATAATTTACATTGGTATATATTTTATAAATTAATATTTAATAGTGTATATGTTATATTTATTATAATATAATATATTGTAATATAATTTAATATATAATATAATATAAAATGTAAGATAATATATATAAAAAAGAAGGAGGATAACTTATTCCATCATGTTGTTTTTTAACCTAGCGACCTCCTAAATAAAAAAAATACTTCAGATTAACGAAAAAAGATAAGAGATGTGATAACACTATTATATGTTATTGGGGCAACAAATAATAGATTATAGGATGTAATTCTTTTAGAGAGAATTGTACTTTAGAAAATAAAATATAATAATAACTAATGGTTAATATTAATTTTTTTATATTAAACATGAACTTTTATTTAGAGTATTTTTATAATATATTTTTTCATAAAAGAACTTATAGAGATTTTTTTAAACTTATCTAATTTAATTATTATTTATCATACATATTTATTAATTAAATATTAATATTTTAAAATAAATTATTAATTAATAAAAATACTTTTTTTATAATAAAAATTATTTATTATAAATCTAAAATATACCCTTAATTTAGAAGAGTCAAATCCTAGATTATTATAGAATAATTATTCTATCCTATTCTATTATATTACCATCGAATAGATCCTTTTTGGATGATGTAAAGTTAGATGACCAAAGAAAAAATTATAATTTTTATTAGATTAAATAAAAGCATGTATATAATTAGACGCAATATATATATGAAATAAAATTAAAATATTATTATTTAAATTTATAGGAACATATGAATATTGTTTTATTTAACTTTTATATTCACCATCTTTATCCTTCTACACTCTTTAATCAACTAAAATTTAATATTTATTTGACTTGAGAATATGAAATACATTTTAATATATTAGTTTTATATAATTTTTATCTCTAAAAATTCCTTTCTTTTAACAAATGTTATTTCCTCTACTCATGAACATTACTAATTTTTTAAAGTATTAGCTCATTTTCTGATTAGTTCTTCATAAATTTCAGTTTTTTTTAGAAGCCTTCATAATTTAATCTTACAACTATTTCATTATTATTTTACTTAAAATTTTAAAAAAAATCAAAGTATTAATTTCATCTAATAAATTAAAAGAATAAATCCACAAAGATTCAATACACTCATTATATAATATCCCACACTTCGTGGACAATACACGTAGAACAAAAGAAATAAATTCAATTCACTACAAGAAAATTGTCATATAGTGACACACATCCTATAATGAAATTATATATGTCATTAAAAGTTACTTTTATCCATACAATAGCTATAATATATGTTGGTATATTATTAAAAAGTGTGGGTATAGACTATAATGACACACAAAATATGTTGTTAAATCTCATTCAAAATCAACACTAAAATTGTGTGTAATTATATGTCAAATAGATATATACCTACATATATTGTACCTATAGTGACACTTTTATTATATCACTATATGTAACATTTCTTGTAGTGACCGAGTGATTTCTGAAAAAAATACTTTTTTAAGCACACATAGAAACAAGCTTATATAAGGAGCAATAGGTCTTCAACTATTGGATGGAAATTATATCTCCAATATCTTTTTTTGATAAGTCAATGCTCCACATGGTAAAAATATTAGTGTACATATATTTTGGTTCTCTATCTTGTAGAATTAGTTATATTATATGAACTTATGCAATCATCACAATGCCCTTTAACCATTGTGCACAAGCTACATATAATTAACTTGTATTAGGAAGTGATTTGAGGGAAAAAATAATTTTCATTGCCACTTATGTAGGCTAGTCTGAATTATAAAACGCTACCAGAGTTTGCAGAATCATATTTTCCAAATGCCAACGTTAACTTCCGAAGAAAAATGAGCCAGCATTAAGTTGTTTCATAGATCTAGCGTACTTTAAAGTGTTGATATAGTTCAAGTCAAGCACAATAAAAGTTCTAACTAGCAAGTAGGATCAGCATTCATATTCCTATGCTCTTTACATGCCAACCCTAACTTCTGTCTAAAAAAGTGACATTAAGCAATTAATGCATAGGTAGCTACTAACAGTCTGAAACGCCGAGTCTTTAATGTATTATTGTTCAACTTTACTTCTAAATTAGATGTCACATATATAGTTTGATTGTAATTCTGTTGAAACCTACATTATGTGTAACTCATCGTGAGAGGATGTTGACCATTTTTTCTGCTGCTTCAACAACCACGTGTATGAATATGTTCAAATAAAGAGTAAAAGATACGAGATGAATATCACGAGTGAAAACTATTCCACAAAGCTTATTAACATGCAAAATGCTGAAGGGGTGTGAGTGCCCTTTTATGCCAGAAATAGAAATAAAAACAAATGTTGAGTGAACTTGAAACTGACACACAAAAACACTGTTACTTCCAAATGGTTTAAGGAAATGTTGGACTTCCAAAATGTTCCTTAAAGGGTTGTACTTGAGGGGCAAGGAAAAGGGGAGCCATATTCTATTCCTATCATGGTAGAGAATAAGTCCATATCACATGAGATCCTGGTTTTTTGGAAGTGGGTTTCGCCTAAAATGGACATGTAACTTCTGATTTCACTAGATGTAAGATGAAATATATGTTATTCTCAATCTCAATATTCACGATACAGTGAGAACTATAACAACGAAATCCACCTCAAGGTCATTTTCATCAATGTAAATTATACAAATAGATAGCAGGGTTGAATCAAGGAACTCACTTTAATTTAAAAGTTAAAACCAAAAAAGGAAAGCCAAATTGAAAGGAGAACTTTGTAGATCATAACAATGTGCCTAGAATCTTCACACAGTTGCAAATCTGGTAGAGGACACTCCTGCATATAATAAGATGCATGAGAGAAAATTAAAAAAGAGAAAAAAGAAGCAGAATATGACTACAGTGTGGTAATTTTTATCAGGGATGTAATTCCTCTTGCAACATCTTCCCATTAGTTCTCCTACCTCCTTTGTATGCAAAGTATTGAATGTGTTTTATATTTTGAAGACATAAAATGCTTTTACTTTTTTCATTCTATACTTTATAAAGTAATAGCAAGATTAATTTGTAAGATGATATAACATTATTACTCTAGTATCAGTGCAATACCTGGTAGGAAGACTACAGCATTTTTCAGTTCTTGTTGTGGGGTCAGTGGATCGAACTTGGAGAAGCAGAAGGTGGCCTAGTGGAAGCAACTTCATGGTTCTCTTCCACACCTTGAATTCTATCTGGAATGCAGTACCCAGCTAACCCATCAGACATAAACCTGTTGCCAAAGATGGAAGGTTGGTTCACTGGCTGTGACCTGTGATGCTCAGAGGAAGTCATTGGAAATGAGAAACTGGACTGAAGAGTTCCACTTTGAGCATAAGCTGAAGCAGAACCTTGGCCTATAAATGGCTGTGAGTTGAGCATGAACCCCAATCTGTTCAACTGATCCGTGGTTGCTACTTCATTGTTCCAATTCACAGCTCTTTGATAATGGTTCTCAAACCCAACTGGGGCCAGAAGGGTTTGGATTTGGTGTTCATTTGAAGGTGTTTGATTTGCACCTGCTTGTTGTGGTTGTTGCCAATGAATGAGGCCCGGGTGGTCTTGGAAGCAATGGAGAGATAGGCCAAGATCTTCTGAGGAGTTGTTGGTTTGGAAATTGATGGAGGAAGTGGAAGAGGTTGTGGGAAACAAAGCCATCGGGTCAGTGTCAACATGGGGTGAAATTAAGGCCCCTAATTGCCTTTGGAGCTGAAAGTTGTAACCACATGACTCTGATTGCTGTTCTTGCTGCTGTCGTTGTTGTTGTTGCTGTTGCTGCTGCTGTTGTCGTTGTTGTTGTTGTTGTTCGAGGGCCAGGATTCCGCTTGAGCCTGCAGCATCATTGTGTTCTTCCTCATGAGTGGTAGGATGCCATGGAGGAAGCTCAGCAAGCTTGTCAATGGAAGTCTTTGCCTTCTTGATGAGCCAGTCCACAGCCTTGCTTGGTCTGTCATAGCCAAGCCTGTCTTGAACATCATAGAACTCAATGGCTGTGTGTGCCGAGAGTCTAACTCGGCGGTCGCGTGGCCCTTTGGAAGTGTAAACCTTGCTGTGGCGATCTTTTCTACCTGTGGACCTAACAATGTGTCCTCCTTCTACCTGAACAATCTCCCCTACACTGCTCCTCATGCCCCTTGAAGTTGTCCCTCCTCTCTTGTGCCTTGTGTGTTCTATGGTTTGTCTCAAAAAAGTAGTAGTAGTAGTAGGTGGTTCTATTTGGTGGGAACTACTTTTTATGCCTTGATCAGCATATTGAGGTTGGTTTTGGGGTGGTACTTGGTGAGGATATTGAAAAGGAGCAGTGTTTGTGCTGATCAAGTTTTGATGTTGTGATTCATGTACACTTTGTAAAGGGCTTAGTGGTTGATGCTGATTCCCACTGAAATCCAGTTTTTTTTTTTCTCTCTTTTGTTTCAAATTGTCTCTCCCTTTTTTTCCTATCTTTGGCTCTCTTCTTTTTCTCTTGTAAGGGTTTGTTTTCTCATTCTTGTAAGTTTTCTTTAAGCAGACACACTTTGCTTTGCCTCTTGTTGCTCTTAACTATAGTTACCTGTAGTCCTTCATCTGCTGCAGCTGTTCACAGCCTTTGAATTGTGACAATTCTCTGCTGGTCCCAAAAAGCCAACACCTGCAATTTCAATCTTTCAGATTCCTTTTATCCACTCACAAAAGCCATATGAATGAATGAATATATACAAACAAAATGCTTAATTACTCATGCTTCTTTATGTAACCTGTAGTAATATGCTCTTCATCTACAGAAAGTAAAAAAGGACGACATGGTAAATCAGTAGATCGGTGATTTATAACTGATGATATCATCAACACGGGAACTTAAAATTTGAAGAACATGCAGAAGATTTTCAACATGAAACGGTTGTTGTACTAGGAGGGTAAAAGCACAAACTACTAGAAAACATGGAACTATTGACTTGTTTAACTTTGAGGTGAGGGTATGTCACATGGCTCAAAAAAGGCTTGCAGCAAAGAATTGATGGACACAGAGTGAGGGGGAAAAAGGTACCTTGGCCTATTGAAAAAGCTCGTGGATGCTTCTGCAAAGCGTGGCAGGGTCAGGTCATAGAAGAAATTAAAGATCTTTTGGTAGTTTTTAGCCCCACAAACGCAAATGTTGAGAGACCGTGTCACAAAGCTCTCTTGCAGTTTTGTATATCTCTTTAGAGTCTAACTTTTTCTTCTTTTCTAGGTGATTCCTGGTCGAGAGCCATAAACTAATATCTTAAGATACTGATATTTATTTAAAGAGTTAGTCTATCTCGAATGATCTTATTCCTTATAAACGTACATGGAGATTAAATTAGGATTTACGAAGCAATGACACATTTGAAGAATGTTGTGTTAGTATGTTGGACACATTTTAAACATGTATTTGATATCTTTATACTTATAATTAGAAATTATTATTTTTATTTGGATATATTTTTAGTACAATTTGAATACCTTTTTAATACAATATTTAAATTCGAGTCTTACTTTTAACTTAATATTTATCTAACACTCTTACTATAAAAATATTTAAAAATTTAACTTATTTATAAATATCAAGCTGACATCATATAAGATTGATTTTTATAAAATTTACTAGTTATTTTAACTTTTAAGAGATATAGTTCGTTTTCTAAGAATATATGTGTATATATTGTGTCCTCATATCTTATATTTTGAATATTAATCGTGTTCTGATATATGTCTGTATCATATTTAGTAAGTGTTTTATAGACTAAAATTATGTAAGATTCAAACTTATAAATCAAAATTAAACCACTTTATAAAAATAATTTTTTTTGTAAGATGGAACAATTTTTCAAACTTTTGACTATACATTTTAGAGGTATAGTTATCTATCAATTATATCATACGGTGTTTTTTACCTCAACTTTCTCTTGTAATGCATGTACTATTGAACCTCTTTGGTAAGTCTAATAACCCCACGTTGCTAGTGATGAGCTATGATTATCAAGTTCTATGAATGATACACATGTAACTATCAATGGCCATCTCTTCCACCCACGCCTTTTGAAGGCATTGATAGTGACATGTTACATTTTGTTGGTTCCTTCCCTCTATGTTAAGAAATGAGTGATTCCTCTAAAAAGAACAGCATGCACCCTATTATGCACTCTCATTATGATGCTCTTCTTAAAAATTTCAACCAACTCAAATCACATGCTTCCTGGAACACTGAAAAGAAAGGAAATTTTGCTGAGCTAGAATAGGAGGACTCAAACCCATTTTCAGATAGGCCGCATGCATTTAACGAGCCTCATGATTCCTTTTTGGGTAATAGGGAAAGAAACAAAAACAAAAGGCAAAGGAAAAGAGAAAACAAATCATGGAAACTTTCTTTCTCCATGTATTCACTGACCAGCCATTCAATGCAAAAACTTGGATCTGCGAGTTACTTGTATATTTTGCTTGAAATATATTATGTTTGGTTGTTCATCCCTGCACATATTTTGGGACTAATTAAATTAAACGACAACTTTGGAGCATAAATTTATCTTCAAGGTACTTAGATTAAATTATTATTGCATTAATTTAACCGCTTTATAAGCTACACTAGATATGTGATTTTCTTAAGATTGATTAAGGTGATATTCCCAAAAGAAAAAAACTTGATAAAAATCTTTAGATGTGCTTGTAACATGTTATTTTATGAAAAATATATAATATATATTAGTTTTTACTACATAATATTCTTTTTAAAATATTTACCATTAAAACAAAATGTAATACCCATATTTTAATTTAAACATTAATACTATAAATACTTGAAAAAATCATCTAAATTTTATTCGTTTCGAAGTATATATACACGCACGGCACCCAAAAGTGACCACATTGGATGACATACATAATTTACATTTATGTGATATTCTTGTGACTTTTCATTGGTCCATACACTCATAATGTAAAGAACTTTAATATTATCATATAATAAAAATATGATATATATATATATATATATATATATATATTTATATCATTTAATAATTTATCTTTTATATCAAATTTTAACGATCTAATTGTTTAATTAAAATTTTTTAATGCATAAATTAAGTATAATTTTTTTAATTTAAAAATTATTTAATACTTTATTTTATTAATTTAAATGACAAATAATTATAAAAAATATTTTATACGTTAATTTGAATTAATAAATAAAATATTAAATAACTTTTAAAATTTTAAAAATTTTAAATCATAAACCTTAAGCTTTAAACTTGATCTATATGTTTAAAAATTTTAATTCAACCATTAAATTATTAAAATTTGATGTAAAACATGAATTATTGAGCAGAATAAGTCTAAACAAACTTATTCTTAAAGTAAATAGATCTTTCCTCCTCCTCTCTCTATATATATATGATAGTTGTTAACTTTTGGTTTAAATGTAACTGATTAATAGTTTAAACATGGTACAGTTATTCTAATTAAAAAAATTGTTTAATTTTTCCATTTAGTTTAAAAAGTTTTTATTAAGTACCATTTGTCTATGTTGTTAATTAGTCCCTTTAAATATTACAAATTTTTATTTAATATTTTTAGACTCATTTAGTACCCCTTACATAAACACTTAAATGATCAAAATAAATGGAGGACAATACCATTACAAATAAAAAGTCATACATATTAACAATATGACTTTCTGTTTTGTTTTGATGCAAGGATGACAAATGATTGCAGTTACAATAGTCTGTGTGATTAAAGTGTTAGCAATCAAAGCAAGTCATTTTTTGCAATGGTGACAATATGGTCATTTTTTGCAATTGGACAAGAAACATAGGATGACAAAAGTTGATTTATTATTATACATATATCGGTTGAATATCTAGCAATTATCTAAATGTGCTTTATTTGATTCAATATATATTATTGGTGTGCAATCATTTTTTCTTTAGACAGGAGCAAAGGGTGGGGATAGATCAATGGAGAAACACAGTCTACATGGATGCTGACAAATGGAATCTAAGGTTGACCAATAGAATTAGAACCCTTTGATTTTTCAGTTTTTGTCTCGGAGAATCATGACCCAGAAAAGAAGAGCACGCGTTTGAAATTTTGGTTAATTAGTGGAAAAGCTTCATTTGTTGGAGGCTGCTAATCGGGTATATATCTTTTCCTAACTTAATCAGCTATTGAAGACAAGGTGAAAGGATTTGTTACAGGAAAATTGAGTGTACTTTTTTCTGTGTTTGTGATTGAGACACAGAGAAATCGAGCGAAGAAAAGGATAATCACACAATCTTTCAAATTAAATAATGGTAGATAATTTTTTTTCTCTAGATCTTGCTAAACCAAGTTAAAAGAATTTGAAAACCACACTATTTAAGTCTTCCAATAAAAGAGTAAATGTTAACTGCAATTTGGACTTTTCATATGATAAATACTCAATTCATTATTCATCCCACACAGTTTAAGATTTTTATACACAAATTAAAAATTATAATAAATATATATATATTTTTTATACAACTTTATTAAAATAACCTAATTTATCAATAAATATATTATTTTTAAGTGGTAATTGAATAACTTATGAAACGATAAATTAGAAGAAAAAAAATATCATTACATTAAAAAGTGAGAACATCATTCACCAATTTATTAATAATTTTTTCATTGGTTTTTTTAACTAGTACAACATTAATTAATATTTATATTCTTTTATTTAATTAGAGATATGTTTTTTATTAATAGAAGCTAGCAAAAAATGTATCTATATCACAATGTATTTTGATTCAAAGTGGTAAGGTTATATAAGAAAAACTTAATTTAAATTTTGTCCTTAGAAGAAATTATTATGAGATATTAATTGGGTGTAACTGAGTTTTGGTTTCTGGCGGTAAAATTTAGAAACTTATAATTTATGCATGGCTTTTTATCATTAAAATTAGATTTGGTAAAATTAGGAAATAGTCAAATCACATTAATTTAGTCGAGTGCTCTATAGACCATACTTAAAGCTTATTTATTATAATTAGGAAAAATACCTAACATATAGAAAGTGTTTAATTAGCATACTAATATTTCACACTATTGTTTCATTACACGTTTGGATTGATTACACGTTTGCATTATGCATTTAGTTAGTTGATTTCGAACGCAACTAGTGTTTATATGATTAATATTTTTTTTAAAAATTTTATTGAGTTTAAATTCTAAGAAAATCTTGAAAATAAGAAAAATTTTGATTTTATTTTAATATTAAATTAAAAAATTAAATTCAAATCAATTCAATTTTTTAATTCTAATTCAAACACATACTTAATAAAAGTTCACTATAAAAAATGTTACATATAATAACATACAAAAAATATCACTATAGATATAATATATGTAAGTATATATCTATTTAACATATAGTTACATACAGTTTTAGTGTTTATTTTAAATGAGATTTAACAACATATTTGTGTGTCATTATAGTCTATACTTACATTTTTTAATAATATATCAACATATATTATATTTATTATGTGGAGAAAAGTAATTTTTAGTGACATATATTATGTCATATATATATATATATATATATATATATATACTTATGTCACTATACTGTATAACAATTTTTTTTTAGTGATTCTATTAACTAACTTTTATTTTTCTTTCTAAACAAAGAGAGAATGAGACCATTTCATTACATAAGCCAATGTTTCCCGTTGAAGTCACATCCTGTGATTTCCTATAATTCATAATGGTAATTAATGTGAAGGGCGACTTTTTTTTATTCTTAATTAAAATGACATTCTATAAAATAGATTTTTACACAACCTTTTTAGGTTAGATTAAACTTTCATATAAAAGCTCATTCGTTTCAATTTTCAACCCTATATACTCTTCCATATGCATTAATTGCATTTACTTTACACCAACCTAGATTAGGCAATGAGAGAAACAAAACGTCTTACATCCACTTGTTTTATCTATTTTCTTCTTACTCTATTTTCTTAGTGTTTCATACTCCTAACTCTTTTCTCAGTGCATGAAAGCATAAAAGAAAATATATAAAAAAAATAGTAGCAACACATTATTTAATACATTCTTTTAAATATTTTTTTTCTAATCTACTAAAAAAAATAAAATTTAATAAGTCTCACATCTTATTTAATAATTATTTCTATCTCTAACTTTTTCTCTCCTAATTTTATAATTTTTAAATTTTAATAAATAAAAATGAGTGTGTTATTAACACTCATTAAATAAAATATATATATCTAAAGCCAATAATGAGATATCTGTGGACAAAATGTGTTAGATAGATTATCATCATGAGATGACTGAAAATGTGGTGGATAATGCCACAAATCCTTTTGAGGTAGAAATATCAAATAATTGTTGTGGAAATTCTGCCTCCTAGCTAGGCACTTAATTGGATAATCACAAGCCACACCCAAGTCTTTCTCCTATCATGACATGTACGTACAAGATGATTCCTTGGAGTCTAAGCTCTAAAGTGGAGGGGAAAGAAAATAAAAGAAAATTTTATACTTCTATTGTAGGACCTTGCTCTAATGCATTGTCAACACAAAGTTCTCTTCCTTTTCTTTTAATTATCATGCATTTTTTCCTCCCAAATTTTTATATTCATATTCCACCCTTGTTTCTTCAGTTTTATGTGGTTCGTAATAATTAGTTAATTACATGAGAAAAGTTAAATGCACTTTCCTTTAGAGTTAAGTCAATTCACATGGAGTTTATGAGTAGAATCATGAGCATGGTGAGGACGTTAAAAAAAAAGTTGGATAAGGCATATGGTACAGAACATGCGAAAGCAACACTAGAAGAATGAGTTTCTTTACTTCTCGTCCTTTTTCAATTTGGTCACTTTTATTTTTTGCTTTAATTATTCTTTCTCTCTTTATTTTTTTTACCTAGTTTATTTTTTTTTTTAAAGGTAACAATGGTACCAATTTAAAATAAATAGCTCCAGAATATTCAAGACAAATTTGATATTATAATAAGAGTTTAATTGTCATATGTTATTTGATAAAAAAAATTTGTCATACATTGTTATTGTATAAAAAAAAATATTACTAATCAATAAAAAAATGTTATTAGTATAATTATAATACGATTATTATAAAAGTCAACTATTTGATGAATGATAAATTATGATTAAATGATAGATAATGTATGCATTAACTAATGCAAAAATTCTTTACTGATTTTTAATACATACATTATATGATAGATAATGTATACCAATTTTTTTTTGGAGTGTATTAGAAAAGATAAATATGATAAATAATACAATGAGTAATAAAAAAATAATAATAAAAAATGAGAAGGCAGATGAGTTATAATTTTAATAATAATTCTAAACGGATATAATTATATTGCAACAATACTGCTTAATTGACTTTTTGTAGCTATATTGTCATATTTCTCTTCCTCACGTTTGTGTATAAATGATTTTTATTTAAAGAGAAACAAATTGGTAATTTCTAATCTATATATTTTTTTTTTATCTATAGAAACTAAACATGAATATCAAGAAAGTTTTCAATACTTATGTATCGATTCAATTAATTGAATTAAACCCTTTAATGATTTTTAATATACTTTGTGTGAAAGGATTATGACGAAAAGAGATATTTTTATTTTAATGAGGAAAAAAAAGGAAATAATGAGATGCTAAAAATCACATAATTAGTTTTGTAACATTAGCTATATATATACATACACCTAAGCTAAATTTCACTATAACCTATACATATTTATTTATTTTAAAATTGATAATGAATGGTCATTAATATTGATTTTGACATTGTACATTGTAGCGCGGCTATAGGTTTTGATTATGAAACGCAGTCATTAAATGGCTCCAAAGTCTTAAAACGCTGTCACTAACATCGCTATTCGCTCCTTCTAATTAACTCCATCTCACTTTTCTACACATACAAATACAATGTATTTATTCGTCTTTTACAACAAAATATAAAACAAAAGAGATGCAAGCATTTGTTTTAGTTTGTGCAATTTATACGGTGATTATTTATTTTATATAAACTAAAATTTATAATATATATATATATATATATATATATATATATATATATATATATATATATGAAAGATCTACTTATTCTAGGAGTAAGATAAGTAACTTATGATTTATATCAAATTTTAATGATTTAACTCTTAAATTAATTTTTTTAATATATAGATAAGTTTGTAAAATTTAATAATTATATGATACTCTCTTTCATTAATTTAAATTAATGAGTAATCATAAAAGTATTTTATGTGTTGATTTGAATTTATCACTTTTGTAAGATAAAAATAGAAAATAAAAACAAAATTTAACTTAAATATTAATTATCATGTTATTTACAATGTATGATTATTATCAATAATCTTAATGATCAACAAATAAACATTTAATCGTAGAACTAAGATCACAAATTTTTTGTTTGCTTCAGAATTGCAAATTTTATAAAATTAGATATTTAAAATTGCAAAATAAAAAATTTGGGGACAAAAATTTCAGATTGAATATTATATAAGACAAAAAAAAAATATACTTATCAAAATTCTAAATATATAAAATACATCTTTATTTATACATAGTATAAAGGAAATATAAAGTATATATATACCAATTTTCAGTTTCCACTTTTAGTGAATTATTATATCCTCAAATGTTAAGAAATAAAAATAAATAATTTCCCATATTTTTACTTTGTGAATAACCATTCAAAATCACCTATTTCATTATCTCTTTTTTATATATAACTAAAATTTATAAAAAAAATTATATATACAAATAAATCTTATATTTGAATATATAAATTATATTTAAAATTACTATAAATAGATATTTTTAAAAATATAAATTATATTTTAGATTTATGATAAATAATTTATATTGTAACATGAAATTATTTTTATTTACTGATAATTAATTTTAAAAAATTATTAAAATTTAATTTATAAATAATTATGATAAATAAAAGTTAAATTAATTAAAAAGTTAAAAAAATTCTTAAAAATTCTTTCGTAAGAAAATTCATATAAATTCTTTTTTACTAGATAGCCTTGTAGCATTTTATCAAAATATAAACACACCCTTTCATTAATTTGTCCCAAAACCATTTGTTTAGTTTTATCTGGAGACAAATCGCTCACCAGCAAAAGCATCAAGGTCTTTAACTAATTAAAAATATTTTAAATTAAGATAAATTAGAAAATTTGGAATTAATTAATAAGACAATTAAAAGAAATTAATGTATCACTAATGAACACTGTTTTATTTATATTCAATTTTAATTTGAAATTTCTTTTTAGATTTAAATATTTACTTTTACATTATTATAAATACATTTCCATGTCTAATTCTAATTATTCTGGTCCCAATTTCGTCGTTAATAATACTAATGATAAAATAAGCTTTCAACGTTAATTATATTAAAAAATAATTTTCTTTGAATCGATGAATACGAAGAAATTTAATTATTTGTTATATTGTTCAAATGGATCACGTAATCAAGAAAAAGCATACAATACCAACACTCGTAGTTGAAAGCACCACAGCAGTTTTATATATTAATTAAACTAAGAAAAATTGGCAAATCCAATAGAAGAGTGAAAAAATACGCAACATAAATATGTTTTTCAATTCACAGCATTCGGATTGAACCTTAAAATTACGATAACACATGCTATTTATCATACCAAAGCATTGTAGAAAGATATTTATTCTCAACACTGCATCATTTTTTTTTTTGTTGATTCTATTTCATGTCTAAATTCTCAACCCTTTATTTCATCACTTGTTTTATTTCACATTTTTCTCTCTTTTCTTTTTCTTGTATATATACCCTTATTATAAAAATCATTCTGAGGTAGAAAGTGAAATGAAAATAAAATGGGTCTTATTACTGGTAGAAGTTATGTGATCATCACATGGAAGAAAGGAAATTGGTGAAGTAATTGATTATTGATGAATTGCAGTGTGCATGTTAATTGTATTAGGGCTGTGAAAAGTACTTGACATAAGAAATGGAAAAGCTGGCATAGGGAGAGAGTCGTTGGCTTAGAATGGCATGCATGCAGTACAGACAAAAGTACGAAACAGTGGTGCACTCCTAGAAAAGGATGTCAGAGAAAAACAGTGGCAGTGGCTAATAAGCCTCACCATGTCCATGTTATACATAATGCACCTTGAAAGCCACCAAACAGGCTCGTGATCCAAGATATGTATTCAAGTACAGGGTGTGCTGTTTCTTACACTTAGATAGAGACTACTGCGACACTCATATAGATACGTTTCTTTTCTTCTTTTCTTCCTTAATTTTTTAATTACATGCTAGCTGTAAAACTAATACTTTATTTATGTATACAACATTTTACCAACAAAAATTGGTTTAATTGATAAGGATATGGATTCATATCTCAAAAGAACATAAATTTGGTTACTGTCAATATAAAATTTTTGTTGATAGATAAGCTAGGTTTGTTGTTTCCCTAATGAACTTCCAAGACTTAACTTACAAATATAACATTTTCATATAGATATTTTGGTGTTGATTTATAATTAGAATCAAAATTTTATTTTGATAAAACATTTAATATTTAATAAAATTCATTATTATATATATTATATATATATAATTAAGTTGAGAATATTACTAACTCTATATATACTATATGGTATTAATATTTTTTTTAGCAGAAGGGCAAAGTTAAAAATTGGTTATGAACTTTGCATTGCATATATTGGTCACAAAAATTGGATAGGGTTTGGAATTTGCATTAACCGTTTGTATGAGTATTTATAAGAGAAGATACAAAGAGACAAATGGACTGAATTTATCTGATAACTTGTACACTTAATTTTTATAAATTCTTGCTTACTTTGTTATTTTCTTCTTTTAAGTGTTTATGAAAATATTATTTATGTCTAGGAATTTCTGGGAAGAACTACTGTTGCTGAAACTAAACTGTAGCTGATGAAACTTAACCAGAGTCAAATTTTAGCCATGTTAAGACGTAGGTGAGTGGAAAATGAAGCAAAGCACTAAAGAAAAATGAAGGTTGAATGATAGAATTCTTGGTCTTTACGATATTTGCTGATATAGAGCACATGTGGTAACGATGAAGGATTCAACATCAACGTGTTGCAACCTATCTGGTAAGAAATTGATTGCGCATGGTTCAGTGACCAATCAATTCGGGTCCCACTTTGATGGCTGACATATGCACCATCACTTGCAAAACTGTCTTTTGTTACGAAACCACTGATGACATGTATATTAGAATTTGCTAGATCTGTATAATCCATCACATCGCCCCATATGAATCAACAATTTGTTAGTTGGAGTGAAATTAAATCTGAACATTAATTTTAAGGAAAGTTTTAAGTTTGAATATGTTGGATAATAAAAAATATGATTGAAAAAAGATATTTTATTTAAAAATATATCAATTAGATTCTTAGATAAAAATTAATGAGTTAATCATCCGTCATTTTAAAATTTTCTACATTGACAACCAATCATATCTTTTAAAGTTGCTTATTTTATTATTATTTCATTAAATAAGTAACTGATATGTCACTATTAAAAGATATGATTAATTATCAGTGTAAAAAAACTTTACACCGGCAGTATATAGATGATTAACTCAAAATTAATAATCGATAAAGTTAGTAAATATATTATATTAATATTATAGTTAAAGAAATAAGTACATGAGTATTTCATATCACTTTCTTTTCACTACAAGAATGTTGCAGTTTAGAGTCGACCAAAAGTCGACTCTAAATCATAAAATTCGATGTAATATTGTTGGTTATTCATAGATTTTTTGTTGACGCTAAATAAGTCGACACAATATTTTTTGTGTCGGCTAAGCCGTCAATAACAAATTTATTTATTTTAATTTTTTATTGTCGGTTAAGAGACACTACGTCAACACAAAATTTATTTATTTATTTATTTATTTATTCAACTTATCATTTATTCGTTCGTATTTTTAATATTCGTTTGTATTTTTAACATTTTCGGGACTTGATTTGTAAACCTTGAGGTCTTAAACGAACATGATAACCAAGTGCACCAAAATACATTATGCGTATATAACATTGAAAAAATTATTTTTACCTCTCTCAAAGCACGTATACGATCGGAAAAGTCAATGTTATTTTAAAATGTAGCGTCGAATTTTTTGATTTATTTAAAGAATAGCGTCGGCTTTTCCAACACTAAACTTAATTTAAATTTAGTGTCGAAAAAGTCGACGCTACATCTTAAAATAGTGTTGGCTTTCTGACAGTATTTACGTCAACTATTAGTCAACGCTTATTTTCCGCAACTATTTCACCGTTTTCTTGTAGTGTTTATTTAGATCTATACACTTAATGAAAAGAATTTTTTTTTCTATGTGTATATCTATATAAAAGATAATTTGACATTTTATACAGATATACAAACATTTTCTTATAAAATTATCACAAATCACAAGTTGCAAATGTTGATTAGTGGAGCAGATTGTAACATGCCTTTCTTCAGCTCATCATTCGCCATAATCATGCTTAGCTGTATATGAAAGCAATTTAATATAATGTTCAATGTAATAGGTTGTGATATGAGGGTTAGAGCAATCTTCTGTCTTTAATATAGTTAATCTTCTGCCTTTAATATAGTTAATTTCTTTTTGCTAGCATGGTAAAGTAAAAATAAGAAATGTTACCTAGTGACTAATATATAAAAATTGTCACTTTAGGTATAAAATATATAAATATAAATTTATTTGATATATAAATATATAATTTTAATATATGTTGATTTTAAATAAGATTTAATAACATGTTATTATAATTTATACTTATACATTTTAATAATATATATATTAACATATATTATATCTATAATTAGATAAAAATTAATTTTTAATAATAAATTTTATGTTATTATAAAATATGTGTCTGATAAGTTTTTATATAATATGTTAAATATAAAATTGAAAAAGAATATGACGAATTCTTTTGAGTAGAATGTAACGGATACGACTGTCATGCAAATTACTCTGTAAAAGACAGAATCACAAGAATACAAAAGATAAATTAATGAGAAGATTAAAAAAACATTATATTGTATTAATGAAAATTTGAAACTCTTATTAAGATATTGTTCTTATTTTGTCAAAAAATATAATATATTTTATAGTTCACTAGAAGAGTTTTGATTTATTAATTTGGTTATGACTCATGGTTTATTTCTAAGCTCCTATCCATTAAATAATAATGGTGGGTTGATCCAGTTTCTCCCCTTTAATTGGAGATTGTGAATTCAGCAAGTTGATGAGAAGAGGGTGTTACTATCAAATGTGTCAACCACCAAAATGCACGATTTAGCACTTTGGAATATTACTTTTCCAACATGCATTTTGTTCTTTTTTGAAAAAGAATAATAACACAAGCCCTTTTCACACTATTTTTAGCAAGATGGTAAAACTTTTTGCAAATGTATCACCAGCTTCTGGCCATTATATGTAGATTGGGATCTGTATCCATTTTGGTATGTGATATTCACACGACATTTTCTCAGCCATTCCTTTATAGCAAGCTATGTTTACCACTTATATTGGTGAACATATAACGGTGGAGAAAAAAGTTGAGATAATAAAATGAAAAAAAAAGTTATATTATAATTTAAAATTATATAGTCAAGCTATAAGTTTTATACATATAAAACAATATGTTTTTCGGTCTGGCATTTTGACTCGACTAGGATCGATATAAAAATTTATTACAGAAATAAGATTGTTTTGAAATTTGTTTTTATTTTTGTGATGGTCAATGTAAGTGTAATTGATCAACATCACTTTATGTTATGTATTTTTTTTTTAAAAAAATGGCTTAAAAGTAACATGTGACATCGAAGTGATGTCATATTGATAAAATTAAAATCACATGTGTCAACGATGATTACAACTTCGATAATACTTGTTTTAATTAATCTAAAACAAATATCGTTACTTCTAAATAGATGATCTAATTTTTTTTAATTAATAGTGTTGGTATCCCTATTGAAGACTATTATTTTTATTTTTTAATTGTTTTTCAAGTATCACTATCCTTAATAGAAGATCTATTTATTTATTTGATGGTGTCACTTTTCTAAAAATACTACCCTCGATACATTCTTAAAAACATATATCACTACTTGCAACATCATCAACTATATACATATATTTTATTAATAAAATATAATTTAATAATTAATAAAATATAATTTAGTTAAAAATATATATGTATAATTAGTTAATAAATAATAGTTTATTGCATTTAAATGCATGAAAAATATATACATTTAATTAGTTAATAATTTATTAATAAATTATATTTTATTAATTATATTTATAAAATATACATATACATAGTTGGTGTTAGTGCTGTAGGCAGCAATAAATGTTGCCAAAAATATACAGTGTGTTATTGTTGGGGAGGGACTTCTATTCAGGGTAAATTTCTGGCCTTCTTCCATCAAATGATGGCACTGGTAATACCAACTTAATTAGAAACACTATGGTTATGTGACATGTGATAATTAATAAGACTTTTTGTCCTCATTTTCAATATCAAAGTCTATGCAAGCGTGCTATGTTGGCAATGAGGTTGTAGAAGATGTATTCCCCAATAAGAGTGGGTTTGTAAATGAAGTTGTGACTTGTTGATGGATGAGTTGGTCATTCAGCCGGATAATTTTAGTAATTAATAAAATACTTTCAAGCATTTAAATGTAATAAAACATTATTTATTAACTAATTACATGTCTATATTTTTAACTAAGTTATATTTATTAATTATTAAATTATATTTTATTAATAAAATATAAGTATAAAGTTATGTTGGCATTATTTTATGGTATTTACCTGAGGAGATATTTTATAATGGTTATTTTTATAAGGTTATTACACAATCATACATGTTGCCAAGAATGTATTAAGTGTGTTGTTGTTGGAGGAGCCCATAACACATTTGTCAAAGGTAGTATTGTTATGGGTAGCGACACTTTCAATTAAAAAAATTCTTGTTAAGGATAACACTTGAAGAATAATTAAAAAATAAAAAAGAATTTTTTATTTGATGATAATGACATCATCAATTAAAAAAATAGATCCCTCATTTGAGATCATTATTGACGCATGTGATTTTGACTTAATTAATATAGTGTCACTTCAACGCCACATATCACTATAAGACCAATTTTTTTTTTTAAAAAAAATTATTGACATTGAATGACATTGTATTACCTTAAAGTGAAAATAAATTTTAAAATAACCTCATTTTTACGATAAATTTTTATACCAACTCAGAGTCCCAATTTTTCTTAGATCAAATTATATTATATCATTCATTTACAACCATTCATTAATTAGTTGTTGACTATATTAATACTTATTATCAATTTTTGGAAATTGGTTAATTACCAATCTCTAAAATTGTTGACCAAATCTAAAATTATTTACTGAATCTTTATTAATAATGACCATATTGGGACTATTTTCACCAATCACAGAACAAATAAATTAGTGTAATGTGTTAAATATGAGTATGATGAATGCTTATGAATTTTTTTTATTGGAGATAGAGAAGTTGGAGAAGGATGCTGAGTAGACATGGTAACGGGGCGGGGCTACGTTCCCTACCCTCGTTTCCGCAAATTTAAATTGACCCGTCCTCAATACCTGCTGGGATAAAATTTGGGTACCCATCCCTATCCCCGCCCCCGCTCCTTTTTTTTCTTCTTTTTTTCTTTTTTCTTTTAAATAAATATGAACAAATTTTAAAAAAAAATAAAAGAAAAGTAAAATGATATAAATTTTTACATATAAATATTTTTAATTTTAGTTTATATATATAAAAATAATTTTTTAATTATATTATTAAGCAGGACGGGGGCGGGGGTGGCTACGGGGGCGGGGCGGGTATTAACATCCTCGTCCCTGTAACATCCTAAATTTTAAATTAATTAAATTTTAATTAATTACTATTTTTATGAAAATAATTTATATCATTTTATTTAGTAATTTTATAAAATTGCAGTAGATTCTAAATAATAATAATTATATTTACGAGAGAAACTTGAGTCAAGTAGTTATTTATATTTATATTCTAGAGAGCAGAAAATAAATTAGTATTTTAAATAATTATAGAAGTTGAAACTGTTTTATTTTTTTTTAATTATTTAATTACCATTTTAATTAAATAGAGGGGGATGGGCGGGTGAGTATGGGCCTGGCCCAGTCGGAATTATTAGAGGGGTTTTGGGGGTAGTCAGTTACCTAATATTCATTTTAACGTCAGACGCTTGAAGGAAGAGGGGAGAGGAGAAAATTCTTGAAGGAAGGCGTAAAGTGTTCAGATTGCTCCGTCGTTCTTCTGTTGGCCTTCGTTCATCATCCTTAAGGTACGGGGGAGATGGGTTTCTTCATATGTGAATATAGGGGCGTTCGGGTAGTGAGGGCAATCCCTAAGTCCCTCTAGGAACTCTATTTAAAATTCTGAACGATTATCTGTGCAATCGATGTTCTAAATTCTTAATTCATTTGGAAGAACTTATTTCTTGAATTGTCTTTGAATTCCATTGGGGCTTTCTTGTTAATTCTTTATCCTTAAATTTGATGACTTGAATTTTATGTGTTAAGAAGAGTTTAGATTTTTTTTTGTAAAACCAATGGCAACCAATTTTTGAGGCTTGAGATGTGTATGGATTGATTTGGAACGTATGAAGAATATAAATGGAGTTAAACTGAACCAACTGGGTGTAGAAGTAGTGAAAATTGGTAAAAACCTTGTTGGAACTCGTAAAACGCAGGTTTAATTTCACATAGGGGAGTCTGGGCAGAGATTTGGGCGCTCAGCGCCAATTTTGGGCGTCGGGCGTCGGGACCCCGACATACGTTTGTAATTTTGCGATATCTTTCTGTGTAGTTATCCAAATCGAGTGCCGTTTGTTTTGTTAGAAACTAGACATCTGGGGCTACCATTTAGACACAAGAATCGTGTAAAAATATTAATATTTGATCAAGTTATGTGAGTTGCAATTTGAGCCTTCCAATCTGTGTGCGAACCACAACATCAATTTTTGTGAGCCCTGAATGGTAACCTAAACGACTTTATTAGGATTTGTGTTCTTCATGAAAGTTGTAGATATTGATGTTAGGATTCTAATGGAGTTGGGATCACTTAGAAAGGATATGTATATCTCGAGTTATGGTTAAATTATTAACTGAATGTCATAGATATTGTGATGTGTGTGAAGAATTATGTGAAATTTGTGATCTATGATGTTGATAACTTAATGATAGGTACCTAGCATGTGAGGATGATATTGCATGGATTGTTATTGACATGTGATGATGTTATATAATGGAGATGCATTAATTATGAGTTACGTGGGATGCATGAGTTGCATGAGACTTATGAGTTGCATGTGGTGCTTGAGAAGCCAGACGTGGCTATATTGCATTGGACCCTGGGCCCAGAGAGGGGTTGAGACAGGGGGGACCATGACGGGAGGCATTCCATGCGTGGGCCGTTGGGTGTTTAACTGCGCAGCTCACTAGCCACAGAGGGTTTAACGGTGGGTGGATTGCCTTTGCACGGGCCGCTGGGTGTTTAACCGTGCAACATACCGGCCCTGGGAGGATGTGAGAACGGTATGCCCGCATTGGCAACAGCTAAGGGAATTGACGAGGTACGCCCATTGTGCGGAGTGCCAAGTTGAGACTCTTAGGAGAGGAGATGTGTATGAGTATATAGTGAGCATGTGTATGAAAGCTTGTATGATTGAAAAAAAAAATGATGTTTGGTAATTATATGAGATGTATTTGTTGTTTATATTTAATGATGATATTTTGGTGCACGGTGTGGGGTGGGAATTGGGTAGCTCTATGTTCATATATGATGTTATCTATCTCTCACCGTCCTGTTTTTATGTGGTTTTCTTTTAGGTGAAGATGAAGGCACTCATAGTGTTGAGTTCTAAAGGGAAAGGGTTCTGCTCTGATAGGATGTGACATTGGGGCATGAATTTAGGATGCTTTAGTTATGAATTGTTATTTGTCGTTTGAGGAGACTTATTTTTAAGAGTTTTATATTCACCTTATATTTGTAAATTCTGGATTCCTTTCATTTTTCTTTAGAGACCTTGATAATTTTCTTTTAAGAGTAAAACTTTATTATTATTATTATTATTATTTCTATTTATTTCAAGACTTGTGAACCTATGAGTTTTTATTAAAATATGTGGACCCTTCTTGATGTTATATTTATTGAATTATTCTTATTGTTGTTACTTATTTATTATGGGGTAGAAGGGTGTCACATTTAGTGGTATCAGAGCAGGTCGATTCATTCGGCCTTGAGTTATGAGCTTGCTATGTTTCTGTGGGTTGTGCTGTGATGTTGTTTAACTGAGATGATTGTTTTAATTGGTTTGTTTTGTTTTGACTCTCTACTTTTCTGTGAATCAGAAAAGTGATGTCTGGGGGAGGTAGGAATGATCGTGCTATCGCTGAGGCCTTGATGGCTATGGCTCAGGCTGTAGGCAACTTGAACCAACATCAAGAAGTGGACTGGCTTGCCCGGTTCCAGAGGAACCATCCACCTACCTTCCGTGGTGGCTATGACCCGGATGGTGCTGCTGACTGGATGTTTGAGGTGGAGAAGATATTCCAAGCTATTGAATGTCCACAGGTACAGAGGGTATCTTTGGCTGCCTTCATGTTGTCTGGAGATGCTGGAATCTGGTGGCAGAGTACCTACCAGAGGATGATTGCTGAGGGTACTCCGATGACGTGGGATAATTTTAAGAGGTTGTTTTTGGAGAAGTATTTCCCACAAGATATTCGCAACAAAAAGCAGGTGGAGTTCCTTGAGCTGAAGTAAGGGGATGATACTGTGGCAGATTATGTGGCCAAGTTTGAGGCACTGGTACGATTCTGTCCCGCTTATGAGGGTGTTGCAAATGAGGAAGCGAAATGTGTGAAATTTATTAGTGGTCTTCGACCGGAAATCAAGCAAGCTTTCAACTACCAGGGCATTGCTAGATTCCACGAGCTGGTGAACAAGTGCAGAGTTTATGATGAAGATAATCGGGCTAGAGTTGCTCACTACAAAAGTGGAGGGCCTGTAAGGAATCAGAGCAGGCATGGGTCTTCTAGCAGGAGTAAGCCTTATTCTCGTCCTGCTGGAAATTCAAACAGTAACGGGGGTAGTGAGGGTTCAGTGCATAGGAGGAGTCAAGCTCCATCCACGAGCCAGACACCTAGAGCTGGGAGTACTGGTTCTACTCCTTCCTTCACTTGCTTCAAGTGTGGGAGGCCAGGGCACCGAGCTAATCAATGTGGGGATAGGGAGGTCACCTGTTTCAGATGTAATGAGCGGGGGCACATTTCTCGAGATTGTCCTCGTGCACAGCAAGGACCAGTGACGGCTAGTGGAGAGACTGGGGGGAGTGCTAGTGCTAGTCGGGGTACCGGTATCAGCAGGAGTGCTAGTGCTAGCGGCAGTGCCAGTAAGCCGAAAGCTACAGGGAGAGTATTTGCCTTGAGTGGTACTGAAGCCGCTCAATCCGACGACTTGATCCAAGGTATGGGTTTTATTGCTGGAATTCCTTTAGTTGTATTGTTTGATTCGGGTGCGACTCATTCGTTCATATCACATGCTTGTGTTTCCAAATTGAGATTGCCTGTTTCTTCCTTACCTTTTGTATTGAGTGTGGAGATGCCAACTAGTGGGTCAGTTTCTACGTCCGGCGTATGCTTGAATTGTTCTGTTCATATTAATGGTAGAGACTTCTTAGTTGACTTAATTTGTTTGCCTCTGAGTCAGCTAGACATCATTCTTGGTATGAACTGGTTATCTTCCAACCATGTTCTTTTGAACTGTGCTGATAAAACTGTTGTTTTTGGTCAACCCCTTGAGAGAAAGAGCAAAGACTTTTTGACTGCCAACCAGGTTGAGGTGTCTCTGAGAGAAGATGCCCAGGTATACATGTTACTAGCTTCTTTGAGTTCTGAGAGTAGCGCTGTCTTGGATAGATTACCTATAGTATGCGATTACCCTGATGTGTTCTCTGAGGATATGTCTAATCTACCACCCGAGAGGGAGACAGAGTTTTCCATAGACTTAATACCGGGGACGGGACCCATTTCAGCTGCACCTTATAGGATGTCGCCCTTGGAGTTAGCCGAGCTTAAGAAACAACTAGAGGAGCTGTTAGAGAAGAAGTTTGTGAGACCTAGTGTATCACCTTGGGGAGCACCTGTCCTATTAGTGAAGAAGAAGGATGGTAGCATGAGGTTGTGTATAGATTACCGCCAACTCAATAAGGTAACGATTAAAAATAAATATCCATTTCCTAGGATTGATGACCTTATGGGCCAACTGGTGGGGGCATGTGTGTTTAGTAAGATTGATCTTAGGTCAGGTTACCATCAGATTAGAGTGAAAGAGGAGGACATACCCAAAACTGCATTTAGGACTAGATATGGACATTATGAATACCTTGTAATGCCTTTTGGTGTGACTAATGCTCCTGCAATTTTTATGGATTATATGAACATAATTTTTCATCCGTACTTGGATAAATTTGTAGTTGTCTTTATAGATGACATACTCATTTATTCCAAAACTAAAGAGGAGCATGAAGAACACTTAAAGGTAGTACTTGAGATTTTAAGAGAGAAACAGTTGTATGCTAAATTGTCTAAGTGTGATCTCTGGTTAGAAAAGGTGAGTTTCTTAGGTCATGTGATTTCAAAGGGGGGGATCGGTGTAGATCCTTCTAAGGTAGAAGCTGTGCTTAAGTGGGAATCCCCTAAATCTGTGAGCGAGATTAGAAGTTTCCTTGGACTAGCTGGGTATTATAGGAGGTTTATAGAGGGGTTTTCTAAGATAGCATTGCCTTTGACTGAATTGACTAGAAAGGGAGTTCCCTTTGTATGGAATAGTAGGTGTGAGACTAGTTTCCAAACCCTTAAGGACAAATTGACTAGTGCACCAGTTCTAGTTTTGCCTGACCTTAATAAACCTTTTGTAGTATATTGTGATGCTTCTAAGATGGGGTTAGGTGGAGTGTTGATGCAAGAGGGAAAGGTAGTAGCTTATGCTTCTAGGCAGTTGAAAATCCATGAGAGAAATTACCCTACCCATGATCTTGAATTGGCAGCTGTAGTATTTGTTTTAAAGATTTGGAGACACTATTTGTATGGTTCTAAATTCGAGGTTTTTAGCGACCATAAGAGCCTTAAGTATCTGTTCGATCAGAAAGAGTTAAATATGAGACAAAGGAGATGGCTTGAGTTCTTGAAGGACTATGATTTTGAGTTGAGTTATCACCCAGGTAAGGCAAATGTCGTAGCGGACGCTTTAAGCAGAAAATCACTTCACATATCTTCCTTGATGATTAGAGAGATGGACCTTCTAGCTCAGTTTAGGGATCTAAGTTTAGCTTGTGAGACTACCTCTAGTAGCATAAGATTAGGCATGATTCGTGTAAGTAATGACATGTTGAAGGAGATTAGAGATGCTCAGTTAGAGGATTCATTCTTAGTGGCTAGGCGAGAGGCGATAGAAGGAGGTAGTGGTGGAGAGTTTGTATTGGGTAGCGATGGAGTAGTAAGATTTGGTGACCGTGTGTGTGTACCTAGTGAGGCTACCCTTAGGCGTTTGATACTTGAAGAGGGGCATAAAAGCAAACTTAGTTTTCATCCAGGTTCAACCAAAATGTATCAAGACTTGAAGAAGATGTTTTGGTGGCCTAGAATGAAGAGAGACATAGAGGAGTTTGCGAGTGCTTGCCTAGTATGCCAGAAGGCTAAGGTAGAACACCAAAAACCTTCAGGATTACTTCAACCCTTGAGTATACCAGAGTGGAAGTGGGATAGCATTTCCATGGACTTTGTAGTTGCTTTGCCTAGGACTGTTGGAGGGCACGATTCTATTTGGGTGATTGTAGATAGATTGACCAAGTGTGCACATTTCTTACCTATTAATATTAAGTATTCCCTAGAGAAACTTGCTAAGCTTTACATTAGTGAAATTGTGAGATTGCATGGTGTACCATCTAGCATAGTTTCAGATAGAGACCCTAGGTTTACTTCTAGATTTTGGGAGAGTTTGCAACAAGCATTGGGGACTCAGCTTAGACTTAGTTCAGCTTATCACCCACAAACCGACGGTCAGACTGAGAGAACTATACAGTCATTAGAGGATTTACTTAGAGCCTGCGTGTTAGATCAAGGGGGTAGTTGGGATAGCTTCTTACCTTTGATAGAGTTTACGTATAATATTAGTTTTCATTCTAGCATAGGCATGGCACCTTATGAAGCACTATATGGTAGGAGGTGTAGAACACCTTTGTGTTGGTGTGAGCCGGGAGATAATCTTGTTTTAGGACCGGAGGTAGTACAACAAACCACAGAGAAGTTTAAGTTAATTCAAGATAGAATGAGAATAGCCCAGGGTAGACAAAAGAGTTATGCTGATAAGAGGAGGAAGGACTTAGAATTCAAAGAAGGAGATCATGTATTCCTGAAAGTCACTCCGTGGACTGGGGTTGGTAGAGCATTGAAGTCTAAAAAGCTTACACCTCGTTTCATCGGTCCGTATCAAATTCTTAAGAGAGTCGGTACAGTGGCTTATCAAATCGCTTTACCTCCACATTTGTCAAATCTTCATAATGTATTCCATGTTTCTCAACTTCGAAAATACATCCATGATCCTTCGCATGTGATTGAGTCGGATCATCTTGAAGTTAAGGAAAACTTGACAGTAGAAACCATACCGGTGAGAGTTGAGGATCGAATGGTGAAACAACTTCGAGGTAAGGAAATTCCTTTGGTTAAGGTGATCTGGGGTGGAGCAACGCCGGAAAATGCTACTTGGGAACTTGAGGAGAAGATGAAGGATTCTTACCCGGAATTGTTTGTTTCAGGTAAATTCGATGACGAATTTTCTTTTAGGAGGGGAGAGTTGTAACATCCTAAATTTTAAATTAATTAAATTTTAATTAATTACTATTTTTATGAAAATAATTTATATCATTTTATTTAGTAATTTTATAAAATTGCAGTAGATTCTAAATAATAATAATTATATTTACGAGAGAAACTTGAGTCAAGTAGTTATTTATATTTATATTCTAGAGAGCAGAAAATAAATTAGTATTTTAAATAATTATAGAAGTTGAAACTGTTTTATTTATTTTTAATTATTTAATTACCATTTTAATTAAATAGAGGGGGATGGGCGGGTGAGTATGGGCCTGGCCCAGTCGGAATTATTAGAGGGGTTTTGGGGGTAGTCAGTTACCTAATATTCATTTTAACGTCAGATGCTTGAAGGAAGAGGGGAGAGGAGAAAATTCTTGAAGGAAGGCGTAAAGTGTTCAGATTGCTCCGTCGTTCTTCTGTTGGCCTTCGTTCATCATCCTTAAGGTACGGGGGAGATGGGTTTCTTCATATGTGAATATAGGGGCGTTCGGGTAGTGAGGGCAATCCCTAAGTCCCTCTAGGAACTCTATTTAAAATTCTGAACGATTATCTGTGCAATCGATGTTCTAAATTCTTAATTCATTTGGAAGAACTTATTTCTTGAATTGTCTTTGAATTCCATTGGGGCTTTCTTGTTAATTCTTTATCCTTAAATTTGATGACTTGAATTTTATGTGTTAAGAAGAGTTTAGATTTTTTTTTGTAAAACCAATGGAAACCAATTTTTGAGGCTTGAGATGTGTATGGATTGATTTGGAACGTATGAAGAATATAAATAGAGTTAAACTGAACCAACTGGGTGTAGAAGTAGTAAAAATAGGTAAAAACCTTGTTGGAACTCGTAAAACGCAGGTTTAATTTCACATAGGGGAGTCTGGGCAGAGATTTGGGCGCTCAGCGCCAGTTTTGGGCGTCGGGCGTCGGGACCCCGACATACGTTTGTACTTTTGCGATATCTTTCTGTGTAGTTATCCAAATCGAGTGCCGTTTGTTTTGTTAGAAACTAGACATCTGGGGCTACCATTTAGACACAAGAATCGTGTAAAAATATTAATATTTGATCAAGTTATGTGAGTTGCAATTTGAGCCTTCCAATCTGTGTGCGAACCACAACATCAATTTTTGTGAGCCCTGAATGGTAACCTAAACGACTTTATTAGGATTTGTGTTCTTCATGAAAGTTGTAGATATTGATGTTAGGATTCTAATGGAGTTGGTATCACTTAGAAAGGATATGTATATATCGAGTTATGGTTAAATGAATGTCATAGATATTGTGATGTGTGTGAAGAATTATGTGAAATTTGTGATCTATGATGTTGATAACTTAATGATAGGTACCTAGCATGTGAGGATGATATTGCATGGATTGTTATTGACATGTGATGATGTTATATAATGGAGATGCATTAATTATGAGTTACGTGGGATGCATGAGTTGCATGAGACTTATGAGTTGCATGTGGTGCTTGAGAAGCCAGACGTGGCTATATTGCATTGGACCCTGGGCCCAGAGAGGGGTTGAGACAGGGGGGACCATGACGGGAGGCATTCCATGCGTGGGCCGTTGGGTGTTTAACTGCGCAGCTCACTGGCCACAGAGGGTTTAACGGTGGGTGGATTGCCTTTGCACGGGCCGCTGGGTGTTTAACCGTGCAACATACCGGCCCTGGGAGGGTGTGAGAACGGTATGCCCGCATTGGCAACAACTAAGGGAATTGACGAGGTACGCCCATTGTGCGGAGTGCCAAGTTGAGACTCTTAGGAGAGGAGATGTGTATGAGTATATAGTGAGCATGTGTATGAAAGCTTGTATGATTGAAAAAAAAAATGATGTTTGGTAATTATATGAGATGTATTTGTTGTTTATATTTAATGATGATATTTTGGTGCACGGTGTGGGGTGGGAATTGGGTAGCTCTATGTTCATATATGATGTTATCTATCTCTCACCGTCCTGTTTTTATGTGGTTTTCTTTTAGGTGAAGATGAAGGCACTCATAGTGTTGAGTTCTAAAGGGAAAGGGTTCTGCTCTGATAGGATGTGACATTGGGGCATGAATTTAGGATGCTTTAGTTATGAATTGTTATTTGTCGTTTGAGGAGACTTATTTTTAAGAGTTTTATATTCACCTTATATTTGTAAATTCTGGATTCCGTTCATTTTTCTTTAGAGACCTTGATAATTTTCTTTTAAGAGTAAAACTTTATTATTATTATTATTATTATTTCTATTTATTTCAAGACTTGTGAACCTATGAGTTTTTATTAAAATATGTGGACCCTTCTTGATGTTATATTTATTGAATTATTCTTATTGTTGTTACTTATTTATTATGGGGTAGAAGGGTGTCACAGTCCCCATCCCCGTCCCCGATTTTATCAATCGAGGGAAATCCTAACCCAATAAACACGGGTTTTCCCCGTCCAAATCGGGGCGGGTTCGGGTAAATACCAACGGGGCCGGATTAGATTGTCATGCCTAATGCTGAGTGAACCCATATTACTAATATTATGTTTCTAGAAAAATATTATATATACATTTTTATCTATATTTATAAAATATAAATGGGTATCATGAAATATTTATAACTTAACACATTTAAATTTTGACTAATATAATTATATAGACTATAGTTATAACTTTATATATAAGAAAATATTATTTTTTAACATATATTTTGTGAATCTTAGTGTATATAAAATAAATATGTTATTTTTGTATGCCTTATTGATTTTTGACAATGTCTCCTAGTTTTACTTTATATTAATTGTCACAATTTCATAATTCACCATCAAAGTTTCACTTACACAACTTTTTCCTCCTCCTCTTATATTCATTTTATATATAATTAAGATCTTAAACCCTTTAAGTGATAGCAACTTGTATCTTTTAACTAAAATATTCAAAATTCATTTTAGTCTTGTCATTACAAGAAAAATGCAAATTACTGATAGATAATTTTTTACGAATACAAATTTATCGAAAAATTTATATTTTCAACGTATTTTACCCACGCAAAAAAATCGTAGGAAAAGTTATATTACCAACAAATAATTTTTAACGAATACAAATATGTCAAAAAAATTATATTTTTGATGGATACAAATCTATCAAAAAAATTTATATTTTCGACAAATATCCGTCGCTAATTTTCGACAGATACAAATCTATTAGAAAATTTATAGTTCCAATAGAAAAAAATTCGTTAAAAAAATTATATTACTACTGAAATATTTCCAACAAATTTTTATATTTTTCGAAAATATAAGAATTGTTGACAAAAATATTTGATACTTAAGTCAAAATTTTCCGATAGAATGTTACTAACGGATAATGGTTTGTCAAAAATTTGATTTTTCAAAAATGTTTAATACTCTATTGAAAATTGCATTCATCGAAAATGTTTAATATTTCGTTCGGCAACAATAAAGATGATTAAAATTGACAATCATATATTAAAAAAGATCTATAAAATTTTAAATATATATTTATATATTCTAATAAATTGTTATCCAAAAAAGACTAGTAAATTATATATACATATATATATATATATATATATATATATATATATATATATAAAGAGAGAGAGAGAGAGAGAGAGAGAGAGCAAGAAAGAGTGGAGAAATCAAATGACTTACAAGTAACTCTTGATAAAGTTACTTTACTCAATAACCCATGGTATATGTTGAATTTCATCGATCCAACTGTTAAATTAAAAGTTATTAAATTTTACTAATAATTAATAAAGATAAAAATTGATTAGCTTTGGAATAAATTATTTGCTAATAATATAGTTAAAAAATTAATTGTTTTAAATTATTTAATAAGAATCTTACTGACAATTTACTATATGATCTTGATTTTTTTATAACTAATATCTGATTTTATATTTGATATGAAAATATTATGATATAATTAGATAAGGTTTTAATTATTATTTTATTAATGGTTGATAATTAGAAAATAAAATAAGGATAAATGCATTTTTTGAATTTTATTTCTTAGATTTAAGATAAATAAATATATAAAGTTAATTAATAATTTATTTAAAATATTAAAATTTAATTTATAAATATGTAAGAAATAAATATTTATAATTTTATAAATTATATTATCATTATAAATTATAAAAATAATATTTTAATATATATAAATTATTATTTAGACTTTTAAATTTATAATAAATAATGTAAATTATATCATAATATTAATTTTAAATAGAAATAAGTAAAATTTTAATTAAAAAGTTAAATATAATATAATTATTATTATTGGTTAATATAATTAAATATAATATAAATATTATATATATTATTATATTTTTATAACAATCCGAACACATTGGAATGGAAGGGATCTAGAGATAGTACAAGTAGGAAATTGTATAGTTGAGGATGACTTAAAAGAATTAATTTGTACTACCTATACTAACAAGATATATCTACTTTCGGTAGCTTATCTCATTAGAACTCCACAGTTAAGCATGCTTAACTTAGAATAATTTAAGGATAACTAACATTTAGAGAAGTTTTTCAAAAAGTGTATAAATAAGGACAAAGCACGCCAAAACTGAAGTGTCATGAAATTGAGTCTTTGAAATGTTAAATATGAGGGATATTACATTAATAAATTTATTAAAATTAAACAAAAAAATTTTGACAGATTTATCCGTCGGAATCACATAAAGATTTTTAAACAATTCCGACGGATATAATGGATATTTACCACGTAATCATCCGTCAAAATTTTTACTGTCAGAAATTCTTTTCTTCCTCTTATATTCATTTTATATATAACAGAGACCTTAGCAGCTTGTGTCCGTTAATCAAGATATTCAAGATTCATCCATATCTTGGATATGAAATAAACTATATTAAGAGAGGGAATATTCACCTTGTGTGTGCTCATGATCTCTGACAAAAATTAATTATTATTTTTAACTATAAATACTTAATACCAATACTATGATTATTCAAAAATAAAAATCATTCATTCAAAAATTTGTATTTGCCTCTTTATTCTCATTTGATGTCATATTCTTTTATATAAGTCATTCTCTTAAATATATATATATATATATATATATATATATATATATATATATATATATATATATTATGCTGCATTTCATGTTATTTTAAAATATGCAATCTAATTAATTTAACTCAACAAAAATTACATTTTTCTCTCTTGAAAGATATTTGTGACTCCTAATTAAAATGAATTTATAACCTTTCCGCTCTCTAAAATTTATTTCACTTTGATCTATAGTCAAAAATGACATCAGTTAGTTAATTCGTGTGGAAGGCAAAGATCGAGTAATTATATTGCTGGTTTCCGATTAATTGCTCAATTAAATTGAACTAAAGTTTTGAAGTCGAAATTCTAGAGGATAAATTTAGGAAGGTCTTCCTATAAAAAAATCCGTGACCAGTGAGGGTTAAGATATCTCACAAAATCATGTTTAATGGATAAAAATTCACCATAAAGTTTATATAAAAATTAATACAAACTTATCTTGTATATTCAACAAATTTAATTAAATATTTCTATAACAGTTTACAATTTGTAATCTAATACTAGTAACTGCCATTTGAAAGACCATTAGGAAAAGTGATTCTAAACTGTGCCTACGGCTGAAATGGGAAGAAATTCAGTAAATCCTCCTTTCCTTAGCCCACTTCCGGGAATTACTTTTAATCTTCCACTTTTCATTCCCAGCTGGTCGATTTTGTTCTTCAATTTCTCGAACCTTCCGCTTCCTACAAAAGTTAGTTTTGAACAATAAGTAACCTAGAAAGCATTGGAACATGCATGAACAACCAACTCTCTTAACTTAGATAGGTGTTTTAATAATATAGTTTAATGCAATCTTACCTATAGGATGCAAGGTTTTGATCAGAAAGCAGCTCATCTGTAAGCGTTGCTTTCCTCTCCTTCTTTGTTAATCTGCCTGAGAAAAAGTCCAATGGAGAATCTACAACTGTTCCAACCTGATCATATTTAAAATTTCAAATGATATAAAAGCTGTCAAATAGAAATCCATGTTTTAATGGAAGATGTATTAACAGTCAAACATATGCTTGTGATCTATACAGGCATGTAACCAAAAACTTGCCTGGAAATATTTGGGAAGTGTCTTCGATTTGGAATCACCTTTCTTGTAGTGTCGCTTTGGATCAAGGGCAGCCCTCAACTGTCACCGTCAAAATACATGCCTATTAAAATCTCTAAGGCACAAAACAAAACTAGACAGCTTAACACAAATTGAGAGATAAATTCAAAATCTCAGAATGTGTATTTTTTTTCCAAATGCTTTTAATATGACTCAACATTTGTCATTGCATCCTCAAATGTACATATTCATTGCATGAGTTTAACTTGATATTATATACACCAATTTACATCATTGCAGCTTATTTCATCGTACCAAGAAAGTGTCCAGAATATTTCTAAGGTAACACCATGAAATGACGTAATTACAGATCAGGGCTGACAATTATTTGTTCCTTGTTAAATGGGGTAAAAGGCCAAAGCAAGCAGCAAACACTTTAAGTCATTGAAACATACACTATTAGCAAGAGGCAAGAAATCTAGAGTCCCAGACTGAGAAGGGTTTTTGTAAAGCAAAAGTCCAACATAAAAAGGGCCTAAAATTTGCATTCCACAACTGCAATAAAAATCTAAACCCTACATGTTCCGCTATTACCATATCACTTGGAGAAAGAAAAATCTACTTTTTATGTTTTTTGTTTCAATTATGTCTTCTCATTTTGAATGTGATATGTATGTGTAAAGTTATTAGTTCAATCCAAGCTAATTTCACAAGACATTATATTTGACCATATTTAGAAAACACCTAGAGAGAAAAGTAATAAAAAGGAAAAGATGTTAAAATTCAAAAGCACCTTCAATAGCTGCAAATCTTTCTGCAACTCAGGGGTAATGGTTTGAGCTGGCATATTGAACCTGATATAGATGTAAATATAATAAGATAATTCCATTTTATACTTCAACTAGAAACCATAAGAAAAGATAACTACATAAAATGAACATGAATATATAGATATTTGATTAAAAAAAGGTTACTACCACTGCATTCAGCTAAGCTGCGTAAAAATGAATTGATAAACAACCAAAGAAAAAGAAGAAAGAAATCAACCGTGCTTGCATTCAGAAATGCAAACTTGCTCAAGACATAATCTATTGCTGCATTGCATACCATTTTTCCCCAGCAGTATCTTTAACTTGCTTTCTCAGTAACTTATTCAATTTTCTGGGATCGTTTGGAGGGACCAAAAGGCCATCAACCAGCTCTAAACTGGATTTCCAAACAGTGCTGGTTGATGCCTCAATTTGAGGTTTGGGATGAGACCCATTAGTGGTTTTTAATGATGGAATAGGAAGCTGTGGTTGCCATGATAACCCAATCACTGGTTTGCTCTCCGGCATTCCTGAGTCAAAGTGAAATGCACAATGAGATTCAAAAGTTATATTTAATTATACTCAAAAATTTAAAAATATAATTGTTAATTTTTATAATAATTTCTTTTAAAATTATATATAAGGTGCTTTTATAATAATTGTTTCTACGATTATTTTATTTTCCTTCCCTGATTATATTTTAAAAATAAAAATTTAGGACTAAATTATAAAAAATATTTTCAAACAATAAGGAAAAACTATAACATAAAAATAAAAATGACCGAAAAGCATCTCCTCTGTCATTTTTCCATTATTAGTTTCATTAAGAAGCACACAAATGAGAAATGGTCACAAATAATATTCAGATCCAACTCATTTACATCCTTCAATCTCAACAAACTTCCATGTATCCATAAGCTCATTGTAGATGACAACAGACAAGTTTGAATCTCATTTGTATAACCAAGTCTATGCATAACATGTAAAGTATAAACTAATTGGTTACTCTCCCTTGCAATGGAATCCCTCACCCATTTCTCATCAACAGCCAAGGGAGCCTCTATATCAAACCAACACCAAACCATCTTTTTCACCCTAAATCCAAAAGGTTAATGTTACAATTGTCCATCCTAGGAAACATAGTACCAACTGATAAATAGTTGCTCCCTTCCAACACTGAATCTTATCAGCAAACCCAATAGACACAGCCTTAAAAGAAAAATTCAATCTGCTAAGCTCCCCGTATGGAAACTAAACAGCACAATCCCACCACCACCCCTCCATAGATGTTAGCTGATTCAAATGACTATGTTGTCAAAGCCAACCCAACGACATCATTAATTCTCTGGTAATCAAGATTAAGAGGAGGGTGTTCCCCTAACATCCAAACCATACACATGAACCATGCTACCATGAGCAACACAACAACCACCATCACACTCACAGTAAGCCCACATGGCTGTTCCATCACCCAATGCCTAACTGGCAAAGCACTATTGTCAAACAATGACTACTATACTAAAACTATGCTTAACTTTTGGTTCACGATCCTCAAAAGCTTACGTGTGATCCTCACTTTTAGTTCAGCATACACTAACTAAAACCATGCTTCATTTTTGGTTCAAGATTCTCACTTTTGGTTTACGATTCTCAAAAGGTTATTTTATACAGAATGAGATAACCAGAATATTAAGCAAACTAAATAACTAAGGGCCACTGAGTCAAATTCAGTCATAATAGACAAAAGAAAAACATGCAATTAGAAGACGGCACAGAGCAAAGATAATAATAACAATCAGCATCAGCAAACCCTTGTAAAATTTAAAACTTCTCAATGCTTATACATTCCCAAATTACAAGTCATGGCTTTACATTGCATCGCTCTATTGCATGCAATCTCCTGATTCCAAGTTCATCCTGTCAATTAAGCGAGACACAGCTAATCCACACTATTCAAGAAATTACAAATTTAATATTTCCAGAGATTATTGATAATGCTCCACCTAAAATATTCAGATTCCTCTTTTGATGCTACAGTTCTCAAAAAGTAACACATATTAGCAATGTTCTAAAACCCAGTAAAGTTAGTGGGTCAGAGGTCTATCGGCGGGTTAAAGAAGTCCAAAAAAAAATTACATAACACATAATTTCATGTCTAGAATTAGAATCATCATGGTACAGCCAAAAGTGTTAAAAACTTAAAATCAAGATCTTATCAAGGATTGGGAAGGAGGTGAAAACCTGTAACTTGAAGATCTTAACTCTGATCATAAGATCCTACATTCTTACTTAAAATAATTGTATATGATACACATACATAAAAGTAACATAAATTAAATAAAAAATAACATCTAAACTACAATATTAATAAATTTAAATAAAATTCATAATTATAATAAATCATAAGTTCAAAACATGATGGATAGACTAATGCAAATAAAATTCATAATTATTTGTTTTGTTTTATTTAGTTTTTTTATTACTATTACATAGTTTATTATATCAATCGCTAAAATTCTATTACCATTATTATTTAGTTTTTTTTTTATCATATTACATGCGATGCTTATTTCAAAAACAAATGAAAAGTTACAAATAAACTTGACTCAAACTAAAACTTTAAAAAAAACGTTGGGTCTATTGGCCCAATACTGCAACCCAATTCTTACTGTAACCCTAAGACATTATGCCTCCTTTAGCTCAACCTTTGACTGCAAATGGGTAGAGCAGAATGCAACAGAAGTGATTTTAGAATCGGGGAAAGAAAATAATTATAGTCTTCAATATCGAAAGGAATCATAGATCTCATATTCCACGCAAAAACTCGCGATCCCACCTTTATCCGATCATACACACGATTCAGCACGGACAAGGTGTTGTGAATGATCTCACGACTAGGGTCGCGATTTTAACAACATTGAATATAACAACAAAACAAATTACTGAACAAGAGAAACCAAATTACATAGCAATAGAGCAATCAAATATACAAAATAGGAACCAATACTTTCAAACAACAAAAATATATTAGTAACTGTGGAATACTAACCTGGAAGCCGTGGAAACTGCGAGCGAACAATAAACTTTGATGTTTTGTAAAATCCAAAATCAGTCTCAACAATTTGTTCCTCGAGTTCTCGAACTAGGGTTCGTCACCCTCAATTGTTTAATGTTTTTTTAGTTTTAATGTTAATGTTGGTAACCACAGTGGTTTAGGATTATAACCAAGCCCATTCGAAAAGTAAGGAAGAAGGTCAAAAACACACACAACTTGGGCTACAGGATAGTGTCGGCCCAACAACAAAAACAAATTTAAAATATAAATATATTTTCATTACCAAATATATTTTTTATATAAAAAATTCTCTGTTCGACCTCAAATATTTTTAAAAAAATTGGGTGCGATGGCTGTTCATCGAATTGTAAAATACCTAGCCTCCAAATTTTGTTAATGGTTTCACAATTATTAAATAATATTTTTAATAAAATCATTTAAAAGAACATTTTAGTAATTATAACATAATTTTATTAAGTATTTAATTCGTTGAATTATTTATTATTGATAATATCTTTAAAATCAAAATTAGGTTCAGAAGTCAATTACGTGTAGGGAAGGTATTAGCACCTTACACACCTGTAAAAAATAGTACCTTTAATTAATTGCGTAAAATTATATAAATTCATAAATATTTATTTTACTCCTTAAAAATGTGTATATATATATATATATATATATATATATATATATATATATATATATTAAAAATGTGAGACATGCTTCTTTTGTATTTTTATTTAAAAAAATTATAAGAATTTGGGTTAGCAAATGACTAATCAATAAACCCTTACAACAACATTAAAGATAAAATTGTTATTCAATTAATGTTATAAATAATCATTTTTGTTTTCATAAAATGATAATTTTTAATTTATCTTGTGCAAAAAACTTAGGATAGTCAATGATTATTCTATAAGCTTTTATGATTTACATGATATTAAACGTAGAAACGTTACTCAATTAACATCATAAATCGTTACATACGAGAAGATAATTTATATGTGAAATAAATATCTTTTATTTATTTATTTTAAAATAAAAACTTGTATAAAAATTTAAGTTAGCAAATGACTAATTATTAAACTCTCAAAACAACATAAAAAATAGCATTGTTATTCAAATAACGCTATTAATTATAGTAAAATATTTGGAATTATTATTTGAGTGAAAGATGATGATTTTCCTAAGTTTGAAAAAATCTTTACACAAGAATTCAAGCTAACAAGTGGCTAGTCATTAAACTCTCGTAATCAAATAACGTTAAAGATAAAAAAAAATGTTACTCAATTAAGGTTATTATTTATTGTATATTGAATACTTTCTAAACAATAATCTTGAAGACAACAAATCATATTCACTCTGTATACACAATTATTTTCAACAAATCAAAAGACTAAAAAAATAAAAAAAAAAAAATTCAAGAAAAGAATATGATAACCAATGTGAGGCGAATAAATTGTTAAACTTGTTATTGTGTTGAATCTTCTAATATGATGATCTATTATATGTTTTTTGGCTACCTTTTACACTAGACAATTGCCTCACAAATATCAAGAAATACAATAGGATAAAGAGAGAGAATTTTCGAGCTATAAGGAATCCTGGACGATTTTTTTCCGGTCCTAAGAACAGTGTCCGAGTCTACTATTTATATACGTCAGATCTGACCCGAACAGCCTGTTCCAGATTGGAACGGCCTGTTTTGGATCATTTAGTTATGAGTTAAATTTGAACCTAGAACGACCAGTTCTAAAGGTAGAACGCGGCCCGTTCTCAATTAGGATTTTAGGTCTTTTTAGTAACTTGGAATGACTCGTTCCAATTTAGAAACGACCCGTTCCGATTTTGGAATAGCCCATTCTAGGATCTTAAAATCAACTTGTTTGGGCTTCAAGCTTCCTTGTTGTCATATGGTGTTGCCTCCATACTTTGGGAGCTCCTTCTCTTCATATTAGACGTCTATTTCATTATTTTTGTGGGTCCGGATAAAATTAGTTATTCACAAGTATTCCTTTCAAAAAATTTATGTGTATTAGTAAAATACAATTGATTTTGATAGACATTTTAGATAAGTTCATATTCCAATAGTAATTAACTTTTCTTATGAATTTTTTTTCTATCAGAAATATAAATTTTCTGACAGATTTGTATCTGTCGAAAATATAAATTTTTCAACAGATTTGTATCCGTTGGTAATATAACTTTTCCTACGAATTTATTTTCCGTCAAAGATATAAATTTTCTAATGGATTTGTAACCGTCAAAAATTATCCGTCGATAATTTAGATTTCTCTTGTAGTGATAGTTGATTGTTAATAAATAATAAATCATCGATTAGATTAATATTTGCATATACATTTAAGGTCTCTATTTTTTTTCCTTGAAATAGGTTCTTAATTACCAATTTTCTATTTTAAATTTTTTAGAGGAGACAAAACAACAACATCCTTTTTTCTTTTTCTTTTTTATAAATAAGTGTAATGTACAATATCAATTAGTTTAAAATCAACAAATTGATAGCAACATAAGTAAACTAATAGAATATTTTTCTCTTCTAAATTATATAGAATATTTTTCTAAATTTAAATAAAAAAAGAGTTGAGAATAAAATATAATAGCATCACTCTTATCACCTTCATTTCGTATAACATACAATAATATTATTTCAATTTTTTGTTATAGTCAAATAATACTATAGTTATTAAAGTAATTTGTTACCATTTTATAGCATCTTTATTATAATTATTTACTTAAAAATTATTATATTTATTATTAATTGATAGTCTCTCAATTTAGGTACATAATATTTATTTTACATAATTACATTATTAAATACTTATTACAAGATATAAGGCTACACCTAAAAAAATCATTTGAAATTCAAAGACTCTAGTATTCATGAAGAATTTTCTTTTCAAATTAAAAAAATAAGAGTATAACTATTCATTTTTGTCATTGTTTATTCAACTTCCAAAAAAATTTATTACCCATTTAAAAATCATAAGAATTGTCTCCAACAACAAAAAAATTTCATTGCTAAAAATCTTTTCAACCTCTTTTGGTTTCGTACCTTTATTTTAGTTTATTTATCCTTTTGGCTAATTTTATGGTACTTTGTGAATCTTTTAAGTTTTTTCTTATTTGTACAATCTTATCATTTATTTAAATAATTGGTTAAAAATCTCTTTTTATCCCTTACATTATTTAATATTTTCAATTTAGTCTCACTTTAATTTTTGGTTTCAATTTAGTCCCCAATAATTAAAATCGTTGCAATTTGGGACTTCTGTCCAAATGATTTAAACGGAGTTAACTGGTGGCCACGTGGATGCCAGGTGGATGCCACGTAGGTAGATCAAAAAATATTTGAATACACCTGGAACCAGAACGGCCCGTTCTGGTTACATTATTGATGTGTAAAATTTGCACCTGGAACGGGCCGTTCCAAGTCCAAAATTAACACATCAACAGTGTAACTAGAACGGGCCGTTCTGGTTTCAGAACGGGCAGTTTTGGTCCAGAATTTCGTAAAAAAAAACAAAGTACAAAGCATTTTTTTTAGGGAAAATACAAAGCATTTTAAACACTAGATTTAATAATATTGTTAATGAGGATTAATAACTTCAATCGCTAAACATTTGGGTTATACAGTATATCATTAAGGATGATGCAGTGTATCACTAAGGACAATGATAACAGGTTTTATTTCATTGTTAGTCAAACTGGAGTGAACTACTTACTACCAAATTGACACTATACAATCAAGGATAAAATGAAACAGTGTTTTTCCTTAAAGTCATTGACGATGTACCCCAACAATAGCAACCTGTTCTTGAGGAGGTACCCCTAAACCCTGAATTTTATTTTCAATTTTTTAAATACATTGCGACATTTTAGTTAAGATTTTGAACTGGATAAATTCAAATCAAAGAAATATTTTAGAAGGTCTTATCTTATTTGATTTTTTTTTAGTTTTATTCATAAATGAATATTAATTTATTGTATTTTTTATTTATTATATATTTATTAATATAGATATAATAAAATAAATATATAATAACAAGCATGGCGTTCTGGAACGGGCCGTTCTGAATTCAGAACGGCCCGTTCTAAAAGCATAACGGCCCGTTCTAAAACCAGAACGGCCCGTTCTACTATCAGAACGACCCGTTCTGGTTTCAGAACGGACCGTTCTGAATTCAGAACGGGCCGTTCTGGTTTCAGGTTTTTTCAAGAATTTTGGCGTTCACGTGCGCATCCACGTGGCATCCACGTAGATGCCACGTGGCCAAAGTTAACTCCGTCTAAATCATTTAGACGGAAGTCCCAAATTGCACTAATTTAAGTTATTAGGGACCAAATTGAGACCAAAAATTAAAGTGAGACTAAATTGAAAATATTAAATAATGTTAGGGACGAAAAGAGGTTTTTAACCTAAATAATTTTTGTACATTTACCTTATGTCTCATTTATTTTGTGTGTCCATGTGATTATTCTCATGTAATTTCTATTTTAATAATAATTTTATTAAAAAAATTGTGTCATCATCTTATTTTTAATTATTAGAAAGATAAATTGTATTAAATTTTTTATTGATTCAAATTTTCAATTATTATGTTTAGTATAATTGTTATATGAGTTACTATTTTATTAGTCACATTTATTCTGTTTAAAACTTATCAAAATTAATTATTTTAAAAAAAATTAGCCTGTTGAGATTTATTTAGCATAAATAAATAAAAATACAAGAAGATTAGATAAACTTGTAAAATTGACTATTAGTAGATAATATACAAAAAAAAAATCAAAAAAATATCATTCATTAATTATTGGTCATTATGTTTATATATATATATATATATATATATATATATATATATATATATCAAACTTTAATAAATTCTTGAATGTACGAGTTTGCTTTATTGATAAACATACTTTGAAAAAATCAACAAAATTGATAGTTTGATATATATATATATATATATATATATATATATATATATATATATATATATATATATATATATATATATATATCAACCTATCAATTTTGTTGATTTTTTCAAAGTATGTTTATCAATAAAGCAAACTCGTACATTCAAGAATTTATTAAAGTTTGATTTTTGGCAATTACTCAACATCACTAATAGTGTGTTTAGATGAAGAATTTAAATGGAGTAATTCATTTATTTAAAGAATTTCAATTTCTTTGAGGTGAAATACCTTGTTTAGATGGAGAATATATAAAGAATTTGAAATTCAAGCATTTGTGAAATTCCTTGAAATAGTAGAATTTGAAATTCTCTCAAAAAAGTAAGAATTTGAAATTTCTCATATTTTTTTTCTTCTTATTTCACTTATATATTTTATCTTATCTCTTACCTCTTCATGTTTTTAATTATTAAATATTCAACAATATTTTTAAAATTATTAAATATTATCTAATATTAAATTTTAAATTTATTAAATATTTAAAAATTAGCTAATATTTATTTTTATAAAATTTAATTCAAAAATTTCAACATATAAATATATTTTCAAAATCAATTTTACCATATGATAGAATCAAATTATTATATCCAACTTAACAATTTAAAATTTAAGAAATTTGAATTGACTTATCCAAACAAAATATTTTAAGAATGATAGAAATTAAAATCAAAGTAATTCAAATACCAAGAATTCAAAATTCCTTGAATTTGTAAAATCCCTCATCCAAACACACCATAAGTTGACTTGGAAGACATGTAACTTGAATCAATCATATACCAATAAATGCGATCTTAATAAAATCACCAATTGTCTTGTGAAGACACGTGATTTGAATCAATTGTATACGACAAGCGCAACATGAGTAGAATTGATCATTACATTGAAAGCACATGTCTTGAATCAACCTACATTATTTTCAATAAATATTATAAGAAAATAAAAATATTGTTAAAAAATAAATAAAGTTTAAATTTCACATTATGTTTACATCTAAACTTTTAAATATTAATAATGATTCTATATTATTTTCAAATTTTTTTTTTCTTATATTGTTGAAATCTTATTTTAATCGTTCCAAGTGGCTGTTATGCTCATCAATTTCATGTATGTTTATGTGAAATCTTGTTTAAAATCATTTGGGTGTTTCTATTTCTATTTCGTTGATATTGATACAAAATATTATTTTAACCTTGCATTGTTGTATGTTGTAATGCCCGATTCTAACGCCCAATTTATATAATAATAAATATATATTTTTTATATAATATTTTTCGCAAATATATCGTTAACAATATTTTTTTTTTATAAAGATAAAGATAAAGAAACAGAATATTTTGTGAGTTTAATACATAACATATCGTTCTAAAGTATTTATAATAATGTATTATTTTACACAATATTTATTTCTTTCACTTCTATTACAAACTTTACATTGATAATAGAAATAAATTTACAATAACAATTATAATAGATTCATCAAATAGCCTCCACATTCCAATTTCTTCAAGGAAAGACAACAATTATAATCACTGCAAAATGCTCTGGAATTCCAAGTAGATCCATCTATTTTATAATATATTTAATTTTAAATACAAAGAAAAGAGAGAAGTAAAAACAATATCCAATAAATACAATAATTCAAAAGAATAAACAGAATTATTTATAATCAATATTAAACATATATATATATATAAAATATAAATATATATATAGATCATTTTTTAGATTTTCATGATACAATAAAATTTGAATTATACTTGTAGTGACTAGTCAGGATAAATGAGCATCATCATAATATCAACCAATAAAAGGATATTTCACCTTAACCAACAATAGGATATTTCACCTTCATTCTTTACTCATTTAAATCCCCAAGGTCAAATCTCCAGCTACAAATAATTCAAACTTTATCTTCTATGGTCATAGAACAATATTTATCTTCATAAATATGTGAAGAAATAACAAGACGAGTCCAAGATATCACAACTATATCATAGTTGATTATAAATATATTTACGTAAAAAGAATATATTAAGAATATCAATGATATAAATAAAAATGACAATCATTATAAAATAATTAAACAATATAAAAGATGAACACCTTAATAATTATTATGGATAAAATAATCATAGGTTAAGCAAATAAATGAGGTTAGGGACACCCCACTAAATAAATATACATAAAAAATAACATAAATAAATATACATAATAGTATATAAAATGTAAAAGAGATAAGGTTTTCCTTCCCCTTACCTAGATAAGCAGGAGGTAAAACTTGAGCAGAACCTCCCCCTCTGGATTTCTTCTTTCAACTTGGATTTTAGGCCATTTTGTTTATCTGGAATGGCCCGTTCCACTTTTTGGAACGCCCGTTCCGCTTTCTAGGAACAGCTCGTTCCGCTTTTCGGAACAGGCCATTCTGGGCCTAAAAAAATCAGAATTAATTTTTTATAAATAATTTAAATTATTACAAACCTTTAAAATATTCTATAAAGTCCCTTTTAATTAACTAAAATAATAATTTTCATAAATATAAAAATAAATAATAATTAGTAACCTATTAGTAGAAAATTCGGGGTGTTACATATGCTCATGTTTTTGTTATTGTTTTTACTTTCTTCATTCAATTGAAACCTTAAAATATCCGCACAGTAAAATATTTGACTTTGTTACAATATTTAGTACTGTTTTACGTTTTAGAGTTCTTCTATTGTAAATAAGTATTTTTTGATAGAGTTTTCAAAAACCTATAAACTTGTATATAGGTAAACAAAGTCTAAATAAACTGCTGCAATGATGAGATCAAACAAAATGCAATTTATTATTGTTGATGTATACTTTTTGTTTGGTAATTGGAATTTTATTTTATTTTTTTTAAATTTATTTGATTTAAATTTGGTTTTAATTAAAATAGCATTTTTTTCTATAATTTTTCTTGGATGAGAAAAAATTAAAATAATTAAAAATATGAAAACTTATGTTCAATTCTGGTTGCGATCTTATTTATAATATTTTCTATTCTTGCTAAAAAAAAATGTTGTACCGTTGTCCTAAACTGAACTAAAATCTAAATAAAAGCAAGTGCTGCATAATTACGCATAAAATTGTTTAAAAAATTGAATTAAACTGAATGATATAAAAATTTAAGTCCAATTCATTGTGTAATTATTATAAAATTTAAATGTATTAATTTGAAAGCAATATTAACTAGACGAAAAAGCAGTCTCTTTACTCTCACCAATTGCCAAGATTCAACAAACTTGCTTCACACGCACAGTATTGCTATTTGTTAGGACTTTGACGTCATATCATATGTCACCATATAATAATTACATATGAAAATAGACTAGAGGATGATTATAATAATGTTGGTGTAATTTTTATTAAGTAAACACTTAATAACTTTATATTAATTGTGAATTTTGTAAATTTAACTATTAGATTAAAATTTCATATCATTTTATATACTTATATCAAATTTTGTTAAAATTAGAGTTATCAAAATGGACTCGGCTCGATGAGCCAACCCGACCCACCATGGGTTTGAGCCGGGTTGGGTTAAAAAAATTGAAATTTTTAATACGGATTAATTTTAAGCCCAGCTCATTAACAACCTGACTCACCTGGGTTGAACCCGTGGTGAGCTGGGCTAACCCACCAACCCGTGATTAAATTTAAAAAAAAATACAATAATTATTGGGTCATGGTGCAATCTAACATGATACAATAATGATTTAATGTTAGATTGTGATTTGTAATTTTTATAATTTTGGATTATATTTAAAGTTTATGATAATTTTGGATTATATTTATCTATTTGAGATTATTTTGATTTGATTTGATTGTATTTAAAATTATAAATTAATGTTCGGGATGAATGATTCATTTATGAATATCTTAATTAAGAATCTCATATTTTTAAAATAGGTTTGAATTTTTTGGGCTTTAGTTGTATATTAAAAGGATGATATTTTTTTAAGGTTAGCCAACCCGTTTAACCCACCAACCCGTGGTGGGCTAGGTCGAGTTCGATTTTTTTTATCTCATTGATAAATGAGCCGAGTTGGGCTGGCTCACCAAATGGTCAACCCATGGTGGGCCAGGCCGAGTGGCCTGTTTTAACAACTTCTAGTTAAAATTGAACAACAACTTGAAGGTAATCAAAATGTTCATATTTTAGTATATTTTAAAATGTATATATTATGTCAATTTTGTTTTATAAGAATGAAATCATCTTGGATTAATATAAAATATTGTATATATGATCTAACAATTAAGAACTTTCAATCTAACGGTTAGATTTACAAAATTTACATTTAATATAAAATTATTGAGCAATGTAATAGACTAAGCTGCTTAACAAAGATTTATGACCTAACTTATTAGACCCAACAAAGATTTTTTTTAATAAAAAATAAACCATCAGTACTAGAATTTCTCTTATTATATGAAACTTTTCCTGCGAATTTTTATAAAAATTCGCAAGAAACGTTGGGTAATACTTTCGTGAATAATATATTTTTGCAAATTTTAAAATTCGCAAGAAATTTTCTTGCGAAAAAAATCCACAGGAAAGTTTACTGCAAAACAAAATCGCAGGAAACTTTTCTGCAAAAAAAAAAGTAAGAAAATTCGCAGGAAAGTTTCCTGTGATTTTTTTCACAAGAAATTCTGCAGGAATATTTTTTACAAAAAAATTAAAAAAATTATTATAAATTCTATCAATAATTCTTCAACTTTCAAATGCTCACAATAAATTCATCCGAAGCATTTTGTTTTCATGCCTCCAACATGTAATCTTTTAAATTCTAAGATTTTAGATTATAAGCCTAACATTTAACTATACAAATCAACTTGTAAGGTAAGTGTTGCCCCAACTTATATACTCTTTAATTATATTATTTTCAATCGATATGGGACTTGAATTTTTTTTTAAAATATTAAACTTATAAATTTAAATATTTTTTTATTTTTCCTGCAGATTAAAATTGTGAGGAAAATTTGCAGGAAAAGTTACTTGCAAATTTTTTTTATCATTTAGTAAACATTACTTCTGAATTTATTTTTGTAAGAAACAAAATAAAATTCTTACAATATTTTCTGCAAATTTTTACTATGGAAATTTTTTTTTATGATCATTAAAATTGTAGCAAAATTTGCAAAAATTTCTTGTAAATTATTTTTTGTAAAAAAATTTGGAAGAAATATCTGTAAATTATTTTTCATAAATAAATTTGTAAAAAAAATTTGCAAAATTATTATTGCAAGAAAATTCGAAAAAAAATTTGCGAATATTTTTTTGTAAGAAAATTCGCAAGAAAATGACACTTTTTTAGTAGTGCATTTTAAAACTTTATTAAAATTTATGTCTTATTTTAAAAAAATTATTAAGCTTAATAAATTGATCTATTTAAATATAAATAAATAAATATTTATCATTATTACTATGATATAAAATTATTATGATGTATTAAAATTATATATTTATTTACCTTTTTAAATATTATGCATGCTCCTTGATATAAAAATAAAATTTTTAAGTTTATTAAAAGATAAATTTATATCTTAATTAGAGATCTTATTACAAATATATATTTTTTTTAAATAAGTTATCATTATGAATTCTATATTAGACATTAAAAATATGTTCATATAATATATATAAATTAGACTCAATTTTCATAAATGATAGCATATTTATTTTTTATGTTTTACTTGGTGTTAAATTATTACAAAGTATATCCTTAAATAGATTTGTAGGTTGCACCAAACTTTTATTCAGATTAGGTCAAATCTTTTAATAAAAAAAATTATGACAAATAAAATGGTCAGACTTAGTCACATCGTTACTCACGATAATGAGACATGCACCTTAATTAGAGCTGTCAAAATGGGCTCAGTCCGGTGAGCCAACTCGACCCACCACGGGTTCGAGCCGGGTTGGGCAAAAAAAAAATTGAAAATTTCAATACGGGCCAATTTTGAACCAGGCTCACTAACAACCCGACTCACCCGAGTTGAACCTGTGATGAGTTGGGCTGACTCACCAACCCATTAAAAAAAAAACTTATGCTTCAACTTTCATTTTATTGGACCCAATTGCCCAAATGAACATTAGGGTTTGAATTATATTTGAATTATTGGGCCCAAAAGAGTATTTGAGATGATTTTGAATTATATTTGTTTACATGAGATTATTTGATTTTATTTGATTGTATTTAGAATTATTATTTAATTGTGATTTTGGGCTTTAGTTGTACATTAAAAAAAATCATTTTTTTTAAATTAGGTGAGCCAACTCGTTTAACCCACCAACCCCTGGTGGGCCGGGCCGGGTTCAATTTTTTTGAGCTCACTAATAAATGAGCTGGGTTGGGTTGGCCCACCAAATGCTCAACCTGTGGTGGGTCAGGTCAGGTTACTCGTTTTGACAACTCTATTCCTAATCCTCCATGCTATCAGGAAGTCTCTTTTTCATATATAGATTTATCATTAAAAAGACTTTTGTTACAAGAGATTTTGTGTTCAAATCCACATGCCAACTCCATTATACTCACCAAGTCGATCACCTAGTTGAAATCCTTAGCTTTGATACCACTTGTTATACATCAAAGGGTTACCGGTTACCACACACACTTGTTTTACATCTTTTATGCTTGAGGTTTTATAGGTAGGTTTACCCTCCTAATCTTTTGTCAAGAGAGTTTAGTTAAGTACTTTCCCACTCTTACATCTTATAAAATAGGTCGACATTTATCCAATTTAAGACTTATATCTGATATAAAATATAGTCATTAAGGGCATCTCCAATGGAAGCAACTCATTTGAGTTGCTTCATGCATTGAAAAATGAAAAAAGTGGTCCCGAGTGTGCCATGTCAGTATTAAGCAACTCAAACACAAATTTACTCTAATGATAAGAAACTTTAAGAAATTCAACTTTTAGAATTTTTTTCTAATCATTTATGAACCAATTTTTAATTTTTATTAAAAAGGATAATTGCACTACAATGAAAGAAAATAAATTACGAGAAAAAAATACACAATAAGTAGATATTAAAAATAAAATAAAATAATAATAAATACATAGACATTGTACGAAATTAATTTTCATTATTATTTCCGAACGTTTCCAAATATGTTCAATAAGATTTGCTTGAAATCTGGTAAGGAACGGTTGCTTGAAGAAGCAACTCTCTCTCTTCTTCAAACAACTCATGTTGCCACGTCAGAGTCCTCTAATGGTAGAAAACCGAGACTTGAGTTGCTTCATGGGACAAGCAACTCCCATTGGAGTTGCTCTAATGATCATGATTAGACACCAAAATACGATATTCAATAAAAAATAAATTTTCACAAAATTCTTAGATTCTCAGGACCCATAAAAACATAATAATTAATTATAAAATTCTTACTTTAGGGTAAAGAAAAACATAATACATTTTTTGAATGTTCCAATTTTGGACAAGTGGCTCAGTTACCTCTAATGTGTTTGGAAAAATTTTGGCATCCTCCATGGAGCTTTGGAAAACTTTTTCTACAGCTACTACAACTATAACCCACGACCACGTGGTTATATTCCAACTTTGTCATTAAATGCCTCTTGATCTTAAACATGATTATGTGGTTATTAAGTTTGATATAAATGTTGGGAAAACAATTCAAATTTTTAAATTCAAATCTCTATGATATTATTTAGATTTTAAAAGATATTGATTCTTTTAGGATATTGTTTAGAATTGAAATATATTGTATTTATTTTAGAGATTTGTTTCCTTTTTTAAAATAGTGATGTAAAGTTAATAAATAGAGACTCTTGAGATGAGAAGAATCACCCAACCTATAGAGGGGGTCACCGCCTTAACTAATGAGAGAGAAGGTCATATGAAGGAGGGTTTCCAAGTTTTGCCAAAAAACTTGTGAATGATGGTTTTCAAGTTTCGCGAGAAAACTTACGAGGAAGGAGTTTTCAAGTTTCACCCATAAAACTTATGAAGAAGGGGTTTCCAAATTTCACTCATAAAACTTATGAGGAAGGGGTTTTCAAGTTTAACCCACAAAACTTGAAGGAAGGATTTTCAAGATATATGTAACACATTTTGAAATAAATAATGAACATTTTTGTGTACGTAGGCATGAGGGGTTGAACCACGTTAAATAAATTTGTATGATCTTTTCTTATTTTTTTATGGTGTTATTTTAATATGTTACTCATCATCATTATTGTGCGTAAAAAAAAGAAGTTTTTTTGTTCTCAACAATGATATCAGAGCTCATGGTTCGTGGAGTCTGGTGACCTGTCTCTTGAGTATTGAAGATTGACATACAACGATTCCAATATCCAAGAAATGGAGACAATAAATACTACAGAGTTAAAGTATGATTGAAGATGATTGTGACAAACATCCATGACAACAAAGTCAAATTTGAAAATTTTAATTGAGGGAGGAATTGTTGGAAAAACAATTCAAATTTTTAAATTTAAATCTCTAAGATATTATTTAGATTTTAAAAGATATTGATTCTTTTAGGATATTGTTTAGAATTAGTATATATTTTATTTATTTTAGAGATTTGTTTCCTTTTTAAAATAGTGGTGTAAAGTCAATAAATAGAGACTTTTGAAATGAGAAGAACCACCTGACCTGTAGAAGGGGTCACCGTCTTAAATGAGAGAGGAGGTCATATGAAGAAGGGTTTCCAAGTTTCGCTAGAACACTTTTGAATGATGGTTTTCAAGTTTTGCTAGAAAACTTGCGAGGAGGAGTTTTCAAGTTTCACCCATAAAACTCGAAAGGAGGATTTTCAAGATATATATTTTGAAATAAATAATGAACATTTTTGTGAACATAAGTATGAAGAGCTGAACCACGTTAAATAAATTTGTGTGATCTTTTCTTATTTTTTTATGGTGTTATTTTAATATGTTACTCATCATCATAATTGTGCATAAAAGAAAAAAAGTTTTTTGTTCCTGACAATAAAAGGCAACTAAGTATCTAATTTTCATCTCTCATTTTCTTAAGGCTAGATTTTATTTGACCAAGACATGTGCAAATAATAATTGTGTAAAAAAAGATATAGTTCCAAACTTATAAAATGCTTCACTATATATAAATATATGAATTAATTTTTGATGATTTTATTTATTCATAAACTGAGCTTAACCTAATTAATTGATGGAGTATAAGATGAGATCCTAGATATTCAAATTATATTTTATAAAATGTTTAAGATAATTTTAATCTAATTACATATACTAATATAAGTAATTATATTAGTTGATTTGATTGGATTTATAGAACAAAATAATAATTTATCAATTTTACTTTTTCTTATTTATCATTAAATTTTTATAAAAGATGAAAATATTATTTAAAATCAAATTTTATATATCAAACCCATCAAAAATAATAAATGTCAATTAGAGAGTTTAAAAAGAGACAAAACTTAGGTACAATTCATTGTATAATTATTATAAAATTCAATAAATTTATCATATATTTGTATTTGAATGTCATTGTAAAAAATATTATATTAATGGTGTCTATATTATTTATTTAATTTTCAATTTTTCATAAATTATTATATAAAAACATAATTTTTTTTTTATAAATACTTTTTGTCCTTGTATAAGATAAGATAAGAAGCATTTTAGAAGCATCAAAATTATTTTTTTGTTGCATTTAATGTTCCTTGTGATCTCTTATTACCTTTAACCTCGACAAGAAAAACGAAATGCAATCGAGACCAGCATTAATTGACTTTTAAAAGTTAAATGTATGAATTATGAATATAACTTTTAAATTTATCAATTTTCAACCAATATTAACTAGACGAAAAAGTAGTCTCTTGACCAATTGCCAAGATTCAACAAACGTGCTTCACACGCACCGTATTGCCACTATTTGCTAGTACTTATGTCACTTCATATGTCACCATATAATAACTACATATGAATATAGACTAAGTTGTTCAACAAAGATTTATGTATGACCTAGCTTATTAAACCCACCAAAGATTTTTTTTTTAATAAAAAATAAGTCAGGTTAAATATTTATTTAATTAAATTTATGTCTTTTTTTAAAAAAATATTAAACTTAATAAACTGATCTATAACAAATAAATATTTATTATTATTATTATTACATAAATCTATAACAATAGATAAAATGAATACATGGATTTTGTTTCCACTATTTTTAAGATATTTATATCTTTTTATAATTGCATATACTTTTACTTAATTTGTATGATTATTTTAGGCATGAATGGAAAATAAAAATGCTTTGTTCAAAAATTACACCCGTGTCACTAGAATTTCTTTTTTTAAATATTATGCATGCTCCTTTATATAAAAGTGAAATTTTTGTTTATTAAAAAATAAACTTATCATGTGTAACAAGTTTTAATATACTTATAAAAATTATCACAATATCCTTAATGATAAGAATTCAATTCTAAAATAGTAGAAAATTTTAACAAATAGAGATTAAAACCTAATATATAGAAGATTACTATAAAATAATGATCTAACACGATTGTTCAAGTACGAGAATTTAAAAATATTTTATCAATTTTTAGGAATAATAAATGAATCTTTAACATCAAAAACTAAAAATTACAAATATATATATATATATATATATATATATATATATAAATACATAAGACCCAATTATAATTTTTTTATTCTAGGAACCTAATTAAAAATTTTAAAAAAAGTTCATAGGGCATAGGACAAATGATATAGTAAACATTAATTAAATCATGTATTTATTTATATATCGTAAAGGGTCATATCTATTATCTCGTCTAGGGCCTATGAAATGTTAAGGTCGTTCTTAGAAGTAGTAGGGGTGACAAAGTGGGTTAATCTACTTAAATGAATTGATAAATTCAACCATTTTACTTAGCACTGAGTTAACTAGTTGGTCCACTTTAGTGAATTAGTAGGTTGATAAGTATTTAACCACCCAATTTTATTTTTAAGAGAGATTCATATTGTTGATCAACTCGATAAGGTACTTGTAGGCCCCTAATTAGAGTTGATGGAGAAAAATATTATTTTGAGAATATTAAATATTTAAAATAAACTAATATTTATTTTTATAAAATTCAATATCAAAATTTTAATATATATATATATATTTAAAAATCATTAATTTACATTTACTTGTAATTAAATTTTGTCTTCTCTAAATCAAGAATTTAAATTTTAAAAAATTTGAATTAGTTTATAAAATAAAATATTTAATAAATTGAATGATAGAAATTCAAATCAAAATTTAAATTTCAAAAAATTTTAAATTCCCATAAACATCCCATACATGCAATTCAACTCTCAAGAAAAATGTGACAACTGATATAACACACTGCCAGTGCTATTAATATATAGAGCAAAGTATGTGAGGTCTTATACCACAAAGGCACGAAAACCTAGCTAGCTGTGCTAGTTTAGATATATGGATTCCTATAGTGAAGAGGATGCTACGAAATTACTTCGAGCTCAGACCCATGTATGGAATCATATTTTGAAATTCATAAGCTCTATGTCTCTTAAATGTGCAATTGAATTAAGCATACCAGATATCATACACAAGTATGGCCAACCCATGCCACTCTCACAACTCATTGCTTCACTACCCATCCACCCATCAAAGTCCAGCTTCATCTACCGCTTGATGCGGATTTTGACTCATTTTGGTTTCATCTCTCAACACAACATCATTCAAAATGATAAGCAAGAAGTAAGGTATGAGCTAACTGATCCATGCAAACTACTCCTTAAGGACAATCCCTTGAGTATGACATCTTTGTTACAAGCCTTACTTGATCCAATTTGCATTAATCTATGGCATCAATTCTCAACTTGGTTCACAAATGAAGACCCTACAACATTTCACACAGAAAAAGGGACTACATTTTATGAATTTTTGGGGCGTGACCCTTTCAATCACCTTTTCAATGATGGCATGGCTAGTGACACTCAATTGGTTTCTAGTGTGATGATTGAGAAGTGCAAGGGGGTGTTTAAGGGATTAAAGTCATTGGTTGATGTTGGAGGAGGAACAGGGACTATGGCTAAGACCATTGCAAAGTCATTTCCACAATTAGAGTGCATTGTATTTGATCTCCCACATGTTGTTAACAACTTGCAAGGAGCTGAGAACTTAAAATATTTTGGAGGGGACATGTTCGAAGGAATTCCTCCTGCTGATTCAGTTTTATTGAAGGTAAATATTATTCATGTATTAATTATCTTCTCAATTCACCTTTAGCACATCATTTTGAATGTACTGGATTATAGATAATTTTGACTCCACAGATATATTGTTCTAATACATTTCACATATTGGTAGGTTAGATATAATATAAGAGCGTAGAACTAAGGTAGTTATGAGTCCATAACGTCAATATTGGAGAAAGGTAGTATACTGGTACGTAGGTTAGATATAAAAAAAAGAAAAGAGTATACGGTAGTGTTGGAAAAGAAAAATTCATTATATTTTTATACGCAATAATGATAATATGATAGAGTACACGTAAGTGTCATAAAACTAAAGAAAAATCACAAAAAAAAAAAAATTCTCTTGATTTATTCCTTTATATCTATATTTACAAAAATGTTCATTATTTTAAATATATATATATATATATATATATATATATATATATATATATATATATATATTCTTGAAAATTCTCTTTTTTAAGTTTTGTAGATGAAATTTGAAAATTCATCCTCACAAGTTTTATGAGTGAAACTTGAAAATCCATTATTCAGGTTTTATAGATAAAATATGGAAACCTTTCTCTCACGAGCTTTACTGATAAAACTTGAAAACTTTGTACACGAGTTTTTTTGACAAAATATGGCAAACCTTTCTTCATAAGTTCTTTTGTCAAAATTTAACAAACCATTTTTCATATGACCCCTCCTTTTATTTAAGGCATTAACCTCATTTGCAGGTCGGATACTTTTCATCTTAAAAGTTTTTATTTATTAACTTAACATCATAATCTTAAAAGAGAAAATAAATCTCTAAAATAAATACAATATTTTTAATTCTAAACAATATCTTAAAAATAAATAATATTTTTCTATATTTAAATAATATCTTAAAATTTAAAATTAAAAATTTGAATTACTTTCTTAAAAAAGTAGGTTAGATATAAATAAAAGAGTATATCTTACACTTTTTTGACTGGAAATCGCACTTATAATTCTAATAGTATCGATCTTCATATTTATGGAATGACTTGAAAACTAAATTAAAAAACAAGACAAATAAAAATGAGTTTAAATAACACTACAACAAAATTTATTATTATCGACAATTATTTAATGATAATAAATTAATTTTCTTTATTTTATTATTTAATAAAAGTATTAATGACTAATATATAATGGTCACTAAAAATGTATTTACATTACACCAAAATTTATTATTAGTGACAATTATTTATTAAGAAAAATTTTAGTCTCACATCGACTAAAAACAAGATAATTAAAGAGTATATAAATGGATGATAACTACCTTACAAGTTTTTTTGTAGGGTTGAGTTAGACCTATAACTTACTATTCTAAGTTAGTATGAGATTACTCACTATTATCAAACTCAATAGTCCCTAAACTTGAGGGGACCGACTATTGATAAGAAAATTAAGAAAAATATATATATAAGTAGAAGACAACCCTGATCTTACAAGTCCCACATCGACTAGAGATAAAGTAATTGAAGAGTATTTGTACTCATCTTACAAGTCTCACATCAACTAGAAAGTAAAAAATGTCACAAAAAGTTATACACTTTTTTTCGGCCATTATAAGGGTTTTTATCAACATTTAGAATAATTGCTACTAAATATTTTAGCGACATTGTATACAATGGTTAATGTGAAAATGTCGGTAAAATATTTTGTAACAATTTTTATTACCACTAAAAGTCATATTAAATGTTACTAAAAGTCTATTTTATTGTAGTGTATGTCCATGCGTCAAATATGATTAAATTTGATTTGGTCCTCTATTTTTTTTGTTGGTTACGATTGTCTCTCTCTTTTTTTTTTTTTTTTGAATGGTCTATATTATAATTTAGTTGTGTGTGACATGTATTTAGTTAATGCAAGAGTTAATGATCATTTTAGTTCTCGAAGTTGAAATATACTATCGCATTAATTACTCTCTGAAACTCATAAGAAAATGTAAAAAAAAAAAAGTAATTGAAAGTTCATATTGGTAATCATATTAGTTAAAAAAATTCAAAAACAAATGTTATTAATATGATAATGCTAATAAAATGACTATATATTAGGACAAAATGATAATAAATAGTTAAGTTTAGAAACTTATTTAATATTTTTATAGTTTCAAGAATCAATATAATAATCCCCTCAAAAAAAAAAAAAGAATCAATATAATAATGGTTATCACTTTCAAAGATTAAAATGACTATTTAGTTATCAAGAGGATATTCATACGCTTAAAATGAGGTGAATTGGGATGTAGAAGAGAAAGATATGAATAAAAGAAAAGACATGTAGAGACTTATTTGATGTTATTTCAGTGTGTCAAAAAGCCTTGTATCACTTATGAGTTGAGATAAAAAAAAACAATTTATAAACACTTTTCTCTTCTTAATCTATAAAGATATCTTTTCAAAAACAAAAATGTAACTGTTTAACAAACATCAAAGTGATTAGGAGATTTGTTTTAATATACCAAAAAGTTCAACATTGCATTAGCAAAATAAATTATACCCTTAGATGCAGTTACCTTAATGATGCAAGGGAAATATTGGACTTAGAAGAGAAGAGTTTTGGAAAACTCTTCTATCAAAAATAAAGAGCTTTTTGCAATAAAAAAAATTTCTAAAATAACACTTCGTACTTGTCTCAAATAGACTTCATAATTGATTCAATTTAGCTAGATAGAGATGGAATAGTAAAATAGATAGTTAAACATGAGTTAGTTAAGCACAATAAAGTTTGTGATATTTCCTAGGTAAAGTATTACAAGGTCAAATGCGATGTGGAAAGCACAGGTTGATTTATTTTTATGATGATCTACGACGACGTCTCAGTCAAGACCTTAACTTATATATATATCAATTAGTTTGTTAGTCGATTAAATTTCAAAGGTTAAAACAAATAAAACAAAGTTCAAAGTGATGCATGTGAGGCATTTTTTGGTCAAATAGGTTACTCACAAGCATCACTTTTGTTACATTTCTAACAAGGGTTCTCATAAAATTCTAATATGTGTGTGGATATTATTTTATGTTCATATATAAACCAATTATGGGTCGATTTTAGAAAGAAAAAAAATAACAATTATGATCGATAGGAAATCAATATTCATTTCATTAATTTTGGTGATTCTATTACTTTGACAATTGAGCAGTGGATATTGCATAACTGGAACGACGAGGAATGTGTGAAAATACTAAATAAATGCAAGGAAGCAATACCTAACCAAGGAAAGATTATTATCATAGACTTGGTGATGGAGAGTAAGAAGGAAGACAAAAAGTTAGTCGAGACACAATTGTTCCTTGATATGCAAATGATGGTGTTTTTCATTGCAAAGGAAAGAAATGAGAAAGAATGGGCCAACTTGATTTCTTCTGCTGGTTTCAGTGACTACAAGATAACTCCTGCTCTGGGTTTAAATTCTATCATCGAGGTTTATCCATAGTGTGTTACCGTTAGACATGTATATGAAAAAGGATTCATGTTATAAATGTTTAAAATAAAATTCCATGATCACTTATAATGTTTCTTTTATGTTTAATTGTATAGTTATATTCATGAGAGAAATGGAACTAATGAAATAAATTGTTAAATCACCACATCTTACATACATAAATCATTTAAATATATTTTTAGTTTCATTTGGGCAAATTCGTTTTTACTTCCTCAAATTTAAATTTGAAACTTTTAATTCTATAATTAAAAAAAAATAGTGTCTCAAGATCACTCGTAAGATCACCAACAACAATAAATTAAGTTAATTATGTAACATTAGTTGGGTAAATGTGATGTATTCATTTACAAAGATACATCACAATTTTTGAGTAAATATTTTTATAGAAAATTCAGTAATAGTTGTGTTTTTCTTTTTAACATATTCACTAATGATATTTGAACAAAAAGACAAAAATAAATAAGGAAAGTTCAAATGAGACAATATGATTTTTATTAATTAGTACATTATTTAATAATTTTATATTAAATATGAATTTTGTCTATCTAACTATTGAATTATAACTTTATATCACTTTGTGTATATCAAATTTTATTAAAATTGGTACATTTCGATGTCATATGCCGTACCCTATAGATCTTTTGCTTTTGTATTAGTGTCTTTAAGTTTTCTCTTAAACTAATTTACTTTGATCGAGAGATAAATAAAGTTTGATTAATGATTATTTTTGTCAAAAATCAAATTTAAACACTATCCAAACGATTCAATTTTAAGTTGAATATATTAAACTCTTATACAATATAGTTTATATTTAGACACAAACACAAGCAATAATCCAATACTTGGTAAAACATTTAAAATATATATATTATATAGTATCCATTTGTTACGCAATTAGTTAATTAGGTCAAGTATAAATCACATATGCAATCTTATACTCATATATATTTTGTATGTATGTTTTCAACATTTGTTTCGAAATTAATACATATGTTATAAAATAATATTCCTTTTTCAACATGTACAAGTTAATTTGTAAAAGTTCTCTCATGTTATATTTTCTAAAAAATATTCTTCTAACATGTACATAAGTTAATTTTTTAAGTCACTACAAGAAATTCGTTATTTTGCGGCGTTTTTTTTTTATATTGCGGCGGTTTTTTTAATTTTCTTCTCTTAATTATAAGCATTTCTAAAGAAAATTATTTATAAAAAAAAAAAAACTAATTAAAAATATAGGTTTGATCTTCCTGAATTATTCTATCATTTTATCATTCTTATCCCTTCTCTCCTCCTTAAATAAATAAATAAATAAAATAAAAATACATTGCTTAACTAGCACTGAAATGCCAACATAAGTTGATAAGTTAAGGACTTGAACTGGAGTTTCACCTTCCTCATATGGGTGTGTTCGAATCCCTCTAATGTCACTTTTCCTACTTGGTGGGAAACCCTCCCCAGGGTGATTCCCTAATCCCTAGGAACTAATTGAGTAGAAATGCTTGTAGTTTGAGCTTGTGTTAGGCCTCGACAATAACCCTCTAGGTGCGTCTCTATAAACAACCCCAACATGTCATTGACATCCTACCCAATAATATTGGAAGTATCTTCTTGCTCTACCAATCTTATCTATCGAAAACAAAAACATCAAAACTTTGTTGCTATCATTTACCAATAACAAGTTAATTAAACCTTAGATCCAACGAGGAGAAGGGGCTTAAAAGTCCTTAAAATTTTGATTGAAATTTAAAAGCATAATTAATGACAAAAATATCATTCAACAAGGAGAAAGATGAGAGTACAAATAATACAAAAAATGATGAAAAACGAAAAAAAAAACACATGGTAGTCAGTCATTTTCATTTAGTCTTATTCCTTCACTCTTAGCATCTTCTCCTTTCTTTGCTCTATGAAAATCTTGTTATTAGCCATCATTTTTCTCCATTTGGCATATATACCTCTCTTTACTTATGTGTTTTCCCTTCCTCATTATGTGTAGAATATAACTTGGTAATTTTCTCAACACTTGGGTAGGTCATTTGGAGGCGGTAATAAAGATTCATTTGGTCCTTTTCCATTGTCCACAACAAAAGCCATCTTCAGTCCCCATGTTGTATGAATTTCCAAATGGCAATGCATAAACCACACACCTAATAAAACATAATATACCATATATAATAACACTAAAAAAATGTGAAATCCAAATCATTTTATCATTGTACAATTTGTTTTAGCATTCAGACTTAAACAGAGTTAAGTTTAACATAAGAGATTAATATCTCATAATGTGGTGGTTAAAGTTTGAATTTTAATTTGTTGATTGAAGTGCTCACATTTAGTACTTAATCATGTATTGAATAATAGAACAAACTTGAAGTTTAGACACAATAGAAAATTGATAACTTTACCTGGATTATCAACCCTAAATCTGATAGCAGTCCATCCTCCAGCTGGGACTCCAACTGTATTTCTCTCCATAGGATCTACAAGGTTAAATTTCTTGGGGTCTTTTGTGGGGTTGAAATTCCCTTGTCCCCTACCAACCACAAAAAAATTGAAGCCATGGAGATGAATAGGATGGTTCTCAGGTGTTATCATTCCAGTATCTTGCAAGACTAATTGAATTGTAGAATTGTAAGCAAGTCTATAGACCCTAGTCCCTTTCATGGTCTTCAAGTTTGATGGTTGTGTCCCTTTGAAGTTATAAACCATAGGAGGGTTTCCTGGAAAATCATCAGTGAAAACCCCCTTAATGTTGAAGAAATGTGCTTGAAGAACAGAAATTTTAGGCATCACAAAGGTGACATTATTGATATCTGCTACCACCCTACTATTATTCACACAAGTAGCACAAGGGTTGATACCAAGGCTTGCTGTGAAAAGCTAAGCAAGCTATGATCAATCTTTAAAGGGACTCTAGCAGGATATATTTTGGAGTTTAGGCTTCTAAGAGAGTCAATGAAAGTAGTGGCAAGTGGGGTGGCATTTTTAGGAGGCATGGAAGTGATGGTTGTGATGGTGGAACCAAGGGTGCCTAAGTAGTGTAAAGTGGCAGTTTGGCAGTCTTATTATCAATTGCAATAGGAACATCCATGAAAGGAGAGGCTGCAACTAGGTATTTTCCAGTTTCATGTTTGGCTGTTAGAAGCACATTTGTGGTCTGGCCTGGTGCTATGACAATGTGTCGATTTTGAAAGGTTTTGTGTAGACTGCATCAACCTCAACAACAGTGAGTTCATGGTTAGCAATTTTAAAGACACTAGTACAAAAATGACTTTTAAAATCGGAGTTTTAAAGTCGGTCATAAGGTAGTCGATTTTAAAAGTGATGTAGTGACAATTTCGTAAATAATGACATTACTTTTAAAATCGGCTGTTGAAGAGCCGATTTTAAAAGTCTACTTTTAAAATCGGCTATTGAACAACCGATTTTAAAAGTGAGACTTTTAAAATCGGCTCTTCAACAGCCAATTTTAAAAGTCTACTTTCAAAATCGGCTCTTCAACAGCCGATTTTAAAAGTCTACTTTTAAAATCAGCTATTGAACAACCGATTTTAAAAGTAGCATCAGAGACTTCATATATGCTATCTCCTCTCTCATTCTCCCCCTAGCTTCATTCTCTACTCTTTAGCTTTTTTAGTTCATATATTCTTCTCATCTGAAGTGTGCAGCTTCTCATTTTTTCAGAAGAATACAACTTTAAAGGTAACATTCTCATTTCATCTCTCTTATTTCGTTGTTGCTGGGCGAATTGAGTCTAGAACGGCCCGAGAACGGCCTGAGAACGGCCCGTTCTACAAGCAGAACGGCCTGTACTGAGTGCAGAACGGGCCGTTCTGCAGGCAGAATGGGCCGTACTGCAAGCAGTACAGGCCATTCTGCCAACGGCCTGTTCTGGGCCCGTTCTGGGGCCTTTCCAGACTAAAGTTCTAATTTAATTTTTTAATTTTAAAGGTTGTCTTAACATTAAAAAAAGTTGATGGGTGTATGATTTAAAAACTGGGTGTAGAAAGCAAGTGGCTTATTTTTATGGGCTATATCTAGCAGGAGGAGCACCAATGAAAAAGTCCATTAGCGTTGTTTTTCTTTGGAGTATGTTTTCATGGTGGGGCAAAGGAAGATGGCATCACCTCTATAATTTAATGTTGTGAACTTACGTTTTGATAAGGTCTGGAGAATGATCATCTAAGATGCTTTCTGTAACGACCCGGCTGGCCACTACACTTCGAACCACCGCACACCGGAAACACTAGACAGAATAGAACGAGTATATAATTATAGGGTCTAGAATATAAATATATACAGAGTTCCAATCTAACTAGAGTTAGAGCGTACAAAAGAAATTATAATCAAATGCTACTATCCCAAGTAGCTACACCTCAAAAAAAAAATCATAGAAACGATCAGCTCTACTGGTCCGCAGAAGACTCATCATCAGACGCCCACCTATCCCTGCTCTGCTCCCATACATAGTATGATCATTGCAGTCCAACATCATGGAGACAACAGAAGGGTAAGCTAGTGCAATTAAAATTCAACATACAAATATGTGTATCCATATATCAATATAATTAACAACAGACACAATTATCAGCACACTTGTACAGCTTATACCACTCAACAATATCAGCACCGCAATGCGGCAATATCAGCACTGCTTAGCAGCAACAACAGCACCACTCGAGTGGCTATAACGGCACCGCAAAGCGGCAACAACAGCACCGCCTTAGCGGTTAGAATCAGCACCACATGTGTGGCTAACAACAGCACCGACTTAGCGACTATAATATCACCCAACTCAGCATAGCTCAGCACAGCACAACACAGCACAACACAACATAACATAACACACAGCACAGCCATTCAACAAAATTATTATTTTCTATAATTCGGCCCAACAGTCTATAATTCCGCTATACTATAAAATTTCTCTTATTAATCCATTGATTCCAGCTCAACAATATTCCTCTAATATAGCTAACATATTTATCTCAGCTTTATCCTCTAGTCATCACAACATATTCATCAAATTCAACTTGGTTCAGCATATAACATCATTGATTAACAATTTCGGCACAACTCAACAGCCAACATTATATAGATCATCATCTCCTTGCGCGCCCGACGCACTCGAGGTCGCGCCCAGCGCAGCTTAACCCGAGAGCACCAGGACCAGCGCGCCCAGCGCAGGAGTACTCGCGCCCAGCGAGTCTCAACCCGAGAGCACCAAGGCTCTCCCGCGCCTGGCACAATTCCAAATTGCGCCCAACGCCTGCCTGGCAGAGACTCAGGAGTCTCGTGCGCTCAGCGGGGCCTAACCCGCGCCCAGCATGGGGAAGACAGAGACTTACCAAGGTCTCGCGCCCAGCGCAATTCGCATTGTGCCCGGCGTGCTCTTGGCAGAGACTCCCAAGGAGCCTCCGCGCCCAGCGAGTCCAAAAGTGCGCCTAGCGCGGCCCAAGTATCCCAAAGTATGTTACTCTTGATATCGCGCCCAGCGCAGCTCGAGTCACGCCCGACGCGAGCCAACCAGAGACTCCCATTTGCAAGCTCGCCCAACGCACACAGCCCTGCGCTCGGCGGGCTTGCCTAAACAGAGTCTCCTGGTGGTCGCGCGCCCGGCGCGAAGAACAGCGCCCAGCGCGAACTCATCAGTAACTTCCCCAAGTTCGAAAAATCTCCAAAAACCTGCAAAACTTAACAGAAAATCCACATGCAAACGGTTCAAAGTGTCACATTTTCATCATACATCATGAAAAACATCTCCTTTTCAGCATGCATTCACAGATTATGAAGATCCCCCAAATTTTCACCCTACCCCAAAAACCCCAAAGGTGAGTGTTCCTCACCACAGCTCATCAACTTCACGAAAATCGGTTATGCCATGTGATTATGCATTCTTTCACAAACCAAACAGCCATAAGTCTAGCTTCCCTTACCTCAAATCAAAAGATCCTAGCTCCGGGAAGTAGAAGAAAATGCTCCACGGGGAAGAAAAGGAGAAAGAGAAGAGGAAGCTCCGCACGGCTCGACTAGAAATCCAATCCTATTCTTGACCAGCACCTTGAATCAGCAACTAGAAGGAGTCAGAAATGTGAGGAAGGGGGTGAAGGAGAATGCTAAATGTGAAGCTTGGTAGTGTGTGAATGAGAGTGAGAGAGGGTAAGGGTAATTGGGGAAAGAAAAAGAGGGTCTCACACTTTCGAGCCTGGGTTAAGTGCAATTACTACTTAGTTACTTGTAAATTGTGACTGTGACGTTGTTTTGCCGTTTGGTGCTGATGACTTGTTTGGTTCTTCTTTCGCTCATGATTATTTTCTTATTCGCGGTTGTGTTTTTTTTTTCTTCTATGAACTGATGATTGTTGAATTATGCAGCAGTTTGAACAATATCCTGGACGGCAATTTACAGTTATAGGGGAAGTGGTAATGGTTCTCATTCTCATTAAGTTCTGATTTGGATGAACATGTGAATAAGTATTTCATTATTATTATTTTTTAATTTCTTACAACTGTCATCCTTGTTTATACTGTGGTAGTGTTGAACATGGAAAACAAGAACATAGATGTGCTACAACCTGTTTATTAATTTACAGGTTTTGTTCAGGGATCCTCCTAAAATAAGTCAAATATTTTTAAAAAAATTAATCACTTTTAACATCGGTCATGCAGCGACCGATTTTAAAAGTCCCACTTTTTAAAATCGGCTCTTTTAAAATCGGTCGGAGAGCCGATTTTAAAAGTAAAAAATGACCGATTTTAAAAGTGATTTTTTCACTAGTGAGAATAACTCTTCATTGAGTGCAACATTGAAGATTCTTAGCAAGTAGGTGTTTCCTGGCTGAACATCCAACTTATATCCTTCTATTTAATGCGATCCAGTTCATCATATTTTTGTTGATATAACATCTAAATGTTAAATTTATTTAACACATAATATATTTTTTTAATATTGTAATAAATATTTTTTTATTACAACTTATTTTTAATATTGTAATAAATATTTTTTTTAATGCAGTTTGACTACTATTAATCTTTAAAAATAAAAATAAAATATATAAAAAACATTATAAGAAGGAGAAATAATAATCACACTTCAAAATAATTATCTTATAATAACACACATTTTATAATAACATAATACTTATTATTAAAAATGAATTTTACTATTATAGATATAATATATATTAATATATTATTAAAAAATATAGGTATATTTTATAGTAACACATAATATTAAATATCATTCAAAATTAATGTTAAAATTGTGTATGAATATATAACAAATAAATTTATATATACATATGTTATATTTATATTGAAACTTTATTTATTTATATATGTATATATCATTTCATAAAGTGTACAAATAAAAATAAACATTAATCTAAGATAAAAATATAAAATTAAAAAATAAAACGTATACGTAACCATTATAATATTACAATTAGTAAAATATGTTTTTATATTATAAATAAACTAAGAGATTGTATGGATTTTAACTCTCTCTCTATTAATAAAACCAACTACATGAAAGTTAAACAAAATGTCTTATTTTTAATGGTTTAATAAGAACATATTTCGAGTCTGCCGAATATTTGTTCAACTTGTGGGATCAATAATCGATTAACCTTTGAAACATTAATTAGTTAAACCACAATTTAGTTCTAATAAATTTAACCTATATTGAATCATGGAGATGAATTTTTACCGACATTGTTTTTTAGACAGTCGTTATTTATTTATTTATTTATTTTTGACATCTAAAGAGTAAAAAAGGAAAAGAACACCCTAATAACATTTTTTTCCATAATCTAAATTTTGAATTCTCCTTGCACTCCGCGCCCCTAAGTTTCAAATTTTTAAGTATTCCCTCTTTTTAGTCTCATTGACCAACGAATATATACCAACACCACAACCTAATCTATCACCCACTTCTTCCATACCTCTCTCCATAATCCTAAACAAAAACAACCACCTTAATTTTTGGGTCACTCAATTTTGTTACATAAGAAATGGAGGCTAGTAACACTTCCACTATGATCATCATCTCCGACCATAGTAACAAGGAAAATGTCCCTCCAACATGTGACAACAACAATGTCATCAAAACCAAGAATCATAGCAAGAGAAAGACCAAGAGGATGCCTCTTTCTGACATCACCAATCAATTCAACAATTCTGCTACAACTTCCCCCTCTCTTCATCACCAACAACAATGTGAAGTTTCCTCTTCTCTTTCTGGGAGGACACTGATGAGGATGGGATTGAGATAGTTATATATTAATTATTACGATATCATATCATAAAATTGGCTTCAACAATGGCAATCATAGAAATTGAGGAGAGGAACAAATGCATGCAACAATATTTTATTTCTCTATTTCCTTTGCATTGCAACATTTTCTATTTCTCGTACTTCTGTCTTTTCTTTCTCTCTTTTAGTTTGTAAGATTCAGTGTATAATAACACTTCTTGATTAAAAATATATTATGAAGTGGGAATAAATGCAATGAATATTGGGTTATATATGTAACATGCTAGTTCTAAATTGTATGTATAAATCTTCATCCCCATGTATTGTAATAAATCGTATCTATTTAGTTTATATACGTATGATCATAGACACCAACACAAGCAAAAGAATTTTAAAATTAATTCTTTAAATTCGCAAAATATGAAAATTAAATCCTTTATAATTTATGAAGAATCATAATTGTTTGGAGTTGTGGTTCTTATTTAAGACCAAAAAAAAAACTGTTATAAAGGATTTAGAGCCAAAGCTATGATTAATTGTTTTAATTCATTCAATTGTTTTGTTTTTCTCTAATTTCGGTTTTAATGGAGAACAAACTAATAATCTAATATTAAATTATAATAATTAATTATTATCAACAGCATGTGCTTTTATTTTCATCAACTAATTAATTATTTGAATAAGTCTAAGACTTTCATATTTTATTGTAGTAAACGAATAATAAATTATTCCGTAGGTCAAAGTTATTTATTTGCTTCCTAATTAAATTTTAATAAAAAAATTTAATGCCGTTTGAAAAATTCAAAAATAATAATATCATTTTCAAATCATCAAGTTTTAAAATAATTTTTCATAAAATAATTGGTTTGAGTTCAAGCAACCATCACTCTTGCATCTTTGCAAGATATCCAAATTTCTAATAATCTATATTTAAATTAATTTTTTGGGTTTTTTTTATAGAAAATTCATGGATTTGATAAATTTAATATTTCTAATAATCTATATTTAAATTAGATTTTTGGGGTTTGTTTATAGAAAATTTATGGATTTGATAAATTTAATATTTCACCATTATTTGATTTACCATAACGTGTGTGTGTGTGTTTTTACAAATATGAAAAGTTGTATCTATGAAAAGTTGTATCTTTTTATGAAAGTGTGTATTAATAAAAGATTATATCCTTTCATGAAACATTTTTCATAAAAATGTGTTTTTCCTTAAAAGACAAGAAACGTGTCTCTTTATTAATATTCATATATAAGACATGTCTCTTTGAAAGATTATATCTTTTCACCAAAATACATAAGAGAATTTATAAATAGGACTAATATGTATGCAAGGGGTTGACACGTAGAGACAATATAATGCACTGTGAAAATAGTGAGAAACTAATTAAATTTTTTTCTTTCAAAACATTTCTTTTCTTCCCACATGCACAAAAAGAATCGAGGAAATAACTATTAAATTATGTAAATTACTATTAACAATAAGCTTGATTGTGAATGTATGAATTATATCAAGAGATCAATCTGTAATATATTAAAGGGATTCAGCGAGATATGTTAATGCCAATGGCCTGTTTAGAGATTGCTAATGGTGGGGCAAATTAAATCTAATAAAGATTAGTGTCTTAAACATAAATTTGAGAATTACACTTTTTCTTTGACATTTATTATTTGGTGTAAGACCTTCATCCTTTAATTAGTTGCCACTACTTTAGCATGAAATCCAACTTAACATTATCAAATGCTCTTAACAATCATTGTTGCAGGTGTAAGAAATAAAAAATCATTGTTGTAACAGTGAATCTCCATCACTATCCTTACTACTAGTTTTGACGAATTTGATTTGATTTTCTCATTACATTCCATCTTAATAATAAATAATAATAAAAAGAATCCATAATTAGGCCCTGTGACTAAAAAATATATAGATGCATGTTGATTAAAATTGGCAAAATGGCACCCCCTAAAGAAAAATTTATATAGCTGAAAGTATGCTAAAAAAATAAAGAAAATGGAATAGAAATAACTTGTATGGTAAAATTAATAAATAAATAAAATTGAATTGATGATTACAATTAAGCTAGCTAGGTTAACCAAGGAGAAAAAAAAAAAAACTAATCGTACATTTAAACCAATTAAATAAAGCTGAAAGAAGCAATGAACATTCTAAAGAATCAAATAAAATTGACAACGTAACAGGATCATAGTGTTAGTGTACATAGTTTAGCTGCATGAGTTGCCATGGACAGGGTTTCCGACATGGCCAACTCCTCCTCAATTTACTCGAAGTGTGTTCCACCATTCGGTCCCTCGACGCCACCAAATGTCTCCACGCACTCTCCATCACAATGGGTCACATTCCAAAGCAATCAATTTTCATCCACAACAACATCATCTCCTCCTACGTTTCTCTTGGAGAAGTGCTCCATGCACGCAAGGTGTTTGACGCTTTGCCCCAGAGAACAGTTGTCTCTTACAACACTCTCATCAATGCTTATTGTCGACGTGGGGATGTAGATGATGCTTGGAACTTGCTCTCCCACATGAGGGGTAGTGGTTTTTCGCCTACACAGTATACCCTAACTGGGTTGTTGTCGTGTGAGTTGCTGAATCTCTCTCGGGGTGTTCAGCTGCAGGGGTTGAGCATTAAAAGTGGACTCTTTTATGCCGATGCTTTCGTGGGCACGGCTTTGTTGGGCTTCTTGGGGAGGCATGGATGTTGGGATGAAGTGTTTTTGGCATTTGAAGGTATGCCCCAGAAGAGCTTGGTGACATGGAACTCCATGATGTCCTTGCTGGCACGTAATGGGTTTGTTGAAGAGAGTAAGGTTTTGTTTTGTGATCTCGTGGGGACGGGGGCGTCTTTGTCGGAAGGTTCTTTTGTTGCGGTTTTGTCTCGACTTGATGATTTGGAATATGCTGGACAGATACATGGTTTAATGGTTAAATGTGGGTTTGGTGGTGATGTTACTGCGGTTAATTCTCTAATCAGTGCGTATGTCAGGTGCAAAGCCATGTTTGCGATGGAGAGATTGTTTGAGCAGGTTCCTGTTGAGAATGTTGTGTCCTGGAATACAGTCATTGATGCATTGGTAAAAAGTGAGAGACCTGTGATGGCGTTGGAGCTGTTTTTGAATATGGCAAGCAGAGGATTGATGCCGAGTCAAGCCACATTTGTTGCTGTTATTGAGTCGTGTACTAGTCTGAGAAACTTGGTATGTGGAGAATCTGTCCATGCTAAAGTAATCAGGAGTGGTTTTGAATCTGATGTCATTGTGGGTACTTCATTGGTAGACTTCTATGCCAAATGTGATAGATTTATTTCAGCTCATAAATGTTTTGATCGGATAGAAGAGAAGAATGTGGTTTCTTGGAATACTTTGATGTTGGGTTACTCAAACAGTTGCACTTCCACATCAATTCTATTGTTACAAGAAATGCTCCAATTGGGTTACTCCCCTAACGAGTTTTCCTTTTCTGCTGTTCTCAAGTCATCATCAATTTCAAACCTACTTCAGCTCCATGGTTTGATTATAAGATCAGGGTATGAGTGTAATGAATACGTTTTAGGCTCTCTTGTTATGGCTTACACCAGAAATGGTCTCATAAATGAAGCACTTTCGTTTCTCAAAGAATTTAATAATCCACTTCCTGTAGTCCCATCTAACATCATTGCTGGAATATATAACAGAACTTGCCAGTACCATGAAACAGTGAAGTTGCTTTCCTTGCTAGAAAACCCTGATGTTGTATCCTGGAACATTGTCATTTCAGCTTGTGCTCGGAGCAATAGTTATAACGAGGTCTTCGCATTTTTCAAGCATATGCATTCTGCATCCATATACCCAGATAGTTACACATTTATGAGTCTATTATCTGTGTGCACCAAGCTTTGCCGTCTGGATTTGGGAAGTTCTCTTCATGGACTCGTTATAAAGACTAATCTTGGTAACAATGACACATTTTTGGGCAATGTACTAGTTGACATGTATGGAAAGTGTGGAAGCATTGATAGTGCAGTGAAAGTTTTTGAAGAAATTATGCACAAAAATATCATTACATGGACAACTTTAATCACTGCCCTTGGGCTGAATGGCTATGCTTGTGAGGCAGTAATGAGATTCCAAAACATGGAATCGACAGGGTTGAAACCTGATGCATTAGCACTCAGAGCAGTGCTTTCTTCTTGTAGATATGGTGGATTAGTGAGCGAAGGCATGGAAATTTTCAGACAGATGGGAACCAGTTATGGGATTGCACCAGAGCATGATCATTACCATTGCATAGTTGACCTCCTGGCTAAAAATGGGCAAATTAAGGAAGCTGAGAAAATCATAGCAAGCATGCCTTTCCCACCAAATGCCAATATATGGCGTAGCTTTCTTGAAGGCTACAGTAGGCAAGAAATTGCAAATTGACTTGTACAGCAAAACTCTATAAGTCTTTAGCCAACAGTGCGCTTAACATATTTTGCAGTTTGGTATTATTGGGAGTGGTTCTTGAAAGAAAATGCAAACCTGAATGCTGATTCTACCATGCAGTGTCATCTTATATGTTGCTTGTGATTCACACCTTGGGTTTCAGTTTGTCCCAGGTGAGTGGTGTTGAAGTGCATGGTGTAACAAGTTTCAATTGGGCCCTAAGTGGGCCAGTTCAGAACAACAAATTTTTTTCCCAATGCTTTGCCAGGCATAGAAGAATGGTGTATCACATATGAGAAAATCTTTGATGCATTTAGATTTGGTACTTGTTTGGTTTCATGATGAATTCTTCATAACCACATTGAAATACCAATTAATGTGATTTTGGATAAACTTTTCACATGTTTAATTCTATTTTGAGGAATTGATTACGGATCTACAATTAATTTTGAGTTGAAGCACGTCTAGATAGCTTATGTGTTAAATAAAATAAATAAATTAAACTTTACTACTAACTTGCTTTTATCATAGAAACATTCAAACATAAATCTAATCATTTCAAAATCAATTTTACAAAATAAATTTAATTTAAAATTAATTTTGTGAACGCTCATCTAAACACACATGTTGATTGATTTCACGTAAGTTAATTATTATAAAGAAAGACAAATTTTTTTTGTTAATCCTTCTAAACCTATATAAGTAAAAAAAATGTTTAAAGTTTTTGAATTCAAATATAAGCAAATTTTGTTCAAGTCTTTATTTAATACTTTTAATCTAAAATTACCTCCAAGACAATAAATGAGAGAGCATTACTTATAACGAATGTGATTAAAGATATTTTAATAAATGTAGTATATATTTTTCTTAATTTGTCTAAAATTGAGTTTTTGTTTTTTACTTATATATAGGTTTAGGCATAGTTTTAAAAACCGGACCGGTCATCGAACCGGTTAAGGTACTGGGTCAGTGGGTCAAAGGTTGAACCGGTGGGTCACTAGTTGAACCGCATGACTCGGTTTTTATTTATTTTTATTAAAAAAATATTCATATTAAATATATTTTATACTTATAAATTTTAATAAATTTATATCTTATTTTAAATTTCAATTTTTCTATCTTATTTAAAATTATTTTTATTTTTATTTTGTAAAAATATATAAAAAAATTACATATTAAACTGTATATTAATACAAATTAAAAATATAAATAATATGTACATATATAATATGCTTGCAATTGATATCACAAAATAATATATGTAATATTTACATATATATTATATTATTAAATATATAATATAAAATTAATAATATACTATAAAAGTTATTTAAGTTGTATATTATATAAACAAATACATTAGAACAAGTAGTTATTGTTATATTTAATAAGAATCTTTGTTCTTCTATTAAAAGATTCAATTTTCATTATTATTTTTGTGGTTTATGGTCCCTTAAAAAATAAAAAAAAATAAAATAAAAAAAAATAAAAAAAAAGTGGTTGAACCGGTTTGACCTACCGGTTCACCGGTTGAACCAGAAAATTGACCGGTTCAATCCGGTTTGAAACGGGTCGACTGCATAACCGATCCAACTTAAGATTCGGACCGGCTGGACCACCGGTTCCCGGTCCAACCGGTCCGACCGGCCGGTTCGGTCCGGTTTTTTAAACACTGGGTTTAGGTGGAGTCCATACTAATTAGTTGTGTATCAAATAATTCATCTGGACTTATATGTAAACAAAAATAACTAATTTCAAACAGATTAAGAGAGAGAATTAAATGTATTTATTTTTTAGAATTTCATGTAAAATGTATATTACATTTACTAAGATATCCTTAATCATATTAATTATAGATAATATTCTTATTTATTGTTTTGGGATATTTTTAAATTAAGAATATTAAATAAAGTTGACTTAGTTAAAATTTATTTATATTTGAGTTCAAAACACTTAAATATTTTTTATTGTTTTTTATTTTTTTTTATTTTTTTTATTTATGTATAAGTTCTGAAGGAGCATCTTAATTTGTATGCTTGTGTACATTAAATGTGGCAAGTCCATTTTAGAGAACCAACAAGGCTATCAACCATCACAACATTTTATTATTATTATTATTCAGGTGTTATTAATCATAAATTATTAGGTAGGACATGACTACTGAGTGTCTATAATCTTAATCTTAAAGAAAATAATTCTTCTCTCTAAAATTCTCTTCTAATAATTCTCTTCAATAAACTTTCTTCTAATAGGTTATCCTCCAATAAATATGTCATAAATATTTATTCCTTCAAATAATTTTTTCCTAAATATTTTTATATATAAATATGTCAAAATAAAAAGAAAATTTGGATAAATTAAAAGTTTTTAATGTATAAATTAAGTCTGCAAATTCTTAAAAATTTTGAAAACCATATGATACTTTGTTATATAAATTCAAATAAATGTATAAAATATTTTTACGATTATCCATCAATTTAAATTAATGAAATAAAATATTAAATAATTTTTCAATTTTTTTTTTTTAAAATAAACTTGACCTATATATTAAAAACTTTTAATTTAGTAATTTTATCGTTAAAATTTAATATATACCATAAGTTATTGAGTGAAGTAATTTTAGTGAGTTAATCACTTTCTCTCTATCACACATTCACACACACACAAATTTCTTTTTGTAACGTAATATAAATAAATATTTGGACTACTAGCTAATCTCAACTAAATTTATGTTTCATTACTAATTATTAATTTTACTATTTATTAATTTCTAATATTACAAAAATATTTTTCGAAATATAAAACCTAAATATTATATAAAAAAATACTAAAAATTGATATTGAATATAAATTATAAATATTTATAGTATTTTCTTCCGAGATATTGTTCCTATAAAATTCTTTTAATTATATGATAATATATACATTAATATAAATAATTGTAACCACATCATAAAATATTAATTTCATTAATTAATAATTATTACAATTTTAATTTGAATGTATGGTATCTAAATATGGACATATTATATATGGTATTTATATATTGCATAATTAATTAATATATATTTTAGAATAATTTTTAATAATATCATGTGTTGATTAAGGGATCTAGTTACTATAATAACATGTATTTAAAAATTTTAACCTACAAAAGATTTTAATAATATTTAATTACAGTTGTAACAGTCCAGATACACTAAAATGAGAGGAATTATGAGATTTGTACATACGTGAGATTGTGCAATTGTGAACGACTTAAAAAAATTAATTTGTACTACTTAAATTAATAAGATACATTTACTTTTTAATAGTTCATCACATAAAAATTATGTAATTAAGCGTGTTTAGCTTGAAATAATTTAAATATCTTTTGAAAAAAAATTTAAAAAGCATGTAAAAGAAATTTTTTTATATTAATTTATAGAGACAATGATTTATCTTAAAGACAGTCAGATAACTCATAAAGAGTTACTCACAAAAGATTTTGATCAATAAAAAATTTTGATCAACAAAAAATTATATGAGATGTCATCCGTGAAATAAAATCGTTAAAATGTCAAATTTAAGGAGTATTATCCATGTCATATAAAGATTAACTACATATTGATGCCTATTAATTTCTCACTTTTAAGTCAATATTATTACACTTTATTTCGAGAGAAACTTTCATACATCACATCGACATATATAGTGTTTGTGAAGCAGAATGCCAAAGGTCAAACCATGCTAAATCTTAATTCTCTCTTAATTAATTCAATTTTAATACTAGTAATCATTGATTTTTCTACTGTTCTCTCAATGGCTGATTGATATTCTCCCATAATAATTGTCAGTGTTTTGTTACTAGGAAATATCTGGCCCTCGTTAGATAAGCATATTCCTGGATTGTGCTGCCAGTAAAAAAAAAGTCCTAAGTTCGTCAAAAGTTGCTTTCTGCATGCAGCCCTGTCACCACTACAGCACTATGGGTATGAAGTTAATGATCTCTCTATATATAATAATATGGTACCTGCAATATCATTACTACACTAGTCAATAGTCATGCACAGTTCATTTGCTTCGAATAAACAAATGCTTTATTTATTGATAGCATTGAGAATAGTTTACGAGTTTATGTTTGACAGTTGAGTACTTGAGTTGAGGGCCTAACACAACTCACCTCCTTTACTTGAATTTAGGACCAGCTACGAGAAAACATAGATGGAATTATTGTAAACAATAACCATATGAAGATTTATCTTAATATTTATTTTATTAGTTACCAATAAAATTAATGCAAGTGGGTTTCGATATGTCAAATAATCTTACATTGTTTAGAAAATTAGGTTAATTATAATTTATAAATATTTTTCTTTCTTAATTCATTCAAACATTTTTTTTAAGATAAGATTATGACAATTCAATGAAAAGTGTTTCAAAATGTGAGTAGATCACTCAATACAGTGGCACTAAAAGGAGGAGCTAGCAGACTTATAAGTTAGTCTTACTCCACATTTACATGCATGATACCATTCAGAATGAATTTTGATAATTTTTATATGTTCACGGTTGAGGGCTAACACAATTCCTCTTTTACTTGAATTTGGGACAATTATGAGAAATGATAAATGGAATTATTGTAAATAATAACCATATATTGAAATTTGTCTTAATACTTTTTTAATGAGTTACTAGTGTAGTAAAAATGTATTTTAAGATATTAAAAGTCTTACACCGTTTAAGAATTCAAACTAAAGATAATTAATAAACATATTTTTTCTTTAATTCACTAAAATTTCTAGAATAAAATTATGACAACCCAATAAATAATAAAACAAATAATATTTAAATATGATAATCTTAATAATATCGATTAACTTGAAATCAAAATATTAGTGTTGAAAGAAAATTCTAAGTCACTCTTTCTCGTTATTCTCGAGGTCAAGGACAAAACCGTCATAATGCCAGCAAGCAAACTTGAGGTGGTAACAAAGTGAAACCCAATAATATTATTGTTGAAAAAATGACTTATTATAACACTTTAAGAATATTCTGATGGTTATAAATTGATTCACTGGGATTACAGTATAGGAATTTGTGGGCATCTCTACGTACTAGGGTTATCCAAAAGCAAAAGAACAAAAATATATATGTATCTATAATGGAGAAAATGAAAGTTGATGATTCCTACGCACAAAGGAAAATGCAAAAGGCGATGTGGTTAAAATAATATGAGCTTACCCTTCCATTTATTTTATTACCATGGTGGTTTTGCTTATTTTTCAACTTGGAGTAGAGTGGGATGTCATGTTGAAAGAAAAAAAAAGGCAATGTACTATTTGGTTTAGAGACAAAATGGAGAGCTCAACAAATGAAGCTATTTTGATATAATAAAAAAAAATAAAAATAAATAAATAAAAAATAAAATAAAACCTTCATTGCTTCTTTCGTCTTTTGTTTTCCAATATTGTGGTGCAAAATAATTTTATAATCCTAGGAAAGGAATAGATAAATAAATAAATAAATAATGGAGCAACTTTGGATACCCTATTCTTATTTGAGCTAAACAAAGAACACAAGCAGTTGATCACATAATTTGCTTTAACCTTAGGGTTAATCTTTTGACGTGGATAAGGTCAATCACTGCTACTCTTTTCGGTTGGCACCAAAGAACGACTTGTCATTTTACGGTCCCCATCCTCCATATCTCCATTAATGATGGGACTTGAAGATTAATTTTTGTCAATGCATGACATTCCATAGGAAAACAAGAAGTAAATTTTGATGGCTCAGCAACAACCATGTGATTCAGAATTATGTGAGGGAGACTAGCTAAGTGGCTTTTTGCTTAACAGATGGTACATAATGATCAAAAAGATCAGAAACCTTCTCAAAAGTGCTATTGAATAAAAATTATTAGAAACACTTTTTTTAGAATTTTTCTGTTAAAAAATACTTTTTATCTCTAATAAAAAAAAACTCTTAAAAACACACATATTCAAACAAACTCATACTCGTCAAATAAATTTAGGGTCTTGGACATAATTAAAATAAGTCACTAGGTTCTCCATGTACATCTATTACTTATTGTGTTTTACCATTCATAGTATGAGCAATTTCTTGTGACTCAATTAGTAGGGTTGAAAATGCATTAGCATAATATATAAGAACGGACTTTGGTAATTTAAACACGTTCATTTGCCTAGAGATTGCAAATTTCTCCCTTTCATTTTAATTTACTCTTTGCAAACATGGAAAATACTAAAAACAGCTAAGAAAAATATTAAAAAAATCTCTTTCAACCACTCTTTTTATTATAGGTTGAAGCGTATTGATATTCATGAGATGACCTAGATTCTACTTTCTATTTAACGAATCTCGATCATAATCTCTCTCTCCCTCTCTCTCTACATAAATTAACACATGAAACAAAAAGAATGAACTAATTTTGCTAGTGTTTCGTATTGTGTAAAAGGATCAAAATTATTTGCAGACAAGGAAATAATTGCACCAGGGTCTTGCATGCAGATCTGTGGGTAATTTTCTTAACTTATACTTTATTGTGTAACTAATTAATTATATATAAAATATATTTATATTTATATATTTTATAATAACATTTTTTATATATCATTATATATAATATTTCTTGAAATGAATCAAATCTCTCATTTCATTTTCATTAATGCCAAACATATATACATAATGCATATAGCTATAGCCAACTTATACAAGCTACAATCGTAATTAGAGGCCATATTATTATGCACCTCTTTTCATGCATGTTGCTTGAATTACTTTTTCTTGTTCTTTCATTTTTGCGATTCAAGGCTTTATGTGAATTATTCTTTAACTAACTAAGCATTTCAGCTAGTGTTGTACGTTGACCATAGGAAACTACTACTGAATTTGTTGCATGTATATAATATATAGCATGCATGACCACTTCATAATTTTTAAGTCTCAAGCTGTCTGTGAAGGCTTTCAGGCTTTCGTGAGGGTTAATTAATTAACCACCATATATTTTTTTAAAAAAATTATTAGGTTAAACAGAAAAAAGTATATTCATTAATAATTAATTATTTCATGCAAATCTAAAAATGGTGGCCACCTGCATTATGAAAATAAAAAATCCCAACAATTATTAATTTTTCATCCTGAGATTATGACCCTTAAGTCTTGGAGGGGATAGTCAAGCTTCTGAAGGATGCCCAAGAGTTAATATTATAATTTACTAACTCCTTGGCTGTTATGTGCAAAATGTATCACATAATAATATAATAATATTCACAAAAACAAGAGTAGGCACATCGCTTTCATTTGAAAAGTTTATTAGCTGCTCAATGGCAAAGGCAGTCAAATAAAATTTTTAAGGGACCTTTCATAATGTAATAGGGCTTGGTAAGAGAATAGTTTGAATTACTATAAAGACATTATCATATATATCTCACACAGGATGGTCCAGACCTGCATCTTTTTAATACAAATCATTCAAGGACCCATACCTAAGCTGACTCCTACCCTCTTTCTTTAAAATTTCTCCTTTCAATTTACGGAAGAAATATATATATATATATATATTAACATCGATTTAAGCATAAACAAAGCTACCAACATCTTTTCTAACCCATTTCACTAAGTTATTCAAAACTCCAAAAACAAGAAAGAGAGATATTAAGTGAGAAGTCCAACCCACCGAATTTTCAATAAAATCTTATTAAAGGAAATATATTTAAAAGAGTGTGTTATAAAACGTATTATTAATATTTTTCTTTTAAGTATATAAAATGGTAAGTTATTATTGGAAAATGATAATACTATATGTTACAAAAAAAATATATTGTATGAATCAATTATGTGTAAATAACGTCATTTTTTTTTACAATGATTAGTACATGACAATTTTTTTTTCATGTTTGGTAGTTAATGATTCATGAGAATAATCATAAATTCTGAGAATTATATTCCTATGATTCATGAAAATTTATTTAGTTGCTAATTAATAAATGCTTCTAAAAATGTTTATAAATGTTATGTGAAAATAATTTTTTTTTACTATATTTAATAAAGAAATAAAGATAATGTGACATTTTTATTGCATTAAAACTTTTTTCAGCTCAAAGTGAGTTTCTCACCTTCACCATGAGAATAATTATGTGAAAACCTATGCAAAAGTCTTCTTGAAAAATAATATTTCTTATAAATATTATTTTTTAAATAATAAATCGAGAAATTATAATGTTAAATTCTATGTTAGTTTTTGGAGAAAGTAAAAGTTTTATGTGTATCAAACATTCCTAAATGCATTACTTTTTTATATAGGTTATTAAAATATATAGTCTCACTCTCTCAGTAAATACATTATTTTTAATTGTTTGAAGAAAAAAATTAATATTACATTGAGAAGTGGAAATATTAGTTATTTTAATATATTTTTTAAATGATAAAATTGTAATCAATTTGAGATAGAAGGTATAAAAAGAAATGTTAATGATACTTTTTTGCTAATATTTCCTATTGGTATTTGAAAATCACAAATTTTAGTAGGTTCTATGATATTATAATAAGGGAGACTTGCTAAATGAGATGCATAACTCAAAATTTATGATTTTTAATAAATTTTAACAAATAAATAAAGATGTTAGAAAATGAGTATTAAAAAAGTGTTACTAGCATTGTTTAAATTATAATACTTCTTTCATTTTTTCTTTCAAAAAATCACAGCTTAATATTTTTTTTTATCATGTTATAAGTGTAAAATATCAATAAATTGATGAGTAATTTTTGTTGAAAGTGTATTACTAATATTTCTTATTTAAACATATACAAATGATAAGCTTTAATTTATTAAAAAATTATAATACTATAAGTTAAAAAAAAAAAAAAACTTATTAATTGTACGTATTAACACAATTGTATATATATGTGACTACCTTCATTCTTTTACAGAAACCACGTCTTTTGTTTTTTTTTTTTTTTTTTTCCCATTATCACGTTATAGGTGCAAAGTAACCACCGGTCAATAACTAATTTTTTACCAAAATATCTTACTAAGCAATTTTTAATAGATTTTCTTCACTTAATTACGTTTTTTCAATGCACAAAATTGGAACTTGAATTTGTACTTAAGATATTCAAACAATCTAACTCAATGTTACTTGGATCACATGTTAGAAAACCACTAGTTTATTGATTCCTAAAATTTAATTAAGTCATTTATGTATTTTATTTTATTTATTTTTTTTGTATTTTCATATTTTGCACAGTGCTATTGAAATAAAAAAAGTTATTTAATATATAAAGGTTACATAGTGTAATAAATTTATAGATTCTTTTTAATGATAAATTATTACTTTTAAATGCTTAAAATTAGACTTAAGAATCAACAACAACAAAATAAAAAATAATGTGAACCCTATGTTGAATGAGAAGGGAGAAACGAGACAAGGTATATGAGTGAAAAAAACAATCCACACTATAAGAAATTAAAAAAATATATTATTATAAATATAATAATATAAATATAAATCTATTTGACATATATTTATATATAATTTAATATTAATTTTAAATGAAATTTAACAATACATATTATATGTCATTATATAACTTATGCATATACCTTTTAATATTTATGAGAATAAAATTATAATTAAAAATAATCTTCAATAACAAATATGTTATTATAGGATATGTATATATCACATTATAAGTCTTTTTTTATTTTATTTATTGTAATAGCCGCTACTACGAGCTTTTCGGCTAAGTAATAATTTTATTTTTCTTTTATTGTTAATGTTTTGAATTTTTTTTTTTTTTTTTTTTACTTCTAAAACCTTAGTTATAATGCTTTCACGTATGCCATAGTAAAAACCAGAAAGAAGGGAAATATATATAAATAGCTTCAAAAGTTAAAAATGGTGCGTCGTCCATTAACAACTTGTGATTAAATGAAATCGCACTTCTGAATTCAAGATATATATACAAAAATAATTAATTTGAATTGGATTTTATTATTTACAAATTTTAACTTTGTAATCAATTTATTGGGGATAATAAAAGTGTATATAAGTTAAAAATAATCTTATCTTACACATTAATTTTACAAAATTAAGTTTAAATACACATATATAAAATGATATCATATTTTATCCTAATAATTATTTCAAACCTATCAAGTTACTTAATTAGTATTGAGTCATTATTATATCAGCAGTATGAAACTATATGTAGATTTTTAATCCTGCAAACTTCTCGTGACTGTCAGAATCAAACTTGGTATTAAGAAATCACAATAACTCATGTATAGCGTTCAACCAAGTGAGTTGAACTCCCTTTGTGATTTAATTTTTTTTAATTTTGATCGAATGTGATTGATTTAGTTTTAAACACTCTTGTAAACATCCTTACAATAAGTATTTGTGACTAATAACTCATATATAAAGAATATATATCTTAAAGAATATATATCTTAGAGGGCGTTTATTTTAAGTTATTAATTTTTATTTTCGAGAATAACATTATACCAACAATATAATGACAGGAATGATACTTTAAAAAAAATGTGTTTGATTAGTAAAGATATACATTATTATATTTAATATCTTTAATAATATCTATCTAGTACTTACATTTATTAAAATATTACTATAAATTAAGTTAATAAGTTATTGTAACATTTTTTTTCTAGAAAATATTATTATAGATAAAGTAACATTATTTTTTTTTATCTCAATAATATCTTTTTTAATTATTTTCCAAAATTAAGCATCACATCAAGTAAAAAAAATTACATATAAAGAATATATTTTTCTAATATTTAATTATTTTTTAAAATTAAAGTTTCAAATCGAGTAAAAATATGACACAAAGAGTTTATATAACTATAAAGTGAAATTTAAGATATGATTTAAATTTGAAGGTGAATAACTTAAAATTAAATTTGAAGGTGAATAACTTTGTTATAGAATGTAATTTATGTTAATACTAATTATCATTTTATAAAATTTACAAAATTTAATAATATTATTAAAATGTTGCAAAATACAACTTTAATAATATTTTTAAAATATTATTAAAAATCTTTAATAATATAAATTTTATCTTACATTTAATAAAATATCTCAAAGTATATGAACACTATTTATTTATAATTGAACTTTTTTAATGTTATTAAAAACACCCATTTTGTTGCTGTGACACCCTCTACCCCGTTATTAATATACAACAAATGTAACAATAAAATATTTCTTATCTTCTTTTTGGGTAAATAAAATCTTTCATAGTTGACAAATATTTCAAATATAACAAGGTAGAAGATTCACATTCGTAACTCATAAATCATAACTCCAGTGTAAAAATTATAAAAGAAAAGAAGTTAAGATTTTCAATACAATTTAGTGTAACACAAGAAATCATATATATACAAATAATAATAAAGGAAATATAAATTAACTCCAGTAAAGGTGGCAGTGCCTCCTGGTTAGGAATTAATTTATACTCCCAAATCATATAATAAAAAATATAACAAAAATGTACATCTTGGTCTTTTATCAAGAACGTTCAAATTACAATTCTTAACATATATTTTCCTTGAATTATATATGTTATCTACGTTATTTCTTCGTTAGAAATTACAAAAGAAGAGAAACTAAAGTTATAAAAACAATAACATATTAAACTAAAATAACTATGCCCCGATGTCACATCCTATCAGAGCATGCCCAATTGAAGCCTTTAAGCCTCATCACCAACATCCTCATGATGCTGATCACCTGCAACATAATTTAAACATATACAAAAACAACAAGGGAGTGAGAAACATCTCACTCAGTTACAGGTGCAGAAATAAAGGCTAGATAGCACTCACACACACAACAAATATAAGTCACTTATAAATAATACACATACATCATCAATATCACATATATATTCATTTATCATGCAATGATGTCATGATCTTGACTTATAAATGCATGCATGTGGCGCCATAAGGAAGTTTCACATATCATCACTGGTGACCCTAAGGCACACCTGGTTACATCACTGGTGACCCAAAGGTACACCTGGTTACATCACTGGTGACCCTAAGGTACACCTGGTTACAAGTTACATCACTGGTGACCCTAAGATACACCTTGTTAGCATGTTACATCACTGGTATGCGGCCTCAGCGGCACACCTGTAATAATATATGCATATGATGCATGTCATACCATCATAATCTCATTGACTCAATATTTAACTTTTTACATGATTTCATTTAGTACATCATGTCCTCATTTGTCATAGTCTCATAATCATAGTTTGTCTCAATAGTCAATTCTTAGGTCTCATGTCATTTGTCCATATTTCACATGGTCATGTCATCAATACTCCTCTTAAGGTCCGCATAGGTATTCACAGAGATCCAGAGAGCATTCTTATTCATATTAAAACTCATTTATTATTAACATTAATTTCATATTCATTTATTACTTTCAACAAAGAACAAGGTAGAGTAAATAGAAAATCAGACAGAACAACGGCACTTTCAACAAAAAGCAAAGTAGAGTAAATAGAAATTTAGACAGAATAACGACAAAGGATTGGGGCCAATCCGACAAACAACTATCCAACAATTATCCCTACACCCGTGAGCGAGGTTCTCACTCCCCCCCTTACCTGGATAAGCGGAGCTGAACTTAGGCAGAGCCTCCTCCTCTGGATTCCCTCTTCCTTTCTCTCTCTCTTTCTTTCTCTTTCTTTCTCTCTCTCTCTCTCTCTCTCTTCTCTTTCTCTCTCTAAAATTTCACTTTCTTCCTCTGTATAAAAAAATTTCACCCCCCTGCCCCTATTTATAGGCAATCTGACACACCCGGAACGGCCCGTACTGATTTCGGAACGGCCCGTTCCGGATCCTTCAAATCTGGGCAAAATTTGTAACTGGAACGGCCCGTTCCAAAATCGAAACGGCCCGTTCCCAAAAAACCAGAACGGCCCGTTCTGAAATCAGAACGGCCCGTTCTCAATCTCAGAAGAACGGCCCGTTCTCCTTCCGGAACGGCCCGTTCTCCATACCGGAACGGCCCGTTCCAAGGCCGTTCTGGGACTACAAAAACCTCACATTTTCAACATTTGGAACGGCCCGTTCCACTTTTGGAACGGCCCGTTCCAGAACCCAAAATACCCCTATAACTTTATTAAAATTACGAAAATGCCATTAAAATAATAATAAAAATTTGGGTGTTACAATTCTCCCCTCCTTTTAGAAATTTCGTCCCCGAAATTTACCTGAAAACAGAAATGGATGAGCTTCTCGCATCTTGCTTTCTAATTCCCATGTAGCACTTTCTTCAATATTTCCTCCCCAAACGACCTTAACCAAAGGGATTTCCTTTCCTCTTAGTTGTTTCACTCTCTTGTCATCAATCCTTAGAGGAACCGTTTCATAAGTAAGATTATCCTTCAACTGAATGTTGTCAGACTCAATGATATGGGAAGGATCATGGACATACTTTCTGAGTTGGGAAACATGAAAGACACTATGGAGATTTGAAAGAGATGGAGGCAAAGCAATTTGATAGGCCACTTCACCGATTCTTTTAAGAATTTGATAAGGACCAATGAAACGTGGAGTAAGCTTACGGGATTTCAGTGCTCTGCCTACTCCTGTCCAAGGAGTGACTTTAAGGAATACATGATCACCTTCTTTAAACTTAAGGTCTTTTCTCCTCTTGTCATTATAACTCTTTTGCCTACTCTGGGTTGCTCTCATCTTCTCTTGGATCATCTTAACCTGTTCAGTAGTTTGTTGAACTATCTCAGGTCCTAACATGACATTCTCTCCAGGTTCTACCCAACATAAAGGTGTTCTACATCTCCTACCATACAGAGCCTCATATGGTGCCATCCCAATACTAGAATGGTAGCTATTATTGTAGGTAAATTCTATCAAAGGTAGGAAACTATCCCAACTACCCCCACGTTCTAAGATGCAAGCCCTCAACAAGTCTTCCAAAGATTGTATGGTTCTCTCAGTTTGGCCATCTGTTTGGGGATGGTAAGCTGAACTCAATCTAAGCTTAGTGCCTAAAGCCTTATGTAAACTCTCCCAAAATCTAGAGGTGAACCTAGAATCTCTATCAGACACAATACTAGTAGGAACTCCATGCAACCTCACGATCTCACTGATGTACAACTTGGTTAACCTCTCCAAAGAGTACCTAATATTAATGGGAATAAAATGGGCAGACTTAGTCAATCTATCCACAATGACCCATATAGCATCCAAGTTCTTCACAGTCTTAGGTAACCCAACTACAAAATCCATAGAGATGCTATCCCACTTCCACACAGGCACATCTAAAGGTTGCATCAAACCTGAAGGTTTTTGGTGTTCTACCTTAGCTTTCTGACATACTAAGCAAGCATACACAAATTCCTCCACTTCCCTCTTCATCTTAGGCCACCAAAACATCTTCTTAAGGTCTTGGTACATCTTAGTGGCTCCTGGATGGATACTAAGGATACTCTTATGACCTTCTTCCAGGATTGCTCTCTTAAGTTCTGGCACACTAGGAATGCACAACCTATCCTTAAATCTTAAAACTCCATCCACTCCAATTCTAAACTCACTTTTCACAGCTTGATTCAACTTCTCTACCCGACTCAATAAGAAAGGATCCATCTTCTGACCTTCTCTAATCTCATCTATCAAGCTATTAGTCACTCTTAAAGCTCCCAACTTAATACTCTTAGAGGTCAACTCACACCCTAAGCTCATATCCCTAAACTCCTCAATCATTTGCATTTCCCTAATCATCAAGGAAGACATTCTCAAAGATTTTCTACTCAAAGCATCAGCTACAACATTAGCCTTGCCAGGGTGATAATTTAATTGAAAGTCATAATCCTTAAGAAACTCTAACCATCTCCTCTGCCTCATATTCAATTCCTTTTGGTCAAACAAGTACTTAAGGCTTTTATGGTCACTAAAAACCTCAAATCTAGACCCAAACAAGTAATGTCTCCACAACTTGAGCACAAAAACTATTGCAGCTAACTCAAGGTCATGGGTAGGATAGTTTTGCTCATGAATTTTAAGTTGTCTTGAAGCATAGGCTACTACCTTACCCTCCTGCATAAGTACTCCTCCTAAACCCAATTTAGAAGCATCACAAAATACCTCAAAAGTCTTACTAGGATCAGGTAATACTAACACAGGAGCACTAGTTAATCTCCTCTTAAGTTCTTGAAAACTTTCCTCACACTTAGAATCCCACACAAAAGGTTGGTCTTTCTTCGTCAGCTTAGTCAAAGGAAGAGCTAGCCTAGAGAAATTCTCTATGAACCTTCTGTAATAACCAGCTAGTCCTAGGAAACTCCTAATCTCAAATACTGATTTAGGTGTTCTCCACTCTAACACAGCTTCTACCTTAGCAGGATCTACAGCTATTCCACCCTTGGATATCACATGTCCTAGAAAGTTCACACTATCCAACCAAAATTCACATTTTGACAATTTAGCATACAATTGTTTCTCCTTAAGGGTTTGAAGAACGATCCTAAGGTGCTCAACATGCTCTTCCCTAGTCTTGGAATACACTAGGATATCATCTATGAAGACCACTACAAATCTATCCAAGTAAGGGTGAAAGATCCTATTCATGTAGTCCATAAAAACACCAGGTGCATTAGTCACACCAAAAGGCATAACTAAATACTCATAGTGCCCATAGCGGGTTCTAAAGGCAGTCTTAGGAACATCCTCAGCTCTCACTCTAATCTGATGGTATCCTGACCTTAAATCTATCTTACTGAACACACAAGCTCCAACTAGTTGATCCATAAGGTCATCTATCCTAGGCAAAGGATACTTATTCTTAATGGTCACTTTATTCAGTTGCCTATAGTCTACGCACAACCTCATGCTCCCATCTTTCTTCTTAACCAACAAAACAGGCGCTCCCCAAGGCGAGACACTAGGCCTAATGAATTGTTTTCCTTGTAATTCCTCTATTTGTTTCTTAAGCTCAACTAACTCTGTAGGGGACATCCTATAGGGTGCTATAGATATAGGTGGGGTACCTGGTACTAAGTCTATGCTAAACTCAATCTCTCTCTCAGGTGGTAAACTAGACACATCCTTAGGAAATACTTCTGGAAATTCTCTCACTAAGGGAATCTCATCTAGCTTACTATCAGTCTCAAGTGTTAAAGAAGCTAAGATCATGTACACTTTTTCATTGTCTTTTAAACAAGTTTTAATGTCAGCAGCACTAAGAAATTCCGTACTCTTACATTCACCAAAGGAAATAGATTTCTCAAAGCAGTTTAAAAGGACATGGTGAGAAGATAACCAATCCATACCAAGAATTACATCTAATTGACTAAGAGGCAAACAAATTAAGTCAACTAGAAACTGCTTATCAGAAACTGTCAAAGGACATTTCAAACACACTAAGGATGTAGTCACAGGACCATTAGTAGGGGTTTCCACAACTAAATCAAAATCTAACAAAGACACAGGCAAATTCAATTTTTGGACACAAGAGACAGAAATAAAGGAATGAGTTGCACCAGAATCAAATAGTACAACAAAAGGAGTCTCAGCTATGAAACAAGTACCTTGTATCAAATTTTCTGACCGAGAAGCTTCAGCACCACTAAGAGCAAATACTCTCCCCACAGTCTTTGGACGCTCAGTTTGCGAACCCGATCCCATAACACGTGTTCTTTGTGATTCAGGACATTGGGTACTGATGTGACCTTTACCATTGCAGTTGAAGCAGGTAACTTCCCTGTCACGACACTCAGACTGATTATGACCAACAAGTCCACACTTCCAGCATCTTACTGAAGGAGTGGACACAGACCCTCCAACACTTCCAGTAGCACTAACAATGGATCCTCTAGTAAGCAACTTACTTTTATTAGCAGCAGCTTTACTCCCTTGAAATCTATTAGAAGCGAAGTAAGGCTTACTCCTTCCCGAAGTACTAGAACTCACAGCACGGATAGGACCTCCAACTCCTTTATAAAAAGCAGCACGAGCACGGTTGTCATGATCATAAATGCTGCACTTATTGACCAGAGTGGGAAAGTGATATATCTCCTGATAGTTAATTGCAGTTTTCACTTCAGGACGCAGACCATTTACAAATTTTATGCATTTAGCTCTTTCACCACCCTCACCATGGTAGTGTGTGCAATAACGAACCAAAGCATCAAATTTGGCAGCATACACAGCCACTGTGTCGTTCCCTTGATTCAGCTCAAGGAATTCCATTTCTTTCCGACTTCTCACATCATCCGGGAAATACTTCTCAAGAAAGACCTTCTTGAAGTTGTCCCAATTCAAGTGCACCCCTCCATCAATCATCCTCCGAAGTGCTCCTTCCCACCAAAAATGAGCATCAGCAATCAACATGAATGTGGCCAACTTCACCTTCTGAGCGATGGGACAATCCATAACATTGAAAATTTTTTCTATTTCTGTTAGCCAATTCATAGCAGCATCTGGGTCATATCCTCCTTTAAAGGTAGGTGGGTGATTTCGTTGAAATTGCTCCAACCAGTTAGGAGCGACCTCAGTCCTATTGTTATTATTCATAGCTTGTGCTAATGCTTGAAGAGCATCGGCAATCGCACGATCATTTCTACCAGCCATAGTCTAAGAAAATAATACAATCAATAAACATAATCAATCATCATACTATCATACCAACAAGTTTTACAATCAATTCAGTCCATCATTCATGTACCAAATAAACATAGTAAACCAAATAAGCATAGTAAACTCATAACTCACGGTCGATTAGATCGACCTGCTCTGATACCACTAAATGTGACACCCTCTACCCCGTTATTAATATACAACAAATGTAACAATAAAATATTTCTTATCTTCTTTTTGGGTAAATAAAATCTTTCATAGTTGACAAATATTTCAAATATAACAAGGTAGAAGATTCACATTCGTAACTCATAAATCATAACTCCAGTGTAAAAATTATAAAAGAAAAGAAGTTAAGATTTTCAATACAATTTAGTGTAACACAAGAAATCATATATATACAAATAATAATAAAGGAAATATAAATTAACTCCAGTAAAGGTGGCAGTGCCTCCTGGTTAGGAATTAATTTATACTCCCAAATCATATAATAAAAAATATAACAAAAATGTACATCTTGGTCTTTTATCAAGAACGTTCAAATTACAATTCTTAACATATATTTTCCTTGAATTATATATGTTATCTACGTTATTTCTTCGTTAGAAATTACAAAAGAAGAGAAACTAAAGTTATAAAAACAATAACATATTAAACTAAAATAACTATGCCCCGATGTCACATCCTATCAGAGCATGCCCAATTGAAGCCTTTAAGCCTCATCACCAACATCCTCATGATGCTGATCACCTGCAACATAATTTAAACATATACAAAAACAACAAGGGAGTGAGAAACATCTCACTCAGTTACAGGTGCAGAAATAAAGGCTAGATAGCACTCACACACACAACAAATATAAGTCACTTATAAATAATACACATACATCATCAATATCACATATATATTCATTTATCATGCAATGATGTCATGATCTTGACTTATAAATGCATGCATGTGGCGCCATAAGGAAGTTTCACATATCATCACTGGTGACCCTAAGGCACACCTGGTTACATCACTGGTGACCCAAAGGTACACCTGGTTACATCACTGGTGACCCTAAGGTACACCTGGTTACAAGTTACATCACTGGTGACCCTAAGATACACCTTGTTAGCATGTTACATCACTGGTATGCGGCCTCAGCGGCACACCTGTAATAATATATGCATATGATGCATGTCATACCATCATAATCTCATTGACTCAATATTTAACTTTTTACATGATTTCATTTAGTACATCATGTCCTCATTTGTCATAGTCTCATAATCATAGTTTGTCTCAATAGTCAATTCTTAGGTCTCATGTCATTTGTCCATATTTCACATGGTCATGTCATCAATACTCCTCTTAAGGTCCGCATAGGTATTCACAGAGATCCAGAGAGCATTCTTATTCATATTAAAACTCATTTATTATTAACATTAATTTCATATTCATTTATTACTTTCAACAAAGAACAAGGTAGAGTAAATAGAAAATCAGACAGAACAACGGCACTTTCAACAAAAAGCAAAGTAGAGTAAATAGAAATTTAGACAGAATAACGACAAAGGATTGGGGCCAATCCGACAAACAACTATCCAACAATTATCCCTACACCCGTGAGCGAGGTTCTCACTCCCCCCCTTACCTGGATAAGCGGAGCTGAACTTAGGCAGAGCCTCCTCCTCTGGATTCCCTCTTCCTTTCTCTCTCTCTTTCTTTCTCTTTCTTTCTCTCTCTCTCTCTCTCTCTCTTCTCTTTCTCTCTCTAAAATTTCACTTTCTTCCTCTGTATAAAAAAATTTCACCCCCCTGCCCCTATTTATAGGCAATCTGACACACCCGGAACGGCCCGTACTGATTTCGGAACGGCCCGTTCCGGATCCTTCAAATCTGGGCAAAATTTGTAACTGGAACGGCCCGTTCCAAAATCGAAACGGCCCGTTCCCAAAAAACCAGAACGGCCCGTTCTGAAATCAGAACGGCCCGTTCTCAATCTCAGAAGAACGGCCCGTTCTCCTTCCGGAACGGCCCGTTCTCCATACCGGAACGGCCCGTTCCAAGGCCGTTCTGGGACTACAAAAACCTCACATTTTCAACATTTGGAACGGCCCGTTCCACTTTTGGAACGGCCCGTTCCAGAACCCAAAATACCCCTATAACTTTATTAAAATTACGAAAATGCCATTAAAATAATAATAAAAATTTGGGTGTTACAGTTGCGGGAACAGTAAGTTTACAAAAATGTGTAAAAAATTTATATATAAAAAAAATCAATTGTTACCTCATAAAAGCCAACTTATCAACCTTATTTATTGGGAATAAAAGCATGAATTTTATCAAATAAATAGGAGAGATCAAGTTATCTTATAATATTTTCATACATATATTAATCAGACTAAACAGATATGTGTTTTCTCATATTTGTTATAAGATTATAAATTTTATTTGGTTTATAAATGTAATTTAAAAAAAAAAAGAGTTTAGTTAAAAAGAGTTATAGAAACAATTTTTAACTCAATTCCAAATTACTTTATATTCATTTTTAAAACCAATAAAAAATAATTTATGAAATTTGTTTTAATTTTAGAAAAACACATTATATTTTAAAGACCATCATTTCTATTATTATTGATATGTTGTTACTTCCATTACTAATTAATATTATCATCACTACTATTGACATTATAGTTACTATTGATGTTATAGTTATCATCAACTTCAATATTATTATTATTATCATTGTCATTATATTTATTATTATAATTATTTCTAACTATATCATTATCATTGTTAATATAAAGATCTTTTAACTAATTTTAATATTATATTTAAAATGAGGTTATTTTAAAACTTAAAAATAAAAAAATAAAATAAAAAACTAAATATTTTTTAAAACTAAAATTTGCTTGTATCGATATTTTTTAAACTTACGACTAGATATCTATCACTCCAAACTTACCCTTAAACTTTTTAAGTGAAAACCTACTTTTCATTTTAGATTAAATCTCTAGCAACGTATTCTTTTGAGCTTATTGATAGTAGATGACAATCAACCTTTATTAAATATGCATATTGGTTCCAATTGCATTCTTCTAAAATCTGGTTGGCTTGAGCCTATTTAACCTTTTGAATTAAATCGAGCCAATTTATTTGAAAGCCTGAAATTTACTATCCTAGATCAATCTTTTATGGGTTGCGTTTCAAATTAGTCAAACCATTGACCTTTTTTCTTAATTTGAACTTCTAACTTTTTTAATTTCAATCTAATATTAGATTTTACAGAGTAAAAAAAAAAAATATATATATATATATATATATATATATATATATATATATATATATATATATATATATATATATATATATATATATATAACTTGTCACTAATACATCAAATGCCTAAATTCAAGAATGACAAATGTCCAAATCATTGATCTATTTTCAAAACTTATTAAACTCAAACCTAAAGTCCACCTAGCCAACCTTGCCTCATTGTGAAGTAGCTCGTTTCAAGTTAGTTAAATTAAATCGATTTCAAAACTTTTTAAACTTGACTCCTACTAATTAGTAGGCTAAATTAACCACCCCTCTATCACTTTGATAGCCTTGGTAGATGAGTGAGATATTGGTGTAAAATAAAGTCACTATCAAAGAATAATTAATTAAGCAATTAAGGAACATACAAATGACAAAATCCATGTATTTAATATTGACTTAACTTTTGAAATAAATATTTAGTGTTACATTCACTAGTGATGGGCTCTTGCTAACCTAAACCTAATCACATTCACGTATAAATAGTGCTTGTAGTAACCCTCCTAACTACTCTAACCCCTTGACCATTCTACAAGCCATCTCAACCTTATATAATCCTTCTCACTTTTTATAACACCTTGATCATGATCATGGGGAATACAAGTGCATCCCAAGTGTGTATTCTTGCACTAATCATGTTCTCTACATTCTTCTTCATGACTTTGCAGGCTCGAAGTCTCCATGGTCATCATCACAAAAAAGTTGTTGAAATCCAAAGCCTTCTCCATGACCTACATGTACATGTTCGAGTTGGTAGTAGTCTTCCACTTGCACCTGCTGATAGACTCGCACCAGGAGGTCCAGATCCTCAGCATAATGGAAGAGCACCACCACGCAACTAGTAGCTTTTGTTTCGAGATTGTTATCGTTACATGTATGCATGCATGCACATGTTGTTCAAGAAAATTTATTATATGGTTTGAACTATTATAATTTTAACTAATTTTCACATGACACATAGTTGATAAGCATCATTAATTGCTTGTCATAAATTGAAAATTTTAACTATGTGTCTTGTGATTAGTTAGGATTATATATAAATACGTGATAGTTCAAGACTAGTTAATAATTTACCTTTGTTTGGTTTATCTACATATAGTTTAAAGCTACAATGGTGTGACCGTTAGCTTATCCTTGGGCTTGGCTTAGTTGTAAACTTCGTAGTGTTTTCAAATAGAATAATGCTATTTCTACTCACATTTCAACAATATTTTTTCACAGCATCTGTTTTTTTTCTTTTCATACCATCCTATTATATTACTTTTCTCATTTCTTCCCTTTCTATATATCTTTTTCTTTGTTGTAAAAATTATTGTGAGATTGTTGTGGAAATAGCATTACTACTCTTTCAAATAAAACCCTACATGCATGCTTGAAATACCCGTATATATACATGTTTTGGAGCATATGTGAGTGGATAGTATATTAATTGTTTCTGTTATTTTGTCTAAGGTACCACTCCTGTTTGTCTTTAAATTTTATCTATGTTTCTTTTGTTTTTTATTATGTAATATTATCATCAAGAAGGTATTATAGAAGACCATTGAAAAGGAATTAAGTTTTTCTCGTAATATTTCTTTATATATATAATTATGAGGTATATATCTTTCTTCCCGTCGAGTTGACACAATCAAAGTAAGATGGTAAATCATGATTTCATACTCGACCTAATTAGAAGTAAGATGATAAGTCGTAATTTTATACTCAAGTCAAGAATTATATATAAAATATAAGTGTCAAATTAAACTAATGATGATGATTTTTCAAATTATAATTTAAATTTAATCCTATAACATAATGTGTAGTTTTCCTTACTTACATAGCATAATTACTTTTTGTTACAAATATCAACACTATGCCAAAAACTTAAATTATATAAAAGTACATAAATAAATTTGATATTTTTAATAATTTTTAAAAGAAAAAACTTATATATAATTTCTTAGATGCTATTGTATTATTTTGTAGTTAAAATTAAAGTTTCATCTTAATAATTTATATTGATCTTTAATGCAAATTTTTATTGCACAAATTATAGTGATAAAACTCTAATTTTGATTAAAAAATAGTTTAATAGTATGCACAACTAATATTAAAGTTTTTACATTATCAAAAAATTAAAAAATCACTAATATAATATGATTAGGGATGATATTATAGTAAGTATTAATCTCCCTCCACTCGCCCTATTTAATGTGGGTATTCATATATATATATATATATATATATATATATATATATATATATATTTATTTATTTATTTTTATATCTATGAATTAATATTTGTTAAAATGTAAAGTTTTAAATAAAAATGTAAGAAATAAAATAAAACTAAAAATATTTTTTTAAAACATATATGTATATTAAAAACAATTTTATTACATATATTTAAACCTAAAATAAATAATTAAGACATATATATTTCTAGAAAAAAATAAATCAAATTATGTTATATATAAATACTAAAAGCATTTTTAATATTTTTAAAGTATGGGTACTCACAAATACAAATACCTTATTATCCATCTCTGCTTGACTATCCCATTAATAAGTAGGTATCTATTTAATTATTCATTTATAATTTGTAATAGGTTTTTTTTTGCAGATATATGCATGTATAGTTTTTTTTTCATCCCAAAATATGTCTTTTAAGATAATTACATTAAAAATTAAAAAAATTCATAAAAAAGACCCATAAAACATTGTGAGACCTAATTTAATGTAACTTCAAAATTTAATATTAGAAATATAAAATTAAATATTTTTATCATGACAATACAAAAGAGTTAACGTAAAAAATAAATAAATAAATAACGATAAGTACTAAAAGAATTAAAAAAATTTGTAAGTATCACCACAAAAAATGTTACATATGATAACACACAAAAAGTATCAATATATATATATATATATATATATATATATATATATATATATTATATGTAGGAATAAATTCATTTGATATGTAATTATACACAATTTTAGTATTAATTTTGAATGAGAGTCATTAACATATATTGTGTCTCACTATACTCTATATTTATACTTTGTAACAATACATCAACATATTATATATATATATATATATATATATATATATATATAATTAGTGTAGATAAAAGTAATTTTTAGTGAAAAATATTGTATCATTATAAAATGTGTATGTTACTATATGATAATTTTTTAGTGTATTTAAAGACTAAAAAAATCTATTTTAAATTATAAAAACTAAAAAAGATTAAAAAAAATTATTTTGAAATTATAAAAATTTAAAAATAAAATAAGTGCAACTATAAAAACTAAAAAAATATTTTTAACTTTTTTAGTTTTTCTTCTTATAATTGAAAGCAAAAGTATTTCTATGATTTTTTTTTTCTATGAACAAATAAGAAAAGTTTATTTAATAAGGATTCAAGAGGTTTCCATTCCACACATATGAATCATCTAAACTTTCAATTAGTCCATATACTTCATTCAACTAGTGGAAAAAAGGCTTTTAAAATCGATTAGTTTGGACTTTTAAAATCGGTTATGGAACCGATCTTAAAAGAGCCGATTTTGAAAAGGTAGACTTTTAAGATCGGTTATCAACCGATTTTAAAAGTATACTTTTAAGATCGGTTGATTTATAACCGATCTTAAAAGTCTTGACTTTTAAAATCGGTTATAAATCAACCGATCTTAAAAGTCTACTTTTAAAATCTGTTGTTATATAACCGATCTTAAAAGTCTACTTTTAAAATCTGTTGTTATATAACCGATCTTAAAAGTCAAGACTTTTAAAATCGGTTATGTAACAACCGATTTTAAAAGTCTATTGAAATAAAAAAAAAACAATTTAATATGAATCTTATAGATTAATGCTTAGAGGTGATAGAATAGTACGTTATCAAGCAAAAATGATCACAGAACTTCAAACTTGCAATCATCATTAATTTCATATTTCTGCCACATTAATATCCTGTTGTTTCGGTGTACCTCTCTTTGACGCAAAGCAGCTTCTTTCCTGCAAATATATCACACAAAACTCATAAGATTAAACTAAAAAAAGAAAGTATCTGTACCAGCCACCATACAGGAGAATTTAATGCTAGTTTACCTGCTCAGCAGTTTAGCTTCCAGGGATACACCTTCTCCAAGAGAAGCAACCTGCCAAAGTCAAAATAAACAAGAATACAGATATTGGAAAACTCGGCATACTGAATGACAACTAAATAGTTACGTATAGTTAAGAAGATCTTACTGCAGCATATAGATCCAAACTACATTTGTTAGGTTTCAAAGTTTAGTTAATATCTAGGAAAAATTACCTGTTTCTCAAGTTCCCTAGCTCTGGCCTCAACTTCTTGGCGTTTTTCCTCTGCTTGTCTTAGCTGGAATATAATCAGGCATTATGTTCAACATCACATAACATGAGCAAAAAGCAAACTTAAAGCGTGAATGAACATACCTTTTCTAATATATTCTCATTCTCTTCTTGTAGCATATCAAGCTGCAATATCAGTATGAATCAGCTTCAACAGTTTCCAAAATTGTTTAGAAAAAATATGTTCACATCTTCAGATGTTAGCAATTCAAACAACAACGAATGGATTTCACCATGACTTTCATTTTCCCAAGCACATTAAGCAGCCAAGACTAATTAATTTATTTGACATAAGAAGATAATTTATTTGAGAACGAAAGTGATTTGAATATAAAAGGTTAAAGGATAAAATATACTCAATAAAGGCAAAACAACAGGGAAAAACAGAGACAAAGAAAAGGAACTACAGAGAAAATAAAACTAGTTTAGTCAACGAGCATTTTTTTTATGATTATAGTTAATGAACATTTAAGAAAACAAAAAAAGAAAAACCCAACATCTACTAAATAATTTGCAGCAACAGGAATCAAAATATTATAATCTCTACCAAATTAAAAAGTAAGATTGCTCAAAAATCAGACAGCCTGGCAAAATCAACATTTGACTAAATTCATGCAACAATCTAATATAATAAAGGTTAAAATATTTTTTGTCCCTATAGTTTCACTCACTTCACCTTTTATTCCCTATAGTTTAAATTAGACATTTTTAATCTTTATACTTATCTTTTTCAATCATTTTTAACCCTATAGTTTAAGAACCTAATTTAGAGTAATTCTAATAAAATAAATTTGAGATCAAATACAAAAAGTTAAATTAATATCTTTATCACGTCAACAAAAAAGACATTACAAAAAACAAATAATGATAGGGATTAAAAGAATTAAAAACTGCAAGTATAGAAAAAGAGTACCTTGTAATTTGTTCAAGAATATAAAAAAAATGGAAATAATTTAACAAAAAATTGATCGCATGCATGTTTGGTTTGGAATATAAAGTTAGTTCCTGAGGTTTACTAAGTTCTTGAGGTTTACTAAGTTAATCCTATGTTGTCTAGTATGCTCACTCTTCAAACACAACGTTCTCACCACTACATTGAGAAGAAATTAGAGTATGTACGTAATATAACTCATACAAGATACATATTTTACAGTTTAGACCCTTAATTAGGTGGTTTTGATAGAACATTAAACATGTAAAAACATTAAAAAAAAAAGTGTTAATATAGTCCAAACCTTCTGGTAGCTGAAAACCCACATCTATTTGTTGTGGAATTACTATATAATTATTTAAACTAAAAGCCAATTCCTGAAATTATACAGAAAACGTCCTTTTCATACAACAAAAAAGATATAAAATCTATATTTCTTTCTAAATAAAATTTAAATGAAAGACATCAAACATTATACACATATAGAGAAGCCAAACACAGTATATAATTTAATCTCTCAATATCAGACTAATAGTCAGAAGTAAACCAGAGCCTACATTGATTTGTTTGTCTATAATATAATGCACTTCTTAAATTCAAAACCATCACTTCTATAACATAGAAAATAATTACCAGAGTTCTTGTGAACAGCCACAAAAATATTATGTTCAAGATGCCGGTCAAAGCAGAAAACATTGTTGCAAATCCTACTCGTGTGAATAGAAATGTACTTGGGAAAGGTAGAGCCACTCTGTCCCTGACTGATCTCAATTTGTTGAAGCGAGCCAACTGACGTAACAATGGAAAACCTACACCACAAAGAGTACCAACATCTCAAACTAACATCCATCTCCCTTGACAAGTAGTTCTCAACAATAAACATTGTTTTGGACCGTGAAATCAGTGACAAACTAATCACATTCTCCATTCCTTGTACAGTATATCAGAACGCAGAAAAAGGAAAGAAACTTACAGGTAAGACTCGCGTGTATCCAAATCAATATCTGAAAATAGGGCAACGATCAAAGAAGAGACTTTCAAATGCTTCTTCGAAAATTCTGCGACAACTTCGCCAGTGAACTTGATAAAATAGAGTTTGTCAGAGTCATCAGCAACTCCAAGCACGTCCTCATCTTCAGACCAAGCTCCTACACTAAACGTACCAAAGCTGGAACCTAACGAACCAATTGCTCATCGCAATCAAATAGCGTTTCCACTTTCCAACACAAGACAAAATTTCAGAGAGTAAATAAATCTCACTGGTGAAAATGGCGCATGGATTCTGATAGTCATCCTCTTTACTCAGAATCGTTATCCGATTTCCTGCGGCAACTGCGACGTGTTTGGCCGTGCCGGAAACAAACAGCGCCAGCAATCTTTTGAGCCTCTTCGGTTGGTTATATTCGGTCCATTTCTCCTTGAGCTGGCTCACGCCTTCACAGTGCAATACACACGAACATCAATTGGATCCAAACAAGCGTTGATCGGGATTCGACGAAAGCATAACCGAACTCGTTCGGTGAGTGGAAGAGAAGAGCTAGACGTACCTCGAGAAGAAAGCAGAGACAACAAGGTACCCTTGGCGCTCTCGTTCACCTGAAATCGAACAATGGTTAACGAAAGTGAGGGAACAAGAGCGCGAATCGGAAGAGAAAAGAGAAGAGAGTGTGACCTGTTGTTGGTTCTGGTGTTGAGGAGAGTAATTGGAAGCGTGATGTCGCGTCTCGTAGAGCGGCACTGAATCTCGTTGAAGTTCTTCAGTACCTGGGTCGGGGAGTGGTGGGTCACGGCGCCCTCCACCTCCGCCTTCGACTCCTCCAAGGCCACACCCACGGCCAGGGAGGGGGAGGGGCGCTTCTTCGGGGGAAATGGCTCACGCTGGTCACCAAACAAATGAAACTTGATGGTGCTTAAGCTTATACAACAATGGCGATTCCAGGGCGCGCATAGTTTCTTTGTTCCATGTAATGCATATGGGTAAACGAAAAGCCTGAACCCTAAGCACGAACAAACGAACGAAGCAGAGAGTGGAGGCCAAAATTGTAGAAACGGAAAAGGACATTTAAGATCGGTTATCTAAGAACCGATTTTGTATGTTACATACGAAATCGGTTCCCATATAACCAATCTTAAAAGTAATAAAAAAAACATGATTTAAAATCAGTTAAATTATGACTGATTTTAAAAATAATTTTAAAAATCGGTTATATTTGAACCGATCTTAAAAGTTGTGCCAAACATACCTTTTAAGATCGGTCATATAATAACCGATTTTAAAAGTACTTTTAAAATCGATTAAATTTTAACCGATTTTAAAAATGTTCATATTATTTACAAAATTGCCACCGCATCACTTTTAAGATCAGTTATAAGGTAACTGATCTTAAAGCTCCGATTTTAAATCTCATTTTTGCACTAGTTACATGTTACCTATCTTAGCTTTAGTTTCTCATGCATACATGTCAATTAAATTAGTCATATGACTCACACAAACATTCACTTATAGGCTTTTTAGGCACAATATATAATGGATTGTCCACTCTTAATTATAAAAGGAATGCCAGAATCCTTTCGTTCTATTAAACAATTAAGACTACCTTTTAGATTTAATCATTTTTAATAGTGTTAAATTTTATCTTAATATCAATTGACGTGAAATGAAATTACCTAATAGATATATACGTTGCCCTTAGAGAATTGGAACAAATAATTTTGAGACTTTCCTACACCCCTTTTACATATGTTTATTAGACCAGATGATACCTATCATAATAAACAAATTACGAAGATAGACTATAAATTTTAATATCATGTTAGAGTCTATTTTAATACTAATTGATATTAAATAAAATTATTTAACAGATATATAAATTTCATAAAAAAAAATTAAAAAAGAAAATGAGATAGTTGATGCGAGACCTTTCAAAAAACACATGTTGAATATAAGACTCCTCATTTTTGAAATTGATACGATTCTTGTGGATCCAAAATAAAAAGAAAAAAAAGACCATAATGATGCAAACCAAATAAATCACCATGTAATCATGAAACCCATCTCTGTACCGAAGAAAACGATATCCTTAACATTCATAGACATTGCCACTTAGATCCCAATCCATCTACAACAATAATTAACATCAAATCAAGTAAGAGAATTTGCATGTAAGTACTAATTAAGTGAGTAGCAGTCAAGTGTTTATTCTATTAATTTGTTTTCAGACAATTTTAGAATGGTGTACCTAATTTTGGTTAATGTGCTGATCATATGTTTCTCGGTCCAATGTGACAAATTTGAGTTGTTCAATGTAACATAACAATATTATCTTTGGTTTAAATATATTGCGGTTGTTTTAACGTAATGATTAAATGTAACATATAACCATACAGCAAATATAAATATATATATATATATATATATATATATATATATATATATATATATATATATATATATATATATATATAACATAATAAAGTTCATGTACGAGTTTAATTATGTGTTATGGTTCAACATAATATTTTCGGGTTCTGACTAATTTAATTGATCTATTGGTATGCGGAGTTTCATATGAATAAATGGATATGTTACATCCATTTTTTGGTTTGATGATAATGCTTATGATTTTTGTCTTTAAAAAAATACTTCCTCCAATTCTAATTATTATGTAAGCACAAAAAAAAACTATGTTAACTAAAAAGTTAGTTAATTATACTATTTCATTTAAAAATAACCTAAGTGTTGGTTAAGCACAAATTATACAATTATTATAAGAGGGTAATATAAAACATTTCAAAAGTATTACCATTCACCTAATGGGCTCCATTACAGTCCTCTATAATCTATTCATACTTTGCTCCCATATTAAGTATAATCATAACAGTTTATACTGCGTAGAAACAAGTAAGATAAGATAGATTTCAAAAGAATCTAGCAAGTATAAGAATAAAAACATCTATACTACTTGTCTGCATGTAGATCTTCAAACCAACAACACAATGTTCACATCATAAAACAATCTTTAAAACAATAATCAATTTGAAAGCTACACATTAAGCATTCAAACCCCCACCAAGTAAATATCATACAATAAGAGAATCAACCAATATATATGAACACATCAATCAACAACACAACATATATGTACAACTAATGTGTTGTTATATATTCACCTACGAAGATCTTCGAATACACCTAAGCAGTCTAAATGACTTGACCTTACCAAATCAACCTAATTGTCTTTATGCCCAATGTGCTCGCTATATTGATAGTAAAAATGGGTTACCAATCACTACCTTCAATTTCTCAACTGTCACCACTTACACTAGGGAAGTTCGATTCTACCGTTAAGACTAGTATAGCTAGGTATAGGCATACCACACGACCTTGACATACATTACCAAATCGTTTATAGAATTAGTCCATTGACTATCCTTAAGGAACCACACAACCATTCTAGTAATTAGTTAAGGGTGGTAGCCCTCAACTTCATACTTTACTTCACATTAGCTAAAGTCATAGAAGAGACCTAACAAAATCCACTCCAAAAGTTTCACACCTACTCAACGAAGATTTTCAACAATTGGCCTCTCAAAGTGCCAAAACAAGATTCTTTATACTTTCAAACAACATCCTCTCTTCTAATAAGTTAATCAACATACTTTAATGCAAACAACATTCTAAATATCAACGCCTCAACATATATTATCTATATACATTATCCAAAGTCAATGCATATAGAGATCAAATCACACCAATCATAATTAGCATAACAATGCTTAACAATTCTTCTAAGATCAGCATACTAATGTTTAACAACTTATTCAATAATAACATATCAATGCTTATTTAACACTCCAACCATGTAATTTATAGCATATCAATTATACATAGCACATTGATGTTCATCACTATTTCAACTACATAAGTATAGCACGCCAATGTTTATTATCATCACCCTACATACAACATGTAATAGATTAAACAATGTTATTCATGTTCACCATTCAACTCACCAATTGAAAATTAGTCATCACTATACATTATCCTAGATTAATGGATAAAAAACAAACAACATTTAAACTACCTTCATCATACATCATGTGAGCAATCAACTCAAACAAAGAAGAAAATATTTGGTTAAGGTTTCACGCTTAGCGTGAAAAGTCACCTCGAGCACCATGTTCTTCTAGAGGTATCCTCCAATCTCTACACTAAGCATGAGACTCACGTTTAGGGTCACAAACCCAAAAAGTTCTACGTACATGAAGAATAAGCACAGTAACTATGAACACCATCACATCTCCAAAATCCTCTCATCCAACCAATAGTTCATGCATGCAATTTAATATTTATCACTTATTAGCAACATATAATTCAAATTTTGAAGAAAATCAAACATGCAACAATAACACACAAATTAGATCGTCAAATCTTCATTTTTTCCACAAGAATGCCAAGAACACAAGTTCTTCAAAATTCAACACCCACTTCCAATTAAGCATACTAGCAAGCATTAAACTAGAATCAAGGTACATGCAATATCAAATTCTACTAACAATCAAATTTTAGCTTTCCCTACCTTGATCCCAAGTCACAAAGTTGAAGAAATGAAGAAGAGGAAAAAAATAACTCTAAGCTTCGAGGAAGCTCTGCCCCTAAATCCTAAACCTAAAAAAAATAGTCTATAATAAATAATGACACCTAAGTTTTAAATTTATAAAATAAATTTGATTTTTATAGTTAATGTTGACCTGACTTATTCCTATACCCATTTGTGAACAATCTTACTACCCCTTATTCTAATCACATGATTGACTCAAACATTATCTTGAAAAAGTAATGTCATTTATTTTATAAGTAGAAAATATAAGAATAGAAATTAAACCTAAATCCTCGTATATCTATTATAACTTTATTATTAGTCTGGTTCTAGTGATTAAAATAATAGCAATTTTGAAAAATAATAATATATTTTAATTTTTTTATGTAAAGCCATAATTTTTTTTCCTTGCACATGCACTTGTTAATAATTTTAAAAATTAAAATAAAAAATATGATTAAATAATATTAAGAGAGTATATACACTATTAATAAAATCTTGACACAAGCGTTTCACACACATATATATATATATATATATATATATATATATATATATATATATATATATATATATATATATATATATATATAAAGATTTCATATAACAAGTAGGGATGAAAATAAGTTAGGTTAAACCAAACTTTGAATATATAGGTTGAGTTTGTTCTATAAAACTAAATTTAAAGTCAAAGTCTGATCTATTATCTATCATAAACTTTCTTTATAGGTGTGACCTGACCCTTTTAATGCATGACTTGACCTATTAGCCTATTTAAATTATTAATGTTAATTAGGCCAATAAACTTAGTTTTTAAAAATTAACAAGATTATTTTAAAAATATAGTTTACTCAATATTATTAAAATTTAAACTTAAAAAAATATAGAAGAAAAATTGAATCATTTTCTATTGAAGAAATAATTCATGTGTAATCATGTATGTTGATATACACTCATGTACAAGTCATAAGCTTATAATTATATAATAAAAAAATAATTATAAAAAAATATTTTAAATATTGATAATTTATTTTTGTTTTATAACTTTATTTATTTATATTTTTAATAATATATACATATAAATTTTTTTTATTATATTATATAAATAAATATGTCAATCTATCAGGTCTAACAGATTTTTCTATAAGTTTAAGTATGACCTTTTTACATAAATAAGTTATTTTGAAAGCCTAAATTTTATCTTTTTATTAATTCAACATGTTAGATTAAATCAAACTTTAATGAGGTCAAATCATATATCTCTCTTTAAAACATAATTTATTCCCATTCTTAATAACAAGAATATATATAATATATATATATATATATATATATATATATATATATATATATATATATATATGTGTGTGTGTGTGTTAAAAGAAAAAAAATAAGGTGTAAAAATTCAAATTATATTTCAAATTACACATGTGCATAAACTAATTGAATATATAATTTTAAAAAACCTATAAAAATAAGTTAAAGACAACTCATGAAACGATCTTAACTTAATTTTAACTCTTTTATAAATTCTTATATTAGAATATATATTTAAACAAAACGTTAAATCAATTTATGAAAAACGTAAATCCTGTCTTTCTTAATATTTTTTTCCCACATTTAATCACTTAACCTCATTTTAAGAATTGATTTTTTAAATTTTTCTAAAAGACTAATAATGTTAACAAAACCCTAGTTAAAACGGAAATTTGTTTTAGGTTAACTATTTATATTGTGAAACTGAACACCAGAATTCAATTTTCCAGACGGGCTTCTGAGGACCCATAACCATAACACCACAAAGCCCACAAAAGGCCCAAAAGAAATGGCTAATACAGTCCAACCGCGACGAGGGCGCGTGTGAAAACCTTCCCAGTACCATTCCGCACCAGCAAGGCAGAAAGCCACGAAACCGGAGAGTAGCCAACACGCGCCACTCCCCTGCGTGAGATAACTTTTCAAATTCCCGCAAACGAAACTCCCCGCCACTAAAGTCCCTCACCCTCCAACATGCGCGTGGGGCTCACTCGCCACGCCACATCGCTTACAATTGGTGCGTTGGGTTCACGCTCGAAAAGCGCGAGTGGGTCCACGTCGCGAATTTTCGGTAATATAATGCTTCCCGGGCACGGCTCTTTGTTGCACCCCAAACGCGTAGCTTGGTCCACGCTTCCCCACGAACTCACCGTTGCCGTACACCTGTGACGATTCGATAAAACGACCAGCGTTTCGAGAAAGAGAGAGAAAGACCCAAAGTTCTAGAGAGAGAAAGGGAGAGAGAGTGTGTGCGAGCGTGTGAGTGGGTTCGCGCGCGCGAGATCTGATCGGGAACAAGGTAATCCAGCTTTCGAAACCCTACTCTGAATCTGTCTCTCGTGATTTTACGCTTCTGGTTATTCGTTTCGGAGAAGGTTCTGAGCGAGCCCTAGGAATTCTGGCGGTGGAAGGAAGCCCTAGGAGTTCTAGGGTTTTGTCTTGCCTTTGTTTTGTTTTTGTTTGTGTTTTTCCCCCTTTTTTGCGTGATTCTTTGATTTGTTGGTGTGTAAAACCCTAGGATTTCGGGGATTTGGGATTGGTGTTAGGATTAGGGTTTTGGATGTATGGCTTCGGGGCCTGTGGTTGGAGGAGATGACGCGGCTAAAGAGAAACAGAGATTTTCGGAGAGGAAGGTTTACACGAGGAGAGTGTTCAGAGGCCGTAAGAAAGACCCTAATGCTGCGGACGATTCTGCTTCCGCCCCTGAAAGTAGTAAAATTGACAACGCTGCCGCCACTTCCACCGTCACGAATGAGAACAGTAACAACAACAGCGCGGTGCAGAACAGCACCGCCGGGGAGGCCAAAAGCAATAGTGATAACGTTTCCACTCAGCCTCAGGCTCTGCAACAGGCTGTGCCAGAGGATGGGAATTTGGCTCAGCCACTAGTGGGTTCTAAATTAGAGGATGGGAATTCGGCTCAGCCTCAAGTGGGTTCTAGATTAGAGGATGGGAATTTGGCTCAGCTGCAATTGGAGAATCAGAATATGGTTCAGGTGCAAGTGGATTCAGAATTGGAGGATGGGAATACGACTCTGCCTCAAGTGGAGGATCAGAATATGGCACAGAAGCAAGTAAGTCCAGTATTGGAGGATGGGAATACTTCTCAGCCACAGTTGGATGATCAAAATATGGCACAGACGCAAGGGAGTTTAAGATTGGAGGATGGGAATACAGTTCAGCCCCAGGTGAGTTCAGGGGCAGAGGATGGGGATACGACACAACCAAATGTGAGTTTAAGGACTGGAGATGAGAATATGGCTCAGCCACAAGTGAGTTCTAGAACTGGGGATGAGAACATGGCTCAGCCACAAGTGAGTTTAAGAACTGGGGACGAGAATGTGGCTCAACCACAAGTGAGTTCAAGATCAGAAGATGGGAATATGTCTCAGCTGCAAGTGAGTTCAAAATCAGATGATGGGAATATGTCTCAGATGCAAGTGAGTTCAAGATCAGAGGACGGGAATATGGCTCAGCTGCAAGTTAGTTCAAGATCAGAGGATGGGAATATGGCTCAGCTGCAAGTTAGTTCAAGATCAGAGGATGTGAATATGGCTCAGCCACAAGTCAGTTCACAATTGGTAAATAGAAAATCCCCTCAGCCAGAAGTGAATTCAAGATTGGAGGATGGGAATTCACCTCAGCAGCAAGTGAATTCAAGATTGGAGGATGGGGTTTTACCTCAGTCACAGATGAATTCAATGTTGGATGGGGATACGGTTCAGCCTCATGTAGTGTTGGTTTCTGATGATTCATGCATCCGGCAGCAGGATGAACCTTCTAGCCTCCATGTTCAGCAGGAGGATGATGGACCTTCAAGCCCCAGCCCTCATATGGAGGCAGTTCCTAGCACCCGACATCTAACATTGGTGAATGGGGATGTTGAGCGACGACAGAGGGATCGAATCAAGATAAACTTGGCCTCAAAATCAAAGCAGGAGATGCGGGAGCTTCGGTGGAAGCTTGAAAATGAGCTTGATGTTGTGAGAAGTTTGGTTAATAGGATTGAAGTGAAGCAAAGGCAAGTTGGTGGATATGGCAACTCAAATGTGCTAGTGGGTGGTGGGATTGATAATGTGGGTGGAGCAAAGCGTGCTCACTCAGAGGTGGCTTCTGCTGGTGTTCCACGACAACTTGCCAGGCCTTTGCACCAGTTAAGTTTGTCAATGTTGGAGAATAGTCAAGGAATCGGTGAAACTGTTGAGAAGGAGAAGAGAACACCTAAAGCAAACCAATTTTATCGTAACTCAGAGTTCTTGCTTGCAAAAGATAAATTTCCACCAGTGGAGAGTAACAAGAAGTCAAAATTGAATTGGAAGAAGCAAGGTGGGGGAGAAATGGGACTTGGTTTTGGGATGGGATCTAAGCTTTTCAAAAGCTGTAGTTCACTGCTTGAAAAGTTGATGAAACACAAGCATGGTTGGGTGTTTAATGCTCCTGTTGATGTTGAGGGTCTTGGTTTGCATGATTATTTTACTATCATTACTCATCCAATGGACTTGGGAACTGTGAAGTCAAGGCTGAATAAGAATTGGTACAAATCACCAAAGGAATTTGCTGAGGATGTGAGACTCACTTTTCGTAATGCCATGACATATAATCCAAAGGGACAAGATGTTCATGTAATGGCAGAGCAGTTATCAGAGATGTTTGAGAACAGATGGGTTATAATTGAGTCAGAGTACAATCGGGAGACAAGATATGGCTTTGATTATGGGGCAGCTCCCCATGCACCTTCGCCATTGTCAAGAAGGGTTTCTGCTTTTACACCACCACCTCTTGATATGAGAAGGATTTTGGATAGATCAGAATCATTGATAAGGACTCAAAAACCCATGAGCATTACTCCATCAAGTAGAACCCCAGCTCCAAAAAAGCCAAAGGCAAAAGATACTCATAAAAGAGACATGACGTTTGATGAAAAGCAAAAACTAAGCACTAATCTTCAGAGTTTACCTTCAGAAAAGCTTGATGCTATTGTACAAATCATCAAGAAGAGAAATTCAGCACTTAATCAACATGATGATGAAATTGAAGTGGACATTGATAGTGTGGATGCTGAGACTCTCTGGGAGCTTGATAGATTTGTGACCAACTATAAGAAAAGTTTGAGCAAAAATAAGAGGAAGGCTGAACTTGCTCGAGCTAGAGCGGAAGCTTTGCAGCAGAATGCCATTCAGAAGGTAAAGAATATAATTTTTACTTCTAATTGCCAATTCTTACTTTGGTGAGCAATTATTGCTAAATGCTTTCTTTTGCATTCTGCAGAGCCAGGCACCAGCTATGGTGGAGATTCCAAAAGAAACACAAACAGGTAAACTTCTAAGAATCTGGGTTGGTGTTTTGGGATTATTTATCTCAATTATTTTTTTAATTGAAATATTCATCTGCCTGAATGTGTACAGAAGAAAGAAATGTTCCCCAATCGTTTCCTGTGCAAGGGGGTAATCAAACAGATAATGGGAGTAGGTCAAGCAGTTCAAGCAGCTCCAGCAGTGATTCTGGATCTTCTTCGAGTGGTACTTTGATTAACGACTTAGCATTTATTTTACGTGTTATCTGGTCATATTCATGCTTTTGCTGATTGTTGAAGTCAAATGTTCTGTGTTTCTCATTTGTATGCGGTGTTGCAGATTCTGATAGTGACAGTTCCTCAGCATCTGGGTCTGATGCAGGGTCGCAAGGGACCTGAATATGCCGTGTCAGGTGATGTTACAGCCTCTGATGTTTTATCTTGTGTCATGCTCTGTGACCGGTTATTTTTTAGTATGTAGCTTTCAAGCTGATTTTATAACTGAAGAATACTTTTCTTGCTCATGAATGATAGTCTGGTTGAGCACATTGTGTATGTGTGTTGCATATGATCCACTCATATTATGAAATTGAATACCTGTCTAAATCTATACACCTATTCTAATAATAAAGGGGATTGGACTTATTCGTGTAGACATTCTTTTGTCCAATTTTTACCCCCATAACTACTCCTTTTATAAATCACAATTTGTTATTCTTTTTTATGAAAATCTCATTGCACAAACCAGTCATACCTTTCAATTAACCACCCACTACAATCTAAAAAAAAAAGAATTTTTCCCTTGTATAAAAGTGAGTGGTGTTTCTGTTGGTGTTCATAATCAGTTTAGTATTTTTGTTAGGACAAGGTTTAATGCTACTTTTTTTAGTGACTCTCTTATCATTTACTCTTTTTCATCCTCACTTGTTGCTTAATTGTTGTCAACTAGTGGGGTGTTAACCCCTTTGAAGACATACTCCTTTTAAGGTCTGATAAAAGAAAGGGTTTAGACAATTGTACAAAGTCATAAACTTTATTGACCATATTTTGTATTAGCCTCGCAGCAAGATGGCTTTTTATTTCTGTGTTTTCTTACCCATTAAATGTTTTTATTAGATACCTAGACTTTTCTTTGATATCTAATATCATTAGCTTATGTCATCTTCTCATGGTTGTGGGTGGTATTTTCTTCTTTAAAGGTATTTTAAATTTGTTAAACCAACTGTATTGTATGCTAATTATTGTTGTAATTTTGGTCTGGTAATCTATTTCTGTGGCTTTTCTGAAATATCCTGGTGGGCTGATGAGGGGAAAATATTCTGGTTGACTGTGCCTTGGCTTTTAGGAATCATAGGGACTGGAGGGTGTTTCTTTGACTGTTAGATTATATCAGTAGCATTTATCATGATTCATGATCTGATTCCTTCACTATATTTTGTTTCTGCTAATTTTTCTTCCTTGCCTTTTCTTTTGTAGCTTTTGTTTGGTGTTTATTTGTTTGTGTGCATTTGTTTATTCATGTTCTTTTGGATGTGATGGAGTGGCGCTTTCTTCTATATTGTCACATGGGGTTTTCTGATTTAGTTTGTTCTGATCTAACCACTTTTGTTGACTTAAGAGTTAATAATTGCTAGAGCAGAACTGTTTTGTAGGTACTATAAAAGATAGACGAGTTATTCCTGTTTCTTTTATGTATTTGGCAATTTTATTATGCAGTTTTTGTTTTCTTTAATAGTTAGCCAATGCATGTGTGTATCTAGTGTTTCTACTATAAAGTGTTGTGTGGAAGATTGCATTGTTGTCAATATACCTTGAGACTAATAATATCTGTTTTAAATATATTGCATTCAGTCTTGAATATAAGCAAAAAGAAAATGTTGGAAAGCTGCTTTAATTATGGTCACACCTAGCCTGCCTAAGTCATGGCCTCTTTGGGAACTGCTTGAATTGTAGCATCAAGGGTGGTGGTTTAGTTCCACATTGGCTAGAGATGTGGCTTTAAGTATAGATTATAAAATTTGGATAATCTTCACTTTACAAATCGGTTTTATAAGATTGAATTAGATTTTAAGATCAGATCCTAAGATAGTATTAGAGACATAGAGCCTATCCTCCGTTGCCCCTTGCATTTGTCACACTCTTGGCTAGGAGTCCTTGTGTGAGGGGGGTGTTGGAAAATCGATAATTGTGGTCCATGCCTTAGTTGTGGCTTACTTTGAGGGTTGTTTGGATTGCAACTTTAAGGGGGCTGCTTCCTACATTGACTAGAAATATGACTTTAAGTAAAGCTTGTAAGACTTAGGTAATCTTTATTTTATAAGTCAGGTTTTGTAAGATTAAGTTTAATTCAAACTCGAATTTTAGGGATAAATACCTATTATGCTAGTTCCAAATATAAGCAAAGGTTGACTAATTTCACCGTATGAAATGAAACCATTCATAAGTACCTTTCATTTAATTGAAGGTTGTATTTCCAATGAGCTTGTTTTATTTTCGATATCAAGTCCCAATGAATGACAATTTAGGGAACTTTTTTTTATTAATTTCAATTGGATTAGTAAAATTAAATAAAGTAAATTATATTGGCACCTCTTGAGGTTTTGGAAGATTGCAAATACACTCCCTGTTTTTTCCTATCCTTATATTAACTCTCCTTAAATGTTTGGAAAACATGACACCAATGTTTCTTAGACTTTATTGATCTTAATTGTTTGAAGAACATTGCACCGTGTCGCTCTATAAAGGATGATGTTGTAAACATTGAAAAATAGGAGACTGCAATCTCACGAATTTTGGCGAGGCATTAGTATAATTTAAATTAAATATTCTCAACTTTCTTAATTATTGTGAATTTGTTTTTTCTGTCCTCTTATATTTGAGATCAGAGAGAGTATTGAAAGTAAATTTTGTTGGAATAGTAAATATTGGTGATTTGATAAGTTTTTTGTTCGATTTCTTAGCTTGTATGAAAAGCCTTTGGTCCCTGGGACTACTTACAGAGGAACTAATGTGGAAAGGGTATTCTCTAATTTGCAGTGTGTTGCTGTTTATTTTTCACATGATTTGTTTTTAATTTTCTGTACTGCACTCCCCTCATTAGCAGCTTTGTCATTTGTCAAAATTGTAGGGATTAGACTGTACGAATTTATATAGGTGACTTTGAAAAATGCTCTTTCTTGTTCTCTTTTAGTGTACTGTCTATATTTCATTATATAGTGTTGATCTACTGCTAACTATATCATTATTTGTTTTCATTTGACGTTGCAGATCTCAGATATTTAGAGTAGATAGTGTCGTGACGCTTGCCTAGTTTGGATTTTTTGAAGCTTCCGGATTATGGATTTTAATTTTGACAGCTGAATTATAGAGGAAGCATTCTGAAGGCCACCGGTGAGGTTACTGATGCAGCGTGGGATATTTTTTCCCCATTTGTTGGAAGTGGCCTTGTTGAAACACTAGACACGATTTCTTGTATAATATTTGGTAGAATGTGATGATAGTTAGGTAGCTAGTTTTCCGTAGCATGTGTACATTGCTAACTACTGCTGCGCATTGAGTTCCATTGATAACATGTTCTTTAGTTTTGTGCTAGCAGGATCTTGGTGCCATACGAAGATAATATGTAATTCCTTGTTTAAAATCTCATTCCATGTATTTTACAATTGTGAAAATGCAAGGGAGAATCTAATCTTCACTTATCTTTGTATCTAATGACTACCTCAGGTGGTTTCAAGTGATGAGACCCTTCTTGACTTTCAAACTAGTTTTAATTGGCTAAGAAATCTCTTGAATATGTTTTAATGATGTTCGATAGTGATTTGTTTTACGGGTAAATATAGTATTGACAAATGAACTACGGCAACAATTTGTCGGATCCACTTGGCAAATTTTGCAATTCCATTATCAATTTCGATATTATTGAAAAATATAATGTTATAGTATTATATAAATAGATGGTAAATAGTTATTACATTTTGCTGAGTTTTACTGAGCTGTAAATAAAAGAGAGAGTAATTTGGTATTATTAAGGGTGACAGAACATTAGGTGCATTTTAAGTATCCATTATGTAAAGTAAGGATTAATTTTTATTCATTGTTGGAGACCGAGAATGCAGAGTATTTCCTTTTCATCATTGTATCTTTCGTGTTTAAGATTAGGATTCAAATCTTAGTTTTCTCTCAAGGGTCTACTTGTCTGGATTCTTTGGTAAAAGTATTGCTCTGTTCTCTCTGGTAGATTGTTAGTGACATGCGTATGCCCCAGCTGTTGAAGGCTCCACTGTGTCTCTCTTGCTTTTTATCTTCATTTCAGTTTGTTGGATGCTTTCCTTTGCCTTCTTGCGAGTTTTCTGTTTGTCGTTTGTTGATATCTATCTATGTGTGCTCTTTTGGTTTCTTATTGTGAAATTCGGTTGCAGAAAAACAAAATCCAACACTTCAGAATACGTTCTTGTTTCTGGGATATTAGAGAAAGAACAATTATTAATTACAACTGCTCAATGAAATTATGATAACTACAACCCTTCGATGCAGCAGAAGATTTTAGCACCACCGCAGTGATAAGTGATAACTACGCCCTTATATAAGTATAGCATATTCCTAGCCATCCCAACCCAACAACTTCCACCTACTTGTACAATTACAGAATCGGTAATCTAAAAAGGTCCAAATTTTCATTTTTTAAAAAATAATTTTAAAATATTTATATTTAACTAGTTGGATCGCAACACCGTGTCTCTATATTTATTTAAAAATATTTAAAAGTTATTAATATTTATTGAATCAACTGAGATTATATTTCAAAATTTTTAGTTTATAAGAATAATTTATTTTTAATATTAATTTTTATTATTTAAAAATAAAATAATTCAAAAATTACATACGTATAAATATAGAATGGCTGCTTTTATACATAGGAATAGATTCTTAATCTCATTAATAATATGTTTACTATTTTAAATTGTATTGGCTATAAATATGAAAGGACGTAAGATTTTCATAGTTGTCTGACATAGAGACATTAACATATTCTACTTACTATTTTTTAAATAAAAATAAAGAGAAAATGACTTGTATGAGTGGAATACCAAAAGATACCCTAAACATAGGTGAATGTGGAACGATTTGACTTTATTTAAGAAAAAAAGACATAAGCAGTAAATGAGTCACATAATAATAAATACCAAAAAATAAATTTATATTTAGGAAAAAAAAATATAAGAATCAGAAATATATACAAGTTTTATTGTTTACAAATAAGGGTAATGATGATATCACAATCACAAATTAGTAATGCACGTGACCCATTCAACTAGATGACTCATTATTTTATTTTTCCAAGTCAAGAAAATCATCGTCCTATTTTGTTTGCAATTATATTATTTAATTTTTTTTTGATGAGCTATTATTTAACATTTTGAACAACTATGTATATTTTGTAATTGCCTTTTTTTATCCTTTTTGTATTCATGTATCCATGTATCTCAAAAATACCTTTTAAAATCAAATAAGACAACAAAAATTATTCCAATTTAGTTGGGGAAAAAAAATTTCCCATTTTGTTTAAGAAGTTTTGTATTGGAAATAATGTGAAATCAATTTTCAGCATGCTGTATTGCTGTGTCAGATTATCAATTAATAAAAAAATTATTGTCATTGTCAACTGATAAGATTAAATTAACAATCTCAATAATTAATATATTCAATAATTCAGATAATATATTAAAATACTTCAATTAAAATTTAATAATTCACAAAAACTCTACACAATCAATCAATGACATTCCACAAGTAGATAGATATTACTACCAACAACCTCAAAGCACATACATACATTTTCTTAATGTAGGGATTTATTACATTTATTATGGTCGTGATGTATCGATTAATAAAATACAAAAAAGAAAAAGAAAATAGAAACATGCTATTACTCCTATTACTATGTAGAATCACAATCAGATATTCTTATTTATTTACATGTTACCACTTCACAAAACGTGGAACATGCATCTAGGTAGTGCAATGTTAGATTTCCAATTTTCCATAAAACAACTTTATTATAAACATCCATGCAAACTACACAATATTATATTAGTACTACTACTATATATAGAATCACACAAAGACATTCTTATTTGTTTACAAAATCACACAAAGACATTCTTATTTGTTTACAAACTCTATATTCCATAACACGTGGAACTTGTTGCAGCTAAATACTGCATGATAGATTTATCATCAAGCAACATATTATTATGAACATCCATGTAATGATTAGACTCACTAATCAATAGACTCACTAATCAAGTTTCAAGTTTTCATGTTTCCCACTATCATACTCGTGTGGTTCTTTTTCTCCCTCTCCAGCAACAATCACTCTAGTTGTCTCTGCTATTTCTGCTATGGTCTCACCTATGGCATTCAAAACTCCTTCACCCTGATGCTGCACTTTCTGTGCTGGTTTCACCATGTTTTCTCCAATCTCAACCACAGTTTCACCTACAGCTCCTAACACCTCTCTTCCTCCCTCAGTGGCTTTGTCCAGTGGCTTCTTTATTATCTGTGCTGCACTGCCTAGTTTTTCACCAATGCTTGTGTTCACATCTCCTCCACTTCCTTTTCCTTGAAAGCCTTCTCCAATGATGTCTCCAAGTGCTTTCTCTTTCCTTTCACTTTCACCAGTGCTTATTGTGTCCCCAACCCCCTCACCTTGGTTTCCCTCAAAAGTGTTGCTTTCATGTGGCTTTGTAGTCCTTTGTGGAACTTTAGCTACAGTTTGGCCAATGGAGCCATGTTCCCTTTTTCCTCCTTGATCATGTTCTTGTTGCCATTGTCCTCTTCGAAAGCTTTCAGTGGTGGCTTTTGCTAATGGCATCTCCTCAGATTCCTAAGTACAATTGCCAATTTTCAGTCAAGTTACTCAAAAAAAAGTATTCAGCAAAATGAGGCCACATTTTCCTTACATATTGAGTTCTAGAATACATTAATATATTAACTTTGTTTAAGAAATGTCCAAGACTATGAAGTTTTCTGTTTATTTTTTTTCCTCTATAATTTTTAATTGTAAATCCATTTAACAACCGCACATTTTCTCATTCTCAATTTGAGTTTTTCTACTGTCAAGTGTCAACCATAGTTTTACACTTATCTAGAACAAAAATGATAAGGGGCACAAGCATTTTATTACCAGTTAGTTCCATTAGTTCAATCAATCATATTGTTCTACCAGTTTCATGAGGTATAAAACACACACAGTACGTACAATATACAGAATCACTGCACACAAGTGAGAAGATTTAAGGAGTTTTATCATTAGAGTATGAGAGAAGTGAATTTTTACCAATTGGATCAAATCATGAAAGATTGATCAAAATGTACAACTTACAACTTTTTAAGCATTTAATGTATAATTATAACATAAGATTTGGGGAATGCTTCGGTGCCCTCTTATTTGAAGGGGTTTTGGTGCCTCTCAGTACAAAAGTTGGGTTTTTAGGGGCAATAAGATAAATTGATATTATTGCCCCTAAAAACCCAACTTTTGTACTGAGAGGCACCAAAACCCCTTCAAATAAGAGGGCACCGGAGCAATAGCCATAAGATTTACTATTCTAACTTGAGATGCAAGTGAAGAAGTTTCCATCTTTACCATCATTTAAATACACTCATAATTAAATGCGATATATAAACACAATTACACATAAACTAGTAGAGCCACTGATAGAAATAACCACCTGATTTTGAGCTTCTCTTGTGGCCTCCAAATCCCTCTCTGCATACTCTTTGGCATTCTCACCAGCTGCAGCAACTAAACCTTTAGCAGTATCCACTGACATGGCTGCAAGCTCAGAAACCTTCTCAGCTGCATACTCAGCTGCTTCCTTAACAACATTAATTCCCTCCACAGTCATCTCAGCAGAATAATGTGCAACACTCGATCCTGTCACCACAGCCTTGTCCTTCAAATCTTCAACCACTTTGGCAGCACTCTTGCCAGTTTCAAGAGTAGCATCTTTGGCTTGAGTTGCTTTATCTCCAAGATACTGAGAAGCGGTGTCACCTGCAGCCTTGGCCTTCTCAGCAAGTGGTGTGGTGTGGTGCACAGTACCAATGGTGTCCTTTGTTGCACCATAACCCTTCTCATCTTCTGCTTCAGGATTGCCTTGTTGACCCTTGTCTATTGTGACATCTTTTGCCTGTTGTGTTGCCTCCTCATTTGCATGCATGTTTCTCTCTTTGGAAGAAGCTTCACTTGCTGCTTGTTTTTCTCTCTCATATCTCTCCTTAGCATCTTCAATCGCATTGATTGATTTTTGTTGAGCTTCAGCTCTGTACTTGGAAATCTCTTCCAGGCTAGATTGTTCTTTTTCTTCTCTTCTCTGTTCCTCAGCACCACCCTATCATAAACCAACAATCTCAGAAGGTTAAAATTTTTTGTGAAGACACTTTGTGTTGGTACAATTTTATATGACTTTTTAATATGTTTAAGCTTGAAGGGTTAATGAAACACAAACTCATCATTTTATTTTTAAAAAGTGAGATCCAACTTTAGACCGAGTCTAGTTTAGTAGACAGAGTCTATTTGGATAGAAGCTTCAAGAGAGAGAGCTTATATCCAAAGAGGTTATAGGCTCAGTTGGCATATAAAGATTTTTTACCTCTTTGGTTTCAGCCTTTTTGTCTTTTGCCTGTGGTTTCTCCACATTTTCCTTCAAGTTTCTCTCTTTGGAAGCTTCGTTTGCAGCTAGTTTTTCTCTCTCATATCTCTCCTTAGCACCTTCAATTGCATTCATTGCTTTTTGTTGAGCTTCAGCTCTGTACTTGGAGATCTCTTCCAGGCTAGGTTGTTTATTTTCTTCTCCTGTTTCTTCTCTTCCTCTTCCATGTTCCTCCCCTCCTCCCTATCATAAACCAACATTCTCAAAAGGTTAAAATATTTTTATGAAGACACCATGTATTACCAAAATTTTATATTACTTTTTAACATGCTCGCTTCAAGCTTGAAGGTTTAGTAATACAAGAATTCATCTTTTTATATAATAAAAAAAGTGAAAAAGAACCAACTTTAGACTATGAATTGACTATTGAGTTTGGAGTACTAAGTCATAAAGGCTCAGTTAGCATACCAAGAATTTTTACCTCTTTGGTTTCTTTAGCTTCCTCTTTTGTTTTTTCCAATGGTCTTGCTTTCTCTGCCTCTACTTTTCCTCTTGGACTGTTTCTTTGTTTATCCTCTTTGTTCCACTCTCTTCCCACTACCTCTCTTGTTCTTTCTTCAGCCATTTTGTCTTTTGCCTGTGTTGACTCCTCATTTGCCTTCAAGTTTCTCTCTTTGGAAGCTTCACTTGCAGCTTGTTTTTCTCTTTCGTATCTCTCCTTAGCACCTTCAATTGCACTCATTCCTTTTTGTTGAGCTTCAGCTCTGGGCTTGGAAATGTTTTCTAGGGTAGATTGTTTATTTTCTTCTTTTCTTCCTCCTTGTTCCTCACCACCACCCTATAAATCAACAATCACAAAATGTTAAAAGTTATAGGTGAACTGAAAATACTTTGTATTCCTGTAACTTCATATTACTTTCTCACGGTTGCTGTTTTCTGTGCGAGGCATTTGCTGAGAAGCCATTGTTTTTCTCTCTCTTGAAAACCTTTACACGGAGGGGTTTGCATGCGTACGTGGTGCTTAAAAAGAAGGGGTGTGTCGGTTTGAAGAGGTGGTGGTAGATGAGGTTTGCATGGGGAAGGGACAAGTGGCACCATGCATTCTGGCTATTACAACGTGGGAGAGTGTTGCAAACCAATCGTTATGTCACTCATCTTTAGCATGCAAATAACACAACACAACCCTTTGAGGTATGTATTAATTTTTTTGTTAATTAAAATATTTTTTTAATAGGATCAAATGCATTAAATACAAATTATTTAAAGACACAATTTAATTGATTAAAAGAAAAGTAAACATTAATTAAGAGAAACTACAATATAAAGATAATTTAAAAGAAAATTATAAAATAAAATCAATTTATTATTTTTAACTGTATTAATTATTTTTTTTAATTTTGATAAATTAAGTATTTAAATTTTATATAAAAATAAAAGTAATATTATTTCAGAGTGCAAGTATCATGAATTAAAATACTATTTTCGAAAAAGTAATATTGGAAATGTAGAATTTTTACATTTGTTTCAAGTTTTAAAAATATATTCTTCGATGCTATTTAATTTTAGAAAAGTATCTCATATTTTAGGTCATTTTGATTTTATGTTATAGGATAGAAAAATTATATTAATATAAGAGTGTGAGAAATTAGTATCCAACTTAACTATAATTTCTATTTTTTTATTTTAATCATTTTAAATTTTAAAATATTCTTAACAGTGTTTAAATTTAAACAAATTAACATTTTTTAAAATATTTCTGAAAATAAAGTTGATGTTATATTAATTTTGAGACTATAATTTCAAAAATTCAAGTGACAATATCATTGCATGAAACAAACACTAGGTCAAACACTATAAAAAAAATATTACATATAAAAAATGTTATTATAGATATAATATATATAAGTATAAATTTATTTGATATATATTTATAATAATTTTAATATTAATTTTAAATAAGGTTTAATAATATATTTTAAATTTGTCTTAAGCATAATAATATATTAGGCCAATCTTGTATATAATCATTATAATGTATCATATGAGTGAGTTAACGTATGACATTAATAACTAATTACTTGTTCAAACTGTCAACTATAGTAGTGAACCGAGAAAAAATTGAATTAAGCGGAAGCGGAACATTTTCTTATGTGTTTCTCATTTAAAACAAGTTAATAATGCAATTCTTTTAACAAAATTTAGGGATAACACTAAGAGTGATCAAGAGAGGAAGAGAAGGATTGACATTATAATCTTGGCTTTATAAAGGTGTAAGAAACTTTAATTAATTAAAAATATTTCGGACAAAATTTAGATATACTCCTCAATTTAATTGGTGCAATTCTTCAATCATAATTAAAATTTAAGCTCCGTAATATATATATATATATATATATATATATATATATATATTAATAAAACCTGTTTAAAATGCAAACATATATTATTAAGATAAAATTCTAATTTTAATGAAAAACACTTATAAAAAAAGCTGTATCTATGCACATTCTTTCTCAGAACACCTAAATTTTTTTGCCAGAACTTTAAGCTAAGTATTTTGGCAAGCAGAGATTAATTGCATCTGGCTCTACCATTCTACATTTCCCAAGTTGGTCATTTGGGTGCCAATCAAAATCCCAAATAATGGAGAAAAAGATTGCACAATAAACATCACCAATCATGCACTGGTTTGTGAATTTAGAATAAAGGAGAAATAAAAAAAAAACTTACAATAATGTGTTAGAAAAATAAATTTAATAGAGCACAAGAAAAATAAATATTTAAATTTATCAATGAAATCAATATCAATAACACAATGAATATTATAAAATTAAAACAGAGCAATGAATAACAACTAATTAAACACAAAGAGCAAATTAAATAATAGGTTTAGAGTAGCCTGAGTTGAAGCACGCAGAGCGCTATCCTTAGAGAGAAAACACCCCCACTGCACAGGTAATTTAGAGTCTTAAAGTGCGCTCCTTTCCCAAGATATGTCAACCCGTTACACCGTTCGAGTGCAGCGAAACATCCCCGAACCAAAGAACACCGCTCCAAAATTAGAATTTTGTAGTAGAAATAATATTGAGGGAGAGAGATCAAAATGAACTTGCTGTTTGTTTTCTGATTTTTCATGCCCTTTCTCACATATATAAATATATATATATAGGCACACTATGCACCTCTTTTTTTTTTTTTTTCCCGTCAACAGTACGTACGTGCTAACCGTTTTTAAATTTGTTTTTGCAAAACTTTGGAACAAGAAACCAGTGCACGTACTGTGCTAAATAATAGGAAAAGGAAAAACCGTGAGTCTTGGTCAACGTTGGAAAACGTTTTTGGTTTTGAAACGTTATAAAAAAAAGATTAATTATATTAAATATTTAATTTAAATTTTAAATTATAAAATAATTTTTTCAACATAATGCATACTAGAAATTCCTAAGAAGAAGACCTTGGTTTGTCGATTGACGTTTCTCTCGACCTACTTATTATCCCAATGTTGTTAGCCCCTTGTATACAATAAAACGGTTCATATAATCTTTGTTCAACTTATTATTCATTTGAACAAAGTCCCACGTACCTGTCATGAATTTTTAACATATCACCAAAAGTTAGCATCATTGAAAATTAATTAACCACAGGAATAGGAAACTATATAATATACGAGGGTGATTTGAAACAATGATCTACGGTTGTGCATTTCCAGTGATGGCCCACCAGTGCCACGTGTTGAAGAACAGCACGTCCATCTCTATCCAAGAGTCACCTTCTTGATTGAGTAAAGAGGCATGAACCATCATGCATGATCCATTTGACATTCCTACGATTATACTATAGGTTTAATTTTTTCAATGATTACTTATTTACTTATTATTTAAAAAATTAGTCACCATCATTGAATATTATCTGATGTGATATCAAATATTATTAAAATTGTGCTCTAATAAATTTACATTTCCCAAAATTATTGGCTTAATGTTTTTATCTTTTGTGGGTATTTTATTTATAATATCCATGACAATATAGAATGACATGCTTGCAAAGAAAGATTGCTACTACAATACATTGATCATGGAAAACCATGGTGCACTGTCTGAGACCAAGTATTCATATGACGTTTTCCTTAGCTTTAGAGGCAAAGATACGCGTCACACGTTTACTTGTCATCTCTATGATGCTTTGTGTCGGAAGGGAATTATCACCTTCATGGACGATGTGGAACTGAAGATTGGAGATCAGCTTGCTCCTGTGCTTCTTAAAGCCATTGAAGAATCAAGGATTTCCATTGTTGTTTTCTCTGAAAACTATGCAGCCTCTTCATGGTGCCTTGATGAACTTGTGTGTATCAAGTCGAAATGTGAGCACGTTTGGCCCATCTTCTACAAAGTGGATCCCTCATATGTGAGGTATCAGAAAGGAAGCTATGGTGAGGCCATGACTAAGCATGAATCAAGGTTTGGGAAAGACTGTGACAAGGTGCACAAATGGAGATCAGCCTTGACTGACATAGCCAACTTGAAAGGAGAACATTTGCAATCAGAACAAGGGTAAGTGTATGTGTGTGAATGCATGTGTTGACTTTATGTTATGAAGTATATATATCTGGTCTTGCACTTATTATAAAGTTTAAATAACTAAGATTAAGAAAAGTTAGTTGTCTTAGTTATGATCGATAAATATATCTTAAATTTTTACAACTTTTCAAAACTATTCTTAAATTAGAAATACTTAATATGTGTTTTCAAATTTTTTCACTCTAAGGACAAAAGAATGAGTTATTATTTTTATTTTAAGAGATAAATTAAATGAATTTTACTCATTTGTTAAATTTTGTAAATGTATTTAATAAAGGTGTATTTTATAAATAAAAATTTAATGCTTGAGATTTAGAAGATTGAGTATTATGAAAAGGACTAAATCAATTAGAAATATTGAATTCTACAATAAGGACATGAGATACTATTAAGTACTTGTTAATTTAAGGCAAGAGTATTTATAGGATGATTGTTTGTGGTGTGTTTATATAATTTGACAAAAATAATTTGATGATTAATTTAAAGAGTATTGTTTATTAGGAAGGACGAGTCTAAGTTTATTGATGATCTTGTTGACAAGATTTTCATTAAAGTATCTCCAAAAGATTTATCTAGTAATGAGCATATTGTTGGACGGAAGTATCGAGTTGAAGAATTGAAGTCGCTTTTAGATCTTGAGTCTCGTAACGTCACTTGCTTGTTAGGGATTCATGGGGTAGGTGGAATTGGAAAAACCACACTTGCCAAAGCTTTGTATGACTCCATTTACAAGCATTTTGAGAGTTCGAGTTTTCTTTCCAATGTTAGAGAAACCTCAAAGCAAAAGGGCTTCAAACATATGCAAGAACGACTCCTATCAGAGATACTTGAAGTAAAAAAAATCAAGTTGAAAAGTATTGAAGAAGGAACTAGAGCAATAAAAATTAGACTTGGTTTAAAAAGAGTTCTTATAGTTCTCGATGATGTTGATAACGTTGAACAATTGAAAAAGTTGGCAAAGGAACGTGATTGGTTTGGTATTGGGAGTAGGATCGTCATAACCACAAGAGATAAGCATTTGCTAGATTTTGGTGGGGTTGAAAAGAGATACGAAGTGAAAGTGCTAAATGAACAAGAGTCTTTAGAGCTCATTTGTCAGATTGCCTTTAAAAAAAGTTATCCTGAATCAAACTATGAAGATTTGTCTTACCGTGCAATGCGTTGTTGCAAAGGCCTTCCATTGGCCTTAAAAGTACTAGGCTCTCATATGATTGGAAAAGATCTGGGTGGGTGGAAGGATGCATTGGATAGATATGAAAAGAATCCACATGAAGATGTTCAAAAAGTTCTTAGAATAAGTTATGATAGTTTACCTTTCAATGAAAAAAATATTTTTCTTGACATTGCATGCTTCTTCAAAGGGAAGAGATTGGAATATGTAAAAGAAGTATTAGATGCATGTGACTTCTGCTCTGGGGATGGCATTACAACATTAGTTAATAAATCTCTTTTAACTATTGACTATCAATGTCAATGCTTGGAGATGCATGACCTATTACAAGACATGGGTAGAGAGATTGTTAGGGAGGAAGCGTGGAATGAAGTTGGTGAACGTAGCAGATTATGGCATCATGAAGATGTTCTTCAAGTACTAGCTGATAATAATGTAAGAATTTTGTCGACTTTGTTTCTTGATTTTTATCATCTTTTAATATTTTAGTTTGTGTTAAAATTATGCATACTTAATTAATGCCATTTGCAATTGTTTCAAAGGGAAGTAGACAAATTCAAGGAATAATGCTTGATCCTCCAAAAAGAGAAGAAATTAATTGTATTAATACTGTATTTGAGAAGATGAAAAATCTTAGAATTCTCATTGTTCATAACACAAGTTTTTCACAAGAGCCTCGTTTTCTCCCAAATAACTTAAGGCTACTTGATTGGAAGTGCTATCCTTCGCAGTCTTTCCCATTAAGTTTTTATCCAAGGAAAATTGTGACCATCAATTTAAGAGGATGTCCTTTACTCGTATTGGAAAAGCCATTTCAGGTAAAATTTCTTTTCATTTTCCATGTTTTATAGAAATGTTTTAATGACTCAAACTTATCACATAACTTATCTTAATTTTTTACTCTACAATTTGTATGCCTATGTTGAAAAAAAAAATCTTTTCTTTATAGTCAACGATGAGATAACACACAAAAAAAACCCAACATAATAAGAAAAAGGAAAGATCACAAAAAATTGTTAATTAATTAATTTGTGTATGTTTTGCAGAGATTTGAGCATTTGACTTCTATGGATTTCTCTAATTGTCACATGATTACTAAATTTCCTGATGTGTCTGGCACAATGAATTTAAGAGAACTGAGACTTGATAAATGCAAGAACCTAGTTAGCATTCATGAATCAGTTGGACATCTTGCTAACCTTGTTTTCCTAAGTGCTTCTCAATGCACTCAACTTCAAAGTTTTGTGCCAACAATCTATTTGCCATCTCTCAGACACCTCTCCTTTAACTCATGCAAAAGACTCACACACTTTCCAAACATCATGGGAACAATGGATATGCCATTAAAGATTCATATGTTTGATACAGCTATTGAAGAGCTTCCAAAATCCATTAAGAAACTTATTGGGCTTAATTATCTTGACATGACATATTGTATGAGACTCCAACATTTACCAAGTAGCTTATTTATGTTGCCAAACTTTGTCACGTTACATATTGGAAGATGTCATCAACTTCGAGAGTCATTTAGAATGTCCAAAGGAAACCATTCAACATGTCCTAAATTAGAGACATTACATTTTGAGGATGCTAATCTATTAGAGGAAGATATTCACATGATTATTTATAATTTTCCTAACTTGAAGGACTTAAATTTATCATGGAACAACTTTGTGTCTCTCCCAACATGCATTGAAGAATATACTAAGTTGACATGTCTTGACGTAAGTTATTGTAAGATGCTTCGAGAAATTCCAGAACTACCGTCAAGTGTTGAAAAAGTAGATGCAACACTTTGTAATTCCTTAGCTTCGGAGACATCAAACATGTTATGGTCTCAGGTTTGCTAGCATTACTTTTACAAATGTGTGTGTGTATACACTCACTCACTCATAAACACACACACACACACACACATATATATATATATATATATATATATATATATATATTCATAACGAACAAATATTCTTTAATTGAAAAAATTGATAAATAGTTATCAAGAATTATTTTTCATTGTAATTTCACAATTTCATTCCATTCCTTCTTCCCATTTTATTTCATTGTTAACTAGAGAAAAAAAAAATATAATAATACAACATGCATAGTTTATAATGAATTGTTGTAACTTTTTGCTTCTTGTGTTGTGGGATGTGTGATAGGTGCGTAAAGAGACGAGGAGATTAGAAGTGATGATGCCAAAAAGAAAGATTCCAGAATGGTTTGATTATGTTAGCAAGGGAAGCTTTCTAATTTTTAAGGCTCGTGGGAAGTTTCCTGCAATTGCTTTAGCATTTGTGTTTGGAGAAATGGATGCCAAGGCTAAAAAGACATTGCCGATTGAGTGGCGAGCTATTGGCATGAACTTATTCATTGAGGGTGAACGAAGACAGTGTCATGCTTTTGCTATGGGTGAGAATCATGTGTTCTTGTGCAACCTACAAGTTTTGCTAAGTTTAGAGGTGTGGGATGTAGGTAATGATTGGAAGACCATAGAGGTTCATTGTGAAACAGAGCTAAGTCTATGTTCATGGGGAGTTTATGTGTACAAGCATGAGACTAACATGGAGGATATCCAATTCATGAGTCATGATCCCAACTCTTCTTTAGTTCGAAGTCTTCACGAAATTAGTGAGGAAGAGCAAATAAGAAATTTTGAATTGGATGAAACCTATAGGGTGCTTGCTATGATGATCAAACATTTAGATAAACTTTGGTATGTTATAGACGAGTCACCTGAATTACTGGAAACCAAACAATTTTTGGTAGAATTCTTGGGGAAAGTGTTTAGGAGATATCTTATGAATTCAAGAGAGGGAAAAAATACTTTAGGGTTGAACATTGAAGATGATGAGGAAATGGATGTTAATTTAGTGATGCTTGTGGTAATCACTGTAATAGTGTCAAGTGTTGAAGGGTTTCTTCAAGAAGATTCAAGCTTTGAAGATGATGTAAATGCATATGATTTGAATCATAACACTATTTGTAGTGCTTGTTTAGAATTGTTGTCAATTTCAATCAAATTATTTTTTCCCGTCCTCTTTCTCCATCTTTTTATTGAGTAAGTTCCATCTTTAAGATTTGTTGTATGTTATTTGCTTCGACTTGTTTTGTTACCTCACCACTTTTTGCTTTAGTGAAAATATAAACATATAAATGTCACAATCAAATTTTTTTCTTGATGATTTTTTTCTCATAACATTTTAATCTATTTTAAAATTGTGAATGCTTAATTGATGTCATATATAATTTTGATTTTTAAAAGGACGTAGCAAAATTGAAACTAATAGAATAATGTTAGATCTTCCTAAAGAAAAAAAAATAGTTTTTTAGATTGGTCATACTGCTTTTATGATACTTATTTAGAAACACTAATTTGGTTTTTTTTTCTTATGGATGTCATAGGTATGTAAAGAGATGAAATGATTGGGAGTTAACATGTTCTGGCTTCCATTTCAAGGTAGAGAAGAAAATAAAGAAGTTTTTAGTAAGTTCCTATGATTCCTAAATGAATCGACCATCGAACGAAAAATGTGTTAACTAATATTACATAGTCATGAGTAGAATATGGTAAAATTTAGATCATTTCGATGAAAATTAGCCATTTTAGATATGAGTATTTTCTTTCTTTCTTTTATGAGGCATTCCATCTTATCTTCTTTCCATGTCATATTTAAAATCAATTATATAACAATGAAAAAGTCACTACTAGAAAATTATTATTTAACATCGCCAATTTTACATCGGTTTAGGTAGAACCGATGTAAAAATTGAATGCGGTGGCATATTCGTAAATATGAGTTGAATGAAAAGCAGATTTACATAGGTTATGTACAAAACCGATGTAATTATTGAGCATTTTACATCGTTTTTAATTGGACCTATGTAGATTTAAATGCGCAGTGGCAATTTTGTAAATATTTACAAGTAAATCTACATCGGTTTTCAAAATAACCGATGTAGTATAGACCCAAATTTCCTACCCCGCGTGGAATCCCTTTAGCTTCTTCACACATTCTCTGTCTCTGTGCTAGGGTTTCGTCCATCCTTCAAATTCCATCCCTTCTGTTGCGCCATTGCTGCTGCATCTTCACTTCATCTTCCGTTACACCCTCTTCCATTTAACACAAAACGCATTCATTCGAATAAGTACCAAACAAACAAACTCTTTTTCAACCTCGTTGCGGATCTTAGATGCGCGCCCACACCGTAAGAAACTTGTGCATCCTTAGCACCCTTTTCCGCTTGAAAACCCGCAAACCCCGCGCCTACGTTGTACCCTTCACGGAACCTTCTCCAGAGTCCGAACTGCATCTCTCAGAAATTGGCATCGGTGACTCTTTCCAAGGTAACTTTGCCAAGTTTCAATTTTTACGCCTACCCGTGTTTTCGTTTACGTCTAACTTCACAGAGGAGCCTTGTTGTGATAATGGGTTTTTGGTTTTTTGGAGCTAAATGAGTTAGAAAAATGTTGGGCTTTATGCTGCCAAATGCGTTGGTTTCGGTTGTTTTGTTTCCTTGGTGGTTGCTATGGTGTTTTGTTGGGTATTCGGGTGTGCAGTGATGTCATTTTCTCAACATTTTGGTGCAGGGAATTCGGCTGATGAAGATGTGGATACTAGTCAGCTTAGTGCTATATTGTGCCGTAAGTGTTTGTTAAATTTACTGTGAGGAGAAATGCAAGCAAAACATTCTTTCTATCACACTTTTCTAAGACACTCATTATTATTAGCTGAAATTTGTTGGAAATAACTAAAAGGCTATTTGTTTTATCATTGAGTTGTGTTGAACAGAAAAGTCTTTTGTTGATAAGATACTGTTCCAGTTAATTGTTTCTTTCTTCATGTTGCAAATCCTCTACCTTCCTGTTGTGTTTCTTAAGGATTTGAAAGGTCCTGAACCTTACATTGATAAACATTCTGTTTTGAATTTTTTATGGCTATCTATCTATCTTTTTTTTTGTGAATCATGAACTTAAAAACTAAGGTGGGATTTTTTTTTTGGTTTTCATTTTCAGTTGATAAAATTTTGATTAGAATTAAAAAAAAAAACTCATCTTTATTTTCACATTGTTCCTTGTTTCCATTATATAGTGAATGAAATTGTGAAACTAGGGGGCTGTTTAGTTTGAGAAAATGTATTTTGTTTTTGGGTACTGTTTTCTCCCCTACTTTTCATCAGTGCAAATATAATACAGTAATTTGTATTATATCTTCTTGTGACGAGTATTTTTTGTTTGCATAGTTGGATGAGCGTGCTCTGACAGAAGTGATGAAGAAACTGTTAAAGAATTACAAAAAAGTGGTGCAAGTATTTGGGTTGGAAAAGTAGCCTTTGGTAAGTGTTTCTGTTCTAATGTTGAAAGATAGAAGCTGTTTTTACTGTATTGCTTACTAACAGCTCCTGGCTTTTATCTACTCATCTACAATAAGAAGATATGTATTTTTTAGTTCTCCTTGTAACATGCCTTGTGGATGCATATTGCAGGTTACCTACCATACAACAAGAAGTACAGCAGCGGAAACTACTATATATGGGTCTGTATCTTTTAATGTGGGGTGAAGCTGCAAACCTAAGATTCATGCCATAATGCCTTTGTTATATATATCACCATGTATGGTTTGTAACTTGAACCAATTTATGGTATTTATTTACTTTTCCAAGAATGTTTTGAATCATTTTTGATGCTTCCCATTGTTTGGATTTTTATGGATGTTTTGATGCATTTAGCTAATTTTGGATATACAACGGCGAATGAATCCTTTTGTCTATTTTTTGCTTGTGTAATCTGTTGTTTCTCCTTATTTATCTCTCCTTTGTTGTGCCTGTTCCCCTTTTATTCCAAACTTCTGAACATGGAAAAATATTGAATACCCGATATTTTGAACTTTTGTGCATTTTAACTTTGACTTGTTGGAGTTTGACTTCTTGTTAGATAACCCTTAGTTGCATAGGCACATTGTGACACAAGGTTATCAATACTGTGCTATAGTGTAATGGAGCCTTGGACTCAAAAACAAACTTTATTTGATTGAAATAAATTCTTTTATAATATAAAAAAGAAATGTTGGCGAAGTATGCTAATTTTGACCCTTCAGTTTGTTATTAGGAACTCAGATGAGCTATGAGGTCAAAATTATTAAATAGCTTATAGCATTGCTCTAATTTACGCACCGGACTAGTGTTTTGACGTTTCTAGAAACAGTTGATATAAACATGAATATGTGTTTTCTTCATAGAATACTAGAGTAAATATGGTTTAATGATGCACCATCGTTTATTTCAACAGGAAAAAAAAAGTCTACCATATATTTGTTACATGTATAAAGAATGTGAATAAATTTGGGTTAATCCTAACCTAATAAAAGAAATTCGCAAAGTGGCATAAAAGTTGGAATTGTATAACTTTTTTGATACCACCGCCAAAACAGCCAGAGAATAAGAATTTAGGAATAATAATAATAATAATAATAATAATAATAATAATAATAATAATAATAATAATAATAGTCACTATTTAAAATCTAAAGAATAGCGGATGACAGCGTACGTACACGTTTATCAAGAACTGGTTCAAGTTCAATTGATCTTTGTGGCTGAAATGCAGATCTAATAATTATTTTCTTTGTTGCATATAGATTTACATCGGTTATAATAAGAACCGATGTAGATTTGCATACAAATTTACATCGGTTATAAGAAGAACCGATGTAAATTTATGACTATTCTACATCGGTTTTAAAACCGATGTAAAATTGTATATATTTATTACGTCACTCTCTTCTACATCGGTTCTAAAATCGATGTAAATGATGTTAAAGAACCGATGTAGATAGCGTGTCTTGTAGTAGTGAGTTTTGGACAAATATTAGCTAAAGTATATTTTTCTCCCTTTATTTATATTAAGATTCAATTTAGTCTCACTATTTTTAAAGAGTACAATTTGATCTTTTAATTTTTACAAAATGCCCAATGTTTCCCCATCCAAATTGATTCTTAATTATGGTGTTAATGAAATTAGATAAAGGATAATATTGAACATTTTAAAGAAAATTAGAGAACTAAATTGAACATTTTAAAAATAGTAGGACTTAATTGAATAATAATTAAAAAAATTAATTAATACCTATGTGAAATATTAAAATGAATGTTTAGAATTAGATAGAGTTTTATTCAATTTGGTCCTTCTATTTTCAAAATGTTGAATTTGATCATATTATTTCAAAATGATTCAATTTGCTTCTTTAATTAACAAAAAGTTCAATGATTCTCTTTCATCTTATTTCAAGAATGCTATTAATATCAATGTGAATAAAATGACAACATTAAAATTTTTAAAAAAAATTAAATGACCAAATTGAATCATTTAAAAATAGTAGAAGGAAACTGAATCTTAAAAATAAATATAGGAACCAAAAGTATAATTTAATTGATAGATTTGTATTTATATATTTATAATTAATAAATTCTAAACTACAAAACCATATGTTACCACATTGCTTTATTCATCTATGATACACTACCACAATATTATTCTATTAATTTTTGTCACACATCACATTTGTTAATGTATCAATTTCTCTATAATTCTATCTTCTATTACATTTTTCTCATCATTAAAATCTCTACTAATTCTAATTTAACATATTCAATGGTTCACTATCTATTGTCCTTTTCTCATCTTCATAGAAAATGGAAGATAGTATTCTTTCTTCCTCTCTTTTACGCTTTATTTTATAGGGAAACATTAACTTCAATTGTGAAATTGAGTTTTTGGTGTTTTGTTTTTGTGTTGCACAAGAGTTTCAATTCAGTGTTGCATGAGTTTGATGTATGACGTGTGAAAAATGGATAGAGGAATGAAATTGTATAACAAACATGACATAATAGTGAATTTTTTGTGTCAACTTAGAATTTTGAATTATTTTCTTATGCAAAATGGTTAATAAAGACCTAATCTACTTTTTAATATTTTATTAATGCTCTAATTAATCTTCTCTTCCTATTGTCGATAATTTAGACCTAAATTTTTTTCTTCGTCATCTTAAATGTTATTTTGAGACTTTTCGCTAGTTGCTAAAAAAATGACTACTATTATAATTGTTTTGGTTCTTACAACTATCAATGATTAGTAAAAGGTATGTAAGGAAGGAATAAAGTTGAGAACTTTCTCATATATTTCTGTGACAATGACACTAGTGCAAAAAAGGGTATTTACGTCACCCAATTTACGTCGCAAACCACAAACACCGACGTTGTAAAAACGCGGTGGCAGTTTCGTAAATAAGTGGAGACTAATTTACGTCGGACCTCTCTTAGACCGACGTAAATTAGGTAATTTACGTCGAGTACCTCCAATCCGACGTTAATTTACGTCGGGTACCACTATTCCGACGTAAATTTACGTCGGTTCCCTGTAGTCCGACGTAAATTTACGTCGGTCCCACCCAAATCCGACGTAAATTTACGTCGGAGTTCAACAAGGGCGACGTAAATTTACGTCGGCGACGCCTTATCCGACGTAATAGTTCTCCTATATTGCCCCCAAAGTCCCATTTTCATTCCCGCGCTCACAGTTTATACGAAATCCTCTGAATTACTTGAGTCTCCCTCTGCGTTTACGGCTACATTCAACGTATCCAAGTTTGTAAGTGTCAGCACGTTGGTCGTTTGAGGTTAGTTTGTTGTCCCCGTAATTTATTTGTTTTTTTTTTGCTATTTGTTCCTCTGGAACGAGCCGTTCTGCAAGGAGAACGGGCCGTTCTCCTTGCAGAACGGGCCGTTCTCCTTGCAGAACGGGCCGTTCTGCAAGCAGTACGGGTCGTACCGCATGGAGAACGGCCCGTTCTGCTGATATTTTTTTTGTTGTAATTTGATGATCTGGAACGTCCCGTTCTAGTTTCAGTACGGCCGTTCCAGATGCATTAAAGAAGAGACTTTTTTAGGCATTGACCTTTAGTTTACCATCGATTTTTTAGGGTTGTAGTTTAGGTTAAAAAAATTATGAATAACTGAGTCAATAGTTAATTTGTGTTAATATATAGATAATGAATCGAAGTTGGATGAATGCAAGTCGCATTAGTCAAGAGTACAGAAATGGAGTTGAAGAGTTCTTACAATTTGCAAGAGAAAATGGGAAACCCATCAAAGGGGCATATTATTGTCCATGTGTTCGATGTTTGAATCAGATACGTCAAGAAGTTGGAGAAATACGTGATCACCTGTTTATATATGGTATTGTGAAGAGTTATACAGTATGGACATGGCACGGAGAAATATTAGACATTCCAACAATGTCAACAACTGAAAATTTTGAAGGGATGAACGATAACTTAGAAGAGATGATACGTGATGTTGGTGAAGAAAATTTTGAAAGAGCACATGTGTATGATACCTTAAAGTCTGATTTTGAGCAACCATTATACCCAGGATGCAGTATGTTTACAAGATTATCAGCAACTTTAAAATTGTTTAGTTTAAAAGCAAGAAATGGTTGGACTGATAAAAGTTTCACAGAATTGTTGGAGTTATTGAAGGAGATGCTTCCAGAAGATAACACGTTACCTAATCGCAACTATGAGGCAAAAAAGATACTATGTCCAATGGGTTTGGAGTATAAGAAGATACACGCGTGCCCTAATGATTGCATATTATATACAAATGATTTTGCTACACTGAAAGTGTGTCCCACATGTGGATTGTCGCGGTTCAAAAAGAAAACTGATGGAAGTAATGGTGAGGAAGAAATAGAGGGTCCCCCTGCTAAGGTCTTATGGTATTTGCCAATAATACCTAGGTTTAAAAGATTGTTTGCCATTAAAGAAGATGCAAAAAACCTCACATGGCATGAAAATGGTAGAAAATGTGACAACTTTCTTCGACATCCAGCTGATTCTCCGCAATGGAAGAGGATTGATGAAACATTTCCAGAATTTGGTGCAGAGTCAAGAAACTTGAGAATTGGTTTAGCTACAGATGGCATGAATCCTTATGGGAACTTAAGTAGTAAACACAGTTCATGGCCAGTTTTGTTGGTCATTTATAATTTGCCTCCTTGGCTATGCATGAAGAGAAAATATATTATGTTGTCTATGATGATATCAGGTCCCCGACAACCAGGAAATGACATAGATGTGTATCTTAGTCCATTGATTGATGACTTGAAAATGTTATGGGACACAGGAGTGGAGGTGTTTGATGCATATCGTGAAGAAAAATTTACCATGCGTGCAATGTTATTTTGCACAATAAATGATGTGGATAGCAGCCCGGACAAAACCAGATGGGCAAATGACTTCTGAGTCTGCAAGGGTCGTTGCTAATAAAATAGTAAGTAAAAATATACAAATTAAGACTCTTCATTTCAACTCATTTAATTCATAAGATTTTTTAATCTTCCTTATTGTTGCAGGAGGATTTAGTTGAGCAGAGCACCCAAGGCTCATTTGTTTCCGATGGTCGGAATGATATCCTCACAACGGCCATAGGAAAGCCAGAGCACGGAGGTCGTGTGCGTGGTGTTGGTGGTTCTTGGAGCCACCGAGATTTCTTTGGTGGCCGATCATCGAGGAGCACTGTCGACTCTTGCAGTCAAGAGGTTATACAGAAATTGGAGCAGAGATTGGAGATGTAGTTTGAAGAGAAACTGAAGAATATTGAAAAACAGTTTGAAGAGAAGTTTGAACTTTTGGCTCGTTCTCAGCAACAGACTGCAGTTGCTCATGATGGTGTTCGAGTCAGCACTAAAGGGAGTTGTGCTGCTCCAAATTTCTCAGGGGAACATGCTCACACTGATGTACCAAACCAGTGCGAGTTATATGTTGAGGATGACCCCCCACGGTTAGTGGCTATTGGCCGAGTATTTGAGGGTGGCTCAACCATCCATGGTGTCCCTCTACAGCCAGACTGGACACGGGTTGTGGTTGACCAAGTTCAAGATGCTGCTGCTCCAGTGCCTTTGCCCAATACAGAGGTTCAACTAGTGGGGCAGGCAACCGGCACATTCTTAGCTTGGCCAAAATGTTTGGTCATGCCGCTTTCAGCACGGGCAAAGGTAATTATATTATTGCTCCTTTAGATTCTTATAATTCTATTATTGTTTAACTAATTTTCATTATTTCTTTAGGATTTTATCGATCGTGGTAAGGAGGTCATGAGAGAACCTCATGTTCATGATGCTAATATCGCAGAAGCTGAGGATGATCCCATATCTAAGCTTCTAATCAAATTACCACGATTAAAGAAGCAACCAATTCAATTGCAGTGGGACATTAGAGTTTTTGGAGTTGATAGCTCTGATGTTCCACTATACATATCTCTGCCTGATGCATTAGAGATTGTTGGGGGAACCTCCATGTTAAATATATCTATCATACAGTTGTGGGCCATGTAAGTCATATTTTCTTTTATGAGTCTAAATTTACAATAATTACATTTAACTTATAATAATTATTTGTGTTAGGTACATGGACAAATTGAGTGTGGAGCAAGCACAAGCAGAAGTATATGGATTTATTGAGCCTCAATCCATCCAAAAATCAGGAAACACTCAGGTCCAGATCCAACAATATATGCAAACATGGATGAGTGACTCAAGAAGACATATATACATGGCTCCATACATTGACGGGTTAGTTTTTTAATTGATTTTTTAATCATGGTAATTTTTTAACTGATTTGTTTGTCATACAATGTAGGTCTCATTGGCAGTTAATGGTAATCATTCCTAAGGAATATACCGTGGTGTGGTTTTGTTCACTTCATCGAAAACCAAGCCAGGAAATTAAAAGCCAATTACATGGGTAACTAAATTTTTTCATTATGTTTTAACACTGTAATTATATATATTGGCTAACATTTATTTTTATTTCAATTAATTAGAATCGTGTCTGGAGCTAATATATTAAGTGGAAGAGCCAGATCATCAAAGTCATTGCATTTCATATACCCTAAGGTTAGCAAATTAATTCATACAGTCAATAATATTTAAATTTATTGACTTTGGAATTAATAGTTATTTGTTTCTCATTTTAGTGTAATAAGCAACAAGACTCGTTTGAATGTGGCTATTACATCATGTATTGGATGAAAGCCATAGTTTCTGCGGGTATTATTGATTCTTGGGCGCAGGTAATTCATATCACAATTTATTTAACTATATTTACCTTTAGAATAATTAACATTGCATATTAATGACACTTAAATTACCCTTTCAGGTCTTTCAAGATCCATCTCCATTGCCCGAAGATGAGATGCTCAAGATAAGAGAACAATGGGCAACTTTTTTTCTAAGTTTAGTTAGTTAGATATTATGTTTATAGTTTGATAGTTAGTTATTTAGATAGCATTGACAAACATGTTTTATAGCTTTTTTAGGATAATAGGATTTACATTGTCATAATTTATGTTTTTTAAGATTTATATATTATTTTCTTTTTGTCATTCAATTTTGAAATACAATTTGAATTTCTATTCTGGACTGCCTGGTTTAGATTTGGTATTCTGGATTATATTTATATGCAGGTGTTGGGTATATCAATTTACAAACGTTTTTAAAAAAAAAACTGCCACAATTTACGTCGGACATGGCGTTGTCCGACGTAAATTTACGTCGGGCCTGGCAAAGACCGACGTAAATTTACGTCGGACAAGGCCACGTCCGACGTAAATTTGTGGCACGATTTTGACCCTTTTTACGTCGGTCTGAAAAGTTGCCCGACGTAAATTTACGTCGTCTTCCAGTGGCGACGTAAATTTACGACTCCCGTATTAACGTCGGACCCTTTTCCGACGTAAAATGGTCAAAATACACGACGTAAAACACCCTTTGTGTACTAGTGTGATTACAGTATATATATACAAAGAATGACCTAAAAAAACCTAGGTGGATAAGAAGGAATAAAGGCATATTCTTGTATTATGTATAACTCACATTGTCTATTCTATAAAGCAAAAAAAAAAGATTATATGCTGATGTGAGGATTATATGTTGATACACTCTATATTATGTATTGTTTTGGTTGGAATCATCATGTGCTTCCTCTATTAGCCCCCCACAAGCTGGAGGTAGGAAAATATCAACTAACTGTAGCTTGGAAAGATTGCTTTGGAAGAGTTGTGGTGGGGGTGCTTTGGTGAACACATCCACCAATTGATTGGAAGAAGGAACTAAGAGTAACTTCATAAGTCCAACTTGAGTCTTTTCACGAACGAGGTGACAATCAATATCTAGATGTTTGGTCATTTTGTGAAAAACTGGATTGGCAGCTATATGAAGGGCACTTTGGTTGTCACAGTAAAGAAGGGACTGCAATGGATAAGTAACATGAAGATCACGAAGATGACAAGTTAGCCATTATAATTCACAAGTGGTTGATGCAAAGGCCCTATATTATGCTTTTGAAGATGAACGAGAGACTATGGGCTACTTCTTTACTTTCCAAGAGATAAGAGAGTTGCCAATAAAGAAAAAATACCCAGTGATAGAATGTCTGGTATCAACACATGTGGCCCAATACACGTCACTAAAACAAAAAATTTGAGTTGTGCTATCTCTTGGGAAAAATAGCCCCTTTCTGGGGCATCCCTTTAGATAATGAAGGACCCTTAAGGTTGCATTGTAGTAAGCTTGTGTTGGAGCTGACATGAACTAACTCAATTTTTGCATAACAAAGGTAATATTAGGACAGGTGTTGTTTAAGTACAAGAGGCATCCCATTAATCTTCTATAAGGGAGTGGATCCAAAAGATGCCTAGAGGAATCAACATAAAGACGTAAAGAGCTATCCATAGGGGTAGAGCAAGGTTTACACCCAAGCAGTCCTTAATCCTTGAGTAAATCAAGGCAATACTTTCATTGACATAAGGAAATGCCTTGAGCATAATGTGCAACCTCTATACCCAAAAAATATTTCAAATTCCCTAAGTCCTTAATGTGCAAATTATTATGCAATATGAGTTTGATGCTATTTATTTCTTTAATTGAGTTGCCAGTAAGCACAATATCGTCAATGTAAATGATAAGAGTAGTAAATTCAGAACCACATGCTTTAACAAATAAATTATGGTTAACATGAGCATGTTTATATCCAGAACACAATAACAAGGTGAAAAGATTTTCATACCACTTGCGACAAGCCTGCTTTAGTCCATACAGTGATTTGCACAACTTACAAATCTAAGTGGGATTGTAACCATGAACTCTAGGTGGTAATGACATGTAGACATCCTCACATAAATCCCCATGTAGAAACATGTTGCTCATGTCAAGCTGATGTACATGCCAACGTTTAATTGATGCAATAGCAAGCACAACCCAAATCTTTGCCATCTTCACTATTGGAGATAATGTCTCGAAATAGTCAACGCCTTAGATCTGGGAAAAACCCTTGGCTACCAGACAGGCCTTGTAATGTTCCACATTACCGTTAGGAAAGCACTTAATCTTGTAGACCCATTTGCATCCAGTGGGTCTCATATAAGGTGGAGTAGTGACAACATCCAAGGTTTTATTCATAATCAGTGCCTCAATTTAAGAATCCATAGCTCTTCGCCATTGTTCATGTTTGATAGCTTCCTGGTAATTGATGGGTTCAATTTCGAATGATAGGGCCATGAGGTACTTGTGACGAGAAGGGGAAATTCGAGCGTAGGAGAGGGAAGCTTGAATCAGATGCAAGCATGTTGAGGATGATTGTGCATACCTTTGAGAGGGAAGATAATAACGATAATCGCCAAGATAAGTGGGTGGACGACTAGGTCTGGTTGAACGTTGTAAGGGTTGCTCTTCTTGTAGTGGTGATTCGGTTTGGGAAGAAGGTGAATTTGTTGAATTAGAAGGTTAAGGTGAATGTGTCAGAGGAGGAGTTTGAGTGTCTGGTGAGTCAGGAATTTCATGGTTGGGTGAAGAGTGTGAAGAGAAATTTGGTAAAAGTGATTAGGGTGTAAGATCCGTATTGGGCTCAGGATGGTGTGGATAGGCAGGATGTTTTGTATGAGGGGAAGTTCATGTATGGGCTTTGTGCTGGTTTGTGGGCTTATGGGAGATGGTTTGGAATAAGGAAATTGCATCTCATCAAATATCACATTCCTAGAAATAAATATTTGTCTAGTATTGACATCTAGGATCACATACCCCTTTATACCATTTTGAAAACCCAAGAAAGTACCTTTGCGAGATCTTACTTCAAATTTGTGATGGTGATTATCCATAGAGGCAAAACACAAACAACCAAAAACTTTAATTATGAAAAAAAAATCTGGTTTTTGGTTATAAAAGAAGCTCAAAAGGGGTTTTATTAGAAAAACAACATGTTATAAGAGAGGGAACATGATTAATTAGAAAAACAACATGTTTGATTGCATAAGACAAAAAATTATTTGGAATTTTTTATTAGAACATAGGAGCCCTAGCAACATTTAAAATATGTTGGTGTTTCCGTTCAACTCTCCCATTTTGTTAAGGGGTTTAAACACAACTTGTTTGGTGAATTATCCCCTTTGAAGAAAAAAAATCTTTTAAAAGGAATTCGGGGCCATTATTAGATTGGATACACTTGATTGAAGTTTCAAATTGATTTTCTATTAAAGCAACAAAGTTTTGTATATGGGTTTTAATTTCTACCTTTGATTTGAGCAAGACTACCCAAGTGTATATACTATAGTCATCAAGAATGGTTAAGAAATATTTGTAACCATGAATTGATGCTTAGAATAAGGTCCCCAAATATCCAATATGAATGAGATCAAGTATTTTTTGCACTAATAGAATAAGGTGATATTCTTTGTTTTGTTAAATGACACACATCACATGTTTCATCAAAATGTTTGGAAATAAAGGGATATTGATCATGTAAAATATCAAGATGATTTCTAGATAAATGTCCTAATCTAAAATGCCAAAAGTTGGAGATACAATGAAGGTTGGATGTTGGTTGTCTTTCCTTGTTAATTACCAAGTGACTTAATCCCTCCATTAGTCTAGATGAACCAATCATCTTCAACGTGCTGGCTTCCTGGATATTACAAGAATTTTCAGAAAAAGTTATGATATATTGAGAGGTGGAAATTAATTTTGAAATGGATAAAAGTTGAAAGTAAAATCAGGCACATACAAAACATTGTGCAATATGAAATTAAGGGAAAATGAATACTTCCAGCAATATGGGCTTTAACAAAGGAACCATTTGGCAAATTAATGGTCATAGGTTTAATGTTGGAACATGTGTGAAAATATTGCAAAGAACAAACAATATGGTTAGTGGCTCCAGAATCAACTATATAAGGTGCATTAAGAGATTTTATTAAGTTAAGAGAGTGTGTGGTGCAAGTAGAAAAAATGAAAGAAGTACTAAACATTGAGTCAGAAAAGAAATTTGGGCTAGATAAGGAAAGGTTAGCCCTAATAGGCCTGTCATCTGAAGTCACACCACCTACAGAACTAGGAGGTTGCTGAAGGAGGGCCATCAATTGCTGAAATTGGGCTTGAGTGATGATTGGGCCGGATTGATGTATAGGAGCTTCCTTGTGGGTTTCTTCTTCGTGCCCTAGGCTTCTGCTTCCCTCAGTGGCGACACTGTTCACAATGTCTCCAGGACTAGAGTGTTGGTTCTTGTTGTTGATACGAGCTCAACCTGGGTACTTGGGGTGACTGGGAGGATATCCATATTTCGCATAACAAACATCCATAGTGTGTTTGAAGCTTCTGCAATAGTCCCATTTAGGGGCGAAGATGCCATTCTTTTGATAGTAAGCATCAATGGTGTGTCCAAGGCGTCTGCAATGCTCACATTTCTTATCAGATGCAATGTTTTTAGGTCCTCTCGACTGCAGAAAACCATGGGCTTTAGCGGCAGTCGCGTTGATGAATGGATTTGAGTCGATGGAAGTAGACGTTGTGTGTTGTCTCTCATGTTGGATAATCATGGGGAAGACATGGTTGGCAGAGGGTAGAGGGTCGAGAAAAAGGATCTGTGACCTTACCATAGAGAAGTGTTTGTCGAGGTCCTTGAGAAATCGAATGATGAAGTCTTGTTGATGAAAGGTCTTTGCTAAGCATGAGCATAGAGTATAAAATGAAAATCGTCCAATTCTTCTCATATAGTCTTCAAATTATTGTAATAGTCAATGACACTGTTTGAGCCTTGCTTCAGGGAGTAAATTCCCCCTTGGAGTTTAGTGACATGAAACAAGTCTCCTTGAGAAAATCGTTCACGGAGATCAGCCCATATATTCGTGGCATCTTCAAAGAAAATCACGTTATGAGCAATAGAGGGTGAAATGGTGTTAAGAAGCCAAAGACATGAGGAGTGTGTTTCACCTCTCCTAGATAGGATACAAAGGATCAAAGGGCAATGGTTTGGTGATGGATCTTATGAGAAAGCTCATTTTAGTTTTTGATACAAGGGCTGATAAGTGTCTAATTAGTTTGATTTAATACTCACTTGAGACACTTATCTAGCACATTTTGTGTACATATTGATATTATTTTGATCTATATATACTTAGAATCAAAGAGGTGCTTTTGATTAATGTTAGTACAGGGAATAGGAAGCCTTTGATCCAATTTGGTGTTATTTTGTAGGTTTTGAAATCTGGAGGCAAACGGCTGAGCGCCTTGAAACGGCTGAGCGCCTTCAAGCCAGAGAGCTCAACAAATGCAGCAAAAGAGAGGCGCTCAGCCACTATAAGGCGCTGAGCGGATTTGGCCCTGGAAGAAGGAGTGCTCTCTGCCTCCTAGGCGCTGAGCGGATATGAAGCGCCCAGCCCCTTGTGCTTGCTTAACAATGAAGAATCTCTCAGGCGCTCAGCGGATTTGAATGGCTCAGCCATTCAGATTACTTCATGGTGAAGAATTCTTCAAACCGCTCAGCCGTTTCAAGGCGCTGAGCGGATTCTTCTCTTTCCTGCCTACTCTGTTTTAATTCTAGCAATTATAAAAGGGCAGGGGAGAGAGAAAAGGGAAAGGAGAGACGAAAACAAAGAGAAAAACAAGAGCGGGGAGCACAGGAGGAAGAAAGAACAGAGTGGGAACGAAGATTTGGAGGCTGGATCACTTGGGAACGAGGATCAACTCCTTTTTCTTCATCTCTTCCTTTGTAATTTCTTCTTCCACTCCTTTGATCTTGTAAATGGCCACGAGGGGTTAAATCTTTGAGGATTGGTCTAGATGTAACTACTAACTCTTCTTCTTCTTAAATATATATATGCATTTCATTTTCATTACTTGTGTTTGATTCTTCTCTTAATGCTTATATCGGCTTGATCACCCGTTGTATGATTTTTGGTTTTTGAATCCGGTTGGAAAACGTTTTTGAAAACCCGAACTGAATCTTGCACCTAAACATCTCTTGCTCTAGGAATAGACTTGATTTGTTTAGTCACCTTGTTCAAGTCATTGCTCTTAATGCAAAGTGTTAATCATAAAACATAGAGGAATCATGTTTTAGATTAATTACTTTAGGATTCAATTTTGAGGGATCTTGTTGAATTACTAAATGAACGTGGAAGTCATGAAGATGAAATCATATTTATTTTAAGGAAATTTAGGAGTTAGCAAGTGCTCTAGGGTCCAATCCTTGTTTCATATAATTGTTCTTATAACTTTTACATTACCGTTTTAATTTTGCCTCACATTAGCTCACTTCCAATCATATCAACATCTCTATATTAATCATTAGAGTAAGAATTACTAAATTCTCAAATCCCTGAGGACGATACTTAAATACTACATCGAAACTTGGTCCGCTTGCCAAGTGGAGAGATTGCGAAAATCATCATCAAGGGCCATTCAGATTTACCTAGACCTTGATTGATAGTTGTGTATATAAAGAGTAGGAGTAACTATCATAGATGAAGGGCTTTCACTAGGGTGAATATAGAAAGGGCTAGATGGATTTTGGCTGGGGTTTGTAAACTTAGGGTCAGAGGAAGCCATGAAATTTAGCCTATTGTGATACCATAAAAGGTATGCAAGGAAGAAATAAAATTGAGAACTTTCTCATATATTTCTGTGACAATGATTGCAATGTATATATATATACAAAGAATGACCTAAAAAAGACCTAGGTGAATAAGAAGGAATAAAGGCATATTCTTGTACTATGTAAAACTCACATTGTCTATTTAAAGCAAAAAAAAGAAGAAAAGATAATATGTTGATGTGAGGATTATATGTTGATGTGAGGATTATATGTTGATGTGAGGATTATATGTTGATGTGCTCTATGTATTGTTTTGACTGGAATCATCACATGCTTCCTCTATTAATTAGCACTAAGAGCAATTGGACATTATCAATGTTTTCTCTATGGAGACTTGAATGAAGAAGTATACATGTCTTTCCCTCTAGGTATTCCAACATCTTGCCTTAATAAGGTTTGCAAACTCAACAAGTCATTTTACGGTTTAAAGCAAGTTAATCGCTAATGGTACTTCAAAATATCCCAAGCTCATTTTTTCTCTTGGTTTCTCTTAGTCTACAACATATTATTTGTTATTTGTCAAGAAAGTTGGCAATTCTTTTATTGCAATTTTGATATATCTTGATGATGTTGTGTAAGCTAGAAATGATTGAAGTGTAATCAAGTTAATTGGTGAAGGTTTTCTGATTTCATAGTTTAAAATTAACGACCGAAGGCACTTGAAATATTTTTTAGGCCTTGAAATTGCTAGAAGTAAGAAAGGCATCCTTGTAAACCAAGGAAATATACTCTAGAGCTATTAATAGATTATGGTCTTCTTACAACAAAGGGTATTTCCATCCCCATGGACCCTTCAATCAAGCTCTCAACAAATGATGAAAAGTCATATCATAATGTTATTTATTATTGGCATCTAATTGGAAAATTGCTTTATTTAACCACCATAAGACCTAACATAACATTTGCTATGCAACAACTTTCTCAAATTATGCCAAAACTAATGGATTATCACGAGCGCAACTCAATATTTAAGATATTTATAGTTTGAACCCGCCAAATGATTGCTCTTTTCAATTACTTCTACTCTTAAGATATAAACCTTTGCACACTCTAATTATTCCTCCTTCCTTGATATTAGGTGATTAGTAACTAAGTATTGTGTTCCTATTTAATCACCTCTAATTTTTTGGAAATCAAAAGAAGCAATCCAATATTTCCTATTTTTCTTTAGAGGTAGAGTATAAAACATTAATTGTTCTTACTTGTGAAATACAATGGTTTTTTTTCTTTTTTTTTAGGACCTTCAAGAATTTGTTATAGTACCTACGCTAATATATTATGACAATAGATTTGTGATTCATATAGCTTATAATGCTACTTTTCATGAAAGAATTAAATATATCGACATTAATTGTTATGTAGTGTAGGAAAGATTAGAATCTAGAATGATGCGTTTATTGTCAACTCCTTATAATAGGAAGTTAACAAACATCTTTACTAAAGCTATCAAATTCAAGGAGAGATCTTAAGTGTATTTCATTTTATTTCTTTTATTCTCAATTATGAAATGTTCTTTTATTAGGCTAGCTATCATGCAGGTGCTTGTTATCTTTACTTTGATTCCTATTTCTTTGGATATTTTTTTTACAGGTTGTCAGCTTGTTTTTACTTGTTTTTTTTTTTGTATACTAGCATAGAAAACGTTGGTCCTTATCCTTGGACCTAACCTTTTATTTATATATATATATATATATATATATATATATATATATATATATATTTATTTATTTATTTATTTAAAATGTTGGTTAAGTGAAAGGCAACAAAAACATTGCGTAAAAAATCAAGAAGCTACTTTACAATGAGCCACCACATCTTAATTTCCATAATGGTCATCAAAATTCAAAATGGTGTTTGGTACAATTGATGGCAAATTTGTGCTAAAATAAATCTACATTTACAATTTGGAGCATGGAACACTTTTATTCCCAATTACAAGAAGCAAAATGATAAATTAAATATCTATCCTACAGCTGAAAACAATGTGTTTTCCTCTAACAAGTTGACCTAATAATCAATAAATCTATATGACTGACTATTTCAAGCAGAAAGAGCTGCATTGAGAAGCTCATTCCAAGTGTCAGGAAGGCCTGGAAGACACCAATGGCTACAATCTGTTGCCATAACCCCACTATATCCTTCAGGATGTGCATCTTTTCTGTACTGTGAGAGTGTGGTCACATCCAAGAAATACACTGGCTTTGTTATCTTGTTCAACACCTTCTTCACCACCACCCAAGCCATTGGTGTCCCTGCAGGATACTTCAATCCAAAGAATGGTTGTTTCTCACCCATACATGACTTTGTTGGTTGATTCCAATCTTTCCCCCTAACATCACCACACAAATGAACATAACTAACTACAAAGTTGTACAATTACATTACATCATCATAGAATATATAGATGTATATCAAGGGCATGTTTCATCATAATGAATAGCTTAAACAATTCTTTATTAAGAACTTATCACATGTGAGAATTTATTCATGGGTATATTTTGAATAAAGATTTTCATAAGTACTTTTAGAAGAATAAAATAGAAACAAAATGAGATAATTTTTTTTCATAAATTAAAACTAACTTGTGCATAAGTTAAAAAATAAAATTTTAAAGAAATTATGAGAGAACTTTTAAAAATTAGTTTATGCATATATTAATTTTAGTTTATAGATAAATTTATTTAGTTTTTTTTTTTTTTTTTTTCTCTTCTAAAAGTACTTATGAAAAAGTTTATTTAAACATGTCCAAAGGTCTATATAGGTAAACTTTTCTAAAAATACTTCTAAGAGAGAAAAATAGGAAGAAAAAATGAAATAGACTTTTTAATGAATTAAAATCAACTAATACATAGGTTAATTTGTAAAAAAAAGTCATTTCCTATTAGCTTCTTCAAAACCTTATTTTAAACTTAATTATAAACTAATTTTAACTTTTAAAAAAAATTATTTTGATTTTTCTTCTTAAAATATTTCAGGAGAAATCTATCCAAACAAATTCATTAAAGAGTTTATATTAATAGGCTTCTTTATAAGTCTTAAGACGAAACTTAAATGCAACTTTTAAGTTCTTTTAATGCAAATCAAAATTGAAGTTTACGATACAATAAAAGTTTACATTCAAGATTAATATAGACTACGATTCTATGAAGGTAAACTTAGATTCTGGTTGGATGTAAAAGTACAAAAGCACCGAAAGAATTGTATGTAACTTTTTTTTCTAAATCTTATTGAAACAAACTAAAAAATAACTTATATAAGTGAAGTTTATTATAAATTCAAATATTTTCATAAAAGCTTTGGCTAAAATATAATAGGATAAGATTGATATATCTTATTTCTATTATAATCTGATGCTTGTTGCCAACATGATATATATATATATATAGACTATCTTTTATCTTATCTTAATAGTCTTAAGGAGGTAGTTGTGTTAAGAAGCAATAAGATTGTTAAAATAAAAAAATTACACTATAAAAAATAAAATATCATAATAATTATTGATTAAAAAATTAATAATTAATATTATAATTGATTTTAAATTTTATTTTTTCTAAGAATTTTCTTTTGTCATAAATCATAATAATTTATTTTATAATTAAAAACTATGAATGTACTTTATTTTCTAAAGTGCATCCTCCCTTTTAAAAAGTTAATTCTATTAAATTATATTATACTGTATTATTATTGAATATAAATTTATAAAACATATAACAATATGTATTATATACTACATATATGAAATTTACATTCATTTTTTATTTCATATGTAATTTTAATAAAACAAAAATTTTGTTACTTGAATATAATTCATATAATATCTGATTAATGTATATTAAATACAAAACATATATAATAATATTATGTGATTTATTATCTTGATATGTATAAGACATTGAACATAATTAAAAGTTATCATATCGTTATCTTATCTTATCTTTTTTATATTATATCTTACTCTATCTTTAGCACGAAAACCCTTCATACTTAAAATGAATGAATTAGAATCCAAAACGAAGGAGAAATAGAAAAACTTACTGGTAATGCACAGGAGAAATTCCCAAAAAGAAGACCTTAGTTTTCCCTGGATTCACGTTTCGTTCAACCCACTTTGCCCATGTTGTTAGCCCTTTATAGTATGCAATAAAACGGTTCATATCTTTGTACAACTTATTATTCATCTGAACATAGTCCCACCTGTAATGAATTTTTCAGACCATCAAATTAATTAATCATATAATATTTTACACTTTCTTAAGTGCGATTAATATTGTTTTCTCTGATCAAAATTAAAAATTTATCTCCGTAATATATACTTACATTTGTTATAGATATTATTAATATATATTTAAATATATTACTGGGATAAATCATCAATTCTGATAGAAGAATAACACCGATCATTTTTTAAGAATTGGACATAATTTTTGTCTAATAAGAAAAAAAAAAGTATGTTATATGTGAGAGAATGATCGTACGGTTGTGCATTTCCGGTGTGGGTCCACCAGTGCCACGTGTTAAAGATCAGAACGTCCATCCCATTCCAAGAGTCACCGTTCTTGATAGAGTCGAGCTTCAAAACTCGTCCAACTTTCTCACGTTCAAGATCCACCAAGTATGCTGTACGGTACAAATATATCTCAAGCCCATAATCCTGAGAAAAAAACAGTGTATTTTTAATGTAACATTTTTTATTATTAAAAAATTAATTTTAATTTAGCAAAACCTCCTTTATAAGTACACATATATATGATTGAAGAGGATATATAGCCTTTGGAATTCGTCCTTAATTATGGTATCTTACTTTACCATTAGTGAGAATACTAATCTTCTATTTTATTTTTTTTTTTTAAGAAAAAATAAGAGAATATAAAAGGAAAAATGTGGCCATTTTTTATCACCAAAATGTGGTCCAATTTCTAACACCGCAGTTTACTAGATTTGTGGAGTAACGTAAAAGTAGAAGCAGAGAACCTGTGTAAACCACAAGTGGTCCATTCTCTAAGTAATAGAGACCTAAATTAATAATTTTATATATATCCCAAAATTCCTAAGAATAGGGCCACTCTAGTATGATAAAGTATTTTTTTAGTTTATTAATAATTGAGAAAATAATTTTGTATTATTAATATAAAATTTATATTTTTTTTTCGTCCCTAGAGTATTCACTGTCGATAGTAGTGACTAATTTCTTCACTACGTTGGAGGCACCTCAAAAGGTAGGATAGCTGGTCCCAAAATTTAACACGACTACATATATAAGGTAAGATTCAAACCCCTGACATTGCTTAAGAGTGGATCAATCCCTACCGCTGAACTACACGCTTGAGATTTTTTATATAAAATTTATACTATGAGCCAAATAAAAATTATTATGCCTCATTTATTTTAGCATATATAATTAAAATTAAAAAAGTGAACATGCCAGGTAGATTTTTTTTTTCTTTTCTGATTCGAGTTTTTTTTTAATTTCTTTTGAACCCACATGCAATTATGAATAATTATATCTGTTGTAAGATTATATAAATAGCATTATGGAAGCTTATATCATAAACAAACATAATGGAACATGTAATAAGATTTTCAGGTGGAAGGAAGGAGAGGAGAGGGTGTAAAAGGCAAATATGAAATTATCATCATTCATTTTTCTGCAATCATGGAAAGAAAAACGGTTTTGTTGGGTAATACTTCAATCCGGGATGGATGTGAATTAACACACACTGAATCCGAGGGAAAATCAGATCTCCAAACACCAATCATTGCTAATTGAAACATTTGTTTCTATATAAAGCAACTGGTTTGATAGTCTTCATGGATGTAACAAACATTGTGGTTTTCTAGGCAAAAAGAATGAGCAAAGGGGAAAAAAAGAAAAAGAAAAAAAGAAGAAACTGTTGGTAGTTTTGAAAATTGAGCAAGATTTTTTTTTTTTTTTTTTTTTTTTTACCCTTTTTCCACCAAACGAAATGAACCTGTGGCAAATGAAAAAGTAGTTATGAAATTAAATTCCAGAAATAAACATTAGACTTTTTCACTTTCTGGTTCTTTTGTGTGCAGAATTGTTTGAATTTGGCAGAGAGGGTAAAAGAACTGTTTTGAGTAAATAATATTAGGACACAGATATTTATTATCTCTTAGAAATGTCCCCAGCAAAAAGCGAAGCCTCCCACCAATCACATCCCAACTTTATTGCTTCACTGCCACACAGTACCCAAAAATATGTGCACATGCACACCACACCTATTTCTGAGCTCATGTACCAAGATATAGATCAGATTAGAGTATCTGAATTTGAGTTCAAACAAGTTTTCAACTTGGACTCAAAAACTTTAAAGCAAGAGAAGATAGTGACACAACTTCCATCAACAAATTTGAATTCTTATGACACCTCACACATTTTTCTCAATTAACTGAAGTAGCCCTATGATAATAAACTTGCCATCAAATTACAAATTATTATTTATGACAAGTTTATTAAATTTTATAATAGTTAAACAGTGTAAAAAAAAACTAAATTTAAAAAATAAAGTAATGCACAAGAATGAAGGAACCAACCTCAAATGTGACTGAGGAGAGAGCATCCCTCTGTCTGAATGTGCTCCTAGACTTTGGCACCCAAGCATGAATCATACATGCCAATGAATTAAACTGGTTCAAGCTCAATGAGTCACCCACAAACATAATCTTCTTCCCTCTATATCTCTCCAAGAAGTTCAATCCATTGAATCTACACAAGAATTAACAATCCCACTTAGCCTAGAAACACAACATACTAAAAAATGTAGAAATAAAACACTTGTAAGATAATATAAAAATTCATAATGAGAAGTACCTTGGCATGGGACAAGAAAATGGCATCCACCTATAGTTTTGATACATTTTATCTGGTCGACCATGTTTTTGGCAATTGAACTGTGGATCTATGAAGGGACAAGTAGAAGGGTCATAGAGAGGGTAGGAAGCATCATAGACCCATTTTCCACGGAAAAAGTTGCATGTTCCTTTGAGGTTCTGTGTTGCACCAAAATCCTCTGCTTTGGTTGAGAGGCAGAGCAGAAACAGAGTGAAGAAGAGAGAGTGTAGCAATGGCGAACCCATTTTCTCGGGTTCCGATCCCTCCCCGTGATATTTTGAAGGCTTTCCCCCAAATCAAGGCCTATATAAAGGGTCTGTGACTGTGTCAGCATGAGAGAGAAAGCGTTCCAACAATCCACATGGAATGTGAAAACAGAACACAACTTGTGTTGTTTCCTCGTTTCTTGGTGTTTTTTAGTGTTTTTTTTTTTTTAATTTTTTTTTTTACTTTCATGATGTGGTGAAAGTTTGAATGGGTTGATTCTTTTAACAGTGGGGTTGGATGCAATTCTTGCTTTAAAAATTGTTGGAATGATGATGATTGTCGTTCATAAAATAATGGCAACTCTTTGCCCACCAAGAAAGACACAATTGAAAATGTCTTGTTATGGATTTTCTCTTTCCTTTTTCTTTTTGCCGCAGGCGTCTAATAAATATAATAGGGAAATGAAAGATGTTAAGGACACATTTTTCTATGATATATTTTAAATATAAGTAAATAAATAAATAAAAGAGAGTATAGATCAAATTATTATTAGTGTAAATGATATTAAATTTAATTTCTTTAATTAAGATTTTGAATTAAATATTGTAGATGAAAACTATGTAGTTGAAATAAAAGATCTTATTAAAAATGATTAAAAGTATCAAAAATTATATAAATCTTTAGTTACATTCTTGATAAATTATTACTCCCTCCTATTTATAACTTTTTATATTTCAGATTTTCTCTTTTATCTATTTTTTTTATGTTATACAGATGAAGTAATGTTAATTAATTTTACATATACTTTTCTATTTAATCATCGTCATTTTTATTTCATAATTGTTCTGATTAAAGATATTAAATAAAAGTATTATAGATTTAATATATTAAAATTAGAGATATAAAAAAATTTATACGTAAAATATTGTTGGGCCGAGGGAGTACATGATTTTGAGACTACTTTGGTAATTGAGATTTATTGATTTTCTCTTACAAATTAAAAATTTTCACCAAATATTATGTAAAAATTTCGTAAACACTTTGCGATTTCAGACAATGTAATAATTTATTCATGGATGTGTGTGTGTTTGGAAGAGGTATATCTAGATGTTTTGATATGAAAAATGGTTGATAGACACTCGTTACAAGACAAAAACACTTCTCTAACACCTTTTAAAAGTGTTTTTATTTTTATTTTTTAATAAGTTGATAAAATGAAATAGTTGTTTAACTAAAATATTTTAGTCATGTGAATGGGTGTCCTATGAGTGTATCTAAACAATTGAGTGTCCAAAAAATTTAATCCTTATTTAAAGCACCACATAATCATCTCTCGATTTGACATTATATTAAATTATTATTTTTTTTATATAAGTGCATTTTATAAATCTTTTCAAAATTAAAGAAGTCAAAATAATATTGTTCTATAGAAATGACAAAAAGAAAAAAAAAATATATTAATCATGGAATAACATTTTTACCCTAGACTGGTTGTTGACCTTTTTTGTGTGTAAAGTGTATACCTGTATGGTACTATAAACAATATGAATCTTTAGGTCTACCCTACCTCAGTTGTGATTCATGAATAATCTCTGCCATGCTGTGAAGATCTCACAAACATCATTTTTGATCTTTTGGATAATATAAACTGAGCATACCTTTGTTGACTCTATGTGAATGATTCCTTCACTATCATGTGCATGCATGCTATGCTTTTAGTGTACAAAAACAATGCTACTTTCTATTTTCATGTGCACTGTATAGGATATATATGTACATACCTGGCCTTCCATTTAGAAACTATTGTTAAAATGTTAAATATTATAAAACAAGACCAATTTCTTTTTTTGTGAAATTTTTCTATGGAGCATAAAATTTGGATGAGTTTTGGTTCTAGTAAATGCTGGGGGATATCAAGAATGAATTCACATATATATATATATAGTTCTCTTGATTGAAAACTAGAGAAAAATATATTTATTAATATTGAATATTTGAGAACTTTCATCCCCTGAAAATGTTTGGCATTAAGAGATGTTTGGCATTGTCACACAAATAAAAGAAAATCTTGAATCACACATATCTCATCTTTACACTAATTAAAATAAGACATGATAGTTTTATAAGGTCCATAGGTATGTATCCTTCCTTTTGTAACTTGGCTCCATTCTCTTTTGTTTTAATTTGTATATTGAGTAATTTTACTAACAGAAAGTTGAAAAGGTAAGTGGAAGTTAATTAAAAACTGAAAAGTAATAAGTTAACTGACTAAATTGGACATATGTAATAAAACTAATTATTGAAATAAGTGATAAATGTAAAATAATATAAAAGGATAAAATTAATTATTTTTCCATAACTTGAAATTTGATTACAAAGTATTTTTAAAAATTATAATTCTTTTATGTTTTAATTTATTTCAAATCATTTACTATCTTAAAAAGTATGATAAATTTAATTTTTCATATATAAACATTTTTAATAAATGAAATAAGATAAAATAATGAACTTATATTATTATTTTGAGACCTTTATATTATAGAGAATAGGATTTGATAATGTTGTTAGATCCTTCTCAAGATAATATTGATTTGTTGCTTTCAGAAGTAATGAATGTTCGGACATTTATTATATATTTATATATTTTACTTTTTTGTAAAGTGTTTCTTTCTTTCGAAAAAAAAAAGGTTAAAATTGATTTTGTATTTTTACAAAAATAAAATTTTAAATATTTCTTTGAAATTTTTTTTAAAGAGATAAAAGTATTAGGTTACGAAAACAAAAGAATAAATGAGCAAATTTTTTATACTTGTAAGAGTTATTTTAAACTATTTAAAATATATAAATCTTAATTAATTTAATTTTTACACCTTTTAATTTTACTTTATATCAGTAAAAAAATTACAATAACCACATTAAAATTCAAATATAAAATATTGTATACATTATTTAACCCTCACCACAAAACCAATCCTAATTTTCTAATAATTCACCTTTAGCTTTATGTAGACACCCTTATCCTACATTACACTACAACAAAATTTGTTATTAATAATAATTGTTTAATGGTAATAATTTAATTACTGCTATTTAATTATATAATAAAAATATTAATGACTAATATATAATAGTCACTAAAAATTTATTTATATTACACTAAAGTTTACTATTAGCGACAATTATTTATTGAAAAAAACTAGTCTCATATCGATTATAGATAAGATAATTAAATAGTATATAAGTGAGTAATAACTATCACCTTATAAGTTGATTTATAGGGTTGAGTTAGACTCTTAATTCACTATAATAAATTAGTATCAAATCACCCACTATTACCAAGTTCAATAGTGCTATAAAACAATTAAAGAGAAACTTTCACATTATAAATCTCACATCTCTTAAGAGATAAGACAATTAAAAAAATAAATTAAAAAATATAAATAGAAGACAACCCTCATCTTATAAATTTCACATCGACTAGAGATAAAAAAAAGTATATAAGTTATAAATTTAGAAAAGAAAATTATAGGAACAAATTATTTAAAGTTTTACTAGCAAAAGATAAAAGTCACTAAATGAATGAAAATGAGACAATTGAAAAAATAACTTTTAATAGCCTTTAAAATGGCTACTAGAATTGCCACTAAAAAAATAAGTTTTCTCGACAATTTAATAGGTATTTACCAGCATTTTATATAAATGTCGATAATAGTATTATCCACACTGAATACACCAGCCATTATTTAAATGCTGGTAAAAAAAATAATAATCATTTATATAACTGCTAAAGAATAAATTAATCGCCACAAAAACCTAATTTTGGTGTAATGTTAATACAATTCTTATTCTCAATTTGCAGTATCATATTATTTAGCTCTATATAATATATATCTGAATTAAAGTCATGTTCCCTTGGACTTAATTATAAATTGATTAATTAAGGAACATATGGTATGAAAAGGTGTTTGATGGAATGTGATCTGTCTTCTTCTTCGTTTCCTTATTATGACGTCCCTTTCTCCATTAAAAGCTTTGCTATGAACTTCCAATAATAAAAATGGTCACGTGCATGAAAATTTTGATGATTAACTAAAAATGAAAAAGAAATAGAATAATCATACTAGCATGGAGGACTCAGAAACGTGAATTAATGCAAGTGGGCACTGACCCTCTTGTCTACTTCTTAACCCAATCCTCAAACCAGTTCATGTTAAGCTGGATTCAACAATCACTCAATTAGTCAACATAATTTATCAGTGTGACTCAACATTAACGAATCACTCAATTAGTCAACATAATTTATCAGTGTGACTCAACATTAACGATTAAAGATTAATGAAGAGAATTATAATAATATCGGTGTAATTTTTACTAAGTATTACACTGTTCAATAATTTTGTATTAAATGTAAATTTTGTAAATCTAACCGTTAGATTAAAAGTTCATATCACTATATATATATATGCTTATATCAAATTTTGTTAAAATTGAACAACAATTTAAAAGTAATCAAAGTATTCATATTTTAGTATATTTTAAAATGTATATATTACGTCAATTTTGTTTTATAAAAATAAAGTATCAAATTATCTTGGATTAATATAAAATTTTGTATATATGATCTAAGAGTAAAAAACTTTCAATCTAACGGTTGAATTTACAAAATTCACATTTAATATAAAATCATTAAACAGTGTAATACTTAGTAAAAGTTATATCAATGTTATTATAACCCTCCTCAAGATTATATATGTTCATCGAACATAATTTTTAATGTTAAAATAAATTTTAATACAAACAAAAATTGATCTTCAAGACATCAAATGGACTCTCATATTAAAAAAAACATAATAATAATCTTACAATACTAAGCTAATAGACTTGATTTCAACAACTAGTGCACTACCGTACCCATCAAACCTAGAGAAAATAAAACAAAAGATAAAATATCTACAAGTCAAATTGTGAGTTATCATGAGTGTGTGTAAAACATGTTTTTTTTTCTTCTTTCTATAAATATCGAATTGTTCCTGTGTTAGGATTTACACTCCAATTATCCTTGTTGTAGCGGGTCGGGTCCGGGGTCTAGGTCTTCTCGTCCTTCTCCGAGTAGAACGAAGTGAGGGGGGTGCCTGCAAAGACACTCTAACGCTCAAGTAAGTGCTCGACGTATTAAATCCGGTAGTTGAAAAGTTAGTTACGTACCTCGCTGGGGTCCTAATTCTAGTGATTCTTATTGGGTCGCGATTAAGGACTGAGCCCCGGGAAATTAGGGGGCTAATCCGGTGCATTACATAAATTAACCTCTCCATAATTATCCTGGCGTAAATTCGTGACTTGGCTGAGCACATCGACACGTTCCGTTCAGATTATGAGTGGTCAGTGGGCTCGGGTATTCGACCTGGTCGTCCACGGACTCGGGTATTCGGCCTAGTCGGCCACGAACTCGGGTATTCGGCCTAGTCGGCCGCGAACTCGGGTATTCGGCCTAGTCGGCCGCAAACTCGGGTATTCGGCCTAGTCAGCTATCATACGGTATACAACCCCCGCAGCGTCGAGGATGGGAAAGACAAAGACGTTTTAATTGTATAGGGTTGTGGTTCTCAGCGTGGAATGGCAGATGTTGCTTCCGACCGCTAGTAGTAGTGTGCATGTTCCTAGTGTAGTAAGCTTTGCTAACCTCGGTGGTCGTGGCCGGTTCGAATTTCCCTGTGCCAAACGTCCTCCCTAATTGCTAAGCATGTTATGATGAGGTCAGCTGTCTTCGAGGAGAGGTTGTAGGGGCGACTTAAGGAGGCTAAGGCGACGTTGAAGGAGGCATTGACCGCCAATGCAAAGGTCACCGAGTCGGTCGAAGAACTGAAGAGGGCAGCTGACGCCCATAGGAGAGAGGCCGACGACTTGAAGTTGACGGTCCAGAAAATGAAAGCCGAGGCCACCGCTGTAGCTGCCGAGATTGCTCGGCTAAATGAGGCCGCTACCAAGTTCAAAGCCGAGGCCACCGAGAAAATTCTCGACCAGCACGATGCTGGCTTCCAACATGCTATGCGACATGCCTTCTACTTTTGTGAGGTCCCGGCTAACTTCAATTTTGATGTTAGTCGGGATTTCTACGGTGGAAAGTTCATAAGTTACGCCGAGTTCCCTCAGGGAGCCCAGCTTGACGAAGAGGCCCCACCGACAAGGGAGGAGGAGTCGATCATTGATGTGGTCGGCGATGGGAATCCGGAGGACTTGGCTGCGGTGTAAGAGGTTGACTCTGGTGGTAGTAGGTTAGGGTTAGGATGTTTTGCTTGCTTGTAATCAGGCCATTAGTGTCTTTTGTGATCGGCCATTGGCGTCGTGGACAAAGATGATTTTTTGTGTAAGTAGCCGTACTGATCGGCCATACTTTAATGAAATATTTTACTTTCCAATTTTTTGCCATATTCATTAACGCCTAGTAATATAAACACAACCGAATGGTATGCTCGGCCGAAGGGGGGTTAAATTCATGTTTGTCGCGAATTAATGCTTGGTGTGAGTTCGGTTCAGGAGTGCTCCGCCTAGGCGTGCTCTGCCTCAAAATGCTGGAGTACGTGAGAGTGCTCGGCTTGAGAGTGTTCGGCCGAAGCGTGCTCGGCCTCGGCCTCGGAGTCGGATCATGCGATTTGATACGCGGAAGTGTATTTGATCCGCGAGAGTGCTCGTCTTGAGAGTGTTCGACCGAAGCGTGCTCGGCCTCGGAGTCGGATCATGCGATTTGATACGCGGGTGTATTTGATCCGCGAGAGTGCTCGGCTTGAGCGTGTTCGGCCGAAGCGTGCTCGGCCTCAGAGTCGGATCATGCGATTTGATATGCGATGTATTTGATCCGCGAGAGTGCTCAGCTTGAGAGTGTTCAGCCGAAGCGTGCTCGGCCCCAGATGGTGGCTGACTAGGCCGAATACCCGAGTTCGCAGACCACTAGGCCGAATACCCGAGTTCGTGGCCGACTAGGCCGAATACCCGAGTCCGTGGATGACCAGGTCGAATACCCGAGCCCACCGACCACTCACAATCTTGTATACCGTATGGTGGCTGACTAGGCCGAATACCCGAGTTCGCGGTCGACTAGGCGGAATACCTGAGTTCGTGGCCGACTAGGCCAAATACCCGAGTTCGTGGCCGACTAGGCCGAATACTCGAGTCCGTGGACGACCAGGTCGAATACCCGAGCCCACCGACCACTCACAATCTGAACGGAACGTGTCGGTGTGCTCGGCCAAGTCACGGATTTACGCCAGGATAATTATGGAGAGGTTAATTTATGTAATGCACCGGATTAGCCCCCTAATTTCCCGGGGCCCAGTCCTTAATCGCGGCCCAATAAGAATCACTAGAAATAGGACCCCAGCGAGGTACGTAACTAACTTTTCAACTACTGGATTTAATACGCCGAGCACTTACTTGAGCGTTGGAGTGTCTTTGCAGGCACCCCCCCTCACTTCGGACTACTCGGAGAAGGACGAGAAGACCTAGACCCTGGACCCGGCCCGCTACAACAAGGATAATTGGAGTGTATATCCTAACACAGGTTTAATCCGCGAGAGTGCTCGGCTTGAGCGTGTTCGGCCTAAGCGTGGTCAGCCCCGGAATGTTGGGTCACGCGATTTGATACGCGGTGTATTTAATCTGCGAGAGTGCTCGGCTTGAGCGTGTTCGGCCTAAGCATGGTCGGCCCTAGAATGTTGGGTCACGCGATTTGATGCGCGAAGTGTGTTGGAGCACGCGAGAGTGCTCGGCTTGAGAGTGTTCGGCCGAAACGTGCTCAGCCTCGGAGTCGGATCATACGATTTGATACGCGAAGTGTATTTGATCCACGAGAGTGCTCGTCTTGAGAGTGTTCGACCAAGCGTGCTCGGCCTCGGAGTCGGATCATGCGATTTGATACGCGGATGTATTTGATCCGCGAGAGTGCTCGGCTTGAGCGTGTTCGGCCGAAGCGTGCTCGGCCTCGGAGTCGGATCATGCAATTTGATATGCGATGTATTTGATATGCGAGAGTGCTCGGCTTGAGCATGTTCGGCGTAAGCGTGGTCGGCCCCGGAATGTTGGGTCACGCGATTTGATACGCGGTGTAATTAATACGCGAGAGTGCTCGGCTTGAGCGTGTTCGGCCTAAGCGTGGTCGGCCCCAAAATGTTGGGTCACGCGATTTGATGTGCGAAGTGTGTTGGAGCACGCGAGAGTGCTCGACTTGAGAGTGTTCGGTCGAAACGTGCTCGGCCTCAGAGACGGATCATGCGATTTGATACGTGATTTATTTGATCTGCGAGAGTGCTCGGCCTGAGCGTGTTCGGCCGAAGCGTGCTCAGCCTCGGAGTCAGATCATGCAATTTGATATGCGATATATTTTATCCGCGAGAGTGCTCGGCTTGGGTACATCCTTAGCCGAGGAGGGTACTCGGGAGGGAAACCTGTCGGGCTTGAATGTACGTTTTGAGTGATCGGCCGAGGATTGTTCGGCGTCGGCGCATGTTCGTGCGTAGTGCTTGGCCTAGGTACATCCTTAGCTGAGGAGGGTGCTCGGGAGGGAAACCTGTCGGGCTCGAGCGCACTTTTTGAGTGATTGGCCGAGTATTGCTCGACATCAGCATATGTGCGTAATGCTCGGCCTAGGTACATCCTTAGCCGAGGAGGGTACTCGGGAGGGAAACTTGTCGGGCTCGACCGCACTTTTTGAGTGATCGACCGAGGATTGCTTGGCGTCGCCGTATGTGCGTAATGCTCGGCCTAGGTACATCCTTAGCCGAGGAGGGTACTCGGGAGGGAAACCTGTCTAGCTCGAGCGCACTTTTTGAGTGATCGGTCGAGGATTGCTTGGCGTCGACGTGTGCGTTATTTGAGATTGGACCTGCATGAGCGCGACCTAAACATATATATATATATATATATATATATATTAAAATAAGGAACGACATGACAAATATTTAAAAATGTCTTGTATACATTGTGTAGTGTGGTCCTCTCGGGGGACGAGCATTTGAGGGCTCGACATTCGCCTTTCTCATCGGGTCTCGACCCGGTTGTTTTCGTCCATATCCCTCCTCGGCTTTGGCTTGATTTCTAGTCTCCGCCAATTCTTCCATTTGCATGTACTTCTCGGCTCGGCGTCGGAGATCGTTCATATCACCGGGCGGTTTCTTACACAAGTTATTCACAAATGGCCCCGGCCTGAGGGCAGTGCTCAGCCGATCCATTGCCACGGCTGGGTTAAGGTCACCGATCTCCATGGCGATCTTGTTGAATCGGTCCATGAAGCTTCTCAAACTTTCCTTCTTCTCCTGACGAACCCCCGCCAATGCTAGTGAGGTCGTCCTGTACGGTTTGCTCGTCGCGAATTGAAGAGCGAATTGGGACGACAGCTCGCTAAACGAGTCAATGGAAGCTCTCGGCAATCGCGTGAACCAACTCAGAGCCCTCCCTTTCAACGATGTGGGGAATATCTGGCACAAGGCCGAGTCATCTTGAGTACAGAGGGTCGCTTGTGTCAGGAAAACGTTCAAGTGCTCCTCGGGGTCGGTGGACCCGTCATAGTTCTCGATCGGCATGCTCTTCCAATGGTCTAACAGGGTTGCCTCCATTATCCTTCGGGAGAAGGGGTGTCTCAACCAGTGGGTGGTGGTGTCGATCTTGCCACCAATCAAAGAAGTAACCGGTGTTCGGGTTACATGGTCGGTGGGGGCATGATAGGCCGACTCCTCTAGGAGTGTGGGAGTTGACGGCACGTAGGTTTGGTTCAGACTTCGGAGCTCGGCGTTTTGTCGGCGCAGTTTGGCCAACTCCCTGGCATCAGCTTCTCTCTGTCTTCGGAAGGCTGCCATTTCCTCGCGCAATGAGCGCAAGTCATCGTGGAGGCGGGCTGGGCTCCGTCGGCGTTCTGCCGGACCTCTTGTATCACAGGCTCCGGTTGTGTCTGAGGCATTCCGTATGGGTATCGTTATTGGCCAGTCATGACGGGATTGTTCTCGGGATTGGGGTTCGGTTGAGTCGAAGTCGATGGTCCTTTGCGTGTTACTAACATATCTTGGTCTCAGTTATAGAGTTAAAAGGGGCTGAAAACGTCTTTTCGGCCCCACGGTGGGCGCCAAATGTTCCTGTGTTAGGATATACACTCCAATTATCCTTGTTGTAGCGGGTCGGGTCCGGGGTCTAGGTCTTCTCGTCCTTCTCCGAGTAGTCCGAAGTGAGGGGGGTGCCTGCAAAGACACTCCAACGCTCAAGTAAGTGCTCGGCGTATTAAATCCGGTAGTTGAAAAGTTAGTTACGTACCTCGCTAGGGTCCTATTTCTAGTGATTCTTATTGGGCCGCGATTAAGGACTGGGCCTCGGGAAATTAGGGGGCTAATCCGGTGCATTACATAAATTAACCTCTCCATAATTATCCTGGCGTAAATCCGTGACTTGGCCGAGCACACCGACACGTTTCGTTCAGATTGTGAGTGGTCGGTGGGCTCGGGTATTCGACCTGGTCGTCCACGGACTCGAGTATTCAGCCTAGTTTGCCACGAACTCGGGTATTTGGCCTAGTCGGCCACGAACTCAGGTATTCGGCCTAGTCGACTGCGCGAACTCGGGTATTCGGCCTAGTCAGCCACCATACGGTATACGAATTAAACAGAAGCCAACCATTTTATATAAATAAATCGGTCCAAATTCATGTATATTATTAGTTTTCTTTTTTTTAAAGTGTTTTTGAAAATTTTTATTACAATATATTCATGTATGCTTAGATTTTTGAAAGAATTAGTTAATCAAAACTAAATCACTTTATGAAAGTAATTATATATAATTAATTATACCATCATAAAAGTGGTTTGATTTGGATTAATTTAATTTAATTTAATTCAGTTCCACCACACTTTGGTTCATTTTGGACTTTTTGAACAAATAGTTTTTATCATATATATTTCGCTTTCTTATAGCTTACTATCATCCTATTTTATTTTATTTTTTTTATCTCTCTATATTCTCTACTGAATTATGATATATCAGAATTCAGATCTATCATTTATCTCTTTCTTATTATTTTTTTTTTCTCTCTCTCTGTTCCTATTCTCTATGTTTCAATCCACCACGAAAAAGTTAAAGTTGATATTTTTCTTTTTTTGCATGCACATTCCTATCATTTTCCGCATGTTACTTGCAAGAGGATATGAATAAAAAATCTTAGATGATATTTATTAGATTGTTCTTATAATCACATGTGCGAAAAAAGAAAAGGTTCGGAGAAAGAAGTGAACCACAGTGTATTACACTTTCGTGATCAAAAGATGGATTCAAGTTCGAAACAATGTTTTGGACAAATTTTTAATTGAGATGATACCTTTTTTTTAAATAAAAAAAAAAAAGAAGAAGAAGAAGAAGAAGAATTTTAAATTTATTTTAAAATTGAAATTAAAAGTTTTTAAAGTTGAAGTTATTTTAAATTAAAAATTTTCCACATGTTTAAGTACCCGATCTTACATTTAAAAATAATACTTCATTCAATCTTTTATAAAGAAACAAATGATGCATGTCTTTCTTTTTTAGTTCTAATTATAAGAAATAAAAAATTATTTTAAGATGTTTTAATTATTAATTTTATTTATACTCTCATAAAAGTGGATATATTTATTGATGAAAAAAATTATCTCTTAAATTAGATACAGTGCTATTAAATATAATTACTATTTAAACCATTCAATTCAAATAAATATTTGAAAATAACTTTTATTTTAGTGATATTATTAGTAAAAAATTAACTATCTTAATTATTAATGACACTATCAATCAACCTTATGGTTTTTAATTGAATTACAATATAAAATATGGCATTACCGTGTGTATTACGTTGAAATGAAGTGTATCAAATAATTTCAATTTAAAAAAAATTGCAATCTTAATATATATATTAAGAATTTTTTATTTGATAATTAAATCGTTAAAATTTAATATAAAATATAAATTATTAAATAAAATAAATATAATTATACTTACTCTTCACACCTAAAGAAAAAGTACTAATACTTCACACACATATTAGTTCTTGGATAACAACTACTACTTCAACCATTAATAGTTATCATTATACAACCTTTTCATAAATATAATTTCTAAAACCTATTACATATATCACATGGCATGAGGGTGATAAGTACATCAATTCATTTACAATTTTATTCTGAAACAACATAGCTATCAAATTCTAATTTCAATACATGATAGAAATTTTAAATAAAATAAAGCCTTTCAATTAATGACAAGTACAATGCCCATCATCAATTTAATTAATTAATTTCCAAAATTTTGTTAAAATCAAATGATACTACATAGCAAATATCATCATTTCATATAAATTCTTCTTAACTAACATAGTGCAGTATAGTTGCAAATAACTATACTCCTTAAATATGAAGTTAGGAAATCGTTCTATAAATTTGTGTAAATGGAAGAATTTATGAAAGAAGTCAATCTTTTAAATCAGTCTCTATATTTCGAGAAATTAGTTTATTACTCTGCATAGAAATGTATTCTGGGGAAAAATTATCATTAATTTGGTTTTTTTTTTCATGAGTGCAGATATTTATGTCAATATATATTAGGTTTGTACATTTTGTATTTGATCTTACAAAATGTAGGTATCGTTCTCCATGTGATACCTTCCTTTTCTTCAGTCCCACTCCCACATAACTATAAAACAAAGCATAAATGAAAATTCAAGTTGAAGACAGGAAGACATACCATTCCAAACTTATGTGGAGCATATCGGAAGGTAGAGAGAAAGTGACAAAAGATTTTACCTATATATATATATTATCAGAAAATGTTAATAATTAGGGAATTATATTATTAATTTGACTTATATAATTATATTGAAACCAATATATTTTATTTGAATTATTTTTTTTATCTACAAGAATTATTAATTAAATTTTAATTTTAATAATTTACGTATAATTAGTTAATTGAAGTATTGTGTGGAGGCTTTCACACATACACATATTTCCATGTTAATAAGATATTTCCATCTTGAACTTAAATCCTTAAGATTTTATTTTTGGATATTACCTAAAAAACCTCTTAATAATGGAAATTTTGTGTGTTTATAAACTCATAAACATCCTCTTATTTTAATGATATGAGACTTTAATTATATTTCAACAATCTTTCCTTCAAATTAATATAAGACTGTGGTTTAACCTCTCCTTTATAAGGGAACCTCAAACAAAAAGATCATGGTTTAATCCTTTTTTTTAAAGGGAAGTCATTAGTTAACGAGTATATTCGATTATGGCCTATAGAGTCCAATCATTCTCTAAATACTTGCATCGCTATTCCACTATTAGGAAGACTTTCTATACAAGAAAGTTCTCTACCTAGATTCATTTGCCAACTCCATCACATACTTGCTAAGTCGATCACGTGGTCGACCATCGTCATCTCTGATATCACTTGTTGGGTATTGAAAGCTCCTATACACATGTTTCTCTACATTGATAAGATATTATCTACTTTGAGCTTATATATTCATGACTTTTGATTATCACCCAAAAAGTCTCTTATTGATGAAAATATTATGTATGTAAATAATCTTATATTCATCCTCTTGTTTAAACAATGCAAGACTACTTTAATTATGTCAATATGTGTATGTGAAAACTGATCAGTACATAAATATGCATAGAATATCAATTTATACTTTTCATAAAAGTATTAATTTTTTTAATAGAAGTGTTAAAACTAATGATCCTTAGAAATAGGAAACTAATTTCACAAAATATCATCGTGAGAAAAAATTAATATTACAATTAAATGAGCCATTACGTACGTCTACCTTTTAGTGTGAAACTTGAATAACACATCCAGAGATTACTAAAATAAAAATTATATTTCTAAATAATGTATTTTATGTATGTGTGATTAAATTTAATTTTGATTATACTTAAAAGAATTTGTTCCTGTTTGAAAAAACTAGTCATTTTCTTCAATATAAACTTCACTTTGAGGTTGCTTTTGAGGAGTCTTCATCCTCACAACTCGATCGAAGGCAGATAAAAGGAGGTACATGTAAAAGGTATTCAACGTTCAAGTCAAGTATCGACTTTAGAGCATTAATTGTGTAATAAATGCTGGTACAGTAAATTTTATCATTTATCTTGATTGGACTTGGATTTTCTTAATGTGCCTGATTTCTTGGACTTTACCTTCTTTTGTAAATAATATTATATATTATATATGACGTGTTACCTTCTTGAAGATATGCCTGGTCTTTGATTTACATACATGAGCCTTTGGTATTCCAAGACCTTTCTGGCATAGAACTCAAATATTCATCAACATAAATGGAGTTTATTAGTGAGTATGTCAAGTGCTGAATAGAAAAATAATATATATATATATATAATGAGAAGTTGAAGAAAGAAAAAAATGGAAGTGTCTTAGCTTCTAGCTAGGAGCCTTCATATGTCAAACTAATTTAAGAGCTGCTGTATACAATAATGCAACGTGGTGTAGGGTCGGTGGGTCTTAATTTGCAGCACGAGAATATGATTTGAGTAATTAGTACTTACTTGTCTTCTAGCATCAACGAATAACATCACTAAAAGTCCTTATACACGACTCACTTTCAGCCTAATAAAGGCCATGTTTGATGCATGTTAAAGTTTCTATCAGGGTTCTATTCCCACATTCATATACCCCATTATCCACGTAAAACCTAAAAACTCAAACAATTTGTCAATAATATCTTATCACTAACTTTAAATATATCTATATACCTAATCTAAATCATGGATGCATGTATATATGGAGCACACCACAACCACGACCTATCACCATCACACCGATAACAATAAAATAATAATAATTGAAAAGTGTTCGTAATACATTTTTTTTAATACACTATCTCTTACTCAATTTTTATAATGATATCATATTTGAAAATTCTCTCAAAATGAATGATTGTTCTCAATTTTTTTTATATGTAATATTAATTATATTTTTCTAATTACTTTTTTTATGTTGGATGTTATTCACATAATAACATAAAAAGTGGTACAATGACATACTTGTAAATATCAAAATATTTTATGACAGATGTTGACTTATCTATTATAAAATATTCTTTCTATGACGGATAAATTAACACTTATCATAAACTGTGATGGTTAGTTTTGGATTTCAATTATTCTATGACAGATGTTGATTTATCTTTTATAAAAAGAAATATTTTATGGTGGATAATTAAATTTTAACCTATCATAAAATGTCTTGTTATTACTTGGGGTGAGAGTGCAAACCTAATTCCTACTTCACTATTTCATCTTCTTCTCCATTGGTAACGTAGGCAATTTTTGGCAACTCCTTCGTGCATGCTACCCACCCATTTCGATCACTGTCGCGACCAAAATGTTTCAATGAGTAGTTCTCGTTGAATTTCGACGAGCTTCTTTAGTTCTCCTTTGCACACACTCCCAAATTACTTCTCCTTCTTCCATGATTTTTAGGGTTTGTAGAGAATAATATGCATATTTTTTGAATGTGGGTTTGCTCATTAATTACTTGTTTGCTCATTTTGGTTTTGCTCATTACTTGTTTTATTGAAATCTATATATAAGTTTTGTATATATAGAGAACTTATTTAAATATTAGCTAGATATAGGGTGTGTGTGGTTCCTTTGGGACATGCATAATAATATAGTTGATAACATTATTAGTTAATTTAGATAGTTGATAAAATTATAGACAATTTTAAGTTAGTTGATACATAAAAATTTAGCAAGTACTACAATAGACAATTTATATAATATACTTTTAAATTAATTGAAATATAAATTTAAAATTAAAAAACATGTCAGGTATCTATACAATATTGGACATTAATTTAAATATCTTTTAGGTATCCATAATTTTAGACCTTTAGTATAATTAGTAAATTTATGTTACTATAATTAAATACAAATTGTTAGATACGCAATGTTAAACAATAAGAAATTAAATTAAAAATATATTAGATAAGTGATATTAGTCGAAGATATAGATTAATTAAAAATTAAAATTTTTAATTAAAATATATCTTTATTACACTAGAAATTAGTAATAGTTAATTAAATGAATACTTTAATTATTACTAATTTAGTTTTTGTTATGTTGACATGATTAATTAAATGTGTATATTATATTTTGGATTTTATATAAGAGTTTTAACTAAACATAATTATATATTTAGTTATCTCAAAGTGTTCTATTATAATTGTTAGAAATATTTATCGATTGTGAGTGAACTTAGTTTTCTGTTTGAGATTGAATACAATAGTTACACAGTTATTAATGTATAATTATTGTATTGAATCTTGAATTGTCAGCTTGGATAGTTTGGAAATATATATATTTTTATAGTTGATTAATATATATATATATATATATATATATATATATATATATAGAGAGAGAGAGAGAGAGAGAGAGAGAGAGAGCGGGGGGGAGGGGGTTAAGTATCATTTTAATTTGATAAGATTTCGTATTGACTATATTTCTTGTTGTTCTTTGGGTGCATACTTGATTATGGTGAATTTGATGTTACCACTTTCATTTTGTATACTTAGAGACCAATGTGAAATACTATTGAAATTTTGTCAAATTTAATGTGTGAGACTTTACCTTTATGTATTAATTAAGTACGAAGAATTATCTTTCTAAATGGGTAGGGTCACATTGAGTGTTAAAAAGTAAGGTTGACACGGTTTATGTCAGACAAACGCACCGATGGATTGGAGCTGGATGATTTGTTTACGCATTCTTGTTGAATATAAGAATGAAGTGGAAGAGTTTCTTTAATTTGCACAAAGGAATGTCATAAGTAGTAATTAGAAATTTTATTGGTTCTTGTGTGAATTAATTGTTTCAATTTGTAAAAGTAGCAGATAAACACTATACAAGAGCATGTTTTGTGTGATGAGTCCCTCAAAAGTTGCACAGTATAGATATGACATGGTGAATTGTTAGATATGTTACACGAATAGGTGTGTCAAATACAAAAAAAGACAAGTTGATTTAGAGATGAACGGTTGACTAAAAGATATGATCCATGATGTTGGGGCTAATTCTTTTAAACATGCATATGTGTATGGTAGTTTATGCATCAATCCAGAGAAATCTTTGTATCTAGACTACTCTAATTTTACACGGTTGTCTACAATATTATAATTGTTCAATCTTAATACAAAAAATGAATAAACTGATAAAAGCTTCACAACATTGCTAGATAAGAGATAAGAGTGAGGCAACCATGGTCCTCCCAAAATTTTCTGCTTTTAATAATTATAGAATTTTTTTATTGAATACAACAACAATATAAATAATTTGAAGTATATTTATTTAAGGTTAAAAAATCTTTTTAATCTTTATAATTTTTAATACTTTACTTTTTAAGTCCTTAAACCTATATATTTTTAAAATTTTTTAATCTTTATTATTAATTTTTTCATAAATTCATTTTTGTGTAAACTTATTAAATCGATGAATTTGATATTGTGAACGGTTATTTGTCACTTAATAGTTTGAGAGGAAGAAAACAAAGAGTCTAAATAATTTATAGACAGACAATATTTATTATGACTAAATGTGATTCAAATAAACGATCAAATTATAGATAATGCATAATAAATTATTAAGTGACTCATTATTATCAAAAAAAAAATCAAATGTATCACCACTACATAAATTTAATAAACACATTTCACTTACACAGTAGCAACACAATAATTATAAATATCACACAGTAACAACACAATAATTATAAAATATAAGTACAATGATTAAAAAAATTATTTAAATTATAAAAACTAAAAAAAATAAAGTAAGTAAAACTACAAACAATTAAAAAAAATGTTTCAACCTTTATTTAACTATTAAAATTGGTTTAGTAACGAGTAGTTGGGGTACATAAATATTTAGATTTTATTTTATTATAAACGTTATAATATATATATATATATATATATATATATATATATATATTTTATCCTTGATTGTTGATAGTAATGACTAATTTCCTCGCTACGTTAGAGGCACCTCAAAAAGTAATATAGGTGATTCTAAAATTTTATAAATAAAAAAAAAACTGTAGCGGACTTTGATGATGTTAGACGTAATGCATGGAATTGAGCTCGGCAATCGGCATATATTTTATCAAATTGGTGAAAACAAATAAATGCTCACCGATCTATCATTTGTCAATTTAATTAATACACAATATTATAAATGGATCCAATAATTTTCAACCCACCAATAATTCAATCAATAGCATATAAATTGTCCGTATCGCCATCGATAAGTGAGGCAAATTGTCAATTCTATTTAATTTTTTGCTTAAGTTTTATGTGAACACTACATTTTAATATAAACAAGTTGCTTTAATTAAAATAAATTATTTTATACTACTTCCAATCATAATTATAAACAATGTAAAATAAATCATCAAAATCAAGAAAAGTAATTAAATTAATTGTTTTTAATTAATTCTAAATAAATTCAAATTTTATTTCAAAAACACCCTTAATTATTTTAAGTGATTGTTATATTAAATATGAACTATAAATAAATGCATAAAAAGTAAAATTAAGAATAAGTTAAGAATATAAAAGTATTTTATTTTTAAATATTAAATTAAACTTCCAATTATTACTATAATTAAAATTAAATTATAATTAGATAGGATATATAGTGCTTGCAAGCAGATCCACAAGAAATTTTTTTTTTAGCTGTTTTAATTAAGTTTATAAAGTGAGATCTACATAAACAGTGCACCAAAAAATTCCACATAAAAACCTACCCCTTGAAGCCTAGTAAAGTTGATTTGGATTGTTAACAGAAAATAATTAATTAATTATCCATGCAGTCTATAATAAGATATACCAATGCCTTTACCTACAAGTCACTTCTTCCATTAGTTTTATAGCCCTTGAATTTTGATTTGTAATTTCCAAGATAACTAGCAAGAAGAAAATTAAAGTCACAGTGGTCCACTTTCAATAGTAACACTAACAGGCCATAGGGGTATAAATTAACACCAAAATTCATAAAATGAAAAATATGATAGAAATTCATTAATAGTAAATTATAGGCATGTGCCCTTAACAGCATTTGTTTTTATTATTCTATCCACTTGTGATGGTTTAAACTTTAAATTAATGACTTAAACCTCTTATCTTAGTTTAAATTCTGAGCATCGTTGTTACCTTTGCTGGCATTAACCCCCCATTGATTAGGCCCCCTCTAGGCACCTTTCTTTGTTGACTTCTTTTCTTTCACTATTAATTAAAATAATTGTTATTGTGTTATAACGTTTTCTTTCATTATAGAAGATATTCAGGTATTTTTAAAATTTTGAGATTATTGATTAAATTATAATAATTTTATATCAATTAATTTATGCATTCGGTAGTATATTATAGCAGTATATAATGTTAAATCAGTTATTGTTAGTGGAAATTTTATTTAACAAAAAAGTTGTTAGTTTATATTAGCATTACAGATGCATATAGACTAACATTATGATGCGTTTATTATTATATTAATAGAGAATTCTAAATGAAATTAGTATAATTTTTATCAATTATTATATCATTTAATAATTTTCAGTTATAATTATTTTTTAAAAATTTTCATTAAATTAAAAGTTTCTTACTTCTCAATTATATATATGTATAATATTTATATTAATTTAAAATAATTTAACATTCATATAAATCAAAATTGATGAAATATATACATTTTAAAATATAATAAAATATAAATAATTTGATTATATTCTAATTATTTAATTTTAATGAAATTTGACATAAATATAATATATATATATATATATATATATATATATATATATATATATGAAGTTATAATGCAAGAGTTAGATTGATAAAAAAATATTTTTAATATAATTACACCGAGTTAATATCTGCCCCATTTAATAAATATAAAAAATTAGATATTATTAATATATTAAATGTTAATAGACAAAGTAACTTCATACTTACATCTCTTAATAAAAATTGAGTCTCAATATTTGATTTAAAAATAAAGTTGGGACGAAATGTATCACTATATTTTTTAAATGGGTATGTGACATTTTTATTTATTTAGTTTTTATGAGCAAATATAAAAGCAACACTTTCAGAGTTGTTAATTTGGTGATAGTAGCCTACAGCAATAAGTTATTGAAATGCATGGTTGGTTCTGAACAAAATATAGTGGCTTTAGGTAGACAAAAGAATGTGAAGTAATTGTGTTATTATTATTTTGGTTCCATAAATAATTGTGCTGTTGTTAAAGATAATGCTGTTTCAAGTTGCAATATGTAGGGCAGATACAGCCGAAATTGGTGGTCCATTTTGATGTATGAAGTTATTGTTTTCCAAATGAGTGAATTTTGCAGAAAATGCTTATAATATCTTCACCATTCCATTTCATTGGTCAACAGTGGCAGGCACTACTATCCTTGAAAAAATGGCTGCATTGATGAACCTAACTTGGTTATTAAGAAAAACCATGTGCTTTATTCCTAATATTAATTCTAGAGTTGGTGGTCATGTAATTCGCACGATACAATTCAATTCGTACCTATGATGGCAGATTATAAAAGTTTTTCTTCATTTAGATATATATATATATTAGCTACTCATAGATCTTACCATGGCTCAAAGCAAAAGATTTATTTTTTAAGCGTTGTAGATCTCGTGTAAAAGAGTTAGGTGATTATACAACGATGACTATGATAAATTCTAATATAATTAAGAAAATAAGTTTGAATATAATTTAATTTTATAAAATTAATTTGTAAGATAAAAAAATTGTTTCTTACTTATTTATATTCATATAGTCATCTTACTAAATGAATAAAAATATTATTGTATTTATTGAGAAATATTCATCCAAAGATTGATCTTTGATGCTTGATCTTCTATCTTCAAGATTGTAAATAGTGGTGGTACTTGTAAAAAGAACTTTGATGTTTAAGTTAACGAGTATTTATGTATATTTTTTCAGAGTAAAAACATGTCTTCTTAGAGTCATTTAAATGCATTCAAGACCTTTTATTGTCGCGTAATAGTCAGAAGTTACTTTCTGCCAAGCTTGTTGAGAAGTGTCTTTGGTAAGCCAAGTACCATTTGGCCCATGGGAACACTTCGGTCAAGATGAATACTATCTAAATCATCTATTAAGGTCCATTTATAACTAAGAGTCGATAAAACCTCGACTCTGAGACCTATCCGATACATAAGCCCCAAGTTTTTTACTCTTGGGGAAAAAAGTTTAATGCATTGTTGGTCACCAAAAAGTTTGTTTTCTCGCCTAAAAATTTTGCAATTTTCGCCTTTCGTATACACCATCATTTTAGTGGTAAGGTAAAATTTTGCAATTTTCGCCTTACGTATACACCATCATTTTAGTGGTAAGGTAAAGTCCAATGATGGTATGTCAAAAACCCTTGGAAAGTCCTAGAAGTTAAGCATAAGCGTGAAACTTTCTTAGGAACGTGAAAAGTCATGTCCATTGCCATAGTTGACGATGAAAAGATCTAACGATTCAAAGAGATGTGACCCTAAACCCTAAACCCTAAACCCACAATATCCAAAAGTTGAGTATTGATTAGGCATGCCTTCCTTCTTAGTTGCCACTTCGGACTAGGCCGAATACCCGAATTCGACTCAACCGATCCCCATGCTTTGGGAATTCGAGCTCCCTTAAAGACTGACATCTTAGTTGCCAACATTTTAGAAGGGAAAACAAAATCAGCTAAATATTAAGATGAACTTAGTTGTTAGGTGGAGTCGCTACTGGGAGTAAAGATACTATAGTCTACGACTGCTCAATCATTTGTCATAACTCATAATTATGCTTCTTGAAGAGAGTCATCTCTTCCTCATGTCGTTTCTATTATTGCTCACTTTGTTTCCATCACTACTGCAATTCCTTTTGTAAATCTGTCAACATGTGAATACTATCCAACGTCTCAAAATTCCTGCTTGGTAAGCCTCTTGCTCTAGCCATCTTCACTCTAATTAGTAGAGTCCATAAGAATAAGTTTTCTAAGGCCTCGTGGTGAATGCCAAATGTACTTGTTGAGAAGTATTCGTCCAAAGTTCTCGATCCTTGGTCCTTGGTCCTTAAGATTGCAAACAATAGTTGTACCTACAAAAAGTACTCTAATGTCTAAGTTAGCGGATGGTTAGAGTGTTCAAGTATATTTTTTCATAGTAAAACGTACCTTTTGAAGGTGGAATGCAGATATATAATATAAATGAAAAAATGTTAACATTAAAAATTAAATTATTTAAATACATTTAAGACCTTTTATTATTAATGTCAAGCTTATGGAGAAGTGCATTTGACAAGCCAAGTACTACTCAGCCCATAGAAACACTTCAATTAGAATGAGCGCTATCCAAATCTTTTGCTTAGATCCTCCTACAGTCATACCTTTGAGGTAATATACAAAGTGTAAATAATCTACATACTATCAAAGGGAACAATACCATTTGATCACAAATTATAAGGATATTTAGTTTCATAATAATCATTTTTAAAATTACATTTATTTTTAATTTCTTAATATGTGTTTAGTTTATTTGAACGGAAAAAAATATGTTTGAGTCCTCTCGAGTATCCAAACACAATTTTAATAGTGAATGACAATATAAATTTGATGAACTTAAGGCTACCCTTACATTATAGGTGAGCGTGTATTATTTTCCTCCCAACATTTGTTTTACCAAGTGTCGGTGAACAACACTACACCTCAGATATATATCAAGTTATTAGGTACAGCTACTACTAGTTCACTGATCAGGAGACAACTGTTAGTTAATGGTTTCTCCCAATTATACTTTTAAAAAAACAGCTATATTTATTGTTATTTGATGTGTCTGGAAATTAAACACCATGAAACACTTTCATCAATAAATACTAAATAAATCACATAATTAAATTTTACACTACATTTTAAGACATTAACTTGATGAATTGTTTTTCACCTATATACTACTTAACATATCCAATTTTATTTGATGTAATTTCTTTTTTTTTTTTACACTTAAACTCTAACATTATTATTATTATTAATTAATTAATGTAGCATATATATATAGATAAAATCAATTCCTTGGTAGCATGCATAAATTATTATCATTATTTGTTTATATATTTCCTGATAGTTAGTCATGTGTCAATGCTATTGTTGCCTTTGTGAATGAATGGACAACTTTTATGTAACTCATTTAAGGATTACTTAAGGTTTACACAGTTTTAGATTCTCAGTAGGTAGTGTTCATTCGATTTGATTAGAATTTCAAGATAATTAAGGTTATGCACTCTTCAAGTACACGAAATCCTCTGTATATAGTCAATAGTCTTACTCAGCTATCTCTTCTCAGAATATATTAAATCCATCTAACAAACACATTCATGTCAATTGCAAATATCATTTTTCTCCACCATTCATTATTTCCATCTTTCTTATTTTCTTCCTCTGGAATGGTTTTTTTTTTGGTCCCACTGTTCAGATTTTTTGTTCTGCTCGTTAATATATCAACAAGGTAATAGGATACTTCAAAATAAAACAGAGCCACAAATAACAATCAATTAATCAAGCTCAAAGTGTAAATTAAAAAGAAAATGAATGTAAAGAAATTTAGGTTAAAACACTAAAAAATATTGTTTGAGAGAAAACTCCTCATTATATATATTGGTTTTCTAAATTGATGCGATCCTTTTTTTAAAATTCGTCAACCCTTTTAATTAACTGTATGTATATAATATGTTGAATTCAAGATTGAATTGTTTAGATAATGTTTGGATTTGATTTTTTTGTGGAAATAATTTTTACTTAAACTTTACTTATGTTTTGACCGAATCATAATATATGTTTTTAATTTTTGAAATTTTGTTTATTTTTATTTAGTTGTTGAACAATTATTTTTATTTATTTTAGCCTTTGAATTTTTGTTCATTTTCTCACTTTTAGTCCTTTAATTTTTCTTTCTATTAACATTTTTTATATTGATGTCAAAATTATTTGTTCAAAAAAAAATTTGATAAAAATTTAAGGACTAAAATATATTTAATCTTTAAGAAATTATCTTGTATTTGTGTATGAGCAGAACAGAAATTAAATTGAAAGATATAGTAGTATTTGAAAGTAATGTTGGATGTTCCATATTAATGGTGTTCCCTAGTTAATGAGAATAGGAGATCTCATGGTGCCATTCCAAGAACTATAAATAACATTAATTAGTCTAAGTGGACCTTTTTTCTATCCTTAGAAATACCAAATATGTTAATAGAAAGAAAAATTAAAGGACTAAAAGTGAAAAAATGAACAAAAATTCAAAGGCTAAAATAAATAAAAATAATTGTTCAATAACTAAATAAAAATAAACAAAATATCAAAAATTAAAAACATATATTATGATTCGGTCAAAACATAAGTAAAGTTTATTTATGTTTTTTAATAAAAAAACACAGGTCCCAACAAAAATATTAAATTTGATTAGTACATATACATGTCTTGATTACATTCAACGATTCAAAATCAAGTTTATTAAAATCAATTCTATCAAGCTTAAAATTAAACAAGTAATTACAAGCAGGATTATAGATGTGATATAATTACTAATAGTGTGTTTGGAGTCACGTTGTTAATATAAGTTTAGTGATATTTTTAATTCAAAATAAATTAAAGATGTTGATATTGATTTTTACAAACATGTAATCAAACATACATTAAATGTGTTTGGTTTCACATTAACTTAAAAGCGTGTTTAGTTCCACATTTTGTCACTTTCAATCATTATATTCTTAAAGTTATTTGTAGTTGCTTTTATGTCAATTAATAATATTTGATGTGAATTTTGACATAACATAGATCAAAGACATCAAACTAAATACACAATTAACTTTCAATGTGTTTAAGTAATGTTGACAAATTGAACAACCTTGATCTAATCAAGTTGTTAACATATTTATAGCTTGAGCCAAAACTAGACTAATTTAACACAGGCTACAATTTTGTTGGCCCAATCCTTGGCAACCTGCAAGATAAATATGCTAACTCATGAAACACTCATTTTTAAGAATATAAATAATAATAAAAATATTAAAAAATTAACTTTTACATAACAAATTAATAAAAATGATTTATTATTAATATAAAATAAAATTAAAAAAATAAGTTGTCATGTGTACTCCAAAATAGAAAAATATAATATACAATAATGAAAATTTGCACCAATTGTAACATTAATCAAGTGCTAGAAATTAAAAACAAAAGTCAATGTACATAAAATATTAATCGACATATTATGTATTAAACTTTATATTTATATTTTACAAATTATAAAAAGGTAGGTGATAAAATAAATGATTAAATATATTTTTAGTCTTTAAATGTTTTTAATTTTTATTTTTAGCTCTAAACAAATTTTATTTGGCTTTGATCTTTGAAAAAAAAAAGTCATGAACAAAAAAGTTTTAACGTCAAAAATCAAAACGCTAATGAAAGAAAAAAAATTCAAGGACTGGTAAAATTTAAACTTGACAAAATTTTAAGGACTAAAAATAAAAATTGATAAAAGTTTAAAATTAATATATATAATTCTAAAATAATTTGTGCTAACAAGTTAGGTTAAAAAATCACGCCGGACTTGAATTGATTCATTTTGACACTAGTTGTAAGGGAACTACCTTCATCTACCTCTTAGTCATTGGTAAGTTTGTAATTATTATAGAGATATAATAAAATAAGTAGTTAAATATGTAGAGGCACAATAATAAGTGGAAGAATTTAAATAAAAAAAAAAACAAGGATTAGTGAACATTATATTGGTTTTTTTATCATCTGTGAACATTATATTGATGTGAATTAAAAAAAATAGAAAAAAATATTAAATAAGTAAATAAATTCTTCAATAAAATATTAAATTATGTCAACATATTACATTAAAATATTAAATTCTACCCCTACACTCCACTCATGGTCATGTGAATAGAGGAATTTTTTACTGAAATAAATTTTTTTTAAATTTTTTTTACCAAAACAACACCTATTCCAATTTATTTACAGAAGTAATACCTTTTACTGTTCGTGCAGAAACCGAATTCTGAACTTCAATTTTTTTTTTTTTGCTCAGAATTCGATTCCCGGGAAATCGAATTCTGAATAGTGTTTAATTTTTTTTTTTTCTGTTTGTAGTTCAGGTTATGTGTTAATGTTGCAACTGGAACGGCCCGTTCTTCAAGCAGAATGGGCCGTTCTTCAAGCAGAACGGGCTGTTCTGCTTGCACACATAGTTTGTTAATTTTGAAACTGGAACGTCCAAGCAGAACGGCCCGTTTAGATTCATTCGTTATGTGTGTATTTTTGCATTCGGAACAGCTTGTTCTGAAAGGAGAACGGAGCATTCTGCAAGGAGAACGAGTCGTTCTAGATCCAGCTTTATACCATGCTTAGATCCAAAATGCAAAAAAAAAAATAAAAAATTAACAGCTCAGAATTCGGTTTCCTGAAAACCGAATTCTGAACGTGAACAGTGAAATGTACTAATTGGGTAAATAAATTGGTACAGGTGCTTTTTTTGATAAATCTTTTTTTAAAAAATTCTATTTTAGTGAAAAATTCGTGAATAGTGTACCTGATAGCATAAAAGAATGGAGTAATCGTTTCATGGACATGCCTTATTCTATTATGATTCCTCGTTTTGTTACCTGGCCCAAAATATTTTCTTTTTTGTAGATGGCTTAAATTTTCACCTGTCCAAAATGTTTTTAAAAACTTTATGCTATCTTGTAAAAATCACTTGAAACTTTTTAGGAAAATGTTAATATGGTTCTTAAGATTTATATTGATGACTATCTCTGTCAAAAAAAATGTACCTAACGATCTGGACGTTTCTTCTAGACCATATTCATTTTACTAGAGTTAAACCTTAAATGTGTCTATGAAAAGTTTGGCAGAAAGAAGATTGTACTCCGAATAATACGACAATTCCACACTTCCTAAAAACCATGAATGTTAAATCATATTAATCCTTAAACACAATAATCTTGTCTCTGAAAAGAATCGATATAATCAACATTTATGATTTTTTTTGCGCTAAACTGAAACTTCTACATTACTAAGAATTAATATATTCCCTGATACTTATTTTCAGTGACGAATTTGAGTGTTTACTCAAAACTAACACTAGTTGAGACAAGAACCAGACTCAAAGTTCCAGTGAAGTGTTTTTACATTACAATTCACATAACCACAAGCCAAGGCCACCAAGAGTCACGTGCTGATAGGAACTACTTGTTCTTACTTCTTATAACTTAAAGAGACATTTCAGGATTATGAATTCAATCAGAAAGGACGTGCAATTCACAATGGAAATCAGAGGAGAAAATGTAAATAGGAAGGTTCAGTATTCATAAAATAGATAGCAGTTTCATTTATTATTCTATTTGAGGTTCTCATTTGAGTGGCCTATTTACAAGTTCCCTTTCCTCTTTTCTGTGAGCAGCAAAAAGAAAAAGGTTGAGTAGGGAAGCTTGGGAACTAGAAAAGAACTATAAATAGCATAAACATTGTATGAATTCATATCATTTCAGCATCTTAATTCTTAAAATTCAAGTATGGCATCTTAATCTCCACAGGGACTAATGAGTGAATCCAAATTATGACATAGAGTTAGAGAAGCTCCCACTCAGGTTCAGTCATACTAGAAAGCAGTGGTTTTTTTGGATCGTGTGGTAAAGTTTGATTTAAATTCTCCATGCAATCTTCATTTACTTTTTCACTTTTCAAATGCCATGCTGCAAGCTCTTTATACTCTTGCTTTCTTGCAGATTTCTTATACAAAGAAAATGCTCGCCGCGTCTTTTTCTAGAAATGGAAAAATACTTTAGTTAAATGTGAATGTGTACCAAATAAAGAGAAGAGGACGGTTTGAGTGTTGTACCTTGTTAATGTTTGCATTACCACCTGCTTTGGGAGGTAATTGAATTTCATCTCTACTCACCATAACACAGGCTTCCTCAAGCTTCATATGATCTTCTTGCATGGTTATATGGTCTTGTTATAAAACAGTATTAAACTATCAATCATTGTTACATCACAAATATCATTAAAAAAACAATGAATTAATTCAATACCCTGACTGAATTCAACTGGCCAAGAATTGTTAGCATTTTAGCACCAGCAAAGGTTTAGGGATTTGGTTCCATAAACCATAAATTTATTCAGTTGGTAGTGGCTGCCAATCTAGTATCTAGAGCCCACAAATAGGGGAAGAATCAAATCTATAAAACATCTAAACATAAATTTAAGCATGCTTACAGCGTTTAGTTGATTCTGTCTTGAAATTAAAGAAAGGTGATAAATTCAACAAAAGAGAATAATCGAATCCTATGTCACACACTCAATTCCCACAACTTAATGTAAATGTTCCAACAAAACCTACCTAAGTTTTGAACTAAATTTAGGACAAATTTAATGCTACTAACCAAATTAATTTCCTTAATCCTTGTGGATCAGTTAATTTGATCTTATAAAGAGGACCAGAGGAAGTAATATATATTAACGTTGACAGAGACTACGTTCTTCAAAGTGATGTGTCAATATATAAATTGAGTAACTACTTATAATCTGAATTACTACCTACTACCTAGCTGAGATAGGCCCACCATATTATAAGTATAATCATTGAAGTGTACTGTTCTATTCATAGAGAAACTATCACTTACAGAGAAAAAACATCAGAAATCAAAGTTATCAGCCAAAACAATGAGGAAAATTTTGAAACTATAACCAAGGAATACTGAAATACTCACCAACTGACTCTGCAAAAGGGACACAACAGGAAGAACTCGCATCAATCTGTTTCTCTTCAGCAGATTTATCTAATTCCTGAACATTAGGAAATTGTTCGGTACTAGCATTTTCAATTTCATTAGAACAGTCTGTTTCAGGAGCAAGATTTGTCACTTCAGTTGAAGCTGGCTTTGAAACACTAACTCCATGATTCTGATTTTGATTTTCACTTGAGATCTCACAAGACTGTAATGTCGTGCATGTATTTGCTTCTGCCAAAGTGGTTTCTTTGATTATCTTGGTTGCAGCCACTTCTTTTCTTACTGGATTTTCATCAATGCCAATGTTTGAGTTAACATCCATTCTTCCAGCATACTGTCTTGAAGGCGAACTAAAATTACTTTGTTTGACAGAATTTCTCAAAGATGTTGAAGCATCAGCCTCAGAAGTCCGATCAAATGAAGCAAAAAGTTTGGCATAATTATCAACACCATTGTGAATCCTTAAATCCTCAGTTGTTTGCTTTGTATCAGCTTTTACATGTCTTTCCTTATAAACTTGGAATGGCTTCTTATAGAACCTAGCATCAGCATGTTTATCTATAGGCAATTCAATGCCTACCTCTTCATCTGATTCAAGTAAATCTTCCACAATATCTGAATAGAACTTTTTAACACTTTCCCCAACAGCCTGCATCTGATTCTCTATGTATTTAACAGTATCCTGTACCAGGTTAGGGAACTATCAATCTCAAGAACAGTTTCACCCATTACTGTTAAAAATTATGATTATATACAGAAAGATTACCATATATAACAACAAAAATATAAGCTCTATGTTGCATTCAATACCGAGTAAAAATAAAGAAAGTCAACGGAGAAAGGCACCCACAAAGTGATAGGGTTTTTAATGCATTAAGACAATATGTGCCAGAAAAGTGCACATTATACCAAAAAAAAGTGTTGAGCATTAAAAAGAAGCAAACTGTAAAATATTTTACTATAATACTATTTTGCCTTAGTTTTCCTTATATATTGGGCACAACTTTCAATCGCGGTAAAAACAGAACATATTTCCAATTTACATAATCCTAAGCTGTAGTTTCTCTCTTAGCATTTACATTGCTTCAACAATAGTTACATGTAGAATAGTAGGGTCATATAAGACATAAATGAAGGAGATCAGCTCTAATGGTAGCAACAGAGAAAGTAGAACATAAATTTTAGGGATTCAATCAATCACATGAATAACAATTACAAGCAATAGGGCAATTTGAGTTATATTTCTTAACATGAAACCTAAAATCATTGTGTATATGATAGGTTAAGTACACAACAACAAAGGCATACCTCGTACATGACATCTTCTGCCTCCAAGAACATATTCTCAAATTTCTGGTACATATTTCCAACCCATCTCATGCCTTTTACATCCATAGTGATCATAATATCCTTTCTGGAATAGTAATTTGTTCTAATATTGTCTGATTAGAATAAGGTTGCAATTACTCGTCTCAACACTCAATTTCAAGGTAGTTATATTCAATTATCTGCAATAAAAGCAGAAAGAATATATTCAACAGAGAGACTAAATTGATCCGGAAGTGTCATAATCACCATCATAAAGACATAAACATGAAAAATAGATTGCAGAGAAATTCCAGCCAATAACACAATCACATTTAATAATTATCCATCCAAAAGCCTAATCAATGATGAAAAATCATTTATACACGTCTTCACCCAATAATGCCAAACTCAAAACTCCAACTTATAACTTTCCAACAACTGGACCAGCCTATATCTTTTTCTTCTAAACCACACCAGAACCTTAAGTAATTCACAACACATAACCCTGAATTTTTAACTTATTTTTCCTAAATAGTCTACAACTTCTAAGTTCTAACCCTAGGGGCATCTTTCCCCTCATCAACAGAGAGAGATATACAAAAGAATAAATAAATAAATAAAAGTGAACTTTAACTTTCATTGATCAAAATTACCATGGACAAAGAAAGCAAGAGGATAAATTTGCTTCAGAAACAGCTAAATTAAAATTAAAAACACAAAGACACACACACCAAATTAAATTAAACGCAACAAGAGAGAGAGAGAGAGAGAGAGAGAGAAAGAGGGTTTATGACAATAATAACAACTAATCAACATGTTAACAAAGAAGAGAGCTTTTGATCAGAAAACAAAAAACCCATTTGAGAATATGAAGCCAGAACACAGTAGCACGTTGGTCCATGAAAAGGGTCAGAGAATACTTACGAAAACACTTGCAGAAGGTGTCACGTCCCACCCCAATTGAGAAATTCCTTAGCTTTCCTCAAAGGGACCAAAAAAAAAAAAAAGATGAAGATTCGAACACGAAAAGCTTGGGAACAGTTTGATAACCCTGGGAGGAATTGTGACCCGTGAAGAAGTGTACGAGGAGGAACAGAATAAGGAAACGTACACACTATAGATTCAGCTTTTTCTGACCCCACCTTGCCCACGTGTACTCTTCGTTCCTATGTTTATGTTCTATCTGCGTGATAACATGACACACATTCTCGTTCTTATTTAAATATTCTTATTTTTTTGTTTTTATGTAACAATTTCGAGATAAAAATGAGAGGCTCTAACCGTTTCGCTGTTTATGATATGCATGGAGTTTGGTGGAAAGGGGTATGAGTATGTACCTATATGTGTTGTTTCGAATACGTGATTTTGAAAAATAGAAAAAATTATCACTGGAAAAGAAAGTTAAAAACAGAAAATTAGTTTGTGGTAATTGTATTGAGTAGTTGATCAACATCCATGCACCAGCTATAACTTCAAATTTGACACCCAACATTATATCGGATGAAAATGAAACTCTCATGATAGGATTCAAGATGAGTGGACATAGGTTAAAACAGCCATTTATATTATCTAATATATGATTAGATTACTTTATTAACAATATATGTAAGGTACTCACAACATTTTTAATATTGAATTTTAAATTTTATTTTTACTATTTTGTATCTTTATGTTTATATTGAATTTTAAATTTTAAAGAGCGTGCACTCTAATTTAATTTTAAAAAAATCAATATTAATTATGATAAAAAAAATAATATAATATATGCATTCTAATTAGTTAGAAAATATATAAACATTAATTAAAAGAGAAGTGATATAAATGGAATTTTACAAAATATGTATATAAAAATAGGATAAATTTATTATTATCAACTAAATTAACTATTTTTTTTAATAATTTTGATAAATTAAATAATTAAGTCTTATATATACAAATGGAGTAGTTTAAATTAAAAAAATAAAAATAAAAAAGTCTAAATGCGAATATTTTTAAGAATTATTTTTAAATGATAATGAAAGGTTTTTAGCTGATTTTCTTCAATGAGTGTTCTTAGATTTTTTTTTTCTCGACCGCTCATCTATATTAATTTATCTTTTTTATTTAGTTTTATATTGAATTTCATTATATTTAAAAAAATTATCAATCTAATTCTTCTTTACAAATAACCGTTGATTTTTGATACGATTTCTAACCAAAATACAGTCCATTTGTAATGCAAAATGAACTTCTTTGAGGCCGGGAATGCCTTTTTATCATCAGTTTCCATTTTCCATATTCGAAACACATCACAACTAATGTCTTGTTATCTATGCTCACTTTTCCTTCTAAGTTTACCATTAAAGGTAACAAGCAAACAAAAAACAAGAGGTTGGCAGAACAAAACCCAAATATGTAGGACACGATAGTAATTGAACGGTGCTTCAAGAAAGGGCCAGAAGTACACATGAGGGAATGGATAATAATGCTCACCTTCAAAGGAATCAATGTTGCACTAAATCTGGGGATTCTCTATAAAACTCAATATGAAAAATGATTGCCACATTCATTCTAAAACCTTTTTACTTCTATCAATTATCAGTTGAAAATTGCAAATTTTAGTAGAGCCGTGTCACTAGATCTAGATAGAATCATCAAATGAGATATAAAATCAACAAAATTTATGATATCTAATAAGTTTCGGTTAATAAGTGTGAGACAAATTACTGCTATCATTCCTCAACCAAATAATAATAGGTAAAAACAGATCGTTGCCCATAGATGCATAATTTAATCAATATTCTACCAAGGGCTGAATTGCTTGAAGCCCAGCATAAGATGTTTATGTACCAAGAAAAATATAAATTAAAAAAAATGTGAAGATGTGGTGATTCATTGAGGCACTGTTGCCGTAATTGTCACGTGTCTGGGGTCCGTAAGAATTGATGTTATGTTCACAAAACCAGCTTCCCTCAGTGTTTGATCCATGTCAGTCAAGTAATACTCATCCAGAAAGGGTTCTGTGCTCTTAACTAATGTAAACAGGACCGGAGACAATTCCTACAAGACAGCAAAAGGAAACAAGTTGGATCATGTTCCTACATGGACAACGTTATGTACTATCAAGTTAAAGATGTGTCATGGTGGATGATCAAATTTTTGTAGAGTATCTCATGGTGACATGGTGGATCATTCTCAACTCTACATTTTACTGGTCCTTTAGGTTGTAGATCCGTCATTTATAATTTACGCAGTTTCTTTTTTCCATGAAAAGAAACCTAGAATTCAATCCCAAGATCAAGAATAAGTTTGAGGAATGTTAGCAATACACTTTTTGACACTTTTGACATGTTTTACAGTTTTCATCTTCAATGAATATATTGAGAATGTGTCAGTGAGTATATTATTAGCACTTTTCTACACTTGATAATACTCATAAGTTGAGCATAATAAAAGAATAAGTCATATTGGCTTAGTTGCATTTTCATAAAAACAATAAAGCATAAAAGCAAAACAATGCAATACCTGAAGAACCTTTGACTTCAGCTGCAGAAGGAAGCAATAATAATATGAGCATTTGTTCTAGGATCATGAAACCAAAAATAAAATAAAGGAAAAAGGAAAAATTGTAATCATGACATTATATACCGAAAAATCTGTCAAAGCTAGCGTGCCTCCAGGCCGAAGGAGACGGAATGCTTCCTTCACTAGATTCACCATAACTCTTGTAGGACATTCATGAAGCTGCAAATGATCAGGGTGTCCATACATTAAAATTCACTAATATCTTATTAAAAAAAAACATATTGTCAGAGCAATCTATCCGTGGATCTATTAATTGTCATGTGAATCAGCTTTGAAGTATGAGTATGAGTACCTGTACGTTGGATATATATCCAATATTTTCCAAAAAGAAAAAAAGTACTTATTTTGAGCATACATATGTACGTATCGGGTCTGTACCCAAATTTGACAAATAAAAATTAGATCTTTCAACAAAAAAAATTAGATTTTACAATAATGCCATTTTCTTTCAAATCCCGTTCACGACTTATGAATGCGTACAACCTAAAGTATGAGACTTGTTCCTGCGAAGAAACACTCCTCTGATAGTTCCTCTGATAGTTCTTCCTTCTTCTCTCCTTTTAGCCTCTTAACTCTACCTACTCTTCTAGGTTCTTGGGCTTCTGAGTCTTCGGTCCCGATCAGATGTTGTCTCGGAAGTGTGGGGAGGGTACCTGCAAAGGTACTCCGACGATCAAGTAAGTGTTCGGTATAGAGCTATAAATGTATTTATACAGAATAAATCGTACCTACTTATGTCCCATCACCTGTGTATTTATAATGACATGTTTGGGCCTGGTGGGCCTTCTTTCTTGGGAGATGGGTAATATTTTAGTTAGCCTTAAGCTTCCTTTAATCAAGGTTGATGCGTTGCATAACAGGTATTTAATTTACCACGTGTCTTGAGTGGATTACCCTCTTGTCAAGTCCATCGGTCGGCCCTGAAGCCGACGAGTTATTCGGCCTGATCCTTGGCCGGGATGGTGTTCGGCCTGGTCCATGGCCGAGGTGGTGCTTAGTAGCGATTGGGTTTAGGAGGTACTCTATTTGACCTCTGGAGTTGGTGTTCGGCCTGGTTCATGGCCGAGATACTGATCGGCCAGGTCCATGGCCGAGAAGGTGTTCGGCTCGGTTCATGGCTTCGGCCTGGTCCATGGCCGAGGTGGTGCCTAGTAGCGATTGGGTTTAGGAGGTACCCCGTTTGACCTCTGGAGTTGGTGTTCGGCCTGGTCCATGGCCGAGATAGTGTTCGGCCAGGTCTATGGCCGAGAAGGTGTTTGGGGGCTCCCAGTTTTGTCTTCATACGAAGGGGTGTGATTGGTTTTGTCGTATTCGGCCTTTGACCGAGTCAACGAGGTTCCCATCCCGTACACTGCCCCCCCAAGCCCAAGGATGAAAGACGAAGGGGTTTGTGGATTTTTAGGGTTTCCGTACACGTCTAGGGGGTCGTGACTGTTGGTGATAGCGACCGTTGCATGCGTAGCCGCCCTAGGGTTTCGAGCCATTTAGCTTGTGTCTTTTCAGATATAGGCTCATTAATGAGACCTTTTGGATTCCGGGGGGGGGGGGGGGGGGGTTGGCCTATATAAGCGGTGGTAGGACCAAGTTGCTATTACGCGTATCTTGTTGAATTTGTCTGTCCCGAGATCTTAATCGTCCAGCCCCCCGATCAGTTTGTCTGAAAAGGTAGATTTTGGTTCTTCTCTAATGGCAACCGAGCCGGTTGACTTGTCTTCTGGGTCGTCCTCAAATGTTAGGGTATTGTCGGGTGATATCGAGGCCGAGGTGTTGGCATTCAACGCCGAGGTCGACGCGGAGAGTTCCCTTGAGGTAGGGCATAGTGATAGTAAAACGTCGGGCAGTTCATCCGGTTCGGATATTCCGGACGCCGAGATGTGTCGCAAGGATTATAGGCAAAAGTTTCCTCCTTGCGACGTTCCGGGATACGAGTGGGTCGACGGCGAAGTAGCCGCCTATTTTTCTCGTTTCCATGCGAGGAGTGCCGTGGAGCACCTTCTTAGTATTTGTACATTGGCTCGGTGGGACGATTTAGAACCCTATCCGGTCAAGTTGCGTCGGTGCCGGGCCGAAAGCCCTGGCCCACTAGATCTTGTTTTCCTTGCGAAGCGGGGGGACGAGGGAGAATATTTTTATATGTATGAGTGCCTTTTCCGGGAACTGGGTGTGTCACTCCCACTGGACGACTTTCAGATGGGAGTACTTAGAGTGTTGAATGTGGCGCCGACCCAGTTGCATCCGAACGGGTGGGCGTATATGCAGGCATTCCGGGTGCTTTGTAAATACCATTACATAGAGCCTAGTGTAGGTTTATTTTTGCACTATTTTTGTACTCGTCCTTCAAATAAGCATATGAAGTGGTTGTCCCTAATTCGGCATGCCGACCGTCCATTGATGAGGCCGTACACCTCGTCTTTCAAAGGATTTAAGGGAGGTTTTGTGAAGGTGATGATTGATCCGGTGGTCGGTCGGAATTATTTCTTTGATGTCGAGCAGAAGCCTTTGTTTCCTCTATATTGGACGAGGCAGGCGCGAAAGTACGACGAATATCCGTTGGAGATGCTAACCGAGGCCGAGGTGTCGGCCTCGCGAATCCTAAACGGTTTGCCCCGGGGGATACCGGCTCGGTTCTTAGTCTTATTACCCAAATCGCCTCGGCCCCGATTTGAATTAGAGGGTATGTTCCGTATTTGCTCTTTTCTCTGTTCTTGTTAAGTTGATGTGTGAATCCTGTTTTTTGACAGGTTGGATGGCTCAGCACGGCGCCGGCGCCTCTTATCGGCAACTCATGCGGAACCGTGCACCTGCGGGCTCGTCTGCCGAGGCTCACAGGACAGTGGTCGTTGACCAACCACCGGCCACCATGGTTGCACCGCCTCCTCCCCCCCCTGTCATAGCCCTTCCGGATCCTAATGCCAAGAAGAGAAGGGACAAGGGAAAAAGGAAAGCTGACGAGGCCCCGGGTGAAGGTAATCGGCCAAGGCAACGCCGGACCGAATCCCCCTCCACTGAGCTAGCGATCCCCTCGGCCATTGTTGCCAAAGACTTTTTATCCGGAGAGATCAGACCGTCTAGGATGATGTCTTCGGACCTTCTGTCGGAGCAGGGGCACCGGATGCTGGACTCAGCGAGCCCTTCGGCCAAGTGGGCCATGGCCTGCGAATTGCAGGTCAGGACAATGGCCATACTTAGGAAACTGGCTTTGGAACCGATGGCCGACGTCCACAAGCTTCAAAAGGATCTGGCGGAGACGAAGTCGGCCTTCCAACAGTCGGTTGAGGCTCACGAGGCGACGTCCGACGAGAAGTTCGCGTTGGAAACCGAGGTGGCCCGTTTGAAGGAGGCCTTGGGAGAGTGGGAAGGTCGGGCTATTGCGGCCGAAGATGCTGAACGGGCAAGGGCCCGGGAGGTTGAAGAGGCCATTGCTCGGGAGGAGCAAGCTAAAGCCGACGCTGACGCTGCTTTGGTGGCCGTCCGGACCGCGTGCGAGAATCAGGTTATTAAGGAGCACGAGGAAGGGTTTTGGCATGCCGTCCGACAGGCTACTTATTTCGGGTCTTTCCCCCCCGGCTTCTCTTTTGATTTGGGCAAGGATTTTTTCCAAGGTCAGTTGCTCGACTTTGCCGATGCCGATGCCGACGCTGAGCCTGATTCGGTGGCGCCTCCCCGATCGGCTGCGCCCGAAGACCCCGGCACCACTGTGAATGATGAGGAGACCGAGCACACCACCAACGCCGATTGAGGGGTGCTTCGGATCTTTGTTTTTTGCTTATACATCTGTTTTGTTATGATGTATATAGGGTATATTTTTTGCCTTTCTTTTGATCGTTGTCGGCCATTTGGGCCTTGAATTCGTTGTATTCTTCGGCCATTAGAGCCGTTTTTTGGCCAAAGAGCCCTTAATGAAGTATGTTTGTTGTCAATCCGGATTTTACTTTGCTGAAGTCTTCTAAAATCTTAAGTAAAAATAATGATATCAAATGAGCGGCCAACTTGTCGGGTTTGATCGTGATCGGCTCCGGCCGAATGGGGGTATTGGATCGGACGGTATTGGCCTGATCAGTTTTGGGCCGGTGAAGGTGATCGTGAGGGAGTTTGTTTTTCTCAACCTTGGCCGAGCGAGGGTGTTCGGGAGGGAGTTCGTTTCTCTCAACTTTGGCCGAGCGGGGGTGCTCGGGAGGGAGTTCGTTTCTCTCAACCTTGGCCTAGCGAGAGTGTTCGGGAAGGAGTTCGTTTCTCTCAACTTTGGCCGAGCGGGGGTGCTCGGGAGGGAGTTCGTTTCTCTCAACCTTGGCCTAGCGAGAGTGCTCGGGAAGGAGTGTCTTTCTCAACCTTGGCCGAACGAGGGTGCTCGGGAGGGAGTTCGTTTCTCTCAACCTTAGCCGAACGGGGGTGCTCGGGAGGGAGTTCGTTTTTCTCAACCTTAGCCGAGCGGGGATGCTCGGGAAGGTGTTTTTCTCAACCTTGGCCGAACGAGGGTGCTCGGGAGGGAGTTCGTTTTTCTCAACCTTAGCCGAGCGAGGGTGCTCGGGAAGGTGTTTTTCTCAACCTTGGCCGAACGAGGGTGCTCGGGAGGGAATTCGTTTTTCTCAACCTTAGCCGAGCGAGGGTGCTCGGGAAGGTGTTTTTCTCAACCTTAGCCGAGCGGGGATGCTCGGGAAGGTGTTTTTCTCAACCTTGGCCGAACGAGGGTGCTCGGGAGGGAGTTCGTTTTTCTCAACCTTAGCCGAGCGAGGGTGCTCGGGAAGGTGTTTTTCTCAACCTTGGCCAAACGAGGGTGCTCGGGAGGGAGTTCGTTTTTCTCAACCTTAGCCGAGCGAGGGTGCTCGGGAAGGTGTTTTTCTCAACCTTGGCCGAACGAGGGTGCTCGGGAGGGAGTTCGTTTTTCTCAACCTTAGCCGAGCGAGGGTGCTCGGGAAGGTGTTTTTCTCAACCTTGGCCGAACGAGGGTGCTCGGGAGGGAGTTCGTTTCTCTCAACGTTAGCCGAGCGGGGATGCTCGGGAGGGAGTCACGGGTATTCGGGGGAACATACGAAATTTTGTTAACGAATTGTTTCATTGACGTGGAGCCTCGTTAAAAACCTTTCGTCAGTAAAACCTCTTTCACAATTTTACAAAGAGGAAAAAACCTGAGAAAGGAAAAGAGTGCTCCGAAACAAATTACATGAGTATGCCTAGCTAAAGTAATGCTTTAAATGTGTTGCATTCCAAGTGCGTGGTATGGTCTTCCCGTTGAGTTCTTCTAATTTGTAAGCTCCATTCTGTAAGCTATGCTGTATCCGATAGGGGCCGTCCCAATTAGGTGCTAATTTTCCCTGAGCTTTGTCCTTGCGCGCTTCACCCGTAACTCTCCATACTAGGTCCCCTGGTAGAAACCGACGAGGTTTTATCTTCGTCCGGATTTTTCTAGCTGCCCTGGTTCGGCAAGCCTCCATGTTGACGAGGGCCCGCTCTCGTATTTCATCAATCATGTCTAGTTCAATATTGAGTGCTTCCCTGTTGGTGGCTTCATTGAATTGCTGTCGTCGTAGTGAGGGTTCTCCGACTTCTACAGGAATCATGGCATCCGTTCCGTATGCCAGCCGGAACGGGGTCTCTTTAGTAGAACTTTGTGGAGTACAACGATATGCCCATAAAATTTCTGGAAGGTGATCTGGCCATGAACCTTTGGTCATGGCGAGCCGCCGCTTTAATTCTTTAAGAATGACCTTATTCGCTGCTTCAGCTTGCCCATTGGATTGAGGGTGTTCGACTGAGGTCATTTTGTGCTTGATGCCCAATCCGGAAAGGAAGTCGTTGAAACGCCGATCGGTGAACTGCAAGCCGTTGTCGGTGATTAGTGCGTAGGGGATCCCGAAGCGCGTGATCACATTCTTCCAAAAGAACCTTTGGACATTGCTAGCAGTTATTGTGGCTACTGCTTCCGCCTCGATCCACTTGGTGAAGTGATCCACTGCCACAATGAGGAACTTTACTTGTGCCTTGGCTGGCGGGAAAGGTCCTAGTATATCCATTCCCCATATGGAGAACGGCCACGGGACCGTGATGGAGTGCAATTCTTCGAGAGGCTGGTGTGTTATTGGTCCGAATTGTTGGCATGGTTTGCATTGTTGAACAAATTCAGCGCAGTCAGCGACCATGGTTGGCCAATAGTACCCAGCTCGAACGACCTTGGCTGCAAGGGTTCGGCTTCCCGAGTGAGTTCCACATATGCCTTCATGAATTTCCCGGAGAACGTAATGTGCCTGTTCAGGGGCGAGGCATTTCAATAGTGGTGACGAAATGCCCCGTTTGTACAGCTCTCCGGCAATCAGTATGTACCTTGCCGCGGTGATCCTTATTCTCTTGGCCTTGAGTGGATCTTCGGGCAATTCCCCAGTTTGAAGGTGGTTAACTATGGGATCCATCCAGCAGGGATTGCCTTGATCAATTTGCATACATTCAGTTTCATCTACACTCGGGCTTGGTAGCTCCTGTTGTATCATGCTGCGCAAATGGCTGGTTTTCTTGCTACTTGCCAGTTTGGCCAATCGGTCGGCTCTGGTGTTATGCTCTCTTGGAGTGTGGTTGACTTGGACCGTTTCAAAGCCGTTTTTTAACTTCTGGAAAGCATGAAAGTATAGCAGTAACGTAGGCTCTTTGATCTGGAAATTGCCGTTGACTTGCTCCGAATTGTTGGCATGGTTTGCATTGTTGAACAAATTCAGCGCAGTCAGCGACCATGGTTGGCCAATAGTACCCAGCTCGAACGACCTTGGCTGCAAGGGTTCGGCTTCCCGAGTGAGTTCCGCATATGCCTTCATGAATTTCCCGGAGAACGTAATGTGCCTGTTCAGGGGCGAGGCATTTCAATAGTGGTGACGAAATGCCCCGTTTGTACAGCTCTCCGGCAATCAGTATGTACCTTGCCGCGGTGATCCTTATTCTCTTGGCCTTGAGTGGATCTTCGGGCAATTCCCCAGTTTGAAGGTGGTTAACTATGGGATCCATCCAGCAGGGATTGCCTTGATCAATTTGCATACATTCAGTTTCATCTACACTCGGGCTTGGTAGCTCCTGTTGTATCATGCTGCGCAAATGGCTGGTTTTCTTGCTACTTGCCAGTTTGGCCAATCGGTCGGCTCTGGTGTTATGCTCTCTTGGAGTGTGGTTGACTTGGACCGTTTCAAAGCCGTTTTTTAACTTCTGGAAAGCATGAAAGTATAGCAGTAACATAGGCTCTTTGATCTGGAAATTACCGTTGATTTGCTCCGTTACTACTTGCGAATCACTGAAGCACTGGACTTTAGTGATGCCAAGATCGGCTGCTAACCGAAGCCCTGCGAGAAGGGCCTCGTACTCCGCTTGGTTATTAGAGGCTTTGAATCCGAACTGCAACGACTGTTCTATAACCATTTTGTCGGGGCCTTCCAGAATAATGCCGGCACCACTACCTTGTTTATTTGACGATCCGTCTACATGTAGCTTCCAAATTGGTGGCTCGGGAATTATTGACGGTGTGAACTCATTAACGAAGTCGGCCATGCTTTGCGCTTTGATTGGTCCCCTAGGCTCGAAACGAACATCAAATTGCGACAGTTCGATGGACCAAGCGACCATTCTTCCCACCAATTCCGGCTTCCGCAATACCTTGACAATGGGACTATCTGTTCGGACAAGGATCTTGTGACTCTGAAAGTAATGTCGAAGGCGCCTAGCCGTGTGCACGAGGGCGAGAACAGTTTTCTCGAGATATTGATATCTCGACTCAGCCTCTTGCAAGGCCCGACTGATGAAGTATACTGGCTGCATTTCTGCTTTCTCTTGTACCAACACTGTACTGATGGCTTTGTCCGAAGCCGAAAGGTATATTATCATATCCAAACGAGGGTCTGGTTTGGCAAGCAAGGGTGGAGTTGCCAGCATTGTTTTGAAACTTTGGAAAGCCGCTTCACACTCCTCATTCCATTTGAATTTGGTGGCTTTCTTTAGCAAAGACATAATGGGTCTGGATTTATCCGCCATACACGGCAGAAAACGAGCTAGTGATGCGATGCGCCCGGCTAAGCGCTGCACTTCCTTTACGCTGCTAGGGCTTTTCATATTTATGATGGCTTGGCATTTGTCGGGGTTGGCTTCTATACCTCTTTGTGACAGCATGAAACCCAAGAATTTTCCTCCCGCTACCCCGAAGGTGCATTTGGCGGGGTTCAACCGCATGCGGTGTCTCCTTATCTCGCTGAAAATTGTGCGAAGGTCTTTTAAGTGGTCCTCGGCGGTGTTGGACTTGATTACCATATCGTCCACGTAAACTTCCAAACACGTCCCGATCTGTCGACGGAAAATCTTATCCATGAGGCGTTGATAAGTTGCCCCTGCATTCCGCAAGCCGAAAGGCATTACCCTGTAACAAAAATTGGCCGAATCGGTAATGAACGCGGTTTTTTCTTCGTCCGGGGGGTACATGGGTATTTGATTATACCCCGAGTAAGCGTCCAAGAAACTCAATCTTTGATGGCCAGCCGCTCCGTCGACCAATGTGTCAATGTGAGGCAGAGGGTAAGCGTCTTTTGGGCACGCTTTGTTCAAGTCCGTGTAATCTGTACACATCCGCCACTTTCCGTTTGGTTTTTTAACCATGACCACGTTAGCCAACCAAGTCGAGTACTTGACCTCCCTTATGAATTTTGCCTGAAGCAGCTTGGTGGTTTCTTCCTTTATCGCCTGGGCCCTTTCACCGCCCATCTTTCTCTTCTTTTGAGCGATGGGCCTGGCATCTCGGCAAACCGAAAGTCGATGACAGTGAAAATCTGGGTCAATGCCCGGCATGTCGGCTGCCGTCCAAGCGAACAGGTCCGAATATTCCCGTAACACCTTCTGAATGTCTCTTGCATCCGCTACGGATAGCTGAGAACTCAGAAAGGTTACCTGTTCTTCATCTTTTCCAAGTTGGAAAAGAGTGGTTGTCTCAATAGGTTCAACCCTATCTTCGGCTTCCACTCTTGGGTCAAGCTCTAGACCTTCGATCGCCGTCTGCCGAGGGGTATCAGCGATAACGTTGACATCTCGCGTTGGCTTTGGAGTTGGTTGTATCCTCAGACTGGCGAAATAACATTCACGGGCTGTTTTCTGATCGGCGTGAATGGTGATGATTGTTCCTTCTTCTGACGGGAATTTCATGGCTAAGTGCGGGGTGGACACAATAGCTCGGAGCTTGTTCAGAGAAGGCCTGCCCAACAGAATATTATACGAGGTATTGGCGTTTACGACCACGTAGCGTACTTTGATACGCCTGCGTTGGTGCTCTCCGAAGTAGGTATACAAGTCTATCGTTCCTCGAGTATCCACCCGTTCGCCCGAAAACCCCACCAACGGCTCATCGTATGGTGTCAACTCTTGTTCGGGAATGCCCAATTGCTCAAAGGTTTTCCAATACAAGATGTCTGCCGAGCTCCCCTGATCAATCAGCGTCTTCTTCACAATGCAATTATCAATTTCTACACTGATGACCATGGGATCATCCTGCACTGGATCAATGCCCTGGAAGTCTCGATCAGTGAATGTTATAGGAGGCATGCGAATGGGGGATGGTCGCCCTACTACATTGACTGATCCGAGGGCCCTCAGATGCCTCTTCCGGGCCGAAGAGGAATTTCCTCCTCCTGCGAAACCTCCGGATATAGTGTTTATGACACGTCTGGGTTGGTTTTGCTCCCGCTGATCGCTTCTGTCTCGGGACCTGCTACGTTCGCGAGATCGATTCCGCCGCGAAGCCCGCTCCCGATTTTCTCTCCTATATTCGCCCCTGAGAGGACGATTCTCCTGTCTGGGGTTGTTTGTTGTTTGGACAAAGCCCTGGAGGTGTCCCGCTTTGACAAGATCCTCAATGCGATCGCGAAGGGCCGAGCATTCTTCGGTGGTATGTCCCCTGTTTCGGTGAAAATGACATACTTTTGATTTGTCGGCACGTGGGGGTGTCATGGCTCTTCGAGGAACGGCTAAGACTTCCGTAGCGAGAGCTTGCTCCAACACCTTAGCCCTGCTGGTGTTGAGCGGTGTATATTGCATGTACCTCGGACCTCTGCTACCGTTTTTCTCACGATCGTTTGTTTCTCTAGGACGAGACCTGGGTGGCTCCTTGTCATTCTCTCTCTTAGCGAGAAATAGGTCAGACCGACTTTGATTGCGGAACTCGGCTAATTCCTCCATCTGCATGTACTTAGTAGCCCTCTGCCGCAGTTCGTCTAGATCACGGGGTGGTTTCTTGCATAAGCTATTGACAAACGGCCCGGGTCGCAGGGCCGTGGTTAGGTGATGCATCGCTACAGCCGGGTCCAAGTTCCGAATAGACAATGTCATCTTTCCGAACCTCTCCATGAAAGCTCTCAGGGGTTCTTTCTTTTCTTGACGTATGTTAACCAACGCAATGGATGTGAGCTGATGAGGCCGGCTTGTGGCGAACTGTATCACGAAACGAGAGGATAAAGTCGGGAACGAGTCGACCGACCCTGGTTGGAGCCTAGTAAACCAGCTGAGTGCCGGCCCCTTAAGCGAGGTGGGGAAAACCTTGCAAAGAATGGCATCTTCATCTGTGTATAGGCCGACTTGGGTGACGAAAGCATCTAGATGTTCTTCCGGGTCGGCGGTTCCGTCATACTTCTCCAAAGTTAAGTTTTTCCAGTTGTCGGGCAAACGAGTCCCGGCAATGTCTGGGGTAAACGGCGTCCTTCCTTGCCGTCGTTGTTGATCCTGTGTCGTTATGGTTGGTACACCCGAAGGTCGGGGGATGCTAGCTTCCTGGTACCATCCGGATGATTCGCCTTGGTCCCTAGTTGACTGATTAGGCTTATCATGCGACGGGTGCCATGTTCGGTTATCGCTTCGGAGTTCTGCGTTTTCTCTTTTCAGGGCGGATAACTCGTGAGCGTCCTTTTCTCTAAGTCTTTTAAGTTCCATCATTTCGGCCTTGAGCTGTTCGATAGCCGACGATGGGTTGGGTTGCTGGGACCTGTCTACATACGACTCCTCCATCACATCCTCGTTCCGGCGTACAGGAGTACCTTGAGGCATCCCGAATGGGTAGTCGGTTGCGTTCTCTTGCTGACTTCTCGTAGTTACCATCTTGCTTCCGGGGTCGAGAACCGTTATAGTTTCGGCCCCACGGTGGGCGCCAAAATGTTCCTGCGAAGAAACACTCCTCTGATAGTTCCTCTGATAGTTCTTCCTTCTTCTCTCCTTTTAGCCTCTTAACTCTACCTACTCTTCTAGGTTCTTGGGCTTCTGAGTCTTCGGTCCCGATCAGATGTTGTCTCGGAAGTGTGGGGAGGGTACCTGCAAAGGTACTCCGACGATCAAGTAAGTGTTCGGTATAGAGCTATAAATGTATTTATACAGAATAAATCGTACCTACTTATGTCCCATCACCTGTGTATTTATAATGACATGTTTGGGCCTGGTGGGCCTTCTTTCTTGGGAGATGGGTAATATTTTAGTTAGCCTTAAGCTTCCTTTAATCAAGGTTGATGCGTTGCATAACAGGTATTTAATTTACCACGTGTCTTGAGTGGATTACCCTCTTGTCAAGTCCATCGGTCGGCCCTGAAGCCGACGAGTTATTCGGCCTGATCCTTGGCCGGGATGGTGTTCGGCCTGGTCCATGGCCGAGGTGGTGCTTAGTAGCGATTGGGTTTAGGAGGTACTCTATTTGACCTCTGGAGTTGGTGTTCGGCCTGGTTCATGGCCGAGATACTGATCGGCCAGGTCCATGGCCGAGAAGGTGTTCGGCTCGGTTCATGGCTTCGGCCTGGTCCATGGCCGAGGTGGTGCCTAGTAGCGATTGGGTTTAGGAGGTACCCCGTTTGACCTCTGGAGTTGGTGTTCGGCCTGGTCCATGGCCGAGATAGTGTTCGGCCAGGTCTATGGCCGAGAAGGTGTTTGGGGGCTCCCAGTTTTGTCTTCATACGAAGGGGTGTGATTGGTTTTGTCGTATTCGGCCTTTGACCGAGTCAACGAGGTTCCCATCCCGTACAAGACTAAATCTCCCAAATCATTCAAGATATGTAGTTCCAATTAATCTTCAATATTAAATTATTTTTCATGGTCTGTCGTGTTGCATCTATTCAACTCTTTGTTCATGTTCTACATCTTTTTTCACATATTTTTATTACAAATGTCTTCATAACAATCTAATAAAGGGTCTGCAAGTGACGCAGGAAATTTTCCTACAACTAAACAATATGCCTCGAAAAATATTGAGGGTAATAGTCTATTTAGGGTTTACGTATCTGCGTTACAAAATAAAAAAGATGGAAAAAAGGATGCAAGTTGGTGTTGCAACTATTGCAATGCATCCCCTAAGAGTTCTTGTATTAGAGTGAAGAGTCATTTATTGAAGGTTAAAGGTAATGGGATAACTAACTGATCAAAAGTATTAAATGAGATGAAACAAATTGAAACACGGGCCATTGAGAAGCAAAGTATGTGCAAGTACTTTGTTCACCAGAACTACAAGTTTGAATCCACCTGTTGATGGAGGCAAAAGACACATAAGAACCATTAGAAAAGACATTTAGCAATGAGGCTAAAGATCATTTATCTTGTGAAATAGCTAGACTATTTTATTCTGCTGGTTTTCCATTCAATATAGGTAGAAATCTGTATTATGGTAGTGCCTTCACATATGCTACAAAATTCTATCTCAAGTTTTCTTCCAACCAGCTACAATGCTATAAGAACTACATTCTTGCAAAGAGAAAAGGTGCATATATTAAATTTATTTCAACCTCTCAAAGACACCTGGCCTAAAAAAGGTATAAGCATACTAACTGATGCCTAAAGAAGACCATTAATTAATTTCAGCCTCAAATTCTTGCACCTTCAAGTATGTAACATAGGTCCAGATTCTAAGGCTGCCATGAAATTAATTAATGGTCTTCTTTGTGCATCAGTCACTTACTATGCTTATATCTTTGTCAGGCCAAGTAACATTGAGAAGTTGGAATAACTTTAACATATGTCTATTCTCTGTTCAAGAATAGTTCTTATAACATTGTAGCTAGGTGGAAGAAAACCTAATATAGAAGTGTTTGCAGCACATGTGAAGACACTAACATAATAAGGATTTCTAATGACATTGAATGGCAAACCAACAGAACAAAATAGCATAACTATTTCACAAGATAAAATGATCTCTAGCCTCATTATTAAATGATTTTTCTAATGGCCCTTTTGTGCCTCTTCTTCTCTTGCCTCCATAGGTGGATTTAAACTTGTAGTTCTGGTGCATAAAGTTACTTGCGCAGACATTGTTTTCTCACTGTTCTCTATTTCAATTTGTTTCATCTCAACAAGACACTAAATTAATACTTTTAAATTTTTTGTTGAAAGATTTAGTTTTTATTTATTAGATTTGGTTCTGAGCATGATACATGTAACCAAAAAGTGTTGAAAATATACCTAAATATCTTTAGTTCAATAAGGAAGAAATAAATTAGTTTTGTTAGGAATCTATTATTTATGTTTTAAATATTTAGATTTAATTTGTTTTCTTATTTTTAGAATGGAATCATATCAATATTTGAATTTTGTATCACAATTTCTTTATATACAAAGAACTCAGGAATAAAATTAAATCATGTTCCTCTTTAAAAATATATATTTACAAAACAAATACAAAAAACCCATCAAAACATATTCGTGTATATCCAAATTCAGTACCCACTTTTGTTTTGGAAAATATTTTGGGTATCTACCCAACGTGTATCTAGACACGTACCTATGAATCATTGGTAAACTTATCCATGCAACATAATGGAACAGCATTCAAAAGACAATGCTGGTTAGGACTTGAGAGTCGTAAGAGAAATAGCACCCAGAGTTTGTTATTTTAATTGCATGACCCCTTTCCTGGACTGTAGCTATAAATTCAAAACTTCTTTGAAAGACTCCCACTAGAGAAAGAAAATACATGTTTGCAAAAAAGTTATGCTCTTCATGAAAAGATTATTCAACTATGTGGTGATATGAAATTGAAATCCACTTTTGATTTAATGCAAGTACACTGGAAAATGTTAGTCTCTAGATAGAGTTCAGTGTTTCAATACTATGAATCTTCAAAAATCCATATGCCTTGTAGAACCTGATTGCAGTAACTTTATCACATATCAAGAAATTTTGTTCTCAACAGTACAGAGGGACTTTTGTATTCTCAATTTTTGTTAACTAGATTGACATAATATAGAAAAATAACATATTCTTTGAAACATTACTTTTGGGTTTTTTTGATAGATATAAATCATGTTCGATATATGGTCAGATACTAGACATTGATGCTTCTCTCAGTGAGAATTTGAACTGTGATTTGTCACTTTGTGAGAAACTAGCCCATTCCTCTAAACTCAATCCTTGTTATGCACTATAAAGGACTAAACATGAAAAGAAAAAGCATACCACAAAAGCGATAGAAACAAGGTCGAATGATTCAGAAGGCAAGCCTGTGTCTTCCCCATTTGCATGTATCCATCTTATAGGAAATTTTCTCGGCGTTTCTTTCTTTTGCTTATGCTGAGCAACAGCTAGAAAATAGGGTGACAGATCTAACCCCTGGAACAAACATATAAATCACAATTCACGAGGCACATCCATACCAAGTATAAGGCTTATTTTATTCTTGGTAAATTCAAATTGGCCAAGAATGATTGTATGTTATTTTGACTGTCCAATCTCCATCATTATATAGTATTAAGAATAAGTAAGCAATTTCATTGATCCATAAAAAACTCACTCACGGTGACTTTTGCTGTGGGGAACTTGTCCGCAAGATATCTTGTGCTTATACCTACCGAGCATCCAATATCTAGAATGTCACTAATCACAGATGATTCTGAATACTGTGTATGGTGTTGTTCAATTGCACGAAGCCAATTGCCACGCAGTATCTGATTTGCTTCCTCTAAAGAAGAAGCATCTGGAAGTGCTCTTCTAGCCATTGACATTGTAGCAGCCTCTGCTTCTGCTGCCGCCTATAATCATGAATTCATATTTTATAATAATTTCTTTATTTCAGAAAACTAGTAAAAAAATAATTACTGATAGATTTCCATCCACAAGAGAAACTACTTAACAAAAGAGCTAGTCTAAGGGACACCTAGGATATAAACATTTGATAAATAATGAAAAAATCATATAATACACAGGAAAATCTCATAATTCTGTCAATAGAGTGCAAGAAAAAGATACTAGTGTTCACAAGCAAGCCACTAAAGTCGATGATGCAAATATGATAACCTACAGAACAGATTAATTCTTTAATCATAGCATATTATTAAGCCACTATACGTCCAGCGAAAAGAAAATGTTTCAACAAACATTGTTCAGCAATGTCTGTTACCAGGTTTGTACTGGATGGATGCCAGGTTAGAAGGCACAATCATACATTTACATCAATAAGGGGGAATATTTGACATAAATCATCCATAAATAGAATAAAAACTTTTGTGGTGCTTCTGCCATGTCTACATTTCAGAGGTTGAAAATAGCATCATAGCTTCAATAGTATCAAATTTAAACTTATGAAAGTAAACAAAACACCAAACAAACAGGAACATGTTATAACTTGTTTGCTAATCAAGAAAGGAGTGGCCAAATCAAATTATCCATTGACATATGGGAAAATTCTGAATTACTACATACCAGCCATGTAAGATTGCCCTCTTCATATGCATGGAATGGATTTAAATAATCTGTGAAATGAATTGAACAGTCACTCCATCATTTACAATGGCATGCTAGAGTAACGAGAAGATGAGCAGAAAGGTAACACAAAATGTAAAAAATAAATAGTCTGAAAATTACAATCAGGGTACACTAAAGACTGGTTTTGAATGCTGTCCATCTCCCTATACACTTCTGACTCTAAAATCTCTTTCGCCATTTCCCTCCAAGGTATGTTGTTCTTCTCAGCTGTACTGTGTATTCACATCAAAAAACCACATTCACTTTCCATTTTCCAATAAAGACATGTTAAGCACAGCTTCATTACATCAACACCAAATCCAATCAAATATCAGTTCAACGTAACACAACAAAAGTCTTTTCCAAATAGATGGAGTTGGCTATATGCATCAAAGTAGCAACCTAGCCATTTTAAAATGTCAAAAGCCGACACAGTATATCAACAACTCTACCAATGGCAGACAGAGTAATAGGCTCCCACCTAGTGGGGTCTGGAATTGGTAGACGTGTTCAGCCTTACCCCCAATAAACAAAAGGTTGTTACCAAAATTTAAACCCTGACACCAAAGTCACGAGGCAGTAACAATTAAATTGCAAGTCTATGAACGTTTGATTTATCTAAACTTTTGTATGCATCATAATTAAGATAATATCACATTATTCAACAGCCAATTTTTTTTTATTCATATTCTATAAAAAGTTAGTAATAGAGTAAATAGTTTATTCACATACGATACCATTCAATCACAAATTGTAATATTTAACATCTATTGACTTTTACAATAACTACTTAAAAAGTTATACTTATCATGATTTCTAGGGGTCGACACTATAAAAATAGAATGGTTTTACAAAAAAAAAATTATAGATGTAAAACTCTCATAAATTAAATTAAATCTATAAAATTTCATACAATATAATAGCAAATTGATATTTCATTGCACCTATTTACTATAACATATTAACATATATGAGAAAATAATATAAAGAATTTTTTTCATTGTTATCCAATCAGAAATTACCATGTATAATATTTCTTTTATTTATAAAAATAACTTAAAAGTCATGTATACCATAATTTATGATTGGTAGACAATATAAAACAGTTTTAAGACTTGTTCATATAAACTTCTCCATAATTACTTTTAAAAAGAAAATAAGATGGAAAAAAATGAAATAAAATTCTCCATAAACTAAAACTAATGTACAAGTTAAAAATAAGCTTTTGAAGGAACTAATACAAGAGAGTTTCTACAAATTGGTTTATATATAAGCCAATTTTAGCTAATAAAAAAACTTATTTTTCGTTCTTATATTTTTCTCCTAAAAGCTTAAGTAGAAATTTATACCAACAAACCCTTATACAGTCTATGCATAACCTTAAACTCTTAAAATAAAAATAATGGTGTGTTTGGATGAGAAATTTATATAGGGTAATTCATTTATTTGAAGAATTTCAAATTCCTTGAGGTGAAATGCTTTGTTTGGATGAGGAATTTACAAAGAATTTGAAATTCAAGCATTTGTGAAATTCCTTAAAATAGTAGAATTTCAAATTCTCCCAAAAATGGGAGAATTTGAAATTCCTCATATTTGTTTTTCTTATTTCACCTATATATTTTATCTTATCTCTTCATTCTTTTAATTATTTGGATATTCAAAAATATTTTTATAATTGTTAAACATTCTAATATTAATTTTTAAAATTATTAAATATTTAAAAATGGATTAATATTTATTTTTATAAAATTTAATTTAAAAATCTCAACATATAAATATATTTTTAAAATCAATTTTACTATGATGGAATAAAATTATGATATGCAACCTAACAATTTAAAATTTAAGAAATTTGAATTGACTCATCCAAATAAAATATTTTAAAAATGATAGAAATTGAAATCAAAGTAATTCAAATACCAAGAATTTAAAATTCCTTGAATTTGTAAAATTTCTCGTCCAAACACACTGTTAAGCAAATTTAAAAAACCTATTATGCAGTTACATATCTACAAATGTTTAATTCAGCCATCTAAAATTTGATGATATACACAATGATTAACATAATATCACATCATACGACTCAATAGTTCGATCAATAAAATTTACTACTTCGTTGTCAAAAGCTGATAAAATGTGCATAGAAAATGTAAGTTTTTCAATCTCCTAAAATTGATTACATGTATGTTTCAACTGTAGAAGCAAAAAATGAAGGAAAGTAAGTAACTTGTGAAAATGTGATGAAGGAAGAACCTTATCAAAGCCCGTCTAGCACCAAGCTTGAGGATAGAGTAAAGGGGCTTGAAGGAGATGAGAGTTTGGACCAAACGTGAAAGAGGGGTTTCCCCAACCCACTTCGGTCGCTCCAGCTTCCCTTCTTCGTACCCACCCAACTGCACCGGCGCGGTGCTTGTGTCGGACGCCGCCGCGTCAACCGCCCAGCTCCGCCTTCTCGGCGGCGCTGCGGCGGCATTGGCGCTGGCAGCGATCAGTGCGGAGAGGTTCTGAAGTGGCGACGACAGAGCCATGTTGTGCAACTCGGACACACCGTGACAAGTGTGGGAATGAGAACCACCAAAACATTGCTATGCATCCACGCACAATCTCGTTCGCCTGTAGTATCTCGCCACGTGGAATTTGAATCCCACTGTTATATGTACTTATATCTTCTGGTTAACTTATATTAAAAGACAAAATACATAAATATTATCTTCATTTTATTTTATTTTTTAAAATTTTAAAAATTGAAGAAATATACATAAATGATAATCCTATTGAACTTGAAGGTGGTTGGATACAAACAAAATTTCAAATCATGTAAAAAAATAAAAATTTATAAAGTACATATTGATATAAAATCTTTTAGAAAATGACCAAAAATAAAATAACAAAACTTATATTCAAAGTTAGCAATATCATGCCAAAATGATTTTCATTGACATGAAACCTTGTAGAAGATAATTAAAAATAAAATTATAAAAGTTTAGATTTAAAATAAATAATATTATATTAATATAAAGATATGTGTATATAAATCTTAAGTATTCAACAGAAATATAACCATTGAGTTGATCTTACTATATTTTAAGGAAAATAGAGTGAAAAAGTTACTCATTAAACTAGTAGATGGATAAGAAGATGAGAGAAATAACAACGCATTGTGAATCAATAGTAAAATCATTTTAAGCATCTTAATATATGTATTTAGCTTTCATCAACCAATTATTGAGTTCATTACTTTTTTGACCTGTTTCATGGTTCTTATTTCCTCATTGCACTATAGTAGCAAGATATAAACTAAGAACAGGGCAGAGAGAATTCAAACTCTAAGCACATTTTTCTTCTTAACCATTACTTAATTGACACCCTTCCATAACCCCAATGCATAATTATGGTGTTTTTTGATCATACAATCATCTCATTCTTTTCCTAAGCAGTCAAAATTTCCTGCAGTCAAAAGCATAGGATTTAGTAGAAATCATTGCTAAACCTTTGTCAAATTGCCAACTTTTTTTTTTTTTCTTTTCAAAATAACACATTACAATTCTTTGCTTTCTATTGTTTAACTGAAAACAATTCATAACAATAGTCACCCTTCTATAAACAAGGTACAATATCATAGAAGACTCCATTTTGTCTTGATCAAAAGACTAAAAGATGCTACTATGATCAATTAGCCATCAACCAATTTTTCAAAGCACCTAAATATTTGTACACCCCAAATAAGATGCCCATTATCTTTTCACATGATTTGTCTTCAAAGAAGTACATGTCCACGTTATAAATCATGGAAGAGTAACATTTCATTATGTATACATGAGTTTACATGGCCCATGACGAAATTACTACAACTATATCACTCACCACCTCATCATATTCAAACTTGGTATAGATATGGGGATTTAACTTATTCTTAACAAGTGACATTACAAGAAATCTTCCAAAGATGAAGAACTGAATATAGAAATCCTCCTTCTTTTCCTGGTTCCTAACAGGTCCTGTGAAACAGAAAATCTATTGAGCACAGACCTAAGAGCTTGGTGAACAGATCCGGCGAGAAACTGCCGGTACGCGGCGTCTTCAAAGTTCTGTTCTTTGCAGCTAATGATCACAAACACATTCTTCATTCTGCCTTCCAAGGTTGCAATATCTGCCCTTATTATCATGAGATGAAGAGCATCTAGTGCTTGTCTTATATCAGACAATAACCCGGGTTTATATTCACAACATAGTGATGCTCTAATTGAATAAGGAAAACCGTTCAACCCACCCTCTTGTTCTTCAACACTTATTTCATCATTGTCCTTTGGAATCATCAAGCCTTCACATGCTTGTGCTGCATTCTTCTTAAGCTCTTTCAAATGTCTAATAACCTCGCCAAGTAATGACGCCTTGTCCATCTGTCAGTATGTCCAAAAGTAAGAAAAGAGAACTCAAATTTTTGAAACTATGAATAAATTCTTTAACATGTTCACTTCTACTGATATATGAGCTTCATAAATCAAACTATAAGCACAACTAAGTTGGATAGTTAATTAATATCAAGCTCCTCTCATCCCATATCTCTTTCAGGGAAGAAAACTCAAATTGAGTCCTTCACAATCAAGTGCAACAACTAAGTATCTTACCTTACTAAAAGTCTGATTGAATAAACTTCTCTAAAAACACTTTTAGAAGTTAAAAATGAAAAAGAAAATCAAAATAAACTTTTTCATAAATTAAAATTAGCTTGTGCTTAACTTCTACAAGTTAATTTTAGTTTATAAAGAAACTTGTTTTATTTTTCCTTATTAGTTTTCTCTCATAAATGTGTTTTTGAAGTTTAACCAAATAGAACCTAAATGGTTTTCTTTATACCATCAACTAGTATAGTTTACATCCCAAAATTTAAAGCTACCAACACTTCATTAACACATACTGAGATGGTAACGGAAGCAGAAGAGAATGCTAATGAATTTAGTTTCTCAAGAAATACACCTCTAGTTAAAGCTCTAATGCAGATGCATAAAGACATGATAGGTACCAAATCCATTAAATTGTGGCTTGTCAAGCCATGCTTACATTCCAATTTCCAGCAAAAGCAGACAAAGTAAAATATAGATCATAACCATTCACCCTTGACTTCTATTACCCAATTCAATTAAATGACTACCTTAGTTCAACATTATTCACTACTTAAAACCTGTTTGTATATAAGGCCAGAAGAGTTTTGGAGAACTTCTGAAAATAAAGAGTTTCTTTCGGTAAAAAATTTCTCAAAAACATTACAAACTTATATTCAAACAGGCTCTTAAACACTTTCTCAACCATTTGAAAAAGGGGGGAAAACAAGAATGAAGAATAAAATAGCATTATATTGAACAAACCTTGATAGCACCTGGAATGACACTGCGAAGTGTATCAAGATGTGCATTTATCCTTGCCCTCCTTCTCCTCTCTGCCTCACTATGGCTCTTCAAAGCTTCAATGCTTCTCTCAGTGGACACCCCTTTCCTTTCCAACTTCACAGGTGCCTCCACAAGCTCCCCTCTCTCCCCATCCAAAACCAGAGAGAAAGACGAACCACACCCACTTCCAATTACCCCATTGTTCCCTCCAAAACCATCACTTTTCCCCTTAGGGGCATCTCCATCAATGTCATCACCCCATAAAAAAGCTTCCATTTCCATCTCTCAATAACAACGAAAAAAAGTAACTTGCTCAAAAGGGTGTGCAGTTTCACAAATAGCAAGTGAAATGAGAAGACACTGGAAGAATGAGACAACCCTGGAATGATGGAGTAGGCACTGTCTTGTTCTGTAACAGTGTCAGTGACAGCATATGAAGATGGAAAAGGATGTAATGGGAAAGATCTGAAGGGTACTAGGATTGCAGAACACTTCACCTGTTAAGGAAGGAAGAACACACACCTTTTTTTATATTGGAGTAGCTCTTGTCACAACTCACAAGATATTTGGTGTGCCCCTTCACCATTTTATAATCAAAAACTATATTTTCTTAGATCTCAATATAATCTTACCCGTACCAGAATCATATAGAATCCATTATTTTTGCTCTCTCTAAAACAATAATAAAAATTGGGATTCGTACTTGTCCAATCAATGTCTCCGATAGGGTGATTTCAAAATTAGAATCCATCAAAATTAACTTTTGCATAATATTTCTTGAAGTTTCATGAGATTTTACAAACACTCTTCTTTTCTTTTTTACCTTTGTAATAACTTCTTAATTATTTGCACTAACACCCTATAAACATTATATTAACCTCCCTTAATTATAGTTAACAAAATTAAAAGTATTCGATTTAATTAATTAAATGCTTATAGGAGTAATAAAAAAATAAAGAATTATTTCTTTGATTTTTATCAATAATAGTTAACTACAAAAAATCATTTTAAAAATTTTGATTATAATTTAACTAAATGTTATAATATATATTTGGCTTAAAATATTTCGTGCATAACATAAAGACTAATATCTTATAAATATGTATAATTTTGAGATTGAATTTTATAATTTTTTAAATTTTAAATGTGGAGTTAATTTTTTTTTTCCAAACAATCCCACGAAAGTGGGAAATAAGCCTGCCTTAAAATTCCATTAGTCCTGTTTAAATGTGTAGTTGGGTTAATATCTAAGGAGCCAACTTGTCAATTAAAAAGGGAAAAATGACCCTTTTTCTCTGTATAACTTTTTTTTTTCTTTGATAAGGATGATTTTTTTTTGTCAAGTTATATTATTTGGACGAAATATTTATTCAACTATCAATTTTGATGATTAATTTCTATTGAAAAAATTGACTAAATACTTTTTTTAAGATTTTTTTTTTCCAATATCACATTTTTTCAACTTCCAGATCTGAATTTGATATTTTTGTTTTTTTAAGAAGATTAAGTCTACAACTTGTTGGTGAAAAAGGATGAGAATAAAATTTAACCCATAATCTTTTTTAAATTACTTAAATATTTTATTATTTATTCTTATATAATAAATTATTCAAATCCTCTTATAGAAGATTTGATATATCTATATATTTTTCTTATTATGATATCACATTTTGTATTCATTTTATGATAGTTATTTTAATTTTATAATTAATATTTTTCTTCTTCAATCAATGAGTTATAAACAGGTCGATTCATTTTTAGGTCAAAACTGTGATTTTAATTTGGAATAACAAAAACAGAGTTATGGCCCTCATTAAACCTTTGAATATTAGTTCATTGATTTTTTTCTTCCTGGTTGAAATTAATTAGAAAAACATATTCTTGTGGGAAAAAAAGGTGATATTGTGGTATATACACATCCAATTGTTAAATATTATTAGCTCAGCAATTTTGCAAGATATCTAAGATTTCTATAGATCTCGCTCAACCATTTTTATTGGAATTAAAAATTCTGAATTCAAGATTCTAAAGATAACATATCCTTGTATGTATTTTTGTTGGATTATTCACTACAAGAAATGTGTATATAATGAGATGCGAAATGTGTCATTATAAATATAATTTATATAAATATAAATTTATTTGATATATAATTACACATAATTTTAGTATTAATTTTAAATAAGATTTAATTATATATATTATGTCATTATAGTATTTATCCACATTTTTTTATCAATATATTATATTTATAATATAGATAAAAATAAATTTTAATAGCAAGTATTATATTACTATAAAATGGTTTATTACATGATATTTTTTTTTTTAGTGATTGGATATAAGGGCACAAAACCATATAGGGATGTAGCTCTTTGATATCAAAATTATAAGGAGATGGAAATGTCCAAGTGAATTGTAAATGTTGATGATTGTCTAAGGTAAGGATAATTTTTATGGAGAAAAATCAAAATCTTATTTATGTTTAATCATTAAGAAGGATGACTAATTATTTATGTATGACTTAGTTTAATAATATTAAATATGAGAGAGTGTATTAAAAAAATTAAAATCTTATATTAACTAAAATTAAAGAGAATAAAAAATATATAAATAAGGATATTTTTTTAGCTTACAAGTTAATTTTGTAAAATTTTATTAAGTTTTAATTTACTTTCTTGTAATAGTATTTAAAGTATTTTAAATTTACTAAAAATATTACTCACAGTATATATAAACCAAGCTTGTATTGGAAAAAATCTAAATCATCCTCTATATCTCAGATCATTAAACCTGACACTAAATGCATAAAAATATATCCTTTTACAGTTGAGTGATTATTGTTTTTATATAGTTTTGGTGGAAAAATTGATTAAATGATTGGGATGTAATATATTGTATGGCAGTAATAATTCAGAAGAAAATAGATTCTCTCTTTCCTTTTTCCTTCCATTTCTATCATTTTTTAAACTTTTGGAAAAATTAATAAAATGAAGATGATGAATATTTCAGGAAGAGTTACAGTTAGGTTTTTAAATCTTTAATAATAAAAAAAATAGAGAATATTTTTACTTAATATATTATAGGAATTGCTATACTCAGGCACGGATCCACGTGGGGAAGAGTGGGGGCATGTGCCCCCACTACCATTTTCCAATACATTTTTTTAATCCAAAAAATAATATATTTTTAAAAATAAAAATTATATTTTAATTAAAGAAACATATATATTTAAATTATCATATTATAAAATACAAGTTTTTTTTTTGTGTATTGATATTATAAAATACAAGTTTAAAAGAGTTGTTAATTTATTTGATATTTATCAAATTTTTTAAGAAGATTATTTCTTATATGTGATAAAAAATATTTTTTAATAACGAATTAATTTTTTTAAAAAGTTTAATTTTTGATAAAATAAAATTTGTAACATATATATTTACCTTTTATGCTTTTTATTTATGTATACATTGATTAAAAAAATTAAAATAGTAAGGATTGTAAGATTCTATACGTTGATTAAAAAAATCAAAATGGAAAATATTGGAATATTTATATTCTATTTAAATTTTTAATTATAAAATATGTTTGAAATAAATTATTATCTAAAATATTATTTTAGATATTAAAAACATGTTTATATTATAAATAAATTAAACTTCACTTTTATACAACTTAAAATATTTATTTTTATATTTTTATTAGTATTAAATTATTATAAAGTATATTTTTAGAATTGTAGTTCTAACCAAATATTTAAAAAAAAATGTCTATGATAGATAAATAAGTCATATTTAGGACATGTATTTTAAAAAAATTTAGGTTCAAACTTACTAAATTATAATATAACATAGTCTGACTTAACTTATTTTCATCTTTAATCTAAGCATAGTTATAAAAATTTGTAAAAAATAATTATGATATATATTTATACTTTTAAAAGTTATATGTAAAATTTTTAACATTATAAATATATAAATAATTATTGTCCCCACTATCTAAAATTTCTACATTCGTCACTGGCTATACTGCATCTACATTTAAATTTTACTAGTTTAGAAGTGTACCAATTGTTACTTTTTTATTTAAATATTTTGTAATGCTATTCCTTGTGCCACTTTTATATTTGAAATGAATATCAGTTTCATCTATTTAAAAAAAAAACTTCACCAGATTTTTTTATCTATACATCTATCTATATATATATATATATATATATATGAACAACTTCTATAAAAAAAATAAATAATAAAAAAACTTTTGTTTCAAGGGCATTTTAAAGTTGCTTATTTTAAGAATCAACTTAAGCAACTTGGCAAGTTATTTGATTTATGAATTCAAGATTTTGATTTCCTAGTTAATTATGGTGTTTGATTTATGGTTAATTTGTAATTAGAGATTTATCTAATTTAGAATAAGTTTGTTTTATTTGGTTTATCTTTTACATAGACTTTGTTGGATTTAATTTGATTTAGTAAACTTCTATTCTAATTGGATTTTCTTATCTTTTGTTATAACATTATTGAATGCTGGTGTACACTATTATTTTTTTTTTATTATTGTAATGTAAACTATTACTATAAAAGGGAAAAGAAAAAAAACAAAAACAACTCTGTCTTTTCTTATATAGAACTTGTCATTCTATATTATAATTAATTTAGACACACATCACATTGAAGAAGAAAAAAAAAATAGTTCACCCCAAACCACATTTTATAGGAAGTAAAAATTTTGGCTTCAGAAAAAGTGACTTTAAACACAGAAGTTTTTGTCTTGAAAACAAACAAACTACTCTTTTCTAACCTAGATCTGTCTTGAGACAACAGAAAAAACAAATGGTACATAATGACACTTTTTTTCAACACACTTTGGCTAGTGCAATACTCTATTAATGTTGAGATTTAATTTACACAATTCAAAAATTTACCCTCATTTTTTAGTTCAAAGTGGTGGAAGTGAAGAATAACAAATTGTTATATTCGATTTTTTGATACAAACATCCTGAATTCAAATTTTATAAATAGAAAAAATATGATTGAAAGAGAAAATTTTACTAATTATCATCACTATATTCTCTTACAGAAATTCATCATCAACAAAATGGATAACATTTGTTGAAAAACACCATGCATGCATTTAGTGAATCAAAACCAAGGTGAATGTGTCCAAACCATACACCAATCTAGGGCTTATATCTAGCAAATCCAGAAAGGTTGTGGCAATAGTCTTCAAATTCAGTCTCAATAAAGACATCCTAGTTGCTGGACACAGTTCTATAGTGCTCAAGATTCACTGCTGGATATGCTTGTTGGAATTGATATAACCAAATTTAGCATTTTTGGAAATGAACAATGAATTTGTCCACACACACAGTGAGACGGCAAAATAAACCCTCTCTCACCCACCTACAAAAACAGTTTGGATAATGACAAATGCAGATTTTAGCAAATTTTGAAGGGAATCTTATTGAGTCATGAGAGCCAAGTCTTTCAGGTATATTATCCATCATTTATCATTTTTTTTTATATAAACTACAAGTTTTCTTTTTAAAGTAAGGTATCATCTGGTTGAAAGTTAAGGAATAGTTTTCTAAACTATTGAAATCTATTTATATTGTAAGAGGTTGATCTTTTTCAACAAATATTTTTTTTATACACACATACAAAAAATTGAATCACTAATGACATATTTAAGAAATAAAGTTATTTACCAGCTAAATCATACTTTATTAATACTTCTAAGTATCTTTTATGGGTAGAATCTTGTTTGAGAAAAGATAAAATTTTACTTCTAAATATTTAATATACATGTATATTAGGTATTTAAATTTAATATTACTTATTAAAGTGAAACAACTATATTCTAATTAATTCTTAAATGATTCATGATTTAACATAAATCAAATAAGGGTCTATCTAACCTTCTATATATTTTGAATTCCTTAACCACCACTAGTTAATGTTTTCCCATTCAAATAATAATATCAATAGAAATTAGCATTGATAATTGGGATCCTATGTGATCTCTCAATTGGTTTTCTTATTTCCACAATTTACTTTTCTGTCTCTTGCATATCTGCAAAGTGCAATGTGCTTGAATTTTCTTTTGGAGTGACGCATTGTTGGAGAACGTGTCTAAATAAAGCAAATTTTGTGGGTTTTTATATACCCTCTCTAGGCTAAAGATCCATGCAATCCCTATTCTAATTTAATAAACCCTTTTTAATCACTGGCTTTGACATTAAGATTATTATCTATGGTCCATATAATTGATATAGACACTAAACAACTCTTTAAGGGGTCATATCCAATTAGATTCTCTCACACTAAACAACTATGTATTAATTATTGAAAATTACTAACTAAACTTGACTCGAGTTTTTCATTAACAAAAATGAAAAATTGTCTCAGGTTGCAAACATGGGTCACAAAGTTTGACATTTTGTTGAGATAGATGCAGCTAGCATTAGCTAAAAAAAATAGAAAGTAATAAGAAACTGTTTATTTTTTAGTCATTAAAAATATTTACTATTTTCAAGACATTGCTAATTATACTTTTATTGATAATTATAATAATTAAACCATGTTTCACTGAAAAAAATGTTATACTAATGTGATTTTGAATCGAATGAGTCTCCAGTGGTAGTCTTTAACAAAATTCATTTTTTGCCAAAAAAATTCAATTATTAATATAAATATCGTGAACACCCAATTTTGAGTTATGTCTTATCACTTTATTTCTTACCTTTCCACTTTTTCTAATGAATAATAAATTTCAAACCAAGTCAGTTTCCTTCCCATCATTAAGTTAATTCAGAACAAGATTATTATTATTAATATTATTATTATTATTATTATTATTATTTATTTATTTATTACTATTATTTATTTATTACTATTATTATTACTCTTTCAGATTAGACAAGGTGAAACCATTTTAAAAGAAAAGGAATTTTTTTATTTAACTCATTTTAATAACTTTTATTATCTGATTCATAATAGACATAATGGATCAGAAAAAAAAAATATCTCCACTTTTATTTTCATCTTCAAATTGAGCCATTTGAATCCAAAAGCTATTTCTATTTGTTTTGAACTTTTCCATTTTTTGAAATTGGGCCACCTAAACCCATGACTGATTTTATTTCTTTATTTTTCTTCGGTAGATGATAAACATACCTCCACTCTCGTATATAAATACACCCCCTTTCTTAAAAAAAAATATAAAATGTCTAAATTACCCTTTTAAAAAAAATAAAATTCCTAAATTTACACCTCCCTTCCCCGCACCCCCTTCCCCGCACAGAACAGCACCAGAACGGGCCTTCTGCAAGAAGAACGGTCCGTTCTGATTGCAGAACGCCCCGTGTTGCTTGCAGAACGGCCCGTTCGGCAAGCAGTACAGGCCGTTCTGCTTGCAGTACGGGCCGTACTGAAAGCAGTACAGGCCATTCTGCTTGCAGAACGGGACGTTCTGGGGTCGTTCTGTTGCAGTACAGGTCACCGCGTCACTTTTAAAATGACTACCTTATGACTGATTTTAAAACTCCGATTTTAAAAGTCATTTTTGTACTAGTGTGTCTTTCCATAGAACAAGTAAGAGTCTTTCTCTTACAAGACCACCTGCTGACATTGCGCACCCCTCTTCTTTCTCTTTCTGGCACTCCTCTTCTTCTTTTTTTTTACCGCACCTCGCACACTGTTGAGATTTCCGTTGAAGTACTTTTGTTATAATTGTAAATCAGTTTGATTCAATCAACGGTCTCAAACACGACAAGTATACCGGCCGTTCAAGTAGTAAAAATATCGTATCCACAGGGATTAGAAGGTAATATAAGCATTTATTGACTATTCGTGACTAAAGAATAATTCCAATTTCATAGTTTGTGCAGTGAATTCAAAGTTGTGACTATTGGAATGAAAGCTGTAAATAAATATTGTTTTGTGAGTGGAAAAGGTAAGGAATGATATTGTGGTATTGTGAGGTTGTGGGGGTCAGATTTCACCAAACGTAACACTAATGTATCCTTAATCTCTTGTTGAATTCATTGCTTAGTCAACCCAAGAATTTACTCAAACCTAATCCCTTAGAGAAAGAGCCTAGGTGCGGATATTGAATATCAATCCCTTGAGTACCCAATATCTACACCCGCATTACGGGCTAGGGTTTAAGACTACTAATGGGTCAAGCTCTATCCCTAGATACAATCACCACTAGGCATATGTTTCAGAACTAGTTTCAAAGGTTATTTTCCAATACCCATGGAACCTTAAATCATGCAAAGGGTGATCAATCCAAAGCAAGCATTAAGAATAGAAACAAACACAACAAAGAATAAAACAACATGTATATATATCATTAAAACCGTAAAGATTACAATAGAGTACGTTGGTTACATCTAACCCCACAAAAATTGGGTGAAACCACTCACAACAATGAGGGCAAATACAAAAATAGAGATTGAAGAGGAAGTGAAGAACCGAAGGAAAGATCCGCACACGGACGATCCCAAGCCCTGGGAATCCCTTCCACAGCTCCTGGAGGCGCCCAATGTGAGAATGGGGGTTTCTCCCCCGAAAATGGCTTCAAATACGAGCCAGGGAGATCAGATTAGGGTTTCGCGCCCGACGTGTAAGTCTTCGCGCCTGGCGCGGACTCTTCTGTGCACTTTTTGCCTCAGTGTAAGCCCGGCGCAATTTCCTTTTACGCCTGGCGCGATGTCTTCCAGAGAGTTTCATGCACTCTCTGTCTCGACCACGCCCGACGCGTGTATTCTCTTGCCCGGTGCCATGGCTTCCAGACTCTATTCTTCTCAAGCCCGGCGCGAGTCATCTTGCGCCCGGCGCAATTTCTTCTCTGCTCCTTAGCCTCTTGGATTCCCAATCCTAAGAATCTTCAATCCTCACTTCTCTAGCTCAATACCTGCACAAAAATGAGGTGTATTAAGGTATTGTTAGCTAAATTTGGGTTAGTTATATCTGCACACAAAATGAACCAAAAAGAGAACAATTATATTGCAATGGTTCAAAGGATGAGTGGAATTTGTTCAATAAATCTCATCCAAAAAGAGGTAAAATTGAGACTTAACAACTCCCCCAAACTTAGAACCTTGCTTGTCCTCAAGCAAAAGGTAATTAATCTAGCAGATAACAAGCAATGCAAGTGTGTTCAATTCTACATCATAGTTCACTTATACTTTCCTTTCGCAAGCATGAACCTCAGATGAACTTTCAGTCACAATTGTTGCAATGGAACATGACAAGGTGCAAACAAAGGTTTCAAAAGAGATCAAAGAGCTGAGAAGAGTAATGACTATCTGTGTATACATCCTCACTAGGAAAGTGTTTCTCTCTATGCACACTAGTGTATCAGGGTGAGTGTTTCTCTCATATCTACTACTCACGCCACATGATTCAACTTTGCTCTTCGTTTCCAAATGAAACCAGTGGTAAAACAAATGCAGGCACTCATCACAAGGTCATTATTAGGGCAATTCTGGGTCAAGCAGGGTCAAGCATTAGCAGTTTTATGGTTTTTCAAGGATTGAAGGTGCTATAGCTTAAGAGAGCAAATAAGATTTTACAATGATGTCCCTCTCCTTACCCCATTACACATTTTGGCACATGCCCTTTACCGGATCCAAGCCATTAGCCTTTTTATTTTTGTTTTGCTTTTTTTTTCTCTTTTTTTTTTTTTTGAATAGCTGACCACATACTTTCTTCTTCCCAAAATTCCCCATTCTTCAACTCCCCCAAACTTATTTGATGTCATCAATTTGCTCTCTTAACCAAGGCAAAGGTTATGGTTAATTTTTCATGGTTTGGGACAAATAGAAGGTGTGGTGTTTAGGCTTAGGAAGGTATGGGTCAAGTGGAAAGTGGATATGGCTTTTTGGCTTAGATGGTTAACAAAATATGGAAATGTGAATGCCTTGATCATATAAGTGCACAACATAAGCAAACCACCAGGGAAACTCAAGCAAAGTCTATCATGAAACTTAAGCGTAGTTCACTCATAAGTATTTAGGCTTAAACCTCACCCGGCTATGCATCCACAAATTATCAAACTCAGCTCAGTTCTATGATCAACATTGAAACCCGCATGCAACTAGTCATGAACTAAAGATCTAACGTGACTTGAAAATGTCTAAGGTACACACACCATAAACATCAAGCAAACTATAATCCAGAATCGACCACAAGCAAAACAAGTATCAACAAGATTAAAAACCATGCTAAGGCAGACTATTCACAAAAGAACCAACAAAGTAATCACCAAAAAGACTATATATAAAAATAGTTAAATACTAAAAATAAAAGACAGAAAAATAAATTGCAATAGACAAAGGTAAACTAAGGTAGGCTCCATCTGCTTCCATCTATGGGGTCTGGTCATCATCATCTTCAGGGGCTGCTCCACCATCATTGGCTCCGTCTGCATCAGCAGCTCCACTCCCCCAAACTTAGGAGCCTGGTCCCCAGGCCAACCAGTATATGCCTGAAAGTTCTAGTAACCAGAAGTGGTGAAAGAGTATAATCATGAAAGAACATGGTGAGCATAACAATTAAACACAGTGATGACCATGCAATTATAACCAAGATGAAGAACATCCTTAGACCAAAATTAAACACAACAAACAAACACAAAGAAGCATGATTGGAAATAGATAAATATGGGGTATCAGGAGAGTGCGCGCCGGGCGCGACACAGGCGCGCCGGGCTTGTTATCAGTAAAAAAATAATAGAGGTTTCAACTCTGATATCGCGCCGGGCGTGACTGATGTCGCGCTGAGCACAATTTCAATTGTGCCCGGCGTGGTGGTTCTAGAGACCATAATTCAAGTCTTGCGCTGGGCGTGAGGTAAATCGCGCCGGGCGCGTAACCCTGATATGGTCAGTTTTGCCTAAATTTGCTTTGAAAGGAGGCCTTATAACCACCCGGAAACAGAGTTACCTCATCTCTCACACTCCAAACAAAATATACCCTATATTTACTCATTCAAACATGATTCAAACACTTAACAATTAACACAAACAACACATAACACAACAACATATAACACAAAACATATATAACATCAAACAACATATAACACAATCCAACACATAATAAAAAACAACACATATATCACAGAACAACATGCAACACAAATCTAAAACACAGTTCAGATCTCTGGGTTGCCTCCCAGGAAGCGCTTGCTTACTGTCCCGAGCCTGACGGTGACCAACTTGAAGTGCTCTACTCTCCTTCTCCTCCTGTTGCTCTTGTTCCTCCTTGCTTTGTGCTCAATCTGAGGATTGCTCAGCAGCTGCTCAGAGGAATTGGTCAATCTAGTTCACAGTACCTTGCATACAAGAGAAAACAGAGGACTAGAGTGCACAGGTTAGCTTCAACAATTCATTGCCAGCACACAAATAAAAATAACAATAAAAACAAAAGAATAAGTCACAAATAGCTACAAATACTAAATCGCCATTCTAATCCCCAGCAACGGCGCCAAAAACTTGTTGAGATTTCCGTTGAAGTACTTTTGTTATAATTGTAAATCAGTTTGATTCAATCAACGGTCTCAAACACGGCAAGTATACCGGCCGTTCAAGTAGTAAAAATATCGTATCCACAGGGATTAGAAGGTAATATAAGCATTTATTGACTATTCGTGACTAAAGAATAATTCCAATTTCATAGTTTGTGCAGTGAATTCAAAGTTGTGACTATTGGAATGAAAGCTGTAAATAAATATTGTTTTGTGAGTGGAAAAGGTAAGGAATGGTATTGTGGTATTGTGAGGTTGTGGGGGTCAGATTTCACCAAACGTAACACTAATGTATCCTTAATCTCTTGTTGAATTCATTGCTTAGTCAACCCAAGAATTTACTCAAACCTAATCCCTTAGAGAAAGAGCCTAGGTGCGGATATTGAATATCAATCCCTTGAGTACCCAATATCTACACCCGCATTACGGGCTAGGGTTTAAGACTACTAATGGGTCAAGCTCTATCCCTAGATACAATCACCACTAGGCATATGTTTCAGAACTAGTTTCAAAGGTTATTTTCCAATACCCATGGAACCTTAAATCATGCAAAGGGTGATCAATCCAAAGCAAGCATTAAGAATAGAAACAAACACAACAAAGAATAAAACAACATGTATATATATCATTAAAACCGTAAAGATTACAATAGAGTACGTTGGTTACATCTAACCCCACAAAAATTGGGTGAAACCACTCACAACAATGAGGGAAAATACAAAAATAGAGATGGAAGAGGAAGTGAAGAACCGAAGGAAAGATCCGCACACGGACAATCCCAAGCCCTGGGAATCCCTTCCGCAGCTCCTGGAGGCGCCCAATGTGAGAATGGGGGTTTCTCCCCCGAAAATGGCTTCAAATACGAGCCAGGGAGATCAGATTAGGGTTTCGCGCCCGACGTGTAAGTCTTCGCGCCTGGCGCGGACTCTTCTGTGCACTTTTTGCCTCAATGTAAGCCCGGCGCAATTTCCTTTTACGCCCGGCGCGATGTCTTCCAGAGAGTTTCATGCACTCTCTGTCTCGACCACGCCCGGCGCGTGTATTCTCTTGCCCGGTGCCATGGCTTCCAGACTCTATTCTTCTCAAGCCCGGCGCAAGTCATCTTGCGCCCGGCGCAATTTCTTCTCTGCTCCTTAGCCTCTTGGATTCCCAATCCTAAGAATCTTCAATCCTCACTTCTCTAGCTCAATACCTGCACAAAAATGAGGTGTATTAAGGTATTGTTAGCTAAATTTGGGTTAGTTATATCTGCACACAAAATGAACCAAAAAGAGAACAATTATATTGCAATGGTTCAAAGGATGAGTGGAATTTGTTCAATAAATCTCATCCAAAAAGAGGTAAAATTGAGACTTAACAACTCCCCCAAACTTAGAACCTTGCTTGTCCTCAAGCAAAAGGTAATTAATCTAGCAGATAACAAGCAATGCAAGTGTGTTCAATTCTACATAATTCCGGAAAGTACTTTCCATAATATTAAAGTTACTATTACGGAAAGTTCTTTCTGGAATTATATGAACAATAATTTCTATTCCGGAAAGTACTTTCTGGAATGCTAATGACTGTAAAAGTACTTTCTGGAATGCTAATGATTGTAAAAGAACCTTTCTTATATTGGTTATGGTAGGGCTAATCCTTTTTTTCTATTCAGAATGACTGTAAAAGTATATTGCTTAATGACATTGAGCGAAAAGAGGCTTTGGGAAGAAGAGGGGTGTGGAGTGTGGGGTGCGGGGAAAGGGGGTGCGGGGAAGGGAGGTGTAAATTTAAGAATTTTATTTTTTTAAAAGAGTAATTTAGACATTTTATATATTTTTTTTAAAAAAGGGGGTGTATTTATACGAGAATAGAGGTGTGTTTATCATCTGCCTTTTCCTTCTTCAATATTTTACTTTTGGATTTGGGCTATCTGAGCCCATTCTAAGTAAATAAAAACACAACAAAAAGTAATTGTTATTTGCACACTTTTTTAATTTATATATATACATATATAAGAAAATTGAACACAGATATCTAGAGAGTTTAAAATACTCACACTCTCAATCAATTGAAATGAGCTTGGACTCTCACTTATTACTTATACTGTTATAATTTCTCTTTTATATTATTTTTTGCAATTTTTTTACTAAAGTTACCATTTCCCCCCTTAAACTAGTTTTTGTCTTTTCGTATACATTTCTGTATTTTGTCCAAATATTAAAATGCAAATTCTTAGCAAATTTAAATCAAACGAAATCCTATGATCAAACTTTATTTATGCTCATACGTTTAAGTTCATCCACCCAAAAGCAATTTTCACCAAACCAAAACTTTGCATTTGAATTCTTTATGTGTATGATGATATTTGAAGCCTTAACAACCTGAACTTGAACATCTAAGAGCACCTCCTGTAGAGGTTTTTTAATCAATTTTTTATATGTAAGCATCGTATTTAATAAAAAAATTTAATTGGAGTAGGTTTATGTGATATAAAAAGGAGAAATTTTTTTAGCTCCATCCCTTGCTGAAGCAACAGAGCTTGGTTGGGTGTATGGATCTTTGACATGAAGTGGTGTGATTAGTTGGAGAAACATCTCCCCTCCATGCCGGAACAATAAGAAAAAAACCAGAAATAAGCATGACACAAGAATTGCTTACGAGTAATATAACATAGTAAAATCTATTTAAAGTGGATGAGAGTTGCTTATAAGCAATTTCCATTATAAATGTTCTAAGAGAGCTTCTCTAAAAATGAACCAAAATCTATATTTTGACAAGTTCACAAAGCTCAAATCTCTATGCGTGTTTGTTCATTTGAGTTGGTTTACTTATATTTATTATTCAATTTAATCAATATTTTTCAGGTTAAATTTGTAAAAGAATTACATATATCATTTTAATTTTAGATTTATGAAAAATGAAATAGATACAAAATATCAAAACATGTAGAACTGATAATGAAGTTTAGTCAATTATATTTGCATTTCTGATTTATTGAAAACCTTTTATTCAAAGAAAAAAGTTAAAAACAATGTTTATTTATAAATCAATTTACACACACTAAAAATAAGAATAACATTTTTCTCGCTAAATTTTTTTCTTTACTCTATCTATATTTTTCTTTCTCATTGTTGGAATGAATTAAAGACCAAATGAGGTGTCTTATTTATACACATACGTAGAAGCCACCTCCTGCTCATTCCTTTTCTTGTTTTTATGTTTATTACCATCTTTATAATATATTTTTTTTAATAAAAACATCATTATTCACCTTTTTTTTAGGTGGTGTTGTTGATCACTTCTAACAATCCCTTACTTGAAGACTAATTTCAATTTATCTTCACACTTTAATTAATACAATAATCATTTTTAGTATGTTACTCTTATAGGCTAATATATTTATTGAATTAAAAAAATAAAGTATTAAATAAATTTTAAATTTTTAAAAATTTATAAATTTAATTTATATATTAAGAATTTTAAATTTGACAAATCATTAAAATTTAATATAAAATATAAATTATTAAACATAATAAATCTAAATCCACTTAGGTAAACGGATATCCTAAAAAAAAAAAAATTTACAACCAAATTCTTCGTATAAAAAATAGCATATATACTAGTAGTACTATTACCATTTATCCTCATTAATTAATTAATTAAATTATGTAGGTAACAAAAAGGAATAAACCCAGTCCTCTACTTTGAGACATCTTGTGGCTGTGAGTTAATACTATCATTGTACCAAGTACCACCATTAATAATGCATTAAAGACTAAAGAGACAAGTAGACGACAACCACACAAACCAGAGAAACAATTAAAAAATATCTACCTATTGTTCCGATTTGAAGTCGTTTTAGTACCATTAAGATTGTGTGGTATGTTGTAAAAAAGCATCACAAATAATAAATTATTACCTCTCATTTTTCTATTTTAAAACGAGAGAATTTTCATTTATATCAGTTCAATCAACATTTCAAACAAGCACTAAATTAACTCCAAGCGTGTGATTCAGCGATAGGGGTTGATCCACGCTTAAACAAGGTTAGAGGTTCGTGTATGCAGTCGCGTTAAATTTTAGGGTCAACTATCTCACTCTTTGAAGTACCTCTAACGTAATGAGGAGATTAATCACTGCTATCGGCGGTAGATACTCCAGGGACGAACAAAAAAAAATAAACACTAAATTTACTATTTGTTTGGTTAAATTAATGTTTGACAAATATAAATTAATTTTTAACTCGTTAATTTTATTTATAAAAAAAATTAAAAAATATCTGTCAGATCAGGTAAGAACCGACAGAGTGAGCGTGCGCGAGAGCCATTGTGCTGTGTCGTGATGTGCAGACGCGGCGCACGTTAGTGATTGGCGCCAATCTCCACATATAAAACACACCGTTTCGCTGCAATAATTTGTTCCATTCGCTGCTACTGTTACTCTTCTTATCGGCTATAAAATGTCTGCGAGTGCTGCGTCTTCGGCACTCTGCGCTCCTTCCAGAACCTTCCGCGCGAAGCCCGTCGCGAGAGCCTCCATCGCCGTTCGCAATCTCGCGTTCTCCAAGAAGCTCCGCTTCGGCCTCAATCCCGTCGCCATGGCCGCTCGCATGGTGGCCGCGCCCGCCGTCACTCCGCCGCCGCCGTCGCTCGACTTCGAGACCTCCGTCTTCAAGAAGGAGAAGATTCACCTCGCGGGACACGACGAGGTTCCGCGCTCCTTAATTAATTCCTTTTGGCCTAAATTAGTAATTAACTATGAAGGATACTTAATTTGAAGTGTTTAATTTGGATGATTTGTTGCGTCGCGTTGCATGCAGTACATTGTGAAAGGAGGCAGGGATTTGTTCCCTCTGTTGCCGGGTGCTTTCAAAGGGATTAAGCAGATTGGTGTCATCGGATGGGGCTCGCAGGTGAATAAACAAATAAAAAATAGTTTTATGAGATTGATAGTTCATGCAAACGGAAATGCGGCGGAATTTTGGTTTTTATTTTTCAATTTTTTTTTATAGTTTTGGACTTTATAAATTGAATGAATAATACATGTAACTTAGGTAAGCTTGTTGACTGTTAAGATAAAATATTGAGTAACCATGGAGTTAGGCATTAGCTTGCTTTTTCATGGTTAAATTTACTTATCTTTTGATCACATCAGAAGATAAAATAATGAGTTCTATAACAATTATCATTAGCATTTTAGTCTATATATAATTAAAATTTATCATAAATTATATAAATAAATATTATATTTAAATATATAAATTATATTTAAAATTTGTATAAATTAAATATTTTTAATCATATAAATTATATATTTTAGATTTATAATAAATAATTTATATTATAGTTCAGTATTATTTTTATTTATTGCTAATTTATTTTAAAATATTAAAATTTAATTGATAAATAATTATGATAAATAAAAATTAAATTAAATAAAAAGTTAAAAAAATTTCTAAAAATTTTCTTTTCTAAGAAAAACCTCTAAAAATGATATTACAAATTAGAAATTCTTGTTAAATATATAGCATGTTTGTTTTTTTAAACGCCCGTTCACCTTAAAGTAAGATCTTTCTTGTTTCTCAGATGTTGCTTCTCAAGTTTTACTTTGGAAAGTGGGAAATCATGATTTTTTAAATGCGTAACCGAACATGCAAGTTGATTTAAAAGACATATCAAACTAATACTATTTTTGATGGGTTGATAATATACTACTAAACTCGAATAAATTTTATAAATTTTGGAAATGGTTTTTATGTGGCAATAAAGTATCATTTTAGATGCATATGACTTTATTATTAAATTGAAAATTATTTAAAAATTAAATTTATCAGAAATAAAGTCAACATTGTTTTTTGGTTTGCTGGAGTGATTCTGTTTGAGGTATTGTCGGACACATGTAAGACTTTGAATTGTGGTTTGTTCGGACTAGCCTCAACATTTTCTTTTTTTGAGAGAGTAAAATTAAAATTTATTGTATTTAAAGTACTAAAAATATATTAAAATAATAAATTTAACTTTTTACTCGTTTCTGCGCTGAATATGACTTTTGTTTAACGAAATTGTTTGAATTGCCTTCATCAGGGACCTGCTCAGGCGCAGAATTTGCGGGACTCGCTTGCGGAAGCGAAGTCTGATATTGTGGTTAAGGTGATTCTGGGTTGATTTGTTTTGAAGAAATTTTGATTTTGATTGATTGGTCTCTCTTAAAATTCTGATTATTTTAACGTGTTGGTTTTTTGGCAATGCAGGTTGGGCTCAGGAAAGGTTCTCGTTCCTTTAATGAGGCTCGTGCAGCTGGTTTTAGTGAGGAGAATGGAACTCTGGGTGATATATGGGAAACTATCTCAGGCAGTGATCTTGTGCTGCTGTTGATTTCTGATTCTGCGCAGGTTAGTTGATTGAAGTCAGTGCTTTTTCTTTTTTTATAAATAATTTTGATAAAGTATTAAAGTTGTTGATGTTATGATATCCTAATGTTTCAAATTAAGCTCATTTGGCAATGAAAATGGACAACTTGCATAATGTTGCGGTGATTTTGCAGTTTTCTGACATTATATGTCTTTCTCAAATCTTTTTTCTAATCATGTAGGCAGACAATTATGAAAAAATATTTTCCCACATGAAGCCAAATAGCATATTGGGGCTGTCCCATGGTTTTCTTCTTGGGCATTTACAGTCAATGGGACTTGATTTTCCCAAGGAATTCAGTGTAATTGCTGTATGCCCGAAAGGTATGGGTCCTTCTGTAAGGAGGCTGTATGTCCAAGGCAAAGAGATAAATGGTGCTGGAATTAATTCAAGTTTTGCAGTCCACCAGGTGATCCTCACGTGATGTTTTCTCTTTTCTCTTCCTTTCTTGTGATGTCCCTGCTAGGAATTATTATTTTCCCATGGCTGAGTGCTATTGATTGCATGCAGGATATTGATGGCAGAGCTACTGATATTGCTTTGGCATGGTCTGTTGCCCTTGGTTCCCCTTTTACATTTGCCACTACATTAGAGATGGAATACAGGAGCGACATCTTTGGGGAGAGAGGCAAGAATATCTCTCTCTCTAAGTTCCTTGATGTTGTCTTTGAAGTCTTATCACCCAATTTCTGCTTTTATGATTTTCAGGCATTTTACTTGGCGCTGTTCATGGTACTGTGGAATCCTTGTTTAGGAGGTACACTGAACATGGAATGAGTGAAGATTTGGCTTATAACAACACAGTGGAATCCATTACAGGAACTATATCCAAAATTATCTCGACTAAGGTTGTGATCTCATGCACATATTTTAGTGCTGAAGTAACTCTGAACATGTGAGTAAACTTCATTTGTTTATTTACTTTTGTCTGGATAGGGCATGTTGGCTGTATACAATGCTTTATCTGAAGATGAAAAAAAGGAGTTTGAGAAAGCATATAGTGCTTCATATTATCCCTGCATGGACATTTTGTATGAGTGCTACGAGGATATTGCTGCTGGAAGTGAGATTCGCAGTGTGGTCTTGGCTGGGCGTCGCTTTTATGTAAGTGCATATTCACTTTCCATTTAGAGCTGGCCATTATGAAACATGCTTTTAATTATAACTTGTATTTTTTTTTTCCAGGAAAAAGAGGGTCTTCCTGCATTTCCCATGGGTAAAATTGATCAGACCAGGATGTGGAGGGTTGGTGAGCGTGTCCGATCTACAAGGCCAGCAGGCGATCTAGGCCCATTATATCCATTTACTGCTGGTGTTTACGTGGCATTGATGATGGCCCAGGTATGTCTACTTATTCTGTTAGCAATTTTCTTGCTAGTTTATTGGGAGTTGGTATGTATATTCCCTGTGGGAAGCAGTCCTTATTTTACTGATAAATTTGGGAAAAAGATCTTTTAGAGCAAGAATATATCCAAAGTGAGCAATGGTGTATTCACTCTTACATTAGTGGGTTAAAATCATAATGCCCTTTAATCAAATCAAGGGTAAACACACCGTTACTTGCATACTTTGGATGAGCTTTATCTTAAGTTTGGGACTTGGGACTGGCTAGTCCTCTAGTAATGACAAAGGATGGAATATTTTCCCTATGAATTCTGATATCTGTGTTTTTTTTTTCTTCTTGTTTATCTTTTCTAGTTTAGCATTAGAACATTAAGTTGACATTTTGTTTTGCTTTTGAAATTTATGATTACAAAATTTCCAGATTGAAATCCTGAGGAAGAAAGGGCATTCTTACTCAGAAATCATTAATGAGAGTGTCATTGAGTCTGTTGATTCTTTGAATCCTTTCATGCATGCTCGTGGTGTTTCTTTCATGGTTGATAACTGTTCCACCACGGCAAGGTTGGGTTCAAGGAAATGGGCTCCCCGATTTGATTACATCCTAACCCAGCAGGCCTTGGTGGCTGTGGACAACGGAGCACCTATCAACCAGGACCTAATCAGCAACTTCCTGTCAGACCCAGTGCATGGTGCCATTGAAGTTTGTGCGGAACTGAGACCTACAGTAGACATTTCTGTGCCACCAGATGCAGACTTTGTCCGTCCTGAGTTGCGTCAGTCTAGCAATTAGAACTTGAACCAATCACTCCTTGTCGTGAGCCATCACCCTTTCGGAATGCTTAGAATAGCAGTTGTCTTGTTTGAATTTTGTTCCTATGGTTGAGTATGGAAGTATGTAATTTCGCTGTGTAGTACTGAGATTTTAATAAGAGGAGTGTTGCTTAATGCCGAATTAGAAACGAGTTATTAAAGACGTGTGAAGTTCATTACTAATTTTTCCATTAGGTGTTTCGGTCATTAACTTCAGATCTATCCACACCGCAAAAGTAGTGTATGTGCCATCTAAATCTTAAGATCTTAGGATTAACTACAAGTCGACAACAAACAGTCTTCACTTGTGGAAAAAATGACACATCTTAGCTACAACATCTTAACTTTGCTGGACAGTTTTTTAGATTGGAATCCGGTTTAGCAGTTACTTTGTACTAAAGCCAGAACGGTTTGAGTTAGAGTAAATTTTGCACCGCTGCTTACAAAATTTTCTTGTCTTTTCTTTATTTTCAAGATCGACACCAATGTTATTTTAATGATCGTGTTTGTGAAACGATAGCCAAGGGAGAATCATGCAGGTTTTTTAGGGAGCATTTTGGACGCTCCAGAGATCATTTGTGTTGATTTTGTAACTAAAATAATAGAAGCCAGAATGAAGTATTAAAGAAATAGATGTCAGAATGAAGTATTAGTTTTTTTGTTGTATTGATAATTGGCGTATCGCTTAGGTAGAGAATATGCACCGCTGGCTACAGAAACTTCAGTGAATGTAGCTGATAAATGCTAGCAGAATTACCAGGTGTAAGTAGTACATAGTTTAGGGAACAGTAGTATCAAGGTTGGCAATCAAGCAGTAGGATAAGATGCTTCCATAGCTATGCCACAGAGTCCTTCAGCAGCACTCACGCCCCTTTGCATCCTAATATAGCCTTCTTCACCCCACTCAGTTCCCCATGAGTTCTTAACCAACCAATACTCAGTCCCATCATTGCTAACACCATATCCCACAGCAGTGACACCGTGATCCAACTCAGTTCCACATGAACCTGTGAAGATACCACTTTTGTAAAACTGAAAGTCAGAGCCACTGGCATCAATGGCTACAGAAACTGGTTGATTTGCCACAGCTTTTTGCAGTGCCTTCTCATTGTTGGCAGGAACATCCTCATACCCAGTAATCGTAGCAGCATGGTTGCCTTCTTCATTTGCATTGCACTTTCCATCAACACCCTCATAGGGGTACTTGGCTTCTGTGTTGAGTCCATGGTTTTGGATGATGAATTTGAATGCATCATCCATAAGACCACCTTCACAGCCTTGGTCCACACCCTTTGTGTCACAATCAACAAGTTCTTGTTCTGACAAAGAGATCAATTTTCCAGTACTCAACTTATGAATTCCTTCAGTTGCTGCAACAGCAGAAAATGCCCAGCAACATCCTGCAAGGCAAATTAATAGTTAGATAATAATCATTCAATATAATTTGACCTGGTAAAGGAGTTATCAAGCACTTACCACATTGGCCTTGGTCTTTGATGGGTGTAACTGCTCCTTTTTGTCTCCAATCTATAGAGGAAGGTACTGCAGTCACATTTTCATACTTAAAAGTGGTTGTCCTTATGATTGAGGAACACATGTGGCCCTTGAATCTATTTCTTGGTGCTATGAACTCCTCGTTAGTGAGGTCTGCAAATTGATTAATGCCAAGCTTGTAAGGTTTATTGGCAGCATTGTTGAAGGCTTCAATGTAATTCACATTCTCCTTAAATATCTTGAAACGCTTTTTCCTTTCCTGAGGGTCGGTATACACTTTGCCATAGCGAGTCATCCATTGCTCATGCCTCTCATACATGGAGGCATCTTGGAGAGTGCGACATGTGACTTGAAAAGCCCAGAATCCAATGCAGAAAAGCAATGCCAATGAAATGTGATAGATTTGATTTTTGGCAGCCATGGTAACTAGTGTAGTGTGAGAATAAACGGAACAACTAGTTCAGGCTGGTTAGAGAAATGTGTGAAAGATGTGTTGTGCCTTGGTATTCAGGATTATTTGTGTTACTTATATGCACGTTAACGTTGAATTCTAAATTAGTCTTTTAGTTTTCAACTCAAATCTCAGAACACCTCTCTCTTGTATGTACTTAAGAGTATTTCTGAATTAAACCCTTGTTTCCGGATTTTTGTTTTATGTAACCATGTCTTGTTTCCGGATAGGATATTGGTAAAATGGACAAATTACTTGTCAAGCGCACCTAGAGGCTTCTGATATACCGTGCCTAAGTACCTTTCGAAGTAAATGTGCGTATTGGAAACGTTTAGAAATATAAAAATGGTTTGAAAACTTTTTTAACTTCGTGCAGGTAAATTGCTAAATCATAACCGAAAAAGAAAAGTCCCATTCTTCCAAATGAAATATATAACTGGTATTTTATTCTATGCATCATTTAGGTTAAATATTTATTATATATAATTATAATTTATAATAAATTATATATATAAATTGTGTTTAAATATATAAATATTATTTAAAATTAATATAAGTTAATATTTTTAAACAAATAATTTATATTTTAGATTTATGATAAATAACTTATATTATATAATAAGATTATTTTATTTATGGGTAATTTATTTTAAAATATTAAAATTTAATTTATAAATAATTATTATGAATATAGACCAAATTAGATAAAAAGTTTAAATAATCTTTAAAAACTTTCTAGTTGAAGAAAAATTTCTAAAAATATTTTATATAAGATAACCATTCACATTTAATATATAGGAATTATTATATTTTTTATACAAAATTATGTTTTAATATATCACTCTATATAGATCAAAATGTTTCTATGTTTAGTAAATGTTTTACTTTCTTCATTTTCCCTTATATCCATTATCACTTGAATACTCTTTTATCTTGAATTTCACTATTTTATTGTGTAAATGCCTTATATATATATATATATATATTTTATATCAAATAAATAATCTATTGTTTAGAAAATAATATATATCAAATAAATAATCTATTGTTTAGCAAATAATATCTGAGTATTAAATAAATAAATAAATATATATATATATATATATATATAATTATATATATATATGTGTGTATGTGTGTTTTATTTTCAAAATTCAAATACTATCCTCCGTCAGTTTTATATTTATTTTAATTTTTTTTAATCTCTTTAATTAAATATAAAATTTATTCAATACAACATTTCTTTTAACTTCTTATATTTTTTAATATATCATTTTTTATATTTATTTTAATATTTTAAAGTTATTTTAATATTTTAAAGTTATTTTAATATTTTAAAGTTATTTTAATATTTTAAAGTTATTTTAATATTTTAAAGTGATTAATGTCTAAGAAGTGTCATCGTAATGTTTCTCGGAGTTAGTACAAAGGTAAAAATAGTATAGGCTAGTAATAGTATAGATGTTAAAAAATTAGGGTGTAGATGCAGTTTTACAAAATTTCATAAATAATTATTTTAACTTAGATTTAAATATGTTTTAGTTATTCTAAAATAATTAAGTTTTAATTTGGGTGTTTATAGATTTTTTTTTATTCCTTTAAAATTTAAAATTGTTATTTCTTATCTTTATAAAATAAACAAATTTTTATATTAGTTGCTGTAAAATATTTTTCACTAATTTTAATTATTTTAAAATCTAAAGTTACTATTTTTAGTCTCTAATATTTATTTTATGTTAAATAAATTATATTTGTTTTAAATATCTATACATTTTTACTCATTTTTACTCATTTTTACATTGACTAAAATATATTTAATGCTTTTGACTTACTTGTACTTCAATCACACAAGGCATCCGTTTGAAAACTACTCTGGCGCGCACCCTATGCTGGTGCCTCTACGTTACCCTTGACAAATAATTTGTCCGGATGGACACAATACTCATATTCAAAAAAAATCTCATCTATAAATACCACAAATAATCTTGTGTATCACCACAACACATCTTTCTCACATTTCACTAATTAACCTGAAGTTGTTCCCATAATTGTCAAACTACACTGCTAGCTACCATGGTTGCCAAAAATCATTTCTATCATATTTCACTGGCTTTGCTTTTCTGCATGGGATTCTGGGGTGTTCAAGTCACATGCCGCACTCTCCAAGATGCTTCCATGTATGAGAGGCATGAGCAATGGATGACTCACTATGGCAAAGTGTATAGCAACCCTCAGGAAAGGGAAAAACGTTTCAGGATATTCAAGGACAATGTTAATTACATTGAAGCTTTCAACAATGCTGCCAACAAACCTTACAAGCTAGGCATCAATCAATTTGCAGACCTCACGAACGAGGAGTTCATAGCACCAAGAAATAGATTCAAGGGCCACATGTGTTCCTCAATCATAAGGACAACCACTTTCAAGTATGAAAATGTGACTGCAGTACCTTCCTCTATAGATTGGAGACAAAAAGGAGCAGTTACGCCCATCAAGGACCAAGGCCAATGTGGTAAGTGCTGATAACTCTTTTACCAAGTCAAATTATATTGAATGATTATTATCTAACTATTAATTTGCCTTGCAGGATGTTGCTGGGCATTTTCTGCTGTTGCAGCAACTGAAGGAATTCATAAGTTGAGTACTGGAAAATTGATCTCTTTGTCAGAACAAGAACTTGTTGATTGTGACACAAAGGGTGTGGACCAAGGCTGTGAAGGTGGTCTTATGGATGATGCATTCAAATTCATCATCCAAAACCATGGACTCAACACAGAAGCCAAGTACCCCTATGAGGGTGTTGATGGAAAGTGCAATGCAAATGAAGAAGGCAACCATGCTGCTACGATTACTGGGTATGAGGATGTTCCTGCCAACAATGAGAAGGCACTGCAAAAAGCTGTGGCAAATCAACCAGTTTCTGTAGCCATTGATGCCAGTGGCTCTGACTTTCAGTTTTACACAAGTGGTGTTTTCACAGGTTCATGTGGAACTGAGTTGGATCACGGTGTCACTGCTGTGGGATATGGTGTTACTGATGGGACTGAGTATTGGTTGGTTAAGAACTCATGGGGAACTGAATGGGGTGAAGAAGGGTACATTAGGATGCAAAGGGGCGTGAGTGCTGCTGAAGGACTTTGTGGTATAGCTATGCAAGCATCTTACCCGACTGCATAATTAACAAATGTGGACACCATTATAGTATTTACAATTCTACATACCTTTTTTAAGTTTTAAGCTTTGGTTCCTGCTATAGGGCGTTTATATCGCTGTATCCCCTGCATGAACCATTGTACTTATCAATCTATTACTATGAAATGAAAAACACTGTATCCCTGCATGAACCATTGTACTTATCAATCAATTAATATGAAATGAAAAACGATTAATGGTTATGAATTATTACATATGGATAAAGGTATCAGAACTATAACATAAAAGGAGAGAAAAGAAGTATTAAGGCAGAGATCATAAGAGAGAAAAATGAATTGTCTATGAAAGAATATTTTTACTCGCTACAATGATATAGAGGGCTATATATGTATATATAGTACTGACAGTGTTGTTTAACCACCTAACTGAATTCTAACATTGGCTAACAGCTACCTAATGACAGTTACAACTGAACAAAACAAACTGATCATCCCTTTGCACAAGATCACAAGTTGAATATTGTTTTATGAAATGAATGAACATGTGTTAATTGAAATGACAAAAAATACCCATCAGTTGTATCAGAGAGCTGCTGGTTGGTTTGGTGATAACCTATACATACAAACAACAACCAAAATACAATATTAAGACAGATTTTAGTTCCTGAGGAAAAGACTTGGAACATGCAGCTTCAATGTCAAGGAGGAGTGTTAATTGAAATGACCCATCAAGCTGCCAAATATCAGTTTTTATTTTCCTGTTTTTTAGGCAAAAAAGAGTCAAATAATTGTCAGAATCAGAATATTTAATTGTCCTTATTTCTATCATACGTTATGCTTATCAATAGCAGATTTTACGTGATTCTATTTTTCCTATTTCTGTATAAATTCATGTTATGCCATTGAATAAAAATCTGCCTTATACAATTCAGTCCCTTTCTTCCATTTTTATTACCTCCTTGTATATTTCTTTTGAAAATAACCAACAACATATCTTGTGTTAGATTTTATCTTAATACCAATTGATTTTAAGATGGAATCTAACATGGTATCAAAGCCTAGAGCTCATCTTCTTGGTTTGATAAAATCTAACATGGTATTAGCGTCTAGAGTTTATTTTCTTGTTTTGCCTATTCTAGTAGGCATTGCTTGGTTCGGTAGACATCTATGGTGGGAGGATGTTGGGAAGTCTCACATTGCTTGCCTTAATTTCTCCGGGTGCGGTTTCTATATCTGTTAGATAACTTTACATAATGCCAATTGGTCTATCAAGAGCCTAGAGTCCATCTTCTTAGTTTGTCTATTTTGGTAGACATTGCTTGGTTCAGCAGGCATCTGAGGGGAGTGGAGTGTTGGGAAGTCCTATATCGCTTGTCTCAATTCTCCGGGTGTGATTTATATATTTGTTGGACAACTTTACTTAATGCCAATTAGTTTTAAGATGAAATCTAACATCTTGATTTTAATAACCTTAGAAAGGTTTCAGAATTCTGGAAAACTGTGACATACTGCTTAATTTAGGACCTTTACCTTCTATATTTACATGTGCGAATAGAACATACAAATCTTTCAATCCCCTCCCAAATAAATTCATGTTTTTATTTGACCCCAGCAAAAAGCTATAGCTCTTCAGTTCCCAGTCTGTGAAACATGTTGGCGATTATATGCTTTGAAATTCACGAGAACACTCGAGTCTTTTTTTATTTTATTTTATTTTTAAGCAAGCAACCTTCTAATACTGTCTACGGTTCTAAGTACAGATAGAAGTAAATATTGTAATTGATCAACAGAAAAACTCAGCAATTGAAATCGTTGTCATAGCTCAAAAAATTGGTAACCTTTACAAGTTGAGATGAATATTGTAATGAGTAAATATTGTTTTTTATTATTTGCTAAATTAAATTAGGCTTAATTACACTCTTAGTCCATAAATTCAAATAATGAGCAATTTTAGTCCTACAAACAATTTACCATCCAAAATTTAACAGACGTTAATGATATGGATTTTATGCTAAATAAACATTAATTATATATTATTTAATTTCTTACGTGTCAAATTATTTAATAATCAAAATTTAAAAATTTTAAATTCATTTATTTTAAATTTCTCTTTCTTATACGTGTTAATTTTTTTTTTTTGCGTTTTAGATCTGAGCATGGTATAAAACTGGATCCAGAACGGCCCGTTCTCCTTTCAAAACGCTCGTTCTCCTTGCAGCACTTGCAGAACGGCCTGTTCTCCATTTAGAACGGGCCGTTCCAGATGTAAAAATACACACATGACGATGGATCAAAACGGGCTGTTCTACTTGGACGTTCCAGTTTCAAAATTAACAGACTACGCGTGCAAGCAAAACGACCCATTCTGCTTGGAGAACGGGCCGTTCCAGTTGCAACATTAACACGTATAAGAAAGAGAAATTTAAAATAAATGAATTTAAAATTTTTAAAATTTGAATATTAAATAATTTGACACATAAGAAATTAAATGATATATAATTAATGTTTATTTAGCATAAAATTCACATTATTAACATCTGTTAAATTTTGGATGATAAATTGTTTGTAAGACTAAAATTGCCCATTATTTAAATTTATGAACCAAAATTAAGCAATTTAAATTATGAGGACCAAAATTACTCTTGCACTAAGGGCATCTCCAATGGAAGCAACTCATTTGAGTTGCTTCATGCATTGAAAAATGAAAAAAGTGGTCCTTAGTGTGTCATGTCAGCATTAAGCAACTCAAACACAAATTTACTTCAATGTTAAGAAACTTTAAGAAATTTAACTTTTAGAATTTTTTTTCTAATCATTTATGAACCAAATTTAAATTAAAAAAGAGAGGATAATTGCACTACAATGAAAGAAAATAAATTACGAGAAAAAATATACAATAAGTAAATATTAAAAATAAAATAAAACAATAGTAAATATATAAATATTATACAAAATTAATTTTCATCATTATTATTTCCGAAACATTCCCAAATATGTTCAATAAGATATGTTTGAAATCTGGTAAGGAACGGTTGCTTGAGGAAGCAACTCTCTCTTCTTCAAGCAATTCATGTTGCCACGTCAGAGTTTTCCAACGGCAAGAAACCGGGGCTTGAATTGCTTCATGGGACAAACAACTCACACCGGAGACCAAAAGTGCAATTAAGCCATTAAATTATAATCAATATGTCTTAATTACCATTTAATCATCAATAATAACTGTCGGAAGAATGTAACTTTATTATTTGGTTGTTAACGATATGCATGTACAAGAAATTAATTTTTTTTTCAAACCTCTATTTTTATAATTATTTAGATGGAATCCCTTTGAAAACTACTCTGTCACTATGTGCTAGTTCCTCCAAGACTACGTTAACCTTGACAAATAATTTGTCGGGACTCGGGATTACTACACCTGTATACAAGACTCCTATTCAAAACATTCTCTCATTCGTACATTTAGACAAAGGTGCTTCCAGATTTTAGCTGAAAACAAAAACATTAATTTACGATTCAAAGTTAACTTGCCTATAAATGCCACAAATAATCTTGGTACCACCACAACACATCTTTCTCACACTTCATTAACCAACCTGAAGCAGTTCTTCCCATAATTGTCACACTACACTACCAGCCACCATGGTATCCAAAAATCATTTGTTTCATATTTCATTGGCAATGCTTTTGTGCATGGCATTCTGGGCTCTTCAAGTCTCATCTCGCACTCTCCAAGATGCCTCCATGTATGAGAGACATGAGCAATGGATGCTTCGTTATGGAAAAGTGTATAAGGACCCTCAGGAAAGGGAAAAACGTTTCAGGATATTCAAGGACAATGTGAATTACATTGAAGCCTTCAACAATGCTAACAATAAACCCTACAAGCTAGGCATTAATCAGTTTTCAGATCTCACCAATGAGGAGTTCATAGCATCAAGAAATAGATTCAAGGGCCACGTGTGTTCCTCAATCACAAGGACTACAACTTTTAAGTATGAAAATGTAACTACAGTACCATCCTCAATAGATTGGAGACAAAAAGGAGCAGTGACACCCATCAAGGACCAAGGCCAATGTGGTTAGTGATTGATGACTTTTTAAAAAATTCAAATTAAATTGAATGACTATTATCTAACTAATAATTTGTCTTGCAGGATGTTGCTGGGCATTTTCTGCTGTTGCAGCAACGGAAGGAATTCATAAACTGAGTACTGGAAAATTGATCTCTTTGTCAGAACAAGAACTTGTTGATTGTGACACAAAGGGTGTGGACCAAGGTTGTGAAGGTGGTCTTATGGATGATGCATTCAAATTCATCATCCAAAACAATGGACTCAACACAGTGTTAAGTGTGTAGTCTAAGTTCTAAAATTGAAGTAGTCCCACATTGTTTAGTTTAACTTACTTATTAAGTCCCACATCACTTAGTTTGTAATGCTTGCCTCTTCCTTATGCTATATATATAGAGGCACCTTGTAAGGTTTAAGACACACCAAAAACAAATACTCTTAGTATTGTTTATTTCTCTCTTCTATCCTTTTATTCTCTCTTTTAATGCCAGTTGCCTAACAACTGGTATCAGAGCTCTAGGTTCGGGAGAGTATTCTTAGTATGCTCTGTGGTTGCAGTTTTATCTGATCTTCCACAACAGAAAAGAATAATCTTCAGTTTAGAGAGTGAGAGGAGAGTATTCTTAGTATGCTCTGTGGTTGCAGTTTTATCTGATCTTCCACAACAGAAAAGAATAATCTTCAGTTTAGAGAGTGAGAGCTTTTCTCAGAATTCCTCAGTTTAAGAGGAGAGAGTCTCAGTTTAGAGAGCAAGAGCTTTTCTCAGCAGCAGAGCAATGGCATTAGAAGAAGGGAAGGTGAAGATAGAGAAGTTTGATGGTAAAGACTTCGGCTTCTGGAAGATGCAGATAGAGGATTATCTGTATCAAAAGAAGTTATATCAACCCTTAATAGGGGAGAAGCCAGACGATATGAAACAGGAAGAGTGGAACTTGCTAGATCGACAGGCTCTTGGCGTGATCAGGCTGACATTGGCCAAGAATGTCGCGTTCAACATCGTCAATGAAAAGACAACTGCAAGTCTGATGAAGACACTATCAGACATGTATGAGAAACCATCTGCAGCCAACAAAGTACACATAATGCGTCGGTTGTTCAACCTTAAGATGGGAGAAGGTAACCTTGTGATTAATCATATTAATGATTTTAACACTATTCTTGCTATGTTAGAGTCAGTACAAATCAAATTTGAAGATGAGGTGAAGGCATTGATACTATTGTCATCATTACCGGAAAGTTGGGCTGCAACTGTTACTGCAGTCAGCAGTTCTGCAAGGGATAACAAGTTGAAGCTCAACGACATTCGCGACCTGATCTTGAGCGAAGATGTTCGCAGGAGAGATTCCGAGGAACCTTCCAGTTCTACTTCCAGTTCAGCATTAAATACTGAAAGTAGAGGAAGAACCACTCAAAAAGGTTACAACAGCCGAGGAAGATCAAAGTCAAGAGCTAAAGGTCAACCAAAATTCCGGAATGACATTGTTTGTTGGAATTGTGACAAGAGAGGTCACTTTACCAATCAATGCAAAGCTCCGAAGAAAAACAAGAATCACAAGAAACGTGATGATGATGAATCAGCAAATGCAGCAACTGACGAGATAGACGATGCATTAATCTGCAGCCTAGATAGTCCTATTGAGTCATGGATTATGGACTCAGGTGCGTCATTCCACACCACTCCTTCTAATGAATTGTTGACTAACTATGTTTCTGGAAGGTTTGGAAAGGTTTACCTTGCAGATGGCAAACCTCTGAATATTGTTGGAAAAGGAGATATTGCCATAAGGACCTCAAGTGGGAGCCATTGGACACTGAAAAATGTCAGACATATCCCTGCCTTAAAAAGAAATTTAATATCTGTAGGGCAGCTGGATGATGAAGGGCACGAAACCACTTTTGGAGATGGAGCATGGAAAGTCAAGAAAGGCAATCTCATTGTCGCTCGTGGAAAGAAGCGAGGGTCACTTTACATGGTTGCAGATGAGAACATGATAGCAGTTACTGAGGCTGCCAATAATTCATTCTTGTGGCACCAAAGACTTGGGCACATGAGTGAGAAAGGAATGAAGCTAATGGCGACAAAGGGTAAGTTATCAAAACTAAAGCACGTAGATGTCGGCACTTGTGAACACTGTATCTTGGGAAAACAGAGAAAAATTAGTTTCTCAAGGCAAGGAAAGACACTGAAAACAGAAAGGCTTGAATTGGTGCATACAGATGTTTGGGGGCCAGCTCCAGTGAAATCTCTTGGAGGCTCATGCTATTATGTCACCTTTATCGATGATGCTACGAGAAAGGTATGGGTTTATTTTCTCAAAAATAAACCTGACGTGTTTTCTGTGTTTAAAAGATGGAAAACAGAAGTTGAAAATCAGACAGGTTTAAAGTTGAAAAGTCTGAAATCTGACAATGGTGGAGAGTATAATAGCCACGAATTCAAGAACTTCTGTTCAGAACATGGGATCAGAATGATCAAGACAATACCAGGAACACCAGAACAAAACGGTGTTGCAGAAAGAATGAATAGAACATTGAACGAGAGGGCTAGGTGCATGCGGATCCAATCGGGCTTGCCTAAGGTGTTTTGGGCAGATGCAATCAACACAGCAGCATATCTCATAAATAGAGGACCATCAGTTCCTTTGGGTTATCAATTGCCTGAAGAGGTATGGTCTGGGAAGGAGGTAAATCTTTCACATTTAAGAGTATTTGGCTGCGTGTCATATGTTTTGATAGACTCTGATAGTAGAGACAAATTGGATCCCAAGGCCAAAAAGTGTTATTTTATTGGTTATGGTTCTGACATGTATGGCTACAGATTTTGGGATGACCAAAACAAGAAAATCATCAGAAGCAGGAATGTCACTTTTAATGAGAATCTATTTTATAAGGATAGATTTTCTGCAGAATCTATTGATACAGACAAGTTGCCAGAGCCTTCTGAGAAAGTAGAACTTGAAGAAATTTCAGAAAGCGACATAACCAACAGAAGCCAGAGTACAAATATAGAGGTTGAATCAGAACCAGCATCTCCTCCTTTGAGAAGATCCTGCAGAGTTTCAGTTGCACCAGAAAGGTATTCTCCTTCATTGCACTATTTATTGTTGACTGATGCTGGTGAGCCAGAATACTTCGATGAGGCTATACAGGGGAATGATTCTGTCAAGTGGGAGTTAGCAATGAAGGATGAGATGACATCTCTTCAAAAGAATGGTACTTGGTCGTTAACTGAATTGCCAGAAGGAAAGATGGCTCTACAAAACAAGTGGGTTTACAGGCTGAAGGAAGAATCTGATGGCAGAAAAAGATACAAGGCGAGACTTGTGGTCAAAGGATTTCAGCAGAAACCAGGAATTGACTTCACAGAAATTTTCTCTCCAGTTGTAAAAATGACTACCATCAGAGTCATACTGAGCATTGTTGCTGCAGAGAATCTTCATTTGGAGCAGTTAGATGTTAAAACTGCATTCTTGCATGGAGATTTAGATGAAGATATTTATATGACTCAGCCAGAAGGTTTTAAAGTTTCAGGCAAGGAAAATCTTGTATGCAAGCTTCATAAAAGCTTGTATGGCTTGAAACAAGCACCAAGGCAGTGGTACAAAAAATTTAATGAGTTTATGCAAAACTCAGGATTTAGCAGATGTGACATGGATCATTGCTGTTATGTTAAGAAATATGTTAACAGTTATATTATCCTTGCTCTATATGTTGATGACATGCTAATTGCAGGGCCAAATATGACAGAAATTAACAGGCTAAAGCAGCAATTGACAGACCACTTCGAGATGAAGGATCTTGGTCCAGCTAAACAAATTCTTGGCATGAGGATTTCTAGAAACAGACTAGAAGGAGTCTTGAAGTTGTCTCAAGAGAAATACATAGAAAAGCTTCTTGACAGATTTAATGTTGGAGATGCCAAAATCAGGAACACCCCTTTGGGAACTCACATGAAGCTCTCAAAGAAGCAATCTCCAGAGACAGTTGAAGAAAAGGACCACATGTCAAGAGTACCATATGCATCAGCAGTTGGGAGCTTAATGTATGCCATGGTGTGCACCAGACCTGACATAGCACATGCTGTTGGAGTTGTCAGTCGATTCCTATCGAATCCCGGGAAGAAGCATTGGGAAGGTGTAAAGTGGATATTAAGATATCTGAAGGGTACTTTAGGAATAAATTTGCTCTTCAAAAGAGGTAATTTCACTTTACAAGGGTTCTCTGATGCAGATTTGGGAGGAGATTTGGACACTAGAAAAAGCACCACTGGTTACATTTTCACCTTGGGGAGAACTGCAGTGAGTTGGAAGTCTAAGCTTCAGAATAGAGTTGCTCTCTCAACTACCGAAGCTGAGTACATAGCTATCTCAGAAGCAGCCAAGGAGATGATCTGGCTAAAGAACTTTCTCAGTGAATTAGGGAAAGAACAAAAGAACGCTCCATTGTTCAGTGACAGTCAGAGTGCTATATGTCTTGCGAAGAATCCTGTCTTCCATTCTAGATGCAAGCACATTCAATTAAGATATCATTTCATTAGAGAATTGATAAATGATGAAGAATTATCTCTGCTGAAGATTTCAGGATCAGAAAATCCAGCAGATATGCTAACTAAGACTGTTACAACTGACAAACTGAGGCTCTGCATTACCTCAGCTGGTCTTCAGGGATAATTGAAGATAAAGAAAGCTGCACTAGGCGAAGGAGCATATGAACTCGATGCTTACAAGGAAGCTAACTAGGACTCAGACTCCAAGTGGGAGAATTGTTAAGTGTGTAGTCTAAGTTCTAAAATTGAAGTAGTCCCACATTGTTTAGTTTAACTTACTTATTAAGTCCCACATCACTTAGTTTGTAATGCTTGCCTCTTCCTTATGCTATATATATAGAGGCACCTTGTAAGGTTTAAGACACACCAAAAACAAATACTCTTAGTATTGTTTATTTCTCTCTTCTATCCTTTTATTCTCTCTTTTAATGCCAGTTGCCTAACACACAGAAGCCAGCTACCCCTATAAGGGTGTTGATCGAAAGTGCAACGCAAATGAAGCAGGGAACCATGCTGCTACCATTACTGGGTATGAGGATGTTCCTGCCAACAATGAGAAGGCACTGCAAAAAGCTGTGGCTAATCAACCAGTTTCCGTAGCCATTGATGCCAGTGGCTCCGACTTTCAGCATTACAAAAGTGGTGTCTTCACAGGTTCATGTGGAACTGAGTTGGATCACGGTGTCACTGCTGTGGGATATGGTGTTAGCAATGATGGGACTGAGTATTGGTTGATTAAGAATTCATGGGGAACTGAGTGGGGTGAAGAAGGCTATATTAGGATGCAAAGGGACGTGACTGCAGCTGAAGGACTTTGTGGTATAGCTATGCAGGCATCTTACCCGACCGCATAATTATCAAATTTTTGGACACTATTGTGGTATTTACAATTCTACTTATATTTTTTAAGTTTTAAGCTTCGGTTCCTGCTATTGAGTGTGTATATCACTGTATCCCCTGCATTTGTACTTATCAATCAAATACTATGAAGTGAAAATGATTAATTTAATGTTTATGAATTATTTCATTTGGATAAAGTATCAGAACCATACAATAAATGAGAGAAAAGAAGTATTAAGGCAGAGATCATAAGAGTCAATATTAAGACAGATTTGAGTTCCTGAGGAAAACACTTGGAAGTTGGAACATGCAGCTTCAATGTCAAGGAGGAGTGTTAATTGAAATGACCCATAAGCTGCCAAATATCAGTTTTTATTTTCCTTTTTTTAGGCAAAAGAGAGTCATAATTGTGAGAATCAGAATATTTGATTGTCCTTATTTCTCTCATACGTTATGCTTATCAATAACAGATTTTACGTTATTGTAGTTTTTTTATTGCTGTATAAATTCATGTTATGTCATTGAATAGAAATCCGCCTTCTACAATTCAGTTCCTTTCTTCCATTTCTATTACCGCCCTGTATATTTCTTTTCAAAATAACCAACAAGATGCCTTGATTTTAATAACCTGAGAAAGGTTTCAGAATCCCAGAAAACTGTGACATACTGCTTTAGGACCTTTAACTTCAATATTTACATGTGCGAATAGAACATACAAATCTTTCAATTCCCTCCCAAATAAATTCATGTTTTTATTTGACCCGAGCGAAAAACTAATAGCTCTTCCCGAGTTCCCGGTCTGTGAAACATGTTGGCGACTATATGCTGTGAAATTCATGAGAACAATCAAGTCATTTTATTTTTTATTTTTTTTAAAGCAAGCAACCTGCTAGTATTGTCTACGGTTCTAATTGCAGAGAGAAGTAAATATCGTAACTGATCAACAGAAAAACTTATCAATTGAATTCGTTGTCATAACTCAAAAATTGGTAATCTTTACAAGTTGAGATTATCCCTATTGTATAAAATTTCTACTAATCTATGTCAGTCACCAATAGTGTCAGATTTATTGTCCAATCAACAGAGAAGTTATATGATGGAAGACATCTTCACTGCAAGGAATTGTGAGGCCACCCATGGGATGATCATATCCAAACTCTTCCTCAGCTTGGCTCAACAAGCCTTGAAATGAAGGTTGGTTCAAGTATGATATGGGAATCGCGAACCGCTTCTGTTTTTCTCCAACATACACTGCAAGATAGCCCTTTGGAACTTTTACAGATTTTGAAGCTGCTTGGCCAGCTGTGAATGATGCCTGTCGAATAGCAGGTACACGGAAACCCATTTTTTGTGTTTGTCTGAAGGAAGAACGATATCAAATTTTTTAAGAAAGAATCTAAATGTTGATGCTTGAGGATTGAAATGGTATGTGTATGTGTTGTTTGCGAAGACAAAGGATAGTGTATATATAGTTTTTAAGATTCTCAATCCGTAGAGAAAATGACTATTAAAGGATGAGGGCATCCACATGAGATATCACATGGTGTTGTCTTCAGTGTCTCTATCAAGGATCATAAAGTTGTTTAGACGTGTGTAACACCACCTTATCAAACAATGGTCAACATATGATCTCCACTTGTAACCAAATGTGACGTGAAACTAAAATTTTATTCATGCATTCTTTGGTGCTAATATCTTCCACATTTTTGTAAACATGCTTTGGACATGTTTTCTTCACGTTGATAATACAGACTTTTGTTGAAGTACAGCTGGAAGGTGATTTCATTCTGGCTGATGAATTATAAGGTAACAGACAGCGAGAGATCATAGACCATTATATTTCTGAGATTTGAGATTATCTACTATAACATGTTACATTGATCCCTCAGCAAGTACTCCAAGGCAACACACCATATGCCCTTGTCTCTCTATTGGTCCCATGACTCTGGTGTCATAGCCCTCCTACTTCAATTATTCATCTAGTCAATAGTTTCTTTCAAATTCATTCATCTATAAATAATCAAGGCTGCAAGGCATTGAGGACAACAAAAATCATTCACATTATAGAGCATTAGAAGATCAAAACTTGCATCTTATTTACAAGTCGATCTTTTTTGGCATTCTTTTCCCAAGTCTCTACACATACAACAATGGGTTTTCGTTTACCTGGTATCAGAAAGGCATCATTTGCAGTAAACCAAGCATCTTCAAAAGCTTTGGACGTGCCTAAGGGCTATCTTGCAGTCTACGTTGGTGAGAAAATGAAGCGGTTTGTTGTACCAATATCATACTTAAGCCAACCTTCTTTTCAAGATTTGTTGAGTCAAGCCGAGGAAGAGTTTGGCTATGATCATCCAAATGGAGTTCTCACTATTCCTTGCGGAGAATATGTGTTTTTAGATACCACTTCTCGCTTGAATGGGTGCTAATCCCATGAAGATGAAACTGACTTAGATGTATATTATGTAGAAAAAAATAAGAGAGACGAGGTAATACTAATGTTGTGGGTGAACGTAGCAACTCACTGTATTTTTTATTGAATAAGAGATGACCTTTAAATAGCCATTTTACAACGTACTGAACTAACAAGAAGATAATAAAATATCTTATCAAATCAAAACTTATCAAAAAACTATCTTATCTAATCTGAAACAAAATAACTCAAAAGATAAATCAAATAATTCCAGATAACTTAAATCGGATATCTCGGATATCTCGGATATCTCGAATATCTCGGATATCTCGGAATCTCTAGAAATTTAAGATTTTCCAACAAAACTCCCCCATAATCTTAAATTTTTTTTTTATTTTATTTCGATGCCTCTTCCACCAGAGCGCGATACTCCTCCGCGTACCATGGCCCCGCGAGCCACGCGACGTCCAGCACCCCCGGCGCCGCGGTGGCCGATGCCTCTTTTGGGACAAAAAAATACCTGTTGTTCTTTGGTCCACCTCTAAACCCAGAAAATACTTCATGATGCCCAAATCGGTCATCTCAAACTCCCTCTTCATCACTTCTTTAAACTCCTCAACTAGCTCAGCTTTGCTTCCCATCTCACTCTTCTCAATTGATCTGATCTCCTCATCCATTTCTTTCTTCCATCTCTCATCAAGTACCGCCTCTTCAAATTTTATGTCTTCTGTTCCTGTCAATAGACATACTACATGTAACTCGTCAGTGGAGTTGTAGATGTCTTGCAGGCTCCGAGTTCTAAGCTGCTCAGGTTTATCATCTTCCTCGGAATGCTCATTGGTCCTATCCGAGCTTCTCCCTATTATCTCCGAGCTCTCCCTCTCAGAGTTCGAGCTCCCCGAAGTCTCTTCGGAGTTACTCCAGCTCCACTCGCTTTCCTCATCTACCTGGACATCTCGACTTACCAGAATTTTGCCTGTAACAGGGTTGTACAATTTGTAGGCTTTTGCCTTTTCATCATACCCGATCAAGATATACTTCTTGCTCCTATCATCAAGCTTTGTTCTGAGCTGAGCTGGAACATGACCGTAAGCAAGGCTTCCGAAGATCTTGAAGTGATGTATACTCGGTTTTTGTCCACTCCATGCTTCTTGAGGTGTCACATCATCCAATTTTGAATGTGGGCACCTGTTCTGTATATATATAGCACACTGTACTGCCTCTGCCCAAAACTTCTCAGGCATATTCTTCCCTTTAAGCATAGCTCGGACCATATCAAGAATAGTCCGATTCTTTCTTTCAGCTACTCCATTTTGTTGTGGTAAATATGGAGCTGTGAGAAAACGTTTTATACCTTGCTCTTCACAGTATTCCATAAACTCTGCCGATGTGAATTCTCCACCTCTGTCCGACCTCAAAGCTTTAATTTGCTTGTTAGTCTCTTTCTCCACCATGACTTTAAACTTTTTAAAAGCTTCAAATGCCTTTGATTTTTCTTGCAAGAAATATACCCAGGTCTTTCGAGAGATATCATCTATGAAAGAGATGAAATATTTCTTACCACTGAAGGATGCAGGAGAGATTGGTCCACACAAGTCAGTGTGTATCAGGCCAAGTTGCTCCTTTGCTTTGTACTCGGACGAGCTTGGAAAACTTGTTCTTGTATGCTTTCCGAGTACACACGCTTCACAAAACTTCTTGTCAAACTCAACACCACGTAGTTCGAGCACCAACTCCTTCCTTGATAGCTCGGCCAGGCCTCCAAAGTTTAAATGCCCAAAACAAAAATGCCACATCATGGCTTCATCCTTCACGTCCAGCTTCAAGCACTTATTTTGAAGGATGTTCAACTCTAGTTTATACATCCGATTCTTTTTCATCTCTACTCGGGCTATTAAACGATCATGTTTGTCCTTCAAATAAAGCACTCGATCCTTCATCAGAACCGAGTTGCCTTTCTCCATCATCTGCCCCATGCTTAAGATGTTGCTCTTAAGTTCGAGAACGTAGTAGACATTTCTTATTTCTCCAACTCGTCCATCTTTCTGCATAAACTTGATGGTTCCATGCCCATTTACCGCAACCTTGGAATCATCTCCAAATGACACGAATCCAGCCTTCACCTTGATGAGTTCGTTGAAGAAACTCTCTTCTCCACACATATGATTGCTCGCCCCAGTGTCCAAATACCAGACCGAGTTGTTTAAGTAACTCGAATCAAGCTCGGCCTCTGACTTCTCATCTGAGCTTGGAAGCTCAACTACTGATCTCTCCACGCAACTCAAGTTTAGCTCATCCTCGGAGGCACAACTCGGACGTAGCTTGGTCTCCGAGCTCTGCGTCATCATCAAAATTCCTGCTTCCTCGTCTTCTTCTTCTGTGAGAAGATTCTTCTCTTTCTCTTCACTTCGGCTTTTAGCTCGGCAATACTTTGCTATGTGACCGTATTTGCCACAGTTGTAGCAATTTGCCGATCTGCATTCTTTTGCGTAGTGGCCGAGTTTGCCACACTTATAACATTCCACCTCGGACCTCGGCTGACTTCCTTGGCTACGATCACCTCGTCCTTGTCCACCTCCATGATCACCTCGTCCTCTACCTCGTCCTTGATCACCTCGTCTTTTGCCTCGTCCTTGATCACCTCGTCCTTGATCACCTCGTCCTTGTCCACTTGATCTTCGGCCCTGGGTGTTCCGAGTTTCATTCAAATCAAGTTGCGCCTGTAATGCTTGATCAAGAGTACCCTTCATCTTCCTCCTCCTTTGTTCGTGGGCTTCTAGTGACCCAGCGAGCTCTTCCACTTAGAGAACTGACAAGTCCTTTGACTCATCAATTACGCATGCAATACTCTCGAAATCATCTGTTAATGATCTCAAGATTTTCTCCACAATTCTACTTGCTGGCATTGGCTCCCCATTCCTTCCGAGTTGGTTAGCCACCTTCTCCATCCGAGTTATGTACTCGGATACTTGTTCCTTATCCTCCATCTTCAAACACTCAAACTCTCCTCGGAGAGTTTGAAGTCGGATCTGTCTGACACGGTGGTTACCTCTGTGCGCAACCTCCAAGATCTTCCATGCTTCCTTTGAAGATGCAGCGTTTGCAATCTTCTCGAAGCCTGACTCATCCACGGCATTGTACAAAAAATACAAAGCCGATTTGTCCTTTACTCGTGTCTTTTCCAATGCGGCAATCTGAGCCACAGATTGGTCTTCGTCCTCCTCGGGTTCTTGAAACCCCTTCTCCACTATATCCCATAGACTTTGGGAACCCAACAGGGTCTTCATCTGTAAATACCAATTATCATAATTGGTTTTCTTTGACAGTTGTGGTACGGTCATTCCATTAACAACCTTCGCCATTACTCTCTCTTTCTTCTTTCCTCCCCTTCACAGGCGCACACTATTTTCCTCTCACACTCGGCACTCAGAGCATAAAGCTCTGATACCAATTTGTAGAAAAAAATAAGAGAGACGAGGTAATACTAATGTTGTGGGTGAACGTAGCAACTCACTGTATTTTTTATTGAATAAGAGATGGCCTTTAAATAGCCATTTTACAACGTACTGAACTAACAAGAAGATAATAAAATATCTTATCAAATCAAAAACTTATCAAAAAACTATCTTATCTAATCTGAAACAAAATAACTCAAAAGATAAATCAAATAATTCCAGATAACTTAAATCGGATATCTCGGATATCTCGAATATCTCGGATATCTCGGATATCTCGAAATCTCTAGAAATTTAAGATTTTCCAACATGTTAGACTGGACACAATTTTTGTAACCTAGTTGCTTATTTAAAGATATTCTCTTTCCCTCTATTTTTTGTTATCTTACTTGGGCAAGAGTAAACAATGTTTATCTAAATGAGAAATTTAGGAACATGAACCTTTTTTTTTTCACATTTTCTCCTCATTTGTCAGTCTAAGAATCAAAGGCACTAACAAACAGAATGCTCAGCTAGCACAGAATCTTCAAACGTTAAAATTGAAAATTCTTTTCTTGGTCCTGAGAAAAGAAAAAGAAAATAAGGATTTATTTCATTCGTGTGTATATATATATATATATATATAATCAAATTCTACCCTTGTTGCAGAAAAAGGGAAAGGTTCATGCAATTATATGGCAAAACATTATGATAAAATAAAGTAATTATTGTTATCTTTTTAGCTTTAAAGCCACCATTTTTGGTGTGTTAAAAACTTTGCTTCTTGCATTAAGCTAATAGTTTTATTTCATCTTGTAGATAAAAGTGAAAGAAAAGCATCGGTTCTCAGCCTAAAGTAGTAGTTCAGTGTTATTCAAGGGAAAAAGTAGACCTTGAAGTTATATCCTTTTTTCTTCTGCACCTGTCTTGGCAATGACGATGCTGCATGTCTGATTGGGGCCTGACACATCAAAATTTTAATTTATATATATATATATATATATATTAATTAAATATATATTAACTTTGTCGAAAATAAATTTATCTTTCTCTTTGGTCCTAGGAAAATTACCTTAGTTCTATGTTGTTAGGAATCATAAATTTGTTCTTTTTTCTGGAACAACTATGCCAGTTTTTGCTTACTGCAAGCAACCTTGCTCATAAAGGGAGAAGTGAAGTTTGAAAAAAAATAAAAGAAAGCACAGAAGAGCTACCTGAGTAATTGAATTCATTGTTATAGCACAAAATAAGGACAAGCTCTATGATTTGTTCATTCTAATCATCTTCCCACTCTATTTCTCGGGAAAGGATGACTTTTACAAGTTAAAATTAAGGTTGGCTCTATACAAATCTGTGGTCAGTCTCCTGTAGAGTTTGAGATTTAATTATAGCCTATTCAATCTACAAGTTATATGTTGGAAGAAATCTTCGCTGCAAGGAATTGTAAGACCACCCGTGGGATGATCATATCCAAACTCTTCCTCAGCTTGACTCAACAAGTCTTGGAATGAAGGTTGGTTCAAGTATGATATGGGAATCACAAACCGCTTCATTCTCTCTCCAACATACACTGCAACATACCCCTTTGGTGTGTCAACCACTTTTGAAGATGCATGGTTTGCAACAAATGATGCCCTTCGGATACCTAGCAAATGAAAACCCATTGTTGTATAGTATATCTTGGGACTTGAAAGTGGAGGATTTTAAATTCTGAATGCTTCGGGATGTGAATGATTTTTGCTGGCCCTAAATGTTTGTAACAATGAATATATATAGATAAAAGGATATATGAGAAACCATTGGCTACCTGAATTATTGGTAGGAGTAATGGGACCACCTGAGAGACAGGGGCATATGGTGTTGTCTTAGAGGACTTTCTCAAGAATCAACGTAACATGTTGTAGTAGTTAACTTTCTGAAGTGATGGCCAACAGATTTACCCATTTGAAAAGAAAAAAAAAATCAATAAAAGATATAATTGGATCATGTTGACAATTATTAAGGGAATGGAGCAGGGGCCATGTACTTAATCTATGCCAATTTCACACTCTGTTTGTTAGAATTTGGCTGCATAAAAATGTGGTTCATATAATGACTTTTGATCATGTGTCTAATATTAATTCTCTTCTCACCACCAACACTAATTCAAAGCTATCAATCTGGTCTGCTTAATGTTTACTGGTTGGTAACTGTCACTCACTCTAATGTTAGTTGTTATATGGTATTGGTAGACATATCTATCAATAGCACTGTCATCTCAATTATTTAAAGAAGCATGTGAGATGTCTAAAGCATATCCACCATTAGATTCACTCTATCAGATTGCATGAACCAACATTAGGTTCTCAGGTTGGTAATTTTCTGGCTATATCTCAGAACCTGAGTTATGCACTCCCATTGAACTTCCTAATCTTTGAAAAAGACCCGAGACAATACCATGTGATCCTTTGTCCCTTAATAGACACTATTGTGACCAATTGTGCAATTGCACTGCTGATGCTCTTGCCCCTTAGCAACTATATATACACTAGTTCTTGGGTTCTCATGCAACACAAGCCATCGTATCCCCCAAGAATCAGAATTCAAATATTTCTTTCATATACAAGTCCTTATTTGTTGTGTGGAGTAACAGAGAAAAATGGGCTTCCGCATGCCAGCTATTATTAGGCGAGCTTCATTTTCTAAAACCCATGCAGCCTCCAAGAGGGTTGAAGTACCAAAAGGATATCTTGCAGTCTATGTTGGAGATAAGATGAGACGGTTCGTGATTCCAGTATCATACTTGAACCAACCTTTGTTTCAAGAATTGCTTAGTCAAGCAGAAGAAGAATTTGGATATGAGCATCCAACAGGTGGTCTAACAATACCATGTAAGGAGGCTGAGTTCCTACATGTCACCTCTCACTTGAATGAACTGTAAATCATTCTAGAAGAGACTCAGATAGATTAGATGAGGCAAATTTGTACAGAAGGGGTTTTAGTTTATTTTGAGGATCTTCTATTTTGTACCAAAGTTGAAACAAGTTGCCTGAATTAGAATGCAACATGAGACGTTGTTTAATCACATTTTTCTTTTCTCAAAGTTTTAGTACATACAACAGTATCATTATCAAATTTATTTTGATATATAACAGCTAAGATAAAGGATAAGTGCAGTAATTCTGTTGGAGTTATTGACCAACCTTGAATAGGGTTGTTACTGCTGCCCTATTTTATTCCAATAAACATTCATTATCCAAAACAAGGAATCCTCGACATTGTCAATACAGTTTTAGCCATTTGTTTCTAAAGTTTTTCTATAATTTGTGGCTCATTCGTTTCCTGCTTTAGGCAACACATAGTAATTATATATAGTCAGTTAGTTTAGTACTCCCAGCGTCCCGTTCTATCATCGCTCCAAAAGCATTTTGATTTTCCAAGGGTCATTGCTTCTTCCATTTTCCTAATCAAGGAGCACGATCACATGGAATATCATTTACAGTTCAAGACCTATTGTTTTTCTTTAAGACAAATTTTTCTTTATTTGGTCTGGAAACATCAAACCTATGCTTCTTGCATTTAAGGTCATGGATTCATCCAAAAATGTGTTATATAAAAGCATTGGTTCTTTGGCTTCGAAAAACTTATAACTATAGATATAGATAATAAGCCATGGCAATGGTATAAGAGAAAGCTTCGTGTACATGAGTAGGCCAGTGTTAATCAAGTTCTTAAGTAAACCTTGATGTTAAGTTCATTGTTACTCTGCACCTTCCTTGGCAGGGAAGCTACCTCGTGTGTTTGAGGCCTTGGCACCTCATGATTTTAATTTCATATATATGTATAATTTTAATAAAATATATTTTGACTTGGTCCAAAATAAATTTATCTTTCTCTTGGTCTTAGGAAAAATACTTTAGCTCTGCCCATGAAAGGAATCATCGGTTCTATTCATGCTGTGAAATTTATCAGAACAAAGTCATTTTTTTTTTACAGAAATGAACCTCACTCATACAGGGAGAAGTGAACATTATATCAAGTAACATAAAACACACGAGTTTTTTTTTAGTAGTTGGCAGTTGAGATTTTTCATTGTCAAAATTAAATATTTTAGTCTCTATAATTTTCTGTTTTACTTGTAAGTTTAATTACAAGTTGCTTATGTTCAAAAAAAAGTAAATTGTGCTTACAAATGATATTTGCTTGTTAGTTTAGCCATAATTTTCTGTTTGTTTTACTCAATCAGAGATTAATTAATTTTAGTATTTAAACACTTGTAACACTTTCAATGTGTGCAAAATTGAGTTCATAATTTGATAGAGGTTACTTTATGATATTTGTCTGAGGGGATATTTTATAAGAGTTAATTTCAAACCTGAATGACTTTTAATAACCACTGTTCCTTTGCCTTTTACTGTAAGGTGTGCTCCATTTCCCGTTTGGACTTTAGAGATATCAATTTTGTTGAGTTCTTTGAAGAGTTCTCGGCCATAAGTCATATGGTTTGTACAACCACTATCAATAATCCAAGCTTTTGAGGGTTTTTTTGGTCATAAAGCATGACATTGAAAGTAGTTGTTCTTCTTCCTCTTCTTGTTGATCTTCAACAATGTTGGCTTCTTCTTGTTGCTCATGAGATTTGCATACATGTTTTAGGTGTCCTAATTGTCTGCACTTGTCACATTTTAAATCAGGTTTCCACCAACATCTCTGTTGTGGATGATTAGTCTTTTTGCAATAAGGACATGGTGAAAAATTTTGAGTGTTATTATTTTGAGTGTTCTCTTGGAACAATTCCTTCTTCTTATTTTTGCCACCATTGTTGTTCTTCCATTTGGCTAAATATACACCCTCCATAGATCCTTCTTCTCTCATGAGCCTCCTTTGTTCTAATGCTTGCAATGCATGTAACACTTCTGCCAAAGTGATCTTACTCAGATCCTTTATGTTCTCCAAGGCCGCTATTGAAGCTTCATATCTTTCGGGTATAGTTACTAAATTTTTTTCAACAATTCTAGAATCAAGAAATTGCATTCCTAGTAATTGTACCTTATTATCAATGCCAACCAATTTGTCAGAGTATTGTTTGATTGTCTCAGTCTCCTTCATTCTTTGAATTTCAAATTCTCTCATTAAATTTAATACTTGCATGCTTCGAATCCTTTCATTTCCGACATATTCTTCCTTTAGGTAATCCCAAATTGCTTTTGCTGATTTGAGAGTCATAATCTTAGTGAAACATTTTGTAAAATACAGGCAAAGAGACAATTTTTTGCCTCTGCCTTCTTGATTTTCTTTTCCTTGTAAATTTTCATTTGGGCTACGGTAGGATTTTCTGGCAATGCAGAAACATCATAATCTTCTTCTACGGCTTCCCAGAGATCTAAAGCTTCTAGGTATGCTTCCATTTTCACCGCCCAAAGATCGTAACTTTCTCCATCAAAATAAGGTGGAGAAATTTGTGAAAAGTTTTTTTTTGCTTCCATCTCCAAGATTCTAACCTTAGCTCTACTACCAATGATGGAGTTATTTTATGATATTTGTCTGATGAGATATTTTATAAGAGTTATTTTATCAAAAGAGCATAATATAATTTTATTCACGAGTCTTTATTTATAGAGAAAATTTGTTATACAAAATCAAATATTGATATTATCCTATTCTAAAAATAAGGAAACAAATCCTAAAATAAAAAATAGATTAAATCTAAATATTTGAAATATAATTCTCCTAAGGATATTTAGGCATATTCCCAACATAATTCAAATATATCATATCAGTTTTTGTTTCTTTTGTATGTGTGAAGTTAATTTGCAAATTTTCTTGTTATTTGTTCTTTGTCATTCACTCCTATTTTTTTATGTTCTGTTTTCAATAGTTTCAAAATCTGTTGATACCCAATCCATCTCTACATAAGGATTGGAGAAAATTTCTACAATTGCGATTTTTAACATCATAAATATAAGAAAAATTAAGAAATTGATAAAGTTGATATTCGAGTAAGAGGGTAGTCTTCTTTTCTTATAATCTTTCTACTTTCTTTTCACTGTTCTTAATTTTTTTTCACACATTAATTTGAGATTTGATAATCAATTGAAGCCAATTCTAGATGTATATTCCACAAATTTTCACTTACATGTTCATTGTTTACATTATTTAGTTATTTCTTTTTGTTTTTCTTAGAAATTGAAAGTGTCAAAATTTATATTATTTAATTATATGACATTGTCTATAATATTATTTTTTTTCTCTCTATATCACATCACTTATTACTTTATGAATAATACTTTTTTTTTTTTTGCAATTTTCAACCAAACAGGCTTAGTGAAACTGCAGAATTAAGAAAGTTGAGTAACATACATCTGATCTTCTACATTTTATTTACATAGGAGGAAGAGAATATATTGAAGGAGATGAAGAAATTGCCGGATGAAAAAAAAATTATCTTCCACAAGAATTGAAAGATATGTTGATGCTCTCCACGTTCAATGAAATATCCCTCATGTTTTCTTTAGTTGTTTCTATCGCTTTTGTTGCTTTCTATAACATATACGAATCTTAAAATTTGTATAATATCTTTTCTCTAATTGTTTCATTTTCCTCCTTTTTTTCATTTCAATCTGACGGTTATAAGATAAAAATGATACAAACAAAGTTATAAAGGGACAAAATTCAAAAAATTATTTAAAAAAGGACTAAAATTAAAAAACCTCTATTTTATGTGGACTAAAAAGTATTTTAAGTCTTCATTTTTTTTATTACTTTTTAAATTTTTTCTTGCTGATTATCTACTAAAATGTCCCTTTTCTTTGGTACACTATGATACTAGATTCGGAAAGCTGGAAGAATGCAACTTTATTATTCGGTTGTTAACAATATGCATGCACACGTAATGAATAAAATTTTCAAACCTCTATTTTTGTAATTATTTACATGGAATCACTTTGAAAACTACTCTGTCACCATATATGCTAGTGCCTCTAAGACTACGTTAAGCTTGACAAATAATTTGTCCGGAGTACCTACACCCGTATTCAAAACATTCTCCCATTCGTACATTTAGACAAAAACATTAATTTACGATTCAAAGTTAACTTTCCTATAAATGTCACAAATAATCTTGGTACAACCACAACACATCTTTCTCACACTTCATTAACCAACCTGAAGCAGTTCTTCCCATAATTGTCACACTACACTACCAGCCACCATGGTATCCAAAAATCATTTGTATCATATTTCATTGGCCATGCTTTTGTGCATGACATTCTGGGCTCTTCAAGTCTCATCTCGCTCTCTCCAAGATGCCTCCATGTATGAGAGACATGAGCAATGGATGCTTCGTTATGACAAAGTGTATAAGGACCCTCAGGAAAGGGAAAAGCGTTTCAAGATATTCCAGGACAATGTGAATTACATTGAAGCCTTCAACAATGCTAACAATAAACCTTACAAGCTAGGTATTAATCAGTTTTCAGACCTCACCAATGAGGAGTTCATAGCACCAAGAAATAAATTCAAGGGCCACATGTGTTCCTCAATCACAAGGACTACAACTTTTAAGTATGAAAATGTGACTGCAGTACCATCCTCTATAGATTGGAGACAAAAAGGAGCAGTGACACCCATCAAGGACCAAGGCCAATGTGGTTAGTGCTTGATGACTTTTAAAAAGTCAAATTAAATTGAATAACTATTATCTAACTATTAATTTGTCTTGCAGGATGTTGCTGGGCATTTTCTGCTGTTGCAGCAACGGAAGGAATTCATAAACTGAGTACTGGAAAATTGATCTCTTTGTCAGAACAAGAACTTGTTGATTGTGACACAAAGGGTGTGGACCAAGGTTGTGAAGGTGGTCTTATGGATGATGCATTCAAATTCATCATCCAAAACAATGGACTCAACACAGAAGCTAGCTACCCCTATAAGGGTGTTGATGGAAAGTGCAATGCAAATGAAGCAGGCAACCACGCTGCTACCATTACTGGGTATGAGGATATTCCTGCCAACAATGAGAAGGCACTGCAAAAAGCTGTGGCTAATCAACCAGTTTCCGTAGCCATTGATGCCAGTGGCTCTGACTTTCAGCATTACAAAAGTGGTGTCTTCACAGGTTCATGTGGAACTGAGTTGGATCACGGTGTCACTGCTGTGGGATATGGTGTTAGCAATGATGGAACTGAGTATTGGTTAGTTAAGAATTCATGGGGAACCGAGTAGGGTGAAGAAGGATACATTAGGATGCAAAGAGGCGTGAGTGCTGCTGAAGGACTCTGTGGCATTGCAATGCAAGCTTCGTACCCAACAGCATAATTATAAAATTTAGACATCATAATACTATTTACAATTCGACACATCCTTTGAACTTTTAAGCATTGATTCCTTCAATTAGTCTTGTATATCACTGTATCCCCTGCATGAACCGTTGTTCTTATCATTCAATTATTATGGAATGAAAAACGAGTAATGGTTAGGAGTTGACTTACAGATAAAGGTATCAGAACCATAATATAAATGAGAGAAGAGATCGTGGGAGAGAGAATTATTAGACCACCCATAGTCGTTTAGCATGTGTTGGGACTTGAAAGTGGATGTTTTAGAATTTCAAATGCTTTAGGATGTGAATGATTTCGGTTGGTCCTAAATTGTTGTAATCATGCATATATAAGAAGGAGGGCCATGAAATAGGAGTAATGGGACAAACTAAGAGACAAGGGCATATGGTGTTGTCTTAGAGGACTTTCTAAAGAATCAATATAACGTGTTATAGTATTTTAGACAAAACTGTCCCAGCTTCTGGTGTGAAGGCTAACATTTTTCCCCACTTGAAAGGAAATATATATCTCTTATATATATATATATATATATATATTATTTGGTACATGGTAGATATATACATCAATATTATTTCTAAAGCATGTCCACCATTGGATTAGCTGTATCACTAGGCATGAACAAACATGAGGTTCTCAGGTGGATAATTTGTTGGGCAATATCTCAGAAGGTGTGGTGTGTATTAGCTGATAAATAAAGAGTAGTTTATTAGTGTGCACTCCCATTTAACTTCCTAATCCTTGACAATGACCTCTGAGACAATACCGTGTGATCCTTTGTCCCTAAATAGACCCCATCATGGTTCATTGTGAAATTGGATATAGGAGGACCTTGGCAACTATATAAACACAATTTCTTGGGTTCTCAAGTAACAGAAGTGATCCCATTCCACAAGTATCAGAATTCAAATATTTCTTTTATATACAAGTATTGTGATCAGTATACTATTTGTTGGGTGGAGTAACAGAGAAAAATGGGCATCCGCATGCCAGCTATTATTAGTCGAACATCGTTTTCTACAACCTATGCAGCCTCTTAGATGAGGCGATTCATGATTCCAGTATAATGCTTGAATCAACTTTCATTTCAAGAATTGCTAAGTCAAGCAGAAGAAGAATTTGGATATGATCATCCAACAGATGGGCTCACAATACCATGCAATGAGGAAGAGTTCCTAAATGTCACCTCTCATTTGAATGAGCTGTAAATCATTCTAGAAGAGACTGAGATAGATTAGATGAAACAAATTGTACAGAAGGCATCTTGTTTTGTTTTTGGGGAATTTCTATTTTCTACACATGTTTAAACCAGAATGAGAATCGAACACAAGAAATTTTTAAGCACTTTTTCTTTTACCAAACCTCAATACGTTTTAATATATACAACAGTATAATTATCAAATTTAAGTTGATAAGTATCTGCATCAGGCTTTCAGCTTATATCATGTATTAAGTGGAGTAATTCTGTTAACATATTGACCAACCTTGATAAGGGTTAGTCCTGCCCTATTGTATTTCAATATAAATCCCTGATCCAAACAAGGAACTCACAATACATTTGTCCTGATATAGTTTTAGCCACTTGTTGCAAGATTTTTCTGTAATATCATTCAGTGTTTTTAATGGTAACTACATATCTTCAGGGAATTTAGTTCTCTCTCCTGTTCTATCTTTGCTGCAAAATCATTCTCACTTTCCAAGGGTCATTGATTTCTTCATTTCCTGGACAATAGCACCATCACATGGATTATTAGTTATTTATTGGGAAAAAAGGCATGGTTTTTGTTTTACTAATATGGTATTGCCCCAAAATTTACAAACGCAACATAAGAAATCGTAAAATTCGGTGGACAGAATTTGGATATCTGACTTGCAAGTTCAGCTGTATAAATATTATTTGACGATACTTTATGACATAGATATTAGTCAGTCATAATTGTTATACAGCTAGACATATGCTTTAAGGAAACTTTTTCTTTATTCGATTTGAAAACTTTAAATCTTTGCTTCTTGCATTGTTAGGTCATAGTTTCATTTTATTTAAAAGACAGAAGTCATAGAAAAGGATTGGTTCTTTGACCTCAGCAGATATAGAGTTGTAAACTTTTGTTACAAGAGTAGTCCAGGTTTATTCAAGGAAAAATATTTTGAACCTGCGTCTGTTGATGTTTAGTTCAATTTTATTTTGCGCATGCGTCTGTTGTTCTGTGCCTTGCACCTCAAAATTTTAATTTGATATATTTATTAATAAAATATATTTTGTTTGTCCCAAATAAAATTATTTCTATTTGGTCCTGGGGAATATACTTTTGCTCTACCATGTTTAGAAATCGCGTGTTCTGTTCCTACTTTCAAATTTATCAGAACAAAGAATTTTGTAAAGAATGTAACCATTTCATACAAAGAGAAGTGAACACTGAAACTAAAACAGAAAATACAAAAGAGTTGCGTGAGTAGTTGAATTCATTGTAATTACAATAACAAAAAAATATATGGTATAATGTGTTTATGTTATTTTTCCTTTGCTCTCAAGAAAGGGAGATCTATACAAGTTGAGATGAAACCTATTGTAAAAAATGTTTCCACTAATCTATGTCAGTCTCCCAAAGTGTGAGATTTATTATCTGTTGGGCCCGATAGTCCACCTGTTGGTCCACCATAGTATGATATTGTCCGCTTTGGGCTAGGCCCGCACGGTTTTGTTTTTGGGAGACACGCCGCCTGAACAATCAGGAAGACTTTCAACACAAGGCACCAAGTTCGGATCTCCATCGCGAGGCACAACACTGAGGGTCTTCCCGCATCAGCACAACACTGAGGGTCTTCCCGCATCAAACCCAGCCGAACCGTTGGCTCTGATACCACTTGTTGGGCCCGATAGTCCACCTGTTGGTCCACCATAGTATGATATTGTCCGCTTTGGGCTAGGCCCGCACGGTTTTGTTTTTGGGCTCCTTCCCAAAAGGCCTCATACTATATGGAATGGTGGACACCCTTATAAACTAGCCAATGTTCCTTCATTTTACAGATGTGGGACTTGGGATGAATCCCAACATTATCAATCCAAGCAAGAAGTTATACGTAGGAAGACATCTTCACTGCAAGGAATTGTGAGGCCACCCATGGGATGATCGAATCCAAACTCTTCCTCAGCTTGACTCAACAAGTCCTGGAATGAAGGTTGGTTCAAGTATGTTACAGGGATCACATACCGCTTCATTTTCTCCCCAACATAGACTGCAAGATAGCCCTTTGACGCATCCACTACTTTTGAAGATGCTGGATTTGCTGCAAATAATGCCTTTCTGATTCCTGGTAAACGAAAACCCATTGTTGTATTGATTTGAGAATGGAACAGTTAAAGAAGAGAATTGAGATTTGAAAATATGGTTTAGAATTTTGAATTCTTTAGGATGTGAATGATTTGTGTTGGTCCTAAATGCTAACATCAATGAATATATATAGATAAAAGGATATGTGATAAACCATTATTTGCTTACTTGAATTATTGGTGAAGGAGGGATATGTGATAGGAGTCATGGAACCAAATGAGAGACAAGGCATGTGATGTTGTCCTAGAGGAATTTCTTAAGAATCAACTCAACATTTTATAGTAGATAGTGTACAAGTCCAACCTTCTGAACTCTATGAAAAAGAAAGTCTAATTGGATCTTGTTGACACTTGCTCAAAGTGGTCGGAGCGGGAAACTTCATTTATGCAAATTTCATGTTGTGTTGGTTAGAATTTGACGTACACGAAAATGTGTTTCATAATGTAGTGAAGGGCCATGAAATGAGTCATGAGACTAACTGGGAGACACTGGCATGTGGAGCTGTCCTTTAAGACTTTATAGTTCTAATTTTAATTTCAACATTGAATGCATGATCGTATCATGAGGCATTACGAACCACATTTTTATTTACATCAAATTCTTAACAACACAGCATGACATTTACATAAAAGATGTTTCCCACCTAACTACCCTAAATAAGATAAGGGTCACCGATATCCCATCAGACTTTCTTCATCATAGATGCATAAGGTGGGAGTGGTATTGTTATCTACAGTAATATTATGTTACGTTGATTCTTAAGAAAGCCCTCTAAGACAGCACCATATGCCTTGTCTCTCATTTGGTCCCTCGACTCCTATCTCATATCCCTCCACCAATTATTAAAGTAACCAATTAATGGTTTTTACATATCCATTTATCTATATATATTCATGGCCGTAAGCATTTAGGACCAACACAAACCATTCACACCATATAGCATTCGAAATTCCAAAACCTTATTTTCAAGACTTTTCTTGAAGCATTCCTTTCTCAAGTTTATAACACAATCAATACAACAATGGGTTTTCGTTTACCTATCATAAGAAAGACATTATTTGCAGCAACTCAAGCATCTTCAAAAGCATTGGATGTGCCAAAGGGCTATCTTGCAGTATATGTGGGAGAGAAAATGAAGCGGTTTGTGATCCCTGTATCATACTTGAACCAACCTTCATTCCAAGACTTGTTGAGTCAGGCTGAGGAAGAGTTTGGATATGATCATCCCATGGGTGGCCTCACAATTCCTTGCAGTGAAGATGTCTTCCAACACATAACTTCTTGCTTGAATTGACAAAAAATCTTACACTTTAGGCGACTGACATAGATTAGTGGAGGCATTTTGTACAATAGGCGTCTGCTCAACTTGTAAAGATCTCCTTTTCTTGAAAATGAGAGAATAGAAACAGAATGACAAAATCACTGTGTATCATATTCTGTTTTTGTGTTGACGAAAAATACAACTACTGAAGCAACTCCTCCGTGTTTTCTGTTTGTTAGTTACAATGTTCACTTCTCCAGTTCTCCCTGTATGAGCAAGGTTGTTTTACTAATAAATTATATATATGAAATTAAAATTTTGAGGTGCCAAGGCCTCAAAGACACGAGGTAATTACCTCCCAGCCAAGGCAGGTGGAAAATAACAATTTTATCCTTTCCCTTGAACTCTTGCCTATTCCTGAAGCAAAACTTCTCTGTTATACCATGTATGGTATGGATTATTAACTATATAACCCTACATCTTTAGAAGTCAAAGAACCAATATTTTCCTATGAATTCTGTATTTTAGATAAAAGGAAGCTAGGACCATATAAACCAAGTAAAGAAAAAGCCGTCTGAAAGCAAATTAATAAGTGTAGTTTGGTACAATTTGACTGACAAATATTCATACCATCCCAAAGTATTAATACAGCTAAACTTGTAAGTCAGATCCAAATTCTGTATTTAAATTAAAAGAACAGAAATAAATTGGAGAGGGAGAAAAATTAGCCAGGGATATTTTAAATATTTTCTTCCAACTCTGTTGTGAATTTTGGGGCAATACCATATTAGCGACAATCCATGCTTTTCTGCACAAGGAACAACTACCACACGATGTGAAGTTGCTGCTTGTTTAGAAAAATTCAAGAATCGACAACCCTTGGTAAATGATAATGAGTTTGCAGTGAATATAGAACGGGAGGAGAACTAAATTAACTGAAGAAATATAATTTCTACGAGATGAGATCATGAATTGAACGAGCTGCATGTTATAGAAAAATCTATTAAAAAGTGGCTAAAGGAGGTATATTGAAATAAAGTAGGGCAGCAATAACATCCATTATCAAGGTTGGTCAATATCTCCAACAGAATTCCTGTATTTTATCCCTGAATATGTTGTTAGCAAAATATATATGTCGATTAAAATTTGATAATGATACTGTTGTATCTATTTAAATTTACTGAGATTTTCCAAAAACAAAAAGTGTTCAAATAATGTCTGGTGTTGCAATCTCATTCAGGCAAGAAGTTCCTATTATACAAGGAAAACAAAGTACAAAAATCATCATAGTTAAAGAAAATTCCTTCTGTACAAATTTGCCTCATCTAATCTATCTATGTCTCCATTAGCTTGATTTAAAGGTCATTCAAGTAAGAGGTCACATTTAAGAACTCCAGCTCTTTGCATGGTATTGTAAGACCACCCATTGGGTGGTCATACCCGAATTCTTCCTTAGCTTCATTCAACAAATCTTGAAAGGATGGTTGGTTCAAGTATGATATGGGGATAACAAACCTCTTCATTTTCTCTCCAACATAGACCGCAAGGTATCCTTTTGGCACATCGACAGCTTTTGAAGATGCCTGGTTTGCAGCAAATGACGCCTTTCTGATACCAGGTAAACGAAAACCCATTGTTTTATGTGTTGAGATTTGGGAAGACAATAGTTTTTGAACTTCTAATGCTATAGAATGTGAATGATTTTTGTTGTCCTCAATGCTTGCAGCCTTGAAAATTTATATATGAGTGAAGTTGTATGAAATTATTGACTAGATGAATGATTGAAGAGTGAGGGCTATGACAAAAGAGTCATGGGACCAACAAGGAGACAAGGCCATATGGTGTTGCCTTGGAGTACTTTCTCGAGTAAATCCTCTTGAATAAAATAGGTGTGTGTAATCTTAAACATCAGAAATAAAATGATCTATGATCTCTCTCTATCCGCTGCCTTATAATTCATCTGCCAGAAATTACATTCCAGCTGTACTTCAAGATAATGCGAATAAAACATGTCCAAAGCATGTTTACAAAATTATATATGGAATACCAATTAATGCGTGAAGAAAACTTAGATTTCACTTAGCTACGTCTCATTTGGTCACTAGTGGAGGCTTTATGATGGCCATTGCCTGATAAGGTGGTGTTACACACGTCTACACAACTTTATCCTTGATAGAGGCACCAAAGACAACACCATGTGATATCTCATGTGCATGCCCTCCATCCTTTAACAGTCGTTTTTACTAGGAATTGGGTTTAAACATCTTAGAAGCTATATATACTGTATCCTTTGTCTTCACAAACAACACATGCCCTTGCAATACTCAAGCAACAACACTTGGTCATTCTTCAAAAATTTGAGATTGTTCTTCTTCCTTCAATCAAACACCAAAAAATGGGTTTTCGTTTACCTGCTATTCGACGGGCATCCTTCACAGCTAGCCAAGCAGCTTCAAGATCTGTAGAGGTTCCTAAGAGCTTTCTTGCAGTGTATGTTGGAGAGAAACAAAAGCGGTTTGTGATTCCAATATCATACTTGAACCAACCTTCTTTCCAAGACCTGTTGAGTCAAGCTGAGGAAGAGTTTGGATATGATCATCCAATGGGTGGACTCACAATTCCTTGTAGTGAAGATGTTTTCCAACATATAACTTCTCGGTTGAATGGACAATAGATTCCACACTGTGGGAGACTGACATAAACTAGTAGATACATTTTTATACAATAGGAATCTTCTCAACTTTGTAAATATTATATATCAATTTTGAGTAATGACAATGAATTCAATTGCTAGTATTTCTTTTATCATATATACAATGTTCAATTCTCTCTGCAATTAGAGCCGTGGTGAGTGGTGACTATTAGGAGGTTGTTTGCTGAAAATCAGAAAAAAAGACTTGATTGTCATCATGAATTCCACATGCATGCTTAAAAAATCTGGAAAAACTAATAGCATTTTGTTAGGGCCAAAGAGACTCTTGAATTTATTGGAGACTTTTCAGTTGTATATTAAGTTAATAACTCAAAAAAATAAAATTATTTTTTCCAGTCGTACACTTTCCTTTTTTTTTTTTTTTTTTTTTTTGAAATATACCAAACGTTGACAGTGCTATGAGAGACATACATCTATGGCGCTTCTCAATCTGTGAGCTGTACAAAATTGACGTCCCATTTGAATTCAGCTCTTTGTGTGTCTTCTTGTGACCATGGTGCCAAATCATTCTTACCAACTGGCTATTTGACATAAAACTTAGGAGGATTTTCATTACTAGAATTTCTTTTATTACATGCGACTTTCTTTTATTAAAAAATGATAAAATTTCAAAAGAAATAAATGGTTGGAGAATAATCAATTATAATTAATAATTACACTATTATAATTTCTCTTATTACATGCGACTAGAATTTCTCTTATTCGCAGGAAATATTGTTCCTACAAATTTTTCTGCGAAATTTTATTTGCAGGTAATACGATAATATATTTTTGAAAACAAAAAAACCCAGGAAGGTTTCCTAAAAAAAAATCCACAAGAAAGTTTCCTGCGAATTTTTTCGCAAAAAATTCTGCAGGAATATTTTTTACGAAAAAAGTTAAAAAAATTACTATAAATTGTATCAATAATTCTTCAACTTTCAAATGTTTTAAGATTGTAGATTATATGTCTAACACTCAACCATACAAATCAACCTGTAAGGTAAGTGTTGTCCCAATTTATATATTCTTTAATTATTTTATTTTCAATCGATGTAAGACTTGAAGTTTTTTTAAAATATTAAACTTATAAATTTAAATATTTTTTTGATTTTTCCTGCGGATTAAAATTGACAGGAAAATCTGTAGGAAAAGTTACTTGCAAAATTTTTCTACTATTTAGTAAACATTACTTGCGAATTTATTTTTGCAAGAAAATCTGCAAGAAACAAAATAAAATTCTTACAATATTTTCTATAAATTTTTACCATGGAAAAGAATTTCTATGATCAATAAAATTGTAGCAAAATTTGCAAAAATTTCTTATAAGTTATTTTTCATAAAAAAAATTTGTAAGAAATATCTGTAAATTATTTTTCGCAAATAAATTTATAAAAAAAATTTGCAAAATTATTATTACAAGAAAATTTGTAAAAATTTTCTGCAAATATTTTTTTTAGAAAAATTCGGAAAAAAATAACACTTTTCTAACTTATTTCAATAACCAATTAGATGCGTAATAATTTATTTCTGTTTATTCAATCTAAATTAATAATACAGATATTTGACCTTTTAGTCCATCTATATTCTGTACAAATATCTTTTCGCCTTAATTTATAATATATCTATTAATCAGTCATAAATGTTATACAGCGTCACCTATTGTTTTGCTTTAAGGACACTTTTATTTATTTGATTGAAAGCTTTAATTCTACGCTTCTTGCATTGTAAGATCATAATTTCATTTTATTTGAAAGACATATTATGGAAAATGATCGGTTTTTTGACTTCATCTGATGTAGGGATACATATAATTGTTTTGTATCAATGTTTTAAGGTTATATTTTAAACTAATCAAATTTGATTGAGAAATATGTAATTTTGAGTTTAATATATTAATTACTTGTATCTAACCCTTTAATTTAATTAAAAGCTTTTGTTAGAGAAGTTGTAAAGAGTTATTCAAGGAAAATAATAAAACTCGATATTATGTTCAATATATATATTTTTTTGGGGTACAGAAGTTCAATACTATTTTGCTCGTGCTTCGGCAGGCACCTCGTGAATAGTTTCCTGCCTTGGCTCATCAAATTTTTAACTTTATAAGTATATTTCTTAATAAAATATATTTGATTTGTTCCAAAGAAATTTATCTTTCTTTTTGGCCCTAGGAAAGATAATTTTTCTCTCCACTATTGGTGAAAGAGGGATATGTGATAGGAGTTAAGTATGCAAACAAATTATGCAAGTTTCATACTGTGTTGGTGAGAATTTGCGTACATTAAGGTGTGGTTCGTAATGCCTAATGATATGATCAAGTATTCAATGTTGGTTCTCTTCTTATCTCGACTGTTTCAGAGGTATAAAGTCCTAAAGAAGAGGGCTATATGCGCTTGTCTCCAAGTTAGTCCCATGACTCATCCTCACATGGTTTTATGATGGACTTGGTTAGGTTTATATGCAGAGGGGTAGGGGTTATAGTCCATGTGATATCTCATGTTTATGCCTTCCATCCTTTATCAGCCATTTTCTCTGGGGATTGGGTTTATAAAGTTTAATTTGCATAGTGGGAGACTGTCATGGATAAGTACTTAGTAGAGTGGATTTGTATAACATGCCTCTTCTCAACTTGTAAAGATTTTCCATTTTTTGAGTAATGAAAACGAATTCAATTGCTTAGTATTGCTGTTTATGAATTATTACAATGTTCACTTCTCTGTACACTATTAGAAGGTTGCATGATGGGGAGAAAAAAAATACCAGCTGTTTATCATGAATTTCACAGCATTTAATCGCCCATATACTTCACCTAAGTAAATAGATCAGTTTTGCAAATTTTTAAAAAATTTAAAAATTATTTAATATTTTTTTATTAATTTAAATAGATAGATAATCATAAACATGACTAGGTTTGTTGGCTTTTAAACAAGTCCTAAATTTAAGTTTGGAAATGGGTTTGGTGAGAGAGTAGATGACGATGGTATGGGAGGCTCTAAAGACAAACCACTTTGGCCACTAGTTTTGTCCTATATTCGGACAGTTGATGTTGATGGTGTCATTGGTTCAGAGGAAGGTGTTGGAGTTAAGGAATACAGGAGATGTTTGGGATACAAACTAAACTGCACATTATTAATAATAAGATGAAAAATAAGGGTTTATAAAGGCACACATACTTTATTAGTAAGAGACCTTTTGGATGTTAACCAAAAATAAAATTATGAAAATGTAAATTCAAAATAAATAATATCATATCAATATAAAGATGAATGTGAAATATATATTTGATATGTAAAACAACACAAAAATAATAATTCTTCTTGAAAAATAATATATATATATATATATATATATATATATATATATATATATATACCTCAAAATAATCACTAAAGTCTTACAATAAGTGATATCAAAGGCATTAACATAAGTCAAAATAGATAATATCATATAAATATAGAGATGTGTATAAATACCCAATAAACAAAATATATAATATATCTTCAAAAAAGTATATCTTCAAAACAAGTACTTGATAACCCATCAAGTACTTGATAACCCATCAAGAGGAAAATTGGTTGTAAAATCGATTTTGTACACATATTTTCTCGCTTGGGCTACAATGATCATGAGTGGCTAAAATCACCCATATGCCTAAATCCATACACTCTTTCTAATTGTTTATTAATATTTTTAATTTAGTTACGTATTTCTTCTTTCTTTTCATGCTTATTTTGACTTAATCAACTTATATATGATTTTATGGAATTAAATATTGTTGGAACACTTTTAAAACCTCAAGATAAAAGATAAACCTAATAAAGTTTAATAACATGAATAATGTAAGATTTATTAGCAACATTTCGACATATGATCTTAATGAAAATTGTGTAAGTAATCTTTTACAAGGAATTAGGATTTGAATGAAGTGATTTAAATTTTTTCACTTAAGAGATTAAAGTTTAAATATTTTTATTGGTCATTTTAGAACTCAATATTAAATTGTTTGTAAATACAAGAAAGATAAGTGAAATCAGACCGAAACATCTTAATTATATCAATTAACAACATATTTTCTTTCAATTAATGAATGATGAATTAGAAATTTTAAAATACAATTTTACTATTTTCTTTAAAATTATATCTTTTAACTTTCCTCAAACAATTTCTAATATTCTTTTCCTAGTTGGGCATCAAATTGAACTTGAGTGAGCATTTTGAAGTCTATTGTGATTAATATTTGAAATCTATCTATTTTACTATATACCGTTTTTGTTATGCATAACAAATCACTAAGAAGTTAATGACGTTGTCGCGGGACTTGCATCTCAATATTTAGACAATTATAACTTTGTTGCTAATTTGGGTTTAAAACTTTTGCATTTAAATTCTGTAATTTTTTTTCTTACTAGATCTCACTTTTTCTTTACTTTCTTGGCTTTTGCATGTAAGGTACTATTTAATATTGATGCTTAAAACTAAAAATTGTGCGTTTAATTTTCTTAATTTTTTTCTAGTGACTAATGTATGTATTATAGTTTTTTTTTATATTAGTACATTTATTATATTTAAATGTTTAAATTTTATGAATTTGACTCATAAATAAATTTAGTCTCTATAAAACAAGTTTTATTTTTCATTTTAATCCTTTTAATTGTAACTATTTTTAAGTCTTAATTTTTATTTTTTATTACTTTATTTTTCTTTTCTTTTTTTGCTGATTATCCACTAAAATGTCCCTTTTCTTTTTGTACACTAGGAAACTAGATTCGGATATCCGGAAGAATGCAACTTTATCACTCGGTTGTTAACAATATGCATTCACACGAAATTAATAAAATTTTCAAACCTCTATTTTTATAATTATTTACATGGAATCACTTTGAAAACTTCTGTGACCATATGCTAGTGCCTCCAAGACTACGTTAAGCTTGACAAATAATTTGTCTGGAGTACCTACACCTGTATACAACGCTACTATTCAAAACATTCTCTCATTAATTTACGATTCAAAGTTAACGTTCCTATAAATGCCACAAATAATCTTGGTACCACCACAACACATCTTTCTCACACTTCATTAACCTGAAGCAGTTCTTTCCATAAGTGTCACACTACACTAACAGCCACCATGGTGTCCAAAAATCATTTGAATCATATTTCATTGGCAATGCTTTTGTGCATGGCATTCTGGGCTCTTCAAGTATCATCTCGCACTCTCCAAGATGCCTCGATGTATGAGAGACATGAGCAATGGATGCTTCGTTATGGCAAAGTGTATAAGGACCCTCAAGAAAGGGAAAAACGTTTCAGGATATTCCAGGACAATGTGAATTACATTGAAGCCTTCAACAATGCTAACAATAAACCTTACAAGCTAGGTATTAATCAGTTTTCAGACCTCACCAATGAGGAGTTCATAGCACCAAGAAATAGATTCAAGGGGCACATGTGTTCCTCAATCACAAGGACTACAACTTTTAAGTATGAAAATGTGACTGCAGTACCATCCTCTATAGATTGGAGACAAAAAGGAGCAGTTACACCTATCAAGGACCAAGGCCAATGTGGTTAGTGCTTGATGAATCATTTAAAAATTCAAATTAAATTGAATGACTATTATCTAACTAGCAATTTGCCTTGCAGGATGTTGCTGGGCATTTTCTGCTGTTGCAGCAACGGAAGGAATTCATAAACTGAGTACTGGAAAGTTGATCTCTTTGTCAGAACAAGAACTTGTTGATTGTGACACAAAGGGTGTGGACCAAGGTTGTGAAGGTGGTCTTATGGATGATGCATTCAAATTCATCATCCAAAATCATGGACTCAACACAGAAGCCAGCTACCCCTATAAGGGTGTTGATGGAAAGTGCAATGCAAATGAAGCAGGCAACCACGCTGCTACCATTACTGGGTATGAGGATGTTCCTGCCAACAATGAGAAGGCACTGCAAAAAGCAGTGGCTAATCAACCAGTTTCCGTAGCCATTGATGCCAGTGGCTCCGACTTTCAGCATTACAAAAGTGGTGTCTTCACAGGTTCATGTGGAACTGAGTTGGATCACGGTGTCACTGCTGTGGGATATGGTGTTAGCAATGATGGGACTGAGTATTGGTTGGTTAAGAACTCATGGGGAACTGAGTGGGGTGAAGAAGGCTATATTAGGATGCAAAGGGGCGTCAGTGCTGCTGAAGGAGTCTGTGGCATTGCAATGCAAGCTTCTTACCCAACGGCATAATTATAAAATTTGGACATCATAATACTATTTACAATTCTACACATATTTTGAACTTTTAAGCATTGATTCCTGATCCTGCTATTAGTGGTCTATATCACTGTATTCCCTTGATGAACCATTGTACTTATCAATGAATTATTATGGAATGGAAAACGAGCAATGGTTACGAGTTGACTTATAAAGGTATCAGAACCGTAACATAAATGAGAGAAAATAGTTAGCCAGAGATCGTGAGAGAGAGAATTGATTGCCTATGAATGAATTGTTACTCACTAAAATGATAGAGAGGGTTATATCAGTATATGTATATAGAGTACTGAAAGGAATGTTGTTTAGCTACCTAATGACATGCTCTACAAATTTGTCATTATAAACGTTCCCCCCCCCCCCCCCCCTTATTTTTGGATTAAGGGAGACTTTTACACATTGAGAAGATGCCTATGGTACAAATTGGCTATACTAATCTATGTTGGTCTCCTACTGTTTAAGATTTATAGCCCGCTCAATTATAGATTATATCATGGAAGACATCATCACTGCAAGGAATGATAAGACTACCCAAGGGATGATCAAATCCAAACCCCTAGCTTGACTCAACAAATTTTGGTTAAAAGGTAGGTTCAAGTATGATATGGGAATTACTAACCGCTTCATTTTCTCCCCGACAAAGACTGCAAGATGGCCCTTTCAAATGCTTTAGGATGTGAATGATTTCTGTGGGCCCTAAATTGTTGTAATCATGCATATATAAGAAGGAGAGCGATGAAGTATGAGTAATGGGACAAACTAAGAGACAAGGGCATATGTGAAGGTTAACAGTTTTCCCCACTTGAAAGGAATTATATATCTCATATATATATAATATGGTACATGGTAGCTATATACAATAATATTATTTCTAAAGCATATCCACCATTTGATTAGCTGTATCACTAGGCGTGAACAAACATGAGGTTTTCAGGTGGTTCTCAGAAGGTGTGGTGTGTATAAATAAACAGTAGTTCATTAGTGTGCACCCAGATTGAACTTCCTAATCCTTGACAATGACATCTGAGACAATACCATGTGATCCTTTGTCCCTCAATAGACCCCATCATGGCTCATTGTGAAATTGGATATCAGAGGACCCTGGCAACTATATAAACACAATTTCTTCGGTTCTCAAGCAACACAAGTCATTCCATTCCTCAAGCATCAGAATTCAAATATTTCTTTCTTATACAAGTCTCCTGATCAGTATATTATTTATTATGTGGAGTAACAAAGAAAAATGGGCTTCCGCATGCCAGCTATTATTAGTCGAACATCGATTTCTACAACCTATGCAGCCTCTAAGAGGTTGAAGGACCAAAAGGATATCTTGCAGTATATGTTGGAGATAAGATGAGGCGATTCATGATTCCAGTATCATACTTGAATCAACCTTCATTTCAAGAATTGCTAAGTCAAGCAGAAGAAGAATTTGGATATGATCATCAAACAAGTGGTCTCACAATACCATGCAAGGAGGAAGAGTTCCTAAATGTCACCTCTCATTTGAATGAGCTGTAAATCATGATAATGGAGAGTGGTTTTTAGATGAGCAAAATTGTATAGAAGGCATCTCTTTTTATTTTTTATTTTTTTGATGAGAATTCAACACTACACATTTTTAAGCACTTTTGCTTTTGCCAAATCTCAATATGTTTTAGTATATACAATAGTATCATTATCAAATTTGAGTTATATGTATCAGCATCAGGCTTTCAGCTTATATTAGGTATTAAGTGGAGTAATTCTGTTAACATATTGACCAAAATTGATAAGGGTTTTGTTAGTGCTGTGCTATTGTACTTCAATAGACGTCCCTGATCCAAACATGGAACCCACAATGCATTTTCCTAATATAGTTTGAGCCACTTGTTGCTAGATTTTTCTGTAATATGTAACTCGTTCAGTTTCTTTAATAGTAATTATATATCTTCAGGTAATTTAGTACTCCCTCCTGTTCTATCTTTGCTGCAAAATCATTGTCACTTTCCAAGGGTCATGGATTCCTTCATTTCCTAGAGAGTAGCACCATCACATGAATTATTAATTATTTATTGGGCAGAAAGGCATGGTTTTTTTACTAATATGGTATTGCCCCAAAATTCACAAGTGCTATATAAAAAGAAATTGCAAATTTAGGTGGACAGAATTTGGACAAAATTCACATGATTAAAGATTTTTTTTTGGCAATAATTTATGATATAGATATTACAGTCATAATTGTTATACAGCTAGACCTATGCTATAAGGACACTTTTTCTTTATTTGATTTGAAAACTTTAAATCTATGCTTTTTGTAGGAACTCAAAAAATTAAAAGGCTGAAACTCATGTATTTTTATTCATACTTACAACCTTTAAATACACAAAAAAAAAAAAAAAAACAACAACAACAACTGAAAACTTATACAAATTCTACTTATAAACATAAAACTAAATGACAAATGTAAATACTCATAAAAGTTTAACACCACCTATAATTTCTATAATTAAAATTCATAACAATAAGAATTCTAATAGTATTTCATTAATCTGAAATAAACTTTAATAATAGATGCTGATTCAAATTCTCAACACTTTTTGCATTGTAAGTTCATAGTTTCATTTTAATTAAAAGACAGAAGTTATTGAAAGGGATTGGATCTTTCATAGCAGAAGATATGGGGTTATACAAAAGAGAAAGCTTTCAATACAGAAGTACCCCAGGTTTATGCAAGGAGAAATTTAAACCTTGAATCCTTGATGTTTATTTCAATTTTATTTTGCACCAACGTCTGTTGTTTAGTTCCTTGCACATCAAAATGTCAAAAATTTTGTTTGATATATATTTATTAGTAAAATATATTTTGTTTGTCCCAGATAAATTTGACTTTCTCTTTGGTCCTAGGGAAAATACTTCTGCTCTACCCTTGTTAGGAACCATGTATTCAGTTCCTGCTTTCAAAGTTATCCAAACAAAGTCATTTTTTAACAGAATTCAACCTTTTCTCATACACAGAAATGAACATTGAAACTAATAAACAGAGAAGACAGAGGAGCGATGAGTACTTGAATTCTTTGTAATTACTAATTAAAATAAACAAAACAATATGGTATACTGGAATTATGTCATTCCGTTTCTCTTCCTTTGCTTTCAAGAAAAGGAGATCTATACAAATTGAGAAGAAGCCTATTGTCAGAAATATTTCCACTAATCTATGTCAGTCTCCTAAAAAAACTGTTAGATTTTCTGTCAATTCAAGCATGAAGTTATATGATGGAAGACATCTTCACTGCAAGGAATTGTGAGGCCACCCATGGGATGATCATATCCAAACTCTTCCTCAGCTTGGTTCAACAAGTCTTGGAATGAAGGTTGGTTCAAGTATGATACAGGGATCACAAACCGCTTCATTTTCTCTCCCACATAGACTGCAAGATACCCCTTTGGCACATCCGGCACTTTTGAAGATGCTGGATTTGCTGCAAATATTTCCTTTCTGATGCCAGGTAAACGAAAACCCATTGTTGTGATGATTTGAGAAAGAAATGGTTTAAGAAAAGTATTGAGAATAAGGATTAGATTTTTGAATGCTATTGAATGTGTATGACTTGTGTTGGGCCTAAATGCTAGAAGGCATGGATATATATAGATCGAAGGATATGTGATAAACCTTTATTTGGTTACTTGAATTATTGGTGGAGGGATATGTGATAGGAGTCACGGGACAAAAAGTAGAGACATGGCATGTGGTGTTGTCTTAAGGGACTTTTTTAGGAATCGACATAACAAGTTATAGCAGATAATACAAGTCCCACCTTCTGGATCTATGAAAAAGAAATTCTGGGTGGTGGGGATTGAATCTTCATTATGAAAATTTCATGTTATGTTGATTAGACTTTGACGTACAGAAAAAATGTTGTTCATAATGGCACATGATATGATCATGCATTCAATGCTGTTTCTCTTCTTATCTACACTGATTCAGAGCTATAAAGTGAAATAGAACAGGACCATATGTGGTTGTTTCCCGGATGGTCTCATGACTCCTACAATAGTCCTGCACCATTTGTTCAAGTAGCCAAATGGTTTCTCACATATGCTTTTATCTATATATATATATATATATATTCAGGAATGCAAGCACTTGGGACCAACACAAATCACGGAATCCTGAAGCATTAAAAGTTAAAGTTGCATCGTATTTACTTGTCCTATTTAAGACAAACATTCTGTTCTCAAGTCTTAACACATACATGATACAACAAAAAAGCATCATTAGTAGCAAACTAAGAATCTTCAAAAGCTTTGGACGTGCCATAGGACTACTTGGCTGTCTATGTTGGAGAGAAAATGAAGCAGTTGTGATCCTGTGATTATATTTTGAGCAAACTTCTTTCCAAGACTTGCTTAGCCACATTGAAGAGGAATTTAGGGAAGCGTGTTCTTAGATTTCACTACTCGCTTTAATAGGCGCTAAGCTAACACTGCTAAAATAATACTGATGTAGATATATATTCCTTGACACATTTTGTTACTCACTTTCTTTCCTTGAAAATACTTTTTCTTTTTCGTTACTGTACTCAGGCTAGTGTAAAAATGTTCATGCGAATGTGAAGTTTATGACCTCTACTTTATTTATCTCATTTCCCCAAGTCAACGTGGGTTAATAAGTTGAATGATCACTTTAGAATCTTTATGATAAACTAGAAAAGAGTGCAGCTAACAGTACTCTGGAAAAAATAAACACCAGCCAAGCGTCATAGCAACCACAGCTTCCTATTCCATCATTAAAGGTCACTGATGGGTTTCATTCCAAACCTCAAATTGAGGTATCAACCAGCACTATGAATTTTATTTAAATTGATTAATATTGTAGTTTAGATTCATAATTATAATATATCATAATTTCAAAACATGATGGATAGACGAATGCAAATAAAATTCATAATTATTTGTTTTGTTTTTTTAAGTTTTTTTTTAATTACTATTGCATAGTTTATTATATTAATTGCTAAAATTCTATTACCATTATTATTATATTACATGCTATCTCTTATTTAAAAAACAAATAAAAAGTTACAAATAAACTTGACTCAAACTAAAACTAAAAAAAAACGTTGGGCCTATTGGCCCAATACGCAACCCAATGCCTCCTTCAGCTCAACCTTTGACTGCAAATGGGTAGAGCAGAATTCAACAGAAGTGATTTTAGAATCGGGAAAGAAAATAATTAGTCTTCAATATCGAAAGGAATCGTAGATCTCAGATTCCACGCAAAAACTCAATTTTTTAGTTTTAATGTTAATGTTGGAAACGACGTCGTTTTGGATTCTAACCGAGCCCTTTGGAAAAGTAAGGAACAAGGTTAAAAACACACACAACTTGAGCTATAGGATAGTTTCGGCCCAACAACAAAAACAAATTTAAAATAACTAACTAACATTTATTTAATCTAATAAATATACTTCATTATTAATATATATAATATATTTTCACTACCAAATATATTTTTTATATACAAAATTCTCTGTTCGACCTCAACTTAAAAAAAAAAAAAATTGGGTGAATGGTATAAGACCTGGCCTCTGAATTTTGTTAAATGATTTCACAATTATTCAATAATATCTTTAATAAAATTATTTAAAATCTTTTCAATTATTTATTACTGATAATATCGGGTGTGGATAATTCTCTAAACTTTATCACTTAAGAAATTGTGTTTTGAGAAAATATCAAGACATAATAACTAATAACTATGTAAGTATGAGTTTCTCATTGCATCAAAAAGATATTTCATCATGTAAAATTCTTTATCACCTAATGCAATTCTTGTGAATTGCACCAGTTGGATAAAAGAAAAATTATATATAAAAAAAATCATTGAATTTGATCAGATTTAAGTTCCTATACTCTAATCTAAACTGAATGTAACTAAATATGAAATTGATTAGTATATATTCTCAAAAATCTATATGATATTTTCAAGAATTTTCTCAAATCACTTATTGGTGTTGTAATTCATTAATCTATTATGTAATTGATTAAACTAAAAACATTTTTTTTATATAATTTCATTAATCTTAATGTAAAAGGTTAATTTACGAAGTAATTCTTGTAAAATAAAATACGATGTAATTAATTATCTTCTTAAAAAAATATTTTTTTCAACTTTAAAAAATTCTTTCATATCTTTAATCATTCATGAAACTTGATCATTTTTTCTTATTTAATTTTTTTACATCTTCTTTACATATGTCGGAAATTCTTTTTTTTTTTTATGAATATTCCTTTTTACTATCGAAAATTTGTCAAAAATTCTCTTCTTCCTCATTTTATATATAATTGAGACCTTAGCAGCTCATGTGCGTTAATCAAGATATTCAAGATTCATCCATATTTTAAGTATGAAATAAATTATGTTAAGAGAGGGAATATTCACCTTGTATGTACTCATAATCTTCGACAAAGGTTGGTTATTATTTTTAACGATGAATACTTAATACCAATACCATGATTATCCAAAAATAAAAATTATTCAGTCAAAATCTTAACATAATTTATAAATATTTATATTTGCTTCTGTATTCTCATTTGATGGCATATTCTTTTATATAAATCATTCTCTTAAAAAAATATATATATATATTATACTGCATTTCACTGTTATTTTAAAATATGCAATCTAATTAATTTAACTCAACAGAAATTACATTTTCCTCTCTTGAAAGACATTTGTTACTCCTAATTGAAATGAATTTATAACTTTACCGTACTCTAAAATTTATGATCTATAGTCAAAAATGACATCAATTAGTTAATTCTTGTGGAAGGCAAAGATCGAGTAATTATATTGCTGGTTTCCAATTAATTGCTCAATTAAATTGAACTAAAGTTTTGAAGTCGAAATTCTAGAGGATAAATTCAGGAAGGTCTTCCTATAAAATATTCCGTGCCCTGTGAGGGTTACGATATCTCACAATTTGTAATCTAATACTAGTAACTGCCATTTGAAAGACTATTAGGAGAAGTGATTACAATTTTTCCGATAAATAATTATCAAAGTTGAAACAGAGAATTCTCAAGCTGAATGGACTAAAAGACATTAAAAACGATACAAAAACACATAATATCAATAGGTTTTACAGTTAACCTTTAATAATTCTAAATTGTGCCTAAGGCTGAAATGGGAAGAAATTCAGTAAATCCTCCTTTCCTTAGCCCGCTTCCGGGAATTACTTTTAATCTTCCACTTTTCATTCCCAGCTGGTCGATTTTGTTCTTCAATTTCTCGAACCTTCCGCTTCCTACAAAAGTTAGTTTTGAACAATAAGTAACCTAGAAAACATTGGAACATGCATGAACAACCAACTCTCTTAACTTAGATAGGTTTTTTAAATAATATCGTTTCATGCAATCTTACCTATAGGATGCAAGGTTTTGGTCAGAAAGCAGCTCATCTGCAAGCGTTGTTTTCCTCTCCTTCTTTGTTAATCTGCCTGAGAAAAAGTCCAATGGAGAATCTACAACTGTTCCAACCTGATCATATTTAAAATTTCAAATGATCTAATCAAATAGAAATCCATGTTTTAATGGAAGATGTATTAACAGTCAAACATATGCTTGTGATCTATACAGGCATGTAACCAAAAACTTGCCTGGAAATATTTGGGAAGTGTCTTTGATTTGGAATCACCTTTCTTGTAGTGTCGCTTTGGATCAAGGGCAGCCCTCAACTGTCACCGTCAAAATACATGCTTATTAAAATCTAAGGCACAAAACAAAACTAGACAGCTTAACACAAATTGAGAGATAAATTCAAATCTCAGAATGTGTATTTTTTTTCCAAATGCTTTTAATATGAGTCAACATTTGTCATTGCATCCTCAAATGTACATATTCATTGCATGAGTTTAACTTGATATTATATACACCAATTTACATCATTGCAGCTTATTTCATCGTACCAAGGAAGTGTCCAGAATATTTCTAAGGTAACACCATGAAATGACGTAATTACAGATCAGGGCTGACAATTATTTGTTCCTTGTTAAAAGGGGTAAAAGGCCAAAGGAAGCAGCAAACACTTTAAGTCATTGAAACATACACTATTAGCAAGAGGCAAGAAATCTAGACTCCCAGACTGAGAAGGGTTTTTGTAAAGCAAAAGTCCAACATAAAAAGGGCCTAAAATTTGCATTCCACAACAGCAATAAAAATCTAAACCCTACATGTTCCGCTATTACCATATCACTTGGAGAAAGAAAAATCTACTTTTTATGTTTTTTGTTTCAATTATGTCTGCTCATTTTGAATGCGATATGTATGTGTAAAGTTATTAGTTCAATCCAAGCTAATTCCACAAGACATTATATTTGACCATATTCAGAAAACACTGTAGAGAGAAAAGTAATAAAAAGGAAAAGATGTTAAAATTCAAAAGCACCTTCAATAGCTGCAAATCTTTCTGCAACTCAGGGGTGATGGTTTGAGCTGGCATATTGAACCTGGTATAGATGTAAATATAATAAGATAATTCCATTTTATACTCCAACTAGAAACCATAAGAAAAGATAACTGCATAAAATGAACATGAATATATAGATATTTGATTAAAAAAAGGTTACTACCACTGCATTCAGCTAAGCTGTGTAAAAATGAATAGATAAACAACCAAAGAAAAAGAAGAAAAAAATCAAACGTGCTTGCATTAAGAAATGCAAACTTGCTTAAGACAATAATCTATTGCTGCATTGCATACCATTTTTCCCCAGCAGTATCTTTAACTTGCTTTCTCAGTAACTTATTCAATTTTCTGGGATCGTTTGGAGGGACCAAAAGGCCATCAACCAGCTCTGAACTAGATTTCCAAACAGTGCTGGTTGATGCCTCAATTTGAGGTTTGGAATGAGACCCATAAGTGACCTTTAATGATGGAATAGGAAGCTGTGGTTGCCATGATAACCCAATCACTGGTTTGCTCTCGGGCATTCCTGAGTCGAAGTGAAATGCACAATGAGATTCAAAAGTTATATTTAATCATACTCAAAAATTTAAAAATATAATTATTAATTTATATAATAATTCCTTTTAAAATTTTATATAAGGTCCTTTTATAATAATTGTTTCTGCGATTATTTTATTTTCCTTCCTCGATTATATTTTAAAAATAAAAATTTAGAACTAAATTATAAAAAAATATTTTCAAACAAAAAGGAAAAACTATAACATAAAACTAAAAAAGACCGAAAAGCATCTCCTCTGTCATTTTTCCATTATTAGTTTCATTAAGAAGCACACAAATGAGAAATGCTCACAAATAATATTCAGATCCAACTCATTTACAACCTTCAATCTTAACAAACTTCCATGTATCCATAAGCTCATTGTAGATGACAACAGACAAGTTTGAATCTCATTTGTATAACCAGTCTATGCATAACATGTAAAGTATAAACTAATTGGTTACTCTCCCTTGCAATGGAATCCCTCACCCATTTCTCATCAACACCCAAGGGAGCCTCTATATCAAACCAACTCCAAACCATCTTTTTCACCCTAAATCCAAAAGGCTAATGTTACAATTGTCCATCCTAGTAAACATAGTACCAACTGATAAACAGTTGCTCCCTTCCAACACTGAAGCTTATCAGCAAACCCAATAGAGACAGCCTTAAAGAGGTGGGTGTTCACCTAACAGTTGCTCCCCGTATGGAAAATAAACAACACAATCCCACCAACACCCCTCCATAGCTGTTAGCTGATTCCAATGACTATGTTGTCAAAGCCAGCCCAACCGACATCATTAATTCTCTGGTAATCATTAAGAGGTGGGTGTTCACCTAACATCCAACCATACACACGAACCATGCTACCATGAGCAACACAACAACCACCATCACACTCACAGTAAGCCCACATGGCTGTTCCATCACCCAATGCCTGACTGGCAAAGCACTATTATCAAACAATGACCAAGGTTATTAGTAAGGTTATACGGCAGATGGCGGCAAGGACCTTTAAGTGCCATATTGCCATGGCGACGGTCTATGGCAGACATCATGGCGGACAAAAAAAATAAAAAAAAATATATATAATATGATGCAAAAACAGAAAAATAACATACATATATTAAAACCAACAATATAACAATCTAAAATTCATGGCATTCATAATCTAGTGATAGTCATCATAAAGAAACATAAATTCCTAACTAACATAAAGATTAAATGGCAGCGGCGATGGTAGAACTCAAAGGAGAAGGCGTGCGGATCCCCATTACGCCATGTTCGCCATTTACGCCATGCCTAAACGCCGTAATGGCCGCCATCTTCAAAATGGAGGATCCCCGCCATACACAGCCCAAACGGCTATAACGGAATGCGGCCGCCGCCGCCGTACTGTTATGGTGCCGTTATGGCGGCACCGCCATAATCGCTATTTAACAACACTGAAACCAATTCTGTTTTGAGACATGTTTGGATAAACTTTTGCAGAAATACTTTTAGGAGGAAAAAAATGAAATAAATTTCTTCATATACTAAAATTAGCTTACACATAAGTTAAAATAAGTTTTTGGAGAGACCAATATGAGAGAACTTTTACGAATTAATTTATGCATAAGCTAATTATATCTTATGGAGAAACTTATTTCTTTCTTTTCTATTTTTTTTAAAAGTGTTGATGAAAAAGCTTATCCAAACATGTTCTTGAATCATATTTCTAATTCATGTCCTTGAGGCTAGCTTCTAATGAGGTTGCATCTAAGGTAAGGTTGGCTAAGAGTAAAGGTGTGTTTGCGAAAACGTTGAGAGTCTGTTCAATGTCAATCCATGAAATATTTTCAGTCATGTTTGATTCATTGGAAAGTGTGTAAAGAATGTGCAAATGCCTATACAAATACACTAAGACGGCTTTCCAGCACAATGTCATCATTGTGCTTGGTGGAATAATTATTTTGCCTTCATCTTGATAAAATGAAACATCTTATTAACTAGGAGAGGTGTCATGAATCATGATCATTTTTTACGCTACTAGTGTGGTTGCAGTTGCAGTTTCGTTGCTTTTATTGATATTGCGAGATATTGTGGATAAATACAACCACAATTGGAGTTGTGTTGAAGTCACAAATGCTCAAAAACGTTGATGTTGCAGTTGAAATTACGGTCATGTACCATTTTTTGAAATTCACCTGTTTGGCCCCATTCATCACCTGGATGTGACCATTTTTTTTTCTAATGACTCTTAGTTGTGATTTTCACGAAATGAATGTGTTGTTGGATATAAAACCATTTGTGTGCCTTCACTTAATTACTTAAGCTTTCGGGATACTTAGTTTATGACATGGTTTTAGAGTCCTTTTAATTGTGTTGTGACTCTTTCTAAGTGACAGTTAAATTTTTAGCAAAAGGTAACATAGCCCTGCGCATTGTTCAGGCTTCAAGTCCAAAGGCTTTTGCATGTGAGGGTATGTTGGACAGAAAGCCAGTTAAGTGCCATCACCCAACAGATTAAACATTTGGAATAGTTGGTTCATGACAATTGTAACTGCATTACAACTTGTCTTCGAACTAATTAGGTGGAGGCTGAAAAAATGGTTTTATATCTCTAACTTGTGAATTCTTATATTTTATTTGAATAAGAATCATCTGGATCAATATTCAAGAACATTGAGAACCATTTGAATATGTGCAAATGGCAATTCTGTTCATGAAACTACCTGACTCTTTAGATCATTATTCTATTCAGTTGTCCTTAGTTTATATACTCCATATACTTATTTAGTTGCTTTTTTCAGGGAATGCAAATTATGCAATTAATTATGTAACCATATATGGCAGGGAAAAGTTATCCTTCCTTAAATATATGCATATGGTATTGGGAACTGGACTGATAAATCCAGCCAGTACAGAGACTCCTTAGATCAATTTTTTGTTGGGATCATCAATAATAGAAGGCCATGCATTCATAGCACAGAAATCCTTTCATATGAGCTTGCATCTTATTTACCTCTGCTATTAAATTAAGGTTATGCAAGGACGTTTTAAGAGAGAGGGTCTATGGAATTTTCAATTAGCTCCCATCAAGTGTATAAGCTAATCTACAAACAGCTGTCTAAGCACCTCTTGTGCATAGACTTTTCCAATGCCCAAGAGCTTTTCTTATCTTGTATAGGCTAGGTTCTCAGTGGACTTCCCTTGTCTAGCAAAAAGGAAGAAAAAGATTTAAACCAGACCACAAGATTTAACATATATTATTTGAGGTTGTGGAAAAGTTTTCTATGATCAATGTTGTGGCAATTAAAAAAATGTCTAGGCTTTATGATGTATTAACCAAGAAATATCCGAGTGGATGGTAACATTTAGGTTTAATGCCTATCATACGAATATATGCTTTGAACTTTGGAGGACCTGTGTGAACTTGATTGACTATTTATCCCATTTAACTTCTTATTTAAACTGAATATTGTTAATATATTCGAGAACTTCCTATAGTTTGTAGCATTTCCAGCTCGTCAAACTATTCATATGATCTTTGGTTAGTATGTTCAAATTCATTCTGTTTCCATTTCTTGCTCACACGATGAATAAATAGCATGCCAAGAGTTTTTCATCTCTACCATATATCAAATTTCCTTCCATCATCGAATGCTCTTCCTAATAACTATATAAGAGTATTTACATCTAAATTTATTTCCTTCTATTTAGGTTGCAGGAGCTGCCATCATCTTTGAGGTGCAAAGAAGTTCAAGATCAGAAGCTAGAAAGGATGAACTACGTAAACAGGAGATACAGGTTGTCTTTCTGCCTTTCTCTGTTGTGGGGATAAATTATGGAGGGATTTCATTAAAGCATAGTTGGTCTTCTTGAAGTCCACTTATTTTCTCTAAATACTATGAATGTTGGAGGTTTCAAATTTATGTCTTTTTCCCCTCTTCTGGGCTTAAGTTTTACTTACATAATTATTTTGGGGGGACCAAAACTATTCTAAATTTCAAGGATGTACTCACTTTTTTTTGTTAATTTGCAGGCAATAAGTATGAGGAATGAAGAGTTGGCCAGAGAAAGAACTTCTTGCGCTGAAGATCGAAGAGTTGGAACAACATGCTAGAGGACGGGGACTACTTGGCACTCTTAACATTAGACACACTCAAGCCTCTGTAGATAGAAAATCCAATTGATTGTTGCAATTGTTAAGCATTGCTCACAGATTTTCATGAGCAAACTTTATCCCTTGGTTTGGCATTAAGCCTTATGGCGGTAAAAGAGCTAAAACCAAATTTTTAGATGTGGTGAGGGGCTTTAAGGATTAGTCTTACATCCAACCTAAGATATAAAACAAAATTGTAAAACACATTCATGGCTGTGTTCTTTTCGAAAATTTCTGTTTCAAGGACAAATTCAGTCTGCTAACTCAGTTTCAAGTGACAAATTCAGCCTGCTAACTACAGTTTCAAGCCTTTGGAAAATCTACATTTGTTTCTAGAGCTGTCAAAACGGGGTAACCCGGCCCAGCCCACCACGGGTTGAACATTTGGTGGGCCAACCCAACCCGGCTCATTTATTAGTAAGCTCAAAAAAATTGAACCCGGCCCGGCCCACAATCATGGGTTGGAAGGTTACGCAGGTTGACTCACCTAATTTAAAAAAAAAAAAAAAAAAAAAGTCCTTAGAAGATAAAAAAAAAAAAACATAAAAAAGGAAAATTCTTCCATCCTAAAAATGTTCTTTCCGATAACACTGCCATGCAGTAAACAAAAACAGAAAAAAAAATATTATTGCTAGATTCTAAATTCTAAACTAGCAAATTATAAGAATGGTCGGTGCATGCCTTAGAAGATATTGACAGGTGCGAAAAGCCTCAGGTTGGCAGCAGTGGGAACATGTCCATAGGCTAATAAAATAGGTAGTATTCCTAATCCCAAAGCAAAAACAAAACGACGAACAGAGAAAAATGAAACATTTTAAGAACGAACCTGGAAGTAGCAACTTCTCGCGATGGGCTCAGATTCGTGCGGCGGCTCGCGGTGCGCACGTGGCTCGCGGTGGCTCACGATGCGTGTGGCAGCTCGAGGTGGCTCGCGACTCGCTATGCGCGGTGGCTCGCGGCTTGCGGTGTGGTGGCAGCTATGGTGGCTGGTGCGGTGTGGTGGCAGCAGCTATGGTGGCTGTGCGGTGCGGACTGCAGACTGAGGGTGTAAGACTGAGAGTGCAGCTATTGGTTTTCTGAAGTTCAAAGAAAAATTGGACAATGAAACCCTAATTTGGCCCGATAAGTATACTTTTTTTTTTATTATTATTTATTACGAGTTTATGGCTAAACCCGGCTCAGCCGGGTTATTAACGAGTTGGGTTTAAAATTATTTTATACCAAAATTTTTAAATTTTTTTTGTCTAATCCGGCTCAAATTTATAGTGGGTCAAATTAATTTACCAACTGAGTCTATTTTTGACAACTCTATTTATTCTCCAAAAGTTGTTTTCTTTTCTGTCAATCACTTGCTACTGTTCATTTGGCTGTCTATTAATAACTCAAATATATTTGTAGTTTGTAACAAGAGGGACAGCGATCCCCTCTTTAATATAAGTAATTCTTCAAACCAACTTTCTGGTTTTAAGTTAAAATTTATTAAAAATTATAAAATGAGAAATATATAAAAAAAAATGATGTTGTCCATGTAATTAAATTTAAACTAGATTATACTTTAAATTTTTTTTATTTATTTTTAAGATTTAATTTGGTTTTATTATTTATATATAATTCAATTTAATTATTTAATTTTTAAGAAATATTAAATATTATCTTTTCGTACAAATTAATATTAATAACATTAATAAGTTGAAATGGACAATATTGAATATCATTTAAAAATTATAATGATAAATTAAATTAATTAAAAATAGTGAGATCAAATTAAATATTTTATAAATAAAGAAATTAAATTGATCAAATTTGTCTAATATTTTCTTGTCTAGATAAATTTGAATTTTCTTTTATCTATTTAGTAATTTAATTTATTATTCTACCAAAAAAAAGTAATTTAATTTATTAGATAACTCTTTCATTTAGTGAATTTTTTTTAATTCCTAGTACTCAATTTATTATCATTCATGATCTTGTTAAGGTAAATAAAAGAAAATTCAAATTTATTTAGACAAAAAATATTAGATAAATTTTTATTTAATTTGGTCCTATTACTTTTAAAATTTTTGATTTGATCTTGTTTATAAATTGTTCAATTTGGTTCTCTATTTTTTTTTATATAAAAATGTTCAATGTTATTATTGTTTTTAATTTCATTAATGTTTTTAGTGTTATTTTGAATGAAAGGACGATATTGAGTATATTTTAAAAATTAAAGAGTAAATTGAACCTTTTAAAAATAAGACTAAATTAGATTTTTAAAATAAATAAAAAGATTAAAAATATAATTTAACTTTAAATTTAACTTTTTAATTAATTAAATAAACTTTAAAACATAATTTAAATAAAATAATTTAAGGAAATATACATGATATTTATTGCATACATAATGTATATATGCTTTTTATTTAAGGAGGTGGTGTAACTTTTTTTTTTTTTGATGGGTGAACTCTTATAAAGGCAAAACGATATTTTCAATTACAATTCTATATTCAAGACGGAATATTTAAAGAATACAAGTATCTTCTACTTAATAACTTTGGTTGCAACTTGCGTCCAAAGATTTGATAGTTTGCGTTTCACAAGATTCCAAAATTTACACTTAGTAGTAAGTATTAGATTTTGCTACATTCTTTAACAATGTAAGTGTTGATATATTTGTTGTGGAGAGTCATTTTATATGATGAGAACGCCCATAAAACACTCTCAAATCCCTAAGCTTGACTAGTAACTATTTTTGGTTCACATATATCAATGTAGGTTATATTAATTATTTTATATTTAATAAAAAATGTATTAAAGAAACCATTGTAAAAACTAATTATGTTAAACAAATTTAGTCTTGTATGTTAAACACTAAGATCAAAAAATTTGTGGTAAATTAACTTGATCAGTGACATCTCATATTGATAGGTTAAGTCTCCAACCAAGTGTTACAAACTTAATTATAATGAGATGGTACGTATAAACAAATCATACATACTCTTGTGAGAGTATTGATTGAGACCATCTTAACAAATAAATTTGTTTTTGTTTATTCTTGTAAGCTAGAGTTGTTCAAGCTAAATCATGAGTAATTTATTATGGTCTTTGAATAAAAAAAAAACACTATCAATTTCTATGTATTAAATATAAATTTTTATTTTGTGCAAAAATATTTTTAAGAATTTTTCTTTAACAAGAGAATTTGTAAGATATTTTCTTATTTTTTTTAATCTAATTCTATTTTTATTTATCATAGATATTTATAAATTTAATATTAATATTTTTAAAATAAATTATTAATAAATAAAAATAATTTTTTATTACAATATAAATTATTTATTATAAATTTAAAATATAAAAATATTTATATATACTAATTTTAAATATAATTTATATATTTAAATATAATATTTATTTATATATAATTTATTATTAATTTTAATTATATATAATAAACATGTCTATATATTGCATAAAATAAAATACTAATTATGAAGATTTTAATAGAGTCAAATAAAGTTCCTAAATGAAGGTTACAATCAGCATTAACTATAGTTTTCTATTACTGATTTTGTGGTCCATGTATTTTTTTTATACTAATTTTAAGGTCCATTTAGTTAGGAATGATCATAATGTTGATTGTATTCATTGATAGGTTGATTGACAGGTTCATGTTTTTAATCCTCATATTGCTTACTTATTTTAATTATTCACATATAGCTTCCGTTTGTTTTGGTACATTATCGCTTTAATATTAATATATTATGATATTTATATTTTAATAATTAATATTTATTAAATTTTTCTTTCAAATTTAATTTTATTGCTTAATATATTTATTTAATTCTAATTATTTATTAAAAATCTTAAAAAACATAATATGCAGATTATAAAAATTTAAAAACTAGTGTATTAAAACAGGCATTTTAATAATCAAGTCGTGTTTATACACCATTTCCCTATTTTAAAAACCATTAAATATAAACCGTAAAAGCATAAATCATTTAGAATTTTAAATAATAAATAATAATATTGTCTGTTTGTATTTTAAAAAAATTTAATTAAATGATGTTGTGAATATCATTTAAATATATATTTAATCATTTAAGATAAATTTATTTTTAATTTTTAAAATTTTAAATTAATATTTTTAATTTCAGTAATTTTTAGAATTTTTTCTAATTTTTATATTTAAATTTTATTAGAAAATTTATCAAATATTATTACATAAAATAAAAATATCACATTAAACTCAACTAATTTATATTTATACTAATATATAAAGGGGATACCCTTTTCGGTAACCACCTTTTGATTTCTATTTTTTTTTACCATTATATCCTTTTATTTTAAAAAATTAGAAAAAAATATTTTTTAATCAAATTTAAAAATTTGAAACTAATGAATCTATACTAATATTAATATATAAAGGGATACCACTTTCAATGGTTACTTTTGATTTTCATTTTTACATGAATTATTTTATCATTTATTTATTTTTCAATAATTACTCTTTTTATGAGTAACTTATCATTTTTTTCTTTTCATTTATTTTTTTTCTTTTAATATAATGCAGGCACGAAGTACCTTTTTCCTGCTAATTAATATATAAAGGAGATACCATTTTTAATAATCACCTTGGTCTCCATATTTTGTTGACCATATATCCTTCTATCTTAAAAAATTATAAAAAAAAATAATATTTTTTTTATCAAATTTAAGAACTTGAAATTAATGGATTAATCATAACATTAATTAGACTAACATTTTTATTAGTTTATTTTTATTTTATTTTTAATAAAGACACAAAATACTTCAATATCTTACTAGCATTATATAATTGTCTTAATATATAATTACTAAAATAAATTTTTTAATAATTATAAGATTAAAATAATAATCTTAAATTTTAAAAATTAAAAATAATTTTATTTTGAGAGATTAAATTTGTAAATTTATATACAATTTTATCTCTTGTATTTTTGGAAAATTTTATAAACTTACTTGTTTTAAAAATTTTGAGAAAAAAATTGTTCCGTTTAGAAATAAAAATGAAAATAAACCTTCGACGTGCCAACATTATTGCGTCTGATTTAAGTCTCCAACCCATATGATTGCTACAGTCGCTATCCAAGTACTAACTTCCACTTGTTTCACTATTAGAATCTTGGCTAGCATAGAAAAGATGTTGCTCACCATCTTTCTCTTTAGCAAAGTTTGCTTGATGCTTATTTTTGTTGTAACAATACTTCTCCACTTGTCCAACTTTGTTGCAGTGGCGACATTGTGGCTTTCCACGATATCGACACTTTTTCTCGGCATGATTTGTCCTCTTGCGAATGCTGCATGGAGGATATTCATTCCGATAATTTCTAGAGAAATTTCTAGAATTTTCTTTATTTCTAGAAGTTTATCCATTATTCCTTTTATATTTATTTTGAGACCGTAATTTGAGCTTTGATTGAAAGACATTTTCAGTTGAAATCCTCATCATACCTATTCAACCTTTGCTCATAAACTTCAAGTGACCCCATCAACTCTGTTACTAATAAGGTAGATAGATCTTTTGTTTGCTTAATCGTTGTCACGATTGAATCATATTTATGAGGAACACTAATTAGAATTTTCTCCACAATTTTCTTGTCAAGAATATTTTTCCCATACATTCTCATTTGATTAACTATTTCTTTTATCTTAGAATAGTAGTCCTTTACGGTCTCAGATTCCTTCATATTTAACAATTCAAAGTTACGCTGTAGAATTTGTAATTTTACAGCATGTACCTTTTCACTTCCTTCGAACTCCTCTTGCAACATAGTATATGCTTCTTTGGCTGTTGTTGCACCCATTATTCTCGGAAAAATTGTGTCAGTCACAGCTTGTTGCAAAATAAATAGCAACTTTGAATTCTTTTGTTTGTTCTCTTTCAACTCCTTTTTTTGTGCCGCAATAAGGGATGAGGTGTCTTTTGGAGTAGAAAATCGTTCTTCTATCTTGTCCCATAAATCTTGGAAGGTGAAATATGTCTTCATTTTTGTATTCCAAAAATCATAATTTTCACCATTAAAAATGGGAATAGGGATAGATGATGGTTGAATGGTGTTAGCCATGGATTAGAATTTGTCTTTTTTGAAAGTGGGTAGAATATTGGGAAATTTTTTGAAGTAGTGGGGTAATATTTCTACGCCCAGTAGATGACCCAACGTAGCTCTAGTACCAATGTTAGTTTATGAATTTTCAAATAGTACAAACTTATTTGATTGATAGAAAGAATAGGGAGGCAAATTTATAATGATAGGCTTAGTTGAAAGGAAGACTAGTTTAGAGGAATAGTTGGAATAGATTTGAGTAGTGAAAATGACTTACTAGTTGCTTGTGATACAAATGTTGGGTACATGGTCTATTTATAAGCCTGAACATCACTATTCATGTTTTTTTTACAGAAGATTATAGAGATACCTATTTTAGAGCTTTCTATCTATATGTAATTGTCTACATAATTCTAGAATTTGTATCATCTAGTAGTTACTAGCATATACTTATATTTTTCTAAAATAATCTAGCTTATTCTAGAAGATTGTATCACATTTTAACAATTTTCTTCCAACTCTATTGTGAATTTTGGGGCAATAACATAGTAGCGACAATCCATGCTTTGCTGCTTATTTAGAAAAATTCAAGAATCGACAACCTTGGTAAATGATAATGATTTTGAAGTGAATATAAAACAGGAGGAGAACTAAATTAACTGAAGAAATATAATTTCTACGTGATGATGAGATTAGGAGTTGAACGAGCTGCATGTTATAGAAAAATCTATTGTTAGTATATGATAGTTGTGGAGGGAATAGTTGGAGGAATAATAGAAACTTATTTGTATTGAGAGAGTAGTAGTAGTTGTGGTAATTGTTGTTGATGTTGTTGTTGATACAATGAAGTCCCAATTTGCCTATTTATAGGCATGATGCTCCATCTCTAGATGATGGTGGAATTATCTAGAATTTTCTAGACTCTACAAGTCTCTACACTCTTTTAGATTTTTCTAGAGACTTTTACAACTTTTCTTATGTTTCTAGAATTTTCTTTTTCTTTCTTATACATCTTATCTTATGTTTCTAGAATACTCTTTTCTTTTCTAGAATTTGCATCATAATTTAACACTCCTCCTTGATGCAAATTTCGGTAACTCCAAGTGTAACGACCCACCCTAGGCCGTCACATCAAAACCAACTAAAATAAAATGATATATAATATAGAAAATAGAGCAAAAGCCAGCTACGCTAGAGTGTAAAATTTGTCTTCATAAAATCAAACATAATTATATCAGAGTCAGTCTTAGTAAAATTATACAGTAATCCCATAATAACATCATATAAGACACCCTAGGTGCTGGTCAAGCTCTAAGCCTAGCTACTTCTCAAAGCAGCTACCAAAGACTTCTTGCTATCCCAAAGCCTCACACCTGATCTGCTCCCCCACAAAGTGAGATCATCACAGTCCAAACCACATGGAAACATAAGGGTTAGCACGTATAAAAACCAACCATAGTACAATAAAATGAAATATCATTAAACTAGATATTTATCAACAATACATATCCATACCAAGGAAATGAACATTAAAATAGTTATTTCCATGCCAAATATAAACCAATCCAGAATCTAAGGTATACACATCCATACCAATGTATACATATTTAATAAAGAATCCATAACCAATGTATACAATCCATACCATATGTATACATATTCCACATCCAAAAACAAAGTCACACCACTGTATAATCCATGATGTAACCAACACATCCAAACCAAATGTTGGCCTCAACACCATCCAAACCAAGTGTTGATACGGTGAAACATGTCAGCAACCCATGTCCCACGCCTAACCTCTCATGGAAAATATACAGTTGGATTTACGTCGTCACGTAACCCTGGTGGAGCCACCTCATCCATCGATATGACTCGGCCCAGACCCATACCGGTAGCAAATAGAATACTTAGAGGAGTACTTCAGAATCCACCAAACATCTGAAGTGGTTTTATTATATAATCTTTGGAAAGGTTCCATATTGGAATCCTCACCATGGGACTCCCATATTCCATATTTTCCCAAAGATTATACCCTGATCTCACTAAGAAATCTTCCAATCCATACCATAACCTTACTCCTCTAAGTTCTATTAGCTTTCCAAACCACATGCATATAGCATATTCCATAATTACATGCAATATTTTCCATAACCATGCCAAATTACTCAATATAACAAAATAATTAAATAAACACTCAAAACAACTATCAATTTAACCAAATTACCCTTTTGTGAAATGACAATCTTCATATAAAATAGCATATTAAGAGTTATACTCCTCCAATCATGCTCATACTTATCTCATATGAAAGATAAGAATATTTCCTACAACTCTTATGAAGACATCAAGTCCTAATTTCATCATTTACTTTGTTAAAAATTCTAAAAACCGCAACAGCTATAACCAATGCTGACAACTTGACCCCTGTTCACTAAAACAGTCATATCTGGAGTTCTAGACCTCCTTTTTGGATGATTCCAACGCCATTGGAAAGCTAAGATCCAAGGCTACAACTTTCATTTAGATTACAAAGTCCAATTCGAAAAACAAAAAGGCGCTCAGCGCCTCCAAAGCGCTCAGCGCTTTACCTCCAGAAACTCTCCTCTAGCTCTCAGCCTCAAAAGCGCTCAGCGCCTTAAAATGGCTCAGCCGTTTGGCTCCAGAAACCCTCCCCTGTCACGAGAACCCTCAATGGCTCAGCCGTTCAAAACGGCTCAGCCGTTTGTGACAGAATTCCTCCATTTTTGAACAAAATCTGCAAACAGGGGATTCCCAACACATACAAACCATCCCAAAATGCTACCATAAGTGATAAAAATAAGTATAAATCATTAATCCACGAAAATCATAAGAAATCATGAAGAAATCATGAAGACCCTAACCAAAACCCTTTCCCCTCAATCCAACCTCAATCATGCATGAAACATGGAATCAATGTGATATTTCAAACCCATACATACCAGATTAAGTCTTATAAGTACTACCCTTACCTCAGAAACTTCAGAAATGCAAGATTTGGACAAACCCCCAAATTCCCAATTCAAACTTCAATCTCAATTTTCAAGGCTTTAGAGGCCAAATATCCTGAAACTCCAGTTGTGAAGATTGATCCTGGCTTGATAAGCTTCCCAAATATGTCCTCAGCTTCCCTCCGGACCGGGGCTTTTGTCTCTCTACTTTCTCTCTCTAAAAACTGTCTCTGTCTGACAAATGAAATCCTCCGGTCCTAAGTCCCTATATATAGCCATTTTTCAAAATTTCCAAATTTCACCCTTAGCACCTATTCACCTCAAATATCCTATTCCTTGAAGTATTTCAACTCCCTAAGCTCTGAAACAACCTCAAATTCACTCAGAAAGACCAGATTTATCTTATGTTCCTATCCTTCGATCTCCTACCCATCTTATTCCTTTCCATGCAATACTCACAACTCACCACCATATGAAATGCAACATGTGTCAACACACAAACAAATATCACTTTCAGATATAGATGCTTGGAATAATGAGTTGCATGCCATAATACTTCACTTAACCAAGATGAGGAGGAAGGTGATCAGTCTTCTTCCCTCTTAATACTGGTTCAGTATAATGGTGTACAATGCATCATTCACCAAATTCATGCACACACATGCCTATACAAACTATCAAAACATCAACCTCTCATCTCATACTATAAAATCACTATCATGCTTAAATAACTAATCAAAATCACATTAACATACAACATGCATAGAAGTAAGTACATTCCAAATCCACATAAATAACATATACATACATACATATATACTAAATAACTTAGTATTTTCCATGGTGTTACAACTCTCCCCAACAACAAAAATATTCGTCCCCGAAAATTCACTTACTCATAAAGAGATATGGGTATTGATCCTTCATTCTATCTTCCAACTCCCAAGTGGCTTCATTAGTAACCTCATCCCAAATAACCTTTACCAAATTGATAGATTTACCCCGCAATTGCTTAACTTTCCTATCTGCCACTGAAACTGGCTGTTTCTCAAAAGTTAAATTCTCCTTAACTTGCACTGCCTCTGATTCCAAGACATGACTCGGATCGTGAATATACTTTCTCAACTGTGAAACATGGAACACATCATGCAGATTAGACAGAAATGGAGGTAATGCAATCTGATATGCCACTGATCCAATCCTCTTGAGAATTTGATACGGTCCAATAAACTTAGGATTCAACTTCTTAGCTTTGATAGCTCTTCCCACACCTGTGGTAGGAGTTACCTTCAAAAACACATGTTCTCCCTCTGAAAACTCCAAAGGTTTCCTCCTCTTGTCTGCATAAGACTTTTGCCTACTCTGAGTAGCTCTCATTCTTTCCTGAATTTGCTTCACCTTTTCAGTAGTCTGTAAGATGATCTCTGGCCCTACCATCATTGATTCTCCCTCTTTGAACCAACATAAAGGTGTTCGACACTTCCTCCCATACAGAGCCTCAAATGGTACCATTCCTATACTTGCATGAAAACTGTTATTATAAGTGAACTCGACCAAAGGCAACATTTCTTCCCAACTCCCTAGATGATCTAAAATACAAGCCCTCAACAAGTCCTCCAAAGATTGGATAGTCCTCTCAGACTGCCCATCAGTCTGTGGGTGATAAGCAGAACTGAGTCTCAACTTAGTCCCTAATGCTTGGTGCAAACTTTGCCAAAATCGGGAGGTAAAACGAGGATCCCTATCAGAGATGATACTGGAGGGCACACCATGTAATCTAACAATCTCCTTAATATACAACTGAGTTAACTTTTCCAAGGACCACTTTATATTCACTGGTAGAAAATGAGCACACTTAGTTAATCTATCCACAATCACCCAAATAGAATCATAATTCTTAGCAGACCTTGGTAATCCAACAACAAAATCCATGGTTATACTATCCCATTTCCATTCTGGCACTTCCATCATCTGTAACAAACCTCCTGGTTTTTGATGTTCTACCTTAGCTTTCTGACATACAATGCAAGATGCGACATACTCGGTTACCTCCCTCTTCATACCATTCCACCAAAACATTTTCTTCAAATCTTGATACATTTTTGTCATACCTGGATGTACACTCAACTTGCTCTTATGACCTTCCTCAAGTATTAATTTCTTCAACTCCTCATCTTGTGGAATACAAATTCTGCCCTTGTATCTCAAAACTCCATCCATATCTTGTTCAAATCCTTCAGCTTTCTCAGAACCCAACAATTCTCTAACCTTGTTCAATCTCGTATCCTGAACTTGTTTTTGTTTCACCATCTCCAAGAAATCACTAGTAATGGTAGTCATACCACAACTAATAAAATTTGTGGCAACAACAACGTTAAGATTCATATCCCTAAATTTCTCTACCAACTCCATCTCTTTAACCATCATGTAAGACATATGAAGGGATTTTCTGCTCAAAGCATCTGCCACCACATTCGCTTTACCTGGATGATACATTAACTGAAAATCATAATCTTTCAGAAATTCAATCCACCTCCTCTGCCTCATATTTAACTCTTTCTGATTAAACAAATATTTCAGACTCTTGTGATCACTGAACACATCAAACTTTGCTCCATAGAGATAATGTCTCCAAATCTTCAAAGCAAAAACCACCGCAGCCAACTCTAGATCATGCGTAGGATAATTCCGTTCATGAGTCTTTAACTGCCTAGATGCATAGGCCACAACCTGCCTATCTTGCATAAGAACACATCCTAAACCTTGATGAGATGCATCACAATAAACTTCAAAAGATTTATTGGGATCTGGCAGTATCAACACAGAAGACGACGTCAGTTTCTCCTTTAACTCTTAAAAACTCCTCTCACACTCCTCCATCCATACAAAAGGATGATCCTTCCTAGTCAGCTGTGTCAAAGGCATAACTATTTTAGAAAATCCTTCTATGAATCTTCTATAATAGCCAGCCAATCCCACAAAACCTCTAACTTCAGTAACTGATTTCGGACGCTCCCACCTCAAAACCGCTTCCACCTTAGTAGGATCAACTGCAATTCCTTGTGCAGAAATCACATGACCCAAGAACTTAACTTTAGATAGCCAAAACTCACATTTTGACAACTTTGCAAATAATTGTTTCTCTTTCAATACCTGCAAAACTACCCTCAAATGTTCTCTATGTTCTTCCATAGATCTAGAATAAATCAAAATGTCATCAATGAACACCACAACAAACTTATCCAGAAAGGGTCTGAAAATCCTGTTCATATAATCCATGAAAATAGCTGGAGCATTCGTCACTCCAAAAGGCATAACAACATACTCATAATGACCATACCGAGTCCTGAAAGCAGTCTTTGGTATGTCCTCCTCCTTTACCCGAATCTGGTGATACCCAGACCTCAAATCAATCTTGGAGAAAACAGAAGCTCCCCTCAATTGGTCCATCAAATCATCTATCCTTGGCAAAGGATACTTATTCTTGATTGTCAATTTATTTAACTGCCTGTAATCCACACATAACCTCACACCACCATCTTTCTTCTTTACCAATAACACTGGTGCTCCCCACGGAGAGACACTAGGTCTGATCATCTGCTTCTCCAAAAGCTCCTCAACCTGCTTTTTCAATTCAAACAACTCCACTGGTGCCATTCTATAAGGAGAAATAGATACTGGTCCTGCCCCTGGTACAAGATCAATACTAAACTCCAACTCTCACTTTGGTGGTAACCCCGGAACATCATCCGGAAAAACCTCTGGAAAATCTCTAACAACATCAATACTATTCAACAACTTTTCATTCTCTACACTAATAAAAGATAAGATCATAAACCCAAGAGCTCCATCCTTCAACAACCTATCCACCTGTCCACTAGAAACAAACCTCTCCTGTTCAACAGTAGGAAAGATTAATCTCTTTTCTGAACAATCTATCAAAATCTTATTGGTAGAAAGCCAATCCATCCCTAAAATCACATCCAAATCAGATAGAGGTAAACAAAACAAATTCACTTTATAATTACGCCCTTCTACCTCCACTGGACATCTCAAACAAACCTCAGAAGTCAAAACAGACCCTGAAGCTGGGGTAGAAACAACTAGATCCACACACAAGGAACTCACAACCAAATTTAACCTTCTCACACATTCATAAGAAATAAAAGAATGTGAAGCACCAGAATCAAATAGAATAAAAATATCATTACCATTAGCTTTGCCCTTTCCTTTTACCAGTTCAGATGACGTTTCAGCTTCAGCACCTGTTAAAGCAAAGACACGACCTGCTACAGTAGGCCGATCCACTTTCTGGTTCTCTCTAGCTGGTGTATTTCTGACATTGCAATCTTTAGCCATATGACCCACCTTGCCACATTTAAAACATGCATAGTTCTTTGTAGGACAATCCCTCATCATATGTGGGCCTCCACATGTATAACATCTAATACTTTGAACAGCTCTTGTGGTAGTAGTCCCCATTGGTTTCTTATTAGCATTTCCAATTTGAAACTGAGATAGTCTCTTTTGAGGATGTTTCCCCCTACCAAATCCAGATGATCCCTCTGGACCCTTTGCCATTTTATTTCCTCCTTCAAATCTTTCCACTGTTTTTGCCTTTTCAACTAAAACTGGAAACTCCATAATTCCCATAGGAACAATAGTCTTTCTCAGCTCAAATCTTAGACCCTCACTAAACTTCCTACACCTCCAGGCTTCAGTGATAGCTTGAGAATAATATCTAGCCAAGTGTTCAAACTTGACCACATACTCTTGTACTGACATATTTCCTTGCTGCTGTCTCAAAAATTCAGCTTCCTTAGCATATCTGGCGCTATCTGGAAAATATTTCTCTAGGAATACCTTTTTGAAATTTTCCCAATTTATCACCTCCCCTCTAGCTTCCATCATAGCTTGAGCACCTTTCCACCAGAAACTAGCCTCACCCACCAACATATAAACAGCATAAACTAGCTTCCTCTCCTCGGGGCATTGCATCACCATGAAAATTTTCTCCATCTCCTCAATCCACTGGTCAACAACTTCAGGTCCATCAACACCTGTAAATTGAGGAGGATTCCCTTTTCTGAACTCTGACAAGCCCCTATACTCATTAGGTACCTCAGCCCTAGCTGCTTCAGCTGCAGCCTGGTTGGTCTCCATCTGAGCCAACAAAGTATTCTGTTGTCCAATAGCAGCAGCAATTTGCTCCATAGCTTGAGCAATCTGTTGCGCATCCACGCCTGAAGAAGGATTAGAATTGTTTCCCCTACCAACCATCCTAATCAAGATGAAAGATCAAGGAACCCATGAGTTTACACCAAAACACATAAGAAATTCCTTTCAAAATCCATTTCCTCACAACAGAAACATAACAAGACCATTTCCCACAAATCCTAAAGAGACTCGACCAGCTCTGATACCAAAACTGTAACGACCCACCCTAGGCCGTCACATCAAAACCAACTAAAATAAAATGATATATAATATAGAAAATAGAGCAAAAGCCAGCTACGCTAGAGTGTAAAATTTGTCTTCATAAAATCAAACATAATTATATCAGAGTCAGTCTTAGTAAAATTATACAGTAATCCCATAATAACATCATATAAGACACCCTAGGTGCTGGTCAAGCTCTAAGCCTAGCTACTTCTCAAAGCAGCTACCAAAGACTTCTTGCTATCCCAAAGCCTCACACCTGATCTGCTCCCCCACAAAGTGAGATCATCACAGTCCAAACCACATGGAAACATAAGGGTTAGCACGTATAAAAACCAACCATAGTACAATAAAATGAAATATCATTAAACTAGATATTTATCAACAATACATATCCATACCAAGGAAATGAACATTAAAATAGTTATTTCCATGCCAAATATAAACCAATCCAGAATCTAAGGTATACACATCCATACCAATGTATACATATTTAATAAAGAATCCATAACCAATGTATACAATCCATACCATATGTATACATATTCCACATCCAAAAACAAAGTCACACCACTGTATAATCCATGATGTAACCAACACATCCAAACCAAATGTTGGCCTCAACACCATCCAAACCAAGTGTTGATACGGTGAAACATGTCAGCAACCCATGTCCCACGCCTAACCTCTCATGGAAAATATACAGTTGGATTTACGTCGTCACGTAACCCTGGTGGAGCCACCTCATCCATCGATATGACTCGGCCCAGACCCATACCGGTAGCAAATAGAATACTTAGAGGAGTACTTCAGAATCCACCAAACATCTGAAGTGGTTTTATTATATAATCTTTGGAAAGGTTCCATATTGGAATCCTCACCATGGGACTCCCATATTCCATATTTTCCCAAAGATTATACCCTGATCTCACTAAGAAATCTTCCAATCCATACCATAACCTTACTCCTCTAAGTTCTATTAGCTTTCCAAACCACATGCATATAGCATATTCCATAATTACATGCAATATTTTCCATAACCATGCCAAATTACTCAATATAACAAAATAATTAAATAAACACTCAAAACAACTATCAATTTAACCAAATTACCCTTTTGTGAAATGACAATCTTCATATAAAATAGCATATTAAGAGTTATACTCCTCCAATCATGCTCATACTTATCTCATATGAAAGATAAGAATATTTCCTACAACTCTTATGAAGACATCAAGTCCTAATTTCATCATTTACTTTGTTAAAAATTCTAAAAACCGCAACAGCTATAACCAATGCTGACAACTTGACCCCTGTTCACTAAAACAGTCATATCTGGAGTTCTAGACCTCCTTTTTGGATGATTCCAACGCCATTGGAAAGCTAAGATCCAAGGCTACAACTTTCATTTAGATTACAAAGTCCAATTCGAAAAACAAAAAGGCGCTCAGCGCCTCCAAAGCGCTCAGCGCTTTACCTCCAGAAACTCTCCTCTAGCTCTCAGCCTCAAAAGCGCTCAGCGCCTTAAAATGGCTCAGCCGTTTGGCTCCAGAAACCCTCCCCTGTCACGAGAACCCTCAATGGCTCAGCCGTTCAAAACGGCTCAGCCGTTTGTGACAGAATTCCTCCATTTTTGAACAAAATCTGCAAACAGGGGATTCCCAACACATACAAACCATCCCAAAATGCTACCATAAGTGATAAAAATAAGTATAAATCATTAATCCACGAAAATCATAAGAAATCATGAAGAAATCATGAAGACCCTAACCAAAACCCTTTCCCCTCAATCCAACCTCAATCATGCATGAAACATGGAATCAATGTGATATTTCAAACCCATACATACCAGATTAAGTCTTATAAGTACTACCCTTACCTCAGAAACTTCAGAAATGCAAGATTTGGACAAACCCCCAAATTCCCAATTCAAACTTCAATCTCAATTTTCAAGGCTTTAGAGGCCAAATATCCTGAAACTCCAGTTGTGAAGATTGATCCTGGCTTGATAAGCTTCCCAAATATGTCCTCAGCTTCCCTCCGGACCGGGGCTTTTGTCTCTCTACTTTCTCTCTCTAAAAACTGTCTCTGTCTGACAAATGAAATCCTCCGGTCCTAAGTCCCTATATATAGCCATTTTTCAAAATTTCCAAATTTCACCCTTAGCACCTATTCACCTCAAATATCCTATTCCTTGAAGTATTTCAACTCCCTAAGCTCTGAAACAACCTCAAATTCACTCAGAAAGACCAGATTTATCTTATGTTCCTATCCTTCGATCTCCTACCCATCTTATTCCTTTCCATGCAATACTCACAACTCACCACCATATGAAATGCAACATGTGTCAACACACAAACAAATATCACTTTCAGATATAGATGCTTGGAATAATGAGTTGCATGCCATAATACTTCACTTAACCAAGATGAGGAGGAAGGTGATCAGTCTTCTTCCCTCTTAATACTGGTTCAGTATAATGGTGTACAATGCATCATTCACCAAATTCATGCACACACATGCCTATACAAACTATCAAAACATCAACCTCTCATCTCATACTATAAAATCACTATCATGCTTAAATAACTAATCAAAATCACATTAACATACAACATGCATAGAAGTAAGTACATTCCAAATCCACATAAATAACATATACATACATACATATATACTAAATAACTTAGTATTTTCCATGGTGTTACAACTCTCCCCAACAACAAAAATATTCGTCCCCGAAAATTCACTTACTCATAAAGAGATATGGGTATTGATCCTTCATTCTATCTTCCAACTCCCAAGTGGCTTCATTAGTAACCTCATCCCAAATAACCTTTACCAAATTGATAGATTTACCCCGCAATTGCTTAACTTTCCTATCTGCCACTGAAACTGGCTGTTTCTCAAAAGTTAAATTCTCCTTAACTTGCACTGCCTCTGATTCCAAGACATGACTCGGATCGTGAATATACTTTCTCAACTGTGAAACATGGAACACATCATGCAGATTAGACAGAAATGGAGGTAATGCAATCTGATATGCCACTGATCCAATCCTCTTGAGAATTTGATACGGTCCAATAAACTTAGGATTCAACTTCTTAGCTTTGATAGCTCTTCCCACACCTGTGGTAGGAGTTACCTTCAAAAACACATGTTCTCCCTCTGAAAACTCCAAAGGTTTCCTCCTCTTGTCTGCATAAGACTTTTGCCTACTCTGAGTAGCTCTCATTCTTTCCTGAATTTGCTTCACCTTTTCAGTAGTCTGTAAGATGATCTCTGGCCCTACCATCATTGATTCTCCCTCTTTGAACCAACATAAAGGTGTTCGACACTTCCTCCCATACAGAGCCTCAAATGGTACCATTCCTATACTTGCATGAAAACTGTTATTATAAGTGAACTCGACCAAAGGCAACATTTCTTCCCAACTCCCTAGATGATCTAAAATACAAGCCCTCAACAAGTCCTCCAAAGATTGGATAGTCCTCTCAGACTGCCCATCAGTCTGTGGGTGATAAGCAGAACTGAGTCTCAACTTAGTCCCTAATGCTTGGTGCAAACTTTGCCAAAATCGGGAGGTAAAACGAGGATCCCTATCAGAGATGATACTGGAGGGCACACCATGTAATCTAACAATCTCCTTAATATACAACTGAGTTAACTTTTCCAAGGACCACTTTATATTCACTGGTAGAAAATGAGCACACTTAGTTAATCTATCCACAATCACCCAAATAGAATCATAATTCTTAGCAGACCTTGGTAATCCAACAACAAAATCCATGGTTATACTATCCCATTTCCATTCTGGCACTTCCATCATCTGTAACAAACCTCCTGGTTTTTGATGTTCTACCTTAGCTTTCTGACATACAATGCAAGATGCGACATACTCGGTTACCTCCCTCTTCATACCATTCCACCAAAACATTTTCTTCAAATCTTGATACATTTTTGTCATACCTGGATGTACACTCAACTTGCTCTTATGACCTTCCTCAAGTATTAATTTCTTCAACTCCTCATCTTGTGGAATACAAATTCTGCCCTTGTATCTCAAAACTCCATCCATATCTTGTTCAAATCCTTCAGCTTTCTCAGAACCCAACAATTCTCTAACCTTGTTCAATCTCGTATCCTGAACTTGTTTTTGTTTCACCATCTCCAAGAAATCACTAGTAATGGTAGTCATACCACAACTAATAAAATTTGTGGCAACAACAACGTTAAGATTCATATCCCTAAATTTCTCTACCAACTCCATCTCTTTAACCATCATGTAAGACATATGAAGGGATTTTCTGCTCAAAGCATCTGCCACCACATTCGCTTTACCTGGATGATACATTAACTGAAAATCATAATCTTTCAGAAATTCAATCCACCTCCTCTGCCTCATATTTAACTCTTTCTGATTAAACAAATATTTCAGACTCTTGTGATCACTGAACACATCAAACTTTGCTCCATAGAGATAATGTCTCCAAATCTTCAAAGCAAAAACCACCGCAGCCAACTCTAGATCATGCGTAGGATAATTCCGTTCATGAGTCTTTAACTGCCTAGATGCATAGGCCACAACCTGCCTATCTTGCATAAGAACACATCCTAAACCTTGATGAGATGCATCACAATAAACTTCAAAAGATTTATTGGGATCTGGCAGTATCAACACAGAAGACGACGTCAGTTTCTCCTTTAACTCTTAAAAACTCCTCTCACACTCCTCCATCCATACAAAAGGATGATCCTTCCTAGTCAGCTGTGTCAAAGGCATAACTATTTTAGAAAATCCTTCTATGAATCTTCTATAATAGCCAGCCAATCCCACAAAACCTCTAACTTCAGTAACTGATTTCGGACGCTCCCACCTCAAAACCGCTTCCACCTTAGTAGGATCAACTGCAATTCCTTGTGCAGAAATCACATGACCCAAGAACTTAACTTTAGATAGCCAAAACTCACATTTTGACAACTTTGCAAATAATTGTTTCTCTTTCAATACCTGCAAAACTACCCTCAAATGTTCTCTATGTTCTTCCATAGATCTAGAATAAATCAAAATGTCATCAATGAACACCACAACAAACTTATCCAGAAAGGGTCTGAAAATCCTGTTCATATAATCCATGAAAATAGCTGGAGCATTCGTCACTCCAAAAGGCATAACAACATACTCATAATGACCATACCGAGTCCTGAAAGCAGTCTTTGGTATGTCCTCCTCCTTTACCCGAATCTGGTGATACCCAGACCTCAAATCAATCTTGGAGAAAACAGAAGCTCCCCTCAATTGGTCCATCAAATCATCTATCCTTGGCAAAGGATACTTATTCTTGATTGTCAATTTATTTAACTGCCTGTAATCCACACATAACCTCACACCACCATCTTTCTTCTTTACCAATAACACTGGTGCTCCCCACGGAGAGACACTAGGTCTGATCATCTGCTTCTCCAAAAGCTCCTCAACCTGCTTTTTCAATTCAAACAACTCCACTGGTGCCATTCTATAAGGAGAAATAGATACTGGTCCTGCCCCTGGTACAAGATCAATACTAAACTCCAACTCTCACTTTGGTGGTAACCCCGGAACATCATCCGGAAAAACCTCTGGAAAATCTCTAACAACATCAATACTATTCAACAACTTTTCATTCTCTACACTAATAAAAGATAAGATCATAAACCCAAGAGCTCCATCCTTCAACAACCTATCCACCTGTCCACTAGAAACAAACCTCTCCTGTTCAACAGTAGGAAAGATTAATCTCTTTTCTGAACAATCTATCAAAATCTTATTGGTAGAAAGCCAATCCATCCCTAAAATCACATCCAAATCAGATAGAGGTAAACAAAACAAATTCACTTTATAATTACGCCCTTCTACCTCCACTGGACATCTCAAACAAACCTCAGAAGTCAAAACAGACCCTGAAGCTGGGGTAGAAACAACTAGATCCACACACAAGGAACTCACAACCAAATTTAACCTTCTCACACATTCATAAGAAATAAAAGAATGTGAAGCACCAGAATCAAATAGAATAAAAATATCATTACCATTAGCTTTGCCCTTTCCTTTTACCAGTTCAGATGACGTTTCAGCTTCAGCACCTGTTAAAGCAAAGACACGACCTGCTACAGTAGGCCGATCCACTTTCTGGTTCTCTCTAGCTGGTGTATTTCTGACATTGCAATCTTTAGCCATATGACCCACCTTGCCACATTTAAAACATGCATAGTTCTTTGTAGGACAATCCCTCATCATATGTGGGCCTCCACATGTATAACATCTAATACTTTGAACAGCTCTTGTGGTAGTAGTCCCCATTGGTTTCTTATTAGCATTTCCAATTTGAAACTGAGATAGTCTCTTTTGAGGATGTTTCCCCCTACCAAATCCAGATGATCCCTCTGGACCCTTTGCCATTTTATTTCCTCCTTCAAATCTTTCCACTGTTTTTGCCTTTTCAACTAAAACTGGAAACTCCATAATTCCCATAGGAACAATAGTCTTTCTCAGCTCAAATCTTAGACCCTCACTAAACTTCCTACACCTCCAGGCTTCAGTGATAGCTTGAGAATAATATCTAGCCAAGTGTTCAAACTTGACCACATACTCTTGTACTGACATATTTCCTTGCTGCTGTCTCAAAAATTCAGCTTCCTTAGCATATCTGGCGCTATCTGGAAAATATTTCTCTAGGAATACCTTTTTGAAATTTTCCCAATTTATCACCTCCCCTCTAGCTTCCATCATAGCTTGAGCACCTTTCCACCAGAAACTAGCCTCACCCACCAACATATAAACAGCATAAACTAGCTTCCTCTCCTCGGGGCATTGCATCACCATGAAAATTTTCTCCATCTCCTCAATCCACTGGTCAACAACTTCAGGTCCATCAACACCTGTAAATTGAGGAGGATTCCCTTTTCTGAACTCTGACAAGCCCCTATACTCATTAGGTACCTCAGCCCTAGCTGCTTCAGCTGCAGCCTGGTTGGTCTCCATCTGAGCCAACAAAGTATTCTGTTGTCCAATAGCAGCAGCAATTTGCTCCATAGCTTGAGCAATCTGTTGCGCATCCACGCCTGAAGAAGGATTAGAATTGTTTCCCCTACCAACCATCCTAATCAAGATGAAAGATCAAGGAACCCATGAGTTTACACCAAAACACATAAGAAATTCCTTTCAAAATCCATTTCCTCACAACAGAAACATAACAAGACCATTTCCCACAAATCCTAAAGAGACTCGACCAGCTCTGATACCAAAACTGTAACGACCCACCCTAGGCCGTCACATCAAAACCAACTAAAATAAAATGATATATAATATAGAAAATAGAGCAAAAGCCAGCTACGCTAGAGTGTAAAATTTGTCTTCATAAAATCAAACATAATTATATCAGAGTCAGTCTTAGTAAAATTATACAGTAATCCCATAATAACATCATATAAGACACCCTAGGTGCTGGTCAAGCTCTAAGCCTAGCTACTTCTCAAAGCAGCTACCAAAGACTTCTTGCTATCCCAAAGCCTCACACCTGATCTGCTCCCCCACAAAGTGAGATCATCACAGTCCAAACCACATGGAAACATAAGGGTTAGCACGTATAAAAACCAACCATAGTACAATAAAATGAAATATCATTAAACTAGATATTTATCAACAATACATATCCATACCAAGGAAATGAACATTAAAATAGTTATTTCCATGCCAAATATAAACCAATCCAGAATCTAAGGTATACACATCCATACCAATGTATACATATTTAATAAAGAATCCATAACCAATGTATACAATCCATACCATATGTATACATATTCCACATCCAAAAACAAAGTCACACCACTGTATAATCCATGATGTAACCAACACATCCAAACCAAATGTTGGCCTCAACACCATCCAAACCAAGTGTTGATACGGTGAAACATGTCAGCAACCCATGTCCCACGCCTAACCTCTCATGGAAAATATACAGTTGGATTTACGTCGTCACGTAACCCTGGTGGAGCCACCTCATCCATCGATATGACTCGGCCCAGACCCATACCGGTAGCAAATAGAATACTTAGAGGAGTACTTCAGAATCCACCAAACATCTGAAGTGGTTTTATTATATAATCTTTGGAAAGGTTCCATATTGGAATCCTCACCATGGGACTCCCATATTCCATATTTTCCCAAAGATTATACCCTGATCTCACTAAGAAATCTTCCAATCCATACCATAACCTTACTCCTCTAAGTTCTATTAGCTTTCCAAACCACATGCATATAGCATATTCCATAATTACATGCAATATTTTCCATAACCATGCCAAATTACTCAATATAACAAAATAATTAAATAAACACTCAAAACAACTATCAATTTAACCAAATTACCCTTTTGTGAAATGACAATCTTCATATAAAATAGCATATTAAGAGTTATACTCCTCCAATCATGCTCATACTTATCTCATATGAAAGATAAGAATATTTCCTACAACTCTTATGAAGACATCAAGTCCTAATTTCATCATTTACTTTGTTAAAAATTCTAAAAACCGCAACAGCTATAACCAATGCTGACAACTTGACCCCTGTTCACTAAAACAGTCATATCTGGAGTTCTAGACCTCCTTTTTGGATGATTCCAACGCCATTGGAAAGCTAAGATCCAAGGCTACAACTTTCATTTAGATTACAAAGTCCAATTCGAAAAACAAAAAGGCGCTCAGCGCCTCCAAAGCGCTCAGCGCTTTACCTCCAGAAACTCTCCTCTAGCTCTCAGCCTCAAAAGCGCTCAGCGCCTTAAAATGGCTCAGCCGTTTGGCTCCAGAAACCCTCCCCTGTCACGAGAACCCTCAATGGCTCAGCCGTTCAAAACGGCTCAGCCGTTTGTGACAGAATTCCTCCATTTTTGAACAAAATCTGCAAACAGGGGATTCCCAACACATACAAACCATCCCAAAATGCTACCATAAGTGATAAAAATAAGTATAAATCATTAATCCACGAAAATCATAAGAAATCATGAAGAAATCATGAAGACCCTAACCAAAACCCTTTCCCCTCAATCCAACCTCAATCATGCATGAAACATGGAATCAATGTGATATTTCAAACCCATACATACCAGATTAAGTCTTATAAGTACTACCCTTACCTCAGAAACTTCAGAAATGCAAGATTTGGACAAACCCCCAAATTCCCAATTCAAACTTCAATCTCAATTTTCAAGGCTTTAGAGGCCAAATATCCTGAAACTCCAGTTGTGAAGATTGATCCTGGCTTGATAAGCTTCCCAAATATGTCCTCAGCTTCCCTCCGGACCGGGGCTTTTGTCTCTCTACTTTCTCTCTCTAAAAACTGTCTCTGTCTGACAAATGAAATCCTCCGGTCCTAAGTCCCTATATATAGCCATTTTTCAAAATTTCCAAATTTCACCCTTAGCACCTATTCACCTCAAATATCCTATTCCTTGAAGTATTTCAACTCCCTAAGCTCTGAAACAACCTCAAATTCACTCAGAAAGACCAGATTTATCTTATGTTCCTATCCTTCGATCTCCTACCCATCTTATTCCTTTCCATGCAATACTCACAACTCACCACCATATGAAATGCAACATGTGTCAACACACAAACAAATATCACTTTCAGATATAGATGCTTGGAATAATGAGTTGCATGCCATAATACTTCACTTAACCAAGATGAGGAGGAAGGTGATCAGTCTTCTTCCCTCTTAATACTGGTTCAGTATAATGGTGTACAATGCATCATTCACCAAATTCATGCACACACATGCCTATACAAACTATCAAAACATCAACCTCTCATCTCATACTATAAAATCACTATCATGCTTAAATAACTAATCAAAATCACATTAACATACAACATGCATAGAAGTAAGTACATTCCAAATCCACATAAATAACATATACATACATACATATATACTAAATAACTTAGTATTTTCCATGGTGTTACAACTCTCCCCAACAACAAAAATATTCGTCCCCGAAAATTCACTTACTCATAAAGAGATATGGGTATTGATCCTTCATTCTATCTTCCAACTCCCAAGTGGCTTCATTAGTAACCTCATCCCAAATAACCTTTACCAAATTGATAGATTTACCCCGCAATTGCTTAACTTTCCTATCTGCCACTGAAACTGGCTGTTTCTCAAAAGTTAAATTCTCCTTAACTTGCACTGCCTCTGATTCCAAGACATGACTCGGATCGTGAATATACTTTCTCAACTGTGAAACATGGAACACATCATGCAGATTAGACAGAAATGGAGGTAATGCAATCTGATATGCCACTGATCCAATCCTCTTGAGAATTTGATACGGTCCAATAAACTTAGGATTCAACTTCTTAGCTTTGATAGCTCTTCCCACACCTGTGGTAGGAGTTACCTTCAAAAACACATGTTCTCCCTCTGAAAACTCCAAAGGTTTCCTCCTCTTGTCTGCATAAGACTTTTGCCTACTCTGAGTAGCTCTCATTCTTTCCTGAATTTGCTTCACCTTTTCAGTAGTCTGATGCCCAAGAGAAAAATCCAGATCCTAGTGAGAAGGCATTTCCTGATGTACTCTTCATGTCATCTATTGATCCTGCCCAATCACTGTTGGTATAGCCAATCATCCTTGATTTGGTCATAGTTTTATACCATATACCAAACTCCCTTGTCCCTTGTAGGTATCTCAATATTCTTTTTCCTGTTTCATAGTGAATTTGACTTGGCTTTTGCATGAATCTTGATAAAAGACTTGCGACATACATAATGTCTGGTCTTGTGGCTGTGAGATATAGAAGACTTCCTACTAGACTCCTGTATCGGGATGCATCAGCTTCTGGTGCTCCATCCACCTTTTGTAGTTTCTCATTCGTCACTAGCGGTGTACTTACAAGTTTGCATCCGTACATATTAAATTTCTTTAGTAAGGCTTCTGTATATTTCTTTTGTGAGATGAATATTCCATCATTTCTCTAACTTACCTCTATACCGAGGAAGTAACTCATCAATTCAAGATCAGTCATCTCAAATGTCTTCATCATGTCTTCTTTAAACTCCATCATCATATTTGTATTGGTTCTAGTATAAATAAGATCATCTACATACAGAGAGAGTAAGAGAGTATGCTGACCTTGAGTCTTGATGTATAGTGTAGGCTTACTCTTACTCCTCCTGAATCCATAATCAGTGAAGTACTGGTCGATCTTGCTATACCATGCTCGAGGAGCTTGCTTCAGGCCATATAAAGCTTTCTTCAGTCTCAACACTTTGCCTTCATGGCCTTTCATCACAAATCCTGGTGGTTGCTCCACATAGATCTCTTCTTCAAGTACGCCATTGAGGAATGCAGACTTGACATCTAATTGGTAGATGTTCCATCCTTTTTGTGCTGCAAGAGCTATTAGAGCTCTTATTGTGTCTAGGCGTGCGACTGGAGCAAATGTCTCATTGTAGTCCACTCCTGGCTGTTGTGAGTAGCCTTTAGCGACCAATCTTGCTTTGTGTTTTTGTATAGTTCCATCAGGATTAAGCTTTGTTTTATATACCCATTTTACTCCAATGATATCTTTTCCATGAGGGCAATCTACGAGCTCCCATGTATTATTCTTCTCAATCATTTTAATGTCTTCTTCCATAGCCTTGACCCATACTTCTTGGTTTGCTGCCTCTTCAAAGCTTCCTGGTTCAAGTATGGCCAAGTTGCAGGTTTCATATATATCTACTAGTGAGCTAACTCGTCTTGGACTCAGGTGATGATTCTTCTTGTTGTGGAACTATTCTTGGAGATTCTGGAGAGATAACAATGTCTTGATTGTTGTCTTCTAGACTTGATGTAGTTGGTATTGATGGGCATGTATATAGTCTTCTTCTCAATTCGTTCTTTTTCCCAGTTCCAAGTAGCATTTTCATCTACTTCAATATCTCTACTGATTGTTAGCTTTCTTGTCTGAAGATTGTAGACTCGGTAGCCTTTTGATTGTGAGCTGTATCCCAAGAATATGCCTCGTATGGTCTTGTCTTCTAACTTATGCCTTTTTTCATCTAGCACATGAATGTAGCAGATAGATCCAAAGACCCTTAGGTGTTTAACTGATGGCTTCTTCCCGCTCGAAGCTTCTATTGGAGTCTTGTCCCGAACTGCCTTAGTAGGACATCTGTTGAGTAGGTAGACTGCAGTGTAGACTGCTTCAGCCTAGAATGTATTTGGCAGTCCTTTCTCCTTCAACATTGATCTCGCCATCTCCATGATTGTGCGATTCTTCCTCTCTGACACACCATTTTGTTGTGGAGTATATGCGACCGTAAGTTGTCGCTCTATGCCTTCATCTTCGCAAAATTTGTCAAACTCGCGAGATGTATACTCCTTGCCACGATCACTTCTAAGTACTTTTATTTGTTTTCCACTTTGCTTTTCGACAAGGGCCTTGAATTTCTTAAATATTCCAAAGACTTCTGACTTTGTCTTCAGAAAATAGACCCATGTCATTCTAGAAAAGTCATCAATGAAGAGGATGAAATACCTATTGTTGGTGTGTGATGGTGTCCTCATCGGTCCATAAACATCTGTATGAATTAGCTCCAACAAGTCCTTGGCTCTCCATGCTTTGCTTGTCGAGAACGGCAATCAGTGTTGCTTTCCGAGAAGGTAAGCTTCATTATTTTCCTTTAGGTTGGGTAGATCCCACATCATACCTTTCTGATGTAGAAGCTTTAAGGCATGAATATTGAAATGGCCAAATCTCCGATGCTAGAGCCATGAGTCATCAACTTCTACCTTCATGGCAATATTAGTGCCACGGTTGAAGCTTAAAGGAAAGCTTCTATTTCTCTTTTCCATTTTTACTTGGCCAATCTCTACTCTTTTACTATCATAAATTTTGCATATATCTCTTTCAAAGTGAAGAGAATACCCATTTTCCATCATTTGGCCAATGCTTAAAAGATTTTCTTTAAGATTTGGAACTAGTAACACGTCTTTGATGAGTCTCGTACCTTTCTTTGTCTCCACCACGACAGTGCCTTTGCCTTGAGACTCCACCATGGTGCCGTTTCCCAGTCGAACTTTGACTTTGATGGAGTTATCAATGTCTTTGAAGATGCTTTGGTCCTTGGCCATGTGATTGCTACATCCACTATCCAAGTACCAGCTTCCATCTCCGTTGTCACAAGATTCTTGGTTAGCATAGAACAGACGTTGCTCTTGATTATGCTCTTCGGCAAAATTTGCTTGATGTTTATTTTTGTTATGGCAGTACTTCTCCACGTGAACGGGTTTATTGCAATAGTGACATATTGGCTTACCACGATGCCAACAATCTTTTTCTGCATGTCCCGGCTTATTGCAAATACCACATAAAGGGTATTTATCTTTTTTGTTTCTAGAGAAATTTCTAGAATCTTTGTTTCTAGAATATTCTCCAGCATTTTTCTTTCCTCCATCTTCTTTATTTCTAGACTGTAATTTAAGCTTTGATTGAAATGCATTTTCAACTGAATTTTTATCAGCACGGCTATTTAATCTTGCTTCGTGCGCTCCGAGGAGACCAATTAATTTATTCACCGATAAAGAAGATGGATCCAAGGAAGTTTCTATGGAAGCTACAATGGAATCATATTTTTCCGTGAGAGTGATAAGAATTTTTTCTACCACTCTCTTCTCCTTAATTTCTTTTCCATATAATTTCATTTTATTAACTATTTCTTTTATTCTTCCATAGTATTCTTCAATGGTCTCGGATTCCTTCATTTTAATGGTCTCAAATTCTCTTCTTAGATAGTGTAGCTTGGTGGAGCGTACCTGTTCATTGCCTTCAAATTCTTCTTCCAAAATATCCCATGCCTTTTTTGCAGTATCGGCGTCCATGATCCTTCTAGCGATAGTTTCTCCCACAGCTTGTTGAAGAACAAACAGTGCTTGTGCATCCTTTTGTTCACAATCTTCTAACTTCTTCTACTCCTCCTTAGACAGAGTGATAGTATTATCTGGTTTTGTATAACCAGATTGTACGATATCCCACAGTTTTTGTGAGATAAAATATGTCTTTAGTTTGAGCTTCCAAAGATCAAAATTTTCACTAGTAAGAACTGGTAAAGGGACAAATGAAAAGTTAACGATATTGGAGGCCATGGATGAAAGAAAAGATGTTTATAAGTATAGAAGGGAATTTTAGAAGTAGTTAGATGATTTTTCTACGCCTAGTAGATGACCGAACGTAGCTCTGGTACCACTGTTAGTATATGATAGTTGTGGAGGGAATAGTTGGAGGAATAATAGAAACTTACTTGTATTGAGAGAGTAGTAGTAGTTGTGGTAATTGTTGTTGATGTTGTTGTTGATACTATGAAGTCCCAATTTGCCTATTTATAGGCATGATGCTCCATCTCTAGATGATGGTGGAATTATCTAGAATTTTCTAGACTCTACAAGTCTCTACACTCTTTTAGATTTTTCTAGAGAATTTTACAACTTTTCTTATGTTTCTAGAATTTTCTTTTTCTTTCTTATACATCTTATCTTATGTTTCTAGAATACTCTTTTCTTTTCTAGAATTTGCATCATAATTTAACATCTATTCAAAAGTGGCTAAAGGAGGTATATTGAAATAAAGTAGGGCAGCAATAACATCCATTATCAAGGTTGGTCAATATCTCCAACAAAATTCCTGTATTTTATCCCTGAATATGTTGTTAGCTAGATATATGTGTCGATTAAAATTTGATAATGATACTATTGTATCTATTTAAATTTACTGAGATTTTCAAAAAACAAAAAGTTTTCAAATAATGTCTGGTGTTGCAATCTCATTCAGGCAAAAAGTTCCTATTATACAAAGTAAACAAAGTACAAAAATCCTCATAATTAAAGAAAATTCCCTTCTGTACAAATTTGCCTCATCTAATCTATCTTTGTCTCCATTAGCTTGATTTAGAGGTCATTCAAGTAAGACGTCACATTTAAGAACTCCAGCTCTTTGCATGGTATTGTAAGACCACCCATTGGGTGGTCATACCCAAATTCTTCCTTAGCTTCATTCAACAAATCTTGAAAGGATGGTTGGTTCAAGTATGATATGGGGATAACAAACCTCTTCATTTTCTCTCCAACATAGACCGCAAGGTATCCTTTCGGCACATCGACAGCTTTTGAAGATGCCTGGTTTGCTGGGCATTTTCTACTGTAGCAACAACGGAAGGAATTCATAAACTGAGTACTGGAAAATTGATCTCTTTGTCAAAACAAGAACTTGTTGATTGTGACACAAAGGGTGTTGACCAAGGTTGTGAAGGTGGTCTTATGGATGATGCATTCAAATTCATCATCCAAAACCATGGACTCAACACAGAAGCCAGCTACCCCTATAAGGGTGTTGATGGAAAGTGCAATGCAAATGAAGCAGGCAACCACGCTGCTACCATTACTATACTAGGTATGAGGATGTCCTGCCAACAATGAGAAGGCACTGCAAAAAGCTGTGGCTAATCAACCAGTTTCCGTAGCCATCGATGCCGGTGGCTCCGACTTTCAGCAGCATTACAAATGTTACTCTATCTATAATGACATTTTTTAAAAAGATGTTGCACAATAACCTATTTATTTAATATATAGTAACATTTTAACAAAACAAGAAAATGTTGCTAAAGAATTAAAATATAGTAGTGCAAGCTTCTTACCCAACAGCATAATTATAAAATTTGGACATCATAATACTATTTACAATTCTACACATATTTTGAACTTTTAAGCATTGATTCCTGATCCTGCCATTAGATGTCTATATCACTGTATTCCCTTGATGAACCATTGTACTTATCATTCAGTTATTATGGAATGGAAAACGAGTAATGGTTACAAGTTGACTTACAGATAAAGGTATCAGAACCGTAACATAAATGAGAGAAAATAGTTAGCCAGAGATCGTGAGAGAGAGAATTGATTGTCTATGAATGAATTGTTACTCACTAAAATGATAGAGAGGGTTATATCAGTATTTGTATATCGAGTACTGAAAGGAATGTTGTTTAGCTACCTAATGACATGCTCTACAAATTTGTCATTATAAACGTTTTCCCCCCTATTTTTGGATTAAGGGAGACTTTTACACATTGAGAATATGCCTATGGTACAAATTGGCTATACTAATCTATGTTGGTCTCCTACTGTTTAAGATTTATAGCCCGCTCAATTATAGATTATATCATGGAAGACATCATCACTACAAGGAATGATAAGACTACCCAAGGGATGATCAAATCCAAACCCCTAGCTTGACTCAACAAATTTTGGATAAAAGGTAGGTTCAAGTATGATATGGGAATTACTAACCGCTTCATTTTCTTCCCGACAAGGACTGCAAGATGGCCCTTTCAAATGCTTTAGGATGTGAATGATTTCTGTGGGCCCTAAATTGTTGTAATCATGCATATACAAGAAGGAAAACCATGAAATATGAGTAATGGGACAAACTAAGAGACAAGTGCATATGTGAAGGTTAACAGTTTTCCCCACTTGAAATGAATTATATATCTCATATATATATAATATGGTACATGGTAGCTATATACAATAATATTATTTCTAAAGCATATATCCACCATCTTACAGTCCATTTTCTCCCCAACATGGACTGTAAGATGGCCCTTTGGCAAAGTACGTAAAACCACTTATGAATTTGTCTGGTTAGCTGCAAATAATGCCCTTTGGACACCTAGTAAAGGAAAACCCATTGTTGTTTAGTATGTGTTGGGACCTGAAAATAGAGATTTTGGAATTTCATATGCTTTAGGATGTGAACGATTTCTGTTGGTCCTTAATTGTTTTGATCATGCATATATAAGAAGGACGGCCATTAAATATGAGTAATGGGACAAACTAAGAGACAAGGGCATATGCTGTAGTCTTAGAGGACTTTCTAACGGATCAATATAACTGTTATCTCCTTTGGCAAGTGTACCAAATCGAATAAGTAGTTCAATGAAAGTATGAGTATCGTCTCCCAAGGGACTTGCGCAACACTTTGCAATTTCACTTGTTATACTAACTAAGCTACCAAAAAGCAATAAGAGTTTGATTTACTGTAGTAAATAATGTAAACAAGCAATAATAATTCTTTTTGGTATTTTGGTAAATACTTAGAGTGCAAAACTTGATTCTAATGTAATATTAATAAATTGTTGGGGTTTGACTTCACTAAACCTTCCTCTCATGCTTATCATTAAGTTCACAATAGTTATTATTCAGAATTTATCAATCACTCTCAAAAGTAACCAACCCTAATCTCTTACAAGTTGGCATCTAAGTTTCTAACTTAAACTATCAATCTCTTGCATAATTTAACCAAGAAACCAGCTTTAAAAACAAGAGCTTAAGAAAGACCAATGACATTTACTATATCTCTAGCAGTAAACACCATTAGCTGCTCTATTTCAAGTCAAAGGTTTAAAATCATTTCTCAATCTCTTAAAAACCTTAAGTTCAAGATAAGGGTGATCAAGCCATAACAAGCATTATGCATATAAAAAGAGCAATAAAACTGAATAAAAACTTAGATTGATAGCTTAGAGTTTACACATGAGAATGGGTTTAGTTACATCAAACCCCAACAAGGGTGAGTTTAGCTACACATAGACATGTAGAACTCTACAAATGATGAAGAAAGGAAGAAGCTTGATCTTAAAGGTTTCAGAGCTCTCCAACCGCCACACAACGTCCAAGAATGATCCTCCTTCCTTCTCTCCTCGAAAATCCCACTTTTAGGTCATAAAAGCTTTTGTCTTATGTGAATAATGACATGTCAGCACAATCCACGCTAAGCGTGAGAGCCACGCTAAGCTTGGGGATAGGTCTGGAGTGAAATGAGGTTCTGGGACTCCCACACTCAGCCTCAGTTCCACGCTCAGCGTGGGGATCAAAATTCTATTCCAGGGATTGTCTGCCATGCTGAGGCTAAGCGTGGATCTGGGGCTTAGCCTGGGAACTTAAACCAAAAATTCTTTCGACTTCAAATTCACCACTTTGTGCTTGACTTCCTTCCTTCTTTCCTAGCTTTATCCTAAACTACAAAACAACAACCAAATACTTGTAAGTTACCTAAAAACATGATTCAATGACAAAATGTGATCAACTAATACTTTTAGAGATGTTTTGAGTTAAAAACAAGGTCTAAAGCAAGGAAAATTAAGATAAGTGTTTCAAACTAAGCCATAAACTTAATGAAATCATAGCACTTATCAATACCCCAAACTTAAGATCTTGCTTGTCCTCAAGCAAAGAAAAATAAAGCAACTAAGTTAACACACAACCTAATCTCCTAATTGAACACGCTTTGAAAATTGGTAATCACACAACAGCCATACATGTCTTCCAATAGTTGAACACCAGAAAATGTTTACACTTGATCAGCCAATTAATGTGGTGCCCACACAATTTGATATCAGAAGTGTATTGCAACAGTTCCCAAAAGGATTAACAAGCATGGCAATGATACTAATGAAAATTAGTGAACAACCTCTTCCTCACCAAGATTAGTGTTTCTCTCATCACACAAGTGTATTTAGGTGAGAATCTCTCAAATTTACACAAATGAATCACACAAGTCAACTTTGCTTTTCATCTCAATCAAATTCAAACAGTCACATAATCATGCATAGATCACAAGGTCTTTCATGGTTTGTAATGTGGCTGGGCTAACAAAAGAAATTGGTTTTTCTGGGTAAACAAAAGACACCACAGGAGTAGAAGAGCAAGTCTTAATGATCACCATGTATAATTCTTCTTCCTTTGTCTATCCCCAGAAGTCCCAAGATACTACCTTCACCCAAAGCATATAGATCATACAACACACTTATTCACACAATTTAATCACTTTTTGATGTTTGATTTTTTTTTTCTTTTGAATTTTTTGTTGATTTTTTTTCTTTTCCTTTTTTTTTCCTGATTTTTGAAATTCTTTTTGATTTGAATAACAATTGACTAAGGGCCACAATGGTACAACCATAACATGCAACAATTATCCATATGCTCAACAACAATGATCACCCTAAAATACCCCAAACTTAAGACTTTTCTCTCCTTATGATCAATATGACTGCTCTCCTATTCCTAAGGTGTGGGAGAATTTTGTTTTTCTTAAGGGCTTTAAGGTTCTCAATAAATTCACTGTTTGGCTCAAAGTAGGGTGCAATGGATTACTTTTTTGTTAGGTTGGCTTTTTGGTCAAGTGGCTCAAATTTACAAGAAAAATTGCCTTGATCATCTCTAAACAACATATGCTATGCAAACTTAAAAGAGACTCAAGCAAAATCAACCGCATGAAATCAAATGGTAACACTCTAACAGCAAGAGGGGCCAAAAATCACATGGGCCTCCTAGCCATGCTACAAAAACAAAATAAGTGAATCAAAGTGAACATGACCACCAACTCAATTTAAAGTGTGAACAAAGAAGGCTTCTAAAATTCACCCATTAAAGCACAAGAGTATGACAAAAAGAGGCCAAATGTGGTTGCCAAAAAGGGCGCTCAGCACCATTATCACGCCTAGCATGAGAAGTGCAGAAAAATGAGATGGGGCTGCCATAGCCACGCTGAGCGTCAGACCCCACACTCAGCATCATTGTTGCAGTACTTGGCTCCCCTTTTCGGCCCAAGAACGCGTCTTTCACAAGCAAAAACACACAAAAACATAGATCTTTTACTGGGCATTCACAAAAGAAATGTTTCCAAGGGCTTGAAGAAGACCCATTCAAAAATATACCATCCCAAATGTGCAAATCTCATCAATGAACAACAACCATGAAAATAAGCTCAAGAACACCATGGATACAAGGGTTTGCACGAAAATGGGTAGGGGGATTAGATGATTAGGGAAAAATAAGAATGGGAACCAAGAAACATACAAGGGAAGGAACCACACAAAGTTAAGGAAAGAGACTTACCTTCACGCCTTTGATGAACAAGAAAAGAGAAAATGGAGCCTACCCACACCAAGAGCAACACGGCCAAGGAAGCAAAGAAAGAGACTTAGGGTTTGAGAGTGTTTGTGAGGGGTTGAGTAGTGGTAAAAGAAAAGAAATAGGCATCTGGAGAGAGAGTGTGACAACATTTAATTAAAAAGGAACTCCCAGGCTAAGCGTGGGACTGGGGCTTAGCGTGGGAGCTCCAGGAGCCAATTACTCTGCCACGTCCACGCTGAGCGTGGGTTTTAAGCTAAGCGTGGGAGTTCCAGAGAGAACTCCTAGTTTCCAAGTTTAAGTTTTGAGGCTAAGCGTGGGACTGAGGCTTAGCTTGGCACCTCCAGAGAGCTATTTTTCTACCTCTGCACTGATATAGCTTAGCTTGGAACTTCATGCTAAGCGTGGATTTCAATTTTTCTACAAATTTTCAAAATTTTCAAGCATAGCTCAACATGAAGTTCCTCAAGCCCTCACGATCACAATGCTTTCTCGACTAAGAAGCAAACACAATGATAAACCATGTACCTACACCTGAAACACACTAACACACAATAGTTGAATTTAAAGGCATGCAAATGATGGGTTGCCTCCCATAAAGCGCTCGTTTTATGTCACTAGCTTGACAAGCCAAGACTTCAAGGGTTGTTCAATTCAACGGTGAAATGAGCTCGCTCAATTTCACCGCCTAGGTAGAGTTTGAGTCTTTGGCCATTTACCACCCAGCTCTCTTTAGAGGCAAGATCCTCCACTTGTATTGCTCCTTGAGGCCTAACTTGCTTAAATTTGAATGGCCCTGACCACTTTGACTTCAGCTTCCTTGGAAATAGTTTCAACCGGGAGTTGTAATGGAACACAAGTTGTCCCGGCTGAAACTCTCGTTTTAAGATATTTCTTTCATGATACAACTTCACCTTTTCCTTGTAATGCTTAGCTGACTCATAAGCATTGAGCCACAATCTAGATTTCCTAAGCAGTGAGAATGGAGGTGGCTTCAAGCGGAGTACATCATTTGGAATTGATTTTTTTAGCTTCTTTGTAGCCTCACACACTACCTCATCCAGCACATCCATTCGGAAACAAGCACCCTTATCATTCAGATGGGTTGTGGCTTCAAATACATTGAAAGTGATCACCTCATCTTGGACCCTCAATTTTAATTCACCATCCCCAACATCAATGATTGCTCGTGCAGTCTTCATAAATGGCCTCCCCAAGATAATAGGAATAGTAGAGTCCTCTTCCATGTCCAAAATCACAAAATCAGCTGGAAATGTGAATTTGTCAACTTTGACTAGCATGTTTTCAATGACACCATAGGGATACTTGATGGACCGGTCTGCTAGCTGCAAAGTCATGCAGGTTGGTTTTACTACCACCTGGCCAACTCTATCTAACATAGACAAGGGCATGAGGTTAATGCTTGCACCCAAGTCTAGCAGTGCTCTTCCAACTGATAGGTCCCCAATAGTGATTGGAATTGTAAAACTTCCACGATCCTTGAACTTGGGAGGTAAGTTCTTTTGAATTATGGCACTGCACCCCGCTTCCAACTCAATAATCTCTTGCTCAATGAATTTTCTCTTCTTTTTCAAGAGGTCTTTCATGAATTTTGCATAAGTGGGCATCTGCTCCAATGCCTCTGAGAATGGAATGTTGATCTGAAGCTTCTTAAAAAGCTCCATGAAGCGTGCAAATTGCTTCTCTTTGTCCTTTTTGCTTGGGACTAGGGGATATGGCATATCCTTGGTACTAGACACCTTGGGTTTCATCTTCAATTCTCTTGCTAGCTGGCTCTTTGATTTTTTAATAACAACTTCCTTAACCAACTTTTCTCCCTCTATGACATTCTCTTTTGCATTTTCTATTTTTTTATTTTTTTCATTATTTTTTCCACCTCCCTCTCTCATTTCTACCTCTTTTTCTTGTTGCTCTTCCTCATCCTCCAACACACCCACTCTCTTACCACCTCTTTTTGTAATTTCACTACAATTCTCCTTTGGATTAGTATGAGTATTGGCTGAAAAATTTCCACCAGAATTTTTAGCCAATTGTTTGGCCAGCTGCCCCATTTGAATCTCCAAATTCTTTATAGATGCTTCAGTACTCTTGTGGTTACAGATTGAGACCTGCATGAACTGATTCAATGTTTCTTCTAATTTAGACTGTCTATCATACAAGTTGGGCCTTTTCATAAGAGGTCTAGTAGATTGAGCAATATCATTTTGGTTCCACCCTGTGCTAGGGTGTGATTGCCAATTCTTCCCATAATTACCACCATAATTTCCTCCTTATCGAGCTTGATTCCCCATGTAATTCACCTCTTCTCCATGAGATGAGAGAGTATCAATGCACTGCCCGTGAGGATGATTCAACCCACAAAGATCACAACTCAGAACTTGATGTTGAGTGGATTGTAGCTGTTGTGGAATCCGAGCAATTTGCTTGGTAAGAACCTCAATTTGTTGGGACAAGAGCTTATTTTGAGCTAATAAAGCATCTTGAGATCCCAACTCTAAAATTCCTCTTTTCTGTCTTGACTCCCTTTCAGCTGGCAAATCATAATCATTTGCTGCCATAGCATCAATAAACTCTATAGCCTCCTCCAGTGTTTTAAAACGCATGCTACCTCCAGCCGAGGCATCCAATAGAATTTTCACCCATGGCTGCAATCCACCCAGAAAAATATTAACCTGAGTAAGGTCATTAAATCCATAACTTGGACATCTCCTCAACAAGGATTTGTATCTCTCCCAAGCCTCGGATAGAAGTTCATCTTGCTTCTGAGAGAATGTGACAATCTCACTCTTTGCTTGATTGATCTTAGCAAGAGGGAAGAATCTTGCCAAGAACTTTGTCTCTATGTCAGACCACCTGGTTAAGCTTTGATGTGGTAGAGCATTGAGCCACATCTTAGCTTTCCCAAGTAGTGAGAAAGGAAACAACTTCATCCGAATCACCTCTTCAGGAACTTGATTTATCTTCACTGTGCCACAAAGCTCAATAAAAGTATGAAGATGCAGATATGGGTCCTCATGATCAAGACCCGCAAATTGATTGTTCTGAATCAGATTCAACAATGCTAGCTTCATCTCAAAATTAGTGGCAGCAATTGCAGGAGTGGCAATGCTAGAGAAATGAGTAGTACCAGTAGCAATTGCATGATCACTAAGAGTAATTCTTGGTCTTTCCTCTGCCATTTCAGCTTCCTATAAGATTTCAGATAAAGAAGGATTGAGAGAAGATGAAGTAGCCTCTCTATGTTGTGCTTGCTTGGCTAGTAACCTTTGCTTCCTTACTGCTCCCCTGTTCCTCCTAGCTGTTTTCTCAATTTTCGGGTCGTAAGCTAAATCACTAGCAGGAACATGTACAGTAGCTCGCATAAACTAGAATCACAAAGCTACAACAAACAGTCAGCAACACAAATACAATGAATTGAAAGAAAAAGGAATATAGTAGCTGCAAAATGTAAAAGAATAAATGAATCAAAGCCTAGATTAGTAATCCAAGTGACTTTGCCTAAGTATTGAGACGCAAGTCCCCGGCAACGGCGCCAGAAACTTGTTATCTCCTTTGGCAAGTGTACCAAATCGTATAAGTAGTTCAATGAAAGTATGAGTATCGTCTCCCAAGGGACTTGCGCAACACTTTGCAATTTCACTTGTTATACTAACTAAGCTACCAAAAAACAATAAGAGTTTGATTTACTGTAGTAAATAATGTAAACAAGCAATAACAATTCTTTTTGGTATTTTGGTAAACACTTAGAGTGCAAAACTTGATTCTAATGCAATATTAATAAATTGTTGGGGTTTGACTTCACTAAACCTTCCTCTCATGCTTATCACTAAGTTCACAATAGTTATTATTCAGAATTTATCAATCACTCTCAAAAGTAACCAACCCTAATCTCTTACAAGTTGGCATCTAAGTTTCTAACTTAAACTATCAATCTCTTGCACAGTTTAACCAAGAAACCAGCTTTAAAAACAAGAGCTTAAGAAAGACCAATGACATTTACTCTATCTCTAGCAATAAACACCATTAGCTGCTCTATTTCAAGTCAAAGGTTTAAAATCATTTCTCAATCTCTTAAAAACCTTAAGTTCAAGTTAAGGGTGATCAAGTCATAACAAGCATTATGCACAGAAAAAGAGCAATAAAACTGAATAACAACTTAGATTGATAGCTTAGAGTTTATACATGAGAATGGGTTTAGTTACATCAAACCCCAACAAGGGTGAGTTTAGCTACACATAGACATGTAGAACTCTACAAATAATGAAGAAAGGAAGAAGCTTGATCTTGAAGGTTCCAGAGCTCTCCAGCCGCCACACAAAGTCCAAGAATGATCCTCCTTCCTTCTCTCCTCGAAAATCCCACTTTTAGGTCATAAAAGCTTTTGTCTTATGTGAATAATGACATGTCAGCACAATCCACGCTAAGCGTGAGAGCCACGCTAAGCTTGGGGATAAGTCTGGAGTGAAATGAGGTTCTGGGACTCCCATACTCAGCCTCAGTTCCACGCTCAGCGTGGGGATCAAAATTCTGTTCCAGGGATTCTCTGCCATGCTAAGGCTAAGCGTGGATCTGGGGCTTAGCCTGGGGACTTAAACCAAAAATTCCTTCGACTTCAAATTCACCACTTTGTGCTTGACTTCTTTCCTTTTTTCCTAGCTTTATCCTAAACTACAAAATAACAACCAAATACTTGTAAGTTACCTAAAAACATGATTCAAAGACAAAATGTGATCACCTAATACTTTTAGAGATGTTTTGAGTTAAAAACAAGGTCTAAAGCAAGGAAAATTAAGATAAGTGCTTCAATCTAAGTCATAAACTTAATGAAATCATAGCACTTATCAATAACGTGTTATAGTAGTTTAGACAAAACTGTCCCAGCTTCTGGTGTGAAGGTTAACAGTTTTCCCCACTTGAAAGGAATTGTATATTTCACACACATATATATATATATATACATATAGTATATGGTACATGGTAGCTATATATATACAATAATATTATTTCTAAAGCATATCGACCATTGGATTAGCTGTATCATTAGGCATGAACAAACATGAGGTTTTCAGGTGGTTCTCAGAATGTGTGGTGTATATTAGTTGATAAATAAAGAGTAGTTCATTAGTGTGCACCCACATTGAACTTCCTAATCCTTGACAATGATCACTGAGACAATACCATGTGATCCTTTGTCCCACAATAGACCCCATCATGGCTCATTGTGAAATTGGATATCAGAGGACCTTGGCAACTGTATAAACACAATTCCTTCGGTGCTCAATCAACACAAGTCATTCCATTCCTCAAGCATCAGAATTCAAATATTTCTTTCATATACAAGTCTTGTGATCAGTACATTATTTGTTGTGTGGACTAACAGAGAAAAATAGGCTTCCGCATGCCAGCTATTATTAGTCGAACATCGTTTTCTACATCCTATGCAGCCATGAGAATCCAACATCTTTTTTTTTTTTTTTTTTTATGAGAATCCAACACATTACATTTTTAAGCACTTTTGCTTTTGCCAAATCTCAATATGTTTTAGTATATTCAACAGTATCATTATCAAATTTAAGTTGATATGTATCGACATCAGGCTTTCAGCTTTTATTAAGTATTAAGTAGAGTAATTCTGTTGAGAATCTGAATCAGCATATATTATTTGAGTTTATTTCAGATTAATGGAGCATTATTAGAATTCTTACAGTTATGAATTTTAATTATATGAATTATAGGTGCTCTTACACTTTTATGAGTATTTACATTTGTCATTTAATTTTATGTTTATGAGTAGGATTTTGTATCAGTTTTCAATCGTGTTTCGTGTATTTAAAGGTTCAAGTATGAATAAAAATATATGAGTTCCAGCCTTAAAATTTTCTTGAATTCCTACAAATTCTGTTAACATATTGACCAAAATTGATAAGGGTTGTTAGTGTTGTGCTATTGTATTTGAATAGATCTCCCTGATCCAAACATGGAACCCACAATGCATTTGCCTAATATAGTTTTAGCCACTTGTTGCTAGATTTTTCTGTAATATGTAACTCGTTCAGTTTCTTTAATAGTAATTATATATCTTCAGGTAATTTACCTCCTGTTCTATCTTTGCTGCAAAATCATTCTCACTTTGGTCATGGATTCCTTCATTTCCTAGAGAGTAGCACCATCACATGAATTATTAATTATTTATTGGGCAGAAAGGCATATTTTTTTTACTAATACGCTATTGCCCCAAAATTCACAAGTGCAATATAAAAAGAAATTGGAAATTTAGGTGGACAGAATTTGGACAAATTCACATGATTAAATTTTTTTTTTTGGCAATAATGTATGATATAGATATTAGTCAGTCATAATTGTTATACAGCTAGACCTATGCTATAAGGACACTTTTTCTTTATTTGATTTGAAAACTTTAAATCTATGCTTTTTGTAAGAATTCAAAAAATTAGAAGGTTGAAACTCTTGTATTTTCATTCATACTTACAACTTTTAGGGGGTGTATTGGTTTAGGATTTCATAAGATTTTAAAAGATTTTTTTTTGAATAAAAAAGTCCGTTGGTATTCAATCAGGATTTTATGTCACTTAAAAACAATACAGTGATATTTAATCTGGATTTTCAAGATTTTTTAAAGAGTCTATTAAAATCTATTGGTATTCATTTGAGATTTTTTACAACTTAAAAACAATCCATTGGTATTCAAAAATATAAGGATTTTAAAGGATTGTTATATTAGAGGGATTTTGAAGGACTTTCTAGTGTTATCTATAAATACCAAATTCATAAAACAATCTCATCCAAACCCATCAAATTTTGAAAGATTGTTTGAAGTGATTTTTCAAGTGCTTCAAGAATTTTCAAGTGAATTTTTCATCTTTTTTTTTCTCTATGCTTCTGTCTTCTCCATTTTTTTTTGCTAATAATACTAGTACTGCACTACTGTTCATTGCTTATATATAATACTGTAGTATTTTTCCCATTCCATTCCCCTATTTTGTGAAGCTCCAATTGTAAATGATAGTATCATTGACTTATTCTATTTTTCTCTTCGTTCTCTTTAATTGACATGTTCTACAATATATATATATATATATATATATATATATATATATATATATATATATTATAGATGAATTTGAGTTAGGATTTTTGTAAGTAGAATGAGATGAAAATGGATCTTAGTTGGGGGAAAAACCCTCTTAGCATAAAAAATGCGATCTCTCTTATTCCCTTTAGTTTGTTACTCTTATTCCTCCTTCTTTTATGACTCAACAATTATTTTATTTTATTTTACTATTAATTTTTAAAAATTTTCATATTATGAAATTAGGATTTTTTTTATATTTAAAAAAAAATAAAATTAACATAAGACATTGCAGTATTTAATTTTTTAGGATTTAGGGTTTATGCTTCTATTAACTTATTTTAAAAAAAAGAAATATTGTTAAAATATTTGTTAGACTAATTTATATTTATAAATATTGTTCAAAAATTATAATATAATATATAAATAAAATACTTATATATATATATATACATATATATATATATATATATATATATATATATATATATATTCCCAGTATCTAAATACTTCTGTTTATATTAAAAATTTTATATATCTAAATATTTTCTCAGTATCAAATATACTGATTTTTTATATAAAAAATTATCTTATATTTCTATATTTCTATTTTTACATGTTTTTTATAATGGCCAAGGTATTTGATCATTCATCTTCAACATTACCTGTTAATGAAGATCATACTTTTGAGCTTATTATTCAAACTCATGAACAAGAGTGAGAAGACGCTAATGCTTAGACGACTAGTATAACTATGAATATGTAGGTGAATGTTATTTTAGAGGATATGATATTATAGATAATAATAATAATAATAATTATTATTATTATTATTATTATTATTTATTTATTTAGACATTGTTATTTTTTTTTAATTATTTTTGTCTTTGACTCTTTTTAAATTTGAATTTATGAATTTTTTTTTGAAATTTTATCATATGTCAAAAATTCACGAAAATTCTACAAAATTCACAGAGTCCCGTAAAATCCATTAAAATCCTGATTTAAAAATCTTGTAGAATCCATTAAAATCTTGATTCAAATCTTGCAAAATCCTTCAAAGTCTTAAAAGTCATGAAAATCCTGCAAAGTCTTTTAAAATTCGCATGATTTTTTTTAACTAAAAAATTCCTTTAAAATCCTAATCCAATACACCCCCTTAAATACACAAAAAAGAATACAATTGAAAGCTGATACAAATTCTATTTATAAACATAAAACTAAATGATAAATGTAAATATTTATAAAAGTGCAATAGCACCTATAATTCCTATAATTAAAATTCATAACAACACGAATTCTAATAATGTTTCATTAATCTGAAATAAACTCTAATAATAGATGCTAATTCATATTCTCAACACTTTTTGCATTGTAAGGTCATAGTTTAATTTTATTTAAAAGACAAAAGTTATTGAAAGGATTGGATCTTTCATAGCAGAAGATATGGGGTTATACAAAAGAGAAAGCTTTCATTACAGAAGTACTCCAGGTTTATGCAAGGAAAAATATAAACCTTGAATTGTTGATATTTCCTTCAATTTTATTTTGCACCAACGTCTGTTGTTCAGTTCCTTCGGACATCAAAATGTGAAAATTTTTATTTGATATATATTTATTAGTAAAATATATTTTGTTTGTCCCAAATAAATTTGTGTTTCTCTTTGGTCCTAGGGAAAATACTTCTGCTCTACCCTTGTTAGGAAGCATGTATTCAGTTACCGCTTTCAAATTTATCCGAATAAAGTCGTTTTTTTAACCGAATTCAACCTTTCCCATACAGAGAGAAGTGAACATTGAAACTAATAAACTTAGAAGACAGAGGAGCTGTGTGAGTCCTTGAATTCTTTGTAGTTACTAATTAAAATAAACAAAACAATATGGTATACTGGGATTATGTCATTCCGTTTCTCTTCCTTTGTTTTCAAGAAAGGGAGATCTATACAAAATGAGAAGAAGCCTATTGTAAGAAATATTTCCACTAATCTATGTCAGTCTCCTAAAAATGTGTTAGATTTTCTGTCAATTCAAGCATGAAGTTATATGATGGAAGACATCTTCACTGCAAGGAATTGTGAGGCCACCCATGGGATGATCATATCCAAACTCTTCCTCAGCTTGACTCAACAAGTCTTGGAATGAAGGTTGGTTCAAGTATGATACAGGGATCACAAACCGCTTCATTTTCTCTCCCACATAGACTGCAAGATACCCCTTTGGCGCATCCAGCACTTTTGAAGATGCTGGATTTGCTGCAAATATTGCCTTTCTGATGCCAGGTAAACGAAAACCCATTGTTGTAATGATGTGAGAAAGGAATGGTTTAAGAAAAGTATTGAGAATAAGGTTTAGATTTTTGAATGCTATTGAATGTGAATGATTTGTGTTGGTCCTAAATGCTAGAAGACATGGATATATATAGATCGAAGGATATGTCATAAACCTTTATTTGGTTACTTGAATTATTGGTGGAGGGATATGTGATAGGAGTCACGGGACAAAAGTAGAGACATGGCATGTGGTGTTGTCTTAAGGGACTTTCTTAAGAATCGACGTAACAAGTTATATCAGATAATACAAGTACCACCTTCTGGATCTATGAAAAAGAAACTCCGGGTGGTGGGGATTAAATCTTCATTATGAAAATTTCATGTTATGTTGATTAGACTTTGACGTACATAAAATGTGGTTCATAATGGCACATGATATGATCATGCATTCAATGCTGTTTCTCTTCTTATCTACACTGATTCAGAGCTATAAAGTGAAATAGAACAGGGCCTTATGCGCTTGTTTCCCTGTTGGTCCCATGACTCCTACAATAGTCCTGCACCATTTGTTCAAGTAGCCAAATGGTTTCTGTCATATGCTTTTATCTCTATATATATTCAGGAATGCAAGCACTTGGGGGCCAACACAAATCACGGAATCCTGAAGCATTAAAAGTTAAAAAACTTGCATGGTATTTACTTGTCCTATTTAAGACAAACATTCTGTTCTCAAATCCCAACTCATACAATAAAAAAGCATCATTAGTAGCAAACTAAGAATCTTCAAAAGCTGTGGACGTGCCATAGGACTACTTGGCTGTCTATGTTGGAGAGAAAATGAAGCAGTTGTGGTCCTGTGATTATATTTTGAGCAAACTTCTTTCCAAGACTTGCTTAGCCACATTGAGGAGGAATTTAGGGAAGATGTGTTCTTAGGTCTAGGTCGGTACAATTGTCATAGACAAATATTCATACCATCCCACAATATTAACAAAACTGAATTTTTCATTGGAAAGGGAGACAGTATTAACCATTGATATTTGAACAACTTGTTACTTTTCATTGAAGCCCATTGTATCAGAGTTCTTATTTTCTGTGCTCCAAATTTTCCAATATCTTTATACATTGCTTTTGTGAATTTTGGGGTCAATAAATAGTATTGGCCATCCATGCTTTCTGCACAAGGAACAACTAATACTCCATGTGAAGTTTCTGTTTGTTTGGAAAAATAAAAACAAGAAGAATCGATGACCCTTGGTAAATAATTAATGAGTTTGCTGTGAATATAAAACGGGAGGAGTACTAAATTAAGTGAAGAAAATAATTTCTGCTTCTACGTGGAGCTGAGAGCAAGAATTGAATGAGCCACTTGTTATAGAAAAATCTATCAAAAATGTGGCTAAAGGAGATATATTGAAATAGAATACGGTGCAGCAATAACATTCTTTATCGGGTGGGTCAATATCTGGAACAAAATTCCTGCTCTTCTCTGAATATGTTGGTAGCCAGATAGATGTCGACTTAAATTTGATAATATCTATTAAAATTTACTGAGATTTGCCAAAAGCAAAAAGTTTTTAAGTAATGTCTTGTGATGCAATCTCATTCAGGCAACAAGTTCTTATTACCAATAGCACTATACAAGGAAACAAAGTACAAAAATCCTCACAACAAAACAAAAGGGCATATGGTGTTGTCTTGTAGTACGTTCTCGAGTGAATCCTCTTGAAATAAAATAGGTGTGTAATCTTAAACATCAGAAATATAATGATCTATGATATTTCTCAGTCCATTGCCTTATAATTCATCTCCCCGAAATTACCTTCCAGCTGTACTTCAACATAACGTGAATAAAACATGCCCAAAACATGTTTGCAAGATTATGGAATACCAATTAATGCATGAATAAAACTTAGGTTCACTTATACACGTCTTATTTGGTTACATGTGGAGGCTTTATGATGGTCATTATTTGATAAGGTGGGGTCACACACGTCTGCACAATTTTATCCTTCATAGATACACAGAAGACAACACCATGTGATATCTCGTGTGTATGCTCCCATTATTTAACAGTCATTTTCTCTTGGAATTCAGTTTATACCGAATCTTAGAAATTATATATAGACTATCCTTTGGCTTCACAAAGAACACATGCCATTGCAATCCTCAAGCAACAACAACTTAGATTTCTTTGAAAATTTGAGATTGTTCTTCTTCATTCAATCAAACACAGAAAAATGGGTTTTCTTTTACCTGCTATTCGACGGGCATCCTTCAAAGCTAGCCAAGCAGCTTCAAAATCTGTAGAAGTCCCAAAGGGCTATCTTTCAGTTTATGTTGGAGAGAAACAAAAGCGGTTTGTGATCCCTGTATCATACTTGAACCAACCTTCATTCCAAGACCTGTTGAGTCAAGCCGAGGAAGAGTTTGGATATGATCATCCTACTGGTGGACTCACAATTCCTTGTAGTGAAGATGTCTTCCAACGTATAACTTCTCAATTGTGATTCCCATAGATCTCACACTGTGGGAGACTGACATAGACTAGTTGACACATTTTATACAATAGGCATCTACTCAACTTGTAAATATTATATATCAATTTTGAGTAATGACAACGAATTCCAATTCAATTTATCAGTATTTCTTTTATCATTTATACAATGTTCAATTCTCTCTGCAATTAGAGCCATAGTGACTACTAGGAGTTTGGTTGCTGATAAAAGAATAAAAAGACTTGATTGTTATCATGAATTCCATTGTGTATATACAGCCCACATGCTTCACAGATTGAAAAAAACTAATAGCATTTTGCCAGGGCCAAACAGAAACTTGAATTGATTAATTTGGGACGAGATTGAAGATTTTTAAGTTGAATAATAACTCAAAATTATAAAACTCATTTTACCAATCGTATATCTCTATGTTGAAATATACCAATCAACAAATCTACGTGAGACATGCATCTATAGTGCTTCTCAATCTTTGAGTTTTATTTATTTAAGTCCCATCCAAATTCAGCTCATTGTGTGGTTCACTTATGATCCGTGGTGCCAAATTACTTATACCAACTGGCAATTTGACATAAAACCGACGAAAATTTTCATTTCCATTGAGACATGATAGAATTTCAAAAGAATTATTTAAATGGTTTGAGAATAATAAATTATAATCGATAATTAGAATATTTCAACAATTGATTATATGCATAATATAATAGTTTATATATGTTTATTCAATATATATTAATAATATCGATATCTGGCTTCCAAGTCCACCTGTATATAGATATTTTTTTGCCATAATTTATGTTATATCCACTAGTCAGCTATAAATGTTATACAGCTTGACCTATTGTTTTGCTTTAAGTAAACTTTCAGTATTTGATTTGAATATTATGTTGCACCTGGTTTGCCAAGGGAGGTACCTCTTGAGTTATTTCCGGTCTTGGCTCATCAAAATTTTAATTTTTTATGTATATCTATTAATAAAATATATTTTTTTTGTCCCAAATAAATTCATATCTTTGTTTTTGGTCCTGGGGGAAATACTTTTTATCTACACTTGTTACAGTCTTACAGATGATGTGCTTTATTTGAGCTTTGAAATTCATCAGAACAAAATGTTTTATAACAGAATTCAACGTTGCTCATACAAATAGAAGTGAACATTGAAACAGAAAAGCAGAAAATACAGAAGAGGTGCTTCAGTAATTGAATTCATTGTAATTGCACAAAAGAATATGATATACTACGATTATGTCATTCTGTTTCTAACCCTTCATTCTCAAGAAAGGGAGATTTATACAAGTTGAGAAGACGCCTATTGTGAAAATGTCTTCACTAATCTATGTCAGTATTCTAAAGTCTTAGATTTATTGTCAATTCAGGCTTGAAGTTACACGTTGGAAGACGTCTTCACAGCAAGGAATTGTGAGACCACCCATTGGATGATCATATCCAAACTCTTCCTCAGCTTGACTCAACAAGTCCTGGAATGAAGGTTGGTTCAAGTACGATACAGGGATCATAAACCGCTTCATTTTCACCCCAACATAGACTGCAAGATAGCCCTTTGGCGCATCCACTTCTTTTGAAGATGCTTGATTTGCTGCAAATAATGCCTTTCTGATACCGGGTAAACGAAAACCCATTGTTATATTGATTTGAGAATAGAATGGTTTAAGAAAAATATGGAGATGGTTTAGAATTCTGAATTCTTTAGTATGTGAAAGATTTGTGTTGGTTCTAAATGTTAGCAGCAATGAATATATATAGATAAAATGATATGTGATAAACCATTATTCGCTTATTTTAATTATTGGTGAAGGAGGGATATGTGAAATAGGAGTCATGGGACCAAATGAGAGACAAGGCATGTGATGTTGTCTTAGAGGAATTTCTTAAGAATCAACGTGACATGTTATCGTAGATAATACAAGTCCCACCTTCTGGATTATGAAAAAAAAGTCTAATTGGATCTTTTTGACACTTGCTCAGAGTGGTGGGGGCCGGAAACATCATTTATGCAAATTTCATGCTGTGTTGGTTAGAATTTGAGGTGCATAAAAGTGTGGTTCATAATGCCACGTGATATGATCAAGTATTCAATGTTGGTTCTCTCATTGTTTTCACTGTTTCAGAGCTATGAAGTCTTAAAAAAGAGGCCCAATGCGCCTGTCTCCCAGTTGGTCCCATGACTTCTCCCAGTGTAGTGCACACATTGTTCAAGAGGCCAAACGGTTTCTAATATATCTTTTTATCTATATGTATATATTCAGGGATGCAAGCACTTGGGACCAACATATATAAATAGTGGACATCTTGAAGCATTCCAAGTTAAAAAATGTGTATGGTATTTACATGCATGTCCTTTTTAAACGAACATTCTGTTCTAGTCTCAACACATACAACAAAAGGTCATCAATTGTAGCAACCAAGCATCATGAAAAACTGTGATCCTGTGATCATATATTGAGCTAACTTCTTTCCAAGATTTGGGTATAAACATGCAATAGGTGGCCTTACATGTAATTTCTTGACTAGTCTCTAACACCGCTAAAATAATACTAATGTAGATATATATTACCTGACTCGTATTTTATTATTCATTTTCTTGCCTTCAAAGTATTTTCTCTTTTTCTATTGTTGCTAATGGGAAGTTTATGGCTACTATCACTACAAAAATGTTGTAGTTTAGTGTCAGAAAAGCCGACAGTATTTCTTTAGTTATATCTAAAGAAATAGTGTCGGCTTTTCCGATATCTAAAGAAATAGGGTTGGTTATTCCGATACTAATTTAAATTAATTTAAATTAAATTAATGTTAGAAAAGCTGATGTTATATTTAAAAAATAGCATCATTTTTTCTGACACTAAACTTAATTTAAATTTAGTATCAAAAAAGTTAAAGCTCGACATTACATCTTAAAATAGCATCGGCTTTTTCGACAGTATTTGCGTCAGATATTAGCCGACGCTTATTTTTTTGTAGCTATTTCATTGTTTTCTTGTAATGTATTTATTTCTCTCACTTCTGCCCCTCATCTATCAATATGAAAATCAATGTTGATTAATAAGTGTTGGGATGCGAACAAGTCCCACATCGATAAAATAAGAGAAAAAATAATAATTTATAAAGCATACACATACTGAGGCCTTTTGGGTGATGACCAAAAGCAAAACCGTGAGAGCTTAGGCCCAAAGCGAACAATATCTCATCATTGTGGAGTATGCTTGTGTAATAACCTTATAAAAATAATCCTTATAAAATATCCTCTCAGACAAATACCATGTAAATAACCCCAACAATAAGTTGAATGATCAGTTTACAATCTTTATGATAAAATGAAACATTGTGCATGTGAAAGAAAAAAAAAACGAGCCTAGTGTCATTACTATAATAGATAAATTTGATACCTGCATATGATAAGGCACTATTTCACTGTTGCGGCAGCAGCACCAGGCGTCATTATGACCGATCCCCGTGGACTGAGTTGAATTTTTAGCTTTCAAAATCATGAAGATACCAAGCATTAAAAGCTTGTATATAAGGCTTTACTATTCTGATACTCTATGATGGACACCAAAATTATGCTCTACATGGACCTATAAGGAGTAGAAAATTGTTCAAATTTCGCTATCTGATTTGGCATGCTGTTGTATGGTGCCTGTAGTTGATGAGGAATAAAGACTTATCATGAACTTGGTTAGGTTTATATGCATAGGGGGTATGGGTTCAGGGATTTGTTTTTCCAACTTGCGCTGCAATCCTCTTCAACAGGTATGGCAAAAAAAATCCTTTGAATATATATGTGGTTAAATACTGTTGTACATAATAACAAAAATCATTTTGAGTCATTCTTTGAATATAGACTATTGGAGATAATGAGCAATTATTAAGAGATATTTTTTTAAAGAAATTATCAAAAGAAAAATTCTAGCTTTTATTAATAATTTTTGTGTAACTTTTAAAATGTTAAAATTATTAACAATAATATGTACCCCTTTATATATAAGCATAAATACTAGGGTAAATGAGTAAATGAAGTTTTCCATGCCTCACTACTAAATAAAAGGAAAATTGCAATCAGCTCCCCTAATATTTGTGTAAATGATACATATGTCTTTTCTAAATTTAAAAATCATTTGTTTCGCTTAGAATAACGTCATTAGTTAAAGTAAGAAAAAGAGAAGAATAAAAAGAAAAAAAAAAGGTCAATTCATATTTTGTTAATTATATAAGCATTTCTAAATCACCTACAATATTTTGTCTTCTTTATGAAAAAATTGATTTTTCTTCAATTTTGAAAATAATAATTTATTAGCTCGTTCTTTAAAATTGTTCCTTAAATTTGGTATACTTTTTTTAAATCACAACATGCATGATATTTAAGACATAATTTGAATGTTAAAATTGGATAAGAGATCAAATTTTATTTAATTATTGACACTTATATTAATAATTTGTTCTCTTACTGCAAAAATGAGGTTATTTTTTTATAAGGGGTTGTACGTGTCACTTAGCTAAATAAATAAGGAAGGCTAATATGTTCACTTAACAACTAAAAGAGGGGTGTGTCATTTAAAAAGACCTTGGGAGAAAGATCGGTGCAAATTTTCCTTAAATAAAAAAATACTAATATTTTAGCAAAGTACAATGTACAAGTTAATGTTTAGGACATATAACTAAAATTTAAAATAAATTATGTATATAAATAAATATCATGTCTGAATAAATAAATTATATTCAAATTTTAAATAAATAGATACTTTTAAATATGTATATCATATTTTAGATTTATTGTAAATAATTTATATAATGATGTAATATTATTTTAATTTATTGATAATTTATTTTAATAATATTAAATTTTAATTAATAAATAATTATGATAAATAAAAAATTAAATTAGAGATGAAGTTAAAAGAATTTCAAAAACCCTTTTATTTAAGAAAAAACTCCTAAAAACGTTGTCGCATAAAACAGTCGTTCATGTGTTATATATAAAAGTTTATTAAAAATAATAAGATGAGAGAGAGAATAATTGTGTAAGAAATGAGAAGTTTTAAATTGTTTTCTTCTATAAGAAGTTTTCATTTATAGCATATACATAAATAAACCTAAAAATCACCTAACCTATTATACGTTATCTATTATTTTAACTTTTTGAACAGAGACTTTCATTTGAACTTGTATTTTATTTTTATGAGAAAAACAAAACTATGCACGGTTATAATAAAATAGTTTTATACCGTGATCCAATCACTTTTCATGTGTGCCTATCACATACCTACACCCCAATGCCATCCGTACACTTGAACGTGCGAGAATATGTTGTAATTCCAATGATTGACAAAGTATTTTTTGTTGGAAATATTTTGTGAAAAATATAATTTTTTTTTGGATTTTATAAAGAAATTGAAATTAAAATTAAAGAGATAAAATTATCATTAAAATTATAATAAAAATTTATAGAATATGATGTCTATGTATAAGTTTCCAATCAATTTAAATTTCTAACAAATCTCATGTACTAACAACTACACTAGTTGAGATTATAACTGAATATAAAATATAAAAGATAAAACTATAACAATAACAAATATTCTATCTAAAATTTATACAAAATTTAAAATTTAAATAAAGGAAAATTTCATAAATCTAAGAATTTTATCACATGCATTTTTCTGTGTCAAGTCAGTCATATCTCTGAGATTTTGGAACATATGAAATGCAGCTTCAGCATTAATTCTCTGCATTCTTTGCATATATATTCTAGTTATATTATAGCCTTCAGCAAGGTGGTTCGGCTCTTATTAATTTGCTTGTAATCCTGCATAGGCTTCTTTCCGGCTCTTCTTGTCTTGCCTTACTGCCTTAGCCTTATCTCAATGAATTTCATTTAAATGCCCAAAATGAGAATGTCTCATCATTGCTTCATCCTTCACATCCAACTTTAAGCATTTATTTTGAATGATGTTCAGCTCCAGTTTATACATCTGATTCTTTTTCATCTCCACTCGGGCTATTAAACGATCATGCTTGTCCTTCAAATAAAGCACTCGATCCTTCATCAGAACTGAGTTGCCTTTCTCCATCATCTGCCCCATGCTTAAGATGTTGCTCTTAAGTTCGGGAACGTAGTAGACATTCCTTATTTCTCCAACTCGTCCATCCTTCTGCATAAACTTGATGGTTCCACGCCCTTTTACCGCCACCTTGGAATCATCCCCAAATGACACGAATCCAGCCTTCACCTTGATGAATTCGTTGAAGAAACTCTCTTCTCCACACATATGATTGCTCGCTCCAGTGTCCAAATACCAGACTGAGTTGTTTAAGCAACTCAAATCAAGCTCGACTTCTGACTTCTCATCTGAGCTTGGAAGCTCAACTACTGATCTCTCCACGCAACTCAAGTTTAGCTGAACCTCGGAGGCACAACTCGGACGTAGCTTGGTCTCCGAGCTCTGCGTCATCATCAAAATTCTTGCTTCCTCGTCCTCTTCTTCTGTGAAAAGATTCTTCTCTTTCTCTTCACTTCGGCTTTTAGCTCGACAATACTTTGCTATGTGACCGTATTTGCCACAGTTGTAGCAATTTTCCGATCTGCATTCCTTTGCGTAGTGACTGAGTTTGCCACACTTATAACATTCCACCTCCGACCTTGGCTGACTTCCTTGGCTACGATCACCTCGTCCTTGTCCTCCTTCATGATCACCTCGTCCTCTACCTCGTCCTTGATCACCTCGTCCTTTGCCTCGTCCTTGATCACCTCGTCCTTGTCCACTTGATCTTGGTGTTCCGAGTTTCATTCAAATCAAGTTGCGCCTGTAATTCTTGATCAAGAGTACTCTTCATCTTCCTCCTCCTTTGTTCGTGGGCTTCGAGTGACCCAGCGAGCTCTTCCACTGAGAGAACTGACAAGTCCTTTGACTCTTCAATTACGCATGCAATACTCTCGAAATCATCTGTTAATGATCTCAAGATTTTCTCCACAATTCTACTTGCTGACATTGGCTCCCCATTCCTTCCGAGTTGGTTAGCCAACTTCTCCACCCGAATTATGTACTCGGATCTGTTTGACACGGTGGTTACCTCTGTGCGCAACCTCCAAGATCTTCCATGCTTCCTTTGAAGATGCAGCGTTTGCAATCTTCTCGAAGCCTGACTCATCCACGGCATTGTACAAAAAATACAAAGCTGATTTGTCCTTCACTCGTGTCTTTTCCAATGCGGCAATCTGAGCCACAGATTGGTCTTCGTCCTCCTCGGGTTCTTGAAACCCCTTCTCCACTATATCTCATAGACTTTGGGAACCCAACAGGGTCTTCATCTGTAAACACCAATTATCATAATTGGTTTTCTTTGACAGTTGTGGTACGGTCATTCCATTAACAACCTTCGCCATTACTCTCTCTTTCTTCTTTCTTCCCCTTCACAGGCACACACTGTTTTCCTCTCACACTCGGAACTCAGAGCATAAAGCTCTGATACCAATTTGTAGAAAAACTAAGAGAGACGAGTAATACTAGTATTTGGTGAACGTAGCAACTCACTGTTCTTTTTATTGAATAAGAGATAACCTTTAAATAGCCATTGTACAACGTACCGAATTAACAAGAAGATAATAAAATATCTTATCAAAACAAATCTTATCAAAAACTATCTTATCTAAACTGAAACAAATAAAACAAATAAACTAACTCAGATATCTCTAAAATTTAAGATTATCTAACAGGTTCTACACTGTTTGAATGAATTCCAACACTTAACTATACGGAGATATTTCTTTTCTTTCCAGAAGGAAAACCAAGAGTATATCATGTTAATATATATATTCATTGTTCTAATTCATTCAAGGTCTTGGTAAGATAATTATATAGACCAAGGACTAGATAACTATGAACTATCATACAGCTGTTATGAACCCCAAATTAACCATCGTTATACAAGACCCAGATTCAAACTTCAAAGTCAAACCGATATACCCAGATCTTTTATTTTCTTTTTGGAATGAACACTGATTAATAGAATAAAGTAATGTATACTTAACGTTGACTGCTTCTTAATTGCTTCACTTTCTCTCAAACAGAGACTGCTGAGATAGTCCTATGGCATGTCTGTTGGGAAGAAACTTTAAAGGCTAGAAGGAAGTGTTTAAGATTGGGAGAGGTTGGAAGATTTTGAGAGAAAGAAAGGCTTGTTGTATTGAATGCTTCTAAACTTTTTGGCTTACATCCAAATGATACAACCATCCCCTATTTATACTAGTGGCACCTCCTTAACCAATGGTTAGGATCTTGCCACCACAACATTCATCTAAGGGCTATAATTCATTCTCTAGAACTTTCTAAAACATTCCTACAATTCTAAACCTTTCTAAACTTATCTAGAAACATCTTATGGATAAACATCTATAGATATTTTGTACATCATTCTAGAATCTTTTAGATAGGATTTTCTAGAATTCTATTTGGGCCTTTGCTAATATTGGGCTTTTATCTTTTAAGCCCAACATACAAAATCAATTTATATTCCAACACCCCCTCTTAAACTTGATTTTGTACTCCAAGCAAACTTCTCAACTTCATAAAGACTTCTTTCTTCAGCGGTTTGGTGAAGATATCTGCTACCTGATCATGCGTCTTCACATATTCCATTTGCACATCCTTGTTGCTGATGTATTCTCTAATGTAATGGTAACGGGTGTGGATGTGCTTACTTCGATCATGGAAGACTGGGTTTTTTGCTAATGCTATTGCCGACTTGTTGTCCACGTAAATCTTTGTTGGCTCCACTTGTGGCAAGCTTAACTCCTTCAATAGGTTGCGTAGCCAAATAGCATGGCAAACGCATGAAGTTGCAACTACATACTCTGCTTCACATGTAGACAAAGTGACAATAGGCTGTGTCTTGGACATCCAAGTAAAGGCTGTGTCTCCCATGTAGAACACAAATCCACTTGTGCTCTTTCGGTCATCCATATCTCCACTCCAATCGCTATCACTATATCCAACAAGCTTGTAATCGTTAGAATTTGAGTAGTATAGGCCAAAGCTTGTCATACCTTTGACATATCGAAGAATCCTCTTCGCAGTCTTGAGGTGAGTAGTTGTTGGAGCTTCCATGTACCGACTCACGACTCCAACGGCATAGAGAATGTCTGGTCTTGTACAAGTTAAATAGCGCAAACTTCCAACAAGAATTTTATAGAGGGTTGGATCCACCTTTTCTCCCTCTTCATCCTTACTCAACTTGATGCCGCATTCCATAGGAGTTCCAACTGGATTAGCATCATCCAACTTGAACTTCTTGAGGAGGTCTTTAGCATAGCTTTCTTGAGTAATAAAAATTCCTTCGTTTCCTTGCTTTACTTCAATTCCGAGATAATACGCCATAAGCCCCATGTCGGTCATTTCAAACTCCTTGGTCATATCCTTCTTGAATTCCTCAAACATGCTTGGATTGTTCCCTGTAAAGATCAAGTCATCGACATACAAGCATACAATCAAAATATCTTTACCTTGAGCTTTGATATAGAGTGCATGCTCATATGGACACTTGATGAAATTCACTTCTTTGAAGTACTTGTCAATCCGAACATTCCAAGCTCTCGGAGCTTGTTTCAATCCATAAAGAGCTTTCTTTAATCTCAAGACTTTATCTTCTTCTCCTTTAACTTCATATCCTTGTGGTTGCTCAATGTAGACTTCTTCTTCAAGAACTCCATTTAAGAAGGCAGATTTGACATCCATTTGATGTATCTTCCAATTATTCTGAGCTGCTAATGATATAATAAGTCTAACAGTTTCTAGTCGAGCAACAGGAGCAAATACCTCGTCATAGTCGATGCCAGCCCTTTGACTGTAGCCCTTTGCTACCAATCTTGCTTTGTATCTCTGAACTTCTCCTTTGGAGTCCTTCTTTGCTTTGTAGACCCACTTGACACCAATTGCTGTGTGTTCTTTTGGAAGCGAGACTAGCTCCCAAGTATCATTCTTCTTTATTGCCTCGATCTCTTCATCCATTGCATTTCTCCAACTCTTCTTTCCAATTGCTTCTTGGAAGTTCATGGGCTCACAGTCTGCAAATAGACAGAATAAGGTAACATTGTCTAGATTTTCAGTTTCCTCATATATTTCTTGGAGACTTCGAAAACGTGGCATTCTTTCACTTGAGCTTTCATAATCTTGAAGGGTTGTATTTGGTGAAGTGGGTGGAGTAGTAGGTGTCTCTTGCGGTTGTTGTTGTTGGTCCACATCATCTTCTTCAACGCACGGGAAGAAGGTATGATCCTCACAATTTGTCGACCAATCCCATTCTCCTTCTTCATCAAACACTACATTCCGATTGATGATTGTTTTCCTTGAATCAGGATTGTAGAGTTTGTACCCTTTGGAGTTGGCGTCGTAACCAATGAAGATGTATTTTTCACTTTTGTCATCAAGTTTACTTCGTTTCTCATCTGGCACATGCACATGAGCTATGCTTCCAAAGACTCTAAGATGAGAAATACCTGGTTTTCTACCGCTCCATGCTTCTTGTGGTGTTTTTCCACTAACGCTTCTTGTTGGAGAGCGGTTGGTTAGATAGACTGCACATGCAACAGCTTCAGCCCAAAACTCCTTTGGAAGTTTTTTACTTTTAAGCATGCTTCTTGCCATCTCCAAGATTGTTCTATTCTTCTTTTCAGCCACTCCGTTTTGTTGAGGCGATCTTGGCACTGTCAATTGTCGTCTAATTCCATTGTCTTCACAATACTTCTGAAACTCTTTTGATGTGAACTCTCCTCCACGATCGAATCTCAAAGCTTTGATCAGAAGGCCACTTTCCTTCTCAACATGGGCTTTAAACTTTTTGAAGTTCTCGAATACTTCTGATTTTTCTTTTAAGAAATATACCCATGTTTTTCTTGAAAAATCATCAATGAAGAGAAGGAAATAATTACTCTTACCAAGTGATCTTGGCTTGATTGGTCCGCACACATCTGTGTGTATGAGTTCTAATGGCTTTTGAGCTCTTGAGTCTGACTTCTTTGGAAAACTCAATCGAAATTGTTTTCCAAGTAGACATCCTTCACAGACTTGGTTGGGGTGAGTAATACAAGGCAACCCTCTCACCATTGCCTTCTTGGAGAGCAACTCTAATCCTTTAAAATTAAGATGGCCAAATCGAAGATGGCAAAGCCACGATTGGTCTTTGTAGCACATCTTGAGATATTGTGGGCCATCACTTTGAATGTTGAGCACGAACATTCTATTTCTCGTCATTGGCACCTTTGTAATGAATCTACTTGTGTTATCTCTTATAGAAAGGTTATTATTCTTAAGTTGAATATCATAACCTTTCTCTAAGAGTTGTCCTAAGCTCAAGATGTTGCTCTTCATGCTTGGCACATAATATACGTTGGAAATAAATTGATGTTCTCCATTCTTTAGTCGGATGAGGACATTACCTTTTCTTTCTACCGCCACCTTTGATTCATCTCCAAAAGCCACGTTTCCCTTTACTGATTCGTCAAGCTCTACGAACATGCTTCTTTTCCCACACATATGGTTACTTGCTCCACTATCAAGGTACCACTGATTATCCTCGCCTTTATCTTGGCCCTTGTAAGCCAATAGCAAGGTACCATCTTCTTGACACCTTTCTTCAGCATAATTGGCTTTCTCTTCGACTTTATTTTTGTTAGGGGCTCTACATTCAGAAGCATAATGTCCAAACTTATTACAATTTTAACACTTGATTCGTGACTTGTCATACCTTGAATTCGGATTTCCTCTCCCACGACCTCTGTTAGAGCTTTCTCCTCTCTGGTTATTATTGTTAGGCCTTCGTCCTTGTCCATGTCCATATGCACGCCCTCGTCCTTGTTCTTGACTATAACTTCGCCTTGATTGGTTGTGTGCATTTTCTTCTTTTCTTGAATCAACATGTGCCTTGAAGACTTGCTCCACGATCTCTTCCTTCTTCTTTTTCTTTTCTTCATAAGCTTGCAACGAACCAAGAAGTTGCTCTATTGACATGGCCTCCAAGTCTTTTGTTTCTTCGGTAATGGTGACAATATGTTCGAACTTTGGATCCAATGATCTAAGAATTTTCTCCATAATTCTTACATCATCTAACTTCTCACCATTTCTTTTTAGGTTATTAGTAACTGTTAAAACTCTCGAAAAGTAATCGGAGACTAGTTCACCTTCCTTCATATGTAAAGCTTCAAACTCTCATTTCAAAGTTTGAAGACGTACCTTTTTTACTTGATCTGCTCCCTTGTAAGAGATCTTGAGCTTCTCCCATGCTTCCTTGGCTGCCTTGACTCCGGAAATCTTCTCAAAAGTATCTTCATCTAATCCTTGATAGATTAGACAGAGAGCTTTCTTGTCTCTCTTCCTTGAGTCTCTCAAGCTATCCTTTTGAGCTTGAGAAAGACTCTCTACATTCTCTGGTTCGGTGTGGCCCTTCTCGGCCACCTCCCAGACATCATGTGCACCAAGGAGAGCTACCATCCTTAAGCTCCAATTGTCATAGTTGCTCTTGGTGAGCATCGGGACTTGAAAAGGAACTCCAGTATTTGCCATTTCTCTGAAGATCTTATGGCTCTTGATACCACTTTGTTGGGAAGAAACTTTAAAGGCTAGAAGGAAGTGTTTAAGATTGGGAGAGGTTGGAAGATTTTGAGAGAAAGAAAGGCTTGTTGTATTGAATGCTTCTAAACTCCACAGCTTTTGACTATGCATGGTTTGCTTCAAATGATGCATTTTAGTTGTATGTGTTGAAACTTGAGAATGTTCGTTCCAAAAGATGGACATGTAAATAAGATGTAAGTTTCTGAACTCGGAATACTTCAGGATGTCGGTGATTTGACTTGAACCTAAGAGGTTACAGCTATGAAGAGAGAGAGAGCGAGAGAGGGAGAGAGAGATAAAAGGTTATGCGAGAAACCGTTTGGCCACTTGAAAAAAATGGATGGGGGCTACAATAGGAGTCATGGGAGACATCAGACAAGGGAATGTGGAGTTGTGCTATAGGACTTTATAGCTCCAAAACAGTGAAGATATGATGTGTTCCAACATTGAAAGCATGATCGTGACATGATGCATTACAAACCACATTTTAATTTACGTCAAATTCTTAACAACCGGGAATGACATTTAAATAAATGATGTTTCCCACCCCCACCACTCTAAGAAGGGGTCACCAATATCCCATCAGACTTTCTTTATCATAGATGGATAAGGTAGGCCTGGTATTGTTATCTACAATAATATTATATTACGTTGATTCTTAAGAAAGCCCTCAGAGACAGCACCATATGCCTTGTCTCTCATTTGGTCCCATGACTCCTATCTCATATCCCTACTTCACCAATTATTAAAGTAACCAATTAATGGTTTTTTTGCATATCCATTTATCTATATATATTCATGGCCGCAAGCATTTAGGACCAACACAAACCATTCACACCCAACAGCATTCGAAATTCAAAACCTTATTTTCAAGACTTTTCTTGAAGCATTCCTTTCTCAAGTTTCCAACACAATCAATACAACAATGGGTTTTCGTTTACCTATCATAAGAAAGACATTATTTGCAGCAACTCAAGCATCTTCAAAAGCATTGGATGCGCCAAAGGGCTATCTTGCAGTATACGTGGGAGAGAAAATGAAGCGGTTTGTGATCCCTGTATCATACTTGAACCAACCTTCATTCCAAGACTTGTTAAGTCAAGCTGAGGAAGAGTTTGGATATGATCATCCCATGGGTGGCCTCACAATTCCTTGCAGTGAAGATGTCTTCCAACGCATAACTTCTTGCTTGAATTGTCAATAAATCTTGAACTTTAGGTGACGACTGACATAGATTAGTGGTGACATTTTGTACAATAGGCATTTTTGAAACTTGTAAAGATCTCCTTCTCTTGAAAAAGAGAGAAAAGAAACAGAATGACAAAATCACAGTGTATCATATTCTTTTTTTGTGACGACGAAAAATACAACTACTCAAGTTTTCTGTTTATTAGTTACAATGTTCACTTATCCAGTTCTCCATGTAAGAGCCAGGTTGTTTTACTAATAAATTACGTTAGTAATATATATATGGTATGGAATGGGTTATTAATTAACTATAACCCTACATCTGCAGAAGTCAAAGAACCAATGTTTTCTTATAAATTCTGTATTTTAGATAAAATGAAACTTTGACCATATAAACCAAATACAGAAAAAGTTGTCTCGAAGTAGTTCGGTACCATTTGACTAAAATATTCATATCATCCCAAAATATTAATACAGCTGAACTTGGAATTCAGAAATCCAAAATCTGAATTTAAATTAAATGAACAGAAATAAATTGGACATAGAGAAAATATTAGCCATCAATATCAGAACAACTGTATACTGTTCATTGAAGCTTATTGGATCAATGTTCTTATTTTCTGTGCTCCAAAAGTTTGAACATATTCCATAGCTGTTGTGAATTTTGGGGCAATACCATAGTGGCAAACCATGCTTTTCTGCACAAGGAACAGCTAATATTCCGTGTGAACCTTGTAGAATTAAAAAAACTGATAGAGGAGAAGGTGAATTTCTCTATTTTATTTTTCACTGTATAATTAAACAATACAATGATATATATATAGACCGATATTTGTCCTTCAGAAGCTCAAAAGCTTAAAATTCTATTAACAGCCTACAATCAAAACCCATTATTGCTAATAACTATTGACTCTTGACCTTTTATTTGAATCAAATAAGAAACTGCTAAATTAAAACCATTAAAAACTGATATTTAAGTTTATTTCAACAAACCTGCTGCTTGTTTAGAAAAATTCAAGAATAAATGACCCTTGATAAATGATAATGAGTTTGCAGTGAATATAGAACGGAGGAGTGCTAAATTAACTGATGAAATATAATTTCTACGTGTTTCTGAGAGCAAGAATTAATGAGCCGCTTATTATTGAAAAATCTATCAAAACGTGTCTAAAGGAGATATATTGAAATAGAATAGAGTGCAGCAATAACATCCATTATCAAGGTTGGTCAATATCTCCTACAAAATTCCTGCTTTTAATCCCTAATATATTGGTAGTCAGATATATGTTGACTTAAAATTGATAATGATACTGTTGTATCTATTAAAATTTACTGAGATTTTCCAAAAACAAAGTGTTCAAATAATGTCTGGTGTTGCAATCTCATTCAGGTAACAATTTCCTATTACCAATAGCACTATACAAGGAAACAAAGTGCAAAAATCCTCACATTAAAAGAAAATTCCTTCTGAACAAATTTGCCTCATCTAATCTATCTGTGTCTCCATTAGCATGATTTAAAGGTCATTCAAGTAAGAGGTCACATTTAAGAACTCCAGCTCTTTGCATGGTATTGTAAGACCACCCATTGGATGGTCATACCCGAATTCTTCCTCAACTTGATTCAACAAATCTTGAAAGCATGGTTGGTTCAAGTATGATATGGGGATAACAAACCGCTTCATTTTCTCTCCAACATAGACTGCAAGGTACCCCTTTGGCACATCGACAGCTGTTGAAGATACTTGGTTTGCAGCAAATGATGCCTTTCTGAAACCAGGTAAACGAAAACCCATTGTTTTATGTTCTGAGATTTGGGAAGAGAATTTTAAAGAAGACTCAATAAGATGCAAGTTTTTGAACTTGTAATGCTTTAGAATCTGAATGATTTTGTTGTCCTCGATGCTTGCAGCCTTAAAAATTTATAGATGAACGAAGTTGTAAGAAGTTCTTGAATAGATGAATGATTGAGGTGACAGGGCTATGATACAAGAGTCATGGGACCAACAGGGAGACAAGGGCATATGGTGTTGCCTTGGAGTACTTTCTCGAGTAAATCCTCTTGAAATAAAATAAGTGTGAAATCTTGAACACTTATGATCTCTCGCTATCTGTTGCCTTATCATTCATCTGCCAGATTTTACCTCCCAGCTGTACTTCAACATAACGTGATGAAAACATGTCCAAAGCATGTTTACAAAATTATGGAATACCAATTAATGCATGAAGAAAACTCAGGTTTAACTTAGGCACGTCTCATTTGGTTACAAGAGGAGGCTTTATGTTGGCCATTGCTTGATAAGGTGGGGTTACACACGTCTGCATAACTTAATCCTTGACAGAGGTACCAAAGACAACACCATGTGATATCTCATGTGTATGCCCTCCATCCTTTAATTAACAGTCATTTTCTTTGGGGTTTGGGTTTCTACAGAATCTTAAAAACTATAAATACACTATCCTTTGTCTTCACAAACAACACATGTCATTGCAATCCCAAGGCTTCAACATTTAGATTCATTCTTTGAAAATTTGAGATAGTTCTTCCTTCAAACAAGAACAAAAAATGGGTTTCCTTTTTCCTGCTATTCGACGGGCATCATTCACAGCTAGCCAAGCAGCTTCAAAATCTGCAGAAGTCCCAAAGGGCTATGTTGCAGTGTATGTTGGAGAGAAGCAGAAGCGGTTTGTGATTTCCATATCATACTTGAACCAACCTTCTTTCCAAGACTTGTTGAGTCAAGCTGAGGAAGAGTTTGGATATGATCATCCCATGGGTGGCCTCACAATTCCTTGCACTGAAGATTTTTTCCAATGTGTAATTTCTCGGTTGAATGGACAATAAATCTCACACTGCGGGATACTTACATAGATTAGTAGAGACATTGTATACAACAGGAATTTTGTCAACTTGTAAAGATTACCATTTTTTGAGTAATGAAAATGAATTCAATAGCAAGTATTTCTGTTTATCAATTACAATGTTCACTTCTCTGTTCTCTCTGCGAATAGAACCACCTCTGAACCGTGGACACTATTTGCAGGTTGCTTTCTTGAAAAAACAAAAGAGACTTCATTGTTATCATGAATTCCACTTCTTCACAGACCAGGAAGGCTAATAGTATTTTGCTAGGGCCAAAAGAAAACTTGAATTTATTAATTTGGGACTGGATTGAATGATTTATAAACAAAGCTAGTTTTGTACCAGATCTCAATGCTCAGAAGAAGTTCTCTGTTAAGGACAATTTTATTTGACAATAAAATCATTAGCTCCATCATGTACACCCGAAATTGGGAGGGAAGAAATATGGTGTTAAGCGATGGAATGGAATAGATCATAACCCATCCTCTTCCATTATGTTCCATTCTTACTTTTACAAACCAAACAATGGATTAGCTTCTCTTCCCACTCCACTCCTTTCCATTCCATCATTTACCATCAATCCAAACATAGGATCAAAGACAAGATTCACAAGATAAATTTGTTTGGGACAAGAAAAACATATTTTATTAATAAATACATATAACAATTAAAATTTTGAACAGCCAAGGCCCTAAACAAATGAGGTAATCCGGTAACCAAAGCTTTCTCTTATACCATGCATTCACCAATGGTAGGGCTCATGATCAACAACCATATATCTGGAGAACTCAAAGTACCAATGTCTTTTCATAACTCTGTCTTGTAGATAACATGAAACTATGACCTTGCAATGCAAGAAGCGTAGGTTTAAAATTTTCAAACCAAATTAAGAAAGTGTCCTTAAAGCAAAACAGTAAGTCAGATAACTGACTAATCTATATAAATTATTACGCAAAAATATCTATACAGCTGGACTTGTAAGTCAGATATCCAAATTCTCAATTTAAATTTATCCAGAGAAATTATTAGACTTTGAGAATTTTCTTGATATTTTGAATGTGAAATCTGCTATTTTTTTCTTTTCTGATATGAAATCTGGTTTTAGGTGAAAAGTAGATGATATGGAGTATGTTTCAGTTAATATACAGTTGGTAAAAGGGGGTAATACAACTAAGTCAACTATGTGTGCATTTTGAATTGAAAACCTTGTAGTTGAAGACTTCCAAGTCATTGTAACATGCTCGCATATGCAGAAAATCGTGAATGCACATTTGAATCCCCACTATACAAGTTGTCTTTCTCTATTTGCTCTCCTCTCTTCCTCCTTATCTGTTTTTATTTTTAGCAGAAATAAATTGGAAAGGGAGAAATAATTGGTCACGGATAATAGAACAACTATTTTCAATTAATTGAAACTGTGTGGACGGAAGCTCTTATCAATATCATCTATCCACCTAAATTTGCAAAATCTCCTGATAATAAAAGTAAGTGCCTTCTGTACAAATTTGCCTCGTCTAATCTACCTCAGTCCCTATTAGCATGATTTACAGTTCATTCAAGAGAGAGATGACATTGAGGAAATCATCCTCCTTGCATGGTATTGTTAGACCACCCGTTGGATGATCATATCCAAATTCTTCTTCTGCTTGACAAAGTAATTCTTGAAATGAAGGTTGGTTCAAGTATGATACTGGAATCATGAACCGCCTCATCTTATCTCCAATGTAGACTGCAAGATAACCTTTTGGAACTTCAATTCTCTTGGAGGATGCTTGTGATGTAGAAGAAGATCCCCGCCTAATAATACTTGGTATGCGAAAACCCATTGTTTTCTGTTGCTCCACACAACAAATAATATACTGATGACAAAGGACTTGAACTGAAAGAAATATTTGAATTCTGATACTTGAGAAATGTGATGACTTAATTGTGATGCTTGAGAACCCAAGAAATTGTGTATATATAGATCCTAGGGCCTTTGCAATGAAATCCCACAATGATGGGGTCTATTGAGGGACAAAAGAACGAAAGATCACATGGTATTGTCTTAGTGGTCTCTTTCAAAGAATAGGAAGTTCAATGGGAGTGTACAACTCACCTTCAGGGAAAATGCCCAACAAATTACCCACCTGAAAACCTAACATTTGTTCATGCATTGTGATATCCCAATTAATGGTGCATATGCTTTAGACACGTGGCATGCTTCTACAAATAATTTAGATGACAATGCTATGTATTGATATCACATGAGAGTCCAAGAAATGACTGTTAAAGGATGGAAGGCATAAACATGAGATATCACATGGTGTTGTCTTCTCAGTGCTTCTATCAAGGATAAAGTTGTGTACGTGCATAACACCACCTTACCAGACAATGGCCATCATAAAAGCCTCCACTTGTAAATAAATGAGACGTGCCTAAGTGAAACTCAACGTGTTCATGCATTACTTGGCATTCCTTAATTCTGCAGACATGCTTTGGACATGCATGTTTTCTTTAAATTATGTTGAAGTACAGCTGGAAGGTATTTTCTGGCTGGTGAATTATAAGGCAATGGATAGCGAGAAGTCATCCACCATTATATTTCTGATGTTGTTTGAGATCGATTATACATATTCCTTTTATTTCAAGCGGATTCACTGTAGAAGATAAGATAGTATATTTTTAACTAATATAGCATGTTACGATGATTCTTGAGAAAGTCCTCCAAGGCAACACCATATGACCTTGTCTCCATGTTGGTCCCATGACTTTAATCTCATAGCCCGCTTGTGTTCTTCCACCTCAATCATTCATGTAGCCAACAGTTTCTTACAATCCTTTCATCTATATATTCATAGCTGAAAACATTTAGGGAAACAACTAAAATCATTGGTATTCTAAAGTGTTTTGAAGTTCAAAAACTTGAATCTTATTTACAAGTCTTTTGACATTCTCTTCCCAAATCTTAGCACATACAACAATGGGTTTTCGTTTACCTGGTATCAGAAAGGCATCATTTGCTGCAAATCAAGCATCTTCAAAAGTTGCACATGTGCCAAAGGGCTACCTTGCAGTCTATGTTGGAGAGAAAATGAAGCGGTTTGTTATCCCCGTATCATATTTGAACCAACATTCTTTTCGAGATTTGTTGAATCAAGCTGAAGAAGAATTCGGTTATGATCATCCAATGGGTGGACTCACAATACCATGCACAGAGGATGAGTTCCTAAATGTCACCTCTAACTCAAATGACCTGTAAATCAAGCTAATGGTGACACAGATAGAGTAGATGAGACTAATTTTTACAGAAGGATTTTTTTCTATCATGAGGATTTTGTATTTTGTTTTATTGTATCATTCTAATGGAAGTTGAAACTTCTTTCCTGATTGAGAATGCAATGCAAGACATTCGTTTAAACACTTTCTGGTTTTGCCAAATCTCAAATTATTTAATATATACAACAGTATCATTATCAAATTTAAGTTGACATATATTAGTGGCTATCAACTTAAATCTGGGTGCTGTAATTTGGTTAGAGATATTGACCAACCTTGATGATGGATGCTAAGTTGTATTATATCTCAGTACACCTTATTGAGCCGAAACCCACAACACATTTTTCCTGAAACAGTTTTAGCCGCTTGTTCGTAGATTTTCTAAAATATGTGGCTCAATCAATACCAGATTTCTGCAACTAATGGTAATTATATATCTTCGGTTAATTTAATATTCCCTCCCGTTTTATCATCAGTGCAAAATCATTATCATTTTTCAATGGCCACGATTCCATTTTTCTAAACAAGCAGCGCCATCATATATATGGAGAATTGGTTGTTCCTTGAGCAGAAAGCATGGATTGCTGCTAGCTACTATGGTATTGTCCCAAAATTCAGTGAAAATGGAACAAGAAATTGAGAATTTTGGTTGACAAGAAATAAGAACTCGGATCCACACAGTTTTAATGAACATTAAATTGTTATAATATCCATGGCCAATTATTACCCCTTTCCAATTTATTTCAGTTCATTGAATTTAAATTTAGAATTTTAATCTCTGACATCCAAGTCCAGCTATATTAATATTTTGGGATGATATAAATATTAATCAAAATTTTTTCAGACCTAGATGCATGGCTATATATATTGTTTTGCTTAGGAAACTTTTTCTTTATTCGGATTGTCAGGTCATAATTTTATTTTATCTAAAAGACATAAATTATAGAAAAGCATTGGTTCTTTGACATCTACAAATATAGGGTCACACTTACAGGGTTATAGTTAATATGCCATCAATGGTATAAAAGAGAGCTTTTGTTTCAGCAGCTGGGCAGCGATCGAGGGAAAAAGTAAAATTGTTATTTTGCACCTGCCTTGGCTGGGAAGCTACCTTTTGTGTTTGAGACCTTGGCACCTCAAAATTTTAATTTCATATGCATGTTTATTAGTAAAGTATTTTTTGACTTTGTCCCAAATAAATTTATCTTTCTCTTTGGTCCTGGGAAAAATACTTTTGCTCTACCCTTGCTAGGAATCAGATGTTCTATTCCTTCTTTGAAATTTATCAGATCATAGTCTGATTTTTGTCACAGGAAATCAAACATGCTATTAAAGGGAAAACAAAAAATGCATCTAATAACTGAAAATGAAGAGGAATGTCTCCTCTAATCTATGTCAGACTCCTAAAGTGTGAGATTTATTGTCCATTCAAGGAAGAAGATATATGTTGGAAAACATCTTCACTGCAAGGAATTGTGAGACCCCCCATTGGATGATCATATCCAAACTCTTCCTCAGCTTGACTCAAAAGGTCTTGGAATGAAGGTTGGTTCAAGTATGATACAGGGATAACAAACTGCTTCATTTTCTCTCCGACATAGACTGCAAGATAGCCCTTGGGCGCATCCAACACTTTTGAAGATGCTTGATTTGCTACAAATAATGCCTTTCTGATACCAGGTAAACGAAAACCCATTGCTGTATTGGTTGTGTTAGAGACTTGAGAACAGAATGGTTTAAGAAAAGTATTGAAAATAAGGATTTGAATTTAGAATCCTATAGGATGTAAAAGGTTTGTTGGTCCTAAATGCTCGCGGCCTTGAATATATTTATAGATAAAAGGATATGCAAAAACAATTAATTGGTTACTTGAATTATTGGTGAAGAAGGGATATGAGATAAGAGTCATGGGAGCAAATGAGAGACAAGGCATATGGTGTTGTCTTAGAGGACTTTCTTAAGAACATGTTATTGTAGATAATAAAACAAGTCCCCCCCGCCTTCTGGATCTTTGAAAAAGAAAGTCTAATTGAATGTTATTGAAATTTATTCTCGGTAGTGGGGGCCAGAAGCTTGATTTATGTAAATTTCATTGTGTTGATTAGATTTTGAGCCACATCATGTTAGTCCCATATGTTAAATGTTGTTTGAATATTATAGGAGAAAAAGGAATTGTCATTATTATGTATGTAAATCTAAATCTAAGGCAGCACCAGAAATTCTGAAAAGAAGCCTATGCAGGATTAGAACATAGCCACATTAATTTAAATGCCGTTGCGCTGACAGGGCTCCCACAGCAGTGGAGAAACAAAATAAGTACAAAAAACCACTGTGATATTTACATTTGAACTAAGATATCAGTCCACATACCATACTGAGAAAATAAAGATTTATTTGGACTCATGAGTGTTTTCTTCTGAAACAATACATCAGAATGTGATAGAAATACTATTGTTGTCATAGAGAATTATTTGCATATTCTCATACATTCAAGAGGGTTGCAGCACAAATCGGTAAAACAAATCCCTGAACCCATACCCCATCTGTATATAAACCAAGTCCATGAAAAAACCTTTATGCGGTCTATATTTCCTGGTGTCTTCATGATTTCGAAAGCAAAAAATGCAACTCAATGCCTGACTCGAAAAACAAAGTCATGATTTTCATGTAGGTTATATTAGAACCATTTGGTTACTTGAACAATTGGTGCAGGACTATTGGAGAAGTAATGGAACCAACTTGGAGACAAGAGCATATGGCCTCTTCTTGAGGACTTTAAAGCTCTGAAACAGTGGAGATAAGAAGAGAAACAACATTGATTATATCATGTGGCATTATGAACCACACTTATATGTACGTCAAATTTGATGGGGTTATTTTATGGTACTTGTCTGAGAGGATATTTTATGATAGTTATTTTTTATAAGATTATTACACAAACATACTCCACAATGATGAGATATTGTCCGTTTTGGTCATTACCCAAAAGGCCTCTCAATCATTGAAGTATGTTTGTATTATATAAGTTGTTATTTGTTGTATTATTTTATCGATGTGGGACTTGTTTGAATCCCAACAATCCTCTCTGGTACCACTGATGGGGTTATTTTATGGTACTTGTCTGAGAGGATATTTTATGAGGGTTATTTTTATAATTATTACAAATAGACTCCACAATGATGAGATATTGTCCGCTTTGGGTCTTAGCCCTCACGGTTTTGCTTTTGGTCATCACCCAAAAGGTCTCTCAATCATTGAAGTATGTTTGTATTATATAAGTTGTTATTTGTTGTATTATTTTATCGATGTGGGACTTGTTTGAATCCCAACAAAATTCTAACCAACACAGCATGAAATTTCCATAAATGATGTTTCCGGCCCCCACCTCTCTGAGCAAGTGTCAACAAGATCAAATTATACATTCTTTTTTATAGATCCAGAAGGTGGGACTTGTATTATATATGATGACATGTTATGTTAATTCTTAAGAAATTCCTCAAAGACAACATCACTTGCCTTGTCTCTCATTTGGTCCCATGACTTGACTCCTATCACATATCCCTCCTTCACCAATAATTCAAGTAAGCAAATAATGCTTTATCACATATTCATTGACTGCTTCTCTAACAAAAGCTTTCAGTAATCTATATCCCTTTATCGGGTGAAGTAAAAGAACCGATCAGTTTCCTTAACTTGTCTTTTAAATAAAATGAAACTATGATCTTACAATGCACGAAGCTTGGATTTAAAAGTTTTTAAATCAAACAAATAAAAGTGTCCTTAAAGCAAAACAATTGGTGAAGTTGTATAGCATTTCTGACTGACTAATAGATATATCATAAATTATGGCCAAAAGATATTTATACAGATGGACTTACTAGTCAGATATCCATATTATTAATTTAGATCGAATAAACAGAAATGAAATATTATGCATGTAAACGATTATTCAAATAATCTAATTATCGATTATAATTGATTATTCTCAAACCATTAAACTATTTATTTTGAAATTCTATCATGTTTCAGTGAAAATGAAAAATCTTTATAGGTTTTATGTCAAATTGCCAGTAGGTAAATGATTCCGATCCGCACCGTACGTTGATCACAAGAGAAGACACACAAGGAGCTGAATTCAGATAGGACTTCAATTCATACAGCTCACTCATTGAGAAGCACTATAGATGCATGTCTGTCTCATAGCGTTTTTGATTGATATATTTCGATAAAAAAAAAGGTGTATTGTTTGGTAAAATGAATTTTTTTTTTTGAGTTATTATACAGCCTAGAAATCTTCAATCCCGTCCCAAGTTAATAAATTCAAGTTTCTCTTTGGCCCTAGCAAAATGCTATAAGTTTTTCCAGATTTGTGAAGCATGCATGTGGAATTCATGATGACAATCAAGTCTTTTTTTCTGATTTTAGCAACAAACTTCCTATTAGTCACTACGGCTTTAATTGCAGAGAGAATTGAACAATGTATAAATGATAAAAGAAATACTTAGCAATTGAATTCATTGTCATTACTCAAAATTGATATGTAATATTTACAAGTTGAGAAGATTCCCATTGTATAAAATGTCTCTACTAGTCTATGTCAGTCTCCCACAGTGTGAGATCTATGGGAATCACAATTAAGAAGTTATACGTTGGAAGACATCTTCACTGCATGGAATTGAGAGTCCACCCATAGGATGATCATATCCAAACTCTTCCTCGGCTTGACTCAACAGGTCTTGGAATGAAGGTTGGTTCAAGTATGATATGGGAATCAGAAACCGCTTTTGTTTCTCTCCAACATACACTGCAAGGTAGCCCTTTGGGACTTCTACAGATCTTGAAGCTGCTTGGCTAGCTGTGAATGATGCCCGTCGAATAGCAGGTAAACGAAAACCCATTTTTTTTGTGTTTGATTGAAGAACAATCTCAAATTTTCAAAGAAATCTAAGTTTTGTTGATAGAGGATTGCAGTGGCATGTGTTGTTTGTGAAGGCAAGGGATAGTGTATATATATAGTTTCTAAGATTCTGCTTAAACCGAATTCCCAGAGAAAATGACTGTTAAAGGATGAAGGGCATACACATGAGATATCACATGGTGTTGTATTCGGTGTCTCTATCAAGGATAAAGTTGCATAGATGTGTCTAACCCCACCTTATCAAACAATAGCCAACATAAAGCCTCCACTTGTAACCAAATGAGACGTGCCTAAGTGAAACCTGAGTCTTCTTCATGCATTAATTGGTATTCCATGATTTTGTAAACATGCTTTGGACATGTTTTATTCACCTTATGTTGAAGTACAGCTGGAAGGTAACTTCTGGCAAATGAATTATAAGGCAACGGATAGAGAGAGATCATAGATCATTTTATTTCTGATGTTTAAGTTTACACACCTATTTTATTTCAAGAGGATTCATTCGAGAAAGTCCTCCAAGGCAACACCATATGCCCTTGTCTCCCTGTTGGTCCCATGACTCTGGTGTCATATCCCTCCAGCTTCAATCATTCATCTATTAAATAATTTCTTAAAAATTCATTCATTTATAAATATTCAAGGCTGCAAGCATTGAGAACAACAAAAATCATTCACATTATAGAGCATTAGAAGATCAAAAACTTGCATCTTATTTACAAGTTGGTCTTTTTTGGCATTCTTTTCCCAAGTCTCAACACATACAACAATGGGTTTTCGTTTACCTGGAATCAGAAAGGCATTATTTGCAGTAAATCAAGCATCTTCAAAAGCAGTGGATGCGCCAAAGGGCTATCTTGCTGTTTACGTTGGGGACAAAATGAAGCGGTTTGTTATCCCTGTATCATACTTGAATCAACCTTTATTCCAAGACCTTTTTAGTCAAGCTGAGGAAGAGTTTGGATTTGATCATCCAACGGGGGGCCTCACAATTCCTTGTAGTGAAGATATCTTCCAATGTATAACTTCTTCCTTGAATGGACAATAAATCTCACACTTTAGGAGTCTGACATAGATTAGTGGAGATATTTTGTACAATAGGTGTCTTCTCAACTTGTATAGATCTCCCTTTTTCCTAGAAAGAGGGAAAAAAAAAAGACCATTAGAATGTAAAAAACAGTGTATATCATATTTTTTGTTTAATGACTAATAACGACAGTGAATTCAACTACTCAAGCAGCTCCTATGTGTTTTCAGTTATTAGATATGCAATGTTCTCTTCTCCCTATGAGCAACTTTGAATTTCTGTGACAAATCCAGACTTCAATCTGAGATAAACTTCAAAGAAGAAATAGAACACATGTACAGGAGAACGATAAATTTATTTGGGACAAAGTCAGAATATGCTTTACTAATAAATAAATAAATATATATATATATATATATATATATATATATATATATGAAATTAAAACTTGAGACGGCAAGGCCTCAAACACATGTACTGGAGGTAGCTTCCCAGCCAAGGCAGGTGCAAAATAACAATTTTACTTTTTTCCTTGAACGCTGGCCTACTGCTGAACCAAAAGCTCTCTCTTGTACCATTGATGTATGGTATGGCTTGTTAACTATAACTCTAACCCTAACCCTATATCTTCAGAAGTCAAAGAACATATGCTTTTCTATAATTTCTGTCTTTAAGATAAAATGAAACAATGACCCTACAATCCCAATAAAGAAAAGAAAGTTACCTTAAAGAAAAAACAATAGATCAAGCCATCTAGGTATGTAACAATTATGACTGACTAAAATTTATATCATCCCAAAATATATATAATAAAGCTAGCTGGACTATTGGATGCCAGATATCAAAATTCTCAATTTAAATTTAATGAACTGAAATAAATTGGAAATGAGAAATAATTTGTCATTGATATTATAACAACTCTTTAATGTTCATTAAAACCGTGTGGTTCCAAGTTCTTATTTTCTGTCCACCAAAATTTTCAGTTTTTTGTTCCATTGTCATAGTGAATTATGGAGCTATACCATAGTAACTTGCCATAATCCATGTTTTTCTTCCCAGTGAACAAATAATACTTCATATGATGGTGCTGCTTGTTTACAAAAATGGAAGAGTCGATGGCCATCAGAAAATGATAATGATTTTACACTGATGATCAATTGCTAAGTGTTTTTGTTGAACTGGCACACGGACAAAGGGAGCCACTGAAGAACTAAAAAGCAAACCATACCGAGAACAAACTGATTGGGCAGTTACAAGACTATGAAGAAAAATAGGAAGTAGCTCCATGGATGCAACAAATGTTGGTTTTTGACAAATAGCAATACCTTATCAGCACGATGACGACGAGTATGTGTATTCACCGCCATTAAGCTTCTCTTTCTCAGTTCAGCTTGTTTTTCTTTTACCGCAACAGTGAAGATGATGGTGGAGCTCTGGTGGACGTGCTTTCTCTGACACTCTTTCTTAAATCTGAGACCAACAAGTTGAACGGAGAGAGAGAAGCTTAATGGCAGTGGACTACACATGCTGTCCAAACCGAGCTCTTCGGATCGTAAGCACGCTGAGAAGATATTACATGTTGTCAAAAACCTCTCTAAAAGACGCACCAATATTTTCTCTAACACGTGCATCACCAATTAATCTAATCAGTGTAAAAATCTTTACAAGTATTTCAATAATATTTTTGACAAAGATTCATTTTCTTTCATCTTTATCGTTTCAAACTCTATCCTTTGATTTAACACTTACTCACAAAACTAGAAAGAATATAAAGCTGAATAAACGAGAGAAGAGATGAGAGAAAATGCAACCTCATTCTTATCTTCATTTTTGAAAAATATCCCATATAAATACAAGGGAAGGAGAAGAAAGAGAAGGTGCATGGTCTGCTAACAAAAAGGCAAAAGATAAAAAGCAAAACAGAAAAGATTCGATACAATGATGCTAAGGCGTCATTATGACCGATCCCCGTGGACTGAGTTGAATTTTTAGCTTTCAAAATCATGAAGATACCAAGCATTAAAAGCTTGTATATAAGGCTTTACTATTCTGATACTCTATGATGGACACCAAAATTATGCTCTACATGGACCTATAAGGAGTAGAAAATTGTTCAAATTTCGCTATCTGATTTGGCATGCTGTTGTATGGTGCCTGTAGTTGATGAGGAATAAAGACTTATCATGAACTTGGTTAGGTTTATATGCATAGGGGGTATGGGTTCAGGGATTTGTTTTTCCAACTTGCGCTGCAATCCTCTTCAACAGGTATGGCAAAAAAAATCCTTTGAATATATATGTGGTTAAATACTGTTGTACATAATAACAAAAATCATTTTGAGTAATTCTTTGAATATAGACTATTGGAGATAATGAGCAATTATTAAGAGATATTTTTTTAAAGAAATTATCAAAAGAAAAATTCTAGCTTTTATTAATAATTTTTGTGTAACTTTTAAAATGTTAAAATTATTAACAATAATATGTACCCCTTTATATATAAGCATAAATACTAGGGTAAATGAGTAAATGAAGTTTTCCATGCCTCACTACTAAATAAAAGGAAAATTGCAATCAGCTCCCCTAATATTTGTGTAAATGATACATATGTCTTTTCTAAATTTAAAAATCATTTGTTTCGCTTAGAATAACGTCATTAGTTAAAATAAGAAAAAGAGAAGAATAAAAAGAAAAAAAAAGGTCAATTCATATTTTGTTAATTATATAAGCATTTCTAAATCACCTACAATATTTTGTCTTCTTTATGAAAAAATTGATTTTTCTTCAATTTTGAAAATAATAATTTATTAGCTCGTTCTTTAAAATTGTTCCTTAAATTTGGTATACTTTTTTTAAATCAAAACATGCATGATATTTAAGACATAATTTGAATGTTAAAATTGGATAAGAGATCAAATTTTATTTAATTATTGACACTTATATTAATAATTTGTTCTCTTACTGCACAAATGAGGTTATTTTTTTATAAGGGGTTGTACGTGTCACTTAGCTAAATAAATAAGGAAGGCTAATATGTTCACTTAACAACTAAAAGAGGGGTGTGTCATTTAAAAAGACCTTGGGAGAAAGATCGGTGCAAATTTTCCTTAAATAAAAAAGTACTAATATTTTAGCAAAGTACAATGTACAAGTTAATGTTTAGGACATATAACTAAAATTTAAAATAAATTATGTATATAAATAAATATCATGTCTGAATAAATAAATTATATTCAAATTTTAAATAAATAGATACTTTTAAATATGTATATCATATTTTAGATTTATTGTAAATAATTTATATAATGATGTAATATTATTTTAATTTATTGATAATTTATTTTAATAATATTAAATTTTAATTAATAAATAATTATGATAAATAAAAAAATTAAATTAGAGATGAAGTTAAAAGAATTTCAAAAACCCTTTTATTTAAGAAAAAACTCCTAAAAACGTTGTCGCATAAAACAGTCGTTCATGTGTTATATATAAAAGTTTATTAAAAATAATAAGATGAGAGAGAGAATAATTGTGTAAGAAATGAGAAGTTTTAAATTGTTTTCTTCTATAAGAAGTTTTCATTTATAGCATATACATAAATAAACCTAAAAATCACCTAACCTATTATACGTTATCTATTATTTTAACTTTTTGAACAGAGACTTTCATTTGAACTTGTATTTTATTTTTATGAGAAAAACAAAACTATGCACGGTTATAATAAAATAGTTTTATACCGTGATCCAATCACTTTTCATGTGTGCCTATCACATACCTACACCCCAATGCCATCCGTACACTTGAACGTGCGAGAATATGTTGTAATTCCAATGATTGACAAAGTATTTTTTGTTGGAAATATTTTGTGAAAAATATAATTTTTTTTTGGATTTTATAAAGAAATTGAAATTAAAATTAAAGAGATAAAATTATCATTAAAATTATAATAAAAATTTATAGAATATGATGTCTATGTATAAGTTTCCAATCAATTTAAATTTCTAACAAATCTCATGTACTAACAACTACACTAGTTGAGATTATAATTGAATATAAAATATAAAAGATAAAACTATAACAATAACAAATATTCTATCTAAAATTTATACAAAATTTAAAATTTAAATAAAGGAAAATTTCATAAATCTAAGAATTTTATCACATGCATTTTTCTGTGTCAAGTCAGTCATATCTCTGAGATTTTGGAACATATGAAATGCAGCTTCAACATTAATTCTCTGCATTCTTTGCATATATATTCTAGTTATATTATAGCCTTCAGCAAGGTGGTTCGGCTCTTATTAATTTGCTTGTAATCCTGCATAGGCTTCTTTCCGGCTCTTCTTGTCTTGCCTTACTGCCTTAGGCTTATCTCAATGAATTTCATTTAGGCTATCTTAAAAAAATTAAAAATTCTGCATATTAGTTGGATTTACTGCCACAGTAAAAGATATACTATAGTGATGGTTCTGTAGAAAAACTAAGAGAGACGAGTAATACTAGTATTTGGTGAACGTAGCAATTCACTGTTCTTTTTATTGAATAAGAGATGGCCTTTAAATAGCCATTGTACAACGTACCGAATTAACAAGAAGATAATAAAATATTTTATCAAAACAAATCTTATCAAAAACTATCTTATCTAAACTGAAATAAATAAAACAGATAAACTAACTCGGATATCTCTAAAATTTAAGATTATCTAACAAAACTCCCCCATAAGCTTAATTTTTTTTTTCATTTCGATGCCTCTTCCACCAGAGCGCGATACTCCTCCGCGTACCATGGCCCCGCGAGCCACACGACGTCCAGCACCCCCAACGCCGCGGTGGCCGATGCCTCTTTTGGGACACAAAAGTACTCGTTGTTCTTTGATCCACCTCTAAACCCAGAAAATACTTCATGATGCCCAAATCGGTCATCTCAAACTCCCTCTTCATCACTTCTTTAAACTCCTCAACTAACTCAGCTTTGCTTCCCATCTCACTCTTCTCAATTGATCCGATCTCCTCATCCATTTCTTTCTTCCATCTCTCATCAAGTACCTCCTCTTCAAATTTTATGTCTTCTGTTCCTGTCAATAGACATACTACATGTAACTCGTCAGTGGAGTTGTAGATGTCTTGCTCCTTTGCTTTGTACTCAGACGAGCTCGGAAAACTTGTTCTTGTATGCCCAACACCACGAAGTCCGTGCACCAACTCCTTCCTTGATAGCTCGGCCAAACCTCCAAAATTTAAATGCCCAAAATGAGAATGTCTCATCATTGCTTCATCCTTCACATCCAGCTTTAAGCATTTATTTTGAATGATGTTCAGCTCCAGTTTATACATCCGATTCTTTTTCATCTCCACTCGGGCTATTAAATGATCATGCTTGTCCTTCAAATAAAGCACTCGATCCTTCATCAGAACCGAGTTGCCTTTCTCCATCATCTGCCCCATGCTTAAGATGTTGCTCTTAAGTTCGGGAACGTAGTAGACATTCCTTATTTCTCCAACTCGTCCATCCTTCTGCATAAACTTGATGGTTCCACGCCCTTTAACCGCCACCTTGGAATCATCCCCAAATGACACGAATCCAGCCTTCACCTTGATGAATTCGTTGAAGAAACTCTCTTCTCCACACATATGATTGCTCGCTCCAGTGTCCAAATACCAGACTGAGTTGTTTAAGCAACTCGAATCAAGCTCGGCTTCTGACTTCTCATCTGAGCTTGGAAGCTCAACTACTGATCTTTCCACGCAACTCAAGTTTAGCTGAACCTCGGAGGCACAACTCGGACGTAGCTTGGTCTCCGAGCTCTGCGTCATCATCAAAATTCTTGCTTCCTCGTCCTCTTCTTCTGTGAGAAGATTCTTCTCTTTCTCTTCACTTCGGCTTTTAGCTCGGCAATACTTTGCTATGTGACCGTATTTGCCACAGTTGTAGCAATTTGCCGATCTGCATTCCTTTGCGTAGTGGCCGAGTTTGCCACACTTATAACATTCCACCTCCGACCTTGGCTGACTTCCTTGGCTACGATCACCTCGTCCTTGTCCTCCTTCATGATCACCTCGTCCTCTACCTCGTCCTTGATCACCTCGTCCTTTGCCTCGTCCTTGATCACCTCGTCCTTGTCCACTTGATCTTCGGCCCTGGGTGTTCCGAGTTTCATTCAAATCAAGTTGCGCCTGTAATGCTTGATCAAGAGTACTCTTCATCTTCCTCCTCCTTTGTTCGTGGGCTTCGAGTGACTCAGCGAGCTCTTCCACTAAGAGAACTGACAAATCCTTTGACTCTTCAATTACGCATGAAATACTCTCGAAATCATCTGTTAATGATCTCAAGATGTTCTCCACAATTCTACTTGCTGGCATTGGCTCCCCATTCCTTCCGAGTTGGTTAGCCAACTTCTCCACCCGAGTTATGTACTCGGATACTTGTTCCTTATCCTCCATCTTCAAACACTCAAACTCTCCTCGGAGAGTTTGAAGTCGGATCTGTCTGACACGGTGGTTACCTCTGTGCGCAACCTCCAAGATCTTCCATGCTTCCTTTGAAGATGCAGCGTTTGCAATCTTCTCGAAGCCTGACTCATCCACGGCATTGTACAAAAAATACAAAGCCGATTTTTCCTTCACTCGTGTCTTTTCCAATGCGACAATCTGAGCCACAGATTGGTCTTCGTCCTCCTCGGGTTCTTGAAACCCCTTCTCCACTATATCCCATAGACTTTGGGAACCCAACAGGGTCTTCATCTGTAAACACCAATTATCATAATTGGTTTTCTTTGACAGTTGTGGTACGGTCATTCCATTAACAACCTTCGCCATTACTCTCTCTTTCTTCTTTCTTCCCCTTCACAGGCGCACACTGTTTTCCTCTCACACTCGGCACTCAGAGCATAAAGCTCTGATACCAATTTGTAGAAAAACTAAGAGAGACGAGTAATACTAGTATTTGGTGAACGTAGCAACTCACTGTTCTTTTTATTGAATAAGAGATGGCCTTTAAATAGTCATTGTACAACGTACCGAATTAACAAGAAGATAATAAAATATCTTATCAAAACAAATCTTATCAAAAACTATCTTATCTAAACTGAAACAAATAAAACAGATAAACTAACTCGGATATCTCTAAAATTTAAGATTATCTAACAGGTTCTACACTGTTTGAATGAATTCCAACACTTAACTATACGGAGATATTTCTTTTCTTTCCAGAAGGAAAACCAAGAGTATATCATGTTAATATATATATTCATTGTTCTAATTCATTCAAGGTCTTGGTAAGATAATTATATAGACCAAGGACTAGATAACTATGAACTATCATACAGCTGTTATGAACCCCAAATTAACCATCGTTATACAAGACCCAGATTCAAACTTCAAAGTCAAACAGATATACCCAGATCTTTTATTTTCTTTTTGGAATGAACACTGATTAATAGAATAAAGTAATGTATACTTAACGTTGACTGCTTCTTAATTGCTTCACTTTCTCTCAAACAGAGACTGCTGAGATAGTCCTATGGCATGTCCACAGCTTTTGACTATGCATGGTTTGCTTCAAATGATGCATTTTAGTTATATGTGTTGAAACTTGAGAATGTTCGTTCCAAAAGATGGACATGTAAATAAGATGTAAGTTTCTGAACTCGGAATACTTCAGGATGTCGGTGATTTGACTTGAACCTAAGAGGTTACAGCTATGAAGAGAGAGAGAGCGAGAGAGGGAGAGAGAGATAAAAGGTTATGCGAGAAACCGTTTGGCCACTTGAAAAAAATGGATGGGGGCTACAATAGGAGTCATGGGAGACATCAGACAAGGGAATGTGGAGTTGTGCTATAGGACTTTATAGCTCCAAAACAGTGAAGATATGATGTGTTCCAACATTAAATGCATGATCGTGACATGATGCATTACAAACCACATTTTAATTTACGTCAAATTCTTAACAACCGAGAATGACATTTAAATAAATGATGTTTCCCACCCCCACCACTCTAAGAAGGGGTCACCAATATCCCATCAGACTTTCTTTATCATAGATGGATAAGGTAGGCCTGGTATTGTTATCTACAATAATATTATATTACGTTGATTCTTAAGAAAGCCCTCAGAGACAGCACCATATGCCTTGTCTCTCATTTGGTCCCATGACTCCTATCTCATATCCCTACTTCACCAATTATTAAAGTAACCAATTAATGGTTTTTTTGCATATCCATTTATCTATATATATTCATGGCCGCAAGCATTTAGGACCAACACAAACCATTCACACCCAACAGCATTCGAAATTCAAAACCTTATTTTCAAGACTTTTCTTGAAGCATTCCTTTCTCAAGTTTCCAACACAATCAATACAACAATGGGTTTTCGTTTACCTATCATAAGAAAGACATTATTTGCAGCAACACAAGCATCTTCAAAAGCATTGGATGCGCCAAAGGGCTATCTTGCAGTATACGTGGGAGAGAAAATGAAGCGGTTTGTGATCCCTGTATCATACTTGAACCAACCTTCATTCCAAGACTTGTTAAGTCAAGCTGAGGAAGAGTTTGGATATGATCATCCCATGGGTGGCCTCACAATTCCTTGCAGTGAAGATGTCTTCCAACGCATAACTTCTTGCTTGAATTGTCAATAAATCTTGAACTTTAGGTGACGACTGACATAGATTAGTGGTGACATTTTATACAATAGGCATTTTTGAAACTTGTAAAGATCTCATTCTCTTGAAAAAGAGAGAAAAGAAACAGAATGACAAAATCACAGTGTATCATATACTTTTTTTGTGAAGACGAAAAATACAACTACTCAAGTTTTCTGTTTATTAGTTACAATGTTCACTTATCCAGTTCTCCATGTAAGAGCCAGGTTGTTTTACTAATAAATTACGTTAGTAATATATATATGGTATGGAATGGGTTATTAACTATAACCCTACATCTGCAGAAGTCAAAGAACCAATGTTTTCTTATAAATTCTGTATTTTAGATAAAATGAAACTTTGACCATATAAACCAAATACAGAAAAAGTTGTCTGGAAGTAGTTCGGTACCATTTGACTGAAATATTCATATCATCCCAAAATATTAATACAGCTGAACTTGGAATTCAGAAATCCAAAATCTGAATTTAAATTAAATGAACAGAAATAAATTGGACATAGAGAAAATATTAGCCATCAATATCAGAACAACTGTATACTGTTCATTGAAGCTTATTGGATCAATGTTCTTATTTTCTGTGCTCCAAAAGTTTGAACATATTCCATAGCTGTTGTGAATTTTGGGGCAATACCATAGCGGCAAACCATGCTTTTCTGCACAAGGAACAGCTAATACTCCGTGTGAACCTTGTAGAATTAAAAAATCTGATAGAGGAGAAGGTGAATTTCTCTATTTTATTTTTCACTGTATAATTAAACAATACAATGATATATATATAGACCGATATTTGTCCTTCAGAAGCTCAAAAGCTTAAAATTCTATTAACAGCCTACAATCAAAACCCATTATTGCTAATAACTATTGACTCTTGACCTTTTATTTGAATCAAATAAGAAACTGCTAAATTAAAACCATTAAAAACTGATATTTAAGTTTATTTCAACAAACCTGCTGCTTGTTTAGAAAAATTCAAGAATAAATGACCCTTGATAAATGATAATGAGTTTGCAGTGAATATAGAACGGAGGAGTGCTAAATTAACTGATGAAATATAATTTCTACGTGTTTCTGAGAGCAAGAATTAATGAGCCGCTTATTATTGAAAAATCTATCAAAACGTGTCTAAAGGAGATATATTGAAATAGAATAGAGTGCAGCAATAACATCCATTATCAAGGTTGGTCAATATCTCCTACAAAATTCCTGCTTTTAATCCCTAATATATTGGTAGTCAGATATATGTTGACTTAAAATTGATAATGATACTGTTGTATCTATTAAAATTTACTGAGATTTTCCAAAAACAAAGTGTTCAAATAATGTCTGGTGTTGCAATCTCATTCAGGTAACAATTTCCTATTACCAATAGCACTATACAAGGAAACAAAGTGCAAAAATCCTCACATTAAAAGAAAATTCCTTCTGTACAAATTTGCCTCATCTAATCTATCTGTGTCTCCATTAGCATGATTTAAAGGTCATTCAAGTAAGAGGTCACATTTAAGAACTCCAGCTCTTTGCATGGTATTGTAAGACCACCCATTGGATGGTCATACCCGAATTCTTCCTCAACTTGATTCAACAAATCTTGAAAGCATGGTTGGTTCAAGTATGATATGGGGATAACAAACCGCTTCATTTTCTCTCCAACATAGACTGCAAGGTACCCCTTTGGCACATCGACAGCTGTTGAAGATACTTGGTTTGCAGCAAATGATGCCTTTCTGAAACCAGGTAAACGAAAACCCATTGTTTTATGTTCTGAGATTTGGGAAGAGAATTTTAAAGAAGACTCAATAAGATGCAAGTTTTTGAACTTGTAATGCTTTAGAATCTGAATGATTTTGTTGTCCTCGATGCTTGCAGCCTTAAAAATTTATAGATGAACGAAGTTGTAAGAAGTTCTTGAATAGATGAATGATTGAGGTGACAGGGCTATGATACAAGAGTCATGGGACCAACAGGAAGACAAGGGCATATGGTGTTGCCTTGGAGTACTTTCTCGAGTAAATCCTCTTGAAATAAAATAAGTGTGAAATCTTGAACACTTATGATCTCTCGCTATCTGTTGCCTTATCATTCATCTGCCAGATTTTACCTCCCAGCTGTACTTCAACATAACGTGATGAAAACATGTCCAAAGCATGTTTACAAAATTATGGAATACCAATTAATGCATGAAGAAAACTCAGGTTTAACTTAGGCACGTCTCATTTGGTTACAAGAGGAGGCTTTATGTTGGCCATTGCTTGATAAGGTGGGGTTACACACGTCTGCATAACTTAATCCTTGACAGAGGTACCAAAGACAACACCATGTGATATCTCATGTGTATGCCCTCCATCCTTTAATTAACAGTCATTTTCTTTGGGGTTTGGGTTTCTACAGAATCTTAAAAACTATAAATACACTATCCTTTGTCTTCACAAACAACACATGTCATTGCAATCCCAAGGCTTCAACATTTAGATTCATTCTTTGAAAATTTGAGATAGTTCTTCCTTCAAACAAGAACAAAAAATGGGTTTCCTTTTTCCTGCTATTCGACGGGCATCATTCACAGCTAGCCAAGCAGCTTCAAAATCTGCAGAAGTCCCAAAGGGCTATGTTGCAGTGTATGTTGGAGAGAAGCAGAAGCGGTTTGTGATTTCCATATCATACTTGAACCAACCTTCTTTCCAAGACTTGTTGAGTCAAGCTGAGGAAGAGTTTGGATATGATCATCCCATGGGTGGCCTCACAATTCCTTGCACTGAAGATTTTTTCCAATGTGTAATTTCTCGGTTGAATGGACAATAAATCTCACACTGCGGGATACTTACATAGATTAGTAGAGACATTGTATACAACAGGAATTTTGTCAACTTGTAAAGATTACCATTTTTTGAGTAATGAAAATGAATTCAATAGCAAGTATTTCTGTTTATCAATTACAATGTTCACTTCTCTGTTCTCTCTGCGAATAGAACCACCTCTGAACCGTGGACACTATTTGCAGGTTGCTTTCTTGAAAAAACAAAAGAGACTTCATTGTTATCATGAATTCCACTTCTTCACAGACCAGGAAGGCTAATAGTATTTTGCTAGGGCCAAAAGAAAACTTGAATTTATTAATTTGGGACTGGATTGAATGATTTATAAACAAAGCTAGTTTTGTACCAGATCTCAATGCTCAGAAGAAGTTCTCTGTTAAGGACAATTTTATTTGACAATAAAATCATTAGCTCCATCATGTACACCCGAAATTGGGAGGGAAGAAATATGGTGTTAAGCGATGGAATGGAATAGATCATAACCCATCCTCTTCCATTATGTTCCATTCTTACTTTTACAAACCAAACAATGGATTAGCTTCTCTTCCCACTCCACTCCTTTCCATTCCATCATTTACCATCAATCCAAACATAGGATCAAAGACAAGATTCACAAGATAAATTTGTTTGGGACAAGAAAAACATATTTTATTAATAAATACATATAACAATTAAAATTTTGAACAGCCAAGGCCCTAAACAAATGAGGTAATCCGGTAACCAAAGCTTTCTCTTATACCATGCATTCACCAATGGTAGGGCTCATGATCAACAACCATATATCTGGAGAACTCAAAGTACCAATGTCTTTTCATAACTCTGTCTTGTAGATAACATGAAACTATGACCTTGCAATGCAAGAAGCGTAGGTTTAAAATTTTCAAACCAAATTAAGAAAGTGTCCTTAAAGCAAAACAGTAAGTCAGATAACTGACTAATCTATATAAATTATTACGCAAAAATATCTATACAGCTGGACTTGTAAGTCAGATATCCAAATTCTCAATTTAAATTTATCCAGAGAAATTATTAGACTTTGAGAATTTTCTTGATATTTTGAATGTGAAATCTGCTATTTTTTTCTTTTCTGATATGAAATCTGGTTTTAGGTGAAAAGTAGATGATATGGAGTATGTTTCAGTTAATATACAGTTGGTAAAAGGGGGTAATACAACTAAGTCAACTATGTGTGCATTTTGAATTGAAAACCTTGTAGTTGAAGACTTCCAAGTCATTGTAACATGCTCGCATATGCAGAAAATCGTGAATGCACATTTGAATCCCCACTATACAAGTTGTCTTTCTCTATTTGCTCTCCTCTCTTCCTCCTTATCTGTTTTTATTTTTAGCAGAAATAAATTGGAAAGGGAGAAATAATTGGTCACGGATAATAGAACAACTATTTTCAATTAATTGAAACTGTGTGGACGGAAGCTCTTATCAATATCATCTATCCACCTAAATTTGCAAAATCTCCTGATAATAAAAGTAAGTGCCTTCTGTACAAATTTGCCTCGTCTAATCTACCTCAGTCCCTATTAGCATGATTTACAGTTCATTCAAGAGAGAGATGACATTGAGGAAATCATCCTCCTTGCATGGTATTGTTAGACCACCCGTTGGATGATCATATCCAAATTCTTCTTCTGCTTGACAAAGTAATTCTTGAAATGAAGGTTGGTTCAAGTATGATACTGGAATCATGAACCGCCTCATCTTATCTCCAATGTAGACTGCAAGATAACCTTTTGGAACTTCAATTCTCTTGGAGGATGCTTGTGATGTAGAAGAAGATCCCCGCCTAATAATACTTGGTATGCGAAAACCCATTGTTTTCTGTTGCTCCACACAACAAATAATATACTGATGACAAAGGACTTGAACTGAAAGAAATATTTGAATTCTGATACTTGAGAAATGTGATGACTTAATTGTGATGCTTGAGAACCCAAGAAATTGTGTATATATAGATCCTAGGGCCTTTGCAATGAAATCCCACAATGATGGGGTCTATTGAGGGACAAAAGAACGAAAGATCACATGGTATTGTCTTAGTGGTCTCTTTCAAAGAATAGGAAGTTCAATGGGAGTGTACAACTCACCTTCAGGGAAAATGCCCAACAAATTACCCACCTGAAAACCTAACATTTGTTCATGCATTGTGATATCCCAATTAATGGTGCATATGCTTTAGACACGTGGCATGCTTCTACAAATAATTTAGATGACAATGCTATGTATTGATATCACATGAGAGTCCAAGAAATGACTGTTAAAGGATGGAAGGCATAAACATGAGATATCACATGGTGTTGTCTTCTCAGTGCTTCTATCAAGGATAAAGTTGTGTACGTGCATAACACCACCTTACCAGACAATGGCCATCATAAAAGCCTCCACTTGTAAATAAATGAGACGTGCCTAAGTGAAACTCAACGTGTTCATGCATTACTTGGCATTCCTTAATTCTGCAGACATGCTTTGGACATGCATGTTTTCTTTAAATTATGTTGAAGTACAGCTGGAAGGTATTTTCTGGCTGGTGAATTATAAGGCAATGGATAGCGAGAAGTCATCCACCATTATATTTCTGATGTTGTTTGAGATCGATTATACATATTCCTTTTATTTCAAGCGGATTCACTGTAGAAGATAAGATAGTATATTTTTAACTAATATAGCATGTTACGATGATTCTTGAGAAAGTCCTCCAAGGCAACACCATATGACCTTGTCTCCATGTTGGTCCCATGACTTTAATCTCATAGCCCGCTTGTGTTCTTCCACCTCAATCATTCATGTAGCCAACAGTTTCTTACAATCCTTTCATCTATATATTCATAGCTGAAAACATTTAGGGAAACAACTAAAATCATTGGTATTCTAAAGTGTTTTGAAGTTCAAAAACTTGAATCTTATTTACAAGTATTTTGACATTCTCTTCCCAAATCTTAGCACATACAACAATGGGTTTTCGTTTACCTGGTATCAGAAAGGCATCATTTGCTGCAAATCAAGCATCTTCAAAAGTTGCACATGTGCCAAAGGGCTACCTTGCAGTCTATGTTGGAGAGAAAATGAAGCGGTTTGTTATCCCCGTATCATATTTGAACCAACATTCTTTTCGAGATTTGTTGAATCAAGCTGAAGAAGAATTCGGTTATGATCATCCAATGGGTGGACTCACAATACCATGCACAGAGGATGAGTTCCTAAATGTCACCTCTAACTCAAATGACCTGTAAATCAAGCTAATGGTGACACAGATAGAGTAGATGAGACTAATTTTTACAGAAGGATTTTTTTCTATCATGAGGATTTTGTATTTTGTTTTATTGTATCATTCTAATGGAAGTTGAAACTTCTTTCCTGATTGAGAATGCAATGCAAGACATTCGTTTAAACACTTTCTGGTTTTGCCAAATCTCAAATTATTTAATATATACAACAGTATCATTATCAAATTTAAGTTGACATATATTAGTGGCTATCAACTTAAATCTGGGTGCTGTAATTTGGTTAGAGTTATTGACCAACCTTGATGATGGATGCTAAGTTGTATTATATCTCAGTACACCTTATTGAGCCGAAACCCACAACACATTTTTCCTGAAACAGTTTTAGCCGCTTGTTCGTAGATTTTCTAAAATATGTGGCTCAATCAATACCAGATTTCTGCAACTAATGGTAATTATATATCTTCGGTTAATTTAATATTCCCTCCCGTTTTATCATCAGTGCAAAATCATTATCATTTTTCAATGGCCACGATTCCATTTTTCTAAACAAGCAGCGCCATCATATATATGGAGAATTGGTTGTTCCTTGAGCAGAAAGCATGGATTGCTGCTAGCTACTATGGTATTGTCCCAAAATTCAGTGAAAATGGAACAAGAAATTGAGAATTTTGGTTGACAAGAAATAAGAACTCGGATCCACACAGTTTTAATGAACATTAAAGAGTTGTTATAATATCCATGGCCAATTATTACCCCTTTCCAATTTATTTCAGTTCATTGAATTTAAATTTAGAATTTTAATCTCTGACATCCAAGTCCAGCTATATTAATATTTTGGGATGATATAAATATTAATCAAAATTTTTTCAGACCTAGATGGCTATATATATTGTTTTGCTTAGGAAACTTTTTCTTTATTCGGATTGTCAGGTCATAATTTTATTTTATCTAAAAGACATAAATTATAGAAAAGCATTGGTTCTTTGACATCTACAAATATAGGGTCACACTTACAGGGTTATAGTTAATATGCCATCAATGGTATAAAAGAGAGCTTTTGTTTCAGCAGCTGGGCAGCGATCGAGGGAAAAAGTAAAATTGTTATTTTGCACCTGCCTTGGCTGGGAAGCTACCTTTTGTGTTTGAGACCTTGGCACCTCAAAATTTTAATTTCATATGCATGTTTATTAGTAAAGTATTTTTTGACTTTGTCCCAAATAAATTTATCTTTCTCTTTGGTCCTGGGAAAAATACTTTTGCTCTACCCTTGCTAGGAATCAGATGTTCTATTCCTTCTTTGAAATTTATCAGATCATAGTCTGATTTTTGTCACAGGAAATCAAACATGCTATTAAAGGGAAAACAAAAAATGCATCTAATAACTGAAAATGAAGAGGAGCTGCTTGAGTAGTTGAATTCATTGTTAGTCATTACACAACAAATATATGATATATACTGTACATGTGTTTTTTCATTCTAATGGTCTTTCTTTTCCCTCTTTCTGTTGGAATATAAATTGATTTTGTATGTTGGGCTTAAAAGATAAAAGCCCAATATTAGCAAAGGCCCAAATAGAATTCTAGAAAATCCTATCTAAAAGATTCTAGAATGATGTACAAAATATCTATAGATGTTTATCCATAAGATGTTTCTAGATAAGTTTAGAAAAGTTTAGAATTGTAGGAATGTTTTAGAAAGTTCTAGAGAATGAATTATAGCCCTTAGATGAATGTTGTGGTGGCAAAATCCTAACCATTGGTTAAGGAGGTGCCACTAGTATAAATAGGGGATGGTTGTATCATTTGGTTGTAAGCCAAAAAGTTTAGAAGCATTAAATACAACAAGCCTTTCTTTCTCTCAAAATCTTCCAACCTCTCCCAATCTTAAACACTTCCTTCTAGCCTTTAAAGTTTCTTCCCAACAAAGTGGTATCAAGAGCCATAAGATCTTCAGAGAAATGGCAAATAATGGAGTTCCTTTTCAAGTCCCGATGCTCACCAAGAGCAACTATGACAATTGGAGCTTAAGGATGGTAGCTCTCCTTGGTGCACATGATGTCTGGGAGGTGGTCGAGAAGGGCCACACCGAACCAGAGAATGTAGAGAGTCTTTCTCAAGCTCAAAAGGATAGCTTGAGAGACTCAAGGAAGAGAGACAAGAAAGCTCTCTGTCTAATCTATCAAGGATTAGATGAAGATACCTTTGAGAAGATTTTCGGAGTCAAGACAGCCAAGGAAGCATGGGAGAAGCTCAAGATCTCTTACAAGGGAGCAGATCAAGTAAAAAAGGTACGTCTTCAAACTTTGAGAGGAGAGTTTGAAGCTTTACATATGAAGGAAGGTGAACTAGTCTCCGATTACTTTTCGAGAGTTTTAACAGTTACTAATAACCTAAAAAGAAATGGTGAGAAGTTAGATGATGTAAGAATTATGGAGAAAATTCTTAGATCATTGGATCCAAAGTTCGAACATATTGTCACCATTACCGAAGAAACAAAAGACTTGGATGCCATGTCAATAGAGCAACTTCTTGGTTCGTTGCAAGCTTATGAAGAAAAGAAAAAAAAGAAGGAAGAGATCGTGGAGCAAGTCTTCAAGGCACATGTTGATTCAAGAAAAGAAGAAAATGCACACAACCAATCAAGGCGAAGTTATAGTCAAGAACAAGGACGAGGGCGTGCATATGGACATGGACAAGGACGAAGGCCTAACAATAATAACCAGAGAGGAGAAAGCTCTAACAGAGGTCGTGGGAGAGGAAATCCGAATTCAAGGTATGACAAGTCACGAATCAAGTGTTACAATTGTAATAAGTTTGGACATTATGCTTCTGAATGTAGAGCCCCTAACAAAAATAAAGTCGAAGAGAAAGCCAATTATGCTGAAGAAAGGTGTCAAGAAGATGGTACCTTGCTATTGGCTTACAAGGGCCAAGATAAAGGCGAGGATAATCAGTGGTACCTTGACAGTGGAGCAAGTAACCATATGTGTGGGAAAAGAAGCATGTTCGTAGAGCTTGACGAATCAGTAAAGGGAAACGTGGCTTTTGGAGATGAATCAAAGGTGGCGGTGGAAGGAAAAGGTAATGTCCTCATCCGACTAAAGAATGGAGAACATCAATTTATTTCCAACGTATATTATGTGCCAAGCATGAAGAGCAACATCTTGAGCTTAGGACAACTCTTAGAGAAAGGTTATGATATTCAACTTAAGAATAATAACCTTTCTATAAGAGATAACACAAGTAGATTCATTGCAAAGGTGCCAATGACGAAAAATAGAATGTTCGTGCTCAACATTCAAAGTGATGGCCCACAATGTCTCAAGATGTGCTACAAAGACCAATCGTGGCTTTGGCATCTTCGATTTGGCCATCTTAATTTTAAAGGATTAGAGTTGCTCTCCAAGAAGGCAATGGTGAGAGGGCTGCCTTGTATTACTCACCCCAACCAAGTCTGTGAAGGATGTCTACTTGGAAAACAATTTTGATTGAGTTTTCCAAAGGAGTCAGACTCAAGAGCTCAAAAGCCATTAGAACTCATACACACAGATGTGTGCGGACCAATCAAGCCAAGATCACTTGGTAAGAGTAATTATTTCCTTCTCTTCATTGATGATTTTTCAAGAAAAACATGGGTATATTTCTTAAAAGAAAAATCAGAAGTATTCGAGAACTTCAAGAAGTTTAAAGCCCATGTTGAGAAGGAAAGTGGCCTTCTGATCAAAGCTTTGAGATCCGATCGTGGAGGAGAGTTCACATCAAAAGAGTTTTAGAAGTATTGTGAAGATAATGGAATTAGACGACAATTGACAGTGCCAAGATCGCCTCAACAAAACGGAGTGGCTGAAAGGAAGAATAGAACAATCTTGGAGATGGCAAGAAGCATGCTTAAAAGTAAAAAACTTCCAAAGGAGTTTTGGGCTAAAGCTGTTTCATGTGCAGTCTATCTAACCAACCGCTCTCCAACAAGAAGCGTTAGTAGAAAAACACCACAAGAAGCATGGAGCGGTAGAAAACCAGGTATTTCTCATCTTAGAGTCTTTGGAAGCATAGCTCATGTGCATGTGCCAGATGAGAAACGAAGTAACCTTGATGACAAAAGTGAAAAATACATCTTCATTGGTTACAACGCCAACTCCAAAGGGTACAAACTCTACAATCCTGATTCAAGGAAAACAATCATCAGTCGGAATGTAGTGTTTGATGAAGAAGGAGAATGGGATTGGTCGACAAATTGTGAGGATCATACCTTCTTCCCGTGCGTTGAAGAAGATGACGTAGAACAACAACAACAACCGCAAGAGACACCTACTACTCCACCCACTTCACCAAATACAACCCTTCAAGATTATGAAAGCTCAAGTGAAAGAATGCCACGTTTTCGAAGTCTCCAAGAAATATATGAGGCAACCGAAAATCTAGACAATGTTACCTTATTTTGTCTATTTGCAGACTGTGAGCCCATGAACTTCCAAGAAGCAATTGGAAAGAAGAGTTGGAGAAATGCAATGGATGAAGAGATCGAGGCAATAAAGAAGAATGATACTTGGGAGCTAGTCTCGCTTCCAAAAGAACACACAGCAATTGGTGTCAAGTGGGTCTACAAAGCAAAGAAGGACTCCAAAGGAGAAGTTCAGAGATACAAAGCAAGATTGGTAGCAAAGGGCTACAGTCAAAGGGCTGGCATTGACTATGACGAGGTATTTGCTCCTGTTGCTCGACTAGAAACTGTTAAACTTATTATATCATTAGCAGCTCAGAATAATTGGAAGATACATCAAATGGATGTCAAATCTGCCTTCTTAAATGGAGTTCTTGAAGAAGAAGTCTACATTGAGCAACCACAAGGATATGAAGTTAAAGGAGAAGAAGATAAAGTCTTGAGATTAAAGAAAGCTCTTTATGGATTGAAACAAGCTCCGAGAGCTTGGAATGTTCGGATTGACAAGTACTTTAAAGAAGCGAATTTCATCAAGTGTCCATATGAGCATGCACTTTATATCAAAGCTCAAGGTAAAGATATTTTGATTGTATGCTTGTATGTCGATGACTTGATCTTTACAGGGAACAATCCAAGCATGTTTGAGGAATTCAAGAAGGATATGACCAAGGAGTTTGAAATGACCGACATGGGGCTTATGGCATATTATCTTGGAATTGAAGTAAAGCAAGGAAACGAAGGAATTTTTATTACTCAAGAAAGCTATGCTAAAGACCTCCTCAAGAAGTTCAAGTTGGATGATGCTAATCCAGTTGGCACTCCTATCGAATGCAGCATCAAGTTGAGTAAGGATGAAGAGGGAGAAAAGGTGGATCCAACCCTCTATAAAAGTCTTGTTGGGAGTTTGCGCTATTTAACTTGTACAAGACCAGACATTCTCTATGCCGTTGGAGTCGTGAGTCGGTACATGGAAGCTCCAACAACTACTCACCTCAAGACTGCGAAGAGGATTCTTCGATATATCAAAGGTACGACAAGATTTGGCCTATACTACTCAAATTCTAACGATTACAAGCTTGTTGGATATAGTGATAGCGATTGGAGTGGAGATATGGATGACCGAAAGAGCACAAGTGGATTTGTGTTCTACATGGGAGACACAGCCTTTACTTGAATGTCCAAGAAGCAGCCTATTGTCACTTTGTCTACATGTGAAGCAGAGTATGTAGCTGCAACTTCATGCGTTTGCCATGCTATTTGGCTATGCAACCTATTGAAAGAGTTAAGCTTGCCACAAGTGGAGCCAACAAAGATTTACGTGGACAACAAGTCGGCAATAGCATTAGCAAAAAACCCAGTCTTCCATGATCGAAGTAAGCACATCCACACCCGTTACCATTACATTAGAGAATGCATCAACAACAAGGATGTGCAAATGGAATATGTGAAGACGCGTGATCAGGTAGCAGATATCTTCACCAAACCGCTGAAGAAAGAAGTCTTTATGAAGTTGAGAAGTTTGCTTGGAGTACAAAATCAAGTTTAAGAGGGGGTGTTGGAATATAAATTGATTTTGTATGTTGGGCTTAAAAGATAAAAGCCCAATATTAGCAAAGGCCCAAATAGAATTCTAGAAAATCCTATCTAAAAGATTCTAGAATGATGTACAAAATATCTATAGATGTTTATCCATAAGATGTTTCTAGATAAGTTTAGAAAAGTTTAGAATTGTAGGAATGTTTTAGAAAGTTCTAGAGAATGAATTATAGCCCTTAGATGAATGTTGTGGTGGCAAAATCCTAACCATTGGTTAAGGAGGTGCCACTAGTATAAATAGGGGATGGTTGTATCATTTGGTTGTAAGCCAAAAAGTTTAGAAGCATTCAATACAACAAGTCTTTCTTTCTCTCAAAATCTTCCAACCTCTCCCAATCTTAAACACTTCCTTCTAGCCTTTAAAGTTTCTTCCCAACACTTTCGTGGTGAAAGGGAGATCAGTACAAGTTGAGAAGATGCCTATTATACAAAATGTCTCCTCTAATCTATGTCAGACTCCTAAAGTGTGAGATTTATTGTCCATTCAAGGAAGAAGATATATGTTGGAAAACATCTTCACTGCAAGGAATTGTGAGACCCCCCGTTGGATGATCATATCCAAACTCTTCCTCAGCTTGACTCAAAAGGTCTTGGAATGAAGGTTGGTTCAAGTATGATACAGGGATAACAAACTGCTTCATTTTCTCTCCGACATAGACTGCAAGATAGCCCTTGGGCGCATCCAACACTTTTGAAGATGCTTGATTTGCTACAAATAATGCCTTTCTGATACCAGGTAAACGAAAACCCATTGCTGTATTGGTTGTGTTAGAGACTTGAGAACAGAATGGTTTAAGAAAAGTATTGAAAATAAGGATTTGAATTTACAATGCTATAGGATGTAAAAGGTTTGTTGGTCCTAAATGCTCGCGGCCTTGAATATATTTATAGATAAAAGGATATGCAAAAACAATTAATTGGTTACTTGAATTATTGGTGAAGAAGGGATATGAGATAAGAGTCATGGGAGCAAATGAGAGACAAGGCATATGGTGTTGTCTTAGAGGACTTTCTTAAGAACATGTTATTGTAGATAATAAAACAAGTCCCCCCCCCGCCTTCTGGATCTTTGAAAAAGAAAGTCTAATTGAATGTTATTGAAATTTATTCTCGGTAGTGGGGGCCAGAAGCTTGATTTATGTAAATTTCATTGTGTTGATTAGATTTTGAGCCACATCATGTTAGTCCCATATGTTAACTGTTGTTTGAATATTATAGGAGAAAAAGGAATTGTCATTATTATGTATGTAAATCTAAATCTAAGGCAGCACCAGAAATTCTGAAAAGAAGCCTATGCAGGATTAGAACATAGCCACATTAATTTAAATGTCGTTGCGCTGACAGGGCTCCCACAGCAGTGGAGAAACAAAATAAGTACAAAAAACCACTGTGATATTTACATTTGAACTAAGATATCAGTCCACATACCATACTGAGAAAATAAAGATTTATTTGGACTCATGAGTGTTTTCTTCTGAAACAATACATCAGAATGTGATAGAAATACTATTGTTGTCATAGAGAATTATTTGCATATTCTCATACATTCAAGAGGGTTGCAGCACAAATCGGTAAAACAAATCCCTGAACCCATACCCCATCTGTATATAAACCAAGTCCATGAAAAAACCTTTATGCGGTCTATATTTCCTGGTGTCTTCATGATTTCGAAAGCAAAAAATGCAACTCAATGCCTGACTCGAAAAACAAAGTCATGATTTTCATGTAGGTTATATTAGAACCATTTGGTTACTTGAACAATTGGTGCAGGACTATTGGAGAAGTAATGGAACCAACTTGGATACAAGAGCATATGGCCTCTTCTTGAGGACTTTAAAGCTCTGAAACAGTGGAGATAAGAAGAGAAACAACATTGATTATTTGATTATATCATGTGGCATTATGAACCACACTTATATGTACGTCAAATTCTAACCAACACAGCATGAAATTTCCATAAATGATGTTTCCGGCCCCCACCTCTCTGAGCAAGTGTCAACAAGATCAAATTATACATTCTTTTTTATAGATCCAGAAGGTGGGACTTGTATTATATATGATGACATGTTACGTTAATTCTTAAGAAATTCCTCAAAGACAACATCACATGCCTTGTCTCTCATTTGGTCCCATGACTTGACTCCTATCACATATCCCTCCTTCACCAATAATTCAAGTAAGCAAATAATGCTTTATCACATATCCTTTTATCTATATATATTCATTGCTGCTGGCATTCAGAACCAACACAAATCATTCACATCCTAAAGCATTCAAAATTCTAAACCTTATTCTCAATACTTTTCTTAAACCATTCAATTCACAAATCAGTACAACAATGGGTTTTCATTTGCCTGGTATCAGAAAGGCATTATTCGCAGCAAATCAAGCATCTTCAGAAGCAGTGGATGCGCCAAAGGGCTGTCTTGCAGTCTATGTCGGCGAGAAAATGAAGCGGTATGTGATCCCTGTATCATACTTGAACCAACCTTCATTCCAAGACTTATTGAGTCAAGCTGAGGAAGAGTTTGGATATGATCATCCCATGGGTGGCCTCACAATTCCTTGCAGTGAAGATGTCTTCCAACGTATAACTTCAAGCCTGAATTGACAATAAATCTAACACTTTAGAAGACTGACATAGATTAGTGAAGAGAAGACATTTTTACAATAGGCTCTTCTCAACTTGTATAGATCTCCTTTTATTGAGAGTAAAGGGATAGGAATAGAATGACGTATTCAAGCAGCTACTCTGTATTTTCTGTTTATTATTAGTTTCAATGATCTCCTTTTGTGCAATTACAATGAATTCAACTACTCAAGCAGTTATTCTGTATTTTCTGTTTATTAGTTTCAATGTTCACTTCTCTAGTATGAACAAGGTTGAATTCTGTTAAAAAACAGACTTTGTTCTGATAAGTTTCAAAACAAATAAACCACATGATTCCTAAAATGTGGAGAGAAAAAGTATTTTCCCTAGTACCAAAAAGAAAGATAAATTTATGTGGGACAAAAAAAATATATTTTGTTAATAAATATACATGTAAAATTAAAATTTTAATGCGCGAAGGCAGGAAACAACTCACGAGATACCTTCCCTGCCAAATCAGCAGGTGCAAAATAATATTGAACTAACATCAAGGTTTATTTTTTTCCTTGAATAAATTTTGACTGCTTCTCTAACAAAAGCTTTCAGTAATCTATATCCCTTTATCGGGTGAAGTAAAAGAACCGATCAGTTTCCTTAACTTGTTTTTAAATAAAATGAAACTATGATCTTACAATGCACGAAGCTTGGATTTAAAAGTTTTTAAATCAAATAAATAAAAGTACGTCCTTAAAGCAAAACAATTGGTGAAGTTGTATAGCATTTCTGACTGACTAATAGATATATCATAAATTATGGCCAAAAGATATTTATACAGATGGACTTACTAGTCAGATATCCATATTATTAATTTAGATCGAATAAACAGAAATGAACTATTATGCATGTAAACGATTATTCAAATAATCTAATTATCGATTATAATTGATTATTCTCAAACCATTAAACTATTTATTTTGAAATTCTATCATGTTTCAGTGAAAATGAAAAATCTTTATAGGTTTTATGTCAAATTGCCAGTAGGTAAATGATTCTGATCCGCACCGTACGTTGATCACAAGAGAAGACACACAAGGAGCTGAATTCAGATAGGACTTCAATTCATACAGCTCACTCATTGAGAAGCACTATAGATGCATGTCTGTCTCATAGCGTTTTTGATTGATATATTTCGATAAAAAAAAAGGTGTATTGTTTGGTAAAATGAATTTTTTCTTTTTTGAGTTATTATACAGCCTAGAAATCTTCAATCCCGTCCCAAGTTAATAAATTCAAGTTTCTCTTTGGCCCTAGCAAAATGCTATAAGTTTTTCCAGATTTGTGAAGCATGCATGTGGAATTCATGATGACAATCAAGTCTTTTTTTCTGATTTTAGCAACAAACTTCCTATTAGTCACTACGGCTTTAATTGCAGAGAGAATTGAACAATGTATAAATGATAAAAGAAATACTTAGCAATTGAATTCATTGTCATTACTCAAAATTGATATGTAATATTTACAAGTTGAGAAGATTCCCATTGTATAAAATGTCTCTACTAGTCTATGTCAGTCTCCCACAGTGTGAGATCTATGGGAATCACAATTAAGAAGTTATACGTTGGAAGACATCTTCACTGCATGGAATTGAGAGTCCACCCATAGGATGATCATATCCAAACTCTTCCTCGGCTTGACTCAACAGGTCTTGGAATGAAGGTTGGTTCAAGTATGATATGGGAATCAGAAACCGCTTTTGTTTCTCTCCAACATACACTGCAAGGTAGCCCTTTGGGACTTCTACAGATCTTGAAGCTGCTTGGCTAGCTGTGAATGATGCCCGTCGAATAGCAGGTAAACGAAAACCCATTTTTTTTGTGTTTGATTGAAGAACAATCTCAAATTTTCAAAGAAATCTAAGTTTTGTTGATAGAGGATTGCAGTGGCATGTGTTGTTTGTGAAGGCAAGGGATAGTGTATATATATAGTTTCTAAGATTCTGCTTAAACCGAATTCCCAGAGAAAATGACTGTTAAAGGATGAAGGGCATACACATGAGATATCACATGGTGTTGTCTTCGGTGTCTCTATCAAGGATAAAGTTGCATAGATGTGTCTAACCCCACCTTATCAAACAATAGCCAACATAAAGCCTCCACTTGTAACCAAATGAGACGTGCCTAAGTGAAACCTGAGTCTTCTTCATGCATTAATTGGTATTCCATGATTTTGTAAACATGCTTTGGACATGTTTTATTCACCTTATGTTGAAGTACAGCTGGAAGGTAACTTCTGGCAAATGAATTATAAGGCAACGGATAGAGAGAGATCATAGATCATTTTATTTCTGATGTTTAAGTTTACACACCTATTTTATTTCAAGAGGATTCATTCGAGAAAGTCCTCCAAGGCAACACCATATGCCCTTGTCTCCCTGTTGGTCCCATGACTCTGGTGTCATATCCCTCCAGCTTCAATCATTCATCTATTAAATAATTTCTTAAAAATTCATTCATTTATAAATATTCAAGGCTGCAAGCATTGAGAACAACAAAAATCATTCACATTATAGAGCATTAGAAGATCAAAAACTTGCATCTTATTTACAAGTTGGTCTTTTTTGGCATTCTTTTCCCAAGTCTCAACACATACAACAATGGGTTTTCGTTTACCTGGAATCAGAAAGGCATTATTTGCAGTAAATCAAGCATCTTCAAAAGCAGTGGATGCGCCAAAGGGCTATCTTGCTGTTTACGTTGGGGACAAAATGAAGTGGTTTGTTATCCCTGTATCATACTTGAGTCAACCTTTATTCCAAGACCTTTTGAGTCAAGCTGAGGAAGAGTTTGGATTTGATCATCCAACGGGGGGCCTCACAATTCCTTGTAGTGAAGATATCTTCCAATGTATAACTTCTTCCTTGAATGGACAATAAATCTCACACTTTAGTAGTCTGACATAGATTAGTGGAGATATTTTGTACAATAGGTGTCTTCTCAACTTGTATAGATCTCCCTTTTTCCTAGAAAGAGGGGAAAAAAAAAGACCATTAGAATGTAAAAAACAGTGTATATCATATTTTTTGTTTAATGACTAACGACAGTGAATTCAACTACTCAAGCAGCTCCTATGTGTTTTCAGTTATTAGATATGCAATGTTCTCTTCTCCCTATGAGCAACTTTGAATTTCTGTGAAAAATCCAGACTTCAATCTGAGATAAACTTCAAAGAAGAAATAGAACACATGTACAGGAGAATGATAAATTTATTTGGGACAAAGTCAGAATATGCTTTACTAATAAATAAATAAATAAGTAAATATATATATATATATGAAATTAAAACTTGAGACGGCAAGGCCTCAAACACATGTACAGGAGGTAGCTTCCCAGCCAAGGCAGGTGCAAAATAACAATTTTACTTTTTTCCTTGAACGCTGGCCTACTGCTGAACCAAAAGCTCTCTCTTGTACCATTGATGTATGGTATGGCTTGTTAACTATAACTCTAACCCTAACCCTATATCTTCGGAAGTCAAAGAACATATGCTTTTCTATAATTTCTGTCTTTAAGATAAAATGAAACAATGACCCTACAATCCCAATAAAGAAAAGAAAGTTACCTTAAAGAAAAAACAATAGATCAAGCCATCTAGGTATGTAACAATTATGATTGACTAAAATTTATATCATCCCAAAATATATATAATAAAGCTAGCTGGACTATTGGATGCCAGATATCAAAATTCTCAATTTAAATTTAATGAACTGAAATAAATTGGAAATGAGAAATAATTTGTCATTGATATTATAACAACTCTTTAATGTTCATTAAAACCGTGTGGTTCCAAGTTCTTATTTTCTGTCCACCAAAATTTTCAGTTTTTTGTTCCATTGTCATAGTGAATTATGGAGCTATACCATAGTAACTTGCCATAATCCATGTTTTTCTTCCCAGTGAACAAATAATACTTCATATGATGGTGCTGCTTGTTTACAAAAATGGAAGAGTCGATGGCCATCAGAAAATGATAATGATTTTACACTGATGATCAATTGCTAAGTGTTTCTGTTGAACTGGCACACGGACAAAGGGAGCCACTGAAGAACTAAAAAGCAAACCATACCGAGAACAAACTGATTGGGCAGTTACAAGACTATGAAGAAAAATAGGAAGTAGCTCCATGGATGCAACAAATGTTGGTTTTTGACAAATAGCAATACCTTATCAGCACGATGACGACGAGTATGTGTATTCACCGCCATTAAGCTTCTCTTTCTCAGTTCAGCTTGTTTTTCTTTTACCGCAACAGTGAAGATGATGGTGGAGCTCTGGTGGACGTGCTTTCTCTGACACTCTTTCTTAAATCTGAGACCAACAAGTTGAACGGAGAGAGAGAAGCTTAATGGCAGTGGACTACACATGCTGTCCAAACCGAGCTCTTCGGATCGTAAGCATGCTGAGAAGATATTACATGTAGTCAAAAACCTCTCTAAAAGACGCACCAATATTTTCTCTAACACGTGCATCACCAATTAATCTAATCAGTGTAATAATCTTTACAAGTATTTCAATAATATCTTTGACAAAGATTCATTTTTGTAGAAAATAAGAGAGACGAGTAACACTAATGTTATGTGATCGTAGCAACTCACTGTGTTTGTTATTGAATAAGAGATGACCTTTAAATAGCCATTTTACAACGTACTGAACTAACAAGAAGATAATAAAATATCTTATCAAATCAAAACAAAATAACTCAAAAGATAAATCAAATAATTCCAGATAACTTAAATCGGATATCTCGGATATCTCGGATATCTCAGAATCTCTAGAAATTTAAGATTTTCCAACAAAACTCCCCCATAATCTTAAATTTCTCCTTCTTCTTTCATTTTGATGCCTCTTCCACCAGAGCGCGATACTCCTCCGCGTACCATGGCCTCGCGAGTCACACGACGTCCAGCACCCCCGACACCGCGGTGGCCGATGCCTCTTTTGGGACACAAAAGTACCCGTTGTTCTTTGATCCACCTCTAAACCCAGAAAATACTTCATGATGCCCAAATCGGTCATCTCAAACTCCCTCTTCATTACTTCTTTAAACTCCTCAACTAGCTCAGCTTTGCTTCCCATCTCACTCTTCCCAATTGATCTGATCTCCTCATCCATTTCTTTCTTCCATCTCTCATCAAGTACTGCCTCTTCAAATTTTATGTCTTCTGTTCCTGTCAATAGACATACTACATGTAACTCGTCAGTGGAGTTGTAGATGTCTTGCAAGCTCCGAGTTCTAAGCTGCTCAGGTTCATCATCTTCCTCGAAATGCTCATTGGTCCTATCCGAGCTTCTCCCTATTATCTCTTATCTCTCCCTCTCAGAGTTCGAGCTCCCCGAAGTCTCTTCAGAGTTACTCCAACTCCACTCGCTTTCCTCATCTACCTGGACATCTCGGCTTACCAGAATTTTTCCTGTAACAGGGTTGTACAATTTGTAGGCTTTTGCCTTTTCATCATACCCGATCAAGATATACTTCTTGCTCCTATCATCAAGCTTCGTTCTGAGCTGAGCTGGAACATGACCGTAAGCAAGGCTTCCGAAGATCTTGAAGTGATGTATACTCGGTTTTTGTCCACTCCATGCTTCTTGAGGTGTCACATCATCCAATTTTGAATGTGGGCACCTGTTCTGTATATATATAGCACACTGCACTGCCTCTGCCCAAAACTTCTCAGGCATATCCTTCCCTTTAAGCATAGCTCGGACCATATCAAGAATAGTCCGATTCTTTCTTTCAGCTACTCCATTTTGTTGTGGTCAATATGGAGCTGTGAGAAAACGTTTTATACCTTGCTCTTCACAGTATTCCATAAACTCTGCCGATGTGAATTCTCCACCTCTGTCCGACCTCAAAGCTTTAATTTGCTTGTTAGTCTCTTTCTCCACCATGACTTTAAACTTTTTAAAAGCTTCAAATGCCTTTGATTTTTCTTGCAAGAAATATACCCAGGTCTTTCGAGAGAAATCATCTATGAAAGAGATGAAATATTTCTTACCACTGAAGGATGCAGGAGAGATTGGTCCACACAAGTCAGTGTGTATCAGGCCAAGTTGCTCCTTTACTTTGTACTCGGACGAGTTCGGAAAACTTGTTCTTGTATGCTTTCCGAGTACACATGCTTCACAAAACTTATTGTCAAACTCGACACCACGTAGTCCGTGCACCAACTCCTTCCTTGATAGCTCGGCCAAACCTCCAAAGTTCAAATGCCCAAAACGAAAATGCCACATCATGGCTTCATCCTTCACGTCCAACTTCAAGCACTTATTTTAAAGGATGTTCAGCTCCAGTTTATACATCCGATTCTTTTTCATCTCTACTCGGGCTATTAAACGATCATGTTTTTCCTTCAAATAAAGCACTCGATCCTTCATCAGAACCGAGTTGCCTTTCTCCATCATCTGCCCCATGCTTAAGATGTTATTCTTAAGTTCAGGAACGTAGTAGACATTCCTTATTTCTCCAACTCGTCCATCCTTCTGCATAAACTTGATGGTTCCACGCCCTTTTACCACAACCTTGGAATCATCTCCAAATGACACGAATCCAGCCTTCACCTTGATGAGTTCGTTGAAGAAACTCTCTTCTCCACACATATGATTGCTCGCCCCAGTGTCCAAATACCAGACCGAGTTGTTTAAGCAACTCGAATCAAGCTCGGCCTCTGACTTCTCATCTGAGCTTGGAAGCTCAACTGCTAATCTCTCCACGCAACTTAAGTTTAGCTGAACCTCGGAGGCACAGTTCGGACGTAGCTTGGTCTCCGAGCTCTGCGTCATCATCAAAATTCCTGCTTCCTCGTCCTCTTCTTCTGTGAGAAGATTCTTCTCCTTCTCTTCACTTCGGCTTTTAGCTCGGCAATACTTTGCTATGTGACCGTATTTGCCACAGTTGTAGCAATTTGCCGATCTGCATTCTTTTGCGTAGTGGCCAAGTTTGCCACACTTATAACATTCCACCTCGGACCTCGGCTGACTTCCTTGGCTACGATCACCTCGTCCTTGTCCACCTCCATGATCTCCTCGTCCTCTACCTCGTCCTTGATCACCTCGTCCTTGATCACCTCGTCCTTGTCCACTTGATCTTCGGCCCTGGGTGTTCCGAGTTTCATTCAAATCAAGTTGCGCCTGTAATGCTTGATCAAGAGTACCCTTCATCTTCCTCCTCCTTTGTTCGTGGGCTTCTAGTGACCCAGCGAGCTCTTCCACTGAGAGAACTGACAAGTCCTTTGACTCCTCAATTACGCATGCAATACTCTCGAAATCATCTGTTAATGATCTCAAGATTTTCTCCACAATTCTACTTGCTGGCATTGGCTCCCCATTCCTTCCGAGTTGGTTAGCCAACTTCTCCACCCGAGTTATGTACTCGGATACTTGTTCCTTATCCTCCATCTTCAAACACTCAAACTCTCCTCGGAGAGTTTGAAGTCGGATCTGTCTGACACGGTGGTTACCTCTGTGCGCAACCTCCAAGATCTTCCATGCTTCCTTTGAAGATGCAGCGTTTGCAATCTTCTCGAAGCCTGACTCATCCACGGCATTGTACAAAAAATACAAAGCCGATTTTTCCTTCACTCGTGTCTTTTCCAATGCGACAATCTGAGCCACAGATTGGTCTTCGTCCTCCTCGGGTTCTTGAAACCCCTTCTCCACTATATCCCATAGACTTTGGGAACCCAACAGGGTCTTCATCTGTAAACACCAATTATCATAATTGGTTTTCTTTGACAGTTGTGGTACGGTCATTCCATTAACAACCTTCGCCATTACTCTCTCTTTCTTCTTTCTTCCTCCTTCACAGGCGCACACTGTTTTCCTCTCACACTCGGCACTCAGAGCATAAAGCTCTGATACCAATTTGTAGAAAATAAGAGAGACGAGTAACACTAATGTTATGTGATCGTAGCAACTCACTGTGTTTGTTATTGAATAAGAGATGGCCTTTAAATAGCCATTTTACAACGTACTGAACTAACAAGAAGATAATAAAATATCTTATCAAATAAAAACAAAATAACTCAAAAGATAAATCAAATAATTCCAGATAACTTAAATCGGATATCTCGGATATCTCGGATACCTCGGATATCTCGGAATCTCTAGAAATTTTAGATTTTCCAACAGTGATCAGCTTGAGAGTGATTGATAACCATGTAAAAGAAGAAAACTAGATAGCTTTGCATACCATTGACGGCTTGCTTGCTTAAGCCCATACAAAGAACGTTTCAAGAGGCACACTTGATCACGTTGAGCTGAGAGACCTGGAGGTACATGCATGAAAACCTCTTCATGAAGCTCTCCATGCAAAAATGTGTTATTCACGTCAAGCTGTTTGAGGTACCAATTATTTATGGATGCCAAAGCTAGCAACATAGGAACAGTGGTTATCTTGGCAACGGGTGAGAAAGTATCGAGAAAATCTAGTCCCTCGAGTTGGTTATACCCTTTCGCAACGAGACGAGCTTTGTATCTCTCAATGGTGCCATTAGCATTATACTTACACTACAAGAAAAAGTTAAATTTTCCACGGACAAAAATCCGTCGGAAATTTCCCACGAAAAAAAATCCGTCAGAAATTTCCCACGAATTTAGATCCGTGGGAAATTTTCGACGGATTTTTAAATGATGGAATTTCCGACGGAATTTGTGACACCCTCTATCCCAACATACATATACAGTAATTATAAAAAATATAAAAAAATTTCATCATTAAAAATCAAATTTCCAGCCACGTAAGGGTAAAGAGTTCACATTCATAAACTTAATCCAAATAACATGCCGGTAAAATTACAAAGAAATAAAACTGAATTTTCTAAAATAATTTAATAAGAACATCTTTAAACTAATTCTATCTATGTCCCGATGTCACATGTCCTATCAGAGCAAAACCCAACATAGAAGCCTAAGCTTCATCACCAACATCCTCAGCCTCACGCTGATGATCACCTGTATAACAGTCAAAACAGAACAACACGAGAAAAGGGAGTGAGAAACATCTCACTCTGGCTCACAGTGTAGAAATATACGCCGAATAGCCAAACACAAACAAAATAGGTATAACATAGATAAATTAATAATAACATCACACTCATCCAAGACATAAACCATCACTTTATCATATAACATTAAGAATGCATATGCATGGACACGAACTACATATTATCATGCATGTGGCGCTAGTAAAACATGACATGGCATATTGCCGCTAGCAATACACGAAGAGTAGTCTAGGAGTACATGTCGGGTCACACCCTCTACGCACTCTCACTAGAAGGATATACTACCAGAGTCTCGTCGGGGTAGCTAAGCCGCGCAAGATACATCCCATGCACACAATGGGCGAGACTAGGACTTCCAAACCGAGCTATCCCCAAGGACTAATCCCCAAAGCTTTTACACTAGGGGGCCTTCTCTGGCGGTGTATTCCATATCGTACCCTTAAAACACTTATGCAAATGATGCATGTCATTCAAGACTCTATGCATTCTCATATCTCATTATCATTTCTCATTCCCATATCACATTATGATGTCTCATTATCACTTTTCACATCATCTCATCATATTCACATAGTCATCACTTTTCACATCATCTCATCATATTCACATAATCATCATTTTTCACATCATCTCATCATATTCATATAGTGTCTACAGAGCACTCAAAATCATATCAAAACTGATTTATTTTCAAAAATAAACACATATTTATACATCTCATTCAACAAGGAATACATCAGAACAATTAGAAAGCAAAACAGAAAATATTCATATTTTGCCTGTTTCTCATAGGGTTCCCACAGGAACCCACAGAGCACTCTAATTCATATCAAAACTTGTTTATTTTCAAGATTATATACATATTTACACTCAGCAAATATCAAGAAACACAACAGAAAACTCAGAAGGTAAAACAGAAAACATTTAAAATTTGCCTCTTACAATTATCAATGCATTCCCTTAGGGTTTCCACAGGAACCCATAGAAATCTCAATTCATACGATTAATTACATATAAGAAAACAATAGACAAAACAGATACAATTGGGAAAAACCCTCATACATAAGCATACAAAAAACAACAACAAACACAGGATTGGGGGCCAATCCCACTACCCAGCATATAATCCCACACCCAGAGCGAGGTTTCTCACTCCCCCCTTACCTGGATGAGCAGAAGACGGATGGTCTTGGTGTGATCTAAGATCGTTCCTGAGTACTCTTCCTTAGAGCTCTTTGTTTCTCCTCTCTTTTTTTTCTAACCCCTCAGAATGCAAATGAGGCAGATCAGGTTAACATGATTCCTTTCTTAAAATTAATCTATTGGGCTGGGTCAACCCAACCCATTTTCCTTCTCTTCTAACCCACTTCTCTTTCTCCTCAAAATAATTAAATAAAATAAATGCATGTATATTATAAAATATTTCCTCTATAATAATAATATATTTCTGACCCAAAATATAATAATAAATTTCAATAACAAAATATCATATAAAATCAACCTTCTCTTAAAACATATAAATATTTATTTAAAAATACTAATAAAAATACTTATTTAATACGTACAAAATAATTGTCCAAAATAATAATTATTTAAAACGTACAAAATAATATTTCTATATAATTATTAAAATAATTATGATCAAATACCATATAATAATAATAACAATAACCTTTTTGAAAACTGGGGTGTTACAATACTTCCCCCTTTTTAAGAAATTCGTCCTCGAATTTCTGAAATGAAAAGGTTCGACTATGACTTCTTCATTAAACTAAGATTCTTCCTAAACTTCCTAGGCAAACCCACAACAAAGTCTAGACGCATTATCTCACTTCCAAACAGGGACATCTAAAGGTTACAAAAGTCCTAAAAGGCTTCTGATGTTCTATCTTAGACTTATACCATACTAAACATGAGTACACAAGCTTCCTCTACTCTTCTCTTCACCTTAGGCTACCATGCTTCCGCTGCGTCACTCTGATACATCTTAGTAGCTCCTAAATGGATGTTAAGAGTACTCTTATGTCCTCCCTCTAAGATCATTTTCCTAAATTCAAGATTACTAGGCCATAGATCCTATCATTGAACCCCAAAACACCATCAACTTCCACTCGTAAAGGGCTATCTATACCCCTACCAATCCTCTCCACTTGGTTCACTAAGAAAGGATCTAACTCCTAGGCTTCTCTAATCTCGTCCATTAATTCATTAGTCACTTTCAACATAATTGATTCAATGCTCCTAAAGGTAATCTCACACACCAAGCTTAAGTCTCTAAACTCTTCAATCAAATCCAACTCTTAAATCATCAAAGATGATAGATGAAAGATCATCCTACTCAAGGTATCTTCTAGAGTAATAGCTTTATTTCTACGACCCTCTCCAAAGATCAAGTGCCTAAGCGTAAGTTCACTAGGTACACAGAATCGGTCTCCAAGTCTTACCACTTCATCTATACCCAAGGCAAATCTTCTCTCCATTACCTTGTCCTATAGCTTCATATCTTGTCACCAAATTGAATCAACTAATTATGCTTCTCCAATTTCCTTCAACAATCCACTCGTTACTCGAGTCATACCTAGTCTCACACTACTAAGGGTAACCTCATAAGCCAAACTTAAATCCTTAGACTAAGCCAAAAGATCCATCTCTCTAACCATAAGGAAAGGAAAATATAAAGGTTTCCTACTCAAAGCATCGATCACCACATTGGCTTTACCTAGATAACAACTAAAATTAAAATCCTAGTCCTTAAGAAATTCCAACTATATCCTTTGGTCAAAAGATATTTAAGGCTCTAACGATCACTAAATACCTCAAGTTTAGAATCATATAGGTAGTGTCTCCAAATCTTAGTGTAAATATCATAACTACTACATCAAGGTCATGTGTAAGGTAATTCCTCTCATGAATTCTTAATTTCCTAGAAGCATAAGCTACTACCACTCCTTCTTGCATCAACACTCTGCCCAAACTCATCCTAGAAGCACCACTATATACCACAAAAGACTTACTAAATCTAGTAGTATTAACATTAATCAATCTTTCCTTAAGAGTTTGGAAACTACTCTCACACTTACTATCCCACACAAAGACAACACTCTCCCTAGTTGACCTAGTCAAAAGTAATGTTATCTTAGAAATTTCCTCAATAACTCTCCTATAATAATAAGCTTATCTAAGAAAACTCTTAACCTCACTAATTGGCTTAGATATCTCCCCACTTAAACATAACTTCTACCTGAGACAGATCCATGTTTACCTCAACTGGAATTTACAAGAACTAGAAAACTTATCTCATACAATCCAAAAAATAAAAAATAAATAAATCAATCAATCAATAAATAAAATAAAATAAGATAAAATAAAATAAAATAGTAATACTTAGATAACTTAACATAGAACCGTCTTGGATATATCTCCACCCTCAACTACAATATGATCATATCACACCCTAAGATCAATCTCACTAACCACACGACATTCACCAATTGATCCCTAAGGTCATCTATCCACATATTAACATACATGCATATTAAATCATATTAGAATACCTACTTTAAACCTTCAAATATACCATCCATAAGCATGTACATGAACAACTGTTAAGTCTCAATTTTACCTCTTTTTGGATGAGACTTATTGAACAAATTCCACTCATCCTTTGAACCATTGCAATATAATTGTTCTCTTTTTGGTTCATTTTGTGTGCAGATATAACTAACCCAAATTCAGCTAATAATACCTTAATACACCTCATTTTTTGTGCAGGTATTGAGCTAGTGACTTGAGGATTGAAGACTCTTAGGATTGGAAACCTAAGAAGCTAAGGAGCAGAGAAGAGGTTCTGCGCTGGGCTCAATATAACCCGCGCTGGGCGTGACAAAAACAGAGTATTTCATCTCTGCCAGTTATATTGCGCCGGGCGCAAAAGGAATTAAGCCGGACGCAAAAGGAATTAAGCCGGGCGCAAAAAGAATTGCGCCGGGCTTGTATTGAGACAGAGAGTGCTTGACTTCTCTAGAAGAACTTGCGCCGGGCGCGAAGAATTGTGCGCCGGGCGCGCAACCCTAATCTGATCTCCCAGGCTCATATTTGAAGCCATTTTCGGGGATCTTTCTCTCCATTCTCACATTGGGCGCCTCCAGGAGCTGCGGAAGGGATTCCCAAGGCTTGGGATCGTCCGTGTGCGGATCTTTCCTTCGGTTCTTCACTTCCTCTTCCATCTCTATTTTGTATTTGCCCTCATTGTTGTGAGTGGTTTCACCCATTTTGTGGGGTTAGATGTAACCAACGTACTCTATTGTAATCTTTACAGTTTTAATGATATATATACATGTTGTTTTATTCTTTGTTGTGTTTGTTTCTATTCGTAATGCTTGCTTTGGATTGATCACCCTTTGCATGATTTAAGGTTCCATGAGTATTGGAAAATAACCTTTGAAACTAGTTCTGAAACATATGCCTAGTGGTGATTGTATCTAGGGATAGAGCTTGACCCATTAGTAGTCTTAAACCCTAGCCCATAATACGGGTGTAGATATTGGGTACTCAAGGGATTGATATTCAATATCCGCACCTAGGCTCTTTCTCTAAGGGATTAGGTTTGAGTAAACTCTTGGGTTGACTAAGCAATGAATTCAACAAGAGATTAAGGATACATTAGTGTTACGTTTGGTGAAATCTGACCCCCACAACCTCACAATACCACAATACCATTCCTTACCTTTTCCACTCACAAAACAATATTTATTTACAGCTTTCATTCCAATAGTCACAACTTTGAATTCACTGCACAAACTATGAAATTGGAATTATTCTTTAGTCACGAATAGTCAATAAATGCTTATTTTACCTTCTAATCCCTGTGGATACGATATTTTTACTACTTGAACGGCCGGTATACTTGCCGTGTTTGAGACCGTTGATAGAATTACACTGATTTACAATTATAACAAAAGTACTTCAACGGAAATCTCAACAACAACCTTTACCACATAGCATCATACAGCCTTAAAAAACCTCTCAATCCACATGAAAACACCCCAAAACATCTTAACAAAATCAATTTTTATCCTTGCATTGCCTAACGATTCAAAAATATCATGACACCATACATATCCCTTCAACAATGATCAAAGAAAATGATACCTAGAGATTTATACTCATCCAAATGATCTCAAACCTATCTCAAAAGAAAGCTAAGAGAATAAGCTACAACTCCTACGAAGACATAAGATTCTAAAAAGATCATGTTCTTAGCTAAAAATTTCAAAAACCACAGTAGATATATTCAGCGCTTACAGCTAGACCTTTGATCACCAAAGTAGCTATAACTGGAGTTCTAGACCTCCGTTTTACCTGATTCCAGTTCCATTGAAAAGATAACGTCCAAGGCTACAACTTTTGTGAAGACCATAAAATCTAAATCTGTCAATAAGGTACTCATACTGGCACAAAAAAACTGCAGCGAAAATATCCTCTGCACCAAACAGCATTAGTGTATCAATATATCTAAGGCCACAAAAATACCTCAACCCTTCCAAACTCACACCTCAACTTCATATCAAAGTTTCCCACTACAAATCTAAATCAAACAACTCACATATTCAGTACAAAAGACTTAGAAAATAAAATTCACATACTACCTAAACCATAAAAGGTCAACATACAACCATCAAACTCTAGAAATCATCAACACTTCAATCTCTCCTTAAGAATACCAAAACTCCAATTCTCAACATACATCATCCTTGGATTCAATCGCTACAACTATAGCTTTCAAAAATTCCACCAATCGTAAACTCTTAATACACTAAAAAAAAATTAATGTCTTAACCAAAGCTAAGGCCTCAATAGTTCCTAAAATATTACCACAATATCTCGTCTATCACTACTCGCACATATGATTGCAACACAAGGATATCACTCAACCACTACTTCTTACGTAAGCAAGAAGTATCAAACAAATAAGAAATTATAAGAATGAAGAAAAGCGGTCATAATGGTATTAGTTAACACTATCATAACTATCATTCTTCTAATTACAAAATAACTTAACAATATCAAACTCAACAATATCAACACAAGAAGAACATCATCATCATCAAAGCAAAACATCATCATAGTACACAACAAACAAGACACAGTCAGAGCACACAACAGAGTCGTGATAAGCACATAACACACACGGTCGATTGGATCGACCTGCTCTGATACCACTTCATGTGACACCCTCTACCCCAACATACATATACAGTAATTATAAAAAAAAAATTTCATCATTAAAAATCAAATTTCCAGCCACGTAAGGGTAAAGAGTTCACATTCATAAACTTAATCCAAATAACATGCCGGTAAAATTACAAAGAAATAAAACTGAATTTTCTAAAATAATTTAATAAGAGCATCTTTAAACTAATTCTATCTATGTCCCGATGTCACATGTCCTATCAGAGCAAAACCCAACATAGAAGCCTAAGCTTCATCACCACCATCCTCAGCCTCACGCTGATGATCACCTGTATAACAGTCAAAACAGAACAACACGAGAAAAGGGAGTGAGAAACATCTCACTCTGGCTCACAGTGTAGAAATATACGCCGAATAGCCAAACACAAACAAAATAAGTATAACAGATAAATTAATAATAACATCACACTCATCCAAGACATAAACCATCACTTTATCATATAACATTAAGAATGCATATGCATGGACACGGACTACATATTATCATGCATGTGGCGCCAGTAAAACATCATGTGACACCCTTACTACCCCAAAACATATATCGAAATAGTACTGTAACAAAATTAAAGAAAATAAACTTTTGAAATTGGTAAAAGGGTTCACATAACAAAAATTCAATACACCACATTAATAGAAATATCAAACCTAAAATACAAGAGTTTCTAAAATTGTTTTCAAAATAATATTACAGAATTTTCATAAATATCTTAAACTAGAAATCCTCTGCCCCGATGTCACACTATCAGAGCATTTTCCCAAATAAAACTGCTGACATACTATATACCAATTGCAGCTGGATCCTCTCCACCTAAAAATATCCACAATTTATACGGTGAGAAAAGAAAAATTATCTATATGCAAAACACATACAAACACATCACAGTATAATTTATTATAACAACTTGTTTATTTCATATAAACGTATATAGATTTAATTATCAAATATTCAACCATTTCACAAACCATTATACATGTCACTTTCACAATCATAAAATCATTTTCATGTCCATCAATATCACAATTAACACTATGCCAAGACCTCGCCACATCTGACACAAGTGATACAGGTTAATTGCCTCCCTTACTCACACCATACCAGGGGTACGCTCGTCCCTGAAGCATCACCTACCCAAGGTTCGTATCATCCCTGATTTACGAGGAGTACGCTCGTCCCTGAAGTATCCACCACACAGGGTTCGTATCATCCTTAATCCTTTAGTGTGAGTAACAACAATCACATTACAATCAATACAATCTCTTGCAATTAACCCTATGTCAGGGCTGCCATAACTGACATAAGTGGTGGTGTTAACTGTTTTTCTCATCTCACACCATGCTAGGGTCACGCCTTCCCTGTAACACCACTTATACAGAGTCGTGCCATACTAGCCATCGATGTGAGACATCACAATCACAATCATATCACAACCATACAACATCTCATCAAATTTATAACACATGTTTAATTCCATATAACAAATAAACTTAACAAAGTAAGATCTACATACCCTTCAAGCATATTATATCAATATTCTTCATTCTTACAAGTAATATAGCAATTAACTTTCCTTAACATAAAAGTTAATAGAATAACAGTAAAATTCCTAATTATTCCAAATTAGAAATTAATAGGAGGCTTGGCCGTCCATTCACATAAATCAAACGTTATTCTAAGAAATTCTACCCAATACCCTCATGTATTTTACATATAAATAACCCTCTTTTCCCCCGTACCTGATTAAATAGAAATTTGAGTAGAACTTCCTCTTCTTTTTTTTTTATTAACTAGGACCGGAACTAGAGCAGAACCTCCTCTCTTTCTAGATTCTTCTCTCTCTCTCTCTTTCTTCCTCCAGAATTTCCTTATCTCAAGTTATGAATTTCCTTCAACCCCTAGCCTCTATTTATAGAAATTCTGGAATTACTATGCAGATTAAAATAATATTATATTTACTATGTACTATTCATTAAAATAATATTAATAGTAAAATACTGTGCATTCACGAGATTACTGTTCGTCCACGGATTTACTGTTCAAAAATACATATATTACTATTCAAAAATACGTATACGTGAATAGTAAAATACGTATACATAAATAGTAAAATACATATAAAAAAATATGATAATCCTTTTAACAATCCCAATACATAAAAATAAAATTTTAGGATGTTACATTACTCCCCTCCTTTTAGAAATTTCGTCCCCGAAATTACCTGATGCAAATAAAAATGGATATGAAGCTTTCATCTTTTCCTCTAATTCCCAAGTAGCACTTTCAGGTATAGCTCCTCCCCAAATAACCTTTACCAAAGGAATTTCTTTACCCCTAAGTTGCTTTACCATTCGATCCTCGACTCTTATCGGGGTAGCTTCCACCGTCAAGTTCTCCTTAACCTCAATATGATCCGACTCAATCACATGCGAAGGATCGTGGATATATTTTCGAAGTTGAGAAATGTGAAAGACATCATGAAGATTTGACAAATTAGGAGGCAAAGCAATTTGGTAGGCAACATTGCCGACTCTTTTAAGAATTTGAAAAGGACCAATAAATCGAGGAGTAAGTTTTCTGGATTTTAATGCTCTGCCAACCCCAGTCCACGGAGTGACTTTCAAGAATACATGGTCACCTTCTTGAAATTCTAAATCCTTTCTTCTTCTGTCAGCATAACTTTTCTGTCTACTCTGAGCTGTCCTCATCCTATCCTGTATCAATTTAACTTTTTCAGTAGTTTGTTGCACAATCTCAGGTCCTAAGATGACATTGTCTCCAGGCTCACTCCAACACAAAGGAGTTCTACACCTCCTACCATACAAGGCTTCATAGGGTGCCATACCTATGCTAGAGTGGTAACTATTATTATAGGTAAACTCTATCAAAGGTAAAAGGCTATCCCAACTTCCTCCTTGGTCCAAAACACAGGCTCTAAGCAAATCCTCTAAAGACTGAATAGTCATCTCAGTCTGACCATCAGTTTGAGGATGATATGCTGAACTAAGTCTCAGTTGGGTTCCCAAGGCTTGTTGTAGGCTCTCCCAAAATCTAGAGGTGAATCTAGGGTCTCTGTCTGAAATTATGCTAGATGGTATCCCATGCAATCTCACAATTTCATCAATGTACAATCTAGCCAATTTCTCTAGAGAATGCCTAATGTTAATAGGTAGAAAATGTGCACTCTTGGTCAACCTATCAACTATAACCCAAATGGAATCATGCCCTTTCCTAGTCCTAGGCAAAGCAACTACAAAGTCCATAGAAATGCTATCCCACTTCCACTCGGGTATACTCAAAGGCTGAAGTAGTCCTGAAGGTTTTTGATGCTCTATCTTAGCCTTCTGACATACTAGACAGGCACTCACAAATTCAGCTATATCTTTCTTCATCCTAGGCCACCAGAATATCTTCCTTAGGTCTTGATACATCTTAGTTGCTCCTGGATGAAAACTAAGCTTGCTCTTATGACCTTCCTCTAGTATCAGTCGTTTAAGTGTAGGGTTACTAGGCACACATACTCGATCTTTAAATCTTACCACTCCATCTGCACCCAAGGTAAATTCTTCTCCAATCCCTTGTCCTATATCCTTTCGTCTAGCCTCTAGAAATGAATCCATTAACTGTGCTTCTCTAATTTCCCCCAACAACTCACTAGTCACCCGAGTCATACCTAGTCTTACACTATTATGGTTCACTTCACAAGTCAGACTCAAGTCTCTAAATTGTGTCAAAAGATCCATCTCTCTAATCATAAGAGAAGACAAATGCAAAGATTTTCTACTCAAGGCATCAGCTACCACATTAGCTTTTCCTGGATGATAATTAAGATCAAAATCATAGTCTTTAAGGAATTCCAACCATCTCCTTTGCCTCATATTTAATTCTTTTTGGTCAAATAAATACCTAAGACTCTTATGATCACTAAACACCTCAAATTTTGAACCATACAAATAATGTCTCCAAATCTTAAGTGTGAATACCACAGCTGCTAATTCAAGATCATGGGTGGGGTAATTCCTCTCATGTACCTTCAATTGTCTGGATGCATAAGATACAACCCTACCCTCTTGCATTAATACACCACCCAAACCCATCTTAGAAGCGTCACAGTAAACCACAAAAGTCTTACTAAGATCAGGCAATACTAAAACAGGTGCACTAGTCAATTTTTCCTTAAGGGTTCGGAAACTATCTTCACATTTACTATCCCAAACAAACACAACCCCTTTCCTAGTCAAATTTGTCAAAGGTAATGCTAACTTAGAGAATCCCTCTATGAATCTCCTATAATATCCAGCTAATCCAAGGAAACTCCTAATCTCACTAACTGACTTAGGTGTCTCCCAATTCAACACAGCCTCAACCTTAGATGGATCCACTGTTATACCCTTACTCGAAATTACATGTCCTAAGAAACTCACCTCCTCTAGCCAAAAATCACACTTGGACAACTTAGCATAAAGTTGTTTCTCCCTGAGAGTTTGTAGTACTACCCTTAAGTGTTCCTCATGCTCCTCTTTAGTCTTGGAATAAACTAGTATGTCATCTATAAAGACAACTACAAATTTATCCAAGTATGGATGAAGAATCCGGTTCATGTAGTCCATAAAAATTGCAGGAGCATTTGTCACACCGAAAGGCATTACTAGATACTCATAGTGTCCATAGCGAGTTCTAAAGGCTGTCTTGGGTACATCTTCTTCCTTAACCCTAATCTGGTGGTATCCTGATCTAAGATCAATCTTACTAAACACACAAGCACCTGCCAACTGATCCATAAGATCATCTATCCTAGGCAATGGATATTTGTTCTTAATGGTCACTTTGTTCAACTGGCGATAATCCACACACAATCTCATGCTACCATCTTTCTTTTTGACTAAGAGTACGGGTACTCCCCAAGGTGATACACTAGGTCTCACAAACCCCTTCTCCAACAATTCTTCTATTTGCTTTTTCAGTTCCACTAACTCTATGGGTGACATCCTATAAGGTGCAATAGAAATAGGTCCTGCTCCTGGAACTAAATCTATGGAAAATTCTACTTCTCTTCTAGGTGGTAAGCTAGACACCTCAGAGAAGACATCCGAAAAGTCACATACAACAGGCAGTTCATTTACTGAAACATTTTTCTCAGAATTTAAAGAAGCTAACAACATGTACACTTGGGCATCCGCTTGCATAGACACCTTAACTTGGTTGGCAGTCAAATAATCCTTACTCACTTTTTCAACAGGTTCACCAAAAACAATAGATTTACAAGCACAGTTCAAAAGGACATGATTGGAAGATAACCAGTCCATACCCAGAATAACATCTAGTTGACTTAGAGGTAAACAAATTAAGTCAACCAGGAAATCTCTACCTTCAATAGTTAGAGGACATTTTGGACAGACATCAGAAGTAATTACAGAACCATTAGTGGGTGTTTCGACAATTAACTCAAAAGATAAGGAAGAGACAGGTAATTTTAACTTAGACACACATGCGTGTGATATAAAAGAGTGAGTTGCACCAGAATCATATAAAACGGTTAAAGGAGTTCCATTAATGAAACACATACCCTGAATTAAGTCCTCGGATTGAGTAGCTTCAGCACCACTCAAAGCAAATACTCTTCCTGTGGTTCGAGGTTTGTTAGCGTTCCCTTCAATCTCTGTTGTTTCTTTCCTATTCTGAGGACATTCACTAGCCTTGTGTCCTTCTGCTTTGCATTTGAAGCATGTCAGTACCTTTTGCATCCGACACTCAGCTGCTCTATGACCTGGCTTTCCACAGTTATAGCAGTTTTTGTGTGGAACAATACTCCGATTTCCACCTCCAGAAAGTTGGCTAGCTTGGTTTCCTTGCACAAAGTCCTGATTATTCACTTTAGTATTCGCATTTCCAGCAGGCTTGTTATAAGGTTTACCTTTATTGGATGAACCAAACTTATTATTTCTCATTGGTCCTCCACTTTTATAATGAGTTACCCTAGCTTGGTTGTCCTCATCATAAACTCTACACTTGTTTACCAATTCATGGTAGTGCGTGATCCCTTGATAATTGAACACTTGTTTAATCTCTGGGCGAAGACCGCTCACAAACTTTACACATTTGTCCTCCTCATTGCCCACACCGTCGTACATAGGGCAGAATCTCACCAAATCTTCAAACTTAGTCACGTACTCGGCCACCGAATCTTCTCCTTGTTTTAACTCTAGAAATTCTACCTGTTTCTTGTGTCTTACATCTCGGGGAAAATATTTCTCCAAGAATAACCGCTTGAAAGAATCCCAACTTACTTGGGTTCCTATGGCTATTATTCTTTGCCAAGTACTTTGCCACCAGATACCAGCTTCTCCAGAGAGCATGAAGGTAGCCAAAGTCACCTTCTGCGTCACAGGACATCCCATGACTTGGAATATCTTTTCAATTTCAAATATCCAGTCAGCAGCTCCGTCAGGATTATAGCCTCCACGAAAACTTGGTGGATTATTTCGCTGGAATCTTTCTAGCCAATCAACTTCTGGTCGTTGGTTCAAATTACCAAGAGCCTGAGCCATTGCTTGCAGAGCGTCGGCGATTGCAAGATCATTTCTACCTCCTGCCATTGTTTTTCTGTCCTCCCAGAAAAATTAACAATTATGCTTTAAAAACAACAATTTTAATCAATTGTCGTTTTAACAAATCAATATGTTCAACAATCAATTTACTACAACATTCATTTATCAAACAAGCACAATAGACTCATAACTCACGGCCGATTGAATCGACCTGCTCTGATACCACTAAATGTGACACCCTTACTACCCCAAAACATATATCGAAATAGTGTAACAAAATTAAAGAAAATAAACTTTTGAAATTGGTAAAAGGGTTCACATAACAAAAATTCAATACACCACATTAATAGAAATATCAAACCTAAAATACAAGAGTTTCTAAAATTGTTTTCAAAATAATATTACAGAATTTTCATAAATATCTTAAACTAGAAATCCTCTGCCCCGATGTCACACTATCAGAGCATTTTCCCAAATAAAACTGCTGACATACTATATACCAATTGCAGCTGGATCCTCTCCACCTAAAAATATCCACAATTTATACGGTGAGAAAAGAAAAATTATCTATATGCAAAACACATACAAACACATCACAGTATAATTTATTATAACAACTTGTTTATTTCATATAAACGTATATAGATTTAATTATCAAATATTCAACCATTTCACAAACCATTATACATGTCACTTTCACAATCATAAAATCATTTTCATGTCCATCAATATCACAATTAACACTATGCCAAGACCTCGCCACATCTGACACAAGTGATACAGGTTAATTGCCTCCCTTACTCACACCATACCAGGGGTACGCTCGTCCCTGAAGCATCACCTACCCAAGGTTCGTATCATCCCTGATTTACGAGGAGTACGCTCGTCCCTGAAGTATCCACCACACAGGGTTCGTATCATCCTTAATCCTTTAGTGTGAGTAACAACAATCACATTACAATCAATACAATCTCTTGCAATTAACCCTATGTCAGGGCTGCCATAACTGACATAAGTGGTGGTGTTAACTGTTTTTCTCATCTCACACCATGCTAGGGTCACGCCTTCCCTGTAACACCACTTATACAGAGCCGTGCCATACTAGCCATCGATGTGAGACATCACAATCACAATCATATCACAACCATACAACATCTCATCAAATTTATAACACATGTTTAATTCCATATAACAAATAAACTTAACAAAGTAAGATCTACATACCCCTCAAGCATATTATATCAATATTCTTCATTCTTACAAGTAATATAGCAATTAACTTTCCTTAACATAAAAGTTAATAGAATAACAGTAAAATTCCTAATTATTCCAAATTAGAAATTAATAGGAGGCTTGGCCGTCCATTCACATAAATCAAACGTTATTCTAAGAAATTCTACCCAATACCCTCATGTATTTTACATATAAATAACCCTCTTTTCCCCCGTACCTGATTAAATAGAAATTTGAGTAGAACTTCCTCTTCTTTTTTTTTTATTAACTAGGACCGGAACTAGAGCAGAACCTCCTCTCTTTCTAGATTCTTCTCTCTCTCTCTCTTTCTTCCTCCAGAATTTCCTTATCTCAAGTTATGAATTTCCTTCAACCCCTAGCCTCTATTTATAGAAATTCTGGAATTACTATGCAGATTAAAATAATATTATATTTACTATGCACTATTCATTAAAATAATATTAATAGTAAAATACTGTGCATTCACGAGATTACTGTTCGTCCACGGATTTACTGTTCAAAAATACATATATTACTATTCAAAAATACGTATACGTGAATAGTAAAATACGTATACATAAATAGTAAAATACATATAAAAAAATATGATAATCCTTTTAACAATCCCAATACATAAAAATAAAATTTTAGGATGTTACACATCACATGGCATATTGTCGCTAGCAATACACGAAGAGTAGTCTAGGAGTACATGTCGGGTCACACCCTCTACGTACTCTCACTAGAAGGATATACTACCAGAGTTTCGTCGGGATAGCTAAACCGCGCAAGATACATCCCATGCACTCAATGGGCGAGACTAGGACTTCCAAACCGAGCTATCCCCAAGGACTAATCCCCAAAGCTTTTACACTAGGGGGGCCTTCTCTGGCGGTGTATTCCATATGCATGTCATTCAAGACTCTATGCATTCTCATATCTCATTATCATTTCTCATTCCCATATCACATTATGATGTCTCATTATCACTTTTCACATCATCTCATCATATTCACATAGTCATCACTTTTCACATCTGTTGAGTTTTCCGTTGAAGTACTTTTATTTATAATTATAGATTAGGTTACTTCCCTCAACGGACTCAAACACGGCAAGTGTACCGGCCGTACAAGTAGTAAAAATATCGTATCCACAGGGATTAGAAGGTAAACTAAGCATTCATTGGCTACTTGTGACTTGAGAACAATCCCAATAAATATGAATATGAATTTAAGAACAAAACTACTGGAATTGTTAAAACACAAATAAATGAATTAGAAATGAATTGGGGTGAGAAATGGTAAAATGGACACTTGAAGTTGTGGGGGTTTGATTTCACCAAAGAAACACTAGTGAATCCTATGTCTCTTGTTACATTCATTGTTCAGTCAACCATAAATTTACTCAGACCTAATTCCTTAGAGAAAGAGCCTAGGTGCAAAATATTGAATATCAATCCCTTGAGTACTCAATACCTCCACCCGCATTACCGGTTAGGGTTTTAAGACTACTAATGGGTCAAGCCCTATCCCTAGGTACAATTCCCACTAGGCATATGTTCATAACTAGTTTCAAGGATATTTCCCAATACTCAATGAAACCTTAAATCATGCAAAGGGTGATCAAGCCAAAGCAAGCATTAAGCATAGAATCATACACAACAAGGAATGAAACAAAACATATATATCATTAAACACAAAGGGATTACAATAGAGTCTGTTGGTTACATCAAAACCCCAATACAATGGATAGAACCTCTCAAAACAAAGAGGGGAAAACTAAAATAGAGATGGAAGAGGAAAGGAAGAACCGAAGGAATGATCCACCGTGGGAGGCTTCCGAAGCCTGAGAATCCCTCCTGCAGCGCTCCTGGAGGCGCCCCTGGGCGAATGAGGGAGAAAACCCTCGACATTTTCCTTTTATGCAGCCCGAGGAGACAAATTAGGGTTATTGCGCCCGGCGCGTTACACTTCGCGCCCGGCGCGGGCTTTCCCTGATGCTCAATGTGCTCTCGGCCTTGAATTGAGCCCGGCGCAATTCTAAATTGCGCCCGGCGCGAGGTTTCCAAAGGCTGAGAGTACTCTATTTTATGCCCGCCCGGCGCGATTAACACGGCGCCTGGCGCGGTTGCCTGCTCTGCTCCTTAATTCTTTTGATTTCCACTCCTTTAGCCTTGTTATCCTCAATTCTCTACTTGAATACCTGCATATACAAAAGAAACCAAAAATGAGAACAATTATATGCAATGATACAAAGAATGGAAGAATTTGATCATTAAATCTTGTATAAGTCTCATCCAAAAAGAGGTAAAATTGAGACTTAACAACATCATCTCATCATATTCACATAATCATCATTTTTCACATCATCTCATCATATTCATATAGTGTTTACAGAGCACTCAAAATCATATCAAAACTGATTTATTTTCAAAAATAAACACATATTTATACATCTCATTCAACAAGGAATACATCAGAACAATCAGAAAGCAAAACAGAAAATATTCATATTTTGCCTGTTTCTCATAGGGTTCCCACAGGAACCCACAGAGCACTCTAATTCATATCAAAACTTGTTTATTTTCAAGATTATATAGATATTTACACTCAGCAAATATCAAGAAACACAACAGAAAACTCAGAAGGTAAAACAGAAATCATTTAAAATTTGCCTCTTACAATTATCAATGCATTCCCTTAGGGTTTCCATAGGAACCCATAGAAATCGCAATTCATACGATTAATTACATATAAGAAAACAATAGACAAAACAGATACAATTGGGAAAAACCCTCATACATAAGCATACAAAAAAAAACAACAAACACAAGATTGGGGGCCAATCCCACTACCCAGTATATAATCCCACACCCAAAGCGAGGTTTCTCACTCCCCCCCTTACCTGGATGAGCAGAAGACGGATGGTCTTGGTGTGATCTAAGATCGTTCCTGAGTACTCTTCCTTAGAGCTCTTTGTTTCTCCTCTCTTTTTTTTCTAACCCCTCAGAATGCAAATGAGGCAGATCAGGTTAACATGATTCCTTTCTTAAAATTAATCTATTGGGCTGGGTCAACCCAACCCATTTTCCTTCTCTTCTAACTCACTTCTCTTTCTCCTCAAAATAATTAAATAAAATACATGCATGTATATTATAAAATATTTCCTCTATAATAATAATATATTTCTGACCCAAAATATAATAATAAATTTTAATAACAAAATATCATATAAAATCAACCTTCTCTTAAAACATATAAATATTTATTTAAAAATACTAATAAAAATACTTATTTAATACGTACAAAATAATTGTCCAAAATAATAATTATTTAAAACGTACAAAATAATATTTCTATATAATTATTAAATAATTATGATCAAATACCATATAATAATAATAATAACAATAACCTTTTTGAAAACTGGGGTGTTACAGAATTTCCGACGGATTTAAATCCGTCTGAAATTTCTGAACAGAATTTCCCACGGATTTAAATCTGTCTGAAATTCCTTAACAGAATTTCCCACGAATTTAAATCCATCTGAAATTTCTGAACAGAGTTTCCCACGGATTTAAATCCGTCTGAAATTTCTGAACAGAGTTTCCCACGGATTTAAATCCGTCTGAAATTTTTGAATAGAATTTCCCACGGATTTAAATCCGTCTGAAATTTCTGAACAGAGTTTCCCACGGATTTAAATCTGTCTAAAATTTCTGAACAGAATTTCCCACGGATTTAAATTTGTCTGAAATTATTAAATAAAATTTAAGCCAATTATTTTTCAAATGCAACCAATCCTAATCGCATCGATACACACAACAATGCACTATATAATATTTTCATTATTATATGGGTGTTTTCAAAATATAAATAAGATAAATATAAATCAAAGTGTGTGAGGTATGACTTATATTATATTACCTATATATAATTATATGTTTAGGTTATTATAAATTATAAACATTAGCATAAATGTGTTTTTTTTTTACTTAAAATAGTAACACATGATGTCCAAATTTAAGAATAACATATCTTTTATCTAATTATTAAAAATCACTCATCTCTTCGAAAATAACGTTATTAATTAAATAAGGGGGAAAAAAGTTAAATTATGTTCTGCAAATATCATATATATATATATATATATATATATATATATATATATATATATATATATGTATCTATCATTTATTTCTAAATTTCATCCAATACTATGCATGTCATTTTCATGAAAACTTTCATTGATCTTCAATTTTGAAAATAAGATTTTTTTCAATTCATTTTCAAAATTATTACTTAAATTTAATATATTTTTTAAATCACAGTGTGCATGATATTTAAAATAAATTTCAAAAAAGTTGAAATAATGAAATAAGATATCAAATCTCATTTAATTAATGATATTTGTATTAATAAATTATTTTCTCTTATTAGTATATAAATAGTATTATCTTTATGTGTCACTTAAATAAATAAATAAGAAAATTAATACTCACTTAAAAATTTGAGAAGAGATATACGTATGACGTTATTGAGAAAAACTTCAAGTAGGGGTTAAATGAATTTTTTCTAGATTAAATCTTCTTTATTTAAAACTTAAAACATTAAAGTTAAAATAATTACACTAAATAATTATTTTTGTTCCTAATAACTGATTAATTTAAAAATCTCTCTTTAAGTTGTAGTAATTTCTTAAATTTACATTTTATTGATTTCTAAATTTTATATTTAAGTAAATCAGTAAAATACAAAGTAACGAGTATAAATATGAGTATTTAAAACTTCAATGAATCTATATATAAAAAGTAGAGATAAAGACAGAGAAAATGAATGGAAGAAAAATAGTTAAATATATAGTTGTTTGATTATCTATAGTAATAGATAAAGGGAAATATACGTCATTTTGTAACTGATTTTGTCTAAAAAATAATAGATAATCATACCCTTAACTGATTTTTATTTTATATATTCTAATTTTATTTGTAATAATATGATTATATATTTAAATAGTTTAATTTTAATAATTTTTTAAGTATATTTTTGTCTTTTCACTTAAAATATTTGAATTTCTATATTTTAATTTGAATTATTTTTTAAGTATATTTTTGTCTTTTTGTCTTAAATTTTTGAATTTCTATATTTTAATTTTAATAATTTTTTATTTCTATTATTTATTAATTCTTTTCTTTTTTAATGTTTTATAACATTATTAAAATTTTATAATTTTATTTATAATTTTATCTTACTTTTTATTTTATAAATATAATTTGGATTATTCATTTTATAATTAAATTAATTTTTTTTAAAATTTTTTATGAGTTTACATTCTAAGAATATATTAAAACCCCCTCAATCTTTGATTATTAGATAGCAACAACATAGATATTCTGATTATTAGACATTATGTTATAATTCTACTGATCGTACTATATATTATTTTTAAATTTGAACTCCTAAACTTTATTTGTTATGTATGACATTTTATTTTGTATGAATGAACTTGTTTTGATTTACATAATTATAATTGATTTAATATCTTTAAATAGGATAATTATTTAATACAATTTTGAATTAAAAAAAATTTCACAGAATTTCCCACGGATTTCCCACGGACAAATCCGTGGGAAATTACCCACGGATTAGTCCGTGGGAAATTACCCACGGATAAATCCATGGGAAATTCTGTAAAAAAATTTTAATTCAAAATTGTATTAAATAATTATCCTATTTAAATATATTAAATCAATTATAATTATGTAAATCAAAACAAGTTCATTCATAAAGATTGAGGGATTTCAATACATTTTTATAATTCAAATTATATTTATAAAATAAAAAGTAAGATAAAATTAGAGACATTAAAATTATAAAATTTTAATAATGTTATAAAACATTAAAAAAAGAAAAGAATTAATAAATAATAGAAATAAAAATTTATTAAAATTACAATATAGAAATTCAAAAATTTAAGACAAAAAGACAAAAATATACTTAAAAAATAATTTAAATTAAAATATAGAAATTAAAATATTTTAAGTGAAAAGACAAAAATATACTTAAAAAATTATTAAAATTAAACTATTTAAATATATAACCATATTATTACAAATAAAATTAGAATATATAAAAGAAAAATCAGTTAAGGGTATGATTATCTATTATTTTTTAGACAAAATCAGTTACAAGATGACGTATAACTTTATATTAAATGTGAATTTTATAAATTCAACCGTTAAATTAAAAATATTTTACTCTTAAATCATATATACAAAATGTTATATTAATCGAAGATGATTTCTTATAAACCAAAATTAAATCTGTTAGAAAATTTATATTTTCGATGAGAAAATTTTTGTAGGAAAAGCTATATTATTGATGAAATATTTCAGACAAATTTATATTTGTCGAAAAATGTAAGAACTGGTTTTAAATTTGATATGAAAATATTATGATATTATTAGATAAGATTTTAAGTTAGTATTTTATTAATGGTTGATAATTAAAAAATAAAACAAGGATAAATACATTTTTTGAATTTTATATGTTTGATTTAAGATAACTTACAAAATAACTCTTGGTATAGTTATTCCGCTCAATAACTCATGGTGTGTGTTGAATTTTATCGATCTAATTAATTGTTAAATTAAAAGTTATTAAATTTTACTAATAATTAATATAAAAAATTAATTAGTTTTGAAATAAATTATTTGCTAATTAACAATATAATTGAAACATTAATTTTTAAATTATTTAACTAGAATCTTATTGACAATTTACTATATGATCTTAATATTTTTGTATAACTAATATCTGGTTTTAAATTTGATATGAGAATATTATATATAATTAGATAAGATTTTAAGTTAGTATTTTATTAATAGTTGATAATTAGAAGAAGAAAAAAACAAGGATAAATACATTTTTTGAATTTTATATGTTTGATTTAAGGTAAATAAATATATTAAATTAATTAATAATTTATTTAAAATATTAAAATTTAATTTATAAGTATGTAATAAATAAATATTTATAATTTTATAAATTATATTATCATTATAAATTATAAAATTAAATAATTTAAATTATAATTTTAAATAAAAATAAGTAGATATTACTTATAAAAGTAAGTAGATATAAATAAATAATAATTAAATATATTATTATTATTATTAATTATTATTATTTGTAATATAAAATTATTATATATTATTATTATAGTACAAATATGAGATTGTATATTTGAGGATGACTTAAATGAATTAATTTGTACAAGTTATACTGACAATATACATATACATTTCGGTAGCTTACTTATCAGAACTTCACAGTTAAGCGTGCTTGAACTGGAGTAGTACTGGGATGGGTGACCTTCTGGGAAGTTTCCCAGAAATTGCACAAGTAAGAATAAAATATGCTAAACAATGAAATATCGTGAAATAGAACCCTTGAGAGGCCAAATATAAGGGTTGTTACATTAATAAATTTATTAAAATTAAAAAAAATTATAATTTTCGACGAAAAATTCCTTCAAGGTAATTTCCCACAAATAAATCCGTGGGAAATTTCCCACGGATATATCCGTGGGTAAATCCGTGGGTAATTACCCAGGATAAATCCGTGGGAAAATCCGTCGGAAAGTTACCCACGGATAAAAATCCGTCGGTAAATATTTCAGACGAGCAATTTACCGACGGATTAGTGTCCGTCGGGAAATGCACTATTACCCACGAATTTTTGGCATTTCCCACGGCTTTTGGCCGTCTGTAATAGCGAATTTTCTTGTAGTATTAATCTTATAGACCCATCTACACCCAATAGGAACCTTGCCAGGGGGCAGATTGGTTAAAGTCCAGGTGTGATTCATCTCAAGAGCAGCAAGTTCATCCTTCATAGCCTTAACCCAGCACTCAGATTTGGAAGCCTCAACATAAGAACGTGGTTCAGTGATCACGAATATTGAACAAACAAAATGACGAAATGAATCAGATAAACGATGATAAGAAAGGAAAGCATGAAGAGGATACCTTACACTTGAAGAAGCTAGTATAGTTGATATAAGATTGCAATGGAAATCTTTGAGATATGATGGTGGTAGACGGGTTCGAGATGAATGTCTGATATGGGATGGTTGAAAAGGAAAGGAAGACTCATTTGGTGAGATAGGGACATTTAGAGGTTGATCATGTGACTCTGAAGTATTTGATTGAGACATTGCAGGTTGTTTAGAAAAGATTGAGAAAAATCAGGAATATCATGTGGGGCATTTATGAGAGGTGGTGAAGGTTGTTCTGTTGCAGGGATAAAATCTTTAGGTCGGTTGGTTGGGATAGCGTCAGTGGAAGGGTGAAGGATATGGCTAGCGGGTAAAGGGGTGTCATCATGCTCATTATTGGATTGTTTAATGTAAGGAAAATGATCCTCATAAAACATGACATTTCTATTAACATCAAGGGAATTATTTTTTAAATTGGACAAGAGGTAACCCTTTGTGTGATCCTTAAAACCAAGGAATATACACGGATCTGCACGAGCATCTAACTTTTTCCTATTGGCTGAAAGAGTGCTTTCAAAACAGAGACATATCCAAAAATTTTAAAATTTGAAACATCACATGGCTTATTGTATAATTTAGTGTAAGGTAAGACTTCATGCAAAATGGGAGTAGGAATACAATTGATAAGAGTAACAACATGTTGAATGGAAAAACACCAAAATGAAGGAAGAATACCACTATGAAATAGAAGAGCTCGAGTGACAATGAGAATGTGTTGATGCTTCCTTTCTACAATGCCATTCTGCTCTGGGGTTTCAACACAGCTGGTTTGATGTATAATTCCTTTCTCTTGAAATAAATTATTCATCAAAAACTCAGCTCCATTATCACTCCTTATAATCTTAATTTTGGTGTCAAACTGCCTTTCAACATGGGAAATGAAATTAATTATATGTTTTCTTGTTTCAGCCTTGTTACTCATCAAATTAATCCAAGTGTAACGTGTAAAATCATCCACTATAGTTAAGAAAAAGCGATGCCCGTGCATAGAAGTCACAGAACAGGGTCCCCATATGTCAATGTGAATCATTTCAAAAGCCTTTCATGTCTTAGAAATGCTTAAAAGAAAAGGAAGCTTTCTTTGTTTGGAATAATGACACGTACTACAAATATAGTTTTTATTTATGGTGATATATGGATACTGCTTCATCATAGATGCAAGCCGTTTGCAAGATGGGTGACCTAAACGAAAATGCCATAAATCTATGGGAATGGTACTAGAATTGGGATGGACAACAACAGAACATGAAATAAGGTTGGTAATAGGTCTGGCAGCCAAGGTGTAAAGACCATTACTCATGTCAACTATACCAATCTTCCTCAAGGTGTGCAGGTCCTGTATAATGCATGAACTGGGGAGAAACGTCAATTTACAGTTGAGAGACGAAATAAGCTTGGAAATAGAAATCAAGTTGAAACTAAAACTTGGTATATACAAAACATTAGAAATAATAAAATGATCACTGAATTTCATTATACCCTAATGGGTGGCATGAACATGTTGACCATTAGGAAGTTTAACAATAATGGGTTTTATGGCAGAATATGTGAAATAATAAGAAAGTGAAGATGCAATGTGATCCGTAGCACCTGAGTCTAATATCCAAAACGTTTTAGTATTGAAAAGAACATATTACCATTGAAAGGCTGAACAGTTGTAGACATAGAGGAACTTATTTGGTTGACTTGAGGTGAACCGGAAGCGGCTGGCTGGGAATTATTAGATTGCTGCATTAAGGCCATTAAAGTATGATATTGCTATGCTGTGAGACGAAAATCCTATTCCTCACCTTTCTGCTCGTTTTGAGCAGTGACCCTTCTTCCCTCATCAGTCATGGTGTTGTTAACATTGGAGTTGTTGTTTTTAGCTTGCATTTTGAAACCAGGAGGAAAACCATGCTTTCTATAGCATGAGTCAACTGTATGTCCACTTCTTCCACAATGAGAGCAAGTTTTACTCCCTTTTCCAAATGAAGGTTTGTTTCCCTTAGAATCAGGAAAACCATGTTTTCTAAAACATACATTCTCGTTGTGCCCAACCTTCCCACAAAACGTACATGATGCAGTATTAGCATTACCAGCAAAAATCTTCCCCTGCAGTTGTCGCTCCTGTTGGACCACGTAAGAGAAGATCTTAGTGATCTAAGGAAGAGGCTCCATGAGCAATATATGTGATTGTACATTGTTGTATTGATCGTTTAAGCCACGAAGGAACTGCATGGCTTGGTCTTCAATCCTTCGTTGAGTAATATTGGGAAGCACATAATAGGAACATTTGTTCAAACACTTGCACATCAACTCGGGTCTATAATTGTCCAACTCGTCCCATATTATACGAAGCTTAGTGAAGTATTCAGTGATTGAAAGGTCTCCTTGTTTGATGGATGAAGCCTCACGTTGTAGTTCAGAAACACGAAGAAGATCTCCCTGTGCATAACGTGACTTCAAATCACGCCATATATCCTCAGCTTTGTTCATCCATACAATGTTCTGTCGAATGGGATAGAGAGACGGAGTTAACAATCCATGATGCAACCATGTTGTTGCATCTTCTCCAAGCACTGTGATACCTATCATCAATGGTTGGTTCTAGAGCACTTCCGTCAATGAAATCCAGTTTGTTTTTGGTACTAAGAGCTGTTTCCATGGACTTGCTCCATGTATGGTAATTATTAAGTTCGAGAACAGGGGAAACAAGAGAAGTGGCAGGGTTTTCGCTGGGATGAAGATACAAATAACTATGTATATTGGCTAAAGATTCCGCTCCTTCACTCATGATTGAGGAGACGGAAGTCATGAAGAAAAATAACGAGCAAGTAGCGCAGCAAAGCTCTTCAATGGAAGAGCTTTGATACCATCACAAAACCAGAAAGAATATAAAGCTGAATAAACGAGAGAAGAGATGAGAGAAAATGCAACCTCATTCTTATCTTCATTATTGAAAAATATCCCATATAAATACAAGGGAAGGAGAAGAAAGAGAAGGTGCATGGTCTGCTAACAAAAAGGCAAAAGATAAAAAGCAAAACGGAAAAGATTCGATACAATGATGCTAACAGAAAAGCGAATGAAACAAAAATAACAGAAAAACTATGAGCTGCATGGGCTGCGGACTGCATGTATGGGCTGCATGAAAAATCTACCCATTGTCATCACGGAACTCACTGGATGTGTACGTATTTGAGTTATAAGACTTACATTCTTTTTGTTCTCTCACTCTTTTGGAACTCCTTCAATTTATCTTAGGCTTCTTTCGCAATCTCAAAACTTAGAATCTTGACAAAACTATCATTGTAGGTTACAAAAATAAAATCTTATCTCATATCTCAAAGTTTGTAAGTTATAGTAAAAAACTGGAGTAATTCTCCTATATTACCAGAAAACCTAAAGATAGTTCAAACCACTACAAGAAAATGGTGAAATAGCTGTGCAAAAATAGTGTCAGCTAATAGCTAACGCAAATATTGTCAGAAAAGCCAACGCTATTTTAAGATGTAACGTCGGCTTTTTCGACACTAAATTAAAATTAAGATTAGTGTCGGAAAAGCTAACGCTATTCTTTGAAATAGCGTCGGCTTTTTCGACACTAATTTAATTTAAATTTAAATTAAATTAGTGTCGGAAATGCCGACACTGTATCTAAAGAAATAGCATCGGCTTTTCCGATGCTAAACTTAAAATAAAATATTTAGAAGTTATTCCTAGTCTTTAGAATGATTATGAAGTTATTCTTAGTCTTTAGAATCATTAGATGTTTGATTCATTTCAGATTACAAAAATGTTATCCAACAATGATTACAATCAAGATCATAGAACAAGAAGTGACTTGCTTTAAGCCTTAAAATTAGAATCAAAACACTAACATTGAATAACTTATAATCATATATATATATATATATATAATCACGAGCATTACACCAAGTTTGACAAAGTTACATCCAATCCCAACTTTAAAAGTGATCAATCACTCACGGTGATGAGGGCCATCAACTACACAAAATAACAAGGAAAAGATGAATGAGAAGGAGAAGAAGATGATCCAAGATCCCAAACACAATTTTATTCATCATCAACCTCAGGCACCCACAGCAGCGTGCCAAATCAGATACCAAAATTTGCATAATTTTCTACTCCTTATAGGTGACCATGTTGAACATAATTTTGATGTTCATCATTGACACTACAAGAAAAATGATAAATTGCGACGGACAAATTGCGACGGTTATCTAGAAACCGTCGTCGCTTTGATATTGCGACCCTTCATACGACGGTTTTTCAAAACCGTCGCAAAATTGTTCAACATTGCGACGGTTTATCGTAAACCGTCGCAAAATTTGTTTAACATTGCGACGGTTTATCATAAATTGTCGCAAAATTTGTTTAACATTGCGACGGTTTATGATAAACCGTCGCAAGTTTAACATTGCGACAGTTAATCATAACCGTCGCAAATTTAACATTGCGACAGTTAGTCATAAACCGTCGCAAAATTTTCAGCATTTTTTTTATTAGAATTTAAAAGTTTTTTTTTTAAGTATTATGTATATTATCTTAATGAACTTATATTTTATTAACAATTTTATATATACTTTCTTTAAAAATATAAAAATAAATATGCTAAAATTTATAAAAATCCAGTTTAATTTATTTATGATATAAATATGTTTTTAATATCTAATATATATTTTTAGATGATAATTTATTTTAAAATATATCTTATAATAACAATTCTAAATGGAACATAAATCTTCTGATTTTTCTTAGTTTGATTTTTTTAATCAATATATATAATTTTACTATTTTGATTTTTTCAATCAACGTATACAATAAAGAAAAAACACAAAAGATAAACATGCATAGTAAAAATTTTATTTTATCAAAAAGCTTTTTATTTTAATATATTACATTATATATGTGAATATTAAGACATATATATATATACATATATATATTATAATTAAACTTTTTTAAAAAATTAATTCATTATTAAGAAAAAAAAATTTATTACATGAGAATTAATTTCTTTCAAAAATTTGATAGATATAAAATAAATAAACATTTTTTTCTGAATCTATATTTTTATTTTATTAGAATATAATTTTTATTTTTTAAAATATATTATTTTTTTAGATAAAAAATTATGTATATGTCAAATAGTAGTGGGGCAAGTGCCCACTATTCCAAATGTACATCCGTCTCTATATATATATATATATATATATATAATATAGGGGGTTATAATTATACCAATGTAACTTTTATTAAGTATTATGTTGTTCAATAACTTTATATTAAATGTGTATTTTGTAAATCCAACCGTTAAATTGAAAGTTCATATCACTTTATAAGTGTATATCAAATTTTGTTAAAATTGAACAACAACTGGAAGGTAATCAAATTGTTTATATTTTAGTGTATTTTAAAATGAATATATGACATCAATTTTGTTTTATAAAAATGAAGTATCAAACCATCTTGGATTAATATAAAGTTTTGTATATATAATCTTTGAGAGATATGAACTTTCAATCTAACAGTTGGATTTACCAAATTCACATTTAATATAAAGTTATTGAGCGGTGTAATACTTAGTAAAAGTCACATTTAATATATATATATATATATATATATATATATATATATATGAGGGGGTTTATAATTACATCAGTGTAAATTTTACTAAGTGTTACACAACTCAATAACTTTATATTAAATGTGAATTTTGTAAATTTAACCGTTAAATTGAAAATCTTTTACTGTTAAATCATATATACAAAATGTTAAATTAATCGAAGATGATTTCTTATAAAAAAACAAAATTAAATCTGTCAGAAAATTTATATTTTTGATGAGAAAATTTTTGTAGGAAAAACTATATTATTGATGAAATATTTTAGAAAAATTTATATTTGTCGAAAATGTAAGAACTGGTTTTAAATTTGATATGAAAATATTATGATATAATTAGATAAGATTTTAAGTTAGTATTTTATTAATGGTTGATAATTAAAAAATAAAACAAGGATAAATATATTTTTTGAATTTTATATGTTTGATTTAAGATAACTTACAAAATAACTCTTGGTAAAGTTATTCCGCTCAATAACTCATCGTGTGTGTTGAATTTCATTGATCCAATTAATTGTTAATTTAAAAATTATTAAATTTTACTAATAATTAATATAAAAAAATTAATTAGTTTTGGAATAAATTATTTTCTAATTAACAATATAATTAAAACATTAATTATTTTAAATTATTTAACTAAAATCTTATTGACAATTTACTATATGATCTTAATATTTTTGTATAACTAATACTTGGTTTTAAATTTGATATGAGAATATTATATATAATTAGATAAGATTTTAAGTTAGTATTTTATTAATAGTTGATAATTAGAAAATAAAACAAGGATAAATACATTTTTTTTTGAATTTTATATGTTTGATTTAAGGTAAATAAATATATTAAATTAATTAATAATTTATTTAAAATATTAAAATAATTTATAAGTATGTAATAAATAAATATTTATAATTTTATAAATTATATTATCATTATAAATTAAAAAATTTAAATAATTTAAATTATAATTTTAAATCGAAATAAGTAGATGTTAATTATAAAAGTAAGTACATATAAATAAAGAATAACTAAATATATTATTATTATTATTATTATTATTATTTGTAATATAAAATTATTATATATTATTATTATAATACAGATATGAGATTGTATATTTGAGGATGACTTAAATGAATTAATCTGTACAAGTTATACTGACAACATACATATACATTTCGGTAGCTTACTCATCAGAACTTCACAGTTAAGCGTGCTTGACCTGGAGTAGTACAAGGATGGGTGACCTTCTGGGAAGTTTCCCAGAATTTGCACAAGTAAGGATAAAACATGCTAAACAGTGAAATATCGTGAAATAAAATCCTTGAAAGGCCAAATATGAGGATTGTTACATTAATAAATTTATTAAAATAAAAAAAAAATTATAATTTTTGACTGGTAAAAAAAGGATTGTAATATTAATTTAGAGGCAGTTGGTGCGACAGTTGATGAAAGGGTCGCAATGTTAATATAGAGGCATTTGGTGCGACAGTTGATGAAACGGTCGCAATTCCAATTTTGCGACGGTTTGTGCAACGGTTCTGATAACCGTCGCAAAATTGCCTGGTGACGGACGACTCTGCGACGGTTCCCAAACCGTCGCAATGTTGTCTTTGCGGCAGTTATAACCGTCGCAATGTAGGTCATATAACCGTCGCAAAATCGTCATTTTCTTGTAGTGTGAGTAGCATAATACTCCATGACTGGTATATAAGGTTATAATATCTGGTGAAAATATTCAGGTATGAAATTTATCTATTACAGTAATGGCACTTGGCTCGGTTTTTTTTTTCACAGTACAGTTAGATGCACAATTTATCATTTTATCATAAAGATTCTAAACTGATCATTCAATTTATTAACCCACGTTTTCATATTGATAACTGAGGGGAAAATGAGAGAAAAAGTAGTAGTCATAAACTTCTCATTCCAGTGACCATTTTGATGGGGTTATTTTATGATATTTGTTTGAGAAGATATTTTATAAGATTTTTTTTTTTCAGAGGAGCATAATATAATTTTATTCATGAGTCTCTATTTATAGAGAAAATTTGTTATACAAAATCAAATATTGATATTATCCTATTCTAAAATAAGGAAATAAATCTTAAAATAATCAGAACAGATTAAATCTAAATATTTGAAATATAAATAAAATATTCTTATAAAAAAACTAACTTAATCTTCTAAAGATATTTAGGCATATTCCCAACACTCCTCCTTGACTGAATATCTTTATCACCTAATTTGAGTTTCAAAATCTGCCTTTTCTCTTTTTGATTGGTTTCTTCTTTTTGTGATTTTTGTTGTAATTCTTCTTGAGTGGGACCACTTTAACATTTGTCTCGAACTTCTCTTTTGAAGGTGATTTTTCATCATCTTCATTCTCCTATTGATCATCAAACTTCTTTTGAAGACATGCATCTTTTTGTTCTTCACTTGTATCTTCATTTATAATTGACTCCTCCTTCTCCAAATTTAAAGCAAAACTTTTGCCTTTCATATGAACATTGAACAATTCTTTGTTGTGTATATCTTTAATCACACAATTTTTATCTTCAAATAACACTTTATAGCCTTTTCCTAATAATTGAGAAACACTCAACAAATTTTGGTTAATATCAAGAACGTATAAAACATCAGATATTAATTTAAAACCTGAATGACTCTTAATAGCAAGTGTTCCTTTGCCTTTTACTGCAAGGTGTGCTCCATTCCCCATTTGAACTTTAGAGATGTTAGTTTTGTTGAGTTCTTTGAAGAGTTCTCGATCATAGGTCATATGATTTGTACAACCACTATCAATAATCCAAGCTTTTGAGGGTTTTTTGGTCATAAAGCATGACATTGAAAGTAGTTCTTCTTCTCCCTCTTCTTGTTGATCTTCAACAATGTTGGCTTCTTCTTGTTGCTCATGAGATTTGCATACATGTTTTAGGTGTCCTAATTTTCCACAATTGTCACATTTTACATCAGGTCTCCACCAACATCTTTGTTGTGGATGATTAGTCTTTTTGCAATAAGGACATGGTGAAAAAATTTGAGTGTTATTATGTTGACTATTCTCTTGAAACAATTCCTTCTTCTTGTTTTTGCCACTGTGTTCTTCCATTTGGCTAAATATACACCCTCCACGAATCCTTCTTCTCTCATAAGCCTCATTTGTTCTAATGCTTGTAATGCATGTAACACCTCTGCCAAAGTGATCTTACTCAGATCCTTTGTGTTCTCCAAGGCTGCTATTGAAGCTTCATATCTTTCAGGTATAGTTACTAGAATTTTTTCAACAATTCTAGAATCAAGAAATTGCGTTCCTAGTAATCGTACCTTATTAGCAATGCCAAGCAGTTTGTCAGAATATTGTTTGATTGTCTCTATCTCCTTCATTCTTTGTATTTCAAATTCTCTCATTAAATTTAATACTTGCATGCTTCGAATCCTTTCATCTCCAGCATATTCTTCCTTTAGATAATCCCAAATTGCTTTTGCCGATTTGAGAGTCATGATTCTTGTGAAAACATTTTGTGAAACACAGGCAAAGAGACAACTTTTTGCCTTTGCCTTCTTGATTTTCTTTTCCTTGTGAATTTTCATTTGGGCTACGGTAGGATTGTCTGGCAACGCGGAAACATCATAATCTTCTTCTACGGCTTCCCAGAGATCTAAACCTTCTAGGTATGCCTCCATTCTCACCACCCAAAGATCGTAACTTTCTCCATCAAAAATAGGTGGGGAAATTTGTGAAAAGTTTGTTTCTGCTTCCATCTCCAAGATCGTAACCTTAGCTCTAGATACTAATGATGGGGTTATTTTATGATATTTGTTTGAGAGGATATTTTATAAGACTTTTTTTTTTTTTCAGAGGAGCATAATATAATTTTATTCATGAGTCTCTATTTATAGAGAAAATTTGTTATACAAAATCAAATATTGATATTATTCTATTCTAAAATAAGGAAATAAATCTTAAAATAATCAGAACAGATTAAATTTAAATATTTGAAATATAAATAAAATATTCTTATAAAAAACTAACTTAATCTTCTAAAGATATTTAGGCATATTCCCAACACATTTCTACACTTGCCTGGGTACGAACGACAACAGAAAAAGAGAGTATTTTCAAGGCAAGAAAATGAATAATCAAGTAATATGTATCTACATCAGTATTATTTTAGCAGTGTTAGAGCCTAGTCAAGAAATTGTATGACCACCTATTGCAAGTTTATACCCAAATTCTTCCTCAACTTGGCTTAGTAAGTCGGGGAATGAAGTTTGCTCAAAGTATGATCAGGGGACGACAAACTACTTCGTTTTCGCTCCAACATAGACAGCAAAGTAGTCCTATGGCACTTCCACTGCATTTAAAGATGCTCAGTTTGCTACAGATGATGCATTTTTTGTTTTATGAGTTGAGAGTAGAGAATAGAATGTTCGTTTTAAAAAGGACATGTAAATACCATGCAAGTTTTTTCAACTTTGAATGCTTCAGGATGTTCACGATTTATGTTGGTCCCAAGTGCTGGCATCCCTGAACATATAAATAAAGGGATATATAAGAAACTGTTTGGCTACTTGAACAATTGGTTCAGGACTACGGGAGGAGTCATGGGAGCAACTGGGAGACAGGCCCATGTAGCCCTGTTCTGAAACAGTGGAGATAAGAAGAGAACCAACATTGAATGCTTGTTCATATCATGTTTCATGTGGCATTATGAACCACGTTTTCATGTACGTCAAATGCTAACCAACACAGCATGAAATTTGCATAAATGATGTTTCCGAACCCCACCACTCTGAGCAAGTGTCAACAAGATCCAATTAGACTTTTATCTACTATAACACATTAAGTTGATTCTTAAGAAAGTCCTCTAAGACAACACCACATGCCTTGTCTCTCATTTGGTCCCATGACTCCTATCAGATATCCCTCCTGTACCAATAATTGAATCACGCAAATAATGGTTTATCACATATCCTTTTATCTATATATATTCATTGCTTCTAGCATTTAGGACCAACACAAATCATTCACATCCTAAAGCATTCAAATCTCTAAACCTTATTCTCAATACTTTTCTTAAACCATTATTTTCTCAAATCAATACAACAATGGGTTTTCGTTTACCTGGTATCAGAAAGGCATTATTTTCAGCAAATCCAGCATCTTCAAAAGCAGTGGATGCGCCAAAGGGCTATCTTGCAGTTTATGTTGGAGAGAAAATGAAGCGGTTTGTGATCCCTATATCATATTTGAATCAATCTTCGATCCAGGACTTGTTGAGTCAAGTTGAGGAAGAGTTTGGATATGATCATCCCATGGGAGGCCTCACAATTCCTTGCAGTGAAGATGTCTTCCAACGTATAACTTCAAGCTTGAAATGACAATAAATATAACACTTTAGAAGACTAACAGATTAGTGAAGACATTTTCACAATAGGCGTCTTCTCAACTTGTATAAATCTCCTTTCCTTAATAACAAAGGGATAGAAAGAGAATGACATAATGACTATGTCATATTTTTTGTGTAATTACAATGAATTCAACTACTCAAGCAGCTCTTCTATATTTTCTGTTTTTTATTTTCAATGCTTACTTCACTATGTATGAACAAGGTTGAACTCTGTTAAAAAAACAAACTTTGTTCTGATAAATTTCAAAGCACAAATAGAACACATGATTCCAAACAAATGTGTAGAAAAAGTATTTACCCTGGAATCAAAGAGAAAGATAAATCTATTTTGGACAAACAAATGTATTTTATTAATAAATATACAAATAAAATTAAATTTTTGATGAGCCAAAGTTGGAAACAACTCACAAGTTACCTACCCTGCCAAAGCAGGTGCAAAATAATATTGAACTTAACATCAAGATTTTTTTTTCCTTGAATAAATTTTGATAACTTCTGTAACAAAAGCTTCCACTTATGTATATCCTATATTGGCTGAAGTCAAAGAACCCATCTTTTTCCTTAACTGCTGTCTTTTAAATAAATCGAAACTATGACCTTATAATGCAAGAAGCAGAGATTTAAAGTTTTCAAATCAAATAAAGAAAGTGTCGTTAAAGCAAAGAAATAGGTCAAGCTTTTTAACATTTATGACTGACTAATAGATATATCATAAATTTTGACCAAAAGATATTCATACAGATGAACTTCGAAGTCAGATATTCATATCATTTATTTAGATTGAATAAACAGAAATAAAATATTATGTACATAATTGATTATTGAAATAATCTAGTTATCGATTATAATTGATTATTCTCGATCTATTCAACTATTTCTTTTGAATTCTAGTTAACAATCAAGTCTTTTTTTTTTTTTTCAGCAACCAACCTCCTAATGGACACTACTCACTACGGCTCTAATTGTAGAGAGTATTGAACATTGTATAAATGATAAAAGAAATAATTAGCAATCGAATTCATTGTCGTTACTCAAAATTGATATATAATATTTTCAAATAGAGAAGATGCCTATTGTATAAAATGTATCTACAAGTCTATGTAAGTCCCCCATAGTGTGAGATCTATTATCCAATCAAGCGAGAGAAGTTATATGTTCGAAAACATCTTAACTACAAGGAATTGTGAGTCCACCCATGGGATGATCATATCCAAACTCTTCCTCAGCTTGACTCAACAAGTCTTGGAATGAAGGTTGGTTCAAGTATGATATGGGAATCACAAACCGCTTCTGTTTCTCTCCAACATACACTGCAAGATAGCCCTTGGGGACATCTGCAGATTTTGAAGCTGTTTGGCTAGCTGTGAAGGATGCACGTCGAATAGTATGTAAACGAAAACCCATTTTTTTGTGTATGATTGAAGGAAAAAAAACAATATCAAATTTTGAAAAAATGAATCTAAGTGTTTTTGTTTGAGGATTGCTTGTGTTGTTTATGAAGACAAAGGATAGTGTATATATAGTTTCTAAGATTCTGTATAAACTCAACTTCCCGAGAAAAGGACAGTTAAAGGATTGAGGGCATACACATGAGATATCACATGGTGTTGTCTATTGTACCTTTGTTAAGGATAAAGTTGTACAGACGTGTGTAACCCCACCTTATCAAACAATGGTCAAAAAAAAGCCTCCACTTATAAACAAATGAGACGTGCCTAAGTGAAACCTAAGTTTTCTTCATGCACTAATTGGTATTCCATAATTTTGTATACATGGTTTGGACATGTTTTATCACGTTATGTTGAAGTACAGCTGGAAGGTATCTTCTAGCAGATGAATTATGCGGCAACGGATAGTGAAAGATCATTGATCATTATATTTCTGATTTTTAAGATTACACACCTATTTTATTTCAAGAGGATTCACTCGAGAAAGTCCTCCAAGGCAACACTATATGCCCTTGTCTCCCTGTTGGTCCCATGACTCTTGTCTCATAGCCCTTCCACTTTAATCACTCATCTAGTCAATAATTTCTTTCAAATACATTCATCTATAAATATTCAAGGCTGCAAGCATTGAGGACATAAAAAAAAAATCATATTCTAAAGCATTAGAAGTTCAAAAACTTGCATCTTATTTACAAGTTGATCTTTTTTTACATTGTTTTCCCGAGTCTCAACACATACAACAATGGGTTTTCGTTTACCTGGTATCAGAAAGTCTTTATTTGCAGCAAATCCAGCATCTTCAAAAGCAGTGGATGCGCCAAAGGGCTATCTTGCAGTTTATGTCGGGGATAAAATGAAGCGGTTTGTGATTCCTGTATCATACTTGAACCAACCTTCATTTCAGGACTTATTGAGTCAAGCTGAGGAAGAGTTTGGATATGATCATCCCATGGGTGGCCTCACAATTCCTTGCAGTGAAGATGTCTTCCAACATATAACTTCATGCTTGAATTGACAATAAATCTCACACTTTAGGAGACTAACATAGATTAGTGGAAATATTTTTTGCTTTAGGCTTCTTCTAAACTTGTATAAATCTCCCTTTTTGGAGAACAAAGGAAAAGAAACAGAATGACATAATCATAGTGTTCCACATTCTTTTGTGTAATCAGTTATTACAATGAATTCAACTACGCACGCAGCTCCGCTGTATTTTCTGTTTATTAGTTTCAACGTTCACTTCTCTATGTATGAGAAAGGTTGAATCCTGTTAAAAAAATGACTTTGTTCTGATAAATTTGATGATGGGATTATTTTATGGTATTTGTCTGAGAGGGTTATTTTTATAAGGTTATTACACAAGCGTACTCCACAATGATGAGATATTATCACCCAAAAAGTCTCTCAATCATTGAAGTATGTTTATGCTATATAAGTTGTTATTTGTTGTCTTATTTTATCGATGTGGGACTTGTTTGTATCCCAACATTTGAAGAAGGGAGAGAACATGTGATAAAGGGTAGAGCAGAAGTATTTTCCCTAGGACCAAAGAGAAAGATAAATTTATTTGGGACAAACAAAATATTTTATTAATAAATATATATCAAAATAAAAATTTTAGGTGCCAAGGCACTGACAAACAGACGCAGGTTCAAAATAAATCGAACTAAACATCGAGGTTTATAGCAAACCAAGCATCAAGGCTCTGAACAACTGAAGTTAGGTGCTACTTCTGTAACAAAAGCTTTCTCTTATGGATAACCATATATCTGCTGCTGTCAAAGAACCAATCCTTTTCTATAACTTCTATCTTTTAAATAAAATGAAACTATGACCTTACATTGCAAGAAGCTTAGTTTTAATTCTTTCAAATCAAATAAAGAAAAAGTGTCCTTAAAGCATAGGTCTAGCTGTATAACAATTATGATTGACTAATATGTATATCATAAATTATCACCAAAAACATATTTATACAGCTGGACTTGAAAGTCAGGTATCCAAATTTTGTCCACCAAAATTTGCAATATCTTCTTCTATTGATGTTGTGAATTTTGGGGGTAATACCATATCAGTAAAAACCATGCCATTCTGCCCATAACTAATAATCCATGTGATGGTGCTACTTGTTCTGGAAAATGAAGGAATCAATGAGCCTTTGAAAGTTAGAATGATTTTGCAGCAAAGATACAACCCGAGGGAGTACTAAATTACCTAAGGATATATAATTACTGTTAAAGAAACTGAACGAGCCACAAATTACAGAAAATTATAGCAACAAGTGACTTAAACTATATAAGGACAAGTTAAAGCAATTGAATTTGTTGTCATTTACTCAAAAATTGGTAAATCGTTACATGTTGATAAGAGACCTAGTGTAAAATTTCTCTACTATGTACTAAATTACTAATCTATGTCAATCTTCCACTTTGCAACATTTATAGTCCTTCCAAAGGAGAAGTTATATGTTGGGAAACATCTTCACAACAAGGAATTGTGAGGCTTCCCATGGGATGATCATATCCAAACTCTTCCTCAGCTTGATTCAAAGTCTTGGAATGAAGGATGGTGCAAGTAGGACATGGGAATCACGAACCGCTTCTGTTTCTCTCCAACATACACTGCAAGATAGTCCTTTGAAACTTGTAAAGATTTTGAAGCTGCTTGGCTAGCGGTGAATGATGCCCATTGAATAGCAGCTAAACGGAACCCCATTTTTTGTGCTTGTTTGAAGAAAGAAAATCACAAATTTTCAAACAATTAATCAAAATGTTGATGAATTGTGTTGTTTTTGAAGACAAAGGATGATGTTTATATAGATTTTAAGATTTTGTATAAACCCAATTCCCAGAGAAAATGAATGTTAAAGGATGGAAGGCAAACACATGAGATATCACATTGTGTTGTCTTCTCAGTGCTTCTATCAAGGATAAAGTTGTGTAGACTTGTGTAACACCACCTTATCAAACAATGGCCATCATAAAGCCTCCACTTGTAACCAAATGAGACGTGCCTAACTGAAACTTAACGTGTTCATACATTACTTGGTATTCCTTAATTTTGGAGACATGCTTTGGACATGTTTTCTTCACATTATGTTGAAGTACAGCTGGAAGGTATTTTCTGGCTGATGAATCATAAGGCAATGGATAGCGAAAGACCATCGACAATTATATTTCTGAGGTTTGAGATTATACATATCCAATTCATTTCAAGTGGATTCACTATAAAAGATAAGATAGTATTATCTTAACTACTATAACATGTTACGTTGGTTCATGGGAATGTCCTACAAGGCAAAACCATATGCTCCTGTCTCCCTGTTGGCCCCATGACTCTTATCTTGTAGCCCTCCCCCGTCAAACCATTCATGTAGCAAACAATTTCTTACAAACTCTTTCATCTATATATATTCATCCCAGCAAGGATTTACAACAACAGCAACAAAAACCATTCACATCCTAAAGCTTTTGAAGTTCAAAAAGTTGTATCTTACTTACGAGTATTTTTTCAAAGTCTCACACATACAATACAACTATGGGTTTTCGTTTGCCTGGTATCAAAACCGCATCATTTGCGGCAAACCAAGTATCTTCAAAATCGGTGGATGTGCCAAAGGGTTACCTTGCAGTCTATGTTGGAGAGAAAATGAAGCGGTTTGTGATCCCTGTATCATACTTGAACCAACCTTCATTCAAGAACTTGTTGAGTCAAGCTGAGGAAGAATTTGGATATGACCATCCCATGGGTGGCCTCACAATTCCTTGCAGTGAAGATGTCTTCAACAGTATAACTTCTGGCTTGAATCGACAATAAATCTCACACTTTAGGAGACTGACATAGATTAGTGAAGACATTTTATATACAATAGGCGTCTTCTCAACTTGTAAAGATCTCCCTTTCTTGAGAAAGAGGGAAAAGAAAGAACATTGAATGACAAAATCACAGTATTACATTTTTTTGTGTAATGACAATGAATTTAACTACTCATGCAGCTCCTCTGTGTTTTTTTGTTATTTGATACAATGTTCGCTTCTCACAGTATAAGCAAGGTAAATTTCTGTCAAAAAAGAAAAGAAAAGAAAAAGACATTGTTCTGATAAATTTCACAGCATGAATAGATACATGATTCCTAGCATGGGTAGAAAAAAAGTATTTTTCCTCTACTAAGAAAAAGATAAATTTATTTAATAAATAGTCTAAATATATTTTATTAATATTATACACATGAAATTAAAATCTGAAGGTGCCACGCCTCAAACAAACGATGTAGTTTCCCTGTCAAGGCAGATGCAGAATAACAATGGACTTAACAAGGTTTACTGTTTTCCTTGATCAACACCGGTGACTAGCCTAATCATGTACTAAAAGCTTTCTCTTATACCATTTACATGGCTTATTGTCTTTATATAACCATTTATTTGTAGAAGTCAAAGAACCAATGCTTTTCTGTAGCTTCTGTTTTGTTTTTTTTTTATTGGGATAAAATGAAACTATGACCTTAAATGCAAGAAGCATAGGTTTAAAGTTTTCAAACCAAGTAAAGAAAAAATTGCCTTAAAGAAAAAGAATAGGTCATGATCTGTAACAATTATGACTGACAGGCTTTTATATCATAAATAAATTGGAAAGAAGGGAAATGATTGTCCATGGATAATAGAGCAACTGTTTATTATTCACTAAAATTGAGTGGATGAGGATCAGAGTTCTTATTTTCTGTTCACCAAAAATCGCAATATCTACTTCTGTTGCTGTTTTGAACTTTTGGGGCAATACCTGATTAGTAACAATCCATGCTGTTCTTCCCAAAAAAACAACTAATATCCTATGTGATGGTGCTGCTTGATTAGGAAAATGGAAGAATCAATGACCCATAGAAAATGAAAATGCTTTGGCAGTGATGATAGAGTGTATGTTTGGGAATACGTTTTACACAGCGTAAACGACATTTCACACTTTCCAAAGCCAAAAACGTAGAAGTAAAGGGGGAGTTACTTTAAATTGAACGTACGTTTGTTAAATTTCAACTGTAATCCAAACACACTGAGAACCAGCAGGAATTACTGAAGATGTATAATTACTGTGTGTTGCCTAAAGCAGGAACTGAATTAGCCACATATTGTAGAAAAATCTAGCAATAAATTGCCAAACTGTATCATGACAAATGTGTTGCGGATTCCTTGTTCGGATCATGATTATATTGAAATACAATAAGGCAGCAGTAAAAACCTTAATCAAGGTTGGTCAATATCTCTAGCAGAATGACTGCACTTAATCCCTTATCTTCATCTGATATATATATATTAAAACTAATTGTGATTTGGAAAAAGCAAAATGTGCGTAAACAATGTCTTATGTTGAATTCTCATTTTGGCAAAACAGGTTTCAACTTCTGTACAAAATAGAAAATCCCCACAATCAAAATATAATTTATCTGTACAAAAACATAATGCCTTCTGTACAAATTTGTCTCATCTAATCTATCTCAATCTCTACTAGTGATTTACAGCTCATTCAAGAGAGAGGTGACACTAAGGAATTCTTCCTCCTTGCATGGTATTGTGAGACCACCAGTTGGATGATCAAATCCAAATTCTTCTTCCGCTTGACTTAGTAATTCTTGAAATGAAGGTTGGTTCAAGAATGATACTGGAATCGTGAACCGCCTCATCTTATCTCCAACATAGACTGCAAGATATCCTTTTGGTACTTCAACCCTCTTGGAGGCTCCATGGGTTGTAGTAAACGACGCTCGCCTAATAATAGCTGGCATGCGGAAGCCCATTTTTCTCTGTTACGCCACACAGCAAATAATATACTGATGACACAGGACTTGTATATGGAACAAATATTTGAATTCTGATTCTTGAGGAGTATACGATGACTTGTGTTGCTTGAGAACCCAAGAACTAGTGTATATATAGTTGCTGAGGGGCAAGAGCATCTGCTATCCAATTCCACAATGGGTCATGATGGGTTCCACTAAGGGACAAAGGATCACATGGTTTTGTCTCTGTAGAGTCTCTTTCAAGGATTAGAAAAATCAATGAGTGCATACCTCAGGTTCTGAGATGATAACCAGCAAATTACCCACCTGAGAACCTAATGTTTGTTCATGCATTCTGATAGAGTGAATCCAATAGTGGATATGTTTTAGACATCTCACATGCTTCTTTAAATAATTGAGATGACAGTGCTATTGATAGATATATCTACCAATACCATATAACAACTAATGTTAGAGTGAGTGACAGACTGACAGTTACCAACCAGTAAACATTAAGCAGACCAGATTGATAGCTTTTAATTAGTGTTGGTGGTGAGAAGAGAACTAATATTAGACATATGAGCAGAAGTCATTATATGAACCACATTTTTTATGTAGCCAAATTCTAACAAACAGAGCGTGAAATTGGCATACATTAAGTACATGGCCCCTGCTCCACTCCCTTAATAATTGTCAACATGATCCAGTTATATCTTTTATTGATTTTTTTCTTTTCAAATGGGGAAATCTGTTGGCCATCACTTCAGAAAGTTAACTACAATAACATGTTACGTTGATTTTTGAGAAAGTCCTCTAAGACAACACCATGTGCCCTTGTCTCTCAGGTGGTCCCATTACTCTACCAATAATTCATGTAGCCATTGGTTTCATACAAATCCTTTTATCTATATATGTTCATGGTTACAAAACTTTAGGATCAACAGAAATCATTCACATCCTGAAGCATTCAGAATTTAAAATCATCCACTTTCAAGTCTCAAGTTATACTATACAACAATGGGTTTTCATTTGCTAGGTATCCGAAGGGCATCATTTGTTGCAAACCAGACATCTTCAAAAGTGGTTGACACACTAAAGGGGTATGTTGCAGTGTATGTTGGAGAGAGAATGAAGCGGTTTGTGATTCCCATATCATACTTGAACCAACCTTCATTCCAAGACTTGTTGAGTCAAGCTGAGGAAGAGTTTGGATATGATTATCCCACGGGTGGTCTTACAATTCCTTGCAGCGAAGATTTCTTCCAACATATAACTTGTAGATTGAATAGGATGTAATTAAAACTCAAACTCTATAGGAGACTGACATAGATTTGTATAGACATTTGAACCACAAGCATTTTAACTTCTTTTAAGTCTTCCTTTCCCGATAAATAGCGGGGGAAGATGATTAGATTGACAAAATCATAGAGCTTGTCCTTATTTTGTGCTATAACAATGAATTCAATTGGTCAAGCATATCATGTGTGCTTTCTGTTCATTTTTTATGATATTCAGTTCCCCCTGTATGAGCTAGGTTGCTTGCTGTAAGACAATCTGGCTTAGTTGTTCTGTCAAATTTGAAATTTCGAAGCAGAAAAAGAACACATTGATTCCTATCAACCGGTAGAACTAAAGTAATTTTCCTAGGACCAAAGAGCAATATAAATTTGATTAACATACATATATATATAATTAAAATTTTGAGGTTTGCAGTTTTCCCTTTGAATAACAGTGGACTACTCTTACAGTCAAAGAACCAATGTTTTTCTTTAATTTATGTCTTTTAGATGAAATGAAATATTAACTTACAATACAAGAAGCATATATAAGTTTAAAGGTTTTAAACACACACCAAAAGTGTGGCGTTAAAGCTGACACTATAACTAGATTTGTAAAATTTACGTGCTTAACTAATATTTATGTTATAAATTATCATGGCAAATTTTTTTTTTGTAGTTGAACTTGGAACTCGCGTATTTAAATATCATAGATCCACGTTTTCAACTTAAATTTAATAAACAGAAATAAGTTGAAGAGGAAAATAGGTCGTGAGCAATAGAACAACTGTTAGTAATCATTGAATTTGAGTGGATAAGAAACTTTTTCTTTCTACCAAAATTGGCAATATCTTCTACTACTGATGTATATGTTGGAAAAACAATTTAAATTTTCAAATACAAATCTCTGAGATATTATTTAGATTTTAAAAGATATTGATTCTTTTATGATATTGTTTAGAATTAAAATATATTGTATTTATCTTAGAGATTTGTTTCTTCTTTAAAAATTGTGATGTAAGTTCAATAAATAGATACTTTTGAGATGAGAAGAATCACCCGACCTGTAGAGAGGGTCACCGTCTTAAATGAGAGAGGAGGTCATATGAAGGAAGGTTTTCAAGTTTCATCAGAAAACTTGTGAGGAAGGGATTTCTAAGTTTCACCCATAAAACTTGTAAGGATGGAATTTTTAAGTTTAACCCATAAAACTTGAAGGGAGGATTTTCAAATATATGTAATACATTTTGAGATAAATAATGAACGTCATTGTAGACGTAAACATGAGGAGGTGAACCACGTTAAATAAAATTGTGTAATCTTTTCTTATTTCTTTTATGGTGTTACTTTATCCGTAGTAAACTAGTGGTTATACTATGTGAATGTGAGTAACGTATTACATTTTTAGGGATATTTTTTAAATTTTATTACTTTCATGTATCAAAGTGTCAAGAAACAAAATGTTGTTTTACCCATTTATTTAGTAAAATAATTCAATAAGTTCATATTTTATCTTATATATTATAAAATTTAATTTTTATAGTTATTTTTCTAAATTTGTAAAATAAATAGAAATTAAAGTGCATTAATTCTTACCAACTATTGATCATACATAGAGAAAAAAATATAGGTTAATATAATGTAAATATTTAATGGATCAAAATAATTAATGTAAATATTTATTAAATTGATATTGATAGTTATAATTAAAAATACATCATTTTTCTTATAATTAAAAATACTAAATTAAATATTATAATTTGTTTCACAATTGAAATATAAATATATTTTTTTTTATATAATTATCCACAAAAAATGACAAAATTTAAGTGTTATTTCTTAAATACATTCAATGTTGTTCTCCCATTAAAATTGGAATATTATCTCGATAATAATGTATATTAATAAAATTTACATTAAATACAATTATTATTATTGAGATAAAACTCTTATTCAAATCAAACAATACCATTAACTATAAAAAAAATTATACTTAAATTTCATTAAAAAGAATCCATTTTGGTACATTAAGAAAATAGAAATATTATCGAGTGGAAAATCCTTCCCAATAAATATATTGTATTAAATTTGGATTTTCTAGAAGAATGCAAGTTTTTATTCGGTTATGCGTTTGCAATATATATGCACACGTACATGAAATAATAAAATTTTTAAACCTCGATTTTTAAATTCCAAACTTTTCTAATATCCTTTGAAAACTACTCTGGCGCGCACGTATGCCCGTGCCTCTACGTTACGCTTGACAGATAATTTGTTCCGACTGACCTGAACACAATTCTGATATTCACAAAATTCTAATTGTTACATTCATCGATAAGACAATGGTGCTTTCAGATTTGAGTTGAAAACAAAAAGATCGATTTACAATTCAACGTTAACTTTCCTATAAATACCACAAATATTCTCGGTAGCACCACAACACATCTTTCTCACATTTCATATAACCAACCTTGAAGCAATTGTTCACATAATTGTCACACTACATTACTAGCCACCATGGTTGCCAAAAAAAATTTATATCATATTTCATTGGCAGTGCTTTTGTGCATGGCATTCTGGGCTGTTAAAGCCACGTCTCGCACTCTCCAAGATGCCTCCATGTATGAAAGGCATGAGCAATGGATGGCTCGTTATGGCAAAGTGTATAAGGACCCTCAGGAAAGGGAAAAGCGTTTTAAGATATTCAAGGACAATGTGAATTACATTGAATCCTTCAACAATGCTGCCAATAAACCTTACAAGCTAGGCATTAATCAATTTGCAGACCTCACCAATGAGGAGTTTATAGCTCCAAGAAATAGATTCAAGGGGCACATGTGTTCCTCAATCATAAGAACAACTACTTTTAAGTATGAAAATGTGACTGCAGTACCATCCTCTATAGATTGGAGACAAAAAGGAGCTGTGACACCCATCAAGGACCAAGGCCAATGTGGTTAGTGATTGATGACTCATTTAATGAGCCAAATTAAATTGAGTGACTATTATCTAACTAATAATTTGTCTTGCAGGATGTTGCTGGGCATTTTCTGCTGTTGCAGCAACGGAGGAATTCATAAACTGAGTACTGGAAAATTGATCTCTTTGTCAGAACAAGAACTTGTTGATTGTGACACAAAGGGTGTAGACCAAGGCTGTGAAGGTGGTCTTATGGATGATGCATTCAAATTCATCATCCAAAACCATGGACTCAACACAGAAGCCAAGTACCCGTATGAGGGTGTTGATGGAAAGTGCAATGCAAATGAAGCAGGCAACGATGCTGCTACCATTACTGGGTATGAGGATGTTCCTGCCAACAATGAGAAGGCACTGCAAAAGGCTGTGGCAAATCAACCAGTTTCTGTAGCCATTGATGCGAGTGGCTCTGACTTTCAGTTTTACACAAGTGGTGTTTTCACAGGTTCATGTGGAACTGAGTTGGATCATGGTGTTACTGCTGTGGGTTACGGTGTTAGTGATGGGACTGAGTATTGGTTGGTTAAGAACTCATGGGGAACCGAATGGGGTGAAGAAGGCTACATTAGGATGCAAAGGGGCGTGAGTGCTGCGGAAGGACTCTGTGGCATTGCAATGCAAGCTTCTTACCCAACAGCGTAATTATAAACTTTCGACATCATAATACTATTTACATCTTTTTAACTTTTAAGCATTGTTCATGATATTGGTAGTGTCACTGTACCCCCAGCGTCAACATAATGTTATACATTGTACTTATTATCAATGAATTACTATATAATGAAAGATGAATCATGGTTATGAGTCATGACATACGAGTTATACAAGATAAATGTATCAAAAAGCAAAGCATAGAGGAGAGGAAAGATCGTGGGAGAGAGAACTGAATCTGAATGGTCTATGAAAGAATTGTTACTCGCCAAAATGATACAGAGGGCCATACCAATATATGTATATCAGTGTTGTTTTACCACCTAATTAATGAACAAAAAGTGTTTAAGCAATGTCTTGTACTTCAATCTCATTCAGGTAACAAGTTTCTATTGTCAATAGAACTATACAAGGAAACAAACTTCAAAAATCCTCACAAGAAGAAAATTCCTTCTGTACAAGTTTGCCTCATCCAAACTATATTTTCTGTTTTAAAAAGTAACATTATTATCTTTAAATGAGTTCTATTATACCATATCACTATTAAGTAACTCATATTATAATTTTACAATTCAATTTTTTAAATATACTTAACATTATGACAACTTAAAAAATTAATTTAAATTATAATTAAATATTAATTTAATATATATAATTTTAAATCGTAAAAATCTGCACCAATAGTAACTTGAATTCAAATGGTTGCAAATTTTCTTTTAATATTATAACAGTCTAATTGCCTTTTTAATATATATTTTTATTCATTACTAGTAATTATTTTTACATGGTTACAAATTGTGTTCAGTTTTCAAATACTTTTATGATAATTAATATTTTTTTCTAATTTTCAAATGGTTAAAACATGAAAGAAAGGTTTGTTCCAATAGTTTCATCAACCCTAACAGAGAAAGTTAGAGCCTCCTCTTTGACAGCTTCGCTCGTGACTCAATTGTGCCTTCAAAAATTGTTTGGCTATTCTCGCCTACATGCGCTTCCACTGCCACTTCGACAAGGTGGTTTGCGGCGTGCTTGGTGCATGTGCCGTTGTGATTGTGGCACAGTTTGATGCATACATCGCCATTTGAAACTTGTTTGTATTTTCACAATATATGTCTGAGTATGAAATGTTCTTGTTGTGCATGTTGGGTTACATATTTCCCGTATCCGATTTATTTTGTTTTTTTTTTATGATTTTATCTTTTTCCATAATTTTGATTCATGATTTAATATTTGTTGGTTAGTGACTGTTATGTAGATGCAATCCCACGGGCATTGTCTTTAAGGCACAATCACTTAATTTTAAGGAACCGGTAAGATAACCGAGTCGGAGATGCTCTAATACAATAGGAGAAAGAGAAATTTTACGGTGTTCACTATAATTATGAGGTACTGAATAGTCATTTTATTTTTATTACCCATTAAAATTGAAAAACAAAATAATATTATAATAGATATTATATTAAGATATAAATTAAAAAATATAAAAATAATATAAAGATATAGATAAATTATTAAAAATATTAAATTAAAATAATAAAAAAAATAAGTAATTAAAAAAAATAAAAAATAAAAATAAAATAAGTGTTCCGGTACACTATAATTAGGTACACTATAATTATAGTGGGTACCGTCTCTAATAATAATATAACCTAAAACGTCACAAGATGTGAGCAACTCTCGTGCACTGCCATGCAAGAAATATTATATTTAGTGGGAAAGGAAGGCAAGGAAAATTTATTGCAGTTGACGCGTAGGTTTGTTCAAAGTCTTTCTAACTATGTTGTAGTATTTTATTCTAATTATGACAATATTGTCTTATTTAAAATCCCAATATTTAAAGGATTTGTCTTGAATATTTATGTCCTTCCTAACAACTATTCTATCACATACCAAATCTGTTCTAAGTACCCAATTTAATATGTATGTTAATCTTGTAACTTTTAAAATTTTTAAAATAATGATATTATTTGCAAAAATATCATCATATCCCATTTAAAATTGGTTGTCTAATAACAATTTTTAAATATCTTATTTTTACACCATTGAACTATTATGTAAATAAAACTGAGGTAGTACAAAACTAAAACGTGTTTTCGTGGAAGGAGTTTTGAGAAAAAACTATAAAATAAAACATGGGGCTGAATTTCTTAAAAAAATGATGAAATTTCGATGATTATAATTAATCATCCACGAATGTTGTGATCTATTGCCTATGAATGTAATAAACGATATATCGTAGTTATTTTGATTTTGGTTCTTTTTAATGAGTTTCCATCTTGTTTACACACCAAAAATGATTTAAGTTTATCGTAGTTATGATTTTGGTTTTTTTTAATGAGTTTCCATCTTGTTTACACACCAAAAATGATTTAATTAAATAAACTTGTATTAATAAAAATTATTTTTAATAAAAAAATATTATTTTATAATTAAACATTTTTATCTATAATAATTAAACTTGTACTTTTTATCATGAGAAACATACAATAATAAAGGTATAAGAAAGTACCAAAACTCATTTACATACCACCCCTTCTCATATTAGATGTAATTTATCCATTAATAAGTATAAATTATAGGCTAACCTAAATTCATCTTCACATGTAAATATAAAACAAAATTCTCTCATTCTTAATTGTCTCTTTCCTTTTAAATTAGACTACCGTAAGGCATTTGACAGAAGTGTTGATATGCATATGCTAGTTAGACAATTTGAATAGCAATCTGAGTAATATTCTTTTCACACAAAGTCAATCTTTTTGAAGGTGGTTGAACTCTTATTTTTGAAAAATCTATACCATATTAAATGAATATTAAATAATATCATATCACCTAATTTTCATTTCCATCTTGAGGCTTAGAGATAATGTTGAATTTAATTATTCATTATGAAAATGAATATGTAAATCCTTTTAAATAATTTTTCAATCAAATCAAAATTGCATATATACCTTAAATTTTGCATAGTAACTTATTGCTCAAAAAATTATGTCAAAAAATATGTACTTATTTCTATAGATTCACACCACCCAAACCATTCCATGGTGAACTTGTACTAAACAAATTGTGAAAATGAATTGAAGTTATACTAAATAAAAGGTTACAATACTCGCACCCTGAACAACTGTATGATTATACTCCATTGGTTTATAACTAAACATTTTATATGACAGTAACATTAATCATTTTATACATTTACATATTTTATATTTGTACATACGTGTACATATTCGTCCTTTTGTGCAAAGTCTTACCTAACATTTAGGCGTTGTTTCTTGGAAGCTTCCCATTTTGCTTTAAGAAATTTCAATCCAACTTCATGGTTTATTTAAATCGATTTCAAGAATCAAGGACTTGCACAACATAGGTCGTCTGACACAGGAATGTTTAGAATGAACCACGAAGGTGAAGAATAGATCATACTCCTTCTGGCTTGTGCACTACGTGTCAAAGTCTTTTTTTTTTTTTTTTTTGATTAGTTTTCTCAAAACTAGAATTACAGTTGACAGTACTAAAAAATCTCGAGTGAAAATTTGTAGTATCTCAAACAATACAGCTTCTCTGCTTAGCAAGAATTTCAACTCGACCTCATTTAAAAGTTTAGATAACAAATTATTAAACAAGATGTATATTATAGATAATATATGGTTATTATTCCTTAAAACACTTCGTCCAATAATTTACATTTTTTTGACCAGCACACGCGCTTTGTCATTTGTTTTAATAAAAAAAAAACTTGTCCTCCCTCGACTATCTTGCGAATACCATTCATTACGTTACACATTATTTTCAGCAAGTGAGTTTTCAGTTTTCACCTTCTGCAATGGCTTGCATCAGAAACCAAAGCAGTTCTTCATCACACACAAAGAATTTTGATGTGTTTGTGAGCTTTAGAGGTGCGGATACACGGAATAATTTCACTGGTCACCTTTTTGCAGCTCTTGAGAGGAAAAGTATTGATGCCTTCAAAGATGACCAAAAAATCAAGAAAGGGGAATTCTTGGAACCTGAGCTCTTGCAGGCAATCGAAGGATCACGTGTTTTCATTGTTGTCTTCTCAAAGGACTATGCATCATCCACATGGTGCATGAAAGAGCTCCAAAAGATCGTTGATTGGGTTGAAAAAACTGGTCGAAGTGTTCTCCCTGTTTTCTATGATGTCACTCCTTCCGAAGTTCGAAAACAAAGTGGAAAGTTCGGAGAAGCTTTTGCTAAACATGAAGAAAGGTTTAAAGATGATTTGGAAATGGTACAAAAATGGAGGGAAGCTCTGAATGCAATCACAAATCGTTGTGGGTGGGATGTACAAAATAAGTAAGTATTTGGCCATACTTTTTGGTACTATACATACAATTTTATTTTTTGAAAGTTGTAGCCCTTAATAAAGCTTTGGTGTTTTTGTTCTACTACTGTTTTCAGGCCACAACATGAAGAAATTGAAAAAATTGTTGGGGAGGTAATAAATCTATTAGGTCATAATCATATTTTTAGTTTTGAAGATGATTTAGTTGATATGGACTATCGTGTGAAACAATTGGAGGAACTTCTAGATCTTGAAGATGATAAAGTTGTTCGAGTCATAGGGATTTGTGGGATGGGTGGAATAGGAAAGACGACACTTGCAACTGCTTTGTTTAATAAAATTTCTCCTCAATTTGATGTTTGTTGTTTCATAGATGATATAAACAAGATTTATGAGGATTTTGGATCGACAGGATTGCAAAAACAACTTCTTTGTCAAGCTCTAAACCAAGGAAATATAGAGATAAATAATACTTTCCATGGAACCATGTTGGTAAGGACTAGGTTATGCCACTTAAAGGCACTTATTTTTCTTGATAATGTTGATCAAATTGAACAGTTAGAGAAATTGGCTTTACATCCTAAATATCTAGGTGTAGGGAGTAGGATCCTCATAATCTCTAGAGATAGCCATATTTTAAGAAATTATGGAGTGAATGAAGTTCACAATGTTCAATTATTAAATGCAAATAAAGCTCTTCAATTATTTTGCAGAAAAGCTTTCAAATCTGATGATATTTTGAATAATTATGAAGAGTTAACATATGATGCACTAAAATATGTTGGTGGCCTTCCTTTAGCAATTAAAGTGTTAGGCTCAGATTTGTTTGATCGAGACATTTATGAGTGGAGAAGTGCATTGGCTAGACTAAAAGAAAATCCAAACAATGATATTATGGATGTGTTACGAATAAGTATTAATGGGTTGAAGGAAATGGAAAAGGAAATATTTCTAGATATTGCATGTTTCTTTTCTAGTGGAACTAGAGAAGAAAAATATTCTTATTGGTATTGGATAAGAAATGTGGAGAGACTTCTAAACTATCGTGGATTTTATCCTGAGATTGGTATAAAAGTTCTCATTGAGAAATCACTCATAAGTTGTAAAAATAACAGAGTTCAAATGCATGACTTATTGAAAGAGTTGGGTAGGACTATTGTCCAAGAAAAATCACCAAAAGAGCCAAGAAAGTGGACCAGGCTTTGGGATGGCAAGGATCTTCATAACATCATGATAAAAAATATGGTAAAATGGTTTTAGAATACAACATATTATGTTGTTTGAATTATTATAAAAGAATCTAACATTTTTTGTTTCTTTTTCCAATGATTTAGGAAGCCAAAAATCTTGAAGCCATAGTTATTGAACAACATCCACTAGAGTTACAAGAAACAACATTGCCGACGAACGCTCTATCAAAAATGAATCATCTTAAGTTGGTCATACTTGAAAATATAAATTTTTCAGGAAGTCTCGATTATCTTTCAAATGAATTAAGATATGTATATTGGAAAAAATATCCTTCCAGATGTTTGCCATCAAGTTTTTATCCGGACAAACTAGTAGAATTGTTCTTGCCTTATAGCAATATCAAACAATTATGGGAAGGAACAAAGGTACCATATTATTTGTTTTCAACTTTCTTTGTCTTTAAACGAACAAATATAAAGATATATTATAATCAATTTGTTTGTAACTTTCTTAAATATAATTAAAGAAACACAAGAAAGGTTAAATGCCATTAATTTTGTCTCCTGACCAAAACAAGAAAGAGATTATCGTATTTTCTTGTTAGCAAAGGAAAACTAACAGATATATATAGTAATTTTTATTACTTTTATCTATTTTGCAGTATCTGCCTAATTTGATAAGGCTAGATCTCAACAACTCCAAAAATCTTACTGAGATGCCAGACTTAAGAGGAGCCCCACGTCTTAAGTATCTCGATCTTAGCGGATGTATAGAAATTGTGCGGATCGATCCATCCATTGGTATTCTAAGAGAACTTGTTTCTTTGAGTTTGAGAAATTGTAAAAAGCTTTTCATCAATCTGAATATCATTTTTGGACTCAATTCTCTTAAGGGGCTAGATCTCGCAGGTTGTTCAAAATTACTTAATAATAGACTACCAAAGAAACCAAAGGAGACAGAACATTTGGAAAAGGTTGAAACAAATAGAAGTGTTATCCAATTATCAACATCCTCTATATATGAAATTCTAATGTCACCTTTCAATTTCCTTTCCAATCGCAAAAATAAAGATTCACTTGGTTTGCTGGTGCCTTATTTGTCTCGTTTCCCATGTTTGCTTGGTCATGATCTGAGCTTCTGCAATCTACTTCAAATCCCTGACGCTATTGGTAACTTACATTCTTTAAAAACATTAAATATGGGGGGAAACAAATTCGTGAGACTACCTACTACCATCAAGGAACTTTCAAATCTTGATCATTTAAATTTGGAACACTGCAAACAGTTGAAATATTTGCCTGAACTTCCAACAATAAAAGAACAAGAACGTGGCAAATATGTTAGGGAATTATTTATTTTTAATTGCCCAAATTTGAGTGAAATGGAACATTGTTATCATATTGCTTTTAGTTGGATGACACAAATCTTTAAGGTATAGACTCCATCCTTCCTTTCTTTATCTTACTTTTTTCTATGTCTACACTAATTATACATATTAACAAAAAAATTTGGTGTCAGGCTTTATTGGAATCCTCTCTTTCCTTGGTTAACATTGAGATTATCATTCCTGGAACTCAAATTCCATGGTGGTTCAATAAACAAAATGTGGGTAATTCAATAAGCATGGACCTATCTGTTGTTATGGAAGACCCAAATTGGATAGCTATTTCCTGTTGTGCTATGTTAGTGGCATGTCATGATGATTCTGCTGATTTGAATGATAGATGGCAACTTGATTATGTAACTACTGGATACAGTTTTCAAAATAATCAAGTTTTGGGTAATACATATTGGGCAATTTCAATAGCTGTAAACGATGATCTGATCATGGGTGAAATAGATCACTTGTTCATATTGTTTCTTTCTCGGGAAAGTCTCATTCATCATCTAGATCCATATGAAGACGAAATGATTGATCTTGATAAAATAGGATTCACAATTGGCATATTTAATCTGCCTAAAGATTTGCATTTTGAGGTGAAAAATTGCGGGTATCGTTGCGTATTTAAGAAGGATCTTGAACAATTAAACCTAAACACGATGTTCGGCGGAAATTTTTCATCTATGCAAGCTTTTAACAAGTGATTAGCCACACATCATTCATTGAGCTTATTCATGGAAAGCGTAGAAATCTCTTTTCAACCACAATTCCATCAAAGAAATACTAATCCATTTGAGGTAAGATTTAATACAGTAAAGTACAAATATTATTATAAATTTTATAGTCATTTATAAATACTCTGTTTTTATATCTTATATTGTTGATATGGTTTTCTTTTTTCCATTATCTTTCCAGGGTAAAGTTAATCTTACTCGGGAACATTGTTAAAATTGATAGTATAAGCATATTTGGTCTTGGATTGTCATGAGTTGTAAACTATGATCCATAGCCAATTGTCAAGATTTCAAGAAAAATAACGTACGGTATAAATTTTAATATAACTAACTTAAAGTATAAGTTTCTAATAATGATCCTTTTCTTTTTGCTTGAGTTAAATGTGATAATCTAACTCCTTTTTTCAATTTACCAAAGCGAATTATTTGATATATATGGGAAGCCCTTCTTGTTTCCAATTGCAAGTATTACCAGAGCCACCAACCTTCAATTTTGGAGAAAAATGAACTCATGTATATTTGGACGAGGGATTTTAGAAATTTAAAGAATTTAAAACTTTTGAAATTTGAATTATTTTAATTTCAATGTTTATCATTTTTTAAGTATTTTATTTGGATACATCAATTCAAATTTCTTAAATTTTGAATTATTATTTTAGATATAATAATTTAATTTTCATTGTACATAAAATTGATTTTAAATATATATATATATTGACATTTTAAGATTAAGTTTTCTAAGAATAAATATTACTTATTTTTTTTAAAATATTTAATAGTTTTAAAAATTAATAATAGATAATATTTAATAATTTAAAAATATTTTTGAATATTTAATAATTAAGAGATAAGAGAGAGAGAAAAGATATATAGGTGAGATAAGAAAGAAAAAAAATATGAAGAATTTTAAATTATTTTTTGTGAAAGAATATAAATTTAAGAAATTTCACAAATATTTGAATTTCAATTTTTTTTTTATAAATTTTTCGTCCAAATAAAGTATTTTGTCCTAAGTTATTTGAAATTCTTTAAAAAAAAGAATTATTCCATTTAAATTATTTATTCAAACATACTCCGAATGAATTGTTGGATTCAAGGCTGGTTCAGTAAGTGATTATGTTTTTGGAACTGAATTGAATTTTTGCATATGGTCTTTACCTAATTAACTAGTTTTCCATTTTTGGCAGAACTCAATCCACCTATTGGATTCAAGCTCAATCCCGGCCCATTTTTAAAGAGAATGGATCAAGAATGAGGAGTTGTACAGTTGCACTCGTCTAAGGTGCTCCATTAGCCATTGTGGATTTGGATCTTGAGCTAAAGACACTTGTTAATAAGTCTTGATGTTTTTAACTAATATAATTGATCAAATCATCAATAAGGAAGATTAACTGTGCTTATTAATTCATCATAATTACGATTAACTCCCATCTATTATCATATTCATCAAATTAAATCTTTTGTATCTAAAGTTTCTAATAAGCCTTCTATGGTTCCTAAGTTTACAAAATTCATTTTAAGTGCATGCTTCTGTAAAATTTGATCAATTTTCAAATAGTGCATTTAATTCATTTATCAATACTTGGTGGCACTTAACGTTTATATGCATTATATTAACAATCATTTCACAAGTTATACATTGAAACATGAATGTTTTCCCTTTCCAAGTGTACCACAAATAACAGAGAAAGAAGAAAGCGGGAGAAAGGGGCAAGGAATTATGTTGGTGAAGATTCAAATAAATATTTTGGGTATTGGTTATTCACTCCTCTTTCTACAAGCTGGAAACTACTCAAAGTGAATTCCACATTTTGGGAACATGAGGTAAAGAAAAATATATAATGTATTTTGAAGAGATTAGAATTATGTTTCCGGAATTCAGAAACTTTTTTCAGGTTGTTAAAATCAACACAAGTTCATTAACTATATAAAACGAAAATTAAACACGTGATCTTGTGTAAAGGGATGATCAGTTACTTCAGTTGTAATTAATTGCCATTATGTAACTTCTATCCAGTGTTAGAATTTCAGTTAGATGGTTAAACAAAATTCTGTCAGTACTTTATATACATATACTCCTTTGTCATTATGTTTCTGTATCATTAAACAATTCTTTAATAAAATATTCAATGTTCACTCTCATGATCTTTAACTTAGTACTTCACTTATCTCCTATATATATGTTATGGTTATGATATTATTGGGATACAAACAAGTCCCACATCGATAAAATAAGACAACAATTAACAACTTATATAGCATAAACATACTTCAATGATTAAGAGGTCTTTTGATTATAAAAAATAACCCTCATAAAATATCTCCTCAGACAAGTACCATAAAATAACCCAACAGTAATCAATATCTTAACTCATAATAACCATACTCATTTTTCATTGCTTAGTAATTGATTCATAAGTACAATGGTTCATGCAGGTGATACAGTGATATACACGACCAATAGCAGGAATCAGTGGTTAAAACTTAAAACAGATATGTAGAATTGAAAATAGTATAATGGAGTCCAACTTTGATAATTATGCAGTCGGGTAAGATGCTTGCATGGCTATGCCACAGAGTCCTTCAGCAGCACTCACGCCCCTTTGCATCCTAATGTACCCTTCTTCCCCCCATTCGGTTCCCCATGAGTTCTTAACCAACCAATACTCAGTCCCATCACTAACACCGTAACCCACAGCAGTAACACCATGATCCAACTCAGTTCCACATGAACCTGTGAAAACACCACTTGTGTAAAACTGAAAGTCAGAGCCACTGGCATCAATGGCTACAGAAACTGGTTGATTTGCCACAGCCTTTTGCAGTGCCTTCTCATTGTTGGCAGGAACATCCTCATACCCAGTAATGGTAGCAGCATCGTTGCCTGCTTCATTTGCATTGCACTTTCCATCAACACCCTCATACGGGTACTTGGCTTCTGTGTTGAGTCCATGGTTTTGGATGATGAATTTGAATGCATCATCCATAAGACCACCTTCACAACCTTGGTCTACACCCTTTGTGTCACAATCAACAATTTCTTGTTCTGATAAAGAGATCAATTTTCCACTACTCAGTTTATGAATTCCTTCAGTTGCTGCAACAGCAGAAAACGCCCAGCAACATCCTGCAAGACAAATTAATTGTTAGATAACAATCATTCAATTTAATTTGACTTGAGAAATGAATTATCAAGCTCTTACCACATTGGCCTTGGTCCTTGATAGGTGTAACTGCTCCTTTTTGTCTCCAATCTATAGAAGATGGTACTGCAGTCACATTTTCATACTTGAAAGTAGTTGTCCTTATTATTGAGGAACACATGTGCCCCTTGAATCTATTTCTTGGTGCTATGAACTCCTCGTTCGTGAGGTCTGCAAATTTATTGATGCCTAACTTGTAAGGTTTATTGGCAGCATTGTTGAAGGCTTCAATGTAATTCACATTGTCCTTGAATATCCTGAAACGCTTTTCCCTTTCCTGAGGGTCCTTATACACTTTGCCATAACGAAGCATCCATTGCTCATGCCTCTCATACATGGAGGCATCTTGAAGAGTGCGAGATGAGACTTGAAGAGCCCAGAATGCCATGCACAAAAGCATTGCCAATAAAATATGATACAAATGATTTTTGGCAACCATGGTGGCTAGTAGTGTAGTGTGACAATTATGGGAAGAGTTGCTTCAGGTTGGTTAATGAAATGTGAGAAAGATGTGTTGTGGTGGTACCAAGATTATTTGTGACATTTATAGGAAAGTTAACGTTGAATCGTAATTTAATGTTTTTGTTTTCAACTAAAATCTGGAAGCACCTTTGTGTAAATGATGTACCAATGAGAGAATATGTTTTGAATAGTAGTGTTGTATACATGTGTATGTTACTCCCGACAAATTGTTTGTCAAGCTTAACGTAGTCGTAGAGGCACTGGCATATATATTTTTATTATTATTTATTTTCGGTGTATGAGAGGCACTGACTGGCATATGGTGCCAGAGTAGTTTTCAAAAGGATGCCTTGTGTGTGTTTATAATAATTATAAATATAAAGGTTTCAAATTTTTTGTTAATTTCATGTCCATGCATATTGCTAACAACTGAATAATAAATTTGTATTCTTCCAGCGTTCCCAATATATTTTCCGAGTGTACCAAAGTAAAGGGGCATTTATTCACCCAAAAAGAAAGGGTAAAGGGACATTTTAATGGACAATTTGCAAAAGAATAAATTTATATTTCAACGGTGCAATGAGAAAATTTGGTTACTTTGAACTTTAAGTATCAATATTAAATTAACATATATTTTTCTCTATTTATGATCCACATATATTATAAAATATATTGTTGAGATTTGTCGAGAATTAATGTACTTTTAATGCCTACTTTTTTTTACATATCTATAATAAAATAACTATAAAAAATACTATTTACAAAGTTAAAATATATAGAGTTAAATATGTTTTTAATCCTTGCAAAATGAGAATGTTTTGATTTTGTTCCCTATAAATTCTTTATTATTTATTATCCATCTAAAATTTGAAACTGTTGTTTTAATTTTTATCATTATGTAATCATTTTAAGCTACGTTCTTATGTGTTCATCTGAAGAATATGTGACCATCACAAGAAATATTCATAATTATTTATGATACTTTATCTATATGTGAAATTTCTATAAAAAAAATGCATAAATCCTTAAAATAAGTGTTATATATACTTTAAAATGGTTATTAAAAACCAAATATAATGAATTTAATATTTTGAGGGATGAAAATTAAAAAGAATATTTTACAGAAATCAAAATAAAAAATTTCTTATTTTACAAGAATTAAAAACGTTTACAAATTTTAAAAGAATGAAAAACAAAGAAAATTTTTCACAAGAATTACCAAGATCAAAACTTGCTCATTTTACAAAGATTAAAACAAATTTAAATCAAATATATAAGATGGTATTTATAGAGAAATAAAATATTATATCAAAATTCATTAATTAATTATATTAACATAACTTGAATTGGTTAAAGCTCCACAAGAAAGAGGGGTTGAATTGTGACTAAGCCATTTTCATGAAACTTTTACCCTTATGAACTTCCACTCAAGTTATCTTGGGGTTCAGAAGAACTACACATAAATAGTTTAGTTATTTAGAAGGATAATATATCATTATTCATGAATTCATGTTCATGAGATTATAAATGTTTCTTATATGTATAACTCAAAACCCTATGTTTATGCTTAGAACATCATTTATAAATCAAAGTATTTATCATAAAATTGATGTTATAAAGTCATTACTTCATAAATCTCGTTACATGAAGGAAAAAAAAATGGTGCCTATTGTTAAGAGTGGTAATTGACAAGACGAGAAAGTGCGAGTGCAGCCCTTGTCCCGGAAGGACCGACGTACCTCATTGGACTTAGGAGGAACAGAACACGATTTGCACTATTAAGGTTTAGTATTCAAAAGGCCTTTGTATTATTTATTATATTCAAAAAGATATAGTTCAACATACTATTTTTGTTCATAAGTATATTTAACCCTCAGAAGGTTCTTCAACACTTAGAAGGTTGTTGTGCTGATGGTTATGCTCAAAATGTATCAAAACTCTTATGATGCAAATGCAATATTGTTAAGTTAAAAGAGGATTTTAGATCCCTCAAGTTATAAGTTTTGTTGATAACAAACATAAAAGTTTTTCTAGAGAAAAGTTCTTCAAATTATTCACTAGGATGAATGCACTAAGACAATCGGTTATCTTAGCATAAAAAGTCTAACATATGAAATACTTCATCTATAAGACATTTATTTTGAATTCATATTTTTTAAGATGTTTGATAATTAAATCAATCTTTGTGAATATGATTTCTTAACAAATCAAAATAAATAACTTCCTTGGTACCCACAATAACAAAAGAGAAGGAAGACATGTTTTTCATTATAAAAAGACAAGTAAATCTCTTGAATCACAAAAATTCTCAAAAAAAAGTTTTTTTGAACTAATACACACATGACTCCACGTATTTAGTACTTAAAAGGTGATAAATAACTTCCTTAATCAGATAAGAAATAATAATTTAGTGAAATACATTTAATGCAAGCAAGTAATGCACCGAAGAAAACTTTTCTCTACAAGGAACGAAAATTGAAGATAAACGAAACAAGTTTGTGAGAAACACTCAAAGATTTGTGATAGTCATCTTCATGAAGCACCTATATAAAGAAGCTTGAAAATCCTAAAAAATGACAATTCATTGAAAAATGTATTCATTCTTTATATTTATAAACCTTGTACCTAATATTGTTGTATCACATCTTGAAAGTAAGACGAACAACAATTATCTTACCTAACTTTAACTTTATGTTATTGTGTTGAGTCTAGAGAGACTTAATTGTAAAAAAATATTTGTTTAAGCCTAAAGAGCTTATCTGCAAATGAATATTTGGTTGTTTAAAGTCTGAAGAGGCTTTATGTTAAAAAAATACTTGTATAATTTTTTGAAGAGACAAGTTAAAAAATAATTAAGTTGAGTCAGAACTAGCTTGTGAAATAATACTTATATCTTTACAAAATATTGTGAAATTTAATTGGGTTTGATCAAGAACTGAAGGTAATAAATTAATTTAGAAGGCGTAATTTGTGTAGCATCTCACTTGTTATAAATAAATTAATAAAAAAAACTAGTTACAAGAACAAAGCTCTCTTGATTTTTTATTTTTTTTATTTACAACAAAGCCGTTATCTCTTGATAAAAAAACCTTCTTGGTTTGTTTCATAGTTTTAAAAACCGGACCGGTCATCGAACCGGTTAAGGTACTAGGTTAGTGGGTCAAAGGTTGAACCGGTGGGTCATTAGTTGAACCGCATGACTCGGTTTTTATTTATTTTTATTAAAAAATATTTATATTAAATATATTTTATAGTTATAAATTTTAATAAATTCACATCTTATTTTAAATTTCAATTTTTCTATCTTATTTAAAATTATTTTTATTTTTATTTTGTAAAAAAATACATAAAAAATTACATGTTAAACGGTATATTAATACAAATTAAAAATATAAATAATATGTACATATATAATATGCTTACAATTAATATCACAAAATAATATATGTAATATTTACATAAATATTATATTATTAAATATATAATTTAAAATTAATAATATATTATAAAAGTTATTTAAGTTGTATATATTACAAACAAATATATTAGAACAAGTAGTCATTGTTATATTTAATAAGACTCCTTGCTTTTTCATTAAGAGATTCAATTTTCATTATTATTTTTTGTGATTTATGGTCCCTTAAAAAAATTTAGAAAAAAGAAAAAGAAAAAAAAAATGGTTGAACCGGTTTGACCCACCGGTTCACCGGTTGAACCGGAAAATTGACCGGTTCAATCCGGTTTGAAACGGGTCGACTGCATAACCGATCCAACTTAAGATTCGGACCGGCTGGACCACCGGTTCCCGGTCCAACCGGTCCGACCGGCCGGTTCGGTCCGGTTTTTAAATCACTGGTTTGTTTCTAATTTTCATGTGCCGGGCACTTTGGCGCGACTTGGACTTTTCTTAATTAAATACTACAGACGTGTGAAAAATCATTAATTCTCAGTTATGTATTTTGTTCGGAAGTGTGAGACTTTTCATTTGGTTATGCTTTAGCAATTTGCCTGCACGAAGTTAATAAAGTTTTCAAACCTCCATTTTTAAGTTTTATAATTCCAAACTTTTCCAAAACGGAAATTCACTTTGAGAAGTACTTTGACAATTAATTGGCACCGTATGTCGATCGAACCTCTACGTTAAGCTTGACAAGACAAGTAATTGTCCACAGTACAAAGGGTCTAATTCAGAAATGAGTTGAATATAAGAGAAAGGTCCCTTGTGATTTGAGTTGAAAACAAAAAAAGGATTAATTTACAATTCAACGACAAAGTTTCTATAAATGCCACAAACAATCTCGTTACCACCACAACACATCTTTCTCACATTTCATTAACCAACCAGCAATTGTTCCATAATTGTCACACTACACTACTAGCAACCATGGTTACCAGAAATCATTTGTATCATATTTCATTGGCAATGCTTTTCTGCATGGCATTCTGGGCTGTTCAAGCCACATCTCGCACTCTCCAAGATGCCTCCATGTATGAGAGGCATGAGCAATGGATGCTTCGTTATGGCAAAGTGTATAAGGACCCTCAGGAAAGGGAAAAACGTTTCAGGATATTCAAGGATAACGTGAATTACATTGAAGCCTTTAACAATGCTGCCAATAAACCTTACAAGCTAGGCATTAATCAGTTTGCAGACCTCACCAATGAGGAGTTCATTGCACCAAGAAATAGATTCAAGGGCCACATGTGTTCCTCAATCACAAAATCAACCACTTTTAAGTATGAAAATGTAACTGCAGTACCATCCTCTATAGATTGGAGACAAAAAGGAGCAGTTACACCCATCAAGGACCAAGGCCAATGTGGTAAGTGCTTGATAACTCATTTTCCAAGTCAAATTAAATTGAGTGGTTATTATCTAACTTTTAATTTGCTTTGTAGGATGTTGTTGGGCGTTTTCTGCTGTTGCAGCAACAGAAGGAATTCATAAGCTGAGTAGTGGAAAATTGATCTCTTTATCAGAACAAGAAATTGTTGATTGTGACACAAAGGGTGTGGACCAAGGCTGTGAAGGTGGTCTTATGGATGATGCATTCAAATTCATCATCCAAAACCATGGACTCAACACAGAAGCCAAGTACCCCTATGAGGGTGTTGATGGAAAGTGCAATGCAAATGAAGCAGGCAACCATGCTGCTACCATTACTGGGTATGAGGATGTTCCTGCCAACAATGAGAAGGCACTGCAAAAAGCTGTGGCAAATCAACCAGTTTCTGTAGCCATTGATGCCAGTGGCTCTGACTTTCAGTTTTACAAAAGTGGTGTCTTCACAGGTTCATGTGGAACTGAGTTGGATCATGGTGTTACTGCTGTGGGATATGGTGTTAGTGATGGGACTGAGTATTGGTTGGTTAAGAACTCATGGGGAACTGAATGGGGTGAAGAAGGATACATTAGGATGCAAAGGGGAGTGAGTGCTGCTGAAGGACTTTGTGGCATTGCAATGGAAGCTTCTTACCCAATAGCATAATTATAAAATTTGGACACTATTATACTATTTACAGTTCTACATATTGTTTTTAACTTTTAAGCATTGATTCCTGCTATTTCTGTGTATATCACTGTATCCCCTGCGTGAATCATTGTATTTACCTATCAATTACTATACTATGAAAAATGAGTAATGGCCATGAGTTATATGACTTACAAGCTAATGGTATTAAAAGCATGATTGTAAAGATTATGTAGACATTGGTTGGATACTTTGCTTGAACCAGCCATGAAAATAATATAGGGAAGAACAAGAAAAGTAAAGAGATAAAAATTTGTTTAGGTTTTTTTTATTTTATATTTGTGTTTTATAATAGCCTGTATAATCACTTTTATTTATAAAACTCGTGTTAGTTGTTTTTACATTTTACCTTTGTTCCTAAAAAGGAGTAACTTGATCCATGTTTTGTAACTTTTACACAAGTAAATTTAGAAATTCAACTGTGAGAGAATGATAATTAAAGGACGAACTGCAGTACATAAATAAAATTAGGCTAAAACTGCAAGGGAGGAATAAATTCAGGGGACTTATTTCCTTTTCACTCTTTAATAAATATAGTAGGTTAATAGTTATTGAATAAACATCTTAAAGAGATGAGAGAATACGTTATATAATCATAGAAATAAAATAAAATATTCTCATTATCTTTATCTGTAGTAGAAATTATTTTGAGTTAAAAAAATGTGGAATCAATAGTTCATCGATTTGATTTACTGCTTCTATATTGTTCATGGTTAAAGACAAAAGGTTTACGAAAAATTTTAATATTACATCACATTAGCTTCACCAACTTTAATATCTAAATAGCACTCCTAGAATCTGTCTGTCACGATATTTTGACCAATAATAAGAAAGTAACTCTGATCACAAGAAAAATGATATAATGAATTTGGCTCGGTCCTATTTGTAAACTTGGTTTGTGTCCCTTTTTTTTCTGCTAAAACGTCTCAAATTCTTATAATTTAAGTATTTGAGTTTATGATGCATTTGGGAAATCAAATAGAAGTTTAGAAGTTGGTAATTTAATAAAGTTTTGATAGAATTAAACGGATATTCTTTTACATGTAAGATTCTTTTGAAGAAATAAAGATACATGAGTTTTTTTAGTATTATTTAAAATAACGTTTGATTTTTTTTTTTTGGTGATTTTTATGTAAAAGAAAGTTTAAAATGATTTAATTGATTCGATATGTAAATTTTTTTTATAGAAACTAAATTTGAGAGTTTTATGTATTTGAATATCAATGAAAAGAAACCGTTATATTTAACTTTAAAGATAGAAGAATTTAATTTGCTAAAAAAATATTAACTTATATATATTAAATACGAACTTCTATCTTGTACAAGAATATTTGTAGGAAGTTTCTTTGACAAATGAACTTTTAAACTCTTTTTTAATTTTTTATCTAATTCGATTTTATTTATCATAATTATTTATGAATTAAGTTTTAGTATTTTGAAATAAATTATCAATAAATAAAAATAATATTATGCTATAATATAAATTATTTATCATAAATCTAAAATATAATTTATATATTATTTTCATAAAAATATATAATTTATATGTTTAAAATTATTTATTTATATAAATTTTAAATATGATTTATATATATATATATATATATATATATATATATATATATAATTTAATAAATTTTAATTATATATAATAAATATTTGTATATTGAAGAAGTTAAAAGGTTAGTTAAACAAAAATGAAAACTACAATTAAGCCTATAAATTATCATTTGTGTAATTCTGTTTCATGACAAGAATTTGAAGTGCATGCACAACACGAGAAGTCCAATTCCTAACACATCACACGCCAATGAGGCAATGAGGTAAAACATTCTATTATGAATTTGTTTGGATATAAGTTTGAAAATATTTTTAAAGTCTTTTTACCTAAATAATAAAGAATTATTTTGGATAGAGATGTTCTAAAAACACTTCTAGATTATAGACTCGAAATTTGATTCCTCTGAATTTAAGATCTCCTTATATGCGACCAATAGAGTATCAGTTTAACGACAATAAACTGAATCAAACGTTTCTTTTAGACTTCCACTTAGACGTTTAATGAGTGTTGTTTTGTCCTCTTTCCCTTAAGGCTAATTTGAAGTTAGTCTTGCCATTTTGCTATGATTCGATTTGGGTGTCTAATGTAAAATAATATTCATGTTTTTGTGTATGGAGTTTCCTTGACTAGAAATTATTAGATAGTTTCAATCGATTTCTACATGACATATATTAAAATTTTTAATTTAAGATAAAAGTTAATAATATTTAATTACTCGTTATATAGACTTATCATAGATATGATATACGATCTATACTTCTACTATAAATTTTTAAAGAGATCGGTAATTGACTTTAACTTAGTATAGAATTATGTTTTGTCTTGAGTACCTTGTCACTACACTACACATGGTTCTCATTCAGCAAATTCTCTCTGCTTCAAAAGTTGAAAACTAAAACGTTTAGTTTATGATTCAACGTGAACTTTCGTATATATTCCTCAAACGATCTCGAGTACCACCACAACATCTTCCTCACATCTCAGTAATCAACCCGAATTAATTGTTCTCACTATCACATACACCTACCATGGTTACCAAAAATAATCAGTTCCATCATATCTCAATGCCATTGCTTTTCTGTTTGGCATTCTTGGCTTTTCAAGTCACATCTCGCACTCTCCAACTCCAAGATGCGTCCATGCACGAGAGGCATGAGCAATGGATGGCTCGTTATGGCAAAGTGTATAAGAACTCTCAGGAAAAGGAAAAGCGTTTCAGGATATTCAAAGACAATGTGAATTACATTGAAACTTTCAACAATGCTGCTAATAAACCTTACAAGCTAGGCGTTAATCAATTTGCAGACCTCACCAATGAGGAGTTTAGAGCACCAAGAAATGGATTCAAGAGCCATATGAGTTCATCAATCACAAGGACAACCCCTTTTAAGTATGAAAATGTGAGTGCAGTACCAACCACTGTGGATTGGAGGCAGAAAGGAGCAGTAACACCCATCAAAGACCAAGGCTCATGTGGTAATTAGTGGTTGATTATTCATTGGCATTCCCAAGTCCAATTAAATTGAATATATGATTATTATCTAACTATTACTTTACCACGTAGGATGTTGCTGGGCTTTTTCTGCTGTTGCAGCAACAGAAGGAATTCATGGGATAAGCACTGGAAAATTGATCTCTTTGTCAGAACAAGAACTTGTTGATTGTGACACAAAGGGTATGGACCATGGCTGCGAGGGTGGTTATATGGATGATGCTTTCGAATTCATCATCCAAAATCATGGACTTAACACTGAAGCCAGTTACCCCTATAAGGGTGTTGATGGAAAATGCAATGCAAAGGAAGAAGCTATCCATGCTGCCACTATTACTGGGTATGAAGATGTTCCTACTAACAATGAGAAGGCACTACAAAAAGTTGTGGCCAATCAACCAGTTTCTGTAGTCATTGATGCCAGTGGCTCTGGCTTTCAGTTTTACAAGAGTGGTGTTTTCATAGGTTCATGTGGAACTGAGTTGGATCATGGTGTCACTGCTGTAGGTTATGGTGCCAGTGAAGATGGGACAAAGTATTGGTTGGTTAAGAACTCTTGGGGAACTGAGTGGGGTGAAGAAGGTTACATTAGGATGCAGAGGGATGTGAATTCTGACGAAGGACTCTGTGGCATAGCTATGCTAGCATCTTATCCCACTGTGTAATTATAAAATTTGGACACCACATGAATTATTCTACTATCTGTTGTGTAGATCAGTGTAACGTAAACTCACATGAATTAGAGTGTGTTAACTCACATAAATTAGAGTGTGTTTATTTTTCCGTTTCATACATGTAAACGTGAGTTCATTTTAAAGTATCAAGATTACCGATTATACAAACACACACTTATTGTACTTGCACCCTATAATTATGAAACGAAAACATTAGTCATGGATATGAATTATGATACACGAGTTTGATTTAAGCTTTATGAAGTGATTTAATTTCTAATGATTTTATGAAGGTGCATTGTTTATGAATTTATTTAATTTAACGACTTTTTGCCTCTGGCGCCATAGAGATAACAAACTACCTGTTATAAAACTCTGAATTAACGCGCGCGAAATAGCGGTATAAAAGGAGCCGTTTCCCGCTCGCTCTTTCTGTTTTGAAAGAATGGCGGAAGAATTTTCAACGCACTCGCAAGCGAACTCCACGAAGAAACGACCTTCGAAGAGCGACAAATTGTGCCTTGAGGATTATCTTCACCTCCTTCAATCTCGTCAAACGCTTCACCTCACCATGAATCAGCTCAATCAGGTTTTCCATTCATTCTATGCATTTTTCAATTCGCATTTTCGAATCTGCAAACTCTGCAATTCAATTTTCTGCCTCCGACTACCACAGGTCATCCGTATTCACGGATTCAAGAAAATCCACCACGCGCCTAAGGTTCTAATCTCCGTCTCGCTAATTTTAGGTTCCATTTGGTTGCATAGAAAAACATTGCTCATTGTCACTGTTTTTGCCTTAAGTTTTTTATTCGTTAATAAAAACTCGTTTAGATTGTTCTCGAATAGATTTTCGTTTCGAGAAATTGCGGGTAAAAAAAAAAAAGAAAAAAACCTATCTCGATTCCGTGCGCAGAAGGTGTTGGTGGACGCCGTGGAGTCGCTGGATCTGGTGGATCTGCCGCGGTCGACGCTGCGCGAGAGTGTGACGGCGTTCGCGGCGGTGGCGCTGGGGGACGTGGTGGCGGATCTCGGCGAGCTCAACTGGCAGGAGTGCTGCGTCACCTCCGTCGAGAAGGTGAGTTTCGGCGACGGCCAGAGCGCGTTCCCTGCTTCCTCCGATCAGAGCCTCCGCGTGATGAGCCACACGCAATCGCAGGCTCAGAGATCAAAGAGGATCGACGAAATCCGTGACCTAATCCCGGAGGCTTTCAGGAGGAGCCTGAAAGCCGCGAAAATGGTGCCAAAGCGTAAGAGGAGCAGCGTTCCCGCTCTCGACTCCGTTGCCTCAAACGTGGATTCCGCTTCTCTCGCTTCATGCTGAACGAATGATTGACCTTTGGTTCCTTCTATCACTCTCTATCTCTTTTCCGTTATAATATGAAAAAATGTTAGTGTTTTCAACGCTTTATACCATTTAAATTGAAATTGGACTATATATGACTAAGTAAAATGGTACATAGGAGAGTGGAGATGATATGGTATGATACTTCATATCAATGTTATTGGTTCAGTGAGCCCCTAAATCAGGAGATTCTCAAGGGTTTTTCGTGTTTTAGTTACAATCATCATTCTGACCCCAAATGTGTTTCAAGAAAATGGCATGTGTTTTCCCTTTGAATTAGACTCCCATAGTTTTCCTCACTGGCCTCTTTACTTTATTTGCTTTCTATCTTCCACATTTTATGGTAACACAAGTAGTAACGATTGGAAGTGAAAATAGTATGCAAGTATGAGCCGAGAATTATAGCAGTATCTTCTTTTGTTGTTACAGCAATGTTCATTGGAATGGAACAAGAAATAGACTGAAACAGGACTGCTTAGAGAATCCTCCACGGGCAGGAGGTAAAGCTTAGGGATGAAATAGTCCATTTCTAGATGCCACACAAATAAAAAAAACAGACCATGGTATTGCAGAGTGTAGTTTCTTTCCCTCCTGGAGGGAACTGTGGCCAATCAACAGGAAACAATAACAATACAAACTAGTAGAATAATACAAAGATGTGTTATCAGCCCTCAATGTTTCGTTCCTAAAAACGTGTGTCAAATCCCACGGTGTCACCAGCTATCAGCCTTACTTACAATGTATTGAGGTGAATAAATTAAAGCAGTCACAAACAGAAATGAGAAAGATTTTGAAAGCAACCCTAAATAAAATAATTACTTACATCTGCAGCCTCATATCTCACACCCTTGACTATTCACTTTCTGGGAATCTTCTGTGAGGGTAAGCAGAATAAAATGCAGCCACATTAAAGTTGTAGAAATAATTCTCCTATTAAAAAAATGTGAGATGTATTACTATCTAATGGCGTAGGTCACAAAGTGCAAACATAAATGAATTTCCTTATATGCAAAGCAAAATATCTTGCTCAAGGACTCCAAGAGGGATACAATGCCACATTTGAAATACTGCAAGGGTCTCGCACTAAAAACAATAACCTAATCTCTTTTTCACAAACTGCACGAGTGAATAGAGGTACATATTATACATACTAAGCATCTTATGGGATTGCAGCATATCAATTATAGGAATAGAAGTTTTTACTTAATCTGTATTCCTACTACAGCTAGAGGATCAAGCAATAAGTCTAAAAATCCAAAATAAGTACAAAACAGTTAATACATATTTAATGTTGCAAAGTTCAACTGCATTGGAAATACTTTGGATTAAAGACTTATAGATGTCTCCCTTGAAACAGACTATAAATAACGGGGAGATTAAATTTAAGAAGTGTTGGGTGCTTAAAAACTGCAATTATTCATTTCCACTAAATTTGTTTCTTCTTTATACATTACTGGATGTTCTTTAGTTGGGACTTGAGAGTGTAGCAACTGCTAGTTTGTGAAGATAAAAAATTGGGTCCAAGTCATACAATTGGGCAGAATTCCCCTGTTGCTAGCCGAAAATCACTCTGCAAATATTGCAAATTGTAATTTTGATTGCTACTACCGCGTAGTTTTGTTAGTAAATTTGGTAAATTAACATTATTATATTACTTATGTTTGCGGTATGCCTATAAAAATCCATCATATTAACATAACAAAACTATACTTCAAATTATGGTAATTGAATTCCATCCATGCTAAAATCAGTCAATACAAATTTTTCCCACTAAATACATAGAACATTAGAACTGCTCTATTAAAGATTGCAATAAGATCACAAAACTTCCTAATGTATCAATCAATCTCAATGGGAAACCCTGAATTCAAGGCTGCCGTTCCTCAAAAGTTTTTTCTTCCAGCACTTATGTTTGCTGCATTGGCACTGCTTTTTCTTCACAACTTCACCCTCCTTTCCACCTTCATCCATTTCAACCCTCCCCTGGCCACCACTGTCTCCCTCACAACACGACCCCACAACACCCTCACATCCACGCTCTTCATACATCGAAGCCGTTCCCTTCTTCCCCCTAATGCTCCTAACCTTGTCAAACCCAAAAGCCAGTCTCAACGCATCGTTCAACGAAGTAGGTTTCTGCATGAGAACCCAATCATGAAACTCCTCCCTCAACCCATCAACAAATACCCCTCTGAGCAAATCCTCACTCAACCCGTGTTCCGGCCACCGCTTCAAAATCCATTGCAGCCTCAGAAAATAGGACCGAACACTTTCCCCTTCGCCCTGGCGAATCCCCGCGAGCTCCGACCTCAACTCCTCGACGGGTTCAACGTTGTGATACGCTTGCAGAAACGACAACTTTGTCTCTTCCCACGACAGAGAAGGGTAGTAGGGCTCCACATTGAGGTCGTACCAGAGCGCGGCTTCATCTTCCAGCGTCACCGGGAAGATCCTCATTTGCATGTCCACGGAGGAAGCGTTGTTCGCCCTGCAAACTTTGTTGAAACGGCTCAAGTGGGTGATCGGAGACTCGCTCGAAGTGCCACGAAATATAGGTAACGGGGCGACTTTCACGTACGAAGAAGCAGTGTTTTTGGCGGAGAGTGAAGGTGTTTCGGAAACGTGTTGTGAGAGAGATGGGTCGTTGGAAACGGATTCGGAATTGGCTACATCGTCGTCTTCAATGTCTTGGTCTGGTTCCTCTTCGGACTGGTCATATTCGTCTTCCTGAGATTTGTTGTTGTATTGAGAATCGGAAGCGTCAGCGTCAGCGTCGTCGTCGTCAATGTGGTATTTTTCTTTTGTTGGAGTTCTGCGACGATGTGTTGGACCAGTGGCGGAGGAGTACGAGGCGGATTCGGATGATGATTGGTGGTGTTTACGAGTCATGTTGGATTTGGTTTTGGATTGTCATCAGCACATGTTGTCCCAAGAAGGAATATTAATATGTGAGGAGTTGTTGGGTTTGGAAGAAAAATTAACCGCCTGTGACCGTTAATTTTCTTTTGTTCGGAGGGTGGAGTACACCTATTGTAATTGGGTTTGCTTATGAATTATGATATATACATCTCTTTATTTTATAATTACATCTCTTTTATTTTTTTCAAAGTAATTTTTAAAATATTTGTGATTTTTTTATTTTTTATTTTTTATTTTTATATTTTTATTTTTAATTTATTATTTTTTTATTTTTTATATTTTTTTTTCTCTTTCAATTTTCTTGTGTAGTCTCGTGTCTTTTTTTAATTCTTTACTTATTTTAATAAATAATTTTAATTTTTTTAATTTTTATATTATTCTTTTATTTGCTCATTTTTTTTAATTTTTTTATATTTTATATCACTTCTTTAACTTTTTACATATTATATTTATATATGATTAGTAGGGTCGAAATATTTCTTATTTTTATATTTATTTAAAAATGTTAATTAATTATTAATATTTATTAAATTAACTGATATTATACTTAGTTTTTAAATATCAAGATTTTGAATTTGAGTCTTATATTTATAAAAATAATTAATATTTAATATTATTTTTTATTATTTAAAAATAAAATAATCCAACAACTAACAAAGACACTGGATCACGAACCAGAGACCGCAGCCAACAATTTTCCAACCCAAAGAAAAAAAAAAAAAAAAAAAGATTCAAACCATTGAATTACCGATTTTGATTTCTTTTGGGTGAACCGTAAAAGTCAAGCTCCAATGAAATACCGCAACCCAAAAGAAAAAAGATTGTCAATCAGACCTACTTAAATCTAAAATTGTAAAAAAAAGTAAGGATGTTTGAAAAGTGAAAACTTTTCAAATTTTAAGTAGTCTTTTTCTACTTTTTCAGATATTTGAATTTTAATCCTTACGCTGATAAAAAAAAAAAAAAAAAAGTGTCAGCACAAGACACTAACATTTCGCTATTATATCCTAAATAATATAAAGATAAAAAAATCATTAGTTTTAAAAGGTAAGTATCGAAACTAAAATTCGAAAAATCTTCAAAAAATTAAAACCACCGTTCAAAAAGGCTTTTCATCGTCAGCAATAAGAAATGATAATGTTTAATTTTATTATTATTATTATTATTATTATTAAAGAAATTAAAATATTTCATATTTGTATCGATTACACATATAAAATATTAGATAATTACAAGTAATTATTCAGAAAAAATATGAGAAATTATTTTTTGTTTAAATCTAAAAAATATAATAGTTACTAAAAAGTGAAGATTAAAAATACTTATATATACTGATATCTCTTTCATAATCTATAAGTCACCAAAAAAATTATTATTATATTATTATTATTATTATTATAAAATTTAATAAATTTATTTCATATATATAATAAATTATAATTACATAATTAAACAAAAATTTAAAACTATTATTATATATTATTTATAATATATAATAGAATGAAATTATATAGATAACAAAATAATTACACTGTTGCATACTTTACATGTAACGACCCGGCTGGCCACTACACTCACAACCACAGCGCACCGGAAATATTAGACAGAATAGAACGAGTTTATAAATATAGGATCTAGAATATAAATATATACAAGGGTCCCAATCCGACTAGAGTTAGGATGTACAACACAAAAATACATCCAAAGCCACTATGCCAAGTGGCTGAAACAAACAACGCATCAAAAGGAGTCAGCTCCACCTGCCAGCTACAGATACACCACGTATCCCTGCTCTGCTCCATACATAGTATGATCATTGCAGTCCAACCACATGGAAAACAACAAAAGGGTAAGCTAGCATAAAAAGAAACCACATATAGGAAGATTTAAGTAATAAGAACAACTACAATTTATCAACACTTCATCAATATGCATCTCGTCAATCCTTACAGCATAATCATCCATAAGCATACAATGCGTCGTCACGCATATCAACTCGGAGATCTCCTACAACAACTCAGCCTTTCGGCCTACAACAACTCAGTCTTTCGGCCTACAACAACTCAGTCTTTCGGCCTACAACAACTCATTCAACATACAACACAGCACACCACATCATTTTACAACACATCAACACATCTTACAACAATATTCATCTAATACAGCCCAACATCATCAACATCATTATCTACTAGTCACCACATCATATTCATCTATTTTAACTCAACTTATCATAAAATAACATTAACCATCAAATATTAAAATCTCATCTCCGCGCCCGGCGCACTCGTGGTTGCGCCCAACACAGTGCAACCCGAGAGCACCAGGGGACCAGCGCGCCTGGCGCGAGCATGCCCGCGCCCGGCGGGACTCAACCAGAGAGCCCAAGGCTCTCACGCGCCTAGCGCAATAACCAATTGCACCTAGCGCACGCCAGGCAGAGACTTCAAGGAGTCTCACACGCCCGGCGTGCCCAAACCCGCACCCAGCGCAGGGAAGGCAGAGACCTCCCTTGGTCGCGCGCCCAACGCAATTTGAATTGCACTCGGTGCCTCCCATGGCAGAGACTCCAAGGAGTCCCCGCGCCTAGCGCGGCCAAAATCGCGCTCAGAGCCATGCCAGAAGCCCAAAAAACAAGTCACGACTGACATCGCACCCAAGGCAGTTCAACCCTCGCCCGACGTGGGCCATCCAGAGGCTAACATTTTCAAGCACGCCCGGTGCACACATCTTTGCGCCCAGCGAGCTTGCCTAAATGCTGCCTTCAGATGGCCACGCGCCTGGCACGAAGAACTGCGCCCAACGCAAGTTCAGCAGCAAACCCCAAATTTTTGAAAACTCTTCAAGAATCTGCAAAAAAAATCAACAAAACTCCACATGCAATCGGTTCAAATTATCACATTTCCATCCAATAGTCCAAAAATGCTACCTTTTTACACATGCAACAACAGAATGAGAAAATCCCCAATTTCCCCCATAACTCCCAACAACCCCAAAAACTCCATGTTACACCCAAATCAGCCAACAAATCCAACACTCTCAACAACTCAATGAGTTCTCAACCCCATTTCAACCAAAACACAACAAGAAAGCTAACTTCCCTTACCTCGGGCCAAAGATCCGAGCTTCGGGATAGAGAGGATGAAGAAGAAGATTGAAGGAAGCTTGAACAAAATAAGAAAGGAGGAATAAGAGATCCGCAACACACCAGCTAAAAATCGATTACTCCGTACAATCACCTTGTACAGCCAAAGAAAGATCAAAAGGGAAGGAGTGAGCAAGAGAGTGAAAAGGGAAAATGAGTGAGAGTTGGGAGGGAAGGAGGTGTATACCAGCTACGGGTCTCACATTACATGATACATTAATTAAATTCTACACTAATTATTATAAAGTTAGGTTCTCCTTCACTTGCACATCATCTAACTCCATCACATGACTCGGGTCATGGACGTACTTTCTCAGTTGGGAGACATGAAACACATCGTGTAGGTTTGAAAGAGTCGGTGGCAAGGCCAACCGATAAGCAACCGGACCCACACGTTGCATGATCTGATAGGGACCCACGAACCTCGGTGTCAACTTCCTTGCCTTCAGTGCTCTACCCACACCAGAAGTCAGAGTCACCTTCAGAAACACATGCTCCCCTTCGTCAAACTCCAAAGGCTTCCGCCTCTTGTCAACATACGACTTTTGCCTACTCTGAGCAGTCTTCATCCTTTCCTAAATCATCTTCACTTTCTCAGTGGTCTGTAGGATTAGCTCCGGACCTACCACCACTGACTCACCATCCTGATACCAGCACAGAGGAGTCCTACATCTCCTACCATACAACGCTTCAAATGGTGCCATCCCAATGCTTGCATGAAAACTGTTGTTGTAGGTGAACTCAACCAACGGTAGGACCTCCTCCTAACTACCCAAGTGGTCTAACACACAAGCCCTAAGCAGATCTTCTAAGGACTGGATTGTCCTTTCTGACTGACCATCCGTCTGTGGATGATAAGCAGAACTCAGCTTCAACTTCATGCCTAAGGCTTGGTGTAGACTCTGCCAAAATCTGGAAGTGAACCTCGGATCTCGGTCGGAAATAATACTGGAAGGCACCCCGTGCAGCCGTACTATCTCTCTCACATACAACTGTGTCAGCTTCTCCAAGGACCACTTGATGTTGACAGGCAAGAAATGCGCACACTTGGTCAACCGATCTACAATCACCTAGATAGCATCACTATTCCTAGCTGACCTAGGTAACCCAACAATGAAATCCATAGTAATGCTATCCCACTTCCACTCCGAAATCTCCATCTGCTGCATCAACCCACTCGGCTTCTGATGCTCCACCTTCGCCTTCTGACAAGTCAGACAGGCCGCCACATACTTAGTGATCTCCCTCTTCATGTCAGGCCACCAGAAAGTCTTCCTGAGGTCCTGGTACATCTTAGTCATACCCGGATGTATGCTAAGTCTACTCTTGTGGCCTTCCTCCAACACAGCTTTCTTCAGCTCAACATCCTGAGGTAGGCAGAATCTGCCCTTGAACCTCAAGATTCCATCTTCTCCCAGTTCGAAGCCAACAGCCTTCTTGGCACCCAGTAAACCAAGAAGCTTCACCATTACAGCATCTTGCAACTGCCTAAGTCCAACCTGCCTCAAGAACTCATTAGTTATGGTGACCGTCCCACAACTAATGTGATCCTGAGCTAACTCCACACCGAGGTTCAAAACTCTGAATTTCTCAATCAGTTCCAACTCCCTCACCATCATACTCGACATGTGGATGGATTTCCTACTCAGCGCGTCCGCCACAACATTGGCCTTACTAGGGTGATACATCAACTGGAAGTCATAGTCCTTCAGAAACTCCATCCACCATCTCTACCTCATGTTCAACTCCTTCTGATCAAACAGATACTTCAAACTCTTATGATCACTAAAGACGTTGAACCGAGCACCATACAAATAGTGTCGCCATATCTTCAAGGCAAAAATAACAACTGCCAACTCCAAGTCATGAGTGGGATAATTCTTCTCATGATTCTTCAGTTGCCTTGAAGCATAGGCCACCACTTTCCCGTGTTGCATCAACACACACCCAAGACCCTGGTGAGAAGCGTCACAATACACATCAAAGGGTTCACCAGAATCCGGCAACACCAACACAGGAGAAGTAGTCAACCTCCTTTTCAACTCCTCAAAACTCCGCTCACAGGCATCTGTCCAAATGAACGGCTGCTCCTTCTTCGTCAGCTGGGTTAGAGGCGCTACTATCTTGGAGAATCCCTCAATGAACCGTCGATAGTAACCTGCCAAACCCAAAAGCTCCGAATGTCAATGACATTCCTCGGACGCTCCCACTGCAACACTGAATCCACCTTAGCCGGATCAACAGCAATCCCCTCAATTGAAATCACGTGGCCCAAAAACATAACTTCATCCAACCAGAACTCACATTTTGAAAGCTTAACATACAGCTGCTTCGCTTTCAAAATCTCCAGCACCACCCTCAAATGTTCCCCATGCTCTTCCCGGGTTCTTGAATAAATCAAAATATCATCAATGAACACCACCACGAATTTATCCAAGAACGGCCGGAAGATCATGTTCATGTAATCCATGAACACTACAGGGGCGTTGGTCACACCAAACGGCATCACGACATACTCATAGTGACCATACCTAGTCCTGAAAGCAGTCTTCGGTATGTCAGCCTCCTTCACCCTAATCTGGTGATAGCCCGACCTCAAATCGATCTTAGAAAACACCGATGCTCCCCTCAGCTGATCCATCAAGTCATCTATCCGGGGAAGAGGATATTTGTTCTTAATGGTCAACTTGTTCAACTGCCGGTAATCCACACAAAGACGACTACCCCAACCTTCTTCTTCACCAACAACACAGGAGCACCCCACGACGAAACACTCGGCCGCACCAACTGCTTCTCCAATAGGTCTTCCAGCTGACCTTTCAAGTCAACCAGCTCGGCAGGAGCCATCCTATAGGGAGCCACCGACACTGGCCCCGCACTTGGAACCAGTTCAATGCTAAACTCCATCTCCCTAACAGGAGGCAACCCAGGCACCTCATCAGGAAATACCTCAGCAAAGTCTCTCACCACATTTATCTCAGAAATGTCCCTCTCAGTCTCCATACTCATCATAACAAGCAGAAGGCAGCACCCCGCTCCATCCCTCAGCATTGATTCAGCTTGGCCAGCTAAAATCAATAACTCATCCTCTTCCTGTAGAAAAATCAACCGCCTATTGGCACAATCTATAAGGATACGATTGGCAGATAACTAATCCATCCCTAAGATTATGTCAATATCAACCAAAGGCAAACAAATCAAGTTTACCTTGTACTTCTTCCCATTCACAACAATAGGGCAGTTAGCACACAGCTCAGAAGCAACTACTGAAGCAGAAGCGGGCGTCGACACTAACAGTCTCAACCCCAAGTCACACACAGGCACACCCAGCATAGCAACACAAGCATAGGAAATAAATGAATGGGAAGCCCCAAAGTCAAACAAAAGCATCACATCCTTACCAGCAGCCTTGCCCTTCCCTTTCACTAGGTCAAAAGAAGTCGAAGCCTCAACACCCGTCAAAGCGAACACCCTACCAGTTGTAGTGGGTCTGTCACCCCTTTGAGTCTCGGTCCTCTGCACACTACTCCTCTGAGTATCAACTCTCTGCGCATCACTCCTTTGAGTACTTCTCTCTGGTCTACTCCTGGTGGGACAGTTGAAAGACACATGGCCCATCTGCTGACATCTGAAACATCTGCTCTCTATGTGTGGACAATCCCTGATCAAATGGGATCCACCACACCTGTAACACCTAAGGGCAGCACCTCCACCCTATCCTCCTCCTCTGGTAGTCTCAGCAGGTTGCTTAATGACAGGACCCCCTTGCTGTGGCTGGGGCCTATCATACGGCTTCCTCTGACTTCCACCTCCCCTCTTGGACCCAGCTGGTCCCTTAATAGCTCTGATCACACGGTTACCCCCTTCCAACCTCTCCACAATCTTTGCCTTCTCTACTAGGGCAGAAAACTCGGTGATGGCCATAGGCACCACCACCTTCTTCAACTCATACTTTAGACCCTCAGCAAACTTTCTGCACTTCCAGGCCTCAGAAATAGCCTGTGAATAAAAATTAGCCAAATGTTCAAATCTCATCGCATATTCCGACACAGATAGCCCTCCCTGGTGTAACCGCATGAACTCTGCCTCCTTGGCGTGCCTCACGCTCTCCGGGAAATACTTTTCCATGAACACCGTCCTAAAGCACTCCCAGTCAACCGTAACTCCTCTCGCCACAAGCATCTGATAAGTGTCCCTCCACCAATGTTCAGCCTCTCCCACAAGCATATACACAGCATATGCCAACCTCTTCTCTGGAGAATATCCCAGAACGGCAAAAATCTTCTCCAACTCACATATCCAGCGGTCAGCTGCCTCTGGATCTGCATCTCCCGCAAACTGTGGAGGATGACACTTCCGGAACTCAGCTAGGTCCCGGCTTTCCTGTGACCCCGTGGGCCTTGCTGCACCAGCTGCAGCTCTTTCAGCTTCCATCCAAGCAAAATAAGCATTTTTTTGCTGCATAGCCATAGCCATCATCTCTATGGCACGGGCTATTTGTTCGTTGATTCTAGTCATCGTCTACAAAAATAACAACATCTTCAGTATACTACCACTCAACCAATCAACAATTAACAACACAACAATTCATCACATCAATCCACACAGCGAATGACACAACAAGACAACACAACCCAGAGTTAACACAACAAAAGCCTAAAGGGACCACCCCCAAAGAGTGTCCACTAGACTCGACCTGCTCTGATACCACTAAAGTGTAACGACCCGGCTGGCCACTACACTCACAACCACAGCGCACCGGAAACACTAGACAGAATAGAACGAGTATATAAATTTAGGATCTAGAATATAAATATATACAAGGGTCCCAATCCGACTAGAGTTAGGGTGTACAACACAAAAATACATCCAAAGCCACTATGCTAAGTGGCTGAAACAAACAACACATTAAAAGGAGTCAGCTACACCTGCCAGCTACAGATACACCACCTATCCCTGCTCTGCTCCCTTACATAGTATGATCATTACAGTCCAACCACATGGAAAACAACAAAAGGGTAAGCTAGCATAAAAAGAAACCACATATAGGAAGATTTAAGTAATAAGAACAACTACAATTTATCAACACGTCATCAATATGCATCCCGTCAATCCTTACAGCATAATCATCCATAAGCATACAATGCATCGTCACGCATATCAACTCGGAGATCTCCTACAACAACTCAGTCTTTCGGCCTACAACAACTCAGTCTTTCGGCCTACAACAACTCAGCCTTTTGGCCTACAACAACTCAGCCTTTCGGCCTACAACAACTCAGCCAACATACAACACAACACAACACATCATTTTACAACACATCAACACATCTTACAACAATATTCATCTAATACAGCCCAACATCATCAACATCATTATCTACTAGTCACCACATCATATTCATTTATTTCAACTCAACTTATCATAAAATAACATTAACCATCAAATATTAAAATCTCATCTTCGTGCCCGGCGCACTCGTGGTTGCGCCCAGTGCACTGCAACCCGAGAGCACCAGGGGACCAGCACGCCCAGCGCGAGTATGTCCGCGCCCGGCGGGACTCAACCAGAGAGCCCAAGGCTCTCACGCGCCTGGCGCAATAACCAATTGCGCCTAGCGCACGCCAGGCAGAGACTTCAAGGAGTCTCACACGCCTGGCGTGCCCAAACCCGCGCCCAGCGCAGGGAAGGCAGAGATCTCCCTTGGTCTCGCGCCCAGCGCAATTTGAATTGCGCCCGGCGCCTCCCATGGCAGAGACTCCAAGGAGTCCCCGTGCCCAGCGCGGCCAAAATCGCGCTCAACGCCATGCTAGAAGCCCAAAAACAAGTCACGACTGACATCGCGCCCAGCGCGGTTCAACCCTCGCCCGACGTGGGCCATCCAGAGGCTAACATTTTCAAGCACGCCCGGCGCACACATCTTTGCGCCCGGCGAGCTTGCTTAAATGCTGCCTTCAGATGGCCACGCGCCCGGCGCGAAGAACTGCGCCCAGCGCGAGTTCAGCAGCAAATCCCAATTTTTTGAAAACTCTTCAAGAATCTGCAAAAAAAAATCAGCAAAACTCCACATGCAATCGGTTCAAATTATCACATTTCCATCTAATAGTCCAAAAATGCTACCTGTTTACATGCAACAACAGAATGAGAAAATCCCCGATTTCCCCCATAACTCCCAACAACCCCAAAAACTCCATGTTACACCCAAATCAGCCAACAAATCCAACACTCTCAACAACTCAATGAGTTCTCAACCCCATTTCAACCAAAACACAGCAAGAAAGCTAACTTCCCTTACCTCAGGCCAAAGATCCGAGCTTCGGGATAGAGAGGATGTAGAAGAAGATTGAAGGAAGCTTGAACGAAATGAGAAAGGAGGAATAAGAGATTCGCAACACACTAGCTAAAAATCGATTACTCCGCACAATCACCTTGTACAGCCAAAGAAAGATCAAAAGGGAAGGAGTGAGCAAGAGAGTGAAAAGGGAAAATGAGTGAGAGTTGGGAGGGAAGGAGGTGTATACCAGCTACGGGTCTCACATTACATGATACATTAATTAAATTCTACACTAATTATTATAAAACTCTTATGTATCATACCACCCCAAAAAAAAGTAAATACAAATTAAATTTTAAAAATTTATAATTAAATTATATTTTTAATTTCTCTATTTATATTTAACATTTAATTTAATTCTACTATTTTTAAAAGTTTAATTTGATTTTTAAATTTAAAAAAAAATAGTATTTTTATTTTATTTAAATTAACATAAACAATGTTAATAAAATTAGATTAAAAAAGTAACATTAAATATCTTTTGCTAAAAATTAAAAAATAAAATTAAATATTTTAAAAATAATGGAATCAAATAAAATATTTTAAAAAATTTAATTTAATCATTTAATTTTTAAACAATATTTAATGTTATCTTTTCGTTAAATTTCGTTAATATCATTAATATTAACTTGCATAAAAAAATAAAGTTGAATATTTTAAAAGAAATAGAAAATCAAATTAAATTTTAAAAATAAATAAAGAGATAATAATATATATAATTTAGTAAAAATATTTTTACATAACTTCCCAAAATAAAAATAAAATCCAGGCTTCGGTGTTCGGTCACGGCAGAATATATATATATAAGAGTATAAGAGGGAAAAAGCTACAGCAGGCTATCGGCACCTTGTGTCCTCTCCACGTACCTTGAAACAAACGATTCCCGCAATGCGTCCTCCGCGTAAGAAGGTCGACTTCCTCGGCGGCGACAAAGTCGAGGTCTGCAGCAACGAGGACGGCTTCCTCGGCTCCTACTACGCCGCCACCGTCCTCTCCCGCCTCGACAACGGCCTCTACGTCGTCCGCTACGACACGCTCCTCCAGGACGACGAGTCCCAGCCCCTCTCCGAGACCCTCTTCCCCAAGGAGCTCCGCCCCGCCCCGCCGCCCCTCCCCGCCAAGGACTTCTCCCTCTACCAGCGCGTCGACGCCTTCGACAACGACGGCTGGTGGCTCGGCCAGATCACCGGCCGCTGCGACCACTCCAAATACTATGTCTACTTCGTCACCACCAATGAGGAGATTGCCTACCCCGCCTCCCGAATTAGGGTTCATCAAGAGTGGCTCAATGGGGAGTGGGTTTTGTCCGATTGATCCACCGCCATTCTCTTCTACCATATGGGAATGCCAATTGTACACTCTCTCTCTTCTTACTACTTACTAGCCTCTAATTTGTACTTTACATTGCCAATCATGCTAAACGCTGCGTTTCCATTCTTTTGCTTTTCTCTAACTCTGCTTGTTCTTCTTCTTGTCTCGACGGATATTCCATTGCCACTACAATAATAATCGCTTAATTCGACAAAATTCGCTAAATTCTTTCTCCTGTAGCTCATTGTTACTTGATGAATTAAAATAATTATGGATTTGATTCTAATGAATTCCAACACTGATTGATCATGCTACTCTGAAGAGTTTACAAGAGCCCTCAAATCAGATGAAGATATTTTGACAAAAAAAAAAAACTATGGGTTTGGTGGTTTTCTTTTTTCTTGATAATTTTGAGTTTTTATATTAATGGGAGGGTTTGAGAAACCGGGGGCTGGGGGCGGTTTCTTGAAGAGAAAGAAACTAGTTGTTGGAGTTTTTTGTATGGTGCAGTTTTTTGACCTTTTGGGTAATCGTAGAAATGTGTGGCTTTGGGGACCAATGAGAGAAAAGTAAAAGGGCATTGGAAAGTGGGATTATTTGATAATTTCATTTGCAATTTGGTAACACTAGCTCTCTTTTTTTTTATTTATTATTTTCTTGGTGAATATATATTATATTATATTCAATAATGCTAACTTGCTGGCTTGGTTTTTCACTTCACCCAATAGGATATTACCGTGATATGCTACCTACAATTGGGATGAAACTTGTGAGGTTGTTTATGGTTTTTGCATACGATGATTAGTGAATCTGTGAATGTGTCATTCCGATGATTTTAGACCATATTCAGAATATATCAGGTTTTTACATTGAAAAAAATAATGATTGAAATCTTCTTGTGTTGTTATAATGTACCCAAAAAAAATATATTTTCTGATTTCTAGTTATTGTAATAAATATATAAAAAGGTTTCAAACTCCTGCGAGGAACTAGTACACCACCTTTACCCATGATGTGCGTTTTCTGGTTCGTAGTTACTTTTGTCTTCCTTTGTCATAAGCAAAAACGAAAAAGGTAACATCATTTTAGTATGTCTCTTAATTTCTCTCTCTTTATTTGTTGCCATATCACATTCACTAATTGTATTAATTATTTATCTTTCTTAATTTCTTACTATCTTTATCCTTTTGCAATATTACAGTCACTAATTACATTAATTATTGTTTACCTTTCTTTTCTTCGTGCATTTATTTACATTTATAAAGCTGCTCATCAATTCTTTTCCTAAAGGTAAAATGACCCAAGCAAAACCAGTGTGCTGTACCTAATGCTTATAACAACTGATCATATACACAACGTTATGCAGTGATATATTATATACACGATATTATATCCAATGTATCATAAAAATAAAAAGAAAAATATTATATCCAATGTTTATAAATTGCTCATTTCAGGAATCATTATAGTTGTTAATTGATATAATGCTAAGGAGTTGGAGAGGTATACATAAGTTTCTTTAGATTTGATAAAATATCTAATACAACATAGAGATAAAAAATAAAAAAAAATAAAACGTTGTAGAGTTTTGCTAAGTATGTTGTAATTTGTATAATAATAATGAATATATAACTATAATTTAAAGAAACATGTGATTTTTTATTTGTCCTTATACATACAATTTCTTTTGTTCCTAATAATTATATAAATTTTTTATTTTAGTCACTATAAAAATAGATGATAAAAAAAATGTAGACGAACTTAAATAAAATATTTTAAATTGTAGGGACTAAAATGTAAAATTTATAAAATTATAAGGATAAAAAAATAATTAAATTCTTTTGAGATTTAGAAATGAATATCTTTTTTAAAAAGTAAGTAAAAATCGAGTCACTTATCAAGACATTTTTAAGTGGTCTTCGTCTTTTCAAAGGTGAAATTAGCTCCTTATATCTCCTGATACATCTCACACACTTATATTAGGCAGACCTATGACTAACATCGACAGATCTCTCTCATTATCTCTCATTAACCCTGTTATAAAACATGCTAATGGAATCATAATAAAAAAACTAACTAACTACCCGTTTTTCTAAATACAAATATTAAAATTAACAGAGGATTAAAATCATTTCTAAGGTCGGTATTAAAATAATATTTTATCATATATAGAATTTTTTTTTCCAGACAAATGCTTTAAGATTTCATCTCATATTAATTTGATTAAGTTGAAAAGTAAATAAAGCTTGTAATAATTAAATTTAGATACTATCCAATCGATTGAATCTTAAATTTAATAGATTAATTACTTGTATCTAATATTTATCGATACATAGAATAAAACATATTTAAATTTTAATGAAAATCAGCAGGACTTAAAAATACATCTTTACCAAATTACACAAATAAGTGTCGAGATTAAGTGCATGTTTAGTTTCTATTTTTTAACGTAATTTTTTTTTCTTTTTCCACGTTCAATTATGAATTTGTGGAAGTTAGTATTTACTACTTTCAATTAAACGTGAAAAATCACGTCTCCAATCCAAACACACACTAAAATCATGTGTTACGCAACTACGCACTAAAGTTTCAGGATCGCGAAAAAGACATCATTCGGAAACGAGATATTTTGCAAAGAGTGTCTGGCAACTACCTTGGATGTGGGAAGATAACAGACACACAATTCCACGACCATACCTTTCTATCCCTTCTTCACTGCATTGCATTTCCATAACCCAAAAACAATGGCACTTGTGAGCCACGTTAGTGTGAGTTGTGCAGCCACACCGGCGTCACCAGAGTCTCCAAGTTCCGCACCCTTGCCGGACCCAAAGCAAACCAAAGTCATCCTTCCCAAGAAGAAGCCCATGAAATGGTCCACCGGCGTGGCTCCCGGGGAGTACGGCGGCCCTCCGACCACCACCAAGCTCCGCAAGTACTGGGGCGGCGATGACGAGGACCCTTTGGCCTCCGATGACTTCATGTGGAACAAGGAGTTTGTGGGTCGCTTCAAAAAGTTGATTCAGGACCCTCAAGTTCAACCCCCTCCTGCAAAGGTCTGAACTTTGAGTTAATCTGAGGGCTTACTCACCCAGTGGGGAATTTTTTGGATTCTGCTGTTGTGTTGGTGTCTTGTTTTGTATTGATGTTGGGGAATTAATTGTGGGGGGATGTTTGCTGGATGGTTGTGGTGATTGCTTTGTGTTTTGGGGTTTGAATTTGAATTTGAATCTGTTTGAGTAAACTTATCTGGAAGCATTTCTAAGATGCTCTCCTTTTCATTCCTTGGTGAATTAATAGAATAGAGACTTGTTTTGGATAAGAGTGAAGCAGTGTCGATTGATTCATGTAGCTGACTCCACCTAGCAAAAGAAGGCCTTTGTTGTTGGTGGTGGTGACTTAAGAAATTTTGGTGAATGATTCGAGATTAATAAGTTCATTTGTTTCTGTGAGTTGGTTCTGACATAAATAATGTTTATGCTGGCAGGAAAAGCCTTCAGGGTTTCTAAGCTTAAATAGAGTGATGAGCCTGGACAGGTCTCTTTCTGCAATATTTAAATTCAAGTATTCAAATTTGGTTGCATCATTTTATTGACACTTGTTCTTTCTTTATCTATAATGTTATTTGAATTATGAACTGTAGTTTGGAAGTTGATTTAAGCAAAGAACTTGCAGCTCCTGTAAATCATAATGTACACAAGCAAATTGAAACAGAAACGGTAAAGAGATTTGTTTCTTCTCTTGATTTTCCCCTTGTTATTATATCTTGTGGATTTAATGACTTATGATATATCTCCAATATTGTAATATTTTTTTCTCTATTGAGTTCTATTTTGGAGGGGGAAAAAAGGGTACATAATACCTTCTATTGTTTTTCTACATGATTCATTTCACTTTTCTTCTACTGAAATGATGATAGGTGACTGAAAACAATAGGGTAAGATATAAATCAGCACCAACACGCCGAGAGCAAGAAAAATGGGATAGAGCTACCAAAGCTGCAACTGGGGGCAGCGTAAGTAATGTTTTGCTATATCATGTTAAATCCCTACCATAAGGATCTTGCTTGTACTTGTTAACTGGATATATTTCCAGCTTATATAACCTCGGAGAAATTAATATTTACTGCTGTTAGACATGGAACTCGATCAATACTAAACTTTTGAATCCAAAACAGAAACTTGACAACCTATGTACCTTTAGTAACATTTAGAAGTTGATTTTTACTATTCAAAGATCTGATTTAGACTAGTTATAATGCTATAGGATGTGATGTTCCGGGAAATAAGGCAGCCTCGTGAAGATCCAAAAGTACTGGCTGCTCGAGCTAAGGAGCAGTATGATAAGGTACTAAGCAACGTTGTCTGATTATTTTTTCTTCCTTGTTAGAGGTCATGTGAATATTACCCTCCTTCATTGTGGCATTCATCAAATATCAGTTTTTTTTTGTTAATTCTGTTCCTAAACTTATTCTGGTTTCAGTTAAAGACGAAGATGCAAATTCTTACCTTGGGTATAGGTGGAGTTGGTCTGGTTTCAGCTTATGTTTCTTATTCTCCTGAGATTGCAGCTAGGTACTTGGATTCTCCATGCACCTATTGACTTAGTTATTCCAAATTGGTGATCTTCAATCTTTCACTTTCACATGTGCTAGCAAATATGGTTCAATTGAAAGCTAAAAATCAGCCTAATATACAACTATCATCCAGTAAATATACTCAAAAAAGACATATAAACTGAAAACTTCTTGGCACACGGGATATGGCATTGTTCTAGGTTAGTTTATCAAATGAGGATTCTAATGTTTAGCAGTGATTTCACTTGCATTTATATTAAAACATTCTCTTTTTGAACTTTTCAAGAAGCTTTTATTTATGCATTTGAGAATTTTAGGTTGGGTAGAGAAATAAAGGCCTTTTTGATAGTAACAGTATGGAGGGAAAGGAAAGGGATGTTAAGATATTTGCATTCCATGCATTTGAAAACAAAATGAGGAATTTAATGGGAATGTATTGGTTAAATGGTAATATTCCTGAGCATTGAGTATCCTTCAGAAGAAAGATGCAAGGTTTATTCATTTTTTTAATGTATACTTTTCTTGCTTGTATTCAGCTTCGGTGCTGGCTTGCTTGGATCTTTGATGTACATTCGCATGCTGGGAAGTAGTGTGGACTCACTAAGAACTGATGGTGGAAAGGCCCTTATCAAGTAATCTATAGATGATAGATTTACTATTCAGAATTTAGTTTCTTTAGTAGATAAACATCAGTCTTGTTAGAACCAAGAGCATTTTAGATACAAACCTAGAACTTTTAAGAGTTAATCTACTAAAAAAATACTCTTAATTTTCAATAGAAAAGTTTTCAAAAGTTCTCCTAGAAACAGGCTCCAAGACTATTTAATTAGTCACTTAAGTTTCGAATTTTTCACTAGTAAGATTCAAAATTATGTTGTCCATGTTTGAGCTTATACGTATAGCAACCATTACAATATGGTGCTAGAAGAAAGGTAGAAAATTTAACCAAGGCTCATATCTACATAATAATGTTGTTCAAGTATAGTGATCTCTTCAACAATTCCACTTGTTATGCTAATTAGGTGGGAATTGGACTTTAAACAATTTGTTCCTCACTTTTTATTGGGAAAAACTTAGGTGAATTACCATAAGTACTGTAGGTGGTGTTCTCTAATTAAAATTGGTGTTTCACCTTAGTAATATTTATAAATGCATATTATCAATGTGACAATGTCTATATTAAATGTAAATGCATATTACTGAGAAGAAACTCTAATTCTGATTCAAGAGCAATACCAACTGTATCCGAGTTATCTTCCTTTTTTTATTTTACAAAAAAATGTGTCCATGGTCTATTTTGTTTCATTTTTTTCACCTTGTTTTATGTTATAGAAAAACAGAGGCTTATTGGATTTTATCTGCAGGGGAGCAATAGGGCAGCCACGATTACTGGTTCCTGTTGTTTTAGTCATGGTTTATAACCGCTGGAATGCGTAAGTCCTCTTTTGATATGAAATTGTTACAATTATTATTTTGTCAATGAAGTCAATTTAATTTGCAAACAAATTTTCTTGGTCTTGTTTAGGGAAGCCAGGTATATAGCTGTTTGATTCTTTTTTTGTCTCTCATAATTAGTTCAGCTTATTTTGGAGAAATAATCTTTCTTTTCTTATTTTCCAACTTCCTGACAAAATTTTGAAAAAAAGGAAAAACGATTGTCTTAGAAAATAACTTTTCCCAAACATTTTGATTGGGTTAATATGTATTTATCTTAAGATAAGATATCCAAATTCATTGATGTTTGGGTGATTTATTGATTGGATGCCATCATTGCCAAATGGCAATGACTTCAAGGCCTAATTGCACTTCTCTTTTAAGAATGGGTGAATGTAACCTAATGCATTTGTATTTATTCATCATGAACCTACCTTAGTGCATTGTTCAATACAAACCACATTTGTATTTGCCAAATGCCAAGGCCTGTTTTTCGTGCCTAACAAGGTTGTTTGATTACAGGATTCTGGTTCCAGAATTTGGATTTATGCACTTAGAATTGATACCAATGCTAGTAGGTTTTTTCACATACAAGATTGCAACTTTTGCTCAAGCTCTAGAGGATGCGATTAATGTAGCTACAAAGAAAACATAAATATCAAGGGTGGAGGGGAAGGATACCTTCTCATTATATTTGGGTTTTCTCTCCCACATTTTGAACATAGTTGTATTTATTATGATTTTCCAATTCCATATTTGGATTATTTATTTCCAGATACTTGGCCAACATTTCTATCAGTTTTCGGTCTCAAATTTTTTCTCCCACATTTAGCATATATTAATTTCATTTTTTTCTCATATCAAGGGACACCCAATTATATTCAGGTAGTACATTTTGAAAGTATAATGTCCAGGGACGGAGCCAGGATTTCAATACTGGGGGGCCGAGAATAAATAATATATAATTTATAATAAATGAAAATTAAAGTATCAAAAGCATATAAAAAAAAATATAAAAAAAAATTAAAATTGTTGGGGGGGCCGTGGCACCCGTAGGTCCCCCCTTGGCTCCGTCTAATGTCTAAATATTGTAAATTTGAAAATCGAACTAGACTAGTTGGACTGAAAACCAGTCAGCACCAATTTGAATAATTAAGAAAGCTTTAGTTACATTTTATTTGTCCCTGAAGTTACATTATTTTGCAAATATCACCTTCAAAGTTATATATATATGGTGATAAAATTGGCTAAATAAAACCAACAAGGCCGAGGAAGAGCTAGTTTTAGAAAATTAATTTTCAATTAATAATATTCTTTTTGTTTATTTTAGTTTTTTTTTATATTCAAATATTTTTAAATAAGTATAAATTCATATATGAAATTTGTGTATAAAAACCTATTTTAATCCCTTATAATAATTGTTTGTTTCAATTTAGTTCTATTTTTATTTTTTGTCTCAATTTGGTCCCTAATAAATTAATTGGTTGCAATGTCGGACTTCTGTCCAAATTATTTAGATGCAGTTAACTGTTGGCCACGTGAATGTCACGTGAAAGCTACGTAGATGCCACGTGGAAGTTACGTAGATGTCACGTGGATGTCAAATTTTGTCATGCATTTGGAATCAGAACAGCCCGTTCTGAAACCGGAACGACTTGTTTCGATTGCACTCATGGTGTGTAAATTTTGTATCTGGAATTACTCGTTCCAAATGCATTATTTAACACCAACGCATGTAGCAGAACGGGTCATTCTGAAACCAGAACGGGCCGTTCTGGCTTCCAAAACGGACCGTTCTGGATTTAGAACAGGCCGTTCCAGAACGTCAACTAACATAGTGCACCAGTGTGATTCAAAAATCAAAAGTAAACCATTTACACACACAATTTTTTTATCTAAAAAATAATAATTTTAAAAAATAAAAATTATATTCTAATATATATATATATATATATATATATATATATATTTAAATTATCGTATGTATAAAATATAAATTTCGAGGAGTTATTCATTTATTTGATATTTGTCAAACTTTTGTACTTTCTATTTATTGTTTATGTTGATAAAAAAAATTAAAATTGTAAAAATTTATATCACATATTAAAAACATCTTTATATGATAAATAAATTAAACTTAATTTTTATAATTTAACATATTTATTTATATGTTTTTATTAGTGTTAAATTATTATTAAGTAGGTTTTTAAGATTTTTATGTAACCAAACATTTTAAAAAATGTTTATGATAGATAAATATATAATATTTATAACATGTATTTTTAACAAAAATTAGGTTTAAATCTGTTAAATTATAATATAACATAATCTGACCTAGTTTATTTTCATCCTTAATCATAATTGTAGACATAAAAACTTGTAAAAAATAACTATAATATATATTTATACTTTTAAAAATTATATAAAATTTTTAATATTACAAATATATGAATAAGTATTGTCCTCGTGATCTAAAATTTCTGGATATAATCATCAACTGTATGTGTGGTATTCTGCAACCAGAATGGGTCGTTCCGGTTTCAGAACGGGTCATTCTAGTTCTAGATGCATGACAAAAATTTGACATCCACGTGACATCTACGTAACTTCCACGTGCCATCCACGTAGCATCCACGTGGCTAACAGTTAACTCCATCTAAATAATTTGGACGGAAGTCCGACATTGTAACCAATTAGTTTATTAGGGACCAAATTGAGACAAAAAATAAAAGCGGGACTAAATTGAAAAAAACAATTATTATAAAAGACCAAAATAGGTTTTTAGCCAACCAACAAGGCTGACGAAGAGCTAGTTTTAGAAAATTAATTTTCAATTAATAATATTCTTTTTGTTTATTTTATTTTTTTTATATTCAAATATTTTTAAATAAGTATAAATTCATATATGAAATTTGTGTATAAAATGTTGTTATTTAACTATTTATTATAAGTTTTTATCCCATAAGATATATATAGTACGATATTTTGATGTTAATTTAAAATTTTATCACACTTAATTTTGTTATAATTTTGGATTAACTTATTACTTACATTCAATTATACTTTTAATATCTTTATGATATTTAATAAGTAATTTTAGTCTTTTAATTTTTGAATCTATAATTTTAGTTCGATATATAAATATTTAATTGTTAACTGTTGAAACTGTACAATAACTTGACTTTAAGGGAGTGTATTGAATTAAAACTTTAATAGATTTAAAAAAAATTATTATAAAAAAGTCTTATAATATTTAATTAAGGCAATAAAAGAATTTTAAGAATCCTGTCAAAATTTGGTGGTATTCAATTAAGACAAACTGAATTTTTTAAAGAGTTTATCAAAGTCTTGTGATATTTAATAAAGATTTTTTTTTACTTAAATTTTTTTTCTGGTATTAAAAAATAGAGAGATTTCAATGATTATTTTAAATACTGAATTTTATGATACTTTTTAGTATAATTTACATATAATTCACTTATCAAATAATTTTACAAAAATCTTTGAGATTTTACGTGACTTTTTTTCTCGCTCTATTTCTACTCTTTCTTTTTCCTTCTTTTTTTTTTGCCTTTCTTGCTTTCCTTTCTTCTTTCCTTTTCTATCTCATTTTATTTTCTTTCTCTATATTCAGCTTTCTTATTTATCTCTTGTTCTTCTTCTTCTCTCTCGCCTTTCTTGTTCCTCTTTCTCTTTCTTTCTCCCTTTTTTCTTTATCTCTTTTTTCTTTCTCTTTTTATTCATCTCTCTCATTTATTTCTTCTTCTTTTTCTTCTCCTACTCCTATATTTTTTATCTATCAATTGATGTATAATTTATCAATATTTATTTTTTTAATTATAAAATATTTTTGTATTGTTAAATATTATGTATTGTTAATTTTTTTAAAATTATTAAAATTTAACTGTTTATATTTAATAAAATTTAACATTAAAATATAAAATTGAGGCATATATTAAAAATACTTTGTAGGTAAGGTAATGACTCTCAAAATAAAAGTGAAAATTTCATTTTACGTCATGTATCCTTACTAAATGTGATTAAAAAGATATTTAGTATTTTTGAATCACGTTTTACAATTTTTAAGTCAGGATCTCTATTTCTATTTAAGATACAAGCTAAACTTGTATTAGCATGTTGTACTACATAACTTTCTTTGCAAAGAATGTTGTTTTGATAAATTTTTAATTTAATTAGTGGATAATTTTAAATATATTGTTCAGACTCAAGTGCATAAAAAAAATATCTCAATGCATGGAATACTAGTATAACTTTATATATGTGAAGAAATGTTAGTTAGAAAAATATTAAAGTCAGTTATTTGTCAAAAGATAGAAACAAATATTTGTTAAAAGATAGAAAAATTGTACTGGTTTTACTTTTCTTTATTATTTATGTTTTTTTTTACTAATTCTTGTATTACAAATCAATGTTTTCACATGAAATCCATCAAAATCCATTAAAATTTGAATTACAGTCTTAATTAAAATCCAAGTTTTAAAAGTCTTTTAAAAAGATCCTAAAATTCATGACATTCTTACAAAGTCTTTTAAAATCCAATAAAATTTACAAGACTTTTTTCATGCTAAAATTTTCTTTCAAAATCTGCATCCAATACATTCCCTAAGTATATAGTGTAACAATTAATATTTAATAATATTTAGACTAAATTATACTTTTAAATTTTATAAAATTGAGAAACTTAAATTGCATATTTAAAATTTAGGGGCAAAAATGCATCTTAAATATTATAGGAAACCAAATATATAATTTAACCTATTATTTAATAGTCCTTTCAATCCTTATTATATGGTACAATTTAGAAGGTTAAAATGCATTTATGGTCCTATAGTTTTTTTTCTTTTTTCTTTTAATCCTTATAATTTGATTTACTTTTCCTTTAAATTTCTATAATTTAAAATATTCATTTTTAATCTCTCTCTCTCTCTCTCTATATATATATATATATATATATATATATATATATATATATATATATATATATACCTTTTTTTCTCTTTTAATCTTGTCATTTATTTTTCATTAATGTTTTTTTTGTCGTGAAAATCACTTTGATGCGGTGTTTTTGACATGACATTCATTTGTTTCAATACTCTTTTAGTCCCATGATTTTATTTATTTTTTTAGTCCTTATAATTTAATTTATTTTTTCTTTTAGTTCTTATAATTTAAAATATCTCATTTTTGTTCCTATTTGTAGTTTTTTTTTTCTTTCAATCTCCATCGTTTATTTTTCATTAACGTTATATGTTTAGGATGACATAATAAAAACTACTTTAAAGTCACATTTTTAACATTATTTTTTTTATTTGTTGAAGTTACGAATATTAGGTTTCATTGTCCAACTATGGCAACTTTGTATTTGGTTTTAAATCCAAGATTGTGACTACTTAATATTTAGTTGTTCCTTTTATGTGATGAGGGGTATTGTTAAGTCAACTTGAGTCTATAGAAGGTTTAGGTTGTAATTAACATTAGAATAAGTCATTTTTCTTCAAAGAAGAAGGAAGTAAGTTCAATGAGTAATAATAAGATATTTTCTTCAAGGTTACTTATTGTGCATGCAAAAAGAGAGTGAGATTGTATACATCAAAGACTTAGGAATTTTGAGAAAAAATATTAAGATATTGTAATTATAGGATAATGTAATTTTGATTTATGGTTCATTTTAAATTTTGTCGTAGGTATTTTTCTATTTTTGGTTACTATAGCTTTGATTAGTAATTATTAAATTTATCATACAAAATTTACCTATTAGTGTCTTTGTTAGTAAAAATATCACATTTAACTGAATTAATATTACATAAGTATCTTAATCTATCACTATCAATTATATTACACGTAACTTTGAAAAATTAAAATAATTTTTTTAAAATTACATGACTAAAAAAATTAATTTAAATATAAAAAACAAAAAATAAATGTCTCGTATTTAAGAGACAAAAATACATATTTAAAATTTTCCAAAGCAACAGACCCAGGTCCATGTCCATGGTTGGGCAGTGAAGGGCCAGAAGAAGGAAAAGGGGTCCCACTTGGAAGGAGAGCCAAATAGCTTGGAGCAGCAGATCTTCCAACAGCACCAACTCTTGCATCTCCATGGCTATTGGGACCCTTTGTGTGCAGGATTTTCAAGTTATGAGCTCTGAATAAGGCAGCATTTGCTAGTAATTGCTATGACCATGTTCAAGATAAGCAGCAAAAACACCATAAGTAAAATCTCGAGTACAACAAGAGTTTAGAAGCTATGACAGGAAACACAAGTTTATGCTATAGCTAATCTCCATCTTAGAAAGATGGCTTGATTTTGACTTTAATAGACCAGTGGAACAAAATGTAATGGAACAGTCTGTTCTATTATTTTCTTTGTTCCTCCTTCGTGGAACTTTTTGACTTTAATAATATGTTGTGTTTTGTTCACTTTATAATTATACTTGGTACAAAATAAAGTTCACGTGTTATGTTTTTTCCCATTTTGGCTTGTCTATCAGACACTACCTTATGTAGAATTAAGAAAACGAGAGCTAAATTAAAATTTGATCGTCGAGGGAACAAAAGACAAGGAACTGATACTAGTCTAGCAGAAACAGGTACATAACTTTGGAACAGATTCAAATGCGTATTTTCATTCCCAAAGTTAGCCACTTTTGGACCACACAGACACACACACCCGTCAAGTATGACCTGTCATCCTGCTGCATGTTGGTGACACTAATGTTGTGTCCTTATAAATTTGATAACGTTGACCAGAATGGGGACTTCATTGCCCCATCAATTTTAAGACACTAATCAGTAATCCCTATGAGAATAACCTAAGAAACGCACAACATCAAACAGCAGAAGAGAATCCAGTTAAAATCTTTACAAGCCAAAATCCCGTTTTATTGCATGATAAAAGATAGAGTGATTGTTATTTTATGCTGGTTCACATCTGAAGCAGACAGCATAGGTTACAATCTATAAAGGGTATCCTCATTGTATACGAAGACAACACAGGCATGCAGCTTAACCAGTGTTTTGCATGCCAGCAGCTATACCCTTCATTGTCAAAATAAGGGTATCCTCCAGACCAGGAGCATAGTCACTTGAAGGGTTGAGTTTCACGAGCTCAGCTGCTGGATTGCTTGATTCCATGTAGTCTTTGGACAGATGTGGCCTCAGCTTCACATGGTAGTCTGGATCACGGATTCGCTTCAATGTGTAGGCTTGCAAGACATTGAGGGTTGTGATGTACGAATCCCGAAGCCGAAGTCTTTGCTTCAAGTATGGATCTCCTTCTAGGAGATCTCTGTGTCCAGCAACCTACAAACAAGATTTACAGGAACAATGTTGGTCATTAATGTATACCAAGATAAAAATAACGAGTCATTTTATCCTTTCTACTTTTGCATGGAGTAAGCTGGAGAATAAAATAAGAATACTTAGAGCATGTTTGGATACAAGTCTAGAAGAATTTTTAAAACTTCTCTACTGGAAAATACACTTTATTTTCAGATGAGAAGACTATTCAAACACGCTCTTGGTTACAAATAGAGAAAAGAGCAATTGTAAGTTGAACTTTCAATATATAGTACAAGATTGCTTGGAGTGACCAAATGCTGAATTTTATAGAAATGGAGTCAATAGCAGTAATAATTGATTACCTGGAGGAGAAGGCTCTTGGTTTCTTCATACATAAACCTTAATCGCTCACCAAATGACCACAGTTCTTCTGAGACTAGGAGCCTGTCATAAAGGGCTGCAATCCCAGGGTCTCCCTTGGCGAACACCATCTCAACCAAGTCAAGGGTGACCCTGAAGAAAGGCCATTGATTATACATATCTCGAAGCACTTGAAGATTCTTTGGATCCTTCTCAATTACATGCCTAAATGCCGCCCCAAAGCCAAGCCATACAGGCAGATGAAACCTTGTCTGAGTCCAAGCAAAGATCCAAGGGATTGCGCGGAGTGATTCAATTCCTCCACTTGGCTTTCGTTTTGATGGACGACTGCCAATGTTCATTCTTCCATACTCCAATTCAGGAGTTGCCTGCAGTTTGCAATAATACAGTAATTAAAGGACAGAAAAGAATTAGCAAGTTCATTTGTTGGCAACTCCAAAGGAAAGAGAATTTTTACTTAAATCATAAGATATATAATTGTATTCCAGTTAAATCGGATTTCTTCTAACCAAAAAATAGTATATTAACAGGATTGGGGAAGAAAAAATTATGAAACCCTTTGAACATCAAGTGTTAAAGAATTATCTTGATCGGAAACACTATTCATGCAATTTTGGTTAATCATGCTAACTAAATTATCATTTTTGTAAACATGCCACTTAAAAGTATTTAATAATACTTACACATCGGAAGTACTCAACAAAACGGGGTTCCTGGAAAACAATGGAGCGATACTCCTCTGTAGCAATTACAGCCATCTCATCCATTAGGGCACGCCATTCTGGTTTTGGTGCCACAGGAGGGTGCATTCCATGCTCAAGTGTAGCAGCAGCAAAGCGCTGAAGTGTTCTGAAGCACAAGTGCTCCTCTCCAAATGACTGTTCAATAACTTCACCTTGCACTGTTACCCGAAGTGAGCCATGAATAGTTTCTGGTGGCTGAGATAATATAGCAAGATGAGTGGGGCCTCCTCCTCTTCCCACAGTCCCTCCTCTGCCATGGAACATTGTAAGCTTAACACCAAACTCTTTTGCAACCCTTATGAGCTCTTCTTGTGCCTTGTACAGTGCCCATGCTGCAGAGAGACGACCAGCATCCTTTCCAGAGTCTGAGTACCCTATCATAACTTCTTGTTTCCCATTGATACGGTCTCTGTACCAATCTATAGAGAATAGGCGGGCTACAGCAGCAGGAGCAGCCTCAAGATCAGCAAGCTTTTCAAACAATGGTACAACCCTTAATGGATTCCTCACATGGCATTCACGTTGTAAAAGTTCTACAGCAAGCACATCAGATGGGGCTGTTGCCATCGAGATGATATAGGCACCAAAGCTGTCTGAAGGAAGTTCTGAAATGACATGGAAAGTTTCCAATACATCAGCAATTTCTTCTGTTTTAGGAAGATCTGGGCCGAAGAGAGGGCGCTTTCCACTGAGCTCAGATAGCAGCCATTCCTGCCTGCGTTCCTCAGACCATTCTCGATAAGATCCAATCTCCAAGTGGTTTGTAATAGCATCCATAACATCAGTGTGCCGATCTGATTCTTGACGGATATCAAGTCTTACAAGTGAAAGCCCAAAGGTGGAAACTTGACGCAAGAAATCAAGAAGGCTTCCATCAGCGATTGGTTGGTCACCGCATGCACACAGTGATCTATAACATAATTCAAGAGGCTCCAGGAACTATGATAAAAAATTGGATGTTAGAGTTTTAATACAACATACTAAATTACTATATCATGTTTATCCTCAAAACTTATAATCTTATGCCATGCATCAGGTATTGCATTTTCAGAGTTTTGGGTTTAATGTTAGAAAAAATTGGTAAGAGATCAATTACAAAGTTGAGATGCCAACTTTAACAGATATTTACTACAACTTTTAGCAATACACAATTCTGAGTAGTTTGAAAAATATCCTCTTCATATTTCTAGAAGGATCGGCCAAAACGCTCTGGAGAAACTAAAAGCAAGCAAACCTAATATATGTTGGTATTCCCATAATCAACAAGTAAAACAATTTTTAAGGATAGGAAATCTGGCACTGCTACTGATATTAACATCAAAGAATGAAGTATACATTTTTGTATGGCTTGAGAAAATGAGCTAGAAATTCAGAGTGTTCAAAAATAGAGCATAATCAATCTAAAGGTAAAGAGGGAAGCAATAATGAGTTACTTCAAGGCACTTGCCTTATCCTTATAGGTGAAGAGGTTAAATTATCTGTATCTTACAAAAGTTTACCGGGCTATTTTAGGATAATACCTGTTCAACATTTGTGAAGGTAGTCTCCTCAAGGATTTCAGAGCTTCCATTGGCTAACAACTGTCGAGCACGTTCACGTGTATTATATAATTTGTCCCTTACATCACTGAGAATAACACGATATGGCTCATTTGGGGGAATCTGTTTCCAAAACTCTGGAGCAATGAAGAATTTATTACAATAACATTCAATAAAATTTACTTATCAAAAGGTTCAAGTCTAAATGAATCAATAAGTATGAGATACCGCCATAACTTTAGTTTAGAATTGAAAATGAAATTATTTATGATAATATTGTAGATTCCAATGAGGAACTTTATAGAGTATATAATTCAGATAAAAATATCATCATTTTATTCATTAATTTTACGTAAATATGGACATGAAAGAGTAAAATACCATAATACCACCTAAATCTTTATCAATTTATCATTGTTACATAGTACAAACCAATATAATGTTTTGCATCTCTCTTTGAGGAGCTAAGGAGTTCATCAGAACGACCACGTAGCTCATCATTGCAGCGCCACATAGACAACTGCCAAGAGCAGACAAGGAGCAAGATGTTAAAGCAGTACTCTTTGATGCTAGAATAAAATAAATGATCTGTAATGACCAGCAAATTTAATACCTCAAACATGAGATCCTCAATCTGAGAGAAGTACATATTAGCAGCCATCATTCTAGCCAGCAAACACACATCCCTTGTAACTTCTGGTGTTACCCTTGGGTTACCTGCGACATACATTAGACAAATAACAGGTTATTAAATTATTTGTTTAATACAAACCACATTTCTATGGAACTGTTTGACAGTGAACTGAATAAGGAAAACATGAGGTTTTCAGATTTGGGGTGTATATATTTTAAATCTACACTGCATACATACTTTGGCCAAAAACATCAGGAAGTCAACAAATAAAACTGCTTAAAGAGGAACATTTCCACTCATTAACTGGTTAAGAAAAGAGAGATACCATCACGATCTCCTCCCATCCAAGAAGAAAATTGAATAACAGGGGCATTATATGGCACACGTTCATTTATGCCAATGTTCTTCAGAGCTGTGTCAACCCGACGCAAAAACTTTGGTACACCTTTCCAGATTGTCTCATGAAAGTAGCTCATTCCTGCCCTCATTTCATCTTGTGGTGTAGGAGGGGTTCTTCGAATTTCATCCGTACGAAATGCAGCTTGAATCTGTATGAGAGAAACATCATTAGGGCCCTAGCCATATCATAAAGATTGATATATCATCAAATGCAATTTGAACCACCAATTTTAAGCCACAATAAAAACCACTTTTCTCCTTGAAGAAGACTGTTAATAGAACTCAAATCTAATTGGAAACTAAAAAGCAGAAGAAATTCAAATGGAACAGCCAAACCATAAAACTACAGATTTTAAGCTAACCAACTACATAGACAGAAGAATCTAAGGCTAAATACAATGAAAAAGTATTTAAAATAAGTAATTTTGACCAAGCATAATAAGATCAAGTGTTTTATACTCTGATCTGATCCTATGTTGCACAACTTTAAGGCAGATTAGATCAAATGTAACTGAATATATAAAATTTTCTGACAATTCTGAACCCAAACATGAGAGCATAATGTCAAAAGGTTTTAATATTGGAAATTAATATTTTCATGGAAAAGCCTAAAGGTTTTAATATTGGATATTAATCACATAAATTCACCCATTATATTTTCATGCTAGAAGAGCATAATATCAAAGCTTTTCTACGCTGCTACCCACACAAACAGACATACAACACAGATAGCTTGGATTGTTTTAGCTTAACCAAATAAAATAATGTTACCACTTAATAAATCATTAGGTTAACATCCCAAAACACCATGAAAATATCAACCTCAAATATGATATTTACAAACCAGTTTTGTGGGTTAAGTTGGGCGCCCCAAACCCAAATTACAAGAATAACAACATAGGCAAAGCTGCATAAAATTCTAAGAACCATGTGGTTTTCTTTAAGGTGTCATCATATAAGTATATAGAATCAAGAACAATCAAACATAAGCTACCTCTCTTTGTAAAGCCTCATCAAGCTCCTGCTTATCGTCTGGTGTTATGTCTTTAGCATACAACTGTGTCAAACAATCCCTTATCCTGAAATAAATAAAAAGGCAATTACTTTCAACAGAAAGATTAAAGTTTTGGTATAAGAACAGACAAAATGCCAGAAATATACATTGTGTGTCATGTCAATACAGGTCATTGAGCGCAGCTAATTGATAAATGCATAACAAATGGACTACCATCACACCTCCTCTGTGCTACATTACAACAATCAAAATTGAGATAAGTAATGGACAAACCTCCCATGCTTTTGCAGCAAAGATCTACGAACAGACTGAGTAGGATGAGCAGTAAAGACCAAATCTACAGTTTGGCTCTTCAGTGCATCAAAGATTTCTTGAGGGGTCTTCTTCAGTTGATTCACAAGCCTCTTGAAGGTCTCTTCAATATCTGACTCAGTGATAGCAGAATTTTCGTCAGCAAAATCACCCTTCTTTAATAACTTAATCCTTCTACGGTAGGCAATTTGAACTTCTTCTGCCAAGTTGGCCAAATTAAGCATATGAGCAAATGATTTGGAAATCACAATAGAATCCCCAGCATCAAGACCAGTTAGCATGTTCCCAAGTTCCTCCAACTTCTGAGGGTTATTTTGTCCTTCATACTCAGCAGACAGCTCGTAGCAGTCTTGAACCTAATCAACGTCAAATTACCGAAACTAATAAGCCACATAGTCCATTGTGCAGTGAAGGATGTATAAAAAAACTACGTGGTGCAAGTAAGCTAATATCCTAGAAGAATTGATTTGATTTAGTAAAGCATGAATCAGTATTTCACTAAATATTGAACTTTTTATTCAAAATTGGAAGGATCAAAACTAGAAGAAACACAGAACAAACAATTCAGGACCCATATACCCACCAAACACAACTCGAAAACCCATTCCAGAGTGCACACATACCCCAAACAATTTTTTACTCTTTTCAACCAAATAACAACGTTCCAACACCAAAAATGTTACCATTTCACAAATACCAGAGCCGGGTTTCAGTAATCCATCAAAGTTAAGAAGCCAAAACAACCATCTTTACGTTTATCATTTAACAAAATTGAAGTAGGGTATCAGAAATCCATCATTACTGAACAAAAAAATATAATCTTTTCACAACCCCACAAACCTAAACCTAAAATAAAACATGGAAATAGAAGTGTGGTGTTTGGAGGCATAACATTTACCGTTTCTCTAATATCATTCCCATGCAAATCCTGAAGAATGTCAAGGAAGCGGTCCAACAACAAAGCATCATACTCAACAAGTTTGTCATCATCAGAAACCTTACTCGGTGCCAGCAACCTCAACTGAGCATCAATTGAAGCCATTTTCTCAAGTTTCCTAGCGGCCATCCTCTCTCTGTGTATATATCACACACAACACAACACAATACACACACAATTTCACTGGCTTTGTTTCTCACTCTGTGACTAAAAAGTGGACAACACTTGTAACAACAATCTGGCTCTGGAAAAAAGGAACTTTATGAGTGTGTTCACTGTGTTGCAATGGGGTGGCCTAAAGATAAAAAAAAAAAAAAAAAAAAAAAGCAGAATTAAGGCAACAAAGGTTAGCACGTCAGAGAGTAAAAAGCTGGTAATGGAGAAGATCTCGTAGGATCAAAGCTAATAGTTTTTTTTTCTCCGATGATCTCTGCACGGAAAAGTACAGAGAAAAGTGAAGAACTTCTACTAGCGCCACACACTCTGAAAGAGAGAGAGAAAAAAGGACTTGATTTGATTTGGTGAGAACCTTGAATTTATAGAGAAAACGGATTACCAGATCCAGGACAGTTCTTTTTCTTTTATCTTTTGAATTAATGTCATGATACGTTACGATTTTGAAAAATTGGATCATTTGTTTATACTCAATCCAAAAAAAAAAAGTTTCTTATAACATTATCAATTTTAATCTTTTAATTTTCAATTCTATAATTTTAATTTTTAACATTATAAAATCAATAATTTTACTCTAATTATTAAATATTACTTATTTATTATTAAAATTATCATATTAATTATAAAAGATATTACAAAATAACATGATAATTAATATTAAGATTAAATTATATTTTTTATAATTATTTTTATCTTCATAAAAATGATAAAAGAAGATGAAAATGAAATGAAGATAAAAATACAATTTAACATTAGATATTAGTTTATATATTATCCGCTTAATTTTAAAATATAGTTAATGTTCCGATTTAATTATTAATGGTAAAGATTTAATGATTAAACTAAATTATAGATTTTATAAAATTGATAATTAAAATTATAAAATTAAAAATTAAGGATTGAAATTGCGAATGAAATGTTATAAAATTTTTTTTAAAAATACAACTTGACTTTTAAAATAATATGTATAATGTAAAAATAAATATTTATTTATATTAATCAAAAATTTTAATAAATAAATATTTTAATATATAAATTATATTTTAAATTTATGATAAATATTTTATATTGTGATATAGAAATATTTTAATTATTCATTATGTAAAATGCATTTACTAAAACATAATTTTTTAATTGAAAGAGTAATAATGTGTTGTACAATTTTTTTTTATAGAAATTATAATGATGGAATGAAGGTTGGAAATCTAAAACTCTATTTATATTACTATAATTTTCACCGCTAAATTGACTCAAGTGATTATTATATGTACATTTAAAATGGGTAGGAGAGATTGAAAGTGTTCAGTTTTAAGAGGATTGAGAGTCTCATTCTCTAATTTTTGTATTCTAATAGATTAATATTTTAATTTATGCAATACAAAAAATAAAATGTTTATTTTATATATTTCACAATCATTCTCATTTGAATAACTTTTTCACATAAAGAGAGTTGAACTTTATCTGCTACCATGCAATTGTTTTTTTATATTTTCTTAAAGATAAATATATATTTAGTACCTATAAAATAAAATAAAAATTGATTTTAGTTTTTGAAAAAAATATATTTTATTTTTCAACCATCTAAAATTTAAGATTATATTTTTAATTCTTATTATTATGTAATTAGTTTTAATAAATATATGTTTATTATAAGGTTAAATAACCATTTAAAGTATCACAATTGTCTATGATATCATTTAATGTGATATACCTCTAATTATTTTTTTATAAATATTTAAAATAAATATTATTTATTTATCTTAAAATAATCATAATTATTAAGCATAAAAAATTATGAATTTAAATTTTAGAAGGATGAAAATAAAAGAAAAATATTTTATAAAGACCAAAATCAAAATTTATTTATTTTATAAAAACCAAAAATAATGTTTACAAATTTTAAAATAAAAAAAAATTATATATATCAAAATAAATTTATTTTATAGGAACTAAAAATATATTTAAATCTTTTTTATATCAAATGATTTATCTATTATCCTAGAAAACAATAATTGAATATCAAAATTAAATATATTTTTTCTTCAAAAATAAAATATTATCTATGCACCATTTATGCATTTATTTTGATTTTTTTAACCTTTTATGTTTTTAATATATCTTTTTTATTTTCATTTCAATATATTTTTAATTTATCAGCTCTTTGAATATATTATTTTATATTATTTTTATCTTTTTAAAATAGTTTAAAAGTAATTTCATATCACAATATAAATTATATACAAAATTAATTTTTTTTTATAAATCTTAATTATAATATAATATATAATCAGAAATATTTGTTTATTATATTTAATGATATCAAACAAATAGTTAATATATATATATATATATATATATATATATATATATGAGGAGGATTCAAACGATATCAGTGTAACTTTTACTAAGTATTACACAGCTTAATAATTTTATATTAAATGTAATCAAGAAAATAACTTAATATAAAAGCAATAAAATAGTTATACAAACAACTTCACCAAGAAAACATATCAACATATCTTTATAACTTAACAACTTTTCAACTTATAACATAATTGTACAATTCATAATTATCATTTCAACTTAACATATGAACAATACAACACAAAACAACATATGAACAACAAACTTAACAATACAACATATGCGTCATCGCGCATTTTAATTAAGAGATCTACTACAACACAGGTGAGCTCGCCTCTATATATAATGTGCACCTTTCCGGTAATCGATTAAGGATTTTACTCTTCAACTTCATACCTTACTCAAATGGATCGCTTCTAAATAGTATGGCTTGACCTGACCCTCATACAATATCAATTAAGGACTTAGAAGAAACTTAATACTCCACTTCAAGAGACAATAATACTTGAAAAGAGTTTTTCAACAAATGTCACAATACATATCCACAAAACGAAATATTTCAACTTTTAAATTAACATCTATCCTCCAGTTTTATGTTCACAACACAATTCAACAACATGCATCATGAATATCCCCTACAACATCCTTCATGCATATCACATACAACTCAACACGACATGTTTTCAACATTAAAGCAACTTAATTATGTTGGAATTTTCTTTAAATTCTTATGGGTTACAATGTATTGTGAATTTTGTCGCAAAAAACTAACTAATATTATGATTCATCTGATGACACTTGAAGTCCACTAATAATGTGAATAAATATAACATGCCTCGAGCACCTAATTTCAATATGTGTGAAAAATAGTGTAGGCTTAACCTCAAGACCCGTGATGGGAGATGCCTAGGGTTAATTAAATAGTGTGACTAGGTCCCTTTTGCCATCATGATTAAAAAAAATTCCTTTATAGGTTTACCCATTAAAAATCCTAGAATATTGGAGTATGTGATCAGACAAAAGAAGACTTGGTTTCTAAGTTTCAAAGACTTTAACAATGCATAAAGAATTCTTAGAAGTATATCCAATCACGTCTTCAACAAGTAAGTATGTAATTTAAATTGATGTTCTAAATTCATATAAAGTGTGGTTGATTTAACATGTTTTCTTACAAATTATTCATATATAATAGCTCTCAATGATCATATACATTCAACACACTCACATTCGACATGATCAAGCCCATGCCCGACGTCAAATAAGATAGACAACCTCTAAAGCACTCACCCCCACCCCCACTAATCTCATGCTTAGTGTAAATGAGGCAGAGAGCTTCTGGCTCACTCAAGTTCCGTGCCACTTATCTCACGCCCAGTGAAAATGAAGCAGAGAGCCTCTAGCTCACTTATGCCTAACACTACTTATCCCACATTAGGCAAAGATGAGGTAGGGAGTCTTTGGTTCACTAGTGCTTAACTCCATTTATCCCATGTTCGACAAAAATGAGGTAGATAGCCTCTAACTCACTCACACCCAGTGCCACTTATCCCATGCTTGATGAAAATGAGGTAGGGAGTCTCTAGCTCACTCACACTTGATGCCATGATGTTGTGCTTAGTGCGTATTTCTACACTTTATAGAATCAGGATTTAGGTTCTCCCAAACCTCCATTCACCCACTATTCACTAGAAAACCCAAATTCAACACACATACATGATAATCAACTTAGATTCATGGATTTAGACAACATGCAATCACTCAAGCAAGTAAAATCATCAATTATACTCTTTAAGTGAGAAAACCCCAAACAATAGTATTCAAGATTCAAGTTCTCAATTTCAACAATCAAAGCCACCAACAGGCAAATCAATACAATAATCAACACATGCAACACAATAAAGATTAATTTACAAGCTTTCCTTACCTCGATTCTCCTAGAAATGAGGAAAAATAAGGAGAATGGCGAAGAATGAGACTCCTTGAACTCTTGTCACATGAAAACTTTGATCTATGATTCTCAACACCCTAAGCTTAATTTGAATCTCAACACAATAACTCAACCTAAGCACTATGGAAGTATTTGAGCACTCCCATGAAGTTTGAAGGATGAAGGATTTTCTTTGACTGTAGAGTCTATATCTCTAAACTTCTCTTTAAAATTCTTTAAAATATAAACTTATAAAGTTCAAGTCTTAAAAAAAATCTTATATATTTTCTTCTAAATTTGGTTAATTTTTATCTTAACTCAAAACAACCATCTAACAACTAAATTTATAAGGATTCAATAATTTTTAAAGTTTTAAAAATATTAAAATAACACATGAATAAATATTTATTTAATTAATAAAATTAAATAAAAATCATAAAACAATGTTGCATTTAATATCCTAAAATCACAAAATACTTTTTTTTCGAGATGTAATTTTTCTGTCTCTCATTCATTTTTTCTTTTCTCGTCCAATAAAAAAAAGAGTAATGTTATTTACCCAATACAATTGATCGATTTTTTTTTTGAATAATAAAAAAGTTGATGCCAGTGAACTTACACATTTGATTTTTTTTAAAAAATATTTAATAGTTTGGAAGTTATTTCGGAGATAGATTGGGATGATTTAGAATTTTTGGAAGAAAAAATATCTTCTTTCACCTTCCAATTTCTTCGGCATTTCTTAATACCAAACAAACAAATTGGTGTTTGAAATTTAATATTAGCATTTATTTGTGCGAAAATATATCAGGCTTGAATCGATAGATAAGTAGTTGGGCCATATTTTTCTATTTTTATTCCCATTTTAAATTCTTTTTCCGTAAAGATTTGGTCGGTGTAAAGTACAATAAATTACACTTACCACGTTTCAAAAAGTGATAACTGTGAATCGATTTTTTTTTTAAAAAGATAATTATGATATGGGTAATAAATATTTATCATTTAAAGTGATAATTAATCTTTATTAAAAATCATAAATGTATATAAAACAGATATTTTTTTAATACAATTTATTCTATGTTCAAAGTCAATATTTATATTTTAAATATTTTAATTAAAAAACACAAGTTGTGACAACAGCTAATGTTGGTACTGAGCATTGATCTGACATAAGAAAAGACTAATAATAAATATATTACATTTCCAAAAAGAAGAAGAAAAAGAAAAGCAAAGGTTGAATTGGAATATTGTTGCTTCTTTTATATAATCGGAATATCATCACTTTTTTTTTATTTCTTTATATATATATACCTTTTTAAGGATAGACATATGTGCTTATTTAAGCGAATGTTCCTGTGTTAGGATACACACTTCAATTATCCTTGTTATAGTAGGTCTGGTGTAACGCCCGATTCTAACGCCCAATTTATATAATAATAATTATATATTTTCTTATATAATATTTTCACAATTATATCGTTAACAATACTTTTTTTTTAAATAAAGATAAAGGTAAAGAACAATCATATTTTGTGAATTTAATACATGATATATCGTTCTAAAATATTTACAATAATGTATTATTTTACACAATATATTTTTCTTTCACTTTTATTACAATATTTACATTGATAGTGAAAATAAATTTACAAAATTGTAATAGATTCATCAAATAGCCTCCACATTCCAATTCCTTCCAAGGAATACCACAGCTATATCAACTGCAAAATGATCTGGAATCCAAAGTAGATCCATCTATTTTGTAATATATTTAATTTATAAAAACAAAGAAAAGAGAGGAGTAAGAACAATATCCAATAAATACAATAATTCAAAAGAATATAAAGAATTATTTATAATCAATATTAAACATATATATATATATATATATATTTACAAATCATATATTAGATTTTCATGATGCAATAAAATTTGAATTATACTTGTAGTGACTAGTCAGGATAAATGAGCATCATCATAACATCAACCAATAAAAGGATATTTCACCTTAATCAACAATAGGATATTTCACCTTCATTTCTTACTCATTTAAATCCCCAAGGTCAAACCTCCAGCTACAAATAATTCAAACTTTATCTTCTATGGCCACAGAACAATATTTATCTTCATAAATACGTGAAGAAATAACAACAACGAGTCCAAGATATTACAACTATATCATAGTTGATTATAAATATATTTACAATAAATATATTTACGTAAAAAGAATATATTAAGAATACCAATGATATAAATAAACATGACAATCATTATAAAATAATGAAACAATATAAAATATGAACACCTTAATAATTATTATAGACAAAAATAATCAATGGTTAAGCAAATAAATGAGGTTAGGGACACCCCACTAAATAAATATACATAAAAAAAATAACATAAATAAATAAAAATAGGAGTAGATAAAATTTTAAAGAGATAAGGTTCTCCTCCCCCTTACCTGGATAAGTAGGAGCTAAAACTTGAGCAGAACCTCCCCCCTCTTTCTTTCCCTCTCTTTCCCTCTTTCTTTCTCTTTCTCTCTCTCTCTCTCTCTCTCTCTCTCTCTCTCTCTCTCTCTCTCTCTCTTTCTCTTTCTCTCTCTAAATTTCCACTTCTGGCTGTATGATTTTTTTCACAGCCCCCTGCCTCCTATTTATAGGCAATCTGACGCACCCGGAACGGCCCGTACTGATTTCGGAACGGCCCGTTCCGGAACGTTCAAATATGCGTAAAATTCTCAACTGGAACGGCCCGTTCTAATATCGGAACGGCCCGTTCTGAAACCAGAACGGCCCGTTCTCAATCTCAGCAGAACGGCCCGTTCTCCCTCCGGAACGGCCCGTTCTCCTTGTTGGAACGGCCCGTTCTGGGCCCGTTCTCAACTTGAAATTTCAGTATATTTTTATTGCTTGGAACGGCCCGTTCCAATTTTGGAACAGCCCGTTCCAAGTTACCCTTTTACCCCTCAAACTTTAATAAAATTGCAAAAATGCCATTAATAATAAAATTACAAAAATACCCTTATTCCTTTATTAAAATTACAAAATGCCATTAATTACAAAAGTACCTTTTTAAAAAATTGGGGTGTTACATCTGGTCTTGGGTCTCAGTCTTCTCGTTCAATCCGGGCTGTCCGAAGCGAGAGGGGGGGTGCCTGCAAAGACACTCCAACGCTCAAGTAAGTACTCGGCGTAATAAATGCGGTAGGTCAAAAGTAGTTACGTACCTCTCAGGAGTTCTATTTATAGGTGTTCGTGTTGGGCCGTGATTATGGGTTGGGCCCCGGGAAATTAGGGGACTGATTCGAAGTTTATGCTAATTAATTTATCCGTAATTAAACCGGTAATGACGTTGACCTTGGCCGACCGTACCGATAAGTTTCGTACATTCGTGTGGGGTCGGTGGTGTCGGGTACTCGGCGGGTTCGGGTACGCAAAGCGTTCGGATTGCTCGGCCTGGTCGGCACCATACGGTATACAACCCCCTCAGCGTCGAGGATAGAAAAGATGAAGATGATAAAGAAAGCTTAGCCATTGAACGCCTGGTGTTCGGTCCCGGCCTTATTTCTCGCGGGGCCTGAATTCGGGGGGGGGGGGGTTAATCTCCTGAAGTAACGCTGCACCGAGCTCTCGGCGTCGATGAGCCGATCCCTCCTTGGATTACGCGTTGTGAAATCGACGCGTGGACTCCGATGGAGGGTTCCTAGAGTTGACAAGGTGGCCTGGAAATCATGCCGAGATTTCTGATAGAAGTGGCCTGAGAATGGCCAAATTTGAGGTCGTGCCGTGGCCTTTTTAGATGTTGGGAGCCGATACCGAGACCGCCGAGATGAGTGGGCCTCAAATGGTGGAATTAATTGTTGTGCCGAGACCTCATTGTGTGTTGAAGGTCGTGCCGAGGTTGAAACGAGTGTGACTTGCCACGTTGGCCTTGGCGGTTACAGGCCCAACGGTTATTTAATCTGGACCGTTGGATGTTCTAGATCGAACGGTCCCGGTCTTGTTAAGGCTTTTCACCTTCCCCGTTTACCTCACCTATAAATAGGGGGGGCGTGAGAATTTACTTGCTGTAAATTCTCCGAGCTCTCTCGTAATCAGATTCGACCGAGCTAACCGAGTAAGGTAAATTTTGTATTCGTTATTTTTTAGCAATAAATGGATAAGGGATATTCCTCGGCAAGGAGTTGGACGTCCTCGGAGGGTTCGGACACTAGTTCCAGTAGAGAGGGGTCGGGGTCAAGTGAGATATCTAGGTTGCCGCCTCTGCAGTGCGAGGTAGTGTTTCCTTCCGACCGCCCCGAGCCAGAAGATAGTGGGGATGAGGTTGTTGAGATCTCGCCACCGCCGAATCTGGGTGTGGCTCTGGCGCGAGCTGTCGAAGTTGACAAGAGGGGGGTGAGTTCGGTCGGGGTAGAGCCTGCCGACGTGGAGATTCAGGGGGGTGTAATGGAAGTGATCGGTGGTGGTCGAGGTAAACGTAAGGTTACTTCGAGACCTAAGCCGAGAGCGAGGATTGAATATGGCTCTCTGGAGATGCCGGGGTATGAATGGGTAGACGGAGAGGTCGGCATATATTTCTCCAAGTGGTCTGACCAAGCCATGTTAGACACCTTTGTTTCTTTGGAGAAGTGTTTTGGCAGCGGAGACGGCGAATTTCCTTTGCTTGCCGAGGCGTGCGAGGACGATGGGCCGAACACTGATTTCGTCTTTCTGGAACCAAGTGACGACGAGGCCGACTACTTCTACGCCTACATGTGCTGGTTCGAAGATCTCGGGGTCCAATTTCCGTTTGATGATTTCCAGATGGGTGTGCTCCGAGTGCTAAATGTTGCGCCGACCCAATTACATCCAAATGCCTGGGCGGCAATGCAGGCATTCCGAAACCTCTATCTATGCTTAGGACTCACGCCTCGGCCGTTGGCGTTTCTATATTTTTATACGTGTTGGCCGAGTAAACCGGTGAAGTGGGTATCATTGTCTCGGGTGCCGAAGCGTGGGTTTCTTCAAGCCTTTACCTCGTCCTACAAAGGGTTTAAGAGTGGGTTTTTTAAGGTTCGTTGGGGGTCGGACATGAGAGATTGTTTCTATGATCGCGAAAACACTCCCCTATTCCCCTTCTACTGGACGAGGCGTCCGACTCGTTACGAGGCTATATCAAAATCAAAACTCCCTGCCGAGGACATAGAGATTGTAGAACTCCTCGACCAATTGCCGAAGGAACTACCCGTCCGAAGCCTCCTGGATATTTTCGAGACGTCTCATTTCGAGATGGTCTTGCTAGGTATGTACCTTAGGCTTCGGTAATGTAGCACCGTTTTTAATTGATGTTAAAATTTGCTTTGTTGTAGGATTGATGGCCGGAGGCAAACTTGACGTGGTCGCGATGCTCGCCAAGAGGGCGAAGGAAGCAAAGGAGAGCGGAAAGGTGCCGCCGGCGAGATCGGGCCTCAAGGCACAACGAGACAAGCCTCCTCACGTCCTGATTCCGATGTCCGATTCCAAAAAGAAAGGGGGGTCGTCTAGGGTTCGGGCTGCCGAACAAAACCTTGAGTCGGAACGACCGAGCTCTTCCTCCAAGCGGCCGAAGCAGCTATCACTGGATCAAGCAGGGTGTGGGGCCTTCGCCATTCCTGCTGTTGTTGCGGGGTCCAACTTCCTGGCTTCGGACGTGCAGGTCGAGAACTTGGTCAGTCTCGACATTACTACCGGGGGAGGACTTCAATACTTGGAGGGGATGTCAACGGAGGCCGAGTACAAGCTCTTCTGTGAGCTTGATGCTCGGACTTCCCTTGTGGCCAAGCATGTGATGATGAGATCGGCGGTCTCGGCCGAGAGGCTCCAAAGCCGTTTGAAAGATGCTGAGGCGACGGTGAAAGATGCCTTGAGTGCTAATGCCAAGGCCACTGAATCGGCTGAGGAATTGAAGAAGGCCGCCGATGCGTATCGCAGAGAGGCCGATGATCTGAAGCTGACCGTGCAAAAGATGAAGGCCGACGCCGCCGCTGCTGCAAACGAGATCACCCGGCTTAAGGAGTCGGCTGCGGCGTTCGAGGCCGAGGCCACCGAGCAAATTCTCTCCCAACGTGACGCCGGCTTCAATCATGCTGTTCGGCAGACTTACCACTTTTGCGACGTCCCGGTTGACTTTCAGTTTGATGTTAGTCGGGACTTCTTGGGTGGCAAGTTTATGAGCTACGCCGAGTTCCCCCAAGGGGCCGAGCCAGATGCCGAGGCCCCGCGCCAAAATATGTCCAGTCGGGCCCCGGTGCAATCAACTGGGGAGGATGACCAAATAATTGATGTTGTCGGAGACGGGAACCCGGTGGAGTCGGCGGTTGAATAGGATCGGCTTGTATGGCCTGCTAGGGTTAGGGATTACTTGTAATTTGGCCGGTAGCGCCTTTTGTTAGCTCGGCCTTAGGTGTCGGGGGTGTAGGCTGATTTAATTTTTTGTAAGTAGCCATTTTGATCGGCACTGATTAAATAGACAATTTTTATTTCAAGTTAAGATGAACCGAACGCGCCTCAACCGAGGGTTTTTTCACAACGCGATAGAAACGAAACCTTTGCGAGCGATCGGCTCGATCTGCCATTATTAATAATGAGACTTCATTTGAATGCTAAGTTAAAATGAATCGGCCTCGGGTTAACCGAGGGTTTTCTTTTGTGAGAGGTCGGTTAGATCGGCCATAAGTGATGACGCCGCCATGTATGGTGCGTAGCGGGTTCTTGTTCTACTTACGCGAGTAGGAGGTAGCTTGGTCAAATTGTGTTGGGCCTGACCCATTGGGAGTCGGGGCGTTGTGCTGGGTTTAAATGCTGGTGGTGTATGTTACTCGGCCTAGATGCGTTCTTAACCGAGGGGGTACTCGGCAGGGAAACCTGTCGGGCTCGGTAGAACGTCGAAGTTGTCGGCCGAGGGTTGCTTGGTCGGGCTCGGTGGAACGTCGAAGTGGTCGGTCGAGGGTTGCTCGGCGTTGGTACGTGAGTAACGTTTGGCCTAGGTGCATCCTTAGCCGAGGAGGGTACTCGGCAGGGAAGCCTGTCGGTCTCGGTAGAACGTCGAAGTGGTCGGTCGAGGGTTGCTCGGCGTTGGTACGTGAGTAACGTTCGGCCAAGGTGCATCCTTAGCCGAGGAGGGTACTCGGCAGGGAAACCTGTCGAGCTCGGTAGAACGTCGAAGTGGTCGGCCGAGGGTTGCTCGGCGTTGGTTCGTGAGTAACGTTCGGCCTAGGTGCATCCTTAGCCGAGGAGGGTACTCGGCAAGGAAACCTATCGGGCTCGGTAGAACGTCGAAGGGGTCGGCCGAGGGTTGCTCGGCGTTGGTTCGTGAGTAACGTTTAGCCTAGGTGCATCCTTAGCCGAGGAGGGTACTCGGCAGGGAAACCTATCGGGCTCGGTAGAACGTCGAAGGGGTCGGCCGAGGGTTGCTCGGCGTTGGTGCGTGTCGATCAAGATCGAATTCTGCATCATTGCGGTCTACACATGCATAATATTGGATGAGGAAAGATAATGAAATAAGTTTTTTATTAATTAAGTGCCTCGTTAAAAACCTTGCCGACCCAAAACCCTCCTTAGGGATAAAAGAGTCGGTCAAGGAAAAGAGTGCACTAGTACATCAACTGTAATACATCTTTAGGTGAGTTGAGTTCCAAGTTCTAGGGATAGGCTTTCCGGACAGGTGCTCCAGCTTGAATGCTCCGTTATTCAGGTTGTGTCGGACTCGGAAGGGCCCATCCCAGTTTGGGGCGAGCTTCCCTTGCTTCGGATCTTTCCTCGCTTCGCCCGTGGCTCTCCAAACGAGATCTCCTTCTCGGAATGCTCGAGGCTTCACCTTGCTGTCGAACCTTCTCTTGTATCGTTGTTTGGTGGCCTCGGCCACAACCAGCGCTTGGTCTCGAACCTCTTCTATCGCGTCTAGGTTTTTTCGGAGTTCGGCTTCATTGTTTGCCTCATCAAAGTGAGTTCGGCGGAATGACGGTTCCCCGATTTCCACTGGGATCATCGCATCGGACCCATAAGCCATGCGAAAAGGGGTCTCCCGTGTAGTCGATTGGGGGGTACATCGGTATGCCCAGAGCACCTCGGGTAGTTGCTCGGCCCATGCTCCCTTTGCTTCCCCTAGCCGTTTCTTTAATTCTGCCAGGATGACCTTGTTGGCCGACTCGGCCTGCCCGTTTGTTTGTGGGTGTTCTACCGAGGTAAATTTGTGTTGTACTCCTAGGCCAGCCAGGAACTCGTTGAGTTTTTGATCGGTGAACTGAAGGCCGTTGTCGGTCACTAGTGTGTGAGGGACACCGAAGCGGGTGATGATGTTTTTCCATAGGAATTTTTGAACCTGGAGGGCGGAGATGCATGCCAGGGGTTCGGCCTCAATCCACTTGGTAAACAAATCCACAGCTACAATGAGGAACTTGCATTGCCCCTTGGTGATCGGAAATGGTCCTAGTATGTCGGCTCCCTAGGTAGCGAATGGCCATGCGGAGGGGATGCAATGTAGTTGCTCGGTCGGCTGGTGGATTAGGTTCCCATGCTTCTGACACGGTAGACACTTCTGCACAAACGCTGCACAGTCGGTGTTCATGGTCGGCCAGTAGTATCCGGCCCGTAAGAGCTTAGAGACAGTTGTCCTCGCTCCTGAGTGCAGGCCGCAGATTCCCTCGTGCACCTCTCTCGTCACATAATCGACTTCATGGAGGTCGAGGCATTTTAGCAACGGGGTAGAGAAACCACGTTTGTACAGTTGCCCGGCAATGATAGTATATCTACTGGCTTGAGTTCGCAAACGTTTGGCCTCGGCCGGATCGTCTGGTGTGACCCCGTCAATGATGAAAGCTTTGATTTCGGCTCGCCAGTCTGGGGGATCTTTTGGTGCGGTGTGGTGGGCATCGACATTTGCTATCAATTCCGTGTCAACACTGGGGTGGTCGATCTCCTGTTGGATGATGGTTCTCAAGTGACCTGGTTTTTTGGTTGTGGCTAGCCTAGCCAACCGGTCGGCTCGAGTGTTGTTCTCGCGTGGGATGTGCTCGACCGACACCTCCTGGAAATTTGCCTTCAGCCCTTGATACGTACGGGTTGTTCCAATTTAACAAAAAATTACTCGATGAACTTTCATATAGTATTAGCATTTCTTTTTTTATTAACTTAAATAATGTATGCTTAATTTGTTTTATTTTTATATTACAAAAAAAGTAAATTATGTCGACATACTTTAGACTCACACATTGTGAAAACAATATATTTAATGAGAAGCACGTGTTCTATAACGATTTGTTTAGTTATCACACTTTACAACTTAGCTATTTGCAACAAAACTTATAAATATAACTACCTAGATTTAACTTACAAATAGTTTCTGGATGTATAAGTAATAATATATATAGGAATAAAATTAACTGGAAATCATAAAATGTTCCTCAATGAAATTATATCATATCTTGTATGCATATATCTACAGTAATCCAAAAATTGAAATATAAACCTAAGTTGTTGGTCAAGCAACACTACACCAACTAATTGGGTACATCAAGGTAGCTCAAAGTGTATCTACATCGCCATCCTCCAACATGGCTTGCAAAACAAAATTTCTTCCAACCTACCATTGTCCTGCTCCCATATAAATATGATCATCATAGTCTAACTACAAGAAAACATGCAAGGGTAAACTAGTATACAAAAGAAATCAACATATCAAGTATAAAAGTAAAGTACAACTATACTACAAATATCAACATATCAATTACACAACAAAACTCCTCTTAGTTTTCAACTATAACAACACAATAGCAACACCTCAATTTATCATTCAACAACAAAGCAACTCATCAACCATTCAACATAGCATATGCACAACACAAAACAATCAACACATCATATGCACAACATCACAACTATATGCGTCGTCACGCATTCAATTAAGAGATCTTTTACAACAAGATGAATGGTCTAAGTGACTTGATCCTATTGAATCAGCAACAATATGATCTTTTTACACTTGCTAGATCAACAACCAATTTGGATAAAAATCTACAACAACATGGTTTCTCAAATTTTGTCACTTAAACAAGAAAAATCTAGTATTCTTGTAAGGGTAGGACAACTTGGGTGTGAGTCTATGACGACCTTAACATGCATAACTAAGCCTCCCATGAGATTATCTTGTAGACTTCCCTCCAAATACTATGTCTCTTCCAATACTTAGTTAGGGATGTTGGCCCCCGACCTCATACCTTACTTGGTTTGATCATTTTGTACACATATCACTGACGACCTAGCCCCCATACTAATGATTGGTCGCTTTATAATTAGTATAGCTTTACTTGACCCCCATACTATGGTCACTTATAGACGGTATAATTCGACCTTGTCCTAATACTGCATCAATCAAGGTCCTAGAGGAGACTCAACTATTCATTCTAACAACTATTCATTCTAAGAGTCAATTTCTTAAGAAGGATTTTTAACAACTGGATTTGTAAAGCACCACAACAATATCATTACAATGGGATATCTAACTTTTAAAATTCACTCTCCTGTAGTCCTAAGTCAATCAACACAACATAACTTAATGTCTTAAGAAATCTCAACATCATCACCTCAATATTTCAACAATTAATCATCAATATACATTATCTTAGATCAATGTATAAAGAACTAGCACTATATCTTAGCATACAACATGCAATAGATTCAATTAACTTATGCATGTTCAACACTTAAGCAAGGAAATAACATATTTTCATTCAGCAACTCATGCCCGATACCATTCTTCCCACGCTTAACATCCTTGAGGTAGAGAGTCTCTGGCTCGCTCATGCCCAATGTCAATATTCCTATGCCTGGTGTGGATAAGGTAGAGAGTTCATGTGGCAATCACGCCTGGTGTAGTAAAAACCCACACCAGTGTCACTAAAATGACATTTGATGTTATTTAGACAAAGAGCTTTTATCTTGCTCATACCTAGCATCACTCAATTAAAGCCCAACATTAAGGCATCCACACTTGACATGACCAAGTCAAAAAGCTCTCTTCTAACTCATGTCCAACGTTACTAATCTCACGCAAAGTGTCAATGAGAGACAAAGAGCCTCTGACCTATGTCATGCTCAGCACCTTGAAGCTATGCTCGACACGATGATGAATTCTACACTTAGCAAAACCTCAATTTTGGCTTTCCACACTTGAAACTTGGCAAATCCAAGCATGTAATAATAGATAATCTAACTACACAATGTAAGCAACTTATTTTCAACCAAAAATTCAAGATGCAATCATCATATGACCAAATCACCAAACTCACCTCAACCTCATTAAGAACACCATATATCATAACTTTCAAATTTCCATCTCAAACCCTAAACTCTAAACAACAATACAACCGCTAATTCAGTGAAAAATCAAGCAAAATACAACATCATAAATCATCAATGAGTTAAGTCTTAGCTTCTCTTAGTTCAAATCACTAAGAAAGAGGAAGAATGGAACCAAGCTCCAAGTTATTTCCTAGAAGCTTCGCACCAACCCTGTTTCTTAGCCTTCAAAGCTTAAAATCTCTACACAAACAACATAAATTCACTTATGAAGGAAATCTGAACACTTTAGGGATCAATATGAAAAGAAAGAACTCTCGAGTTTCAAAGCATTTCTCTCTAACTCTCTTAAGAAACTAAACTTATGAAGTTCACTTCTTAAGAAATACCTTATGTAACTTTTCCCTTTTGTTCAAATTTAACCTCTACTTAGAGACACTCCTAAGTAACTAAAACTCTTAAGAATTCTTAAATTCTTAGAGTTTCTTAACAAATGAAGAATTCAACACAACAACATCTATTTCAATACACTCAACAATAATTAATAAAATGTACAACGGTACATGTTCGAATTCCACCGTGTGTGAAAATTCTTTGGGTTGGTGCATGAAAAAATGATGGTTAATATTGTTAGTTTAATAAAAATATATATATATCTTAGAATATTATTCATAATAAAGTAATAAACTTTAAATTGATATAAACTTTTAATAAATTTAAAATTATATATTTTTCATATTCAAAGGTTAATTGTAGTTACATAGGTTTTATAACTAGTAATTTTGTAAAAGTGGCTTGGTAGATTTTTAATATGTATATATTAAGTCAAAAGACAATCTTAGATCTTACAAGTTTTAATGATAACAAACAAAAGTTTTTTTTTCAAATAAAGTTAAATATCTATAAAGATATACTATATCAAACGAAATATGAAAAATATATATCATCTATAAGATGAAGGAAATCAAACGAAGCATATAGTCTATCTCATTGCATTAAATGTATACTTCCAAATGAAAAAACATTAAATGTCATTGTTCTTACCGGGAATCCGAGGTAGGGATGATTCGCTAGGTAAGATCGGTGAGCCTCATTTTCTTGGTACGCTTGATGTTCCAAGATGGGGGTGGTACCTGCAAAAGAGACTCTGATGCTAAAGTTAGGGTTTGTATGAGTGTATGTCTCGTATAAGTAATGCACGTACCTTAGTGTGGATTAGGATTGCGTTGGGCCTTGGGCCCGAGATCAGTTATGATCTGATTAGGTAACGGATCTCGTCTGGACCGAGATCTCCTAAGATCAGTTATGATTTGGTTGGATTGTGGACCTCGTCTAGGCCGAGATCTCCAAATGCGTGTTCCGAGGTCATCCTAGGCTGTGATATCGAGCTCGAGCTCGGCATGGCAGTACGGATAGTACACTAGCCCCCCGAGCTCCGAAGACCGTGGGTCGAGGAGTTAAGACCGAGCTTGTCAAGTCGATGTGGTCCCTTGCATACGCGTGCCTGTTGAGATGCCATGTGTCATAACTGGTCATTTCCGAAAACGTGCGAGTGGCGCGTTAATGGGAGTGACGGTTATGTAATGATGGTTTGCCTTTGTCATAATGGCTTTCAATTAATGTGCCGTCAGACGTGCCCCTTGGCCAACACGTGGCGTGGCCGTTTTGAATTTGGGAAAAGCCCTTTTCTCTTCCTCGCGCCTCTTCTTTCTTCACTTTACTCACTTTTTGCTCTTTCAACTTCTTGTGCATGTCGTTTCTCTCGTTTCCGTTCACCCTCATTCTCCATTTTTTCGGTTTCCGCCGTCGTTTCCGGTAACCCAGTCATAGTTAGGGTTGTTTTCTGAGGAAGAGTACCAAGTACTTCCTTTCTACAGTTTTCTTTTTCCTTCTTCCCCAATCTTCTTCGAGTCTTTCTTGTTTTTTCCATGGCTAGAGGGAGTGGTGCTGGTTCCTCCGCGCCTGCCAAGGGTAAAGGCAAGGCGCGGGGCAAGGCGGCGGCTACCGGAACGGCCGCCACCGGGAAGAAGAAGGAGGTGGCGCTGCCATCAGACCTCGTTCCAGGCATTCCTGGGTACGACTGGGTTCGGCGCGAGATGGCGGAGGTCCAAAGCATTTTCCGGTCCTTTCTTGAAGTTAATGCGATTCGAAAATCGCATAGAATTTATGATTCTTCCGTCTTTCGAATGATCCGGCTTGAGCCTTGTGAGGCCGGTGAGGGCGTGTAGATGGGGAAGTCTACTGACCCTCCCCATTTCTATGTTTACCAATGCTTCTTCAGGGATTTGGGCGTTTTCCTTCCCTTCACACAGTTCGAGTGTGATTTCTTGAATTTTGTCAACTCGGCTCCTTGCCAGTTGCACCCCAACAATTGGGTTTTTTTTAGGGCTTTTCAAGTCCTGTGTTCGGTCCTAGGAATAGAGGTATCTCTTCGTGTTTTTCTTCATTTTTATCAACTCAAAATAGGCGTTTCGCCTTATGGCGTGCTGTCCCTGAGTGGGAGTAGGGATGAGGGTCTATTTACTCTCTACTCCCAGTCATACAAAAATTATAAGCAAGAGTTCTTCCGGGTGGCTCTTATGGATGTTGATCCTTTAGAGGATGGGGCGTTTTACTTCGGCGGTCTGCCGAAATTCCCTTTCTATTGGTGCTCCAAACCATCTAGGTTTCATGGGGTGGGCCAATTGAAACTGACGGCTTCGGAGGCGGCCGCCGTCGAGAACCTCGCAGCGCTTCCTCGTCCGCTGGATTGCAAGCTCGTTATGTCGCTTGTGAACTCAGCATACAAGGAGAGGGGCCTGGAGAGTGAGTATTTCGTCTTCTTTAGATTGTTAGGGTTTGCAAAACCTTCTTTTGCATATGTGTTTTGCTTTTTGTGTTTGCAGACATAATGGGCAAGAATAAGTGGCGTGAGCTGAAGCACCGCTACAACATTGCCGAGCTTGAGGTTCCCGAGCCTCAGGAGGAGGAGATGTCCCCCTTGAAGGTCAACCGAAAAAGAAAGAGGGGCGAGAAAGAGGTCGGGGGGACCTCTGCCCCTCGCGGAATGGAGGAGGTGACCTCTAAGGCTGCAGATGCTGATGCAGTCAATCTCACTGGGAGCCCTCTGCTTGGGGAGGTTCCCCTAGTGGCTGTTGCGGGGACTGCTGAGCAAGCTGCTCCCTTTGCCGAGGTAGGTGTTTTATTTGCTTTACTTTATTTTCTATGTTGATTTGGCTTGGTTTGTTGAGGTGTTGTCGCTCTTTGCAGGCAGGGATAGCTGCCGAGGTGGAGGCCCAGGTTGTTGAGCAGGTCGCCCAGGCCGCCAAGGTGAGTACCTCGCTTTTCGTCTTTCCCTGTATTTTGTATGTTAGTCTCTTGTTTCTTGACATGAGGCCAGTTTTTGCAGGCAGGGGACGCTGTCGGGACCCCGGTGCCTCCGAGGTCAGAGGTGCCTGACGTGGACCCCCCTGTTGCAGAGCAGGGGACGCCTGCTTCCGCTTTTGTTGAGGCTCGCGGCAAGGGGCCAAGTTCCGAGGTCCCTACGGCTACGCCCACAGCCTCTGCGCCATCGTCAGGTCTGTCATAGAGGGCTTCCCAAAGCTGATATATTGCTCACCGCTTCGGGAAGGGCCGCTCTGATGTGCGCTTGGACCATGTGAGTGCCTCGGCCGATATGAATTCGCTGTGGAGCGTTGGGGTGACTGCCGACAGATTCTTCCCCAAGGGCACGCTGAGCTCGGAGGATCAGGGGATGATCGAAGAGGTCGGGCCTGTGGAAGGTTTTGACGCTGCTCAGGTCTTCCTTCAGAGGACTATGGCCATTGTGGACCACTGGAAGCATAAGTGGTCCAAGCAGCAGGAGGACCTGACCAGGCTGAGGGGCTGAGTTCAGCCCTTGAAGGAGGAAGCCAAGGTCCTAAGGGAGGAGAGCAAAGCGTTGAAGGATGAGAATCGGGCCTTGGCAGGTGCTCTCGGGGAGGCTAAGCTACGTAACGAGGCTGAGCTTCAAGCTGCCCAGAGGGAGGTGGAGAGGCTCTAGAAGTCTCTGGAGATTGCCCTGCGGTTGAACGAGACTTATGCTGCTCAGGTTCGCGACTTGTAGGAGCTCTCCAGTTCCTCCCGAGCTCGTGTGCGTGCCTTGGAGGATGAGGTCACTACGCAGAAGGCCGAGCTGGTGGCGGCGACCGAGAAGCGTCTCTGTGACGAGGTGCTTCTCAGCGGCCAAGTGGAGGAGAATACTGCTTTGAGGGTAGACCTGGCGAAGTTGGAGGAGGCTAAAATGGGGCTAGAGAGAAAACTTGAGGAGATCGAGCACTCTATTGTGGTAGAGCATAAGAGGGGTTTCCTCAAGGCCGCTCACCAGGCCAGGCTCCTTGCGCCGGGGTTTGACTTCTCTGCTTGCATGTGGAGAAGGTCGTCCGCTTCGGGAAGCTGGTAAGGGAGGATGATGTAGAGGATAGCTCCAGTGAGAATGCCTCTACGTAGGCCAATTTTGTAATAGCCTAGTTTGAGCTTCCCTGCTTTATTTTTCTGTTTCGAATTCAAATGTGGAACTCTGGAAACATTGCTTGTATATATATATTTTTATTTGTCTATTTGCGTTTGCGCTTTTCTTTGACTTTGTGTTTAGGCTTGATTTTTGCTGTTTGCGCGTTTTGAGATACACGTTCGATGTCTGTTGTATGCTTTTATACTTGGTGATACTTTACCTTGAGTTGATCATGCCGAGGTTCGAACTCGACCTCAGTTTTTCGTTAAGTGATTTTTGCGGAGGTTCGAATTTGATCTCGAATTGATCATGCCGAGGTTTGAACTTGACCTCAGATTTTCCGTTAAGTAATTTTTTGTGAAGGTTCGAACTTGACCTATATCATACCGAGGTTCGAATTCGACCTCAGATTTTCGTTAATTTTTTGTGAAGGTTCGAACTCGACCTCAATCATGCCGAGGTTCGAACTCGACCTCAGATTTTCGTGAAATAATTTTTTGTGAAGGTTCGAATTCGACCTCAGATTTTTGTTAAGTAATTTTTTGTGAAGGTTTGAACTCGACCTCAATCATGCCGAGGTTCGAACTCGACCTCAGTCATATCCAGGTTCGAACTCGACCTCGGATTAAAGCAGAGTGAATTGTACGAAGGTTCGAATTTGACCTTGTATTTTTGATAAGTAACATGTTGTGAAGGTTCGAACTCGACCTTAAGTGGGGGCAAAATAAGTAGGTTCGAACTCGACCTCTATTTAGCATAACTCATAAAATAATGCGATAAGGATGTGAATTGAACAGAACGAGTCATTTCATTGATTATGTAAATGTGCCTCGTTAAAAACCCTCTCAGCCAAAACCCATTTTTCTGTTTTTTGGGACAAAAGACTGAGGCGGGAAAAGAGTGCACAACTCATTCGTACAAAATTCAACTGAAATAAAACTTGAGATGTGTAGCATTCCAAGTTCGCGGTATAGGTTTCCCGCTGAGTTCTTCCAGTCTATACGCTCCATTTTCCAAGTCTTCTGTAACTCGGAAAGGGCCACCCCAAGTGGGTGCAAGCTTCCCATCTGACGTATCTTTCCATGCTTCGCCTAGCAATCGCCACACCAAGTCGCCAACTCGGAAAGAGCGAGGTCGTACTCGTATGTTGTACCTTCGGGAAGCTCGGAGCTTACATGCTTCTTCGTGGATTTGAGCTTCGTCTCTGAGCTCGTCAACCAAGTCAAGGTCAGCTGCCAACTATTGAGCATTCTGTTCGCTATTGAAAACTCGACGTCGGTGGGATGTCTCTCCGACTTCCACTGGGATCATTGCCTCAGCTTCGTAAGTTAGCCTGTAAGGCGTTTCTTGCGTGGTTGATTGGGGGTGCAATGATACGCCTAGAGGATGCTGGGAAGTTCGTCGGGCCACTGTCCTTTGGTGTTCCCCAGCCGCTTCTTGAGTTCCCGGAGGATGACTTTGTTGGCTGCTTCGGCCTGGCCATTGGTTTGGGGGTGTTCCACTAAGGTTGGAAGATGTTTGATACCGAGCTCGCGGAGGAAGTCCTCGAATCCCTGTGCGATGAATTGTTGGCCGTTGTCAGTGACGAGGGTGTGTGAGGGATTCCGAATCTGCAAATGATATTCCTCCAGGTGAATCTTTGCACGTTCTTAGTGGTGATTTTGGCGAGTGGGCATGCCTCAATCCACTTGGTGAAGTAATCGATTGTCACTAGGAGGAACTTCAGTTGACCTTTCGCAGGGGGGAATGGCCCGAGGATGTCCATTCCCCTCTGGGAGAAAGGCCACGCCGACTTCATGTGGTGGAGAGCTTCGGGCGGTTGCCGGTGTGTGTTGCCGAACTGCTGGCACTCTTTACATTTTTGGATGTAGTCTTGGCAATCCGACTTCAGGGTGGGCCAGTAGTACCCAGCTCGGAGTACTCTGGTCGTCATTGAGCGTGCTCTGGAATGCATGCCACATATGCCCCGATGAATTTCCTCGATGACGTAGGCTGCCTGGGACGCAGTCAAGCACTTGAGCAATGGAGTGGAAACACCACGTTTGAATAGCTCATCCCCGATAATGGCGAACTTAGCCGATCTCATCCTCATTTTCCGAGCTTCATCCTTATTTTCGGGCAAGATCTCTTCCTTCAAGTAGCTCCATATACCTGTCATCCACCCCTGGTCTTCGCTATCACTGACGTTAACGACTTTGTCGTCCAAGCTGGGTGAGTGCAAGGTCTCCTAGATGATAGTTCGGTGCTGTCCAGGCCTTTTGGTGCTGGCGAGCTTTGATAAGAGATCAGCTCAAGTGTTTTGTTCTCGAGGCACATGCTGTATGGTGAACTTGTCAAAGGACGAGATCTGGTGGGATGCGATGTTGAAGTACCGCTGTAGAAGAGTGTCCTTTGCCTGGTATGTCCCACTGAGTTGCTCCACCATGAGCTTCGAGTCGCTGTTGCAACTCACTCTTCGGGCTCCAAGGTCGCGGGCTAGCCTCAGCCTGCGAGAAGTGCCTCATACTCCACCTGGTTGTTGGTCACCTTGAAGCTAAACTTGAGGGATTGCTCCAAGGTGACTTGGTTCGGTCATTCCAATATGATACCTGCACCACCATCCTTAGAGTTGGAGGACCCGTCAACGTGTAAAGTCCATACCTGGGGCTCCTCGGTAGTAGCAGGCATGAGCTCGGCTACGAAGTCGGCCAGACATTGGGCTTTCAAGGGTCCGCGACTTTCGTACTGGATACCAAACTCAAACAATTCTACTGATCACGCAATCATCCGTCCGGCGAGCTCGAGCTTTCGTAGAATTTGCTTGATGGGGTAGTCGGTTTTGACTACCACCTGGTGACTCTAGAAGTAGGGTCGGAGACGCCGAGCTGTGATGACAAGTGCCAGTGCCAGCTTCTCGATCATTTGGTACCGCTTCTCCGCGTCTTGGAGGACTCGGCTGATGAAGTAGATTGGTGTCTGCACTTTTTGGTGCTCTTGTACTATCACTGCGCTAATAGCGCTTTCTGCCACGGCCAAGTAGAGGAGGAGGTCGGTTTTGTGATCCGGCCTCTGTAGGATCGGCGGAGTCGTGAGGAAGGTTTTGAAGTTTCAGAAAGCTTCTTCGCACTGATCCGTCCACTGAAAGTATTTTGGCTTCCGTAGCAGAGTGAAGATCGGCCCTGCCTTCTCTGCAAGTCTGGGGATGAAACGGGACAGTGAGACTAACCGTCCGGCTAGGCGTTGGACCTCTTTCACCGTTTGCGGATACATCTGGATGATTACTTTACACTTCTCGGAATTGGCCTTAATTCCTCTGCTGATGATCATGAAACCGAGGAACTTGCCTCCCTGGACGCCGAAGACGCACTTCTCCGGGTTGAGGCGCATGTTGTGCCTCTTGATCTGGGCGAACACCTCAGCGAGGTCGGTAGCATGATCTGTTGCCGAGGTGGTCTTGACTACCATGTCGTCGACGTAGACCTCCATATTCCGCCCGATCTGCTGGTGGAAAACTTCATCCATCAGCCGCTGATAGGTTGCCCCTACGTTTTTGAGACCGAAGGGCATCACCCGATAGCAATAGTTGGCGTGGTCGGTGATGAAGGATGTATGCACCTCGTCGGGTGGGTACATCATTATCTGGTTGTACCCGGAGTAGGCATCGAGGAAACTGAGGAGGGCGTGCCCAGACGCTCCGTCGACCAGCCTGTCAATGCTCGGCAAGGGGTATGAGTCCTTGGGGCATGCTTTGTTCAAGTCGATGTAGTCGACGCACATGCACCACTTCCCCGAGCTCTTCTTCACCAGGACCACATTTGCCAGCCATGTGGTGTATCTGACCTCACGGATGAAGCCAATGTTCAGTAATTTCTGTGTCTCGGTGATGATGGCCTCCCGCCTTTCACCGTCGACCTTCCTCTTCCTCTGGGCCACTAACCTTGCCTCCTTGTGTATCGCTAGCCTGTGACAGATGAAGTCAGCGTCTATACCTGGCATGTTGGCGCTGGACCAGGCGAAGAGGTCGACGTTCTGGAGAATCTCAGCTTCGAGCTGCTGCCGCAATTCCGGGCTCAGCTGCCTGCTGATTTTTGTGTATTGCCCGGGAAGTTTCCCGATCTGGAGGTCATCCAGCTCGTCAATGGGGCTCGGCCGCTCATCATGGGAGTCAGATCATGGTCGAGATTAGTGATTTCCACGTGGGTGATGTGAGCCACGATAGGAGGATCCTTCTTGCTTGGCTCGCCGGACGAAGAGATCTTCAGACTCTCGGCGTAGCACTGCCGAGCTGTCTTCTGATTTGCTTGGACGGAGATGATTTTGCCGTCACTTCCCGGGAACTTCATAATGAGGTGTGGAGTGGACACCACTGCTCCAAGCTGATTCAACGTGGGTCTCCCAATGATGATGTTATAGGAGGTGTTGGCCTCCACAAGGAGGTATCAGACCATGATTCTCCTTATGTCCGGAGAGGTTCCGAAGGTGGTCAGCAGGTCCACGTATCCCCGAGTGTGCACTCGCTCTCCTGCAAAACCGACTAGGGGCTTTGTGTGAGGTTGGATGAGAGAGTGGGGGATGTCTAACCTGAGGAAGGTCAGCCAATACAGAACATCTTCCGAGCTCCCCTGGTCTATCAGTGTCTTGTGCACCTCCCAATTGGCTACCTCCACGGCTATGACCATGGGGTCATCCTGGTTGGGACTGACGCGACATAATCGTTGTCGGTGAAGTTGATCGGTGGTGAACTTTGGTGCGAAGCCGAGGTAGCGGAATGAACAGTGTTGATATTGCGCAGGTGTCTCTTCCAGGCCGAGCTGGTGGCACCTCCCCCTGCGAAACCACCTGCAATTGTATTGATAACTCCCCGTAGGGGAGCTGATCCTGTTTCTTGGCTTACCTCGGCTTGCATTGCTCCGTCAGCATTCTGTTGAGAGGTAGAGGGTTGGTCCGTGCGAGCGCCTGAACCACGGCCTCTGCCTCATCCTCGTCCACCATAACCTCCTCGGTGACCCTGCTGTCGCTGGACATATTGGCCGAGGTGACCTACCTGGATGAGTTCTTCAATACGGTCCCGGAGTGAGCGACACTCCTCAGTGGTGTGACCGTGATTCCTATGGTACCGACAGTGCTTGGATTGGTTGGCGCTGTTGGGGGTGTGACCTGGCGGTGGCTGCAAATCGCTCCGTGAACGCCCGGAGTGGCTCGTCATCGTTATGTCTGAGGCTGGCCAAGGCGGCTGAAGTGATGTGGTGAGGCCGGCTCGTTGCATACTGCGCCGTGAATCGCCTGACCAGTGTGCTGAAACTGTCGATTGACTCAGCGGGAAGCTGGGTGTACCAGTTGAGCGCGACCCCCTTTAGTGAGGTTGGAAAAACCATGCACAGTATAACATCCTCATTAGTATAGAGGTTTACCTGTGTGGTGTACAGGTCAATGTGATCATCCGGGTCGGTCGTGTCGTCATAACGGTCGATGTGGAGAGGCTTCCGCCCTAATGGGAGAGGTGTCTCCATGATGCCATCCACGAATGGATGACGGCGGAAGGTCGCCTGATGTCCCGTGCCGTGGGCGGGGACGTTGCTGACATCCTGCGCTGACCTGTGCGTCGGTACATGAGATCGATGTGAAGCAGGTCTAGGGGTTGGAACCCTAGTTGCTACTGGTGGTTGAGAAACCGAGTTGCCTTCCTCCTCATGCAGATGACTCGGCTGAGAGGGTTGATCAGAGAGACGCCGAGGGAGTTGAGCGCGAATATGCTCGTTCTCGGCGCACAATGCCGCTAGGTCAGCTTCATTAGCAGTCCGCATCGCCGCTAGGTCAGTTTCATGCTTGGCACGCATGTTGCGTAGATCGGCATCGTGTTATTGCCGCATCTGTTCAACCTGGTCGATCAGTCTCCTCAATGTGGCTTCGTTATCCATGGCAGTTGAGTGATCTGCGTCGTCTGTTGCGCGTCTACTATGGCTTCTGGTGAATACCATAAGCGTGGCCGATAAGAGCTGTCTCGATCGACCCCACGGTGGGCGCCAAATATTCTTACCGGGAATCCGAGGTAGGGATGATCTGCTGGGTAAGATCGGTAAGCCTCCTTCGCTTGGTACGCTTGATGTTCCAAGATGGGGGTGATACCTGCAAAAGAGACTCCGATGCTAAAGTTAGGGTTTGTATGAGTGTATGTCTCGTATAAGTAATGCACGTACCTTAGTGTGGATTAGGGTTGTGTTGAGCCTTAGGCCCGAGATCAGTTATGATCTGATTAGGTAACGGATCTCGTCTAGATCGAGATCTCCTGAGATCAGTTATGATCTGGTTGGATTATGGACCTCGTCTAGGCCGAGATCTCCAAATGCGTGTTCCGAGGTCACCCTAGGCTGTGATGCCGAGCTCGAGCTCGGCATGGCAGTACGGATAGTATAGTCATTAAATGTGTTATTCCTTAACAAATCAAACAAGAAAGAAGCATTAGAAATTCTTGAAATCTGTTAAAGAAGAAAAAGACAAAATATCCATCAGAAGCAAAAAAAAAAAAAAACAAAGTCTGGGATATCATAGAAAAGAATATGCAAAAAAACTATTTTGCATTGACTTCAACTACTCTAAGTTGACATTGCTTCTGCGATGCTCATTTTAGAAGGAAATGATGATAAATAGTCTGCTAGATCAAATAAGAGATACACACCTTACTGAAAGACATTTAATGTTCTCATTAAATGCATAAACAATAATCTTTAAGATTAGGAAAGAAGACAAATGAAGCAACTCGTGAAGCAAATTGAAAGTTCAACTCAAAAGTTGCTATAACGATCATCTTCTTTGAAGCTATATAAAAGGATTAAGCCTTCAAACAATAAGAAGAAGAACAAAGAATCATAGAGTAGAAACTAGCATACAAAATACACAAAGCTAAAAAATTACAAAAAAGCATTCTTTTGTAAATCTTGTACAAATTTCTTTATAGATTACTTGTGCTTTCATTGTTAATTACATCATGCCTAGAAGAGATGAAACAATTTTATAATCACCCACTATCTTGTTGTAAGGGTTCAGCCTGGAGAGACTTATGTAAAAGAATACTTGGTATTAAGTGTGAAAAGGCTTGTTTGAAAGAATACTTGGTATTGAGTCTAGAGAGACTTATTTAAAAGAATACTTGGTGTTGAGTCTGAAAATGCTTGTTGAAAGAATAGTTGGTGTTAAGTCCAAAAAGACTTGTTGTTCAAAGAATAATTGGGTAGTTGCTTGAAGAGGCAGACTACTTAGAATTGAACCATAAGTGGCTTGACAAAAGAATATTTATAACTTTGTAAAAGCTAATGAAACTCAATCTGATTGGATTGAAAACTGGACGTAGTCTCGGTGGTTGAGACAAACCAATATAAAAATATTTGGTGTGTCTTTTCTCCACAATATATTATCAAAAGTGCAAATTTTTGATACACACTATTCAACCCCTCTCCTAGTGTGTCTTTTCTCCACAATATATTATCTTAAGTTTGAATCATATTATTGTCATTGTAATTTTTATTAATTAAAAAAGTTTATAGTTTCTAATTTACAAATCATTTTAATTAATTAGGGCTTTTAAATATTTTCTTCAAATATATATACTTTTAGATTCTAAATGAATTATTTATGCATTTCTAATAATTTAGAATACTTTTTATTAATTTTTTTTGTTTAATATATGTTTAAATTATATCTGAATTTAAAATACACATATGATACGTATGAAATCTACTTGCTATTAATGAAATTAATAAAAGTAGTCATAAACTTGTAAAAAATAAAGTTAGTCATTATTGACAAGTAGGGATGAAAATTGGTCAGATTAAGTCAGACTTTGAATATATAGATTAGGTCTATTCTACGAAATTAAAGCCTAAACCTGACCTATTATTTATCATAGACTTTTTTTATAGGTTTTTCTAGCATGTTTAAAGCCTAATATGATCTAATAGTCTATTTAAAAGCCTATTTTACATTACTAATGTTAAATAGATCAATAAACTTAATTGTTAAAAAAAACTAAAAAATTTATTTTTAAATACGTCATTGCGAATTATTTTTTAGTTTGTATGATAAAATATAATTTACTCAATATTATTAAAACTTAAATTTTGAAATATATACAATGTCGCAAAGAGGATAAAAGTAAATCATTTTCTGTTATAGACAATTCATATGCAATCATATATATTGGTGTACACTCACGCACAGACTGTAACCCTAATCTATAATGAAAAAGGATAATTGTATTAAAAATCATTTTAAATATTTCTTGTATCGAATTTTGTATATTCTAAATAAGCGACTCATATTTTAACAAACTAAAATTAATAGTTATGATAATAATTTATAAATTAAAAAAATACTTATTATACATGAAGTGGTCTCAAGAATACCAAATACATATAATGCCACAAAGAGTGAATAAATGATATTATTTTCTGTTAAAGAGATAATTTATGTACATCCATGTATATTGACGTACACTCACATATAGGCTATGAAAGAAGGTAATCTTATTAAAACAAATTCTAATTATTTCAATTATCTAATTTGACATATTTTCAACAACCAACTTCTATTTTAAAAAAATTAAAATAGTTATGACAATACTCATTCGTATTATTTGTTTAACTATAACAAACTTTAGTAATTTAAAAATATGACATTATTATTCAATACAATCAGTTTAATACTAATACCAAAAACAATAATGTAAAAGTAATTCAATAGAATCAGTATTAATAGTTTAATACTTCCAAAAACAATAATTTAAAAGTTAAACAATTATAATATGACAACAACAAAAAAGTGTATCAAGCAACACCAAAGTTATTAAATCTTCAAAGTGATCTATTCATGTCCTTCATCCACCTCCAAAATTAAAAAAAAAAAAATAGTAAATTAGAAAATACATTAAGAATAACTATTTTATTAAATGTAAGCAAAAATCCACGTAAAAATAAAAACTTTTACCTTTGGCTTTTTCTTTAGATAATATTTGTGTCGAAGACAATCTCTACCATAAGTGAGTGTTTCAATAGACTCTTCATTTAATTTAGAACGAAATTCGTCAATGATTCTCCCACCAACACTAAATGTTGATTATAATGCTACATTTGAGATTGGAATAGCAAGTCTATCAGCAACCATCTTTGACAAAACCTTATATTTCCTTCATCAAGATAAGTTTGTAATTTTGATTTCATTGGAGGAATAGCTTCCTTTTTCAAGCACCGCATGCTCATAAAATGGTCAAATCTAGTCAAGATTGAAGAATTAACTCCAATAGAAGATGCTGAATTATTGTCACCATGACATATTTCTACAGAAGATGATTCTCCCAAACTTAAAGTCATATAATCATCATATAATTGTTCCAATGACTTTCAAACCTTCATTACATTCTCTTTAGCAACATCCTTGGGTTTATATATTAAGGGGAAACATATATCAACAATATGAAATTTGATCCTAAGATCCAAAACACTTGTAATAGCCATAAGTAAATTACATTGTCTCAAATACTTTTTAAACTTCATCTTTAGCTGCACTATCAATTACCATGTTCACTCTCCACTTAGGCAAGATATAAATTTGTAGTAGGATACTCACTTCCTGAAATTATATGTGTAGCTAGATTAAACAATTCCAAAAGCTTACAACTTTCTCAATTTTGTTCCAATCTTCAAGTGAAGGTGCATAATCATAATATGGTTTCCTCTCCTTATAAACTGCAAAAGCAATCTTAAACTTCAAAGCATTTGACAACATTTGATATTTGAAATTCCATCTTGTAGGCAATCAATAATTAGTTTTCTATCTTTCAAATGTTTTTGTTCAACAACATCACAAAAAGCCTTCAATCTAAAATCATTGTGATTGATATACTTAACATTTTCACGTAGATTGAAAATAATAGCCTTAATCTTACCCAGTTCATCTTGCACTAGTAAATCCAATATGTTAGTACAGCATCAAACACATGAAATAATGAACCATCCAAAATTAACTTAGAACTTAATGGTAAGTTCTCCTTTAGAGTTCTCATGCACGAATCATTATAAGATGCATTGTCAACGGATATTGAAAAAACATTATTTTCAGTATCCCAAGCCTTTAAACATTTAAAAACTACATCAACCACTTCAATTCCACATCTTGGAGTAAGAACTTTCATAAAATTCAAAACTTTTTTTTAAGTTTTCATGTCGCATCAATGAAATGACTAGTGATAACCATATATTCAGGTATTTGGTGGCTTGATTTCCACATATATGTTGTTAAACTAATCTTGCTCACATTTTTCAACAAAGTCTTCAATTATTTTTTCTTAGCCTCATATATCGTTAAACAATCACACCTTGCTATTTTATGAGTAACCTTTTGATACTTTAGATTTGCATATTCGAAGCCTCACATCTAGACCTCATCCTTAACTATGCTAAAAGGATGCTCATGAACCATAATAACAATGACAATTATTTCTCTCATCTTTTCATTATTGTATCCAACACCAAAGCTCATAAATGAATTAACATGATTAGAAGGCTAAAATGGAATGAAAAATTACTTCTTTTTTTGTAGTCATGTGTATCCTTATTTACAAGACATTCCGAGTATGTCATATGGCTAGTGCTAGTCCATATCCCATCAATTGCAAATCTACCTTTGCAAATACAAATTTTTTTACACCATTACTAATTTCAACTTCATCAAAATCATTCTAGGTAACTGACTTTTTTTTTTGCCTTTTCCTCTTAATCACAATAATATCACTTTCTTAATCTTTCTCATACGCATTATTTTCCACTTAACTTGAATTTGTTGGTATTGGTTTATTTGCATTTAGCCCATTGATAGTTGGAAGGATAGATGCAATCCCTTCATTGTTCTCAAATAGTGAAGCCATCCAATGACACTATAAAATAATTTAATCATGACTATGAACATGAATTTAAAAAGTCTTTAATATAAAAAAAGAAACATTGAATTTTTATCAATCCAAAATTGTGAAACTAATAAGAAAATTATATCAATGGTGTAATATCCCAAATTTTATACAATAATTAATTATTATTTTATATTTATAAAAATTATTTTCTTATAGTTATTATATATATGTGTGTGTATGTGCTATCTAATTATATTATAAATATTACCTACGAAAAATAACTTATTATAAATTTGCATGATGTTATAGACATATAAAATAAAATGGTTCAGTGGTTCAATTAGTTATGCTTAAGAATTACATGTACTGGGTCATGGGTTTAAATCCTACCATGACCTTATATATTTTTATAAATAATTAAAATTAGGAAAAGATAAATATAACTTTCCCATAGTAAATCAGTATGCAAGCGTGGCCAAGGTAAGGGGGAGGAGAACTTTATCTCTTTAAAATTTTATATACTACTATATTTATTTATTTATGTTATTTTTTTATGTATATTTATTTAGTGGGGTGTCCCTAACCTCATTTATTTGCTTAATCTATGATTATTTTTATCCATAATAATTATTAAGGTGTTCATCTTTTATCTTGTTTAATTATTTTATAATGATTGTCATATTTATTTATATCATTGGTATTCTTAATATATTCTTTTTACATAAATATATTTATTGTAAATATATTTATAATCAACTATAATATAATTGTGATATCTTGGACTCTTGTTGTTATTTCTTCACGTATTTATGAAGATAAATATTGTTCTATGGCCATAGAAGATAAAGTTTGAATTATTTGTAGCTGGAGGTTTGACCTTGGGGATTTAAATGAGTAAGAAATGAAGGTGAAATATCCTTTTATTGGTTGATATTATGATGATACTCATTTATCCTGACTAGTCACTACAAGTATAATTCAAATTTTATTGTATCATGAAAATCTAATATATGATCTATATATATATATATATATATATATATATATATATATATATATAATATTGATTATAAATAATTTTGTGTATTCTTTGAATTATTGTATTTATTGGATATTGTTCTTACTCCTTTCTTTTCTTTGTTTTTTTAAAATTAAATATATTATAAAATAGATGGATCTACCGGCCATACCAGGTCCTTTTACAATTGTTATTATTGCTGTACTACTTGGGAGAAATTGGAATATGGAGGCTATTTGATGGATCTGTTATAATGCCAACCATATTATTTCAGTGGTAATTTTTTTCCACTATCTATGTAAATATTGTAATAGAAGGGGAAGAAAGAAATAATGTGTAAAATAGTACGTTATTATAACTATTTTAGAACGATATGTCATCTAATAATTTTACAAAATATTCTTTTTCTTTATATTTATCTTCATTGAAAAAAAATATTGTTAATGATATAATTGCAAAAATATTATATAAAAAAATATATAATTATTATTATATAAATTGGGTGTTACTATTCCATAAAGGCAACTCTCTCTTCTTGGTTAATCTAGAAAAAAGTAATGCTATTTTAAAATTTTCCTCAATAAACCTCCTATATTAATAAGTTAATGCAAGAAAACTCTTAACCACACTAATTGACTTAGGTATCTCCTCCTTAAACACAATTTCTACCATAAATAGATATACATTATATCTCCATTAGAAATCATAGGACTTAGAAAATTCACTTCATACAATAAAAATTCATTCTTAGATAACTTAGCATAAAGCTGTCTTGAATATATTTTCACCCTCAACTCCAATATGATGATATCACATCCTAAGGTCAATCTCACTAAACACACAAATATTCATTAATGGATCTCTAAGGTCATCTATCCACATATCAACATACATGCATATCAGATCATATTAGAATGCCTACTTTAAACCTTCATCTATACCACCCTTAAGCATGTATGAATCAATTACCGTTTACTACGTATAACCTGTACATGAATAGCCTTTACCACATAACATCATATAACCTTAAAGAAACTTTTGATCCACAAGACAACACCTCAAAATATCAAAATAAAATCAATTTCCTAATAACTCACAAACATCGTGATAAAATATATATCCTTTTAACAACTATCAAAGAAAATGATACATAGAGAATTATATAGGCTATCACCAAATGATCTTAAACCTATCACCATAAGAAAACTAATAGGATAAGCTATCACTCTTACGAAGACTTGAAATTCTAAAATGATCATATACTTAGCTAAAAATTCCAAGATTTTATTTTTTTCCACTTCACTGCGCGGTTTGCATTCCAAATTCGTAAGCGCTTGCGTAATTTTCTGATGCACGCAAGAATATTTGTTAATAAATCCCTATGGACTTGTTATTGTTAATAAATCCCTATGGACTTGTTATTCTCTGATGCACGCAAGAATATTTGTTAATAAATCCACGTAATTTTCTGATGCACGCAAGAATATTTGTTAATAAATCCCTATGGACTTGTTATTGTTAATAAATCCCTATGGACTTGTTATTCTCTGATGCACGCAAGAATATTTGTTAATAAATCCACCCACATGTTTTTATGATTTACCTCCGCTGACCCAGGTGTAAACATGTTGACGTGGCCACTGACCTGATTTACTATGGGAAAGTTATATTTATCTTTTCCTAATTTTAATTATTTATAAAAATATATAAGGCCATGGTAGGATTTGAACTCATGACCCAGTACATGTAGTTCTTAGGCACAACTAGTTGAACCACTGAACCATTTTATTTTATATGTCTATAACATCATGCAAATTTATAATAAGTTATTTTTCGTAGGTAATATTTATAATATAATTAGATAGCACATACATACACACATATATATATAATAACTATAAGAAAATAATTTTTATAAATATAAAATAATAATTAATTATTGTATAAAATTTGGGATGTTACAATTCTCCCCTCCTTTTAGAAATTTCGTCCTCGAAATTTTTTCTGAAAATAGAAATGGGTAAGTTTCTCGCATCTTGCTTGCTAATTTTCATGTAACATCACTTCCTTATGAATGTACCACTTTATCAATCTCTCCTAAGAATGTCTGATGTTAATAAGTACAAGGTGAGCAAATTTGGTAAACCTATCCATAAGATCAAATTTCTTAAGAATATCATACATAACTACAACTAAGATCATAGATACAGAATCTTATTTCCAAATTAGGACGTCTAAAGATTGCATTAGACCTAAAGGTTTTTGGTGTTCTACCTTAGCTTTCTAACATATTAAGCAAGAATTCATAAATTCCTCCACTTTCTTCTTCATCTTAGGCCACCAAAAACATCTTTTCACCTTAGACCATCATGCTTTCGCTGTGCTACTCTGATACATTTTAGTAACTCCTAAATGAATATTAAAAATACTTTTATGTCCTTCCTCTAAGATCATCTTTCTTAATTCGAGATTACTAAGCACATAGATTCTATCTTTGAACCTCAAAACACCATCAACTTCCAAGCGTAAAGAGTTATCTATACCTCTACCAATCTTTTCCACTTGGCTCACTAAGAAAGGATTTAACTCCTGGGTCCTCTAATCATATCTATTAATCTATTAGTCCTTTCAACATATTCAATTCAATGCTCCTAAGGGTGAGCTCACACATCACGCTTAAGTTTCTAATCTCCTCAATTAAATTCAACCCTTACATTATAAAAAAATGATAGATGAATGATCATCCTACTTAAGGCATTTTTCACCATATTACTTTAATTTTTATGACCCTCTCCAAGGATCAAGTACTTAAGCGTAAGTTTACTAGGTACGTATAATCAATCTCTAAGTGTTACCACCCTATCTATACTCAAGACAACCTCATATCTACTACCTTGTCTTATGGTTTCATGTCTTGCCATCAAAATGAATCAACTAATTATGTTTCTCTAATCTCCTTCAATAGTCCATTCTTTACTCGAGTCATACCTAGTTTCACACTATTAGGAGTAATTTCACAAGTCAAACTTAAATTCCTAATGGGAGCTAAAAGATACATCCCTTTAACCATAAGGGAAGATATATATAGAGGTTTCCTACTCAAAGTATCGACCACCACATTGGCTTTTTCCAAATAACAACTAAGATTAAAATCTTAATCCTCAACAATTTTCAACTATCTCTTCTGTCCCATATTTAACTCTTTTGGATCAAACAGATATGTAAGATTCTTATGATCACTAAATATCTCAAACTTAGAATCATATCAGTAATGTCTCCAAAATCTTAAGTGTAAATATTACAATCTCTAATTCAAGGTTATGGGTAAGGTAATTTTTCTCATGAATTTTCCATACCTAGATGCCTAGAAATATAAGCTACTACCTTTCTTTTTTGCATCAACAATCCACTCAAACTCGTCTTCAAAGCATCACTATATAACATATAAGACTCACTAGAGTCTGGTAATCTTAACACTAGTCAATCTTTCCTTAAGAGATTGAAAACTACTTTCACACTTACTATTCCATAAAGGCAACTCTCTCTTCTTGGTTAATCTAGAAAAAAGTAATGCTATTTTAAAATTTTCCTCAATAAACCTCCTATATTAATAAGTTAATGCAAGAAAACTCTTAACCACACTAATTAACGTAGGTATCTCCTCCTTAAACACAATTTCTACCATAAATAGATATACATTATATCTCCATTAGAAATCATAGGACTTAGAAAATTCACTTCATACAATAAAAATTCATACTTAGATAACTTAGCATAAAGCTGTCTTGAATATATTTTCACCCTCAACTCCAATATGATGATATCACATCCTAAGGTCAATCTCACTAAACACACAAATATTCATTAATGGATCCCTAAGGTCATCTATCCACATATCAACATACATGCATATCAGATCATATTAGAATGCCTACTTTAAACCTTCATATATACCACTCTTAAGCATGTATGAATCAATTACCGTTTACTACGTATAACCTGTACATGAATAGCCTTTACCACATAACATCATATAACCTTAAAGAAACTTTTGATCCACAAGACAACACCTCAGAATATCAAAATAAAATCAATTTCCTAATAACTCACAAACATCATGATAAAATATATATCTTTTTAACAACTATCAAAGAAAATGATACATAGAGAATTATATAGGCTATCACCAAATGATCTTAAACCTATCACCATAAGAAAGCTAATAGGATAAGCTATCACTCTTACGAAGACTTGAAATTCTAAAATGATCATATACTTAGCTAAAAATTCCAAAAATTGTAATAGATATAATCAGCGCTAACAGCTAGATCTTTATTCACTAAAATAATCATATCGGAAGTTCTAGATCTCCTGATTTTGGTTCCCTTAAAAAATAACATTCCAAGACTATAACTCTTATGAAGATCATAAAATCCAACTCTATCAATATAATACTTATACTGGCATAATAAAACTACAGCTAAGACATTTCCTGCATAGATCAGCAAAAGAGCGCACCAAAGTCTAAAGCCCCAAAAATACCTTAAAACACTTCCAAACCATTATTTAAGCTTCTTCCTACAATCCTAAACCAAAATAACTTACATATTTAGCACAAAGAACTTAGAAACTAAAATAAAACCCTCATTCAACCTAACCCATAAAAAAAATCAATATATAAACATCAAATTTAATAAATCATATAATAAGATTTAAAAGTAATAAAGGAAATATAAATTAATTCTAGTAAAGGTGGCAGTGTCTCCTAGTTAAGAATAATTTATAACTTCTAAATCATATAATAAAAATAACAAAGATGCACACTTTTTATCGAGAATATGTAAAACTCCAATTCTTAACATACCTCCTCCTTGGATTCAATTGTTAAAAACTTCATTTATTAATCAAGCATAGTAAACTCATAACTCACGGCCGATTGGATCGACTTGCTCTGATACCACTTAATGTAACGCCCGATTTATATAATAATAATTATATATTTTCTTATATAATATTTTCGCAATTTTATCATTAACAATATTTTTTTTATGAAGATGAAGATAAAGATAAAGAAAAAGAATATTTTGTGAATTTATTACATGACATATCGTTATAAAATATTTACGATAATGTATTATTTTACACAATATTTCTTTCTTTCACTTCTATTACAATATTTACATTGATAGTGAAAAGAAAATTACAATTGAAATAATATTGTTGACAAATAAAATTATAACAAATCTATCAAATAGTCTCCATACTCCAATTTCGTTCAAGTAGGACAGCGGTACTAACAATTGCAAAATGATCTGGAATCCCAAGCAGATCCATCTATTTTATAATATATTTAATTTATAAAAAAACAAAGAAAAGAAAGGAGTGAGAACATTATCCAATCAATACAATAATTCAAAAGAATATACAAGATTATTTATAATCAATATTAAACATATATATATAAATATATATATACAGATCATATATTAGATTTTCATGATACAATAAAATTTGAATTATACTTGTAGTGACTAGTCAGGATAAATGAGCATCATCATAGTATCAACCAATAAAAGGATATTTCACCTTAACCAACAATAGGATATTTCACCTTCATTTCTTACTCATTTAAATTCCCAAGGTCAAACCTCCAGCTACAAACAATTCAAACTTTATCTTCTATGGCCATAGAACAATATTTATCTTCATAAATACGTGAAGAAATAACAACAAGACGAGTCCAAGATATTACAAGTATATCATAGTTGATTATAAATATATATATGTGTGTGTATGTGCTATCTAATTATATTATAAATATTACCTACGAAAAATAACTTATTATAAATTTGCATGATGTTATAGACATATAAAATAAAATGGTTCAGTGGTTCAACTAATTGTGCTTAAGAACTACATGTACTGGTTTATGAGTTCAAATCCTACCATGGCCTTATATATTTTTATAAATAATTAAAATTAGGAAAAGATAAATATAACTTTCCCATAGTAAATCATGGGAAGTAAAATGGGTCAGTGGCCATGTCAGCATGTTTACACCTGGGTCAACATGTTTACACCTGGGTCAGCAAAGAGACATGGTGTTTACACCTGGGTCAGCGGAGAGTCCATGTGGTGGTGCTTACACCTGCACACGTAACAGGTAAATCATAAAAACATGTGGGTGTATTTATTAACAAATATTCTTGCGTGCATCAGAGACTTACGAATTTGAAATGCAAACCGTGCCTATAAATAGTGTGTTTCACCTCAACGGAAATTTGAAAAAAACAAGAAACATTGTAACAGCGGTGAGAAAAGAGAGAAGAGAGAAAGCATCGAAGTGGAAAAAAATAAAATCTTGATAAATCTACATTCCAAGGTAAGGGGAAGAGAACTTTATCTCTTTAAAATTTTATATACTACTATATTTATTTATTTATGTTATTTTTTTTATGTATATTTATTTAGTGGAGTGTCCCTAACCTCATTTATTTGCTTAATCTATGATTATTTTTATCCATAATAATTATTAAGGTGTTCATCTTTTATCTTGTTTAATTATTTTATAATGATTGTCATATTTATTTATATCATTGGTATTCTTAATATATTCTTTTTACGTAAATATATTTATTGTAAATATATTTATAATCAACTATGATATAATTGTGATATCTTGGACTCTTGTTGTTATTTCTTCACGTATTTATGAAGATAAATATTGTTCTATGGCCATAAAAGATAAAGTTTGAATTATTTGTAGCTGGAGGTTTGACCTTGGAGATTTAAATGAGTAAGAAATGAAGGTGAAATATTCTATTGTTGGTTAAGGTGAAATATCCTTTTATTGGTTAATATTATGATGATGCTCATTTATCCTGACTAGTCACTACAAGTATAATTCAAATTTTATTGTATCATGAAAATCTAATATATGATCTGTATATATATTTATATATATATATATATAATATTGATTATAAATAATTTTGTGTATTCTTTTGAATTATTGTATTTATTAGATATTGTTCTTACTCCTTTCTTTTCTTTGTTTTTTTAAAATTAAATATATTATAAAATAGATGGATCTATCGGCCATACCAGGTCCTTTTACAGTTGTTATTATTGCTGTACTACTTGGGAGAAATTGGAATATGGAGGCTATTTGATGGATCTATTATAATGTCAACCATATTATTTCAGTTGTAATTTTTTTCCACTATCTATGTAAATATTGTAATAGAAGGGGAAGAAAGAGATAATGTGTAAAATAGTACGTTATTGTAACTATTTTAGAACGATATGTCATGTAATAATTTTACAAAATATTCTTTTTCTTTATCTTTATCTTCATTGAAAAAAAATATTGTTAATGATATAATTGCAAAAATATTATATAAGAAAATATATAATTATTATTATATAAATTGGGCGTTACATTAAGTCACAAAATGAATGAAGGATTGAAGGTTGAAGCTGAAGTCACAATTCACAAATAAAAGATGGATACACTTAGTCAACCAATGACCATGAAAATGAAGGAAAAAAACAAAGATACGACTAAGATTTTTATTTGTGATTTTTTGATTTTCTATGAATAGGGTACATAAAATGTTTAAGTGGAGTAAAAAAAATATTGATAATTTATTTTTTACTCTATATATAATTATATTATTAATAATATGTATATTAATTTGTTGGTATATTATATAAATATACTATCAAGTCTAACATGCTTTTCTAAACCTAAGTCCGACCTTTTTAAATTAATAGGTTAGACCAGGTCAAATTTTAAAAAAATTAAACTGTAAATTCTACCTATTTTCATGCTTAATTATTTACAAGTTTCTAATAACTTATAACACATATATTGTATTATTTAGTGATCTATAAATTATATTGCATTATTCAACTTAATAGAAAACGATAATGCATTATTCAATAGCGTGTATGCATCAATATATAAGTATGTGAATGTTTTATGGGGTGTGCTGTGAGTCTGTGATCATTAGTCATTACAGGATATCTTATATGCATGATTCCATATAACGTGTGATGCAATAAATTTTCTTACAAGGGTTATTAAAAAAATAATAATAATCTCACTGTTCACTAGCTCATGTGACACGTCATTTGATGTATATTATGGGACTTTTTAATTTTTTTTCAACATCAAAATCTTTATTATGACGCATTGCCAGTGATGATCATAAGTTCATAAATAGAAGATACCTTGAATATGCCAAATTTTCAAGACAAGTCAGACACCACTCATTCGAGGCTTATCTTATGGCACGAGCAATCATTCACTTAATTAGGCTTATTTTATATTTTGACTTTTGGTTTAAACTAGTATGATATTGTACATTTGCATACAAGTGAGATATCTGTTTTTATAATAATATATATTTAATTTAATAATTGTAAATAATATAATGTATATATATATAAAGGGTCTTTTACGTTTTGTATTTTGACTCTTTTACGTCGGAAAAGGGTCCGACGTTAATACGGGAGTCGTAAATTTACGTCGCCTCTGAAAGACGACGTAAATTTACGTCGGAAATTTTTCCAGACCGACGTAAAAAGGGGCAAAATCATGCCACAATTTTACGTCGGACGTGACCTTGTCCGACGTAAATTTACGTCGGTCATTGCAAGGACCGACGTAAATTTACGTCGGACAAGGCCACGTCCGACGTAAATTGTGGCAGTTTTTTTTTAAAAAACGTTTGTAAATTGATATACCCAACACCTGCATATAAATATAATCCAGAATACCAAATCTAAACCAGGCAGTCCAGAATAGAAATTCAAATTGTATTTCAAAATTGAATGACAAAAAGAAAATAATATATAAATCTTAAAAAACATAAATTATGACAATGTAAATCCTATATCCTAAAAAAGCTATAAAACATGTTTGTCAATGCTATCTAACTAACTAAACTAACTAATTATCAAACTATTAACATAATATCTAACTAACTAAACTTAGAAAAAAAGTTGCCCATTGTTCTCTTATCTTGAGCATCTCATCTTCGGGCAATGGAGATGGATCTTGAAAGACCTGAAAGGGTAATTTAAGTGTCATTAATATGCAATGTTAATTATTCTAAAGGTAAATATAGTTAAATAAATTTTGATATGAATTACCTGCGCCCAAGAATCAATAATACCCGCAGAAACTATGAGTTTCATCAAATACATGATGTAATAGCCACATTCAAACGAGTCTTGTTGCTTATTGCACTAAAATGAGAAACAAATAACTATTAATTCCAAAGTCAATAAATTTAAATATTATTGACTGTATGAATTAATTTGCTAACCTTAGGGTATATGAAATGCAATGACTTTGATGATCTGGCTCTTCCACTTAATATATTAGCTCCAGACACGATTCTAATTAATTGAAATAAAAACAAATGTTAGCCAATATATATAATTACAGTTTTAAAACATAATGAAAAAAATTAGTTACCCATGTAATTGGCTTTTAATTTCGTGGCTTGGTTTTCGATGAAGTGAACAAAACCACACCACGGTATATTCCTTAGGAATGATTACCATTAACTGCCAATGGGACCTACATTGTATGACAAACAAATCAGTTAAAAAATTACCATGATTAAAAAACCAATTAAAAAACTAACCCGTCAATGTATGGAGCCATGTATATATGTCTTCTTGAGTCACTCATCCATGTTTGCATATATTGTTGGATCTAAACCTGAGTGTTTCCTGATTTTTGGATGGATTGAGGCTCAATAAATCCATATACTTCTGCTTGTGCTTGCTCCACACTCAATTTGTCCATGTACCTAACACAAATAATTATTATAAGTTAAATGTAATTATTGTAAATTTAGACTCATAAAAGAAAATATGACTTACATGGCCCACAACTGTATGACAGATATATTTAACATGCAGTTTCCCCCAACAATCTCTAATGCATCAGGCAGAGATATGTATAGTGGAACATCAGAGCTATCAACTCCAAAAACTCTAATGTCCCACTGCAATTGAATTGGATGCTTCTTTATTCGTGGTAATTTGATTAGAAGCTTAGATATGAGATCATCCTCAGCTTCTGCGATATTGGCATCATGAACATGAGGTTCTCTCATGACCTCCTTACCACGATTGATAAAATCCTAAAAAAATAATCAAAATTAGTTAAACAATAATAGAATTATAAGAATCTAAAAGAGCAATAATATAATTACCTTTGCCCGTGCTGAAAGCGGCATGACCAAACGTTTTGGCCAAGCTAAGAATGTGCCGGTTGCCTGCCCCACTAGTTGAACCTCTGTATTGGGCAAAGGCACTGGAGCAGCAGCATCTTGAACTTGGTCAACCACAACCCGTGTCCAGTCTGGCTGTAGAGGGACACCATGGATGGTTGAGCCACCCTCAAATACTCGGTCAATAGCCACCAACCGTGGGGGGTCATCCTCAACATATAACTCACACTGGTTTGGTACATCAGTATGAGTCTGATCCGGTGAGGGATCTAGAGCAGCACAACTCCCTTTAGTGCTGACTCGAACACCATCATGAGCAACTGCAGTCTGTTGCTGAGAACGAGCCAAAAGTTCAAACTTCTGTTCAAACTGTTTTTCAATATTCTTCAGTTTCTCTTCAAACTGCATCTCCAATCTCTGCTCCAATTCCTGTATAACCTCTTGACTGCAAGAGTTGACAGTGCTCCTCGATGATCGGCCACCAAAGAAATCTCGGTGGCTCCAAGAACCACCAACACCACGCACACGACCTCCGTGCTCTGGCTTTCCTATGGCCATTGTGAGGATATCATTCCGACCATCGGAAACAAATGAGCCCTGGGTGCTCTACTCAACTAAACCCTCCTGCAACAATAAGGAAGATTAAAAAATATTATGAATTAAATGAGTTGAAATGAAGAGTCTTAATTTGTATATTTTTACTTACTATTTTACTAGCAACGACTCTTGCAGACTCAGAAGTCATTTGCCCATCTGGTTTTGTCCGGGCTGCTATCCACATCTCATGGCGGGGAGGTGACTCCACACGGTCAGCATCCTCAACCCCTGCTGCCTGTGCCTTAGCCTTCTTCATTTGCTTTTTTTTTTTCTTTCATATCCCCCTCTTGACAATAGATAGGGTGCATCATTCTTGGCCTGTCGTTCTTGGGCAGCTATTCTTTTAGCCTGCAATAATACAAAAAAGAAAATGAGATAAATTAAAATATACCTTAAGTATTTGTGTCAATGTAAAAGTTATCAATAAAGTCTCATTTTGGCGCTCTCCAAATACATACTCCCGTGTCAAGAAAGTCTTGAAGTATCTCCACCTGGTGGCAAGGGCAGATAACATCTTCTTCCTCATGCCCTCAGTGTTGGGAATGTCAAAATTTTGCTATGAAAATAACAACAAATAATAAATAATGTATTTAAGTTATATAATATTGAAAGGATGTGAAAGTATATACCTGAATATCCTGCCACATGAGGTTCTTGTCAACCTCCTGAACGTCATCCCATGATGGAATGATAATAGAAACATGTCGTCGAGCTAGGACTCCCAAATAGCTCTTAAACTTGGCAGCATTTGGGCCTGATGCCTTGCCAGAACGAGGATCCACCTCAACCGGTGTCCTCTCCTTGGCAATGCGCCCAGCTGTCAACCCAGACAATCGGGTGACAGATCTACCTTCCCTCCTTCCACTGCCAGACCCAAAATCCTCCATAATCCTGAAAAAATTAAACTATCATTATTAAAACAATGAATTAATTGAATAGACAAATAAAGTAAAAAAGATAATAACAATATAGCAACAAAATAACTAATAAAAAAACAAATAATACATAAACAGAAACCTATTAGGTTGGAATGTTTTCCCATATTCCTTCATCATGATCACTTCGAATAGCATGTATTTCGTCCACTTCATTGTTTGCAATAGGACCAAATGATCTGCTTGAAAAAGATGGTGTCTCATGCATATCTAGAGACTCATCTTCGTGAGTTCCATGCATGGTTCTTCCTTCGAGGACCACTGACCATTTCTCATTACATGGATCTTTTACATAAAAAATTTGTCTTGCTTGATATGCCATAATAAAAGGTTCATCCTTATAGCCGACCTTATTCAAATCAACCAAAGTAAATCCTAAATCATCTGTCCGCACACCTGTATTGCCATCAACCCATTTACACTTGAACACAGGCACTCTAAACGTAACATAATCAATTTTCCATATGTCTTCTATGACTCCGAAATAACTCATGGATGTTGTAATGGGATTTTTATCTTTTGAACTAGCAAAGTGCACAGCCTCAGCCTGAATTGTAACCCCACTATTTTGTACTCTACTTTTGTCATCTTCTGTTTTTGTATAGAAACAATATTTGTTAATGTCATACCCACCAAATGTAATGACATCGTTGTTAGGCCCACGCGCGAGTCTCAAAAGTGTATCAGAAGCATTAACCTCACCATAAACCTTTTTCTTAAACCAAGTTAAAAAACTCTTGTTATGTTCATTCAATACCCATTTCTCAGTCATCCGGGGGTGTGCTATCTTGATTTCATCTATGTGTTCTGATATGTAAGGAATTACTTCATCAGTGTTGTTCAATATGTACAAATGTGCTTGGTCAACTTCTGTTCGACTCACAGTTCTAATCTTTAAACTTCGAGTACCCTTACCAAATTGTTTCCCATCATGTCGAGTCTTGGGAATTCCTATTGGTTCTGATTTCGACATGTACCCTGAACAAAACTCAATGGCTTCTTCTGCAATGTACCTCTCCACAATAGAGGCTTCTGGGCGGTATTGATTCTTGACATATCCTTTTAAGATCTTCATATATCTCTCAACAGGGTACATCCATCTAAGATAAACCGGGCCACACAATCGAATCTCCCTAACCAAATGAACTATCAAATGCACCATGATATCAAAAAATGAAGGTGGAAAATACATTTCCAATTGACACAAGATTGTGATTGCTTCATTTTCTAACTCATCTAACTTTACAGGGTCAATTACTTTGTTGCAAATGGCATTGAAGAATAAACACAATCGAGTAATAGCAACTCTAACAGAAGATGGTAAAATGTTACGAATAGCCACAGGCAAAAGTTGTTGCATTAACACATGACAATCGTGAGACTTTAAACCAATCAACTTCAAATCTTGCATAGACACTAGACTCTTAACATTTGAGGAGTACCCTTGTGGAACTTTCACACTGCTTAAGCACTCACAAAAGCTTTTTTTTTTCTTTCTTTGATAGAGTATGACAAGCTGGAGGCAAGTAAGTGCGTCTTCCAATAGACTGAGGATGCAACTCAGAACGTATACCCATGTCCACCAAATCTTGTCGTGCTTTCACTCCATCTTTAGTCTTTCCTTTGATGTTTAGCAATGTCCCAATTACACTATCACAAACATTTTTCTCCACATGTATCACATCTATGCAGTGTCTAACATCTAACTTGCACCAGTAAGGAAGATTAAAGAATATTGATCGTTTCTTCCAGATATTTCTCTCAGTTGACTTCTTTTGCGTCTTTTCGAACACAATGTTAATGTTCTTCACCCGTTGATATACTTCTTCACCATTGCGCGGTGTCGAGGCAATTTCATCCTCTTGACTTCCATTGAATTCTTTCTTCAATCTACGGTATGGATGACTACGAACAAGAAACTTACGATGCCTAGTGTACGTAGTCTTTTGCCCATGTTTCAATTGGGTATAACTTGTGTTTTCTTCACATATAGGACATGCATAATGACCCTTCACACTATACCCACTCAAGTTACCATATGCTGAAAAATCATTTATTGTGCAAAATAACATTACACGCATGATAAATTTTTCTTCACGATATGCATCAAACACCTCCACTCCTGTGTCCCATAACATTTTCAAGTCATCAATCAATGGACTAAGATACACATCTATGTCATTTCCTGGTTGTCGGGGACCTGATATCATCATAGACAACATAATATATTTTCTCTTCATGCATAGCCAAGGAGGCAAATTATAAATGACCAACAAAACTGGCCATGAACTGTGTTTACTACTTAAGTTCCCATAAGGATTCATGCCATCTGTAGCTAAACCAATTCTCAAGTTTCTTGACTCTGCACCAAATTCTGGAAATGTTTCATCAATCCTCTTCCATTGCGGAGAATCAGTTGGATGTCGAAGAAAGTTGTCACATTTTCTACCATTTTCATGCCATGTGAGGTTTTTTGCATCCTCTTTAATGGCAAACAATCTTTTAAACCTAGGTATTATTGGAAAATACCATAAGACCTTAGCAGGGGGACCCTCTATTTCTTCCTCACCATTACTTCCATCAGTTTTCTTTTTGAACCGCGACAATCCACATGTGGGACACACTTTCAGTGTAGCAAAATCATTTGTATACAATATGCAATCATTAGGGCACGCGTGTATCTTCTTATACTCCAAACCCATTGGACATAGTATCTTTTTTGCCTCATAGTTGCGATTAGGTAACGTGTTATCTTATGGAAGCATCTCCTTCAATAACTCCAACAATTCTGTGAAACTTTTATCAGTCCAGCCATTTCTTGCTTTTAAACTAAACAATTTTAAAGTTGCTGATAATCTTGTAAACATATTGCATCCTGGGTACAATGGTTGCTCAAAATCAGACTTTAAGGTATCATACACATGTGCTCTTTCAAAATTTTCTTCACCAACATCACGTATCATCTCTTATAAGTTATCGTCCATCTCTTCAAAATTTTTAGTTGTTGACACTGTTGGAATGTCTAATATTTCTCCGTGCCATGTCCATACTGTATAACTCTTCACAATACCATATATAAACAGGTGATCACGTATTTCTCCAACTTCTTGACGTATCTGATTCAAACATCGAACACATGGACAATAATATGCCCCTTTGATGGGTTTCCCATTTTCTCTTGCAAATTGTAAGAACTCTTCAACTCCATTCCTGTACTCTTGACTAATGCGACTTGCATTCATCCACGATTCATTATCTATATATTAACACAAATTAACTATTGACTCAGTTATTCATAAATTTTCTAACCTAAACTACAACCCTAAAAAATCGATGGTAAACTAAAGGTCAATGCCTAAAAAAGTCTCTTCTTTAATGCATCTGGAACGGCCCGTACTGAAACTAGAACGGGCCTTTCCAGATCAACAAATTACAACAACAAAAATTCCAGTAGAACGGGCTGTTCTCTTTGCAGAACGGCCCGTACTGCTTGCAGAACGGCCCGTTCTACAAGGAGAACGTCCCGTTCTGCAAGGAGAACGACTCGTTCTCCTTGCAGAACGGGCCGTTCCAGCGGAACAAATAGCAAAAAAAGAACAAAAAAATTACGGGGACAACAAACTAACCTCAAACGACCAACGTGCTGACACTTGAGACTTGGATACGTTGAATGTAGCAGTAAACGCAGTGGGAGACTCAGAAATTCAGAGAAAATGAGAGAGGTTGCTTGTAAACTGTGAGCGCGGGAATGGAAAATGAAAAGCGGGGGAATATAGGGCCATTTTTTACGTCGGATTGTGTTGCTTCGACGTAAATTTACGTCGGACTGGAGGGGGCCCGACGTAAATTTACGTCGGACTAGTGGGGGCCCGATGTAAATTTACGTCGGACTAGTGGGGCCCGACGTAAATTTACGTCGGACTATGAGACTCCGACGTTAATTCCCGCATTTACGTCGGATTGGGGGGGGTCCGACGTAAATTAGTCTCCACTTATTTACGAAACTGCCACCGCGTTTTTACAACGTTGGTGTTTAGTGTTTGCGACGTAAATTAGGTGACGTAAATACCCTTTTTTGCACTAGTGATATATATATATATATATATATATATATATATATATATATATATATATATATATATTTAATATAGTGTATAAAAGCGAGAACAAAAAATCATTTATAACAATTAAAGTAAAATATAAATTCTAGTAATCTAATTTTGATAAATAAGTCAAACAAGCAACATGTTAATAAGAATTAATTTATGGAATAAAAGAGAACTATAATACATTTTAGATGTGTTAGGCTCCTTTATATTTGTGGATGCCAATGCTTTAGTTTTACATGTTTTCAAACTTGAACTCTTTAAATTGTTAATTGAAAATAACCAAAATATTTGATCTTAAAAATATATGAAATATTTGTTAACATCCTTTAAAAACACACTATTAAATAATAACTATGAACAATATTTATGAGAGTATCCACATTAAATTGAGAAAAAGTATTAAAACACATACACTCACATCCCATTATTTAAACTATGCACTAAGAAAAATTCTTTTGCCATGAAATAAGATGAATATTAAAAAAAAATAGAATCATAGCTTTTCTACTGGTGTATGAAATATATATAAAGGCACAATCCAATCTATTTCATAGTTGATGTCAATAGTAAATTTGTTGTTTGCATAGGATACACTATTTTCATGTTTACTTCTCATGTAAGTGTTAAAATATTAATAGATAACTATTATAATCTATTAAGTTATTAACTAAGCGCATGAATAGACAATATTTTAATGTAATTGTTTGAAAATAAATTATAGTAACAAAATAACATAGTATATGTATCAAAATTATGCATATAAATGAGATTAACAATATGTAATTCAATACCTTTGACTTACTAATTCTGCATATTTTTATCTTAGTCTTTGAAATATTTTGGTCATTCTAAATTTAATTTTTTTCGTAAAAAAATAATTAAGGACTAAAAGTAAATTATTCACGTTTATATAGTTAAAAAAATTTAAAATAAATATACTACAAAGACACAATAATCAATCTAAAATTTAGTAGAACTAAAATCAAATTATTTTACATCAATAGTTTTAACGGTATAAAATATCATTTAATTTTACATTGGTTAAAATAAATAGAACTAGTGTAAAAACTTTTTTATTTACAAAAATATGGTACTGCGTTTTCTTTTAATTAATCAGTTATTGATTAAAATTAATAGAACTAAAGTAATTTTTTTTTTTTATTTACAAAAATATGGTACTGCGTTTTCTTTTAATCAGTTATACTACAACTGGTACAAAAAGACTGATGTGTAAAATGTTCTTTTCTTATTATATTACTAGTGTCTATAAGACTATATTTTTTAAAAAGTGAGCGTATAGGAGATACTCTAACTAATATACAATTTAGGAAAATCTATTTTAAACATTATCGTAAAACCAAATAACCAAGAAATAAACACAAAATTAAAATAGTAACAAATAATTAATACTATTGCTTGGTGTATTCTAACACAAAGTCTTAACTAAATAAGAGATATCCCTTATTATTCTTTTAGAAAAACCCAGATTAGAAATGGACATTTACCAAATCCAGTAAAGAAAGAAAATTAATCACATTCTTTGTTTTTACGTACTATATATTACGGTGCAACCAAATAGACCACATCACATTCACATTGTATCACAAAGGCTAGCTAAAGGAAATTTCATCATATATTTACGTATATATATATATACCTCAACTAATTCATAATGTATATTGTAACTATCTAAGCTTATTTGGGGAAAAGTTATTTGATAACCAACCATGAACAAAATCTGTTCATAGTTAAAGAGAAATAGATTCATAATGACAATGATGAAAAATTATGATGAATAATTGAATATTTTCTTGAAAGAAACACAAAAAGACAACAAATGTCCTACACTTTTACATAAATTAACTCGAGTTAATTAACAATATGCCCAAAATAATCCGCCAAGAGTCTAAGACAACGCAAGCACTTTGAGAGGTGCAAAATTCTTTCAAAAGATTTAAAAGATAATAAATCACTCTCATTTCAGCCACACAAGCATTCTTTATCAAGAGAGAATTGAAATAAACAAAGAAAATTAAAAATATTTCTGATTAATTAGCATCAATCAACTCATTAATATTATCTCGTAGTTTTATTATAAGACAATTTTTTTTAAAAAAATAATAATCCTTTTATTATTTTTCTATATTAAAGATAGTGAGAATATATTCGATAATTAAAAAAATTAAGAAATAAATATTCTTTACTTTATTGTAAAACTCACCGAGAATTATTTATCAATTATATTAATACTAGTGCATAAATTTTGATATAAATTCAGTAATATCTTTACATGTATGTGTGATTCAGTTAACTTTGATCGTTGATGTTGTTAATGTGATCATAATTTTTTTTTGTTATATTTCATGCGTCACAACCTGAAAACCAAAATACATGAAAAAAAAAGGTAATCAATTAATATGAATTTATGCAACATTATGAATTATGAATTTTGAGATTGACTATACATATTTCATTTGCTTAGTTACGGAACTTAGTTTATTGGTTCATTTAGAGGCTGTTTCAAGGTCTGTTTTTTTTTTTTTAATCAATTATACATCTTTATAATTTGTAAGGCTTACTTTCATTAATTAATTCATATTGGAACAGTTGAATGCCATTTCATTGAGGTTTGAATTACCTTATGTAATAATATATGACATATATGTTATTTCCTTCAGCATAAAGTTACTACCAATCAACTTTGATAACATAATTGCCAAACTAATATAAAGTTACACTTGTTCTGTATATCGCTATAAACGAATTTATCTTACGCTATTTGTGAAATATCATTATGTTCCTTTAATATATAACTGTTATGCTTCTATCAAGAGACACTTGAAATAAACAAAGAAAAAAAAATGTTTCAGATTAATTAGCATCGTCAATTCAAACGTTATACTAAATAAAATAATTTAATTATACACCAATGTATTTTTTAATATTTGCTTAGGTAATTTTATCGATACAATTGTAAATCTATAACATTCAAATTAAATCTATTAAAATTCATCCTAAGCACGACAATAGAATTCAATCTATATATTATTATTATTATTGTTGTTGGTATAATTTTTCAGGAGTTGCTTTAAAAAAAAATTGTCGGGAGTTATATTTCATAATAATGTATGATTAGATAATAGTATAAACGTTTTCTTTTATATAATGGATCAAAATAAATAATTAACATAGTAATTTAAAAAATATATATTTTGTATTGATAGAAATATTTTAAGAATTAATTAGATTATAAACAAAAACATAAAAGTGGAGAATGTGATTCCCAAACCACTTACACCAATATTTTAACGAAGGGCGTTCGATTTAATTCATTTTACAAGTCGATGCTTAACTTTTGAAAAGGCCTCTCTATCATGAATGATGATTATAAACCAATAATAAGTAAGATCAAGATGATGCTCAAAGCAGTCTTCAAATAATTTTAGCACATGCAACTTTTTGGTATAAAGGAGGATTCATATATATTATGTCCTATAAAATTAAAGGAGAGTAAGAGAAAAATATAAGAGAATAAAAAGAGGTACAACACATTGTAGGAAATCAATTTCGCATGCGGCATGCCTATAATATACGTCGCAACTAAACCAACTAAACTGATTCGAGGAACACGACATAAAGTATTTTTCTTCCATTAACTTTTGAAAAAAATATCTATATATTGTATAATTATCATCACAATGCATTCATAATATGATGTCATTAAATTTTTTTGATACAACATCTCCGATAAAACTTATTTTTGGGTTTTTAATGTATTTTCATGTGAACCTCAATGCTACGTAGGATTTTTTTTAATAGAAGAATCTAACTTGAGTTCTTAATTAATTCATTTTTTATGAGTTTTACAATCAACTCACCTTCGTTTTTTTGTTGCGATAACCCGATTGTTGTGAGTTCTTATAGAAACATCGATTCTATACGTTAAAATTAGGTTACTATACTCTAAGAATAGATTCTTATTCTAAGAACCCACATAAGAGCCTCTCACTAGAGATGACCTTATACTAATAATATAGTTTACCGATAATATTTATTAATTTTTATACCAATGGAAATAATGTATTGTGTTGTGAGATGAGTTGAAAAAGGTATTTTCGATGAATAATTCACGTTACCGGTGGTACTGACTATGACTCCAAGGGTCTTGATGAATTTTTGGCAGTAACAATTGTAAGAACTCTAATGATCTTAAAGTCAGTGTTTGAGCAAGAAATGTGTAAAATGAGGAATATGTACGTACCACAGTGAATGAATCCCTTTATAAATGGGTTATTTGGAAAGAAAAGTCATTAGATTTAATTATGTCACATGGAATGCCAAATGACAAGAAAAAATCAGGTGCCAAGCACTTTAAGTTTATGGAGTATTGGAGTCCATTGCTTTTAGCATACCTTGGCGAGTCTAATATTGCTAGTTAGGTGTCGGTCTAGATATAGTTGTTATAGTGTACATGTCTTTTAGAAGGCCGATTGTTGCTATAGGGGCAACATGTGTCTTAGATGTAACAAATTAGGATAGGTTGAGGCCACCTCCTAAACAATATTACCCCTAAGTTGATTTCACTTGTTAAAAGTAACACTAACTTAAGAGCTTAAAAAGCTAAGATAATCCTCTAAAACATTTAACCCCAAATCTGTTGGGATTCATCCCAAGTCCCACATCGGTAAAATGAAGGAACATTGGCTAGTTTATAAGTGTCCACCATTCCACATAGTATGAGGCCTTTTGGGAAGGAGCCCAAAAACAAAACCGTGCGGGCTTGGGCCCAAAGCGGACAATATCATACTATGGTGGAGGAACAGGTGGACTAGCGGGCCCAACAAGTGGTATCAGAGCCAACGGTTCGTCTGGGTTTGATGCGGGAAGACCCTCAGTGTTGTGCCTCGCGATGGAGATTCGAACTTGGTGCCTTGTGTCGAAAGTCTTCCTGATATTGTGGTGTTCAGGCGGCGTGTCCCGTAGAGTTAACGGCGGTACAAGATGGTGACGGATTATCGCTTGAGGGGAGGAGATAAGATGGTGACGGATTATCGCTTGAGGGGAGGAGATCACGAGACATGTGGTCCTTGGTCTGAGGGGAGGTTTGTTGGGATTCATCCCAAGTCCCACATCGGTAAAATGAAGGAACATTGGCTAGTTTATAAGTGTCCACCATTCCACATAGTATGAGGCCTTTTGGGAAGGAGCCCAAAAACAAAACCGTGCGGGCTTGGGCCCAAAGCGGACAATATCATACTATAGTGGAGGAACAGGTGGACTAGCGGGCCCAACAAAATCAATTTTACATGGAAGAAGAAACACTGACCCAGGAGCTTGAAAGCAAAGATAAACTTTTAAAATTGTGATGTTTCTCCCAAATCAATGTCATTTGTTAGAAGTGAATCTAGTTTAAGAGTTTAAAAGTCGAGATAATGTCTATTTTGAAATAAAAAGTCACCACTTTATACTATACTTTCTTTATTTTTTTTCATAGTCGTTTTGTCATATTTTGTTATTTTTTTTTCATTGTTACTTTTCTAAAATCAATGACTAATTAATTTTTTTTTTCATTTTTACCCTTGATAATTAATGCATGTTTATTCAACAATGTGTCTATTCATTTTTTAATGTACCTATTTCTTCTTCAACCACCTAAAGGGTATATAACAGAAAAATATGTAATAAATACTTTAAAAAATTAAAATATTAATTATTGTCTTAATTCTTGTGCATAACCTTAAAGACAATGAAAAAAACGGAGGGAATAATAGACTCTGGAACACATGTAAACTCTTTAGTGGTGTGTATTTTTCATTTAATTTATAATTGTTAATCATTGGCGCATTAAATGTGGGTAATGGTTTGTAACTCAAAATTTGGAAGGGCTCAAAATTTTCAACTACCCCCATCTTCTTTAAACTTTATAAATACCCAAGGGTGAAAACCCTAAAAATTTTACTATTGTTAATTATTTCTCTCTATTTTCTTTGTGCATGTGTTTCTCATTTCTTTTGAGACTTACACTGACAATTTTCTACATCCCTTTGCATTTCGTACTTTCAACCTTCATTTTACAACTTAGGTTGGTAACTTTCTTTGTTCTTTCTTTCTTTATTTCTTGTAATCATTTTGTTCTTTCTTATTTTTATATCACCATTTTTCTCTTTTTTGTGTGTCATATATGGCATCACATAATCATGATATTGTTTGCGGTGAAATTCGTTTAGGGATTCTTGTTATTCAAACTAGCGAAGTCTTCAATTTAGGTATGTATGTTAAGCAATTTTTCCTATGTTTCTTCTTTTCGTTATTAACGTACAACAGATTTTCCAAAATGAACCTTATACATATCAACTGTAAATAACTAAGCAAGTTAAACTAGTCGAGGCTCAATTTTAGTGATTTAGCATGTAAACATTTCTATATGTTTTTCGATGATTGTCATGAAACGAGATTCATGCATAAAAATATTTAAGTGAATCTAATGAACAACATATATATTGATAACATAAATCATAATATGCTTGCTTCCAATAATTGTTGAATTACAATGCATAAAAATTCTGAGAAGTAACAAAACTAAGATACTACACTATACTAACTAGGCTAGAGCTACTCTAAGAAAAGAAAAGAAAAAAGGGTGAATAAGAAATCATACTTAGCAATCTCGTGCATGGGAGTCATGGATGCAAGCAGTGGACGCATGTGAGCATGTAAGTAGTGTATTTCTGGCCTTTTGAACGAGCTTGCATTCTTAATTTATAAAAGGTAGGGAAAGACGATTATTTTGTGTTAGTTTAATGTTGATATGCAACCGCTCCGCTTTATGTGATGTGGGTATGTGACGTGGATAATCTTTTTAAAACTTCTCGTAACTTCCTTTCGACCTATCGAATAATTCTCTTTACGAGCTTTAGAGATTGTTTTCAAGGGGTAGTTACTATGCGAATCCTACGTGATACCTAACTATTTTGTATTTCCCGAGTGACTCCCTTCAAGTCATTTTATCACTCTCTATTCAATAATTCGAAATTTGTTCTCGAAGGTGTTTGTATTTGTGAGGTAATCAATTTATGTAAAGACCCTACATTCAATGATTATTCCATTTTATGCCACATGTACATCTTGCTCGAATCATCTATAACTATTTTCCTTATTATCGAATCATTTCTTGAAACTATCTTCGAGCACATGTATAAATTTCTTACTAACAAATGCCCCCTAAAAAATATTTGCTTCAAGGTGGAGAAGAACAAATGTTTTTTCATATATGACTCTTTAGTTGTCTTCGATGAAACCCTAGACATGCAATCCTGGAAGCATTAAATGTTTGACACAACGTCAAATCTCCTGATTAATTATTGTGTGTTATTTAGCGACGCATGATCACACTTTTTTAGATATGTAGTTAAGTGCGTAGGGTACATTTTAAATAAACGGCTTAAAATACTTGCAAGCAAGCCCATTCATTTACAACCCATTTATCTTTTATTAAGATTTTCTCATTGTTTGAAATTTTACTTTTACCGCCTTAGTAAACTTTGCTCTTCTCTGTCTTCAAACTTCCTCATCTTCAACTTTCATGTTTTTTGCTTCTGTATTCATGGCTACCTCAACAACTTCCACTTTGGCAATTGTTTCAGGACTATCTCCAACCCTCGTTTCTACTTCTACACCAACTCTTCCCCCTTTGCTAGAGAATGTTGTTATCTCCACCTTAAAAGAAGGGAGTGATCCTCACGTTCCTATCCCTGGCATGGAGGAGGCTAGCCTTAGGATTTATCATTCTCAAGTACTCATTCCATTCTATACCCAAGATGGTTCCTTTCATGCTTTCCTTGGTCCTTTCATAGGCCAAAATAGAAATAAATACGTTAATGATTTACTTCCTGAAGACGATTCTGCCCTACCCTTTGTGTATTCCCCTAAGATAAACTTTTCTCTTTTCTCTGACACCACAAAAATATTTACTTTCCCCCGTTAAGGATAGACATATTCAGTGGCTTGAGCGAGTTGAGAATTCCATGAAGTCCATGTGGCACGATGCTGATATTTTTTTTATTTTATTCAACTGGCTAAGTATGATTTGTATGTTTTCGACCCCCAGATGTTATTGTCTGTTATTTTCTTCTGGAATAGGAAAACTTGAGCTTTCGAATTTCCTTGTGAGTTTGTATGCCCGACTTTGCGTGGATATTGCTGCTATAACAGGTCTAACATTGCTATTGTATCAAACAAAAAGTAAAAAGGAGTCAATCTCTAGCATTTGGGCATGTAAAAAAAGTGAAGGTTCGGGATCTACTTGTTGTTGTATGTGGAACAAAGCAAATCCTTAAGTGAGTTAACAATAAGGTTCCACCTCTTAAGCACATTGTTTTATACTACTACAAAATGGACTTTTAGTGATAGTTAATATAGTTTTTAGTGACAATAAAAATTGCTGCAAAATATTTTACCAACATTTTAACATTAGTCATTATATATAGTGTCGCTAAAACATTTACCGACAATTATTCTGCATGTTGGTAAAGATCCTTATAATGGTCGAGAAGAATATATAAGTTTTTATGGTATTTTTTACTGAAATTTAATATTTTTTACTATTGCTACTAAAAGTTTAAGAAATGATTCATAATACTCTTTAATTACCTTAAATATTCTAATCGATGTGAGACTTGTAAGATAAAGGATGTCCTCTATTTATATATTCTTTAATTTTCTTATTTTTTTTAATTATCTTATCTCCTAATTAATTATTTTATTAATAGTCGATGAGACTTGAGTTTTTCTGATTACACCCTCTCAAGTTTAGCACTATTAAGCTTAATAATAGTGAGTAATTTGATATTAACATAGAATAGTGAGTTATAGGTCTAACTCAACCCTACAAAACAAACTTGTAATAAGATGAGAATTATCATCCACTTATACACTATTTAATTATCTTATCTTTAATCGATGTAGGACTTAAGTTTTTTTCAATAAATAATTATCGTTAATAGTAAATTTGGGTGTGATGTAAATATATTTTTAATGACTATTATATAATAATCATTAATATTTTTATTAGCTAATAAAATAGAAGCAATTAATTTATTATCATTAAATAATTATCGATAATAATAAATTTTGTTATAGTATACGTTTAGTTATTGTAATAGTCAAGAAATTTGTATACGTTCATTATAGTTATCGTTATAAGAAAATTATACTTGTATTTTGATATATGTACAAGATGTATCATTTATTTATAAAAAATAAAAATAAAATAAAATTGTCTTGCATTTATGTTTGTATTTGTTTTTATTTTTATTATTATTATTATTATTATTATATATATATATATAGGAGGGTTCAAACGACACTGGTGTAACTTTTACTAAGTGTTACACCACTCAATAACAACGACACTGGTGTAACTTTGTTATATTAAATGAATTTTGAAAATTCAACCGTTAGATTGAAAGTTCATATATCTTAGATCATATATGTCAAATTTTGTTAAAATTGAATAACAACTTGAAGGTAATCAAAGTGTTCATATTTTAGTATATTTTGAAATGTATATATTACGTCAATTTTGTTTTATGAGAATGAAGTATCAAATCATCTTATATTAATACAAAATTTGACGTATATGATCTAAGAGATATGAACTTTCAATCTAACGGTTGGATTTTCAAAATTTACATTTAATATAAAGTTATTGAGCGGTGTAACACTTAGTAAAAGTTATATCGGTGTCGTTTGAACCCTCCTCATATATATCAAATTTTGTTAAAATTGAACAACAACTTGAAGGTCAAAGTGTTCATATTTTAGTATATTTTAAAATGTATATATTACGTCAATTTTGTTTTATGAGAATGAAGTATCAAATCTAAGATGATTTGAAAGTTCATATCTCTTAGATCATATATATCAAATTTTATATTAATCTAAGATGATTTGATACTTCATTCTCATAAAACAAAATTGACGTAATATATACATTTCAAAATATACTAAAATATGAACACTTTGATTACCTTCAAGTTGTTGTTCAATTTTAACAAAACTTGATATATATGATCTAAGAGATATGAACTTTCAATATAACAGTTAGATTTTCAAAATTTACATTTAATATAAAGTCATTGAACGGTGTAACACTCGTAAAAGTTACACCGGTGTCATTTGAACCCTCATATATATATATATATATATATATATATAATCTAGTCATTGTAATAGTTAGGAAAATTGTATACATTATTTTTAGTTATCGTAATAGGAAAAACACTTGTATTTTGATATTTGTAGAAGATGTATCATTTATATAAATATAATAAAATGAAATTATTTAGCATTTTTTTCCATGTGTTTCCTTTTCTACATTTTTAGTTTTGAAATTGGAATACTTTTTATCACACGGATAAAATATTATATGTGTATTGCTGTTTAATAAAAGTAGAGTTTCATTATGTTGTTATATTATAACTAATTGGTATGTAAATATGAATGAGAATCTCACATTGAATAAACTTAAGTATATTAAATAATATGTATTTAAAAAAAATCATAAATTTAATATCTTAAACTTGTACTTTATATTAAGACATGTATTTGTTCATAGCATATATATCAACTAATTAATGAAATTCTTTCTTGTGTTTAACTTGCTGCTTATATTTCTATAACACTAATGTACAAAGTCACTTTTCAAATCAGTTTTTGTACGTAATCAATTTAAAAATATTTTCTTTCTATATGTAGTGTTTGATTTTTATTTTTCTTTAGCAATATTTAATTATATTGACTTCAAATAACTAATTATCGATTCAATTACACGTAGATATCTTTGTATAGAGACCAAAAATACTCAATAGCGTTGTTTTTATTCTTGTTATCTCTTATTCTTCTGTTTTATATCAGAAGAAAAGTAAAACCAAACCAAATAAAGTGGAGAAAACAAAAGAAAAAGAAGGTTCCAAAAAGAGAGAAAAAAACATGTGAGGATGATATTTAGGTGTGCGTCAAGACGTAAATGCATGCGTCAGCAGATGCCGTGTAGTTCCATGCTTCATGCATGGTGGCCATAAAAGCGACTACCTAAGTATTAAAATTTCATGTAGAATCTAAGTCACTTCAATTTCAATAATATATAATACATAATAAAATGAGTTGAGGGAAGCTTTCATTGTCGCAAAGATCTCTCTCTCTTATTGGACTTTTACAAACCTTTGATTTAGAGAGAGAGAAAAAAGCTATATCTAGATAACAGTCCCTAAGAAAGAATTAGATTCACCACCAACAAAGGTTACGTGCATCATCTTGAAAATAATATTCATGGGTATGTTCTCTACGCAGTTAAATGTATAAATAATTTCACTAAATTTACCCTTCACTGCAAATTAAAAGCACTATTTGTTATATGTATAAAGTATTTAATTACAATATTCAAATATGATAACCTAATTAAATCAGTTGCCGAAGTTTTTGTTTTCTCAATTGTCATTTTTTTTCTTCTTAAACGTAGGAATCAGTATATATATCAAGGAGAGTTTACAACAACTCATACTTCATGCTCAACCAACTTAGTTAGATCTCTATTATATTTTTGTTGTTTTATAATTATTATCTTCATAAAACTGAGGTATTTATACATTTATTAATTTTTTCATTAATTAATTATTTTATTGGGTATGTTTAATTAATTTTTTCATTAATTCAATAAATTTATTGGATATATTTAAATAAGTTTTTATATATTTATGATGACATTTGACAAAACAAGTATTCATTAATTGAACTAATAACTATTTTTTGTACCATATTACAGATGTATTTTCTATTGAATTTGCTAGTGATTAATTTTTGTCAAACAAACTTATCTTTGATGAGATTTCCTTTTAAATTAATTTTTTTTCATCACACAGTTTGAACTTGGAACATTATTTAAAGAATTCGAGTTCAATTCATTAGATAATTTAAGAAAAATGGGATTATTGTTGCCAAAATATAGGTATTGAAATATTTGACTTTTTTTCATTCGATTCAAATATTTAACTTAAAACAGCCACCAAATTAGATTTTTTTTTATACTTTGTATCCTTCAATGTTTTCACTAAGCAAAAAAAAAAAAAACACTAAATTGTGAGTTTGGTAAACAAAATGTAAGCTCCTTAAATTGTTTTTAGCCGGGTTAACTAAACTGGACCTGAAGTCGAGTTCCTTAAACTGTTCAATTAATTCTTTCAGCTGGTAAGTTATATAACCTAGAGTATAGTATTATTTTTATTTGAATTATCAAAGTCGTCTAATTGACATATTATATTAGTTAACACTATTAAATATACTTCTTTTAAAATAATAAAACGTATAAAGTGATAACACAGGGTGTATTCAACCTTAATGAATTTAAAATAAAATTATTCTTAAACATAATTCCAATAAAATCAAGATACATATATTCATATTTTATTGCTTTATACACTTTTTATTGTAGAATACCTAAATCTAAGACTAACTCTAATTTGTTTGACATTTTTTTTCTGAAATAATTTGTTTAAGATTGACCCAAGACGAAATAGTCTTTTTGGGTCCAGCAATAATGCCAAAACCAATAATAGCTCAAATTCATTATAAGTCAATTTAATTTTTTTAGAACCAATCAGCAACAGTGCAGAATAAGACACAAACAGTAGCTATAATAGTGAGCAAAAACATATTAAGCCCAATAGGCTTTCGACTCATTTTATGGGCTTTTAGGGGTCTTTATATGGAGTTTTGCTATATATATATATATAAACTTTATTTCTAACTTATATATAAACTAATTTTAATTTATAAAAAAATTATTTTATTTTATCTTTCTATGTTATTTTTCTATAAGTATTTTGCAGAAATTTATTCAAATAGAGTTTATTCTTATTTTATCTTTTTCTTCAAACTCCACTCATTGTCAGTCCCAATTCACCACCTCAACCCCTTCTTCTCTTTTATTTCACCAATTTTCCACCTATGATTTTATCACACTTCTCCCACTCTAATTTTCTACTCATGAAACCTTTTTTTTTTCTTCTAAAACTACCTCATCAAATTAAAACCATAGAATCACACAACACAAATGACAAAACTAACCAACCCACTCAATGATTAACAAGTCAATATCAGTGAAAAGAAAGACAAATCCAATTAGAAGTTACATGTGGCCTATCTTAGTGAGGCGCAAAAAAAAAAAAAAAAACAAGAAAGCTGGAGTGTAAGGGGATTTGATGGTAATTTGGACATTCATTTTCTTACTATGTCATATATGTGACACATTAAGTGACTTTAGAGATGGTTAATTTTTGTCACAGGACTTGACAAATTATTTTTAGTGAGGTGTTTCTTCATAGTTATATTTTTATTTATTTATAAAATTTGAACTCAAAATTGTGTTTAAAAAACTTGAACTCGATTTCATTTAAATCAATGCAATGTTGATTATTAATTTGGAAATTTAATGATATTTTTCACACTTACATAGACCAAGAAAAAATAATAAATAAATGAAAAATAGAAATTTTATAAAATTAATCTTATCACTATTTTTTTTAACGTAAAATGATGCAGTACAATAATTACTTTCTAAATAATATAACAAGAATATAAATAAAAAATTATAATTAATATTACATTGAAAAGTTAATAATGAATTTATTTTGATAATTATTTTTTCTTCAAATGCAATACTAATTGTGAAACGGAAGAAGTATATAAGTAAAAATGCTTAAATTTTTTAATTAAAAAATACATAAATTTCAATTAATTTAATATTATTTAATACACTTAAATAAAAAATACTCCTAAAGTAATAAGTATAAACACTATCTATTATAGATGTGGTTAAGGATATTTTAGCAAATATAATATATATTTAATATAAAATTATAAAAATTAAATATATTTAATTATTTTTTAAAGTTATATGAAATCAGTTTTTTTTATTTATATATAATTTCAGATAGAGTATTAATTAACTTGAAACTCTAAAAAAAATTCTTTAAATAACCATTTGAATATTTAAAATAATGATAATAATATGATTTAGATATTACATGAAAACTGATGGTATAGATCATTGAGGTTACCTTAAATTTTGAAGTATTGTTTGATGCCACACGAGGTTTTTCAAAAATCAAAGAGGAAACTCTATTTTAGTCCGAGAATTTTGGGAGACTATGTCATAATAATATTTAAAGTTAAAAAAACACCAAATAAATTCTTGAATTTTAAATATTAGTCATTTTAAATATTCTTGAAATGTACAACTTATAATCATTATAATCTCTATTTTTTAAATAATTTATTTTTATTATATTCTTGGCTAAAAACCTATTTTGGTCCCTTATAATAATTGTTTGTTTCAATTTAGTCTCACTTTTATTTTTGGTCTCAATTTGGTCTCTCATAAGTTAATTGGTTTCAATTTGGGACTTCCGTCCAAATTATTTAAACGGAGTTAACTATTGGCCACGTGGATGCCACATAGATGCATACGTGGATACCACGTGGATGCCAAATTTTGTGAAAATACCTGGAATCAGAACGGGCCGTTCTGGTTGTAGAACGGGCCGTTCTGATATTCTTTATTAATTTTATTAAAAAATATAATAATTTTGAAAAATATTTTTTTATGGTAAAAAATTTAAAATTATTTATTTTTATAAAATACAATTGTCTTATAAATAGAGTAATAACTTTTTCTTTTTCTCTTTCTATCTTAAGAAATATTTAAGTGTCACTTTATAATTTTTTTGCAACTTATTTAAAATTAGAGGAATAAAATGATAAAAATTAATAGGATAAATATAATAAAATTATTAATTTATTTTCTTTTAGTGTCCTCTAAATTTTTACATTTATTTAAAACAAAAATATTTTATATGTTAATTTGAATTAATTTAACGAAGTATCATATGATTTTTAATTTTAAAAAACATTTTATAATTTGATCTATACATGAAAAACATTTTAATTTAACAATTAAATTCTTAAAAATTTGATATAGAACATTAATTATTAAATAGAATAAATCTATCAAGACTTACTCTTGAAGTAAGTAAATTTTTTCTTCATTATAAATGAAGATAATTTTACCACAAAATAAAAAACAATTAAACAACAAAATAAAATATAAAAAATATTAATATATTTATTATATTATATATAACAATAAAATTAAAATATAATTAATAATATATATTTTATAAAATTATTAATATTTTATATATAAAAAAAGAATGAAAAAAATTTTAGTGGGGGCAAGTGCCCCACTATGATTAACTTAGATCTGTCCCTGCATATGGTTGTGATGGAATGTTAGTCTTGTGTATCTTCTTCCTTTACTTCAAGTTCTACCTCTTCAAGAACAGGTTGTTGTTGTTGGGTACATCCGTACATCGTTAATGACTTCAAGAAAAAATACTATGTCATTTCATCCTTTACTGTATATAGTATCAATTTGGTAGTAAGTGGTTCACTCCAGTTCCAAATGAAATAAAATCTGCTACCATTGTCTTTAGTGATACATTGCATTGTCCTTAATAATACACTGTATAGCCTAACTGTTTAGCAATTGAAGTTATCAATTTTCATTGACAATATTACCAAATTCAGTGTTTGAAATGCTTTGTACCTTGGGTCTTTTTCCTTCCATGATTCACAACCGTGAATTATAATCATTGATCGTTTATGCTTAGCAGTCTGGAACCAGAACGGCCCGTTTTGGTTGCACTTTTAGTGTGTAAATTTTGCACCTGGAACGGGCCGTTCCGGATACAAAATTAACACACCAAAAGTGTAACCAGAACGCCCCGTTCTGGTTCCAGGTGTTTTCAAAAAAATTGGCATCCACGTGGCATCTACCTATGCATCTATGTGGCATCCACGTGGCCTCACAATTAACTTCGTTTAAATAATTTGGGCGGAAGTCCCAAATTGAAACTAATTAATTTATTAGGGACCAAATTGAGACCAATTAATTTATTAGGGACCAAATTGAGACAAAAAATAAAAGTGGGACTAAATTAAAACAAACAATTATTATAAGGGACCAAAATAGGTTTTTAGCCTATATTCTTTAGTGGAGTTGATTAATGAGAAAGAATAAAATAATGTAACAAATTTCAATTTAAGAAATTTATTTAATATTTTTTCTAATATTATGAAATATTATAACATTGTCTCACAAATTCAGTGACTAAAATAAAAGTATACTCAAAATAAAAATTTGTATATAGAATTCAAAAGATTTGTAATTAGTTTTAACATACTTATCTAAGAGTGTATACAATACGTATTAAGATAGAATAGGTGGAGAACAACACAAAACAAAGTTTCAATCTACTAAAAACTTTTCACTATATATATATTATTTGATCAACAATAGATAAACTAAATAAAATAATGTTAATGAGATGATGCATGATAACAATATTAATAATAATAATAATAATAATGACTATATTAACAATAATAATAATATTAACAATGAAAACAACAATCATGATAAACAACCTTAATTAATGATGATCAATGACTATAATTATAAAACTTAATAATATTCTATTAAAGAATGACAATGTTGATAAAATATTTGGTGATGTTACGATAATAACAATAATAATGATGAATGTTTTTATCTTTTAAATAAAAAATTATCTCATGATATATTAAATAACAAAAAGTAAAACTTTTGTTTTTTTTCTTCTTTTTAATCTCATGTATCATGTACAAAAGTAGTTTTATAAATCATATATACAACATTATATTTGTTAGCATGATTTTTAGCAAATCTAAGGTACCTGCATAGGGCTAAAATTAGGGGTGGGCAAAAAAAACTGAAATGAACTGAACTGGTGGTGAACTGAACTGTACTGTACTATAAAAAACTGAACTGTTTGTAAAAAAACTGAACTGAACTGTTTAAAAAAAAAACTGAACTGAACTGAACTGTTGGATAGTTAACTGTATTGAACTATAAAACTGAACTGAATTATAAAAATTGAACTATTTTTATAAAAGGATAAAAATTAAATGTGTCTAACATGTTATGTCTTAATGGATTAACTCGATAGTTTAATAACCAAAAATTTAAAAAAAAAAGTGATCCAAAAAAAATTGTATCAATTTTGTCGAATCTAACGGATCAATTGAGCTATGTTGGACTACTTATTTTTAGGCTTAAAATTCAATGAGTTTGTTTGACTTAATTATATATATATATATATATATATATATATATATATATATATTGAAAAATTTAAATAAAATGGAAAATAAAGTAATATTGGCAAATGTGTCTTATTTTGATAGATCAATGAGTCAAAATTGTTCAATTCAAAATATCATAACTGTTCAGTGCAGTTTAAACTGCAGTTCAGTTCAAGTTTTTATAGTATAGTTCAGTTCAGTTCAATGATACAAAAAAATAGTTCAGTTCAGTTAGTCTGAACTAATATTTAGTTTAGTTCAGTTCATAAGAACTATTTTTAAGTCCAGTATAGTTTTTATAAGTTCAGTTCAGTTCAGTTCAGTTCATTTTGCCCACCCTAGCTAAAATGTGGTCATCGATTCTCATGAGATATTATGCATTCTCAACAAAAGCATGCGTACACCTTTTGTCAGGAAAGTATCCTTCTGCTAATCCAGCAAGTAGCAGGTCCAATACAACCTGTCAATTGCATTTGAATTCTTATACTTCGTGGCCTCTTTTGTGCCTATCAAATTCAGAATTCAGACAAAAGATTCTGGAGGAGAATCGTTACAACATCAGATTTTAAGTGACGATCAAACTAAGTTTTTAATTTTTAATTTATTTTTTATCTATATATTAATTAATTCATAAAAAAAGTTTGACCTCGAAGATTTTTTTATGAATCATTACATAGTCAAATGTTTTTATAATAATACAACTAAAATTCAAAAAGTAATTTATCAACACATGATTGATTACTATTAATGCATTATTATACGTAAATCATTTTTTTCTCTTTAGAAACTACGTGATATATAAATTTAATAAGAAATGATGTTACAATTAATGTTATACATATATATATATATGGGAGGTTATAATTACACTGGTGTGACTTTTTCTAAGTATTACATTGTTCAATAACTTCATATTAAATGTGAATTTTGTAAATCTAACTGTTAGATTGAAAATTTATATCTCTTGATCATATATACAAAATTGACTTCATTCTTATAAAAAAAAATTGACGTAATATATTTATTTTAAAATATACTAAAATATGAACACTTTGATTACTTTTAAGTTGTTGTTCAATTTTAACAAAATTTGATATACACATATAAAGTGATATAAACTTTCAATCTAACGGTTGGATTTACAAAATTCACAATTAATATAAAATTATTGAGTGGTGTAATACTTAGTAAAAGTTACACATGTATTATTATAACCCTCCTATATATATATATATGTGTGTGTGTGTGTGTGAGTGTGTGTGTGTGGAGGGGGATGGATAAAAAAGACGTATAACTACTTTATCTCAACATTAGTTGATGAATTAAATAACAAAATACAATAAATTTGTAACATAATAATAAATTAAAATGATGATAATATTATAAGAGAAATATTTTTTGTAAAATAAAATGGGGAAAGGTAATTTAAGAGGTTGTGGGTTAGACTATGGTCCAAACTAAAGGCTAATTAAAAAGAAAAAAGAAGGAAAAGATTTGGTTACTATAGGTTTTTGAAAATCTAAAGTGTTCACATGAGAAAACTAAGAGGAGATCACCAGAGGAGGCACAAATTAGCGACTAGAGCTATAAAAAGTCCATTGTTTCAATAAGATTGTCACTCCAGGTAAAAGATAGTGAGATTGTCAAAGTCATGGACACATATATAAGAGATAAGGGTAGAGAGACGATTCCCAAGCCTTTTAGGTTGATGAATTTAAGCTATGTAAAGACATATGAATGAGCTAATGATTAACTCCTATTTTACTCTATGAATTCATTTTTTGATTCATGTTGTATTGATATATTGATGTTGAATTGAAGTGATGATGGCTTAGGGTAATGTGTGCATAAATTAAAGCCTTCGATTTGGTTGAATGTTTTGTATGATTTGATGATAATGAATGGATGTATGAGTGGCAAACAAGTATTTGTCTGATTAAATTGAGAATTAAAGTAAAAGAATGTGTAGTGTGACACCCTCTATCCTGCATGTCATAACACATAATACAATAAAATTGAATAACCTCAATATAATAAATAAATTCAAAGTTCACACAGGTAGAGAGAATCACATTTTAACATAAACTAGACTTAGCAAAAATAATAATTATAACAAAAATAAAAATTAAGCTACTCAAAGTAAATAATAAGAATCAAATCCAAGCTAACTAGTCCTAACTAATTTCTTGGTGCCATGTTTCTTATCAGTGCAAAACCCAATATTAAGGACTAAGTCTCATCACTAATATCCTCAGCACCATGTTTATGATTACATGTAAAAATCACAAGAAGACAATACAAAAGGAAAGAGAGTGAGAAACATCTCACTCTGGATTGTATAGGAATGCAAACCGACTAGCCAAACACAAACTACACATACAACATGATATGACATACACAATTACATAGCATCATATTTAACTTATTCATATCATAGTAAGCAACGATAAATAAGATTATAATCCATATGTAATGGACACAGACCACATGATATCATACATGTGGCGTCAATAAAAATATCACAAATCACACTTGTGCATGGTTGTTAGCATCACATTAGAGTAGTCTAGGAGTACATGTCGAGTCACACCTATACGCATTCTCACTAAAAGGACATATTACTAGGGACTAATCAGGATAACTAAGCCACATAAGATACGTTCCATGCTCATGAGGGCAATACCGAGACTTTCAAATTGAGCTATTACCAAGGTTGACTCCCAAGCTTTTGCACAAGAGACCTTACCTGACAATGTTTACCATATTGTACCCTTAAAAAACACTTTTATGCACATGATGTATATTAAATAGGCTCTATGCATAACATTTCATATGATATCATTAATTCATTGTCAACTGATTCCATATCATAAAATTATCAACTATTCTCAATATAACAATTAAAAATTCACCTATATCAATTAAATATTAGTAATCAATGACATAAAAGATTACATCACTACAACTCATACATAGCACCTTAGCTAGAGTTATATATATGCTATTAAGTTGATCTTAATTTTATTAGAAAGCTTAAACAATTATCTTCAACTTCTATGTTGATCTCAATATCTAAATATGTCATCTACTATTTTAAATAAATACAATACCGCCACATTTCACCCTAAATCTGATAGTCTGACCTTTGGTCACTAATTTGAAAGGCTTACAATGTATGCATGTTACATTTCACACACAAAATATGAGTTTTAACTCACACAACTTGGTCATTCCTTAATATTTTTATGTGATTCTTGACTTTAAATTGTTGCCCCAAATTGGTACTTTCTAACCTAACAATTGGAACTCAATTTCATCAATCACATATAAGGAAATTGCATAAATACCAAAGTATATCCGTATTAGAATTTTTAGAACAAGGCGCAACTTATACCCAAAATTTTTTCTCTTAATCCAATCGATAAGAACACTCCATAGGTCATGTTACACTTCTAAAAGACACAATTTACACATACAACTACTATCCTTTCACTATCATCCCAACAAGTTTACTTAGGGTTTCCCACGAAAACCCACAAGAACCACAAATCATACAATTTTTCATCTAAAACATGAAATTAATCATTCATTCAAACAATCTATGCAATTAATTATGAGTGAGAAGAATAGAGAATAGAACAGAAATATTAGGGGAAACTCATCATACATAGGCACACAACATACATAGGATTAGGGTCAATCTCACTATCCGAAATACAAACCCACACTTAGAGAGAAGTTTCTTACTCCCCCTTACCTAGATAAGCTCTAGATGACAGGTGCATGGCTCTAGAGTGATTTCCTTCCTACTCTTGTTCGCCGAGCTTTGAAGCACGTACGTGAAAATATAAAGGCATAAATTAAAAAGGGTTTGATCATAAAACTCCTCTTTTAAAAATCCTAACCTCCTTTTAACCCTCTAGTTAAACATATTAACCCCAATTATCTTGAAGATCCCTTCCCTTTTTAATAAAATATTATATTATTCTTTAATAAAATATCATATAATATATTCTAAAATATATTACATAATTAAAACAAATATTAAACAACCCTAATTAATAAACACTTAATTAAAATTTTTTTACATGTATGTATATATTGGGGGTTAGAGTTTATATATTATTTGAAAGTTTTTGTGTAGTTTGTTTAATTTGAAATTTTTTATATGAACGTATGTTAATATTTAGGTGATTTCTCTCTATGTCATTAACAAAATAGAGTTTATTTTGGGTTAGAAACTAGACATTTGACATTATTGTTTAGACTCATGAATTACATAAAAATGTTAAGAAACAACTAGATCATACGAGTCACAAGAAGAATTTCACATTTTGTGCATGAAATGAAATATTTGAAATTCGCAAGCATTTCAGGGACCCTTATATGACTGAATTTGGTTTTGTAATATTTATAAGAATTATAGGCTTGGATGTTAGCTTTCCAATTACGCTAAATCACCCCAAAAACGATGTCTATAACTCAAGTTATGATCAAATTAGTAAGTAAAAGTCAAGTTGTCAGAGTTAGACTTAAATACTGTAGTTTTGTAATTTTTAAAAATAATAGATGGTAAAATCAACTCTTTAAGGTCAACATATAAGTTGCAGATAATTATCTTAACTTTTTAATAAAATTAATATCAACTTGATATCATAGGTATAACTCTAGATATTGTGTTTAGATCACACAATGTCATAAAAATTGAAGATAAGAAGAGATAATTTGCGAGTTGTATTATCTTTAAATGCTTGTGAATCTTGTGAAAGCCCTTCTTTATATAGCAATATGAATTTTGTGCATTTCTTATGAGCATGAGATGATATATGTGAATTGTATGTATGATTGACTATGTATTAAGTATAATGATTATGAATCTTAGTACTTATAAATTTTGTGAAAATCCTTATTTATTAAGCAATATGAATTTTGCATGTTTCTTATGAGCATGAGATACTGTGGTCTATGAGTTAGTTGTATGTAGGATTGATTATGTATTAGGATATTATTAAATTGATGTGATGAAGTTATTGGGATGTGATGATGTATGTTGTGATGAAGATAAATTGTTGGGATGTAATGATGTATATTAAGATGAATACTATAATGAGATGAGATGAATAAGTCTAGTAGTGCAGACTATAACACTCGAGGAAATGAGTTATGCATATTGTATTTGTTGTAATGTGTGTATTGAGTCAATGCATTCATACTTTATTTGTAGGATAGTGTGAGTCTATGTAGGTGAGATATGAATATTATATGACTAGCGTAACATTTAAACAAGACCCTGATAGTCATCCTTTAGTTGAGGTGATTCGGGAATTAATAAAGTTAGGGAGAAGGTTTGTGAAATATTTTACAAAATATCAAAAATAAAAGTGATTTATCATTATTTTTATAAGATTTTTGTTATTAAATTATTTGGGATAGAAAGATGTCACAAAAGTAATATTTGTCAATATAAAAGTCAAAGTTAAAAATTGTTTATACCATAAAAATAGAATGACTTGAAAAGCTAGTCAAAAATTGTTTTTTTTTTTAAACAATGTTATATACCAAACCTTGAAATATACTTGAAAAGCATTATTCTTATTGTATCCCAACCAACCAAGTATTTATAACCATTTTATTTCATATATTCTTGTTGGAAATGAAAATAGATCACATCTTAAACAAGAGTTTATGCTCGACCCTATTTAAAATCAAGTCTCACCTAATCTATTTAATAAAAATATCACGTTTAGACTTTTAACAAGACTTATTTATTTAAACAGACCACATGTAAACTTAAAAAAAGTCGTTGAACATAATAAAGCGACATATTTATTTACATAATATAATAAAAATAACAATATACATGTTATATTATTAATAATATAATTAAATAAATAAATAAATTTATAATATAAAAATTAAATTATTAATATTTTTGACATTTTTATTAAATTAAACATTTTACATTCTCTCGTCATATGAAATCAAAAAATAAAAAATCTAGAAGTCACATTTTCACATATTTTTTTTTTATCTTCATGATTATTTATTTATAATATTCTAAATGAGATATAAAAAATATATATTTAATGTTTAACCTAATTTAATCTATTCTCATCTGATTCCAATTATCATTTCATAATTTATAAAATAATCTGGTCAAAATTACTGAAATAGATTTGAACTTTTTTAACAACTTTTTATACGCATAATTAATTAGTAACCATAAACTCTATAAATATACTTCACGTTGCAAGAAATCTTATTTTATTTTCATGTAGCAAACATAGTGGATAAAAAAAAAGATGTTATTTCTTCTCAATATACATTTTCCTTTTGAAGAAAATTCATTGAAATGTACGATTTTCAGTTGTACCTTAGGGCTAAAGTTAATTAAAGATGTACGGTAAGTGGCGGGCAAAGAAGAAAAAGGAGCAGAAGGGCCGAGATCAGTGCTCTCATATTCATGACGCATCTGATAGACAAATAGTGCCATGGCAACAAAAAACATCAATTTTCAGTCTAATCATGTATACACAAAAGATCAAAATGGGTGTGTGAAGTGTGGGGGATGTTATTGTTGGGGTTAAGTATCTTCCCCTTCACTGTCTAACAAAATGGAAAAAGAGATTTGTGGGGTTCAGTATCTTTAGACCAGTTTAGTAGCTAAGTGCCAAGGGAAAATATTCTGAGAGGACAATATGCAGCATCACCATGTTTTAGTGAAAACAGAAGAATTGAAAACGACAAGCTTAGCCTTGTCTGTTTATTTGGGCAAGATAAGAAAATGTACATATATAATCGGTTTGTGTGTCTGAAACTGTCTAATCATTTTAAGAGCTTATGTCTAGTTTGTGTACTAAATAGAAAAAAAATATGATGATCCAGAGACTTCTCAAAAACAAGAAAATGATCTGATATATTTTATAGACTTATAGCAGTATATAGCACAAACCAATAATAAGTTAATTACTAGCCTTTATATACTCTTCACGTATAACAATTTTATGCATGATGGTTCTGGACGCTATATATAGCTTACCGGCTTCATGTCTCTAGTTTAATAACAATTTTCACAGGTAGTGATAAAGCTACTAGAATTTAGTTCTAGTTTTAATTACTATATGATCATGAATAGCTGGGCATAGAATTGGGACTGATAATGCAAAACACTTTCACATTCCACTCTCACAAAGTTTGACAATTAACTGTATTGTCATTTAAGATTCCATTAGATATGAGGGAGGGTGATTTTGTTGCGGGAAAAATGTCAAGAATTTAGTTAGTTATAAGTTAAAATTATTTTTTATACTAAAAATAAAAAGTATTTTTTAATATAAAGATTTTAACAAATAGATTCTAAACTTGTATTCAAATAGACTTAGTGTGTATTTGAATTTTCATGCACACACATCAATCAAAGAAATAACTATTAGCTATTTTTATTACATTTTGACATGAAATTGATAAAATCATGGATCACTTATGAGAATCTTAACAAGCACAAAGTCATCCACAACTTGTAGTGTATGAGGGATGTTTGATGCTATATTACGAACTTAACTAAGTATTTTTTGAGAACTTCTAGTTACTATCCTTTTAAATAAATTCTTTTTAGCTGATTAAAAAAGGGAGGGAGTGGGGTGAGTAGAGTAAGAAGAGCCATTGCAATATATATCTCTGTAACTTTCTGCACTTACTATAAAGAGAATTAATCATAGATGTATATGGGGAATCTTTAAATTAGATAAGCTATCATTATATCTGTGTGCACGTTTCTCTGTCACCTAACAGCAAACAGGGTCTCTCATCATTTAAGATTTGCTAAAGACCTCTGTTAATGTGAGACAACTAATGGTCTAGTTTTGCTTTAATTTTTTTTTATAAGCAAAATTTTATTAAAAAAAATAGAGTACGAGAAGTATCCGAATAGAAAGATCTGAGAGTCATAACAAATAAAAAGAAACAAATTATAGAATTAATACACTAATGAAAAAACAATGAGCACTATATTTTTTTTTTCTTAATTGAAGTTTAAATTTTACTCACCCTTAAGTTGAAAGGAATACCCTAAAAACAATTGTTACCGTAGTAGCTTTGTTTTAATTAATGAGAATAATAAGCTAATTTTTAACGGATATTCAAAAATAAATTTTGAATTATAATGGGTTAGCCTTCACATATTGTTTGGTTGCCTAATCTAAGCCATTTTTAGGCAAGTCTTTAATACTTAGGTTTTACTTTCAAGTCTTTGTCCTCGTGTGTGGTTTAGTTTTTTATTATTAATTTTTCGGGAGTATTCGTTAATGATGATACTTATTATTCATTTTTATAATAAATTTAGCTTACTCGGCACGCATATAAATGTTATTATCAGATATCCATCCAAAGTTAAATTACCATAAAGTTTAGATGAAATTAATAGGTAATGACAGACACTAATAATTTTCTAAGATGATTGCTTTTAAATGATTTGATCTGTGAGAACGACGCAAAAATTATAACTCTCAACAAGGTATCAAAAGATTACAAGACAATAATAATGATCATTATTTAACATAAAATTTCTACAAAAAACAAAAAAAAAAAATCATGTTGCGATTTCCATGCATATCATACAATATATTTAACATATTATTTTTATGAAGTATATGTCAAAACTCAAAACTTTGATTCATCCTCAATTCACAATATATGCTCAAATTTCGCCAGCAAAAATTCAGGGTAAAGAAAACAGAAGAAGATAGACGAAACTTTATGGATTGGACTTTGATTTGAAAGATGAACAACTTAGAGAAGGGTGAAAGCACCAATAAGCTCACAGTTATGTGCATTTCCCGCAATAAGGAAAGAAAGGTTAACTTTAAGGCCTGAAAAAGGGTGAAGAAAGATTAGTGTGTAATGCGTAAAGTAGTGAAACAGTGTGGCGGCAACGAGCTATACACTTTGAAATAAAGAGTAGTGACAATTAACAGTAAATTAAGAATCAGCGGCACGAATCAATTTGCTGTCAACTCTGATCCTTTATGATGCATAATAACCATACTGATCATGATGAGACTTCAATGAGACTAACATGAGTAGTTTATGCAACAATTGAAGGAAGAACTTGATCTGAACAGGTTTTTTTTTAACCAAAGTATTACCCCCATTTCATAACAAGTACAGCATTAGAAGGAAAAAAAAAAACCTTTAAAATAAGTTGTTTTTTTTTTAACAAAAAATTTCAATAATAAAAGAGGATAAAAATATAAGGGGTACCTTCCCTTATAAGTCTATGATTGAGATAAGTTACCATAATTCTATCATCTTTGACAAAAGTTAACTTACAGATTGAGATAAATATGTAATTGAAATAAGTGTTTTAATAACATTTCGATACATCATTTCAAACAAAAAAAAAAAAACTTATAAGATTAATTTTTAAAATCATCATTTTTTTTATCTATTTATTATTATTTTTAATATATGTAAAATAATTTTGTTGGACAACAGTTATTATAGAGTAGAAGAAATATAGTAAGAATCGTTAAAAAATTGTAATTGATTTATGTTGAAAATTATAAATACACATAAGATAAATATTTTTTTAATATAATTTATTTCATATTTAATATTAAGATTTAAATTCTATTAATTAAAAGACATTACTGTTCGATCACTAATACTTATACCAACATATATATACTTGATGTGAACAGCTACAAACTAGAGAGGAAACTCACGTTTAAGTTTTTTCACTCAAAGGCAATTGTTAGCAAGAAATTATTACCTCGTTTGGAATTATATGTGGTGACAGTCAATATTTCTGTGTACTCACAATTTATAATTTATAAAAAATAATTAATATGTAATATAGAGCAAGGCTAACTCTGAAAGAGGCAAAATAATAAATAGGATTCTCATAAAAAGAAAATTGTATATAATACGTTTTTTAGGTTATACAAATATTATAGTTTTAATAACTCAAAACACATGCAACGTGTATTATGTTGTTAATAAAAAGAAAGATTTTTTTCCCACAGTAACTAATAACATTGGAACCAAAAACATTGGAGCTAGCCTTAGTTATGCATTGTTGTTTGCTAGCTGTTCCCTAGAGATTGGAAAGATAAGTTAGTCTTGCGTATATATGACGATGGTTGGCTCACAATGTAGAGAAATATTATGTCTCATTACGCAAAATCTTGAATTAACAATCATTACTTATTTAGGTAATTAATGAGCCGTTGACTGAAAAACAAGAAAACATGCTACTCGATTGTTTAAGAGTGATTAGCTGTATTAGATTTACTTTTCTCACTGAACCCTTAACCAACTCTATATACTAGAGGAAAGTTCACCAAACCCATCAAGTGTTGAAATGACCAAGCTAGGATTAGAACCTAACGAAGAAGATCATTACTTTTTGCAGAAGTATTACCTTATCTTAACCATTGTCGACTACCAAAGTTGGCACTTTTTTAACTGATCCTTCAATCTAGGCAAAAGAAAATCATATATGCATTAGTTGAAAACGTACAGAGAGGAAAATACAGACTTAGTAATGATGAACATGTTAGATTTTACCTCCAAACTCTTTTTAATTTGATTTCTATACTTTGTTTGTACACACAGTCCCCATTTTCAGCAAGTACTAAGTAGAAGCATACTTCAAAAGACATTCCGGGTTATTATTGTATATATATTATTTTTTAAGAATATTTTATAGTAATTATTTTTTCTTTATTTTTCTCTATCACATGAATTGTCTTTATTATTGTTTTGGAGAACTATTATATTTCAACTCACATGGTTAAACTAAAATTAATTTAATTATATGACTTGACATAAAACTAACTCAAATACATGAGTTATATGTTGGAATATTCTGAATGATTTGTCTCAATTCTCTAAATGTCAATATATATATTTGTTAGATACAACTTCTTCAAGACGAAATTTAATATAGTATTAGAGCTTATAATCCATCTTCGTGGTTCGTCTATTTTGATGGCATCACCTAGTTCAACAAATATTTATGGTGGAGGAGGTCCTAAGGCCAAATAGTTTTAATAAATAATCTAAACATGATATCAGAACCTAGAGTTCATCTTCTTTATTTGTCTATTTTGATAGACATCTCCTAGTTAGAAAAGTGGGTATTGGAAAGTCCTACATCACATGCCTCAATTCTTTGGATGCATCTTATATATCTTATGGACAATAACACTTAACACCAATTGATTTTAAGATGAAATCTAACAATAACAAACTTTTACCTTTATCATCCCTTATACAAGTTAACTTCATATCACAAGTGATTAGTAGAAGTCAAGTTCAAAATTAAGTAGCTTGTCTATTTGCTTTATGTTTATTTTTAATTTTTAATTTTTTACTTTTAAATTACATGTAAAAATATTATAAATAAATAAAGTGGCTGGATTTGATCCAATCTATAAGTCAATGGGCTAGGTCAGTAAAAGTCAAGTTCAGCTGATCCATTTTCCACACTTCGATAATTCTACAAGCGAGATACCTTTTTCCCTACTTACATATAGTGATTTTACTTATAAAAAAATTAGTAACTTGAGCAATGAAATACTTACATGTGATCTTCATCATCAACCCTTGTTGCTTGGGCACACCGTCGCCAAAGTTGAACTCATGAATCCTACTCTTTTATTTCAATTAGAATAATTATCATATATACTCTCTCTATATTCTTTTATAAGCAAAAGAAAATATTTTCTTCTCAAATATATACAAAATTTAATTACTTTTTTCTCATTTAATGATACTTTTTTTATAAAAAAAATATCATTCTTCATAACTCTTTAGATGTACCACTTTTTTGGACATTTAGAATAAAGGCAATTTAAAAAGAATATTATATAATTAGTAAAATTTAATACATTTAACTAATTTTGTTAATATATGTAAAAACAATTTTTTGTTTTTTGTTTACTTATAATAAAGTATAAAGGGAATACTTCTTTTTCATCTTTTTTATTTACCTCAATTTGTTATATGTTTTGTTGTATAAAAAATTATTTAAATACAATTTCTCTTATTCATATATGTGCCTCAATAGACAATAGGAAGATGTTTAAGTGCATCTAAGGAAGAAAAAAATAGTAAACAGTTGTATTACTACTAGGAAGTTTAAAAAAAAACTATTTTCTTTTGAAAATATAATTAAATTCGATCGAACAGTACTGAACCAAAAAATGAATAAAAGACGGTAATTGATAATTATTAAATAGTCAAAAATTTTATATATATATATATATATATATATATATATATATATATATATAATACCTCATGTTCCAGCAATTTTCTTTGTGTAGTCTAGTACTTCCATTTCTCTTTCACTTCATTTTCACAACATATGTCACTTGTCATAATGGATTTTTAATTATTAATATATTCATTTTTTTATATCTTCTTTCAAATTCACCCTTCTTGTATTGATACAAATAGTTTAAGATATGATACGAGCTTGTGTTTAATATAACATGAATTAAACATGATAATTAAAATTTTATTTTGATGAATATACTTATTCAAAGAGAATCTTTGATATTAGAAATGAAATTTTTTTAATAAATTTTTATTAATTTTCAATTCAGCAAATAAAGTTGTAGGTCAAATTAAATACCGTTTAATTTTTATTGACTAAGTGAATATAGTACTTGGTATAAAAAAATTTATCATGTCATTGACTCTTTATCCGATAATTCATTTCTTATCTATTATTTTAAGCATTAAAAAAAACACCCTTCTCCCATTTTATTTATATTCTTCTTTCCTTCTTTATCAAATATATTATTTTCTCTTTCGTTTATTTTTTTTTTCTTTCTTGTTTCCATCCCATACACTCGAAAATAAGAACATATGTCATTTTCCTAACATACTTTTCACTTTTTTTCTTTTCTCTTTCTATCTCTCACTAAGTGTTACACCAAGTGAGTATATATTTGAATACCAAATTTCTTTTTTCATAGAAGGTATCGTAAAGGCGGCATACCCTGAAACAACATATTCAAATTGTGAAGAGGTAATTAGATTATCCTACAAATTTAGAAAAATGATATATTTAGTTGCATAATTAACTAAGAAACTCACAAATGCCCCCTATAACAATCGACGAAAAAATAGTCGCACTTTTATGTTTTGTGACATTTTTTTTGTGTGGAATATATATATATATATATATATATATATATATATATATATATATATATATATATATATATATATATATATATAATTAGGTTTGAACTCAAATGTCAACGTAGGATGAACAGTCACATCTAAAATTGCATATATTGAAGATATTTCTTAGGAATCAATATCTAGCTACCTTTAAATTAATATTTCTCTTTCTCACATACAAACAACTGTTTTAATTTGCATCATTCTCTTTTCTTCATCTCATAAAGAAAAAAAGAATTCATATCAGCCCACGAAAATTCCCACCACAATCAGATTACGCTCATGGTGTTGGACCGTACTATCATACAATAATAAAGATAATACATTAAGTAGTCCATTAATATATAGGCTAATTACTTCTAAAAAAAATATAAATTATTTATCGAATCTGATATGTTAGTTTTTTTATATATATAATTATGTTATTGATGTAAAATATTTATTAATTTAATTAATAATTCATTTTATCAAAATATTTAACCCATCATTTTTAATAAAAGAAATTATCTTAAATATTTTGTTGTATCTATACAACTCAAACTCAGACGTTGCCTAAAGAAATCAAATTCAACACTACTCCCATCAACAACTTTTTTGTGTTGGTATTGAATAAGTTAGATGTGACCATATTCACCTGAGGGTATGCATGCAGTTAAAGTAGTTTCCTATAGAGAAGAGAGGTGGAGGGCCATTATTTAGAGGCATAATTTGGCTAAAAGGTGCCGACAAGATGCACGTTCGGTGTCATAAATCTTTGAGCTAGCCTTTATTGTAAGCAAAGTTGAAGAAGAGCACGAGTGGTAAGTGCATGCATGTAGAAGAGGATAAATGATTAGCCAAGAACCAGAAGGAAAGAAAAGCAAGTGTTAGCCCACACTTGCTGCATAATACATTATTAAGAAAGCAAACTTCCACCCAAAAAACAATTTTTAATATTTAGTACACAAGTCACCTTATTATTACTATCATCTATTTTCTAAATACTTGAGAAATTAAGATACAAATAATGTTGCCGTATGTAAAAATAGTTAAATTGAACAAAGCAAAACTCCCTACGAATTATTGTTGCAAAATAAAATCAAACAAAGCAAATTTAAGTATCTCATCAGCTTATTATTAGGAAAATGTTGTATCCTCCGAAAAAGAGACGAAATTTTGTCCAAAATATTAAAAAATTATTTTTTAATAAATTTATTATAAAATAATTATTTTATAATAAATTTATTAAAAAGTAATAATTTTTTAATATTTCGGACAAAATTTCAGTCTTACATTTCCAATGCTGTAACAATGCTCATATCATATGTAAGTAAGATTGGATTAACCTCTGAATCCAACTAACACGACACAAATCAAAAGTTTAATAATGAAGTGAATCGGTTAATAAGTTTGGTTTGATTTATATCGAATTTTAGGTTATATATATATATATATATATTTCAAAACCAGCAAACTGCATTTGATATATTTTTTTTATTTTGTATTTTTTTATATTCTTAATAAATATTTAATATCATAAGAATATTTCAAAAGTTAATTATCCATATATTACCTTTACACTAGTAATCAATCATATCTTTTAAATTATTTTATTTTATTTTTATTTTATTAAATAAGTAATTGATATGACACTATTAAGATATATGATTAATTGTCAGTGTAAAAAAATTTTATACGGGCAGTGTATAGGTGGTTAACTCATATTTCAAACCAATTCTCCAACATAAATTAATTTGATTTTTTCTCACGTTAATTTGAAATGAATTTGTTCAAAAATCCCAACCTAAATTACCCAAACCAAATGATTTAAATTGGAATAGAATAATATATACTTCCTTCAAATCAAATTCAACCAGATCAAAACCATCCATTTTGTACATGAATGCGGTTTTCATTTTTCTAAAAATAATTTTCCCAAAATGAAATTGTGGTCATGAATTAATATGCCGCAATTGACTTTATAAAAAAAAGAATGTCATAATTGGATACAACCAATTTCAAGACCTCGACTCCCTCCAGGCTAAGAGTAAAAGGATGTAACCCTTTCCCTTTCCCACAATGTTTACTTAATCACGCGTCTTTCACAAGTCGCTTTTACTGTGTTACGTCATGCGAGCTACATAAAATTGCTTTTTTAGCTGGACTTATCTTTTATATATATATATATATATATATATATATATATATATATATAAAAGAAGGTTCAAATTGAACTGATGTAATTTTATTAATTATTACATTATTTAATAATTATATATTAAATGTGAATTTTATTAATCTAATCGTTGAATTATAATTTTATATCACTTATTATGATTATATTAAATTTTGTTAAAATTAAATAACAATTTGAAAGTAATCAAACTATTCATATTTTAATATTATATATATATATATTACGACAATTTTGTTCTATAAGAATAAGATATTAAAATTTGAAGACTTAATCTATGCACTATAAAGTTTTAATTTAACAATTAGATCATTGAAATTTAATATAGAACATAAATCACTGAATAAAGTAAGTTTAAGTAGACTTAATCTTAAAGTAACCCTCCTTTTATATATATATATATATATATATATATATATATAAATAGAGAGAGACAGGAGTATCGTATTGACGAATCCTTCCTACATTTCATTCTTAATTGATAGATTAATTTGATGCTTTATTATATAAATTCAAATCAATATATAAAATAATTTTATAGTTATCCATCGATTTGAATTAATAAAACAAAGTATTAAATAAGTTTCAAATATTTTTATTTATAGATTTAATTTATACATTAAAAACTTTTAAATAGATTTGATCATTAAAATTTAATGTAGAAAGTAAATTATTGAATAGAGTAAGTCTACCAAAATTTACTCTTTGAGTAAACGGATCCTTCCTTATATATATATATATATATTCATTTACTCCAAGAGTAAGTCTACATAAATTTATTCCATTCAATAACTTATATATTACATTACATTTTAATGATCTAACTTAAATTAAAAGTTTTTAATGTATAGATCAAGTCTACAAAATTTTGAAAATTATTTGATATTTTGTTTTATTGATTTAAATTGACAGATAATCATAAAATTATTTTATCCATGAATTTGAATTAATAAAATGAGATATTAAATAGTTTTCAAATTTTTAAAAATTTTGCAAACTTGATCTATTCATTAAAAACTTTTAACTTAATGATTGAATAATTGAAATTTAATGTAGAATATGAGTTATTGAATAAAAAAAGTCTAAGTGTATACTTACTCTTAGAGTAAGTGAATCCCTCCTTATATATAAAAGGAGTAAGGGACTTTTGTGAGTGTATACTTGGACCCATCCCCATTAAACAAGTGTTTTCTCTTTTCATTGCAAGTATTTTTTTTTTCAAATCTCCATAGAATTTGGGTAGAATTGTCATCCTTTACTTTCCTCCATCATTCTCAACTTCTCACTCTACTCATTTAATTTTCACTAAAGGTGATAAAATGGACTGATCTGATTGGATCAACATGAACCTACTAATATGTATGACATGAATTAATGTTAAATTTTGAGCACAATTAATTAAATCTTAATCTTTTTTACTTGATCTAATCATGGTCTCATTCGGCTTAGTCACTAAAAGCTTGTATATAAGTCAAACTTTTTCACAAGGTTTGAGTCTCATTTTAGAAGCTCAAATTAAATATGGATCTTTTGGCTTAGTCTATCATCGATCATGACTTACATCAAGTACATGTCCAACATAACTCAAACCCAACCAATTAAAAATGTAGGACTTAAACTTCAATTTTGAGCACAAATTAAATTTATGCCTATTAATTAACTTGACTGGATCATGATCTAATTTTACCTTATAAAAAAGTTATTCACTAAACTTGGTTTGACTTTAGAATCCCAAATTGAATTTATGTTTGATGACACAAGTTATTATAGCCTATGACCGATTCAAATCTATGATTAACTCGGTCAAACTTAAACGATAAAATATAGGGTTTCGACATTAAATTTTAGATAAATAAAATTTGAACTTCTTTAAGTTGATCAATTATGGCTCAAATTGTCCTTAACTCATAAAAAAATAGTATAAATCTAATTTTCATTGAAATTGTAATATTTTAGAAGTTTAAATTGAATATCAACATTTTGACCTAATGCGCATCAAGCTTCTGATCGGTCCAACACGAACCTATTAATTAAAATGTAAGTCTTGATCTATGAATTTCAAAGCAGGTTTGACAATAAGATTTTAAAATTGGAATTAAAAAAAACTAACAACAACATAAAACATAATTTTAATTAGAGATGATAAAAAAAAATCGTATTTACAAATAAAATTTATTATAAATTTTAAATAGATAATTAAATGAATATCTATTTAATAATAGAGTAAGAATGGATAGAAAAATATCAATACCTATAGCTATCACACATTAAAAATATTAAAAATACTCTTAATTATATATGTCTCATAATTATTTTATTTTTAGTAGAAATATATGTTACAAAAAATTAAGTTTTTAAGTATAAGTATATGTTTTAAAATTATTTATATTCTATTTCTTATATTTTTTTTAATTTAAAATCTTACATATTTTTATTAAATATCCACACATACATATAAATATTCTCAAATATATAAAAAAAAATCGTAAATATCCATTAAATAGAACACGAGATAGGGAACTACTACTGGTCTCCACCCTATCCTATTATCATCATTAGTTTTAATTATGAAACATTTAAATATAAAAATGACTACAATAATGCAACCTAAAATATGTATAGTTAACTTTTAATATTTTGTAAATAATTTATATATGACTAGTGTAAAAAAAAAAAATTAAGTCTCTGTGCATTTTTAGCAAATAAACAAATAAAAAATAAAATTAATTAAGATTGAAAATTTTTGTGTGACTAATAATCGGAAAAAAATTTAATTATAAAAAATAAAATAAGATATAATATAAAAATTATAAAAGTAAAATAATTTAAAAATTATGGACATCAAAAAGAGATATCTCCTTTAATAATAATATAAATTATATAAGGATATATTAATTAACTCATTAAAAAAAGAAATATAAGGATATATTATTAATAGTTTGGCTAAAATTTGCTGTATTATGGGTGAGATTTGTCATATATTTGAATAACGAAAAATAGGGAAGGGAAGGGGAAGAAAATGGGATGAGGTGAAAAGGAGAAGGGGCAAATTATCACAGTAATTTATGTATATTGATGAAGGTACGTTGAAAAATGTTTTACAAATTTGTTGATTCTCAAATGGACAAAATATATATGGCGATCATGATAATTATCATTAGCCTACAAGCACTCACTACAGGTCTTATGACACCAAATTAAATAATGCTTATCAAAATGGGGGAAAATGTCAATCCACAGAGTCACCAAATTGACAAAGTCACTGCACAGTTTTCTTTACCTCGATCTTTTTTTTTTTTTTTTCTTTATTTTATTTTTAAAATTAAATAATAAATATTCATGACACTGTAATTTTTTATTTTTTTAATTCATTTAAAAATGATATATATGGTAAAAAGATATTTATAATTACTATTGCTTCAATATTATATTTATCATAATTTTTATTATAAAAAAATTATACTATCAATACATAATAATTAAACTATTAATTAAAATGCATGCAAAATTATTTTCTATCCCATATATAATGTAATCAATAGAGAAAAAAATAATGTTATATGTTAGTAATAATTTATCGATACATTAGTTTTCATTGAAACCATAAAATTTATTTAACAGAAATTAAGCTATTTATTATATTAATAACGCAGAGAATATATTGTGAATAAAAATTCTTGATAGCAATACGGTTTTTTTAAAAACTCAAACATATGCATAGCATAAAAGTATCATTCTTAAAACGATATTATAGTGTGCACAAAATATAAATTTAACATTAAAAGTAAGATATTTAGTTATTCTTAAAATAATTAATATGCTTTAATATAATTTAATATATAAATGTGAAATAATTTGGGTGAGCATCTAAGACTATATAGGATAAAGTCATGAAGGAAAAGAAAAAATAATTCAACTGAACTTTTAAATACGGAATTTGTTCTTGACGATCATGTTTGCATAGTTAGATAGATAAGTAGCATATTGGTATCTGAGTAAACCTATTTAAGGGTATCTCCAATGGAAGCAATTCATTTGAGTTGCTTCATGCATTGAAAAATGAAAAAAATGGTCTCCAGTGTGTCATATCAGTATTAAGTTACTCAAACACAAATTTACTTCAATGATAACAAATTTTAAGAAATTCAAATTTTAGAAAATTTTTTCTAATCATTTATAAACTAAATTTAAATTTTTATTAAAAAGGATAATTGCACTACAATGAAAGAAAATAAATTACGAGAAAAAATACACAATAAGTAGATATTAAAAATAAAATAAAGTAATAGTAAATACATAAACATTATACAAAATTAATTTTCATCATTATTATTTTTGAAACGTTCCCAAATATGTTCAATAAGGAACGGTTGCTTCTGGAAGCAACTCTCTCTCTTCTTCAAACAATTCATGTTGCCACGTTAGAATTCTCCAATAATAAAAAATCAGGACTTGAGTTGTTTCATAGGACAAACAACTTCCATTGAAATTGTTCTAATACATTTATTTAAGCTAATATAAGAAGGATTGGTATTTGATTAACATATTTAATGCATAAATTGAAGCTAGTATATATATATATATAACCAGCCGAAATTAGGAAAATTTAAAATTACTTCTATAGGATGGCCTGAAGTAACAGTATAGAATATTGGATCGTACGTCGTGGTTAAAGTATTTTGAAATGATGATTGAGATTATTTGGTCAATGGTAATAATTGATAAACTAGAAATTACGTTTGTTATATGATTACCATAATTAGTTAACAATAATGATTAATAGGTGAAATTATGTATGCCGGCAGAATGACTTTATTTTATTTTGATAATCTGGCAGAATAAATTTGATCAACATATATAGCTATATTCATGTTTTATTTATTAAGTTACATCAAAATATTTTGTTTTGGCATAAGTTAAATTTAGATAGATCGACCCAAAATTCCGGGCATTTCAGTATCAATATGGCACAATAATGTCATGAATTAAAAAATATATATAAAAAAATTAGCAAATGAGATCTTAATATATATTGGGGCATTATCGGCAAATAATTTATACAAATTAATTAAGTATATAATTGAATTTATACATTTTTTATATCTAAAGAAGATGATTATTGAATTTAGTGTAAAAGTGTATTCAAAACTATAATTCAATATTACAATCCTAAAACAATCCAAATATCCAATCAATTATTAGCCTTTTTACAAACCTTACACACGCACAGATCCACACCCCCCCCCCCCCCCAACCAATTATAATAGCTTTCCAATCCCATGTTGAAAAAAAAAATACAGTTTAAAAGTCCTAGTTGTGCTACCATAATTATGCCAAGTGTTCAGCCATAGTAAAAGAAAAGAGTATGTTTAATTAATTCAACAGGGTGAATAGTAATTTCAGCTGAACTTTGTTGAAAATCATATATAGATATTTGGATACAAATGAGAAGAGTTTTTAAAAGATTTTTTGTAAAAAAAAATATTTTTTCTTTTAAGTTGAGAAATTCTCAAAAATCTTTCTAAAATATTCAAACAGACTCACAGTCACCACCAGCAGCTCATATTCTTGACTAATATCAGAAGAAAATTATTATATAGCTTCAAACATTATCTTAGCACCCCCATAACCGATCTAATTAAATTATATTGTAGAACACTAGAACCAGCATAGCTTTTGTTTTTTGCTAAACAACAATAGCAATGAGTATGAATCTGAAAATTATAGTACAAATTAGTCAAACTAACTATGACTAAGCTGACCCAAATATAAAACCAGTATAGCTCGCACAATGTCAGTGCACCTTATTCACCTCCAAGCCACCAAGTTTTGCTGACATAAGGTTTGCTATTACCTAGATATTATTTGTGATGAGTTATTACCTTCATATATATTTCACTTTTTTTTTTAAAATTATTTTTCTTCTTATTTTTTTTTTCTTATTAACCAGGGTATTTCATAGTCAAAAGCTAAAGATCAATAATTCAAAGTACAGAAACCTATTTAAGAAGTTAACATCTTCCAATAAATGTTTTTCCATATGGATCAGAGATGGTTTTTGTTATTGTCTTTACATATTCACCTACTCATTTTATCTATTATTTTTTCTCGTTTCTTTACAATTTTTCTATTTTAAACACTCGTACACCCAAAAATAAAATGGACTATAGGTTGATTTTTTCATACTCCAATATGAAATTTGCGACGAATTAGCAGCACTAATCGCGACACTTAAACAGGCACACTACCTGTAAGAATTTAAGTGTTTGGTTTGATATATAACCGTGTGAAGTTATTTATTTGCTGATTTGTGGTCAGTTATATGTTAACTAAACATGTGATTAATTAGAAGCATCGAGTAAAAGAGATCTCATGAAATTAATAAATCAAACTAGAATTTTCTGATCGATATTCTTCTGGTACTCTTTCGGATTCCAAATTTTATAGTGTGACCTACACCGTACGACGAACTATTTCATGAATGGAGAAATTCAACGTTTGGCTTCATGTCAAAGAGGACGACGGGGTTGGCTCTAGAAAGGCGTTTTGGAAATAGTAGTAGACATGCTGCAAAACACAAATTCTAGGTGCGTCTAATATATTAATTTGAATTAATTCAAACTGTTTGATAATTTCTAATTATCGATTGAATGAATATAATCTTAGTTTATTAGAGTTTTGACGAGAGCATCTGAACGGGACCCACATTTTCGAGATTGGTCGGTTGTCATCTCCGTCAATTTGACGTCTACCTCAGTTTCCTTCCCTACAAAATCATGGCAAGAGAGAAAAAAATATCTGTTTACCATAAAAAAACCACATTAGGCTTAATGCCAAAGTTGCATCACATGCCTAAACTAATCTCTAATTTAATTTCGGAAATTGCTACAAATAATAAGCTACTTAAGTAATCAATCCTAGACTCCTAATCAAATATATGTTGAACTATTTTTAGAGATTACTCAAAAACCTAGGAGAAGAAATTGAATTATGTTACTTAATTACATACATTTAATTTGTTCCTATATTATTTCACATGTAGACAACTACTCTGTTGCCCATGCCTGATGTGGAAAGATGTACAGACACAAAATATGTACCTAGTATTAATAGAAGACATTGAAAACAAACTGAAACTCGTAGAAAAAAATTATATTACATGAGAAAAAGACTTTGCATGCTCCAAAAGAATACGACCAAGTATCTTGTGGCATGCATGCAATGTTGCAGATAGGTGCTCCCTAATAACAGGTTACAAAATCTGTTTCTTGAAGACAACATGCGTAATACTGTATTTCGAATTTATAACATGGCGTGTGTTGTGTGTGTTTATAGGACATACATTTTGAGGAAGATAACGATAATGGCCACCGCAAATGTTAATAATTGATCTTCTTCACCTGAAATATGTTATTGGCATATTATAACATATTGTGTGTTTGGTTCAACATTTACAGAATTGATTTTAAATCAAATTAATTTTATTTAAAATTAACTTTAAAGTACTGAAGTGGTTTACATGCATTTAGATTAGATATTTTTGCCTTGAATGCAATTTGTTGTAAGATTTCATATGATTTCTAATAAAACTGAGGGTTTGAAGATAAAATAAATTTTCCCAACAGTAATAGCCATTTATATCTTTACTAAATCCAAATTAGAAGCAAAATCAATTATGATATTTTTCGATACTTATTATAAAAAAAATCAAATAATTAATTTATTGATATTTATTATAGAACTTAAATAATTAATTTATCATGATTAAGAAAAGTTAGTTTTATTGGTAAGATCAATAAATATATAATTAAATTTTTATTTTTTTCTAAAATTAATGAGACACTTCATATGTGTTTATAAAGTTTTTGCATTTTAAGAAAAGAAAATGAGATTATTAAATAGAAAGAAATAAATATATAAACTTCACTTACTTAATAAACTAAAAAAATGTATTTATAAAGAAAAAATTGTAATGCTTGAAACTTAATGGATTAAGTCTTATTAAAAAGACTAAACCAATTTAAAAATTTGTTTTATATAATAAAGATGCAAGGTAAGGTAGTACTTTTTATTGCAAAACCAAAAACCACTTTATTGGTTAGATAATCACATGATGGACTATTTAAATCTCGTAAGTAATTTTAACAGATGTTTGATAATAGTCAATGGATTAATATCAAAATTCAAATATGTTAAGTGTGCGTTTGGATTTAGATAAATGTTACTATCATGTCCTTACTCTTTTAAATATACCCTTTTTATTTGTTGACTTAATAAAATTACAATTGTATGAAATTCACTTCTTATTTAACAATTTTTACTCACGATCTATTAGTTTATAATAATTTTTAACCAATTGTATAAAAGTTTTTTCTTTTGTAAATAAAAGATTATTATTAATAAAAACCAATAAAAGAAAGTATACTAGAATAAATGGATATTAGATAGAGAATTTATCGTTAACATTTCTCCTAAATTTGTTTGATGATCTAAAGATGTCGAATTACCAACTAATGTAATTTTAGATAAATATTTTCATATTAAGAAATTAATTATATATGAATTCAAAATTATACTTTATTTAATAGACTTTTACGTAAATTTTGAATTAAATATAAAATTTTATAATAAATTTCTCTACTAATCTACTTTTAGAATAAAAATATTAAAAAAAACTAATTTCAAAATTAATTTCAGTTAAAATCAGTTTTACCCATATGCATACTAAATATACTACATAGCAGTTTCTATAATAGCTACTGGAATGATTATTGGTGAGGACAATAATGATAATGGGCTTGATTAAGGCGATAAGGCTTAGCGTTGAATAAGGGCAAAAACAATAATTGTATGCTTATAGAGATAACATACATAGTTAATGCAATCTAATGTCATTAAAGTGCAGCACAGTGCAGGATGTTTTCCCTAAATGAACTTGAAGAAGATAGATATATCCAGTTTTATCTCCGCAAAATAAAGGAATATTTGCAAAATTTGAACCCATGACTTTTTTATCACAAGATTGATCAATTTTATCCTAGTATCAAGCCTTGCCCTCTAGCTAATGTCATTGTAAAAAAAGAAGAAAAAAAAAAACAAAAAAAGCCGTATAAAAATGCAAAAGTGTAATAATACATAAACACTTTTTATATATCATATATATTTTATTAATGTTTATTACTTTTTCCTTTTATTACCTAATATATCACTTATTATAAACTATAAACAACTTGCACGTGATAAATACTTGAACTTTACTCCCTCAGATTTTATTATAATAAGACTCAGATCATAACTGTAGTTTGGTCTTATTCGTAACAATCGATCAAGAATGTCTTTTATATTAATTATTTTTTTAACGCGCGATAAATACTCTAAGTTGAAGTTATTTATCTTAATTGACAGAGTATTAGTCTAACATTGAGTCAAAAAAATATATATAATTTAGGACAAATTTAACACTATCATATTAATTGACAGAGTATTATTAGTCTAACATTGAGTAAAAAAATATATATAATTTAGGACAAATTTAACACTATCATATCAACTTTTATAAGTCTATTTTTTTTAATAAAAATATGAAAGATTATAAAGATGAGATCAAATCTAGGTCTCTATATTTCTACTACTCTAATTTATTTTCCTTAATGCTAAGTTAACACTAGTGCTTTATAATTTTAATTGCAAATAGATAATTGTGTTTTATAAAATGCATAAAAAATATTATATTTTTTAGAATTGAAAACTTTGATATCTAACATACGCAAATTACCTTTCTTTTTTTAATCAGGGACAAATTAGCTTAAACCATGCAATAATTTCTGTTGAATAGAATTTGATGTAAATTAAAGTTTTCCCACATGCAAGAGGACAAAATAGATGAACAGAAATAAACCAAGATGGCCCATAAAATGTCTTCTCAGTAGCCCAGTGACGTGATCTCCATACTCCCATCTTCCTCTCCACTCCCCTATTCCTTTCACTTTCACCTTTCACCTCCCTCTTTCCCTGGCTTTATTTAGAAAAACCAACCCCAACCTCAACCCCTCCTTCTCTCTCTCTCTCCATCCCAATTCATCATTCCACACACAATTAGCACAATGTCCAGCAGTGGCAGTCACGGGGCAGAAGGATCATCCAACACCAACATTCCAATAATCGATTATCACCATCAGCAGCAGCAGCAGCAAACTAGTCCAGTGACACTTAGCCGCTACGAGTCCCAAAAGAGAAGGGACTGGAACACCTTTGGCCAATACCTTAAGAACCAGAGACCCCCAGTTCCTCTCTCTCAGTGCAATTGCAACCACGTCCTCGATTTCCTTCGCTACCTTGATCAGTTCGGAAAGACCAAGGTTCACCTCCAAGGGTGCATGTTCTATGGCCAACCTGAACCCCCTGCACCCTGCACCTGCCCTCTCAGGCAGGCTTGGGGGAGCCTCGACGCTCTCATAGGCAGACTCAGGGCTGCCTATGAGGAAAATGGAGGCTCCCCTGAGACTAACCCTTTTGCGAGTGGCTCCATTCGCGTATACCTTAGGGAGGTCAGGGAGTGCCAAGCTAAGGCTAGAGGTATCCCTTACAAGAAGAAAAAGAAGACCACAAAGGGAAATAATATTGAAGAATCATCAAACTCCTCCATCCACTTCTCTTGAATGTTCTTCCTCAGCAGGAAGATATGTGTTTCAGCCTTTCCATCACCTAATGGTAATTGTTATGTAGTTAATTTTGTCATCACTTGCTCGGTCTCGCTCTTAATAATCACTCGCAAGCATCAACTTATTACGGTGCTTATATGGCATATCACAATAACAACCTATAACAAACACTGCAATGTTTTTTTTTTTTTTTTTTGTTTTACAGTGGTGAAGTGAAGCATTAAGGAATAACCATCTAGATATGGTCTAGTTTATATAATTGTGTGTGTTATTAATTATTAAGGAATACAATTTGGATCGATGTTATAAGATATAAAAGTGATGGAAAGAACTAAAATATACATATGGATCATTTTTAAGTGATCCTATTAAACTTTTACATTTAAAAGGATGGATCTGGGACGAAAAACTAATGCTTTATATATACAGTTTTTCTTATTCATCATCCAGATAGCTAGCCAATACTATTGAAGTGTTGGTACATTATACCGACAAAAGTATTTCCAATGCCGTGTTCATTAGGTTGAAAAATTAGGGGCGAATATATAGTAATTAATACAGGGACAATTTAATTTGATCCACCTGCTGGCTTTGCAACAAAAACAATGTTTTATATATGGAACATCAGTTTATTAGTTTATTATTTTTATGAATGCTTTCTCTTAATTTATTTCTTTTAAAATTGAGCTGATTTTTGACACATGCAGTGATCAAGTGAGCTAGTGAGACGTGTCGTCTATACTTTGTCAAGTTACTAAGATCACATAAACATGTTTTTAACATATGTGATTAGTTAAGGTTCTAGGTTTCAAATAAAACATATCATCAAATTGTAAAACTTTTAATAATATGCATGCTCTTTGCAAGCCTTTTTTTTTTTAGTTTACAGTTTTATTCTACGCAAGACATGATCATTGAATTTAATGGAATCTTTCAGATGGATGTTGGAGAAACCTAATTCTAATTAAATATTAAATGTATTGTTCTTAGCATTAATATTTCTCCACCATCCTCAATTCTATAATATGTCCCACTTATTGCTATATCTTTAATTAATGTACAAGAAGTGATTTGATACACTCTTACTTATCTTTTCTCCACTGTGTTTTCACCATGTACGTTGATTTGATCATGTCGTCTAGCATTTGATTCTGATAGTTCTATCCATTTATCAAAAAGCTATTTAGTTTTCTAATGTATTAAGTACTGGTTATGTATTTTGCGAGCAAATATTTTGTTGGTTAGGCGAATGCTCAAGCTTTGTGCTTCCCGTCACCTCACATGTTTTTTGTCGGCTTTTATTCCAAGTGGAACTTCAATGGCAATTTGAATAGACACACGTTTGTATTTTGTATATTAAAATAGAACATGGATTGTTCATTGAAGGTACAAGCTCTTGGTTTCAAGTGATTATTCTACTCAAACTTGTCAAAACTTGCTGCACATTTGGATTTTTTTTTCTCTTAATTAAAGCTTGATTATAAATTATACATACTTTGGTTTATTGAGCTTTGTAACTATTTTGTGAGGGCTAGCTACTTTAGCATAATGCTTCCTCTAACATAACATTAATGCAGATATCATGTGTAGCCTCTGCTCAGTGGCAGCTGGTAGCAAGTTAGGGTTTTCTAGGTTGTCTTGCGATCAAAGTATACGAAACTATTCTTGGACAGCTTTTGTGCTGGGAGAGTACCCAGAGATTTTTGGTGACACAGTAATTAACATTCACTTGTGCTCTCCCTGACTCAGATGATAAATGTGCCATGTTGGGGCCCAACCTTCTCTCTTTTTCTCTGTTCCATTTTCTTCCTTTTTTTATGGTCATATGTTAAAATCATGGATTATATATTTAGAGTCCGATTGGGTATAAGTTTAAAAACGATTTTGGGAGCTTTTCTTTATCAAAAATAAAGAATTTTTTTTAGTTTAAAAGCCTTTAAAAAGATTTGTTTTTATTTTGTATCCAATCAGATTCTTACATGCATATCATGTTTATAGGTTTCACGAATTATATACAACACCAGCTAGCTATATAGTCTACCTCATCAAACAGATCAGTGTTCACTGCTTAAAAATAGTGTCATGTGTTTGAATTATTAGTTGAACTCTTGAACTATTAGCTAGCTGTACCATGTAGAGTACTAGTCGATATCCTTTTCAAACCTTTCACCTGGACGACAACCATCCTAACTAATGAAGCATTTGGATATTCATAAATGTAATTGATGAGGATACTGTGTGTTCCTTCTAGGTTTTTTTTTTTTGGTTTAATTAATTGATTTAAATGCATGAGAGTGTAAATTAATTATTTGGTTGATTACTTGGATATGCTTAGTTCCTCTATACTTTTGGATATGCACGGGCCTGATAAAAATATTTCATCTGGACAAAGTGCTGCCAACTAATTGAATACTCCTTGATCTCCATGCAGGATAATATGTGGCATATATATATATGAATCAAATTGGAGGAGTTCTTACTTTAAGGCAAAGTTCATGGGAGGTTTGGTTTCTATATTCGGTAATTTGATGGCATTCCAGTACTCTTAAAATTTCTGTTTTGTTAACTACCTGAGAATTTGTAATTAAGCTTTTAGCAGAACCGAAAGCTTGTGACATGCACAATCGTTGGTTTATGCCTCGGTGTATCTTATATTCAAACATGATTTGCATATTTACATATATAGTTGCTCCTCTTTTTCATCGGTTCCTTTAAAATGCAAGGCATATTTCAATAAATTTAGGTTCATATTGTTATGATGTATCCTTTTTTATGTTTTGCTTCCTGTCATAGGAATTCCAGGTGTCCTTTCGCGATTAACACAAGATTATATAGTGGTGACAACTGACAAGGATTCGTGAACCTGGGTAGATATAGAAATATGATTCAGGGTATTGAAGAAAATTATAATATATAGAGAAGGAGAACATGTCTACATCATTATTTAAATTTATTTTATTTAATAATTCATATTTTATATTAAATTTTAATGATTCAATTGTTGAATTTAAAATTCTTAATAAATATATAGATTAAGTTTACAAATTCTTAAAAAAAATTAAAAATTATTTACTACTTTTTTTCATTAATTTAAATCAACATATAAAGATTTTTATGATTATCCGTTGATTTGAATTAATAAAATGAAATATTAAATGATTTTTAAATTTTTAAAAGAAATTATAAACTTAATTTATAAATTAAAAACTTTAAATTCAATGGTTGAATTGTTGAAATTTGATATAAAACATGAGTTATTAAATAGAATTAATTTAGGTAGACTTACTTCTGAAATAAACATATATATATATATATATATATATATATATATATATATTCATTAATTAATTATCAAACGTATACTTTGAGAGATACAAATCAAGATTAGGTTTTCCTCGTACAATAAAGAGTTAAGGACGAGTGAATGTAATAAGGACAGGTGATGTGTATTTAATTAGGTACAGGTTTTAGTTGTAGCTGAATCTTTCAATGTGCCAAGAAATAGAACTTCTAAGCTAACCGAAGTCTTAATTAGCTGGCCAGAAATATTGTGGTTTTCTTTTATTTTTGTTAATAAGTAAACACTTTACTAGGGTCTATTAATTATTGATGAGAAAGATGAGTATTGCGTCACAATTGAGATTTATAGAGGATTAAATCCAACGCACTACACAGCCATTATTCATTAGGACATCAAGGCTCTTCCATAAACTTAAATATCTTACAAAAACTTCCAAATTAAATGATAAAAGTAATTAATGTTTTGTTTGTAGAATAAACCAATGAATTAAGTATTGAATTTTGCATTGACATTCGATATTGATTTTAATACTTATTTTGCATTGACTAGTGGTTGATACGTTGTTAAAAGAAGGTTGGTCAAATCAATTCATAATGTCTTTTAACATTCAAATGACAAATATTACTCTAATTTTTTTAATTAACAACCCTGTGAATACAATTTTGTTGCTATTTATAAAATATATAAAGTCTTTCAAATTTATAAATCAAACTTTAAACAAAACATTTTTCTAATTAGCACCATATTTAAATTGAATAGGTATTGCGCAAGACTATGTGATACAATATTTAAACTTATGATCAATTTACTACTTGCAAAATTTGATATCTTGCGAAAATATTAACAAATCTCAAGTAAGTGAAGCTTTAGTATATTAGAATAGTAGCTCTTTAGTTTAGGCTAAGGATAAAGAAAGAGAGTCTTGCAGTTCACATTTGTGATCTAGACCCTCTCTCTAGAATCAATTTTTCGACTTCAAATTGTTAAGACAAAACATATTGTCCCGTTTGTTATTTATATAGATTTAACGATTTTTTCTTCAAAAAATTCTGAATAAATTAAAAGATAAAGAAGTTTTTATGAACTTCTTTCAAAAATTTTAAATAATGTGGAACTTTTTTTAGTTTAACCAAATAATATGTGATCAAAAAGTTATCGATTCGATAATAGTTTATTAATCGAAATCAACAATGCTGCTAATAAATTTTCTTAACAATATAAAAAAAATTAATCATAGAGTTACTATTTAAGGAAGTCTTTACTTAACATATTTTTGAAAATTTTACACACAAAAATATGTTAGATATAACTTTTGAAATAGTTATCGTAAATGTTGCTAAATGTTATATTAATTTATATGTCTTTTGTGTATTTTACTTTAATAATTGTTTTAAATGTATATATGAAAAATATGTATTAATAAATATATTTTTATTAATAAAATAATAATTTTTTCATTATTATTAGATCAAAAAATGATATTGGATCCCTCAAGCTATAAGTTTTAATGATAATAATAGACAATTGGTTATATTGACATTCAATTTTTCATGCAAATTACATTATCTGTAAGGCAAAAACATTTAACATACATCATTTATGATGTTTAATAACCAAACCATATTTGTATATGTTGCGCACTTGGGGTTACCATACACACATATGTCTCCATAATAACAAGATATTATTCACTTTGAGTCTAAAACCTTACGATTTTACTTTTGAATATTACCCAAAAGATCTCTTACCAATGAAGACAATTATATATATATATATATATATATATATATATATATATATATAAAATTAATGTTCATCCTTTTATTTAAATGATATAGGACTTTGGTTGCATCCCAACAATCCTTCCTTCAAACAAAAAACCATGGTTTCCCCTCATTTGTAGTGAAAGCCATCAGTCCACAAGTTTACTCGATGGTGGTTCATAGAGCTCAGTTACACTTTAAGTACTTACATTATCGCTCCATCGTACTAACTCACAATAGCGAAACATGTCTCCTAATCCTCATATATTACAAAGAAAACTCTCTTTCACATATGGACTCACCATTAGCAAAACTTTTGGTACAAGGAATTTTATACTCATATTCACTAACCAACTCCATTGCACTCATTGAGTAGGTCATCTAGTCGAATCAACAGCTTTACTACTATTTATTGTGCACCGGGAGTTACTACACATATATGTCTCCACAATGACTAGATATTATTCATTTTGAGCTTAAGCCCTCACAACTTTGTTTTTGGATATCACTCAAAATGTCCTTTATCAATGGAGACAATTGTGTATATATAAACTCATGTTTATCCCCTTATTTAAATGATGTGAGACTTAAGTTGCATCCTAATAACTTATAATATTCCTTACCACATTAAAAGGAATAAAAAGCTTATTCAATACTCACGTTTCAAAAATGAATGAAAACATGTTTTGCATCAAAGAAAGGACAAGCACATCTCTCAAAGCATGCAAAATCTCAACAACAAAAAAATCATTCCTAACTAACACACACAACAATTCCTTCTATTTAGTATCAAAAAGGTGATAAGTAATTTCCTTAACAAGATAAGAAGTGATTGTTAGGTGAAAAGCATTTAATGCACTAACGACCACCTCTTTTCACAAATAAGGAAGATGAAGACAAATATTGAAGTGGGCTAGTGAGAGATACTCAAAGATTTGCAACGGTCATCTTTATGAATAACCTATATAAAAGTTTGAAGACTCAAAAAGAAAAAGAACAACAATTGCAAAAAATTCATATTCATTCTTTATGTAAAAAGGTTTGTACTTAAATTAGTTGTATCACATGTTGATAATAAGATGAAATAATAAGTGATTTCTCAATTTTAACTTTGTATTATTATTTTAAGCCTGAAGAGGCTTAACTGTAAAAGAATATTTGGTTTTTGAAGCTTGGAAAGGCTTCATTGTTCAAATAATATTTGAATTTGAAAAGACAAGTCAAAGAACACTTAAATTAAGACAAAAGTAACTTATAAAAGAATATTTATATCTTTATAAAATATAGTAAAACTTGATTAGATTGATCAAGAATTAAATGTAGTTTCAATGATTGAGACAACTAATATAAAAATATTGTCTGTTTTATTAAAAAAGTATTAAGTTTTTTATTGACACTATTCAACCCTCATTTTCTAGTGTTTTTCTTTTCTCCACAATTATGATATTTTTTGAAATTTTCAAAGCATATTAGTAAATATATATTTGAATAATTAAATTTAATAAATTATATATTATATATAATATAATGTTTTGAAGTATTGGTGAGATCATGTATCTTTTTTTTCCAAGAGCTTAACATAATACTATTCAAATTTAATTTTATCTTATCTTGGTTAAAAGAGTATATTGATTTTTGCAGCAAAAATATAAAACAAGAACTCAACTTAAAGGGTAAAACCACGTTTCTATATGTTTGTTTTATGACTTTATGTTTTTATTAATATTTTTAACCTATGTAATACATGAACTAAATATTTATTATATATAACTAAAATTTATAATAAATATATATATGCATATAAATTATATAGGCTTAATTATATTTTTAATTCTCTAAATTTATAGTAATTATTTTTTATTTCTTTAAATTTAAAATTCATGTCTTTAGTCCTTATAGTTAAAAAAAATTAGTCTTTATTTATATACTTTTGTTCTCTCAATTAAAACATGTATTTTTAGTTCTTAAAATATAAAAATTATTATTTTAGTCCCTTAAATTTAAAATGTATCATTTTAGTCCTTGTAATTTCAAAAATATTATTTTAGTCCCTCATGATCACTGATAACATAATTAACAATGATAAATTAAGATAATTTTGTAGTATTAATTAGTCTAATGTTATAATTCTATCGACAATGACACTAGTAATACTACAATTGATAGTGACACATTAAAATATTTTACAACATTAGTATTAAAATTAAGATAGTTTTGTAGCAATAGTTACTTTAGTGTAATGTTTTCATTGACAATGATATTAGAGCACCTCCAACGGGGGTGCTTATACTGTATCTTAAAAATAAGCAACGGTGCTTACAAGAAATTCTCAATGGAGTGATCCTATGTAGCAAGAAAAGCTCCAATTTTGTTAGCTACCTTGCTTGAAGAAGGAATGGTGCTTAGCACTCTGAAATATGAAATGGAGAGGTTTGATTGGTTGATCCGGATCCTTGCTCGAACGTGGACACAGATTTTGCAAACAACAACAGATGGGTCGTTTGTCTCGCTTCTCCTCCCTCTCGACCCTCTCCCTTTGCTCGCTCTCCTTCTCGGCCAGCTAGTGCCACCACCGGTGGATGTCGACCTTCGAGGGCCGCGCATGCATGTCCGAGCTGATCTCCTCAGCCGCGCGAACATCCAGGCTAATCCCCTCAGCCGCACGCGCGCACGTCCGTGGTGGCCGATCTCCTCACCGTGCACGCGCGCACCTCCAGGTCAGGTCGTTCTCGTCAACGAAGCGTGAACAATGGGGCCGGGCCGATCTCCTCACCATGCGTGCACGTCCCGGGCGGCCAATCTCCTCACCGCACGCACGTCCAAGCCGGGCTGATCTCCTCGGCCGTGCACGCACCTCCAGGTCGGGCCGTTCTTGTCAGTCGTGCATGCGCACCTCTGGGCTGGCCGGACTCATCAACCGCGCACTCCGAGCGGTCATTCATGGTGAGGGCGACGGTGAAGGGTGAGGGTGAGGGATGTTAAGAGAGAAGAGAAAGTGAGAGATGTTGAGAAAGTGAGAGACGTTGAGAAAGATAGACGTTAAGAGAATGAACAAAAGAAACATCTGGAAAAAAATAAAAAAATAAATAAAAAAAGACGTTGGTGGATAAGAAAATTTGAAAAAAAATATTTTTAATCTTTACATTTTGTTAAATATGATCAAAGTGTCTATTTTCATATTGATTAATTTGATCTTCAAACTTTAAAAAACATATATATCTCTAAGAATTGGTCACTTTTTTTTTTAATTATGAGAAACTAAGTTCACATTTTTATTTTCAAGTTAAACATCAAATTTATCAATATAAAGACTTTAATCATGTTTGAGTAAAATATAAAAACTAAATTCATATTTGGGGGAACATATTTGGAAACGTTTTGGACATCATAATAACGAAAATTAGTGCGTATTTAATTTCTTTTTAATATTTTAATTTCTTTTTTTGTTATTCATTTTATATATTATCCATAATAATTAATTATTTTAAAATTTTATCATAAAGTGTAGTATGAGTTGTCAAAAGTGTAGTATGAGTTGTAAAAAAGTAGGGGTGCTTATAAACAATTTTCATTTGAGAAAAAATTGTAAAAATATAGTATGAATTGCTTGAGTGACAAGGCACAGACTCATTTAAAGTGGTTGGAAGTTGCTTATAAGAAACTCCCATTGTAGATGATTAGTAAAATTATTATGTACAACAAATTAATTAATGACGTTTGAGGAAAAGGACTAAAATAATATTTTTATATATATTTTGGGAACTAAAAACACAATTTTAAATTTGAGGACCAAAAAAGATAAATTTTGAATTTGAGAGACCAAAATAATTTTTTATATATTTTTTAAGTGCTAAAAATACAAGTTTTAAATTTTAAAGACCAAAAAATTACATATTTGAAATTTGAAGGACTAAAAACATAATAAAACTAATAATATATTTGAATATAAGTTATATTTAAAATTTATATAAATTTAATTTTTAAAAATATAAAATTTATTTTAGACTTATAATAAACATTTTATATTGTGACACAATACTATCATAATAATGAGTTCGTGGTAATGGGCCAAGGGCCCAAAATCCAAACCCGGCCTAGCATTTTTTTAATAAAACAAATATTTTGTAAAATGATATTTTCTTAATACTTATATTTATATATATATATATATATATATATATATATATTAATATATAAAAGGGATATCACTTTCAATAACTACTTTTGGTTTCCATTTTTATATAAACCATTTTATCTTTTGTTTATTTTTCAATAACTACTTTTTTTGAATAACTTTTCATTCTTTTTCTTTTCTTATTTATTTGTTCTTTTAATACAATGCAAGCACGGAGTGCCTTTTTTATGCTAGTATATATATATATATATATTTTTTTTTTTTTGGTAAATAAAGGGGCTTAAAGCCCAATTACAAACAACTCAAGGATGAGTTGAAAGGTTTGTCTGCTTCTAAATAACTAAGAACGAAATCAGGAGGGGAATTAAAAAGAAGAAAGTCTTCATCCATGGGTCCTTTATATCTAGCTAAGCAATCAGCCGTCAAATTTGCTTCTCTGAAAATGTGAGAGATTGAAATGGACATCTCATGACCTAGGAGGGAGATAATCTGTTGTACCAAGTTGTAGCATGGGTGAGCTGTAGGACACCCCTCAAGTATTAGCTTTACTGCCGTAGAAGAATCTGTTTCCAACAAAGCTCTTCTGTTAATACCTTTATACTGAAGGAGTCGAAGGCCATGCCAAATGGCCCAGAGTTCAGATTGGATTATGGAACATCTACCCAATTGACATGAGTATGCTACCACGAAGTTGCCGTTCGCGTCTCGAATGACCCCTCCACAAGAGGCCGCCCCTGATCTAGAGATTGAGCCGTCACAATTAATTTTAACTAAGCCCTTGGGAGGGCAACTCCATTGCTGCGCAATTGTAAAATGCAAAGGAGACTCTAGGATGTCTAAAGAAGAACAAGTAGCAGCTAACGAAACTACACGAGCCTTGATTACCGCTACCACCTGATTAACAGAGGAGTTAGCATTCAGAAATAGGAATTGATTTCTTCTATGCCAGAGGTTATCAAGGGCTACCGCAAACAACTTATTCCAGTCTTCCCACATGGACCCAGATTTCAATAAATTACGTAATAACCAAGCAAGAAGATTTGCAGTGAAGAATTGGACGTCCTCACGTTGCCCAAGCAGCTACTTCCATACTGCTCCAGCAAACGGGCAATCCCGTAAAACATGTAGTGTGTTCTCAATGCCTGTGGTGCAAATGTCACAAGAGAAGCTATTATTCAATCCCAACTTCATTCTAACCTCATTCGTTAGCAGACTATTATGGGCTATTTTCCATAGAAGAGTTCGAATTCGCTCAGGACCTTTCCAATGCCAAATTACTTTGAAAATAGGATGAGAAGTAGGGGCTTGCATCGAACCAATTATCTCATATGCTGATTTAATCGTGAAGAGACCGTCATTAGTAAGGTTCCAACAAGCACGATCGTTACCGTCAGCTATACAAAGAGGATCCAATCTTCTAATAAGGTTGACGATCTCATCGGGAAGATAACTCTGGATACGGCCCAAATCCCATTCACCTTGTATATTCACATAATCTCTAACTGCTTTTGATAATTCCTCAGCTGGAACAAAAGACAAAGCTGCCCGAATTAATGCTTCCAACCCCGGTACCCATCTATCAAACCAGAATTTTACAGATGCACCATCACCTACAATCCATCGAATATGCATCTTCACAAGGTTCCATGCCTCGCATATTCCGCGCCACAAATTGGATATCTTTTGCTTTTTTTCAATTCTTGGTAGAATACCATCTAAACATCCGTATTTGGATGACAGAACTTGTACCCATAATTTGTCATTCTCTGTGATCATACTCCAGCAGTTTTTCATCATGAAGGCCATATTCATATCTCGCATATTACGAATACCCAGGGCACCCTGATTTTTGGGTTGGCAAATTACCGACCAGCTTACCGTATGCACCTTCTTGTTATGACTGGTATCGCCCCACAGGAATTGTCTGTTCTTCTTATCAATGTCATCACATATATTACGAGGAAGCCATACTGTTTGCATGGTATAGGAAGGGAGAGCAGTGAGAACAGATTTAGTTAATGTTAACCTTCCCGCAAAGGATAAACTCTTAGCTTTCCAATTATTAAGTCTTTGCGTTACCTTCTCAATGATGCCACTATACGTTGCTCGATTCACTCTTGAATGGTGTAAGGGAATACCCAAATATTTCCCAAGGTTTTCTGCTCGTTGGAAGCCGAATGACGAGCTGATTTCATTTCTAACATTCCAATTCACATTTTTGGAGAAAAATATCCTTGTTTTCTCTTGGCTAATCTTTTGACCTGAGCTGGTACAAAATAGATTCAAACAGGCTTGGATAATTTCAACTTGATCTACCCTAGCCTCCGCAAACAAAATTAAGTCATCCGCAAAAGCCAAGTGAGATAGTTCAGGCCCACTTCGAGATAAACGAATGGGTTTCCACAGCTTTTGAGTAACAGAAATGTTGATTAGATGAAATAATCTCTCCATACATAGTACAAACAAGTACGGAGAAATCGGATCACCCTGTCTTATTCCACGTGACGGAGAAAAAGACTCCAACATCTCTCCATTCCAGAGCATTCGAAATTTAGCTGTTGATATACAATTCCAAATGAGCTCGATAATTTTAAGTGGGAAACCAATATCCTCCAGTGTCTCCTTGATAAAATTCCAATTTAATCTATCATATGCCTTCTCCAAGTCTATTTTGATAGCCATCCAACCAACACTCCCAGATTTGGACCTCATGGAGTGGATTACCTCTTGTGCTATGATAATGTTATCCTTGCTATTTCTACCGAGAACAAAGCTACACTGATTTGGATGAACCAGTTTACCCATGATGCTGTTAATCCGACGGGCTAACAGTTTCGTGATAATTTTGTAAGAGACATTACATAAACCAATAGGACGCATGTGTTTAAGCTGGGTGATATTCTCCATTTTAGGAACTAACGTAATAAATGTCTCGTTAATCTCAGCAACTTTCTCAGGTTGGGCCACGATATCACGAATCATGTTACAGACCTCTTGCCCTATATAATTCCATTGAGACTGGTAGAAAATGGCTTGAAGCCCATCTGGACCAGGAGCTTTAAAACCATTCATACTTTTAATCGTTGCAAAGATTTCTTCGTTATTCATATCCTTCCCAATCTCCTCAAATTCAGAGTTTGAGAGAGAAGGAAACATATTGGATAGGCAGAAAGGGATGTACCCTCCAGGATCATGAAACAGTTCTTTATAAAACCCAGTAACAAAGGACTCCAATTCTGGTTGCTCAGTTATCCATTCACCTTCATCATTAATAATTTTTGTAATTCTATTTTTCCTCCGGCGCACAATTGTCGACCCATGAAAAAATCGAGTATTGCGGTCCCCCATTGTCAGCCACTTGCAGCGAGATTTTTGAAACCATATGACCTCTTCACGATGCAATACCATCTCCAACTCCTGCCATAACTTCGTTTGTAAATTTTCTAAGAATTTGTTTGGACCAGAGTACAGTGTGCGAGAAATACCATGCAAGCGACGAAGTAATTTTCTCTTTTGGAAAAAGACATTACCAAACATTGACCTGTTCCAATCCAAACAAGCTTTCTGAATGTGTTGAACTCTATCATTCCAACTCCCATTTATTCTCCATGACTGTTTAACCACTTCTTTAAAATTAACGTGGGTTAACCATGCAGCCTCAAAACAAAAAGGCCTCTTGGTGCTATTTAAAGTTCTTTGATTCTTTAGTTTCAAAAGGACCGGAACATGGTCCGACTTCAAAGGGTTGAGGTGAGTGACTTCTGCTTCAGGAAAATCCATTCTCCACTCATAGGAAGGTAGTACTCTATCTAATCTTTCAAACAGAGAACCTCTCCGCCAAGTATACGGAGAGCCTTGGAACCCAATATCAATTAAATTATTCTGCTGAACAAAATCACAAAAGGCTTTATCTCCTCTGTGACTCCTGGATCCAGAGCTATTACTTCTTTCAAAATTTTTAAGGACTGCGTTGAAATCTCCCATAAGTGCCCATGGTCGATCAATCCCTGAAGCTAAACTGCACAGCTCCCTCCACAGGTCAATACGGAATTGTGGATGAGGGCTAGCATATACGAAGGTACAGAACCAGTGGGAATCACCACGTCTAACCTTGATATGTATAAATTGAGACGATTGAGTCACAATAGCTAGATCCCATTTCTTGGAGTCCCATAAACACCAGATACCACCTGCTTGCCCATGAGCATCCACAATATGAACACCATCCAGCTTTATATGACTAGCAACTTGTTTGGCCCTCCTGCCATTGATGTGAGTTTCGAATAAACAAAGCACACCCACGTCATACTCCTTTATGACATCATTCATCAATGAAGAAAACCCTTTTGAGCCTGCTCCCCTACAATTCCATGACATCCAATTCATTGAGAATTATTGTTGGGGTTGGGCACTGAATCCTGAGCAGTATCTAATTGCAAATCTGCAACCATTCCTTTAGAGGAAGCCTCAACGTTGTTATCTTGAATTCTCCCATCATTAAAATGATTTCGTAATGCTTTCGCAAAGGCTAGTGTAGCTTTGTCTGGACTAGCAACATGCGTAAATGCACTACTCAAGTCCAAACTAGAGTTCTTATTATAGGTGGTCGAAGATATTTCTCTTAGCCCTTGTAGAACTTTCTTTGTGTTCTCATGTTGGTCCATCCTTGGGGAAGAATAATGATGGTGTGTTGATGAAGAGGGCTTTACAGGGGTAATTTCCTGGTGAACAGGCATACTAGGCATATTGGAATGGTGATGTATCATCACGTGTTTCTTTTTATGCCCAGAGAGGTTCTGAGTGGAAGTGTTGCCACGTTGACGTTGAGGATTCTTTCCTCCTTCTTGATTGCGAATCTTATCCAGGAACGAAACTTTTTGCATGGGCCCACCATTATGCTTATCCTGCACATGCAGATTCTCTACTACGTGATTGTTTTGGGAAGGGGTCATATCTGTACCACCTTGTGAGATATCCGCTCTTGCTTTAGAAGCAAGATTTTTTCCTGATTTTCTTCCATGTTTCACCAGCATCCATGGTCCGTAAAGCTCTTCCGATTTTGGGCCAGAGTCGGTAGTTACCAGCGTACCTCCCGCAACTGGCTTCGAGCTGCTCGAGCCTGTTTCAGTACCCATAGTTGTGTTAGAGGGAAGATGTACGGATTCTTCCATTGTAGGGGCTTTGTGGAGGTCGTTATTCTCCCCATTATGCCCAGCGTCCATCTCCATGTCCACTGTTCCTGTTGTCTTCATTGTATTCTCAGCACATTGATTTTGTCGATGTCCATACTTCCCACATGAAAAGCATATTGAGTGAAGTTCCTCATATTCCAGTTTTAAAACATGACCCATGATGTCAATCTTTGACACCAGCTTCTTATTTAGATTAATCTCCACGCAAATTTGTGCAAACTTGCCTCGTGAGTGAATGGAGGTTAGCTTATCAATTTTGAGCATGGTTCCCAATTTGTTGCCTACCCTCCACAAGAAACGGTCATGATACAATTCGATAGGCAAACCGGGGATACGAATCCAAGCAGCAATCTTTCTCACTTTAGTTGCAGTGACAGTGAAGAAAGGCCTCCATCTCTGAATAACAATATAATGATCAGCAATTTTCCAAGGTCCCTCATAGAGCGCATGTCTATAATTCTCCTCCTCCTTAAACTGCACCAGAAAGTAATCGTTGGGCATATCAATGATTCGTACTGCACCATTCTTAGCCCAGTCACGATGAATCTTGTGTTCTAAAGCTTTGAAAGAGACATGCCTGGCCAAAACATTGATAACCAACGCATTCTTCCAAGGGGCACACCATTCCTCAAACTCCTCTTGGGAGATTTGGATCTTTGGACATGGGTCAAGATCCCCTTCCACGTCTTCAATAGAATCTTCTTCCTCCAAGAATTTATCTTCATAGTCCTCCATCTCTTTTAGAAGGTGGGTATAGTCAGCAAAGCATTTGTTTCCATCCGAAGAGAGTAGACTCTCAGCATATGATTTTTTGGGTCCAGCATCCTGCATCTCAACACCATGGTTGTCCTCCATTGTAGTATCGTTTGCATCTCCATCCTGTTTCGTCTTGACCTTTTTTGTGCTCCGTTGATTGTCTCTATCAATATCACCCTCCATTCGAGTGAGAGAAGCGCAAATAGTTTGGAAAATACCAAAAAAAAATAGTTTGTTTAATATAATAATATATACTAATATATAAAGGAGATACCACTTTCAATAACTACTTTTGGTTTCCATTTTTATATAAACCATTTTATCTTTTGTTTATTTTTCAATAACTATTTTTTCATGAGTAACTTCTCATTCTTTTTCTTTATTTATTTATTTTTCTTTTAATACAATGTTAGCACGAAATACCTTTTTCTTGCTAGTATATATAAACAGCTAACAATGTGCATTAACTTTTAGAAAATACCAACAACAAAAAATAGTTTGTTGAATATAATAATATAAATAAATCAGAATAAAAAAATACATTGTTCTAATGTAATTTAAGTTCTGGTCACAATAATTATGAATTTCATGGCTTTCTTAATCTAATACTTATATGCTTTAACGAAAATAATATTTATTTAATTTAACTTTCATTTGTTTTATTGATTTTATATTTTCTTTATATTAACTAGTGGGTTAAGACATTTCTGTATATGTTATTTAATAAAAATATTTAAAATTATCAATATTTATTAGATTAATATTAGTGTTATATTTAATTTTCAAATCTTAAGATCTTAGTTCGAATTTTATATTTGTAAGAGTAATTAATTTTTAATATTTTTTTATTTATTTAAACGAATTAGACTATCATCTTTATATATCTTATAGATAATTATAATTTATAATAAATTATATAAATTAATATTATGTTTAAATATATAATTATATTCAAAATTTGTATAAATAAATATTTTTAAACATGCAAATTATATTTTAAATTTATGATAAATATTTTATATTGTAATAATAAATTTATTTTTTAATTATTGATAATTTATTTAAAAAAATAATTATTTAATTCATAAATAATTATTATAAATAAAAATTAAATTAAATAAGAAATTAAAAGAAATCCTACAAACTCTCTTACCAAAGAAAAACTCCTAAAATCCTTAAATAAGAAACTAAGAGGAATTATATTGCAATATATTAAGGGTTTTCTTCACATATTATAATGTATTTGACATCTTTAAATAGAGTTAGAATAGAAACTATGAATTATATTGCAAATCTATCAATTTATTTAACTTTTGACAATCTTTTAATTTAGTTAATGTTGTAAAAATTGTTTACTTTGAGAAAACAAATTATTTTAATTTGCTTAAAATTTTTATTAGATATTCAATTGCTCAAATCGAACTAACTCAATTAACGTCGGGTTGATTTGGTTTGAGTTAGACAATGAAGATTTTGAAATCAGAACGAATTCAAATTAAATAAATTTAATTGATTGTTAGATCGAGTGCTTACTAATAAGCCAAAATTATAATTATTAGTTAGGACACAATTATTTTACTTAACCATAACAGTCCAAGTAACATGTGCCGAATGTGACTTGACCTACTTAAGTCTCCAACAGGACAATTGATGTCACCTATCAAATAATCCCCCCCTCAACAATTGTTCTTGCTAGGAATTGAGCATGCATGCCAAGCGTCACGTGTTGATTGTGACTTGATCCACTTAGGTTTTTATCATAGGACAATTATGTCACTTGTTAAACAATGTCTTTCCTTAGCAATTGTTCTTGTTGAGAATCAAGCACACAACCTTGGCTCAAATACTCATTATTGGATAAACGCTTACCACTAAGCCAAAATTTATAATTGTTAGTTAGAGTGCAACTCTTTTAACTTAATTGTAATAGTCCAAATATCACATATTAATTATAACTTGACTCACTTAAACTTTTGTTACACAATAATTGACGCCACCTAACAAACATTAATTCAACTTGAATTTTAACTCAAACCTAAAATACCCAAACTAGACACACAACATGCACCTTGTTGAATAAAGTGCCACAAACAGTAGCATGTTTTGTTGGATAACGTGAAATTAGAAAATGCACGGTGAAACGTTAAAAAAAAAGAGTAAAGAAGTAGTAACTTAGTGTGAGTTAAAGTTCATTGGTTTGTTGTTTGGAAAACCCACCAAATTACATTGGTTCATAGTAGGTCAATTGCACAACAATCGAATAATAATTTCGGAGGCACACAAAATTTTTAGTAATATATATTATGATTCTATAAAATGTGTCACTATATATGACAATTTTTTTTGTTATTCATAACTTAATTATATAGAGAGTTAGAGGGAGAAGGAGAGGGAGAAGAGAGGGACAAAAATAGGTTGTACAAATTAAAATGTTATGTATAACTAAGTCATAAAATTTCAAAATGGAAAAAGTAAAAAAAAATTGTATTAATTTTGAACATATTATACAACATACATTAGGATCAAGAAATTTTATAACTTAAGAGTCTTTAACACTCATTTACAAATATATCATATGGTGTCAATTTAGATTGAGTTAATTACAAAATATAACATGTGCTTGACCTTATTAACATATGTGAGTCATGAAAATGCACATAATCAAATATTGCCACAAAAAAAAAAAGGTTTTAATATGTGTGTTTGAAAAGAAAATTCTAAATTTCACAGCTGGGTATGGAGGATGAGGTTCCATTCACACTTTGAGAGCCACTATAACGAAATCCTTCACGGTGACGAAATTTTGCTAGTGTGCAATTCATGGTCTAGTTGCAATGACGAAATTGCTAAGCCATGAACCCAGTGAGTTATCGCAACGCTACCAATTGTTGTGAAACTTTACGGGAAGAGAAAGAGAGGGAAAGCTATGTTTCTCGATCGATGAAGAACAGAAGGGTTGTTATAAATTTACTATTTTGTAAAGATGTAAGAGTGATCCATCTTGAGCTGGAACCAATTATTTTATGAAAATGAGTTACATATTGCATATGAAAAAAAAATGATTGAGAGAGAAAACATATAATAACATAATTATTATTTTTTTACATAAATACGATGTATTGCATTACATGGGAGGTGTACAATTCGGATATAGCATATTAAATAATGCAATTCTTTGCATGTGTTCCAAATTAAAAATAAATTTTCCTCGAACAAGCAATCTTCAAGGGGGAAAATTGCAGATCGAAGAGTAGCGGTGAAAGAAAAGTAGCCAAGATCATAATGGCAGCATTTTCAAGATCATAACGATTGTAATTGATGTGAAGTGCAAAAGGAAAGAAATGGAAAATTGGTATGATATAATGACTAGCTATCTAAATGTCATCCTTAATGTTTTGGAGCAACGAGGTGTGCATGTCCTCCTAGGAATACCAATTTGTTGTTGGTGTGAAAGAGTAGGAGAGTTATTGTTGAAGATATTTGTGATGTCAGCAAGAGGAACCCTCTTGGTCATTCTATTAACTTGCTTCTTGTTCTTGAAAGATATGGACATCATGTGAGGAATTGGGGTCTTGGCCTTGTTACATGTTGGAGGAACATTCTCCTTGTTTCTATGCTCGGAAATGAAAGTGGCAGTGCAACTACTACCCTCCATATGTATATTTGTTTTGTAAACACAAAGAGGTTAATTGTTGTTTTTGTTTAGGATTAGGATTAGGGAAAGAGATATAGAAGATAAAATATTAATCGTGTGGGTGGTGTGGTGTGATGTTGGTATATATTCATTCTTAATGGAATAGAGAGAGTGAAGATTGAATATTTTTAGAATTTTCATGCCTGCAAATTTGTTGATGGCGGTTTTTTTTTTTTTTTTTTTTGGTTAATTTGCGAATAAAAGATAGAGCCAAAAATGAAACTGTGGAACGGTGTGGTTGGATAAATCACAATTCAGGTGGCCATGGGCGAAGTGTCAGAAACCGAAAGAGAGACCATTTTTCTTTTGAAAAATTGTTTTTCTTTTTAACCCAATTAAATTTATATTTTTTTTTACCTTTTTGAGAGTCCGATTGAATTTATGATAAATAGAGGTGTAATGTATTAGGAGGGTGTATTGGTTTAGGATTTCATAAGATTTTAAAAGACTTTTTGAGTAAAAAAATCTATTGGTATTCAATCAGGATTTTGTCACTTAAAAACAATCAAGTTGTATTCAATTAGGATTTTCAAGATTTTTTAAAGAGTCCATTAAAATCCATTGGTATTCATTTGAGACTTTTTTACAACTTAAAAACAATCCATTAGTATTCAAAAATATAGGGATTTTAAAGGATTGTTGTATTAAAGGGATTTTGCTGGACTTTTTAGTGGTATCTATAAATACCAAATTCATAAAACAATCACATCCAAACCCATAAGATTTTGGAAGATTGTTTGAAGTGACTTTTCAAGTGCTTCAAGAATTTCTAAGTGAGTTTTTCATCTTTTTTTTTATGTTCATGTCTTTTCCATTTTTTTCTCTTGTTAATAATACTACACTATTACTTGTATATAATATTGTACTATTGTTCTCATTTCATTCTCCTATTTAGTAAAACTTCTATATGTAAATGATAGTGTCATTAACTTGCTCTATTTTTCTCTCTGTTTTCTTTAATGACTTGCTCTATTTTGGTCTATTTAATTGAGATTGTTCCTCAGTTATATAACACATAAAACACTTGAAATTTTAACTTTTTTTATAATACGCGTCAAGAAAAGGAAATGTGAAAGCTAAAATTAATATATATATATATATATATATATATATATATGTAAAAGATGAATTTGAGTTAGGGTTTTTATAAATAGAATGAGATAAGAATTTGAGTATTTCGATTCTGTGCTTAAAACATTCTGAATGGATTAATTAATTGAGACCGGGGAGGTAAAATTCATACATTCGATCGCTTAATTTATATTTATATATCATATAAAAATTTATTTTACTAGTTGTAGATCAATGTATTTGTGTGTGTAATCAATGTATTTTATACAATAAAACTTCATTCTATTTCTGAATATATATATATATATATATATATATATATATATATATATATATATATATATATATAAGAGTTTGTCATGTTGGTACGAGAGTAATAGGTCATTATACAAAATGGATTTATAAATTTAGGTCAAGGCATGAATTTCTATTTTGTTGGGAAGAGAGTTATACTATTTATAAATTTAGGTCTAGACATATACATATCTAAAGTCCAGTAAGGACAAAATCGGAAAATAATATATTTTTCTTCTAAAATTACAAATAGGAAAAAGAGGGACATGAAGAAACTTATCCCACGTTCCCAATATTAGCAACACAAATATATGTATAACAATACCTATTCAATAATAATTCAACTTCACATTTACACACAGGATAACAATTAATTGAAATAGAAAAGAAAGTAATTAAAAAAATATAGAAATCGGAATGAATTAAAGTGAAATTTTAATGTTATTTGAATGAATAGAATTAGGAAGAAATTAAGAAAAATGATATTTTAAAATTAATTTATTAAATTAAAAAGTAAAATAAAAGAAAAATAAATAAAAGTATGAGTATATAAATTTTATCCTTTGTATTGCAATTGAATACAATATTTAAATGATAAATATATCAATATTTAAAGTAAAATAATAAAATACTCATAAAAAAGTAAAATAATAAAATAAAACTAAAAAAAAGAAAGAGCAAAACAACTCGCGTATCCAAAGTAATATACCCACCACTGTAACCGTAAAATTTTAAATGGAAAAGTTTAATACGATACATCATGAATAAAGCAAAATTAGTTGCAAACAAAGAGTATAAATGGAATAAACAATTTCATTTATGTTACACTTATAAGGGGATTTAGTTTCATGACACTAAAGAGTGGGAGCAATTTCTACCAGGTCCTGCCTAAATTTTACATCTTCCTTCTTCCCTTTAAACGATGGAAATTATATATTTCCACTTTCATTCCATCCTCTCTAAATTCATCCTTCCTACTTCCTTACAAACAAATAAAATGTTAATGATGAAAGAAGGAGTGAGAGACAAAAAAAAAATGAAAAGAAATAAGCATACAGAAGAACAAGAGGTTTTGGATTGATATTTTTCACAAGCTTTTCACAAAGGACAAAAGTAATAATTATAAGTTCATGAGATGTTTCGTCCAAAAAAAAATATATGAAAGATACCGTAATAAATATTGGTTCAATTTTATGGTTCACACAATTTAAATTACATCCAGTTACATTCAAATTAATCAAAAGGGTTTTATTAACTATAAAAGGTTAAAGTATTCCTACTGTTGCTTCTAGCTACATAGTACTCTTTATGTCATTGTTGGCCAAAATAGTAAGCAATTGTTTATCAGAATTCTTTACAATAAGTCTCTTCGAGGTTGACAACCAAATGAAAGGGTTGGTATCATAGAGAGGATATGTTAGTTTTAACCAAAATATGATAACTTATTAAGACAAGGATAAGATTATGTAAGATTGTATTGTATAGTATTTGTCCATTGGACAATAACATAAAAGATTTTACATGAAGATGAGAAAGCAATTCAACAGAGTTTTGACACAACTAAGTTTTTTCTGTGTTCTCTTCTTTAGATCTTCATGAGATCTTGTATTTATAGCCTCTTCAAGATGTTTGATGAGAGATATAGAGGTCTACACAAACAACTTTATTTTGTCTTCATCTTTAATGCAAAGGATATTTCTCAATTAAAACAAACACACATCTTGATTTTTCTGATAATTCAGCATGGTTAGAGTGATAAAATCGAAGTTTTGCTTCAAAAGGGGTTGACCTTTGCTGAATCAAGTCCTACCATGTTTGAAAATTTCTTGTGTTTAACCTTTTTACAAAGCCTCAATGGTAGTGCACTTTTGATCAAATATTGCACTTATACACAAATAAGGTAATATTAAAATAAATTTGATATATTAATTAAGAGTTGGTGATAATATAACATGCTTATTTTTTCAGTTTCAAATATATACTAAAGCACTCAAGTGTGAAGCTAATTTTCATAAAACATGCAAGTGTTGGACTTGCTTTTGTATTTGAAACTTGCTTTTAGTTTTAGGGCGTTGGACCTTAGATGAAATATCATGGTACTGGACAAGACCCCTGATGTATTCATTTTTCTCTTCATCTCTGTTGCCTCTTACCCATTCCCCCACCACCACATTAGTGGCTTCTCTGACTCCTGATTTTAACGAAAACGGAGGAGATGGTTCGTTAGTATATATTCATTTAGTCTTAAATATTTTATTGTTATTCCTAACCCTCCAATGGCTTCAATGCACAGTTCTTCCTAATAGTGATGATGCATTTAAGTTCGCATTTCATGTAAGCGTAAAACCTGCATCATTTGATGCGGCTATTTGCAAGGTTTCACGTCAAAACATAGTTAAACCAGAAAAAAACTCATTCGAAGAAAAATCATCGAAATTATATACAAAGTCAAAAATTAAGTGCTTTGAGTGTGGGGGACAAGGTTCCTTCATGATGCTGAAATCTTGCTCGTGTGCAAGTCATGGTATAGTTCATATGACGAAATTGCTAAGCCATGAATCCAATGAGTTATCATAGCGCCACCAATGTCGTTGTGAAGCTTTACGGTAAGAGAAAGAGGGGGAAAGCTATGGTGCTTGATGGAGAAGAGAATGAGCAAAGAACCGATGCATATGCTTATTTTTTTCAAAAGAAGTTTCACATTGTTTCGGCTCTTAGAATAGTAGATTTGAATTTAATTCATGCATACAAAATCGATTTATAAGGTAAGAATTGCATTTCACTTATATACTTTTTTAATTGTCTTATCTCTAGTTAACATGGGACTTGGGTTTTTTTCAATATATCCCCTTATGTCTAGTATTATTAAGCTAGGTACGTGAATAAATGGTAGGTGATCCTTTTAATGATTTAAGATTAACGGGACTTGAATTTTTCTCAATACACCCCTCACGCCCATGATGCATGTATCAATGGTGGTTGACCCATTTAAAATGGATCTAGATAACTCTGATACTATCTTAGAATAGTAAATTTGAGTCTAACTCAACTCTACAAAATCGACTTATAAAGTAAGAATTGTTCTTCACTTATATATTCTTTTAATTATCTTATTTCTAGTCGATATGAGACTTGAATTTTTTCTAATATAAACTACTCAACATTTGAGCCTCTTTATATCAATTATTTTGAACCAATTATTTTGAGCCTTCTTAGAGATTTGAACCAATTATTTTGTGAAAATGTTATATAATATCTATACCATTATTTTAACATTTGTTTATTTACTTTAACTTCCTAAAATCACTTTCTCCTATATCAATATTTCTTAATTATTTATTTTATTCTAAACCTACTCATGAATAATTATTCATAAAAATATTTTGTTTTCTATTAATACAGTGCAGGTGTAAAGTGTGTTATTCCTAGTGTATATATAAATTACATAAATATGATGTATTATATATATTACATGGGGGAGTACGTATATTCAGATCTAGCATGTTACATAATGCAATTCTTTGCGTCCATTCCCAATTAATAATAAATTTTCCTCGGCCATCTTCAGGGAGGAAATTGCAGATTGAAGAGGAGCAGCAGTGAAAGAAAAGTAGCCGAGATCATAAATATGGCAGCATTTTCCAACTCCAAAATTAATTGATATGAAGTAATGACTATCTGAATGCCATCCTTAATGTTTTGGAGCAACTAGGTGTACACGTTCTCCTAGGAAGGGCAAAAACTCGAATTTGTTGTTGTTGGAGAAGAGGGAATGTTGTAGCAGAATTGTTGAAGAGTTTTGTGATGTCAGCTAGAGGAACCGTCTTGGGCATTGGCTTGACATGCTTCTTGTTCATGAAAGATGTGGGCATGATGTGAGGAAATGGTGAGGAAATGGGATATTTTCTTTCTTGTTACATGTTGGTGGGACACTCTCCTTGTTACTGTGGTCGAAAATGAAAGTGGCACTGTTACTACCTTCCATTTGTTTTGTAAACAAAGGTTGTTTTTGTTTAGGATTAGGATTAGGGAGAGAGATAGAGCATAGATTGTGAGGGCACTGTTACTACCGTCCATTTGTTTTGTAAACAAAGGTTGTTCTTTTTGTTTAGGATTAGGATTAAGGGGAGAGATATAGAACATAGATTGTGGGGGATTTGGTGTTGGTATATATTCATTCTTCAATGAAACTAGAAAGAGGGAATACTAGAAAAATTTAAGAATTTTCATGTCTGCAAATTTGTTGATGGCGGTTGTTTTTGTTAATTTGTGAATAAAAGAGGTAAAAAATGAAACTTTGGAGCGCGGGATCATGCGGCTCTTAATGCCCATTTTTCTTTTCTAAAAAATGTCTTCCTTTTTAACCCAATTAAATTTATTTTTTTCCTCTTTGAGAGTCCAATTAAATTTATAATTAATTAATAGTGGTTTAATTATCTGAATAATATTTCGATTACGTTCTTAAAACATTCTGAATTGATTAATTAATTGAGAGTAGCAAGGTAAGATTCATACATTCCCTTAATTTATATTTATATATATCATATAAAAAGTTATTTTACCAGCTAATTTTAATGAGAATTTTGTTTTTGCATATTTTCTTATTTATCTTAAGTTATTTTTTCATTTTTTTTATTGATTTTGACTTCTCTTGTTTATATTATGTTTCATTTTTTTAATATTTTTATACTTTTTATTTTTCAAATAAATAGGAATTGAATTTTAGAGAAAAATACCTCATTGAATATATAATAATAAACATGGTATAAAAACATGCATTAATCTAATGAGATTTATATTCTAATTTGAATTTATTTATAACTTTTATGGTTTTTTAAATCTAACTATTGAAGTTTAAAAACATTTATTCATATAATTTTTATTTTTTTTAGATCATCAATGTATCTCTGTGTGTAATCAATGTATTTTATACAACAAACTTCATTCTATTTCTGGAAGAAAAAAAAATTAGTACTGGAGAATAATAGGTCAATATGCTAAATAGATTTATATATATATATATATATATATATATATATTTAAATTTAATTAGGTCAAGGCAGGATTTTCTATTTAGTTGGGGAGAAGACTTATACTAGATTCTTGTTTTTACTTAACTCAGTCTTTCTGCATCAAAATAATCAAGATCAATGTAGTTGAAAGTAATTAAAAAGTTCCGGTGCTTATTCCTCTAAATTTATTGACTATTGTTTGTTGTTAAACTAAAGACATGTACTATAGATTTCTACCAAAAAAAAAATGTACTATAGATGAATTCTTCAACCTTCCTTCTCTCCTCTAAAGGTTTATGGTAAACAAAACTTTGCTAGAAGAAATATCAACACAGATCATATTGACGTTATATGTTACTTTTGCATGGAACAAAGAATCTGTTTTTAACTTGCTCTTTTCTTGATAGAATTCCTCCTATGCATGGCTTGCTTTTTATGTCAATAATGGTTTAGAATGTAAATTCAACATATCCTGGTTGGGTGGAAAAACTAGGAGAGAAAGAAAAAAGTAAGAATATAATGATAAGTGTTTTTTTTTTCTAAATTATAATTTTAAGTTCTTCTATTTATTTTTAGGATTCAAGTCTCATTATTTTAAAAATGTTCAATTTAGTCTTTTAAATCTTAAAAATATTCAATTTTGTCATTTCTTTCATATTGACACTAACATCATTAATAAACTTAGATAAAAAAGAAGAAGATAATATTGGACATTTTTTAAAAATTAAAAGATCAAATGAACATTTTAAAAATAGTGAGACAAAATTGAATATTTTAAAAATAGTAAAATCAAATTAAATATAAATTTGTCTAACATTTTTTTTAAATAAATATGAATTTTATATTGTTTACCTTAACAAAATCATCAATGACAATAAATTAAGTATTTGGAATTAAAAAATATCACAAAATGAATGAGTTATCTAATAAAAGAGATTATTACAAGATCAAAGAAAATTTAAATTTATTTAGACAAAAAAAAATGTGGGATAATTTTTTGTTCAACTTAATGCTTTAATGTATGGAATGTTCAATTTATTCCCTCTATTATTCAGAGATTCAATTTGACTTTCTAATTTTTAAATGTTATTCGATATCATCTTTTTGTTTAATTTTGTTAATGTTGTTAATGTCAATTTAGTCAGAAAAATGACATTGAACATTTTAAAAAAAATTAAAAGACCAAGTTAAATAATTTAAAAATAGTAGAAGTAAATTAAATTTAAAAAATAAATAAAGATAAAAGTATAATGTAGGCTTTTTCTTCTATCTATATATGGGTTTAAAAAGAATGAGAGTAATATACAATTGCAAGAGTAATTCGATCTACCTAAGATCATACTTTTTAAATTAAAATCTTTTAGTTTTTGTAAAAAAAAATAGAAATAAAATTCTTTTTTTCAAGAGTGTGTATTATAAAAATGTACCACGAAAAATGGGAAATATGTACAAAAAAAAATGTAAATAGGATATTAGAATATGATGGAAATCATGAAAAAATATGTTTAAAAGAATTAAGAGGAGTGGGCTAAGAATGTAGAAGGAATGTCTATGTTTATGTTGACCTTTAAGGGGAGTTTGGTATGTGAAACATTGTTACTTTCCTGAAATTGTTAAATCAAAAATCTTAAGCTTTTAATGTTTGGTAGCTATTTTTTTAAAATAAAATTCTAGGAAATATAGTTTATCAAAAATCATTTTTATCCCACTTTCTTAAAAAAAAAATATTATTATAGGAGTGAGAATCCAACTTTTCTAAATTAGGAGAAAGTTTTATGTGTATAAAAAGATTAAAATATGCTTTTTTAAAGCAGAAAACGTAATTAATATTTTTTTATTCATTGTTACTTGAAAAAAAAATATATTAATTTTATTACTAACTAAAATATAAATAAAATTAAATAATTCATTAGACGTATTATTTTTTTTATCATTTTTAATTATATTTTTTTAAGAAAAAAGTAAATCAGGGCAATATTTCATGTATAAAATTTTAATAAATTATTTTATTGCGTTTTTTATTACAAAATATCTTATTGTTATTAGGTAGGAATTAATATTTATTTTTATCACTTTTCTCGTTAATTTAATAATAAAAATCAAACACTTATATAATTTTCATAAGATATGATATTTTATAATTATTTAAAATTTATAAATTATAAAACTATATTATTAATTTCTTATTACAATTTTTAGATTTTAAATTTAATAAATTATTTAAGCAAAATAACGCTATATATTATTATTATTATTATTTAGCTTACTTATATTTTAATTTTAATCGTTATTTTGATTGTTAATATTTTTTTTATTATAATAAATCATGAAAACTATATTTTACACTTTGGTTTAATGTGGTTTTGTGTATAATTTAATCATATATAAATTATTGATTTGTTATTTTAAGTTAAATATAATTTTTTTATGTTAGATTATGATACACTTACACTTTACAAGAAAGAAGCAACTCAATTTCTTTTGTAAAAAATATTTATATAACCAAAAAATGTAATATTGTAATCAAACGTAAGAATATTTATTATCTAGGAAACTTATATATATAGGAATCTTTATGAACAACCAAATAGATTTTAGTCATTTTCAGCAATAATTCTCAAGATTTGTAATTCTCATAATTTTCATGTATGAAAAAAAAAATTTCCGCTATCGAACATCCCTTTAGGTTAACAATAATTAGTCTATGTCTTCTTTATTGTAAGTATTTCTTTTATTTTAACCTTATACTATATATGTGTCATTAAAATATGGATTTTTTTTTATAATTTTTTCATTTAGAGGTGTATTTTGTATTTTTGGAGTGCATCTAAAAAATGAAAAATGCAAGTAGGCTTGTGAGAAGTAAAAGGGGGCGTGTCTAGTTTGGTGCATCCTACACCTCCTTCATGTGATTCTCTTTCTCACAATTAGGGGTGTGAAAAAAAAACTAAATGAACTTGTTTGAATTTAAAACCAAACCTCACGGTTAAAAAAAAGCATAACTAAATTTGAAAAAAAATCAAACTATATTGGTTATATAAAATGGATTTTAAAAACCGAATCATGTTAGTAATTAGGTTCGATGCACCACTTTTAAATAATAAAATAAAATAAAATAAAAAATAATTTATTTATACTTCTCATATCTCATGATTTAGTAATTTACGGTATCACAAATTTTTTTTGAATATTACTTATGGTCAATATGCTTTTTATTTTTATTTTTTAAATTTTTTGATTGTCTTTAGATTATTAAAGTAAAAGTCAATTATCAAATCATAGTTCATAATTAATTTCTCACATGATAATTATAGTTCTTCAATGCTTTTGAGTTGACTTTTATGAGTTTGTTTGAGTAAATTTTTTCTTTTAAAAATTACTTTTTAATAAAATAAGCAATTTCTTTTACCTTGTATGATGTGTTTGTCTATTTAATTAGTATCCAAGTTAAATGTCTAGCTAGTAAAAGGTTTTTAATTTATCGATAAAGAGTGTATTAATTATGACTTTGTTTACAATTTTGAAAGAATAAAATTCTTAAGAAAATCGATTTAAAATTGATTAAGTTCTTAAAATCAGTTTGGAATTAGTTTGATTCTGAAACTGATTTTAAACCAATTTAAATCTGTTTATAAAAGTGATTTGGTTTTAACTTTATTAATGTTGTTCAAATGGTTCATAAATCGACTCAATTTAACAAATTGGTGTGATGCAATTCGATGTGTTTTGATAAACTGAATCATGCACACCCCTACTCACAACCCCCTAATCACACCTCCCAAGTGACTAATATTCCACTTCCCTTTCATGTTAGGTCACACTTTTTGTGTGACTACTACTTCACCTCCCTTTCTTATTATTACACAATTCCCCTCATCACACCTTTCATGCTAGGTCACATTTTTTGTATTTCCTAACTTAATTATGAGTAGCATTTTGAACGTCCAAGGAGGGGTAAACCAAGATTGGGTTAGCTTGTTCTACACAAGCAAATCAAATCATAGTATACTTAAACATAGTTTGGCTAGCTTTAACAACATGCCAACTAAATCTTATATATAAAGTTTTTTTCTCACTTCTTGTAATCACTTTTGATGAATATATGTTTGGGTTTAGATTTTGAATTTTTTTCTCAAAAATCTTTTAAGTTCTCTCTTTTTAGAGTGTGACTCCATAAGCACTCTTATCAAGGAACTTCTTCTTGTAGAGTTATAAAACTTTGGCTTATCTTCTACATGAAGTGGTAGCACCTTCACTTTCTATTCGTCCTCCACTTCTAATTTTCTTCACCTTTCCTCCTTAGTGGAAAAGTGATCTTACAGAAGAGAAGACAAATCCTTGAAGGTATTATATTAGAAAGAACATATGTCTTAAGTTCAATTTTTATTAACACATTCTAATGATAAAAATTAGGTTAAATTATATTTTTAATCTCTTTATTATTTTTAAAATTCAATTTGATCTTATTATTTTTAAATAGTTTAATTTCGTCTTTTAATCTTTTTTTAAATGTTCAATGTTATCCTTTCGTCCAAATTAAAATTAATGATATTATTGAAATCAAACGGAAGGACAACATTAAATACCGTTTAAAAATTAGAATATCAAATTGAATAATTTAAAGATAGTGAAACTAAATTGGACACTCCATAGGGGACTAAGTTGAACAAAAAAAGTATTTAACATTTGTTGTTTTATATAAATTTGTATTTTTTTTTACTTATTTAATAATTTCTTTTATTAGATAACTCTTTCATTTCGTGATCATTTTTTTAATTTTAAATACTCAACTTGTTGTCATTCATAACTTTGTTAAGGTAAATAAAAGAAAATTCAAATTTATCTAGACAAAGAAATATTAGATAAATTTTTATTCAATTTGGTCCTACCATTTATAAAATATTTAATTTAATCTATTATTTTTAAAATGTTCAATTTGATATACTAATTTTTAAAAAATATTTAATATTATTATTTTTATCTAATTTCATTAACATTATTAGTATCAATTTAGACAACAGAATAATATTTATTACACTTTTTTTAAAACTTAAAAAAGTAAATTAAATTTTTTAAAAATAATAAAACTAAATTTAATCCTAAAAATAAATAGCGATTAAAAATATAATTTAACCTAAAAAAAACTATAATTAAACTCATTGCATGGCATAAGGTAAAGTGTTATATATTTGAATTGGTAGCTTTAGAAGGTATGTTGTATAAATTGGTTTCCAACATTTTTTTCGCAACGCTTTGATATTTATAATATTTGAGACATATATGTTGTACTGGAGTAACACCTATATATATACTCTAGATTTTTCTAGATTTTTTTTTTTACTTAACCTAGTCATTTTGCAGAAAAATAATCAAGACAATAATTTCCCAATAATTTTATAGACTAAATCAGTCCTTCTATCAATTGTTTAATAATCAAGATTTCAAAATTAAAAATAAAATATAAGTTTTTATGAAGATGTTAATATACACATATATATAGGTATTAAATCTGGTAATAATTACTTATATATAGTCCTACTATTAATCATTTAATAATAAAATTCTAAAAAAAAAAAGAATAAGTTTTCATGAATATTTTAATTTAGCCATATATAGGTACTACTAATAAGTTTTTTTAACAATTACTTTCTTAATTATATATTTTTAATTTACACCTACACGTGAAAATTCATATATTTAAATAATACATTAAAATTAAAATTTTATATTTTAATTAATGATATTATTACTTATCTTAGTCTCCATCTTAATTTCCATTGTGCATATTACAAATGTATTTCAAACTATTTTTTAATTTGTTCAAATCATGCATTGTGATATTAGAGAGATTTATTTGACTTCTGAACATCCTAAAAAGATACAAGTCAGCTTCTAAACTTGTCTCAGACCCCACCCAAAATTGAGATAACGGACAATTTATTTAAATTTTTCAACAATATTATAAAAAAAATCCTTCTTAAAAAACATTTTTTAAGAAATAGATAAAATTTGTTTCATAAAAAAAAACTTTTCTATTTATTTATTGAAAATGTACTTTTTATAAGAAAAAGAATTAAATCAAAGAACTCATAAAAATTATCATATATTCAATATTAAGTACTTCTAAATTAAACAAAAGTTAGCTTATGATGCGAGGTTTAAATAAGCTTTTATAAAATTCTTTTATCATATTTGTAATCATGAGATTTAACAAATGATATTTATAAATAAATTAACGTCTTCTCCTTTCATACATTTCTGAACTGCCTTCTCTTGAACACAAGATTCTCTATCACTACTACCACCTTTTCACTATGTCTTTTACTCTTGAATATGAAATATATTATGTTGAAATAAAATTACTCACTATTTGCACATTTATAGTCTCAGACGAAGATTAGTTACTGTTTGGTGACGGGTTTGGTGCCTACGTACGTAAGTCTTGAGAGAGAAGAAGCCTTTCATCCTCCTTTCTCCCGATTGCTTTAGTGTAGTTGCTCTAGTGTGTGAGGCACATTGCTGAACTCTTCCTTTTTTTTTCTAAATTTTTCGGGAGTTGTAGTACCTTGCATTGGTTGTGATTTGAAGTGATGGAGCTAAGGACTATGTGAGTACAAAGCTCAATTTCTTCCTTCTTCCCTTTTTCGTTCCCGGTAACTCGAAGTTGAGATAAGGAAAGCTAGGATTGATTGTGTATGAGATGATTGAATTGTATGTTGCTGGTTTGGATTATGTATGAGTGTATAGTTGGAAATTTTCCTAATTGGATGATGGAGGGATGGGTTTCAGTTGTTCTTGGGGTTGCTAAGATGATTTTGATGATCTAGATTGAATTTTTTGTTACATGTTAAGATGATGGTGCACAAGGAATTGTAGATGTATATTATGAATTGTGGTTGTGCATGCTTATATGGTGGTACGGGTTGATTGGATTTGCAATGGCTAAGATGGTTGTTGGGTTGATGTTTTTTAGCTTTGAATATGTAGGTTTATGGGTCTTCTTACTCAAAGCACCCATAGGGGTCACTCAGAATGAGTAGGTGTGACTAGGTTAGGAATGGCCTCTAACTTGGCTCACTCAACTGAGTAAAAGTGGAAGTTCACGGATAGCCCCTAACTTTGCTTGCTTAAAGTGAATTAAGGAGCACTTTGAGAAAATTTGGTTACTCAAAACGAAGGTGATGTCGCTTGAAGCGACTAGAGTGAGACTCCAAGGGTGCTCTTTGTCTAGGCTTGCTCCAAGAGCGAAATTATGTTGCTTAAAGCAAAAATCTTGAACACTTGAAGCGTTGAGTTCCTTCTTAGTTGTATGAGTTAGGTGTTGTATGAAGTAGAATGAAGGTTTACTTTAATACCTTGTATGTTGATTATGCATTGTCTTAGGATAATGTATGATGATGATTTAATTGTTAATGAGTACATGATGTATGGTGAACATGAATAATGCTTAAGCCTATTACATTTTGTGTGATGTAGAATGATGACAATAAGCATTGGTATGTTATATTTGTGTAATTGAAATGGTGATGAGTATTAATATGCTACGTATGATTGATATATCATACTTTGATGAGTTGGTAAGCATTGGTATGTTATAATTGAGTTACATGTTAAGCATCAATATGTTGTTCTTGGTTGAGGTATTAAGCGCTATACATGATTGGTGTGATTTGATCTCTATATGCATTGACCTAGGAAAATGTATATAGAAGATGATGTTAAGGTGTTGATGCTAAGAATGATGTGGGAATTAAAACATGTTGATTGACTTAGGACAAGACGAGAGAATGTTATTTAGAAAGCTGAAGATCCCACATAGGGAATCTTGTTTTAACGCTTTAGGAAGCCAATTGTTGAAAACTCTTCTTGAGTAGATGTTAAACTCTTGGAGTGAATTTTGTTAGTTTTCTCTAAGCTCTTAATCAATGTGGAGTAAAGTATGAAGCCGAAAGCTATAATCCTAACTAATTATTGGAAAAGTTATGTGGTTCCTTGTAGATAGTTAGTGGACTAACTCCATAAGTGATTTGTTAATGTATGTCAAGGTTATGATACGCCTATACCTAACTATAATAGTCATGATAGTGGAATAGAAGGGATTAGTATCCCATTTTAGTTGTGGATCCGGTAGACGCATAGGGTGTGAAAGAGATCATGCTTGATTTGATAAGATTAAGCCACTTAGATTGTTCAGGTGTAATAGGAGATCTTCATAGGTGAATGTGTGACGAATCATTAGTTGTTAAGTATACATATAATGTGGCATGAGTTGTTATTGTTGTTCATATGCATTGGATGAGCATATTGTCGTGGGATGCAGATCTTGTGGTGAGATTGCTTGGTCAACATGATGATGTTGAGTATAAATGTTTCTTTATATACTTCTATGTTTTTGAAATCTAACCTACCCTTGTGTATTTTTCATGTAGATAGACTGTGATACTCATAATTTGTACAGGAGCAAGGCAGGGATAAGTTGACAGAACAATGGAGGCCATATGATGAATGACGGTACTTTTGGATCTTTTGGGCTACTCCATGTGATAATTGTATATACCGTGTATATAATTGTAGAGTTATTTTTAGTAGCTTGCATTCATGTACATGTTATAGTGTGCATATCCAATATTTCGAGTATAAACCTTTTAGTATGAGATAGTTTCACTTCAAACTAGGTATTTATTAGGGGTGGATCCGGCCCGTTTAAGACCTGATCCGTAAAACCTGCGTTTTATATGGGTGGATAAGTCCGATCCGTAAAATAAATGGACTTATTTTTTAAGTTCGTATCCGACCTGCCAAAATCTGTGAATAACATACCAGTCCGCGAGCCTAAATAATCATTCAAAAAAATAAATTTTTAAAAAATAAAAATACATAAAATTAGAAGAAAAAATAATATTTTTTATTTATAAGCTAAATTTTATCATACTAAAATTTATCAATAGTTAAAATGATTTAAAATACTAAATATTAAAATATTAAAATAAAAATAATTACAAATACTTAAATAATAGTACCAAACTTTCAATAATAAAAGCATCAAAATGTCATAAAAATAATTCAAATGACAAATACATACTAACTAAACATAATTTTAATGTCATAATAATTTAAAAAAATTAAATACACAACTTAATATTAAAATCGTAATATTTAAAAATATTAATTAGTAAAGTCCACGGACTAGCCCGCGAGCCGGCGGATTAAATCCGCAAGTCCGCGAACTTCATGGGCTGGGCTCAAAAATTAAACATAGTCATAAGAATTTGAAAAAAATGGGTCCGTTATCCGCGAAATCCGCAAATTTACGGACCGGTCCGCGGACCCGAATCCATCTACCCACCCCTAATGATCATATTGGATCGTTCTAGTCACTATTTCCAACAATAAATATTTCAAATCAATGTCGGGTAAAAAAAATTCATTAACGAAGTCTTATATCCCCCATTCTCTTCACCACTCCTTCCACTGCCACCATCCTTTTATGCTTCAAACTAGGATCTTCCCTCACCCTTTTCATCACTTTTCACTTCAAACTAGGTATTTACTCACTCCTCTCACAACCACTCTCTTATCTATCTATGATCATCCATGTTTTCATTCTCTTTCTATGTTGTTGATCAATGTATAACAACACATGCATGACAAATTATTTGGACCATTGTTCAAATGTCTAGACTCAACACTCAATCCCACAAATCTTGATGTTTCATAATTAGGTTGACCAATTAAGATAGTAGGCTAAACAAAAACGCATGGTTTTGATCATGTGATACAAATTGATTGAAATAAATTCTATTTAATAACAATTTTCATGTTAATCTATAATTTGGTGTGTGTTTGAATATGCATTGCTATAACTGATTTAGGATCGGTATAAATTTATAGAATTAATTTTGATTAAACTTGAGTTAAAAGTACTACAATTTTTGTTTGGATGACAAAAAAAAAATATGAACTTGATTTTCTTATTGAATGTTATTTGAAAACTTTTTTAAAATTAATTTTGAGTATATAATTATAAATCTGAATTATCAAAATTGATTTTAAGTACATAATTATAAATCTGAATAGATAAAATTTTAAAACTGATTTTATTTAATAAAGAAACTACTGATAGTTGTTTCAAAATAAATTTGAACATCTTGAAATTAATTTTAATAATAGTCAAACATATAACAAACATATTCTAGTCATCATGAATGCTACAAAATTGATTTCACATATATTAAAAATAGAATCAAAGATACCACAATTTTGTTTGGATTAATTCTTTCAAAGGTTTTTTTTTTTTTTAATGAAGTTGCGTATAAACAACTGGCCTCTTATTCTATAATCTCTAGGTGATATTTTACGACTATTAGTTTTTCTACCATAAGTGGAAAGAACCTAACTTCATATGTATTCCACATTGTTCATAAAAAAAAAAAAAAAAAAAAAAAAAAAAAAAAAAAAAAGATATTTTATTTCTTCTTGCAATGAAGACAGAAAGTAAAATGAAAAAAAAAGCTAGTTAGGTGCAATGGAACTATATATTTCCTCAAATTATATAGTGAAAATTGATTATATTTTCTGAGAAAGAACAAGTTGGTGTCCATATATTAATTTATCAAAATAACTTATAATTAAATATTCAGCAACAGAGCTTTAAAAAGAAACAATTTCTCCCTCGATGAAAACCAAACAAAGCTATTAACTTATTTGAATAGTTTTATTATATTTTCTTTTTAGAATTTTCCATACTAATTCATTTCTTGTCTAATGAATAACTTGAATACCATGCTCTTGGATCCGATTTTACGATATATTTAGGAACAAGTAACAAACTAGGATACAAACATAAAATTAATAATTTAAATTATCACTAAAAATCTAAGTGAGTTTAACGAGATGTAAGATCCAATTGAGTAAGTATCCACAATCTCTTCGTTCATATTTACCTTCCAGTGTTCCTCAAAGGTGATAAAAGAAACATAATTTACTTCACAAAAACAATACACTATAAATACAACCATACCTGAATCTCACTCTGAAATATGCTTCCTAAATTATCTTTTTTCATTGCCAAAAGGGGACTATATATCCTTTCATTGTTCCAAGCTAAAATCTATCTATTCTTTTCAAGAGGATTCTCTATCACCACTTGCTATGAGAAACTGTCTGTTTGAAGAAAGAAAAATGTATACATATGAGAAAGAATACAGAAATATTGAAATCATCTGAAACTATTCAAGATTTGAAGAAAAAAATATCCAACAATTAATAATTACAAATGTGTTATTTGTCTGATTAAATTGGTTGATATTGCGTAATGAATAAAGGTCAAAAAGTCAAAGAAAACCGAAAATACACTGAAAAAAAAAAATTAGAAACAATATTTATCTTTATCACTTCCATAGAAACTGAATTATAACTATTATTTATTATTATTTTAAAAAAATTAAAATATAGAGACAACAAAAAATATTTCTGCTGATTCATATTTCATCTACATTCTTTTGTTCACCAAGAGAAACAAAAGAATATACTAGAGTGCACAAATTCTGGTACATATATATGAAATATCACTCATACGTGCATAATAAAAGAGATAAAAATTTGAACCACCAGCAACAAATTTTATGATAATTATAAAATAAGGTGTCAAATAAACAATTGTATGAATTATGCAATGAAAATTATTCCAACATAAATATGCAGATTGCAGCTGTTTTTAAGACAAAGGAGTTGGTGAATGGTTTGATTACTAAAACATAAATGAGACATCAACTAAAAGCTAACCCTCAATTGTCAAATAATAAATTTAATTATTTACTTATAGTAGTAATATTAGTGTACACCTCAACATCTCAATTTATGTCTGAATTTTCTCCTTAAACTTAATGCTTTAATTATTTAAAGTGTCTAAAACAACAGTTATATACCTTTCTTTTCAACAAACTTAATGTCAATCAGAGACTGTAATACCTAATAACATCCTACTTTTCCTTTTCTGACATAAAATATGTTGCCATTACTGAATGTGGAGGTCAGGTATTTGAAAAAATGAGATTTTTTTTTTTGGTTAGTTTTGAGAATGGAGTATATATCTTGCAGTTGCACAATTCAGTACTCCTGCAACATGTTTGTCTAGGGAAAAAGAACAAAATGACTGATAGCAAGCTGTATGAGAAAAAATTCAGTTTTTGCCTCGTAAAAGTTGAGTCCAATCAAATTTTAATTAAATGTCAAGGAATTTGGATAATGTTTGACCATATGCAACTAAGAAGACCCACTCAATTGGCTTTATCATATTTTCATATCTTACATACATAATAAAACTCTTCTTCTAAATTAAAAAAAGAGCACACTTAATAGGAAACAAAAATCAAATATCAAAAGACAAGTCTTGTATTTTATGTTTATGTCTTGTATTTTTAATAATAAAAATGAAAAAAACCAATATATATTGTGAGATTATGTGGAATTCCATGATTTTGTCAAACTGCAATGAATCAACCATGCAAAAGTTAATAGAAAAAATGCAATTAACTAGAATCTTGCATAACCATGAGCTTTGCAATTGTTTGTAATGCCAAAAAAAAGTTGAACTCAAGTACTTAGAGGCATTAAATATAAATCAATAAATGTATATCATTAAAGAAACAAGCCAAAAATAAGTATCAAAACACAAGTGGATCTTCAAACTAGTCAAATCCAAGCGTGCAGCAAATATAAGTGGGGCCACTAAAACCTCAGCAAACAATTTTTTTTCAGAATAAAGCTGTTTTTGTAAAGAAAATGAGAAAAATGAAACAAACTTCTTTCTATCACAATCCAAACTCCAAAGGGAAACATATATAGAAAAATAATAATAAAAATATTGCCTTTAACTAGAGTAAAACAAGTTTGTATATAAAAAATGAACTCTTTTAGACATCGAATTAGCTTGATTACGAACTCATGCAACCTAAATATCGGTGCATCATACCAATACCTAAAAGCTAATCCATATCAATACAACAAACACCAACAATATCAACCTATGCACTTCTTCCACTAGTAAATAACCTACACATAATATCTCAAACTCGACCACAATCACACATCCATCCGAGCCAAAAAAGACACTACCCATCATTACTTCACCATCACTGCCAACATTAAATTCCCAACTCCACCCCCCACAACACGATTCACAAACCCCTAATAATAAACACGCACCACTGTAAGCCAAATCCAAGCATAACAATCCACCGACAACACCATAACAAAGAACCTTTAAACCACCAGAAACAAAGCATGAAAAATGCAAACACACATAATAATATAAAAGTTATGCATTTCCCTGACAGTAGTTCCTCAGGGTTTTGCTTTAGGTGTCTCCCCATTCTACTACTTTTATTGCATACAAAAAATGCTATACATAACAGGAACAATGAAAGTACAAAAAAAAAAAAAAGTAACCACCCACTTTCGTCTTTAAATTTGGATGACATTGTGATATTAGTCCCCTTGGAACTGAGAAATTATCATATAAGTCTCTAAAAATTTAAATTAACAATCATATTAGTCCAAAACTAAAAAAACTGTGTGATTAAAATAATAATATTGACATATATTCATATCAAAATGACAATAAATAGTTAAATTTATGTTCTTGTATGACATTTAGACAATTTCTATACTAATATGAAAGTGCATTTTCTTAGTTTCAAGAAATAATAACATATGGGTGTTTAATTGTTTAATAAAATTAAAATAAAAATACAAAAGGAAAGAAAGAAAATGATGCTCACCAGCTCCAGAAGAATGCTTGGTGCGCTTGAGTTTCTGAAGCTGAACCTGCGTTTCCATGAAGAGTTGCATCCTCTGGTATTCCAAATCCTTAGCGAACTGCATCCTCTGCTTCTCCAACTCCACCATTTGTCTCTGTTTCATACCCTCCACTCTCTCATATATCTCACCGAACCTCTCAATTGCTTGAGCAAGTTCTCTATACCCAAATTCAAATTCCTTTTCACTCTCTCTCCCTTTTTTTCCACTCCCGGTGCCGCTACTCGACCTCCACCCCTCCGAATCGCCGCTGTCGGCCTCCGCCGCAGCGGCGGCGGCGGCAGCGAAGGCGGAGAAATTCCGGCGGAAAGAGGAGTCATCTCTGGCGGCCGGCGTGACGACCGGCGCCGGCCGTTTCTGCGTGACGGATCGGGGGCCGACGGGGTGGGAGGAAATCATCCAGGCCGGCGGCGGCGGTTTGGCGGCAGCCGGCGGGGAGATTTTTCTGAGCGGGAAAGTGTCGCCGATGAGGGCGTCGAGGCGGGGGAAGAAAGGCCAGGGGCTGCGGTAGCCGGCGTCGGAATCGGAAACCCTAGCCTTCTCGATCTTGTACTTCTTCTTGAGCGTGTCGATGCGGTTCTTGCACTGGACGTCGGTGCGGAACGGTTTCTTGCCGGCGACGCCGACGTGGAGGCCGTTGACGGCGTCGGCCACCTCCTGCCAGTGCTTCTGGCGGAGGTTGCCGCGGTTGAGCTCCAGGTAGCGCTCGCCCCACGCCTCGATGAGCGTGAACGTCGCCTCCTCGCTCCAGCAGTCCTCGCGGCGGGGGAACGACGGCGGGGGGCGCGCCGCCGCGGGGGCGGTGGAGGACGGGTCTCCGGCGACGGAGTCCATGAGCGGCGGCGGCGGCGGCGGTGGCGTTTCGGATATTTGGCGTTTGGTGAGGGAGGGCGAGTGAGGAAGCTGCTTTGCGAACGAGTACGACGGTAGTCGTTTACCGTGCGGGAAAAGACTAAACACATAAACATTGCATTGTTCTTTCTTCTATTTCTCTCTTCTTCTTTTTTTTTTAAGATTTTTTTTGCGGTCTGGTCGGCTCTTGGGCCGTTTAATATTGCTTTAGGGCTTTTCAAGAAGCGGATTGGTATGGGCTTGAAATGGGCCGACGTATGATACGAAATGGGCTCATGATATATACACTTTTTTTTTTTTTAATAAGTACACCTCTTTCTTTTAAATTTTTTTTATAAAATATTATTTTTTTAAAAAAAATTTAATTTTACACTTTCAACTTTCAATTTGTTACTTTCTTCTTCTTATTCATACTTTCGAAAAAGAAACTCAGGAGATTTTAGTGTTACCGAAATTACTTTTTAGAATTAGAAAATTTTTATTTTGGAAATAACTTTATGTGAGTTTCTTACATAATTCCATTAACTTTTTTCCGGAACATTAATAATGTGTGTACTTGTTATAATAATTCAAAAAAAAACTTTGCGAAATAGTAATTTTATTGTTTTAGAAAGTACTTTTTAGAATTATTCTGACAAAAATTTCTTTCCGAAATAGTAATTTTAGTATTTTGGAAAGTACTTTCCAAAATTACGTACAAACACACTTTCAAAAAAACACCTTCCAAAATAGAAAAATTTTTATTCTAAATAATATTAAAGATAATTTAAGAATTTAATATTTTTTTTAAAAAAAAGTGTATATATAAAAAAAATGGAGGTGTATATATGATCAGCCTTGTGTGGTTTATTTGCTTGCAGGACTGAATACTGAACATAGGGTTCGTGTTGTTGGGCTTTTTGTAGCTTCAGGAATCAGTTGCGTTTATTTTCGTTTTTGTTTCTTTTCCCTTTTCCTTTTTTTTTTTTTTTTTCCTTTCATAAACTCATGCAATAACATTTTAATCCAACCTCGAATCATTCAAGTAAATTGAAAAGCTATCCTCCCTCTTGGTTAATTATCAAATCTTGTTTTAGTTAGGCTTCTAATTAATAAATCTATAGTTAAAATTCATGATAAAAAAAATAATAAGTACAAGGAATTCAATCAAATTACATTAACTCTTAGATATATTATTATTATTATTAGAGATGTAATTTGTAATCAGTTGGCCTATGTAAAGGTTTTGACTGTCATATTATAAATATATTATTCATTTTTAATAGATTATATTTTTCAGCTCATCTTATATTTCTTTGAATGGGAGGAACAAGAATCGTAAGCCTAGGTGATTCACAATCTGGTTTAAGAACAACGACATCAAATCCTCTTCTTGGAGTTTTTTTTTTTCGCATTTATTTCTTGAATATTATATGTTGGTGAAGACAGTACAACTCAATTTCTTGGTTTTTCCTTTTTTTCAATGTTTGATTTATTTTATTTTCCTGATTTTATAATACTCAATTTTACCAAGAAGGAACTTTTTAGTACACTTTCCTAAAAGCAACTTGGTCTGATAACTGGTTAAGAATTGTTGGACAATGTGCTGAGTGATTACATGTGGGCCAAGGCTGTTATTCTTACATCTAGCACAGTAGCTACAAATGGTCTTGTAATTTAGGTCTTTATTCTGCGTTTGTGTGACTTATTTCTTGGTGGTTTTGCCTTTCTTTGTTGATTTTGTCCACTCCAACTATACGGTATTTTACTTCTTTGATACTTTGTATATTTTGTTGTCGTTAGTTCCTGTGTATCGTGGTTAAGCCTTATTATGAGCTTTCGGCAAGAATGGTTAACATTAAGATGACTTTATCTTTATTTTTCTTATGTCTTTAAGTTAATTAAGCATATTTATTTGTGTTAAGTGGTTAAATCTTATGTTATATGCCTTTTACTTTATAGTTAAGCTTTTGTCTTATAGTACGTTTTGATGATTTTAGTTTCTACTTATTATGGTAATTAAATTTTATTCGTGTAATTTTCAATTGTTGTATTTTCAGCATTTTTTATTGTAATTGTTTTGATAAGATATATACTTGTATTATTCATCTCAAGTTGTAAGTGTTATAAATACCTTCTAGATTAGGAGAAGTTATTAGAGATATAATTTATAATGAGTAGTTAACCTATATAAAAGTTTTCACAATCATACTGTAATAATACATTATCATTTTCAATAGATTGTATTGTATGGTTCATTTTTTTTTCCTCTTTTCTCTTAATTTTCTGAACCATGCATTATAACATATATCCCTAAATCCAAGTGACTGGTATGAGAAAATCCTCAACTCATTTTTCCAAACTTACTAGCAAATGTAGCAGATATTATTTATAAATATATATATATATATATATATATATATATATATATATATATATATATGAGTTAATCACTTATACACTGTCAGTGTAAAGTTTTTTAACACTGGCAACCAATTATATTTTTTAATACTGTCATGTCAGTTGCTTATTTAATAAAATAAAATAATTTAAAAGATATGATTGGTTATCAATATAAAAAATTTTACACTGACAGTGTATGGATGATTAACTATATATATATAACATTGTAAACTTCTAAATTATTCAAACTAAACTGGGAATGACGACTTTTTAGACATTAAAGAAAGCAAATACTCAGAGCGTGTTTGCTTTCACGTTTTGAACACGATTTTTCACGTTGAATCAGAAGTTAATAACTATAGCTTCCACGTTTTCTAGGATGAATTACGTGATTTTCATGTTTTTAACGCGTTTCCAAACACGCACTCAAAGGTTATCAGAAACTACGTTCCAACCTTAATATGTGTACAAGACAATGATCTTAGTGATGGAATAACATTAAGGCCAAGAAGTCCAAGAGGTGATGTATTGAAGGAAGCAAAAGGAATGGGTTAGTGTTGAAAAATCATAGGAGGAGTGAGGCCACTTTTGGACCTTAGCTCCTAAGTTTTTATTAGCATAGCATTTATTTTTATTCTTATTTTTCTCTTGTCTTTGATTTTCCATTTTTACCCTTGTATTTTGGGGTATTTTAGACATAGGATCTATTTTACTTGTATTTCCAAATTTACCCTTGTATTTTGGGTATTTTAGTCATAGGATTTGTTTTCTTTTGTATTTCTCATTTTACCCTTGTATTATGGGGTGTTTTAGATCATAGGATTTTATTTTTGGGCTAAGGTATTTGATTAGGGTGGGAACAAAAACTTAGACGTACTTTTATGGCTATTGGACCTATTTTTGGTGTTAGAAAGGCTTAGGCCCAAGTGGAGGGCAAAGGTCAAAGATTCCATCATTGGCCACCAAGTTGCATCTAGGGTTAATTTGGATTTCATTTGGTGTGCATTTGGCTTGTGAATTTCGGCCATGCACTCTCCAAATGCAACCCTAGATGCCTCTCACTCATATAAATACCCTAGGCTATGCATCATGTAAATACTTTAGAAATTGAATATAAAGAGAGCATTTTTGCCTTTATATCATCCTTAGTCACCCTTGGCTAAATCCGGCCACCACCCATCTTATCTGCACCTTGAGATCAAAACCCTAGAAGTGACCTTCATCTACCTTGAAGTGAGCCAAACCCTAGAGTGCCCTCTCAAACCTTTCATCAAACACTTCACCCACACTCTCCATTTTCGTCCATTCCACCTTATTCCTTCTCTAAATCACGCATCACCCTTGGAGGACTTGATCCTTGGAGTAGGCGTCCTCTCCCTTGCTCTTCATCTTAAGTTCATGCAAGCTAGGATGCCATCACTTAGCGGGAAATCCCAATAAAGTGGCTTATACCTACTAATTACACCAAACTACACACATCATCTTCGACCAATATAATCATTTATAAAGTGGTATATATCTGTTGGCTATCTTCTCCACCATCTAAAGAAAACCAATAAATATCACTTAAGCCTTATTATATCTGTTCAATTTTATTTTTTTATTTTATTTTATTATATTATTAGTATGAAATATTCATAGATGAAATCATGCATATTCATTGAAAAATTAGTTGACTATTTTTAATGAAATCTTATTAAATATATCTACTTATTTTTATATACATATATAAAAATTATTAATTTTATAATTTTAAATAGATGTTAATAGTTTTATATTTATTTTTGTAACGTAGTTAGTAGACTGGAACGGGGCATTCCCAGATTGGAACGGGTCGTTCCAAACTACTAAAATAAGGGTGATTTAGTAGCCTAGAACGGGTCGTTCCCAAACTGGAACAGGTCGTTCCAAACTACTAAATAGGCCTATGAATCTTGGACTGGAACGAGCCGTTTCAAAATGGTCATTGTGAGTTAAATTCCACTCTAGAACGAGTCGTTCCGATTTTAGAACGGGTCGTTCTAGACGTGCTAGAACGGACTGTTCTGGTTTCAGAACAGACCGTTCTATATGTGAATTTTACACATGATGAAGGAGCCCAGAACGGGCCGTTCCAAATTTGAAACGGGTTGTTCCAAATTTGAAACGGGGCGTTCTGGCCACTTCAGACTTCTATAAATAGAGGTTGTGCAGTTGAGGAGAAGGAGAAGAGATTTTAGAGAGAAGTTCTAGAGAGAAAGACTCTAGATTAGAAAGCTATTTTTGGAGAGTTGAAGTTCAAGAGTCAAGTTTTGGAGGATATTTCTTCTTCTTCTTCTTCCTTTCAGATTCTTGGCTTTTAGAGCCAATCTTCAGGTAAGGGAAGCTAGATTGTAAAGTTGTTGGTTGTATGTGAGTTGAGAACTCATTTGGGTGCTTAGGTTGATTAGTATTGTTTGGGTGTGTAAGTTGGCATAATAGATAGGTTGTAAATATGTAGTATGAGTTGTGTTATGTGGTGAAAATGTTGTGTGTTGCTAATATATGATTAAATATTTATTAAGGATGTTGTTGGTGATGCTTTCATGATGAAGATGAGATGTAAATGAGATGCATGTTGTAGTTAAGTTGTGAAGTTGTTTACAAGTTGTGTGTTGATCTATGATATTGTTGAAGCATGTTGAAATTAAGTTGATAAAGTTGCTATATGTTATGCGTGGACATGATTATGTTGTGAGTTGTGAGAAACATGATGTGAAAGGTGTAGACGTGTTGAGATTTATACAAAATTTATTAGTAGACCATGTTGCTAAGTTGTTAGATGAGAGTTGTATGTTGTATTATCTGTTGAAAAGATACTAATTTGTGATGGTTGAGTTATAAAGTTGACAAGAGCTAATAGTTTAGTTGATGAGATGATAATTGTGTTGATAAACAGCATTGATGAGTTGTTGTGCTGATATACCATGTTGTTTAAGTTGAAAGTTGATTAAGATGATGAGTTGAAAGTTGTATGTTGTTTAAGTTGAAAGTTGATTGAGATGATGAGTTAAAAGTTGTGTGTTGTTTAAGTTGAAAGTTGATTGAGATGATGAGTTGAAAGTTTTGTGTTGATTAAGTTTTTAAGCTGAGCTGTGCTGTTGAGTTGTAAGTTGATTAAGCTATGATGATAAGTTGTTGAACACTAAAACTAGGGGAGATATTTTCGAAGTTGCTCATCCCATTGTGCAGATTGAGATAGTTGTGGTGCTCTAAGAGCCCAATTTGTTGAAAACCCTCCTTGGAAAGTTTTCCCTTGGAGTGGACGTTGTGTTGTTCTCCTCTAGGACTTAGTTGGTCCCGTGTGTGGGCAAGGTCGAGGCACACGTGTATAAAGCGACCACGGTATAGGGGCAAGGTCGAGATATACCGATTATAAAGCGACCACGGTATAGGGGCAAGGTCGAGCTATACCGATTACAAAGCGACCACGGTATAGGGGCAAGGTCAAGCTATACCGATTATAAAACGACCACGGTATAGGGGCAAGGTCGAGCTATACTGATTATAAGCGGCCAATTTGAGTCAAGTACGAAGTCGGGAACTTAGTTCCTAATCGAGTACTATACTTCCTTATTTAAGTGGCAAAGTCTAAGAAACCATTATCGTGTTGTGGATTGATATCAAAATTTGCTGTGTTGTCGGTTCGGTAGAACCTAACCACTTAGACTATTCACCAAGTTGTAGGAGATCTCCGAGTTGAAATGTGTGACGACGCATAAGTTGTTGATGAGTTGATTTATTGTTGATATGAGTTGTATATTTGTTGTTGTGTGGTTAAGTTGTGATTGTGTTGTATGTTGACCTTATTGAGGAAGATGATTATATAGTTGTTATGTTGCATATTAAATTATTATGAGTTGTTTATTGTCTCTAGCTTACCCTTGCATGTTTCCATGTGGTTTGGATTGCGATGATCATACGTTGTATGAGAGCAGGGCAGAGATAGACTGGAGATAGCTGCTAGAGGTCACAGGAGGTGCCTAGAGATAGATTTTTTTTTGTAGGCTATCTTATAGTAGCATATTTTGTTGTATATAATTGGTTGTCGTTAGTTGTTTGATTAACAACTTGTGTTGTAAATATTTTATTATACTACTTTATTATATATATTTCAGTAGTGTGTAGTGTTATTTTGTAGTGTGACGGTCATGGCGAGTCGTTACAATTTTTATTAAAAACTCTTTTTGATAAAACTACTTAATTATAAAAATATTTTGACAATTTAAAATTATTAAATTTAATGAAAAAGAATAATAGAGTTATTTAGTCAAGAAACATAATACTTTATTTAAATAATTTATATACAGAAAAATTGACCATGTTTATTTAACAAAAGTGATAAAATTACAACTTTTTAAAAGAAATTGTGAACATTAAAACTTTATAAGATATTTTTTGTACATAGTTTATAAGATGACTTTACAAAACGTTTATTTTTATAAATAATAAATATAATATTTTATTTTAAAAAATTTATGAACTGTGTATACTTTTATTTTCATCGAACAGTTGTTTTATATACTCCCTCGGTCTCTATTTGTTAGACATTTTTTTTTATATTTGCTTTCCTTTTATATAAGACGTCACATCGTTTCTTGCGTTAATTATGTTTTGACTAAAATATCTTAATTAATTTACGATAAATGTTATACTGTAATGAGATAAATTCATTAACTAATGAGAGGAGGGTTAGTAAACATGTCTTACACATATTAATTAAGGATTTGACTTTTATAAAAAGAAGAGATTTTACTTTAAAAGATAAGTAGAATAATAATTAATGATCAATTAAGTGAAAAGAATGAGATTATATATTCTATTTTTTAAAAATTAATAAAATTGTTAACAAATTTAATGCCATTAATTATATTAAATAATTTTTAATAAACATAAATCATTCAAAAGTGTCTTACATTTGAGGACGGGTGAAATAAATAACATCATATAAAGAAATAGCTATAGTTAATTTAGTTAGTAATATTTAACTTGTCTATAATTATAATTATTTTTTTAAATTATTCTTAAAATAATTTGAACTAACTATTTTACTTTTTCCCACCGTAATTACTTTTTAACTAATTAATTAATGTGGGAAGAGAGAATAACAATAATAGATAGATATTTTTTGTCATGATCGTAAAAGAGAGAAAAAGAGACAATTTACAACATTTATATTTATAGATAAAAATTATAAAATAATTAAGGATAATTAAATAATAATAATAATTTTATTTTAAAAGTATTGAAATTTAATTTTAAAATAAAAATGAAAAGGATACATATAAAGGAATAAGTGATTTTAAAAGTTCTCTCTATAAGGGAAAAGGTAAATTGTGACTCTACAATCTCTATGGGTCATAAAATTGCTTTTGTTTAAATTATTCTATAAATTATATAAGTTTAAATAGATAAAATTATTGATAATTTATTTGGAAGTAATGTTGAATTTAGATGAAAATGATATATTATTAAAAATAAGAAGTCATGAAAAAACTAAAAAAAAATTTATCCTTATTGAAGAAAAACAACTATTATTAAAGAATGATACCTAAAAATACTTTAATTTGGTCATATAGCTACTCTAATTTAATATACAAAGGAATTCTAATTCATATAATGTGAAGTTACGAAGGATTATATTCTTTTATTAAATTTAATAATTTTGAATTATTAAAATATTAAATAATATTTAGTAATCCAATATATAATTATTTTTAATTAAAATGTAAAAAGTATACCGTTTTCACATAAAAAATTTGAAGATTAGCAATTCCAAAAAAAATATGATATTATACTCTTTTGTATAATAAAAAGTGTGTTTCATGTTCTTTTTCTACACATTTTTAAAAAATTTAAAAATTATATTATATTTCTTTATATAGAATATATAAATATTTTTATGATTATTTATTAGTTTAAATTAATGGAATAAAATATTAAGTATTTTTTAAATAATTTTATAATTTGTAAACCGGATCAATATATTGAAATTTTTTAATTTAATAGTTAGCTCATTAAAATTTAACATATATTATGAGTCTTTTATACTTGAATGCATAAATTAAATTAATAAAATTTTTAAAAAAATTAATAATTATTTCATACTTGGTTTCATTAATTTAAATTGATATATAATCATAAAGTCTTTTATATGTTGATTTGAATTTTTATAATTAAATATCATATGGTTTTCAAATTTATTAAAAATTTGTTAACTTGATTTATACGTTGAAAATTTTTAATTAAACAATTAGATAATTGAAATTCAACATACATTATGAGTTATTGAATAAAGTAACTTTACCAAGTTGCTTTTGGAGTATTTTGATCCCTCCTTTATATATATATGAGGACTAATCCACTTACTCTACTCAATAATTTATAGTCTACATTAAATTTTAACAATTCAACCGTTAACCAAAAGTATTTAATAAATATATCAAATTTACAAATGTTTACAAAATTTTAAAACTATTTTATTTTTTGTAAAGATAGGAAAGATTACAAAGATGTCGCAATGAAGATTGAACCTAAGTTCTCATGTTTCTAACTATCCCAATCCCTCCCCACCCAACCACTAGGCTCTAGTGGTTGTTTTAAAACTATTTGATATTTCATTATATTAATTCAAATTAAATATTTTTTTATAAAAATATATTATACGTTAATTTGAATTAATGAAATGAAATATCGAATAATTTTCTAATTCTATAAAAACTTAATTTGCCATGACTCATTTTTAAAAGACAATATTATACCTCTCAAGCCTTAAGTTTTTATGATAATAAGCATGGAAGTTTTTATGAGAGAAGAGTTTTTCAGATCAAGCTTTAAAATGAATAAAAGTAAGACGATTTATGAAGACAATTAGTTATTAGGACATTAAGTCTCATACACGAAACACTTCATCTATAAGACAAATGCTTTGTATAAATATAATTTATGATATTTGATAATAAAATCATCTTTCTTTCTCTACATAATTCCTTAACAAATCAAATAGAAAAAAATTTATTTGATATTTACAATTCATTAAAGAAACTAAATAAAGACATGTTTTGTGTCAGAAAAAGCAATAACATATCTCGTAAAACACAAAAAAAAACTAAAAGAAAAAGTTGCATCAAATTGACACACGCATAATTCCTTTTTTTTTTTGTACTTAAAATGTGATAAGTAGCTTCATCGATCAAATAAAAAGTGATAATTTAGTAAAGTACATTTAATGCAATCATTTAATGCACCAACAAATACTTTTCTCTACACTGAACAAAGATGAAGACAAGCAAAACAAGTATATGTGAGATGTTTAAGAATTTGCAACAATCAACTTCATAAAACACCCATATAAATAAGCTTGAAAATTCATAAAGATGTGATGAAGAAGAGAGAGATATTTACACAAACATCATTGTACATTTTTTTTGTAAAAAATTCTATACTTCACTGATTATATCACGTCTTGATATTAAGATGAAATAACATTGTTAGCTTACCCAAATCTAATTTTGTGTTATTGCTTTGAGCTTGGAGAGACTTGATTGTAAAAGAATATTTGATTGATAGAGTTTGAAGAGACTTAACGGTAAACTAATACTTGATTGTTAAAGTTCGGAAAGGTTTCATTGTAAAAGAATATTTGATTGTTGAAATTTGGAGAAACTTTGTGTTAAAATAATATTTGGATAGTTGTTTGAAGAAACAAGTCAAAGAATACTTAGGTTGAACCAAAAGTATCTTATGAAAGAAGATTTGTATCTTCATAAAAGATAGTGAAACTTGATCATGTTGATAAAAAATTAGGCGTAAACTCGGTGGTTGAGATAAATCAATGTAAAAACATTGTGTTCTTCTTAGCTTGATCTTTATCTACTCTTTTACTGTTTTATTACTATTTTAGTGTTTCAAAAAAATGTTGAGTTTTTAATAGACATTATTCAACTCCTTCTAGTATCTTTTTATCTCAACTAATATATCTATATTTATATATATAATAAATTTTGTGATATACCTTCTTTATTTATATATTTTTTAAGACTATTTTTTTCTTGTAAAAGCATCTACAATAATTGTATGATTGTATTTTAAGAATATATTAAATTTAAGCAACTGTAATTTATTTATTTTTTCTAATTGGAGATGATTTAGGTAACATGTTGTTTAGTTACTTAATTTTAAGAATAGTATCTTAAGATATAATTGCTTATAATAATAAGAAAAATTGTTTAGACTTGATAAATACATATAAGAAAATTTAAAAATGCGAGTAACAAGTTGCTTAAAATTTTGTGAAAATATAAAATAGAATAAAATAAATTAAGATACATTTTTAGTACAATCATTATAGATATTATTGATCCTTAACCGATAATCATTAAGTATCATCTCCTATATACTATTTTTACTATAAGAAAAATAAATAATTATGGATCTTGTAACTAATTACCTCCAAATTACTCTTTCTCCTTCATTATTTTTTATTCAAGATTTTATTCTCTTTTCTGCCAGCATTGTGAATTTCACTCTTAACACTTCTAAACTATCTAATTATTTTTTTTCAACAAAATGTATCTGTTTTTTAGCTTGTTAAATATAGTTTGAATCATTTAATATTTAAATATAAAAACTATTATAAAGAAAAGTAGTAAATGTCGTGTAACTAAAAGCTATAATAATTAAAAATGAAAATAAATATTTTTAAAATACTAAGTAAAAATAAAAGGTAATTTTAATTAAAATATTATTAATGTATATTTTTTGGTACTATAATATTAGCGGAGTATCTATTGACTTTGTTGAAAATTAGTCTCCTTCGAAGTCTTAACTGTATTAATATTATCTGTTTCAGAATCATTTTTTTATTAAATTCAAGATTCAAATATGAGGTCTTAAGATTTGAGGATCAACTACAATTAGGCATGACAATCTAACCCGCCTCGGAAGTACCTGCCGGAACCCGCCCCGATTTGGACGGGGAAAACCAGTGTTTATCGGGTTCGGGTTCGAATTTTTCCCGATTGATAAAATCGGAGGCGGGACGAAGATGTTAATACCCGCCCCGTTCCCTCCCTGCCCCCTCCCCGCTTAATAATATAATTAAATATATATATATATATATATATATAAACCAAAATTAAAATTATTTATATGTAAAAATTTATATTATTTACTTTTTTTATTTTTTTTTAAATTTATTCATATTTATTTAAAAGAAAAAGAAAAAAAAATAAGAGTGGGGACGAGAGCAAGGCGGGGAAACCCGAACCCTGCCGGGAGCAGGAGCGGGGAACGTAAAACCTGCCCCCGCCCCGCCCCATTGTCATACCTAACTACAATACTAGTTAAATCAACGAATATTAATTTATTAATGTATATTATATTTACTATAATATTTAAATCTATAATAATATATAAAGATAATCACCTTTTATATATATAATTTTTGAACAATTATTTGTACAACAACTTTCAAATCTTTTTCTTACTATTTTTTATTTAATTTTTTTTACTTCTAGTAAATTTCTTACTAATAGTAAAATCACCTATTTTATTAGGAAGATATTTTATTTATTAATTTATTGATTAATGTTTGGTGAGTAAGACTCGAGAAAAGATTGGATTTCTTTTGGACTTTGATAGAGTTTGTGTCAGTGAAGAAACTGGAAGAAGGCAAGCATGCAAGGTTGGTCGGTAGGTTGCAGTTTCACGTGTAGCCAAATACCAACCATCACTTCTCTCTCTCCACCCTGTGGATCATAACAAAATATTTCGGCACACAACCAACCAAACCAACGTGGACTCATCTATTACCTCACAAAAAGAGACCCTGCTTCTTATTGACTAGGGTCAACAAAATTATTGTTTTCGATTTTTTTAAAAAAATATATTAATCTTTATATAATTATTTTAAAATTTTATAATTTAAAAGTCACTTTCATTTTTAAAAATTTATTTTAAAATATTTATCTTTAAAAGATATGCAAATATAATTAATTTTTTAAGATTCATCTCTAAAATATATTTTTATAAAAAAATGTTATTATTAATTTTAAAAGAATTATCTTTAAGATTTACTTTAAATTTAATAATATATAACCAGGTACAAGTCTTTTTTTTTTGGTTTTGTGGAAAAAATAAAGTAGAGTATTAAATGAAAAATTAGGGATGAGAAGTAAGTAAGAGGTGGAAGTGGAACTGGGGTGAGTGTTGATAAGTAGTGGAAAGAGCAAATATAGAAAAGCATTAGGTATTGTATTAGATTAGGCCTTAGCCAAATAGGAAAAAAGGTGGGCAAGATTCGAAAGGAGAAAAATAAAGAGAGTAGTAAAGGGAAAAAAAAGGAGAAAGTAAGTGGATATATTAGTAGAAGTAGAAGTGAAGGATGGTGTGTGGAGTGTGGACCCTCACCCAAGTCCAACCCATCCAATGAAACCTGTATGGTGTTGTCTGTATTCCTTGGTAAGGTGCAGACAGATTTGGTAAGCCATTCTCTTGGCTGGCTTTCACTAGAAACCAATCTATCCCTCGTTTTCACTCTCTCTCACGTGGGTCTGCATGCTCCTAACAAAACCCCTCTCCTCTTAGTAGTACTACTCTTTGGTCTCCACCCATTAATACCACCATCCCCTTATTCACTTATTTCTAACATCACACACCCAGTCTCTGCCTTTTTATTTTTTATTTTGCTCAAAATATAAATTCCAATTCCAATTGTCTTACCGGAGAATGGGAGACGGCACCACCGTGGCCCACCTGCCGGAGGAGATCCTGCACAAGGTGTTCGCGGCGGTCTCCGACACGCGCACGCGGAACTCGCTCTCCCTTGTGTGCCACAGCTTCTTCCGCCTGGAGCGCAAGACGCGGACATCGCTCACGCTCCGCGGCAACGCGCGTGACCTGCACCTCATCCCGGCCTCCTTCACGCACGTCACGCACCTCGACCTCTCCTTCCTCTCGCCGTGGGGTCACGCGCTCTTCTGCTCCTCCGCCGCCGCCGCTGTCGACCCCCGCCTCCTCGCCCTCCGCCTCCGCGACGCCTTCCCGCGCGTCACCTCGCTCGCCGTCTACGCGCGCGACCCCCGCCACGCTCCACCTCCTCCTCCTCTCCCCCTGGCCGGACCTCCGCCGCGTCAAGCTCGTCCGCTGGCACCAGCGCCCGCCGACATCGCTGCCGGGATCCGACTTCGCCGCGCTCTTCTCTCACTGCCCCTCCCTCGCCTCGCTCGACCTCTCGTCTTTCTACCACTGGCCGGAGGACCTCCCGCCGGTGCTTGCCGCCAACCCTGCCTCCGCCGCCTCGCTCCGCCGCCTCAACCTCTTAACAACTTCCTTCACGGAGGGATTCAAGTCTCACGAAATCGAATCCATCAGTGCCTCGTGCCCTAATTTGGAGCACTTTCTCGTGGCCTGCACCTTCGATCCGAGATATATAGGGTTCGTTGGGGATGACACTCTGTTGGCTATCCCTTCCAATTGCCCTAAGCTCTCTTTGCTTCACCTCGCCGATACGTCGTCGTTTTCGAACCGGAGAGAGGACGAGGGTTTTGGCGGAGAAGACGCTAGGGTTAGCCGCGCCACGCTTGTGGCGTTGTTCTCCGGGCTTCCTCTTTTGGAAGAGCTGGTTTTAGATGTTTGTAAAAATGTCAGGGAGAGTAGCTTTGCCTTGGAGGTTTTGAGTTCCAAGTGCCCTAATTTGAGGGTTCTGAAGTTGGGTCAGTTTCAAGGGATTTGCTTGGCCCTTGACTCTCGCCTTGACGGAATTGCCCTCTGCCACGGGCTTCAATCCTTGTCTGTTGCTAACTGCGCGGACCTTGATGACATGGGGTTGATTGAGATTGCTAGAGGGTGTTGCATGTTGGTTAGATTTGAACTTCAGGGTTGCAAGCTTGTCACGGAGAAAGGGCTCAAGACCATGGCTTGTTTGCTTGGCAGGACTCTGGTTGATGTCAAGGTTTCTTGTTGTGTAAACCTCGACACCGCCGCGACTCTCAGGGCTTTGGAGCCGATTCGGGACCGGATTGAGCGGCTCCATGTGGATTGTGTGTGGAATGGGTTGAAGGAAAGTGACAGCCTAGGACAAGGGTTTCTTAATTTTGATCTGAATAGATTGGATGAGCTGGGTGATGGTGGTGAGTTTATGGATTACTTTGGGGGTGGAGAATTTGAGAACACAGGCAAAAGGAAGAGGCAGAGATGCAACAATGAACTGGGGGTTCATGATTCCTTTCTGGAGAGCAATGGCAATGGTTTCTATGGCAAGAGCTGGGACAAGCTGCAGTATCTTTCACTTTGGATAAAAGTTGGTGATCTTTTGACTCCATTGCCAGTGGCAGGGTTGGAGGATTGTCCAAGTTTGGAAGAGATTCGCATCAAGGTGGAAGGAGATTGCAGGGGGCAGCAGAAGCCAGCAGAGCGCGAATTTGGTCTGAGCATTCTGGCTTGTTATCCTCAGCTGTTGAAGATGCAGCTGGATTGTGGTGATACTAAAGGTTATGTTCTCACAGCACCATCGGGGCAAATGGACTTGAGCCTGTGGGAGAGGTTCTTTCTGAATGGCATTGGCAGTTTGAGTCTGAATGAGCTTCATTACTGGCCGCCGCAAGATGAGGATGTGAACCAGAGGAGTTTGTCTCTTCCAGCTGCTGGCTTGCTACAGGAATGTTACACTTTGAGGAAGCTCTTCATTCACGGGACAACTCATGAGCATTTCATGAATTTTTTCCTCAAGATACCAAACCTAAGGGATGTACAGCTGAGAGAGGATTATTATCCTGCGCCTGAGAACGACATGAGTACAGAGATGAGGGTAGGTTCGTGCAGCCGCTTTGAAGATGCACTGAATAGGCGTCGAATCTGTGATTGACTTGTAACGTTAGTCAGACCCTGACTATGGAAATTGCTTGGATGTAGAAAGTTACGTTTTGGAGTTTCTTTTGATTATTAACATCATGCCTGTCTTTAGTTTATTCTGTTTCTTTCCCTATTTATATACTGTAACAACGAGACTCTTGTGCAATGTTTTTTAGTCAAGAATAAATCATTCTATACAGATTAGAAGAATATTATTATTTTCATCGCACAGAATATGTGAATGATAGATTAACCATCTTTCATTACCCCACTAGAGAAATAAATTATTTTTTTCATCGCATAGAAGATGCGCGTGATATAGATTAACCATCTCCCATTGCCCCACATGAGACTATGTTAAGAACGCACCGATGCATGGTTTCATTATGATTTGAGATAAAGAACAAAATTCATAGTTTACATCAGCCGAGAACACAGTATCAACTCTACCAAAAGTTCACTATGTACAAAAGAAAAACACTACATCAACTCATTGAGTACTCGATGTCCACCAAACGAGAGAGGATCTCCTCACAACTTGGCCGCTCGCGCGGTTCCGCCCAACACTCTGCATACAGAAAGTAACCAGTTAAACTTTATGGAATCTGAATAAAAAAATAATACCATCGACGTAAAAAAGGCCTCGAATCAAGTATTGAATATTTTGACAGTTGCAGACCTGAAATCAGCCTGCCTAGAGGGCCTTCAGGAATATCCAATCGGGAACCCTCATTAGCAACAGCATAAACCACCTAATCAGCAGATAAAAGAGTGTCCAACATAAATAAATCATTACAATTTGAGGACCCAAAATTTTAAACAAAGAAGCATAACGGAAAAACAAATCTTCACGGAAGATGATCAAATCGTCTATTACACATACCCTCTCCGGAGGAACGCCTTCCCATGGCCTATTTAAGGTGCAGAGCTCCCACATTATCACCCCAAGGCTAAAGATATCACATTTTTCGGTGAATGGTTCACTTCGAATAAGTTCAGGAGCCATCCATTCTGGGGTTCCAGCTGGCGAAGAATCTCTCATGGGGGAATCTGTTACTATTCTTGATAGTCCAAAATCACATATTTTCACTGTCCAATGCCTATCCACAAGACAATTTGCACTTTTCACATCACGGTGTATAATCTTCATACGATGTATGTGCATTAGGCCCCTAGTCACCACAAAGGTTTTCTCGTCAATGTTAGCAGATCGAAGGCAATCTTGATAACAAATACATTTGACTGAAATGCAAGGTCATATGGCACTTGATAATAACTGAGATAATACATACATTAAGTGTTTAATGAAGAGAAGGTTTTATAAAAGTTAAGCATAACCAGAATTGAGCGCTTATATACTTACCGGCATATGTCCCGCAACATCTTTAGCCTTCTCCGCCAGCTAAGCCTCTTCTTTTGACCGCTTACATGGATCAAGTAAAACAAAGACCCCATCTCCATGTATTCAGTCACCATTGACAAGCGTGGGGGCTTTGTGCATGCTCCAAGAAATAAGATAACTGCATAAAATTTAATCACCCAATAAATAACTTACTCCAAAAGAAATCGCGCTACATAAGATATATTTTTACGACCATATATGCACAACATCACTCTTAGAATTTTGAGCAAGGAGGAATTTGGTAATAATTTCAGTTGTCAAAAATATCTAGTAGACAGAGTACAATATCAATTAGTGAAAAGACCCATATAAATAACTAGTAAGGATGTTAGAGACTACCATTTGGATGTCGGAGCCGGCTGGAGGAGGAAAGAAACACACAGAAGAAGAGACTGGAAGTCAGCAAATGTTGGATGCAATCAAAAAATTGCTGACAAACAGCAAATCAACGTAAAATACCTGAGAATGGATATCTCATTGCAGAAATCTTCCATGTTTTCAGCAGTTAAATCTTGCTCTAGGAACACCTTGATTGCAACATCTGTGCCATTCCATATGCCACGGAAAACTTCACCAAAGAATCCTGGAAAAGAAAAGAGCAACCAAGTTTGATACATTTATATGAAGCAAGTTTTTCTCAGGGCAGTTCAAATCATGAATTTAAAGCATAGTTTCTGAATCATCCATGGTATCAAATTGAGTTGGTGAGAAATTAAAAAAATTTAATTAACAAAGCAAACACAAATTCAATAATAATAGCACGGTATCTAATTTTGTCGTTCCCCTGAAATAATGAGACCAGTTCTGATAGTTTTATAAGTTCCAAGAGTTCGATTTTTTTCCTTATCATGTTTGATTGATTTTGGGTTCCTCAATTAATAATTATTAGTTTAGATTTCTTTAGTAATCTTTTTATCATTCAATTTCTTTCCACCTTCCACGAGTACTACTTCTTTGGCTGCAAACTCACATATAGTTTTTCCTTTAAATATCTCACACTCAAACAACCCCAAAACTTGAAATTGTTGAACATGAAACAAGAAAAGAGGGAATTAAAAGGAACCATCCATTTTTTTTCCAGGGGGGAACTGGAGAAGTAAAATTAATTGAAGGTCTTTTCAGGCATCATCTTAAATTTAAAAACCAGACAATGAAAAAACTAGGAAAAATTCCAGTTGGATGTAACAGATCTGACCCAGATCTGCCTAGATCTGTCACAATCAAGCACAAATATGTAGAAATCCAACCTCATGAAATATTTGGAGTCAAGTGATTCAGCCAGAAACTGATTTGCAGTCATTTCAGAAATTCAGTCATGCTTAAGTCAAGAGTGATACTGAATCACACTGCAAAAATCATAAATCATGATTTCGATAGCTATGAGCTGAAACTTACCAATCCCAACACGAGTTCCAACAGTCAATTCTGAGAACTTGATATTCCATTCTTCATATGGTAACAGAGGTCTATCACTGAACATTGGTGATTCCAGGACTTTATTCCAAGTAGACTCCAGTTCATTATTCATGGCATATTCTGACGTCCCACTTCTCTCAGAAGCTTGTCCTCTATAATCATGTGGAGAAGAGGGCAAGGACATTGCCTTCTGAGACATGACAGCATCACGGTGTGGCGAATATAAGGGGGACCTCTCATGGCCATCAAGATGGAAATTTGACACCTGTGATATCACATCACACGAATCAAGTGTGACGAACTTCATGTTTTAAAATGGAAGCTAATCCAATTTTTTTTATATATGATTCACACGTTACCATAATTATCAATAATGAAACACATTATAGAGCGACGATTCTATTCCAAATTACTGAAAATTAAAATTTGTACTATAGCCATCAGCAAAATTACGTAGTTGTAATGTTTTATTTTTTTAAGAAAAATATCCGACATGAGTCATGACAGCATATTGATTTCTTTTAGAGAGTGATGAAATAAAACCATAGCTATGATGCATAAGTATGCTGAAAGATGCCACAGGCAGAGAATGAAGGCTTAAATAATAGTGTACTCTATAGTTACAAAAAACAACGCAGACATACATTTTTATGAAGATCTGCACTGCTAGTTCTATCATTTGGAGAATGGGGCAATGAACTATCACCCCCTTGCTCTCTTAGAAGTCGGTTTTGCTTTAGCGTCTCATTCATTGCCCGTACAGCCCTACAGAGATTAGATCCTGAGTTATCACAGTATTAAAACAACTTATGAATCAGCAACATAGACATACTATATACATTACATATTTAACTAAAATAAAAGATGATTATACACTATGAAAATTGTAAATTAAGGATCATTAATTCACTTGATCAAAGTACAAATATTATCATGCATTCTTTGCATTAGTTATTTACCACAATGTAGGAACCAATTACAACAGTCAACCCTCTAGCAATCTGCAAATTAATCTATCAAATTAGTAAGTTGAGTAAATACTAAGAATGCAGTACAGGTAGGGTACACTATTATCATGCATTTTTTGTATTAGTTATTTACCACAAAGGGGGGAAAACCTGTGCTCAAAATGATCAATATTTTGGTTTTTTTGGCATAAAGTAATCAATACTAAATATGCAATAAACAATTTTACATTTATCTATACCAAGGACAGTGTGCTTAGGAATTAGGATATAAAAGCCAGAAGCACAATAGAGCAACAACCAACCTTGCAATATCATCTCCAATCTCCGGTGTAATGCTGATACTTCTCCTTCGTATCCTACGAGCTTCTGATGAGGATGCACCATCTGACTTATAGCTGGATCTTAAAAATGAACAAAGTTGTCTGTTTAAAAATGTGATGAAGAAAATACTTCCGTAGAGTTACATAATGACATCCTATAACCATAATGAAATTATGCCCACAACATCAATGTTACTAGTAAAGGAAATAATCTATAAGTATCCGGTATACAGCACCAACTAGAATGAGGAGAATATATTATTTACTTGGCGACTTAATTTTAGGCTGTGTCATATCAGTATGAAACCCAGCTAGCCAACATAATTGCTTTTATCAGAACTTGAACTGACACCGAATGTTAAGTTATTAGAGTTTTCTTTTAATCAGTCAATAGGAAAGATTACAACAATGGGGATGAAGATCAAACCTAAGTCTTCTTGCATCTACCTCAATCCCCCAATCACTAGGTCAACCCTAGTGGTTAAGTTATTAAAGATTTGTGAGGCCATAAAGTTTCAATAAGTAAATGCAACATCATTAACTTTAGAACCCATAAAAATCAAATACATGTTCTGATAAATTGCTTCATATATATGATAAGTAAAAAACATGACAAAGTAACCCAAAATTGGATAGAAAAATATTAAAGATTTACGGAGAAGTTGGTTTTCATACATTCAATAAGAGCCCAGTATAAAAATGCAACTGAAAAAATAAAGTAGCCAACACCCAATTGCAGGAGAAAATGTCAAGGGACCATAGAGGCATATACCTCGATGACTGATCATCAGCAAAATCTCTAAAAGCAGTCCTGTCACCACTAAGCTTGGACAGTCCATGAGCTCGCAATGATGGATGTTCCGGACTGCAAAACCAGAAATATTTGAAGCAAAAAAAAAAAAAAAAACAAAGACAGCATAATATTTAATATTCTAAGATATTTTAGCAAGTAGAATTCGGAGATCTGTTAGATACAGTTGCCACTTGTTAAAAAATTTATAATACACAGATCAATTAGAAAGAAAAAATTGCCATATATATCATCAACAGAGAAGTCATCTTTCATCAACAGAAAACATGCTGAAAGCAAAACACAATAGCATATATAGATGATATACAGGCACAGGCATGTATATAAGGATTGGAAGATTTGATACTTGGTTTAATCATGAATAACTTTTAGTTTAATGTGGTTTTCTCCGATCAAACCATTAGAGGATCAAAGATTAGATATGCTGAAATTTAGATAAATTCAATATTATTAAATAAAATAAATAAATTTGAAGACAGTATGATTTTATATCTATATCCAAATCATTCTAGAAATTGTACAGGATAATTTCAATGTACATTTCTTCATACTGCTACAACAGTAATTTTTTTGCTGTCACAAGTATTCAAGTAAAAGCTACGCATGGTGTCAAACACTCTAGGCTTCCCCCTAATGAATGACACAGACAGTCAATTTAGATTCAAGAAAATACCCATAATGCCGGCCATCAAAATTAAAGACTCTACGCAAATTAAATTCAAGAGAACTTTATAAGCACCATTAGCATTAAAGTAACGCGCCAAATTCATGAAAAATATCAATTTGTGCTGAACATAACATGCACACTCATCAATCCAAAACACAAGGAAACTGTGAATAACCTTGAACTAGCAGTCCTCTGTTCAGCAATGACCTTTCTCCGACTACGCCGACCAAATGCAGTTGCAATGTTGGGTTCACTATGAGAAAAACTGACGGAATTGAAAAAACCATTCAACAAAAAATAGTTGGTACTTTACATCACAAAAGATTTAAAAAATCATAATAAAAAAAGGCATTTTAAAGTGAAATGGGAAAAGATAGAGAAGAAAAACTCTAATTGAAAATAAAAACAATGTGAAAAGATCAATGCATAATATTTCAGGATAACCAATGGAAGTATTACCTCAAATTCCTGTCCAGACTGGTATTTGATCGTAACATCATATTTCGCAAGGGAAGGCCTGATACATTTGAAGACACTTCAAATCGTCTATGGAATTGGAGGTTTTCCTCCTTTTCAACACTGTCAAAGAGGACCAAGAGAATTAACAGTGGTCAGTTGACAACTCTTGTAACTGACAAAACAGATAGCATAAAGTTATTGGAGAAATGCAGAGTCAGAATTTGCAATCAAAACTATAAATGCAAAAAGCAATGCTGGTCCTCCCAGTTCTATTAAAGTCCAGTTTTGGTTGAGCTCCCCACCTCCCCCCCCCCCCCCCAACCTGCACCCGCACCACAGAAATGTTATCAAAATTTTCAAAATTCAAACTTATAAAATAAAAGCCACCCTGTCAGTTTGATGCTGATATAGCACCATTTTGCTGATGCAATGATGGCATTTTGCCAACATGGCATAAAACTTGATTGCGAGGAACTGTTTTATAGACTTTGCTGACTTGGCTATATGGCAACATGTCACTAAGAAACAAAGTGCCATATCAACATCACCAATCCAAGGACTTAATTGGCTGATTTAAGAAAACTATGAGGACTTGACAGATATATTTTGCAATTAAAATTAGAGGACAATCAAATTTAAGAGAATCAAAAGATATAAAAATGTAATTAAGCCAAAACAAAAAATAACTATTTTCCAAACAGCTCAGGATCTAACCTCTCTGAAACCCCATATAAAGGACTATTTGGTTCTAAAGGTGAATCACAGGAATCATTTTCTGCGGAATCACTCTCTCCTGCGGCAGAAATGTGTGTCATGAGAATTGATTTGGTTGATCGTGGTAATAGTTGGCCAGGAAAACGCATAAGATCAACCAGCAGTTCCACAGAGTTTAATACAACAATCACTGACATATGCTTGTACGAGTCAACACATTCAGCAGCCCCATCATTTGGAAAACCCTGATAAGATAACAGAATGGCAAAACAAGACATCCTTCGTAACTAGACATGATAGAGAATAACTGGTAAAGTAGTCATAGGGAGAATAAGTAAACAAAATTGAACACTTATTATTGATAATTTTGTTATTAATATGTTCGTTAGAATATTAGATTGAAACTGGTAAAGTAGTCATGTGTAGGGCAGAGTATAACTGCAATTGGAAACAACTAAAGAAATCAGAGCTTACCATCATAAGCCTACTTTCAAGACCTACAGTATCTGCTAATACTTTAAACAAGATAGCACGAGGACGGCATGAACCATGCCTTATTTGCCCTAGCATTTGGACACCACGATTCTCAAACATGTGTGAGGATTCCTCGTGTGCCGCTTTTGCTGGACTTTCTACATTTGGTCGCTTATAAAAGTCAGAAACCTGTGCAGAAATTGAGGTCAAAATAAATGTCAAGCACCTTTTTACTATTCTTAAAAATGAATAGAAGCAATAGATAGAAAGTTCTAATAGATAATTGATGCCAATACCTATCAACAAACTCGTAATTGATAATTCAGGCAAAACAATTCAATAAAAAAAAACTGAAATTGGCTAAAATCAGAAAGTAGAAAACATGAATATCTCAGCCAACTAAAGTGAAAAAGTTACTTGAAAATTAACACTGGGACTATTTCAGAAAGTATTTTACATTGTAAAAATCTCATCATATCAATGGCAATAATAATATATACAAAATCTGTGTACAGTAAACAGAAGCTACAAAATCAGATGCAATAATAGTACATACTAATCCAGCTATCTTCTTAATCATCGCAGGTGGATTTGAATTCAATCCTCTAACTAATGCCACAATTAGTTGCTTCAACATAGATAACCTTCTATCTTTCTCTGCATCCACAACAATGACATCAGCCCTAAAACCTTCTCCACCCAAAGCCTGAAGATCATCCAAGGTAGGAATACTATCAAAAAGTTTCTTGAGTCTTTTCTCCTGCACATTTTAGTTACACATGAAGAACAGGGATACTACATATAAACTACACAATACATGGCATAAATGAGCAGAAAGTCACTGGAAAATATTTTAAACTACACCACTAAGTAAATTGTTTGTACATCTATTTAACCATAACAACTTGACAAAATACATATAGACATTAAACAAAATAGGCTGAAATACAATTATTTTCAACAGGGAAACTTCAATTTAATATGTATCATGACTACAACTTCTGGAGTATACTAAATAAAATTCACCTCTTACTGCAAAACTAAATGATCCTTTCTTTAACAATCAGTTACACCTATAATCAAAGTACGATTCCATAAACACTAACTACTTTGCAGTTGCACATGCTAAAGACATGGTCTTATCCTTTGCCTCTAATCTGCACCAGGCGAAGTATGTACCATTAAGCAACAACTTGAGCTTTTGCATGCACATTGCTATTCCAGTTCCATTAATTACTTCAAGCACAGTACATGCTACACCACTCATAGCAAGTAGCTGCAAATGATCTTCCAACAATTTATATGATTACTTAGTTATATTCAATGTTTGTAGTTTGTATAACCCTGGTTTTTCCTAAAAGAAAAGGCTGCTTCACAGAGGCATTTTCTTTATCAATTTTACTAAAAAATAATTCTCAAGAGAGGATGAAGAAGATAGTACAAAATAAAAATAATTAAAAAAAACTACTCACTGGAATGATTGAATAAAAACCATTGGGTATTGGTTCTGAAAGCATTCCAGTGCGCCAGAGAATTTGTGACGCTTTCTGAGGTGACATGACATCTTGGTTAGAATGTCTAGGTGATTCTTTATTATTTAAGGTCTCATCTTGAGAGCTCAAAGAAACAGATTCAAACTTTTGAACAAAATCTGAAGGCCACCAAGACATGTTGGATGGCCTTTGCTCTGATGGTCCTGCATCTTCTCTTGTCTCTTCCATGTTTTCGTAAAATTAGAATGTAAAACCATTTCGCCACAATTCTTAACCCATAAGAGACATATGAAAGCCAAAGGTAGCTCTAAAACAACAAATCATCGGAAAACATACTTTTGCAGCTCCAACTGCTTCAAGCTGGAGGCCACATAACCTGCATAAACCAAATACCAAGGTATAGGCATGTTATGCAAAATTTGTATGATACAATTCACTAAAGCAAGATGGAACCTTTTTACTTAGTATCAAACACTCAGGCATAAACATCGAGATATTGAATACAGTCATGAGTACCACTAGCAACTGTCATTCATCACAAGTATTTGTTATCTTATTCATTGCACATCCAAAGGCAAATCTATGAAAAAAATTAACATCACCAAAAGTACATCTATTTATATAAATACCATTCCTTTTGTCAAGTAAAGATTGTCTCCTAGGCTCTCTTCTTTCAAACATCTTCATTTTGATTTTTATTATTTAACGTTTTTCCATCTAAACCAACCATCCCCTACTCAAGTCTCTCTAAGTCTACTCTTCTCATTCCACCCTCAACTTTACTCTCCTCAACTGACTTCACATGTTTTAGGCACACAATGAAACAGAGAGATTCAGATTTTTATTTAAATAATATCCTTTTACAATTCATTCATTAATAGTAATATATTTATACAATTAATCAGTACACCCAATAACAACAAAATTCAAAATATTATTATTAATCCAGCACACATCACATTTGCACAATGATAAAAGAAACTATTACAGTATCAATGATGATATGTGAATACCTTCACTTCATGGACACCTATTATTTTTCACTCTATCTTCTTTTTCCTTCCAATTACCAATCATACCTGGATTTCTCTGTCTTTTCCCTTTCTCTATAGGTGTCATTTAGCTCCTAGTTAAGCTAGGTATCCATAAAATATTTTCCATCATATACCTATTTCAATGTCAATAGTGGAATTCAGAAACCTCCTACCATTAAAGATCCTCCTCAAGTCTCAATTACAACAGCAGCAGCGAAAATCTCAAAACAAGCATAAGAACTTCAAATCAAATCCACACAAAGAATCTCAATTCCAAAAATTAGAGCAGCTCAAGAAAAAAAAAAAAAACAAAGAAAACAAGAACTAAAAGAACACAAATCTACATTGCATTCCATACTGTTCACTCTAAAATTCAAATCGGCAACAAGCAAAAAAAAGAAAGAAAAAAGAATAATAGATTAAGATACCAAAGAAAGCATCGGCAATGCACAGCGAGAGAAAACAACGAGGTCTAAGCTGAGAGAACAGTAACAAGGAAATTCAAATTGGCGCCAATAAAGACCAAAATTAAAGAAAGCCGTTGACGAAGAAGAAAGAGACAAAAAGAGAAAGGAACAGTTAATACCGGCGAGAGATCCAAGCATTTGAGCGCAAACACGAAGCCTCGTCCAATAGCATTTATATCTCTTGATGAATCTGTGGACGTTTTATATAGAGGAGCGGAGCCATTAAACGCACGCACGCAAAACACACGCCAGTAATAAGGGCGCGGGGAAAAGGACAGAAACGAAGCGCGATGATGATGGAAACGAGGAAATGAAATGAGAGAGAAAGAGAGAGAGAGGGATTTGATGGTTTTGGGTTTAGGATTGACGGAAGAAGAAAGCGATGGGCTAGCTTACTTAGCTTTGGGTTTGGGAGAGAGGTCACGTGCGTGAGAGTGGCAGAGAGAGGTTAGAAAGATCTGGGACCTCACTCTGCTTTGGCCAGCTAGCTAATAGTAATTAGGAATACACTTTGCACTCTCTCTAGACTTCACTTCTAGCTGAATTATTTTTTTTTCTTCTATATTTCTATTTCCTATAAGAAAATAATGATGAATTCATTATACATTAAATATCAAGACAAAAATTATTAATAGTTTACACTTTATATATATATACAAAAAATAGTTAATTAAATAAGTGGTACAATTACACATTCAACATTCATGTTTTTTCGTACATTTTTTTAATTATATATTAGTATGTTTTAATAAAATATAAATAATAAAGAATTAGTCGGGATCAATTAGTGATTACAAAAAAAATTATATTAAAATAAAAAAATATTATAAGAAAAAATAAAAGTAAAATTATTATTTTAAGTATACTGTTATTTTGTGCATATAATTAAAATATGTGTTCACGTAATTAGAAATAAAAATATGTTGAATCAACTAGGAAAAAAAACAAAAAAATATCAATTTAGGACGTGTATAAAGAAATATTGTTGAGATAGAGATTCTATTAAATATAAAAATTTAAGTATTCAATCATATATCAGTTATAGTAAATATTTTATATTAATAATGTAATTAAAATAAAAAGGTCAGTTACTTATAAGAAGTTTTCTTTCATATCTGTCATGATCGTTTTTGAAATTTAAGTTATTTAAAAACTTATTTTATATTAAAGATTGTGTCCATAAATATCTTTTTTTACAAAGAATTTTTTATTTTATGTTAAAAGTTATATAACATATATACATGTGCATATTTGTGTAGGCATGCTCAAGGTATAAAGTATTTCTAAACATGTTAATTAATGAATGAGAAAAAACTATAGGCAAGTAAAACAGACTTGCATTTATGAAAATGTCAAATATTTTTGAATATTATAATTGACTAATAGATAATGAGAAAAAGTATAAGTAAAGCAAACTTACTTATATGAAATAAACTGTAAAAATTAAAATCATTATAATATAAATAAATTAGTTATAAAATTATAAAAATAAAGTCCAATTTATTTTCAAATAATAATATAATATTTATGATAATTTATTTAAAGTGTATCTTATGTAAATTAACAAAATATTATCTTATATCAAAATTAATCATAATATAATATCATGGTAAAAATAAGAAGATAAATTATTATTATAAGACAAACATCATTTTAATATTAAAAATCATTAATAAATGATATAATATTACATAAATTAGATATTAAATTAAAATGACACTTTGAAAAAAAAAATAACTTTTCTTATATTTTTTTGAAAAAATTTAATAAATAATATTTTCAAATTTTTATAAATAAAAATTATATTTTACAGAAAATATATATTTTATAGCATTCATTAAATTTAGCATTATATTTTTAAAATATATAGAAAGTATTAAATTATATATTTGTTATTAGTGATATAAAAATCACAATAACCTCTCTGTAACAGATTATTAAATTTAACACTTTCAATATGAGTAAGTTACAATTATATAAATAATCAATTTATAATAATAAAGAAGATGTTAAAATTATATTGAAAAATCCCATATATTTATTTTTATTTGTGGGGTAATCTGTGTACCAGTGCGTTAATTAATCAAAATTGTGATTATAGAGTGTCTCAAATTAAGTATTCTTTTATATTTTATATGAAAAAATAAAAATTATTACCTTAATAAAAGTTTAAGGGTACTCACACACAACATGCACGCACCAGATATTGTAAGAAAAATAAACAAATTAAATTGTGTTTTTACATTAAATTAAAATACGGATAAACTATTTTTTACTTGAAATCATATGTCATTCATCTCAAGGTAAACTTGCAAAACTATAAAAGGAAAGGTTACATAAAAAATAATAATAATAATAATAATAAAAGTCATTGAAATTACCTTCAAAGTCATAAAAGATAACTAACTTAATGTTAAAAGAAGACAAATATAAATAAATAATAACTAAATGACAACTATAAAGTAAAACAAACACTCTATGAATAGTAATTTGTACAAGTTGGTACATACTAGTGGACCCTAGATGTCAATAGACTCCAACAACCCAATGAAATACTTCATCAATCTTCCACACACGTGGAGAATTTAATATCTAAACTTGTCTTTAAATTAATGTTACTGAAATCAAAATTCTCACTAAAATAAATTTGTTTAATTACTTACAAGTAGTTCTACAAATAATTATTTTATTTATTTTTACTAATAAGGCATGAACCACACAACCAAAAATAGATTTTATAGGAAATTAATACAAGTCTTAAAGAACGCAAACAGAAAAAAAAAATTTAAGATTTAAATTTGAATATATTTTTATTATATATCTTTCATTAGTTTTATTGACATCACAAAATATAATTAATATTTTATAAGTTTAAATATATTTTTAGTCCTTATAAAATAAGAAAATTTTGATTTTTTGTTTTTATAATTATTTTTATATTTTTTATCTTTCTAAAATTTATAAACATTATTTTTTATCTCTTTAAAATAAGTATAGACAACTTCAAGTCTTTCAAAAAAATACTATCATAGCCACACAAGAAAATTATTAAAATAAGTTGGAATAAAAAATAACTTAATGAATATGACAAGGTTTTAAGCAACAAGAGAAAGTTAGTGGTCGAGGCTATAATCAACAATAAGTTGATATAAAGTGAATTTGAAATGATCTTAGTACAAGAACTCAAGTTCTTTTTATGTCTACAAATTAAACAAGATGAAAATGGTATCTTCATTTATCAACAAAGGTATACTAAAAATCACTTAGGAAGTTCAAAATAAATGAAACAAAACTCCACAAAGACATCTATGTGTTCTTCAATCTTTCAAAATAATGATGTATTAAACAAAGTAGTAAATCAAAAGGCTTGTAAAAGTATGTTTGGTTCAATATTATAGACCTAATATTATGTTTAATGTATTTTTATGCTACATTTTAGTCATATATTAGAAAAAACACAATTTAAAGTTGTTAAAACAATCTTTTGATATTTAGTTAGTTATACAAGAAAGATGAAATTTTTATCACATTATAACTTGAAGGAACTATTAATAAGAATAATCAAGTTGAGATTTTTTATTGCAATATGTTAGATCAAAGGATGACTTTAAATCTTTTAGGATGTAAGTTTTAATATTAACAAACTTGAATGTTTTTATAAATATATGTTTTTCAGATTATATAAAAAGATGATTAGTTACTATGACATATAATCTTTTAGATGAATTATTTCGTCTGTTTAAGATGAATGCACTAAATATATCATTTATGATGTTTGATGACCAAATAATATTTGTTTATGTTATTTTTTTTTAACAAATTGAAGGAATAAAAGTTTATTTGGCACTTGAGTTTCAAAAAGGAACAAAGGTTATTTTTCATCAGAGAAAGGATAAAGAGATATCTCGAAGTGTGCAAAGTCTTAGATAAAATTACTTCTAATTGACACACGCAATAATTTCTCCCTTTTGTACCTTAAAGGTGATAAATAATATCCTTGATCGGATAAGAAATGATTATTTGGTGAAATGCATTTAATGTACCAACAGACGTTTCACTTTATAAGGAAGGAAGATGAAGAAAGACGAAGCAAGTTTGTGAGAAAAACTCAAGAATTTACAACGATCATCTTCATGAAACACATATATAAAGAAGTTTAAAAACACTGAAAGGAGAGAATAACAATTGTAAAAATTCATTTGATTTTTTTGTGTGTAAGTCTTGTACTTAAATTGATTGTATCATGTCTTGTGAATAAGATGAAATAATAATAATTTCTCAACTTTAACTTTGTGTTATACCTTGAAACTTGAAGAGACTTTATTGAAAATAATATTTGGTTGTTGAAGCTTGGTTCATTGTTCAAAGAATACTTAGATAATTGTTTGAAGAGGAAAGTCAAAGAATACTTAGATTGAGTCAAAAAAGATTTTTGAAATAATACTTGTATCTTTGCAAAGATAATGAAAATTGACCAGATTGATCAAGAACTTGATATAATCTTGGTAGTTGAAACGAACCAGTCTAAAAATATTATTTGTTTTTTGCTCTTGATTCTTTTTTTGAACTCTTAAGATTTTGATACTACTTTAATATTTTGAAAAGGCAATATGAGTTTTTGATTGATACTATTTAATTCCCTTTTAGTGTCTTTCTTTTCTTCACACAATGTATAAAATTTTTATGGAATCATGTATTATTATGCAATCTTAAGTATTAACATAGGTTTGTTAAGTTAATTTTCATATTTCACAAATGTAGAAATCAACCTAGGATATTCAACAAAATCATATATCTTTCAAAGCATAGTTACAACTCTTGTGACTTGTATGTACCAATACCATAGAGTTGAAAAAATGAGTCAAACATAAACAACTCATTAAAACATGAGGTTGAACTTTAATTTTGTAGATTAAAAAAAAAAACTCAAGTCAACTTAACCTACCAAAAAATATTGGCCTGAAGCATAATTGACCTATTTGACTCTCTATATATATATATATATTATATTTTTGTATAAATTTTATATAAAAGTAAGTAAAAAAGAAAATAGTTCAATTTGAGTTAGCCTGATGAGCTAGACTAGGGCCACAAAATTATGATTTGTGAGAAATTTAACTTGATCTAATTTTCACACAATGACCTATTATACCCACATGACACATTGGAACTCTAATGGACATTGGGATGAAGAAAAAAAAATTAACTACACCTTATTTTGCCACTTTTACCTCTAGATTGCAAGAAAATCAAGGCTACAATTAAAGTAGCCAAACATTTGCATGATGGTAACCAAAAACTATTCATCCCTCTAACTTGAAAATGCATAAGTTATAATTCTTAAAGTGGTTAAGATAACGCTTAAAAATGGTTATAAAAAATTATTTAAACTGCTTTAAGAACTAAAAGTGGTGTATTTACAAATTAGAGAAATTAAAATAGAACAAAAACGTATTAAAGAACTAAAATCGAATTTGAGAAATTTTAGAGAAATGATAAAAAATATTTTGCCAAAAAAATGTTGTACTTTGGGCTTATATCCTTTTTATTTTTAAGGTCTAGACTTTAGATTACGCTTGTAACACATGCGCATGTTTACTATTGATACTAGCAAAAATATATTTGTTATTTTGTTTGTTCTCAGTAACGCCATTCCAATTGTTGACATTCAAATGCCACCAAATTGCTGACATGGATATGATCATATTTTCAATTCTTATTACCTTTTATCATATTTGTGTGTCTCCAAGCTAATTGGGCTACATTGTCTGGGTAAAATTATGCTGCCATATGAAATTGAGGGAGCAGGCCTTTTTCGCCTCATGAAGCACTTCTAAAAGCTGTGCATAAGGTTAATGTTAGATTAGCCATTGCTGAAGCAAATCCAATTTTCAGAATCAATAGCACAGCAATAACTTTGACAGAAAATGGCATGGATTGTCTATAACATTTGATTTTCATGAGGCATCAGTGCTAAAAATAGTTTACTCCACATGAAGATAATTGAAGAGCAGAACCACCATAATCAACATTACGAAATTATTCTTTGCAGTATATTCCGAAGAAACAATTTTTGGGGCAAAAGGTCATTCGCCCCGCCCTTACATATAACAGGAACAGATCCGCTTAAAGATGATGTCATTTACAATGATAAATTTATATTGAAACAACTTATTTCATTTACTGATTTACAAGACAAAATGGGCAACTGTGATTTACACTTTTGAGTAGTATACCATCTCATGTATATATTAAAAGCAAAAGGGAGACCAAACTGTAGAATTAGAATCCTGAGAACAAATAATTACATTAAAAAAATGTTGCTCATTCATGCTTCTGGAATGGGTGGAAGTAGTTCCTGAAAAATAATAAAGGAATATAAGCATATGTTGATACTACGTTATACAAAATGATCCACAAAATTTGCTAAATTACCTCAGCAAACTGACGATGATGCCCATGATTAACTTTAGAAGATCTAACAACAGTTTCCCAATTGGGAGTTTGAGTTGGTGCATGAAAGTTGGCAGGAAGATTAGACCTCAATGCTATATTCCTTGAGGAAACCGCTGGTAAAGTGCGCTTAAGCCAAGACTCTGAAGGAGCTTTTGGTGAAGGAAGGGCAAGAGGAAGCTTCAAAGCGCTTGCATTTGATGTCTCTCCATGGCCCAACTTCATACGCGATTGACTTTCTTGTGCGATCTTTCTGTCACCTACCCCCTTTGAGCTAGCCAAGGTTCTAGGATCCTTACTATATCCAAGAGTGCCTTCTTGATCAACCATTTTGGTGGCTAATTGGCCCTTTGAATCAAATTTCAAATGACTAGCCAGTTTCATGTCTCTCCACGAAACAGAATTCGGAATTAAGCAATTAGAACCTTCCTTAATAAAAGCTTTGCTTTCTGATTCAATTTTCTTGCATTCAACCATTTCTGGACTTGACATTGCAACCAACTCATGATCTAAGTTGCTTCCTTGGAAATCAGACTTTGTCAAGTCTTGCTTTTCATGACATATTTTGTTGGAATGATTTTTCATTTCCATTAGCATATCATCATTTGAATGATCAGAACAAACCAGAAGTGAATCAAGAGATGCTGAATTTTTAGGTTGTACTACTGCCTTCTCATCCACGATGCCACAGTGTTTGCGATCCTCAATTGAAGAATCTATAGAAAGATTTTTATCAATACCAGTGTCCGAAGAACATGAAGATTTGACCTTATGTACAGAATCTACATATAGAGTTTTCTCGACAACAGGGCTTTCACAGATTGATTCAAATTGAGTACTTTCAGAGGCTAATGGTTTTCTGAAACCTCTGCGATGTGGATCAATACCATGCTTAGATTTTTCTGCAGTACCCAGAAAATTTTTCTCATCTGTAGAGGCAGATTGGGAATTTACAGACTTTTTCCCATGATTTGCAGTTCTACTTCTACCATACTGCAGAAGAAAAAGGCGAACCAAATGATAATAAAGCCTAAAGTGAAATAATACCAAAACAAAATAAAAGTATGTAGGGGCAAATTAATACCTCTTTTTCGCTTCTTCTGTGAGAAGCCACAGATTTACTCTGCACTCCATGAACTGTAGAACTAAGAATCCTATCCTCCATTCTTAATCCTGGAACAGGATTCAAAAGGCAGAACCGAGGAAATAACCCACAAACTTTGGGTGCATAGTTTTCATATCCATCATTATCATCACTTTCATCTTCACTTTCTTCCCTATCAACATCTTGAGCATAATGTGGCAAAACCTTTTGCCATTTCTGATCAACTGGACGGGGTTTCGCTCCACTTACTAGTTTCCTTACCTGTCTTGGTTGTTCTTGTGTAACAAGCGGCTTCCTAGTGTTGTGTTGAATTTGAGGTGTTTCAGAAGCCATTGCTTTTGCTGCAGGCAAGAACCTACCAATCATGAAATCACGCGCTTGTTGATCTGTTGAAAAACTCCCAGATGGTTGAACCTCTTGTTCATCCCATTCACTCAAACCACTCACACTACAGCTCATGAAGAATGACTCAGTTCTAGAAAGTGTATCTTGAGCATCTAGATAGGTCTCATCCCCATCATCTGAACCCGAACTTGCCTTTTCCTCAATTACTTCTTTGGGGCTTTCATGTTTTGTCGATTTATTTTCTAAAGACAATGCACGTTGAGAATCTGAAAGACTGTTTCCTGTTCTGGATTGAGTAACTGATGTAACTTTATCAGAATCTTGCTGTTCAACTTTTAAAACCCTCCCAGGTGGAAGCTTTGGAGCAATCGAGCATTGTTCAACGGCCTGTGTTTGTAGTTTGCTTTCATTCTTAGGCCTTCCAGGAGACTTCTCCCACACAAAAGGGACAGTTCCAGGGTTACTCACTGGACCTGATTTTAACTCTGATTTGTAAAATGGAAGAGGAGGTCGTTTGGGTAATGACTTCTTAGGTTTACTCTTATTGTCATTTTCTGAGGCCACTGTTGATGAGAATCGTCTTACTGATAAAAGAGGCTGATTAAAATCTAACTGCTTTTCTTCCATTAGAGTCTTTAGTATCATGTAATTGGTTTCTGCAAAACCCCAAAGTCAAACGAAATTAAAACTCAAACTTGACATTTTCATATGCATGGACCACATACCAGGAAAACAAACTGTCATTTTTTGCATTAGTCAATTGTTTACTAATTACAAGTGAAACATCAAATTGACTTAGCTGAAGGAGATAATCTCATTGCACTTTGTGTATGAATATATCGTATAGAACAACAGAACCCAGAACCAACTCTGCATGGTTCACGAATTCTATCAATAGGAAAGATTACAACAACAATAATAAAGATCAGACTTAAGTCTTTATGCATCTACTCCAACCCCCAACCGCTAGGCCGGCCTGGCAGTTCTCATGAATTCTATTTGACTATGGATGATACAACAGTGATCCAATATGACTGAAAGTTGAATCAATAAGAAACTTGAGCCCCCATCTAAATGATGTAGTAGCTTTCAAGTTTTTTCATATCTTTGTGTTTAATCTGATACTACCTATTGAACTATCAGGCTGAACTACCTAGTAAATCATAATTGGCATATGATAGAATTGGATGCTATCCCATTAGCTTTCTACAAGATGGAAACAACTCTTAGCTATAAGCTTCTCAAAGATAATCATTCCTTAGTCATAAGTTACACTCATGCATATGGATTTTCTGACAAACCGGATTCCTCCAATGGAAGAGGGAAGGAACAAAATCAAGCAAATAGCATTACATGGAGCGGTAAATTGAAGGAATACCATTCAACAAAGGGCAAAAAACCCATTTGGCACAATAGGAAGCATTAAAAAAGTAATCACGCAAGGAGAAGCTTTCAACACTAGATTTGGAAGTACAGTATCATATTCCTAGCCAACTCACAAATCACAACCAAACCAAAGGCGACAACGTTGAAGAAGAACGCGCACTCATCAGAAAGAAAGGTAGATTTTCATTAGCTAGAGCAAAGACTGTCGGTTGAATTCTTTTATTTAATTTAAGTATCTTTCTTCTTAAAGCCACTTTATTACACAAGAAAAAGGGTCCATGAAGTTTTGAATTTAATGAAAGGCACCCTCGAAGTAAAAGATGTTTTTTTTTTCACGTTTTCCGACCAAACATAGAAACCCCACTGTACCATCACCGCCACTCACCAAATCCAAGAAACACCGACACAGAGAGAGATTGTGAGAAGTGAGAACGAACCTGAGTCTAAGAAATCAAATGACTTTCTTGGCCTAGAAAGTTGGTGGATGAAAGCTTGAAAGAATGAAAGAGAAAGAGAAAGAGAGAGAGAGAGTGTTTGAGAATGAATTGGTGTTGTACGTTTGTGTTTGTTGCTGCTTGGTTGGCTGCTGAGCAGAACTGAGCTTACCAGCTTACGCTGCAAATATCAAATATGCACATTCATTTCTATTACAATTTATCCATCCATTATAAGAATAACTTTTGCATTTCACTTCATTGTTCATATTAATATCAAATTTAATAAATTAGTTGTTTAATTAATTTTTTAATATATAAATTAAATTTACAGATTTTTAAAATTATATAATATTTTGAGATATAAGTTCAAATCAATAAATAAATATTTTTATAAATATCTATTAATTTAAATTAATGAAATAAAATATTAAATAATTTTATATTTTAAAAAAATTATAAACTTGATTCAACTATAAATTAATTTTTTTAATTTAATGTTAAATTATTAAATTTTGATATAAATTTAAAATAACTGAATCTGTCCTCATTTAATAATAATTGATATTTTATTTCACGTACTTACATTTAGGAGATAATATTTATCTTAATTGTATATAATTATAAGTGTAATCTATAATAAATAAATAAGCATCTTTAAATTATTTTTTAAAATAAATATTTTTTTTTAAATATATAACTTATATTTTCAAATTAAAATGAATAAATATTTCAGAAATTTAATTAAATATCCAAATAAAAATCAAAAGAAAATAGGTTAAGATAGTTAAAGGTAATTTTTTTTCACTAATTACAAAAGTAACATCTGAAATATACCCACAAAGAAAAAATATATTTATTGAAAAATCTCTTTTTTTTTTTTTTTTATTGAGTATCCCAATTCACTAAAGTTAAAGATAAATTCTGGTTGCAGTATTGTCATCAACATTAACTTGAAAGATTTTCACACATAATAAAAAATCGAACATGATATTTTCTGATAAATAGATTTTTATGGTATATAAGTGTTGACTAAGTCCATGTTTGGATTAGCTTTTAAAACATGATTTTACATTCTCTCTCCACGTTAGATATCAATTTTACGTGGAAGCAAAATTTTTTTGCTTTAAGCAAACGTGAAAATTTACGTTAGAATTAAAAACCAAACATGTACTAATAATATCTGTAATGGAAAAATAATCTTCTGTGTCACATCATTGTTACATCAATTCTGACTCATTTTATGAGTTGTTTAAATTTTAGCAAAGTTACTTGTAGAAACAACTTTACTAAAATTTAAGCAATCCATAAAATGAACAGAACTGATGTAGCAGTGATGTGACACAAGAAATTGCTTATAAGCAATCTCCACTAGATACCTCAATTCATCATGTTATAGTGCTAGAACTTCTAAGCGACAGTACCCAGAAAATAAGAACTCACTTGCCAAGTTTGTCTTCTTTTTTTTAAACCAATTCTCTTGCAAGTTAAGAATTCCAATATATGGTATAATAGTTTAAATTTTATTTATATATCCTAATAAATTTATCTTATATATAATTTATAATTAAATAATACGTCATCACCGCGTTTTGTTGGAGAAACAAATAAAGAATAGTTTAGATTAGTTGAGTGTATTTTAATGTTGAAGATTTATTTAAGGGGCCACTTGGTGTGGGATCATGTGAAGAAGAAGGTAGAGAAAGGCAAGCCAGGTAGCAATGACCATGAAAGGTGCCTCCAAAATGCAAAATCTGAATGGAAGAAAACCAGCTTTAATGGAAAGACAAGAAAAATCCCCAACTTTATTTTACGTCTTCAATTATTGAGCCATCACCTTAGCTAACATATGGACTCCACTTTATTTTCTGCATTCACGCAAATCTCGTGTCTCCTCATCTTCCACCTTCTTTAACTTTCATCTTTAAGTTTATTTATTTATTTTTATTAAAATCTTTAAGTTTAATTTTGTACACCAGATTGGAATATACCACCATGAAAAATTAATCATGTGATTGCTATTTATTATTATTGTAATAATGAAAAACATTGATACAATTTTTTAAAAAATTCCACGTGTAAGTTAAACTAAAAAATTCTCAATTTTATGCTATATTCTTACACTTTGATAGTACAAAACAATTCAAACAAAATTTATTCTAATTTTTGGAAATGCAGAATATGACAATATAGTAGGTAAGTTCTGCATCGTGTCACATACATATGTACGGATGGTGAGTAAGACCAAGTCACATAATAATTAGTGAAAACATATATGAAATAGATTTGGTAGGAATAAATAATTGCAAAAGCAATAATCAACGTTATATATAATGATGATGATAAGGACCACGTTAGGATGATAGTAATATTTTATTTATCCGAGCTTTTGGGGGCTAACTGGAAGGAATAGATTCCTATGGTTATGGAGTCGAATCAGTTTTATAGTCAAGAAAATGGGCTAGATTATTTTAATTTCTTCTGTTTGTTTTTAAAATTTAATTTTCATCTTTTAAAAATATTTAATATTTTCTTTTCATACAAAATTAATACTAGCAGTGTTAATAAAATTAAATAAAAGAATAACATTAATTTTTCTTTAAAAAATAAAAAACTAAATTAAACATTTTAAAAATAGTATGATTAAATTGAATAAAAATTTATTTTTTTATCTAGATAAATTAAAAAAAATTACCTTAATAAGATCATAAATAACAACAAATTAGTGTTTAAAATTAAAAAAAAATTACAAAATGAAGAATTATCTAATAAAAGAAATTATTAAATAAATAAATAAATTCAAATTTATCTAGATAAAAAAAGTTAGATAATTTTTTGTTTAATTTAGTCCCTCTATTAGAATGTTTTGTAATGACACATTGCAATCCTTATATTAAACAAAATCACAACAACTAGTAGCAAAAACTAAACTACTAGAACATACAAGATTAAAGTAGGAAACATGTCATATACATATATAAAACCTAAATATAAAAGTAAAACACCCGAGCTAATATAAACAAGTCATATACATGTAGATAGTAATCCAAAAATAATTTTATATCTTAGTACCGATTGAGCACAACTATACAAACTATCATAATAACACTGCCACCAACTAAAAAGGCATTGCCAACCTCCAAGCAGCAACAACTCCTCCAACTTAGTCTTAATTTATCATCATACAATGTATGATCATCACAATCAAACCACAAAAATACAAAAGGATAAGCTAGAGTTCAAAAACATGTGAGCATAGAAAGTAATTTTATAACATATAACATCATACTATAAACATATATGAAAGTCAAACACCTCAATGCTAACATATATCTCATCCAAAACCATGTCACACATGACATCCAATAATGCATTACCAAGTCACATGTAGAGTTAGTTCACTGGTCATCCTCAAGGAACCACGCAACCTTTTTATATACTTGGTTAAGGGTTGTAACTCTTAACCTCTTACCTAACTCAAGCACTAACTAAGAACCTAGAGGAGACTCAAAACCCACTCCAAGAGATACACCTAATCATGGAGGGTTTTCCAAACAATGGCCTACCCGAGCACCACTCCAAGATTCCCTTTATGGGATCTTCAGTTTTAAAAATAATTTCCTCTTCTCAAGTCCTAAGCTAGCCAATCATGCCTTAATGTCATACCACATTTTCATCATCCACACCTCACGCATACATAAGCTATATATATCACATCTAATCAATGCATATAGAGATCAACAACATCAATACACACATAAATAAAGCATACTTACGTTTAGCATCATCCAGCCCCATACAAACATTTATATATGTTATATCCAATCAACATACATAAAACAATAATTATACACCATATAACATGTAATAGAACTCGAAACATTTATTCATGTTCATTATACAACCTTCCAAAACACACCAATCATCCAAGCATCCTACACCCAATGTCGTTGAGGCAGGGAGCTGTTTACCTCGCTCTCGCTCGACGCTATCCAAATCCCACCTAGCATGACTGAGGTGGAGATCCCTTGGGACCTCACATCTAGTGTGACAAAACCCATGTCTGGCCTCATCTCATGTAGAGGGTCTTTACCTAACTCACGTCTAACATGACTTCAATAGCGCTCGACATGACCAAGTCACAGACCTCTCCCTATTATCACGTCTGACTCCATTCAAACCACACTCGACATCCCAATCTGAGATGAGTCTTTCTCCTCAGGCCCAACACCATCGATCCTACGTCCGACACCATTGATTTTATGCCTAGTATGACCGAGACAAAGGCCTCTAGTTGGAACTATGTTTGATGTCATGAAAGCGCTTTCAACACGACTATGATTTTTGCACAATGTAGATCACAAAAATTACCCTTAGTATATGAAACTCAAAAAATCCATGACATGTAAGGCCTCCAACACTACATGTACATCATATACAACTTAAAATAAGGCTAAATCAACACACGTAACCACAAAATCAACTAAAATCATGCAACATCTCATCCATGAGCCAAAACACTCAACGCCCCAAACCCTCCACTTGGAAATCAAAAGTTCATCCATCACCACATGTTTGAATTCAGAACCAAGCCTATAATTCATCAAACAATCTTTTAACAAGAAGTTCTCACTCTTGTTACCTCTACTCCAAGAAATCGAAACCAAAAGAGAGGAAGGAGAAGGAAGAATCACTCCGAGCCCAAGGTAGCATGAGCTCCACACCGAATTCTCAACTCCAACAACTCGGATCACCACCCCAAGGCTCAAAAGAACCTCTCATGCCTCCGAGAAATCCAGAGGAAAGAAGAAGAAGTCAAAAATCTTCAAAGCTTCTCACTCTAGTTTCTCTCTCTAAGGTTTCTCAAAAATTGAGTTTATAAGGTTCAACTCTCAAAAGAAATCTTATATACCTTTCCTCTTTAGGTCAATTGAACCTTTAGTCAGAGACCCTCACAACTCACCCAACCTATTATAGGTACATTGTTTACATGTTCAATTTGGTCTCACTATTTTTAAAAAATTTAATTTATTCATCTAATTTTCAAAGTTGTCCTTCCTTTCGATTGCATTAACGTTGTTAGTATCAATTTGAATAGAAAGATAACATTGAACATTATAAATAAATTAAAAGACCAAAATGAACAATTTAACAATAATAAAATCAAATTAAATCTAAAAAATAAATAAAAATACTAAAAGTATAATTTAGCACTAGAAAATGTTATGTCGCACAGGTTATTGATTTTGTTTTGAGAAAGTTATTGATTTGGTTAGGATTTGGAATAGATGAATATTGAATTATTAGTTAAATTGTATAATTTGACATATTAAAAATTATTATAAAATTAAACTTATTACTATAAATAATATTGAAAATATTTTTTTTTTTAAAAATAAAATTATTTCACATCAATTTACTTAAAAAAACTTATTATGTCACTAATTCACTTTTTTTTTAAATTAAGGTATCTAAATATTTGGTGTACTAAGATTTATTTAAAGAGTTGATCTTTTATTAATAAATATTTTTTCATAAAACACACCCATGAGTCAATCTTTTGACCATATGCTTAAGAGACAAGATTATCTGTCACACATTGTCGATATGTCATAGTTCACTTTAATTTATTAGACCAATTACTTCCTAATTTTTCCATAAGATTGACCAAATTACACTAATTTAGAATTGAGCTTGTTTGATTAAACTTAAAATAAATAATTATAAAAAATAATTTATTTTAAAAAAATCCTTATATAGACAGAAGTTGATTTATATTTCTGTTAAAATGAAAAAGATTGTTTTTTTTTTTACAGAAAAAGTAAATAAATTTTAACTTGTTTGAATGCTACATCTATATATAAAAGTATTTGATATTATCAAATTACATAAAACACTTTTAAAATATTTAATGTCATTATCACTAATATTATAATTTTAATAATTAATGAAAATCATTTGACAAGAGAATTAAAATTGCAGTCAATTTTATGAAATTAAGAAATTAAAATTGTAAAATCAAATATAAATAAATCAAAATTATATATTTAATATTATACAAGGACTAAAAATATAATTTTAAAAAGAAAATAGTAATTTAAGTATAAAATTAAACTTTAACACTAAATTATATCCATCTATCATACATGTTTAAATAGATATATCAATGTAAATCATTTATATATAGGAAGAGTTTAGGTAGAAAAATTAATAAATCAAAATAACCATATAAATAGAATAACTTTGAAAGTATAAATAATTGCCCTACTCACGTTAATTTGAAAATTTGATAATAAAAAAAATAAAACAGACTGCAAACCAATATGATTAATGATCTAAAAATAAACATATAATTAAAATGTAATCAAAATTTTCTTCATCGATAATAATTAAGAATTTTTCTTTTAACAAATAAATATATTTCTTTCTCATTAAACATTGATTTCTATACAAATAAAGTGATATATTTAACTACAATTCTACATCCACCCATATCAAGAATTGAATTCTAATATATCATAAATTACGAATCATTTGTCTTAATAATTTTTTATAATATAATATAATCCTAATTAGAATACATCATAAAAACAAATCACTATATTTAATAATTTCGTAAATATAAATACAGTTAAGATATAATATATAGAATTGTGATCATTATCCGCTTGTTCATATGATATGAGGCAGACAAATAAATATCATATATACACTTGGTTTCTGAAAGATATTTTAATATATATAGAGATGCTTCCTTGACGTACGTAGACACATTTTAACTTCATGATTTCTCATGCTTTGTTTATGTTTTCTGTGTAATATCTCCCATCTGGACTTCTGGAGTTGTTGACATAAACAAACAATAAATTTATAATTAACTATGATTGTGGTTCATTTCCCATTTGAGTTCACATCCACGCTATAACCTATATTAGCATTCTTTTCATATTCTCTTTCTTTTTAGGGTGAGAATTTGAGAAAGGCGAAGACCAAAGACCAAGATGAATTTATAGAAATATTTTAATAAATAATTATGGGAATATTCATTATTATAATAGTTTGAAATTGAAGGATGAAGCAAAGGTAAGATATAAATGGATTTGTTTAACTTCAAGAAGTCAGATCTCACCTAGTGATTGATGAAATGCAATTTTCCAGTCTTCACCCCATTCCCAACGTGAAAATTCCAAAGTCAAAGCAAACAAGTTTTAAAGCTACAACATGGATGAAATAAATAAAATGAAAGCATAAGAAACAAACTCATATTTTGGTAAGAGTGAGCCATAATTATGCTCTTCCTAACTTGTGATGCATTTGTGGCCTTCACAGTTTTATATATATTTTCAATGTTATATATTGAATCAATAGTCTATATATAATATAATAATATGATTAATCAATTTAAATAATTAGTTCAATTTAATACGTAGTTTATACTTATATATGTATATATATATACTATGATAATATAACAATAAAAAAAATCATGAAAAGAAACACAATTAGACAAACGGCTAGTTTTTGGAGCAAATATTGTTACTTGACCAAACAAAATACTATTGATATTTGCTATCTAAGCTGAAGCAGTGGCAATCTTTTATATAATGTGGCCTACTATAGTATGGCCCAAAAGGAATAGAATGTGGGCTCCTTTTCTGGTTGTGCATGTGGGCTTTTGGGCTCAGTTAGTGGACGGGAAATTGATTGTTTTTCAACAAGCCTTATACTTTGTCTACTACAAAAAGTATTGATTTTGATTTAAAACTGGTTATGGGTTAAAATTAGTTTTGAATTCAATTTTAAATTAATTTGGAACTATAGAACCGTTTATAATTATTTAAAAAAAATCATGAATTTCAATTTTAAATTCAAACCAATTTAAATGATTTATATAAAAAATTCCAATTTAAATGATTTAGTTTAAATATTAATGTGTAGACTTTTAAAAATCAAAACCATACGATCTTTTTATTCTGGTGGTGGGCAAATGAATTTTGGGTGTCATATAGAGTTTTATTTTCTTTATATATTAACAAAGGGGGGGGGGGGGGTGTAAATATAATTGTAGGTGGCATTTTAGATTATATATGTTTAGGGATGTTAATAGGGTTTGATGGTTACGAGTAATAATTTTTCGTTACTTTTTCAGTTGGATATAACTATTTGTCTCGTATTTATTCTCATATTCATGTGGATATTTATTGAGTGAGTATTTATATTTTTTTAATATTTGTGGATATTTACTAAAAAAAGTATTTAATAAAATATTTTAATCATATATTTTAATTATTTGTAATAATTTTTTTTAAATTATAAAAAATTACATAAAAAGTTTAAAGATTATAACCAAAATTTAAATATAATTTATATAATTTTTTTGAATATTATAAAATTAAAATTCCAATATTTTTCATGATTATACTAACAATAATAAGTGAATTTAAAAACCCAATTTTAAACGTTTAATTATATAATATTAAAATTCAAACAAAAATTATTAAATAAAATATTTTAATTATACATAAATAAAAATAAAAGATAATAAAGTATAATAATTAATTATTATAAATTCAAATAAAATTAAATTCATATAAATTTAAATAAATTTAATATTTATAAATACGGTATTATAATATTTATACTCTTTCCATTAATATATGGATATAAACCCGTTAATATGTGAATATTTATAAATTTATGTTGGGTTATGCACCCTATTAAAGTTCAAATTGACTTTTGTGGTCTTCATAAAATTAGTGGGCGAAGATCAAAATATTGTGGTTTCATAATTTTAAAAATAGTAGATGACAAAATCAACTCTTGAAGTCAATATAGAAGTCATAGATAATTGTCTTATTTTTATAAAACAATAATATCAACTTGATAACATGTATATAACTCTAGATACCATGTTCAAATCACAATAGTCATAGAAGATTAAGTTACAAAAATATAATTTGCGAGTAGTGATAGTGAAATGTTTTACCTTTCAAGTGTTTGATCGTATGAATGATTAAACCCTTTAAGTGTTTTATTCTAATTGGATTAGTGAGCGGAAATCAAGCTATTAGATTTCGGTTGAAATGTTACGATTTATAATTTTAAAAATAGTAGATGACAAAATCAACTCTTAAGGTCGACATAAAAATTGTAGATAATTGTTTTATCTTTATAAAACAATAATATCAACTTGATAGCATGTATATAACTCTAGATATCATGATCGAACCACAATAGGTCATAGAAGATTAAGTTACAAAAATATAATTTGTGAGTAGTGATAGTGAATTGTTTTACTGTTTAAGTGTTTAATCGTATGAATGACTTTACCCTTTAAATGTTTTATTCTAATTGGGGTATTTTAGTGGTGTGGCTTGGGACCATGATTTATAATATTAATAGTGTTATGAGAATGATTAAGTGACGAGTTGAGTGTGTAAGTTGAGATTTAATCTCAAATATCAGGACTTACTAATCAAGGTATATGTGATCGTGATGTGATGTGTTTGTGTGCATGATAATAATGTGGTGTTTTGGGTGTAGACCTTGTGATGGTAGTCATACGATGTGAAGTCTAAGTCTAATTTAGCGATGTAAAAGTCTAAGCGAAATTGCCTAGTCGGGATGTGATTGTTATGATGTTGAAATAAAGTATGTGATGATGAATAACCTTGATATAAATACGCATTGAATTTTGTATGATATGCATCATGTGTTTAATGTGCTTTTCTGATGAATTAGGGAACGTCTCTCTAATGCAAAAGCTTGGAGATTCATGACCTTGGAGATATTTAACTTTATGTGTATGAGGTGAAATTTGTGTGACATAACTATCTCAACGCGCCACTAGTGTATATCCTCCTAAAGTATTGTGATGGTTGTGAGCTGGCATGTTCACCTAGGCTACTCATGCCTTCAAGTTGTGATAAGTTATTTTACAAGCGCCACATGCATATAACTTAGATAATCTTGTCCATTACATAACCATAACATCTTTATTGCTTTTAAGTTATGAACTTGATGAATGTGGAGATGTGTAGTATAGACTTTGTTGTATCATATGGTTAATGTATGTTGTTTAACTATGCCATGATTATTGTGAACTATAAATGTGAATAATGTTGGATGTATGGAATAGTTAATACTATTATTTATTATTGGTATGTGTGCCGCTATCTAACCACAACTTACACTGGTAGTTGAGGTGAAATGTTTCTCACTTCACTTTCATTTGTAGTTTGTGTTGATCTATAAGTATAGGTGAATTTGATTATGCTAATGTTGGAGAAGAGTTTTAAATATTGTCTTTGGAATACTATGATAGAATGTGACATCAGGACAATAGATAGAAAATTATTTCTATTAGTATTTGCATTAGGCACCTATATTCTATTAGACAAAATTTTTTTTAGTATTAAGTTTGATTTCCTTTTAATCAATTTTGAATTTGGTTTTGTTTATTGTTGAATTTAGTTTAATGTGATACTTCTACATCGAGGTTTTTTAATTCATTTAATAAAATTACTCAAAAAATTCTTATTATATTTATTGATTTGATGCATGTGGGATAAAGGGTGCAACAAAAATTTTCTTAGTAAGAATAGTTTGTTTAGAGAATTCTTTGTTTTACTATATATTGATTCTAGTCATTTAGAATATTTAAAGTTGCTATAACAAATTATAAATTAAAGAAAAGAGATAATTAAAAAATTAGTATTTTAGCATGTACAATGCACATGTTTATTATATATAATTAAAATTTATAATAAATTAATATATATATACATATTTTAAAATTTTGTACAAATAATTTTTTAACACACAAATTATATTTTAATTTATAATTTATAATTTATATTATATCACAAATTTATTTTTATTTATTCATAATTTATTTTAAAATATTAATATTTAATCAATAAATATTATGACAAATAAAGACTGAATTATATAAGAAGTTAAAAGAATTCCTATAAATCTTATTGTCGAATAAAAGCTCATAAAAATACTCTCGTTCAAGATAACAGTTCATTTTTAATATATCAAATTTGATAATTTATAGTTAATAATTTGTTTTAAAATAGAAAAATTGCAATTATCTCCACAATAAAGATCACACGAGCAATTAGAAAATAATTTGAAATAATTTTTTTACTTAAATATGTTTTTAGTCCTTTAAATTTAAGGTATATTTGCTTTTAGTCTCTTAAATTTAAAACTAATTTGATCCGTGTAATTTCAAAAAATCTTGTTTTAATCCTTATACTCAAATTTTGTTAAGAAATTTGTCAAATATTGTCGCATAAAATTCATCTATTAATGCCTTGTTAATGAAAATATCGCATTAAACCTCGTAGATACTACATAATTGTTGAAATTTGTTACTTTTACATATATTATTGGTGACTCGAGGAATTAAAACAAGATTTTTTCAAATTATAGGACTAAAAATAATTTTAAATTTAAAGAACCAAAAATAAATTTATCCTAAATTTGAAAGACTAAAAATATATTTAAGCCATTTTTTTTTAATTTTTAGTTGCTGCTCCTTTTCACACAATTTTTCGTATATAAGACTCTTTTTTATTCAAATACACATGTTGTTCAATAGTTTTTATATAAATGATCTAATGAAACAAATTTTAAATTTTAAATCAGTCAAGATATGGTTTCAAAATCATGTCTCAAAATTGAAAATAATCATTATATTAAAAAGACCAAATCAACTATAATTTAAAAGATAAAAGATTAAAATAAATATTTTAAAAAATAAATGATCAAAATAAAAAAAAATAATAATTTAGTTAAAATAAAATCAAAATTTGTTTGAAAAGAGGAAAATATTTATAATAAAAAATGAATAAAATATATATAAATAAAGAGATAAATATACTTAAAAATGTTATTATTTTGACATTAAAATATCCTTAATAAAAATAATAATCTTTATATATGTTACGTATAATCTTTAAAAAAAATTAGGGCCTAGCTAGTTGCCTAGTAGTTTCATAACTTTCATTAGTGTCTCCGTGCTTCTGATTGAAAACTTCGAGGTATCTGCGTGCGTTTTGGCGAAAATTCGATCTCGATAATATAACTTTCAACATAACCACGTGTTTCATTTTGAAGCTATCTTTTTCTGTCATGATTCTTACTTCTCTTCCAATTATTTAATGTATTATTAACAACTCTTAACAATGTATTACTATTAAGAGTTACTCTTTAAATTATTTAATAATATAATTTAAGTTTAATTTCAACAATTTAAAATTATTAATAAATAAATAAGTCTATAATTTATTTCAAAATTTATAATATATATAAGAATGATCTATTTACTTTAAAAGTGAATTTATTTTGATTTACTTTATTAAATAATTTATATTTTATATTAAATTTTAATAATATAATTATTAAATTTAAATTTTTTAATATATAAATTAAATCTGCAAAATTTGAAAATCATTTTGATATTATTTATGGATTTGAGAAATATCTTCATGGTTAATCAACTCAAACAAAGTACAAAAAACGCAACATGCATCAGACGAATATCATATATCAAAGCATAGCTTGTTGCTGAGCCAGTATCAGCAAAATCAAAAATGATTTGAAATTAACATAAATAAAATAACCCCAAATGATTTGAAGATAACATAAATAAGAGAGCCCCAAATGTCAACTTCAAGATAGAGATAAGTTATGGTTGAATATTCAAATATTGAAACTTCCAAGTATTTTCGTGGTTGTAGTTGAGGAATATTCCACCTTGATATAACCGCAAGTGTTTATATTTATATCCATTTATAGATTCATATTATCCAAAATTGTAGGTGAGAAGATGGCTAAACACTTGTTTCTTGTTGATGAAGCTGAGTCAAATGAAGTGTTTCATTCTGGACCTCTATTTTTCTTTCTCATGATTCTTACTTCCCTTGCAATTATTTCAATGGTCATATTTGCATGTGGCGATGATGACAACAAAAGTACCAAGGGCCGCGGTGGCGGTTGCGGTGGCGGTGGCGGTGGCGGTTGCGGTGGTGGCGGCGGTTGTGGTGGTGGGGGATGTGGTGGTGGCTGATGATGTTAGAAACTAGCCACATATGTACTAATGCATGAAAATATTTGGAAGTTTGGGTCAGCATGCATATTAATAAATTTATATGCGATTGTGTTTGTAAAGTATGTTAATTGTGTACATGCATCCTTTTTATAGTGGTATTATTATGTCTCAGTTTGACTTTTTAGTTTGATTATGATACTTTTAGTTTACTGCAAATTAAACGTAAAACTACACTTCCGAAGGATGTGAAATAGAATAAGAGTAAATTCAGTTAATTTTGAAGATAATCAAAACCAATAGGGTTAATACAAAGAAGGATAGAGAAATAAATGAAGAATGAAATAATGTTATTTAGAGGTGAATCTTGTTTTTGAACATTGCTGTCTTTCAGTTTCATTCTTCATTAATGTTTTATGTACCTGTAAAGAGGATACACCAATGATCTTCTTGTATGCTGAGGGCCGAACGTCTTGCTCCGATCCGATGTGAGTAAGAGTTGGTACCTGCAAAAGGCACTCCAACGCTCAAGTCAGGACAAACACCAATATCGAGAGTAATTAATGAACAGTGACGTTACCTTTTGACCTGAGCTATTTATACTGACATTTATGGGCCCTGGACCCCATGGGCCCTACAACGTATTTACCGTATCAGGTAATACACCTTAATCATCTGATTAACCCCTAATCATGGGTTAAGAGCAATGAGTAATGATAGTTCGGTCCTAGTGGCCGATTGCCGTTCGGCCACCAAGTACTGCCATTCGGCGGCCGACCAGAGGTGGCCGAACGCCCCTACCCGTACACTGCCCCCCAGCCTTGAAGGAAGGTGAGGCTTTCTTCAAGGGTAAAACGAGGAGGGTTGCCAGGGTAAAGTGAACGGTTGCGTAATTGTAACCGTTAGATCTCGGAGATCAAACGGTTACATCTTCTCTTAAATCTTGAATTTTCCCGCCTCTTTTTGAGCTTATAAATAAGTTGAGTGGTAGGGCCATTCGCACGTATTGCTCTCATCCGAATTGTGGTAGCTGAAGGTTTGAGAAGCCGATCCGAAGAACGATTGTGGTTTTGAGAAGAAATTGGTAAGTTTTTTATCGTCATGTCTAATACTTCATCGAGCTCTTCGGTCAGCAGCTCTCGGTCGTCTGCGTCCGAGGGGTCTTCGTCCAACGCCTCAAGTCGTTCTAGCACGGTTCGGTCCCCTACCGATGCTGAAAGGCCGGATAAAAGTGCTTCTTCATCAGGAGAGACTTCTACTAGTGGGAGCGAAGAGGTCGAACAAAAGACAAAGCGCGTATCGAATCGGCAGCGGTACGGTCCTTCCGAAGTGCCGGGTTATGAGTGGGTAAACGGGGAGGTAACCTCCTATTACTCGCGTTACCGAGACACGGGCATGATTACCAACTTGTTGGATTACACCAAATGTTTGAATTTTGGCGCCGCCGAGGAACCCTATCCGATTGGGGTTCGGTCATGCCGGAATAATGCCTTTCCGAACCCGGATACGGTTTGTCTTGATCAAAGTGGTGCAAAGATGGAATCGTTTTATATGTACGACTGCCTCATTCGGGATCTCAAAGTCAAGCTGTCGTTTGATGAATTTACTATGGGGGTGTTGAGGGTGCTGAATGTTGCCCCTACCCAATTGCACCCGAACAGCTGGGCGCAATTGCAAGGTTTTAAACATTTGTGTAAGTGTGTCAACATTAAGCCTTCTCCGCTCCTCTTTCTATATTTCTACTCGTCCCGGCCTTCTATACTGGCGAAGTGGCATTCCTTAAGCCGAATAGGCGATCGACTACTGTTGGATAGCTTCACTTCGTCGTACAAAAATTTCAAGGCTGGATTTTTCCGAGTGACCATCAGGCCTAATGGACGACGCTTTTTCTTTAACAAGGACGATAAGCCCTTGTTTCCTCTGTACTGGACTCGAGCCCCTCGGCCGTACGACGTAGTGCCGAAGAAAATGCTGACGACCGAAGAACGGGAGGACTTGAAGTTGTTACTTCGTCTTCCTCGGCGCTTGCCGACCAGGTCTTTAATTAACTTGGTTGAGTCTTCGCGTTGGTGGAATGACCTGATAGGTATGTTATTTGTCCGAATTAACCTGTAAACTTAATTCCTATTGATATTTTACATAATCCTTTTTGCAGGAATCATGGTTACCAGTGGTGCTAACGAGCTGGATATTCGTCATTTGCTTGCTGCTCGGGTGAAGCAAGTTCGGCAATCCGGAGGGGTGGGGACTTCTACCATTGCACGCTCCCCTCGACCGGCCAATGATGACCGATTGCCTCCTCAACCCGAACGCAAGAAGAAGAAAGAAAAGAAAGGGAAAGATTCCGGCCGGGAGCGTGTAAAAAGGAAGAACGTCGAGGAACGTCAAGAGCAAGCTAAAAAGGCCAAATCTACGCCTATAGCTTCGCCTAACCGAACCGTGATTGTGGTGCCGCCACCGCTGATGTCTCGGGCCTTTCTGAGTGATGACGCTCCGGCCGAGACAGTGATTCGGCCTGATATGGTGTCTCCATTCGGGCAGGAATTTTTGGCCACTTTGGACACGAATGCCAAGTGGAGGCTTTTTTGCGAGGTACAAACTCGTTCATTGGCCTTAGCCCACCATCTAGCCATGGAGCCTGTCGGCGAGGTGGAGCATTTGAAGCGAAGTGTGGAGGAAGCCGAGAAGATTGCGGCCGAGGCGATGGCGGCTAATGAACAAATATTAGCTAAAAACCGGGAGCTGGCAGCTGAGCTGGATGCTGCTCGGCGAGACAATGATACTCTTCGTCTGGACCTCCAGAAAGCAGCTAACGAGGAGCGTCGCCGAATGGAGGAAGCTCAAGCTGCATATGACAATCTTAAAGAGCAAGCAAAAGAGAAGATTGTTGCTCAACATGAGGCTGGGTTTAAGCACGCCGTTCGGCAGGCCAAGCACTTCGGCCAATTTCCTGAGGATTTTGAGTTCGACATGACTCAAGATTTTTACCAAGGATCTCTCGTGTCATTTGCTGATATGCCCGAAGGGGTGAATCCGGACGACGAGGAGCCGTTTGATGCCCCCCAAGCCACAGATGTTCATACTTCATCTGATGAGGAAGATGAAGAAGTTGCCAATCCCCGTCCCGAGGAGGAAACGGAGGCCCCAGCTCAGGATGACCCAGTGAGCAACCCCGATGAGTAGTGTTAGGACTTTATAATCATGTAGCAAGGGGGCCGATAGAGCCTCCATTTAACTTTTGAATGAAGTAATATTTTCACTTTTGAAACATGTCATCTTGAATTGCTACCAATCTGCATGAATGTTTAATGTTCTGAGCCGATAAATATATTTGTTACCAACAGATTGAATCGATTAAATTGTAAAACTTGACTTAATCAAAACTAAGAGAACACTTGTGTGGAATTACTTGCTTTTTGAGCAATGCCGAAGAGATTCATTCGGAATTGCTTGCTTTCTGAGTAATTCCGAATGGGTCCATTCGGAATTGCATGCTTTTTTGAGTAATTCCGAACGGGTCCATTCGCAATTACTTGCTTTTTGAGCAATGCCGAATGGGTTCATTCGGAATTGCTCGCTTTTTGAGCGATGCCGATTGGGTTCATTCGGAATTGCTCGATTTTTGAGCAATGCCGATTGGGTGCATTCGGAATTGCTTGCTTTTTGAGCAATTCTGAACAGGTCCATTCGGAATTACTTGCTTCTTGAGCAATTCCAAACGGGTTCATTCGAAAATGCTTGCTTCTTGAGCAATTCCAAACGGGTTCATTCGGAAATGCTTGCTTCCTGAGCAGTTCTGAACGGGTTCATTCGGAATTGCATGCTTTCTTGACAAGTCAGAACGGGTTCATTCGGATTTGTGCTATTTTCTTGGCACGACCGAAAGGATTCTTTCGGATTTGTGATGCTTTCTGGCAAAGCCGAATGGATTCGTTCGGATTTGTGATGTTTTTTGACAAATCCGAAAAGGATTCTTTCGGATTTATGATGCTTTCTTGACAATGCTGAATGGATTCGTTCAGATTGGTGATGCTTTCTGGCAAAGCCGAAAAGAATCATTCGGATCTATGATGCTTTTTTTGAGCGATGCCGATTGGGTTCGTTCGGATTTGTGATGCTTTCTGGCAAAGCCGAAAAGAATCATTCGGATCTATGATGGTTTTTTTGAGCGATGCCGATTGGGTTCGTTCGGATTTGTGATGCTTTCTGGCAAAGCCGAAAAGAGTCATTCAGATTTATGATGCTTTCTTGACAATGCCGAATGGATTCTCGGGAGGGAAGCCTGTTGCGAGATTTTTCAAGGCACGTCCTTGGCCGAGTTGAACAACTCGGGAGGGAAACCTGTTGCGAGATTTTTCAAGGCACGTCCTTGGCCGAGTTGAACAACTCAGGAGGGAAGCCTGTTACGAGATTTTTCAAGGCACGTCCTTGGCCGAGTTGAACAACTCGGGAGGGAAGCCTGTTGCGAGATTTTTCAAGGCACGTCCTTGGCCGAGTTGAACAACTCGGGAGGGAAGCCTGTTGCGAGATTTTTCAAGGCACGTCCTTGGCCGAGTTGAACAACTCGGGAGGGAAGCCTGTTGCGAGATTTTTCAAGGCACGTCTTTGGCCGAGTTGAACAACTCGGGAGGGAAGCCTGTTGCGAGATTTTTCAAGGCACGTCCTTGGCCGAGTTGAACAACTCGGGAGGGAAGCCTGTTGCGAGATTTTTCAAGGCACGTCTTTGGCCGAGTTGAACAACTCGGGAGGGAAGCCTGTTGTGAGATTTTTCAAGGCACGTCCTTGGCCGAGTTGAACAACTCGGGAGGGAAGCCTGTTACGAGATTTTTCAAGGCACGTCCTTGGCCGAGTTGAACAACTCGGGAGGGAAGCCTGTTGCGAGATTTTTCAAGGCACGTCCTTGGCCGAGTTGAACAACTCGGGAGGGAAGCCTGTTGCGAGATTTTTCAACCGTTAGGAATTGATAAACTAACAATAGAATGGAAGAACTGATGAAATTTTATTACTGGGTGCCTCGTTAAAAACCTTGTCGGCCAAAACCCCTTTTCACTTTTTTATAAGGGGAGAAAAGACCGATCAAGGAAAAGAGTACACCCGCTGTTTACACAAAGTCTTTTTACAATGTATACTAGCTATAATATGTCTTCAGATGAGAAGTGTTCCATGTTCTGGGAATGATCTTGCCCGAAAGTTCTTCCAATTTGTATGCCCCGTTTTCTAAACTGTGTCGGACCCGAAATGGGCCATCCCAATTAGCAGCCAACTTGCCTTCTTTTGAATTGCGTCTTGTCGTTCCTTGCACTCTCCATACCAAGTCGCCCTCCTTGAAACTTCTCTTGATAAGGTTGGAGTTAAACCTACGAGCCATCCTCTGTTTGCAAGCTTCTGCTATGATCTCGGCTCGAACACGTACTTCATCGACCATATCAACTTCAGCTCGAAGAGAAATATCATTAGTGTGTTCTTGAAAATATTGTCGCCGAAAAGATGGTTCGCCCACCTCAACAAGTACCATGGCATCTGTGCCATACGTAAGCCGAAAGGGTGTTTCTTTAGTTGTGGACTGAGGTGTACACCGGTACGCCCATAAAACTTCTAATAACTCCTCTGCCCAAGCTCCTTTAGCGTCTCCCAATCGTTTCTTTAATTCTCCAAGGATTACTTTGTTTGCTGCTTCGGCTTGTCCATTGGCTTGCGGGTGTTCGACCGAGGTGAACCTGTGCTTGATACCGAGATCCTGAATGAACCGATTAAGTTTTTGATCGGTGAACTGCAAACCATTGTCAGTGACAAGTGCATATGGGATGCCAAAACGGGTGATGATGTTTTTCCATAAAAACTTTTGAACATTGGCTGCTGTGATACTGGCAAGCGGCTCGGCCTCGACCCATTTCGTGAAATAATCTACAGCAACCAACAAAAATTTGCATTGACCCTTGGCGATTGGGAAGGGTCCAAGAATATCCATCCCCCACATTGCGAATGGCCAGGGTGAACTAATGCCATGAAGTTCTTCAGCCGAAGCGTGGATAAGGTTACCATGCCGCTGACACGATACACAATGCTTTACAAACTTTACACAATCTTCCCTGAGAGTAGGCCAGTAGTATCCGGCCCGAAGCACTTTAGTTGCTAAAGTCCGTCCTCCCGAATGGAAACCACATATCCCTTCATGCATCTCTCTCAATATGTAATTAGCTTGTTCTGCATCGACGCATTTCAGCAACGGAGCCGAGAATCCTCTTCTATACAAGTCTCCTCCAATCACGACATATCTAGCGGCCTGCGTTCGGAGCTTTTTAGCCACCGTTGGGTCAGATGGTAGGGTACCATGCTCAAGATAATCTATTATCTCGGTGATCCATGTACGAACAGACCCCTCTACTACCAAACATTCAGCAGCTACCACACTTGGCGTTTCAAGATCCAAGTGAAGTGTGGTTCGTAGCTGTCCAGGTTTTCTGGTACTGCTTGCCAACCGAGCCAACTGGTCCGCCCTCGCATTGTGTTCTCTTGGTGTGTGCTTTACGTAAACTTCTTCAAACGTATCGCGCATTTTTTGAAACAAATGGTAGTATTTCAACAAGTTTGCATCTTTGACCTGAAAATTATCATTCACTTGTTCGGCTACAACTTTTGAATCGGTCCAGCACTCCAGTCGGTTAACACCAATCTCTCGTCCAAGCCTTAAGCCAGCCAATAACGCTTCATATTCGGCCTGATTATTTGAAGCTTTGAACGCAAATCGTAATGATTGCTCTAGGATTAATCCTGTTGGTCCCTCCAAAATTATACCTGCTCCACTGCCTTGATTGTTGGAGGAACCATCCACATGTATCGTCCATAAATCGTTGACAAAACAACCCCTCGGCTGCAACTCATTGATAAAGTCCACCAAGCATTGAGACTTGATTGGTCCTCTAGGTTGGAAACAAATGTCGAACTCCGATAACTCAATAGACCAAGCCATCATCCTTCCTGCCAACTCAGGTTTACGTAGTACTTTAGCTATTGGGCAATCGGTCCGAACAATAATTTGGTGACTCTGAAAATATTGCCGGAGGCGCCGAGCGGTGTGAACCAGCCCTAGTGCCACTTTTTCCAAGAGCTGGTACCTTGTTTCGGCCTCTTGTAACATACGGCTGACGAAGTAAATGGGCTGTTGTCCTTCCTTTTCTTGAATTAAAATTGTGCTTATTGTATCATTTGACACACACAAGTAAACCACAATTGGTACTTCTGGATCGGGCTTAGAAAGGACTGGTGGGGAACCGAGGCGTTCCTTTAAAGTCTGAAAAGCCTTCTCGCATTCATCGGACCATTCAAACTTGTTTGCTTTTCTCAACAATCTCACCATAGGTTTCGTTATTTCAGCTAAACACGGGAGAAATCGGGACAATGCTGTAAGCTGACCTGCTAGCTGTTGAGCTTGTTTAAGGGTCTTAGGGCTTATCATATTGACGATTGCCATACATTTGTCAGGATTTGCTTCGATTCCCCTGACCGAAAGCATGAAGCCGAGGAACTTTCCTCCGGACACCCCAAACACGCATTTCTCCGGATTGAGCCTCATATCGTACTTGCGCAACTGTTGGAAAATTTGCGAAAGATCCATTACATGCCGATCAACGTTTCTGGATTTTACAACCATGTCATCCACATATGCCTCCATATTCTTGCCTATTTGATGTTGAAACACTTTATTCATCAACCTTTGGTACGTTGCCCCTGCATTCTTCAACCCAAACGGCATTACCCGATAGCAGTAATTGGCCGAATCGGTTATGAAGGCTGTCTTTTCCTCGTCGCGGGCATGCATGGGAATTTGGTTGTATCCCGAGTAAGCATCAAGAAAAGTCAACATCTCATGTCCTGAGGCTCCATCAACTAATCGATCTATGTTTGGAAGTGGATAGGCATCCTTAGGGCATGCCTTATTGAGACTTGTGTAATCAGTGCACATTCTCCACTTTCCATTCGACTTTTTTACCATCACCACATTTGCCAGCCAAGTGGTGTAATGGACCTCCCGAATGAATCCGGCCTCAAGCAACTTGGCAACCTCCGTTTCAACTGCGAGTTTTCTTTCGGTCCCCATTTTTCTTTTACGCTGCGCGATTGGTTTTGCTTCGGCACATACTGATAACTTATGACACATGATTTTTGGGTCTACACCCGGCATGTCAGAAGGTGTCCATGCAAAGAGATCTTTATTCTCCTTTATAACTTTAAATAGGGCCGAGCGATCATTTTCGGAGATTTCGGCACCGATGTACGTAACCTGCTCAGGGTATGAACCTTTCTGGAATTGCACTTTTGACTCAATCGGCTCCACCCTTTCTTCATTATTCATTCTAGGATCAAGATCCCATATGGCCTCGTCTACAGTTGCCGAAGCGTTCACAGCATGGATTCTGTTTGACTTGGATTTTCTTTCTTCCAACGGCAAAACTCGCAAACTAGCATAATAACATTCTCTCGCCGCCTTCTGATAAGCATGAATTGTGATTACTTTTCCTTGGTCGGATGGAAACTTCATCGCCAAATGTGGTGTTGAAACGATAGCTCCCAATGCATTCAAAGACGGTCTGCCGAGGAGGATATTATATGAGGTACTTGCATCCACCACAATATATTTTACCTGAACTTCTCTGCTTTCCTGTTCGTCAAAACAAAAGCGTGTGAAGAGTTTAATGTAACCCTTGGTACTGACCCTCTCTCCTGCAAAACCAACCAACGGATCGTCATAGGGAAGCAATTCTTTTTCAGAAATGCCCAACTGCTTGAATGTGTTCCAATATATGATATCTGCCGAACTGCCCTGATCAATCAATGTTTTCTTGATGATGCAATTGTGAATTTCTACACTGATGACCATCGGATCGTCTTGCTCTGGGTCAATGCCTTTGAAGTCAGCATCAGTGAAGGTTATTGCTGGCAATCGCCGAGGTGACTGTCTATGAACAGTGTTGACCGATCGGATAGCTCGGAGATGTCTCTTTTGGGCCGAAGAAGTTGTGCCCCCACCCGCAAAGCCACCAGCAATAGTATTGATAACCCTCCTATGCGAAGGTGCCGAGTCATCTTTTCTTTCGCGCGACTTGCTTCTTTCACGTCGAACTCTATCAGAGGTTTTATCAGAACGGTCTTGCCTGTGCCGATCTTGATACCTGGGTTGATATGAACGATTCTGGGATGAACCTGATCGGTCCACAAAGTTATGCAGTTTTCCTTGCTTAATCAAGTCTTCAATCTTATCTTTAAGGGCCGCACATTCATCAGTTGAGTGTCCACGATTCCGATGATACCGACAAGATTTGCTAGTATCTGCCCGTGGTGGAGTGGAAGCCCTCTTCGGAATTGTCAACACTTCAGACGCCAAAGCCTGTTCGAGGACCGCCGCGCGGTTGGCATTAAGCGGAGTGTACTGAGTGTACTTCGGACCCCGGATAGGCCGCTCCCGAAGGGATATTTCTTTGCCTCGCCCCCTGTATGATTGTTCTACCGGTTTTTCGGATTTAGTGGACTGCTCGGCTCGGGCCTGATTTCTGAATTCTGCCAACTCCTCCATCTGCATGTACTTATCAGCCCTCCTACGTAAGTCGTTCATGTCCGAAGGAGGCTTTTTACAGATGCTGTTGACGAATGGGCCTGGTTTCAAAGCTGTTGTAAGATGATGTAGCGCCACAGCTGGGTTGAGATCTCTGATTTCCAAAGTAGCCTTGTTGAACCGATCCATAAACGCCCGAAGAGACTCCTTTTTGTCCTGTCTAAGACTAATCAGAGATAAAGACGTTAGACTATGAGGGCGACTCGTCGCAAATTGGATAGTGAATTGTGATGACAATGTGTTGAAGGAATCTATTGAATTGGGTGGGAGACGAGTGAACCAGCTGAGAGCTCTGCCTTTGAGGGACGTAGGAAAGATCCGACACAACGCAGCGTCATCGGTCGTACTCAGAGTTACCTGTGTCAGAAAAACATCTAAATGTTCATCAGGATCAGTGGTACCATCATATTTGTCAATAGGTAAAGCCTTCCAATTATCCATTAAAGGGAGTTGCATAATGGAGGGAGTAAACGGATGTCGGTGTGATCCGACAGTGGTTATATCTGCAGGACGACCCACAGTAGGTAAGGCCGAAGGGAACCTCTCAGGGGCTACTGCTGAAGCATGAGGAACCAATGTATGGACCGCGTGAGATTGATACGACCCTTGAGTTTGTGTGTTGGTGATGTGAGTAGGCTTCCAGGAAGTATCCTGACTCTTCAACGCTTCATTCTCAGCCCTCAAGGCCGAAAGCTCCCTCGCATCTTTTTCTCTCTGTTGTTTCATCAGCTCCATTTCTTGCTTGAGTAGTCGCACTGTTTCGGTGAGGTCTGTTTCATCCACAACCTCCACATGTTCTTCTGCTGGACGGTCTTGTGTGTTCGTTCTCCTAGTTATCGGCATCGTTCTTCTCAGCAAACTTTCAACCAACTTCGTTCGTGCCCCACGGTGGGCGCCAAATGTACCTGTAAAGAGGATACACCAATGATCTTCTTGTATGTTGAGGGCCGAACGTCTTGCTCCGATCCGATGTGAGTAAGGGTTGGTACCTGCAAAAGGCACTCCAACGCTCAAGTCAGGACAAGCACCAATATCGAGAGTAATTAATGAACAGTGACGTTACCTTTTGACCTGAGCTATTTATACTGATATTTATGGGCCCTGGACCCCATGGGCCCTGCAACGTATTTACCGTATCAGGTAATACACCTTAATCATCTGATTAACCCCTAATCATGGGTTAAGAGCAATGAGTAATGATAGTTCGGTCCTGGTGGCCGATTGCCGTTCGGTCACCAAGTACTGCCATTCGGCGGCCGACCAGAGGTGGCCGAACGCCCCTACCCGTACATTTTATATTCACGATGTTTCAAAAGATTAGTCTACATAACTTCAAGGTGTAGATGAACGTTCTAATCAACATGCATTTGAGACATTAAACTGTTTATTTATTTATTTATTTATTTATTTATTTATTATTATTATTATTATTTTTTATATCAAACAACATTCGTTTTCGCGTTGAATACATTAGACGTGCATAAAACCAAAACCAAAAAACCAAAAACTAACGCAAAATCAAACGTAATTATGTAGAAATTTGATGTTTATCATCCTTTATTTTTTTTTTTCATTGATATATGACAAATTTTTCATGCAATCATGATTTATAGAGATCATAAATTCTAAAAATCATTTGTAAGAATCATAAAGATCTAGTTGATCATAAATATATTTTAGAATGTTTATAAATATTATTTAAAAATTATGAATTTTTAATATATTTTATAGTATTAAAACGTTACTTTTACCTCAAGAAAGTTTCACATCTCTCTCATAAAAATAATTTTGTGAAAGACTTATGAAAAATTATTCTCAGAAAATAATGTTTTCTAAAAATGTTAAAAACAAATCAAATATGAAAATTAATATTTCCGACATTAAATTTCTAAAAAAAAAATAAATTATACCAAATGCCCCTTTACAGTAAAATAAAAGTTTAAATTTCTTTTGTCTTACTATTTTATTTTAGTGTATTATTTCACTACTCAACATGTACTGTTTTCTTAGGATAAAGTTCATTTGATCTATACAAACAAAATAATTGTTATCAGTCTTTAATAACTGAGTCTCATTACTTTTTAATTTCGTTGATTTGATGTCGTGTTTGAACCCCACAGCTCAAAAATTGAGAATATATCTTCAAAGCATACAAAGGGCAAATTAAAATTTTCTTTTAGAATTTTTCTACTAAACAAAACTCTAAATTTTCGTTCGAAAGACTCCAAAATATTCTTTTAAATTTGTATCAAAGCACACTTAGGATAAGAATTGACCATTGCTCTTCAATTTGGTTGATTTAGGTCGCAAACTAAAAAAATATATATTCTGGTGTAAAACAATAGTGATTATTTGAGTCTTTTTTTTAAAAAAAAAAGCATAAGCTAATTTATTTTTGTTTATAATCACGAAAAAATAATATAAAGAACTTTTTTTTTATGAAATATTCAAAATAGCTTCTAATTTTAATCATATTTAATATTCAAGCTAACTTCTGATTATTTTAAAATGGTAAAACAAATACTAAAAACTTTTAAAAGATGTTTATTTTAAAAAAAAAAATTTATATATATAAAAAAAAAAGTCGTAACAAAAGTTATGGACTTAATTTTCATATTGAATGTTACTAGAAAACTTGCTATCAAAATTGATTGAGTCTAAAATTATAAATCTTGATAAAATCCCATAATTGATTTTGATGGATGAAAAAACTATTAATAATTTCTTCGAAGTGGATGTAAATTTATAAATCTTGAAATTGATTTTGTTAATAGCCAAACATGCAACAAATATGATTTTAGTCATCTTGGATGCCATGAAATTGATTCTAAACATGTTTGAAGTGAAATCAAACATATCCTTAGATGTGAATTTAAGGTGTCTAGCCTAATTCACCAATTTTTGGCAGGCACCGTGATCCATTTTGTCATCTCTACACATACCCTTAGTTATTTATTGACTTTGGCTTTGTTTTGACCGAGAAAAAGACCTAATACACGGGAATATAACAATGTAACTACTAACTATAACTCGTGACCAAGTCAAAACACCCTCTTATTCTCCAAGAAAACAAATTTTGATACGGCCATAGACAAGTTCTATTTCAACATTCCGCAACTATTCTACTTACTGATTAAGCTGAGGTCTGTAAATAGATTACCCTAGTGCATTATTATGTACATACTCCAATGCCTAACCGACATAGACAAAGAATATATAATCATTGCACATTCCATAGTTCCCTTTGTTGTAACCAAATAAAGATAAGCAAATTTCCTTTTGGTGTAAGACAGACACATGAAAAAATAAAATTTTCAAGTTCTAATAACTGGACCTTTGTACAGCCCTCTTCGGATCACAAAGTCATCAGGAGGTTGAAACTCTTCCAACCAAGTCACTTCAGAATCCGTCACTCCATTCAACTGAACATTAACTGCAATGCAAATGAATGTTGAAAATGGCATGATAAGGTTAACAGAAGAGAATCACACAAGTTGAGTAAGAATTAAGAGCCCGCGACAGAAAATAAATCGGTTACCTGGAAGATCTTTCTGTTGGGATCTCCGGAAGTAGGTGCAGTGTCTTCCATTCTCTGAAGAGTACGGGGGAGACAGAATATCAAAGATTGCACACGGAGTTATAGCTCTAAAACAATGGATGTTTCCTCCACTGGCCGGATAAAGAACCGTCGTAGCACTTGGTGCTGTCATCTCAGTATCTTTGACAAGCTTCGCAGGTCTAGCTGTTTGTCAAAGATTCACAAGTTTTCGTCTCAGGAGAGTAAAAAAAAATATTAATCTTTACCAAGAGGCTAATGTGGGAGAAAAACATAGTAAGTTAATGAAGGGGGGATAAACAGCATTCTGAAATACAGAACTTGGAGTTCATTGCAATATATCACACTAATTATATCAATAATTAGTTTGATTTTACCAAGATCAGGTTCATGTGTGCACAACATAATTCTCCGTGTTCTATACCCGACCAGAATCACAGAAATGTTTCACTTTGCCTTTTCAATTTTGCATGTAATTGGAACTGATGTCATTGAATTTAAAAAGACCACAGGCTTGGTTGAATTGATATCATTGGGGTTATGCAGCTTTTTTTTATTTTTTTTTTTATATATAGATAATACGAAGTATCTATTGACTTTGCCGATGACTAATTTTTGTTGAAGAACTTGACTAACCATCTTTAGTAGAATCTCTCCTCCCAGTTATATTTTTTTCCATACACAAGACTCAAACCTGAGACCTTGCATAATGGGACCAGAACCAATACCAGTCGGAGCAACGACTTGTTGGTTGCGGTTATACCACTATAGAATGAACTATTATAGTAAAAACAATACTGAGAAAGGAGGTAAAATAGCAGTGGAACTGTGGAAGCATGTCCTTTCCCCATCATGTTGGTTGTCATAATACTGATAGTGCCATACCGATCATTACATACTATGAATTCAATAATACGGATATGGTCATTCTGTATGAGATTCTGTAGGTTATACACTGCTAGAGATACTGCAAAGTGGTGAGATACTGGTTATGATAGCGATAGATAGAAAAACTGTTGCTGCTAAAGTAAAACTTGAAGGTATTTCCAATCATTGGATAAACACATCTTCAGAGCAAAGTTTTATACTAACCTTCAAAAAATTAACTATTAGAAGACCCCATAATTAGAGTGAACCAATCAGTTAGATAATTAGTTAGAGAAGAGATTAAGGTGTATATATAATAGGAAGAACAGAGTAGAGATCACTCTTTGATTTTGGAGTGGAAAATGACAGAAGAGTTCAGGTATATCATGGTAAGGAAGAGAATTCTCGGTACTACTGATTTTCCTGATATCTACGGTGTCAACTTGATAATTTGATACTAGGGAAGACATTGATTGTTTAGCAATAAAGATTTTACCTTTACCTCATTTTCTGGTTATCAATAACTTGCATATTAAAAACGACAGTGGCAGAGTGCACAGATTTCTCACTATTGGGGGGTCCAGGGATGGACAGGTGGTTACAACCGTATTCCGATAAACAGATAGACTGAAATAATATTTCAAATAAAAGAAATTGAAATAAGAAAAAAAAATCTTTAAATGATCTCCCAGTCAAGTTGGACAACCAAATTTGTCTAAATGGAGAGTTGGGAAGAACTAGCTTCTCCTCAACACCAGCATATAATGGAATTTTTCCATACTAAACTCTACCAACAAATTGGCTTAACTGTTGAAGCAAACACATTAAACATTTTGTTAAACACGGCCAAATCAAAATTAAGCTTTAATAATACCATTTTTTCTGATTCAGTTTAGTGGCAGAATGGTAAATGATAACATCACAAAAATAAGCAATTTAGTTCATTACTATGCATGCTATCTTTCCCATATACAACGCATATCTCTATCAAATGACCAAAAGTTAGCAGAGTTCTCACTACATTACTGCCCAGAAAGAACCAAACCAGGGAAATCAAGTTGGACTAGGACTGGCAAAGTTATGCTAAATATTCAGAGTTAATTGACGTAACAAAAATATAGCTCAATTTTTTAGGTTCCCCACAAAGGTCCTCCATAAGAGACAATAATGTTTTAATCACAATCGGGTACTATATACGGTTGCCTCTCAAGGGGGATCCAAACCATGCTTTGTTACATTGTAGGGGACTAACTCCTTACTCTATCTAAATTCAATCCCAGTTGCTTTAAATTTTCAATGCAACGAGGGTATAAGGTTTATTCATATGGACATTTATCTACTTCTTAAGCCCATTAATTCACTGGATAACTTGCACTAGCAAAACCATGTAGCTGCTGAAACTATTTACAATAATGCACTAGTAATCAGATGCATACATGAACCTTCCTTTTCTTTCACTTTTTTAGCATAAGAAACTTACATTATGCTACTTTCAGCAAATTTGTAAAGCTGATTCATCACACCATTATATGTCCAGAGAATCGTCATTACAATTTATAAGTAAACCAAAAGTATGACATGACAGCGTAAATAGTTTAGTTATAATAACATATTGGTTTGAGATAATTCTGATGTTTTGTAATAGTAAATATTTTAAAGGGTTTATTGGGATATTTCAGGTAAGTTGAAGGTAATTAAGACAGAAATAAAGTCTTATTAACATAATATATGGCTTGAAAAGGTTCCAGAAGATTATCTCTTAGCCGTTAATGTTCTAACATACTTATAAAAAAAGCCTGGTAGTAAAACAAGAAACAGCTTCTATTTCCACACCAATACCAAAGAATCTCCCTTGTTTTCTAACAAATTCGAGAATTTCTACCAAAAAATTCATAAAAATGTACACAGCCTTACCCCTGCATGTGGAGAGGCTGTTTTCAGGACTTTGTGGCCAACTTATAGAAAAATTCTTAGCCCCCATCATATTCCTTTGACAATTCTGTCCTAGGTCAATTGACAACGTGTAAGTTATTTCTTATAAGACTTTAAGATTTGTCAAAAGAAATAAATGTAGATTGAAATTCTCGTGTATGTATATATATATATATATATATATATATATATATATATATATATATATATATATATATATATATTTGCATGAAATAAACAAATAAATAAAAATAATTATTTTAAATATCAAATCAAGATAACAAAATGAAACGAACCATTCGCGAACTTGAATTGAGTCAAGTTAAAATGATAAAAAAACAAAGATTTGAATCAAACTCAAGTCGAGTTTGGTTCAACTCGACTTGACTCATTTTCAATTCTATTCATCACGATGGTATTGAAGAAACCAATCAAGCTTAAATAATGGAAGATAAAAAAAACTTGTAGAACTTTATGGATAACCAGGTTCGCTTCTTGAAAGTCATTAAAAAAAAATTCAGTTTCTCAATCAATAAATCATCCAACATGTAGAAGACGACATGCAAAATAAAGGATCAGAAGTCATTCATATTCAAAGGAATCAGAAGTCATTCATATTCAAAATGATTACCCTGATGAAATGTTTCACAAGAAAATTTTAAATTTTTAAATTCTCAAATACAACTTAAAATTTTGAGGACTTTACTGGGATAGATCTGTTCTATCCAGATTGCATTCAATGAATTATTACCCCTGATACAGTCAAGTGTATGTCGAAAGTGGAATTCATCTATTCAGTATTCACTTAAAAATTAAAAGATGGAGAACAAATTTTAAATCATTTACAAGATCTTCAAATATTCAAAATATTCTTCTAGGCTTTTATATGGAGTGGAAGATTTCAATTATAATTATATATTGAATATAGATAATTTTAACACGATCTCAGTGAATAAATTTTAGGGGCTTTATTAGGCTATTTTAGGAGATTTAAAGGTAATTACTATTGAATTGAAGTCACATTAATATATAATAAGGATTGGGCACCTTATAGATGTATGTTTATTTTCCAATCACATTCATATGTGCTTATAAAAGAGCCTGATATATGTAAAATTAGATAGAATTTATGTTAACACATGGACATTATAACAAGGATTTTCCTTGCTTCTAGTAAATTTCTTATTTCCACCTAGGAGTTTCTAGGTCAAATGCTAGATCAATACCAATCCCACTTTATCATGCCCTTCATATCTCTGCCCTGCTTCAAGTAATCATACTGTCAAAAAATGCATCTCTAGATCAAAAAAATCAGTGCAGAGAACAATATTATACTCCTAGTATCTACTGAGCATACAAGGGAGAAAATAACTGAGGGGGCTTATAACCAAAAAAAAAAAAAACTGAGGGGGTTCAAGTTGACTGATTTTGATCACCTTTTTAGCCAAAATGATGTCATATTATACACACAAGCCCAAAAAACCAAAGATGGTTCAAGTTGATCAGTTTAAGTAATTTGTTATTAGGTTCCAAAGATAACCAATTTAGTTTGGTTTTTCAAGTTCATCATGTTGATCTAAATTAATAAAAATTCCTAGAAGTCAGAAATCAGAATAACATAAACAAAGAGAACATCCTCACCTTCCTAGAATGGCACAGCATATTAGCATCCGTTACTGATCTAAGGTACCATCTAAACCAGTAATATGTATCTATATCATTCTAACTTTTCAGTATAAATGTAGATGGGACTCAATAACTACACTAGTCATACCCTCTTGCAAGTTTTGTGTTTAATTAAAGATTAAGAGTCTATAAGTTCCCACTGTATTACTTCATTTTCATTTTGTCTTAGTGGTATTACACACACTAGCACACGAAGAATGAACTGAAAATCACTATAATTTATGGATTTGAATATTGTAACCCTATTATATAAATTCAAAATGCCTGAAATTATTCTACCAAGCAATTCCAAAATCCTTACAAAGTCAGGCACTTTTACTAGAAAATAGTAAATCAGGAAGTAGGCAAGTAACTAAGAACATCTCTCCCTAATTTCACCTTTAATTTACAGTGACATTTATGCTCGTTTGATAGGGAGGAAAGAAGTAGAGTGGAAAGAAAGGGGTGACAGAAAAAACGAGAAGAAAGAAATACATCAGAAATAGAGTAGGATTTTGAGTTCTTTGAATTTAGAGAAATAGAAAGGATAGAGAAGAGAAATAATGTTATGAATTTGTTTGGTTAGAATGGAAGGCAAGAAAGAAATAGAGTGAATAAATATATTCTATTTTTGTCCTTAAAACATACCTCATTAGGTCCAAAATGCTCCAAGAGCAACAAAATAATTCAATTGATTATTTACAAAATTCAATCAATTAAAATGCACATGAACACGCATCAAAATATTTAATCTATTACTTAGTAAGTTCAAGCAATTAAATTGATAAATCATGGATCATGCTTCAAAATGATTCAATTGATTAATCAGTCCTTTGGATCGATTACATGGTTATATGCTTCAATTCATTACTTAGGAGTTTCAATCACTTGAAATGACAAGTAAATGGGCATGAACACACAGTCCTAAGCCTTAATCGATTAATTGTGAAATTCAATCAATTAAAATCACAATTTTAATTGGTTATCATGCACGGTCAAGGAATATTTTGACAACGTACATTGAGATGCAACTTCCATTGCATTTTCCGAAATAACTAGTGCAGTTAAAAAAAAGTGGGACCTACAGTTTTTTTCATTCTACCAAACAACCATGATTTGTAAAATCATTGCTATTTTTTTCGTCCCTTCCCATTTTCTTCACAATATCAGTGCTACCAAAAAGATTCTTAGCTTTTTGACAAGTTTTTGAATGATACCATATAATGTCATCAATATAGGTCATCTGCCATGTATTGATATCTGAACTATTTACACTACTGTTTTTCTCTTATTTATCCAATAATGTAATGAGCTATTTTTGGTGATGCCTAGTATAATGCTACCATCTCGTTTACCTCAATGAGGATAGTGTTACTGTTCTTTAAAAAGGTAACGCAAGGAAGAGCAAGTCATGCTCCCAAGTAAATACAGGGGATTAAGAAATGGATAGAGCAAAAGTTATAGAAAACAGACCTTCAGATGGATTAGTGGAGCCAGGTGCATCAATCCAATCATAGGATTTAACATACATTGAGCCATATAACAGCTTGCTCAACACTGTCATTCCAGGATGATTATGGAGAGGAATGATAGACGAGGGGGGCATGCAAAAAATTCCTATCTGCATAAAGATAAAGTAAATCCAACTTCTGCTTTTTTGGCCAATTTAAGGCCCAAATTTCATTTTAAAAAAATTGACTGAATATGCATGATCTGGAATTTTAAGACTTTACTTACAGAGAAGGAGTCACATTCATGCAAATGTAAATATTTGATAGGTGGCACAGATTGATGGTTCCCATTTCGTTCAAGCATTTGAGCAGACCAATTCCGTACCACTTGTGCCTCTTGTTCAAGACCTACATCTGATGGCTTGATTCTTTCTGTAAAAACATTATGTTTGGTTATTAATCAAATATCAGTTAGACATAAAAACTATTGGGCAGCAAGATCAAAGTCATTTAAGATAGACAATCATGAAGGTATTAGAAATATGAGTAGACTATTTATCATTCACTATAAAGCAGGCAGCCACAACTCAAGATGAAGGAAAATAGAACAGGCCTGAAAATACACAATTTGAATACACAAATTATGATAAATCCTTATTTTCCTCACCTCAAAAACATTGGTCCACATCAATACAATCCATTATCTAAACTGACAAATAAAAAAAATACACAATAAAAGGAATTGATGGGTAAAGAGTTGACCAGTGTAAGAATATATTATATATTTCAAAAGAATGATCTCTTTCATTAGCCATTAACCAATAATCAGAAAGTAAATTCATTATGGAAAGATAAAATTGAGGTTACCATAAAAGCTTCAGGTCTTAATCCATCCTAAAGTTTAAAGAGAAAAGTGTGACCCATATTCTATCCTTAAAAGGAGGAAAAATAAAGAAGATTAGAAGCAGGCTTACTGGACTGTCCCTCAAAACTTAACCTAGAGACTGTGACTCCTTCAAAAAGACAAATACCCTAAACTGATTTTGACTAAGTGATCAGGAGGAAAAAGGGAAAGAAACAAAGAAGGCTAGAACTTATTCTAACAGAGTACAGAACAGTCAAATGATCCAGCACCATTTATTCTTGTATGCCTTCACAATTTTCATTCATAGTTAGGCATCAAGCATTGTATGGAGTTGACGACAAAAATGAATTTATAAGCAAGATAAACAAGGAAAAAAGGAAATATACCTAACTTCTCACGAACTTTCTCAATGGCCTCTTCTGACACAGGTCCATCAGGCGAAAAAGATGCGTTGCATAGCCTATAAAGTCTCTGTATATAATATGGCATCTTGCAAACGTGTGACCAACTTATCTATCCACTCAGACCAAAATCCCCAGGGTCAGCAAGCAGATAACACCTCGTCAGTGGCTTATCGATTGCAATAGGGACTGGACATACAATTAGATAACAACCGTATTTTAGCCTCAGAATCAAACCAACGGCAATGAATCTGCATGGTCGTAACCGTTTCCTTCGCAACTATTCAAATTAACGGATCTATTGAACAAGCAAAAATGCAATAGAAGAGCCAAAAATCAATAACCTCTACTACTTCAAGTATAGACATATAATGGCAAGTAACAAAAAATCATTAAGTAATACCAACAAAAACATTAGAATCTCCATCAATTCATTCAAAAGCATTAACATTCAATCGCATTTTGCACTATGCACTGTCAGTGTAAAAAACCTTGCACCATTAACTCATCAGAAACCATTGTTGTTACGAATTTTATGGTAATTATCGTTAAATTTAACTAACATTAAAGTTAACAAACTTAACACACATGGTGGTTTGTAATTGGATCAGTCAGTGCATACACTGTTTACTCTTCAATTATCATAAGCATTAACAAAAAAAGGAATTCACTTCCAGATCAAAATTAAGCAAACCCCACCACAGATAAAACCCAAGTCTCTCCACCTTCATCATTTCCACTCAATGAAGCATACCTCACAAATCCAATGTGGTATTTCCAACAACAAAAGACACATTTAATTTATTTATTTATGTCATAAACAACAGAAACCACTGTTAATTAACCAACCCAGACAAGAGTTCATAGAACGAAAAATAGAGAGTAACCCAACAAAAGGCACGAGCTGAAAAGGCGAGGAAAGATGTTAAAAAGAGATTTTGGATCAAAATCTGAAATGGGGCAAATGAGATTCCAACAGAAGGGGAGGGTGGGAGATGCAGAAGACGGTAGTACCTGAGAGACCCATCATTAGAGGGAGAGAAGATTCTGGAACATGGTGGATTGGGAGAAGAAGAAGAAGAATAAGGAACTGGAGGAAGATGAATGAGAGTGCATAGAAGGTGAAGCGAGGAATCGTTGTGTGAGAATAACAGAAAGGGTAGGAGACCACGAATTACAATTCCCGGCGGATTTTATAAAATTGAGAACTAAAATTGTAAATCGAAGACTAGTGTAATTTAACCATCATTTTTTTTATCATTGAATATTTAAAATTTTGAATTAATTCATAGGTGTATTTTTTTTCTTTTTTTGTATAGTAGGAATAGTACATGCATATGTATGAGTAGTTATTAATTTGTATATTATTTGTCTTGGTATAATTTATGAAATAAGTATTTTTTAAAATATTTATGTTTAATAAATATTACAATTTTTATTGTTTAGTTCATGACATTTGTTTTGAAAAATATTTTTAAAAAATGAGAATAAATAAAATATATAAACACATTATCATAATACTAAGTGTATATAGTGTTTATATGTGAATTTTTATTTGTTTTAATTAAGCACTACTTTGTTAAAAGAAATTATTAATTTGTTGGAAAAAAAATTACTCAAAAATCTCAATTTGTTTCTTGATAAATATCCATATTCCAAAACATCAAAACTTGATTAAAAATTATAAATTTTAAATAAAAAAAAGGGAAAGTGAAAAAAAAAAAGATTAAACAAATATTGTACATGAGTTCTTCTTCAAGTTAGGTTGTATATCCTAGTCAAATAAATTTCATCATACTTTTTAAGTGCTTGAAATAGTCAATAGCATATATTTTGTTGATTCCTGCCTAATTATAATTTGAATTATGACAAATTCTTAGTTTCAAATTTTATAATAGGGGAATTGTCATTTGTGTGCTAATAAGTTTGTTTAAGTAGTGTTTCACCAATATTTAAATTTGATTAGAAGGCTACATGAGCACATGATTCCTTGTATAGTAAAAGAAATTCACAAGACATCCTTGCAAAGAATATAATTGCCTATTAGCACTAAAGACGTGTTTGTCTTTAATAAGAAGATGAGTATCCCAAATCTCGGATCATAAACATTCAAGTTAAACATTTATTTTTAGGAGAAATGTATTGAACACTTGGTTCAGAAGAGTAGCACTTTGAGTTGATTATTAGAAGGCTTCAATTAAAAAGTATTTCTTATAAGACTTGAATTAAAGACTTTGTTTAAAAGGCATGAAGTGAAAACTTACTCAAAAGGCACCTCATATTTAAAAAGCTAACGGGATTAAAAAAAGTAAAGTATAATGATGCAACACCAGCTTAAAAATTAAGCAAGCCACAACGAATCTATTTTTGGTGGCTATGGAAAGATAGAAAAGATTTCTACACCTTTGATAAAGAAGTCATGGCCTAATAAAGTCTCTATCATGGACAAATTATATCTGCAATATGGAAACATTGATCTGTCTAGAACAACATGATATTGTTGCAATGTTTTGGGAATAACTTGTGCTAGAGAGGTCCAAATAATGTGAAACCAACTCCTAATAATCAAGGACAAATTTATCTATAAGTTTTATGAAGACATCAAAAATTAATTTGGCTATTTGAAGGGTTAAAATACTCAATAACAAAGACAATATCAGTAAAGTTCCATATCAGAGAAAATGAAACTCAAAACATGCTTAAAGGACACCTTATTTGAAAAGCCTTGCCAATGTAAGAAAAATATGTGATGTCAGCACAAAACTTGGGGAACAAGACATGCTCCAATAGCTAGTTCATCTCATGTGGCCTATATATATTAACCAAATACAATTGCAAAAGACTATAGGAGAGAGTCTACATCATTCCAAGTCATTAATCAACTCCTTTCTACTCCAACACTTCTCTAAAATTGAAATATAGAAAATTAAGTGAAGTACAATTGAGCTACCATGAAGAGTTTAACCCATAAGAGTTGATTAGTTGTATATTACGCTTAAACACTTTCTCTTTGTATGTAATATGTTTTTATCCTAAATCACCCAAATGGATAGAAGTTTGGTTGTGAGAAAAGTGTTAGGAAGAACCCATGGAATGTGGGTAGCTTAGAGAGAGTCTCCAAGATGATAACCTAGAGAGGCTAGACTAAAATAATAATTAGGCACCTGAAAAGATGAAATAATACTTGTATTTTATCTCTCCCATGGCCAGGTGGTTTTCATGATTGATTGAATGCCTGGAAGGGTGGAGAATACTCATGATGCATGTAGAGACGAAGAATACTGAATTGTTTCTCCCATGGCCAAGTGAGTGTCATGGTTGAGTGGGTGTTGCGGTGAGAGAGTTGTTGAAGTCCAAAGTTGCTAGCTAGGAAATCCAACAATGAGTTGGTGTTGTTGTTGATGTTTATAGTAAGGGTGTTGGTTATATTAATGAAAATCTCATCAATTTGGGTGAGGACTAGGTATAGCCTAATTAGAGTGAACTAGTATAAAATCCTTATGTGCAATCTTCTCTTACCTTTCTTCTAAATTGTGTTATTAAATGTCATACATATTGTATCTGTATCATAAAGGAGGTTTTGATCTGTAGTAGAAAGGGTACCATTGCCTTTATTTTGAATCAATCCTATCATTCATAAGTACATACGGGCCTAATGAACTTGATAGGCCTACAAGCAAAAACTCATTGCCCTTTGCTGGTGGGCTAGTGTAGAATTGGTCTTGGAAATCTCTTTTTATTCATACAATAATAATTGTCATCATATTTTATGTTATATTCTTGTTGTTTTCTATTTTTTATATTTTTTTTTTCTTAATTTGGAAGTGATTACAACTTTACTTGATGACTTCTATGAAGTTTTATGTTTAAATTTTTTCTTTTAGATAATCACTAACAATTAATATTTTTACTGTGTATAAATTCAAATTCAAATTTAAACTTTATAAATTTAGTTTAAATTGAAGTTTAATTCCTTTAAAATAAATATATTTTAATTTTAATTCTCTTAATTCTAATTTTCATTTTAATCCGCTTAATTTTAATTATTTTCATTTTAATCCTTCTAAAATTTAATTATTTTCATTTAAGTCCTTTTCTATTTTGATAACTTTAATTTATTGACTTTTTTTCATTAGATTTAGCGATTAATCTAACGGTAAGGACAAAAATGAAACAAATAAGTTTTACAAAGATGAAAATATTTTTTTGAAGGACCAAAAGTAAAAAAATCCTATTTTACGTAGACTAAAAATTTATTTAAGCATAAAATTTTTAAAATTAAAAAAATAGCAATTTTAAAAAGTTGTTTTGTTAAAAAAAAGAATAAAATAAAAATAAATAAAAAAAGTAGAAGCACTTCTCCTAAAGTACTTATTGGGGAGAAAAATAAGAAGAAAAATCGAATAAGATTTTTTACAAGATAAACTTAACTTACACATAAATTTGGAGAAACTCTTTCCTAATGGTTTTTTCAAAATCTTATTTTTATTTAACATGTGCATAAATTAGTTTTAACTTATGGAGAAGCTAATTTCAATTTTTTTTCTTTTCCTATAAGTACTTTTGAAAAATTTATCCAAATAAACCTTATGTATATATACATTTTCTTTTTATTTTTCTTTTCCTATAAGTACTTTTGAAAATTTTATCCAATAAACCTTATGTATAAATGTATTTTTTTTAGTATTATGTCTAACTTTGGGGAAGAAAAAACACTCTTCTAATTAAACTTAACAATTACACTTCCGAAAACATATCAAAATGAATAAAAGTGAAATATCATAGTCATTAAATGTTAAATTAACCATATAAATAAATAATGTGAAATAAATTATATAGATAATTAATAAGACTTTGTACAATAAGTAGATAATTGAATTTATTAAGTATGTTTTTAGAAGTTTGATTTTATGACCATGTAAATAAAAAATATTTTATTGGGTGAGACCATTCATTTTGGTGATCCATACACTTCAAAATGAATTACTCTATGTTATGAAGAAATATTATACTCCAACCATATTCAACACATCAAGACTCACATTGACTAAACAGACTAAACCAAGATCAACTTAGTCACATTTAAACTGACTTTGTTATATATATATTGTTCTAGGCATGTGTACAGTGAGTGACCTTCTTGCGCATGATGTCGACACCATAGATTTCTTAACAAAATATTCACGTAAGATAACACACTTTTCTCTTTATCATCACTATAAAGGTCAACCTCATGTCATAGGTCAAACATATTTTCCTTACATAGTGTTACTCTTTTGGATCATTAGTAACTTGAGCATTCGAGTGTTTGCAAGTGTCCACCATTGTCATTGCTTGAGTGTTACTTCATCAGAATTAGGGATGAAAAATGGACCTATACCTTACACTACTATAAGACATGCTATTTATATCGGTTCTTTAACATCATTTACATCGGTTCTAAAATCAGTAAATGTATATAATTTTACATCGATTCTTATTATAACCGATGTAAATCTATATGCACTGCTGCCAGATGCGCTCCATGGCATCCCAATTCTCAACCTGACCATGCCGAATCGAAAACCCAATTGAGACTTGGAAAGTGCGTATACCTGCAATAAAACATGGCTCAACATTGCCAGCAAACCCCATCTTCGTATACCTGCAAAAAAAGACACCATTTTCCAAAATTCAGAGTAAACCCAAGTCACAAAAGTAAGAAAACATCGGTGGAGCATTTCAACAAACACGTGGTGTCCATTATCGATGCAGCAAAAAAAGCTACATATTGCGTAGAAGAAAAACTGGGTGATGGAAAGGGAGGAAAAGGGTACTCGGAAGCGTCGGCATCAGAGAAGAAGCGGTGCTCGTCGAGGAAGTTGATCGGCGAGGAGGCCTTGACGGAGTGTACGAACTCGAAGAATGGATTGTTGTATTCAAAGCTCTGCGCCAAGCGACTCCTCTCTCCATTAAGAGCTCTGAGCTTCTGGGGTTGTTGCAGACATTGTGGACGGCGGCCTCAGCCTCCCAGCCCTGGCAGTACTGCTGCACTACCTTGTTGGTGAAGAAGGGGACGATCATGATGTGGCGCATCTTGCGCCAGTGCTCGCCGTAAACGGTGAAGACCATGTCCTGGCCTTTCCCGGTGAAGATGTCGAACACCACGTTGCGCGTGCGGGACTCGAACTCCACGTCCTGCATGTGCAGCACCTCTTTTGCTAGCTTTGGCGATGACACCACCACCAGGTTCTGCTGCCCCATGCGAAAGAGGAAGATGTCGTCGAACTCCTTCGCCAGGTCGGTGAGGTTGCGGTGGTTGAGGTCGTCTCCCACCCGGAGCCAATTTTTGTTTTTGAAGTTGCTGGTAGAGGAAGGAAAGGGAAGGGACTAGGGTTTTGGTTTCACGGGTTTCTATACTACATCGGTTATTTTGAAAATCGACGTAGATCTACTTGTAAATATTTATAAAATTGCGCATTTAAATCTACATCGGTCCAATTAAAAATGATGTAAAATGTTCAATAATTACATCGGTTTTGTACATAACCGATGTAAATTTGCTTTACATCCAATTTTTACATCGGTTCTACCTAAATCGATATAGAATTGACGATGTTAAATAGTCACTTTCTAGTAGTGTTTTGGGCACCTACAAAAATACCCTCATCTGAGGTGAGTAAATACCTATTTATATTAGAGCTGTCAAAACGGGCCAACCCGGCCCATGTGGGCCGGCCCACCTTGACCCACTTTAAAAACGAGCCAACCCAACCCGGCCCACTTGTAATTTTTTCAAAAAAAATTTGGCCCGGCCCGGCCCACCACGGGTTGGTGGGTTATACGGGCCAGCCCACCAGCCCACCAAAAATTAAAAAAAATTTATTAACAAAATTCAAAATTTTAAATTAATTATAAATTAATATAATAGTCATAAAATTAACATCATTAATAGTTATAAGTCATAATTCATCATACAAAATTAAATACAAATCATGATAAAAGTTTAAAATAAAAATTTTCAATATATCATCATACAAAATAAACTACAAATCATATTCAAATTTTTATTGAAAAAAAAAATGGTGGGTTGGTGGGCCACCCGGCCCACCACGGGTTTAGCCCGGGTGGGCCGGGTCAAAGTGGGCCGGGTTGAAATATACCCACCTACTATAAAACTTCAATTTTTTTTGGCCCGGCCCGGCCCGTTTTCAAGGTGGGCCGGGTTGGCCCACGGGTCCCGGCCCACTTTGACAGCTCTAATTTATATGAAGATAGATACAGAACATGTATAGACTCGCAAAATTTAGTGAAAAATTTAAACTTCATGAACAAATGTCAATTAGTCAAACTTAGATAATCTAAATATTAGCAATTTTTTTAGTGATTATGACTCATTTGTGAATAATACAATTAGAACACAAAATAAGTTTGAAATAGAGTTCCACTTGGAAGAAAAAGTTTTATCTAGGAGTGTTACTTTTGACATTTTGGATGGTGGAAAACAAATGGGATCAAATATCCACTTTTGCAAAAAATTGCTAAGAATATTTTGGTAATCTCAATTTCAACCGTAGCTACAAAATTTGCATTTAGCAGAGGAGATAGATTTTTGAGTTATCATCATTCTAGACTCTATGAATTTACTCTCGAGACATTATGTGTGCATAAAGTTAGTTGAAATACAAGCAACAAGATAATAAATAATTAAACTTTGTTTATTTAATAAAAGTTATTTAATTTTTTTATTGTTAGTTTTAATTATTAATTTAAATTATCTAATTATTCATTTTCTTGTCATGTAATTTTTATTGGTATTATTTGACCAGAACAATATATAGATTTGGAAGACAAGCATTTGCAAAAATATGAAGAAATTGATTCCAATGATGAAGTCAAATATCTACATATTATTTTTTAAAACTTATAGTATATAATTTAATCTATAATTTTAATCTAACTAATTTTGTATATTCTTTTTCACAAATATTAGAGAATATTGTTAACACATGATTATGATATTAAAAGTTTAATTACAACTTTTATTATGATGAATTTTTTTAAAATTTTATTTACAAGAATTAAATATTTTGTGATCTTTATTTATAAGAATTGTTATATTAGATTTTTGTAATGTTAAGAACTTGACAAATTAATATTATGTTTACTTGTGTGAAATATTATCTCTTTATTGATTTATTTATTTTATACATAAGTAAAATGTAGATTGAGATTACAGACATAGTTACACCAGTACCCAAAGAGTATGGAAATGAGGATTAAAATAGTTACTCGTGTAATTATGCGACTGAATACGAGTATTATTTTTAAATACAAGTATGAAAATGGATACTACAGAACTTAACCAAATTGTACCTATTACATCCCTAACCAGAATTGAAATGAAGAAATTCCTTGCATGTGTTCTTAATTGGATCATTATTAAAACTTAAGATAGAGAAAATAAAATTGAATATTAAATTAAAATAATTAACTACTTGTATGCTGAAACTTTGTATTATCAAGAATATAAAGTCTTTATAATAATTTGTTGTTTTTATATTAAATATGAATCACAATGCTAAAATATTATGATTCTTTATAAATTATAAAGTATTTTGATCTTATTTATTGAAACTAATAAAAAATAGAAGACTCAATGTCTCATGATATTTTTCTCTAAATGCACGCTTGTTAAGTAAGTATATAATTATTAACAATTTTAAGAATAAAACTTTTATACAATTTATTATTTATTAATTACTATCATGCGATTCATGTAATTTTTTATAAAGAGTTAAAATTATAAAAATAATAAATATGTGAAAACAAAAAATCACCTTTTATTATAACTCCATGACTTATTTATTACAAAAAAAAGAGGACTGCTTGTCTGCTTCGTAGTGAAAATGCGATTCCGGAAAATTCATTACAGATCCACACATTCACATTTTACTTAACAAATATAAAAATTGGTAGAAAGAGGATAATTTGCTTCGGATTGAGCTTCTATTGTGTAAAAAATGGGCATTTCCTTCATAAGAGCCCACATAATATTCTAAATACGAAACCAAGTATATATTGTCTGAGTCGGTGTGTATATGTATTTCATAAACTACATGGATACATGGGAATGTGCAATTTAGATATAGAATGTTACATAATCCAATTCTATGCAATGATTTAAAAATCGGATCCAAGCAGTAGATCAGATTGGTTGAATCGAAAATTGATGGTTTAGTTGGTCCAATTTTGAGTTAGATTGATTATAGATTCGACTTTTTTAAATTGGAGTGAACCGATCAATTTTTTAGTTCAATAAATGAATCAGTGAGTCGAACTGGTGGGTCAAATCAATTCAACCAAAATAATTAAAATATTTTTTATGTATTTTTTTATAAAAATAAAAATAAAGATAATTTTAAATAAGATAAAAATTAAAATTTAAGATAAGATATAAATTTATTAAAATTTATAAGTATAAAATATATTTAACATGAATATTTGTTTAGAAAAATTAATAAAAATCGAGTTATGCGGTTTAATTAATGACCCACCAGTTCAACATTTAATCCACTGACCCAGTACCTTAACCTGTTTGATGATCGGTCTGGTTTTTAAAATTATGATTCTATGCATTTATTCCAAACTAATAATAAATTTTTCTCAAACATTCTATCTTTAGGGAGGTTATCATGAATTTGAATTTAATTCAATTATATAAAATTGACTTATAAAATATTAAAGGTTATTTTTTATTTATATATTATTTAATTGTCTAATCTGTATTAGATTTGAATTTTTTTTAATAGGGTAATTGGAAAAATAGAAGTGAAAGAAAAGTAATCTAGATCGTAATGCAGCATTTATAGACTGAATTTGAATAACTACTCGATTTATGTAAAGTGCAGAAGGAAAGAAATGGAAATTTGATATAATAGTAATAACTATCTGAATTCCATTCTTAATGTTTTGGAGCAACGAGGTGTTCTCCTAGGAAGAGAAGAAACTGAAATTTGTTGGTTGTGGAATAGAATGAAGGATTACGACATATTATTAATTAATGTTTTATTTCTAATACATTTTTTCATTTTAAAAATTGGATGTCTTAAATTTAAAATTTGCATGATTAGATATTTATGAGTGATTCAACAATAATCTTATAAGTCTAATAATAATTAATAATCATTAAAATAAGTTATTATATCAATTTAAAAATATAAATTATAAATTTAATTTAATTTTATAAAATTTATTTATAAAATGAAAGTTCTCACTTATGTTATTAGTATTTGTGTAATCCCAACTCTATAATCGTTATATCATTGGTATTTGTGTAATTCTAACCCTATGATCGTTGATTCTTGAAAAATTATAATTCCAACCTTATTAAAATCGTTGTAAAAGGTAGATTATGCAATAGATGTAAAACAGACGATAAATTAGAGTAATTTAATCAAATTTTAATCTAATATTACATAAAAGAAATACAAATGATAATGTTTGTAATATTGTTATTTATTTAGTTGGAATTCTTCCAGTTATAAATCATGCTCTTCTTCCTCACTCAATCGAACTAATTTCACTAATACTCTCAGTTTTCTTAATTTTCCTTTTTCCTAGGCTTGGTCATATATTTTTTCAATATTCGGTTTAATCATTTTAAAATTAATTATTGATTAAGCAATTTAGATTTAAGTAGTATTTTAATCTATACATTACACAAATTAAATATTTATTATATATAACTAAAATTAATAATAAATTATAAACTAAATAAATAATATATTATTATATAAATTCTTTATAAAATTTGTATAAATAAATATTTTAAAAATATAAAAATTATATTTTAAATTTATGATAAATAATTTATATTGTGACATTAGATTATTTTTAATTATTGATAATGTATTTAAAATATTAAAATTTAATTTATAAAATAAATATGATATAAATAAAAATTAAATTGATAAGAAGTTTTCTAAAAATTTTCTCATTAAAGAAAAATGTCAAGAAAATGTTCTTCCTAAAGAGAAATTTATAAAACTCTTCGCATTTGTAATATACAAGGGCGGATTGTAAGTTGTTTTCAAATTGTTATAAGTAATTTCACAGGAACTCAAAATACGGATTAATTATCCACAAAAAAAATACACTTGAATTTTAATGAAATACAAATAGATAATAAAAATTGAAGTTGATAAAATGTTTGATGCTTATAAACTTTTAATAATTGATATTTTAATTCTAGAAGTTTATTTGGTGGACGTCTATATTTTAAAATAATTCAATACATCTCAAGAAAAGAAAAAAAAAAATATTACACCGTACATGAGAAAAGATATCAATATTCATATTAATTCAATTATTCCAACATTAAAATATATATATTATTTGTACAAAGTATATATTTATTATAGTGACTAATTTTTGTTGAGAATTATGAGTTTACATAATATGAAATTTTCCTCCCAACATAGTATGTGTATATATATATATAGGGGTTATAATTACACTGATGTAACTTTTACTAAATATTATATTGCTCAATAATTTTATATTAATTATGAATTTTGTAAATCCAATCGTTAGATTGAAAGTTCATATCACTTTATACATGTATATCAATATTTGTTAAAATTCAATAACAACTTGAAGGTAATCAAAGTGTTCATATTTTAGTGTATTTTGAAATGAGTATGTTACGTCAATTTTGTTTGATAAAAATGAATATATATATATATATATATATATATATATATATATATATATATATATATATATATATATATATATATAAGTGATCTGTTTACTATTGGAGTAAGTTTACTTAAATTTACTTTATTCAAAAGCTAATGTTCTATATCAAAATTCAACGATTTAAAATGTTTAGATAAAGTTGTAACTTTTTAAAAAATTTAAAAATTATTTTATACTTTGTTTCATTAATTCAAATTGATGGTTAATCATAAAAATGTTTTATACGTTGAATTGCAGACTTGATTTATATACCAAGAATTTTAAATTCAAATCCATTCCCTCCTTATTACTCCGTACTATTAAACAAAGTAAATTTAGGTAAACTTAACCTTAAAATAAATAGATCTCTCATTATATATATATATATATATATATATATATATAAAATTAAATAATTAAAATATCATTAATTTTTTAATAATTCCGACTATTCAAATCCATTCCCTCCTTATTACTCCGTACCCTATCTTCTACACTACCTTATAACTCCCAAAAATTACCATTAATTAATATAACTTTTAAGTTGATTATTATAAGTCATTCCACTTGTCAAACACGAGCATTTGAATTTGAAGGATTGCATCAACTTCAAGAAATAGATAAGGTATATATGTTGACACTTCAAAATGAAACTTCAAGGTATTTGCGTACGTTGCTGAAGTTTTGCAAATATTATTCCATCTTGATATAACTTAACCAACACGTACGTACACAAGTTGACGATGTCAACTACGTGGATCTATTTATAGAGATTTATTAGTTAACTCTTCAAATTGCATTGTAGGTGAGAAGATGGCTAAACACTTGCTTCTTGTTGATGAAGCTGAGTCAAATGAAGCAGGTTCCATGTTTCACTCAGGAGCTATATTTTTCTTTCTCATGATTGTTGCTTCCCTTGCAATTATTTCAATGGTCATATTTGCCTGTGGTGATGATAACAAAAGAACCAAGGGTCGTGCCGGAGGTTGGTTGGCAAGTGGTGCAGGGGGTGGCGGAGGTGGAGGTGGTGGTGGTGGATGTGGTGGTGGAGGTGGTGGTGGAGGATGTTAGAAACTATCTACATATATTTACACTATATATTATAATTAAGTACATATTATATATATATATAGAGAGAGTTATACTTCCCCCTACTTTTCCATTTTAGTAATTTATATGCGATTGTGTTTACAAGATATGTATACAATATACATGCATCTTTCTTATGGTATTAGTACTACATCATGTTGTTAAAAAAAAAAAAAAAAGCACTTTCTTATTTCAATTAATGGACCTTTTTTTTATTAGTATGAAACATAATGAACAAAGTGCTCATAGCATTGCTAGAATAGAAGATTTGAGAACCGGTGGACACACATCTAAAAACAAAAGGATCAAGAAACAATAATTAATTCCCTCTTTGACTATCCAGTCTACAACGTAATTACACTTCTGAAACATATGAAAAGAATAAAATCGAATATTATGGAATGCTTACTCTATTAAATGTTGAATTAACCAAATAAATAAATAAATAATATGAAATAGATTATATAGATAACCAAAAAGATTTGACACAATTAGTAGATAATTGAATTCTTTAAATATGTTATTATAAATTTCATTTGTAATTATTATATAAGTGGAAAAGACTTTGTTGAAAGAGATAATCTACTTTAATGATTTTTACACTTCAATTTAATCTATTAAATGTTAAATTAATGATATAAATAATAATATGAAATAATAAAGTCTTGATAAATAATTGAGTTTCTTAGGTAAATTGATAGAAAATTTGATTTTTAACTATATGAGTGGAGAATACTATGTTAGAAAAAATAAAATCTATTGATCTCTATGTCTCGATGGAAATTAACCTCTAACTAAGATATTATTAGTAAAAAAAAATTATATGGATAATTTTTGCATTCAGATGAGTTTGAATAGTAGATAAACAAAACCAATAAGGTTAATATAGAGGAGATTAATGAAATAATAATATTAAAGGTTATTCTTGTTCGGACATTGTTGGTCTCTCACTTTCATTTTTTATCAATGTTTTATATACACAGTATCTCAAAAGATTGTCATTCTAGACTAAACTTCAGGGTGAAGATGAATGTTTTAATATGCATTAGAGACATCAGATTGGTTTTTTATATCAATTATCAAACTACTTTTATAAGACGTACGTAACCGAAACCAAAACTAATGCAAACTCAAACATACTATTTTAGTGTATTATTGACTACTCAACATGCACAGGCTATATATTTTTCTTTAGATAGAGTTCATTTGATCTATACAAAGTATTTGTTATCACCCTTGCATAACTATGTCATTAATATTTCTTTTCCATTTGGTTGATTTGATGGTGTTTCAACCCACATATCAATAATTTGAAAAGATATCATCAAAGCACAAAATTAGGATAAGAATTGACCATTACCCGTCAATTTGGTTGACTTAAGGCCCATTTGTTACAAATTAAAAGAAAATGGTTCGGGTATAAATAATCTAGTGATTATTTTATTAAAAAAAGTTTAAAAGGCATAAGCTAATTTATAATTGTTTAAAATCATGAAAATAGAAATAAAAACGTTTTAATGAGAAATATTCAAAATAGCTTCTATTCTTATCATATCTTATATTCTATCCAACTTTTGATTATTTTAAAAAGGTATAACAAGCACAAAACTTTTCAAAGACAAACCAAGTCTTTTTATGAAAAACATTTGTATCAAATGGGCCTTAATCGACAATGTACATTTTGTTTTAACATTTGAACACTGCAAGCGTACGTTTGTTTTAATTCACACACTCATACTTCGTTTGAGTGCATAGAAAAGTGTATAAATGTCGTAAACACCCTATAACTTGTTCCTCCAAATCGTTTGTTGCAAAAAGTCAAAACCATATTGCTTATTATGTTCTTCAGAAGGAGTAAGTCCAAATCGCTTATTTTTTTTAGTTGATTCTTTGGTGATGTCTAATTCGATTCTTTAAAGACGTCAAAATGGATTTGAGAAATAAATTCAAGGTTGGCCATTAGTTTTCGGCTCACGTTAATCACTGGAAAATACTGAAGGTGAAGATAGAATTTGTCCAAATGTGGCAAGAGGCAAAAGAAAGAGGAGAACATATTGGGGAAAAAATGGTATTATTTTATATAAGTACTTGTATATAAATTATTTTAAGAATAAAATAGAAAATATGATTAAATTATTTTTCACTAGTTATCCTTAAAAACTTACTGACAAACTAAAAACAGTTTAAACCTCATGGACTATTTTCATAAATTTTCTCAAGCACTTGCAGAAGTAATGTAAGTTCAAATAAAGTGCAAATAAATTCATCCAAAACAAACCCTTACTGGCATAGTTGTTTATGGACTTTGTTTGGTTTTGACTGAGCAAAAGGCCTAATACAAAAGAATATAGCGATGTAACTAGAACTCGTGACCAAGTCGAAAGACCCTCTTATTCTCCAAGAAAACAAATTTTGATATGACCATGGACAAGTTCTATTTCAACATTCTGCAACTATTCTACTTGCTGGATTAAGCTGAGGTCTGTAAATAGATTACACTAGTGCATTATTATGTACATACTCCAATGCCTAACCGACATAGACAAAGAATATATAATTATTGCACATTCCATAGTTCCCTTTGTTGTAACCAAATAAAGATAAGCCAATTTCCATTTGGTGTAAGACAGACATGAAACAAGAAAATTTTCAAGTTCTAATAACTGGACCTTTGTACAGCCCTCTCCGGATCACAAAGTCATCAGGAGGTTGAAACTCTTCCAACCAAGTCACTTCAGAATCCGTCACTCCATCCAACTGAACATTAACTGCAGTACAAACGAATGTTGAAAATGGTACGATATGGTTAACAGAAGAGAAGTACAGAATTTGAGTAGAGTTTGTTTGGGTAAACTTCTCCAAAAACACTCTTAGAAGAGAGAAATGAGAAGAAAAAATGAAATATTTCCATAAGCTTAATTTAGCTTATGCCTAAGCTAATATGTAAAAAATCTATCTTATTAACATCTCTAAAATCTTAATTCTAATCTATGGATAAGCTTGTTTTAATTTTTGAACAAACTCATTTTAATTTTTCATCCTATTTTTTTATCTTACAAATATTTTTAAAAAAGTTTATCCAAATAGATACTAACAATCTGCGACAAAAATAAATTGGATTACCTGGAAGATCTCTCTGTTGGGATCTCCGGAAGTAGGTGCAGTGTCTTCCATGCTCTGAAGAGTAAGGGGGAGATAGTATGTCAAAGATTGCGCAGGGAGTAATAGCTCTAAAACAATGGATGTTTCCTCCGCTGGTTGGATAAAGAACCGTTGTGGGGCTCGGTGCTGTCATCTCAGTATCTTTGACAAGCTTTGCAGGTCTAGCTGTTAAGCAAAGATTCACAAGTTTTGGTGTTAGGAGGGAAAAAAATATATTAATCTTTACCAACTTGCTAATGAGGGAGAAAGAGATAGGAAGTTCAAAATGAAGAGGAAAAAAAGACAGCGTTCTGCAATACAGAATATGGAGTTCATTGTAATACATCACACAATATATCAATAATTAGTTTAGTATATCGTGATCAGGTTTATATGTGTGCATATATAATTCTGCCAATTCAATACCGAACCAGAATTACAGAAGAGTTTCACTTTGCATTTTCAATTTTGCATGGGTACTATAATTGAATTTAAAAAGACCGCAGGCTTGGTTGAGTTGATGTCACTAGGGCTATAGAATGAACTATGGTCGCAAGAATAATATTCAGATAGGAGGTCAAATAGTATTGGAACGGTGGAAAATTTCGCTTGCCCATCAAGTTGGTTGTCATAATTCTAATCTAATATTAGTGCCATATTGGTCATAAGTCATGACATAATATGAATTCAATATATATGGTCATTCTATATGAGATTGTGTAGATTATACACCGCTAGGCATACTGCAAAGTGGTGAGATAATGGTTATTGTTTTGACCGTAAGTTTACTGACATCGTTGGGGTCACCGTATTAGAAGTATTGTCCACTTTAATGCTTATTTAACTGTCACAACTTTGTCCTTGAAAAGGCACCTTGGTGGATTAAGGAGGGAGGATATTTATAAACTATCATTAGCCTCTACCTAAGCAATGTGAGACTTTTAGACATATCTTTACAAGCCCCCCGGTCAAGGCTAAGGAGCAAGAGTGGCATGGACCTTCCTTTTAGCGCCAATGTTCCAATCATAAGTCTGTTAGTACGTTAGGATCATCGCATCCAAAATATTGTCCGCTTTGTTGCTTGTTGGACTGTCGGAATTTTGTCCTTGAAAAATGTTGCTCGGTGGGTTAAGTAGAGAGAGTATTTAAAAACTAGCATTAGCCTCAATTCCTAAACGATGTAGAACTTCTAGGTATATTGAAACAGTTATGGAAGTGATAAATAGAAAAATTGTAGCTGTTCAAGTAAAACTTGAAGATATTTCCAATCTTTGAATAAACACATCTTCACAATAAAGAATACCAACCTTCAAGAAATTAACTATTAGCAGACCCCATAATTAAGAGTGAGCCAATCAAAGTTAGATAATTAGTTAGAGATGAGATGATAGTGTATATATAATAGGAAGAACAGAGTAGAGATCACTCTTTGATTTTGGAGTAGAAAACGAGTGGAGAGTTCAGGTCTCTTGAATACCTGGGCAAGGGTGAATTCTCGGTACTAATTGGGTTCCTGATATCTGCTTTAGGTCACATTGATAATGTGGTACTAGAGCAGAGATTGATTGTTTAGCAATAAAGATTTAACCATTTACCTCACTTTCTGGTTATCGCTAACTTGCATATTAAAAATGACAGTGGTCAAGTGCGCATATTAAACATTTTAATAAACACTCTCACAATACTAAACTCCTTGTATCTACTAGCATACAAGGAAGAAAATAAATGAAGGGGTTCAAGTTGACTGATTTGGATCACCATCCATTTTAGCCAAAATGATGTCATATTGTACACACATGCCCAAAAAAAAAAATCAAAGATTATTCAAGTTGAACAGTTTAGGTAACGGATTCAAATTGACCAGTTTGATTTTGTTTTTCAAGTTCATCAGGTTGTTCTAAATTAATGAAAATTCCTAGAAGTCAGAACAGCATAAACAAAGAGAACAACCTCACCTTCCTAGAATGGCATAGCATATTTAGCATCCGTTACTGATGTAAGGTACCATCTAAACCAGTAATATATATCTATATATCATTCTAACTTTTCATTATAAATGCAGATGGGACACTATCACTACAGTAGTCATACCCTGTTGCAAGTTTAATGATTTATTAAAGATTAAGCGTCTATAAGTTCCCACTGTATGACTTCATTCATTTCATTTTGTCTTGGTGGTGTTACACACAATAGCACAAGAAGAATGGACTGAAAATCACTACAATTTATGATTTGAGTACTGTAACCCTATTACATAAATCCAAAATGCCTGAGAGTATTCTATCAAGCAATTCCAAAATCCTTAGAAATTCAAGCCCTTTTACTAGAAAGTAGTAAATCAGGAAGTAGGCAAGTAACTAAGAACAGCTAGGTCCCTAATTTCACCTTTAATTTAAAGTGACATTTACACTCCATTTGGTATAAGAAAAGAAATAGAATGGAAAGAAAGGAGTGAGAGAGACAGAGAACAAAGAAATAAATGATAAATAGAGAAGAATTTTAAGTTGTTTAGTTTAGGATATATAGAAAGGATAGAGAAGAGAAATAGTGTTGTGAAATTGTCTGATAAGGAATTTAGGATGGAAAGCCAGGAAAGAAATAGAGTGAATAAGTATATTCCATTTTTGCCCTTAAAAGATAACTCATTGGCAATGACGTGTTTCAAAGTGCTCCAGGAACAGTAAAATAATTCAATCAATTATTTCCGAATTTCAATCAGTTAAAATGCACTTGAACACACATCAAAATTTTCAATCAATTGCTTAGTAGGTTCAATCAATTAAATTGGCAAATCGTGGATCATGCGTCAAAATGTTTCGATCGATTACTTGGTACTTTCAATCGATAAAAAAGATTCAATCAAATGGAATGACAAATAATTTGACATGAATACACAGTCTTAAGCTTTAATCGATTAATTGTGAAATTCAATTGATTAAAATCACAATTTTAATCAATTATGATGTACAATTCAAGGGGTATTTACGTCAAAGTATACTGAGATGCAACTTTCATTGCATTCGCAATAACCAGTGCAGGAAGAAAAAAAAATGTGGGACCCACTTATTTTTTAAATTTTTGCCTCCCTCTCTCACTCATACCAAAAGACCATGATTTGTAAAATCATCACTATTTATTTTATCCCTTCCCATTTTCATCGCAATATCGGTGATACCAACCAGACTATTACCTTTTTCACATGTTTTTGATAGCTTTGAATGATTCCACATAATATCATTAGCAAAAGTCATATGCCATGTGTTGACTTCTGAACTATTTACACTCATGTTTTATTCTTAACCAATAATGTAATGAGCTATTTTTGGTGATGCCTAGAATAATGCTACCATCTCATTTACCTCAATGAGGATGGTGTTAGTGTTCTTATAAAAGGGATACGCAAGGAAGGGCAATTCACACTCCAATGTAAATGAGGATTAAAAAATGGATTGAGCAGCATTAAAATATGTGAAGTTATAGAAAACATACCTTCAGATGGATTAGTGAAGCCAGGGGCATCAATCCAGTCATAGGATTTAACATACATTGAGCCATATAACAGCTTGCTCAACACTGTCATTCCAGGATGATTATGGAGGGGAATGATAGATGAGGGGGGCATGCAAAAAATTCCTATCTGCATAATATAAAGTAAAATCCAACTTCTGTTGGTTTAGCCAATTTATGGCCCAAATTTATAAAAAAAAAAATTGACTGAATAAACATGACTTTACTCACAGAGAAGGAGTCACATTCATGCAAATGTAAATATTTGATAGGTGGCAAAGATTGATGGTTCCCATTTCGTTCAAGCATTTGAGCAGACCAATTCCGTACCACTTGTGCCTCTTGTTCAAGACCTACATCTGATGGCTTGATTCTTTCTGTAAAAACATTATATTTGGTTATTAATCAAATATCAGTTAGACATAAAAACTATTGGGCAGAAAGATCAAAGTCATTTAAGATAGACAATCATGAAGATATCAAATATACGAGGAGACAATTTATCATTCACTATAAAGCAGGCAGCCATAACTCAAGATGAAGGAAAATAGAACAGGCCTGAAAATACACAATTTGAATATACAAATTATGATAAATCCTTATTTTCCTCACCTCAAAAACATTGGTCCACATCAATACAATCCATTATCTAAACTGACAAATAAAACAAATTTTACACAACAAAAGGAATTGATGGGTAAAGAGTTGACCAGTGTAAGAATATATTATATATTTCAAAAGAATGATCTCTTCCATTATTGACAGTAAAAATGAGGATAAACACAAAAGCTTCAGGTCTTAATCCATTCTAAAATTTTAAGAGAAAAGTGACACCCATATTCTATCCTTAAAAGGAGGAAAAATAAAGATTAGAAGCAAGCTACTGAACTGTCCCTCAAAATTTAAACTTGAGCCTGTGACTCCTTCAAAAAGACAATTACCCTAAACTGATTTTGACGAAAGCATAGAGATAAGTGATTAGGAGGAACAAGGGAGAGAAGCAAAATAAGGCTATAACTTATTTTAAAAGAGTACAGAACAGTCAAATGATCCAGCATTATTTATTCTTGAATGCCTTCACAATTTTCACTCATCGTTGGCATCAAGCATTCTACGGAGGTGATGATAAAAAACAAGTTTATAAGCAAAATAAACAAGGCAAAAAAGAAATATACCTAACTTCTCACGAACTTTCTCAATGGCTTCTTCTGACACAGGTCCATCGGGAGAAAAGGATGCGTTGCATAGCCTATAAAGTCTCTGTATATAATATGGCATCTTGCAAACTTGTGACCAACTTATCTATTCACTCAGACCAAAATCCCCAGGGTCAGCAAGCAGATAACACCTTGCAAGTGGCTTATCGATTGCAACAGGGACTGGATATACAATTAGATAACAACCGTATTTTAGCCTCAGAATCAAACCAACGGTAATGAATCTGCATGGTTGTAACCTTTTCCTTCGCAACTATTCAAATTAATGGATCTATTGAGCAAGCAAAAATGCAATACAAAACCAAAAATCAATGACCTCTACTACTTCAGTATAGACATATAACGGCAAGTAGAAGAAAACCACAAAGTAATACCACAAAAACATTAGAATCTCCATCAATTCATTCAAAAGCATTAACATTCAATCGCATGTTGCGCTATACACTGCCAGTGTAAAAAATCCTCGCACCATCAAACTCATCAGAAACCATTGTTGTAACTTGTTACAAATTTTAAGGTAGTTATCGTTAAATTTAACAAACTTACTGAACATACATGGTGGTTTGTAATCGGACCAGTCAGTGCATACACTGTTTACTCTTCAATTATAATATGCATTCTCACAGAAAGGAATTCACTTCTAGATCAAAACTAAGCAAACCCCACCAAGATAAAACCCAGGTCTCTCCATCCTCTCATCATTTCCACTCAATAAAGCATACCTCACAGAATCCAATGTGGTATTCCAACAACAAAACACGAATTTTATTTAATTTTTTTCATTTTTTTTACGTCATAAACCACAGAAACCACTGATAATTAACTAACCCAGAGTACAGAGAACAAAAAATAGAGAGTGACCCAACAAAAGGGACGAGCTGAAAAGGCGAGGAAAGAGATAAAAAAGAGATTTTGGATCAAAATCTGAAATGGGGCAAATGAGATTCCAACAGAAGGGAAGGGTGGGAGATGCAGAAGACGGTAGTACCTGAGAGACCCATCATTAGAGGGAGAAAAGGTTCTGGAACATGGTGGATTGGGAGAAGAAGAAGAATAAAATGAAGTTGGAGGAAGATGAATGAGCGTGCAAAGAAGGGTGAAGCGAGGAATCGCTGTGTGAGGAACATAAAAGGGTTGAAGGTGAAAAGAAAAAGGCCCAACGAAGATCTTGAACACGTCATCACTGTGTTTTCGTTTTTTCATTAAAATAAACAAAAATCAGAAAACAAATTGCATCTTGCCTTTTCTGTGATTTTTTGAGCCGTTTTTGAACTCCAGCTGTGCCCGACCAGCCTATCCTTGTGTTTTTCACAGCTGTTGAAAGGAGAATGACAAACGTGAACCACGGTCCATGGTATATATACACCCAAAATTATTTATAAATACAATAAATAATGTAATAAAATTAATACAAAACAAATGAGATCAACATGAAAATTCGGTTAAAATGGGTAGGTCCCCAGATGTTTGACTATATGTTGATTTTGGGTCAATGCTCCATGATGAAATAAATACTATCTTGGCTTAACAGGATGCTTTAATTATGTATTTTCTTTTAAATGTTTTTCTTATATAAGGAAATAAGATGTTACACACTTACATTTAGCTCATTTAAAAGAATTTATAGCAACTTATTTCACTTATTTTATGTTATAACAACTTGCGAACATATTTGGAAGAATTTACAAAAATATTTTATGATTAATTTATAAGACATTTTTAACTTATTTTAATAAATTCTCAAGATAACTTATAAGAATATTTTATGTAAAAGTTGTGAAAATGTCCACCGTTGAATCCTAACAAGGTTAAATGTATAGAATATGCATTATTTTTCTCAAATTAAATATATATTTTTTTATTTATTCACTCAAATTATTATAAAGATTAAATCTTACATAAAAACAAGTTATAATTACTCGTTTTTTTAATAATTGTAACTATTAGTTATTCGTAAGTTTTTTTTAAATATTTCCTTCTTTTTCACTAAAAAATATTTTTATTAAATTATTTTATATTGAGCTTTTAAAATAAATATAAGGTATTTTTATAAATTAATCAAAATAATATATGTTGTGTTAACTTGGTACTCAAGTGATAGGTTTGGATTCTAAAGAACCTAACCTATCACTTTAGTAGTAAAAAAACAAAAAAGATGAATAAAATAGTTAAAGAATTTTGGAAGTTCTTTTTGATGCTTAAGAGCACCTATAACAAAGGTATCAAATAAACATGAGGAAAGGAATTCAAAACAATAGACCACGCCTTTTGCAACAAAGGTCAAGTTATCGAGGTAAGAGAAAGTGAGTTTACATCTCAATGTGTATGAACTGAATTATGGATAGTGAAGTAATCCTTAAATCTCTTTTGTATGTGTTTGGAGGTTTTTGAACACCCCAAATGAAGTGTTATGTAATTTTTTTATTGATATGTTTGATTAAGTATACTAATAAATGATTTACCTTACATGGATGTGTTGATTGATTTTGTGTGTTCGCTTAAATTGATAATTCTTTTAGGGTTCTTGAATTCTATGTTTCTCCATTGGATTCAATGTAAATGAGAATCAATTGGCGAGTTTAAATCTAAAGTTAAGTAATAAGAGGTTGTACATAATTATAGAGTTTTTGAGAATGGATATTAGTGCTTAACAAAACAAAGATTCATAGCTTTGGGAGTTTCTATTATGAGAGTATGGTTGTGCAGAATGGGAACATAATCGTGTTGAATGGAACCATAAACATGCTCAATGGAGCAATGTCATGCTCCTTTTTTGAAGCGAAAAAGTGAGAACCTAAACATGATCATGCTTAAAAAGTGAGCAAAGATGTGAGTTTACGAACACGACCATACTTAAGTGAAGAGTGTTTGTGCTCGAAAGTTAAGTAGAGATGTGACAAACCAAGCACGACCATGCTTGGGAGTAGCATGCTCATGATTGACCCCATCTTGCTTAGCACAATTGTGCTAGAGTGCAACATGATTATGTTGAAGTCCGTAGGGGTTGCTATTGCACTAGGACTTAGATAAGTGGTTTGGAAATTTATGTTTAAATAAAAAAGAGAAAAAAGGAGAGATATATAATGACTAAAGTGCAATAAAGAAAAAATTGATAACTATAATTTTGTGAATATTGTAGTATCTCGGGCACACCAAAATAAAAGAAATCTAGATGTTATACAGGTGTATGACTATACAATTGATGAAGATTTAAAAATAATTAATTAGAACTACCTACACAAACAAGATGTATCTACTTTTTAGTAATTCATCACTTAAGAACTTCATAGTTAAACATGTTTCACTTGAAACAGTTTAGAAATTGGTAACCTTCTAGGAAGTTTCTAGAAAAAAGTGCAATTGGGGACAAATAACTAAAAAGTCTTATGTTGATTGTGAGGACAAATGTTGATCCTAAAAAGTGGTCGACGTCTTGTAAAGGACTACCCCTTGGAGGGTTATGACCATTGAAGAGTTATAACTAGTGAAAAATTAAATGAAATGTTATCGTATGAAGTATTGTGGAATGCAATCTTTGAGATGTCGAATTTGAAGGGTGTTATAAATGTATTTTCATATGTCTAGGACTTCGCAAATTAAGAATTAAGTTGATATGTGTTATGCACTTATATGAGTACATGCATGTTCTATTGGAGGTTTTGAGTTAGAATTTGACTTGGGAGGTCTTTAAGATTATCTATAATGACCTTGGGGATTTTTTTTGTTAGGATCATCTTATCAACATGTTGATAAAGGAATACTTGTGTGTGACTATGAAACTTTAACTGAACCAAGTTGAATATTTGTAATAGTTGAGAATGGGGATAATTGATACCAATAGTGCAATGATTCATTGATTTCCATATACTTCTAATCTACTTCTTAAATACCTGTTTAGGGCCTGGCCATTTGAGAAATTGGTACCACATGCATACAGGGAATAAGATCATAATATAAGAGCCAAGATGCAACATGTTTAGACAATTATGTTTGTAAGTGATGAATGGGCCTTATGTATATATATATATATATGTGTGTGTGTGTGTGTGTGTGTGTGTGTGTGTGTGTGTGTGTGTGTGTGTGTGTGTGTGTGTGTGTGTGAGTGTGTTATGTGTTTTACTCTTTCTATTTTTTGTTTATGTTGAACATCATTAGCAGATGATCCTACGGTAGGTGAAGTTTAGTTTTATTTTATTATTTTGAGTTTCATGCTTTGTTAGATGCGACATTAGAGCATAAGGAGAATTATGTTTTCTTTAATTGTGAATAACCTTTAATTATTAAGAGTTTTGTTAGATTGGTGGGTTACTCATTTAATGTTTCTCCTAAATAGTAATGTCTTTGACTAAACTGTCTTGAAAAGATCAACCTTTCATCTGGATGGATTTGTGTGAGAAGAGCTTTCAGGAGCTAAAGAGTAAGTTGACTACTTCTCCTATTTTAGTGTTGCCCGATACTAGTGAAGCTTTTGATGTGTATTATGATGCCTCTCACTAGGGGTTGGACTGTGTGATGATGCAAACAAGGAGAGTAGTTGCATATGTTTCAAGAAAATTGAAGAATCATGAGAGGAATTACCCCACTCGTGACTTAGAGTTGACAATAATTGTATTTATCTTGAAGATATAGAGACACTAGTTGTATAGTGTTAAGTTCAATGTCTTTAGTTATCATAAAAACTTGAAGTATTTATTTGATTAGAAAAGAGTTGAACATGAGACAAAGGAGGTAGATGGATTTTTCAAAGGATTACGACTTTTAGTTGATGTATTGTCTTAGGAAGGGCAAATGTTGTAATTGATGTTTTTTGAGCCAGAAATTCATTCACATGTCTACTATAATGGTGAAAGAGCTAGAGCTGGTGGAACAATTTAAGGATTTGCATCTCAATATGGAGTTGACTCAAGATCACATTAGTTGTGGGATGACAATCGTAGCTAATGAGTTCTTGAAGCAAGTTGGGGTAAAACAATTGCAAGATCCATAATTATTGAATATTTTGGGTCTATTAGACACAGATAAAGTGGTTGGTTTTGAATTGGGAGGCGAAAGGATTTTGAGGTTCAACGGTCGAGCTTAGCTACCTCAAGATTCTAAGTTGAGGAGAACTACTTTGGATGAAGGGCATAAAAGTCGTCTTAGCATACATTCTGGTATGAATAAGATGCATCAAGACATCACGAGAAATTTTTGGTGGCCTGGTAAAAAGAGAAAGGATATGGTCAATCACAAGCTAAAGGAACTAGGGGCAAGTCCATCAACTTGATGAAAGTTCTTTGGGATATAGTTTCTAGTGAAAGGACTTGGGAAGTTGAAGAGCAGTTCAAAGCTAAGTGCTCATTCCTTTTTTCAAGTAAGTCTATTTTCAAGGACGAAAATTCTTATTTGTCAGGGAATTATGATGATGCACCTTTGCCTAGTTTTGGGTGTGGTGTGTGTTGTAACGGGTCCTATAGCCAAAGGTTTAGTTGACCCTAAGAAGAGGGAAACATATAAGATTTTCTTTTATAATTGAACTTCATAAGACCATTCTTAAGAATTCTAGAGAGATAAACTAGTAAGAAGGTCTTTGGTTTTGATTTTTCTCCTTTTTCTCTTAGTTTTTCAATGATATATGGGTTGTTAATTTATGTAACTGGTATGGAATCAAAGCTTAGAGTTGAGAATCAAAGAGTTTTGGTGTACTGTGAAGCTTCACAAAGCTTAGATGTCCCTTCCCTTATTCCTTCCTCTTCTTCATTCTTGGTTGCTCAGAATTGAGGTAAGGGAAGCTAGGATTGGTTTTTGGTATTTGATTTGCTAATTTGCATGTTGTTACTTTTAAACAAAATGAGGATAATGGTTAAAATTATTGGATGGTATGTTAAAGGGGATTAGGTTGTTGCCCTCAAAGTTTGTGAGTTGAATCTTGGATGATCTTACTTGGAGTTCTTAATGTATGTTGAAATTTCCTTTTATTATAGATTGTATGTGGTGAATAAATGGTATATGATGGTTTTCATGTTGAGTCTTGAGTACTGGATATGATGATTATGAACTTATAAAGTTGTTTTCCTTGAGGCGAATAAGTGTACTTGAGGTTTATATAGGTTTCTAGGTAGGCTTGCTTAAAGCGAGAATTTACTTGCTCCAAGAGAGCTTGTGCGATCAAGTCTAGTGTGCTCTCTAACTTGGCTTTCTTAAAGTGATATATGATCATTAAAGTGATATATGATCATTCAAAGCAAACTTTAGTGGCTCTGAGCAAGGACTCACTTGTTCAAAACAAGGAAATGTGGAGGTTCAAGGGTGGTCGCTAACTTTGCTCTCTTAAATCAAATTATTTAGCACTTTAAGCGAATTTTGTCTCTCAAAGTGAAGACAACGTCTCTTGAAGCAACCAAATCAAGCCTCTTTAGGGTGTTCTCTACCTAGGCTCACTCCAAGCGAGTCTTTCGACACTTAAAGCTAATAATCGTTGCTCAAAGTGAGATCGAAGCATCAATTTTATTCTTTGTTTTATAAGTTGCATGCTTGGATGAAGTAAAATGAAGGTTTAATATAATACCTTGTATGTTGATTATACATTGATTGAGGATAATGTATGATGATGATTTAACTATTGATGATTAAATGTTGTATGGGGAACATGAATTTTATTGCATATTTTATGATGTAGAATGATAGTAATAAGCACTGTCATGCTATATTTGTGTGTTTGAAATGGTGATAAGCATTGATATGTTGTGTATGATTGATATGTTGTGTATGATTGATATGCCACAGTTACATGGTTGGAGTGTTGAATAAACATTTGTATGTTGTATTTGAGTTAGATGTTGAGCATTGGTACGCTATACTTGATTGAGGTGTTGGGCATTGGTATGCAATTCATGGAGAAATTGTTTAGCATTAGTATGCTATGTGTGATTGGCGTGATTTGATCTCTATATGCATTGATTTAGAGTAATGTATATAGATGTTGTATATTGAGATGTTGATTTTGAGAATATTGTAGACATTAAAACATTTTGATTGACTTAGGATTAAAGGAGAAAATGTTGTTTTAAAATTTGAAGATCCTATTTAGGAAATATTGTTATGACACTCCAGGAGACTAGTTGTTGAAAAACTTTCCTTGAGTAGGCATGAAACACTTGGAGTGAATTTTGTTGAGTCTTCTCTAAATCTTTAGTCAATGTGGAGTAAAGTATGAAGTCGAAGGCTATCATCCTTAATTGATTTCCGGAAAGGTTGAGTGGTTCCTTGAGGATAATTAGTGGACTAATTTCATACGTGACTTGGTAATGCATGTTAAGGTTGTGGTACGCTTATACTTAACTTTTTAACAATAAAATTGGACCTTCTTAGTGTAAGTGATGACACCTAAGAAATTAGATAAGAGATTAATATCTCATTTTAGTTATCGATCTAGCAAACATATTGGGCGTGAAAATGATTGGGTGGATTCGGTAGGGTTAAATCACATAGATAAATCAGGTGTATTAAGAGATCACTATAGTTGAATGCGTAATGACATATTAGTTGTTAAGTATGCATATAATGTGATGTGAGTTGTTGTTGTTGTTTATATGCATTAGATGAGTATATTATTGTGTGATATGATTGTGGTGTAAGTTTGATTACTTAGGTGTTTTAACTTTTAAACATGTGGATTGTTGTAGAATGCAAGTTATGTGGTGTACTTGCTTGATTTGCATGATTGTGTTGAGTATATATGCTTTATTCATATACTTGTTTTCTTTTTGAATTTCAGTTTACCCTTATTTGTTTTCATGTGGATGGATTGTAATGATTATACTTGATATAAAAGTAAAGAAAGATTAGATTGATAAAAGTACACAATGGAGGCCATCAAGTGGATGGTAGAACTTTTGGATGTTTTATGCTACCATTATGTGGTAGTTATATAGGTGTGATTAGCCGATACTTAAGTCATACATTTGACTTTTACTGAGTGACTATACTTATACCATTTATTTTTGTATAGTTTTTTTTACAATTATATTGTATGATATAGCTAGTATATATCTAACTATTTGTGAATGTATAACTTTAAGTGATAGTAATTATATTGTTAGTTATGAAGTGATTCTGTAAGTGTGATAGTCAAAATAGATCGTTAAGGTATTTATTTTAAATAAATAAAACAAAGTTCTTTTTTTAAATGGAGAAAAAATAAGGACATTTTGTATTTTTTTTTAGTAAATTTTTTACATCTCTTAAAATGGAAGGCGCAATTTAGTGATTTACCATTAATAAGCCACAAGGCTTTTCCTGTTTCCCATTTGTTATTTATTTCTGTGCACAAAAAAAAATATTGAATATTTTTTGGGATAGGTGCTAAATAAATATTACTCCCTCCGTTTTTTTTTCATAGTCATTTTGTCGTTTGATATTTTTTTTTCATTGTCATATTACTAAAATCAATGAGTTATTAATTTTTTTCTTCCATTTTTACCCTTGATAATTAATACATGTTTCCTGAACAATGTGTGTATTTATTTTTAATGTCTACCTAATTTTTCTCCAACTACTCATATAAAGTTAATGTGCATTTATAAGAGCAATATGTTCCCGACAAAATACTATAAAAAAACAAAAAAAGGGACAACTATTTAATGAAGTAGTTCAACAGTCTAAAAAATACAAAAAAAAAAATAAAGGGTAAAATAGAAAAGTAAGTAATAAATATTTTTGAAAACTAAAATATCAATGATTTCCTTAAGTCCCGTGCAAAATCTTAAACGACTATGGAAAAAAAACGGAGGAAGTATATAAGATCTCGTGTTAGCATATTAAGGAATTATTCTTATATAATGCATTTAAATTCTTATTCTAAAAGTAATATAATTTTCATAAATATTTTATTTCCCACTAAATCACACATCTTATTTTATTTAGTGACCCACGTACTTTGAAATTTTATACTAAAATAGTTTTTTCTTTTTTAATTAATTGGTTTAGTTAAAGACAAAATTTACTTTCTTTATTTGTAATGAATTTTTTTTTCACGAGTGTGTGGGCGTGTTATAAAAAGCTCACCACAAAATTTACTTTAAAATTATATATAGTGTAGTACGATTATTGTTTTATTTGTGGAATTTGGAATGTGGGTATTTTATGAAAAGAACAATTATGCTAAAAATGTCATTATATGTGCGTGTGTTTTTTTTTTATGAAAAAGGGTTGTTGTTCCCGTTTCATGATAAAAACAAACCAATAACCTCACAATTTACTGTAAAGTTATATAGTGTAGTGCTATTATTATTTTATTTGTCGAATTCGGAATGTGGGTATTTTATGAAGAAAAAAATTAGGATAAAATGTCACTATTATATAATCTTACATTCATTAGAAAAAAATAATTTTTTTATTCAATAAGAAAAAAAATATAGTTATATAATTATAAAGTTTGTTTTTTAAATTAAAAAAAGTATTGTTAAACAAGTACTTTAAAAAAAATATTTAAGAAGCAAATAGGAGTAGATTCTTGAAAACATAAAACTGATTATTTTAATATAAAAATTTAGACAAACATATATAAAAGTAAAAAAAAATTGTTTATTTTATTTAAAAATGCCTTTACAAAGAGAAAAGTTTAAATAAGCGGACATATAATATATTAATCTTTTTGACGAAATAATTGTCGTATAAGTTAAGAATAACGTTGCCCTTTCATCTTGCAAATTGCAAAGTAAACTTTAATTTAATATTTTACTAATGGATTTGATCGACCAAAAGCCATATTGTACTTTCTGTTTCGGATAAGTTGCCAATTAACTGTTTCATGGTATAGATATTTTTTTAGGACTTTATTTTATAACAATTGAATGCGATTTAAAATCATAAGGTGTTATCAATTGGTTCGTTTATAAACAAACATCTTCATCTTTTAAAATAAAATTAAAACAAATAATATTTTAAATGCGATAATCTTAATAATATTGACGAACATGACTTGTCAAAGAAAAAAAACAAAATTATATATATTATGACTAAAATAAGATATTTTTTACTATAAAACTATAAAAAAAAGGTTATATTATTGTAGAAATTAAAAGTAATTAAACTAATTTTTTTATATGTAACGATAAATAAGTTTTTTTTTTCAAAAAAGAAATTAGATGTTATTCTCATTTCATGATAAAAATAAACCATATTAACCTTGTGGTTTGTTGAAAAATAATATAATAAATTATCATTATCACTTTAATTATGATAATTGAAATGTGTGTAGTTTATGAAAAATAAAGAGTTAAATATGCTTTTGAAACTCTAAAATTTGACAAAAACAAATAAAAGGATCGAGTGTAATACTATGTGTACCTGTCTGAAGGGCACACTAAGTCTTCTAGTAGTCCAAAGGCCGAACGAGAACTCCGATCCGATACGCTAGTGAAAGGGTTGGTACCTGCAAAAGGCACTCCAACGCTCAAGTCAGGACAAGCACGAATATCTAGGATAATTAATGAACAGTGACGTTACCTTTTGACCTGAGCTATTTATACTGACAGTCGTGGGCCCTGGACCTTATGGGCCCTGTAAAAACTTACCGTATTAGGTAATACTTCTTAATCAGCTAATTAACCTTTAATGGTTTATTAAAGATAACTAATAGAGATAAGCCGAACCAGGTGACCGATTGGCAATCGGCCACCTTATTCGGCCTTTCGGTAACCGATAAGAGGGTGGCTAAACGCCCCTACCCGTACACTGCCCCCCAGCCTTGAAGGAAAACGGATTTTTCTTTAAGGGTAAATTGAAGATGGCGGTTAGGGTAAGATGAAGAGGCGCGCGTTTATAACCGTTGGATCTCGGAAATCAAACGGTTATAATTTTTCAACACTTTTAAAATTTCCCGCTTCTCTTCAAATCTATAAATAGGTTAGATTGTAGGGTCATTCGCACATATTATTCTAATCCGAGTTGTGCTAATCCGAGCGCTTAGGAGCCGATCCGATTATCCCTCGTGCTTTTGTGAAGAAATTGGTAAGTTTTTATTACCATGGTTGATACTTCAAGTTCTTCGGCTGACAGCTCTCGGTCATCGTCCTCTGAGGGGTCCTCGTCCAGTAGATCAAGTCACTCCAAATTAACTCAGTCCCCTATTGATGCCGAAATACTAGATGAAGGCAACGATTCTTCAGAAGAAAATTCTACTAGTGGAAGTGAAGAAGTCGAAGAAAAAACAACACGGGTAGCAACCAGTCAACGATACGGCCCCTCCGATGTGCCTGGATACGAGTGGGTGAACGGGGAAGTCACTTCTTATTATTCTCGGTATCAGGATACACAGATGATTACTAATCTTCTAGATTACACTAACTGTCTGAACTTTGACACCCACGAAAATCCCTACCCGATTGGGATTCGGTCATGCCGAAATAATGCCTTTCCAAACCCTGACATGGTCTGCCTTGATCAAAGTGGTGGAAAGATGGAATCATTCTACATATATGACTGTCTTCTTCGGGATCTCAAAGTCAAATTGCCATTTGACGAGTTTACTATAGGAGTGCTGAGAGTGTTGAACGTGGCCCCTACTCAATTGCATCCTAACAGCTGGGCGCAATTACAGGGCTTCAAACACTTGTGCAAATGTCTCCATATTAAGCCTTCTCCACTTCTTTTTCTATACTTTTATTCGTCCCGACCGACTATTTTGGCGAAATGGCACTCCCTAAGCCGAGTAAGTGATCGGCTGTTGTTGGATAGTTTTACTTCATCGTATAAGAATTTCAAGGCCGGATTCTTCCGAGTGACCATACGGTCGAACGGGCGACGCTTCTTTTTTGATGATGATGGGAAGAGCCTATTCCCTTGATACTGGACCCGTACCCCTCGGCCCTACGAAGTAGTACCGAAAAAGATGCTGACAGCCGAAGAACGAACAGACTTAAAATTATTAATGCGCCTTCCTCGGCGTTTGCCAACTAGATCTCTTATCAATTTGATAGTGTCTCCTCGTTGGTGGGCTGACCTAATTGGTATGCTGTCTGTCCTCTCACCTTTATCATCTTAATTCCTATTGATGTTTACTTAACCTTTTTTGCAGGAATCATGGTTAAGAGTGGTGTTGATGACTTGAATATTCGACATCTTCTTGCTGCAAGAGTGAAGGAGGCTCGGCAGTCGGGGGAAATCGGCACTTCGGCTGTTGCATCTTCCCCCCGTCCCAACACTGATAACCGTTTGCCCCCTCCTCCGGAACGCAAAAAGAAGGGCAAAAAAGGGAAGGAAACCACCCGAGAGCATAAGAAAAGGAAGGTCTCTGAAGATCAACCGGAGCAATCAAAGAAATCCAAGTCAGTGCCTGAGTCATCTCCCAATCGTACCATTATTGTGGTGCCTCCACAACTGATGTCTCGGGCCTTTCTTAGTGAAGATGCTCCAGCAGAGTCAGTGATTCGGCCTGATATTGTTTCTCCATTCGGGCAAGAATTTTTGGCAAGCTTAGACGTGAGAGCCAAATGGAGGTTATTCTGCGAAGTGCAAACTCGCTCACTAGCTTTAGCTCATCACCTTGCCATGGAGCCTCTCGGCGAGGTCATGAATTTAAAGCAAAGTCTCGAGGAGGCCGGAAAGACTGCAGCCGAGGTGATTTCGATCAACGAAGAGGTGACCGCTAAAAATAAGGATCTAGCTGCCGAGTTAGATGCCGTTCGGCGAGAGAATGATACTCTGCGCTTGGATCTTCAAAAAATGACCAATGAAGGACGTCGCCGAGTGGAAGAAGCTGAAGCTGCGTATAATGCCCTCAAAGAGCAAGCTAAAGAGAAGATCGTTTCTCAACATGAAGCAGGGTTCAAACAGGCCGTTCGGCAGGCTAGGCACTTTGGTCAATTTGAAGAAGGTTTTGAGTTTGACATGACTCAAGACTTCTATAAGGGGTCTCTCATGTCTTTTGTTGATATGCCCGAGGAAGGTGAGCCGGACGATGCTGACCCAAATGTTGCCCCCCGAGAAGAGGATGATGCTGAAACTTCTGAAGAGAACACGATGGAAGAAGATAACCCTGGTCCTGATACCGAGATCGAGGGAAATCCCGAAAGCGCCATCCAAGCTGACTCAACCCACACTCCTGAAGAGTAGCGTTTAGGTTTTTCTTTGCTGCAACTTTTTAATTTCTGTAATCTGGAGGCTGATAGAGCCTTCTTCTTTTGAATGCAATGATATTTTTCTTCAGAAATTCACCTTACTCAGTTAATTTTCAAGTATTTGTCTTTAATTAACATAACCATTCGTACTCTAAGTTCTTAAACCGAAGTAATTTGCCTCAAATGTATACTTTGTTAGTAAAACCGAAGTGATTTGCATTGGGCATGTTCCTCTCTTAGGCAAAACCAAAGAGATTTATTTCAGATTTGTGCCTTTTCTTGACAAATCTGAACAGGTTTGCTTCAGATTTGTACTGACAAAACCGAATAGACTTGTTTCGGATTTTTTGCTCTTTTTTGACAAAACCGAACAAACTTGTTTCGGATTTGTGCTCTTTTTTGACAAAACCGAACAAACTCGTTTCGGATTTGTGTTCTTTTTTGACAAAACCGAACAGACTCGTTTCGGATTTGTGTTCTTTTTCTGGACAAATCTGAACAGGTTTGCTTCAGATTTGGGCTTTTTCTTTGACAAATCCGATCGGGTTTACTTCGGATTTGTGTTCTTTTTTGACAAATCCGAACAAACTTGTTTTGGATTTGTGTTCTTTGTAGGATTTTCAGGGCACGTCCTTAGCCTAGTTTTAACATCTCGGGAGGGAAGCCTGTTGCGAGCCGATTTTAACAACTCGGGAGGGAAGCCTGTTGCGAGATTTGAGGCACGTCCTTAGCCGAGTTGAACAACTCGGGAGGGAAGCCTGTTGAGATTTGAGGCACGTCCTTAGCCGAGTTGAACAACTCGGGAGGGAAGCCTGTTGCGAGATTTAAGGCACGTCCTTAGCCGAGTTGAACAACTCGGGAGGGAAGCCTGTTGCGAGATTTGAGGCACGTCCTTAGCTGAGTTGAACAACTCGGGAGGGAAGCCTGTTGCGAGATTTTTAAGCAGCTGTTAAGAATTGTCAAACAATCATTAATATAATGGAAGAACTGAAGTAATTTCATTAATGGGTGCCTCGTTAAAAACCTTGTCGGCCAAAACCCCTTTTCACTTTTTTATAAGGGGAGAAAAGACCAATCAAGGAAAAGAGTACACCATCTATTTACACAAGGTCCTTTTACAATATATACTAGCTATAATATGTCTTCAAATGAGAAGCGTTCCACGTTCTGGGAATGACCTTGCCCGAGAGTTCTTCCAACTTGTATGCGCCGTTTTCTAAATTATGTCGTACCCGAAATGGACCATCCCAGTTAGCCGCCAACTTGCCTTCTTTTGAATTACGTCTTGCCGATCCTTGCATTCTCCACACCAAGTCGCCCTCCTGGAAACTCCTTTTAATAAGGTTGGAATTAAACCTACGAGCCATCCTCTGCTTGCAAGCTTCAGCTACAATCTTTGTTCTAATACGCACTTCATCGACCATGTCAACCTCAGCTTGGAGAGATACATCATTGGTATTTAAAATATTGTCGCCGAAAAGATGGTTCTCCTACCTTAACAGGTATCATTGCATCAGTGCCATATGTTAGCCGAAAAGGTGTTTCTTTGGTCGTGGACTGAGGCGTGCACCGATAAGCCCATAAAACCTCTAACAACTCCTCTGCCCAAGCTCCCTTAGCATCTCCCAATCTTTTCTTTAATTCACCAAGAATTACTTTATTTGCTGCTTCGGCCTGCCCATTGGCTTGCGGGTGTTCTACCGATGTAAATCTGTGCTTGATGCCGAGATCCTGAATGAACCGATTAAGGTTTTGATCGGTGAATTGCAAACCATTATCGGTTACAAGTGCATATGGAATGCCGAAGCGAGTAATGATGTTTTTCCACAAAAACTTTTGAACATTAGCAGCTGTGATACTAGCAAGTGGCTCGGCCTCGACCCATTTCGTGAAATAGTCTACAGCAACTAGCAAAAATTTGCACTGACCCTTGGCAATTGGGAAGGGTCCAAGAATATCCATACCCCACATTGCGAACGGCCAGGGTGAATTAATACCATGAAGTTCTTCAGCTGAAGCATGAATAAGGTTACCATGCCGTTGGCATGATATACAATGTTTTACAAACGTTACACAATCTTCCCTGAGAGTAGGCCAATAGTATCCTGCCCGAAGCACCTTAGTGGCTAAAGTTCGTCCTCCCGAATGAAAACCGCATATCCCTTCATGAATCTCTCTCAATATATAATTGGCTTGCTCTTTATCCACGCATTTTAACAACGGAACCGAGAATCCTCTTCTATACAGCTCTCCTCCAACCACAATATATCTAGCAGCCTGCGTTCGGAGCTTTTTAGCAGTCGTTGGATCCGACGGTAGTTTACCATGTTCAAGATGCTCCACTATCTCAGTGATCCGTGTTCGAGCGGACTCCTGCACTGCCAAACATTCGGCAGCTACCACACTCGGTGCTTCAAGTTCCAAGTGAAGCGTGGTTCTCAACTGTCCAGGTTTTCTGGTACTGCTTGCCAACCGAGCCAACTGATCCGCCCTCTCATTGTGTTCTCTTGGGGTGTGCTTTACATGAACTTCTTCAAACATATCACGCATTTTTTGAAACAAATGATAATATTTTAACAAGTTCGCATCTTTCGCTTGAAAATTATCATTCACCTGCTCGGCTACAACTTTCGAATCGGTCCAGCATTCCAATCGACTAACTCCGATCTCTTGTGCAAGCCTTAATCCTGCCAACAACGCTTCATACTCGGCCTGATTATTTGAAGCTTTGAACGCAAACCGTAACGATTGCTCTAGAATTAATCCTGTTGGTCCTTCCAAAATTATACCAGCTCCACTACCCTGATTGTTTGAGGAGCCATCTACGTGTATCGTCCACAAGTCCTTTATGAAACAACCCCTCGGCTGCAATTCATTGATAAAATCCACCAAGTACTGGGACCTGATTGGCCCTCTAGGCTGAAAACCGATGTCGAACTCCGATAACTCGATAGACCAAGCCATCATCCTTCCAGCCAACTCAGGTTTACGCAATACCTTAGCTATCGGGCAATCAGTTCAAACGACGATATGGTGACTTTGGAAATACTGCCGGAGGCGCCGAGCGGTGTGTACTAGTCCCAGTGCCACTTTTTCCAAGAGCTGGTACCTTGTCTCAGCCTCTTGTAGCATGCGACTGACGAAGTAAATGGGTTGTTGTATTTCCTTTTCTTGAACTAGAACTGTACTTATTGTATCGTTTGATACACACAAATAGACCACAATTGGTACCTCTGGATCAGGCTTAGAGAGTATAGGCGGCGACCCGAGACGCTCCTTTAAAGTTTGAAAAGCCTCTTCACATTCAACAGACCATTCAAATTTTTTCGCTTTTCTTAACAATCTCACCATTGGTTTCGTTATTTCAGCTAAACACGGAAGGAATCGTGACAACGCTGTGAGCCGACCTGCTAGCTGTTGAACTTGCTTGAGGTTCTGAGGGCTTACCATGTTGACGATTGCCATACATTTGTCAGGATTAGCTTCAATACCCCTCGCCGAGAGCATGAAGCCGAGGAATTTTTCCCCAGACACCCCAAACACGCACTTCTCCGGATTGAGCCTCATATCATACTTGCGCAACTGTTGGAACACTTCCGAAAGATCTGTTTCATGCCGATCGATGTTTCTGGATTTTACGACCATATCATCCACGTACACCTCCATGTTCTTGCCTATTTGGTGTTGAAAAACCTTGTTCATCAATCTTTGGTACGTTGCCCCTGCGTTTTTCAACCCAAACGACATTACCTGATAGCAGTAATTGGCCGAATCGGTTATGAATGTCGTTTTCTCCTCATCACGGGGATGCATAGGGATTTGGTTATACCCCGAGTAAGCATCAAGGAAAGATAGAACTCCATGACCCGACGCTCCATCAACTAACCGATCTATATTCGGGAGCGGGTAGGCATTCTTAGGACATGCCTTGTTGAGGCTAGTATAATCAGTGCACATTCTCAATTTCCCATTTGATTTTTTCACCATCACCACATTCGCCAACCATGTAGTATAATTGTCGCCACCGGCCCAAACGGGCCTCGGCGGTCGCGAAGACGGTCGAGCTCGCTTTTATTTTAGTTTTGAAAATGTATTGGATTATTAGAACGACTTGTTCTCAAACTGAGACCTTGTCGATCTTATCCAATTTATTTATTAAATGTCTCACCAATCCATGTTAATCCCAAGCGGGACCCTCCATGGATTAGTGGTTTTCGTAGTAAAAGGGTTCATGGAGTCGCCACCAATGTTTTACTCAAAACATTGGAAAAAGAAGTTTAAGGCAATCGATTCAAAAATCGACTTCGGCCATTACAACCAGAGTCGGGTAAGGGAGTCGGTTACGCGTGGGGAAGGTGTTAGCACCCCACAGCGCCCCTTTCGGGTTCCCTATGACAGATTATTTCTAAAAAATAATAGTGTGAAATTACTAAATTACCCCTATTTATTCTAAGCAATTACAAATTAACTATCTACATGATGACAGTTTAAATATGTACACACAGAAAGCGGTAAAAGAAGGGACTTTAAAGAGATAAACCTTTGAAGCGTGCTTTCTTATATATCTTGACAGAAATTGGGAAGCGTTTTGGCGTTCCCTCCCTCTACAAGACCGCTCGCTCCCTCCTATAAAATTTTTGACTTTGGAAATCCGATGGATTTCCCTTCGACTTAGTTCGAGACTCAAGCAAAATGCTCAGAACTCAAAAACTTCGTCGGATCAACTCTCCGAGTGATTTCCAGGCAGAGCACTGCTCAAAAAAACCCAGAATCCTCAAGAAGAGGGTTAAAACTCAGTGTAAAAGTGTCAAATGACGTCAAATTGACGTCATATTTATAGGAATGAGGCGCAGTACGGCCCCTGGGGTCAATACGGGCGTATTGAAGTTTTTGAACTTCAATACGGCCGACTTCAATACGGCCGTACTGAGTTCGCCGCGGCCGTATTGCAGTTCAAAATACTCAATACGGCCGTAGTGAACCTCTGGGAGGCCGTATTGAGCTTCATTCCTCCCACTTTTCTTATTTTTGCTATCCTAAGACCTCTAGACCTACAGAGAACCCTCCTAGGGCCTTCCAGGAGTCCTTCTGGCTGATCTTCCTTCAGTCTTCGAGAGTCTTCAAGCTTTATTTCCGACCCGGACAATTTTAGGGGTCTACAGCTGCCCCCCCTTTACTTAGTCGGACGGCCTTTTGGTGTACCGGCTGACAAGTAAAGGAGTTGACCCAATTGTCCGGGTGATGTGCCAACCTTCTGACTTGTAGCGTCTTCCGGTGGAAAATTGTTGAGTAACCTCTCCAGGTTGAGTTTGCCCTCTCCAGGGTGAGTATTAGTCGTCGCCTCTCCAGGCTCATTGCATACCTCGGTGCTCTGGACATCTGGGTAGCTGAGTATTGCCTCTCTAGGCTTGTGCATACCTCGGTGCTCTGGACATCTGGGTAGCTGAGTATTGCCTCTCCAGGCTTGTGCATACCTCGGTGCTCTGGACATCTGGGTAGCTGAGTATTGCCTCTCCAGGCTTGTGCATACCTCGGTGCTCTGGACATCTGGGTAGCTGAGTATTGCCTCTCCAGGCTTGTGCATACCTCGGTGCTCTGGACATCTGGGTAGCTGAGTATTGCCTCTCCAGGCTTTGTGCATACCTCGGTGCTCTGGACATCTGGGTAGCTGAGTATTGCCTCTCCAGGCTTGTGCATACCTCGGTGCTCTGGACATCTGGGTAGTTGAGTATTGCCTCTCCAGGCTTGTGCATACCTCGGTGCTCTGGACATCTGGGTAGCTAGGTATTGCCTCTCCAGGCTTTGTGCATACCTCGGTGCTCTGGACATCTGGGTAGCGTGAGTTTGCCCTCTCCAGGGATTTGTGATAGTTTTGTCTCCACAGTCCACGATGCTGCTTCGACGGTTTTTTTTTTTTATTTTTGGTGCCGCTGAGGGCTGGATAACGCAGGGATCCATCTAGGGGATGTGCAGTTACTCATAGGTTCTTATGTCCCAATTTTGCATTGCGTAATTGGTGCCCATTGAGGAATTTCTGTTTCCTTGGGGTGTAGACACAAAGATGCTCTTTCTGAGATGAGCGGTGCCTTATGGTTGGCTGACGTCCTTTTGACGGTGGTGGAGTATCCCGGTTATCCTTATTCGGGCGACTCTTTTTGTTTTTCTGGTTTTGTTGCCTCTGTGTAGGCTATTATCCGCTGGGGATTTTGTCATTGATTTTGTCTCCACAGTCCACGATGCTGCTTCGACGGTTTTTTTTTTTTTTATTTTATTTTTTTATTTTTTTATTTTGATGCCGCTGAGGGCTAGATAACGCAGGGATCCGTCTAGGGGATGTGCAGTCATTCATAGGTTCTTGTGCCCAACTTGCATTTGCATAGTTGGTACCCATGGGGAATTTCTGACTCCTTGGGGTGTAGACACAGATGCTCTTCTTGAATTGAGCGATGCCTTATGTTTGGCTGACGTCCTTTTGACGTAAGTGGAGTATCCCGGTTATCCTTATTCGGGTATCTCTTTTGGATTTTCTGATTTTTGCTGCCTCTGTGTAGGCTGTTATCCACTGGGGATTCTGGATGTTGATTTTGATTAGCCTCTTCTGTTAGGCATATCATCTTGATGTTCAATGATTGGCTGAAAAGCCAAATTCTGCTTGGGGAATTGTTATTGATCTTTTGGATTTTTTTTCTTTTTTGAAAGAGTGCCTCTGAGTAGGCGAATTATCTTGATGTTTGGTGTTTGGCTGAGTGCCGGATTCCGCTTGGGGAATGATTATTTGTCTTTTGTGATTTTTTCTTGAGGGGGTGCCTCTGAGTAGGCGAGTGGGGATTTAAAGTTTATTTATCCCAGAGTATTATTTAGAAAGCCTCTTCAGGCTTAGCTTCACTCATCGCTTGAGTTGGAAAGCTACCTTCCACTGAGGAAGTTTAAGTCCTTTCGACTCGGATATTCTGTTTAGATGATCAAGCCTCCCTTGGGGAATTTTGCTGATCTCGCTTTGATAGCTTTCACTGGGGAATTTGGCCCGTGAGTGGAAGCTGAGATATCTCTGGGGAGTATTATTTCTGCGAGCCTCTCCAGGCTCAGTTATTCTGAGAGAGTATTATTTCGGCGAGCCTCTCCAGGCTCAGTTATTCTGTGGGAGTATTTTTTCAGCAAGCCTCTCCAGGCTCAATTATTCTGTGGGAGTATTATTTCGGCAAGCCTCTCCAGGCTCAGTTATTCTTGATGAGTATTGTTTCGGCAAGCCTCTCCAGGCTCATTTATTCTGTACAAACTGAGGAGTATTGTTTGTATCCTTGCCTTTTTTCGTTTTCGGCTTTTGTTGACTGCTGTCATACACAAGCAATTTTTCTATTTTTTTTCTATTTTATGCAATTGCCTCATGATAAGGTCTTTGAATGTGCAACTAATGTGTGTGTGATGCACAAATGCAAGTTTGATTATTTTATTAATGCTTTTTAGGAAAATGAATGGCTCTCCCTATCCTTCTCTTCTTGGAGGAGTTTCTGTCATCGACGTGAGGGAATATTTTTGTGAGCCTTTTATGCAGGAGATTATGGATTTTATAGGAACCCCTCCAATTTTCTTTATTGACCGATTATTAAGGAATTTCATACAATTTTTTTAGAAATACCAATTTAGAGGCATAATCACATGGTCAAGAGAGAAAAGAAATGAATAGATATTTTATTAATATTCACAAGTGTTTTTATAGAAAGATATACAGAAGGTAATTTCTGAAGAATGGCTGGCCTGGGTAGGCTATTTACATTGGGCTTAACAATTATATCTGTAATTGTTGCTCCGTACGTTCTCCTAGTTGTTTTGGGTGATATGCCTGAGTCAGGAGTGTAGACACTGCAAGACGCTTGCTTCTAGAAGATAATCACATGAATCGCCTTTCGGTTTTCGATTCAAGTGATCGTCGCTTGCTTTATTTTTATGTCTTATTCTTTTGCCCCTAACTTTTGCCTAGGACGTATCCTAGCGGGGATAATTTTGCCTTTGTTTTGCCTAGTACCCTTGTACTGGCGGGCTTTTTGTTTTGCCCTAACTTTTGCCTAGGATGCCCTTTTTCGGGTTTTCATCCTAGCGGGCTTATGCAAGCAACGTCTTCAAGCATAATACTTCTTTACCACGTCGGCGTTGACTGGGTATCGAAGTTCTTCTCCATCTATGTCTGTGAGGATCAATGCTCCTCCGGAGAAGGCTCGCTTCACCACGTATGGTCCTTCGTAATTCGGGGCCCACTCTCCGATTTTGTCCTTTTGGGCTGGTAGTAATTTCTTCATTACCAGCTCTCCCTCATGGTAGACTCGAGGGTGGACTCTCTTGTCAAAAGCCTTTTTGATCTTCCTTTGATAGGCTTGACCATGGCATATGGCGTTCAGCCGTTTCTCTTCAATGAGGTTCAATTGGTCGTATCGGCCTTGAACCCATTCTGCCTCGGAAAGTTTCGCTTCCATGATTACCCTTAGAGAAGGTATCTCGACTTCAACAGGCAAGACCGCCTCCATCCCATAAACGAGGGAGAATGGAGTAGCTCCTGTGGATGTGCGCACTGAAGTCTTGTATCCATGGAGAGCGAAGGGTAGCATCTCATGCCAGTCTTTGAATGAGACAACCATCTTTTGCACTATCTTCTTGATATTTTTATTGGCTGCCTCGACTGCCCCATTCATCTTTGGCCGATATGGGGAAGAATTATGGTGTTGGATCTTGAATTCTTGGCACAGTTCTTCCACCATTTTATTATTCAGATTAGATCCATTTTCAGTGATGATTTATTTCTCCATGCTTCCACTAGATTATCCTAAAATCTTTTGGGACAAGAGAGAAAAGAAAAGAAAGATATTTTTGTTCTGAAGTTTGTGTTTTAGAGGGGATTTATTTTTCAAAAATGGTTTTTGTAAGAATGGATGGCCAAGGTAGGCTTATGTGTTTAGGCTTGTTTGATTAAACACTTATGAAGTTAAAAGTCGTGTTGTGATTCGACAACTTGGATAGCTTCCCTTGAACCTTTCTTTTTGAATTCGGTTCATGGTACCATCATGAATTTATTTTTGTTTTTTGATTGTCCTTATTTTTGCCTAAAACACCCTTTTGTGGCGTTTTAGCGGACCTTTGTTTTTGTTTATTTTTGTAACCCTAACTTTTGCCTAGGTTACCCTTTCGTGGGATTCCTAGCGGGTCTTTTGCTCTTATTTTTGCGCAGTCCCCTTTTTGAGTTTCCTGCCGAGCTTCTTTTATTTTGAAAGATTTCTTTTTACCCATGATGGCACTTGTCAAGGCCAAGGGAAGGTGCTCCAAGTCGTCACACACACCTCCACATGAAAATGATGTGGGTTTACTATTATTAAGATGATTTTAACCTCATTCATGTTTATTCAAACAGGGTTAAAAATGATGTGGTTTAGAATTTTATTATAAGCAAGAAAAGAAGCAATGAAGAATGATTTTATTATAATCATAGTGGAAACATGTGTCCTTATTTCATCACTGATATGGGTCCCAATATTGACCTCTTTTATCTCTCGGCCCTGCCCCAAATTCACGGTCTCCAATTTCTCTTGACACGGTTGGAGTAGGCGAGTTTCTTGATCTAGCAGTCTTTGCAGATCCGGAGAGATGGTCTCCTCATCACTGTCCAACTCAACCCATTCGTCCTCAACTTTGGATCTCGGTCAGAGCGAACAATTACAGACATAATTATTTTATTGGTTCTGTTTAGGTTTAGAATTATTAATGAGAGAGAAAAGAACAAAAAAGAGAGTAATGTGAAAAATGCCTCTTTATTGATATGTATTAAAACTGTAGAAAAACCCTTATTTACATGAAAGGTCCTCATGATCTCGGGTACTGATCATGAGTCCCTAAAAGAAAAATATGAAGGGGCCCTATCGTGGCTTGTTCTTCTCTCTAATCCTGCTTTGGCCGAGGATTCTTGCTCACGTCGGGCGCTGTCGAATCGAAGGTGACCCATCCGGCATCAATAAGGTCTTGGACCTTGTATTTGAGAGCTAGGCATTTCTCTGTTGAATGCCCTGGTGCCCCCGAATGGTATAAACATTTGTCTTGCGGTTTGTACCAATAGGGATGAGGTGGGTCAACCTTCTTTAGTGGAACGTAAGCTAGAAGACGTGCTTCCACTAGCTTCGGCAGGAGGTCGCTATATGTGGTCGGAAGTTTATCAAACTTCTTCACAGGGTTGAATTGCGACTTTCCTGACTTCGAAGTGGAAGAAGATGAGGAAATGGTTATGGCGCTGACTCTTCTCTCCTTCTTCTTCCCAAAGGTCTTCTTAGCTTTAAATGATTGGGAATGTTCAGCTAGCTTCCCACTTTTCAGCTCTTGTTCCACTCTTCCTCCAACATGATGGGACTCATGGTCATTGTGCTCAGCCCCGTGTATGTTGTGGTGACGCATGAGTTCCATCATTTGCGCCATTTGCTCCTTGAGCTGTGAGAGCTCGGCTGTAAGCTTCTTGTTTTGTTCCTCTAGCGCTTCCATTTTCTTGATTTTCTGCGCGCGCGTGAGGACAGAGAGATGACCAGCCACTTTCTAACATGAATGTTTTAATCTAATTAGTTTAATTATGGTATGAATACACTCTTGACATGAGCTTGATAACCCTCCATCTTTAAGGCGCTGCCTTTTTAAGATGAAGGTTTATCACCCTCCCTAGCCTATGATCTCTCCCCAACGGAGGATCTCAATAGTCATGGGTCCCTTTTACTCACATCGAGAGGGTATTGGTGATCCTAAAATGAATAATTGATGAGGATGCATGAGGTCTTATTGGTAATGATGTACATGCTCCTCACTTTTATTATATTTCCACACATGGTCTTTCCTCTCATGTCATGGTATTTTCATGCATGGGGATTATTCTTTAGACCTTATCACGAGGTTTATTATTAATGCACAAACAATTGCACATAAGCATTTACACAAACAATTCACTCATCCACGAACAGTCACGAGCGAATCACGAGGTAGGGGTATTCTGCAGAAATGGTGCATATTCAAGGTGGTTCTAACTGTTCTCACCAGTCCAAGGCCCCCAAGGTGCCCCCATTATAGGGACCCAATTCCTCTCATCGTAGGTCGATGGAAAGCTCCAACGCACCGTCGGACTCAAGTTCATGGTTATCACCTTGAGTGATGTTTTCCGACAACGGTCTACGGGCACCTATAGACCCATTCGACAACCGGCCGTACTAACATCCACTCCCTATGGTTAATCACTCATGCCCCCGGGTATAGAGGGAACTGTTGTGTGCAAAGGTTTGTGTGCAGTTTTTATTTCAAACAATTGCGTAAATTTAAAAATACAACAGTTATTAAAGTCAAATAGATAAACATGTTATCATACAAGTGAGGGGTAATAAAGTAATTTTAACTATTATTTGTTAAAAATAATCTGTCACTAAATGGGACTGACTCTCGAGGCTTCCCCAGCGGAGTCGCCATCTGTCGCCACCGGCCCAAACGGGCCTCGGCGGTCGCGAAGACGGTCGAGCTCGCTTTTATTTTAGTTTTGAAAATGTATTGGATTATTAGAACGACTTGTTCTCAAACTGAGACCTTGTCGATCTTATCCAATTTATTTATTAAATGTCTCACCAATCCATGTTAATCCCAAGCGGGACCCTCCATGGATTAGTGGTTTTCGTAGTAAAAGGGTTCATGGAGTCGCCACCAATGTTTTACTCAAAACATTGGAAAAAGAAGTTTAAGGCAATCGATTCAAAAATCGACTTCGGCCATTACAACCAGAGTCGGGTAAGGGAGTCGGTTACGCGTGGGGAAGGTGTTAGCACCCCACAGCGCCCCTTTCGGGTTCCCTATGACAGATTATTTCTAAAAAATAATAGTGTGAAATTACTAAATTACCCCTATTTATTCTAAGCAATTACAAATTAACTATCTACATGATGACAGTTTAAATATGTACACACAGAAAGCGGTAAAAGAAGGGACTTTAAAGAGATAAACCTTTGAAGCGTGCTTTCTTATATATCTTGACAGAAATTGGGAAGCGTTTTGGCGTTCCCTCCCTCTACAAGACCGCTCGCTCCCTCCTATAAAATTTTTGACTTTGGAAATCCGATGGATTTCCCTTCGACTTAGTTCGAGACTCAAGCAAAATGCTCAGAACTCAAAAACTTCGTCGGATCAACTCTCCGAGTGATTTCCAGGCAGAGCACTGCTCAAAAAAACCCAGAATCCTCAAGAAGAGGGTTAAAACTCAGTGTAAAAGTGTCAAATGACGTCAAATTGACGTCATATTTATAGGAATGAGGCGCAGTACGGCCCCTGGGGTCAATACGGGCGTATTGAAGTTTTTGAACTTCAATACGGCCGTATTGAATTCAGTACGGCCGTATTGAAGTTCAAAGACTTCAATACGGGCGTACTGAGTTCGCCGCGGCCGTATTGCAGTTCAAAATACTCAATACGGCCGTAGTGAACCTCTGGGAGGCCGTATTGAGCTTCATTCCTCCCACTTTTCTTATTTTTGCTATCCTAAGACCTCTAGACCTACAGAGAACCCTCCTAGGGCCTTCCAGGAGTCCTTCTGGCTGATCTTCCTTCAGTCTTCGAGAGTCTTCAAGCTTTATTTCCGACCCGGACAATTTTAGGGGTCTACAATAATGAACCTCCCGAATGAAACCAGCATCAAGCAATTTGGCAACCTCTGTTTCTACTGCAAGCTTCCTTTTCGTTCCCATTTTTCGTTTTCGTTGCGCAATTGGTCTTGCTTCAGCACAAACTGACAATTTATGACACATGACCTCAGGGTCTACGCCAGGCATGTCCGAAGGGACCCATGCAAACATGTCTTTATTTTTCAATATAACCTTGCACAGGGCAGAACGATTCTCCTCGGTCATGTCCGCACTGATGTATGTAACCTGAGAAGGATGTACACCGATCTGAAATTGTACTTTAGATTCTACTGGCTCCACCCTTTCCTCATTGTTCATTCTTGGATCAAGATCCAAAACAGGTTCCTCCCTGAGTACCGAGGTGTTAATAGCATGGATCCTTTTTGATTTTGACTTTTTCTCCTCCAACGGCGCGATCCGTAGGCTAGCATAATAACACTCCCGGGCGACTTTTTGATCGGCATGAACTGTAATTATTTTTCCTTGATCAGATGGAAACTTCATCGCTAAATGTGGTGTTGAAACAATAGCCCCTAATGCATTCAAGGACGGCCTGCCAAGGAGGATATTATACGAAGTGCTAGCTTCCACCACGATATACTTCACTTGAACCTCTCTACTCTGTTGTTCGTCGAAACAAAAACGTGTAAAGAGTTTAATATAACCTCGGGTGCTGACCCTTTCTCCTACAAAACCGACCAACAGGTCATCATAAGGGAGCAATTCTTTTTCCGAAATACCCAACTGCTTAAAAGTATTCCAGTATAATATGTCTGCCAAGCTACCCTGATCAACCAATGTTTTCTTGACAATGCAATTGTGAATTTCCACGCTAATAACCATCGGGTCGTCTTGCTCTGGATCAATACCTCCGTGAAGACTGTCTATGAACAACGTTAACCGATCGAATTGCTCTGAGATGCCTCTTTTAAGCCGATGAAGTTGAGCCTCCACCAGCAAACCCTCCTGCAATAGTATTGATCACCCTTCTATGGGATGGTGCCGTGGAATCCTTTCGTTCACGCGACCTACTTCTTTCTCGTGACCTGCTTCTGTCACGAGGGGCTCTATCGGAGCGGTCTTGTCTGTGTCGATCTTGATTCCTGGGTTGATATGATCGAGTATGCGATGATCCCGTCCGATCCACAAAATTATGCAACTTGCCTTGCTTAATCAGATCTTCAATTCTGTCTTTAAGGGCTGCACATTCGTCAGTAGAATATCCACGATTACGATGATACCGACAAGATTTACTAGTATCCGCACGTGGTGGTGTGGCTGCCCGCTTTGGAATTGTCAATACTTCTAAGGTTAAAGCTTGTTCAAGTACCGCCGAACGGCTAGCGTTGAGGGGAGTATATTGATTTTACTTTGGACCCCGACTAGGCCGATCCCGAAAGGAGATCTCCTTTCCTTTCCCCCTGTATGACTGTTCCGCTTGCTTTTCTACCTTGCTCAACGACTCAGCTCGGGCCTGATTACGATACTCCGCCAACTCCTCCATCTGCATATACTTATCAGCCCTTCTCCTTAAATCATTCATGTCCAAAGGAGGCCTTTTACAAATGCTATTAACAAATGGTCCCGGTTTTAAGGCTGTTGTAAGGTGATGCAATGCTACCGCGGGGTTAAGGTCGCGGATCTCCAAGGTTGCCTTATTGAACCGATCCATGAAAGCCTGAAGCGACTCCTTCTTGTCTTGCCGAATGCTAACCAGCGACAAAGACGTCAAGCTGTGAGGGCGACTCGTAGTGAACTGAATAGTAAATTGAGACGATAAGGTGTTGAATGAGTCGATGGAATTGGGAGGGAGCCGAGTGAACCAACTTAAGGCCCTGCCCTTGAGGGATGTTGGAAAAATCCGACACAACGCTGAATCATCCGTGGTGCTCAAAGTTACCTGCGTCAAGAAAACATCCAAATGTTCGTCAGGGTCTGTTGTACCATCATACTTGTCAATAGGCAGAGATTTCCAATTGTCCATTAGGGGGAGTTGCATAATAGAGGGGGTGAAAGGATGTCGGTGCGATCCGATAGTTGCCGCATCTGCAGGACGACCAACTGTGGGGAGGGCCGAATGGAATTTTTCAGGTGCTGGTGCTAGTGCTGAAGCATGAGGAACCGAAGTATGAATTGCTTGGGACTGATAAGATCCTTGAGTTTGAGTGTTTGTCGCCTGAGAGGGTCTCCATGACATGTTATCCTTTTTTAAGGCCTCGTTTTCAGCTTTCTAGGCCGCAAGTTCCCTTGCATCTTTTTCTCGTTGTTGTTTCATGATCTCCATTTCCTGTCTCAACAACCGAACAGCATCAGAAAGATTCGTTTCGTCAACAACCTCAACATGTTCTTCATTCTCGTGCTGGTGGTCTTGCGTGTTTGTTCTCCTAGTAATCGCCATAACGTAATCCGATTAATCTTCTAACTCTCAGTTCGGCCCCACGGTGGGCGCCAAATGTACTTGTCTGAAGGGCACACTAAGTCTTCTAGTAGTCCAAAGGCCGAACGAGAACTCCGATCTGATACGCTAGTGAAAGGGTTGGTACCTGCAAAAGGCACTCCAACGCTCAAGTCAGGACAAGCACGAATATCTAGGGTAATTAATGAACAGTGACGTTACCTTTTGACCTGAGCTATTTATACTGACAGTCGTGGGCCCTGGACCTTATGGGCCCTGTAAAAACTTACCGTATTAGGTAATACTTCTTAATTAGCTAATTAACCTTTAATGGTTTATTAAAGATAACTAATAGAGATAAGCCGAACCAGGTGACCGATTGGCAATCGGCCACCTTATTCGGCCTTTCGGCAACCGATAAGAGGGTGGCAACCGATATCGATAATTGTATGCGTGGTACCTGTATTTTAGTTAAATAACTCTGGAGAGTTATGAAACTTATAGGGTTGTTAAGGTGTTTTGAGAGTTTCTCTTACCAGAAGTCTAATTGAACTTGTGAGAAAAGGTATTTAAGGTTTTAATTAAGAATTTAATTTCATAAGTTTGTTTTTTTCATATCCTACAGGGAGAAGCTATGAGATTCTAACTACTTATTCTTCTTCTGGATTTCCCGAGTTCGTAAGATTGATGTTGGAGTGTTAATTTGAAACTTATAGCTGAAGATCTAGGTCATGGGTTAGTGTGGAGTTTCCTAGAGCTCATTTTGATAAACAATTGATAAACTCCAAACACAATTTATAACACCCAATTTTTTCATAAAATATAGTATAAGTATTTTATTAATGATTTTGATATTTTTATTTTATTAATAAGGATTGTTAGATAATTATTTAATTTTTTAATATATTTTAGAATAAAATATATAGTGTTTTAAAAGATTATAATATTTATTAAAAGGAAAGGAAATTTGTAAATGTGATTAAGTGTTTTAATTGAACGAGGGTTACACCTCTATTTTCACGTACGCGCTTTAGAACTCAGAGAACAAGAGTAGGAAAGAAATCACCTTGAAGTCATGCACCCATCATTTGTAGCTTACATAGGTAAAGAGGAGTAAGAAACTTCGCTCTAAATGTGTGTCCCTCTCTTAAACTTTTCTCTAGATTTTATGAATATATGAACTTCTGAAATTTATGCATTAAGAAAATTTTATATATCATTCCTTAAATTTGATCAACTTGACTCTCACTAAAATTAGTTCAATAACAATTTAATTCTCAAGATCTTGACCCTTGGAACTTTAAAATAACAATAAACACAATAATTCAACAATTAATCACACATGGCATATAATTAATTAATAAGACTAACACAACCCATGTTACATATTCAAATGAACTTTCTTCATCTTTTTTTTTTTTTAATTTTTAAAATAAAATAAGTATGCACCTGCAAATACAAAATTAAAAAGAGATATAAAGCGATTTCTTTTTTCTCTAGTTATAATAGAAATTTTCACGGAAATGAGTTTTATAGTGTATTTAGATGAGAAATTTTACAAATTCTTTTAAATTTTTAGTATTTAAATTATTTTGATTTCAATTTCAATTATTTTTAAAATATTTTATTTGGGTAAGTCAATTCAAATTTATTAAATTTTAAATTGTTAGGTTGAATATGATAATTTGATTCCACCATGGTAAAATTGATTTTAAAAATATATTTATAAGTTGAGATTTTTAAATTAAATTTCATAAAAATAAATATTTGCTAATTTTTAAATATTTAATAATTTTAAAAATTAATATTAGATAATATTTAATAATTTTAAAAATAGTTTTAAATATTCAATAATTAAAAATAAAGAGATAAGTGATAAGATAAAATAAAATAAAAAGATATAAAAATTTTCAAATTCTTAATTATTTTTTGGGAAAATTTAAAATTTTATTATTTCAAGAAATTTTATAAATACTTAAATTTTAAATTTTTTTATAAATTCTCTATCTAAATAAAATATTTCATCTAAAAAGATTTAAAAATTTTCAAATAAATAAATTATTCTATTTAAGCAATGTTTGTTTCATCGTGGAATTCAGACTTTAATTTAATATTTTGCTGATGATGAATTCCATGAGTCAATAGACATGCTCTACTTTCTTATAAGCTCTGAATGAACAATTTCATGGAATTTTTTTAATGATTTTATTTTATAATAACCGGATCAAATTTAAAATTGTAAAGTCTTTTAAACGAATGTTTGTAAAAAGTTCCTAATAAAAAAATATATCGTTTCATGTATTAAAAGTATAAAAAAAAAAATTAAAATTCTTAATAAATGTTTTCGTTAGCCTTTGCTTAAATGTTATGAAATGGATTTTAGAGGATACTAAGGGTAAATTATATACTTTCAAAATATAAAATTTATATATTATAAAATACATTAACTTTTTTTGCTAATGAAATTATCCCACTGACCAGTCTTCTTCGTATAAGTCAATTTCTAAACTTTACATACACATTGAAGAGACTTTTTACTTTTTACGTTATCTAGTATGAGAAAAATATAAAAAGGAAGAGTAAATATTTTTTAAAATAAATAACTGTGTCTTTAAAATAATATAAATACTATATGATAATATTAATATCTTTGTATTATTTATTTTATGATTTTTAATACATTTGTTCAAATAATATTATATCTTATACTTATTATTTCATCAAATAAAGTAAACATTTATGTTTATTTATTATAACTTGTTTTCTCAACATTTACTTATTTGATCAAATAACAGAAGAAGAAGAAGAAAAACTAAAACTCACTGCACCAATTAACGACAGAGAAAAAGAATTTAATTAGCATATAGTGCCAACATAAAAAAAAATTATTATACGATCATTTAAAACAAAATTATAATTGATACATCTTATATGAAATACAAATGTCTTTTTTTTTAATGATAATGTTTTTAAAAAAAATTTCTTTGATAAAATAGTTTTTAAAGATTTTTTTTTATTTTTTTATCTAATTCAAATTTATTTATAAAATAAAATTTAATATTTTAAAATAAATTATTAATAAATAAAAATAATCTTATGTAATAATATAAATTATTTATCATAAATTTTAAATATAATTTATATATTTAAATATATATATATATATATATATATATATATATATATTATAAATTTTAGTTATCAACTCCTATAAATTAAACACAAATGACTATTTTATATAAGAGTATTTTTAAGAGTTATTTTTCAACAAAAAGTTTGTTTAGTAATTTTTGTAACTTTTTGTCAAATTTAATTTTTATTTATCATATTTAATTATGAAATAAATATTAATATTTCTTAAAAATTTATTAATAATTAAAAATAATTTTATGTTATAATATAAATTATTTATCTTAAATCTAAAATATAATTTAAATTTTTTTATTTAGGTAAATTTTAAATATCATTTAAATATTTAAATATTATATATATATATATAATTAACATTTAATCTATAAAATATGCATGTTAAAATACTAATAATTTTTAACATAATTATCATAAAAACTCTATAAGTTTATCATATATTATTATGCTAGTATCGCATATGAAAAATACTAGTAAATATACTCTTTAAAACTTATTCTCAATAATTGGTTAAAATTTATTAAAAAAATACAAAATTTAATAAAATTTATATTTTATTTAATATTTTTCTCTTAATATTAGATTTAATAAATTTTAATTAATAAAAAATGTGTTTGAAAGTGTATTATTAACACTCTTAGGTTCATATAGTTATTAATTTTATTATTTTAGGAGACCTTTAGCTTGTTAGTTGATATATTATTTAGAAAAAGAAAACTATAAAGTCATACGGAATGAAAACGAATTGGCAAAGAGTTAAAAGAAGAGTACGGAAAATAAATTAAAAAATGGAAAACAGTGGGCAAACTAGAAATGATGAAAGCATGAAACATGCGGAAGAGCGGAAATGAGGACACCATTTATTTTCTTTGTATATACGTAAAGTCTAAAGTCTAAAGTAAGAAGAAAATTTATCGGAAACATGTTGCAATCAAAGGTAGGCTAAAATTGGTTTGAAATAAATTAGAAATATAGTATATGAATATATGAAAGAAAGAAAAAATATAAAATAAATATATAAGAAATATTAGTATAAGTGATTCACTAGAATATTAGCATAAGTGAATTACTATGTTAGTTTAGTTGTGAGATATTTTTATTTATTTATTATTAATGAGTATTCTCTCATCAAACATAAACATATATTTTCTCGGCTAAAAATTTGAATAGTAATATACATAAAATTTTAAGTTCAAATTTTATTATTATCAAAAGTAATTATAAATTAGTTTAAATTAGATTTTAGCTATTTTTTATTTAATATAATTAAATTTAATTAGGTTGACTTAGATTATTTTTTTTTTTTGCAAAATAATCCAACTTATCTAATTATGATTGGGTTATTTTAGATTAGATCATCGAATTATCACACAATTAAAGATGTAAGTGACTAATCCACAAACTTAAACTAATTGAAATTAATTTAATGAGTTCGATTCAAATTTTTGAGGATTCAAGTTATATCCTTTTTAAGTCGATTAAAATCACATTATATGAGTTGGGTAATAAGTTATCTTTTTTTGACTTGTGATTCAATCTAACCCTAAAATAATAATAATACTTAATCTATATTTTTATAATATTGATAATCACGATACACCTTTTTAGTATATACATTTTGTTGATTATTTTATTACTTGACTTTCAAAACACCTTTCTTTCTCACATATTTTTTTTTTCATTATATTTTTTAACAACTTTCCATAAATTTATTTTTCAAATTTTTAACACATTCTAAACAATTATTCAAAATTGCTTACATTCTTTGAATCTTAACCACCCACACATATTTAAGTTCAATTGTTTTTACCATTTATTTTGTTATAAATACTCGAATGCACGAAATATTTTTCTTATCCTAGTAATAATAATAAAAATCTACAAGTTACTACCGGATTATATTAGTGTTTATTGTTTCGATCGATAACATTGCAATATTATAACATATTTTTTAAAAATTTTGTTTTGTATTAATGTTAGTTAATTTCGCTGATAACATAACAATATAACTAATCAACATATTTATTTTAAAATTTAGCTTGTATCATTTTTTATTTTTTGGATTGATAACATTATATTTGCAGTGAGATATCAAATTATCAAAATCATTCTAAAATAATTAAATTTTGCAAAAAAATTGATTATAATAACCCGATTAACTTAACTCAATATAATTTATTGATGATTGGACTGGGTTGAATTAAATTCGCAATAAAAATGCATAAATCATATCCAACCCCATCCATTGATTTTTTGATCGGGTTGAATAATGAATTCATTCAATCTCAGTTCAACTCAACCCGCTTACACCCTTACTCACAACACAAATAGTATAACATATAATTAAATACTAATCCAAGTAGGATTCTTTCTAAATTTAGCACAATCAAATAAAATATATTTTTTAACTCATACATAAGTTAGTTTTTACTTTTGAAGAAGTTTTTTTTTTTTCATTCTTATTTTTTTCTCTCATATAAGTGTTTTTCAAAGAGTTTATCTAAATAAGCCTTATATATGGAGAGCATATGTAAGGACTTGACAATCCACTATCCTCTGTTGCATTAACACACACCCTAACACTGGTAAGAAGCATCACAAAATAAATAAAAAAACTCATTAGGGTTGGGCAACACCAAAACCAAAGATGTGGTCAACTTCCTTTTCAATTCCTAAAAACTCATAGAGGTTTGTCCATACAAATAGCTTATCCTTTCTAGTTAACTAAGTCAGCAATATTACTATCTTGTCAATCCCACAAAGCTCCTAATCACATAGATAATTTGAGGTTGCTCCAACTGAAACATCATCTCAACCTTAGTGGGATCCACTACAACTCTCTCACAAGAAATCATGTGGCTTAGAAACTTCACCTCCTTCAGTCAAAACTCACACTAAGATAATTTGGAAACAACTATTTCTCTCTTAGAATCTCCAACGCCAACCTCAAATTCTCCTTGTGTTCATCCTTATGACTAGAATAGATAAGAATGTTGTCTATGAATACAACAACAAAATTATCTAAAAATGGCCTAACAATCTGATTCATATATTCTATGAAAACTACAACAGGGGCATTTGTCACTCTGAACAACATCACCACATACTCATAATGCACATACTTAGTCCTGAGGGCAGTCTTAGGTATGTCATTATCTATGACTTTAATTTGGTGGTAACTTGACCTCAAATCAATATTGGAGAAAATAGATGTTCCCCTCAATTGATCCATTAAGTCATTTATCCTAGGTAATGGATATATGTTCTTAATGGTCAACTTATTCAATAGTCGGTAATTCACACACAACTTAACATTACATCATTCTTCTTGACTAACAGAATCGGTCCACCAATGAAGATGCATTAGGTCTGATCATATGTTTCTCCAAGAACTCCTCCATTTTTCTCTTCAACTCAACCAACTTTGTCGAAGCCATCTTGTATTGAGCTATTGATACTGGCCCTATACTTAGAACCATATCAATGCAAAACTTAACTTCCCTCCCAAGAGGTAATACCAGAATTTCATCAGGAAAGAGCTTTGGAAAATCCATCAACACATCCACTACCTCCACCAATTGTTCACTCTCTACACTAAAAAATGATATGATAAATAAGCATTCAACTCTTTCCTTAGTTAACACCTTAACTTGTCTAGCAGAAATTAAACCATTTTTGTCCTCATCAGTGAAAACCAACTCCTTCTTGGCACAATCAATTAGGATTCAATTAGAAAACAACCAATCCATCCCCAAAATCACATCCAACCCCACTAAAGGCAAACAAATAAGGTTCACCTTGTAACATCGCCCAAACACCTCAACTGGAAAACCTAAACAACACTAAGAGAAAATCATGAAAGTAGAAGTAGGCGTAGTCACTACCAAATCAGCATCTAAATGATCTCCAACTAACTTCAACTTCCCCACACAATCAACTAAGACAAATGAGTTTATATCACTTGAATCAAACAAAATCAAGATATCCTTACTAGTTGTCTTGCCCTTCCTCTTCACTAAATTTGACGAAGTGGAAGCTTCAACACTTATTAAAGCAAAAACTCGGTCTGTAGTTGTCAACCGCTCCACCCTTGGTGCACTCATATTCTAAGTAGCCCTCTTAGGACAATCTTTAGCAATATGCCCAGACTTGCTACGCTAAAAGCACTTTGAAGTGGTAGTTGCGCAATCTCTCACAATATGTGGTCCCCCACATCTACAACACCCATTAGTCAACTACCTTGTGACAGAACCCCTTTGATGAGATTGAGGCTTATCTTAAGGCTTCCTCTGATCACTACTCCTCTTAGACCCAACTAGTCCCTCAACAATATTTCTAACTCTACTGCCTCCTCACCACCTTCGCCTTCTCAACCAAGATTGGAAACTCCATGATGGTCATAAGCAACACCACCCTTTTCAAGTCATACTTCAACCCCTCAACAAATTTCTTACATTTTCAAGCCTCGTAAATAACTTGGGTGTAGAAACTAGCTAGATGCTCAAATCTCATGGCATACTTAGATATAAATAAACTTATTTGTTGTAATCTCATAAATTCTGCCTCTTTCATGTGCCTCATGCTCAACTTCTCAAGGAATACCCTTTCAAAGCAATCACAATCAACTGCCACTTCTTTAACAATCAACATCTATTGAGTACCCCTCCACAAGTACTTCGCCTTTCCTACCAACATATAAATTATATAAGCAAGCCTCCTCTGTACTATACAATCCAACACTACATCTCTCCTTAACTAAGAAGGATGGAACTTGCAAAACTCTGCCAAGTCCCAACTCTCTCGTGACCCTACTAATTTTGTTGCCTAAGTTGCAGCTCTATTCACCTCCACTTGAGCAAAATGAATATTTTGTTGTTGCATTGCCATCACTATCACCTCCATGACATGGGCAATTTGGTCATATTGCAGCCTAACCATCTTCTATGGAGATTAATAAATCTTTTAAGTAACACTCAACAACAACAACCACCACAACCCAACACATGCAACTTAACAACTACACAACAAAAGTACAACAGGTCCACCCCCATAGTGTCACTAAAGGACAACTTACTTTGATACCTTAAAATAGGCTACTACACTTACTACAATTCAACTAGTACGCAACGAAAAGATTAAACAACATACATTTGATCTAGGATTATCATGCAACGAGTAACTAATATCATGTACACAGATACATGTAGGAAATAAAATGAACTGTAATAGTTCCTGTACATATGTGTTATATACAAAATATACGACTATGTGTAAGATAACCTAAGCCTTAACCAACATTTATACAAAACCAAAAGCGCATATAAGAAGCTACAAAAAAAACAAAAGAATTGACCATCCCCAACATAACCCTCCACAGCTAGATGAGCTAACCTACTAATCTTGTTATACTCACATATCAAGTATGATCATTGCAGTTCCAACCATAAGGAAAATACAAGATAAGCTTGTGAAAATAAATCACCATATAATCATAACTAAGCATCTTTCAATGATATAACATAATTAACTCATCATTTTTAAAACATCTCAACTTACAATTCATCAACAACACCATTACATCGCAATACCACAACTTACAATGTCACAACAATATCAACACAATCAACTTTGAATAATTAATGTATCATCACACATATTAACTAAGGAGATCTCCTATAAGGGTGAATAATTTAAGTGATTAGACCTTATTGAACCTCAATGTGTGACCTATCTAAACTAGGTCAGTTAACAACTCAATTTAATTTCTCAAGTTCGTCACTTAAACTATAAAGTTTAGTATTACTGTTAGGGTAGAATAATTTGGCCATGAGCATATAACAACATTAGCTTGCATCACTAAGTCACCTATGGGATTAGTCCACCGAGTACCCTCTAAGTATTGCACCCATCCAATATTTGATTAAGGACTAAGTCTCCAACTTTGTACTTCACTTAATTAGTCATTTTATACACGCATCTCTCGACCTTGCTCACATACAAATATCACATAAATCCTAGAGGAGACAACACAACAACTTATATACAATTTAGAAGTCAACTTACTCACTAAAGGTTTTTTAACAAATGGGCTTATAAAGTGCCACATCTCATATCTGTATAATGGAATATTTAATTTCGAAATCAACATTTATGCTTTTCTAATTTTTATGTATCTTAAATAGGACATGTATCTCAACCGCATGCCTAATAACTTAACAACTTAATAGAACAACTCAACAACATGCAGCTTTGCAGCTCAATCATCTATCAACTCACAACTTATAACATGAATCAATAATTATTCATCAACTTACATCATATAGATTCTCCATTATACATCATCATCCATACAACTTTGTCATCATCATTTAACTATTCAAACCACTTAAAACATCAACTTTCATCATGTAACTTACACTTGACGCCACTTATAAGACGTCAATGCTATTGAGTTATGGAGCTCCTTGGTTTGCTCACACCTGACGCCAAACTACCTACACCTAGCATTATTGAGGCAGAAAGTCTCCCACACTCTCATGTTGGCATGGCAAAGCCCATGCTCATCCCCAATTAAGTATATGACCTTTGCTTGAATCATGCTCGATGCTACTTCATTGGCGTTCGACGGGAATTCAGGCCAAGATGAGTCTCTTTCCTCACACCCAACGCCATTCAACCCATATTTGACGTGATTCTGACTCGAGATGATTCTCTCTCCTCATGTTTGGAACCACCAATCTTGCACCTAACTTAAACAAGATAGATACCCTTTTTTGGTGTCACGCTCGATGCCTTAAAGGTACGCCCGACATGATATCAGTTTTTGAACTTATGCAGATATTGATTTCATCTAATCTGCCTAAAATCTAGTCCAAAATTAACATGCAACATAATATACAACACGTATACACCATAAGGAACTCATTTCCATCAACAAAACAACATGCATTCATCAAGGATCAAGAATCAACTCATTCAACTCATAAGCAACTTCAAGAACAACCAAAAATTTCAACTATTCATCAATTCATCTTTTTTCCATTTCATAGAAATCAACCTTTTGATGAAATCTAGCAGCAAATTAACATGCAACTTAAACAAACATCACAAAACATTCCTTACCTCTCAAATAATCAAATCAACAATAAGAGAAGAGGAAGGAAACTATTTCGTAAGACCTTGACTCAAAATCTTTAGCTTTTCAAGCTCATATTTCGAGTTCAACAACTATGAACCAACTACAAAAAGGGAGAAGACGAGAGAGTTCTTAGAATAAATGGGAGAAGCAGAAGATTTGGTTTAAAGAATCTCTCTCTAACCTCTCTTAAGGTTTTATGAAAAACTTGAGTTATAAGCTCAGTTCTAAAGAAAACCCTTATATACTTTTTCTTGAACAAACCCAACTTAACTCTACTAAAACTAATCACTTAACCACGCAACTGAAGTAAACAACTTAAAACACTACTGTTACAACATCTCCTCAATCTCTATTGTATCTTTTAATTACAAAATTAATTTTCATTATACGCCATTTCTCTATTTTGAACTTTATTATTTATCATTAGGTTATATTGGTGTTACTTATATTTTTCATGAAACCTTCTCATCTCAATTAATTAAAATAATGAATTTAGTCCGTTATATTCTAAATTCGTACTAACTAGTTCATTCTTCAATGTTAAATCATTACATATCGTTCATTCCTCATTCTTCAATCTTCAATCCTTAATAATTACATTCTTCAATGATGTCGAAATGGGAAAAAAAATGGTTTATATTCACATTCCCATATGAATACACAAAGCAAGTTGACAAAGTTGATCATGTGAAAATATCATGTGATACCGCTAACCAATAACGAGGATGTACTATGTGGTGGACAATGTTCTCACTTTAGATAAAAATGGTTTCTTCTGATCACTCAAACCATGTCATTTTAAGTGAAACAAACAAAATAAAATAAAAAGCATCATTTAAGAACATCAATAATTATGTCGTTGTCTAGCAGATATAAACCAATGGACAAATATGACGTTGTGTTTTGTCTTTAAGGTCTGGATTGATATTTTCCTCTTTTTTTATACCTTATATTGATAAAATATTCAAATGCGGGTCTAGTAGTATTTTCGGAGAGAAAATTGTTAAATAGAATGTGCGAGTGTCCTAAATTTTTAAGTATTGCGTTCAAATTTTGTAGAAAAAAAATAGTATTTTTTATTTTGTATTATAATTTATACTCATTATAAATGAATATTATCTTGTAACTATATTTTTTATTTTCTACATTTTTAGTAGACATTTTATCCCTATTTCATAATATGAATTACATAATTTTAAAACTTTTAACTCTCCATAATAAAAGAAACTTCCTAATATTATAATTTAAAACTACTATCTCTCCACAATTTATGTAATGATTGGACATAAATCATACTCTTTCGGTGAAGTGGTGTAAAATGGGTCAACCTGATTCAGAGAGGTTAACTCATTATTAGTTAGTGTTTTAAATGAGTTTAAGTTTAATTCAGCTTACTTTTTGATGAGTTAAAAAAATTTAAATTCATCTTAATTTATTATGAATTGGTGGGTTATATAAGTTGGCTCATCAGATTTTTTAAAAATAAAAAAAAATTTAAAAACAAAAAATTCAATTACATGTTTCTATTTTTAAAAAATAAAATAAAAAGTTATTATTTTTTTATATATAAAAATCAAGTCACTATTAATCTAAATACAAATACATAACATAATATTAATTAAAATTTTAAATAAAAATTACATAAAACACACACATATATATATATATATATATATATATATATATATATATATAATTTTAATAGGAGTTAATCACCTATACACTGCTAGTGTAAAGATTTTTTACACTGACAATCAATCATATTTTTTAATAATTTATTTTTTATTTTAATTTGACTAAATAAACAAATGACATGGCACTATTAAAAGAGATGATTGATTGTCAATGTAAAAAAACTTTACACTGACACTGTATGTAACGACCCGACTGGTCACTACACAAAGCATAACACACTAGAAACACCAGACAGATAGAACAAGTATATAAATATAGGATCTAGAATATATAGATATACAAAGTTCCAATCTGACTAGAGTTAAAGTGTACAAAAGTTACAATCAAATGCTACCATCCCAAGTAGCTCAACAACAAAATAATCACAAAAGATAGATCAGCTCCTCCAGTCTGCTGAAGACTCACCACTAGACTCCCATCTATCCCTGCTCTGCTCCCATACATAGTATGATCATTGCAGTCCAAAACATCATGGAGACAACAAAAGGGTAAGCTAGTGTAATTAAAATCAACATACTGATATATAACAATATGATAAACAACTGATATAGCTAACAACACACATGTACAACTCATACCACTCACAACTCGCAACAATATCAGCACTGCTTAGCAGCAATAACAGCACCACTCAAGTGGCTATAACAGCACCGCGAAGCGGCAACAACATCACCGACTTAGCGGCTATAACAGCACCACGCATGTGGCTAATAACGGCACCGACTTAGCGGCTATAATCTCACACAACTCAGCACAGCACAGCAGTTCAACATACGGCACAACTAATCAGCATTGGCATTATACAGCACAACTCAGCTTTGCATCAATACAACTTAAACATCATACGACATTAATAACTTAAACAACATACAACTCAGCTCGGCTCAACAACATTAATCAATGTTAGTCATCATTAATCAGCATATTTATGAAAGAACACATCTGAAACAACCTTCAACTTATCCTAATCACTCATTGTGAAGTGACAACCTTTACTAAACATAGAATATCTGGAGTTATAATACTCCTATCATGCTCATCCTTATCTCATATGAAAGATAAGAAGATTTCCTACAACTCTCATGAAGACACCGAGTCCTAATTCCTTCATCTACCTTGTGAAAATTTTTAAAAACCGCAACAGCTATAACCAAGGCTGACAGCTTGACCTCTCTTCACTAAAACAGCCATATCTGGAGTTCTAGAACTCCTTTTTGGGTGATTCCAACGCCATTGGAAAGCTAAGATCCAAGGCTACAACTTTCATGAAGACTTTAAGACCAAATTCGGTCATAAAGACCCACCGCTGCAGCGCTCAATCCAGCGCTTTAGCTGCAACTCTCTGCCAGTTCAGTTTGCCTTCCACAGCCATGGCTGCAGATCCACGGCCATAGCTGCAAGTTTCTGCCACTTCAATTTTTCTCCACAGCTATGGCTGCAAAACCACAGCCATGACTGCAAGTCTCTGCCATCACGTTTTTCCTTCCCACAGCTATGGCTGCGAATCCACAGCTATAGCTGTGGGTTCCTGCAAGTACATTTTCTTCCACGGCTATAGCTGTGGGTTTCTGAACTTCCAAAAACTCCATGGATTTCAGCTTCGTTTTCACTCAAAACCTCCATGAACTTGCAATCCAAGGAGACCCAAACCATGCTACAACTCAAATGCAATACTATCAACCACATGCAACCCAAAAACATCAACAATCACAACATGCATGCATCCAAAACTCAAGAAAAATCATCAATGTTCAACCTTCCATCAAGAAACCAAAAACCCCAAATTTTCATCAAACCACGAAACCCCGAAAATGAAAATCTTTCAAACACAACCATCAATCTCCAAGAATCAGACAATCCGTGAGTTTCTAACTCACTCAACAACAACCAGTACAAGATCCTAGCTTCCCTTACCTCGGTGAAGGAATCCGAGCTTTCGGGAAGAGACGATTGAAGAACAGAGAAGAGAGACGAAAGGGAGCTTGAACAAACACGAACGAACAAGAGAGAACTCCGAAAATTAGCTAGCAGAGTCCAAGCTCACTCAGCACAACCACCTTGAGATATCAAGAAAAGGAAAGAAAGTAAGGAGAGCAAGTGAGAAATCAGAGAAAAGAATGTAAAGGTGAAAGAGGAACTTGCGGAAGGAATGGGGTCTCACACTGTATAGGTAATTAACTCTTTTAATAGTAGGTTAAACAAACCAGTTTAACTCACTTAAACACGAACCTATTTGACTCACGAGTTAAGTGAGCTAGGTCAGAATTTAACTAAAATTGATATAATTTTTTTCCAACCTAATATGGTCTAGCCTGAACCATGGTGAAGCAAATTAACTCACTGAATTTGACTCATTTTGATACTTCTATCAATGACATGTTATAAGCACTATAATTTAAAAATTTTACACAAATTAAAGATAACAATATATGTATTTTTTTTAAAACAATTTATTTTATTAATAAATATATTATTTTTAATTATAAAGATTGAATAATAAATTTAAAATTAATAATTATTATTATATAGAAAAGGAAAAATGTCATTTATTTTAAAATATTTTTAAATATTAAAACTGCCTCATTGTATAATGTACATGGAGAGGGTAAAGGTTACTTTTGTAAATGTTGCTTTTAAATGAATATTAATTTGATGGTATATGTAATTATGAAAATAAATAAACATACCATATTTCTCTAACACGTGGTTCCAGTCACATGAGGCAACATTATATTTTCTTTTATTTTGCATAAACTTTGTTCGGAATAAGAAATATTGAGACCCTAATTTGAATCACACATTGATCAAATAAGGTTTTAGGCAGAGCTACTATTCATTAATTTGTTTTTGTTAATGTGTATTTATAAATAAATTGAGTGAAGCTTTTACTAATTAAAATATAAAAAAAAAAAATTACAACTCTTTGAAGTAAAAAAATAAAACAACATTATATATTTTTTACGAGATTTAATATTTTCTGTAATATATTTACATCAAGTGAATTAGTGGCTTGGATATTTTGTAAGCATGCTAATCAATATTTGTGTCTTTTATAGAGTATTAATAAAACTCATTTTGATTATACCTTTCCTTTATAAATTAATGATTAATTAGGCATGTTTGCTTTCGGTATTTTTTTTTTATTTTCATAAAAATTAGAAAACAATTATAAAAACACGTTTGGTCACATTTTAGAAAACATGCATTTAAAAAAAACATTTTCAAAAATCAACTATAATTTAAAAGCAAAATAAAGTTCCTTTTTTTTGTTAGTGTTTTTGAACCACAAGCCAAAACATGATGGCATATGATGTAATTTTAATGACATCTTCTTTTTTTTCTTTTCCAAAAAAAATATCTGTTTTTGTAGAAGAAACATCTATACTTACATTTTTGCATGTTGTCGTTTTTTCTTATTTGTCTAATGATTTCTTTTTTCTAGTTGATATGTTGTTTTCACCTCGTTGTGCATGAAAAATTAAATATTTTTATGTGTATATATTTTTTTTTCTATATCTAAATTCTAAAATCACGTTGAACGTCAATTTTTTTTTCTTATAATTTTGTTATTGAACGAAATTGGATGATAATATGAACATACTATATCTTTCGACCTATAATTTATTCATAGTGATCAAGTCATAAAGATACAAAAAGAATTTTATAAGTAAATGCATATAAATACATAAATGTATATTTATTTATCTAAAAAATATATGAAATTGAGTTTTACAACTAATCCCAATAAAAATGGAGTTTAACTTGTCTTAAACATGATTAAGAAAGCAATTGGGGTGAAGGAGTTTGACACTAAGCCTTAAAGTGCTGACATGCGTGAAATCTTCTTTTACTCACTCACTTCCCCACACTTAGCTTAGTTGACAGATTCAATTAACATCTTTTATCTAATTAATTAACTTCATTTTTTTTCTTCTAAAAATATACAAAACACACAAATTATATAAGTAATTATGTAAAGCAATTAATATTAACATCATTATGACACAATTAAACAACATATTCACACAACAATTATATCCTTAAAAAATACTATATAAATCTATATTATTAATTATTAAGTTTAAAAGAGTGTATTTTTATTTCATAAAGCCGAAAGGTAATAATTCCTAACTTTTGATGTTTGAAAATAAATTTAATTGATATATACTAAAAATTTAAAGTTTTTTAACGCAGTTATCTAATTATGGTTTCTAAATTTTCATATAACTAAAATTTATTAAATTTTGTAATAACTATTTTAAAAATAATATTTAGAATAGTTTATAGTTTATAATTTATAATTTGTTTGCAATATGAAAATATTTGCATTAATAATATGAAATTAAACTCTTTTGTCACTATGTGTATTTTAATTAAATAAAAAATAGAAGAAAAAAAAAAGATAAGAGAGGTAGTTAGTTATAATGGAAATTAAAAGAACAAAATTGTCCAATTAAAAGTATACACAAAAAAAGGGAATTATTTTTATTAATACTAATGAAAATGAAACACTTTATATTTTATTTGCTAAGAATATTTAAGAATTACCAATATTTATTAGATTAATTAGTGTTATATTTAATCTTCAAATTTTAAGGTCTTACGTTTAAGTCATATATTTGTAAAAATTATTAATTTTTTTATTATTTAAAAATTTAAGAATAAAATCATTTTAAAAAATGTGTATACTAAATTAGAACCTTTATATATGATTTATTCAAATTAAAATAAAAGAAAGAAATGAAAGAGAAAAGAGAAGTTAAGATAAGAGATGTAATTAGTTATAATTGTGAAAAGTATTGTTGGGAACAAAAAAAACTTATTTTTTTTACGCACAACAATGATGATGAAAAACATATTAAAATAACATCATAAAAGAAATAGGAAAAGATCACACAAATTTATTTAATGTGATTCAGCCTCTCATGCCTACGTCCACAAAGATGCTTATTATTTATTTCAAAATGTGTTACATATATCTTAAAAATCCTCTCTTCAAGTTGTGTAGGTTAAACTTGAAAATCACTTCCTCACAAGTTTTTTGGTGAAACTTGAAAATCATCACTCACAAGTTTTCTGGCGAAACTTGGAAACCTTCCTTCATATGACCTCCTCTCTCATTTAAGGTGGTGACCTCCTCTACAGGTCGGGTGGTTCTTCTCATCTCAAGAATCTTTATTTATTGTCCTTACATCACTATTTTAAAAAAGGAAACAAATCTCTAAAATAAGTACAATATATTTCATTTCTAAACAATATACTAAGGCTATCTCTAATGCAAGCAACTCATTTGAGTTGCTTCATGCATTAAAAAATGAAAAAAGTGGTCTCTAGTGTGCCATGTCAGCATTAAACATCTCAAACACAAATTTACTCCAATGGTAAGAAACTTGAAGAAATTCAACTTTTATAATTTTTTTTTCTAATCATTTATGAACCAAATTTAAATTCTTATTAAAAAGGATAATTGCACTACGATGAAAGAAAATAAATTACGAGAAAAAATACACAATAAGTAGATATTAAAAATAAAATAAAGCAATAGTAAATACAAAAATATTATACGAAATTAATTTTCATCACTATTATTTTCGAAACGTTCCCAAATATGCTCAATAAGATCTGCTTGAAATCTGACAAGGAACGGTTGCTTGAAGAAACAACTCTCTCTCTTCTTTAAGCAACTCATGTTACCACGTCAGAATCCTCCAATGGCAAGAAACCGGGACTTGAGTTGTTTCATGGAACAAGCAACTCCCATTGGAATTTCTCTAAAAGATTCAATATCTTTTAAAATCTAAATAATATTTTAGAGATTTGAATTTAAAAATTTGAATTGTTTTCCCAACAATTCTTCCCTCAATTAAAATTTTCAAATTTGACTTTGTCGCCATAGATGTTTGTCACAATCATCTTCAATCATACTTTTACTCTATAGTATTCCTTGTCTCCATTTCTTGAGTATTAAAATCGTTGGATATCAATCTTTAATACTTAAGAGACAGGTTACGAGGCTCCAACCAACCAGTTTATCCACCTCTAGTCATAGAAATGACAAAATGCTCTGTCTATGTGTACATGAAAAAAATGTCTTTATTAATAGTATAATATAAATTACAAATTTTGTTTTTGATTTTTGATGGGCCCGTTTCAAAAAAATTGTGTTGGTCCACCACAAGCACAAATGACAAAACGGATCGGATCTAAACAGCAGAGAACTTGTTAAAAAAAAAAACGAAACACAAGAGAACAAAGCATAAAAAAAGACACAAAAAATGGAGTGGAAGAAAATAAAAATATTAGAAAATTTTACTACTTGTTTGACACGTAAAACAAGAAGGAAAGTTATTTACATGCTATATCTTTCCCTCAAATTAGAGTGATACACGATGAGTAAATTTTTTTAAATAAAGTTGTATAATAAAATAAATATCAATTGTTTATTAAAATAAATATAAATAAATATATTTTGCATGTCTTTTTATTATTAAATATTATGCCATTTAAATAATAAATGTTATGTTAAAATTGTTTAGCAATTAAGTGTTATTATTAGAGTTAAGGATATATGGTTTAATATTAAATTTCAACATTATGATTTTTTAAATGGAAAAATGTAATTCAAAAAAATCTTATTAAAAATAATTAACCAATTTTTTTTTATAAATATTAATTTTTAACAAAATTAATAAATATTTTATATTAATAAAATAATTATAAAAAAATTAAATAATAAAATGTCATATTAAAATTTGACGGTCAACAAATATTAAATTAACAATAAAATTAAAAATTTTCATTTTTAAATTAAAAAATTAAATATATTTATTTTTATATAAAAGACTAAAATTGTAAATTAATAAAAATAAGATTAAAAATAAAATTTAACCTAACTAATCATATACCAACATGTTATCTCAGTAAAAGTGAAACATAAGTTAAATCTTTAAGTAAAGGTTTTTCTTAAGGGTAAGACCACTCTCGAGCAAATCTTTAATAAAAATGAAACATTAACGAACTTGATAAATATTTTGTAACTATAATTTGATTAAAAGAAATAATAATAGTACATTCAAAATAATTAATAGACATTTCATAGATTTTTTGATAATTTTTTTTCTAAATACTAACACAAATGCCAATTATTTAAGCTATTAGGATCATAAAGAGGTTGAATGGTACACACATAATCTTGTAATTAAACTTGATCCTATGAATTAATCTTTAATTATCAATTTAAAAATATTGTTAAATTAAATTTATGAAGAAAAAAAAAACTTGGATGCTGTGATAATTAAAAAAAAAGGTAGCAACTGTGCTTTGTTGGCTTCGAGATTTTGGATAAGGAATTAAGAAAGAAAATAATTTTCCGAAGCAATCTGAATCTCATCTCATCTTCCATTTCCATCATCTTCAATTTCTTCGCCAACGAACCCTAACCATGTCCGGTGTGGGCCCTATTTCTCAGGATTGGGAACCCGTCGTCCTCCGCAAGAAACCTCCCACCGCCGCCGCCAAGAAGGACGAGAAAGCCGTCAACGCCGCCCGCCGCTCCGGCGCCGAAATCGAAACCCTCAAAAAATGTCCGTTCCCAAAACCTTCAACCATCAAATAGATTATGTTGTTCATCGCGTGTTAATTATTTCGCTAATCTGTATTTCCTCTAACGAATTCATCAATTTGTTGTCCTTGTCCGCATCTTTTAAATCTCGGATCTGAACGTGTTTTCTTGTGATTATTGCAGCTCGCTTTGATGATTTGGTGTTGAGGCAGCAGATTTAATTTGCAAATTAAATCTTTTAAAGGGTTAGGAAAAAAATTGAATTTGATAATTGTTTAGTTTGGAAAAAAAAAAAGGGGTTCTTAAAACAAGAGCTAAATGATTTCTCATAGAGTGGTTACGGATGTGTTTTTTTGTGCGTGCTTGTTTTTATCTTTATTTGTTGATAAGCTTTATTCTTTGGGTGGTTTTTCAGTGGTGATTGTTCAATTGTTGGTGTGACAGATAATGCTGGGACAAATAAAGCAGCCTCTAGCAGCACTTCCTTGAACACTAAGAGGCTGGACGAGGATACAGAGAATCTAGCTCGTGAGTATTACACCATATAGATAGAGAACTAGTTTATTTTTTTCACGTTTTCTACCATTGAAAGAACCTGAGTGTTAGGTGCATATGCTTTTTAAAGGATTAAATGAGTTTTAGTCTTTTAACTTTTGTCAATTTTTTTTAGTCCCTGCAAATTTTTTATATGAACAAAAAAATTTGATGTCATAGGCCAAAATGTTAACGGGAGAAAAATTCAAGGACTAAAAAGTGAAAATCCACAAAAGTTCGAAAATTAAAATTAACAAAATTTTGTACAGGGACTAAAAACAAAAGTCGACAAAAGTTCATGGACTAAAAACATAGATGAATTATGTATTGTCTTTGGACTTTTACTAAATTATGGAGGTTCTATCGTTTTTGTGATTAGTAATAATCTAATGGATAGATTGAAGCATTTGAATTGAGCTGGAGGTACGACTGTCTCACCATCATGATAACTAAAAATGTACTACCTGCATCCCAATATATAATGCCCTTTTTACTTTTTTGCCTGTCCCTTTTTGTAAGACCCTTTTCTAATTGTCACTTGTATTAATATATCTTCTTTAAAATATCCTTATTTAATTAACAATTTTTTGAAACAAAAGATTATAAATATTTGAAATTAATTGGATAGAAATTCTCTCGAATTAGGATTGGAGAAGATAAATAAACACATAGATATCTCTCTCTTCCAATGTTAATTAATTAGGTGAGAAATGATTAAATAGAAAGAGTGAATGTTACTTTTGGAAAAGTAGTTTAAATTATTGACAAATTTAATGCTCTTAACTATATTAACTAATTTTCTTAAAGGGTATAATTTAGTTGAAAGATAATTAGGGACAAAGGTAGTATTTACAAGTTTCAACTGTTAGCTTTTGGAGTTTTATGACAAAATGCTTGGTGGTGTTAATTATTATAGATGTTATATAGAATCATTCATGCATCTTCACAAAACAACTTACCATTTTGGGGTAATTGGTTTTTGACATGGTATGTATCAAAACCTCTATGACCAAGTGATCTAGAGTTTGATTCTTGCTGTTCTCATTCTTCTAATAAAAAGTTGAATTTCTGCTCAAGGTAAGGGAGCTGATCATGAATCATGTTTAAAACTCGGATCTTTCGTGAGGGTGTGTTATAGATATGATAGCAAATCATTAATGTATATTCACCTAATAGCTATAAAACATTTATATAATTCACCTAATAGCTTAAGCTTTTGAGATAGTTCATGACATTATTAAATATCGAGTTTTAACATAATCGCTAGGAAATTCATAATCTTTTGGTAGGTTTTAGTTTTATTTTCTTGTTTGATTTAGTCACTAAAATTTAAGTTATGGAAATCGATGTTAGTTCTTTATCCTAAGCACAAATAAGAAAATGTATGTGTAACATGTTAGAGAAATGATGACGTAGATAACTAGATTCAAATATGAGGAGAAAATTTATGATACTAACCCCCTCCCCTTGTCCCCCAAACAAAATATAGATTTTTTTGAAAAGGGATTCACCCCTTTATTGCACTGTATACCGCTTTTAAGTTGAATGATACTAGTTTTTCAAAATTTACCATTATAATTTGAGTTGTGCATGCATTATGTTTCTCATCATTCACTTGATATGCTCCTATATGTATTTTGAGTAGATGAATCTTTTTCTTTTCTTTTGCTTCTGCTTGATAAGATGTGGGACTGCTCTGGGTCACAGGTCATTAATTATGTATAGGTTTTGATAATAAAAAAAAAATCCCTGGGCTTTGATGAGCATACACATGGTTGGGCCTGGTACTCTCTTGGTTTTCATTTGTTTCTGATTTTGCATTCAATAGTATCATACTCTGTTTAATAGATGGGAGAATTATGGCAAGCAGTAGCACTATTGTTATTCCAGTTTTAGATTTCTTAAACCAAAATTAAAGCATCTGATGCATTTTCTGTCTCATCTTGAGGATATTGTTTTTAACTTTTACTATTAAATATTCTTTAATGGCATCTCTTCCTACCTTGGTGCACATATGATGTGACTGGACTTTTGTGTGCAGATGAGAAGGTACCGACTGAACTTAAGAAGGCTATAATGCAAGCTAGGATGGACAAGAAACTCACTCAGGCTCAGCTTGCTCAAGTATTGCTCTACCCCTAGCAGAAACAAAATTGAATATATTATTGAGCTCATTATTTTCAAATTATTACTTAGGCATTATGAATGATGTGCATTGTTACTTGCAGCTGATCAACGAGAAGCCTCAAGTGATCCAGGAGTATGAGTCAGGGAAGGCCATTCCAAACCAGCAGATAATTGGCAAGTTGGAAAGAGCCTTAGGGGCTAAACTGCGTGGCAAGAAATAAGGAACCTAATGTCATGGTTGTGCTTGTAGTTTGGTTTGCATGATATGGGAGTGGATTGTGTTTGCTCGTTAAATGTGTATATGTAAGACAGATAAATGGTTGTGAGGATCTGTGGCTTTCACTTGTTCGAATAAATAAAATTGCATTTTCATTATAAATCCTACTTTTTTTTTTTTGTTTAGGGTTTAGGGTATGATGAAAACAAAGTTTGAATTTATGTATATCATTTTGGTCCTGCCAATGGTGGTTCTCATTATAAATCCTACTTCTACTGGCAATTGTGGGTTTTTTTTTTTTTTTTTTTAGGGGGGGGGGGTGCATTTTTCATTTGATTGTTACAAATTTTACAGTAGGAAATTGAGGGCAAATTTTAATTGTTTTTGTTTAATTTGGTTTTTACTGATAGTTTATACTGCACGTGCCGCCTTGGTTGTCACGGCTAAAGAGTCCTTTTTAAGTTTTTAAAATTTAATTTCAGAATTAAATTCCTCACTTAAGTGTTTTCTTATACTTTTTAGGAAGTCATTAGAAGGAAGAATTCTATGAAACAATTATACGAAATAACTTAGTTAAATGATTTTTTAAGATAATAAATCAAGTATTAAAACAATCATGCCCTATAAACTATCTTTCGAGATTCATGTTAACCCCCTTTTTATTAACAAAAAATAAAAAATAAAAAATGGACTACTACAAGTAACGGTAAAATGAAATCACGGTGATGTCAGTTTAATGTTATGGATGACCAATCGGGTATAATTCAGTTGGTTGATTGAGTGAGTGTTGTAATTCTTAGTATCAAGTTTGATTTTAATAAATAAAAAACAGTGAGAATCTGTATAATTAGTTTTGTGTATTTAAGTTAAAATAATGTTTGAAATAATGTAATTTATGTTTAAATTTTTCTGTATTACATTTTCTCTCTCTCTCTCTCTTTATATATATATATATATGTGTGTAATTCAGATTTCAAATCATATTTGTCTTTTTTCTTCTCTTTGCTTTTTTAATTTGTCGATTTCTCCCCTCTTTAATGCATACAGCCAAAGAAGTTTCAAAGAAAGATTTTAAAAACAATAATAAATTTTCAGTACATAGAATGCGACACAAAATGCATTTTAAAATAACATTAGAAAAAGCATACATTCCATAAAATAAAAGATGGAACGGAACCAATCGTTTACTTTTCCAACATTTGTCCCTACTTTTAACAAACAGAATTTATGCTTTAATAGAAAATAGTTGAGAATTTATGCTTTAAGGGATTACGTTTTACTTTGTATTATTTCCTTAAATTTTTTTTTATCCCTTATTTAGAAATAATCGTATGCATGTAATGCGTGTTTGGTTTCAATTTTTAAACGCAAGTTCTTCATCTTTCTCCACGTCTAATTATCAATTTACGGAGAAGCTATTATTTTTTTCCTTCTGGTTAAATGTAAAAATTTAAGTTTTGACGCTAATACAAACACACTACACTGGTAATAAAGAGATAAGAGAATGTAATTAGTGTGATAGAATAGAAGTCAATAAAGAGATAAGATATAGTCTTTAATTGAGCCCAATAATGATGTTCTGTGATCTATATACGGCGTGTTTGTTTTAGTGTTTTCTAACAAATTTTCACGTCCATTCTACCTGAAACACGGAAGTAAAAACTATTTGCTTCCGATTTGACGTAAAAAATCACGTTATTGACGCGGAAGCAATCACACTAATAGTGACTTATAGTAATGTTTCCTGGCTCAAGAAGAGTTTTACCCATAACCTTATACTAAAATAAGTGGTTTTCCTACCAGAAATGGAGACTACAAAAACTGACATATGTCATTAAAAGAAGTAAGAGCAAAGGAAGCAGATGGGATAAGTGTTGAAACAACCACAAAAAAGTAATGAAAGATATATAACAAGAAAATAAAATAACCGTAATAATACATGGCTTTCTTTTTTTCATTATGGAATCAAAGCTGTTCCGGCACAGGCAAGTCCTCTTGCTGAGGTGCATCCAAAACCCACTCCCCATCCTCCCTACGCACCATTCCCTTGTTTTTCTCCACCCACCATGAGCCTGGTATACGATGCCAATCGCTCCATGTTTGTTTCCATGTTTTAAGTCTTTGAGGCTTTTAGTACTGAGCAATCCGGAAGCAGACTCTGGAGCAGCTCCAAAGACGTTGATCCACTCCAAGTCCCTAGTGGTGCCGCGCCACACCACGTAGATTTCCCTTCGGGAACGGAGACTCTGGCGGTGGCATAGAGGAAGGAAGCGACGTCGTAATGGTGAGCGTCGTCCAGCATCACTTTTTCGAAGAAGGAGGCCTTGCCGTAGCGGCTGGAACCGCAGTAGGGGGAGTTCTTGTCGTTGTTGAAGGCGTCGTACGTCGCCTGGATGAGGTCGCCGCACCGGAGAATCAGGCCCCGGAGGGATGGGTGCAGCGGCTCCAGAAGCCCCTGCCAGTTGTCCAGGCCCAGGAGTTGGGCCCACGTGGGCTCGGGCTGTGTGGCCATTGGAAGGGAGATTTATGAATATGAGAATTGAGAATGGGATAGATATGAATGCTTTAAGAAAGAGATGTGGTGGATGAATGTGGCTGACCCACCTATTGGGGATCGCATTATGCCTCTTCTCCATTTCACATTTCACCTTTCTCCATTCCTTTCAATCATCTACTCATCTAACTTAAATACTCTAATTAATTTCTGTTTTGCATTTATATTTAGTTTATAATCTATCATTTTTAATTATTATAATTTTAACGTTTTTATTAATTACTCTTTAAATTTTATCCAAGTAAATATATAGTAGTATATTTGTATATATATATATATAAATTTATATAAATATTATTTTTTTTAAAATATTATCTGTATATAATTTATATACGCACAATTTTAATAAAAAGTATTCATAACAAATAGGTTTAAATATATTTTTAATCTCTCAAATTTAACATAAATTTGTTTTTGATCCCTCAAATTTAAAATTATTATTTTTAGTCCCTGTAATTTTTAAAAATCTTATTTTAGTCCTTTGGGTCACCAATAACATATTTGAAAGTAACTAATTACGACAGTTATGTAATATTAACCAGATTTAATGTAATATTTTCACTAATAGAGACACTAATAGGTATATTTTATGTAATAATATTTGATAAATTTCTTAACAAAATTTGAATATAGACTAAACTAAGATTTTTTAAAATTACAGGGACTAAAAATAATAATTTTAAATTTGAGGGACCAAAAACAGATTTATCCTAAATTTGAGGAACTAAAAACATATTTAAGCCATAACAAATTTTATATTACACTTTGTAATTATTAGTTTTTCTTAGAAAAATGTTTCTACCATAAAGGAATGAAATGGATAACATTGATTATATATATATATATAAATGTGCGTATTTGAATTCATATTTAACAAATAAAAACCTAAACCAAAAATATTATAATAAGAAAATAAATTATGAATAAAAAGATAAAATAATATAATTATAATAAAAAAAATTTAATTATAATATTAATATGAAGTATTTATTGGTGGAAAGGATTGTGAGTGCATATAAAATGAGTATTCTCTTTTTAATATAATTTATTTCATTCTCAAAATCAGATTATGATAATATTGTTAATATCATAAAATAAATTTATCTCATTTAAGTATATATTAATTTAAATTTATTTTCTAATTATTCATGAAATTGAAAAGTGAAACTTGATAGACACATACTCGATGTATTTTTTTATTTATTTATTTTGTGATGTATAAAAATTGTACTCAATTGCCCCTAAGTCTTGTAAAGGGTTGTCTATTAAGCCAAAAAAGTGATATAAAAAAATTTGAACCAATACTCATAAAAAAGGTGAAATTTTGGTCCAAATTTTTTATCACTTACTGTAAACCCACATAACAATGAAAGAACATATCGTTGAGAAATCTTATCAAAAACAAAAAAATGTAATTTTTCTCGTACATGTTAATTTGGTTTGGTACCTTACCTTGACGAATATATTTTAATTAAACATATGTACGAAAAAGTTTATCTAATCCTTTGATTCGAGAATATCATTTTTTTATAGTTAGGGTATATTTTACATTTGATTGTTGATTGATCGTTTAAACTAAAAGTTAAAGAAGATAAATCTTCAAAATCAACCTTTTAATAGATTGATAGAGAGCTTCTACCTCTAATATATATAGGGTAAATAAATCAATTATCATAGATAGCAAATTCAACAAAAATTTATCTATGATAGATAAATTTATGTAGATTTAAATTATAATTGTTTAATATAATTTTGGTACTAAATAGATGATTTATAAAAATTTAGATTTGTTTGACAAGAATTATTAAATTTGATGAAAATAAAATAAAGTAATAAATTGTGGAGTATTTAAACTTATGATAAGAATAGATAAAAATTGATTCACTAATTTTTTCATGTAAATTTTTTAAATTTTTTATTTAATGTTGAAATTATTAGTTAATTTGATAGTTCACAATTATAAATAAATCTTGTTCTTACTGGGAATTTGTCGTAGGGTTGATCCTCCAAGTAAGATTGGTGAGCCTCCTTCGCTGGTACGTTGGTATGCCAAGGTGGGGGTGGTACCTGCAAAAGAGACTCCGATGCTAAAGTTAGGGTTTGTATGAGTATGAGTCTCGTATAAGTAATGCACGAACCTTGGTGTGAATTAGGGTTTCGTTGGGCCTTGGGCCTGAGATCGGCTATGACCTAATTAGATAGCGGACCTCGTCTTGGCCGAGGTTTCCCAATGCATGTCCGAGGTCGGCCTGTGCTGTGGTGCCGAGCTCGAGCTCGGCTTAGTGGTACGGATAGTACACTAGCCCCCCGAGCTCTGAAGACCGTGGGTCGAAGAGTTAATGCCGAGCTTGGAGGGGAGCCGTGACTCTTCGCATACGCTTCCTTGCTATACTGCCATGTGTCATAACTATCACCTCGCTCCCCGAAACGCGCAGGCGTTAATGGGAGGTGACAGTTATGTAGACGTACCTTGGTAATATTAGGGTCTTTAGTGTCTATCGGCACATTGACATTGTCAGGGTTTTACCTTGTGATTGTGGCGCGGTGACAAGATTGTATTTTTATCTGTTTGATGACGTGGCCTCTCTGGGCCGATGTGGTATTCCGATATCCATGTTTTCATGGCCGAACTGAGGAACTCGGCAATAATAAGTTTATTGCTTGGTCAGGCTGGTAAACCTTTGCCCGAGTCAATAAATTGGTGAGGGACAAGTCGGCAACTCGGCTGGCCAGTACACTTGCCCCCCAAGCACCGAGTGATGTAAGAGCGAAAGGGCTTCTGAGGATCTCCCAAATTTGTTGTTTGAAGGTTCAAATTCGACCTTGTTAAGTAGATGTGATCTTTAAGGGTCGAGCTCGACCTTGGTTAAGAAAATGTGATCTCAAGGTTCGGACTCGACCTTGGCATATCGAGGTTCGAACTCGACCTTGGTTAAGAAAATGTGATCTCAAGGTTCGGACTCGACCTTGGCATATCAAGGTTCGAATTCGACCTTGGTTAAGAAAATGTAGTCTCAAGGTTCGGACTCGACCTTGGCATAACAAGGTTCGAACTCGACCTTGGTTAAGAAAATGTGATAAAAGGTTCGGACTCGACCTTGGCATATCATGGTTCGAACTCGACCTTGGTTAAGAAAATGTAGTCTCAAGGTTCGGACTCGACCTTGGCATATCGAGGTTCGAACTCGACCTTGGTTAAGAAAATGTAGTCTCAAGGTTCGGACTCGACCTTGGCATAACAAGGTTCGAACTCGACCTTGGTTAAGAAAATGTGATCTCAAGGTTCGGACTCGACCTTGCACTAGTACACAATACACATTTTACGTCGGTTATTTTAGGGGTTTTTACGTCAGAAAAACGTCCGACGTAAAAGTGGGAGACGTAAATTTACGTCAAGGCGCGAAAACTGACGTAAATTTACGTCGGACATGAGAACGTCCGACGTAAAAAAGTCATAAAAATTAAATAATAAAAAAATGAATGCAAGCAGAACGGCCCGTTCTGCAAGCAAAACGGCCCGTTCTGCAAGCAGAACGGCCCGTTCTGCTTGGAGAACGGCCCGTTCTGCTTGGAGAACTGCCCGTTCTGCTTGGAGAACTGCCCGTTCTGCTTGGAGAACAGCCTGTTCTGCTTGATAGACCCAGCTCCAAATCCGGACGTGGTCACTTCTTTCTCCAGCTTCAAAAACTGGAAATGCAGCACAAAGTTGAATGAGAAAAACTGGAAATGCTACCTCATAGAAAAACAAGATAGTGAGATCCCCTAACCTCGAATATGTAAACTTCGTGGTTCTAAGCTAAACGAGAAGCACGGGAGAAGAAATCTAAGTTGTTGAAGAGGAAGAAGGAGAAACTTGAAATGAATCCCTGAAAAGCAACTCTAAAGGAGAAGAGGAAGAAGGAGATCCACTTCAGCCTTTGCGCGCGGGAGGTGAATTTTTGAAATCTATAGCTACACTACGCGCACATGCACCTTCTTTTAATAACCAGCAGTGGGTTATTTATGTCGGCCCTTATTGGGTCCGACGTAAATTTTAATATCTACGTCGGACACAATACGTAGCCGACGTAGATGTTAAAATTTACGTCGGACCCAGTTAGGACTGACGTAAATAATCCACCAAAATTACGGTACATGCCACCGCGTTTTTATAACATCGGTGGTGCCATTTTTCGACGTTATTTAGGTGACGTAAAAGCCTCTTTTTGCACTAGTGTTGGCATATCAAGGTTCGAACTCGACCTTGGTTAAGAAAATGTAGTCTCAAGGTTCGGACTTGACCTTGGCATATCGAGGTTCGAACTCGACCTTGGTTAAGAAAATGTAGTCTCAAGGTTCGGACTCGACCTTGGCATAACAAGGTTCGAACTCGACCTTGGTTAAGAAAATGTGATCTCAAGGTTCGGACTCGACCTTGGCATATCAAGGTTCGAATTCGACCTTGGTTAAGAAAATGTAGTCTTAAGGTTCGGACTCGACCTTGGCATAACAAGGTTCGAACTCGACCTTGGCATATCAAGGTTCGGACTCGACCTTGGCAAGTCGTCACAGTTTTATATGCCAATACCGAAAATGTATGGGAATGGAGTTGCTTTGTTGATTATTTCTAAGGTGTGCCTCGTTAAAACCTTCCTTGGCCAAAAACCCTTTTTTTTAGTGGGAAAAAAGGATGAGGAGGAAAAAGAGTACATCACCTGAATTTACAAGTTAAGAGAAATAAAATTTGAGGTGGGTGACATTCCAAGTTCTGAATTTCCCTTAGGAGGGGTCTATTCTTGCCTCTCTCACCCCACCAAACAAGGTTGCCAACTTTAAATGTTTGTGGCCTGACCTTGGTCTTGCTTTCCTTGTGGTTTGTCGCGAACCTGGTCACGAAAAGCAGAGTGCTTTTCCATCTGAATGTACCTTGCAGCTCGGGCACGAAGTTCGTCCATATCAAGAGGAGATCGTCGACACAGGCTGTCCACGAAAGGTCCAGGCTTGAGCGCCATGAGCATGGCGTGTAGGGCGACCTCGGGGTTCAAGTTTCGAATCTTGACCGAGATACTGGCGAAGCGTTCCATGAATTCCCTCAATGATTCGTTGCCGCCCTGTCTGAGACTGGCCAAGGCGGCTGATGTGACATGGTGAGGTCGACTCGTGGCATATTGCGCCGTGAATCGCCTTACTAGAGTGTCGAAGTTGTCTATTGACTCCACCGGCAATTGAGTGTACTAGTTGAGCGCTGCCCCCTTGAACGAGGTCAGAAAAACCCTACACAGAATAACATCTTCATTAGTGTATAGGTTTACCTGTGTAATGTACAGATCGACGTGCTCGTCTGGATCTGTTGTGTCGTCGTAGCGGTCGATGTGGAAAGGCTTCCATCCGTGAGGGAGTGGCGTCTCCATGATTCCATCCACAAAAGGATGACGACGGAAGGTTGTTTGACCCCCCGTGACATGAGTAGGGGCCTTGCTGACTTCATGGGCCGACTTGTTCGTCGGTGCGTGAGACCAATGCGTGGCAGGTCGCGGAGTCAGTGCCCTAATCGCTGTCTGGGGTTGAGAGACCAGATGCCCTTCTTCCTTGTGGATGTTGCTCGCCTGAGGAGGATGATCAGAAGGGCGTCGAGGGAGTTGGGTGCGAATCTGCTCGTTTTCGGCGCGTAGTGCCGCTAGGTCAACTTCATTAGCGGTCTGCATCGCTACTAGGTCAATTTCGTGCTTGGCACGCATGTTTTGTAGATCGGCGTCGTGTTGTTGCCGCATATGTTCGACTTGGTCGATCAGTCTCCTCAATGTGGCTTCGTTATCCATGGTAGCTGTGTGATCTAGGTCGTCTATTGCGCGTCTGCTATGGCTTCTGGTGCAAACCATAAGCGTGACCGATAAGAGTTGTCTTGATCGGCCCCACGGTGGGCGCCAAATGTTCTTACTGGGAATTTTCCGTAGGGTTGATCCTCCAAGTAAGATTGGTGAGCCTCCTTCGCTGGTACGTTGGTATGCCAAGGTGGGGGTGGTACCTGCAAAAGAGACTCCGATGCTAAAGTTAGGGTTTGTATGAGTATGAGTCTCGTATAAGTAATGCACGTACCTTGGTGTGAATTATGGTTTCGTTGGGCCTTGGGCCTGAGATCGGTTATGACCTAATTAGATAGCGGACCTCGTCTTGGCCGAGGTCTCCCAGCGCATGTCCAAGGTCGGCCTGTGCTGTGGTGCCGAGCTCGAGCTCGGCTTAGTGGTACAGATAGTACAAATCTTAATTCCTTAGTTGGAAAATTCTGAGTTGTTTAAAAAAAAAACCCAATTCCTTAATAATTTTTGTTAAACAATTGTGCATTAAGATGGGGGGACCAAAAATCACTTATAAGATTTATCCTAATACCTTGGTAATAAATGTTATCATCGTTTTATAGAGATCATCATTTTAAAAAATATTTTTTAACCTCAATTAAAAATTATAAAACCATGCGTAGATTGATTAAGCCACAAAAAAACATTAAATACAAGAATAAAAACAATTTGTGATTGCTTGGAGCGCTTTTGTGATAGCTTTGAACAAGTTTCGCTCACTCAAAGTGTTAAAAGTATTAATTATATCAATAATTGTCTAAATTAAATAATACACACATATATATATTGTAGACTTACTTAATTCAATAACTCATGTTACATTAAATTTTAACAATCTAATCATTACGTAAAAAAAATAGATGAAATTTATAAAATTTTAAAATTTCAAAAACTATTTAATATTTTGTTTTATTAATTCAAATCAATATATATAATATTTTTAAAATTATCCGTCAATTTAAATTTATGAAATGAAGTATATATATATATATATATATATATATATATATATATATATATATATATATATATATATAGCTTTAAACATATTAAATATGTTGATTTTTTTCATTTATTATTTCCTTTATAAAACATTAAGAAGATTTATAAGAGGATATAGTGGTATTTTTTTTTTAAAAAAAACAATGCCTTAAAAAAGTTATCAATTATGAAAAAAAATACTTTTATTTATTTTTTTGAGAGAAAATATTGTTATTTATAATTATAGTAAAATTAGTTTTTTTTGGTATTCAATTGTTATTACATTATTTTACTTTTTAACTACGCATTTTGAAGTACTCATAACTTTATGATCAGTTAATCATCTATACACTGTCAATGTAAAGTTTTTTTACACCGGTAGTTAATCAGAGTCGTTAATAGTACTTTTTTTTATATTTTAATTTAATTAAATAAGCAGATAAAAAGACACTATTAACGACTCTGATTGACTGCCAGTGTAAAAAAATTTAACATTAACAGTATATAGGTGATTAATTCCAACTTTATTTTGTAACTATTCTCTAAACTTTCCATTACATTAATTCTTCTTTTTCCAAAATCTCATATCAAATTAGCCAGCCTAAATTGTTAAAAATTAAATTTAATATTATTAAAAAAAAACACAAAACATTTCCAAATAATCATGTTCGAGGTACAATCTGATAGTATAAATAAAGATATCTCTTTTAATAGTGATTTGATTCTTGGTTAATTAAGTTATGTAGGATTTGCCCCTTTTAATACCTAATTTATATTTTAAAATTTTCCACTAGCCTAAAACCAAGGAAATGTATTTACTTGTTAAAACTTAAAACATTATTTAGCTTTCTTTCTCACCCCTGATTTTAATTTTTTTATTTATTGTTTACTTCATTAGCGTCAACAAGATTGTATTAATTACTTTTTTTTTTTAATTCATTACTCAGTTTGTGAAAGAAAAAAAAGTCGTGGTGAATAAATTCTAGTACATTCTTACGAATTTTTCTATATCCAGATTATGACATAGATGCTTTCTTTTTCCCTTAGTGAAGACATAATGATTATTTCACTATCACTAGTGGATATATAATTTTAAATTGTGGGCGATAAAGATATGGGTAAGTCAAAGGTGTAGCAGTAACATAGATTTCTGATGAAAGAGTTATCACTTTTACTGATTAATAATATATATATATATATATATATATAGAGAGAGAGAAAAAAAAAAGAAGGGGGCTTAAATATAATTTTTTCTTGTAATTTATTAATTTTTTTACATTTAATCTTTGTAAACTTTTGTTGTTGTTTTATATTTTTTAAAACGTTTTAAAAATATATAGTTTCTATCATCAATTTTTGTTAAAAAAAAAATGTGGTGAACACAATTCATATTATTTTCTATTTTATTAATTATTGGCATGAAAGTAAATTAATTTTAATTTTTTAAGACAATTTGGAAATGTATTGTACGTCATTTTATCATACTTTTCACGTGCATTATTTTTAGATCATGGAATGTTGTTGCGTCTTGACTATCATCGATAATGGAGTTATATCGTCTCCCTTCTCTAAATAGGGTGTCTCGCTTGTCACTATTGCAATGGTTGCAGTAGATGGTGAAGACCTTGATGTTTTTGAGCCAATCAACACAATACTTATTTGACCTTGGAAGATGTGGCATTGATAGTAGCTAACAAAGTGGTAGACGCTCTTATTACGCATGAGTTCTTATAAGACGGGGAAGTAACTAAGCATGAGATCGAACTTTTCTATGGTAAGGTGATGATTGATGGTGACCACGCAAAGATTATGGTTGTTGAGAGTGAACTCAATGTTGTTGAAATCGTGGATTGTAAGAAGTTACACCTTGTTGGGGTTTGGATTAAGAGGGTTAAAGTTTGAAGTGTCAGATTTGGATTGAAGAGAAAAAATGTGATCTTGAAGTTAAGGATGATGATTTAGGTGAGATGAAATGCATTTTGAAATTTCTTCTAGAAAAAATTATAATCATTTTAACTACGTGTTCTTACTTGAGATTAGTCTCAAGACAGTCTCTCTAATGAGATTGGTGAGCCTCTTCTACTTTGTAAGTTGGTCACTCCAAGACGGGTTGCAAAAGAGACTCTGATACTTAAGTAAGTCCTTGATAGTATAGATGTCTCTCATATATAATGCACGTATCTTGGTGAGATTTTTTTCTCTGGTGGATATCTTGGTTGATTAAGATAAGATTACGTACATACTTATCTTTTCATCTTGTTAATTGGTGTATGATTTTATCTTCTTAGATGATGTGGCTTGGTGACCTTGTGCCGAGGTGGGCTTCGACACTGATATCATATGGGTAGTGGCCTTGGGCCGAGGTGGATCTCAATACCGAGATGGATGGTACACTATGTAATGATGAAGTAAAATATAATAAAAATATTATGAATTTCATTTGTCACGTATTTTTTTTTTAATGAGAGTTGATAAATAAAAACTATTTTTAAAATATTATAAAAGGTTAAAAACAAAATAATAAAAAAAAATTACAAGAATAAAAAATGAAAAGATAATAAATTGGAACAATAATGCATGGCTTTCATTTTTCATTATGGAATCAAAGCTGTTCCGGCACAGGCAAGTCCTCTTGTTGAGGTGCATCCAAAACCCACTCCCCATCTTCCCTACGCACCATTCCCTTGTTTTTCTCCACCCACCATGAGCCTGGTATACGATACTCCTCCTTCAGAAACTCACACGACTTATTCACCAAAGCCAGGCTCCTCTTCACCTTCATCTCAAACTCCCCACTCGCCCCATTCCACCCCGCCACCACGTGCAGCATGGCCTGCAAGTTATGCCAATCACTCGGGTTCTTCGAATCCTTCAAACTCGGCGACTTTCGCGTATCAATCACCAACTCCACGCCCGTGTACTCGTACCCCAACAGCGTCCCTGGATAATGCGGAATCAAATCGATCACGTTCTTCACGTGCAGGACATTTAGGTTCCCAAACTCTTTCAACCTGTCGTTGAAAGCCTTGTTTCCCACCTGGGGGCACCCAAACACGATGCCCGTCACCGGAACCTCCGTTACCCCGTTTTCTACTAAGTCAAAGGCACTCACGATGGATAAGCTTGCCCCAAGACTGTGACCCACCAACACTACGCTAGGACTCTCCGATTTGTAACGTTGTAGCAAAGCTTTGACCGATGTAAGAAGCTGGGTTCGAGCACTGGTTTTTGTGAAGGCAGATTTTGGGTCGTCTGATGTGTAGATTGTGAGCCAACCGTTCATCACCTTCGGTGTTCTCGAGTCGTCTCCATTGTTACCTGTATTAATCACAGGTGTAATATAAAACTAGATAACAAAAAGGATTTTTGAACACCCCACAACCTATTTAACAATTATATAAAAAAGAGATCAGGTGATATAATTTAATAAAAGAGAGAAAGAAAGATACAAAGAATTGATACGCATTGATAAATAAAAAAAATAGTAATCCAATCCAATCAAATTTGTTTTTCTGACTTAGTTGAGCTAGGTATCTGATTTTAGTGTTAAAAATTAACCTAATTCCATATATTGAAAAAAGTTAAATTTGTGTCATTTGGGCAATTACTATATAAGTAATCAATCTTATTATCTCATTGACTCTTATATATATATATATATTATTTACTTCTCCTCCTTTAACCTAATCCACTCACCACCAAAATGTATCATCACGACATTGCTCAAGCTATCTATTCATTGATTAAAAGAATATTGATTCATTAGTTTTCATCTTTTTATACATCTATAATTAGGAGTGTTTGAGTTTTTTTTTTTGTATTTGTTTGAGTGTCAATGTTTTGTTCAAATAAATTTCAATTATTCGGATCCAATGATACACTCAAACCAAGATATGTTAACACGCGTTCAAATTAGATAGAAAATTTATGCAAATCCAATTAAATCCAACTCAAACTATTTTTATTGGGTTAAATAACATGTTAGATGAAACCCAATCTAAATCGACATGTGAACACTCCAATCTAACATACTTTCCATTGTTAACTTAAATTTATTAAAAATTATTAATTTCTATGGCTCCAATACTTATTAATAATGATTTTGTGCCTTTTAGTAATTTTCTAACAAATGATAATGGGTTAAAAGTAAAAGAAAATAAGTAATATATAATATAAAATAATTTGACATTATCATCTAATCATAAGTCAACATTTATATAAAAATTGTTGACTCTTATAATAAATAAATAAATAGTCATTTTAATGGTGATATTTAATTGATTGACAATGTAAATTTACACTTTAAATATATGACCATAATTAGCTTTAAAAAGTTATACATTAAAAAGTACTATGTTGTTATTTTTGCTTTTAAATATCTTTTATTCTTGTCTATTTTGTTAGTTTTTTCTTCTTCATCATTTGTTACTATATTTCTTATCTTTATATTCTTCCATTTTCTTTTATCTTATCAATTTTCTGGTTCCTTTACTTCATATTAATTAATGTTGATTTTTGATATATAATCATGACAATTAGAGTTAAAATAAACACTTATCTTATAAATCACACACAAGTGAGTGGTTACGAGGCATGATGAACATGCTTAAGTTTAGAAAGTAAGTTAGACGTACGATTGGAACATATAGAAAAAAAAAAAAAAAAAAAAAAAAAAAGAGTTTATGAGCTTACGATGTTTGTTTCCGCTCTCTAACTCTTGGAGACTTTTAACACTAAGCAATTCAGTGGCAGACTCAAGAGCGGCTCCAAAGACGTTAACCCATTCATAGTCCCTAGTGGTGCCGCGCCACACCACATAGATTTCCCTTCGGCCGAGCGTTTTGGAGCGCTGATCCGATGTGACAGCGACGTAGCCTATCCAGTTGGACTCGCGGTCCCAGGCCTCTCGCGAGAGGGAGTGGAGGAGGAAGGCTTCAGGGACAGAGATCTTAGCCGTGCCGTACAAAAACGAAGCGACGTCGTAGTGGTCAGGGTCCTCTAGCATCACCTTCTGGAAGAAGGAGGCCTTGCCGTAGCGGCTGGTGCCGCAATAGAGGGAGTTTTTGTCGTTGTTGAAGGCGTCGTACGTCGTTTGGATGAGGTCGCCACACCCCAGGATTAGGGCTCGGAGGGATGGGTTCAGAGGCTCCAAGAGCCCTTCCCACTTGTTAAGGCCCAGGAGTTGGGCCCAACTGGGTTCGCTTGTGCTTTCTTCACTTGTGGCCATGGGATTCGGAGGTCAGTGTGCAACAATCTAAGGGATATGAGAAATAATGGACATGTTGGTGACATATATGGAACCACGTATGGTATGGATATGGTTGACCCACCATTGATGGAATAGTGTTAGGTTGCATGGCTATCAGATTTTCACACATAAGATATTTTGTTTTGATTAATAAAAATACAGAAGAAAAATATGTTTTTGATTTAAAAAGCAGGAGTGTTATTCATGAGTTTGGATAATATGAGAAAATCAATCCATCCAAACTAAATCAATTAAGTTGGTTTAATTTCTTTATTAGATCAAATTCGATCTAAATCAATTAAATTGGATCATAGTTTATATTTTATAAATATAATGATTCAAGAATCAAATAAATATTATATTGTAATACTATGATTTCATTAATAACACATAAGTATTATACTACATTAACATTCTAACAACAATACATTACGATAGTTTTTTTTAATGATCTTATCATTATAAAATATTAATATATTTTATATTATTATTTTAATAGTGATTCTACACTCACTTGTTAAGTTATTATGTGCTTATACCTAGCTAGATGCACGTCACATGTCCCTGGCCCTTTGACTTCGTCACTTATCGGCCAATTTCAAAGTTATTGTTCACTTTGTCTTAATTGAGTCATTAGACTACATACTAATATTTTCACTTAATATATTATTTCTATGTTGTCATTTAAGTTGAAAAAAGAATGCATGGATACTACTTGGATAATAATTGTTGATTGGTTTAGATGATACTTGGTAACATAGAAAAGTTTTGTTATATTTAATAATGAATTACGTTAATTTTAAATGCTAAAATATTTTAATTTCAAATGTTAAATTATGTTTAATAACTTTTGTTCTTACCGGAAATCTGCTGTAGAGATGATCCTCCGAGTAAGATTGGTGAGCCTCCTTCGCTGGTACGCTTGATGCTCCAAGATGGGGGTGATACCTGCAAAAGAGACTCCGATGCTAAAGTTAGGGTTTGTATGAGTATGAGTCTCGTATAAATAATGCACGTATCTTAGTGTGAGTTAGGGTTGCGTTGGGCCTAAGATAAGATATGATGTGATTAGATAACGGATCTCATCTGGGGCGAGATCCCCTGAGATCGGTTATGATCTATTTAAGTGCCGAGCTGACGTCGTGCCATGCGCGTCCGAGGTCATTCTCCGTTGCAATGCCGAGCTCGAGCTCGGCGTGGCAGTACGGATAGTACACTAGCCCCCCGAGCTCCGAAGACTGTAGGTCGAGGAGTTTAAGACCGAGCTCGTTAGGGAGCAGTGACCTTTCGCGCACGCTGCTTGTTGAGGTGCCATGTGTCATAGCTAGTCATTTCCCGAAAACGTGCAGGTGGCACGTTTATGAGGATGACGGTTATGCAATGATGGTTTCCAATTAATGTGTCGTCAGATGTGTCGTTTGGCTGACACGTGCCGTGACCGTTTTGAATTTGGGGAGAAAACCTTTTCTTTCTCTCTCCCGCGTCTCTTCTTATTCACTTTACTTTCTTCCACTCTTTGGCTTCTCGAGTACGATAGTTCTCTTTGCTTTCTTGCTTCCGTTCGTTCTCCGTCTCCATTTTCGCGAACCTCGTCGTCGTTTTTGGTAACCAAGTCATTGTTAGGGTTATTTTCTGAGGAAGAGTACTAGGTACTTTCTTTCTGCAGTTTTCTTTTTCTTTCTTCCCCACTCTTCTTTGGGTCTTTCTTGTCGTCTTTATGGCTGGAGGGAGTGGTGCTGGTTCCTCCGCGCCTGCCAAGGGCAAGGCACGGGGTAAGGCGGCGGCTGCCGGAGCGGCTACCGTCGCGAAAAAGAAGGAGGTGGCTCCGCCATCGGACCTCGTTCCAGGAATTCCTGGGTACGACTGGGTTCGGCGCGAGATGGCGGGGGCCCAAAGCGTTTTTCGGTCCTTTCGTGAAGTCAATGCGGTTTTGAGATCCCTCAGAATCTGTGACCCTTCTATGTCCCGAATGATCCGTCTTGAACCGTGTCAGGTCGGAGAGGGCGTATATATGGGGAAGTCCACTGACTCTCCCCATTTCTATATGTACCATTATTTTTTTAGGGATTTAGGTGTGTGCCTTCCCTTCACCCAATTTGAGTGTGATTTTTTGAATTTTGTCAACTCGGCCCCCTGCCAGTTGCACCCCAATAGTTGGGGTTTCTTGAGGGTTTTACAAGTCCTCTGTTCAGTGCTAGGGGTAGAGGTGTCCCTTCCCGTTTTTCTTCATTTTTATCAGTTGAAGATAGGCGTTCCGCCTTATCGCATACTGTCCCTGAGCGGGAGTAAGGATGGGGGTTTGTTTACCCTCTACGCCCACTCATACAAGAATTTCAAGCAAGAGTTTTTCCGGGTTGCTCTTGTGGGTGTCGACCCATTGGAGGATGGGGCATTTTACTTCGGCGGGCTGCCGAAGTTTCCTTTCTATTGGTGCTCCGAACCGTCCAGGTTTCATGGGGTTGGCCAATTGAAACTGACGGCTTCGGAGGCGGCCGCCGTTGAGAATCTCGCAGCGCTTCCTCGTCCGCTGGATTGCAAGCTCGTTCTGTCGCTTGCGAACTCAGCATACAGGGAGAGGGGCCTGGAGAGTGAGTAGTTCGCCCTCTTTTTAGATTATTAGGGTTTGTGAAAATCCTTTTTCTGATGTGCTTCAGTATGTTGTGTTTGTAGGCATAATGGGCAGGAATAAGTGGCGCGAGTTGAAGCACCGCTACAACGTGACCGAGCTCGAGGTCCCTGAGCCTCTAGAGGAGGAGGTTTCCCCCCTGATGGTCAACCGAAAAATAAAGAGGGGCGATAAAGAGATCGGGGAAACCTCTGCCCCTCGCAGAATGGAGGAGGTGACCTCCAAGGCTGCATATGCCAATGCAGTCGATCTCACTGGGAGCCCTCCGCCTGGGGAGGTTCCCCAAGTGGCTGTTGCAGGGACTTCTAAACAAGTTGTTCCCTCTGCCGAGGTAGGTGTTTTGTGCATTAATTTATTTTCTATGTTGATTTGGCTTGGTTTGTTGAGGTGATGTCTCTCTTTGCAGGCTGGGGTAGCTACCGAGGTGGAGGTCCTGGTTGCTGAGCAGGTCGTCCAGGCTGCCAAGGTGAGTACCTCGCTTTTCGCTTTTCCCTTTATCCTGTATGTTAGATTCTTGTTTCTTGACATGAGGTCGGTTTTTGCAGGAAAGGGGCGTTGTCGAGACCCCGGTGCCTTCGAGGTCGGAGGTGCCAGACGTGGACCCCCCTGTTGCCGAGCAGGGGACGCCGGCTTCTACTTCTGTTACGGCTCGCGGCAAGGGGCCAAGTTCCGAGGTCCCTCCGACTATGCTTGTGGCCTCTGCACCATCGTCAGGGCCGTCACAGGGGGCTTCCCAGAGCCGATATATTTCTCACCGGTTCGGAAAGGGTCGCTCTGATGTGCGCTTGGACCATGTGAGCGCCTCGGCCGACATGAACTCGCTGTGGAGCGCTGGGGTGACCGCCGAAAGATTCTTCCCCGAGGGCACGCTGAGCTCGGAGGATCAGGGGATGATCGAGGAGGCCGGGCCTGTGGAAGGCTTTGACGCTGCTCAAGTCTTCCTTCAGAGTACTATGGCTTTTGTGGACCACTGGAAGCACAAGTGGTCCAAGCAGCAGGAGGACCTGGCCAGACTGAAGGGTCGAGTTAAGCCCTTGAAGGAAGAAGCCAAGGCCCTAAGGGAGGGGAGCAAAGCTTTGAAGGACGAGAACCGGGCCTTGGCAGGTGCTCTCGGGGAGGCTAAGCTGCGTAACGAAGCCGAGCTTCAAGCTACTCGGATGGAGGTGGAGAGGCTTCGGAAGTCTCTGGAGATTTCCCTACGGTCGAACGAGACCTATGCTACTCAGGTTCGCAACTTGCAGGAGCTCTCCAGTTCCTCCCGAGCTCGTATGCGTGCCTTAGAGGATGAGGTCACTGCACAAAAGGCTGAGCTGGTGGCGGCGGCCGAGAAACGTCTCTACGACGAGGTGGTTCTTGGCGGCCAAGTGGAGGAGAATGCCGCTTTGAGGGTGGACCTCGCGAAGCTGGAGGAGGCCAAAACGGGGCTTGAGAGGAAACTCGAGGAGACCGAGCACTCTGTTGTGGTAGAGCATAAGAGGGGTTTCCTCAAGGCCGCTCGCCAGGCCAGGCTCCTTGCGTCGGGGTTTGACTTCTCCGCTATGCATGTGGAGAAGGTCGTCCGCTTTGGGAAGCTGGTAAGGGAGGATGATGTCAAGGACAGCTCCAGCGAGAATGCCTTTGAGTAGGCTAATTTTGTAATGGCTTAGCTAAATTTTTTCTGCTTTATCTTTCTGTTTCGAATTCGAGTGTAGAACTCTGGAAACATCACTTGTATATATGTATTTTTGTCTTTTTGTTGCGTTTTCTTTCGCTTTTGCGTTTAAGCCTGATTTTTCTTTTTTGTGTGTTTTGAGAGATATGCCCGGTGTCTATTGTATCTTTGTGAAGGTTCGAACTCGACCTCCGATTTTTTGTTAACTAATTCTTCTGAGGGTTCGAATTTGACCTTAAGTCGATCATGCCGAGGTCCTCGGAAATTGGAGTAAAATGATTTTATTAACGTTCGAACTCGACCTTGGATAAGAGTATTAAGGTTCGTATTCGACCTCAAACTTTAACGAGGTTCGGGCTCGACCTCGGATAAGAGTACTTAAGGTCCGTACTCGACCTTAAATTGGAGTAAAATGATTTTATTAAGGTTCAAACTCGACCTTGGATAAGAGTATTGAGGTTCGTATTCGACCTCAAACGTTAACGAGGTTCGGGCTCGACCTCGGATAAGAGTACTTAAGGTTCGTACTCGACCTTAAATTGGAGTAAAATGATTTTATTAAGGTTCGAACTCGACCTTGGATAAGAGTATTGAGGTTCGTATTCGACCTCAAACTTTAACGAGGTTCGGACTCGACCTCAGATAAGTGTGCTTAAGGTTCGTACTCGACCTTAAATTGGAGTAAAATGATTTTATTAAGGTTCGAACTCGACCTTGGATAAGAGTATTGAGGTTGGTATTCGACCTCAAACTTTAACAAGGTTCGGGTTCGACCTCGGATAAGAGTATTGAGGTTCGTATTCGACCTCAAACTTTAACGAGGTTCGGGCTCGACCTCGGATATGGCGTGCTTAAGGTTCGTACTCGACCTTAAATTGGAGTAAAATGATTTTATTAAGGTTCGAACTCGACCTTGGATAAGAGTATTGAGGTTTGTATTCGACCTCAAACTTTAACGAGGTTCGGGCTCAACCTCGGATAAGCGTGCTTAAGGTTCGTACTCGATCTTAAATTGGAGTAAAATGATTTTATTAAGGTTCGAACTCGACCTTGGATAAGAGTATTGAGGTTCGTATTCGACCTCAAACTTTAACGAGGTTCGGGCTCGACCTCGGATAAGAGTATTGAGGTTCGTATTCGACCTCAAACTTTAACGAGGTTCGGGCTCGACCTCGGATAAGCGTGCTTAAGGTTCGTACTCGATCTTAAATTAGAGTAAAATGATTTTATTAAGGTTCGAACTCGACCTTGGATAAGAGTATTGAGGTTCGTATTCGACCTCAAACTTTAACGAGGTTCGGGCTCGACCTCGGATAAGAGTATTGAGGTTCGTATTCGACCTCAAACTTTAACGAGGTTCGGGCTCGACCTCGGATATGGCGTGCTTAAGGTTCGTACTCGACCTTAAGTTGGAGTAAAATGATTTTATTAAGGTTCGAACTCGACCTTGGATAAGAGTATTGAGGTTTGTATTCGACCTCAAACTTTAACGAGGTTCGGGCTCGACCTCGGATAAGCGTGCTTAAGGTTCTTACTCAACCTTAAATTGGAGTAAAATGATTTTATTAAGGTTCGAACTCAACCTTGGATAAGAGTATTGAGGTTCGTATTCGACCTCAAACTTTAACGAGATTCGGGCTCGACCTCGGATAAGCGTGCTTAAGGTTCGTACTCGACCTTAAATTAGAGTAAAATGATTTTATTAAGGTTCGAATTCGACCTTGGATAAGAACATAAAATAAGAATATGGATTGAACAGAATGAGTCATTTTATTGATTATGTCCGTGTGCCTCATTAAAAACCCTCTCAGTCAAAACAAAGACTGAGGCGGGAAAAGAGTGCACAACTCGTTCATACCAAATTAGTTGAAATGGAACTTAAGGTGCGTAGCGTTCCGAGTTCGTGGCATTGGCTCTTCGCCGTGTTCTTGTAGTCGGGGGGCTTCGGTTTCTTGAGCTTTCTCTCCGGGCTTGCTAGCGAGGCTCGATTTTTCACTACAGGGATCGGTCCTCGGGCCAAGGTCAGTGGCCTCCCTGCGGGTGATGTGAGCTACGGTGGGGGGATCTCCCTTGCTTTGCTTGCTGGACGAGGATATCTTCAGACTCTCGGCGTAGCACTGCCGAGCCGTCTTCTGATTTGCTTTGACGGAGATGATTTTACCGTCGCTTCCTGTGAACTTCATGGTGAGGTGCGGAGTGGACACCACTGCCCCAAGCTGGTTCAATGTCGGCCTCCCAATGATGATGTTATAGGAGGTGTTGGCCTCCACAAGGAGGTATCGAACCATGATTCTCCTTGTATCCGGGGAACTTCCGAAGGTGGTCAGTAGGTCCACGTATCCTCGAGTGTGCACTTACTCTCCTACGAAACCGACTAGGGGCTCTGTGTGAGGTTGGATGAGAGAATGAAGGACGTCTAACCTGAGGAACGTCGGCCAGTACAGGACGTCGGCCGAACTCCCTTGGTCAATGAGTGTCTTTTGCACCTCCCAGTTGGCTACTTCTACGACGATGACCATGGGATCATCTTGGTTAGGGCTGACGCCTGCGTAGTCCTCGTCAGCGAAAGAGATCGGCGGTGAGCTCTGGTGCGAAGCCGAGGTGGTAGAGTGGACACAATTGATGTTTCGCAGGTGTCTCCTCCGGGCCGAGCTGCTAGCGCCTCCCCCAGCGAAACCACCTGCAATTATGTTGATTACTCCCCGTAAGGGAGCTGACCCTGTTTCCTGGCTTATCTCGGCTTGTACTGTGCCGCCGGAATTTTGTTGGGAGCCCAAGGGTTGGTCCGTGCGAGCTCCCGAACCACGACCTCTGCCCCGTCCTCGTCCACCATAGCCCCCTCGGTGACCCTGCTGTCGCTGGACGTACTGGCCGAGGTGACCTGCCTGGATGAGCTCTTCGATACGGTCCCGAAGCGTGCGGCACTCCTCCGTGGTGTGACTGTGGTTCCTGTGGTACCGACAGTGTTTGGACTTGTCGGCACTGTTGGGAGTGTGACCTAGTGGTGGAAGGGCGAGTAGGTTGCTGTTGCTGGCTTCCTCCAAGATGTGGACTCTGGGTGCGTTCAAGGGAGTGTAGAAGTCATATCTCCCCCCTCTGCTTGCCCTAGTCGACTTCTTGAACTAGCTGTCGTTATTGACTTTGATTTTATCCTTGTGCCCCTGTTTTGGCTTCGCTGGTCCTTTTTTGCGAACCTGGTCACGGAAAGCGGAGTGTTCCTCCATCTGGATATAGCCCGCCGCGCGAGCGCGAAGCTCGTCCATGTCGCGAGGAGACTCACGACATAGGCTGTCAACGAATGGTCCGGGCTTGAGTGCCATAAGCATTGCATGCACGGTGACCTCGGGGTTCAGATTTCTGATCTGAACCGAGGTGGCGGCAAATCGCTCCATGAACGCCCGGAGTGGTTCGTCGTCGTTTTTCCTGAGACTGGCCAGGGCGGCTGAAGTCACATGGTGAGGTCGGCTCGTCGCATACTGCGCTATGAACCTTCTGACTAGGGTGCCGAAACTATCAATGGACTCGGCAGGCAACTGGGTATACCAGTTGAGCGCGGCCCCCTTGAGCGAGGTTGGAAAAACCCTACACAAGATAGCGTCATTGTTAGTGTAGAGGTTTACCTATGTTGTATACAGGTCGATGTGCTCATCTGGGTCCGTCGTGTCATCATAGCGATCGAGGTGGAGAGGCTTCCACCCATGAGGGAGTGGTGTCTCCATGATGCCATCCACAAAAGGGTGGCGGCGAAAGGTTGCCTGATCCCCTGGGACATGAGTAGGGGCCTTGCTGACTTCATGGGCCGACTTGTGCGTCGGTGCATGAGACCGATGCGTGGCAGGTCGTTGAGTCGGTGCCCTAGTCGCGGTTCGGGGTTGAGAGACTGAGTGCTCCTCCTCCTCATTGTGGTTGCTCGTATGAGGAGGATGGTCAGAGTGCCGCCGAGGGAGTTGGGCGCAAATCCGCTCGTTTTTCGCGCGTAGCGCCGCTAGGTCAGCCTCATTGGCGGTCCGCATTGCGGCTAGGTCGATTTCGTGCTTGGCGTGCATGTTCTGCAGATCGGCGTCGTGTTGTTGCCGCATCTGTTCGACCTGATCGATCAACCTCCTCAATGCTGCTTCGCTATCCATGGCAGATGGTTGATCTAGGTCGTGTGTTGCGCGTTTGCTATGGCTTCTGGTGCAAACCATAAGCGTGGCTGATAAGAGCTGTCTTGATCGGCCCCACGGTGGGCGCTAAATGTTCTTACCAGAAATCTGCTGTAGAGATGATCCTCCGAGTAAAATTGGTGAGCCTCCTTCGCTGGTAGGCTTGATGCTCCAAGATGGGGGTGGTACCTGCAAAAGAGACTCCGATGCTAAAGTTAGGGTTTGTATGAGTATGAGTCTCGTATAAATAATGCACGTACCTTAGTGTGAGTTAGGGTTGCGTTGGGCCTAAGATAAGATATGATGTGATTAGATAACGGATCTCATCTAGGGCGAGATCCCCTAAGATCGGTTATGATCTATTTAAGTGCCGAGCTGACGTCGTACAATGCGCGTCCGAGGTCATTCTCCGCTGCAATGCCGAGCTCGAGCTCGGCGTGGCGGTACAGATAGTACAACTTTAATTTCATATTTTTTACATTTTTCATTCTCACTTGAATGTTATTTACACTCTTTTAAAAATAAGTTTATATATATATATATATATATATATATATATTGAATAAAATAATGTATTTCTTTTAGAGAGGGTGTATTTTTGTTTTCTAAAAAAAAATCTATATTTATTTTAAAGAAAACCAATTAAATTGAACCAAATCAACCCATCATTGATTGGTTTGACTTGGTTCGAATTGTAATTTTTTTTAAATTAATCCAAATCAAATCATTCAAAATTGATTAGTTCGGACTTTAATTTATTTTATGAACCAAATTGGTCCATGAACATCCTATTAAAAAAGATGAAAAATATTTTAAAAATTAATTTAATTTTCAACAAATACTTTTATCTAATTATAGTTGTGTTGTATAATAGGATTATTAATTATTTGAAATAACAACTTTAAAAGTATATTCAAAAGTAGTTTTTAATTAGTTTATATATATATATATATATATATATAAGATAAAATTATATCTAAAATAAGGTTTGTTTAAGTGGTTTCGGATTTTGTGGTCATTGAAAGAATGAGTGGTAGTGTTTAAGGGGTGTGGTGGGATGAGAAATGGATTGGGGAGGGAGATGTGAGATATGGAGATGCTTTATGGAATCATGGATGGATGAGGTTGACCCACCATTAATGTAGTATAGTGTCTTGCTAGATGGTTGTTTTCCATTTTCACATGTACCTGTCAACATCCTCTTCCTTCAATTATAAAACAATGGCTTGCCAAAAAAAAAAAAAACAAAGAAGAAGAAACATTTAAGAGAAGACAAAACCTAGATGTATGAGTTTTTGTTCCTATTTTATTTTAATCAGAATGGAAGTTTTGCATATGTACAATGTGATACAGATTTTATTTAAATTAAATATAAGTATAAATAACTTATGTGAAATTCTAATTTTGATTAAAAAGTATATTTAGTTCTTTTTAATAAAAATGCTTAAAAACGTGTTAGAACATGTTTAGCCCTTTTTCTCACTCATGGTTTTCTTGTGTTATTTTTTATTATTATTTCATTTATTCCCCGGTTTGTGAAAAAAGTTTCGTAGTATATAAATTTTTTTATAAGTCTTGAGTAATTTTCTATATCGAGATTAAGACGTGGTGGATGCTTTATTTCTTTTCCCTAGTCAAGATATGATGAATTCATTGTAATTAGTGGATAGAGTTTTTAATTTGTGGGCTATAAATATGAAAGGGAGTAAGGAACTTGTACTTTCGAAACGAAGATGAGAAAGCTTTATCTTGAAGGCAGACATAATATCATAAGATTCATAACATGATTTTGTATAAAAACTAAAAGCATAATTGTACACTAAAATTTCCGCATACTATTTTTATCCTTCATAGGTTTATTCGAATAGTTAGTGACTAGCACTTCTTTTGTCCCCTAACACGTCTACGGTCTAATATAATTTTTTTTATGTAATTTTTTATATATGTAATTAAGAAATATATTTTATAATTTTATTATTTTTAGTTTATGTGGATCAATGGAAGTCGAAGTTGAGATAACTCTAAATTAAGTTATAAATGATATAGTTTGAGTATATAAGAGTTGGTCTGATGAGAGTTGATATTAGGGGTGAACAAAATGAACTAAACTGAAATAAATTTATAAAAAGTATATCGAACTTAAAAGTAATTTGTCTAAATTGTAGTGTATATTATTTTAAATGAACTGAACTATTTTATTATTTCGTATCATTGAATTGAACTAAATCGCACTATAAAAACTTGAATTGAAATGTAATTCAAATTACAACAAGTAAGAGTTCAACGGTTGAGATTAACTTTTCTTACATCAAGGAAGCTTTTCTCAAGATGAAATGAAGAAAACAAGCTTTTAGACAATTCTTTCTTATGGAGAACAAGGAAGACGAACTAGAAAGTTCAAACTAAGTGATTTACCTTGAGTTTGGGTAGAACAAGAAAAATAGTTATAGAGAAGAAAGAATAATGAAGAAGATGAAGAGAAAAGATTTTTCTCCCTCTGTCGATTTAGCAAACCAATGCCTTAAGCCACTCAGCCATACCTCCAAGTTGTTGATCGGAATTGGATGTGCGATTGGTTGCCCGAAGGGCTATCTGATCCGATCAAGAAAGATTGAGCCGAATACAATACAAAGACACTTATTGTATCTATCCATATATCTATCTATATATCTATATATAGATAGATATATTAATGTATCTTTTTTTCGTGTTGAAATAGAAACGTAGTAAGCAGACAATATTTTACGAAAAAAGTTAAGTTATAACAATTTCTAAGAGAAAATGACTATTTCGTTTTTCTATGTGAATTTCACATAATAAATAGGGGGTGCTCTATTTTCTTATTATTTTATTTATTTATTTCTATATTAAATTTATATATATATTTCTCATTTTTTTTTAAGTTTTTAGTTTAGAATATAATCCATGTAGCTAGAAGGAAGAATGAGAATAGAGAGGTTAGAGGGTTTGACTTGAGTTGAAGGGGTAAGATAAGGTTTGGATAAATTTAAGCCGAATAATGGATAGTCATTACTTTTTTTGTTTTGTTATAGATTTTAAATCTTCCTCTTTATTTTAAACTCACAAGACTATAAAAATAATTAAGAGAAAGAGAAGAGTTAAAATATTTTAATTGAGTTTTTTTTTTTAAATTTAGGTGTAATAAAGGTGGGTCAACCCATTATTTTTAATTGACAAACTCACTACAGTGGTTTAACATATTATTAAATGAGATAAATTACATTTTTCAATCCATTTTGCTTGATAAACTAATTTGTCTCTTTTTTCTTTAAGTGAATTGACTTATTTTACAACTCCTAATTATATATAATGAATTTATTGTTTTAATAAATCATTTTTGTTGAAAAATCTAATTAATCATATTGAATATATTTATTATTATTATTATTTATTTATTTATAAAACTTGAGTTTGAGTTTTTATTTAAAGAAATTGAATTGTGATAATATATATAATAACTATCAAACTCATATAAGTATAGTAAAAAAAATCATTAAAATACTATATAATAAAAAAAAATCATATTTTGAAATACTATATTACAAAATCATTGAAATTTAAAAACAGAAAAGAAAAAAAAAACGGTGCGTGAACCGTACCGGTGAAGCGTGGTGGAGGAGACTGAAAAGAGAAGAAGAACGAGGGAGTAGGGAGATCTGCCTCTGATCGCAATTTCCGATTGCAATTTGCAAATTGCGATTTCTCTTAAAACCAGAGCTCTACGGCGTGTGCGATTCGTTCGAAACGAATGAAATTTTAGCTCAATTCCACGCTCTCACGCTCTCTCGGGACTCTGTATTTTGTTCGAAGAAAGTCACGTGGTTTGTTACCTTCCGTTCAAGCGGATAAAGAAATTAGGAAATGGCTACGGTTGATGTTATCAAATCTTGCATCGATTCCATTAGACAGGTAGCACAAGCCTTCTGAAGTAGAATGTTCGATTCATTCAGTTTTATGTCCATTTTAGCTTTCGCCGAATGATTCCCTAGGGCTCTGCGATGATTTAATTTGAATAATCTTAGTTTCACAAAATTAAGAATCCATTGGATATGAGTATAATGGAGGAATATTGAGATACCGGCTTTGTCGCTTTGATGATGTATGTATCCTTTTTACTGGGATGGTTTATGTGCTTCACTAGCCAAATTCAACAATGGGAGAGATTGGATGTAGCTTGGGTTTATATTAGTGTTCCTAGACCCTAGATAAACCTTGAGCAACCATTTTTAGGTGAAGAGCTATGACTTAGGTTCAGTTTAATGTGATTTAGCAAGTTATTTTGGCCTTAAAAGAGTTATGGTATGAATTTGGAGCAATGTTTTAAATTCTGGTTGTGGTTGCGGTCGCAAATTTGTCAATATACTCAATATTGCGGGAAATTGTGATAGATGCGGCTGCAATTGTGGTTGCGATCACATCGCAGTGACCCCATTAAGAGCCATGATTCTTAAATTTGCAAAATTAAGAATATTAGTATTGTGGTTGCGGGTATGATGTGGCTAAAATCATGGTTGTGGACTGTTTTTTAAAACCTTATCTGGGAAAAGCTAAAAGTTGTCACAGAACTAATTCTATGTTGAGATTGGAAGAAGTGATATTGGGTATGTTTGTCTGGCTCTGGGGAAGATAGCTTCTCGATGCTTTACTGTTGGGTTTCAGCTTAATCTTTATTTATAATCTTAATTTTGTACTTGTAACGGAGTAGCTCTTTATTTTTCTTAACATTAAATAAAGTTCTTCGTTTGTGGGTTTGTGATCAATATAGTTGCTGTTAGCCATCTTATGTTGCACATATGAATTTGAATTTTCTTCTGAAAATATTACCTGGTTGGTTATACTTGTTACAACAACTATGTGATACTTTTCATTTATTTTTTTCATGAATAGTAGTCATGCTCTATTTTATTTTTCCAGATATCAGAGCATATTCAAGGCGCTATTGTTTATTTAGATGCTGGATCAGTGGAGAGTTTCCAACTTATTGGGGCATATCCAGTGCTTCTTGAACTTGGAGCACGGGCTATTTGCAGTTTGGAAAACATGTCTGCACTTGATGCGGTAAGTGCTGGTTTCATATTCAATTGTTGAGTTGTCTTTCTGTGCTTCTGTGAGCTGCTAAGATTTGATTATCACCTCATTGAGTGATTTGCTTATTAAAAAAATTGAGATATTACTATTTTCCTGTTTTTGAAAAATATTATATGGCTTGCTATGACATGGAGTGAATATTTGTTGATTATCTGAGGGTTGAATTTTCACTTTATGGATACTTTCCTGTAGCCAAAGTTTGTAGCCCATTAATTTTGAGGGTGGTCTGATGGTGAATATCTGTGATTCACCTAGTAATAATTATCAAATGTGTGGTGTTTAGAATTTTGCTTTGAACTTTTTATATATAGAACTGAAAATATTATTAAATTAATAATTCTGAATTCTTTTATTTAATTATAACTGTTACTTAATTGCTAGTAAAATCTTCCAAGGCTTTCTAAACTTGAATTTTAAAATCCTTCTTGCTTCTTCTCGTTGTTATGGGGAACTGTTAATACCCTATTGTCATTTGTCAATGTTGTATTCCTGCATTCAATGGGTCTAGTCCTTTTGTGATCAAATGGTCTGAATGTCTCCAAGTGTTTGGATAATAGGAAGGTCTGTTTGAGTAGTTAGATTACCCTTATTCAGACAAGCTTGTCCAGTATTCCCTTCATTACATTTTCCTCACTTTGATACATGTGGGACTGGCATTTTGAAGTATTTTCTCTGGTCTTTCATGGCCAAGCAAAGTAGCAGAGACCATTTCATCAGTTGGGAGGTTTGTGGATAACCTCAGATTGAGGTATGGGTTGAGTTTTGATAATCTGATATGCAGAAGCACCACTTTGGCAGCTCAATGGCTATTGTGTATTTGTATGTTGAGAAATGCCTGTTTGCAAATTGCAATGGTGTCTCTTTACGCATAAAACTATTATGGGATAAATTGTATTTGTGGCCTCTTGGGTGCTCATTTCATGATTGCTTTGAGAATCTCTCTATTAATGATATACAAGGAGATGGGATTGCTTTGTTGCATGTTTAAGACTTTGAGCTGCTTTGATTCCTTATACTACCCCAGATTAGCCTCTTTACTTTCTTTTACTAAAATTTTCTTCTATTTTATAAAAATATTGTAATTCATGCATATAACATGAAATGTAAAAATTATACCTTAAATATAGTCATGTCACATTGCAGCTGTAGTGTTTTCATTCTGTGAGTGAATGGAGGCATATAATGCATGTTTGCTGAATGGAGCCTGTATGATGCATTAAGCTATTTATTTTTCTCTATAAAGATGTGAACTCTTCAAGCCAAAATATGAAAGGTCATATTTTATGTTTTCTCTTGAGATCCAAATTCCCATTCTTTAGACATTATTTTCTTAATATTATCTTCAGAGACAGAGGGAGGGAGGGGGTGTCTTGTTGGGGTCATGGTTACCTGCATCTTTTATGTGTATTTAAATCACCATAAAGATTATTTTGTAGTCCAGTGGCCCCTCAAATATATGTATAATTTCTGTATCTATCTTATCTAATTCTTTTGTTATGTACTATTATTGTACTCAATAGTCGATACTCAATACAATTACTAAGGGGGTTAAACTCGGTTGAATAGTGTGTATGAGGTGTTATAAACCTTTTGGTATCAAGTTCAATTCATATGGATTAAAAAAAAAATAGTCAATACAATTATATTGTTTTATTTGTAAAAAATATTATTTATGTATTACATTTCTTGCATATGTTATGCATGTGAAAATTTAAATTTTCTTTATCAAGTCATGCCTTTTGTTTTTAGCTTTAAATCCCCTTGAGGCAAAGTTCTGACTCCACCTGTGATTATCTTGATCTCCAAAATTCACATACATCTTGTTTGAACATACAAAAGTTTTAAGTTTTGATGTTTGCAGATAATGATGTCATAGAATTTGTTTTCTGTCCTTTCCATGTTTCCATCCTTTTGCTTAGTAAATTTATAGTTGATGCTGTAATGCTGTATGTAACCAGGTGTGTATATACTTTTCATTAGCTGGCTCAGATTTCTGTATGTTTCCAATGTGTTTGTACTATAATAGTCTATGACTACTTTGAGGTAAGCCACATGGATCATGATCTACTTTTATTGATGGTTTCATGTCTAGGTGGTTGATTGGAACTCACAATATGATCCTGCAAGGAAACTTGTGGTTATCACTTCAAGTCTACTAAGTAATGCGCACCGGTATATTTTACGTTGCCTGAGCACACATCAAGTTGTTCGTCATTGCATTATATTTACATCTATCTCAGAGGTGCTTATTTGTAATTGTCTCATTTTTCAATTTCATTGCTTCGCTAGACACACACACATTTTATTGTTCCATGTTTCATAAACTTAATATTGGCTTACCCATCTATTGAAAAAAATATGGTTTTAGCTATGGATTTGAACTAGTCATTTTTTCTCCTTCTTCTAGATGCCTGAAATAATAGTTTAATTTTTATCTACTTACAACTTACAAACCATACTACACATTTTTTTCCTTTTTTTGTAAAAATTTCATCTGGATGAAAGCAGTGTTTTTTCAAAAAGAGGTTAGCTTTATATGTAAATTAGAAATGGAGCTTGATCATCTTTTATTATTGTTATTATTGTTATTATTATTATTATTGTTATGTTTTAATTTAAACATGTCATTCTAGTATCAATTTTTTCCCCATAACATATTTGACACTTGACAGTTTTAAAGAATAACACATTAGCTTGGCCTGTACTATAATTACTCCTTTTCTTTCTTCACTATAGTAATAGGTATCAGTTTTTGAAGAATGAATTTTAGTTGCACCTTAATCCATCGCTATTTGCTAGCATGCAAATCTTAGTATAACATGAGTAGTTGGTTAGTTGCAACCCCAGTAATAGACTGATAGTATTGGTGGTGTTATGAAGTAAAATTGGTTTCCAAGCTGTTGAAAAAGAAATGTTGTTATAGTAGAAATAGAAAGAGAATTTATCAGCCATTGCATAATAGTTTGGTCTGTCTCTAGTTCATTTAGACATAAAATGTCGTATGAATAAATTAGAAGGTCATAAGAAGATGAGGCGAATTATTTAATTAACAATAATTTCTTCAGTTCTAAAATAATGTCAGTCTGGATAGCAGAGTTATTTTGGCTTGAGTAAAGACATGAACTCATTATTTATCACCAATGATCAACATAAGGATGAAATTATTTTATCTATAAATGTGATGTTAGGGTAGCAATTTTAGCTATTTTGTTCCAATACCTATTTCCCAACCTTTTGTTCGAAAATTCTAATACTAGTTAAAATGCAGACAGCCCACTCAGCATTTCCTGATTCACCTCTGGGGCCAGATGCATATCATGAATATGAATCCTTACTAGTTCAAGATTATGAAGAACTAGTTAAGAAATCGGGGACAAAACCTGGACAGGCAAAACTTAACTTTGAAGATGGAGGACACTCACAGTTTCCTTCCGGTGGAGAGGATGTTCCTAATCTTGAAGCTAGTTCAAGTGGAAGAGACATTTATGAGCATAATCCATTAGACTTCGTTGAAGATGCAGTGCTGAAATTGGTTGTTTCTGTTCATCATTTTCCCATGATTATATGTCCCATTTCACCAAGAGTATTTGTTCTACCTTCAGAAGGGTTGGTGGCTGAAGCATACTTATCCTCTGAGCATGAAGATTTCATTAGTCCTGGTTTGCCTCCCTTAAGTACTGGCATGCTCTCTGATGCCGATGATGTGCCTTCAGGGGCTACCCTTACTGCACACTTTCTATACCATTTGGCTGCCAAGGTAACAAGTGATGTGCATTCTTTAGCTGAAATGGGTGCATACTTATAATGGTTTTATTTCAGGATTTTTGTTTTAATTTCTCAGGATTCTAGTATTGTGTTAGTGTATTGCATATACTTAATGTTAGGTTCCATTGACCACCATATTAGATCTGTGATAGAAATGCTGCGTGCCATATCATACTGTTTTGCCAGGGTGCATGTTAGGAACCCAATTAAGGTAAACTGAACAACTAATCAACTATATTATTGGTTGAAAATATAAGAAGTATTACAAGATAAACCCTTGTAATCCCAAAGCAAAAGCTCCTCAGAGAAGAAATTCCCTCTCTTCCCAAGTCAGAGCATACACTCTAGACTCTCCATTGAAAATACAAAACTGCCCACTCCTTTCCTTCTCCCCTCCCTACCTATATAACATATTCCATTATCTTTTTTTTTTCCTCTCTCCTTAACTAACTCTCCCTCTTTTCCCACCTAATCTGATTCTAAGTGGGCCTTGTATATTGGGCTTGTGGTAGAGAACCTATCGGTGCACATATTTACTTTTTGAAAAATATTCCTTGAATAAAACTTTAATAGTAAGAGTGTTGCCCATTAAAATAGATCTTGCTCTGAATGTACTTTTCAAAAGCTTGGTATTTAATCAAACACATTGATGTTGTTTGATTCATGTTGCCAACCCCATTAAGGGGAGAAAAGGCTTTGTGCTTTATTGAGAGTTTATTGTTATGAACCTTCACGTAGGATCAAGCCTTGAGGCCTAGACACGGAACAATCCTTATTGCAACTAATGACAGCTCCCCTCCTTAGACTAATACAAGTTTTGTGAAAATTATTTCTCATTGATAATATTTTATTCAAGTCTGCCCTTTATAAAGGCTACAAAGATATCCCTATTTAATAGAATCATAACTAAGAATTATCCTAATTGATAAAATAGAAAATAAAGAGATCCTGTTTAGTAGGATCATATCAAACAATTTTCCTAATTAATAAAATAAGGATCCAAATCTAACCAAGATAGGAGAAGATGAAGAAAAAAGATAAACTGAAACAAATCAATATTTAAATTTAGAGATATGATAATCCTAATTAGTAGTCCACATCATTTTCTGATTTTCCAGTAGTGACAGTATCTTTTGTCTTGTTTGTTGTTTGTTCTTTAATTTGTTACCTTGATCATTAATTCTTTTGTTTATGATATAGATGGACTTGAAAATGGAAATTTTCTCCCTTGGTGATATATCAAAAACTGTGGGAAAACTTTTGACAGACATGTCAAGTCTTTATGACGTAGGCCGCCGTAAACGATCAGCAGGGCTGTTACTCATTGATCGTACACTTGATCTTCTCACTCCTTGCTGTCACGGGGACTCACTTGTTGACCGTATGTTTTCTTCTTTGCCCCGTAGAAGTAGAACGGTTTCCCATGCCCAAATTAAAGGTTCAGGAAGCCAACTCAAACTTGGTTCTTCCTACCTGCAACGTTCTCCTTTAGATGTTCAGATACCACTTGCAGAGATCCTTAATGAAAATGATTGGAAAATAGACAATTTTCGGCTTTTAGAAAGCATTGAAGCTTTTTTGTGTGGGTGGAATTCGGGTAATTCTGATTCTCAGATTGCAGGCTTGATTAACCTTAGCCAGAAAATTCATGACAAGCCTAGTCACTCTGATTTAGAGAAACTTACCGGGTCCTTTGTCTCCTCTGAAAATTTCCGCGGGATGCCATTATTGGAGGCTATACTAGATAGAAGAACAAAAGATGGGGCTTTACTGGTAAAGAAGTGGCTACAAGAAACTCTGCGCAAGGAAAATCTCACTGTGAATGTGAAGTCTCGTCCTGGTCTTGTTACAAGACAAGAGTTGCAAGCTATGATCAAAGCTTTGTCGAGGAGCCAATCATCTTTGTTAAGGAACAAAGGAATTATCCAATTAGCTTCAGCTACGATATTAGCTCTTGAGGAATCAAATTATGCCAAATGGGATGCATTTAGCAGTGCAGAGAAAATTTTGAGTGTAAGTTCTGGAGAAACAAGTCAAAGTCTTGCCATGCAAATTGGTGATCTCATCAATAAGAGTGCTTTGTTGGGATCACATGTAAATGAAGGGAAAAGGGAGACCTCAAAGGGGTTACTTTCTTTGCAAGATGCTTTGCTGCTGATGATTGTTGGGTATATATTGGCTGGCGAGAATTTTCCAACATCTGGTTCTGACGGGCCATTTTCTTGGCAAGAGGAACATTTGTTAAAAGAAGCTGTTGTAGATGCTCTTCTTGAGAATCCATCAGTAGCAAATCTCAAGTTTTTAGATGGACTAAGGGAAGAGCTTGAAACTAATGTAAACAAGTTAAAATCAGAGAAAACTACTGAAGATCCTTCAGAACTAGATATTGATGATTTTGATGATGATCAGTGGGGCAAATGGGGTGAGGAAGATGGTGACGATGACAATAAAAATGAACAAGTGTATGGTGATGCACAACTGAAGTTGGAGTTGCGTGATAGGGTTGATAACCTTTTCAAATTTCTTCATAAGTTATCTGATCTGAAAAGAAAGAATATACCATTGAGGGATGGATCATTGACCACGGAAGCTAATTTTGATGAAGATAGAAAAGGTTTACTTTATAAGCTACTAACAAGGGTGTTGGGAAAGTCCGATGTGCCTGGGTTAGAATATCATTCTTCCACCGTGGGGCGCTTGTTTAAGAGTGGGTTTGGAAGATTTGGCCTTGGTCAGGTAATTATGGTTTCTTAACTTATGGCTATGCAGGACGTTGCTTTACAGCGTGTTTGTTTTCACGTTTTAAAAGTGAAAAATCACGTTTAACGTGAAGCTATACGTTGTAGTTTCCACGTTAAACGTGATTTTTCACGTTTAAAACGTGAAAACAAACACGCACTTAGTAGTCCAATTCAATTATGCTAATCGTTCCTTGTTTTTTTTTTCACCCTTTGCTCTATTCTTCCTTGAATACAAATGCTGCAGGCCAAACCAAGTCTTGCCGATCAAAACGTCATATTGGTTTTTGTTATTGGGGGCATTAATGGACTCGAGGTGAAATTCTTGAATACCTTTTTCTCCTCTATTCCTGTTATTATTCCCCTTTGTCTGTGAGTAACAATATGGACATGGTACTGCCAGTAAAGTTTAATAATATGATAACTATTCTATAAATGATGAGACATTGGGTGTCTTTTTTCTTTATACATAAATAACCCTTTTCGTGTTTCATTTAAAACCTGATCCTTGATGAGTATGGAACTGTAACCTGACACAACTTTTTACTTCTGCTGTCACTGCCACATAGGTGCGTGAAGCTCATGAGGCATTGGCTGAAAGTGGAAGACCCGATATAGAGTTGCTTGTGGGTGGAACAACTCTTCTTACTTCCAATGACATGCTTGATTTACTGCTAGGGGATTCAAGTTACATTTAATTCGTTCATCAATTAGATAAAGTAGTAGATAGAAATTAAATTGAATTTGGTTTTGCTAAATCCTGTACGTTGTAACTTTTAACTGTTGTATAGGCAGTTCAAATTGTATTTTCTTTCTTTCCAAAAAGAAAATAGAGAATAATAAATTTTCTTTCAAAATTAGCTTTCAGAAATATAAATCACAGTTCAAGAATTTGGATTAGTTGGCATTCAAGGAAGCATGAAACAATATTGCAGAAGAGCCAGCGCATTGGTGTCCAATATACTTTCAATTAGTATATCTTGAACAATATACTCTTAAGTACTAGTATATCTTGGACAAAATTGAATATGTCTAGACAGTGTCGATCCCTTGCATTTTGATTTCCCAGTGTTACAGCATAAGACATGATGTGGACACGGTTTAATTCAGTAAAAAAGTTGAATGGACCAATATGAGTTGGTATGTGTATGAACTTTTAGATTGAGTAATCTACTCAAAAAATATATTTTTTAAAAATATTATATTATATCAGTTTCTTCAAAATCAAATAGCAAAAATAAAATTATATCAGCTTCTTCTGTTCTTTTGAAACTAAGAAAATTCTTGGTACTTTTAATTTTGTTTTATCTTTCCAACTCCTCTCATTTTCATTGCACAACATTATTAACAACACAAACAAAAACAACTTCTTGATGAGAGAAAATGAAAGAAAATAACGAGAAAACTGTTTCTAAATTCTAAATGCAGAAGTTGCAATGACTGACTTGAGTTTACAAAAATCATGGATATGTATAGCTTGAGAAATTATTGATAAAAGACAAACTGATTAACAGACCAATAGCTAATTAGGACTTCGCTTCTCCAAGTGAGGAAGAGTAAAGTAATCTTACCTGTTTATGACAACATTGACAAAGCATATTCTAACGTAATTCAACATGTTCAGTTTTATATTTGTTACAGATGTAAATCACGTCAAATACACATTTATTGTATTTATACCCTTTCAATAAAAGAAATCACGTTAATTCTTTTAAAATAAATGAAATAGTTAACATGACAAACCATTACATAATCATGTACCAAACCTAAATTAAATTACAAATCACTTACTTCGTAGAGAAGTCGGATTTGATTTCAAATTCTAATTAATAAAAATAAAAAGACTTAATTCATGTAATCAAAAATTACATACACATAAGATTACTTACTTTTTAAACTGAATTACTTATTTTAAAAGAGTCAATCTAATCGGACTAACATGTACTAGTTGTTAACTTGTAATCTGTGATAACCGAACCAACCAAAAGGCACCTATTAGAAGTTTCTGCTTTTCAAAATTCAAACCAATGTGGGTTCCCTCTCTTGTACATAACATTGACTACATAATCAAATTAATACGAACAATGGAAGAATATAGCAAATACAGTATAGTGCATAAGCAGTTATTTGAGGACATTACCCAATAAGACAAGAATTTGTTTTTCCATACAAAAATTAATTTTTAAACAGGTGTTAATGTACCCATTTCGCAAGCTTAAACTTAATCTCCACGGTTAATTTCTAATAACAGGACCAAACAAAAAGTACGTATGAGAAGTCCTTTTTTTTTCTTCTCAAAACCCACACTAACCCCATTTCCCAAAACCCCTCTCTTTGAGTCTCACACTACCATGGCGGCACTGAAGGTTCTCCTCTGGCAGGGTCGGCGCCACTCTCTCCCCAAATGCGCTTCCCAATTCTACTCTCTCACCTCTCACCGATCCCTCTCCTCCGAATCAAACTCTAACCCTCCCCGAAGACCCTCCGAACCCATCCCCATTCAACCCGTCTCCTACCCCGTCAAACCCAAACCCTCACCCTCGCCGCCCCAACCCCAATCCTCTCCTTCCGAGCCCCAATCCCTCCGCCCCGCGCCTCCGCCTCCGCCTCCGGACTCTTCGCGCTCGTTGACGCGCCAGGACATCCGCTACATCAAGGACGCGCCGTCGATCGCGCCGGTGGCCTACTCCTCGCGCGTGGCGCCGCTCCCCGACGACATAGATTCCGCTGCGGCGGACGAGGAGGCGGAGAGCGAGGGAAGGAAGATCGAGGCGGAGAATGAGCTGAGGATGAGAATTGCGAAGGCCGCCGAAGAGGAACGGATGAAGGTGCCTTTTCCGCTGCTGATTAAGCCCAAGAAGAACGACAAGCCGCCTCCGCTTGATTTGGCCGATGCCATTCGCCAAGTTAAGGTGAGAAAAACGATTCAAATTTAGATAGTTTGGAGTTTATGTTCGTTTTTGGCTTCTATGAATTCTGTGATGGTTGGCTTGTGTTGCTTATTTAGCATTAGGATAAGAATGCTAGAGTGATGGGTGTATTGTGGTGGAACTTAATTATTGCTTGCTTAATTTGCAAATGCAAACCACAAGTGTGTACTGTACTGCCTAGCAGTTTTGTTTGGGCTTTGGGTAATGCCATGGCTGGATTATTGGTTATGAGAAATAAGTTATTGTATGGGAAATTATATGTGAAACAAGGAGTGTTGGGTCACCTTATAAGTGATGAGAAAGACGTGTATAAAATTTATAAAATATTTTTTGGGAATTTGTGGGTGGCTTAGTAAATTTTATTTGTTTCTAGGCTGTTGGTCTTTGTGGAAGAGCTTGTAGGTTGTCTCTTTAGCTGCCTGTGAGTTACAGCACCTTGTCATTTGGCAATTTGTCGGGAACCAATTGCAGGGTATTGGACTTGAGTCCCACACTGGAAATATGGGATTCTAATGTGAGGTTTATAGGGCCTTTTGGGCTCTCCAAAACTACAGCAGTTAACTTTTGGGATGTGGTTCTCCCAAGGTTCTTATCACCTTCAATACTTGGATTACACATATTAGGGGGGCTGAAACTGAATAGACAAGTCTGTAATTAGGTATGTGATACATCCATGACTGACTGTTGTGAAGAAAAAAGTTGAGGATCTATTGCTATAAATTTCTAAATGCTGCAGCTGCAAATTTTTGATACAGAGATAGAAAACCATGTGTTTCTTATGTGTTCTACTCTGATCCTTGTTAGGGAGACCAATCGAGAGTATAAAAATTGTGATAAGAGTTTAATAGTAACAACTGCTATTTTTTTCTTCTTCTGATTCTGTATGTGTACTCATAGCTGTAAATGTGTTTGCATGCAGTATGCAGGTATATATGTTATAGAAGTATTCTGTAGCACCACCACCCTGCTGATGTTTTTAATTTCAAATATAAATATTTATAATTTGTGACAACTCTATTTGTTCATAGACTCTCACTAACATGTACCATTTTCTCAATAATAAATAGTGCTAAATTGACGAAGTGTTAGGAATTAGGATAGCTAAATGGCTAAATATATTCCCTTATATCTAACTTTTGGTTCCATAGATTGGATTAGCACATCCTTAGTAATGATCTTCACAGCATTTTACCTTGAATGTTCCATCAGTTGTTGTCATTTAATCTAGTTACATTACATGTTTTCCAGGCCAATGCCAAGGCAAAGTTTGATGAAACTGTTGAAGCACATATAAGATTGGGAGTTGATTCAAAGCGTACAGAAATGGTATATATCAATTTTTTCCCTCTTTCCTGTCTTGGATGTGTTTGTGTGCTTTGGGTGATTTGTTAGCATCATATAAATTTTGAATTTGACATGTTGATTTAAGGCTTTGTCACGTTCAATAAATTGATACTTCAGTCATAATACTTGGGAGGCATATGCTTTTTGTAGATCATTGTCCCGTTATTTCTGCTGACTAAAGAAATTGATCCTTGAATCTATATAGCTACCATGTTCTTGAAGACTTGCTCTGTCTACAAGGACTTCAAATTACCTATCCTATATATTTATATATGCATTGAATTGATGGCTAGAGAAATGGGCTCTTATTATTTGATATGTTCATCAAATATGGACATCTCTATGTTCTTCCTTGAAACATGCTGAATAGGATTAACTTTGCTGTGGACTGTGTTTTTATAAATATATAATTTTGTAATTCTGTTTTCTTTAAACTTTTTGTGCTTATACATCCCATATCACTGTTATATACCTTTTTTTCTGGATAAAAATGTCATATGCTGTTTCCTTAATCCTTTGCTTTAAGAAGATAATGATTTCAATTCTGGCAGGCAGTTCGTGGTACTGTGATTCTGCCTCATGGTGCTCCCAAGGTAACTTATGAATGTTAAGCAATTGATATTGATATATTGGTAGGTTTATCATCTAATCATTCATATCTTCCAGGCCGTCAGTGTGGCTGTTTTTGCAGAAGGGGCTGAGGCAGAGGAAGCCAAAGCTGCAGGAGCTGATATAGTTGGTGGTAAAGAGCTGATTGAGGAGATTGCTAGTAATGAACTGTTCTCTTTCTCCAAGTAATTTTATACATCATTTTGATAGATATTTCTCATAATAAATTTATGAAAAAAAAAAAAAAGAAGCAAATGTGCAGATGCATTATGTCCCCTGTCTTGTTGGTTTTATTCTTGTTAGCTACATTTTCATCTCCTGCTGTATGTGCATGCTCACTTCATAATATATGCTTGCTTATATGCGGTTATTTTTTTTCCTTTTTTCTCTTTGTGCACACACCTAAACCTAAACTTATGCTTTCATTTAGGCAAACATGTTACATTAATTTTGTTTTTGATATGATGTGCTTAAGTAACACTTAGTGTCACTCAACTGTGCTGGAAATATTCTAAAATTGTCTTTGGTGCCTTGGCAACTATAATTTTCCCCGTTCGTGCCAGGAATATAAAATTTTTAAACTGTGTTATCCACATCTAACAGAGCTTATATACACTTTTAGGTGGTAAAAATAAGCTCAAAGTTGACAAATGCTTCTCGACTCCAGGAATGGCACCTCATCTTGGAAAGGTATTTTTTTTTTCAAGTTAAATGGTCATATACTTGTAAAATCATCTGAATTAATAGTGTCTTATTCTAAAGTTTATATGAACGGTTTTGCAGATAGCACAATATCTTAGAAAGCGCAGATTGATGCCAGATAAGAAAGTTAGTTTATCAACATTTGATGGCATTCCTTTTTAATGTCTGGGCATAAGTTGATTGAATGTAACTATTGTTTGGTTGTATTAATGTTTTGCAGCTAGGTACTCTTACTAGTGATATTTCTGGGCAGTTGAAAGAGCTAAGACAAGGCCGTGTTGAGTTTAAAATGGAAAGTAAATCAATTTTGCATGTGGGACTTGGAAAGGTACTGTGGTGTTAACTTCCAACTCTTTATATACTTGATTACAAAAGTAATAGGTGTGTTGCATGAGATGTTCTATGCTTTCAATAATGTCCACAGGTAAGCTACAAAGAAGAGGCTTTACGGGAGAATATTGGTGCATTTATGAATGCTGTATTGCTTGCAAAACCTACTGGCTTAAAGAAGAGTAAGTAGCATACATGTCCTTATTCTTTTCTTCCTCTCTCTCTGCTTTGAACAAAAATTGATAAAATGTTAGATCACAACTGGTAACTCGCCCCCTCCCCAAAACAAGCCTATTCGCAACAAAAGTCAGAGTACAGAATATTATTTACAGCGAAAACTTCAAACATGCAATTTTAGGGGATCAATTTCTGCTTTAACTTGGTGTAACTTGATCACGAATTTTATGTGCTAAGGTTACTTTCATTGTCTTACAATTTTCTTCTTTGTTGTTCAGCTTCCAAATATGCTGGGTATGTGTTGTCGGTCCATATAAGCAGCACAGTAAGCTCTTGCATCTCATTCTTGTTTCATTATTCCATGTCGATTTTATGTATTTAAGATTTAAGGTTACCATTTCATTCTTGCATTTCACATTAATGATACTGAAATTTACTATGGGTGTACATATAATTCTCCTTCCCCTATCCTTATATTCCCTTCTGAAAACAGAAAGATGTTAGTAGACTTTGAATTTTGAAATGATGGAACATCTGTAAACAGTTTGCTGATAATAATTAGGCTGGGGGGCATGTTTTAACTATCTAACTTCTCCATTATGGCAGATAGGAAATTATGAAAGGACTTCTGTTTGGAAATGGCCTTCTGTGGAGGATAACGTCTCCACCATGTTTTGGCCTTTTATATATCTGTATAACAGAACCATAAATGATACAGTGATACACCTTTTTTTGTGATGTTTTGTTGACATCACCCATCAACAACTTGCCCCCTCAGCAAGGAAACATGAATTTAGGAAATGATGGTTGGTCACCTTGTGCACTAAGTATCTCATACATTGGCAAAAGTAATTAACCCCTCAATACAATCCCTTATAGCCTAGTTAGTGTTTTACGAATATTGGTAAAAGGCACTAACAAACTTTGCTATCATTCACTATTTAGGCTACTAATATTGGCAATATTGTTGGTGTTTTACAAAATGCCAATTTCTGTTCAGTATGCGAATACAACACCATCTCCACCTATTGAGAAATTGTTTGGTTGACGGTTGTTATTGTTGTATGCAAATATAACTTCACGGATATTGATAATATTGTTTCAGATATAATCAGGATGCATGTAGTTGCTCTGATTTAGTAGCATCTGATAGAGGCTCGATCAGTAACACATGGTATGGGTTGATCAGAGGCAGTTAGAGACTATATCAGTAACAAATAATGTAGTGAAAATTTCCACGTTTTTATTTGTGGTAAGGTGGTTGCTCAGAGGTAGTTAGATTGATTTAGAGCTGCAATGCAATCAAATTTACCTCTGATGTTTAAAATTTTTTGGGTAAAAAATTGAACTGTGGAGATAACATAATGATTAGATCCCATTCATGGTACAGAAATTGAGTTTAAGAAGTATGTCCATTGAAAGTACTGTGAGGATGCCCTTAGAATTTATGATGAAAATGTAAAGAGAGGGGGTGGGTGTAAACAATTGAACTTTAGTGTAATCTTGTTAGAGATTTTAAGAATATAAGCTGTGGAAAAAGAAAGTGTAACATGAGGCTGAATGGTGGAAAACAACGAGGTAATCCTTATCCTTGTGATATCAGACTCGTGCTAAAGTAGAGCTTATAATTTTTTTTATGCAAAAGTTATACTTCCCAAGCATACAGGTTCATAAAATTACATGATTACGCCTGTTAGTGTGAGGATATAATAATGATGGTTAGTTATTAAGATTTAAGATAGGAGAATCAACGTGGGCAGTGAAGAGAAAGCAATAAGAGGGAAAGTAAAACATGACAGTGAATTGTAAAAAGGGAGAAGTGAAGAAAAACGTAAATTTGCTTGTGGCATTAATTGCAGTGATGATGCACGTTTTCTTGTATGCCTCTTTTAAGTTATTTAGCTATTGCGTTGATGCAGATGGGCCCCGGATTACCTGTATCAATACAATCATTATCTAAAGCAGCAGATAACTACAAGAAAATGCATGTGGTATGAATCATGTGGATTTGGCAGTTGTGGGCTTTTAACATGAATCCAAGTTTAGATGAACATATGTTGTAGGTTTTTGTTCATTACCATTGATTATGTAAGTTTTGTTTACTGATATATGTGCCAATAAGTAAAATTTTTGACATTTTTGTGAGCTTGATAAATTTTCTGATGGCCTTACTGGTGTTTCATGTTCCTCACTGCAACATTGAAAAATGTCTTGCTATATTTATTATTTTAAAGCGATACCGGCTAACCATTTGATGTCTGCATTTAATGGTTCATTTTTTGGCTTTAAACAATGTTATACTGACCATTTACAAACTGATTTTATATAATAACTTTTTAATCAATCATTTACAGCTTGGGTTAACATATTTTTTAAACTTAGAGGTGAATATACAGTATTACTTGAAGTTTCATATTATTGTTCCCTTTAAATGATTCAAGCCCCGGAGGGGGATATTTTATCTCAGGCGTATCTCATCCAAGTGCTGATAAAATAATAAACCACTCACATTTGTTGCGTTTGATTCTAAGTTTGATATGCGGGATGGTAATTTCATTTTTTTTTTATATATATATAAATTACATCTTAAAATGTGTTTTCTCATTTCATGTTTACAAGCAAAAGGTTTGGGATGCTTATTTTAGTTGATGCTTATTTAAATAGTGATTTAATGTTTTATGTAATGAATTGAGATTTAATTGCGTTTGAATGCTGCATGTAAGATGTTTAGTGTAACTTGCCGCATGTTGGCATTTAAATGTCAACATACTTTAACCTATCTTTGAGGCCTTGCAATTAATTTAAGGTTAAAAAAGTAATAGCAGTGTTGGACAATAATGACGTTTTAGGAATAGTACGAATGATGTTTCTTTTTGTAACAATTATACTAAGGAATGAATGAATGGAGAAAAAAAATTACGGAGAAGTTATTTTTGAAGAAAAAAAATTGAATTTCACGTCTTTGATAAATAATTTTCGTAATAAACAGCATTTTTTAAAATGTATTTAGACCAAAGTTGATTATATTTTCCATCAATTCTTCAATCAAAGTGGAATGAATGTGGGTCAGGATGGATATACCTATTTTAAATCCTATCATATTCCAATTTCATTTCTAGTTAGAAGTCACTACTTTTCTCACATTTAGCATTTTTAATCTACAAATTAGATTGATTTAAGGTTAGGATTTTATTTTGTAAAATGTGTATATCAATGCTTTTCGGTGTTGCTTCGTTGTGTATACACTTCATTGTGATTTCATATATATTAAATCCTTCTTATGTATAAGATCAACTTGAAATAACTGTCTGTTTTTTTATATAAATTTAATTCATATTATCTTATATATTAATTTTTTTTAGACTAAAATATTTTGTATGTTATCTTAATTTGATAAAATGTATTAATTATGAATTTTTTTTAAAGATATATGTATTCTAATTGGTTATAAAATATGAGTATTAATTAGGAAAGAGAAGTAGTATAAGGGTAATTTTAGAGAGAAAAAAAAGAGATATATAAGTAGGACATATTTATTATTATCAATTAAATTAATTAACTTTCTTAATTATTATATAAGAACATTAATTCTTTAAATACTTATGTGAACTTTTTTATTTTTTTAAAAATAATTTAGGAAGATATTAATATCATCGATTTTAATGCGCTAGAGGAAAATGCCTAACAAGTGGAGCATGTTGAATCGTTTACATGTAATTATTGAAGTATATTTAAGATCTTAATTTGATGATTTATGAGGTCTACATTTAAATACAAACACAACTAATAAATTTTTGTAGTTTGATTGAATGTTTAATTAATACTGACTCATTCGACTCAATTAATAACCTTTTCAGATATGCTCAAGAGTCAAGAGTATCAAAGTGAATTGGCGATGGTTAGGTCGCAAAACAAGCCTATAATATAATAAGATATTAAGACACTTGTTTAGTAACATTAAAACTGTGGCTACGCACCATGAAAATTAAATAAAACCGTGGGCATGTGAATTGGTACACACAAGTTTTTAAAATATCACATTTTTACCCTTTTTTTTCTTACTATTTTATTTTCTTTTTCTACAAAAAGTATGCGCTATTAAAATTAATGAGATTTAATTAATTTTAACTTTTAAAACGTTTTCAACATAGTCTTGGTCATGGGTTATTTATTACATGCTTGACTGCCATTCTTGTAAGATATTTAAGTCACAAATATGAAAAATTAGCACAGCGATTTTATGCGTCATTCATGTTCACTTTCCCATATGTTAATCTATTATATGCTTTGTTAATAAGTATGGTTCTCAAAATTCATATTTTTATCAATAAAAAATAATAATGATAATAATAAAAAGATGGAACATAAATCTTCGTGTATTTATCCTTTACCACTAAAAAATAATAATGATTCTCAAAACTCAATTCAATAGTAAACGAAGTCAATTCAATAACGCCACCGTACTCCATTTGGGCACCATCTCTTTAATGATTTTATACAATTATTGGCATTATTTGATTATTATTTCCCTCTCATTTTTGTTTTCTCTGCGATGTCGATATGTTGTTAGACTACATCGCTGTTAATCACTATATGGTGTTGTATAATTGAATATAATCATGTTCTTTAAATACGCAATTAGAATTTCAATTCATACTTTCATGTTATGAAAGTATATTTGTTCAGAAATATTAATTTCTTAAATAAATTTTAGCACATTAATTTTTGTTTAATTTACTCTCTTAGTCTCAGTTGAAGAATATTCTTAGAAAAAGAAAAGAAAAGAAAAGTGTAGGTGACTATTACAGGTTGGCAACAGAACGAAAAGGGAATACCTACATATATCAATCATGTCGTGATTCATGATCATGGAGACGATATCTAAATAAAATTAAATAAATTATCGCTGAATTTTCATGAAAATGTGTGACTATTAAACATTGAATCCCATTTTTAATCAAATAAGTCAATGAGAATCCATGTTTCAAATTTCATCTGGTTTACTTAGGCGCCGCTGACAAGTTAGTTTATATATGTTTCCTAAGATTAAAACATATACTAACAGAAAAATTAAATAAATAAAAGGTTAACCATTGAGCTTGTTTTCATGGATATAAATTAGCTAACGAATATGTCATATTATTATATGTTTATAGTATATATGCTGCATCTTATTATTAGGTATATCCATAATGTTTGTATTAATATATAGTTCAATACTACTAGACGTATGTATTAGGTATAGATTAACTAGAGCAAAGTTTAATTGGTAATTTTAAGTTTGAAATTTGTTTATGTAATTAGTTATTGTGATGAAAGTTTTCAAAGGCATTAATTTGGTATATATTTTGAATATATCCCATGGGCTAGATTAATCGGAGACATGCATGGGAGCCACGATGATGACACATCCTTATCCAAGTGTTACACATTGCATTATTATTAGCAACCACTAAAACGTGGCTTACAAGTATTTTGTCTAATCATATCTTCCTTTATCAATAAAGTCTTGAGGCAGTTGATAGTTGATACATACATTTTAGTGAGAGTTTTATTTTTTAGTTATCTACATATATAAACAAATATTATATTCACTTTTTCTTCCATCTCATTTTTATTTATTTGTTGTAAATCATTTATTGCATCTATTCAATTATTTTTCTCTTCTTTTTTCCTTGTATCTAAATTTGGGGTGTACGTCCAACTTTTTTGCATGTGAGATATACTCTTATTTCATATAATCATTTCATTTTCAGTAGTGATCACTTTTGAATCTGTAAATTGTTTTCTATTATTTATTATTCAAAATTTTAAGAAAATTTTACTTTTAATAACTTTATTCATTTTTGGTATATTAACTTAATTAATAGGATAGGGGAAGAGTATGAAGTATTTGGTTTTTTTTTTTCTTTCCTCTATTTCTCGTGTGTAATTTTGTAATGATAATTGTTTGAAAATAAAATATAAGATATAAAGTATGAAATAATTAAATTTTCATCCATTCTTTTGTCGGCTCATGATAAATTCAACGAACTTGGATAGTGGGATTCTCATAAAATAAATGATGAAGGAAAAATGGACGCAACAAAACTTAAAGCCAACTGTTTAAGACAACTATGTCTTTGACTAAAACTTCTATCTAAATCAAGTTGATCCTCAAAGCAAAGTTCTCACATACTATTCTACTCTCTAACATGCACTTCTACTAAGTCAATCTATTTTGAGTAAATGAAAACAATTTTTTTAAGATATGGTTATTAAGATACTGATTTCTCAATTATTGATGGTAGAAATGAATGTATGTTGGGAAAGATTAATTTCTTAAAAAGATTTCGGTACATTGGATTTTTATATCATATTAAGTACCTTTAAATTTTAATAACCTTAATTATATTTTTTTGTCATTTATTTTTTATATTTTTGCAAATTTTATCAGTGAATTTTTATATTTATACATTTTATCATTTCGTGAGTTGATTATTATATGTTGAAGTCGTTAGTTTGTTGTTATGTGATGAATGTGTAAAATTTTTAAAATTGAATAAAAAGTGTGTAATTTTAAAAATTAGATGGAAAAGTTGCAAAAATATAAAGATAGAATGGAAAAATCCAATTAAGCCATTTGAATACGATTTCAAGAAAATTATAAATGCGTAGAAGTTGTGACTTATCACATTCCTTGACATGTAACTTGCATATCGACCTGGTAAAATCTGGTCAAACTGATGATCATTCACATGGGATATTCAAAACACGACAAACTAATGATTATAACTCTGCAATTTTCGTTAATCGGACAGAATTAAAGTTCTACATTTTTATTAAAATTTATGATTGGATTGAATAAAAAAGTTAAAATAAAAGCATATTAATAATATTTTTTATAATGTTTTTCTTTAAGGATATTTATTAGTATTTCCTTAAAATTATAATATATTTTTTATTCTTTGTTGATGAATACAAACGATAAAAATATTTATAAATATATTTAATTAAGTATTTTAAATTATAATTTAAAATAATTTTATCTTTTAACATAATATTTTTAATTTTAACTTTTATCTCCCATAAAATAAACTTCACACTTAGCTTTATAAAATTAACTTATAAAATAAGAATTATCCCTTTATTTTTATATTTTATTAATATCAAGGTAGTTATTAGATTTCAATTACATACAATAAGGAAAGTTCAATGTAGAGATAATTTAAATCCTATCGAGCGTGCAAAAATTGTGTTGGTATGGAACTAAACCCTAAATACCAATCAATCTAACTATCCTCACATACATAGTTGACTTGAGAAAGGGTTTATGTTCCTTAATTAAGTTCTTAGGGCATTTTCAATGGAAGTAACTCATTTGAATTGTTTCATGCATTGAAAAATAAAAAAAGTGGTCTCTAATGTGCCATGTCAGTATTAAGCAACTCAAACACAAATTTACTCTAATGGTAAGAAACTTTAAGAAATTCAACTTTTAGAATTTTTTTTCTAATCATTTATGAACTAATTTTAAATTTTTATTAAAAAGGATAATTGCACTACAATGAAAGAAAATAAATTATGAGAAAAAATACACAATAAGTAGATATTAAAAATAAAATAAAGCAATAGTAAATACATAGACATTGTACGAAATTAATTTTCATTATTATTATTTCTGAAACCTTCCCAAATATGTTCAATAAGATTTGCTTGAAATTTGGTAAGGAATGGTTGTTTGAGGAAGCAACTCTTTCTTTTCTTCAAGCAACTTATGTTACCACGTCAGAGTCCTCCAATAGTAAGAAAGCGGAGCTTGAGTTGCTTCATGGGACAAGCAACTCCCATTGGAGTTGCTCTTAGCCACTTCAAAGAGTTTCCTAGCGGTAGTGATACTAAGGCTTCTATATTACACTGCTCATAAGAAAATGCTATAAAAGAAATTAGGTAAATGACTAAAAAGGATAAAATAAATTGTAAAAAAATGATAAAGGAAACAGTAGATAAACATCTAAATAGCTTGGTTGAATTGATTTGGCCGGAGACCAAAAATGCACCCTTTTTACTATTTATATGGCCAGAAAAACTAGTTGTTTTACTCGAGCAATAAACACTCACTTTCCTCTTTTTTATGAAAGTAGGTTTACATTTTGAACTTCCTACTAACTGCTAAGAATTGTGCGTGCCACCCATTTTGATTTGTTACACTTTCGATATATGCTTTCCGCTTGTATTTTACAGGGACTTATGTAACCAATTTGAGCCTAACTCATTGTTGCATCCACTATTGCAACCTTCAGTCTTCATAGAATAGCTAAATTAGTTATCCATCATCAATTTTACCTAATCTTATTGACTAACATTTTTGGTTCTAACAATTCTGAAGAGAATAATATTATATTTTATTGCATTTATAAAAAAAAAATTATATACACATCTTCATTCCTGGGGTTTCTCCTTGATTATATATGGGATATTTAAACTAAAATAGAATCACAATTATACAACAAAATCACAAAGATACAAATCCATTAATTGTGAATCCATATTATATTATAAGTTTGAATAAATTTCGGTAAGTGGAAATTGTGTTAGAGTTTAAATGTAACCTTTCTCAATTGAAAAATGCTAAAAACACGGTTTCTTCTTAAAGCAATAACCCAGAGCTAGCTTGGACTTGCATGGTTAATGAATTTAGATCAAGTCAACTGGTCTTACTATTTTGTCTTTATTTATTTTGCGATTTTTCTTAAAGTAAAGCGCGTTAAGAGCAGACAAGTTTGAAAATTGGAGCAAATCATTTCCTACTTTTTTTTTCTCTTACATCTAACTCTGTCTGCATGCATTATGCAGAAGCACCTTTGTCTCTATATATACCATGCATGCTCAATTCTTCTAAAACCAACTCACACACCCATTACTCAACACAAACACAAGTCATAGCTATAGATATGGCTTCCCTTAACCACTTGTTTGTTGTGGTATCTATCATTCTTTCTCTTCTATCCTTTTCTGGCAATGCACAACTATCTCCCACTTTTTATGCCACAACATGCCCCAACCTTCAAACCATAGTGCGTAGTGCAATGAGGCAAGCCATTGCTAAAGAAGCTCGCCTTGGTGCCTCCATTCTTCGCTTGTTCTTTCATGATTGCTTTGTCAATGTAAACCCTCCCACTTTGCATCATCTATGCATGCCTCACAATTTTTTTTCATACCATAATAACAATATGATTGAATACATTTTAAAAGTTTTTTTTAGAACTTCTCTATCAAAAATAAAAAGTATTTTTCAACATAGAAGTTCTTAAAAGCAATTTTGATAATTTTCACAAAGGGTTTTATTCTTAAGTTGAAATTGTAAGTTTTTTATGGTGTCCCACTAAGAAAATCCTAGTTTTAGTTTTGATTATTTGTTTGTTTAATTTGCAGGGATGTGATGGATCCATCTTATTGGACGACACTGCGACCTTCACGGGGGAGAAAAATGCAGCACCTAACAGAAACTCAGCGAGGGGATTCGAAGTTATTGATACCATTAAAACCAATGTTGAAGCTGCTTGCACTGCCACCGTGTCTTGTGCAGACATTCTAGCACTTGCTGCAAGAGATGGAGTAGTGCTGGTGAGCCAATTAATCTCCATTATTCATTTCACAAACTCTAATTTCATCTATACCAAAATGTTCAATACCCTGTTATAAATGTATATTTTGCATAATTTGTAGCTTAACGTGTGCGTGCATGTAATAATAAAAGGCATTTAAGTAGGGATCTAAGATGAAAAAAGAAGTGGAACGCGTTATTAGAGATTGAATTTGCACACTCATCCCATGATCAGATTCATGTGCCACAACTTAAAGTAATGTTATTTGAGGAAAATGAGCCTAATAAATTCTTTCCTTTTCTGGCAAAGTAATATTAGTGCCTAGTTAGGCCGAATAGAGAATGCAGATATTTTAGTAGGATATTTTAGAATATATAAACTTTTTTGATATATTGTAATATTCAGATTTATTTAAAAAATTGAACTTTTTTTAGAAATATTTTTTCATACACATATGTGGAGCTAGCTTTGTAGGCTACGAGTACGACCCCCAATTTTTTTTTCTTTAAAAATGTGTAAAAAAAAAAATTATGCATTATCTTTAAATAATTTAAAATTATGTATTTAAGTATTTTGTGCTTTTGAAGATATTTGAGTAAAGATATTTGGGTAAGATTCGGCTATGCATATCAAAATGGAATATTTCATCACATGCTTAGAAGACTTGTATGACAATTATGAATTATGTGATGAATGCAAGTTGAAGTGAGGCAAGTGTTGATGTTGGTTCCTTTATTTGCATTTCCTTGGGCATGCATGAGTCTATTTTCAAAGCATGTCCCCCACTTTCGGTTTCACTTTTCCACCCTAATCCATCATCATGCAACGTAGCGGGCCATCCAATAATATCATGCAAAACATACACATTAAACAAAACAAATTAAAAAAAAAAACTAGTTAATAATTAGAAACACTTTTTTGATGATGAATTTGCAGCTAGGTGGGCCCTCATGGACAGTTCCTCTGGGCAGAAGAGACGCAAGAAGCGCGAGCCAGAGTGGTGCCAACACCCAAATCCCTTCCCCCTTCTCCGACCTCTCCACTCTCATCTCCATGTTTAGGGCCAAGGGCCTGGGCCCACGCGATCTCACCGCCCTCTCGGGGGCCCACACCATAGGGCAGGCCCAGTGCCAGTTCTTCCGAAGCCGCATATACAACGACACCAACATCGACGCCACCTTCGCCGCCGCCAGGAGGGCCACCTGCCCCGCCACCGGCGCCGACGCCACCCTCGCCCCGCTCGACAGCCTCACCCCCACGCGCTTCGACAATGGGTACTACGCCGACCTGGTGAACCGGCGCGGGCTTCTCCACTCCGATCAAGTGCTCTTCAACGGTGGGTCCCAGGACGCGGTTGTGAGAAGCTATGGGGCGGGCAATGCTGCGTTTTTTAGAGACTTTGCTGCTTCGATGGTGAAGTTGGGTAATATCACCCCTCTCACTGGGACCAGTGGTGAGATTAGGAAGAATTGCAGGCTTCTCAACTCATCCTGATAATGTCTAATGCTGCTTTTCTGTTGCCTTTTTTCTGCAAGTGCTCATTGTGACGCCCATAAGAGACCCATCACTTCCAATAATTTAAATTAGTTTATATAAAATTAGAGATAAAAGCAATTATTAAAAAAGGTCTCATCTTTCTCTAATTATTTAAAATATTAAGTTGTGATTTATCAAATAAATAAATAAAAGTCAAATAGAAACTTTTTTTTTTCATAAAAATAAAAGAAATTATAAAGGTCTTTGTAACGAGGATTGAACCTAGATTATCATGGATCTTACTATCTTAATCTCTTCACATCTAACTATTAGGTTAACCTTGGTGATTGAAATTAATTTATTTAAACACCAACTTGTGATAAATTAATTTGAGTAAATTATTGAAAAAAATTTAAATCTTATATTAATTAAAAATATATAAATAAAGAGTAATTTTTACCTTATAAACTAATTTTATAAAATTAAATTAAGTTTGATTAAAATAAAGTACATGTATAGGTGCTACATTTCAAAAATTAAATATTTCTCTTTGCATAACAAATAAATCACGTCAAATAACTAAAAAATACAAAAGTCACGAGTCAGGAATTTCTATATTGAAATAGAAAACAACATGATTAAGTGTGTGTTTGGTTTAGATTTTTAACGTGATAAATCACGTTAAAATGGAAGCTATCAGTTATAACTTTTACGTTTTAAACGTGATTTTTGCTCTGAATCACGTTTTGGACGTGTAACTAAACATGCACTAACACTTGAACAAACACGTCATAACACTTATCTATTCTATCTCTTTCTTCCTATCCATCATATTATTGAACATATTCCTCTATTCTTTTTCTATTTCTTATTAGGAGTGGTCATTTATAAAAGTCTTTTTTTTACAATATTATCTAACTATAAACTATCACGCGTCAATGATAAAATTATTAGGTTTTATATTAATTGATGGATTGGTTGACCACGTAGAAATTTTCATTTGTCAACTCTTTGATGTTGTTTGCTTCAATATTTTGAACTACGCGGCGCAAATTTTGTATCGTTGAAGCTACAAGTCACAAGACTCGATCAAGTTGTTTATATATACACAAAAGTTAGGGTGAGCTTTGAATTCGTATACTTTGTTGACTTCTTATGATTTCAATTAAATGCTTTTTCACTTTGGTTGCCTTTAAAGGATATTCTGATTGCAGCCACTAAAAAGAAAAGAGAAAGCTTACACTGTTCAATTACTTTCACATCATCACGTCTAGATTATGATTCTAGCATCCAAAGCTAGCTACTAGCAGCACTAAAAGGTTTATTAATTTATTTATTTAATATGAAGATATAATTCTTTCATACTCAACTCCTATAAGATTAAAGTGATAATACTTCCAATCGTGACTCTAGTAATAATAACATGTCTTATTAATTTGTTGAATAAAAGCAAAAGTAGCTAGCAGGTTTCTGGAATTCTCAGCTTCTAAAAAATCTATATATGATTGCCAAGTGTTACATTTTGGGTTATGTAATGCGAAAGTAAATTTAATTGAAGGCTATGGTATGTCATGCCAATACATTAAAATTTAAAATAAAATGAGAAATTAAGCTATATATATTATCAACGAATTGTTCTACCCTATATGTTTCTTTGGCTAGAGAGTCGAACCTAGACCCCACTTTTGTCAAAGGGTCATTTTAATTTCTTTTCTTTATGGTTATTGGAAAAAAAAAAATTGTGTATCTCCATTCTGCTTCTTTGTCCATTTCTACTTTTCGTATACTTTTGTTAGTTTGGTTATTACTGCTGCTTTATTTGTTTAGCAGAAAGCAGAGGCATACCATGAAAATGGGAAAGACAGTGTCTGCCAAATTTTTTATTTTGTATTCATTTCAAATTTTTCTTTGTCGTGAGTGTTGTCATGACATGAGCAACTATTGACCCAAATACAGTTTTTTCTCTTCAGTTGAACCAATGGGCACTCCATGTCGCATGATTGTAATACTACGTTTCAATTAGTTGATGAATCATATCATTTTCTTTATTACGAATTTGCCCCTTAACTTCTGATTGTTTTAATTTTAGTTTATATATTATAGAAAAAATAGGTATGCAATGATATAAAACAATTTTATATTATCATCCTCCAGTCACAGTTACAGTTACATGTTATTAAGTATGATAATTCTTTTTATACAATAATATCTTATTTATCATACTAATAGTGATTTTTTATTAGTTGACATTATCAAATTTTTACATTAATGATACATATATATAATAGATAGTTGAGTTCTTTAAACACATCGATAAGAGTTCAAATTTTTTATTGAATGAATAAAAAATTAAAACTCACTTTCACACGCATGTTGTCATAGGAAGGCAAAACTTAGATATAGTCTTTAATTATGATTGATGTTCTCTCACAAAAATTAAAATTTTACACCTCACACTAAATCATTGAGATTGGTTCATTAGTGAATGATGTATTGTATAGTATGTATCAGATTCTTGATTTAAATTTAGGTGTAATCTTTAAGTATGATTGATGTTCTCCCATAAAAATTAAAAATTTATATTTATATTTAATGAATATATATTATTGAAGTTTACACCAATTACAAATAAATATTGTCAAGATAAAATTTCAATTTTAATATGAGAAAAACAAGATCATAACTAAAGAATGACAATTGAGTTTTCTCAAAAAGAAAAAAAAAGATACATACTTGTCTAAATCATTTGTCCACTTAGTGTTACAATGTAATAAAAAATTGACAAAATGGCCATGATTACATGATTACAATAATTAAAGGGTTTAACGATGATACACAATGATGTAAAATAATTTTACATAAACATTTAATGACAATTCATTATAAATGATACTCTCTATTGTTTATTATATGAAAAAATTTAATTTTATGCATATTATGAAAATTAGTTATTTATATTAAATTTGATTAATCGTATAATATTTTTCCAAATTATTTTTGTTATAAATGTAAAAAATAAAATGTTGCAACTAAAATATCATATTTGAGAGGGTATAATTAAATATTGAGTAATTAAAATTTGAGATACAAAATCACAAAACTGCAGTAATTACCGAATTAAAAGTGGTTAAAGCTAAACTTTAAATATATCAAGCTGTTCCTTTCATTTAATGCCATTTCCTTTTTTATTTCTTAATTAAGTTAACAATCCATAAACAAAGCCATTAATATATGTAGGACAACGCTTTCATTTTGAATACATTTTTTTCTTCGAGACGTGTTAATCAACTTTTAAAAAATATAAAAAATAAATAAAAATTCAAAGCTGTTGAAACTCAACCATATGGTATTTCAAAGGAAGTGAAAATGATAAGAATGTACCGTCAACTCTGACACCTTTTTTCCCCAAACATATTATTTTATTATTTAAAACTTATTAAAATTATAAAATTAATAAACAGACACATTAAATAAAAGAAGAACCCACAAAAAATTATAATTTTTAGTTAATAATAAAAGCTTAGTTAAAAATGAATATGTTTCTCTCCACAGAATTGTACATGAATGCTTTTTAGATTTTTAGTTAATATTTGAAGTATTAAATAAAAAATATTATACATCTTTTAACGTTATTAAATATTAAATATATTGATAATCAAAAGTCAAAATACTAATTAAGAACAATAAATATAAAAAATACTTTGGAAGCACCTTACGTTTGAAATTCTCTGAATGAACTAGAGTTTCTTTTCTTGTTACGTTTGTATTGTATTTACAAGCACGGTATCTATAACAGTTACGATGCATTGCATGCAACGCAAGTACGTAACATTATACGAACATCGAAGGAGCTTCGGTTACCCTGCACCTCACCACACCGGATCACAGGTCCATGTCAATGCCATCACGATCACCGCACGCACCATCTGACGGCTGTGATTCGCGCGTGTCCCCAATCTCCCTAAAGTCGCGTGAGTTCACTCTCTTTCTCTCTCTCCTTGAACAAAATGGAGAGAGCAAGAGAGAGAGAAAAGAAAAACGAAGAAAAGGAATAGAGAGAGAAACGGAGAAGAGTGTTTCTCACATCACATGGCCTCCATGCCCTTGGGGCACCACCACCACCACCAAACGGCGGCGGCGCCGTCTACGCAGTTGCTCGCGCAACCCGAAGTGGCTCGCCGGAGCTCCGATATGGAGACCGATAAGGTACTTCCGCTCATTGCACTCATCCAACCCTTCTCTCTCGCTTTGTTCAACTTTTTAGTTGGTTCCGACTTTCCCTAGCTCCGATCGCCTTCGATTCACCTCGGAAAGCTTCGGTGTAACCGGAGCTTCGAGCGATCTACGGGTTTTATGTGTTCGCCGGAGATTATTCTCCGGCAACGCCGCTGATCGGAGTGATTTTAATGTTTTCTCGGAGAGCGATGATTATTTTCCTTGACGAATAACAAAAATAGTAATAAGAAAGTTAGGTTTTACTATTTTGGTGTGTATTTTGGTTGATGCTTTTATGGTAGAGATCTTAATGCTGAAGAAAATTGAAGCTAGCGAGATTTTCTGTGCTTTTTTGGCGTTGGAGAAAAGGAAAGGAATCAATATAAGGAAGTGAAAATGTGGAATCCTGTGCTTCAATTTCTTTTTGTTTCGTTTAATTTAAAGATAGAGATTCTGAATAGGTGTAGTTAGCTGACCTGAGAAAACATTCTGAAATTTTCGCGCCTATAGTAATTAATAGGTTTTTGGTATATGTAACAATTATCTTTTAGAATATAGACCATTTATTTTTTAGGTCATGTTTCTTTCACTTATCTCTAATCTACTGTTTATTGTCTTTAGCTATGTTAATTCTGTATTATTATCTGATCTATTATTGGAGTATAGTTTTTGTTTTGATTTTTTTTGTGCGTGTTTGATTTCTCGTTCTTCCTTGTGGTGGATTGTTGTGCAAAAGTTCAAACTGTTCTAGTTTGCTTTGCTTCAGGGAATTAGTGTCCTTAGATTCTCTCTTTATAGTGTCTTAAGCTATATGAAAGCTTTATGCTTTCTTGTGAGCTGCGGTAACCTGATTTAACTTTAGCTGCTGCGTGTGCTCTTTGAGCCCTTTACCTTTATCTTTCTTCAACTTCACATTCTGATATTTGGCTGATTTCTTTTGGTATCCCTCAGGTGCTTATGTTCCATTTGCTGTGCAATTTTCTTCTCGTTTAACACTTGTTTTAACCAATGGACTATCTTGAGATACTACACTTTCTTTCTTATGTTTGTACCTTCTCAAATTAACTTCACCGTGTATGTGCAGTTCGTTAGTGGCTTTGCCACGGTATGCATATGATACATGATAGGCACATGGCGTTGCCTTGTTTTGTGAATATGTTCCTAAACCAAATTATTGATGACAATTTCTATAAAGCTAAATTTAGAAGTTACTTAAATGAATGAACAAGTTATGATTGATATTGTATCAATAAAAGTCTGACATTTAAATTCAAGTATTGTATTAGGAGCTTTGCTTTACAGCATTAAATATCTATTTCTTGTTATAACTTGCAGGATATGTCAGCTACTATCATTGAGGGGAATGATGCCGTCACTGGCCACATAATCTCCACCACAATTGGAGGCAAGAATGGGGAACCTAAACAGGTGCGGATGTGTTCTAACCCCTTTCCTTCTCAACTTTCAAGTTTTAGTGGAAAATTCATTTCATACCCTCTTGAATTGTGTGTTTTTGTATATTTGTATTATTGTATATAATGATCACGAGTATTGTTTAGACATCGATTCACTTTTTGATGGAAATATAACTGAACAACAGTTAGGGGCAGAGAATCAAAATTAATAAATTGCACATTATATAAGGCTTTCCAAAATTATAATACTGATTATCAATCAGAGGTTGGCTTATTTCCCCAGTGCCTACTGCCTACCTCATCTGATAATTTTTTATTCACCAACTATATTTTAGGTCTTACAAGATGTATACTTTTGAAGAATTTAATGATGATGGTCCTAAAATTTTATGCTTAAAATTGATGATTTTATCTGAGTTCACTATTAATTTATTCTTCATAACTTATTTGTTATGATTCCTTCTGTGATACCGCTTGCAGACCATCAGTTACATGGCAGAACGTGTTGTTGGCACAGGATCGTTTGGAGTTGTTTTCCAGGTATGGATAAACAATCTCCATGTTGACAACTATTCCTAATAAGTTTTCTCTTCTATTAAGTATCTGATTGTTTTCCACTGCTGGATGGTGTTCCTCTTTTACCTAATACACAGGCAAAATGCTTGGAGACTGGAGAGGCAGTGGCTATTAAAAAGGTCTTGCAAGATAGGCGGTACAAAAATCGTGAACTGCAGTTAATGCGCTTAATGGATCACCCAAATGTAATTTCCCTAAAGCACTGTTTCTTCTCTACAACAAGCAAAGACGAACTTTTTCTAAACTTGGTTATGGAATATGTCCCCGAGACTATGTACCGAGTTATAAAGCACTACAATACTATGAACCAGAGAATGCCTCTCATCTATGTGAAGCTGTATACATATCAAGTATGAACTCTTCTACTCTATATTTGCAATTTAGTTCATGTGTTGCTTTAAAACTTTGTAACAATTGATTTTGGATATGATGTTCAGATCTTTAGGGGATTAGCATATATCCATTCCACACTGGGAGTTTGCCATAGGGATGTGAAGCCTCAAAATCTTTTGGTATGTTATTCTTTCAATGTTTATCCTCTACAAATTGTGTTCATATATTCTAAACCTTTTGCATATATTACTACAGGTTCATCCTCTTACTCACCAAGTTAAGCTTTGTGATTTTGGGAGTGCCAAAGTTCTGGTATGTTGGTCTGCATGGTTCTTGTACATATCATTGCTTCATGCACATATGGCACCATAATAATGGAGGACTGCTAAAACATATTCTGCCTAGTGAATATTGCTATGCTAAAGATCTTATAAGATCTTTCCATAAATGCAATATTAATTTAACCTGTTTATGTGATGATTTTGTATCAGTAAATAGCAATTAGAATGATAATGATGCCAAGAATCTCGATTCTGACCCATTTTTCCTGTTATATGAAAAATAAATGCTAGAAAGGTTATTGATTGATGTAACATCTGAATTTTTTATTCAATTATCAATTTCATGAAGCTTCTCATGTTCACAACTTGCTAGGATATAATTATGACATTATTTTTCTTCAAAAACTTTATATCAGGTCAGGGGTGAAGCAAACATTTCATACATATGTTCACGTTACTATCGAGCTCCAGAACTAATATTTGGTGCAACAGAATACACAGCTTCTATTGATATCTGGTCGGTTGGTTGTGTTCTTGCAGAACTTCTTCTAGGACAGGTTAACTTTCTGGCAATCTATGCATTAATGTTGCTGATACTTAATATTTTTGGCCTTATTTCTGAGACCTGTTATATTGACTTACCATAGTTTCAAATGTTTGTTTAGCCATTATTTCCTGGAGAAAATCAGGTGGACCAACTTGTGGAGATTATTAAGGTGATTTCCCTTCTATATTGGGGTTTCTATGGATTGCTGAATATATCTACAGAGATCATTATTTAGGTGTCTTCTTGTAGGTTCTTGGTACTCCGACTCGAGAGGAAATCCGTTGCATGAACCCGAATTATACAGATTTTAGATTCCCTCAGATTAAAGCTCATCCTTGGCACAAGGTAAAGGCATCTCTCATCCATCCTCCATTTGATATTTCAACAATTGCAGTTGGGCTTTAAAATGTGGATTAGAAAGATGAAAAAATAGTTGTCAAAGTCAAATTCAATAGCTTGCTTTACAAGTTACAACTAGGTTTGGAGAGTGCTTTTCATTTTATATGTTTTGTAATTGATGAGCTTGATAGCATTGATTGATGTAACCTACTTCATCCAGTGGGATAAAGCTTGGTGTATTTATATTGGTGCTTTATGTTCCAGGTTTTCCACAAGCGAATGCCTCCTGAAGCAATTGACCTTGCATCAAGGCTTCTCCAATATTCACCTAGTCTCCGCTGCACTGCGGTAAGTATGATAAACCATGATACCTCCCTTCACTTCTCCCCTTTTAAAGGAAGGCAAAATAACATATATGATACCTCTATATGCCTTATGGTATGTTTTGGATTTAGTCAACTCAATTGGCATAATTTTCACTAATGGCTTTTATTATTTCAGCTGGAAGCATGTGCACATCCTTTCTTTGATGAGCTTCGTGAGCCCAATGCCCGCCTACCTAATGGCCGTCCACTGCCCCCCCTTTTCAACTTTAAACAGGAAGTATGTATCTAACTGGCACTTTTTTTTATTAAAAGTGACGTGTCAAGGCTGTTGCTTTGTTTACCGTTCATCATGTGTCTTTATGACTAATTACTATGCCATCTGTTCTGCATGATCCAAACACTTGGGAATCCAATTAGCAATTTCTCATATATTTAAATTGTGAACAGTATCTAACACCCAAAAAATTAATGATTCTCTAATGAAAACTTTGACTACAGTTAGCTGGAGTATCACCTGAACTGATCAATAGGCTCATCCCAGAGCATATTAGGCGGCAAACCGGTCTCAGTTTCCCTGTTTCTGCCGGTACATAGGTAAAGGGATAATGAAAATGAGTCAATCGATCTTGCAATCAATGTGAAACAACAGATGGGCTTGTTTGTGACCTATATAACTGGGGGTCCAAGCATAATCTGCAGTTTTCCCTCCCCCTTGTGAAGGTGTATACAAATGCTGGCTGCTCGGCATAAAATGGAAGTTGGTGATTCTGTCTAGTATTTCATTCTAGTTATAAAGCATACTTATCCCTATCCCTGCATCTGTATATTGTTTTGGTCAGATTTCAGAAAGCTAGGAGTATAAATGATAGCAATCACGTCTACATAGGTAGAGGGGCCCCACCTGAATTGAGGGGCCCCTATAATAGTTTGGCTTGCTTTTTATGTGATCATATTCATGATGTCGTTTCTAATGTGCTTATGACAATCTCTTGATTCAAAACCCAAAATTTCCTCATTATTTAATACTCTGGTACCTCTTTCTTTTTGTAAAGATTTCGTTTGACCCGATTTGAGTGTGCTTTAGGCCGTTTTCTGAAAAGAGTCACCAGATTGTGGACAAGAGGAAAGGATTCATCCAAAAGTTTATCACGGAGGAAAAAAAAATGAATTCTTTCTCAATGTTCGTGATAGGGTCATAGGGATGTGCACTGCCACTGGGTGACGTGCTTACTGTTAATCTGTTATTAGCAATATATGTTGAGATGCAGTTAATAGTGAGAAGGTATATGTTGAGATGAGGGTTAATATATACGTTGCTATATGTTTAATTATATTTCAAAATCTGAAAAAGAAAAAGAAAAAGGTGTTTCTGATTTGAACCATAGTCATAAATAATCAAAATTTAACATTGTTACCACTTAAACAATGTGTAACCTTTTAAAAATCTGACATGACTTTATTATTTCTTGACTATTCATAATAAGACCTAGTAGTCGACATTTATCTCTCTTTAGTATAAAAAATGCCCTTACTAAATATGCTCTCCATTTATATTTATCTATCTATGATTTGACCAAGCGATATCTGTATCAAGTTTTAACATCTTCATTTTGGCCCAAATTACAGAGATAGTGACGAAAGAAAAGTGGGAGGTAATATTTTGAAAAAAAAAGTATTAAAACACAAGGGAGTACAGTTAATTTACCTACAATAAATCAGTTACCATTAGATGCAATTCCTAACTTTATACCCATTATTTTTATGTTCTTTTAGTCTTATAAGTATGACTAAGTTTAGTTTTAGTCTTCTAAAAAAATTATTAGTTTTGATCAACATATATTTTTGAAAAATTTAAAATAGTTCTTATCACAATTTATCGGTAACATGAAATGCCACCATGTAAAATCATCTGGACTATTCTCAGGCAATGTTTAAAATGTACGTCACATTATTAGTGAGTAGCATTCTTTTTTTCATACAATAGGGACAATGAATTTTGAAGTTAGTATCTTGTGCAAGTTCAAGGTGATTTCTACCGTGGACTTTCTCATCTTTCAAACTCTTGTTTCTGATCAGGCATCACAACATGCGCGCAAAGGTCCCCAAACATCTTTAAAGACGTAGTTGTGTTTGCATGCAAGCTCGGTCCTAAGGGTTGAGAAAAGGGGCAACTCTCCTAGGCTCATCATTGATAGGGATTCAAAAACAAAAAATACAGTTATAATTTTTTAAACAAAAAATTTATGTTTAATGTTAGCTTTTGTGATACTTTTTACCTTGCATATAATAATAAGTATAGTAGTAGAATAATTTTACAAATTGAGTTCATGTATAGATAATCATATGAATAACAAAGTTTGAAAGCATAACAACTAAACTTATCACTATTCCAATAAGAACACTTAATGAAAAATAACTGAAAAATAAGTCTAACATCATATCTTAAGATATAACTAATAACAAAAAAGAATCAAATCTTAATTACGTTGCGATGTCATATCTTATTAGAATACACCTAATATAATGTTTAAGTTTCGTTACAATATCATAAGCATCATGATGAATCTTATCCATAACAATATACACACAAAACAGATACAAGAATGAGAAGTGAGAAAATATCTCACTCTAACTCATAATGTGAAATATAGTTAAATAGTCACACACACAACATCAAGATATATAACAAAATATAATAATAATAAGATATAACAATAACAATACATAACACTAGCAAGGTATATCATAACACCATCAATCGATGAGTCACATTATAGTTCATCAAACAATTACAAATTCATATATATGATACAATGGACACAAACTTCAATAAATTTTGTGTTTTTCAATAAATTTTAACTAATTAGAGAGAATATATTTTAAAAAGTGTGTTAGCATTTTTCTTTTTATTTTTTCTTCTCTTGTTCAATTTTTAATTAATTAACCACAAATTCTAAATTTTTAACGGAGTAAACATTTAGTCTTTTTTAAAACATTAAAGAAACTTTCATTATTTTTTAGTTGGATAACTTCATGGATTATTAATAGAACAAAAAAAACATATAAGAGATATATGCAAGTTCTTTTTTTCTTTTTTCACATACCACATACAATTACAAATATATTTTTCATTTAAGGTAATGTTATTTGAGTCTAATAGGATCATTATGAGCGACAAAGTCTTATCTTTGAATATTTAATGTAGTTGCATAACTAAAACTCAAACTCGAGATTATTATATAAGATAGAATATCTCACACTAGTTAATGTACACATTCAATGGTATATATCGTTTATTGTAACCACACTAAAAAGATATCTATTTCTTTTCTTTTTCGTTTTGTCATGATACATTTGCTATGTGGAATGTCTCTTATTGAGTTTGGTTTTAATATAACTCTCTTTTTAATGATTCTTAACCTTATTCTCATGACTACAATAAGAACAACTTAGATCTTAAATACGGGCATATAACTTGCCTGCATTATTTAACTAAAAGGTCAGGTTTAGTTTTTTAAAAGTGGAGTAAGTTCACCAAAACTTATTCTTGGAGTATGGGAATTTCTTCCTTCTCTTTATGTATACACACATACATATGTGTGTGTGTTTTGGAGATGTTTTCTAAGGAAAGTGTAGACGTGTGAAAACGTGAAAGAGATATACAAAGAGAAATGAAAAATCTATCATTGAAATTTAGGGGTTTTGAGAACAACAAAGGTTACTCTAGTGGAATCAACTCCTCCATGGACCATGGATGTAAGTCACATTAACTGAAACACGTAAATCTGTAGATAATTTCTACCATGGACTATCAACTCATGTGGTGCATCTATTGGGTATCAATACTAGCTTTCCATCATATGATTTGTCCTATTGGGTGTCGATAACAGTAGTTGATGCTTGATACCATTTTCAAAAAATCAAAGTTAATGAAGAAAAAATAAAGGACTAAAACTAAATTTAACTATATGAAAACTAAAAGTATATTTTTATTTGTTTTTAATTTTATAATTTATTCACTTTCAATAAATATATGATGACTAGGCTTGAGCATCGGGTGATTTTGGACGAGTTCGGGTGAAAAAAATGTCCAATTGACGCAAATTGATCATATAACAATATTTACATCAATTCTAATCGTATGATCTCCGAGTTTTGGCAGGTCTCAAATTAGTTAACCGCAAAATATACTCGTGGATACACATTAATTGGTGGCAGTAGGACCATACATTCAGACTTGCATGACAACATTATGCACCAATCTTATCATCTAAAATGTCGATGAGGAGCGATGAGGTTCAACAATGGTAGATACTAAAAAAGAAGAAAAACAAGAACAAAAAAGAAGATAGAATGAACTTGCACATCACCATATAATAAAAGTAATGTTTGCCTTTTCAATTTCCCATTTCTTGACCCCTCCCTACAAGTAACTCACATGGGAAAAGAAATAGTGTAGTGTGATGTACTCATTGCTCAATGCTTGCTGGAACAATTTTAAACTTTTATAATTATAGGAGAAGGCAAAAAAAGCCCTCTATATAGGAAAAAGTCTTTACTCGGTCGGGTGTATGTATGAACGGGATTTTTATTTCAACCCACACCCATCCAAACAAATTCAAATTAAATCGCATTTATAACCCAAAAAACAAAAGGAAATCACACTGCTTGAGAATTATTGATGGTAATATTATACTCAACTTCTATATTAAGTTGAGTTGAAAATGTTTGTGCACGTGTAAGGACGCATCTAATAAAATCAAAGCAAAAAAATTATATTCTTACCAAAATATTGATACAATACTTCTTACAAATAAGAGAAATAGTTAGAAAACAGTGAGTAATGCGGATAATGTGATAAGGAGTAAGACACAAAAATATTATTATTATTATTATTATTATTATATTTATATATATATATATAAATATAATTAATTACAAAAAGAAATCATTATGAACTAGCTTTAGAACTTGGAGACAACATCGTCAAATTAGTCTTACGGCCACTCACGGGTTTTACTGTTACAATTGTTTCAAAATCTTAAAGCATAGGTTCATAGTTTTCCAGAAAATTTACTGTACAACTAAAAAGATCATTCTAAAAATATAAATGAACGAGGTATACCAGATGCATAGTAACAGATATTAACTTAATATTAATAAATATTATCCTATATATATATATATGTATGTATGTATAGGGGATTGCTGACATACTCCCACCTATTTTTTAGTTGGAATATGTTAACAATCTATACCAAAATTCTAGGACAAGCAAATTATTCATTTTTTTTTATTTGGTTAATTTATATAAAGGATATATTATAATAATTTAATTTAATTTTAAAAGAAAATAAAACATTTCCTCTCTCTTATTAACTTCATTCTTCAACTCATTTCTCTCTTTTATGTGAGGAGGGATCCGTTTATTCCAGGAATAAGTTTACCTAGATTTACTCCTTTCAATAACTTATATTCTACATCAAATTTCAACGATCTAAATCCAACCATTGAATTTAAAGTTCTTAATGCATAGATCAAATCTATAAATTTTAAAAAAATTTGAAAATCATTAATTTGATATTTCATTTCATTAATTCAAATTGGCGAATAATCATAAAACATGTTACCCGTCAATTTTAATTAATGAAATAAAATATCAAATAATTTTTAAATTTTTTAAAAATTTACAAATTTGATTTATACATTAAGAACTTTAAATTCAACGGTTCGATCGTTGAGATTTGATATTTCACAATGTGTAACATTTAGTTGATAAATTTACTTAATTTTTTTGAGCGACCTAAATACTAATTTGAGTTTTAATCACTTAAAGAATACTCAAGAACATTGATCACAAGTCAATTTCCCCACGTTTAGATTAGAGAACACACTTTTATTCTCATTCAACTCTCTTTTAAAATTACATGGTGCAAATTTGCACGATCCAACTAGTCTATACGATGTCAACAAAGTATATCCACATTTTGATTAGAACAATTGCATACAAAAAGTTGTTATTCCAACACCATAGGCCAAAATATAGTCATGGCGTCAAAACAAATTCAAACACAAAATTAGCCGCGGTCATTAATCTCATTCGAGCTTATATTCCAGCTTCAACAATCGCAAAGGTTCACTAACAATAATAATTCACTTCAATCTACTACTCAAATTATTTTATTAAAAAAATGATGATATGCGGTGGGGCACATCAAAGTACTTAAAACGAGGTCTATAAAAATGGATACAATGCCATAAGGGTCTTCAATATGCAAGGTAAATCCCGAAGGGTGTGACTACCTAACTCCGAAACAAGTTGAAAATGTTTCGGAGCTTTATTGAGTTTATTTTGCTCCCCTGGACAAGACTACTTCTGAGGTGTTTGTGTCCAAGGACAAAAATTTGGTCACTTGAGTAATTGAATAATCTAGGATGATTTTGTAACCTCATGGATAGCGTCAGCAACATATCCGACGTTGCCCGTATTAAGACCAGCCATACTGCAATAATCACATATATGATGAGTAAGAAACAGTAAAGTCCCATCTTCATCTCTAGAATGTTAGGAAAATGGAAGTGGAAAGAAACTGATTATTGAGTGTATTACCTGATACGACCATTACGGGTCATGTAAATATGAAACTCGCTTGTCATACGATCAACCTGTTCCGGTGTCAATCCACTGTAGCAGAACATACCAATCTGCAAAAGTAACAAAAACATGTGAGTAAAATAGTCAACCAGCTTGTAGTTCAAATGTCACCAATACTTGGGAATGAAAATGATGTTGGAAGTTTAATCCTAAATTCTTCACTTGCTTCCACTCCAATGTAACGAGGAAAAAAGGATAAAAGAAAACTCAAGGCACGAAACTAAGCAAAGAAAAAGAAGACAGAGGCTGAAACATTTGTGCACTGAACAAGTTCAACCGGACCTGATTGGTTATGTGCTGCCATGACAAAGGAGACCCCCTCTTTTCCAAGTTCTCTCGTAGTGTGGTTCGCATTCCGATGATGCGGTCTGCCATAACCTGTAAAGATACTAACAATGTAAGTCCAATTTCAATCTATTACCACAACTTCTTGATGTTTGTAAATTTGTACTGATGATTTATTTAAATTAAATAATATTGTCCTTACTACAAAAGGATGGATTTTACTCATGATGTAGCATCATACTGAAATTGCATCCTTATGAAGGTTATGTTCAGTCAACGACAATCCAACAAAGTAACATATTATATGATATAGGATTTGTAAACTTCAACAAAACCTTGTCCAGTGCATTCAAAATTAGAATTACTATGTAGCTGTAGTTCTATCGCCCTATTCATTATTGGGAATCCAGGCCTGTTCCATATCAAGACCTCTATTCCTTAGGTCAGGAATAACGGCCTTGTTACTATCTTAATCAACTAATTGCAAGGTAAGACGAATGAAAACACGGCACTCTACCTTGACTTCTTTAAGCCATAACTTCTTCAACTCTGGATCACCAAGGACAGTAGAAACTATAAGCGCTCCATGGAGAGGTGGGTTACTGTACATGGGTCTAGCAATCAGCTGCAACTGACTTTTTACGGCCACAGCTTGTTTCTCATCTTCACAAAGCAAGCTGCAGAAACTCAAAATCATGAGCACATGTCTTTGCAGAATGTAATTCACATTTCACAGTCAAGTCAGAAGTTGTGTAAAGCTGCCTAAGGTTTCAAACTTAGGAATTTCCATTGTTCAAACATAGATTAGAAAGAATGTCCAATAAAAGTCGTTCAAAGTCTTGAAAAAATAATTCAAATTTCAAATAAATTGAGTAAGTGGAAATTTAAGGAGTTATTTTAGGAATTTGTAATTTTAAGGATATTATTTAAATTTACAGATTTTTATTTGTTTTGATATCTTTTAGGGATTTGTTTCCTATTTTTTTAATTAGGATGATTATATGATTCAAACTTTGTATTACAATTCTGCTCTAAATACAGAGAACTAAGAAATAAAATCTATACATATTCCATTTAAGATCTTTAGATGTGTGGATAATTTTATTGTGTGAGGAGTTTTTCCCATCACAAAGCATTTAAAATAATTGTTTTCAGTTCTTGCATTTTAATTGTTGTTATTTTAGTGTTGTTGAAAGACCAATATTGGGAGAAATGGTGTGTTATGCTACGCAAGTGTTCAAGTATTTATTTGTTGTTTACAATAAAATAGAGAGTAAACTCAGTTGACAAAAAAATAATCTCTAGCCTAATAAATTAACCATCAATAATCAGTGATTAATTATTCTAATCTAACTGTCTTAACAATTATATATTATAAAATATATTAAAAAATTCTAATATTCTAGCAGAAAATGTTCGTATCCTAATAAGTCTCCCGTTATTTCTGTTGCTTCATCTAGAGATAAATTGAAGCCATCTGCAGATACAGATGATTATAATAATCACTATTAGAATGTTGGAATTCAGAACTCCTGCTGTCCTGCACTATTATACCCTCAATACACAGACCTTATGATATAGGTATGAGGTATCAAAATCAACATTCATGCGGGTTATCTACATCCAATGTATTAGGAGAATCATCAAGGTCCAACATATGTCACTCCCCAACCACAAGAAATGCCACTGAAGAGCCTATACATAGCATTCTGCTCCAGAGTTAAAGAGTAAAATAGTCTACTTACCTCAGGCATCCTGCTCGCTGACCATACAGTCCCATATTTTTTGCATATGACTGAGCAAGTCCTATTAAATGACCATCGTCGAGAAAAATCCTGATGGCTTTTGCATCTCTCTCTGGATCACCACTTGCAAAACCTTGATATGCCATGTCAAAGAAAGGGAAATGACCCTTGGCCTGGAAACAGTCATTACAATTTCCAAGAAAAGAAGTCAAGAACTGAAACAAGAATAACAAAATCCCATGATTTTATATATTATTCCACAAGTTTTTACCTTTATCTGCGAAGAGATCTCTCTCCATTGTTCTTCTGTAGGATCTACTCCAGTAGGATTATGGGCACAAGCATGAAGCAAGAAGAAGGAACCATCTGGAGCATTCTGTATATGTAATAATTAAGTAAGAAGAGAATGGAGTATTAGCAAAGATTCATAATAGACCTACAAAGCAAGTCTAAGAAATGTTGCGAATGAGAGCAATATACCTTTATGTCATCCATCAGTCCTGCAAAATCCAATCCTCTAGACTCAGGATAATAGTAACGTAAAGTCTTCATAGGCACTCCAGCATCTCTCCAAATGTTATGGTGGCTGTAATTTCTCACATTAAAAATAAATATCCAGCCAACTGAAGGCTCATAAAGTTGAAAGGTATATTAAGAGGAAGATTTGTCATAAATACTTACTTGGCCCAGGTAGGCACTGGTATATAGATTTGGGTATTAGGATGAAATCTCTGTTGAAATGCAGCAAAAAGTCGACATGCACCAGTCCCAGATAAAGCCTGCACTGCAGCTATTCTTTTATCCTTGATGAACTCAGAGTTGTCTCCATAAGCCAACTTCAGTGATTCTTCTACCATTTTTATGCTTCCACCAATAGGAAGATACTCCCTGGCCAAACATTTGCGTCAGTGCAAAGTAATAGCTAAATGCAGTAAATTAGTACAAGCATGTGATAAGCTGAAATCGTATGAACTGACAGATAAGACCGTTGTTTTATTGCTAGTGTAATAAAGATATTGAAGAAGAAAAAAATAAAACTGTTTCTGGAGAATGTCACTAGGTGCTTAGCTCTGTTTTCTTTAGAAGCTTGTCCTGGAATGCAAAATCTGATGTAACATGTAGTTCTATGAACCCTGAGAATTCAAGTGTTATTTATTTATTGCATGAATTACTTTTTAAAAAAATGCTACCATCATCAACTGCCACTTTAACAATATATTCAGGTTATGTGGCACTTAATTTTTTACTTTCAGAATTATTTAGACAACAGATTAAGCCTTCATTCAAATATAAAGGTTTAGGGTATGTTTGGATAAAAACTTCTCTAAAAACAATTACAAAAAAAATAGGAAGGAAAATCTCAATAAGCTAAAATTAGTTTATGCATAAATTAAAAGTATGATTTTAAAGAAACTAAAAGGAAAGAACTTCTAGAAATTAATTCATGCATAAACTAATTTTAGTTTATGAAAAAAAAATTGTTTTATTTTTTCTTCTTATTTTTCTCTTTTAAAAGTATTTTTTGGAGAAATTTATCAAAATTGACTCTTAGTTAAGATGGCTTTAGATGCCAGCAAGACACAGGCCCAATTACTTTTTTATCATCAATTATATGTATCAGGAAAGAAGCATCTAAAAGGATAGAATTCTGTGGCATTTGAACTTTATCACTTTAAAATTTAGACACCATAAATTTAAAAATTTTCAACCACTCCTACATTCTACCTAACTAATTACACCAACATTGTATTTCTAATGTTGCTCATATTAAATTCGACCACTCACATCTACAGATAGCATCTTAATTATAGTCCAGTTTGGCACGTTCTAAAACTGAGGGTGAAAGATTCCAGATGGGGTTTCAAAAAGTTTCCAGCTTTCACACCATAAAAGCAGCAGTATTCCCTACATTATTTTCCCAAAAGACCTAAGAAACTAACTAAACATTGCAAGGAATCGTAATTCCGTATAAAGGGTAAAAAGTGAGTAGTTCTCAAAGGACACATCAAGAACAACTAGTAGCATCACATTCCCAAAACTGCGTTATACAGTCCATACACACCCAAAAAGAAAAATCATCTAGTGGGTGAACTTTACTTGAAGACCACAAATTGACACATTGAAGCAATTATAATTTGCATTCACACAAGTGTAGACAATCGTTAATAAGAAATGAATAGATAATATTTTTTAATTAAAAATCACGGTAAAAACATATTAAAAATCTAATCTAACAAAGCATATATTAATAATACCTTCTCAAAAAGATTTTTTTTTTTAATAGAAAAAGATCACAAAAACAACGATAAAGCTCAAACTTAAAATCTTCTACATATTACTCCAACTTCACCATCATTAGATCGATTCTCTTGATTCTTAACCAGTATTTGAAAACACTTATTAACATTCTCTTTAAATAAAATAAGATAACGCTAAGTGAGTGCCTTGTGAACATTTAATTAAATAATAAAATATTTTTCTCCTTAGGTACCTGTTTTTGGTACATACATTTTTATTTTCTATGTGTAATTCAATAATACAAGAGTTTAATTTTCCTATATTTATAAACTAATTAATTTATATAGTAAACTAACTAAAAATCATCTTACATACAAATTTGAAATAATGATTACAAAATTTAATAATTTTATTATGCATGATAATCTATTATTAGATAATTGACAATAGTGTAAACCGTAAAGTGTATTCTAGTCAAGTTCATTAGAAAAAAATATTTAATGAAAAATAATGCTTAACGCAAACCTAAGAACAAATTAAAAGTATATGTTGAGAGTTTTTTTTTATTAGAAATAAAAAACATGTTTAAATATAAGCTAGAAACACTTCTCAAAGTTTTTTTTATTGGGAATTGGAAATAAAAAAATATTTAATAGTAGATAAACTCTCAAAATTAAATCTAAACTTGTATTCAACTAGATTTAAAAGAGTATTTTTTAGGAAAAAAAAAATTCAAAAATTTTTATATCTGTATTCAAAGAGGCTAAATAACAATAGCAGAGATATATATATTTCACTAACATGAAGTCGTTTCCAGCAATTCTCCTCTCTGCTTCTCTAACACATTCCAAAACCACAGGCTTTCCATTGTCATCGCGATACGCACCCTTCGTACATGAAAAATTGAAAAATTAAGTCAATAAATAAATTTCACAAAAACGTGAATCTGAATTTGAACATGCACTAAATATGTTTTCAAAAATTACATTCAAGACTACTTTCCGTTGCCTACAAAATGCGCGAATAGTAATTCTGAAAACAAAACTAATCCAACAAAAAGAGATAACAGTAAATTGGTAATCGCTCTGTGACGAATATAACAGTGCTGCTTATGTGATCTGATCGGATTGGATTCGCTCACTTCAATAGATTCAGTTTTGCGAGAAGAGAAAAGAGCGCGAAAATTGATGGAAAAGGAGAGAGAACTGACCACTCCGACGTTGACCTTGTTTGGACTCTGATCGGCGAGGAAAGCTTCGGTGACTCCGAGGATCGGGTCCTTGGGAGCGGGCTCGATGCTCCGGAACCAGGAGGAGATGGACCTAACTCCGGCGACGGTGCTCCGGCGGAGAATTGGAGCGGTGAGCGAGTTAGGAATCGGCATGAGTGAGTGAGGCGGAAACAGGGGAGACAGAGGAAACGGTGAGTGTCATGTCTTACCGTTGAATGTTTATATATATTCATATATTCAATGCTAATGCCAGTGGGTCCCTCTCACCTATTGCTCTACCATTTATACATTGTCAAATCAATTTCCAAAATATTAAATAAGTATTTAGTTTTAATTATTTATTATTATTTTATCTCTAAACATATTATTTTAATTATACATTTCTACTACTCTTATAATTATAAGTAATATAAGATAAATTATTAAAATTTAAAAAAGTAATTAATATGATTATTATTAATTATTTTTACTATTAATTCAAATGTATAAAAAATATAATTAATAATAATGAAAAGATATAAAAGAAATTTAATCCTATTTAAAATGTATTATTGTTTAAAATTTATAAAATTCACATTTCTTTTAATTTTATTATGAATCTCTATCTTGATCTTATATTTTTAATAAATTTTAGCATGCATGTTATTAAAAGGAGTTAAATAAACTTTTAACCCCTCAAATTTGTAAGAATTTAATTTTTAGTTCTTGTTAAATTTTTTACCAAATTTTAAATTTTTATTATTTTTTTTCATATAAATTAGTTTTTAGGATGAAATTTTTTCTATTAAGTGATGATGTATACTAATAAGTCATGAATAATTATATTATTGTGACCGCATAATAGATACTAAATATATGATACATATTATATGATTTGATATCTAGGTGAACATTAATAATCTTATCAATTATTAATATATATTATTATTTAATAGAAAAAACTTAATCACAATAATTATTTTATGTGACAAAAATTAATGAAAAATTAAAAATTAAAAATAAATAAATTAATAACAACTAGAAATCAACTTCTTAAAATATTGAAATACTATGAACTTATTTAACCCTACAAAATGTATTGCTAATCTTTTTTAACAACATGCCAATAGTCTAAAAAAAACAATATTCATTCATAATGATGGGAAGAGAATGCATATAATTTTAAATTTAAATATTAGTGTTGTCATTGTAATTCTAGATAAAAAAAATCTCAAATTTAATATTATATTAAATATTTAAACAATAAAATTTTGTCTTCTCCTATAGAAGATGCATGCGGTTCTGTTGATAAATAAAAAATATTATTAATATAAAGTTTAAATTTATTATTATAAAAGTAACATATTTATTATTATAACAATTTATAATTAAAAAATATATATCCTTTATATTATCATTATATAATATTATTTTTATAATAATTGTTAGAACTATTATAGCAATATACTTTTCCTTTAAGTCAACATAGTTGTATATCTAAAATTTAAACTCAAGCTGGAAATCAGTGATTCAGACAAAAATAAACCTTAAAATCTAAACACTAAATAAATTTATACAAATTGAGTTAGGTGCTTGTCCATTGTCCAATTATTATACTTCGCTTAAAAATTATAACTATTACAAAAATAGAAAAGATTAAATGTATTTTTAGTCAACTAAATTGAAAGATAACTTATTTATAGTTTCTAAATTTTAAAATTATTTTTTTTAAATTTTTATAATTTTTAAAAATATTATTTTAATCTCTTAAGTCACTAATAACATATTTAAAGATGATAAATTGAGACAATTATATAATATCAGTTAAATTTAATGTGATATTTTTACTAACAAAGATACTGATAGGTATATTTTATAAGATGATTATTTAAAATAAATATGATTAAAGATATCTTAATAAATATAATATATATCTTATATAAAATTTTTAAAACATTAAATATATTTAATTATTTTTTAATTAGTGTGAAATTAACTTTAAATTTATACAGAGGGAGTAAATTTTTTTTATTGATGTACCGTATATGTCTCGTTTTTTACACGGAATTATACTATTATATAAGTCTGATCAAACAAAACTATTATTATAATTTAGTACTTGTATTTTTTATGATTATAATTTGACCCATGGTTGAAGCCAATCGTTTTCACTGTGATTTTATTGCATCAAGATTCTAGCAAATGATGAAGTAATTGCAACGTTATACTGATTTAAGAGTGCGTTTACGTCAACACAGTACAGACGCATTATTTTATATTATATCGTTTTCAATGTTCCATTATAATTCATCCATCTAATTTTTTATATACTTCAGTTAGAACTGTCGCATGTATTAGACGTGACATAAATTGATTTCTGAAAAGCTTAAATTAACATTTTATTTCTTATAAAATATTAATTTAATGTTCCTATATCTGATCGCGAAGGTTAATTTTTCAAATTCAAAATTAAAATTCTTCTCATTATGTTTCTTTATACAAAAACTATTAAATAGAATTAAAATTTAAATTTTAAAGTATTTTTTTAATATAATCGTATTAATCAGTTATTTATATATAATTGGTTAATGAAGATTAAGATAATACTTATAATATTTTAAATTTAAATATTTATTGATAAAAAATAATAATATTTTAAGTTTATACTTATAATATATATAATACTTTTTATTGGTGTATCAAAATTCACAAGAGTGTAGTAGCTCTTTAAAAAACTCGTAGATTAAGATACATACAAATTAGATAATAAAAGGGTCAAAATTAAATCAATCTCTACAAATTATTCATTAAAATGTAATATTATTTTTGCATTGTATTAGGCTGAGGCCCATTTGACCCAATCACATGTGCATGAACCCATGTCTCTTCCTTGTTTGACAACTATATTTTTATCCATACTATGTCTTTTTTTTCTTTTTTTTTATGTGCATATTCTGTTTATCATTTTATCTTTTAACTTTCAAAAAATTATCTTTTTCATACTTTTTTATTTTTTTTATTTTTTATTTTATAATTTTTTTAAAATATCTCACACTCTTTAAATAAGTATTTAAAAACATTCACATTTTCTAATTGATGATTACTTATATATATTTAACATCAATTATTTATTTTTATTTTTATTTTTTTTTACATAAAATACACAGATAAATAAAGTTATTTTTTTTTACTTTAGTATCTATAATCTATAACCTAAAATATATATAAAGACAATACTTTGGCTAGGTGTACACAATTTATTGGATAATTTTGTCCTTATAACAATTTTCAAACTACTTTCTCACATTATGTTTCTTAATTTCATAGTATTTTTTTTTAAGTAATAGAAGTATGTAGTGTCTCTCTTCCCTAGTTAATATAAAGAAGTTTGGACACAAAAATCTTTGATAAATTAGCTTTTTTTTGTTTGCGTATGATTACTTTTTTTCTTTCAATTTACTCATTCTTTTCCGTTCAAAATAAAGATAATTTGATAATTAAATTATTTACATTTTTTTTTTCTTTTCAAGTAAGTCAAATGAAATTTTGCAATCTACTTCAAAGTAATTAAGCAAAGTTCATAACAGTTTATATTTCCATCCAAGTTGATAGTCCAGGAAAGTAATTATAACTAATTAACATGGAATTTGTATATTCACAAATATTTTGTTAATTTATATTAATTTATCAAGTGTGATTACGTTGAGAACTTATTTGTTTGGACACATTTTTTATTTTTGCATAAAGTAAGGCTAGTAAGACATTTCAAAAATAATGAACATGGACAACTAAATTTGTACTAGTAGCCATGAAAAATGATGATTCCAATAGATAAAAATAAATTTCCTTTAAATTTAAAGATTAAAAATATATTTAAACGTTATTTATTTAAGTTGAGTGTGTTGCATGAAAAGCATTTGACGGTGCTTCCTGGTCTCTAGAAATATTGCCTTTGCTTTTAGCTTACTCTATGTCCGGATCTGAATAATTATTATCGACACTATATTACTATATAATTTTTCATATTATAATCAATTATTATATGATTAAAAGTTTATTGTGATACTAATTACTTTAAAAATTATGCCCAGATCTAGAGTAATTTTTAATTAATGGTATACAATATACATATAATATTTTATGTATTATTTTTGTGTTTAATTTTTTTATCATATTATTTACTATAATTAACAATTTTTCTCTCTCAATTAAAAAATTATTGTACAATAAATTAGACAGGTTGGACTACAAAAAAAGTTAGATTCAAAGTCATTTTGGTCGAACCAAATTTTTTACTAATTCGAAGTGGCTTGACTTGTTAGGGATTGGATAGCTTATGACTAAATTTATTTTATAAATTTTTAATTATTATGATAATAAATGATAAATTTAATCTTATATATATTATTAATGTCCATTTAAAAATCAACATTTTATACTTATTGAGTTTTATTTTTAATTTTTAGTATTTATGTATTGTTACAATTAATATATTTTATTTTACTTCTATTATTATGTATTATATTTTGCTATTTTATAATTAAATAAAAATATATACTTTTATTTTAATTTATAGTGATTAAAGAAATGTTTTATTATCTTATTATATAAAAATCAACTTATTTTAATAATTTTTATTTGTTTAATTTAAAATTGATTGGTTCATGGATTGACTTGTCTGATACGAGATCCATTATGGATTAGACTAGATTAAAATTTTTTTAACCTATTTAAACATACTTAAATGAGTTTGGGTGGTCTAAATTGACAAGTCTAAGTACAATCATGTTAGATAATTAAAAAACAATTGAACAAATTATGAAAATATTTTTTTTCTTCTTCTGTCAGCAGAGCATAGAAAGAAGGGAGAAAAAGAACATGAAAAAAAGAATTGAAAAAAATTAATTCGAGCAACTTCTGATTGGGATTGTAACAGGTGAACGACAAGAATTGCAAGCAAACAAATTGTAGAAAGTAAGAAGAGGGAGGAGAGGAAATTAAGGACCACTTGATTCAAGTTAAACCATGCTCAATGTCACTTTCAACTTGTTCATCTTCTTCACGCTCACGCATGCCTTCCAAATCATAAAAAGAGAAACATGCATGCTATTGGTTGAGCACCACCTTACCACTTTAAAACATACCATAATGGCATAATTTCACACCCCTTTTCTTTTCTTTATATTTTCTCATCACATTACATGCATGTCACGTTTATCACTATGTATTTTCTTTCCTTCCGAGACGTGGAGACACTACCAAAGGGTGGGAAGAAACTTTTTTGATCAACTAATTGCTGCTCCATCATCAAAGTGTCATTTCTTGTAAAAATTTAAGTCTGTGGACACACGAGAATGGACCACATTTTCTGAAAGTGGTGCCTTCTAATTCGGACTTCCAAAATGGTTCATTCTCGTGTGCTCAAAGACTTCAAATTTTGCAAGAAATGGCACGTCGATCATGGAGCAGCAATGAAGGTCAATTAGTTTATCAAAATAAGGTTTTCTTAACACCCTTTGGTAGTGTCTCTACGTCTCAGAAGGAAAGATAAATATACTAATAAACGTGACATGCATGTAATTGGATGAGAAAAAAAGTGTCTATATATATATATATATAAACGGAAGCGGGTGTAAAAATTATGGTATAAAAAATCATGTTTTTATGTGGTAAGGTGGTGCTCAACCAATATACCATACATGCTTCTCTTTTTATGATTAGGAAGCACAATTAAAACAATTAATTTTAGTTATTAATAAAAAAAGTTAACAATGGAAATATTTTTAGTAGAAAAAGTTAATAATTTTAGTTAAAAATATTTAACAATTATATATTTAAGATTTGAACTTAAAATAATTAGCTAGCTAAATTAAAATAAATTCATACTATTTGATTCTCGCATTCAACGATATCGATAGATATAGATATTTTATTACATCTATAATTTCTTAAACATATACATGTAACAACAACTTTGAAATTATTTATTTTTCCTTGTTCAACTAGAAGAACGGGATCCATTGAACATATATTTCCATGAAATACAGTTTGGGTTTAGCAACATTAGGTAGCTGCCAGCGACATTTAAGCTGTAGAAAACCCTTTGGAAGAATCTTCCTAATCGATATTCCAAGGAATACAAAATTTGTTGTAGTTTTGTACATAGCACAATAACTACGCAGCATAATGTTAAAATTAATTTTTTCAACCTTTTCAATGATATCAAGCCAACAAAATCCTTGTCTATGTTTTTTCAAATAACACAAATTTAGTTAACAACTCGCTAAATGAAACCCTTACTTCATAATTAATTTATTCCAAACCTTGTAAATAGGAAAAACATAAACATAAAAAGAACTACACCACCTCCGGTGAATCTAACATATCCAGCAAATTAATCAGAACCCAATATCCCCGAAAGCCTAATGAAAATCTCATACATCAATATAGCTTCATCATCATTACTCAATATAGCTAAATTAAAATTTGATACATCAATATGCTTAATTTACTACTATCGCCTAAAGTCCAAAGCTATACGCCAGTGTATTGTACACTTATCTGACTATCATTTTGTTTTAGGAACATTTAATACCCTCTTGTGCACTTCTCTTGAATCGTTTTTCCAAAATAAAAAATCTAGTTTTCCCTTATCCTATCAATTGTATAAATATTAGGCAAAATTGTCAATGCCAATCAAGAGCTGTCAGTCTTTCCTTTGTTACACAGGATATAAAAAAACCAAATTAGCATGTTTATCTGCTACTCCACAACTAAAATAATAAAATTAGCAATGACTGCAACAGAAATAATGACGGGATTCTCCCAAAAATATATGTAATATATAATAGAAGAAAAACCAAAAAAGTAAAAAGTAAAAAAGTAAAACGTAAAAAGTAAAAAGTAAAAATAAAAAATAAAAAATAAAAAATAAAAACATACTCTGCAAACGACCCCAAATATCATCACCACGAATATTACATTCCAAATAAAAAAATGATCCATCCAACATCTAAATGAGAGAAACCTCAGGTCACACTTGCCTCCGAGAGGAATCTCCAGTTTCTTCTATGTAGGGTGAAGAATCTGATTCTTCGGCCAAAGATTCTAGCATGCTTGTCACCTCAGTGGTATCATCCAGATAATACTTTGCTTTGCTTGGTTTTTGTCCAACCGTGCAAGCAAATACAGAAGCATTGGTGGCAAGAATATTCCTTGAGATGGCACTACTAACTATTTCAAACATGTCCTCATCTGATCTGTCATCACCAACACACAGCACAAAGTCAGCCTGTTTGCCTTTTGCAACCATTGACGAAAATATCCTTTCTGCAACCAACCCTTTGCTCACTTCCTGCAAAAAAAAACAAACAGACAATTATATAGCATATCAAATCAATTATAAAGTTCATACCATGATCAAGTAACAACTAACAACCACCAGCTGCTATGCTGGCAGTACGAATTCAATATTCGAGTTGAAAATTTTAACCTCTAAAAACCCTTTAAAAAGCATCATTTGCATCCAAAAATACAGGGAGATTTGTCAAACCAGAACATCAGAAGAATGTAAGAAAGTATCTGAGTCTAGGATGAAATATATTCCATTTTTCTTTGGTCTGCTGGATGGAAAGTTCTCTTATTATATGCTTGTAGTAGAACCAAATAAAATTGAAAAAACATAATATTCTTAATAAGTTCCAAAAAGTTCCACCCTACATATAGTTTGACATCAATTTGGTTCCAATAAATCTAAATACCCTTTAACACTTTTTTTAAAAAAAATTAATGGCAAAGTATTAATGAGCCCTCAGCAGCTCACACAAATCATATTTATGAAGAAATAATCGGAATAGGGTTTAATAGTCAACTGTATGATATCTATAGCTTTATATTTGCTACCACAAAAATGTGAGAGCAGAAGGAACAAATATAATGCACCAAATAATGAAAAATGTATATAACTAAATCTTACTACATATGCTGCATTTTAGAATATGACATAATTTTAGAATGACATAACATAGAAACCCAAACTCGGGAGAGCACTTTAGAAAGGAGATTTTCACATTAATCAATAGTAAAATAAAAAGTCCCATTTTTCTTTTTGGATGGGTCATAAAGACAAATCATATATACCTGGGGTTTCACTTCAACAATAAACTGGCCACTCTTCACAGCAACAGGCTCATTGGCCATAACACTTTCTAGATGATCTAACATTTCCTTAGCTTGAGCAGATCCAAAACCAAGGTCTGCATCACGGTATTGCCAGACCAAAGCACTTTCTTTTCTTTCAATTGAGGAACCATCAGTTGCCTCTGTATATAGTTTCATTACAGGTTCGGCAATCTGCATCCATCCAAAGTCGGAGGACTTGCCACAAATTTCCCAATCTCCATTATGGGACCATCTGAAAATAAAAGAAACAAGAAATTTTTTTTACAAAAATTGCCATGTTATCAAATCAGAGAATACAGGACAGAAGTTAAGGACTAAAGATCAAGAGAGAAGATTTGAGAAACTACATGTTAGAGAGTGCAAAAGTAGCTTCTAGATTTGATTAATCATCACATCCATAAAGGAAGTAGTGAAAAACATCTTAAGAAATAAAATATCATTTAATAGGAATTTCCTCCGGGAATGACTATCAAAAGCCAATGCCAATGTTCTCAACAGTGGTTTAAAATATACAGTAGCATGACTCACTAACAACATTTGCAAAACCAGAAATAAATGCCTCATTATTATATCATATTGGAAAATTGGATACTATTAAATTATACTTCAAAATCACTTTGATCCTCACCTAATGGGCCTTGGTCAAACTGAGAATAAAAGGAAATTACTGCAATCTGATTTATTTGGATAAAAAGAAATGGTAGTTTCCTACTCAATTGCATTCATCATATGATGAAAGTGCCTAAGATATGTTTCATATGACACAAACAATAAGCAACCTTTGGACAACTAATATGAAGCAAAACAGAAAAAAGAGATGACATGTCAGAGAGAGAGAGATCAAACCTCAAGAAGTACCCATGTTCTGCAGCAATTCCAAGTTTTTGGCATGAAGAAAACCAGTCACTTAAGCTATTCCTTCCCCGTCCACTAACAATGAAAACAATATTTTTGGGGTCTGCACTAAGTGATTCCAAAATAGACAATACCTCCTTGCTTGGACTCTTATTAATGGAGTTCTGTGGCATCACAGTACCATCATAGTCCAACAAAATGGCCCTACTCCTTGATCTCTTGTAAGCTGAAACCATGGCATCAATTGAAAGCTTTTTAAAATTAGGGTCAAGTGCCACAACTCTAAATCCAAAGCTAAGACCTATTCCCCAACATCTTTTCCTTAGAAGGTCTGTGCAAGCCCGCTCCATGTCTTGCAAGAAACTACGTGACCAGTAAGCCACGTCATGAGTGCTGACATATCGGTAATGCTTCTCATGCCGCAACAGTTTCTCTCCATCACTCATTGAGATGGCCTCATTCATGGCCTCAGCAGTTGCTTCGACATTCCATGGATTGACTCGGATTGCCCCACTAAGTGATGGAGAACACCCAATAAATTCTGATATTACTAGCATACTCTTCTTTGGGTCACTGACATTGGAACATGATTCAGAACCAGATATTCCCTGTCTACATGCAATATATTCATAAGGAGTTAGGTTCATTCCATCCCTTACAGCTGTGACGATAACACACTCAGCAATGCTGTAATAGGCAACTTTTTCAGCAATAGGAACTGCTCTATCAACAAAAACAATAGGTTCGTAACCAGGTCGCCCAAACATTCTGTTAATCCTGTCGCAGCTTTCTTGTATTTCAGCATGTATCTCCTCCAGATGAATCCCTTTACCTCTAGCAGGATTAACTATCTGGACCAGAACAGCTCTTCCTTGCCATTTGGGATGTTGTCTGAGCATCTGCTCCATAGCCAAAATCTTCAAATTTATGCCTTTAAAAATGTCCATATCATCAACACCAAGCAAGACGGTTTTCCCTTCAAATTGCTGTTTGAGCTCCCTTACCTTACACTCCTCATCTGCCATTCTCATAACTGATTCAATCCGACCCATGTGAATTCCAACAGGCATAATCTTAATACTGATTGTTCTTCCATAATACTCCAATCCTAAATAACCCCTCTTTGACTGATACTCCAGACCCAACATACGACTGCAGCAGGAAAGGAAATGACGAGCATAGTCAAAGGTATGGAATCCGATGATATCAGAGTTAAGTAAAGCTTTCAGTATCTCTTCCCTGACTGGAAGAGTCCTGTATATCTCCGATGATGGAAAGGGACTATGCAGGAAAAATCCCATTTTAACCCTGTTAAAACGCCTTCTTATAAAAGTTGGCAGCACCATCAAATGATAATCATGAATCCAAATGTAATCATCCTCTGGGTTTATTATTTCAACTACCTTTTGAAAAAATAGTTTGTTTGCTAGCACATAAGCTTCCCACAAAGTGCGATCAAATCGATGGCTTTTATCCGTCGAAAATGGTAACATGTAATGAAAAAGTGGCCATAATTGTCTCTTACAGAAGCCATCATAAAATTTTGCCAAAACGTCAGCAGGTAGAAATGTCGGGACACACTTGAATTTATCCAATAAATACTGCGACACATCATCCTGTTCCGCCGGATCAATGTCAACACGCAAAGATCCAACATAAAGAACTTCCATGTCATCCGGAAGTCCATCCTTTAGCTGTAAGAGCAACGAATCCTCGTTCCAACTGAAACTCCACCCTTTGTTGTCCTCTTTTCGCTTTGCCTTTAACGGTAACTGGTTTGCCACAATGATCATTCTATCTGTAGTAACTGTTGACGGATTATCAGAGGAAACACTAACTGCCTGATCATCTACCTCAGTGAGAAACCCGGGGACACTCATAACCCTCGGCAACCGCCTCCGTTCCCTAGTCTCCCTCCCCATTGCCGGGAAATTCCCAGAGGCCAAGTCTAAAAGATTGGTATACGACCTGGACATCATCTTTGCGGCTTCCTAACAATACACAATCCCACAAAACTATTTCACTCTGCAAAATTGACAAAAGGAACAGCAAACACAAACCCATCAATCACTGAAGAGGCAAAAACAACCTAACTCAAAACCCACACACATTCTCAAACAACAACAACACGTGAGAACTAGATTCATTAAGTGATAACCCACCACACTGTATAACGGTACATACTTCCCTGGTGGAAAATAGTCATCACTATACCAAAATGCAGACACATCACACACACGCACATGGTAATTGGGCAAGACATATTCCAATCTTAGATACTATGCAAAAGCCCCAAATTCTTGACCCCCCACATAGGTTACATCACATTGAGCATAGGAACAAACACCCTCTACAAGGTTTTCAAAAGAAACACTATTACCCCAACAAAACCCGAGCGACTTCCCGTCACAACAGGATCGATGTAAATAAAAACCCGATTAAAAAACAAACACAGAAAAACAAAAAAAAGAGACCTTTCTTATTCACCAAAACAGAAAAGGGGCACAACACGGAGAAATTGAGAAAAGGGGGAATTGAAAACAGACCTTGTTCGATTGAAGCAATGACAAGAGATTCCTTATTGGTAACAGTAGCAAGGTTGGAGCTGAAAATGAATGGGAAAATTTGGAAAAACAAGCCAAAAAAGGAAAAACTAGGGTTTCCTTATTTACAAGATCCCCCCCTCTTCGTTCTTTCTTCTTCTTCTTCTTCCAAAATGAATTACGAATTGGGAAAGCGTTGTAGTGAAATATAAAAACGCAGATTCACAGAATTAATATAATATGTCGCATACCGATTATTAATTATTAATTATTAATTATTAATTAATTAATTCATATTCATACGAATTGAGTTTGAGGCGAACGAAAAACAATAATCAAATATTTCCGATTTAAAAGAGAGAGAAAAAAAAAATTCATTTGTCTCTCTCTCTTTTAATTTTTTTAAGCACAAGTTAATCGTGGCCTCTTATCTACAGTGGCGTACGGTGGCGGCAGAGGGGTGAGGGAGTTGGCGTGACGGGCCAATGAGAGGTGGATTTGGCACGTGCGAGGGAAAGGTGGAGGAATGGGAGTGACGGTGAGGGTGAGGTTAGTGAGAAAATGGATAAGGTTTTGGCGAGGCGAGTGAGGCGACAGAAAGGCCAGCTGGCAACACCCGGGGAGAGCATTGACCACGCGCTCTGCACGTGCTGCGGACCTAACACGTACGTTGGTGCGTCACTGTGTTGCACCCACCACGCGGACAGGGGTAAAAAGGGCATGAGAAGTGGAAAATCACCGCAGAGCAAAAAGTTTAACCAACGCTATTGCTACTCGGAAACACTCACACACAATCATTGTACCACAATTTATCCCTTTCAAGTTTCAAGTTTTAATTCATTTTACTTTTTATTATTGTTAATAAAAGTTTATGTTGATGTAAGATACTATTCATCTAATATTTGAGTTAATAATAACCTTTTTTAAGATTTTTTTTTGAGGATTACAAATCTTTTATTTTATTTTTAGCTCAAATAAAAGAATGTAAAATATAAGAGAAATCTAATTCAAATTTTAAGAAAATTTGCTCACATTAAATATAAGATTATTAAAGATTATAAATATTTTTTCTAAATTTAATATAATTACATATGTAAGACTCAAACTCAACTTAATTGATTAAATATTAAAATAATCTTATATGTTCATAATCATAAATATTTCACAAACAACTTATATTATGTCATATTAATGTAAATCCAATCATATCTTGATGGTTTGTTTAAATTTTTCTAATACAGAGAACAGAAAACATGCATAATAATATTTTTTTTTTTAGTTAAGAGGGAAAACATATTAAAAAAAAATCTTAGGAAAAATAATATTTTTAAATTTTCTTTAATTTAAATTTCATTTCTCCCTTTTCCTTTTTTATTTATTGTTAAACCAAAGGTGATTTTTATTAGAAAAAATTTAAGTCTCATATTGATTAAAAATAAGACAAATAAAGAGTTTATAAATAGAAGATAATTTTCACCTTACAAACTAATTTTGTAAGGTGAGACTTGGATTTTTTTTCAATATCCTATCGCATCCAGTACTATTAGACTTAATACATTTTAAGTGGATCTAAATAGACATGGTACCGTCTTAGGATGTGAGTTATAAGTTTAACTCAATCTTATAAAATTGTCTTGTAGGACGAGGGTTATCATTTACTTATTAACTCTTATTTTATCTAATTTCTAATCGATGTGATGAAATTTGAGAAACCATATTGTATTGTGAATTTTTATTTAAATTTGTTGTTGATCTAGCAAATCCAAAAAGATTACGTTGTTAAGTTGGTTTAGTAGGGTCAAACTACTTAAACTTCTCATTTGTGTTGTAAGAAATCTCTAAATTGAAATGCGTAACAACACATTATTTTGTTGTATTGATAAGTTGTAAAGTTGATATGAGTTGATATGTGGCGTTGTTGCTTAAGTTGTTGTGTTGTATGCAAGATGTTTATAAGTTGTATGTTATGTTGTAAGTTGTAGTATTGTTGTGTTGTTTTAAGTTGGAAAACCTATACGAGTTAACGTTATATGGTGTGGTTTATATGTTAATGTTGATTGTATAATTTTACTTCACTTCTATACTTGTTATGTTGTGTGCTAACCGTAGGTACTTCACTATAGCATCAACATATCCAAGTACTCTTTGTATGTTAATCCTAGGTAGTTAAATTTATGTATTCTACTACTATAGTTGTTGAGTTGTAATTTGCCACGTTGTTACACATTCATTTTCTACCATAATACTACCTTGTTCCTTTTTACTTTGTCAGTTTTTTAGCAAAATTTTATTTTTATTTATTTGATATTTTTAAAGTTTAAGACCATATTAATTATTATTTTGTCAATTATGTCCTTATATCTAATCTAACCTAACTTTTAATTAATTTACACTTACAACTAACATGTATTTATTACATAACAAAATGAAAGCACTACAACAAAATTTATTATTACCGGCAATTATTTAACGACAATAAATTAATTCTCTATTTTATTATTTAATAAAAATATTAATGACTAATATATAATGGCTATTAAAAATGTATTTACATTACACAAAAATGTACTATTAATGATAATTATTTATTGAAAAAAACTTAAACCTCATATCAACTAGAAATAAGATAATTAAAGAGTATATAAGTGGATGATAACTCTCACCTTCCAAGTTTGTTTTGTAGGGTTGAGTTAGACATATAATTTACTATTCTAAGTTGGTATCACTTGAGGGGTTGTATTGAAAAAAATCCAAATCTCACATCGACTATTGATAAAATAATTAATTAGGAGATAAGACAATTAAAAGAATAAGAAAATTAAAGAATATATAAGTAAAAGACAACCCTCATCGTACAACTTATAAGTTTCACATCAACTAGAAATAAGGTAATTAAAGAGTATTATGAATCATTTTTTTTTAACTTTTAGTGGCAATAACAAAAGATTTTAAATGTCAGTAAAAAAATGTCATAAAAAGTTATACACTTTTTTCGACAATTAAAAGAGTCTTTACTAGTATGTAGAATAATTGTCGATAAATATTTTAGCAACACTGCATATAATGACTAATATGGAAATGCCGATAAAAGATTTTACAACAATTTTTATTGCCACTAAAAGACATATTAAATGTAACTAAAAGTCTATTTTGTTATAGTGAAGAGAGCATAATCAAAAACATTAAAATCATTGTATGAAAAAAAATTGTATTTTTTAATTTGTGTATAACAATCTTAAATGACAAAAAAAATAGTATTAATTAAATTCAATTTATATAGCCGTATATGACTCATATATATATATAGTTTATAATTACAGCGGTGTAACTTTTACCAAGTATTACACTACTCAATAATTTTATATTAAATGTGAATTTTGTAAATTCAACCGTTAGATTGAAAGTTTATATCACTTTATATGTGTATATCAAATTTTATTAAAATTGAACAACAACTTGAAGGTAATCAAAGTGTTCATATTTTAGTGTATTTTGAAATGAATATATTACGTTAATTTTGTTTTATAAAAATGAAGTATCAAATTATCTTAAATTAATATAAAATTTTGTATATATGATTTAAGGGATATGAACTTTCAATCTAACGGTTGGATTTACAAAATTTACAATTAATATAAAATTATTAAGCAGTATAATACTTAGTAAAAGTTACACCAGTGTAATTATAACCCCCTCATATATATATATATATATATATATATATATATATATATATATATATATATATATTAATATAGCAACACATCACCGGTAAAAATTGTCGCTACCACTTGACATGTTTCAGAAATTGTGTAACAAATATACACTCTAAATTTTTTTTAGAAATACACAAAAAATGTTGAACAAATAATTTGTATCGTTAAATTTGTCTTGGCCAATGAAATGTGATAGCTCAACTTTAATATAAACATTCTCTGAAAGATAATACAAATCAAATATTTTGCCATCATTCTAAATGTTCAAAATTTGTTATATAGTTAAATAATTTGAACAATGAATTGAAGAATGATCTATGAATTTTACCATCTTACAGTGGACCAAAACACACAAGTGAAGAGTTGGCTTTGGGTTCCACAACTTTTTCTCGCTCAAATTTTTACAAACTTTAAATGCAAAACTTTTATGATATGAAAAATTCATCAAGTTATAGATATGAAAAAAAATAATTATAAGAATGAGTATTGACCCAAGGGCCATTTCAATATCTTATTCGACTCCTAGATTTGTAAATATATGTCCCTAATCACTTTTACTTTTTGTTAAAATGTGAAAAGGGGTGGCGTAAGTCTATGCTCTATAGACAACAACATGCAAGTAAAGTCAACAAAATGAAGAAACATGAAGTAATCAGATCCTTCTACTTTTTTTATTCTAGACAAATACGTCACATTAAAACTATTACATGTTCACAAATGACATAGGAACAAAACTACTTGATTTAGATAATTATAAAATGCCTTATCACCACGTCAAACAGAAACGAAAAAGAGAGGGAAAAAGGCATTTCCATCGACAATGAAATTGGAATAGCGTATCAACACAACAACGTAATTTAGAAGTAACACCTCAGAACCATAAATTATGTAGAAAAAGTCTTACTTGTTCTTGGAATGTGTAAAAATACTTTTTTCTGCTAAGTAGATTGCTATCATGCAAATATCTTTGCTCTTTTTTCTTTAAGAATTATTTAAGGGTGTTATCGCGAAATCATCTCGTAAATTTGTACGAAAGGACTATTAACTTTCAAAGAATAGTTTCTGTACTGTTTTCCCACCGTAAGATCTGTTTGGAATTTGTTTTTTTTTGGAAGAAAGTTATGCCATTTTGTTCATAATAAGACATTTAATCTAAGTGAGAATCAAATCATAATAAACATGATGAATAGCATGAAAAAGACATGCTCTAACTAAAATATTAATAACCTGAATAGATTGACTTCTAATTAAACTTACCACATAATTTTGAGAATTAGAGAGAATATGAGAGTTTGAAATTTGTTTTATCATCTATCATGTGTGTTTCTTTCATCGGACTTTCATGAAATTTTTGCTATACTAAATAATTGTGATATCTTATAAAAAGGATAAAAAAATGTTCTATTTGGTACTTGTTAGTATTTGACTCTTGATATCATGAAAATTTAAAAACACTTAATGCAGTGTAAAATGTTATTGATTAGTTCAACCATTAAGAGTGTTTGAGAAGGTTGTAAAATTTATATTATTTTAATAATTAATTATATGAATAATTATAATTGATTATAATGAAAATGAAGTTTTGTTTGCATAAGTTGGTTTAAAAATAATTTTAAAATATTTAATTTGTTTTGGATAAGGTTAAAAAGTCAATTTTATGTATTAAATCAATTTAAAGGAAAAAAAGTTATGACAGAAAATCATAAGTTTTAAATTTTCAGCTTCATAAAAGAAGCTTAATTTTAATTTTCTTTTATGTTCCTTTCATTTTCAAAACTGTACCGGAAGGTCCCTATCGGTCACGTTGACCAACACGTGCCATTTCGTCAGACACCCATGCATAGCCACGTACAAGCATCATCATCAACATCGGCTCGGCATGAGGCCGAGAACCGACATCAGTCTGGTTAATGCAAATATGGACCATCATCATTCATCGAGTCGGCTCGGTCAGGTGCCGTGCCGACATAGAACATACCGGAAGTATACAGGCTGCCGTGTACGGACTGGACGGTTCGGTCATTTGCCGCTCCGACTAGTATTGATTAGACGGCTCGGCCTCTTGCTGAAGGGTTAGGCGAGTCATAACAAGTAATCACAGTCAAGAAAGGTAAGTACATGATTAAAGCCTAAACGACCAATTAGTACCGTATTACCTAATTTGGTAAACATCTGATAGGGCCCATCACGCTCAGGCCCATGTCAGATGCTATAAATAGGTCACACGTAACAAGGTATGTCACTGTTCATTTTTAACCTAGATACTCGTGCATATACTAACTTGAGCGTCGGAGTACCTTTTGCAGGTACCTCCCCCCCCTTTGAAGACATCGTTGGAGCTCTTATTCGGTCCCCTTTCACCAGGAAGAACAGGAGTGTGCCCTCAGACAGGTACATTTTGGCGCCCACCGTGGGGCCGAACCGAGAGCAAATTCGAGATTTATTGTTAGAAGAAAGCATGGTGAAAACGAGGAAGAATAACGTGGAAGAACACCAGTCCGAAGACGAGCATCAGTCAGGGGCCGAGACGACAGAAGAAACAAACTTGAATAGTATGGTGCGACAGATGAAGGAGGAGATGGCCGCCATGAAGCAACAACGGGAGAGAGACGCGGCCGAAATGGCTGCACTACGGGCGGAAAACATCGCCCTCAAGAACCAGTACCGTGATCCTACGTGGAAGCCCTCCGAGACAACCCATACTCAAGGATCGTTCCATTCGCATGGCCAGCACACCTCGGTCCCTTACACCTCTGTTGCCCCTGCCGCCCATGCCTCGGCTAGCTGACCGTTACAGCCCATGCCGACAGCATCCCACCGGCACCCCTTTACACCCAATATCATGCAATCTGCCCTCCTTGACAACTGGAAGTCCGTGTCTCTCGACAAGTACGATGGAACCACCGATCCAGATGAACACGTTGACGTGTTCCTGACTCAGGTCACCTTAAGCACCACCGACGACGCCGCCCTGTGCCGAATCTTCCCGACGTCGCTGAAAGGACGAGCGTTGAGCTGGTTCACCCGGCTCCCGGCCAACTCGATCGACTCGTTTGGCACCCTAGCTTCCCAGTTTACCATCCAGTTCGCTACAAGTCGACCACACCAGTTGACTTCTCTATCACTGGTTAGTATCCGTCAGGAGAGGAAGGAATCACTTCGGGCGTTCATAACCCGTTTCAACAAAGCAGCACTGGAAATTCGCGATCTGAACCCTGCGGTTGCTCTTCATCATCTAACTACTGCCCTAAAACCAGGCCCCTTTGCCAATAGCATCTGTAAAAAACCGCCGACAGACATGGATGACTTGCGCCGACGCGCTGACAAATATATGCAAATGGAAGAATTAGCGGAATTCCGAAGCCAAGCCCGAGCGGAAACGTCAGCAAAACCTGAGAAAACGACCGAGACGAACTTTCGAAGCCGTCCTAAAGAACCTCTTCCTCGTGAGAAACATCCCCGAGGGCCGAGGTACTCCCAGTATACACCGCTCAATACGAGCAGGACAGCTGTGTTGGAACAAGCACTCGCTTCGGAAATACTCACAGTTCCGAAACGGGCGTCCACCCCCCCGAGGGCCGATACGACCAAATCCTGCAGATACCATCGCAACAGAGGACATTCGACAGAGGAGTGTGCAGCCTTGAGAGATAAGATCGAGGATTTAATCAAACAGGGGCAACTCCAAGGGTTCGTAGGCCAACCCAACTCGACCAGGCATGTTGATCGTCCTAGGCAGTATGAACAATCCAGCCAAAGGAGGGCCGAAACACGTTCATACCGCGAACGTAGCCGGTCTAGGGAACAGAGAGAGCGAAGAGAGGAAGAACCCTCGACACAGCCTAGACGGGTAATCAATACCATAGCTGGTGGTTTCGCAGGCGGAGGCTCCACCTCATCGGCGCGACGCAGACATCTACGAGCCGTTCGGCATGTACACTCGGTTGAGACATCCCGACCCCACCTACCAACTATCACTTTCACAAAAGATGATTTTAAAGGTATTGATCCAGACCAGGATGATCCAATGGTCATTAGCGTTGAAATTCACAACTGTATTGTACGTAAAACGCTAGTGGACCAGGGCAGTTCAGCCGACATTCTTTATTGGAATACATTCAAGCAGTTGGGGATTCCGGAATCCGAGCTGTTCCCCTATGACGAACCTCTGGTTGGGTTCTCTGGCGAACGAGTACACACGAAGGGATACATCAAGCTGACAACACGGTTCGGGTTTGATGGGGATGAGTACAGTGATATCCCGGTTAAATATGTGGTGGTGCATGCCAATACATCATATAACATCCTGCTTGGTAGGCCGTCACTGAACCGACTCGGCGCAATTGTATCCAGGGACGGAGCCAGGATTTCAATACTGGGGGGCCGAGAATTGAGAAGGCAAGAATTGAGAAGGCAAGAATTGAGAATGATCAAATGAGGCGCTACATTTTTTTTAAAAAAAAAAAATTCCAAAGTGATACCACATAGCAGGCCGTACCAGAAGTCCAAAAGTTGAATAAAAAAATAAATTTGGGTTATTCATTTAATTATACATATGAGTTTATATTAAAAATAGGGGGTGCCATATAGTAATATATATGTATATAAAAAAAAATTAAAATTGTTGGGGGGCCGTGGCACCCGTAGGTCCCCCCTTGGCTCCGTCCTTGATTGTATCCACACCACATCTGGCAATGAAATTCCCAGGCCGGTCCGGACAAATAGTCACCATCCATGCCGATCAAAAAACCGCCCGAGAATGTTACTTTACCAGCTTACGTTTGCCAAAAATACAGGAAGAAGAGTCAAAGGAGCCGAGAAGAGTGCATTCGGTCTCGCAGCAATCGGTTATGGACCTCGACCCCCGAATCAACCAGGATGAAAGGGTAGAGCCCACGGAAGAAAAGCAACCATTTCGAGTCGGCACATCTAATCTTCAAGTCACTTACCTAGGCGCCAACCTGTCTCACAAGGTGCAGCTTGCCATTAAACAAGTGGTCTTGGAAAACAATGACTTATTCGCATGGCAACCATCCGACATGCCTGGCATCGACCCCAATTTCCTGTGCCACAAACTATCCGTCAGTAAGGAAGCTAGACCGATTGCTCAGCGGCGTCGAAAAACTGGTGAAGAGCATAAAGCAGCTATCGAAGAGGAGGTGTCAAAATTACTTGATGCTCGGTTCATCCGAGAAGTGCACTATACAACATGGTTAGCCAATGTTGTTATGGTCCGCAAGCCGAACGGGAAGTGGCGCATGTGTACCGACTACACTAACCTGAATAAAGCCTGCCCAAAAGATGCCTACCCACTGCCAAACATTGACCGACTTGTTGATGGAGCGTCGGGACACCAGTTCTTGTCTTTCTTAGACGCATACTCCGGATATAATCAAATCCGGATGCACCCCCAAGATGAAGACAAGACGGCCTTCATCACTGAATCGGCCAATTATTGCTACCGGGTCATGCCGTTCGGGTTGAAAAATGCCGGAGCCACTTATCAACGTTTGATGAATAAAGTTTTTCATGACCAGATTGGTCGAAGCATGGAGGTGTATGTCGATGACATGGTGGTAAAATCAAGTACCGTGTCGGCACATACCCAAGATCTGACCGACGTTTTTAGAGCCCTTCGGCATCATCAAATGCGATTGAACCCCGAAAAATGTGTATTTGGGGTCTCAGGCGGCAAATTTTTAGGGTTCATGCTGTCCAGTCGAGGCATTGAAGCAAACCCCGACAAGTGCCAAGCCATTTTGAATATGAAGAGCCCAAGCACTTTAAAGGATGTACAAAAATTAGCCGGCCGCCTCACCTCCCTGTCCCGGTTCCTTCCATGTATGGCCGAAATAGCCAAGCCTATTCTCGTTTTGCTCAAAAAGACTGAAAAATTTAAATGGACTCAGGAGTGTGAGGAGTCATTCCAGCAGTTCAAGACACGCCTTGGGGCTCCTCCAATCTTGTCTAAACCAATCGGTCACCTAGATATGATTGTGTATTTGGCTATCTCGAGCAGTTTCATCAGTGCCGTTCTGGTACAAGAAAATCAGGAGCAGCAACAGCTGGTATATTTTATCAGTCGGACTCTTCAGGATGCCGAACGACGCTACCAGCTGATAGAAAAGGTAGCCCTAGGCCTCATCTACACGGCTCGTCGACTTCGGAAATATTTTCAGAGCCACAAGATCATTATTCGAACCGACTGCCCAGTAGCCAGAATCTTACGCAAACCAGAGATCGCCGGCCGAATGGTAGCATGGTCGGTCGAACTCTCAGAGTTTGATTTGTCCTTCGAACCGAGAGGTCCTGTCAAATCACAGCATCTGGCAGATTTTGTTAACGAGCTTACCCCCCCAGGACATTTTGAAGATGAGCCGTGGACTATGCACGTCGACGGCTCCTCTAATGCTCAAGGTAGTGGCGCAGGGATAATTCTGGCTAGTCTGTCGGGCATCACAGTCGAACAGTCTCTTCGGTTCGGTTTTCGGGCCTCTAATAACCAAGCAGAGTACGAAGCGTTGCTGGCCGGAATGCGGTTGGCAACCGAAATGGGCATAAAAAGAATTATATGCTGCACTGACTCAAAGATTGTGGCCGAGCAAGTTAATGACAATTTTCAAGTCAAGGACTCAAACCTACTGCAATATTACTATCTATTTCAAAAGCTAAAAGACAACTTCAGCAAAGTACAGGTTCGGCATATCTTGCGCAATAATAATGAACGAGCCGATCAGTTGGCTCGACTCGCCAGTAGCCGAAAATCGGGACAATTGCGAACCACCATTCACCTTGAGGTTCCTTCCCCAAGTGTAACCACCGAATGCATGACAGTAGATGAAGCACCCTCATGGATCACACCCATTCGGAAATACATCACTCACGGCGAATTACCAACCGACCCGGTGGAAGCAAAGAAGTTGCGCATTCGCGCGGCTAGATACTCCATGATTGCCGAGGATCTCTACAGGCGAGGTTTCTCATCCCCGATGCTCAAATGTATAGATAGCCACCAAGCTGACTATGTAATGCGAGAAATCCACGAGGGCATTTGTGGATCTCATTCCGGAGGACGAACGCTAGCAGTCAAGGTTCTGCGTGCAGGTTACTTCTGGCCGACCCTGAAGGGGGATTGTGCAGATTTTGTAAAAAAATGCATTCAATGTCAGAAGTATGGGAACCTCATTCATGCATCGGCCACCGAGCTGCACACCATCAGCTCTCCTTGGCCATTTGCCATATGGGGAATTGACGTATTGGGACCATTTCCGGTTGCAAAGGGACAAGTTAAGTTCCTCCTCATAGCAGTAGATTATTTCACAAAGTGGATAGAGGCTGAGCCGCTTGCTTGCATCTCTGCTGCCAACGTCCAGAAGTTCGTCTGGAAAAACATGGTTACTCGGTTCGGCATTCCATATGCCATAATCTCCGACAACGGTTTACAGTTCACGGATAAAAAATTCAACTCTTTCCTGCAAAACCTTGGCATTCGGCACAGATTCAGATCAGTTGAACATCCTCAGTCGAATGGACAGGCCGAAGCTGCTAACAAAGTCATACTCACAGAATTGAAGAAACGACTCGGATCAGCAAAGGGAGCGTGGGCTGAAGAGTTGCCGGAAGTTTTGTGGGCATATCGGTGCACACCTCAGTCTACTACTAAAGAAACCCCTTTTCGCCTAACATACGGTGCTGACGCAATGATACCGGTTGAAATAGGGGAACCATCATTCAGACGGCAACATTTTCAGGAGGACTCCAATGACACATCTCTTCGGGCTGAACTAGATGTTCTTGATGAGGTGCGGGACAAGTCGCAGGTAGTAGCCGAAGCATGCAAGCAACGCATGAGTCGGCGCTTCAATTCTAACCTCAAACCAAGAATATTTCATGAAGGAGACCTTGTATGGAGAGCAACCGGATCGGCAAGGCGCAACCCGTCTGAAGGCAAACTGGCAGCTAATTGGGACGGCCCGTTTCGAGTACGACACGCTCTAGACAACGGAGCATATAAGTTGGAAGAGCTATCCGGCAAAGTTCTCCCGCGAACATGGAACTCTACACACTTGAAGACTTACTATAGCTAGTTGTCTATTTCACAAATTTGTAAACGTTTTAAGGGTGCACTCTTTTCCTTGAACTGGTCTTTTTCCCTCTTAAAAAATAGTGAAAAGAGGTTTTGGCCGGCAAGGTTTTTAACGAGGCATCCATTTATCAATGACAACACGATTCAATCATTCATACTTTATTTTTACAATCATGCATTAAATTATTCAAGTCTTCCCTCCCGAGATGTCTCTCGGCCAAGGATGTGGCTTTAATTAAATTATTCAAGTCTTCCCTCCCGAGATATCTCTCGGCTAAGGATGTGACTTCCAATTATTTAACAAGTCTTCCCTCCCGAGATGTCTCTCGGCTAAGGATGTGACTTCCAATTATTTAACAAGTCTTCCCTCCCGAGATGTCTCTCGGCTAAGGATGTGACTTCCAATTATTTAACAAGTCTTCCCTCCCGAGATGTCTCTCGGCTAAGGATGTGACTCCCAATTATTTAACAAGTCTTCCCTCCCGAGATGTCTCTCGGCTAAGGATGTGACTCCCAATTATTTAACAAGTCTTCCCTCCCGAGATGTCTCTCGGCTAAGGATGTGACTTCCAATTATTTAACAAGTCTCCCTTCCCGAGACACCTCTCGGTCTGGGACAACAAATTTTATCAATTCAATAGTACACAAGATAAATTGGAAAATTAAAAGATGATTTCATTCAGGCGCTATCGGCCTCAGAAAGTACATTCATTGGAGGGCACTACTGGCCCATTCATACACAACAAAAACATTCAAAGAAAATCCTACTAGCCCATCATTCAAGATTGCACCTCAACCTCCCCCTGCACTGGACCATCTTCCGGGGCACCTTCCTCGCACACCGTCTCCTCGTTCGGTCCGGCAACCCGTGCTGGGGCCTCCTCATCCGGTTGCTGGTCCGGGGGGATGGCAGTCATGTCCACTAACTTCCCTTCAAAGAAATCCTTGGACATATCTAGGTGGAAGTCAGGAGGAAAATCGCCGAAGTAGCAGGCTTGACGAGCACATTGGGCGAAACCGGCTTGATGCTGACTGAGAACCTTGGCGCGTGCCTTTTCCTGATAAGCTCCAAAGGCAATCTTCTCAGCTTCCAGCTCCTTGCGCAGAACTGTCACCTTCTCAGTCTCGCCCTTTAGAGCAAGTTCCAGACGCTGTACCTTTAAAGCCAAGTCATCGGCGGTCCTTCCGCGGCGGTCCATCTCGGCCTGGTACTTACTGTTAGCCGTTTGGACGTCAGTCAAAGCAGCCAATGTCTCTTGAAGAGACTTTTCCTGATCAGCTAGCTGTTTGCGCAGCTCATTAGCCTCACCGTTTGGCTGCATGACAATGCTTTGTGCCATGGCCACAACACGCACTTGGAACTCACAAAAGAAGCTCCATTTTTGCGCCGAACTCATCCGGCTCAGCAGCCCCTGGCCTGCCTCAGAGGTCAGGTCTTGACTCAGGAAATCCTGAGCGTTCACATTGCCAGCCAAGAAACTTGGTGCCGACAAGCTTTCGGGAACAGGGGGGCTGGCCACTCGGCGCTGTTTCGCCCGGCGACTCTCCTCCTCGGCCCTAGAATCAGGCCTTCTTTTTTCTGGTTGGGGCCGGGTGGTCTTCTTTGGCCGAGGCGCAGGCCCGACCCCGCTACCTTGACCAGCTGGATTCACGGGCGCGGCGGGCGTAGGCCTATTCGCGGTATTCGACGCCAAGTGGTTTCGAAGCAAATTGCGAATATCCAAATCATCATGACCCGCCATTATACCTGCACATCATTAGTCAAAATCAATGATAACACTTGAATTCAAACAAGTAGGAAAAATACCATACCGATTAATTCTTCGACTACGTCAGCCGAATCAAACAATCGGACAAGAGGACGGCATGGGAGAGGCCGAGGCAACTTGTCTAAAAATGCAAGACTTTGTCTCTCCTCCGGAGACAGGCGTGATTTGGAAACCGTGTCATATTTGCGCGGCTTCCGGGTCCAGTAGAAGGGAAACAGTGGATTCCCCTCAGTGTCAAAAAAATATTTCTTTCCTGGTTCCGGCCGAATCATCACCTTCATAAATCCCACTTTAAATTTTTTGTAGGAAGTGGTAAAAGGTTGTAGCAGACAGTCACTGTGGCGAATCAAAGACAGCCACTTGGCCTTCCTTGTCGGCCGAGAAGTGTAGAAACGCAAAAATAGATGTGGAGTGGGAGAAAGGCCGAGACCCAGACACAAATGCCTGAACCCTTGCATAGCGGCCCAGGTGTTCGGATGAAGTTGACTTGGCGCCACATTCAGAAGCCGAAGTATACCCATGAAGTAATCGTCAAACGGGAGAGATATCTTCAAATCCCGGAACATATAATCATAAACATAGAAAAAGGGGTACTTAGAAGTCCCCTGACCCAAATAAACAAAGTCTGGATTTGACACCCCGTCGCCTCGGCACGGTTGAAAGAAGATGGCAGAAGGTTCCTCATCTTCAGGAAAATCTAAAAACTTCACAGCTGATACAAAATCCACAAGAGATTTCTTACTCGTATACCGAGAGTATACACTGCCAACCTCACCATGCACCCATGAGTACCCCGGAGTTGATATGGACGGGAACGTTCTTGACGATTCTCCACCCCGGCTCGGCTGCTCATCAGAACCTACAGCCGATGCAGAACCACTCCCACTTTGAGAATGACCGGACCCAGAAGCCGACCCCACGGAGTTGTCCCCATTAGATGCCGAAGCCGAAGGCATATCCTGGTTCGGCGTCGCCCTTAACCTAGATTCCCCTTCGTCCCCAGAAGAGTCAATGTTAACAACGTCTAAATTAGCCATTACGTACCTGATGGTTGAGCTTGACCTATCGTTGAGAACACTCGCAAACAGCTTCGGCTCAGAGCAACTAATAAACTTGCACGAAAAAACCCTCCTCTTTGCACCTATTTATAGGCGCCTTTAATAAGCACCTGAAACGACACCCCCTTGTGCATACCGTTGGATCATTTAAATCCAACGGTCCAAAGATATGAAACTCTTCGCATGCGTCAATAAAGCCCAACGGATACAACTTTTCGTGTTCCACACCTCCTAGCATGCGCCATTAAACGCATAATGATGGCAACCCTTCACATCCCATCAGCAGTTGTAATCCCTCACGCGTAATTAATGTGTCAGTTATGCACCAGAGCAATCAATGCTTACCAGCTACGCCTCAGAGAGGCACTTTAATCATAACCCTACACATTCCTGAGTCTTTCGTTGTACCCCAATCAGAACAATTAACCCTTTGCGTCGCTTCCCTCCTCAAGGCTGGGGGGCTTGTGTACCGGAAGGTCCCTATCGGTCACGTTGACCAACACGTGCCATTTCGTCAGACACCCATGCATAGCCACGTACAAGCATCATCATCAACATCGGCTCGGCATGAGGCCGAGAACCGACATCAGTCTGGTTAATGCAAATATGGACCATCATCATTCATCGAGTCGGCTCGGTCAGGTGCCGTGCCGACATAGAACATACCGGAAGTATACAGGCTGCCGTGTACGGACTGGACGGTTCGGTCATTTGCCGCTCCGACTAGTATTGATTAGACGGCTCGGCCTCTTGCCGAAGGGTTAGGCGAGTCATAACAAGTAATCACAGTCAAGAAAGGTAAGTACATGATTAAAGCCTAAACGACCAATTAGTACCGTATTACCTAATTTGGTAAACATCTGATAGGGCCCATCACGCTCAGGCCCATGTCAGATGCTATAAATAGGTCACACGTAACAAGGTATGTCACTGTTCATTTTTAACCTAGATACTCGTGCATATACTAACTTGAGCGTCGGAGTACCTTTTGCAGGTACCTCCCCCCCCTTTGAAGACATCGTTGGAGCTCTTATTCGGTCCCCTTTCACCAGGAAGAACAGGAGTGTGCCCTCAGACAGGTACAAAAACTTTTGGAAAAAAAATAAAATGAAGATGATACATATTTTTTTTATAGGAAGAATGACATTTTACTGTCAAAACGACTTTTTTTTTTATAAAAAAATTATGAGGGGTATTTTTCTTTCAAAATGGATGGTTTATTTTAAAAGTTTTCCAAAATAGGATTAGTTGGGTATGTGAAATACAACTTTTAAAATGCAAGTCGTGTTTCACAATTTATTTTTAAAAAAACTAAAAGTAGAAGTTGTGTTTTCAATCCTGACTTTTTTTCCCAAATAAATAAATAAAAAATCTTTCAAAATTTTAGAAATGGAAAAAATGAAGAGAAGAAAAAAAAAATAAAAAGGATCTTTATTACTCAAAAAGAAGATAGTGTGTTTATGTTCATAATTTACATGCAATGTGAGATTTAGGGTCTGTTTGTTCATTTTTTTTTAAAAGTGATTTTTTAACATAAACAAACAGTTTTCTATTTTGTCTAAACTGTTTTTTACAAATAAATTATTTTACATTTAAAAAAAAAGCAATTTCCTAAAAAATTGCTTTTCTAAAATTCAGTTTTTTAGAAATATTTTTGTTTTTTTTTTAATTTGAAGCAAACTTACCCTTAATTGACAGTGGTATGAGTCTTTTGTTAACATACTAAAAAACGGGATATCCTATTTGCTTTAGGCTTAGGGACTATTCATGTCATGCTTAACACCAAGAATTCTAAGACATTATTCTTTTATTACACCCACATATTCGACAATATTTATTTGAACATTTAAGTATCTTTATGAATATCCTTACCTAAATATATCATACAGGTGAATTGAATCATAAACTTTGAACTATAACGAGTGGAATATAAATAAATCATTAATCCATCCTTACACGATTCATTAAAAATATATTGAAAAACTCAAACTTATCCAAGTTTTCATTGTATATTCGGATAAAATACAAAACAAAGATATTTTTGACACATTAAACATGTTCACGATAAAATAGAATTCCCAGAAATATAATTTTGAAGAAACATTATTTCTAAAACTAAAAATAAATTTGGGTTTAAATATATTTTTAGTCCTTCAAATTTAAGATAAATTTGTTTTTGGTCCCTTAAATTTGAAATTATTATTTTTAGTCCCTGTAATTTTTAAAAATCTTGTTTTAGTCTCTTAAATCATCAATAATATATTTGAAAGTGACTAATTAAAATAGTTATGTAATATCAATTAAATTTAATGTAATATTTTCACCAATAAAAATATAAATAAATAAATTTTATACAATAATATTTGATAAATTTCTTAAAAAAATTAAATATAAAAATTAAAATAAAACTTTTTAAAATTATAAAAACTAAAAATAATAATTTTAAATTTAAAAAATAAAAATAGAATTATTCTAAATTTATTAAGTCATAGATTTGATATGGCAAATGGTCCCTTGTTAAGGTGTTGGTGTTGGGCCTTATATGCATAAGGTTATGGCAGAGAATATGAATTTTTGTTATGAGCACACACAGCACATCCCAGACAGCCACAGGTTGTCACTCTAAGTGGTTATTGTCCATTTTCTTAAATGAAGCAACCCATATTATAATAATATGACAACTTACGAGTATGACATGACACAGTTGTGACGGACCAAACCAATTATGCAGATGTAACTTTTAAGGATGCTTGGTGTTGGGTTGAATGGATCAGCAACAAATGTTTGGGTTTCACTCACGTGTGGAAAATGATGTAAAATAATGTAGTTTTATTTTTCTATTAATATTTTATGTTTTGTAATATTGTTTTTTTAGTTTGGAGCAGTTTATAATTTTTAATAAATACCATATTTTGTTTCATGATTGTGGACTAGTAATTGTATTGCCTTTGATATTAATGGTACTGATTTTTCTTAAATTACAGTGAATGTCTGTACTTATAAAAGATGTGTATTGTAAAAGTTAAAGGTACTGATTTTTCTTAAATTTAAAATGAGTAAAGGAAGACTTTTATTAAAATATTAAGTGTATAATTGTTTAGACTATGTGAGTAATATTTCAAACAAATTTATAAATTAGTGAAATAAAACTATTGAATAAAATTTATAAGTTAATTAAATAACTTATAAGCTACCTGAAATAATGGGTGAAACATAACCCAGAGTTATATTTAGTGATGGATAAATTTGTAATATTCCTCTAGTAATTATTCTTTTAATAATTAGTGATCCTAATTTCTAAGTTTTTCAGTTTTTTTTAATCTTATTTTCTTTTAAAATAGGATTACATCTTCCTAAAATATAAAAAATTCCATTAATGAGAATTAAATTACTTTATAATATATACAATACATGTGTCTTATATGATATTTTTAATCATTATATTTAATCGATAATTATGATTCCTCACTTTATTTTATTTTTATTTTAGTGGAAAACTTTTATAAATTTTGATAATTATTTCAATAAAAAAAATTAGTTAATTGTTGAGATTAAAATACATATAACCTTATTTTAATAAATAAATTTATTATCATAATTTTTTTCCGCACAATATAAACACATTGTAACACTTCTCATATATGACATTTCATCGGTTTCATTTCATAGTGTCATTTTCACACGATGATATTTCACACAATTCTTCGTTGGTAATAACTCTTCACTAGTTAGAACTCTTCGTGGTAATCTTTTTTGAGATGATTGATTACCTTTGGGATTAATGACTATTTTCGTAAATTAATACAAGATTTTTTAATGTATTTTGTTCTCAGATACACACTTTTTTAAGGAAATTTCCGAGAAGACCACCCAATCCTAAATTGTCTCAAGTCAAACATGTTTAACCGTAGTTTTCTTAAGTGATGAGTTAATAAAAGACATATGCATCTTTTTTATATAGATAGTATAAATTAATTCCTTTAAATCATTTTCAATCATTTAATTTCACACATTTACAACTCAGTGTATTTGTGATGTTACACACTTGGGGAGTATTTAGCACATGAATAAAAAAAAAAGAGTATTTAGGACATAAATTTTTTTACTTTAACAAGACTCTGAAATTAAGAATGTTATTTTTTTTTATTTTAGCATTTTAAAAAAAATTCATATAGGAGCCATTGTTTTCAAGAACTTCTTTTTACATATTATTCTCACAAAAATTATCCCCATTAAAAATGTGAGAATCTAATATTATTGAGTTAATGTAGTAAAAAAATCATTCTTAAATAACATATATAAATATCTATAAAAAAAATTTATGATCAACTAAATAAATTTTAATTATTTCTAAAAAATGTTTCTTGAAAATTATAATTCTAAAATTTTATGATTCTCAAAAATTATAATTTTTTTTTTGTTAATTTTTTCCCTCTATCAAACACCCTTTAGGTGATAAAAAAATGCAATAACATTATATATATATATATATATATATATTAAATAACTTAATGACTTTGGTGGTTGTTGTAACATCCCAAAATTTATACAATGGTTAATTATGATATTTATGAAAATTATTTTCCTATAATTATTAATCAATAAAAAGGGTTCCTTTTATATAGAATATTTTATAGATTTTAATAAATGATTATTATGTATTTTAAATATTTATGGGGATTATTAAAGGGATTTTAAAATTAAAAATAATAAAATAATATTCTTGGCTCAGAACGGGCCGTTCCAAATTTTTAAAAAGGTTTTTGTTTGTTGGCCCAGAACGACCGTTCCAAAAGTGGAACGGGTCGTTCCAAAGTAATTAAAAGGCCCATTTTGATTTCTCCAGAACTGGCCGTTCCGGAATTCTAAAAATGCCTAAAAAGGTTAGTTAGAAAAGGGGCGTTCCAGCTATAGTCAAGGTGTGTTAACATGGACCCCAGAACGGGCCGTTCTGATTTTAGAATGAGTCGTTCTGCTTTTTGGAAACGGGCCGTTCTGATTTTAGAACGGATCGTTCCAGTTGAAAAATTTGCCTATATTTGAAGGCACCGGAACGGGCCGTTCCGAATTCAGTACGGGTCGTTCTGGGTGCGCCAGGATGCCTATAAATAAGGGCATAGGGGGTGAAAAAATTATAACTGAGAGAGAAGTGAAAATTTTAGAGAGAGAGAGAGAGAGAAAGAGAAAGAGAGAGAAAGAGAGGGAAAGAAAGAGGGAATCTAGAGGAGGAGGTTCTGCTCAAGGTTTAGCTCCTGTTTATCCAGGTAAGGGGGAGGAGAACCTTATCTCTTTAAAATTTTATCTACTACTATGTTTATTTATTTATGTTATTTATTTATGTGTATTTATTCAGTGGGGTGTCCCTAACCTCATTTATTTGCTTAATCTATGATTATTTTTATCCATAATAATTGTTAAGGTACTTATATTTTATATTGTTTAATTATTCTATAATAATTATCATTTTCATTTAATTAATTGGTGCTCTTAATATATTTTATTTACGTATATGTTATTTAATTAAAGCTTAAATAATGATAAATTCTCAAATTTATTTAGCGTGATTGTTTTTATGATTGATTATAATATAATTTTGTTAAAATGTCTTTGACTCGTTTTAAAGATAAATATTCCCTATGGCTATAGAAGATAAAGTTTGAATTATTTCTAGCTGGAGGTTTGACCTTGGGGATTTAAATGAGTAAGAAATGAAGGTGAAATATCCTCTTATTGGTTAAGGTGAAATATCATTTTGTTGGTTGGTATTATGATGATGCTCATTTATCCTGACTAGTCACTACAAGTATAATTCAAATTTTATTGTATCATGAAAATATAATATATGATCTGTATATATATTTATATATATATGTTTAATATTGATTATAAATATTCTGTGTATTCTTTTGAATTATTGTATTTATTGGATATTGTTCTCACTCATCTCTTTTCTTTGTTTTTAAAATTAAATATATTATACAATAGATGGATCTACTTGGGATTCCAGATCATTTTGCAGTTGTTATAGCTGTTGTCTTCCTTGGAAGGAATTGGAATGTGGATGCTATTTGATGAATCTATTATAATTTTATTTGTTATTGTAAATTTATTCCCACTATCAATGTAAATATTGTAATAGAAGTGAGAGAAAGAAATATTGTGTAAAATAGCACGTTATTCTAAATATTTTAGAACGATATGTCATGTATTAAATTTACAAAATATTTTTTTTTCTTTATTTTTATCTTCATTAAAATAAATATATATTATTAATGATATAATTGCGAGAATATGTTATAAGAAAATATATAATTATTATTATTTAAATCAGGAGTTACATTAAGTGGTATCAGAGCAGGTCGATCCAATCGGCCGTGAGTTATGAGTTTACCGTGCTTGTTTGGTAGAAGAAGAATATAGTTTTTAGCGATTGAATCCAAGGAAGTTGTATGCCAAGAATTAGAATTTTAAATATTCTTGATAAAAGGCTAAAATGTGCATCTTTGTTATTTTTTTTTATTACATGATCTGGAAGTTATAAATTATTCCTAACTAGGAGGCACTGCCACCTTTACTGGAATTAATTTATATTTCCTTTATTACTTTTAAGTTTTATTATATGATTTAGTAAATTTGATGTTTACATATTGATTTTTTATGGGTTAGGTTGAATGAGGATTTTATTTTAGTTTTTTAAGTTCTTTGTGTTAAATATGTAAGTTATTTTGGTTTAGGATTGTAGGAAGAAGCTTAAATAATGGTTTGGAAGTGTTTTAAGGTATTTTTGGGGCTTTAGACTTTGGTGCGCTCTTTTGTTGATCTATGCATGAAATGTCTTAGCTGCAGTTTTATTGTGCCAGTACAAGTATTATATTGACAGAGTATTATATTGATAGAGTATTATATTGATAGAGTACAAGTCTTGGATGTTAACTTGTCAAGGGCACCAAAATCAGGTACAATGAAGATCTATAACTTCCGTTATGAATATTTTGGTAAGCAAAGGTCTAGCTGTTAGCGCTGATTATATCTATTATAATTCTTGAAATTTTAGCTAAGTATATGATCATTTTAGAATTTTAAGTCTGCATAAGAGTGATAGCTTATCCTGTTAGCTTTCTTTTGGTGATAGGTTTGAGATCATTTGGATGAGTATAATTCCCTATGTATCTTTTCCTTTGATAGTTGTTAAAGGGATATATATGTTATCATGATGTTTGTGAGTTATTAGGAAATCGATTTTATTCTGATATTCTGAGGTGTTGTATTGTGGATCAAAAGTTTCTTTAAGGTTGTATGATGTTATGTGGAAAAAGGCTGTTCATGTACAGGCTATACGGAGTAAACGGAAATTGATTCATACAAGCGTAAGGATGGTATATATGAAGGTTTAAAGTAGGTATTCTAATATGATTTGATATGCATGTATGTTGATGTGTGGATAGATGACCTTAGGAATCAATTAATGAACATTGGGGTGTTTAGTGAGACTGATTTTAGGATGTGATATCATCATATTGGAGATGAGGATGAAAATATATTCAAGACAGCTTTATGCTAAGTTATCTAAGTATGAATTTTTATTATATGAAGTGAATTTTCTAGGTTTTGTAATTTCCAGTGGAGATATAATGTAGATCTATCTATGGTAGAAGTTGTGGGTACATAAGTCAATTAGTGAGGTTAAGAGTTTTCTTGCATTAATTTATTAATATAGGAGATTTATTAAGGAAATTTCTAAGATAACATTACCTTTGACTGGATTGACTAGGAATTGTCGCCACCGGCCCAAACGGGCCTCGGCGGTCGCGAAGACGGTTGGACTCGTTTAATTGTTTAAAAATATGGATTGCTAGAATGACGTATTCTCAAACTGAGACCTTGTCAAACGAGCAATTTTATTAAATGATTCACCAATCCATATTAATCCCAAGCGGGACCCTCCATGGATTAGTGGTTTTCGCAAAAGGAGGGTTCGTGGAGTCGCCACCAATGTTTTACTCAAAACATTGGAAAAAGGGATAAGGCAATTGATTTTATAAATCAACTTTGGCCATTACAACCAGAGTCGGGTAAGGGAGTCGGTTACGCGTGGGGAAGGTGTTAGCACCCCACAGCGCCCCTTTCGGGTTCCCTATGACAGATTATTTCTAAAATAATAGCGTAAAATTACTAAATTACCCCTATTTATTATAAGCGATTATAAATTAACTATCTACATGATGAAAGTTTAAATATGCACACAGAAAGCAGTAAAAGGAAGGATTTAAGAAGAAACCTCTTGAAGCGTGCTTTTATATATTGAGTAAAACTGGGAAGCTTTTTGGCGTTCCCTCGCTCTACAAGCTCGCTCGCTCCTTCCTAAAAACTTTTGACTATGGAAATCCGGAGGATTTCCCTTCGACTAGGTTCGAATCTCCAAGCTAAGTGCTCGGAATTCCAGAACTTCGTCGGATCGACTCCCAGAGAGATTTCTAGGGCAGAACACTGCTCAAAAACCCCAGAATACTCAAGGAGGGAGTCAAAACTGAGTGTGAAAGTGTGAAATGACGTCCAATTGACGTCATATTTATAGGGAATAGGCGCAATACGGCCTACAGAAGCAATACGGCCGTATTGAAATTTTTGAACTTCAATACGGCCGTATTGAGTTCAATACGGCCGTATTGAAATTCAGAAATTCCAATACGGCCGTATTGAGTTCAATACGGCTGTATTGAAGCTTCAATACGGCCGTATTGATTTCAGTACGGCCGTATTGAAGTTTCAGAAACTTCAATACGCCGTATTGAGTTCACTGCGGCCGTATTGAAGCTTCAATACGGCCGTATTAAGTTCAGTACGGCCGTATTGGGCTTCATTCCCTCCACTTCCTTATTTTGAGTTATTCTAAGACCTCTAGACCTACAGAGAACCCTCCTAGGGCCTTCCAGGAGTCCTTCTGGCTGATCTTCCTTCAGTCTTCGAGAGTCTTCAAGCTTTATTTCCGACCCGGACAATTTTAGGGGTCTACAGCTGCCCCCCCTTTACTTAGTCAAACGGTCTTTTTAGTGTATCGATTGACAAGTAAAGGAGTTGACCCAATTGTCCGGGTAATAAGCCAACCTTCTAACTTGTAGTGTCTTCTGGTGGAAAATTGTCGAGTAGCCTCTCCAGGTTTTGCTTTGCTTGCTGCCCAAGCTGGAAGCTGTGAGTACCGCCTCTCCAGGCTTAACTTCACTCTTTGTTCGAGCCGGAAGCTAAGTACCCTTGTGACAACGGTAGCAGTGTGAGTTTCGCCTCTCCAGGCTTAGTCTCGCTCTTTGTTCGAGCCGGAAACTAAGCACCTTTGTGACGACGGTGAGCAGTGTGAGTTTCGCCTCTCCAGGCTTAGTCTCGCTCTTTGTTTGAGCCGGAAACTAAGCACCTTTGTGACGACGGTGAGCAGTGTGAGTTTCGCCTCTCCAGGCTTTGCTTTGCTTGCTGCCCAAGCTGGAAGCTGTGAGTACCGCCTCTCCAGGCTTAGCTTCACTCTTTGTTCGAGCCGGAAGCTAAGTACCCTTGTGACAACGGTAAGCAGTGAGTACCTCCTTTCCAGAGATAGCTTCGCTCATTGCTCGAGCCGGAAGCTGCATACCTCCGTGTTTGTGACGACGGGGTAGCGTGAATATCTCCTTTTCAGGGATTTGTGATGATTTTGTCTCCACAGTCCACGATGCTGCTTCGACAGTTGTTTTTCGATTTTTGTGCCACTGAGGGCTGGATAACGCAGGGATCCGTCTAGGGGATGTGCAGTTACTCATAGGTTCTTGTGTCCCAACTTTCCATTGCGTAGTTGGTGCCCACTGGGGAATTTCTGATTCCTTAGGGGTGCAGACACAAAGATGCTCTTTCTGATGTGAGCGGTGCCTTATGATTGGCTGACGTCCTTTCGACGTTGGTGGAGTATCTCGGTTATCCTTGTTCGGGTAACTCTTTTTGATTTTCTGATTTTTTGCTGCCTCTGTGTAGGCTGTTATCCGCTGGGGATTCTGGATGTTGATTTTGTCTCCACAGTCCACGATGCTGCTTCGACGATTGTTTTTTATTTTTGTGCCACTGAGGGCTGGATAACACAGGGATCCGTCTAGGGGATGTGCAGTCATTCACAGGTTCCTGTGCCCCAACTTGCATTGCATTGTTGGTACCCTTGGGGAATTTCTGACTCCTTGGGGTATAGACACAGATGCTCTTTCTCTCTGAGTTGAGCAGTGCCTTATGATTGGCTGACGTCCTTTGGACGTTGGTGGAGTATCCCGGTTATCCTTATTCGGGTAACTCTTTTTAATTTTTGGATTTTGTTGCCTCTGTGTAGGCTGTTATCCGCCAGGGGATTTTGTCATTGGTTTGTGATTGGCCTCTTCTGTTAGGCAGATCATCTTGATGTTCAATGATAGGCTGAGAGCCGGATTCCACTTGGGGAATGATTATTGATCTTTTCGATTTTTTTTTTCTTTTTTGAAAGAGTGCCTCTGAATAGGCGAATTATCTTGATGTTTGATGATTGGCTGAATGCCAAATTCCTCTTGGGGAATGGTTATTGATCTTTTTGATTTTTTCTCCTTTTGCAGGGATGCCTCTGAGTAGGCGATTGGGGAATGAGGGATCTTATGTATCCCAGAGTATTATTTAGGAAGCCTCTGCAGGCTTAGCCTCACTCAACACTTGAGTTGGAGAGCTATCTTCACTGAGGAAGTGTTAAGTCCTTTGACTTGTATATTGTAACGACCCGCCCTAGGCCGTCACATCAATAACCAACCAAAATAAAATGTTATAAAATAAAGAAAATAGAGCAAAAGCCAGCTACGCTAGAGTGTAATTATACAATAACATATAAATTGTTTCCAAAATATATAATATAATCTGCTATAGCAGAGTCATCATCCTTAGTAAAGTTATACAGTAATCCAAAAGATAATATAATATAGACACCCTAGGTGCTGGTCAAGCTCTAAACCTTGCTACTACTCAAAGCAGCTATCAGAAGACTTCTTGCTATCCCAAGCCTCACACCTGATCTGCTCCCCCACAAAGTGAGATCATCACAGTCCAAACCACATGGAAAACATGCAAGGGTTAGCACATATAAAACCAACCATAGTACATGATAAAATATCATTAAACAGATATTTATCCATAATATATATATATCCGCACCAAGGAAATAAACCTTATAAATAGTTATTTCCATGCCAAATATAAATATCCAATCTAAAATCCAATGCATACAATCCACACCATTTGTATACATATTCCACATCCAGAAACAAAGTCACACCACTGTATAATTATTCCATGATCTCACACCAACATATCCTCACAATGTTGGCCATCAACACCATCCACCAAGTGTTGACACGCACGCTGAAACATATCAGCAACCCAGGAATCACACCTGACCTCTCATGGAAAATATACAGCTGGATTACGTCGTCACGTAACCCTGGTGATCATGGCCACTTCATCCATCGGTATGACTCGGCCTGGCCCCCATACCGGTAGCAAATAGAATACTTAAAGGAGTACTTCAGAATCCACCTAACATCTGAAGTGGTTTATCATATAACCTTTGGAAAAGTTCCACATTGGAATCCTCACCATGGGATTCCCAATTTCATACTTTTCCAAAGATTATATCCTGATCTCACCAAGAGATCTAATCCATACCATAACCTTACTCCTTTAAGTCCTATTTACTTTTCCAAACCACATACACGGCATATTCCATAATTAAACATATATCATAACCATGCCAAATTTGTCAATATAATAATAATATAAATATCCAAAACAACCATCAATTGATCCAAATTATACTATATGAAATGAAAATCTCCACATAAAATAGCATATTAAAATTATACTATTCCTATCATGGTCATACGCACTAGATTAATTTTACAAGCACTACCCTTACTTAGCATACTAGATTAATTTTATAAATGCCACCCTTACTTGTATAAACCTGAACTGAAACTCGGGCAGAACCTCCACCTCTCTCCTTAAACAGGAACCGAAACTCGGGCAGAATCTCCTCTACTGGATTCTCCTTCCTTTCTCTCCTCTTTCCTCTCTCTTTCTCCCTTTCTCTCTCTAGAAATTTTCTCTCTCAAGGCATACAATTTCAACACCCCAAGGCCCCTATTTATAGCAAATTTTCGCCACCTAACCAGAACGGCCCGTTCCGGAAACGGAACGCCCGTTCTGAATCCTTCAGAACAACGTAAATTTTTCAACTGGAACGGCCCCGGAACGGCCCGTTTCGAAACCCAGCAGAACGGCCCGTTCTCCTTTCGGAACGGCCCGTTCTGCAAGGAGAACGCCCTGTTCTCCAAGCAGAACGGCCCGTTCTGCAAGGGGAACGCCCCGTTCTCCAAGCAGAACGGCCCGTTCTCCTTTGGAGAACGGCCCGTTCCGGCCCTGTTCTGCACAACCCCAGAACACGTGTTTTTCTCTTTTGGAACGGCCCGTTCCGCTTTTGGAACAGCCCGTTCCAAAATCCGAAAATGCCCCAAAAATTTTAATAAAAATTACGAAAATGCCACCGATAATTACTAAAATGCCATCCAATAATAAGATTACAAAAATACCCCTATACCTTTGAAAATTTACGAAAATGCCATAATAATAAAATGGGTATTACATATATACTGTTTGGATGATCGCACTTCCATTGGGGATTGCGTCGATTTTGCTTTGATAGCTCTCGCTAGGGATTTTTCCGTGAGCTTGAGCTGAGGTTCCCTCTGGGGAGTATTATTTCTGCGAGCCTCTCCAGGCTCAGTTATTCTGCATACTGTGGAGGATGTGGAGTATTATTTTGGTAAGCCTCTCCAGGCTTAGTTATTCGGTACAAATTGTTTGTTGGATTTTCTATATCCTTGCCTTTTTTATTTTCGGCTTTTTCTGTATTTTGCCTTTTCTTCTGATTTGGCTTTTTCTGTATTTTGCCTTTTTTATGTTTTTGGCTTTTGCTGTACAGAAATTAAAAGTGCTAAAGAAATTAAATTCAGTTATTATGAGAGAGTATTATTTCGGCAAGCCTCTCCAGGCTCAGTTATTTTGTAGGAGTATTATTTCGGCAAGCCTCTCCAGGCTCAATTATTCTGAGAGTATTTTTATTTTTATTTTTATTTTTTTTTCGGCAAGCCTCTCCAGGCTCAGTTATTCTGAGAGTATTCTTTCGGCAAGCCTCTCCAGGCTCAGTTATTCTGAGAGTATTCTTTCGGCAAGCCTCTCCAGGCTCAGTTATTCTGAGAGTATTCTTTCGGCAAGCCTCTCCAGCTTCAGCTTGTACAGTCACCAGTTTGTCACCCACTATGAACTTGACTTTCTGGTGGAGCGTAGAGGGTACAGCTTTCGCATCATGAATCCAAGGTCGGCCGAGGAGACAGCTGTATGCGGGAGTAATGTCCATCACTTGGAATTCGACATTAAAGATAGTGGGTCCAATTTGGATTGGAAGATTGATCTCTCCCACCACTTCTCTTTTAGATCCATCGAAGGCTCGAACGATCATGTTGTTGGCGCATTTGGATTCCCTTGATTGCCACTTGCTCGAGCGCTTTTTTTTTTGGCATTACGTTCAAGGAAGATCCATTATCTACCAAGACTTTAGCGATGTGATACTCCTTGCACTTTATAGAGATGTGCAAGGGCTTGTTGTGGTTTGATCCCTCGGCGGGGATTTCTTCATCGATGAAGGTGAGGTGGTCATTAGCCTTGATGTGACTAACAATCCCCTCAAACTCGTCTTGGGAGATAGTGTGCGACACATATGCCTTGTTCAAGACTTTCAACAGATCTTGTCGATGCGGTTCGGAGCTTCGGATCAACGACGACAGCGTAATCTTTGCTGGCGTCTTATGAAGTTGATCCTCGGTGGAGTACTCGCTCTGTCGGATATACTTTAACAGCTCGTCTGTCTCCTCCTCAGATTCTTTTTCCTCGGTTTTCTTTTCTTCTTTTTCTTTATTCTTGGGGGCTTTATCATAAAGATCTTCGGGAGTGTAGATCCTGCCACTCCTAGTTATGCCCCCAAGTCCAGCGATGTTGGAGATATCGCTGTCGGCAGAAGAGTGGATGTCGTATATCCACGGCACAGCCTTATTTGATTTGCAAGGGAAAGGCCTTGGAACTGTGATCCTTAATGGTGTTGGACCTTCCCCTTTGTTTGTCTGATTACCAACAACGGAGTTGACGTATGCTCGCTTGGCATGGTTGTTGGCTTACACTTGATAACGAACGGCGTGCGATCCATTCTTTGAACATACGCATCGATTATTTCTTTCTTTTTATTAATATTTATTAATGGAATACTAGGAAAGATGTATGAAATGAATAACTCCTAGATCCCTCCATGATCTATATGCATGATATGAGATGATGGTGGTGGATATGCATGCATAGTGTTTATTCAACTAAGCATTATCATGTTTTTAGGATGTTCCTAAGATGATGCATGATATTGCTTGGTTTGGATAAATAACCCTTTTTTCTTCTTCTTTTTTTTTTTTTGGGTATTTTTATTTATTATATTTTTTTGTATTTTTGGGTGAAAAGGGAAACTACCTATATGAATGTGATGAAGGTAGATGTTAACACCATGCAATGGAAGATTCTTATTCCCATTTATTCTTATTTAAAAAAAAGGGAATGTTGTATGTTTAAATAATGCAATGTATGCTCATACAATGTCACATAATCAATGCACAAACAATTCACTCATCCACGAACAGTCACGAGCGAATCACGAGGTAGGGGTCTCCTGCAGAAAAGTGCATATTCAAGGTGGTTCTAACTGTTCTCACCGGTCAAAGGCCCCCAAGGTGCCCCCATTATAGGGACCCAATTCCTCTCATCGTAGGTCGATGGAAAGCTCCAACGCACCGTCGGACTCAAGTTCATGGTTATCACCTTGAGTGATGTTTTCCGACAACGGTCTACGGGCACCTATAGACCCATTCGACAACCGGCCGTACTAACATCCACTCCCTATGGTTAATCACTCATGCCCCCGGGTATAGAGGGAACTGTTGTGTGCAAAGGTTTGTGTGCAGTTTTTATTTCAAACAATTGCGTAAATTTTAAAAATACAACAGTTATTTAAAGCCAAATATATAAAGCATGTTATCATACAAGCAAGGGGTAATGAAGTAATTTTAACTATTATTTGTTAAAAATAATCTGTCACTAAATGGGACTGACTCTCGAAGCTTCCCCAGTGGAGTCGCCATCTGTCGCCACCGGCCCAAACGGGCCTCGGCGGTCACGAAGACGGTTGGACTCGTTTAATTGTTTAAAAATATGGATTGCTAGAATGACGTATTCTCAAACTGAGACCTTGTCAAACGAGCAATTTTATTAAATGATTCACCAATCCATATTAATCCCAAGCGGGACCCTCCATGGATTAGTGGTTTTCGCAAAAGGAGGGTTCGTGGAGTCGCCACCAATGTTTTACTCAAAACATTGGAAAAAGGGATAAGGCAATTGATTTTATAAATCAACTTTGGCCATTACAACCAGAGTCGGGTAAGGGAGTCGGTTACGCGTGGGGAAGGTGTTAGCACCCCACAGCGCCCCTTTCGGGTTCCCTATGACAGATTATTTCTAAAATAATAGCGTAAAATTACTAAATTACCCCTATTTATTATAAGCGATTATAAATTAACTATCTACATGATGACAGTTTAAATATGCACACAGAAAGCAGTAAAAGGAAGGATTTAAGAAGAAACCTCTTGAAGCGTGCTTTTATATATTGAGTAAAACTGGGAAGCTTTTTGGCGTTCCCTCGCTCTACAAGCTCGCTCGCTCCTTCCTAAAAACTTTTGACTATGGAAATCCGGAGGATTTCCCTTCGACTAGGTTCGAATCTCCAAGCTAAGTGCTCGGAATTCCAGAACTTCGTCGGATCGACTCCCAGAGAGATTTCTAGGGCAGAACACTGCTCAAAAACCCCAGAATACTCAAGGAGGGAGTCAAAACTGAGTGTGAAAGTGTGAAATGACGTCCAATTGACGTCATATTTATAGGGAATAGGCGCAATACGGCCTACAGAAGCAATACGGCCGTATTGAAATTTTTGAACTTCAATACGGCCGTATTGAGTTCAATACGGCCGTATTGAAATTCAGAAATTCCAATACGGCCGTATTGAGTTCAATACGGCTGTATTGAAGCTTCAATACGGCCGTATTGATTTCAGTACGGCCGTATTGAAGTTTCAGAAACTTCAATACGCCGTATTGAGTTCACTGCGGCCGTATTGAAGCTTCAATACGGCCGTATTAAGTTCAGTACGGCCGTATTGGGCTTCATTCCCTCCACTTCCTTATTTTGAGCTATTCTAAGACCTCTAGACCTACAGAGAACCCTCCTAGGGCCTTCCAGGAGTCCTTCTGGCTGATCTTCCTTCAGTCTTCGAGAGTCTTCAAGCTTTATTTCCGACCCGGACAATTTTAGGGGTCTACAGGAATAGATAGTTGCCTTTTTGGGATAGTAAGTGTGAGAGTAGTTTTTAAACTCTTAAGGAAAGATTGACTAGTGTTAAGATTACCGAACTCTAGTAAGTGTTATGTGATGCTTCGAAGATAGGTTTGAGTGGATGGTTGATGCAAGAAGGAATGGTAGTAGCTTATATTTCTAGGCATTTAGGTATGAAAAATTCATGAGAAAAATTACCTTACCCATAACCTTGAATTAGAGATTCTAATATTTACAGTTAAGATTTTGGAGACATTACTGGTATGATTCTAAGTTTGAAATATTTAGTGATCATAAGGATCTTACATATCTGTTTGATCCAAAGGAGTTGAATATGAGACAAAAGAGATAGTTGGAAACTGTTAAGGATTAAGATTTTAATTTTAATTGTTATTTGAAAAAAGTCAATGTGGTGGTCGATACTTTAAGTAGGAAACCTATATATATATATCCCCTTATAGTTAAAGGGATGTATCTTTTAGCTCACATTAAGAATTTAAGATTGACTTGTGAAATTACTTCTAGAGTGTGAAACTAAGTATGACTCGAGTAAAGAATGGACTATTAAAGGAGATTAGAGAAACATAATTAGATAATTCATTTTGATGGCAAGACATGAGATCATAAGACAAGGTAGTAGATATGAGGTTGCCTTGGGTATAGATAGGGTGGTAAGACTTAGAGATTGATTATACGTACCTAGTAAACTTACGCTTAAGTAGTTGATCCTTGGAGAGGGTCATAAAAATTAAAGTAATATGATGACAAATGTCTTAAGTAGGATGATCATTCATCTATCATTTTTGATAATGTAAGGGTTGAATTTGATTGAGGAAGTTAGAAACTTAAGCATGATGTGTAAGCTCATCCTTAGGAGCATTGAATTGTGTATATTGAAAGGACTAATAGATTAATGGATTTGATTAAAGGACCCAGGAGTTAAATCCTTTCTTAGTAAGCCAAGTGGAAAAGATTGGTAGAGGTATAGATAACCCTTTACACTTGGAAGTTGATGGTATTTTGAGGTTCAAGGATAGAATCTATGTGCCTAGTAATTTCAAATTAAGAAAGATGATCTTAGAGAAAGGACATAAGAGTACTCTTAGCTACTAAAATGTATCAGAGTGACACAGTGAAAGTCTGGTGGCCTACGGTGAAAAGAGAAGTATAAGGATTTATGTACTTGTATATAGTATGCCAAAAGTCTAAGGTGGAACACTAGAGTCTTTGAATATTTTTATAGTCTTTAGATGTCCTAATTTGGAAATAAGATTTTGTATCTATAAGCTTAGTTGTAGTTATATCAGATATGCTTAAGAAATTTGATCTTATTTGGATTATAATGGATAGGTTCGTTTGTTCACCTTGTACTTATTAATATTAGACATTCCTTGGAGAGATTGATAGAGTTGTACATCAATAAGGTATTGAGGTTATCTGAGAAATTGAAAGCAAGATGTGAAGAGCATACCCATTTCTATTTTTAAGAAAATTTCGGGGACGAAATTTTTAAAAGGAGGGGAGAATTGTAACATCCCAAAATTTATACAATGGTTAATTATTATATTTATGAAAATTATTTTCCTATAATTATTAATTAATAAAAATGGTTCCTTTTATATAGAATATTTTAGAGATTTTAATAAATGATTATTATGTATTTTAAATATTTATGGGGATTATTAAAGGGATTTTAAAATTAAAAATAATAAAATAATATTTTGGGCTCAGAACGGGCCGTTCCAAAAGTGGAACGGGCCGTTCCAAATTTTTAAAAAGGCTTCTGTTTGTTGGCCCAGAACGGGCCGTTCCAAAAGTGGAACGGGCCGTTCCAAAATAATTAAAAGGCCCATTTTGATTTCTCCAGAACAGGCCGTTCCCAAAGGGAAACGGGCCGTTCTGGAATTCTAAAAATGCCTAAAAAGGTTAGTTAGAAAAGGGGCGTTCCAGATATAGTCAAGGTGTGTTAACATGGACCCCAGAATGGGCCGTTCTGCTTTTTGGAAACGGGCCATTCCGATTTTAGAACGGGCCGTTCCAGTTAAAAAATTTGCCTATATTTGAAGGCACCGGAACGGGCCGTTCCGAATTCAGTACGGGCCGTTCTGGGTGAGCCAGGATGCCTATAAATAGGGGCATAGGGAGTGAAAAAATTATAACTGAGTGAGAAGTGAAAATTTTAGAGAGAGAGAGAGAGAGAAAGAAAGAAAGAAAGAAAGAGAGGGAAAGAAAGAAGGAATCTAGAGGAGGAGGTTTTGCTCAAGTTTTAGCTCCTGTTTATCCAGGTAAGGGGGAGGAGAACCTTATCTCTTTAAAATTTTATCTACTACTATGTTTATTTATTTGTTATTTATTTATGTGTATTTATTCAGTGGGGTGTCCCTAACCTCATTTATTTACTTGATCTATGATTATTTTTATCCATAATAATTGTTAAGGTGCTTATATTTTATATTGTTTAATTATTCTATAATAATTATCATTGTCATTTAATTAATTGGTGTTCTTAATATATTTTACTTACGTATATGTTATTTAATTAAAACTTAAATAATGATAAATTCTCAAATTTATTTAGCGTGATTATTTTTATGATTGATTATAATATAATTTTGTTAAAATATCTTTGACTCATTTTAAAGATAAATATTACCCTATGGCCATAGAAGATAAAATTTGAATTATTTGTAGCTGAAGGTTTGACCTTGGGGATTTAGATGAGTAAGAAATGAAGGTGACATATCCTCTTATTGGTTAAGGTGAAATATTCTTTTGTTGGTTGATATTATGATGATGCTCATTTATCCTGACTAGTTACTACAAGTATAATTCAAATTTTATTGTATCATGAAAATATAATATATGATCTGTATATATATTTATATATATATATATATATATATTTAATATTGATTATAAATATTCTGTGTATTCTTTTGAATTATTGTATTTATTGGATATTGTTCTCACTCCTCTATTTTCTTTGTTTTTAAAATTAAATATATTATAAAATAGATGGATCTACTTGAGATTCCAGATCATTTTGCAGTTGTTATAACTGTTGTCTTCCTTGGAAGGAATTGGAATGTAGAGGCTATTTGATGAATCTATTATAATTTTATTTGTTATTGTAAATTTATTCCCACTATCAATGTAAATATTGTAATAGAAGTGTGAGAAAGAAATATTGCGTAAAATAGCAAGTTATTCTAAATATTTTAGAACGATATGTCATGTATTAAATTTACAAAATATATATTTTTTTCTTTATTTTTATCTTCATTAAAATAAATATATATTATTAATGATATAATTGCGAGAATATGTTATAAGAAAATATATAATTATTATTATTTAAATCAGGCGTTACAGTTGTAAGAAGAAAATGGTCATGAAGTGCCTTACTTTTTAATACTTTTAACATTTTTTCTAAGATTTAATCACCTATACAGTGTCGCTATAAAGTTTTTTTATATTGGCAACTAATTATATCTTTTAATTGTATCATGTCACTGTTAAAAGTAAATATGTTTACAGTGATGGCATAATTAAGAGATATAATTAGTTCTCAGTATAAATTTTTTTTTATACTGATAGTGTATAAGTGATTAACTCTTTTTCTACAGATTTCACGGTATCTTAGGATAACATATGAGAAATTTTGAATCCATCCATAGTCAACTAATGTTAAGATAAAATATGTAAGTTTTTAGACCGTCAAAATGTGAGAGAAAATAAAAATTTTACGAGGATAGTGTGCAGAATTATGAAAGTTGGACATAGAATAAAATTAAATTTTTCTAAATTTAGAATTAATTTGACTAACTATTACAATTTTTTAAGAAACTGAATTAATTGATAATTTATAATTTTAGGAAGTATTTTATCATTTTATTTATTTCAGAATCTAATATTTTGTTTTAAAAAATAATATAATATTTTTGGTAAAGTATTTATTTTAGTAGTTATTTTAGATTCTATTTTTTTTTCATTAATAAAAAATATTTTTCGCTGAACATAAAGATAATTTTTTTCAAAAATTTGACAAACATCAAATAGATAAATATCTTCTTTTAATTTGAATTTTTTATATTTACTAAAGTTAAAATTGGATTATGACCACTTAATTAATTCACATGAATCTTTTATCATTTACATCAATCCAAGTTGATATTTTAAAATTTGAATGTTGGTACAATTTAAAAGAATAAATTAATTCACAATTTATAATTTCATAAATCATATTATTAATTTAAAAAACTAGTTTAACAGATCATGAGAAATAAAGTGGTCATGCTCACAATTTTTTCTTTTACTAGAAACTTCTAACATTTAATTCTCAACGTCAAGATTTTCAACCCCGTACGATTCACTATTAAACATTTAATACACCCTGCATTTCACAATCATAAGTTGAGATATTAATTTCATCATTCTCTCAGAACCCGACAACAGAACAAGAAAGCTTCCTGAAATTTCCCAAATTGCATATTCGAATAAACCGGGAATAAAACAAAGGCACATAGAGCCAGTGGCAATTGAGTAATGCCACTCCCCATATAAATAAATAATCATCACATATATATGGACACGTTCTCATCTTATCTCTAAAGCCTTCTTCTCATCATATCTTAGTAGAATCCAATTTCAATTTAAGCCATTCATTTTGTGACACAGCAATGGCTGCAGAACAAGTTCTTAGATTGCTTGATTCCTTCTGGTTTGAGACTTCAATTCTCACCAATCGCAACAACAACCAAACCCCTTCAAATCAAGACTCTCACAACAATTTGGAAAAAGTGATTCCTCTTGATGATGCAAAGTTTGTGCTAGTTCCAACTCCAACCCTTGAAGTTAGGTCCTATAGTGACCAAAACTTGGATTCCCCAACATGTGTTTTGTTAGATTCCCCATCACCAAATTCTGTCCTCACCCCACAAAGGCTTAGGACAATCCCTTCTGAGAGGGAGATCAGAGAATTCTCTTGTGAAAAAAGAGAAGAAATAAAAATTGAGAGAAAAGAAAGAGGTTTTGGTCATGGAAGAAGAAGGGTGAGGAAAGGGAGAACTACTAGGAGCCTATCAGAGCTTGAGTTTAAGGAGCTTAAAGGGTTTATGGATTTGGGGTTTGTGTTCTCTGAGGAGGACAAGGACTCAAGATTGGTTTCTTTGATTCCTGGCTTGCAAAGGCTTGGAAGAGGAGAAGAAGTTGAAGGGAAAGGTGATGATTATGAAAGTGTGGCTTTTGATAAGCCTTATTTGTCTGAGGCTTGGGATGTTTTGGACCAAAGGGGGACAGGAAATGATCCATTGATGGATTGGAGGGTACCTGTTAGGGGTAATGAAATTGACATGAAGGACAATCTTAGGTTCTGGGCTCACACAGTTGCATCCATTGTAAGATAACATTTGCCAAAAGGAAAAGAAAAGAAAGTTAAGAAGTTTTATCCATTGGTGGAAGTTCTTAGTGCAAACTTGTTCCATGTCTTCAACTAATCAAGAGAAATTATTGTATGGTCTGAAATCACCATCATCTGACTAATTTTTACATGATACATAGTCGAGTTTTGTTAATTTTTGTCATTAATTGAACAGATATGTATCATGTGACTATAGACACACAGGGTGGTTTGAGACTATCCAATAATTTGTCATAATTGTTGATGTTAGATTAAGTTCTGGCCACTAATAAATGTACATATTTTACAAGTTTTTCTTGTAGCCAATGTTGTTTTTCATTTTTCTTTGTTTTGTGATCTCTCTTCAAAATGTAATATATGAAAAAGATACTTCTGAGTATATAGTAGCGTAAGCCTTTGGTGTGAGATTTGGGCACTGGTATTGGTTGAATTTGCCATCTTCATGGGATAATTTGTATTCTTCCTCTTAGAATCTTGATTAATTTATTCCAAGTGCTTTAAGAAGTGGCAATTGCATAAAGACACCCTTTTCATTAATTTGTCTTTTCTGCTCTCAATAATTGAGCTATACAAATATACAATACAATTGGCTGAACATTAGACTTTTGTTGATGTAGTTGACACGGTGTTAAACCAATCCAAGTGACTTAAATAATGTTGTTTAGTGGATAACAAGAATGGTGGGCTCAAGTAATGAAACACAAAAAGAAAAGATATAGAAGCTGAACCACTAATAATTATTTTCATCCTAGTGAAGGCTTTCTCCTTTCACATATCGTGTTGTATTAGCAAAAGTTTAAATCCAATGTGTATGAGGCAATTTTTGTTTTTGGCGTTTAATTAAAGGAAACACTATTTTTTGGTCAAGCCATTTTTTAATAAGAAACTTAGGTGAGACCATTTTTTAAGAGAAGATCTTTCCATTTTAAACCTAGGGCATGCTGCGAGCCTTGATGGACATATTGGAAAAAAATAAAAAATTTCATGAAGCTATCCTAAATCCATTAAAAAGACTACTCACTATATATTATTATCAAGCTTAATAACATTGGATGCAAAAATAATTATTAGGAATATTTTAAGTTTCACATCAAATAAATAATGTTAAGATAAAATTTAAATATGTTTTTAGTTTATTAAGTTTAGGATATATATATTTTTTATTTCTTAAATTTAAATTTTTATTTTTAATTCTTATAATTTAAAAAAATTTATTTTATTTTTTCTCTTTATTTTTTATTCTCTCAAATTTAAAATTTATATTTTTAGTCTTTAAAATATTAAAAATTATTATTTTAATTTATCTATTTAATTACGCTATTAGTGGTTTTGAGAGAGTAGAATAATATATATATTTTTTGAAATTATATAGACAAAAGAAAATAAATTTTAAATTTGAGACTAAAATAATTTTCAATATTTTAGAGACTAAAACTACAAATTTTAAATTTGGAGGATATATATATATATATATATATATATATATATATATATATATATATATATATATATATATATATATATAAGTTAATTAAGTACATAAAAATTGATTTTGTAAAATTAAGCTAAAATCAAATTCACTCTCTAAAATGACAAATTTTTATCATAATAATTAAAGAACATATACCAATAATCAATAAATATCAAATTTAATATGTTTAAGTCAAAATAGCAATTGAGTTAGCAACATTCTTTTAATGAACGCCAGTAATTGCTTTTAAAATTTCTCAAGTTTTCAAAAATAGTTTCAATATATTAGACCAAACTAAGTCAATGAGAAGAAGTTAAGGTGAAATTTCAATTTTGGGATATGATGTACGTATGTCAAATCTTTGACCAAAGACTATCCTGATGGTGACCTGAATGTCCATATTAACTTAATAATAGAGTTCTCTAATACAAATTCACATTGAACACCTACCCAATTTGTTCACTGATTACTTCTTAAACAATGTATTATGCATAAAAAATAAAATAAATCTTTCATTGACATCATCGTTGGATTGCAAATTATATTATTTTCTACTATTGTTAGAATACTAGCCCTAAGAAGTACTATTGTCTACGTACGTTTAATAGTACCATTGCTCAGCCCAAATATTATAAAAAGTAATAAGTATTTAATACATATTATAATCTATGTATATAATAACACAAGGATTTAGTCACGTGCAATAAAAAGAACGTGATGATCTTGCAAGATTTTTGTTTGCATTGCTACTATTTCACCGATTATCTAAAACCATTTGAGATTGTTTGGATAAAGATACTGTGTAAGTTGTGATACTTGTGAAATTAAGAATATTCTTGCATCAAGATTCAAGATTCTTCTATAAAAGATTAGAAACATTATTATCCTTTCAAAGATTTGCATGAGATATCAAATATATATTACATGTTGTATGCAGCAGTTACACGTATTTTGGGTCTTTGTTTAATTATCTGTGTGCATCAGTTATGCCAAAATTTTCTACTTGACGTCGGTGTAAGGCTTCAATTGGATATATTATAATACATAGTTTTTAATTTTTGAAAAACCAGTTATATATACAATCGCGTCACTTTAGTAAATCTTATCTTATTGTCAAAACCTAAGAAGTAAATCATGGGTCAATTAGAGACAAGATCCCTTAATATGTGGATCCAATGATTTGCCTTGATACTGTCAATCATTGTCATTAATGTAATTACCAATCAATGGCTGTCAGCATTATTTGCTGCCTTATTTGCTTGTAGTATCTTAATGCTAGCCTTAATCATAGGATCATGTATTGCTAGCATTTGTTATATATGTACACTGTAATCATCAGATCAAACATATCGTCTTTTACCTCTCATTACATTTTCTAACTTGGTATCAGAGCTCTTAAGCCGTGAAGGCTCTTGATCCAATACAAATCATGGCATCCGCTGCAGATTCAAAATCCAAAAATGATCTCCCATCCACTATGTCTGTCAAGTTGGACAGAGACAACTATCCACTATGGAAATCCTTGGTGATCTCTATAGTCAAAGGCTGCAGGCTCGATGGGCACATGCTAGGGACAAAAGAGTGTCCTGAAGAATTCATAGCTTCTACAGATTCAAGCAAGAAGCCAAATCCTGCCTTTGAAGATTGGCAGGCTCATGATTCACAACTCCTTGGATGGTTGATGAATTCAATGACTATTGAAATGGCAACACAGTTGCTGCACTGTGAAACCTCAAAACAACTTTGGGATGAAGCTCAAAGCCTAGCAGGTGCACACACAAGGTCTCGAGTCACTTACCTTAAATCTGAGTTTCACAGCATCAGAAAAGGAGAGATGAAAATGGAGGAGTATCTGGCCAAAATGAAGAATCTCGTTGACAAGCTTAAACTTGCAGGCAGCCCCATTTCCAACTCAGATCTAATCATTCAAACCCTGAATGGTTTAGATTCTGAATACAACCCTATGGTGGTCAAGCTATCTGATCAAACTAGTCTCACTTGGGTTGATCTGCAGGCTCAATTACTGACCTTTGAGAGTAGACTTGATCAACTGAATAGCCTCACCAACCTAACCCTTAATCCTTCTGCAAATGTTGCCAACAAAACTGATTACAAAGGCAACAAATTCAACACAAACAACAACTGGAGAGGTTCCAATAGCAACTGGAGAGGATCTAACTTCAGAGGTTGGAGAGGAGGCAGAGGAAGAGGAAGAATGTCTAAACCAACATGTCAAGTTTGCTACAAGGTCGGGCACACAGCAGTAAATTGCTACTACAGGTTTGATAAATCTTATTCAAACTCAAATTATTTAGCAGGCAATGACAAACAAGGAGCACACAATGCCTTCCTAGCCTCACAAAGTTCTCTTCAAGATTATGATTGGTACTTTGACAGTGGTGCAAGCAATCATGTGACACACCAAACTGACAAATTCGAGGATCTGACAGAACATCATGGTAAGAACTCATTAATAGTTGGAAGTGGTGAAAAATTGAAGATTGTTGCCACAGGTTCCTCAAAACTAAACTCACTTAACTTACATGATGTCTTATATGTGCCCAACATTACCAAAAACCTATTAAGTGTGTCGAAATTAACTGCTGACAATAACATTCTGGTTGAGTTTGATGCAAATTGTTGCTTTGTGAAGGACAAGTTGACAGGGAAGGCAATTCTAAGAGGGACACTTAAAGATGGCTTGTATCAGCTCTCAAGGACTGAAAGGGACCCGTGTGCTTATGTATCTGTCAAGGAAAGCTGGCATAGAAGGCTTGGTCATCCAAATAATAAAGTCCTAGATAGAGTCTTGAAAAGTTGTAATGTCAAACTATCACCTAGTGATCATTTTAACTTTTGTGAAGCTTGTCAATATGGCAAAATGCATTTTTAACCCTTTAAAACCTCTTCCTCTCATGCTAAGGAAATTTTTGAATTAGTTCATACTGATGTCTGGGGGCCTGCACCAGTAACATCTCCTTCGGGTTTCAAATATTATGTTCACTTCCTTGATGACTTTAGTAGATTTACCTGGATTTATCCTCTAAAACATAAATCAGATACTGCACAAGCCTTTACCCAGTTTAAAAACATGGCAGAAAATCTGTTTAACAAAAGAATTAAGACAATCCAATGTGATGGTGGTGGTGAATATAAGACTGTGCAAAACCATGCAATAGAAGCAGGAATACAATTCAGAATGTCATGCCCTTACACATCACAACAAAATGGTAGGGCTGAGAGAAAACACAGACATATTACTGAATTTAGCTTGACATTACTAGCACAAGCCAAAATGCCCTTACACTATTGGTGAGAAGCTTTTTCCACGGCAGTTTATCTCATAAACAGACTGCCCTCTCTAGTCACTCAAAATGAAAGTCCTTACTCACTGCTCTTTAGAAAGGAACCTGACTACAGCTCCTTAAAACCCTTTGGGTGTGCTTGCTATCCATGTCTCAAGCCCTATAATCAGCACAAACTACAATTCCACACAACCAGATGTGTTTTCTTGGGCTATAGTAACTCCCACAAAGGATACAAATGCATAAACTCTCATGGAAGAATCTTCACTTCAAGACATGTTGTCTTCAATGAAGAACATTTTCCATTCCATGATGGCTTTCTCAATACAAGAAGTCCCTTGAAAACACTAACTGAAAGTCCATCTGCCTCTTTTTCTTTGCCTACTGCAGGTAACTCACATATTGGAGAAGCAACACCTTCCGATGACAACAATCCTGATGTCGAACAAGATCCAGCCAGTCCAACTGGAAATGCTGCAATTAATCTTAGCAGAGATCAGGCTGCAAATGATTCAAGTGCTGCACTTAATCTGAGCAGAGATCAAGATACAAATGATTCAACAAGGAACAGTCCAATTTCTCATGACACTGATCCCATAGAAACAGTTGTTGAAGCTCCCCAAGACCTTGCTGAACCAAGCACAACCATCAACACTCATTGGACCAGGAGCAAGGCTGGAATTCACAAGCCAAAGCAGCCATATGTTGGGTTAGCTGAAACCTGCACAGATGAGAAGGAACCAGAAAATGTCACAGAAGCACTCACAAGACCACAGTGGAAAGAAGCTATGGATAATGAGTATCAGGCACTCATGTCAAATCAAACTTGGGTTTTGGTACCATATCAAGGCCAAGAAAACATCATTGATTCTAAATGGGTCTTCAAGACCAAGTACAAAGCAGATGGGACAATTGAAAGGAGAAAGGCAAGATTAGTTGCAAAAGGATTTCAACAAACAGCTGGATTGGATTATGAAGAGACCTTCAGTCCAGTTGTCAAGGCCAGTACAGTTCGAATCATACTCTCAATTGCAGTGCATCTCAATTGGGAGGTCAAACAGTTGGACATAAACAATGCATTCCTTAATGGCTACCTCAAAGAAACTGTGTTTATGCATCAACCAGAGGGATTTGTAGACTCAACTAAACCTGAACATGTCTGCAAGTTATCTAAGGCAATCTATGGATTGAAACAGGCCCCAAGAGCCTGGTTTGACAGCCTCAAAAATGCCTTACTCAGCTGGGGTTTCAAGAACACAAAAAGTGATTCCTCACTCTTCACTCTAAGAGGTACAGATCACATTACCTTTCTACTTATATATGTGGATGATATAATTGTCACAGGGAACAACACCAAATTTTTAGAATCCTTCATCAAACAACTCAATGTTGTGTTTTCCCTTAAGGACCTTGGTCCACTGCACTACTTCTTAGGCATAGAAGTTCAAAGAGATGCATCTGGTATGTACTTGAAACAATCAAAATACATAGGAGACATCCTGAGAAAATTCAAAATGGAAAATGCCTCATCTTGTCCAACACCTATGGTAACTGGCAAGCAATTTACAGCTGAAGGGGAGAAGTTAAAAGACCCAACCATGTTCAGACAAACTATAGGAGCATTGCAATACTTAACAAACACAAGGCCTGACATAGCATTCTCAGTTAACAAGCTCAGCCAATTCATGAGCTCTCCCACTATAGATCACTGGCAAGGCATCAAAAGAATATTGAGATATCTTCAAGGTACCATCCAACATTGTCTACACATTAAACCGTCCACTGACTTGGACTTAACAGGCTTCTCAGATGCAGATTGGGCCACAAGTGTGGACGATAGAAAATCCATGGCAGGTCAATGTGTCTTCCTTGGTGAAACACTTGTTTCTTGGTCCTCAAGGAAGCAAAAGGTAGTCTCAAGATCTAGTACAGAGTCAGAATATAGAGCCCTGGCTGACTTAGCTGCTGAAATAGCATGGACTCGTTCACTCCTTGATGAGCTGAGACTCCCTCTGCCAAGAAAACCAACACTGTGGTGTGATAACTTGAGTGCCAAGGCATTAGCTTCAAATCCAGTTATGCATGCTCGATCCAAACACATTGAAATTGATGTGCACTACATCAGAGACCAAGTGCAGCAAAATGAGATTGTTGTGGCCTATGTTCCATCAGCTGATCAAATTGCTGACTGCCTCACTAAAGCATTAACTCACACACGATTCAACCAACTCAAAGACAAACTTGGGGTGACGCTCTCACCCATCAGTTTGAAAGGGGGAATTAGAGACAAGATCCCTTAATATGTGGATCCAATGATTTGCCTTGATACTGTCAATCATTGTCATTAATGTAATTACCAATCAATGGCTGTCAGCATTATTTGCTGCCTTATTTGCTTGTAGTATCTTAATGCTAGCCTTAATCATAGGATCATGTATTGCTAGCATTTGCTATATATGTACACTGTAATCATCAGATCAAACATATCGTCTTTTACCTCTCATTACATTTTCTAACTGGGTCTATTTGTATAAATTTTTTTAAAAATATTTTAAAATAAGTGTTTTTTTTAATATTATATTTGGTTGTGAGAAGAAAAATAAAGAAAAGTAAAGTAGAGAAAAATAGAAGAGAGAAATAAATGAGTAGAAATAGAATGGAAATGATTTTGTTTGACTTGAGAAAAATATTAAGAAATAGAAGAGAAATAAATTATAAAGTTGTTTGGTTTGGATGGAAAGAAAAAAAATTATAATTAAAAATTACAATTTTACCCTTATCATTTGAAGCTAAGTAATACGTTTATTTATTTATTTTTTTATTTCTGTAATTCGATTAAAATCATTTTTCCTTTCATGGACAATGCTTGTATGTGTTTCATATGCATGAAATGAAAATAGATTATGTTTGATACATTATTTATATACTTTAATAACATGTATGCATTTATGAATATTAGAGGGGGGAGTGGGAAGAGATCGACTACTCTATAATAAAGTGAATATATTATTATTTATTTCTCTCTTGCATTTGATATATTTGATTCACTACAACACTTAAGCATTCGAATACCGGTAACATACTACCAAGTCCCTACATTTGAATACATATCTCATTCATTTGAATACAAAATTCACCACTGAATACAATTTTGTAATAATCATACAAATTCAAATAAAAGATCAAAATCATATTTGAATAAATGAAAATTCCATTTGAATGAAACATATAAACAAATGAAAGCCCCTTCGAATAAAAGTAAATAAGTAGCATATCATTCGAATGGGAAAAATTGTGTTTGAATACAAGTATACAACATCCACAATGTCCCACGTAAAAGACAACAAATGTTATATATAATAAAATATAAAAAATGTCACTATAAATATAATATATATATATATATATATATATTTATATATAAATTTTATATATGATTACAATAATTTTAATATTAATTTTAAATAAGATTTAATAATATATTTTATGTATCATTATAGTTTATATTTATATTTTTTAATAATATATTAATATATACTATATTTATTGTATAGATAAAAATAATTTTTGTGATAGTTTTTGTGTCATGTTATTATATAATAATTTTCTTATAATTATTAGAATATACCTATTAAAGAGTTATTCTAACTTTTTGAGCTATTCAAATTAGGGCTTTACCCTTTCTTTATCATATTAAGATGACAAAAGTTTTGATGGGATAAAAATGTAAGAAAAAATAAGTTTTTCTTTCTTTATGTTATTTCCACTCAAAATCGAGAAAAAATTTACAACATGAGACCTACGTTTGTAAATTTCTCCTATTACACAACTCCTATTAAAGAAAAGAGTAAATAAAAATTAGCTGAATTATTTTCCTTCTCACCACACGATTTCGTAGTTATTTTGTTCAAAACAAATAATGTAAAGTAAATAAAAATTACTTATTTAAAAAAAGAAAATAGAAAAATATAAAAAAAGTACTTATTTTATTTAAAAATTCTTATATATATATATATTTTATTTTTTTTAAAACTTTGAATAAAGTTAAGTCAACACTATCAATCGTTAATTATTCTCACGAGCCATGAATGAGGTTATGTCTCCCCCATAATTCTTACTTTTTTCAGGCTTTTTTAAAATATATAATAATTAATGTTTTAATATGTATATTTTCTGGATTAAATATTTATTATATATAATTAAGTTGTATAATAAATTATATTTATATTATTTATATCTATAATTATATTTATATTATTTATATCTATAATCTATAGCCTATAATAAAAGGAATTGTTCCATTTAATATATATATATATATATATATATATATATATATTTTAAACATTTGATTCTTAAATTTTTTAATGATAAAAAATAATATTAAAAATTAATTATTTTTACAAAAATAAAACTTAAATTCATGGCCTTTAGATTTGAAAAATCAAATATAACACTAATTGATTGATAATTTTAAAAAGAATTAAATAAGATATAAATTTATAAAATATCTTGACTCCATTAATTATTAATTAAAAGGATCGAGGTACTTCGTGCCTTCAACAATTATATAAATGGTTACAATTATATATATATATATATATATATATATATATATTTTCCATTTTATCCTTTATCAAGAATAAATTATTGTATGGACAAAAAAGTAAAAAAAAAAAATGAAAACCAAAACAGTTATTTAAAAATGTATTCCTTTTATTAATAGTTATAGATAAAGATGATACTTTTTTTGGTATACATATTTTAACTGTTTTATCTCTTGACTTTCATAATGATTTTTTTCTACCATACTTTTTTATTTGTTTTTTTTTCTTCTTTTTCATAAATTTCTTTCAAGTTTCTCACTTTCTTTAAATAGTTACTCAAAATTGCTCAATCCTCTAATTATTAACCACTCACATATTTTAAATTTTAATTAAATGAATATCTTATTTATTTATTTTTTAAAAAACAAGGAGGTAGGAAATACCTTTTTTTATACTAGTTTTATCTATACCTTTATATAAAGAAAATTCTTTATTTTGGTACACACATTATTGTTATCAATTTTAACCTTTAAAAAATTACACAATAATAATTAATAAAGATTAGAAAAGTCTTTTGATATATATACATATATATATATATATATAATTTTTTTTTGAAATATCTTAATAATTTTCCATTATTTCCACTAGTGCATGCGTATTTAAAGAAAAGGTATAAATTTATTTTTATCCCTCAAATTTATAAATGTTGCTTTTAATTCTTATAATTTTTAAAAATTTCGTTTTAGTCCTTAAAATAATCAATAACATATCTAAAAAGTATAGATTGAACAATTATGCAGTATCATTTGAGTTTAATGTAATATTTTCATTAACAATGATATCGGTAAGTAAATTTTATGCGATAGTATTTGACAAATTTTTTTAATAAAACTTGAATATAATAACTGAAACAATATTTTTTAAATATTACAGGACTAAAAAAATTAATTTTAAATTTACTTTAAATTTAAAGGAGGAAAACGTATTTAAATAAAAAAATCACAAAAGTATATTTTACCCACTAATAAATATATAGTTAGTTACGTTGATCCTATACTTCAAAGGTTACTTTCTCATTTAACCATCAAACTTGCAATCTCCTCCAATCTTATTCAAATAAACATTACATATTATATAATGTATGTATTTGAGTGGTAAAATGACAGAATTGAGATAAACCAAAAAATGACAAAAAAAAAAAGAAGAAGTAATGTTCTTGTGGATATAATCTTTCAAGTTTTAGATTGCCATAATTAACAAAAAAAAAAAAAAAAAAAAAAGCTTATGGTGTCGGACCTTTTGAAATGCAGCTTTTATAGTTATGAAATTATATAAATACTAAATAAGCAAAGGATTAAAAAATAAGCATCTTAAACAAAAAGCTTTATAAGTACCTATATTATACTACTAATAATATACACTATATATAAAAGAGATCTTTCTTTAGTTTCTACATTTATTTTATAGATATTTATACTCATTTATTATATATTAATCTTTTTCTTATCATCACATTTCTTCCATTTTTGAAATTATTTCACTCTTTTATAATTATATATCATTTTACTTTATTTAAATAGTGTAATTTCTATTAATTTTATTTTCTTATATTATTTTTAAAATAAATTTATAGAGACGTGAAATACCTTAATTACACTAATTTTATTAATAAAGCGATATCACTTTGCGGTGGACAGTTTATTGATTATCTTATCCCTTAATTTTTAGAACACTTTCTCTCCGTAATTTTTTTAATTTAACTTTTATTTCAAATATCTCAAACTCTTTAAATAACTACTCAAAACTATTTCCACCATCTAATTAATAATTACTCACACATTTAATATTAATTATTTTATTATTTATATAATATATTTAAATATAGAAATTATATTTTATTTAAAATAAATAATTTTTTATTGCAACAGAACATTAAGTAGTTACACTACTAGAATTTCTCTTATTACATGCGGCTTTTCCTGTGAATAAAAATTCGCAGGCGTTGTTTCTACAAATTTTTCTACGAAATTTTATCTGCAAGTAATACCTTCGTAGATAATATATTTTTGTGAATTTAAAAATTTACAAGAAATTTTCCTGCGAAATTTCTTCACAAGCAATTCTGCATGAATATTTTTTACAAAAAAAATTTAAAAAAATTACTATAAATTCTATCAATAATTCTTCAACTTTCAAATGTTCACAATGAATTCACTCGAAGCATTTGTTTCCATGCCTCCAACATGTGATACATAATCTTTTAAATTCTAAGATTGTAAATTATAAGTCTAACACTAAACCATACAAATCAACAAGTAAAGTAAGTATTGCCCCAACTTATATACTCTTTAATTGTTTTATTTTCAGTCGATATGGGACTTGAAGTTTTTTTAAAATATTAAACTTATAAATTTAAATATTTTTTAATTTTCTTGCATATTAAAATTGACAGGAAAAGTTACCAAAAGTTTTCTACCATTTAGTAAACATTACTTGCGAATTTATTTTTGCAAGAAACAAAACAAAATTCTTACAATATTTTTTACAAATTTTTACTATGGAAAAAAATTTCTATGATCATTAAAATTGTAGCAAAATTTACAAAAATTTCTTGTAAATTATTTTTCGTAAAAAAATTTGTAAGAAATATCTGTAAATTATTTTTCGCAAATAAATTCGTAAAAAATTTGTGCAAAATTATTATTGCAAGAAAATTTACAAAAAATTTCTGAGAATATTTTTTTTAAGGAAAATTCGCAGAAAAATGACACTTTTATAATAGTATTATTAATTAGAGTCTTAAATCTCACAATAAATGATATTTTTTAGTATTAAAAAAAATGTATTTAGTTAATGATGAAAATATTATAAAAATGTGTAAACAAAATTAAAATAATAAAAATAAATAATTTAATTTTATTTGTGAAAATGTTGTATATCTGAAAATAAAATTTAGTTAACATCATTTTACACGGTCCACAAACCACTGGTATATCAAAGAACTTTCCAAGATCATGACTGTTCATTGCCCCTGGAGACAAAAAAAATAAATAAATTGAAGAATAGCCCTTCAAAATTGCAAGAGGCTAAAGAAGAACACCAACCAATTACATGCGAAAAAATGAAACTACCTGCAAGTATCTGAAAAAAAAATTCAAATACCACCTATTCTAAATTCAAACTACTACTGCAACCAACGAGTTTGTATCAATAATCCATTAACGATCATTGAAACAAAAAAATACTTGTTGCAATTTGAGATTCTGTGACTATTGTTGAAGTGAGTACGTTGAACTATGTTGACGAAATGAATGATTATAATACTTATTACGAGGATGAGAGACAAGAAAAATATGAAGAAAAGAACCAAGAAAAATATAGAAAAATATTAGAAAGAAATTTAGAGTTAAAAATAACAATAAATTAGTTCTTAAAAGTTTATAATTGGCTTAGATTCAATTTTTTTTAAAAAATATTTTTATTTAAAAAAACAGGAGTTAGACTTAAAAAAAATCAGTTAGATCTAATAAATCGACTTATTTTATTATATAATATTATTTTCTCAAACAATCTATTATGCATAAAATTCTATCATTGACATCGTTGGATTGCTAATTATATTATTTTCGAGTATTGCCAGAATAGAAGTATTATTGCTTAAGTCTAATAGTACTATTATGTCTACTAATAGCCTGCCCCAAATATTATAAAATTAAATATTTAATACATTAAGAGACTTCATAATATATATATAATACAAGAATTTTGTCACATGCAATAAAAAAAATTGTCATGATCACGCAAGATTTTTGTTTGCATTGCTACTATTCCAATGGGTATCTAAAACCATTTGAGATTATTTGGATAAAGACAATGTGTAAGTTGTGACACTTGTGAAATTAAGAATATTCTTGCATCAAGATTCAAGATTCTTCTATGAAAGATTATTTAAAATGGAAGTTACTTTTGATAATTCAGAAACAATTCTTATCCTTTCAAAGATTTGCTATATAGAAATATTAAATATATATTCCATGGTGTGTGCACCAGTTACACTTTTTTTTTGTCTGTGTTTATTATCTGTGTGCATCATTTACGCCAAAATTTTGTACTTGATTTAGGTGTGAGGCTTCAAATAAACAATCGGATAGATTATATATAATACATAGTTTTTAGTTTTTTAAAAACCAGTTATACAATCACGTCACTTTAGTAAATCTTATCTTCCCGTAAAAAGAAATTATACCGTATGGTGGCTGACTAGGCCGAAAACTCGAGTACCCAAGTTCAAGGCTGACTAAGCCAAAAACCCAAGTCCGTGAACGATTAGGCCGAATACCCGAGCCCACCGACCACTCGCAATCTGATCAGAACGTATCGGTGTGCTCGGTCAATCCCCGTGCTTACGCCAGGATGATTACAGAGAGGTTAATTTACGTAATGCACCGGATTAACTCCCTAATTTCTTGGGGCCTAATCCTTAATCACGGCCAATAAGAATCACTATAAATAAGACTCCCTATGAGGTACATAACTAACTTTTCAACTACCGCATTTATTACACCGAACACTTACTTGAGCGTCGGAGTGTCTTTGCAGGCACCTCCCCTCACTTCGGACTACTCGGAGCAGGACAAGAAGACCTAGACCCAAGACCAGACCCGCTACAACGAGGATAATTGGAGCGTGTTGTTGGCATATGCGTCATTTTGAAAACTGTTTTGCAACAGTAACACATTTGCAGCAGCCACGTAAATAGGAAACGACGTGCTTCCGATTTTCACGTTGCTTTCCTGATCCTTTTACTTGCTACGGTTAACATATCATGAATGTGGTCCATTTTTCAACCCATTATCAAATAACTTGCGGATATGGTACCGTGATTCCCGCACGTTTTTCTCCAACGTTCAAAGAGGCTCTACGATGGATTAGAGCTCTATAAAATTGAACACGTATCTCTGTTTTGGGTCCCTGAGCCTACTCTCCTCTTCAGTATACTACACCATCACGTATAGAGAGCAAGGGTTCAGAAACCTGAAGGAGCAAGCGAACAACAATGGCTGGAGGTTGGTCCTTTAATTTCCACAATTATGAGAATGATCTGAACGTGTTTGCTTTTGATTTTTCCATGTTTAGATCTTTAGGATATTAGTTCTTACATTTGGTATCAGAGTACGTTGTTTCCTCTACCTTGTTTTGTATCGAGTTTTTGGGTATCTCTTTTCAACCCCATAATTGTTTCTAAAACTGGAGAGGGAGTAGAGGATGATTTTTCTACCGTTTCTGTAATTAAAATGGTGTTTTTCGATGTTCAAAACGTGGAGAAATGGTCTGGTTTTCGTTTCGGGTCCGCGGGTCATAAACGGGTAAAAATGACCCGTCTCAAGGTTGAAGACGAGTGAAACGCAATGTGTTTCGCGTTTTGTTTATTTGTTTGCTATTGACATGCATATGTTTTATTTTTAAATTGCATCACACTTCACAGATGAAGCGCTTGGTGCAGTAGTTTGTTCACTTGCATATAGCTATCATGGCATGGGTTCGAATCCTGTTGGTGTCTTGCATGTTTTGATTTTCCTCTATTTTTATATGATGAGTCACGCACATATCTCTATATGTTGAAGTCACCCACGGTCAAATGATGCTGGAATGATTTCGTAATTACGTGTTGCATGCTTCGTACGTGATTGTTTTGATTCCCGTTTTTTATTTCTTGCATGCTGGAATGATTTCATAATTACGTGTTGCATGCTTCGTACGTACGTGATCAAATGATTTCTGATTTCTTGCATGTTGTTTCGTAATTACGTGGTGTAATTATTTTTGTAATACATGTTATTCTTGGCTGCATTAAATATTGGAAATTAAGAATAATGATTATTGAATATTATATGCTTGTCCAATATTTGCTTATATTTATTTTATTTTGATATTAAAATAAAAATAAGATTTATTTATTTTATTTTAATGTTTAGTGATACATATAATTTTAATAAGTTAGAGAATAGCCACAACATTTTTAATTAATTAAAATTATATATTTTTAAAGATCACATTAAGAAAAACATTAATTGTAATTAATTATATGTGATGAAATATACCCACAGGAAATTTCTTACATTTGTATGATTAATTAGGATAAAATATTATATTATATTTCTTAATTTACCCACAGGAATTAAGAAAGGGAACATAATTTGATAGTTTTATCATAAGATTACATGAGTCTAATTGAATATGACTTTAGCCCACATGCAAGTTTTATGTCACTAGATTCGTTAAAAGAGACATGTTTGCATTGGTAAAACATGACATTTATTTTAGTCTCAAGTTATGATGATGAACATGTTTTTGACATTTGCAGTTTCTCAATCTATGAATATTTCTAATATCAAGTGTGGCATTCCCGAATTAAAGGGTGACAATTATAAGGTTTAGAAGGAGAGAGTTCTTCTTCATTTAGGCTGGATGGACATTGACTATGCTATTAGGAAACCAGCACCACCGGGTATTACTGAGACCAGCACTCCAGATGCAGTTGATCTTTATGAAAAATGGGAGAGGTCAAATCGTCTCTCTGTGACGTTCATAAAGACCAACATTTCTGCTGGAATTCGGGGTTCTATTGACCATCATGACAATGTCAAGGATTTACTAAAGGCTATTGATGAACAATTTACCACATCTGATAAATCTCTTGCTAGCACCCTTATAATGCAGTTCTCATCCTTAAAGCTCACTGGGATTAAAGGAGTGCGTGATCATATCATGCGCATAAGGGATATTGTGGCTCAACTGAAAGCTTTAGAGGTTACCATGTCTGATTCTTTCCTAGTGCACTATATTTTGTGCACCTTGCCTCACCATTATGCCCCCTTTAAAATCTCTTACAACACATAAGGATAAGTGGTCTATTAATGAATTGTTGACCATGTGTGTTCAAGAAGAGGAAAGGTTAATGATGGAAGAAGGAGAGCAGGTGCTCTTAACTGGTTCTTTTAAGAAAAAGAAGAATCAAGATAATAAGAAGGGAAAGATTCCAGCTCAACCAATTATTAAGAAAGAATCCAAGTGCTTCTTTTGTAAAAAGAAAGGACACATGAAGAAGGATTGTTTGAAGTTTAAGAATTGGTTGGAAAAGAAAGGTAATTTATTTGCTTTTGTTTGTTATTAATCTAATATGACTAGTACTAATCATAACACATGGTGGATTGATTCTGGATCTACAATCCATGTTTCTAATACCTTACAGGGTATGCAAAACCTAAGGAAACCGATGGGAAGTGAGCAATGCATCTATTCAGGAAGCAAGATGAGTTCACATGTGGAGGCCGTTGGGACATGCAATTTTTAGTTTTGAGCAGTGGTTTTATTTTAAATTTAGAAAAGACTTTTTATGTTCCTAGTTTTAGTAGAAACTTAATTTCTATTTCGCAACTTGCACCTTTGGGTTTTTCTTTTAAATTTCTGGTTTTACTTTGTTGAATAAATCCAAAGTTATTGGTTTTGGTGAATTACGTGATGGTCTTTACTCTATTAATTTGCAAAATAATGACGCTGCTTATAATTCTATGCATGTTTCTTCTGGGTTAAAACGTTGTGTTATGAATGAGGATTCTTCTATGTTGTGGCACCGGAGATTAGGACATATCTCCATTGATAGAATAAAACGATTAGTAAATGATGGAGTACTTAGTACTTTAGATTTTGCTGATTTTGAGACTTGTGTGGATTGCATCAAGGGTAAGCAAACTAACAAGTCCAAAAAGGGTGCCAAGAGGAGTTCAAACATACTAGAAATCATTCATACAGATATTTGTTGTCCGGACATGGATGCAAATAGTCCAAGATACTTCATCACCTTTATTGATGATTACTCACGATATATGTACTTTACTTACTTCGTTCTAAGGATGAAGCCTTAGATGCCTTTAAAGTTTTTAAGGCTAAAGTAGAGCTACAATGTGGAAAACAAATTAAGATTGTGAGATCAGATAGAGGTGGATAGTACTATGGTAAATACACAGAGAATGGACAAGCACCTGGTCCATTTGCGAGATTTCTTCAGGAACATGGGATTGTTGCCCAATACACTATGCCTGGTTCTCCAGATCAAAATGGTGTGGCAGAAAGAAGAAATCGAACATTAATGGATATGGTGAGAAGTATGAGGAGTAATGCAAAACTTCCTCAATTCTTGTGGGCTGAAGCTCTTAAAACGGCTGTGTATATAGTAAACCGAGTTCCAACCAAGGCTGTTTCAAAGACACCTTTTGAGTTATTCAAAGGTTGGAAACCCAGTTTACGACATGTACGCGTTTGGGGATGTCCGTCTGAAGTAAGGATTTATAACCCACAAGAGAAGAAACTAGACCCGAGGACTATTAGTGGGTATTTCATTGGATATGCTGAAAAGTCCAAAGGGTATAGATTCTATTGCCCATCTCATAGCACTAGAATTGTGGAATCAAGAAATGCAAAGTTTCTTGAAAATGACTTGATTAGTGGGAGTGATTTAATTCAAGATATTAGTTTTGAAAAGGATCACTATGAAGTTCAACCCTCTCAATCAAATGACAGACTGGTAGTCAATCACGCTCCTTCAGTTCAAAGATGTGTTAGACAACCAGTGATTCAAGTTCCACAAGTTGTTGAAGATTATAATGTAGATCAAGTTGTTGACCAAGAGCAACAGGTAAATGTTGAACAACCTATTGAGCAATCGGTTGGACAACAAGTTCCTGACCAAAGTGATGAGACAACATTAAGAAAATCTACTAGAGTCAAAAGATCAGCAATTTCTAGTGATTATGTAGTGTATTTACAAGAATCAGATTATAACATTGGAGCCGAAAATGATCCTGAAATGTTTTCACAAGCCATGAATTCTAAGGAATTAAATTTGTGGTATAATGCTATGAAAGAAGAGATGAATTCTATGACGTCTAATCAAGTCTGGGATCTTGTTGAGTTGCCTCATGGTGTAAAATCCATTGGATGTAGATGGGTCTTTAAAACTAAAAAGGACTCACAAGGTAACATTGAAAGACATAAAGCAAGACTTGTTGCCAAAGGATTCACTCAAAGAGAAGGAATTGATTATAGTGAGACATTTTCTCCTGTATCTAAGAAGGATTCTCTACGAATAATAATGACATTAGTAGCTCATTTTGATTTTGAACTACATCAAATGAATGTGAAAATAGCATTCCTTAATGGTAATCTAGAGGAAGAGGTTTACATGAAACAACCTGAAGGATTTTTCTCTAGTGATGGTGAGCACTTAGTATGTAAGCTTAACAAATCCATCTATGGATTAAAACAAGCCTCACACCAATGGTATTTAAAATTTCATGAAGTTATATCTTCATTTGGTTTTGAAGAAAACATCATGGATCAATGTGTATACCAGAAGGTTAGTGGGAGCAAGATTTGCTTTCTTGTTTTATATGTGGATGACATTTTGCTTGCAACTAATGACAAGGGTATGTTGTACGAGGTAAAACAATTTCTCTCAAAGAACTTTGATATGAAGGATATGGGTGAGGCATCTTATGTTATAGGCATTAAGATCCATAGAGAAAGATCTCGAGGTATTTTGGGTTTATCTCAAGAGACCTATATCAACAAGGTTTTAGAGAGGTTTAACATGAAAGATTGTTCACCAAGTGTAGCTCCCATTGTGAAGGGTGACAAACTCGAGTTGAGTCAGTGCCCGAAAAATAATCTTGAGTAAGAACACATGAAAAATATTCCATATGCTTCAGTTGTTGGAAGTCTTATGTATGCTCAGGTTTGTACTAGACCTGACATTGCATTTGCAGTTGGAGTTTTAGGAAGATATCAGAGTAATCCTGGTGTTGACCATTGGAAAGCTGCAAAGAAGGTAATGAGATACCTTCAAGGAACAAAAGATTTCATGCTCACATATAGACGAACTGATAGTTTGGAGGTGATAGGCTACTCTGATTCAGACTTCGCTGGTTGCATTGATACCAGAAAATCTACATCTGGCTATATTTTTATGCTGGCTTGTGGAGCTATATCTTGGAGCAGCAGAAAGCAGACCTTGACTATTACTTCTACTATGGAGGCTGAGTTCGTTTCTTGTTTTGAGGCTACCTCACATGGTGTATGGTTGAAGAGTTTTATATATGGACTTAGAGTTGTGGACTCAATTGCTAAGCCATTGAAGTTGTATTGTGATAACTCCGCTGCTGTTTTCATGGCTAAGAATAATAAAAGTGGAAGTCGAAGTAAGCATATCGACATTAAATATCTAGCCATAAGAGAACGTGTTAAGGAAAAGAAAGTTGTCATTGAGCACGTTAGCACTGAGTTAATGATTGCTGATCCTTTAACTAAAGGAATGCCACCAAAGAATTTTAAGGATCATGTAACTCGAATGGGACTTGGTTCCATGATGTGATAATCATTGTAATTACTTGTTAAAACTCTTATTTAGTTTGATGTTTTCTCATTTACCTTGTGCACATACCTATTTATTTTGAGAAAACTCATTAATTGTGACCTGGAATAAACGTATGGTTTATTCATTAGAGCTAAGAGATTAGGATGAGAGACTTAATATATTGTGATACATGGGAGATAATACTCATTATCAAGAGGACCTATCACCATGATTCATATATTTGGTTTCCTATTTGATTGATAATTGGATAAATGGACCAAGTGGGAGAATGTTGGCATATGCGTCATTTTGAAAACTGTTTTTGCAACAGTAACACGTTTGCAACAGCCACGTAAATAGGAAATGACGTGCTTCCGATTTTCACGTTGCTTTCCTGATCCTTTTACTTGCTACGGTTAACATATCATGAATGTGGTCCATTTTTCAATCCATTATCAAATAACTTGCGGATATGGTACCGTGATTCCCGCACGTTTTTCTCCAACGTTCAAAGAGGCTCTACGATGGATTAGAGCTCTATAAAATTGAACACGTATCTCTGTTTTGGGTCCCTGAGCCTACTCTCCTCTTCAGTATACTACACCATCACGTATAGAGAGCAAGGGTTCAGAAACCTGAAGGAGTAAGCGAACAACAATGGCTGGAGGTTGGTCCTTTAATTTCCGCAATTATGAGAATGATCTGAACGTGTTTGCTTTTGATTTTGCCATGTTTAGATCTTTAGGATATTAGTTCTTACACGTGTATCCTAACACAGGAACAGAAATAAATTTCTTATGTTATTATTCTGAATAAAGTTAACATCAACAATACATGAATTATTCCTTAGTGTCATTGATTAGGTCTCAGATGGAGAGAGAGTGGTCTCTTAGTTTCCATGATTATTCTATGCAATTTCGTGGCTGAGTTTGGCAAAATGGGGAGCTTGGCAGGAAGTTCCCTGCTTGGTTTTGGTCTCTGTTTGCAAGAGGGGCTACTTTTCTTTTGTTCTTGCCTTTGTTACTGATATATATAAAAAATATATATTTCTTTATCTACTCTTTTTTTTTTATTTTATTTTTGAACCAAAGTATCTGCGATTGAAGTTAAGGACTAATAAGAGTCCGAATTCTTGCAATAAATGTTTTTTTTTATATATACAAAGATTGATAAGATTTTGATCACTGTTTAAAGACTTTTTTGAAGTTTGTTTCAAATTATCAACTTTTATTTTCAGAAAAAATATTTTCAAGAATATAATGATAAATACTGCTGTCCTTCTTCACTATTGATCTTTTTGTCATTATCCATCTTCACGATCAAGTACGAATTATGATTCATCTTTTTATGCAAAACTTGTATAATAACAAACATTAATAACCTAATATGTGTAATAACATTGTTTTTAAGGACTTATTTGTGTAATGTGCAATCCTCCCAAGGATATAACATATGTTTTTTTTTTCAATAATAATTGAGATAACATTGATGGGGAAAATCCAACACAATAATAAAAATTAATTAAGAAAGAGTAATAACACAACGGAAATTAAATTCCCCTACTTACAAGAATATGTAAGGAGCACCAACATAATAAAGTAAAAAGACAATCCAAACACAAAAGATACAAATGTTTTTAATATGAAAACCCCTCAATGTAAGGGTAAAAACTATGAGTTGTCTAGGCCAAAGAAAAAATTTCACTATGATCAACAAAGAGTACAAAACAGTCTCCAAAGATTGCACCAAACACTGCTTACAATTGACCAAAACAAAACTAACACAATTGCTTACAATTGAGAAATAAGAAGATGAAAAGCTCGCAATTTCTTGTATTTTTCTTGTGATTTTTATTACAATCCTTCTTGAGTGGGACCACTTTAGCATTTTCTCAAACTTCTTTTTTGAAGGTTGTTTTTGATCATCTTCATTTTGATATCATTTATAATTGGCTCCCCCTTCTCCAAATTTATATCAAAACTCTTATTGTTCATATGAACCTTGAACACTTCTTGAATGACTTTTGATAGCATTTGTTCGTTTGCCTTTTTATCTTCCATTTTCCATTTGGACTTTAAATATATTAGTTTTGTTGAGTTTTTTTGAAGAGTTCTTGGTCATAAGTTATATGATTTAAACAACTATCAATAATGCACGAGTTTTTTTGGTCAACATGATATTGAAAGTAGTTGTTCTTCTTCTTGTTACTCCTGAGATTTGCATACATATTTTAAGTGTCTTAATTATCCGCGTTTATAACATTTTGCGTTAGGTCTCCACTAACATCTATAATGTGGATGACTAGTTTTTTTTTTTTTTTTTGCAATGAGGACATGATGAAAAAATTTGGATATTATTATTTTGCTTGTTCTCTTGGAACAATTTCTTCTTCTTATTTTTGCCACCGTTGTTGTTCTTCCATTTGGCTAAATTTACATTCTCCAAAGTTTTTTCTTGTCTCATAAGCCTACTTTATTGTAATGCTTGTAATGCATGCAACATCTCTACCAAAGTGATTTTACTTAAATTCTTCCAAGCTACTTTTGAAGCTTGATATCTTTCAAGGGAAATTACTAGAATTTTTTACAACAATTCTAGAATTAAGAAATTATGTTCTAGTAAACGTACCTTATTAGCAATGCCAAGCAATTTGTCTGAGTATTGCTTAATTGTCTTAGTCTCCTTCATTATTTGTAACTCAAATTCTCTTATTAAATTCAATACTTGCATGCTTCAAATCCTTTCATCTCGAGCATATTCTTCCTTTTTAAGTAATCCCAAATTGTTTTTGTCGATTTGAGAGTTATGATCCAGGTGAAAATATTTTTTGAAATACAGTCAAAGAGACAACTCTTTGCCTTTGCCTTCTTGATTTTTCTTTCTTTGTGAATTTTCATTTGGGTTGTGATAGGATTGTCTGGTAATGCGAAAACATCACAATCTTCTTCTACACCTTCCCAAAGAACTAAAGTCTCTAGGTATGTCTCCATTCTCACTATTCAAAGATCATAGTTTTCTCCATCAAAGATAGATGGAATAATTTGTGAAAAGTTTGTTTTGACTTCTATCTCCACAAATTGTAACCTGGCTTTGATACTAATGATGAATTATTTTATATTTTTATTTTGTAAATATATATTTTTATCAGAGGTTAAATATATATTTTTATCAGAGGAGCGTAACCAAATTTTATTTATGAGGTCTTTATTTTTAAAGAAAAGTTGTCATACAAAATATATTATCTTATTCTTAAAATAAAGAAACAAATCTTAAAATAGTCAAAACATATTAAATCTAAATATTTGAAACATAAATAAATTTTTTTATCAAAATTAATTTATTCTCTTAAAAATATTTAAACATATTCCCAACATTATATACACTATATGACCTCTTTTTATTAGTCAAGGTGAGATCTCCAAAATTAGTTGACGTGAGACTTGAATTTGTTCCCACTTCGTAAAGTTCAGCTCAATATTATTGAATTTTATATGCGTATAAACCTTTTAATAGATTAAGATAATTTTAATACTATCTTAAAATAATAAATTAGAACCTAACTCAATATTATAAGACTGACTTTTAGAATAAAGGTTCCTAGATGATTATATAAAATGAAGAAAGATACATTGATGTAGTTTTCATTCTCCAAATTTATCATTCCATAGCTCTTTGACATATTGATTTGAATACCTTCACTGGATTATTTTATATAAAACTGAAGCATAGGAATACCTTCTCTGTTTGCAGAGTTATATATACCAAGAAAAATGTTAACCCACATTGAACTTAACTTTCTTTTATTTATCCTTGTATTTACTATAAATCATCTGTATTATTTTTACAGTAATTACTATTAGTGTTGCAAGCTTGCAGCATATACAATGGATTGTTAAATGTGAAATAAACTAGTGAGATTCATTGAGAGGCTATGGATGAACTAATTACATGAGATTGGTTGTTATAGACTTATAGTATAGGAAGGAAGGACTATGGGAAAATATTGGTCATTTGTCCTTGTTGGAGGCTGCCTCTGGAAGTTTAAATGTGGGAGGCTTATCAACACCCCTTCTTGAGTATTCCCTCCATCTTCTAGCAGCAGCAGCAGCCCTTTTTGCTCTTTCTTTGACTTCCTCCTCTGCATAATGATTATCATTTTTTTATCGGTAAGAATTATGTAATAAAGTTTGAATTTAAGATCTTGAATATATTATTTTAATCCTATAGCACTAATGATTATCATTTGAATGACTATAATTAACTTAAATAATACTACCTTCAGTCTTATCTAGGATAGTTTTTAACTTTTAATAATTACCACAACCAAATAATCATGCTTACTGAAAGCATACTTCTCATGTGGATTGTGGAGTCAGAATTTGTTAATAGCTACTTAGAGGTTAGAAATTACAAATTTAAATCACCTATAATAAAAGCTGGTGAAATGAAGTTATGAAACATATTGAAAATGAAAAATCATTGGCACATGGAATCTATAATTTACAATAATTAAAACTGTAGAAACATTTTGTATTTTCCAATACCTGAACTTTGGAAGTCTCTTTGTTTGCCCCAAAGATTGTTCCAGAACATATCTGCATTATCAGAACCTTTCTCCTTCATCATTCTCAATTTTGCTTGTTCCTGCAAGACACTCATAATTTTCAATTTTGCTTTGTCTGTGTTTAAGCAGCTTGGTCTAAACTCAAAACCTAAGAACTAGGAATCTTCCAAAAAGGCTCTGTATTATTTAGTAAATATTGCATCATCTTAAACTGCATGCAGATCCTCCCCTTTTTTTCGTAAAAGAATAAGCATTCTAGATTTATATGCAGATCCTCCCATTTTTTCGTAAAAGAATAAGCATTTAGATTTGAAACTTTCTATTACTTAGTGTAGTGGAGAAGAAAGGATTGAAATATCAACATTATTTTCTTTTTATCCAAAATATAACAAAAGTCTTTTCAGAAAACCCTTTTGTGAACCATTGATTTACATGTATGCCTTGAATAAATTTTTTTCCATAAAACAAGGAACAATGAGAAGTCTTAAATGTTGTGTTAGACAGGAAACTTGCTCAGACTTTGAGCTTGGTAATATCAAGAAACTTTTGGCCAGAAAGATTTGGTTGAGTTCAGTTTGGTTTCTCAACAAATGGGGACATAAATTTAGTCCTTGAAAGATGAGAAGTGACAAGGTGTCAATGACCGAAGGACATACATGATGTCACTTTCTATCTTTGAAGGACTAAATTAATGTCAGTCAATTTTAAGATACCAACTAATGTCAACACAATTTTTCAGTATTAAAATGGTAGTTTGCTTTAATTTTTCATACCTTAAGAACCTTTACATTTTCCAGAAATTAGTAGGAAAAACAATGATAATTCAATACAATTAACTGCATGTAAATAACCCAACTAAAGCATGAAAAAAAATGGTGAATGAGAATATAAAAGTTGTTACCAAGACTTTTGCCTGTCTCTTTTCCCATCGGGAACTTGCCTGCCATTAGTATGGTTGGATCATGTTAGAGGAGACAGCACATAAATAGTACATATATGCTAAAACCCAAAAAAAGTTGGGCATACTGTCTAAAACACTTTCTCTGAAATAAGCATGAAAATTATGAGGCAAAGAACATTATAGAATGGAACAATGATAGTGGTACGATGAATATTCTGAAGTAAAGCTCTCTTTTAATCCATGTTATCATCATGACTTTTGAACCATTGTTTCAAGAGTTGGAAATAAGAAATTTCCAAATTCAAGATCCTTCAGCCATGTTGTAGGGCCTGCACAATATGATGATTTCAACCATGTTTTAAACCAAGAAAGGCTGATCAATCCTCAAAATGTAGTTAAAATCTTGGAAGAAAACCTTTGAATATTTAAATAATCTAGTAGTCTATGAGTTATGCTTACCATTCTGAAAACATCAGTTGATGCTGCTCCCATTCCGGAAAGCATTATGGCAACCTGTTCATATTTAAGATATTCAATAGATATATTTATGGTAAACAAAACGCTTAACTAGATCATGAGCATTCACAAGTCCTGATTCCATTTGGATTTGGTGATAGGATTATAATGTATACCACTAGGAGCAGAAAAAAAACAAGTCACCTTTCTTTAGCCCATTAGTTATCTAAAACTTCGTTCAAAAGGAACAAGATTATTACATGAGAGACAAATTTAATGTTTTCACAAATAAAGAAAAGGCAGAAGCCTAAAAACTGTTAAATTCACACTAAAAATGATCAGAAACCGTGAAGAAGTATCCCAATTTGAAAGAGAAAAAAAAAAAGAAGATAAGACTTGTTTATAACTGTTTTTCATATATCAGTTGCATCTAACAGAAAAAATAAGAAGTGACCATATTATCTTAGGAATAAAAATTATAGGGTAAGAAAGATCACTAAAGAAATAGAAATAGAAATTGTAACTTTGGCCTTACATTGACTCTTTCTACACGACGCATTTCGTCTTCAAGCAATGATAGTTGTGCAGCTGATGTCCAATGAATGCAGTCAACAGGGCTAAAATACAAAATTTCTGAAATTAATTTTTGAAATCTCCATTTGCCTAGTTACTTCACAAACAATGCCTTTGTCATATCATGAATAAAAAACTCAAGTGTCCAACAGCACCAATGGAAATTAAAAAAAAAAAATTTTTTTACTAAATAAAGAAGGTTTAATCCTATTCCTATATTAATCTATGCCAAACCAACAAGGGTAGGGAAGGTATAATATTTATAGTCCCCTGTTATATTTTTATCCCCTAGACTTTCAACTTTTCCGTTTTTCTGGTTTCTACATATTTGACTCCTTTCTCAACATGTCTAAGCATGCAAGAAGTCAAAGGCTTAAAAAATTGTAGTTCATAACCATTAGCACTAGCACAAAAAAAAGAAGGATTAAAAACATAACCACAATAGATGAGAAAGCATGCTTATTCTGGAGGGTTTTGAATTTGTAATTGTAATTAAAATCATTTGAGTTAACCGTTGGCTGATTTGAATATGCAGTTGTCAAGTGGTGTATGAATAAGATATATACGAGCCAGCATGATTTGATGAAAATTCAGTTGATTATCGTCCGTAACATACTAAGATAATCAATATATACTATTGTAATGTAGCCCATAACTGATATCCCCCTTTTTATTTCCCGGTAAAATGCAGGGCCAAAGACCTAAGAACAATTTAATCCTAATCATCAATAATAAAATGGAGAATTTTATAAAACAATAGTGGCACTTAAGGCAATGTCATGACCACAATATAATAGATCAGTAATACAGTAACAGAACCAAAAACCTATTCTTAGAAACAAAACAAGGTCATGGTAAGACAACATTAAAAAGCAGAAAGCGGGTTGAATTAAACTTCAAAAATGCTTAAAATGAATGGAAACTATGGATAGAAAAAGAGTGATTAGAGTGACCAGTGACGATACCAACTATCAATAGCCTGTTGAACTAATTCAGGGTTCCCGCATTGGCTGTACACTCTGGCTCTTCCAAATTCTTCCTCTATTCCAAACACATCACAGGCTACATTGGCACAATTTTTGCAGCCTGTTCAAGGAATTTGAAGTACAATTACATAACATGCATAGTATTGTCCTAGTTGAGGATCTAATAAAGACATGAAGCAACATTAAATTTTTCTTTATATATCAATTAATTACATTATGCATGGCATTGCAAATTTTAGTTGTCTTTGTTGTCTCATTCGCTTTACCAATTCCTGGTAGACCCAAAATTGTTTTTTCTGTAAAAAGAGGTGACATCAAGAATGAGAAAAAGTACCTATGCAGCTGAATTCATCAACAAAAACATGATCCTTTGGGCTAGAATCATCCAGAAAAGGGTTGATTGAAGTTAAAGAATACCCATGAATTTCATCATAAATCATGCGCTGAATGGGATCACTGAGCACCTGCACTGTAATAGTCAATTTACTATATATAAATAAAAAGAAAAACACAATTAAACTTGAACATCATTTTTTTTAGGTTTCAAAATTTGATATAGAAAATGGAACCCACCCCATAGACTTCATTGATGAAGGTGCAGAAATTGGTTGTCTCAGGATCATTGCCACTCAAGTCCGGGTGGCAAGCTTTCATGCAATTGTAGTAGGCCTTCTTGATCTGTGCTGGAGTAGCATCTGGAAGCTGGTAAAACACCAACCAATAATTAACATACTATGATACTGATATTCATCTTGAAAATATTCTCTCACTTCCCTCCATTATAACATTATTCTCATAGCCACTGTTTATGATTAAAAACAAAAAGGATAAAAGAGTTTAATTTTGATACATTATCAAGATTTTTATACTTGAACTAATTAGAAATAGTTCTAAATGTGACTTTAGAAATAATTATTACAACATTAACAGATAATTCTAAATGTGAATTTAGAAATAATTATTACAGTATTATGTCATGACAATTGATTAGATAATAAGTTAAAACCTATATTCTCTTCCCACCACAGACGAGACAACTAATCAATAAAGATTAGTCATAATCATTAAATACCGTACAGCAATATAATAGTTAAAAAAAAGGTATACCCTCTTGTAAAAAAAAATTACCCTCTAATTAAATTCTTCTATTTTTACTGTGAAAATATCATTGATGAACACCTCAGCCTACATTACTAAAGAAAAACTACCAAATTTAATTGGTTTCTCCATTGTCTCTAAAAATTACTCAGATGAGAGAGACCCAGCATAAATAATAAACTATGTAACCCTTTCGACTTTGGAAAATCAATCAAAACATGGATGGAAATTTAACAGAAGGTTTAAAGTTGTATAAAACTAATACGACACATTTTATTTATTTATTTATTTCACAAGACTTTCATTCTTTATTATTATTTACCCTGTAGGAATATTTTTGGTATGAGCCATGAGGTAAAGAGAGGAAAAATCAGAGTATTTGATACATTACCAGACCCAAAACTGCATAGTAGTCATCTGCAACAGTTTCACTCGTTGAAAATGATTCTTCAGCAGCAACTCTCACCCTTCCACACCCTCTTCGTTTGCCATTAATGTGTGTTACAAAGTTCGAAGAAGTTGCAGTCTTTGGCATCATCATCCTCCATGAGCATAAATTCGTTGATGGATTGTGAAGTTTGAGAGGTTCTGTGTACACCGGAGACAGTAACTGGGCCATTCAAATGACCAATTCCAGTGAAAAGAATCTTGTCAACGTTGAATTGAACTGTTGAATCGAGAGATTAAATGACATAAAAAAATAAATAAACAAAATTGTTGATAATCTTTTGAATGGAAAATTGTAGAATTCGAATTTTTAAGGTGGAAGAAATTTGGGCCTAGAATATCACAGGCGGTGTTGATGACGTGGCAGTGTGACAACCAATGACATCCACAGAATCTAGTCGAACCTAAGATGAATCTGGGAGAGTGAAGAAAACGAGGCAAAGTGGGTTTTACACGAGAATGGCACGTGTCATCTTGTGCACACATGCCAATCATTTATCCCAAAAAAATCAATGCCACGGATATTTTTATTTAGATTTTTTTTTTCCGAAATAAATCAGTGTTAGTTGGTGCCATTGTCACGTTAGATTGTGAGATTTACTTTTTAATTTGCAATTAAGCTTTAGATATTTCTTTCGTAAGATTCCATTATTTTTATTTTTATTATTTTACTATATTGTTTGTATTTATTGACTTTAATAATAACCATTCAAAGAGTTACGTAAAAAATAATATAGTAATATTTTATTCACCAAACAGAAATAAAAGAACAGAGATCAATATTAGTTATAAATAATAACTTGTTTTCATTATTTAGTAGAAATTAAGCGTATACATAGACATCATGAGATCAAACGCAAGCAAATTACTAGGAAAGGAAATGATGGTTACGTGCATATACTAAATTAAGCATTGATTTACATAAGGATTTATAACAGAATTCATGCAGTTGGATAAGAGGCATACATAGCAATTCCACATAAACCTTCCTTAGCAAGTATATCTCGTTTCATCCTTAAATACCCTTTCTCACCCCATTCAGTGCCCCATGAATTCTTTACTAGCCAATACTTGGTGCCACCACGAGCTTCTCCATAACCAACTACTGTAACACAATGATCTGTTTTAATTCCACACTTGCCTGCAAATATACCACTTGAGTAAAATTGAAAATCATATCCTGTAGATTCAATATAAACTGACACTGGTTGATGTGCCACAGCTTTCAGTAGTGCCTTTTCACTATTAGAGGGAACTTTCTCATACCCTTTAATCCGAGCTACACCATGAGTTTCCTTCTTAACCTTACATGTCTTGTTATTTCCTTTGTAGGGGTAATATGTTTCACTTTCTATGCCTCCTTTCTTCGCAATAAACTCAAAGGCATCTTCTATATAACCACCGATGCATCCTTTGCTTTCACCTTTCACACAATCTACCAGTTCTTGCTCAGAGAGAGACACTAATTTTCCTGTAGTAATTTGGTGGATACCCTCGGTCGCAGCTGCAGCCGAAAATGCCCAACAACTACCTGTTTTCACAAACAAAACAAAGTTAATTAATGTATATTAGCACAGTTTTTGATTCGGTCTTTCTAACCAGTGCCCTTAGGACACTTGTTAGGGAATTATGTAGAAAATTTTCATTAAAAACTAAAATAAAATTCTGCTAGAGAATTTACATATACATTTTTCAATAAAAACTCTCTACTTTTGATTCTTTAACCAGTGCACTAAAGACACGAGTTAGCATGTTCCTTTTTATTAAGCACCAATGAATTATATAATTGAAGTGGTGGAACGAGGAAAATAGAATCTTACGACATGTGCCTTGGTCCTTGATAGGGGTAACAGCACCTCTTTTCCTCCAGTCCATGGTAGCAGGAATATCAGTGACACTCACACTGTCATACCTAAACGATGTTTCTGTTACTGTCTCCAACCTTTGTGTCTTCTTGTGACCATTAGTTAGTAAAGCCTTAAATTCTTCATTATGTAGGTCCGCAAATCGATTAATGCTAAGGTTGAAAGGTTTGTCACCAGCAGCATTGAATGACTCAATGAACTGCACGTTGTTTTTGAATATTTGGAAACGTTTTTCCTTTTCAGCAGCATCCTTGTAAACCTTACCATACTGTGTCATCCACTTCTCATGTCTCTCCGATGTGCAGGCCTCGGACAACCTGCGAGACATTACGTGGCATGTGCACACAGTAAGAACGAGGAACATGACTAAAATATAGTGGTTTTGGCTAAATGAAATCATCTTGTGATAAAAGCTATTGGTTTTAGAATAGCTTTGTTGAACAAAGAAAATTGGCTTAGTTTTTGCACGAAAAGTAGTGGCAAATACAACTAATTTATAGTGGTAAGGGGTTCCTGAAGAGTTGTAATTTGATAGTGCATGAAATAGTTGTAAGCACAAGTTGAGCTTGGTTTCCTACTCAGATTCTTAATTACTAGCACTAGAGGACGTGTGTAATGCTAATTTGTTCGAGTCAATTAGTCAACATTCAAAGATATCCTTTTCAACACAATGTTTTTAAATGAACACAAATTTGTAATAAACTTATTCTATTTTATGATCAATTTAATTAATTTGGAATGATTAGATTTGTAAATATTATTTTATTATAAAATGTTATAGGAGATGTTAATTGTTCAGTAAATTTACACTCGGTATCATTTGATTGTCATATATATACACATAGACATCTTAAATCATTTTAAAGATAATGTAAATAATTTAGTGAGTAACAATTATTTCTAGGGAGACTAGAAAGAGAAAGGACAAAAAATTGAAGTTTAATTTGAATTAGAATAATATTATCACTTGTTGCATGTGTTTTTATTTTTAGTCATCATCTAAAATATCTGTTATTAATAAAGACAATTATATATATATATATATATATATATATATCTAAATTCATATTTTTGTTGTTTAAATGATTTAAAACTTTAATTGTATCTCAACAATCTCCGTCAAATAAAGGATTATAGTTTTACCTTTTCTATAGCATAAGTTATTAGTTCATAAGTATATTTGATAGTGGTCTATTTAACTTGTATCGTCACTCCATCATTTAACTTGTGATAATATGATACACTTCTTAATCCTCTATGTTAATAGGAAAACTTTCTTTCATATATGAACTTATTGTTAGAAAGACTTTCTTTTACATATGAATTTATCATTAGAAAGACTTTTCGATACATAAGATTCACACTTAGATATATCATGTCTCCCATTGTCAAATACTCATTTAAGACTCTTAGTTGGCCACGTAGTCAAAACTATTAAGTACTTATATATATATATATATATATATATATATATATATATATATATATATGAACTTACTATTAGAAAGACTTTCTTTTATACATTAATTTACCATTAGGAAAACTTTCGATACATGAGATTCACACTTGGATATATTGCCTCTCCCATTGTCAAATACTCATTTAAAACTCTGAGTCGACCACTTAGTCGAAACTATTGACTTTGATATCACTTGTTGAGCACATGGAATTTTTACATGTACACACATCTTTGCATTGAAGAAATATTGTCCATTTTAAAACTAAGATTTCATAATTTTACTTTTGATTTACTAGTACAAAAAAGATAATTTACGTTAGATATTTTAAGTTTTTTACGTTAGAAAAATGTCCGATATAAATACAGGAGACGTAAATTTACGTCGGTTGCGATAACGGACATAAATTTACGTCGGACATTTACAAGAGCCAACATAAAAAAGTTGTAAACAAAAAAAAAACACAACGCATGCAAGTAGAACGGGCCGTTCTCCAAACAGAACAGAACGCGAAGTATTTTCTACTTAGTATTAACTAATATATTAACAAACGATGATCCACCCAAACGCGAAGAAGAGGATAATATTAACTAATATATTAATAGATCAATACATACATTTATTTTCAACATATTAGCTAATATATTAAGAAAGGATTTTTCAAACTAACCTCAAACGCGAGCTCAATGCAATTGGTCAAAAACTCAAGAACCACCCAAACGCGCAAATGTACACTTAGATGCAATACACTCAAATGAAATCTTAACTCAGAAGATTCGAATTGCACATACACTCAAAGTTTTCTTGTTTAAATATTGACGCACGCGCGAATAAATTTGAAATTTGTAGATATTTTACGTCGGATCTCGTAGGGGTCGACGTAAATTGGAAAATCTACGTCGGACACAAGTTATATCCAACGTAAATTTTCTTTCTTACGTCGGCCCCTATGAGGTCCGACATAAAAAATTTAATTATAATTACAAAAATGCCACCACATTTTTTTAACGTCGGATTTTTCTTTATCCAAAGAGAATACAATAACGTAAATTACCCTTTTTCTACTAATGATTATCATTCAAAATACCTCTTACTAAATTAGAGACAATCAAACAATTTATAAACTTATTTCCATCCTTTTATTCAAAAGATATAAGAATTTTATTATATCCCAACATCATCATTAACATATCAATTCTAAAATAACATACCATTATTATATATTGATATTAGATGAAGCGATTTACATATTGAATAACTCTTTCCTTAAAAAGACCCTAAATTTTCTTTTTTAAGGTATCTTTTAATGTCGATGTAATCTTTTCCACACTGGACTAGGTATCCAGTCAATTAATAATAGTTACGCTAGCTTTTCTTGGCAAAACACAAGTGCATATCTTGTAATTTTTTACTAATGGATCTGCATTTTTTTTTCTTCAAGTGACTAGCTAGCTTATTCCACAAGGAGACCTTGTGAGTGTTCTCATCTCAATACGGTTTCAAAAATAAACACTACCTATAACTTTTTATATAATATAAATTTAACTGCTGTTAAATTTTGTCATATTATACTCAAAATTATTTATATTCACATGATTCTAAAATTTCTTAATTATTCATCATATTGTTATATTTTAATTTGTCATATTATACTCAAAATCATTTATATTCACATGATTCCAAAATTACTTAATTATTCATCATATTGTTGTATTTTAATGCATAATATTTAAAATATGTGTAAATATTTATTTTGGATAACATATAAATTAAATTTGCATTAGATCAAAAAGTTATTAAAGATAAGATTTTGTGCAAATTTTTAGACTTATATCATGATGTTAATGGATTCTATTATATATATATATATATATATATATATATATATATATATATATATATATATATATAGAGAGAGAGAGAGAGAGAGAGAGAGAGAGAGAGAGAGAAATCCAATTACTTTAAGAATAACTCTTGATAAAGTTATATCATTCAATAATTCATTATGTATATTGAATTTTTATGATTTAACTGTTAAATTAAAAATTATGTAGGTCAAATCTACAAATTTTTTAAAAAATTAATTTTTAAAATTTTATTTCATTAATTCAAATTGATAGATAATTATAAAAATATTTTATACGTTGATTTGAATATATATAATGAAGTATTTTATAATTTTCAAAATTTTTAAAAACTTTTAATCTAACGTTTGGGGTGAATTCTCTGACGGACCACTTTCACAAGTGGTCCATGGGTGCATCATCAATTTTCACCCTTAGATGTATCTAAACTAGTACACCATAATACACCTTACCACACTGGATCTAAATTTTTGATTTTTTTACTATTTTTTTTTAAATTACCCAAAAAAAAAACACGTGGCAACAGACGCAGCTGCTACTGACACTCGGAACGGGCCGTTCTGAAATCAGAACGGCCCGTTCCAAATGAACAAATAACACATAAATATTGGACCAGAACGGGCCGTTCCAGATGACAAAAAAACACATGACGAATGGAACGGAACGGCCCGTTCCAATATCAGAACGGCCCGTTCCGAATTCAAAAATGACACATCAATAATTAAATCAGAACGGGCCGTTCTGAAAATGGAACGGCCCGTTCTAACTACAAATTTGTCACACGAATTTTTTAAAGCAAAATAATATATTTTTTTCCATTCTACTAAATTACATCTACACCCTAAACCCTAAACCCAAAAAATCTTATACTAAGGTCCATAATACAAGACAAAACAATATAAACTCTTGTACTACCAAATATATAAGAAAAGTGGTCATCCACTAAGGCTCATAATACAAGACCAAACATTATAAACTCCTATACTACCAAATATATGAGAAAGGTGGTCATCAATGTAAAGTCCAAGTAAAGAGAACCTTAGGCCCACCAAACCCATTGGGCTCACTAAGCTTAGAAGTAAACAAAAGTCCAAAGGCCCACAAAGCCCAAAACTAGGTCCAATAAGCTTAAAACCCAAAAAGTCTTATACTAAGGCCCATAATACAAGACCAAACATTATAAACTCCAATACTACCAAATATATGAGAAAGGTGGTCATCCATGTAAAGACCAAGTAAAGAGAACCTTAGGCCCACCAAACTCATTGGGCTCACTAAGCTCAGAAGCAGTCAAAAGCTCAAAGGCCCATGAAGCCCAAAACTAGGCCCAATAAGCTTAAAACCCAAAAAGTCTAATACTAAGGCTCATAATACAAGACCAAACATTATAAACTCCTATACTACCAAATATATGAGAAAGGTGGTCATCCATGTAAAGCCCAAGTAAAGAGAACCTTAGGCCCACCAAACTCATTGGGCTCACTAAGCTCAAAAGTAAACAAAAGCCCAAAGGCCCATAAAGCCCAAAACTAGGCCCAATAAGCTTAAAACCCAAAAAGTCTAATACTAAGGCTCATAATACAAGACCAAACATTATAAACTCCTATACTACCAAATATATGAGAAAGGTGGTCATCTATGTAAAGCCCAAGTAAAGAGAACCTTAGGCCCATCAAACCCATTGGGCTCATTAAGCTCAAAAGCAATCAAAAGTCCAAAGGCCCATGAAGCCCAAAACTAGGCCCAATAAGCTTAAAATCCAAAAAGTCTTATACTAAGGCCCATAATACAAGACCAAACAATATAAACTCCTATACTACCAAATATATGAGAAAGGTGGTCATCTATGTAAAGCCCAAGTAAAGAGAACCTTAGGCCCACCAAACCCATTGGGCTCACTAAGCTCAAAAGCAATCAAAAGTCCAAAGGCCCATGAAGCCCAAAACTAGGCCCAATAAGCATAAAACCCAAAAAGTCTTATACTAAGGCCCATAATACAAGACCAAACAATATAAACTCCTATACTGCCAAATATATGAAAAAAGTGGTCATCTATGTAAAACCCAAGTAAAGAGAACTTTAGGCCCACCAAACCCATTGGGCTCACTAAGCTCAAAAGCAATCAAAAGTCCAAAGGCCCATGAAGCCCAAAACTAGGCCCAATAAGCATAAAACCCAAAAAATCTTATACTAAGGCCCATAATACAAGACCAAAACAAAAGTCCAAAGGTCCATGAAGTACAAAACTAGGTTAGTGAGCCCAATGGGTTTGGTGGGCCAAAGGTTCTCTTTACTTGGGCTTTACATAGATGACCACCTTTCTCATATATTTGGCAGTATAGGAGTTTATATTGTTTGGTCTTGTATTATGGGCCTTAGTATAAGACTTTTTGGGTTTTATGCTTATTGGGCCTAGTTTTGGGCTTCATGGGCCTTTGGACTTTTGATTGCTTTTGAGCTTAGTGAGCCCAATGGGTTTGGTGGGCCTAAGGTTCTCTTTACTTGGGCTTTACATAGATGACCACCTTTCTCATATATTTGGTAGTATAGGAGTTTATATTGTTTGGTCTTGTATTATGGGCCTTAGTATAAGACTTTTTGGGTTTTAAGCTTATTGGGCCTAGTTTTGGGCTTCATGGGCCTTTGGACTTTTAATTGCTTTTGAGCTTAGTGAGCCCAATGGGTTTGATGGGCCTAAAGTTCTCTTTACTTGGATTTTACATAGATGACCACATTTCTCATATATTTGGTAGTATAGGAGTTTATATTGTTTGGTCTTGTATAGTATATGACTTTTTGGGTTTTAAGCTTATTGGACCTAGTTTTGGGCTTCATGGGCCTTTGGACTTTTAATTGCTTTTGAGCTTAGTGAGCCCAATGGGTTTGATGGGCCTAAAGTTCTCTTTACTTGGATTTTACATAGATGACCACATTTCTCATATATTTGGTAGTATAGGAGTTTATATTGTTTGGTCTTGTATAGTATATGACTTTTTGGGTTTTAAGCTTATTGGACCTAGTTTTGGGCTTCATGGGCCTTTGAGCTTTTGACTGCTTCTGAGCTTAGTGAGCCCAATGAGTTTGGTGGGCCTAAGGTTCTCTTTACTTGGTCTTTAGTATAGGAGTTTATATTGTTTGGTCTTGTATTATGGACCTAAGTATAAGACTTTTTAGGTTTTAAGCTTGTTGGGCCTAGCTTTGGGCTTCATGGGCCTTTAGACTTTTGATTGCTTTTGAGCTTAGTGAGCCTAATGAGTTTGATGGACATAAGGTTCTCTTTACTTGGACTTTACATAGATGACCACCTTTCTCATATATTTGGTAATATAAGAGTTTATATTGTTTGATCTTGTATTATGGGCCTTAGTATAAGACTTTTTGGGTTTTAAGTTTATTAGACCTAGTTTTGGCCTTTATTCATAAGATGTTTGATGTCATTGAGGAAGGGGCTTCATATCTCGCTCAATTGAAAAACTATACTTAAATTTTAAATGTGATTTAGTAGAATGAAAAAAAAAAAAAAACAAATATGTAGCCAGAACGGGCCGTTCCGAATTCAGAACGGCCCGTTCTGGTTTAAGTAATCATATGTTATTTTTAAATCTGGAACGGGCCGTTCTGAAATCAGAACGGCCCGTTCTGGTGTAGTTTATCACGTGTTTTTTTTTCTTCTAGAACGGCCCGTGTAACGACCCGGCTGGTCACTACACACTGTATAGCACACTAAAACACCAGACAGATAGAACAAGTATATAAATATAGGATCTAGAATATATAAATATACAAGATTCCAGTCTGACTAGAGTTAAAGTGTACCAAGGAAAATTACAACCAAATGCTACTATCCCAAGTAGCTACAAGCAAAATATCCACACAAGCAAATTAACTCCAAAGTCCGCCGGAGACTCATCCCAAGAAGCCCACCTATTCCTGCTCTGCTCCCATACATAGTATGATCATCGCAGTTCCAACCACATGGAAAACATGCAAGGGTAAGCTAGTATTCTTTTAAAAATCAAAACATACTAGTAAAGGATTAGCAATGTAAATAAATTCATCGTTATAATTATCAACACATCTGCACAGCTTATATTGCTCAACAACATCAGCACCGTAATGCGGTTATATCAACACTGCTTAGTAGCAGCAACAGCACCACTCTAGTGGCTATAACAACACCGACTTAGCGGCAACAACAACACCACTCTAGTGGCTATAACAACACCGACTTAGCGGCAACAACAGCACCATTCTAGTGGCTATAACAACACCGACTTAGCGGCAACAACAGCACCACAATAGTGGCTAATAACAACACCGACTTAGCGGCAACAACAGCACCACAATAGTGGCTAATAACAACACCGACTTAGCGGCAACAACAGCACCACAATAGTGGCTAACAGCACCGACATAGCGGCTATAACAACACCACAATAGTGGCTAACAGCACCGACATAGCGGCTATAACAGCAGCAACAACACCACCTCAAGTGGGTATAATCAGCATACAGTTCAGCATTATATAGTACAGCAAATCAGCATACAACACAGCTAAGTAGTATTCAACACAACTTACTACTCATAACTCAGTTCAACATCTTTATAGTACAATACTGTTAAAAATCAACATATAATTCAGCTCGACTTAACAACAAAATTTGACACAGTTCAAAAATATTCATTTATTATTAATCATCAAATAATTTCAAAAACTAACTTCCCTTACTTGGATAATCCTGAACCAAAACTCGGGCAGAACCTCCTCCTCTCTCTTCCTTAGATAGGAACCGAAATTTGAGCAGAACCTCCTCCTCTTTCTCCTCTTTTCTTTATTCTGACAGAACCACCTCTACCGGATTCCTCTTCCTCTTTCTCCTCCTTTCCTTTCCTCCCTCTTTCTCTAAGGATTTTCTCTTCCCAAGGTATGATTTTTCATAACTCCCCAAGCCCCTATTTATAGCAATTCTGGCTCACCTACCCGGTACGGCCGTTCCAAAAATCGGAACGCCCGTTCTGGGCTCGAAAAATCTACGTAAATTTTTGAACTAGAACGGCCCGTTCCAAAACCGGAACGGCCCGTTCCCAATTCCAGCAGAACGGCCCGTACTCCTTTTGAAACGGCCTGTTCTCCCTTTAGAACGGCCCGTTTCACAATCAGAACGGCCAGTTCTCCTTGTCGGAACGGCCGTTCTGAGCCCGTTCTCACTCAAGATTTTTAGTTAAATTTTAAAGCTTGGAACGGCCCGTTTTGCTTTTGGAACGGCCCGTTCCAAGTTACCAAAACACCCTTCAAACTTTTAAAAATTGCGAAAATGCCATCAATAATTACAATAATATCCCTATACCTTTATAAAATTCACGAAAATGCCATTTTTAATAATAATAATAATAATAATAATAAAAATAAGGTATTACAATTCTCCCCAACAACAAAAATTTTCGTCCTCGAAAATTCACTTACTTAGAAGAGATATGGGTACTGTTCACTGAACTGACTTTCTACTTCCCAAGTTGCCTCACCCGTAGTTGCATCCCAAAGAATTTTCACCAATTTTATGGACTTGCCACGAAGCTCCTTCAACTTATGATCAATTATAGCTACCGGTTTCTTTTCATAAGTCAGATTTTCCTTCACCTGCACCTCATCCATCTCCACCACATGACTCGGGTCATGAACATACTTCCTCAGCTGGGACACATGAAATACATCGTGTAGGTTTGAAAGAGATGGTGGCAAAGCCAACCGATAAGCAACCGGACCCACACGCTGTATTATCTGATAGGGACCCACGAATCTTGGTGTTAACTTCCGAGTCTTCAGCGCTCTACCCACACCAGAAGTCGGAGTCACCTTCAAAAACACATGTTCCCCCTCAGTAAACTCTAAAGGCTTACGCCTTTTGTCAGCATATGATTTCTGCCTACTCTGGGCAGTCCTCATTTTCTCCTGAATCATCTTCACCTTCTCAGTAGTCTGTAGGATCAACTCCGGTCCCACAACCACTGACTCACCATCCTGATACCAGCACAGAGGAGTCCTACATCTCCTGCCATATAAGGCTTCAAACGGCGCCATCCCAATACTAGCATGGAAACTGTTGTTGTAAGTAAACTCCACAAGCGGTAATACTTCCTCCCAACTACCCAAGTGATCTAACATACAAGCCCTCAGCAGATCCTCCAAGGACTGGATTGTCCTCTCTGACTGACCATCCGTCTGTGGATGATAAGCAGAACTCAGCTTCAGCTTTGTGCCTAAAGCTCGGTGTAGACTCTGCCAGAATCTGGAAGTGAACCTCGGATCTCGGTCGGAAATAATACTGGAAGGCACCCCGTGCAACCGAATTATCTCCCTTATATACAACTGCGTCAGCTTCTCTAAGGACCACTTGATGTTGACAGGCAAGAAATGCGTACACTTGGTCAACCGATCAACAATCACCCAGATAGCATCATTATTTCTAGATGACCTAGGCAACCGCACGATGAAATCCATAGTAATGCTATCCCATTTCCACTCGGGAATCTCAATCTGTTGCATTAACCCACTAGGCTTTTGATGTTCAACCTTTGCCTTCTGACAGGTTAAACAGGCCGCTACATACTCAGCTATCTCTCTCTTCATACCAGACCACCAGAAAGTCTTCTTGAGGTCTTGGTACATCTTAGTCATACCTGGATGTATGCTAAGTTTGCTCTTGTGACCTTCCTCTAGCACAGCTCTCCTTAGCTCAGCATCCTGAGGTAGGCAAATCCTGCCTCTGAACCTTAAGATCCCATCCTCTCCCAGCTCAAAGCCTACAGTTTTATCGGTACCCAACATCCCAAGAAGCTTCACCAGTTCGGTGTCTTGCAACTGCTTAAGTCCAACTTCCCTCAAGAACTCATTAGTTATGGTAACTGCCCCACAACTAATGTGATCCTGAGCTAACTCCACACAGAGATTTAAATCTCTGAACTTCTCAACCAACTCCAGCTCTTTAATCATCATACTTGTCATGTGGATGGATTTCCTACTCAGCGCATCTGCCACCACATTGGCCTTGCCTGGATGATACATCAATTGAAAATCAAAATCCTTCAGAAACTCCATCCACCGCCTCTGTCTCATGTTCAGCTCCTTCTGATCAAACAGATACTTCAGACTTCTGTGATCACTGAAGACACTGAATCGAGCTCCATACAAGTAGTGCCTCCAAGTCTTTAAGGCAAACACCACAGCTGCTAACTCCAGATCATGAGTGGGATAGTTCCTCTCATGAGTTTTCAGTTGCCTTGAAGCATACGCCACCACTTTCCCGTTTTGCATCAACACACACCCCAGACCCTGATGAGAAGCATCACAGTACACATCAAAAGGCTCACCAGAATTCGGTAACACCAACACAGGAGAAGTAGTCAACCTTCTCTTCAACTCCTCAAAGCTCCGTTCACAGGCATCTGTCCAAATAAACGGCTGCTCCTTCCTCGTCAACTGGGTCAGAGGCGCTACTATCCTAGAGAATCCTTCAATGAACCTCCGATAGTAACCCGCTAAGCCCACAAAGCTCCGTATATCCGTGACAGTCCTCGGGCGTTCCCACTGCAATACCGACTCCACCTTAGCCGGATCAACAGCAATCCCCTTAGCTGAAATCACGTGGCCCAAGAACTTCACCTCATCCAACCAGAACTCACATTTTGAAAGCTTAGCATACAATTGCTTCGTTTTCAAAATCTCCAACACTGTCCTCAAGTGCTCTCCATGTTCCTCCGGGGTCCTTGAATAAACTAAGATATCATCAATAAACACTACCACGAATTTATCCAAGAACGGCCGGAAGATCCTGTTCATGTAGTCCATGAACACAGCGGGGGCGTTGGTCACACCGAACGGCATCACAACATATTCATAGTGACCATACCTAGTCCTGAAAGCAGTCTTTGGTATGTCACCCTCCTTCACCCTAATCTGGTGATATCCTGACCTCAAGTCAATCTTAGAAAATACCGTCGCGCCCCTCAATTGATCCATTAAGTCATCTATCCGGGGAAGTGGATATTTGTTCTTAATGGTCAATTTGTTCAGCTGCCGGTAATCAACACACAGTCGACTACCCCCATCCTTCTTCTTTACCAACAACACAGGAGCACCCCACGGCGAAACACTCGGTCGCACCAACTGCTTTTCCAATAAGTCCTCCAACTGATCTTTCAGCTCAGCCAGCTCAGCAGGAGCCATCCTATAGGGAGCTACTGACACTGGTCCCGCACTTGGAACCAGGTCAATGCTGAACTCCATTTCCCTAACAGGAGGCAACCCAGGCACCTCGTCAGGGAACACCTCGGTATACTCCTTCACCACATCGATACCAGCTAAGATCCTCTCGGTCTCCACACTCGTGGTAGCAAGCAGAAGACAGCACTCTGCCCCATCCCTCAGCAAGGACTCAGCTTGAACAGCTGAGATCAACAGCTCATCCTCATCTTGAGGGAAGATTAACCGCCTATTGGCACAGTCTATAAGGATGCGATTGGCAGACAACCAATCCATCCCTAAGATTATGTCAATATCCACCAAAGGTAAACAAATCAAGTTCACCTTGTACTTCTTCTCATACACCACAATTGGACAACCCACGCACAATTCAGAAGCAATCACAGAAGTAGAAGCGGGCGTCGACACAAGTAGTCTCAACCCCAACTCACACACAGGCACACCCAACAAAGCAGCACATGCATATGATATAAATGAATGCGTAGCACCAGAGTCAAATAGAATCATCACATCCTTACCAGCGGCCTTGCCCTTCCCCTTCACAAGATCAGAAGAAGTCGAAGCCTCAGCACCCGTCAAAGTAAATACCCTACCAGCAGTAGTAGGTCTGTCACCCCTCTGTGTATCAGCTCTCTGTGCACCACTCCTCTGAGTATCAGCCCTCTGTACATTACTCCTCTGAGTGCTCCTCTCTGGTCTATCCCCCGTAGGACAATTTGCCGATTCGTGGCCCATCTGATGACATCTGAAGCAACGGTTCTCCGTGTGCGGACAGTCCCTGATAAAGTGGGGCCCAGCACACCTGAAACATCTCAGAGTGGCACCTCCACTCTGTCTATCTCCACTAGCAGCACTGAAAGATTGCCTATAAACAGAACCCCCTCGCTGTGGTTGGGGCCTGTCATATGGTTTCCTCTGACTCTCACCCTTCTTGGACCCATATGGTCCTCCAATAGTCCTTACAGTACGGTTGCCACCTTCCAACTGCTCAACCACCTTCGCCTTCTCCACTAAGGCTGGGAACTCCGTGATGGCCATAGGCACCACCATCCTCTTCAGCTCATATCTCAATCCATCTGCAAATTTCCTGCATTTCCAAGCCTCAGGCATAACCTGCGGATAAAAACGGGCCAGGTGCTCGAATTTTATCGCATACTCAGAAACTGTCATCCCACCCTGATGCAGTCGCATAAATTCAACCTCCTTGGCGTGCCTTACACTGTCAGGAAAGTATTTCTCCATGAACACTGTCCTGAAACACTCCCAGTCAACGGTAACTCCTCTAGCAACAAGCATCTGATAGGTGCCTCTCCACCAATGCTCAGCTTCTCCCACAAGCATGTACACAGCATATGCTAACCTCCTCTCTGGAGGACATCCCAATACGGTAAAGATCTTCTCTAATTCACGGATCCAGCGGTCAGCTACCTCTGAATCCCCATCTCCAGTAAACTGCGGAGGGTTACACTTTCGGAACTCAGCAAGATCCCGGCTCTCCTGTGACCCTGCAGGTCTTGCTGCACTAACTGCAGCTCTCTCAACCTCCATCCTAGCTAAATAGGTATTTTGTTGTTGCATAGCCATGGCCAACATCTCTAGGGCACGGGCTATCTGCTCATTTGTCCTAGTCATCTTCTACAAAGATAACAACTTCTTTAGTAAACAGTAACTAAGCCACACAAGCACAACAAATCACCACAACAATTAACACAATAATCAACACAACAAGACAACACAACACAGAGTTTAGCACAACAAAAGCCTAAAGGAACCACCCCCAAAGAGTGTCCATTAGACTCGACCTGCTCTGATACCATTAAGTGTAACGACCCGGCTGGTCACTACACACTGTATAGCACACTAAAACACCAGACAGATAGAACAAGTATATAAATATAGGATCTAGAATATATAAATATACAAGATTCCAGTCTGACTAGAGTTAAAGTGTACCAAGGAAAATTACAACCAAATGCTACTATCCCAAGTAGCTACAAGCAAAATATCCACACAAGCAAATTAACTCCAAAGTCCGCCGGAGACTCATCCCAAGAAGCCCACCTATTCCTGCTCTGCTCCCATACATAGTATGATCATCGCAGTTCCAACCACATGGAAAACATGCAAGGGTAAGCTAGTATTCTTTTAAAAATCAAAACATACTAGTAAAGGATTAGCAATGTAAATAAATTCATCGTTATAATTATCAACACATCTGCACAGCTTATATTGCTCAACAACATCAGCACCGTAATGCGGTTATATCAACACTGCTTAGTAGCAGCAACAGCACCACTCTAGTGGCTATAACAACACCGACTTAGCGGCAACAACAACACCACTCTAGTGGCTATAACAACACCGACTTAGCGGCAACAACAGCACCACTCTAGTGGCTATAACAACACCGACTTAGCGGCAACAACAGCACCACAATAGTGGCTAATAACAACACCGACTTAGCGGCAACAACAGCACCACAATAGTGGCTAATAACAACACCGACTTAGCGGCAACAACAGCACCACAATAGTGGCTAACAGCACCGACATAGCGGCTATAACAACACCACAATAGTGGCTAACAGCACCGACATAGCGGCTATAACAGCAGCAACAACACCACCTCAAGTGGGTATAATCAGCATACAGTTCAGCATTATATAGTACAGCAAATCAGCATACAACACAGCTAAGTAGTATTCAACACAACTTACTACTCATAACTCAGTTCAACATCTTTATAGTACAATACTGTTAAAAATCAACATATAATTCAGCTCGACTTAACAACAAAATTTGACACAGTTCAAAAATATTCATTTATTATTAATCATCAAATAATTTCAAAAACTAACTTCCCTTACTTGGATAATCCTGAACCAAAACTCGGGCAGAACCTCCTCCTCTCTCTTCCTTAGATAGGAACCGAAATTTGAGCAGAACCTCCTCCTCTTTCTCCTCTTTTCTTTATTCTGACAGAACCACCTCTACCGGATTCCTCTTCCTCTTTCTCCTCCTTTCCTTTCCTCCCTCTTTCTCTAAGGATTTTCTCTTCCCAAGGTATGATTTTTCATAACTCCCCAAGCCCCTATTTATAGCAATTCTGGCTCACCTACCCGGTACGGCCGTTCCAAAAATCGGAACGCCCGTTCTGGGCTCGAAAAATCTACGTAAATTTTTGAACTGGAACGGCCCGTTCCAAAACCAGAACGGCCCGTTCCCAATTCCAGCAGAACGGCCCGTACTCCTTTTGAAACGGCCTGTTCTCCCTTTAGAACGGCCCGTTTCACAATCAGAACGGCCCGTTCTCCTTGTCGGAACGGCCGTTCTGAGCCCGTTCTCACTCAAGATTTTTAGTTAAATTTTAAAGCTTGGAACGGCCCGTTTTGCTTTTGGAACGGCCCGTTCCAAGTTACCAAAACACCCTTCAAACTTTTAAAAATTGCGAAAATGCCATCAATAATTACAATAATATCCCTATACCTTTATAAAATTCACGAAAATGCCATTTTTAATAATAATAATAATAATAATAATAAAAATAAGGTATTACAGCCCGTTCTGTTGCATTATTCCTGTGTTATTTTTTCATCTAGAACGGGCCGTTCTGGTTTCAGAACGGCCCGTTCTGAAAGTGACAGCTGCTGCATCCTCGTAATACGTGTTTTTTTTAGGTAATTTTAAAAAAAAAATATTTCAATAAAAAATTCAGAAATTTTATCCAGTGTGGGAAGGTGTACAATATATTTTCTCACTAAATCACAATCTCAACCAATCATTCTTTTTAATATTATATCTATGGTGATTTTAGATGCACCACCCATGGACCACTTGTCTCTCTGGACTATCAGAGACATCACCAACGTTTGGATAATTAAAATTCAACACACCATATTGAATTATATATATATATATATATATATATATATATATATATATATATATATATATATATATATGAGGGGGTTATATAATAACATCAGTGTAACTTTTACTAAGTATTACACCGCTTAATAACTTTATATTAAACGTGAATTTTGTAAATTTAACTGTTAGATTGAAAGTTCATATCTCTTGGATAATATATACAAAATTTTATATTAATCCAAGATGATTTGATACTTAATTTTTATAAAACAAAATTGTCGTAGTATATTCATTTCAAAATATACTAAAATATAAAAACTTTGATTGCCTTTAAATTGTCCAATTTTAACAAAATTTGATATATACATATAAAGTGATATAAACTTTCAATCTAACGGTTAGATTTACAAAATTCACATTTAATATAAAATTATTGAATGGTGTAACCGGTGTAATTATAATCCCCCCTCTCTCTATATATATATAACTATTAATAAAAGCGATAAGCTTTTTTTTTTCATACACATTTTAATTCCAATGTTATTCATAATCTAATTCTTTATAAGTTATAAACCAGTCGCACCTTTCAAATAACTATCCCATTCTATTTTTTTAAAGTAAGACGGGCACACTTTAAAATAACTACTCTTTTTAATTTTACTTTTTTTTTAACAAGTTAGGCACGAAGTGCATTTTTCTGTCTATATATATAATTTTTATTTATTTTCAAATTAATATATGAAATAAAATTATTACAAACAACAACTTTTCTTCTAATGTTTCTATCCTTTAAAGATCGATTTTCTGGACATAGCTTTAAAAATAATATTTAAAATTCACAAAACAGAAATAAAAAATCAAAAAAACTTTATTACATCTGATTCTAGTTTTAAGTAATAAGCATTGGCTTTTAAATTTATTTAAAGTTGACATTTTTATATCATTCATTTATTATTAACTCTATTTTATATATATTCACTTATAATTAATATTGAATATATATATATATATATATATATATATATATATATATATATATCAATCACTTAAATTAAAAAATATATTTAAAATAAAGTCTGAATTTATAATATAATTAATTAAAAATAAATATATTATTTACTTCACATATTATTAATTATTGCAGCTTACTCCCGTGAAATTTGTTTTGTGAAAGACATGCATGTCTGGCTGCTGCACAACGCATTCTAGATGGTTCAAAAAGATCATTGTGGAGCATTTTTTTTTTCAATTAAAGAATTTTTTAGTCAAAAATTAAGATAAATCTCTAAAGATAAGAGACCTATTAAAAACAATCAATATATCTTAATAAGTATCTTTCATATACACAACAGTCATCTATATCCAATAAATTAAATTGATTTGGAAAAGAATCTTCCACAAAAAAACAATACTAGTCAACAGTGGTGCATGTGGTGTAAAATCCAAAACTAGTTAATGCGCGATAACTATTTGATGTTATCTGCCTTGTGTCACATCTACAGTCAGAAATAAAATCTAATTAGTGAATTTTTATTTATTTTCAATTTAATAATAATTTTGAAAAATTCAAAACTAGTTAATGAACATAACTATTTGATGTTATTTGCCCTGTGTGACATCTACAGTCAGAAATAAAATCTAATTAGTGGATTTTTGTTTATTTTCAATTTAACAATAAATTTTTGAATTGAGTACAGTAGATAGTGAAGTTTATTTTATAATATTTGTACGATAAGATATATTAATCAAAATGAATTATATTATGTTATTTATTAGATATTATACACATATAACTCAATAATAATAAAATATTGTTTGTTTTAAATTTACACTTTCATAATTTCAATTTTAGTTATCATCCAAAATACATTTAATCAATATAGAATTTATGTATTTTAAAATTTTTTATTTTAATTATATAACAATTAATAATTTTCTATAGATCCATTCTTATATAAATAAAGTAGTACTTTGGTTTTGACTACATCATTAAAACACAAATTAAATTTTGATACTTAATTAAAAAAATGTATATGTCAAATCACTTCAATTATCAAATAAATGATGATATGCTATTTTATCCTTTTATAATTATAATATAAAATAAAATTGTATTGTTATATTTTTTCTTCTTCTATCTTTTCATTCATTTGTACGCACTGATCTATCTGTTGGTCACTTTTTTTTGTTCATCCTCTCTCTTTTCTCTGCTAATAATGTAATACTAAAATATCGATAATGATAGATGAAAGAAGTTACTCTTTCATTCTTAACAAGTAATATTTCATCTATTATCTTAGTATTATATCATTACTAGAGAAAAGAGAGAGGATGAACAATAAAAAGTGGCCAATAGATAGATCAATGTCTGAACGTTCAAATGAATGAAAAAATAGAAGAAAAAAGAATATAACAATACAACTTTACTTTATATTATAATTATAAAAGGATAAAATAACATCTCATATATATATATATATATATATATATATATATATATATAAAAGAAGGAATCCTCTCAACAATTTATGTTTTACGACGAATTTTAATGATCTAATCATTAAATTAAATTTTTTTAATGTATATATTAAGTTTAAATTTTTTTAAAGATTTTGATAACTATTTGATACTTCATTTTCTTAATTCAAATTAATGTTTTTATAATTATTGGTTGACTTGAATTAATGAAACAAAATATCAAATAGTTTTCAATTTTTTTAAAATTTGCACTTTTGATCTATATATATTAAGAACCTTTGATTTATCAATTGGATTGTTAAAAACCAATATACAACATGAGTTATTGATTGAAATAAATATAACACTTACTCTTGACGTAAGTAAATCTCTCCTCATATGTATACTTAAGAAGAGGGATCCACTTATTCTAAAAATAAATTTTTTTTATCAATAATTCATGTTCTAAATTGAATTTCAACCATTAGATTAAAAGTTCTTAATACATAGATTAAGTTAGAAAAATTTTAAAAATTTTGAAAATTATTTAATATTTCGTTATAAAAATTTAACTCAATATATGAAATATTATTTTTTTTATGATTATTCATTAATTTAAATTAATGAAACGAAGTATCAAATATTATTTAAATTTTTAAAAATTTTACAAACTTAATCTATGCATTGAAAAAATTTAATTAAATGGTTGGATTGTTGAAATTTGATGTAGAACATGAATATTATTGAGTGTAATAAGTATAAGAAGACTTATTCCTAGAGTAAGTGAATCTCTCCTCTCTCTCTATATATACATATAAGGAGGGATTGATTTAATAACTTATATTCTATATTAAATTTCAATAATTCAATCATTAAATTAAAAATTTTTAATGTTGAGATTAAGTCTATAAATTTTTAAAAAAATTGAAAATCATGTATATGAAACTTCATTATATACATTCAAATTAACTTATAAAATGCTTGTATAATTATATGTTAAATTGAATTAATGAAATAAAATATCAAATAATTTTCAAATATTTTAAAAAATTATATACTTGATCTATACATTAATAAATTTTAACAATTGAATTATTAAAATTTAATGTATAATATATGTTATCGAGTGGAATAAATTTATTAATACTTACTATTAGAGTATATTAATCTCTTATCATATAGAGGAGAGATCTACTTACAAGGAGGAATTCATTCATTCTAAGAATAAGTCACGACAGACATTTTCTATTCAATAATTTATTTTTTACATTAAAATTCAACAAACTATATGTTAAATTAAAAGTTTTCAATATATAAATTAAGTTTACAAATTTTAAAAAACAATTGAAAATATCTTATACTTCATTTCATTAATTCAAATAAACAAAAATTTATAAAAATATTTTATACATTAATTTAAATCTATATAATGAAATATATTATATATATTTATTTATTTATTGTATTCTAACATACATTATACACGATTTGATATGCATATATACTCCGATTAGACACACCATCCCAACAATTAATTTGTATTAATTATTCAAAGGTGAGTAGAAATGCAGAAGAATATAGAATGATTCAAGTCGTTTACAATTAATAGTTGAACAAAAATATAAATGATGCAAAAAGAAAAACACTAGGGTAGGGCATGTATGGCTGTATTCAAAAGGCAGCTTTTCCACGTTTGACCACGCGCATTTTTGTTCTTTATTTGGTTTGTTTGCTTATTTCGAAAGACATGAATATGCATTTGTCAAAAATCACAAGATTCGGTTCTGAAATAATGCATGCACTTGCGTTTTCACCCTGAGAAGGTACCAAGCTTAACAAGTATGCGTTTGAATGGAATAATTTGAAACATGAAAGTTGCAGAAAAGTCATGTTGATCCTTCCATTTATAGAATTCTCCATTAACACATATGAAGAGTAACATTGTAGCCACATATTGTCTGATATGGCCAATTTCTTATCCACATGCTGTACGTCCTTTGACCCCTCCACATCTAATTGCAATTTACATCCAACACTAACAGATACATGAGGAAAAGAGTTTCTTTATGCTTCTCTATTTTTAAAAAAATAATAAGAAATAGTTAATTAAAGGGTGAGAGTTTAAACTTTTAATATTGTTTAAGTAGGAAAAAAAGAATAAGTAAATAAATACTCCATCTATTTTCTTTTATTTGACGTTTAAGGTCTTGACACATAATAATAAATTAATTAATATATTTGATTTTTTAAAATAAATTATCTAACTTCTCAACATACTCTTAATCTTTTTGGACTCCTACCAATAATTCAAGAATACATTAATAATAGTTAATAATAGGAAAAACATGTTTAGTGTTAGATTGATATTGTAAAACAACAATCAATTTAAAACAAGTAAGAAATGTTAAAGTGTTAAACAAAGTGGAAAACGGAGGGAATAAATATATAAAGAAAAAAGAAAAAAAATTCTCTTAGAAATAATTATAAAGATAAATTAGTCTAAAATTTGTATAATATCTACTTTAATAATATAAATTATTATTATTGTTGTGTGTGAAAGAGAAAGGTTATAATGGGTACATGATCAATTGTTGTGAAATGATCAGTGTTATTACTATATTGGAAGGAGAAATATACCTTTTGTACTCCTTGGTAGATATTACTTATTGTTTCTGACATGGTTATTAATTTCGTATCAATATATCATGATAAAAAAGAACCTTCATTATAGAACACTTAAAATTATTGTGTCTCTTTTGTCTTTTTATTTATCTCAAAGTAAATAATTTATTACATTACATTGTTTACATTATATTTAGAATCATTTAACACAACTTTTTTATAATATAACATAATATAAAAATTTTATGTGAGAATGAAAATAATCGATTAACATCTATTAATTAAAATTAATGACTTAGATTAAAATATTTATTTAAAATTAAAAAAATAAAATCATCACTATAGTTATTATCATTGTCCCCATATTATCATCATTATATCATTATTACCACCATTGCTATATATATGGAAGAGGATCAAGTTATTACAAAATTAATATTTGGTAGAGTTATTACATTCAATAACTTACAAAATATATTAAATTTCAATGATCTAACTAAATTTATTTTTAATTAATTAACTATGAAAGTAAATTACATTTAATTTAATTGATTTCTTTGAATATTTATTATATGTGTGACTCTATTGGTTCTTATTTAATTAAAAATTATACTAAATATTATATCTAATAAATATTAAATATTATAAATAATTATTGATATCTATCAATGCATTAACAAAAACCACTGAAGTAAATGTTTCTTAGTTCACATGAATTAATTGAATACAAAAAAAAAATGTTATCCACACACTATTAAGTATAAATTAAGTCAGTCTTCATCATTACATGAATTATCTATTCTAAGAACATTAATATTCTATATTATTAATAACACAAAAATCAGAATTTTTATATAAATAACTATATATATAGTTATTTATAACTAATGAAGAAAATCATGATATTAATCATTTCCCTCTTCTTTCTAATCCCATACCTTATGTTAGAGTTGTTAGTATGTTAGAATAATTAGTTAGTTGTTATTAGTTTATTATAACTAATTAGCTCTACATATAGAGTATCTAGACACTCATGTTGTATCTTTTATCAATTAATTACGTACAAAACGAAATTTTATGGTACTCCTTTATCTTATTTTTGAGCTTGGATGGTAATGTATGGTATTGGTGATGGTATGTTGGTGGTGTTTCTTAATTTCCTTGGATAACCTTATTAATCAATTATGGATCGGAACGCGTGGGTTCATAAGGCCCACCTAGAAGGCCCACCTAGCTAGAAGCCCCTCGTGTATTCAAAAAGCAAGCTTTTCCATGTTTGACTGCATACCTTTCTATTCTCTATTTATGTGTCTACGTTACTTTCTTTGAATAAACAGATATTACATATTAGTAGTGGAAGACAGTTATCAAAATATTCTTTTTTTAAAAAAACTTATATATATATATTTTTTACTTATGTTAATTAGTATTATACAATTTTTAAAAAAATTAAAATCATAAAAAATAATTTATATATATATATATATATATACACTAAAACAAAAAAGTCACATATTGGTATAGATTTTGAAAGACATATCCATGAATTAGTCAAAAATTATAAGATTCTGTTCTTGATATATTACTAACGCACTTGTGTTTCGCGCACAAACGACAATGAATCCGTTCGGGAATAACGCACTTGCGTAACCATTATTCGTTGACTGCTATATTGCCTTTGACATTTTGAATTAAAATGAAATAATTGGCAGAATACCAATCTTTTCATCTATAGAACACTTCACTAACGTCAATTGTAGCTACTGTATGCTGTGTCCCTTCCATGTACTATAAATTACCATTTAATATCTATGGACTCTCACTACAAAAAAAAAAAAAAAGTTAATTTAGTCACCGAAATTAATGATCGGTTTTTTTCGTCGTTAATAGCGACATAATTAGCGACTGAATCTGATTTGTTTGCAGATTTTATTTAGCGACCAAATTTTTTAGTGGCAAAAAATTGGTCACTAAATCGATCGCTATTCAATTTGTAAATTGCATATATTTTAGTGACCGAATTTGTTTTCGGTGACAAAAATAGCGACGCAATAATTTCGGTCGCTAAAACAATAAATATTATTATTTATAATAATTTCAGCGACTAAATTAAAATCGATCGCTAAATGTAAATTTTTAAAAAAATTTAAAAATATATTTCTTTTAAAAGAAAGCAAATATAAAAATATATAATATTATTTTTATAATGATAAAAATATTAATGATAAGAAATAAACATCATGATCCTCCCAATAAAATTAATTAATTTTTTAAAATAATACAAATTATATAATTTAAAATAGATAATTAATATATCATGATGTATTAAAAAATGAGAAACATAATGCTATAAAAGAAAATTAAATAATAATCTTTTTAATTGAATCTTTTTTAAATTTTTTTGACTAATTTAAATAATAATTTATCTAGAAAATTTATTTATTTTTTTATTGAGAAATTTATTTCTCTTTTATCATGCTTAATATTTTATTATATTATTAGATAATATGAAAATACATATTTATTATGCTTTCCACTATGGATGACCCCAGACACCATGTTGAAGACAAGCAGCATAATCATATTGATGATACATCGAAAGATTGTTTATTGTATGTGTATTTCTCTTTTATGATATCATATACTTGTTTTAGTTTTTACTATTAATTATATGTTATATACTCATTTTAGATGCTTTTAGTTAGTTGTGGTTTTGAAAACTTATTTTGGATGTCTTATATTAGTTGTGGTTTAGAATACTTTATTTGATTTTTACTATTAGTTATTAGTTAAATGTCATTTCATTTTTGGATTCTTTATATTAGTTGTGATTTTGTAGATTGTATCATATATTATATATTTTAATTACTTTTATTGTGATATTAGGACTATATATGCATTATCAATTTTAATGTTATTGTTTATGATTGTTAAACAGGTTTAAAATAAAATTTTCAAGTATAAAATTAGCGATCGATTTTTCCGTCTCTAAAAATAAAATAAGCTTAGCGGCCGAATTTAGCGACCAATATTCTTGTCTCTAAAAAAAAAGCAAATTTAGCAACCACTTTAGCGACCGAAATAAAAATTGATTTTTTATTTTATTTAAAAATAAAAAACATATTTAGCGAACGATTTAGCGACTGAAATGAAAATCGTTTTTATTATTTAAAAATAAAAATATGTTTAGCGACCGATTTAGCGACCGAGGTGAAAATTATTTTAAAAAAAAAAAAAACTTAACGACCACTTTAGCGACCGAAATGAAAATCGATTTTTTTATTTAAAAATAAAAAACACATTCAGCGACCTATTTAGAGACCAAAATGAAAATCATTTTTATTTAAAAAAAAAATAAAAATACATTTAACGACTGATTTAGCGACCAAAATGAAAAATGATTTTTTTATTTAAAAAAAACACATTTAGCAACCAAAATGATAAACGATTTTTTATTTAAAAATAAAAAAATACATTTAGCGACTGAAATGAAAATCATTTTAAAAAAATAAAAATAAAAATAAAAATACATTTAGCGACCAATTTAGCAACATTTGGTTCGGTCACCAAATTGGTCCCCATATGCTATAGCGACCATAATGATAGTGACCATTTCGCGACCGAAAATTTCGGTCGCTAAACAGCGACTAACGATATTTCCGCTGCTATATAACTTTGCGACCAGGGTTTTTGCAACCACTTCAAATTGGTCGCTAATGTAAATACCGACTGATTTAAGCAATTTTGCGATAGATTGTTCTGGTCGCTAAAATCCTTTTTTTTAATTGTCCTTTTAGCACTCTCAATGTTGACTTGTTGTTTGTCGAATTGATTAAGTAACTTGCTAATTTACATGAAAATAATTTAGATTATTAGGGCTTGTAACGACCCGATTGGCCATTTCACTTACCACTAAACACACCGGAAACACTAGGCAGAATAGAACAAGTATATAAATATAGAGTCTAGAATATAAATATATACATCTGTCCCAAATCCAACTAGCGTTAGGGCATGAAAACAAAACAATTACATCCATGTCACTATACCAAGTGAACAAACAGACAAAACATCCATAGGTATCAGCTTCAACTCTCAGCTGCCGACCCATCACAAATCCTCCACCTATCCCTGCTCTGCTCTCGTACATAGTACGATCATAGCAGTCCAACCACATGGAAAACACAAAGGGTAAGCTAGTATAAAGAGAAACAACATATGGGAAATCTTTAACAATAACAAAATTTCTGACCATCAACACTTTATCAATAAACATCCAATCAGTTATTTCCACACAGATTTACCAATACACACAAAATGCGGCGTCACGCATATCACCTCGGAGATCTCCTACAACACCTCAGCCTTTCGGCCTACAACACCTCAGCCTTTCGGCCTACAACACCTCAGCCTTTCGGCTTACAACACCTCAGCCTTTCGGCCTACAACACCTCAGCCTTTCGGCCTACAACATCCGGAAGCAACACACAGTAACACACAACTATTCAGCTTAACATATCAACTTACAACATTGCACAACTAATACACTCACATATCAACTTACAAGAATATGCAACTAATATATTTCAACATCATCAATACTATTATCTACTATAGATTCCTCCATTTCAAATTAACTCAGCATAAACAACAATTTCACATCATATGATACAACTTCACTCACGCGCCCAGTGCACTAGTAGTTGCGCCTAGCGCAGTACAACCAGAGAGTATCGAGGGGGTCCGCGCGCCCAGCGCAGGTGTGCCCGCGCCCGGCGGGCTCAACCAGAGAACCCAAGGCTCTCTCGCGCTTGACGCAATGGCCATTGCGCCCAGCGCTGGCCAGGCAAAGACTCAAGGAGTCTCACACGCCCAGCGTGCACAACCCTGCGCCCAACGCGGGGAAGGCAGAGACCTCCCTTGGTCTCGCGCCCAGCGCAATTCGAATTGCGCCTAGCGCCCATGAGGCAGAGACTCCCAAGGAGTCTCACGCCCAGCGCGACAAGGGACGCGCTCAGCGCCCAAAAGAAGAACCAAAACCTGCCACCACTGGTATCGCGCCCAACGCGGGCCAAGTCACGCCCAACGCGGGCCAGCCAGAGACCCACAATCTCAAGCGCGCTCAGCGCACTCATCATGGCGCTCAACGGGCTTGACCAAATAGGTCCCTTGATGGCCGCGCGCCCAGGCACGAAGAACCCCGCTCAGCGCGAAGCTCAGCAGCAGCTAACCATTTTCGAATAAATTCATCAGAGACCTGCGAAAAGACCAGAAACTTCACATGCAATCGGTTCAAAACACTACATTTTCATCCAAGAGTCCAAAAGTACTACCTTTTTCAACATGCAACAACAATCAAGACTGTTCCCCAAAATTTCTCAACAATCCCCGAAACCCTAAAAACAACAAGTTTCCTTAATCCAGCCACGAATCAGCCATCGACAAGCATCTAACGAGATCCTAGAATTCGTCCACAACCAGAAATAGCGAAAAAGAACAAAATACTAACTTCCCTTACCTCACTCAAGGAAATCGAGCTTCGGGAAGAAATGGAGAAGAAGAGAGTTGAAAAAGGAGATGAGGAAAAAGGCTCCGCACGATTTCGACCAAAATCCACCCTTCAATCAGCACCTTAAGTTGAAATGGAGCACCAAATTGGTCACAGGGAAAAGCAAGTGAGAAGTGAGTGAATAGAGGGCTAGCAAAGTGATGAAGAAGAAAAATGAGAATGGGTCCAGGGAGAAGGAGAAGAAAGAAAAGAAAGAGAAAAAAAATAAAAGGGGCCTCACAGCTTAAGCCCTATACAGAATAAATTATTAACGTATTACCTAATTGGTAATTTTAAGTTGATGCTCATTGGAGTCTGGGTCTTAGTAGTATATATCAAGGTAAAGTTACTATTCACAATATACTCACATTTAATATATTGAGTAAATTACTTACTTTAACATCAAATTATCTTTTACAGTCGTATCTCTCTCCACATTGCAAGACAACTAACTTGGAGAGTGAAGAGAAATGACACAAGAGGAAAAAGAGAAAGCGATGTATGTTGATACATGTACACCATATATATCTATCTATTTATAATAGTAGATTGATTAAATTTATTTTAGATGAAAAATTATTTGATATATTATTATATTATATTTGATACCTGACATCATTATGCTGATCTTATTTGCATTAGTGGGTATAACTTAATTATCTTTTGATCTTTTTTGCGCACGCGCGTGTTGTACAAGGAATTGCACATAACTGGCGTCATTCAGGGTGGCGTAAGCAAAAACTGTCACATATATATATAAACCCTTTTTTTTTTTTTTTTTAATTTGTGAATATGAATGATGTTATTATTTTTCTTTTTGTTAGAATGCATTACAAAACATTCTGGAGGGATTAACACGTGTGGTCGTCTAATTCTAACAGGAAAAGGATATTTCGTCGAAACTCGAAAGCAATATGTTGAATATGCAACTCAACAAATTAATTAGCATGACACACGTTGTTCAGTGCGGTCGAGAATCTTATTGCAACCTCATCAAACACAAGTGCTAACTACTATTTCATGCACAATGAAACAACTGTTGAAGAGCCCTCCACCATTATAAATTAGTTGTAGTTGCCACTGCTTTTCTTGCAAAAACTAAACCAACAATTTTCTTTGTTCAACAAAGCTACTCTAAAATCAATAGCTCTTATCACAAGATGATTTCATTTAGCCAAATCCACTATATTTTAGTCATGTTCCTCGTTCTTACTGTGTGCACATGCCACGTAATGTCTCGCAGGTTGTCTGAGGCCTGCACATCGGAGAGACATGAGAAGTGGATGACACAGTATGGTAAGGTTTACAAGGATGCTGCTGAAAAGGAAAAACGTTTCCAAATATTCAAAAACAACGTGCAGTTCATTGAGTCATTCAATGCTGCTGGTGACAAACCTTTCAACCTTAGCATTAACCGATTTGCGGACCTGCATAATGAAGAATTTAAGGCTTTACTAACTAATGGTCAGAAGAAGCCACGTGCGGTGGAGACAGTAACAGAAACATCTTTTAGGTATGACAGTGTTACTGAAATTCCTACTACCATGGACTGGAGGAAAAGAGGTGCTGTTACTCCAATCAAGGACCAAGGAAAATGTGGTATATATATTTAACATATAATATAACCAAATGTTTCATATTATGATTATGAGCATGAACAATAACTTGTGATTCTTGTTTTCATGTCAACCTTAAAAACCTTGTTAATGTAATGTCAACTTTGTTTTGTTTGTGAAAACAGGTAGTTGTTGGGCATTTTCGGCTGCGGCTGCGATCGAGGGTATCCACCAAATTACAACAGGAAATTTAGTGTCTCTCTCTGAGCAAGAACTGGTAGATTGTGTGAAAGGTGAAAGCAAGGGATGCAACGGTGGTTATATAGAAGATGCCTTTGAGTTTATTGCGAAGAAAGGAGGCATGGAAAGTGAAACATATTACCCCTACAAAGGAAATAACATGACATGTAAGGTTGAGAAGGAAACTCATGGTGTAGCTCGGATTAAAGGGTATGAGAAAGTTCCTTCCAATAGTGAAAAGGCACTACTGAAAGCTGTGGCGCATCAACCAGTGTCAGTTTATGTTGAATCTACAGGATATGATTTTCAATTTTACTCAAGTGGTATATTTGAAGGAGAGTGTGGAATTAAAACAGATCATTGTGTTACAGTAGTTGGTTATGGAAAAGCTCGTGGTGGCACCAAGTATTGGCTAGTAAAGAATTCATGGGGCACTGAATGGGGTGAGAAAGGGTATATGAGGATGAAACGAGATATACGTGCTAGTGAAGGTTTATGTGGAATTGCTATGTGTGCCTCTTATCCAACTGCTTGAGTACTGTTATCGATCTATATGTAACCATCGCTTTCGTTTCTTACTAGCTAGTATCTCCACCTACGAAGTGTTCCCAATAAGTTGCTCGTGTTTGATCATATATGATGACATGATGTAATCGTGTTATTTCTACTAAATGGGTACAAGTTATTATTAATTTATAACTAGTATTTTTTGTTCACGTCCTTCCATTGCTGTTTAGTATACTTATAAAAGTTAGTATTGTTTATCAACGAGTGCTTAGTTTAAGTGGTGAATGTAATATTTTACTCTGAAAAAATTTCTCTCTTTTCTCTTCAGGGTATGTAGACATTATCGAGTATGTTAATAAAGACACGTGTGGGTGACAATAAATTCATTTATGAATTATTCATTATCTATAATTAAATCTATTCAATCCATTCATTACAATAAAAATATATAATATATCATATTTAATTCATCTATTTAATTTTATGAACAGTTAGTTATTTATATTCATTATTTATAAATCATAATATAAGATATTTATTGAATTAAAATTTTAAGAGATTATTTTGACATAAATAAGTCTTATAAATTTTAAAAGATTATTTATAAAAATGTATTGACTTATAAAGAAAAGAAAGAAATAAAAATATTTCAAAAATAAAAATTATTTAATTTTAAAACATTACTTTTATGGATAAATATCCATAAATAAAAAAGTTGTTAAATGATGAATGAGATGAATTTTTTGTTTTAAATGAATTGAATTTTTATGTAAATTTTTAATGAATCTAAATAAATTAACAAATTATTTTTATCTGACCTATTATGATTTGTGTAAAAAATTATCTAATTCATTTATTTATCACCCCTAATCATACTTATGTTTAGAATTCCAGGAATCATACCTATGTTTAAAATTCCAGGATTCAAAGGGAAAATGTGGTATATTTTGAGTGAATATCATGTTTCACTAATTATTTTTAATAAATTAATTAATATCTTTAAATAGTTATTATATATATAGGGAATCAACAAGTTAATAGTCTGAAGTCTCTCACCACTAAACTGACCTACTTGGAGTGGGTAAATAAATTCTTTTTGCCACCCATATTTTCACTATGCAAAACCGAATAAAACTAAATCATTGGATCTCCTGCAATTTGAAATAATGCCCCTTTATGTGTATATTATGTTGGTTGGTCGTTATTTTGTTTTCTAACGTAGCGGACGAAACTACAGTCATTAGCTTCATCAATTTTGACAATGTAGCAACGCATCTTAGGTGGATCAGAAACTACTCACTTCATCAAATAATAATAATAATAATTAATAACAACACAAAATACCCGTCTAAACGACTACATCGAATACAACTTGCCGGGCCAGGAATCTTCAATCAGAAAGCAACCAACCATGCAAAGATATTCAGATTAATAATTCCATAACATAATAAAGTCTATGTTCTCTATATAAACCACCAGAGTCATTCCCTTCAATGCATACCAACTTACATTTCTCACTATAACACAATCTCACCAAGCCTTCTCTTCCAAAACTCAAACCATACTGCTGATACGAAATGGCTTCCACTTCCCAAAAACAGTACATGTTTGCTCTTTTCCTCGTCCTTGCAGTTGGCATTTCCAATGTGATGTCCCGCAAGCTGCATGAGACATCCATGCGAGAAAGACACGAGCAATGGATGGGAGAATATGGCAAAGTGTATAAGGATGCTGCAGAGAAGGAAAAACGTTTCCTGATATTCAAGGACAATGTGGAGTTCATTGAATCATTCAATGCTGTTGGTAACAAACTTTACAAGCTTGGCGTTAATCACCTTGCTGACCTCACAGTTGAGGAATTCAAGGCTTCCCGTAATGGACTCAAGAGGCCCCATGAGCTTAGCACAACAACATCATTTAAGTATGAAAATGTTACTGCTATTCCTGCAGCTATAGATTGGAGGCAAAAAGGAGCTGTTACTCCAATCAAAAACCAGGGTCAATGTGGTAAGATAAACAAGTACTTTATTATGTTCCATGATCATCATAATTTCCTTTATTGGTCTCATTGTTTTGAAATGAAAAACTAGGGAGTTGTTGGGCATTTTCAACAGTGGCAGCAACTGAGGGGATCCACCAAATAAGCACAGGGAAACTAGTATCCCTCTCAGAGCAAGAGCTAGTGGATTGTGACACAAAAGGAGTGGACCAAGGGTGTGAAGGGGGTTACATGGAAGATGGGTTTGAATTCATTATAAAGAATGGTGGAATCAGCAGTGAGGCTAAGTACCCTTACAAGGCAGTTGATGGGACATGCAACAAAGCAGATGCAGCCTCCCCAGTGGCTCAGATTAAGGGCTATGAGAAGGTTCCTCCCAACAGCGAGAAGGCACTCCAAAAAGCAGTGGCAAACCAACCAGTGTCCGTTTCTATTGATGCAGATGGTGCAGGCTTCATGTTTTACTCAAGTGGGATTTACAATGGAGAATGTGGAACACAGCTAGACCATGGTGTCACTGCAGTTGGCTATGGCACAGCTAATGGAACTGAGTATTGGCTTGTCAAGAATTCATGGGGCACACAGTGGGGTGAGCAAGGTTACGTGAGGATGCAACGTGGTATTGCTGCCAAGCATGGTTTATGTGGAATTGCCTTGGATTCATCTTATCCAACTGTTTAAATAGTTCACTTATGTATATTGTGTTTCATGAATTGCTTTCTAGTATCAACCTGTGACTCTGTCTAAATGTAAACTTACATGTTCAACCACTTTTTGTGTTATGTTATGGCAAAAAGTTTTATATCGGTCGAGTTGAGATTAACGATAAGATATAGTTTATGCAATTGCTTATAATACGAAAAACGTTTCATACACTATAAGGTAATGTGTTGTATCATATTTAAAAAGTAACACAGTAAGAGCATTTGTATATTTAAGTTTATGTATACATGTTTGGAAACATTACAAACATTACAAATGTCTTGTACCATTTTAAATGTATGTAGCTCCAAAAATACAAGCTAAAATTTTTAAATATGTAACTTTGTAAGTGGTCTATGGCAAACAAAATAAAGCTTCAAATGTCTCCTTGTATCTTCATTATGTAGGAAAAAAAAATGCAATTTGAAAACATGCACATAAGAGTTTTGACGATGAATTAGTGACTATTTTTTAATACTCTTTTAGGTTTTTCTTTGTCTTTTTCTCAACAAAATTAAGAAAATAAGTGGATATAGTCTGGACCTGAAAAGACTATAACCTAATACTACTAGAATTTCTCTTATTACATGTGATTTTTCCTGCAAATTTTTATGAAAAATTTGCAGGAAACGTTGTTTCTGCAAAATTTTATTTGCAGGTAATACCTTCATGGATAATATATTTTTGCGAATTTTAAAATTCGCAGGAAATTTTCCTGCGAAATTTCTTGCGAAAAAAATTCGCAGGAAAATTTCCTGCAAAAAAAAATTTGCAGGAAAATTCGCAAGAAACTTTCCTGCGAACTTTTTCGCAAGAAATTTTGCAGGAATATTTTTTATGAAAAAAATAAAAAAAATTACTATAAATTCTATATTTTAAGAATTCATAATCTTTTATTTTCATGCCTCATACATAATCTTTTAAATTCTAAGAATGTAGATTATAAGCCTAACACTTAACTATACAATTTAACTTGTAAGGTAAGTGTTACTCCAACTTATATACTTTTTAATTGTTTTATTTTCAATCGATGTGGGACTTGAAGATTTTTTCAAATATTAAACTTATGAATTTAAATATATTTTTTTATTTTTCCTGCGAATTAAAATTTGCAGAAAAATCCGCAGGAAAAGTTACCTGCAAAATTTTTCTACCATTTAGTAAACATTACTTGGGAATTTATTTTTGCAAGAAAATTTGTAAGAAACAAAATAAAATTCTTACAATATTTTCTATAATTTTTTATCACGAAATTTTTTTTCCATGATTATTAAAATTGTAGCAAAATTTGTAAGAAATATCTGTAAATTATTTTTTGCAAGAAAATTCTCAAAAAATTCTTGCGAATATTTTTTTGCAAGAAAATTCGCAAAAAATTTCTACAAATATTTTTTTGCAGGAAAATTCGCAAAAAATTTCTACGAATATTTTTTTACAAGAAAATTTGTAAAAAAATAATACTTTTCTAGTAGTGTAAACTAGTCTACATATGGGCTTCGACAAATTAGGCTAAAGAATTATGCATCCAATTTAAATCATAATTTAGCAGATTCATGTCATGTTGGTCCATTTTGTTATCTCTATTAAAAACCTTTTGTATAATTATTTTTAGTTTACATATTACTAATCGTTGGGAGACACGAAATTATTAGAAAGTACTTGATACTCTTATTTTTATTTTCAATTTTTAATTTTTTTTATATTACATTAATTATCAATCTTATTAATTATTATTATTATTATTATTATTAAAATAATAATAATTATTATTATTTATATTTGTATCTCTCTAGGTATTTACAAGTTTAGATCATTTCATTTGATATTTCTAGTGAGACTTAAATCCTAAACTAAAAATAAGAGAGAGAAAATTCAGATAATAAATAAGAGAATGAAATTTGAATGATGAAGTTTTTCATCATAGAGAATCCAAAATAAAAAATATCAAAGAAAAAATTTCTATATATTTAGGTTAGAACTGTATTATTCTAAATTACACACGGTCTGGAATGACATGTTATCATTTATATTTATAAGAATGCTATTGTTGGTATTTCATTAATATATATATATATATATATATATATATATAGATAGATAAAACTTTGTTTTGGATAAAAATATATATTACTTTACACTCACAATAATAATTCGAAATTATTTACATGATCCCACGAGCGCAAATAAAATAAAATAATCAAAAAGACAAATTTGAAACGCACTTAAAATGATAGAAGTGGCTGGGCAAGAATCATATATATGCATATGATTTTTAAAAATGAATAGGCTACTCAATTAAAAGCTTACCAACCCACTTTCTTACACTTTTTGACAATGGCCACATTTAACTTCTAATATCATATTAGGGTCAACATTCAAAAGAAAACTTATGAATCACACACACTCTACTCTATAGTGATACATATTGTATCACTAAAAATTATTTTTAGCCACACAATAAATATAATATATGTTATTACATAATTAAAAAGTGTGGATATGAACTACAATAACATACAAAATATATTGATAAATCACATTCAAAAGTAACATTAAAACTGTGTATAACTATATATCAAATAAATATATTCTTATATATATTATATTTTTTATATGTCATTATATATAATATATTTTTAGTTAAAACTCTTATTTGGTCCCTTATAATATTTTTTTGTTTCAATTTAGTCCCACTTTAATTTTTTGTTTCAATTTGGTCTCCAATAATTTAAATTATTGCAATTTGAGACTTCCGTCCAAATAATTTAAACGGAATTAACTGTTGACCACGTAGATGCCAGGTGGATGCCACGTAGATGCATGGGTGGATGCCAAATTTTATGAATACACCTAGAACCAGAACGGTCTGTTTTAAAACCAGAACGACCCATTCTGATTGCACATGTTGTGTTAATTTTGCAACTGGAACGGGCCGTTCCAAATGCAAATTTAACACATCATGAGTGCATCAGAATGGGCCATTCTGAAACCAAAACGGGCCATTTTGGTGTTAGAACGAGCCGTTCTGAACAACGCCAACTTCAAGCACCAAAATGACGCAATGTGATTCAAACATTGAAAATAAAAATTCATAACATATCATAAATTCAAAGACAGAAACATGGTTCAGAAACTGAAAACAAAAATTCAGAACATAACATATACTAAAAAAGTTCAAAAAAATTACTGAGAAAGGAAATCATTTGGGTAACGCTGAAGGGAATCCTAAATCACAAAAATTCAGGTTGTACCTCCTCAAGAACAAGTTGTTATTGTTGGGGTACATCGTCAATGAGTTCAAGGGGAAACACCATTTCGTTTCATCCTTGACTGTATAATGTTAATTTGGTAGTAAGTGATTCACTCCAGTTTGACTAACAATGAAATAAAACCTGCTACCATTGTCCTTAGTGATACACCGCATCGTCATTAATGATACACTGTATAGCCTAAATGTTTAGAAATTGAAGTTATTAATCCCTATTGACAATATTACCAAATTTAGTGTTTGAAATGCTTTGTACCTTAGGTCTTTTTTCATGCACGATTCACAACCGTGAACCATAATCATCGACCATTCTGGAATCAGAACGGCCCGTTTTGGTTACACTATTGGTGTGTTAATTTTGCATCTGGAACGGCCCGTTCTAGGTACAAAATTAACACACCAAGAGTGCAACCAGAACGAGCCGTTCTGGTTTCAGAACGAGTCGTTCTGGTTTCAAGTGTATTCAAGAAATTTTGCATCCATCTACGTGACATCTATGTGGCATCCACCTGGCATCCACATGGCCAACAGTTAACTCCGTTTAAATCATTTGAACAGAAGTCCCAAATTACAATAATTTAAATTATTGGGGACCAAATTAAAATAAAAAATTAAAATAGAACTAAATTGAAACAAAAAATATTATAAGGGACCAAATAAGAATTTTAACCTATATTTTTTTTAGCGAAGGTCCTATTCCAAAAGAGGATGGATCTTTTTACTCTAATTAAGAGTTACATAGACTTACTCCGTTCAATAACTCATTTTCTCTATCAAATTTCAATTATCTAACCGATCAATTTAAAGTTCTTAATGTATAGATCAAATATGTAAATTGTTAGAAAATTTGAAAATCTTTTGATACTTCGTTTCATTAATTTTAATCAATGTATAAAATGATTCTATGATTATCCGTCAATTTGAATTAATGAAATGAAGTATCAAATGATTTTCAAATTTTCTAAAAATTTGCAAATTTGATCTATGCATTAAGAATTTTAAATTGAACAGTTTGATCATTAAAATTTAATGTTGAACATGAGTTATTGAATGGAGTAAGTCTAGGTAAACTTACTTTTGGAGTAAAAGGATCCCTGTTCATATATTAAATTATGTTATCACGTACCATTATACACTTTGTGTCTTTAAATCTTTTAATAAAAAGTAAAATTAATAATTAAAAATTATTTATTTATTTCTTAAGAATTGAGGGTATAATTATCCATTATTTTGGAGACAAAAATCAGTTACAAAATGACTTTGATATATATTTCCCTTTATCTATTACTATATAGATAATCAAACAACTATATATTTAACTATTTTTCTTCCATTCATTTTCTCAGTCTCTCAGTCTCTCTCTCTATATATAGAGACAAACAGGTTATACTAACACTGGTACCGGGGTGTAACTTTTATTAAGTATTACACACCGCTCGATAATTAATTATATTATCAATAATAATATATATATTTAATTAATCTTTATTTATATACTTACCTTTATAATTAACAATCTACTTATTTCTAATTTTCATATATAGATTCATGGAATATTTAAATACTCATATATTTATACTTGTTACCTATATTTTACTGATTTACTACTTAAATATAAAATTCATAAATCAAGAAAATGAAAATTTAAGAAATTACTACAACTTGGAGAGATATTTTTTTAAATCAATCAATTATTAGGAACAAAAATAATTATTTAGTGTAATTATTTTAAATATAATGTTTTAATTTTTAAATAAAGAAGATTTAATCTAACTAGGAAAAATTACATTGACCCCTACTTGAAGTTTTTCTAAATGACGTTGTATATATATATATCTCTTCTCAAATTTTTAAGTGAGTATTAATTTTCTTATTTATTTATTTAATAGTGGCACATACAATTACTACTTATATAAGATAATACTATAATTATATACTATATATTAAGAGAAAATAAATTATTAATACAAATATCAATAGATTTGATCTCTTATTTCATTTCAACTTTTAAAATATATTTTAAATTAAATATCTTGCACACTATGATTTAAAATATATATCAACTTTAAGTAATAATTTTAAAAAATGAATTGAAAAATTCTTATTTTCAAAATCAAAGACGAATGAAATTTTTCATAAAAATGACATATCATATATATTGGATGTAATTTAGAAACAAATGATAGACGTATATGATTAATTTGCTTAACATAAATTCACTTTTTTCCCTTATTTTAATTAATAATGATATTTTGAAAGATGAGTGATTTTTAAAAATTAAAGAAAATATATGTTATTCTTAATTAAATTTGGACGTCATGTGTTAGTATTTTTTAAAAACAAATTAATGATAATTAATTTATAATTTAATTATAATAGCCTAATAAGGATATAATTATATATAGATAATTAGGCATACCTCACTCACTCATTGTATTTATGTTATTTATTACAAATAATATATTTATATTTTGAAAACACCTATATAATAAAAAAAATATTAAATAGCTCATTGTATTTATGTTATTTATTACAAATAATATATTTATATTTTAAAAACACCTATATAATAAAAAAAATATTAAATAGTGCATTCAGAATTTTTAACGGAATTTTCGACAAATTTATATTTGTAAAGAATTTTCCGTCAAAAATCTTTTTTTTTTTCGACGAATCCAAATCCGTCAAAAATTATTCTTCGAAAATTGAAATCTTTGTTGTAGTGAATGCTTATATGTTATAAATATAATTTCTAATAATCTACATTAGCTTGGTCCACACACCTTAGCAATGGTTCTCGATTTTCTAGAGAATCATTATTAAGCTAATATATGCGTAAAAAATAACTTCCACTAGCCAAAATCAGTACTCTGTAGTTTCTGCTACTCTGGGAACTGGGAAACATCAAGGAGTTGAAATCGATTTGTGATAACTTAATTAGCTATATAGCTCCAAACTTAGTATTTAAATAATTAAGCACATAAAATTGATTGTAATTTTGTTAAAGAAGTTCTTTTGATCACGATGATTGCTACTTTCGTCAATTCTAATCAGTTGTGGAGTTTGACAATTTTTTTAAGAGATTAAAATAATTAGGATTATTTTGTATAAAATAAATATAATCATTTTAATGATATTACTTTATAGATAATTTAAGCATTTAATTATTCTATTCAACTATTAATCGTTTTCTTAGTTAATTAATTTTTATGATATTAACTATAACACATTTTTATATTTCTTTTAAAATAAATAATTTATTTGTAAATTATTTTTGTGAAAAGTATGCAAGTAACATTAAGTTTTCATATAAAGCAAAATTTTTATATAAGAACAATATCTCCTACTTTAGATAGTTCGAGTTGAGCTTCCAATGAACTCAAATTGGCTAAGGAGTTCCGTCAACTCATCACCACATTAAACTTGGATAGCGACCAAGAAAATTTTTTCACACCATATCTCTAGTAATCTTAAAATACATTAAAGAGCAACACATTAGGAATATCATCTCCACCTAATAGGTGTCATGCATAATCACAAGAGATCAAAAGATATCATGCAAAATCATCATCTCTTAAAATCCTACATCATGATCTTAATGATCAATCACTTATATATGGGACACTAAATATTATTCTAATTTTAATCTCATTCTTAATCTAAAATCTCTTCTAACTTGAACATGGGAGTATCCTTATAGGTGCTCCACCATTATCGATATTGGAGCAACTAAACGTCATCCCAACCATTGATGCATTTGTAAGTTTTGATAAGAATTGGTGTATATATATATATATATATATATATATATATATAAAGAGAGAGAGAGAGAGAGAGAAATCCTTTATGTCAAGAGTACATTTTTGTAGAATTTACTCAATAACTCATATTTTATATCAAATTTAAATAATCTAATAGTTATATTAAAAGTCTTTAATATATAGATCAAGAATATAAATTTAAATTTTTTTAGAAATTATATAATTCTTTTTTATATAAATTCAAATAAATGTATAAAATTATTTTACAATTATCTATTAATTTGAATTAATGAAATAAATATTAAATAAATTTTATTTTTTTTAAAAATTTATAAATTTGACTTATACATTAAATTTTTTTTAATTTAACGGTTGGATCGTTGAAATTTAATGTAATAACTAAGTGTTAGTGCAAGTAAGAAAAAACTGTCATGTATCATTATTTTACTTTCTTCATAGAGAGCATGTGTGGTATTCTACTTCTAAATTAATACCAAGTGCGTTTCCCTCTCTTTCTGTATAAAAATAAGTAAAACATTCTTTTAAATTTTTTATTGTTATTTTTATAAAATCTTCTTTTAATTGTTAATTATATTATATATTTTAAAATATTTTATTTAATTAACAATTCTTTTAGATAAAAAATAACAATTTTTTTATAAGAATTAGAAAAGATATATAAATACACATAAATATTTCTCTTCTAAATAGTATTTAATTAGATCAGAAATAATTAAGTATAAAAAGGAGAGAATATGAGTTTAAAAGACATTAAAGATAATTTTAAAAAATAATTTAAATTATTTATGAATTTAATATTTTAAATTAAATTAACTAATATTTTTGAAAAGTATAATTTATTTGAAAGTATTATAATTAAGGATGAAGGTGATAGAAATGGGAAAGTATCTTACGTGGAAAGCAACATGTTGTTGACACGCTATCAGATTAGAATTATGTTGGGCTAACAATTATTCGACAGCCAATGAAACACCTTTTCAATCTCATCACTATAAATTAATTGTATTAATTTGTCATTGCCTTCTCCGCAAACTAAACCAATTTTCTTTCTCTATGTAACAAATAGTACACCATCATAGATTGCTTCCCTAGCTCCAAACCCAATTTACAAGATGAGTTCATTTATCCAAAACACTATGTTTTAGTTCCGTTCCTCGTTCTCACTGTGTGGACATGCCACGCATGTCTCGCAGGTTGTCTGAGGCCTACACATCTGAGAGACATGAGAAGTAGATGGCTCAGTATGGTAAGGTTTACAAGGATGCTGCTGAGAAGGATAAACGTTTCCAAATATTCAAAAACAATGTGCACTTCATTGAGTCCTTCAATGAAGCTGGTGACAAACCTTTTAACCTTAGCATTAACAAATTTGCGGATCTTCACAATGAAGAATATAAGGCTTTACTAACTAATGGTCAGAAGAAGACATAAGGTGGAGATTGCGACAGAAACATCGTTTAGGTATGACAGTGTGAGTGTCACTGATATTCCTGCTACCATGGACTGGAGTAAAAGAGGTGCTGTTACCCCAATCAAGGACCAAGGCACATGTCGTAAGATTCTATTATTCATGTTCATCAGTTCACTTCATCATTGGTGTTTCATTAAAAAAATGTGCTAATCTTGGTTTTGTTTGTGAAAACAGTAAGTTGTTGGGCTTTTTCAACCGTGGCTACAATTGAGAGTCTCCACCAAATAGCTACAAGTGAATTGGTGTCCCTATCAGAGCAAGAACTAGTAGATTGTGTAAAAGGAGATAGCGAAGGGTGCTATGGTGGTTATGTGGAAGATGCCTATGAATTTATTACCAAGAAAGGTGGAATTGCTAGTGAAACATACTACCCCTACAAAGGAGTAAACAAGACTTGTAAGGTTAAGAAAGAAACTCAAGTTGTAGCTAGGATTAAAGGGTATGAGAAAGTTCCTGGTTATAGTGAAAAAGCACTACTGAAAGCTGTGGCACATCAACCAGTGTCAGTTGGTGTTGAAGCTGGAGGATCTGCTTTCCAATTTTACTCAAGTGGGATTTTCACAGGAAAGTGTGGAATTGATACGAATCATCGTATTACACTAGTTGGTTATGGGAAAGCTGGTGATGGTACTAAATATTGGCTAGTAAAAAATTCATGGGGCACTGAATGGGGTGAGAAAGGATATATAAGGATGAAGCGAGATATACGTGCCAAAGAAGGTTTGTGTGGAATTGCTATAGGTTCCTACTATCCAATTGCTTGAGTACTGCTATCAATCCATATATAGAACTGAAAGTTCGATGCAAGATGTATGTGTAACCGTGTTTTTGTTTCTGGCTAGTATATCCGCACCTACGTTGTGTTCATAATAAGTTGCTTGTGTTTTATTTTATGATACTTACATTGTAAACGTTTAATTTCTACAAAATAATTAAATTGAAACTCAATTAAAAAAACAGTAAAATGATTTTTGTATGTAGTTTTACCAAACACGTAGAAAATTTTGGTTGAATTTAATTGGATAAAAACGGTGAAGAATTAACTTCACTAGTTCGTCCTCTCATGTACTGCATCAATCAATTATTAGGTTAAAAATCTAATGATTATCATCAAATCATAAAATTATTCTAGTCCTAATTCCTTTGTCGAGAAAGTTTAAGTTCATTGATTATTCTTTCAAATTCTTGTAATGCTAATAAATCTTACTCTATTCCAATATTTAAGTTTTATCAAGTCCCTCCTTCAATTCAAAGTTTCAAAAGTACTTATCAATTAATGTTGTTCAATCCAATTAAATTAAATTATGAGTAATTGTTAAGTCTCAATTTTACCTCTTTTTGGATGAGACTTATACAAGATTTAATGATCAAATTCTTCCATTCTTTGTATCATTGCATATAATTGTTCTCATTTTGGTTTCTTTTGTATATGCAGGTATTCAAGTAGAGAATTGAGGAAAAAAAGGGTTAAAGGAGTGGAAAATAAAAGAATTAAGGAGCAGAGCAGGCAACCGCGCCAGGCGCCGTATTAATCTCGCCGGGCGGGCATAAAATAGAGTACTCTCAGCCTTTGGGAACCTCGCGCCGGGCGCAATTTATAATTGCGCCGGGCTCAATTCAAGGCCGAGAGCACATTGAGCATCAGGGGAAGCCCGCGCCGGGCGCGAAGTGTAATGCGCCGGGCGCAATAACCCTAATTTGTCTCCTCAGGCTGCATAAAAGGAAAATTTCGAGGGTTTTCTCCCTCATTCGCCTAGGAGCGCCTCCAGGAGCTCTGCAGGAGGGATTCTCAGGCTTCGGAAGCCTCCCACGGTGGATCATTCCTTCGGTTCTTCCTTTCCTCTTCCATCTCTATTTTAGTTTTCCCCTCTTTGTTTTGAGAGGTTCTATCCATTGTATTGGGGTTTTGATGTAACCAACAAACTCTATTGTAATCCCTTTGTGTTTAATGATATATATGTTTTGTTTCATTCCTTGTTGTGTATGATTCTATGCTTAATGCTTGCTTTGGCTTGATCACCCTTTGCATGATTTAAGGTTTCATTGAGTATTGGGAAATATCCTTGAAACTAGTTATGAACATATGCCTAGTGGGAATTGTACCTAGGGATAGGGCTTGACCCATTAGTAGTCTTAAAACCCTAACCGGTAATGCGGGTGGAGGTATTGAGTACTCAAGGGATTGATATTCAATATTTTGCACCTAGGCTCTTTCTCTAAGGAATTAGGTCTGAGTAAATTTATGGTTGACTGAACAATGGATGTAACAAGAGACATAGGATTCACTAGTGTTTGTTTGGTGAAATCAAACCCCCACAACTTCAAGTGTCCATTTTACCATTTCTCACCCCATTTCATTTCTAATCCATTTATTTGTGTTTTAACAATTCCAGTAGTTTTGTTCTTAAATTCATATTCATATTTATTGGGATTGTTCTCAAGTCACAAGTAGCCAATGAATGCTTAGTTTACCTTCTAATCCCTGTGGATACGATATTTTTACTACTTGTACGGCCGGTACACTTGCCGTGTTTGAGTCCGTTGAGGGAAGTAACCTAATCTATAATTATAAATAAAAGTACTTCAACGGAAATCTCAACAAGTTTTTGGCGCCGTTGCCGGGGATTAGAATGGCAAATTGAGTATTTATAGCTATTTGTGACTTGTTTGTTTATATGTAAATATGTTTTGTGTTATATGTTGTTTGTGTTATGTATTGTTTGTGTTATTTGTTAAGTGTGTGAATCATGTTTGAAATGAGTAAATATAGGCTATACTTTGTTTGGAGTGTGAGATATGAGGTAATTCTGGTTCTGGTTGGTTACAAGGCTCCTTTCAAAGCAAATTTAGGCAAAATGTGACCATTTCAGAGTACCACGCCCGGCGCGAGTTTGTGCTGCGCCAGGCGCGGTATCAGAATTTGAACCTCGTTGGCCTTTTACTGATATGGCGCCCGGCGCGAGTTTGTGCTGCGCCCGGCGCGAGCACTCTCCTGAACCTATATTTCTCTGTTTTCAAGCATGTTTCTTTGTGGTTAATTTTGGTCTAAGGTTGTTCTTCATTTTTGATATAATTGTATGGTCATCATTGTATACTATGCTCACCATGTTCTTCATGATTATACTCTTTCACAACTTCTGGTTACTAGGACTTGCAGGCATATACTGGTTGGCCTGGGGACCAGGCTTCTAAATGTGGGGGAGTGGAGCTGCTGATGCAGATGCGGTTGAGCACTTACTGAGGAAGATGACCAAATTTGATGGAAATAGATGAAGCTCACCTTAGTTCACCTCTGTTTGCAATTTATTTTTCTGTTGTTATTTTCAGTATTTTAATTGTTTTTGGATTACTCTGGTTGGTACATCTTTTTGAATATCCTGCTAGAGCATGGTTTTTAATCGTGTTGAATACTTGTTTTGTATGTGATCAATTTTGGATTGAGGTTTGCTTGATGTTTATGGTGTGTGTACTTTAGACATTTTCAAGTCATATTAGAGCTTTAGTTCATGATTAGTTGCATACGGGTTTCAATGTTGATCATAGACTGAGCTGAGTGTGATAATCTGTGGATGCCAACCGAGTGAGGTCTGAGCCTAAATACTGATGAGAGAAACTACACTTATGTTGCATGATAGACTTTGCTTGAGTTTCCCGGGTGGTTTGCTAGTGTAGTGTATTTACATGATCAAGGCATTTCTATATTTTGATAACCATCTAAGCCAAAAAGCCATATTTATTTTTCTTTTGACCCATATCTTCCTAAGCTTAAACACTCAACCTTCCACTTATCTCAACTTTGAAAAATTAACCTTAAATCCTTGTTTTGGTTAAGAGAGTATATTGATGACATCAAATAAGTTTGGGGGAGTTGAAGAATGAAGAAATTTGAGAAAGAAGAAGTATGTGGTCAGTAAAAAAAAAAAAAAAAAAAAAAAAAATTATTTGAAATAAGATGCAAAAGTGTACAGATGCATCATATAAAGGCTAATGGCTGGAATTGGTTAAGGGCCTGTGCTAAAATGATACATTGGGGTATGGAGAAAGAAATTATTGAAGAAATTTCAAGTACTCTCTTAAGCTATAGCACCCTTATTCCTTGAAAAACCATGAAACCGCTATGCTTGACCCTAATTACCTTAAATTGCCCTAATAAAGCCCTTGTGATAAGTGCCTGCATGTGTATTACCATTGGTTTCATTTGGAAACGAAGAGCAAAGTTGAATCCTGTGGCGTGAGTAGTAGATATGAGAGAAACACTCACCCCTATACACTAGTGTGCATATGAGAGAAACACTTTCCTAGTGAGGATGCATTCATAGATAGTCATTAGCTTTTCTCAGTTCTTTGATCTCTTTTGAAACTTTTGTTTGCACATTGTCATGTTCCATTGCAATAGTTGTGGCTGAAAATTCGTTTAAGGTTCATGCTTGTGAAATGAAATTGTAAGTGAACCAAGAATAAGGAATTTGACACACATGCATTGCTTGTTATCTGCTTGATTAATTACCTTTTGCTTGAGGACAAGCAAGGTTCTAAGTTTGGGGGAGTTGTTAAGTATCAATTTTACCTCTTTTTGGATGAGACTTATACAAGATTTAATGATCAAATTCTTCCATTCTTTGTATCATTGCATATAATTGTTCTCATTTTGGTTTCTTTTGTATATGCAGGTATTCAAGTAGAGAATTGAGGAAAAAAAGGGTTAAAGGAGTGGAAAACAAAAGAATTAAGGAGCAGAGCAGGCAACCGCGCCAGGCGCCGTATTAATCTCGCCGGGCGGGCATAAAATAGAGTACTCTCAGCCTTTGGGAACCTCGCGCCGGGCGCAATTTATAATTGCGCCGGGCTCAATTCAAGGCCGAGAGCACATTGAGCATCAGGGGAAGCCCGCGCCGGGCGCGAAGTGTAATGCGCCGGGCGCAATAACCCTAATTTGTCTCCTCAGGCTGCATAAAAGGAAAATTTCGAGGGTTTTCTCCCTCATTCGCCTAGGAGCGCCTCCAGGAGCTCTGCAGGAGGGATTCTCAGGCTTCGGAAGCCTCCCACGGTGGATCATTCCTTCGGTTCTTCCTTTCCTCTTCCATCTCTATTTTAGTTTTCCCCTCTTTGTTTTGAGAGGTTCTATCCATTGTATTGGGGTTTTGATGTAACCAACAAACTCTATTGTAATCCCTTTGTGTTTAATGATATATATGTTTTGTTTCATTCCTTGTTGTGTATGATTCTATGCTTAATGCTTGCTTTGGCTTGATCACCCTTTGCATGATTTAAGGTTTCATTGAGTATTGGGAAATATCCTTGAAACTAGTTATGAACATATGCCTAGTGGGAATTGTACCTAGGGATAGGGCTTGACCCATTAGTAGTCTTAAAACCCTAACCGGTAATGCGGGTGGAGGTATTGAGTACTCAAGGGATTGATATTCAATATTTTGCACCTAGGCTCTTTCTCTAAGGAATTAGGTCTGAGTAAATTTATGGTTGACTGAACAATGGATGTAACAAGAGACATAGGATTCACTAGTGTTTGTTTGGTGAAATCAAACCCCCACAACTTCAAGTGTCCATTTTACCATTTCTCACCCCATTTCATTTCTAATCCATTTATTTGTGTTTTAACAATTCCAGTAGTTTTGTTCTTAAATTCATATTCATATTTATTGGGATTGTTCTCAAGTCACAAGTAGCCAATGAATGCTTAGTTTACCTTCTAATCCCTGTGGATACGATATTTTTACTACTTGTACGGCCGGTACACTTGCCGTGTTTGAGTCCGTTGAGGGAAGTAACCTAATCTATAATTATAAATAAAAGTACTTCAACGGAAATCTCAACAGTAATGAATCCACGATATACATTAAGAACATAAAAAAAGGGGACTAACATGTAGTAAGAAATATGAATAACTAATAAAAAAGAGTACATGAAATTTGGTTTAACTACATAAATCCTTAATACATGTGAATTTAGCTATTCATGGATATGTGAGAAAAATAATTTGATGAAAAGATGAAGAAGATAGGTGTAGAAGTCATGAAAGAGCTTTGCAACTGTTACTTTTTTCTAAAGAAAATCACTATGAGAATCAATAATAGTTCAAAACTTCTCAAAATGGTCTTTAAATATCATTAGTAAAAATAATTCATATTAACCATTCACTTAAAGTGCACACATTCTTTTACTAAGGAGACTTATCAAATTTTGAATCAATAGAGTTTGACTCACTTTAGTGAGTTTGATTCCTCACTTAAGTGAAGACACTTGGACGTTGACCTCACTTAAGAGAAGTCCTGTCACTTAAGCGTGATTGCTTTGTGCTTAAGTGAGACTTGTTGATGCAAAACTGTATCTCTTTACTAACTTAAGCATCTATTGTTTAGCTGAATTGAGGCTTAATGGTCCAAAAGTTTCCCCTCTACTATCTCTGAAGCAAGCCTTAGTGTTAGCTTAAACAATATTTTCTTCACAAAGTTGACTCTGCCATCACAAGATCTTTAAAAGAATTTGTCACATCTCAAAATGTGGTATTTGATGAGATTTCTTCTTAGAATGCTGATGTCTTGGCGGATGAGTTCAAAGGATAAGTGTTGCCAACTGAGCTAGCTGGAACAAATGAAAAAGTAAGAAGGTCTAATAAAAGAAAATACCCTCCAACATACTTAAAAAAGACAATGAAACAGGAACAAATTAGTGTTCTTATTCTATCACTCATACTTTCTTTGTTGGCCCTGAAGAAGAGGAGGAACCAAGTAGCTATGAAAAAGCGAAAGATACAATGACAATTGGAAGCAACCTATGAGGGAAGAGATTGATGCACTTTTAAAGAACAAAACTTGGGAACTTGTTAGATGTAAAGGGTGTATAGTTTGAAAAGGAAATTTGATGGCCCCATAAACTTGAGAATTTAGGGAAGCCAAATGTTTCTTGTTTGGTGATTGAAAATCTTGTGGATAGATATACTTTATTTCTCGGTTTAGCTATGCTAAAGAAAAATTGAATCAGTGCCAAACGAATGAAGTAAAGGAGGTTGCAACTCCAATTTGAAATTCACCTAAAGTTATATATTGAAGGAAGAAGGAAAATTATTGGAGAATCCAAATTTGTACAGAAAATTGTCTGGAAGTTTATTATACTTGAATATTACTATACTTGATCCGGCATATTCTGTCGCTGTTATTTCTCTATTTGTGCTTGAACCCAAGGGCCTCATCGGATATATAGCTGCAAAACGAATTATAAGATATGTGAAGAAGACAAAAGAATTTGGGATGAAATATGAAAGAAACAGAGAACTGAAGTTGATTGGCTTCACATATGCAAGCTAGACAGGTGATGCAAATCAAGGTATTTTTATGAGATTTTTCTTTATCTTAATTTTGAATAAATTTTAGATAAAATGTGTTATTATTATAATTTTATTTTTTATATTTTGTTTTCAATTAATTAATGTAATCTCAACAAACAATATTATTAATAGGTAAAATTTATTTGGAATTTTAAATTGATGGTTGTAAACTTATACATAAAAACGGATTATAATGATGACAATTTTTCTATCTTTAATTTTAATTTTAAATTCTTTGCAAGGTCCAATATTTCAAAAATATTTCACAAAATATTTTCAACACGGGCTACTACTTCTTGTTTAGTTTTGAAGTTATTACTTGGTGCAACAAAAAAAATAAAGCTATTGTTGGTCTTTCAAGTGCAGAGGTAGAATAAGACAATAAGTTATTATTGCAACATATTAAGAGAATTTAGAATTCTCAGTCATTTAAATTCAGCCACTGATTTAGGAGTTAGTTTCCTTAATTTCAGCTTTATTTTTTTAAAGTTAAATTTCAGCATTATTATTCATCTATAAAACAAGAATCTCTACAAGATTTCTCAGTTCAATTTTGAATACTGATCGAGTTTTGGTTCTGTGATCCATAGTCTCAAATATTCACACATTTGTTAACTTTTACTCAAGTAAGACGTAAATAAATGGTTGAATAATTAAAAATCTTACACATCATGCACTCACAACTCAAAATAAAGCAAATTTGAAACACAAATAAGATAGCAACGCTAGCTTTCTAAGCAGTGGGGTAAGAAGCATCCATGGCAATTCCACATAGGCCTTCTTTGGCCTCTATGCCTCTTTCCATCCTTATGTATCCTTCTTCACCCCATTCTGTGCCCCATGAATTCTTCACTATCCAATACTCAGTGCCATTATCAGTGCTACCATAACCAACTGCAGTAACACCATGGTCTAGTTGAGTCCCACATGCTCCTGTGAAAACCCCATTTGAGTAAAATTGAAAAGCAGATCCTGCAGCATCAATGGTAACTGACACCGGTTGGTTTGCAACAGCTTTCAGCAGTGCCTCTTCACTATTTGCAGGAACTGTCTCATACCCCTTTATTTGAGCTGCAGGAGAAGCCTCTTTGTTTGTGGCACAAGTCTCATTAACTCCAGTGTAGGGGTAGTTTGCCTCAGTGGTGATTCCACCATTTCTTATAATGAATTCAAAGCCATCTTCCATGAAACCTCCATCACATCCATAATCCACATGATCACAATCCACTAACTCTTGCTCCGATAAGGACACCAGTTTACCTGTAGTTATTTGGTGAATACCTTCTGTTGCAGCAACAGTTGAAAATGCCCAACAGCTACCTGTTTTGAAACCAAAATTTACTTAATGCATGGAAGTGTTAAAAAAGAAAATATATAAATAAAGAAGAGGGATTCTCTTCTTTCTTAAATATATAAATTTTAAGGAATTGGTCATTGAATTAAAAATTTTAAATGTATTTTATACGTTGATACGAATTTATATAACAAAATATCATATAATTTTTAAATTTTTAAAAAGTTATAGACTTCATCTATATATAAATTTTTAGACTTGATTTATATATTAAAAATTCTTAATTCAACAGTGAAAAAGGGCGTCCCAGTGCACGAGGCTCTCACCTAGTGGGGTCTGGGGAGGGTAGATGTACGCAGCCTTACCCCCGCAAGCGGAGAGGCTGTTTCCAGGACTTGAACCCGTGACCTCTTGGTCACTAAGCAGCAACCTTACCGTTGCGCCAAGGCTCACCCTCAACAGTGGAATTGTTAAAATTTGATATAGAATATAAACTATTAAGTGAAATAAATTTACCAAAATTTTCTCTTAAAGTAAGTAGATTTTTCTTTGTAAATAAATAATATTCCTTATATGTTGTATTATATGATTTTTTCTTTGTGTTACTTACCACATTGGCCTTGGTCCTTGATTGGAGTAACAGCTCCTTTTTTCCTCCAATCCACTGAAGTAGGAACATCAGTGACGTTTTCATACTTGAAAGGTGTTTGTGTTGCTATTCTTAGTCCATGTGGCCTCTTGAACCCATTATGGAAGGCCACAAATTCTTCGTTGGTTTGGTCAGCAAAGTGATTGATGCTAAGCTTGTATGGTTTGTTCCCAACAGCATTGAAGGATTCAATGAATTCAACGTTGTCCTTGAATATGAGGAAACGTTTATGCTTCTCTGCAGCATCCTTATATACCTTACCATATTTTTGCATCCACTTCTCGTGTCTTTGGGACATGGATGCTTCTTGGAGGCTACGGGACATTACATGGCAAGTGTAAATTGAGAGAAGAAGTATGGCTAAAACGTGCTGCTTTTTGCCTAATGAAGCCATGTCTTTGTTAACAATGACTATATTGTTGGAAGAGAAACCCTTTTGAGTTTTGTTTGGAAATAGGTAAACTGATGATATGATCTGAAGGCAAAGTTTCAAATGGTATATATAGAAGTATTTTTATCTGAGACGATATTTTATGAGGGTTATTTTTATGGGGGTTATTACACAAACATACTCCACAATGATGAGATATTGTTCCCTTTGGGCTTTAGCCCTCACGATTTTGCTTTTGGTCATCACCCAAAAGGCCTCTCAATCATTAAAGTATGTTTGTATTATAAGTTGTTATTTGTTGTGTTATTTTATCGATGTGGGACTTTTTTGTATTCCAACAGTATTGTTTCTTAGAATGGAATTATATTAATCTTTATCAGAACGATGAAATTGTATTTTGAAGGATGAATCCTATGATGGTAAAATGCTTTCTTTTAGAAACTAGATCGCTTGTGCATTAGAAAACAAGAGGGGCAAATCCAACGCAGGCGAGTTAAGTTCCAAAATCCAAATAGTAGAATAAAAAGTATATATAAACAACAAAAAAGGAAATATAAAACTACAGAAGAAAGATGAGAGACATTGCAAAATCTCTACAATAATAAAATAAGCCATATATAAAATTTTGAAATAAAAAGAAAAGAAAAAAAGCTGGAAGGTGTTGAACAATCGATTAACTTCTTATTAGGATGCCATAAGTTGTATTATTCTTAGTGCGTATTTTACAAGGGACTTGGCACATATGACTTGGTTCTGGTAAATAGCAGCAGGTCTTGTCAATAAGTTATTTTTTAAAAAAATATTCCTGCTTTCTGTCTTACATAGAACATATAAAAATAATTAATATAATTATTTTTATTAATTTTACATTAAATTTAAATTTTATTCTAAATATACTTGAATAGTTGTTATATTTAATGATTGTTGTTTATATTTAAGTAATTTTTTTTAATTTATTACTTATAATTAGGATTAGATATAATATTTTGTAGTACTTCACATATATTAATAATGTTAAAATATTTTTTTAATCCCTATAATTTCACTGATTTTATTTTGTCACTATAATTTAAAATAAATATTTTTAATTTATATACTCGTATTTTTTAATCCTTTTTAGTTTCTATAATTTAAGATAAATCTTTTTAGTTCTTATATTTGCAAAATTTTTTAAAAATCTTTTAGCCTTTGCCATTACTACTTTGTTTTTGTCATGTTTTATTTTTTATTGACATGATAAAGATATTCAATTTTGTATTTTTAATGTTGAATTAATTTTGTTTTGTTGAATCCTAAATTTGGTTTCTTGATGTTGTATATACCTCTTTTTTATCCTTATTTATAATATTCATTCTTGAGACGTTATTTTTTATCACACAAAATTAAAAATTTCTATCAAAGCAATAAAAAGAGTCAACATTAAAAAAATTAATGACAAGAACCAAAAAAATTAAAAATAATAAGTATAAGGACTAAAAAAATATATCTTAAATTATAAGAACTAAAAATTATTAATAAAGATAAATATAAAGACTAAAAATATCTATTTTAAACTATAATAATTAAAAGATAAAGTAAGTTAAACTCTAGAAAATAAAAAAGTATGGTTAAAATATTTTTTTAGTCCTTATAGTTTCATTTACTTTTCCTTTTAGTTTGTATAGTTTAAAAACTAAATATTTTTAGTTTCCATACTTATCTTTTTTAATCAATTTTAGTCCTTATAATTTAAGATATTTGTTTTTAATTTTTATATTTTTAGCTTTCTAATCCTTATAGTCTTTGTTGTTAAGTTCTTTATAATGATGTCTAGCTTAAGTGATTTTTCTTTTTGTTGACATGATAAAAGTATTCAACTTGTGCTTTTAATGTCGAATTTCTTTTGTTAGAATTGTCTTAAATTAAGTCTTTCGATATTTCATGTCTAATTAATTTTTATCCTTTTATTTGTGACACTCATTATTGAGACATTCTTTTTTCCTTTTTTTTACTCTTGTAAAATTGAATATATATCTCTATCACATCAAAACAAAAGAGGTGACCTTACTCAAAACTTAACAACAATGGCTAAAATAATTAAAAAAAAAAAGTAAATATATGAATACAAAAAAATTATCTTAAATTATATGACAAAAAATTAATAAAGATAAAAAACTAACTAAAAATATATATTTTAAACTATAATAATTAAAAATATAAGTAAAATTATAGGAACTAAAAAAAACATTATTATTAAAAAAATATTTTAACCAGCTCTAAAAATTTTATGAATTGCTATTTAGTCCATGATTTAAGTGAGTTAGAGTCTATAATCAGGTCTTCCTTCCATCTTACGTCATGTCTATCCTTCTCTTTTATTCTCTCCTTCGTGTAAAAACTTAATTGTGCTATACATGGAAATAATATTACTCAAATAAGAATCACAATGCCCGTATATGTTTAATCATTTCATGGAATTATATTTCAAATCAGCTAATTAATCAACTAGATGATGTATGATGTGGCAATTTAGTGGGAGCTAGCTAGTTAAGAATCTTGATTTACTCTGATATATGCTTCTGATAATTTGCACCGCCACTAGTGAAAAATCAACATATTATAACGTCACCTTTTTTAGTCGAAAATACGAAAATTCGATTAAAAAAAATCAATTTTTATAATTTTTGTAAACTTTTTTATGTCGAACTTGATAGAGTCTGACATAAAAACTCAAATCTACGTCAGAGATATGTTATATCCGACGTAAATTTGACATTTTACGTCGAAGCTTATATTTTTTTTATAATTTTTTTTAATTATTTTTTTATGTTGGATTTTATAATTTCCGACGTAAATTTATATCAGCATGTTCTGGGTAAAATTTACGTCTCCCACTTTTATTCTGACTAAAAAAGTTTAAAATATTGGACGTAGTAGACCTCTTTTGTACCTGTACTACACGTACCACTGTTCTATTAGTCAAGTCGAATAGTCTTCGACGTTACACATTGTTTAATATTATATCCGACGGTGCCTGTTAAAGAAGACTACGATGGACCTATTTTGTCTTTACATCCCCACACCAACTTTAATTTTTAGTTAGTGTTTTTTTTTGTTTTTTACTTTTCGGTATTTATGCATATTGGAAAAGTGAAAGTGTTGAGTAGGTTCGTACATATAATAAGCATATATACCACACTTTCTCTAAAGTCATTAAATATATATAGAGAACATGATAACTTTTATTTTTAATTTATTCGAACCAGGTGTAGTTTTCTGTGATTAATATGTTAGGTCCAGAGTAGGCTTAATAGTTACTCACAGCTAAAATAAGAGATGAGTAAAAAAAGAGACAAGGGAGAAAATAACCACAGTAAAAATATTATTTACTGAAAGGGAGAAAATTACAACACTTCTCTCTCTATAACTTACTCCTTTGAATTAGGAGACTACTACTACCGAGAACAGATCTCAAGGTGTATAAGAGAGGAAGAGAGAAGAGAAGAAGATTTGGGATGAAAATTATGGTTTTCAGCTTCCCTATTTATAGGAAAGTCCCAATGGCATTTTCGTAATTTCTCCTAAACTTTTAATATTATTTTATTATCATGTGGGACCCGCTTTTAATTTTAAATTAAAAGATCCACCGAAAGGTGGTGGCAGCTGGGTGAAAGCTGTACCCAACATTTCTCCCACTTGAAGATTATGATTAAGTTAATCATATCTTCACACCATTGATATTTCATGTTGCTTATGTCTTCAATAGGCCAAATAAGGATCGACACCATATAAACTTGTCAGTGTTGACAGGCTTTGTCATTACGTCTGCTATGTTGTCTTGTGTATGGATCTTCTGCATATCCACTTTTCCTTCTTCTACTACTTCACGAACAAAGTGATATTGAATTCCTATGTGCTTTGTCCTGGAATGAAAGGCTGGATTCCTTGCAATGTGCAAGGCACTCTGACTGTCACAATACACAGTAATTTTCTCCTGCTTGTGCCCGAGTTCTTCCAGTAACCTTTGAATCCAAATTGCTTCCTTGCATGCTTGCGTAGCTGCCATGTATTCAGCTTCTGTAGTAGATAGAGCTACAACAGTCTGTAACTTAGACAACCAGCTCACTGCTCCTCCAGCAAGTGTAAACACATAACCAGTAGTAGATTTTCTTTTATCCAGATCTCCTGCAAAATCTGAATCAACATAGCCTCTGACAAAAAACTCTGATCCTTCAAAACATAATGCAACATCTGAGGTTCCTTTGATATATCTAAGGATCCTCTTTACAATACTCCAATGCTCTCTACCAGGATCTGCCATAAACCTACTGACCGCTCCCACTGCTTGTGCAATGTCTGGTCTCGTACAAATCATGGCATACATAAGGCTTCCCACCGCTGATGCATACGGCACTCGAGACATTTCCATCCTCTCTGCTTCATTGCTAGGACTCATACTTGAGGATAATTTGTAATTGACAGGAAGTGGGGTAGAAATTGGCTTACAGTCTTGCATGTTGAAGCGCCGCAAGACTTTCAATAAATAATTCTTCTGAGAAAGCCAAATCCTCCTGTTTTTTCTGTCTCGGTGAATTTGCATCCCTAAAATCTTGTTTGCTGGTCCCAAGTCCTTCATATCAAACTCCCTAGCCAATTGTGCCTTTAATTCTTGGATCTGATCTTTGTTGGGGCCTACCACCAACATGTCATCCACATACAACAGCAAGATGATGAAATCATTGTCATCAAACCTATTGTAGTACGTACAATGGTCTGAACTCAGTCTGTTGTAACCAAGGCTAATAATGAAGGAATCAAATCTCTTATACCAACACCTTGGCGCCTGCTTTAAACCGTACAGAGATTTGGTCAACCTACAAACCAAGTTTTCTTTTCCTTGTTCTTTAAAGCCTTCTGGTTGGAGCATATATATTTCTTCTTGGAGTTCCCCATGAAGAAAAGCAGTCTTTACATCAAGTTGCTCAAGATGTAAATTAAATGCAGCACACATAGCCAGAACAACTCTGATTGTGGTTAATCGGACAACTGGCGAGAATATCTCGTTAAAATCAATGCCCTCTTTCTGAGCATATCCCTTAACCACCAATCTTGCACGATATCTCTCCACTTGATCATTGCCATCACGTTTGATCTTATAGACCCATTTGCAACCAATGGCTTTTCGACCTTTTGGAAGATCAACAAGTTCCCATGTTTTATTTCTATGTAAGGCCTCTATTTCTTCATGCATTGCTGCCATCCACTGAGAAACATCAGAACTCCTCAACGCCTCTTGAAAGGTTGATGGTTCTCCTTCTTCAGTTAAGAGACAGTACGCATCATGACTTGCCATAACATAGTCTGAATGCCAAGATGGTTTCTTCGTCTGACGTGTTGTTCGTCGAACATCTCCATCATTGTCCTCATTTGGTTCTTGTTCATCGTGCTCTTGTTCTGCTTCAGAGGTGTCATCTTCTTTAGATTTTCCTCCTATCTCCACTATACTGGTGTCTTTGATAGTGCTGTCATTTTCCTGCTCCTTTTGCAGTTCAGTTTCTGCAAACACTACATCCCTGCTAACAACAACCTTGCGGGCAGTGGGATCCCACAAGCGATACCCCTTAACATTGTCAGCATAACCCAAGAATATACATTTCCTGGATTTTGGGTCCAGCTTTGTTCTTTCTTGGGAGTTGTACATCACGTACACAGGACATCCAAACACATGTAATGAAGAATAATTAGATGGTTTTCCACTCCACATCTCCATTGGTGTCTTTAAACCAATTGCTGTTGATGGTGAGCGATTGATCAAATAACAAGCAGTTCTTACTGCTTCTGCCCAGAAAGACTTGGCTAATCCTGCAGTTCTCAACATAGCTCTTGTCCTTTCTAGGAGAGTTCGATTCATCCGCTCTGCTACCCCATTCTGCTGAGGTGTATGAGCAACTGTAAATTGCCTCTTGATACCCTCTTGCTTGCAGAATGCCAGAAAATCACCATCTATATATTCTCCTCCATTATCTGTCCTCAAGCACTTAATCCTTTTTCCAGTATCAAGTTCCACCTGTGCTTTAAATTCCTTGAATACTGGGAACACATCTGACTTCTTTTTGATTGGGTACACCCACAATCTCCGGGAATAATCATCAATAAATGATACAAAATATTTTGCTCCTCCCATGGAAATTTCTGGTGATTCCCAGACATCAGAATGGATCAAGTCAAGTATGTGTTTGCTCCTTGTAGTTACTTTGGCAAATTGTAATCTATGTTGCTTGCTTGTCACACAGTGCTCACAAAATGGTAAGGTTACCATTTTAAGCCCCGACAAGAGATTACGTTCTGCAAGAATTCTCAGGCCTCGCTCTGACATATGTCCTAGTCTACGATGCCACATCATCGTTGCCTCTTCTTGACTTATTGCTGCAACTGATGCATCTGCTTCTTGCAACGTTTCTCCCAAGAGCAAGTATAGATTTGATGTGATCTTCTCAGCTTTCATCACCACCAAATTGCCTTTAACTACCTTCAAGATTCCACCTTCAACGTGGATCTTGCACTTCAGATCATCTAGTTGCCCAATGGACAATAGATTCTTTTTCAAGCCCTTCACATGTCGTACCCCTTGAATTGTACGAATAGTACCATCATACATTTTTAATTTGATAGTACCAACTCCAGCAATTTCCAAAGCATGATCATTTCCCATAAATACGGATCCTCCTGAAATTGGTTCATAAGTACAAAACCAATCTCTATTTGGAGTCATGTGCCAGGTTGCACCTGAATCCAATATCCAACATTCATGGAGTTGTTTTTCGCCTCTAGAACTTATTGCTTCACTGTACAATATTTCTCCATCTTCTTGGGTACTAGCAACACAACCTTGAGAGGTTGACGCTTCAGAATTCTTCCCTCCTCCACTCTTCTTGTGCCAACAATCTTTCTTCATGTGCCCTCTCATGCCACAATTATAGCATTTGAGGTTCTTCCTTCCTCGAGATTTTGATCTACCATGATTTTGACTCCCACTGGAGCCACGTTCCATTGATCTTCCTCTCATCATCGTCAAAGCTTCTGCTTGCTTTGAACTTTCCAGTCTGTCTTCCTTATTCTTTCGCCTGGACTCTTCTTCAAGAATAGCTCCGGCAACATCCTCAAAGGATAGACGACCAACAACATTATTGTTTGTTATGTTGATGATGAGTTGATCATATGAATCTGGTAAACTCTGAAGTAGAAGCTCCGCACGTTCATTTTCCACTATGTTGAAATCAGCTGTTGAAAGCTGAGCAAATAGCGTATTCAGATTGTTGATGTGGTCCGTCACTGCTGTGGACTCACTCATTCGAAGAGTGTAGAGTTTCCTCTTTAAGAATATTCTGGTGTGAAGTGACTTGACCTCGTATAATTTTACGAGCGTGTCCCAAATCTCCTTTGCAGTTGTCTTCTCTGCTATGCTCGACAAAACTGAATCAGCCATTGCTAAGTGCAAATTGGCAACAGCATTGTCATCCATTTCTCTCCACTTTTCATCAGTAATATCTGATGGCCTGCCTTCAATTGCTTTAAGACAGTTGTCTTTTCTCAAAATTGCTCTTATCTTCAATTTCCACAGGGAAAAATTATTCCCGTTGAACTTCTCTATCTCAAACTTTGCTGCCATAATTTCTTCTATTAAACCGACTTAAGTAACTTCCACTAGAATAGTACCGCCTACTGGAACAATGATAAAATCCAGTAACAAGAATAATTCTTTTCTGATGTGACTGATCAGACAATACTGCAGCCACAGAGCATACTAAGAATTTTCTCCGATACTATACCAATGTACACCACAGCGGAATAATAAACAACCTAGTGGCTCTGATACCACTGTTAGGTCCAGAGTAGGCTTAATAGTTACTCACAGCTAAAATAAGAGATGAGTAAAAAAAAGAGACAAGGGAGAAAATAACCACAGTAAAAATATTATTTACTGAAAGGGAGAAAATTACAACACTTCTCTCTCTATAACTTACTCCTTTGAATTAGGAGACTACTACTACCGAGAACAGATCTCAAGGTGTATAAGAGAGGAAGAGAGAAGAGAAGAAGATTTGGGATGAAAATTATGGTTTTCAGCTTCCCTATTTATAGGAAAGTCCCAATGGCATTTTCGTAATTTCTCCTAAACTTTTAATATTATTTTATTATCATGTGGGACCCGCTTTTAATTTTAAATTAAAAGATCCACCGAAAGGTGGTGGCAGCTGGGTGAAAGCTGTACCCAACATAATATGATGAAACAAATTCTTTTGACAATAGTTTTATATATACTCAAACCTGAAATCTAGAAAAAACATGAATCAATTAACTTACAGTTATAGTTATAAACAATTACTTCTATAAATATACTATATACAAATACAACAGGTAAAAGAACACAGAATATAGTTATATAACTTATATTTCATTATTTAGTAGAAATCAAACGTTTACACAGAATTCATTAGGAATACTAGCAGTTGCATATACTGCTAGAAAAGAAAATTATGTTTAGAGATATGACGTGCTTATACCAAAACTCTATAAGACTTATTTATGGATTGATAGCAGCACTCAAGCAGTTGGATATAAAGCATTTGTAGCAATTCCACATAAACCTTCCTTGGCACGTATATCTCGTTTCATCCTTATATACCCTTTCTCACCCCATTCAGTGCCCCATGAATTCTTTACTAGCCAATACTTAGTACCACCACGAGCTTTCCCATAACCAACTATGGTAACAGAATGATCAATATGAGTTCCACACTTTCCTGTAAAAATTCCACCCGAATAAAATTGGAAAGCATATCCTCCAGCTTCAATATAAGCTGACACAGGTTGATTTGCCACAGCTTTCAGTAGTGCGTTCTCACTGTTGGCAGGAACATTCTCGTACCCTTTAATCCGAGCTACGCCATGCGTTTCCTTTTTAACCTTACAAGTCTTGTTAACTCCTTTGTAGGGGTAGTATGTTTCACTTGATATTCCACCTTTTTTGGTAATAAATTCAAAGGAATCTTCTACATAACCACCATAGCATCCTTCGCTATCACCTTTAACACAATCCACTAGTTCTTGTTCTGATAGGGACACTAATTCACCTGTAGCTATTTGATGAAGACCCTCAATTGTAGCCACAGTTGAAAATGCCCAACAACTTCCTGTTTTCACAACAAGACAAAGTTAATGTATATTAGCACAGTTTTTATTCGGTCTTTCTAACCAGTGCCCTTAAGACACTTGTTAGGAAATTATGTAGAAAATTTTCATTAAAAACTAAAATAAAATTCTGCCAGAGAATTTACACATATATTTTTCAATAAAAAATTTCTACTTTTAATTCTTTAACCAGTGCACTAAAGACACGAGTTAACATGTTCCTTTTTATTAAGCACCAATGAATTATAATTGAAGTGGTGGAACGAGGAAAGCAGAATCTTACGACATGTGCCTTGGTCCTTGATAGGGGTAACAGCACCTCTTTTCCTCCAGTCCATGGTAGCAGGAATATCAGTGACACTCACACTGTCATACCTAAACAATGCTTCTGTCGCAATCTCCACCTTATGTGTCTTCTTCTGACCATTAGTTAGTAAAGCCTTAAATTCTTCATTGTGAAGATCCGCAAATTTGTTAATGCTAAGGTTAAAAGGTTTGTCACCAGCTTCATTGAAGGACTCAATGAAGTGCACATTGTTTTTGAATATTTGAAAACGTTTATCCTTCTCAGCAGCATCCTTGTAAACCTTACCATACTGTGCCATCCACTTCTCATGTCTCTCCGATGTGCAGGTCTCAGACAACCTGCGAGACATGACGTGGCATGTCAACACAGTGAGAACGAGAAACAAAACAAAAATTTGGTGGTTTTGGCTAAATGGACTCATCTTGTAGCCAGAGCTAGCTATTGGGTTCTGATGAGTAGATTTGTTGATGTGTTAATTCTTTGTTACACAGACAAAGAAAATTGGTTTAGTTTGCAGCGAAGGCAAGGCAAGTGCAACTAATTTATAGCGGTGAGGGACGCTTCAAAAGTTGCTTCATAGTGCATGAAACAGTAGTTGGCACCACTCGTGTTTGACTTTCTACTCGGATTCTCGACCGCACTGAACAACGTGTGTTATGTTAATTTGTTGATGAGTCATTTGTTCAACATATTGCTTTCGACCAAAGATCCTTTTCTAGTCTAATTAATTGATATAGAACGACCACACGTGCTAATTCCTCTAGCCAGAACATGTCGCAGCGTTATCTAACAAAAGAAATGAAATAAAATCATACCATCATTCATATATATGTTGAAAAAAGAGTTTGTGATTTTGCTTACGCCAGCTCCGAATGAAGGCAGTTATGTTTGGATATGTAGTGCTAGTAATCATGCCATATCCCTAGAGCCTAGCACAACACGGGTGACCGCATATAAGATCAAATGATATATCAGGTATACTCACTAAAGCAAATAGGAAAAAAATGGGTGGGTATGGATTTCTAGTTAACACCTAAAGAGTAAAGAGGGAAAAAATGAAAAAAGAAAAGTATAGTTAATATGGATTATATAATATATAAGATAGGAAAAGAGACACAATAGACGGTCAATGGATAGACTAATTAAAACTTCACATTTTACTTGACTGTTTTTATACAACCAATTTTTTAAATTAATAAAATAAAATAATGTGTAAATTATATTTCTTTTTATCTTTACTTTTTTTCCCTTATCTTAAGTGTAGTGTTCTTGACAAATAGATAATCTAATAAGTTAACTTACTTTTTTTTGTCTAAAAAAATATTGGTCTAAATTTTTCAAATCTTTTCATAAGAATTAAAATAAAAGTGAACAAAATACAATAAAATTATGTTTGTTGAAATAGAGAGAAATTTTGTGGATTTTCATTCACCTTGCTTCTCATAAAGCCTCTTAGATTTAGTATGAAATTTATGGATACAAATAATATATCCTTCTAAAACATAGATAACTTATATACAAATGTGAAGAATCTTATTTTGTCATAATTTATAAGATTATCAAAAAAATATCTTTATCGAACCAAAGATTTTGTATATATATTAAGAATTTTTAAAAATATATTCAAAAGAAAAAGATTAACTTTTTAAAAATAAAAAATTCACGTATTATATATATATATGAGGAGGGTTCAAACGACACCGGTGTAACTTTAACTAAGTGTTACACCGCTCAATAACTTTATATTAAATGTGAATTTTGAAAATCCAACCGTTGGATTGAAAGTTCATATCTCTTAGATCATATATGTCAAATTTTGTTAAAATTCAACAACAACTTGAAGGTAATCAAAGTGTTCATATTTTAGTATATTTTAAAATGTATATATTACGTCAATTTTGTTTTATGAGAATGAAGTATCAAATCATCTTAGATTAATATAAAATTTGAGATATATGATCTAAGAGATATGAACTTTCAATCTAACGGCTGGATTTTCAAAATTCACATTTAATATAAAGTTATTAAAAGTTACACCGGTGTCGTTTGAACCCTCCTCTATATATATATATATATATATATATATATATATATATATATATATATATATATATATATATATATATATAATCAATTGTTTCAAAACTTTTTAAATTTAGAATTTCTCTAATATATAAGATAGGAAAAGAGACACAGTAGATGGTCATTAGTTAGACTTTTTTTTTAGGGAAAAATTCAAATTTACATTGTACATAAATTAATTTATATATTTTTTAAAATATTTATATTTGTAAATTAATTTTAGCTTATAAGAAAAAAAAAAAACTCATTTCATCCGGATAAGAAACACATCATATATCAGACAGTATGTGGCTATAATGTTATACTCTGATGTTAATGGAGTATTCTATAGATGAAAAGATTGCTTTTCTGCAAAATTCATGTTTCAAATAATTCCATAAGGGCCTACATATCGATAGTAATATACGAGTCAACGAATAATAGTTATGCTAGCTTTTCTGGGCGAATCGCAAGTGCATTATTCCTAAACGGAATCTTGTATGTATGTCTTTTACTAATTAATGGATATGTTTTACAAACTAAGCAAAACAAACGACATAAAGAACAAAAACCGCGTTTGGTCGAACATGGAAAAACCAGTTTTTTTAATACACGAATACATAATGTTAAACGATCAACTATACGAATATACAATAATCCTCGAAACAAGATTAAAAAAAAAAAAAGATCGCTGAGATTAAAACTTGTTTAAGCAATGAATATGAGATGTCGTTTATCCAGCTAGACGATTAAGTATGAATGCGATATGATTAGATTGATGAAGAACTTTCTGACTACAGTCAAGTTAATTTATTCTCATGATATTTATCAATAATACTAGGTGTAAAGTTAAAGCTTTGTTATGATTTATGCATGTCGATATTTTTGACCGACGTTCCACATGCTCTATAAATTGCTATGCTTTTTCCTAATGCCACGTGTCTTCCTATTCTTTAGTCTCTAATGTCACCTTAATCATCTTTCTTTTCTCAAAAATGGTTTTACGGAAGTTTAATGTATATTAAATTAAATTGACAACAATTACCTAAGTTTTGTTTTTTTACATATACCTTTACTTTGCCTCTTCTTCATTCTTAGCAATTACGTTTTCGAAAACACTTTCACATGCAACGTCTCATTCTCCTTCACGTGCGTTCTCTTTGTTTGTGGGTGTTTATCTTGTCCATCCAATCATAATCTTGTTTGTTCTTCCTCTTTTCTGGTAATCTTTGAACTTATTCCTTTGTTGGTTGTGGTGTTTACCCTTAAAGCTCATTTTAATGGGTTCGTTGTGCATTACAATAACTTCTCTTTTTTGAGGAAGTTGCGATCTCCATATAGTGATTTTTGCATTCTAAAGCTAAAACCTCCGTGGATTGTCCGTAAAGGTTATTCCTTTCTTTTCAAAAGAAAAGTTCCCTAATTGTTGCTTTTGCAAAAAATAGTTTTAACATGAAGGATTTAAAATCAATTATTATATGTAACCAATTTTAAATCTCACATAGTGACATAATTGAAATTAAATGAAATATTTTTAAAATAAATTGTTATACAACCGATTTTGAAAATCCTTTTTAAATTTGATTAGAGGATAATCAATTTTTAAAAAAAATTAAAAAAATTTAAAATTGATTATCCTATAATAATTTTAAAATCTCATGTGAGAGCCTTTTTTCTAAATCAATTATTATATAACCGATTTAGAAAGACAATTAAAATGATGCTCTTTGTGCTTCACCCTCTTACTTTGAGTTTTCTCTTTCACGAAACTCTCTCCCCCATGCTCTCCTATTGAGCAATCTGTTGAACAACAAGTTTCTCACCAAGGTGACGAGGCAGCATTAAGAAAATATACTAGAACCAAAAGATCAACAATTTCTAGTGATTATGTAGTGTATTTACAAGAATTAGATTATAACATTGGAGTCGAAAATGACCCTGAAACGTTTTCACAAGCTAAGCTCTAAGTAATCAAATTTGTGGTATAATGCTATGAAAGAAGAGATGAATTCTATGACGTCTAATCAAGTCTAGGATCTTGTTGAGTTGCCTCATGGTGTAAAATCCATTAGATGTAGATGAGCCTTTAAAACTAAGAAGGACTCACAAGGTAACATTGAGAGACATAAAGCAAGATTTGTTGCCAAAGGATTCACTCAAAGAGAAGGAATTGATTATAAGGATACATTTTCTCCTGTATCTAAGAAGGATTCTCTATGAATAATCATGGCATTAGTAGCTCATTTTGATTTTGAACTACATCAAATGGATGTGAAAAAAACATTTCTTAATGGAAATCTAGAGGAAGAGGTTTACATGAAACAACCTGAAGGATTTTTCTCTAGTGATGGTGAACACTTAGTATGTAACCTTAACAAATCCATCTATGGATTAAAACAAGCTTCACACCAATGGTATTTAAAATTTCATGAAGTTATCTTTTCATTTGGTTTTGAAGAAAACATCATGGATCAATGTGTATACCAAAAGGTTAGTGGGAGCAAGATTTTCTTTCTTGTTTTATATGTGGATGACATTTTACTTGCAACTAATGACAAGGGTATGTTGTACGAGGTGAAACAATTTCTCTCAAAGAACTTTGATATGAAGGATATGGGCGAGGAGTCTTATGTTATAGGCATTAAGATCCATAGAGAAAGATCTCGAGGTATTTTGGATTTGTCTCAAGTTACCTGTATCAACAAGGTTGTAGAAAGTTTTAAGATAAGTTTAGCTCTCATTGTGAAGGGTGACAAACTTGAATCGAGTTAGTGCCCGAAAAATAATCTTGAGCGAGAACACATGAAAAATATTCCATATGCTTCAACTATTGGAAGTTTAACCCCAAGCGTGTGGTTCAGCGGTAGGGGTTGATCCACGCTTAAGCAAGGTCAGGGGTTCGAATCTTGCCTTGTGTATGCAGCCACGTTAAATCTTGGGGCCAGCTATCCCACTCTTTGAGATGCCAACTATTGGAAGTTTTATGTATGCTCAAGTTTGCACTAGACCTAACATTGCATTTGTAGTTGGAGTTTTAGGAAGATATTAAAGTAATATTGGTGTTGACCATTGGAAAGCTGCAAAGAAGGTAATGAGATACCTTCAACGAACAAAAGATTTCATGCTCATATATAGACGGACTGATAGTTTGGAGGTGATAGGCTACTCTGATTCAGACTTCATTGGTTGCATTGATAGCAGAAAATCTACATCTGGCTATGTTTTTATGCTAGCTTGTTGAGTTGTATCTTGGAGTAGCAGAAAGTAGACCTTGACTGCTACTTTTACTATGGAGGCTAAGTTTGTTTCTTGTTTTGAGGCTACCTCACATAGTGTATGGTTGAAGAGTACTTTTATATCTAGGGTTAGAGTTGTGGACTTAATTGCTAGGCCATTGAAGTTGTATTGTAATAACTTTGTTGCTGTTTTTATGGCTAAGAATAATAAAAGTGGAAGTCGAAGTAAGCATATCGACATTAAATATCTAGCCATAAGAGAATGTGTTAAGGAAAAGAAAGTGGTCATTGAGTACTTTAGCACTGAGTTAATGATTGTAGATCTTCTAACTAAAGACATGCCACCAATGAATTTTAAGGATCATGTAACTCGAATGGGACTTGGTTCCATGATGTGACAATCATTGTAATTATTTTGATAAAACTCTTATTTAGTTTGATGTTTTCTCATTTATCTTGTGCACATACCTATTTACTTTGAGAAAACTCATTTAATTGTTTTCTCCTATATTAACTAGTTAATTAACATATTATGAATGTCTTCCATTATTGATGGTTGATTCAACCTATTATCAAAATAACTTGCGGATATGGTACCATGATTCCCTCATGTTTCTCCAACACGTTCAAAAGAGACTATGATGGGTTAGAGTTCTATAAATTGGACGCATATCTTTATTTTGGGTCACTAAGCCTACTCTCTTCTTCAACATACAACACCATCGTGTATTGAGAGCAAGGGTTTGAAAACTAGAAACAAACAAGCAAACAACGACAATGGTTGGAGTTTGGTTCTTTAGCTTCCGCAATTTTAAAAAAATGATCTAAACGTGTTTGTTTCAATTGTTTGTCATGTTTAGATCATTAGATACTTATTTTACACTCCACCCCACCAACCTATCAAACCATCTTTCTTCATCACCCCTTCCACAAACTTTAACAGATCATGCAACCATATAGAAGCTTTATTATTTGTTGTTCTAGAACACAAGACAAACCACCCATATATTTTCATATTAGTATCTTTGCCATAATGTATCTGTTTGATGATAAAGGTTTTATCTCCACTTCGCTAGAATAACTATATTGAATACCACAACATTCTTTATTTCGAGTCCCCTTTTTGTTTTTAATCTGGTTATCTTATTCCAACTAACCCATGGAAACTTTTGTACCTCCTCATAACAAGCCTAGAGAAACCTTCTTTAGATTGCCACAATCTACTTTGCAACCTTATTCGATACTTTAAAGAAAGATAAAAAGAAGAGGGGCAGAGATGTTAATATAGAATTAATCAAGCATACCCTACTAGTCATAGACAAAATTTTGTGTTTCAATAAAGAGAGCTTTCTCTTGAGTTTGTTTATGATGGGTTTCCAAGTTACCTTTTTTATTGGGTTTTCCCCAATAGAGATGTCCAAGTATGTGTGATATGTGATATGTCAAAATAGAGCTTTTTCACTTGAGTTGTGTGATATGTCAAAATAAAATTTTGGCATGAAATCATGATTTAAATGATAGTGAAAAAAAAAAAGAGTTACTCTTATGTGGCAACCAACGACGAATCCACGTTTACAGTAGTGGGGACAGTTGCTCCCACTAAAATTTTGTTCATTTTTTTATATAAAATATTAATTATTTTTATAAAACATATATTATTAAATATATTTTAATTACCCTATTATATCTAATATAATAAACTATTTTAATATTTTATTTTATTGTTGAATTACTTTCACTTTATGATAAAATTGTCTTAATTTTTTATGAGGAAAAAATTTACTTATTCTAAAAGTAAGTCTTTATAGATCTACTCTATTCAATACTTAATGTTCTATATCAAATTTTTAAAAATTCAATTGTTAAATTAAAAGTTTTTAATGTATAGATTAAGTTTACAAATTTTTAAAAAAATTGAAAATCATATGATACTTCATTAGATAGATTCAACATAACATATAAAATGCTTTCTTTTTCTTTTTATAATTATCTATCAATTTAAATTAATAAAATGGACTATGAAATAATTTTTATTTTTATTTAAATTTTATGAATTTAATCTATACATTAAAGACTTTTAATTGATCGGATGAATACTTGATGTATAATATAAATTATTTAGTGGAGTAATGTAATTTATTTTCCAATTTTTATTTTATTTTTTAGCCCTGTGATCATGTATATGTATATTGTGTTGGTAGGAGATGATTTACATCAAGAGAAATAAAAGTAATTGTCACACAATTTTTTTTAACTTAAACATTTTTAAATAAAGACATTTACTCTTATATAAAAAAAGTAGACATTACACTCACAAAGTATTTCTGTTTTAAATGAGCGTAGAAATTTAGAAAATACTTAAAGAAAACAAATTGATAATTTTATTATTTTTATCCTATTAATTTTTATCATTTTATTCCTCTAATATTAAATAAGTCACAAAAAAATTATAAAGTAATACTTAAATATAATCTCAGATAAAAAGAAAAAAACAAAAATTATCACTTTATTTATAAGATAATTTAATTTATTAAATAAGGTATTTTAAGTTTTTTATCATAAAAATATATATTTTTTTAAATTATTAATTATTTTTAGTAAAAATGATATAAAATATTTTATTGTCTCCACTTAACAAATTTTCTGGATCTGTCACAGGTTGTAACTCATGTTATTATTTTATAATTACAACTTTATTTAACTTGTAGGTATCTATACTTTTTAATTAAGTGCATATAACTTTAAAGCTTACTACATATATCGTATAATTTAAAACAAATATTAATAAATACTTTGAAATTAACACGGTTAACTCTTTATTAAATTGTTAACATGATATTTTATGCGATAAATTTTTTTTCTTCGATTACTCTATTTTTTGTTTTCTTGTAATTTAAAAAATATTTTTTTAAAAAAATAATTTATTTGGTCTTTCTAGTTATATTTCTAATTTCAAGTTTTAGTTTTATATGAAAAAACTGTAAATTTTAGTTTCTAATAACAATATTTTGTGACATTGTCATTGCCCAGATTTTTTTCAACAACTTTATATCATTAATTTCTGATTTTTTAAAAATAGAAATCACAACTTAGCTTCGATGCATATACAAAGATTAAAACTTAGAATTTTCTATTATAAGAACTAAAACTTAAACTAAGAACAAATATAGAAACCGAATGAATACTTTAACGTTAAAAAAAAAAAATCATTTACCTCCCCTTTTATCAATATCTTAATTAACCTCCTTTTAGCTTACATGACAAAATATTTTTGCAAGAATCACGTGATTAGTTAGTTAAGTTGTTCGTATTAACTAATATTTGGATTTGAATCCAATTCTTATTATATTTTATATTCATCTGTATGAACTTATATGAGAGGAAGTTAACCCCAAGCGTGTGGTTCAGCGGTAGGGGTTGATCCATGCTTAAGCAAGGTCAGGGGTTCGAATCCTGCTTTGTGTATGCAGCCGCGTTAAATCTTGGGGCCAGCTATCCCACCCTTTGAGGTGCCTCCAACCTAGCAATGAGATTAGTCACTGTTGTTGGCGGTGGATACTCCAGGGACGAATCAAAAAAATATGAGAGGAAGTTAGTAATTAATTATGATATTACATAGAGTTATACATTTATTATAATATAATTTTTTTTTTGTAAAAAACAATATGCATATAAAGAAAAACAACAATAACATCAACATTAAACAAAAGAACCCTCTTTATACCATCACACCTTGTTTTCTGTAGTTTCACACACCTTTTAAATTAATGTGCATCAAATAAATCAAATAGGTGCCCTACATTAACTATTACTTCGGATTTTCTATTCCACGTGTAGTCAGTTTAATATTGATCTTTTGGAAGATTCGTTTCCACTCCAATTTATTGGATATAGATGGCCTCATGATCCTCATGTTCCCTTTTTCGACATTTAAAATGTGTTTGTGTGCTGTACTCAGACATCTTTAATTGATGTCGTCTTTAAGAAAACAAATTTGGCACATGACTATTTTCTCTGGCTTCAGCCCTAATGATCTTAAAATGTGAAAAGGTTAATTATCTCATTATAACATTCCTATTTAAATAATTGTTAAACGATCGCTTCATGTTAATTATCAGTACATCAAAATGGTGTAAAAAAAAACATGGTGTTTGATTGACTTTGACATATATAGTAGAAGTGAGAAAAAGAAACATATAAATTTTTGTTTTATTGTTTATTTTAAATGGATTTAATGTTATTTAAATAATGTAAATAGAGTTTTTTTCATAATATAAATTAATATTTTTTTTATATTTTATGGAATAAAAAAAAATTCTAGATATTACAAATTTAATAAATTTAAATTATTTTTTTTATGTATTTTTTCATTTTTTAAAAGAATTTTGGAATTTTCTATATTTAAACTTACCTGCTAACTTCCGGGATAAACAGCCCAAATTAAACATGAAACGTTTGATTAAATTCTTCAATATGTTGTGACAAACAGGCCAAACATGAAACATTATTTAATTAAAGTGATGACTTAAACAAACCTATAACTATAATGTTATACCTTCATAATGGAGTTTGGCATAGACAGAGTTATTATTATTTTTATTCAGTGGCATAGATAAAGGTATAGCTCTTCGGTAAAAGTCAGGTGTTTTAAATAATTCAACGTTGGAATACATACGATTGTAGGTCAGTCAACGAATAGTTAAAGTAGCTTTTTCTGTGGAAATGGAGAGTGCATTATTAATTTAGAAACGTTATTTTGTAATTTTTTTAGTAATGGTTATGTATGTCTTTGAAATGCGGGAAGGTTCGAGTAGCTGATTGAAATTTTTACACAGAGAAAATTAATCATATATTTGTCTGTGTCCACCATGCCTAAAGCTACAAGCGAATACAATCACTCCCTCAGGATGTTATGTGATGGTAGTTAAAATTATTAGTATTGGGTCAATGATGTTATGATTGTTCAACGTGAAGGTAAAAAATAGATATTAATAGTGTAAAAATTGGATTTAAAATCAAAATTTTAAGATCGGTTAAAAGGTAACTGATTTTAAAAATGATGTGGTGATAATTTTGTAAATAATATGAACACATTTAAGATTGGTTAAATTTTAATTGATCTTAAAAGTACTTATTTTATGACCGATCTTAAAAGGTATGTCTGATACAACTTTTAAGATCGGTTACAAAAGAATTGATCTTAAAAGTTGTATCAGACAACTTTTAAGATCGGTCATAAGATAACCGATCTTAAAAGTACTTTTAAAATTGATTATTTTATGATCGATTTGAAAAGTGCTACTTTTAAAATCGGTTATTTAAGAATCGATTTTAAAAGTACTACTAAAAGAAAAAAGATTCATTGAATTGTTGGAATTATGGAAGGGAATGCTTCTAGAAAATAATACATTGTCTAACCGTCACTAAGAGCCAAAGAAAATACTATATATATTTGATGGATATATGGTGTACCAGAAAATCCACGCTTGCTTCAATGAATGCATATTATGTAGAAATGAGTTTGCAACAGTATTTAGTTGATGATAGCATAAAAGAGGGTTTCGTTGTTAATGAAATATAATGCAGGGTATCATAATTTAAAAGGAAACATGATGAAAATAATGATAACGCAAAAGAGGATTCTCTTACAAAGGTGTTATGGTATTTATCAATTATTTTCAGGTTAAAAAAATTATCCGCTAATGTGAATGATGCATTTTGAACCTTTTATGACATTGAAATGGGAGAAGATATGATGGACAACTTTGTCGTCCAATTGATTCACTACAATGAATGAAAATCGATGGTATGTTTTTAAATTTTGGGATTGGGGTAAGAAACTTGAGGATTGGACTTGTTAACTTAAGCAGAAAACACAACTGAAACATGGAACAAATTTAATAGATGACAAGAAAATGAACTTTCATCGATGCCCTTAAATGGTAGCAAATGTATAAGCAAGTGAAGGACATTAATATTATGTTTGGCAAGAACTAAAAGAAGGTTATTGAGAAAATTGTTGAAGTGAAGACTCGTTAAGGCTCAATTAAGATGGATATAATCTGCAATCAGTATGGTAGAGATCAATGAATGACTCAAGAAAACAATTTTTTTTATCCTCTTACATCAACATGTTACTACAAGTTAATTACTTCAATTAATTAATATCCATATTGTTACTAATTGATTTTTTAATTATAGATTTTATTGACATGTCATAGTAATATCCCAAAGGAATATGTTTTGATGTGGTTATGTTCCTTACATGCAAAACCCACCAATGAGATGAGAGCTTTATTATAAGGTAAGTTTAAATTTCTTACGAAGCATAATTATTAATAATATACATTATCATCTTTTAACATGTTACTCTCTTTTGCCCACTTCCAATGTTTTAAGTGGTAGGTTCAATGTAAGAGAAAATAACATTAATTAATTGATTTTTTTTATAAAATTTATTATATAATTATTTAATTCTCATTTTAGTATAATTATATGCAAAATGTTACATATGAGTGTGAGTATTATATGTTGGATAAAAATCATCACTAACATGCATATTATTGATTCTTAGAATTAAGTATAATTAATTTTTACTTTGACAATTTAAAATAATTGTAATTTAATATATGTAATACATATGTTAATATATGTTCTAGTTGTTTTAGGATGATCAATCATTACTTATGAGAACATTTTTGAAATGAGAAGATATTTCCTTCACATTAGGAACATGTAAAATTTTATGTATTTCTTTTTAGAATTGTATTCTTTTAGGTTATTTTAGCTTAAGTTATATAGTAGTTTAATTTATCCATGAAACATATAAGCAAATATATTGTTTAGTGGATGATTTAGAGGTATTTTTGAAGTAATTTAGAGGGGTATTAGCATTTTATAGTTGTTCTTGATTTCATTTTTATTATTTATGATAAAATATTTAATTTGGACTATTAATTTTGTGGATTATACATCAAAGAATTTGCTAGGAATTTTAAATGTAAAACACATTTCTAGATTGAGTTTAAACTACACATAATATTAAAAAATTATATTTTGCATTAGTTATAACCTTAACCGGCATAAAATATGACCATTTTTACATTGATTATGACATTAATCAACATAGAAGTGGTCACATTCTATGTTAGTTGTTGTATTAATCAACATAGAAGTATAACTTTTTAAATTGTTTATAAATGGACATGAAAATTCCATTTCTATACATTTTGATATAAAAATTCCAAAATTAATAATTGAAATAGAAGAGCATTTTTTCACTAGAACATAAGAATTAAAACTTGAAATTTTCTAGTAAACTAAAAGTTATTTAAAATTGAGAATAATTATATAAACTAAATAAATACTACTTCTATTTCTATATATAAGATTATTTTCACATTTTTGTTTATCACATCGTATTCTAATTGTTAGATACATTAATTATATTTTTTCTAAAATATTATTATTTTATTAATAATTCTTTTAGACAAAAAAAAATGTTTAAATATTAACAGGATAAAAACTCTCTTATTACGATTATTCTAAACATTAATGTAGCAACCTCGGTCGCGACGGGACGGCGAAAAATAAATGGAAAAAGAGGAGTCGCCACCAATGTTATTTTTTACGGAAAAAACATTGGAAAAACCATAAAATAGAAAATAGTCTGCGAAAACCAAATTTTTGAGTTCGGGAGTCGATTACGTATGAGGAAGGTATTAGCACCTCACAACGTTCGTCCTAAGACGATTACCTTTAATTAATTAAACTAATTATTCATAATTTATAAAATATTTATCTCACTAAAATTATCAAATATATTTTATTTAATTAATTTAAATTATGCATTGAAAAAAGGTTAAAATTATTATTGTTATATAAAAAGGAGGATAATATATTTTTTATTTTTTTGGCTCGACAAGATTTAGTTCTTGCTCCTACGTATCTTCATGTATAATGAAGAATCAGAGTCACGTAGTTCTTTGTAGAAAATGTTTGTGTGTTGATATTTTTTTATTTAAATTTATTTTTGTTAAATATAGGATTCTTGAACTGTCGCAGCTCATTCATCTTAAAAATATAAAATTAACTAAGGTGTACACCAAAGTCAATTCAATGAAATTTTAATTATAATTATTGCTAGAGATTGTTATGAGGTTTTAGACGAAATTAAAGATAAATAGAGTAAAGTAGAAAGCTTAAAAGGAAATAACAGAGGATAAGAGAAAATAAGGAGGCTCGGCCTTCCATCTAAACATGATTACAATTCATAAATTAATAGGAGGCTCAGCCTTCCATTCAATGAATATTTTGGAATAATAAACTTGAAATTGATTATTAAAAATGTCTTAGATATTTAAATGGAGAGTATGACAAATAGAACTGTACACAAGAGATGATGAACGTGACTTCCACCACGGATCTCCCTCCCTTTCTCTCTATTTCCTCTTTCAGCTACTAGCCTCTGGATAAACAGAAACTTCGGGCAGAACCTCCTCCTCTCTTAGGGATCAGAACTAGGGCAGAACCTCCTCTCTCTTTCTCTCTCTCCTTCTCTTTCTCTTTTTTTTTTCTCTCTCTCTCCCTCTCCTTTTTCTTTTTTTTTTCTCTCTCTCTCCCTCCCTTTTTTTTCTTTCACTCCCTCCCTCTATTTATAGGAATTACAAAGTTACTATTCAGGTACTATTCACTCACGAAAATACTATTCATGAACAGTAAAAAATACTATTCACTCACGAAAATACTATTCATGAACAGTACAAAATACTATTCACTCACGGAAATACTATTCACACCGAAATTACTGTTCACATTTTTTTTATTTTTTTTATTTTTTTTTATTTTTATTTTTATTTTTTTAAAAATATACCTTTTTTGCTATATATATATATATTTTTTTAAAACAAAAATTGACATTTTCCGGACGAAATTGGGTTACTACAGTTGCCCCTCTTTACTTAATTTTACTAGATAATATAAACAAATCTTGTTTCCATATTATCGTAGTAAAATATAAGTAAAGAAAACACCAATTTCGTCCCTGAGCTTGAAATATTAAGAAACATGAGCGCGAGAAACACGAAACATTAAAAAAACATGAGCGCGAGAGCTCAAAACATTAAAAGACATGAGCGCGGGGACTCAAAACATTAAAAGAGTGAGCATGAAGGCTCGAAAATTAAAAGAATGAGCACGGGACTCAAAAGATTGATAGAGTGAGCATAGAGGTTTGAAAATTAAAAGAGTGAGCACGGGGGCTCGAAAGATTGATATGTGAGCATAGAGGCTTGAAAATTTAAAAGAGTGAGCACAGCGGCTCGAAAGATTGATATGTGAGCATAGAGGCTTGAAAATTTAAAAGAGTGAGCACAGCGGCTCGAAAGATTAAAAGAGTGAGTACGGGGACCCAAAGGATTGATAGAGGCTTGCAAATTAAAAGCATGAACACAGCGGCTCGAAAGATTAAAAGAGTGAGTACGGGGACCCAAGCATTGATAAAATGAGCACAGGAGCTCGAAAGATTGAGAGTGAGTGCAGGGACTCGAAATATTGATAGAGGCTTGGAACTTTAAAAGAGTGAACATAGAGGCTTAAAAAGTAAAAGAGTGAGCACGGGGACTCAGACGATTGATAGAAGCTTGAAACATTAAAAGCGTGGACATAGAGGCTTGAAAAGTAAAGAGTGAGCACAGCGGCTCGAAAGATTAAAAGAGTGAGTACGGGGACCCAAAGGATTGATAGAGGCTTTGAAAATTAAAAGCATGGGCACGGGGACCCGAAAGATTTATAGAGGCTTGAAAATTAAAAGAGTGAGCACAGCGGCTCGAAAGATTGATATGTGAGCATAGAGGCTTGAAAATTTAAAAGAGTGAGCACAGCGGCTCGAAAGATTAAAAGAGTGAGTACGGGGACCCAAAGGATTGATAGAGGCTTGAAAATTAAAAGCATGGGCACGGGGACCCGAAAGATTTATAGAGGCTTGAAAATTAAAAGCATGGGCACGGGGACCCGAAAGATTTATAGAGGCTTGAAAATTAAAAGCATGGGCACGGGGACCCGAAAGATTTATAGAGGCTTGAAAATTAAAAGAGTGAGCACGGGGGCTCGAAAGATTGATATGTGAGCATAGAGGCTTGAAAATTTAAAAGAGTGAGAATTTTGATAGAAACAATGTTGATGCCAAGTAAAATAAACTTCAATGCATGTGTTATGCAAGTACATTACTTGATTACATGTGGATGATAAGTACCGAACTTTGGTACAAATGTTGTGGATGCTAAGCATGTATTGAACTTGAATGCATGAGTTAGGGATGGACCAAACTTTTGGTGATGCAAATGACAAGTATGCATTGGGCTTGAATGAATGTGTTAAACAAAGTATTAGACATTAATGTGAACAATGTGGATGTTGGACAAGTATTGGATTTGAATGGATGTATCAAACTATGATGTAATGAATGTCAAACATGTGCCAAACTCAAACGTAGATGATATAGATGTCGGACAAGTGCGAGACTTTATATGCAAGTGATGAATTTGAATGCATGTATTAGGAAAATACCAAACTTTGATGCAAACAAAGTGGATGCCAAGTGATGATTGGACATGAACGAACACTTTAAACATATTAATGCAAATGATGTAATGCTTGATTCGGTGTTTGGATTCTTATGAGGTGTCATAGACACATTTCAATTTTTGTTTTTTTTTCTTCTTCTTTTTTGTTTGTTTTTTTTTTGTTTGTTTTTTTGTTTGTTTTTGTTTTTGTTTTTTTTTTGTTTTTGTTTTTTTTTTATTTTAGAAAATCATAAAAATGAATATTTTCTTTAGAGAAAGCAAATCCATGCAAAGCCCTTTTTGTGCCTCAATTATTCACCCTTTTTTTTTTCATTTTTTCAAATCCATGAAATCATGTTCTTTTCTTCTTTGAAAAATGATCTCACAATTTATCTTTTCAAGCTTATCCCACCTAGAATCAAGTGAGACTCATTTGGCCTAACTTGTCAATCAAGTGATTATCACCACCTTGTCATTCCTTTTGAAACATCATTTAACCAACATGCATAACAATGACAGCTGATTTTTTTTGGAATGCTATTCAAAAAGGATATTTGAACGTGAATTTGTTTTGATGTAGAGAAAATAGAGCAAACGACCCCAAGATATGACAAAAATTGAGAACTTGATGGAAACAAGAGATTGAGCAATTGTCCCAGTTTGATGTCAAATTAATGGAGTGAAAATTGGAAGAATTTGGACTAACTTGGACTTTGAACAAGTGAGACAAATGATTTACATCACTTTAGACTTTAGTGGATAGAATCAAACAGTGACACATGTGACACCCTCTACCCCAACATAATTACAATAGATATAAACCATCTATATATAAATTCTTTCTTAGTCTAATATAAAATAATTATCTCAAGTATCATTGGGTAAAAGATGCACATTCATAATTTTCAACTGTAAGTATCAAATTGTCAAGAAATAATAAAATAAAGATTATAGATTAATCCCAGTAAAGGTGGCAGGGCCTCCTAGTTAGGAATTAACTTATAATCTTTTAGTAAAATTATAATATGACAAAAATACACACTTTCAACATAAATAACATAAAAATTACAAAAGAAAAATAATAATAATTTAACAATTAGTCTAGCTAATCCCGATGTCACATCCTATCAGAGCGAAACCCAAACAGAAGCCTAAGCTTCACCACCAACATCCTCAGCCTCATGCTAATTATCTGCATCATAATTTAAATATACACAAAAATGACAAGGGAGTGAGAAACTTCTCACTCAGTTGCAGATATAGAAATAAAAGTTAAATAGCACACACACGCAATATAATTCACATATATAATCAATCTCACATATATGCTTATGTATAATGATTTTCTTGACTTGACTCACTAATGTATGCATGTGGCGCCATACGGAAGTTGCAGAATTTATCACTGGTGACCCAAAGGTACACCTATCACTGGTGTTCATACACCTCGTTAGCATGTTACATCACTGGTGTCCCGAAGGCACACCTATCACTGGTGTTCATACACCTCGTTAGCATATCGTGGGTGACTCAAAGGTACACCTTGTTAGTCGTGGGTATGCGGCCTCAGCGGCACACCTGGAGTAATATGTGCATATGATGCATGTCATACATTCACAGACTCAACCTTTAGCATGTTACACATATCATATTCATATTTCATAATTAAGAATTATTTCAATAATCCAATTTAATAGTCCAATAGTCCAACAGTCCAAACAGTCCAACAGTCCAAACAGTCCAACAGTCCAACAGTCCAACAATCCAACAGTCCAGAGGTTGCTTAGGTATCATATTTTTCAATAATAATATATTAAGATCTTTTAAGTAAAGTAGGAAGCTTAAAAGGTAATATAAGATAATAAGGAGGCTCAGCCTTCCATTTAAATAATAGATTACAAATTTATAAATACTTAGGAGGCTTAGCCTTCCATTCAAATAACAGGTTCTAATATGTAAATAAATAAGATATAAAACAAAACACATCAATAATACATATTCAAAGAAATAAACAACAGGTAAGGGATCGGGAGCCAATCCAACAAACAAACTATTTAACAATTATTCCCACACCCCCAAGCGAGGTTTCCCACTCCCCCCCTTACCTGGGTTTACAGAAATTTGGGCAGAATCTCCTCTCTTCTTTCTTTAAAAGGAATCGGAATTAGGGCAGAATCTCTTCCTCTTTCTCCTTAAACAAGGCACTAGAGCAGAACCTCCTTTTCTTTCTCCTTCTCTCTCTCTTACTTTCTCTCTCTATTTCTCCAGAATTTCCTTCTCTCTAGAATTCTAAATTTTCAAAACCTTAGGCCCCTATTTATAGAATTTTTGAAGTTACTATGCACTATGCACTATTCATTAAAATAATATTATAAATTACTATGCACTATGCACTATTCATTATTATATTCAAATTAATTAAAATTTTGAAACGGAAAGAATCCGCAGCCCACGTTTCAGCCGCCCCTTCACTGTGCAATTGCATAGTAAAATACTATTCATACATACGTATTCGTAAATAGTAAAATACGTATACGTAAATAGTAAAATACATAAATAAAATACTTATTCACATAATAAATACATAAAAAATATTTCTTTTCATTAAATAAAATTTGGGATGTTACAACACATATGGGAAGGATCACCCGTATTTAGAATGGTGGAATATGGATGATACATGCATTGACTTGATTAAACTTGAGACACATGGATCATATGGTTGGAATGAAAATGTGATGATAGTTGACAACTTGTCCCGGTATAAAAGGAGTACTTTGAGTTGCCCCAATTTATGAAGAAATAGGGAACAAAGTTGGACTAGACAATTATTCCAATTGAAAGTTAAGGTGATGAAATGACAATGAGATCCTTCGCCCCAGTGTGAAGTGGTTGTCCCAATTTAGTTTTGAAAGGAAGGGGTAGAGTAGGAGACAATGATGAATGTGATTGCCTTCTTTTCTGACTCAAGGAAATAATATTGATGTATGAATTGATGGAGAAATAAGACATAAAACAAATGTCTCATTTAATTGGGTAAGGGGGAGTTAAAGGAGGGCATGACTTGTGATTTGTTCCCAATCTATCATTTTGAATGATTCTCATAATTATTGAGTGTAGTAATGAATGAACATCGATGAATAGAAGATTTTGCACTGGATGTTTGTTTCTCTCCATGATGTAATGGATGTACAAGTCTTACGAACATTTGTATTTTTTTTTTTTTTTTGGAGCAATCTTGTTAACATCGATAGATGAGTTCAAGTGTTTTGTCTTAAGACTAAACTTAAAAAAAAGAAGCAACCAATTTTTGATCTGTATGGACTTTATCAGATTGTAACACTGGTCGGTGAGATGGATATGAAAGAAAAGATACAAAGGCCCAAATGTGTGTTTGGAGGTTATTCGAAACAAGGATCTTTGCTATAGTGTTGGCTTCAATGCTTTTTCGGTTTCTTTTCTTCGCCCCTCTTTTTTTTTACCCCAGCTTTTGCCTAGGTTTTTCTTTTGGAGTTTGCAGCCTACCAGGTTGCTCTAACTTTTGCCTAGGCCGCCTTTTTGAGGTTTTCAGCCTAGCGAGCTCTTGTTTCTTTTATTTATTTTCATTTTTTTTTAGACCTTAACTTTTGCCTAGACTGCTCTTTTCGAGTTTTTAGCCTAGCAAGTCGCTCTAAATTTTGCCTAAGCTGCCTTTTCAGGTTTTCAGCATAGCGAGCTTTTTATTTTTGTTATTATTTTGCATAGAATTTCTTGGCTGCATTAGAGTTTATTGGGTTCAATAGATCTTCCCGTCCACTTCCCTCTATGATCTTTTTGAGGTGGCAAGATATTCTTCAATACCAAATATCTTTCTTGAAACTCTTGCAGGCAAACCTTTTTGGCAAAAGCTCTCTTGATCCTTTTTTGATATCATTGACCATGATACAAGACATTCAATCTCTTCTCTTCAATTAGGTTCAACTGATCATAGCGAGCCTAAACTCATTATGCTTCCTCAAGTTTGCTTTCGGCCAATACTCTCAGAGAAGGTACCTCAACGTCAATGGGAATGACTGCTTCCATACCATAAACTGGAGAATACGAAATTGCCCCAGTAGAAGTGCAAACAAAAATGCGATATCCATGTAGAGCAAAAGAGAGCATTTCATGCTAATCCCTGCAGGCAACCACCATCTTCTGAATAATCTTCTTTATATTCTTATTTCCCGCTTCTACTGCCCCATTCATCTTAGGATAATATGGTGAATGATTGTGATGTTGAATTTTGATGAACTTAACCACCACATTGCTTGTCACACGGATAAAACAATGGCCTTTTGATGCTTTTGGTTCATTTCTCTTCTTTTTCATTTTCATTGTTTTGATGGTATCATAAACAAGCTAAATTAAATGGGACCATTGTGTTGTTCCTGTTTTGAGGGTGAGCCTTGTTTGAGGTAATTTTTGAGGTAATTGAAGAAAATTTTCACTTTTAGGCTCAAATTTGGGTAGCAAGTGGTATATTTTTGGAGATAGAGAAACATAGTCATACATCATTTCAAATCTCAATTGCTTATTTTTAAAGGTTAATCCTAAGACAAAACTTAATGAACTCCATGTTGCTCCTTTTCTTTTTTTCTTTTTTCTTTTTTATTGTCCTAACTTTTGCTTAGATCGCCCTTTCGGGTTTTCAGTCTAACGGACTTTACATTTTTTCACTCTTTTTATTTTTTATTTTTTTGCTCATAAGACTTATCACCATTAAATGTGGTAGATGGTCGGACAAATACTCATAAAATGATAAATTTGCCCCGATAAGAAATCTTCAAATTTCTATTGCCAAACTTTCTAATTGAGAATCATCCAACAGATTTGACTTTTTATGAGGACAAGCTCTTCATTTTTGGAAGAATAATGAGAAAACTATGAGATGTAATGGGACAAAGAAAATTTATGACAATGAAGATAACAACACAACTTGTTATGCAAGTTAATGAAATAAGTACTTCAAAAGGTTAACAATGATTTTAAAACCATGTCAATTGACAAGTTAATTTGTCAAAGAGCTCATCTTCTTGATTGAGAATTAAATGTAAGTGAGAACAATAATTTCATGTTATTCCCTATTTTCTTTGTTTCCTGCTTTTTTCTTTTTCTTTTGAGACATTGCATAAATTTGTTGCTTGACATCCTCTTTAAAAGAAAATAATCAAATTAGATAGTTGTTATTTTTTTTTTAAAAAAATGACATGAATGAGCAATCAATTAGACCTTTATTTTACTATGAAATGCATGTATAAAAGAAAAATGTTGGAGTGAAGAATTTGAAATGAAAAAAATGTTTTTTTGTTTTTGTTTTTGTTTTTTTTTGTTTTTTAGAGAAACAAATGCATTTGATTCGGGATGATGAAATGAGAATGAATGCAATTATGGAGAATGATAAGAAAAGACGATGGATATGTTGATGAATATACCTAACATGATTACTTAATATAAATAATGCTTATGCGTGAATGTCATGGGAGATTATGAAAATATTGAATGTTATGAGATACATTTTAGACTAAATGCTCAAATGGAATAATGATCTTACTTTGAATTATGCAAGAGAGAACTGTATTCATTTTTTAGAAACAAGTGTCAATGATGATCACAATTGCAATCTTTTAAAGTTGTATGCATGATTTCATAAAAAAAATTTATGCAAAGATGTAAAATGTATGTCATGAATGAATTATGAAATGTAGATGAATGCATGCATGCATGAATAGTTTTGTGGTGATGAATGTTATATTGAAGATGCGTGAGATATGATAAAAGTCAAAAAAATGTATGATGTGTATTATGAAATGAATAAAATTCTCTTTTTTTTTTGCGTCATTCGAACGTAAAGGTAGAATATTGCTCCTGTGATACTTAATAAAGACATCCTTAAGTTGAAAACTCTATGGACTACTAACACGTGTTCCTCTCAAAAGGGTGGGACTATATTTCTAAAACAGGTTCCTAGAGCCAATAACCCTTCTTAGGATATTAGTAACAATAATAGGTAAACTATTAGAGATGATAATACCCTAGAAAGGATCAAACTCTAGGTGAGGCCTTCATAATAACCAAACAAGATGTTCATCAAGAAGGTTACTACTACTCAACCTCTTACTTATCATAAGTTGCACTCAAGTCCGGGCATAGGACCCCACTCATAAACGTGTGTGAAATTGTGCAAGTGAAGTGTGTGAAGGGAGCAATCCTACACTATCCAATCTACAAAACACAGCACATATGATATAGAAAAAATAAAATCCTTATATCCTAAAGTTCAAATTACACAACACCTATTTATATAATTCATGCATATAAGACAAACAACAAATAAGGAATATAAAAAAAAATAAAAGTGAGATAAACATTTTCAAACATTATTAATTAGTTTAACTAATTATTATAGGCTTGACTCTCAAAAATATCCCCAGTGGAGTCGCCATCTGTAGCAACCTCGGTCGCGACGGGACGGCGAAAAATAAATGGAAAAAGAGGAGTCGCCACCAATGTTATTTTTTACGGAAAAAACATTGGAAAAACCATAAAATAGAAAATAGTCTGCGAAAACCAAATTTTTGAGTTCGGGAGTCGATTACGTATGAGGAAGGTATTAGCACCTCACAACGTTCGTCCTAAGACGATTACCTTTAATTAATTAAACTAATTATTCATAATTTATAAAATATTTATCTCACTAAAATTATCAAATATATTTTATTTAATTAATTTAAATTATGCATTGAAAAAAGGTTAAAATTATTATTGTTATATAAAAAGGAGGATAATATATTTTTTATTTTTTTGGCTCGACAAGATTTAGTTCTTGCTCCTACGTATCTTCATGTATAATGAAGAATCAGAGTCACGTAGTTCTTTGTAGAAAATGTTTGTGTGTTGATATTTTTTTATTTAAATTTATTTTTGTTAAATATAGGATTCTTGAACTGTCGCAGCTCATTCATCTTAAAAATATAAAATTAACTAAGGTGTACACCAAAGTCAATTCAATGAAATTTTAATTATAATTATTGCTAGAGATTGTTATGAGGTTTTAGACGAAATTAAAGATAAATAGAGTAAAGTAGAAAGCTTAAAAGGAAATAACAGAGGATAAGAGAAAATAAGGAGGCTCGGCCTTCCATCTAAACATGATTACAATTCATAAATTAATAGGAGGCTCAGCCTTCCATTCAATGAATATTTTGGAATAATAAACTTGAAATTGATTATTAAAAATGTCTTAGATATTTAAATGGAGAGTATGACAAATAGAACTGTACACAAGAGATGATGAACGTGACTTCCACCACGGATCTCCCTCCCTTTCTCTCTATTTCCTCTTTCAGCTACTAGCCTCTGGATAAACAGAAACTTCGGGCAGAACCTCCTCCTCTCTTAGGGATCAGAACTAGGGCAGAACCTCCTCTCTCTTTCTCTCTCTCCTTCTCTTTCTCTTTTTTTTTTTTCTCTCTCTCTCCCTCTCCTTTTTCTTTTTTTTTTCTCTCTCTCTCCCTCCCTTTTTTTTCTTTCACTCCCTCCCTCTATTTATAGGAATTACAAAGTTACTATTCAGGTACTATTCACTCACGAAAATACTATTCATGAACAGTAAAAAATACTATTCACTCACGAAAATACTATTCATGAACAGTACAAAATACTATTCACTCACGGAAATACTATTCACACCGAAATTACTGTTCACATTTTTTTTATTTTTATTATTTTTTTTTATTTTTATTTTATTTTTATTTTTATTTTTTTAAAAATATACCTTTTTTGCTATATATATATATATTTTTTTAAAACAAAAATTGACATTTTCCGGACGAAATTGGGTTACTACAATTAATTAATAATTAGGTGAGAAATGTTTAAGTAAAAAAAATATTAATTTAGGAAATGTTAAGGATAAATTTGAAAGTGATTTAAATTATTGAAAAATTTAATACTCTTAATTAAATTAACTAATTTTCTCAAAGATTATAATTTAGTTGAAAAATTAATACTCTAACCTTTTAGCTTATATAACAAAATTTAAAAAAAAAAAAAAAAAAAAAACAAGAAGAATAACAACAAAAGGAAACCTCTCTTTACAGAAGCAGACCATGTTTTCTGTAAGTTCACACACCTTTTTCAAATAAATAAAATAATTGTCGTACATTAACTATTACTTTGAATTATTTTCTATTCCATGTGCGTAATGACTTAGGTCAACTAGGTGATCAGTTTGCTATTGTTCTTTTTATGAAATACTCGTTTGTAGTCCTATTTATTGGAAATTGATGGCCTCATGCTCCCTTTTTGGACATCTAGAATTGTGTTTGTGTGCTGTATTCAGACATTTTTAACTGATACCCTCATTAAGAAAACAAATTGGGGCACATGTTTCTCTGCCTTCAGCCCTAATGATGTTAAACAATCTACATATATAATTGTTAATAACTTAGCTCATTATTATAATATATCGATCCATATAATTGCTAAACGATCGGTTAAAGTTCATCATCAATACATAAAAATTAATGGTACAAGAAAATGGGGTGTTTGATTGTAGTTTTGTTTCTTTATTTTCAAAAATTGTTTTATGAAGCCATTTTTTATTCTCTCCATTACTTTCGATTCTAAAGTTTTAAGAACATAAATACATTTTTCTTAAAATTTGTACTATCTTCATTATATATATATTTAAAGTTAAAGAAATAGAAGAAACAAACATAAAAGAAAATAATAAGAATTCAAATTCAACTTTTACACAATTGAAATGAGAAAAAAACAAGAAGCATATAACTTTTTGTTTTAATTATTTTTATATAAAAATAGAGTTAATGTTATCTATAACAATACAAAGATGATAATTTATTTTTGTGCGTACACAATTTTTTATTTATTATTTTGTCTTATAATTTTTCAAATCACTGTCTTTTTCTATTCTTTTCTCCTACTATCATTTTTTACTTAAATTCTATTTTCTTTTTTCCATTTCATGTAGATCTCCAACTAATTATCAATTTAATTATTTTTTATTTCTAAATTAATATAGACATGTACTGCCCTTCCCTGCTACGTTTAAATAATATAAATAGGGTTTCTACATAATATAAATAGAATATTTTTATATTTCACTATTTGAATATCCAATTTCTATTTATTATATTTTAAATTAATCTTAAAGCGTAATTCTATGTATTTTTCGTATTTTTAAAATGACTTTCTACTTTTATATATTTAAACTCACACGATAACTTGCAGACCTGAATTATTTAATTAAATTCTTCGACATATTGTGAGGACAAACTTGCCAAACATGAAACGTATAATTAAATAAGTGATGCTTTAAACAAACCTATAGCTATAATATATATTATACCTTCATATATAATAGAGTTTGGCATAGATTATTAAAGTGATACTTAAAAAACCTTAGCTATAATTTTATACTCTTCATAGTGGAGTTTGGCATAGAAAAAATGTTAGCTCTTCGGTAAAACATCAATATGTTTTGAATAATTCAACGTGGGACGTACTACATCTGGATAGGCCAGTCAAAGAATAGTTAAAGTAGCTTTTTCTGTGGAAATGGGGAGTGCATTATTTGGAAATAGAATTTTTGACTAATGAATTCTTATTTTTTTCTTAATTATGTTACTGGTATGAAATATTAAATATGTATCAACAATTTTCATTGAAAAATTTAATTAATTATTTTTAGTGAAATATTTTGTCTCAATTATTTCTTTAAACACAAGAGTTGAATTTAAGATTAAAAAAAATGGAATCCATTAGTATTTAGATCACATAACATGGTAACTCATGTCTTTGAAATGAGGAAAGGTTCGTGTTGTTGTTGGAAATTTTTATACAGCAAAAATTAATCACATAATTGTCTATGTGTGTCCACCTTGCCTAAAGCTACAACTCAATACAGTCACTCCTTCACCTTTTCTTATATATATATATGTTATTAAGTAATTCAAGCATAATAAATGTTCATGTTTGTGATCAATTTAATTTCTAGATGGTATTTATTTAACTTTTTTAATTTATGAAAATAAAATTAATAAAATTGAATTTAATGACTCATAAAATTTAATTAGAGGTTATGTAATTATTAAAAAAAAAATATCTCCTCCAAGCTCTCAATAAGCATTTAACAAAATAAAATTAATAATAGCTCTTAATACATGTCGAGATTTAATTAATATGGTTATATGATTTAGGATTGCCTATTAATTTTTTTTATTCCATCAATCATTTCTTTCTAGCTCCTCGGAAAAGAAGCATTAGAATTAAGAGCCGAGGCTAAACTTATTTGATAAATCTTCATTATAAAATGCATTAGAAAGAAATTAAGGTGAAAAAAATAGAGAAACAAATTAAACTGATAAATATAATAAAGATTTAATTACTCATATGATTTTATACTTAGAATTAATTACTTATTTTCATCTCAATACGAACAAAATCTTTACATTTTAATTCATATAATCAAATATCATTTAGTGTTGTCAACCATAAAATGATGTATTAAAATAATATTTAGTCAACAAAAATTATATTTTACAAACAGATTAATTCTTAGTTGTCAACTTTAAAATATTATGTAAATTATTTTTATAAATAAGAAAGAAACCATAAAATAATGGGACACTAATATGACATTCACGTCTTTTAGTCCTCTATATATGAGTAAATTTTTTATGTTTTACTTTTTATAAATACCTTCATTTTTTCTTCTTCCTCTCCTCTAGATCTCTTCTATCCTTTTCTATTTCATTCTCCTCCTTTTCATTATCAATACCTTCCTCCTTTTATCTTGCAATTTTTATTGTGTCTTAAATCTCTTCCATCAACTAATTTTCATGATCCTAAATCATATAGTGTAGAAATAGTAAAGTTCAAATGCACTTTTTGGACATGACAATATCTTGCGACTAGTGATTTATGTTAACGCCCTCTTCAGTGGGGTGACTTACTACTTTGATTTAATCCAGTTGCATCAAATGCTTAAAAACATAGAAGTTATTTAATTCATTTTGTACATCATACATTAGAAGAAAAAGGAAGATGTATGCTAATCAATAAGAAACAATTAATAATATGTTTAAGTTAATGACAATTCTTACGGTCTTTATTTACAATAAAAGAATGTTATTTACACATTTTTTAGTGGTTAGAGGTTGGTTAGTTTATGAGAAGAGAGAAAGAAAGGGAGGGAAAGAAAAAGAAGGAAGAAAAGAAGGAAACAAAACAAAAGGAAGATTTCATGTCCAAAATTTTTCATGAATTCCTTAGAGGAACGAGATAATTAATTCTGAGAGGCCAAAAAAGTTTAAGTCCAAGAGATGGCAGTTTGGGATATGAAAGCCACTTCCCTTAAAAATTGGATAGTGGACAATTATTGATAAAAACCAATAGCTAAGAATTTAAACTGATATAAATTGTAAGAAGGAAAAAAAAGTTGAGAATCAAGTCCACGACCAAAACCAATGAACTTTAATTATTTTCCAGTCATTTACATTTATCTTTTATCGCTTTCGATTTTACAACTTTCCTTTAGGAGCTTTCTTTATGGCTTTCGATTAATTTTAGTTGTTTCTTGTTAAACACATAATTGTAGCATTTTGTTGGCCATTTTGTTGAGTTTTTGTCCCATTAATATATATATATATATGTATATATATATATATATATATATATATATATATATATATATATATATATATATATATATATATATATATATATATATATATATATATATATATATATATATATATATGAGGAGAGATCCTTTTATTCTAAGACTAAGTTTACATAGATTTACTCTGTTCAATAAATTATGTTCTACATCGAATTTAAAAGATTCAACCGTTCAATTTAAAGTTCTTAATGCATAGATTAAATCTGTAAATTTTTAAAAATTTGAAAATCATTTATTTCGTTTCATTAATTTGAATCAATGTATAAAATGATTTTATGATTATTCGTTAATTTAAATTAATGAAATGAAGTATCAAATGATTTTCAAATTTTTTAAAAATTTGTAGATTTGATCTATGGACTAAGAACTTGAAATTGAATGATTAGATCGTTGAAATTTGATGTAGAACATGAGTTATTGAACGGAGTAAGTCTGTAAGTTTAGGTAGACTTACTCCGAGAGTGAAAAGATCCCTCCTATATATACATATATATATATATATATATATATATATATATATATATATATATATATATATATATATATAAAGGAATGTTATAATAACACTGGTGTAACTTTTATTAAGAATTAAATCGCTCAATAATTTTATATTAAATGTGAATTTTGTAAATCTAACCGTTAGATTAAAAGTTCTTTACTCTTATATCATATATACAACATTTTATATTAATCTAAGATAATTTGATACTTCATTCTTATAAAATAAATTTGACGTAATATATTTATTTAAAAAAATATACTAAAATATGAACACTTTGATTACCTTAAATTTGTTATTCAATTTTAACAAAATTTGATATAGACATATAAAAAGGTATGAACTTTTAATCTAACAGTTGGATTTACAAAATTTACAATTAATATAAAGTTATTGAGCAGTGTAATACTTAGTAAAAGTTATACAAGTGTTATTATAACCTTCATCATATATATATATATATATATATATTAGAGAGAGAGAGAGAAATTTGTTTATTTCAGGAGTAAGTTTACTTAAACTTATTTCGTTCAATAACTCATGTTCTACATTAAATTTTAACGATCTAACAATTGAATTTAAAGTTCTTAATATATAAAGAAGTCTGCAAATTTTTAGAAAATTTGAAAATCATTTAATACTTCATTTCATTAATTCAAATTGACGGGTAATTATAAAATCAATATATATTCTATCTAAACTTACTTCATTGAATGACTTATATTCTATATCAAATTTTAACTATCTAATCGTTGGATTTAAAATTTTTAATGCATAAATTAAGTTTATAAATTTTTTTAAAAAAAATTGAAAACTAGTTTTAGAGCCACATACATTTAAAATGGTACAAGACATTTGTAATGTTTACAAACATGTATACATAAACTTAAATATACAAATGCTCTTACTGTGTTACTTTTTAAATATGATACAACACATTACCTTATAGTGTATATAGACGTTTTTCGTATTATAAGCAATTGCATAAACTATCTTATCGTTAATCTCAACTCAACCGATATAAAACTTTTTCCCATAACATAACACAAAAAGCGGTTGAACAAGTAAGTTTACACTTAGACATAGTCACAGGTTGATACAAGAAAGCAATGATGAAACACAATTAATATATAAGTGAACTATTTAAACAGTTGGATAAGATGAATCCAAGGCAATTCCACATAAACCATGCTTGGCAGCAATACCACGTTGCATCCTCACGTAACCTTGCTCACCCCACTGTGTGCCCCATGAATTCTTGACAAGCCAATACTCAGTTCCATTAGCTGTGCCATAACCAACTGCAGTGACACCATGGTCTAGCTGTGTTCCACATTCTCCATTGTAAATCCCACTTGAGTAAAACATGAAGCCTGCACCATCTGCATCAATAGAAACGGACACTGGTTGGTTTGCCACTGCTTTTTGGAGTGCCTTCTCGCTGTTGGGAGGAACCTTCTCATAGCCCTTAATCTGAGCCACTGGGGAGGCTGCATCTGCTTTGTTGCATGTCCCATCAACTGCCTTGTAAGGGTACTTAGCCTCACTGCTGATTCCACCATTCTTTATGATGAATTCAAACCCATCTTCCATGTAACCCCCTTCACACCCTTGGTCCACTCCTTTTGTGTCACAATCCACTAGCTCTTGCTCTGAGAGGGATACTAGTTTCCCTGTGCTTATTTGGTGGATCCCCTCAGTTGCTGCCACTGTTGAAAATGCCCAACAACTCCCTAGTTTTTCATTTCATCAAAACAATGAGACCAATAAAGGAAATTATGATGATCATGGAACATAATAAAGTACTTGTTTATCTTACCACATTGACCCTGGTTTTTGATTGGAGTAACAGCTCCTTTTTGCCTCCAATCTATAGCTGCAGGAATAGCAGTAACATTTTCATACTTAAATGATGTTGTTGTGCTAAGCTCACGGGGCCTCTTGAGTCCATTACGGGAAGCCTTGAATTCCTCAACTGTAAGGTCAGCAAGGTGATTAACGCCAACCGTGTAAAGTTTGTCACCAACAGCATTGAATGATTCAATGAACTCCACGTTGTCCTTGAATATCAGGAAACGTTTTTCCTTCTCTGCAGCATCCTTGTACACTTTGCCATATTCTGCCATCCATTGCTCGTGTCTTTCTCGCATGGATGTCTCATGCAGCTTGCGGGACATCACATTGGAAATCCCAACTGCAAGGACGAGGAAAAGAGCTAACATATACTGTTTTTGGGAGGAAGCCATTTCGTATCGGCAGTATGGTTTGAGTTTTGGAAGAGAAGCCTTGGTGAGATTGTGTTATAGTGAGAAATGTAGGTTGGTGTGCATTGAAGGGAAAGACTCTGGTGGTTTATATAGGGAACATAGACTTTATGTTATGGAATTATTAATCTGAATATCTTTGCATGGTTGGTTGCTTTCTGATTGAAGATTCGTGGCCCGGCAAATTAATGTATCCGATGTAGTCTTTTAGACGGGTATTTTGTGTTGTTATTAATTATTATTATTATTATTATTTGATGAAGAGAGTAGTTTCTGATCCATCTAAGATGCGTTGCTTTGCTACATGGTGAAAATTCATTAAGCATGACTAGAGTTTCGTCCGCTTTGTTAAAAAACAAAATAACGACCAAACATCATAATAAACATATAAAGGGGCATTATTTTAAATTACAGATGATCCTTTATTTTACTTTTATTCAGTTTTTCCGTGTCAAATATTTTATTTAGGCTTAAATATATTTTTAAATTTAGGATAAATTTATTTTTTGTCCCTCAAATTTAAAATTATTATTTTTAGTATATGTAATTTTAAAAAATCTTATTTTATTCTTTATATTCAAATTTTATTAAGAAATTTATCAAGAACTATTGTCTAAAATTTATCTATTATTGTCTCTATTAGTGAAAACATCACGTTAAATCTGGTTGATATTATATAACCTTCTTAATTAGTCACTTTCAAATATGTTATTAGTAATTTAAGTAATTAAAATAAAATTATTAAAAATTACAAAGACTAAAAATAATAACTATAAATTTGAGTGACAAAATATATTCAAACCAATACTTTATGTTGACGAAGTTCAGGTATAATGGTTGGCTGCAGAGACAAAGTTCCTAGATATATAGGCATTCTTTGCACCGAATCTGCTAGTTGTAGTAAAAAAATAAAAACAAAAACAAATTGGTTGAAGTTTTAAAGACAGTAAGTATTGAAACCATTTAATTTTTAATAAGTTATCTCAAAATTATGAATAAAAAACAAAAACGAGATTGAATCAATTAGCCACGTAATTTTTTTTTTGGAAAAGGCATGCAAAAACATCATAGTAAGGATGAAAATTTCAACTAAATTGACATCTCAAACTCTATACACTATTAATCATTTGCAGCACATCAAATATATAGATTAATAGCCACGTAGGTGAGCAAAGCATTTTAGAAGTGCTATCAAAATCACGTAATGCTCACAAACTTCGTTTTAATTAAACTTTTGCCCTAGTTTTCTCATATTTAGCACAATAACGTGAGAATTACGAGGTAATTTCAAACAAAAATATATTAAAAAATAGTTTTATTGCCATAAGCAATGCAACAACATAGTTTTGTCACAATTTAGTAGATATTTTACGGTAGTAGAGGGTGTCTAGAATTACGAGGTAGAAATTGACTATCTACATGTCACTGCACCTCTGATATGCATTAGAAGCAGAACCACTGTATTGATTATTAAATGCGATAGTGTGACTTCCCTTCATTGGTTTGATACGTTAGAAAACGATGCTATTGAGAGGGTCTATTTCGTTAATTAGGGCCCTCGCAAGTAAAATGTACTGCACAAGCTTCTCAATTGGTTGCAAAGAAAACAAGCTAAATTGTTGACAAGCACAATTGAATAACGAAGGTTCACAAATTCTTTGCAATAAAAAAGTCGTTTAACAGGGCTATTGTTAATCCATGTGCTTCTTCACAAAACTGAAATGACATTGATTCAAAATCTGCCTCCAAATTAAGATACTATCCCACAAAGATTAAAATACTGTTGACAAAACTGATAACACACTCCTAAAGTTAACTGGTCTAACCAACAATTGCCTGAGACTTGTTGAGGATCACTCCCTCATATTTCACCTGGAACCACTTCATAGCATCCTCCTTTGTAACACGGTGCTGAATTCCAACACGGGACTTGCATCTTCGGCGACGTCCCACACGGTATCCAGGACGCTCCAGAACAACAAAGAAATCCATTCCATAAATACCAGTTGAAGGATCATACCTGAAACAGAGTCAAGGGTCAAGGACTATTAATAAGTCTGTGGAATGTAATCTTCATAGTGAAAGAAATTGAAATCATAATGAAATATATGAGGGGAAATTGAATCAAAACAGCTTTAAGCTTCAAGCCTTATAAAACATTCAGTGGTTTGGTATGTTGTACAAATATGATTTCTCAAAACTAAATAACAAATCAAACCAACTAAAGCAAGTCCTGGTTCCTCAGTTTCAAGCCATATAAAACAGCTTTAATATAAGCACCAAAACAGAAAAAAAAGAAACTTCTGCAACTCCCATATTTTTAAGTCAGTTAACATTTGGTTCAAGTCAGAAGTGGAAAGCACCATAAAGGGAAAGAGAAATGCTGCAATGTCCAAAAATTTTAATATGCATTGTGTTCCCTCCAGGCCTACAAAGTTCATATCTGGCAAAAGCAAAAACAACAGCAAGAAATTCCAATAGTTGTTCTTCAACTTACTTGATTCCCAAATCAATATGCTCCTGAATACCAAAGCCAAAACAGCCAGTATCACTGAAGTTCCTTCTCAGAAGTTCATATTCCTTCACCTTCAAACCACTCTCCAAAAGTTGCATTGCCTTGTCACCTCTGACAGTCACATAGCACGCAATCTTCTCATTTCTTCTAATCCCAAAGGAACGAACAGTGTACCTTGCTGTCAAAACCAAGTGGAGAAAAAAACATTTTGTACAAATCAACAATGAAAAACAGCCACAAATATCACAATAGCCATTATTATACACAAATAAAAAAGCAAATACTATTTAAAATAGCTTAAATAAAGCAAGAGGCTATTCTTTCTGTCTTTTGGACTTGAAAACAAGGTTTAAATTAAATTGAGCAGAACAAAGCCATATACTCAAAGGATATCCAATCATCATCTCCAGTTTTCCCTAGACCTCCTACCCAAGTTTCTGAAGAAAAATTGTTAATTTAACACTTTCATTATGCCCACTACTGTGGTTTTAACCACAAAACAGGTTCAAACTTAACTAGTATTATCAACAAAAATTCCAAAACTCAAACTACCATTATCACCCTATTTTTAAAAAAAAAAATCCCATTACAAACCCTAACAAACATAGACTACCCTACACATGATTTTTTTTTGTCTTTTTCCAAAAACCTCTTCAATAGCAATCTATATTAAAAACACGATACAACCCCAAAAATGATAAATAAAAAAAAAAATTAATTAAAAAAACAAACACATTTGAGATCCGTGCCCATTCCCGGCATTACTTGAGAACTAACCTTTGGAAAAGACTGGGGTTTGGCCACTAAGTTGTTCCAACACCTGCAAAACCGCAAAAAAAAAAATTCAAAAATTTTAAAAAAATGATTTTTTTTTAAAAAAAAAGTGGAAGCAATGAGGAGTGAAGGAAACCTTGGCGGCTCTGGTGAGACGATCTCCACTCTCACCAACGGAGATATTGAGGACGAGCTTCTGCACCTTTATCTCCCTCATTGGGTTCGACAGTTTCTTCTCCGAAGCCTCAAGTTCAAATTCACAACATAACCCAAAATTAAATAAATCAAAATGCGAAGATTACTCGAGTTCGTGCAAGAGTGAATTTGATTTGGAAAGAGGAAAATCGCTTACCATTGGATTTGGAGCGTGTCACTGTTAGGTTGCAGCGTTGCGGCGGCGAAGTGAAGCGAAAGAGTTAATACTTTATGATATAAAAACCCCAAAGAAAGAAGCTAGAGAAGCTGGTGACTATAAAGGAGACCGAAACGACGACGTTTCACCCTGCGCTTTTTTCTAGTTCTACACGCTCGTTTTGGGTCAGTTTGGACCCGCTGGAATGGCCCAACCAATTTGTTACCTTTAACTCACACAGGTTTATATAAATATATAGTAATTGGTTTAAATATAGTTTTTATATAAAATATTAACTTCATAATATTTTAGCATATTATATATCAGTATAAATATATTATCAATATTTTATGGCTAGCATATGTGATATTAATATTATTACATAGTTCAAATTTAATGTTTATAAGTCGATAAAATTCTCAAAAATGTTTTCTATCATTAGATATTGTGTGGTATATTACCTTTTCTTTTGTAGAGTTATTATTATTTATTTTTTTTGTAGAGTGGTATATTACCTTTTAAATTAATGTTTTAACTTAATATAATAAATTGATTAAAAAAAGGATAATGATAGTAAAATAAAAAAGTAAAATGTTAATCGACGAGTTTAGACGGACAAGTCATTTAACTAGAAGGAAAAAAGATGCTCTAGCAAAATTTTGGTGTGAGCTGAATTATATATGTCGATGTAAATTTTTACAATATCAACACTTACGTCGCAAATAAAAATTAGGTTAAATTATTATTTTTTTATTTTTTATTCTAATTTTTAAATTTATTTTGACCCTTTATTTTTTTATATTTGAATTAATTTGATATTTTTTAAAATAATGATTATTTTTAATTTTGTGAAATAATTTTAAATCAATTTTTAACTAATTCAAGCTATAAAACATATAATATTATATCCATTCATTTGAAAATCATGAAATACAATTATCGTTAGAATTTGAAGGTTATAAACATATTGAAAATTATGCAAAAATATATATTATGAATAACTAAATAATAGTATGAAATTAACTTTTTAGAAATTTTTTATTTTTATCATGTATATAACACTTTTGGATTAAACTTTAATTGCATTCAATAATTTTCACATAAAGTAAATATAATGAAATGAGTTTAATCAATCAAAAAAGAATTCAAAATAGCTAAACTAACTTAAATTTAAGAGATAAAGAACCAAAATAAACATTTTAAAAGATAAAAGATTAAAATAAATATAAAAAAATAAGATAAATTACCAAACATAAAATTTAACCTAAAAATCAACTTAAAATCTTAAAACTAAATGTGGTCATGGATTTAAGTTCTAAATACAAATTTTTTACAATTAATTTATATTACTTATTTATATGTATATATAAAGAAGATTTTTTCATCTTGGTGTAGGCATTATTTTGACAATTTTAATTCTTTATAAAACTTGCATGAAACTCATAATAATAATTAATAAAGGATAAAAAAAAATTTGTATAATTTTTATTCTTGAAACTATTAATTGCACACTACCTCCACCAATATTCGTGTGTATTCAAAGGAAGATTTCAAGGCTTTTAGTCAAGGTAATGTATATATAGCTGAACTCTCGACCATTAAGCACTCTCGACCATTAAGCATGGTATTGAATTAGCTTGGAACTTAGATTATTGTAAAGTGGTGTGTAAATCTAATTGTCTAGAAGTTGTGGATGCAATCACTCATTTTACTTTGGCCTCCATGGCTTCCCCTTCCATGCGAGATCTCTTGATAGATATTTGCCTTCTTCTTTCTAGGACGTAGCAAATTCGGCTGCACTATTACATGCAAACCATTTGGCAACTTTTGGAAGTCACAATGTGACACATGAATTTATTGTGTCACCACCATTTGTTATGGAGGCCTTCTTGCACGACTCGCTGGCATGAACTAGTTGTTATTCTTTATGTTTTTGTTTTCTACTATTTTGTAATTCCTTATTCTACCAAAATAAAAAGGAAGATTTCATATAGACATGAATTTTTTTTTACTAATTATTAATAAAGGGATTCTTCTTTTTGTGTATGGATTGGACCATTTTTATTCTTTTTTATTAATTAACCAACTTTATTTTCTTAACTTTCCTTTTCCTTCTCATTATTTTTTATTTAAATAAAATATATATAAGCACAAACTATCTTTTTCTCACTAATATTCATAAGAAAAAATTTTGTTTGACGAGTGATGGTGCTTATTTCAAAGAGGAAAGTTGCCTAAAATGATACTCAATACTTCTTAAGAAAAAAGTAAATAATATGACGTCATATTATTAGGTTATTTGGGTGACTCTATCTCACTCATCTCATTTTGATAGTATTACTCTGTTTTTATGACAGCTTTGATAGTATTACGCTTTTTCTACGTAATTAAGTTTTAAACTTTTTTTTGGTAAATGTACATAATCCATATTTATAAGTTTAGAGCGCATCTTATGCATGACTTGACTAAACTTGTATTTCTAATCAATGTTTGCATGCTGGTATGGTCAGGTGTGTGTGGTGAACTTGTACTACACTGAAAAATTATTGGATATGTAACAAATTGGTTTCCAATCTGTCTCATTTCCATTATCACTCACAACTCGAGTTCTGCGTTCTGCCTATCATATTTCATATGTGTACATTAGTAATAAATCTTCCTTCCCAACTGTAGCAAATTCTTATGTGTACATTAGTAAGTCATACTTTCCAATTGAAAAGCTTCTTCCATGGCCCTCAAAATTGACAAAAGCTCTCCATTAATCAGGTTGCTAGGTTCCAAATTGGCAATGTCATTGTTGTTGAAGGATGCAGGGTTCCCCCTCTCTCTCTCACAAACCACAAACCTACAAACTGGGCACTGCCCTTTGCTTGTTAGCCATGGTACTATGCAATCCTCATGAAACATGTGGTTGCATCGAGTGAGCATCACCTCTTCATTGGGCTCAAAATCTTCCAAGCAAATAGCACACCTCTTACCATCTTCATCCTTTTCTCTCTCCTTTTCTTTCAAAGGTTTTGCACCATTGTTTCTATAGTATAAGCTCACCCTCCTAGCATACCTCTTTGGGGGAGGGTCATAGACTACTTTCTTAAGCTTGCTCAAAGCTGTTGATTTGGGAATTTCTGCCACTGGGGGAGCTTGTGTGCTTGGTTGGAATGTGGATCTTTGAGGTGTCTGAAGGAGAATCTCTCTGAGCCTTCCCATATTCTCATTGTGAACATTAATTTGTTGTCTCCTAGATGGTGGTGCTGGAAAACTGCAAATTGCTCAAAAATTGGTTAATCAGCATCAGCTAGACTTCTTCACCCTTTTAGCCTAAAGCTTACAAATTTATGCAACTAAATAGCATATCAAGGGGTAGGGTGGGGTGGGGTTAGGGAAAGGTTGCTTTAATATGGAATTCAAATCATATGGTCATGTGTGGTTACATATTTGCATCTTCAAGCTTCAATTAATTGATCTCGCGAACACAGTACTCACATGTTTAACAATTTTTTCTCTCATTCTGTTGTGTAAATTACAAGAAAGTCTCAGTTGAATCAAAAGTAAAGAAGTTGTTACTTTTCTTTTAATGTTGTTTTGAAAAGTTAAGTTAAATTCAACTTAACTTTCTAATTCTAATCCAAACATATACACGGTATTCATTGTTTGCCCTGCTAGAAAAATCAATTTCACTACTACCAAAAATTTAGGAAGTACATGATTGTTAATTCATTTACCGGTTGAAAACAAATTATGAAATCTGAATTTGTTGGAAATACTTTTGACTAGATTTCTTTCTCCTCAAGGGTCACATCAAATGTAATACTTTTAAGTTCTAAGAAATTTATAGCCATTGAAACATGCATCCATATGTCAATCATCTCAGCATTTTGATTATTCCTTGAATACATCTTCTCACATTGATTACGTACCATGTTGGGAAGTCTAAAACACATAAGCAAATTAGTTTGCAATTTGGCCTTACTTTGGTATACTGTGGAATCCTAAAGGAGTTCTGTAGTCCCAAAACCTTTGTTGAGCTAATCCACCTGAACTTCTGTCATCCTGCTAACATTATGAACCAAGATTATGTACAAGCTATGATCCTCAAACAATGATAGTTCCATTCTGTGCTTCCATACGAACATAAATTTAATTTGGCTTTCTTTTCTGTAATGTCTTAAAAATCTTGGTACTAAAACAATAATTGAATGAACTTACGGTGGCATGAGTAGAATGTGATCTGTAAAACACGGGCACCTCATTGGATTCACGATGATTGAAAGTGTGCCCATCATAGGCTCTAAAACCTCTTTGCCAAGGCCCTGGCAAAGGTGTGAAATTGTTCATGTTGCGGCTCATGATTTCGCCTTCCTCCTCAATTGATCAAGCAAAATACTTTGGTTTTCTGGGGTGCAAATATTGCTTCATATGTCAACTTTGGGAAATGGGAATTAATTGTTTTGTTCATTTGGGTGTGTAAGCAAGAATATATCTTTATTAGTAATGGTGTCACTTCTACTCTTACTTTGAGTTTCTTCATTTTTTATTTTGATTCAAAGCCTGATTCTCACTCCATGTTGAAGATGCTCTAGTAGCTGAGGCTCATAAATTGAGGAAAAGAAATCAAGAAAGAATCGTATTCTCGTGGATTTGTAGATGCTTTATTAAAATGATGTTTATTGGAAGTTTGGTGATGCTTTCCGAAAGGGCTCCTAGAAAAGGAATAAAATGAGAGGTGGAAAATTTAGAAGGGAATATAGTTGTATCACTGGTTTGGAATTTGTATTATATGCAGGACAATGAAGAATATATATCGATCATAAGAACTTGTTATGGATGGTTAAGATTACTTGATTCTTTAAGTAAACATGTAATTTTAAATGTTGACCATGGATATATAGTTATATAGCCTAAATTTATTGTTCACATTTTCACATAAAAGCATTATTCTCACAACAGTACATTTATATCATATAAATAAGAAAATAGTATATGCATCATAAAATTAAATTTCAATGTTCTTTTTATAATTAATATTAGTACTCGTCTCGTTTACTACACTTTCAAACTTTTAAGTTACGAAAGAAAATTTGACTAGATTTTTTTAATTATTTTTTTTTCATCTACAAGACTCAAAAATAATGCCCTATTTCATTAATGTGGAGTGTGGTTTTTGAGTCATAAGCTGCTCGGGTGCCACTTCTGCAAAAGTACAATTCCAATTTTTTAAGAGACATTCATAAGAGTGTTGACTAGCAACAACTTCTTAGATAGGACTAGGAAAAGTTAGGTTCACGTGAGAAGTCGAGCCAAATCAGACCATAATGGAAATGCAGTTTTGAACCCAATCAAATCTTTCCTTTTATAAAATCAAAGTTCGAACCAATTCTCCGATTTACTGAACCAGTTAACTGGTTTTGAATTGGTTCAGAACTGTTTCGGTTTTCCTGTGTGACCATTACAAAAGCTAGTTAAAAATGAAGTTCAAAAACTATTTTAAGAACTAGTTCAGCCTTTAACCAGTTCAGAGTCAAGTTTGTTTCATGCTTTAAAAACTGTTAGCACAAGTAATCTCCATTCCCACAAGTTTGTTTCATGCTTTAAAAACTGTTAGCACAAGTAATCTCCATTCCCATAAGTATTCTACTATCAAGAAAAGGCTAAGATGTTCATAATTATGTTAATAAAAGTATCAAAAATTAGGTATGTCACTTTATGTTTGTATATCATTTTATAATGTCTTTCATATTTTATTAATATATTTCTATAACTATAATTTTATATTTTTATAGCTACAAATCTTAAATATTTAAATTAATTTTTTCATTAAGGTCTCCCATTAAGGAGTTTTATAACTCTTCCACCTGCAATGACTCACTCCTTCTGTCTAGAATTTGACGAGAAAATCACTATTTTTATAATATAAAAATTGAACTACTATGTATTACATCAACATATTATGCTAAAATATATTTAAAATGATGTCATTCAACAGAAATGTTTATATGTTATTTTATATTATCTCTCTTATTTTAATGTATTTCTATAACTACAAATTTTATATCTTCATAATTACAAATTCTAAATATTTAAATTAATTTTTTCAATAAAGTCTTCCATCAAGGAGTTTCGTAGCTCCTTCACTTACACTGGTTCACCCCTTTTGTCATTATAGCCATATGCTCCGTTGAGGAAAAAATCATTATTTATAATATAATTATTTTATATTACGATAATACCTCATCCTAAAATATATCTAAAATATTGACATGTTTTAGGGTTTAGGGTTTAGAGTTTAAACATGTCAAGAAAAATGCTTACATTTCATTTTATAGTATCTCTCTTATTTTAATATATATCTTTATAATTACAAATCTTATATCTTTATAGTTACAAGTCCTAAATATTTAAATTAACTTTTTTTAATAAGGTCCCCCATCAAGGAGCTTCATAGCTCCACCACTTGAAATGACCCACCTCTTTTATTGTTCCATAGCCATTATTCTCCATTGAAGAGAAAATCAATGGTCGCACCTTTGTCGCATACTTGTGACAATTGCACCCAATTCAATCAGCTTCTCTATTGAAGTGAAAACCATGACAGTCAGCTTCATCTTTGTGAATGTGCAATGGTCGCACTTCCATCACATATTCCATAGTCATCATTCTTTGTTGAAGTGAAAATCAATGGTTGCACCTTTATTCTAAACGTGCAACAACCACACCTAATTCAACCGACTTAAAAATCGTTGAAGCAAATGTACACACAATGACCACTCATTCAACATTTTGTGTTCTAGCATTGCTTATGACCATAAGTTTGTTAAAATATCAATTATTATTCTAGATTATTCCTTCATCATCACCTACAAATGGAAACAACTAAAAAGCTATAGTAAGCTTTAGAAATATCTAGAGACATTAATTGTGAAGAAATATCTAGAGCTTCTAGCAAGCTTCCATTGGGAGACTATATATAGGATGGAGATCATGCTTATGAGTGTAGTGGACAAGAAACACAATAAGTAGTGAGTGAGAGTGAGTGTATTTGTGAGAAGTGAGGAATATATATTGAGTGTGTGTGTGTCACCAAAATAAAATATAGTATTGTGAAGAGTGTGTAAGAAAGTGAGTGTGTTGTATTAGTATAAAATCACTAGAGGTGTTGGGCACCAATATTTTTGTATTTGCTCTTGTATATTATTAAAAATTAGTCTCCTATTTTTCAACATTTGGCATCAGAGCTGGTTCGGCCGGGACCAGGAACCAATTTGCTCGAGCTAGTACGTTGGCAGAAGTTGTGATTAAGGACTGTGTGAAGGAGATTCTGCAGGAATACAGTCTGGGACTGTAATAGTTGTTGATCATCAGGATCACAGTAAATTGGTTAAGTGCTGGGCGCTAACCAATCATCATGGCAGATCTCGCATCCTCAACTAGCTCACTAGAGAGGCTCAACAACAACAATTATGACACGTGGAGCGTTCGGATGAAATATTATTTTCTTGGGCAAGATCTCTGGAGCATTGTTCGTGGTGCGGAGACGACCCCACCAACTGATGAAGAAAATCTAAAGAAATGGAAGGTTCAATGTGGAAAAGCTTTGTACGTGTTGTCGATCTCCGTGGAGGATGAGTTCTTGCAGCGGATCAAGGATCTAACGACACCGAAGGAGGCATGGGATACATTAGAAACACTCTTCACAAAGAAGAATGATGCTAAGTTGCAGCTGCTAGAAAACGAGTTGATGTCACTAAGACAAGGTGACATGGCAGTAAGTCAGTATTTTACTAAGGTTAAATCAATTTGCAATGAGATTGCAAAATTAGATCCTCAGAATGCAATTTCTGAGACGAGGATGAGGAGAATAATAATTTTTGGATTAAATCCAAAATATAATGGGATTATTACCGCCATTAGAGGTTGGGCCACAAAACCCACCTTGATAGAGTTAGAAAGTATTTTGGCAAATCAAGAAGCTTTAGACAATCAAATGTCTAAAGTATCAATTAATGAGGAAGACAAGGCTCTTTTTAGTAAAAAGGGAGGCCGAAAGGAGGTTCAGGCAGCTGCAAATTCAGATAGCGAAAGTAAAGGCCCACAAAGAAGACAAGGTTGGCAAAAAGGTCAACATAAGAAGGGTCCAGAGCAAAGGGGAGGTACGCAATCCCGATTCAGAGACTACGAAGAACAAAAGAGATATCGGCGCAAGGACGGACTATGTTACAACTGTGGTAAAAAGGGCCACTATGCACGAGATTGCTGGGCCAGGAAAGAAGAAGGCAACGCAGTCACACTTAAGCAAGATGAGAACGAAGAAGAATAGAGGTCAACAATGTCTACCATGTACCCGGGATAAAGAAGAATTTATTATCAGTTTCACAATTGACAGCTTCTGGCAATTATGTGGTATTTGGGCCAAAAGATGTAGGAGTGTATCGAAGGTTCAAGCCTATATGTCCTACAATTATGAAAGGAAGGCGATTAGAGTCTGTCTATGTAATGTCAGCACAAGAGGCATACGTGAACAAGGCAAGGAAGAATGAGACAGCAGATCTATGGCACGCGAGACTTGGACACGTAAGCTATAATCGATTAAAAGCAATGATGAAACAGTCCATGCTAAGAGGCTTACCAAACTTGGAGATGCGAGAGAATGTCGTTTGCGTTGGATGTCAATATGGGAAAGCTCACGAGCTTCCATATGAAGAGTCAAAATATAAGGCTAAGGCACCATTGGAATTGGTGCACTCGGATGTGTTTGGACCGGTGAAACAGCTATCGATCAGCAAGAATAAATATATGATCACAATTATCGATGACTATTCCAGGTACGTGTGGGTAGACTTTATGAAGGAAAAATCTGAAGCACTAAAGAAGTTTATAGAGTTCAAAGAAAAGATTGAAAAAGAGGTTGGAAGTATGATACGGTGCTTGCGTACGGACAATGGGGGAGAATATACATCAAAGGAGTTCAACCAGTACTTACAAAAATGTGGCATAAGGAGGCAGTTGACATGCCCGAACACCCCACAACAAAACGGAATTGCGGAGAGAAAGAATAGGCACCTGGCCGAGACATGTTACACAGTAAAAATGTACCACCAAGATTCTGGGCAGAGTGCATGAAGACCGCTGCTTACGTCATCAACAGATTACCCCAGGCAAGAGCTAGGCTTCGTTTCACCATATGAGAAGTTATGGAACACAAAACCTTCGGTAAGTTACTTCCGAGTGTTTGGATGTGTGTGCTACGCTTTCGTGCAGGACAAGAACGTAGCAAGTTCGAGAAGAAAGCAATACGGTGCATATTTATTGGATATGACAGCCAACGAAAGGGATGGAGGTGTTGCAATCCGACGACCGGAAGGTGCTATGTATCCAGGAATGTGGTGTTTGATGAAGCATCATCGTGGTGGTCTTCACAAGCAATATCGCTACCAGATACAAAGGAAATTGAAGAGCAAGTGCAAAAGCAAAAGGAGGTGCAACACGAAGATAAAGAAATAGTAGATGATGTCGAATCTTTTCCTAGACAAATTAGAGCAAGATCTCCAGAGAAAGAGAAAATCCCTTGGAAGACAGGTATTTACACTAGGTTTACAGAGGACGAGAGACCTAGTCAGATAGAGGAATTAGAGGAGGAGGTTCCTCAACCTCAGCGAAGGAGATTAACAAGGACACGAAAGCCAAATCCAAAATATGCGAATGCAGCATTAGTAGAAGACAATGAAATTAAGGAACCAAACAACTATGAGGAAGCATCTCAACTTAAAGAGTGGAGATATGCGATGGAAGAAGAGATCAAGGCATTGAAACAAAATGAAACATGGGAGTTAGTGCCAAAACCATCCAGTGTACAACCCATTTCATGTAAGTGGGTATACAAGGTGAAGACCCGTCCAGATGGGACGATAGAGAGATACAAGGCTCGACTGGTGGCTCGAGGTTTTTCACAAAAGTATGAACTAGATTATGATGAGACTTTCAGCCCAGTTGCCAAGATAACTACGGTACGTGTATTGTTAGCTATAGCAACAAGAAAATCATGGAACCTCTGGCAAATGGATGTCAAAAATGCATTTTTGCACGGAGAACTAGATTGAGAGATATACATGGAGCAACCAAGGGGATTTGAGAGCACAAGTCATCCAACTTATGTATGCAAATTGAAGAAAGCTTTGTATGGTTTAAAGCAAGCCCCTAGAGCATGGTATGGGAAGATTGTCGAATTCTTGATACAAAATGGATATGTCGTCGCAACAGCAGATTCAAGTTTATTTGTGAAAGAACAAAAGAGTAAGCTGGCCATAATGCTAGTGTATGTGGATAATCTCATTATCACTGGAGATGATGAAAAAGAGGTTCATCAAATAAAGAGTAATTTATCAGTACGCTTCCAGATGAAAGAGCTTGGGGAATTAAAGCATTTTTTAGGACTTGAAGTTGAAAGGACAAAAGACGGAATATTTCTATGTCAACAAAAATATGCCCAAGATTTGTTGAAGAGATATGGTATGCTCGATTGCAAGCCAACCTCGACACCAACAGAAGTTAATGCTAAGCTTTGCTCAGCAGAAGGACAAGATTTGAAGGATGATACAATGTACAGGCAAGTAGTAGGAAGTTTGATCTACTTGACATTGACACGACCTGACATAGCTTATGTGGTAGGAGTAGTAAGTCGATTCATGCAGAACCCAAAGAAGCCACAATTGGAAGCTGCACGACGAATATTAAAGTATGTCAAGAATACCATTGACTATGGAATCTTCTACAAGAAAGGAGCACCATGTGAAGTTACAGGATATTGCGATGCTGACTATGCTGGTGACCATTGTGACACCCTCTACCCCAACACAATTACTTAATAAGCATTAACTAATTTAAAAAGTATATTAGAGTGATATAAAATAATAAATATCATAAGGTAGAAGATGCACATTCGTAATTAACATTTATACCAAACTCAAGAAGTCATAATAAAACAAAGATTATAAATTAATCCCAGTAAAGGTGGCAGTGCCTCCTAGTTAGGAATCAATTTATAATTTTTTGTATCATACAAATATATTTAAATTTCAAAAGAAAGAAAATAAAACATTATTATCCCAGAAAGAAGCCTAGCTAAGCCCGATGTCACATCCTATCAGAGCATGCCCACTTAAGCCTCTAGACTTCATTACCAACATCCTCATGATTAAGATTACCTGCAACATAAATATAAACATATACAAGAATAACAAGAGGAGTGAGAAACTTCTCACTTAGTTGCAGGTATAGAAATAAAAGTTAAATAGCACACACACACGCAATATAATTCACATATATAATCAATCTCACATATATGCTTATGTATAATGATTTTCTTAACTTGACTCACTAATGTATGCATGTGGCGCCATACGGAAGTTTCAGAATTTATCACTGGTGACCCAAAGGTACACCTATCACTGGTGTTCATACACCTCGTTAGCATGTTACATCACTGGTGTCCCGAAGGCACACCTATCACTGGTGATCATACACCTTGTTAGCATCACTGGTATGCGGCCTCAGCGGCACACCTGGAATAATATATGCATATGATGCATGTCATACATTCATAGACTCAACATTTAGCATATTACACATATAAGATTCATATTTCATAATTATGATTTATTTTATTAATCCAACTTTAATAGTCCAATAGTCCAACAGTCCAATAGTCCAACGGTCCAATAGTCCAACGGTCCAATAGTTCAACAGTTCAACGGTCCATTCATGGATCGTAGGTCACAAGTCATGAGTACATATTTCATACAGTCATATCCTCATAGGTCCGCATAGGTCTCATATATACTTCATATACTCAAGTCATAATAAGATCTTCATAAGTTCGCATAGGTATTTTTATTCTAAAACTTATTCTTTTTTTAACATCAATTACATATTTATTAATAATAATATATTAAGATCTTTTAAGTAAAGTAGGAAGCTTAAAAGGTAATATAAGATAATAAGGAGGCTCAGCCTTCCATTTAAATAACAGATTACAAATTTATAAATACTTAGGAGGCTTAGCCTTCCATTCAAATAATAGATTAATAGATTCTAATATGTAAATAAATAGGATATAAAACAAATCACATCAATAATACATATTCAAAGAAATAAATAGCAAGCAAGAGATTGGGAGCCAATCCAACAAACAAACTATTTAACAATTATTCCCACACCCCCAAGCAAGGTTTCCCACTCCCCCCCTTACCTGGATAAGTAGGAGTTGGAACTAGCGCAATAACTCTCTAAAAACTTGGGCAGAATCTCCTCTTCTCTTTCCTTAAAAAAGAATCGGAATTAGGGCAGAATCTCTTCCTCTTTCTCTTTAAACACGGCACTGGAGCAGAACCTCCTTTTCTTTCTCCTTCTCTCTCTTACTTTCTCTCTCTATTTCTCCAGAATTTCCTTCTCTCTAGAATTCTAAATTTTCAAAACCTTAGGCCCCTATTTATAGAAATTTTGAAGTTACTATGCACTATGCACTATTCATTAAAATAATATTATAAGTTACTATGCACTATTCATTAAAATATTAAAATTAATTAAAAAAAATTGAAACTTGCTTCCCTCGTGGTTTCCTTAGCAGCCATTTACTGTTCACATATACGTATACGTGAATAGTAAAATACGTATATGTAAATAGTAAAAATACGTATACATAAATAGTAAAATACGTATACGTAAATAGTAAAATACGTATACGTAAATAGTAAAATACGGGAATAAAATACTTATTCACATATTAAATAACTCTTTTCATTTGAATAAAATTTTGGGATATTACATTTCTCCCCTCCTTTAAGAAATTTCGTCCCCGAAATTTTCCTGAAATAGAAAAGGATAATCTTCACGCATCTTGCTTTCTAACTCCCAAGTAGCACTTTCTTCAAAATGTCCTCCCCAAACTACCTTAACCAAAGGAATTTCCTTTCCTCTTAGTTGTTTCACCCTCGTATCATCAATTCTTAAAGGAACTGTTTCATAGGTAAGATTATCTTTCAACTGAATGTTGTCAGACTCAATGATATGGGAAGGATCATGGACATACTTTCTGAGTTGGGAAACATGAAAGACATTATGAAGATTTGAAAGAGATGGGGGTAAGGCAATTTGATAGGCTACTTCACCAATTCTTTTAAGGATTTGATAAGGACCAATAAAACGTGGAGTAAGTTTACGGGACTTCAGTGCTCTGCCCACTCCTGTCCAAGGAGTAACTTTAAGGAATACATGATCACCTTCATTAAACTCAAGGTCCCTTCTCCTCTTATCACTGTAACTCTTCTGCCTACTCTGAGCTGCTCTCATTCTCTCCTGGATCATCTTAACTTGTTCAGTAGTTTGTTGAACTATCTCAGGTCCTAAGATAGCATTCTCTCCAGGTTCTACCCAACACAAAGGTGTTCTACATCTCCTACCATATAGAGCTTCATAAGGTGCCATCCCAATACTGGAATGGCAGCTATTGTTGTAGGTAAACTCTATCAAAGGTAGGAAACTATCCCAACTACCCCCATGTTCTAAGATGCAAGCTCTCAACAAGTCTTCCAAAGATTGAATAGTTCTTTCGGTTTGGCCATCTGTTTGGGGATGGTAGGCTGAACTCAATCTAAGCTTAGTGCCTAGAGCCTCATGTAAACTGTCCCAAAATCTAGAAGTAAACCTAGGATCTCTGTCAGAAACTATACTAGTAGGAACTCCATGTAATCTCACAATTTCACTTATGTACAACTTGGTTAGTCTCTCCAAAGAGTATCTAATGTTAATGGGAATAAAATGGGCAGACTTAGTCAATCTATCTACAATGACCCATATAGCATCTAAGTTTCTCGCAGCTTTAGGTAACCCCACTACGAAATCCATAGAGATACTATCCCATTTCCACACAGGCACATCCAAAGGTTGCAGGAAACCTGAAGGTTTTTGGTGTTCTACCTTAGCTTTCTGACATACCAGGCAGGCATACACAAATTCCTCCACTTCCTTTTTCATCTTAGGCCACCAGAACATCTTCTTAAGGTCTTGGTACATCTTAGTGGCTCCTGGATGAATACTAAGGCTACTCCTATGTCCTTCTTCAAGTATTGCTTTCTTAAGTTCAGGCACACTAGGAATACACAACCTATCTCTAAACCTCAATACTCCATCTATTCCAATTTTAAATTCACTTTCCACGCCTTGATTTAACTTCTCAACTTGACTCAATAAGAAAGGATCTACCTTCTGACCTTTTCTAATTTCATCTATCAAGTTATTAGTCACCTTCAAGGTTCCCAACCTAATACTCTTAGAGGTTAGTTCACACCCTAAACTCATATCCCTAAATTCCTCAATCATGTGCAATTCCCTCATCATTAAAGAAGAAATTCTCAAGGATTTCCTACTCAAAGCGTCAGCTACCACATTAGCTTTGCCTGGGTGATAGTTCAACTGAAAGTCATAATCCTTAAGAAACTCTAACCATCTTCTCTGTCTCATATTTAATTCTTTTTGGTCAAACAAGTACTTAAGGCTTTTATGATCACTAAACACCTCAAATCTAGATCCAAACAAGTAGTGTCTCCACAACTTAAGCACAAATACTATTGCAGCTAACTCGAGATCATGGGTAGGATAGTTTTGCTCATGGGTTTTAAGTTGTCTAGACGCATAGGCTACTACCCTTCTCTCCTGCATAAGTACTCCACCTAAACCTGATTTGGAAGCATCACAAAATACCTCAAAAGTCTTGCTAGGGTCAGGTAATACTAACACAGGGGCACTAGTTAGTCTTCTCTTAAGTTCTTGAAAACTCTCTTCACACTTAGAGTCCCACACAAAAGGTTGGTTTTTCCTAGTCAATTTGGTCAAAGGTAAAGCTAATTTAGAAAAACCCTCTATAAATCTCCTATAATACCCAGCTAGTCCTAGAAAACTCCTAATCTCAAAAACTGACTTAGGTGCTTTCCATTCAAGAACCGCCTCTACCTTAGAAGGATCTACAGCTATCCCATCCTTGGATATCACATGCCCTAGAAAATTTACACTCTCCAACCAAAATTCACATTTTGCCAATTTAGCATACAACTGTTTCTCCTTAAGGGTTTGAAGAACGATCCTAAGGTGCTCAGCATGCTCCTCCCTATTCTTAGAATACACTAGGATATCATCTATGAAGACCACTACAAATCTATCCAAGTAAGGGTGAAAGATCCTATTCATGTAGTCCATGAAAACACTAGGTGCATTAGTCACACCAAAAGGCATCACTAAATACTCATAGTGCCCATAACGAGTCCTAAAAGCAGTCTTTGGGATATCCTCGGATTTCACTCGGATTTGATGGTAACCTGATCTCAAATCTATCTTACTAAACACATAAGCTCCAACTAGTTGATCCATAAGATCATCTATTCTAGGCAAGGGATACTTATTCTTAATGGTCACCTTATTCAATTGTCTATAATCTACACACAATCTCATACTTCCATCTTTCTTTTTGACCAATAAAACAGGCGCTCCCCAAGGTGAAACACTAGGCCTAATGAATTGTTTCTCTTGTAGTTCCTCTATTTGTTTCTTAAGCTCATCTAACTCTTTAGGAGACATCCTATAGGGTGCTATAGATATGGGTGCGGTACCTGGCACTAAGTCTATACTGAACTCAATCTCTCTCTCGGGTGGTAAACTAGACACATCCTTAGGAAATACTTCAGGAAATTCTCTCACTAAGGGAATCTCATCTAGCTTACTCTCAGTCTCAACTGTTAATGAAGATAAGATCATGTATACCCTTTCATTTTCCTTTAAACAAGTTTTAATGTTAGAAGCACTAAGAAATTCCGTACTCTTACATTCACCAAATGAAATGGATTTATCAAAGCAATTTAAAAGAACATGGTGAGAAGATAGCCAATCCATACCAAGGATTACATCTAATTGACTAAGAGGCAGACAGATTAAGTCAATTAGAAACTGTTTTTCAGAAATTGTCAAAGGGCATTTTAAACACACTAGGGATGTAGTTACAGGACCATTAGTAGGGGTTTCAACAACTAAATCAAAATTTAACAAAGACACAGGCAATTTCAGTTTTTGGACACAAGAGATGGAAATAAAGGAATGAGTTGCACCAGAATCGAATAGTACAACAAAAGGAGTCTCAGCTATGAAACAAGTACCTTGTATCAAATTTTCTGACCGAGCAGCTTCAACACCACTAAGAGCAAATACTCTCCCTATAGTCTTTGGTCGTTCGGTTTGCGATCCTGATCCAATGACACGTGTTCTTGGTGGTTCAGGACATTGAGTACTGATGTGTCCTTTACCATTGCAGTTGAAGCAAGTAACCTCCTTGTCACGACACTCTGATTTAATATGACCGATCCGTCCACACTTTCCACATCTTCCTGAAGAAATAGACACAGACCCTCCAACACTACCAGTAGTGTTCACAGTGGACGATTTAGTTCTATTGGCAGCAGCCATATTTCCCTGAGATCTGGTAGAAGCAGAATAAGGCTTACTCTTACCAGAAGTATTTGAATTCACTGCACGAATAGGACCTCCAACTCCCTTGTAAAAGACAGAACGTGCACGATTATCACGGTCATAGATTCTACTCTTGTTGACAAGCGTTGGGTAGTGATAAATCTCTTGATAATTAATTGCAGTTTTTATCTCAGGACGAAGGCCATTCACAAATTTAATACATTTAGCCCGTTCGCCACCCTCACCATGATAATGGGTACAATAACGGACCAAGGCATCAAATTTTTCAGCATAGTGTGCCACCGTATCATTTCCTTGCTTTAACTCGAGAAATTCAGCTTCCTTCTGGCTTCTCACATCATCCGGGAAATATTTCTCAAGAAAAACTCTTTTGAAGTTTTCCCAATTTAATTGCATTCCTCCATCTATTATCCTTTGAAGTGCTCCTTCCCACCAAAAATGGGCATCAGCAGTAAACATAAAGGTAGCCAACCTCACTTTCTGAGGAAAAGGACAATCCATAGCATTGAAGATCTTTTCGATCTCCATTAGCCAATTTATTGCAACATCTGGGTCATATCCTCCTTTAAAGGTCGGCGGGTTATTCTTCTGAAATTGCTCCAACCAGTTAGGAACAACTTCAGCCATATTGTTGTTGTTCATTGCTTGGGCTAATGCTTGGAGAGCATCAGCAATCGCACGATCATTTCTACCAGCCATAATCTGGATAAGTAGAACTTTTAATAAACACAGACAACTATAACATAATATATTTACAATCAATAAACATAGTAGACACATAACTCACGGCCGATAGAATCGACCTGCTCTGATACCACTAAATGTGACACCCTCTACCCCAACACAATTACTTAATAAGCATTAACTAATTTAAAAAGTATATTAGAGTGATATAAAATAATAAATATCATAAGGTAGAAGATGCACATTCATAATTAACATTTATACCAAACTCAAGAAGTCATAATAAAACAAAGATTATAAATTAATCCCAGTAAAGGTGGCAGTGCCTCCTAGTTAGGAATCAATTTATAATTTTTTGTATCATACAAATATATTTAAATTTCAAAAGAAAGAAAATAAAACATTATTATCCCAGAAAGAAGCCTAGCTAAGCCCGATGTCACATCCTATCAGAGCATGCCCACTTAAGCCTCTAGACTTCATTACCAACATCCTCATGATTAAGATTACCTGCAACATAAATATAAACATATACAAGAATAACAAGAGGAGTGAGAAACTTCTCACTTAGTTGCAGGTATAGAAATAAAAGTTAAATAGCACACACACACGCAATATAATTCACATATATAATCAATCTCACATATATGCTTATGTATAATGATTTTCTTAACTTGACTCACTAATGTATGCATGTGGCGCCATACGGAAGTTTCAGAATTTATCACTGGTGACCCAAAGGTACACCTATCACTGGTGTTCATACACCTCGTTAGCATGTTACATCACTGGTGTCCCGAAGGCACACCTATCACTGGTGATCATACACCTTGTTAGCATCACTGGTATGCGGCCTCAGCGGCACACCTGGAATAATATATGCATATGATGCATGTCATACATTCATAGACTCAACATTTAGCATATTACACATATAAGATTCATATTTCATAATTATGATTTATTTTATTAATCCAACTTTAATAGTCCAATAGTCCAACAGTCCAATAGTCCAACGGTCCAATAGTCCAACGGTCCAATAGTTCAACAGTTCAACGGTCCATTCATGGATCGTAGGTCACAAGTCATGAGTACATATTTCATACAGTCATATCCTCATAGGTCCGCATAGGTCTCATATATACTTCATATACTCAAGTCATAATAAGATCTTCATAAGTTCGCATAGGTATTTTTATTCTAAAACTTATTCTTTTTTTAACATCAATTACATATTTATTAATAATAATATATTAAGATCTTTTAAGTAAAGTAGGAAGCTTAAAAGGTAATATAAGATAATAAGGAGGCTCAGCCTTCCATTTAAATAACAGATTACAAATTTATAAATACTTAGGAGGCTTAGCCTTCCATTCAAATAATAGATTAATAGATTCTAATATGTAAATAAATAGGATATAAAACAAATCACATCAATAATACATATTCAAAGAAATAAATAGCAAGCAAGAGATTGGGAGCCAATCCAACAAACAAACTATTTAACAATTATTCCCACACCCCCAAGCAAGGTTTCCCACTCCCCCCCTTACCTGGATAAGTAGGAGTTGGAACTAGCGCAATAACTCTCTAAAAACTTGGGCAGAATCTCCTCTTCTCTTTCCTTAAAAAGGAATCGGAATTAGGGCAGAATCTCTTCCTCTTTCTCTTTAAACACGGCACTGGAGCAGAACCTCCTTTTCTTTCTCCTTCTCTCTCTTACTTTCTCTCTCTATTTCTCCAGAATTTCCTTCTCTCTAGAATTCTAAATTTTCAAAACCTTAGGCCCCTATTTATAGAAATTTTGAAGTTACTATGCACTATGCACTATTCATTAAAATAATATTATAAGTTACTATGCACTATTCATTAAAATATTAAAATTAATTAAAAAAAATTGAAACTTGCTTCCCTCGTGGTTTCCTTAGCAGCCATTTACTGTTCACATATACGTATACGTGAATAGTAAAATACGTATATGTAAATAGTAAAAATACGTATACATAAATAGTAAAATACGTATACGTAAATAGTAAAATACGTATACGTAAATAGTAAAATACGGGAATAAAATACTTATTCACATATTAAATAACTCTTTTCATTTGAATAAAATTTTGGGATATTACATTTCTCCCCTCCTTTAAGAAATTTCGTCCCCGAAATTTTCCTGAAATAGAAAAGGATAATCTTCACGCATCTTGCTTTCTAACTCCCAAGTAGCACTTTCTTCAAAATGTCCTCCCCAAACTACCTTAACCAAAGGAATTTCCTTTCCTCTTAGTTGTTTCACCCTCGTATCATCAATTCTTAAAGGAACTGTTTCATAGGTAAGATTATCTTTCAACTGAATGTTGTCAGACTCAATGATATGGGAAGGATCATGGACATACTTTCTGAGTTGGGAAACATGAAAGACATTATGAAGATTTGAAAGAGATGGGGGTAAGGCAATTTGATAGGCTACTTCACCAATTCTTTTAAGGATTTGATAAGGACCAATAAAACGTGGAGTAAGTTTACGGGACTTCAGTGCTCTGCCCACTCCTGTCCAAGGAGTAACTTTAAGGAATACATGATCACCTTCATTAAACTCAAGGTCCCTTCTCCTCTTATCACTGTAACTCTTCTGCCTACTCTGAGCTGCTCTCATTCTCTCCTGGATCATCTTAACTTGTTCAGTAGTTTGTTGAACTATCTCAGGTCCTAAGATAGCATTCTCTCCAGGTTCTACCCAACACAAAGGTGTTCTACATCTCCTACCATATAGAGCTTCATAAGGTGCCATCCCAATACTGGAATGGCAGCTATTGTTGTAGGTAAACTCTATCAAAGGTAGGAAACTATCCCAACTACCCCCATGTTCTAAGATGCAAGCTCTCAACAAGTCTTCCAAAGATTGAATAGTTCTTTCGGTTTGGCCATCTGTTTGGGGATGGTAGGCTGAACTCAATCTAAGCTTAGTGCCTAGAGCCTCATGTAAACTGTCCCAAAATCTAGAAGTAAACCTAGGATCTCTGTCAGAAACTATACTAGTAGGAACTCCATGTAATCTCACAATTTCACTTATGTACAACTTGGTTAGTCTCTCCAAAGAGTATCTAATGTTAATGGGAATAAAATGGGCAGACTTAGTCAATCTATCTACAATGACCCATATAGCATCTAAGTTTTTCGCAGCTTTAGGTAACCCCACTACGAAATCCATAGAGATACTATCCCATTTCCACACAGGCACATCCAAAGGTTGCAGGAAACCTGAAGGTTTTTGGTGTTCTACCTTAGCTTTCTGACATACCAGGCAGGCATACACAAATTCCTCCACTTCCTTTTTCATCTTAGGCCACCAGAACATCTTCTTAAGGTCTTGGTACATCTTAGTGGCTCCTGGATGAATACTAAGGCTACTCCTATGTCCTTCTTCAAGTATTGCTTTCTTAAGTTCAGGCACACTAGGAATACACAACCTATCTCTAAACCTCAATACTCCATCTATTCCAATTTTAAATTCACTTTCCACGCCTTGATTTAACTTCTCAACTTGACTCAATAAGAAAGGATCTACCTTCTGACCTTTTCTAATTTCATCTATCAAGTTATTAGTCACCTTCAAGGTTCCCAACCTAATACTCTTAGAGGTTAGTTCACACCCTAAACTCATATCCCTAAATTCCTCAATCATGTGCAATTCCCTCATCATTAAAGAAGAAATTCTCAAGGATTTCCTACTCAAAGCGTCAGCTACCACATTAGCTTTGCCTGGGTGATAGTTCAACTGAAAGTCATAATCCTTAAGAAACTCTAACCATCTTCTCTGTCTCATATTTAATTCTTTTTGGTCAAACAAGTACTTAAGGCTTTTATGATCACTAAACACCTCAAATCTAGATCCAAACAAGTAGTGTCTCCACAACTTAAGCACAAATACTATTGCAGCTAACTCGAGATCATGGGTAGGATAGTTTTGCTCATGGGTTTTAAGTTGTCTAGACGCATAGGCTACTACCCTTCTCTCCTGCATAAGTACTCCACCTAAACCTGATTTGGAAGCATCACAAAATACCTCAAAAGTCTTGCTAGGGTCAGGTAATACTAACACAGGGGCACTAGTTAGTCTTCTCTTAAGTTCTTGAAAACTCTCTTCACACTTAGAGTCCCACACAAAAGGTTGGTTTTTCCTAGTCAATTTGGTCAAAGGTAAAGCTAATTTAGAAAAACCCTCTATAAATCTCCTATAATACCCAGCTAGTCCTAGAAAACTCCTAATCTCAAAAACTGACTTAGGTGCTTTCCATTCAAGAACCGCCTCTACCTTAGAAGGATCTACAGCTATCCCATCCTTGGATATCACATGCCCTAGAAAATTTACACTCTCCAACCAAAATTCACATTTTGCCAATTTAGCATACAACTGTTTCTCCTTAAGGGTTTGAAGAACGATCCTAAGGTGCTCAGCATGCTCCTCCCTATTCTTAGAATACACTAGGATATCATCTATGAAGACCACTACAAATCTATCCAAGTAAGGGTGAAAGATCCTATTCATGTAGTCCATGAAAACACTAGGTGCATTAGTCACACCAAAAGGCATCACTAAATACTCATAGTGCCCATAACGAGTCCTAAAAGCAGTCTTTGGGATATCCTCGGATTTCACTCGGATTTGATGGTAACCTGATCTCAAATCTATCTTACTAAACACATAAGCTCCAACTAGTTGATCCATAAGATCATCTATTCTAGGCAAGGGATACTTATTCTTAATGGTCACCTTATTCAATTGTCTATAATCTACACACAATCTCATACTTCCATCTTTCTTTTTGACCAATAAAACAGGCGCTCCCCAAGGTGAAACACTAGGCCTAATGAATTGTTTCTCTTGTAGTTCCTCTATTTGTTTCTTAAGCTCATCTAACTCTTTAGGAGACATCCTATAGGGTGCTATAGATATGGGTGCGGTACCTGGCACTAAGTCTATACTGAACTCAATCTCTCTCTCGGGTGGTAAACTAGACACATCCTTAGGAAATACTTCAGGAAATTCTCTCACTAAGGGAATCTCATCTAGCTTACTCTCAGTCTCAACTGTTAATGAAGATAAGATCATGTATACCCTTTCATTTTCCTTTAAACAAGTTTTAATGTTAGAAGCACTAAGAAATTCCGTACTCTTACATTCACCAAATGAAATGGATTTATCAAAGCAATTTAAAAGAACATGGTGAGAAGATAGCCAATCCATACCAAGGATTACATCTAATTGACTAAGAGGCAGACAGATTAAGTCAATTAGAAACTGTTTTTCAGAAATTGTCAAAGGGCATTTTAAACACACTAGGGATGTAGTTACAGGACCATTAGTAGGGGTTTCAACAACTAAATCAAAATTTAACAAAGACACAGGCAATTTCAGTTTTTGGACACAAGAGATGGAAATAAAGGAATGAGTTGCACCAGAATCGAATAGTACAACAAAAGGAGTCTCAGCTATGAAACAAGTACCTTGTATCAAATTTTCTGACCGAGCAGCTTCAACACCACTAAGAGCAAATACTCTCCCTATAGTCTTTGGTCGTTCGGTTTGCGATCCTGATCCAATGACACGTGTTCTTGGTGGTTCAGGACATTGAGTACTGATGTGTCCTTTACCATTGCAGTTGAAGCAAGTAACCTCCTTGTCACGACACTCTGATTTAATATGACCGATCCGTCCACACTTTCCACATCTTCCTGAAGAAATAGACACAGACCCTCCAACACTACCAGTAGTGTTCACAGTGGACGATTTAGTTCTATTGGCAGCAGCCATATTTCCCTGAGATCTGGTAGAAGCAGAATAAGGCTTACTCTTACCAGAAGTATTTGAATTCACTGCACGAATAGGACCTCCAACTCCCTTGTAAAAGACAGAACGTGCACGATTATCACGGTCATAGATTCTACTCTTGTTGACAAGCGTTGGGTAGTGATAAATCTCTTGATAATTAATTGCAGTTTTTATCTCAGGACGAAGGCCATTCACAAATTTAATACATTTAGCCCGTTCGCCACCCTCACCATGATAATGGGTACAATAACGGACCAAGGCATCAAATTTTTCAGCATAGTGTGCCACCGTATCATTTCCTTGCTTTAACTCGAGAAATTCAGCTTCCTTCTGGCTTCTCACATCATCCGGGAAATATTTCTCAAGAAAAACTCTTTTGAAGTTTTCCCAATTTAATTGCATTCCTCCATCTATTATCCTTTGAAGTGCTCCTTCCCACCAAAAATGGGCATCAGCAGTAAACATAAAGGTAGCCAACCTCACTTTCTGAGGAAAAGGACAATCCATAGCATTGAAGATCTTTTCGATCTCCATTAGCCAATTTATTGCAACATCTGGGTCATATCCTCCTTTAAAGGTCGGCGGGTTATTCTTCTGAAATTGCTCCAACCAGTTAGGAACAACTTCAGCCATATTGTTGTTGTTCATTGCTTGGGCTAATGCTTGGAGAGCATCAGCAATCGCACGATCATTTCTACCAGCCATAATCTGGATAAGTAGAACTTTTAATAAACACAGACAACTATAACATAATATATTTACAATCAATAAACATAGTAGACACATAACTCACGGCCGATAGAATCGACCTGCTCTGATACCACTAAATGTGACACCCTCTACCCCAACACAATTACTTAATAAGCATTAACTAATTTAAAAAGTATATTAGAGTGATATAAAATAATAAATATCATAAGGTAGAAGATGCACATTCATAATTAACATTTATACCAAACTCAAGAAGTCATAATAAAACAAAGATTATAAATTAATCCCAGTAAAGGTGGCAGTGCCTCCTAGTTAGGAATCAATTTATAATTTTTTGTATCATACAAATATATTTAAATTTCAAAAGAAAGAAAATAAAACATTATTATCCCAGAAAGAAGCCTAGCTAAGCCCGATGTCACATCCTATCAGAGCATGCCCACTTAAGCCTCTAGACTTCATTACCAACATCCTCATGATTAAGATTACCTGCAACATAAATATAAACATATACAAGAATAACAAGAGGAGTGAGAAACTTCTCACTTAGTTGCAGGTATAGAAATAAAAGTTAAATAGCACACACACACGCAATATAATTCACATATATAATCAATCTCACATATATGCTTATGTATAATGATTTTCTTAACTTGACTCACTAATGTATGCATGTGGCGCCATACGGAAGTTTCAGAATTTATCACTGGTGACCCAAAGGTACACCTATCACTGGTGTTCATACACCTCGTTAGCATGTTACATCACTGGTGTCCCGAAGGCACACCTATCACTGGTGATCATACACCTTGTTAGCATCACTGGTATGCGGCCTCAGCGGCACACCTGGAATAATATATGCATATGATGCATGTCATACATTCATAGACTCAACATTTAGCATATTACACATATAAGATTCATATTTCATAATTATGATTTATTTTATTAATCCAACTTTAATAGTCCAATAGTCCAACAGTCCAATAGTCCAACGGTCCAATAGTCCAACGGTCCAATAGTTCAACAGTTCAACGGTCCATTCATGGATCGTAGGTCACAAGTCATGAGTACATATTTCATACAGTCATATCCTCATAGGTCCGCATAGGTCTCATATATACTTCATATACTCAAGTCATAATAAGATCTTCATAAGTTCGCATAGGTATTTTTATTCTAAAACTTATTCTTTTTTTAACATCAATTACATATTTATTAATAATAATATATTAAGATCTTTTAAGTAAAGTAGGAAGCTTAAAAGGTAATATAAGATAATAAGGAGGCTCAGCCTTCCATTTAAATAACAGATTACAAATTTATAAATACTTAGGAGGCTTAGCCTTCCATTCAAATAATAGATTAATAGATTCTAATATGTAAATAAATAGGATATAAAACAAATCACATCAATAATACATATTCAAAGAAATAAATAGCAAGCAAGAGATTGGGAGCCAATCCAACAAACAAACTATTTAACAATTATTCCCACACCCCCAAGCAAGGTTTCCCACTCCCCCCCTTACCTGGATAAGTAGGAGTTGGAACTAGCGCAATAACTCTCTAAAAACTTGGGCAGAATCTCCTCTTCTCTTTCCTTAAAAAGGAATCGGAATTAGGGCAGAATCTCTTCCTCTTTCTCTTTAAACACGGCACTGGAGCAGAACCTCCTTTTCTTTCTCCTTCTCTCTCTTACTTTCTCTCTCTATTTCTCCAGAATTTCCTTCTCTCTAGAATTCTAAATTTTCAAAACCTTAGGCCCCTATTTATAGAAATTTTGAAGTTACTATGCACTATGCACTATTCATTAAAATAATATTATAAGTTACTATGCACTATTCATTAAAATATTAAAATTAATTAAAAAAAATTGAAACTTGCTTCCCTCGTGGTTTCCTTAGCAGCCATTTACTGTTCACATATACGTATATGTGAATAGTAAAATACGTATATGTAAATAGTAAAAATACGTATACATAAATAGTAAAATACGTATACGTAAATAGTAAAATACGTATACGTAAATAGTAAAATACGGGAATAAAATACTTATTCACATATTAAATAACTCTTTTCATTTGAATAAAATTTTGGGATATTACAACCATGACACTCGACGTTCAACGATTGGATACATGTTTACTATGGGATCTGGAGCTATATCTTGGTGCAGTAAGAGACAATCAACGGTATCTCTTTCTAGCACGGAAGCAGAGTATAGAGCATCAGCTATGGCAGCTCAAGAATGTTCGTGGCTTATGCAGCTATTACAAGACTTACGTCAACCGATTGACTATCCAGTTACACTACATTGTGACAATCAGTCGGCAATACGTTTGGCAGAGAATCCAGTGTTTCATGCTAGGACCAAGCATGTGGAGGTACACTATCATTTAGTTCGAGAAAAGGTATTGCAAGGAGACATTGAGATGAAGTATATCAATACCGAAGGCCAAGTTGCAGATATATTCACAAAGGGACTTAGTGCTGCGAAATTTGAAAATTTCAGAAAACAGCTTGGCATGACAAACAGGTCCGCAATAAGAGAAAATAATAATTGAGGGGGAGTGTTAAAATATCAATTATTATTCTAGATTATTCCTTCATCATCACCTACAAATGGAAACAACTAGAAAGCTATAGTAAGCTTTAGAAATATCTAGAGACATTAATTGAAGAAATATCTAGAGCATCTAGCAAGCTTTAGAAATATCTATAGACATTAATTGTGAAGAAATATCTAGAGCTTCTATCAAGCTTCCATTGGGAGACTATATATAGGATGGAGATCATGCTTATGAGTGTAGTGGACAAGAAACACAATAAGTAGTGAGTGAGAGTGAGTGTATTTGTGAGAAGTGAGGAATATATATTGAGTGTGTGTGTGTCACCAAAATAAAATATAGTATTGTGAAGAGTGTGTAAGAAAGTAAGTGTGTTGTATTAGTATAAAATCACTAGAGGTGCTGGGCACCAATATTTTTGTATTTGCTCTTGTATATTATTAAAAATTAGTCTCCTATTTTTCAACAAAGTTGTGCACTTTCTTTGTTGATTATGTGAGTAAGACAAATTCAACGATACTTTTCGAGTTCTTAACTTGATCACATTGCATTTATAAGTAATTTTTTTGAAATGAAATTGTGAATAATGTGACTAACCATGAGAAGGAATTTTTTCTCCATCTTTAAGAATTTTTTCCCATTATTTATGGATTGTTTCTCTTTGTTTTGTAAAGCTTTAAAATTACTTTTTAAAATCCTATATTTAGAATTGTTTAAAATTAATGACTAGAATAACTTTCATTGCAGTAAATTTCGAGACCTTAGGCGGAAAAGACAATCGTTAGAATAACTTTCACACTGTCAAAATTGTTGGGAGAAAAGATGGAAATTGACCACACTTCAATTGCATACATGCGACAGAAGCACTCAATTCAATTGGCTTCTCTGTTGAAGAAAAATAACTACTCAAACCAATTACTTATTAGTTTTTAGAAGTGTATTTAAGATAGTATTTTATAGAAATAAATTTATATAATAATATTTTGTGAGTCTAATTGAATATTTGCTCAAACTTCAAACATTGCCCAAACTTTTAAAAATTAAATTTTCTTCCAAAAATATAATTAAAAAACATGTTAAGATTTGAATACAAATTTAAAAGAAATTTTTTTAAAAAATTATTAATAAAAATTCCTTCTTTTCAGAAAAGAAACTTGTAAAAGCTCATACAATGTTTAAAGTCTGAACACATTGAATTAGACTAAAAAAGAATACTATATAAATTTATTTATATGAAATACTACCTTAAATACACTTCTGCTAAAAACTAACAACTCATTCTTCCAAGTGATATTGGCTTCGAATTTCTTACACAAGTTATTAGGTTTGTCTTTTGTACGTAGAAAGAATGTGATTGCAAGAGGAGACCTTATTAAAAATGGTCAGTTATATTCTCCTACAATGATTAATTATTGATAAATTAATATTTTAAAAAAATTGTCATATAATAATACATATACTATAGTGATACATATGTATTATTAAAAATTATTTTTACTTACATAATAAATATAATATATATTGATATATTGTTAAAAATGTGGATATAAAATACAATGAAACAAAATATATTAAATCACATTCAAAATCAATTTTAAAATTATGTGTATTATATGTCAAATAAATATATACTTATATATATTGTACATATAATAATATCTTTTATATGTTATTATATGTAACATTTTTTATAATGTAGTAGATACTTTATAACTAATACATGATTAAAAAATACTCTTTTCAAAACACATCAAGAAGACTGTTCTAAAATTTTATTAAATACTTTATCAAAACTTTAATTATGAAACAGTTTATAAATCACTTCAATAACTTTAATTATAAAATAATACCACTCCATCCATTTTATTTAAATTGCCGCACAAAAAGCATTTTACGCACATGTCACTTATTTAAAAAAATATAACAAGTAATTGAAGTTATATATATATATATATATATAACGGTTAATAGTAATTGTTTATATTTTCGAAATCGGACCAATTACTAAATTATTTAAAGCACTGATTTAAAGTTCACCGATTAAATTTTGGTTAAATTCTAATCAATTCAATAATAATAATAATTATTATTATTAACACAAAAATAACATTAAATAAATATAATATTATAATATTATAATACTAAAATTTTAAATAAAATGTTATTTGTAAATTTGTTAACATTTAATATGATATAATATTTAAGTTCTAAGTAAAATATAATATAATATTTAAGTCTAAAAGTTAACAAAAGATATCAATATCTATTAATAACAATAACAAGTTTACATTTAGAATCAAGTGTATCAAATTAATAATATAATATAAATTGTAAAAAATAAAAATATTAAAATTAATAATTAATACAAATAATTAAATTATATTTATAAGATAAATATTAAAAATAGGTTATTCAAATTTATAAATTTTTTATTAAATATTTTTTAAATATTTTTTTAGAAAAGTTAATTGAACCAATCCGACTGATTTTGACCAATTCAACCGATTTTTAATTGATTCATTGTCAAAGGGGTCTAACGAACTAATTTGATCAATTTTCAAAAACACGATAACTGTGAGTGATTTTGACTTGTTAACTAGAAGTGTAATAAAAATTACGTAAAAAAAGACCTTGCAAAAATTCATGAAATTGATTTTACTGTAATGACAATTTAATTCCAAAAGCACAGTCACTTACTAAACCAGCCTTGAATTCAACAGTTCATTCAGCTCATTTTTCTCCAAAAGTGGGATTGGTGGCTCTGGTAGTGCATGTCATGGAAACAGGAAGGGCTTCCCATATATCAAATAATTCACTTCGGTAAATTGAATAAAAGAGTTAGACCATCACATTTAATTCAAGCAAAAAGAAAAGGATCATTATTAGAAACTTATATCAAAATTTATACTGTACATTATTTTTCTTGAAATCGTGATAATTGATACGGATCATAATTTACAATTCATTACAATCCAAGACCAAATATGCTTATACTATCGCTTTAAACAATATTCTCGAGTAACATTGACTTTACCCTGGAAAGATAATAGAAAAAGAAAATCAAATATCAATAATATAAGATACAAAAACAGAGTATTTATAAATGACTATAAAGTTTATAATAATCTTTGTACTTTACTGTATCAAATCTTACCTCTAATGGATTAGTATTTCTTGGATGGAATTGTAGTTGAAAAGAGGTTTCTACGTTTTCCATGAACAAGTTCAATGAATGATGTGTAGCTAATCACTTGTTAAAAGCTTGCATTTACTAGATGAAGAATTTCCACTAAACATCATGTTTAGGTTTAATTGTTCAAGATCCTCCTTAAATACGCAACGATACCCGCAATTTTTCACCTCAAAATGCAAATCTTTAGGCTGATTAAATATGGCCATTGTGAATCCCATTTGATGAAGATCACTAATTTCATCTTCATATGGACTTCGACAATCAATGAGTCTTTCCCGAGAAAGAAACAATATGTACAAGTGATCTATTTCACCCGTGATCAGACCAATGTTTAAAGCTGTTGGAACTACCCAAAATGATTTCTGAAAAACCTGATTATTTTGAAAACTATATCCAATAGTTACAGAATCGTCAGGTTGCCATCTATCATTCAAATTAGTAGAATCATCATGATGTGCCACTAGCATAGCACAAAAGGCAACAGCTATCCAATTTGGGTCTTCCATAACATGAGATAGGTCCATGCTTATTGAACTACCCACATTTTGTTCACTGAACCACCTTGGAATTTGAGTTCCAGGAATGATAATCTCAATCTTACCCATGGAAAGAGAGGATTGTAATATAGCCTAATACCAAACAAAATTGTAAATATGTATAATTAGTGTAGACATGGAAAAAAGATAAAGAAAGGAAGGATGGAGTATTTACCTTAAAGATTTGTGTCATCCAACAAAAAACAATACGATGACAATGTTCCATTTCATTCAAATTGTGGCAACTAAAAATATATAATTCCCCAAAAAAATCTCCAGATTTTGTTTCTTTTAATTTTGGAAGTTCGGGCAAATATTTCAACTGTTTGCAGTGCTCCAAGTTTAAACGATAAAGATTGGAAAGTTCCTTGATGGTAGTAGGTAGTCTCACGAATTTGTTTCCCCCCAAATTTAAGATTTGTAAAGAATGTAAGTTCCCAATAGCATCAGGGATGTGAAGTAGCTCGCAGAGGCTCAGATTAAGACAAAGCAAACATGAGAAACGAGGCAAATAAGGCACCAACGAACCAAGTGAATCTTCATGTTTGCGATTGGAAAGGAAATTGAAAGGCAACATTAGAATTTCATATACAGAGGATGTTGATAATTGGATAGCATTTTTGTTTGTGTCAACCTTTTCCAAATGTTCTGTCTCCTTTGGTTTCTTCAACAGTCTAGTATTAAGTAATTTTGAACAGCCTGCGAGATCTAGCACTTCAAGAGAATTGAGCCCAAAAATGATATTCAGATCAATTAAAAGCTTTTTACAATTTCTCAAACTCAAAAAAACAAGTTCTCTTAGAATACCAATGGATGGATCCATCCACACAATTTCTATACATCCGCAAAGATTGAGATACCTAAGACGTGGGACTCCTCTTAAGTCTGGCATCTTAGTAAGATTTTTGGAGTATCTGAGATCTAGCCTTATCAAATTAGGCAGATACTGCAAAAGAGACACAAGTAATAAAAATTACTATATATATATATATATATATTAGTTTTCCTTTGCCTACAAGAAAATATGACAATCTCTACCTTATTTTGGTCAGGAGACAAAATTAATGGCATTTAACCTTTCTTGTGTTTCTTTAATTATATTTAAGAAAATTAAAAAAGAAATTGATTATAATATATCTTTATATCTATTCATTTAAAGACAAAGAAAGTTGAAAAAAAAATAATATGGTACCTTTGTTCCTTCCCATAGCTGTTTGATATTGCTACAAGGCAACAACAATTCTACTATTTTCTCAGGATAAAAACTTGATGGCAAACATCTGGAAGGATATTCATCCCAATATAGATATCTTAATTCATTTGAAAGATAATCGAGACTCCCTGAAAAATTCCCATTTTGAAGTATGACCAACTTAAGATGATTCATTTTTGATAGAGCATTCGCTGGCAATGTTGTTTCTTGAAACTCTGGTGGATGTTGTTCAATAACTATGGCTTCAAGGTTTTTGGCTACCTAAAGCATTGTAAAAAGAAACAAAAAAATGTGAGATTTTTTTATAATAATTCAAACAACATAACATGTTGCATTCTAAAACCATTTTACCTTGTTTTTTATCATGATGTTATGAAGATCCTTGCCATCCCAAAGTCTGGTCCACTTTATTGGTTCTTTTGGTGATTTTTCTCGAACGATAGTCCTACCCAACTCTTTTAGCAAGTCATGCATTTGAATTATTCTATTCTTACAGCTAATGAGTGATTTTTCAATGAGAACTTTCATACCAATGTCAGGATAAAATCCACGATAGTCTAGAAGTTTCTTCACATCTTCCATCCAATACCAAGGAGAGAGTTTTCCTTTTCTGTTTTCACTAGAAAAGAAACAAGCAATATCTAGAAATATTTCTTTTTCCATTTCCTTCAATCCATCAAAACTTATTCGCAACACATCCATGATATCACTATTTGGATTTTCTTTTAGTCTAGCCAATGCACTTCTCCACTCATAAATGTCTCGATCAAACAAATCTGAGCCTAAGACTTTAATTGCTAAAGGAAGGCCACCAGCATATTTTAGTGCATCATATGTTAACTGTTCATAATCATTCAAAATATCATCGGATTTGAAAGCTTTTCTGCAAAATAATTGAAGAGCTTTATTTGTATTTAGTAATTGAACATTGTGAACTTTATCCACTCCATAATTTCTCAAGATATGACTATTTCTAGAGATTATGAGGATCCTACTCCCTGCACCTAGATATTTAGGATGCAAAGCCAATTTCTCTAATTGTTCAACTTGATCAACATTATCAAGAAAAATAAGTGACTTTAAGTGACATAACCTAGTTCTCACCAACATGGTTCCTTGGAAAATATTGTTTATCTCTATATTTCCTTGGTTTAGAACTTGACAAAGAAGTTTTTTTTGCACACCCGTCGGTCCAAAATTCTCATAAATCTTGTTTATATCATCTATGAAACAACAAGCATCAAATTGGGGAGAAATTTTATTAAGCAAAGCAGTTGCGAGTGTTGTCTTTCCTATACCACCCATCCCACAAATTCCTATAACTCGAGCAACTTCATCTACATCAAGATCTAGAAGTTCTTCCAATTGTTTCACACGAAAATCCATATCAACTAAATCATCTTCAAAACTCAAAATTTGATTATGACCCAATAAATTTATTACCTCCTCAACAATTTTTTCAATTTCTTCATGTTGTGGCCTGAAAACAAAAGTAGAGCAAAAACACCAAAGTTTTTCTAAGGGCTAAGACTTTCAAAAATAAAATTGTATATATAATACAAAAGTATGGCCAAATACTTACTTATTTTGTACATCCCACCCACAACGATTTGTAATTGTTTTTAGAGCTTCCCTCCATATTTGTACCATTTCCAAGTCATCTTTAAACCTTTCTTCATGTTTAGCAAAAGCTTCTCCGAACTTTCCACTTTGTTTTCGAACTTCGGAAGGAGTGACATCATAGAAAACAGGGAGAACACTTCGAGCGGTTTCTTGAACCCAATCAACGATCTTTTGGAGCTCTTTCATGCACCATGTGGATGATGCATAGTCCTTTGAGAAGACAACAATGAAAACACGTGATCCTTCGATTGCCTGTAAGAGCTCAGGTTCCAAGAGTTCCCCTTTCTTGATTTTTTGGTCATCTTTGAAGGCAACAATACCTTTCCTCTCAAGAGCTGCAAAAAGGTGACCAGTGAAATTATTTCGGGTATCCGTTCCTCTAAAGCTCACAAACACATCAAAATTCTTTGTTTGTGATGAAGAACTTCTTTGGTTTCTAATGCAAGCCATTGGAGAAGGTGAAAACTGAAAACTGAAAACTCACTTGCTGAAAATAATGTGGAATGTTATTAATAGTACTGTCAATGTGTGTTTTCATTTGTCAAGAATCATATTCCTGATTATGTATACAAAAAATATTTTCTTAAGAAATGAAAAATTCATTTTAATCATTTCTAGTTTTCTACGTCTTATAAAGAATTACTTCCAATTACATATCAAGTCATATTCTTAGTGGACAAGAAAAGGCATTAAATTAGTTTAGTATTATTATATTCGATTGAGAGGGTAAATATAAGTGAGAAAATAGTTGAGAAATTATTGAATAAAAATAAATGTAAAATAGAATGAAATTAAATATATATTTTATTTAAGAAAATTATAAAAGAAATAAAAATAATCATTTTTAATAATTTTTATTATCACACAATAAACACATCATAATCAATTATATTATTTTAATCAATTTTACTCTTTGTGGTAATTTTAAAACCCTTATATTCTCTTAAAAAAAAAAGAAATAAATTGTAATGCTTTAGGAATTGCTGGAAAAAAAAAACCATAAAATAGTTTTTTTTTCTATAAACATAGTCTATTTAATGTAACGACCAGACATGTTTCTATACTTATTATGATTCAACTACAACGTAGTCGAAAATATAAACATACTCTAGCCTAGCATTAACATAAAACAAGTTTCTAAATATTCATACAACAATATATATATAAGGAAATAGACAACTGAAAGCATAAGACCCCCTTCTAAGATTATAACTAAATCTTGCACATACAGACGCACACACAAATATTAGACTACAAAACATGCAAATCTCAGGTTGTTGGTTAAGCAACAACTATACATGTTGTGTCAGAATAACCACCACCAAAAACACTGCCATCTCCAACATGGCACCTCAACTTGTTTGCTATCTAACCTAATTTTTCCCTGCTCCAATAATAAAATGATCATGCAGTTTCAATAATAAGAAAAGGCAAGAGTAGGCTCGTAATCATTAAATTAACTTAATATAGAAGCAATAAACTAGCTATAGAAATAATTTCATCAACAAAACACAACAACAATCTAAGGCATAGTTTAGCAACACAAATCAAACATATCAACAAAACTTAACAACTTTTCAACTTACAACATAATTGTATAGTTCATCATAATATCACCTTAGTATATGGACAAGACAACATATGTGTCGTCACACATTTTAATTAAAAAATATCTTACAACATGTATACATATATATATATATATATATATATATATATACATATACATATATATATATATATATATATATATATATATATATATATTATGCACCTTTCTAGTAATTAATTAAGGATTTTACCCATCGACTTGATACCTTACTGAAATTGGTTACTTTTAAAATAATATGGCTTAACCTGACTCTCATACGATATCAACTAAAAACTTATAAGAGACTCAACTTTTCACTTCAAGAGACAATAATACTCAAAAAGGACTTTTCAACAATTTGGCTCTCAGAGCACCATAACACATATACACATACTAAAATATTTCAATTTTTAAAACAACACTTTTCCTCCAGTCTTATGTTCACCACATAGTTCAATAACATGCATCATGCATATCCCCTACAACTCAACATAACAACATCCTTCTGGATATCACATACAACTCAACACAACATGTTTTCAACATTAAAGCAACTTAATTATGTTGTAATTTCCTATAAATTATTGTGAGTTACAATCAATTATGAGTTTTGTTTTGTCAAAATAGATTAATATTATGAATCATCTAATGATACCTAAGTCCACTAATAATGTGATCAAATATAACGGACTTTGAGCACCTAATTTCAATTTGTCTAGAAAATAGTGTAAGCCCAACCTCAAGACCTATAATATGGGAGGTTCTTAGGTTAATTAAATAGTGTGTCTAGATCCTTTTCGTTGTCACAATAAAAAATAATTGCTCTAGAATATTAGAGGTGCAATCAGGTAAAGGAAGACTTACCTTTTTAGTTGTAAGAAATTTAACAAGGCATAAAGAATTCTTAAAGATATACCCAATCACGTCTTCAATAGGTAAGTGTATAATTTAAAACCAGTGTTCTAAATTCATATAAAGTGTGATTGATTTGATCTTTTTTTTTTTTATTTTTAATTTTTATAAATTATTCATATATAATAACTCATTATCATCATATACATTCAAGACACTCACATTCGACATGATTAAGAATGTGCTTGACATCAAATAAGGTGAACAATCTCTAAAACACTTACACCCATCGCCATTAATCTCGTGCTTGGAATAAATGAGGCAAAGAGCTTTTGACTCATTTATGTTCGATTTCACTTATTTCACACTCGGCAAAAATGAGATAGAGAGCCTCTGGCTCACTTACGCCCGACGCCACTTATTCCACACCTAACGAAAATAAGGCAAAAGGCCTCTAGCTTACTTACGCCTGACTCTAGTTATCTCACACCCAACGAAAATAAGGCAGACAACCTCTAACTCACTCACGCCCAATGCCACTTATCCCATGTTCAGTCAAAATGAGGCAGAAAGCCTCTAGCTCACTCACACTCAACGTCATGATGTTATGCTCAACCACGAGATCTCAACACTTTGTAGAATCACGATTTGGATTCCCCTAAACCTTCACTCACCCATTATTCACTAGAAAACCCAAATTCAACACACATACATGATAATCAACTCAGATTCATCAATTTAGACAACATGTAACCACTCAAGTAAGATCATCAATTCTACTCTTTAAGTGAGAAAAACCCCAAACAAAAATTTTCAAGATTCAAATTCTCAATTTCTAGAATCAAAGCCACCAACAGGTGAATAAATACAATAATCAACGCATGCAACATATATAGTAAAAGTTAATCTACAAATTTCCCTTACCTTTATTCTCCCATAAATGAGGAAAAAGAACGAGAATGGTGAAGAACGAGACCCCTCGAGCTCCTATCGTACGACAATCCCTATCTATGATTCTCAACACCTTAAGCTTCGAATCTCAACTCAGCAACTCAATCTAAGCTCTAGGGAAGGATTTGAGCACTCCCATGAAGTCAAAAAGAAGAAGGATCTTCTTTGGCTCTAGAGTCTATTTCTCTAAACTTCTCTTTAAAATTGTTTAAGATATGAATTTATGAAACTCAAATCTTAAGAAAATCTTATATATTTTTCCCCTAAATTTGACCATCTTTAACCTTAACTCAAAACAACCCTCTAACAACTAAATTAATAAAAATTTCTTAATCCTTAAAATTTTAAAAACATTAAAATAACAAATGAACAAATATTTATTTAATTAATAAAATTAAATAAACAATCAATCATAATACAATGTTACATTTAGTATTCTAAAATCATAAAATACTCTCTCTTTTTTTTTGTAGAAAGTGATTTTTTTAAATAAAAATTATTTTAATAAAGACAAAAATCAAATATAAAATTATTACGCAAATCTCATATCTCAAAATCACAAATACTTTGATTTTAAACCCTAAACCAATTTGTGTTTGAAATTTAATATTAGTATTTATTAGTGTGAAAATGTCAGGCTTGAATCGATAGATCAGTGGTTGGACCATATTTTTCTATTTTGGATTCTTTTTCCGTAAAGATTCGGTCGGTGTAAAGTAGAATAAATTACACTTGCCACGTTTCAAAAAAGTGATAACTTAGCATTGATTTTTTTTCTTAATAATTATAAAATTGATATGAAATATTTATTCGTTGATAATGGTGATTATTTATTTATCTTTTTTTATCGTGAAGGTGAATATTTTCTATTCCGACACAATCTATTATATATCTAAAATTAAAATTAAAATTTTAAATATTTTGATTAAAAAATATAAATTATTATCACTCTGTCAATTAATATTAATTCTAAGCATTGATATTGCATAAAAAAAAGACACGAATAATATGTGTGAACTTTGCTTTAAAGTATAATAAAAGAAGAAAAAGTAAAAAAGGATGTGAAGGAAACTCAAGTGCAAAATAAAGCAAAAGCACCATAATACACCACTTATAATGTACGATATTTATTTAAGTTTGAGATACAATTAAAAGCACATGATTTCATGCCACAAAAATAAATTAGATAATTTTGAACCGTCAAATGTATATAACAAAAATAAATTATATAATTTTGAAGCATCAAATATATATAGTCCAAATAAATGTTTATATGACATGCATTTTGAAATTTTCGATTTACAAAAATACTAGTAACACTTTATTTGTCTATCTAATAATTTCTCTATGTGAAGTTTTTTTTTAATTTTAATATTTTTGTTTAATCTTTTTGTGAGGTTTAATTAGGAATGATATGCTCCACCACAGTCTAACAATTCCTCCTAACAACCGTGGGGACATAGCATGTCAAATATGAGCCCCTAATCATTAGTCAAGCACCAGAGTACGCATATATCACAAAGGAAAAAGATCGCAGTTTATTGAAACCTTCAAGCAATTTCTTCAAAAAAAAAAAAAAAAGTGAGAAAAGCAGATACCACAATTGCACTTGCTGGGATTGAATATGAAGAACAGAAATATCGAGTCAGCATCCATTCAAAAAAGCATACAAGTGAGTGAAAGTGAAGAGAGTAGGGTTAACTCATTTTCTCACTTTCCTAAAGTTTCAAAAGCTAACCAACCTCTTCATTTCCTTATTCTAATTTCACATCACATCAACTTGTTGTTGAGGTTAGTGGCAGGGATGATCCAGGAAGATTTTTTTACTTTCGTATTTCATAATTGCTTACTTATTTAACTTGTAACAAATGTTAGGAACAATGGCAATAAAGGAGAGAAGAGAGAAATAAACAATACTAAGAAGTATTTGTTTTGGTGCATTTGTAAACCTTACATAAGCTTCCTTATATAACAAAAGTGAGGCACACCATCTCACAATGCTAAGCAATGTGGGACTAACATAGTGAGGAACACCATCTCACAATACTAAGCAATGTGGGACTAAGAAAAAACACACTACAAAACTTAATCAAACTACACAAAAATAACAATTCTCCCACTTGGAGTTTGATTACCACATAGTGTAATTGCCTTCATCATCAGTTATTCTTGAAGGCTAATTGAGGTACTGCAAAGCCTCAATTTTTCTGTTGTGACAACCTTTGTCAACATATCCGCTGGGTTCTTACTTCCTAGTATCTTCCTCAACGTTAGTACTTCATCCTCAAGCAGAGATCTGATAAAGTGATAACGGAGATCAATATGCTTCGTTCTGGAGTGAAATGTTGAATTCTTAGCCAGATGTATTGCACTTTGACTGTCACTATGCAAAACACTCCTTTCCTGGATGAATCCCAACTCTGTCAACAATCCTTGAAGCCATATCAATTCTTTGCTAGCTTCTGTTACTGCTACATATTCAGCCTCTGTAGTGGATAGAGCAACGATCTTTTGTATTTGTGACATCCAACTAACAGCTGTAGTTCCAACCGTAAATATGTAGCCAGTGGTACTTCTTCAGTTGGAATCAATTTCGATGAAGAAGTACGAGCTTTAATACTTCTTTCTTCCCTACCAGAAAGTTGGAATGCTACTGTCACAGCTGTGAGTAGCTCCTCAGGAAGTAACAAGTTAAAGTTTGATGATGTTCGTGACTTGGTCCTCAGTGAAGAAGTCCGCCGAAGAGAGACGGGTGAATCCACAACCTCTTCAGTATTGCATACAGAGTCAAGAGGTAGAAGTTCAACCAGAGGAACCGGACGTGGCAAATCAAAGGAGAGATCCAAATCCAGAAATCATCAAAGCTCTAACAAATCAAAAACTATCGAATGTTGGAATTGTGGGAAGACTGGTCACTACAAAAATCAATGTAGGAGTGCCTCGAAGAAACAGGAGGTGAAAGATGAAGCAAACGTTGCTACGACCTCAGGAGGAGGTGATGCACTGATATGTTCTTTGGAAAACAAGGAGGAGTCTTGGGTGATAGACTCTGGAGCATCTTTCCATGCAACCTCACAGAAAGAACTCTTCGAGAATTATGTCTCTGGAAATCTCGGTAAAGTTTACCTTGGAAATGAACAATCCTGCGAGATCGTGGGAAAAGGTGTAGTGAAGATCAAGTTGAATGGATCTGTTTGGGAATTGAAGAATGTTAGACACATTCCCGACCTAACGAAAAACTTAATCTCAGTAGGTCAGTTGGCCAGTGACGGCTACACAACAATCTTCCAAGGAGAACAATGGAAGATTTCAAAGGGCGCAATGACAATAGCTCGTGGCAAGAAGAGTGGTACTCTTTACAAGACAACAGAAGCATGTCATCTGATCACAGTTGCTGCAAATGACAATCCCAATCTATGGCACCAGAGACTTGGCCATATGAGTGAGAAAGGGATGAAGATCATGCACTCGAAGGGAAAATTACCAGGTCTTCAGTCAATGGAAATTGAAATGTGTGAAGACTGTATATTTGGAAAGCAGAAGAGAGTTAGCTTTCAAAAGGGTGGAAGAACCCCAAAGAAGGAGAGGCTCGAGCTTGTTCACTCAGATGTGTGGGGTCCAACGACTGTTTCATCCATCAGTGGGAAGCAATACTTTGTGACGTTTATTGATGATCACTCCAGGAAGGTATGGGTATACTTCCTGAAACACAAGTCTGAAGTATTTGAAGCTTTCAAGATGTGGAAAGCTATGGTAGAAAATGAGACAGGGTTGAAGATCAAAAAGCTCAGAACTGACAATGGAGGTGAATATGAAGACACCAGATTCAAAAGGTTTTGCTATGAGCACGGGATCAGAATGGAGAGAACTGTGCCAGGAACGCCTCAACAAAATGGTGTAGCTGAGCGTATGAACCGAACGTTGACTGAAAGAGCCAGAAGCATGCGTATGCAATCAGGCCTACCGAAGCAATTCTGGGCTGAAACAGTAAATACAGCAGCTTACTTGATCAACCGAGGTCCATCGGTACCATTGGAGCATAAAATACCAGAAGAGGTATGGAGCGGAAAAGAAGTAAAACTCTCACATCTTAGAGTTTTCGGTTGTGTAGCATATGTGCACATCAGTGATCAAGGCAGAAATAAGCTTGATCCCAAATCGAAGAAGTGCACTTTCATCGGTTATGGTGAAGATGAGTTTGGCTACCGTCTTTGGGATGATGAAAACAAAAAGATGATCCGTAGTAGAGACGTGATCTTCAACGAAGGAGTTATGTACAAAGACAAACAAAACACAAGTGCCAGCAACTCAAAACCGATTGAGCCTACTTATGTAGAGGTAGACGATGCTCTTGAAAGTCCTCCAGTTGAGAGTTCTCAGTCAGTGGAATCAATTGAACCAGACAGAGGGCAACAATGTGTTCCAGAACCTGAATTAAGAAGGTCTTCTCGAGTTCCTGTGCCTAACAGGAGATACATGAACTACATGTTGTTAACAGATGGAGGAGAACCTGAAGACTATTCAGAAGCATGTCAAACCAGAGATGCGAGCAAGTGGGAGCTTGCAATGAAAGAAGAAATGAAGTCTTTGATCTCAAACCAAACATGGGAACTAGCAAAGTTACCTATGGGGAAGAAGGCACTTCACAACAAATGGGTGTATCGAGTAAAAGAGGAGCATGATGGCTCCAAAAGATACAAAGCTCGATTAGTCGTCAAAGGATTCCAGCAAAAGGAAGGAGTTGACTACACAGAGATTTTTTCTCCAGTTGTGAAGCTCAATACAATCAGAACAGTGTTGAGTATTGTTGCTAGTGAAGAGCTCTATCTAGAGCAGTTGGATGTGAAGACCGCATTTCTTCATGGAGATCTAGATGAGGAGATATACATGCACCAACCAGAAGGATTCTCAGAAAAAGGAAAAGAGAATATGGTGTGCAGGTTGAAGAAGAGCTTGTATGGTCTGAAACAAGCTCCAAGACAGTGGTATAGGAAGTTTGAGAGCTTCATGCACAAGGAAGGTTTTAAGAAGTGCAATGCTGACCATTGTTGTTTCTTCAAGAGGTATAACTCCAGTTATATCATTTTGCTACTTTATGTCGATGATATGTTAGTAGCAGGTTCAAATATGATTGAGATCAGAAATTTGAAGAAGCAGTTGTCAAAAGAATTTGACATGAAAGATCTAGGACCAGCAAAGAAGATCCTCGGAATGCAAATTACGAGAGATAAGCAAAAGGGAACTTTGCAGTTATCTCAAGCGGAGTACATAAACCGTGTTCTACAAAGATTCAACATGAGCAATGCTAAACCAGTTAGCACACCTTTGGCTAGTCATTTTCGCCTATCAACAGACCAATCTCCTAAGACAGAGGAAGAAAAGGAATTAATGGCTAAAACTCCGTATGCTTCAGCCATTGGAAGTCTGATGTACGCGATGGTATGCACAAGGCCAGACATTGGCTATGCAGTGGGAGTTGTAAGCAGGTTTATGTCAAATCCAGGTAAAGCTCACTGGGAAGCTGTGAAATGGATTTTGAGATATTTACGAGCCACTAAGGAGAAGTGTTTGTGCTTTAGTAAAGGTGAACTAAAAGTACAAGGCTACGTGGATGCAGACTTTGCTGGAGAAATTGATCACCGAAGAAGTACCACTGGCTACATATTTACGGTTGGAACTACAGCTGTTAGTTGGATGTCACAAATACAAAAGATCGTTGCTCTATCCACTACAGAGGCTGAATATGTAGCAGTAACAGAAGCTAGCAAAGAATTGAGTCCCACGACATAGAAATCATGACAGTTGCAGAATTGCAAGGTAGCATTGAAAGCCATGTGAGCAGAATCTTGGAGAAAACTGAGAAAATAAATGAAGAAGCATTGAAAAGCCAGGTGAATTTTACCAACATAGCAGAACCCAGTCGAAATGAAGACAGTAGAGGTCGTGAAGGAGGAAATATAAATTTCAAAGGAAGAGGTCGTGGTAGTTTCAGAGGAAGAGGTCGTTGTAATTTTAATCAACAATGGAGAGACAACAATTTCAGGCCACCTAATCAAGGAAGAGGTGGATACAATGTTAGATCTACCAACCGTGGAAGAGGAAGAGGCAGTTTCACCAACCAGGAGAGGACAAATTTCAATTGCTATCACTGTGGAAAGTTCGGGCACAGAGCTGCAGATTGTAGATTCAAACAACAAGCAAATATAGCAGAAAATCAATATGAGCAAACTGGTGAGATTTATGATAATCCACAAACCTTACTTCTAGCAACAAATAATTTTTCAGGCAATGAAGCTATTTGGTACCTAGATACTGGCTGCAGCAACCACATGTGTGGGAAAATAGCAATTTGATATCAGAAACTCATGATGCTCACAAGTAAAATAAATATTGTTCTACTCAAATTGAAAGAAGAAGGAAGAATTGTTTTGATTCTGTTGCACACTTCCTACGAATACATTAGGCCTTTTATAGGCCAAGGTTCACAATAAAATATTAAACAAAAAACAAGACAACGTTTAGTGGTCATTCAACGTGCAACCTTAGTGCTAATAAAATAATGAGCATTATTCTTAGTGCACTGATCATTATACTTAGTGCAATGAGCATTATACTTAGTGCCTTCTCCACCAATAATAATTGGTTTATTTTACTTGGTTTATTTTCCACATTGCCTCCCTTAAACCAAGTTTATCAGATTTTTGTCATTCCAAGCATTTTCTTTAACTTATAGAATAATTCAGCTTTTAATGGCTTTGTAAAAATATCCGCAATTTGTTCTTCAGTGTGACAGTAGTTTATCAACACTTCTTTCTCAGTTACCAGTTCTCGGATTTTATGAAACCGAATATCTATGTGCTTAGACCGTTCATGAAATACAGGATTTTTGCATATTGCAATTGCTGACTTGTTATCACAAAATATCACTGTGGGATTATCTTGCTTCTGATGCATTACTTCAAGCATTCTTCTCAGCCACACAGCTTGGGTTGCACAACTTGCTGCTGCTATATATTCTGCTTCGGCAGTTGAGAGCGCCACCACTTGTTGCTTCTTTGATGACCATGATATTGTACCACTTCCAAGATTGAATGCATATCCTGACGTGCTTTTCCTTGTTTCTATATCTCCTGCCCAATCACTATCTGTATATCCAACAAGATTCACATCAAAGTCTTTATCATAGAAAATTCCTTCTGTCAGAGTACCTTTGATGTATCTGAGAATTCTTTTAGCTGCCTGCCAATGAGAATCTCGAGGTTTTTCCATGAATCTGCTGAGTAGTCCAACTCCATAGACAATATCTGGCCTGGTTGCAGTTAAATATCTGAGGCTTCCAATCAAACTTTTATAGAGAGTTGGATTGATTTTCTTCCCTTCAATGTTACTTGTCAGCTTCAACTTTTCTTCAACAGGTGTTGAAATCGGCTTTGAATTCTCCATCTTGAATTTCTTTAAAATATCACCTGCGAATTTCTTTTGAGAAATGAAAATTCCATCATCTCGCTGATCAACCTCGATGCCTAAAAAATAGGACATTAGGCCCAGATCCGTCATTTCAAAACTTTTAACCATAGCCTCCCTGAATTCTGCAAACATTTTTGGATTATTGCCAGTAAAAATTAGATCATCAACATAGAGGCACACAATAAGAATATTGTCAGGATCAACTGATTTGATATACAAAGTGTGTTCAAATGGACATCTCTGAAAACCATTATCCACAAAGTAAGAATCAATCTTCTTATACCACGCTCTGGGTGCTTGCTTTAAACCATACAATGCCTTCTTCAATCTGTAGACTTTATCTTCTTTTCCTTTAATTTTATATCCTGCAGGCTGCTCAACATATACTTCTTCTTCCAAAGTTCCATTCAGAAAAGCAGATTTAACATCCATTTGATGAATTTTCCAATTATTTTGAGCTGATATAGAGATAAGCATACGAATTGTATCTAATCTCGCTATAGGAGCGAATACCTCAAAATAATCAATACCTGGCTTTTGTTTGTACCCTTTTGCTACCAACCTTGCTTTAAAACGATCAATTTCTCCATTGGACTTGTACTTAGTTTTATACACCCACTTTACTCCAATTTGCCTTTTGTTTGCTGGTAAGTCTGTCAGCTCCCATGTTTGATTCTTTTCAATGGCATGAATTTCTTCATCCATTGCTTTTCTCCAATATTGATTATTTGAAGCTTCTTCAAAAGTTACTGGTTCACAATCTGCAAATAAGGCAAAATTGATAATTTCTTCATCAGATGGGTCATTATCATTACCCACAACATAATCCTCCAATCTGGCTGGTAATCTCCTTTGTCTTTGTGGTCTGCTTGATGTTTCTAGCTCATCAGGTGTTGTATCTACATGTCCATTCTCCTCTTCATAGTTTTCTGAATTTACAGCAGGTACCTTTTGGGCTTTGAAAGACCAATCCCACATTCTTTCTTCATCAAAGGTCACATCTCTGCTGATAATTACCTTCTTTGTCACTGGATTGTAAAGCTTATACGCCTTTGAGTTGGTGCTATAACCAATGAAGATGCACTTCTCTCCTTTGTCATCAAGCTTCTTTCTGAGTTGATCTGGTACATGAGCATATGCTATACACCCAAAAAATTCTGAGATGCCGAATTGAGGGCTTCCTTCCACTCCAAGCTTCTTCTGGTGTTTTATCACAAACACTCTTTGTTGGACACCTGTTCAAAATATACACAGCAGTAGAAACTGCTTCTGCCCAGAATTCTCTAGGCATTTGTTTTGCCTTTAGCATGCATCTCACCATATCCATGATTGTTCTGTTCTTCCTTTCTGCTACTCCATTTTGTTGAGGAGTGTATCTAGTTGTCATTTGATGTTGAATTCCATGATGGTCAATGAAATCTGCACAGGCAAGGTATTCTTGACCTCTATCTGTCCTCAATGCTTTAATCTTGCAGCTACTTTGTTTCTCCACTAATGCCTTAAATGACTTAAAGGCATCACAAGCTTCTGATTTCTGTTTCAAAAAATACACCCAAGATTTTCTGCTAAAGTCATCAATAAAAGTAATGAAATACCTGCTACCGCCATGTGATGGTATCTCAACCATGCATAAATCTGAATGCACAATCTCTAATGGCTTTCTTGCTCTCCAGGACTTTCCAGTTGGAAAGGATTCTCTGTGTTTCTTTCCAATTTCACAAGTCTCACATATACCTTTAGGAATGTTTATAACAGGCAAACCAGATACATACTCTTTTCTAGATAAAAAATTTAATCCAGAAAAGTGATAATGTCCAAAGCGCATATGCCACAGCCAATCATCATTTTGTATAATGGAGCTCAAGCAAGGAATTTTATCGTATTGAACATTCAAAGGAAATAGTCGATTAGGAGACATTTTTACCTTGGCTATCAATCTCCTATTTTTGTCAATCAACATACAGTAGCCATCATGAATCTGTATGTTGTAACCTTTTTCTGATAATTGTCCCAAGCTCAACAGGTTATGGTGAAGACCAGGAGCATAGAAAACATCAGAGATGAAATTTTGAGTACCGTCCTTCAATCTAATTGCAACTTGACCTTTTCCCAAAATCGGAATATTTGAGTTATTTCCAAATTTTACAGTAGATTTTACTGTTTCATCTAGTGAGGAAAATAACTCCTTTTTCCCACACATGTGGTTGCTGCAGCCAGTATCTAGGTACCAAATAGCTTCATTGCCTGAAAAATTATTTGTTGCTAGAAGTAAGGTTTGTGGATTATCAGAAATCTCACCAGTTTGCTCATATTGATTTTCTGCTATATTTGCTTGTTGTTTGAATCTACAATCTGCAGCTCTGTGCCCGAACTTTCCACAGTGATAGCAATTGAAATTTGTCCTCTCCTGGTTGGTGAAACTGCCTCTTCCTCTTCCATGGTTGGTAGATCTAACATTGTATCCACCTCTTCCTTGATTAGGTGGCCTGAAATTGTTGTCTCTCCATTGTTGATTAAAATTACAACGACCTCTTCCTCTGAAACTACCACGACCTCTTCCTTTGAAATTTATATTTCCTCCTTCACGACCTCTACTGTCTTCATTTCGACTGGGTTCTGCTATGTTGGTAAAATTCACCTGGCTTTTCAATGCTTCTTCATTTATTTTCTCAGTTTTCTCCAAGATTCTGCTCACATGGCTTTCAATGCTACCTTGCAATTCTGCAACTGTCATGATTTCTATGTCGTGGGACTCAATTATTGTAGTCACCACATGATCAAACTTCATCGGCATGGTGCGTAGAATTTTCTCCACCACCTTGCTTTCAGGAATATCTTCTCCATACACCCTCATTTTGTTGACGAGATCTGTAACTCGTGAAAAATATTGTTCCACGGATTCAGAATTCGTCATTTCATATCTTTCATATTCCCTTCGTAAAGATTGCAACTTGGATTTTTGAGCTTTCTCAACACCTTTGTATGATAGCTTCAAAATGTCCCACGCTTCTTTGGCTGTTTTGGCATTTGCTATTTTGCCAAAAATTGAATAATCTACACCTTGATGAATTTGTGATAGCGCCAACTGGTCCTTCCTTTGAGTTGCATCATCAGCTCCTTGTTGTAAGCCTGGTTCAATAAAGCTCCAAATATTGTGAGCTTTCAAATGGGTGGACATCAACAATGCCCAATAATTGTAATCCAGTTTCCCATCTAATTTGGGACCGGACCAAACAATATTGTAGTTTGTGGTCATCTTTCTCTCTCAAATAGACTCTGAAAATTTTGATAAAGTGAGAACTCTCTTGTTCCTCACACACTCAAAATTTTTTTTTTTTAAAATCTTTTCACTTTCTCACAAACTCACAAAACTAATTCTAATTATAGTGTCAATTTGTTTGCAAAAATGTAATAGAAGATAAATTGTCGTTTCAATTTGTTTGCATGATGCATCAATTGCTCTGAGGGAAAAACAAAACTAATTGGAAGGGTGAGAATGGAAGATGAAATAGTATGAGAATATGGATGGATTAAGGTGAGAGTATTTAGACATTATCTATTTATAATATAAAAATTTAAACTATATTCTATTACCTCGATATATTATTCTAAAATTAATTTTATATATTGTGATGTTAATATATTAGTTTACGTTTTAATCTAAGTCTTTAAATTTCAGCATATTTGTCTATATGATAAATTCTAGTAAATATATTTGCATTTCCAAAAAGAATAAGGAAAAGAAAAGCAAAGCTCGAATTGGAATATTGTTGCTTCTTTTATATAATCGGAATATGATCACTTATTTTATTTTTATTTCTTTATATATACCTTTTTAAGGATAGACACATGTGCTTATTTAAGCAAACAAACAATGTTTGTGGTGTCCATAATTCAGTAATTTAACTTGTTGCAGAAACAGGTGAATATGATTTTAAGTTATTTAGATTTTAGAGGCAATCGAAAAATTAAGTTGAGGTTGGTAAATGGGGAAGGTGGATTCCAAGGTGGGTGACATTAACATTAATTCCTAGTTTTATCTCACAACGGACACCAAGGTCCGAGGTGAGATGGCATGTCAAATTTCAAAAGTTTGAGTTTTTATTTGAAAATAAAATTAACTTCCAAACAGTCGTTATCAAAAGATATTCTAATTGAATCATACAAAGTAAAATAAGTAATTATATTAGTTAATTTTGTTAAATTTATAAAACAAAATTATAATTTATCAATTTTACCTCTCTTATTTATCATTAAATCTTGTATAAAAGATGTAGAGATATTATCAATTTTTTTTGAACTCTAAAGGAGATAAAAATTAAAATCTCCTTAAAAAAGAAACTTAAGTTATATAATCTCTTACAACATTCACACTAAATCATGAAGACGTTCGGTGGAGATATTATCATATATGTACTGCCCGTACTGCGAAGCCGAGCTCCGAGCTCGGGAGCTCGGCATTACAACACAAGATGACCTCGGGCACACGTTACGCGACGTCAGCTCGGCATTTGAGCAGATTACAACTGATCTCAAGAGATCTCGCTCCCGACGAGATCTGCTATCTAATCTTATCATATCTTATCTCGGGCCCAAGGCCCATAGCAACCCTAATTCACACTAAGGTACGTGCATTACATATACGAGACTCATATTCCCACAAACACTAACTTTAGTATCGGAGTCTCTTTTGCAGGTACCACCCCCATCTTGGAGCACGAGCGTATCAGCGAAGGAGGCTCACCAATCTTACTCGGAGAATCATCCCTATGGCAGATTTCCCGTAAGAACATTTGGCGCCCACCGTGGGGCCGATCAAGACAGCTCTTATCGGCCACGCTTATGGTTTTCACCAGAAGCCATAGTAGACGCACAACAGACGACGCAAACCATTCAACTACCATGGATAATGAAGCAGCATTGAGGAGACTAATTGATCAGGTCGAACAGATGCGGCAGCAACACGCCGCCGACCTACAAAACATGCGTGCCAAGCACGACACTGACCTAGCGGCAATGCGTACCGCTAATGAAGCTGACCTAGCAGCGCTACGCACCGAGAACGAGCGAATCCGCGCTCAACTCCCTAGACACCACTCCGATCATCCTCCTCATACGAGCAACCACAATGAGGAGGAGGAGCAGTCAGTCTCCCAATCCCGGACTGCAACTAGGGTCCCAACCCCCAGACCTGCTTCACATCGGTCTCATGCACCGACGCACAAGCCAACACATGAAGTCAACAAGGCTCCTACTCATGTCGCGGGGGATCAGGCAACCTTCCGCCGCCACCCTTTTGTGGATGGCATTATGGAGACACCACTCCCTCATGGGTGGAAGCCTCTCCACCTCGACCGCTACGATGGCACGACAGACCCAGACGAGCACATCGACCTGTACACAACACAGGTAAATCTCTACACCAACAACGATGCTATCTTGTGTAGGGTGTTTCCGACCTCACTTAAGGGGGTCGCGCTCAACTGGTACACCCAACTGCTTGCCGAGTCCATCGACAGCTTCGGCACCCTGGTCCGGAGGTTCACTGCGCAATATGCGACGAGCCGACCTCACCATGTCACTTCAGCCGCCCTGGCCAGTCTCAGGCAAAACGACGACGAACCGCTCCGGGCGTTCATGGAACGGTTCGCTGCCACCTCGATCAAGATTAGGAACCTGAATCCCGAGGTCGCCCTACATGCCATGCTCATGGCACTCAAGCCCGGGCCATTCGTCGACAGCTTGTGTCGTGAGTCTCCCTGCGACATGGACGAGCTCCGCGCCCGCGCTGCAGGTTACATCCAGATGGAGGAACACTCCGCCTTCCGTGACCAGGTTCGCGGAAAAGGACCAGCGAAGCCAGAGTAGGGGCACAACGATAAGGTCAAAGTCAACAATGACAGCCAGTTCAAGAAGTCGGCTAGGGAAAACAGAGGGGGGAGGTATGACTTCTACACTCCCCTGAATGCACCCAGAGTCCACATCCTGGAAGAAGCCAACAACAACAACCTACTCGCCCTTCCACCACCAGGTCACACTCCCAACAGCGCCGACAAGTCCAAGCACTGTCGGTACCACAGGAACCACGATCACACCACGGAGGAGTGTCGCACGCTCCGGGACCGTATCGAAGAGCTCGTCCAGGCAGGCCACCTCGGCCAATACATCCAGCGGCAGCAAGGTCACCGAGGAGGCTATGGCGGTCGGGGGCGTGGCAGAGGCCGAGGTTTGGGAGCTCGCACGGACCAACCCTCTGGCTCCCAACAAAATGCCGGCGGCGCAGTGCAGGCCGAGATAAGCCAGGAGACAGGGACAGCCCCTTACGGGAAGTGATTAACACAATCGCAGGTGGTTTCGCTGGGGGAGGTGCTAGCAGCTCGGCTCGAAAGAGGCACCTACGGAATGTCAACTGCATTCACTCTACCACCTCGGCCTCGCACCAAAGCTCACCGCCGATCTCCTTCTCTGACGAGGACTACGCGGGCGTCAGCCCTAACCAAGATGATCCCATGGTTATCGTGGTGGAAGTCGCCAACTGGGAGGTACAGAAGACACTCATTGACCAAGGGAGTTCGGCCGACGTCCTGTATTGGCTGACGTTCCTCAGGCTAGACGTCCCCCATTCTCTCATCCAACCTCACGCGGAGCCCCTAGTCGGCTTCGCAGGAGAGCGAGTTCACACTCGCGGGTACGTAGACCTACTAACAACTTTCGGGATACCTCCGGATATAAGAAGAATCATGGTTCGATACCTCCTCGTGGAGGCCAACACCTCCTATAACATCATTATTGGGAGGCCAACCTTGAATCAGCTCGGAGCGGTGGTATCCACTCCACACCTCACCATGAAGTTCCCAGGGAATGACGGCAAGATCATTTCCGTCGAAGCAAATTAGAAGACAGCTCGGCAGTGTTACGCCGAGAGTCTGAAGATCTTCTCGTCCAGCAAGCAAAGCAAGGGGGTCCCCCCACCGTAGCTCCTTAAGTTCCATTAAGTTCCATTTCTTTTTTCTGTATGAACGAAGTTGTGCACTCTTTTCTCGCCTCAGTCCTTGACTGAGAGGGTGTCGCAACCGAGATCGCGACGGGACGACGAAAAATAAATTGAAAAAAAGAGGAGTCGCCACCAATGTTATTATTTTACGGAAAAACCTTGGAAAAACCATAAAATACAAAACAGTCTACGAAAACCAAATTTTTGAGTTCGGGAGTCGATTACGTGTAAGGAAGGTATTAGCACCTCACAACGTTCGTCCTAAGACGATTACCTTTAATTAATTAAACTAATTATTTATAATTTATAAAATATTTATCTCACTAAAATGATCAAATATATTTTATTTAACTAAAATATTATTGTATATATATATATATATATATATATATAACAAAGGTTAAAATTATTATTGTTATATAAAAAGGAAAATAATATATTTTTTTATTTTTTTGGCTCGACAAGATTTAATTCTTGCTCCTACGTATCTTCATGTGTAGAGTCACGTAGTTCTTTGTAGAAAATATTTGTGTGTTGATATATTCTTTAATCAAATTGACTAAGGTGTACACCAAAGTCAATTCAATAAAATTTTAATTATAATTATTGATATAGATATTATTATCTTAAAAGATTTTTGGTGGGATATTTTGTTTTCGAAGAAAAAATTTAAAGATATCAAATTGTCACAACTTGTATTTTAAATTCAAAGGTTAAAAAGATGTCACATCTAATTAACCATTTCTCGAATAAAATTTTAGTGCAATATTTCAAATATTTATATTGGATACTCTAACACTTATATTTTGATACTTAACCAATTTTTGAATTTAAATAAGGACTTTAAGATGATAAGTCGTCACGACTTACACCTTTAAACTCTAGAATCAAGAGAATATTACATTCAAAAAATATTTTTTAATATGATAAATATTATTATTATTATTATTATTACTATTATTATTATTACTGTAGGATCTGTGAACTGTCACAATTCACATGTCCTGCAGGATGGAGCCAACTAAAGTATACTCCTTAGCTAATTCTTTTTATAAAATGGTTTGATACGCTTTAAAGTCCTAGAGAGAAGTTTTAGAACTATCAAATTATCACAGTTTGTGCTTCCAAGTTTATAGGATTAAATAAATGTTTCATCTAATTAATTCACTCCCTTTAAAAAAAAATGTTAGAAAAGTCCTCTCCTTTTATTGTGAATAAAAATATTGTTTTCATGATTTAATCTAGATTAACGATTATGAAATATTTCATCTTTAGGAAAAAACTTAGAACTACAAAGTTGTCACAACTTGTGTCGTGAGACTTCGAAATCAAGAAGACGTCACGTCCAATTAATTTTTTAATAAAATAAATTTAAACGATAATTAAGCATATTATAAAAAGGTAATATAAAAATGATTAAATAAACATCTCATAGAAAAGTATGGATTACCTAAAACTTAATCTATAGTGTTATTTATCTTTCTTTCTTTTATTTTTAATATTACCTCATTAGTTTAGTGTATATTTTTATTTCTTATTTATGATATTAAGTACGTATAGGCTTTAGACATAATTCTTACAACATAAACTAATCTTAAGCCTACACAACAGTAAAGGTAATATATCCGACTTAAAAGTAAAAACATGTTTAAAAACAATGAATAAATTAAATAAAATGAATGAAAATGGATGGGAGTTACGTGCAACAGTGACCATGGGAAAACCTTCAGGTATGATTTCTTTGCTTTTCATTTTATATATATATCTTTAGAACGTGACTTTTAAAACAAAACGTGCGAGACTATTTGCTTTCATTGTATATATATACTTCCGAAAAGTGGCCAACGTGAGTGTATGAATGACATGAAGTGACTAATGCTTTTGACATGGTGACTTCTTGTGGGGCTTCCGTATGCAAGCTAATAATGACTAAGCTAAGCAAATAAATGAAGGGACACAGTGAAGAGGTTGAAAAAAAATTATTTACCTTACCACTTCTTTCTTTCACGGATCCCTTCTTCCTCCTTCTGCTTCCAAACCCCTCCTCCTTCTGCTACCGTTTTTCTTCTTCTCTTCTTCGCCTTTTTTCAAAAGGAACAGACCCCCCTTTTTCCTTGAACCTTAATCCCTATATATCGTTACCTCTCCTCATCCATGAATTCCTTCTTTTCTCTTCTGCTTATGCTGAGGATTTCTTTTTTCAATCAAAAAGGAAAAAAATGCAGGGATAGCAAAAACAGCCTTTGAGGAGAACAGGCCTACACTATCTTGTATGAGAATAGGAAGGACGTAGTAATGCAAGAGAAAGTTTATGTTATTTTAAACTCAAAATGGTGCCTCCCCATTCTTTTACTCGGTTTTGTTTTCTGACTCCTTTATACACTGTTTGATTTTTATTTCTTTCTATTTTTGTTATTTTATTTTGTATTATATATTGGAAAGAAAAAGCTCTAATTAATCACTTTATACATATATTGTTCATTTATCTTTGAATAATTGATTTGGAGATATTTTTATGAAAGAGATTATTAGGAAAATTGATGGAACAAAATTGGTGTTTATAGAGGGTTTTTAACGAGACACACAAAAATGATCAATAAAATCACTCATATTGCTCAATCCACATTCTTATTTATTGGTTTTATAAATGACGAAATCGGACCAACCTCTTTCACTCTCACTAAGGTCGAGTACGAACCTTAAGCACTCTCATCTGAGGCCGAGTCCGAACCTCGTTAAAATTATGAGGTCGAGCCCGAACCTCGTTAAAATTAGGAGGTCGAGTACGAACCTTAACACTCTTATCCGAGGTCGAGTCCGAACCTCGTTAAAATTATGAGGTCGAGTACGAACCTTAACACTCTTATCCGAGGTCGAGTCCGAACCTCGTTAAAATTATAAGGTCGAGTACGAACCTTAACACTCTTATCCGAGGTCGAGTTCGAACCTCATGAAACACATATTACTCTAAACCCAAGGACGAGTTCGGACCTTGGTAAAATGCATAAATTCGAAAACGAGTGCAAACCATTTATCCAAGGTTGAGCTCGAACCTCGTTAAAATTATAAGGTCAAGTACGAACCTTAACACTCTTATCCGAGGTCGAGTTCGAACCTCATGAAACACATATTACTCTAAACCCAAGGATGAGTTCGGACCTTGGTGAAATGCATAAATTCGAAAACGAATGCGAACCACTTATCCAAGGACGAGTTCGAACCTTTACAACGTGCTACTTAACAAACATACAAGGTCGAATCCAAACCTTAGCGCAATTCACTCTACTTCAACTTAAGGTCGACTTTGAACCTCGACACTAATAAATTAAGGTCAAACTCGAACCTTCACGGAAACACTCACTTAACGAAAAATCGAGGTCAAGTACGAACCTTGACAAAACTCATTTTACCACAAATTGAGGTCGAATACGAACCTCCATACGCTCATTCGAAGTCGAGTATGAACCTTGGCAAAATTCGTTTTACTCCAAATCGAGGTCGAGTATGAACCTTGACAAAACTCGTTTTACTCCAGATTGAGGACGAATACGAACCTCGATGCGTTCATTCGAGGTCGAGTACGAACCTCGATGAAATTCATTTTACGCAAACCCGAGGTCAAGTTCGAACCTTAGGACGTCCATCTGAGGTCGAATTCGAACCCTTAATACAGTCTATCCTACTCTAAAAACAAGATTGAGCCCGATAAGACAGAAAAACAATCAAAGTAAGGAAAATCGAATCTCGAAGAACAATATATATACAAAATACTTGCAGAGTTTGACACTTGAGTTCAAAGGAAAATACTAAACAAGGAAATGAAAAAGGGAGAAATAAACTAAGCTATTACAAAGGCGGCCTAGGCTGAGCCATTCTCACTAGAACTTTCATCGACATCGTCCTCCTTGACCAGCCTCCCAAAGCGGACAACCTTCTCCACATGCATGGAAGAAAAGTCGAACCCGGGAGCAAGGAGCCGTGCTTGACGAGCAGCCTTTTGGAAGCCCCTCTTGTGCTCCATCACAACGGAGCGTTCGACCTCCGCAAACCTCCCTTCCACGGCCGCCTTCCCCGCTGCCAGCTCCGCAAGCTCTACCCTCAAGGTGACAATCTCGTCCTCCCGGCCACCAAGAATGACCTCGCTACCGAGGCGCTCCTCAGCCGCCACCGCCAACTCCCCTTTAAGAGAAGTCACAACATCCTCCGGAGCCCGCACTTGGCCACGAGAAGACGTCACCTCATCCTCCAAAGAGCGGGCGCGACCCTGAGAGAAGGCGACGAGCTCCTGCAACTCCCCCACCTGGGAGGCATAAGCCTCGTTGGATCGCAAGGCGATCTCAAGAGACTTCTGCACCCTTGCAAGGTAGCCCCTCGCAGATCGAAGCTCGGTCCCCTGCAGCTTGGCCTCACCAAGGGCAGCATTGAGAACCTTGTTCTCCTCCCTCAAGATCTTATTCGCATCCTTCCAGGGTTGAAGTCGGCCCCTCAGCTTGGCCAGGTCCTCTTGCTGCTTGGCCCACCTATGCTTCCAGTGACCCACAATGGCCATAGCCCTCTACAGAAGGACATGGGCAGCGTCAAAACCATCCTCGGGGCCGACCTCGTCTATCAGCCCCTGGTCTTCGGAGCTCAGCGAGCCTTGAGGGAAGAACTTCTCGGCGGTCACCCCCGCGCTCCACAATGAGTCCATGTCGGCCGAGGCGCTCACGTGGTCCAATCGCACCTTTGAAAGGCCCTTCCCGAAGCGGTGGGCTAGGTATCGGCTCCTGGAAGCCCCCTGCGACGAGCCAAACGGCAGCGCCGAGGCTGCAGGGGTGGACATGGGAACCTCACGACTCGGCCCTCCGCCACGAGCCTCAACAGAGGCAGAAGCCGGCGTCCCCTGCTCGGCATCTGGAAGGTCCACAATAGGAACCTCCAACCTCGCCTGTGAAAACCAATGCCATGTCAAAAAAGAAATAAGATGACATATAGGAAACCAAGAAAGTCAGGGAACACTACTTACCTTAGCAGTATGAGCAACCTACTCGGTGGCCAGAACTGCCATCTCGGCAGCCTGGGCGACCCGCCCAGTAGCCTGGGTCGCCGCCTCGGCGGCATCTCCCGCCTGTGGAAGATGACCCTAGGTCAGAGCACAGAAAAACCCAATAGATGACATCAAAAAGACAAAGCAACAAGGTACTCACCACCTCGACAGACTAAGCAGCCTGCTCGGCGGCCGGACCCGCCACCTCGGCAGCCTGAGCCATCTCCTCAAGGGCCACCTGAGGAGTCCCCTTGGGCAGTGGACTCTCGGTAAGGTCCACCGCACCAGCATCAGCAACTTTGGAGGTCACCTCCTCGGCGTCCGGGGGGCAGAGGTTCCCCTGACCTCCTTCGCTCCCCTCTTTCTCTTCCGATTAACCTTCAGAAGGGAGGCATCTTCCTCTTGAGGCTCGGGGACCTCGAGCTCGGTAACATTGTAACGGTGCTTCAGCTCGCGCCACAAGTTCTTCCCCATGATGCCTGCATACAAGAAATAAAACACATCAACAAGTGAAATTTACACAAACTCCAAACCACCAAAAAACCAAAGACTCACTCTCCAAGCCCCTCTCCTTGAACGCTGAGTTCGCAAGCGATAGAACGAGCTTGCAATCCAGCGGACGAGGAAGCGCGGCGAGGTTCTCGATGGCAGCCGCCTCTGAAGCAGTCAGCTTCAATTGGCCCACCCCGTGAAACCTAGAAGGTCGGGGGCACCAATAGAAGGGAAATCTCTGCAGCCCCCCGAAATAAAACACCCCATCTTCCAAGGGGTCAACGTTCACAAGAGCGACTCGAAAAAACTCTTGTTTGAAATTTTTGTACGACTGGGAGTAGAGAGTAAACAAATCCCCATCCCTACTCCCACTCAGAGATAATATGCCGTATGGCGGAACGCCCACCTTCAACTGATAAAAATGAAGGAAGACGGGAAGAGACACCTCTATCCCCAAAACTGTACACAGGACTTGAAAAGCCCTCAAAAAACCCCAACTATTGGGGTGCAACTGGCAAGGAGCCGAGTTGACAAAGTTCAAAAAATCACACTCAAACTGAGTGAAGGGAAGACAGACACCTAATCTCTAAGAAAACAATGATACATATAGAAATGGGGAGGGTCGGTAGACTTCCCCATGTACACACCCTCACCAGCCTGACAAGGTTCAAGCCGGATCATCCGGAAAATAGAAGGGTCACAAACCCTGTATGACCACGGGATCCCGTTAACTTCAAGAAAGGACCGAAAAATGCTCTGGACCCCCGCCATCTCACGCTTGACCCAGTCATAGCTAGGGATGCCTGGCTCCGGGCCCCGGGGCGGAGGCGGATCCCTCTTCTCGGCGGCGGCTCTCCCGGTAGCCACCGCCTTACCGCGCACCTTGCCCCTAGCAGGCGTAGAAGAACCGACACCACTCCCACCAGCCATTAAAAGAAAGAGAAGATCTGGAGAAAAGAAAAAAGAGAACTGTAGAAAGGAAGTACCTGGTACTCCTCGTCAGAAAATAACCCTAACAATGGCGGGGTTACCGGAAACGATGGCGGAAATGGAAGAAATCAAGACAGAAGATGGACAGGAGGATGGAAGAGACAATGCGCGCAAGAAGTTGGAAGAGTGAAAAATGAGTAAAGTGAAAAGGGGAAGAGGCGCGAGAGAGAGACAAAGGTCCTTCCAAAATTCAAAACGGTCATGCCACGTGTCAGCCAAGGGACAAGTCTGATGCCACATTAATGGAAAGCCATTATGACGGATATAAACCATCATTGCATAACCGTCACTTCCCTCTAACGTGTCACTTGCACGTTTTCGGGAAATGAACAGTTATGACACATGGCATCTTGGCAGGCCAGCGCATATGAAAAGTCACTTTCCCCAACGAGCTCGATCTTAACTCCTCGACCTACGGTCTTTGGAGCTCGGGGGGCTAGTGTACTGTCCGTACTATGAAGCCGAGCTCCGAGCTCGGGAGCTCGGCATCACAACACAAGATGACCTCGGGCACACGTTACGTGACGTCAGCTCGGCATTTGAGCAGATCACAACTGATCTCAAGAGATCTCGCTCCCGACGAGATCTGCTATCTAATCTTATCATATCTTATCTCGGGCCCAAGGCCCATAGCAACCCTAATTCACACTAAGGTACGTGCATTACATATACGAGACTCATACTCCCACAAACACTAACTTTAGCATCGGAGTCTCTTTTGCAGGTACCACCCCCATCTTGGAGCACGAGCGTATCAGCGAATGAGGCTCACCAATCTTACTCGGAGAATCATCCCTACGGCAGATTTCTGGTAAGAACAATATATATATATATATATATATAAGTTTATCCAGCAATACTAATATATATATATATATATATATATATATATATATATTAATTAGAGAGTTTAAGAAATGAAAAAGAAAAATATATTTTTTTTATAATTTTTAATAAGGGCAAATAAAAAAATAATTTAATATTTTCTAGAAATTATCACATGCCTTATAAAAAAGACAAAAAAATTAGTTATTTTAGATTATGTCTTATACACTAGTAGAAAATAAGTATATTACGTCACCCCTTTTACGTCGGAAATAAGAAAATCCGACGTAAAAAAAATGCGGTGGCATTTTTGTAATTTTTGCGAACTTTTTTACATCGCACCTGGTAAGGTCCGACGTAAAAAGTCCAATCTACGTCGCACCTTCCCAGGTGCGACGTAAAAAGTCCAATTTACGTCGCACCTTCCCAGGTCCGACGTAAAAAAGACGCAAATTTGAATAAGAGAGCGCGAGGCACACCGCGCGCATTCACTTTTCATTTTTTTCTCTGTAAACCCTCTTCCTCTTCGTTGTGTAAATCCCTTCGCCTCCTACTCCTTCGGTCCTTCCTTCCTTATAATTTTTCTATCATTCAGTCTCCGTTCATACGACAAAAACAAGCAGTTTGCGTTCATACGACTAAATGTGTATTTTGAACTTATTATGTGCGTTTCTTTATATATTTTGAGTAGGAACAACCAGTGGCTGAAGCCAAGCCTGAGGAGAACAGAGAAGAGAAGCGATTCTGGGAAGAAAAGCGATTTCTGGGAGGAAAACGCAGAAGAAAAGCGATTTCTGGGAATCAGAACGGGCCGTTCTGCAAGGAGAACGGCCCGTTCTGCAAGGAGAACGGCCCGTTCTCCAAGCAGTATGGGCCGTTCTCCAAACAGAATGCCCCGTTCTGCAAGGAGAACGGGCCGTTCTCCAAGCAGAACGGGCCGTTCTGCTGCATTATTTTTCTTTTTTTTTTTTAAAATTTTTACGATTTTTTACGTCGGACCTGGGTATGTCCGACGTAAATTTACGTCGGTTTTTGACCCTCGACGTAAATTTTACGTCTCCCGCTTCTACGTCGGACGTTTCCCTGACGTAAAAACCCCTAAATAACCGACGTAAAAAGGGTCTTTTGTACTAGTGATAATAAAGATTGAAGGGAGTATCATTTAATAAATTATATTTTTATACTTACAAGTATGGAGACCAACATGTACATATGGGTTGTTCCAACTTAACAAAAAATTACTAGAACAACTTCCGTATAGTATTAGCATTTCTTTAATTAAGTTGAATAATGTATGCTTTTATATATATATATATATATATATATATATATATATATTACATTAAGACTAAATTACATTGATATACTTTGAACTTGCATATTGTGAAAATTGATATATCTAACGAGAAACACATGTTCAACAACGACTCATTAAGTCAGCTTACAACTTAGTTATTCACAACAAAACTTATAAATATAATAACCAAAATTTAATATACAAACAATTCCTAGATATAAAAGTAATAATATATGTATAGAAGAAAAATCATGAAAATCATAAAATGTCTCTCAATTGAAAAAGATATTCTTGATTATGAGATTACAAGGATATTTTACTCTATAGGACTACTGTTCAATTTAGTAAGAAACCTTGTAAGGAAATTTTAGAATTAAGAGTATCTTTTCCTTGCACATTGAAAGAAGCTTTCAAATGATCTTTTCACTACAAGAAAAATCAGCATTATCTACGGAAGAAATCCGTAGGTAATGCTAAAAATCCGTAGGTAACTATTAATTACCTACGGATTACCTACGGAAAAAAATCCGTAGGTAATAAGGTCGTAGGTAACGTTACCTACGGAAAATTTTCCGTAGGTAACGTTACCTACGGAAAATATTCCGTAGGTAACGTTACCTACGGAATATTCGTTACCTATGGATTTTATCTACGGATGGCTTACCTACAGAAATTTCCGTAGGTAATTTACCTACGGAAATTTCCATAGGTAAGTTACCTACGGAAATTTCCATAGGTAACTTACCTACGGAAATTTCCGTAGGTAACTTACCTACGGAAATTTCCGTAGGTAAGTTACCTACAGAAATTTCCGTAGGTAACTTCCCTAGGCAAATTTCCGTGAGTAAGTTACCTACGAAAATTTCCGTAGGTAACTATTTTCAACAGATTTATAGGATTGTTTGTTCCATACCAATCATTGTTCCTGCTCAAAAATATAAATAAAATCACTTTTCAGATTTCTTAAAATATCCTATAACCTTATATATATCCTTCAGTTAAGCAAATTCAGTTAACCACAATATGAAATCAAACATCTTTAAAATCAAAATACCCATAGCAATTATGCATAATTAGTTTCCATGTCATTGTGTAAAATAAGATAATTTTAAAATTGTACAGAATAAAATATGAATAAAAATATCCATAATCTATAAAAAAAACTAATAGTCATCCCCATAGTGTCCAGTAGGCGGTGGTTGTTGGTCATTGTGGTTGTCATGAGATTGTTGATCCACTTGTTGTTGCAAAATATGTTGTGTATCAGAAGGTAGGAGAGGTAGAACAGCATTGAACAGGGATTGAAACTGGCGTTGCAAGCGTTCATTTTGTTCCCTAGATTGACGAGCCTCCTCCCTAGACTTACGGACTTGCTCTTCCAATTGAATAATTTTCTCTGACTCTTCTGTAGCACGCCCAGAAGATATATTTATCAAGGTATCCACATCTGTCAATGGAGAAGTGACTTTTCCAACCCCGTAAATTCGTCTTTTGTCTGTAATCCCACCTGCAGCAACAATCCAACTCTTATTGCGGAGTATTTCTTCCTCAACTGGGTCCATAGGAGACGTTTCAGAACCTCCCGTACAAGATGCGGCCTCAGACCTAGCTTGATTAAATATAGTTTCAAATTGATCCTGTTTCATAAATAAAGATGTTTAGAAGTGACATTTATCAAAGATGATTAAAATTAAAAAGAATAAAGCAATAATACAAAAAACATAACTCACATATGTTCGCTTAGATCTTTGGTCGACAAAATCGCCTGTAACCTTTCGTACATGAGTTTGGTGGAACAACTCATCAACATGTGGAAGGCGACCTAACTCTTGTGACTATAATTGTATAAATAGTTAATCATCATATTTCTAAAATTATGTTGAATAAAATATAGTAGTTGTTTAATGTAATTACCATCCGGATAGCATGCTCGTGAGGGGTGATGGAGCCACTTGTGTGCAGACTTCCACCTTTCTCAGATGCTCTATTTTTTTGAGCTTGGATACTCTTTGTTTTAAATTCTGGGGCCATCCACTGGGCAATCAAACTTTGCCAAACTGTATCAAACATCCAATCAGGCTTCTTATTTATTTTACGAGCGTCCTTGAACATTTCAGAAAGCCTATGAGATGCTTTTGTGTGAAATATCTTTTTTATCTTCTCTTCATGTTCAGGTCTCCATGAAACTTTTTTCTACATTAATAGAATAAGGAAGTAGTTAAAGCAAACCAAGTGCAACAATTGAACACAATAATTTCAATATACAATATGCAATCAGACCAAGTGTAACAACAAAATAAATTGAAACTGATGAAGTAAACAGTGTACCAATGTCAATAGGGATCATTTTGTGGAATATATTGGTGTTTAATAATAAATATTTAGTGTCTTGTTGGGGAAGTATAAACTAAATTAATTATATTATATAATGGTCCCTTCATCCATGTAAAAGTGTACCTTAAAACGCTGAAAGAAGATATCTTTTTGTTCTTCCGTCATTGCACCCCAAGTCATCCATGGCTCAACAAATTGTTGCTTGATAGTCAATGTGATTGCTTTAGATGCTACTCTGCTTGGATAAAACCTAATTAAATTGGAAAAACAAAATTGTTAAATCAGTTCAATGATGGGGAAGAAAAAATAGGATTTAGAAAGAAAAAAATTATAAGTTTTACCCATCATTACAAGGCTTAATCATTGGAAGAACAGACCCAACTGGTGGATCTTCATTGTTGAATGGTGATGTATCATTGTTGGACACTTGCTCTTCATCTCCAGTAGGAATTTCAACATGCCTGGAGGGTACTGATGTTGGTGATGCATTGCTGCTAGGTTCACAGTGTGAAGCTCTAGAAGAAGGTAACTGATTTTGTTGTTGGGAGCATGTGGGTTCAACATTTTGCCTTTGGGGTAATGGGGATGTATCAATTTGGGTGTTAGGAGGTATGGTTGCAGCATTTTGGGTTTGGGGAGGTGTGCTTGTAGCAACTTCTGTTTGGTAAGGCATGGGTGCAGGGATTTCAGTTTGGGGAGTTATGGGCTGGAAACCTACAAGTGGCTGGGTTGTTTGTTTAGGTAATCTAAGAACATACCTTGGTTTTTTCCCCTTTGTTGTCCCCTTTTTTCCTTTGTTTCCACCGGGTGAAGGACATTGGGGAAACTTATCAGCACCTCCTGATGCCATTATCTGCAAAAATCAATTTAACAAATTGTGATGATTCAATATTTAAACATTTCACAATACAGAAGTAAACATGATTATGTTACCTAATGGTTTTTAAAAATTTATAATTAAATACTATGTAGCAATTATCAAGTGATTATATTGATTTTTATATAAATATTAATTAAACATTGATGTTACAATTGAACATGATATTTGCCTACTCACAATTTCTATAATAGTTATAATCTTAGTCAGACGAATCAGAAATCTCATTATCCATCTCCATTTCTTCATTGTCGTCTTCCGTATCATATTCTTCAAATTCTCCTTCTTCATCATCATAATGTTGCTCCAAATCATTGTCTTCAAATTCCCCTTGTCGATTAAGTTCTTCCAAATGAACTGGCTGTATCTCGAATGGTTCATCTTCTTCTTCAACAAGAATTTGTGAATCTTGGAAGCCTAAAATAGGTTCTACTTCTATGACTTCATTGACGTGTGACACTTGGTCTACTTGGTATGGTACATCATCCTCCACATGACATTCTATACGACCTCTAGGCTTTGTTTTGATTGGCACACACCAACCACGTTTATCTATTCGTGATGTTGGATATGGGACATAATAAACTTGCCTTACATTATGAGCAATAATAAATGGATCATATGCCACATATCTTCTGTCCATGCGAATATTGATAACATTATATTTGGGATCTACTCTTGTACCTCTTCGTGATGGATCATACCAGTCACAATAAAATAGCATGACTTTCTTGGGAGAACTTGAACTATTGTACTCTAGTTCATATATGTGTTGGATGACCCCATAGAAGTCATCATCACCTCCTTCAGTAAGCCCTTTTACATAAACTCCACTGTTTATTGTCTTTTTACCTTGACTCCATTCATGGTTATGAAATTTATACCCATTCACATATAGTGTGTGCCATTCTTTAACCTCAATCAATGGACCAAGCGATAATTCTCTCAAGTGTTGGTTTCTAACGCTTATAGGTTCATTGTAAACCTACAATATTCAACAAAGTATTTGTTATGTTTTATTCAATATGTAATGTTAAAGTAAAACAACATTTGTGCTACGTACATGATCCTTAAACCACTTGGGGAAATCATCATGTATGCGAGAAGAAGCTGTTGATTCACTTATTTGTTCTAATTGTAGGAATGAACTATCAAAAAATATGAATGAGGTGTCAGTTCAAAAAGAAAGTTTGATTTACTATACTACAAAATCAATTGTTGGAAAATACTAACTCAAGGTACGGTTTAACTTCTGTACAATTGATCAAAACATGAACATGGGCTGACTCCCATTGTTGTCGGCTTAACCAATGAGATTTTTGCTTCCCAGAATGACGAGTTGGTTGATTAAATATGGACAACGATGATGGACACCTATCACTTTCAGTTTCCAATTCATTTCTATAACTTTGCGATGACAACATGGAGTTGTGGAAATAATGAGAACAAAAATGAGTTGTTTCGCGGTGTATGTAAGATGCACATATTGATCCTTCAATGTAACAGCCCAACAACCCGCATGTGGATATTGTCCGCTTTGGCCGCAGCCCTCACGGTTTTGCTTCTGGCAATGGCACGCATGCCACCCCAAAAGGCCTCCACACAAGGAAGGTATCCACACCCATATATATGGCATGCTTCGTTCTCCTTCCTAACCGATGTGGGACTTCACAATCCACCCCCCCTCAAGGGAGTCCAGCGCCCTCGCTGGCACACCGGCCCGGGTCCCGGCTCTGATACCAAATGTAACAGCCCAACAACCCGTATGTGGATATTGTCCGCTTTGGCCGCAGCCCTCACGGTTTTGCTTCTGGAAATGGCACGCATGCCACCCCAAAAGGCCTCCACACAAGGAAGGTATCCACACCCATATATATGGCATGCTTCGTTCTCCTTCCTAACCGATGTGGGACTTCACATTCAACCCTTGCCTTATTTTTCACTGATCGCTTAGAATCTCCCATAAATCTATAAAATTATATGAATAGGTTAGGGTTCATAAACATTGAACAATACTATTTGTTATATACAACAGTATGATAATTGTAGTACCTTTCAAATGAATACATCCACCTATATTGAACTGGACCACCAAGTCGTGCTTCATATGCAAGGTGAATAGGTAGATGTTCCATTGAATCAAAGAATGCGAGGGGGAATACTCTCTCCAATTTGCAAATAATAATTGGAATGTTTAGTTCCATCCTATCCAGATCATCAACCCTCAATGTGGTAGAGCACAAGTCTTTGAAGAAATGACTTATTTCAGTTAGTGGATTTAAAGCATGCACTGGCAATGAACTGAATGCAATAGGAAGTAAACACTTCATGAAAACATGGCAGTCATGGCTTTTCATGCCATGCATCCTTCCCTTTTCGACATCAGCACATCTTGCCAAGTTGGATGAATAACCATCCGGAACTCGGAGTTCTTTTATCCAACGACAAATTATCTTTGATTCCTCTATAGGTAAAGTGTAATTTGCTTTTGGCTTTAACATTTTCCCATTCGGCTGCAATTTCATTTCCAAGTCAGGTCGACTACAATACAAAGCTAGGTCCATCCGTGCCTTCTCATTGTCTTTCGTTTTACCACTAACATTCATAACAGTGTTCAATATGTTGTCAAAGAAATTCTTCTCAATGTGCATCACATCGAGATTGTGTCTCAAAATATTATCTTTCCAATAAGGAAGTTCCCAAAATATACTTCTTTTCCTCCAATTATGTGACTCCCCGTATCCTTGTAACCTAGGCAAGCTAGGATTTTCTGTTACTAAAGGTAAATCCCTAACTCTTTGCAAAACTTGATCGGGTGTCAATGTAGGTGGTGGCGCATCAGTTTCAACTTTGCCTTTTATAAACGCTTTTCTATTCTTCCTGAATGCATGATTGGCAGGTAAAAACCTTCGGTGTGAGTCAAACCAACAATTTTTACCACCATTTTGTAATGTAAAGGCTTTAGAATGCTCCATGCAATGCGGACATGCCAATTTACCTTGAGTTCCCCAACCAGACAACATGCCATATGCAGGAAAGTCATTAATAGTCCACATTAATGTTGCCTTCATCATAAAATTTTGCTTCTTTGAAATGTCATAGGTTTGGACACCAATCCACAACTTTTTAAGATTGTCAATCAATGGTTCTAGATACACATCAATAGCGGCCTTTGGATTCCGTGGACCAGGTATAAGACAAGTTAAAAACATAAATGGTTTTGTCATGCACATTTCAGGGGGAAGATTGTATGGGGTCACAATTACCGGCCAATAAGAATAAGGTGGAGTTGTTGATTGAATGTATGGATTAAACCCATCTGAGCAAAAACCAAGTCGCACATTGCGAGGATCGGCTGCAAAATCTGGATGCACACGATCAAAGTGCTTCCAAGCTTCACCATCTGAGGGATGACGTAAAACACCAGAGGTACTTCTATTTTGATAATGCCAACACATATGCCCAGCTGTTTGCACTGATGCAAATAGTCATTGTAACCTAGGAATTATTGGAAAATAAAACATCGTCTTCACTGGAACTAGTTTTTTTGTGCTTGATCCAGTGTTGCGATCATGATATCTTGGCATATGACAAAACTTGCACTGTAATAATGCACCATCATTTTTTCCATAATCATTGTCATAAAACAACATGCAACCTTGTACACAACAATCTATCCTTCTAGCACTCAATCCCAATTTTGACACTAATCTTTTAGCGTCATAGTAATTTTTGGGCAAACATCCATTCATAGGAGTCACATCCAACAACATTTTTGTTATAAAATCGACGCATTCATCAGGAACATTCCAATTAGACTTGCATGCTAAAAGTCTTACACACATTGATAACTTAGACTCTGATGATCCCTCATACAATGGACAATTTGCCTCAGATAAAAGATTGTAAAATCTTTGTGCTTCTTCATTTAGAGGCTCTTCCACGTTACTATTTTCCAGTATGTCAAATGCCCCATGTTGCCTAAGAGCATCACACACCATATCATGCATTGAGTTAGAGGTTTCACATTCAGTCGCATTTATACCAATACTCGAAGCACCTATGAGATTGTTGTCAACATTCGCCATCTCTTCACCATGATCAGTCCAAATGTAGTAGTTCGACATGAACCCATACTTGAAAAGGTGAAGCCTCACAGTATGAACACCATCAATCTTTGTGGACTGACATTTAGCACATGGACATCTAAGTTTCCCTTCATTAACATAGCTTTGTTGTTGACAAGCTATTGTTATAAACTCTTCAACCCCGTACAAAAGATTCCTTTAAACCTCTTCTCCCCGTATACATTCTATCATACATCCATCGACGACTTGCTAGAATAGAATTCATGTTCTGTGTATTTATAACAAATATATTAGAACATGGAAAGACAAAGGTGTTGGAATGGAATTCATCTTCTGTATATTTATAACATTCAAATATATTGTCATATGTGATGTTGTGTATTTTACTCGTATTTTAGCACTTTAATTCACAAGAATTCATAGCATAATCATGCATATCTTTCATGTTTTTAATAAATTTTTATTTCATTTTCCTATTTTATGCTTTTCTTGGTATGTGTTGTGTTTTCTCTGAGCAGGATCAAGATTTAAGAATTAAAGAGGAAATGCTGAGCTACAGGAAAAATCATGGCCGTGATTCTAAATCACGCCCGTGATTCACCAGAGAAAATCACGGCCGTGACTCCCAATCACATCCGTGAACGCCACTGACCCTTCATAGATGTGCTCCAAAGAAGATCACGGTCGTGATTCTCAGTCACGGCCGTGATTCACTTCGCGTCGCAGCTTTTTAAGTTTTATGTTTTATTTTTATTTTATCTTTGTAATTTTTATCTTGGTACTGCTCCACCGCTTAAGGAACCTGAAGATGCAGCTGCTGATTCAGCTAGTCATATGGAGGCAGCAACCCAATCATATGCTGCTACTATTGAAGCTGGTTTGGGGGAATTATATGCTGCTGATTCAGCTAGTCAATATGGAGGCTGCTGGATATGACTGGGAAAAGGGCTGCATGGATCCGGTTAAGGCTAAACCTTCTAAGCCTAAAAAGTCAGCTTTGGATAGGACTAGAACTCGTGCAAGAGCAAGAGCTTCTAAGTCAAATAAGTACTCATGATATGTGTAGTATTTTTTGACTGGGCACTAGATATGATATTTTTGATTTGTAGAGTCATGTCACATTCAAGCAAATTTTTGTCATTTGTCTCAAATGACAGAACCATAATGAACCATTATATGCTTAAAAAAATGACAAACACAATAACCACACAATGTTTTACTCAACAACAGAGAACCATGACTAAAGAACTGTTGCACACATATGCTTCTTAACAAAGTACTAAATACTACCTAATTATAAACACACGTTTGAAGCAACAAACAGCATTATACAAAAAAAAAAAAAATTAAAAAAGTGACAATAATTAGCTACAGCAGCATAATAACTTGCAAACAAGAAACAAATTAATTAACCTAGCAGAATCAATCTATTTATTCCCTGGTTGGATAATTTTTCCCATAAACACTTACAGAAGAAGAAAATACGAAGGAAAAATACATTGAGCTTCTTCATAAGTAAAAATCAACTGATGCACCTTAACTTTTGGAGAAGTTAAATGAAAATAAGTAAAAAGCTTACATAAAAAAGTGCATAAGTTGATTTTATCTTGTGCAAGAAGTACAATTCGTTTTCCTTTCTTATTTTCTTTGGAGAAGTTTATCTAAACAACCCTATAAACTAATTTATTAAATTTTACTTCGGATTAAAATTGAATAACTAGTAAATAGATTACGCATATTAAAGAAAGAGGCTATGAACTAATTTGAGTAAAGCACATGATATCACATTTAGGAAAGAACTCTCCAATCCTTTTAAGCTTGTGAAGTGTCAGAATCAAAGGATAAAGGATAACAATTCTGACCGCCAAAGTAGAGGAAACTATAGTAATCCACCTGAAATTCAATTACTGGATTAACACGAACGTTCGTTTCAGAATCAAAAACTGAACAGAGAAACAAATGTTACAGTAGCAATGGCAACAAGAAATACGAGACCTAGAAGCTTACCATGGAAATCCAGAAATATCGTGGAGTGATTCGAGCAACCAAATCACCGCGCGAATGGGGAAAACAGCGTCGTCTTCACCGCCGCCACTGCTATCGGTGATTGTTTTCAGAAGATTTAAAGGACCTTCGCTCCTGGAGCAGTGCGTCTCGTCGGAGCAGCCAAATCGCAACCCCGATATAGTGTCGTCCACTACAGCGATTGAATGGACCAGTGCGTTTTGTTGCTCCTCCAAGGACCGTCGTTGCTCCTCCAAGGACCGTCACTCCTGGTGTACGTTTCGTTAGAGCAGAAAATCGCAACCCTAAAATTCCGTAGGCAACCCCTAAGAAAGTTTGGCAAAGCATTTCGTCTCATGTCTTCAGCAACCCCTAATACAATGCAGTTAAAACGCTGCGTTTTTTTTGTTTTACTTACCTACGGAATTTTTTCCGTAGATAACTAAAATTTACCTACGGAAAAAATTCCGTAGGTAATATTCCGTAGATAACTAAAAATTACCTACGGAAAAAATTCCGTAGGTAATATTCTGTAGGTAATAACATTTTTTCTTGTAGTGTTTTACTTTTGAATTAACACCAATGTTTGTTTGCTGTCCTTCATTAGAGGTTGGAAGGGAACACTTTTTTTTTCTTTGAATTCTCTACTTTCAATATTATGTTCCATTTTGCAACCTTTTCAACTCAAAAAGTGTTTCAAGATTTATTTTTGAACAATGTGTAATTAACACCGTTTCCTAAGATTTTTAGCAAGTGAGCCTTTACTCAAGTGTAAGATCCATTGAATAGAATTTCATAAAAGTTGTACTTAGATCTGAAAATTTACGCCTCTAGAAGCCTTTCTAATTTTGTAACATATCTCCATATATAGAGGTTTGATTTCATCCTCTTTTTCTATACTCATCTCTACAATTAAAAAAATAATGTTCATACTCTTTAATTATATAAAAAAAAAACAAAGACATAAAAATTATAGATCATCATAGATTGGTTTCATGCTCTATAATTATAAAAAAAAATTAAAAACAAAGACATAAAAACAATAAAGCATCATATATTGGTTTCATGCTATGTAATTAGAAACAAATAAAATAAAGACATAAAAACATATTGGTTTCATATTCAATAATTAACAAAAGAATATGAAAAAATAGTGACAAAAATAATAGAGCTTAAGAAATTGTTTCATGCTCTGTAATTTGGAAGAAAAAAAAGATGGAAAAGGCGTAAAAAAATGAAAAAGAAAGACATGGAAATAAAAAAGAAAGGAAAAAAAGGGAGATAAAAAAATAAAAAAAAATGTAAAATCCTAATATTATATATAAAAAGAAAGACAGTAGTAGAGAAAATGAAAATGGAGAAGACTTTTCAATGCGATGGATGGTGGCCGTAGACATTTTGATTCTTTGGAGGTTATAGACGTTCCAGTTCTTTTGAGTTTTGTTTCAACTTGCATAGTGGATGGAGATTGAACAACATTATAGACTTCTGGTTAATTTTGATTTTATGACTTTAGTTTTTTTTATGAGAAGGTTAAGTAAACAAAGACTAGAATGATTTCTTTCCTTATTTCTATTTTTATCAGAATTTTTTCTTTTCTATTAGGTGAAGGTTAAGTAAAAAGAAAGTAGAATGATTTTCTTTGTTATTTATGTTTTTATCAAGATTTTTTTTAAAAGACTTGAATATTTCCTTTCTTGTTTCTGTTTTTATCTAGATTTATTCCTTTTCAATTTTTTTTTGAATTCGAGCGTATGAGAGTTGGGCCATACATGTTTGAACAGGGACATGTCCATTTTGTAGGTGTCCTTAATGGATATGTATATGTTTTGTAGATGTTCGCGATAAAAATGTATCAAATTTGTATAGAGAGTCACCATGTTCATGGCGTATCCGTTCCAAAATAGTGTCAAATTCAAGGACATGTTGAGAAATTTATCCCCTCTTGGCAAGTGGACCATTGTTTCACTGTAATAATTAGTATGTATTGTCCTCAGTGACTTGGAGTTATTTAGCAATTCTGATTTCCATTCAAATTGAGTAAAAACTACGTGTAGAATGCTAAACAGAATAGGTTTGAATAGGGTTTTAAAAGAGCCTTAAAGTGATAGCTACTCAAAGTCTAAGAGAACCTAACTTAAACACTTATGCAGATGATAAATCATGATTTGATATGTATCTTTTCCTTTAATTTAGCTATTTTACATTCCATCCATGGCTAATTATAGGATTTAGATAGATATGTGTGTTGTTGGGCCTAATTGGATAGTTGGGAATTATTATTCTAAATTTTGCTGTTTTTGGGCTGATGAACATGTCTCGGTTTTCAGGCCATAACTTGGGCTGTGGTGATCCAATTGGAGCAAACTTGGTGGCCCTGGAAAGCTGAGACAAAGACCTAAAACTTTTCAGAAGGCGCCGTTGGCAACTTCGATCATCTAGAAGGCCAAATTCGGTGGTCAATAATCGGTGCGGAAAAGAATATGGAATCCAACTCATCCCACCAACAACACCAAATCATCCCACCACCTACACAACTCATCCCATTTCGTTTTGTCTACACTTTTTCCCATTATTTTACATTTTTTATGTGTTGTATGAAGGCTATAAATAGGCCTTCATTTCTCCATTGCAAGATGTCCCAAACACCTTCAAATAAGTTACTCTTGGGTGTTCTTCTACCTCCCTTTCTTCTTCTTCTTCTCAATTTCTTCTTAGTCTTTCTTGTTATTTAATGTTATAATGTCTTTTAATTTTATGGATAGATAAGTTTCTAATTCAGCTTGTGGTAATAAGTTCTAATGGATTTTGAGGTTTGAAGAAAATTTTGTGTATCCTCAACTCTTAATAATTGAATTTATCTTTATCTTTCTATCTTGTTTATGCTTATATAATTGAATTTGAATTGATCACTTAAATTCATTACATAAGACGTTCTCATTAACTCCTTGAACTAAGACCTATGTGATGCTTACTTACATTGGACTTAAGAAGGAATGCAAGACCAAGAATTATGTGACGCTTGTTTACATTAATTTTGAGAAAGACAAAGGAATATTCATGGACTTAATTGATTGACTCATTAATTGTTTACCGATTCAAGGACTTAGAGTTTAACTAGGGATTAAATGTGAATGAATAATTCTAACCTTGTTAACTCGAATCATGTTTGCTTAAACATTTGAAGAATCTCCTAAATTAATTGACGCTTGATTGGTTAACTTTGGGACAAGCAAGAATTGATTAATTAAGTTCTCCAATGGATGGCTTGTTGGATTCTTGGACTTAGAGACCAAATGGGGATTAAAATTGGACGCTTGATCCTAACCTAATGGACTCAAATAATGTTCGCTTGAACTTTGGAAAGAATCTATTTAAGTTTTGTTGGTGCTTAACTAATTGAACTTAAATGCAAGAATTTAATTATTAGTTGAGATTGAGATTTTGAACCAAGGATAAATCCAAAGAACGAAAATCCACAAGTTGAAGTTTTTATCATCTAAGTTTATTATTCAACTTCTTGTTCTAAAAATTATATCAAACTCCAAACCCCCCCCCCTTTTTTTTCAAAATTTTGTTAATACTGCTAATATAATAAAAAGAATTTCCTTTGATCCTCGAGAGACGACTTTGGGGCACTACTGTGCTACAAGTTTAAACTCATTTTACATTTGTGTTTGATAGAGGCTTCGACAACCTCTCGTCAAATTGGCGCCGTTGCCGGGGATTAAAGGTGTCATTTTGTTATATTAGATATCTTTCATTTTATTTTATTTTCATTTTCTCTTTGTATTTTTGTATAGTGTATGACAAGATCTTCTACTAGTCCTTTACTTGATTTGGATCCTGAAATTGAAAGAACACTAAGGATAACTAGAAGAAGACTTTTTAGAAATACTTCTAATAATCAAAACAATAACATGGCTGATAATAGGACACTAAAACAATTGGCTGCACCTGATGTTTCAAATCCACCTTTATGCATTCAATTTTCTGCTGATGAGGATGACTGTGAACTAAAATCAAGTTTAGTTCATTTGTTACCCAAATTTCATGGACTTTCAGGTGAAGATCCCCACAAGCACTTGAAAGAGTTTCATGTTGTATGTTCAACCATGAAACCCGCTGGTAGCAATGAAGAAAGCATAAAGTTGAAAGCATTCCAGTTTTCACTAGTTGATGCAGCCAAGGAGTGGTTGTATTATCTCCCTCCTAAAAGAGTCACATGGGATGAAATGAAGAGACTGTTTCTAGAAAAATACTTTCCTGCTTCTAGAACTGCAGCCATAAGAAAGAGCATATGTGGCATCAAGCAAATGAATGATGAAACACTACATGACTATTGGGAGAGATTCAAGAGGCTCTGTGCAAGTTGTCCACAACATCAAATCAGTGAGCAACTTCTAATTCAATACTTTTATGAAGGTCTCCTACCAATGGATAGAAGCATGATCGATGCTGCTAGTGGTGGTGCTCTAATGGATAAAACTCCTGCTGCTGCCAAAGACTTGATTGCAAATATGGCAGCCAACACACAACAATTTGGTGCAACAAGAGGAACTAGTTCAAGGTCAGTAAATGAGGTACAATTATCTAGTACTGAACATCAAAGACTAGAGAATAGATTAGATGAATTGACCTCTTTGGTGCGAGGATTGGCCATGATGAAACAAGCGCCTGCTAAACTCTGTGGCATTTGTGCTTGTCCCTCTCATCCAACTGATGCATGCCCTCAGCTACAAGAAGATAATCCTGAAGAAGTAGCTGCTGTAAATAACTTCCCAAATTCCTCACAACCAAGAAATGACCAAGCCAGAAATAACTTCAATCCCAGATACAATGATCATCCTGGTTTCAGATGGAGCAACAACAACACATCACAACAACAACCATTTCCAAATAGGCAACCTTTCCAACAAGCTCCAAGGCAGTCAATGCAACAACCACAACAACAACAAAATAACCCTTCCTTGGAGGACCTTGTCAAACAAATGGCTATGCAAAACTTGCAATTCCAACAAAGAACTGATGCTAGCATTCAAAACTTGGAAAAGCAAGTAGGACAAATGGCATCTTCCATAAGCCAACTTCAAGCACAAGGATCAAGTAAGTTGCCTTCTCAAACTATTCCTAATCCTACAGGAAATGTTAGTGCCATCACACTTAGATCTGGAAAGACTGTGGAAGTTAAAAATGATGTGAAACCTGCCACTGCATCTGAGAAATCTGAAAACAAGGAGAAGCAATCTTTCCAGTCAAAGGATGAAGAGCCAAGCATTCCACTAACCTTTCCACAAAGAGTTTTACAAACTAGGAAAGCTGAAGCTGAAAAAGATAAAGAATTGCTTGAGACTTTCAGAAAGGTAGAAGTAAACATTCCTCTGCTAGATGCAATCAAACAAATCCCTAGATATGCCAAATTCTTGAAAGAAATGTGCACCCATAAAAGAAGGCTGAAAGGGAATGAAAAAATAAGTCTGGGAGAGAATGTTTCTGCTATCATTCAACCAATGCCTCAGAAATGCAAGGATCCAGGTACGTTCACTATCCCTTGTACAATAGGTAATTGCATATTTGAAAATGCCATGTTAGACTTAGGTGCATCTATCAATGTCATGCCTATGTCTATCTTTAAATCTTTGGGGCTTGGTCCTTTAATTCCAACTGGTGTGGTGATTCAACTTGCAAATAGAAGTAGTACTTACCCTTCAGGATTAATTGAAGATGTCTTAGTTAGAGTAGGAGAACTAATTTTTCCTGCTGACTTTTATATCCTAGAGATGGAGGGTGAAACTACAACTAAGGTACCAATCATTTTAGGTAGACCTTTTCTTAAAACTGCAAAAACAAAAATAGATGTGCATGCTGGAACTCTTTCCTTAGAGTTTGGTGATAATATAGTCAAGTTCAACATTCTAGATGCCATGAAACACCCTAGGGAAGAACACTCTGTATTTCACATTGATTTGTTGGATGACTTGGTTGATTGTTATGCACATGACCATTTATGCATTGAATTTCCTGACATACATGATCTTGATGATACCATAAATTGTCATTCATGCATAAACAATAAATCAGAATGTGCTGCTTGTACTGAAATAGAATAATTTTTAAGCACTAACAATTTTGCTGAGGAATATAAAAAAGAAAAATATGCAGAAATTTTAGCTGCAGAATTGATAACAACAAACAGAATGTTGCCCTCCATTGTGCAACCACCAGCATTAGAGCTAAAACCGCTTCCTGATCATTTGAAATATGCTTACCTTGAAGAAGGTTGTAAACTTCCGGTCATTGTTGCAAAAGACTTAGATGCTGAACAAGAAAGGATGTTGTTACAAGTTTTGAAGGACAACAAAAAGGCAATAGGGTGGACACTTGCAGATCTCCCTGGAATCAGTCCTTCTACCTGTATGCATCGGATTCTCCTTGAAGAAGATGCTAAACCAGTAAGGCAACCTCAAAGGAGACTTAATCCTCAAATTTTGGAAGTAGTAAAGAAAGAGATATCTAAGTTGCTCCAAGCAGGTATCATATATCCTATCTCTGATAGCAAATGGGTAAGTCCTGTTCAAGTTGTTCCAAAAAAATCTGGAGTGACTGTAGTAGCAAACAAAGACAATGAACTAATTCCAACGAGAGTGCAAAATAGTTGGAGAGTTTGCATTGACTATAGAAAATTGAACCAAGCCACAAGAAAAGATCACTTTCCGTTGCCATTCATTGATCAAATGCTTGAACAATTGGCTGGGAAATCCCATTACTGCTTCTTGGATGGATACTCAGGATACTTCCAAATCCACATAGCACCTGAAGACCAACATAAGACCACATTCACTTGTCCTTTTGGAACTTTTGCATACAGAAGGATGCCATTCGGCCTATGCAATGCTCCTGGTACTTTTCAGAGATGTATGGTAAGTATTTTCTCTGAATTTCTAGAAGATTGTATGGAAGTTTTTATGGATGATTTCACTGTCTATGGGTCTTGTTTTAAAACATGTCTAGATAATTTATCCAAGGTGCTACACAAATGCATTGACTCTAATCTTGTCTTGAATTTTGAAAAATGTCATTTCATGGTAAAACAAGGCATAGTTCTAGGTCATGTCATTTCTGAAAGAGGTATTGAGGTAGATCCTGCTAAAGTAGAAGTTATTTCTAGTTTATCTTACCCCGCATGCGTGCGGGAAGTGCGTTCCTTTCTTGGTCATGCAGGATTTTATAGGCGCTTTATCAAAGACTTCAGCAAGATAGCATTGCCACTGTCTCGCTTGCTACAAAAGGATGTTGAATTCAATTTTGACCAAAAGTGCAAGGAGGCATTCCATACACTGAAGAAAGCTTTGACAAGCACGCCTATAATACAACCACCATACTGGACACTCCCTTTTGAACTGATGTGTGATGCATCCAACTATGCTCTGGGAGCAGTTTTGGCCCAAAGAATGGGCAAGGCACCTCATGTCATATATTATGCTTCTAGAACTTTGGATGCTGCACAAGCCAATTACACTACCACAGAAAAGGAACTTTTGGCTATTGTTTTTGCATTAGACAAATTTCGATCTTATTTGCTAGGTTCCGAGGTGATAGTGTTCTCTGATCATGCTGCTTTGAAGTTCCTACTAAAAAAACCAGATGCAAAACCTAGGTTACTACGGTGGATGCTTTTACTCCAAGAATTTGATTTGGAAATAAGAGATAAAAGTGGAGCTGAAAACTTGGTTGCTGATCACTTGAGCAGAATTGAACAACCACTTGATCCGATACCCATACATGATACTTTTCCTGATGAGCAATTGTTGAAAGTTCAGACAATCATTCCATGGTTCGCCAATTTGGTAAACTTTCTTGTTGCTAATGTTCTGCCTAAAAAAGCATCTAAATCTTACATTGCTAAATTAAAGAGTGATGCAAAATATTTTGTATGGGATGATCCTTATCTTTGGAAATATGGTAGTGACCAAATAATTAGAAGATGCATACCTGATCATGAAATTCACTCTATTCTTAGCTTTTGTCATAATCATGCATGTGGTGGTCATTTTGGTCCCCAACGAACAGCTAGGAAAATTTTGGAATCAGGATTTTATTGGCCTACTATTTTCCATGATGCATATCAATTTTGTAAAACTTGTGAACAATGTCAAAGGACTAGTAATATAACTCGAAGGAATGAGATGCCCCAACAACCTATGTTATTTTGTGAAATTTTTGATGTTTGGGGTATAGACTTCATGGGTCCATTTCCCACATCCTTTGGTTTTGTTTACATTTTACTTGCTGTTGATTATGTATCCAAGTGGGTGGAAGCTAAAGCCACTCGAACTGATGATTCAAAAGTTGTTGTGGATTTTGTTAGGTCTAACATTTTCTGCAGATTTGGCATTCCAAGAGCCATCATCAGTGATCAAGGGACGCATTTTTGCAACCGCAATTTGGAAAGCCTCTTGAGAAAATATGGTGTTGTACATAAAACTGCTACACCGTATCATCCTCAATCAAATGGACAAGCTGAGGTGTCAAATCGAGAGATAAAACAAATTTTGGAGAAAACAGTCCAACCAAGCAGAAAGGATTGGAGCAAGAGACTTGAAGATGCTCTGTGGGCTTATAGAACTGCATACAAAACACCAATTGGGATGTCACCTTTTCGATTGGTCTTTGGTAAAGCATGTCACCTTCCAGTGGAAATTGAGCATAAGTCATATTGGGCAGTAAAACAATGCAACTTAGCTTATGACAAAGCTGGCATGGAAAGAAAGTTGCAATTACAAGAACTTGAAGAGATTCGCTTAGAGGCTTATGAGAACTCAAAAATGTACAAAGAGAAGACCAAAATTATCCATGACAAAATGATATCAAGAAAGGAATTCTCTGTTGGACAAAAAGTTCTTCTTTACAATTCTCGCCTCAAGCTCATGCCCGGAAAGCTTCGTTCCAGATGGATAGGACCTTTTGTAGTTACTGATGTGTTCCCTCATGAAGCAGTAGAGATCAAGAGTGAATTATCACAAAATAAATTTAAGGTCAATGGCCACAGACTAAAAATTTTTCATACAAGTGAAGGATACCAAGAGCAAACTGTTGAGGAACTCAGCTTGCATGATCCATTCCAACCTCCATAAATGAGGGAGTTTCTTTATCCTCTCCTTTTATTTCACTTGTCATAATTTACATTGCATAACATTGAGGACAATGTGAGATTTAAGTGTGGGGGGGATTATTCGTTATATGTTTTTGTTATTTTGGGTTTTATGTTTGGTTGTTATGTAAAGTTTTGCATGTTTCTCTTTGATTTCTGGGTTTTGATAGTTTTTAGGCACTTGCTTCACTCTAAGATATGAGTTACTTGATGTTACATGGATTGAAATCCCTGTCTTTCTATGCTTGTAAAGTTGATTATGAGGTTTGAGAGGTTGAATTGAAGGTGACAGATATACCCTGTGTGAGGAATTAAGCCATTCTCTATTCTTTCTTGTGTGATATGCCTCTTGATTACTTGCACAGTTGCCTTGTCTTGACTCTATTTGATACTTCTTGATTCACATGCATGTATGGATATGATTAAGGCATTTTTGTTCCTATAAGCCTCTAGCCAAATAAGCCTACCTTGAATTAACTCCTTTGATAACCCCTGCTAAGCCTATTTACCCTTCTTTGTTTGAAGCTCATTACAAGCCTTAAGTGAAAAACCAAGATCACCTTAACCTTAGGGAATTTTGGAGCTTTGGAATAGTTTTGGGAATAAATTCTGGAATAAGTAAGGGATGTATCATTGGTTATTAAATTTTGGCTAGTTAATTCTTCCTGTTGTATATGTCTTAGTGTTTCATGATGTGTGAAAAAAAAAAACAAAAAAAACAAAAAAAAAAAAATTGTTTGAGGAAAAGGAAAATAATTGGTGTTGGAGGTGTATTAGCAATTTTTGGGTTTGCTCTTATGCTTATTTCATACTTATTCCCCATTGCTCCTATAGTTCCTCTGGTTTATAGCTACTTATCCTAAATTTTATCCCACCTTGTCCTTATTACAACCCTGAAAAGACCTTATGATCCTTTTGTGCATGTTTATTGGGCATTGATTTTAGAGGCTTGCCAAATCTATCTGTTGCTTGTTTTTCATGAGTGCTTTGAGAGTATACAGTTGCCTGGACATTTGAGAGATACAGTAATATAGTGCATCTTGTGAGGTTCTATTGCTTTTGATTCACCTCTTGAGCTGATTAATTATCTTGCCATGCCTTGAAATGCTTGGATAATTTCCATAAGTGTCTAGTTTCTCTGACTCTTTTTGTGTTGGATATTGTCTACTCCTTTTCTTTTCCCAGGATTCATTGAGGATTGCGTAAATCTGTTTGTTTTCTTGTGTGTATTGATGTCTATATTTCTTTCTATCTTTGGAATTGTTCTCTACTTTGCTTTCATGATTTTGCCCAGGAGTGCAAAAAGCTAAGTGTGGGGGTATTTGATAAATCATGATTTGATATGTATCTTTTCCTTTAATTTAGCTATTTTACATTCCATCCATGGCTAATTATAGGATTTAGATAGATATGTGTGTTGTTGGGCCTAATTGGATAGTTGGGAATTATTATTCTAAATTTTGCTGTTTTTGGGCTGATGAACATGTCTCGGTTTTCAGGCCATAACTTGGGCTGTGGTGATCCAATTGGAGCAAACTTGGTGGCCCTGGAAAGCTGAGACAAAGACCTAAAACTTTTCAGAAGGCGCCGTTGGCAACTTCGATCATCTAGAAGGCCAAATTCGGTGGTCAATAATCGGTGCGGAAAAGAATATGGAATCCAACTCATCCCACCAACAACACCAAATCATCCCACCACCTACACAACTCATCCCATTTCGTTTTGTCTACACTTTTTCCCATTATTTTACATTTTTTATGTGTTGTATGAAGGCTATAAATAGGCCTTCATTTCTCCATTGCAAGATGTCCCAAACACCTTCAAATAAGTTACTCTTGGGTGTTCTTCTACCTCCCTTTCTTCTTCTTCTTCTCAATTTCTTCTTAGTCTTTCTTGTTATTTAATGTTATAATGTCTTTTAATTTTATGGATAGCTAAGTTTCTAATTCAGCTTGTGGTAATAAGTTCTAATGGATTTTGAGGTTTGAAGAAAATTTTGTGTATCCTCAACTCTTAATAATTGAATTTATCTTTATCTTTCTATCTTGTTTATGCTTATATAATTGAATTTGAATTGATCACTTAAATTCATTACATAAGACGTTCTCATTAACTCCTTGAACTAAGACCTATGTGATGCTTACTTACATTGGACTTAAGAAGGAATGCAAGACCAAGAATTATGTGACGCTTGTTTACATTAATTTTGAGAAAGACAAAGGAATATTCATGGACTTAATTGATTGACTCATTAATTGTTTACCGATTCAAGGACTTAGAGTTTAACTAGGGATTAAATGTGAATGAATAATTCTAACCTTGTTAACTCGAATCATGTTTGCTTAAACATTTGAAGAATCTCCTAAATTAATTGACGCTTGATTGGTTAACTTTGGGACAAGCAAGAATTGATTAATTAAGTTCTCCAATGGATGGCTTGTTGGATTCTTGGACTTAGAGACCAAATAGGGATTAAAATTGGACGCTTGATCCTAACCTAATGGACTCAAATAATGTTCGCTTGAACTTTGGAAAGAATCTATTTAAGTTTTGTTGGTGCTTAACTAATTGAACTTAAATGCAAGAATTTAATTATTAGTTGAGATTGAGATTTTGAACCAAGGATAAATCCAAAGAACGAAAATCCACAAGTTGAAGTTTTTATCATCTAAGTTTATTATTCAACTTCTTGTTCTAAAAATTATATCAAACTCCAAACCCCCCCTTTTTTTTTTCAAAATTTTGTTAATACTGCTAATATAATAAAAAGAATTTCCTTTGATCCTCGAGAGACGACTTTGGGGCACTACTGTGCTACAAGTTTAAACTCATTTTACATTTGTGTTTGATAGAGGCTTCGACAACCTCTCGTCAGCAGACGATATGAAATTTATATTAATAATGATTGGATTCATATGCACTTCCTAATCCCTTTACTTTTGTTTTATCCATATGATTTTCACTCGATTGCTTCCATATTTAATAAGCAGCTCAACCCAATGTTTCAAGATTGAGCTCTAAGGGTCTTATGTGATTCCTCTACAATTTAAGATTAACATCTTGCATTAAGATCAACACTTGAATAACAATGGCTAACAAAATTAAGCCTATTCCTAGAACATGAGATCATTAGATGTGTAATTTGGGTCAAGTTTTAGAAAATGTTTTCCAATAGAGTTCAAAAACCAAGCATCATAAATGGATGATCAAACCAGATTAAGCATTAAGTAAGGAATCAAACATAAGTAACAGAACTAAATATCATATAGATCTAAAAAAGAGTGGATAAGTAGTTACATATGAATTCAACTTAGGAGAATCAACTACTTATGGTTTTGGTGTTAACAACCGTAATGATTACAAATAAAGATAAGAAGAAGACAGAGATGAATGATTATGAACAAGCTCCTCATGTCTTGGAGTGAGTACTTTCTGTCTCTGATCTCTCTTCCACCTTCCTCCTTTGTTCTTTTTTCTCCTTTTTATTTATATCCCACTACAAAATAAAGGGAAAAGAACCAAAAGTGGTTCTGGCACTATGTTAGTTGTCATTTTTACTTGAATTTCATGAATATTATTGTGTAAAAATTGGCATGCTTTCATTTTTCCCCTTTTAAATTGCCCAAGGATGTGAATATTATATATAAATATGTAAATTATGTTATAGAAATCCAATCCAATCAAATTATAATAATTTTTTGGTTAATTATGATGGTTTTGCTTTGTAGGTTAAGGGAAGAGAAATCAAGACAGAGAGAAGAAATGAAGTTCAAAAAGACTCATGGAAGAAAATATGTTTATCTCTATCAACTCAATAAGGCTTAAGCTATATCAGAAGGGCTTAAGCCATTCCAGAGAAATTAAGATTACAATCTGCCAAAAAAAGGCTTAAGCCATTCTAGAAAGGCTTAAGCTATCTCAATTCCTTCAGGGTGAAGTATTTAAAAAAAGGCTTAAGCTATTTCAGAAAGGCTTAAGCCATTTCAATTCCTTCATGGTGAAGTATTTAAAAAAGGGCTTAAGCCAATCAGAAATAGCTTAAGCCAATTTGTGGTACTAAATGACCCCTTGTTATAAATCATAACATATAAAAGGGGAAAAAAAAAGAAGACGAAGAGAGCTTGGGAAGAAACAACACACCTGAACCATCTCTTTCTCTTTAGCCTCGAAGATCATCCAAGTTGAAGATTTTGGTGGTGATTCCGACGTTTCAGGAACAGAATGACGACAATTTCTACTAGATTCTTCTTCTTCTTCTTCTTCTTTTGTTGGTTGGCTCTCATGGAAATGAGTAGCTAATCTTTTCCTTTTGGGATTGGATGTAACCTCTTACACCTTAATGTAACTCTTGATTTTCACATATATGTTATGATCTCTTCTACTTATTAGTGATTCATTTTTGTTCTTAATGCCTTTACATTTTGATCACTCGTATTTGGAGCTTTGATTTAGAACTCAATTGGAAAATGTTTTCTAGATCATGATTCAAAATGAATCACCTAATGGTTTAAGTTGCTAGGAATAGAGCTAAAATCATTAGTCTTTAAAAGATTTTCTTAATGCAAGTTTTCCCTTATTTAAATATGCAAGGAATTGATATTTAAAGGGGAAAACTTAGAATCTCTTTACTAAGGAATTAGTATTGAGTGATTGTAATCGTAGATAATATTGTAGGAGAGGGATTAACAAATGTATGCTTATTAAGATTACAAAGAGGTGTAGTAGGTGAAATCCAGTTCCAAGTATCTCATATATGAATTTCTCTAATACTTATTTGAATTTGCATATTTTTCACTTGTTTTAAGTTTTATTAATTTTAAATTTAAGTTTAATGAATCAGATGTTGAATATGTATGAATATATAATATGTATTTATTTTGTGCTTTTCTAAATTAATTGAGAATCAATCAATCTATCTAGTCCCTAAGGAGACAACCTTACTCATCACTGTTACAAGTTGACTCTGGTACACTTGCCACGGGATCAACAAGTTTCTGGCGCTGTTGCCGGGGACTAGCGTCCCAAATTGATTTTATTTTATTTTATTTCTTTAGTTAAGTCAATTTGTATATATTTTATTTAGTATAGTAGTTTTTATATCCTTTGCTAACTCTTTGTTCTAGTCCTGTTCTTTGTTTATGCGAGGTAAAACTCCAGCTGAACAATTACTCTTTGATCTTGAAATAGAGAAAACAACTAGGAGAAACAATAGTAATACAAGAAGAAAGAAAGAACTGGAAAAGCAAAGAAAGCAACAGGAAGATTGTATTGACTCAGCTTCTTTCGTCGTTCAATCAAACTCTGATCTAAACATGGCCAATACAGGAGGAAATAATGGAAACCCAAGAAGAACTTTAGGGGACTATGCTCAACAACAAGGTCCTAGACATTTCTCTAGCATAGTAGCTCTAACTACTTCAAGAGCAATGGAAATGAAGCCTGCCTTCCTTAGCTTAGTTATTGCACATCAATTTGCAGGGATGGACCATGAGGATCCATATGCACATCTATCAAACTTTTATGATCTGTGTGGTACCATGGGAATTCCTGAAGGTGATGAAGAAACAGTTTATCTATGTTTGTTTCCTTTCTCTTTGACAGGTAAGGCTAAGACTTGGTTGCAGTCTCATCCTAATCAAAGTCTTATCAGTTGGAGTGATGTGGAGAACAAGTTTGTGAACAGATTTTATCCATCCTCAAAATATATTAGTGCTAAATCAGAAATTGCTACCTTTCACCAAGGGTTGGATAAACCTTTATGTGAAGCTTGGGAGCGTTTCAAATCTCTTCTAATAAGGAAATGTCCTAACCATGGTTTTGAGGATATTGCTCAACTAAAATTCTTTTGCAATGGAATCAATCCAGAGGTTAAAATGCTCTTAGATGCAGCTGCAGGAGGTACAATGATGTTAGCTGACCCTGATGAAGCAACAAAAATCATAGAATCTTTGGCTTCTTCTGATCATCAAGCACAACATAGCAGGCATAGTCATCCCAAGAGAGGTGTTCTTGATCTTAATACAAATGATGCAATTTTAGCACAAAACAAATTACTTTCTCAACAGATTGAAGACCTCACTAAACAAATGGAAAAACTTCCTCAGCATCTCCAATCTATTATTCAACTCCTCCACCTCATCAAGTTTTGAGTTGTGATTTCTGTGGTGTAGATCATGCTAATGGTTTTTGTGCAGGACCTAGTACTAGTCAAGAAGAGGAAGTAAATTACATGGGTCAACAACAACCAAGAGGAGGTAATTTCAAGAATTTTTCTAACAATTATATGTAGGGATGGAGGAACAACAACAACAAAAATTAGAAATATGGTTGGAAACAAGATGTAGGACCCTTCAATAGATAACCACCTCAACAACAACACCAAGGTTACTTTTCTTCAATGCAGGAAAAGACAACCAAGTTAGAAGATACCTTGAACCAATTCATGCAAGCTTCCCTTGCTAATCAAAAGAATACAGATGCTTCCATCAAGAATTTGGAGATTCAGGTTGGTCAGATAGCAAAGTAACTTGCTGATTAGCAAGGAGGATCATTTTTAGCCAACACCAAACCTAACTCGAAAGAGCACTGTAAGTCTATCACAACAAGGAGTGGAAAGGAGATTGGGAAGGGGATTGGAGACAATTTGAATGATACTGAGGGTGTTGAGGAGAAAAAATTGAGTGAAAGAGAAAGTGATGAAGAGATCAAGGAGGAAGTTGAGAAAAAATAAAGGTGAGAATGTAAATAGAGAAAATGTGAGAAGTAAAGAAAAAGTAGAAAAAAAAGATAAAAATGAAAGAAGTGATCAATTAAGAAAGAAAGAGAAAGGTGTAGTTATAATCCCACCAGTCAAGGATTTTCCATACCCACATGCACCTTCTAAGAAAGATAGGGAGAGACAATTTGCTCGCTTTCTAGACATTTTTAAAAGTCTGCAGATCAACATTCCATTTTCTGAAGCACTGGAATAGATGCCCACTTATGCAAAATTCATGAAGGAGCTTCTGACTAAGAAGAGAAGATTAACTGATGATGGAATAGTGGAGTTAGAGGCAGGATGCAGTGCAATCATTCAGAAATCCATACCTCAAAAATCTAGAGATCCTAGTAGCTTTACCATTCCAGTCACCATTGGAAGATTACTTGTGGGAAAAGCATTGTTAGATTTAGGGGCAAGCATTAACTTAATGCCCTTATCTATGATGAGAAGGATTGGTGATCTAGAAGCTAGGCCTACTAGGATGACTCTTCAATTGGCAGACAGGTCAGTGAAATATCCTCATGGGATAGTGGAAGATGTGCTGGTGAAAGTAGATAAATTTTTCTTTCTAGTGGATTTTGTGGTGATGGATATGGAAGAAGATAGAGAAGTGCCATTGATTTTGGGTAGACCGTTCATGAAGACTGAAAAAGTAATAATTGATGTAGATTATGGTAATTTGAAGGTGCGAGTGCAAGATGATGAAGTAAATTTTAATGTTTTTGAGGCTATGAAGTATCCATGTGAGCAAGATGAGTGTATGAGAGTGGATGTGATTGATGATTTAATTCATTCCACTAGGAAGCAGTTGCATATTTCTAGTCCTTTGGAGAAAGCACTCATGGATGCCTTAGAAGATTTGAATGAGAAGGAGGAAAAAAAAATTGAAGAGTGTTTGAGGGATCTTGATTCTGCAAAAGAGATTCTTCCAGAAAAAGTGAAGATTGAAGAATTGGAGAAAAGTGCAAACATGGAAGTGCTAAAACCAGAATTGAAGATGTTGCCACCACAACTTAAATATGTATTTTTGGAAGAGGGTGGAAATAAACCGGTTATCATTAGAAATTCTTTGACTCCCTCTGAAGAAGAACAATTAGTTAATGTGTTGAAGAAAAATCAAGAAGCTATAGGTTGGACTTTAGCAGACTTGAAGGGTATTAGTCCTTCCTACTGCATGCACAAAATTCATATGGAGCAGAACTATAAACTTGTGGCTTGTTGAGATTTCCGTTGAAGTACTTTTATTTATAATTATAGATTAGGTTACTTCCCTCAACGGACTCAAACACGGCAAGTGTACCGGCCGTACAAGTAGTAAAAATATCGTATCCACAGGGATTAGAAGGTAAACTAAGCATTCATTGGCTACTTGTGACTTGAGAACAATCCCAATAAATATGAATGTGAATTTAAGAACAAAACTACTGGAATTGTTAAAACACAAATAAATGGATTAGAAATGAAATGGGGTGAGAAATGGCAAAATGGACACTTGAAGTTGTGGGGGTTTGATTTCACCAAAGAAACACTAGTGAATCCTATGTATCTTGTTACATTCATTGTTCAGTCAACCATAAATTTACTCAGACCTAATTCCTTAGAGAAAGAGCCTAGGTGCAAAATATTGAATATCAATCCCTTGAGTACTCAATACCTCCACCTGCATTACCGGTTAGGGTTTTAAGACTACTAATGGGTCAAGCCCTATCCCTAGGTACAATTCCCACTAGGCATATGTTCAAAACTAGTTTCAAGGATATTTTCCAATACTCAATGAAACCTTAAATCATGCAAAGGGTGATCAAGCCAAAGCAAGCATTAAGCATGGAATCATACACAACAAGGAATGAAACAAAACATATATAACATTAAACACAAAAGGATTACAATAGAGTTTGTTGGTTACATCAAAACCCCAATACAATGGATAGAACCTCTCAAAACAAAGAGGGGAAAACTAAAATAGAGATGGAAGAGGAAAGGAAGAACCGAAGGAATGATCCACCGTGGGAGGCTTCCGAAGCCTGAGAATCCCTCCTGCAGCGCTCCTGGAGGCGCCCCTGGGCGAATGAGGGAGAAAACCCTCGAAATTTTCCTTTTATGCAGCCTGAGGAGACAAATTAGGGTTATTGCGCCCGGCGCGTTACACTTCGCGCCCGGCGCGGGCTTCCCCTGATGCTCAATGTGCTCGCGGCCTTGAATTGCGCCCGGCGCAATTCTAAATTGCGCCCGGCGCGAGGTTTCCAAAGGCTGAGAGTACTCTATTTTATGCCCGCCCGGCGAGATTAATACGGTGCCCGGCGCGGTTGCCTGCTCTGCTCCTTAATTCTTTTGATTTCCACTCCTTTGGCCTTGTTATCCTCAATTCTCTACTTGAATACCTGCATATACAAAAGAAACCAAAATGAGAACAATTAAAATGCAATGATACAAAGAATGGAAGAATTTGATCATTAAATCTTGTATAAAAACAAGTATAATTTAGGCTCATCATGGCTCAACCTCAAAGGCGTTTAAATCCAACAATGAAGGAAATGGTGAAAAAAAAGGTTTTAAAGCTTTTAGAAGCAGGAATAATCTATCCTATTTCAAATAGTACTTAGGTAAGTCCTGTTCAGGTCGTACCAAAGAAAGGAGGGATGACTGTTAAGTCTCAATTATACCTCTTTTTGGACAAGACTTAATGAACAATTTCACTCATTCTTTGAACCATTGCAACATAATTGTTCTCTTTTTGATTCAGTTTCTGTGCAGATATAACTAACCCAGAATTTAGCTAACAATACCTTATTACACCTCATTTTTTTGTGTAGGTATTGAGCTAGAGAATTGAAGATTGAAGACCCTTAGGATTGGAAATCTAAGGAGTTAAGGAGCAGAGCAGAGTGGTTGTGTCGGGCGCAAAATGACCCGCGCCGGGCTTGTAAAAAACAGAGTGTTCCACCTCTGCAAGTCACACCTGTGCCGGGCGCGAGACTAGCCTTGCCGGGCATGATCGAGACAGAGAGTACCTCAAACTCTCTGGAAGGTATTGCGCCGGGCGTAAAAGTAATTGCGCTGGGCATGTTCTGAGGCAGAGAATACTTGATCTCACTGGAAGGCCCTGCACCGGGCGCAACGACTTATGAGCTGGGCGCGTAAACTCTAATCTAACTCCCCAAGCTCATATTTGAAGCCATTTTCGAGGGTTTTCTCCTCATTCACACATTGGACGAGTTTTGGGAGCTGTGGAAGGGATTCCCGGAGCTTGGAGCCGTTCGTGTGTGGGTCTTTCCTTCGGTTCTTCATTCTCCCTTTCATCTCTATTTTTGTATTTACCCTCATTGTTTTGAGTGGTTCTACCCATTTTTTGTGGGGTTAGATGTAACCAACGAATTCTAGTGTAATCCTTACCAATGATATATATATATATATATATATATATATATATATATGTTGTTCATTCATTGTTGTGTTGTTTCTATTCTTAATGCTTGCTTTGGATTGATTCTCCTTTGCATGATATAGGTTCCATTGGGTGTTGGAAAATAACCATTGAAACTAGCTCTGAAACAAATGCCTAGTGGGAAATGTATCTAGGAATGGAGCTTAGCCCATTAGTAGTCTTAAACCCTAGCCCGTAATGTGGGTGTAGATATTGGGTACTCAAGGAATTGATATTCAATATCCGCACCTAGGCTCTTGCTCTAAGGGATTAGGTTTGAGTAAACTTATGGGTTGACTAAGCAATGTATGCAACAAGAGATTAAGGAATCATTAGTTTGACGTTTGGTGAAATCTGACCCCACAATCTCACAAAACCATTACACCATTTCTACCCTTTTCCACTCTAAAACCAATATTTTATAGTTTTTAACATTCCAGTAGTCATGCTCTTCAATTCGTATTTACATGACAAACTACAAATTGGAATTATTCTTTAGTCACGAATAGTCAATAAATGCTTATTTTACCTACTAATCCCTATGGATACGATAATTTTACTACTTGAACGGCTGGTATACTTGCCGTGTTTGAGACCGTTGATAGAATTAAGCTGATTTACAATTATAACAAAAGTATTTCAACGGAAATCTTAACAATGACAGCGATTCAGAATGAGAAGAATGAATTGATTCCGACAAAGACTGTCACTGGTTGGAGAATGTGTATAGATTATAGAAAAATCAATCAAGCAACTAGAAAAGATCACTTTCCACTACCGTTCATGGATTAGATGCTTGAGAGGTTAGCTGGACAAGCATACTATTGTTTCTTGGATGGATACTCTGGTTACAATCAGATTGCAGTGGACCCAGAAGATCAAGAGAAGACAGCTTTCACATGTCCATTTGGTGTCTTTTCTTATAGAAAAATGCCTTTTGGTCTATGCAATGCACCAGCTACATTCCAGAGATGCATGCTTGCCATCTTTTCTGACTTAGTTGAGAAATGTATAGAAGTCTTCATGGGTGACTTTTCTGTATTTGGTTCTTCTTTTTCTAATTGTTTGGAGAATCTTGACACTGTACTAAAGCGATGTATTCAGACAAATCTTGTTCTTAATTGGGAGAAATGTCACTTTATGGTAACAGAGGGAATTGTGTTGGGCCATAAAATTTCTTCTAGAGGTATTGAAGTTGATAAGGCCAAAGTATAGATTATTGAAAAGCTTCCTCCACCAACAAATATCAAAGGGATTCGGAGTTTCCTTGGTCATGCTGGATTTTATAGACGGTTCATCCAGGACTTTTCAAAGATTTCAAAGCCATTAAGCAACTTGCTCAATAAGGACACTCAATTTAATTTTGATGCATCTTGTTTGAATGCTTTTGAATTATTAAAACAAAAATTGATTTCAGCTCCTATCATTGTTGCCCTTGATTGGAATTTAAACTTTGAGCTGATGTGTGATGTTAGTGACTATGCAATTGGGGCAGTCCTAGGTCAAACAAAATCAAAGATTTTCCATGCTATACATTATGCTAGTAAAGTTTTAAATGAAATTCAAGTTAATTATGCAACTATTGAAAAAGAATTACTAGCTATTGTATATGCATTGGAAAAGTTTAGATCATACTTGATTGGTTCAAAAGTGATAGTTTTTACAGATCATGCTGCAATAAAATATCTTCTGACTAAGTCTGATTCTAAACCTAGATTGATTAGATGGATTTTGTTATTGCAGGAGTTTGACATAGAGATCAGAGATAAAAAAGGAAGTGAAAATCATGTAGCTGATCATTTGTCTAGATTGGTTAATAGTGAGGTGACTGCACTGGAACCAGAAGTGGTAGAGGAATTTCTTGATGAGAAACTTCTAGCAATTCAAGCAAGGCCATGGTTTGCTGACATGGCTAACTTCAAGGCTGCTGGAGTTATTCCTAAGGATTTAAATTGGCATCAAAGAAAGAAGTTTTTCAGGGATGCTAAGTACTATGTGTGGGATGATCCTCATCTGTTTAAGATTGGAGCTGATAATCTTTTAAGGAGATGTGTGACCAAGGAAGAAGCTGGTAACATTCTTTGGCACTGCCATAACTCACCATATGGAGGTCATTTCAATGGAGAGAGAACTGCTATAAAGGTTCTCCAATCTGGATTCTTTTGGCCAACTCTATTTAGAGATGCTCATGAACATGTACAAAGATGTGATAATTGTCAAAGGATAGGAAGTATCTCTAAAATACATGAAATGCCCCTGCAAAACATTCAAGAAGTTGAGGTATTTGAGTGTTGGGGGATTGACTTCATTGGCCCACTGCCTTTATCCTTTTCCAATGAGTATATTTTGCTAGCTGTTGAGTATGTGTCTAGATGGGTGGAAGCAGTCCCGACTCAAAAGGCAGATGCTAAAATTGTAGTGAAATTTCTCAAGAACATTTTTACCCGGTTTGGCACTCCTAGAGTGTTGATAAGTGATGAAGGTTCTCATTTTTGTAATGTCCAACTTCAAAAAGTTTTGGAACACTATGGTGTAAGGCACAAGGTAGCAACAACTTACCATCCTCAAACAAATGGTCAGGCAGAGGTATCTAATAGAGAGATTAAGAAAATTCTTGAGAAGACTGTTACTTCTTCAAGAAAGGATTGGTCAATCAAATTAGAAGATGCCTTGTGGGCTTATAGAACAACTTTTAAAACTCCTATAGGTCTATCACCATTTCAATTGATATATGGGAAAGCTTGTCACCTTCCTGTTGAGCTTGAACATAAGGCATTTTGGGCCTTAAAATTTTTGAATTTGGATGCTAAAGCAGCTGGAGAACACAGGAAGTTACAACTTCTTGAACTTGAAGAAATGAGGTTGAATGCTTATGAGTCTTCTAAGCAATACAAGGAGAGAATCAAAGCATATCATGATAAGAAGATTTTAAAAAGGAACTTCAAACCTGGCAAATCAGTTTTATTGTTCAATTCTAGGATGAGATTATTTCCTGGAAAGCTTAAGTCTAAATGGTCAGGGCCATTTTGCATCAAGGAAGTCAAGTCTTATGGTGCAATTGAAATAGAAGATCCTTCATCGAAATGAAGTTGGGTAGTGAATGGGCAAAGATTAAAACCTTACATAGGTGGTGACTTTGAAAGAGTCATTGTTGTGTTTACATTGGAAGATCATTGAAGATATTGGTTTTGTCAAGCTAGTGACGTTAAAAGAGTGCTTACTGGGAGGCAACCCAACAATTTCTCACTCTTTTCCTTTGATTTAAGTTTTATATATTGGTGTGTTTAATTCATTCTTTTATGTTTTGTTATCAGTGTGTGAAGTTGGGTTTAGCACATTTTGATCTTGTTGTGTGTGGTTTTTAGCATGTATTTTTGTATTTTGTTTTTAAGTTTTAGGATGTTTTCAAATATGAAAGTAAGGTGTTTTGGGCAGAGAGTAGAATTTGGTTGTTTGAGGATTAAAGTAGGTATGTGAAATAAGAATCAATGCTTAAGTTTGTAATTGTCACTTTTGTTAAGTTGTTTGAAGATCATGCGATTTGATTCTTAGTGACAATCAATCAAGAGAGGATTAAGGACTTGAAGCTTAAGTGATGTGAAGAGTTTAGTTTTTGGCTAGAGAGTGATTGTTTCAATTGAGTTCAAAAAGGGTAATAGAAACAGAGTAATTAATTGCAGTGTTAGAAACCAGTTTGCTAAAACAATTGGCTTGAGCCATTTTTGCAGAATTTCCAAATCTGATAAATTCGCTCAAGCTAAATTAAAGTTGCTTGAGCCTTTCCTTTCTAATGAAAATCATGATCTCTTTGCCATTTTTTTCGCTTAAGCGAATTTCAAATAGCTCAAGCCCTTTTTCCCAAAATTTTCAAGAACTCTTTGCCAAAATTTTGCTTAAGCCAATTTCAAATAGCTCAAGCCCTTTTTCCCAGAATTTTCAAGAACTCTCTGCCAAAATTTCGCTTAAGCCAATTTCAAATAGCTCAAGCAAATTTGTCCCTGGAACATCCATGCAGTATTTGGCTTAAGCTCTTTAAAAATCGCTTACATGATTTGGTCCCAGTGCCTACACCCGTCTTTGTGCATATTTCACTTAAGCTCTTTGGTTAAAAAGAAAAAAGAAAAAAGAAAAAAAAGCAATATTTATACTAATTTCTCTCTCCCACTACTATTCCTCAATGCTTTTCATTACCCATCAGTCACCCCAGAAGCACTCAGCCCATCATATTTATTCTCCATTTTCCCCCAATTCAAAGTGAACCCTAAGTCTTGAAAGCAATCACGAGCGGCTCTTCAACAAGTTCAACTCACGTTTTGTTTCCCGGAAAATGCTCGTTCTCCATTTCTTTTTACTCATTTCTTTCTAAAAGAAAAAAAACTTGTTTCACTTTAACTACAAACCCAAGTAAGCACTTTCTTTCCTTTCTTCATCTTAAATTGGGTTAACTCTTGTAAATGTTTGTCGTTTTTGTTCTTAGTTGTTAATCGTATCTTTAGAATGTTACTCTCATATGTTTAAAATTTTTAGCTGAACTTCGAAGGGATCGTATTTTACTTTTATTTTTGCACGCGTGTTTTGGTTTCACTGTGGCTTTTTTTGGAAATGCCTCAAAAGTGTGATTTTGGGTAAAGAGGCTAAACCGAGCCTTAAAAATCACGTGGTTTTGTTGAGAATATGGAGGAATAGATGAAAGGTGTTGCTGGATTTGAGAGTGGGGACCAACATTTTGAGGTTTAGTGGATTTGGTGATTTAGGTGGGCTACGGGTTATTTTTTTATAATGGTTGTATATTGGAACGCCCACTGGAATTCCATTTGAGCAAATTAGATATTTCTAGGAAATATTGTGGTGAAATTGACGTGAATGCATAGGAATTCATATTAGTATGAATATTGCTGGTGTTTACTTATTAATTCAAATTTCTAGGAATATGAATTGGCATGTGGAAATTGTGGGCTAGGGGTTTATTGTGGATACTAACAAATTATTATAATTATTATTATTATTTTTTATAATTATTATTATTATTATTTTTTATTATTATTATCATATTTTTTTTATATGTAAATTCACTCTTTAGTGTCTTATTATTATTATTATTATTATTATTATTATTATTATTATTATTATTATTATTATTATTCATGCTTCCTTATCTATATATTGGTTTTGTGTTTTAGAATGCCTCCAAGAAAGCCCACTCATCAAATTCCTACCAGCCAAAAACGCAAAGGCATAGTTCAAGGAAAGGCCTCTCAACAACCCTAGCGTAGAGACCACGAGGAGGAGGTAGAGACCAATATTCCTCAAGAGATTTTGGAACCGTTAAACAGAAACATATTTCTAAACCGAGCAAAGCAACAACGGTATGTGGAGTTGGAGAATAGAAAAGTCATAGCAGAAAGGCGAGTGGTCTTACAAGCAGGTGAATGTGATGAATTTTTAAGGGAACTTCAATAGAGGAATTGGATGAGATTGACTGATCTCCCAGAGAAATATAATGAAAAAAATGTAAAAGAATTTTATGCAAATGCATGGCCAATTAGAAGAGATTCTGAAGTTATAAAGAAGTATTGGGTTCGAGGTCGTTGGATACCATATGATCGGGATGCAATCAACAAATTGTTGGGTGAACCCATGGTGCTCCGTGAAGGTCGAAGTTGTTCTTATCAATTCATAAAAAGCAGTAGGCATGGGTTTAACAACCTTGAGGTGGCTAAATTATTGTGTTTACTAGGCCAATCTTATAAGTCAAATAGAGGTTTTGCACGTTGTATTATGAGGGGAAAGAAGACAAAGATTGCTAAAGTTTGGATGACCTTTTTATTTGCTAATGTCACCCCTACTACCCATGTCTCAGACATCCGAATATCATGGGCTCATCTTCTTTATACTATCTTGCACTCACATGCATACAGAGTTGACATTGCTACTATAATTTCAGATGAAATGTACCAGTTTGTTACCTCTTCCCCCTCCAAGAAAGCTATTTCAGCAAAGCCTTTGGGTTTTCTTGCACTGATAACTGCATTGTGTAAGGCTCATGGAGTGGTAATTCCAGCCAAACCTCTTACTAAGATCCGAGGGCCTATTAATGCAACATTTATTGACAAATTTTGCAATAATCAGACAACAAAGGCTCCCACAGCTCCTGTTCCTCCACGTCATCCTCCTATGCGGCCAGTTATTAGTCCCATGGAGCAACGTTTATCTACACAAATAAGGGAACATTTTGGTGCTATTCATAGAGGTCTTGATAGACTCAATGAATCTTGTTACAGGTTTACGTTACACCAATATCAACAGGATTCCAATCCTTTTTCCTGGCCTACTCCAGAGCAATTCACTTCCATTTGTTCTTGGCCTGAGGACAGACCAATTCATCAGGAGGAGGTAGAACCAGAAGTTGTGAATGATAAAGTTGGAGGTAATGATCAACAAGATGAAGAAAATGAAGCTGATTCAGAAGAGGGAACTGAAGATGAAGAAGGATATTGAGAAAGATGACACTAGTTTGCATTTTGATATTTGTTTACTATTTTTTTTTGCAATTTTAATTTTAGTTTCAACACTTTAAATTTAGTACTTTGGGTTACTTCTGGTTTGAATTTCTCTATTTAACTTTGATGTTGATATTGTGTTGTTTTGGATTATTATCTTTGATACTTTGGTATGTTGCACACTAGGATGTAGTAGGTATAAATTATCATGACCTGTTTTGGTGCTCTAAAGTAGTTTTAAATTTTGAGGGTAATGCATTACATATTCATGGCATGTGATGCATTTGTGATGATTATGAGTAGTAAGAAGGTTTTTGAAATGAAATATTTTGTTTTTTTTAGAACTATGTGCATAAATTTTGACTATCAATGCTTAGTTAGGATCAAGTTTCATTAGATTAATATTCTGATAAAGTTGAACAGGGAATTAAAAAAAAAAATTGGAAACTGGTTGCACTCATATGATCATTGCAGGGTCACATTTGGAATGCATTGATAAGGTTAGTGTTTTTGGCATGAAAGTCAAGTGATTGGTTGGTAAATAAGCCTAAGCCAGTGAGTATAGTGCATCCTGTAAACACCCTTCGAGAGTCATCACTACATTTTTGTGGTTGATATTGTTTGATTCTTTGAGTGTCGCATGGCATGATGAAGCATGGATAGAATTAAGGCATTCCTCTCTTCCAAAATTTAACTATGAGCCAAATAGCCAACCTTTGAATGCTTAATTTCACTTGAACCCTATTTGAGCCTTGAAAGAAAACAAATTCTTCTTTGCCTTATTCGCCTCAAAGAGAAAAACCAAGATCCTTCTCCCTCACTTAGAGTTTAGGAGAGCATAAATGAGATTACTTTTGTTTAGACAAGCTAAGTTCTAGGTTTGGGGGAAAGTTGTGAGGGTTGGAGTGAAAGAAATGATAGAGGTTGATGAATTCAGAATATCTAGAAAATTTTATCTTTTGTAGTTGTAAATATTTATCTTGTTTAATTACAAAAAAAAAAGTATTAAAAAAATTTGAAAAAATGAAAAAAAAATCCAAAAAAAAAAGAAAAAATGCATGTTGTACATATTTGTTTTTTTTTTTTTTATCATTTGAGAAATTCCTCTTTGATATATGATTAGGGTGGTTTTAAAAGAAGATACTTGAAAAATTGAATTAGAAGAAAAAGTGGTATTGAGAAAAAAAGTTGTAATAACTTGAAGTGAAACATCATTTGTGCTCTCCATACCACTAAGTGCTTTGATTGAATATCCAGAAAAACCAATATTCATTAATAAGCCATGCCAAGTCACAACCCTGTAAAAGTCCTTAGTGATCCATGATTGATCCACGCTTATGTGACATGATTAGATGATAATCAATGTTGACTTCCATTGATGTAGTGTATGAATTGAGTGAAACACTCACCTAATTGAGAGAGATACACTTTTGGAAGGATTTTACTCAATGGGTTGCTTGACTAGTTTGCCAATTTCACTAATTCTTGTTGTGTTGACCTTGTGTGACTTTAGTATTGTTGTATTGTGGGCACCAGATTAAGTGAAAGATTTGATTCCCTTGTTTTTCTTTTTATGAAATTTGAAGCTTGCATCCTAATTATGTTGTTGATTTGCTTCAAGATTTATGTGATGAAAAGGATGTTATACTGTAAGTGGTTTTAAGTTTTTAAGTTAGTTGACTTTTGCTTGAGGGCAAGCAAAGTTTTAGGTTTGGGGGAGTTGTTAGTTGTCATTTTTACTTGAATTTCATGAATATTATTGTGTAAAAATTGGCATGCTTTCATTTTTCCCCTTTTAAATTGCCCAAGAATGTGAATATTATATATAAATATGTAAATTATGTTATAGAAATTCATTCCAATCAAATTATAGTAATTTTTTGGTTAATTATGATGGTTTTGCTTTGTAGGTTAAGAGAAGAGAAATCAAGACAGGGAGAAGAAATGAAGTTCAAAAAGACTCATGGAAGAAAATATGTTTATCTCTATCAACTCAACAAGGCTTAAGCTATATCAAAAGGGCTTAAGCCATTCCAGAGAAATTAAGATTACAATCTGCCAAAAAAAGGCTTAAGCCATTCCAGAAAGGTTTAAGCTATCTCAATTCCTTCAGGGTGAAGTATTTAAAAAAAAAAAAGGCTTAAGCTATTTCAGAAAGGCTTAAGCCATTTCAATTCCTTCATGGTGAAGTATTTAAAAAAGGGCTTGAGCCAATCAAAAATAGCTTAAGCCAATTTTCGGCAATAAATGACCCCTTGTTATAAATCATAACATATAAAAGGGGAAAAAAAGAAAGAAGATGAGGGGAGCTTGGGAAGAAACAACACACCTGAACCATCTCTTTCTCTCTAGCCTCGAAGATCATCCAAGTTGAAGATTTTGGTGGTGATTCCGACGTTTTGGGAACGGAACGACGACAATTTCTACTAGATTCTTCTTCTTCTTCTTCTTCTTTTGTTGGTTGGCTCTCATGGAAATGAGTAGCTAATCTTTTCCTTTTGGGATTGGATATGTAACCTCTTATACCTTAATGTAACTCTTGATTTTCACATATATGTTATGATCTCTTCTACTTATTAGTGATTCATTTTCGTTCTTAATGCCTTTACGTTTTGATCACTCGTATTTGGAGCTTTGATTTAGAACTCAATTGGAAAATGTTTTTTGGATCATGATTTAAAGTGAATCACCTAATGGTTTAAGTTGCTAGGAATAGAGCTAAAATCATTAGTCTTTAAAGGATTTTCTTAATGCAGGTTTTCCCTTATTTAAATATGCAAGGAATTGATATTTAAAAGGGAAAACTTAGAATCTCTTTACTAAGGAATTAGTATTTGAGTGATTGTAATCCTAGATAATATTGTAGGAGAGGGATTAACATATGTAAGCTTATTAAGATTACAAAGAGGTGTAGTAGGTGAAATCCAGTCCCAAGCATCTCATATCTGAATTTCTCTAATACTTATTTAAATTTGCATATTTGTCACTTATTTTAAGTTTTATTAATTTGAACTTTGAGTTTAATGAATCAGATGTTGAACATGTGTGAATATATAATATGTATTTATTTTGTGCTTTTCTAAATTAATTGAGAATCAATCAACCTACCTAGTCCTTGAGGAGATAACCTTACTCATCACTGTTACAAGTTGACTCTGGTACACTTGCCACGGGATCAACACACTACAGCTTCAGACTCAGCGCTGCAACATAGGAAGCTCCTTCACACTGAAGTATTCTCTTGAGGTGGGGCGCGAAGCTGAGCACTGGAGATGAGATTTCCTTTATGTTCCAAAGAGTTGGCGCTGCAGCGCTAGGCTTAATTCCTTCGTAGTGAAGACATGCCTCTGAGCTTGGGCATGGACTTGAGTGCTGGGGTCCCATTTTTCACTCTGCATTCCAGAGAGTTGGCGCTGCAGTTCCGGACTTAGTGATGCAGTGCTAACTCTCTGACTTGGCCTTTGTTCTCTTCAAAATGCTTCAGGCCTCTGAGCTGCTCCTGGAGCTACAGCTCCACATTTCTGGGTCCCTTGCTCTGATGCCTTCTACACTAAATTTTACTGCCCAAAATTTACCCAATCAACATCAAATTTGTCAAACACATAATCATGATCCTCTTTTAAGTTTTTTGCAAAATATGAAGAAAATTTCTCAAAACTTTACTCAATCAAAACATGTTAAGTGTGAATTAAGAGTTGAAAAACTTGCATTTTTACACACTTAGTAGGACACAACAATTTCAAGCCATGTCCATGCAACATAGGCCATGTATTAAAGTAAAACAAATAGTTGACCATTGTTTAAGGAATAGAGAAAAGGAAATAATGAACTGTTAATTCCAGCTTCTTGTGTGCTATTCGAGTCTTAATAACACTAGGCCATGTATTAGTTATTGTCTTTCTTGTTACTAAAATTTGAGAGATTAAGAACTTAAAATATATACGTAGAGCCATTGGTCTAACAATGGAGACACGTGTTGCTTGTTATTGTTCTAAATTATTTGTTAGGCAATCCTATACGACAATACTTAAGCTAGCATACTTGACAACAAGTGTGGGAAGCATTGTGGTAAAGTTAGGTTCTGCATGAGATATAAAGGGAGAGGGATGGAATGAGAGAGGTAGGCAAATCATTTCGGTAGTTTTGGAAAGGGAGAGAAGTTTTCCTTCTATTCATTTTATTTCATTCTCAGTTTTTATACTTTCTAAAAATTTCCTTGTAATCATAGAGCCCTGTTGTCCAAGTAATGTTTTATGCTGTTCAAGTTTTCACGTGTTTCTTATTTATGACTTTATTGAAGGATGATGGAGCAGAATTTCTGAAGGTGTGAGAGCCCTAGAGTCTGTGTAGAGTGTGGCCATATAGAGAATCAGTGTCAGTAGAAAAATCAGGTTTATTAGGATTTTATGAGTTAAATTTATTTCATCTGGGAAGGAGTTCGTATATATATAATAATACCCCCATGAGCATGGGAAATGATTTAGCCCAAGCGTCAAAGTAATTGAGTACTTGACTTAGTGAGTAATAGGATTAAGTAAAGGCTTGTATGTGTTTGATTACAGGATTTTTCTGATAATTAAGTACCATTACAAATGTTGTGTCGCATTATTAAGTCCTTCGAGGATCTCAGTTTCACCACCTTGTTATGTGTGTGATTAAAAGAGTAATTAAAAGAGAGGAAGTATGGGTTGGTGGATAACTTCTTTTCATCTAAACCAACTGTGAGGTTTATTTTGCTGTGACTTTTTAACTTGGCTTCATTTGTTGAATCCATGATGTTAGTGTTAGGCATAGGGCGGGGTAAAGTAACTGTTGTGAGAGGGAATGAGTTGAATTTACAAATTTATTATAAATTTTTTAATTTTTGTTTTCCTTCCCTGTAAGAGCTATCAGACATTAATTTTAACTTTAACATTGCACACATACTGATTTATAGTTATTTATATTTCTGTTTTATTGACTCTTAATCAATATTATTAAATATTAATTATTTTTAGTGTAGTTTGTTATTAGTATATACAGTTTTATGTTGGTTATATTTCTCATGCAGGAAACTTGAACAAGAGTCTGATTTTGGAGAATAATGTAAGGTTTTAAAATCATCCAGATTTATACATTAATAAACACTGTAAAAGTCTCCAGTTTCTCCGGCAATTTCCTCTATTCCTTAGCATAAAAAGTTGTATTGGTTTTTTGCAACATAAAATTGAATAGCATAGCTTATAAAAAATTGATATACTTGCAGAGAATAATTGCAGAAGTTGTACTCCTTCATGAATTGTTCCAGGATTCCTCACTCCCCCAATCTGATTTAAACCCTATTTTTACCTGTAAATTTGGGTGCAAGACAATTTATACACAGTTACTTATTTGAGAATCTTGAAATTGTACTCCATGAGCTATAGAAAGCTTCAACACTTACCCTTTGTTGCATTTACCTTATAGTATTTTTGTTTTGCTGTTAATTCAATCTTTTATCATTCAATGCATGTTTTATCATCTTCATTCCAATTTTTATAATTAACTATGGATTATACCGAATATTTTCTTAGGAAGAATAAAAACGCAGTTACAAAATACCAAATGAAATAGTTTTGGAATGGAACATTTATTTAAAATAATCTTTAACTATGAATTAGCTAAAGATTATTATAATAATAATTATTATAATCTCAGCCTTCTGCATATACTGATTTTTATTTTGGAACTCTATTAAGCTTTTAAATCATGCCAAAGCTTTGCTTCAGATTATGGCTGAGAAAAGTATTAAATTGTGCTTAACATGTCCTCTATTGGATAACTTGTGACAATTATTCAACAATTAAAACAATATAGAATTTTTTGGAGTTTCTGAAATTCAAATTTCTCAAATGAGGCAAATATTGTAAAACACAAAAGGAAAAGAAAATTACTATCGTTGAATTTGTAATTTTCCTTTAACAAAAAGAGAAAGAAAAAAAAAACCCTATTATAGTATTTGACAAAATTAATAACATTTAAGCTTTCTTGTGGTTGTACAATTAAGTTAATTTATCTTTTAATTTGTTCATCTAATTAAGACATTGGAAATTGACTAAAAATTATATGGTACCTTTAATTGTTTGACAGTGCTAGCCTTGTGTGTACGCGAGAGTGATGCCTCAGAGTGGAGTCTACAATGAGTGAAAACACACATATACTAAATGCAATAATTCAACGTAATGTTTCCTTTTTTACATAATTCTAATCTCTTTAAAATACATTATATATTTTTCTTTACCTTATGTTCCAACAAAGTGGAATTCACTTCCAGTTTGATTCATATTAAATGGACAAGAGAGAGTATTGGATAAAAAAAAAAATCAACACTTATTAACAAGTGCCTTTAGTTAAAGATCCTTGTCAACAGTGACTAATGAAGCACCTTTTTTTGAAGCACTAGAACTTCTCATTTTTGAACCATTACCTTTGAATCCATCCCGAAGAGCAGCTATAACTGACTGCAATCCAATAGCTGAAATAAGTTCTGCCAAAAAGGGAAGATGTTAATCAGTTAAAGAGCAAGCAACAATCATGGAATTGTTTTTGCTGTAATGTCCATTAATTCAGTTCCAAATGCAGAGTCACTTACTGAACCAGCCTTCAATCATTCAACTCATTTTTCTCCAAAAGTGAAGATTGGTGGCACTGGTAGTTCAAGCCCTGGAAACAGGAAAGCCTTCCCGTATAAGTTTTTTAGACACTCAGCATTGGTCCTTCAATTTCTCTACAACTTGAAGTCTTATTTATTTATTTCATAATAACACTACTTTTGGAAAGTTCTATAGCTCAATTTATTCTAGTTCTCTTATTCAAGTTCTTTATCAAGCTTTCTTAAGTTGTTATCAAGTATAAGATTACAACTCATAACAATCCATGACCAAATATGCTTACTATCACTTTTAACAATGTTATCAAGTAACATTTACTCTGGAAAGATAATAAATAAACATCATCATATATATCATCAATATATAAGATACTAAAAGCAAAGTATTTATAAATGACTATAAACTTATAATAAAAGTTGTGCTTTACTGCTTAAATCTTACCTACAATGGGTAAGAATTTATTTGATGTAATTGGGGTTGAAAAGAAATCTCTACGCTTTCCGTGAATAAGCTCAATGAATGATGTGTGGCGAATCACTTGATAAAAGCTTGCACTTCTTAGATGAGGAATTTTCGCTGAACATCATGTTTAAGTTTAATTGTTGAAGATCCTCCTTAAATACCAAACGATATCCGCAATTTTTCACCTCCAAATGCAAACCTTTAGGATGTTCAAACGTGCCAGTTGTAAATCCCATTTTGTCTTCATATACATTTCGATAAAGACTGATTATTTCCCGAGGGAAAAAAACCATGAACAAGTGATCTATTTCATCCGTGACCAGATCATTGTTTAAAAATATTGGAAGCATCCGATATAAATTATGCAAAACTTGCATATTTTCAAAATTGTATCCTATACTTCCAAAATTATTATTCAAATTAGTAGGATCATCATGTGCCACAAACAAAGAACAACAGGCGACACCCATCCAATTTGGGTCTTCCTTAACAGGAGACAGGTCCATGCTTATTGACCTACCCACATTTTGTTCACTGAACCACCTTGGAATTTGAGTTCCAAGAATAACAATCTTAAGCTCGTTCAAGGAAAGGGAGGATTGCAAGAAAGCCTGAACAAAAAAAAAAAATTATTAATATGTATAACTACTTAAAAATTGTACACATAGAAAAAGTAAGATAAAGAAAGGTAGGTTGGAGTCGTTACCTTAAATATTTGTATCATCCAAGAAAAAACCATATGATAACAATGTTCCATTTCACTCAAATTGGGGCAATTAAAAATATATAATGTTAGGCAACTGGCATTAAAAGAGAGAATAAAAGGATAGAAGAGAGAAATAAACAATACTAAGAGTATTTGTTTTTGGTGTATCTTAAACCTTACAAGGTGCCTCTATATATATAGCATAAGGAAGAGGCAAGCATTACAAACTAAGTGATGTGGGACTTAATAAGTAAGTTAAACTAAACAATGTGGGACTACTTCAATTTTAGAACTTAGACTACACACTTAACAATTCTCCCACTTGGAGTCTGAGTTCTAGTTAGCTTCCTTGTAAGCATCGAGTTCATATGCTCCTTCGCCTAGTGCAGCTTTCTTTATCTTCAATTATCCCTGAAGACCAGCTGAGGTAATGCAGAGCCTCAGCTTGTCAGTTGTAACAGTCTTAGTTAGCATATCTGCTGGATTTTCTGATCCTGAAATCTTCAGCAAAGATAATTCTTCATCATTTATCAATTCTCTAATGAAATGATATCTTAATTGAATGTGCTTGCATCTAGAATGGAAGACAGGATTCTTCGCAAGACATATAGCACTCTGACTGTCACTGAACAATGGAGCATTCTTTTGTTCTTTCCCTAATTCACTGAGAAAGTTCTTTAGCCAGATCATCTCCTTGGCTGCTTCTGAGATAGCTATGTACTCAGCTTCGGTAGTTGAGAGAGCAACTCTATTCTGAAGCTTAGACTTCCAACTCACTACAGTTCCCCCCAAGGTGAAAATGTAACCAGTGGTGCTTTTTCTAGTGTCCAAATCTCCTCCCAAATCTGCATCAGAGAACCCTTGTAAAGTGAAATTACCTTTTTTGAAGAGCAAATTTATTCCTGAAGTACCCTTCAGATATCTTAATATCCACTTTACACCTTCCCAATGTTTCTTCCCGGGATTCGATAGGAATCGACTGACAACTCCAACAGCATGTGCTATGTCAGGTCTGGTGCACACCATGGCATACATTAAGCTCCCAACTGCTGATGCATATGGTACTCTTGACATGTGGTCCTTTTCTTCAACTGTCTCTGGAGATTGCTTCTTTGAGAGCTTCATGTGAGTTCCCAAAGGGGTGTTCCTGATTTTGGCATCTCCAACATTAAATCTGTCAAGAAGCTTTTCTATGTATTTCTCTTGATACAACTTCAAGACTCCTTCTAGTCTGTTTCTAGAAATCCTCATGCCAAGAATTTGTTTAGCTGGACCAAGATCCTTCATCTCGAAGTGGTCTGTCAATTGCTGCTTTAGCCTGTTAATTTCTGTCATATTTGGCCCTGCAATTAGCATGTCATCAACATATAGAGCAAGGATAATATAACTGTTAACATATTTCTTAACATAACAGCAATGATCCATGTCACATCTGCTAAATCCTGAGTTTTGCATAAACTCATTAAATTTTTTGTACCACTGCCTTGGTGCTTGTTTCAAGCCATACAAGCTTTTATGAAGCTTGCATACAAGATTTTCCTTGCCTGAAACTTTAAAACCTTCTGGCTGAGTCATATAAATATCTTCATCTAAATCTCCATGCAAGAATGCAGTTTTAACATCTAACTGCTCCAAATGAAGATTCTCTGCAGCAACAATGCTCAGTATGACTCTGATGGTAGTCATTTTTACAACTGGAGAGAAAATCTCTGTGAAGTCAATTCCTGGTTTCTGCTGAAATCCTTTGACCACAAGTCTCGCCTTGTATCTTTTTCTGCCATCAGATTCTTCCTTCAGCCTGTAAACCCACTTGTTTTGTAGAGCCATCTTTCCTTCTGGCAATTCAGTTAACGACCAAGTACCATTCTTTTGAAGAGATGTCATCTCATCCTTCATTGCTAACTCCCACTTGACAGAATCATTCCCCTGTATAGCCTCATCGAAGTATTCTGGCTCACCAGCATCAGTCAACAATAAATAGTGCAATGAAGGAGAATACCTTTCTGGTGCAACTGAAACTCTGCAGGATCTTCTCAAAGGAGGAGATGCTGGTTCTGATTCAACCTCTATATCTGTACTCTGGCTTCTGTTGGTTACGTCGCTTTCTGAAATTTCTTCAAGTTCTACTTTCTCAGAAGGCTCTGGCAACTTGTCTGTATCAATAGATTCTGCAGAAAATCTATCCTTATAAAATAGATTCTCTTTAAAAGTGACATTCCTGCTTCTGATGATTTTCTTGTTTTGGTCATCCCAAAATCTGTAGCCATACATGTCAGAACCATAACCAATAAAATAACACTTTCTGGCCTTGGGATCCAATTTGTCTCTACTATCAGAGTCTATCAAAACATATGACACGCAGCCAAATACTCTTAAATGTGAAAGATTTACCTCCTTCCCAGACCATACCTCTTCAGGCAATTGATAACCCAAAGGAACTGATGGTCCTCTATTTATGAGATATGCTGCTGTGTTGATTGCATCTGCCCAAAACACCTTAGGCAAGCCCGATTGGATCCGCATGCACCTAGCCCTCTCGTTCAATGTTCTATTCATTCTTTCTGCAACACCGTTTTGTTCTGGTGTTCCTGGTATTGTCTTGATCATTCTGATCCCATGTTCTGAACAGAAGTTCTTGAATTCGTGGCTATTATACTCTCCACCATTGTCAGATTTCAGACTTTTCAACTTTAAACCTGTCTGATTTTCAACTTCTGTTTTCCATCTTTTAAACACAGAAAACACGTCAGATTTATTTTTGAGAAAATAAACCCATACCTTTCTCGTAGCATCATCGATAAAGGTGACATAATAGCATGAGCCTCCAAGAGATTTCACTGGAGCTGGCCCCCAAACATCTGTATGCACCAATTCAAGCCTTTCTGTTTTCAGTGTCTTTCCTTGCCTTGAGAAACTAATTTTTCTCTGTTTTCCCAAGATACAGTGTTCACAAGTGCCGACTTCTACGTGCTTTAGTTTTGATAACTTACCCTTTGTCGCCATTAGCTTCATTCCTTTCTCACTCATGTGCCCAAGTCTTTGGTGCCACAAGAATGAATTATTGGCAGCCTCAGTAACTGCTATCATGTTCTCATCTGCAACCATGTAAAGTGACCCTCGCTTCTTTCCACGAGCGACAATGAGATTGCCTTTATTGACTTTCCATGCTCCATCTCCGAAAGTGGTTTCGTGCCCTTCATCATCCAGCTGCCCTACAGATATTAAATTTCTTTTTAAGGCAGGGATATGTCTGACATTTTTCAGTGTCCAATGGCTCCCACTTGAGGTCCTGATGGCAATATCTCCTTTTCCAACAATATTCAGAGGTTTGCCATCTGCAAGGTAAACCTTTCCAAACTTTCCAGAAACATAGTTAGTCAACAATTCATTAGAAGGAGTGGTGTGGAATGACGCACCTGAGTCCATAATCCATGACTCAATAGGACTATCTAGGCTGCAGATTAATGCATCGTCTATCTCGTCAGTTGCTGCATTTGCGGATTCATCATCATCACGTTTCTTGTGATTCTTGTTTTTCTTCGGAGCTTTGCATTGATTGGTAAAGTGACCTCTCTTGTCACAATTCCAACAAACAATGTCATTCCGGAATTTTGGTTGACCTTTAGCTATTGACTTTGATCTTCCTCGGCTGTTGTAACCTTTTTGAGTGGTTCTTCCTCTACTTTCAGTATTTAATGCTGAACTGGAAGTAGAACTGGAAGGTTCCTCGGAATCTCTCCTGCGAACATCTTCGCTCAAGATCAGGTCGCGAATGTCGTTGAGCTTCAACTTGTTATCCCTTGCAGAACTGCTGACTGCAGTAACAGTTGCAGCCCAACTTTCCGGTAATGATGACAATAGTATCAATGCCTTCACCTCATCTTCAAATTTGATTTGTACTGACTCTAACATAGCAAGAATAGTGTTAAAATCATTAATATGATTAATCACAAGGTTACCTTCTCCCATCTTAAGGTTGAACAACCGACGCATTATGTGTACTTTGTTGGCTGCTGTCGCCACCGGCCCGAAACGGGCTTTCGGCATTCGCGAAGGATGGTTGGACTCGTTTATTTGTTTGAAAAATGTGGATTGCTAGAATGACTTATTCTCAAACTGAGATCTCGTCAAACGAGCAATTTTATTAAAAGGCTCACTAATCCATATTAATCCCAAGCGGGACCCTCCATGGATTAGTGGTTTTCATAAAGGGAGGGTTCGTGGAGTCGCCACCAATGTTTTACTCAAAACATTGGAAAAAGGGATAAGGCAATTGATCAACTTTGGCCACTACAACCAGAGTTGGGTAAGGGAGTCGGTTACGCGTGGGGAAGGTGTTAGCACCCCACGGCGCCCCTTTCGGGTTCCCTATGACAGATTATTTTTAAAAGAACAGTATAAAATTACTAAATTACCCCTATTTATTCTAAACAATTATGAATTGACTATCTACATGATGACAGTTTAAATGTGCACACAGAAAGCAGTAAAAGGAAGGATTGAAGGGAAACCTCTTGAAGCGTGCTTTTTATAAAAATGAACTGGGAAGCGTTTTGGCGTTCCCTCGCTCTACAAGCCCGCTCCTCGCTCTCCTAGAACAAAATTTTAACTAAGGGAATCAAAAAGATTTCCCCTCGACTAGGTTCGATCCTCAAGCAAAATGGCTCGGGGCTCAAGAACTTCGTCGGATCAACTCTCCGAGTGATTTCTAGGGCAGAACACTGCTCAAAAACCCCAGAATACTCAAGGAGAGGGTTCAAACTATGTTGAAAAGTGTGGAATGACGTCCAATTGACGTCATATTTATAGGGAATAGGCGCAGTACGGCCTACAGGGCCAATACGGCCGTATTGAAATTTTTGAACTTCAATACGGTCGTATTGGGGTTCAATACGGTCGTATTGAAAGTCAGAAATTTCAATACGCCCGTATTGAGTTCGCAGCGGTCGTATTGAAGTGTCAATACGGTCGTACTGACTTCAGTATGGCCGTATTGAAGCTTCAATACGGCCGTATTGAGTTCAGTACGGCCGTATTGGGCTTTTTCCCTCCACTTCTTTATTTTGAGCTATTCTAAGACCTCTGGACCTACAGAGAACCCTCCTAGGGCCTTCGAGGAGTCCTTCTGGCTGATTATCCTTCAGTCTTTGAGAGTCTTCAAGCTTTATTTCCGACCCGGACAATTTTAGGGGTCTACAGCTGCCCCCCCTTTACTTAGTCGGACGGCCTCTTGGTGTATCGGCTGACAAGTAAAGGAGTTGACCCAATTGTCCGGGTATTGTGCCGACCTTCTGACTTGTAGCGTCTTCCGGTGGGAAAATGTTGAGTAGCCTCTCCAGGTGGGTGCATACCTCGGCGCTTCTGACATCCTCGGTAGCTGAGTTTACCTTCTCCAAGGCCAACTTCACTCGACGCCCGAGCCGGAAGTTGGACATCAACGCGCCTCTGATGACGCTGATGGTTGAGTACCGCCTCTCCAGGCTTAGCTTCACTCTTTGTTCGAGCCGGAAACCAAGCACCTTTGCGACGACGGTGAGCAGTGTGAGTTTTGCCTCTCCAGGCCTTGCTTTGCTTGTTGCCCAAGCTGGAAGCTGTAAGTATCGTCTCTCCAGGCTTAACTTCACTCTTTGTTCGAGCCGGAAGCTAAGCACCTTTGTGACGACGGTGAGCAGTATGAGTTTTGCCTCTCCAGGCCTTGCTTTGCTTGTTGCCCAAGCTGGAAGCTGTGAGTACCGTCTCTCCAGGCTTAGCTTCACTCTTTGCTCGAGCCGGGAGCTAAGTACCTTTATGACAACGGTAGGCGGTGAGTACCCTTTTTTCAGAGATAGCTTCGCTCATTGTCCGAGCCGGAAGCTGCATACCTCCGTGTTTGTGACGACGGGGGTAGCGTGAATATCTCCTTTCCAGGGATTCGTGATGATTTTGTCTCCACAGTCCACGATGCTGCTTCGACGGTTGTTTTTTGATTTTGTGCCACTAAGGGCTGGATAACGCAGGGATCCGTCTAGGGGATGTGCAGTTACTCATAGGTTCTTGTGTCCCAACTTTCCATTGCGTAGTTGGTGCCCACTGGAGAATTTCTGATTCCTTTGGGGTGTAGACACAAAGATGCTCTTTCTGACGTGAGCGGTGCCTTATGATTGGCTGACGTCCTTTCGACGTTGGTGGAGTATCCCGGTTATCCTTGTTCGGGTGTCTCTTTTGGTTTTTTTGATTTTGCTGCCTCTGTGTAGGCTGTTATCCACTGGGGGATTTTGTCGTTGATTTTGATTAGCCTCTTCTGTTAGGCGTATCAGCTTGACGTTCAATGATTGGCTAAGAGCCAGATTCCACTTGGGGAATGATTATTGATTTTTTTATTTTTTTCTTTTGCAGGGATGCCTCTTGAGTAGGCGACTGGGGATTTGGGGATCTTATGTATCCCAGAGTATTATTTAGGAAGCCTCTACAGGCTTAGCCTCACTCGACACTTGAGTTGGAGAGCTATCTTCACTGAGGAAGTTTAAGTCCTTTGACTTGGATATTCTGCTTGGGTGATCGTACTTCCATTGGGAATGTCGTCGATCTTGCTTTGATAGTTCTTGCTGGGGATTTTGAGTCCAAGAGCGTGAGTTGAGGTTTCTCTGGGGAGTATTATTTCTGCGAGCCTCTCCAGGCTCAGTTATTCTGAAATGTGGGGGATGAGGAGTATTGTTTCGGCAAGCCTCTCCAGGCTCAGTTATTCTGTATGATGCTGCTGATTTTCTGAATCTTTGTATTTTGCTTGCTGCTGTCATACACAAGCAATTTTCTATTTTTCTATTTTATGCAGTTGCCTCATGATAAGGTCTTTGAATGTGCAACTCATGTGTGTGATGCACAAATGTAATACAATTTTTATTTTTGTTCATTTATTTAGAAAAGTGAGTGGCTCTCCCTATCCTCTTCTTCTTGGAGGACTTTCTGTCATTGACGCGAGGGAGTATTTTTGTGAGCCTTTATGCAGGAGATTATGGATTTTACAGGAACCCCTCCAATTTTCTTTTATTGACCGATTATCAAGAGTTTCGTACAATTTTTAGAAACATCAATTTAAAGGCATAATCACAAGGTCAAGAAAGAAAAGAAACAAATGGATATTTTATTGATATTCACAAATGTTTATACAGAAAGATTTACAAAGGGAATTTCTGAAGAATGGCTGGCCAAGGTTGGCTATACATTTTTGGCTTAAACAATTATATCTGTAATTGCTGCTCTTCCCGTTTCCCTAGTTGTTTCGGGTGAGATGCCTGAGCCAGGAGTGTAGATACTGCAAGACGCTTGCTTCTAGAAGATTATCACTTGAACCGCCTTTTGGTTTTCGGTTCAAGTGATCGTTGCTTGCTTTGTTTTTATATCTTATTCTTTTGCCCCTAATTTTTGCCTAGGACATGTCCTAGCGGGGATAATTTTGCCTTTGTTTTGCCTAGTACCCTTGTACTGGCGGGCTTTTTGTCTTGCCCTAACTTTTGCCTAGGATGCCCTTTTTGGGTTTTCATCCTAGCGGGCTGATGCAAGCAACGTCTTCAAGCATAATACTTCTTTACCACGTCAGCGTTGACTGGGTATCGAAGTTCTTCTCCGTCCATGTCTGTGAGAATCAATGCTCCTCCGGAGAAAGCTCGCTTCACCACATATGGTCCTTCGTAATTTGGGGCCCACTTTCCGATTTTGTCCTTTTGAGCTGGTAGCAATTTCTTCATCACCAGCTCTCCCTCATGGTAGATCCGAGGATGGACTTTTTTGTCGAAAGCCTTTTTGATCTTCCTTTGGTAGGCTTGACCATGGCATATGGCGTTCAGTCGTTTTTCTTCGATAAGGTTCAATTGGTTGTATCGACTTTGAACCCATTCTGCCTCGGAAAGTTTTGCTTCCATGATTACTCTCAGAGACGGTATCTCGACTTCAATCGGCAGAACTGCCTCCATTCCATAAACAAGGGAGAATGGAGTAGCTCCTGTGGATGTACGTACTGAAGTCCTATAACCATGGAGAGCGAAGGGTAGCATCTCATGCCAGTCTCTGAATGAGACAACCATCTTTTGTACTATCTTCTTGATATTCTTATTGGCTGCCTCGACTGCCCCATTCATCTTAGGTCGATATGGGGAAGAGTTATGGTGCTGAATTTTGAACTCTTTGCACAATTCTTCCACCATCTTATTGTTCAAATTGGATCCATTATCAGTGATGATCTTATCGGGAATACCGTATCTGCATATGATGTTCTTCCTTATGAAGGATGTTACCACCTTTCGGGTCACATGAGCATACGATGCCGCTTCTACCCATTTAGTGAAATAGTCAATGGCCACAAGGATGAACCTATGTCCATTGGATGCCTTTGGCTCGATGGGTCCAATAACATCCATGCCCCACATTGCGAATGGCCATGGTGAAGCCAGAACATTGAGTGGCGTTGGTGGGACATGAATGTTGTCGGCATATGCTTGACACTTGTGGCATTTCCGGACGTATTGGTAACAATCCCTTTCAATGGTCGACCAATAATATCCTGCTCTAAGGATTTTCTTAGCCATTGCAGGCCCGGGAATATGGGTACCAAAAACCCCCTCATGTATTTCTTTGATCACGTTTTGAGCTTCGACTTGGTCTATACACCTCAACAAGACCGAGTCATAATTCTTTTTGTAGAGGGTTTCTCCTATTAGCAGAAATCCCATGGCCCTTCTTCGGATATGCTTTTTATCATTATTGTTGGCCATATCAGGATATTCCCCTTTTGACAGATATTGTTTGATGTCATGGAACCATGGATGATCGTCAACAGCTTCATCTATCAGTAGGCAAAACGCTTGCTTATCGTGCCGCCGGATATTGATGATGGGCATTTCATGCTCCTTATCCAAGGCGAACATCGATGATAGTGTAGCAAGGGCGTCAGCGAACTGATTCTCCTCCCTTGGAATGTATTCAAAGATGACACTTTGGAAGAATTGTGTCAAATCTTTGATATGCTCAACATATGGTATTAGTTTAGGATTTCGGACCTCCCAGTCTCCTCGTAGCTGATGGATGACTAAAGCCGAATCTCCAAATACTTTGAGTTTGAGGATACCATTGTTGATAGCCGCTTGGATTCCTAACGCGCAAGCCTCGTATTCGGCCATATTATTTGTACAGTCGAAATTGAGTCTTGCTGTTAGAGGGATATGCTTTCTTTGTGGGGAGATTAACACTGTCCCGATCCCCCGTCCAAGCATGTTGGAGGCTCCATCAAAATACATGGTCCACGCATCGTCCTTAGGATCCTCATGTTGTATACTCATTATATGTTCATCGGGGAAATCATCCTGAAGGGATTGATAATCATTGGTCGGCCCATGTGCTAGGTAATCAGCTAGGGTACTGCCTTTGATGGCCTTTTGTGTGACATGTATGATGTCGAATTCTGATAATTGTACTTGCCATCGGGCGATCTTCCCAGTGATTATTGGCTTGTCGAACACGTACTTAATTGGGTCCATTTTGGAGACCAACCAAGTAGTATGCCTTATCATGTACTGCCTGAGCCTTTGTGTTGCCCACGCTAACACACAGCAAGTCTTTTCTAATGGCGTGTAGCGGGTTTCATAATCAAGGAACTTTTTGCTCAGGTAGTAGATGGCTTGTTCTTTCTTTCCAGTTTCGTCCTGTTGCCCTAGCACGGCTCCCATGGACTCATCAAGCACTGTTAGATAGAGGATTAATGGCCTTCCCTCGACAGGTGGCACCAGTACTGGTGGATTGGCCAAGCACTGTTTGACCTTGTCAAAAGCTCGTTGACAATTCTCATCCCAAGTTTCGGAATGATTCTTGCGCAACAGCTTGAATATCGGTTTGCACGTGTCAGTCAACTGTGCGATGAACCTTGCGACGTAGTTCACCCTGCCGAGGAATCCTCTAATTTCTTTCTCAGTTTTAGGAGGAGGCATTTCCATTATTGCCTTTACTTTATCGGGGTCCACCTCTATGCCTTTTTCGCTGACGATGAACCCAAGAAGCTTACCCGACCGAACTCCGAAAGTACACTTAGCTGGGTTTAGCTTAAGCTGATACTTACGAAGCCGATTGAATAATTTTCTCAAATATTGGATGTGGTCCATTTCGTCTTTCGACTTTGCGATCATGTCATCCACGTATACTTCAATTTCTTTGTGGATCATATCGTGGAATAGAGTCACCATCGCTCGTTGGTAGGTGGCACCCGCATTTTTAAGTCCAAAAGGCATCACCCTGTAGCAGAAAGTTCCCCAGGGTGTAATGAAAGAAGTTTTCTCGCGGTCTTCTATATTCATCTTAATTTGATTATACCCCGAGTATCCATCCATAAAGGAATAGAGTGTGTTTGTGGCGGTGTGATCCACGAGTGTATCGATATGTGGCAAGGGAAAATCGTCCTTTGGACTGGCACGATTCAGATCCCTATAATCAACACACACTCTAACCTTCCCATTCTTTTTGACGACTGGCACAATGTTAGCCAGCCATTCGGGATACTGGGATACAACCAAAAATCCCGCGTCCAATTGTTTTTCCACCTCCTCCTTAATTTTTAAGGACCATTCGGGCTTGATTCGTCGAAGCTTTTGCTTAATAGGTCGAAACCCCTCTTTTAAGGGCAACTTGTGTTCGACAATGTTGGAGTCCAACCCGGGCATATCATGGTACGACCATGCAAATACGTCCTTGTATTCCCTCAATAATTGAATTAATTGCGTTTTTATTCCATCACTGATACGGGTCCCAATTTTGACCTCTTTCAATTCTTGACCCTGCCCCAAATTCACGGTCTCCAATTCTTCTTGATTCGGTTGGAGTAGACGAGCTTCTTGATCTAACAGTCTTTGCAGATCCGGAGAGATGGTCTCCTCATCACTGTCCAACTCAACCCATTCACCCTCGGCTTTCGGATCCCGATCAGAGCGAGCAATCACAGACATAATTATTTATTGGTTCTGTTTAGGTTTAGAGTTTATTAATATAAATGAGAGAGAGAGAATAGAACAAAAATGCGAGAATAATGTGTGAAAAATGCCTTTTTATTGATATATGAGTGTAAAACTGTACAAAACCCTTTATTTACATGAAAAGGTGCTCATGATCTCGGGTACTGATCATGAGTCCCTAAAAGAAAAAAAAAAAAAAAAAAATGTGGAGGGGCCCTATCATGGCTTGCCCTTCTCTCTACTCCTGCTGCGGTAGAGGATTCTTGCTCACGTCGGGCGCCGTCGAATCGAAAGTGACCCACCCAGCGTCGATAAGGTCTTGGACCTTATACTTGAGAGCTCGGCAGTTCTCCGTTGAATGCCCCTGTGCCCCCGAGTGGTATAGACATTTGTCTTGTGGATTGTACCAATCGGGGTAGGGTGGATTCACCTTCTTTGGTGGAATGTAAGCTATAAGGCGTGCCTCCACTAGCTTCGGCAGGAGATCGCTATAAGTGGTCGGAAGTTTGTCAAACTTCTTCACAGAGTTGTATTGCGATTTTCCTGACTTCGAAGCGGAAGAAGACGGAGCAATGGTTACAGCGTTGACTCCTCCTTCTTTCTTCTTCCCGAAGGCCTTCTTAGCTTCATATGATTGGGAAGGCTTAGCCAGCTTCCCACTTTTAAGTCCTTGTTCCACCCTTTCTCCAATGGTGATGATGTCCGAGAAGAGTGTCGTTGTGTTCCCTATCATTTTATCGTAATAGGGACCAGTCAACGAGTTGATGAATAAGGACACCGTCTCCTTATCCGACAGCGGGGGCTCTATCTGTGCCGCCAACTCCCTCCAACGTTGGGCGTACGCCTTGAAGGATTCATCGTTCTTTTTGCTCAAGGCTTGAAGATCAGACCTATCGGGTGTTAGGTCGATGTTGTATTTGTAGCGCTTGAGGAAGGCGTCGGCCAACTGCCTCCATGTGTGTACTAGATTTCCATCTAGCTGCATATACCAGTTAAGTGCAGTTTCAGCTAAGCTCTCTTGAAAGCAGTGGATCAAGAGCTTTTCATTTGTGGCATATGCAGCCATCTTGCGACAGTACATGGTGAGATGACTTTTAGGGCAAGTCGATCCCACGTACTTTGGGAACTCTGGCACTTTAAATTTAGGAGGGAATTGAATATCCCTCACTAAACACATGTCGGCGGCATCCTTAATGTCAAAGTCGTGCCCCTCCATAGCCCTTAGCCGATCCTCGAGGGCATGGAATTGTTCCTTTGATACCTCGGGCTCTTTTATTATAATTCCTGCCCCAAGGGGTACGGCGTTTGGAGGATCTTTTTCATGCTCTTCCTCCTCTTCCTCATGATGGGACCCATGCTCACTGTGATGAGATCCATGGACGTTGTGGTGACGCATGAGTTCCATCATTTGCGCCATTTGCTCTTTAAGTTGTGAAAGCTCGGTTGTGAGCTTTTTGTTTTGCTCTTCCAATGCTTCCATCTTCTTGATTTTCTGTGCGCGCGTAAGGACAGAGAGATGACCAGCCACTTTCTAAAATGAATGTTTAGTTAGTTTATTTTACGGAATGAATACACTCTTTAACATGAGCTTGATAAACCTCCATCTTTAAGGCGCTGCCTTTTTAAGACGGAAGTTTACCACCCTTCTTTGTCTATGATTTCTCCCCAACGGAGAATCTCTATAGTCATGGGTCTCTTTCACTCATGTCAAGAGGTATTGGTGATCCTAAAATGTATGTTTTTATGAGGATGCATGATGTCTTATTGGTAATGATGTACATGCTCCTTACTTTTATTATATTTTCACACATGGTCTTTCCTCTCATGTCATGGTTTTTTATGCATGGGGATTATTTTTAGACCTTATCACGAGGTTATTTATTAATGCACAAACAATTGCACATAAGCATTTACACAAACAATTCACTCATCCACGAACAGTCACGAGCGAATCACGAGGTAGGGGTCTCCTGCAGAAATGTGCATATTCAAGGAGGATCTAACTGTTCTCACTTGGTCAAAGGCCCCCAAGGTGCCCCCATTATAGGGACCTAATTCCTCTCGTCGTAGGTCGATGGAAAGTTCCAACGCACCGTCGGACTCAAGTTCATGGTTATCACCTCGAGTGATGTTTTCCGACAACGGTCTACGGGCACCTATAGACCCATTCGACAACCGGCCGTACTAACATCCACTCCCTATGGTTAATCACTCATGCCCCCGGGTATAGAGGGAACTGTTGTGTGCAAAGGTTTGTGTGCAGTTTTTATTTCAAACAATTGCGGAATTTAAACATACAACAGTTATTTAAAGCCATATAATAAAACATATTATAATACAAGCAAAGGGGTAATGAAGTAATTTTAACTATTATTTGTTAAAAATAATCTGTCACTAAATGGGACTGACTCTCGAGGCTTCCCCAGTGGAGTCGCCATCTGTCGCCACCGGCCCGAAACGGGCTTTCGGCATTCGCGAAGGATGGTTGGACTCGTTTATTTGTTTGAAAAATGTGGATTGCTAGAATGACTTATTCTCAAACTGAGATCTCGTCAAACGAGCAATTTTATTAAAAGGCTCACTAATCCATATTAATCCCAAGCGGGACCCTCCATGGATTAGTGGTTTTCATAAAGGGAGGGTTCGTGGAGTCGCCACCAATGTTTTACTCAAAACATTGGAAAAAGGGATAAGGCAATTGATCAACTTTGGCCACTACAACCAGAGTTGGGTAAGGGAGTCGGTTACGCGTGGGGAAGGTGTTAGCACCCCACGGCGCCCCTTTCGGGTTCCCTATGACAGATTATTTTTAAAAGAACAGTATAAAATTACTAAATTACCCCTATTTATTCTAAACAATTATGAATTGACTATCTACATGATGACAGTTTAAATGTGCACACAGAAAGCAGTAAAAGGAAGGATTGAAGGGAAACCTCTTGAAGCGTGCTTTTTATAAAAATGAACTGGGAAGCGTTTTGGCGTTCCCTCGCTCTACAAGCCCGCTCCTCGCTCTCCTAGAACAAAATTTTAACTAAGGGAATCAAAAAGATTTCCCCTCGACTAGGTTCGATCCTCAAGCAAAATGGCTCGGGGCTCAAGAACTTCGTCGGATCAACTCTCCGAGTGATTTCTAGGGCAGAACACTGCTCAAAAACCCCAGAATACTCAAGGAGAGGGTTCAAACTATGTTGAAAAGTGTGGAATGACGTCCAATTGACGTCATATTTATAGGGAATAGGCGCAGTACGGCCTACAGGGCCAATACGGCCGTATTGAAATTTTTGAACTTCAATACGGTCGTATTGGGGTTCAATACGGTCGTATTGAAAGTCAGAAATTTCAATACGCCCGTATTGAGTTCGCAGCGGTCGTATTGAAGTGTCAATACGGTCGTACTGACTTCAGTATGGCCGTATTGAAGCTTCAATACGGCCGTATTGAGTTCAGTACGGCCGTATTGGGCTTTTTCCCTCCACTTCTTTATTTTGAGCTATTCTAAGACCTCTGGACCTACAGAGAACCCTCCTAGGGCCTTCGAGGAGTCCTTCTGGCTGATTATCCTTCAGTCTTCGAGAGTCTTCAAGCTTTATTTCCGACCCGGACAATTTTAGGGGTCTACAGCTGCAGATGGTTTCTCATACATGTCTGATAGTGTCTTCATCAGACTTGCAGTTGTCTTTTCATTGACGATGTTGAACGCGACATTCTTGGCCAATATGTCAGCCTGATCACGCCAAGAGCCTGTCGATCTAGCAAGTTCCACTCTTCATGTTTCATATCGTCTGGCTTCTCCCCTATTAAGGGTTGATATAACTTCTTTTGATACAGATAGTCCTCTATCTGCATCTTCCAGAAGCCGAAGTCTTTACCATCAAACTTCTCTATCTTCACCTTCCCTTCTTCTAATGCCATTGCTCTGCTGCTGAGAAAAGCTCTTGCTCTCTAAACTGAGACTCTCTCCTCTTAAACCGAGGAATTCTGAGAAAAGCTCTCACTCTCTAAACTGAAGATTATTCTTTTCTGTTGTGGAAGATCAGATAAAACTGCAACCACAGAGCATACTAAGAATACTCTCCTCTCACTCTCTAAACTGAAGATTATTCTTTTCTGTTGTGGAAGATTAGATAAAACTGCAACCACAGAGCATACTAAGAATACTCTCCCGAACCTAGAGCTCTGATACCAGTTGTTAGGCAACTGGCATTAAAAGAGAGAATAAAAGGATAGAAGAGAGAAATAAACAATACTAAGAGTATTTGTTTTTGGTGTATCTTAAACCTTACAAGGTGCCTCTATATATATAGCATAAGGAAGATGCAAGCATTACAAACTAAGTGATGTGGGACTTAATAAGTAAGTTAAACTAAACAATGTGGGACTACTTCAATTTTAGAACTTAGACTACACACTTAACAATAAATCCCCATAATATGCGCCAGATTTATTTTTTTTGGTTGTTGGAAGCTCAGGCAAATATTTCAGCTGCTTGCAGTGCTGCAAATTTAAATGATGAAGATTGGAAAGCTCCTTGATGGTAGTAGGTAGTCTCACGAATTTGTTCCCCCCCAATTTTAAGGTTTTTAAAGACAGTAAGCTCCCAATAGCATATACAGAAGAGGATGTTGATAATTGGATAACACTTGTATTTTTATCAACGTTCTCCAAATGTTCTGCCTCCTTTGGTTTCTTTATCAGACGCTTATTGAGTAATTTTGAGCAGCCTGAGAGATTTAGCATCTCAAGAGATTTGAGTCCAAAAATGATATTCAAATTGTGGAAAAGATTTTTACAATCTTCCAAAACTAGACAAGCAAGTTCTCTTAAAATACCGATGGATGGGTGGATTCGCGTAATATTTATGCATTTTATAAGAAAAAGACTCCTAAGACGAGGAACTCCCATTAAGTCTGGCATCTCAATAAGATTTTTGGAGTAGCTAAGATCTAGATGTATCAAATTAGGCAGATGCTGTAAAAGAAACAAAAGAAAGAAAGTTATAATCCATCATTTAAATTTTCATTTCTTTGGCAAACAGAAAGAAAAAACGATAATCCCTTTCTTGTTTTGGATAGCAGGAGAAAAAATCAATGACATTTAAGTTTTCTTATGATTCTTTAATTATGTTAATATATATAACTTATCTTTTTCTGTTTATTTAAATATAAATAAAATTGAAAACCAATAATATAGTACCTTTGTGCCTTTCCATAATTGTTTGAGATTGCTATGATGCAAGATCAATTCTATTAGATTATCCGGATGAAAATTTGATGGCAAACAAGTTGAAGGATATCTTTCCCAAGATAGATATCTTAATTCATTAGAAAGATAGTTTAGACTTCCCTTAGAATTAACATCGTCAAGTATGAGCAACTTGAGATGCTTCATTTTTGATATAGCATTCACTGGTATTGTTGTTTCCAAATGCACTTCATGAAATTGGTCAATAATTATGGCTTCAAGATCTTCGGCTTCCTAAAGAATTGCAAAAAAGGAATGAATAATGTTAGATTGCTTAATAATTTATATATTTTGAAAAAATGGTAGCATAAGATTTTACATTGAAAATCTATTTTACCTCATTTTTTATCATGACGTTTTGGAAATCCTTGATGTCCCATAACCTGCTCCACTTTCTTGGTTCATTGGGTGATTTTTCCCGAACAATACTTCTCCCCAACTCTTTCAACAAGTCGTGCATTTTAATCCCCTCATCATTATCACAAGTTATGAGTGATTTCTCAATGAGAACTTTCATGTCAATATCAGGAAAAAATCCACGATACCATAGAAGTTGTTTTACTATTATGGAACCTCGACGTTGAAATCTATTACCAAAGAAACAAGCAATATCTAAAATTATTTCTTTTTCTATTTCTTTCAATCCATCAAAACTTATTCGTAACACCTCCATAATATTTTTGTTTGGATATTCTTTTAGTCTAGCCAATGCACTTCTCCACTCATAAACATCTCGACCAAACAAAAATGAGCCTAACACTTTAATTGCTAAAGGAAGGCCATCAACATATTTTAGTACATCATAGGTCAACTCTTCATAATCATTCAAAATATCATCAGATTTGAAAGCTTTTCTACAAAATAATTGAAGAGCTTTATTTGCATTCAACAATTGAACATTGTAAACTTCATTCACCCCATAATTTCTTAAGATATGACTATCTCTAGAAATTATGAGGATTCTACTCCCTACACCTAGATATTTAGGATGCAAAGCCAATTTTTCCAATTGTTCATCTTGATCAACATTATCTAGAACAATAAGCACCTTTAAGTGGCACAACCTAGTTCTTATCAACAAGATTCCTTGGTAATGATTGTTTATCTCAACATTACCTTGATTTAGAGCTTGACAAAGAAGTTGTTTTTGTGCAACCACGGGTCCAAACTCCCCATAAATTTTGCTTACATCATCAATGAAACAACAAGCATCATATTGATGAGAGATTTTATAAAATAAAGTCGTAGCGAGTGCTGTCTTTCCTATTCCACCCATCCCACTTATTCCTATTACTCGAACAACTTCATTTGCATTTAGATCTACAAGTTCCTCTAGTTGTTTTACACGAGAGTGCATATCAACTAAATCATCTCCAAAATTCAAAATTTGATTATGACCCAATAAGTTGATTACCTCTTCAACAATTTTTTCTATTTCTTCATGTTGTAGCCTGAAAACCAAAGTGGAGCAAAAACATTGATGCATCACTAAGGGTGAGACTTAAAAAAAAAAAAAAAAAACTATATATATAATACAAAAAATATGGCCAGGCACTTACTTATTCAGTACATCCCACCCACAACGGTTGGCAATTGCCTTCATAGCTTCCCTCCATTTTTTTACCATTTCCAAATCATCTCTAAAGCTTTCTTCGTATTCGGCAAAAGCTTTTTGAAACTCTCCACTTTGTTTTCGAACTTCAGAGGGAGTGACATCATAGAAAATAGGAAGAACACTTTGACCTGTTTCTTTAACCCAATCAACAATCATTGTCAACTCTTTCAAGCACCATGAGGATGATGCATAATTCTTTGAGAAGACAACAATGAAAAGACGTGATCGTTTGATTGCTTGCATGAGCTCAGGTTCCAAGAGTTGCCCTTTATTGATATTTTGGTTATCTCTGAAGGCAACAACACCTTTCCTTCGAAGAGCAGCAAAAAGATGATCAGTGAAATTATTACGAGTATCCTCACCTCTAAAGCTCACAAAAACATCAAAATTCATTGTGCGTGATGAAGAACCGCTGTTGTTGGTTATGCAAGCCATTGCAGAATTTGAAGATTGAAAACTCACTTGCTGAAGATAAAGTGTAATGTAATGAATAATAGACTCAAGGCAGTTGTGGGAGGACTAATCTTTTTATAATAAATGACAAAATGCGTAGAAAGTTTATGTAAATCACTCGAAGACGTGTTTTAAGGAGAACAAGAGTCATTGCGCGGAACCATATATTAATATAAATATTGATTAATAAATTGTTGTTGTAACTTTTCAATGAAGTTAAATTGAAATTCTTGCTGAGCCAAGAAACTATAACGCATTTTCTTCTCAGTTTCTCTTGTACCTGTCAACTGTAATTAATATTTTATTTTTGAAAAAACTAATAAAAAAAACAAAAAATAGCACGTATGTTGGAAAGAAATTGAAGAAGAAGGCGTCAACGGCATCAGCATGAGTATGATATATTGTCCTTCACCTTCATGGTAACTTCTAACCATGCCTGTTCCACGACCTATATTATATATATGCATACACCATAGAATAGAGCAAGTCTTTAAAATCGATTTCAATAATTGTAACCAAGTTGAATCGATATTTATTATATGTTGAAAATGCAAAATGGGAAACTTCCTAGAAACAACGCCTAAACATTAGGTAAAACTTTCTACAAGATGACAATGAATATATATGTGCACGTACAAAAATAAAATATGTAACGTATTATTGTCATATAAAATGTTTACTTACAAAATAATGATATTGTTTTCTTTATAAAAAAAAATATTTTTAATAATAATATAAGTTTGTTTGGTTCATTTACATCATATATTTTTTTGTCTGCCGGCACAAGATGGAAACATATCGTTGTCACATTCAAAGGCAATACATCAATACATTTCTGAGGATTTAATTAAAATCATCAAAACTAATATGATATGAACGTGCAATGTAATGTTAGAATTATTTTATTGTATTTGTTTGAGAGAATAAGATAATTAGGACTTTATTATTTTTACGAGGTTATTTTACTGACAACTTCATAATGACGTGTGATCTTATTTGTCTATTTTGAATATAAGCCCTCACAATTTTACTTTTAATTATCATTTTAAAGGTCTCTCAATTATTAGATTATATATGTGTTTTATAATTTTTTTTTTATCAATGTAAAACCTTATTTATATTCCAACATATAAAACTTAAATGAAATCAAGGGACTATCAGACCTAGGAAAAATGAAATTCATTATAGATCTACCACCTTTGTTGTCGACATCATGGATCTTTGATATTTAGCAAGTTCCTCACTGCTTCTGATACTCAAGTTTAAGTTAAGAGTGAAATAAAAATAAATTAAAAAAAGTAGAGTAGAAAAATGGTATTGAGATGAATAAAAAATCTCTACTTATTATTTAAATGATTAAAAAGATAAAGTACATATAAAAATATTTTAATATTAATTAAAATGTAATTGTTTAATCTATTTTTTAAAACTTAGAATTTTTTTTCTAAAAATATTTATATCATAAACATTAAAACAAGAAAAAGAGAAAAATCCTTTCTCTCGTATTCTATTACAAATTAAAAAAAAAAGTGGTTTTTTTTTTTTTTTTGTATATCCTTGTTGAGCTTACTCGAAGGTTTGGGTTGACTCGAAGAGCAAACAACTCGAAAAGCACACTCATGAGGTATACTCATGAGGTTCAAGGAAAGCGTCAGACTTAAGTTATCTGGACTCGAGGTATACTCGAATCAAGGAACTAAGTCGAATCGAAAAGTGCTCGAAAAGGTAGGAGTTGCTGAAGTTACATACGGAGGAGTTACACAAGTCATACCCATGTCAACCATAATGGACAGCGGTTACATATAACACTCAAAATTAGATTTTAACCACTATCGAGCCAGTCTATAAATAAGAGAATCAACCTCATACGCAGGGTCGGAAAAACTCATACTTGAATAGAGCTCTGAAGCACTATCTGCCTGCGCATATGACTTTCGTGCATGGAATCGTGTTTGGATATGGTTGCTTCTGGACCAATTTTCTTTTTCCTTTCTAGATTAGGATTAGTTTAGTCTTAGTCGTTTCTCGTAGTCACCTGACTTTCATTCATGTAATCTGATAATGTCATAATGCTAGAAGATTATGAATCATGATTTGTCTAAGAATTATATCTGTTGTTCATTCTGTTTATTTAAGCGTCTACGTGCATGAACACTGTTTTGTGATAATCGTTGATGAATATCTGGAAATCAGTAATTATTGAAGTTAGTTACTCCATTCCCTATTCTTAAATCAAAAAGCCTAAATTGAAACGCTTTCGTGCTAGTCTAAATAAAAAGAATCCATAAAACGAATTCCACCGTAAACAATCCTAAAGAAATATTTTCCTTAAACTTTATTTCTATGCAAAGAATGGTTGTTATTCTTAAGAATGGTTGTTATTCTTAATTTTCATGGCTCTCCGAAAGCACATTATTGACACAGTTCTTTTAAGTAGTCAACAGAAAAGAAGACAATTGTAATTCAATTATTCTACTACATACACGTCATTCATTCGAGTGTTCATATTATATATGAGTTGGATCGAAAACACTTCAAATAAGGAGTTGAAGACGTTCACCGCACTTTCTTTTGAGACATCTATGGAAACACCACACTCGCAGTTGCACATATCTTCATCATATCTTCACTTAGCCAACAAATTAGCAGAAAGAAGAAACAAAATCTCCTTTTTCATACCCAAACGAAGAAAGGCCAAGGTGAAACATTAGGACCTCTACCCACTTTTAATAAATTAAAAAAAAAACATATATAATATGACACCCTTAATAGTTTGCTATTACTCTTTTTTTTTATATGTAATCCAACAAAGTATAGTGATTATTTACTACCTATTTATATAATACTATATGATATTATTTTTTCAATATCGATATAAATAAATAGCAACAAATCAAAAAAAATTGACAATGAAACCTCACTTACTAAATTTTATGATCCTATTAATTATCAATTTTGATATTATTAAATTTTATAATATATTTTATAGTATTGTATAAATAGACAGTAAATAATCATTCTACACTTTGTTGGACTATACATAAAAGGGAGAGCAATCCAAGACTCGAGAGTGTCATTTTATATACATTCATTTTTCATCCTGATTACCATTCCCATTCCCCACGTTGATGGCCTCCTCCAGAGGCTGAGATCACTTTTGATGTTCCCCTTTCTTCAAGCTCAATTCTATATTGAGAAGGACTTTGAACTGCTTTTACTTAAGTTCAAACCCCACATTGTTTTCTTTGATTTGGCATCTTGGATATTAGGCATCAGGTCTTTCAGTATAATATCAAGAGCTTATGTTGAATCCATGGAGAAACAGTGTCAAGAAAATAACTTAGAGAGATGCTGAATTTTGATGCATGCATCAGATGCGTTCCAATTCAATCAAGCTTCATGAATGGGAGTTATATGTTTAATTCAATCCGACAAAATCCATTTGTAAAGTAAATTGCTCTCAATTTATATATTTTTTAATTATATTATTTTTAATTTGTGTAGAATTTAAATTTTTTTCAATATACTTTTTTACATCTAACACTATTGAATTTAATTCGTGAACAAATAGTAGTGATATTTGTTTCATGGGTTGAATCAGCACAAGTGCCACATTGTCAGATGTAGTCGGATTTAAAGATTGTAGAGAAATTGAGGGACAATGTGCTTACTTTTAGGGCTATCCTAGCATAGCCACCTACCTAACTCTCCACTTTGGAAGAAAAATGGGCTTAATGGCTTTCACGATTCAAGCCTGATTTAGTCATAAATGAATGGAGGCTACACTAGAATCAGTTCAAGGAGTTGTTGTTAGGTCTTGAGTTAACAGGTCTTCCGTTTCATGCAAGTACTTAAAGTGTTTAATTCACATATTATACATTTTATAGAAATTTGAGAGAATAGAGTGAATAGTATATTAGTTATGATGGATTTGAAATCTCTTTATTTTTGTGATTTTATTAGTCATGAATGACTAATTCACTTATTGTTAGGATTTGATGTTGTTGAATCTACTTATGTATTTCTTTCTATTCTTATTCAATTGAGTTTTTATTCAACTAATTGTTGGAGTTAAGTATGAATGATTGTACTTAAATATACAAAATTAGTTTGAATTTGTTAAGAATATGTAAGATAGGAATATTAAAGAAATAAAAAAAATATTATAATTCCACCATGAATTTTAAATAATATATTTTAATATAATAGTTAAAAAAAGGCAAAACATAATTCACATATACAAGAGATCATACATATATCTGACTCACACTTCACACTGGACAAGAGAGTGGATTGATGAGATGAGATGAGAGTGGATTAAAGCAGTGAAGTAATTAATAGGGGCTGAGGAAGTGAGAAAAATGCAAAGGAAAGACATCACAACATTTTTTTTCTCTCGCTTCCCTGAAAGTTATAACCAGGCTGACCTCTGGAAAGTGTTTCAACGATGGGGCAAGGTGTGGGACGTGTTTATTGCAGCAAGAAGAAACAGACATGGACAACGTTATGGATTTGTGAGATTCTTAGAGGTTGAGAATGTTAAAAGGCTGGAAAAACAACTGGATGAGATATATATTGGAGGAACCAAATTGTACGCCAACATCCCTCGATACAGAAGAAATGAAGACGTGATGGTAGAAAGCCAACATACAAAAAAACGAACAGAAGGTCAGTACAAAGGAGCAAAGGAGAATAAACAAAATCAAGAAGGATACTGGAGGGTGAGAGGGCAAGGACAAATGAATAGAAACCAGCAACAAGAGTCACACCGTCAGACATATGCACAAATTCTGAAAGGAAAACAAGTATGGAAACCAAAGTCACGGAAATGGAGGATAAAGACATATGAACATAAACAAGGATGGAATGGGATAAGTTTTACCATGCCGGAGGTGAACAGAGCATGGCTAGAAGGCAGCTGGATTGGCTATCTAAAAGATGTCACGATGTTCAACAAAATGAAAGAAGCCATGCTACTCAATGAACCAGAAGAAGTAAAATTGAGATATTTAGGTGATGACATGGTATTAATAACAGGATTGGAAGAGTGTAAAATGCAACAGAAGATCAAAGATGAAGAAGACATGTTTTCGACGTGGTTCCACTCAGTTCAAAAGTGGAATACAAATCTGCGACCAGGTAACAAATTAGTTTGGGTGAAGATTATAGGGATACCTTTACAAGTGTGGAATGATGAATGCTTTGCAAAGGCAGTGGCGGTATTGGGAGAGCATGTCGCAACAGCAAAAGAAACAAGTAGTTTTAGTAAACTGGATGCAGCAAAAGTGTTTATACGTACAGGATTAAATGAACATGTAAACTAGTGTAAGGATATAAGAATCAATGGACAAATTTGTCGAATCAGGATTATGGAAGATGTCGACAACCAACCATATCATTGTAGCTGCTGGAGATGGAAGCCAAGCACACCATGGGGATCAACATCGGAGAGTAACATTGGAATGGAGGTTAATTCTTCATGGTCTGAGTGTACTGAGAAGGACGACTGGTTGGATATAGTAGTGGAGAAGAATCAATCCAAGGGAAGAATCAAGAACACTGTCGAGATACGGTGGTCGGCGAAACACAAGATACAACACACTGTTAAGGTGTGAAGATTGCATAATAGAAGACTTAGGAAGAAAGCAATAACAAATTGAGGAGTGTACTCCATGCAAGGGAGTCTTGCAAGTTTGGAGATGCCAAAACCTAGTGTAGACTCAAAGCAATCCCAATGGGGTTGAACAAGTTTGGGACATTGGCTTGGCTATATATACCATTGTAGGCAAACCTCATTTTGTGTGCAGAAATTCCAAGTGAGAAATAAGAAAGGAGTTGAGTTGAGAGAGTGAGTGTTTCATACAAGTGTGTGAGTTGTACTCCTCGGTTTATCCTCCTCTTTTGAGTGATTTCTCCTGGCTTGGTATCGCCCCCAGACATAGGATTTTTATCCGAACTGGGTTAACAAATTCGTGTCTTTTATTGCTTTATCGCTTTCACATTCGTTATTGTGTTGTTGTTGGCCATCTTGACTTGATCCATTTCATAACAACTGGTATCAGAGCCAGGTCATAGTATCAAGATGGAGGGCAAAATTCCAGTCGAACGATTCAATGGTTCCGACTTTGGATTCTGGCGCATGCAGATGGAGGCCTACCTGTATGGGAAGGACCTGCACGCACCACTTGCAGAGAAGCCCGAGAGGATGAGTGATGAAGAATGGAAGGTGCTCGATCGGAAGGCGATGAGCGCTATAATTCTATCGCTCTCTCGGAATGTCGCCTACCATGTGAAGGGAGCGAAAAGCACGAAGGAAGTCCTGCAGACACTTGCCGATATGTACGAGAAACCCTCAGCAATGAACAAGGTTATGCTGATGAAGAAGCTGTTCAAGTTGCAGATGGAGGAGAGGAAGTCGGTGGCCGATCATCTCAACGACTTCAACCAACTCACGACGCAGCTGGCGTCTGTGAACATTGAGTTTGATGATGAGGTAAAGGCCTTAATCCTGCTCTCATCGTTGCCCGACAGCTGGGATGTGGTTGTTACTTCGGTGAGCACTTCGTCTGGCAAGGAGAAGATGAAGTTCGACAACATCAGGGACATGATGTTGAACGAAGAGACCCGCAGAAATCAGGCGGGAGGGTCGTCTGGATCTGTACTACATACAGAGTCTAGAGGGAGACCCGACACACGGGGTAAATTCCGTGGAAGGTCAAAATCCAAGGGGAGAAACAAAGGCAAGAAGGAGATGGTGTGCTGGAACTGTGAGAAGCCCGGGCACATGAAAAGTGAATGACGGGCGTCAAAGAAGGAGAAGGAGGGCCGGACAGCAAATGCCGCAATAGAGGAAACGGTGGATGCACTCTTGTTGAGTGTGAGCAGCTCGTCCGATGACTGGGTCATGGACTCAGGGGCCTCATTCCACTCATGCAGTAGAAGAGACATCATGGAGCCATACACTACAGGTGATTTTGGCATGGTATATCTTGCAGACAACAAACCCCTGAAGATTGTAGGGAAGGGTGATGTACGGATCAAGTATGCAAATGGGTCATGCTGGACCTTACGAGATGTAAGGCACATACCAGGACTGAAGAGGAATTTGATTTCAGTCGGACAACTGGATAGTGACGGCTTCCACATAATGTTCGGAGACGGTAAGTGGAAGGTCAGCAAAGGAGCTATGACATTGGCACGAGGGCTGAAGTCAGGAACGCTCTACATGGCAGGAGGATCCAACCCAAACATCCCCTTTGCAGGAGCAGTCTCGCAGGCTGATTTGTGGCACAATCGCTTGGGCCACATGAGCGAGAAAGGCATGAGCGTGCTGAAGTCAATCGGACGGTTGCCCGAATTAAAGTCGGTGGACGTAGGTCTATGTGAGCATTGTGTGCTTGGAAAGCAGAAGCGGGTGAGCTTTATGACCACGGGGAGAACTCCAAAGATGAAAAAACTAGAGCTCGTACACACTGACTTATGGGGGCCAGCACCGGTGATATCTCTTGGAGGATCGACATACTACATGACGTTCGTCGATGACTGCACAAGAAAGGTATGGGTGTACTTCCTGAAAAGAAAATCCGATGCCTTTGATACCTTCAGGAGATGGAGAGCACTTGTGGAGAATGAAACTGGTCTACAAGTGAAGTGTCTGAGATCAGACAACGGTGGTGAGTACAACAGTGAAGCCATCAAGGAATATTGTGCCGACCGTGGGATCCGGATGCAGAAGACAATCCCGGGCACACCTCAGCAGAATGGCATTGCTGAGAGGATGAACAGAACACTGAACGAGCGTGCGAGATGCATGCGATTGAAGAGCGGACTGCCCAATATGTTCTGGGCAGAAGCAGTCAGCACGGCTGCTTTCTTGATCAATCGTGGGCCTTCTGTCCCGCTGAACAACAGGATTCCAGAGGAAGTCTGGAGTGGTAAGGAAGTTGATCTCTCTTTCTTACGCACCTTTGGTTGTTTAGCCTATGTTTTGAACGATGATCGGACTAAGCTGGATGCTAAGTCGATTAAGTGTACATTCATTGGATATGGGACTGACGAATTTGGGTATAAGTTCTGGGATGATCTTAACCGGAAGATAATTCGTAGTCGTAATGTGGTGTTCGATGAAGGCATGATGTACAAGGACAAGAAGGAGAGCCTGAACGATGGCAAGATGGAAAAGGAAGTGGTTGGTCTTGACATATCAAACACCAGGATCCCGAGACCAGCAGACAATGATTCAGTGGGAGTTCAGATGGAGGAAACCGATCAAACAGAGGAGGAGTCAGAGCCCGAACCACTGCCGCCCTTTGAATTCCGGGCGACAAGGGAAACAGAAAGCAGGACACCCCTGGCACTGGGCCGAGTTACAAGGAAGAGAAGGGCCCCGGAGCGGTATTCACCCTCCCTCTACTATTTGCTTTTGACTGATTGTGGGGAACCCGAATGCTATGCAGAGGCGGTCAATGATGACCACAAGAGCAAGTGGGAGCTTGCGATGGACGACGAAATGTGCTCGTTGAAGAAGAATGACACATGGGAATTGTGTCAACTCCCACAAGGAAAGAAGGCTCTTCAGAACAGATGGGTCTATCGAGTCAAAGAAGAATCAGACGGAAAAAAGCGATACAAGGCCAGACTTGTAGTGAAGGGATTCCAGCAGAGATACGGTATTGATTTTACCGATGTTTTTACACCTGTTGTTAAGATAACCACTATTCGCCTAGTGTTAAGCATGGTAGCGGCGGAGAACTTGGAGTTACAGCAGATGGATGTGAAGACGGCCTTTCTGCACGGGGATCTCGAAGAGGAAATCTACATGGTACAGCCGGAGGGGTACAAGGGAGATGATCAGCAGGTCTGTCGCCTGAAGAAGAGCTTGTATGGATTGAAACAGGCTCCGCGACAGTGGTACCGGAAGTTCGATAACTTCATGCTGGAGATAGGGTACTCCAGGTGTAGTGCTGATCATTGCTGTTATGTGAAGAGGTTCGGTGACTCTTTCATTATTCTACTCCTGTATGTGGATGACATGTTGATAGCAGGATCAAATGTCATGGAGATCAACAGGCTCAAGGATCAGTTGTCAAGGAGATTTGACATGAAGGATCTAGGCGAAGCAAGGCAGATATTGGGCATGAAAATCACGAGGGACAGGAATACTGGTAAATTATGGCTTTCTCAATCTGAGTATATTGAGAAGGTGTTGTGCAGATTCAAGATGGAAGCTGCAAAGCCGGTTGGAGTGCCACTGGGAAGCCAGTTTAAGTTGTCCAACAAAGATTCGCCCAAGGATGACTCTGAATGAGAAAGGATGAGGGGTACGCCGTATGCTTCGGCCATTGGGAGCTTGATGTACGCTATGGTCTGCACCCGGCCAGACATAGCACATGCAGTGGGAGTTGTCAGCCGATTCATGAGCAATCCTGGAGTAATGCACTGGGAGGCAGTAAAGTGGATCCTTAGGTACCTGAGGGGTACTAAGGACCGGGTATTGATGTTTGGCAGGGGTAACCTTACCCTGTCTGGGTTTGTCGATGCTGATTTTGCAGGAAGTGACCTCGATAAGAGGAGGAGCACTACTGGGTACGTGTTTACTTACGGCGGAACAGCCATATCCTGGATATCAAAGTTGCAGAAGATTGTTGCACTGTCAACGACGGAAGCTGAGTACGTGGCAGTGACGGAGGCAGCCAAGGAGCTCGTTTGGCTGCAGAATTTCCTGAATGAACTTGGGAGACCTCGGGAGTATGTGGCTCTATATAGTGATAGCCAGAGTGCGATCCATCTGGCAAAGAACCCCGCGTTTCACTCACGAACGAAGCACATCGAGGTCAAGTATCATTTCATCAGGCATCTTCTGGAGAAGAAGGCACTGCAGCTCGAGAAGATCCAGGGGGACAAGAACCCTGCAGACATGCTGACCAAGGCGGTGACTTTGGAGAAGTTGAAGCTGTGTGCAGCTTCGACCGGCCTTGACAACTAAGCAGACAGACCCGGTAGTACCAAGAAGGAAGAGGAGAAAAGCTGATCAATCTTCAAGTGGGAGATTGTTAAGGTGTGAAGATTGCATAATAGAAGACTTAGGAAGAAAGCAATAACAAATTGAGGAGTGTACTCCATGCAAGGGAGTCTTGCAAGTTTGGAGATGCCAAAACCTAGTGTAGACTCAAAGCAATCCCAATGGGGTTGAACAAGTTTGGGACATTGGCTTGGCTATATATACCATTGTAGGCAAACCTCATTTTGTGTGCAGAAATTCCAAGTGAGAAATAAGAAAGGAGTTGAGTTGAGAGAGTGAGTGTTTCATACAAGTGTGTGTGAGTTGTACTCCTCGGTTTATCCTCCTCTTTTGAGTGATTTCTCCTGGCTTGGTATCGCCCCCAGACATAGGATTTTTATCCGAACTGGGTTAACAAATTCGTGTCTTTTATTGCTTTATCGCTTTCACATTCGTTATTGTGTTGTTGTTGGCCATCTTGACTTGATCCATTTCATAACACACACCACGACAAAAATGATGGCACAAAACCCAATGACGAGATAATAAATGTGGCAGAAGATGAAGCAGGGAAATCCCATACAAACCGGGATCGCATGGATGCTGAGATGGGAACAATACAGGAAAAAGTCCAATCCTAGGCCAATGGATAGCTACAACCTCATATAAGAGAGGAAATGGGCAATTCCCAAATTCAAAAAGGAGTCTGAATTAGAATCAGGAGGGGGGCGAGGAGATCATTGTTACAAATGAGGAAGAACGATCTAGAATAGGGGTTAATGGGGAATCTAATACTAATGATGTGACGCTACATACCTGTAACAGTGGGGTCAATAACACAAAACAAGGACTAAATGAGCTAGCAAACATTGGGCCTGTTGGACCTACTAGCCCAATAAAAGATAGTGGTAATTTACAAGTAAGCCTTGTTGGGCCAGCACAAGAAAACTCTCAACCTAATTAGAAGAATAGGGAGGGCAATGGGAGGCAACAAATACGGGCTAAAAAAAAGGTCATTACGGAAATCTTGCAGCAGAAACCGAATGAAGAAAATCAAAAGCAACAAAGGGAAGTAACTGGACCAAAGATGGAGTTAACACAACAAAGGAAAAACAAAATGAAAGTGCAGAAGAGGAAACCGGTAAGGATCCATCTCAAGTCTCTTAGCAATTCGTTGTCTGATGGTAACATAAAGAAATGTAACAACACCTTTTGGCTACGAAACAACAAAATAGAGGCTAGAAAGATTTGGGAACTGGGGTTGGCTTTGGGTGTAACATGTGAAGAAAAACAAGAGGAGATTATACAAAGATTAAAAAAAATGGAAGACAGAGATCAAAAAGGAATTGAACAAGGGGAAGGGGAACATGTGGTGAACAGATGATAATAGCATCGTATAACGTGAGGGGTTTGGGGCAGAGGTTCAAATGGAGGGTAATAAAGAATTTTATTAACAAAGAAGAAATCCAATTCTTGTGTGTTCAGGAAATGAAGTTAGAGGAATTTACTGACATCCAAAGCCAACAATTATGGGGAAACTCGGAGGTCGCTTTTGCAGTTCAGCACGCACAAAATTCAGCAGGAGGATTACTAAGTCTATGGGATACCAACAAATTTGAGATTACAAACCAGTTCACAGGAGTAGGATTCTTGGGGGTAAAAGGTCTATGGAGGGAGGGAGGCATACAGGTGATAATTGTCAACATATATTCCCCATGCAATTTGGCAGAAAAGAGAAGACTATGGGATGATTTTGTTGTGCCCAAAGAGTGGGTATCCTCCAAAGTCCCACATTGGGTAGTTTTGAAGGGAGGAATGTTGTGCCCAAAGTGTGTGGGTATCCTCCAAAGTCCCACATCGGATAGTTTGTGTTGTGCCAAAGTGTGTGGGTATCTTCCAAAGTCCCACATTGGGTAGTTTGAAGAAGGGTAGTGGTAGATTACTACTATAAATAAAGGGTGAGGGTTTGTGTTTACTCACCACAACAACATAGGTTCCAATGGGTGTATTGGGGACTTGGGTAGTTGTGTGTCATGAGAGGGTTTTCAAGTTTTTCCAGAAAACTTGTGTATGAAGGTTTCCAAGTTTTTCCAGAAAACTTGTGAGTGAGAGGGTTTGCAATTTTGTCCTTGTAAAAATTGTAAGTAGAGAGAAATAAAATGAGTTTGTTTTTGTTTCTCTATTTTTGTGTGTATGCTTCCGCTGTCGCTGTTTGAAGGCTGCTTCTTTTCCCAACAGTGGTATCAGAGCCGCTGGTTTGATCGGGTGACCGGCTCGATGATGGAGCAGTGTACCAGGGAGGAAGAGAAGCAGTGTACCGAGGAGGTCATATGGAGGAGGGTTTCCAAGTTTAGCCAGAAAACTTGTGGGAAGGGGTTTTCAAGTTTTACCCATAAAACTTGTGAAGAGAAAGAGGGTTTCCAAGTTTCGCCGGAAAACTTGTGGGAAGGGGTTTTCAAGTTTTACCCATAAAACTTATGAAGAGAAAGTGGGTTTCCAAGTTTCGCCAGAAAAAACTTGTGAAGGAGGGGTTTTCAAGTTTCGCCAGAAAAACTTGTGAAGGAGGGTTTCCAAGCTTTGTCAGAAAACTTGTGAATGATGATGGGTTAATGTGAGACTTTGGATGAAGGGAGGAATGTTGTGCCCAAAGAGTGGGTATCCTCCAAAGTCCCACATTGGGTAGTTTTGAAGGGAGGAATGTTGTGCCCAAAGTGTGTGGGTATCCTCCAAAGTCCCACATCGGATAGTTTGTGTTGTGCCAAAGTGTGTGGGTATCTTCCAAAGTCCCACATTGGGTAGTTTGAAGAAGGGTAGTGGTAGATTACTACTATAAATAAAGGGTGAGGGTTTGTGTTTACTCACCACAACAACATAGGTTCCAATGGGTGTATTGGGGACTTGGGTAGTTGTGTGTCATGAGAGGGTTTTCAAGTTTTTCCAGAAAACTTGTGTATGAAGGTTTCCAGGTTTTTCCAGAAAACTTGTGAGTGAGAGGGTTTGCAATTTTGTCCTTGTAAAAATTGTAAGTAGAGAGAAATAAAATGAGTTTGTTTTTGTTTCTCTATTTTTGTGTGTATGCTTCCGCTGTCGCTGTTTGAAGGCTGCTTCTTTTCCCAACAGATTTGAGAGCAATCAAGGCATCAACTCAAGGAAATTTTTGGTGTCTAGTTGGGAATTTCAATTCTGTCTGAAGCAGAAGTGAGCGACAAGGAGCAGGTACGAATATTGCCGCAACAGGGGACATGGACAAATTTAATCAATTTATCCTAGACATGGACTGAATGATACTGCTGTAGCAGGGAGAGCTTATACATGGTTTAGACCAAATGGATCAGCATGTAGCAGGTTGGATAGATTTTTGTTATCAACAGATTGGTTGCTTAAGTGGCCAGAGAGTATTCAATTCATTAGGGATAGAAATATCTCTGATCATTGCCCGATAGTGCTAAAGAATAACAACAGTGATTGGGGACCTAAACCCTTTAGATCACTGGACTGTTGGCTCGAAGATAGAAGACTTGATAGTATAGTGCAGGAATCATGGACAGAATCAGGGATGGTTGGATGGGGAGCGTTTGTCGTAAAAGAAAAGCTAAAGAGGTTAAAAGGTGTATTAAAGAAATGGAATGCAGAACAATTTGGTGAAGTCAAACGAAGGCTTAAAGAAGCGGAAGAAAATTTAAACAGTTTGGATAAAAAGGCAGAGCAGTTGGGGCTGGATGACATCGAGCAAGAAATAAGGAGGAAAAATCAACAAGACTTTAGGGACTTGGCCAAAATAAATGAATCTATTCTCAAGCAGCGGTCTAGAATTAGATGGCTTAAGGAGGGCGATTCAAATACTAAATATTTTCATACGATACTAAATTGGAGAAGGAGAAAAAACTATATAACAGGTGTTAGAATATCAGGAGAGTGGGTTCAAGAGCCAGAAAGGGTGAAGCAGGAAATAAATGTATTTTTTAAAGGGAAATTCCAAGAGGAAATATGGTCAAGACCAAGACTTGATGGGGTAGAGTTCAAACAAATCACTACTAGAAAAATTAAAATTAGAGAGGGAAAAAATCCGTCACTAAACTTCAAAAAATACGTCACAAATCAGTTAGTGACGGAATTTGTGACAGAAATGATTCCGTCACAAAATTTGGCGTCACAAAATATTTAGTGACGGATTATTTTCTCCGTCACAATTAGTGACGGGATTAAGGCGTCACAAACAATATAATTTCCGTCACTAATTTGTAACAATAAATGTTTAGAAATTAATAAAAATCCGTCGCAATTTGTGAGGGATTAAATCCCTCGCAATTTGTGAGGGATTAAATCCGTCACAAACTGTGATGACTCTAATTAAGTAGAATCCGTCACAATTTGCGAGGGATTAAATCCCTCGCAATTTGTGAGGGATTAAATCCGTCACAAACTGTGATGACTTTAATTAAGTAGAATCCGTCACAATTTGCGAGGGATTAAATCCCTCGCAATTTGTGAGGGATTAAATCCGTCACAAACTGGGATGAATCCCTCACTAACTGTTGATGCCTAAATCTGAGGAAACCATTGTTTTTAAGAGTCTGGTAATCGATTACCTATACATGTAATCGATTACCAGACATCATATGTTCGAAATTTACTTATTAAAAGGTTCTCTGGTAATCGATTACCCATTTCTTGTAATCGATTACCAGAGCCTATTATTGAAAAAATTTCAATCAAAACAAAAATATGAAGTCTTTTTTATGAAAATGCATGATATCATTTAAAATGAAGATAAAAGAACAATACAGACATCAAGAAGAGTTCCCAAGATTAATGATGTGCTTAATCGGCAAGACAACACATGAAAAATAATGAATGACCTCTATCAGTGTAACTATGACAATAAAGCTTCATTGGAGTATATCCATAGCCATGATACTTTTCATCATTTAGAGATCAAAATCCACAAGGCACACATTTAGGCAAAGAAACCCCTTCAAACAATACACATGAAACAACCTAATTTTACTAATCTAGATTGCTTATATAGTGATGACCTTATACCTATCTACCAAACATACAATTAATGCACAGTTTGATCCTAACAGGGACTATTTGATCCTAACAGGTGGATGGGGTCTTTTTTTTTTATCAATAAATTCTAATTATATAGGTAATGAGAATCAAAATGAAATAAAAGTTGAACAAATTTTAGTGAAACAGGCCAAATTTCAGACTGATTTGATCTGAAATCTATACAATACACAATCCTCAAATTTAGAGCAAGGTGCAAGAGGATGTATGTTCTACTAGGCAGTAGACAATAAAAAATAAATGTAGAGATAGTGCTGCATGAATGTTAAAAATAATGATATAATGCACAGTTTAAACCTGTCGCCACCGGCCCGAAACGGGCTTTCGGCAATCGCGAAGGATGGTTGGACTCTTTTATTTGTTTAAAAATATGGATTGCTAGAATGACTTATTCTCGAACTGAGACCTTGTCAAACGAGCAATTTTATTAAAAGGCTCACCAATCCATGTTTTTCCCAAGCGGGACCCTCCATGGATTATCGGTTTTCATAAAAAAGAAGGGTTCATGGAGTCGCCACCAATGTTTTACTCAAAACATTAGAAAAAGAAGTTTAAGGCAATCGATTCAAAAATCGACTTCGGCCATGACAACCAGAGTCGGGTAAGGGAGTCGGTTACGCGTGGGGAAGGTGTTAGCACCCCACAGCGCCCCTTTCGGGTTCCCTATGACAGATTATTTCTAAAAATAATAGTGCGAAATTACTAAATTACCCCTATTTATTCTAAACAATTATAACTTAACTATCTACATGATGACAGTTAAATATACACACAGAAAGCAGTAAAAGGAAGGACTTAAGAAGAAACCTTTGAAGCGTGCTTTTATATTCAAGTAAAACTGGGAAGCTTTTTGGCGTTCCCTCGCTCTACAAGCCTGCTCGCTTCCTCCTAGAAAATTTTAACTATGGAAATCCGGAGGATTTCCCTTCTACTAAGTTCGAATCTCCAAGCTAAATGCTCGGAATTCCAGAACTTCGTCGGATCGACTCCCAGAGAGATTTCTAGGGCAGAACACTGCTCAAAAACCCCAGAATACTCAAGGAGGGAGTCAAAACCGTGTGTAGAAGTGTGGAAGGACATCCAAATGACCTCCTATTTATAGGAATGGGGCTCAATACGGCCCCTGGGTTCAATACGGCCCGTATTGCATTTTTGCACTTCAATACGGCCGTATTGAATTCAGTACGGCCATATTGAAGCACCGACACTTCAATACGGCCGTATTGATTCAATACGGCCCGTATTGTAGTGCAAAACATGCAATACGGCCGTATTGAACTCAAGGGAGGCCGTATTGAGCTTCAATACGGCCGTATTGGTTTCAGTACGGCCGTATTGTAGTACAAAATGTGCAGTACGGCCGTACTGAACTCCAAGGAGGCCGTATTGAGCTCTAGACCTCCCACTTTCTTATTTTTTGCTACTCTAAGACCTCTAAACCTACAGATAGTCATCCTATGGTCTTCTGGGAGTCCTTCTGGCTGACTTTCCTTTGATCTTCGAGAGTCTTCGAGTCTTATTTCCGTCCCGGACAATTTTAGGGGTCTACAGCTGCCCCCCCTTTACTTAGTCGGATGGCCTTTTGGTGTACCGGCTGACAAGTAAAGGAGTTGACCCAATTGTCCGGGTGATGTGCCGACCTTCTGACTTGTAATGTCTTCCGGTGGAAAATTGTTGAGTAGCCTCTCCAGGTGAGTGCATACCTCGGCGCTTCTGACATCCTCGGTAGCTGAGTTTACCCTCTCCAGGGTCAACTTCACTCGACGCCCGAGCCGGAAGTTGAACACCGACGTGCCTCTGGCGATGCTGGTGATTGAGTACCGTCTCTCCAGACCTAGCCTCACTCGACGCCCGAGCCGGAAGCTAGACACCAATGTGTTAACATCACACTGATGATTAAGTATTGCCTCTCCAGGCCTAACCTCACTCGCCGCCCGAGCCGGAAGTTGGACACCAACGCACCTCTGATGACGCTGATGGTTGAGTACCGTCTCTCCAGACCTAGCCTCACTCGACGCCCGAGCCGGAAGCTAGACACCAGTGTGTTAACATCACCCTGATGATTGAGTACCGCCTCTCCAAGCTCTGCCGCTTAACATTTGGCAGTTGAGTTTGCCCTCTCCAGGGTCTGCGTCTTAACATCGGCAGGTGAGTTTACCCTCTCCAGGGTCTGCGTCTTAACATCGGCAGGTGAGTTTACCCTCTCTAGGGACTGCGTCTTAACATCGGCAGGTGAGTTTACCCTCTCCAGGGTCTGCGTCTTAACATCAGCAGGTGAGTTTATCCTCTCCAGGGACTGCGTCTTAACATCGGCAGCTGAGTTTGTCCTCTTCAGGGTCTGCGTCTTAACATCAGCAGGTGAGTTTACCCTCTCCAGGGTCTTGAGATGATTTTTGTCTCCACAGTCCACTATACTGCTTCGACAGTTTTTTCTGATTTTGTGCCGCTGAGGGCTGGATAACGCAGGGATCCGTCTAGGGGATGTGCAGTCATTCATAGGTTCATGTGCCCCAACTTGCATTGCATTGTTGGTACCCATGGGGAATTTCTGAATCCTTGGGGTGTGGACACAGATGCTCTCTCTTTGAGTTGAGCGATGCCTTATGTTTGGCTGACGTCCTTTGACGTTGGTGGAGTATCCCGGTTGTCCTTATTCGGGTATCTCTTTTTGATTTTCTGATTTTTGCTGCCTCTGTGTAGGCTGTTATCCGCTGGGGATTCTGGATGTTGATTTTGTCTCCACAGTCCACGATGCTGCTTCGACGATTGTTTTTGATTTTTGTGCCACTGAGGGCTGGATAACGCAGGGATCCGTCTAGGGGATGTGCAGTTACTCATAGGTTCTTGTGTCCCAACTTTCCATTGAGTAGTTGGCGCCCATTGAGGAATTTCTGTTTCCTTGGGATGTAGACACGAAGATGCTCTTTCTGAGATGAGCAGTGCCTTATGATTGGCTGACGTCCTTTGGACGTTGGTGGAGTATCCCGGTTATCCTTATTCGGGTGACTCTTTTCAATTTTATGATTTTGTAGCCTCTGTGTAGGCTGTTATCCACTAGGGAATTCTGTCATTCATTTCTTGACTGGCCTCTTCTGTTAGGCAGATAATCTTGATGTTCAGTGCTTGGCTGGATGCCGCATTCCGCTTGGGGAATATTTATTGAGATTTTATTTTTTATTTTTTTATTTTTTTTTTTATTTTTTCTCCTTTTGTAGGGATGCCTCTTGAGTAGGCGATTGGGGATTTGGGGATCTTATGTATCCCAGAGTATTATTTAGGAAGCCTCTACAGGCTTAGTCTCACTCAACGCTTGAGTCGGAGAGTTATCTTCCACTGAAGAAGTTTTAAAGTCCTTTGACTTGAATATACTGCTTGGATGATCATACTTCCATTGGAGATTTTGACGATCTTGCTTGGTAGCTCTTGCTGGGGATTTTGAATCCAAGAGCATGAGTTGAGGTTCCCTCTGGGGAGTATTATTTCTGCGAGCCTCTCCAGGCTCAATTATTCTGTTGAGAGTATTATTTCGGCAAGCCTCTCCAGGCTCAGTTATTCTGAGAGAGTATTATTTCGGCGAGCCTCTCCAGGCTCAATTATTCTGTGGGAGTATTATTTCAGCAAGCCTCTCCAGGCTCAATTATTCTGAGAGAGTATTATTTCGGCGAGCCTCTCCAGGCTCAATTATTCTGAGAGAGTATTATTTCGGCGAGCCTCTCCAGGCTCAATTATTCTGTACGAGGCGATTGATTTTTCTAAATCTTTTGCCTTTTTGTCATTTTTTTGGCTTTTTCTGTATTTTTTTGCCTTTTTTGTCATTTTTTGGCTTTTCTGTTGATTTGCGGCTTTTTCTGTTGACCGCTGCCATATACAAGCAATTTTTCCTATTTTTGTATTTTATGCAATTGCCTCATGAAGAGGTCTTTGAAAATTTCTTTATGGCCAATACGGCCGTATCCATTTCAGTATGCCCGTATTGAATTGAAAATTTGTTCATAACCCTAATTTTGGTACGGGCGTACTGAACATGATACGGGCGTATTGTTTTTCTGAAGTTTATATTTTTTGTTTTTTTCAATAAATAGAGAATAAGTGATCTTCCATTACACCTATCATCTGTATGCATGTATGCAGTATGATGCACCTAATTCTATTTGATTCACTTTTCAAAAGAATTAACCGATGCGTTTCTCTGTTTGGATTTTGCCATTCCTCTAGACGGGCTGTGTGCTGCTGATTTCTGTAACCGAGGAATGATGCATGTTATATTGAGATTTGGTGTCATCATCCAAATGATTTTCCTTTCCTTTAGAAGATGTGTCAACCCTCCTATTGACTACTATATCTCCATGTTTCCACTAGATTATTCAAAAATCGTTGGGACAAGAGAGAAAAGAAGGAAAGGGTATATTTTTCAAAAGTTTGTGTTTTAGAGGGGATTATTTTATTTTTTGAAAAATGGATTTTGTAAGAATGGCTGGCCAATGGTAGGCTTAAATGTTTAGGTTTGTTCGATTAAACACTTATGAGGTTAAGCACATCTTTGTTATTAATGATTGTGCTTTGACAACTTGGATAACTTTTCTTGAGCCCCTTGTTGAATTCAATTGATGGTACCATCATGGATTTATTTTGTTTTTTCTTTTTTTGACAGCCCTAACTTTTGCCTAAAACACCCATTTGTGATGTCTTAGCGGGCTTTTGTCTTTGTTCATTTTTTTCAACCCTAACTTTTGCCTAGGTCACCCTTTTCGTGGGATTCCTAGCGGGTTTTTGTCTTCATTTTGTAACCCTAACTTTTGCCTAGGTCACCCTTTTGTGGGATTCCTAGCGGGTCTTTTGCTCTTATTTTTGCGCAGTCCCCTTTTTGGGTTTCCTGCCGAGCTTATTATCTTTAGGATTTCTTTATCCATGATGGCACTTATTGAGGCCAAGAAAAGGTGCTCCAAGCTGTCATGCACATTTCCACATAAAAAATGATGCGGGTTTATTGATTATTAAGACGATTTTAACCTCACTTATGTTCATTCAAACAGGGTTAAATAATGTGGTTTAGAATTTTATTGCAAGCAAGAAAAGAAGCAATAAGAAATGATGAAGAATGATTTTATTATAATCGTAGCGGAAACATGTGCCCTATCGAGGCTCGGGGGTCGGGCTGTCCCCGAGGAGTAATCTTTAATAGTCATCGGGTCTATACATCCCTATCAGAAGGAGAAGAACATTTGATGACGACGACCGGCCTTGATGCTTGTGAACCGGCCTTTCTAAAGATCTGGCTTAAAGAACGTCGAGAAGAATCTTGATTCCTCTTCGTTCTTTGATCTTTAACAGGGTTGTATCCTAACCCTTGTTTCCCCGGATTATCCTTGATGATGGATAGCTCGGGAATTCCTTGGGAATCCTTGCCAAGTCCTTGTCCAGGAAAGTATCCGTGCTTCGTGAGCATGTAAGCTACCTTCTTCGTTTCTCGGGGAAATGTTTCAACATTGGCAATTTCCAATGCTTGGAAGGCGGTTTCTAAAGCTTCCTCTGCTGCATCCACGTAAGGTATAGCAGCTGGCTTGCTGATGAGTATGTCATCTTCAGCTTGTACAGTCACCAGTTTGTCACCCACTATGAACTTGACTTTCTGGTGGAGCGTAGAGGGTACAGCTTTTGCATCATGAATCCAAGGTCGGCCAAGGAGACAGCTGTATGCCGGAGTAATGTCCATCACTTGGAATTCGACATTAAAGATAGTGGGTCCAATTTGGATTGGAAGATTGATCTCTCCAACCACTCCTCTTTTAGAACCGTCGAAGGCTCGAACGATCATGTTGCTCGGGCGCATTTGGACTCCCTTGATTGCCACTTGATCGAGAGTTCTTTTAGGCATCACATTCAAGGAAGATCCATTATCCACCAAGACTTTTGCGATGTGATATTCCTTGCACTTTACAGAGATGTGCAAGGGTTTGTTGTGATTTGGTCCCTCAGCGGGGATCTCTTCATCGGTGAAAGTGAGGTGATCATTAGCCGTGATGTGACTAACAATCCCCTCAAACTTGTCTTGGGAGATAGTGTGCGACACATATGCCTCGTTCAAGACTTTCAACATAGCTTGCCGATGCGGTTCGGAGCTTAGGATCAACGACAACAACGTAATCTTTGCTGGTGTCCTATGAAGTTGATCCACGATGGAGTACTCGCTCTGTCGGATATACTTTAACAGCTCATCAGTCTCCTCCTCGGATTCTTTTTCCTCGGTTTTCTTTTCTTCTTTTTCTTTATTCTTGGGGGTTTTATCATGAAGATCTTTGGGAGTGTAGATCCTGCCACTCCTAGTCATGCCCCCAAGTCCAGCGATGTTGGAAATATCGCTGTCGGCAGAAGAATGGATGTCGTATATCCATGGCACAGCCTTATTTGATTCGTAGGGAAAAGGCCTTGGAACGATGATCCTTAACGGCGTTGGACCTTCCCCTTTGTTTGTCTTGATTACCAACAACGGAGTTGACATGTGCTCGCTTGGCGCGGTTGTTGGTTTGCATTTAATTACCAATGGCGTGCGATCCATTCTGAACATACGCATTGATTAATTCTTTTTTTTTTTTAATGTTTATTAATAAATTACTTGGAGAGATGTATGCGAATGAATGACTATGAAATGCAAGGGCAATTGAGAGATTTCATAAATCAAAGCTCGATTTTATTGATCATAGAAAGTGTACAACTTATCATACAACGCTTTGAAGCAATCTTTTACAATATGAGAAAAGCCGATAAAAACCCACAGGCGGGTTCATATGTCTTTGCCATTCATTTTCGGCTTCCTCCACATGGCGGCCCCTTGCTTCAATCTGAGTATGGACCGCTTGGCTCATATTATTACTTATTTTCTGAGCATCTTTCGCTTTTTGTATATGATAGTTGATCATGGCCTGGAGCTCATTAAGCTCATCTTCGGTCCGATCCTTCTCCTCTTGGAGTTTGGCCATTTGTGCCAACCCTTCCCTTTCCTTTTTGCGGAAGTCGGAAAGGTTTGCGGCTTGTCGTTGAACAACTTCCCGCCATTGTTGCGCATCGGATCGAGTCAAAAGCAGATCGTCTTGCATATCCTTGATCAACTGTGCCTGCCTTGAATACTCGGCCTCAAGATGTGTTATCTTCATGTTGACTTCTAGGAGTTGACTACTCGGTTCAATCTTTGGCATTTTGGATGCCCGAGTAGCCTCCTCATTGAGGTTAGCACACTCATCCTTGAGCCGCTCTATCTCGTGGTCTTTCTTCTTGCATTGCCTTTGTAGACCATCGATGACGAAACTGGATTCTTCATTTTTCTCTTCAAGAACTCTCATTTGAGCTCCCATAATTTCCAGCTTCTTGGTCAAGACGTCGACTTGTTCTTGCATTAACCTCCTTGTGGTTGCGGTTGCGCAAGAGGTGGATGGTTGAGACACTCCCCTCTCGCTCCTCCATATCTCGTAATCGGTGGAGGCGGATACCCGAGGCTTTCCAAGCTCTCGATCTCCCTCATAGATTGGTTTCTACCACGCTCTGATGACAGCGTGCATATCCCTCTGATGCTCGGAATCAAAGGAGAAACACAACCCTCCAAGCTCCTCTTTAGTAGGAACAATCTGAGTCCTCATAAGTTGTCTCATAACCAATCTAGGTGAGTAGGCTATGCAACCTCTGAGGCCCATCAATGGTATGCTTGGATAACTACCGCATCTTGTCAATACATTGTTCGGACGGAACCAAGGGCAAACCCTCGTGAAGTGCTCAATACTCCACTGTTCCATCTCCTCCTTCCATTCGGAAGCATATCGGCGGCATACGGGGATCTTTGAAAAACTCCTTAATGGATCGGGCAAGGCCCCCATGTGACTAGAGGCATAGAAGTGTGTGATGCCCCACACATACAACAAGGAGGTGCAGCATCAGATAGTTTTCCCTTGCTTCTGCTGAGATAGGTTGACAGAAAACAAGGTATCGGCAAGAATGGCAGGCACGGGACTCTTCATATGTACGTCCCAAGCGAAGAAGGCGTCCATAGCAGCATGGTCCACTGTGTTAGCGTGAAAGGGAAATAAGATTGTCCCAAACACGGCTAACGCTAGAGTCTTGTTGAAAGCTAACCAATCTCCCTCATCAGCCAAGGAAGAAAGGTGGTCTTCAATCATAGCAAGCTTCCAACCCCTGATACTGCCGTTCCCCACTAAAGCAGATAATCGTGATGGCAGTTTGACTTGAGTTGCGACCCTCTCTACGGCCACATGATTTTCATGGAAGATATAGACCCCTGCTGATTTGGGCCATCGTAGCATGAGCTCATACTCCTCGAGAGTAGGAACTAAGTCAAACTGGGGGAACTCGAAACAATGCAGATCGAGACTCCAAAAATGGACCAAGGCTCTCAGAAAAGCTGGATCCACACAAATCTTCATCAAATCGAGAACTCGTCCATAAGATTTTTCAAATTCCAAACGAGCCTCTCGTGGCATCAAGGAACATAGGTGATCCAACCTCTCAGCACGGTACAATAAGAAGTTCACTTTCTTCAATTGCCCTTGTATTCCCCTAGATCCCTCCATAATCTACAATAAAATGCATGATATGAGATGGTGATGTTGAATATGCATGCATAGTGTTTAACTAAGCATTATCATGTTTTCGGGATATTCCTAAAATGATGCATGATATTGCTTGGTTTGGATAAATAACCCCTTTTTTTTTTTTGAATATATATTTTTTTTTGTATTTTTGGGTGAAAAGGGAAACTACCTATATGAATGTGATGAAGGTAGATGTTAACACCATGCAAAGGAAGATTCTTATTCCTATTTATTTTTTATTTTTTTAAAAAGGAATGTTGTATGTTTAAAGAATGCAATGTATGCTCATACAATGTCACATAAACAATGCACACACAATTCACTCATCCACGAACAGTCACGAGCGAATCACGAGGTAGGGGTATCCTGCAGAAAAGTGCATATTCAAGGTGGTTCTAACTGTTCTCACCAGTCTGAGGCCCCCAAGGTGCCCCCATTATAGGGACCCAATTCCTCTCGTCGTAAGTCGATGGAAAATTCCACCGCACTATCGGACTTAAGTTCATGGTTATCACCTTGAGTGACGTTTTAAGACAACGGTCTGCGGGCACCTATAGACCCATTCGACAACCGGCCGTACTAACATCCACTCCCTATGGCTTACCACTCATGCCCCCGGATATAGAGGGAACTGTTGTGTGCAAAGGTTTGTGTGCAGTTTGTATTTCAAACAATTGCGAAAATTTAAACATACAACAGTTATTAAAGCCGAATAAATAAAGCATGTTATCATACAAACAAGGGGTAATAGAGTAATTTTAACTATTATTTGTTAAAAATAATCTGTCACTAAATGGGACTGACTCTCGAGGCTTCCCCAGTGGAGTCGCCATCTGTCGCCACCGGCCCGAAACGGGCTTTCGGCAATCGCGAAGGATGGTTGGACTCTTTTATTTGTTTAAAAATATGGATTGCTAGAATGACTTATTCTCGAACTGAGACCTTGTCAAACGAGCAATTTTATTAAAAGGCTCACCAATCCATGTGTTTCCCAAGCGGGACCCTCCATGGATTAGCGATTTTCATAAAAAAGAAGGGTTCATGGAGTCGCCACCAATGTTTTACTCAAAACATTAGAAAAAGAAGTTTAAGGCAATCGATTCAAAAATCGACTTCGGCCATGACAACCAGAGTCGGGTAAGGGAGTCGGTTACGCGTGGGGAAGGTGTTAGCACCCCACAGCGCCCCTTTCGGGTTCCCTATGACAGATTATTTCTAAAAATAATAGTGCGAAATTACTAAATTAAGCCTATTTATTCTAAACAATTATAACTTAACTATCTACATGATGACAGTTAAATATACACACAGAAAGCAGTAAAAGGAAGGACTTAAGAAGAAACCTTTGAAGCGTGCTTTTATATTCAAGTAAAACTGGGAAGCTTTTTGGCGTTCCCTCGCTCTACAAGCCTGCTCGCTCCCTCCTAGAAAATTTTAACTATGGAAATCCGGAGGATTTCCCTTCTACTAAGTTCGAATCTCCAAGCTAAATGCTCGGAATTCCAGAACTTCGTCGGATCGACTCCCAGAGAGATTTCTAGGGCAGAACACTGCTCAAAAACCCCAGAATACTCAAGGAGGGAGTCAAAACCGTGTGTAGAAGTGTGGAAGGACGTCCAAATGACCTCCTATTTATATGAATGGGGCTCAATACGGCCCCTGGGTTCAATACGGCCCATATTGCATTTTTGCACTTCAATACGGCCGTATTGAATTCAGTACGGCCGTATTGAAGCACCGACACTTCAATACGGCCGTATTGATTCAATACGGCCCGTATTGTAGTGCAAAACATGCAATACGGCCGTATTGAACTCAAGGGAGGCCGTATTGAGCTTCAATACGGCCGTATTGGTTTCAGTACGGCCGTATTGTAGTACAAAATGTGCAGTACGGCCGTACTGAACTCCAAGGAGGCCGTATTGAGCTCTAGACCTCCCACTTTCTTATTTTTTGCTACTCTAAGACCTCTAAACCTATAGATAGTCATCCTATGGTCTTCTGGGAGTCCTTCTGGCTGACTTTCCTTTGATCTTCGAGAGTCTTCGAGTCTTATTTCCGTCCCGGACAATTTTAGGGGTCTACAAAACCAAAAAATGACATGTACTGAAATAATAAAAGGTTTACAAAGTATGCAGCTTGGATGAGACTGAGAAGCAAACGAGTTTCATTTATATTTTGGTAACCCATGCAAGCTGTCAATACAAGCTGACTGCTATCAAATGTGGACCCAGCCAATGACTGAAGTAAAGTAACTGCATCTCCAGCATCCTTTGTTGTTACCAATGCTGGACCTACAAGACACAGTGAAGTGAAATTAAGTTCTGTGAAGATATGTAAGGCTAAAGCATTGCTAGTTTACTTTTTCAAGAACTACTATATATAGTTTGAAACAAAAAATAGTTTTAGCCAGTACCATATAGCTCCATTAAAGCAATTGCAGTTCTAAAGAGCATGACTCGGTTTCCTTCAAAAAGGAGCACATCCCACACTTGAAGAACTGAAATCCAAATAATTACAATAGATCAGAAGAAAGCTCCAACAATAGTGTACAGATGCACATTTGACATTGGCTGTAATATTCAAAATTTTATTAAATAAAACAGGTTATTTTGATTTTAAATATTTATTGAGATTATTAGAAAGTTTATCATATTTTTATACGTATTTTTACTATTCATGTATACGTATTTTTACTATTCACATATACATATTTTTACTATTCATGTATACGTATTTTTACTATTCACATATACGTATTTTACTATTCACGTATACGTATACGTGAATAGTAAATGGCTGTTAAGGGTGGCACGAGGGAAGAAAGGTTCAATTTTATAATTAATTTGAATATTTTAATGAATAGTGCATAGTAACTTATAATATTATTTTAATGAATAGTGCATAGTGCATAGTAACTTCAAAATTTCTATAAATAGGGGCCTAAGGTTTTGAAAATTCAGAATTCTAGAGAGAAGGAAATTCTGGAGAAATAGAGAGAGAAAGTAAGAGAGAGAGAAGGAGAAAGAAAAGGAGGTTCTGCTCTAGTGCCTTGTTTAAGGAGAAAGAGGAAGAGATTCTGCCCAAGTTTTTAGAGAGATATTGCACTAGTTTCAACTCCTACTTATCTAGGTAAGGGGGAGGAGAACCTTATCTTTTTAAAATGTTATATACTATTATGTATAATTATTTATGCATTTATTTGATTATATTTATTTAGTGGGGTGCCCCTAACCTCACTATATTTATATATTTATTCAGTAAGGTGTTTCTAACTGCACTATATTTATATATTTATTCAGTGAAGTGTTTTTAACCTCATCTAACTACTTAACTTTTATTTACTATGTTATTGTTATATTTATTCAGTGAGGTGTTCCTAACCTCATCTAACTACTTAACTTTTAATTACTATGTTATTGTTATATTTATTCAGTGAGGTGTTCCTAACCTCATCTAACTACTTAACTTTTAATTACTATGTTATTGTTATATTTATTCAGTGAGGTGTTCTTAACCTCATTTAACTACTTAACTTTTAATTACAATGTTTATTTATGTTATTGTTATATTTATTCAGTGAGGTGTTCCTAACCTCATCTAACTACTTAACTTTTATTTACTATGTTATTGTTATATTTATTCAGTGAGGTGTTCCTAACCTCATCTAACTATTTAACTTTTAATTATTATGTTTATTTATTTACGTTATTATTTAGTGGGGTGTTTCTAACCTCATATATTTGTTTAACCTTTAATTACTATTACTTATTCTATGATTATTCTTAAAATCTATTTTGAGTAATTTTTTTTTATGATTAATATAATTTGTTAAAATGTCTTTTACTCATTTTAAAGATAATTAATACTCTATGGCCATAGACGATAAAGTTTGAATTATTTGTAGCTGGAGGTTTAACCTTGGGGATTTAAATGAGTAAGAAATGGAGGTGGAATAATTTTTGGTTGGTATTATAATGATGCTCATTTATCCTGACTAGTCACTACAAGTATAATTCAAATTTTATTGTATCAAGAAAATCTAATATTTAATCTGTATAAATATATATTTATATATATATATATGTTAAAATTTTATACATAAATAATTATGTTTATTCGTTCGAATTATTGTATTTATTGGATATTGTTCTTACTCCTTTCTTTTCTTTGTTTTTTTTTAATTAAATATATTATAAATAGATGGATCAACTTGAGATTCCAGATCATTTTGCTGTTATTGTTACTGCTATCCTACATGGAAGGAAATTGGAATACGGAGGCTATTTGATGGATCTGTTATAACTTTACTTGTCAATCATATTATTTTAATTGTAATTTTCTTTCCGTTATGAATATATATATATTGTATTAATAGAGTAAGGAAAAGGAATAATGTGTAAAATAATACGTTATTCTAAATATTTTAGAACGATATGTTATGTATTAAATTCACAAGATATTCTTTTCTTTACTTTTATTTTTATTAAATAAATATATAGATATTGTTAATGATATAATTATAAAATATTATAAAATTTTATAATTTTATATTGTATAATTTGGGTATTAGAATTAGGCGTTACATTTAATGGTATCAGAGCAACGTTCCATGTGTAACTTGGGGAAATGTGCTAACCATGTTTCTATTATAAGCTAATCTATAAAATTACAGATGGCAGGAAGAAGGAATACCGAACTAACAGAGGCTGTACAAGCTATTAGGGACATGGCTGCCGCCTTGTTAAGGAATCAACCACCAGGAAGAACAGGAGAGTCACAAGGACTTGTAGAATTCAGAAGCAATAACCCTTCCCAATTTGATGGAGGATACAATCCTGAAAAAGCTGAATTATGGATTAAAGAAATAGAAAAAATATTTCGAGCTATGAACTGTCCTGACAACCAAAAAGTAAATTATGCAGTATTTATGTTAGTAGGAGAAGCAGAATATTGGTGGGATAGTACCAGGAGATTATTAGAAGGAGGGGGAATAATCATTACATGGGAAGTATTTAAAACCAAATTTTTTGAAAAATATTTTCCTAATGATGTTAGGAGGGCTAAAGAAATAGAATTTATGCAGTTAAAACAAGGGAATATGACAGTGGGAGAATATGCTTCTAAGTTTGAGGAATTGGGAAAATACTCTACTTTCTTTTATCACCCTGATGAGAGGATGAAGTGTATTAAATTCGAGGATGGACTTAGATCAGAATTAAGAAAGGCAGTAGGGATATTGGAAATCTCTGATTTTCCCACATTAATACACAAGTGTCGATTTTTGGAAGGTTTTGATCATAATAAGGATAATAGACCAAAATCTTTTGGCCCTCAATTTAGTAAGAAAAGGGATAATGAAAGAAAACCTTATGTTCGACCACAATAGAAACCCCAATCTTCTCAATTTGCAGGAAATTCCAGTAGGTCCATTAATAATCAAGCCAAGTGTTTTAAGTGTGGACAGGGTCATTATACTAAAGATTGTCATCTCAAAGGACCTGTTTGTTTCAAGTGTGGAAAGCCTGGTCATGTATTTTCTGAGTGTGGACAACCAAAGACGCACGTGAATATTTCCGGATCCAAACCAAGACCTTCTACAACTGGAAGAGTTTACACCATGACCGGAACTGAAGCTGCTCAAAACAATGATCTAATACAAGGTAAATGTTTCATTAAAGGCAAAACTTTAAATGTACTGTATGATTCAGGCGCAACTCATTCTTTTATCTCCAATAATTGTGTTCAATACCTCCAATTACCAATTTCTTCTTTAGAGAATAATTTGATTGTTTCAACCCCTACAAACAAATCTGTAATTGCCAATAAGGTTTGTTCAGACTGTCCTATTTTTATTGGTGTAACGACCCACCTTAGGTCATCACATCAATAACCAACCAAAATAAAAGAGCATTTATAATAAAAAAAATAGAGCAAAAGCCAGCTACGCTAGAGTGTAAAAATTGTTTTCATAATAGCAAACATAAGTATATTAGTCATTCTCAGTAAAATCATACAGTCATCCAAAATATATTAACATTAACCATTAACAGAAACACCCTAGGTGCTGGTCAAGCTCTAAGCCTAGCCACTTCTCAAAGCAGCTACCCAGAAGACTCCTTGTTATCCTATGGCTTCACACCTGATCTGCTCCCCCACATAGTGAGATCATCACAGTTCCACCACATGGAAACATAAGGGTTAGCACGTATAAAACCAACCATAGTATAAATATCATTTAACAATTATTTGTTCAAACCAACATGTATTTCCAAGATAGATATAAACCAATAGCATACATATTAATTAAAGAAATCCATAACCCTAGTATACAATCCATACCATATGTATACATAATCCACATCCAAAGCAAAGTCACACCACCGTATAATCCATGATGTAACCAACACATCCAAACCAAATGTTGGCCTCAACACCTATCCAAACCAAGTGTTGATACGGTGAAACATGTCAGCAACCCATGTCTCACGCCTAACCTCTCATGGAAAGTATACAGTTGGATTACGTCGTCACGTAACCCTGGTGGGGTCACCTCATCCATCGGTATGACTCGACCCAGACCCATACCGGTAGCAAATAGATACTTAGAGGAGTACTTCAGAATCCACCTAACATCTGAAGTGGTTTACTATATAATCCTTGGAAAAATTCCAAATTGGAAATCCTCACAATGGGATTCCGAAATTCCATATTTTCTCCAAAGATTATATCCCTGATCTCACCAAGAGATCTCCCATCCATAACCTTACTCCTCTCAGTCCTATTTACTTTTCCAAACCACATACACATAACATACTTCATAATTATATATATATAAATATAATCATAACCATGCCAAATTAAATATCCAAAACAACCACCAACTTGAATAAATAACAACCATCAACTTAAATAAATAACAACCTTCATACAAACAAAATAGCATATTAAAAGTTATACTACTCCTATCATGCTCATGTATACTAGATTAAGTCTTATAAGTACTACCCTTACTTAGCATACTAGATTAATTTTATAAATGCCACCCTTACTTGGATAAACTTGAATTGAAACTCGGGCAGAAACTGAGACTATAGCACAGCTGCCTCCCCAAGGCTCCTTCCGTCTAAAACAGGGACCGGAGCTAAAATTAGGACAGAACCTCTTCCTCTGGATTTCCCTTGGTCTTCAAAGAGAAGAAGAGGGAAAGAAGAGAGTATAAGAGAAGATAATGAGAAGTGTTTCTTGGGATGGTTTGCAATGGAGAAGTGAAGGCCTATTTATAGCCTTCATGACACATTAAAATAATGGAAAATAATGAAAAAATCTTAGACAAAACGAAATGGGATGAGTTGGATGCCATATTCTTTTCCGCACCGATTTTTGACCACCGAATTTGAATTTCTAGAAGGCCGAATGTGTGAATGGTTACTTCATGAAAGTTGTAGAGGTTTCTCTTATCTTTCCATAGACACCGACTTTACATCATTTGGACAATCACAGCCCAAGTTATGCTCCAAAAACCGAGACTTGCCAATCAGCCCAGCGAGAAACAATTGTATCAAAAAAATTCCAATTTTGTCCTTCTATACGACCAAATTTGAAAATGGCTATTTCTGTAAAAGTTGTGCGTTTTTCTCTTAGATTTCTATTGAGACCAATGTTTCATCATTTGGACTACTACAACCCAAGTTATGCCCCAAAAACCGAGACTTGTCAGTCAGTCCAGCGAGAAATGATTCTTAAAAAAATTTCACAGCTATCTAATTAGATCCAACAACACACATATCTTTCTAAGCATAAATGGAGTGTGAATTATCTATATTTAAAGTAAAATATAACCACCAAATTATGACCAGATACCACATAATAATAATGACAATAATAATAATAATAGTAATAATCATGTTGGAAACTGAGATGTTACAATTCTCCCCAACAACAAAAATTTTCGTCCCCGAAAATTCACTTACTCAAAAGAGATATGGGTATTGATCCTTCATATTGTCTTCCAACTCCCAAGTGGCTTCATTAGTGTCTGCATCCCAAATAACCTTCACCAAATTGATAGATTTACCTCGCAACTTCTTAACTCTCTTGTCTGCCACTGAAACTGGTTGTTTCTCAAAAGTTAAATTCTCCTTCACTTGCACTGCCTCTGATTCCAAGACATGACTCGGATCGTGAATATACTTCCTCAGTTGTGACACATGGAATACATCATGCAGATTAGATAGAAATGGAGGTAATGCAATCTGATATGCCACTGGTCCAATCCTCTTGAGAATTTGATACGGTCCAATAAACTTAGGATTCAACTTCTTCGCTTTGATAGCTCTTCCCACACCTGTGGTAGGAGTTACCTTCAAAAATACATGTTCTCCCTCTGAAAATTCCAAAGGTTTCCTCCTCTTGTCCGCATAAGACTTTTGTCGACTCTGAGTAGCTCTCATTCTTCCCTGAATTTGTTTCACCTTTTCAGTAGTTTGCAAGATAATCTCTGGTCCCACCATCATTGATTCTCCTTCTTTAAACCAACACAAAGGTGTTCGACACTTCCTCCCATACAGAGCCTCAAATGGTGCCATTTCTATACTTGCGTGAAAACTGTTATTATAAGTGAACTCAACCAAAGGCAACATCTCTTCCCAACTCCCTAGATGATCCAAAATACAAGCCCTCAACAAGTCCTCCAAAGATTGAATAGTCCTCTCAGACTGCCCATCAGTTTGTGGGTGATAAGCAGAACTGAGTCTTAACTTAGTTCCTAACGCCTGATGCAAACTCTGCCAAAATCGGGATGTAAAACGAGGATCCCTATCAGAGATGATACTAGAGGGCACACCATGTAATCTAACAATCTCCTTAATATACAATTGAGTTAACCTTTCTAAGGACCACTTTATATTCACCGGAAGAAAATGAGCACACTTAGTTAATCTATCCACGATCACCCAAATAGAATTACAATTCTTAGCAGACCTTGGTAATCCAACAACAAAATCCATGGTTATACTATCCCATTTCCATTCAGGGATCTCCATCATTTGTAACAAACCTCCTGGTTTTTGATGTTCCACTTTAGCTTTTTGACACACAATGCAAGATGCAACATACTCAGCTATCTCCCTTTTCATCCCATTCCACCAAAACATTTTCTTCAAATCTTGATACATTTTTGTCATACCTGGATGTACACTCAATTTGCTTTTATGAGCTTCCTCAAATATCAATTTCTTCAACTCCTCATCCTGTGGAATACAAATTCTACTCTTGTACCTCAAAATTCCATCTGTACCTTGTTCAAATCCTTCAGCTTTCCCAGAACTCATCAACTCCTTAACCTTGTTCAAACTCGCATCCTGAACTTGTTTTTGTTTCACCATCTCTAAGAAATCACTAGTAATGGTAGTCATACCACAACTAATGAAATTTGGGGCAACCACCACGTTAAGATTCATATCCCTGAATTTCTCTACCAACTCCATCTCTTTAACCATCATGTAAGACATATGGAGAGATTTTCTACTCAAAGCATCTGCCACCACATTTGCTTTACCTGGATGGTACATTAACTGAAAATCATAATCTTTCAAAAATTCAATCCACCTCCTTTGCCTCATATTTAACTCTTTCTGATCAAACAAATATTTCAGACTCTTATGATCACTGAACACATCAAACTTTGCCCCATAGAGATAATGCCTCCAAATCTTCAAAGCAAAAACTACCGCCGCCAACTCTAGATCATGCGTAGGATAATTCCGTTCATGAGTCTTTAACTGCCTAGATGCATAGGCCACAACCTGCCTATCTTGCATAAGAACACATCCTAAACCTTGATGAGATGCATCACAATAAACCTCAAAAGATTTATTAGGATCTGGCAAAATCAACACTGGAGACGACGTCAGCTTTTCCTTTAACTCTTGAAAACTCCTTTCACACTCCTCCGTCCATACAAAGGGATGATCCTTCCTGGTTAGCTGTGTTAAAGGCATAACTATTTTAGAAAATCCTTCTATGAATCTTCTATAATAGCCAGCCAATCCCACAAAACCTCTAACTTCAGTAACTGATTTCGGACGCTCCCACCTCAAAACTGCTTCCACCTTAGTAGGATCAACTGCGATTCCTTGTCCAGATATTACATGGCCCAAGAACTTAACTTCAGATAGCCAAAACTCACATTTTGATAATTTTGCAAATAATTGTTTCTCCTTCAATACTTGCAAAACTATCCTCAAATGTTCTCTATGTTCTTCTACAGATCTAGAGTAAACTAGAATATCATCAATGAATACTACAACAAACTTATCCAAAAAAGGTCTGAAAATCCTATTCATATAATCCATGAAAATAGCTGGAGCATTCGTCACTCCAAAAGGCATGACAATATACTCATAATGACCATACCGAGTCCTGAAAGCAGTCTTTGGTATGTCCTCCTCCTTTACCCGTATCTGGTGATACCCAGACCTCAAATCAATCTTGGAGAAAACAGAAGCTCCTTTTAACTGATCCATCAAATCATCGATCCTTGGCAATGGGTACTTATTCTTGATTGTCAGTTTATTTAACTGCCTATAATCTACACATAACCTCATACTACCATCCTTCTTCTTTACTAATAACACGGGTGCTCCCCACGGAGAGACACTAGGTCTGATCATCTGCTTCTCCAAAAGTTCTTCAATCTGCTTTTTCAATTCTGACAACTCTGCTGGTGCCATTCTATAAGGAGAAATGGATACTGGTCCCGCCCCTGGTATAAGATCAATACTAAACTCCAACTCTCGCTTTGGTGGTAATCCAGGAATATCATCTGGAAAAACTTCTGGAAACTCTCTAACAACCTCAATACTATTCAACAATTTTTCATTCTCTACACTAATAAAGGATAGGATCATAAACCCTAGAGCTCCATCCTTCAACAACCCATCCACCTGTCTATTAGAAATAAACCTTTCCTGTTTAACAGCAGGAAAGATTAATCTCTTCTCTGAACAATCTATCAAAATCTTATTGATAGAAAGCCAGTCCATCCCTAAAATCACATCCAAATCCGATAAAGGTAAACAAAACAAGTTCACCTTATAACAACGCCCTTCTACTTCTATTGTACATCCTAAACAAACCTCAGAAGTCAAAACAGACCCTGAAGCTGGGGTAGAAACAACTAGATCCACACTCAAGGAATTCACAACTAATTTTAATCTCCTCACACATTCGTAAGAAATAAAAGAATGTGATGCACCAGAATCAAATAGAATAGAAATATCATTACCATCAATTTTGCCCTTCCCCTTTACTAGCTCAGATGATGTTTCAGCTTCAACACTTGTTAAGGCAAAAACACGTCCTGCTGCAGTAGGTCGATCCACCTTTTGGTTCTCTCTAGCTGGAGCATTTCTGATATTGCAATCTTTAGCCATGTGACCCACCTTGCCACATTTAAAACACGCATAATTCTTTGTAGGACAGTCCCTCATCATATGTGGGCCTCCACACGTATAACATCTAACAGCTCCTGTAGTAGTAGTCCCCATGGGTTTCTTATTAGCATTCCCAATCTGAAATTGGGATGGTCTCTTTTGAGATTGTTTCCCTCTTCCAGATGATCCTTCTGGTCCTTTCACCATTTTATTCCCTCCCTCAAATCTTTCAACCGTTTTTGCCTTTTCAACCAGCATTGGGAATTCCATAATTCCCATAGGAACAATGGTTTTCTTCAGCTCAAATCTTAGACCTTCACTGAACTTCCTGCATCTCCATGCTTCAGTGATAGCTTGAGAATAGTATCTAGCCAAGTGTTCAAACTTGACCACGTACTCCTGTACTGACATGTTCCCTTGTTGCAGTCTCAAAAACTCGGCTTCCTTAGCATATCTGGCGCTATCTGGAAAATATTTCTCCAGAAATACCTTTTTAAAATTCTCCCAATTCACCGCCTCCCCTCTGGCCTTCATCATAACCTGAGCACCTTTCCACCAGCAGCTAGCCTCACCCACCAACATATAAGTAGCATAAACAAGCTTCCTCTCCTCGGGGCATTGCATCACCATGAAAATTTTCTCTATTTCTTCAATCCATTGGTCAGCAACTTCTGGTCCATCAACACCTGTGAATTGAGGAGGATTCCCTTTTCTAAACTCTGACAAGCCTCTATACTCATCAGGTACGTTAGTCCTAGCTGTCTCAGCTGCAGCCCGATTGGCCTCCATCTGAGCCAACAAAGTATTCTGTTGTCCAATAGCAGCAGCAATTAACTCCATAGCTTGAGCAATTTGCCGCTCATCCATGCTTGAAGAAGAATTAGAATGATTTCCCCTACCAACCATCCTAAAAAAAATCAAGGAATTTTATGAGTTTAAACTAAAACTCATAAGAAATTCCTAATCAAGATCAAGAAACTCATGAAGTTCCTTTCATTTCCACACAACGGAAATGCAACAAGACCATTTCCCACAAACCCTAAAGAGACTTGACCAGCTCTGATACCAAAATTGTAACGACCCACCTTAGGTCATCACATCAATAACCAACCAAAATAAAAGAGCATTTATAATAAAAAAAATAGAGCAAAAGCCAGCTACGCTAGAGTGTAAAAATTGTTTTCATAATAGCAAACATAAGTATATTAGTCATTCTCAGTAAAATCATACAGTCATCCAAAATATATTAACATTAACCATTAACAGAAACACCCTAGGTGCTGGTCAAGCTCTAAGCCTAGCCACTTCTCAAAGCAGCTACCCAGAAGACTCCTTGTTATCCTATGGCTTCACACCTGATCTGCTCCCCCACATAGTGAGATCATCACAGTTCCACCACATGGAAACATAAGGGTTAGCACGTATAAAACCAACCATAGTATAAATATCATTTAACAATTATTTGTTCAAACCAACATGTATTTCCAAGATAGATATAAACCAATAGCATACATATTAATTAAAGAAATCCATAACCCTAGTATACAATCCATACCATATGTATACATAATCCACATCCAAAGCAAAGTCACACCACCGTATAATCCATGATGTAACCAACACATCCAAACCAAATGTTGGCCTCAACACCTATCCAAACCAAGTGTTGATACGGTGAAACATGTCAGCAACCCATGTCTCACGCCTAACCTCTCATGGAAAGTATACAGTTGGATTACGTCGTCACGTAACCCTGGTGGGGTCACCTCATCCATCGGTATGACTCGACCCAGACCCATACCGGTAGCAAATAGATACTTAGAGGAGTACTTCAGAATCCACCTAACATCTGAAGTGGTTTACTATATAATCCTTGGAAAAATTCCAAATTGGAAATCCTCACAATGGGATTCCGAAATTCCATATTTTCTCCAAAGATTATATCCCTGATCTCACCAAGAGATCTCCCATCCATAACCTTACTCCTCTCAGTCCTATTTACTTTTCCAAACCACATACACATAACATACTTCATAATTATATATATATAAATATAATCATAACCATGCCAAATTAAATATCCAAAACAACCACCAACTTGAATAAATAACAACCATCAACTTAAATAAATAACAACCTTCATACAAACAAAATAGCATATTAAAAGTTATACTACTCCTATCATGCTCATGTATACTAGATTAAGTCTTATAAGTACTACCCTTACTTAGCATACTAGATTAATTTTATAAATGCCACCCTTACTTGGATAAACTTGAATTGAAACTCGGGCAGAAACTGAGACTATAGCACAGCTGCCTCCCCAAGGCTCCTTCCGTCTAAAACAGGGACCGGAGCTAAAATTAGGACAGAACCTCTTCCTCTGGATTTCCCTTGGTCTTCAAAGAGAAGAAGAGGGAAAGAAGAGAGTATAAGAGAAGATAATGAGAAGTGTTTCTTGGGATGGTTTGCAATGGAGAAGTGAAGGCCTATTTATAGCCTTCATGACACATTAAAATAATGGAAAATAATGAAAAAATCTTAGACAAAACGAAATGGGATGAGTTGGATGCCATATTCTTTTCCGCACCGATTTTTGACCACCGAATTTGAATTTCTAGAAGGCCGAATGTGTGAATGGTTACTTCATGAAAGTTGTAGAGGTTTCTCTTATCTTTCCATAGACACCGACTTTACATCATTTGGACAATCACAGCCCAAGTTATGCTCCAAAAACCGAGACTTGCCAATCAGCCCAGCGAGAAACAATTGTATCAAAAAAATTCCAATTTTGTCCTTCTATACGACCAAATTTGAAAATGGCTATTTCTGTAAAAGTTGTGCGTTTTTCTCTTAGATTTCTATTGAGACCAATGTTTCATCATTTGGACCACTACAACCCAAGTTATGCCCCAAAAACCGAGACTTGTCAGTCAGTCCAGCGAGAAATGATTCTTAAAAAAATTTCACAGCTATCTAATTAGATCCAACAACACACATATCTTTCTAAGCATAAATGGAGTGTGAATTATCTATATTTAAAGTAAAATATAACCACCAAATTATGACCAGATACCACATAATAATAATGACAATAATAATAATAATAGTAATAATCATGTTGGAAACTGAGATGTTACAATTGGCGATAAAAAATTTCTTGTAAATTTGATCTGCTTACCTTTATCACAATTAGATGTGATTTTAGGTATGAACTGGTTATCTTCCAACCACGTTCTTCTTAATTGTGCAGAAAAGTCTATAATATTTTCTGATCCTAAGGACCTATCGATTTCATTATCTAAACCAATAAACAAGTTTCCTTGGGGTAAAGTTCAAGGATATTTAATCTTATCCTCTATGGAAGCTAAAGAGGAAGTCAACTTGAAAGATATAGCTGTCGTTCAAAATTTTCCTGAAGTCTTTCCTAATGATATTCCTGGTTTGCCACCTGACAGAGAGATTGAATTTTCGATTGATTTAATACCTGGAACTGGACCAATTTCAATGGCACCCTATAGGATGTCACCTTCTGAATTAGCTAAGTTGAAGAAACAATTAGAGGAGTTACTTGAAAAATAATTCATACGCCCTAGTGTATCACCTTGGGGGGCTCCTATTTTGTTAGTCAAAAAGAAAGATGGAAGCTTTAGACTGTGTGTGGACTATCGGCAATTAAATAAGTTTACCATAAAGAATAAATACCCTCTTCCTAGGATAGATGATTTGATGGATCAATTAAAAGGAGCCACTGTATTTTCTAAGATAGATCTAAGATCAGGATACCATCAAATCAAAGTGAAAGCTGAAGACATACAGAAAACTGCATTTAGAACAAGGTATGGTCATTATGAATATCAAGTAATGCCTTTTGGAGTAACCAATGCACCTGCAGTGTTCATGGATTATATGAATAGGATTTTTCGTCCGTATTTAGACCATTTTGTGGTGGTCTTTATAGATGATATCCTCATATATTCTCGAACTCATGAAGAGCATGAAGAACACCTTCAAACTGTTCTCCAAATCCTGAAAGACAAACAACTGTATGCCAAACTTTCTAAGTGTGAATTTTGGTTAGAGGAGGTTAAGTTTTTAGGACATGTGATTTCCAAAGATGGAGTGTCTGTGGATCCATCTAAGGTAGAAGCAGTTCTACTATGGGAACCTCCAAAGACGGTAACAGAAATCCGTAGTTTTTTGGGTTTGGCAGGATATTACAGGAGATTCATTGAGGGATTTTCTAAAATAGCTATGCCTTTAACTCAACTCACCAAGAAAGGACAACCCTTTGAGTGGACCGAAAAATGTGAGAATAGTTTTCAGGAGCTTAAGAAAAGATTAACTACTGCACCAGTCTTAGCCTTACCCAATCCTAATGGACAATTTGTCATATTTTGTGATGCCTCAAAAATGGGATTAGGGTGTGTTCTTATGCAAGATAGAAGGGTAGTAGCATATGCTTCTAGACAGTTAAGAGCTCATGAAAGGAATTACCCAACCCATGATCTAGAACTAGCTGCCATTGTTTTTGCACTCAAAATATGGAGACATTATGTGTATGGTGGTAAGTTTGATGTTTTTAGTGATCATAAGAGTTTGAAATATTTGTTTGATCAAAAGGAACTGAATATGAGACAAAGAAGGTGGATGGAATTTTTGAAAGATTATGATTTTGAATTACATTACCATCCAGGGAAAGCCAATGTTGTGGCTGATGCACTGAGTAGAAAATCCTTACATGTCTCCTCATTAATGATTCAAAAGATGAATTTGATAGAAAAATTTAGAGACATGAGTTTATCAACTACGGTAAGTCAAGATAAAATACAATTGCATGCGGTTCAAATTACTAGTGACTTACATGAACAAATTGGTGAGGCTCAGGTAGTTGATAAATTCATTCAGAAGAAAAAGAGGTTGATAGGTCAAAAGGATGGTGAAAAGTTCGATTTAGATCAAAGAGGAGTTTTGAGATTTAATAATAGGATATGTGTACCAAATGATTCAGAAATTAAGAAAATAATTTTAGGTGAGGCACATAAGAGCAAGTTGAGCATACACCCTGGGGCAACAAAGATGTATCAAGATCTCAAAAGGATGTTTTGGTGGCCCAAAATGAAAAAGGAAATAGCACAATATGTGGCTACATGTTTGATTTGTCAAAAAGCTAAGATAGAACACCAAAAGCCAGCAGGAATGTTACAACCCTTAGATATACCTGAATGGAAATGGGACAGTATAGCAATGGATTTTGTAGTTGGTTTACCACGAACAATTCATAAGTTTGATTCCATATGGGTTATTGTGGATAGACTAACAAAATCTGCTCATTTCTTACCCATCAACATTAGGTATTCTCTAGAAAAATTGACTGAACTGTATATAAGAGAGATTGTAAGATTGCATGGGGTACCATCTAGCATAATATCTGATAGGGATCCTAGATTCACTTCTAGATTTTGGGGAAGTTTACATCAAGCATTAGGAACTAAGCTTCGTCTTAGCTCTGCATATCATCCTCAAACAGATGGACAATCAGAAAGAACCATACAATCCCTAGAAGATTTATTGAGAGCTTGTGTGCTAGAGAATTCTGGTAGTTGGGACAAATACTTGCCTCTGATTGAATTCACTTATAACAACAGTTTCCATTCTAGCATAGGTATGGCACCCTATGAAGCTTTATATGGAAGAAGGTGTAGAACTCCTTTGTGCTGGTTTGAGACAGGAGAGAATTTAATCTTGGGTCCTGAATTGGTGCAACAAACCACGGAAAAGATCAAAATGATTCAAGAAAAATTGAGAATGACTCAAAGCAGACAAAAAAGTTATGCTGATAAAAGAAGACGACCTCTTGAATTCCAGGAAGGTGATCATGTATTTTTGAAAGTTACACCAACAGCTGGTATTGGTAGGGTAATGAAATCAAAGAAACTCACTCCTCGATTTATTGGTCCTTATCAAATCCTTAGAAAAATAGGTCCTGTTGCTTACCAAATTTCTCTACCACCTTTTCTTTCTAATCTCCATAATGTCTTCCATGTGTCTCAGTTAAGAAAATATATTTCTGACCCTTCTCATATAATAATGCCTGATACAGTACAATTAAAGGATAACCTTACATTTGAAACAATGCATGTACAGATCGCAGACAGGAGGATCAAGCAGTTGAGAGGCAAACTGATTACACTGGTAAAGGTAATCTGGAATGATGTTACTGGAGATGCTACTTGGGAACTCGAAGAAGAAGTTAAGAAAAATTATCCTTACTTATTCTAAACAATTATAACTTAACTATCTACATGATGACAGTTAAATATACACACAGAAAGCAGTAAAAGGAAGGACTTAAGAAGAAACCTTTGAAGCGTGCTTTTATATTCAAGTAAAACTGGGAAGCTTTTTGGCGTTCCCTCGCTCTACAAGCCTGCTCGCTCCCTCCTAGAAAATTTTAACTATGGAAATCCGGAGGATTTCCCTTCTACTAAGTTCGAATCTCCAAGCTAAATGCTCGGAATTCCAGAACTTCGTCGGATCGACTCCCAGAGAGATTTCTAGGGCAGAACACTGCTCAAAAACCCCAGAATACTCAAGGAGGGAGTCAAAACCGTGTGTAGAAGTGTAGAAGGACGTCCAAATGACCTCCTATTTATAGGAATGGGGCTCAATACGGCCCCTGGGTTCAATACGGCCCGTATTGCATTTTTGCACTTCAATACGGCCGTATTGAATTCAGTACGGCCGTATTGAAGCACCGACACTTCAATACGGCCGTATTGATTCAATACGGCCCGTATTGTAGTGCAAAACATGCAATACGGCCGTATTGAACTCAAGGGAGGCCGTATTGAGCTTCAATACGGCCGTATTGGTTTCAGTACGGCCGTATTGTAGTACAAAATGTGCAGTACGGCCGTACTGAACTCCAAGGAGGCCGTATTGAGCTCTAGACCTCCCACTTTCTTATTTTTTGCTACTCTAAGACCTCTAAACCTACAGATAGTCATCCTATGGTCTTCTGGGAGTCCTTCTGGCTGACTTTCCTTTGATCTTCGAGAGTCTTCGAGTCTTATTTCCGTCCCGGACAATTTTAGGGGTCTACAAAACCAAAAAATGACATGTACTGAAATAATAAAAGGTTTACAAAGTATGCAGCTTGGATGAGACTGAGAAGCAAACGAGTTTCATTTATATTTTGGTAACCCATGCAAGCTGTCAATACAAGCTGACTGCTATCAAATGTGGACCCAGCCAATGACTGAAGTAAAGTAACTGCATCTCCAGCATCCTTTGTTGTTACCAATGCTGGACCTACAAGACACAGTGAAGTGAAATTAAGTTCTGTGAAGATATGTAAGGCTAAAGCATTGCTAGTTTACTTTTTCAAGAACTACTATATATAGTTTGAAACAAAAAATAGTTTTAGCCAGTACCATATAGCTCCATTAAAGCAATTGCAGTTCTAAAGAGCATGACTCGGTTTCCTTCAAAAAGGAGCACATCCCACACTTGAAGAACTGAAATCCAAATAATTACAATAGATCAGAAGAAAGCTCCAACAATAGTGTACAGATGCACATTTGACATTGGCTGTAATATTCAAAATTTTATTAAATAAAACAGGTTATTTTGATTTTAAATATTTATTGAGATTATTAGAAAGTTTATCATATTTTTATACGTATTTTTACTATTCATGTATACGTATTTTTACTATTCACATATACATATTTTTACTATTCATGTATACGTATTTTTACTATTCACATATACGTATTTTACTATTCACATATACGTATACGTGAATAGTAAATGGCTGCTAAGGGTGGCACGAGGGAAGAAAGGTTCAATTTTATAATTAATTTGAATATTTTAATGAATAGTGCATAGTAACTTATAATATTATTTTAATGAATAGTGCATAGTGCATAGTAACTTCAAAATTTCTATAAATAGGGGCCTAAGGTTTTGAAAATTCAGAATTCTAGAGAGAAGGAAATTCTGGAGAAATAGAGAGAGAAAGTAAGAGAGAGAGAAGGAGAAAGAAAAGGAGGTTCTGCTCTAGTGCCTTGTTTAAGGAGAAAGAGGAAGAGATTCTGCCCAAGTTTTTAGAGAGATATTGCACTAGTTTCAACTCCTACTTATCTAGGTAAGGGGGAGGAGAACCTTATCTTTTTAAAATGTTATATACTATTATGTATAATTATTTATGCATTTATTTGATTATATTTATTTAGTGGGGTGCCCCTAACCTCACTATATTTATATATTTATTCAGTAAGGTGTTTCTAACTGCACTATATTTATATATTTATTCAGTGAAGTGTTTTTAACCTCATCTAACTACTTAACTTTTATTTACTATGTTATTGTTATATTTATTCAGTGAGGTGTTCCTAACCTCATCTAACTACTTAACTTTTAATTACTATGTTATTGTTATATTTATTCAGTGAGGTGTTCCTAACCTCATCTAACTACTTAACTTTTAATTACTATGTTATTGTTATATTTATTCAGTGAGGTGTTCTTAACCTCATTTAACTACTTAACTTTTAATTACAATGTTTATTTATGTTATTGTTATATTTATTCAGTGAGGTGTTCCTAACCTCATCTAACTACTTAACTTTTATTTACTATGTTATTGTTATATTTATTCAGTGAGGTGTTCCTAACCTCATCTAACTATTTAACTTTTAATTATTATGTTTATTTATTTACGTTATTATTTAGTGGGGTGTTTCTAACCTCATATATTTGTTTAACCTTTAATTACTATTACTTATTCTATGATTATTCTTAAAATCTATTTTGAGTAATTTTTTTTTATGATTAATATAATTTGTTAAAATGTCTTTTACTCATTTTAAAGATAATTAATACTCTATGGCCATAGACGATAAAGTTTGAATTATTTGTAGCTGGAGGTTTAACCTTGGGGATTTAAATGAGTAAGAAATGGAGGTAGAATAATTTTTGGTTGGTATTATAATGATGCTCATTTATCCTGACTAGTCACTACAAGTATAATTCAAATTTTATTGTATCAAGAAAATCTAATATTTAATCTGTATAAATATATATTTATATATATATATATATGTTAAAATTTTATACATAAATAATTATGTTTATTCGTTCGAATTATTGTATTTATTGGATATTGTTCTTACTCCTTTCTTTTCTTTGTTTTTTTTTTTAATTAAATATATTATAAATAGATGGATCAACTTGAGATTCCAGATCATTTTGCTGTTATTGTTACTGCTGTCCTACATGGAAGGAAATTGGAATACGGAGGCTATTTGATGGATCTGTTATAACTTTACTTGTCAATCATATTATTTTAATTGTAATTTTCTTTCCGTTATGAATATATATATATTGTATTAATAGAGTAAGGAAAAGGAATAATGTGTAAAATAATACGTTATTCTAAATATTTTAGAACGATATGTTATGTATTAAATTCACAAGATATTCTTTTCTTTACTTTTATTTTTATTAAATAAATATATAGATATTGTTAATGATATAATTATAAAATATTATAAAATTTTATAATTTTATATTGTATAATTTGGGTATTAGAATTAGGCGTTACATTGGCACTTTTGTGAAATAAGTCTAAGCTATTCAACTCAATAGATAGAACATTAAACCTGACCACTTTCCCAAGGAAGCATGTTCACAAAAATGGACAGGAACCATGGTCCAGTAACCCATGCTACCTGCACTCCCAGATAATCAAGATGATTGGCTGCAAAAGAAGTACACACAAGAATATAGCAAGAAATGGAACATTAGAAACAAAATTCACTTGGTGAGTTCAAAGGCAAAAATGAATTAAAATAGTTTACAAACCCAATTTGGGAAACCTCTCCCTCACCAGCTCCTCAAAAACAAGTTGATCCACCTGATACAATGAAAATGTATTTGAATGAATATGAATACAGGTCAAAATGTCTATAATATGTACATTGTTTAATTTAATCAAGAATATAGAGTAAAGAAACAATACCTGGGATTCTATCATTTCCTCTGAATAATAGCCATCAAAATAATCATCTAAAATGCCCATCAAGGTCCTGGGGAAAACCATAGTTAATGATGAAACAAAAAATTAGTTCACATTTGTAATGTAAAGCAGCTAAAGATGGTGCATAAGCATAAAGCAAGCAGTGAGGCATTCCTTCAGCGCAACAGTGCTCATCAAACACCGCACCAGTATAATAATGATGCTATATTCATAATTTATTTTGAAAAGTGCACATTCTGTGCATATATATACTCTAGAAATCTACTCATGTAGTTATCTAAGGACATACCAAAAGACATTTTCTTCAGGCATCAAAAGTAGCAATAAGCCAACAAAAAAATTCATGGCCTGCAATATAAATTATTTCAACAAGCTAAATCAGTGGGTTATAGATGCCATCAACAAATATCATGTCATGTGAGAAGGCATATAATAAATGACAGACATAAATTATTTAGTTATCCATTTTATAGGACAGATTAATACTATTCATGAATCATACACATCACACGTGTGAAGGGTGCCTGTGTGGCATTAGAGCCCTTTGTTGCTTCAGTTGAGCATGCTATCTTAAAACAGCTCTTGCCTGGTTGAGGTAAGCCACAATGTAGTTCCTAATTCTTCTAATCAATTACAACTTCAACAAAATGTTTGAGAGGATGTGCATACACAAACCTTCTATTAGACTTGGTACGCATTTCAAGCCCAAAGGTCTTTCACAATAGAAGGTCTGTTTTGGATATCAAGTATACTATTTCTATACCACAATGACGCAGATCATCTTCAATTCATTCTCGTTTGCATTAGAGAAACAATCACTGCCACAATAATGAAAAATAAAATCAAACATGGTGCCAAGAAAAGCCATCTGGAGAACTAAGATAAACATAAATTTATTTTCACCAAACTAAACAGTTAACCAAGAAGAATTTAAACTCACCTAAACCCCACTGTCTTAAGCAACATCTTGAGAAGCTCAATGGCCGAGCACTGTTTCTTATAACTATCAGCAAGCACTCTCAGATTCGTTCCTATTTTACAAATGCGTTCTCTCAGCACCTCAGAGAAGTCCTCAACAGAAGCTTCTATGGCACCTTCAAACCCCACGCCCAACAAGATTCGCGCCACCGCCTTCTGTGCCAGCTTCGCCGCTTGCTCAGGCCCAACCACTCTCCCACTCCCCTCACTTCCAAGTTTCCCACGGCCCAAGCTTATCAATAACCTGATTGTACCAGGTTTCAGGGAGTTTAGATTCGACGTACCTGGATTCGGTGGCTTTGGATTGATTCTGCGTGAAATTAGAAGAAAAAGAAAAGAATGTAAGTGAAATAGGAAGAAACAAATTAACGGCGAAAGCGAAAGTGAAAGCGAAGAGGTAGGGTTTTTGTTTGGAGGACCTTAGAGTCATGTTGCGCGTTGTCGAGGGTGAAGTAGACGTCGTCGGCGTGCAATTGAAGGTAGGTAGGGTTGAGGAGGTGGAAGGAGGGGTTAGGGTTGAGGGAGAGAGAGGCGAAGGCTTTGTCGAAGAGGAGGGCGCGGACACGGAATTGGAGAGGGATGTGAGTGGTGGAGCTGATGAAGGAGTCCCAGGCGGAGGGGGAAGAGAGGAAGGGGGCGAAGTTCGCGTTGGTGGAGTCGCCCAGCCATGTTCGCCACACGTCGCACGGAGTTTGGGTGATTGTTGATGATGAGTCTTTGGACCAGTTGGGGTTGGGGTCGTTGAGGGAGGAGGTGGTGGCGCGTGTGGAGAGGGCGCGGAGGGAGGGGGTGGCGGGGAGGAGGAGGCAGCGGAGGGAGGGGGAGTCCGCGAGGGAGATGCGGCGGAGGAACGAGAGGGCGGAGAGGGAGGGGGTGGCGGGGAGGAGGAGGCAGTGGAGGGAGGGGGAGGCCGCGAGGGAGATTTGGCGGAGGAACGAGAGGGCTGAGAGGGAGTGAGGAGCAGTGGCTGAGAGGGAGAGGGAGCGGGAGAGGAAGGGGGTTAGGGTTCGGGTTTTGGGGAAGACTGAGTGGCGGAGAGGGAGAGGGAGAGGGATAATGGAAATGCAAAAATATATTTTTAGGGAGAGGGAGCGGGAAAAGTAAAAGAGGGAAAATGATTAAAAAAATTTCAAGAAAGAGTGGTGCCTCTCTTTAGGGTTTAAACCCGTTCCTCTCCTCTCTGTGCGTTTTAAAAATATATTTTTTATTTTGAAAAAAAAACTACCATTTTAACTCCTATAAATAATATGAAATAAATATCTTTAAAATACAATTTTTTTTAAAATTACTACCTTATATTTTTATTAATTAAATTAATATATAAATAATATTTTGAATTTAAACTTGAAAATAATGATTAATATAATTTAATTTAAATGCAAAATCGTAGTATTTCAAATTTAAAATAATAATATATTTATAATAACAATAATAATAGTTCAATTTTGAAATTTTAACAAAATTTTAAAGTTTTATGTACAACACTTTTTCTTTGGATATAAAAAAATGATATTCTCTCTAAATAACTACATAAAATCTTCTAACAAAAACAGAAGATCGAGTAATACCTGTCATATTAATATTCTCTCTAAATGATTTAACACAGCTGGAGGTGTGGTGGCCGGGGAGAGACTGTTGGAACGGTTTAACACAAAAAAAGGTGTGGTGGCCGGGTGAGGGACTGTTAGAATGGTTAAAATTAATTAAATATTTTTATCAAACAAACTCATTCAGATTTTAAATTTATTTACTATCTTTCATAATCAAAAGAAATCCAATATTAATTCAAGAGATAATAAAAATTATAACTAAAATCTTTATAAATTTTCTAATATTACATTTAGTATATATTTAAATTAATTAATTAAATATTTGTATTTAAGAAATTGTTAAAGATTTTAGATTTTTATTTTAAAGTTTTTATTTTATTAAATTAATTAAATTTTATCACTTTTTAATAAAGTGAGTGAATGATAATGAATTAACTAAAATTCAAAAATATATTTTAATTAAAATATTTTTTTGGTTAATACAGTAACTAAAAAGTATTATAATAAATAATTAAACTAAAAAAATAAATTTTATAATGGTTATTTTTTTAATGATGTTAAATTAAATATTTTAATTATTTTACAATAAATTAAATTATAATAATAATAAAATATGTTAATTGATATTTTAAATAAAATATATTAAAATATCATAACCAAAAGAAATCAAGTATTATATCGAAAGATGAATAATTGATTTAGTATGTATATACCTAATTTTATTTAAATTATATATTGAATTTAATTTTTATGTATGAATTTTTTATTACCGAAACAATTAAATTCTTTGTTTAAATATATTTATATTATAAAAAATATAAATTGTTAAGATAATTCTATAAGATACAGTTTAGATATACTAGTTTATACTCTCTTAATTTATTATTTAGTTTCCTTAGTCAGTTTTATCTAAATTCCTAAACTTTAGGGATTGATTATGTTTTATGTCTATTTATTTTATTGTATCCATCAATTCAATAACATGAAAATCATTCAGATTCAAGTACTAAGGAAACTAAACTAGAAATTAGGAGAGGATAAACTAGTATATCTAAACTATATCTTATAGAATTATCTTAACATAAATATATAACAAAAAACACAATATTTTTTTAAAAATAATGTAATTTACTCTACTCACATACAAAAATTAATAAACGTACAAAGTAATCAAATATAAAGATAATAAAATAATTTAATTATTTTACTATAAATTAAATATAAAGATAATAAAATAATTAATATTATAATTACTAGCAAGAAAAAGACACTTCGTGTCCGCATTGTATTAAAAACAATTAAAAGAAAAAAAAATAAAAAATTACTCATAAAAAAGTAGTTATTAAAAAATAAATAAAGGATAAAATAATTCATGTAAAAATAAAAAGTAAAAGTAATTATTGTAAAAATGATTTATTAGTTTCAAATTCTTAAATTTGATTAAAAAAAAATTTCTAACTTTTTAACATAAAAGGGTATAATGGTCCAAAAAAAATGGAGACCAAAGTAGTTACTGAAAATTATATTCCCTTTATATATTAGTATAGATATTAAATTTACAATAATATATTGAAATTATATATACTTTTATTTATCTTTTTAAATATTAAACTTGTTGATTTATATAATAAAGTGAAATTTATAAGTCTAAAAATTTGTATACTTTTATTTATCTTTTAATCAATATTAAACTTGTTCCAGACATAGCTGTTGTACCTTAAAATGTGATTCCAGAACGGGCCGTTCTGGATATACATGCTTCTTTTGTTATTTTTCTTATATTTAAATATAAATGTATAATTTTAATATCTCTATGGTTCCTATGAGAAACCTAAGAGAATGCATTTGTAATTGTAAGAGACAATTATATGAGTCAGATGTTTATTGTATGGATTAAAGTGCTCTGTGGGTTCTTAAGAGAACCATGAGAGAAACAAACAAACTATACAAGTTTATATTTTGCTTTTTGATTGTTCTGTTGTATTCTTTGTTGCATGAGATGTATGAATATCTATTTAATTTCACAAATAGATGAGTTTTGATTTGAATTAAACATGTTTGATCTCTTATTTCATTTCAACTTTTGAAATATATATATATTATTTATTTTATATTTTTCAATAAATAAGTAAATTAATACTTTTGAAATATATAAAATTAAAAATTATGAAATTAGAAAGATATTTTTTAATAAATAAATAAATTAGTTAATTATTATTTATTTTATATGAATTAACTGAAATTTTGAAATATATTTTTTAAAAAATTAATTTTTTAGTCAATACGGTAATTAAAAAGTATTATAATAAATAATTTTAATTATATTTTCTCATGTTTTAATCAAGTGAGTGAATGATAATAAATCAACTAAAATTCTAAAATATATTTTAATTAAAAATAATTTTTTGGTAAATACGGTAAGTAAAAAGTATTATCATAAATAATTAAATTAAAAAAGAATACATTTTATAATGATTATTTTTTAATGATATTAAATTAAATATTCTAATTATTTCATAATAAATTAAAATAAAAATATAATAAAATATGTTAACTGATATTTTAAATAAAATATATTAAAATATTATAATGAAAAGAAATTTAATATTAAATGAAAATATTATATAAATCATAACTAAAATTATAATAAATATTTTGATATTAAAGAAATATGTTTTAAAGTTTTATAATAATTATTAGTATTTTAATAATGAATATTTATGAAAATTAATTTTTGTAATATTTTGATTTTTAAGTAGCTAGAACGGGTCGTTCTCAAACTGTAACGGGTCGTTCTAGACTACTAAAATAGCCTATTAAAACTAAAGCAGAACAGGTCGTTCTAACACATAAATTTATGATCAATACGCAAATACAGAATGGCCCGTTCCCATAGTGGAACGGGCCGTTCTAATCTAAACTACTAAAATAGTCAGATGTTTATTGTATGGATTATGATGGGTCAAAAAATGTGACCCGGCCCACTTTTGACCCGGCCCACCCGGGTTGAACCCGTGGTGGGCCGGGTGACCCACTTGACCCACTTACCAACCCATCCCCTAAACCCACTAACAACTCACTTAACTATTTATTATTATATATGCATTATTTTAATAAGATATCATTTTTTTTATCGATAAAGATATATAAAATCAATGTTAAATAATATGACATTACTATAAATTTATCTATCCAAACCTCTAATAAAATTTAATATTCATGAATAATCACTCTTATGAAAGATTTTTTATTTTTTATTTTTTTAATTTTTTAAAGTTGCACACTTATTAATTTAATTTTAATGTTGTACCCATGATACTTAGTTTAAAAATTTTTACTTTACATTAAATATTATTTTATATTAGAATTTATTTTAAATTATAATTTTTTTAAATAAATAAGGCGGGTTGGTGGGCTGCCCGTTTAGGCCACCAACCCGTCGTGGACCGGGCCGGGCTACAAAATTTTAGATAATAAACTTGGTGGGCTGGGCCGGGTTGCCCCATTTAAAACATGGGTTGAGGTGGGCTGGGCCAAACGGGCCGGGCTAGCCCGTTTTGACAGCTCTTGTTCAGGTATATAAAATTAGAAACATATTTTGCAATAAATAACTAAATTAGTTAATTATTATTTATTTTATATTTGTGGATATTATCTTCTTATAGTTATTTTAATGACTTTTATAGAATGTTTTAAAGTATCAGTTATTGGTCATGTAATCGATTACCAGTGCATGTTTGCTAGTCCTGATATATGTAATCGATTACGGAGAAGTGTAATCGATTACCAGTGCTTATCCACTTATCTGGGCATAGTGTAATCGATTATCGGCTACTGTAATCGATTACCAGTGCCAAAATGCAAAAGAACTCAAAAGGGTGTAATCGATTACCATAGTTATGTAATCGATTACCAGTGCCAAAAATGTAAAGGATCTGAAAAGGGTGTAATCGATTACCATAGTCAGGTAATCGATTACGCGACTCCTCTGCACTTAAAAAAGTGCAGTTCGTCTTCTTCCTCATGAAAGAAAAAGATTATGTTATTCAATTTTTGTTATTTGTGTTATGGTATGTGGGGTAGAGGGTGTCACACAAATGATATATATTTATTATTAATAAATACATAAAATATATATATATATATATATATATATATTTATAATATTATTCATAAATTAATATCAATAATATTCTTAGTATATTTGTATATAAACTAATAATTTGATAAATATAACTTATTATATATTAATATAGTTTTACAAAAATATAAATATACATATCTTATCTACTATATTTATATTTTTGTAAAAGTATATTAATATATACTAAGTTATATTTATCAAATTATCAATTTATCTATAAATATACTAAAAATATTATTGATATTAATTTATTAGCAATATTAAATTATTAATAATATATAAGTTTTATTTATTTAGTAATAATAAATATATATCATTTGTTACATTAATAAAAATTATAGTATATGTTAACTTAAATAAGCAAATAATGGTATAATTTTAAATTATTATTATTATATATATATATATATATATATATATATATATATATTAAAATTTTAAATTTTTAATGAGAGAGATTCAAATTGCACAATTATGATTTTTGAGAGACTAAAATTGTTCAATTAAAAATTAAAGGACTAAAATTGGACAATTACAATTCTTTAGGGACTAAAATTATCCAATTAAAATCTTAGGGATCAAAATTGCACAATTACAATACTTGAGGGATCAAAAATGTAATTAAGGAAAACTTAAATTAATATATTTTTTTATTATTTTCACAAGTTTTTTTTTAAAAATATTTTTAATGAATGTCTTAGTTTCTTATGTTCAAAATTGACAATTTTTTATTTAATTAAATGAATTTCATAATTTTTTCAGTCCTTTAATGAAATAAAATATTTTTAATTTTATTATTTTTAAAAAAAAAATTAACATATTTTCTTTAATTATGCATAATTCTTAAATATAAAAGTTTCATAAATAAAATTTAATATTTTGAGAGGGAATAATTTGTCACAAATTTTTTCACAAAATATTTTAACCTATTTGTGACGGAATTTTGAGAGGGAAAAATCCGTCACTAAATTTTTTCATTTTAGTGACGAAATCTGTGACGGATTTTTTAGACACGAAGCTCATTCCGTCACAAAATCCGTCACAAACATTTTTTTTTAATTTAGTGATGAAATTTGTGACGGATTTTTAGAGACGGAAATTTTTCCGTCACAAAATCCGTCACAAATCTTTTTTTTTTTGATTCAGTGAAGTAATTTGTGACGGATTTTTAGAGACGGGATATATTCCGTCACAAAATCCGTCACAAAAGTCATTAAATTCTTGTCCGTCACAAAACTTAAAAATCCCTCACAAAATCCGTCACTATTTGCGATGCTATTTTTTCTGTCACAAAATTCGTCACAAATATTAATTTTTCTAGTAGTGAATCACGGCTGAACAAGATGCCTACTTGTCCTCACCATTTGATGAGAAGGAAGTCAAGGAAGCATTAAGGGATTGTGAAGGATCAAAAAGTCCAGGGCCAGAAGGGTTTAATTTTAATTTTGTGAAGAAGTATTAGAGTATAATGAAAGAGGACATAATGAAGTTCTTGGAGGAATTTCACCTCAATGGAAGACTACCTAGAGGCACAAACTCCTCCTTTATTACACTCATACCAAAGGTGAATAACCCACAGGAGTTGGGAGAGTTTCGACCAATATCTTTGGTGGGATGCCTGTACAAGATTTTAGCAAAAGTCCTGTCAAGAAGGCTAAAGATCGTGTTACCAGATGTAATAGATATAATCCAGAGTGCATTTTTGGAGGGTAGAAATATGCTACACAGCACCTTATGTGCTAATGAGGTGTTAGACGAAGCAAGGAGGAAAAAGAAAGGATGTGTGTTTTTCAAGGCCGATTTTGAGAAAGCTTATGATACAGTAAATTGGGATTTCATACTGTACATGCTGTGAAGTCCCACATCGGTTAGGAAGGAGAACGAAGCATGCCATATATATGGGTGTGGATACCTTCCTTGTGTGGAGGCCCTTAGGGATGCCATGAGGGCATTGCCTAGGACAAAACCCTGAGGCCTGAGGGCAAAGGGGACAATATCTGGCCATGTGGGGTCGCTGCGCTACTCTGATGGGGAAGGCAGGACTTGCCTTGGTGGAGGCCTTTTGGGGTGGTATGCGTGCCATTGCCAGAAGCAAAACCGTGAGGGCTGCGGCCAAAGCGGACAATATCCACATGCGGGTTGCTGGGCTGTTACATTTGGTATCAGAGCCGGGACCCGGGCCGGTGTGCCAGCGAGGGCGCTGGACTCCCTTGAGGGGGGGTGGATTGTGAAGTCCCACATCGGTTAGGAAGGAGAACGAAGCATGCCATATATATGGGTGTGGATACCTTCCTTGTGTGGAGGCCCTTAGGGATGCCATGAGGGCATTGCCTAGGACAAAACCCTGAGGCCTGAGGGCAAAGGGGACAATATCTGGCCATGTGGGGTCGCTGCGCTACTCTGATGGGGAAGGCAGGACTTGCCTTGGTGGAGGCCTTTTGGGGTGGTATGCGTGCCATTGCCAGAAGCAAAACCGTGAGGGCTGCGGCCAAAGCGGACAATATCCACATGCGGGTTGCTGGGCTGTTACATTTGGTATCAGAGCCGGGACCCGGGCCGGTGTGCCAGCGAGGGCGCTGGACTCCCTTGAGGGGGGGTGGATTGTGAAGTCCCACATCGGTTAGGAAGGAGAACGAAGCATGCCATATATATGGGTGTGGATACCTTCCTTGTGTGGAGGCCTTTTGGGGTGGCATGCGTGCCATTGCCAGAAGCAAAACCGTGAGGGCTGCGGCCAAAGCGGACAATATCCACATGCGGGTTGCTGGGCTGTTACATTTGGTATCAGAGCCGGGACCCGGGCCGGTGTGCCAGCGAGGGCGCTGGACTCCCTTGAGGGGGGGTGGATTGTGAAGTCCCACATCGGTTAGGAAGGAGAACGAAGCATGCCATATATATGGGTGTGGATACCTTCCTTGTGTGGAGGCCTTTTGGGGTGGCATGCGTGCCATTGCCAGAAGCAAAACCGTGAGGCCGTGGGCCAAAGCGGACAATATCCACATGCGGGTTGCTTGGGCTGTTACATGTAACATTCCAAAATTTTATTTTTTTTATGTATTGGAATTAATAGAAGAGTTACCATATTTTTATACGTATTTTACTATTTACATATACGTATTTTACTATTTACGTATATGTATTTTACTATTCATGTATACGTATGTATGAATAGTATTCTACTATGCATGCATTGTGACACCCTTACTACCCCAACACATATATCGAAATATAATAAAAAAAAATTAAGGAAAATAAACTTTTTAAGTTGGTAAAAGGGTTCACATAATACTTCATAACTGTTCTGACTGAAAAATAAAACTTGAAAGATAAAATTCAAGAGTTTACACATTTTTCAAAGAAAATAACATTTATTACAATACCAAATATTCTATCCTAGAGATCCTCTTGCCCCGATGTCACACTATCAGAGCATTTCCCAAATTAACGGATGGCATTCTATATACCACTTGCAGTTGGATCCTCTCCACCTAAAATATCAACAATTTATACGGTGAGAAAAGAAAAATTATCTATATGCAAAATACATTCAATCATATCACAGTATAATTTCATCATAACTCATTATATAGTGTATATATATATATATATATCAATTACTCATCATATTCACATACAACATTCGTGCCAATCAAACAATTAACACTATGCCAAGGCCTCGCCACATCTGACACAAGTGATACAGGTTAATTGCCTCACTCAACCCACACCAGACCAGGGTCACGCCCTCCCTGTAGCATCACTTACCCAGGGGTCGTGCCGTCCCTCGCCATTTTGGTGTGAGGAAACACAATCACATTACAATCAATACAATCTCTTGCAATTAACCCTATGCCAGGGCTGCCATAAGCGACATAAGTGGTGGTGTTAACTGTCCTACTCATCCCACATCATACTAGGGTCACGCCTTCCCTATAGCACCACTTACCCAGGGGTCGTGCCATCCTAGTCATCAATGTGAGACATCACAATCATAATCATACAATATCTCAACTCATAATTCAAATTCACATCCATATCATCCATCAAATAACGTAACAATAACTAATATAATAATCAATAGAATAATTAGTATAAACTATAAACAGCGTATCAGGGGTTATACTACTCCTACCATGCTCATCCTTATTTCATATGAAAGATAAGAAAATGTCCTATAACTCTCATGAAGACATCAAGTCCTAATTCCATCATCTACTTTGTGAAAAAATGATAAAAACCGCAACAGCTATAGATAAAGCTGACAGCTTGATCCCTCTTCACTAAAACATCCATATCTGGAGTTCTAGACCTCCTTTTTGGGTGATTCCAACGCCATTGGAAAGCTAAAATCCAAGGCTACAACTTTCATTAAGACCTCAAAATCAAAATATTCACGCTCAGCGCCCAGACTTGCACTCAGCGCGCCCAGCGCATTCTGCAACCAGCAACCCGTACTACCCTTACAATATAGTAAAAAAATAGGAATACATATATATATAGATAATAATAAAGAAAATATAAATTAACTCCAGTAAAGGTGGCAGTGCCTCCTAGTTAGGAATCCATTTATATTTTCCAAATCATAAAAATATAACAAAGATGTAAATTTTAGTCTTTTATCAAGAACATTTAAATTACAAAATAATAGGAGGCTCAGCCTTCCATTCAGATAAATTCCAAATTATAAATTAATAGGAGGCTCGGCCTTCCATTCAGATAAATTAAACGTGATTTTAAGAAATTATTCCTCTACCCAATTCCCTCATGTACTCTACATATAAATAATCCCCTTTTCCCCCGTACCTGGATGAATAGGAACTTGGGCAGAACCTCCTCCTCTTTTTCTTAAATCGGGACCGGAATTAGAGCAGAACCTCCTCTCTTATTCTCTCTTTTTATTTCTCTAGAATTTCTTCTCTCTAGAATTCTAAATTTTCAAAACCTTAGGCCCCTATTTATAGAAATTTTGAAGTTACTATGCACTATGCACTATTCATTAAAATAATATTATAAGTTACTATGCACTATTCATAATTAATTAAAAAATTGAAACTTGCTTCCCTCGTGGTTTCCTTAGCAGCCATTTACTATTCACGTATACGTATACGTGAATAGTAAAATACGTATATGTAAATAGTAAAAATACGTATACATAAATAGTAAAATACGTATACGTAAATAGTAAAATACGTATAAAAATATGATAATCCTTCTAATAATCCCAATACATAAGAATAAAATTTTTGGGATGTTACATTACTCCCCTCCTTTTAGAAATTTCGTCCTCGAAATTTTTGCAATGATAAACTCTTCGCTTCTTACTTCTAATTCTTATGCAACCTCATTACCTTACTTATACAACTCTATCAATTTCATCAAATGATTTCTAAGGGTAAGACAAATAACCTTGACAAGCCTATCCATATAAACAAAATCAATCTCTTAAGTGTCTCAGACAAATCTATCACTAAAGTCTTATCCATTCACCATTTTACTTCCAACATGGAGCGTCCAAGTGCTACAAAATTCTTAAAGACTTATAGTATGCTAATCACAAGTATACAATTGCTTCACTCCTCTCTTCATCATAGGTCACAATACTTCCGCTGCGCTACTCTGATACATCGTAGTAGTTCTTAAATAAAAGAGTACTCTTATATTCTTCCTCTAAAAATCATTTTTCTTAATTCAAAATTACTAAGCGCCCAAATTTATTCTTGCATCTCAAAACAACATCAATTTCTATTTAGAAAAGTTTAATCATATTCCTACTAATATTTTCCACTTGGTTCACTAGGAAAGGCTCTAACCCCTGAGCTTCTATAATCTTATTCACTAATTCACTAGTTATTTTCAATCATACTCAATTCAATATTCCTAGAGGTAATCTCACACATCAATCATAAGTCTCTAAATTCTTCAATCAAATCCAATTCTTAAATAATCAAAAATAATATATTAGTGATCATCGTAATCAAGGGATCTATCACAATATTGATATTACTTCTATAATCATCTATAAAGATCAAACACCTAAGCATGTTAACTAGATACACATATCAAATCACTAATTTTACTATTCCATCTACAACCAAGTCAAACCTCTATCCATCACCTTATTCTATATCCTCATATCTTGTTACCAATATGAATCAACTAATTGTATTTCTCCAATTTCTCTCAATGATCCACTTGTTATTCGAGTCATACCTAATTTTTCACCACTAGGAGTAATCTCACAAGTCAGACTTAAATTCTTAAAAAGATCCATCTTTCTAATCATAAGGAAAATATAAAGGTTTTCTAATCAAAACATCAATTACCACAATGGCTTTGGCCAAATAACTAATAAGATCAAAATCTTATTTCTTAAGAAGTTTCTAACTATCTCTTTTGGTCAATAGATATTTAAAACTGAATACCTCAAGCTTAGAATCATATAGGTAATGTCTCCAATTCAAGGTCATGGGTAAGGTAATTCCTCTCATGAATTCTCAATTTTCTAGAAGTATAAGCTATTATTTGATCCATTTTGCATTCACATTCTATCCAAACCTACCTTAGGAATATAAATATATACCACAAAAGACTTACTAAAATCTAGTAGTATTAACATTAGTCAATCTTGCCTTAAGAGTTGGAACTACTCTCATACCTACTATCCCACATAAAGACAATACCCCTCTTAGTGAATATAGTTAAGGGCAATGCTATCTTAAAAATTCCTTTAATAAATCTCCAATAATAATAAACTAATATCATAAAACTCTTATCTTCACTAACTGGATTAGATATCTCCCCACTTAAACACAACTTCTACAAGAGTCATATCCATGTTTACCTCAACTGGAACTTATAGGGACAAGAAAACTTATCTCATACAATAAAAATAAATTAATCAATTAAACAAGCAATCACTCAATCAATAAAAATAAAATAAAATAAAATAATAATACTTTGATAACTCAACATACATCCGTCTTGAATATATCTCCACCCTTAACTACAATATGATCATATCATACCCTAAGATCACTTTTACTAACCACACTACATTCACCAATTGATCCCTAAGGTCATCTATCCACATATCAACCTACCTGCATATTAAATCATATTCGAATACCTACTTTAAACCTTCATATATACCATCCATATGAACAACCTTTACCACATAGCATCATACAACCTTAAACAACCTCTTAATCCATATGATAACGCACCGAAATATTTTAACAAAGTCAATTCTTATCCTTGCATTGCCTACTAACCCAAAAACATTATTATACAGCCTAACTTCTCTTTTAAACAACTACCAAAGAAAACAACACATCCCACGTGATCTCAACCTATCACCAAAGAAAGCTAAGTGATTAAACTACAACTCTTATGAAGACATCAGAATTTAAAAGGATCATCTTCTTAGCTAAAAATTCAAAAATCACCACAGATATATTCAATGCTTACAACTAGACCTTTGCTCATCAAAGTAACTATAACGGGAGTGCAAACATCCCCTACACACTAATGCATCAACATCTAAGCCACAAAATACCTCAATCCTTCCAAACTTACTTCTTACCACCTCAAATTTAAATCAAATTTTCTCTCCACAAATTTAAACCAAACGATTCACATATTCGTATAAAAAGACTTAGAAAATATGCGGCTATCAAATTCTAGAAATCATCAATTCTTCAATTTCTCCTTAAAAAAAAAAATACCAAAACCCCATTTCTCGACATATGTCATCCTTGAATTCAATCGCTACAACTATAGCTTTCAAAAATTTCACTAATCGTAAACTCTTAGTACACTTAAAATAAATCCATGTCTTATTCAAATCTAAGGCCTCAATAATTCCTATAATATTAGCACAGTATCTCGTCTATTATTCACACATATGCTTTCAACACAAGCGATATCACTAAACCACTACCTCTTACGTAAGCAAGAAATATCAAACAAATAAGCGATTATCAAAGAAGCAATCAAAAATAGCATTCATCAAAATCTATCATACAAATCCTGAGAACACATTGCACACAAATAACAACATAATCAATCATCACATTAGCACATCAATCAACTCATCGCATTATTAATCTACCAAACAAGCATAGTAGACTCATAACTCACGGCCGATTGGATCGGCCTGCTCTGATACCACTAAATGTGACACCCTTACTACCCCAACACATATATCGAAATATAATAAAAAAAAATTAAGGAAAATAAACTTTTTAAGTTGGTAAAAGGGTTCACATAATACTTCATAACTGTTCTGACTGAAAAATAAAACTTGAAAGATAAAATTCAAGAGTTTACACATTTTTCAAAGAAAATAACATTTATTACAATACCAAATATTCTATCCTAGAGATCCTCTTGCCCCGATGTCACACTATCAGAGCATTTCCCAAATTAACGGATGGCATTCTATATACCACTTGCAGTTGGATCCTCTCCACCTAAAATATCAACAATTTATACGGTGAGAAAAGAAAAATTATCTATATGCAAAATACATTCAATCATATCACAGTATAATTTCATCATAACTCATTATATAGTGTATATATATATATATATATCAATTACTCATCATATTCACATACAACATTCGTGCCAATCAAACAATTAACACTATGCCAAGGCCTCGCCACATCTGACACAAGTGATACAGGTTAATTGCCTCACTCAACCCACACCAGACCAGGGTCACGCCCTCCCTGTAGCATCACTTACCCAGGGGTCGTGCCGTCCCTCGCCATTTTGGTGTGAGGAAACACAATCACATTACAATCAATACAATCTCTTGCAATTAACCCTATGCCAGGGCTGCCATAAGCGACATAAGTGGTGGTGTTAACTGTCCTACTCATCCCACATCATACTAGGGTCACGCCTTCCCTATAGCACCACTTACCCAGGGGTCGTGCCATCCTAGTCATCAATGTGAGACATCACAATCATAATCATACAATATCTCAACTCATAATTCAAATTCACATCCATATCATCCATCAAATAACGTAACAATAACTAATATAATAATCAATAGAATAATTAGTATAAACTATAAACAGCGTATCAGGGGTTATACTACTCCTACCATGCTCATCCTTATTTCATATGAAAGATAAGAAAATTTCCTATAACTCTCATGAAGACATCAAGTCCTAATTCCATCATCTACTTTGTGAAAAAATGATAAAAACCGCAACAGCTATAGATAAAGCTGACAGCTTGATCCCTCTTCACTAAAACATCCATATCTGGAGTTCTAGACCTCCTTTTTGGGTGATTCCAACGCCATTGGAAAGCTAAAATCCAAGGCTACAACTTTCATTAAGACCTCAAAATCAAAATATTCACGCTCAGCGCCCAGACTTGCACTCAGCGCGCCCAGCGCATTCTGCAACCAGCAACCCGTACTACCCTTACAATATAGTAAAAAAATAGGAATACATATATATATAGATAATAATAAAGAAAATATAAATTAACTCCAGTAAAGGTGGCAGTGCCTCCTAGTTAGGAATCCATTTATATTTTCCAAATCATAAAAATATAACAAAGATGTAAATTTTAGTCTTTTATCAAGAACATTTAAATTACAAAATAATAGGAGGCTCAGCCTTCCATTCAGATAAATTCCAAATTATAAATTAATAGGAGGCTCGGCCTTCCATTCAGATAAATTAAACGTGATTTTAAGAAATTATTCCTCTACCCAATTCCCTCATGTACTCTACATATAAATAATCCCCTTTTCCCCCGTACCTGGATGAATAGGAACTTGGGCAGAACCTCCTCCTCTTTTTCTTAAATCGGGACCGGAATTAGAGCAGAACCTCCTCTCTTATTCTCTCTTTTTATTTCTCTAGAATTTCTTCTCTCTAGAATTCTAAATTTTCAAAACCTTAGGCCCCTATTTATAGAAATTTTGAAGTTACTATGCACTATGCACTATTCATTAAAATAATATTATAAGTTACTATGCACTATTCATAATTAATTAAAAAATTGAAACTTGCTTCCCTCGTGGTTTCCTTAGCAGCCATTTACTATTCACGTATACGTATACGTGAATAGTAAAATACGTATATGTAAATAGTAAAAATACGTATACATAAATAGTAAAATACGTATACGTAAATAGTAAAATACGTATAAAAATATGATAATCCTTCTAATAATCCCAATACATAAGAATAAAATTTTTGGGATGTTACATGCATAGTGAATGGCTGCGCATGAGGGGCGGCTACGAGGGGCTGCGGAATTCAGAATTCTAAAAATTTAATTAATTCTAATATTTTAATGAATAGTGCATAGTAACTTTAATATTATAATAATGAAATAATATTATTTTAATGAATAGTGCATAGTGCATAGTAATTTCAAAATTTCTATAAATAGGGGCCTAGGGTTTTGAAAATTCATAATTCTAGAGAGAAGGAAATTCTAGAGAGATAGAAAGGGAGAAAGAAAGAGAGGAGATTCTGCCCTAGTTCCGGTTCCGATTTAAGAGGAGGAGGTTCTGCCCAAGTTACTATTTATCCAGGTACGGGAGAAAAGAGGGTTATTTATATGTAGAGTACATGAGGGTATTGGGTAGAATTTCTCAGAAGCATGTTTAATTTATCTGAATGGAAGGCTGAGCCTCCTATTAATTTATAATTTAAACGTTTTTGATAAAAGACTAAAATGTACATCTTTGTTATATTTTTATTACATGATTTGGAAAATATAAATGGATTCCTAACTAGGAGGCACTGCCACCTTTACTGGAATTAATTTATATTTCTTTATTATTATCTGTATATATATAATTTATAATTTAGAATAATTATTCTATTGAAGATATAAATTGATTCCTAACCAGGAGGCACTGCCACCTTTACTGGAGTTAATTTATATTTTCTCTATTATCATCTGTATATATATTATAATTAAGCGACCCATGAACGGTTGGACCATTGAAATATTAAACATTGAATTATTGACCCTTGGAATATTGAACTTTTGGATTATTGGACTAATGAACTGCATTAATGGACAATTTAGATTATAATTAAGGGAATATAATGTGATGTATTAAGTATGTAATAAGTCGAGTGTTGAATCAATAAATATATGACATGTATCATTAATAATCTTGCTATATTTTGTTGGAATTATTAAGAATGATTGAGGAGTATGTAAACTCTATTTTGTTGTCTTAATTGTTATGCATATGAAATTGCATATGTGATAGAAATTGAATTATGAGTTGAAATGTTGTATGGTTGTGATATAGATGTGATTGTGATGTTTCACATCAATGACTAGGATGGCACGGTCCTGTATAAGTGGTGCTACAGGGAAGGCGTGACCTAGCATGGTGTGTGATGAGTAAGACAGTTAACACCACCACTTATGTCATTTATGGCTGCCCTGACATAGGGTTAATTGCAAGAGATTGTATTGATTGTAATGTGATTGTGGATACTCACACTAAAGGATTAAGGATGATACGAACCCTGGGTGGTGGATACTTTAGGGATGAGCGTATTCCTCGTAAGATCAGGGATGATACGAACCTTGGGTAGGTGATGCTTCAGGGACGAGCGTACCCCTGGTATGGTGTGAGTTGAGTGAGGCAATTAACCCGTATCACTTGTGTCAGATATGGCGAGATCTGGGCATAATGTTAACTGTGATATTGACGTGTTTGATGGATTATGAAAATGTTGAATAATTGATATTTAAACTCTATATATGCTTGTAGATATTATACTGTGATGTGTTTGTATGTACTTTGCATATAGATATTTTCTTTTCTCACCGTATAAATTGTGGATATTTTAGGTGGAGAGGATCCAGCTGCAAGTGGCATATAAGATGCTAGCATTTTATTTTGGGAAATGCTCTGATATTGTGACATCGGGGCAGAGGATTTTTAGGACGAAATATTTATATGCATTTGGTATTGTAATATTATTTTGAAAACAATTTGTAAAACTCTTAAGTTTTATGTTTTATATTTATATTATTGTGATGTGAACCCTGTTACCATAATTGAAATATTTATTACAATATAAGTTGGGGTAGTAAGGGTGTCACATTACACATGCTACAAAGAATGGGATTTAGCAACAAGTGGAGGCTATGGATCAAGGAATGTTTGTCATCAACCAAAATCTCGGTGCTTGTTAATGGAAGTGCTACAAAGGAATTTGACAGTCAAAGGGGGCTGAGACAGGGAGACCCGCTAGCCCCGTTTCTGTTTCTTATTGTAGCAGAGGGGTTAAGTGTAGGGATGGCAAAACGGGCCAGCCCGGCCCGTTTTAGCCTGGCCCGCCATTGGCCCGCCAAAAACGGGGCGGGCCGGCCCGGCCCGCCAATGTAAAACGGGCTGGAGATGCTGGCCTGCCCCGCCTAAGGGTGGGCTGGCGCCAGCCCGCTTACAAAAATAAAAAATAAAAAAAATGGAAAAAAAATTATTTTATGGTTAAATAAAATTTTTTTTGCTACAAATAAATAAATATAATCATATGAAAAAATGCATACATATTGTACTTAATATATGTTCAACAAAAATAAATTACAAACTTAAAACAAAATCAAATAGAAATTAGTCCATTTACACCAAAATCAAAACTAAATTATAAACTTACAAATTATTTATACACTAAATTTTTTGATAGTCCACAAACAAGTTTAAATACAATTAATTAACTTTAAATTTTTATTTTAAGAATATTAGAAGCTCTTTTGAAAGAAGATGTCTCTACTTTTTTTCTTAATCATCTTCATCCTCATCTTCTACATCAAAATAAAATAAACATAAAAATAATTAAATTAAAAAATATATATATATGTGGGCCGGCGGGTTGTGGCGGGCCGGCCCGCTATTTGGCCCGGCGGGTTGGCGGGCTTGGCGGGGACGGGCTTGGCGGGTTGGCGGGTTGAAATGCTTGGCCCGGCCCGCCAATTTTTGACGGGCCAACGGGCCGGCCCGCGGGCCATGGCCCACTTTGCCATCTCTAGTTAAGTGGTTTGATGAGGGAGGCAGTCAAAAAAGGATTTTTCACTAGTTACAAAGTGGGACACCAACAAATACAGGTCAACATATTCCAGTTTGCTGATGACACCCTATTCATTGGTGAGGCAACTAACAGTAACATTTTCACCATAAAATGTATCTTAAGATGCTTTGAACTGGTGTCGGGATTGAAGGTAAATTTTAATAAAAGCTCTTTTGGAGCTGTTGGGATACAACAGGTGGAGGTGGAAAGATTTGCATACACATTGAATTGTCATAGTACGACACTTCCATTTCTATATTTAGGAATACCTATAGGGGCTAATCCTAGAAAGACAGAGATGTGGAAGCCAATAATACTCAAATTCTCCAAGAAGTTAGCAATATAGAAATCAAGATTCTTATCAATGGCAGCACGGGTATGTTTAATAAACTCAGTCTTATCTTCATTACCTCTTTATTACATGTCATTTTACAAGATGCCCAATCAAGTAGTTGCAAAATTGAAAAGTATACAGAGAAATTTCCTTTGGGGTTCAAAGAATGGTGAGCAAAAAATTTCATGGGTGAGTTGGGAGAAAATATGCAAACAAAAGAATCAAGGTGGATTGGGAATCAAGGACCTACACAAATTTAATGATGCTTTGCTAGGCAAGTTGTAACATCCCAATTTTCAAAATGGTAATTACTATTATTATTATTATTATTACATAGTATTTGGTCATAATTTGAGGATTATCTTTTACTTCAATTGTAGCTAATTCACATTTCATTTATGCTTAATTGTAGGCTTTAGAAATATATGTATATTGTTGGGCTTAATTAGATAGTTGTAAACTTTCTTTTCAATAAAATCGTTTTCGCTGGGCTGACTGGCAAACCTCGGTGTTTAGGGCATAACTTGGGCTGTGATGGTCCAAATGATGCAAAATTGGTGTCAATGGAAATCTAAGAGAAAAACGCACAACTTTTACAGAAATAGCCATTTGCAAACTCGGTCGTTTAGGAGGTCAAAATTGGAATTTGATTGATACAATTGGTTCTCGCTGGACTGATTGGCAAGCCTCGGTTTGTGGGGTATAACTTGGTCGGTGGTTGTTCAAATGATACAAACGTGGTGGATATGGAAAGATAAGAGAAAATAGTATAACTGTTATGAAGAAACCATTTTCAAATTCCTTCATCTACCATGTTAAATATTCTAAACACCGCAACAGCTTTGACTCACTCTGGCAGCCTGACTCCTATTCACTAAAACGGTCATATCTGGAGTTATAAACCTCCTTTTTAGGTGATTCCAAAACGACTGCAAAGATAACAGCCACGTCTAAAACTTTCATGAAGACCACCTGACCAAAGTCGGCCATCTAGAAGGTCTAAATCATCGTGCTTAAGAACGTGTCCACTAAATCATCCACCAGCACCACTAACTCATCCAATAACTCCACTAATTCTTCTACCAACTCCACCAACTCCACTAATTCATTTCATATTACTCCACTAAGCCCATTTTACTTATATTTTAATGTGTTATGAAGGCTATAAATAGCCCTTCACTTCTCCATTGCAAACCATCCCTCAATTCTCATTCTCTCTTCTCTTCTACTCTCTCTCATTTCCTCTTCTTCTCTTTGAAGACCAAGAGGAATCCATAGGAGGAAGCTCTGGTCTATTTACAGTTCTGGTCCCTATCTAAGAAGAGGAGGTTCTAGCCTAATTTCTAGTTAACCAGGTACGGGGGAAAAGGGGATTATTTATATGTAGAGTACATGAGGGAATTGGGTAAAGGAAGAATTTCTTAGGATTATGATTTTATAATTATTTTATTTAAAGAATCATTAGTTCTATTGAAATTATGTGTTGAGGTCTATAGATATGCCAAATTGTAGGAATAATGATCTGGGAAGAAAGAAGAAATCATAAATGCTGTGAACTAGAATTTGGAATAATTATGAGTTTCACTGTTATATTAAATTGATTATCTTATTGATTATTATAATTTATGAATATTATTGCTATATTACTCGTTAAGAATGGATGATCTTGATGTGAATTGCTTGAGGGGTGTGTAAACCCTCATTTTGTTGGGCTTATCTGTTGTGTATGTGATGTATATGTGATGTGGAATTATGTACGTGATGTGAATTTGAGTTATGAAATGAGAAGTGTGGAATGTGATTGAGATGTGAATGAGATGTGATTATGGTACTGATGACCAGGGGTGAGCACGACCCTAAGCTGATGGGTAGCGTGACCTTGGCACAGTATTATGTCAGGGGTGAGCACGACCCTAGGCTACTAAAAAGGGTAGCGTGACCTTGGCACAGTGTTATGTCAGGGGTGAGCACGGCCCTAGGTTGGAAAAAGGGTAGCGTGACCTTGACATAGTGAAATTTGTGTGGATTATGAATGAATTGTAATGTTCAAGTGGATTGTGATGGATTGATGTAATTGTGAATTGAGTTGTGAATATGATGAATGATTGATAAATTATGATACACACACACATATATATATATATATATATAGATAAATGCTTATGAATATTTTATTAAATAATGAGTTATTATGAGATTATATTGTGATGTGTTTGTATGTACTTTGCATATAGATATTTTCTTTTCTCACCGTATAAACTGTGGATATTTTAGGAGAAGAAGATCCAGCTACGAGTGGCTTCTAGGATGCCAACAGTTAAAATTCTGGGAATGCTCTGATAGTGTGACATCGGGGCAGAGGATTTCTAGGATGAAATATTTATGTGTATTTGGCACTGTAATATTGTTTTGAAAACAATTTGTAAAACTCTTGTGTTTTATGTTTTATATCTCTATTAATGTGATTGTCGAATTTTTATGTGAACCCTTTTACCAACTTAGAAAATTTAACCTTCTTAAATGTATTATAATTTTTTTTATATATGTGTTGGGGTAGTAAGGGTGTCACATTTAGTGGTATCAGAGCAGGCCGATCCAATCGGCCGTGAGTTATGAGTCTACTATGCTTGTTTGGTAGATTAATAATGTGATGAGATGATTGATGTGCTAATGTGATGATTAATTATGTTCTTATTTATTTATTTGTATTGTATTCTCAGGATTTGTCTGATAGACATGATATAAATTGATGATGCTATTTTTGATTGATCTTTTCATAATTGCTTATTTGTTTGATACTTTTTGCTTACGTAAGAAGTAGTGATTGAGTAGTATCACTCGTATGGTGAGCTTATGTACCAATAGTACGGACAAAGCCTTGATAATCAACTAGAAATTATTGAGACCTTAGATTTGGATGATTTTTCAATAGTTTACGGTTAATGGAAGTTAGGAATCTATAGTAGTAGTGGTTGAATCCAAGGAGGTTGTATTTGAGAATTGGAGTTTTGATATTTTGATGAGAGATTGGTACGTTCCTTGAGTGTTGGTGCTTGCATGTTAACTTTTATGGTTAAGGTAGTATGTGAATTTTATTCTCTAAGTCCTTTGTGAGCTGTTTTGGTCTAGGATTTGTAATGAAAAACTTGAATATGAGTTAAGGTGGGAAGGAGTGAATTTGAAATGGTTGAGGTATTTTGTGAAATGTTAGTACACTACTGCTTTATGATATGGGGATTATTTTCGTTGAAATTCTGTTGTGCTAGTATGAGTATCATATGACAGACTCAGATTTTGTGGTCTTCATGAGAATTGTGGCTTGGGATATTATTTTTCCAATGGAACTAGAATAAGATAAAACAGAGGTCTAGAACCTTAGTTATGACTACTTTGGTGATCAGAAGTTTAGTTATAAGAGCTGAATATACTTGAAATGATTTCTGAATTTTTAGTTAGGAAGGTGATCTTTTTGAAATCTTATGCCTTCATAAGAATTGTAGCTTATTCATTTACCTTTCGTTTGAGATAGGTTTGAGATCATTTGGATGAGTATAACTCTGTGTGTCAGGTAGATATATGCTATCATGATATTTTTGAGATTTTAGGCATAACAAGGATAAAAATGGATTTGATGATGTTTTAAGGTCTGGTCACTGAAAGGTTGATTCAAATGATATGATTGGTTCATGGTGATAAATTCATACATATTTAGGGATGATATATGTGAAAGAGGTATTCTAATATGAATTGATATGCAAGTATGTGACCTTATGGATCAATTAGTGGATATTTGTGTGTTAATGAGAGGTTTTGACCTTAGGATGTGATACCATCATATTAGAGTTAAGTGTGAAGATATATCTAAGATAAACTTAGCTAGATTATGATTTTGATTGTATGAGGTGAGTGTTCTAGGCTATGTAATTTCTTGCGAAGGTATAACATAGAGCTATCTAAGGTAGAAGTTGTTCTTAAGTGAGAGATACCTAATTCAATTAGTAAAATTAAGAATTTTCTTAGGATAATTTATAGGAGATTTATTAAGTAAATGTCTAAGGTAGCAGTTAGAGGTTTAGGCTACTCTCATTTCACTCGCCTCTACTACAGGAATCGCTTTTGCTTTCTTTTCCTCTAGCTACTAAGACGTTTCAGTTCACTAAGTTGTCGTTTGCCTACCCATGAATTCAACAGTAGTTTGAAAGGCTAACCCATATTAGGAATTTCTGGACCTATGTTTATTTTAAGTACCTAAAACATTTTATCGCTTACTTCTCTAGGTCGCTTAGTATTACCTTTGACTGGATTGACTAAGAAAAAGTTGCCTTTGTGTGCATAACAAAGGAGAAGGTAGTTTTCAAACTATTAAGGAAGAATTGGCTAGTGTTAATACTACTAGATGTTAACAAAGACTTTTGTGGTATATAGTTATGCTTCTAAAGATAGGATCAGGAAGAGTGTTGTGGCAAGAAGAAAGGTAGAAGCTTATGATTCTAGGCAACTGAAAATTCATGAGAGGAATTACTTTACCCATAACTTTGAGTTAGCAGTTTTAATATGAATACTAAGATTTGAAAACACTACGTATATGATTCTAAGCTTGAGGTATTTAGCGATCATAATAGCTTTAAATATCTATTAACCAAAAGAAATAGTTAGAATTCGTTGAGAAATAAGATTTTGATCTTATTGATTATTCGGCCAAGCCATTATGGCAACCGATGTTTTGAGTAGTAAACCTTTATATTTATCTTCCTTTATGATTAGAGAAATGGATTTTTTTAGATTACTCCTAGTAGTGTGAAACTAGGTATGACTTGAGTAACAAGTGAATTCTTGAAAGAAATTGGAAAAGCATAATTAGTTGATTCATTTGGTGATAAGATATGAGGCTATAAGATAAAGTGATGAATAAGAGTTTAACTTGGGTGTAAATGGAGTGGTGAAATTAGAGATCTGATATGTACATGTAGTGAACTTACGCTTAGGTGGTTAATCTTTAGAAATAATCTTAATATTGTGACAGACGCCTTAATTATGTTGATCTTTGATATATCACTTTTGATGATTTAAGGGTTGGATTTGATTGAAGAATTTAAGACTTATGATTGGTGTTTGAGATTATCCTTAGGAGCATTGAATTGATTATATTTAAAGTGACTAGTAAATTAATGGATAAGATTAGAGAAGCCTAGGAGTCAGATCCTTTCTTAGGGAATCAAATAGAGAAGATTGGTAGTAGTACGTATAATCATTTCTGAGTAGAATCAATATTGTTTTAAGGAGCAAATTTGAATGCTAAGTAAACTTGAAAGGACATAAGAACTCTTCACATTTATTTAGGAGTTACTAAAATGTATCAGAGTGGCGCAGCAGAAGCGTGATGGTCTAAGATGAGAATAGAAGTAGAGAAGTTGAATTAAGGTATGGAGAGTGAGTTTAAATTTGGAGTGGATGGAATTTTAAGATTTAAGGATAGGTTGTACATTCATAGTGTGCTAGAGTTTAATAAAGCAATCCTAGAAGAAGGACATAAGAGTATTCTTAGTATCCATCCAGAAATCACTAAGATGTACCAAAATCTTAAAAAGATATTTTGGTGGCCTTAAGTGTAGAGAGGAATAGAGGATGGTGTGTACTCATATTTAGTATAGTATAAGTCTGAGACAAAACATCAGAAGCCTTTAGGACTTTTGTAGCCTTTAGATGTTCCTATTTGGAAATGAGATAATGTGTCTAGACCTTGTTGTGGGTTTTCCTAGGAAGTTTAGAAAGAATCTTGAACAAGTCATAGTCAAACCTCTTCGTTGCGGAAATTCGAGGACGAATTTCTTAAAAGGGGGGAAGTATTGTAACATCCCAATTTTCAAAATGGTAATTACTATTATTATTATTATTATTACATAGTATTTGGTCATAATTTGAGGATTATCTTTTACTTCAATTGTAGCTAATTCACATTTCATTTATGCTTAATTGTAGGCTTTAGAAATATATGTATATTGTTGGGCTTAATTAGATAGTTGTAAACTTTCTTTTCAATAAAATCGTTTTCGCTGGGCTGACTGGCAAACCTCGGTGTTTAGGGCATAACTTGGGCTGTGATGGTCCAAATGATGCAAAATTGGTGTCAATGGAAATCTAAGAGAAAAACGCACAACTTTTACAGAAATAGCCATTTGCAAAATCGGTCGTTTAGGAGGTCAAAATTGGAATTTGATTGATACAATTGGTTCTCGCTGGACTGATTGGCAAGCCTCGGTTTATGGGGTATAACTTGGTCGGTGGTTGTTCAAATGATACAAACTTGGTGGCTTTGGAAAGATAAGAGAAAATCCTACAACTTTCATGAAGGAAATATTTTCAGATTCGGCTGTCTATAAGGTCCAAATCAGTAGCTAAAGTCGATGAGGAAAAGAACATGGCACCAACTCCATTAATTCATCCCACCAACTTTAATAATTCATCTCACTAATTCATTCCACTTAGTTTTGTCTAAGATTTTTTCATTATTTTCCATTTTTTTAATGTGTCTTGAAGGCTATAAATAGCCCTTCACTTCTCCATTGCAAACCATCCCTCAATTCTCATTCTCTCTTCTCTTATACTCTCTTCTTCTCCTCTTCTTCTCTTTGAAGACCTAGAGGAATCCATAGGAGGTGGTTCTATCCTAGTAGAAGGATCCTAGAGGAGGAAGCTCTTCTTTAGTTTCAGCGCTTGTCATCCAGGTAAGGGGGGGAGTGAGAAATCTCGCTCTGGGTGTGGGATTGTATGCTGGGTAGTGGGATTGGCCCCCAATCCTGTGTTTGTTGTATGTTATATTGTTTGTATGTTCTAATTGCTTGGTTAATATGTGTGTATGAATAGAAATTCTGTTGAGATTATGATTGTGAAAGTTATGAATATGATATGATAATGTGAATGTGATGTTTCTAATGATATGATGTGATGATGAAATATGATGTGAAATGACCATGAGATATGATTGACCATGAGATAGATAATGTGATAATGTGACAATGAGATATGAAATGTGATAAAGAGAAATGACCATGGAAAGTGATAAAGTGATATGAGAATGCATAGAGTCTTGTTTGACATGCATCATTTGCATAAAGTGATAAGGGTACGATATGGAATACGCCGCCAGAGAAGGCCCCCTAGTGTAAAAGCTGTGGGGATCAGTCCTTGGGGATGGCTCGGTTTGGAAGTCCCAGTCTCGCCCATTGTGTGCATGGGATGTATCTTGCGCGGCTTAGCTATCCCGACGAGACTCTGGTAGTATGTCCTTCTAGTGAGAGTGCGCAGAGGTTGTGTCCCGGCATGTACTCCTAGACTACTCTTTGTGTATTGCTAGCGGCAATATACTACGTGATAAGTGACTGGCGCCACATGCATGATAAAATGTAGTCCGTGTCCATACATGTGTCTTTTGATGTTATATGACAAATGAATATGCCTTGAATGAGTAAGATGTGATATTGTTATTAATCTATGATATATATATGTTTTGTTTGTGTTTGGCTATCTAGTATATATATTCCTACACTGTGAGCCGAGTGAGATGTTTTCTCACTCCCTTTTTCTTTGTGTTGTTTTTCTTTAACCGTTATACAGGTGATTATCAGCATGAGGCTGAGGATGTTGGTGGTGAAGCTTAGGCTTCTTTATGGGCTATGCTCTGATAGGACATGTGACATCGGGGTATAGATAAGATTAGATTAGGTTGTTAATGTTATTTTAAATTACTTTGAAAACTTTGAGATTTATTTCTTTGTAATTTCTGCTGATTATGTTTGTTAAAAATGTGATACTCTTTAAACATGTTTGATTATTAAAGTTATATTATTTAAATTTATTGATTTATGATATGCGGGGTAGAGGGTGTCACACAAGTGGAGATGAAGATTATTTCACCAAACAGATTCTATGTGGTGTAAAGTTTTGACATCAAGATATGAAGGATGGAAAGATTTACAAGAAGAAAGGATCCTATCAACATCGTCCGTATGGTGGAAGGATTTAAAAAAGGCATGTGGAGGACCTAATCAAAATCACTGGTTCAATTCAGGATATCAATGGTTCATCGGCCAAGGGGATAAGGGTCGTTTCTGGATGGATAAGTGGATAGGGGATCAATCATTGATGGAAAGATTTCCAAGGCTATACTTAAACTCGGAACAAAAAAATGGGAGGTTAGAAAAAATGGGAAGATGGATAGATAATAAATGGCATTGGGAACTCAAATGGAGAAGAGCATGGATTGGTAGAGAATCATATCAGTGGGAAACACTACAAACATTGTTACAAGGACAAAGTTTAAGACACGTACAAACAGATACATGGAAGTGGTTGTATGAAACTCATGGTAGTTATTATGTCAAATCAGCATATGAAGCAATCCAAGCAATAACAACAATCCAAAGTAACAATGTTAGTCCATTTATCAATGTTCTGTGGAAGCTGAAAATCCCATCGAAAGTGGCAATATTCTGTTGGAAGATGCAACACAATAGCTTGGCAACTATGGACAACCTAAGGAGAAGAAACATACAAGTACAAGAAATAAATGCAACATGTATTTTTTGTGGGTAAGTAGAAGAAACTACAAAGCATATAATGTTCTCATGTGTAGTCACAGACAGAATCTGGAAGGATATATACGGTTGGGTAGCTGAAGCAATAGTTTTGCCACAAGATTTGGTTCAACATTTTCTTCAACAACCTTATCAAGTGAATTCAAGCAAAGAAAGGAACAGATGGCAGGTGATATGGTGTGCAGTTACTTGGAATATATGGAAGGCAAGAAACAATTCTAGATTTAGAGGAGTACAATTCTTAAAGGAAAAGACATATCAAGACATAATTTATTTTTCTTGGCTATGGTTATCAATGGACAGCTCATTCCAATATAGCTATCAGCAGTGGATTGTTAATCCAGGAGCTTGTCTATATACTTAGATGTAAAAGAATGAGGGTGTGCGAGGAAGTTCAATTATTTTTCTAAACCAATGAGATTATATGTAAACTATACCCACCAAGAATAGGGAATTAAGAACATATTATTTTAATAAGCCAAAACTCTCTTGTAAATATGGGTGGCACCCTTAGTGTCCAAATATTAATATATTTTATTTGCTGTTTCAAAAAAAAAAATTCACATATACAAAATATATATTTTGTTAACATATCACTAATTATTTGTTCCAACGTATGATTTTTCAAAAATTAAATATAATTAAAATATATGAAATAATTGATTTTTAGGTTAAATAGTACAGTTTTTTTTTGTTACATAGAATAAAAAAAGAAGGAAAAGGAAATAGGAACAGAAAAAACTAAGTGCGGAAAAACACGATCCTCATAGCATCAGCATGAAGCGCAAAACTGAGGCTAAGAGCAAGAGCAAGGTTAAATAGTACAACGATATAATTTAATTTAGGTTAAAATCTTTATTTGGTCTCTTATAATATTTTTTTTATTTTAATTTATTTTCACTTTAATTTTTTGTTTCAATTTAATCTCTAATAATTTAAATTATTGTAATTTGGGACTTCCGTCAAATGATTTAAACAGAATTAACTATTTACCACGTGGATGTCAGGTAGATGTCATATAGATGCGTAGGTGGATGCCAAATTTAATTTTTTTTTTGTCTCATCTTTTTTGTTTCTCTCTTTTTTCACATCTTCTCTTTTTCTTTGTGTCTCTTTCCTATCTTATCTTTTTTTTTTCTCTCTCCTTTCTCATATATATTTTTTTTATCTCATATTCTTTTTTCTTTCATCTCTCATTTATTTATTTATTTGCTTCTTGTTCTCTATTTTTTTTTTCTTATCTTTCTTTTTTATCTATCAACATTTTTTTTGTTATATTTTAATCCTATCTTATATGTTACAGGATCTTTTATTTTATTCTCCCGCCATATTTTTTACAACAATTTCTATATGTATAGAAATTATATTATTTTTTAAAAAATTTATATTGTCCTTTGAAATATAATAAAATCATTTCAAATCTTATAAATTCTTAAACTACAAATTCATTAAAATTCATATTACGAAATCTTGATTAAATTTTTTTTTAAAAAAATCTTAAAAATAATTACATTCCTACAAAGTATTTAGAAAAAAAATCTTTAAAATAATTAAATTTTCACAAAAAATTTTATAATTCCCAATACTAAAAAAGTCTTATATAAAATCTTAATTCAATACACCCCTAAACTCTCAACTGTGCTTATAAATTGGTACATGCAAGAAGGAACTGCACAACACATTTGTATAGTTTGGTTCTTTGGAAATACTAAAATTAAAGAATGGCCCATGTTAGGCTTGCTCCTTTGGTCGTCTTCTTGCTTGCCACTTCTTGTATGTAGCTTACATTATTTTTTATTTCTTCTTGATTTCAATTATATATTTCAGGACTATGAGATATTAGAATATGTATATATATACAAACGTGTGCATTTGTTGTAATTTTTGATATATGTATGTTGTCAGTAATGTTTTCCATGAAGAAGATAGAAGCAGTTGTTTGTTGAGGTTATTGTTGGCTGCATGAATCATGCGACAATGATGGTAATTGTATTTGTCACCCTACGCGTGTGGGAGGTATATCGTTGTTGGTACCTGCATTATAAAAACCATATTCCAACTCTTGCAAGGATCATCAACAAACTTCCCAACTTATGCAGATCTAAGGATGAGTGCATGAACAAAGCAAGTGGAAACTTTAATTTGCACTCCTTACCATAATCCTCATATCAAGCATATATCATTCAGAATCTCCAAAAGCCTTCTCCAAGATGCCTTCAACAACATAACAGTTTATTTCATGTTAATTTAAATCATTATACATAAATGAATAAAATTAATGTCAAATAATAAATACAATAAATTATGCATAAAATTATTTAAATTATAAATCAAATCATAAAAACTTATTTGATCTTCTGTTTTAGAAAATATTAGGCATAATAAAAATTGATATAAAAAAGAATAATTTTTGTCAACGCTAAAAATATTTTTTTTATATATAATATGCTTATTTGATTGTATTCTAACTTTATTATTTAAATTAAGTTTCTCTACAATTAGACTAATTTCTACAAAATTTAATAAAAAAAAACATACTACAACATAATTAATCTAATTATTTATGTAGGTATCATACATTAAAGCTCAGACGAAAATAAAATTAAAGTTTGTAATAACTATTTAATTAATAAAATTAATTTAGACAATAATATATATTGAGTGACTGCTATTAAAATAATTGACTTACAATTAACAGATCCAATTTCATCAAAGAGAATAACTTCCTCACTATAGATCGTTAAAATGATCTATTTTAATAGTTCCTTACTTGTGTTTTCTTCCTTTTTAAAATTCTTCTAATTTAAAATGACATATATTAATTAGTTCTTTATTCCTCTTATTATTTATGTGTATTTGTTGGACCTTCTGCTAGAGAAAAAATTGGATAAATAATAATAATAATAATAATAATAATAATAATAATAATAATAATAATAATAATAATAATAATAATAATCGACAATTGTGTATCTTTTACTATTATACTTCTGTAAAATCAAGAAATATATAACTCTAAAAAGAGCATAGGGATATTGCATAAAGTTATGAGAAAGAATTAGAAAAGTAAAAAAGTTAACTTATAAAAAAAAGTTAACTTATAAAAAAAATTTATCTTTTAAATTATTTACTAAATTGAGTTAGAATCAATAATATTCCTTAATTATCCAGTAATCATTAGTAATAATTTTTAATTAATTATAATTTAAAATTATTTGTTCCTAATTATAAAATTATAACAACATTTCATTATCATTAAAATTTTAACAGTCACTAAATACAATTAATATTCATTATCAGGCTTCAATGTTTCATTAATTGACATAATTATCTAAGTTAATATTTGTAATTAAAATAGTTGGTATAAACATTAATTTCATCATTAAATCTCTATCCCAACCCATTAATAAACAATAAATACAAAAGATATTTTTTGAGTAAAGTCACACAAGATACATCCCATCCCATGCACACAAGCAGGCAAGACCAGACTTTCTGAACCACGTTATCTCCTAGGACTTCTTCGAGATGTTTCAACCGAAGGACCTTCCCTAATGGTGTACTCCATATCGTACTCCGTCACATAAATGCATATGATGCATGTCACACATTCACATGTTCATGGACTTAACATTTCAATTTTCATATCTCATCATCATCTCACTTGTTCTCATATCTCATTATCATACTCATAGTCACAAGGTCAAATATAAAAGATTCACATCCTCATAGAAACACATCACTTGCATTAATTAGCACCTTCAAACAAAGCTTAAAACTTATATGTTTTCAAATTAAACATACATTCACACTCAACAAATATCAAGGAACACAATAAAATACTCAAACATGAAAATAAAAAACATTCATATTTTATCTATTTCTCGTAGGGTTTCTCGTAGGAACTCATAGAACATTCTATATAATCCCTATCAAAATATATAAAAACTCAAAATTAAACATACATTTATGCTAAATAATCATTAGGGAATACAATAGAAAACACAATTCAAAACAGAAAACATTCAAAATAATAATAATAATAATAATAATAAACATACCTTCTCTCTTTTATAAAAAAAACTTAAACATAATTATTAATAATAAAACATATTTCATAAAATATCAAAATAATTTCAAAAATATTATTTATATAAAGTATAAAAAATCAGGATGTTACAATATATATTTAAATTAATTATTAAATTAAAAATATTTAAATTTATATTTTTAAAACATATTTAAATTTAAAAACATATTTTACTATTATACTTCAATTTCAAATAACTCCTTAATCATGTAATTGAATTATATAATAACTCCATACCCTTGAATCATTTTTTAATTAAAAAGGATTATTTTTAATTGTACATTATTATTAGATTTTATTTTATTTTTATTTTTCCATACACTTGAATCATTTTTTCAAGTTACGTGGTATATTGTTAATGATCACATAATAAATGTATGACTTTTTATTATTTGAAAATTACACCTAGAATCATAGTATATCAAATATTTCAATAAAATAATTTAACCTTTTTAATTTTTAGAATTTTCATATTATTTTATAAAATAAAATTTGTGACACCCTCTACCCCAACATAAATACAAAAGATATAAACCATCTATATATAAATTCTTTCTTAGTCTAATATAAAATAATTATCTCAAGTATCATTGGATAAAAGATGCACATTCATAATTTTCAACTATAAGTATCAAATTGTCAAGAAATAATAAAATAAAGATTATAGATTAATCCCAGTAAAGGTGGCAGGGCCTCCTAGTTAGAAATTAACTTATAATCTTTTAGAAAAATTATAATATGACAAAAATACACACTTTCAACATAAATAACATAAAAATTACAAAAGAAAAATAATAATAATTTAACAATAAGTCTAGCTAATCCCGATGTCACATCCTATCAGAGCAAAACCCAAACAGAAGCCTAAGCTTCACCACCAACATCCTCAGCCTCATGCTAATTATCTGCATCATAATTTAAATATACACAAAAATGACAAGGGAGTGAGAAACTTCTCACTCAGTTGCAGATATAGAAATAAAAGTTAAATAGCACACACACACGCAATATAATTCACATATATAATCAATCTCACATATATGCTTATGTATAATGATTTTCTTGACTTGACTCACTATTGTATGCATGTGGCGCCATACGGAAGTTTCAGAATTTATCACTGGTGACCCAAAGGTACACCTATCACTGGTGTTCATACACCTCGTTAGCATGTTACATCACTGGTGTCCCGAAGGCACACCTATCACTGGTGATCATACACCTTGTTAGCATCACTGGTATGCGGCCTCAGCGGCACACATGGAGTAGTATGTGCATATGATGCATGTCATACATTCACAGACTCAACCTTTAGCATGTTACACATATCATATTCATATTTCATAATTAAGAATTATTTCAATAATCCAATTTAATAGTCCAATAGTCCAACAGTCCAAACAGTCCAACAGTCCAATAGTCTAACAGTCCAACAATCCAACAGTCCAACAATCCAACAGTCCAGAGGTTGCTTAGGTATCATATTTTTCAATAATAATATATTAAGATCTTTTAAGTAAAGTAGGAAGCTTAAAAGGTAATATAAGATAATAAGGAGGCTCAGCCTTCCATTTAAATAATAGATTACAAATTTATAAATACTTAGGAGGCTTAGCCTTCCATTCAAATAACAGATTCTAATATGTAAATAAATAAGATATAAAATGTAACATCCCAAATTTTATTCAATGAAAAAGGGTTATTTTTTATGTATTTTAAATATTTATGAAATTATTAAAGGGTTTAAAAATGTAATATCCCAAATTTTAATAAATAAAACAAGTTATTTTGATTTTAAATATTTATTGAGATTATTAGAAGGTTTGTCATATTTTTATTTAAGTATTTTACTATTTACGTATTTTACTATTCATGTATTTTACTATTCACGTATACGTTTTTCACTATTCATAAATACGTATTTACGTATTTGTAAATAGTATTTTACTGTGCATGTGCACAGTAACTGGCGGCTACAGAGGGGGCTGCGGATCTGAAGTTTATAAATTTTAATAAATTTTATTATTTTAATGAATAGTGCATAGTGCATAGTAATTTATAATATTATTTTAATGAATAGTGCATAGTGCATAGTAATTTATAATATTATTTTAATGAATAGTGCATAGTGCATAGTATTTTCAAAATTTCTATAAATAGGGGCCTAAGGTTTTGAAAATTTAGAATTCTAGAGAGAAGGAAATTCTGGAGAAATAGAGAGAGAAAGTAAGAGAGAGAGAAGGAGAAAGAAAAGGAGGTTCTGCTCTAGTGCCTTGTTTAAGGAGAAAGAGGAAGAGATTCTGCCCTAATTTCGATTCCTTTTAAAGAAAGAAGAGAGGAGATTCTGCCCAAATTTCTGTAAACCCAGGTAAGGGGGGGAGTGGGAAACCTCGCTTGGGGGTGTGGGAATAATTGTTAAATAGTTTGTTTGTTGGATTGGCTCCCGATCCCTTACCTGTTGTTTATTTCTTTGAATATGTATTATTGATGTGTTTTGTTTTATATCTTATTTATTTACATATTAGAATCTGTTATTTGAATGGAAGGCTAAGCCTCCTAAGTATTTATAAATTTGTAATCTATTATTTAAATGGAAGGCTGAGCCTCCTTATTATCTTATATTACCTTTTAAGCTTCCTACTTTACTTAAAAGATCTTAATATATTATTATTGAAAAATATGATACCTAAGCAACCTCTGGACTGTTGGATTGTTGGACTGTTGGACTGTTGGACTGTTTGGACTGTTGGACTGTTTGGACTGTTGGACTATTGGACTATTAAATTGGATTATTGAAATAATTCTTAATTATGAAATATGAATATGATATGTGTAACATGCTAAAGGTTGAGTCTGTGAATGTATGACATGCATCATATGCACATATTACTCCAGGTGTGCCGCTGAGGCCGCATACCCACGACTAACAAGGTGTACCTTTGAGTCACCCACGATATGCTAACGAGGTGTATGAACACCAGTGATAGGTGTGCCTTCGGGACACCAGTGATGTAACATGCTAACGAGGTGTATGAACACCAGTGATAGGTGTACCTTTGGGTCACCAGTGATAAATTCTGCAACTTCTGTATGGCGCCACATGCATACATTAGTGAGTCAAGTCAAGGAAATCATTATACATAAGCATATATGTGAGATTGATTATATATGTGAATTATATTGCGTGTGTGTGTGCTATTTAACTTTTATTTCTATATCTGCAACTGAGTGAGAAGTTTCTCACTCCCTTGTCATTTTTGTGTATATTTAAATTATGATGCAGATAATTAGCATGAGGCTAAGGATGTTGGTGGTGAAGCTTAGGCTTCTGTTTGGGTTTCGCTCTGATAAGATGTGACATCGGGATTAGCTAGACTTATTGTTAAATTATTATTATTTTTCTTTTGTAATTTTTATGTTATTTATGTTGAAAGTGTGTATTTTTGTCATATTATAATTTTACTAAAAGATTATAAGTTAATTCCTAACTAGGAGGCCCTGCCACCTTTACTGGGATTAATTTATAATCTTTGTTTTATAATAACTTCTTGAGTGTAATATTTATGTGTATGTATTATGAATGTGCATCTTCTACCTTATGATACTTATTGTTTTATATCATTCTATAAAAATCTTTTATAAATATAGTTTATGTTTATTAATGATATTGGGGTAGAGGGTGTCACATTTAGTGGTATCAGAGCAGGTCGATTTAATCGAACGTGTGTGTTATGTGCTTATCATGACTCTGTTGTGTACTCTGACTATGTTTTATTTGTTGTGTATTATGATGATGATGTTTGTTTTGTGTTGATATTGTTGATTTTGATATTGCTATGTAATTAGAGGAAAGATAGTCATGATAGTGTTAGCCAACTAGAGCTATTAGAACCTTGGATGTGAGTGATACATTGAGTGTACTAAGAGTTTATGATTGGTGGAGTTTTTGACATCTATAGTTGTAGCAGGTTCAATCTAAGGGTGGTTGTCTCCTTGGTGAGAGATCGAAATGATGATAATTCCCTTAAGTGTTATTATTGACAAGTTAATTATTTATGGTTTAGGTAGCATGTGAGTTATTGCGGTTGAGGATAGTATTGAGAAGCTTGAACGAGAAATTGAAGAGTGAATTTGGAAAGAGTTGAGGTACTTTGTGACATTAGATATATTGATACACTAATGTTGTTTGGTGTAGAAAATATTTTCGCTACAGTTTTGACAGTTTGAGTATCATATTGACAGAATTAGATTTTTTTTTTTTTTTTTTTTTTTTTGCGGTCTTTATGAAGATTATGGCTTTGGATATTATTTTCCCAATGGAATTGGAAAAAGATAAAACAGAGGTTTGAAACTTTAGTTATGACTGCTTCGATGATCAGAAGTTTAGTTGTAAGCGCTGAATATACTTGAAGTGATTTTTGAATCTTTAGCTAAGGAGATGATCTTTTTGGAATCTTATGTCTTTCTAAGAGTTGTAGTTTAATCAATTAGTTTTCTTTGATGATAGGATAAGATCAAATGGAAGAATTGAACTCTCTATGTGTTGTTTTCTTTGATAGTTATTAAAAAAAAAGAAATTAGGCTGTATAATAATATTTTTGGGTTAGTAGGCAATGCAATGATAAGAATTGACTTTGTTAAGATATTTGGGATGTTATCATGTGGATTAAGAGGTTGTTTAAGGTTGCATGATGCTATGTGGTAAAGGTTGTTCATGTACATACTTATGAATGGTATATAAACAGGTTTAAAGTAGGTATTCTAATATGATTTAATATGCATGCATGTTGATTTGTGGATAGATGACCTTAGGGATCAATTGGTGAATGTCGTGTAGTTAGTGAAAGTGATTTTAGGGTGTGATATGATCATATTATAGTTGAAGATGAAGATATATCTAAGATGGGTATATGTTAAATTGTCTAAGTATTACTATTATATTTATTTTATTTTATTATATGAGGTAAGTTTTCTAGTTCCTGTAAATTCCATTTGAGGTAAATATGGATCTGTTTAGGTAGAAGTTGTGTTTAAAATGAGGAAATATCTAAGCCAGTTAGGAAGGATAAGAGTTTTATTAGGTTAGCCTATTATTATTAAAGAATTATTAAAGGAAGTTCTAGGATAGTATTGCCCTTAACTACATTCACTAGGAGGAAGTATTATCTTTATGTGGAATAGTAGGTTTGAGAGTAGTTTCAACTCTTATGGAAACATTGACTAGTGATAACGTTACCGGACTTTAGTGAGTTTTATGTGGTATAGAGTGATGTTTTGAAGACAAGTTTGATGGATTATTTCCATGACCTTGAGTTAGGGGTTGTAATGTTTACACTTGAGATTTTGGAGACATTACTGGTATAATACTAAGCTTGAGGTATTTAGCGATCATAAGAGCCTTAAATATCTTTTGACCGAAAGAGATAGTTGAAAATCTTTAAGGAATAAGATTTTAATTTTGAAAGTTATTGAGCCAAAGTTATTGTGGTAACCGATGTTTTGTGTAGGAAACCTTTATATTTTCCCTTATGGATCTTTGGACTCAAATTAGAAATTTAAGTCTGCCTTGTGAGATTACTCCTAGTAATGTAAAACTAGGTATGACTCGAGTAACAAGTGGATCATTGAAAGAAATTTGAGAAAATATAATTAGTTGATTCATTTTGGTGACAAGATACGAGGCTATAAGATAAGGTGATGGATAAAAATTTGAATTGGTTGTAGATGGAGTAGTAAAATTAGTAATATGATATATGTAACATATGCTTAGGAGCTTGATCTTTATAGATAATCGTAGAAGTAAAAACAATATTCTGGCAGATATTTTGATTACGATGATCACTAATTTATTATTTTGATGATTTAAGGAGTGAATTTGATTGCAGAATTTAGAAACTTATGCTTGATGTGTAAGATTATCTCTAGTAGCATTGACTTATTAATGGGTGAGATTAGAGGAACCAGGAGTTAGATCCTTTATTAGTGACCCAAGTAAGCAAGATATTAGAAAGGACACATTTGGATGCTTAGTAAACTTGAAAGGACATAAGAGTACTCTTAATATTTATTTAGGAGTTGCTAAAATGTATCAGAGTGGCGCAGCAGAAGCGTGATGGTCTAAGATGAAAGAGAAGTAGAGAAATTGAATCAAGGTATGGAGAGTGAGTTTAAATTTGGAGTGGATGAAGTTTTGAGATTTAAGGATAAGTTGTGCATTTCTAGTATGTCAGAGCTTAAAGCAATCCTAGAAGGAGGTCATAAGAGTATCCTTAGATATCTTTTGAGTTGTACATCAATAAGGTAGTAAGGTTGCATAGGATTTAAAAAGCAAGATACGTGAAGTTTATTCATTCATATTTTCAAGCAAATTTCGGGGACGAAATTTCTAAAAGGAGGGGAGTAAATGTAACATCCCAAATTTTATTCAATGAAAAAGGGTTATTTTTTATGTATTTTAAATATTTATGAAATTATTAAAGGGTTTAAAAATGTAATATCCCAAATTTTAATAAATAAAACAAGTTATTTTGATTTTAAATATTTATTGAGATTATTAGAAGGTTTGTCATATTTTTATTTAAGTATTTTACTATTTACGTATTTTACTATTCATGTATTTTACTATTCACGTATACGTTTTTCACTATTCATAAATACGTATTTACGTATTTGTAAATAGTATTTTACTGTGCATGTGCACAGTAACTGGCGGCTACAGAGGGGGCTGCGGATCTGAAGTTTATAAATTTTAATAAATTTTATTATTTTAATGAATAGTGCATAGTGCATAGTAATTTATAATATTATTTTAATGAATAGTGCATAGTGCATAGTAATTTATAATATTATTTTAATAAATAGTGCATAGTGCATAGTATTTTCAAAATTTCTATAAATAGGGGCCTAAGGTTTTGAAAATTTAGAATTCTAGAGAGAAGGAAATTCTGGAGAAATAGAGAGAGAAAGTAAGAGAGAGAGAAGGAGAAAGAAAAGGAGGTTCTGCTCTAGTGCCTTGTTTAAGGAGAAAGAGGAAGAGATTCTGCCCTAATTCCGATTCCTTTTAAAGAAAGAAGAGAGGAGATTCTGCCCAAATTTCTGTAAACCCAGGTAAGGGGGGGAGTGGGAAACCTCGCTTGGGGGTGTGGGAATAATTGTTAAATAGTTTGTTTGTTGGATTGGCTCCCGATCCCTTACCTGTTGTTTATTTCTTTGAATATGTATTATTGATGTGTTTTGTTTTATATCTTATTTATTTACATATTAGAATCTGTTATTTGAATGGAAGGCTAAGCCTCCTAAGTATTTATAAATTTGTAATCTATTATTTAAATGGAAGGCTGAGCCTCCTTATTATCTTATATTACCTTTTAAGCTTCCTACTTTACTTAAAAGATCTTAATATATTATTATTGAAAAATATGATACCTAAGCAACCTCTGGACTGTTGGATTGTTGGACTGTTGGACTGTTGGACTGTTTGGACTGTTGGACTGTTTGGACTGTTGGACTATTGGACTATTAAATTGGATTATTGAAATAATTCTTAATTATGAAATATGAATATGATATGTGTAACATGCTAAAGGTTGAGTCTGTGAATGTATGACATGCATCATATGCACATATTACTCCAGGTGTGCCGCTGAGGCCGCATACCCACGACTAACAAGGTGTACCTTTGAGTCACCCACGATATGCTAACGAGGTGTATGAACACCAGTGATAGGTGTGCCTTCGGGACACCAGTGATGTGACATGCTAACGAGGTGTATGAACACCAGTGATAGGTGTACCTTTGGGTCACCAGTGATAAATTCTGCAACTTCTGTATGGCGCCACATGCATACATTAGTGAGTCAAGTCAAGGAAATCATTATACATAAGCATATATGTGAGATTGATTATATATGTGAATTATATTGCGTGTGTGTGTGCTATTTAACTTTTATTTCTATATCTGCAACTGAGTGAGAAGTTTCTCACTCCCTTGTCATTTTTGTGTATATTTAAATTATGATGCAGATAATTAGCATGAGGCTAAGGATGTTGGTGGTGAAGCTTAGGCTTCTGTTTGGGTTTCGCTCTGATAAGATGTGACATCGGGATTAGCTAGACTTATTGTTAAATTATTATTATTTTTCTTTTGTAATTTTTATGTTATTTATGTTGAAAGTGTGTATTTTTGTCATATTATAATTTTACTAAAAGATTATAAGTTAATTCCTAACTAGGAGGCCCTGCCACCTTTACTGGGATTAATTTATAATCTTTGTTTTATAATAACTTCTTGAGTGTAATATTTATGTGTATGTATTATGAATGTGCATCTTCTACCTTATGATACTTATTGTTTTATATCATTCTATAAAAATCTTTTATAAATATAGTTTATGTTTATTAATGATATTGGGGTAGAGGGTGTCACATAAAACAAAACACATCAATAATACATATTCAAAGAAATAAACAACAGGCAAGGGATCGGGAGCCAATCCAACAAACAAACTATTTAACAATTATTCCCACACCCCCAAGCGAGGTTTCCCACTCCCCCCTTACCTGGGTTTACAGAAATTTGGGCAGAATCTCCTCCTCTCTATCTTTCCTTAAAAGGAATCGGAATTAGGGCAGAATCTCTTCCTCTTTCTCCTTAAACAAGACACTAGAGCAGAACCTCCTTTTCTTTCTCCTTCTCTCTCTTACTTTCTCTCTCTATTTCTCCAGAATTTCCTTCTCTCTAGAATTCTAAATTTTCAAAACCTTAAGTCCCTATTTATAGAATTTTTGAAGTTACTATGCACTATGCACTATTCATTAAAATAATATTATAAATTACTATGCACTATGCACTATTCATTAAAATAATATTCAAATTTATTATAAAATTTGAACCCGCGTCCCTCGTGCAGCCGCCCTTCACTGTGCAATTGCATAGTGAAATACTATTCATACATACGTATTCGTAAATAGTAAAATACGTATACATAAATAGTAAAAAATATGTATACATAAATAGTAAAATACGTATACGTAAATAGTAAAATATATAAATAAAATACTTATTCACATAATAAATACATAAAAAATATTTCTTTTCATTGAATAAAATTTGGGATGTTACAATTCTCCCCTCCTTTTAGAAATTTCGTCCCCGAAATTTTTGCAATGGTAAACTCTTCGCATTCTTACTTCTAATTCTTATGCAACATCACTACCTTGTTGATGTACAACTTTTATCAATTTCCTCAAAAGATTTGCTTAGGGAAAGATCTTGACGAATTTATCCACTTAAACACAAACAAAATCAATTTCTTAAGCGTCTTAGACAAATCTTCCACTAGGGTCTATCTATTCATCATCTTACTTCCAAAATGGAGCATCTAAGTGCTACAAGATTCTTAAAAACTTCTAGTATGCTAACCATAAATATACAATTGCTTTACTCCTCTCTTCATCTTAGGTCACAAAATATCTTCTTAGATTTTGGTACATCTTAGTAGTTTCTGAATGGATACTAAAGATACTCTTATGACCTTCTTCTAGGATTGCTTTATTAAATTCTAGCACACTAGGAATGCACAACTTATCCTTAAATCTCAAAACTCCATCCACTCCAAATTTAAACTCACTCTCCATATCTTGATTCAAGTTCTCTACTTCTCTTTCCATATTAGACCATCACGCTTCCCTTGCGCCACTCTGATACATTTTAGTAACTCCTAAATAAATGATAAGAGTACTCTTATGTCCTTTCAAGTTTTATAACTAAACATCCAACTGTGTCCTTTCTAATCTCTTGCTTATTTGGGTCACTAATAAAGGATCTAACTCCTAGTTCCTCTAATCTCATCTATTAATCTGATAGTTACTTCCAACATAAATAATTCAATGCTACTAGGGTAATCTTACACATCAAGCATAAGTTTCTAAATTCTGCAATCAAATTCAATCCTTAAATCATCAAAATAATAATTTGGTTATCATTGTAATCCAGATATTTGCCACAACATCAACACCTAAGCATTAGATACACATATCAGATCACTAATTTTACTACTCTATCTACAACCAATTCAAACTCTTCTATGATCAATTCTAAAGATCAGGTACCTAAGCATAATGTACACTCGGTATCCATATCAGTTCTCTAGTTTCACCATTTCATCTTCACCCAAGTCATAATCATATCCATCACCTTAACCTATAGCCTTATAACTTGTTACCAAAATAAATCAACTAATTATGCTCCTATAATTTTCTTCAACAATCCATTCGTTATTCATACTTAATCTCACAATACTAGAAGTAACCTTATAATCCAAACTTAAATTTCTAATTTGAGCCAAAAAGATTCATCTCTCTAATCATAATGAAAGATAAAGATTTCCTCAAAACATCAATCACCACAATGGCTTTAGCCAAATAATAAGATCAAAATTTTACTCCTTAAGAAATTTCAACTATTTCTTTTATCTCGTATTCAACCCCTTTGGTCAAAAGATATTTAAGGTTCTTATGATCACTAAATACCTCAACCATAGAATCATATAGTTAGTGTCTCCAAATCTTAGTATAAATGACAAAGTCGCTAACAAGGTTATGGGTAAGGTAATTTCTCTCATGAATTTTCAATTTCTTAGAAACATAAGCTACTATCTTTTCTTCTTGCCACAATATTCTTCCTAAACCTATTTTCAGAGACATATTTATATATCACAATAATCTTACTAAAATCTAGTAATATTAACACTAGTCAATCTTTCCTTAAGAGTTTGAAAACTACTTCCTCAATTGTTATCCCATACTAATGTAACTCCTTTCTAGTCAATTCAGTCAAAGGTAATAGTAAGTAATTCAAAGAAGTAAGCAACGAAATGATTTGGGTAGTTAAAAATATACATAGGTTCAAGAATTCCTGATATAGATTATCCTTACGGTTGATTCCAAGGGTAGGCAAGAAACAACCTAGTGAACTGAAACATCTTAATAACCAAAGAAACGAAGGCAAAAGCAATTTTTATAGTGAGAGCAGTTTAAACCATGAACAGCTGTTAAAAAAAAAATTACTCACTGAATTTTCATATAAACTATCAAACAAGACTCCTGATTTTACTAATTGACTCAAGTATCTCTCACTTAAGCACAACTTAGGTAGATCTTCCTCCGCAAGAAATTTCATGGTCTAAAATACTCACCTCATACAATCCAAATTCATACTTAGACAATCTAGTTTAAATCTATTTTTATGCCTAACAACTCAAAATATCATGATAGCATATATCTACCTGACACACAGAGTTGTATTCGTCCAAATGATTTCAAACCTATCTCAAACGAAAGTTAAGTGAATAAGCTACAACTCTTTATGAAGACATAAGATTTCCAAGAGATCATCTCTTTAGCTAAAGATTCAAATATCACCACTAATAAATTCAATGCTTACTAAATTTCTAATCACCAAGGCAGTCATAACTTGAAGTTCTAGATTTTTGTTTCATCTTATCCTAGTTCTATTGAAAAGATAATATCTAAAGCCATATTCTTCATAAAGACCTCAAAATATAAATTTTGTCGATATAATACTCATACTATCATAACAAACTATAATGAAAATATTTTCGACACCAAATAGCAATAATGTATCAATATATCTAATGCCACAAAATACCTCAACTTTTTCCAAATTCACTACTTAATTTCTCATTCAAGTCTCTCCTTACTTTTCTCAATCAAAACAACTCACATGCTACCTAAACCATAAATAATTAACATACCAATAATAACACTTAAGGGAATTAACATCATTTCGATCTCTCACCAAAGAGACAACCACCTTTAGATTCAACCTGCTACAACTATAGATGTCAGAAACTTCACTAATCATAAACTCTTAGTACACTCAATATATCACCTCCCATCCAAGGTTCTAATAATTCGAGTTGGCTAACATTATCATGATTATCATTCCTCTGATTACAAACTAACTTAACAATCTCAAACTCAACAATATCAACACAGGACGAACATCATCATCATAATACACAACAAACAAGACATAGTCAGAGTACACAACAGAGTCATGATAAGCACATAACACACACGGTTGATAAAATCAACCTGGCTCTGATACCACTAAATGTGACACCCTCTACCCCAACATAAATACAAAAGATATAAACCATCTATATATAAATTCTTTCTTAGTCTAATATAAAATAATTATCTCAAGTATCATTGGGTAAAAGATGCACATTCATAATTTTCAACTATAAGTATCAAATTGTCAAGAAATAATAAAATAAAGATTATAGATTAATCCCAGTAAAGGTGGCAGGGCCTCCTAGTTAGAAATTAACTTATAATCTTTTAGAAAAATTATAATATGACAAAAATACACACTTTCAACATAAATAACATAAAAATTACAAAAGAAAAATAATAATAATTTAACAATAAGTCTAGCTAATCCCGATGTCACATCCTATCAGAGCGAAACCCAAACAGAAGCCTAAGCTTCACCACCAACATCCTCAGCCTCATGCTAATTATCTGCATCATAATTTAAATATACACAAAAATGACAAGGGAGTGAGAAACTTCTCACTCAGTTGCAGATATAGAAATAAAAGTTAAATAGCACACACACACGCAATATAATTCACATATATAATCAATCTCACATATATGCTTATGTATAATGATTTTCTTGACTTGACTCACTATTGTATGCATGTGGCGCCATACGGAAGTTTCAGAATTTATCACTGGTGACCCAAAGGTACACCTATCACTGGTGTTCATACACCTCGTTAGCATGTTACATCACTGGTGTCCCGAAGGCACACCTATCACTGGTGATCATACACCTTGTTAGCATCACTGGTATGCGGCCTCAGCGGCACACCTGGAGTAGTATGTGCATATGATGCATGTCATACATTCACACACTCAACCTTTAGCATGTTACACATATCATATTCATATTTCATAATTAAGAATTATTTCAATAATCCAATTTAATAGTCCAATAGTCCAACAGTCCAAACAGTCCAACAGTCCAAACAGTCCAACAGTCTAACAGTCCAACAATCCAACAGTCCAACAATCCAACAGTCCAGAGGTTGCTTAAGTATCATATTTTTCAATAATAATATATTAAGATCTTTTAAGTAAAGTAGGAAGCTTAAAAGGTAATATAAGATAATAAGGAGGCTCAGCCTTCCATTTAAATAATAGATTACAAATTTATAAATACTTAGGAGGCTTAGCCTTCCATTCAAATAACAGATTCTAATATGTAAATAAATAAGATATAAAACAAAACACATCAATAATACATATTCAAAGAAATAAACAACAGGCAAGGGATCGGGAGCCAATCCAACAAACAAACTATTTAACAATTATTCCCACACCCCCAAGCGAGGTTTCCCACTCCCCCCTTACCTGGGTTTACAGAAATTTGGGCAGAATCTCCTCCTCTCTATCTTTCCTTAAAAGGAATCGGAATTAGGGCAGAATCTCTTCCTCTTTCTCCTTAAACAAGACACTAGAGCAGAACCTCCTTTTCTTTCTCCTTCTCTCTCTTACTTTCTCTCTCTATTTCTCCAGAATTTCCTTCTCTCTATTCATTAAAATAATATTCAAATTTATTATAAAATTTGAACCCGCGTCCCTCGTGCAGCCGCCCTTCACTGTGCAATTGCATAGTGAAATACTATTCATACATACGTATTCGTAAATAGTAAAATACGTATACATAAATAGTAAAAATATGTATACATAAATAGTAAAATACGTATACGTAAATAGTAAAATACATAAATAAAATACTTATTCACATAATAAATACATAAAAAATATTTCTTTTCATTGAATAAAATTTGGGATGTTACAAAATTAATCTATCTTGTAATAGATAAATTAAGTATATTTTTAAATTAATGCGACATGTAAGTTGATATTCAAAAAATTAGAATATTTGATATTTTTCAATTTAATTAAGTGTTATAATATATTTTTTTAAGTTCAAATGTTATAATGACTTTTGAAATATTATTTGTTATTTTTAATTGAACTATATTTATTTCTTTGACAAATGAATTTTGTAACGACCCCATGGTCTCTACATTTAGTGGAATCGCATTACATACAAGTAGACTAAGAAATGATGTTAAACTGGATAACCCAAACCTACAGATAAATATATATGTACAGAAAATAATAATTATAAGAAAATACAGCAACATATATGTACAGTCATCCCAGAATAATACCTCCCTAGTACCGGTCAAGCAAAGACAAAACCGTTACCCAAAATATAGTAACTCTAACACGAGGACCAAACCCCCCGTCCTGCAGCGGTCACATCAACTAGCTCCAACCTAACCTAACCTGCTCCCATACACAGTATGATCATCGCAGTCCATCAACATGGAAACAGAAGGAAAAGCTAGAGTTTAAAAAACAACAATACAAGTACAAAATAAAATCTATACTACATATGCATTCAAATCAAGTCCCAAAGGAACTTCCATCTCAATCAATCACCCATTCATCAAACATGAAGTCAAACACCATACACTTCATCATCATAACAATCATGCAATACATGCAACTCATGACAGATATTAATGTATATCAATCATCTAATGCATCATCATGCATACATCTTGGAGATCTCCCTAACAGCAGAGCAATATAAGTGACATCCTAATCCTACCGAAACCACCCCAACTGTTTTCACGCCCAATGCACCCGCTTGGTCACAACTAAACAAGATATAAATCCTCACCCGACTTTACTCGGATGATGTCACCTACACAATTGGAAATCCAGATCCACCGTTAGGTATAACACAACTGATACAGGCTTACCACGACCTTGACATGCATTACCAAGCCACTTGTGGAGTTCGTCCACCAATTATTCGTAAGGAACCATGCACCTTCCCCAGTACTTGGTTAAGGGAATAACCCTTGACCTCATACTCTGCTCCAACACTAGCTAGGGACTTAGAAGACTCACGCAAACCAATGGCCTACCTGAGCACCACTCTCATATATCGATGACCTATCCAAGCACCACTCTGAAGAGACTCTATGTGAGCTCTTTCAGTTTAAAAATATTTCCCTCTCCTCAAGTCCTAAGCTAGACACATGCCATAAGGAATCACATGCATTAATGCATCATACATCATACATGGTCTACCCACCATCATGATCAATAATCATACTCATGCCATAAGGAATCACATGCATTAATGCATCATACATCATACATGGTCTACCCACCATCATGATCAATAATCATACTCATGCCATAAGACATCACATGCACTAATGTATCATACATCATATATGGTCTACCCACCATCATGATCAATAATCATACTCTTGCCATAAGGCATCACATGCAATAATGCATCATACATCATACATGGTCTACCCACCATCATGATCAATATCATTCTCATATGAACATATACACGTCATATCATATTTAAACATTCATATATATATATATATATATATATATATATATATATATATATCTACATATATATGTCATTACAAAATATACATATGAATCAAGTGCCAATTTACATCATATATAATACATATATGAACCAATATACAACATAGTATCAAGCAACTTTTTAATCCACATGCAATGGAAGAAATAATATCCATGCACCAACAATAGTTCAATCCAAGTCCTAAAAATAACATGTACCCATCTCATTCATCAAGACCGACCAAAACCCCATTTCACCTCAAAATCTCCGAAAATGAAAAAGACCCCTTAGACCAGCAAATAAATCTCCAATTCATGCATCAATTGAGTTTCTAAACTCACATGCAACCAATCCATGAAAATCCTAATTTCCCTTACCTAAAAGTTGGCTCAGAATAGCCAAGAACAAAGAAGAAGAAGAAGAATCCTCCAAAGCTCGACTCCTGAACTTCAATACTCCAAAAACAAGTTTTTTAGTCTAAAATTCAAGAGAAGACAAAAAACATTAGTGATCTAGAAGAGAAGAAGAATCATACAAAGAAATTTAGGAGAGAAAGGAGCTCACAAACCCAAAGTCCTTCTCTCTAAAACTTCTCTCTAAAATCTCTCTCTAAGTTCCTTTTTTTTTCTCCTCAATTGCATGCATGTGACCTATTTATAGAAGTCTGGAGTGGTCAGAATGACCCATTTCGGATCTGGAATGGCCTGTTCTACACTCCTTCATCATGTGTAAAACTCACATCTAGAACGGTCCGTTCTTAAACCAAAACAACCCGTTCTAGAGTTGAGTTTAACTCACAACGATCATATTTGCAACGACCTGTTCCAATTTGGGAATGCCGCATTCCAGTTTGGGAACCCCTTCCAATCTACTAATTACATTACAAATTTGAACTATATTAAATGATTATCTAGAGTCTTTTAGTTTGAGTATATTTTTAAAAAATATGAATTTGAATGTCAAAGAGAATTATGATGAAATTATTTTATTTATTAATAAAAATTAGTATTCACACACACATTCTACGTATGATTCACAAAATATTTAAATTTTAAATTTAAATTTTTTAGCAAACATTAATTTACAATTTGTATAATTCATATAAACTTAAAAAATATAAGTTTTCTATGTATAATTTCGACAAAAAAAAATTACAATTATTTATTTTATGATTTTATATGATATTACATTTTTCTAATTTTTGAATATCTCTAAATGATATTGTATATAAATATTAATTTAAAAACATTTTTATAATTAATATAATACAAATAAATATTATATTTTCCCATAAATTCAATAACTACTTTTAATTATTTAATTTTATATTATTTTTAAATATTTCTAAGCATTTTCAAATTATAGTATATACATTTATTTATAAATCTGCACAACTTACGGGTCAATATTCTGTGTTTTTTAATTGGACATGTACTTAGAAGTGTAGATGTAACAGCCCAAGCAACCCGCATGTGGATATTGTCCGCTTTGGCCCACGGCCTCACGGTTTTGCTTCTGGCAATGGCACGCATGCCACCCCAAAAGGCCTCCACCAAGGCAAGTCCTGCCAACCCATCAGAGTAGCGCAGCGACCCCACATGGCCAGATATTGTCCCCTTTGCCCTCAGGCCTCAAGGTTTTGTCCTAGGCAATGCCCTCATGGCATCCCTAAGGGCCTCCACACAAGGAAGGTATCCACACCCATATATATGGCATGCTTCGTTCTCCTTCCTAACCGATGTGGGACTTCACAATCCACCCCCCCTCAAGGGAGTCTAGCGCCCTCGCTGGCACACTGGCCCGGGTCCCGGCTCTGATACCAAATGTAACAGCCCAAGCAACCCGCATGTGGATATTGTCCGCTTTGGACCACGGCCTCACAGTTTTGTCCTAGGCAATGCCCTCATGGCATCCCTAAGGGCCTCCACACAAGGAAGGTATCCACACCCATATATATGGCATGCTTCGTTCTCCTTCCTAACCGATGTGGGACTTCACAGTAGATATGTGAGACAAGTGTGAGGAAGTGTTGGTGTTAAGAACATCTCCAACACTACTACACTTCAAACAAGATGTTCGTGCTTTATAACTCTTAAGAGTGGTAATGGAGTGCTCTAGTCGAGTATGGATTTTAGTATCTCCGTCTTATACTCCTCTTCGTTTTCATACTCAATTATTAATATAAAATTTACTTTATTGGATATAGAATATATTTATACTTATTTCGTTTGTTCAAAAATTAATTAATTTTTATAAAAAAAAATAAAATACAGATCAAATATATATATTTATATATATATATATATATTTATTTATTTTTATCCTTATTTAATAAATTGAATATTACTTGTATTATTCGGTGAAATCGAATATTTTTTCATCAAATTCTAAACGGATTCAAACATTATTATGAATACTAATTTATTTGTGAATCATAGTGCTCAGTAATAGCATATTTGAATCATGAATGAGTAAAACTAAAAGATGCGAACAATCACCTTACTGACATAGGTAATCATGAAAGTAATAATTGAATGCGAAACATTAGTGTTCATTTTTTTTTTATCAATAATATATATTAACAATTCCCTCTAGCTAAATACCCATACCCACAATGGCTAATGAGTAATGAAGCACATTATAGATTGGAGCTGCAGAATTAACGTTTACTATACTCGCTGCCATAAACTTCATCACCTCATTCTTGGACATTCTCTATTGACTCCTCTGGCAGAGCAGCTCCAATTCACTACAATCCAATATATATTAGCTTTTGTCTAAAAAATGTAAATGAAATATCATATAGTTCACTCTAGTAAATTTACTTTAAGCTAAAAATGGATCATGGTTACTACTTTAAGATAGCTACATCCAAGATGATTCTGTGCTTTTTCCTTGAAATATTCAAAACTAGCTAAGGCTAATAAATCAAGAGAATCGAAAAGCAAATATTCTCAAGGAATATTGACTTTTAGTCTAGAAATTTAACAGATAAAATCATCATTATATCAGTAATAAAAGATATAAAAAAAAAGACAGCATTTATAAATGATTATAAAATTTATAACAACATTTGTGGCGTCTGTATAAAATCTTACTCTTACCTCAAAGGGATTAGAATTTCTTTGATGGAATTGTGGTTGAAAAACAAACTTCAACCCACTTTCTGTGAATAAGATCATTGATGCAATGATGCGTGGTTAATCACTTGTTAAAAGGTTTTGCATCTCTGATGAAGAATTTCTGCTGAACATCATGTTTGGGTTTCATTGATGAACATCCTCCTTAAATACCCAACGATGCCCACAATTCTGAACCTCCAAACTAAAGTACCGAACACCTTGAGCACATAAAGCCAATCATTTCGATAGTTTTGGAAAGGGAGAGAAGTTTTCCTTCTATTCATTTTATTTCATTCTCAGTTTCTATACTTTCTATAAATTTCCTTGTAATCATAGAGCCCTGTTGTCCGAGTAATGTTTTATTGACTCTTAGTCAACATTATTAAATATTAATTATTTTTAGTTTAGTTTGTTGTTGGTATATACAGTTTTATGATGGTTATATTTCTCAAACAGGAAACTTGAACAAGAGTCTGATTTGGGAGAATAGTGTAAGATTTTAAAATGTCCCAGATTTATACATTAACAAACACTGTTAAACTCTCCAGTTTCTCCGGCTAATTCCTTTATTCCTTAGCATAAAAAGTTGTATTGGTTTTCTGCAACATGAAATTGAATAGCATACCTTATAAAAAATTGATTTACTTGCAGAGAATAATTGCAGAAGTTGCACTCCTTCATGAATTGTTCCAGGAATCCTCACACCCCAATCTGATTTAAACCCTATTTTTACCTGTAAATTTGGGTGCAAGACAATTTGTACTTTGAGAATCTTCAAATTGTACTCCATGAGCTATAGAAAGCTTCAACAATTACCCTTTGTTGCATTTACCTTATAATATTTTTGTTTTGCTGTTAATTCAATCTTTTTATCATTCAATGCATGTTTTATCATCTTCATTCCAATTTTTATAATTCACTATGGATTATACCGAATATTTTCTTAGGAAGAATAAAAAATCAGTTACAAAATACCAAATGAGATAGCTTTAGAATGGAACATTTATTTAAAATAATCTTTAACTAGGAATTAGCTAAAGATTATTATAATCTCAACCTTCTGCATATACTGATTTTTATTTTTGGAACTCTATTAAGCTTTTAGATTATGCCTGTTAGAAGTTAAGATTTTTCTAGATACTTTAAGAAAATATTAAATATTTATGTCTGTTTGTATCTTAGTTGCATTTGGTGTGGTTAGGTATAATTAAGTGGAAATCCATATTTCAAGAGATTTGTTTGTTGCTTGGACAAATGTTTAGGTAAAAAGGAGTGTTTATCTTTATTTTGTGGAGATTTACTGTAGCATATGATATGCATATCAGAAATCTCTCTTGTCATATATTTGATGTAATGCAACTCTACGGAGAGTGTGGAAATGAATAATGAAATTGTGTAACCACTTTTCTTCCTTTCATTGAAACAAAAAAAAAAACCAGAAACTCAACTTCTCTGTTCCAGTTTTTTCTGTTTCAACTTCTCTGTTCTGGTTTTTCTTAACATGGTATCAAGAGCTCCATTGATCTTTTAGGGTCTGTGAGGGAGAACGAAAAAAAAATCTGAAAAACAGAGGGCCTGTGAGTGAGTGAAAACCAACCAGAAAACCTGTATCAGAACACCCACCAAAACCAGAATGGCTTCCGGTAGCAGCTCTTTACCTCCACCTCCAGTTTTTGCTGGAGAAAATTATGATTTGTGGGCTGCAAAGATGAGAACTTATCTCAGAGCTCAAAGTTTGTGGGAAGTGGTGGAAAATGGAAGCAATCCAGCTCCTTTACCAGACAACCCAACTATGGCTCAGATAAGATTTCACAATGATGAAGTGGCTAAAGAAGGCAGAGCACTTGCCATCATACAAGCAGCTGTTCATGACGATGTTTTTATCAAGATTTTGAATCTTGATACAGCAAAAGAGGCTTGGGACAAACTCAAGGAGGAGTTCCAAGGCAGTGAAAGAACAAGGAGGATGAAGGTGCTGAATCTGAGAAGAGAATTTGAAGCAATCAAAATGAAGGAGTCTGAAACAGTGAAGGAGTTTTCTGATAGGCTCTCTAAGGTGGTTACACAAATCAGATTGCTAGGTGAAGAACTTAGTGATCAAAGAGTTGTGGAGAAAGTCTTGGTTTGTCTTCCTGAGAGGTTTGAATCAAAAATCTCATCTCTTGAAGAAAACAAGGATTTTTCTCAAATATCACTTGCAGAACTTGTGAATGCTCTGCAAGCTACTGAACAGAGAATGTCTTTAAGAATGGAAGAAAATGTTGAAGGTGCTTTTGCAGCTAACACCAAAGGCAAAGATCAAGGCAGCAATTGTGACACCCTCTACCCCAACATAATTACAATAGATATAAACCATCTATATATAAATTCTTTCTTAGTCTAATATAAAATAATTATCTCAAGTATCATTGGGTAAAAGATGCACATTCATAATTTTCAACTGTAAGTATCAAATTGTCAAGAAATAATAAAATAAAGATTATAGATTAATCCCAGTAAAGGTGGCAGGGCCTCCTAGTTAGGAATTAACTTATAATCTTTTAGTAAAATTATAATATGACAAAAATACACACTTTCAACATAAATAACATAAAAATTACAAAAGAAAAATAATAATAATTTAACAATAAGTCTAGCTAATCCCGATGTCACATCTTATCAGAGCGAAACCCAAACAGAAGCCTAAGCTTCACCACCAACATCCTTAGCCTCATGCTAATTATCTGCATCATAATTTAAATATACACAAAAATGACAAGGGAGTGAGAAACTTCTCACTCAGTTGCAGATATAGAAATAAAAGTTAAATAGCACACACACACGCAATATAATTCACATATATAATCAATCTCACATATATGCTTATGTATAATGATTTCCTTGACTTGACTCACTAATGTATGCATGTGGCGCCATACGGAAGTTGCAGAATTCATCACTGGTGACCCGAAGGCACACCTATACAATTGTCGGTGACCCTAAGGTACACCTATCATTGGTGTTCATACACCTCGTTAGCATATCGTGGGTGACCCAAAGGTACACCTTGTTAGTCGTGGGTATGCGGCCTCAGCGGCACACCTGGAGTAATATGTGCATATGATGCATGTCATACATTCACAGACTCAACCTTTAGCATGTTACACATATCATATTCATATTTCATAATTAAGAATTATTTCAATAATCCAATTTAATAGTCCAATAGTCCAACAGTCCAAACAGTCCAACAGTCCCAACAGTCCAACAATCCAACAATCCAACAATCCAACAGTCCAGAGGTTGCTTAGGTATCATATTTTTCAATAATAATATATTAAGATCTTTTAAGTAAAGTAGGAAGCTTAAAAGGTAATATAAGATAATAAGGAGGCTCAGCCTTCCATTTAAATAATAGATTACAAATTTATAAATACTTAGGAGGCTTAGCCTTCCATTCAAATAACAGATTCTAATATGTAAATAAATAAGATATAAAACAAAACACATCAATAATACATATTCAAAGAAATAAACAACAGGCAAGGGATCGGGAGCCAATCCAACAAACAGACTATTTAACAATTATTTCTACACCCCCAAGCAAGGTTTCCCACTCCCCCCCTTACCTGGGTTTACAGAAATTTGGGCAGAAACTCCTCTCTTCTTTCCTTAAAAGGAATCGGAATTAGGGCAGAATTTCTTCCTCTTTCTCCTTAAACAAGGCACTAGAGCAGAACCTCCTTTTCTTTCTCCTTCTCTCTCTCTTACTTTCTCTCTCTATTTCTCCAGAATTTCCTTCTCTCTAGAATTCTGAATTTTCAAAACCTTAGGCCCCTATTTATAGAAATTTTGAAAATACTATGCACTATGCACTATTCATTAAAATAATATTATAAATTACTATGCACTATGCACTATTCATTAAAATAATAAAATTTATTAAAATTTATAAACTTCAGATCCGCAGCCCCCTCCGTAGCCGCCAGTTACTGTGCACATGCACAGTAAAATACTATTTACAAATACGTAAATAGTAAAATACTTAAATAAAAATATGACAAACCTTCTAATAATCTCAATAAATATTTAAAATCAAAATAACTTGTTTTATTTATTAAAATTTGGGATATTACATTTTTAAACCCTTTAATAATTTCATAAATATTTAAAATACATAAAAAATAACCCTTTTTCATTGAATAAAATTTGGGATGTTACAGCAATAGCTTTGGTAAAAAGCCATTTGGTGGGAAAAAAGGCAAAGGGAAAAAGGAAGAAGACAGAAACAAAGGAGGAGCTTGGAAGGAAAAGTATCCACCTTGCCCTCATTGTAAAAAGAAAAATCATACAGAAAATTTTTGCTGGTTGAGACCTGGAGTCAAATGTAGGGCATGCAACCAACTTGGCCATGTGGAGAAGGTCTGCAAAAACAAAGTAAAGCTCCAAGGACAGCAAGCTCAAGTTGCTGAGCATCAAGAACTAATTGAGGAGCAATTATTTGTTGCTTCTTGTTATTCTGTAAGCAATAACAAAGAAGCTTGGCTCATAGACAGTGGATGTACAAATCATATGACTCATGATGCTAGCATTTTCAAGGAACTTGATCTGTCATACCTCTCCAAAGTCACCATTGGCAATGGAGAATGTGTTGATGTCAAAGGCAAAGGAGTTGTTGCTATTAAAACTCCCTCAGGTACCAAGTATATTTATGATGTTTTGTTTGTACCGGAGATAAATCTAAACCTTTTAAGTGTGGGGCAAATGCTTGAAAAGAATTATGTTTTGCATTTTGAAGATATGAAGTGCAAAATAATTGATCCTTCTGGATGTGAATTAATGACTATTAGAATGAGAGATAAAAGTTTTCCAATAGAATGGAAACAAACAGCCATGCATGCTTTTCCAAGTGCAGTAAATGATTCTTTCTTATGGCATAAAAGACTTGGACATTTTAGCTACTCTACTTTAAAGCGTATGAGTTCAAATGACTTAGTTAAAAATCTGCCTGCAATCCAAGATAATGCTAATTTGTGTGATGTATGCCAATATGGAAAGCAAAGGAAACTACCATTTCCAAAAGAAGCTAGCTGGAGAGCCACTGAAAAATTACAACTTGTACATACTGATGTGTGTGGTCCAATGAGCACAACATCTTTAAATGGCAGCAAATACTTTCTGCTATTTATAGATGACTATACAAGAATGAGTTGGGTGTTTTTCTTAAAGAAAAAGTCAGATGTATTTGCCAATTTTCTGAAGTTCAAGTTTATGGTTGAAAATGAGACTGGACTTCAAGTTAAAAGACTAAGATCCGATAATGGAACTGAATACACAGCAGGAGAGTTCAAAAAATTCTATGAGCAGGTTGGAATTCAGCATCAATTAACTGTTCCTTACACTCCTCAACAAAATGGAGTGAGTGAAAGGAAGAACAGAACAGTTATGGAAATGGCAAGGTGTTTGCTCTTTGAAAAGGGCCTTCCTAAAACTTTTTGGGCTGAGGCTGTTAATACTTCAGTATACTTACTGAATTTGTTGCCCACTAAAGCCTTGAAGGGTAACACACCATTTGAGGCATGGCATGGAAGAACGCCTTCAGTAGAGCATCTCAAAGTTTTTGGTTGTGTGTGTTATGCTCTTGTTCCAGAAGTGAAAAGAGATAAATTGGATCAGAAATCTGAAGTTGGTATTTTCTTGGGGTACAGCAGTTACTCTAAAGGTTATAGAATTTATAATCCAGCAACAAAGAAGATTCTTGTCAGCAGAAATGTCAAGTTTGATGAGCTATCTAGATGGAATTGGGAGAAATCCAAAGCAGAAGCCTCAAACAAAAGGCAACTTGAAGTTGACAATCTCCAAGAACAAAATTCAGAAAGTGAAGAACAAAATTTGGATGATGATGATTTTCCAGTTAGAGGCACAAGAGATCTAGCTGAAATTTACGAAAGGTGTAATGTTGCTGCACTGGAACCAAAAGAATATGCTGAAGCTGCTGAACTTGAAGGTTGGAGAGTTGCTATGCAGGAGGAGATGAATATGATCGAGAAAAATAATACCTGGCAGCTTGTGGACAGGCCAATTAATCAAAAGGTAATTGGTCTTAAGTGGGTTTATAGAACCAAACTTAATTATGATGGTTCTGTAAACAAACTTAAGGCTAGATTGGTTGTTAAAGGCTATCATCAACAATATGGAGTTGATTTCTTAGATACATTTGCTCCTGTGGCAAGACATGATACAATCAGAATGCTAGTGGCATTGGCAGCAAAATTTGGTTGGAAGATCTATCATTTTGATGTGAAGTCAGCCTTTTTAAATGGTTTTCTTGAAGAAGACATCTATGTTGATCAACCTGAAGGTTTTCAAGTTAAGGGAAGTGAAAATAAAGTCTACAAACTCCATAAAGCTCTTTATGGGTTGAAACAGGCACCAAGGGCTTGGTATACCAGAATTGATAATTACCTTTTGCAAAAAGGCTTTGAAAGAAGTGAAAATGAAGCTACTCTGTATGTAAAAAGGTCCCAGAATGAAGTGAAGCTCATTATATCATTATATGTTGATGATATGCTGGTCATAGGGAGTGATTTTGATTCCCTTAGACAATTCAAGCATGATATGGAGAATGAATTTGAAATGTCAGATTTGGGACAAATGAATTATTTTCTTGGAATGGAGATATACCAATGTGATGCAGGAATCTTCATTTCCCAAAGAAAATATGTCTTGGAGATATTGAAAAAGTTTCATATGGAGAAATGTAAACCAGTGGACACTCCACTTGTTATAAATGAAAAGCTATCACTTAATGATGCTATTGCTAAAGTTGATGCTTCTTTATATAGAAGCTTAATTGGAAGTTTGTTGTATCTCTCAGCCACCAGACCTGACATAATGTTTGCTGCTAGTTTGCTGTCCAGGTTTATGCATTCCCCTAGTCAAGCTCATTATGGTGCAGCAAAACGAGTTTTGAGGTATTTAAAGGGTACAACTGATTATGGTTTGTGGTTTCTACAAAATGAGAGTGGAGAGCTTCAAGGATATGCTGATAGTGACTGGGCAGGTAGCATAGATGATTCCAAGAGCACCTCTGGCTATGTTTTCTCATTTTGGAGTGGTGTCTTCACATGGAATTCAAAGAAACAAGAAGTAGTGGCTCAATCCTCTGCTGAAGCTGAGTATATTTCAGCTGCAGCAGCTGCAAATCATGCTATTTGGCTTAGAAAAATTTTGTGTGATGTGAAACAACATCAAAATGAGGCTACTATCATATGGGTTGATAATAAATCAGCCATTGCAATTGCAAAAAATCCTGTCCAGTATGGTAGAACCAAACACATCAAAGTGAAATATCATGCCATCAGAGAAGCAGAAAAATCAAAGGAAGTCAGCTTGAAGCATTGCAGCTCTGAGAATCAAATTGCAGACATTATGACCAAAGCTCTCTCAAAGAGCAAGTTTGAAATGCTAAGATCTAAGCTTGGAGTATGTAAGAAAAATCTCAAGGAGGAGTGTTAGAAGTTAAGATTTTTCTAGATACTTTAAGAAAATATTAAATATTTATGTCTGTTTGTATCTTAGTTGCATTTGGTGTGGTTAGGTATAATTAAGTGGAAATCCATATTTCAAGAGATTTGTTTGTTGCTTGGACAAATGTTTAGGTAAAAAGGAGTGTTTATCTTTATTTTGTGGAGATTTACTGTAGCATATGATATGCATATCAGAAATCTCTCTTGTCATATATTTGATGTAATGCAACTCTACGGAGAGTGTGGAAATGAATAATGAAATTGTGTAACCACTTTTCTTCCTTTCATTGAAACAAAAAAAAACCAGAAACTCAACTTCTCTGTTCCAGTTTTTTCTGTTTCAACTTCTCTGTTCTGGTTTTTCTTAACAATGCCAAAGCGTTGCTTCAGATTATGACCGAGAAAAGTATTAAATTGTGCTTAACATGTCCTCCATTGGATAACTTATGACAATTATTCAACAATTAAAACAATATAATTTAATTATTAATAATATAAGAATAAATAAGAAAGATTGGTTAGTTGATGGCTGAGGTGCTTTGTCAGGCTTTTAAAAAAGACAGTTTTATGCATTGCAGGTTGGAGGCAGTTATGTTTGATTCTATAAGCATCGAATAATTGGCAAAAAACACTTATTAGGATACAAGTTGGTAATCTCCTAACTGTTTATTTATTTACCAGTGTTTGAGGCCTTTTTGAGTACTGTTGAAATTGTTAAATTATGATGCAAATTCTAGAAAAGAAAAGAGTATTCTAGAAACATAAGATAATTTGTATAAGAAAGAAGAAGAAAAATCTAGAAACATAAAGATAAGATGTATAAATTGTAACATCCCAAATTTTATTTAATGAAAAGAAATATTTTTTTATGTATTTATTATGTGAATAAGTATTTTATTTATGTATTTTACTATTTACATATACGTATTTTACTATTTACGAATACGTATTTATGAATAGTATTTTACTATTCATATGAATAGTAATTTTGAAAAAAACGTAAGCACTTACGTCAAAACTCAAATTATTTGGATGAATAGTATTTTACTATTCATGAATAGTAATTATATAATTATTTTAATGAATAGTGCATAGTGCATAGTAACTTCAAAATTTCTATAAATAGGGACCTAAGGATTTTGAAAATTCATAACTAGAGAGAAGAAAAGTTTAGAGAGAAGGAATTCTAGAGAGATAGAAAGAGAAAATAAGAGAGAAGGTTCTGCCTAGGTTGTGAAAAGAGGAGGAGAATAGAGAAGGTTCTGCTCTAGTTCCGGTTCCGGTTTAAGGAGAAAGAGAGGAGATTCTGCCCAAATTCCTATTTATCCAGGTAAGGGGGGAGTGGGAAACCTTGCTTGGGGGTGTAGAAATAATTGTTAAATAGTCTGTTTGTTGGATTGGCTCCCGATCCCTTGCCTGTTGTTTATTTCTTTGAATATGTATTATTGATGTGTTTTGTTTTATATCTTATTTATTTACATATTAAAATCTGTTATTTGAATGGAAGGCTAAGCCTCCTAAGTATTTATAAATTTGTAATCTATTATTTAAATGGAAGGCTGAGCCTCCTTATTATCTTATATTACCTTTTAAGCTTCCTACTTTACTTAAAAGATCTTAATATATTATTATTGAAAAATATGATACCTAAGCAACCTCTGGACTGTTGGATTGTTGGACTGTTGGACTGTTTGGACTGTTGGACTGTTTGGACTGTTGGACTATTAAATTGGATTATTGAAATAATTCTTAATTATGAAATATGAATATGATATGTGTAACATGCTAAAGGTTGAGTCTGTGAATGTATGACATGCATCATATGCACATATTACTCCAGGTGTGCCGCTGAGGCCGCATACCCACGACTAACAAGGTGTACCTTTGGGTCACCCACGATATGCTAACGAGGTGTATGAACACCAATGATAGGTGTACCTTAGGGTCACCGACAATTGTATAGGTGTGCCTTCGGGTCACCAGTGATGAATTCTGCAACTTCCGTATGGCGCCACATGCATACATTAGTGATTCAAGTCAAGAAAATCATTATACATAAGCATATATGTGAGATTGATTATATATGTGAATTATATTGCGTGTGTGTGTGCTATTTAACTTTTATTTCTATATCTGCAACTGAGTGAGAAGTTTCTCACTCCCTTGTCATTTTTGTGTATATTTAAATTATGATGCAGATAATTAGCATGAGGCTGAGGATGTTGGTGGTGAAGCTTAGGCTTCTGTTTGGGTTTCGCTCTGATAGGATGTGACATCGGGATTAGCTAGACTTATTGTTAAATTATTATTATTTTTCTTTTGTAATTTTTATGTTATTTATGTTGAAAGTGTGTATTTTTGTCATATTATAATTTTACTAAAAGATTATAAGTTAATTCCTAACTAGGAGGCTCTGCCACCTTTACTGGGATTAATCTATAATCTTTATTTTATTATTTCTTGACAATTTGATACTTACAGTTGAAAATTATGAATGTGCATCTTTTACCCAATGATACTTGAGATAATTATTTTATATTAGACTAAGAAAGAATTTATATATAGATGGTTTATATCTATTGTAATTATGTTGGGGTAGAGGGTGTCACATTTAGTGGTATCAGAGCAAGTCGATTTTATCAACCGTGTGTGTTATGTGCTTATCATGACTCTGTTGTGTACTCTGACTATGTCTTGTTTGTTGTGTACTATGATGATGATGTTCGTCCTGTGTTGATATTGTTGAGTTTGAGATTGTTAAGTTAGTTTGTAATCAGAGGAATGATAATCATGATAGTGTTAGCCAACTCGAATTATTAGAACCTTGGATGGGAGGTGATATATTGAGTGTACTAAGAGTTTATGATTGGTGAAGTTTCTGACATCTATAGTTATAGCAGGTTGAATCTAAAGGTGGTTGTCTCTTTGGTGAGAGATCGAAATGATGTTAATTCCCTTAAGTGTTATTATTGGTATGTTAATTATTTATGGTTTAGGCAGCATGTGAGTTGTTTTGATTGAGAAAAGTAAGGAGAGACTTGAATGAGAAATTAAGTAGTGAATTTGGAAAAAGTTGAGGTATTTTGTGGCATTAGATATATTGATACATTATTGCTATTTGGTGTCGAAAATATTTTCATTATAGTTTGTTATGATAGTATGAGTATTATATCGACAAAATTTATATTTTGAGGTCTTTATGAAGAATATGGCTTTAGATATTATCTTTTCAATTAGGATAAGATGAAACAAAAATCTAGAACTTCAAGTTATGACTGCCTTGGTGATTAGAAATTTAGTAAGCACTGAATTTATTAGTGGTGATATTTGAATCTTTAGCTAAAGAGATGATCTCTTGGAAATCTTATGTCTTCATAAAGAGTTGTAGCTTATTCACTTAACTTTCGTTTGAGATAGGTTTGAAATCACTTGGATGAATACAACTCGGTTTGTCAGGTAGATATATGCTATCATGATATTTTGAGTTGTTAGGCATAAAAATAGATTTAAACTAGATTGTCTAAGTATGAATTTGGATTGTATGAGGTGAGTATTTTAGACCATGAAATTTCTTGCGGAGGAAGATCTACTTAAGTTGTGCTTAAGTGAGAGATACTTGAGTCAATTAGTAAAATCAGGAGTCTTGTTTGATAGTTTATATGAAAATTCAGTGAGTAATTTTTTTTTAACAGCTGTTCATGGTTTAAACTGCTCTCACTATAAAAATTGCTTTTGCCTTCGTTTCTTTGGTTATTAAGATGTTTCAGTTCACTAGGTTGTTTCTTGCCTACCCTTGGAATCAACCGTAAGGATAATCTATATGAGGAATTCTTGAACCTGTGTATATTTTTAACTACCCAAATCATTTCGTTGCTTACTTCTTTGAATTACTTACTATTACCTTTGACTGAATTGACTAGAAAGGAGTTACATTAGTATGGGATAACAATTGAGGAAGTAGTTTTCAAACTCTTAAGGAAAGATTGACTAGTGTTAATATTACTAGATTTTAGTAAGATTATTGTAATATATAAATATGTCTCTGAAAATAGGTTTAGGAAGAATATTGTGGCAAGAAGAAAAGATAGTAGCTTATGTTTCTAAGAAATTGAAAATTCATGAGAGAAATTACCTTACCCATAACCTTGTTAGCGACTTTGTCATTTATATTAAGATTTGGAGACACTAACTATATGATTCTATGGTTGAGGTATTTAGTGATCATAAGAACCTTAAATATATTTTGACCAAAGGGGTTGAATACGAGATAAAAGAAATAGTTGAAATTTCTTAAGGAGTAAAATTTTGATCTTATTAATTTGGTTAAAGCCATTGTGGTGATTGATGTTTTGAGGAAATCTTTATCTTTCATTATGATTAGAGAGATGAATCTTTTTGGCTTAAATTAGAAATTTAAGTTTGGATTATAAGGTTACTTCTAGTATTGTGAGATTAAGTATGAATAGCGAATGGATTGTTGAAGAAAATTATAGGAGCATAATTAGTTGATTTATTTTGGTAACAAGTTATAAGGCTATAGGTTAAGGTGATGGATATGATTATGACTTGGGTGAAGATGAAATGGTGAAACTTGAGAACTGATATGGATACCGAGTGTACATTATGCTTAGGTACCTGATCTTTAGAATTGATCATAGAAGAGTTTGAATTGGTTGTAGATAGAGTAGTAAAATTAGTGATCTGATATGTGTATCTAATGCTTAGGTGTTGATGTTGTGGCAAATATCTGGATTACAATGATAACCAAATTATTATTTTGATGATTTAAGGATTGAATTTGATTGCAGAATTTAGAAACTTATGCTTGATGTGTAAGATTACCATAGTAGCATTGAATTATTTATGTTGGAAGTAACTAATAGATGAGATTAGAGGAACTAGGAGTTAGATCCTTTATTAGTGACCCAAATAAGCAAGAGATTAGAAAGGACACAGTTGGATGTTTAGTTATAAAACTTGAAAGGACATAAGAGTACTCTTAACATTTATTTAGGAGTTACTAAAATGTATCAGAGTGGCGCAAGGGAAGCGTGATGGTCTAATATGGAAAGCGAAGTAAAGAACTTGAATCAAGGTATGGAGAGTGAGTTTAAATTTGGAGTGGATGGAGTTTTGAGATTTAAGGATAAGTTGTGCATTCCTAGTGTGCTAGAATTTAATAAAGCAATCCTAGAAGAAGGTCATAAGAGTATCTTTAGTATCCATTCAGAAACTACTAAGATGTACCAAAATCTTAAGAAGATATTTTGTGACCTAAGATGAAGAGAGGAGTAAAGCAATTGTATATTTATGGTTAGCATACTAGAAGTTTTTAAGAATCTTGTAGCATTTAGATGCTCCATTTTGGAAGTAAGATGGTGAATAGATAGACCCTAGTGGAAGATTTGTCTAAGACGCTTAAGAAATTGATTTTGTTTGTGTTTAAGTGGATAAATTCGTCAATGTAATACCTTATTTTTTTATTATTATTATTATTTATTATTAAAATGGCATTTTCGTGAATTTTATAAAGGTATAGGGGTATTATTGTAATTATTGATGGCATTTTCGCAATTTTCAAAAAGTTTGAAGGGTGTTTTGGTAACTTGGAACGGGCCGTTCCAAAAGCAAAACGGGCCGTTCCAAACTTTAAAATTTAACTAAAAATCTTGAGTGAGAACGGGCTCAGAACGGCCGTTCCGACAAGGAGAACGGGCCGTTCTGATTGTGAAACGGGCCGTTCTAAAGGGAGAACAGGCCGTTTCAAAAGGAGTACGGGCCGTTCTGCTGGAAATTGGGAACGGGCCGTTCCGGATTTGGAACGGGCCGTTCCAGTTCAAAAATTTGCGTAGCTTTTTCGAGCCCAGAACGGGCGTTCCGATTTTTGGAACGGCCGTACCGGGTAGGTGAGCCAGAATTGCTATAAATAGGGGCTTGGGGAGTTACGAAAATTCATACCTTGGGAAGAGAAAATCCTTAGAGAAAGAGGGAGGAAAGGAAAGGAGGAGAAAGAGGAAGAGGAATCCGGTAGAGGTGATTCTGTCAGAATAAAGAAAAGAGGAGAAAGAGGAGGAGGTTCTGCTCAAATTTCGGTTCCTATCTAAGGAAGAGAGAGGAGGAGGTTCTGCCCGAGTTTTGGTTCAGGATTATCCAAGTAAGGGAAGTTAGTTTTTGAAATTATTAATTGTTTGATGATTAATAATAAATGAATATTTTTGAACTGTGTCAAATTTTGTTGAGTCGAGCTGAATTATATGTTGATTTTTAACAGTATTGTACTATAAGGATGTTGAACTGAGTTATGAGTAGTAAGTTGTGTTGAATACTACTTAGCTGTGTTGTATGCTGATTTGCTGTACTATATAATGCTGAGCTGTATGCTGATTATACCCACTTGAGGTGGTGTTGTTGCTGCTGTTATAGCCGCTATGTCGGTGCTGTTAGCCACTATTGTGGTGCTGTTATAGCCGCTATGTCGGTGCTGTTAGCCACTATTGTAGTGCTGTTGTTGCCGCTAAGTCGGTGTTGTTATAGCCACTAGAGTGGTGCTGTTGTTGCCGCTAAGTCGGTGTTGTTATAGCCACTAGAGTGGTGCTGTTGTTGCCGCTAAGTCGGTGTTGTTATAGCCACTAGAGTGGTGCTGTTGTTGCCGCTAAGTCGGTGTTGTTATAGCCACTAGAGTGGTGCTGTTGTTGCCGCTAAGTCGGTGTTGTTATAGCCACTAGAGTGGTGTTGTTGTTGCCGCTAAGTCGGTGTTGTTATAGCCACTAGAGTGGTGCTGTTGCTGCTACTAAGCAGTGTTGATATAACCGCATTACGATGCTGATGTTGTTGAGCAATATAAGCTGTGCAGATGTGTTGATAATTATAACGATGAATTTATTTACATTGCTAATCCTTTACTAGTATGTTTTGATTTTTAAAGAATACTAGCTTACCCTTGCATGTTTTCCATGTGGTTGGAACTGCGATGATCATACTATGTATGGGAGCAGAGCAGAAATAGGTGGGCGTTTTGGGATGAGTCTCCGGCGGACTTTGGAGCTAATTTGCTTGTGTGGATATTTTGCTTGTAGCTACTTGGGATAGTAGCATTTGGTTGTAATTTTCCTTGGTACACTTTAACTCTAGTCAGACTGGAATCTTGTATATTTATATATTCTAGATCCTGTATTTATATACTTGTTCTATCTGTCTGGTGTTTTAGTGTGCTATACCGTGTGTAGTGACCAGCCGGGTCGTTACAGTCAAGATCTTTTCCTAAGCAAATCCTTTGAGGAAATTGATAAAAGTTGTACATCAACAAGGTAGTGATGTTGCATAAGAATTAGAAGTAAGAATGCAAAGAGTTTACCATTGCAAAAATTTCGGGGACGAAATTTCTAAAAGGAGGGGAGAATTGTAACATCCCAAATTTTATTTAATGAAAAGAAATATTTTTTTATGTATTTATTATGTGAATAAGTATTTTATTTATGTATTTTACTATTTACATATACGTATTTTACTATTTACGAATACGTATTTATGAATAGTATTTTACTATTCATATGAATAGTAATTTTGAAAAAAACGTAAGCACTTACGTCAAAACTCAAATTATTTGGATGAATAGTATTTTACTATTCATGAATAGTACTTATATAATTATTTTAATGAATAGTGCATAGTGCATAGTGCATAGTAACTTCAAAATTTTTATAAATAGGGACCTAAGGATTTTGAAAATTCATAACTAGAGAGAAGAAAAGTTTAGAGAGAAGGAATTCTAGAGAGATAGAAAGAGAAAATAAGAGAGAAGGTTCTGCCTAGGTTGTGAAAAGAGGAGGAGAATAGAGAAGGTTCTGCTCTAGTTCCGGTTCCGGTTTAAGGAGAAAGAGAGGAGATTCTGCCCAAATTCCTATTTATCCAGGTAAGGGGGGAGTGGGAAACCTTGCTTGGGGGTGTAGAAATAATTGTTAAATAGTCTGTTTGTTGGATTGGCTCCCGATCCCTTGCCTGTTGTTTATTTCTTTGAATATGTATTATTGATGTGTTTTGTTTTATATCTTATTTATTTACATATTAGAATCTGTTATTTGAATGGAAGGCTAAGCCTCCTAAGTATTTATAAATTTGTAATCTATTATTTAAATGGAAGGCTGAGCCTCCTTATTATCTTATATTACCTTTTAAGCTTCCTACTTTACTTAAAAGATCTTAATATATTATTATTGAAAAATATGATACCTAAGCAACCTCTGGACTGTTGGATTGTTGGACTGTTGGACTATTGGACTGTTTGGACTGTTAGACTGTTTGGACTGTTGGACTATTGGACTATTAAATTGGATTATTGAAATAATTCTTAATTATGAAATATGAATATGATATGTGTAACATGCTAAAGGTTGAGTCTGTGAATGTATGACATGCATCATATGCACATATTACTCCAGGTGTGCCGCTGAGGCCGCATACCCACGACTAACAAGGTGTACCTTTGGGTCACCCACGATATGCTAACGAGGTGTATGAACACCAATGATAGGTGTACCTTAGGGTCACCGACAATTGTATAGGTGTGCCTTCGGGTCACCAGTGATGAATTCTGCAACTTCCGTATGGCGCCACATGCATACATTAGTGAGTCAAGTCAAGAAAATCATTATACATAAGCATATATGTGAGATTGATTATATATGTGAATTTTATTGCGTGTGTGTGTGCTATTTAACTTTTATTTCTATATCTGCAACTGAGTGAGAAGTTTCTCACTCCCTTGTCATTTTTGTGTATATTTAAATTATGATGCAGATAATTAGCATGAGGCTGAGGATGTTGGTGGTGAAGCTTAGGCTTCTGTTTGGGTTTCGCTCTGATAGGATGTGACATCGGGATTAGCTAGACTTATTGTTAAATTATTATTATTTTTCTTTTGTAATTTTTATGTTATTTGTGACACCCTTACTACCCCAATACATATATCGAAATATAATAAAAAAAAATTAAGGAAAATAAACTTTTTAAGTTGGTAAAAGGGTTCACATAATACTTCATAACTGTTCTGAGTGAAAAATAAAACTTGAAAGATAAAATTCAAGAGTTTACACATTTTTCAAAGAAAATAACATTTATTACAATACCAAATATTCTATCCTAGAGATCCTCTTGCCCCGATGTCACACTATCAGAGCATTTCCCAAATTAACGGATGACATTCTATATACCACTTGCAGTTGGATCCTCTCCACCTAAAATATCAACAATTTATACGGTGAGAAAAGAAAAATTATCTATATGCAAAATACATTCAATCATATCACAGTATAATTTCATCATAACTCATTATATAGTGTATATATATATATATATATATATATATATATATATATATATATATATATCAATTACTCATCATATTCACATACAACATTCATGCCAATCCAACAATTAACACTATGCTAAGGCCTCGCCACATCTGACACAAGTGATACAGGTTAATTGCCTCACTCAACCCACACGAGACCAGGGGTCACGCCCTCCCTGTAGCATCACTTACCCAGGGGCCGTGCCGTCCCTCGCCATTTTGGTGTGAGGAAACACAATCACATTACAATCAATACAATCTCTTGCAATTAACCCTATGCCAGGGCTGCCATAAGCGACATAAGTGGTGGTGTTAACTGTCTTTCTCATCCCACACCATGCTAGGGTCATGCCTTCCCTGTAGCACCACTTATACAGGGCCGTGCCATCCTAGTCATTGATGTGAGACATCACAATCACATCCATATCACAACCATACAACATCTCAACTCATAATTCAATTTCTATCACTTACGCAATTTCATATGCATAACAAATAAGACAACAAAATAGAGTTTACATACTCCTCAATCATTCTTAATAATTCCAACAAAATAAAGCAAGTTCATTAATATATAAATATGATACATGTCATATATTTATTGATTCAACACTCGACTTATTACATACTTAATACATCATATTATATTCCCTTAATTATAATTTATCTAAATTGTCCGTTAATGCAGTTCATTAATCCAATAATCCAAAAGTTCAATATTCCAAGGGTCAATAATTCAATGTTTAATAGTTCAATGGTCCAACCGTTCATGAGTCGCTTAGTTATAATATATATACAGATGATAATAGAGAAAATATAAATTAACTCCAGTAAAGGTGGCAGTGCCTCCTAGTTAGGAATCCATTTATATTTTCCAAATCATGTAATAAAAATATAACAAAGATGTACATTTTAGTCTTTTATCAAAAACGTTTAAATTATAAATTAATAGGAGGCTCGGCCTTCCATTCAGATAAATTAAACGTGATTTTAAGAAATTATTCCTCTACCCAATTCCCTCATGTACTCTACATATAAATAATCCCCTTTTCCCCCGTACCTGGATAAATAGTAACTTGGGCAGAACCTTCTCCTCTTTTTCTTAAATCGGAACCGGAACTAGGGCAGAATCTCCTCTCTTTCTTTCTCCCTTTCTATCTCTCTAGAATTTCCTTCTCTCTAGAATTATGAATTTTCAAAACCCTAGGCCCCTATTTATAGAAATTTTGAAATTACTATGCACTATGCACTATTCATTAAAATAATATTATTTCATTATTATAATATTAAAGTTACTATGCACTATTCATTAAAATATTAGAATTAATTAAATTTTTAGAATTCTGAATTCCGCAGCCCCTCGTAGCCGCCCCTCATGCGCAGCCATTCACTATGCATGCATAGTAGAATACTATTCATACATATGTATACATGAATAGTAAAATACATATACGTAAATAGTAAAATACGTATATGTAAATAGTAAAATACGTATAAAAATATGGTAACTCTTCTATTAATTCCAATACATAAAAAAATAAAATTTTGGAATGTTACACTACTTCCCTCCTTTTAGAAATTTCGTCCCCGAAATTACCTGATGCAAATAAAAATGGATATGAAGCTTTCATCTTCTCCTCTAATTCCCAAGTAGCACCTTCTGGTATAGCTCCTCCCCAAATAACTTTTACCAAAGGAATTTCTTTACCCCTAAGTTGCTTTACCATTCGATCCTCGACTCTCACCGGGGTAGCTTCCATCGTCAAGTTCTCCTTAACCTCAATATGATCCGACTCAATCACATGCGAAGGATCATGTATGTATTTTCGAAGTTGAGAAATGTGAAAAACATCATGAAGATTTGACAGATTAGGAGGCAAAGCAATTTTGTAGGCAACATTGCCGACTCTTTTAAGAATTTGAAAAGGACCAATAAATCGAGGAGTAAGTTTTCTGGATTTTAATGCCCTACCAACCCCAGTCCACGGAGTGACTTTCAAGAATACATGATCACTTTCTTGAAATTCTAAATCTTTTCTTCTCCTGTCAGCATAACTTTTCTGTCTACTCTGAGCTATCCTCATCCTATCCTGTATCAATTTAACTTTTTCAGTGGTTTGCTGCACAATTTCAGGTCCTAAGATGACATTGTCTCCAGGCTCACTCCAACACAAAGGAGTTCTACACTTCCTACCATACAAGGCTTCATAGGGTGCCATACCTATGCTAGAGTGGTAACTATTATTATAGGTAAACTCTATCAAAGGTAAAAGACTATCCCAACTACCCCCTTGATCCAACACACAAGCTCTAAGCAAGTCCTCCAAAGACTGAATAGTCCTCTCAGTTTGACCATCAGTTTGAGGGTGGTAAGCTGAACTAAGTCTCAGTTGGGTTCCCAAAGCTTGTTGTAGGCTCTCCCAAAATCTAGAGGTGAATCTAGGGTCTCTGTCTGAAATTATGCTAGATGGTATCCCATGTAATCTCACGATTTCATCAATATACAGTCTAGCCAATCTCTCCAGAGAAAACCTAATGTTAATAGGTAGGAAATGTGCACTCTTGGTCAACCTATCAACTATAACCCAAATGGAATCATGCCCTTTCCTAGTTTTAGGCAAAGCAACTATGAAGTCCATAGAGATGCTATCCCACTTCCACTCGGGTATACTCAAAGGCTGAAGTAATCCTGAAGGTTTTTGATGCTCTATCTTAGCCTTCTGACATACTAAACAGGCACTCACAAATTCAGCTATATCTTTCTTCATCCTAGGCCACCAGAATATCTTCCTGAGATCTTGATACATCTTCGTTGCTCCTGGATGAAAACTAAGCTTGCTCTTATGACCTTCCTCTAGTATCAATCGTTTAAGTGTAGGGTCACTAGGCACACATACTCGGTCTTTAAATCTTACCACTCCATCTGCACCCAAGGTAAATTCTCCTCCAATCCCTTGTCCTATAGCCTTACGTCTAGCCTCTAGAAATGAATCCACTAACTGAGCTTCTCCAATTTCCCTCAACAACTCACTAGTCACCCGAGTCATACCTAATCTCACACTATTATGAGTCACTTCACAAGTCAAACTTAAGTCTCTAAATTGGGTCAAAAGATCCATCTCCCTAATCATAAGAGAAGACAAATGCAAAGATTTCCTGCTCAAAGCATCAGCTACCACATTAGCTTTTCCTGGATGATAATTAAGATCAAAATCATAGTCCTTAAGAAATTCCAACCATCTCCTTTGCCTCATATTTAAATCTTTTTGGTCAAATAAATACTTAAGACTCTTATGATCACTAAACACCTCAAATTTTGAACCATACAAATAATGTCTCCAAATCTTAAGTGTGAACACTACTGCTGCTAATTCAAGATCATGGGTGGGGTAATTCCTCTCATGTACCTTCAATTGTCTGGATGCATAAGATACAACCTTTCCTTCTTGCATTAACACTCCACCCAAACCCATCTTAGAAGCGTCACAGTAAACCACAAAAGTCTTACTAAGATCAGGCAATACTAAAACAGGTGCACTGGTCAATTTTTCCTTAAGGGTTCGAAAACTATCTTCACATTTACTATCCCAAACAAACACAACCCCTTTCCTAGTCAAATTTGTCAAAGGTAATGCTAGCTTAGAGAATCCCTCTATGAATCTCCTATAGTATCCAGCTAAACCAAGGAAACTCCTAATCTCACTAACTGACTTAGGTGCCTCCCAATTCAGCACAGCCTCAACTTTAGATGGATCTACCGCTATACCCCTACTCGAAATTACATGTCCTAAGAAACTCACTTCCTCCAGCCAAAAGTCACACTTGGGCAATTTAGCATAAAGTTGATTCTCCCTGAGAGTTTGTAGTACTACCCTTAAGTGTTCCTCATGTTCCTCTTTAGTCTTGGAATAAACTAGTATGTCATCTATAAAGACAACTACAAATTTATCCAAGTACGGATGAAGAATCCGATTCATGTAGTCCATAAAAATTGCAGGAGCATTTGTCACACCAAAAGGCATTACTAGATACTCATAGTGTCCATAGCGAGTTCTAAAGGCTGTCTTAGGTACATCATCTTTCTTAACTCTAATCTGGTGGTACCCTGATCTAAGATCAATTTTGCTAAACACACAAGCACCTACCAACTGATCCATAAGATCATCTATCCTAGGCAATGGATATTTGTTCTTAATGGTCACCTTGTTCAACTGACGATAATCCACACACAATCTCATGCTACCATCTTTCTTTTTGACTAAGAGTACGGGTGCTCCCCAAGGTGATACACTAGGTCTCACAAACCCCTTCTCCAACAAGTCTTCTATTTGCTTTTTCAGTTCCACTAACTCTATGGGTGACATCCTATAAGGTGCAATAGAAATAGGTCCTGCTCCTGGAACTAAATCTATTGAAAATTCTACTTCTCTTCTAGGTGGTAAGCTAGACACTTCAGAAAAAACATCCGAAAAGTCACACACAACAGGCAGTTCATTTACCGGAATATTTTTCTCAGAATTTAAAGAAGCTAACAACATGTACACTTGGGCATCCTCTTCCATAGATACCTTAACTTGGTTGGCAGTCAAATAATCCTTACTCACTTTTTCAACAGATTCACCAAAAATAATAGATTTACAAGCACAATTCAAAAGGACATGATTGAAAGATAACCAGTCCATACCCAGAATTACATCTAGTTGTCTTAGAGGTAAACAAATTAAGTCAACCACGAAATCTCTACCTTCAATAGTTAGAGGACACTTTGGACAGACATCAGAAGTAATTACAGAACCATTAGTGGGTGTTTCGACAATTAACTCAAAAGACAAGGAAGAGACAGGTAATTTTAACTTAGACACACATGCATGTGATATGAAAGAGTGAGTCGCACCAGAATCATATAAAACGGTTAAAGGAGTTCCGTTAATGAAACACATACCCTGAATTAAGTCTTCGGATTGAGTAGCTTCAGCACCACTCAAAGTGAATACTCTTCCTGTGGTTCGAGGTTTGCTAGCGTTTCCTCCAGTCTCTATTGTTTCTTTCCTATTCTGGGGACATTCACTAGCCTTGTATCCTTCTGCTTTGCATTTGAAACATGTCATTACCTTTTGCATCCGACACTCAGCTGCTCTATGACCTGGCTTTCCACATTTGAAACAGTTGTTGTGTGGAACAAAACTCACACTTCCTCTTCCAGACGTTTGGCTAACCATTGGAACTTGGCTTCTTTGTTGGATAGAACCCTGATTATTCACCTTAGAACTTGAGTCCCCTGTAAACTTGGTATAAGGTTTACCCTTGGATGAACCAAACTTATTATTTCTCATTGGTCCTCCACTTTTATAATGAGTTACCCTAGCTCGGTTGTCCTCATCATAAACTCTGCACTTGTTCACCAATTCATGGTAGTGTGTGATCCCTTGATAATTGAATACTTGTTTGATTTCAGGGCACAGACCGCTCACAAACTTCACACATTTGTCCTCCTCATTGTCTACGCCATCATACATAGGACAAAATCTAACCAAGTCTTCAAATTTAGTCACATATTCAGCCACTGAATTCTCTCCTTGTTTTAATTCAAGGAATTCTACTTGTTTCTTATGTCTCACGTCTCGGGGAAAATATTTCTCCAAGAACAGTCGTTTGAAATTTTCCCAGTTTACTTGAGTTCCCGCAGCCATCATTCTTTGTAAAGCACCTTGCCACCAAATACCAGCCTCCCCAGAAAGCATAAAGACAGCTAAAGTCACTTTCTGTATCATAGGACATCCCATAGCTTGGAATATCTTTTCGACTTCAAATATCCAGTCAGCAGCTCCGTCAGGATTATAGCCTCCACGGAAACTTGGTGGATTATTTCGCTGAAATCTCTCTAGCCAATCAATGTCTGGTCGTTGGTTCAAATTACCAAGAGCCTGAGCCATTGCTTGCAAAGCATCAGCTATTGCACGATCGTTTCTACCTCCTGCCATTGTTTTCTGTGTTTCCCCAAAAAGTTAACAATCATACTCTAAAACAACAAACTCAATCAATCGTCATATTATCAATAAGTTCAACAATTAATTTTGCCACATCATCCATCTACCAAACAAGCACAATAGACTCATAACTCACGGCCGATTGAATCGACCTGCTCTGATACCACTAAATGTGACACCCTTACTACCCCAATACATATATCGAAATATAATAAAAAAAATTAAGGAAAATAAACTTTTTAAGTTGGTAAAAGGGTTCACATAATACTTCATAATTGTTCTGACTGAAAAATAAAACTTGAAAGATAAAATTCAAGAGTTTACACATTTTTCAAAGAAAATAACATTTATTACAATACCAAATATTCTATCCTAGAGATCCTCTTGCCCCGATGTCACACTATCAGAGCATTTCCCAAATTAACGGATGGCATTCTATATACCACTTGCAGTTGGATCCTCTCCACCTAAAATATCAACAATTTATACGGTGAGAAAAGAAAAATTATCTATATGCAAAATACATTCAATCATATCACAGTATAATTTCATCATAACTCATTATATAGTGTATATATATATATATATCAATTACTCATCATATTCACATACAACATTCATGCCAATCCAACAATTAACACTATGCCAAGGCCTCGCCACATCTGACACAAGTGATACAGGTTAATTGCCTCACTCAACCCACACGAGACCAGGGGTCACGCCCTCCCTGTAGCATCACTTACCCAGGGGCCGTGCCGTCCCTCGCCATTTTGGTGTGAGGAAACACAATCACATTACAATCAATACAATCTCTTGCAATTAACCCTATGCCAGGGCTGCCATAAGCGACATAAGTGGTGGTGTTAACTGTCTTTCTCATCCCACACCATGCTAGGGTCATGCCTTCCCTGTAGTACCACTTATACAGGGCCGTGTCATCCTAGTCATTGATGTGAGACATCACAATCACATCCATATCACAACCATACAACATCTCAACTCATAATTCAATTTCTATCACTTACGCAATTTCATATGCATAACAAATAAGACAACAAAATAGAGTTTACATACTCCTCAATCATTCTTAATAATTCCAACAAAATAAAGCAAGTTCATTAATATATAAATATGATACATGTCATATATTTATTGATTCAACACTCGACTTATTACATACTTAATACATCATATTATATTCCCTTAATTATAATTTATCTAAATTGTCCGTTAATGCAGTTCATTAATCCAATAATCCAAAAGTTCAATATTCCAAGGGTCAATAATTCAATGTTTAATAGTTCAATGGTCCAACCGTTCATGAGTCGCTTAGTTATAATATATATACAGATGATAATAGAGAAAATATAAATTAACTCCAGTAAAGGTGGCAGTGCCTCCTAGTTAGGAATCCATTTATATTTTCCAAATCATGTAATAAAAATATAACAAAGATGTACATTTTAGTCTTTTATCAAAAACGTTTAAATTATAAATTAATAGGAGGCTCGGCCTTCCATTCAGATAAATTAAACGTGATTTTAAGAAATTATTCCTCTACCCAATTCCCTCATGTACTCTACATATAAATAATCCCCTTTTCCCCCGTACCTAGATAAATAGTAACTTGGGCAGAACCTCCTCCTCTTTTTCTTAAATCGGAACCGGAACTAGGGCAGAATCTCCTCTCTTTCTTTCTCCCTTTCTATCTCTCTAGAATTTCCTTCTCTCTAGAATTATGAATTTTCAAAACCCTAGGCCCCTATTTATAGAAATTTTGAAATTACTATGCACTATGCACTATTCATTAAAATAATATTATTTCATTATTATAATATTAAAGTTACTATGCACTATTCATTAAGATATTAGAATTAATTAAATTTTTAGAATTCTGAATTCCGCAGCCCCTCGTAGCCGCCCCTCATGCGCAGCCATTCACTATGCATGCATAGTAGAATACTATTCATACATACGTATACATGAATAGTAAAATACATATACGTAAATAGTAAAATACGTATATGTAAATAGTAAAATACGTATAAAAATATGGTAACTCTTCTATTAATTCCAATACATAAAAAAATAAAATTTTGGAATGTTACATTATTTATGTTGAAAGTGTGTATTTTTGTCATATTATAATTTTACTAAAAGATTATAAGTTAATTCCTAACTAGGAGGCTCTGCCACCTTTACTGGGATTAATCTATAATCTTTATTTTATTATTTCTTGACAATTTGATACTTACAGTTGAAAATTATGAATGTGCATCTTTTACCCAATGATACTTGAGATAATTATTGTGAAGTCCCACATCGGCTAGTAAGGTGAACGAAGCATGCCATATATATGGGTGTGGATACCTTACTCTTGAGGACGCGTTTTGGGGTGGTGTTGGCCATTCCCGAGAACAAAGCCGTGAGGCCGTGGGCCAAAGCGGACAATATCCTCATGCGGGTTGCTTGGGCTGTTACATTTGGTATCAGAGCCGGGACCCGGGCAGGTGTGCCAGCGAGGGCGCTGGGTGTAACGCCTAATTCTAATACCCAAATTATACAATATAAAATTATAAAATTTTATAATATTTTATAATTTTATATTGTATAATTTGGGTATTAGAATTAGGCGTTACATTTAATGGTATCAGAGCCGGGACCCGGGCAGGTGTGCCAGCGAGGGCGCTGGGCTCCCCGAGGGGGGGTGGATTGTGAGGTCCCACATCGGCTAGTAAGGTGAACGAAGCATGCCATATATATGGGTGTGGATACCTTACTCTTGAGGACGCGTCTAGGGGTGCCGTGGGGCATTGCCTAGGACAAAACCCTGAGGCCTTAGGGCAAAGGGGACAATATCTGGCCATGTGGGGTCGCTGCGCTACTCTGATGGGGTTGGCAGGACTTGCCTTGGAGGACGCGTTTTGGGGTGGTGTTGGCCATTCCCGAGAACAAAGCTGTGAGGCCGTGGGCCAAAGCGGACAATATCCTCATGCGGGTTGCTTGGGCTGTTACACTGGGCTCCCCGAGGGGGGGTGGATTGTGAAGTCCCACATCGGCTAGTAAGGTGAACGAAGCATGCCATATATATGGGTGTGGATACCTTACTCTTGAGGACGCGTTTTGGGGTGGTGTTGGCCATTCCCGAGAACAAAGCCGTGAGGCCGTGGGCCAAAGCGGACAATATCCTCATGCGGGTTGCTTGGGCTGTTACATTTGGTATCAGAGCCGGGACCCGGGCAGGTGTGCCAGCGAGGGCGCTGGGCTCCCCGAGGGGGGGTGGATTGTGAAGTCCCACATCGGCTAGTAAGGTGAACGAAGCATGCCATATATATGGGTGTGGATACCTTACTCTTGAGGACGCGTTTTGGGGTGGTGTTGGCCATTCCCGAGAACAAAGCCGTGAGGCCGTGGGCCAAAGCGGACAATATCCTCATGCGGGTTGCTTGGGCTGTTACAATTATTTCATATTAGACTAAGAAAGAATTTATATATAGATGGTTTATATCTATTGTAATTATGTTGGGGTAGAGGGTGTCACATAAGTCTCTAGAAAAAACTAAAAGAGTGTAGAGACTTAAATATTATAGAAAATTCTAGATATTTCCACTATCATCTAGAGATGAGCACCATGCCTATAAATAAGCAAATTGGAACTTCATTGTAACATCAATAACATCAACAACAATTACCACAACTACTACTCTCTCAATACAAATAAGTTTCTATTATTCCTCCAACTATTCTCTTGACAACTATCATATATTAACAGTGGTACCAGAGCTACGTTCGGTCATCTACTGGGCGTAGAAAAATCACCCAACTACTTCCAAAATTCCCTTCTATACTTATAAACATTTTTCTTTGATCTATGGCCTCCAATACCGTTAATTTTTCATCTGTCCCTTTACTAGCTTTTACTGGTGAAAATTTTGATCTTTGGAAGCTTAAACTAAAGACATACTTTATCTCACAAAAACTGTGGGATATCGTTCAATCTGGTTATACAAAACCAGATAATACTATCACTCTGTCTAAGGAGGAGCAGAAGAAGTTAGAAGATTGTGAACAAAAGGATGCACAAGCACTATTTGTTCTTCAACAAGCTGTGGGAGAAACTATCGCTAGAAGGATTATGGACGCCGATACTGCAAAAAAGGCATGGGATATTTTGGAAGAAGAATTTGAAGGCAATGAACAGGTACGCTTCATCAAGCTACACTATCTAAGAAGAGAATTTGAGACCATTAAAATGAAGGAATGCGAGACCATTGAAGAATACTATGGAAGAATAAAAGAAATAGTTAATAAAATGAAATTATATGGAAAAAAAAATTAAAGAGAAGAGAGTGGTAGAAAAAATTCTTATCACTCTCACAGAAAAATATGATTCCATTGTAGCTTCCATAGAAACTTCCTCGGATCCATCTTCTCTATCGGTGAACACTACAAAAAAAAGTCATTTTAGCCACCGAAAATAGCGACCAAATATTTTTGGTCGCTAATAGCGACTTAATTAGTGACCGAATTTGAGTCGGTAGCAAATTTTATTTAGCGACCGATCTAGCGACCGAAAATTGTAGTGGCTAACAATCGGTCGCTAAGTCGGTCGCTAACTTAACAAATGTTTGTTAAATTAGCGACGGAACGGTTTCAGTCGCTAACAAAACTAAAATAATATTATTTATGATAATCTTAGCGACCAAATAGAGAATCGGTCGCTAAAAGAATAAAATAATATTATTTTATATCAATTTTAGCGACCACCTAAATTCGGTGGCTAAAAAATAAAAAAAAAATTATTATTTATAATATGATTAGCGACCGAAATATAATCGGTCGCTAAATAAGTAAAAAATAATTTTATTTATAATAATGTTAGCGACCACACTAAATTCGGTGGCTAAAAAATAAAAAAAAATTATTTAAAATACAGTTAGTGACCAACTCCCATTCGGTCGCTAAAAAATATATATTTATTATTTAGAGTAACTTTAGCGACCGAATCGTAATCAGTGGCTAAGAAATGTTAATATTTTTGAGATAATTTTAGCGACCGAATGCATATCGGTCGCAAATAAAATAAAAAATTATTATTTATAATAATGTTAGCGACGAAAATAGGATCGCTCGCTAAAAGAAAAGAATATTATTTTTTTACAATAATTTTAGCGACCACAGGTAAATCGGTCGCTAAGTGAATTAAAAAAATATAATATATATAGTAATTTTAGCGACCGAATTAGAATGGGTCGCTAAAAAGAATAAAAATATTATTATTTATAATAATTTATAAAAAATGTTTTCATTTTAATTTCTTGTAAAATAATTATAATATTTATATTTTCATCATTAAAAAATTACCATTATATGATTTAATTTTTTAAATTTAATCAGTTATTATAATACTCTTAGCCACCATATTGACACTACAACAAAATTTAGTATTACTGATAATTATTTAATTTTTTGATTTAATACTGGATTTCTTTTGATTATATTATTTTAATATATTTTATTTGAAATAGCAGTTAAAATATTTTATTATCTTTTTATTTTAATTTATTGTAAAATAATTGGAATATTTAATTTAGTATCAATAAAAAAATAACTATTATAAGATTTAATTTATTTAATTTAAATATTTATTATAATATTTTTAGTCACTGTATTGATAAAAAAATATTTGTAATTAAAATATATTTTAAAATTTTAATTAATTCATTATCATTCACTCACTTTATTAAAAGTTGATAAAATATAATTAATTTTCAATTAATTTAATATATAAAAAATTTAAAATACATATATAAAATTTGCAACAATTTCTTAAATACAAATATATAATTAATTTTAATATATACTAAATTTAATATTAGAAAATTTATTATGATTTTAGTTATCATTTTTATTATCTTGTAATCAAATATTGGATTTCTTTTGATTATAAAAATAGTAAATAAAATCTAAAATCTGTATTAGTTTCTTTGATAAATTTTTTTAATTAATTTTAATGTACAATAAATTGAATATCAATATATTTATCTGGATTTGAGTTATAATTATTATAATCATTTGATTTAATATTAGATACCTTTTGATTATTAAACATAATAAATAAAATCTAAAATGTGTAACAATTTCTTTGATACAAATATTTATTATAATTTTAGTTATGACTTTTATAATCTTTTGATTTAATACTAGATTTCTTTTGATTATAATATTTTAATATATTTTATTTGAAATATCAGTTAGAATATTTTATTATATTTTCATTTTAATTTATTGTAAAATAATTAGAATATTTAATTTAGTATCACTAAAAAATAACTATTATTGGATTTAATTTATTTAATTTTATTATTTATTATAATACTTTTAGTCACTATATTGATAAAAAAAATATTTCTAACTAAAATATATTTTTAAATTTTAATTAATTCATTATCATTCGCTCATTTTATTTAAAATTGATAAAATATAATTAATTTTCAATTAATTTAATATAATAAATAATTTAAAATACATATATAAAATTTGCAACAATTTCTTAAATACAAATATTTAATTAATTTTATTATATACTAAATTTAATATTAGAAAATTTATTATGATTTTAGTTATAATTTTTATTATCTTGGTAATTTAATATTGGATTTCTTTTGATTATAAAACATAGTAAATAAAATCTAAAATCTGTATTAGTTTCTTTGATAAAAATATTTAATTAATTTTATTATATAATAAATTTAATATCAAGATATTTATCTGGATTTGAGTTATAATTATTATAATCTTTTATTTAATATTAGATATCTTTTGATTATAAAACATAATAAATAAAATTTAAAATGTGTAGCAATTTCTTTGATACAAATATTTATTATAATTTTAGTTATCACTTTTATAATCTTTTGATTTAATACTAGATTTCTTTTGATTATAATATTTTCATGTATTTTATTTGGAATATCAGTTAGAATATTTTATTATATTTTCATTTTAATTTATTGTAAAATAATTAGAATATTTAATTTAGTATCACTAAAAAAATAACTATTATCAGATTTAATTTATTTAATTTTATTATTTAGTATAATACTTTTAGTCACTGTATTGATAAAAAAAATATTTATAATTAAAATATATTTTAAAATTTTAATTAATTCATTATCATTCACTCATTTTATTAAAAATTGATAAAATATAATTAATTTTCAATTAATTTAATATAATAAAAAATTTAAAATACATATATAAAATTTGCAACAATTTCTTAAATACAAATATTTAATTAATTTTAATATATACTAAATTTAATATTAGAAAATTTATTATGATTTTAGTTATAATTTTTATTATCTTGGTAATTTAATATTGGATTTCTTTTGATTATAAAACATAGTAAATAAAATCTAAAATCTGTATTAGTTTCTTTGATAAAAATATTTAATTAATTTTATTATATAATGAATTTAATATCAAGATATTTATCTGGATTTGAGTTATAATTATTATAATCTTTTATTTAATATTAGATATCTTTTGATTATAGAACATAATAAATAAAATCTAAAATGTGTAGCAATTTCTTTGATACAAATATTTATTATAATTTTAGTTATGACTTTTATAATCTTTTGATTTAATACTAAATTTATTTTGATCATAATATTTTAATATATTTTATTTGAAATATCAGTTCAAATATTTTATTATCTTTTCATTTTAATTTATACTAAAATAATTATAATATTTAATATAGTATCATTATTAAAATAATTATTATAAGATTTAATTTTATTTTTTATTATAATACTTTTAGTCACTGTATTATTAAAAAAATATTTTTAAATAAAATATGTTTTAAAATTTTAATTAATTCGTTATCATTCACTCACTTTATTAAAAAGTGATAAAATATAATTAATTTTCAGTATTATATTTTATTATGATTTTAGTTATAATTTTTATTATCTTTTGATATAATATTAAATTTTTTTATTATGAAACATAATAAATAAAATTTAAAATCTATAGTAATTTCTTTGATAAGAATATTTAATTATTTATTATAATACTTTATAGTTACCGTATGAACCAAAAAGTATTTTTAATTAAAATATATTTTAGAATTTTAGCTAATTCATTATCATGCACTCACTATATTAAAAAGTGATAAAAAAATAAGTAATTTTTAATTAATTTAATAAAATAAAAACTTTAAAATATATATCTAAATCTGTAACAATTTCTTAAATAGAAATATTTAATTAATTAATTTTAATATATAGTAAATTTAATATTAAAAAATTTATAAATATTTTAGTTATAATTTTTATTATCTTTTGATTTAATATTGGATTTCTTTTGATTATGAAAGATAGTAAATAAAATCTAAAATCTGTAAGAGTTTGTTTGATAAAAATGTTTAATTAATTTTAATATATAATAAATTTAATATCAAAATATTTACCTGGATTTGAGTTATAATTTTTATAATCTTTTGATTTAATGTTGGATTTTATTTATTATAAAACATAATAAATAAAATCTAAAATCTATAATAATTTCTTTGATACAAATATGGAGTTTTCTTGTAATCTTCAACTTTCATCAATAATATTGTAAGTAATTTTATGGCAATGCTTGGCTAAGTTTCTTTTGGTAGTTCTTAGAATACCTTAGTTATTTTATTTAACATATGCGAATATGATTTAGAACTCTGAACTCCTTTTGTGAAAACCTGGGATTTGTAAGCCTGAGAAATCGGGTGTGCCCTTGATATCTGTTTGAAAGAACTAAGAAGAATTTTTAAAAGGATTTGTCTGGAGGGTAAGATAAGGCCGTTGTAAGACCCAAGGTGTGGGCTGTTGGTAAGTCCTCTAAGTTCCCAGAAGATCCAGAAAATATTTTAAAGATAATTCTTAAAATTTTTCTTTCAAAATCTAGAATAATCTCAATTTCACGCTTATCTGAGTTCCGGTTGTTCATCATATTCTATATTATGTTAAATATTATAACTTACTGTGTATTTCTAAGGACTATCATATTTCTCTCATCTGCTTTCCGCCATTAGATCTTCTAATGCTAGAAAACCTACCCTAAACAAAGATAGGCATGTCCGCAAGATTAAAAACAACAAAACATACACTAAGCAATTAGAATGTTTTGCTTGTCACCAAACAGGACATTACTCTAGGGATTGCCCTAACAAAGCTAATTTGTTTACCAGAGAAGCGGAATTGATAAAAAATTGTAGGATGAACCTCATACCTATAGATGATACTGTCTCTACTGACTCAGAAATTTATTCTGTAGTTAGTTGGTCCGATTATACTTCTGAAGAAAAAGATATAACCAAAGACTACAAAATTATCAATGATTTTACAAAAAATGAGTATAATCACTTATACCCTGAGATAAGTGAAAAATATAACCATTTTGGTAAAATTATGGATGATCTAATTCATCTAGTGGATTCACAAGTTGTTCCTGGAATTTTTGTCTCTTCTCATACTTATTTTAATCAAAAATTTGTGTGTTTAGAAGAGTCTCCTTTGTGTAAGGATATAACAAACGGGAAGTGTCCTTGTAAAATAAAATTTTTGTTCAGAAAAGCAAAAATTGATTTAGAAAATTTCAAAGGAACTTCTTTTGAAGGTTTGAATATAAACCTAAAAACTTTGTTGGAATTTGGATGTTTAGACTCTGTCTTGATCCACCCAACAGAAAAATTTAATAGCTTCTTTTCCTCCATAAACGAAGCTATTACCACACTTCAAGCTATTTTTATGTGCCATATGGCCTTAAAATAGTAACTTGTCCAAAATGGTTTTAGGTCTCGACTTTATCATAGGTAGAATAAGTGATCAAATATCTCCCAGATATAGGATCAATACAAACCCTTTGATAACTTCTTTAGGATCAAACGGTATACAATTCCTTCCTCCCCAGATCTTTGAATCTAGGAGAAACCAAGGAATAGAATGGCAAACTCATCTGAATTCTGGATCTTCCAGAACTGCTATCACAGCTCCACAAACTGCCATTTTGACAAATAGGAGAAACAGCCTTTCAGTCAGATTTTCTGATTATGAGAGTGTTAGAAACCTTGACACAGAAGAGGAAGTTCCTGAAGAAGAGGAAGAACCTTCTAGAAGATCTTTTATGAACATATGGACTGGAGAAGTTTCATACGTTCATGAGTCTTGGAAGACAAAAGATTCTTCGACACAATCCCAACTTTCCCCTAAATTACTTTTAGCTGTTGAAAAATGGGAAAAACAAAAATCTTCAGAAAAGATTTTACAAAATTTTAAAAATGAGGACACTGATGACGATGATGAGGAAGACGGGTTTTATGGCTGATGCTTACACAGGAAGTAGTAGTTTTCCCCATGATTATCGTAATAATTATGAAATGGAAAATTACGACTTAGGATTTATTCCTAGAGAACAAATAGTTACTCCTTTTAATTATACCTTAGGAGATAACATAAAATCAAAAGGAAAGAGACTTCCTATCGAACCCAGTTTTGATATGTCCTCTCTTCTTTTAAACATAGGAAAAGTTGATCCCCAACTTTTGCCGAATTATATAGAACAATGGTCTGCCGTTGTTATAAGAAATTACAAAGTTCATCATGAGAACCATGTTTCAAGTGGTGAAGAAATGGTTGCGCGAGCTGAAACATATCTTGGAGATATTTCTAAGGCTTGCTGGGAATCCTTCAAAAAACAATTCCCTGAACAAATTAAAACAAATTTGATAGATCCCGGTCCAGTTTTCTGGGTTTTCTAACCTCTTTGTGGTATTGTTGGGGTGTATATATCTGCTTACAGATATCTGTGTCAGCCATTTTAATCTGTTTATTAATGGCTATATTAGTGCAGGTATCCTCCATAATTTTCATTATATGTTGGATACGAACAGCAAGATTGTTCATAACTGGATCAATCTGATCATCATTCCAGTTATCTCTTATTTTCTATCCTAATTTTCCAGGAAGTTTTAGGAACAATTTTTCACCTAGATTCCTATCTGTGAAACCTCCAGCTATGGAAGCATACATAAGATAATCCTGGATAAATTGTTTTATTTTACCAAAATTCTGGCCTCTAAGAGAGAAGTAGAAATACTCCTCGAACACATAGAGAGTATACAAAAAACCCAAAATCTTATTTTCAGTAAGATTAGGGATTTAGAAGACAAAATTGATAAAGCTTACGCTTTATTAAAACAAAAAAAACCTACAAAAGGAGATCTAGATAAGATTTCCAACCAACTTTCTAATCTTAGTCTAGGAAGAGACAAAGGTATAGTTTCCAAACCTATAACCAACAAATATATTCTAGCCAAGCCTAGAAAATGAGTTCAACCTCTAGGTTATAATCTAATGAATGTTGCATTAGATGACCCCATAACTTGTGATCACAATATACATTTCTTTGCAGGACCCGAACACGTTGAGTGTTTCTTTTGCAAACGATTTTTACACATTACATTTAGGGCTCATTGCCATGAATGTTATAAAAAATTTTGTAAAGAATGTTTTACAAAATTTTATAAAAAAGATTTTCCTAAACAAGATCAAGATGTTGATATTGATAAAGGGAAAGCTGATCTTTTAAATAAAAGAATATCTGTTTTAGAAACAAGACTAAATCAGATGGAAAAAACTGTCAATTTTCTTTATGAAAATTTCGAAAAACAAAACATGAATGCTATTACCAATTCTGGACCTAGTTCTTCGACTGGTTTAATGGCTTTACAAAACACACCTATAGCTGAAGCTATTAGTCACCAACCTGGTATTATAGGCTGGAAAATTCCGGATCTTCTGGTACAGAAGAGAGTTTATTATAAAACATAATAAATAAAATCTAAAATCTATAATAATTTCTTTGATACAAATATGTAATTAATTTTAATATATAATAAATTTAATATCATAATATTTATTATAATTTTAGTTATGATTTATATAACCTTTTGATTTAATATTAAATTTCTTTTGATTAGAATATTTTAATATATTTTATTTGAAATATCAATTAATATATTTTATTATATTTTTATTTTAATTTATTATAAAATAATTAGAATATTTAATTTAGCATTATGAAAAAAATAACTATTATAAGATTTAATTTATTTAATTTTATTATTTATTATAATACTTTTTAATCACCGTATTGACTAAAAAATTATTTTTAAAAAAAATATATTTCAAAATTTTAGTTAATTCATAAAAAAAATTATTATAAAAACTAAAATTAAATAACTTAGTTAAAAAATTACTATAGTTAATAAATTAATGTAGAATTTGTTTAAAAAAATGTTTTCAAAAAAATCTGAAAATAAATAATAAAACACAATTGTTTCCTCTTATTGTTTCCCTCTTGAGCGCGCCCCAATCTGAAAAATCTGAAGTCACCACTCTCCCTCCTCCTCCACCTGCTCTCGTATTCTTCTTACATTAGGGTTTTCATCTCACTTCAATCCCACGCTCTTTCTTCGCTTAACTCATCGTTTATTTTCGCTTTCAGCTGTTAGCCCCCAGGATAGGCTACTTGCCTTTGTTGATTTCGCTTTTGAAGCCTCACTTCAGCACCGCGCTTCCCCCTGGAGTTGACACCATTTGGTTTGAATACAAGGGCCTTCCTCTTAAGTGGTGCGTCTACAATGCTTTTTTCACTCTCGCATCGCGTTGCACTCACCAATTTGTTCATGATTCGTGCAGGTATATACCCACTGGTGTTCTTTTGATCTTCTATGCGTGGAGCCCGAGAGGCCGTGGAATTTGACGGTAAAGATTTTTATTTTGTTTTCATCTGCTGCTTATCAAATGAATATAGCTCCATGTGCTATGAGGTATTTTTTGATTTTGGGAGGGGAAGGGGAGTAGGGCTTAAAATTAAATAGTAAGATTGCTTAAAGAAATTAGGAGGGATTTATTACAACGTTTTTATGCTAGCTACAATCAATCTGTACTTAAAAATAACGAAAATTGTATTCAACATCAAGAGAGACTGTAGTCTGGGATTCTAATTTCTGTTGATTTTCCACATTAAGTTGGCATGTCTCTTCCTGAATCCTATATGTCAGTTTTAAAAAAAAAACTGTCAAAACATGAATGTAGCATATTCCGTGACAATAATTTTGTTTTTGTTTGTTAATTTACAGAAATGATTTACTTATGCAATTTAAAAGTTAAAGTTACTATCTGTTTTAGTTTTTCTAGTTTAGTTTCTTGTAGTCTGATCAGACCTCAGGAATGTCTTTTTCTGCATCAATTTCTTCTTGTGGTATCTGCTCCTCTATGGTATATGTCATTATTAATTGAGCTTCAGGCTGTATCTCTTTTTGACAATTCTTATTAATTGCATCGTTTGACATTGTAGTAGGCAATGTAACAGCCCAAACAACCCGCATGTAGATATTGTCCGCTTTGGCCCACGGCCTCACGGATTTGTTCTTGGCAATGGCACGCATGCCACCCCAAAACGCGTCTACACAAGGAAGGTGTCCACACCCATATATATGGCATGCTTCGTTCTCCTTCCTAACCGATGTGGGACTATATCCACCCCCCTCAAGGGAGTCCAGCGCCCTCGCTGGCACACCGGCCCGGGTCCCGGCTCTGATACCAATGTAACAGCCCAAGCAACCCGCATGTAGATATTGTCCGCTTTGGCCCACGGCCTCACGGATTTGTTCTTGGCAATGGCACGCATGCCACCCCAAAACGCGTCTACACAAGGAAGGTGTCCACACCCATATATATGGCATGCTTCGTTCTCCTTCCTAACCGATGTGGGACTATATCAAATCCGTGAGGCCGTGGGCCAAAGCGGACAATATCTACATGCGGGTTGCTTGGGCTGTTACATTGGTATCAGAGCCGGGACCCGGGCCGGTGTGCCAGCGAGGGCGCTGGACTCCCTTGAGGGGGGGTGGATATAGTCCCACATCGGTTAGGAAGGAGAACGAAGCATGCCATATATATGGGTGTGGACACCTTCCTTGTGTAGACGCGTTTTGGGGTGGCATGCGTGTCATTGCCAAGAACAAATCCGTGAGGCCGTGGGCCAAAGTGGACAATATCTACATGCGGGTTGCTTGGGCTGTTACATTTTATATAGTGTATACAAACGTATATATAAACATATTTCAATCCATCATTTAAGTCAATATCATAATTATTTAATATTTATAACTCATGTCAATCTCATAATCATTTCCACATACGTAATTCATGTCAATCCAACAATTAACACTATGCCAAGACCTCGCCACGTTTGACACAAGTGATACAGGTTAATTGCCTCACTCAACCCACACCAGACCAGGGGTCACGCCCTCCCTGTAGCATCACTTACCCAGGGGCCGTGTCGTCCCTCACCATTTTGGTGTGAGGAAACACAATCACATTACAATCAATACAATCTCTTGCAATTAACCCTATGCCAGGGCAGCCATGAACGACATAAGTGGTGGTGTTAACTGTCTTTCTCATCCCACACCATGCTAGGGTCACGCCTTCCCTGTAGCACCACTTATACAGGGCCGTGCCATCCTAGTCATTGATGTGAGACATCACAATCACATCCATATCACAACCATACAACATTTCAACTCATAATTCAACTTCTATCACTTACGCAATTTCATATGCATAACACATAAGACAACAAAATAGAGTTTACATACTCCTCAATCATTCTTAATAATTCCAACAAAATAAAGCAAGTTCATTAATATATAAATATGATACATGTCATATATTTATTGATTCAACACTCAACTTATTACATACTTAATACATCATATTATATTCCCTTAATTATAATTTATCTAAATTGTCCGTTAATGCAGTTCATTAATCCAATATTAAAGATAATATATACAGATGATAATAGAGAAAATATAAATTAACTCCAGTAAAGGTGGCAGTGCCTCCTAGTTAGGAATCCATTTATATTTTCCAAATCATGTAATAAAAATATAACAAAGATGTACATTTTAGTCTTTTATCAAAAACGTTTAAATTACAAATTAATAGGAGGCTCAGCCTTCCATTCAGATAAATTAAACATGCTTCTGAGAAATTCTACCCAATACCCTCATGTATTCTACATATAAATAACCCTCTTTTCTCCCGTACCTGGATGAATAGAAACTTGAGCAGAACCTCCTCTCTTTTTCTTAAACCGGGATCAAACTAGAGCAGAACCTCCTCTTTTTCTTTCTCTCTTTTTCTCTCTTCTTTCTCCCTCTCTATCTCTCTAGAATTTCCCTCTCTCTAAAATTGTGAATTTTCAAAACTCTAGGCCTCTATTTATAGAAATTTTGAAGTTACTATGCACAGGTTACTATTCATTAAAATAATATTATTTCATTATTATAATATTAAAGTTACTATGCACTATTCATTAAAATATTAGAATTAATTAAATTTTGAAACTCAATTCCGCAGCCCCCCTTCGGTTCCGCAGCATGTTTAATTTATCTGAATGGAAGGCTGAGCCTCCTATTAATTTATAATTTAAACGTTTTTGATAAAAGACTAAAATGTACATCTTTGTTATATTTTTATTACATGATTTGGAAAATATAAATGGATTCCTAACTAGGAGGCACTGCCACCTTTACTGGAGTTAATTTATATTTTCTCTATTATCATCTGTATATATATTATAACTAAGCGACTCATGAACGGTTGGATCATTGAACTATTAAACATTGAATTATTGACCCTTGGAATATTGAACTTTTGGATTATTGGATTAATGAACTGCATTAACGGACAATATCTACATGCGGGTTGCTTGGCCTGTTACATTGGTATCAGAGCCGGGACCCGGGCCGGTGTGCCAGCGAGGGCGCTGGACTCCCTTGAGGGGGGGTGGATATAGTCCCACATCGGTTAGGAAGGAGAACGAAGCATGCCATATATATGGGTGTGGACACCTTCCTTGTGTAGACGCGTTTTGGGGTGGCATGCGTGCCATTGCCAAGAACAAATCCGTGAGGCCGTGGGTCAAAGCGGACAATATTTACATCCGGGTTGCTTGGGCTGTTACAGCCCAAGCAACCCGGATGTAAATATTGTCCGCTTTGACCCACGGCCTCACGGATTTGTTCTTGGCAATGGAACACATGCCACCCCAAAACGCGTCTACCAAGGCAAGTCCTGCCAACCCCATCAGAGTAGCGCAGCGACCCCACATGGCCAGATATTGTCCCCTTTGCCCTCAGGCCTCAGGGTTTTGTTCTAGGCAATGCCCTCATGGCATCCCTAAACGCGTCTACACAAGGAAGGTGTCCACACCCATATATATGGCATGCTTCGTTCTCCTTCCTAACCGATGTGGGACTATATCCACCCCCCCTCAAGGGAGTCCAGCGCCCTCGCTGGCACACCGGCCCGGGTCCCGGCTTTGATACCAATGTAACAGCCCAAGCAACCCGCATGTAGATATTGTCCGCTTTGGCCCACGGCCTCACGAATTTGTTCTTGGTAATGGCACGCATGCCACCCCAAAACGCGTCTACCAAGGCAAGTCCTGCCAACCCCATCAGAGTAGCGCAGTGACCCCACATGGCCAGATATTGTCCCCTTTGCCCTCAGGCCTCAGGGTTTTGTTCTAGGCAATGCCCTCATGGCATCCCTAAACGCGTCTACACAAGGAAGGTGTCCACACCCATATATATGGCATGCTTCGTTCTCCTTCCTAACCGATGTGGGACTATATGGTTAGGAAGGAGAACGAAGCATGCCATATATATGGGTGTGGACACCTTCCTTGTGTAGACGCGTTTTGGGGTGGCATGCGTGCCATTGCCAAGAACAAATCCGTGAGGCCGTGGGCCAAAGCGGACAATATCTACATGCGGGTTGCTGGGCTGTTACTTTTGGTATCAGAGCCGGGACCCGGGCCGGTGTGCCAGCGAGGGCGCTGGACTCCCTTGAGGGGGGGTGGATATAGTCCCACATCGGTTAGGAAGGAGAACGAAGCATGCCATATATATGGGTGTGGACACCTTCCTTGTGTAGACGCGTTTTGGGGTGGCATGCGTGTAACATTCCAAAAAATTTTATTTTTATGTATTGGAATTATTAGAAAGTTTATCATATTTTTATACGAATTTTACTATTCACGTATACGTATTGTACTATTTACATATACGTATTTTACTATTCATATATACGTATTTTACTATGCAATTGCATAGTAAATGGCTGCTGAAGGGAGCTCACGAGGGAAGCAAGTTTCCATTTATAAATGAATTTGAATATTTTAATGAATAGTGCATAGTAACTTATAATATTATTTTAATGAATAGTAACCTATGCATAGTAACTTCAAAAATTCTATAAATAGGAGCTTAAGGTTTTTGAAAATTCATAATTTTAGAGAGAAGAAATTCTAGAGAAATAAAAAGAGAGAATAAGAGAGGAGGTTCTGCTCTAATTCCGGTCCCGATTTAAGAAAAAAAGGAGGAGGTTCTGCCCAAGTTCCTATTCATCCAGGTACGGGGGAAAAGGGAATTATTTATATGTAGAGTACATGAGGGAATTGGGTAGAGGAATAATTTCTTAAGATCACGTTTAATTTATCTGAATGGAAGGCTGAGCCTCCTATTATTTTGTAATTTAAATGTTCTTGATAAAAGACTAAAATTTACATCTTTGTTATATTTTTATGATTTGGAAAATATAAATGGATTCCTAACTAGGAGGCACTGCCACCTTTACTGGAGTTAATTTATATTTTCTTTATTATTATCTATATATATATGTATTCCTAGTTTTTCACTATATTGTAAGGGTAGTACTTATAAGACTTAATCTGGTATGTATGAGTTTGAATTATCACATTGATTCCATGTTCTATGTATGATTGAGGTTGGATTGAGGGGAAAAGGTTTTGGTTAGGGTTTTCATGATTTCTTCATGATTTCCATGGATTAATGGTTAAAACTTAATTTTATTGCTTAAAATGATGTTTTTTGATATTGTTTATGTTTTTTTTAATGGTTCAAATTCGTGTAATTTGGATTGAATTCATGATTGGAAGGAATTTTCAAGGTTTTCATGGGTTGCTGGTTGCAGAATGCGCTGGGCGCGCTGAGTGCAAGTCTGGGAGCTGAGCGTGAATATTTTGATTTTGAGGTCTTAATGAAAGTTGTAGCCTTGGATTTTAGCTTTCCAATGGCGTTGGAATCACCCAAAAAGGAGGTCTAGAACTCCAGATATGGATGTTTTAGTGAAGAGGGGTCAAGCTGTCAGCTTTATCTATAGCTGTTGCGGTTTTTATCATTTTTCACAAAGTAGATGATGGAATTAGGACTTGATGTCTTCATGAGAGTTATAGGAAATTTTCTTATCTTTCATATGAAATAAGGATTAGCATGGTAGGAGTAGTATAACCCCTGATACGCTGTTTATAGTTTATACTAATTATTCTATTGATTATTATATTAGTTATTGTTACGTTATTTGATGGATGATATTGATGTGAATTTGAATTATGAGTTGAGATATTGTATGATTATGATTGTGATGTCTCACATTGATGACTAGGATGGCACGACCCCTGGGTAAGTGGTGCTATAGGGAAGGCGTGACCCTAGTATGATGTGGGATGAGTAGGACAGTTAACACCACCACTTATGTCGCTTATGGCAGCCCTGGCATAGGGTTAATTGCAAGAGATTGTATTGATTGTAATGTGATTGTGTTTCCTCACACCAAAATGGCGAGGGACGGCACGACCCCTGGGTAAGTGATGCTACAGGGAGGGCGTGACCCCTGGTCTGGTGTGGGTTGAGTGAGGCAATTAACCTGTATCACTTGTGTCAGATGTGGCGAGGCCTTGGCATAGTGTTAATTGTTGGATTGGCACGAATGTTGTATGTGAATATGATGAGTAATTGATATATATATATATATATACACTATATAATGAGTTATGATGAAATTATACTGTGATATGATTGAATGTATTTTGCATATAGATAATTTTTCTTTTCTCACCGTATAAATTGTTGATATTTTAGGTGGAGAGGATCCAACTGCAAGTGGTATATAGAATGCCATCCGTTAATTTGGGAAATGCTCTGATAGTGTGACATCGGGGCAAGAGGATCTCTAGGATAGAATATTTGGTATTGTAATAAATGTTATTTTCTTTGAAAAATGTGTAAACTCTTGAATTTTATCTTTCAAGTTTTATTTTTCAGTCAGAACAGTTATTAAGTATTATGTGAACCCTTTTACCAACTTAAAAAGTTTATTTTCCTTAATTTTTTTTATTTATTATATTTCGATATATGTGTTGGGGTAGTAAGGGTGTCACATTTAGTGGTATCAGAGCCGGTTCCCGGGCCGGTGTGCCAGCGAGGGCGCTGGACTCCCTTGAGGGGGGGTGGATATAGTCCCACATCGGTTAGGAAGGAGAACGAAGCATGCCATATATATGGGTGTGGACACCTTCCTTGTGTAGACGCGTTTTGGGGTGGCATGCGTGCCATTGCCAGAAACAAATCCGTGAGGGCTGCGGCCAAAGCGGACAATATCTACATGCGGGTTCTTGGGCTGTTACAACATTGGAGCTCTGAGAGTTTCAAAAATAAGAGTTCCACTGCCAAGGCAAATCGAGCTGTTGATAAGGGGGCTTCAGCATATTGTGGTGGCTCTATATCCACAGCAGCTCATTATGAGAAATTGGTATTTTTATTTCAACTTTAATCTCAATATTATATGACTCTGATACTATAATTAAAAATCAAGCTGCATAGTTTTAATCTGTGGGTGAGGAACAATAAACTGCTATTGAAATTGAAATGACAGTGAATAAACTACAAAATTATTAATAAAACTTAATTGAAGTAAAACAAAAGAATAGAACATGGTGGGAAAATTAAAAAATACACATACCCTCCTTCTTGCTTTTGAATAGATTATGCTTCCTCATCATAAGTACAACCTGTAGTTTTAGAGTAGGGATCATTGCACCAAGAGTCAGAGAGACAAAAGTATAGCTACATCAGTAATGTTAGAATTAATCATAATGTCCAAGTTAATCATAAACTCATATTCTGGACATAAAATTCAAAATGTAAGATTCCCACTCCGTAAGTTTCAATAGTTGAAATGATAACACTTAGTTAACTTGAAGAAGTAATTAGATTTTACTGTGTCTAAATTCTGTTTTGATAGAAAGTGTATCATACTATTATTATTAACCGAGTCATGCCATGGAAAGTAGATTTGGCGATTTTTCTGGATATGTTTTCGGTTCATAATCCTATTGAGCCAAATAAAAGTAGATAGACATAAAAAGTAAAAACTAACCATGATCCTGACCTTGGCTTCACTATCTAGGATTACAGACACTGATCTAGGCATGTACTTTCCTGTTCAGACATAATTGAAGTAATGCACAAATTAGAAAATCACATGATGCATACTGCATAGTAGTTAAGAATTATGCCACTGCATAACAGGGCTGCATCATAACTGTACCTTCTGGTGTTTCTACATATAACTCAGCACCCTGTGCAAGAATGGATCTGACTTTTTCAAAGTCAAAGTCTAAATCATTGTTGTCTTCAAGGGGCAAGATAGGAACTCCCCCATTCAATCTGTTCTTGCATCCTGATCTTACTTTAAGTGTGGCTGCTCCTTTTAATGCTGCAGTTGGCAACAGTTTTTGGTCCATAAATCATTTATCAATTTGGGATTCCGGGCTGCGTTAATAAAAGACAAGTTGTTTTATTGTTTGCAGCATTTTTTTAATTGTGAAAATTATATTATTTCAATTATTTATTATATGAAAATTATATTATTTTATAGTTGATATAATTAAATAAAATTTTGTTTAGATACGTTGATAGAAAAGAGATTTTAAAATGTTTAATTTTCTTTATATGTGGTAGAAAAAGTTATTTAGTAAATCAGTTTAAAAGAAGGCAAAAAAAACACCGCTGAAAAATATTTATAAGCTTCAAATTTTCAACTTCACAAGAATAACTTATATTTTAGGAAAAGAAATCTGTTTATAAATTTAACCTATTGTTTCAAACATATTTTTTTTTGTGAACAATTTCTTTTCTGAACAAAATAGTTGAAATTAAGAGATTTAATCTCTCCCAATCACCATCTCAGTATAACAACAAAATAAATTAGAAAAAAAGATGAAGAAGGAGATTATAGGCCCTTTTAATGTAATTCTTGTGCTTGTGTGGCTTTTGGCTGTGTTAGAAATTGTTGAATAAAAATGGTGTTCAAATGATTTGTGAGCTGATTCCGCCTTCTTGTTCTGAAAAATATATTCAAAAAGTATAGGAGATTGATAGAAAGCCAATAGAGGGTTAGTTTTTAATTTTCTTAACATGTGGGATTATTTGAAGAAAAATTGAGAAATGCCTTGGGTTAAGAAATTCATGGGTAGAAGAGTTTAGTATAAATAGGGCTATTTCTTGATGAATTTGATACCTCTTGCTTTTTCTGGAAGAAGCTGAATGTTAAATAGAATATTTTAGCTTAGTTCAAGAGTTTTGGTGATTGAAAGAAGGGTAGTCCTTACTCCTTAGAAATTTTTTTATGTGGAAGGATAGTTTTATTGCATTAAGTTGGGAGAAACACAATACTCTGACGTGTTAGAAGTTGTGGTTAATATATTGAGAAGCCAACACTTGGTAGTAGGACACTTGGATGGTCAGGTTATCACATTTTGTTATCTAGTTGCGGTGACTGAATCAAAGCTATTCTGGGAGGAACCATTAGGGTCTTGTTTATCTGTTCTGTTTATTCAATTCTAGAATATTAACATTTGTTTAGGTTTTTATTAATATATGTCCTCTGTGAGGATGTGAAAAATGACTGTAAAATTTCTTAGAGCGTTTATGAATTCTGTGTATAAACTTGTTAATTCATGGATTGGATTTTAATTTTGAAGTTAAATGATTGGTTTTTACTTCTTTGTGCTTGATCGGAGTCATGTTGTAATTACTAATTACTAAAGTTACAGCAGAAAGATAAATATATATATATATATATATATATATATATATATATATATATATATATATATATATATATATATATATATATATATATATATATATATATAGTTGAACTGCTAACAACATAAACATGGAAAGAAAACATTGGTGGCTGCGGTTTGAATTAACATGTTAATGCGATGAATCATTGCATAAAGTTTATACTAACTGTATAGTCCGGGGCTGGCAGTGATGAATGAAAGGCTTGCATTTTTATTCCTTTTAAAAAATTTCATCATACTATGTTAAGTTTTTGTTTAATTGCAATTTTACTCTTCAAGTCATTGTGCCATTTTCTTATGTTCTAAATTGATTATGAAAAGAACTATTGGATCAGCCTACTAGTTAGATTATGGTAAAATATGCAATGGCTTATTTTAATCTTTCTGATCTTTGTAAGAAACAGATTATGACTGATATTTAACAAAAGAAGTTTACGTGAAAAATTGGGTGTTTACTTGGCACTTACAGATATCACTGTATAAATGTATATAAAGTTGATAGTGTTTAGTGTACAAAATTTGACTAGGACAAAATTTAGTTATAACTTTTTTTATGTATAATTAATATTGTTAGTATTAATTACTCATTAGAGTTGGTCTAATAATAGAAGAAATGAGTAGTATATATTAAATTGTAGGTTCTAATTTCATTATCATTATTATATAAAAAAAGAAGTAGCATTAACTGAATCTTAGCAGTCAAAGATGTCTTGAATCTTAGGGACCTTCTTTGCACTCGCAAATGTAGTTTCCAGTCATTTTTTGTTCTGTTACTCGACACACCGAAAAAAAAGGAATTCTGAGGACTTTTCTTTTCTTTGCTTCCCTTTGTTTACTTCTGCATACTCTTCTCTTTTGAAAGAGACACATGGCACTTGTGTGGTATGTAACATGCCTTATCAACACTATTAGCAATCTTAACAGACGGATTTAACATTTTGAACAAGTTTGAACGATTGCTTCCAACTATAGAGACTAAAATGGGTTCTCACTAGTTATAATATATTATAATTACTTCGAAGTTGTATTCCACTATTCATAATTAGATAAGTATTCAACACCTAATTAGTCGTATTAAAGAAGTTCTGATATCTAAAGATAATAAATATTTTAAAAAAATTGAAAGGAAAATTACTAAAAAAGAGTTTTTAATGACTAATAAATTATTAACTCAAACATGTAACATAAAAAAATTATGTTACGTAGTTGGGATTGTTATCCTGAAATGGGATTTCCAATGTCATTATCACATTTTGTAGCATAATTTGTGCAATGTTTCTAGTAGGACACTTGGATGGCCAGGTTTAAAGCTTTACTAAACATGTATGCTATAAGAGATTTCACCAATCATGTATGCTATAAAACCTTCTTTAATTGAGATTTAATAATATCATATCTAATTATTTCTCTCTACATATCAGAGACAAAAACTCCCTTGCAACAGCCATAAGCAATAGAAAAAATAAAATTGTAGACTTTAAAAATTTAAAGGCAAAGAGACATCTTTAAAAATGCTATATGCAAGCATTTTGCTTCAATCAGGTAAAAAAAAGGACTAGATTCATTGCACTATGCTATAAAATTTGAGGTTCAATATTTTAACGAAATACTTTATAACAAAATATTTTAACGAAATACTTTATATACTTTATAGAGAAATATATATGATGTTCTTGTAGATCCATTATACATGATGTATAAAATTTTATTTTTACTCTAAAAGATGATTTGTAAAACATATTTAAATATGTAGTCTAAGGAATTTCAACGACCACCAACTGCATGGGAGATAGTGGAGAAAACAAAAAAGTTGAAGACTGGAGATTGGGTTAATGACAAGACCCGGGACCTTGCTGTAAGTTTTACCTTTCAACTTTTCTAAATATATTTTGAAGTTTATCTTTATATATTAATTGTAAAAATATGATGTTTTAATTTATTTTGCAGGAAAGATATCAAAAACGTCGAGAAGAGGTCTTGCAGTGTACTGGGGAAGGAACATCTACACAAGAGTCTCTTGCCTCTATCAATGAAAATGAAATATATTTAGGTGTTGTAGGTGAGAATAATAAAGGACATGTCTATGGACTTGGTACTTTGAGCAAAAAGTTTAGTCGGTCAACACATGCTCAATCTACTTTAAGTCAACCTCCAATGGTAGAGGCAATAGAGGAAATGCGTCAAACAATTGACAAATTGAATGCTGAGCTTCTAGCAAAGGAAGATAAGGAGAGGATGCTTGAGCAAGAGATGGAACAATTAATGAAAAATCATGAGTTGCAAAATGAGCACATGAGACAGCAAAGTGAGCGTATGCATCAACAAGATCAGCAGATGCAGTTAATCTTACGACACTTTCAGATTAACTCTCTTATGCCAGGGCCTAGTTTACCAACTACCACTATGGATGACCCCAGACACCATGTTGAGGACGAGCAGCATGATCATGTTGATGACACACCAAAAGATTGTTGATTGTATGTGTATTTCTCTTTTATGATATCATATACTTGTTTTAGTTTTTATTATTAGTTAAATGTTATATACTCCTTTTGGATGCTTTTAGTTAGTTGTGTATTTGATGACTTATTTTGGATGTTTTATATTAATTGTGGTTTAGAAAATTTTATTTCATTTTTACTATTAGTTATTAGTTAAATGTTATTTTTTTTATTCTTTGTATTAGTTGTGGTTTTGTAGATTGTATCATATATTATATATTTTAATTACTTTTATTATGATATTATGACTATATTTGCATTATCAATTTTAATGTTATTGTTTCATTGTTAAACAGGTTCAAAATGAAAATGAAAATAAAATATATAGTGTTTAAGGTATAAAATTAGCGATCATGTCTAAAAATAAAGTAAGCCTAGCGACTGAATTTAGCGACCGAAAAAAATTAGTTTTTTTTTTCTCAAAAATAAAATTATGTTTAGCGACCGATTTAGCGACCGAAATGAAAATTAATTTTTTACTATAATAAAATTTAGCGACCGATTTAGCGACCGCAATAAAAATTAATTTTTTAAATAATAAAATTTAGCGACCGACTTAGCGACCGAATGAGAAATTATTTTAAAAAAAATAAATAAAAAAACACACTTAGCAACCACTTTAGCGACCGAGATTAAAGTCGTTTTTAATTAAAATAAATTTTGCGACCGATTTAGCGACCGAAATCAAAAATAATTTTTTATTTTAAAAAATGTTAGCGACCGAATTAGCGACGGAAAGGAAAATCATTTTTCAAAAATTCAAAAATAAATAACACAATTAGCGACCGAAATCAAAAATAATTTTTTATTTTAAAAGATGTTAGCGACCGAATTAGCGACGGAAAGGAAAATCATTTTTTAAAAATTTAAAAATAAATAACACAATTAGCGACCGATTTAGCGACTTTTTTTCGGTCGCTAATTTGGTCCCCATATACTATGGCGACCATAATCATAGTGACCAATTAGCGACCGAAATTTTCGGTCGCTAATCAGCGACCACCAGTATTTCCGTCGCTAAACAACTTTGCGACCAGGGTTTTTGCAACTACTTCAAATCGGTCGCTAATTCGGTCGCTAAAGTAAATAGCGACCGATTTGACCAATTTAGCGACCGATTTTGGTGGTCGCTAAAATCCTTTTTTTTGTAGTGGAATAAATTAATTGGTCTCCTCGGAGCGCATGAAGCAAGATTAAATAGCCGTGCCGATACAAATTCAGTTGAAAATACATTTCAATCAAAGCTTAAATTACAGTCTAAAAATAAAGAAGATGGAGGAAAAAAAAATACTGGAGAATATTCTAGAAACAAAGATTCTAGAAACTTCTCTGGAAACAAAAAAGATAAATACTCTTCATGTGGTATTTCCAATAAGCCGGGACATGCAGAAAAAGATTGTTGGCATCGTAGTAAGCCAATATGTCACTATTGCAATAAACCCAGTCACGTGGAGAAGTACTGTCGTAACAAAAATAAACATCAAGCAAATTTTATCGAAGAGCATAATCAAGAGCAACGTCTGTTCTATGCTAACCAAGAATCTTGTGACAATGGAGATGGAAGCTGGTACTTGGATAGTGGATGTAGCAATCACATTCATTTATTTGTGTTTTAACAATTCCAGTAGTTTTGTTCTTAAATTCACATTCATATTTATTAGGATTGTTCTCAAGTCACAAGTAGCCAATGAATGCTTAGTTACCTTCTAATCCCTGTGGATACGATATTTTTACTACTTGTACGGCCGGTACACTTGCCGTGATTGAGTCCGTTGAGGGAAGTAACCTAATCTATAATTATAAATAAAAGTACTTCAACGGAAATCTCAACAGTATATGGTATAAAACTATGACCAAATCAAGGATGATTGGCTATACCAACAGTGATTGGGCAGGATCAATAGATGACATGAAGAGTACATCAGGATATGCCTTCTCACTAGGATCTGAAATTTTCTCTTGGGCTTCAAAGAAGCAAGCAACAGTTGCACAATCAACAGCAGAAGCAGAGTATATAGCAGCTGCTGAAACTACAAGTCAAACAATATGGCTACGGAGAATACTTGAAGAAATGAGTGAACAACAAGGTGGATCGACAATTATATACTGTGACAACAAATCAGCAATAGCAATGGCAAAGAATCCAGTTTATCATCAAAGAACGAAACACATAGCCATCAAATATCACTTCATCAGAGAAGCAGAGACAACAAAACAAATTCAACTTGAATACTGCTCAACAGAAGATCAAGTTGCAGACATATTTACAAAGGCACTACCAAGAGCAAAGTTTGAACAACTACGAACTATGCTTGGAATTACCAAAATTTGCATCAAGGAGGAGTGTTAAATTATGATGCAAATTCTAGAAAAGAAAAGAGTATTCTAGAAACATAAGATAATTTGTATAAGAAAGAAGAAGAAAAATCTAGAAACATAAAAATAAGATGTATAAGTCTCTAGAAAAAACTAAAAGAGTGTAGAGACTTAAATAGTATAGAAAATTCTAGATATTTTCACCATCACCTAGAGATGGAGCACTATGCCTATAAATAGGCAAATTGGAACTTCATTGTAACATCAACAACATCAACAACAAATACCACAACTACTATTACTCTCTCAATACAAAAGTTTCTATTATTCCTCTAACTATTCCCTTGACAACTATCATATACTAACTGAAATTGATCTCTTTAACAAAATGAATAAACTCTAATTCTTTAGCAGAATTAACTAACTGACTTATTCTTCTATTAACAGTCAAAACTCAAAACTGACTACAATCCAATGGGTGGAAGAAGTTCTGCCAAAAATGGAAAACTTGTTAGCTAAATAAATAATGCAACAACAAACCTATGGAATCTTCATGATATCCAAAAGAAAGGAAATGGAAAGATGTTGAGATTTTCGTTAAAGCACTTTTGTTTAAATCTATAATTCAGTTAAATTCTATTAACGGTCTCAAACACGGCAAGTATACCGGCCCTTCAAGTAGTAAAATATCGTATCCACAGGGATTAGAAGGTAACATAAGCATTTATTGACTATTCGTGACTAAAGAATGATTCCAATTTGTAGTTTGTCACGTGAATGTGAATTAAAGATCATGACTACTGGAATGAAAGCTATAAAAATATTTGTTTGAGAGTGGAACAGGTTAGAAATGGTATTATGGTTTTGTAAGATTGTGGGGTCAGATTTCACCAAACGTTAAACTAATGAATCCATATTCTCTTGTTAAATTCATTGCTTAGTCAACCCAATAGTTTACTCAAACCTAATCCCTTAGAACAAGAGCCTAGGTGTGGATATTGAATATCAATTCCTTGAGTACCCAATATCTACACCTGCATTATGAGCTAGGGTTTATGACTACTAATGGGCCAAGCTCCATTCCTAGATACATTTCCCACTAGGCATTTGTTTCAGAGCTAGTTTCAAAGGTTATTTTCCAATACCCATGGAACCTATATCATGCAAGGAGAATCAATCCAAGACAAGCATTAAGAATAGAAACAACACAACAATGAATGAACAACATATATATATATATATCATTGAAAACGTGAGGATTACACTAGAATTCGTTGGTTACATCTAACCCCACAAAAAATAGGTAGAACCATTCAAAATGAAGGCAAAACAAAATAGAGATGAAGGGAGAAATGAAGAAACCGAAGGAAAGACCTACACACGAACAACTCCAAGCTCTGGGAATCCCTTCCACAGCTCCTAAAACTCGTCCAATCTGTGAATGAGGGAGAAACCCTCGAAAATGGCTTCAAATACGAGCCTAGGAGATCAGATTAGGGTTTCCCGCCAGCCACCTAAGTCTTCGCGCCCGGCGTAGAGTCTTCTGAGCACTCTCTGCCTCAGTATAAGCCTGGCGCAATTTCCTTTTACGCCTGGCGCAGTGTCTTCTAGAGGCTTTCAAGTATTCTCTGCCTTAGAGCAAGCCCGGCGCAATTCTCTATTAAGACCGGCGCAATACATTCCAGAGAGTTTTGAGGTACTCTCTACCTCGATCATGCCCGGCGAGGGTTAGTCTCGCGCCCGGCGCATGTGTGACTTCCAGAGGTGTAATAATCTGTTCTTCTCAAGCCCGGCGCGGGGTCATCTTGCACCCGGCGCAACCACTCTGCTATGCTCCTAAGCTCCTTAAGTTTCCAATCCCAAAGATCTTCAATCCTCAAATCTCTAGCTCAATACCTACACACAAAAAAATGAGGTGTATTAAGGTATTATTAGCTAAATATGGGTTAGCTATATCTACACAAAAGATGAATCAAAAAGGGAACAATTATCTTGCAATGGTGCAAAGAATGAGTAGAATTGTTCAATAAATCTCATTCAGAAAGAGGTATAATTGAGACTTAATAACTCCCCCAAACTTAGAACCTTGCTTGCCCTCAAGCAACAAGTAATTAATCTAGCAGATAACAAACAATGCAAGTGTGTCAAGTTCTACATCCTGGTTCACTTGTATTTTCTTTTCGCAAGCATGAACCTTAAATGAATTTTCAGTCACAATTATTGCAATGAAACATGACAAGGTGCAAACAAAGGTTTCAAAAGAGATCAAAGAGCTGAGAAGAATAATGACTATCTGTGTATACATTCTCACTAGGAAAGTGTTTCTCTCAATGCACACTAGTGTATTAGGGTGAGTGTTTCTCTCTAGTCTACTACTCACGCCACATGATTCAACTTTGCTCTTCGTTTCCAAATGAAACCAGTGGTAAAACAAATGCAAGCACTTATCACAAGGTCTTTATTAGGGCAATCTGGGTCAAGCAGAGTCAAGCAGTAGCAGTCTTATGGGTTTTCAAGAATTGAAGGTGCTATGGCTTAAGAGAGCAATTGGAATTTTTTTACAATGATATCCCTCTCCATACCCCAATACAACAATTTAGCACATGCCCTTTACCGGATCCAAGCCATTAGCCTTTATGAGATGCATATTTACACTTTTGCATCTTAATATTTTTGTTTTTGTTTTGTTTTGTTTTTCTCTTCTCTTTTTTTTTTTTTGTAATGGCTGACCACATACTTTCTTGTTCCCAAAAATTCCCATTCTTTAACTCCCCCAAACTTATTTGATGTCATCAATTTTATCTCTCAACCAAAGCAAAGGTTATGGTTAATTTTTCAGGGTTTGGGACAAGTAGAAGGTGTGGTGTTTAGGCTTAGGAAAGTATAAGTCAAGTGAAAAGTGAAAATGGCTTTTTGGCTTAGAGGGTTAACAAAATAAGGAAAATATGAATACCTTGATCACATAAATACACAACATAAGCAAACCACCAGGGAAACTCAAGCAAAGTCTATCATGCAACTTAAGCGTAGTTCACTCATAAGTATTTAGGCTCAAACCTCACCCGGCTATGCATCCACAAATTATCAAACTCAGCTCAGTTCTATGATCAACATTGTAACCCGCATGCAACTAGTCATGAACTAAAGATCTAACGTGACTTGAAAATGTCTAAGGTACACGCACCATAAACATCAAGCAAACCACAATCCAGAATCAACCACAAGCAAAGCAAGTATCAACAATATTAAAAACCGTGCTAAAGCAGAATATTCACAAAAAAAATTTTGAACCAACCAGAGTAATCACCAACAGACTAAATATAATAACTGAAACGGAGTTCTGAAACACAAATAGTTAAACAACTGAAATGAAAAGACAGAACATAAATGGCAAGAACAACAATAAAAACAACATAAAAATAGCTAAGTCAAGCTCCTTCTGCATCCATCCTCTAAGGGGCCTGGTCATCATCATGTCCGGGGTCTGCTCCATCACCCTCAACAGCTGGTGCTCCGTCCTCCTCAGCAGCATATGTAGTAGCTCCACCATCCTCAGCAGCATCTGTAGCAGCTCCACCCCCCCAAAGAAAGGGGTCTGGTCCCCAGGCCAACCAGTGTAGGCATGATAATCCGCGGTGGAGGGGAACTGGTAGTCAGGGGCAGAGTGCAGCGTGAAACTCCTGAAGGCATCTAAAAGGAAGGTCTGGCCACGGTGCAGAGATGCCTGCTGTTGCATGAAAGTATCCATCCAGCCCTCCTGCCTTTGCATAAAAGCATCTAGCCGGCCCTCCTGTCGCTGGATGAATGTGTCCATGCGACCCTCCAGAGCGTCAAAAAGCTGATGAATAGTAAGAGGAGGGCCTGGAGCAGCAGCATCATCCATGGGCATGTCCTCTTGTGGTCCGGCGACATGAATAGGCTCTGGAGCAGCAACGGCCGGTGGAGGGCGATCCTGGTAATAAGCAGAAATATATCGGCTGTCAATGGCCCTGCCAGGACCCTCAAAAGGCGGTGAGTGGACATCCACGCCTGCAAGCTAGCATAATTGTGTGATGAGTGAGGGATGTCCAAGGGCGGAGCTAGGGGCAGAGTTGGCACAGCCAAAAATCTCCATGCAGATGAGGCCGCCCAGGTCCACGGTCTTCTGGGTCATAATACAATACATGAGTATAGACCGGGTCCAATGCAAGTCGGAGATGTGTGAGCACGGGAGGATGTTGGTGTGCACCAATGCTGACCAAATCCTAACCACTGGCAGAAGATCTTGGCACTTCACATGTAGAGGCTGCTGAGATCAGTTCCTGTGGAACCCCAGTCCAGGCATGCATATGGCAGCCTCTACATCTGCAGGATCCATCGTGTTGGTGGAGTAGTTGTCGTACTCATTCACCTCATCAGCCCTCATTGCAGTCTCCAGAAATTGATTGATCGTTCGGGCATCATAGGGGACATGCACACCTCTAACATAGCTGGTGAATGGTGTAAGGCCCTCCTGTCTCATGGCATTGGTGTAAATTCCTTCACCACAGCGATGTTGGCCGGGAGTGGGTAGGAACCAAGCTTATCCCACCGGCGCTTGCGTAGCTCAGCCTGAAACTCTGGAGCCTCATTTGGCTCCAACTCAACTCGCCTCTCTAAAATAAATTTTCGGCTACTGATGGACTCGAAATGCTTCTCATTCCTCTCAATCAGGAAGAGATCAGAATAAGGCCGACTCGGCTTACGCGGGGGCTGACCCGATTTGCCTGCACGGGGTCGTTTGCTTGAGGAGGCCATCTGCAAAAATTAACAACAGAAATCCCAGGCAGACAAACATGAGCATAAAACATACAATGATGACCAGTGCAAATTACTCAAAAGGAAACTAGCCTTAGACTGAAACTGGGACCTAAAAAGAAACTAAAAACAATGAAAACAAGGGTTTAGAGGTGAATTGCGCCGGGCTTATGATTCATGCGCCTGGCGTAGAGAGTGTAGAAAACTCTCTAGAGTAGTTCGCGCTGGGCGTAAAATAGAATTGCGCCGGGCATACAACAACATTAAAAGCTTCTAGAATCTCTCGCGCCGGGCGCAAAAAAAAGAATTGCGCCGAGCGTACCACAGATTAAAAAACTCTCTCAACAAAAGGTATGTCGGGTGTAGTTCATCGCGCCCGGCTTGAATTCAACCAGAAAATCTTATAATCCGTTTGTGCCAGGCATGATTCGTCGCACCTGGTGGTAATGCACCCAGGGGGTTACTCTTTGTGAAACATTTCAGCCCTAAACCCCCAATGTGAGTTAACGAAACCCTTGAAAACTAAAAAACAAAGAAAAACGAAAACAGTAGGGCAAAGAGGGAAAGACAGCACGAAGTATGTACCTACTTGAGTGATGAGTTCTTGGAGGGAAAAAAGAAAGTGAATGTGCGCCCTTGAGAAGAAGATGCGTGGGGGGTGAGGAAGTTGAAAGAAGTTGAGACTGAGAGGGGGGAGAAGAGATTCAAAGGGAAAAGAGAGAAGGGAAGATGAGGGGTTGAGAGAAGAGAGGGAACACGATTTTGGGGAGTTGAGAGAAGGAGAAGGGAAAGGGTGAGTGTGTTGAGGGGGAGTGAGGCGTGAGATGTAACATCCCAAATTTTATTTAATGAAAAGAAATATTTTTTTTATGTATTTATTATGTGAATAAGTATTTTATTTATGTATTTTACTATTTACGTATACGTATTTTACTATTTATGTATACATATTTTTACTATTTATGTATACGTATTTTACTATTTATGTATACGTATTCATGAATAGTATTTTACTATTCATATGAATAGTAATTTTGAAAAAACGTAAGCGCTTACGCAAAACTCAAATTATTTGGATGAATAGTAATTATATTATTATTTTAATGAATAGTGTATTACTATGTATGCATAGTGAAAGGCTGCGTTTTCAGGGGCTGTCGACGTTTGAAGTTTCAAAATTATAATTAATTTGAATATAATAATGAATAGTGAATAGTGCATAGTAACTTATAATATTATTTTAATGAATAGTGCATAGTGCATAGTAACTTCAAAATTTCTATAAATAGGGACCTAAGGATTTTGAAAATTCATAACTAGAGAGAAGAAAAGTTTAGAGAGAAGGAATTCTAGAGAGATAGAAAGAGAAAATAAGAGAGAAGGTTCTGCCTAGGTTGTGAAAAGAGGAGGAGAATAGAGAAGGTTCTGCTCTAGTTCCGGTTCCGGTTTAAGGAGAAAGAGAGGAGATTCTGCCCAAATTCCTATTTATCCAGGTAAAGGGGGAGTGGGAAACCTTGCTTGGGGGTGTAGAAATAATTGTTAAATAGTCTGTTTGTTGGATTGGCTCCCGATCCCTTGCCTGTTGTTTATTTCTTTGAATATGTATTATTGATGTGTTTTGTTTTATATCTTATTTATTTACATATCAGAATCTGTTATTTGAATGGAAGGCTAAGCCTCCTAAGTATTTATAAATTTGTAATCTATTATTTAAATGGAAGGCTGAGCCTCCTTATTATCTTATATTACCTTTTAAGCTTCCTACTTTACTTAAAAGATCTTAATATATTATTATTGAAAAATATGATACCTAAGCAACCTCTGGACTGTTGGATTGTTGGACTATTGGACTATTGAACTGTTTGGACTGTTGGACTGTTTGGACTGTTGGACTATTGGACTATTGGACTATTAAATTGGATTATTGAAATAATTCTTAATTATGAAATATGAATATGATATGTGTAACATGCTAAAGGTGGAGTCTGTGAATGTATGACATGCATCATATGCACATATTACTCCAGGTGTGCCGCTGAGGCCGCATACCCACGACTAACAAGGTGTACCTTTGGGTCACCCACGATATGCTAACGAGGTGTATGAACACCAATGATAGGTGTACCTTAGGGTCACCGACAATTGTATAGGTGTGCCTTCGGGTCACCAATGATGATATGTGAACTTCCGTATGGCGCCACATGCATACATTAGTGAGTCAAGTCAAGAAAATCATTATACATAAGCATATATGTGAGATTGATTATATATGTGAATTATATTGCGTGTGTGTGTGCTATTTAACTTTTATTTCTATATCTGCAACTGAGTGAGAAGTTTCTCACTCCCTTGTCATTTTTGTGTATATTTAAATTATGATGCAGATAATTAGCATGAGGCTGAGGATGTTGGTGGTGAAGCTTAGGCTTCTGTTTGGGTTTCGCTCTGATAGGATGTGACATTGGGATTAGCTAGACTTATTGTTAAATTATTATTATTTTTCTTTTGTAATTTTTATGTTATTTATGTTGAAAGTGTGTATTTTTGTCATATTATAATTTTACTAAAAGATTATAAGTTAATTCCTAACTAGGAGGCTCTGCCACCTTTACTGGGATTAATCTATAATCTTTATTTTATTATTTCTTGACAATTTGATACTTACAGTTGAAAATTATGAATGTGCATCTTTTACCCAATGATACTTGAGATAATTATTTTATATTAGACTAAGAAAGAATTTATATATAGATGGTTTATATCTATTGAAATTATGTTGGGGTAGAGGGTGTCACATTTAGTGGTATCAGAGCAAGTCGATTTTATCAACCGTGTGTGTTATGTGCTTATCATGACTCTGTTGTGTACTCTGACTATGTCTTGTTTGTTGTGTACTATGATGATGATGTTCGTCTTGTGTTGATATTGTTGAGTTTGAGATTGTTAAGTTAGTTTGTAATCAGAGGAATGATAATCATGATAGTGTTAGCCAACTCGAATTATTAGAACCTTGGATGGGAGGTGATATATTGAGTGTACTAAGAGTTTATGATTGGTGAAGTTTCTGACATCTATAGTTATAGCAGGTTGAATCTAAAGGTGGTTGTCTCTTTGGTGAGAGATCGAAATGATGTTAATTCCCTTAAGTGTTATTATTGGTATGTTAATTATTTATGGTTTAGGTAGCATGTGAGTTGTTTTGATTGAGAAAAGTAAGGAGAGACTTGAATGAGAAATTTAGTAGTGAATTTGGAAAAAGTTGAGGTATTTTGTGGCATTAGATATATTGATACATTATTGCTATTTGGTGTCGAAAATATTTTCATTATAGTTTGTTATGATAGTATGAGTATTATATTGACAAAATTTATATTTTGAGGTCTTTATGAAGAATATGGCTTTAGATATTATCTTTTCAATAGAACTAGGATAAGATGAAACAAAAATCTAGAACTTCAAGTTATGACTGCCTTGGTGATTAGAAATTTAGTAAGCACTGAATTTATTAGTGGTGATATTTGAATCTTTAGCTAAAGAGATGATCTCTTGAAAATCTTATGTCTTCATAAAGAGTTGTAGCTTATTCACTTAACTTTCGTTTGAGATAGGTTTGAAATCACTTGGATGAATACAACTCGGTTTGTCAGGTAGATATATGCTATCATGATATTTTGAGTTGTTAGGCATAAAAATAGATTTAAACTAGATTGTCTAAGTATGAATTTGGATTGTATGAGGTGAGTATTTTAGACCATGAAATTTCTTGCGGAGGAAGATTTACCTAAGTTGTGCTTAAATGAGAGATACTTGAGTCAATTAGGAGTCTTGTTTGATAGTTTATATGAAAATTCAGTGAGTAATTTTTTTTAACAGCTGTTCATGGTTTAAACTGCTCTCACTATAAAAATTGCTTTTGCCTTCGTTTCTTTGGTTATTAAGATGTTTCAGTTCACTAGGTTGTTTCTTGCCTACCCTTGGAATCAACCGTAAGGATAATCTATATCAGGAATTCTTGAACCTGTGTATATTTTTAACTACCCAAATCATTTCGTTGCTTACTTCTTTGAATTACTTACTATTACCTTTGACTGAATTGACTAGAAAGGAGTTACATTAGTATGGGATAACAATTGAGGAAGTAGTTTTCAAACTCTTAAGGAAAGATTGACTAGTGTTAATATTACTAGATTTTAGTAAGATTATTGTGATATATAAATATGTCTCTGAAAATAGGTTTAGGAAGAATATTGTGGCAAGAAGAAAAGATAGTAGCTTATGTTTCTAAGAAATTGAAAATTCATGAGAGAAATTACCTTACCCATAACCTTGTTAGCGACTTTGTCATTTATATTAAGATTTGGAGACACTAACTATATGATTCTATGGTTGAGGTATTTAGTGATCATAAGAACCTTAAATATCTTTTGACCAAAGGGGTTGAATACGAGATAAAAGAAATAGTTGAAATTTCTTAAGGAGTAAAATTTTGATCTTATTATTTGGCTAAAGCCATTGTGGTGATTGATGTTTTGAGGAAATCTTTATCTTTCATTATGATTAGAGAGATGAATCTTTTTGGCTCAAATTAGAAATTTAAGTTTGGATTATAAGGTTACTTCTAGTATTGTGAGATTAAGTATGAATAGCGAATGGATTGTTGAAGAAAATTATAGGAGCATAATTAGTTGATTTATTTTGGTAACAAGTTATAAGGCTATAGGTTAAGGTGATGGATATGATTATGACTTGGGTGAAGATGAAATGGTGAAACTTGAGAACTGATATGGATACCGAGTGTACATTATGCTTAGGTACCTGATCTTTAGAATTGATCATAGAAGAGTTTGAATTGGTTGTAGATAGAGTAGTAAAATTAGTGATCTGATATGTGTATCTAATGCTTAGGTGTTGATGTTGTGGCAAATATCTGGATTACAATGATAATCAAATTATTATTTTGATGATTTAAGGATTGAATTTGATTGCAGAATTTAGAAACTTATGCTTGATGTGTAAGATTACCATAGTAGCATTGAATTATTTATGTTGGAAGTAACTAATAGATGAGATTAGAGGAACTAGGAGTTAGATCCTTTATTAGTGACCCAAATAAGCAAGAGATTAGAAAGGACACAGTTGGATGTTTAGTTATAAAACTTGAAAGGACATAAGAGTACTCTTAACATTTATTTAGGAGTTACTAAAATGTATCAGAGTGGCGCAAGGGAAGCGTGATGGTCTAATATGGAAAGCGAAGTAAAGAACTTGAATCAAGGTATGGAGAGTGAGTGGATGGAGTTTTGAGATTTAAGGATAAGTTGTGCATTCCTAGTGTGCTAGAATTTAATAAAGCAATCCTAGAAGAAGGTCATAAGAGTATCTTTAGTATCCATTCAGAAACTACTAAGATGTACCAAAATCTTAAGAAGATATTTTGTGACCTAAGATGAAGAGAGGAGTAAAGCAATTGTATATTTATGGTTAGCATACTAGAAGTTTTTAAGAATCTTGTAGCACTTAGATGCTCCATTTTGGAAGTAAGATGGTGAATAGATAGACCCTAGTGGAAGATTTGTCTAAGACGCTTAAGAAATTGATTTTGTTTGTGTTTAAGTGGATAAATTCGTCAAGATCTTTCCCTAAGCAAATCCTTTGAGGAAATTGATAAAAGTTGTACATCAACAAGGTAGTGATGTTGCATAAGAATTAGAAGTAAGAATGCAAAAAGTTTACCATTGCAAAAATTTCGGGGACGAAATTTCTAAAAGGAGGGGAGAATTGTAACATCCCAAATTTTATTTAATGAAAAGAAATATTTTTTTTATGTATTTATTATGTGAATAAGTATTTTATTTATGTATTTTACTATTTACGTATACGTATTTTACTATTTATGTATACATATTTTTACTATTTATGTATACGTATTTTACTATTTATGTATACGTATTCATGAATAGTATTTTACTATTCATATGAATAGTAATTTTGAAAAAACGTAAGCGCTTACGCAAAACTCAAATTATTTGGATGAATAGTAATTATATTATTATTTTAATGAATAGTGTTTTACTATGTATGCATAGTGAAAGGCTGCGTTTTCAGGGGCTGCGGACGTTTGAAGTTTCAAAATTATAATTAATTTGAATATAATAATGAATAGTGAATAGTGCATAGTAACTTATAATATTATTTTAATGAATAGTGCATAGTGCATAGTAACTTCAAAATTTCTATAAATAGGGACCTAAGGATTTTGAAAATTCATAACTAGAGAGAAGAAAAGTTTAGAGAGAAGGAATTCTAGAGAGATAGAAAGAGAAAATAAGAGAGAAGGTTCTGCCTAGGTTGTGAAAAGAGGAGGAGAATAGAGAAGGTTCTGCTCTAGTTCCGGTTCCGGTTTAAGGAGAAAGAGAGGAGATTCTGCCCAAATTCCTATTTATCCAGGTAAAGGGGGAGTGGGAAACCTTGCTTGGGGGTGTAGAAATAATTGTTAAATAGTCTGTTTGTTGGATTGGCTCCCGATCCCTTGCCTGTTGTTTATTTCTTTGAATATGTATTATTGATGTGTTTTGTTTTATATCTTATTTATTTACATATCAGAATCTGTTATTTGAATGGAAGGCTAAGCCTCCTAAGTATTTATAAATTTGTAATCTATTATTTAAATGGAAGGCTGAGCCTCCTTATTATCTTATATTACCTTTTAAGCTTCCTACTTTACTTAAAAGATCTTAATATATTATTATTGAAAAATATGATACCTAAGCAACCTCTGGACTGTTGGATTGTTGGACTATTGGACTATTGAACTGTTTGGACTGTTGGACTGTTTGGACTGTTGGACTATTGGACTATTAAATTGGATTATTGAAATAATTCTTAATTATGAAATATGAATATGATATGTGTAACATGCTAAAGGTGGAGTCTGTGAATGTATGACATGCATCATATGCACATATTACTCCAGGTGTGCCGCTGAGGCCGCATACCCACGACTAACAAGGTGTACCTTTGGGTCACCCACGATATGCTAACGAGGTGTATGAACACCAATGATAGGTGTACCTTAGGGTCACCGACAATTGTATAGGTGTGCCTTCGGGTCACCAATGATGATATGTGAACTTCCGTATGGCGCCACATGCATACATTAGTGAGTCAAGTCAAGAAAATCATTATACATAAGCATATATGTGAGATTGATTATATATGTGAATTATATTGCGTGTGTGTGCTATTTAACTTTTATTTCTATATCTGCAACTGAGTGAGAAGTTTCTCACTCCCTTGTCATTTTTGTGTATATTTAAATTATGATGCAGATAATTAGCATGAGGCTGAGGATGTTGGTGGTGAAGCTTAGGCTTCTGTTTGGGTTTCGCTCTGATAGGATGTGACATTGGGATTAGCTAGACTTATTGTTAAATTATTATTATTTTTCTTTTGTAATTTTTATGTTATTTATGTTGAAAGTGTGTATTTTTGTCATATTATAATTTTACTAAAAGATTATAAGTTAATTCCTAACTAGGAGGCTCTGCCACCTTTACTGGGATTAATCTATAATCTTTATTTTATTATTTCTTGACAATTTGATACTTACAGTTGAAAATTATGAATGTGCATCTTTTACCCAATGATACTTGAGATAATTATTTTATATTAGACTAAGAAAGAATTTATATATAGATGGTTTATATCTATTGAAATTATGTTGGGGTAGAGGGTGTCACATGAGAGGAGTGGGAGTTGAGAGTATGGGTGTGTGAATAAGGCAAAGGAATGGGTGTGATTGGGGGGAAGTTGAAAAGTTAAGGGGAACATGGGAGAGGAAGTTGAGAAGTTAAGGGGGCATCTGAAGCTTTACGCCGGGCCCACTAAATTATCGCGCCGGGTGCGGTATCAGTAGAATACCAAAGGTCGGCCTTATCTGATATGACGTCGGGCGGTGCCGTTCAGCGCCGGGCATAGTTAGGGTTACAAACGTGTAAGCATTCAATGTGCCCGACATGGCAGATGGGCGCCTGACATAATTAATGTTCAAACCTTCTAGTGATAAATGCGCTGTGCGCGCCAGGCTTAGCTACCCCCTGGAGCACCTAACTTTTAATGCGCCCGGTGCGCCAATAAATGCGTCGGGCTTGGTCGTTCCAGTAGCCATAATGAAGGTTGAGTCGGGTGCAATTTGAAATTGAGCCCGGCGTGGGTGTTGGCAGAGACCAAATGGCTTTAGGTGCGCTGGGCGTGTCTATGTCGTGCCCGGCGTGATTAATTCTATAAAGCTTTCACCTAGGCTTTTCCACTCCTCATACTCCCAACATATTCAACTTAAATCTATCCACTCAAGCATGATTCACACACTTAACACATAATACCAAACACAATAACACAATACAACATACATATCATAAAATATACACAATCACAAAACAAGTCACATAAACGAGTATAGCATATAATTAGAGCACAAGCATACTAAGGGCTAAAACACAAGTGACTGGAAAGCATATAACAACACAGTTCAGAACTCTGGGTTGCCTCCCAGGAAGCGCTTGTTTACTGTCCCGAGCCTGATAAGAAGAGACCTCAAGGGTCTCTGAAAGAAAAGATACAATAGAGTCTTTCGACTTCTCCACCCAAGTAGGGTTTCAACCGCTGTCCATTCACGACCCAGCTCCTTTGTGCCTCCGGATCTTCAATTTCTATGGCACCATAAGGTTTCACCTCCTTAACTCTGAAAGGGCCAGACCACTTTGATCTCAGTTTTCTAGGGAAGAGTTTGAGCCTGGAATTGAACAGAAGCACCGACTGGCCTGCCCTGAACTCTCTCTTCAGATTTTTCTTGTCATGATAGCTCTTGACTTTTTCCTTGTAAAGCTTGGATGATTCATAGGCTTGAAGCCTCAATTCATCAAGAGCATGCAACTCCAACTTCCTCTTCTCACCAGTGTTGAGAGGATCAAAATTCAACAACTTCAAAGCCCAATAAGCTTTGTGCTCCAGTTATACGGGAAGATGGCAAGCTTTCCCATACACCAACTGAAATGGAGTGAGACCAATTAGAGACTTGAAGGCGGTTCTATAAGCCCATAGAGCTTCATCAAGCTTTGTAGACCGGTCCTTCCTTGAAGCTGACACAGTCTTCTCCATAATCCTCTTGATCTCTCTGTTAGAGACCTTAGCTTGCCCATTGGTTTGAGGGTGATAGGCAGTAGCAACCTTATGATGGACTCCATAATGTTCTAGAGCCCTCTCCAACTGAGCATTGCAGAAGTGTGAACCTCCATCACTGATAAGTACCCTGGGGGTGCTAAATCTGCTGAATATGTGCTTCTTGAGAAACTTCACTACTGTTTTGCCATCCGCCTTGGGTGTAGCAATGGCTTCAACCCATTTTGAGACATAGTCCACTGCCACAAGAATGTATTCATTTGTGAAGGAAGAAGGCAGTGGACCAACAAAATCTATGCCCCAGCAATCAAACACCTCAACCTCCTGCATATTCTGTAAGGGCATCTCATGCTTTCTTGTGATTCCTCCGACCCTCTGACAACTGTCACACTACTTGGCATTACTGTGGGCATCTTTGAAGAGTGTCGGCCAGTAAAATCCAGCTTGAAGCACCTTGGCAGCTGTTCTTTCTCCATTGAAGTGCCCTCCATACGGAGAGTTGTGACAGTGCAACAAAATACTCTTGGCCTCCTCTCTTGAGACACACCTCCTCAATAGGCCGTTTGAACCAATCTTGAACAGGTGAGGGTCATCCCATACATAGTAGGTAGCATCACGGAGGAACTTCTTTTTCTGGTGCCATGTGAAATCCTCAAGAATAACTCCAGCTGCCTTGAAGTTTGCTAAGTCCGCAAACCAAGGCCGCTCTTGCACCATGAACAATTTTTCATCAGGGAACTCCTCCAAGATCTCCCTCTCCTTCAGGGTCACCTCATCATTTATGAGCCTTGAGAGGTGGTCAGCAACCAGATTTTCCTTGCCACTCTTGTCTTTTATCTCTAAATCAAACTCTTGAAGCAGAAGAATCCACATTATGAGTCTTGGCTTGGAATCCGGCTTGGTGAGTAAGTACTTAATGGCTGGATGATCTGTGAACACAACCACTTTGGAACCAATCAAAAAGGACCGAAACTTTTCCAATGCAAACACTATGGCTAGCAACTCTTTTTCAGTGGTGGCATAATTAATTTGTGCCTCATTTAAAACCTTGCTAGTATAGTGAATAGCATGAAAAATTTTAGTCCTCCTTTGGCCTAAGACTGCCCCAACCGCATAATCACTAGCATCACACATGAGTTCAAAATCCAGTGTCCAATCTGGTGCAGTGATTATGGGTGCAGAGGTGAGTCTAGCCTTTAAAGTTTCAAAAGCTTTCATACAAGAATCATTGAAACAAAAAATAGTGTCTTTGTTTAGGAGATTGCTTAGGGGTCTGGCTATCATTGAAAAATCTTTTATAAATCGTCTGTAAAAGCTAGCATGCCCTAATAAACTCCTAATACCTTTGACATTAATGGGTGGAGGGAGTTTTTCTATTACTTCCACTTTGGCAGGGTCAACTTCAATGCCCTTGTGAGAGATCTTGTGCCCCAAGACTATCCCCTCAGTCACCATGAAATGACATTTTTCCCAGTTGAGGATAAGGTTGGTCTCCAAGCATCTTCTAAGCACCACGTCAAGATTGGTCAGGCACTCGTCAAATGAAGACCTGAACACAGAGAAATTGTCCATGAAGACCTCAATGCTCTTCTCCACCAAGTCGGAGAATATAGCTAGCATGCATCGTTGAAATGTTGCAGGAGCATTGCACAGTCCAAATGGCATCTTCCGATAAGCAAAGACACCAAAAGGACAAGTGAAAGCGGTCTTCTCCTGATCTTCTGGATCCACCACAATCTGGTTGTAGCCTGAATACCTATCAAGAAAGCAATAATAAGTTTGGTCAGCTAATCTCTCAAGCATCTAATCCATGAATGGGAGTGGAAAATGATCCTTCCTGGTAGCCTTGTTGAGCTTCTGATAATCAATACACATTCTCCACCCCGTGACCGTTCTAGAAGGAATTAGCTCATTCTTCTCATTCTGAGTCACCGTGATGCCACCCTTCTTTGGAACCACTTGCACAGGGCTCACCCATGCACTATCAGAAATGGGGTAGATCATGCCGACATCCAACAGCTTTATCACTTCCTTTTTTACCACCTCCTTCATCACAAGATTAAGCCTCCTCTGTGGTTGAGCAACCGGCTTGTACTCATCCTCCATAAATATCTTATGCATGCAATAGGCTGGGCTAATTCCCTTGAGATCAGAAATAGACCAACCAATTGCCCCTTGATAGAACTTCAAAACTCTCACAAGCTTCTCCTCCTCCAATGTGGATAAGGAACTACTTATGATAACCGGTTTGCTTCCACCTTCTTCTAGAAACACATACTTGAGATGAGAAGGGAGTATTTTCAACTCAAGCTTCGGGGTAATCACCTCCCCTTCCTCCTTCAAATCTTTCATATGTCCTGAATCCGATGTCACCTCCTTATATGAGTCAAGGCTCTTCAAACATGCCTCAATCTCTCTATCTTCTTCCTCATGGAGGTACTCAACCATATTGATTAGGACTTTCTCCAAAGGGGTAGTGAAAGAGATATGTGTTAAGTCTCAATTTTACCTCTTTTTGGATGAGACTTATTGAACGAATTCCACTCATCCTCTGAACCATTGCAATATAATTGTTCTCTTTTTGGTTCTTTTTGTGTGCAGATATAACTAACCCAAATTTAGCTAACAATACCTTAATACACCTCATTTTTTGTGCAGGTATTGAGCTAGGGACTTGAGGATTGAAGACTCTTAGGATTGGAAACCTAAGAAGCTAAGGAGCAGAGAAGAGGTTCTGCGCCGGGCTCAATATAACCCGCGCTGGGCGTGACAAAAATAGAGTATTTCATCTCTGCCAATTATATTGCGCCGGGTGCAAAAAGAATTAAGCCGGGCGCAAAAAGAATTAAGCCGGGTGCAAAAGGAATTGCGCCGGGCTTGTGTTGAGACAGAGAGTGCTTGACTTCTCTTGAAGAACTTGCGCCGGGCGCGAAGAATTGTGCGCTGGGCGCGGAACCCTAATCTGATCTCCCAGGCTCGTATTTGAAGCCATTTTCGGGGATCTTTCTATTCATTCTCACATTGGGCGCCTCCAGGAGCTGCGAAAGGGATTCCCAGGGCTTGGGATCATCCGTGTGCGGATCTTTCCTTTGGTTATTCATCCTCCTTTCATCTCTATTTTGTATTTGCCCTCTTTGTTGAGTGGTTTCACCCATTTTGTGGGGTTAGATGTAGCCAACATACTCTATTATAATCCTTACGTTTTCAATGATATATATATTTGTTGTTTCATTCATTGTTGTGTTTGTTTCTTTGCTTAATGCTTGCTTTGGATTGATCACCCTTTGCATGATTTAAGGTTCCATTGAGTATTGGGAAATACCTTTGAAATTAGTTCTGGAACATATGCCTAGTGGAGATTGTATCTAGGGATAGAGCTTGACCCATTAGTAGTCTTAAACCCTAGCCCGTAATGCGGGTGTAGGTATTGGGTACTCAAGGGATTGATATTCAATATCCGCACCTAGGCTCTTTCTCTAAGGGATTAGGTTTGAGTAAACTATTGGGTTGACTAAGCAATGAATTTAACAAGAGATTAAGGATACATTAGTGTTACGTTTGGTGAAATCTGACCCCCACAGCCTCACAATACCATTATCCCATTTCTACTCTTTCCCATTCTAAAACTAATCTTTTTATAGTTTTAACATTCCAATAGTCATGCTCTTCATCTCACATTTACATGACAAACTATAAATTGGAATTATTCTTTAGTCACGAATAGTCAATAAATGCTTATTTTACCTTCTAATCCCTGTGGATACGATATTTTTACTACTTGAACGGCCGGTATACTTGCCGTGTTTGAGACCGTTGATAGAATTAAACTGATTTACAATTATAACAAAAGTACTTGAACGGAAATCTCAACAAGTTTTTGGCGCCGTTGCCGGGGATTAGAATGACGATTTAGTATTTATAGCTATTTGTGATTTAATCCTTTATTGTTTTTGTTATTTTTTGTTAGCAATGAATTGATGTAGCTAACTTGTGTACTCTAGTCTTTAGCTTTCTCTTGTATGCTAGGTACTATGAACAAGATTGACCAATCCCTCTGAGCAATTGTTGAGCAATCATGAGATTGAGCACAAAGCAAGGAGGAACAAGAGCAACAGGAGGAGAAGGAGAATCAGAGCAATTCAAGTTGGTCACCGTCAGGCTCGGGACAGTAAACAAGCGCTTCCTGGGAGGCAACCCAGAGATCTGAACTGTGTTTTAGATTTTTGTTGCATGTTGTTCTGTGTTATAAGTGTTGTTTTGTATTATGTGTTGTGTTTTGTGTTATATGTTTTGTGGTATATGTTGTTTGTGTTATGTGTTAGTTGTTAGAATCATGTTTGAATGAGTAAATATAGGGTACATCTTGTTTGGAATGTGAGGAATGAGGCAATTCTGTGTCTAGGTGGAAATAAGACCTGATCCTAATTTAAAACCTGGGCAAATTGACCTTTTAAAGTGATTACGCGCTGGGCGTGACTCTTTTGCGCCCGGCCTAGTACTCAATTTTTGGTCTTTGGAACCCACCACGCTGGGCGCGTTTAACGCATGCCCGGCGGATATCAGATTTTGGACCTCGTTGAGTTTTACTGATATGAAGCCCGGCGCATCTGTTTTGCGCCCGGCGCAAAAACATTCCTGATACCTTGTATTTAACTATTTTTCATTCATGTTTCTTTGTGTTCTGTTTGTGTTGCATTGTCTTAGTCCATTTCCGTGTACATGCATTTTGTGCTTAATTTTGGTCTAAGGATATTCTCCATTGTGTTATAGTTGCTTGATCATCACTATGTATACATTTTTGTGCTCACCATTCTTTTTCATGCTTATACTCCGCGACCACTCTTGGTTTCTAGGACTTTCAGGCATATACTGGTTGGCCTGGGGACCAGGCTCCTAAGTTTGGGGGAGTGGAGCTGCTGATGCAGACGGAGCCGTTGATGGTGGAGCAGCCCCTAAAGATGATGATGACCAGACCCCATAGAGGGAAGTATAGGGAGCCTACCTTAGTTTACCTTTGTCTATTGCAAATTATTTTTTGTCTTTTAATTTCAGTATTTTAACTATTTTTATATTTAGTTCTTTTTTGGTGATTACTTTGTTGGTTCTTTTGTGAATAGTCTGCCTTAGCATGGTTTTTAATCTTGTTGATACTTGTTCTGCTTGTGATCGATTCTGGATTATAGTTTGCTTGATGTTTATGGTGTGTGTACCTTAGACATTTTCAAGTCACATTAGATCTTTAGTTCATGACTAGTTGCATACGGGTTTCAATGTTAATCATAGAGCTGAGCTGAGTTTGACAATTTGTGGATGCATAGCCGGGTGAGGTTTGAGCCTAAAACACTTATGAGTGAACTACGCTTAAGTTGCATGATAGACTTTGCTTGAGTTTCCCTGGTGGTTTGCTTATGTTGTGCACTTATATGATCAAGACATTCATACTCCTCTATTTTGTAACCATCTAAGCCAAAAAGCCATCTCCACTCTTCACTTGACCCATACCTTTCTAAGCCTAAACACCACACCTTCCACTTGTCCCAAACCATGAAAAATTAACCATAACCCTTGCTTTGTTTAAGAGAGCAAACTGATGACATCAAATAAGTTTGGGGGAGTTGAAGAATGGGGAATTTTGGGAAGAAGAAAGTATGTGGTCAGCCATTACAAAACAAAATAAATAAATAAATAAAAAAAAACAAAACAAAACAAAAACAAAAATTTTAAGATGCAAAAATGTAAATATGCATCTCATAAAGGCTAATGGCTTGGATCAGGTAAAGGGCATGTGCCAAATTGTTGTAATGGGGTATGGAGAGGAACATCATTGTAAAATCTTATTTGCTCTCTTAAGCTATAGCACCTTCAATCCTTGAAAAACCATAAAACTGCTACCGCTTGACCCTGCTTGACCCAGATTGCCCTAATAAAGACCTTGTGATAAGTGTCTGCATTTGTTTTACCACTGGTTTCATTTGGAAACGAAGAGCAAAGTTGAATTATGTGGCGTGAGTAGTAGATTAGAGAGAAACACTCACCCTGATACACTAGTGTGCATAGAGAGAAACATTTTCCTAGTGAGGATGCATACACAGATAGTCATTACTCTTCTCAGCTCTTTGATCTCTTTTGAAACCTTTGTTTGCACCTTGTCATGTTCTATTGCAATAATTGTGATTGGAAATTCATCTGAGGTTCATGCTTGCGAAAAGAAGATACAAGTGAACTAGGATGTAGAAATTGACTCACTTGCATTGCTTGTTATCTGCTAGATTAATTACCTTTTGCTTGAGGACAAGCAAGGTTCTAAGTTTGGGGGAGTTGTTAAGTCTCAATTTTACCTCTTTTTGGATGAGACTTATTGAACGAATTCCACTCATCCTCTGAACCATTGCAATATAATTGTTCTCTTTTTGGTTCTTTTTGTGTGCAGATATAACTAACCCAAATTTAGCTAACAATACCTTAATACACCTCATTTTTTGTGCAGGTATTGAGCTAGGGACTTGAGGATTGAAGACTCTTAGGATTGGAAACCTAAGAAGCTAAGGAGCTGAGAAGAGGTTCTGCACCGGGGTCAATATAACCCGCGCTGGGCGTGACAAAAACAGAGTATTTCATCTCTGCCAGTTATATTGCGCCGGGTGCAAAAGGAATTAAGCCGGGTGCAAAAAGAATTAAGCCGGGCGCAAAAGGAATTGCGCCGGGCTTGTGTTGAGACAGAGAGTGCTTGACTTCTCTTGAAGAACTTGCGCCGGGCGCGAAGAATTGTGCGCTGGGCGCGGAACCCTAATCTGATCTCCCAGGCTCGTATTTGAAGCCATTTTCGGGGATCTTTCTATTCATTCTCACATTGGGCGCCTCCAGGAGCTGCGAAAGGGATTCCCAGGGCTTGGGATCATCCGTGTGCGGATCTTTCCTTTGGTTATTCATCCTCCTTTCATCTCTATTTTGTATTTGCCCTCTTTGTTGAGTGGTTTCACCCATTTTGTGGGGTTAGATGTAGCCAACATACTCTATTGTAATCCTTACGTTTTCAATGATATATATATTTGTTGTTTCATTCATTGTTGTGTTTGTTTCTTTGCTTAATGCTTGCTTTGGATTGATCACCCTTTGCATGATTTAAGGTTCCATTGAGTATTGGGAAATACCTTTGAAATTAGTTCTGGAACATATGCCTAGTGGAGATTGTATCTAGGGATAGAGCTTGACCCATTAGTAGTCTTAAACCCTAGCCCGTAATGCGGGTGTAGGTATTGGGTACTCAAGGGATTGATATTCAATATCCGCACCTAGGCTCTTTCTCTAAGGGATTAGGTTTGAGTAAACTATTGGGTTGACTAAGCAATGAATTTAACAAGAGATTAAGGATACATTAGTGTTACGTTCGGTGAAATCTGACCCCCACAGCCTCACAATACCATTATCCCATTTCTACTCTTTCCCATTCTAAAACTAATCCTTTTATAGTTTTAACATTCCAATAGTCATGCTCTTCATCTCACATTTACATGACAAACTATAAATTGGAATTATTCTTTAGTCACGAATAGTCAATAAATGCTTATTTTACCTTCTAATCCCTGTGGATACGATATTTTTACTACTTGAACGGCCGGTAAACTTGCCGTGTTTGAGACCGTTGATAGAATTAAACTGATTTACAATTATAACAAAAGTATTCGACAGAAATATCAACAATATGCTTCCTAGTATCTTCAACAAGCCCATCAATGACATCAACCCGGAAGCAACTGCTCTTGTCCTTGGGGTAGTGCATGGCATTAAACACATCAAAATTGACCTCTTCATCATTTACTCTCACCTTAAGCTTCCCATCATCCACATCAATTAGAACTCTTGTCGTCTTCATGAATGGTCAGCTAAGAATGAGAGGTACATCAATGTCCTCTTCAATATCCATCACCACGAGCGGGAAACAAGAAACGGTCCACCTTCACCAGAACATCCTCCACAATGCCATGAGGATACTTCACAGATCGATCAGCCAACTGCAAAGTCATGCGAGTTGGCTTCACTTCCAAACCACCAATCCTCTGAAGCATAGATAAGGGCATAAGATTGATGCTAGCCCCCAAATCAAGTAAAGCCTTCCCAATAGCTAAACTCCCAATAGTGACTGGAAGAGTGAAACTACCAGGGTCCTTGGACTTCGTTGAAAACATCTTCTGAATAATGGCACTACACCCCGCCTCCAATGTAATGGTCTCCTCTTCAAAATACTTTCTCTTCTTGGTGAGGAGCTCTTTCATGAACTTGGCATATGTAGGCATTTGCTCTAATGCCTCGGAGAACGGAATGTTAATTTGCAAGGTCTTGAAAATCTCTAAGAACCGAGCATATTGCCTCTCCTTATCCCTTCTTGAAGGTGCATGAGGATACGGTAAGCTCTTAGTGGGTGGCACCTTCATAATACTCCTCTCCTCCAAGGGTGCTTTGTTTTTGTCTCTACTGACTCCTTCTTTTTCTTTTTCAATCTCTTTCTCTTTCTCATTCTTTTTGGTATTTTCATTTTTCTTCTTATTTTCATCAACCAACTCACTTACTCCACTCCTTCTCAACACTCTTGGGCCCTCCAAGATGATCTCTTCATCAACACTAGCATCATCTTCTGCACTCATATCATTTTTCTCCTTGCTCTCATTTTTCTTCTCATTCTCCTTCACCACAAATTCCCGACCACTTCTTGTAGATACAACATTCAAGTGCCCCTTCAGGTTTTGTTCATGGTTGGCTGAGAAAGAACCTTTTTATTGCTCCGCCAGCTGTGTTGTTATTTGGCCCACCTGTATCTCCAGATTTTTGATTGAAGCATCAGTATTCTTTTGGTTGGACATAGACAATTGCATAAATTGTTGCAATGTGTCTTCCAACTTGGTGGTTCTTTCATATAAAGGTGGGTGTTGGTGTTGATGTGAAGGCCTGCTACTTGATGAAGCATTCATGTCTGGCTTGTTTCCACCATAGTTATTTCTTCACCCCTAATTTGAATTTTGCGGATAGGGGTTGAGAGAAAATTTGCCGCCTTTGATTCCCCATATAATTCACTTCTTCACCTTGGGAATTAGATGAACCGGCACAATAACCGTTAGGGTGGTCACCTCCACAAAAATCACATGCCAATACTTGTTGCATAGGAGAGGCATTAGCGCGCATTGCTTGAAGTTGTTGAGGTAGCTTGGCCATTTGTTGGTTCAAGGCTTCAATCTGTTGGGAAAGTATCTTGTTCTGAGCTAACACTGCATCTTGAATACTAAGCTCCAAGACTCCTCTCTTGTGTGAAGAGCTTCTACCATGCTGGCTCCTAAAGTCTGTGGAAGCCATGGACTCAATGATTGTGATAGCCTCTTCAACAGTTCTGAACATGACTGACCCTCCAATAGAAGCATCCAATATCATCCTGGTTTGAGGTTGCAAACCATTACAGAAGGATGAGACTTATTGAACGAATTCCTCTCATCCTCTAAACCATTGCAATATAATTGCTCTTTTTGGTTCTTTTTGTGTGCAGATATAACTAACCTAAATTTAGCTAACAATACCTTAATACACCTCATTTTTTGTGCAGGTATTGAGCTAGGGACTTGAGGATTGAAGATCCATAGGATTGGAAACTAAAGGAGTTAAGGAGCAGAGAAGAGGTCATGTGCCGGGCGCAAGGTGATCCGCACCGGGCGAGCAAAACAGAGCATCTCACTTCTAGAAGCTATTGCGTCGGGCGCAATATGAATTGCGCCGGGTGCAATATGAATTGCGCCGGGCATGTCCTGAAGACAAAGGGCATTTGGAAGGTCATGCGCCGGGCGCGAAGACTTATGCGCCGGGCGCATGAACCCTAATCTGTCTCCCCAAGCTCGTATTTGAAGGCATTTTCGGGGACTCCTCCCCCATTCTCACATTGGGCGCCTCTAGGAGCTGCGGAAGGGATTCCCAGGGCTTGGGATCGTCCGTGTGCGGATCTTTCCTTCGGTTCTTCACTTCCTCTTCCATCTCTATTTTGTATTTGCCCTCATTGTTGTGAGTGGTTTCACCCATTTTTTGTGGGGTTAGATGTAACCATCAAATTCTAATGTAATTCTTACGTTTTGAATGATATATATACATGTTGTTTCATTCATTGTTGTGTATGTTTCTATTCTTAATGATTGTTTGGATTGAATCTCTTTGCATGATATAGGTTCCATTGGGTATTGGAAAATAACCTTTGAAACTAGCTCTGAAACACATGCCTAGTGGGAAATGTATCTAGAAATGGAGCTTAGCCCATTAGTAGTCTTAAACCCTAACCCGTAATGCAGGTGTAGATATTGGGTACTCAAGGGATTGATATTCAATATCCGCACCTAGGCTCTTTCTCTAAGGGATTAGGTTTGAGTAAACTCTTGGGTTGACTAAACAATGAATTTAACAAAAGATTAAGGATACATTAGTGTTACGTTTGGTGAAATCTGACCCCCACAACCTCACAATACCATAATACCATTCCTTACCTTTTCCACTCACAAAACAATATTTATTTACAGCTTTCATTCCAATAGTGACAACTTTGAATTCACTGCACAAACTATGAAATTGGAATTATTCTTTAGTCACGAATAGTCAATAAATGCTTATATTACCTTCTAATCCCTATGGATACGATATTATTACTACTTGAACGGCCGGTATACTTGCCGTGTTTGAGACCGTTGATAGAATTTAACCTGATTTACATTTATAACAAAAGTACTTCAACGGAAATCTCAACAAGTTTTTGGCGCCGTTGCCGGGGATTAGAATGGCGATTTAGTATTTTAGCTATTTGTGACTTATTATTTTGTTGTTATTTTTATTTTTTGTTAGCAATGAATTGTTGGAGCTAACTTGTGTACTCTAGTCTTCAGCTTTCTCTTGTATGCAAGGTACTGTTGAAAATTAGATTGACCAATCCTTCTGAGCCATTGTTGAGCAATCCTGAGATTGAGCACAGGGCAAGGAGGAACAATAGCAACAGGAGGAGGAGGAGAATCAGAGCACTTCAAGTTAGTCACCGTCAGGCTCGGGACAGTAAACAAGCGCTTCCTGGGAGGCAACCTAGAGATCTGAACTGTGTTTTAGATTTTTGTTGCATGTTGTTCTGTGTTATATGTGTTGTTTTGTATTATGTGTTGTGTTTCGTGTTATATGTTGTTTTGTGGTATATGTTGTTTTTTGTTACGTGATAGTGTTAGAATCATGTTTGAGCAGGTAAATATAGGGTACATCTTGTTGGGAGTTTGAGGATGAGGTAATTATGTTTCTGGGTGGAGGTAAGGCCTTCTCTTTAAGTAAATTTAGGCAAAATTGACCATATCAGGGTTACGCGCCCGACGCGCTTTACCTCGCGCCCAGCGCAAGGCTCGAATTGTAGTCTCTGGAACCCACCACGCCGGGCGCGCCTGAGTCACGCCCAGCGCGATATCAGATTTTGAAACCTCGTTGATCTTTACTGATATGAAGCCCGGCGCACGTGTTTTGCGCCCGGCGCAACCTTCCTGACAGCCCATTTTTATCTATTTTCATTCATGTTTCTTTATGTTCTGTTTGTGTTGCATTGTTATAGTCCATTTCCGTGTGCATGCATGTTGTGGTTAATTTTGGTCTAAGGATATTCCCCATTTTTGCTATATTTGCTTGGTCATCAATGTGTATAATTGTTGTGCTCACCATGTTCCTTCATGATTATACTCTTTCACCACTTTTGGTTACTAAGACTTTCAGGCATATACTGGTTGGCCTGGGGACCAGGCTCCTAAGTGTGGGGGAGTGGAGCTGCTGATGCAGACGGAGTCGATGATGGTGGAGCAGTCCCTGAAGATGATGATGACCAGATCCCATAGATGGATGCAGATGGAGCCTACCTTAGTTTACCCGTGTCTATTGCAATTTATTTTTCTGTCTTTTATTTTCAGTATTTAAGTGTTTTTATATATAGTCTTTTTGGTGATTACTTTGTTGGTTCTTTTGTGAATAGTCTGCCTTAGCATGGTTTTTAATCTTGTTGATACTTGTTTTGCTTGTGGTCGATTCTGGATTATAGTTTGCTTAATGTTTATGGTGTGTGTACCTTAGACATTTTCAAGTCACATTAGATCTTTAGTTCATTACTAGTTGCATACGGGTTTCAATGTTGATCATAGAACTGAGCTGAGTGTGATAATTTGTGGATGCATAGCCGGGTGAGGTTTGAGCCTAAATACTGATGAGTGAACTACGCTTTTGTTACATGATAGACTTTGCTTGAGTTTCCCTGGTGGTTTGCTTATATTGTGCACTTATATGATCAAGGCATTCACATTTCCATATTTTGTTAACCATCTAAGCCAAAAAGCCATCTCCACTTTTCACTTGACCCATACCTTCCTAAGCCTAAACACCACACCGTCCATTTGTCCCAAACCATAAAAAAATTAACCATAACCCTTGCTTTGGTTAAGAGAGCAAAACGATGACATCAAATAAGTTTGGGGGAGTTGAAGAATGAGAAATTTTGGGAAGAAGAAAGTATGTGGTCAGCCATTACAAAATATATATATATATATATATATATAAAAACAAAGCAAAACAAAAACAAAAATTTTCAGATGCAAAAGAATAAATATGCATCTCATAAGGGCTAATGGCTTGGATCCGGTTAAGGGCATGTGAAAAATGTTGTATGGGGGTATGGAGAGGGACATCATTGTAAAATATTATTTGCTCTCTCAAGCTATAGCACCTTCAATCCTTGAAAAAACCATAAAACTGCTACTGCTTGACCCTGCTTGACCCAGAATTGCCCTAATAAAGACCTTGTGATAAGTGTCTGCATTTGTTTTACCACTGGTTTCATTTGGAAACGAAGAGCAAAGTTGAATCATGTGGTGTGAGTAGTAGATATGAGAGAAACACTCACCCTGATACACTAGTGTGCACAGAGAGAAACACTTTCCTAGTGAGGATGCATACACAGATAGCCATTACTCTTCTCAGCTCTTTGATCTCTTTTGAAACCTTTGTTTGCATCTTGTCATGTTCTATTGCAATAATTGTGACTGGAGATCCATCTTAGGTTCATGCTTGCGAAAAGAAAATACAAGTGAACTAGGATGTAGAACTTGACACACATGCATTGCTTGTTATCTGCTAGATTAATTACCTTTTGCTTGAGGATAAGCAAGGTTCTAAGTTTGGGGGAGTTGTTAAGTCTCAATTTTACCTCTTTTTGGATGAGACTTATTGAACGAATTCCACTCATCCTCTGAACCATTGCAATATAATTGTTCTCTTTTTGGTTCTTTTTGTGTGCAGATATAACTAACCTAAATTTAGCTAACAATACCTTAATACACCTCATTTTTTGTGCAGGTATTGAGCTAGGGACTTGAGGATTGAAGATCCATAGGATTTGAAACTAAAGGAGCTAAGGAGCAGAGAAGAGGTCATGCGCCGGGCACAAGGTGATCCGCGTCGGGCGAGCAAAACAGAGCATCTCACTTCTGGAAGCTATTACGCCGGGCGCAATATGAATTGCGCCGGGTGTGTCCTGAAGACAAAAGGCATTTGGAAGGCCATGCGCAGGGCGCGAAGACTTATGCGCCAGGCGCATGAACCCTAATCTGTCTCCCCAAGCTCGTATTTGAAGGCATTTTCGGGGACTCCTCCCCCATTCTCACATTGGGCGCCTCTAGGAGCTGCGGAAGGGATTCCCAGGGCTTGGGATCGTCCGTGTACGGATCTTTCCTTCGGTTCTTCACTTCCTCTTCCATCTCTATTTTGTATTTGCCCTCATTATTGTGAGTGTGACACCCTCTACCCCAACATAATTACAATAGATATAAACCATCTATATATAAATTCTTTCTTAGTCTAATATAAAATAATTATCTCAAGTATCATTGGGTAAAAGATGCACATTCATAATTTTCAACTGTAAGTATCAAATTGTCAAGAAATAATAAAATAAAGATTATAGATTAATCCCAGTAAAGGTGGCACGGCCTCCTAGTTAGAAATTAACTTATAATCTTTTAGTAAAATTATAATATGACAAAAATACACACTTTCAACATAAATAACATAAAAATTATAAAAGAAAAATAATAATAATTTAACAATAAGTCTAGCTAATCCCGATGTCACATCCTATCAGAGCGAAACCCAAACAGAAGCCTAAGCTTCACCACCAACATTCTCAGCCTCATGCTAATTATCTGCATCATAATTTAAATATACACAAAAATGACAAGGGAGTGAGAAACTTCTCACTCAGTTGCAGATATAGAAATAAAAGTTAAATAGCACACACACACACACAATATAATTCACATATATAATCAATCTCACATATATGCTTATGTATAATGATTTTCTTGACTTGACTCACTAATGTATGCATGTGGCGCCATACGGAAGTTGCAGAATTCATCACTGGTGACCCGAAGGCACACCTATACAATTGTCGGTGACCCTAAGGTACACCTATCATTGGTGTTCATACACCTCGTTAGCATATCGTGGGTGACCCAAAGGTACACCTTGTTAGTCGTGGGTATGCGGCCTCAGCGGCACACCTGGAGTAATATGTGCATATGATGCATGTCATACATTCACAGACTCAACCTTTAGCATGTTACACATATCATATTCATATTTCATAATTAAGAATTATTTCAATAATCCAATTTAATAGTCCAATAGTTCAACAGTCCAAACAGTCCAACAGTCCAAACAGTCCAACAGTCCAAACAGTCCAACAGTCCAACAGTCCAACAATCCAACAGTCCAGAGGTTGCTTAGGTATCATATTTTTCAATAATAATATATTAAGATCTTTTAAGTAAAGTAGGAAGCTTAAAAGGTAATATAAGATAATAAGGAGGCTCAGCCTTCCATTTAAATAATAGATTACAAATTTATAAATACTTAGGAGGCTTAGCCTTCCATTCAAATAACATATTCTAATATGTAAATAAATAAGATATAAAACAAAACACATCAATAATACATATTCAAAGAAATAAACAACATGCAATGGATCGGGAGCCAATCCAACAAACAAACTATTTAACAATTATTCCCACACCCCCAAGCGAGGTTTCCCACTCCCCCCTTACCTGGGTTTACAGAAATTTGGGCAGAATCTCCTCCTCTCTATCTTTCCTTAAAAGGAATCGGAATTAGGGCAGAATCTCTTCCTCTTTCTCCTTAAACAAGGCACTAGAGTAGAACCTCCTTTTCTTTCTCCTTCTCTCTCTCTTACTTTCTCTCTCTATTTCTCCAGAATTTCCTTCTCTCTAGAATTCTAAATTTTCAAAACCTTAGGCCCCTATTTATAGAATTTTTGAAGTTACTATGCACTATGCACTATTCATTAAAATAATATTATAAATTACTATGCACTATGCACTATTCATTATTATATTCAAATTAATTCAAATTTTGAAACGTAAAGAATCCGCAGCCCACGTTTCAGCCGCCCTTCACTGTGCAATTGCATAGTAAAATACTATTCATATATACGTATTTGTAAATAGTAAAATACGTATACATAAATAGTAAAAATATGTATACATAAATAGTAAAATACGTATACGTAAATAGTAAAATACATAAATAAAATACTTATTCACATAATAAATACATAAAAAAATATTTCTTTTCATTGAATAAAATTTGGGATGTTACAATTCTCCCCTCCTTTTAGAAATTTCGTCCCCGAAATTTTTGCAATGGTAAACTCTTCGCATTCTTACTTCTAATTCTTATGCAACATCACTACCTTGTTGATGTACAACTTTTATCAATTTTCTCAAAGGATTTGCTTAGGGAAAGATCTTGACGAATTTATCCACTCAAACACAAACAAAATCAATTTCTTAAGCGTCTTAGACAAATCTTCCACTAGGGTTTATCTATTCACCATCTTACTTCCAAAATGGAGCATCTAAGTGCTACAAGATTCTAAAAAAACTTCTAGTATGCTAACCATAAATATACAATTGCTTTACTCCTCTCTTCATCTTAGGTCACAAAATATCTTCTTAAGATTTTGGTACATCTTAGTATAAATGACAAAGTCGCTAACAAGGTTATGGGTAAGGTAATTTCTCTCATGAATTTTCAATTTCTTAGAAACATAAGCTACTATCTTTTCTTCTTGCCACAATATTCTTCCTAAACCTATTTTTTTCAGAGACATATTTATATATCACAATAATCTTACTAAAATCTAGTAATATTAACACTAGTCAATCTTTCCTTAAGAGTTTGAAAACTACTTCCTCAATTGTTATCCCATACTAATGTAACTCCTTTCTAGTCAATTCAGTCAAAGGTAATAGTAAGTAATTCAAAGAAGTAAGCAACAAAATGATTTGGGTAGTTAAAAATATACATAGGTTCAAGAATTCCTGATATAGATTATCCTTACAGTTGATTCCAAGGGTAGGCAAGAAACAACCTAGTGAACTGAAATATCTTAATAACCAAAGAAACGAAGGCAAAAGCAATTTTTATAGTGAGAGCAGTTTAAACCATGAACAGCTATTAAAAAAAAATTACTCATTGAATTTTCATATAAACTATCAAACAAGACTCCTGATTTTACTAATTGACTCAAGTATCTCTCACTTAAGCACAACTTAGGTAGATCTTCCTCCGCAAGAAATTTCATGGTCTAAAATACTCACCTCATACAATCCAAATTCATACTTAGACAATCTAGTTTAAATCTATACTCTAATATGATCATCTCACATCCTAAGGTCAAAAACATTTTATTATCACAACCCTCCACTGATTGATCCATAAAGTCATCTATTCTTATTTCTACATACATGTATATCAAATCATATTAGAATACCTTTTTCATAAATATCATTCCTAAGCATGTATGAATTGATCATTGCTTACATCCTATAGCATGTACAAGAACCAACTTTTACTACTTAATTTCTCATTCAAGTCTCTCCTTATTTTTCTCAATCAAAACAACTCACATGCTACCTAAACCATAAATAATTAACATACCAATAATAACACCTAAGGGAATTAACATCATTTCGATCTCTCACCAAAGAGACAACCACCTTTAGATTCAACCTGCTACAACTATAGATGTCAGAAACTTCACCAATCATAAACTCTTAGTACACTCAATATATCACCTCCCATCCAAGGTTCTAATAATTCGAGTTGGCTAACACTATCATGATTATCATTCCTCTGATTACAAACTAACTTAACAATCTCAAACTCAACAATATCAACACAGGACGAACATCATCATCATAATACACAACAAACAAGACATAGTCAGAGTACACAACAGAGTCATGATAAGCACATAACACACACGGTTGATAAAATCGACTTGCTCTGATACCACTAAATGTGACACCCTCTACCCCAACATAATTACAATAGATATAAACCATCTATATATAAATTCTTTCTTAGTCTAATATAAAATAATTATCTCAAGTATCATTGGGTAAAAGATGCACATTCATAATTTTCAACTGTAAGTATCAAATTGTCAAGAAATAATAAAATAAAGATTATAGATTAATCCCAGTAAAGGTGGCAGGGCCTCCTAGTTAGAAATTAACTTATAATCTTTTAGTAAAATTATAATATGACAAAAATACACACTTTCAACATAAATAACATAAAAATTATAAAAGAAAAATAATAATAATTTAACAATAAGTCTAGCTAATCCCGATGTCACATCCTATCAGAGCGAAACCCAAACAGAAGCCTAAGCTTCACCACCAACATTCTCAGCCTCATGCTAATTATCTGCATCATAATTTAAATATACACAAAAATGACAAGGGAGTGAGAAACTTCTCACTCAGTTGCAGATATAGAAATAAAAGTTAAATAGCGCACACACACACAATATAATTCACATATATAATCAATCTCACATATATGCTTATGTATAATGATTTTCTTGACTTGACTCACTAATGTATGCATGTGGCGCCATACGGAAGTTGCAGAATTCATCACTGGTGACCCGAAGGCACACCTATACAATTGTCGGTGACCTTAAGGTACACCTATCATTGGTGTTCATACACCTCGTTAGCATATCGTGGGTGACCCAAAGGTACACCTTGTTAGTCGTGGGTATGCGGCCTCAGCGGCACACCTGGAGTAATATGTGCATATGATGCATGTCATACATTCACAGACTCAACCTTTAGCATGTTACACATATCATATTCATATTTCATAATTAAGAATTATTTCAATAATCCAATTTAATAGTCCAATAGTTCAACAGTCCAAACAGTCCAACAGTCCAAACAGTCCAACAGTCCAAACAGTCCAACAGTCCAACAGTCCAACAATCCAACAGTCCAGAGGTTGCTTAGGTATCATATTTTTCAATAATAATATATTAAGATCTTTTAAGTAAAGTAGGAAGCTTAAAAGGTAATATAAGATAATAAGGAGGCTCAGCCTTCCATTTAAATAATAGATTACAAATTTATAAATACTTAGGAGGCTTAGCCTTCCATTCAAATAACATATTCTAATATGTAAATAAATAAGATATAAAACAAAACACATCAATAATACATATTCAAAGAAATAAACAACATGCAAGGGATCGGGAGCCAATCCAACAAACAAACTATTTAACAATTATTCCCACACCCCCAAGCGAGGTTTCCCACTCCCCCCTTACCTGGGTTTACAGAAATTTGGGCAGAATCTCCTCCTCTCTATCTTTCCTTAAAAGGAATCGGAATTAGGGCAGAATCTCTTCCTCTTTCTCCTTAAACAAGGCACTAGAGTAGAACCTCCTTTTCTTTCTCCTTCTCTCTCTCTTACTTTCTCTCTCTATTTCTCCAGAATTTCCTTCTCTCTAGAATTCTAAATTTTCAAAACCTTAGGCCCCTATTTATAGAATTTTTGAAGTTACTATGCACTATGCACTATTCATTAAAATAATATTATAAATTACTATGCACTATGCACTATTCATTATTATATTCAAATTAATTCAAATTTTGAAACGTAAAGAATCCGCAGCCCACGTTTCAGCCGCCCTTCACTGTGCAATTGCATAGTAAAATACTATTCATATATACGTATTTGTAAATAGTAAAATACGTATACATAAATAGTAAAAATATGTATACATAAATAGTAAAATACGTATACGTAAATAGTAAAATACATAAATAAAATACTTATTCACATAATAAATACATAAAAAAATATTTCTTTTCATTGAATAAAATTTGGGATGTTACAGTGAGTGGTTTCACCCATTTTTTGTGGGGTTAGATGTAACCAACAAATTCTAATGTAATTCTTACGTTTTGAATGATATATATACATGTTGTTTCATTCATTGTTGTGTATGTTTCTATTCTTAATGCTTGCTTGGATTGAATCTCTTTGCATGATATAGGTTCCATTAGTAGTCTTAAACCCTAGCCCGTAATGCAGGTGTAGATATTGGGTACTCAAGGGATTGATATTCAATATCCGCACCTAGGCTCTTTCTCTAAGGGATTAGGTTTGAGTAAACTCTTAGGTTGACTAAACAATGAATTTAACAAGAGATTAAGGATACATTAGTGTTACGTTTGGTGAAATCTGACCCCCACAACCTCACAATACCACAATACCACAATACCATTCCTTACCTTTTCCACTCACAAAACAATATTTATGTACAACTTTCATTCCAATAGTGACAACTTTGAATTCACTACACAAACTATGAAATTGGAATTATTCTTTAGTCACGAATAGTCAATAAATGCTTATATTACCTTCTAATCCCTGTGGATACGATATTTTTACTAGTTGAACGGCCGGTATACTTGCCGTGTTTGAGACCGTTGATAGAATTTAACCTGATTTACATTTATAACAAAAGTATTTCAACGGAAATCTCAACAAGTTTTTGCCTCAAAACCATGGTTGGGGCACCTCCTCAAGAGTGATTTGTATCTCTCCCATGCTTCACATAGTGGCTCATCCGCACCTTGAGCAAAAGTAGCAATGGTAGTCCTGGCCTCAGTGTTCTTGGACGAGGGAAAGAACCTGGCTAAGAATTTAGTCTCCACATCCCTCCAAGTGGTCAGGCTTTGGTTTGGTTGAGAATGAAGCCAAGCCTTAGCCTTCCCATTCAGAGAAAATGGAAACAACCTCATGAATAGCGCTTCTTCATCTACCCCAGAAACTCCAACTGAACCGCACAACTCATAGAAAGTGTAGAGATGAGTATGTGGGTCTTCATGATCCAGGCCAGAAAATTGGTGAGAGCTAATAAGTTGTAAGAGCGCAGGCTTCATCTCTGCTAGTCTGTCATTCATGGTAGGCCTCACAATGCTTGAGAATTCCCTCGGGCTAGTGTAGGTGAAAGCGTCACCTATAGTGCACCTCCGATTCTGATTGTTATTGTGAGCGCCACCTTCACCTTCCATGGTGAACTTAAGAATGTTAGAGACAAGAACTTCAAGAATCTGAGTGGTTGGTTGGCTGACTAGATTTGCTCTAGTCCTCCTTCTCCTCCTGTTGCTGTTATTCCTCCTTGTCGTGCGTTCAATCTCAGGATCATTCAAAAATGGCTCAGAAGAAGCAGTACCTCTGTTTCGGATAGTACCTTGCATACAAGAGAAAACAACAGACTAGAGTGCACAAGTCAGCCCAAAGAATTCATTTGCTAAAATCAAAATTAACAATAAAAGTAAAGGAACAAGTCACAAATAGCTATAAATACTAAATTGTCTTGCTAATCCCCGGCAACGGCGCCAAAAACTTGTTGAGATTTCCGTTAAAACACTTTTGTTTAAATCTATAATTCAGTTAAATTCTATTAACGGTCTCAAACACGGCAAGTATACCGGCCGTTCAAGTAGAAAAATATCGTATCCACAGGGATTAGAATTTAACATAAGCATTTATTGACTATTCGTGACTAAAGAATGATTCCAATTTGTAGTTTGTCACGTGAATGTGAATTAAAGATCATGACTACTGGAATGAAAGCTATAAAAATATTTGTTTGAGAGTGGAACATGTTAGAAATGGTATTATGGTTTTGTAAGATTGTGGGGTCAGATTTCACCAAACGTTAAACTAATGAATCCATATTCTCTTGTTAAATTCATTGCTTAGTCAACCCAATAGTTTACTCAAACCTAATCACTTAGAGCAAGAACCTAGGTGTGGATATTGAATATCAATTCCTTGAGTACCCAATATCTACACCTGCATTATGAGCTAGGGTTTAAGACTACTAATGGGCCAAGCTCCATTCCTAGATACATTTCCCACTAGGCATTTGTTTCAAAGCTAGTTTCAAAGGTTATTTTCCAATACCCATGGAACCTATATCATGCAAGGAGAATCAATCCGAGACAAGCATTAAGGATAGAAACAACACAACAATGAATGAACAACATATATATATATATCAGTATAAGCCTGGCGCATAAGAATGAGTAGAATTGTTCAATAAATCTCATTCAGAAAGAGGTATAATTGAGACTTAACAAAAGACAACATAAGAATTTTGTGCATAGAAGATGGTGACTGGAATTGGATGGTATTTTAATCTCTACCAGGTTTCTCCAAATGTTCTGCATTCTTTATTAACTAATTGTAAAACAATATTTTGAATAGCATGAGAGATTTATACACAAGAAAACTGAGCCCCAAAATGCTATTAAGTTTAAGTACAAGAGTTTTACAATTTTCCAAATTCAAATATGAGAGCTGAGCTGTTTAGATATAAAGAGAAATTTTGTAGAGTTTTTCTACTTAAAATATAGAGTTTACTTTCTAGTAAAAAGACTTCTAAACATGTATCTAAGCAAAATTTTAAAAATAATATTATTAGTAGAGAAAAAATAAAGAAGACAGGAGCATAGAAAAAAAAAAGATTAAAAATTCACTTGAAAAATCACTTCAAACAACCCTTTAAAATCCGATGGGTTTGGGTGGGATTGTTTTATGAATCTGGTATTTATAAATAACACTAAAAAGTCTTTCTGTAACAACCCACCTTAGGTCATCACATAAATCATCAATCATAATAAATAATATATAATAAAGAAAATATTAGAGCAAAAGCCAGCTACGCTAGAGTGTAAAAATTGTTTTCATAATAGCAAACATAAATATATTAGTCATTCTCAGTAAAATTATATAGTCATCCAAAATATATTAACATTAACCATCAACAGAAACACCCTAGGTGCTGGTCAAGCTCTAAGCCTAGCCACTTCTCAAAGCAGCTACCCAGAAGACTCCTTGCTATCCCATGGCCTCACACCTAATCTGCTCCCCCACATAGTGAGATCATCACAGTTCCACCACATGGAAACATAAGGGTTAGCACGTATAAAACCAACCATAGTATAAATATCATTTAACAATTATTTATTCAAGCCAACATGTATTTCCAAGATAGATATAAACCAATATAATGTATACACCTCCATGCCAATGCATACATATTAATTAAAGAAATCCATAACCATAGTATACAATCCATACCATATGTATACATAATCTACATCCAAAGCAAAGTCACACCACCGTATAATCCATGATGTAACCAACACATCCAAACCAAATGTTGGCCTCAACTCCTATCCAAACCAAGTGTTGATACGGTGAAACATGTCAGCAACCCATGTCTCACGCCTAACCTCTCATGGAAAGTATACAGTTGGATTACGTCGTCACGTAACCCTGGTGGGGTCACCTCATCCATCGGTATGACTCGACCCAGACCCATACCGGTAGCAAATAGATACTTAGAGGAGTACTTCAGAATCCACCTAACATCTGAAGTGGTTTACTATATAATCCTTGGAAAAGTTCCAAATTGGAAATCCTCACAATGGGATTCCGAAATTTCATATTTTCTCCAAAGATTATATCCCTGATCTCACCAAGAGACCTCCCATCCATAACCTTACTCCTCTCAGTCCTATTTACTTTTCCAAACCACATACACATACTTCATAATTATATATATAAACATAATCATAACCATGCCAAATTAAATATCCAAAACAACCACCAACTTGAATAAATAACAACCATCAACTTAAATAAATAACAACCTTCATACAAACAAAATAGCATATTAAAAGTTATACTACTCCTATCATGCTCATGTATACTAGATTAAGTTTTATAAGTACTACCCTTACTTAGCATACTAGATTAATTTTATAAATGCCACCCTTACTTGGATAAACCTGAATTGAAACTCGGGCAGAAACTGAGACTATAGCACAGCTGCCTCCCCAAGGCTCCTTCCGTCTAAAACAGGGGCCGGAGCTAAAACTAGGACAGAACCTCCTCCTCTAGATTTCCCTTGGTCTTCAAAGAGAAGAAGAGGGAAAGAAGAGAGTATGAGAGAAGAGAGGATGAGAATGAGAAGTGTTTCTTGGGATGGTTTGCAATGGAGAAGTGAAGGCCTATTTATAGCCTCCATAACACATTAAAATAATGTAAAATAATGGAGAAAAAGATAGACAAAACTAAGTGGAATGAATTAGTGGAATGAATTATAGAAGTTGGTGGGATGAATTAATGGAGTTGGTGTGAATTAATGGAGTTGGTGCCATGTTCTTTTCCGCACCGACTTTGGCTACTGATTTGGACCTTATAGACAGCCGAATCTGAAAATATTTCCTTCATGCAAGTTGTAGTATTTTATCTTATCTTTCCATAGCCACCACGTTTGTATCATTTGAAAAACCACCGACCAAGTTATACCCCAAACACCGAGGCTTGCCAATCAGCCCAGCGAGAAACAATTGTATTAATAAAAGTCCAATTTTGACCTCCTAAACGACCGATTTTGCAAATGGCTATTTCTGCAAAAGTTGTGCGTTTTTCTCTTAGATTTCCATTGACACCAATTTTGCATCATTTGGACCATCAAAGCCCAAGTTATGCCTCGGACACTGAGACTAGTCAGTCAGCCCAGCGAGAAATGATTCTTAAAAAAAAATTTCACAACTATCTAATTAGATCTAACAACACACATATCTTTCTAAGCATAAATGGAGTGTGAATTATCTATAATTGAAGTAAAATATAACCACCAAATTATGACCAAATACCACATAGTAATAATGACAATAATAATAATAATAGTAATAATCATGTTGAAAACTGAGATGTTACAATTCTCCCCAACAACAAAAATTTTCGTCCTCGAAAATTCACTTACTTGAAAAGAGATTTGATCCTTCATCTTATCTTCCAACTCCCAACTGGCTTCATTAGTAACCTCATCCCAAATAATCTTTACCAAATTGATAGATTTTCTCCGCAAATGTTTAACTTTCTTATCTATCATTGAGACTGGCTGTTTCTCAAAAGTTAAATTCTCCTTAACTTGTACTGCCTCTGATTCCAAAACATGACTCGGATCGTGAATATACTTTCTCAGTTGTGAAACATGAAACACATCATGCAAATTAGACAGGAATGGAGGTAATGCAATCTGATATACCACTGATCCAATCCCCTTGAGAATTTGATACGGCCCAATAAACTTAGGATTCAACTTCTTAGCTTTAATAGCTCTTCCCACACCTGTGGTAGGAGTCACCTTCAAAATACATGTTCTCCCTCTTTAAACCAACACAAAGGTGTTCTACATTTCCTCCCATATAGAGCCTCAAATGGTGTCATTCCTATACTTGCGTGAAAACTATTATTATAAGTGAACTCGACCAAAGGTAACATTTCTTCCCAACTCCCTAGATGATCCAAAATACAAGCCCTCAACAAATCCTCCAAAGATTGGATAGTTCTCTGAGACTGTCCATCAGTCTGTGGGTGATAAGCAGAACTGAGTCTCAACTTAGTCCCTAATGCCTGATGCAAACTCTGCCAAAATCGAGAAGTAAAACGAGGATCCTTATCAGAAATAATACTGGAGAGCACACCATGTAATCTAACAATCTCCTTAATATACAACTGAGTTAACTTTTCCAAGGACCACTTTATATTCACTGGAAGAAAATGAGCACACTTAGGTAATCTATCCACAATCACCCAAATAGAATCACAATTCTTAATAGACCTTGGAAATCCAACAACAAAATCCATAGTTATACTATCCCATTTCCATTCTGGCACTTCCATCATCTATAATAAACCTCCTGGTTTTTGATGTTCTACCTTAGCTTTCTGACACAATGCAAGATGCAACATACTCGGCCACCTCCCTCTTTATACCATTCCACCATTTTTGTCATACCCTGATGTACACTCAACTTGCTTTTTATGACCTTCCTCAAGTATCAACTTCTTCAATTCTGCATCTTGTGGAATACAAATTCTGCACTTGTACCTTAAAACCCCATCCATATCTTGTTCAAGATTCTTCCTAAACCTCCTAGGAAAACCCACAACAAAGTTTATACACATTATCTCATTTCCAAATAGGAACATCTAAAGGCTACAAAAGTCCTAAAAGGCACCTAATGTTCTGTCTCAGACTTATACTATACTAAATATGAGTACACACCATCCTCTATTCCTCTCTACACTTAAGGCCACCATGCTTCCACTGCACGACTTTGATACACCTTAGTAGCTCCTCAATGGATACTAAGAGAACACTTGTGTCCTCCCTTTAAGATCATCTTCCTAAATTCAAGATTACTAGGCCATAGATCCTATTATTGAACCCCAAAACATCATCAATTTCCACTCGTAAAGGGCTATTTATACCCACCCCTACTAATCCTCTCCACTTGGTTCACTAAGAAAGAATTTAACTCCTAGGCTTCTCTAATCTCGTCCATTAATTCATTAGTTACTTTCAACATACTAAATTCAATGCTCCTAAGGGTGAGCTCACACATCACGCTTAAGTCTCTAAGTTCTTTAGTCAAATCCAACCCTTAAATCATCAAATGTGGTAGGCGAAAGATCATCCTACTCAAGGTATCTGCCAGAATAATATTTTCATTTCTACGACCCTCTCCAAAAATCATGTGCCTAAGCGTAAGTTTTACACAGAATCAATCTCCAAGTCTTACCACCTCATCTATACCGAAGGCAGCTCTTATCCACTACCTTGTCCTATATCCTCTTGTCTTGTTTTCAAAATGAATCAACTAATTATGCTTCTCCAATTTCCTTCAATAATTCACTTGTTACTTTAGTCATACCTAGTCTCATACTACTAAGGGTAACCTCATAAGCCAAACTTAAATCTTTAGACCAAACCAAAAGATCTATCTCTCTAACCATAAGGGAAGATATATCTAGAGGTCTTCTACTCAAAGTATCAACCACCATACTAGCTTTGCCCAAATGACAATTAAGATCAAAATCCTAGTCCTTAAAAATTCCAATTATCCTTTGTAATACCCATTTTATTATTATGGCATTTTCGTAAATTTTCAAAGGCATAGGGGTATTTTTGTAATCTTATTATTGGATGGCATTTTGGTAATTATCGGTGGCATTTTCGTAATTTTTATTAAAATTTTTGGGGCATTTTCGAATTTTGGAACGGGCTGTTCCAAAAGCGGAACGGGCCGTTCCAAAAGAGAAAATTGTGCGTTCTGGGTACGTGCAGAACGGGGCCGGAACGGGCCGTTCTCCAAAGGAGAACGGGCCGTTCTGCTTGGAGAACGGGGCGTTCCCCTTGCAGAACGGGCCGTTCTGCTTGGAGAACAGGGCGTTCTCCTTGCAGAACGGGCCGTTCCGAAAGGAGAACGGGCCGTTCTGCTGGGTTTCGAAACGGGCCGTTCTGGGGCCGTTCCAGTCGAAAATTTTACGTTGTTCTGAAGGATTCAGAACGGGCGTTCCGTTTCCGGAACGGGCCGTTCTGGTTAGGTGGCGAAAATTTGCTATAAATAGGGGCCTTGGGGTGTTGGAATTGTATGCCTTGAGAGAGAAAATTTCTAGAGAGAGAAAGGGAGAAAGAGAGAGGAAAGAGGAGAGAAAGGAAGGAGAATCCAGTAGAGGAGATTCTGCCCGAGTTTCGGTTCCTGTTTAAGGAGAGAGGTGGAGGTTCTGCCCGAGTTTCAGTTCAGGTTTATACAAGTAAGGGTGGCATTTATAAAATTAATCTAGTAAGGGTGGCATTTATAAAATTAATCTAGTATGCTAAGTAAGGGTAGTGCTTATAAAATTAATCTAGTGCGTATGACCATGATAGGAATAGTATAATTTTAATATGCTATTTTATGTGGAGATTTTCATTTCATATAGTATAATTTGGATCAATTGATGATTGTTTTGGATAATTATATTATTATTATATTGACAAATTGGCATGGTTATGGTTATGTTTAATTATGGAATATGCTGTGTATGTGGTTTGGAAATGTTTAATTATGGAATATGCTGTGTATGTGGTTTGGAAATGTTTAATTATGGAATATGCTGTGTATGTGGTTTGGAAAAGTAAATAGGACTTAAAGGAGTAAGGTTATGGTATGGATTAGATCTCTTGGTGAGATCAGGATATAATCTTTGGGAAAAGTATGAAATTGGGAATCCCATGGTGAGGATTCCAATGTGGAACTTTTCCAAAGGTTATATGATAAACCACTTCAGATGTTAGGTGGATTCTGAAGTACTCCTTTAAGTATTCTATTTGCTACCGGTATGGGGGCCAGGCCGAGTCATACCGATGGATGAAGTGGCTATGATCACCAGGGTTACGTGACGACGTAATTCCAGCTGTATATTTTCCATGAGAGGTCAGGTGTGATTCCTGTGTTGCTGATATGTTTCAGCGTGCGTGTCAACACTTGGTGGATGGTGTTGATGGCCAACATTGTGAGGATATGTTGGTGTGAGATCATGGAATAATTATACAGTGGTGTGACTTTGTTTCTGGATGTGGAATATGTATACAAATGGTGTGGATTGTATGCATTGGATTTTAGATTTGATCTATATTTGGCATGAAAATAACTATTTATAAGGTTTATTTCCTTGGTGCGGATATATATATTATGGATAAATATCTGTTTAATGATATTTTATCATGTACTATGGTTGGTTTTATATGTGCTAACCCTTGCATGTTTTCCATGTGGTTTGGACTGTAATGATCTCACTTTGTGGGGGAGCAGATCAGGTGTGAGGCTTGGGATAGCAAGAAGTCTTCTGATAGCTACTTTGAGTAGTAACAAGGTTTAGAGCTTGACCAGCACCTAGGGTGTCTTATTTTAATGTTTTCATGACATTGTTATTATATTATCTTTTGGATTACTGTATAACTTTACTAAGGATGATGACTCTGCTATAGCAGATTATATTATATATTTTGGAAACAAATTATATGTTATTGTATAATTACACTCTAGCGTAGCTGGCTTTTGCTCTATTTTCTTTATTTTATAACATTTTATTTTGGTTGGTTATTGATGTGACGGCCTAGGGCGGGTCGTTACAATTTTGGTATCAGAGCCTGGTCAAGTCTCTTTAGGGTTTGTGGGAAATGGTCTTGTTGCATTTCCGTTGTGTGGAAATGAAAGGAACTTCATGAGTTTCTTGATCTTGATTAGGAATTTCTTATTGAGTTTCGTGTAAACTCATAAAGTTCTTTGACCTTTTTAGGATGGCTGGTAGGGGAAATCATTCTAATTCTTCTTCAAGCATGGATGGGCGGCAAATTGCTCAAGCTATGGAGTTAATTGCTGCTGCTATTGGACAACAGAATACTTTGTTGGCTCAGATGGAGACTAACCGGGCTGCAGCTGAAGCAGCTAGGACTGAAGTACCTGATGAATATAAGGGCTTGTCAGAATTTAGAAAAGGGAATCCTCCTCAGTTTACAGGTGTTAATGGACCTGAAGTTGCTGATCAATGGATTGAGGAGATGGAGAAAATCTTCATGGTGATGCAGTGTCCAGAGGAGAGGAAGCTAAATTATGCTGTTTATATGCTAGTGGGTGAGGCTAGCTTCTGGTGGAAGGGTGCTCAAGCTATGATGGAGGCTAGAGGTGAAGCGGTAAATTGGGATAACTTTAAAAAGGTGTTTCTGGAGAAATATTTTCCAGATAGTGCCAGATATGCTAAGGAAGCTGAATTTTTGAGACTGCAACAAGGAAATATGTCAGTACAAGAATATGTGGTCAAGTTTGAACACTTGGCTAGGTATTATTCTCAAGCTATCACTGAAGCCTGGAGATGCAGGAAGTTTAGTGAGGGTCTAAGATTTGAGCTGAAAAAGACTATTGTTCCTATGGGAATTATGGAGTTTCCAGTTTTAGTTGAAAAGGCAAAAACAGTGGAAAGATTTGAAGGAGGAAATAAAATGGAAAAGGGTGCAGAGGGATCATCTGGATTTGGTAGGGGGAAACATCTTCAAAAGAGACCATCTCAGTTTCAAATTGGGAATGCTAATAAGAAACCAATGGGGACTACTACAGGAGCTGTTAGATGTTATAGATGTGGAGGCCCACATATGATAAGGGATTGTCCTACAAAGAACTATACGTGTTTTAAATGTGGCAAGGTGGGTCACATGGCTAAAGATTGCAATATCAAAAATATTCCAGCTAGAGAGAACCAGAAAGTGGATCGGCCTACTGCAGCAGGTCGTGTCTTTGCTTTAACAGGTGCTGAAGCTGAAACGACATCTGAGCTGGTAAAAGGAAAGGGCAAAGCTGATGGTAATGATATTTCTATTTTATTTGATTCTGGTGCTTCACATTCTTTTATTTCTTATGAATGTGTGAGAAGGTTGAATTTGGTTGTAAGTTCCTTGTGTGTGGATTTAGTTGTTTCTACCCCAGCTTCAGGGTCTATTTTGACTTCTGAGGTTTGTTTGAGATGTCCAGTGGAGGTGGAAGGGCGTTGTTATAAAGTGAATTTGTTTTGTTTACCTCTATCCGATTTGGATGTGATTTTAGGGATGGATTGGCTTTCTGCCAATGGGATTTTGATAGATTGTTCAGAGAAGAAATTAATCTTTCCTACTGATGAACAGGAGAGATTTATTTCTAATAGACAGGTGGATGGGTTGTTGAAAAATGGAGCTCTTGGGTTTATGATCTTATCTTTTATTAGTATAGAGAATGAAAAGTTGTTGAATAGTATTGATGTTGTTAGAGAATTTCCAGAGGTTTTTCCGGATGATGTTCCGGGATTACCACCAAAGCGAGAGTTAGAGTTTAGTATTGATCTTATACCAGGGGCGGGACCAGTGTCCATTTCTCCTTATAGAATGGCACCAGCGGAGTTGTTTGAATTGAAAAAGCAGGTTGAGGAGCTTTTGGAGAAGCAGATGATCAGACCTAGTGTATCTCCGTGGGGAGCACCAGTGTTATTGGTAAAGAAGAAGGATGGTGGTGTGAGGTTATGTGTGGATTACAGGCAGTTAAATAAACTGACAATCAAGAATAAGTATCCTTTGCCAAGGATAGATGATTTGATGGACCAATTGAGGGGAGCTTCTGTTTTCTCCAAGATTGATTTGAGATCTGGGTATCACCAGATTCGGGTAAAGGAAGAGGACATACCAAAGACTGCTTTCAGGACTCGGTATGGTCATTATGAGTATGTTGTTATGCCTTTTGGAGTGACGAATGCTCCAGCTATTTTCATGGATTATATGAACAGGATTTTCAGACCCTTTCTGGATAAGTTTGTGGTGGTGTTCATTGATGATATTCTGGTTTATTCTAAAACTATGGAAGAACATAGAGAACATCTGAGAATAGTTTTGCAGGTATTGAAGGAGAAACAATTATTTGCAAAGTTGTCAAAATGTGAGTTTTGGTTATCTGAAGTTAAGTTCTTGGGTCATGTGATTTCTGCACAAGGAATTGCAGTTGATCCTACTAAGGTGGAAGCGATTTTGAGGTGGGAGCGTCCAAAATCAGTTACTGAAATTAGAGGTTTTGTGGGATTGGCTGGCTATTATAGAAGATTTATAGAAGGATTTTCTAAAATAGTTATGCCTTTGACACAGCTGACCAGGAAGGATCATCCTTTTATATGGACGGAGGAGTGTGAAAGGAGTTTTCAAGAGTTAAAGGAAAAGTTGACTTCGTCTCCAGTATTGATTCTGCCAGATCCTAATAAATCGTTTGAGGTTTATTGTGATGCATCTCATCAAGGTTTAGGATGTGTTCTTATGCAAGATAGACAGGTTGTGGCCTATGCATCTAGGCAGTTAAAGACTCATGAACGGAATTATCCTACGCATGATCTAGAGTTGGCTGCGGTGGTTTTTGCTTTGAAGATTTGGAGACATTATCTCTATGGAGCAAAGTTTGATGTGTTCAGTGATCATAAGAGTTTGAAATATTTGTTTGATCAGAAAGAGTTAAATATGAGGCAAAGGAGGTGGATTGAATTTTTGAAAGATTATGATTTTCAGTTAATGTACCATCCAGGTAAAGCAAATGTGGTGACAGATGCTTTGAGTAGAAAATCTCTTCATATGTCTTACATGATGGTTAAAGAGATGGAGTTGGTAGAGAAATTCAGGGATATGAATCTTAATGTTGTGATTGCCTCAGATTTTATTAGTTGTGGTATGACTACCATTACTAGCGATTTCTTAGAGATGGTGAAACAAAAACAAGTTCAGGATGCGAGTTTGAACAAGGTTAAGGAGTTGATGAATTCTGGGAAAGCTGAAGGATTTGAACAAGGTACAGATGGAATTTTGAGGTACAAGAGTAGAATTTGTATTCCACAAGATGAGGAGTTGAAGAAGTTGATACTTGAGGAAGGTCATAAAAGTAAGTTAAGTGTACATCCAGGTATGACAAAAATGTATCAAGATTTGAAGAAAATGTTTTGGTGGAATGGGATGAAAAGGGAAATAGCTGAGTATGTTGCATCTTGCATTGTGTGTCAAAAAGCTAAAGTAGAACATCAAAAACCAGGAGGTTTGTTACAAATGATGGAAGTGCCGGAATGGAAATGGGATAGTATAACCATGGATTTTGTTGTTGGATTACCAAGGTCTGCTAAGAATTGTAATTCTATTTGGGTGATCGTGGATAGATTAACTAAGTGTGCTCATTTTCTTCCGGTGAATATAAAGTGGTCCTTAGAAAAGTTAACTCAATTGTATATTAAGGAGATTGTTAGATTACATGGTGTGCCCTCCAGTATCATCTCTGATAGGGATCCTCGTTTTACATCCCGATTTTGGCAAAGTTTGCATCAGGCGTTAGGAACTAAGTTGAGACTCAGTTCTGCTTATCACCCACAAACTGATGGGCAGTCTGAGAGGACTATCCAATCTTTGGAGGACTTGTTGAGGGCTTGTATTTTGGATCATCTAGGGAATTGGGAAGAGATGTTGCCTTTGGTCGAGTTCACTTATAATAACAGTTTTCATGCAAGTATAGGAATGGCACCGTTTGAGGCTCTGTATGGGAGGAAATGTCGAACACCTTTGTGTTGGTTTAAAGAGGGAGAATCAGTGATGGTGGGGCCAGAGATCATCTTACAGACTACTGAAAAGGTGAAACAAATTCAGGAAAGAATGAGAGCTGCTCAGAGTCGGCAAAAGTCTTATGCAGACAAAAGGAGGAAACCTTTGGAATTTTCAGAAGGAGAACATGTGTTTTTGAAAGTAACTCCTACCACAGGTGTGGGAAGAGCTATCAAAGCTAAGAAGTTGAATCCTAAGTTTATTGGACCGTATCAAATTCTCAAGAGGATTGGACCAGTGGCATATCAGATTGCATTACCTCCATTCCTTTCTAATCTACATGATGTGTTCCATGTTTCACAACTGAGGAAATATATTCACGATCCAAGTCATGTCTTGGAATCAGAGGCAGTACAAGTTAAGGAAAATTTAACTTTTGAGAAACAGCCAGTTTCAGTGGCAGATAAGAAAGTTAAACAGTTGCGAGGTAAATCTATCAATTTGGTGAAAGTTATTTGGGATGAGGTTACTAATGAAGCTACTTGGGAGTTGGAGGAAAGGATGAAGGATCAATACCCATATCTCTTTTAGAGTAAGTGAATTTTCGAGGACGAAAATTTTTGTTGTTGGAGAGAATTGTAATACCCATTTTATTATTATGGCATTTTCGTAAATTTTCAAAGGCATAGGGGTATTTTTGTAATCTTATTATTGGATGGCATTTTGGTAATTATCGGTGGCATTTTCGTAATTTTTATTAAAATTTTTGGGGCATTTTCGAATTTTGGAACGGGCTGTTCCAAAAGCGGAACGGGCCGTTCCAAAAGAGAAAATTGTGCGTTCTGGGTACGTGCAGAACGGGGCCGGAACGGGCCGTTCTCCAAAGGAGAACGGGCCATTCTGCTTGGAGAACGGGGCGTTCCCCTTGCAGAACGGGCCGTTCTGCTTGGAGAACAGGGCGTTCTCCTTGCAGAACGGGCCGTTCCGAAAGGAGAACGGGCCGTTCTGCTGGGTTTCGAAACGGGCCGTTCTGGGGCCGTTCCAGTCGAAAATTTTACGTTGTTCTGAAGGATTCAGAACGGGCGTTCCGTTTCCGGAACGGGCCGTTCTGGTTAGGTGGCGAAAATTTGCTATAAATAGGGGCCTTGGGGTGTTGGAATTGTATGCCTTGAGAGAGAAAATTTCTAGAGAGAGAAAGGGAGAAAGAGAGAGGAAAGAGGAGAGAAAGGAAGGAGAATCCAGTAGAGGAGATTCTGCCCGAGTTTCGGTTCCTGTTTAAGGAGAGAGGTGGAGGTTCTGCCCGAGTTTCAGTTCAGGTTTATACAAGTAAGGGTGGCATTTATAAAATTAATCTAGTAAGGGTGGCATTTATAAAATTAATCTAGTATGCTAAGTAAGGGTAGTGCTTATAAAATTAATCTAGTGCGTATGACCATGATAGGAATAGTATAATTTTAATATGCTATTTTATGTGGAGATTTTCATTTCATATAGTATAATTTGGATCAATTGATGATTGTTTTGGATAATTATATTATTATTATATTGACAAATTGGCATGGTTATGGTTATGTTTAATTATGGAATATGCTGTGTATGTGGTTTGGAAATGTTTAATTATGGAATATGCTGTGTATGTGGTTTGGAAATGTTTAATTATGGAATATGCTGTGTATGTGGTTTGGAAAAGTAAATAGGACTTAAAGGAGTAAGGTTATGGTATGGATTAGATCTCTTGGTGAGATCAGGATATAATCTTTGGGAAAAGTATGAAATTGGGAATCCCATGGTGAGGATTCCAATGTGGAACTTTTCCAAAGGTTATATGATAAACCACTTCAGATGTTAGGTGGATTCTGAAGTACTCCTTTAAGTATTCTATTTGCTACCGGTATGGGGGCCAGGCCGAGTCATACCGATGGATGAAGTGGCTATGATCACCAGGGTTACGTGACGACGTAATTCCAGCTGTATATTTTCCATGAGAGGTCAGGTGTGATTCCTGTGTTGCTGATATGTTTCAGCGTGCGTGTCAACACTTGGTGGATGGTGTTGATGGCCAACATTGTGAGGATATGTTGGTGTGAGATCATGGAATAATTATACAGTGGTGTGACTTTGTTTCTGGATGTGGAATATGTATACAAATGGTGTGGATTGTATGCATTGGATTTTAGATTTGATCTATATTTGGCATGAAAATAACTATTTATAAGGTTTATTTCCTTGGTGCGGATATATATATTATGGATAAATATCTGTTTAATGATATTTTATCATGTACTATGGTTGGTTTTATATGTGCTAACCCTTGCATGTTTTCCATGTGGTTTGGACTGTAATGATCTCACTTTGTGGGGGAGCAGATCAGGTGTGAGGCTTGGGATAGCAAGAAGTCTTCTGATAGCTACTTTGAGTAGTAACAAGGTTTAGAGCTTGACCAGCACCTAGGGTGTCTTATTTTAATGTTTTCATGACATTGTTATTATATTATCTTTTGGATTACTGTATAACTTTACTAAGGATGATGACTCTGCTATAGCAGATTATATTATATATTTTGGAAACAAATTATATGTTATTGTATAATTACACTCTAGCGTAGCTGGCTTTTGCTCTATTTTCTTTATTTTATAACATTTTATTTTGGTTGGTTATTGATGTGACGGCCTAGGGCGGGTCGTTACATCCTTCTTGTCAATAGATATTTAAAATTCTTATGATCGCTAAATACCTCAAGCTTAGAATCATATACGTAGTGTCTCCAAATCTTAATTAAAATTGCTAACTCAAGGTCATGGGTAAGGTAATTCCTCTCATGAATTTTCAATTGCCTAGAATCACAAGCTACTATCTTTCCTTCATGCATCAACACTCTTCCCAAATCTATCTTTAGAAGTATAACTATATACCACAAAAGTCTTACTAAAATCTAGTAGCATTAACACTAGCCAATTTTTCTTTAAGAGTTTGAAAACTACCTTCTCCTTTGTTATCCCATACAAAGGCAACTATTTCTTATTCAATCCAGTCAAAGGTAATAGTAAATGACCTAGAGAAGTAGGCGATAAAATGTTTGGGTAGTTAAAAAAATAAGCATAGGTCCAGAAATTCCTGATATAGGTTAACCTTTCAAACTACTATTGAATTCATGGGTAGGCAAAAGACAATTTAGTGAACTGAAACATCTTAGTTGCTATAGGAAAAGAAAGCAAAGCCATTCCTGTAGTAGAGGTGAGTGAAATGAGAGCAGCCTAAACCTCGAACTGCTATCTTAGAAATTTACTTAATAAATCTCCTATAAATTATCCTAAGAAAACTCTTAATTTTACTAATTGAATTAGGTATCTCTCACTACAACTTCTACCTTAGGTAGCTCTATGTTAAACCTTCACAAGAAATTACATGGCCTAAAACACGCACCTAATACAATCAGAGTCATACTTAGATAATCTAGCCTAAGTTTATCTTGGATATATCTTCACACTTAACTCTAATATGATGGTATCACATCCTAAGATCAAAACCTTTCATTAACACACAAATATCCACTAATTGATCCATAAGGTCACATACTTGCATATCAATTCATATTAGAATACTTCCTTCACATATACTATCCCTAAGCATATATGAATTGATCACCATGAACCAAGCATATCATTTTAATCAACCTTTCAATGACCAAACCTCAAAACATCACCAAATCTATTTTATCCTTGTTATGCCTATTATGACAGTATATATCTATAGAGTTATACTCATCCAAATGATTTCAAACCTGTCTTAAATGAAAGCTAAATGAATAAGCTACAACTCTTAAGATTTCAAAAAGATCACCTTCCTAACTAAAATTTCAACAATCACTTCAAGTATATTCAGCTCTAACAACTAGACTTCTGATCACCAAAGCAGTCATAACTAGAGTTCTAGACCTGCTTTTTACCTGATTCCAGTTCCATTAGAAAGATAGTATCTAAAGCCATAATTCTCATAAAGACCACAAAATCAGATTCTATCAATATGATACTCATACTGGCACAACAAAATTTCAACAAAAATAATCCCCATATCATACAGCATTAGTGTACTAACATACCTTAATCATTCCAAACTCACTCCTTTCCACCTTAAACTCATATTCAAGCTTTTCATTACAATCCTAAACCAAAACAGCTCACAAAATAAAATTCACATACTACCTCAACCATAAAAGTTATCATGCAAGCACCAACACTCAAGGAACGTTCCAATCTCCCATCAAAACTTCAATTCTCAGATACAACCTCTTTGGATTCAATCACTACTACTATAGATTCCTAAATTCCATTAATTGTAAACTCTTGCCAAATCAATGTCTCACCTAAATCTAAGGTGTCAATAATTTCTAGTTGATTATCAAGGCTTTATTCATACTATTGGTACCTAAGCTCACCATAAAGTATTCTATTATCCAATAGTAGCAGCAATTAGCTCCATAGCTCGAGCAATTTGCCGCCCATCCATGCTTGAAGAAGAATTAGAATGATTTCCCCTACCAGTCATCCTAAAAAGGTCAAAGAACTTTATGAGTTTACACGAAACTCATAAGAAATTCCTAATCAAGATTAAGAAACTCATGAGTTACTCATGAAGTTCCTTTCAAAATTCGTTTCCATACAACGGAAACATAACAAGACCATTCCCCACAAATCCTAAAGAGACTTGACCAGCTCTGATACCAAAACTGTAACAACCCACCTTAGGTCATCACATAAATCATCAATCATAATAAATAATATATAATAAAGAAAATATTAGAGCAAAAGCCAGCTACGCTAGAGTGTAAAAATTGTTTTCATAATAGCAAACATAAATATATTAGTCATTCTCAGTAAAATTATATAGTCATCCAAAATATATTAACATTAACCATCAACAGAAACACCCTAGGTGCTGGTCAAGCTCTAAGCCTAGCCACTTCTCAAAGCAGCTACCCAGAAGACTCCTTGCTATCCAATGGCCTCACACCTAATCTGCTCCCCCACATAGTGAGATCATCACAGTTCCACCACATGGAAACATAAGGGTTAGCACGTATAAAACCAACCATAGTATAAATATCATTTAACAATTATTTATTCAAGCCAACATGTATTTCCAAGATAGATATAAACCAATATAATGTATACACCTCCATGCCAATGCATACATATTAATTAAAGAAATCCATAACCATAGTATACAATCCATACCATATGTATACATAATCTACATCCAAAGCAAAGTCACACCACCGTATAATCCATGATGTAACCAACACATCCAAACCAAATGTTGGCCTCAACACCTATCCAAACCAAGTGTTGATACGGTGAAACATGTCAGCAACCCATGTCTCACGCCTAACCTCTCATGGAAAGTATACAGTTGGATTACGTCGTCACGTAACCCTGGTGGGGTCACCTCATCCATCGGTATGACTCGACCCAGACCCATACCGGTAGCAAATAGATACTTAGAGGAGTACTTCAGAATCCACCTAACATCTGAAGTGGTTTACTATATAATCCTTGGAAAAGTTCCAAATTGGAAATCCTCACAATGGGATTCCGAAATTTCATATTTTCTCCAAAGATTATATCCCTGATCTCACCAAGAGACCTCCCATCCATAACCTTACTCCTCTCAGTCCTATTTACTTTTCCAAACCACATACACATACTTCATAATTATATATATAAACATAATCATAACCATGCCAAATTAAATATCCAAAACAACCACCAACTTGAATAAATAACAACCATCAACTTAAATAAATAACAACCTTCATACAAACAAAATAGCATATTAAAAGTTATACTACTCCTATCATGCTCATGTATACTAGATTAAGTTTTATAAGTACTACCCTTACTTAGCATACTAGATTAATTTTATAAATGCCACCCTTACTTGGATAAACCTGAATTGAAACTCGGGCAGAAACTGAGACTATAGCACAGCTGCCTCCCCAAGGCTCCTTCCGTCTAAAACAGGGGCCGGAGCTAAAACTAGGACAGAACCTCCTCCTCTAGATTTCCCTTGGTCTTCAAAGAGAAGAAGAGGGAAAGAAGAGAGTATGAGAGAAGAGAGGATGAGAATGAGAAGTGTTTCTTGGGATGGTTTGCAATGGAGAAGTGAAGGCCTATTTATAGCCTCCATAACACATTAAAATAATGTAAAATAATGGAGAAAAAGATAGACAAAACTAAGTGGAATGAATTAGTGGAATGAATTATAGAAGTTGGTGGGATGAATTAATGGAGTTGGTGTGAATTAATGGAGTTGGTGCCATGTTCTTTTCCGCACCGACTTTGGCTACTGATTTGGACCTTATAGACAGCCGAATCTGAAAATATTTCCTTCATGAAAGTTGTAGGATTTTATCTTATCTTTCCATAGCCACCACGTTTGTATCATTTGAACAACCACCGACCAAGTTATACCCCAAACACCGAGGCTTGCCAATCAGCCCAGCGAGAAACAATTGTATTAATAAAAGTCCAATTTTGACCTCCTAAACGACCGATTTTGCAAATGGCTATTTCTGCAAAAGTTGTGCGTTTTTCTCTTAGATTTCCATTGACACCAATTTTGCATCATTTGGACCATCACAGCCCAAGTTATGCCTCGGACACTGAGACTAGTCAGTCAGCCCAGCGAGAAATGATTCTTAAAAAAAAATTTCACAACTATCTAATTAGATCTAACAACACACATATCTTTCTAAGCATAAATGGAGTGTGAATTATCTATAATTGAAGTAAAATATAACCACCAAATTATGACCAAATACCACATAGTAATAATGACAATAATAATAATAATAGTAATAATCATGTTGAAAACTGAGATGTTACACTTTCAAAATCCCTCTCACACAACAATCCTTTAAAATCTTTATATTTTTGAATATAAATGGATTGTTTTTAAGTTGTAAAAAATCTCAAATGTATACTAATAGATTTTAATGGACTCTTTAAAAAATCTTGAAAATCCAAATTGAATACCACTAGATTGTTTTTAAGTGACGTAAAATCCTGATTGAATACCAATGAACTTTTTTACTCAAAAAAAAGTCTTTTAAAATCCTACGAAATCCTAAACCAATACATCCCCTAAATTTTAAAATTTTGAATTATTATAACGATACTAGAGATGTTTGTGTTGACATGGGCCCACATGAACATCGTCATCAAATCAGTGCCACACATAAAATTTCAACACTTGCCAATGATGTTTTGTTTTATTTTTAAATTAAAATTAAAGTCATAAAGTAGGAGTACTTGAATCTTACCATCACAGGTGGTAATAGCTTTGCTTTAAATATCGTGTCACGTCCCTTTGCAATTTGCATGCATGGTAGGTAGAACCTTCACAAACATCGATTCTCACTTATCATGTTTTCGTATTATCACTTCCATAACAGGAGACAGGTCCATGCTTATTGACCCACCCACATTTTGTTTACTGAACCACCTTGGAATTTGAGTTTCAGGAATAACAATCCGAAGACTATGCAAGGAACGGGAGGATTGCAAGAAAGCCTGATAAAAAAAAATAATAATAAACATAAAAAACGATTAATATGTATAACTACTTAAAAATTGGATACATAGAAAAAGTAAGATAAAGAAAGGAAGGATGGACTCGTTACCTTAAATATTTGTATCATCCAATAAAAAACCATATGATAACAATGTTCCATTTCACTCAAATTGGGGCAATTAAAAATATATAAACCCTCATAATATGCGCCAGATTTGTTTCTTTTGGTTGGAAGCTCAGGCAAATATTTCAGCTGCTAGCAGTGCTGCAAATTTAAACGCTGAAGATTGGAAAGCTCCTTGATGGTAGTAGGTAGTCTCACGTATTTGTTTCCCACCATTTTTTTACCATTTCCAAATCATCTCTAAAGCTTTCTTCGTATTCGGCAAAAGCTTTTTGAAACTCTCCACTTTGTTTTCGGACCTCAGAAGAAGTGACATCATAAAAAATAGGAAGAACACTTTGACCTGTTTCTTTAACCCAATCAAAAATCATTGTCAACTCTTTCAAGCACCATGAGGATGATGCATAATTCTTTGAGAAGACAACAATGAAAAGACGTGATCGTTTGATTGCTTGCATGAGCTCAGGTTCCAAGAGTTGCCCTTTATTGATATTTTGGTTATCTCTGAAGTGAAGGCAACAACACCTTTCCTTCGAAGAGCAGCAAAAAGATGATCAGTGAAATTATTACGAGTATCCTCACCTCTAAAGCTCACAAAAACATCAAAATTCATTGTGCGTGATGAAGAATTACTATAATAAATGACAAAATGCGTAGAAAGTTTATGTAAATCACTGGAACCATATATTGTCCTTCACCTTCATGGTAACTTCTAACCATGCCTGTTCCACGACCTATATTATAGATATGCATACACCATAGAATAATGCAAGTCTTTGAAATCGATTTCAATAATTGTAACCCTGAAGTTGAATCGATATTTCTTAAATGTTGAAAATGCAAAATGGGAAACTTCCTAGAAACAACGCCTAAACATACCGATAGTATACTAGATGATCTTGAAAGAGCAGTTGATGATGGAGTGAACACTTACAAGGCCATGTGCAGGGATAGCCGTATTGTACCTGGAGCTGCAGCAACTGAAATTGAGTTAGCTAAAAGGGTGAAAGATTTTTCCTTCAAGGAAGGTCATCGGCATATTTTACTACACCATAGGTCAACTCTTCATAATCATTCAAAATATCATCAGATTTGAAAGCTTTTCTACAAAATAATTGAAGAGCTTTATTTGCATTCAACAATTGAACATTGTAAACTTCATTAACTCCATAATTTCTTAAGATATGACTATCTCTAGAGATTATGAGGATTCTACTCCCTACACCTAGATATTTAGGATGCAAAACCATTTTTTCTAATTGTTCATCTTGATCAACATTATCTAGAATAATAAGCACCTTTAAGTGGCGTAACCTAGTTCTTACCAACATGGTTCCTAGGTAAAGATTGTTTATCTCAACATCATCTTGATTTAGCACTTGACAAAGAAGTCGTTTTTGTGCAACCATGGGTCCAAACTCCCCATAAATTTTTCTTACATCATCAATGAAACAACAAGCATCATATTGATGAGTGATTTTATCAAATAAAGCAGTAGTGAGTGTTATCTTTCCTATTCCACCTATTCCACTTATTCCTATTACTCGAACAACTTCATTTGCATCTGGATCTACAAGTTCCTCTAGTTGTTTTATAAGAGAGTGCATATCAACTAAATCATCTTCAAAATTAAAATTTTAATTATGACCTAATAAGTTGATTACCTCTTCAACAATTTTTTCTATTTCTTCATGCTGTAGCCTGGAAACCAAAGTGGAGCAAAAATATTGATTCACTAAGGTTGAGACTTTTTTTTTTATAAAAAAAACTGTATATATAATACAAAAAATATGGCCAAGCACTTACTTATTCAGTACATCCCACCCAGAACGGTTGGCAATTGCCTTCATAGCTTCCCTCCATTTTTTTACCATTTCCAAATCATCTTTGAAGGAGTGACATCATAGAAAATAGGAAGAACACTTTGACCTGTTTCTTTAACCCAATCAAAAATCATTGTCAACTCTTTCAAGCACCATGAGGATGATGCATAATTCTTTGAGAAGACAACAATGAAAAGACGTGATCGTTTGATTGCTTGCATGAGCTCAGGTTCCAAGAGTTGCCCTTTATTGATATTTTGGTTATCTCTGAAGGCAACAACACCTTTCCTTCGAAGAGCAGCAAAAAGATGATCAGTGAAGTTATTACGAGTATCCTCACCTCTAAAGCTCACAAAAACATCAAAATTCATTGTGCGTGATGAAGAATTACTATAATAAATGACAAAATGCGTAGAAAGTTTATGTTAATCACTGGAACCATATATTGTCCTTCACCTTCATGGTAACTTCTAACCATGCCTGTTCCACGACCTATATTATAGATATGCATACACCATAGAATAATGCAAGTCTTTGAAATCGATTTCAATAATTGTAACCCTGAAGTTGAATCGATATTTCTTAAATGTTGAAAATGCAAAATGGGAAACTTCCTAGAAACAACGCCTAAACATTCGGTAAAACTTTCTACAAGATGACAATGAATATATATGTGCAGATACAAATATAAAATATGCTAACGTATTATTGTCATATAAAATGTTTACTTATAAAATAATGATATTGTTTTGTTTATAAATTTTTTTTTTAATAATAATATAAGTTTGTTTGATTCATTTACATCATATATTTTTTTTCTGCCGGCACAAGATGACAATGAATATATATTTGCACATACAAATATAAAATATGCTAACGTATAAAATGATTGATGTTATTCTCATATAAAATGTTTACTTTAAAATAATGATACTGTTTTGTTTGTTAAAAATTATTTTAATAATAATATAAGTTTATTTGATTCATTTACATCTTCTTTTTTTTTTTGTGTGTGTGTGTGTGCAGGCACAAGATGAAAACATCATTAAAAAAAAAAAAAAACTAAGATCATTTGTTATATTCAAAGACAATACATCAATACATTTGTGAAGGTTTAATTAAAATCATAAAAACTAATATGTTAGAATGTGCAATATAATATTGAGATTATTTTATTATATTTGTTTAAAGAGATATTTATATTTATTTAGAAGAAGAGAGTTGTGACTTTATTATTTTTATAAGGTAATTTTATACATAACTCTACAATAATGAAATATTATCCATTTTAAATATAAGTTCTTACAATTTTATTTTTAATTATCATTCAAAAAAAGATTTTTTAATTATTGGTGTATGTACACTTTATAAATTATTTTTTTTCTTATTTTATTTGAACCTTATTTATATCCTAATATGTAAAAGCTACATGAAATTAAGGGACAGAGTAATCAAACCTAACAAAAATAAAATTCATAATAAAATTCATATTTTATATTAAATTTTATTCATTTAACTGTTATATTAAAGGTAAAATTCTTTAATGTATACTCTAATTAATCTTCAATGCCATGTTTTATGTTAGGATTTGTGGCGTTCCAGGGGATTTTTCACCAACAAAAACATGTAATAAAATTATATATAATTGCAGGTTAAAAATTTCCGTGGCTTGCAGATAATGCTCGATGATGGACCAGATTTTGAAAACATTTAATTAGATTGAAATTTTTTAAAATTTTAAATCATTTTTTTATTATAAAAAGTCTCGTATTGTATAAGTAAAATCTTTTTAATAAAAAAATTCATGTTATATTTAATTAAAATAATTATAATTTTTAAAAGTATATCAAAATTTAATGATATTTAAATAAGATAATCAAAATATTTTTAAGAATCAAAATATCTTCTTATAAATTCTTAAAATACAGATTATTAAAATTTATATTACAAAATCTTGATTAAAAAAACTTTTAAAGAAAATCTTAATTTAAATACACCCCTAAACTCTGAACTGTGTTTATAAATTGGTACATGCAAGAAGGAACAACTGCACAACACATTTGTAGTTCGTTCTTTGGAAATACTAAAATTAAAGAATTGCTCATGTTAGGCTTGCTCCTTTGATCGTCTTCTTGCTTGCCACTTCTTGTATGTAGCTTACATTATTTTTTATTTCTTCTTGATTTCAATTATATATTTCCGGACTATGAGATATTAGAATATGTATATATATACAAACGTGTGCATTTGTTCTAACTTTTGATGTATGTATGCTGTCAGTAAACATAAAAAAATAAACAAGGGAGGAAATCATTCCCGTCTCTCTTTGCTTAACTTCACCTAACATAAAAGAAATAAGCTTAATAAAAACACAAATAAGGAAGGGAGGATTCAAGATTTAAAGTAAAAGAAAAATTCTTAATATATAAAACAGAAGAAAAAAAAGAATTATCCTCATCTCTTTTTTACTTAACCATTACACAATAGAATGTTGAATCGAAACTAACTGAAAGTCTACAACGATGTTTGTCTCCATCCACCATGCAAGTTAACAAAACTTCAAGGAATCGAAATTTGTTCAACCTCCACCCATCACATCGAATTTTAAAGTATTCTCCTTTTTCATTTTCTTTATGATTGTCTTTCATTTATACATCACATGTTTTAATCTTTTTCTTTCTTTTTTATTTCATAACTTTCTTCTTTCTTTCTTTTTTTTTTTTTTACGTCTTTTTCATCTATTTGTTCTTTTTTTCTTTCAAATTATAGAGTATGAAACAATTTTTGTAGCTCTATTATTTTTATATCACTATTTTTTTTATTAATTATTAAATATGAAACCAATATGTTTTTATGTCTCTCTTTATTTTATTTTATTTATTATTACATAGCATGAAATTGATATATGATGCTCTATTTTTTTGTGTCTTTCTTTTTATTTTTTTTTTATAATTACAAAATATGAAATCAATCTATAATGATCTTTTATTTTATGTCTCTACTTTTTTTAATATAATTATAGAGCATGTATTTTTTTTTTTTAATTATAGAGATAAGTACAGAAAAAGAAAATGAAATTAAACCCTCTATGGAGATATATTACAAAATTAAGAAAGGTTTCTAGAGGTGGAAATTTTCAGATCAAGTGCTACTTTTGGGAATTCTTATTCAATGGATCTTACACTCGAGTATAGGCTCACTTGCTAAAAATTTCAGGATCTAGTGTTAGACAATGTTCAATGATAACTCCTGAAACACTTGTTGAGCTGAAAAGGTTGGAAAATGAGGCATCATTGAAAGCAGAAAATTCAAAGAAAAAGAAGTGTTCCCTTGTCTCCTCTAGCCTCTTATGAAGGACAATATATATATGTGCAAGAAAAAGATACTCTTGTTTATGAGATTATAAGGATATTTTACTCTACAGGACTACCGTTTAATTTAGCAAGGAATTCTCATTAGACAATCTCATAATTAAAAAACTAAAAAAAAAATGTAAAATCCTAATATTTTACGTAAAAAGAAAGCCAGTAGAAAAAATGAAAAAGGAAAAGACTTTTCAATGCGATGGATGGTGGTTGAAGACATTCCAATTCTTTGGAGGTTATAGACGTTCTGGTTGTTTGGAGTTTTGTTTCAACTTGCATAGCGGATGGAGATTGAACAACATTATAGACTTCTAGTTAATTTTGATTCTATGACTTTACTTCTTTTATGTAAAAGTTAAGTAAAAAGAGATAAGAATGATTCTCTTCTTTATTTATATTTTTATCAGGAATTTTTCTTTTCATTTACGTGAATGTTAAATAAAAAGAAAATAGAACTATTCATTTTGTTGTTTATATTTTTGTCAAGATTTTTTTTAAAAAAATGTCAAATTCTTCCATTCTTATTTTTATTTTTATCGAGATTTTTTTTTTTAAAAAAATCTCAAATCTGAGTGTGAGAGCCCTAGAGACTGTGTAGAGTGTGGCCTTATAGAGAATCAGTGTCAGTAGAAAAATCAGGTTTATTAAGATTTTATGAGTTAAATTTATTTCATCTGGGAATGATGTAGTGTCAGTAGAAAAATCAGGTTTATTAAGATTTTCTTTCCCTGTTAGAGCTGTCAGACATTGATTTTAACTTAACATCGCACACATATTGATTTATAGTTATTTATATCTCTGTTTTATTTACTCTTAATCAATATTATTAAATATTAATTATTTTTAGTGTAGTTTGTTGTTAGTATATACAGTTTTATGTTGGTTATATTTCTCATGCAGGAAACTTGAACAAGAGTCTGATTTGGGAGAATAATGTAAGATTTTAAAATGTCCCAGATTTATACATTAACAAACACTGTTAAAGTCTCCAGTTTCTCCGGCTATTTCCTCTATTCCTTAGCATAAAAAGTTGGATTGGTTTTTTGCAACATGAAATTGAATAGCATAGCTTATAAAAAATTGATATACTTGCAGAGAATAATTGCAGAAGTTGCACTCCTTCTTGAATTGTTCCAGGAATCCCCACTACCCCAATCTGATTTAAACCCTATTTTTACCTGTAAATTTGGGTGCAAGACAATTTATACACAATTACTTATTTGAGAATCTTGAAATTGTACTCCATGAGCTATAGAAAGCTTCTAAATTTACCCTTTGTTGCATTTACCTTACAGTATTTTTGTTTTGCTGTTAATTCAATCTTTTATCATTTAATGCATGTTTTATCTTCTTCATTCCAATTTTTATAATTAACTATGGATTATACCGAATATTTTCTTAGGAAGAATAAAAACGCAGTTACAAAATACCAAATGAAATAGCTTTGGAATGGAACATTTATTTAAAATAATCTTTAACTATGAATTAGCTAAAGATTATTATAATAATAATTATTATAATCTCAGCCTTATGCATATACTGATTTTTATTTTGGAACTCTATTAAGCTTTCAGATCATGCCAAAGCTTTGGTTCAGATTATGGCTGAGAAAAGTATTAAATTGTGCTTAACATGTCCTCTATTGGATAACTTGCGACAATTATTCAACAATTAAAACAATATAGAGTTTTTTAGAGTTTCTGAAATTCAGATTTCTCAAATGAGGCAAATATATTGTAAAACACAAAAGGAAAAGAAAATTACTATCGTTTAATTTGTAATTTTCCTTTAACAAAAAGAGAAAAAAAAAAACCCTATTCTAGTATTTGACAAAATTAATAACATTTAAGCTTTCTTGTGGTTGTACAATTAAGTTAATTTATCTTTTAATTTGTTCATCTAAAGACAAAGGAAATTGAAGAAAAAAAAATGATATGGTACCTTTAATTGTTTGACAGTGCTAGCCTTGTGTGTACGCGAGAGTGATGCCTCAGAGTGGAGTCTACAATGAGTGAAAACACACATATACTAAATGCAATAATTCAACGTAATGTTTCCTTTTTTACATCATTCTTTAAAATACATTATATATTTTTCTTTACCTTATGTTCCAACAAAGTGGAATTCACTTCCAGTTTGATTCATATTAAATGGACAAGAGAGAGTATTGGGTAAAAAAAATCAACACTTATTAACAAGTGCCTTTAGTTAAAGATCCATGTCAACAGTGACTAATGAAGCACCTTTTTTTGAAGCAGTACAACTTCTCATTTTTGAATCCTTACCTTTGAATCCATCCCGAAGAGCGGCTATAACTGACTGCAATCCAATAGGTGAAATAAGTTCTGCCAAAAAGGGAACATGTTAATCAGTTAAAGAGCAAGCAACAATCATGGAATTGTTTTTGCTGTAATGTCCATTAATTCAGTTCCAAATGCACAGTCACTTACTGAACCACCCTTCAATCATTCAGCTCATTCTTCTCCAAAAGTGGACATTGGTGGCACTGGTAGTTCAAGCCCTGGAAACAGGAAAGCCTTCCCGTATAAGTTTTTTAGACACTCAGCATTGGTCCTTCAATTTCTCTACAACTTGAAGTCTTATTTATTTATTTCATAATAACTCTACTTTTGGAAAGTTCTATAGCTCAATTTATTCTAGGTCTCTTATTCAAGTTCTTTATCAAGCTTTCTTAAGTTGTTATCAAATATAAGATTACAACTCATAACAATCCATGGCCAAATATGCTTACTATCACTTTTAACAATGTTATCAAGTAACATTTACTCTCGAAAGATAATAAATAAACTGTTAGGTCCAGAGTAGGCTTAATAGTTACTCACAGCTAAAACAAGAGATGAGTAAAAAGAGACAAGGGAGAAAATAACCACAGTAAAAATATTATTTACTGAAAGGGAGGAAATTACAACACTTCTCTCTCTGTAACTTACTCCTTTGAATTAGGAGACTACTACTACCGAGAACAGATCTCAAGGTGTATAAGAGAGGAAGAGAGAAGAGAAGAAGATTTGGGATGAAAATTATGATTTTCAGCTTCCCTATTTATAGGAAAGTCCCAATGGCATTTTCGTAATTTCTCTTAAACTTTTAATATTATTTTATTATCATGTGGGACCCGCTGCTAATTAAAAATTCAAAAAATCACCGAAAGTATTTCGGTGCAGCTGTACCGGCGGCTAACATTTCTCCCACTTGAAGATTATGATTAAGTTAATCATATCTTCACACCATTGATACTTCATGTTGCTTATGTCTCCAATAGGCCAAATAAGGATCGACACCATGTAAACTTGTCAGTGTTGACAGGCTTTATCATTACGTCTGCTATGTTGTCTTTTGTATGGATCTTCTGCATATCCACTTTTCCTTCTACTACTTCACGAACAAAGTGATATTGAACTCCTATTTGCTTTGTCCTGAAATGAAAGGTTGGATTTCTTGCAATGTGCAAGGCACTCTGACTGTCACAATACACAGTAATTTTTCCCTGCTTGTGCCCGAGTTCTTCCAATAACCTTTGAATCCAAATTGCTTCCTTGCATGCTTGCGTAGCTGCCATGTATTCAGCTTCTGTAGTAGATAGAGCTACAACAGTCTGTAACTTAGACAACCAGCTCACTGCTCCTCCAGCAAGTGTAAACACATAACCAGTAGTAGATTTTCTTTTATCTAGATCTCCTGCAAAATCTGAATCAACATAGCCCTTGACAGTAAATTTCGATCCTTCAAAACATAATGCAACATCTGAGGTTCCTTTGATATATCTAAGGATCCTCTTTACAATACTCCAATGCTCTCTACCAGGATCTGCCATAAACCTACTGACCGCTCCCACTGCTTGTGCAATGTCTGGTCTCGTACAAATCATGGCATACATAAGGCTTCCCACCGCTGATGCATACAGCACTCGAGACATTTCCATCCTCTCTGCTTCGTTGCTAGGACTCATACTTGAGGATAATTTGTAATTGACAGGAAGTGGGGTAGTAATTGGCTTACAGTCTTGCATGTTGAAGCGCCGCAAGACTTTCAATAAATAATTCTTTTGAGAAAGCCAAATCCTCCTGTTTTTTCTGTCTCGCTGAATTTGCATCCCTAAAATCTTGTTTGCTGGTCCCAAGTCCTTCATATCAAACTCCCTAGCCAATTGTGCCTTTAATTCTTGGATCTGATCTTTGTTGGGGCCTACCACCAACATGTCATCCACATACAACAGCAAGATGATGAAATCATTGTCATCAAACCTATTGTAGTACGTACAATGGTCTGAACTCAGTCTGTTGTAACCAAGGCTAATAATGAAGGAATCAAATCTCTTATACCAACACCTTGGCGCCTGCTTTAAACCGTACAGAGATTTGGTCAACCTACAAACCAAGTTTTATTTTCCTTGTTCTTTAAAGCCTTCTGGTTGGAGCATATATATTTCTTCTTGGAGTTCCCCATGAAGAAAAGCAGTCTTTACATCAAGTTGCTCAAGATGTAAATTAAATGCAGCACACATAGCCAGAACAACTCTGATTGTGGTTAATCGGACAACTGGCGAGAATATCTCGTTAAAATCAATGCCCGCTTTCTGAGCATATCCCTTAACCACCAATCTTGCACGATATCTCTCCACTTGATCATTGCCATCACGTTTGATCTTATAGACCCATTTGCAACCAATGGCTTTTCGACCTTTTGGAAGATCAAAAAGTTCCCATGTTTTATTTCTATGTAAGGCCTCTATTTCTTCATGCATTGCTGCCATCCACTGAGAAACATCAGAACTCCTCAACGCCTCTTGAAAGGTTGATGGTTCTCCTTCTTCAGTTAAGAGACAGTACGCATCATGACTTGCCATAACATAGTCTGAATGCCAAGATGGTCTCCTTCTCTCACGTCTTATTTGTTGAACTTCTTCATCATTGGCTTCATCTGGTTCTTGTTCCTCATGCTCTTGTTCTGTTTCAGAGGTGTCATCCTTTTTAGACTTTCCTCCTATCTCCACTATACTAGTGTCTTTGATAGTGCTGTCATTCTCCTGCTCCTTTTGCAGTTCAGTTTCTGCAAAGACTACATCCCTGCTAACAACAACCTTGCGGGCAGTGGGATCCCACAAGCGATACCCCTTAACATTGTCAGCATAACCCAAGAATATACATTTCCTGGATTTTGGGTCCAGCTTTGTTCTTTCTTGGGAGTTGTACATCACGTACACCAGACATCCAAACACATGTAATGAAGAATAGATTGATGGTTTTCCATTCCACATCTCCATTGGTGTCTTCAAACCAATTGCTGTTGATGGTGAGCGATTGATCAAATAACAAGCAGTTTTGACTGCTTCTGCCCAGAAAGACTTGGCTAATCCTGCAGTTCTCAACATAGCTCTTGTCCTTTCTAGAAGAGTTCGATTCATCCGCTCTGCTACCCCATTCTGCTGAGGTGTATGAGCAACTATAAATTGCCTCTTGATACCCTCTTGCTTGCAGAATGCCAGAAAATCACCATCTATATATTCTCCTCCATTATCTGTCCTCAAGCACTTAATCCTTTTTCCAGTATCAAGTTCCACTTGTGCTTTAAATTCCTTGAATACTGGGAACACATCTGACTTCTTCTTGATTGGGTACACCTGATCGAAGTCGTATCCGGTCAAATAAAAACAATTAAATGTAGTACTAGGAAGTTGTCCTAGGTCGTCTCTCAAGGACCATTTTTCTCTGTCAAAGGCTTAAACACACGAAGTGGGGGGGGAGGTTTGGTTGTTCAGATTTTTAATTTTATAACACAATAAAATGCAGATAACACAATAAGTAAAATAGATTGGCTCCTTGTTCGGATTGTAACTCTCTTATCCTTGGTTCATAATAAGATTGCTCTGTTAACCACTTAATCCTTGTTCCATCTGAGTTAACCAACTAAGCGAAGATTAACTCAAGATTTCCCTACACGAATTAAGCAAACGTATACAACATCAACCTCTTCACAGATTAAGCAACTGTGTCATTAAGCATAGCCCATTAAGCATGGACATACTAATATAGAGGTTGAATGAAGAAGAACAAAGTAGAACAGAGACACACAAACATACCCAACCTCAAACAGAGATTACAATCCATAACAAGAAGCCAACCCAATGGTTTTAGCCTTCCATTAAATTTGAACTAGAAATGAAAATGCAAGGAAAATGAAAATGCATTAAATCAAGTTAAAGAGTACTATAATCTAGCCTTCCATGGAGGAGGCAAAGAACAGAATTAAAATGCATACAAAAGGAAAGGACAATAAAACATAAACTACAACTACAACAGAGAAAATAAACTTAAGGAAAACAAAGAGAAGGGAGGAGAAGAACACCCAAGAGTAACTTATTTGAAGGTGTATTGAGGGGTGTCTTACAATGGGAGAGTGAAGGCCTATTTATAGCCTTCATATAACACACAAGAAATATAAAATAATGGAAAAAGCTTAGACAAAACGAAATGGGAGAGTTGGTGGGATGAGTTGGTGGGATGAGTTGGATTCCATTATTCTTTTCCGCTCCGAGTTGTTTTCCACCGAATTAGACCTTCTAGATGATCGAATTGGCCGACGGCGCCTTCTGCAAATATTTAGGTCTTTGTCTTAGCTTTCCAGGGCCACCGAGTTTGCACCATTTGGATCACTACAGCCCAAGTTATGCCCTGAAAACCGAGACATGTTCATAAGCCCAAAAACAGCGAGAATTTAGAATAATAATTCCCAACTTTCCAATTTGGCCCAACAACACACATATCTATCTAAATCCTATAATTAACCATAGATGGAATGTAAAATAGCTAAATTGAAGGAAAATATACATATCAAATTATGATTTATCAAATACCCCCACACTTAGCTTTTTGCACTCCTGGGCAAAATCAAGAAAGCAAAGCAAAGAACAATTCCAAAGATATCAAAGAAAATGATGAAACAGGAAGAGACAGAGACAACAATACACACAAGAAAACAAACAGATTTACACAATCCTTAATGAATCCTGGGAAAAGAAAAGGAGTAGACAATATCTAACACACAAAGAGTCAGAGAAACCAGATACTTATGGAAATCATCCAAGCATTTCAAAACATGGCAAGACAATTAATCAGCTCAAGAGGTGATTCAAAAGCAACAGAACCTCACAAGATGCACTGTATCACTGTATCTCTCAAGTGTCTAGGCAACTGTATACTCTCAAAGCACTCATGAAAAACAAGCAACAAATAGACTTGGCAAGCCTCTAAAATCAACACCCAATAAACATGCACATAAGGATCAAAAGGTCTTTTTAAGGTTGTAATGAGGCCAAGGACAGGGTAGAGAAAAATATATGGGATAAGTAACTGCAAACCAAAGGAACCAGAGGAGCAATGGGGAATAAGTCAAGACTACGCATAAGAAACAAACCCAGAAACCTCTAATGACCTTTATAATGATCAATCCTCTTTCTCTTGCCTCAAACAACTTTTTTTTTTTTTTTTTTTTTTTTTTTTTGCAAGGAAAATTTGAACAGTACACCTGAAAATTTAAATGAGATATCATATAAAGAAGTAAAGTGTACAGCATAAGGAATCAACTGGCCAATATACATCATCCAATGAAACATACATACACCCCCACACTTATTCAAGAACTTATTCCCAAAACAATTCCAAAGCTCCAAAACTCCCTAAGGTTAAGGTAATCATGGTTTTTTGCTTAAGGCTTGTAATGAGCTTCAAACAAAGAAGGGGAAGTAGGCTCAGCAGGGGTTATCAGAGGAGATAATTCAGGGTAAGCTTATTTGGCCAGAGATTTATAGGAACATAAATGCCTTAATCATATCCAAACATGCATGTGAATCAAGAGGTATCAAATAGAGTCAAGACAAGGCAACTGTGCAAGTAATCAAGAGGCATAACACACAAGAAAGAATAGAGAGTGGCTCAATTCCTCACACAGGGTATATCTATCACATTCAATTCAACCTCTCAAACCTCAAAATCATCTTTCCAAGCAGAGAAAAATAGGGATTTCAAACCATATAGTATCAAGAAACTCCTATCCAAGAATGAAGTAAGTGCCTACAAATAATCAAAACCCAGAAATCACAGAGAAACATGCAAAGCTGTACAAAACACATAAACACAAAATAACAAATAAATCCTAAAAACATCAAACCAAAACAGTTCCCCCCATACTTAAATCACACATTGTCCCAATGTTATGCAATGTAAATTATGACAAGTGAAATAAAAGGAGAGGATAAAGAAACTCCCTTATTTATGGAGGATGCCAAGACACTGCAGAAATGGCATTGGGAATAGCATCAAGTGAAAGATGGGAATGGGAGTGGAGCGGCGGGTGAGAAATCTCCAACAGCCAATCATCAAAGGGTGGTGGATAATGATCCTTCCTCAGTGGAGGTGGTGGCACAAAATAAGAACCTGGATCTGTGCATTTCTCAGGAATCTGAGGAACAGATTTCTCTATAAGTGCAGATACATTTTTGCCCATGTTCACTCTCTCAGTACCCTTTAGCTTCCTCTTATGGGTGCACAAGTCTTTCAGGAACTTAGCATATCTGGGAATTTGCTTGATGGCATCTAGTAGAGGTATGTTCACCTCTACCTTCCTGAAGGTTTCTAATATTTCCTTGTCCACCTCTTCCATCTTTTTGCTTGGAATTGATTTTGGTGGAAATGGAAGAGGGATAGGAGGCTGATATAGATCATCACCGTGTGTAATGGAAGAAGGTCTACCTGCATGAAGATTTTTGCTACTACCTGTGTGGCCCTCTTTCTCAAGTGTAGGCTCAGGTGGAGGTACAACAGCTGTAGGTGGTGCTGGGATGTCAATTTGTTTGCCAGACCTCAAGGTGATAGCACTCACATTCTTTGGATTTTGCACAGTTTGTGAAGGTAGCTTGTCTAAATTTTGGGACTGTGCCTGATTGAGCTGAGTTGCCATTTGACCCATTTGATTTGTCAAACTTTGAATGGAAGCTCTAGTCTCTTGTTGGAACTGCATGTTTTGAAGATTTATCTGCCTAAGCAACTCCACTAATGATGGTGATGACTGAGAAGGAGGAAGAGTAGCAACTGGTGCATGCAATTCAGCGGAATGTTGTCTAAACTGCTGAATAGGTGGTGGCATCTGATGCTGCGGTGGCTGCAATGAAGGACACGGATCTGAGGAACATTTGCCAAAAACTCTGGCAATAGGGGAGAATTTCTGCTGAACTGCGAGCTGGGTAACCAGATTAACCAAGGCATCAAGCTTCCCCTCTAATTTCTTCGTATTTATTGAGGCTGAAGCACTACTGACACTCATATCAAGCAACTGAAATTAAAATAGAGTGGGGGGGTTTTGAAAGAAACGAATAAATGGTAACCAAACGGTAACAAACAATAAACTAAATAGTTGGATTCCTTAACTAGATAGCTTGACCTCTTATCCTCAATTAATCTAAAGATGCAAGTTACTGAGTTAAATCACATTCGAGCTCCTAATTAACCAACTAAGCGAAGATTAATTAAGAATTAAACAAAGTAAGTTGCAGTTAAGCACTTACACAACCCACTTCAATTCTCTAATTATAAATCTCATCACAATTCACATAATCTTGTTAACTAAGCGAAAACCCAATTATATGACTTGTGAAATTATTAATGGTTCGTCAATTAACTAAGCGAAAATATAAGAACCATTCATTAAGGACTTAATTAGAGATTATGGAACATAATTCAACTCAAAAACAATATTACAATACCATTAACCTCAAAGAGACGTTGCTATCCACATTAAGAAATCCAACCAAAGCTACTTAGCTACTCATAGCACTAGCTAGTAAATTAAACCCTAAGCTAATCAACATAAAACGCAAGACACAAAACACACAACAAAACACAACAAAAACAAATACACATAAACACACAGCCTTTTACAGAAACCGATGGTCCCCGGCAACGGCGCCAAATTTGATCGAAGTCGTATCCGGTCAAATAAAAACAATTAAATGTAGTACTAGGAAGTTGTCCTAGGTCGTCTCTCAAGGACCATTTTTCTCTGTCAAAGGCTTAAACACACGAAGTGGGGGGGGTTTGGTTGTTCAGATTTTTAATTTTATAACACAATAAAATGCAGATAACACAATAAGTAAAATAGATTGGCTCCTTGTTCGGATTGTAACTCTCTTATCCTTGGTTCATAATAAGATTGCTCTGTTAACCACTTAATCCTTGTTCCATCTGAGTTAACCAACTAAGCGAAGATTAACTCAAGATTTCCCTACACGAATTAAGCAAACGTATACAACATCAACCTCTTCACAGATTAAGCAACTGTGTCATTAAGCATAGCCCATTAAGCATGGACATACTAATATAGAGGTTGAATGAAGAAGAACAAAGTAGAACAGAGACACACAAACATACCCAACCTCAAACAGAGATTACAATCCATAACAAGAAGCCAACCCAATGGTTTTAGCCTTCCATTAAATTTGAACTAGAAATGAAAATGCAAGGAAAATGAAAATGCATTAAATCAAGTTAAAGAGTACTATAATCTAGCCTTCCATGGAGGAGGCAAAGAACAGAATTAAAATGCATACAAAAGGAAAGGACAATAAAACATAAACTACAACTACAACAGAGAAAATAAACTTAAGGAAAACAAAGAGAAGGGAGGAGAAGAACACCCAAGAGTAACTTATTTGAAGGTGTATTGAGGGGTGTCTTACAATGGGAGAGTGAAGGCCTATTTATAGCCTTCATATAACACACAAGAAATATAAAATAATGGAAAAAGCTTAGACAAAACGAAATGGGAGAGTTGGTGGGATGAGTTGGTGGGATGAGTTGGATTCCATTATTCTTTTCCGCTCCGAGTTGTTTTCCACCGAATTAGACCTTCTAGATGATCGAATTGGCCGACGGCGCCTTCTGCAAATATTTAGGTCTTTGTCTTAGCTTTCCAGGGCCACTGAGTTTGCACCATTTGGATCACTACAGCCCAAGTTATGCCCTGAAAACCGAGACATGTTCATAAGCCCAAAAACAGCGAGAATTTAGAATAATAATTCCCAACTTTCCAATTTGGCCCAACAACACACATATCTATCTAAATCCTATAATTAACCATAGATGGAATGTAAAATAGCTAAATTGAAGGAAAAGATACATATCAAATTATGATTTATCAACACCCACAATCTCCGGGAATAATCATCAATAAATGATACAAAATATTTTGCTCCTCCCATGGAAATTTCTGGTGATTCCCAAATGTGACACCCTTACTACCCCAATACATATATCGAAATATAATAAATAAAAAAAATTAAGGAAAATAAACTTTTTAAGTTGGTAAAAGGGTTCACATAATACTTCATAACTGTTCTGACTGAAAAATAAAACTTGAAAGATAAAATTCAAGAGTTTACACATTTTTCAAAGAAAATAACATTTATTACAATACCAAATATTCTATCCTAGAGATCCTCTTGCCCCGATGTCACACTATCAGAGCATTTCCCAAATTAACGGATGGCATTCTATATACCACTTGCAGTTGGATCCTCTCCACCTAAAATATCAACAATTTATACGGTGAGAAAAGAAAAATTATCTATATGCAAAATACATTCAATCATATCACAGTATAATTTCATCATAACTCATTATATAGTGTATATATATATATATCAATTACTCATCATATTCACATACAACATTCATGTCAATCCAACAATTAACACTATGCCAAGGCCTCGCCACATCTGACACAAGTGATACAGGTTAATTGCCTCACTCAACCCACACCAGACCAGGGGTCACGCCCTCCCTGTAGCATCACTTACCCAGGGGCCGTGCCGTCCCTCGCCATTTTGGTGTGAGGAAACACAATCACATTACAATCAATACAATCTCTTGCAATTAACCCTATGCCAGGGCTGCCATAAGCGACATAAGTGGTGGTGTTAACTGTCCTACTCATCCCACATCATACTAGGGTCACGCCTTCCCTATAGCACCACTTACTCAGGGGTCGTGCCATCCTAGTCATCAATGTGAGACATCACAATCATAATCATACAATATCTCAACTCATAATTCAAATTCACATCAATATCATCCATCAAATAACATAACAATAACTAATATAATAATCAATAGAATGATTAGTATAAACTATAAACAGCGTATCAGGGGTTATACTACTCCTACCATGCTCATCCTTATTTCATATGAAAGATAAGAAAATTTCCTACAACTCTCATGAAGACATCAAGTCCTAATTCCATCATCTACTTTGTGAAAAATGATAAAAACCGCAACAGCTATAGATAAAGCTGACAGCTTGACCCCTCTTCACTAAAACATCCATATCTGGAGTTCTAGACCTCCTTTTTGGGTGATTCCAACGCCATTGGAAAGATAAAATCCAAGGCTACAACTTTCATTAAGACCTCAAAATCAAAATATTCACGCTCAGCGCCCAGACTTGCACTCAGCGCGCCCAGCGCATTCTGTAACCAGCAACCCATGAAAACCTTGAAAATTCCTTCCAATCATGAATCCAATCCAAATTACACGAATTTGAACCATTGAAAAAAAACATAAACAATATCAAAAAACATCATTTTAAGCAATAAATTTAAGTTTTAACCATTAATCCATGGAAATCATGAAGAAATCATGAAAACCCTAACCAAAACCTTTTCCCTTCAATCCAACCTCAATCATACATAGAACATGGAATTAATGTGATAATTCAAACTCATACATACCAGATTAAGTCTTATAAGTACTACCCTTACAATATAGTGAAAAACTAGGAATACATATATATATAGATAATAATAAAGAAAATATAAATTAACTCCAGTAAAGGTGGCAGTGCCTCCTAGTTAGGAATCCATTTATATTTTCCAAATCATAAAAATATAACAAAGATGTAAATTTTAGTCTTTTATCAAGAACATTTAAATTACAAAATAATAGGAGGCTCAGCCTTCCATTCAGATAAATTCCAAATTATAAATTAATAGGAGGCTCGGCCTTCCATTCAGATAAATTAAACGTGATTTTAAGAAATTATTCCTCTACCCAATTCCCTCATGTACTCTACATATAAATAATCCCCTTTTCCCCCGTACCTGGATGAATAGGAACTTGGGCAGAACCTCCTCCTCTTTTTCTTAAATCGGGACCGGAATTAGAGCAGAACCTCCTCTCTTATTCTCTCTTTTTATTTCTCTAGAATTTCTTCTCTCTAAAATTATGAATTTCCAAAAACCTTAAACTCCTATTTATAGAATTTATGAAGTTACTATGCATAGATTAAAATAATATTATTTCATTATTATATATTAAAAGTTACTTTTTATTAAAATATTCAAATAAATAGAATTGGAATTCAATTGAATTCCGCAGCCTCTGCATTCCACCGCAGCCATTTCCTATTCAAATTCTAATAATTGAAAAAAAAAAATACTATTTAGAAATACGTATACATGAATAGTAAAATACGTATACATAAATAGTAAAATACGTATATATGAATAGTAAAATACGTAAAAATATGATAAACCTTCTAATAATCCCAATACATAAAAATAAAATTTTGGGATGTTACACCAAATATCAGAATGGATCAAGTCAAGTATGTGTTTGCTCCTTGTAGTTACTTTGGAAAATTGTAATCTATGTTGCTTGCTTGTCACACAGTGCTCACAAAATGGTAAGGTTACCATTTTAAGCCCTGACAAGAGATTACGTTCCGCAAGAATTTTCAGGCCTCGCTCTGACATATGTCCTAGTCTACGATGCCACATCATCGTTGCCTCTTCTTGACTTATTGCTGCAACTGATGCATCTGCTTCTTGCAACGTTTCTCCCAAAAGCAAGTATAGATTTGATGTGATCTTCTCAGCTTTCATCACCACCAAATTGCCTTTAACTACCTTTAAGATTCCACCTTCAACGTGGATCTTGCACTTGAGATCATCTAGTTGCCCAATGGACAATAGATTCTTTTTCAAGCCCTTCACATGTCGTACCCCTTGAATTGTACGAATAGTACCATCATACATTTTTAATTTGATAGTACCAACTCCAGCAATTTCCAAAGCATGATCATTTCCCACAAATACGGATCCTCCTGAAATTGGTTCATAAGTACAAAACCAATCTCTATTTGGAGTCATGTGCCAGGTTGCACCTGAATCCAATATCCAACATTCATGGAGTTGTTTTTCGCCTCTAGAACTTATTGCTTCACTGTACAATATTTCTCCATCTTCTTGGGTACTAGCAACACAACCTTGAGAGGTTGACGCTTCAGAATTCTTCCCTCCTCCACTCTTCTTGTGCCAACAATCTTTCTTCATGTGCCCTCTCATGCCACAATTATAGCATTTGAGGTTCTTCCTTCCTCGAGATTTTGATCTACCATGATTTTGACTCCCACTGGAGCCACGTTCCATTGATCTTCCTCTCATCATCGTCAAAGCTTCTGCTTGCTTTGAACTTTCCAATCTGTCTTCCTTATTCTTTCGCCTGGACTCTTCTTCAAGAATAGCTCCGGCAACATCCTCAAAGGATAGACGACCAACAACATTATTGTTTGTTATGTTGATGATGAGTTGATCATATGAATCTGGTAAACTCTGAAGTAGAAGCTCCGCACGTTCATTTTCCACTATGTTGAAATCAGCTGTTGAAAGCTGAGCAAATAGCGTATTCAGATTGTTGATGTGGTCCGTCACTGCTGTGGACTCACTCATTCGAAGAGTGTAGAGTTTCCTCTTTAAGAATATTCTGGTGTGAAGTGACTTGACCTCGTATAATTTTACGAGCGTGTCCCAAATCTCCTTTGCAGTTGTCTTCTCTGCTATGCTCGACAAAACTGAATCAGCCATTGCTAAGTGCAAATTGGCAACAGCATTGTCATCCATTTCTCTCCACTTTTCATCAGTAATATCTGATGGCCTGCCTTCAATTGCTTTAAGACAGTTGTCTTTTCTCAAAATTGCTCTTATCTTCAATTTCCACAGGGAAAAATTGTTCCCGTTGAACTTCTCTATCTCAAACTTTGCTGCCATAATTTCTTCTATTAAACCGACTTAAGTAACTTCCACTAGAATAGTACCGCCTACTAGAACAATGATAAAATCCAGTAACAAGAATAATTCTTTTCTGATGTGACTGATCAGACAATACTGCAGCCACAGAGCATACTAAGAAATTTTCTCCGACACTATACCAATGTACACCACAGCGGAATAATAAACAACCTAGTGGCTCTGATACCACTGTTAGGTCCAGAGTAGGCTTAATAGTTACTCACAGCTAAAACAAGAGATGAAGAAAAAGAGACAAGGGAGAAAATAACCACAGTAAAAATATTATTTACTGAAAGGGAGGAAATTACAACACTTCTCTCTCTGTAACTTACTCCTTTGAATTAGGAGACTACTACTACCGAGAACAGATCTCAAGGTGTATAAGAGAGGAAGAGAGAAGAGAAGAAGATTTGGGATGAAAATTATGATTTTCAGTTTCCCTATTTATAGGAAAGTCCCAATGGCATTTTCGTAATTTCTCTTAAACTTTTAATATTATTTTATTATCATGTGGGACCCGCCGCTAATTAAAAATTCAAAAAATCACCGAAAGTATTTCGGTGCAGCTGTACCGGCGGCTAACATAAACATCATCATATCATCAAATAAGATACTAAAAGCAAAGTATTTATAAATGACTATAAACTTTTAATAAAAGTGGTGCTTTACTGCTTAAATCTTACCTACAATGGGTAAGAATTTATTTGATGTAATTGTGGTTGAAAAGAAATCTCTACTCTTTCCGTGAATAAGCTCAATGAATGATGTATGGCGAATCACTTGATAAAAGCTTGCACTTCTTAGATGAGGAATTTTCGCTGAACATCATGTTTAAGTTTAATTGTTGAAGATCCTCCTTAAATACCAAACGATATCCACAATTTTTCACCTCCAAATGCAAACCTTTAGGATGTTCAAACGTGCCAGTTGTGAATCCCATTTTGTCTTCATATACATTTCGATAAAGACTGATTATTTCCCGAGGGAAAAAAACCATGAACAAGTGATCTATTTCATCCGTGACCAGATCATTGTTTAAAAATATTGGAAGCATCCGATATGAATTATGCAAAACTTGCATATTTTTAAAATTGTATCCAATACTTCCAAAATTATTATTCAAATTAGTAGGATCATCATGTGCCACAAACAAAGAACAACAGGCGACACCCATCCAATTTGGGTCTTCCTTAACAGGAGACAGGTCCATGCTTGTTGACCTACCCACATTTTGTTCACTGAACCACCTTGGAATTTGAGTTCCAGGAATAACAATCTTAAGCTGGTCCAAGGAAAGGGAGGATTGCAAGAAAGCCTGAACAAAATTTTTTTTTATTAATATGTATAACTACTTAAAAATTGTACACATAGAAAAAGTAAGATAAAGAAAGGTAGGTTGGAGTCGTTACCTTAAATATTTGTATCATCCAAGAAAAAACCATATGATAACAATGTTCCATTTCACTCAAATTGGGGCAATTAAAAATATATAAATCCCCATAATATGCGCCAGATTTGTTTTTTTTGGTTGTTGGAAGCTCAGGCAAATATTTCAGCTGCTTGCAGTGCTGCAAATTTAAATGATGAAGATTGGAAAGCTCCTTGATGGTAGTAGGTAGTCTCACGAATTTGTTCCCCCCCAATTTTAAGGTTTTTAAAGACAGTAAGCTCCCAATAGCATCGGGAATTTGAAGTAGATTGCAGAAGCTTAGATCAAGATATTGCAAACATGGGAAACGAGGCAAATATGGCAACAATAAATCAAGTGAATCTCCATGTTTGTGAGAGGAAAGGAAATACAAAGGCAACATTAGAATTTCATATACAGAAGAGGATGTTGATAATTGGATAACACTTGTATTTTTATCAACGTTCTCCAAATGTTCTGCCTCCTTTGGTTTCTTTATCAGACGCTTATTGAGTAATTTTGAGCAGCCTGAGAGATTTAGCATCTCAAGAGATTTGAGTCCAAAAATGATATTCAAATTGTGGAAAAGATTTTTACAATCTGCCAAAACTAGATAAGCAAGTTCTCTTAAAATACCGATGGATGGGTGGATTCGCGTAATATTTATGCATTTTATAAGAAAAAGACTCCTAAGACGAGGAACTCCCGTTAAGTCTGGCATCTCAATAAGATTTTTGGAGTAGCTAAGATCTAGATGTATCAAATTAGGCAGATGCTGTAAAAGAAACAAAAGAAAGAAAGTTATAATCCATCATTTAAATTTTCATTTCTTTGGCAAACAGAAAGAAAAAACGATAATCCCTTTCTTGTTTTGGATAGCAGGAGAAAAAATCAATGACATTTAAGTTTTCTTATGATTCTTTAATTATGTTAATATATATAACTTATCTTTTTCTGTTTATTTAAATATAAATAAAATTGAAAACCAATAATATAGTACCTTTGTGCCTTTCCATAATTGTTTGAGATTGCTATGATGCAAGATCAATTCTATTAGATTATCCGGATGAAAATTTGATGGCAAACAAGTTGAAGGATATCTTTCCCAAGATAGATATCTTAATTCATTAGAAAGATAGTTTAGACTTCCCTTAGAATTAACATCGTCAAGTATGAGCAACTTGAGATGCTTCATTTTTGATATAGCATTCACTGGTATTGTTGTTTCCAAATGCACTTCATGAAATTGGTCAATAATTATGGCTTCAAGATCTTCGGCTTCCTAAAGAATTGCAAAAAAGGAATGAATAATGTTAGATTGCTTAATAATTTATATATTTTGAAAAAATGGTAGCATAAGATTTTACATTGAAAATCTATTTTACCTCATTTTTTATCATGACGTTTTGGAAATCCTTGATGTCCCATAACCTGCTCCACTTTCTTGGTTCATTGGGTGATTTTTCCCGAACAATACTTCTCCCCAACTCTTTCAACAAGTCGTGCATTTTAATCTCCTCATCATTATCACAAGTTATGAGTGATTTCTCAATGAGAACTTTCATGTCAATATCAGGAAAAAATCCACGATACCATAGAAGTTGTTTTACTATTACGAAACCTCGACAATCTATTACCAAAGAAACAAGCAATATCTAAAAATATTTCTTTTTCTATTTCTTTCAATCCATCAAAACTTATTCGTAACACCTCCATAATATTTTTGTTTGGATATTCTTTTAGTCTAGCCAATGCACTTCTCCACTCATAAACATCTCGACCAAACAAAAATGAGCCTAACACTTTAATTGCTAAAGGAAGGCCATCAACATATTTTAGTACATCATAGGTCAACTCTTCATAATCATTCAAAATATCATCAGATTTGAAAGCTTTTCTACAAAATAATTGAAGAGCTTTATTTGCATTCAACAATTGAACATTGTAAATTTCATTCACTCCATAATTTCTTAAGATATGACTATCTCTAGAGATTACGAGGATTCTACTCCCTACACCTAGATATTTAGGATGCAAAGCCAATTTTTCCAATTGTTCATCTTGATCAACATTATCTAGAACAATAAGAACCTTTAAGTGACACAACCTAGTTCTTATCAACAAGATTCCTTGGTAATGATTGTTTATCTCAACATTACCTTGATTTAGAGCTTGACAAAGAAGTTGTTTTTGTGCAACCACGGGTCCAAACTCCCCATAAATTTTGCTTACATCATCAATGAAACAACAAGCATCATATTGATGAGAGATTTTATAAAATAAAGTCGTAGCGAGTGCTGTCTTTCCTATTCCACCCATCCCACTTATTCCTATTACTCGAACAACTTCATTTGCATCTGGATCTACAAGTTCCTCTAGTTGTTTTACACGAGAGTGCATATCAACTAAATCATCTCCAAAATTCAAAATTTGATTATGACCCAATAAGTTGATTACCTCTTCAACAATTTTTTCTATTTCTTCATGTTGTAGCCTGAAAACCAAAGTGGAGCAAAAACATTGATGCATCACTAAGGGTGAGACTTTAAAAAAAAAAAAACTCTATATATAATACAAAAAATATGGCCAGGCACTTACTTATTCAGTATATCCCACCCACAACGGTTGGCAATTGCCTTCCTAGCTTCCCTCCATTTTTTTACCATTTCCAAATCATCTCTAAAGCTTTCTTCGTATTCGGCAAAAGATTTTGGAAACTCTCCAATTTGTTTTCGAACTTCAGAAGGAGTGACATCATAGAAAATAGGAAGAACACTTTGACCTGTTTCTTTAACCCAATCAAAAATCATTGTCAACTCTTTCAAGCACCATGAGGATGATGCATAATTCTTTGAGAAGACAACAATGAAAAGACGTGATCGTTTGATTGCTTGCATGATCTCAGGTTCCAAGAGTTGCCCTTTATTGATATTTTGGTTATCTCTGAAGGCAACAACACCTTTCCTTCGTTTACAACTAATGACAACAAAAAATGAAGTGTGTTTTCTCAACGGGGGAAATATAAATATTTGAAATGATGCCCTGATATGATCAAATATACATTATAAATAAATAAATAAAAAGGTATAAATTTAACTAGGAAATCAAATAAGTCTTCCATGAAGATCGTTCCTCTTACTTCTTCTGCTCGTACTTCTTTGAAAAGACTTTCTGAATGGTTGGCAATGGAGTCCCGGTGAGACTGCAGAGCCACACCAGCCCAGCCACCACACCGCACTGCATAGCTGCCACTGCACTGCACCGCACCGCACAGCAAGGCACCATGCTCACCGAGCACCGTGAGCCGCCGCACGCATCGTGAGCCGCCGCGAGCCACCGCAAGCCACCGTGCGCATCGCGAGCTGCCGCACGCTTCCTGAGCCCATCGCTAGCAGGCACGAATCTTCCAAGAGAAACCAACCACCACCTTCCTCAGCAAGATCGAAACGCAGCTTAGCGACCTCTGCACTGGTTCTTCACTTCCAACCCTTTCTGCTTTGGAAGATAGCGCCGCCGCCTCCTCCTCCTCCTTCAAAATCTCCACCAGCAACAAAATCTCCACCGGCTCCAGCAACAAAATCTCCTCCAACATACTAGGCACCCACCGTTTCCCTCGGTCCCGATCCTTGTAGATCCAGCTTCCCTCGGCTCCGATCTAGCTTTCCCTCGGTCCCGATCCTTGTAGATCCAGCTTCCCTCGGTCCCGATCCATGTAGATCCAGCTTCCCTTGGCATGGCAGTCGGGAGGTAGGTTCAGAGCCGGTTTCAACGCTCAAAAAAAAAAAAAAAAAAAAAAAAAGTCTGAAGCGATATGGAATATCAACGGAGTAGAACTGCTGGACGATGGCATGGACAACGGCATGACAACAAGGAACTCAATGGTAGGTGTACAACCTTTTATGTTCAGAACTTTCCAGAAGAATATAATGAAATTGATTTGCGTAGAATTTTTCAAAGGTGGGGGAGGGTGTGGGAAGTTTTCGTAGTTAGAAAAAGGAATAGATGGGGCAACAAATTCGGTTTTGTTAGATTTCTGGATGTAAAAGATGTTAAGAGACTTGAACGAGAACTAGATAATGTTCGGATAGGAAGTCAAAAGTTGTTTGTCAATTTGCCTAAATTCCCAAGGAATGACTCCGTATTCATGCCTAGTAACAAAGAAAAAATTGTTAAGATGAAGATTTCACACAAGGACACAAGGAAGGTTTCATCTAAGATTGACAATAGGGGATTGAATGGGAAGGAATTACCAGTAGGAGATGATAAGAGGAAATCTTATGCTCAAATTGTAAGAGGAAGTGATAGAGGAAAAATTTCTCAAGTATGGAGAGTTAAACATTCGTCTAATCCTGAACAGTGGAATGGAATACATATCAATGTACCTGAATATGTAAATTCATAGTGGATTAAGGAGTGTTGGGTGGGTAGACTGAAGGATTTAACTTTATTCGACAAAATACAAGAAGCTAGGATCCTTTGTGGAAGAGAACAAGCAAAAGTTCGGTATATGGGAGATGATATGGTCTTAATTTCTGGGGTGAATGAGGAGGTTTTGAACGATCAACTTGAAGTCTGGTCTTTCTTTCACTCTATTCAAAAGTGGGAACCAAACTTACTTCCTGGTAATAGGTTGGTATGGGTGAAGTGTAATGGTGTTCCTATTCATTTATGGAGTTATGAGTGCTTCTCAAAAGTCATAGCGACGATGGGCACCTTAGTTGCGATGGACGATCAGATAAACACCTTTTCTAGACTGGATGCTGCAAGGTTGTTAATCAAAACATCCTCTTTCAATTTGGTGGATTCACATTTCTCGGTGAAGATCAATGACATGGTCACTAAGGTTCGTATTCATGAAGAAAATACAAGTGTAGCTAGTCAATGCAAATGCAGGTTATGGTGCAATCAAAGCTCACTCATGTCATCGATAGGTAGTGAAAGAGAGGTAAATAAGATATCATCATCAGCAGAATGTTCAGAAGACAGTGTAACTGAGAAGGATGAGTTATCAGAGAATGAGGAAGACAGTGACGAATTTGTGGGGGAAAAAACATATGGGCCTATTGGGGTGTCGAACTTACGTGAAGAAGTGTTCAATGGTGTGTTTCCTCGTGCCCCATCTACATTTGAGCTTGGAGAATCAAGTTTCAGACAAGTCATAGTGAATAATCAGGATATTTGTGAAGGTGAATCTGGAAAGTCTGATAATGATGATAGGATTAGTCAAGCAGAGGAATATGTTACGGAGACTAATAATGTTGACTCCATCAAAATGTTGAATACACAAGCAGAAACATCAATTATAGGGGGTTCAAAATTCAATCCTTCAATATCAAAAAGTGGAATAAATAAATCACAGAAGGAGAGTGGAGAGGGAGGGATGAAGGATGACATTCTACCACAAAATGAAATACGATCCAAGGAACATCATCGCAACCGGAAAGCGGCAAGGAGTAAAGTGAGGAATGCAGTATCATCACTATGTAATTCTATTTCGGATGGGGATATAAATAATTGCAATAGGCTGTTTTGGATGAAGAATGATTTTGCGGAGGCCAAAAGGATTTGGGAAATGGGGAAACAAATTGGTATCACGTTCAATGGGGAAGAAGAACAGATTATCAAAACATTGATGGATTTAGAGGAGAGAGATAAAAAAGAGAGACAAGAACTAATAAATCAAAATAGGAAGGGGAATCTTGACGGTGATCCATGAAGCTGATATCTTTTAATGTCAGGGGGATGGGAGGTAAGGTTAAGTGGAGGGTTATCAGGAAGCTGATAGTAGAAGAAGATGCTCAGATAGTGTGTATACAAGAAACAAAAAAGGAAGACATTGATGAAAGATTGTGTAAATTACTATGGGGGGATGGAAATTGCGAATGGAGAGCTGTGCCAGCGATTAATACTGCGGGTGGATTGTTATGTCTATGGAATGGAGACAAATTCCAGGTATCTCAACACTTTGAAGGTGTATCTTATCTTGGATTGGAAGGGGTGTGGAAAGATAATGGGTTAAGGTTGAATATTGTTAATGTTTACGCGCCATGTCAAAGAGTTCCACGTATGAGAGTTTGGGAAGAGATAAAAGATAAAAGAAGACTTAGTTCAGTCAATCTTTGGTGTGTGGTGGGAGATTTCAACAGTATACGGTGCGAAACAGAGAGAGTGAGTATGGGACGAATGAATTGTAGTCAATCTGATATGCGTGCATTTAATGATTTCATTGAGAAGATGGAAGTTGAGGATCTACCGATTGTAGGGAGACGGTTTTCTTGGTACAAGACTAATGGTACAGTAAGGAGCAGGCTAGACAGGATTTTGGTATCCAGGGAATGGTTCTTAGCATGGCCAGGTAGTATACAAATGATCATGGATAGATGCATTTCAGATCACTGTCCAATTAAACTACAAGTTTCAAATTCAGACTGGGGACCGAAACCTTTTCGCTCGCTCGATCACTGGTTTCAAGACCCTTCTTTCAAAAAATTTGTTGTTGATACATGGAAGGAATTGTGTGTTCATGGATGGGGGGCCTATGTATTGAAAGAGAAACTTAAACTTCTCAAACAAAAGTTAAGAGAATGGAATTCTGTCAAGTTTGAGGATCCAGTGTCGTCACAGAAAAGGATTGTGAATATTCTTAGTAGTCTGGATAAGAAGGAAGAGGAAACAGGATTGAATGAAACTGAACGGTCGGATCGACTAGAACTTCAAAATAAGTTTTGGGAGGTGGCTATTAGAAATGAATCGATTCTAGCTCAAAAATCAAGGGTTTCGTGGCTCAAGGAGGGAGACATGAATACTAAGTTTTTTCACTTAATGATCAACTGGAGAAGGAGAAAGAATGAATTGAAGGGGTTATTTATAAATGGGGTGTGGTCAGATGAAACCATGGTGGTCAAAGACCATGTAAGACAATTTTTCAAACAAAGATTCCAAGAACAGTACCAACATAGACCTGTACTAGATGGTGTCCGTTTCAAGGTCATATCCTCAGAACAAAATAACTTGCTTATTGCTCCTTTCACAGAAGTGGAGATTAAGTCAGCAGTATGGGAATGTGGTAGTTCCAAGTGTCCAGGTCCTGATGGTTTTAGTTTTAGATTCATAAAGGAATTCTGGGATACATTGAGTGGGGATATCTGTCGTTTTATCAGAGAATTTCACAATAATGGAAAATTACCCAGGGGATCAAACTCTACATTCATCACTCTAATCCCAAAGAGAAATGATCCTCAATGCCTCAGTCATTATAGGCCTATTTCTCTAGTAGGTTGTATGTACAAGATATTATCAAAGGTCCTTGCAAATAGATTGAAGTGTGTCTTGCCAAGTGTTATTGATGAGAGGCAAAGTGCCTTTATTGGGGGTAGAAATATTCTTCATAGTGCATTGGTTGTAAATGAAGTTGTGGATGAGGCTAAAAGATTTAATAAACCAACTATATTTTTTAAAGTGGATTATGAAAAGGCATATGATTCAGTGTGTTGGACATATCTTCTGTATATGCTAAGATGTCTTGGTTTCAATACCCTTTGGATTAGTTGGATAAGTGAATGTCTCATGTCATCCAGAGTATCTGTACTTGTGAATGGTAGTCCTTCAGAGGAATTCGGTGTCAAAAAGGGGCTTAAACAAGGTGATCCATTGTCTCCATTCCTTTTCACAATTGTAGCTGAAGGATTAACGGGAATGATGAGGGAAGCAGTTAGTCAAAAGAGATTTTGTGATGTGAAAGTTGGATCTCAACAGGTTCCTATCAGTATTATCCAATATGCTGATGATACCATGTTTATTGGTGAGGCTAAATTAGAGAATGTAATGGCAATTAAAAGTATGATGAGATGCTTTGAGATGGTTTCAGGTTTGAAAGTCAACTTTTGTAAGAGCAAGTTCGGAGCTATGGGAATTGATTCTACTATGGAGGAAGGTTTTGCCCAATTATTGAATTGCTCACTTCTATCCTTTCCTTTTACATATCTTGGGATTCCCATTGGTGCCAATCCAAGAAAGTTTGAGACATGGAGACCTATTGTTATCAAAATTCAAAAAAAGTTATCTTCTTGGAAGTGCAAGGTCTTATCAATGGCAGGTAGACTGTGCTTAATTAACTCGGTCTTAACTTCCCTACCATTATTATTTCTTTCCTTCTTCAGAATGCCTGTTAAGGTCAGCAAACAAATCGTTCGTCTACAAAGAAACTTTTTATGGGGTTGTAAGGAAGATCAAAGAAAAATCTGCTGGATAAGCTGGGATAGGATCACTTTACCAAAGAAGATGGGGGGATTGGGAGTTAAAAATATTACCAGGTTTAATATGGCTTTGCTAGCAAAGTGGAGGTGGTCAATTTTTCATCAAAGACATTCATTATGGGCTAGGGTATTATATTCGAGATATGGAGGTGGCACAAATCTTTGTGCTCAAAGTAGTTCTCGAAGTGATTCCATATGGTGGAGGGATCTTCTTTTGGTATGCGGTGGTATAGAACAAGACAATTGGTTTGAAAGGCAACTTAAGTGGAAAATTGGTTCAGGATCTAGAGTTAGATTTTGGCTAGATAGTTGGATGGGAACAGTCTGCCTAGCAAAGGTTTTTCCGAGGTTATTCAACATTTCTGAGAAGCAAAATAGTCTTGTTCAGGATATGGGTTCTTGGACGAATAACAGTTGGACATGGAAGCTACATTGGAGACGAGAAAGGTTTGAATGGGAGAAATCATTGGAGCAACAATTATTGCAACAACTTACAGAGTATAGTCTTAGGCCGGAACAGGATGATTCATGGGGGTGGCAAAGTGAACCGTCTGGAAGTTATACAGTAAGGTATGCTTATCATGCTATCACCTCTGAAACTATAGCAGGATCTTATAATGATGTACCTAATTGTATCTGGTCGATCCCAGCACCACCAAAAGCCAAAATTTTTGTGTGGCGAATGATGAGTAGGGGTCTCCCGACGGTGGATAATCTGGCTAGGAGGAGAATTGTCCTCTCAGATAATGATGCATTATGTGTATTTTGTAAGAAGGATATTGAATCTGATTATCATTTGTTCTGTACCTGCCCGGTGGTGGACAAGGTATGGAAAGTTTGTCTCAATTGGATTAGCTGTCCTGCCCCCCTACCTAGCAACATTTTGGATCATTTCAACTTCATTCCTGGACCAATTCAACACTACGAACAGGTTGTATCAAGGACGGAGCCAAGGGGGGACCTACGGGTGCCACGGCCCCCCCAACAATTTTAATTTTTTTTTATATACATATATATTACTATATGGCACCCCCTATTTTTAATATAAACTCATATGTATAATTAAATGAATAACCCAAATTTATTTTTTTATTCAACTTTTGGACTTCTGGTACGGCCTGCTATGTGGTATTGAAACCCTGGCTCCGTCCCCCCAGTATTGAAATCCTGGCTCCGTCCCTGGGTTGTATATTGGCGTTCCATATGGTTGGCAACTACTTGGACAGTGTGGAGGACAAGGAATCGTTACAGGTTCAATGATAATAGCTTCTCTTTTGAAAGATTGGTGAACGAGATTCAGGTTTACAGTTGGAGGTGGCTGTCATCATTTGCAAAGACATTCCGGTATACTTTTTCACAATGGTGCTATAATCCTGGTTTATGCATGTCTAGGTATATTCACTAAAATAATCTACATGTTTGGTATGTAGTTTCCTTGACATAATTATTCCTTTCACGAGACTGGTATGTTTGGTTATGTTGTATACTATTTTATTTCTCTTTTGGTACCTCTGGTACCTTTTTAATGAAAATTTTCTTAGCCGTTCAAAAAAAAAAAACAACACCTTTCCTTCGAAGAGCAGCAAAAAGATGATCAGTGAAATTATTACGAGTATCCTCACCTCTAAAGCTCACAAAAACATCAAAATTCATTGTGCGTGATGAAGAACCGCTGTTGTTTGTTATGCAAGCCATTGCAGAATTTGAAGATTGAAAACTCACTTGCTGAAGATAAAGTGTAATGTAATGAATAATAGACTCAAGGTAGTTGTGGGAGGAGGAGGACTAATCTTTTTATAATAAATGACAAAATGCGTAGAAAGTTTATGTAAATCACTCGAAGACGTGTTTTAAGGAGAACAAGAGTCAGTGCGCGGAACCATATATTAATATAAATATTGATTAATAAATTGTTGTTGTAACTTCTCAATGAAGTTTAGTTGAAATTCTTGCTGAGCCAAGAAACTATATCTTTTAAGATACTGTAACGCATTTTCTTCTCAGTTTCTCTTGTACCTGTCAACTGTAATTAATATTTTATTTTTGAAAAACTAATTAAAGAAAAAACAAAAAATAGCACGTATGTTGGAAAGAAATTGAAGAAGAACGCGTCAACGGCATCACCATGAGTATGATATATTGTCCGTCACCTTCATGGTAACTTCTAACCGTGCCTGTTCGACGACATATATTATATATATGCATACACCATTGAATAGTGCAAGTTTTTGAAATCGATTTCAATAATTGTAACCCTGAAGTTGAATCGATATTTATTAAATGTTGAAAATGCAGAATGGGAAACTTCCTAGAAACAACGCCTAAACATTAGGTAAAACTTTCCACAAGATGACAATGAATATATATGTGCAGATACAAATATAAAATATGCTAACGTATTATTGTCGTATAAAATGTTTACTTACAATATAATGATATTGTTTTCTTTATAAAAAAAAATATTTTAATAATAATATAAGTTTGTTTGATTCATTTACATCATATATTGTTTTGTCTGCCGGCACAAGATAGAAACATATCGTTCGTCACATTCAAAGGCAATACATCAATACATTTGTGAGGATTTAATTAAAATCATCAAAACTAATATGATATGAATGTGCAATGTAATGGTAGAATTATTTTATGGTATTTGTTTGAGAAAATAAGAGAGTTATGACTTTATTATTTTTACAAGGTTATTTTACAGACAACTCTATAATGATGTGTGATCTTATTTGTCTACTTTGGTTATAAGTTCTTACGATTTTACTTTTAATTATCATCCAAAAGATCTCTCAATTATTAGATTATGTATGTTCTTTATAAGTTATTATTTTTTTTATTTTATCGATGTAAAACTTTATTTATATTCCAACATTAAAACTTAAATGAAATCAAGGGACAATTAGACCTAGCAAAAATGAAATTCATTATAGATTCACCACCTTTGTTGTCCACATCATGCATGGATCTTTGATATTTGGCAAGTTTCTCACTACTTCTGATACTCAAGTTTAAGTTATTAAGAGTGAAAAAAAAAAGTAGAGTAGAAAAATGGTATTCAGATGAATAAAAAATCTCTACTTATTATTTAAATGAGTTTAAAGATAAACTACATATAAAAATATTTTAATGTTAATTAAAATGTAATTGTTTAATCTATTTTTCAAAACATAGAGAATTGTTTTTCTAAAAATATTTATATTATAAACATTAAAACAAGAAAAAGAGAAAAATCCTTTCTCTCGTATTCTATTACAAATTAAAGAAAAAAGTGTTTTTCTTTTTTTGTATATCCTAAAGAAATATTTTCCTTAAACTTTATTTCTATGCAAAGAATGGTTGTTATTCTTCATTTTCATGGCTCTCCGAAAGCACGTTATTGACACAGTTCTTTTAAGTAGTCCACAGAAAAGAATATACAATTGTAATTCAATTATTCTACTACATACACGTCATTCGAGTGTTCATATTATATATGAGTTGGATCGGAAAGATTTCAAATAAGGAGTTGAAGACGTTCACAGCTCTTTCTTTTGAGACATCCATGGAAACACCACACTCGCAGTTGCACATATCTTCACTTAGCCAACAAATTAGCAGAAAGATGAAACAAAATCTCTTTTTTCATACCCAATCGAACAAAGGCAAAGGTGGAACATTACGATCTCTACCCACTTTTAATAAAATAATATATATACATATATATATATATATGTGACACCCTTAATACTTTATTAGAATTTCTTTTATTACATGCGACTTTTCCTGCGAATATTTCATAAAAATTCGTAGGAAACGTTATTCCTGCAAATTTTTCTGCGAAATTTTATCTGTAGGTAATATTTTCGTGGATAATATTTTTTTGCGAATTTTAAAATTCACAAGATATTTTCCTGCAAAATTTCTTGCGAAAAAAATTTGCAGGAAAGTTTCCTGCAAAAAGAAAAATTCGCAAGAAAGTTCCCTGCAAATTTTTTCGCAAGAAATTTTGTAGGAATGTTTTTTACGAAAAAAATTAAAGAAATTACTATAAATTTTATCGATAATTTTTCAACTTTCAAATGCTCACAATGAATTCATCCGAAGCATTTATTTCCATGCCTCCTGTGTTACATAATCTTTTAAATTCTAAGATTGTAGATTATAAGACTAACACTCAACCATATAAATTAACTTGTAAGGTAAGTGTTGCCCCAACTTATATACTTTTTCATTGCTTTATTTTCAATCGATATGAGACTTGAAGTTTTTTTAAAATATTAAACTTATAAATTTAAATATTTTTTTTCCTGGGGATTAAAATTTGCAGGAAAAGTTACCTGCAAAATTTTTCTATCATTTAGTAAACATTACTTGCGAATTTATTTTTGCAAGAAAATCTGCAAAAAAAAAATAAAATTCTTACAATATTTTCTGCAAATTTTTACCATGGAAAAAAATTTCTATGATTATTAAAATTGTAGCAAAAATTGTAAGAAATATCTGTAAATTATTTTTCGCAAATAAATTCACAAAAAATTTCTGAGAATATTTTTTTGCAGAAAAATTCGCAAAAAATTTCTACGAAATTTTTTTTGCAAGAAAATTCGCAAAAAGTTTTTGCTAATATTTTTTTAAAAGAAAATTTGCAAGAAAATGACACTTTTCTAGTAGTGATAGTTTGCTATTACTCTTTTTTTTATGTGTAATCCAGAAAAGTATAGTGATTATTTACTACCTATTTATATAATACTATATGATATTATATTTTCAATAACATCGATATAAATAAATAGCAACAAATAAAAAAAATTGACACTGAATCCTCACTTACTAAATTTTATGATCCTATTAATTATCAATTTTTATATTATTAAATTTTATAATATATTTTATAGTATTATATAAATAAACAGTAAATAATCATTCTACACTTTGTTGGATTATACATAAAAGAGAGAGCAATCCAAGACTCGAGAGTGTAATTTTATATATACATGCATTTTTCATCCTGATTACCATTTCCATTCCCCACGTTGATGGCCTCCTCCAGAGGCTGAGATCACTTTTGATGTTCCCCTTTCTTCAAGCTCAATTCTATATTGAGAAGGACTTTGAACTGCTTTTACTTAAGCTCAAACCCCACATTGTTTTCTTTGATTTGGCAACTTGGATATTAGGCATCAGATCTTTCAGTATATATCAAGAGCTTATGTTGAATCCATGGAGAAACAGTGTCAAGAAATTAACTTAGAGAGATGCTGAATTTTGATGCATGCATCAGATGCGTTCCCAGATTCTTCAATCAAGCTTTATGAATGGGAGTTATATGCTTAATTCAATCCGATAAAATCTACTTGTAAAGTAAATTGTTCTCGATTTATATATTTTTTAATTTGTGTAGAATTTAAGTTTTTTTAATACACTTTTTTACATCTAACACTATTGAATTTAATACGTGAACAAATAGTATGGAGCACAAGTGCCACATTGTCAGATGTAGTTGGATTTAAAGATTGTAGAGAAATTGAGGGACAATGTGCTTACTTTTAGGGCCTATCCTAGCATAGCCACCTACCTACCTCTCCACTTTGGAAGAAAAAAGGGTTTAATGGCTTTCACGAATCAAGCCTGGTTTAGTCATAAATGAATGGAGGCTACACTAGAATCAGAGATCAAGTTCTTAACAAAAATATATTAGTTAAGAAAAAATGGATTAACATTTGTTGTTAGGTCTTGAGTTCATTAATGGAAAAAAAACTTTTAAAATCGGTTATTTTTCACTTTTAAAATCGGTTCTGTAACCGATTTTGAAAGAGCCGATTTTAAAAGTTAACTTTTTAAGATCGGTTGTTTAATAACCGATCTTAAAAGTCTAGCTAGGAAAAAAATTAAATTGGAACGGGCTATTCCAAAACTGGAACGGGTCGTTCTAGTCTAATCAAAAGGCTTAAAATTTAATTCTCAGCACAGGTCGTATTCCTTGAAGTACGGCCCGTTCTCCCTTGAGTACTGTGAAGTCCCACATCGGTTAGGAAGGAGAACGAAGCATGCCATATATATGGGTGTGTAGACCCCTAAAATTGTCCGGGACGGAAATAAGACTCGAAGACTCTCAAAGATCAAAGGAAAGTCAGCCAGAAGGACTCCTAGAAGACCATAGGATGACTATTTGTAGGTTTAGAGGTCTTAGAGTAGCAAAAAATAAGAAAGTGGGAGGTTTAGAGCTCAATACGGCCTCCTTGGAGTTCAGTACGGCCGTACTGCACATTTTGTACTACAATACGGCCCGTACTGAAACCAATACGGCCCGTACTGCAACCAATACGGCCGTATTGCATGTTTTGCACTACAATACGGGCCGTATTGAATCAATACGGCCGCATTGAAGTGTCGGCAAGTGTCGGTGCTTCAATACGGCCGTACTGAATTCAATACGGGCCGTATTGAAGTGCAAAAATGCAATACGGACCGTATTGAACCCAGGGGCCGTACTGAGCCCCATTCCTATAAATAGGAGGCCATTTGGACGTCCTTAGACACTTCTACACACGGTTTTGACTCCCTTCTTGAGTATTCTGGGGTTTTTGAGCAGTGTTCTGCCCTAGAAATCTCTCTGGGAGTCGATCCGACGAAGTTCTTGAGCCCCGAGCCATTTTGCTTGAGGATCGAACTTAGTAGAAGGGAAATCCTCCGGATTTCCATAGTTAAAATTTTCTAGGAGGGAGTGAGCAGGCTTGTAGAGCGAGGGAACGCCAAAAAGCTTCCCAGTTTTACTTGAATATAAAAGCACGCTTCAAAGGTTTCTTCTTAAATCCTTCCTTTTACTGCTTTCTGTGTGTATATTTAACTATCATCATGTAGATAGTTAAGTTATAACTGTTTAGAATAAATAGGGGTAATTTAGTAATTTTACACTGTTATTTTAGAAATAATCTGTCATAGGGAACCCGAAAGGGGCGCTGTGGGGTGCTAACACCTTCCCCACGCGTAACCGACTCCCTTACCCGACTCTGGTTGTAATGGCCGAAGTCGATTTTTGAATCGATTGCTTTATCCCTTTTTCCAATGTTTTGAGTAAAACATTGGTGGCAACTCCACGAACCCTCCTTTTACGAAAACCACTAATCCATGGAGGGTCCCGCTTGGGATTAATATGGATTGGTGAGCCTTTTAATAAAATTGCTCGTTTGGCAGGGTCTCAGTTTGAGAATAAGTCATTCTAGCAATCCACATTTTTCAAACAAATAAACGAGTCCAACCATCCCTCGCGAATGCCGAAAGCCCGTTTCGGGCCGGTGGCGACAGATGGCGACTCCACTGGGGAAGCCTTGAGAGTCAGTCCCATTTAGTGACAGATTAATTTTAACAAATAATAGTTAAAATTACTTCATTACCCCTCGCTTGTATGATAATATGTTTTATCTATTTGGCTTTTAATAACTGTTGTATGTTTAAATTTTCGCAATTGTTTGAAATACAAACTGTACACAAACCTTTGCACACAACAGTTCCCTCTATACCCGGGGGCATGAGTGATTAACCATAGGGAGTGGATGTTAGTACGGCCGGTTGAATGGGTCTATAGGAGCCTACGAGACCGTTGTCGGAAAACATCACTCAAGGTGATAACCATGAACTTGAGTCCGACGGTGCGGTGGAATTTTCCATCGACTTATGACGAGAGGAATTGGGTCCCTATAATGGGGGCACCTTGGGGGCCTCAGACCGGTGAGAACAGTTAGAACCACCTTGAATATGCACTTTTCTGCAGGATACCCCTACCTCGTTATTCGCTCGTGACAGTTCGTGGATGAGTGAATTGTTTGTGCATTGATTATGTGACATTGTATGAGCATACATTGCATTATTTAAACATACAACATTCCTATTCTTTTAAAAATAAATAGGAATAAGAATCTTCCATTGCATGGTGTTAACATCTACCTTCATCACATTCATATAGGTAGTTTCCCTTTTCACCCAAAAATACAAAAAAATATAATAAATAAAAATACCCAAAAAAAGAAAAAAGGGTTATTTATCCAAACCAAGCAATATCATGCATCATCTTAGGAACATCCTAAAAAACATGATAATGCTTAGTTGAATAAACACTATGCATGCATATCCACCACCATCATCTCATATCATGCATATAGATCATGGAGGGATCTAGGAGTTATTCATTTCATACATCTCTCCTAGTAATTCATTAATAAACATTAATAAAAAGAAAGGATTAATCGATGCGTATGTTCAAAGAATGGATCGCACGCCGTTCGTTATCAAGAGTAAGCCAACAACCGCGCCAAGCGAACACACGTCAACTCCGTTGTTGGTAATCAAGAAGAACAAAGGGGAAGGTCCAACACCGTTAAGGATCATCGCTCCAAGGACTTTTCCCTACGAATCGAATAAGGCTGTGCCATGGATATACGACATCCATTCTTCTGCCGACAGCGATATTTCCAACATCGCTGGACTTGGGGGCATAACTAGGAGTGGCAGGATCTACACTCCCAAAGATCTTCATGATAAAACCCCCAAGAATAAAGAAAAAGAAGAAAAGAAAACCGAGGAAAAAGAATCCGAGGAGGAGACAGACGAGCTGTTAAAGTTTATCCGACAGAGCGAGTACTCCATCGTGGATCAACTTCATAGGACGCCAGCAAAGATTACGCTGTTGTCGTTGATCCTAAGCTCCGAACCGCATCGGCAAGCTCTGTTGAAAGTCTTGAACGAGGCATATGTGTCGCACACTATCTCCCAAGACAAGTTTGAGGGGATTGTTAGTCACATCACGGCTAATGATCACCTCACTTTCACCGATGAAGAGATCCCCGCCGAGGGACCAAATCACAACAAGCCCTTGCACATCTCTGTAAAGTGCAAGGAGTATCACATCGCTAAAGTCTTGGTAGATAATGGATCTTCCTTGAATGTAATGCCTAAAAGAACTCTCGATCAAGTGGCAATCAAGGGAGTCCAAATGCGCCCGAGCAACATGATCGTTCGAGCCTTCGACGGTTCTAAGAGAGGAGTGGTGGGAGAGATCAATCTTCCAATCCAAATTGGACCCACTATCTTTAATGTCGAATTCCAAGTGATGGACATTACTCCGGCATACAGCTGTCTCCTTGGCCGACCTTGGATTCATGATGCAAAAGCTGTACCCTCTACGCTCCACCAGAAAGTCAAGTTCATAGTGGGTGACAAACTGGTGACTGTACAAGCTGAAGATGACATACTCATCAGCAAGCCAGCTGCTATACCTTACGTGGATGCAGCAGAGGAAGCTTTAGAAACCGCCTTCCAAGCATTGGAAATTGCCAATGTTGAAACATTTCCCCGAGAAACGAAGAAGGTAGCCTACATGCTCACGAAGCACGGATACTTGCCTGGACAAGGACTTGGCAAGGATTCCCAAGGAATTCCCGAGCTACCCATCATCAAGGATAATCCGGGGAAACAAGGGTTAGGATACAACCCTGTTAAAGATCAAAGAACGAAGAGGAATCAAGATCCTTCTCGACGTTCTTTAAGCCAGATCTTTAGGAAGGCCAGTTCACAAGCATCAAGGCCGGTCGTCGTCATCAAGTGCTCTTCTCCTTCCGATAGGGATGTATAGACCTGATGACTGTTAGAGATTACTCCTCGGGGACAGCCCGACCCCCGAACCTCAATAGGGCACATGTTTCCGCTACGATTATAATAAAATCATTCTTCATCATTTCTTATTGCTTCTTTTCTTGCTTGCAATAAAATTCTAAACCACATTATTTAACCCTGTTTGAATAAGCATGAATGAGGTTAAAATTGTCTTAATAATAATAAACCCACATCATTTTTATGTGGAAATGTGCATGACAGCTTGGAGCACCTTTTCTTAGCCTCAATAAGTGCCATCATGGATAAAGAAATCCTAAAAATAATAAGCTCGGCAGAAAACCCAAAAAGGGAACTGCGCAAAAATAAGAGCAAAAGACCCGCTAGGAATCCCACGAAAGGGTGACCTAGGCAAAAGTTAGGGTTACAAAAATAAACAAAAACAAAGGTCCGCTAAAACGCCACAAAAGGGTGTTTTAGGCAAAAATAAGGACAATCAAAAAACAAAAGAAATCCATGATGGTACCATGAACCGAATTCAAAAAGAAAGGTTCAAGGGAAGCTATCCAAGTTGTCAAAGCACAATCATTAATAACAAAGATGTGCTTAACCTCATAAGTGTTTAATCGAACAAACCTAAACATTTAAGCCTACCATTGGCCAGCCATTCTTACAAAATCCATTTTTCAAAAAATAAAATAATCCCCTCTAAAACACAAACTTTTGAAAAATATACCCTTTCCTTCTTTTCTCTCTTGTCCCAACGATTTTTGAATAATCTAGTGGAAACATGGAGATATAGTGGTCAATAGGAGGGTTGACACATCTTCTAAAGAAAGGGAAGGATCATTTGGTTGATGACGCCAAATCTCAAATATAATACGCATCATTCCTCGGTTACAAAAATCGGCAGCGCACAGCCCGTCTGGAGGAATGGCAAAATCCAAAAACGCATCGGTTAATTCTTTTGAAAAAAGAATCAAATAGAATTAGGTGCATCATACTGCATACATGCATACAGATGATAGGTATACTGGAAGATCACTTATTCACTGTTTATTGAAAAAAACAAAAAATATAAAAAATATAAATTTCAGAAAAAACAATGCGCCTGTCCCATGTTCAGTACACCCGTACTAAAATTGGGGTTATGAACAAATTTTCAATTCAATACGGGCACACTGAAATGGATACGGCCGTATTGGCCATAAAGAAATTTTCAAAGACCTCGTCCTGAGGCAACTACATAAATTAGAAAAAATAGGAAAAATTGCTTGTGTATGACAGCAGCGAACAAAATGCAAAGATTCAGAAAATCAACAGCGTCATACAGAATAACTGAGCCTGGAGAGGCTTGCCGAAATAATACTCTCTCAAAATAACTGAGCCTGGAGAGGCTCGCCGAAATAATACTCTCTCATAATAACTGAGACATTTCTGTACAGAAAAAGCCAAAACCAACAAAAAGGCAAAATCAACAAAAATACAGAAAAAGCCAAAATCGAAAAAAGGGCAAAATACAGAAAATCCAACAAATCATACAGAATAACTGAGCCTGGAGAGGCTCGCCGAAATAATACTCTCAGAATAATTGAGCCTGGAGAGGCTTGCTGAAATAATACTCTTTCAGAATAATTGAGCCTGGAGAGGCTTGCAGAAATAATACTCCCCCGACTGTACAGAGTAAATGAGCCTGGAGAGGCTCGCAGAAATAATACTCCCCAGAGAAACCTCAGCTCGCGCTCAGAACAAATCCCCAGCGAGAGCTATCAAAGCAAGATCGACAAAATTCCCAATGGAAGTACGATCTCCCAAGCAGAATATCCAAGTCAAAGGACTTAAACTTCCTCAGTGAAGATAGCTCTCCAACTCAAGTGTTGAGTGAGGATAAGCCTGCAGAGGCTTCCTAAATAATACTCTGGGATACAATAAGATCCCCAAATCCCCAATCGCCTACTCAGAGGCATCCCTGCAAAAGGAGAAAAAAATCAAAAAACATCAATAACCATTCCCCAAGCGGAATTTGGCACTCAGCCGAACACTGAACTTCAAATCCCCAGTCGCCTACTCAAGAGGCACCCCTTCAAAAAGAGAAAATCCAAAAAAGATCAAATAATTATTCCCCAAGCGGAATTCGGCACTCAGCCTATCATTGAACATCAAGATGATCTGCCTAACAGAAGAGGCCAATCACAACCAATGACAAAATCCCCTAGTGGATAACAGCCTACACAGAGGCTACAAAATCAGAAAATTGAAAAGAGTCACCCGAATAAGGATAACCGGGATACTCCACCAACGTCAAAGGACGTCAGCCAAACATAAGGCATCGCTCAACTCAAAGAGAGAGCATCTGTGTCCACACCCCAAGGATTCAGAAATTCCCCATGGGTACCAACAATGCAATGCAAGTTGGGGCACAGGAACCTATGAATGACTGCACATCCCCTAGACGGATCCCTGCGTTATCCAGCCCTCAGCGGCACAAAATCAGAAAAACAATCGTCGAAGCAGCATCGTGGACTGTGGAGACAAAATCAACATCCAGAATCCCCAGCGGATAACAGCCTACACAGAGGCAGCAAAAATCAGAAAATCAAAAAGAGATACCCGAATAAGGACAACCGGGATACTCCACCAACGTCAAAGGACGTCAGCCAAACATAAGGCATCGCTCAACTCAAAGAGAGAGCATCTGTGTCCACACCCCAAGGATTCAGAAATTCCCCATGGGTACCAACAATGCAATGCAAGTTGGGGCACAGGAACCTATGAATGACTGCACATCCCCTAGACGGATCCCTGCGTTATCCAGCCCTCAGTGGCACAAAAATCAAAAACAAATCGTCGAAGCAGCATCGTGGACTGTGGAGACAAAACCATCACAGATCCCTGGAGAGGGTAAAACTCGCATTGCCGAAGTGATCAGAAGACACGGACGCAAACCCTGGAGAGGGCAAACTCAGTTGCCTAAGTCGTCAGAGACAACCGAAGCAAAGTCTGGAGAGACAGTACTCAAAGTCTGGAGAGACGGTACTCAGAGTCTGGAGAGACGGTACTCAAAGTCTGGAGAGACAGTACTCAAAGTCTGGAGAGACAGTACTCAAAGTCTGGAGAGACGGTACTCAGAGTCTGGAGAGACGGTACTCAAAGTCTGGAGAGACAGTACTCAAAGTCTGGAGAGACGGTACTCAAAGTCTGGAGAGACAGTACTCAAAGTCTGGAGAGACAGTACTCAAAGTCTGGAGAGACGGTACTCAGAGTCTGGAGAGACGGTACTCAAAGTCTGGAGAGACAGTACTCAAAGTCTGGAGAGACGGTACTCAGAGTCTGGAGAGACGGTACTCAGAGTCTGGAGAGACGGTACTCAAAGTCTGGAGAGACAGTACTCAAAGTCTGGAGAGACGGTACTCAGAGTCTAGAGAGACGGTACTCAGAGTCTGGAGAGACGGTACTCAAAGTCTGGAGAGACAGTACTCAAAGTCTGGAGAGACAGTACTCAAAGTCTGGAGAGACGGTACTCAGAGTCTGGAGAGACGGTACTCAAAGTCTGGAGAGACGGTACTCACCAGCCACATGTTGAGTGGCAAAGTCTGGAGAGACGGTACTCACCTGCCTCATGTTGAGAGGCAAAGTCTGGAGAGACGGTACTCACCTGCCACATGTTGAGTGGCAAAGTCTGGAGAGACGGTACTCACCTGCCACATGTTGAGTGGCAAAGTCTGGAGAGACGGTACTCAGAGTCTGGAGAGACGGTACTCAACCATCAGCGTCATCAGAGGTGCGTTGGTGTCCAACTTCCGGCTCGGGCGGCGAGTGAGGTTGGGCCTGGAGAGGCAATACTTAATCATCAGTGTGATGTTAACACATTGGTGTCTAGCTTCTGGCTCGGGCGGCGAGTGAAGTTAGGTCTGGAGAGACGGTACTCAATCACCAGCGTCGCCAGAGGCACGTCAGTGTTCAACTTCCGGCTCGGGCGTCGAGTGAAGTTGACCCTGGAGAGGGTAAACTCAGCTACCGAGGATGTCAGAAGCGCCGAGGTATGCACTCACCTGGAGAGGCTACTCAACAATTTTCCACCGGAAGACATTACAAGTCAGAAGGTCGGCACATCACCCGGACAATTGGGTCAACTCCTTTACTTGTCAGCCGGTATACCAAAAGGCCGTCCGACTAAGTAAAGGGGGGGCAGCTGTAGACCCCTAAAATTGTCCGGGACGGAAATAAGACTCGAAGACTCTCAAAGATCAAAGGAAAGTCAGCCAGAAGGACTCCCAGAAGACCATAGGATGACTATTTGTAGGTTTAGAGGTCTTAGAGTAGCAAAAAATAAGAAAGTGGGAGGTTTAGAGCTCAATACGGCCTCCTTGGAGTTCAGTACGGCCGTACTGCACATTTTGTACTACAATACGGCCCGTACTGAAACCAATACGGCCCGTACTGCAACCAATACGGCCGTATTGCATGTTTTGCACTACAATACGGGCCGTATTGAATCAATACGGCCGCATTGAAGTGTCGGTGCTTCAATACGGCCGTACTGAATTCAATACGGGCCGTATTGAAGTGCAAAAATGCAATACGGACCGTATTGAACCCAGGGGCCGTACTGAGCCCCATTCCTATAAATAGGAGGCCATTTGGACGTCCTTAGACACTTCTACACACGGTTTTGACTCCCTTCTTGAGTATTCTGGGGTTTTTGAGCAGTGTTCTGCCCTAGAAATCTCTCTGGGAGTCGATCCGACGAAGTTCTTGAGCCCCGAGCCATTTTGCTTGAGGATCGAACTTAGTAGAAGGGAAATCCTCCGGATTTCCATAGTTAAAATTTTCTAGGAGGGAGTGAGCAGGCTTGTAGAGCGAGGGAACGCCAAAAAGCTTCCCAGTTTTACTTGAATATAAAAGCACGCTTCAAAGGTTTCTTCTTAAATCCTTCCTTTTACTGCTTTCTGTGTGTATATTTAACTGTCATCATGTAGATAGTTAAGTTATAACTGTTTAGAATAAATAGGGGTAATTTAGTAATTTTACACTGTTATTTTAGAAATAATCTGTCATAGGGAACCCGAAAGGGGCGCTGTGGGGTGCTAACACCTTCCCCACGCGTAACCGACTCCCTTACCCGACTCTGGTTGTAATGGCCGAAGTCGATTTTTGAATCGATTGCTTTATCCCTTTTTCCAATGTTTTGAGTAAAACATTGGTGGCGACTCCACGAACCCTCCTTTTACGAAAACCACTAATCCATGGAGGGTCCCGCTTGGGATTAATATGGATTGGTGAGCCTTTTAATAAAATTGCTCGTTTGGCAGGGTCTCAGTTTGAGAATAAGTCATTCTAGCAATCCACATTTTTCAAACAAATAAACGAGTCCAACCATCCCTCGCGAATGCCGAAAGCCCGTTTAGGGCCGGTGGCGACAGGGTGTGGATACCTTCCTTGTGTGGAGGCCTTTTGGGGTGGCATGCGTGCCATTGCCAGAAGCAAAACCGTGAGGGCTGCGGCCAAAGCGGACAATATTCACATGCGGGTTGCTGGGCTGTTACATTTGGTATCAGAGCCGGACCCGGGCCAGTGTGCCAGCGAGGGCGCTGGACTCCCTTGAGGGGGGGTGGATTGTGAAGTCCCACATCGGTTAGGAAGGAGAACGAAGCATGCCATATATATGGGTGTGGATACCTTCCTTGTGTGGAGGCCTTTTGGGGTGGCATGCGTGCCATTGCCAGAAGCAAAACCGTGAGGGCTGCGGCCAAAGCGGACAATATCCACATGCGGGTTGCTGGGCTGTTACACTCTTCACTCTATTCTCTCAAATTTCTATAAAATATATAATATGTGAATTAAGCACTTTAAGTACTTGCAAGAAACGGAAGACCTGTTAACCACTAGTGGAAAAATTGGATTTAAAATCGGACTTTTAAGATCGGTTATAAGGTAACTGATCTTAAAAGTAACGCGGTGGTAAATTTGTAAATAACATGAACACTTTTAAGATCGGTTAAAATTTAACCAATCTTAAAAGTACTTTTAAGATCAGTTATAAAAGAACCGATCTTAAAAGGGGCACTTTTAAGATCGGTTACAAAAGAACCGATCTTAAAAGTGCCACTTTTAAAATCGGTTATAAAATAACCGATCTTAAAATTACTTTTAAGATCAGTTATTTTATGATTGATTTTAAAAGTGCTACTTTTAAAATCAATTATTTAAGAACCGATCTTAAAAGTACTACTTTTAAGATCGGTTCTTTTATAACTGATTTTGTATGTAGTATACAAAATCGGTTCTTCAATAATCAATTTTAAAAGTATCGTCAGAAATCTTTTATATTTCCCTCCATTCTCATTCTCTTTAATTTTTCCCTCCATTCTTTTTTTTAATCTGTGACGCTCTCATTTTCTAAAATCTCCAATAAGGTAAATTTTGTTATCGTTTTCGTTTCATTTTCGTCTTCTCATGTTCTTGTTGTGTCTCTTTTCGTTTTCTCATTCCTTTCTCGTCTTTATTTTCGTTGTAGGCGCAGCTTGGCTAAATTTCGAACCTGAAACGGCTCGTTCTGCAAAGAGAACGGGCCGTTCTGCGAAGAGAACGGGCTGTTCTCCCTTGAGTACGGGTCGTTCTCCAAGGAGAACGAGCCGTTCTCCATTGGGAACGGGCCGTTCTCCCTAGAGAACGACCTGTACTTGTAACATTCCAAAAAATTTTATTTTTATGTATTGGAATTATTAGAAAGTTTATCATATTTTTATACGAATTTTACTATTCACGTATACGTATTGTACTATTTATATATACGTATTTAACTATTCATATATACGTATTTTACTATGCAATTGCATAGTAAATGGCTGCTGAAGGGAGCTCACGAGGGAAGCAAGTTTCCATTTATAAATGAATTTGAATATTTTAATGAATAGTGCATAGTAACTTATAATATTATTTTAATGAATAGTAACCTATGCATAGTAACTTCAAAAATTCTATAAATAGGAGCTTAAGGTTTTTGAAAATTCATAATTTTAGAGAGAAGAAATTCTAGAGAAATAAAAAGAGAGAATAAGAGAGGAGGTTCTGCTCTAATTCCGGTCCCGATTTAAGAAAAAGAGGAGGAGGTTCTGCCCAAGTTCCTATTCATCCATGTACGGGGGAAAATGGGATTATTTATATGTAGAGTACATGAAGGAATTGGGTAGAGGAATAATTTCTTAAGATCACGTTTAATTTATCTGAATGGAAGGCTGAGCCTCCTATTATTTTGTAATTTAAATGTTCTTGATAAAAGACTAAAATTTACATCTTTGTTATATTTTTTATGATTTGGAAAATATAAATGGATTCCTAACTAGGAGGCACTGCCACCTTTACTGGAGTTAATTTATATTTTCTTTATTATTATCTATATATATATATGTATTCCTAGTTTTTCACTATATTGTAAGGATAGTACTTATAAGACTTAATCTGGTATGTATGAGTTTGAATTATCACATTGATTCCATGTTCTATGTATGATTGAGGTTGGATTGAGGGGAAAAGGTTTTGGTTAGGGTTTTCATGATTTCTTCATGATTTCCATGGATTAATAGTTAAAACTTAATTTTATTGCTTAAAATGATGTTTTTTGATATTGTTTATGTTTTTTTTAATGGTTCAAATTCGTGTAATTTGGATTGGATTCATGATTGGAAGGAATTTTCAAGGTTTTCATGGGTTGCTGGTTGCAGAATGCGCTGGGCGCGCTGAGTGCAAGTCTGGGCGCTGAGCGTGAATATTTTGATTTTGAGGTCTTAATGAAAGTTGTAGCCTTGGATTTTAGCTTTCCAATGGCGTTGGAATCACCCAAAAAGGAGGTCTAGAACTCCAGATATGGATGTTTTAGTGAAGAGGGGTCAAGCTGTCAGCTTTATCTATAGCTGTTGCGGTTTTTATCATTTTTCACAAAGTAGATGATGGAATTAGGACTTGATGTCTTCATGAGAGTTATAGGAAATTTTCTTATCTTTCATATGAAATAAGGATGAGCATGGTAGGAGTAGTATAACCCCTGATACGCTGTTTATAGTTTATACTAATTATTCTATTGATTATTATATTAGTTATTGTTACGTTATTTGATGGATGATATTGATGTGAATTTGAATTATGAGTTGAGATATTGTATGATTATGATTGTGATGTCTCACATTGATGACTAGGATGGCACGACCCCTGGGTAAGTGGTGCTATAGGGAAGGCGTGACCCTAGTATGATGTGGGATGAGTAGGACAGTTAACACCACCACTTATGTCGCTTATGGCAGCCCTGGCATAGGGTTAATTGCAAGAGATTGTATTGATTGTAATGTGATTGTGTTTCCTCACACCAAAATGGCGAGGGACGGCACGGCCCCTGGGTAAGTGATGCTACAGGGAGGGTGTGACCCCTGGTCTGGTGTGGGTTGAGTGAGGCAATTAACCTGTATCACTTGTGTCAGATGTAGCGAGGCCTTGGCATAGTGTTAATTGTTGGATTGGCACGAATGTTGTATGTGAATATGATGAGTAATTGATATATATATATATACACTATATAATGAGTTATGATGAAATTATACTGTGATATGATTGAATGTATTTTGCATATAGATAAATTTTCTTTTCTCACCGTATAAATTGTTGATATTTTAGGTGGAGAGGATCCAACTGCAAGTGGTATATAGAATGCCATCCGTTAATTTGGGAAATGCTCTGATAGTGTGACATCGGGGCAAGAGGATCTCTAGGATAGAATATTTGGTATTGTAATAAATGTTATTTTCTTTGAAAAATGTGTAAACTCTTGAATTTTATCTTTCAAGTTTTATTTTTCAGTCAGAACAGTTATGAAGTATTATGTGAACCCTTTTACCAACTTAAAAAGTTTATTTTCCTTAATTTTTTTTTATTATATTTCGATATATGTGTTGGGGTAGTAAGGGTGTCACAAAGAGTATATTAGTTATGATGGATTCTTGAAATCTCTTTATTTTTGTGATTTTATTAGTCATGAATGACTAATTCACTTATTGTTGGGATTTGATATTGTTGAATCTACTTATGTATTTCTTTCTATTCTTATTCAATTGAGTTTTTGGAGTTAAGTATGAATGATTGTACTTAAATATACAAAATTAGTTTGAATTTGTTAAGAATATGTAAGATAGGAATATTAAAGAAATTAAAAAAAAATATTATAATTCCACACCATGAATTTTAAATAATATATTTTAATATAATAGTTAAAAAAAGGCAAAACATAATTCACATATACAAAATATATATTTTGTTAACATATCACTAATTATTTGTTCCAACATATGATTTTTCACAAATTAAATATAATTAAAATATATTAAATAATTGATTTTTAGGTTAAATAGTAAAGTTTTTTTTGTTACATAGAATAAAAAAAGAAGAAAAAGGAAATAGGAACAGAAAAAACTAAGTGCGGAAAAACACGATCCTCATAGCATCAGCATGAAGCGCAAAACTGAGGCTAAGAGCAAGAGCAAGGTTAAATAGTACAGTGATATAATTTAATTTATTGAAAAATTTAATCATAGAATTTTCATTTATAAATAATTACTATTAATTATGAATTTAATACCAATTTCAATATAACTGTTATTCTTGTAATAAGTTTTATTGCATTATGTTGAGATTTCCGTTGAAACACTTTTGTTAATATTTGTAAATTCGTTTAATTCTATCAACGGTCTCAAACACGGCAAGTATACCGGCCGTTCAAGTAGTAAAAATATCGTATCCACAGGGATTAGAAGGTAATATAAGCATTTATTGACTATTCGTGACTAAAGAATAATTCCAATTTCATAGTTTGTGCAGTGAATGCAAAGTTGTGACTATTGGAATGAAAGCTGTAAATAAATATTGTTTTGTGAATGGAAAAGGTAAGGAATGGTATTGTGGTATTGTGAGGTTGTGGGGGTCAGATTTCACCGAACGTAACACTAATGTATCCTTAATCTCTTGTTGAATTCATTGCTCAGTCAACCATAAATTTACTCAGACCTAATTCCTTAGAGAAAGAGTCTAGGTGCAAAATATTGAATATCAATCCCTTGAGTACTCAATACCTCCATCCGCATTACCGGTTAGGGTTTTAAGATTACTAATGGGTCAAGCCCTATCCCTAGGTACAATTCCCACTAGGCATATGTTCATAACTAGTTTCAAGGATATTTCCCAATACTCAATGAAACCTTAAATCATGCAAAGGGTGATCAAGCCAAAGCAAGCATTAAGCATAGAATCATACACAACAAGGAATGGAACAAAACATATATAACATTAAACACAAAAGGATTACAATAGAGTTTGTTGGTTACATCAAAACCCCAATACAATGGATAGAACCTCTCAAAACAAAGAGGGGAAAACTAAAATAGAGATGGAAAAGGAAAGGAAGAACCGAAGGAAAGACCCACACACGAACGGCTTCAAGCTCCGAGAATCCCTTCCACAGCTCCCAAAACGCGCCCAATGTGTGAATGAGGGAGAAAACCCTCGAAATTTTCCTTTTATGCAGCCTGAGGAAACAAATTAGGGTTATTGCGCCCGGCGCGTTACACTTCGCGCCCGGCGCGGGCTTCCCCTGATGCTCAATGTGCTCTCGGCCTTGAATTGCGCCCGGCGCAATTATAAATTGCGCCCGGCGCGAGGTTCCCAAAGGCTGAGAGTACTCTATTTTATGCCCGCCCGGCGAGATTAATACGGCGCCTGGCGCGGTTGCCTGCTCTGCTCCTTAATTCTTTTGATTTCCACTCCTTTAGCCTTGTTATCCTCAATTCTCTACTTGAATACCTGCATATACAAAAGAAACCAAAATGAGAACAATTATATTACAATAGTTCAAAGGGTGCGTGGAATTTGTTCAATAAGTCTCATCAAAAAGGAGGTAAATTTGAGACTTAACAACTCCCCCAAACTTAGAACCTTGCTTGTCCTCAAGCAAAAGGTAATTAATCTAGCAGATAACAAGTAATGCAAGTGAGTCAATTTCTACATCCTAGTTCACTTGTATCTTCTTTTCGCAAGCATGAACCTCAAATGAATTTCCAATCACAATTATTGCAATAGAACATGACATGGTGCAAACAATGGTTTCAAAAGAGATCAAAGAGCTGAGAGGAGTAATGACTATCTGTGTATGCATCCTCACTAGGAAAATGTTTCTCTCTATGCACACTAGTGTATCAGGGTGAGTGTTTCTCTCTCGTCTACTACTCACGCCACATAATTCACCTTTGCTCTTCGTTTCCAATTGAAACCAGTGGTAAAACAAATGCAGACACTTATCACAAGGTCTTTATTAGGGCAATCTGGGTCAAGCAAGGTCAAGCGGTAGCAGTTCTATGGTTTTTTTTTTTTTTTTTTTTTTTTTTTTTTTTTAAGAATTGAAGGTGCTATAGCTTAAGAGAGCAAATAAGATTTTTCAATGATGTCCCTCTCCATACCCCATTACAACAATTAAGCACATGCCCCTAACCGGATCCAAGCCATTAGCCTTATTGTTTTTGTTTTGCTTTGTTTTTCTCTTCTTTTTTTTTTTTTTATTATTTTATTTTGTTTTGTAATGGCTGACCACATACTTTCTTCTTCCCAAAATTTCCCGTTCTTCAACTCCCCCAAACTTATTTGATGTCATCAGTTTGCTCTCTTAACCAAAGCAAGGGTTATGGTTAATTTTTCTATGGTTTGGGATAAGTGGAAGGCGTGGTGTTTAGGCTTATGAAGGTATGGGTCAAGTGAAAAGTGGGGATGGCTTTTTGGCTTAGAAGATTAACAAAATATGGAAATATAAATGCCTTGATCATATAAATGCACAACATAAGCAAACCACCAGGGAAACTCAAGCAAAGTCTATCATGCAACTTAAGTGTAGTTTACTCATTGGTGTTTGGGCTCAAACCTCACCCGGCTATGCATCCACAAACTATCAAACTCAGCTCAGTTCTATGATCAACATTGAAACCCGTATGCAACTAGTCATGAACTAAAGATCTAATGTGGCTTGAAAATGTCTAAGGTACATACACTATATACATCAAGCAAACTACAATCCAGAATCAACCACAAGCAAAGCAAGTATCAACAAGATCAAAAACCATGCTAAAGCAGCATATTCACAAAAAGAACCAACAAAGTAATCACCAAAAAGAAATGGATATATAAAATAAGGTTCTGGGACTAAAACAGTTAAATAACTACAACTGAAAAACAGAAAAATTAAATGACAACAATTAATAAAACTAAAATGGTCCAAGGCCAGCTCCATCTGCATCATCATGGGCCTGGTCATCATCCGCAGCTCCGGGGTCAGCTCCACCTCCAGCATCCTCGGAAGCTCCACCCCCCCAAAGAAAGGAGCCTGGTCCCCAGGCCACCCCGTGTAAGCATGATAGTCAGCGGTGGTGGAGAACGGGTAATCAGGGGCAGAGTGGAGTGTGAACCTCCTGAAGGCATCAAACATGAAAGTCTGTCCATGGTGGAGTGATGCCATCTGGCCCTCGTGCCTCTGCATGAAAGTATCCAAGCGGTCCTCCTGGCGCTGCATGAATGTGGCCATGCGACCCTCCAAGGCGTCAAAACGCTGATGGAAAGTGAGTGGAGTGTCGGAGGCAGCAGCATCATCCATGGGAACGTCCTCCTGGGGCCCAGCAATATGAATAGGTGCGGGGGCAGGGGCTGCTGGTGGCGCGCGGTCCTGGCAGTAGGCAGAGATATATCTGCTGTCAATGGCCCTGCCAGGGCCCTCAAATGGTGGCGAGTGGACATCCACCCCTGCCAACTGGCATAACTGGGTGATGAGGGATGGGTGTCCTAGTGCTGAACCAGGTGCAGAGTTGGCACAGCCAGCGATCTCCATACAGATAATGCCACCCAGGTCCACGGTCCTCTGAGTCATAATGCAATACATGAGCATGGACCGAGCCCAGTGCAGGTCAGATACATGGGAGCACGGGAGAATGTTGGCATGCACCAAGGCTGACCAGATCCTGACCACTAGAAGAAGGTCCCGGCGCTTCACGTGGAGAGGCAACTGAGATCGGTTCCTGTGGAACCCACGTCCAGGTACGCAGATAGCAGCCTCTACTAGAGCGGGGTCCATCGTCTCCATGGTGTAGTTACTATACTCTGACTCTTCATCATCCCTCAGCGCAGTCCCCAAAAATTGATTAATCGTCTGAGCGTCATAGGGGACTCGCACACCCCTAACATAGCTAACAAATGGCACAATGCCCTCCTCCAATCGCAGGGCATTGGCGTAGAACTCCTTGACTACTGCTATGTTGGCCGGGAGTGGGTAAGAACCGAGCGTTGCCCATCGGCGTCGGCGTAGCTCGGCCTGAAACTCAGGGGCCTCACCTGGCTCTAACTCGACTCTCCTCTCAAGAATGAACTTCTTCGCACTAACTGACTCAAAGTGCTTCTCGTTGCGCTCGGTGAGGAAGAGATCAGAATAAGGCCGAGTCGGTTTGCGCGGAGTTTGCCCAGATTTGCCTTGGCGCGGGCGTTTGCTAGAAGAGGCCATCTGCAGAAAATAAACAATAGAAATCCCAGGCAGACAGACATGAGCACAAAAATATATAAGGATGACCAGTGCTATTTACCGAAAAGGAAACTAGCCCTAGACTGGAAATGGAATTTAAAACGGAACTAAAAACAACCAAAATATGGGTTTCAGAGGGGAATTGCGCCGGGCTTAGGAGTTCATACGCCTGGCGCAGAGAGTGCAGAAAACTCTCTGGAAGCGCGTGCGCTGGGCGCAAAAAATAAATTAAGCCGGGCGCGAGTACGCGTTTTCAGAAAAAAAATGCCCAGAACGGGCTGTTCCAAGATCAGAACGGCCGTTCTTAAATTCGAAACGGGCCGTTCTGGAATTGGAACAGTCGGTTCCAAATACCGAAACGGGCCGTTCTGGACATGGAACAGGGCGTTCCAAAGTCCAAAACGGGCCGTTCTGGAAATGGAACAGGGCGTTCCAAAGTCCAAAACGGGCCGTTCTGGAATTTGAACGGGCCGTTTCGCAGCTTCAGCCGAGGGTACCGCGCCGGGCTTGATTGCACCCAAAACAACACCCCAAAATCCCAAAAAGAAGAAGGAAAACTGCAAAACCAGACAAGAAAATGTTGAGTGTGAACCTACTGGAGGTGGAGTGCGTGGAAGAAGAAGGAAAGCCGCGTGCACTTGAGAAGAAAAAAAGCTGCGTGCCCTTGAGGTGGAGTACGGAGAAAAGGGTTGTGAGACTGAGTTGAGAAAGGGAAATGTGATTTGAGAGTTGAGAATGTGAAGTGGGAGGTTGAGAGAGAGAGGCTGGAGAGGGAAGATGAGTTTGGGGAGTTGAGAGGATTTGTTAGGAAGGAAGTTGTTAAAAACGGAAGTGAAACGTGGGTGGCATCTGCGCGGTCGCGCCGGGCGTGAAATTACCCACGCCGGGCGCCATATCAGTAAAAACCCAAAGTTTGCCCTTTCTGGTATGATGCCGGGCGTGGCAGATGGTAGGCCCGGCGCAATTAATGCTCAGACCTTCCAGTGGTGAATGCGCTACGCGCGCCGGGCTTGGCTAACCCCTGGAGCACCTAACTATTAATGCGCCCGGCACGCCAATAAATGCGCCGGGCGTGGTCGTTCCAGTGCTACAATGAAGTCTAGGCCGGGCGCAAAATAAATTGAGCCCGGCGTGTGTCTTGACAGAGACCACATTACTGTAGGTGCGCTGGGCGTGGATAAGACAGGCCCGGCGTGATTAACTCTGAAGCTTATACCTAGATTGTTCACTCCTCACACTCCTCACAAATTCAACTTAAATCTATCCACTCAAGCATGATTCACACACTTAACACATAATATCAAACACAAACAACATAATACAACATACATAGCATAGAACATAAACATCCACACAACAAGTCCTAGAACCAGTATAACATACAATTATAACGCAACAATAAACAATCAAAATTAAAAATAACAAGTAACTGCAAAACACATAAAAACAAAGTTCAGATCTCTGGGTTGCCTCCCAGGAAGCGCTTGTTTACTGTCCCGAGCCTGACAAGAAGAGACCTTAAGGGTCTCTAAAAGAAAGGATACAGCAAAGTCTTTCGACCTCTTCACCCAAGTAGGGTTTCAACCGCTGTCCATTCACAACCCAACTTCTTTGTGCCTCAGGATCTTCAATTTCTATGGCACCATAGGGTTTCACCTCCTTAACTCTGAAAGGGCTAGACCACTTTGATCTCAGTTTTCCAGGAAAAAGTTTGAGCCTGGAATTGAACAGAAGCACAGACTGGCCTGCCCTGAACTCTCTCTTCAGAATTCTCTTGTCATGATAGCTTTTGACCTTCTCCTTGTAGAGCTTAGATGATTCATAGGCTTGGAGCCTCAATTCATCAAGAGCATGCAGCTCCAGCTTCCTCTTCTCACCGGTGCTGAGAGGATCAAAATTCAACAGCTTCAAAGCCCAATAAGCTTTGTGCTCCAGTTCCACAGGAAGATGGCAAGCTTTTCCATACACCAACTGAAATGGAGTGAGACCAATTGGAGACTTGAAGGCGGTTCTATAAGCCCATAGAGCCTCATCAAGCTTTGTAGACCAGTCCTTCCTTGAAGCTGAAACAGTCTTTTCCAAAATCCTCTTGATCTCTCTGTTAGAGACCTCAGCTTGCCCATTGGTTTGAGGGTGATAGGCGGTGGCAACCTTATGATGGACTCCATAATGTTCTAGAGCCCTCTCTAATTGAGTATTGCAGAAGTGTGAACCTCCATCACTGATAAGTACCCTGGGGGTACCAAATCTGCTGAATATGTGCTTCTTGAGGAACTTCACCACTGTTTTGCCATCCGCCTTGGGTGTAGCAATGGCTTCAACCCATTTTGAGACATAGTCCACCGCCACGAGAATATACTCATTTGTGAAGGACGAAGGCAGTGGACCAACAAAATCTATGCCCCAACAATCAAACACCTCAACTTCCTGCATGTTCTGTAAAGGCATCTCATGCTTCCTTGTGATTCCTCCGGCCCTTTGACAACTGTCACACTGCTTGGCGTGACTATGGGCATCTTTAAAGAGTGTTGGCCAGTAAAATCCAGATTGAAGCACCTTGGCAGCTGTCCTCTCTCCATTGAAATGACCTCCATAGGGGGAGTTGTGACAGTGCCACAAAATACTCTTGGCCTCCTCTCTTGAGACACACCTCCTCAATAGGCCATCTGCACCAATCTTGAACAAGTGAGGGTCATCCCAAACGTAGTAGGTAGCATCACGGAGGAACTTCTTTTTCTGGTGCCATGTGAAATCTTCAGGGATTACTCCAGCTGCCTTGAAGTTTGCCAGGTCAGCAAACCAGGGTCGCTCTTGCACCATGAACAGCTTCTCATCAGGAAATTCCTCCAAGATCTCCCTCTCCTTCAGGGTCACCTCATCATTTATGAGCCTTGAGAGGTGATCAGCAACCAGATTCTCCTTGCCACTCTTATCTCTTATCTCCAAATCAAACTCTTGAAGCAGAAGAATCCACCTAATGAGTCTTGGCTTGGAATCCGGTTTGGTGAGTAAGTACTTAATGGCTGCATGATCTGTGAACACAACCACTTTGGAACCAATCAAATAGGACCGAAACTTTTCCAATGCAAACACTATGGCTAGCAACTCTTTTTCAGTAGTGGCATAATTGATTTGTGCCTCATTTAAAACCTTGCTAGCATAGTGAATGGCATGAAAAATTTTAGTCCTTCTTTGGCCTAAGACTGCCCCAACCGCATAATCACTAGCATCACACATGAGTTCAAAATCCAGTTTCCAATCTGGTGCAGTGATTATGGGTGCAGAGGTGAGTCTAGCCTTCAAAGCTTCAAAAGCCTTCATACAAGAATCATTAAAACAAAAAGGAGTGTCTTTGTTTAGGAGATTGCTCAGGGGTTTGGCTATCATTGAAAAATCTTTTATAAAGCGCCTGTAAAAGCCAGCATGCCCTAAGAAACTCCTAATACCTTTGACATTGATGGGTGGAGGAAGTTTTTCTATTACCTCCACTTTGGCTGGGTCAACTTCAATGCCCTTGTGAGAAATCTTGTGCCCCAGAACTATCCCCTCGGTCACCATGAAATGGCATTTTTCCCAGTTGAGTATAAGGTTGGTCTCCAAGCATCTTCTAAGCACCACTTCAAGATTAGTCAGGCATTCGTCAAATGAAGACCCGAACACGGAGAAATCGTCCATGAAGACCTCAATGCTCTTCTCCACCAGGTCGGAGAATATAGCTAGCATGCATCGTTGAAATGTTGCAGGAGCATTGCACAATCCAAATGGCATCTTCCGATAAGCAAAGATACCAAAAGGACAAGTGAAAGCGGTCTTCTCCTGATCTTCCGGATCCACCACAATCTGGTTGTAACCTGAATACCCATCAAGAAAGCAATAATAAGCTTGACCAGCTAATCTCTCAAGCATCTGATCCATGAATGGGAGTGGGAAATGATCCTTCCTGGTAGCCTTATTTAGCTTCCTATAATCAATACACATTCTCCACCCCGTGACCGTTCTAGAAGGAATCAGCTCGTTCTTCTCATTCCGAACCACCGTCATGCCACCCTTCTTTGGAACTACTTGCACAGGGCTCACCCATGCACTATCAGAAATAGGGTAGATCATGCCGGCATCTAACAGCTTAATCACTTCCTTCTTCACCACCTCTTTCATCACAGGATTAAGCCTCCTCTGTGGTTGAGCAACCGGCTTGTACTCATCCTCCATAAATATTTTATGCATGCAATAGGCTGGGCTGATTCCCTTGAGATCAGAAATAGACCAACCAATTGCCCCTTGATAGAACTTCAGAACTCTCACAAGTTTCTCCTCCTCCAATGGGGATAAGGAGCTACTTATGATAACCGGCTTGCTTCCACCTTCATCTAGAAACACATACTTTAGATGAGAAGGGAGTATCTTCAACTCTAGCTTCGGGGTGATCACCTCCCCATCATCCTTCGAATCTTCCATGTGCACTGAGTCCGGTGTCACCTCCTTATATGAGTCAAGGCTCCTCAAACATGCCTCAACCTCTCTATCTTCTTCTTCATGGAGGTATTCAACCATATTGACTAAGACTTTTTCCAAAGAGTTAGTGAAAGAGATATGCTTCCTGGAGTCTTCAACAAGTTCATCAATGACATCAACCCGGAAGCAACTGCTCTTGTCCTTGGGGTAGTGCATGGCATCAAACACATCAAAGTTAACCTCTTCATCATTCACTCTCACCTTAAGCTTCCCATCATCCACATCAATTAGAACTCTTGCAGTCTTCATGAATGGTCGGCCAAGAATGAGAGGTACATCAACGTCCTCTTCAATATCCATCACCACGAAATCAGCGGGAAATAAGAAACGGTCCACCTTCACCAGAACATCCTCCACAATGCCATGAGGATACTTCACAGATCGATCCGCCAACTGCAAAGTCATGCGAGTAGGCTTCACCTCCAAATCGCCAATCCTCTGAAGCATAGATAAGGGCATGAGATTAATGCTAGCCCCCAAATCAAGCAAAGCCTTCCCAATAGCTAAACTCCCAATAGTGACTGGGAGAGTGAAACTACCAGGGTCCTTGGATTTTGTTGGCAACATCTTCTGAATAATGGCACTACACCCCGCCTCCAATGTAATGGTCTCCTCTTCAAAATACTTTCTCTTCTTGGTGAGGAGCTCTTTCATGAACTTGGCATATGTAGGCATTTGCTCTAATGCCTCGGAGAACGGAATGTTAATTTGCAGGGTCTTGAAAATCTCCAAGAACCGAGCATATTGCCTCTCCTTATCCCTTTTTGAAGGTGCATGAGGATACGGTAAGCTCTTGGTGGGTGGCACCTTCACAATATTCCTCTCCTCCATGGGCGCCTTATTCTTTTCTCTACTGATTCTTTCTTTCTCTTTTTCAAGTTCTTTTTCTTTCTCCTTCTTTTTGTCATTTTCAATTTTTTCTTTATTCTCTACAACCGACTCACTTCCTCTACTCCTTCTCCACACTCCTGGGCCCTCTAAGATGATCTCTTCATCAACACTATCATCTTCATCTTTGCCTGTGTCATTCTTCTCCTTGCTCTCATCATTCTTCTCGCTCTCCTTCACCACAAACTCCCGACCATTCCTTGTAGATACTACATTCAAGTGCCCCTTCGGGTTTTGTTCAGTGTTGGCTGAGAAAGAACCTTTATGCTGCTCTGCTAGCTGCTTTGCTATTTGCCCCACCTGTATCTCCAAATTTTTAATTGAGGCATCAGTGTTCTTTTGGTTGGACATAGACAGTTGCATGAATTGTTGCAAGGTGTCTTCCAATTTGGTGGTTCTCTCATACAAAGGTGAGTGTTGGTGTTGATGTGGAGGTCTGCTACTTGATGAAGCATTCATGTCTGGTTTGTTTCCACCATAGTTATTTCTCCACCCCTGATTTGAATTTTGCGGATAGGGATGTTGAGAGAAATTTTGCCGCCCTTGATTCCCCATGTAATTCACTTCTGCACCTTGGGGATCAGAAGATCCGGCACAATAACCATTAGGGTGGTCACCTCCACAAAAATCACATGCCATCACTTGTTGCATAGGAGGAGCATTAGTGTGCATAGCTTGAAGTTGTTGAGGAAGCTTGGCCATCTGTTGATTCAAAGCTTCAATTTGTTGGGAAAGTATCTTGTTTTGAGCCAACACCGCATCTTGAGTGCTCAACTCCAAAACTCCTCTCTTGGTTGAAGAATTTCTACCATGCTGGCTCCTGAAGTCTGTGGAAGCCATGGACTCAATGATTGTGATAGCTTCTTCAGCAGTTCTGAACATGACTGACCCTCCAAAAGAAGCGTCCAATATCATCTTGGTTTGAGGTTGTAGCCCATTACAGAAAGTTTGAACTTGAAGCTCCACCTCAAAACCATGATTCGGGCACCTCCTCAACAATGATTTGTACCTCTCCCATGCTTCACATAGTGGCTCATCAGCACCTTGAGCAAAAGTAGCAATAGCAGTTCTGGCTTCAGTGTTCTTAGATGGGGGAAAGAACCTGGCTAAGAATTTGGTCTCCACATCCCTCCAAGTTGCCAGGCTTTGGTTTGGCTGAGAATGAAGCCAAGCCTTAGCCTTACCATTCAGAGAAAATGGAAACAACCTCATGAAAAGTGCCTCTTCATCAGTCCCAGAAACTCCAACTGAACCACACAACTCATAGAAAGTGTAGAGATGAGTGTGTGGGTCTTCATGATCTAGGCCAGAAAATTGATGAGAGCTGATAAGCTGTAGCAGTGCAGGCTTCATTTCTGCTAGTTTGTCGTTCATTGTAGGCCTCACAATGCTTGAGAACTCCCTCGGGCTAGTGTAGGTGAAAGTATCACCTATAGTGCAATTTCATAGTTTGTGCAGTGAATGCAAAGTTGTGACTATTGGAATGAAAGCTGTAAATAAATATTGTTTTATGAATGGAAAAGGTAAGGAATGGTATTGTGGTATTGTGAGGTTGTGGGGGTCAGATTTCACCGAACGTAACACTAATGTATCCTTAATCTCTTGTTGAATTCATTGCTCAGTCAACCATAAATTTACTCAGACCTAATTCCTTAGAGAAAGAGTCTAGGTGCAAAATATTGAATATCAATCCCTTGAGTACTCAATACCTCCATCCGCATTACCGGTTAGGGTTTTAAGATTACTAATGGGTCAAGCCCTATCCCTAGGTACAATTCCCACTAGGCATATGTTCATAACTAGTTTCAAGGATATTTCCCAATACTCAATGAAACCTTAAATCATGCAAAGGGTGATCAAGCCAAAGCAAGCATTAAGCATAGAATCATACACAACAAGGAATGGAACAAAACATATATAACATTAAACACAAAAGGATTACAATAGAGTTTGTTGGTTACATCAAAACCCCAATACAATGGATAGAACCTCTCAAAACAAAGAGGGGAAAACTAAAATAGAGATGGAAAAGGAAAGGAAGAACCGAAGGAAAGACCCACACACGAACGGCTTCAAGCTCCGAGAATCCCTTCCACAGCTCCCAAAACGCGCCCAATGTGTGAATGAGGGAGAAAACCCTCGAAATTTTCCTTTTATGCAGCCTGAGGAAACAAATTAGGGTTATTGCGCCCGGCGCGTTACACTTCGCGCCCGGCGCGGGCTTCCCCTGATGCTCAATGTGCTCTCGGCCTTGAATTGCGCCCGGCGCAATTATAAATTGCGCCCGGCGCGAGGTTCCCAAAGGCTGAGAGTACTCTATTTTATGCCCGCCCGGCGAGATTAATACGGCGCCTGGCGCGGTTGCCTGCTCTGCTCCTTAATTCTTTTGATTTCCACTCCTTTAGCCTTGTTATCCTCAATTCTCTACTTGAATACCTGCATATACAAAAGAAACCAAAATGAGAACAATTATATTACAATAGTTCAAAGGGTGCGTGGAATTTGTTCAATAAGTCTCATCAAAAAGGAGGTAAATTTGAGACTTAACACATTATTGTACTTAATTATATAAAATTAGTTTGAATTTATTATAAGTTAATATGTAATAAAATATTAAAATAATAAAAAATATTATAAATTCATCATAAATTTTAAAAAACATTGATCCCTTCCCCACTTCAACTTTGCCGACATTTCCAATGATGATTGCAACAATATATTAAAAATAACAAATTAGAAAATTAATGAGAAAGGTATATATATATATATATATATATATAGACTAATTAATTTTATAAATTAAGAAAAAGTAAAATTATTTTTAATTTCTTATGAGAATTATAAAAATGAAAACTCCAATTTAAATTATTCATGAATCATGAAATTAAGAAGAAGAGTGAATACACCTAAACACGATAAAGATTAAAATTATGACAACAAAATGAGAATTGCAAATTAAAACATTGATGAATAAGAGAACAAATATCATTTTTGATAATACTATTCAATAATTTTTAATTTAATGTTATTTTCTCAAAATTCAATATTAAATTAAAATTTTATTTCACTTAAATTAAATATATAAAATTTAATATTAATAAAAAATTATTAAATATCTCATTCATATAGATTAAAATTAATATAATATATATGTTTTTAAAAAATGTAATAAAATACGAATAGTTAGATTACTTTTTTATCGTTGTTAAATTTTAACAAATTTGTTGACATATATTGAAGGTAATAGAAAGATTCAATCTAAAAGTGAATTTTAAGAAATTTGATATAAACACAAATTTTAATTTATAGAGAGAGAGAATGAGAAGAGAATCCACTTAATTTAAGTAATTTTATTAAATAACTTTTGATAAATTTATTTTAATTAATAATTAATTCATATTTTATGTTAAGTTATAACCATTTAACCGTTATATTAAAGGTAAAATTTTAATGTATACTCTAATTAATCCTTAATGCCATGTTTTCTTGAGCAATAAATGTTATAAAAGGATTTGTGGCGTTCCAGGGGATTTTTCCCCAACAAAAACATGTAATAAAATTATATATAATTGCAGGTTAAAAATTTCCATGGCATGCAGATAATGCTCGATGATGGACCAGATGTTGAAAACATTTAATTAGATTGAAATTTTTAAAAATTTTAAATCATTTTTTATTATAAAAAGTCTCGTAGTATATAATTAAAAAAAATTAATATAAAAATTTATATGATATTTAATTATAATTTTTTAAAAATATATCAAAATCTAATGATATTTAAATAAAATAATTAAAATATTTTTTTATGAATATGTTAAAATCTAATAATTTAATTAATATTTTTTATTTAAAATTTTTTTGTCAAGATATTTAAAAATATAAAGATTTAATTAGATTATTTTAATGAATTAATTTCATGAAATTTTTTTAGTGTAATTAATATATAATTCATTCATTCAACAATTTCAAAAATATCGTTAATATTTTACATGAATTTTTTTCGTTTATTTTTTTTTGTCTATCTCATCTTTTTTTTTTCTCTCTTTTTCACATCTTCTCTATTTCTTTGTGCCTCTTTTCTATCTTATCTTTTTTTTTTTCTCTCTCCTTTCTCATATCTTTTTTTTTTATCTCATTCTTTTTTCTTTCATCTCTCTCATTTATTTATTTATTTGCTTCTTGTTCTCTATTTTTTTTCTTATCTTTCTTTTTTATCTATCAACATTTTTTTGTTATATTTTAATCCTATCTTATGTTACAGGATCTTTTATTTTATTCTCCCGCCATATTTTTTACAACAATTTCTATATGTAGAGAAATTATATTATTTTTAAAAAAATTTATATTGTCCTTTGAAATATAATAAAATCATTTCAAATCTTATAAATTCTTAAACTACAAATTCATTAAAATTCATATTACAAAATCTTGATTAAATTTTTTTAAAAAAATCTTAAAAATAATTAAAGTTTCACAAAAAATTTTAAAATTCTCAATACTAAAAAAGTCTTATAAAATCTTAATTCAATACATCCGTAAACTCCCAATGCTTATAAATTGGTACATGCAAGAAGGAACTGCACAACACATTTGTATAGTTTGGTTCTTTGGAAATACTAAAATTAAAGAATGGCCCATGTTAAGCTTGCTCCTTTGGTCGTCTTCTTGCTTGCCACTTCTTGTATGTAGCTTACATTATTTTTTATTTCTTCTTGATTTCAATTATATATTTCAGGACTATGAGATATTAGAATATGTATATATATACAAACGTGTGCATTTGTTGGAACTTTTGATATATGTATGTTGTCAGTAATGTTTTCCATGAAGAAGATTCCATGAAGAAGATAGAAGCAGTTGTTTGTTCAGGTTATTGTTCGCTGCATGAATCATGCGACAATGATGGTAATTGTATTTGTCACCCTACGCGTGTGGGAGCTATCGTTGTTGGTGCTGGGCCGGCTAGTCCACCTGTTCCTCCACCATAGTATGATATTGTCCGCTTTACCGATGTGGGACTTGGGATGAATCCCAACAAACCTCCTCCTCCCCTCAAGCGATAATCCGTCACCATCTTGTATCGCCGTTAACTGTACGGGGACACGCCGCCTGAACACCACAATATCAGGAAGACTTTCGACACAAGGCACCAAGTTCAGATCTCGTCACCATCTTGTATCGCCGTTAACTGTACGGGGACACGCCGCCTGAACACCACAATATCAGGAAGACTTTCGACACAAGGCACCAAGTTCGGATCTCTTCTCCATCGCGAGGCACAACACTGAGGGTCTTCCCGCATCGAACCCTAGTCGAACCACTTGCTGGGCCCGCTAGTCCACCTGTTCCTCCACCATAGTATGATATTGTCCGCTTTGGGCCCAAGCCCGCACGGTTTTGTTTTTGGACTCCTTTCCAAAAGGTCTCATACTATGTGGAATGGTGGACACTTATAAACTAACTAATGTTCCTTCATTTTACCGATGTGGGACTTGGGATGAATCCCAACAGTTGGTACCTGCATTCATAAAAACTATATTCCAACTCTTTCAACGATATTTAAAATTTTGAATTATTATAACGATACTAGAGATGTTTGTGTTGACATGGGCCCACATGAACATTGTCATCAAATCAGTGCCACACATAAAATTTCAACACTTGCCAATGATGTTTTGTTTTATTTTTAAATTAAAATTAAAGTCATAAAGTAGGAGTACTTGAATCTTACCATCAAAGGTGGTAATAGCTTTGCTTTAAATATCGTGTCACGTCCCTTTGCAATTTGCATGCATGGTAGGTAGAACCTTCACAAACATCGATTCTCACTTATCATGTTTTCGTATTATTACAAAAATGTGTTGTTTTAATTATAAATAATAAAATATGCCTAAAGAAAAACAAAAGTAATTACTTAAATAAATGAGGTTTAAGCTATTCGACCCCCAAAAAACCAACAGAGAAACCCAAACAAAGTACCTTAAGTGAAAAAGATTTCCTAAATCACTAGGAGCATGTTTTAGCGATGGACCTTCAAGGTTAAGTACTTTCAAAACCCTTGACTTTGAAGATAATTGAGCCATAATAGGCTCAAGCAGTCCTCCTTTTCCAAAAGCATGAAAAGCACGGATGTGTGTCGATATTTCTCTTCAACACTATGTTGGAACTAGTGTCTATGGATAGGCGTCTTGATATTCCAACTCTGGTTGTGGCTGTGGCTGTGGCTGATTCATCATCACCTTCTTCTACAAAATGGCAAAAACTTAAGTCCTTTGCTTTACTTACGATCATGTCATGTAATAAATCATGGACTTGACAACATTTAACGTTCCCTGCAAAGCCAACTGTCGAGACTTGAGCTAGACTTCTATAAATTAACTCAGTTAAGTACTCATCTGCAACTTGTTCCAAAGTTCTTCTCCCATCAGATTTGACAAACCCTTCTGCTATCCATTGTCGAGTTAACTTGTTATGATGAATGGAGTAGTCCTCCGGATAGATACCAAAATACAAAATGCATGGTTTCAAATGAAAATATTTGTCCTTGATGAACTGTAAATAAAAATTATCTTCTATGTGGATAATTTTAAGAAAGGAATGAAATTGGTAATATTGTTTCTATTTGTAAATAATAAAAAGTAATTTATGATGAAATGATTTATAATTTATTTATTTTTAGTAATGTCCAATAAGTATGTTTTTAATTTGGATTTACAAAATAGCAATTATATATTTAATATTTATGAATTTTAATCAAAATTACAAGTACACAATTATTATATTGTATGAACATTGATATATATGATGACACGTATCTTAAAAGTATCGTATTCTATATATTTTAAAATTATCATATCGTCGTATCGGATACGTGTCGTATCCGATACGCGTATCGTATCGGTGCATCATAGGCCAAAGCTTTGCTTCAAATTATGGCTGAGAAAAGTATTAAATTGTGCTTAACATGTCCTCTATTGGATAACTTGGGACAATTATTCATTTATTAAAACAATATAGAGTTTTTTGGAGTTTCTGAAATTCAGATTTCTCAAATGAGGCAAATATTGTAAAACACAAAAGGAAAAGAAAATTACTATCGTTTAATTAGTAATTTTCCTTTAACAAAAAGAGAAAGAAAAAAAAAAACCCTATTCTAGTATTTGACAAAATTAATAACATTTAAGCTTTCTTGTGGTTGTACAATTAAGTTAATTTATCTTTTAATTTGTTCATCTAAAGACAAAGGAAATTGAAAAAAAAAACATGATATGGTACCTTTAATTGTTTGACAGTGCTAGCCTTGTGTGTACGCGAGAGTGATGCCTCAGAGTGGAGTCTACAATGAGTGAACACACATTACTACTTCACTTTAAATCTTTTACTATTTTATTTTACAAACATCATCTTTTCTAATCTATACACATTTCTTATTTCAAGGATTTCACAATTACCAAATACAATAATTCAACGTAATGTTTCCTTTTTTACATAATTCTAATCTCTTTAAAATACATTATATATTTTTCTTTACCTTATGTTCCAACAAAGTGGAATTCACTTCCAGTTTGATTCATATTAAAAGGACAAGAGAGAGTATTGGGTAAAAAAAAAATCAACACTTATTAACAAGTGCCTTTAGTTAAAGATCCATGTCAACAGTGACTAATGAAGCACCTTTTTTTGAAGCAGTACAACTTCTCATTTTTGAACCATTACCTTTGAATCCATCCCGAAGAGCAACTATAACTGACTACAATCCAATAGGTGAAATAAGTTCTGCCAAAAAGGGAACATGTTAATCAGTTAAAGAGCAAGCAACAATCATGGAATTGTTTTTGCTGTAATGTCCATTAATTCAGTTCCAAATGCACAGTCACTTACTGAACCAGCCTTCAATCATTCAGCTCATTTTTCTCCAAAGTGGAGATTCGTGGCACTGGTAGTTCAGGCCCTGGAAACAGGAAAGCCTTCCCATATAAGTTTTTAAGACACTCAGCATTGGTCCTTCAATTTCTCTACAACTTTAAGTCTTATTTATTTATTTATTTCATCATAACACTACTTTTGAAAGTTCTATAGTTCAATTTATTCTAGGTCTCTTATTCATGTTCTTCATCAAGCTTTCTTAAGTTGTCATTGCCTACTGATTAGTTACCTTGTTGCCAATTAGTGGAAACAGAGGATGTTTTCAAGTCTAAGTAGATGTTCCCATGTCATGATAAGTGTTAACTCCATGTTGATGGAGACGAAATTTTGGGTTTCTATGATATTCTTTTGGTTTGAGACAAAAATTAAGAGTAAGAGTTAGACGCCCTCCGTCAACCTAACATTTTTTCCTAAACCTCGTAAATAGAATATTTAATAATTCACTTTGGTAAATTGAAGAAACGAGATAGACATCCACATTTACTTCAAGTCAAAAAAATTGATTGTTGTTAAAAAATTTCTACTCTAAGGTAGTTATATCAAATTTAATAATGCACATTATTTTTCTTGAAATCTTGCCAATTGGCTATTGATGAAAGTTTTCATAACAATCCATGACCAAATATGCTTACTATCACTTTTAACAATGTTCTCAAGTAACATTTACTCTCAAAAGAAAATAAATAAACATCATCATATCATCAATATAAGATACAAAAAGCAAAGTATTTATAAATGACTATAAACTTATAATAAAATTTGTGCTTTACTGCTTAAATCTTACCACTAATGGGAAAGAATTTCTTTGATGTAATTGTGGTTGAAAAGAAATCTCTACGCTTTCCGTGGATAAGCTCAATGAATGATGTGTGGCGAATCACTTGATAAAAGCTTGCGCTTCCTAGATGAGGAATTTTTGCTGAACATCTTGTTTAAGTTTAATTGTTGAAGATCCTTCTTAAATACCAAACGATATCCGCAATTTTTCACCTCCAAATGGTAACCTTTAGGGTGGTGAAATATGACTGTTGTGAATCCCACTTTATCAAGATCAGGCATTTCGTCTTCATCTGGACTTCGAAAAGCATTGATTGTTTCCTGAGAGTGAAACGTTATGAACAAGTGATCTATTTCACCTGTGACCAGATCATTGGTTAAAAGTATTGGAAGTACCCAATCTGATTTATGCAAAACTTGTATATTTTGAAAATTGTATCCAATACTTCCAAAATTATCATGTTGCCATCTATCATTCAAATTATTAGGATCATGATGCGCCACTAACAAAGAACAACAAGCGAGACCCATCCAATTTGGGTCTTCCATAATAACAGGAGACAGGTTCACGCTTATTGACCCACCCACATTTTGTTTACTGAACCACCTTGGAATTTGAGTTCCAGGAATAACAATCCGAAGACTATGCAAGGAACGGGAGGATTGCAAGAAAGCCTGATACAAAAAAAATAAAAATAAAAATAAAAAATGATTAATATGTATAACTACTTAAAAATTGGATACATAGAAAAAATAAGATAAAGAAAGAAAGGATGGAGTCGTTACCTTAAATATTTGTATCATCCAAGAAAAAACCATATGATAACAATGTTCCATTTCACTCAAATTGGGGCAATTAAAAATATATAAACCCCCATAATATGCGCTAGATTTGTTTTTTTTGGTTGTTGGAAGCTCAGGCAAATATTTCAGCTGCTTGCAGTGCTGCAAATTTAAACGCTGAAGATTGGAAAGCTCCTTGATGGTAGTAGGTAGTCTCACGAATTTGTTTCCCCCCAAATTTAAGGTTTCTAAAGACTGTAAGGTCCCAATACCATCGGGAATTTGAAGTAGATTGCAGAAACTTAGATCAAGATATCGCAAACATGGGAAACGAGACAAATATGGCAACAATAAATCAAGTGAATCTCCATGTTTGTGAGAGGAAAGGAAATACAAAGGCAACATTAGAATTTCATATACAGAGGATGTTGATAATTGGATAACACTTGTATTTTTATCAACGTTCTCCAAATGTTCTGCCTCCCTTGATTTCTTTAGCAGACGATTATTTAGTAATTTTGAGCAGCCAGAGAGATTTAGCGCCTTAAGAGATTTGAGTCCGAAAATGATATTCAAATTGTGGAAAAGATTTTTACAATTTTTCAAATTCAGAGAAAAAAGTTCTCTCAGAATACCAATGGATGGGTGGATCCGCGTAATATTTATACATCCTTTAAGAGTAAGACGCCTAAGACGAGGAACTCCCGTTAAGTCTGGCATCTCAATAAGATTTTTACAATTTTCCAAATTCAGAGAAACAAGTTTTCTCAGAATACCAATGGATGGCTGGATCCGCCTAATATTTATACATCCTTGAAGAATAAGACGCCTAAGACGAGGAACTCCCGTTAAATCTGGCACCTCAATAAGATTTTTGGAGTGGCTAAGATTTAGATATATCAAATTTGGCAGATGCTGTAAAAGAAACAAAAGAAAGAAAGTTACAATCCATCATTTAATTTTTCATTTCTTTGACAAACAGAAAGAAAAAACGATAATCTCTGTCTTGAGTTGGATACAAGGAGAAAAAATCAATGACATTTAAGTTTTTTTATGATTCTTTAATTATGTTATATATATATATATAAATTATCTTTTTTCTGTTTCTTTAAAGATATATAAAATTGAAAACCAATAATATAGTACCTTTGTGCCTTTCCATAATTGTTTGAGATTGCTATGACACAAGATCAACTCTACTAGATTATCCGGATGAAAATTTGATGGCAAACAAATGAAAGGATATCTATGCCAAGATAGATATCTTAATTCATTAGAAAGATAGTTGAGACTTCCCAAAAAATTCACATTCCCAAGTATGAGCAACTTGAGATGCTTCATTTTTGATATAGCATTCACTGTCATTGTTGTTTCCAAATGCTCTTCATAATATTTTTTATTAATAAATATGGCTTCAAGATCTTTGGCTTCCTAAGGAATTGCAAAAAGGAATAATAATATTAGATTGCTTAATAATTTGTAGATTTTGAAAAAATGGTAGCATAAAATTTTAGATTGAAAATCTATTTTACCTCATTTTTTATCATGACATTTTGGAGATCTTTGATGTCCCATAACCCGCTCCACTTTCTTGGTTCATTGGGTGATTTTTCTCGAACAATACTTCTGCCTAACTCTTTTAACAAGTCGTGCATTTTAACCCCCCATTTATCACAAGTTATGAGTGATTTTTCAATGAGAACTTTCATGCCAATATCGGGAAAAAATCCACGATAGTCTAGAAACCTTTTTATTGTTCCCTTACTCTGTTGTTGGTGTCTATCACAAAAGAAACAAACAATATCTAAAAATATTTCTTTTTCCATTTCCTTCAATCCATCAAAACTTATTCGCAACACCTCCATAATATCTTTGTTTGGATATTCTTTTAGTCTAGCCAATGCACTTCTCCACTCATAAACATCTCGACCAAACAAAAATGAGCCTAACACTTTAATTGCTAAAGGAAGGCCATCAACATATTTTAGTACACCATAGGTCAACTCTTCATAATCATTCAAAATATCATCAGATTTGAAAGTTTTTCTACAAAATAATTGAAGAGCTTTATTTGCATTCAACAATTGAACATTGTAAACTTCATTCACTCCATAATTTCTTAAGATATGACTATCTCTAGAGATTATGAGGATTCTACTCCCTACACCTAGATATTTAGGATGCAAAGCCAATTTTTCCAATTGTTCATCTTGATCAACATTATCTAGAACAATAAGCACCTTTAAGTGGCACAACCTAGTTCTTATCAACAAGGTTCCTTGGTAAAGATTGTTTATCTCAACATTACCTTGATTTAGAGCTTGACAAAGAAGTTGTTTTTGTGCAACGACGGGTCCAAACTCCCCATAAATTTTGCTTACATCATCAATGAAACAACAAGCATCATATTGATGAGAGATTTTATCAAATAAAGCAGTAGCGAGTGTTGTCTTTCCTATTCCACCCATCCCACTTATTCCTATTACTCGAACAACTTCATTTGCATCTGGATCAACAAGTTCCTCTAATTGTTTTACACGAGAGTGCATGTCAACTAAATCATCTCCAAAATTCAAAATTTGATTATGACCCAATAAGTTGATTACCTCTTCAACAACTTTTTCTATTTCTTCATGTTGTAGCCTGAAAACCAAAGTGGAGCAAAAACATTGATGCATCACTAACGGTGAGACTTCTAAAAAAAAACCTCTATATATAATACAAAAAATATGGCCAGGCACTTACTTATTCAGTACATCCCACCCACAACGGTTGGCAATTGCCTTCATAGCTTCCCTCAATTTTTTTACCATTTCCAAATCATCTCTAAAGCTTTCTTCGTATTCGGCAAAAGCTTTTTGAAACTCTCCACTTTGTTTTCGAACTTCAGAAGGAGTGACATCATAGAAAATAGGAAGAACACTTTGACCTGTTTCTTTAACCCAATCAAAAATCATTGTCAACTCTTTCAAGCACCATGAGGATGATGCATAATTCTTTGAGAAGACAACAATGAAAAGACGTGATCGTTTGATTGCTTGCATGAGCTCAGGTTCCAAGAGTTGCCCTTTATTGATATTTTGGTTATCTCTGAAGGCAACAACACCTTTCCTTCGAAGAGCAGCAAAAAGATGATCAGTGAAATTATTACGAGTATCCTCACCTCTAAAGCTCACAAAAACATCAAAATTCATTGTGCGTGATGAAGAACCGTTATTGTTGGTTATGCAAGCCATTGCAGAATTTGAAGATTGAAAACTCACTTGCTGAAGATAAAGTGTAATGTAATGAATAATAGACTCAAGGTAGTTGTGGGAGGACTAATCTTTTTATAATAAATGACAAAATGCGTAGAAAGTTTATATAAATCACTCGAAGACGTGTTTTAAGGAGAACAAGAGTCATAGCGCGGAACCATATATTAATATAAATATTGATTAATAAATTGTTATTGTAACGCATTTTCTTCTCGGTTTCTCTTGTACCTGTCAACTGTAATTAATATTTTATTTTTGAAAAAACTAATTAGAAAAAAACAAAAAATAGCAAGTATGTTGGAAAGAAATTGAAGAAGAATGCGTCAACGGCATATATTGTCCTTCACCTTCATGGTAACTTCTAACCATGCCTGTTCGACGACCTATATTATAGATATGCATACACCATAGAATACTGCTAGTCTTTGAAATCGATTTCAATAATTGTAACCCTTAAGTTGAATCGATATTTATTAAATGTTGAAAATGCAAAATGGGAAACTTCCTAGAAACAACGCCTAAACATTAGGTAAAACTTTCCACAAGATGACAATGAATATATAAGTGCATATACAAATATAAAATATGCTAACGTATTATTGTCAGATAAAATGTTTACTTATAAAATAATGATATTGTTTTGTTTATAAAAAAATATTTTAAAAATAATATAAGTTTATTTGATTCATTTACATCATATATTTTTTGTCTGCCGGCACAAGATGGAAACATATCATTTAAAAAGAAAAAAAAAGTCAGGTTGGTCACATTCAAAGGCCATGTAATGTTAAAATCATCAAAACTAATATGATATGAATGTGCAATGTTAGAATTATTTTATGATATTTATTTGACGGGAATAGGAGAGTTATGACTTTGTTATTTTTACAAGGTTATTTTATACACAATTTCATGATAATATGTAATCTTATTTGTTCACTTTAGATTTAAGTCTTTACAATTTTATTTTTAATTATTATTTGGAAGACCTCTCAATTATTAGATTATGTGTTTACTTTATAAGTTATTATTATTTTTTATTTTATTGATGTATGACCTTATTTATATATCCTAACATATAAATGTTAAATGAAATCAAGGGACAATCAGACCTAGCAAAAATGAAATTCATTATAGATCCATCACCCTTTTTGTCGACATCATAGATCTTTAATATTTGGCAAGTTCCTCACTACTTCTGATACTCAAGTTTAAGTTAAGAGTTAAATAAGAAAAAAGGTAGAGTAGAAAAATGTTATTTAGATGAATAAAAAGATCTCTACTTATTATCTAAATAAGTAAAAAGATAAAGTACATACAAAAACTATTTTAATATTAATTAAAATGTAATTGTTTAATCTTTTTTATAAAACAGAATTGTTTTCTAAAACAATTATCTATATTATAAACATTAAAACAAGAAAAAGAGAAAAATCCTTTCTCTCGTATTCTATTACAAATTAAAGGAAAAAAGTGTGTTTTTTTTTTTATATCCTAAAGAAATGTTTTCGTTAAACTTTATTTCTATGCAAAGAATGGTTGTTATTCTTCATTTTCATGGCTCTCCGAAAGCACATTATTGACACAGTTCTTTTAACTATATATGAGTTGGATCGAAAAGACTTCAAATAAGGAGTTGAAAACGTTCACGACAATTTCTCTTGAGACATCCATGGAAACACCACACTCGCAGTTGTACATAGCTATGTACCCATGGGACACATATCACCATATCTTCACTTAGCCAACAAATTAGCAGATAGAGGAAACAAATTAAATCTCTTTTTTCATACCCAAACGAACGAAGGTAAAGGTGAAAACATTACGACCTCTATCCACTTTTAATAAATAAAAAAAAAATATACATATATAAAGTGACTCCCCTAGGCCTAATAATTCACCATTACTTTTTTTTTTCTTAATGCGCAATCCAACAAAATATAGTAATTATTTACCGTTTATTTATATAATACTATAAGATATTATGTTTTCTAATAACATCAATATTGATAAATAGTAACAAATCAAAAAATTTGGTAAGTGAAACCTTACTTGTTAAATTTTACAATTTTGTTACCAATATTGATATTATTAAATTTGATAATGTATCTTATAATATTTTGTAAATAAATAATAAATAATCACTCAAAACTTTGTTGAATTATACATAAAAGGGAGAGCAACCCAATACTAAAGCGTATCACTTTATATATATGCATTTTTCAGGAACAAGGAGAAGCGAGAAGAGGAATCGATTGTATTTCCTCCTTTGTTCCCCATAGCAACTGGGGATAAAAAGCACCAAATTTGATGACTTATTAAGGGAAAATCGCTTTCTTTATCTTGTGGTCGACTGCAATTGAAAGATTCGTTCCTGTTTTAGGATTGGGGCGGCGTCCGCCCACTAATGTAAAGATTGGTCGGGGGAGAGGTCTTTTCGACAAAAGAGAATTTCTTTTTGATTGAGTTCCAGGCTTAAGAGCCGAATTAGCCATTGGGATTGGTGTACAGACAAGACTGATTAAGATTTGTAATTAGCTGCAATAAAAGAACAGCTGCTATTCCGACATCTGATTATAGCACCATCTGATTAGCAGCAATCCTTGATTGCTTTTGACTAGTTAAGTTAAGGCTGCTTTACTGATGAGGATTTTCGCAAACCTATCACTTGGCAAGTGAACCAAGTTTCGAAGTAGTATTTAAAGATCGTCCTCAGGGATTTGAGTGATTAGTAATTCTTACTCTAATGATTTATAAGAAAATGATGTTCAAATTTCAGATGAGTGAAAATAGATTAAAACAACACAATAAAACAAATGTAATAAGGACAATGATTAAGAAACAAGGATTGGTTCGGAAGCACTTGCTAACTCATAGATCTTCTTAAAATAAATGCTATTCTAATTCCATTATTTCCACGTTCATTAAGTAATCCAACAAGATTCCTCAAGGTTGAATCCTAAAGTCATTAAGCTCAAAACATGATTCCTCTATGTTTTGAGTTCAACACTTCGCATTAAGAACAAGAACTTGAACAATGTGACTAACCAAATCAAGTCTATCCCTAGAACAAGAATTGATTAGGTGCAAGATTCAGTTCGGGTTTTCAAAAACGTTTTCCAACTGGATTCAAAAACCAAAAATTCATACAACGGGTGATCAAGCCGATATAAGCATTAAGTAAAGAATCATACACAAATAATGAGATTAAAATGCATATATTTAAGAAGGAGAAGAGTTAGTAGTTACATCCAACCAATCCTCAATGAAATTAGCCACTCATGGCCATTACAATTTCTCCAGCAATTTCCATAAGAGATTACAAAGTTGGAAGTGAAAAAACCAGAGGTTTTGGGAGCTCCTGTACGTGACTCCTAGCTGCAGCCCCCAATCAGTTAGTTTTTAGCTGTAGTCTCCAATCAATGTATATACAGCTGTTTTTGCATTATTGGTTCAATTAGTGGTTTTTCCACTAATGATTTTCCCCTTTTTCCTTGTTTGTTTCTCCTTAATTTAAGGCTCCTTGTCTCTCTTTTTAATTGAGTGCTCATGTGCTTCTTGTTTCTTTCTTTAATTTTGTACCCCACTGTTTCTCTCTTTTCCTTTGTTTATATCAGCTTTAAAATAGGGGCAGAAAAGTGATTTTTATCTCCACAGCTACAGCTGTAGATTCACAGCTATAGCTCCAACTTTCTGGACCCTTTTCAGACTTCCACAGCTCGAGCTCCAAATTTCCAGATTTCCACAGCTCGAGCCCCAGATTCACAGCTCGAGCTCCAGATTCACAGCTCGAGCTCCAGATCTACAGCTATAGCTTCAAGTCTCTGGAACTTCACAATTTCTCCCCAAATTTTCACAGCTCGAGCTCCAGATCCACAGCTATAGCTGTGGATTTCTGCCTAGCCAAAAATTCTGCAAAAAATATGAGGAAATTCCTTAAAATTGCTACTACTCCTCTACTCTTATAATATAACTTAATTATTTAAATAAAAAGAGTGAAATAACATACATATTATCTCTAATTACCCAAAAAGAGTGCCAAAAGTTGAGTGCAAAACAAGCCTAAAAATGCACTCAACAACTACCCCAACTTAATCTCTTGTTGGTCCCCAACAAGATACCAATCAAAAACCAAAAAGGTTACTTCCTACCATAAGATTTCTTCTATATCAACAATAGGTAAACACTCAATCAATTCACCATCAAAAACCAATTTCTACTCACTGAGGTGCCCACAACAACAACCATGCCCAAACACAAAAATTGCAAGGCAAATCATAGCATGAACATTACAAACCAATATCTGAACATACTCTCTCAACAATGGCTCTCCAGGGTGAGTGTTTCTCTCAAGTCCATTCATCATTTCTATGAACATAAGCATTGATATCATCTCTTCAGTACTACTCTTTGAGAGAAATTAAGGATCACAAGGACTTTTTTTGGAAAGTTGAGGGTTGACTGAGGCTTGGTTAACAAAGGAATGTGGTTTTTCAGATTAACAGGGTTTAAACTCAAGATAGTAAAATGAACATGAACCAAACACTCCACTTTGCTCACTCTAAATATTCAACTCCAACCAAATCTCTCAGCCCAAAATCTTCCTCTAATTACACACCCTCTTTCCTTAAAGTTCTTTGCCTAGATTTCAAGAGGTCTCTCTCTCTTTTAAGACTTTTTGTACAGGTGCTTGCTTATTTGGCTCTTGATTTGTTTTGATTTTTTTTTTTTTTTTTTTTTGAATACAGGATAATGGTAAGATGAAACTAACAAGCACACTTGACTATAAGTAGAAAAACATGAAAGAGAGGTGACTCTTCCCTTCAAATTGCATTGGCTTACTTTCTCCATTTTCTCTCAACTTGACAACTCTAACCAACTACCCCAACTTAATTCCCAATTCATTTTCATTTCACTCTCAAAAGTTTTGGAGGGTGATGAGTTGGCATTTGGGAAAGGTTTAAGGTGATTTGAAGGTTAAAGCTCAAACAGGTTTTGAAGAATAGATTCAATTCTGGCTGGCTGTTTGGTTCTAGGCTTAAAAAGATTTCAGTTATTTATAATGGAATGCCTTGATCCTGTCCAAAACTTTCTCACAAGAACAATCATTCAAGATTCAACCAATGCAAACACATATGCTATGATGATGGCTCTCAAAAGTGGAAATATATATGACATATGCATTGTTTAGTCACTCTCACTCACCAGCTTGGCTAAATGTTCATTTATTGATCTTTCATGCCATGCTAATCAAATAACTCACAATTTCATGATCAAACAAAGTTGGATGAGTGCAACCTCAAAACAAGTCTCAAAACAAACCATTTTAAGGTGAATCAAAAGATGTGTTTTCACTATTTGTTGATCTAAAAGCCACCTCATTTCCTACCTTTCAAGAATGATTTTCAATTTTTCCCAAAACATTTTTTTTTTCCACAAAAAGTATATAAACTACCACATAGTTCAAACAATTAACAAAACAGAACCTAAAATAACTAGAATTTAAAATGACTGGAATTTAAAATGGCATAAAATTAAAGTGGAACTTCTCTTCCTCAAAACGAGGGTGACAATGACCCTCCATCATCTTTTTCTTTATCATTGCCTGCTCATGCTCCTGCTCCCCACCATGAAGTTGTTCACCTTGATCTCCACCCCCTCCAGAAAATATAGGACTGTCCCCAGGCCAGTTCAGATGGTGATGGTGGGGATGGTGCATCGGGGATTTTATGAGTGGCTTTAGAACTTCCGTTTGAATTGCCACCTTTTGAACAAACTATCTAAAAATTTGACAACCAATTCTGGCAACCAAGTTAATCCACAGATTGATCATACAAATAAATCACAATTCTTCATGGGGCATAAGGAATGATCAATCAACATTCTAACATGTGAAGCACTAAAGTTATTACAAAGCCACCAATGAACAAGCAAATATTTCCTACTAGATCCCATGATTAACCAACCACAATGATTTTACACTTGAATTAAAGAACACAAATTCACTCAAGCATTTAACCAAACACGTGGTGTACATGAGAAAGAAAAACATCTGCATGTGAATTCTTACCATGCAAGGTTTACATTTCTTCACAAAATGAAACATTTCAGTGATCACCTTTTTTCCAAGCTTTCATTGTGTTCAAATCAAGTACTTTTCTCATTCAGGAAATTCTTCAAATACAAAATAGGCAGAAAATGAGAAGGATCATGCATGTGCAATATTGAAGAATCAAACACCCAAACTCATGCAATTCCACATTGGTGTACTTCCAAATCAATCAAAAAGTTCATAAATGATGAAAGATTATGAGAAAGGTTCAAAGAGATTAAGATCTCACAACCATCTTCATGCAACAAGGAAATAGAAGAGAAAGATGAGAGCTTTTTCTTGTAATCCATGTACCAAGAGAGGGTTTTGATGTAAGAAAAATGTGACCTCAAAATTGTTCCTCTCCTTTTTGTTTAAACTTACTCCACGCCCCACCGCTCAAGCTCCAGCACCACCGCTGCAGCGGTGGATGAGTTTAAAACCAAAAATGGTTCCAGAGGGTTGGCGTTAAGGCTGCAAATTTGGCGCTTGAGCTGGAGATTTAATATGCAAACTGATCTTAGGCAGAAACTTAGCGCCATAGCTGTGGAGGAGACGCTACAGCTGTGGAATTTTTGAGCTCAAGGGAGATCTCCAGAGACTTGGCGCTAAGGCCATGGAAACTGGCGCTGGAGCTGTGAAATTTTAGACACAAAATTATCAAACAGAGAGTTGGCGCCTTAGCTGTGGGTTCTGGCGCTTGAGCTGTGCAGTTTCAAAATCAAAGGGGAGCTCCAGAGACTTGGCGCTATGGCTGTGAAGCCTGGCGCTGGAGCGCTGAGTATTATGGCACTTACAGAGAGATGGCGCTATGGCCATGGAGCTGGCGCTACAGCGCTGGGATTTTGAACAACCAAAGTAAACTCCAGAAAGTTGGCGCTAAGGCCATGAATCCAGCGCTGGAGCGGTGAGAATTTGAAGTTCTAAAGAAATGGGCAGAGAGTTGACGCTATGGCTACAACTCTTGGCGCTACAGCGGTGAGATTTAGCATGTAAAACTGGACCAAACAGAAACTTGACGCCTTAGCTGTGACCTTGGGCGCTTCAGCTATGAGGGTTCGTGAGTTCAAGAAGGAACTCCAGAGACTTAGCGCTATGGCTGTGAAGCCAGCGCTGGAGCGGTGGAACTTAAGTATGTCATTTGTGCCAAGACAGCGAGTTGGCGCTATGGCTGTGAGCCTGGCGCTCTAGCTGTGGAATTTGGCGCTTCTATATGACAGAACTTGGTCATGTGGTCTTCATGAAAGTTGTAGCTGTGGATGTTAGCATTGCATTCGTTTTGGAATCACCCAAAAAGGAGGTCTATAACTCCAGATATGACTGTTTTAGTAAACATGGGTCAGGCTGCCAGCGTGAGTTAAAACTGTTGCGGTTTTTAGAACATTTAACATGGTAGATGAAGGAATGTGAAACTGGCTTCTTCATAAAAGTTATAGTATTTTATCTTATCTTTCTATTGACATAAATTTCGTATCATTTGGATAACCACAGACAGAGTTATGCCCCAAAAACCAAGGATTGCCAGTCAGCCCAATCTCAAAGCATCACAAAATTCCATACTAGATATTAAGTTCAACATGTACTTATCCAAAACCCATTATAACACCACAACCAACATTGAACCAAACCTCTCTATGCACAAAGATCTTTCACTCCATACTTCAAATCATTAAACTACTTACAAACCCCACATAAACAAAGATATGTAAAACATATAAACACACAACATATTAAACACACACACATAAACAAAATGACATCCAAAATCTTAACTGACAACACAAACAAAACTTACTAAACCAGAAATGTTAAACATATTCCACAACATGTAAATCATCAAGCACAATTATCCTAAAATTAAGTAACTTAATGAAATTAAAACAAAAACATGCTAATTTAATGTCTTTAGCTTGACAATCCTGTTTGTTCATGGCTCCTTCAAATGTGTGCTGGTAGTGGATCTCTCCACCTCACCACCCAAATAATGCTTGAGCCTCTTACCATTAACTAGCCAATTCCTTCCAGAGGCAGGATCTTCAAGTTCAATGGCTTCATAGGATTTGACAGATTTAATTGAGAAAAGACCTGACCACTTAGATTTGATCTTCTCAGGGAAGAGTTTCAACCTGGAATTGAACAATAATACCTGCTGGCCAGGTTGGAAGTTCCTATTCAGAATCTTCTTGTCATGATATATCTTGGCTTTGTGCTTGTAGGACTTAAAAGACTCATAAGCTTTCAATCTCCTTTCTTCCCATTCATGCAATTGAAGCTTTCTTTTCTCCCCTGCTGCCTTCAAATCATAATTTAAGGCCTTCAAAGCCCAAAATGCTTTATGTTCCAATCCCACTGGAAGATGACAAGCTTTACCAATGACCTTTTCCAATTCTTCATTAGAGATAGGCAAAACCTTCTCTAGTGGCAATGAGCTCTTGAAATCATTTTGAGTTTCCAAGTACACATCATCTAATACATCAATTCTAAAGCAATCTTTGTTGCCTTTTGGAAACTTCGTTGTTTCAAATACATTGAAACTCACTTCCTCATCTTGGACTCTCACCTTCAGCTTTCCATCATCCATGTCTATGATAACTCTAGCTGTCTTCATGAAGGGTCTGCCCAGAATTAGTGGGACTTCCGAATCTTCTTCCATGTCCATGATCACAAAATCAACTGGAAACATGAACTTGTCAACCTTTACTATCATATCTTCCACTATGCCATATGGAAGCTTAATAGATCTGTCTGCCAATTGTAAGGTCATTCTTGTAGGTCTCACTTCTACTTCTCCTATCTTCTTCAGCATGGATAAAGGCATCAAATTAATACTGGCTCCAAGGTCTAAAAGTGCCTTACCCACTGATAGATTACCAATTGATACAGGGAGAGTGAAACTGCCTGGGTCTCTAGATTTTTGAGGTAGAGACTTTTGTATAATAGCACTACAACCTGCCTCAAGCTCCACAGTCTCTTCTTCAAGAATTCTTTTCTTCTTAGTTAACAATCCCTTCATGAACCTGGCATATGTAGGCATTTGTTCCATGGCTTCAGTGAAAGGAATATTAATTTGTAGCTTCTTGATGATGTCCAGAAACCTTGCAAATTGTCTTTCCTTCTCTTTCTTAGATGGGGCATGAGGGTAAGGTAAGTCTTTAATAGGAACAGTAGAACTAACTTCCTTGCCCTTCTTTTTATTCTTCTCCTTCTCAATCTCATTTTTCTCTCTTATTTTCTCATTATTTACACTCTCACTCTTATTTTTTTCTTCCTCATTCTTCTCAATCTCTTCCTCAACCCCCGTCAATTCAACATTTTCTTTCTTTTCATTTTTCTCACTTACCCCAACATCACTACCTACCACCTTTCCACTTCTTGTTGTTATGGCTTGGCAATACTCCTTGGGGTTGGTCTTGGTGTTGGCTGAAAATAGGCCTTTAGACATGTCAGCTAATTGCTTAGCTAGCTGACCCACCTGCACCTCCAAATTCTTGATAGATGCCTCTGTGTTCTTCTGATTGTTCATAGACACCTGCATGAACTGGTTCAGAGTATCCTCCAACTTGCTGGTTCTTTCATGCATAGAAGGATAAGCAGGCTGATGTTGCTGTTGTTGTTGTGGTGGTGGCCTATTGGATGGTCCAGCTTCATTCCTCCATCCATAACCTTGGTTGTTGTTGTTGTTTCTCCAACCTTGATTCCCCTGCATATAATTGTTAGTGTTATAATTACGGGAATTAAAATTACCTCCTTGTTGTTGGTTCCCCACATAGTTGACCTCTTCTTCATTTGGAATTTCTGAACAGTGACCATTGGGATGATCTCCTCCACAAAAATCACATTTTAAGGAAGGATTTTGTTGGGTTGAAGAAGAAGCAATAGCATGAAGCTGTTGCGGAATCTTGGCCATTTGCTTAGTCAATGCTTCGATCTGTTGAGACAGCAGTTTGTTCTGAGCAAGAATTGCATCATTAGTGTTAAGATCGAGAACTCCTCTTTTATGAGATTGATGTCTCCCATGCTCTGCTTGGTGATCAGAAGATGCCAGAGATTCTATGATTTGAGTGGCTTCCTCTGGACTCACAGTCATCATAGTGCCACCAGCTGCTGCATCCAATAACATCTTCACCTCAGGTTTGATTCCATTGACAAAGAAATTAAGTTGAGCTATATCTTCAAACCCATGGTTAGGACATTTTCTGAGCAATGACTTAAATCTCTCCCAGGCTTCACAGAATGGTTCATCTGCACCTTGCCTGAAAGTAGTGATTTCTGACTTGGCCTTAATATACTTGGATGAAGGATAGAATCGGTTCACAAACTTATTTTCCACATCACCCCAGCTTGTCAAACTTTGATTTGGGTGAGATTGTAACCAAACTTTAGCTTTTCCTGTCAAAGAAAATGGAAACAACCTCAAATATACAGCTTCCTCATCAGCCTTAGGAATTCCCATAGTTCAACATAACTCATAGAAATTTGATAGGTGTGAGTATGGGTCTTCATGATCAAGGCCAGCAAATTGTTGTGAGCTAACCAAGGTAAGGAAGGCAGGTTTCATCTCCATGGCTCTAGAAGTGTTTGGAGCTGCAATGCTAGAGAAATGTCTAGGACCCTGTTGTTGTGCATAATCACCTAGGGTCCTTCTGGGAGGCCTAGTTGGTCTATTTCCACCATTATTATTTCTTGTTCCGTCTTCAGCCATTGGTTGATTTGATGAAGTAGAAGAACTTGGAAAATCCTGCTGTTGTTCTAGGATTCTCTCTAACTGTCTCAGCCTTCTTGTTCTGCTATTATTCCTCCTTGCTGTTCTTTCAATTTCAGGGTCAAAATGCAATTCTTCAGCTGGAGTTTTTCCTCTCATACAATTTTTAAGAAATCTGCACAGGAAGGTGAATCCACAAAACACAACAAGACAAATATCTCTATATTGTAGCTATTCACAAAATGGATTATCTACACAATTGCAAAATCACAAGATTAAAAATTACTAATTAGCACCAAATCCCCGGCAACGGCGCCAGAAACTTGATGAGGATTTTCGCAAACCTATCACTTGGCAAGTGAACCAAGTTTCGAAGTAGTATTTAAAGATCGTCCTCAGGGATTTGAGTGATTAGTAATTCTTACTCTAATGATTTATAAGAAAATGATGTTCAAATTTCAGATGAGTGAAAATAGATTAAAACAACACAATAAAACAAATGTAATAAGGACAATGATTAAGAAACAAGGATTGGTTCGGAAGCACTTGCTAACTCATAGATCTTCTTAAAATAAATGCTATTCTAATTCCATTATTTCCACGTTCATTAAGTAATCCAACAAGATTCCTCAAGGTTGAATCCTAAAGTCATTAAGCTCAAAACATGATTCCTCTATGTTTTGAGTTCAACACTTCGCATTAAGAACAAGAACTTGAACAATGTGACTAACCAAATCAAGTCTATCCCTAGAACAAGAATTGATTAGGTGCAAGATTCAGTTCGGGTTTTCAAAAACGTTTTCCAACTGGATTCAAAAACCAAAAATTCATACAACGGGTGATCAAGCCGATATAAGCATTAAGTAAAGAATCATACACAAATAATGAGATTAAAATGCATATATTTAAGAAGGAGAAGAGTTAGTAGTTACATCCAACCAATCCTCAATGAAATTAGCCACTCATGGCCATTACAATTTCTCCAGCAATTTCCATAAGAGATTACAAAGTTGGAAGTGAAAAAACCAGAGGTTTTGGGAGCTCCTGTACGTGACTCCTAGCTGCAGCCCCCAATCAGTTAGTTTTTAGCTGTAGTCTCCAATCAATGTATATACAGCTGTTTTTGCATTATTGGTTCAATTAGTGGTTTTTCCACTAATGATTTTCCCCTTTTTCCTTGTTTGTTTCTCCTTAATTTAAGGCTCCTTGTCTCTCTTTTTAATTGAGTGCTCATGTGCTTCTTGTTTCTTTCTTTAATTTTGTACCCCACTGTTTCTCTCTTTTCCTTTGTTTATATCAGCTTTAAAATAGGGGCAGAAAAGTGATTTTTATCTCCACAGCTACAGCTGTAGATTCACAGCTATAGCTCCAACTTTCTGGACCCTTTTCAGACTTCCACAGCTCGAGCTCCAAATTTCCAGATTTCCACAGCTCGAGCCCCAGATTCACAGCTCGAGCTCCAGATTCACAGCTCGAGCTCCAGATCTACAGCTATAGCTTCAAGTCTCTGGAACTTCACAATTTCTCCCCAAATTTTCACAGCTCGAGCTCCAGATCCACAGCTATAGCTGTGGATTTCTGCCTAGCCAAAAATTCTGCAAAAAATATGAGGAAATTCCTTAAAATTGCTACTACTCCTCTACTCTTATAATATAACTTAATTATTTAAATAAAAAGAGTGAAATAACATACATATTATCTCTAATTACCCAAAAAGAGTGCCAAAAGTTGAGTGCAAAACAAGCCTAAAAATGCACTCAACATTTACCTACCTCTCCTTAACTGTCGAGCATCACTAAAGCCCTCTCTCTACCGCCTCCTGAACCGTCATAATGGACTTATAAAAAGCCTCTTCTGTCATTTTTACCGATTTGGCTATTTGAGCCGTTTTACTCATTTCTTGGATTACCAGGGCATAAGACTGCCCGCTCCACCACCTGCATAAACTAATTTTCTCATGATAGGCCAATCCGAATTACCATTTCCCATGTTGATGGCCTCCTCTTGAGGTTGAGACTACTTTTGGTGTTCCCCTTTCTTCAAGCACACTTCTATATTGAGAAAGACTTTAAACTACTTTTACTTGAGCTCAAACCCCACATCATTTTCTTTGATTTAGCATCTTGGATACCCTGTTTGACCTAGATATTAGGCATCAAGTCCTTCAATATGATATTATACGCATGATATTAGGAGCTTATGTTGAATCTATGGAGAAGCAGTGTTAGGAAAATAACTTACTTAGAGAGGTGCTGAATTTTGATCCATGCACCAAATGCATTCCTAGATTCTTCCATCAAGCTTCATGAATGTGGGTTATGCACCTAATTCAACTCTACAAAACCTGTTTGTAAGATAATAATTATTCTTTACTTATATTCTCTTTAATTGTCTTTTTTCTAATTTGTATGGAACTTAGATTTTTTTCAATATATTCCTTTACATCCAATATTATTGGACTTGATATGTGAATAAACGATAAGTGACTATTTCTAATAATTTAGGATAAGTGAAATTTAAATTTTTCTCGATAATTAACTTCATTCATTAATTTAAAGTATTATTATAGTGGTGTTTGTTTCATGGGTGAAATCATCACTAGTGCCACATTATCTGATGTAGTGGGATTTAAAGGTTGTAGAGAAATTGAGAGACAATATTGTTAAGTGTGTAGTCTAAGTTCTAAAATTGAAGTAGTCCCACATTGTTTAGTTTAACTTACTTATTAAGTCCCACATCACTTAGTTTGTAATGCTTGCCTCTTCCTTATGCTATATATATAGAGGCACCTTGTAAGGTTTAAGATACACCAAAAACAAATACTCTTAGTATTGTTTATTTCTCTCTTCTATCCTTCTATTCTCTCTTTTAATGCCAGTTGCCTAACAACTGGTATCAGAGCTCTAGGTTCGGGAGAGTATTCTTAGTATGCTCTGTGGTTGCAGTTTTATCTGATCTTCCACAACAGAAAAGAATAATCTTCAGTTTAGAGAGTGAGAGGAGAGTATTCTTAGTATGCTCTGTGGTTGCAGTTTTATCTGATCTTCCACAACAGAAAAGAATAATCTTCAGTTTAGAGAGTGAGAGCTTTTCTCAGAATTCCTCAGTTTAAGAGGAGAGAGTCTCAGTTTAGAGAGCAAGAACTTTTCTCAGCAACAGAGCAATGGCATTAGAAGAAGGGAAGGTGAAGATAGAGAAGTTTGATGGTAAAGACTTCGGCTTCTGGAAGATGCAGATAGAGGATTATCTGTATCAAAAGAAGTTATATCAACCCTTAATAGGGGAGAAGCCAGACGATATGAAACAGGAAGAGTGGAACTTGCTAGATCGACAGGCTCTTGGCGTGATCAGGCTGACATTGGCCAAGAATGTCGCGTTCAACATCGTCAATGAAAAGACAACTGCAAGTCTGATGAAGACACTATCAGACATGTATGAGAAACCATCTGCAGCCAACAAAGTACACATAATGCGTCGGTTGTTCAACCTTAAGATGGGAGAAGGTAACCTTGTGATTAATCATATTAATGATTTTAACACTATTCTTGCTATGTTAGAGTCAGTACAAATCAAATTTGAAGATGAGGTGAAGGCATTGATACTATTGTCATCATTACCGGAAAGTTGGGCTGCAACTGTTACTGCAGTCAGCAGTTCTGCAAGGGATAACAAGTTGAAGCTCAACGACATTCGCGACCTGATCTTGAGCGAAGATGTTCGCAGGAGAGATTCCGAGGAACCTTCCAGTTCTACTTCCAGTTCAGCATTAAATACTGAAAGTAGAGGAAGAACCACTCAAAAAGGTTACAACAGCCGAGGAAGATCAAAGTCAAGAGCTAAAGGTCAACCAAAATTCCGAAATGACATTGTTTGTTGGAATTGTGACAAGAGAGGTCACTTTACCAATCAATGCAAAGCTCCGAAGAAAAACAAGAATCACAAGAAACGTGACGATGATGAATCAGCAAATGCAGCAACTGACGAGATAGACGATGCATTAATCTGCAGCCTAGATAGTCCTATTGAGTCATGGATTATGGACTCAGGTGCGTCATTCCACACCACTCCTTCTAATGAATTGTTGACTAACTATGTTTCTGGAAGGTTTGGAAAGGTTTACCTTGCAGATGGCAAACCTCTGAATATTGTTGGAAAAGGAGATATTGCCATCAGGACCTCAAGTGGGAGCCATTGGACACTGAAAAATGTCAGACATATCCCTGCCTTAAAAAGAAATTTAATATCTGTAGGGCAGCTGGATGATGAAGGGCACGAAACCACTTTTGGAGATGGAGCATGGAAAGTCAAGAAAGGCAATCTCATTGTCGCTCGTGGAAAGAAGCGATGGTCACTTTACATGGTTGCAGATGAGAACATGATAGCAGTTACTGAGGCTGCCAATAATTCATTCTTGTGGCACCAAAGACTTGGGCACATGAGTGAGAAAGGAATGAAGCTAATGGCGACAAAGGGTAAGTTATCAAAACTAAAGCACGTAGATGTCGGCACTTGTGAACACTGTATCTTGGGAAAACAGAGAAAAATTAGTTTCTCAAGGCAAGGAAAGACACTGAAAACAGAAAGGCTTGAATTGGTGCATACAGATGTTTGGGGGCCAGCTCCAGTGAAATCTCTTGGAGGCTCATGCTATTATGTCACCTTTATCGATGATGCTACGAGAAAGGTATGGGTTTATTTTCTCAAAAATAAATCTGACGTGTTTTCTGTGTTTAAAAGATGGAAAACAGAAGTTGAAAATCAGACAGGTTTAAAGTTGAAAAGTCTGAAATCTGACAATGGTGGAGAGTATAATAGCCACGAATTCAAGAACTTCTGTTTAGAACATGGGATCAGAATGATCAAGACAATACCAGGAACACCAGAACAAAACGGTGTTGCAGAAAGAATGAATAGAACATTGAACGAGAGGGCTAGGTGCATGCGGATCCAATCGGGCTTGCCTAAGGTGTTTTGGGCAGATGCAATCAACACAGCAGCATATCTCATAAATAGAGGACCATCAGTTCCTTTGGGTTATCAATTGCCTGAAGAGGTATGGTCTGGGAAGGAGGTAAATCTTTCACATTTAAGAGTATTTGGCTGCGTGTCATATGTTTTGATAGACTCTGATAGTAGAGACAAATTGGATCCCAAGGCCAAAAAGTGTTATTTTATTGGTTATGGTTCTGACATGTATGGCTACAGATTTTGGGATGACCAAAACAAGAAAATCATCAGAAGCAGGAATGTCACTTTTAATGAGAATCTATTTTATAAGGATAGATTTTCTGCAGAATCTATTGATACAGACAAGTTGCCAGAGCCTTCTGAGAAAGTAGAACTTGAAGAAATTTCAGAAAGCGACATAACCAACAGAAGCCAGAGTACAGATATAGAGGTTGAATCAGAACCAGCATCTCCTCCTTTGAGAAGATCCTGCAGAGTTTCAGTTGCACCAGAAAGGTATTCTCCTTCATTGCACTATTTATTGTTGACTGATGCTGGTGAGCCAGAATACTTCGATGAGGCTATACAGGGGAATGATTCTGTCAAGTGGGAGTTAGCAATGAAGGATGAGATGACATCTCTTCAAAAGAATGGTACTTGGTCGTTAACTGAATTGCCAGAAGGAAAGATGGCTCTACAAAACAAGTGGGTTTACAGGCTGAAGGAAGAATCTGATGGCAGAAAAAGATACAAGGCGAGACTTGTGGTCAAAGGATTTCAGCAGAAACCAGGAATTGACTTCACAGAAATTTTCTCTCCAGTTGTAAAAATGACTACCATCAGAGTCATACTGAGCATTGTTGCTGCAGAGAATCTTCATTTGGAGCAGTTAGATGTTAAAACTGCATTCTTGCATGGAGATTTAGATGAAGATATTTATATGACTCAGCCAGAAGGTTTTAAAGTTTCAGGCAAGGAAAATCTTGTATGCAAGCTTCATAAAAGCTTGTATGGCTTGAAACAAGCACCAAGGCAGTGGTACAAAAAAATTTAATGAGTTTATGCAAAACTCAGGATTTAGCAGATGTGACATGGATCATTGCTGTTATGTTAAGAAATATGTTAACAGTTATATTATCCTTGCTCTATATGTTGATGACATGCTAATTGCAGGGCCAAATATGACAGAAATTAACAGGCTAAAGCAGCAATTGACAGACCACTTCGAGATGAAGGATCTTGGTCCAGCTAAACAAATTCTTGGCATGAGGATTTCTAGAAACAGACTAGAAGGAGTCTTGAAGTTGTCTCAAGAGAAATACATAGAAAAGCTTCTTGACAGATTTAATGTTGGAGATGCCAAAATCAGGAACACCCCTTTGGGAACTCACATGAAGCTCTCAAAGAAGCAATCTCCAGAGACAGTTGAAGAAAAGGACCACATGTCAAGAGTACCATATGCATCAGCAGTTGGGAGCTTAATGTATGCCATGGTGTGCACCAGACCTGACATAGCACATGCTGTTGGAGTTGTCAGTCGATTCCTATCGAATCCCGGGAAGAAGCATTGGGAAGGTGTAAAGTGGATATTAAGATATCTGAAGGGTACTTCAGGAATAAATTTGCTCTTCAAAAGAGGTAATTTCACTTTACAAAGGTTCTCTGATGCAGATTTGGGAGGAGATTTGGACACTAGAAAAAGCACCACTGGTTACATTTTCACCTTGGGGAGAACTGCAGTGAGTTGGAAGTCTAAGCTTCAGAATAGAGTTGCTCTCTCAACTACCGAAGCTGAGTACATAGCTATCTCAGAAGCAGCCAAGGAGATGATCTGGCTAAAGAACTTTCTCAGTGAATTAGGGAAAGAACAAAAGAACGCTCCATTGTTCAGTGACAGTCAGAGTGCTATATGTCTTGCGAAGAATCCTGTCTTCCATTCTAGATGCAAGCACATTCAATTAAGATATCATTTCATTAGAGAATTGATAAATGATGAAGAATTATCTCTGCTGAAGATTTCAGGATCAGAAAATCCAGCAGATATGCTAACTAAGACTGTTACAACTGACAAACTGAGGCTCTGCATTACCTCAGCTGGTCTTCAGGGATAATTGAAGATAAAGAAAGCTGCACTAGGCGAAGGAGCATATGAACTCGATGCTTACAAGGAAGCTAACTAGAACTCAGACTCCAAGTGGGAGAATTGTTAAGTGTGTAGTCTAAGTTCTAAAATTGAAGTAGTCCCACATTGTTTAGTTTAACTTACTTATTAAGTCCCACATCACTTAGTTTGTAATGCTTGCCTCTTCCTTATGCTATATATATAGAGGCACCTTGTAAGGTTTAAGATACACCAAAAACAAATACTCTTAGTATTGTTTATTTCTCTCTTCTATCCTTCTATTCTCTCTTTTAATGCCAGTTGCCTAACAAATATGCTCACTTTTAGGGTTTGTCCTACCATAGCCACCTACCTTCACTTTGGAAGAAAAATGGGCTTAATGGCTTTTAGGATTCAAGCTTGGTTCAATCATAAGTGAATGGACGCTACATCAGAATTAGTTCAAGGAATTGTTGACAGGTCTTGAGTTAACAAGTTTTTTGTTTCTTGCAAGCACTTAAAAGTGCCTAACTCACATATTATATATTTTATAGAAATTTGAGAGCCAGAGTGTAGAGTATATTAGTCATCATAGAGTTCTTGAAATCTCTTTTTTTTTGTGATTTTATTAGTCATAAGCGACTAATTCACTTATTATTAGGATTTGAAGTTGTTGAATCTACTCATGTATTTCTTCCTATTCTTATTCAATTGAGTTTTTATTCAACTAATTGTTGTTCTGATTTTCATAATGTGTATTTCAACTTGTTGATCGCCCTTTACATGATCCCATAAAATTAATTGAAATTGAAAAAAAAATTGGCAAAAAGTTGTTACTAAGCTATGAGCTAATAAAATTTGCAACCACCCTAACTAGGTTGGCATCAAAGCAAATAATAACTCAGGATAGCAAAGACCAATCATATAAATCAGGTAGAGAGAAAGCATAAAGAAAACATGGGGGGACAAAGCCAAATCCACTATAAAAGAAAAAAAAGCAGCACTATCTAAACCTATAATAGGGAAGAGCAAGTCTATCCTTAACAAAGAGAGAAGATACAAGTGATGGTGTATAATCCCACCAACAAAAGCCATGTATAGAATTATCATGAGAGGCAAGTTTATCTGCATAAATATTACCTTCACAAAAAGTATGTCCCATAATGAGAGTCATTGTACTACAAGACCAATTGTTATTATCTACGGATATTACCTATACAGAATTTTTTTTGCAGATAATTTTTAATTATCTACGGAATATTACCTATGAAATTATTTATCTACGAAAAATTATCTATGAAATTTTTTTCGTAGATAATGTTTAGTTATCTACGGAATATTACCTACGGAATTAGTTATTTGCGGAATATTACTTACAGAATTTTTTCGTAAATAATTTTTAGTTATGTACAAAATATTACCTATGGATTTTTTTTAGATAATTTTTTAGTTATCTAAGTGATGTAAAGAATATTTGGTAAAAAATAAATATTATTAAAAATTGTCATTTTAAATTTTTTATTTTTATAAATTAATGATGATAAAAAATAACATACTAATATCTGATTTTAAATTTGATATGAAAATATTATGATATAATTAGATAAGATTTTAAATTAAAATTTTATTAATGGTTGATACTTAGAAAATAAAACAAGAATAAATAAATTTTTTTAATTTTATATCCTAGATTTAAGATGAATAAATATATTAATTAAGTTAATTAATAATTTATTTAAAATGGTAAAATTTATTTTATAAAAATAATATTTTAAAAGAGAAGGGTTATAATAACGTCAGTGTAACTTTTACTAAGTATTACACCGCTCAATAACTTTATATTAAATATGAATTGTATAAATTCAACCATTAGATTGAAAGTTCATATTAAAATTCACATTTAATATAAAGTTATTGAGCGGTGTAACACTTAGTAAAAGTTACACCGGTGTTATTATAGCCCTTATCATTTTAAAATATATAAATTATTATTTAAATTTTTAAATTTATAATAAATAACTTAAATTGTATCATAATATTAATTTTAAATAGAAATAAGTAGATTTCTAATTATACAAGTAAGTATGTATATATATATATATAAAGATTAATTAAATATATAATATAATTATTATATATAATGTTATATTTTTATAGCGGTCTAGACATACCAAAATGAGAGGATCCAAAAATAGTATAAGTATGAGATTGTATAGTTGAGGATGACTTAAATGAATTAATTTGTATTCGGCTCTTCTCCGAAGTTCGTTTATGTCTGACGGGGTTTTTTTACAAAGACTATTGACGAATGGTCCTGGTTTCAAAGCTGTGGTTAGATGATGGAGTACTACTGCTGGATTGAGATCTCGGATTTCCAAGGCTGTTTTATTGAAACGATCCATGAATGCCCGAAGAGTCTCCTTCTTGTCTTGCCGAAGACTGACCAGTGACAGGGATGTCAAGCTGTGGGGCCGGCTCGTTGCGAACTGAATGGTAAACTGTGACGACAAGGTGTTGAATGAGTCGATTGAGTTAGGAGGTAGCCGAGTGAACCAACTCAAAGCCCTGCCTTTGAGAGACATTGGAAAGATCCAACACAAAGTCGCATCATCTGTGGTGCTCAAGGTCACCTGCGTAAGAAAAACATCAAGATGTTCGTCAGGATCCGAAGTACCATCATATTTATCAATCGGCAGCAATTTCCAGTTATCCATTAAAGGCAACTGCATGATAGAGGGTGTAAAAGGATGCCACTGTGATCCCACTGTTGCTACATCGGTGGGACGTCCAACTGTAGGCAGGGCCGATTGAAATTTTTGTGGTGCCGCAGCCGAGGCATGTATAGCCGAGGTATGGATATCGTGGGATTGGAAAGATCCGTGTGTTTCAGTGTTAGTAGGCTGGGTAGGTTTCCATGAGGAGTCTTGACTCCTTAACGCCTCATTTTCGGCTCTCAAGGCCGAAAGTTCCTTTGCATCCTTCTCTCGCTGCTGCTTCATTGCAGCCATCTCCTGCTTGAGCAAGCGCACGGTCTCGATGAGATCGGTTTCGTCCTCAACTTGAACGTGCTCTTCCTTGGTTTGGTGATTTTCAGTGTTCATTCTCCTTGTCTTCGTCATAGTCTTGTCAAGTCTTCAAGTCTTTCTCGGTTCGGCCCCACGGTGGGCGCCAAAATGTACCTGTCAAAAGGATACACCAATAATCTTCTCGTATTCTGAGGGCCGAACGAGTACTCCGATCCAATGTAAGTAGAGGGGGTGGTACCTGCAAAAGGCACTCCAACGCCCAAGTCAGGACAAGCACAGATATCTAGGATAATTAATGAACAGTGACGTTACCTTATGACATGAGCTATTTATACTGACATTTATGGGCCCTGACCTGGTTGGGCCCTGTGGCAAGATTACCGTATTAGGTAATACGCCTCTAATCGGTTTATTAGTATGATTAACTCTTAATCCTAATTCTTTATTAGTGAGTCTGGATTTATGGGTCATCTGGTTGCTGATCGACCACCCGGTTCGGCCGTTCGGGTGCCGAATGGGTGTCGGCTACCAGGTGGCCGAGTAGCCTTACTAGTACATGTATAATTACTTAAAAATTGTATACATAGAAAAAGTAAGTTACAGAAAGGAAGGATGGAGTCGTTACCTTAAATATTTGTATCATCCACGAAAAAACCATATGATAACAATATTCCATTTCACTCAAATTGGGGCAATTAAAAATATATAACTCCCCAAAGTCGCATTGTTTGGTTGTTGGAAGCTCAGGCAAATATTTCAGTTGCTTGCAGTGCTGCAAATTTAAACACTGAAGATTGGAAAGCTCCTTGATGGTAGTAGGTAGTCTCACGAATTTGTTTCCTCCCAAATTTAAGCTTTTTAAAGACTGTAAGCTCCCAATTGCATCGGGAATTTGAAGTAGATTGCAGAAGCTTAGATCAAGCTGTTGCAAACATGGGAAACGAGACAAATATGGCAACAATAAATCAAGTGAATCTCCATGTCTGTGAGAGGAAAGGAAATACAAAGGCAACATTAGAATTTCATATACAGAGGATGTTGATAATTGGATAACACTTGTATTTTTATCAACATTCTCCAAATGTTCTGCCTCCCTTTGTTTCTTTAGCAGACGATTATCAAGTAATTTTGAGCAGCCTGAGAGATTTAACACCTTAAGAGATTTGACTCCGAAAATGATGCTCAAATTGTGGAAAAGATTTTTACAATTTCTCAAATTCAGATAAAAAAGTTCTCTCAGAATACCAATGGATGGGTGGATCCGCGTAATATTTATACATTCTTCAAGAATAAGATACCTAAGACGAGGAACTCCCGTTAAGTCTGGCATCTCAATAAGATTTTTGGAGTAGCTAAGATCTAGATATATCAAATTAGGCAGATGCTGTAAAAGAAACAAAAGAATGAAAGTTACAATCCATCATTTAATTTTTCATTTCTTTGACAAACAAAAAGAAAAAACGATAATCCCTTTCTTGTTTTGGATAGCAGGAGAAAAAATCAATGACATTTAAGTTTTCTTATGATTCTTTAATTATGTTATATATATATATATATAAATTATCTTTTTTATGTTTGTTTAAAGATAAATAAAATTGAAAACCAATAATATATTACCTTTGTGCCTTTCCATAATTGTTTGAGATTGCTATGAGACAAGATCAATTCTACTAGATTATCTGGATGAAAATTTGATGGCAAACAAATGGAAGGATATCTATGCCAATATAGATATCTTAATTCATTAGATAGATGGTTGAGACTTCCCAAAAAATTCACATTCTCAAGTATGAGCAACTTGAGATGCTTCATTTTTGATATAGCATTCACTACCATTGTTGTTTCCAAATGCTCTCCATAATATTGTTCAATAACCATGGCTTCAAGATTTTTGGCTTCCTAAAGCATAGCAAAAAAGAATGAAAATGTAGATTTTTTAATAATTTATAGCTTTTGAAAAAATGGCAACATAAGATTTTATATTGAAAAGTTATTTTACCTCATTTTTTATCATGATGTTTTGTAGATCCTTGAAGTACCATAGTCTATTCCACTTTATTGGTTCATTAGGTGATTTTTCTCGAACAATGCTTCTGCCTAACTCTTTCAACATGTCATGCATTTTAATCTTCCGACAATTACAACTTATGAGTGATTTCTCTAAAAGAACTTTCATACCAATGTCAGGAAAAAATCCGCGATAGTTTAGAAGCTTTTTTACTAATCCCTTACCTCGTTGATAGTGTGTATCACAAAAGAAACAAGTAATATTTAAAAATATTTCTTTTTCCATTTCCTTCAATCCATCAAAACTTATTCGTAACACCTCCATAATATCTTTGTTTGGATATTCTTTTAGTCTATCCAATGCACTTTTCCACTCATAAACATCTCGATCAAACAAAAATGAGCCTATCACTTTAATTGCTAAAGGAAGGCGATCAACATATTTTAGTACACCATAGGTCAACTCTTCATAATCATTCAAAATATCATCAGATTTGAAAGCTTTTCTACAAAATAATTGAAGAGCTTTATTTGCATTTAACAATTGTACATTGTAAACCTTCATTCACTCCATAATTTCTTAAGATATGACTATCTCTAGAGATTATGAGAATTCTACTCCCTACACCTAGATATTTAGGATGCAAAGCCAATTTTTCCAATTGTTCATCTTGATCAATATTATCTAGAACAATAAGCTCCTTTAAGTGGCATAACCTAGTTCTTACCAACAAGGTTCCTTGGTAAAGATTGTTTATCTCAACATTACCTTGATTTAGAGCTTGACAAAGAAGTTGTTTTTGTGCAACCATGGGTCCAAACTCTCCATAAAATTTGCTTACATCATCAATGAGACAACAAGCATCATATTTATGAGAGATTTTATCAAATAAAGCAGTAGCGAGTACTGTCTTTCCTATGCCACCCATCCCACTCATTCCTATTACTCGAACAACTTCATTTGCATCTGGATCTACAAGTTCCTCTAGTTGTTTTACGCGAGAGTGCATACCAACTAAATCATCTCCAAAATTCAAAATTTGATTATGACCCAATAAGTTGATTACCTCTTCAACAAATTTTTCTATTTCTTCATGTTGTAGCCTGAAAACCAAAGTGGAGCAAAAACATTGATGCATCACTAAGTTTGAGACTTTTTTTTTAAAAAAAAAAAAACTCTATATATAATACAAAAAAATATGGCCAAGCACTTATTCAGTACATCCCACCCAGAACCACTACTAGATTTTAATCTTTTAGCAACATTTTCTTGTTTACATTTGTTAAAATGTTACTATATATTAAATAAATATTATTTTGTAACACTTTTTTTAAAAATGTCATTATAGATAGAGACATTTTTTATTTCAATATTATTCTTTCTAATTGTTTTCAAAATCAAAGTCCCATATCGAATAAATTTTTTTTTACATAAGTTATTTTGCAACATTTTTTGGAAAAATGTTACTACAATTGCTTCTAAAATCAAAGTCCCACATCGAGTAAAAAAAAGTATATTTCTCTTATATCTAATTGTAACTCATAATTAAAGTCCCACATCGAATATATTAATGACTTATAAAGAGTATATATACTCATATAGTTATATTTAAGATAAATGAAATTTGATATTCTATATATAATTAATGGTGATTAACTAAAAATGTATTTCCCTAAAAACTTAAGGAACTCTTAGAAGTTTAGGAAACATAAAAATATAATAATTGATAGTAATATTTAAATTAAAATTAATTTTTATTTTATAAGATTAACAAAATATTGGTAACATCATTAAAATGTTACAAAAAATTATTAAAATGTGACAAAAATACTACTTTGGTAACATTTAAAAAATGTTACCTAATTATGCAAAAATGTTATTAAAAGTCTTTAGCAACATGGACTATATACAACATTTGATAATATGTTGTTAAAACAAATTAGTAACATTTATACATAATTAAGTAACATTTTTCAAATGTTACTAAATACTATTTGTGTTGTAGTGAACGGTTGGCAATTGCCTTCATAGCTTCCCTCCATTTTTTTACCATTTCCAAATCATCTCTAAAGCTTTCTTCGTATTCGGCAAAAGCTTTTTGAAACTCTCCACCATAGAAAATAGGAAGAACACTTTGACCTGTTTCTTTAACCCAATCAAAAATCATTGTCAACTCTTTCAAGCACCATGAGGATGATGCATAATTCTTTGAGAAAACAACAATGAAAAGACGTGATCGTTTGATTGCTTGCATGAGCTCAGGTTCCAAGAGTTGCCCTTTATTGATATTTTGGTTATCTCTGAAGGCAACAACACCTTTCCTTCGAAGAGCAGCAAAAAGATGATCAGTGAAATTATTACGAGTATCCTCACCTCTAAAGCTCACAAAAACATCAAAATTCATTGTGCGTGATGAAGAACCGCTATTGTTGGTTATGCAAGCCATTGCAGAATTTGAAGATTGAAAACTCACTTGCTGAAGATAAAGTGTAATGTAATGAATAGTACACTCAAGGTAGTTGTGGGAGGACTAATGAATAGTAGACTCACAAAAACATCAAAATTCATTGCGCGGAACCATATATTAATATAAATGTTGATTAATAAATTGTTGTTGTAACTCATTTTCTTCTCAGTTTCTCTTGTACCTGTCAACTGTAATAAATATTTTATTTTTGAAAAACTAATTAAAGAAAAAACAAAAAATAGCACGTATGTTGGAAAGAAATTGAAGAAGAACGCGTCAACGGCATCACCATGAGTATGATATATTGTCTTTCACCTTCATGGTAACTTCTAACCATGCCCATTCGACGACCATAGAATAGTGCAAGTCTTTGAAATCGATTTCAATAATTGTAACCCTGAAATTGAATGATATTTCTTAAATGTGGAAAATGCAAAATGGGAAACTTCCTGGAAACAACGCCTAAACATTAGGTAAAACTTTCCACAAATGACAATGAATATAAAATATGCTAACGTATCAAATGATTGATGTTATCGTCATATAAAATGTTTACTTATAAAATAATGATACTGTTTTGTTTGTTAAAAATTATTTTAATAATAATATAAGTTTATTTGAGTTATTTACATCATTTTTTTTGTGCTGGCACAAGATGGAAACATCATTAAAAAAAAAAACTAAGATCATTTTTCATATTCAAAGACAATACATCAATACATTTGTGAAGGTTTAATTAAAATCATCAAAACTAATATATTAGAATGGGTAATATAATGTTGAGGTTATTTTATAATATTTATTTAAGGGAATATTTATATTTATTGAGAAAAAGAGGGTTATGATTTTATTATTTTTATAATATTTGTTTCTACAAATTTCGTTGCGAAATTTTATCTGTAATACCCTCGTGGATAACATATTTTTGCAAATTTTAAAATTTACAAGAAATTTTCCTACGAAATTTCTTGCAAAAAAAATTCACAGTAAAGTTTTTTACAGAAAAAAATTCGCAGGAATGTTTCTTGCGAATTTTTTCGCAAGAAATTTTGCAAGAATATTTTTTAAGAAAAAAATTAAAGAAATTACTATAAATTCTATCGATAATTCTTCAACTTTCAAATGCTCACAATGAATTCATCTAAAGCATTTTGTAACAAGTCCCACATCGGGGAGGTCTCCTTACCAAAGAGGCCTTATAAGGCGGGAGGTTCTCCAACCTCTTGGGCCGGCTTTTGAGGGATGGTTCCCCTCCTTAGCCTTATGCTTGTTACAATAGTGCTTTCATTGAGAGCCAGCCAAATCGAGAAGGGCTACCCACGGAGGGTTCTGACCATTGGAGGGTTCTGACCGGCAAGAAGGTCGAGTGAAGTGCCGGTAAGTGAAGTACCCTTTCGAAGGGGGTGGTAATGTAACAAGTCCCACATCGGGGAGGTCTCCTTACCAAAGAGGCCTTATAAGGCGGGAGGTTCTCCAACCTCTTGGGCCGGCTTTTGAGGGGATGGTTCCCCTCCTTAGCCTTATACTCGTTACTCCAACATGTGATACCTAATCTTTTAAATTCTAAGATTGTATATTATAAGTCTGACACTCAACCATACAAATCAACTTGTAAGGTAAGTGTTACCCCAACTTATATACTCTTTAATTGTTTTATTTTCAATCAATGTAGGACTTGAAGTTTTTTTTAAAATATTAAATTTATAAATTTAATTTTTTTTTTATTTTTTCTACGGATTAAAATTGGCAGGAAAAGTTACCTGCAAATTTTTATACTAGTTAGTAAACATTATTTGAGAATTTATTTTTGCAAGAAAATCTGCAAAAAACAAAATAAAACTCTTATAATATTTTATGCAAATTTTTATGATGGAAATTTTTTTTATGATCATTAAAATTGTAGCAAAATTTGTAAAAATTTCTTGTAAATTATTTTTTGTAAAAACAATTGTAAGAAATATCTGTAAATTATTTGTAGAAAATTTCTGCGAATATTTTTTTGTAGGAAAATTCGCAGAAAAATGATATTTTTCTAGTAGTGTTAGATATTGTCTGTTTTAGATAGATTTTATTTTTTATTATCATCCAAAAAAACCTCTCAATTATTGAATTATACGAGTACTTTAAAAAATATTATTTTTCTTTTATTTTATCGATATAAAACTTTATTTATATATATCTCAACATGTCAAAGTTAAATGAAATCAAGGCATATAGTCAGACCTGGTAAAAATTGGAATTCATTATAGATTCACCATCCTTTTTGTCGACATCATGGATCTTTGATATTTGGCAAGTTCCTCATTGCTTCTAATACTCAAGTTTAAGTTAAGAGCGAAATAAGAGAAAAAGTACAGTAGATGAATAAAAAAATTTATGCTTATTATTTAAATGAGTAAAAAAATAAAGTACATATAAAAAATATTTTAATATTAATTAAAATGTTATTGTTTAATCTATTTTTTAAAACATAGAATTGTTTTTTTTAAAATATTTATATTATAAACATTAAAATCAAGAAAAAGAGAAAAATCCTTTCTATCGTATTGTATTACAAATTAAAGAAAAAAGTGTTTTTTTCTTTATATCCTAAACAAATATTTTCCTTAAACTTTATTTATATGCAAAGAATGGTTGTTATTCTTAATTTCCATGACTCTCTGAAAGCACATTATTGACACAGTTCTTTTAACTAGTCCACAGAAAAGAATACAATTGTAATTCAATTATTCTACTACATACACGTGATTCGAGTGTTCATATTATATATGAGTTGGATAAGACTTCAAATAAGGACACTACTATAGATTTTAATCTTTTAACAACAGTTTTTTGTTTACATTTGTTAAAATGTTACTATATATTATATAAATGTTATTTTGTAACATTTTTAAAAAAATGATATTATAGATAGAGTAATATTTTTTATTTCAATATTATTCTTTTCAATTGTTTTCAAAATCAAAGTTCCATATCGAGTAAAAAAAAATTACATAGATTATTTTCCAACATTTTTTTAAAAAATGTTACTATAATTGCTTCTAAAATTAAAGTTCCACATCGAGTCAAAAAAATTATATTTCTCTTATATCTAATTGTAACCCATAATTAAAGTTCCACATCGAATAGATTAATGACTCATAAAAAGTATATATACTCATATAGTTATATTTAAGATAAATGAAATTTGATATTCTATATATAATTAGTGGTGACTAACTAAAAATTTCTTTCCCTACAAATTTAAGGAATTCCTAAAAGTTTACGAGACATATTAATATAATAATTGATAGTAATATTTAAATTAAAATTAATTATTATTTTATAAGATTAACAAAATCTTGGCAACATCATTAAAATGTTACAAAAAATTATTAAAATGTTACAAAAATACTACTTTGATAACATTTAAAAAATGTTACCTAATTATGCAAAAATGTTACTAAAAATCTTTAGCAACATTGAGTATATACAAAATTTGATAATATGTTGCTAAAACAAATTAGCAACATTTATACATAATTAAGTAAAAATTTTCAAATGTTGCTAAATACCATTTGTGTTGTAGTGGGAGTTGAAGACCTTCACCGCACTTTCTTTTGAGACATCCATGGAAACACCACACTCGCAGTTGCACATATCTTCACTTAGCCAATAAATTAGCAGAAAGAGTAAACAAAATCTCCTTTTTCATACCCAAACGAACAAAGGTAAAGGTGGAAACATTACGACCTATACCCACTTTTAATAGGGGTATGCAAAAAATTCAAATTGATATAAACCGATTCATAGCCGATCCGATCTGCATTGAAAAATTTGATTCATTTTGAAAAAAAATCCGAACAGATTCACTTTATAAAACCAGTTCAAATATCCAATTCATTTTTACAAAATGAATCGGTTCGGTTCGGTTCGATTTTTTAAAAAAACCGATCCATATATGAGTAAAAATGGATGACCACACTGCACCAACCAATCTAATTTCAAAAAAATCGATCTATATTTTAAAAATACCAAACGATCCACTTTATAAAAAAATGAATTGGTTAACCGATCCACTTTTATAAAACGGTTCAATTCGATTCAGTTCGGATTTTTCAAAAAATTGATCCATGAATACCCTTAACTTTTAATAAAAAAAATTATATATATAAAGTTACACCCTTAATAATTCATCATTACAACAAAATATAATGATTATTTATCATCTATTTATATAAAACTATAAGATATTATTTTTTTAATAACATCGATATTGATAAATAATAATAAATCAAAAAATTTGGCAACTCATCAAAATCTCTAATAATATCATCTTATTTGAAAGTTTTTTTTGTAAAGTAATTGAAAAGCATGGTAGGTATTCAAGAGTCATTGATGTGAGGAATCACAATCACATCACAATCCACAAAATCTCTTGCAATTAATCCCATGCCAGGGCTGTCATATTTGACATAAGTGATACGTGTTAATCGTCTTACTCATACCACACCATGCCAGGGTCACGCCCTCCCTGTAGCATCACTTACCCAGGGGCCGTGCCATCCCTGGTCATTGATGTGAGGCACCACAATCACAATCATAATAACATCCATACAACATCTCATTTCATAGATCAATTTCATATTACATACACAATTCCATATACACAACAGATAAGTCTAACAAAATAAGGGTTTACACACCCCTCAAGCAATTCACATCTAGATTATCAATTTTTAACAAGTAATATAACAATAACATTCATAAATTAATATAATAATCAACGAAATTACCAATTTAATATAATTTTAACATAACGGTAAAACCCCCAATTGTTCCAAAACCTAGCTCACAGACACTTTTCTACAGTTTCGTTCTCTCTCTCAGATCATCATTCTTACAAATTAAATATATATTTCTAATCCTCAACACATACAGAATCTAATGGGATCATCAATTCCTCAAACAGAAATAATCTAATTTTTCCAAAATTTAACCTATAGACACTTTTCTATAATTTCGTTCTCTCTCCCAGAGCATCATTTTTACAAATTAATCATATATTCATGGTCCTAAATACATACAGAATCACATAATACCAATAACTCTCCAAAAAAAAAATATTTATAAAATTATTCATAATCCTCTTCTACCCAATTCCCTCATGTAACTTTGCATACAAATAATCTCCTTTTCTCCCGTACCTAGATAAACAGCAGTTGAACTAAAATATGGATCTCTTGGTCTCCTCCTCTAAGTGCCCCTTGGTCTTCAAAGAGAAGAAGAGGAAAAGAAGAGAGAACAGAAGATAATAGGAAGAGAGAATGAGAGATGTGTGAAAATGACAGGTGAGGGGCTCTATTTATAGGATTTCAGGCTCACCTACCGGAACGGCCCGTTCCAAAAGTGGAACGGCCGTTCTGGACCCCTCGAAACTACGCAAAATTCTCAACTGGAATGGCCCGTTCCACAACCAGAACGACTCGTTCTCAATCCCAGCAAAACGGCCCGTTCTCCCACCAGAACGGCCTGTTCTGCTTCTCCAATTTTGGACATTTTTCTCCTTCCGGAACGGCCCGTTTCACTTTGAAACGGTCCGTTCCGGGCAATCAATTGAGCCTCTGACCCAGCAATTTTGGGTTGTTACAGAAATTATCAAGGATAATAAGTGTTTTTAAGTAACAAAACCTGGTTCTTACCAATATATTTTTTTAAAAAAGATTATTTATTTCCATATTTCCTCTATTAAGAACTTTACAAAGAAATTGTTTTTATGCATCAATTGATCCAAAATCCTCATAATTTTTCTCACATCATCAATTAAACAGCAAGCATCATATTGAGGAGTAACTTTATTAAACAAAATACTAGCAAGTGTTTTTCAATTTTACCCATCTTACAAATTTCGTTTGTGCCTAAATCTAGAAACTCTTCCAATTATTTCACACGAGAGCATATATCAATTAAATCGCCCCCAAAACACAATTTAATTATGACCGAATATGTTGATTATCTCCTCAACAATTATTTCAATTTCTTCATGTTGTGGCCTGAAAGACCAAAGTTAAGAAAAAAAACACCAAAACATCACTAAGGATCATATGTGTGCACACTAAAATTAAAGCATAACTATCAAAAAGAAATTGTATATAATACTAAAATTATGGGTAAGTACGTGCTTACTTATTCTGTACATCCGACCCACAACGATTGGTAATTGCTTTTAGAGCTTCTGGTCGCCCATATTTATTTAATTCGGAAAATGTTGAAAAAACCTTAGGAAACAATTTGTTGGACTACCAAAACCATGACATTGTGCATAATTAAGGAATGATGGAAATTAAATCTCACAGCATGCACCCTTAATATGTCCTCTCTAAAGATACTTACGTCCAAGGATTTTCAATAATAACTATTTTTTCCCGCCAATTAATTAAAAGAAAACATTTTTTTGTGCTCTTTTTGTTTAGAGAAAAAAAAGGAAACAAAAAAATTTATGTTCTTAAAAAAGAGAAATGTGAAAAAAAAATTAGTATTTTATTTGTACAATTTATTGGTTAATATATGTTTATTATATACAACTATAATTGATAATAAATTAAATATATAAATAAATATTATATTTAGAATTTGAAGAAATAAAAATTTTAAATATATAAACTGAATTTTCGATTTATAATAAACAATTGATATTGAGACGTATACAATATTATTTTTAATTATTAATAGTTTATTTAAAATATTAAAATTTAATTTATAAATAAATATAATAAATAAAAATTAAATAAAAAATTATAAAAATTGTCTCATCAAATAAAAATACTTAAAATCATTCTTGTTAAAGAAAAATTTTTAAAAATAATTTTATAAAAAATAGTTGGCTGTGTTTGATATATAAGAGTAAATATTAGAAAAAGACTTTTTTTAGAAGAAAAAAAAATGTTTACATAAGTGATAAGACACTTCAATGAGATATTTTTAAAAGAAAAAAATATTTTTTCCAGACCTTTATTTTTTTATAAGATTAAAAGAAAATAATTTATTTATTTAAAATTAAAAGAAGAATTCACAATACACAAGGTATAAGATAAACTACAAAGAAGTTTTTACGTTGTGCATGACACTTGAGCATGAAAAACCATACAATCAATGTTGTAGTTCGTCCTGAGATATGATTTATGTTGCATGAATATGGCATGGAATTATCATATTTTTTAGTCTAACATTTTTTTTTTTTGGAGTAAATACGTCACTGATAAGCTTCAGACACTTTGTTGTGTCCATATAAATCAGATACATCTTTATTACGAATATTTACAAAATTGACATGTTTCCGTTATGGACACCTTAAATGAATCTGGATGTAATATCTGAGATTCAAGATTTTTTTAATAAAAATAATTCAATGAAAAAAAAAACAAAGAATAGAGAATTTGAGATTTTTTTAAAAAAAGAGTAAATCTCAATAAACACATACAAAAAAAAAAAGAGAATTTGAGGATTTTTTTAAAAAGTAAGAAACTCGTTAAAATTAGAAACAAAAAAGTGAGAATTTGAGATTTTTTTTTGAAAAATGAAAAAAAAATCTTGATAATAACAAAAATAAGGAAGAGAATCATTCTCATCTCTCCTTACTTAACCTTCGCATAATAGAAAAAGAAAAACTCTTAATAAAAATAAAAATAATGAAAAGAAGATTCAAAAAAAATTTGACAGAAAAGGAAATTTTTTTGTCATAGAATATGATCTCTCTTAATAATTTATTCTTAAAACTTAGTAAGTTATTGTTATCTTAATATATAATTCTTTTGTCATTTTATTTGTATTATATATTATATATATTGTGTCCATATGTCTTATATTTTTTGATTTTGTAATATCCTTGTGTCTGTATTTGAATTTATGCTACATTGTGTATGATATTCAAAATTTAATATTTTAATTTATTTATAAATTTTGAGGCAATTAATATTTTATTAAATATCTGATAAAAAAATAAAATATTCTAATTGATGTTTTTCATTGTGCTGGTATGACAAGTATAAAAAAGAAAAAGAAAATTGCAAAAAAAAAGTGTTTCTTTAATATGTAAATGAAGGCTTAAATATAATCTCTTAAATTTAGGATAATATTATTTTTCATGTCTTACATTTAAAATTAATTTTTAATCTTGTAATTAGAAATTTAATATGTTTCTAGGCTTTGGAGCAAATGCAAACAAATAAGATTTCTAACAAACACGTAAGTAAAAGAACAAAGCAGAATTAGAAATCAGGTAGATCCCATTATCCTACAATCTTATTCATTGTCCCAGTGGATCCCACCATATCCTAATCCCTATTTTGATAACTAAATCCTGATACTTAAGTACCATTGGAAATCTTGTGTGGCATCATTAAGTCCTTCCAGGATCTCAGTTTCACCACCTTGTTATGTGTGCGATTAAAAGTGTAATTAAAACAGAGGAAGTATGGGTTAGTGGATAGCTTCTTTCATCCAAACCAACTGTGGGGTTTATTTTGCTGTGACTTTTTAACTTGGCTTCATTTTTTGAATCCATGATGTTAGTGTTAGGCATAGTAACTGTCGAGGGAGGGAATGAGTTGAATTTACAAATTTATTTTAAATTTTTAGATTTTTGTTTTCCTTCCCTGTTAGAGCTGTTAGCATTGATTTTTTTTTTTTATTCGTTCCTGGAATATCCACCGCCGATAGCAGTGACTAATCTCCTCGCTATGTTGGAGGCACCTCAAAGGGTGGGATAGCTGGCCCCAAGATTTAACGCAGTTGTATACACAAGGCAGGATTCAAACCCCTGACCTTGCTTAAGCGTGAATCAGCCCCTACGCTGAACCACACGCTTGGAGTTGATAGACATTGATTTTAACTTAACATCACACACATACTAATTTATAGTTATTTATATCTGTTTTATTGACTCTTAGTCAATATTATTAAATATTAATTATTTTTAATATAGTTTGTTGTTGGTATATACAGTTTTATGATGGTTATATTTCTTATGCAGGAAACTTGAACAAGAGTCTGATTCGGGAGAATAATGTAACAACCAAAACTTAATATACAAGTAGTTCTTAAATATACAAGTAATAATATATATATATATATATATAGGAGAAAAAGAGTCTGATTCGGGAGAATAATGTAACAACCAAAACTTAATATACAAGTAGTTCTTAAATATACAAGTAATAATATATATATATATATAGGAGAAAAATCAGTTAAAAATCATAAAATGTCTCTCAGTTGAAAAAGATACTCTTGATTATGTGATTGTGAAGATATTTTACTCTATAGGACTACTGTTCAATTTAGTAAATAATCTTCGTGAGAAAATTTTAGAATCAAGAGTATCTTTTCCTTGCACATTGAAAGAAGCTTCCAAACGATATTTCACTTTTGAATTAACACCAATGTTTGTCTGCTGTCCTTCACTAGAGGTTGCAAGGGAACACTTTTTTTCTTTGAATTCTCTACTTCCAATATGATGTTTCATTTTGCAACCTAATTTTCAACTCAACATAAGTTTCAAGATTTATGTTTGAACAATATGTAATTAACACCATTTCCTAAGATTTTTAGCAAGTGAGCCTTTATTCAAGTGTAAGATCCATTGAATAGAATTTCATAAAAGTTGTACTTGATCTGAAAATTTACGCCTCTAGAAGCCTTTCTTAATTTTCTAACATATCTCCATAGAGGTTTGATTTCATCCTCTTCTTCTGTACTCATCTCTACAATTAAAAAAGAATAATGTTCTTACTCTTTAATTATATAAAAAAAAAAATAGAGACATAAAAATTATAGATCATCATAGCACTACACTAAAATTAGTTTTTTGTGGCAATTAGTTTATTATTTAGCGGCCATATAAATGACCATTATTTTTTTTACCAGCATTTAAATAATGGCTGGTATATCCAGTGTCGCTAATACTATTACCGGCATTTATATAAAATGTTGGTAAAGATCTACTAAATTGTCAGAAAAACTTATTTTTTTTTAGTGGAAATTCTAGTAACCATTTTAAAGGCTATTAAAAGTTATTTTTTTTTTCATTTGTCTCCTTTACTTTAAATAATTCATTCCTATAATTTCCTTTTCTAAATTCATAACTTATATACTTTTTTATCTCTACTCGAAGTGAGATTTGTAAGATGAGAGTTATCTTTTATTTATATATTTTTTAGTTCATTTTTTTAATTATCTTGTCTCTTAAGAGATGTGAGATTTATAAGGTGAAAGTTGTTCTCTAATTGTTTTATAGCACTATTGAACTTGGCAACAATGGGTGATTTGATACCAATTTAGAATAGTGAATTAGGAGTCAATCCTATAAAATGAACTTGTAAGGTGATAGTTATTACTCACTTATATACTGTTTAATTATCTTATCTCTAATCGATGTAGGACTTAAGTTTTTTCTAATAAATAATTGTCGCTAATAGTACTTTAGTGTAATATAAATACATTTTTAGTGGCTATTATATATTAGCCATTAATATTTTTATATATGGCGGCAATTAAATTATTGTCATTAAATAATTGTCATTAATAACAAATTTTGTTGTAGTGTAGATTGGTTTCATGCTCTATAATTATAAAAAAAAATTAAAAAAAAGACATAAAAATAATAGAGCATCATATATTGTTTTCATGCTATGCAATTAGAAACAAATAAAATAGAGACATAAAAACATATTGGTTTCATATTCAATAATTGACAAGAAAAAACAGTGACAAAAATAATAGAGCTTCAGAAATTGTTTCATGCTCTATAATTTGGAAAAGAACTAAATGGAAAAGGCGTAAAAAAATGAAAAAGAAAGAAGTGGAAAGAAAAAAGAAAGTAAAAAAAGGGGGATAAAAAAATTAAAAAAAAATATATAATCCTAATATTATATGTAAAAAGAAAGACAATAGTAGAGAAAATGAAAAAGAAGTTTCGGAGTTAGTGCTGCAGTGCTAACTCTCTGACTTGGCCTTTGTTCTCTTCAAAATGCTTCAGGCCTCTGAGCTGCTCCTGGAGCTACAGCTCCACATTTCTGGGTCCTTGCTCTGATGCCTTCTACACTAAATTTTCCTGCCCAAAATGTCAAAAATCATGGCATAGTATGTAGATTAAGAACCACAAAAGAAAAAATTCTGAAGAGAATTAAGGAAATTTCTTATTGTAGAAAAACAGAGAAAGAAGATTACAAAACCACAAAACAAAAATACAAGGCTGACTATTTATAGAAGAAAAAATAATTATAACAACTAACTAATTGTAATTAATCACAAACTAATTGAGAAAGATAAAAAACTAACTAACAGTAAATTGTTGTTCACATTATATTCTGTAACATGCCCCCTCAAGGTGGAATGTATATATCATACATTCCAAGCTTGGAAATAAGAACTTGGAAGGGACCAAAGACTAAGGGTTTTGTCATCAAGACATCAGCAACTTGTTCCTTTGAGGTGATAGGCATCAAATGAAGAAAGCTTGATTCAATTTTTTCTCTGACAGTATGACAATCTATTTCTATATGTTTGGTTCTTTCGTGAAAAACAGGATTTGCAGCTATGTATCTTGCCGATTGATTATCACAAAACAATATCACTGGTAATGTTGATGAAATACCAAAATCCTGTAAAAGATAGACTATCCATTGAGATTCACATGTTGCTAAAGCCATAGCTCTATACTCTGCTTCTGAGGATGATCTGGATACAACGGATTGTTTCTTACTCTTCCAGGATATCAAAGATTGTCCTAAAAAGAAGCAGAAACCAGAAGTGGACCTTCGAGAATCAGTACAAGTACTCCAATCTGAATCTGTGTAACCTGTAAGTTTCATGTCTGATGCGGCTGGAAAGAAGAGACCTTTCCCTGGTGCATTTTTAATGTATTTCAACACCCTAAGGGCAGCTTGATAGTGAGCAACAATAGGACAATCAAGTGACTGACTTAGCTTACCAACTGCATAGGATATGTCTGGCCTAGTATTGGTTAGATAAATCAATCTTCCAAGTAATCTATACTTTGTAACATCTTCAAACATAGGTCCAGAAGCTTTATGAAGATGATTAGTGTGATCAATTGGTGTAGAACAAGGTTTTGAAGCCAATAAACCAGTGTCTTGAAGCAAATCTAATGCATACTTTCTTTGATTGAGACAAATACCTTTAGCAGACCTTGCTACTTCTAAACCCAAGAAAAATTTGAGTTGTCCAAGATATTTAATGCCAAACTCTTTATGAAGAATTTGTTTGACATTGTTGATCTCATCTAAATCCTCACTAGCAAGAACTAAATCATCAACATATGTGAGAATAACTGTGAGGCCTTTAGATGATTTCTTTGTGAATAATGAATAATCAGCTTTGGATTTAGAATAGTCCAATGAAATTAGAACCTCTGTCAACCTAGCTTTCCACTGTCTACCAGCCTGTCGAAGTCCATAAATTGACTTAGTAAGTTTGCAAACTAGCTTCTCATCTTGTAATTCAAGACCTGGTGGGGGCTCTATATATACTTCCTCATTAAGATGACCATGTAAGAATGCAGTATTTATATCCAATTAATGTAAGTGCCAATTAGAAGCAGATGCTATTGAAAGTAATAGTCTGATGGTTGTCATCTTCACTACAGGACTAAATGTCTCCATGAAATCTATTCCTTCAGTTTGTGTGAAGCCCTTAGCTACCAATCTAGCCTTATGATTTTCAATGGATCCATCTGAATAATGTTTTACCTTGAAAACCCACTTACATTTATAAGTTTTTTTCCAGGAGGAAGAGAGGTTAAAATCCACGTCTGATTTTTATCTAGAGCCTGCAGTTCAGCATTAATAGCATCTCTCCAACAACTATGTTGAACAGCCTCCTCAAAAGTTTTTGGTTCAGATATAGAAGAAATAGAAAAAATGCATTGTTTATGTGAGGAAGACAAATTGTTATAGGAAAGGCATGAAGAAATGGGATACCTGACAGTTGGATGGTTTGATGAGCTGCCTGTTGTGGCCAATGTACAATGATAATCTTTCAAATAAGAGGGAGGTCTTCTCTCCCTCTGAGAATGTCTCCCAGCAGTATAATGATTATTATCAACTTGTTGCACTGGATTGTGTTAGGTACAGCTGCGTACAGCTGCCACCACCTTTCGGTGGTTTTCTAATTTTATATTAGAAGCGGGTCCCACATAATAATAAAATAATATTAAAAGTTTAGGAGAAATTACGAAAATGCCATTGGGACTTTCCTATAAATAGGGAAGCTGAAAACCATAATTTTCATCCCAAATCTTCTTCTCTTCTCTCTTCCTCTCTTATACACCTTGAGATCTGTTCTCGGTAGTAGTAGTCTCCTAATTCAAAGGAGTAAGTTATAGAGAGAGAAGTGTTGTAATTTCCTCCCTTTCAGTAAATAATATTTTTACTGTGGTTATTTTCTCCCTTGTCTCTTTTTTACTCATCTCTTATTTTAGCTGTGAGTAACTATTAAGCCTACTCTGGACCTAACAGTGGTATCAGAGCCACTAGGTTGTTTATTATTCCGCTGTGGTGTACATTGGTATAGTGTCGGAGAAAATTTCTTAGTATGCTCTGTGGCTGCAGTATTGTCTGATCAGTCACATCAGAAAAGAATTATTCTTGTTACTGGATTTTATCATTGTTCCAGTAGGCGGTACTATTCTAGTGGAAGTTACTTAAGTCGGTTTAATAGAAGAAATTATGGCAGCAAAGTTTGAGATAGAGAAGTTCAACGGGAACAATTTTTCCCTGTGGAAATTGAAGATAAGAGCAATTTTGAGAAAAGACAACTGTCTTAAAGCAATTGAAGGCAGGCCATCATATATTACTGATGAAAAGTGGAGAGAAATGGATGACAATGCTGTTGCCAATTTGCACTTAGCAATGGCTGATTCAGTTTTGTCGAGCATAGCAGAGAAGACAACTGTAAAGGAGATTTGGGACACGCTCGTAAAATTATACGAGGTCAAGTCACTTCACACCAGAATATTCTTAAAGAGGAAACTCTACACTCTTCGAATGAGTGAGTCCACAGCAGTGACGGACCACATCAACAATCTGAATACGCTATTTGCTCAGCTTTCAACAGCTGATTTCAACATAGTGGAAAATGAACGTGCGGAGCTTCTACTTCAGAGTTTACCAGATTCATATGATCAACTCATCATCAACATAACAAACAATAATGTTGTTGGTCGTCTATCCTTTGAGGATGTTGCCGGAGCTATTCTTGAAGAAGAGTCCAGGCGAAAGAATAAGGAAGACAGACTGGAAAGTTCAAAGCAAGCAGAAGCTTTGACGATGATGAGAGGAAGATCAATGGAACGTGGCTCCAGTGGGAGTCAAAATCATGGTAGATCAAAATCTCGAGGAAGGAAGAACCTCAAATGCTATAATTGTGGCATGAGAGGGCACATGAAGAAAGATTGTTGGCACAAGAAGAGTGGAGGAGGGAAGAATTCTGAAGCGTCAACCTCTCAAGGTTGTGTTGCTAGTACCCAAGAAGATGGAGAAATCTTGTACAGTGAAGCAATAAGTTCCAGAGGCGAAAAACAACTCCATGAATGTTGGATATTGGATTCAGGTGCAACCTGGCACATGACTCCAAATAGAGATTGGTTTTGCACTTATGAATCAATCTCAGGAGGATCCGTATTTATGGGAAATAATCATGCTTTGGAAATTGCTGGAGTTGGTACTATCAAATTAAAAATGTATGATGGTACTATTCGTACAATTCAAGGGGTACGACATGTGAAGGGCTTGAAAAAGAATCTATTGTCCATTGGGCAACTAGATGATCTCAAGTGCAAGATCCACGTTGAAGGTGGAATCTTGAAGGTAGTTAAAGGCAATTTGGTGGTGATGAAAGCTGAGAAGATCACATCAAATCTATACTTGCTTTTGGGAGAAACGTTGCAAGAAGCAGATGCATCAGTTGCAGCAATAAGTCAAGAAGAGGCAACGATGATGTGGCATCGTAGACTAGGACATATGTCAGAGCGAGGCCTGAAAATTCTTGCGGAACGTAATCTCTTGTCAGGGCTTAAAATGGTAACCTTACCATTTTGTGAGCACTGTGTGACAAGCAAGCAACATAGATTACAATTTGCCAAAGTAACTACAAGGAGCAAACACATACTTGACTTGATCCATTCTGATGTCTGGGAATCACCAGAAATTTCCATGGGAGGAGCAAAATATTTTGTATCATTTATTGATGATTATTCCCGGAGATTGTGGGTGTACCCAATCAAGAAGAAGTCAGATGTGTTCCCAGTATTCAAGGAATTTAAAGCACAAGTAGAACTTGATACTGGAAAAAGGATTAAGTGCTTAAGGACAGACAATGGAGGAGAATATATAGATGGTGATTTTCTGGCATTCTGCAAGCAAGAGGGTATCAAGAGGCAATTTACAGTTGCTCATACACCTCAGCAGAACGGGGTAGCAGAGCGGATGAATCGAACTCTTCTAGAAAGGACAAGAGCTATGTTGAGAACTGCAGGATTAGCCAAGTCTTTCTGGGCAGAAGCAGTCAAAACTGCTTGTTATTTGATCAATCGCTCACCATCAACAGCAATTGGTTTGAAGACACCAATGGAGATGTGGAATGGAAAACCATCAAATTATTCTTCATTACATGTGTTTGGATGTCCTGTGTACGTGATGTACAACTCCCAAGAAAGAACAAAGCTGGACCCAAAATCCAGGAAATGTATATTCTTGGGTTATGCTGACAATGTTAAGGGGTATCGCTTGTGGGATCCCACTGCCTGCAAGGTTGTTATTAGCAGGGATGTAGTCTTTGCAGAAACTGAACTGCAAAAGGAGCAGGAGAATGACAGCACTATCAAAGACACTAGTATAGTGGAGATAGGAGGAAAGTCTAAAAAGGATGACACCTCTGAAACAGAACAAGAGCATGAGGAACAAGAACCAGATGAAGCCAATGATGAAGAAGTTCAACAAATAAGACGTGAGAGAAGGAGACCATCTTGGCATTCAGACTATGTTATGGCAAGTCATGATGCGTACTGTCTCTTAACTGAAGAAGGAGAACCATCAACCTTTCAAGAGGCGTTGAGGAGTTCTGATGTTTCTCAGTGGATGGCAGCAATGCATGAAGAAATAGAGGCCTTACATAGAAATAAAACATGGGAACTTGTTGATCTTCCAAAAGATCGAAAAGCCATTGGTTGCAAATGGATCTATAAGATCAAACGTGATGGCAATGATCAAGTGGAGAGATATCGTGCAAGATTGGTGGTTAAGGGATATGCTCAGAAAGCGGGCATTGATTTTAACGAGATATTCTCGCCAGTTGTCCGATTAACCACAATCAGAGTTGTTCTGGCTATGTGTGCTGCATTTAATTTACATCTTGAGCAACTTGATGTAAAGACTGCTTTTCTTCATGGGGAACTCCAAGAAGAAATATATATGCTCCAACCAGAAGGCTTTAAAGAACAAGGAAAAGAAAACTTGGTTTGTAGGTTGACCAAATCTCTGTACGGTTTAAAGCAGGCGCCAAGGTGTTGGTATAAGAGATTTGATTCCTTCATTATTAGCCTTGGTTACAACAGACTGAGTTCAAACCATTGTACGTACTACAATAGGTTTGATGACAATGATTTCATCATCTTGCTGTTGTATGTGGATGACATGTTGGTGGTAGGCCCCAACAAAGATCAGATCCAAGAATTAAAGGCACAATTGGCTAGGGAGTTTGATATGAAGGACTTGGGACCAGCAAACAAGATTTTAGGGATGCAAATTCACCGAGACAGAAAAAACAGGAGGATTTGGCTTTCTCAGAAGAATTATTTATTGAAAGTCTTGCGGCGCTTCAACATGCAAGACTGTAAGCCAATTTCGACCCCACTTCCTGTCAATTACAAATTATCCTCAAGTATGAGTCCTAGAAACGAAGCAGAGAGGATGGAAATGTCTCGAGTGCCGTATGCATCAGCGGTGGGAAGCCTTATGTATGCCATGATTTGTACGAGACCAGACATTGCACAAGCAGTGGGAGCGGTCAGTAGGTTTATGGCAGATCCTGGTAGAGAGCATTGGAGTATTGTAAAGAGGATCCTTAAATATATCAAAGGAACCTCAGATGTTGCATTATGTTTTGAAGAATCGTAGTTTTTTGTCAGAGGCTATGTTGATTCAGATTTTGCAGGAGATCTGGATAAACGAAAATATACTACTGGTTATGTGTTTACACTTGCTGGAGGAGCAGTGAGCTGGTTGTCTAAGTTACAGACTGTTGTAGCTCTATCTACTATAGAAGCTGAATACATGGCAGCTACGCAAGCATGCAAGGAAGCAATTTGGATTCAAAGGTTATTGGAAGAACTCGGGCACAAGCAGGAGAAAATTACTGTGTATTGTGACAGTCAGAGTGCCTTGCACATTGCAAGGAATCCAGCCTTTCATTCCAGGACAAAGCACATAGGAATTCAATATCACTTTGTTCGTGAAGTAGTAGAAGAAGGAAAAGTGGATATGCAGAAGATCCATACAAAAGACAACATAGCAGACGTAATGACAAAGCCTGTCAACACTGACAAGTTTACATGGTGTCGATCCTTATTTGGCCTATTGGAAACATAAGCAACATGAAGTATCAATAAAGAAGAAATGGTGTGAAGATATGATTAACTTAATCATAATCTTCAAGTGGGAGAAATGTTAGGTACAGCTGCGTACAGCTGCCACCACCTTTCGGTGGTTTTCTAATTTTATATTAGAAGCGGGTCCCACATAATAATAAAATAATATTAAAAGTTTAGGAGAAATTACGAAAATGCCATTGGGACTTTCCTATAAATAGGGAAGCTGAAAACCATAATTTTCATCCCAAATCTTCTTCTCTTCTCTCTTCCTCTCTTATACACCTTGAGATCTGTTCTCGGTAGTAGTAGTCTCCTAATTCAAAGGAGTAAGTTATAGAGAGAGAAGTGTTGTAATTTCCTCCCTTTCAGTAAATAATATTTTTACTGTGGTTATTTTCTCCCTTGTCTCTTTTTTACTCATCTCTTATTTTAGCTGTGAGTAACTATTAAGCCTACTCTGGACCTAACAGATTGTTATTATTTAAACCATCAATGTGTGTAAGGGCAGGTTCATTAGTATGAAACACATTTTCATTATCTAAATGAAAAAGATGATTTGCAAAGAAACTTTGTTGTATTGAAGGAACCTGAGTTTGATGTTCATTGTCTTTAGACTGTTGATTATGCTTCTCTAACATAGGAAAATTCTGTTCATAAAACAAAACATCCCTAGAGATGAAAATCTATCTTGTTTAAAGATCATAAAGAACACAACCCTTTGTGCCATTTTTATATCCTAGAAATATACATTTTCTAGCTCTTTCATCAAGTTTGGTTCTGTTAGAATGGATAGTAGAAGCAAAACACAAACAACCAAAGGTTTTCAAGTAAGAAATATCAGGAAGTTTATCATGTAGAATTTGATAATGTGATTTTCCTTTTATAAATTTGGTAGGTAACCTATTTATGAGAAAAACAACATGATTAACAGCATGATTCCAAAAAGATTTAGGTATGCCAGACTGAAATATAAGAGCTCTAGCAATACCTAAAATATGTTGGTGCTTTCTTTCCACAATGCCATTTTGTTGAGGTGTCTTAACGCATGAGGTTTGGTGCAAAATGCCTTTATCTTTAAACCATTCATGCATGTTAAATTCCCTGCCGTTATCAGTTCTGATTATTTTAATTTTTTTATTGAATTGAGTTTGAGTTTGAGCAACAAAAGCTTGAATCAAAGAGGCTGTTTCACTTTTTTGTTTCATAAAGTAAATCCAAGTATGTCTAGCATTATTTTCTACTATGGTTAAAAAATACTTATGACCAAAAATTGAAGGAATGGATAAAGGACCCCAAATATCTATATGTATCAAATCAATGACATCGTCACAAGTATTACTACTGTAAGCAAAAGGAAGCCTTTTTTGTTTAGCTAAATGACACACTTCACAAGGAACTTTGTCTTTATTAAATTTCACAAAAGGGTACATAGTTTGTATATTTCTGAGTTTCTCATGAGAGGGATGACCTAGTCTCAAATGCCATACATCATTATTGTGACTGTAAAAATTGTTTACACTTTTCTCAAAAATCTCTGGTTGCATTGACGGATTCATTGTATATAGACCATTTTGCAAGTTAGCTGCACAATCATCCTCAAAGAATTGTTTTCCTGAATTTGACAAATAAAATTAGAGAAAATGAATTTGCATGATAATGCTTTAGTTATCTTGGATACTGAAACCAAATTGAGTTTGAAATTGGGAAAGAAAAGGACATCTGTGAGGTAAAAGTCTTTGGAAAAGAAAACAGTTCTAGATATAGATGTAGTAACTTCACTTCCATCAGGTAGTTTTATATGAATGGTTTTAATTTTTCTGTATGTTTGAAATTGAGTAATTGAATTACACACATGATCGGTAGCTCCTGTATCAATGATCCAAGAGTTGGAATTCAAAGAATTGAAAATATTACAAACAATACCTGATGGTTTTGAACCAAGATCTTGTGCAGTGGAGGTAAATTGATTAATGGTGTGATTGTTCTGAATTCCAGGTTGTTGAAGAAGTGCCAATAAGGCCTTATGCTGGTCAGGAATAAATTCCAAACTTGAACCTTCTCCAATCTCCCCTTGAAAAAAAAAAAAAAAAAACTAACTAACAGTAAATTGTTGTTCACATTATATTCTGTAACACAAAATTTACCCAATCAACATCAAATTTGTCAAACACATAATCATGATGCTCTTTTAAGTTTTTTGCAAAATATGAAGAAAATTTCTCAAAACTTTACTCGATCAAAACATGTTAAGTGTGAATTAAGAGTTGAAAAACTTGCATTTTTACACACTTAGTAGGACACAACAATTTCAAGCCATGTCCATGCAACATAGGCCATGTATTAAAGTAAAACAAATAGTTGACCATTGTTTAAGGAATAGAGAAAAGGAAATAATGAACTGTTAATTCTAGCTTCTTTTGTGCTATTTGAGTCTTAATAACACTAGGCCATGTATTAGTTATTGTCTTTCTTGTTACTAAAATTTGAGAGATTAAGAACTTAAAATATATATACGTAGAGCCATTGGTCTAACAATGGAGACACGTGTTGCTTGTTATTGTTCTAAATTATTTGTTAGGCAATCCTATACGACAATACTTAAGCTAGCATACTTGACAACAAGTGTGGGAAGCATTGTGGTAAAGTTAGGTTCTGCATGAGATATAAAAGGAGAGGGACGGAATGAGAGAGGTAGGCAAATCATTTCAGTAGTTTTGGAAAGGTAGAGAAGTTTTCCTTCTATTCATTTTATTTCATTCTCAGTTTTTATACTTTCTAAAAATTTCCTTGTAATCATAGAGCCCTGTTGTCCCAGTAATGTTTTATGCTGTTCAAGTTTTCACGTGTTTCTTATTTATGACTTTATTGAAGGATGATGGAGCAGAATTTCTGAAGGTGTGAGAGTCCTAGAGTCTGTGTAGAGTGTGGCCTTATAGAGAATCAGTGTCAGTAGAAAAATCAGGTTTATTAGGATTTTATGAGTTAAATTTATTTCATCTGGCAAGGAGGCCGTATATATATAATAATACCCCCATGAGCAAGGGAAATGATTTAGCCCAAGCGTCAAAGTAATTGAGTACCTGACTTAGTGAGTAATAGGATTAAATAAAGGCTTATATGTGCTTGATTACAGGATTTTTCTGATAATTAAGTACCATTACAATTGTTGTGTGGCATTATTAAGTCTTTCCAGGATCTCAGTTTCACCTGTGATTAAAAGAGTAATTAAAAGAGAGAAAGTGTGGGTTGGTAGATAACTTCTTTCATCTAAACCAACTGTGAGGTTTATTTTGCTGTGACTTTTTAACTTGGCTTCATTTGTTGAATCCATGATGTTAGTGTTAGGCATAGGGCGGGGTAAAGTAATTGTCGTGGGAGGGAATGAGTTGAATTTACAAATTTTTTAATTTTTGTTTTCCTTCCCTGTAAGAACTATCAGACATTGGTTTTAACTTAACATCGCACACATACTGATTTATAGTTATTTATATCTCTGTTTTATTGACTCTTAATCAATTATTAAATATTAATTATTTTTAGTGTAGTTTGTTGTTAGTATATACAGTTTTATGTTGGTTATATTTCTCATGCAGGAAACTTGAACAAGAGTCTGATTTTGGAGAATAATGCAAGGTTTTAAAATCATCCAGATTTATACATTAATAAACACTGTTAAAGTCTCCAGTTTCTCCGGCTATTTCCTCTATTCCTTAGCTTAAAAAGTTGTATTGGTTTTTTGTAACATGAAATTGAATAGCATAGCTTATAAAAAATTGAATAGCATAGTTTATTGTTCCAGGAATCCTCACTCCCCCAATCTGATTTAAACCCTAGTTTTACCTGTAAATTTGGGTGCAAGACAATTTATACACAATTACTTATATGAGAATCTTGAAATTGTACTCCATGAGCTATAGAAAGCTTCAACACTTACCCTTTGTTGCATTTACCTTATAGTATTTTTGTTTTGCTGTTAATTCAATCTTTTATCATTCAATGCATGTTTTATCATCTTCATTCCAATTTTTATAATTAACTATGGATTATACCGAATATTTTCTTAGGAAGAATAAAAACGCAGTTACAAAATACCAAATGAAATAGCTTTGGAATGGAACATTTATTTAAAATAATCTTTAACTATGAATTAGCTAAAAATTATTATAATAATAATTATTATAATCTCAGCCTTCTGCATATACTGATTTTTATTTTGGAACTCTATTAAGCTTTTAGATCATGCCAAAGCTTTGCTTCAGATTATGGCTGAGAAAAGTATTAAATTGTACTTAACATGTCCTCTATTGGATAACTTGTGACAATTATTCAACAATTAAAACAATATAGAGTTTTTTGGAGTTTCTGAAATTCAGATTGCAAATATTGTAAAACACAAAAGGAAAAGAAAATTACTATCGTTTAATTTGTAATTTTTCTTTAACAAAAAGAGAAAGAAAAAAAAACCCTATTCTAGTATTTGTACAATTAAGTTAATTTATCTTTTAATTTGTTCATCTAAAGACAAAGGAAATTGAAAAAAATTTGATATGGTACCTTTAATTGTTTGACAGTGCTAGCCTTGTGTGTACGCCAGAGTGATGCCTCAGAGTGGAGTCTACAATGAGTGAAAACACACATGTACTACTTCACTTTAAATCTTTTACTATTTTATTTTACAAACATCAACTTTTCTAATCTATACAAATTTCTTATTTCAACAATTTCATAATTACCAAATGCAATAATTCAACGTAATGTTTCCTTTTTTACATAATTCTAATCTCTTTAAAATACATTATATATTTTTCTTTACCTTATGTTCCAACAAAGTGGAATTCACTTCCAGTTTGATTCACATTAAAGGGACAAGAGAGAGTATTGGGTAAAAAAAAATCAATACTTATTAACAATCCATGTCAACAGTGACTAATGAAGCACCTTTTTTTGAAGCAGTACAACTTCTCATTTTTGAACCATTACCTTTGAATCCATCCCGAAGAGCAACTATAACTGACTACAATCCAATAGGTGAAATAAGTTCTGCCAAAAAGGGAACATGTTAATCAGTTAAAGAGCAAGCAACAATCATGGAATTGTTTTTGCTGTAATGTCCATTAATTCAGTTCCAAATGCACAGTCACTTACTGAACCAGCCTTCAATCATTCAGCTCATTTTTCTCCAAAGTGGAGATTCGTGGCACTGGTAGTTCAGGCCCTGGAAACAGGAAAGCCTTCCCATATAAGTTTTTAAGACACTCGGCATTGGTCCTTCAATTTCTCTACAACTTGAAGTCTTATTTATTTATTTCATAATAAAACTAATTTTGAAAAGTTCTATAGTTCAATTTATTCTATATGTCTTATTCATGTTCTTTATCAAGCTTTCTTAAGTTGTCATTGCCTACTGCCTAGTTACCTTGTTGCCAATTAGTGGAAACAGAGGATGTTTTCAAGTCTAAGTAGATGTTCCCATGTCATGATAAGTGTTAACTCCATGTTGATGGAGACGAAATTTTGGGTTTCTATGATATTCTTTTGGTTTGAGACAAAAATTAAGAGTAAGAGTTACACGCCCTCCATCCACCTAACATTTTGTTCAAGAAGCTGACTGCGGTAAACATGTACCATTTCAAGACACTTACTCATTTAATATAAATACAAATTTTGTAAATCAGTTAATAGCCATCTTAACTATGAACCATAATATCAAGTATCTTACATCATGCCTGATATTATCTGGTTTTTTGTTTTACACAACGTTTTACATTTTTTCCTAAACATTGTAAATAGAATATCTAATAATTCACTTTGGTAAATTGAAGAAACGAGATAGACATCCACATTTACTTCAAGTCAAAAAAATGGATCGTTGTTAAAAAACTTCTCCTCCAAGGTAGTTATATCAAAATTAATAATGCACGTTATTTTTCTTGAAATCTTGCCAATTGGCTATTGATGAAAGTTTTCATAACAATCCATGACCAAATATGCTTACTATCACTTTTAACAATGTTTTCAAGTAACATTTACTCTGGAAAGATAAATAAATAAACATCATCATATCACAATATAAGATACAAAAAGCAAAGTATTTATAAATGACTATAAACTTATAATAAAATTTGTGCTTTACTGCTTAAATCTTACCACTAATGGGAAAGAATTTCTTTGATGTAATTGTGGTTGAAAAGAAATCTCTACGCTTTCCGTGGATAAGCTCAATGAATGATGTGTGGCGAATCACTTGATAAAAGCTTGCGCTTCCTAGATGAGGAATTTTTGCTGAACATCTTGTTTAAGTTTAATTGTTGAAGATCCTTCTTAAATACCAAACGATATCCGCAATTTTTCACCTCCAAATGGTAACCTTTAGGGTGGTGAAATATGACTGTTGTGAATCCCACTTTATCAAGATCAGGCATTTCGTCTTCATCTGGACTTCGAAAAGCATTGATTGTTTCCTGAGAGTGAAACGTTATGAACAAGTGATCTATTTCACCTGTGACCAGATCATTGGTTAAAAGTATTGGAAGTACCCAATCTGATTTATGCAAAACTTGTATATTTTGAAAATTGTATCCAATACTTCCAAAATTATCATGTTGCCATCTATCATTCAAATTATTAGGATCATGATGCGCCACTAACAAAGAACAACAAGCGAGACCCATCCAATTTGGGTCTTCCATAATAACAGGAGACAGGTTCACGCTTATTGACCCACCCACATTTTGTTTACTGAACCACCTTGGAATTTGAGTTCCAGGAATAACAATCCGAAGACTATGCAAGGAACGGGAGGATTGCAAGAAAGCCTGATACAAAAAAAATAAAAATAAAAATAAAAAATGATTAATATGTATAACTACTTAAAAATTGGATACATAGAAAAAATAAGATAAAGAAAGAAAGGATGGAGTCGTTAAAAAACTAATTTTGAAAAGCTTCCTAGATGAGGAATTTCTACTGAACATCATGTTTAAGTTTAATTGTTGAAGATCTTCCTTAAATACCAAACGATATCCGCAATTTTTCACCACCAAATGCAAACCTTTAGGGTGGCCAAATATGGTAGTTTTGAATACCATTTTATCAATATAATTCATTTTGTCTTCATGTCGACATCGATCACAACTGATTATTTCCCGAGAGACAAAAATCATGAACAAGTGATCCATTTCACCCATGACCAGATCATTGTTTAAAAATATTGGAAGCATCCAATTTATATTTTCAAATTTGTAATCAATACTATGAAAATTATCATTCAAATTAGTAGGATCATCATGTGCCACTAACAAAGAACAACAGGCGACACCCATCCAATTTGGGTCTTCCATAACAGGAGACAACTCCATGCTTATTGACCTACCCACATTTTGTTTACTAAACCACCTTGGAATTTCAGTTCCAGGAATAACAATCCGGAGCCTTTGCAAGGAAAGGGAGGATTGCAAGAAAGCCTGATGCAAAAAATAAAATAATAATTAATCATTAATATGTATAACTACTTAAAAATTGTATACATAGAAAAAGTAAGATAAAGAAAAGAAGGAAAAGAAGGATGGAGTCGTTACCTTAAATATTTGTATCATCCAAGAAAAAACCATATGATAACAATGTCCCATTTCACTCAAATTGGGGCAATTAAAAATATATAACTGCCCAAAGTCGTATTGTTTGGTTGTTGGAAGCTCAGGCAAATATTTCAGCTGTTTGCAGTGCTGCAAATTTAAACATTGAAGATTGGAAAGCTCCTTGATGGTAGTAGGTAGTCTCACGAATTTGTTTCCCCCCAAATTTAAGCTTTCTAAAGACTGTAAGCTCCCAATAGCATCGGGAATTTGAAGTAGATTGCAGAAGCTTAGATCAAGATGTTGCAAACATGGGAAACGAGACAAATATGGCAACAATAAATCAAGTGAATCTCCATGTTTGTGAGAGGAAAGGAAATACAAAGGCAACATTAGAATTTCATATAGAGAGGATGTTGATAATTGGATAACACTTGTATTTTTATCAACGTTCTCCAAATGTTCTACCTCCCTTGGTTTCTTTAGAAGACGATTATTGAGTAATTTTGAGCAGCCTGAGAGAATTAGCATCTTAAGAGATTTGAGTCCGAAAAACATATTCAAATTGTGGAAAAGATTTTTACAATTTGTCAAATTTAGATAAAAAAGTTCTCTCAGAATACCAATGGATGGGTGGATCCGCGTAATATTTATACATCCTTCAAGAATAAGATCCCTAAGACGAGGAACTCCCGTTAAGTCTGGCACCTCAATAAGACTTTTGGAGTAGCTAAGATCTAGACATATCAAATTAGGCAAATGCTGTAAAAGAAACAAAAGAATGAAAGTTACTATCCATCATTTAATTTTTCATTTCTTTGACAAATAGAAAGAAAAAACGATAATCCCTTTCTTGTTTTGGATAGTAGGAGAAAAAATCAATGACATTTAAGTTTGCTTATGATTCTTTAATTATGTTATATATATATATATAGAGAGAGAGAGAGCATATCAAGTAAGAGGAAACTTATTATGAGAGATGAGAGGGTTAAAATATAACCCTTAGATTAATCAAGTGAGAGAAAATTTGGGGTTTAATCAAGTGAGAGGAAATTAATCTAAGGGTTATATTTTAACCCTCTCATCTCTTATAATAAATTCTCTCTCACTTGATATGCTCCTATATATAGAGCATATCAAGTGAGAGAAAATTTATTATGAGAGATAAGAATGTTAAAATATAACCCTTAAATTAATTAATTAAGTGAGAGAAAATTTGGAGTTTAATTAAGTGAGAGGAAATTAATCTAAGGATTATATTTTAACCCTCTCATCTCTCATAATAAATTCCCTCTCACTTGATATGTTCTATATATGAAAGCATATCAAGTGAGAGGGAATTTATTATGAGAGATGAGAGGGTTAAAATATAATCCTTAGATTAATTTCCTCTTATTAAACCCCAAATTTTCTCTCACTTGATTAATCTAAGGGTTAAAAAATTTCCTCTCACTTGATATAACCTCTATATATATATATATATAATATTTTTCTGTTTGTTTAAAGATAAATAAAATTGAAAACTAATAATATATTACCTTTGTGCCTTTCCATAATTGTTTGAGATTGCTATGACACAAGATCAACTCTACTAGATTATCCGGATGAAAATTTGATGGCAAACAAATGAAAGGATATCTATGCCAAGATAGATATCTTAATTCGTTAGAAAGATAGTTGAGACTTCCCAAAAAATTCACATTCTGAAGTATGAGCAACTTGAGATGCTTCATTTTTGATATAACATTCCCTGCCATTGTTTTGTCGTCCAAATGCTGTCCATAATAAATAACCATGGCTTCAAGATTTTCGGCTTCCTAAAGCATAGCAAAAAGAATGAAAATGTAGATTTCTTAATAATTTATAGATTTTGAAAAAATGGCAACATAAGATTTTATATTGAAAAATTATTTTACCTCATTTTTTATCATGATATTTTGGAGACCCTTGAAGTCCCATAGCCTACTCCACTTTATTGGTTCATTAGGTGATTTTTCTCGAACAATACTTCTGCCCAACTCTTTCAACAAGTCGTGCATTTTAACATCCCAATTATTACAAGTTATTAGTGATTTCTCAATGAGAACTTTCATGCCAATATTGGGAAAAAATCCACGATAGTTTAGAAGTTTTTTTACTCTTCCCTTACCTTGTTGATGGAATGTATCACAAAAGAAACAAGCAATATCTAAAAATATTTCCTTTTCCATTTCCTTCAATCCATCAAAACTTATTCGTAACACCTCCATAATATCTTTGTTTGGATATTTTTTAAGTCTAGCCAATGCACTTCTCCACTCATAAACATCTCGATCAAACAAAAATGAGCCTAACACTTTAACTGCTAAAGGAAGGCCATCGACATATTTTAGTACATCATAGGTCAACTCTTTATAATCATTCAAAATATTATCAGATTTGAAAGCTTTTCTACAAAATAATTGAAGAGCTTTATTTGCATTCAACAATTGAACATTGTAAACTTCATTCACTCCATAATTTCTTAAGATATGATTATCTCTAGAGATTATGAGGATTCTACTCCCTACACCTAGATATTTAGGATGCAAAGCCAATTTTTCCAATTGTTCATCTTGATCAACATTATCTAGAACAATAAGCACCTTTAAGTGGCATAACCTAGTTCTTACCAACAAGGTTCCTTGGTAAAGATTGTTTATCTCAACATTACCTTGATTTAGAGCTTGACAAAGAAGTTGTTTTTGTGCAACCATGGGTCCAAACTCCCCATAAATTTTTCTTACATCATCAATGAAACAACAAGCATCATATTGATGAGAGATTTTATCAAATAAAGCAGTAGCAAGTGTTGTCTTTCCTATTCCACCCATCCCACTTATTCCTATTACTCGAACAACTTCATTTGCATCTGGATCTACAAGTTCCTCTAATTGTTTTACACGAGAGTGCATATCAACTAAATCATCTCCAAAATTCAAAATTTGATTATGACCCAATAAGTTGATTACCTCTTCAACAATTTTTTCTATTTCCTCATGTTGAAGCCTGAAAACCAAAGTGGAGCATAAACATTGATGCATCACTAAGGTTGAGACTTTTAAAAATAAAATTGTATATATAATACAAAAAATATGGCCAAGCACTTACTTATTCAGTAGATCCCACCCAGAACGGTTGGCAATTGCCTTCATAGCTTCCCTCCATTTTTTTACCATTTCCAAATCATCTCGGAAGGTTATTTCGTATTGGGCAAAAGCTTTTTGGAACTCTCCACTTTGTTTTCGGACCTCAGAAGGAGTGACATCATAGAATATAGGAAGAACACTTTGACCTGTTTCTTTAACCCAATCAAAAATCATTGTCAACTCTTTCAAGCACCATGAGGATGATGCATAATTCTTTGAGAAGACAACAATGAAAAGACGTGATCGTTTGATTGCTTGCATGAGCTCAGGTTCCAAGAGTTGCCCTTTATTGATATTTTGGTTATCTCTGAAGGCAACAACACCTTTCCTTCGAAGAGCAGCAAAAAGATGATCAGTGAAATTATTACGAGTATCCTCACCTCTAAAGCTCACAAAAACATCAAAATTCATTGTGCGTGATGAAGAACCGCTATTGCTGGTTATGCAAGCCATTGCAGAATTTGAAATTTGAAAACTCACTTGCTGAAGATAAAAGTGTAATGTAATGAATAGTAGACTCAAGGTAGTTGTGGGAGGACTAATATTTTTATAATAAATGACAAAATGCGTAGAAAGTTTATGTAAATTACTGGAAGACGTGTTTTAAGGAGAACAAGAGTCATTGCGCGGAACCATATGTTAATATAAATATTGATTAATAAATTGTTGTTGTAACTTCTCAATGAAGTTGACTCGAAATTCTTGCTGAGCCAAGAAACTATATCTTTTGAGATACTGTAACGCATTTTCTTCTCAGTTTCTCTTGTTCCTGTCAACTGTAATTAATATTTTATCTTTGAAAAAACTAATTAAAAAAAAAACAAAAAGTGCGCGTATGTTGGAATGAAATTGAAGAAGAACGCGTCAACGGCAATAATATTTCACATCACCATGAGTATGATATATTGTCCTTCACTATAGAATAAGTGCAAGTCTTCGAAATCGATTTCAATAATTGTAACCCTGAAGTTGAATTGATATTTCTTAAATGTTGAAAATGCAAAATGGGAAACTTCCTAGAAACAACGCCTAAACATTCGGTAAAACTTTCCACAAGATGACAAAATATATATATATATATATATATATATATATATATATATATATATATATAATATGTTAACGTATTATTGTCATATAATATGTTTACTTATAAAATAATGATATTGTTTTGTTTTTTAAAAATTATATAAGTGTTAGTACCGAAAAATGAATTCGGAGGCACTCGAAATACAGAGGTGCTTTAAATCCTAGGTGATCGGAAAATGGCAAAGAAATTTCTGAGGAAGGACACGAAGACACTTTTCGTGAAACTCTCGAAATCATTGTACCAGGAAGGACACGAAGACACTTTTCGAGAAACTCTCGAAATTATTGAACTAGGAAGGACACGAGACACTTTTCGAGAAACTCTCGAAATTATTGAACTAGGAAGGACGCTGCACAAGAGAAAGGCTCAGAGACTCACAACCTCACAAAGTACAAGAAAAATCAGGAAACACTCGAGTATATTTTTCGTTAGTTACTCGAAATCCCAAGAATCCGGACATACACGAACACACTTCGCAACCTCTCGGAATGAAAAGCTTAAAGGAGACACGATTTAAGAGCGGTTGAAGTAAATCATGGGATAAGTGTCAAAGGTTGCAAAACGGTTTGGGGAAGTTAATGAGCAGTTCCAAGAGTTATCCAAAGACGTGCCCGGGAATAAGCCACGACGTGGAAGTTTAGAACGGTTATGCGCTTCCGGGGCACGTCAGAAACAGTTACCTTTCCCAGATTTTTGTCTATAAATTAAACGAGCCATGCTCGTAGCAGAGGTCGAAAATCTAATTCCCACAATACCTCACACGCACTCCGCAGCCTGTGCATAAGGCATACTGTGCATACGAGACAGCTTTGGGTACGATTTCTCGACCACCTTTCTTTTTCATTTTTTAGGAGTAGCGTAGCATAGCATAATCTAGTCTAGTGTAGTGTAGTCATTCTAAACACATTTCGTTATCCTTACGAATTGTAATTCTGTTACCATTTAATGAAAACTCTATTTCTTACTTGTACGATTTTATTTTTTCACTGAAAGTCTTCAATTCTGTCATGTCACGAACACGCATAAATTGAAACGTGAAATCGTGCTAGTTCGAATAAAAAGGATCCATAAAATGAAATCCACCGTAAACAAATTGGCACGCCCAGTGGGACCCGTTTGGTGAATGATAAGTGTCTAATTAGCTTAATTTAACATTCATTTGAGACACTTATCTAATAGTTTTTGTGTTGTTATTAATGTTATTTTGATTTATATAGGCATGGAATCAAAGAGATACTCTTGATCAATGTTAGCACATAGAATAGGAAGCCTTTAATCTAATTTTGTGCTTATTTTGTAGGAGTTGAAACCTGGAGAAAAATGGCTCAGCCATTCTGAGGCGCTCAGCGGAATAAGAACAGAGAGTTTCCACAATGAAGGCGCTCAGCGGATCATATCCGCTCAACGAATTGGTCCCTGGAAGAAAAGGAATGCTCTCTGCCTCCAATCCGCTCAGCCGTTTCCAATCCGCTCAGCGGATTTCATCCAGAAATGTGAAGGTGCTCTCTGCCTCCAATCCGCTCAGCGGATACAAGGCGCTCAGCGGATGTGCATCCAGAAACAAATGATACTCTCTGCCTCCAATCCGCTCAGCGGATACAAGGCGCTCAGCGGATTGGTCCCAGTATGTTTACTGCCTCCAAGGCGCTGAGCGGATTTAAGGCGCTCAGCGCCTAGTTTCCTTCATGGTGAAGAATTCAGGTTTCTTCATGGTGAAGAACTCTCAATCCGCTCAGCCGTTTCAAGGCGCTGAGCGGATTCATATCTCTCTTGCTTACTCTGTTTTCATATATAAGGAAAGAAAGAGAGAGAAAAGAGACAGACACGAAAGGAAGAAAAAAATAGAGTACTCTGGAGCTCGTGGGAACGCGAATCTTCAAAGGATCTTCTTCTTCTACCTCTCAACTTGTAACTTGGTGATTTCTTGTAATATGGAGAGCTAATCTCTAAGTTTGGGATTGATGTAGTCATCAAACTCCTATGTATTTCTCTTTGATTCATATATATATGTGATTTATTACCCTTTGTTAGTGATTTGTATTCCATTCTTAATGCTTAGATAAACTGATCACTTATCTTTGATTTTGGATTTAGAATTTAGTTGGAAAACATTTTCTGGATCTAGACTTGAATCAAATCACCTATTATTTTTAAGAGCCAGGGATGGTCTTGATCTTAATAGTTGTAACAAGTTCTGATTCGTAATGCGGAATATTGAACTAAATGAAGTGAGGAATCATTCATTGAGTTGAATATCCCAGAATTTCTTATGCCAAGGGATTGGGTTTGAATGAAAATAGAGAATGCAATAACAATGAGTAATGGAAATTTTAGAAAGAATCAATAGGAATACATAGGAGGGAGATTGATGAAATCAAATCCCAACTGTTTCTTATATCTGTTTTCTTTAAATCAAATTACTCTTTGGTTTCTTGAAGTTGGAAAATCATATATCTCAAATTTGAATATGTGTAACTATTCCAGTTTTAAATTTATAAGCATCAACTAATATAATAGAAATCTAAGTTATCTCACAAGTCCCTGAGGTTCGACAACCTTTTATTTTTACTACAGAGACTTGGGTGCGCTTGCCTATTTAAAAATCTTAACAAGTTTCTTGGCGCCGTTGCCGGGGACTTGTGTCAAGATAGTTGTGATTTCTATTGTACTAGTTGGAGCTTATTGTATATATTGTTTAGTTTTCATTTTGTTGAATATATTCTTTACCTGTTGTTCTAACTTTTCTGTTTAAGTCAGTCTTTGTATGCGAGGAAAAATTCCTGCTGAGCAGCTGTTATTTGATCCAGAGATTGAGAAAACAGCTAGGAAAAATAATAGCAGAAGAAGGCGACAAAGGAAGCTTGAACAGGAGAGACGGGAACAGGAGGGTACTTCCACTTCAGTTTCAGCTCAACACTTTAATTCTGAATCAATGGCTGAAGAAGGACCGGGTGGTCATGAACCTCATCATCAGCCAAGGAGACTCCTTGGAGAATACAATCATCAATTGGGTCCTAGGCACTTTTCCAGTATAGCTAGACCAGCTAAGGGGGTGGAAATGAAACCAGCATTATTATCTCTCATCACTGCCAATCAATTTGCAGGGATGGACCATGAAGATCCCTACACACATCTGTCAACTTTCTATGAGCTTATTGGCACTATGGGCATTCCTGGAGAAGATGAAGAAGCAGTCTACTTGAGATTATTTCCCTTCTCTTTGACAGGAAAAGCGAAGACATGGTTGCAGGCTCATCCAAATCAGAGCCTAACTAGATGGGAGGACGTAGAAAGGAAGTTCTTAGCTAGATTCTTTCCTCCTTCTAGATATATAAATGCTAAATCAGCAATTGCAACATTTTCTCAAGGCACTGATGAACCTTTGTGTGAGGCCTGGGAGAGATATAAATCCTTGCTGAGGAAATGCCCAAATCATGGGTTTGATGATGTTGCACAACTCAACATGTTCTGTAATGGGTTAAGGCCTCAAACAAAGATGTTATTGGATGCTTCTGCAGGTGGTTCTATGATGATGAAAGATTCTGAGGAAGCAATCACTATTATTGATGCTTTGGCAGCCAGTGATTACCAAGCTCACCATGACAGGAGCCAGCCTTCCAAACGGGGAATTCTAGAATTGGATACTCAAAATGCAATTCTGGCTCAGAATAAGCTTCTTTCTCAGCAGATGGAAGAGATAAGGAAACAGATGTCCAAACTTCAAGTAGGATCATCTTCACGCTCTCAACAAGTAATGAGATGTGATTTTTGTGCAGGTGATCATCCAAATGGGCAATGTTCTATATCTGAATCAGAACAGGAGGAGGAAGTTAATTATATGAACAATCCAGGAAGGCAAGGGAATTTCGCTGGTAACTATAATCAGAATCAAGGCTGGAGAAATAATCAAAATCAGTACTCTGGGTGGAAACAAGAAGCAGGACCATCCCTTGGTCCATCACAAAGGCAGCCTCCACAAAAGCCATATCAAAATCAGTCTTCTTATCAGCCAGATAGGTTGTCAAAAATGGAGGATGCTCTTACACAATTTATGCAGGTTTCCACAACTAACCAGAAAAACACTGAAGCGTCTATCAGAAACCTGGAGGTTCAAGTGGGGCAGCTAGCCAAGCAATTGGCAGATCAACAAAGCAAAAATTTTTCAGCAAATACACAAGTCAATCCTAAAGAGCATTGTCAGTCAATTACAACTAGGAGAGGCACTGTGATAGGAAAAGGGATTGGTGATAATTTGAGGGACAATAATGGTGGAGAAGAAGAAAAAAAGAACGGAGTTGAGTTAGAAAGTGAGAAAGGAGTGGAGTTGAATAATGAGGCTGACAAAAATGAAAAAAATAAAATAGAAAGTCAAAAAAATGAGAGTAGAGATGGAGAGGTGAAGGAGGAGAGTAAGAAGAAAGGGAAAGAAGTTGTTAGGCCTCCTCCTGTGAAGAATTTACCTTACCCACATGCTCCGTCAAAGAAAGACAAGGAACGACAATTTGCAAGGTTCCTTGATATAATCAAGCGGTTACAGATCAACATACCTTTTGTAGAGGCCTTGGAACAGATGCCATCTTATGCAAGGTTTATGAAAGAGCTTCTGACAAAAAAGAGGAAGTTGAGTGAAGATGGAACAGTGGAGCTAGAGGCAGGTTGCAGTGCTATAATTCAGAAGTCACTTCCACAAAAGTCTAGAGATCCAGGGAGTTTTACCTTGCCAGTCACTATTGGCAATGTTTCTGTGGGGAAGGCATTGTTGGACTTAGGAGCCAGTATCAATCTGATGCCTTTGTCTATGTTACAGAGGATAGGCCAAGTAGAGGTGAGACCTACCAGGATGACCCTGCAGCTGGCTGATAGATCCATTAAGTATCCTCATGGTATTGTTGAAGACCTCTTGGTGAAAGTTGATAAGTTTTGGTTCCCAGTTGATTTTGTTATCATGGATATGGAGGAAGATTCTGAAGTTCCTCTTATTTTAGGACGACCATTCATGAAGACAGCCAAGGTCATTATTGATGTTGATGATGGCAAACTCAAGGTTAGAGTTCAGGATGATGAAGTGAATTTTAATGTATTTGAAGCCATGAAACATCCAAGTGATAAGTCCGGCTGCTTCAGAGTGGATGTGATTGATGAGCTGTGTATGGAAGCTCAAAAGTCATTCTCAGTAGCTACACCATTAGAGAAAGCACTGGTTAATGCAGTCAGTGAAATCAATGAGGAGGATGAAAAAGAAATACAGAAGTGTTTGGAAGAGCTGGACAAAGCAAAGGAAATTTCTCCTAGTTCAACAAGTGTTCAAGATTTAAACAAGGAGGAAAAGTTTCAACCTCAGAAATTAGAGTTGAAGCAATTGCCAAGCCATCTCAGGTATGTCTTTCTTGAAGCAAATGGTGGCAAACCAGTTATAATCAATAGTTCCCTATCTGTTGAGGAGGAAAAGAAGCTAATTGAAGTTCTGAAGGCTAATGAAGGAGCTATCGGTTGGACGCTGTCAGATTTGAAAGGTATTAGCCCTTCATATTGTATGCACCGGATCCTGATGGAACAGGATTATAGGCCTGTAGCACAACCTCAAAGGCGCCTCAATCCAACAATGAAGGAGGTGGTCAGAAAAGAGGTGATTAAGTTGCTTGAAGCTGGCATGATTTACCCTATCTCCGATAGTGCATGGGTTAGTCCTGTTCAGGTGGTTCCTAAGAAGGGAGGTATGACGGTCGTGGTGAATGATAAGAATGAATTGATCCCTACACGGACAGTCACTGGTTGGCGGATGTGTATTGATTACCGGAAACTAAACCAGGCCACAAGGAAGGATCATTTCCCATTACCCTTCATGGACCAGATGTTAGAAAGGTTGGCAGGTAAGGCATACTACTGTTTTTTGGATGGTTATTCTGGTTATAATCAGATAGCAGTGGATCCGGTGGACCAAGAAAAGACAGCATTTACATGTCCTTTTGGTGTGTTTGCATATAGGAAAATGCCATTTGGATTATGTAACGCACCAGCCACATTTCAAAGGTGCATGTTGGCCATCTTTTCTGATCTTGTTGAGAAGTGTATTGAGATTTTCATGGATGATTTTTCTGTGTTTGGAGCATCATTTGATACATGTTTAGAGAATCTCAACACTGTTTTGAGGCGGTGTGTTGAAACAAATCTGGTTCTTAATTGGGAAAAATGCCACTTCATGGTGACTGAAGGAATAGTGCTTGGTCACAAGATTTCTGACAAGGGTATCGAGGTGGATCCAGCTAAAGTGGAGGTCATTTCTAAGCTTCCTCCACCAACAAATGTGAAAGGGATTAGAAGCTTTCTTGGACACGCTGGATTCTATAGGCGGTTCATTCAAGATTTCTCAAAGATCGCTAAACCGCTTAGCAATCTCCTTGTGAAGGATGTTAAGTTTAAATTTGATGCTAATTGCGTGTCTGCTTTCTCACTTTTGAAACAAAAACTGTGTTCGGCACCCATAATCACTAGTCCGGATTGGAATTTTGGTTTTGAATTAATGTGTGATGCGAGTGATTATGCAGTAGGTGCTGTACTAAGACAAAGGAAAAACAAAATTTTTCATGCCATACATTATGCGAGTAAAGTTTTGAATGAAACTCAAATGAATTATGCAACCACAGAAAAAGAATTACTTGCAATAGTGTATGCACTTGAAAAATTTCGTTCTTATTTGATTGGCTAAAAAATTATTGTGTTTACTGACCATGCAGCAATCAAGTATTTGTTAACTAAATCTGATTCCAAGCCAAGATTAATAAGATGGATTTTATTGTTACAGGAATTTGATTTAGAGATAAAGGACAAGAAAGGTTGTGAAAACCAAATTGCAGACCACCTTTCCAGATTGGAAAATGATGAGGTGACCATACTTGAAAGTGCAATCCATGAAGAATTTCCAGATGAAAAATTATTCTTGGTGCAGGAACGACCTTGGTTTGCCGATATGGCAAATTTTAAAGCAGCCGGGGTCATTCCAGAAGATTTTAATTGGCAGCAGAGAAAGAAATTCTTCAAGGATTCCACTTACTATGTATGGGATGATCCTTATTTATTTAAGATTGGTGCTGATGGTTTGTTGAGAAGATGTGTTTCAGGTGCAGAGATCAGGGATATTTTGTGGCACTGCCACAATTCACCTTATGGAGGTCATTACAATGGAGATCGCACAGCAGCAAAGATTCTTCAGTCTGGATTTTACTGGCCTTCTATCTTTAAGGATTCTCATGAACACTGCAAGAATTGTGATAAGTGTCAGAGAACTGGAGGAATTTCCAAGAGACATGAATTACCATTGCAGAATATCCTTGAAGTTGAGGTTTTTGACTGCTGGGGAATTGACTTTGTAGGACCCCTTCCATCATCTTATTCCAATGAGTACATTCTGGTTGCTGTGGATTATGTTTCCAAGTGGGTGGAAGCTGTAGCGACTCAGAAAGCTGATGCACGAACGGTGATCAAGTTTTTGAAAAAGAACATCTTTACCAGATTTGGAACACCGAGAGTGCTCATAAGTGATGGTGGTTCTCATTTCTGCAACACACAGCTGAAGAAGTTGTTAGAGCACTATGGTGTGAGACACAAAGTAGCTACGCCTTACCATCCTCAGACAAATGGACAGGCAGAGGTTTCCAATAGGGAGTTGAAGAGGATCTTAGAAAAAACTGTAGCTAACTCAAGGAAAGACTGGGCTTTGAAATTAGATGATACATTGTGGGCTTACAGGACAACATACAAGACTTCAATTGGACTCTCTCCGTTTCAGCTTGTTTATGGGAAGGCCTGTCATCTCCCAGTTGAGTTGGAGCATAAAGCCTATTGGGCTTTGAAAGCTTTAAATTTTAATTTGAAGGTCGCAGGTGAAAAGAGGAAGCTTCAGCTACATGAGCTCGAGGAAATAAGGTTGCAGGCCTATGAATCCTCCCGGATCTATAAGAGCAAGGTTAAGTCGTATCATGATAGGAAGATTGTTCAAAGAAATTTTCAACCCGGCCAACAGGTGTTGTTGTTCAATTCCAGGTTGAGATTGTTCCCTGGGAAGTTAAAGTCCAAATGGTCAGGACCTTTTGTGATCAAATCAGTTAAGCCATATGGGGCCGTAGAATTGGAAGAACCAAACTCTGGAAGATCTTGGATGGTGAATGGCCAAAGAATTAAGCCATACTTAGGTGGTGATATTGAGCAACTCACCAATGTCACTCATCTCATTGATCCATGACTTCAAGAAGTGTCAAGCTAATGACAATAAAGAAGCGCTTGCTGGGAGGCAACCCAGACGTTATGTTTTTAAAAGTGGTTTGATTATTTAGTATTGCATGTTTAATTTCATATGTGTGATGTTTTAGGGAGTGAGTTTAGAATTTAATGCTTAAAATAAATTCAAGAATATTGTGTTAGATTATGCATTTTCTTTGATGTTCAATGTGTGTTTGTTTTGATGGAGTAAAGGAAGAATATTAAGGAATTTGGGATCAGAACTGAGCTAGAATAAGAATTGTATAATTTCTGATCCAGGACTCAGTGGCTCAGCCACTCTGAAGGGCTCAGCCCCTTATATCAGTAAGTAAACCAGATGAGTCCCTAGAGGGAAGGCGCTCAGCGCCTGGAAGGCGCTCAGCGCCTGGAATGGCAAAAATCCCTGGAGCTCTCTGGAGCCAAATGGCTCAGCGGAATTAAGGCGCTCAGCGCCTGAGGTTTGTGAGCTCTCTGGAGGCAAAACGCTCAGCGCATTCCAAGCGCTGAGCGGATGGATCACGGGTTGGGCCTCTAATTGAATTAAAAGTCTCAGCTGAAAAGGGGTTATACACATAACCCACGTTCACTCTCCTATTCTTCACGTTTTGAGCCTCTCCCTCTCCCTCTTGCTATTCCTATTCTCACATAACTGCTCTCTATACCCTTGCTTCTGTGATTTTTCTTTGTGCATCTAACAGATTTCAGGTATGTCCATGCATGTTCTTCTTTTGCACCAACCCTTGGCTTTCATGGATGAATTTTTCTGTCATTGTTCTATGCTGACTAGGGTTTAACTTTTTCTGCTCTATTCTTTAAATTTTGTAATCCCATTAGGTTGCTCTTAAGAATGTATGTTGGGGTTTCAAATTTTACATCAAAGTTCATAGACTGTGTTAGGGTTCCTGAGTTTCTGCAATCCATGTTAAGGGCTTAGGCTTGTAAATTCATTGTCATTTCAATTAAAGCCAAAATTGTGTTTTGTGAGAAGGTTTTATTGATTGTTGGGTTTTAAGTTCAAAAACTGAAAATTTTCAAGTTCTAGAGCAAGGCGCTCAGCGCTTCAAAAGCGCTGAGCGGATTGAGGCCAGAAACCCAGGCTTGATTGAGGCGCTCAGCGGATCAGAGGCAGAGACTCATGCTGTTTTTATGAATGAATGAATTATTTGAAATTACCTAACACTTGTGATTTGCAGATGGGAAAACCTAAAAACACCCATGAGATCCCAGCCAGCAAGAAAAGGAAGGGGGCTGCTTCTTCAAATCCTCCTCCACAAGATTCTGACAATGAGAATCCTTCTCCTCCACCTGTCGCTCCCATTCGTTTGGATAGACACAGGTTCATGACCAAGTCCAAGCAGCAACGATATGCAGAATTGGAGTCTCGCCAAATAGTTGCTGAAAGGCGGGTGGAGTTGGAAGTCGGCGAATATATGGATTTTCAAAGAGAACTGACTCATAGGAAATGGAATAAACTGGCTACTCCTGAGAAGAAGTATAATGAAGAGATCATCAAGGAGTTTTATGCCAATGCTCTCCCACTCCAGAGGACTGATAATAACAGAACCAGCTGGGTTAGAGGAGCCGTGGTCTGTTATTCTAGAGATGCCATTCAGCAATATTTGAGTACTCGTGATGTTATGGGAGGTGATGGCTTGGATGCCTTTGGTCGGTTGAAGAAGGCTCATGCTTTTAATGCTGACAAAATGGCCAAATTGTTGTGTCTGCCGGGCTGTACATATACAGTGGGAATCACAGGTAACCCTGTTTCATTCTTACGGAAGAACCTGACTACCATTGCACGTATCTGGCAAAATTTTTTATACTGCAATGTGTACTGCATCACCCATATATCTGATTTGAACATGCCCAGAGCCACACTTCTTTACTCCATTTTGCAAAAGACAGAGATAGATATAGCCACAGTTATTTCAGATGAAATACATAAGATTGTGCTATCCTCTTCTTCTTCAACAGGTGTTTCTAAACCTTTGGGTTTTCCAGGTTTAATTACTGGTTTATGTTTAGTTAATGGTTCTCGTCTGCCTGGAAATTTAAATAAATCTCTTAGACCTCCCATTAATGCTGCATATATTAAAACACATTGCACAAGTGAGCAGCATGGAGATGCTTCACAACCTCGACCCCAGAGGCATGGGCAAGGCTCTTCCTCTTCCCAAGTACCTGCTCAGGACTTCATGGCTGCACACTTTCATCACATAGAGCAGCAGAATCTAGCCAACCATCTGGCACTGATGTCACTCAACACTAGCATGTATCATGCCCATCAGCACCAGTTTCAGGGTGGCCCTCCTTTCCAATGGCCATCCCCAGAGGCATTTCAGCAACACTTTTATTGGCCTGGGGACAGTCCACACTTTGAGGGAGGAGAGGAGCAGCAGCAGCCAATGCCAGAGGAGGAGCAACAGCAAGAAGGTGGAGAGAGAGATGCAGAAGAAGAAGGAGATCATGATGACATTGTTGACATTTGAGGGTTCCTTTACAGTTTATTTTGTTTTATTTCTATTATTTTCAGTCTTTTACGGTTATTTTAAGTGTTTGGTTGTTACTTTGGTTTGATGATGTTTTATTTGACATTGACTTTTCTGTTGGACTTAACTATGATTGCGCGTTCATGTGGGTTGTCAGTTAAATTTTTTTTGTATTTTCAAAAAAAAAAAAAAAAAAAAAAAAAAAAAAAGGGGCAATTTCATGATTCCAAGTTTTCAATGAACAATGTTTTCTAATCTGGAAGTTACATTGTTGCACAAGTGGTTACAATTTTGACTTTGATTGTGTGCTTCAAGTTTGTTCAAGTGAAGTTGAAATGATTCTAAAGTTGTTGATGTTAGGGCACTTAACCAAACCGTGTGAGTGAGTGAGCCAAACAGTTAAAATACAATCTTGGAGAGTCATCACTAATTCATGCGGTCAGTTTTGTTTGAGTCTCTCATTAGTTACAGTTATGCTATGCATGAAATTTCTAAGGCAGTTGTTTAATTTAACCAGTAGCCAAAAAAAAAAAAAAAAAAAAAAAAAAAAAAAAAAAAACCAACCCATGAATCCTTGAACATAAAATCTGACCTTAAACAGAACCCCTAAGCTCAAAATGGAAAACCATGATTGTCCTTAGCCTTGTTGGTAAGAGACATTTTTATGAAACAAGTGGGTTTGAACCAAGTTGGGGGTAGTTTGCATGGAGAGATCATGTGGTTGAAGCTGGATTGTATATCTCTATTACAGTGTATTATTATGTATATCTCTAAAAAAAAAAAAAAAAAAAAAATAATAATAATAATAATAATTTTGAGTTAATTTTGTAATCAAGGTTCCGTGTTATCATTCCATTAATTTGTGCAATATTTCAAAAGAGAAGGAACCAGTAAGTCATTCAAAGAGGGATGAGGTATAAAGAATCAAGAGAATTCAAGCTAGAGCAAGGATTTGATTAACCATATGAGTGAGAATGTCTCTTGTCAAACAGGCTTTCAGATCAGATTCCCAAAGAAAAACCAAATCTCTGATAGCCAGGCCATGTTACAACCCTCTTAAGTCCTTAGTAATTCATGCTTAGTCTTAACAATAGACTTGTGAGAGACAGGTAACAAATCAGACTTAGCTTGTTTGGTGCATGAAAGGAGAGAAACACTCATCTGCACAATATACTAAGAGAGTTATACACTAGTGAGGAAATTTGAGTGCTCTTGGCTGAAAACAATGGAAGATGAGTGGATATTTTCCTTGAGTGTGCTTGAGGTTCACAATGTTTGTCAACAATTGAGTATCAATTGTTGTAGCAATCACTCACTGGATTTTGAAAAATAAGTTCATTGTATTCTGTGAAATCATGAAAAATGTATTGATATACTTGTTGGGTGAAACTTTTGTATTCACTGGAAAGATGAGTCAGTCATATTATTCTCAACGAAGATTGTTGTTTGAGGACAAACAAATTTCTAAGTTGGGGGTAGTTTGATAAGTGTCTAATTAGCTTAATTTAACATTCATTTGAGACACTTATCTAATAGTTTTTGTGTTGTTATTAATGTTATTTTGATTTATATAGGCATGGAATCAAAGAGATACTCTTGATCAATGTTAGCACATAGAATAGGAAGCCTTTAATCTAATTTTGTGCTTATTTTGTAGGAGTTGAAACCTGGAGAAAAATGGCTCAGCCATTCTGAGGCGCTCAGCGGAATAAGAACAGAGAGTTTCCACAATGAAGGCGCTCAGCGGATCATATCCGCTCAGCGAATTGGTCCCTGGAAGAAAAGGAATGCTCTCTGCCTCCAATCCGCTCAGCCGTTTCCAATCCGCTCAGCGGATTTCATCCAGAAATGTGAAGGTGCTCTCTGCCTCCAATCCGCTCAGCGGATACAAGGCGCTCAGCGGATGTGCATCCAGAAACAAATGATACTCTCTGCCTCCAATCCGCTCAGCGGATACAAGGCGCTCAGCGGATTGGTCCCAGTATGTTTACTGCCTCCAAGGCGCTGAGCGGATTTAAGGCGCTCAGCGCCTAGTTTCCTTCATGGTGAAGAATTCAGGTTTCTTCATGGTGAAGAACTCTCAATCCGCTCAGCCGTTTCAAGGCGCTGAGCGGATTCATATCTCTCTTGCTTACTCTGTTTTCATATATAAGGAAAGAAAGAGAGAGAAAAGAGACAGACACGAAAGGAAGAAAAAAATAGAGTACTCTGGAGCTCGTGGGAACGCGAATCTTCAAAGGATCTTCTTCTTCTACCTCTCAACTTGTAACTTGGTGATTTCTTGTAATATGGAGAGCTAATCTCTAAGTTTGGGATTGATGTAGTCATCAAACTCCTATGTATTTCTCTTTGATTCATATATATATGTGATTTATTACCCTTTGTTAGTGATTTGTATTCCATTCTTAATGCTTAGATAAACTGATCACTTATCTTTGATTTTGGATTTAGAATTTAGTTGGAAAACATTTTCTGGATCTAGACTTGAATCAAATCACCTATTATTTTTAAGAGCCAGGGATGGTCTTGATCTTAATAGTTGTAACAAGTTCTGATTCGTAATGCGGAATATTGAACTAAATGAAGTGAGGAATCATTCATTGAGTTGAATATCCCAGAATTTCTTATGCCAAGGGATTGGGTTTGAATGAAAATAGAGAATGCAATAACAATGAGTAATGGAAATTTTAGAAAGAATCAATAGGAATACATAGGAGGGAGATTGATGAAATCAAATCCCAACTGTTTCTTATATCTGTTTTCTTTAAATCAAATTACTCTTTGGTTTCTTGAAGTTGGAAAATCATATATCTCAAATTTGAATATGTGTAACTATTCCAGTTTTAAATTTATAAGCATCAACTAATATAATAGAAATCTAAGTTATCTCACAAGTCCCTGAGGTTCGACAACCTTTTATTTTTACTACAGAGACTTGGGTGCGCTTGCCTATTTAAAAATCTTAACAGTGAACTTCATTGAACTAATTGAACTAGTTTTGTGTGTGCTTCTATTTTTATGAGACTTAGAAGTGGGACAACTATGTCTACATCCAGCAGAAGAGATGCGCTTAATGAAGAACAAGGTAATGGAGAAAATCGGAATATAAATCAAGAAATTGTGCCAAATGAGGCCAGGTGGGCAATGTCTCCACCTCCTGTAAATATTCCGAACTCCGCGGGATTTCTGAATGCATCACAAGAAATGGTGAACGCTACCCGCGAATACCCATGGGGGATGCCTCCGAATTGGAGAAGTACCCAGCCCATGAGCGTAGAAATGTCAATACCATATTCTGGGCACAATTCTCAAATGCAAATATCATCATATGGGTATAATGCAGTCCCAAATGGGATAGGCTTTATCATGCACGATCCTCACCAACATGTTGGCACAAGCCAAGAAGGTCATTGGTTCGACAAAGTAATTATATACCCACGGGTATAAGCAATGAAGCCATGATAGCCCTTCGACAACAAATGGATCATAGTAACCACGATATGGTAAATTTGTTGTCTACACAAATGCACAACATACTCACACCCCTATACGAGCTGATGAGCAAAATAGGAGATAAAATTAATGATAATCGACTCTCAAGAGATACGAGTGTAAATCTGAACGGCCTCGAAAATCCAACCATCAATGAGATGAATATTCGAGAAATTAGAAATCGTATCAATCTCAATCAAGGGGGACCTTTGAGAAATGTCGAGGAAATTTTGGATCATATAGTCGAGAAGGTACTAAATAGGCACGAATTTGAAACGGGGCGAAATGAGCACCCTTATTTTGTATCTGCCTTTCCTGACTATATTACCCAATTTGAGCTACCCAGGGGGATGAAAGTCCCGAAATTCTCAAAATTCGCAGGAGAGTTAGGTGAATCCATCGTAGAACACATAGCCAGATATCTAGTCGAGTGTGGAGACCTAGTGGGTAATGAATATTTGAAAATGAAATATTTTTTGAGTTCACTAACCAAACATGCTTTTGCGTGGTTTACGACTTTGCCATCTAATTCGATTATTACTTGGGCACAATTGGAAAGGAGTTTCCACGAAAACTTTTTTCGAGAGGAAATCAAGGTGAGCATAGTTGATTTGATGAACATGAAGAGGCAACATCATGAGACATTGGATGAATATTTGAATAGATTTAGGAAACTAAAGTCTCGATGTTACACGAATATTCCTGAGCATGAGTTGGTAAAAATTGCCGCCACTGGGTTAGATTTTTCGATTCGAAAGAAACTTATAAATGAACAATTGAGAGATATGGCTCAACTAGCAGAGAAAGTGAGACGAATTGAACAAATTCGAGCAGAGAAAGAAAGGTTGAGAAAATTGACAAGTTTGTTCGAAGAGAAAAAGTAGCATATTTAGACAATATGGACGTTAATGATGATAATTTCGAATCTCTAAATGAAGAAATGGAAGTGAACTTAGCCGAATTGCAACCTGGGCCAACCTATCAATGCCAATTATTAAAACCTAGGGAAAATGATATAGAGGCCGGATCAAATAGAAAATATAGTTTCGATATAACAAGTCGATAGAATATTCGATATTTCCCTGAAAGATAAGCAAATCATACTTCCAGAAAATCATAAAATTCCTCCTTTTTAACAAAAAAAAAAATTACCACAACACAACATGTATGGTCATTGGACTAACAATTGTGTACGTTTCAGGGATATGGTCGAGAAAGCGATTACTGATGGTCGCTTGGCTTTCGAGGAGAAGAAAATGAAAATTGATACTGATCAATATTCGCTGCACAAGCAGGATATGTGGAACCTCTCTCTATGGGGATCAATGTAATGTGCTTGAAATCGATATGGCTGACCTGGGTGCGAACGAAGAGGAAGTTGTCGAACCTATTACGGATGAAAATCTGGAAGAGCTCTTAGATGAGTTCGCGAAAGAGCAAGAACCTATGTATCCGAAAGAGAGGGACAGTTTGCTCGATTTCCTTTCGAGGAAGAAAGATGATGATCGGGAAGTTATGCTTTATCCGAGATGTAGCGTTGTGTTTGACAGATCAGCAGTTAAGGCTTTCGAGGTGTCTGAAATTATGAAAAATTATAGAGTTGAGAAGGCTCGAGGAAAATCGAAAGTCAACAAAACATACCTCAGGATGTTCAAGAGAAGTTAATTCACGAATTTCGATAACATCCCGAGAAAATGGAGCAGCAGGTACGAAAAGGAAAAATTCAGAATTAAAAGATGTCAGGGGCATTTAATTCTCGCGAAGAGTACAACGCTCTAGGGTCTTATCAGAGAAAGAGAGTTGAGGCGTTGAAAAACATTCTTTCTCAGTTACTTCGAAACAAATGTTTTCCAGGGGGCATTTGTTAGTACCGAAAAATGAATTCGGAGGCACTCGAAATACAGAGGTGCTTTAAATCCTAGGTGATCGGAAAATGGCAAAGAAGTTTCTGAGGAAGGACACGAAGACACTTTTCGTGAAACTCTCGAAATCATTGTACCAGGAAGGACACGAAGACACTTTTCGAGAAACTCTCGAAATTATTGAACTAGGCAGGACACGAAGACACTTTTCGAGAAACTCTCGAAATTATTGAACTAGGAAGGACGCTGCACAAGAGAAAGGATCACAGACTCGCAACCTCTCAAAGTACAAGAAAAATCAGGAAACACTCGAGTATATTTTTCGTTAGTTACTCGAAATCCCAAGAATCCGGACATACACGAACACACTTCGCAACCTCTCGGAATGAAAAGCTTAAAGGAGGCACGATTTAAGAGCGGTTGAAGTAAATCATGGGATAAGTGTCAAAGGTTGCAAAACGGTTTGGGGACGTTAATGAGCAGTTCCAAGAGTTATCCAAAGACGTGCCCGGGAATAAGCCACGACGTGGAAGTTTAGAACGGTTATGCGCTTCCGGGGCACGTCAGAAACAGTTACCTTTCCCAGATTTTTGTCTATAAATTAAACGAGCCATGCTCGTAGCAGAGGTCGAAAATCTAATTCCCACAATACCTCACACGCACTCCGCAGCCTGTGCATAAGGCATACTGTGCATACGAGACAGCTTTGGGTACGATTTCTCGACCACCTTTCTTTTTCCTTTTTTAGGAGTAGCGTAGCATAGCATAATCTAGCCTAGTGTAGTGTAGTCATTCTAAACACGTTTCGTTATCCTTACGAATTGTAATTCTGTTACCATTTAATGAAAACTCTATTTCTTACTTGTACGATTTTATTTTTTCACTGAAAGTCTTCAATTCTGTCATGTCACGAACACGCATAAATTGAAACGTGAAATCGTGCTAGTTCGAATAAAAAGGATCCATAAAACGAAATCCACCGTAAATAATGGGACGTTCCCAGATTCTTCCATCAAGCTTCATGATCATGAGGTTCGACAATTAGCTTCATTCATGAATTCAAAGTTTGGTAGTGGTGTTCGTTTCTTGGATCGGATCCAAACTGGCATCACACTGTCGGATGCTGTGGGATATAAAGGTTGTAGAGAACTTGAGGGAACATATGCTGAGTTTCTTGAGAGTTTTTATGGGAAGCCTTTTTTGCTTTCAGGGCCTGTACTACCAGAGCCACCTACCTCCACTTTGGAAGAAAAATGGGCTCAATTGCTTTCAGGATTCAAGCCTGGTTCAGTCATATACTGTGCGTTTGGAAGTGAATGGAGGTTAATCCAGAATCAGTTCAAGGAACTGTTGCTGGGTCTTGAGTTAACAGGTATTCAAAGATAATACAGTATTCATAATACATAATTTACATGCGAAATAATAGGGTCTATTTGCATATAAATTATATTAAGTTTGTGATAAAATCTTTTAAACATACATATTAAAGAGCTGTTTAATCATAAAATTTCTTCTTATTAATGAGAATAGTGTACTCCAAGTGTACCCTCTATCATAGTATTAATTTCTTTTTAATAATGTGAAGATCTTACATATATCCACACCGAGACCAATCTCTATTTTTAAAACTCTTTGAAAAAGTGAAATAAAAAATAAAATGCTTAAGAATTATATGTAAAAAAGGAGGTCGAAGAGATAGTAGAAAAAATATCTCCTTTATGTGCAGTAAAAAGTCATACTTAAAGATCTTCTTTTCCTAAAATTAAGAAACTAGTAATATATTTTATTTTGTTTCTTCAAATAAAAATAATATCAAATATGTATCTTTAAGAGATTGCATCCTTTTTATAAATATTCATATTTTATTTTATTTTTCAAATAAAAATAATATCAAATATGTATCTTTAAGGAACTGCATGCTTTTTTTTATATAAAGATTCATATTTTATTTTTTTTAAATAAAAATAATATCAAATATGTATCTTTAAATATTTTCATCTCATATTTATCAGTATAAACAACGCTGATAAAGTCTAATACTTTAATCATACATTCTCCAATTTGAAATTCAAAAACATTTCAAAACATTTATATTATATATATTCTAATTAAGTGCTTGCAAAGAATATAATAATATTTCACTTTAAATTATTTAATTTAATCAAATTAAATACTCTTATTTAATCATCAAATGTTAAAATAACTTCTTTAACAGAAATTAGAATACTCGTTTGTGTGTGATCTTGTAAGTTCAATACTAAGCTAGTAATAAATTAATCAAAATAATATATTAATCAAGGTAGACATCTAACAATACTCTTGTTACGACTGACTTAAGAAATTCATTTCTTCTTCCAATTAATTTTCTTGGCCATGATATTATTTAATTTATTAATAGAGCTCAAACTCATTATCAAGTGTTGATGGATTCCTTCTTGATTTATCATTAATTCTACAAGCATTTGATCATATCCAATATTCATTCAACTAATACCCTAAAACATTAGGTGTCCAAAATTAAAATATAATAAATTACTTGTTAATCACCATGATAATCTCAGGTCAAAGAAAAATATTTAATTTCTTCTTGAGAAATTTCTATTGACGAATTAAGGTAATCTAAACCATTAGAAATTCTCAATTGAGTCAGTTCAAATAATCATACTCACGTATGCATCATCTATATATTTAATTAATAAATGAGATTTTTTAATCTTTATCCTATAAAGACATTCACATATATATTGATCTATCTAGATTTATTGATGTCCCATATACAATAATCCTATGATCAAGAACAATTTAGAATAAAATAATAACAGACTTTTACTTTTTATTATCATAATTTTTATTATGAAAAGGACTTTATCTATTTAACAAAATGAAAATAATAATACTTTATCAATTTGGACATGATTACATGATGAATTGGATCTTGACCATATTTAATTATTCTCCAACAGGTTTTCCATTTCTAGCAGCACTTAAAGCACCTATTGGATTTGATTCTGTAGAAGAAGCTATGCCAGAAGGGTTCAAAGAGAGGGCTCATGGAAGAGGCATTGTACATGAGGGTTGGTTTCAACAGACATTAATTCTTGATCACCCCTCTATAGGGTGCTTCATGACCCATTGTGGAGCCTCATCTTTAGTAGAAGCACTTGTGAGCAAGTGTCAGATTGTGATGTTATCAAATATTCTTGATCAGATCTTTAATGCAAGGTTGATAAGCAGCAGCTTTAAGGCTGGTGTTGAAGTGGAGAAAGGTGAAGAAGATGGTTTCACTACAAGAAAAATGTAAATTTTCGACGGAAAATTTCTGACGAATATGGATCCGTCTGAAATTTTCGACGGATTTATATTTCCGTCGGAAATTTTTGACGAAATTTTCCGTCAAGAATTTTCTGTCAGAAATTTCTGACAAAAATATAAATCCGTCAGAAATTTCTGACAGAAACTTTCTGACAGAAAATTCTGTCAGAAATTTTTGACAGAAAAATAATTCTGTCGGAAATTTCTAACGGAAAATTTCCGATGGAATAAATCCGTCGGAAATTTTTGACAGAATTTTCTGTCGAAAATCTTATTTTTAATTTTTATTTTAATTTCTTTTTTTAATTTCTTATTTTTAATTTCTTATATATATTTGTAGTATTAAAATTTTTATATATCTTTTAAAGGTATAAATATATATTATAATTATTTATTACAAGTTTTTTATATCTACGATTAGTATTAAAGATGAAAATAAATTAGGTCATACTATATTTTATTATAATTTACTTAGTTTGAACCTAATTTTCTTTAAAAATATATATATTAAGTATGACTTATTTATCTATCATAAACAATTTTTAAATGTTTGGGTAGAACTACAATCATAAAGACTTATTTTATAATAATTTAACACTATTAAAAATATAAAAATAAATATGTTAAATTTATAAAAATAAAGTTTAATTTATTTATGATATAAATATGTTTTTAATATCTAATATATATTTTTAGATGATAATTTATTTTAAAATATATCTTATAATAACAATTCTAAATAGAATATAAATCTTATGATTTTTCTTATTTTGAATTTTTTAATCATATACAATTTTACTATTTTGATTTTTTCAATCAACGTATATAATAAATAAAAAACACAAAAGAGAAACATGTATGCCACAAATTTTATTTTATCAAAAAATTATTTGTTTTAATATATTACATTATATATGTGAATATTAAGATATATATATATATATTGTAACAGCCCAGCAACCCGCATGTGGATATTGTCCGCTTTGGCCGCAGCCCTCACGGTTTTGCTTCTGGCAATGGCACGCATGCCACCCCAAAAGGCCTCCACACAAGGAAGGTATCCACACCCATATATATGGCATGCTTCGTTCTCCTTCCTAACCGATGTGGGACTTCACAATCCACCCCCCTCAAGGGAGTCCAGCGCCCTCGCTGGCACACCGGCCCGGGTCCCGGCTCTAATACCAAATGTAACAGCCCAGCAACCCGCATGTGGATATTGTCCGCTTTGGCCGCAGCCCTCACGGTTTTGCTTCTGGCAATGGCACGCATGCCACCCCAAAAGGCCTCCACACAAGGAAGGTATCCACACCCATATATATGGCATGCTTCGTTCTCCTTCCTAACCGATGTGGGACTTCACAATCCACCCCCCCTCAAGCATATTATATCAATATTCTTCATTCTTACAAGTAATATAGCAATTAACTTTCATTAACATAAAAGTTAATAGAATAACAGTAAAATTCCTAATTATTCCAAATTAGAAATTAATAGGAGGCTTGGCCGTCCATTCACATAAATTCCAAATTTTAAATCAATAGGAGGCTTGGCCGTCCATTCACATAAATCAAACGTTATTCTAAGAAATTCTACCCAATACCCTCATGTATTTTACATATAAATAACCCTCTTTTCCCCCGTACCTGATTAAATAGAAATTTGAGTAGAACTTCCTCTTCTTTTTTATTAACTAGGACCGGAACTAGAGCAGAACCTCCTCTCTTTCTAGATTCTTCTCTCTCTCTCTCTTTCTTCCTCCAGAATTTCCTTATCTCAAGTTATGAATTTCCTTCAGTCCCTAGCCTCTATTTATAGAACGAAGCATGCCATATATATGGGTGTGGATACCTTCCTTGTGTGGAGGCCTTTTGGGGTGGCATGCGTGCCATTGCCAGAAGCAAAACCGTGAGGGCTGCGGCCAAAGCGGACAATATCCACATGCGGGTTGCTGGGCTGTTACATTTGGTATCAGAGCCGGGACCCGGGCCGGTGTGCCAGCGAGGGCGCTGGACTCCCTTGAGGGGGGGTGGATTGTGAAGTCCCACATCGGTTAGGAAGGAGAACGAAGCATGCCATATATATGGGTGTGGATACCTTCCTTGTGTGGAGGCCTTTTGGGGTGGCATGCGTGCCATTGCCAGAAGCAAAACCGTGAGGGCTGCGGCCAAAGCGGACAATATCCACATGCGGGTTGCTGGGCTGTTACATATATACATATATATATTATAATTAAATTTTTTTAAAAAATTAATTCATTATTAAGAAATTTTTTTTATCACATGAGAATTAATTTCCTTCAAAAATTTGACAGATATCAAATAAATAAACATTTTTTCTGAATCTATTATTAGAATATAATTTAAAAAATATATATATTATTTTTTTAGATAAAAAATTATGTATATGTCAAATAGTAGTGAGGGCAAGTGCCTCACTATTTCAAACGTGCAGCTGTCCATGTATATATATGTATGTATGTATGTATGTATATATATATATATATATATATATATATATATATATATATAATATAGGGGGTTATAATTATACCGGTGTAACTTTTACTAAGTATTATGCCGCTCTGTAACTATATTAAATGTAAATTTTATAAATCCAACCGTTAAATTGAAAGTTCATATCACTTTATACGTGTATATCAAATTTTGTTAAAATTGAACAACAACTGGAAGATAATCCAAGAGTTCATATTTTAGTGTATTTTGAAATGAATATATTACATCAATTTTGTTTTATAAGAATGAAGTATCAAATTATCTTGGATTAATATAAAGTTTTGTATATATAATCTATAAGAGATATGAACTTTCAATCTAATAGTTGGATTTACCAAATTCACATTTAATATAAAGTTATTGAGCGGTGTAATACTTTGTAAAAGTCACATTTAATATATATATATATATATATATATATATATTATATATATATATATATATAATTACAATGGTATAAATTTTACTAAGTATTACACCGCTCAATAACTTTATATTAAATGTGAATTTTGTAAATTCAACTGTTAAATTAAAAATCTTTTACTCTTAAATCATATATACAAAATGTTATATTAATCGAAGATGATTTTTTATAAAACAAAATTAAATCTGTCGAAAAATTTATATTTTCGATGAGAAATTTTTTGTAGGAAAAACTATATTATTGATAGAATATTTCAGACAAATTTATATTTGTCGAAAATGTAAGAACTGGTTTTAAATTTGATATGAAAATATTATTATATAATTACATAAGATTTTAAGTTAGTATTTTATTAATGGTTGATAATTAAAAAATAAAACATGGATAAATACATTTTTTGAATTTTATATGTTTGATTTAAGATAACTTACAAAATAACTCTTGGTAAAGTTATTCCGCTCAATAACTCATGGTGTGTGTTGAATTTCATCGATCCAATTAATTGTTAAATTAAAAGTTATTAAATTTTACTAATAATTAATATAAAAAAATTAGTTAGTTTTGGAATAAATTATTTGCTAATTAACAATATAATTGAAACATTAATTATTTTAAATTATTTAACTAAAATCTTATTGACAATTTACTATATGATCTTAATATTTTTGTATAACTAATATCTGGTTTTAAATTTTATATGAAAATATTATATATAATTAGATAAGATTTTAAGTTAGTATTTTATTAATAGTTGATAATTAGAAAAAAAAAACAAGGATAAATACATTTTTTGAATTTTATATGTTTGATTTAAGGTAAATAAATATGTTAAATTAATTAATAATTTATTTAAAATATTAAAATTTAATTTATAAGTATGTAATAAATAAATATTTATAATTTTATAAATTATATTATCATTATAAATTATAAAATTAAATAATTTAAATTATAGTTTTAAATAAAAATAAGTAGATGTTAATTATAAAAGTAAGTACATATAAATAAAGAATAATTAAATATATTATTATTATTATTATTATTATTATTATTATTCGTAATATAAAATTATTATATATTATTGTTATAGTACAAATATAAGATTGTATATTTGAGGATGACTTAAATGAATTAATTTGTACAAGTTATACTGACAACATACATAGACATTTCGGTAGCTTACTCATCAGAACTTCACAGTTAAGTGTGCTTGACCTGGAGTAGTACTGGGATGGGTGACCTTCTGGGAGGTCTCCCAGAAATTGCACAAGTAAGGATAAAATATGCTAAACAGTGAAATATTGTGAAATAGAACCCTTGAGAGGCCAAATATGAGAGTTGTTTACATTAATAAATTTATTAAAATTAAAAAAAATTTATAATTTCTGACGGAATTTTCCGACGGATATTTCTGTCGGAAATTTCCGACGGAATTTTCTGTCAGAAAATTCCATCGGAAAATTATTTCCGACGAATTTTTTTTTCCGACGCTACTTTTTCTGACGGATTGAAATCCATCGGAAATCCGTCAGAAAAAGAAAAATCCATCGGAAATTTACTTATTTCCGTCAAAAATTTCTGTCGGAAATCAACATTTTTCTTGTAATATTTGTTTACAAAGGAGAGTGTCTGCAAAGCTGTGAAGGCCGTGATGGATGATGAGAGTGAGATTGGAAGGGAGGCTAGAAAAAATCATTTAAAATTGAGAAACATCTTAATCAGCAAGGATTTGGAGAACACTTACATTGATAGTTTTTGTCACAAGCTCCAAGAATTACTTGGGTGATATGCAATTTTTAATCAGGGCTTGTCAATTTTACTTTGCTTGAGTTGATTCTATGTTGTTAAATGATGTGTTTGTTATGAATTAAATGTTTCAAATAGTTCTTGTAGTTTGGTGTCGGTTAACTTTTTCATTTTGGTTAAATTTGTGATCGTGACCTATTTTTAGGACATGGTCGTAGCAAGTGTGGGTGGTTATTGTTCAGTGTTGTTTGTGAAGTTTAATAAGGTTGTAATATTTTCAGTGGAATAAAGCAGTTCAGTTTCCGTTTCTTTTACTTCTATAAAAAATAAAAACCCAAATTTTTTTTCTTGTTTTATTAACAACAATTGTTATTTAGACTATAATTGCATAAAGATATGCACAATACGTAGCCTTGAGTATTTCTACGTGGGCATATACATAGTCAATAAACATTGGCATGTTATTCAAATTTTACAATAAATTCAAATATATAAATTAGTAATTTACCAAATGTTACTACTAAGAAAGTACAACATGCGTCGCTTAACAACCAATTTAGAATATGCGGTTGTGACATTTTATTAAATTCTTTCAGATATTTTGTGTCAGCTAATTAAAAATCGACGTATAAGATCATTTATATATTAATTTCTACGAGAAGCGATGAGGTAATGGGATTAATTATTCACCATTCTATCAAAATTTCTTTGTTCTCTGCTAACAAATTTACACTATTAAAAAAATATTATTTTTCTGTGATTTTTCTAAAAAAAATATTTGCAGAATTTTCTTATAAATTTTATTGTAATAATAATTTTACAAAAAAAATTTATGAATTTATTTGCGAAAAATAATTTACAGATATTTCTTACAAATTTTTTTATAAAAAATAATCTACAAAAAATTTTTGCAAAATTTATTATAATTTTAATGATTATAGAAAATTTTTTTCATGGTAAAAATTTGTAAAAAAAGTTGTAAGAATATTATTTTGTTTCTTGCAAATTTTTTTGTAGATTTTCCTACCAATTTTAATCCGCAAAAAAAAAATAAAAAATATTTAAATTTATAAGTTTAATAATCAAAAGATTTTTATTTGAAGAAAATGTTATTTTACTAATTTTTATTATAAATATATCATTATAGTTAATTTTTATTTTAATTATAATTAAATTAAATATATAAAATTTTATAAATATGATAAATTAATGATAATGAGTTTTAATTTAATGATAATTAATAAAATTTTAAAATTAAAAATTATTTACTTAATAAAATATTATTTTACTAAATTATTTGTAAATATTTCATAAAAATTAATTTTAATTTAAAATATTAATAAATTAAATATTTATTTTAATTAAATATAAATTAATAATGTTGAGTTTTAATTGAATGATAGTTTTTAACATAAAATTATTTAATAAAAAACTAATTTTTTAGAATATTCAATATTTTAAGAGTTAAAATAATTTATAATAATATAATTTTGTTGTTCAATATAATGAATTAATCTTATTTCTAAAGACATGATCTAATTAATATTTAAAGAAAATTTTAAGTCTCGCATCTATTAGAAATAAAACAATTAAAGAGTTTATAAGTTGGGACAACACTTACGTTACAAGTTGATTTTGTATAGTTGAATGTTAGACTTATATCTACAACCTAAGAGTTTAAAAGATTATGTATCACATGTTGAAGGCGTGAATGCAAATTTCTTAATGTTTCATATGAATTCATTGTAAATATTTGAAATTTGCAATAAACTAATAATTGTTTTTTATATTTTCGTAAGAAATTTTTCTGCAGAATTTCTTGCGAAAACATTCGCAAAAAAATTTCCTGCGTATTTTTTTGCAATAAATTTCAGGAAAATTTCTGTGAATTTTAAAATTCGCAAAAATATATTATACACGAAAGTATTATCTGTAAATAAAATTTTGCAGAAAAATTCATAGAAATAATGTTTACTACGAATTTTATATAAAATTTACATGAAAAGTCATATGTAATAAGAAAAAATTTAGTAGTCTTAAAAAGCAATTTTTTTTCCTCCCAAACCCTCTACTCTTCACTCACAAACATCTTTTATGATGAGCTGACATCGCCACTGCAGAACAAAGGCCACCATTTTTCTCTTTTCTCTCCCGAACCCCATTCATGTCACACTGTCTTTTCCACAATTGTTCCTACATAAGAGGTACAAATCTCTTCTCCCTGAATCTCTGATATAATTCTTACTTGTCTGTGTAACCATACGCCAAAAGTAGAGATACACAATGCCTTCTGGAGAATGTTTAATTAAAAAAGCACTGTCTATAAAGAAACAGAAAAATAAGAATGTTTAGATAGATAAGAGTCATGATATATAATATTTATAGTGTTCTTCTTGGTCAGATGGAGTTCAGGAATATGCTCCTTTGTATGGTGGAAAAGTGAGGGGGTCATCATTAAATACTTATCAACTACTATCTATTAAATGGGAGGTTATCTATATTCCTTTGTTGAGAAAAGAATGGTTGAAAATGCAATAAAAGTTCCGCATCATATAAAAACAAAGAGAACAACGAATTTATAAAACACACTAGCTTGTTTCATCTGTATTCATACCAATATAAAAATAATATATGTGAAATACCCCTTGTGCACCTCAACAAGGGTCATAACATAATTTAAGAAAACTAACTTATAACTATGCTACCCGATTACTATTGTTATATAGACCGCGATACACCATTTAATGAATTTGTCCACACTATAATTCATCCTTTTTTTTTTTTTTAAGTCAAAAGTTAATATTTTTAAATAAATATTTTTTTTAAAAGTATAAATCTGACATTCTTAAACAGTCAAATCTTACCCGACTATTTAAGATCTAGTAACTACTGTTGAGTCTCTCTCAAATGGCCCAATTATTGCTATATTTGTGCAGTCAATAATTAATCCAATGGGGTCCCTTTCCCTTCTTGGCCACTACTCAGTAACTCACATGTTAGATGGATAGAAGCGACAGTACTTTTTTGGTTCAGCACCCATCGAAAAGACATCAAATAAGCCTATTATAGAGAGAAAGCAAGATACTTTTGAGATAGCCATGGACGAACCACACTTGCAGTTGCACATAGCTATGTACCCATGGCTTGCTATGGGACACATAACAGCATATCTCCACCTAGCCAACAAATTAGCCAAAAGAAGACACAGAATCTCTTTCTTCATACCCAAACGAACACAGGCAAAGGTGGAACATTTCAACCTCTATCCACACTTAATAATCTTCATCCCCATCACCATTCCCCACGTTGATGGCCTTCCTCTTGAGGCTGAAACCACTTTTGATATTACACTCTCTATAGGCACGCTTCTTATGACTGCCATGGATCGTACTCAGAATGACATTCAACTACTTTTACTTGAGCTCAAACCCCACATTGTTTTCTTTGATTTAGCATCTTGGATACCCAGCTTGACTCGGAGCTTAGGCATCAAGTCTCTTCATTACATAACCCTAAGCCTGATATTTGAATGTTATATGGAAATCATGGAGAAGCGTTGTAGGGAAAATAACTTAGTTGGAGATGAGCTTTATCTCATGAATACCCCAGATGGGTTCCCAGATTCTTCAATCAAGCTTCAAGCTCATGAGGTTCGAGTATTAGTTTCATTCATCAAATCGGAGTTCGGCAGGGGTTTTTCTTTCTACGACCGCATCAGCATTGGCACCAGATTCGCAGATGCAATTGGATTTAGAGGTTGTAGCGAAATTGAGGGACCATTTGCTGAGTTTCTTCAAAGTTTCTATGGGAAGCCTCTTTTGCTTTCAGGACCTGTCCTACCAGAGCCATCAACCACTACATTGGAACCAAAATGGGTTGAATGGCTTGATGGGTTCAAGGCTGGTTCAGTCATATACTGTGCATTTGGAAGTGAATGCAGGATGGTTCAAGATCAGTTCAAGGAACTGTTGCTGGGTCTTGAGTTAACAGGTTTTCCATTTCTGGCAGCACTTAAAGCACCTATTGGATTTGAGTCTGTTGAAGAAGCTATGCCAGAAGGGTTCAAAGAGAGGGTTCATGGAAGAGGCATTGTGCATGGGGGTTGGGTGTAGCAACTAAATGCTAAAATTTAGAAATTACTTAATGAAACAGTAAATAAACGCAGGGAATATGTGATTGTATTCTTAGTTGGCAAATAATTGTTACACTGATGGAGTCAGAAGAGTACAATAGCAATACTTGAGAGAGAATCGAAGAAATATAGATGAGAGTATAGAAGAAGAAAGATGAGAAAAGAAATACAGTGCAACAATCTTCAATGCCTTCATTCTTCCCGAGAGATTTCCCTTAAAAAGGCACTATACGTGATCCAAGAGGCGAATATTCTTGCGTCGTTTTCTGTCCCCTCTGCGTGGGTGCATGATCCAAGATGGATCCTCCACGTGTCCCTCTGCCATAACCGAATTTGGCATTTTCTGCTTTCCAATCATTTGCTCTCTCAGCAGTTTCTCTTTTGTGCAATGTGGGCCTTGAGTCTCTCTTTTCTTCTCTGAGCATTGTGGGCCTGCTACAATACCTCCCCCATTAAAAACAACCTTGTCCTCAAGGTTGAAGTGAGGATAAGACTGTTTGATAGTTTCTGCATCCTCCCATGAGGCTTCCTCTGGTTGTTGACCTTCCCATTGAATGAGAACCTGAGCCACTTGTTTGCCTTTCTTTAAAAGAATTCTGTGCTGCAGTATGGAATGAGGTTGCAGCGCCATTCCTTGTTCATCTAGCAGTAAAGGAGTTGGCATTTGTGTGATCACTTCATTGCCCTTAAATGGTTTTAGTTGAGAGACATGGAAGACTGGATGTATCTTAGCACCGTCCGGCAATAACAACTTGTAAGCTACTGTACCAATTTTCTTAATAATGGAGAAAGGACCAAAATATTTCATGCTCAGCTTTTGGTTCTTCCTCAGGGCAACAGAATGTTGTCTGTAGGGTTGTAACTTGACCCACACCTTTTCTCCTACCTCAAAATTAATGTCCCTTCTATGCTTATCGGCCTGCACTTTCATATGTTGCTGAGCCTGCCCTAAATTCTCTTTTAGTGTAACGAGTAAAGCATCTCTAGTTTGGAGCAATTCCTGAACTGAGGGAATGTCATTTGGAGAAGGATAGTATCTGATAAGTGGTGGGGGTGGTCTTCCATAAACAGCTTGGAAGGGGGTCATTCCCAAACTGCTGTGATGAGCCGTATTGTACCAATACTCAGCCCAAGGCAAAAATTGCACCCATGCTTTAGGATTTTGGCTTGAAAAACATCTCAGGTACATTTCTAAGCACTTATTAAGGGCTTCAGTTTGACCATCTGACTGAGGATGGTAAGCAGTGGACATAGCAAGAGTTGTGCCTTGGAGCTTGAATAACTGTTGCCAAAATCTACTTATAAAGACTTTATCTCGGTCAGATACTATAGTCTTTGGAATGCCATGAAGCTTGACAATTGAATGCAAAAAAAGCCTCAGCAACTTGTAAGCTTGAAAAATCAGTTTTCAAAGCATGAAAATGGCCATATTTAGAAAGCCTGTCAATGACCACCATGATGACAGTGTATCCTTTCACAATGGGCAAACCAGTGATAAAATCCATAGCCACATCTTCCCAAATCTGAGAAGGAATTGGCAAAGGTTGGAGTAACCCTGCTGGTTGAGTGTTAAGATGTTTAGCTTGCTGGCAAACTGAGCATTGCTGAACATAAGACTGAATGTCTTGTGTCATCTTTGGCCAGTAGAATTCCAACTTAATTCTTGCTGCTGTTCTAGCCACGCCTGAGTGACCTCCTACCATGGAATCATGGTATTCGTGAAGGATTTGCTGAATTAAGTCATGTTGTTTTGGTACAATTAGTCTTCCCTTCCAAAACAATAGTCCATCCCTTGCAGAAATGTGTGGATTGCTAGGTTGATTGTTGAGGCACTTTTGCATTTCATCATGCCAGTGAGTATCTGCAGCAATTGCATTCTTCAATTTGAGCAAGAATTGAGGAACTGATTCTGACCAAGCAAGGAAGAAGGACCTTGATAAAGCATCTGCTGCTATATTGTCTTTCCCTGGTTTGTATTCTATTTTGAAGTCAAAACCAAGGAACTTGTGTAACCAATTTTGCTGCTCAGGAGTGTGTATAGATTGGTCGGCCAAGTGTCTAAGACTCTTCTGATCAGTCTTAATAGTGAAGGGATGTCCAAGCAAATAGTGCCTGAATTTTGCTAAAGCCTCAGTTATAGCATAAAGTTCTCTAGAATAGGCTGACTGCTTTTGCATTCTAGGTGACATTTTTTTTGAAAAAAATGCTATGGGATGCTTGTTTTGGCTCAAAACAGCTCCAATACCAATCCCGGAAGCATCTGTTTCAAGTGTAAAAGGCTTAGTGAAATCAGGCAAGGCCAATACTGGTGCTGTAGTCACTGCCTTTCTCAGATCTTGAAAAGCAACAGCAGCTTTAGTAGACCAAAGGAATGCATCTTTCTTGAGTAAATCAGTGAGTGGCTCAGCTATATGTGCATAGTGCTTAATATATCGTCTGTAATAGCCAGTAATGCCAAGGAATCCTCGCAGCTGCTTGACATTCTTAGGTTCTGGCCAAGCTAAAATGGCTGTAACCTTAGCTTGATCCATGGAAACCCCTTGCTGAGTCACTGTATGGCCTAGATAGTCCACTTGAGTGGCGCCAAATACACACTTAGATAATTTGGCAAATAAAGAATGCTGCTGCAATGTCTTTAACACCTGCTCCAAATCCTGTAAATGAGCAGACCAAGTTGGACTATATATTAGAATATCATCAAAGAAAACTAATACACACTTTCTCAATAATGATTGAAAAATCTCATTCATCAAATGTTGAAAGGATGCTGGTGCATTAGTGAGGCCAAATGGCATAACTAGCCATTCATAATGTCCTTGATGAGTGCGAAATGCTGTTTTGTGTCTATCCTCTGGTTTGACTAGAATCTGGTGATATCCAGATCGCAAGTCTAACTTTGAGAAGAATTGAGCTCCATGTAACTCATCCAGCAATTCATCTACTGTAGGCATTGGAAAACTGTCCTTGATTGTGATATTGTTTAAAGCCCGATAATCAGTGCAGAATCTCCATGAGCCATCCTTTTTTTTAACTAAAAGGATTGGAGAGGAAAAGGGGCTGGTGCTGGGCTGTATGATTCCTTCTTTCAACATTTCTAGAACCATTTGCTCAATGACAGATTTCTGACTATGAGCATATCTGTAAGGCCGCACTTTGACTGGGTGTGAACCCTCCAGCAAGGGAATGGCATGGTCCCGAGATCTTTGTGGTGGCAAACCAGAAGGTTTGTGAAAGACCTGCTGATAAGTTTGAAGTAATAGTGCCAATTCAGGATCCAAATCCTTAGGGAAGTCAAGGAATTCATCTGTCTGGCATTCAGGATCCTGTAACTGCACAGTGAAACATTCAGCTATGGCATCAGTATGCTGCAAACGTCTGATATACTGATATTGTGCCTGTTGAGGCAAAGAAGATCGATCACCCTGTAGTGTGATATATTTGCCATTCATCATGAATTTGAATTGTAAGGCACTATAGTCAGCCACATGTGGACCAAGTGTTGCAAGCCAGGCTGCTCCCAAGATCACATCAGCACCTGCAACAGGTAATAAATAAACAGGACAGTGTAGCTCATGCCCTTGAACCTCAATTTTAAGATCAGGGATCAAACCCTCAGCTGTCATTGAATGGCCATTCCCTACCATCACATGGAACTGAGCAGCAGGTTGAATGGGCAAATTCAAGAAGTGAGCGACTCTAGGCTGTAAGAAATTGTCAGAACTCCCACTATCTAACAATATGCTGACCGCATGACCTTGAATTCGCCCCTGAAATCTGATAGTGCCAAGTCCACTATTGCCCTTTAATGCATTGAAAGAGAGATGATGATCCTGCTCATTCGCATGCTCTATCAATTCAGGTTCAGAGATTGTGTTCTCAACTTGTGAGGCTTCTTCCTCCACTTGCAAAATCATGTAGTGTCTATTTGGACATCTATGTTGAGGAGTAAATTTATCATCACAAGTATAACATAGGCCTTTTTCTCTTCGAACTTGCATTTCTGCCTGTGTCATTTTCCTGACAGGGTTAGGAAAATTTGAGTGTGGATTGGTAGTGAGTTGGTAAGCCGGTTTTTGGTTTGGTGTTGGTAACAGAGGGGGTTGGGAGTTGTGTATTTTGGGGTAAGTGTATGGCTGTTGTGTGGCTATTGGTGTTTTGTAAGGGAATTTTGGTTTGGTTGGGTATTTCTCTTCAAATAATTTGGCTAAGGACACTGCTTTGAGTAAGGATAGAGGGCTTTGCGTCAGTACATCGCGTTTGATTTCTGGTTTCAAGCCACTAATAAAGCAGTCTAACAAGGCATCAGTGCTAAGACCACAGACACGGTTTGCAAGTGAAATGAATTCCATATAATACTCATTAACTGAGGCTGATTGAGTTAGTTTAAACAGTGTAGATCGTGGACATTCAAAGGGTGAAGGTCCAAATTCTAACTCTAAGGCCTTAGTAAAATGTCGCCATGACTGAAAGGGTTGCAATCTAGTGATCATTTGAAACCAAGGAACGACTTCCTTGTCCAAATGCACAGCAGCTATAGTCAATCTATGTTCATCAGGTGTGTCATAGAAATCAAAAAATTGCTCAGCCTTAAAAATCCAGGATAAAACATCAGAACCATCAAATCTAGGAAAGTCGATCTTAACATTTCTTACTTGAAATGGTTGTTTAGTCCATGGCGGTGGATCTAGGTGATTAATAGGCCCTTGTGGAGACATAGATCTGATCATCTCTTTCAGTTCTTCGAAGGAAGCATTTGTGTGTTGGTTCTGAAGGGAATGCTCTACGTCTCTCTGCTTCAGATATTCTACAGCCTCTTTCAGATCTTTGATGTCATTTTGCATATCCTTCATACGTGTGTTCTCTGCCATTGCAGAAGCAATGAAAGCACCAAAATGTAGCAACTAAATGCTAAAATTTAGAAATTACTTAATGAAACAGTAAATAAACGCAGGGAATATGTGATTGTATTCTTAGTTGGCAAATAATTGTTACACTGATGGAGTCAGAAGAGTACAATAGCAATACTTGAGAGAGAATCGAAGAAATATAGATGAGAGTATAGAAGAAGAAAGATGAGAAAAGAAATACAGTGCAACAATCTTCAATGCCTTCATTCTTCCCGAGAGATTTCCCTTAAAAAGGCACTATACGTGATCCAAGAGGCGAATATTCTTGCGTCGTTTTCTGTCCCCTCTGCGTGGGTGCATGATCCAAGATGGATCCTCCACGTGTCCCTCTGCCATAACCGAATTTGGCATTTTCTGCTTTCCAATCATTTGCTCTCTCAGCAGTTTCTCTTTTGTGCAATGTGGGCCTTGAGTCTCTCTTTTCTTCTCTGAGCATTGTGGGCCTGCTACATTGGGTTCAGCAGACGTTAATTCTTGACCACTCATCTATTGGCTGCTTCATTACACATTGTGGAGCCGCATCTTTATTAGAGGCACTTGTGAACAAATGTCAGATTGTGGTGCTACCAAATTATTGTGACCAGATCATTAATGCGAGGATGATAAGCAACAGCTTAAAGACTGGTGTTCAAATTGAGAGAGGAGAAGATGGTTTATTCACAAAGGAGAGTGTCTGCAAAGCTGTGAAGACAGTGATGGATGATGAGAGTGAGGTTGGAAGGGAGGTTAGAGCGAATCATTTAAAATTGAGAGACATCTTACTCAGCAAGGATTTGGACAACACTTACGTTGATAGTTTTTGCCACAAGCTCCAAGAATTACTTGGGTGATATGCAAGTTTCAATCAGGGCTTTGTCAATTTAGCTTTGCTTGAGTTTATTCTTTGTTGTTAAATGATGTATGAGTCAAATGTTTCAAATAGTTTTTGTACTTTGATGTCCGTTAAGTTTTCCCTTTTGGTTCAATTTGTGATAGACTGATAGTGGCCTATTTTTAAGACATCGGTTGTAGCGAGTGTAAGTTCGAAAAAATCGTAATATTTCCAATGGAATAAAGCAGTTCAATTTCCTTTTCTTTTTCTTTTATAATATTATTTAGAATTAAACATTGTAACTTTGTAATATTTAAAAATAGTATAAAATAAAATAACTCTTGAGGTTAACATAAAATTTATAGAAAATGGTCTAATCTTTCCAATAAAATTAAAACCAACTTGATATTATAAATATATTTTCATATGTCCCATTCTAATCTCACAATGTTGTAGATGTTGAAGATTAAAAGAGGTTGTTTGTGAGTTGTCATAATAGATTGTTTTATCCTTAACTCTTGTGAATGGTTTGAAAAATTTATATCAATGATTAAGAAATAGTATAAAAGGGGATATTTAATGAGTTATAAGTGGGTTATGATGAAGATATAAAATTATGTTTGTAAGACATTTGCTCGAGACTTTGTGTTTGTATGGATATGAGATGCTTTTACATGATGTGCATGATATGAAAGATTTATGCGTGGTATGAAAACTTTATATGTGATAGAAGATGATAATGTGTTATATGAGAATAAAACGATGAGAATAAAAGATTAAATAAAACTAAAATATCCTCGCGGTAAAATATAAAATCACATATAAAAAATATCCATTAAAAAGAAAAGACTTCAAGGCTTTGTTTGGTTTAACTACAAAGAAAATGAAATAAGAAAGAAAAAAGGTTAAAATGTAAAATGATTTTAATTATTTGAAATTAAAAAGGGAGCTAAGTTAAAAAATTTCTTTACTTTTACTTGATTGTATAGGAAATAAAGAAATATAAAATAATGAAACAAATATTTCTAATAAAGATAAATAAATAAAAATAGAAAAAATTGAATCTATTCTATATACAAAATCATTTTCTCTCTCATCATTTTTTTTCAAATGATAGAAAATACAAAAGTATAGGTCCATGTAAATTTTAATCATTTCTTCCATGTTATTAAAAAGGCAAATAATATAAGAAAAATAATTTTGTCTTCTCCTTTCCTTTCTCTTTCGTCCTTCCCTTTTTCCAGTTACTAATCTGACATCAATTGAAATTCATTCAAATAAGCTATGATCTACTGTAATGGAGACAACCATATCACTTGCTGAGAAATAACATTTTAGAACAAAAATTAACATCAATTATACCCTAACTGATGTAAAAAAAAAATTATGCAATGGACTTTTTGAAATTTATTTGAACATATAAGTTTAACTAATGTAAAATCACTTTTACATCAAATGAATGTATAACCAATGTAAAAAGGTAGCACCTAATGTTGTAAAATGAGAAATCCTTGTTCGCATTCTATTAATATCAGTCTTTCATTCTCAAAGATACTTCAAGTTTGGGAGAGTTATTTTACACAAGTTGCTATCATCGATGGGGGACATGAGTTGCTGTAAGTGTGGGGCTTGGAGACAGCGTCATTATCCTTCGTGGCAATGGCAAGGGGAGGTTGACCTAAGGAGTTGGAGTGGAAGGGTGGAGGTGCAAGTTGCCCTCATCTTAATTTGGCAAATGTGGTGCACTTTGATCTTTGTGAAGTGTGGTGCTAATAGGTGTTCGTTGAATAAAATTTATTAGGTGATTTTGGATCATATAATTTTTAATTAGTATTTATATTATATGTAAATATGTGTTATTAATTTTTTTGTAAAATTAAAAATTTTAAATATATATATATATATATATATTATAATAATTAACTTAAATCACAGACATTTAATAACTTTAAACTACTTAATAATTTGCTCAGTGAAAGAATTCGAGTGGTTATTATTACTGTATTTGCTTGTTGTTCCGTGAGTAGTTAAATTTAATTAACTAATGTGAAAAGTCACTTTTATATCAATTAAATAAATGTAAGAAAGGATTTCATTCAACATTGATGAGATAACATCATTTCAACAATTAATGTAAAATGTTTTCGATACAATAAAATATGGAAACAACATATTAATGTCTGTTTTATATAATATTCATTTTTTTTTATTTTTCTATTCATCTAAATAAAAGGAGAGATTTTTCTTTACTTTTTTCTTTCTTATCTCCAACCATACAATCAACATATATATTTATTATTTTTTTTCTATATTCTTTTTACTTTTATCATTCATATTTTTTTTCTTTTTATTTCACTTTTAATTAATTTAGCAACAATTCTCATGATTATGCCACAATTCTACTCCACGTATTGCTATAAGAATTGTGTTGGTGAATAGACTGGAAAAAAAAAAAAACAAAGTATACCTATTATGAATATATGAATCTGTAAAACTGAACAGCAATTCGCATGATTCAGCCACAGTTCTACACCACAATTGGTAGTGTCGTTGAATAGATTTAAAAAGAATAAATACAGCCATTGTCAACATGAAAATTTGCAAGTTATAATATAGGCTTCGTCATATTTTTCAGTCGTTGTTAGGGACGTAATTAGCTTAAAATTTTAAAATTTATTTTAAATTAAAATTCAGATTTAAAAAATAAATAAAAAGAAACTAACATTAGATGAACAAATCATATATATAGATGAGGGATCCGTTTATTTTAAGGGTAAATCTGCCTAAACTTACTATCTTTAATAACTCATGTTCTACATCAAATTTTAACGATCCAACCGTTGAATTTAAAATTCTTAATATATGGATCACATCTGTAAATTTTTAAAATTTTTTAAAAATAATTTGATACTTTGTTTACATCAAATTTAATACATAAATTTAATCCTTTTAAAGAAAAATTTAAAATGTATAAATTGGACATTCTTATTCAATAATTGATCATAACACTAATCGAATCTCTCTCAATAATTGCTAAATTACTATATTTGTGGGGTCAAATAATTAATCCGATGGGGTCCCTTGTTGACAAATATTCAGTAACGTGCATGTTAGATGAATAGAAGGGCCAGGACTTTTTTCCCATAGCACAGCACCCATCGAAAAGACATCAAATTATAATCTATTTTTAGTCTCTCAAATTTAAAATTATTATTTTTAGTCCTTGTAATTTCAAAAAATCTTATTTTAGTCCTTATATTCAAATTTTGTTAAGAAATTTATCAAATATTATTGCATAAAATTTACTTATTCATGTCCCTATTAGTGAAAATATCACATTAAATCCAGTTGATATTGCATAACTATCATAATTAATCACTTTTAAATATGTTATTAGTGACTTAAGGGACTAAAACAAAATTTTTAAAAATTACAGGGACTAAAAACAATAATTTTAAATTTGAAGGATCAAAAACAAATTTGTGTTAAATTTGAGTGACTAAAAACATATTTAATTCAATTATAAATAAGCCTCTCGTAGAGTGAAAGCAAAGCAGACATGATCAGTTGATATTTTTGAGATAGCCATGGACGCGCCACAATTGCAGATGCACATAGCAATGTACCCATGGCTTGCTATGGGACACATAACAACATATCTCCACCTAGCCAACAAATTAGCCAAGAGAAGACACAGAATCTCCTTCTTCATACCCAAACGAACAAAGGCAAAGGTGGAACATTACAACCTCTATCCACACTTGATAACCTTCATCCCCATCACCATTCCCCACGTTGATGGCCTTCCTCCTCAGGCTGAAACCACTTTTGATGTTCCCTTATCTTTAGCCACACTTTTTATGACTGCCATGGATCGCACTAAGAAGGACATCGAACCACTTTTACATGAGCTCAAACCTAACGTTGTTTTTTTTGATTTTGCATTGTGGATACCCAGCTTGGCTCGGAGCTTAGGCATCAAGTCTCTTCAGTACATTACTGTAAACGTGATGTCAGTAGCTTTTATAGAATCCATGAAGAAGCAGTGTCAACAAAATAACTTAGTTGAAGATGATGAGATGAATCTCATGAATAGTCCCCCAGCTGGGTTCCCAGATTCTTCCATCAAGCTTCATGCTCATGAGGTTCGAGGATTAGCTTCATTCATGAAACTTGAAGTTGGTGGTGTTAGTTTCATGGACCACGTCTGCACTGGAGCCAATTTGTCAGATGCAGTGGGATTTAGAGGTTGTAGAGAAATTGAGGGACAATATGCTGAGTTTCTTGAAAGTTTCTATTGGAAGCCTCTTTTGCTTTCAGGGCCTGGGTTACCAGATCCACCCAACTCCACTTTGGAACAAAAATGGGCTCAATGGCTTGCAAGATTTAACCCTGGTTCGGTCATATACTGTGCATTTGGAAGTGAATGCAGGATGGTTCAAGATCAGTTCAAGGAACTATTGCTGGGTCTTGAGTTAACAGGTTTTCCATTTCTGGCAGCACTTAAAGCACCTATTGGATTTGAGTCTGTTGAAGAAGCTATGCCAGAAGGGTTCAAAGAGAGGGTTCATGGAAGAGGCATTGTGCATGAGGGTTGGGTTCAGCAGACATTAATTCTCGATCACCCCTCTATAGGGTGCTTCATTACCCATTGTGGAGCCTCATCTTTACTAGAGGCACTTGTGAACAAGTGTCAGCTTGTGATGTTACCAAATGTTCTTGATCAGATCTTTAATGCAAGGATGATGAGCAGCAGCTTTAAGGCTGGTGTTGAAGTGGAGAAAGGTGAAGAAGATGGTTTGTTCACAAAGGAGAGCGTCTGCAAAGCTGTGAAGACTGTGATGGATGATGAGAGTGAGGTTGGAAGGCAGGTTAGAGAAAATCATTTAAAATTGAGAAACATCTTAAGCAGCAAGGATTTGGAGAACACTTACAATGATAGTTTTTGTCACAAGCTGCAAGAATTACTTGGGGGATGACATCCAAGTTTAATTCAACCATGGCTTGAAAATTAATTTGCTTGAGTTAGAGTTGCTTCCATATATATATATATATATGAATCGACTCCACGAGCAGTAATATTGCACTTTCGTTTATTAGTTAGGCTTTGGCTATGGTAAATCTCATCAACTTGTCATTTATGAACTTCCTAATTACTTGTATGGATATGTTCTGTTGTTGCTTTAATCATAGTTATATTATTATATAGTATGTAGTTTGACCACGAATCTCTGTCAAATTTACCCAAATGCTCAAAATCTTGAACTTGCTTGCTGCTGGTGCTCTCTTTTAGATGGGTGGTTCAATATGCAATAATCCTTTGTACTTATGACTGCAGAGCTATCTATATATGGTTTCCTCCTTTGTTTTTATTTTTATTTTTTAAGTCTTATCATTTCAATAACAGCTCCTGTTTACGGAGACACATCTATAGGAATTTCCATATTTTGTCTTTCTTTTTTCCTTCTATCAACAAACATTGTTAGTTGATTATGCGTGGTATATGTGTGTTTTTAATATATATGCTTGTGTTAAGTGATATTTTCCTTCTACTAAAACCCCTTAAAATGAAGTGCTTATCCCGTTATGCTCCACCACACCTCACGTTCCAGGTATGTTTTTGGTTTTTGATTTTTCGTTTTCATTCTTCATTATATAATGCTTCGGTGTGTTTGGTGTGTTGTTAATTTTTGAAGATGTTGATGGTACGCTATGTATGATTTTCGTGATTTTAGTTGATGCATGTGAGGCGTTCATAGAAATGCATGCCTCTACAAATTATGGCTTTTAAGGATAAAAAATTTAGTTAAACATAGCCCACAAGTTGAACGCCCGGGTTTTGATAGGTTTTGTTATTTGCACCTACTAGTGTAGATTTGGTGGGTTAGAAGTACTTAATGTTATTGTGACATTGAGTAATGTTGTTGTATCAAACTAATATAGATTGCAAACAATATAAAAGTTAATTTATATAGATGTAGTCTATTAGTTTAGTGTAATCCGTTAGTTAAGTAAAATCTTATAATATAAAAATATTCTACATTTCCTTTATTTCTATTTAAATGAATATCCTTAAAAATTTAATATGATAGTTGTTTTTTTCCTACACCCATATTTTTTCTCTTCGCTATTCTTTCTCTCTCTTCGTTTATTTCACACCATCAATGAGAAGCTAACGTCTTAATATTTTGTGACCGTATTGGGTTTGTCGGTGACAAAATCCACTATTGGAGTGAAGCTTGAGGTCTTCAAATGGGTATCACACCTCACTCATATCAGTCATACCAATACAGGATTGAAGATTTGGGCTGAAAATCCAGAATAAATAAAAATAATAATAAATAAAATTTTTGAAATAAATTAAATAAAAAATTAATTATCAAAATATATAATTTTTGCCACGTAGGATGTGAAAAACGTCAAGGTCCGTGATGACTTCAAAATATGCAAATATGTTCGCTTGCATGGCATTGCGGAAAAGAAAATAGTAGAAGAAAGTGGCAACCACGTTGAGGCTTTTTAACCTTTATAATTTTTTTTAAAAAAGTAATTATTAAAATAAATTATTTTAAAAATAATTTACTAAAATAAATTATTTCAGATATGTAAGATAAAAAAACAAATAAAAGTGACGAGTTGCAGAGAAAACGTCACTACCCATAATGTCTTACATATAACATGGATGTATACATGGACACTAACATATTAATAGAAAATAAGAAGAAAGGGTCATTCTAGGTGACAACTTCTTTATTTTATTTTTCTTCTTTCCCTTGGATTTATTTACGAGTGTCAGTGTTGAAAGGGAGTTAAAGTTCCCAATATTCATCCTTCTTTGGGAAAAAACCAAAACTGAAATTGGCTTCACTCTCGCTCTCACATTGCATGATTTCATAATTTCATTCTATACAAACGCATCGTAACAAAATCGCTGGTCCCGTTGACAAAGATCCTCCAAACTTTTTCACCAAATATCATAATAAAGTAGTTTTTCTCTTTAACAATTAAAATTTAAGTAATTGAAATTCTATTTAATCTATTTTTATATTATAACCTAGTATTTTAGTTTCTCATAAATATGTATTTTTATATAATTAAAATTTATACTATAATTTTTTAAATATGCAGATTATAATTAAAAATCGCAATGAATAAATATAATTGAAAACTAATACTTCAAATTTACAATGAAAATTTTAAATTATGACATGAACTTAGTTTTAACCATTGACATTTTATAAATAAATTAAGTTTAATTACAATTTTGATCCTTAAAATATTGTAATTGTGTAATTTTGGTCCTCAAGAATATAATTGATGAGGAATTTTAGTCCTTCAAACACTACAATTATGCAATTTTAATCATTTTTATTAAAAATTTAATAGTTTTAAAATCATATAATATATATAATATTTAAAATTATATAATTATTGACTTATTTATATTATATATATTATAACTTTTATTCATCTATATATATATATATTATTGCTAAATAAATAAAATTTATATATATTATTAGTATTATAATATTATTGATATATTTATAGGTAAATTAATAATTTCATAAATTTAAATTGATAAATATTAATATACTTTTACAAAAATATAAATATATCAAATAAAATAAATATGTCAAAAAAATTAATTAAAAATACCCATACAGCATATCACCTATTAGCGTCTTATCAACAAAAAGTTATTTAATTCTTTATGAAAAAGACTATAATTACAAGATTATTAAATATCAATGTATTAATTTTTTTTTATAAGTTTTTATTCATTTTAAGTACTATCTTAATTTTATTTAATTAAATTTCAAAATTTGATACTATGGATCTTATTAAAAATATCTAATTTTAGATAAACTAAAATTTAATGTTATTGTAATGTTAATAAATCTTATTTTGATGTTATTGTAATGAATTATGAAATCATGCGATTTGAGAGCGAGAGCTAAGCCAATTTCAGTTTTGAGTTTTTTCTCAAAGAAGGATGAATATTAATTGGGAACTTTAACTTTCTTTCAGCACCGACACTCACAAATAAATTCAAGGAAAAGAAGAAAAATAAAATAAAGAAGTTGTCACTACAATGACGCTTTTTTCTTATTGTTTGCTGCTCCACAAGTCGTCACTATCAGTGACGCTTTCTTCTTATTTTCTATTGGTCTGCATGTTGTCTACCTGTGTCCATATATGCATGTTACATGCAAGACGTTATTGGTAGAGATGTTTTCTGCAACTCGTCACTCCTAGTTATATTTTTTGTGATCTTATGTATTCGAAGTAATTTATTTCGGTAAATTATTTTTAAAATAATTAATTTTAACAATTACTTTTTTAAAAAAATTATAAAGGTTAAAAAGCCCCATGTTGACAACTTTTGTGAACCAAAAAAAGTAGAAGAAAGTGTCGAGCCATGTGACGTTTTGCATGGATACACAAAACCTCAGCCTAGCTGACGAGTCTCTATTATTTGACCACCACAGACCACAGTGGCTTGCATGCATGGAAAGAAGTGACTTGGCAGTGTGGTTGCAGGTTTGTGTTTTACCAAAAATTGAAGGAAGCCAGCGTCAGTACTTGAAATACTTATTTTTATCACAACTTTAAGTCACTATACTTGAATGTAAAGGAGTGGAGTTTTTTTTAATTATTTAAAAGAATTATATGTTATTTTTTCATGTAAATTGTAAGTTTAAAATTTATATACGTGAAAATTTTGATGATGTTTAAATTTTTATGTATTTGAAATACTTATTTTTATCACAACTTTAAGTCATTATAAACTGATTCTAATAACTCGATTATACTCATAAATTTTTATTTTTTCTATATTCTATATTAAAACGTATATTATTCGTTAAACATAATTTTGTTTACGGTTTAGAATTTTTTATGTTTCATTGTGAGTTGATAATAATAATAATAATAATAATAATAATAATAATAATAATAATAAGTCATTGATTTATTTATGTGAAATATTTGTCAATTTTAATTTTACGTACGCATTTTTTTAATTTGTATAATTTCATAATGTCTTGTCAAAGAGTTAATCTAGAACTTATTGATGATTCTTTACTGATTATGTAATCAATTCACGTATCTGAGCATATATGGAATGGTGAGTTAGGTAGAGTTTTTCGTATTAGAAGAGCTACCAAAAATGACATGGTAAGGGATTTCTCACGTTATTTCTCTGAAAAGATGTCTGCAAAACGTCACTCAAGGTGACATTTTTAAGCATGAAAAGCATACATTAAACACGTCAAGCTAGGTGACATTTTTAAGCATTGAAACCATGCATAATAGACGTCAAATTTCATGATGTTTTCTAGGGCTGAGCAGAAAATTTTGCCCCGACCGAATCCGAAGTTTCAGCAAGTGAGTTTCTTAGTTCGGCCAGTTTTTGACGATTTTTCCAGTTTTTCGGGTTGTTAGAGTCGGTTTGTAATGGGTTTTGTTGGTCGGGTTCGGGTTAAAAAATTTGAACCCGTGAGTATCCATACCCGACCGACCCAAAACACTTAAAATGTATGATATTTATTCTTTTAAAGGTAGCACCGCGAGAGGAAACCTAAAAACCCTAAGCGCCGCTGCTCACGCGAAACCTTCTCTTCTACTCAGAAATCCTAACCGTCGCTCACGCAAACTGCAAATCCTAACGCCGCGAGAGTAGTCATATGAAAGTGCAAAGACCCTGAAAGTGCAATGGTCCCATTGTCCCTCGCCCTTCTCCACTTCCCTTGTTACCAGTTTGGCTCTGGAGGCATCTCCTTCACTTCTTGATGATCCTCCTTTGAAACTAGCTTGCTAAAGCACTTCCTCAGGCACTTCTTGATGACCCCAGAAAGCTTGTTAGCGCTGGTTTTCGCTGCCAAGTCCTCCTTCTTCGCCAGCTTGAGGATCTCTAGCCTGTGCTTGGCGATGGAGATTCCCATGCTTTGAAGAAACTCGTGGTTGAAGTAGGTCGCGTCCTCCAACTGAAGCTCGTTGCGTGCGAAGGCAAGGCCATACTCTTAGAATTGTTGTCGTTTTGGTTTGTTGTGAATTGTTTTGAGATGAAGAGATATGGGTTGTTAGTTGCTGTTTTGAATTCTTTTGAGATGAAAATGTAAAGCTCCGCCCTTTGGTGGGGCGGATTTGAGTGGTAAGAAGTGAGAATTAAGGAGAAAAAAATCGAGTGTAAATGGGCTTCTTTTCCTAATCCGACTAACCTGATCCAATTAATCCAAGACCCGAAAACCCGAACTCGATAAACCCAAAATACTGTTCACGGTCGAAAATGGTTTTTTTTTTGGATCGGTTTGGATTGGGTTTAATATTTTCAACCCAAATCCGTCCGAACCCGCCCCGTGCTCAAGCCTAATGTTTTCATGGTTTTTTTCTTCTTATTTTGCCATGCATATAAAAATCTAAACATACATATAAAGCGTCAAAGTACATGACATTTCTATGTTTTTTTTAAGATTTTTGGTCCATTGTTGGTAATGTAAGAGGAGTAAAAAAGACATGCAAAAAACGTCAATTATCATGACGTTTTTTTTTATTTTTCTCTCTCTTATAGTGGAAAACGTTATATATAATAATGTTTTCTTCATCTCTCTCATCCGTAAATAATTTTTTATTTAATTTATTTTAGTAATTTTTTTATTATTATTTATTATAGCCAAACTGCCGAAGATTTGTCAATAATAACTACATCACATTAGTTGGAAAATATTTCCTAGCTAGACACTTACTATATATATATATATATATATATATATATATATATATATATATATATATATATATAAGACAATAACACTTCTTCTCTAACGCCCTTTAAAAGTTATATTTTTAATAAATTAAAAATATGAAATATTAAGTAATGCTGACATTACTTTTATTTCTATCAACTTTATATCTTTATCGTTATATAATAAATAAAGAAGTCGTGCTACACGTACAACAATCTTTTAGTTGTACAAGAAAGCCAGCACTATGGATATTATAAGCACCCAAAATTCTTTTAACATTATCTTTCAGGACTTAGCATAAGTTTTTTTTTTTTTTTTAAGAGCAAATTAGTGATATATTAAAGTATAAATTAGATGGCCCACACTACAAGCGAGCAAAATAGAAAGCTCTCATATAAGAATATCTTTCAAAAGGTTCTCCCTGTCAAACAACCCACCTCTAAAAACACAGTGATTTCTAAGACTCCAAATACACCATATATATTGTGGTACATCAAACAACATGCCATATTTCCACTTCTGATTTTGTAGAGAAGGGGAATGATATAAAAGAGAAGTGTTGGAATAAAAACTCATAATTCAACAACATCAAAACATAAGAAATCTTGTAAATGGCACTAAATATAAATCCAATAGTAAGAAAAAAGAAGAAAAAATTATTTCTTGACACTACCATCACCAATAAAGCAATCAATTTTTCCATTTAGATCAACAAAAAAATCAATAATATCTAAGTGTCCATAATTAGAATCATAGTTTTCATATACAAAATGTGTCATTATCTTTTTCTTCTTATTTTTAAGTGATTCTTTGTAAAGTTCGATAAGATACTTTGATGTATGACAAATAAGTGACCAATAACCTTGTCACCACAATGATAACATATGTTTTTCCTCATGTTTGTTACCATGTCCACCATTTTTCTTCTTAGTTTTCCCATTATTTTTTCACTTCTAGTGCTAAAAAATATTCATATAATTTTCTTTATAACCATGACCATGACTACCTCCACAACCGTGGTCATGACCACAATGACGACTACCTCCATAACCATGACGCTACTTTCATAACCACTAATTTGTCTGTCATATGTTATTGCATTCACTTAAAGAAATGGAGTATAATCAATTGGACAAGTCTCGTGATTTGATAATAAAACACAATTATTTTGCTCAGTCACAAGGAGATAAGAAATTAATTTAAAATATTTCTTAAACCTTTTTTTTCTATATTGTTGTTGTAGGAGCAATTAGATGCATGAAAAGTGAAGAATTTTTTCTAACATATCTTCATCAGTAATTTTTTTTCTCTACACAATCTTAATTTTAAAGTAATTCTAAATATTGTAGAATTATATTCACATATTTAAAATCTTGTAAATGTAAATGCATCTGATCATAATGAACTTTTAAAAAGATCGTAGTTTTTTAGCAATCAAATATTTCTTTTAAATAGTATATAAAATTTAAATTTAGAAGAAAAAATATAGTATCATCCTCGTACACAACGATTCAATTTAATCATTTTGTTCCTTTTTAGTTTTTGCAATATTTTCCACTTTTGGTTTGAGAAAAATAATAAATATGAAATTTTCTTTTTTATATAGGGTCTTTTAGACACATTTTAGGAATGTTTGTAGAATTTTCTTTTTAATAGTGCCTTCGGGGATAAATATGATTTTCACAAATCATATAATCAATACAAATATTTTATCAAATATATAGTGTGAAAGATGAATAACCAACCTTGAAATATGAATTTGATGAAAAATATGGTTTTCTTCAATGTGGTTGAGCCCTTTGGTTTTTGGAAGGTAATGAACAACTAAACCATGCAACTTTTTCTTATATCTTGCAACAACAATGGAAAAAAGACTATTATGATGATAATGTATTATGAAAAGAAAGACAATGACAAAGAGAACAAAAAAGACAATATGAGAAAGAGAATATGACAAATTATTATTTCTAAGAGAATGTTAGCTTATTTATAGGCATATATATGATAGTTGAATAACTACAAAAGATAAAAATAATAACGATGGAATAAAATGGTCATAATATATATTGAATATGGACATCCATTAATTAAATCACCAATTAGAGCATCTCTAAAAATGTTTCTTATAAGTAACTTATTAAAATTCTTATTTTATTTTAAATGAGATACATCATTCTTAAGCAACCTAAACACACTACTACATTTTTACAAATTTTGCTTCAATGGTGGGATCTTAAACAATCCACACTTTATAATTTTCTCATTTACACTTCACTTTTTGACAACTTAAGAAATTAATGTAATTATTATAATTAAATATTAGTTTAATTAAACATAATAAATAATATTTTAGTATATAAAAAACAATATTAAAATTTACACAATTAATTTATTGTGTATAAAAATATTTAATATTAAAAATAAAGAAATTACATTAGAATGAAAATATATAACAATGATTAGTGACTAATTTAATTTTTTACTCATAAATAATGAAAATTTGATGATGCATAACTATTTTGTTTTTTAATTTGTGAGAATAGTTTATGTTCTTTATTGTTCATTTAAATAATCAAAATTAAAAACATTTTTTTAATTCATAAATAACATATTTATTTTAAAAAAATTATTATTTATTTTTAAAACAACTTATTATATCATCTCATCACACTTAAATAAAAATTGTTAACAAAAGGACAATTACTTACACTCTCCATTAGTCGTTGTTTATAGGAAGTCTTCCATTAAGAAATTTCAAAGCAAATTCACAGGAAATTTCTGAGAATTTTCCTTCTCACAATTCATCTCCGGCATTATAATCAAAAGTGGTCAATAAGACTAGGAACATGATTGAAAGGTGAACTGTGGGCCATAAAATTACGACTTGACTGAAATGTCAAGAATAATATCAACTACATGTTCGTGTGAGGCAACAGTAAAAGCACTCCCAACTTATGTGTTGGGGCATCTTCGTGTGAGGTGCAACTGTAAAGCACTCCCAACAAATATGAGTTGGGAAAATAGACACTAAATTTTATTCTTTTAAACATCTTATCTATAACTTTTTATACTACCGGCCACTTGTTACGTTCATATTTTTTCTTTCTTTCTCATCAACTTTGGAATAGCATTTGACATGTGCAAAAACCAATTTTTATTTATATATTATTGAGTGAAAGCTAGGGTTTATATGTGTTGACGCGTATATTTTTTTATGCGTTGACGCGTGCTTGACCAAAGTCTTTATATATATATATATATATATATATATATATATATATATATATATATATATAAATTTTTCAAACCCTAAACACTAGAGTCTTTATATTCTAATTTTAATTTTTTTGAGAAATTATATTCTTATTAAAAACAAATATCTATTTGTAAGCTAATCTTTATAAGAGAACTGGTTAATCACCTTTAATAATTAAATTCTTTCTTTTCGATTTCTTTTATTTATATACAAAATTCGATCTCATACTTAGTTCACAACAATCAAGTCTAGTTGGTTGTGTCTTTATATGCTAGTAATCGGTTTTTGTCGCAAAGTTATTACTATATATATATGATTTAAAATTCCAAAATTAATTATGACATTCCAAACAACCCGTAAACTACAAGGTGAGTCAGCGCCAGTCAACCTTAAAAACACGCTCTCGAGAACTTTAAAAACGTATCACAACCCACACTTTCGATATTTCCAGAAACATTTGTCCCTGCATTGCATTCTCATAGTAATAATAGCAGTGTAGAACGTGCACAGTACCCGTTTTACATCAACGTAGTTAGGTTAAGCAGTTGCAATTGCTATGGCTTTCAATAGCAGCATCCAATGCAGCCCTTCTTCACATGAGATGATAAAGAAATATGACGTGTTTGTGAGCTTCAGAGGTAAGGACACACGCAACAATTTCACTGATCATTTTTTTGCTGCCCTCCATAGGAAAGGCATTCTTGCCTTTAGGGATGACACCAAGCTCAACAAAGGGCAACGTATATTGTCCAACCTCATGCAAGCCATTGAAGGGTCTCAGATTTTTGTTGTTGTCTTCTCAAAGAACTATGCTTCCTCAACATGGTGCTTGAGGGAACTTCAAAAGATCCTTGATTTCGTTAATGTCTCCAGAAAACATGTTCTGCCTGTTTTCTATGATGTTGATCCATCCGAGGTGCGGAAACAAACCGGAGACTATGAGAAAGCCATGTCCAAACATGAAGAGAAGTCCAGAGAAGATAAAGAGAAGATGGAGGAAGTGAAAAGATGGAGAGGAGCTCTCACACAAGTAGCCAATCTCGCTGGTTGGGATATGAGGAATAAGTAAGTAATCTTCGAACTCTTGTGCTACTTGTTCATGAAAAATCTTTAAGTAACTTTCACTTCTGAAACTAGAGATAAGTTGAGAGAAGTTATTTTATGATTCCTTCATGAGGTAACAATAAATTAGGTCCAAAATTATGTGCTCTAGGAAAGATTTTGTCGATCAACATGAAAAAATAATACTGTATTGCCTTGTTCTACACATACTTTTTGCTTGGCTTTCTTAGGTGATGATCGCTGATTTTGGTATTCTTGAACTTTTAGGTCAGAGTATGCTGAGATTGAAAAAATTGTTCAAGAAATAAACAGTATATTGGGTCACGATTTTTCAAGTCTTCCAAATGATCTAGTTGGAATTCAATCTCCTGTTGAAGAATTAGAAAAGCCTTTGTTTGCAGACCCGATTGGTGATATTCGCATCGTAGGAATTTGTGGCATGGGTGGAATAGGAAAGACAACTCTTGCTACTGTTTTGTATCATAGAATTTCTCATCAATATACTGCTCGTTGTTTCATCGACGACTTAAGCAAAGTTTATAGAGAGTCTGGTCCAACTGGGGCACTAAAGCAACTACTTTGTCAAACTCTAAATGAAGAGAACCTTCATATAAGCAATCTTTATAACGCAGCAAATTTGATACGAAGTAGGCTACGTTATGTAAAGACCCTTATGGTTCTCGATAATGTTGATGAAGTTGAACAACTAGAGAAGTTAGTTGTGGATCGCCAATGGTTTGGTGCAGGGAGTAGAATCATCATAATTTCTAGAAACAAGCATATCTTAGAAAAGTATGGAGTGGATGTAGTCTACAAAGTTCAACTCTTAAATAGTACAAATGCTCTTAAATTGTTTTCTAAAAAGGCTTTTCATAGTGAAGATATTGTGAATGATTACAAAAGTTTGACAAATGATGTGCTAGAATATGCTAAAGGCCTACCACTAGCAATCAAAGTATTGGGTTCATTTTTGTTTGGTCGAAATGTCTCGGAGTGGAGAAGTGCCATAGTTAGACTGAGAGAGAATCCCAACAAAGATATTTTGGATGTGCTTCAAATTAGTTATGATGGACTACAAGATTTGGAAAAGCAAATATTTCTAGATATCGCTTGTTTCTTCAGCGGTTACGAGGAGTTATATGTGAGGAAAATTCTAAATTGTTGTGGATTTCATTTAGAAATCGGAATAAGAGTCCTTCTTGATAAATCACTTATAGACAATTCTTATGGATTCATCAAAATGCACGATATGCTGAAACATTTGGGCAGAAAAATTGCTAAAGGTAATTCAGCCAAAGAGCCTGAAAAGTGGAGCAGGTTATGGCTCCACGAAGATTTCTACAAGGTTATGTCGGAGGCTAAGGTAAAGTAGGTATTTAAAAATATAACTTCTGTTAATGTCTTTATTAATTATTATGACACTTTGTCCTCATTTTTATTCTTTAATTTATTCTGTTAAAGAAATGGTCATAATTCCTTCACAAAATCTTTAGATGTTTTTGTAATTTATTAATTATAATAATATATTATTGAAAATATAATAATAAGCTAATCATCTTCTTTTATTTTGTTCTCTTTTTTTTTTTTTTTTTTTTACAAATTTTATGTATATTTGTAGTGGTGATTTTTTTTTTTTTTTTTTGGCAATGATTTAGGAATCAAATAATGAAGCCATTGTTTTGGACATGTCAAGAAATATGGAAGTATTGACGACTGATGCTGAAGCGATGCACAAAATGAGTCGTCTTAGGTTGCTCATATTCCATGCTGTGAAGTTTAGGGGAAGCCTCAATTTTCTTTCCAATAATCTGCAATTTCTTCAGTGGCACGGATATCCTTTCTCCTATTTACCATCAAGTTTTCAGCCGACTAAATTGGTTGAATTGATCTTGCCACATAGCAACATCAAAAAACTATGGAAAGGCGTAAAGGTATCATAAATTATCTTCTTTACTTTCTGAATATGAAATGAAAAAGAATACTATTATATATCAGCTTTAAAAAAAAAATAAAAATGTGTAACTATCTCTTCTCTTTGATCCTTTACAGTATCTGCCAAATTTAAGAGCTTTGGATCTCAGCAACTCCAAGAATCTTATCAAGGTTCCAGACTTGAGCGGGGTCCCTAATCTTGAGTGGATAATTCTTGAAGGATGCATTAAACTTGAGAGGATCCATCCCTCTGTTTGTCTTTTAAGAAAACTTGCTCTCTTGAGTTTGAAAAACTGCATAAATCTAGTAAGTCTACCCAGCAACATATTGGGTCTGAGTTCCCTTGAATATCTAAATATCTCTGGCTGTCCAAAAGTATTTAGTAACAAGCTGTTAGTTCAACCAAAACATGAGGAGCATTTTCAGATGGCTGATATGAGGGAAAATTCCATGCAATATTCCCATTCAACATCCTCTTCGATCGTCAAGAAACTTGTGTTTCCGTTCCATTTCTCTAAAGGGTATAAAAATTCAGCTGGTTATTTGTTGCCATCCTTGCCTAGCTTCTGTTGTTTGCATGACCTTGATCTAAGTTTCTGTAATCTAAGCCAAATCCCTGATGCTATTGGGTGCATGCATTCTTTAGAAACCTTAAATTTAGGGGGAAACTATTTTGTTAGCCTCCCTTCTAGCATCAAAAAGCTTTCCAAACTTGTACATTTAAACTTGCAGCATTGTAAGCAATTGAGATACTTGCCTGAGATGACATCACCTACAGCCTTGCCAGTAATAAGAGGAATCTACTCTTTTGCTCATTATGGAAGAGGGTTAGTTTTTTTCAATTGTCCTAAAATTGTTGATATTGAACGTTGTCGTGGCATGACTTTTGCATGGCTGATACAAGTCCTTCAGGTGCTCACTCTTTTCTATTCCCTACATACCTGTCATTCTCTCTTTCCATTTATGTAGTTAACTAACGATTTGAATGGATAAATTTCTTTAAAAACACTTTTGAAATAAATAATAAAATATATTTTTTCATAAATTAATTAACTTAAGCATAAGATAATAGGCAGAAATTCTCTCTTAAAGTTTCTCCAAGACAATATAAATAAACTTATGTTTAAGTTATAATTAGATTATGAAAATAATTATTTTATTTTTTTCATATTTTTTTTCTTCTCATTAGTATTTTTGTAAAAAAATTGTTCAAACATACCCTACAAACTAAGACACATTTTCGTTACTTTTGTACCAGGTGAGCCAAGAATCAGCTACCCCTATTGGTTGGATTGATATTGTTATACCTGGAAATCAAATACCAAGATGGTTCAACAATCTAAGTGTTGATACTTCAATAAGCCTAGACCCATCTCCCCTTCTGCATGACAATAACTGGATTGGCATTGCATGTAGCGTGGTATTTGTGGTATTTGATGATCCAAATACATTGAATTTTAAATTTAAATCCTCTATAGGCATTGGTTTTGAAACTAGATCTTATTCCGATCATCTCTCTATCCCAGTACTTCTTGATAGGGATCTAGTAACGATCGGATTGCATCACTTGTGGCTACTCTATTTGACTAAGGATGAATTATTTTCTTTCTTTGAAATAGAAAAAATGAGTGATCTATACGGCACCAAAATGCGAACCAATATCTGGCAATCCCAAGGTTTGCGCTTGGAGGTGAGCAGTTGCGGATATCAATGGGTATTTAAGGAGGATCTTGACAAACTAAACCCAACAATGATGCGTAGAGGATACAACAACATTCAAGTTGATGATAATTTTGTGAAAGGGGGTTCAATCCTTTGTTTAGAAGATGGAATATAATCAGGATCATAGCTTCCATCATGTTCTATAATGTGAGATGAAATGCTCATGATATATCTTTCTTTTCAATTTGTTGGCTGTGTCTGATAGTTGTTTCTGCACTTTCCCACATTTAGTTTCTTACACTTCTATGTACAAGGCTATCACTGAGGTGATTTTCCCTGAACTATATATAGCTTTTACCCATTCACAATTCAATATGGCCTTGCATGATCTTAAAATTCTTCACTTAGTATTTTGAAGAATAAGTAAACTAACTAACTTAATATATATCATTCTGTATGTTAATTAAAATGATTTATATTTAACATTAAAAAAGTTTAAAATTATGTACTTTTATAAAATAAGTATACCAAGAAACTTAATATCTTTGTGTATGTGAGATTGTTCTAACTTAGCAAATGATTTTAAACTTAAATATGTATGTGTTAAATACTTAAATAAGATAAAGTTTTTCCACTCTCACAGTGGTATTTTATGCTCTCGTCGTATTCTTGTCCATTTGGAAGAAAATTATTTCTATAAAAAAATACATGTAACTTATAAATAAAGATATAAAAAAAAATCTTGTACAAATGGTTAATCTCATTAAGTCTCGACCTGCATTACAATGGTAGTTCAATCAATGGGACAACAAAACCTAGCACAGCCCCAATTCTTATCAAGTTATCAAGAGCATATGGGCATGTTTATGTGAAGAAAAGAGAAAAAGATAGAGGTGGTAATATGTGTGTTGAATAGTTGTGTATATTACAAAGAAGGGGAGAAGGGGAGAAGGGGTATATATATACATATTGTAACATCCCCCCTCAAACTCAAGTAGGTAAGGAAGATACCAACTTGAGTTTGGAAACTAATGTGCGAAAACGACCAGGATGATGTGCTTTAGTAAGCAAGTCAGCTGGTTGATCAACAGTGCTAATCGGAATGAGATTAAGAGTACCACGAACAACGTGTTGTCTAGTAATATGACAATCAATCTCAATGTGCTTGGTGCGCTCATGAAAAACATCATTGTGAGCAATCTGAAGAGCACTACGATTGTCGCAAAAAAAATCAGTAGGAGAAGATTGGGAAAACCCAAGATCACCTAAAAGCCAACGAATCCAGACAATCTCAGAAGTGGTATCAGCCATAGCACGATATTCGGCCTCAGTGCTAGAACGTGCAACAAGTTGTTGCTTCTTGCTACGCCAAGAAATAAGGGAGTCACCAAGAAAAATGCAAAAACCAGTAACAGAACGGCGGTCAGTGGGATCACCACCCCAATCAGCATCGGAGTAAGCACGAAGGATCAATGGGGAATCAACTGAGTAATGGAGACCGTGAAAGATAGTGCCCTTGACATATCTGATGATACGAAGAACAGCAGCAAAGTGTGTGGATCGTGGAGCACACATGAACTGACTAACCAAATGAACAGCATATGCAATATCTGGTCTAGTGACTGTGAGATAAATCAAGCTCCCAACCAACTGTCGATAAAGTGTCGGGTCTTCAAGCGGAGTACCATCAAGGGGAGTGAAATGAGCACGAGTTTCGAGAGGAGTAGACTCAGTTTTGCAATCTGTGAGTCCTGCTCGAGAGATAAGATCAGAAGCATATTTGGCCTGGGAGAGGAATAAACCATCATCACAAGAGAGAATCTGGATGCCCAAGAAGTAGCTGAGTGAACCAAGATCCTTCATCTCAAATTGCAGATTTAAGAATTGCTTAAGTTCAGAGATACCATTAGAGTCATCACCCGTGATAATCATATCATCAACATACAAAAGAAGTATAACAGTACCATGATCATTGCGACGGATAAAAAGTGCATTGTCATAAGTGCTAGAAGTGAACCCAAGTTGAGCAATGGTGTCATGAAATTTAGCAAACCAGGAACGAGGAGCCTGTTTAAGACCATAGAGAGCCTTACGAAGGCGACACACCTTGTGCGGAGGACAAGAGTAACCTGGTGGAGGTTGCATGTAGACTTCTGCATCTAAATCACCATTAAGGAAGGCATTCTTGACATCCATTTGATCAATAAACCATTTCTTTGAGGCAGCAATAGCAAGGAGAGTACGAAGAGAAGTGAGACGAGCAACAGGAGCAAAAGTCTCCTCATAATCAATGCCATATTCCTGAGTAAAACCCCTTGCAACCAAACGCGCCTTATAGCGCTCAATGGAACCATCAGAATAAGTCTTGACCTTGAAAACCCATTTGCAGCTCATGAGATTCTTGTCAGGAGGAGGATCGACAAGATCCCATGTGTTGGTAGTTTCTAAAGCCTGTAGTTCAGCTTGCATGGCCTCTCGCCACTTAGGATCTGCAGAAGCCTCTCGATATGTCTGGGGTTCATAGTGAGACATTATGGTGGAAAAACAATGGTAATCACGAAGATAAGAAGGGGGTTTTCTTACCCTAGGGAGAAGATCAGGAGGAGGTTGAAGAGCTGGATCTTGAACCGCAGGATCAACGGCAGAGGCGAGCTCATTCGGAATTATGGGAAGATCGGAAGCCCCTGTAAGCTCATCAGAGGAACCTGCATCAAAGTCATGAGGAAAAAGATCTATAGAAGGGTTAGTGAATAATGGAGTAGAGGTGGATGGAATAGACTTAAACGTAGAGAGAGAGGAGAACATTTTGTGTTCCCAGAAAACAACATGACGGGAGATACGAATGCGTTGAGATATGGGATCCCAAACACGATAACCTTTGTGTTCGGTGCCATAGCCAAGAAAGCAACAAAGACGAGCTCGAGGCTGAAGTTTGGTATATTCATGAGGCTGAAGAAGAACAAAACATGCACAACCAAAGACTCTAAGAGACTCATAACTCGGAGTAGTTCCAAAAAGACGCTCGAAAGGAGTCTTATCACCCAAAACAGAGGAGGGAAGACGATTAATGACATAAACAGCAGTAAGGGCAGCTTCACCCCAAGTGCGTTCTGGACAAGAAGAGGAAATAAGCATGGCACGGATGGAATCAAGAATGTGACGATGCTTTCGTTCAGCACGCCCATTTTGTTGAGAAGTACCTGGACAGGAAAACTCAGATGTAGTGCCCTGTTCAGCAAGAAAATGCAAAAGCTTAGAATCACGATATTCAGAGGCATTGTCACGACGAAAGGTTTTGATGCACTTTGAAAATTGAGTTCTAATCATAGTGGCAAAATTAATATAAATTTGAGGAATTTCTGATCTAGATTTCATCAAATATATCCATGTAAAACGAGAAAAGTCATCAATGAAAATAACAAAGTACCGACGACCACCCATTGTTGGGGTTGGAGCCGGTCCCCAAACATCAGAATGCACAAGATCAAAAGGGGAAGCAGAAGAAGAAATACTGTCATTAAATGGTAAAGCAGCTTGTTTAGCAGTTTGACAAGCAGAACAATCAAGTTTATCTTCTTTAGTGGAGCCTAAACTACCCATGGAAATAAGGGGACGTAATTTGCTAAGAGAGGTGTGACCAAGACGTTGATGCCAAAGATGGATGGAAGAGGGCGTTGAAGCAGCACATAGATTATTGGATGAGGGAACATGAAGTGTGGTAAGCTCAAACATCCTTCCGATCTTACGCCCATTCCCAATGATCTTCCCCGTCCGCGGATCCTGTACAGTACAACCAGTGGAAGAAAATGTGAGAGTATAACCAAGATCACAAAGTTGACCAACGGAAATAAGGTTAAAATTTAATTTGGGAACTTGATAAGCATCAGGTAGACTAAGAGAAGGTATAGAAATAGGTCCCTTATGGCTCACTTCCATTAGAGAGCCATCTGCAGTGTGAATATGACTAATAGGATCTCTAGAGGACATGTCAGAAAAAACATGTGATGATGAAGTCATATGGTTGCAACAGGCAGAGTCAAAATACCAACGGATGTTACCTGGTGTTGTGGCTAAAGCAGTAGAAGGGTTACCGGAGGAGATAGAGAGAACCTGCTTGAGAATAGACTCGAGATCACCAACAGAAACAAGTGCTTGTGCATCAGAAGATTTCCCTTCATTGATTGGAGTAGTGGCAAGAGCAGGCCTAGATGGAGATGAACCAGCAGAACGACGTTGGGATCGAGTGTGAGCCGAACGAGGCGGGCAAGTAGGAATAGGGTGAATAACATCCAAATTTGACATGATAATTGAGAAAATTAAGCTATAGGAATAAAATTTGGTAAAATGAAGCTAAGAAATGAAAAATACAAGCAAAAATAGAATTTTTTTTTTTTTTTTTTTTTTTTTTTTTTTTGAACCTGGTTTAGTGTACCAGTTCAGAACCGAATCTGCAAAACTGCAGATCGACAAGGAGGGCAGATCGGCGCAGTCACGGAAGCGATCGGCGCAGTCACGGAAGTAGCCACCGGGGAGAACTCACCGGAGCAGGCACCGCGGGGGTGAGCGGAGGCAGCCGCGTGGGTGCGGGGGCGACGTCCTCGAGGTTGGCAACGCTGTCCGTGAGGGTGGCAGCCGCGTGAGGCGGCTCGATCTGGTGCAGGAAGAGGCGGCGGAGGGCGGCGAGGATGTCGGAGAGCGGCGCGTAGAGGAGGCGCGCGCGGCGGATGCAGCGGTGAAGGCGAAAAACCGTACCGCGGAGTGCGCGACGACAACGATGACTGTGGCAGCAGCGGCGGCGACCAGGCAGCGAGACGGAAGAGGGGATCCAGATCCGCGAGTGGCACCGGCGGAGGTCGCGCTGGATGTCGCGCCTGAGATCGGAGAAGCGGTCACGGAGCGGGTGGAGGCGGAGGCACCTCTTCTCGTTGGCCGGAGGGAATGATGGCGGCGGAGGCGAGGCAGCTGCGTCGGAGAAGAGATGGTGGCGGCGGAAGCGGTGCAGGACGAAGAGCAGCGGCCCGAGCGCGGCGATTCTGGCGGAGGAGACGGGCGCGGCTGAGCAGGAGGCGACGGGGAAGACCTCCGAGATGACGAACCTGGCTGGATCTACGCACTCACCAAGTGCGGCGGGGAGGTCAGCGCGCGGAGGCGGCGGCGGCAGGCGGTGGTGGAGAGTTAAGCTCTTGATACCATGTGAAGAAAAGAGAAAAAGATAGAGGTGGTAATATGTGTGTTGAATAGTTGTGTATATTACAAAGAAGGGGAGAAGGGGTATATATATATATATTGTAACAGTTTATATCCAAAGGACACGTCTAACTTTGTCATATTTACTTAATTATTAATTATAGCTGTTTGGGCCGGGCCATATTTAAATGGCGGGGCACAAAGCTTTAATTGCAGCTTTCCAAGTTAGGTTAAGATATAAAAAAAAAAATTAGTTAAAAAAAATCAAGTTATACACTTAAAAAAATAATAAATAAATAAAGGATAAACTATATGTGTTTCGTCTTTTTTTAAAAAAAAATTAGAGTAAATTGCATTTGTTTTCTTTATCTTATTTATTAAAATTTTTTTAAATATTTATTTTAATCTTTTATCTACTGAATTTGGTTTGATTTGTTCCTTTTGAAACAACAATAAAATTGTTTTCAATTTTGAAATATGATATTGAATATTCATATTATAACTAATTCAAAATTTGAAACTTATTTCATTAGATTTACTTATGAAAATTATTGAACGTAATTGAAGTTCAAACAAAATATTTATAAATATGGTAAAAATTGTACAAAAATAAGTCCAAAAAATAACCCAAAAATTAATAAGATCTAATTTCATATTATTTTATTTTTGTTTTTAGGATATATTGTTCACACAATTTTCATGATGTTTATAGTTCATTTTTATTTGAACATTAATTGAATTTTTTTAATTTTCATATAAGTAAATCTAATTTACAAGTTTCATGTCTTGTATCAATTAAAAGTTGATTTCAAAATTGTGTCACATGATTGAAAAATATTATTGTTTTTAATGGACCAATTTAATCAAAAGATAAAAAATAAAAGATCAAAATAAACATTTTAACATATAAAGAACCAAAATAAATCTAAAATAATAAGATAAATGACCAAAAGAATAATAATAATAATATTTGAATTTTAAAGATAAAATATATATTTCATTATGGCATTTAATTATTGCTTGTTAGTTAATTAATCATTTATTTAATAAAAAAAATATAAGAGACATTTTCACGTTAGAATTTTGTCACTTATGTTTTATGGTTTTGAGAATGTGGATTATGACTCAAAATATAATATATCATCTTTATGTTCTATAAAGTTTTTTATTTGTATAATCTCATAAGTTCAGTTTTTCTCCATTCATCTGATAAATTTATATTAGACATGCATAGTCTGTCTTCATTAATCTGATAGATTCAGTCTGCCCTATTTTATGAGACTTAGATTTAGTGTTTTGAATCTTTATATTTAACTAATCAACCAAGTTTTACTTATTGAAAAACAAAAATCAATCCTTAGATTAATGATTCCCAATAATTATGATTCCTAAACTTGAAAAAACTTTTTATGTATCAATTATCAAACACCTCCTTAACAATAAATATATATATATGTTAAATTATAGTTTTTGACTCCCACTCTTATTTCTTAGATTTGTTTTGGTCCACTACAAGAAAAATCAGGATTATTTATGGAAGAAATCTGTAGATAAGTCTTAATTATCTACGGCCAAAAATTTGTAGGTAATAAGGTCATAGATAGCATTACCCACGAAAAAAGTTTCGTAGATAACCCACGAAAGTTGTTATCTACGGATTTTTTCCGTAGATAACGTTATCTACAGAAAGTTTTCCGTAGATAACCCACGAAATGTTGTTATATACGGATTTTATCCGTAGATAACCTTTGAAAAAAATTGTTTAATTTTAATACATTTATTAATGTAACAATCCTCATATTTAGTCTCTCAATGATGCTATTTCATGACACTTCACTTTTCAATGTGTTTTGTCCTCACTGCATATTTTCTGGGAAACTTCCCAAAAGGTCACTCATCCCTATATTACTTCAAGTAAAGCACGCTTAACTGTGGAGTTCTAATTAGATAAACTATCGAAAAACAGATGCATGTTGTCAGTATAAGTAGTACAAATTAATTCATTTAAGTCATCCTTAACTATACAATATCATATCTATACTATTTTTGGATCCCTCTCATTTTGGTGTGTTCAGACAACTATAAAAATTAAATATATATATATATATATATATATATATATATAATAATTATATTACCAATATTAATATTATGATACAATTTAAATTATTTATTATAAATTTAAAAGTTTAAATAATAATTTATATATTTTAAAATGATAAGGGTTATATAATAACACCAGTGTAACTTTTATTAAGTATTACACCGCTCAATAACTTTATATTAAATGTGAATTTTGTAAATCCAACTGTTAGATTGGAAGTTCATATCACTTTATATGTTTATATCAAATTTTGTTAAAATTGTACAACAACTCGAAAGTAATCAAAATGTTCATATTTTAGTATATTTTGAAATGTATATATTACGTCAATTTTGTTTTACAAGAATGAAGTATCAAATCACCTTGAATTAATATAAAATTGTGTATATATGAGCTAAGAGTAAAAAAATTTCAATCTAACGGTTGAATTTATTAAATTCACATTTAATATAAAGTTATTGAGCAGTGTAATATTTAGTAAAAATTACACGGGTGTTATTATAACCCTTCTCTTTTAAAATATTATTTTTATAAATTAAATTTTAACATTTTAAATGAATTATTAATTAACTTAATATATTTATTCATCTTAAATCTAAGATATAAAATTTAAAAAATATATTTATTTTTATTTTATTTTCTAATTATCAACTATTAATAAAATATTAATTTAAAATGTTATATAATTATATCATAATATTTTTATATCAAATTTAAAATTAAATATTAATATATTATCTTTCATCATTATTAATTTATAAAACTAAAAAATTTAAAATGATAATTTTTAATAATATTTACATTTTTACCAAATATTCTTTACATTAATTTTTAATAATATATATATAAAATGGTAGTGGAGGCATCTGCCCCACTATTCTCTCCGTCGATGAGTAGATTTACTTAAAAAAAATTTCTTCTTCTTCTTTCACCGAAACTCTAGACTTCCACCACTTCCTTGGGCAGCACCGTGCCAACAACCTCCGCATCGTCGCCTTTGTCGACCTCAAGTCTGCCACACGCCGCGTCCTCCTCATTAGCAAAATCGACGTCGCGGTGAAGCAGTTTCAATTGTGGTGCGTCCATGGCTATGCCTATGGCTGCTTTCTCTCGTTCTCTGCATCAGTGGAGAGGGTCTTAAACTCGACGTTTGAAGTCTTTTCGATGGGTGATGTAATTCTGAGAATTCCTGGCCGTTTGATCTGGCTAACGCGCGTGTGTCATTAAAGTTTCTTTTTTTCTTTATTTTTCCTACACCCATATTTTTTCTCTTCGCTGTTCTTTCTCTCTCTTCATTTATTTCACACCATCACTTCTTAATATTTTGTGACCGTATTGGGTTTGTCGGTGACAAACTCCACTGTTGGAATATAATGAAGCTAGAGGTCTTCAAATGGGTATCACACCTCGTTCATATCAGACATAAGAATACAGGATTGAAGTTTTGTCAATAATAACTACGGAAGTTGAACAAGTGGTCCATGGGGTGGTAAATGAATAATGACCGTAGATTACAAGTTAAAAAAATTAAACGGTTGAGATTGAATTTAATGATTAAGTTTGAACAATTGCATAGTAGTCCTTTGAAATTTGTTACAAGACGGACATTTTGTATTGTCTAGGTCTCCGTTTAGCAGGTAGGGGTGTTACGATTCTGGCGGTAGTTTGTTGGGAAGCACGGGTGAAGTACGAGTCTCGCACGGTAGTGGTGTTACAAGACGGACATTTTGTATTGTCTAGGTCTCCGTTTAGCAGGTAGGGGTGTTACGATTCTGGCGGTAGTTTGTTGGGAAGCACGGGTGAAGTACGAGTCTCGCACGGTAGTGGTGTTTTGTTTGTGACATGCCGCAACCCCTGTGAAAAGGGTTTGTTGATTGTGGAGTCTGAAGAGCGGATTGATGATGCGTTAGTGCAGGGTATTGCGTAGAACAAGAAAATTGTGCTGGGTTGAACATGGTTGATGGGTGAATTATTGGTTTTGTTGTTTGTTAACATTTTTGTTTGGTTGTTATACGTTTTTTTTAATTGTAATTTTAAGATAGCATATGTTGTGGTTTAAAGGTTGGTGAATGTAGGGTTAGAGTTTGGTTTTGTTGAAAATTGTGTTTAGGGTAATGGTATTATTTGTTGACCATTGAAATATGTTTGTTACTGGATTGCTTCCGTTTTTATAAAAATGTTACTGACAAATATGATGTTTGTTAGATTTGATTATATGAAATATAGTTTTACATGAATGGAAGACAGTGGGGCGTGGTATGCTGAGTAGGCGAAGTCAGATTGAGGAAATGCAGTGTCTGGTTGTATTTTACAGACATGATGTTGGTGGGGGTTTTGAGAAATTTTAGGTACAGTATTGTTTTATGAAGTTGATGAAGTTGATCGATGATTTTGTGTGTATACGTTTGTACTGGTGTATGTGCCCCCATAGATTGTTAAACAGAAAATTTGGTTAGTTGAAGCAGAGAATGCAGAGATACAGCTGCAGCTTAAAGAAGGTGGAATAATTATGCAGACTTTATGAGGAGGTGGTCGTCATGCTTAGCTGTTTGTGTAATCCTTAATGTTGTGAATTGTTGTAGAATGTTGCGTTTGTTAGCAGAATACAAATTGGATGATGATGTTATCTTAGGAGTAGTTAATTGTAAAGTGGATGTGAAGTTGAATAGAAGTGTTACAGAAGCAATTTCAGTAGTCCCAATTGGCACTACTACGACCCCCCGTTTGTGGTCTTATTGTCGGCACAAGGCACCTTTGTTTGGGAACCCTGTAAGATGGTTTACATTTTCTGAACTGAAACTTGCTACCTGATGAGCAGGTTGTTTCAATGAAGAGGTATAAGTTAACTGGTGGTCGGGGTGATGAAGAATTTTTGTCAGAAATATAGGTTTTAAGTTTTACAGAACATCATAATGTTGTGATGGTAATTGGGTTTTGTGGTTTATGAATATGTCTGCAATGGATCTCTATATTCTTATCTTCATGGTAGTTATGTTAAACCATTTTGGCATACTGTATTATCTGATTAGCTAATAAGAGTATGCAAATAAAAATGTTATATGGTAATTGCAGAACAAAATGAAAATGTATTGAATTGGCATGCACGTCAAAAAATTGCAGTAGGAGCAGGTCGTGGTTTGAGGTACGTTGATGAAGAATGTAGAGTGGGTTGTATTGTGCACCGCGACGTGAGGCCTAGCAATATTGTCCTTACTCATGACTTCGAGGCATTAGTATGTCGAACTCCAATTATTTTTTAATGTTAAAATGTATGAATATAACGTTGTTTTTTAAGTCTATGTTTGTACCATTGCAATTAGTAGGTTCATGTTAATCTTGTATCTTTTGTTTTTCCTACATGTTTATTATACTATGTTATTAGGTAGTTCGTGTTACGTGGTTCTTCTCAAGGATTGTGTATGTTAATATAAAGAATGATGGTTTCAGCGGATAAAATGTCTCAAGTAACTGCGACTAATGTATTTAGGTGGGAATTTTTGGGGTTGCCATGTGGCATACGAATGGACAAATGGATGTGGAAAGTAGGGTACCTGGAACACTTGGGTAGTGTAGTACTGAATGAAATGCAATTCTTTATCATTTGCCTTCTCTCCATCATCTCTTCTGTTAATTTTAGTTATAAGAAAAAAACTAGAAATTTTAAATATTATCATAAACTAAGATTAACAACTTATTTTTGAGTTGAAAATGAGATTATAAAAGAACTAATACAAGAAAACATTTACAAATTAATTTATGTAAAAATTAATTTTAAATAACAAAAAAAAAATATGTAAATTTGTCAATTTTAGAAGTTTATGAAAAAAAAATTTGAAATAGAGCCGGATTAAATTTAGAAAGTGATGGTGGAAAAATTGCTCTTGTATGGATAGGTAATTGACTCCATAATGCAGTCAATGTGTTGAAATGACTAAAGAAGCTGATGTTTTCTCCTTTGGGGTACTATTACTAGAGGTTGTTACAGGACGTCAAGCTTTAGATAAAAGCAGACCCAAAGGCCAGCAATGGGTGGATGAATGGGTAAGATTCTTAGTTACCTATTTACGATTGATGAGTTTAATGGTATCCCATTTATCATCTATATGAAATTGGTCTTTAGGTATGGATTTGAAGTTGTTAATTTCATATATACTGGTTTAATAATGTCAGTAATGAATAATTATTTAAAGCATGTGATTAAAAATGGATTCGTGTGTTTTTGGATGTAGAATATAATAAAAAGCATGTTTAAATAGTACATTAAAAATTTAAAATTAGAATTATATTGGATTTAATTGCATTTAATAAATCACAAAATATGATACACAAAAATGTGATTGTTTTTTGCTGAGTCTTTGAAAGTTGCGAAGAAAGGTACAATTATATTGGATCTGTTGCAATATATATATCCAAAAAAGTAATCAAAATATAATTGGTCGAAGTGATACAATTTTTTGGTTGCAGAATAAGGATCCAAAAATGTGCAGCCGAGCTGATGATATTAATCCTAAACTTGTAGGTTCATTCCTGAATTGTTTTTTGAATTCAATTTATGATAGTCCAATACTTTGACAGAATTCTGCAGCTCTGATGTGGATGCTGCGTTTACATTCATTATGATCACCGGAAACCAAATCTAACGCAATTTTCATTCGAACAGTTTCTTCATCAAGGCTCTGAAAATGTTACATTGTTTGACATATATTAATATGCATAAGTAAAATAGAATGTAATTTGAAATGTATTGCATTATTTGCTCACCACTTTGATTAAGTTTGGTTGAAATGCATATTCCATATCCATCCATTGTAAAACCCAAATAATAGAGTTGTTACTGTTATGTATTGGAAAAAAAAATTGTGAATATAAAATTCATTATGAAAAAAAAATGTAAAGTAAATTAGTATTGGTTACCTATGGCCACAATTTGGAACTGCCCTTCCTTGCAAAATATCCCAGCTTTCTCCATGTACTAATTCTTTAACAAAATGTTGAGGATAAAAACTTGATTCCATCATTTGTATTATGACGTTGGACTGAAACAGGAAAATAGTATGTATGAAATTGATAGTGAATTTAAGATGGTTGATTTATTTGGAGTTATTTGTGACATACTATTCGCATCATGTTGTGTCGTCTACCAGCCATTCTTTCCTCCTTCAGATAAGAATCCAAATGGTATATTACATTGTCTTCTAAGCTAAGAACCATCAAATACCAGTGTCCGCTATATTCCTCAATTGGCACATATATCTATGAAAACCAAAATATTGTATTAAATGGGAAAATGAAATGTAGTTAAATAAATAGTTTAGTATTTCATTTGAAAGAAATATGGAATGCAGTATACATATTTTAATTTTTTATATGGTTTCATCCAGTGTTTGGCATATGTTTCCAATAGGTCTTCAATTGTGTCTCCTTCAATGATAGCTCTCTGTAAATATGACAATTTTGATACATGTTATTAGGTGTAGTAAAGAAGGAAAACTAATGATGAAAATGTTGATAATAGATGTTATTTGAAGTTTATAATTGTATATTAAATAGATAGGATAATTAAAATTAGATTAATTTAGTGTAAAACTTATATAATAATATTTACAAATTTTGAAAATTAATAGTCAGAAAAGAAAAGTAAATTGTATTGGGTTGTGGAGTTGGAAAAAAAATAGAAATGTTAGAAAAATAATAACAATGAAAGGTTACCGCAAATTCAGGAGGAAGAGACCAAATGGTTTGGTCAGTAATCTTGTCCTGCATATCAGTGATCTTCATTGACATCCAAGCAACAACCTAATGAGGTTAGAGAGCAGAAAGGGTAATGAGTATTGTTGTAGATGATTAAACATTATGAAATATTAAATATATACGTATACCTGACGTTTGATTTTATTTCCAGGACTTAAACATTGTAATTGTTGTCTTGTAACCTCTGTGTAATTCATCTTTAGGAGTACTTCACTAGAAGAAAAGAAATAGTAAAATAAGTATAAAAAAAACAAAATTGTAGTTGTAAATATTTAATACAGTATGAATGAGTTATGAAAATGGTAACCTGAGTTTATAGTCAGGGTAAAAAATATAGGTGCAAAGTCGTAATTGTTCTTTTGTTAATGCCATCTCTTGGGTAGGCCTAAAAATTGAGTTGATTTTCTACAATAGACATGTGTTAGAGGAGTTCTATTAAAAAACAATTGAAAATGTAAAGATTTTTACCCGTGGCAAAATGTGGCCTACAGCAACGATACCATCTAACTCATCATCACTTGATGGTATATCTTGCACATCTGTCTTGTTTGGCTGTTGAACCTGGTTTTTTGCATTCTTTGTTAACTCAGTTGGTATGTTAGGTATTTGAACATTGGTTTGTGCAGCTGAGTCGTTAAATGTCAAGTTTCTGTATACATTGGATGGCAACGGTGTCTCCAATGACCCTTCGTTAATTGTTGGCTAAAAAAAGGAATTGTAGTTTTAGTGGAATGGAAAAAGTAATTTCATTGACAAGTAATTGAATGTATTATAAAGTAAATGTAAAGTCAAGTATGCATACCACCTTCCGTTTGAGTGGAATGGAAAAACTACTATTTTGATTGTAGTTGGGTGGTTGGGTTGACTGACGATGATGAACTTCCAGTTCAATTGCATTGGTGTTGTTCGAAGATGAATATCCAACTGTATTGTTATTGCTCAAAATGCTTTTACCAATCATCTTACGCTTACTTGGTCTTGTATCAACTTGATTGAGAATGTGTGCCTGATTCATAAATTTTCGTTGGGATTGCTTTGTCAATGGAGATGAATTCCGAGAATATATTCGCTTAGGTGTGGTGTTGAGTCCAGTATCTGGATTTGGTGTTGTTAATGTTGGAGAATTTTGTTGAACATTCATTGAGCGAGAAATTGCAGTCATAGTTATATCTCTTGTAATATTAATTTGAGACTCAATCTTTGCAAGCTTCGTATGTATTTCATTTTGTTTTTTCTCCATTTCCTGAAGACGGTCATTAACACCCTATAAAAGAAGGTTGTAAAAAAATGAAGTTAGTATATATGAGGGTACCATATATGACATTGAGGTTGTTGCGTAAAGAAAAAAGTATAAAATGTTTGATGGCAAACCTGAGTGATGTTAGAAATGAGTTTTGTTGCGGAGTATATGGCCTGAATAGTTTTGTCAAGAAGTAGTACTTCAAATGCATTCTACAAAATGAAGCATTAAATGATTTGAGCATATAGATGTACATAATGAGAACGATTTTTTAGATGTAGTAGAATAAGAGTATTACCTTGGAATGATTTTCATGTTGGTTGGTTGTGTCAGGAATATTGGTTAGAGCAATAACTTCTATTGGCCTGTAAAAAAAGATTTGTTTACCAAGCATGGAACTTTGATGAATGAATACAACTGATTTACAATAAATGCATTGTTAAACTAACCCAAAAGAAGTTGAAGTGTTTTCAAAGGGTTCAGCATTTGTTGACGACGTAATGGTTGGACTTTTGTTTGTTGCTGGCACCGGCATTCCCATAGTAATTGCTTCTGTGTTCATGCGTTTGGCATCAGGAGAATCCATAGCTACTGGTGAAAAATGTAGTTCCTTATTTGTGTCCATTGTAAAGGAGTAAACTGTGTTAAGGTTTTGTAATTGAGATTTATTTTTATTATATAAATTTTGTAGACTTAGGGTTAATAATGAAATTCATTAATAGTTGATTTAATGTTTGACATGTAGTGATCGAAGAATTAATTGCATGCAGCAGTTAAATTTTGTAAGAAATGTGTGTTATTTTTGTACCGTAAAGCGTAATAATTAATTTTGTTAATTTTTTTATTTATTGATGAGTGGGACGGATACAGGTGTCTTGCCAATTTAATGAGCCTCCTCGGGACAGTAAAAGGTTCATGAAACCTGGCAAAGACCGTCCATCATTACGTACAGCAGTAGGTTGTAAGATTTGGTTGGACAACATTACGGTGCTTTGTTTGGTCTTCCGTTTTGAAAAGTTTATGACTTATTCAATGAATATTCAAAAACAGCATATGTAAAATTAATTATTCATGCAGCAAGTTAGTGGGTACAAATGTAAATGTTATGTCGTGAACAAAAATAATAACTATTATAACAAAATGACTTATAATTTAAAATTGATGATACTTACATAATATTTTGAAGAGTGAAAATTGATTTGTTTCATACTTAAGATTAATTTCATATTAATCTAATGTTTATAGTCTACAAATGCAGAACCTTTGATTATGATAGTTATTTATATAAGACTTTATAATAAAAAATAATATAAGAAAAATTATAAAGAAAAAAATAAATACAAAATTTGTGTCATTTGTTAAAACAATGGTTAATTTATTTATTATAACAAATTTTGAATATGATAAAATCAATATATATAAGAATTGATAGGAAGAAGTGATTATTTTGAGAAAGCATAAATGTTAAACGGTACACACAAATAAAAAAATTTTAGTGTTTCGAATGTTGGTATTTGAGTTATAATTTTTTAATAATAAAAATTGCAATTTTTATGAATATATAATAATGGTTTTTTAGTGAAGAGAAATTGTTTTTTATTGAAGAGAAAAAAAAAACAATGGTTACAAATTACATATTAAATTTATATATGTTGTTATAATATATATTAAAGTTATTGTTAACATTAAAGGCTTTAGTGAAACAATATAGGTTTAAGTATTAAGTACAAAGTTCAAAGAATGAATGTTAATATGAATAGTATGAAGTACATTTTTTTTTAATTGTCATGTATGTGGGGGGGGTTTGGGTTTAGGGCAGTGATTTAAAACTCCGACCGACCCGGCCGGTCAGACCGGTTGGACCGGGAACCGATGGTCCATCCGGTCCGAATCTTATAAGTTGGACCGGTTGTGCCGTCGACCCGTTTCAAACCGGATTGAATTGGTTAATTTTCCGGTTCAACCGGTTAACCGGTGGGTCAAACCGGTTCAACCACTTTTATTTTTATTTTTTTAAATATTTTGAAGGGACCATAAATCACAAAAATAATAATGAAAATTGAATCTCTTAATGGAAAAGCAATGAGTCTTATTAAATATAACAATAACTATTCGTTCTAATATATTTGTTTGTAATATATACGATTTAAATAAGTTTTATAGTATATTATTAATTTTAAATGATATATTTAATAATATAATATCTATGTAAATATTACATATATTATTTTGTGATATTAATTGCAAGCATATTATATATGTACATATTATTTATATTTTTAATCTGTATTAATATACTGTTTAACATGTAACTATTTAGAAAATAAAAATAAAAATAATTTTAAATAAAATAGAAAATTAAAATTTAAAATAAGATAAGAATTTATTAAAATTTATAAGTATAAAATATATTTAATATGATTAATTTTTTAATAAAATAAATAAAAACCGAGTCATGCGGTTCAACTAGTGACCCACCGGTTCAACCTTTGACCCACTAACCCAGTACCTTAAGCGGTTCGATGACCCGTCCGGTTTTTAAAACTATGGTTTAGGATTTAGTGTTTAGTGTTTACGGTTTAGCGTTAATGTTTAAGGTAAGTTTTGTGATGAAGCACTTATATAAGTGGTATATAAGTGCAGCATGAATTTTAAGCATAAGATACATATAAACTAATAGAGCATAAGAGAGCAGATTACTATGGATCCAAATTTCCGTTAATTTGAGTAAAATAAATGAATTGATTTTAAAAAGAAAAAAATAAGACATGAGGAATGGATGAGAACGAGGCGTTCCTAAATCTGAGCGGCCCGTTTAGACATTAGCTCGGCCCGTTCCAGATTGAAAACATAGTCAACACTAGTTAAACCACTTAAGACCATTGTGCAATTCGAACGACCCGTTGTAAGTACATATTTGTGATAACAAATTTATAAAGGAAAATTATATATTTTTTTCATTCTCCTAAATTACATTTAAAAATTAAAGTATACTTTTTAAATTCATAATGTTTATGTATTACAATTAGAGGTTTACATTAAATTAAATATAGTTTTTCAATTGATAATGTGTTTCTATTACAATTAGAGGTTGACATTAATTATATGCGTAAATTTGTAATTGTAATTAGAAGATAACAAGAAACAAAATTTTGTATTCTAAATATAATTTTGTGTCATTGAAATGATTGGAAAATTTTGTTACTTTTAGTTTTATATCTTGTGTGATAAGGTGTATTATAAGTTATTAGTTTAGATGATTGTTATTGTCAAAGCTCATGGTGAACTATATGAGTGACCTACCTAATCTTATTGTATAAAATTTTACGATTAATGATTATACCATGCAAACTATAAATATTTTTTTTTCTTCGATAAAGGAAGAGATTACTTGATCCTTTTTCATATCGATCATGATATATATAATAATATGAACACCCATTTCAAATGCATATCCCATTTTTGCACAACAGGGTTATGAAAATTCACAAGAAGTAATTGCCTGTATTATCTATGCCAATTGCCATTTAGCTAATAAACATATATATATTGAGGTTCCACAAACGGTATTTCCAGATTATGTATTTGAAGCAGTTCTTTGAATTTCCTATGATATATTTCAATTTTCGAATAAAAATGTACTTGTAATTTGAGGAAAATAAATTAATAATATTATATATAAACATAAAAATGTGATATATATATAATATAATATATTTTTTACTTTTTATTTTTACTTTTTCTTATTATTAATAAACAAGGATCATTTTGGAGTTTCTTTATTTTTACATACATGAACGCATATTTGTGTGTGTTTAAGATTTTAACAAAGCATAACAGATCGATTAAGAGAATAGAAATAAAAGTAAAAAATAGTTAGTTTGCTTTGACCATGTTGCATAGGAATAAACCTTTTGGTCATCTAAATTTAGAAAGAAATGAACAAATTCATATATATGAAGTTTCAAAAGGGTGTTGTTGAAAATTTTTTCTGTTGAATATTTTATAATTTAGATAATCTAGACTCGAAAGTTGTAAATTTTGAAAATAAAGAACTATATAAAAAATAATGAAGAACCTGATATTTTAATTTAAAGTAATGCAAATGAAGATGATTACTATGATGAAATTGAATATTTTAATAATAAAAATTAACATATTTATAATGAACAATCTAAACAATATAATTCATTAGACATTTATGATTTAATAATATGATATATAATATCTAATAACAGTCATCCATATTAAAAAATAACATAGACTTAAAATACAATATTGTTATGATCATTAAGTCATATATCCTTTTGAATTACCTGAAACAAACATCGATCAAACAATTAGTAAATAATATTAATTGGTTTATATGCAATATAAAAATGTTATTAAATTAAAAATGACTGTGTATACTGACCCGTTGCACATTGTTTTTGGTTATGTTTAAAAAGTATGGACCACGAAAACGGCCTGGGGCAATGACCACAATCTGAACAAAACTTAAAGTAAATAAATTGAACAATTAAGTTAAATTTGATATATTGTTATAGCACAAATATTACCTCCCTCAGCACTAAGACACAACCAACAACAATGTGTTCGCCGTATTGTCGGTGCTCCTTTGCTTTGTAATGTAGGCTTGCCCCAATGGTTGCAGTTGGGTCCTAAATTAAACATTATGTTATTATTAAATGAAATAAATTTAATGAAGTTTACCAAAGTTTAGTATTGATACCTTCAAATTAAGTGTATAATTGTCGTGGCCTGTTGGGGTCATGGAGTCCACAAAAGCAACCACAGTTGCAACCCTTTCTAAATTATGGTCTATGTTAATCAATGGGGTCACTTCTGGTAGTCCTATTGTTAATAAACAGATACAACACATTATTTTAATAACGTTGGAATATTTAAAGAGATAGACATTAATAATGGAACAAACCTCTGGATTTTACATAATGAAGAGCATAACGCCAGGGGTTAGTGTTGAACACCATGTTGGCAAGTCGGCAAATATTTGACTGCAACTGTTGTGTTGATAAAAGATTATCAGATTGCCTGTTCCTGATCTCAGCTTGCACCATACCAGCAGGTCCAGGAATAACAGTGGGTATGTTAAATGACCTAAATGTGTGGTGATCATTGTCATCTCCAAGTTCCTGCGGTGGTGGTGATAATGGAGACAATGGCCGTTGTTCTGTAGCGGCAGCAACTTCCTTAGCTGCCCTAATCCTTCTCCATTGAGATAGTAATTGTTGATGTATGATTTCTTCCTCTGAGCGAACTAAGTCTTGCTCCTCATCGCTGTCTGGCACGTAATCCACTCCTCTACGAGACATTTCTAATATAAAAAAAAACAAATATTATTGTAATATTATTAATTAAAATGATTTAACTTATAATATCTGGAAAATAATATAATAAGTATAGTATTGTATTTATTAAGTACCAAATTTATTACAATATGAGTTATAATAAATATAGTATTGTATTTTAATAGATAGTTCATATACATCACATTTGATATTTTAAGGATATATATGAAGTATGAATAATTTATATTATTGTCATATAAATATGATATATAAAATCATAAATTAATAGGAAAATAACACTTACAGGAAGGACGTCTAGCGGAGAACAAAGAATTTACACAAAGCAAATGATCAACACTTGGGCCGAGAATGAGAGGCATGATGTATAAATAGAGAAACTGGAAATTAGAAAAAACACTGGGTCCACGCGGCATTATGGGAATGGTTGGTCAAAGGCTGGTCATAACTGATGTGATGCGCCATGTCCCTGATCACAAGTCAGACGGTGGTGAGTAGTCACCTCATGCAGCAATAAGAACACAACGCTCGAAGTAGCATAAGGGGTAGGTAGCATCTGATACACAACACACTACAGAAGTAAAAGTAACACAATCCTAATACAGAACACCCCGTGTTCTTAAGTAAAATAAATTACTTTAATAAATATCAAATTTCATTTATTGTACAATAGATATATTTTTTGAACATGGACAGCAACCCGAGGACATGAGACCTAAGTTGCAGCATTTTGCTTGTGAATATAATTAACTTACCATGTATACAATAGGAGACATGATACATCCTCCCAATTTTGTTCCGAATCATCCTCCGAAAGTTAAAATATTAATATTTTTAATAAATTTATTATAAAATCATTATTTAATTTAATATTTAATAGTTTAAAATATATATTTTTTAAATTCGGAATGTATTTCGGACTATGGATTCGGAGGATCAAGAATTTTCTTTTTCAGACAATAGATATATTTTTTTAACATGGACAGCAACCCGAGGACATCAAATCATTTTAATTGTCATCATTATGTGGCAACTTCATCCGCAGAAAGTACTGACCACATAGTCGTGGATTGGAACTGTGACTAGCAAAGTTGAAAGATGGCAATGGTTTTCCAATAGTTTATTACTTTTAATTTCGTTGTCCAGTGTGTAGACCTTTGTTTTGGTTTTTCATTCACGAAATAAAATGCGAGAAAAAAATATCAAATGATATGGGTTTATGTTTTTTTATATACGTGTTGTACAATATTAATAAATTAATAAATGTTTTCATTATTATTTATTAACGTCGTAATTTGATTATAAATGGTAATGTGTATTGTCAGGTTGAGTTCATCCCTACCTCCTCTTTCTACAGCCAAAAAATGAGTTCAAACAGCTCTCAGCCATAGGTTTATGTCGTCTTTGAGGGACGGAACCCAGGAATTTATTACTGTTGGGAAGAATGTGAAGCACAGGTTAGTGGCTACAAGGGTAACAAGCATAAATCATATGCCACGTATGAAGAAGCATGGTCCGCTTGGATAATGTACTGCAACAAACAAGCCACTGAAGACAAAAAAAATAAAAACAAAGGTCACAGAAAATGTCCAAAAGAATCAACGAGTAGCGAAGAAGGTTGATTTTTCCATTAATTTATGAATAAATATGTATTTTAAAATATTTTAATTAGTTTTTGTTTTTTTGTTGTTGTTATTAGGTAGTAAGCCACATGATATTGCACAGGACACTAATTGTGAGGTGTTTCTTGTTCATCAAAGCATGGGAATATTGTTGTCTCACATATGTGCTGTTCGTGGTTATCCTGACCCAATGTTCACACTGGAGCGAAAACAAATTGTTCAAGGAGTTGAGTATCGTAGGTACTATGGAACATTGGTTACGGGTGATTTTGGGAACCTGGTTTCATTGGGAAAATTTGCAGCAAATGAGTACGATGCTCAAGAAGATGTGTCGGCTTCATTGATTCGTCGACTACTAGCAGCAACGGGTAAAAAGATTCGTGACTACAACTACTATAATGTTCAAATGCTGGAGGAACAACTTGAAAAAACAATGAATAAAAATTTGGAGCTGGAGATGGAGGTTTGTATGTTAAATGAACAGATGGCAAATTTGAGAGCTGCGAAGGAAAAACAAGAAGAATGATTGTTTGAAAGACGTATCCTACTCCGCCGTAGTGACTGCATATTTTGCTGCTATGTTAAGGACATCATAAATGTATTTCTTTGTTTTTTGATGTTTTTCGATCGGGGGTGGTTATTTCCTTTTATGACAATGTTTTGTAATATGCTGTATGTATTTAACTTGTTTCTTTTTTTTAAAATGACGAATGTGTTAATTCAGTGGTTAATTATAAACATATTCTGTGTATAATTTGTGTTAATTGAATGCAGTCAACTTCATTATAAACTAACAAGACAATTGTAGCGTCAATGATTACAAATTATAACTCATAAGGAAAGTCATGTAATAGAGTATCTGTTGCAATAAAGACAAACACCATTACCCTTTTTGTACATATAGGATCTTCGGATCATGAGTAAAATAAAATTGAAGGACATCGTCCACCAAAAAGTTGTTTGCGCAGACGAAGTCATACCATCCTGTAGCCATGTACCTTTTATGACAACTTCCCTTAAGTTCACATAAATATTGATTACCTTCTTCATCTTGTATGACTATTTTTTGTTGTTCATCTGGGATAAAATCTCTAACAACATCAAATGGAATAGTCTACAATAACAACATTTTATAATTAGTCATCAAGTAAAATATTATTTAAAATCAAAATTGAAAATCAACTCCACGTGAGTCGTATTCTAATTGAAAACAAAATTCATTTCCTGCAGGATCACTAATCACCGCAACGCCAACATTCATCTTATGTTGCGAAAAGAAATTAAAAGTTCCTCCAAGTGGCAATATATCCTGGTATAAATGAATATGACATCAAATTTAAACAAATCAAATTACATAATGATACAAAAAACTACACACATTTAATTTATGGAAGATTAACTGTAAAATGAGTACCTGGTTGATAAATCATGATTTGATATGTATATTTTCCTTTAATTTAGCTATTTTACATTCCATCCATGGCTAATTATAGGATTTAGATAGATATGTGTGTTGTTGGGCCTAATTGGATAGTTGGGAATTATTATTCTAAATTTTGCTGTTTTTGGGCTGATGAACATGTCTCGGTTTTCAGGCCATAAATTGGGCTGTGGTGATCTAAATAGAGCAAACTTGGTGGCCCTGGAAAGCTGAGACAAAGACCTAAAACGTTGCAGAAGGCGCCGTTGGCAACTTCGATCATCTAGAAGGCCAAATTCGGTGGTCAATAATCGGTGCGGAAAAGAATATGGAATCCAACTCATCCCACCAACAACACCAAAGCATCCCACCACCTACACAACTCATCCCATTTCGTTTTGTCTACACTTTTTCCCATTATTTTACAGTTTTTATGTGTTGTATGAAGGCTATAAATAGGCCTTCATTTCTCCATTGCAAGATGTCCCAAAACACCTTCAAATAAGTTACTCTTGGGTGTTCTTCTACCTCCCTTTCTTCTTCTTCTTCTCAATTTCTTCTTAGTCTTTCTTGTTATTTAATGTTATAATGTCTTTTAATTTTATGGATAGCTAAGTTTCTAATTCAGCTTGTGGTAATAAGTTCTAATGGATTTTGAGGTTTGAAGAAAATTTTGTGTATCCTCAACTCTTAATAATTGAATTTACCTTTATCTTTCTATCTTGTTTATGCTTATATAATTGAATTTGAATTGATCACTTAAATTCATTACATAAGATGTTCTCATTAACTCCTTGAACTAAGACCTATGTGATGCTTACTTACATTGGACTTAAGAAGGAATGCAAGACCAAGAATTATGTGACACTTGTTTACATTAATTTTGAGAAAGACAAAGGAACATTCATGGACTTAATTGATTGACTCATTAATTGTTTGCCGATTCAAGGACTTAGAGTTTAACTAGGGATTAAATGTGAATGAATAATTCTAACCTTGTTAACTCAAATCATGTTTGCTTAAACATTTGAAGAATCTCCTAAATTAATTGACGCTTGATTGATTAACTTTGGGACAAGCAAGATTTGATTAATTAAATTCTCCAATGGATGGCTTGTTGGATTCTTGGACTTAGAGACCAAATAGGGATTAAATTTGGACGCTTGATCCTAACCTAATGGACTCAAATGATGTTCGCTTGAACTTTGGAAAGAATCTATTTAAGTTTTGTTGGTGCTTAACTAATTGAACTTAAATGCAAGAAATTAATTATTATTTGAGATTGAGATTTTGAACCAAGGATAAATCCAAAGAACGAAAATCCACAAGTTGAAGTTTTTATCATCTAAGTTTATTATTCAACTTCTTGTTCTAAAAATTATATCAAACTCCAAACCCCCCCTTTTCCAAAATTTTGTTAATATTGCTAATATAATAAAAAGAATTTCCTTTGATCCTCGAGAGACGACTTTAGGGCACTACTGTGCTACAAGTTTAAACTCATTTTATTTTGTGTTTGATAGAGGCTTCGACAACCTCTCGTCACTGGTCCTTATTAAGGTTGGTTTTGAAAGTTTGCCAAAAGTTGGTTGAAAAGTCAATACTACTTCGGTCCATCAATTCGTTTGCAATAGGATAATCTATTTCAACATATTTGTCATTGTATATACGTACATGGAAATAATTATTTCCTATAAAGTGCAGGAAAATAATATGAACTGTCTTCATTTCATAGAAATTTGCCATACGAGTGCAGCCACTTCTAAACCAATGCTTATGTTTTCTTTTACAAATTTCAAGTGTGCTGACATTCCCATTCGGATCCATGGCATAGCATAAATCAGTCAGCAGATGATGACCCCAAAATTTGTTAAAGTACTTGCATATTTTCATTGAATCCTGTATATTCAAATATAAACAGTTGCATTACAAAAAAAAATTGTTTATAAACAGTGCTACTTACCATTACAAATAATATTAACTTACGATTCCCGGGGTTAATTTTGAACCGGAAGTTTGAAACCAGTTTTTGAAGTTGCCATTGTTTACCGATGTCGATGAAGATGCCATTTTTAAAATCTGAGCCAATAAATTTATTTACTAACAATTATTTATGTTGTTGGATTGTGTAGTTGAAATAAATTTGAAAATGAAACTGAAAAGCGACATACCTGGATGAGACAACGATGAAGTGAACTGGAAATATATGGTGTTGGGTTGTGGAAGACGGAATGTGAAAAAAAATACCAGTGTTGCTTTTAATTTGAAAGTTGACAGGATTTACATATATGGTTTTCCTCATGAACCGTTTCTATTTCAGATGAAAGGGAACAATGTTACATTTCTTTCTCTCTCATGCAAATACACCGTCACTCATATATTTTACAACTAATGAGTAATGATTACTGTGGGAAGAATTCAAAAAAGGGTCTCACCTTTTTCAACGTGCAAAACACATAATGTCCCTTTCTATTCAAAAGACAAATTTCCAATTCCATAAGCAATAATTACCCGAAGTATTGAATATCGGATGAGATACTCTAAGTCATTGCATATATTATTACCTTGCATTTACTTCAAATGCAATATTACGGAGTTTTTTTTTAATAAACACCAATAATAACGTTTGAGTTATGAAGTTATTTATATAAATTAATTAACTGTTCGAAAATTTAAATAAACTTATTTTTTAACATAAACATATTTTACGCACTTAAGCCCTAAATATATAATAAACACCAATAATAATGTTTGAGTTATGAAGTAATTTATATAAATTAATGTTAAATAAACCCTAAATATATGATATCATTTTACTTTTGTAATTTGGTCATGATTAGTCAACATTAGATCAGTCATCATTGTAAGTAACTAGCATAGTGTATTCATATTTTACTCGTTACACAAACATACCTAAACTGTATTAATCTTAACTAAACCCTAAACATATCATATCATATAACTTTACTCATTTGATCATCATTAGCAACATTACAGTCATCATTGTAAGTAACTAGCATAGTGTATTCATATTTTACCCCTTAGAAAAATATACCTAAACTCTATTAATGTTAAATAAAAAGTACATATAATATGACTTACTTTAATTAAATATAAAACTCATATTTAACCCCCTTAAACACATACACCTAAACATATTATGAATTGGTATTTGAATACTAAACATCATCGGTTAAACATATTATGAATTGGTATTTGAATACTACATGTTATATATTATATAATTTTTATTTGAATCGTAAGTTAATTATTTAAGTTTGTCTTAAATAAATTTATTTTTATATTTGTTATTATTATATTATAAATACATTAATCAAAATTCTGTTACCACAAATAAACATTGCAGAAATGATTGTGGAGTATTCGTTGCTAAGTGGATGATTGAAGGACCAAAGACACAACATTATAAAATAATTGTAAGTATTACATTTATATTATCAATTTGTACGGTCTCGGTTATGGACCGACCTGATCTCCTTAATGGTCATAGTGTTAACGTACTGACACTCGGTAATTACCCGACTAGGCCTCCAAGCACTCGCCTTTAGGGACACTCGGAAATAAGGCGACCGCGATCCCCTTTCCGGCATCAACCTGGGGGAGGGCTCAGTGCGAGCCTATTCGGTCATGGCCCAACCTGGCCTGGCAAGCTAGATTCTTGTCGCTTACAACGGGACTGCTCGACATGTATGTCGCTGGGCTTTCGGTACAAGCCCTGTCGGTCAGACCCCGATTGAGTTCGTTCCCGCTAATCCCGCGTCGACGCGATGAAAACGGTTAGCAAAATCCCTTGATCCTCGGGGTTCAAGAGGCCCACGAACAACTCACCATAAAACTCGAAACCCTAGAGTTGAACAAACAGATTACACTTTTTGAATGCTCTGACTGTACGGCTTGACCTAGGAAAAAACCCTAGTGCACCCTGTGGCCGGAACACAATTAAATTTCATTTAAGTTTTATTTGTGACAAAAAGTATAATAATCAAATCCTTTGTCATGTATGAAGTTAACTGTTATTATTCGAAACTTTCTTATTGCTTCATAATTAATAAACTTTTTTAGTGGTTTACGGCTTTTTCTCCTTTTATCTCGAATTTTGTTAACTGTTATTGCTAAAGTTTTATTATATTCATCATAAATTTAAATCTTATTGTTTAATTATAATAATATAATATAATAAATATTAACCACAGGATATGGTTTTGGCTTATGATACGGTAAGCTACACAGTTGTGATTTTCATTTTGTGAAACAAAAATCGTGGGCGGAAAACAATCGGTTACTTTAATTTTCTCCAATTCCAACCAGGCAGAAAGTAGTCAGAAACTGGGCAATAGACACATAAAGCGGCATCATTTCATCATTTTCTCAACCCTAAACAAATACAACACAGCAACAGCAAGCCCCTTTCATCTTCTTCGAAGAATCATATTCTTGCCACAGTCATCTCAAAAACTTCAAAATCGTTGGTTAGTTAACTTCATCATCTTCATTATGGTTGTTTAGGCAAAAAATCCTTTCTTTTAGGGCTTAATGTTTATCATACTTGAGTTAATATAAAAATCAAAACTTTACATGTTAAAGTCGTCCATTTGACTGTTCTTGGTCTATATTCTGTAATACAAAATATAAAACCATTGTTCTTCATTGCATGTATCCTTAATCATCATTTCATACATTGCATATATTATTTTTGCATTATCTATTTTTTTGTCCACGATTTAGGGTTTATATTCGATTGTGGAATTAAACCCTTCAATTTAGTTGTCTTTCTTCCTGTTCAAGACATATAATGGATTCTTTTAACGACGTTGATGACCAAAACCCACCAACACACTTCCGATCTGACGTATACCCAAATAAGGTAAAAATTTTTTGTTAAATAAAATGAAATAACAAATTTCAATTCTATTAAGAAGTTATGTTCTTCCATATTTTTGTTTTGTTTTTGTTTAGGGTCGCATCCATTTAAATGCACAATTTTACAAATACTGGATCTGTAAAACCAGGGGAGTGTCTCATTACAGACCCTCAAGGAAACTCCTTCAAGGTTTACCTGAAAAATTTATGTAAAACTGTTGGTATCTTTAACAAAGGGGTAAATGACATGATACATTTTTATGGCATAAAAGAAAAACATATTGCTGAGTTTTGGTACAAGGGGTCAAACGAATTTAACTTGCGGATCTTTACTGCTGCTGAAGAGGAAATATCCTATCCTAACATTAAAAACGAAATTGGCGACAGTTCTAAAAGGTACATATAATTGCAAACCTATATTTCATTAACTTTAATTTGTAAATTATTTATTTTTTTATTTTTTTATTTTATTTATATGCACTTTTAATTTTCTCAGCAAGGTTAATGTCCCACTTCTCCACCCTGACAATGAGATTATAGATTTAACGGAGGCTGATTCACCACCACGTGAAGAACAACTTCTACAATTGCCTTTTCCAACAGATCATATGCCAAGACATCCTGTTCCTTGGTTTCACAGTATAACAAAAGCTGCAGCAACTGGAAGACAACCTTTGGTATGGATTGACATCATTATTTTTAAATTAATAAATAATTTTTTTCATAAATTAATATAAATAATGATGTAAATAATTGACTTAGATTTTTATTTTCAGTATTTTCTGGTCAAATACTTTGATGTTTGGGGCATTGATAAATACAATTTCTGTGTCTTACTGAACGAAGATGGAGACATGATTCAAGCTGACATTAAAAAAACATCAACACAGCGAAACAAAAGGGAGTTTTATGTTGGGAAGGAATGGGGGCAGCTTATTAAAGGCCAACGATACCACACAGGCATAAGACTTAAGATTGAAAAAGTTCAAAACTTGAACTTCCTGATCCTCCATGTTAAGAGGCCTGAGTTGGCCTTCTGATTTTATGCTTCTTTTATAACTGTTTCACTTAATTTAAGTGGTTCTCTATGATGACATGGTTCTGTATTATGACATTGTTGTTTTTTTATTAGTATCCCTATTAACAATTATCATAATTTCACGCTACTTATAAAATTTTCTTAACTTATTGCGTAATTTAAAACAGCTTTATTTTTTTAGAGTATTATTTATTAATTTATATCATAATTGGTTGCTGATGTTTTTTAAAATATGTTTAAGGTTTTATATATATACTAATAATGATTAAATTGTCAAATGTCACAACATATATTATGTTACAATTTTCATGTTGCATTGTGTTAAAAATTACTTTGTTTGTCATTATTACTATGCGACAAGTACAAATGTACAATATAATTTAAACTTTTCATTTCTTATACAACATTTTAAAAATAATTTATCTACAAATGTAAATTACAATTTAAAAACCAAATAAACATTAAACTATTTATTTTATAAATTGTTTTCTAATTTCATTTATGTTTTTGTTAGCATAAATTTCATTTATAGTTTGCCTAGTTTATACATTTATAAAAAAAATTTAACAAAATATTTTCTCCACATATGACAGATAACTTAGTCAGTCAAGGCATATGACAGAAGATTGAAAATGGGTATTAATTAGTTGTAAAATAATTAATCATAATAACCACAAAAGACAGAAAAGCAGTTTTTACATTTACGAACCACACGGAGAATGACAGATGATATCAAATTTGTTTGTATCAATACAATGAATCATTCCAGAAGCAATGATGATTTCAGAAGTAAAAAGTAATAATCACATCATAAACTGATACATGTATGCAGCCTAAATCCCAGTAAGGACTAAGGACCCACGTTCATTATTAACAATGGTACGTCTTCGGACACAAATCTCCGTAACATTTTCCCAAATAATTTTAAAACACAAAATAATAAACATATTTTTAATTAACATTATTATAATTTTGATTTAATGTTAAGTATTACTTCTAATTTTCTGTATATTTTGTCTTCAAACTCTGAATTTTATGGGATTGTCATTCAGTACTTCACTAAGTAATAAAAAAAATTATTTTAATTCACCCGTTGTATACATTTTGTTTATATATTAATATGTATTTATTGGAATATACAATTCTAAATTTTTTACTTATATATTGATTAAATATTGAATACCCTGCAACCTCATCCACTTAAATGTACTTAAAATATAAAACAAAAGATAAATGTATATAAAGAGGTGCATACATAAAATAAACAGTTGTACTCCAACGGACGTCGATCGAAGGGAATGCAGTGCTTGGAAACACAAAGGATGCAACTTCTAGTATTCATATGACTGTTCGTATAACTGGTTTTTCGTATAAATATGACCATCGTCATTTATGACTCATCATTGTGTCAGTTGGCAACCAATTCACTATTCTCATTCTCTACACTGAACACCATACTTACAATGGCACTTCCATTGGAGATAATAACGGAGATCTTTTTGCGGGGGCCGGTGAAATCATTTTGCAGAGCCAAAGCGGTGTGTCAGCTTTGGTATGCTTTCTTTGCTCAATCTTTCCTGGCCAAAAAACACTATGACCTAGCAGTAGACAAAAATAGAATCGCCAAAAAAATTATGTTCTTTTCATGTTTCGTAAATGAAATACTATCAGTAGACGTAACGAAGCCTCTTCATGCTCCAGACGCCAGTTGCATTCTTCGGTCACCATCCGGCAACTCCATTCGGTACAGTAAAATCATTGGAACATGTAGGGGAATGGTACTAATTTCGGTGCCTACTTCCATGTTGATATGGAATCCCTCTACCGGATTTACTCGTTCATTTTGTCCATGGTCAGCTACTACAATATCTATATGTGGGGATGTATTCGGTTTGAACTTCTATGGATTTGGTTATGACCGATCTGAAGACAATTATGTTGTCCTTCAAATTTATCTTAGTAAAAGTAATACATCCCATCGCGGATTGCTGTATTCTGTGAATCATGACTCATGGAGGGATTTCGAAGATGACTGCCTTTCCTCCATTACACATCCTTCTGTTTCTGTTCATCAGGGATTTATGGGACTGTATTTTGCAGATTCTCTTCACTGGATTACTTTCAACTATGGAACAAATGCTGATGTCATTTTGGCTTATAATATATTTGAGTCAAAATTTTATCAACTAAGTATTCCGGATGAAGTTGAATTACAGGAGTATACTATGTGTTGTTTGAGAAATATAAGAGACAGTTTGGCTTTATGTACAGTCAAGCATGATGCAAACTGGGACTACACCGTGGACATATGGCAAATGAACGAATATGGTGTCACAACATCTTGGTCTAAATTTACATGTATGCAGGTCAGTAATCACATTTCAGGATATATGTTACCCGCCTGTTCTTCAGAGAATTCCCTTGTATTTATCAACAATGAAAGCGGACTTTTCGCCACATGGAATGCAATGGACGAGACATTAGAATATACCACTTTTGACCATGTACTCCCATTTGAATACCAAATGATAGTTTGTGAAGAGACACTTCTTTCAGCCTAAAGTTAGGATCCACATCCTCTGACTTTGAGATATCTATTTAAATGTAATTTTGTTGCTTTATTTACTGTAGTTTATCTATTTTAGTGGTTACCATTAGGTATTAAACATGTAATCAATTGGTATTTGTATTGTATACATAATTATTTATAAAATATATTATAATTTTATTTTTCCTTACTATATATATTATATTATTTCATTTGTATACGGAATTTGAATAAACATTTATTAAATAAATTATATAATATAATCAAATTTATTAATTAATAGTTTATGAAGAAATTTGTTTTTAAATGAACCGGTAACCAACATTAAGACAGATGGGAACGTTAAACCAAACAATGCGTATTAAAATTTTAAAAACAAAATTTATAATAAATTAATCAAATTATTCATAAATCATTTTTTAATCAATTATAAAAAGGAAAATAATGAATAATGTAATTGAAAAAATTATTATTATTATAAATTAAATAATTAACACTGAAATAAAATTTAAACATATTAACAAAATATTAATATAAAAATAATTAATTATAACACATGGTACATTAAGATGAAATTTAACAAATATAAAAAAAATTTAAACACATAACAAATTTGATAACAAAATAAAATATATAGATATATATGCCACGGTTTCGGTAACTAATGGGAACAAACTACAAAGTTAATAATTACCGATTTCAGAAAATCATATTTTCTTTTCAGAAGTGGGATACACGTAAGCATTTATACTTCCAACTTCCAACTCCGATACGCACGATCAAAGTTAATAATTACCGGTTTCAGAAAATCATATTTTCTGTTCAGAAGTCCGATACACACCATTCTTATAATCTACTATTCATCTTCTTCCTCTTCCGTCTCCCAAAACCCTAATATCCATTCAACATTTTAACGGATTCACCCAAAATCACCGTCTTTCCATTTTGCAACGCTAAACAACATCTACTGGTATGATTGTATTTGCATTCAAAAATTAAATATTTTTAGTTCATTTTATTCAAATTTCTGTCTTAACACATAAATATTCAGGGGACTTAAACCCTAAATGTTGTTTTACCTTACATTAACTTTGGGTTTTAAATGTATGTTCTTTTCTTTGAAGAAGTGGGATACACACCAATCCTAAAATCAATATTCATCTTCTTCCTCTTCCATCTGCGAAAACCCTAATATCCATTGAACATTTAAAGGGATTCACCCAAAATCAATGCCTTTCCATTTTGCAACGCTAAACAGCATCTACTGGTATGATTGTATTTGCATTCCAAAATTTAATATTTTTAGTTGATTTTATTCACATTTCTCTCTTAACACATAAATATTCACCACACTTAAATGTATGTTGTTTTACCTTTGAGTAACTTTCGGTTTTATAGTATAACAAATATCATTAAAAAAATTAACAAAGCTTTTGTTTTTTATGATTATTATTACTGTTATCATAAACAAAATCATTCATTTTAAAACTCTTTTCTTCGTCCCATGTATTGTCTTTGTTGCATGTTCTTCTATATTAAATCAAAACATTCAAATGCAGAAAATGGACCCTCTTATGATTTCTGAAATGGATAACATACTGCAACACTTCAGATCTGACTTATCACCGAATAAGGTGAAGTTGTTTTATATTTTTTTTATTGAAATTCCATATAAATGGTTTAATACTATTATAAAGTATTAATATTCATACTGATCGTTGGTTGAATTCTTTTGTTATTGTTAGGATCGGATATTTTTAAATGCTCAGTTTTACAGACACTGGAATGGTAAGATACAAGTAGGCGAGTGCATGATCAGAGACCCAAACGGGAACACCTTTAAAGTTAATTTGAAAAATTTAGGTGAAACTGTTGGCATGTTTTATGGGGTAAAACAAATTCTAAATTTCTATGGTCTGACATCCAAACACATTGTTGACTTCTACTACAATGACACTAACATTTTTGATATGCGTATTTATAATCTTGCTGAGGAGGAAATATGCTATCCTCAGTTGAAAAAACAAACCAGCAACACTTCAACAGATATCGGGTAAAGTTTACATACACATAAACCCCAATGTATTATTATTTTATTAATATTTGTACTACTAAATTAAACTTTTTATTTTCTCAGCATCGATACTGTGCAACCTATGCAACTTGAAATTCAAAATCAGCATTTAGTTGACAATGATCAAAGCATTCCACCAACCCAACTTCAAACACATCCTGCCACCCAACTTGAAAAACATCCAATGACCTGGTTTCCAACGCTGACAAAGGCCGGTTCAACCGGACGACAGCCATTGGTGAGCAATAAAATGAATTCTATTTTTTTTATATTTATAAATGAATATTAATCTCCAATGACCAACAACTTTTACTCATTGCAGTATTTTCCAGTGAAATATGTTCATGTCTGGAACGTTAACAAGTACAAAATTTGTGTGTTGATTGATCAGCAAGGAAATATGGTTAAGTCTGACATCATCAGAAAGTCTACAAACCGAAACAAGAACGAGTTTTACGTGGGCAAAGAATGGGGTCAGCTGATTAAGAGACAAGGATACAACAAACACCAAATGTTGAAAATTGAAAAAATGAATGACCCCAATTATTTAGTTTTGAATGTTCAGAAAGCTTGATTCTCACTATGCCAGGGTTTACGGGAACTACTGCTACTTCAAATTTAGAACTGAACAATTTATATTTTGTAAATAATTTTTTTAATACTCGCACTTTAATATTGTCATTCCATTTATATATTTTTATGTGTTAAATTATTACTTGCATGAAAATATTTACTTTCCTTGTATGCTGTCGAAATATATATTTGGTTGTCTTTGCAGGTAACACCACACACCAATACACCTCCACAATAACAAACGTTTCTTTATTAATATATTTCTTTTATTTTATTTACATTTATTTATTTTCTAACATTTTATTTATCTCGTTTTTTGTATTATTACTCTCATCCATGGTTTTATTTTTTACTTAAATTTTCACCGTATAATTGCAGGAATAAACCCTAATTTTGGGATTATACTTTCCACGTGCGAACAACATACAGAACACCTACCTCAATCGCAACCCAATATTTTCATAATATATAAATATTTTCGTTTCATATTAGAAATTATCAATTTTTAAATTACAGTAACAAAAAACTTTAATACACAAGGCTGATTAAATTTCTACTAATGACTCCATTTCATTGCAATCAAAATGGAATTTTTAATTAATTACATAAATTTGGGGTGGTTTTAATATTCAAAAAGACAAAATCCAGTCTTTATTCCCCGACAGCTGTTGAAGTTTAAAACAAAACAACTGCACAAACGGCACATACAATATTTATTTTCTTTTTCACCAATTACAAGGGTTGAATCATTTTTTTTCTTTTTCAGACATTCATTTTAGCCAAAACATTTTAAACCCATCAATGACTATTTTTTTTTATACTTTTATTATACTCCTTTAACCGAAAACAACTTACAAAATGACACTTACATAAAATGCTCAGCGTATAAAATTTAAGGTCATTAACTACAAATTATTACCTATTCCAATTAAACCATTAACCAACCCTAAACGAAACCCAAAATTAATTCAATAAATTAAAATAATTAATAATTTATTATTAATAATCAATTCTTATTAGTTTCTCATTAACTGTCTCAACAATACAACTCAATTCCTGTGTTAGTGTATAAAACAACCAGCCCTTTGTTTTTCTATTATACTAAAATATTAATTAATTATATCTTTTATCAATTCAACTAATCATATTACATAATACATTTGCTGCAAAAATACACAACAAAACTGTATTTCATCTTTACTTTTCCATCCAAACTACATCAACTGATCTAGCATAATTTAATTACTGCATAATATTTTCCAACTTCAATCAAAAACAATATAAAATTAAACTCCTCCATAAAAAACCAACAAAAGTCACATTCATCTAAATGTTCAATCCAAACTATGTCAATTCATGCATTTCCATTCTACTGCATCCGTCATCAATTGTATAAAAAACCTGCAAATAAAATTTAATAACAGTTATCAGCAATCCATTAATTGCAATATTGCACATACACAAGTAAATTACTATAACATCATAGTAATACAATAAAAATTAACTTAATACTTCTCATACACCTACAATAACACACTTCACTTACTAATTCATAAACATTACCTGCATCACTGAATGCTGGAGATAACGACACTTCATAGCTATATATTGATTCTGACTGTGAAACAGACATCTCAGCAACCCCATTATCAAATTCATCGCAATTGTCAAACAAATCTTTAATGTATTCATCTTCCTACAATCACAACAATCACAACATTACACACATCACATTTAACTTTGTTTAACCAACAAATACATAATTTTATTATAATTTATATTCCTTACCTCTTCATTTTCGTAAGCTACATAACTTTCTTCAAATTCACAACTCATTCCACCTGTGCTTTGTTCCATATCATCCAAATTTTGTTGTCTTGGACACGTTCTCATGTTATGACCTATTTGTTTACACAAACTACACTTAATACTCCTTTTTGATTTCCTACTTTTGCGCCATGAACCTTCAACAACAGACCTTCCTTTACTTCTAGCAATGGCAGGATTTCTTATAACTACACTGAATTCATCACCCAATGCATTGCCTTCTTCGGATTCATGACCTTTTTTACCTCTTATTTCAACTAATTCATTTACAACTTTATCCCTTTTATCAACATAATCATCATATGTTTCACATGCCAAAGTACTAAGCTCTTTAAAATACTCCATTAATGACAAGTATCTAGCATCTTTCTCAGAGTCCCACCTATGTGTACTAAAATTGCCCTTCACTTCATCCTTCGCCAACTTAGTCCACCTTTTTAACACCAAACATTTTGGTAACTCTGATACATTTAGATGAACCAACACTGCAAGTATATGATCACATGGAATGCCGACTGATTCCATTCTTAAGCACGAACACTTCAAATCACACGGTCTTGATTGATATGACACATGCCATTCTTTGTGCATCATTTCATATTTTCTGACTATGTATATACAACAACCAAATGTCTGCTTGCAACCAATCACCCTCATCAAACATGAACTATGAAGCTGATCACGATATAATTTGAATATTTCTTTCGTATAACACTTTGCCCCCGATACCTCAAGGTTATGAAAATCTGTTTCTGGAACAGGATCACCATGAATTGATGCAAAGTCAGCTTCAACTTCCCTATAACGCATAAAACTCACAAGACGATTAAATTGTTCAACAAACTCAGTCAGATTAATCTTCGGATGAATATATTTTTTCAACTCAGAATGCAATCCTTCACACCGAGAAGTTGCCCTAAAACCAGCAAAGAAAGCCCCTCTAATATAAGCTGTACACCACATCTTCCTCTTTTCAAATAACTCTATAACCCAAGGATGATCATGCAACTCAAACTTGTTCAACATTTCAGACCACTTCTTTCGAAATTCACCAATTTCATACTCACCCAACATGCATTTTCTTAAATCCTTTGTAAATGTCGGCTTCTTAATGTTAGTTGTCGCATTTCTTAATAAGTGCCATGCACACAATCTATGGTTTGAATTAGGAAATACCTTTCTTATCGCATTTTTCATTGCAACATCACCATCAGTGATAATAGATATTGGTGACTTTCCTTTCATGGCTTCTACAAATTGCCCAAGTACCCAAATATATGTTTCTTCACTTTCATTTGAAACAATAGCACTCCCAAATACTATCGTATGATTGTGATGATTAACACCAGAAAATACAACTATAGGACATAAATACTTATTTTTCCCATATGTTGCATCAAAAGCTAACACATCACCAAAAACTTCATAATCCATCTGCATCATGCCATCACACCAGAACAAATGTTGCAATCTGTTTTCCTCATCAACAGTGTGACCAACATACATTAAAGGATCATTGTGTTTTAAACCATTCAAAAATTCCAACGCACATTTTGAATCCAAACCTTGCAACCTTCTTTGCCTTCCAATTTGATTGTATATGTCCTTTTTACAAAAAGAAAGTCTCTTATACCCTCCAGGCTGATCTGCAAGTGACCCATAAATTTGAGGACTACTTATGCCAACTTTTCTCATTTTATTCAACTGCATTATATCTAACTCACTCATATGTCTATGAGAAGCTAACATTCTACAATACTTATCTTCCAAAAAACTATGGTTGTGATCATCCACAAAATATGTAATGTACCATAGCCCACATCTGCTATCAATATGCACTCTTAGTTTTGCTCCACATCCGCACCTTGTCACTGGTGTTTGCTTTCGCTTTCGATTCTGTATGTTCAAACGACGGTTATCTCTAAATCCTTCCTTGAAACAAACAAATGTTTGTTGTAATTTTTCCCCCTTAATATTTCTCAAAATCTTGCTCTTTCTTGCGGCAAATCCATTAACTCTTGCAAACCAGTAATAAAATAAGTAAGCCATCTCAACACTTACAAATTCAACATTCCTGAGTTCATGGGGACTTAAATGCAAATCTAAATTAAAAATATCATCCAAAGTAGAAACTATCTCCCCGTTTTCACTGTCAAAAACCTCAGATCTTCCTTCATTAACAACATCTTCCACTTCTTCTTCACAATTCTCCTGTAAATCAATAACCAAATTCTCATCTTCCTCATCCTCATCCTCATCCTCATTTATATTATCTTCTCCTTCATTTATTCCTTCAAAATTAAATACTCCTTCATTTATGCCTTCAATATTTTCTACTCCTTCACTTATGCTTTCACAATTATCTACTGCCACCTAAATAATTTTAATCCTCAATTAAACCTTTTAAGAGCATCACAAAGTTAAAAACAATATCAACCTTCATTATCACAGTTATGACACACATGACACAACGCAATATTAAAGGACACAACCCTAAACATGACACAAATGTCACTTACCTCTATACTCGGATTGTCAAACTCCATTCTACTTTCACGTTTAATACCAATAAATCAATGTATGAACCTGAAAACACTTCCACACCAGTTAATATCTCTATTAACTGTATACACCAGCAACACATGTATCAACAAGATTGCACATACATATAAAATCAAATGCAAATTAAACAAATAACGTTAACCTCCATAACGGCTTCCTTTTGTACGCGTCACTTTACCTTTCAAAAATAAACATAATCGATTACCTGTTAAACCTAAAAAACGATCCCACCGGTTGATGCTCTCCACAAAATGACACCGCCGCCTATCGCAACTGCTAATCGGAACTCCTACAGCAAAAACAGCACAATAACCTGATCGCAAATTAACTGATCATGGAAAACCCTAAAAAACACCATAACCCTTCATAAACATATAAAACACGGACAAATATCAAATTACAAGGACCACTCTGCAATTCTTAAATTTTACTCATTACATCATAATCTCAACCGTTCAATATTTTAATATTATATCTACGGTCCTAAACATGCTGCACGGATGGACCACTTTCTAAATTTCACTATCAGAGACTTCACCTAATAACTACATCACATTAGTTGGAAAATATTTCCTAGCTAGACACTTACTATATATATATATATATATATATATATATATATATATATATATATATATATATATATATATAACGCCCTTTAAAAATTATATTTTTAATAAATTAAAAATATGAAATATTAAGTAATGCTGACATTACTTTTATTTCTATCAACTTTATATCTTTATCGTTATATAATAAATAAAGAAGTCGTGCTACACGTACAACAATCTTTTAGTTGTACAAGAAATTAAAGCCAGCACTATGGATATTATAAGCACCCAAAATTCTTTAACATTATCTTTCAGGACTTAGCATAAGTTTCGTTTTTTTTTTTTGAAGAGCAAATTAGTGATATATTAAAGTATAAATTAGATGGCCCACACTACAAGCGAGCAAAATAGAAAGCTCTCATATAAGAATATCTTTCAAAAGGTTCTCCCTGTCAAACAACCCACCTCTAAAAGCACAGTGATTTCTAAGACTCCAAATACACCATATTGTGGCACACCAAACAACATACCATATTTCCACTTCTGATTTTGTAGAGAAGGGGAATGGTATAAAAGAGAAGTGTTAGTCTATATTCCGAGACAAGGGTGAAGGACAATTTAATTAACCATGTAAGTCACTGCTTCCACACGCCATCCACCAAGTAGAATGTGAAGAAGATTTTAACTCGGACTTGCAAAAGGGGCATAACACCTCTTGTGGGTCATTAACATTAATATGTTTCGGTTAATAATTATTGGCGTTAATTTCTTTATTGGTTTATATGTATATGAATTAGTTTTAATTTGAGTGGAGTTGATCAAAGGTTACAATAAAAATGCAAAAGGCTAGCAAGTTGATCATGAAAGAGGGGTTTCTACGTAACATTGAACCTTTTTTTATTTGAACTTTGGTGTTTTAGTGTATTTGCAGCACAATATTGTTCATGAATGTATATAACATTGGTGATTTTTAATAAATAATTGACATTATTTGTTTTACATTTGCTTCAATTTTATACATTATTGTCATCAATTTTTATTTTTCTTAGTTCTAAATTTATCACAAATGTTTACTTAGTTGCAATGTAGGGAAAATCATAGTTGAATAAAACTGTAGTGTGAATCTTCTCCACTTTTTCTTTCTTTGTTTACAAAATATGGCTTAATTCTAAATGAATATATATGCCTTAACGATAGTTTATAAGGAAATTTTGCAACAAAAAAAAAAGTTAGCAATATTAATTATAAAATCCCAGTGGGTCAATTTGTATGGAAACTTTCTAATTCGACCATTACACTGCCATAGTGTTTGCGATGAAATTATTCTTTTTATTTCAACTAGCACAAAATTATTTCTGTACTATCTCGGTATAATTCCGATACAATCCCGGGGAATAATTCCTTAAAGCCCTTTCGGCTATAAGGCTTAGGGTTGTAAGGTAAGTGTACCGTAGATGTACACCAAGGGGAGAGTCGGAAAAGGGCTGACCTGATTTGGCCCAGGCATAGAAACAATCGGAATCTGACCTGATCCCCTCCCACGAGGGTAATCTCGGGGGAGTTCGGTCGGAATCCGATCTGGACTCGATCTTAGGGACAGTTAAGCCCTTGCGCCTTATAGGCTTAGGGCTGGAAGGCAAGTGTACCGTCCCAGTCGGATCCCGATCTGATACCCTTTACAGGTTTTGATCCGATGAATCTTGAATATATGGGTCTTCTCGGTTGGCAGGCGATCTAACCTCTCACATGAGTAAGATCAGTTGGACCGCGATCTCACCCACCCCCTGGACGAACTCGGCCTGGGTATGGTCGGCCAGGGTGTGCTCGGCCATGGTGAGATCGGCCAGGCTGTGCTCGGCCATGGTGAGATTGGCCAGGGTGTGCTCAGCCATGATGAGTGTAGACCCCTAAAATTGTCCGAGTCGAAAATAAGACTCGAAGACTCTCGAAGACCAAAGGAAAGTCAGCCGGAAGGACTCCTGGAAGACCCTGGAAGACCCTAGGATGATTATTCATAGGTTTAGAAGTCTTAGAGTAGCTTAAAATAAGAATGTGGGAGGATTGAAGCTCAATACGGCCTCCTAGAGGTTCAGTACGGCCGTACTGAACATTTTGAACTACAATACGGCTGTACTGAACTCAATACGGCCGTATTGAAGTTTTTGAACTTCAGTACGACCGTACCAAATTCAATACGGCCGTACCGTAGTTCAAATTTTAGGTACGGGCCGTATTGATGTCAGAGGCCGTATTGCGCCTCACTCCTATATATAGGGCATCATTTGAACGTCCATCCACACTTTTGAACATAGTTTCAACCCTCTCCTTGAGTATTCTGGGGTTTTTGAGCAGTGTTCTGCCCTAAAAATCACTCGGAGAGTTGGTCCGACGAAGTTCTTGAGCCCCAAGCCATTTTGCTTGAGGATCGAACCTAGTCGAAGGGAAATCCTCCGGATTTCCGTAGTCAAAATTTTATAGGAGGGAGCGAGCGGGCTTGTAGAGCGAGGGAACGCCAAAAAGCTTCCCAGTTTTACGAAATATATAAAAGCACGCTTCAAAGGTTTCTTCTTCAAAATCCTTCCTTTTACTGCTTTCTGATTGTTGCATAGCATATCTAATTTATTCGCCATGTAGATATCTTGTTCATAATCATTTAGAATAAATAGGGGTAATTTAGTAATTTTACGCTGTTATTTTAGAAATAATCTGTCATAGGGAACCCGAAAGGGGCGCTGTGGGGTGCTAACACCTTCCCCACGCGTAACCGACTCCCTTACCCGACTCTGGTTGTGATGACCAAGGTTGATTTATGAAATCAATTGCCTTATCCCTTTTTCCAATGTTTTGAGTAAAACATTGGTGGCGACTCCAAAGAACCCTCCTTTTGCGAAAACCACTAATCCATGGAGGGTCCCGCTTGGGATTAATATGGATTGGTGAATCATTTAATAAAATTGCTCGTTTGACGAGGTCTCAGTTTGAGAATAAGTCATTCTAGCAATCCACATTTTTAAACAAAATAAAGAGTCCAACCATCCTTCGCGCATGCCGAAAGCCCGTTTCGGGCCGGTGGCGACAGATGGCGACTCCACTGGGGAAGCCTCGAGAGTCAGTCCCATTTAGTGACAGATTATTTTTAACAAATAATAGTTAAAATTACTTCATTACCCCTTGCTTGTATGATAACATGCTTTATATATTTGGCTTTAAATAACTGTTGTTTGTTTAATTTTCCGCAATTGTTTGAAATAAAAATTGCACACAAACCTTTGCACACAACAGTTCCCTCTATACCCGGGGGCATGAGTGGTAATCCATAGGGAGTGGATGTTAGTACGGCCGGTTGAATGGGTCTATAGGAGCCCAAGAGACCGTTGTCGGAAAAACATCACTCAAGGTGATAACCATGAACTCGAGTCCGACAGTGCGTTGGAACTTTCCATCGACTTACGACGAGAGGAATTGGGTCCCTATAATGGGGGCACCTTGGGGGCCTTTGACCAAGTGAGAACAGTTAGATCCTCCTTGAATATGCACTTTTCTGCAGGAGACCCCTACCTCGTGATTCGCTCGTGACTGTTCGTGGATGAGTGAATTGTTTGTGCATTGCTTATGTGACATTGTATGAGCATACATTGCATTATTTAAACATACAACATTCCTATTCTTTTTTAAAATAAGAATAAATAGGAATAAAAATCTTCCATTACATGGTGTTAACATCTACCATCATCACATTCATGTAGGTAGTTTCCCTTTTCACCCAAAAAATACAAAAAAGATACAAAATATCAAAAAGAAAAAAAATATGTATTTATCCAAACCAAGCAATATCATGCATCATCTTAGGGACATCCTAAAAACATGATAATGCTTAGTTGAATAAACACAATGCATGCATATTCAACGTCATCATCTCATATCATGCATTCTTATGAAAGATCATGGAGGGATCTAGATTTGTATTTCATACATCCCTCCTAGTAATTCATTAATAATAGTAATAAAAAGAAAGGATTAAGCGATGCGTATGTTCAGAATGGATCGCACGCCATTTGTTATTAAGTGTAAGCCAACAACCACGCCAAGCGAGCGCACATCAACTCCGTTGTTGGTAATCAAGACGAATAAAGGGGAAGGTCCGACACCGTTAAGGATCATCGCTCCAAGGCCTTTTCCCTACGAATCAAATAAGACTGTGCCATGGATATACGACATCCACCTTTCTGCCGACAGCGATATCTCTAACATCGCTGGACTTGGGGGCATGACTAGGAGTGGCAGGATCTACACTCCCGAAGATCTTCATGATAAAGCCCCCAAGAATAAAGAAAAAGAAGAAAAGAAAACCGAGGAAAAAGAATCCGAGGAGGAGACAGAGGAGCTGTTAAAGTATATCCGACAGAGCGAGTATTCCATCGTGGATCAACTTCACAAGACACCAGCAAAGATTACGCTGTTGTCATTTATCCTAAGCTCCGAACCACATCGGCAAGCTCTGTTGAAAGTCTTGAACGAGGCGTATGTGTCGCACACCATCTCCCAAGACAAGTTTGAGGGGATTGTTAGTCACATCACGGCTAGTGATCACCTCTCTTTCACCGATGAAGAGATCCCCGCTGAGGGACCAAATCATAACAAGCCCTTGCACATCTCTGTAAAGTGCAAGGAGTATCACATCGCGAAAGTCTTGGTGGATAATGGATCTTCCTTGAATGTGATGCCAAAAAGAACGCTCGATCAAGTGGCAATCAAGGGAGTCCAAATGCGCCCGAGCAACATGATCGTTCGAGCTTTCGACGGTTCAAAAAGAGAAGTGGTGGGAGAAGTCAATCTCCCAATCCAAATTGGGCCCACTATCTTTAATGTCGAATTCCAAGTAATGGATATTACTCCCGCATACAGCTGTCTCCTCGGCCGACCTTGGATTCATGATGCGAAAGCTGTACCCTCTACGCTCCACCAGAAAGTCAAGTTCATAGTGGGTGACAAACTGGTGACTGTACAAGCTGAAGATGACATACTCATCAGCAAGCCATCCAACATACCTTATGTTGATGCAGCAGAGGAAGCTTTAGAAACCGCCTTCCAAGCATTGGAAATTGCCAATGTTGAAACGTTTCCCCGAGAAATGAAGAAGGTAGCCTCCATGCTCACAAAGAATGGATACTTGTCAGGACAAGGATTGGGCAAGGACTCCCAAGGAATCCCGGAGCTACCCATTATCAAGGACAATCCGGGGAAACAAGGGTTAAGATACAACCCTGTTAAAGATCAAAGAACGAAGAGGAACCAAGATCCTTCTCGACGTTCTTTAAGCCAGATCTTTAGGAAGGCTGGTTCACAAAACGTCAAGGCCAGCTGTCGTCATCAAGTGTCCTTTTCCTTCTGATAGGGATGTATAGACCCGATGACTATTAGAGATCACTCCTCGGGGACAGCCCGACCCCCGAGCCTCGATAGGGCACATGTTTCCGCTGCGATTATAATAAAATCATTCTTCATTAATTCTTTATTGCTTCTTTTCTTGCTTGCAATAACATTCTAGACCACATTATTTTAACCCTGTTTGAATAAGCATAAATGAGGTTAAAATCATCTTGATAACAATAAACCCGCATCATTTTTATGTGGAAATGTGCATGACAGCTTGGAGCACCTTTTCTTGGCATCAATAAGTGCCATCATGGATAAAAGAAATCCTAAAGATAATAAGCTCGGCAGGAAACCCAAAAAGGGGACTGCGCAAAAATAAGAGCAAAAGACCCGCTAGGAATCCCACAAAAGGGTGACCTAGGCAAAAGTTAGGGTTACAAAATGAAGACAAAAACCCGCTAGGAATCCCACGAAAAGGGTGACCTAGGCAAAAGTTAGGGTTGAAAAAAATGAACAAGGACAAAAGCCCGCTAAGACATCACAAATGGGTGTTTTAGGCAAAAGTTAGGGCCGTCAAAAAAGAAAAAAAAATAAAATAAATAAATCCATGATGGTACCATCAATTGAATTCAACAAGGGGCTCAAGAAAAGCTATCCAAGTTGTCAAAGCACAATCATTAATAAGAAAGATGTGCTTAACCTCATAAGTGTTTAATCGAACAAACCTAAACATTTAAGCCTACCATTGGCCAGCCATTCTTACAAAATCCATTTTTCAAAAAATAAAATAATCCCCTCTAAAACACAAACTTTTGAAAATATATCCTTTCCTTCTTTTCTCTCTTGTCCCAACGATTTTTGAATAATCTAGTGGAAACATGGAGATATAGTGGTCAATAGGAGGGTTGACACATCTTCTAAAAAAAGGGAAGAATCATTTGGTTGATGACACCAAAATCAAATACGCATCATTCCTCGGTAACAGAAATCGGCAGCGCACAGCCCGTCTAGAGGAATGGCAAAAATCCAAACAGAAAAACGCATCGGTTAATTCTTTTGAAAAATGAATCAAATAGAATTAGGTGCATCATATACTGCATACATGCATACAGATGATAGGTGTACTGGAAGATCACTTATTCTCTGTTTATTGAAAAAAAAAAACAAAACAAAAAAAACAAAAAAAACAAAAAAACAAAAATATAAACTTCAGAAAAAACAATGCGCCCGTACCATGTTCAGTACACCCGTACTAAAATTGGGGTTATGAACAAATTTCCAATTCAATACGAGCGTACTGAGATGGATGCGGCCGTATTGGCCATAAAGAAATTTTCAAAGACCTCGTCATGAGGCAACCACATAAAATAGAAAAATAGAAAAATTGCTTGTGTATGACAGCAGCAAACAAAATGCAAAGATTCAGAAAATCAACAGCGTCATACAGAATAACTGAGCCTGGAGAGGCTTGCCGAAAGAATACTCTCAGAATAACTGAGCCTGGAGAGGCTCGCCGAAATAATACTCTCTCAAAATAATTGAGCCTGGAGAGGCTCGCCGAAATAATACTCTCTCATAATAACTGAGACATTTCTGTACAGAAAAAAACCGAAAAAATGACAAAAAAGGCAAAAATACAGAAAAAGCCAAAAAATGACAAAAAAGGCAAACATACAGAAAAAGTCAAAAGTCGACAAAAAAAAGACAAAGATTTCACATCTTTCAGAATAACTGAGCCTGGAAAGGCTCGCCGAAATAATACTCTCAGAATAATTGAGCCTGGAGAGGCTTGCTGAAATAATACTCTTTCAGAATAATTGAGCCTGGAGAGGCTTGCAGAAATAATACTTCCTCAGAATAACTAAAGCCTCGAGAGGCTTGCAGAAATAATACTCCCCCAACTGTACAGAGTAAATGAGCCTGGAGAGGCTCGCAGAAATAATACTCCCCAGAGAAACCTCAGCTCGCGCTCAGAACAAATCCCCAGCGAGAGCTATCAAAGCAAGATCGACATTCCCATTGGAAGCACGATCACCCAAGCAGTATATCTAGTCAAAGGACTTAAAACTTCCTCAATGGAAGATAGCTCTCTGACTCAAGCGCTGAGTGAGGCTAAGCCTGCAGAGGCTTCCTAAATAATACTCTGGGATACATAAGATCCCACATTCCCCAGTCGCCTACTCAGAGGCATCCCTGCAAAAGGAGAAAAATCATAAAAAGATCAATAATCATTCCCCAAGTGGAATCTGGCTCTCAGCCAATCATTGAACATCAAGGTGATATGCCTAACAGAAGAGGCTAGTCAAAATCAACGACAAAATCCCCCAGTGGATAACAGCCTACACAGAGGCAACAAAAAATCAGAAAATCAAAAAGAGATACCCGAATAAGGATAAACCGGGATACTCCACCAACGTCAAAGGACGTCAGCCAAACATAAGGCATCGCTCAACTCAGAGAGAAAGAGCATCTGTGTCTACACCCCAAGGAGTCAGAAATTCCCCATGGGTACCAACAATGCAATGCAAGTTGGGGCACAGGAACCTGTGAATGACTGCACATCCCCTAGACGGATCCCTGCGTTATCCAGCCCTTAGTGGCACAAAATCAGAAAAAACTGTCGAAGCAGCATAGTGGACTGTGGAGACAAAATCATCTCAAAGCCTAAAAGGCAATACTCAGCTACCCAGTTGTCGAGAGCACCGAGGTATGCACAAGTCTGGAGAGACAGTACTCAGAGTCTGGAGAGACGATACTCAAAGTCTGGAGAGACAGTACTCGAAGTCTGGAGAGACAGTACTCAAAGTCTGGAGAGACGGTACTCAAATAAGGTCTGGAGAGACAGTACTCAAACAAGGTCTGGAGAGACGATACTCAAACAAAGTCTGGAGAGACAGTACTCAAACAAAGTCTGGAGAGACGGTACTCAAACAAAGTCTGGAGAGACAGTACTCGAACAAAGTCTGGAGAGACGGTACTCAAACAAGGTCTGGAGAGACAGTACTCAAACAAGGTCTGGAGAGACGATACTCAAACAAGGTCTGGAGAGACGGTACTCAAACAAGGTCTGGAGAGACGGTACTCAAACAAGGTCTGGAGAGACGGTACTCAAACAAGGTCTGGAGAGACGGTACTCAAACAAGGTCTGGAGAGACGGTACTCAAACAAGGTCTGGAGAGACAGTACTCAAACAAAGTCTGGAGAGACAGTACTCAAACAAGGTCTGGAGAGACGATACTCAAACAAAGTCTGGAGAGACGATACTCAAACAAAGTCTGGAGAGACGATACTCAAACAAAGTCTGGAGAGACGGTACTCAAACAAAGTCTGGAGAGATGGTACTCAAGGTCTGGAGAGACAATACTCAAAGTCTGGAGAGACGGTACTCAAGGTCTGGAGAGACAGTACTCAACCATCAGTGTCGTCAGAGGCACGTCGGTGTTCAACTTCCAGCTCGGGCGTCGAGTGAAGTTGACCCTGGAGAGGGTAAACTTAGCTACCGAGGTTGTCAGAAGCGCCGAGGTATGCAACAACCTGGAGAGGCTACTCAACAATTTTCCACCGGAAGACGCTACAAGTCAGAAGGTTGGCATATTCCCCGGACAATTGGGTCAACTCCTTTACTTATCAACCGGTACACAAAAAGGCCGTTTGACTAAGTAAAGGGGGGGCAGCTGTAGACCCCTAAAATTGTCCGGGTCGAAAATAAGACTCGAAGACTCTCGAAGACCAAAGGAAAGTCAGCCAGAAGGACTCCTGGAAGACCCTGGAAGACCCTAGGATGATTATTCATAGGTTTAGAAGTCTTAGAGTAGCTTAAAATAAGAATGTGGGAGGATTGAAGCTCAATACGGCCTCCTAGAGGTTCAGTACGGCCGTACTGAACATTTTGAACTACAATACGGCCGTACTGAACTCAATACGGCCGTATTGAAGTTTTTGAACTTCAGTACGGCCGTACCAAATTCAATACGGCCGTACCGTAGTTCAAATTTTAGGTACGGGCCGTATTGATGTCAGAGGCCGTATTGCGCCTCACTCCTATATATAGGGCGTCATTTGAACGTCCATCCACACTTTTGAACATAGTTTCAACCCTCTCCTTGAGTATTCTGGGGTTTTTGAGCAGTGTTCTGCCCTAGAAATCACTCGGAGAGTTGGTCCGACGAAGTTCTTGAGCCCCGAGCCATTTTGCTTGAGGATCGAACCTAGTCGAAGGGAAATCCTCCGGATTTCCGTAGTCAAAATTTTATAGGAGGGAGCGAGCGGGCTTGTAGAGCGAGGGAACGCCAAAAAGCTTCCCAGTTTTACGAAATATATAAAAGCACGCTTCAAAGGTTTCTTCTTCAAAATCCTTCCTTTTACTGCTTTCTGATTGTTGCATAGCATATCTAATTTATTCGCCATGTAGATATCTTGTTCATAATCGTTTAGAATAAATAGGGGTAATTTAGTAATTTTACGCTGTTATTTTAGAAATAATCTGTCATAGGGAACCCGAAAGGGGCGCTGTGGGGTGCTAACACCTTCCCCACGCGTAACCGACTCCCTTACCCGACTCTGGTTGTGATGACCAAGGTTGATTTATGAAATCAATTGCCTTATCCCTTTTTCCAATGTTTTGAGTAAAACATTGGTGGCGACTCCAAAGAACCCTCCTTTTGCAAAAACCACTAATCCATGGAGGGTCCCGCTTGGGATTAATATGGATTGGTGAATCATTTAATAAAATTGCTCGTTTGACGAGGTCTCAGTTTGAGAATAAGTCATTCTAGCAATCCACATTTTTAAACAAAATAAAGAGTCCAACCATCCTTCGCGAATGCCGAAAGCCCCGTTTCGGGCCGGTGGCGACAATGAGCTCAGCCAGGGTATGGTCGACCAAAGTCCGAGTGGGTCAAACCCTTTGGACTGGTCCGAGAATCAAGGATGAAAAGCCTATCTTTTATAATCAAATATTCCCAAGGAAAATCGTTATGGAAATCCTCGCGCTCACAAGGCCCAGGTGGCCCATGAGCTAGGAGAAGAACCCTAGACGCTCCCTTGGCCAAAACATTTTGGCGCCCACCGTGGAGCTACGGTGAAACTTTCCCTATGCCCCAAGAAATACCAAAAAAAAAAAAAAACTTGAAGAACAAAAAGCTACGAAAAATGGCGAGAGGCGGCGCACCAAACCACGACCCACAACACCCTATTATGGAGGAGATGATAGCATTGATCAACGACTTAAGAGAGGAGAATGCGCGATCCAGAGAAAGGGAGGAGGCCATTCAGCAGGAGAACGAGGAAATCAGATGACGAGCCGATAAGATACAAGCCATGATGGCAGCTAATATCAGAACGGCGGAGGAAGACATGATGACGCAAGTCCTAAGGGACTTTAGACCTTTCTCGGAGGTTATAGAGGCCGAAATCATTCCGAGAGACCACCGAGTCCCCTAGGTAGAACCTTTTGATGTGGCACAGGATCCTATTCAACACCTAATGAATTTCCGCGCTCAGATGTTGATATGTGGGGGGAGTATGGAAGTCCGATGCAAACTGTTCATGGGAACGCTTAAAAAGGCGGACCTCGATTGGTTTAGCGGTCTTCCTGACCGATCGATCATCGACTTTGATGTTTTCAGTCGGCTTTTCATGGCACAATTTGCGGCAAATAAGAGGAAACCACCGATCACGTCAGATTTGTTCAATCTCAAGCAGCAACGCAAGGAGTCGTTGAAGGACTTTTTGCAAAGGTTTAATAAAGTGGCTTCGAGGATAGCATCCTTAGACGAGAAGATGGCAGTCATCGCCTTTCAAAAGGGACTAAGGTTAGGTGATTTTGACGTCGCATTGGAAAGAGAAAATTGTCAAACGATGTCGAAGGTAAAAGCTTTCACCCTGAGCCATATAAAGACGGAGGAAGGATAGATTAATAAAAGAGCAGCAAAAAATTGAGAAGGTTTTTTTATCAAGTGTACTCTTTTCCTAGCTCAGTATTTTATCCCTATAAAAGTGTGAAAGGGTTTTTTGCTGAGAAGGTTTTTAACGAGGCACAAGTAAGCAATAAATATTAATTTTTCAATTTGACATATATAGTTCATGGTTCAGACCAAACTCGTGATTGATCGGTAAAAATCCGACTGGGCGAGTATAAATAACTCGAAGACCAAACTCGTGATTGATCGGTTAAATTCCGACTGGGCGAGTATAAATAAATCGAAGACCAAACTCGTGATTGATCAGTTAAATTCTGACTAGGCGAGTATAAATAACTCGAACACCAAACTCGTGATTGATCGGTGAAATTCCGATTGGGCGAGTATAAATAACTCGAAGACCAAACTCGTGATTGATCGGTTAAATCTGACTGGGCGAGTATAAATAACTCGAAGACCAAACTCGTGATTGATTGGTTAATTCCGACTGGGCAAGTATAAATAACTCGATGACCAAACTCGTGATTGATCAGTTAAATTCTGATTGGGCGAGTATAAATAACTCGAAGACCAAACTCGTGATTGATCGGTTAAATTCTGAATGGACGAGTATAAATAACTCGAAGACCAAACTCGTGATTGATCGGTTAAATTCCGACTAGGCAGGTATAAATAACTCGAAGACCAAACTCGTGATTGATCGGTTAAATCCGACTGGGCGAGTATAAATAACTCGAAGACCAAACTCGTGATTGATCGATTAAATTTTGACTAGGCAAATATAAATAACTCGAAGACACCAAAATCTGAATGGTATGTTTCTATCAATCAACTTAAAATTTGACTTATTTCATTTTCCCATTTTCCTAAGATTGTAATTTGGGCGATCACACTTTACAAAAACATAGATTATAACTTAGTTTATTTTCCCATTTTCCTAAGGTTGGAATTTGGATGATCACCCTTTATAAAATCATGGATTATAACTTAGTTCATTTTCCCATTTTCCTGAGATCGGAATTTGGACGATCACGTTGTACAAGACATGGTTTTTAACTTGTTTATTTTCCCATTTTCCTAAGATTGGAATTTGGACGATCACCCTTTACAAAAACATGGATTATAACTTGGTTTATTTTCTTTCAATAGGAATTTGGATGACATGGTATACAAAAACAATTTTTTTTTAACTTAGTATATTTTCTTCCAATCGGAATTTGGATGACATGGTATACCAGAACAAAATTTTTTAACTTAGTTTATTTTCCTCCAATCGGAATTTGGATGACATGGTATACCAAAAATGGAGTTTTTAACTTAGTTTATTTTCTTCCAATCGGAATTTGGATGACATGGTATACCAAAAATGGAGTTTTTAACTTAAATTTATTTTTTCCAAATCGGAATTTGGATGACATGGTATACCAAAAATGAAGTTTTTAACTTAGTTTATTTTCTTCTAATCGGAATTTGGATGACATGGTATACCAAAACAAAATTTTTTAACTTAGTTTATTCCAATCGGAATTTGGATGACATGGTATACCAAAAATAGAGTTTTTAACTTAGTTTATTTTCTTCCAATCGGAATTTGGATGACATGGTATACCAAAACAAAATTTTTTAACTTAGTTTATTTTCTTCCAATTAGAATTTGGATGACATGGTATACCAAAAATGAAGTTTTTAACTTAGTTTATTTTCTTCCAATCGGAATTTGGATGACATGGTATACCAAAACAAAATTTTTTAACTTAGTTTATTCCAATTGGAATTTGGATGACACAATATACCAAAAATGGAGTTTTTAACTTAGTTTATTTTCTTCCAATCGGAATTTAGATGACATGGTATACCAAAAAAAAAATTTTTAACTTAGTTTATTTTCTTCTAAATGGAATTTGGATGACATGGTATACCAAAAATGGAGTTTTTAACTTAGTTTATTTTCTTCCAATCAAAATTTGGATGACATGGTATACCAAAAATGGAGATTTTAACTTAGTTTATTTTCTTCCAATCGGAATTTGGATGACATGGTATACCAAAAATGGAGTTTTTAACTTAAATTTATTTTTTCCAAATCGAAATTTGGATGACATGGTATACCAAAAATGAAGTTTTTAACTTAGTTTATTTTCTTATAATCGGAATTTGGATGACATGGTATACCAAAACAAAATTTTTTAACTTAGTTTATTCCAATCGGAATTTGGATGACATGGTATACTAAAAATAGAGTTTTTAACTTAGTTTATTTTCTTCCAATTGGATGACATGGTATACCAAAAAAAAATTTTTTAACTTAGTTTATTTTCTTCCAATCGGAATTTGGATGACATGGTATATCAAAAATGAAGTTTTTAACTTAGTTTATTTTCTTCCAATCGGAATTTGGATGACATGGTATACCAAAAATGGAGTTTTTAATTTAGTTTATTTTCTTCCAATCGGAATTTGGATGACATGGTATACCAAAACAAAATTTTTTAACTTAAGTTTATTTTCTTCCAATCGGAATTTAGATGACATGGTATACCAAAACAAATTTTTTTAACTTAGTTTATTTTCTTCCAATCGAAATTTGGATAACATGGTATACCAAAATGAAAATTTTTAACTAAGTTTATTTTCTCCATTATTCATGATATCGATAAATGTCTCAGTTATTCTCTCCCGCATAATGCATAATGATGATCAGTGAATCCAAATCTAGTAATACGCTTAATAAAATAATAATAGTTTTGCGTCAATACAATGTAATGTCAGGGCTTGAAGGGAGGTGTACCGTCTCGGTCAGAATTTGATCTAACCTTCCGACGTAGGCATTGATCTAATATCATGGCTAGCTAAGCCCCTATGCCTTATAAGGCTCAAGGCTGGAAGGCAAGTGTACCATCTCGGTATAATTCTGATAAGGTCCCGGGGAGTAATTCCTTAAAGCCCTTTCGACTATAAGGCTCAGGGCTGGAAGGCAAGTGTACCGTATCGGCACACCAAGGGGGGAGTCGGAAAAGGGCCGACCTGATTTTGGCCCAGGCATAGAAACAATCGAAATCTGACCTGATCCCCTCCCACGAGGGTGATCTCGGGGGAGTTCGGTTAGAATCTGATCTGGACTCGATCTCAGGGATAGTTAAGCCCTTGCGCCTTATAGGCTTAGGGCTAGAAGGCAAGTGTACTGTCCTAGTCGGATCCCGATCTAATACCCTTTACAGGTTTTGATCCGATGAATCTTGAATATGGGTTTTCTCGGTCAGCAGGCGATCTAACCTCTCACATGGGTAAGATGAGTCAGACCGCGATCTCACCCACCCCCTGGACGAACTCGGCCTGGGTATGGTTGGCCAGGGTGCGCTCGGCCATGGTGAGATCAGCCAGGCTGTGCTCGACCATGGTGAGATCGACCAGGGTGTGCTCGGCCAAGTTGTGCTCGGCCATGGTGAGATTGGCCAGGGTGTGCTCGGCCATGGTGAGCTCGGCCAGCGTATGGTCGACCAAAGTCCGAGTGGGTCTCACCCTTTGGACTGGTCCAAGAATCAAGGATGAAAAGCCTATCTTTTATAATCAAATATTCCCAAGGAAAACCGTTATGAAAATCCTCGCGTTCACATGGCCCAGGTGGCCCATGAACAGAAAAGTATAAAACCTAAAACCCTAGAGTTAAGACGGCAGATTACACTCTTGAATGCTCTGGCTTGGAAGCCTGACCTAAGAGAAGAACCCTAGACGCTCCCTTGGCCAGAACAATTTCAATTTAGGTATTTACGATTAAATTTTCTTAAGAATGGAAACAGACGAGATAGAGTGACTAATAAGTACTTGTTTCTAGATTTTCATCAATGATTATCAAACAATAATTTTCATGCATGTAGATACTCAAATAAACGGAATGAAAAATACATATATTGGCAATACAAATCATCATCCAATTCACATAATTATCAAGTTACAATGTATAGTAATTTGTAGAAGAAAATAAACTATGAAACTAAGCTATATTAAACTAAAACAATCCTATAAAAAGAAGAAAAATATGGCACAGAAGTCATACTCAACAATTGCGTGCACAGAAGCCATATGCGCGAGCAATGAGTGCTCTTGAAATTTCAAGTATGATGTTTCCGACTCGCACCTAAGGTTGCTTCTTCTATTTATAGAGATAATCGAGAGCGGTTAATTCTATGTGGGTTCAACGTGGGCGTATAACCACTGTCCACTATGTAAACCACGTGACCTGAGCGTAACTCCTCGTAACTGCTCCTCTATGTGTTTTTATTTCCTCGACTCAATCTTCAGTCCTTGGTGTAACTACTTAATTGCTAAAAAGCCTCCAGTAACTTCCTCTTACATTTTTCGAGCAATCCTCGAATATGCATGCTTATAGCTTCTGATATTCTCTTTTGGTAGGTGCCTCATCAATCATCTCTTCTTCGAGTAAAATATTTTTTGAGTGACCCGAACACATAAATATAAACCTGTGTTTATGTACACTAATTATTATGAATAAAAAGTTCAACCAGGTGCGCTAGTTTCTTAACAAATGAAGGAAGAATTATAAGAAGTTAATCATTGAAAGGAGGGAATGAGAGTTGCAATGTGGAGCAGAAGACAGTAACACGCACGAAGGAATTTGTGGCAGACGTCAAACGGGTGCGACGCAATTTCTTCTTCCTTTTTTTTTTTTTTAAAAAAATAATAATAAATTTTTTGCTAACCTAGCATATGTAGTACAACTTGCTGTAAAAAAAAAAAAGAAAAAAAAAAGAAGAAAGAAAACTTTTGTAAATGTAGCATTAATCACAAATGAAGTGAAAAGATCGTTAAATATAAAAGTCATAACTTTTTATCGATATATGTAACATTACTTTAAAATATTTACTTTTACTAAAGAATTTTAGCCATGTGAATGGATTTCCAATCTAAACGAACGACCGTAAAAAAAAAATAAAAATAGAATTCATGTTAATCAGGATACCATTTTTTGGGGGCACCCACTCATTTGAAGACACCCAAGAGATATCTGCTAACGAGGAAAAAATAATTTAGTCAACAAACTTTTTTATTTTTAAATTATTTAAAATGGAAATAAATATTTGTTTTGGAGTGTTTTACATATATGTTCCAATTGTCTCAGTTCAAAGAACTAATATGGCTTCAAAAAAAGTTACAAATATATGTTGAGTATGAATCTATATCTATAATAAAATATTTTAGATTAGTAACTAGAGATTTAATTTACTGTTCTGTTTGTCAATTGTCATTTTAACGATTCAAATTTTTCAACATTAGTAGAGAGAAAATAAGCACTTGAAAAAAAGTATATAATTAAGTCACTAGTATAAAAGAGGTAATTTACGTCAGTTATTTTAAGTTTTTTATGTAAAAAAAGAGTTCGACGTTAAAGCGGGAGACGTAAATTAACGTTAGTTGTGAAATCTGACGTAAATTTATGTCGGACATTGCCAAGATCCAACATAAAAATGTTGTAAACAAAAAAAAACATAATGAGTACAAGCAGAACGGGTCGTTTTGCTTGGAGAACGGGCTGTTCTGCTTGATAAAACAACCCAGAAAAAAGGCCAACAACCCAAACAAATAGAACAACATAAAGACCGAATAGAACAAATAGCCACAATAGCAATGTGAAGCAAAAAAGGTGTTAACGATTCATACCTGAGCTGCAACAATGTGCGAACGAGTAATGAAAAGTTCACCCCACTCTGCAGAAGACAGAGAAAATAATTTAGCAACAAAGGAGAGAGAGAGAGTTTATACAGAGAAAAGTGATGAGATCCGAGTGAGTGCGTGCATGTATGTGCCTCTCATGCACTCTTTTTATTCGCTTTCGCTACTTTTTTTACGTCAGACCTGGTAGGGTCCGACGTAAAATGTAAAATTTATGTCGGTTGTATGTTGTGTCCGACGTAGATTTTACATTTTACGTCAGACCCTACCAGGTCCAACGTAAAAAATTTCACAAAAATTATAAAAATGCCACCGCTTCTTTTTTATGTCAGCTTTTGTTAAGTCCGATGAGAAAGAGGTGGCGTAAAAGCCTCATTCTTCACTAGTGAGTGGAATAAATTATTGTTATCTCATCTTCTTAAATGAGAAATACTAGGTTGTTCATCATAAACCAATTGTAAAAGGGAGAATTTGTAATAGTTTGTTGCCCTGGTACAATATAATACTACAACATGCAAGACTTCATGCTCCCAAGTTGACATTGAAAGTTTTGATTTTATGAAAATATGGTCTTGCAATCAATTTTAAATGTTTAATGAATGATTCAACAAGTCCATTATGTATGAACTTGTACTACTAGATGTTCATTATCAATTTCAATAGATATACAATACTCATTAAAAGTATAAGATGTGAATTAACTATATATTGAAATGTTTTTTTAATTGGATAATTAGGAAAATGAGTTCTTAATATAATTTGTTGAGTTAATAATCTTGCAAACACATGGTTACAAGTTGATAATAAACACACATGTGACCCATTTAGTTGATACATCAATTAAAATCATAAAAATATCTAAATTGTCCATAGGTGGGAGTATTGGTTTGCAAATATCACTTTATGACGCTTTTAAAAATAAGATATATTCATCCCTAATTTTTGTTGGTGATAGACTAATTATTAACTTACCTTGGGACTAAGCAATACATAAGAAAATATTATATTAAAGAATGTCCTGATTCTTCAATAAGTGCTCACATGAATTTTTAATTATTTTTCGTATCATGATAGATCGATCATGCCAACAACCACAAGTTTATTTTTGACTTGTACACTTTTGATTTACGATAATATATTTTTCAATTGTATTAATATATGTGTAATACAAACCATGGGAAAAAGCAGGTAATTTTTTCCAACACTTGTTTCTTATTCAAGTAAAATCTTATGATATAAAGATATTTTACATTTCTTTCATTGTTTGTTTCAATATGGTACCCATTTAAACAAATGAACTTGAAACTTAATAAGAAGTTTCTATAGAACTACAAAAAATATAATTAATGCATTTTTAATATGCAACTTTATTCATTTTGGTAATACTATATTAGTTCTTTCAGAGCCTTCAATTATATTTGTAGTATCAAATATAATACTAACATTGTTTTCTCACGTACATTACTAAATTTGAGAAAAAAATATTATTCTTGATAATTGTGTGAGTCATTACACTATCAACGAGACATATCATTATTGATGCTAGTGTCAATATTCATTATTTATAATATAACACTACAAAAAAAACACTTATTACTGAATAATTTTTTTTTATGGATAAATATCCGTCTGAAAAATGATATTAACAACTGATTTTTCCGACGTATATGTGTCCACTTGGAAAATAAAAAATTTTGACAAATATTACTCGCAGATTTTATCTGTCTAAAATTTTAGATAAATGTTACCCATGGATTTTTTCCGTGGGAAAATTATGATATTTTAGACAGATATTTCCCACGGATGATCTATCTAAAACATTGTTCATTAAAAATGAAAAAAACGTTTGTTGATAACTTAAAAAAATATAATGATAAAAGATTAACAAATTCAATTCTTAAATACTTAACTAATTTTATCATGCTAATTAATTTTCCATACCAACTATTATATATATAATTTATAATTAAATGATAGTATAAAATAATTATTTTTTGTCAATATATTTTAATGTTATATAGTTAACTTTATTTAAATTGAGAAATATATAATTGGTGAAATGACATTGGTGCATGATAGTCTAAAATTAAAAAGTAATTTCTTCATATTTATAATAATTTTACCAATTTTGAACTATATTATTTTTAATAAAATAAGGTTGTTATTTAATAAAATTTTGAAATAATTTTTTAAAAATATTATCAACAATATCCACGAAATTATCGATGAAAATATATGTGAGTAATTACAGACGGATGTATCTGTGGGTAATTGTCGATAGATGTATCTGTGAATAATTACCAACGGATGCATCCGTGTGTAATTATTTTTTATTAATAATTTATTTTAAAAATAATAAAATTAATTCATAAGTAATTATGATAAATAAAAACTAATAAATTAGATAAGAAGTTAAAAAATATATAAAATTCTTCTAGTCAAAGAAAAGTTTCTAAAAACACTATGGCACAAGAAAGACATTTGTGTTTTATATATAGAAGTTAATTATTCTTTCATTGTTATTAATTTTAATTTAATATATATTTATACAAATTTTAAATATGATTTATTGATTTAAGTATAATACTTATTTATATAAATAATTTATTATAAATTTTAATTATAAGTAATAAAACTGTAACTTGTGAAATACACAAACTAAAATATTAGTATTTTTTAATTTACAGAAAAATTATAATATTATATTATATTTTAACTTGTGAAATATACCGGAACGAGAGGGATCCAAAGATTGTACAAATATGAGATTATATAGTTGATGATGGCTTAAAGGAATTAATTTGTACTATCTATAGTAATAAGATGCATCTATTATTTGGTAACTTATTCTATAAGAACTTCACAATTAAGTGTGTTTGACATGGAGTAATTTAGGGATAGGTGACTTTTTGAGAAGTTTTCCAGAAAATGTGCAAGTGAATTGTGGGGTTAATCTTTGATCCTAAAAGTAGACGAATATCTTAAAAAGGACTACACACAGAAGGTTTTGACCAGTGAAGAATTTTAACCAACAAGAAACTGTGTGAAGTATCGTGGAGTAAAGTTACTAAAAAGTCAAATCTGATAAGTGTTGCACTAAACAAGAGTGTTATTTAATATAATTTTAAAATAACTTTTTAAAATATTATTAACAATATACACGAATACATCCGTCGGTAATTAAGAAATAGAGGTAGAGGGAATGCCATGCTAGGCCATGCAAATGAATCACTTAAGGAGATGTGATTTAAGACACTACTGCCATGGGTACTATGGGGTATGCCACGCACTTGGATGCCTCAAGGATAGGGTGCCACCAAGCACGATGTGGCAATATATATTGACATGATGTTGCTAGTTGGGTAGTCAATAACACCATATACCCTGTTATGGTCAATCTGTTCAGGTGTGTGGGTACAATTGGTAACCTGCCAAGGGGTCATAGGTAGTATATTAATTAAATGGGGGTATGTGTGTTGTAGTATCCTAACACGGGGAATATGTTTGAGACTATACTAATTATAATAGCCACACTAAATCTTGTAAAAGGGTTTTTGGTACCCTTGTACCATTATATATATATATATATATATATATATATATATATATATATATATATATATATATATATATATTTATTTTTATTTTTTTAAAAAAAATATATCTGTCAGTAATTACTCACGAATGTATTTATTGATAAAGTCGTTGAAAAGTTACTCATAATTGAAAACGAGCAATTTATTAATGGATTATTATCTGTTTGTAATCTGCCAAATTTTGGTCATCTATAATCTTAAAATTTCTTGTAGTGTAAATATTATAATAATAATAATAATAATAATAATAATAATAATAATAAACATAAAAAAGAAAATAATAAAAATATTTTAAACGGCAACAATCTAACAAGTAAATTATATATTAATTATTTCATAATAAAAACTCATAAGTCAACAACATCAAAACATAAGAAATATTGAAAATGACACTAAATATAAATTCAATAGCAAGAAATAAGAAGAAAAAAATTATTTTTTGACACTTCCATCACCAATAAAACAATCATTTTTTTTATTTGGATTAGCAAAGAAATTAATAATATCTAAGTGAGCAACATGTATATAACCATAATCAGAATCATATTCTTCATATACAAAATGTGTCATTATCTTTTTCTTCTTGCTTTTAAGTGATTCTTTGTAAAGTTTAATAAGATACTTTGGTGTAGGACAAATAATTGACCAATAACCTTGCCACCACAATGATAACATATGTTTTCCTCATGTTTGTTACCATGTCCACCATTTTTCTTAGTTTTCTCATTATTTTCCACTTCTAGTGCTAAAAAATATTCATTTAATTTTCTTCATAATTAACCATGACCTTGACTACCTCCACAACCATGGCCATGACCACAACAATGACTAGCTCCACAACCATGACTACTTTCACGACCACTATTTGTATGTCATATGTTATTGCATTCACTTATGAGAATGGAGCATAATTCATTGGGCAAGTCTTGTAATTTTATAATAAAACATAATTATTTTGCTCAGTCACAAGGAGGCAAGAAATTAATTTAGAATATTTCTTAAACCTTCTTATTTTGTATATTACTGTTGTAGGAGCAATTAGATGCATGAAAACTGGAAAAAAAAATTCTAACATATATTCATCAATAATTTTTTTCTCCACACAATTTTAATTTAAAAGTAATTCTAAATATTGAATTATACTCACATATTTAAAATCTTGTAAATGTAAATGCATTTGATCATAGTGAACTTTTAAAAAGATCATAATTTTTTGGCAATCAAATATTTCTTTTAAATTGTATATAAATTTTAAATTTAGAAGAAAAAAAAATAGTATCATCCTCGTACACAACGATTCAATTTATTCATTTTGTCCCTTTTTAATTTATGCAATATTTTCCACTTCTGGTTTGAGAAAAATAATAAATATGAAAATTTCTTTTTTATAGGGTCTTTTAGACACATTTCAAGAATGTTTTGTAGAATTTTCTTTTCAATAGTGCCTTTGCGATAAATATAATTTTCACAAATCATGTAAATAATACAAGTATTTTATCAAATATATAGTGTGAAAGATGAATAACCAACCTTGAAATATGAATTTGATGAAAATATGATTTTCTTCAATGTGGTTGAGTCCTTTGGTTTTTGGAAGGTAATAAACAACTAAACCATGCATGCAACTTTGTCTTGTACCTTGCTACAACAATGGAAAACAGACTATCATGATGATAATGTATTGTGAAAAGAAAGACAATGACAAAGAGAATAAAGAAGACAATATGAGAAAGAGAATATGGCAAATTATTATTTCTAAGAGAACACTAGCTTATTTATAGGCATATATATGGTAGTTGAATAGGTACAAAAGATAAAAATGATAATAATGGAATAAAATAGTAATAATATATATTGAATATGGACATCCATTAATTAAATCACCAATTAGAACATCTCTGATAGTGGTTCTTATAAGTAACTTATTAAAATTCTTATTTTACTTTAAATGAGATACATCATGCTACATCATTCTTAAACAATTAAACACACTACATTTTTACAAATTTTTCTCCAAGGATCTTATAAACAATCCACACTTTTATGATTTTCTCATTTACACTTCACTTTTTGACAACTTAATAAATTAATGTAATTATTATAATTAAATATTAATTTGATTAAATATAATAAATAATATTAAAATTTACACAATTAATTTATTGTGTATACAAATATTTAATATTAAAAATAAAGAAATTACATTAGAATGAAAAATATATAACAATAATTAAGGAGTAATTTTTTACTCATAAATAACCAAAGTTGATGATGCATAACTATTTTTTTTTTAATTTGTGAGAATAGTTTGTCTTCTCTATTGTTCATTGAAATAATCAAAATAAAAAAACATATTTTTTAATTCATAAACAACATACTTATTTAAAAATTATTATTTGTTTTTAAACAATTTTTTATATCATCTCATCACACTCAAATAAAATTGTTAACAAAAGGACAATTGCTTACACTCTCTATTAGACGCTGTTTGTAGGAATTCTTCCATTAAGAAATTTCAAAACAACTTCTAAACAACATACTTATTTAAAAGTTATTATTTATTTTTAAACAACTTTTTATATCATCTCATCACACAAATAAAATTGTTAACAAAAGGACAATTGCTTACACTCTCCATTAGGCGTTGTTTATAGGAAGTCTTCCATTAAGAATTTCAAAGCAACTTCTAAACTATACACTTATTTCAAAATTATTATTTATTTTTAAACAACTTTTTATATCATCTCATCACACTCAAATAAAATTGTTAACAAAAGGACAATTGCATACACTCTCCATTAAGCGTTGTTTATAGGAAGTCTTCCATTAAGAAATTTCGAAACAACTTCTAAATTACATATTTATTTAAAAATTATTATTTATTTTTAAACAACTTTTTATATCATCTCATCACACTCAAATAAAAATTATTAACAAAAGGACAATTGCTTACACTCTATTAGCATTGTTTATAGGAAGTCTTCCATTAAAAAATTTCAAAGCAACTTCACAGGAAATTTCTGAGAATTTTCCTTCTCACAATTCATCTCCGGCATTATATTCAAAAGTGGTCAATAAGATTAGGAACATGATTGAAAGGTGCACAGTGGGCCATAAAATTACGACTTGACTGAAATGTCAAGAATAATATCAACTACATGTCCGTGTGAGGCAACAGTGAGTACTCCCAACAAATATCAGTTGGGAATATAGACACTAAATTTTGATCTTTTAAACATCTCATCAATACTTTTTGTATTTCTACTTGTTAGTTCATATTTTTTTTCTTTCTTTCTCATCAACTGTGGAATAACATTTCACATGTGCAAAAACCTTTTTTATATTATAGCGTGAAAGCTAGGGTTTATATGCGTTGATGCGTATATTTTTTTTATGCGTTGACGCGTGCTTCATCAAAGTCTTTATATATATATATATATATATATATATATATATATATATATATATATATATATAATTTTTCAAACCTTAAACAATAGAGTCTTTATATTCTATTTTTAATTTTTTGAGAAATTATATTCTTATTAAAAAATATCTATTTATAAGCTAATCATTATAGAAGAACTGGTTAATCACTTTTAATGATTAAATTCTTTCTTTTCGATTACATTTTTTTTATATACAAAATTCGATCACTTACCTTGTTCACAGCAATCAAGTCTACTTGGTAGTCTTTATTTGCTAGTAGTTGGTTTTTGTTGCAAAGTTATGACTATATGGTTTAAAATTCCAAAATTAAAACAACCCGTAAACTACAAGGCTGAGTCAGCGCCAGTCATCCTTAAAAACACGCTCTCGAGAACTTTAAAAACATATCACAACCCACACTTTCGATATTTCCAGAAACATTTGTTCCTGCATTGCATTCTCACAGTAATAATAGCAGTGTAGAACGTCACAGTACCCATTTTACATCAACATAGTTAAGTTAAGCAGTTGCAATTGCTATGGCTTTCAACAGCAGCATCCAATGCAGCCCTTCTTCACATGAGATGATAAAGCAATATAGCGTGTTTGTGAGCTTCAGAGGTAAGGACACACGCAACAATTTCACGGATCATCTTTTTGGTGCCCTCCATAGAAAAGGCATTCTTTTCTTTAGGGATGACACCAAGCTCAACAAAGGGCAACGTATATTGTCCAACCTCATGCAAGCCATTGAAGGGTCTCAGATTTTTGTTGTTGTCTTCTCAAAGAGCTATGCTTCCTCAACATGGTGCTTGAGGGAACTTGAAAAGATCCTTGATGTCGTTAATGTCTCCAGAAAACATGTTCTGCCTGTTTTCTATGATGTTGATCCATATCCGAGGTGCGGAAACAAACCGGAGACTATGAGAAAGCCATGGCCAAACATGAAGAGAAGTCCAAAGAAGATAAAGAGAAGATGGAGGAAGTGAAAAGATGGAGAGGAGCTCTCACACAAGTAGCCAATCTCGCTGGTTGGGATATGAGGAATAAGTAAGTAATCTTCGAACTCTTGTGCTACTAGTTCATGAAAAATCTTTAAGTAACTTTCACTTCTGAAACTAGAGATAAGTTGAGAGAAGTTATTTTATGATTCCTTCACGAGGTAACAATAAATTAGGTCCAAAGTTATGTGCTCTAGGAAAGATTTTGTCGATCAACATGAAAAAATAATACTGTATTGCCTTGTTCTACACATACTATTTGCTTGGCCTTCTTAGGTGATGATCGCTGATTTTGGTATTCTTGAAACTTTTAGGTCAGAGTATGCTGAGATTGAAAAAATTGTTCAAGAAATAAACAGTATATTGGGTCACGATTTTTCAAGTCTTCCAAATGATCTAGTTGGAATTCAATCTCCTGTTGAAGAATTAGAAAAGCATTTGTTTGCAGACCCGATTGGTGATGTTCGCATCGTGGGAATTTGTGGCATGGGTGGAATAGGAAAGACAACTCTTGCTACTGTTTTGTATCATAGAATTTCTCATCAATATACTGCTCGTTGTTTCATCGACGACTTAAGCAAAGTTTATAGAGAGTCTGGTCCAATTGGTGCACTAAAGCAACTGCTTTGTCAAACTCTAAATGAAGAGAACCTTCATATAAGCAATCTTTATAACGCAGCAAATTTGATACGAAGTAGGCTACGTTATGTAAAGACCCTTATGGTTCTCGATAATGTTGATGAAGTTGAACAACTAGAGAAATTAGTTGTGGATCGCCATTGGTTTGGTGCAGGGAGTAGAATCATCATAATTTCTAGAAACAAGCATATCTTAGAAAAGTATGGAGTGGATGTAGTCTACAAAGTTCGACTCTTAAATAGTACTAATGCTCTTAAATTGTTTTCTAAAAAGGCTTTTCATAGTGAAGATATTGTGAATGATTACAAAAGTTTGACAAATGATGTGCTAGAATATGCTAAAGGCCTACCACTAGCAATCAAAGTATTGGGTTCATTTTTGTTTGGTCGAAATGTCTCGGAGTGGAGAAGTGCCATAGTTAGGCTGAGAGAGAATCCCAACAAAGATATTTTGGATGTGCTTCAAATTAGTTATGATGGACTACAAGATTTGGAAAAGCAAATATTTCTAGATATCGCTTGTTTCTTCAGCGGTTACGAGGAGTTATATGTGAGGAAAGTTCTAAATTGTTGTGGATTTCATTCAGAAATCGGAATAAGAGTCCTTCTTGATAAATCACTTATAGACAATTCTTATGGATTCATCAAAATGCACGATATGCTGAAACATTTGGGCAGAAAAATTGCTAAAGGTAATTCAGCCAAAGAGCCTGAAAAGTGGAGCAGGTTATGGCTCTACGAAGATTTCTACAAGGTTATGTCGGAGGCTAAGGTAAAGTAGGTATTTAAAAATATAACTTCTGTTAATGTCTTTATTAATTATTATGACACTTTGTTCTCATTTTTATTCTTTAATTTATTCTGTTAAAGAAATGGTCATAATTCCTTCACAAAATCTTTAGATGTTTTTGTAATTTATTAATTATAATAATATATTATTGAAAATATAATAGTAAGCTAATCATCTTCTTTTATTTGTTCTCTTTTTTTTTATACAAATTTTATGTATATTTGTAGTGGTGATTTTTTTTTTTTTTGGCAATGATTTAGGAATCAAATAATGAAGCCATTGTTTTGGACATGTCAAGAAATATGGAAGTATTGACGACTGATGCTGAAGCGATGCACAAAATGAGTCGTCTTAGGTTGCTCATATTCCATGCTGTGAAGTTTAGGGGAAGCCTCAATTTTCTTTCCAATAATCTGCAATTTCTTCAGTGGTACGGATATCCTTTCTCCTATTTACCATCAAGTTTTCAGCCGACTAAATTGGTTGAATTGATCTTGCCACAAAGCAACATCAAAAAACTATGGAAAGGCGTAAAGGTATCATAGATTATCTTCTTTACTTTCTGAATATGAAATGAAAAAGAATACTATTATCAGCTTTAAAAAAAAACAAAAATGTGTAACTATCTTCTCTTTGATCCTTTAGTATCTGCCAAATTTAAGAGCTTTGGATCTCAGCTACTCCAAGAATCTTATCAAGGTTCCAGACTTGAGTGGGGTCCCTAATCTTGAGTGGATAATTCTTGAAGGATGCATTAAACTTGAGAGGATCCATCCCTCTGTTTGTCTTTTAAGAAAACTTGCTTTCTTGAGTTTGAAAAACTGCATAAATCTAGTAAGTCTACCCAGCAACATATTGGGTCTGAGTTCCCTTGAATATCTAAATATCTCTGGCTGTCCAAAAGTATTTAGTAACAAGCTGTTAGTTCAACCAAAACATGAGGAGCATTTTCAGATGGCTGATATGAGGGAAAATTCCATGCAATATTCCCATTCAACATCCTCTTCCATCGTCAAGAAACTTGTGTTTCCGTTCCATTTCTCTAAAGGATATAAAAATTCAGCTGGTTATTTGTTGCCATCCTTGCCTAGCTTCTGTTGTTTGCATGACCTTGATCTAAGTTTCTGCAATCTAAGTCAAATCCCTGATGCTGTTGGATGCATGCATTCTTTAGAAACCTTAAATTTAGGGGGAAACTATTTTGTTAGCCTCCCTTCTAGCATCAAAAAGCTTTCCAAACTTGTACATTTAAACTTGCAGCATTGTAAGCAATTGAGATACTTGCCTGAGATGCCATCACCTACTGCATTGCCAATAATAAGAGGAATCTACTCTTTTGCTCATTATGGAAGAGGGTTAGTTTTTTTCAATTGTCCTGAAATTGTTGATATTGAACGTTGTCGTGGCATGACTTTTGCATGGCTGATACAAGTCCTTCAGGTGCTCACTCTTTTCTTCCTTGCATACCTGTCATTCTCTCTTTCCATTTATGTAGTTAACTAACGATTTGCATGGATAAATTTCTTTAAAAGAACACTTTTGAAATAAATAATAAAATATATATTTTTCATAAATTAACTTAAGCATAAGATAATAGGCAGAAATTCTCTCTTAAAGCTAGTTTCTCCAAAACAATACAAATAAACTTATGTTTAAGTTACTCTTAGATTATGAAAAAAAATTATTTTATTTTTTTTCATTTATTTTTTTCTTCTCATTAGTATTTTTGTAAAAAAATTGTTCAAACATACCCTACAAACTAAGACACATTACGTACGTTACTTTTGTACCAGGTGAGCCAAGAATCAGCTACCCCTATTGGTTGGATTGATATTGTTATACCTGGAAATCAAATACCAAGATGGTTCAACAATCTAAGTGTTGATACTTCAATAAGCCTAGACCCATCTCCCCTTCTGCATGACAATAACTGGATTGGCATTGCATGTAGCGTGGTATTTGTGGTATTTGATGATCCAAATACATTGAATTTTAAATTTAAATCCTCTATAGGCATTGGTTTTGGAACTAGATCTTATTCCGATAATCTCTCTATCCCAGTACTTCTTGATAAGGATCTAGTAACGATCGGATTGCATCACTTGTGGCTACTCTATTTGACTAAGGAAGAATTCTTTTCTTTCTTTCAAATAGAAAAAATGAGTGATCTATACGGCATCAAAATGCAAACCACGATCACGCAATCACGAGGTTTGCACTTGGAGGTGTGCAGTTGCGGATATCAATGGGTATTTAAGGAGGATCTTGACAAACTAAACCCAACAATAATGCGTAGAGAATACAACAACATTCAAGTTGATGATAATTTTGTGAAAGGAGGTTCAATCCTTTGTTTAGAAGATGGAAAATAATCAGGATAGCTTCCATCATGTTCTATAATGTGAGATGAAATGCTCATGATATATCTTTCTTTTCAATTTGTTGGCTGTGTCTGATAGTTGTTTCTGCACTTTCCCACATTTAGTTTCTTACACTTCTATGTACAAGGCTATCACTGAGGTGATTTTCCCTGAACTATATATAGCTTTTACCCATTCACAATTCAATATGGCCTTGCATGATCTTAAAATTCTTCACTTAGTATTTTGAAGAATAAGTAAACTAACTAACTTAATATCATTCTGTATGTTAATTAAAATGATTTGTATTTAACATCAAAAAAGTTTAAAATTATGTACTTTTATAAAATAAGTATACCAAGAAACTTAATATCTTTGTGTATGTGAGATTGTTCTAACTTAGCAAATGATTTTAAACTTAAATATGTAGCTGTGTTAAATATTTAAATAAGATAAAGTTTTTCCACTCTCATAGTGGTATTTTATGCTCTCGTCGTATTCTTGTCCATTTGGAAGAAAATTATTTCTATAAAAAAAATACATGTAACTTATAAATAAAGATATAAAAAAAAAAATCTTGTACAAATGGTTAATCTCATTAAGTCTCGACCTGCATTACAATGGTAGTTTAATCAATGGGACAACAAAACCTAGCACAGCCCCAATTCTTATCAAGAGCATATGAGCATGTTTATATCCAAAGGACACGTCTAACTTTGTCATATTTACTTAATTATTAATTATAGCTGTTTGGGCCGGGCCATATTTAAATGGGGGGCACAAAGCTTTAATTGCAGCTTTCCAAGTTAGGTTAAGATATATAAAAAAATTAGTTAAAAAAAATCAAGTTATACACTTAAAAAAATAATAAATAAATAAAGGATAAACTATATGTGTTTCGTCTTTTTTAAAAAAATTAAGACTAAATTGTATTTGTTTTAATTTCTTTATCTTATTTATTAAATTTATTTTGATCATTTTTTTTAAATTTATTTTAATACTGAATTTGGTTTGATTTGTTCCTTTTGAAACAACAATAAAATTGTTTTCAATTTTGAAATATGATCTTGAATATTCATATTATAACTAATTCAAAATTTGAAACTTATTTCATTAGATTCACTTATGAAAACTATTGAACGTAATTGAAGTTCAAACAAAAAATTATTATAAATATGGTGAAAATTGTACAAGAATAAGTCCAAAAAATAACTCAAATATTAATAAGATCTAATTTCATATTATTTTATTTTTGTTTTTAGGATATATTGTTCACACAATTTTCATGATATTTATAGTCCATTTGGATTTAAACATTAATTGAATTTTTTAATTTTCATATAAGTAAATCTAATTTACAAGTTCTTGTATCAATTAAAATTTTGATTCAAAATTGTGTCACATGATTGAAAACTATTATTATTTTAATGGACCAAATTAATCAAAAATAAAAGATCAAAATAAACATTTTAATATATTAAGAACCAAAATAAATCTAAAATAATAAGATAAATGACCAAAAGCATAATAATAATATTTGAATTTTAAAGATAAAATATATGTTTTATTTTGGCATTTAATTATTGCTTGTTAGATAATTGATAATTTATTTGATAAAAAAAAATATAAGAGACATTTTCACGTTAGAATTTTGTCACTTTATGTTTCATAGTTTTGAGAATGTTGATTATGACTCAAAATATAATGTATCATCTTTATGTCCTATAAAGTTTTTTTATTTGTATAGTCTTATAGGTTCAGTTTTTCTCCATTCATCTAATAGATTTATATTATACATGCATGGTCTGTCTTCGTTAATCTGACAAATTTGGTCTGTCCTATTTTATAAGACTTTGTTTTAGTGTTTTGAATCTTTATATTTAACTAGCAACTAAGTTTTACGTATTGAAAAACAAAAGTCCAATCCTTAGATTTATGATTCCCAGTAATTGTGATTCCTAAACTAGAAAAAAAAATTTATGTATCAATTATTAAACACCTCCTTAACATTAAATATATATAGGTTAAATTATAATTTTTGACTCCCACTCTTATTTCTTAGATTTGTTTTGATCTTTATCTCTTAAAATGATTGTTTTTGGTCTTTTATATCTTAAATTTGAGTTGATTTTATTCTTTTGAAATTTGTTTCATTAAATTCACTTATATAAAAATTATTGAATGCAATTAAAAGTTAAATAAAAATATTATGAATATGGTGAAAATTGCATAAAAGTAAGTCTAAAAAGTAAGTTAAAAATTAAAAACACTTAATTTCATATTATTTTTTACTTGTTCGTGTGATATATTTTTTACACGATTTTCATTATGTTTATAGTTTTATTTGAATTTGAACATCAATTGAATTTTATAACTATTAAGTTATAAGTTTCAAGACTTCAATTAATCAAAGATTGAATCAAAATTGTATCACTAATTACACACACATACACACACACACACACACACACACACACACACATATATATATATATATATATGACTATGAGGAGGAATTCATTTACTCTAAAAGTAAGTCTACTTAAATTTACTTCACTCAATGTTTTACATTAAATTTTAATAATCTAATCATTAAGTTTAAATTTCTTAATGCATAGATTAAGTTTATAAATTTTTTTAAAATAATTAAAATTATCTGATATTTCATTTCATTAGTTCAAATTGACAAATAATTATAAAAAAAAATTTATACGTTGATTTGAATTAATAAAAAAAAGTATTAAATAATTTTTAATTTTTTTAAATTTTTGCGGACTTAATCTATATATTAAAAAAAATTAATTCAACAATTGACTTGTTAAAATTTGATATAGAACATGAGTTATTGAGTAAAGAATATTTCGATAAATTTATTCTTGGAATAAGTAGATCCCTCGTGTATATATACAAGGACGAATGCACGTTTAGCACTGTGGGGGCAAATGTCCCCACTAAATTTTTATATCAATTTTTTCATATACATATTTTAATAAAATATCTTAACTTATCATTTTAAAAAAGTTAAATGTCTCCATTATTTTTTGTATTTTATTATGTAAAAAAAATTAAAGTCAATGAATTAATTTTTTAAGTATTTTTATAGTATATATACTATTAATAAAAAAGAATATTTCTTCTTAGTGTATATAAATTTTGAATTAATTTATTTTTATAATAATTCTTAAATAACTTTTTATTTCATTATCTTTGAATATTTATCTATTCTCTATTTTTTCTACTTTAACAATATTTAATTTCTAAATCTCTTATTATCCTTTAAATAACTATTATTATCTTTTTATTTTTAAATAGAGACACTTTGTATACCTCTTTTTCCCTTAATATATTTATATATGTAACATTAATTATATTTATTAAGTTAGTAAAGGAGTGATGGTTGACTCAACATGTAACGTAGCAAGTTATTTTAGAAAATCCAATATCGGTGATTTAGTAGCGCAGAACGGGCCGTTCCAAATTTGGAACGGACCGTTCCAAGCTATTAAATTGACCTGTAAGTCGTAGTTCAGAACGGGCCGTTCTGGTTGGAGAACAGGCCGTTCTGGTTGGAGAATGGGCCATTCTGGTTGGAGAACGGGTCGTTCTAGATGGAGAACGGGCCGTCCTAGATGAGTTCCAGAACGGGACGTTCTGAATTCAAAACGGGCCGTTCTGCATGTGAGATTTAAGTTTATTTTGAGTTGTATGGAGCCTATGCATTGTGTTTTGTGTTTGCACATGTGGCTGGATTTGTTGGTTTGGATGAGAGTTTTGAAACTCTCTGACTGGGATTAAGCCGGGCGCAGGTTAGGCGCGCCGGGCGTGGAAGAGCTTAGAGCTATTGGTTGGTGTTGGGCCAGGCGCGAGTTAATTGCGCTGTGCGTGAATATGTTTATAAATAATTAATTTAAATTGATGCTTATGCATGTTAAGTTCAAGTTTTGGATCATGTATGTATGATATATGATGTATGATGAGGTGTGATTCATATGTATGCATAGTGATGATATATATGAATGTTTAAATATGATATGGCATGAGTATATGTTCATTTGTGTATAATTATTGATCATAATAGCGGGTAGACCATGTATGATGTATGATGCATTATTGCATGTGATGTCTTATGACATGTGTGATTGTTGATCATGATGGTGGGCAGACCATGTATGATGTATGATGCATAATTGCATGTGATGCCTTATGGCATGAGTCTAGCCTAGGACTTGAGGAGAGGAAAAATATTTTCAAACTGGAAGAGCTCACATAGAGTCTCTTGAGAGTGGTGCTTGAATAGGCCACTGATATGAGAGTGGTGCTCAGGGAGGCCACTGGATTTGGGAGTGTGGTGCTCAGATAGGCCATTGGGTTGGGTGAGTCTCCTCTAAGTCTTTAGCTAGTGTTGGAGCGGGGTATGAGGTCGAGGGTTATTCCCTTAACCAAGTACTTGGGAAGGTGCGTGGATCCTTGCGGTAGTCGGTGGGCGAACTCCACAATTGACTTGGTTATGAATGCCAAGGTCGTGGTAAGCTCGTACCCAGCTGTGCTATACCTGATGGTGGATCTGGACTTCCAATTGTGTAAGTGACATCATCCGAGTAAACCCGAGTAAGTATTATATCCTGTTTAGCTGTGACCGAGCGAGCGCATTGGGTGTGAAAACGGTTGGGGTGGTTTCGGTAGGATGGAATGTCATTTATACAACTCTATTGTTAGGGAGATCTCCTAGGTGTATGCGTGATGATGCATTAGATGATTGATATGCATGGATATCTATCATGAGTTGCATGTATTGCATGATTGTCATGATGATGAAGTGTATGGTGTTTGACTTCATGTTTGATGAATGGATGATTGATTGAGATGGAAGGTTCCTTTGGGACTTGATTGGGATGCATGTGTAGTATAGATTTTATGGTGTACTTGTATGATTGATTTTTTTTAACTCTAGCTTACCCTTCTGTTTCCATGTGGTGGGACTGCGATGATCATACTTGGTATGAGAGCAGGTCAGGGATAGCTTGGAGTAGAGGTTACCGCTGCGAGACGGGGAGTTTGAGCCTCGTGTTTTGAGTTACCATTTTGGGTAACAATTTTTGTCTGTGCTTGACCAGCACTAAGGAATATTTTGGGATGACTGTACATATATGGTGCTTTATTTTGTATATAGAAACTTAGTTATTTTGATCCTTATATTTATGCCTGTATGTATGTGTTATCCAATTTAATATTCTCTTAGTTAACTAGTTGTAGTACGATTTCACTAAGTGTAGAGACCATGGCGGGTTGTTACACTTTTATGGTATCAGAGCCGGTCGAGTCTTTTGGGATACTCTGTGGGGAGTGATCCTTCTAGGTTTCTGTTGTGTCATATCTCTGATATGCGTTAATTTTGGTGAGTTGTAGTGGTGAAATGTTAGTAAAAGAATGTTTGAATTCTTTTAGTATGGTGAGGCCTTAGTTTGATCAGATCGTTAGGGCTATGGAGATGATGGCCATGGTGATGCAGCAGCAAAGTGCTCGCTTAGCTCAGATGGGGGCAGGTAGAGCTGCGACTGAGGCAGCTAGACTGGTGGTCTCTTAGGATGGGAGAGATTTAGTAGAGTTTAGGGGATGTCAGCCTTCTCAGTTCAAGGGGGATTCAGATCCTGATGTGGCAGATCAATGGTTGAGTGAGATGGAGAAGATCTTTAGTGTTCTGGTATCTTCTGATGAGAGGAAGTTGGCTTATGCAATTGACATGCTAGGGGGCGAGGCTGAGTGCTGGTGGAAAGGCACCAGGAAGATGTTAGAGAAAAGGGGTGTACCTGTTGATTGGGATTACTTCAGGGGGTCTTTTTGGAGAAGTATTTCCCAAATAGCGTTAGATACGCTAAAGAGGTAGAGTTCATAAGATTGCAGCAGGGGAGCATGTCTGTTTCAGAGTATGCTATGAGATTTGAGCAATTGACTCGTTTCTACTCTCGTCCCATAATTGAGGCTTGGAGATGTAGAAAGTTTGTAGAAGGGGTTGAGGCATGTGCTAAAAGGGGGTCATAGTCCTTATGTCCATAGTGGAGTTTCTTTTCTTGGTTGAGAAGGCAAAGACTATTGAGAGATTGGGGGGTGGTGGTAGCAACGGTAAGGCCGCTAGAGTTCAAGAGGGATCATCCGGATCTAGGAGGGGAGGTCAGCAAAGAGGATCCTATGACAGACCTGTTCAGTCTCAGAGGGGTGTTGTTAGTAGGGGACCTCGTCCTGCTACGCCTTAAGGTGGAGCACAGTAAATGCAGTGCTATGGATGTGGAAAAGCCCACATGGTTAGAGATTGTTCCCATCCGGGAAATGTTTTTTTCAGATGTGGCAAGCCAAGCCACATTTCCAGAGATTGTCAGATGCCATTAACTCCATCTGGGAGTGCCCCGAGGCTAGTTAGGCCTACAGTTGCGAGGAGAGTGTTGCTTTATCAAGTGTAGAGACTTCCACTTTATCAGATTTGGTGAAGAGGAAGGGGAAGGTAGCAGGTGAGGATGTTTTGTTCCTGTTTGATTCTGGTGCCACACATTCATTTATTTCTGTTAATTGTGTGGGGAGATTGGGTTGTCGGTGTCTGCATTACACGTTGATTTATATGTATCTACTCCGGCTTCAGTTTCTGTGGTGATGTCGGAGATGTGTGTGAGATGCCGATAGAGGTGTTTGGTAGGAGGTTCCGAGTGAACCTGATTGTGTTGCTCATGGTAGATATTGACATAATCTTAGGATGGATTGGTTATCTGTCAATCACATCCTTATAGATTATGCTCAGAGAGAGTTTGTATTTCCTCAGTTAGAGGATGAAGTGTTGTTGTCAGCGGGTCAGGCTGAGCAGTTGGTGAGAGATGGAGCTGAGTGCTTCATGTGTTTGCCATTTTGAATGTTGAGACGGAGAAGACCATCATTGGGATTGAGATTGTCAGTGAGTTTTCTGAGGTGTTCCCAGATGATGTGTTGGGATTGCCACCTACGCGTGATGTTGAGTTTAGCATTGATCTAGTACTGGGTGCAAGACCGGTATTAGTGACTCCTTATAGGATGGCTCCAGCTGAGTTGGTAGAGCTGAAGAGACAGATTGAGGATTTGTTGGAGAAACAAATGGTGAGGCCCAATGTTTCCCCTTGAGGTGCTTCGGTATTGCTAGTGAAGAAAGATGGTGGGGCCCGTTTGTGTGTTGATTATCAGCAACTAAATAAGTTGACGATAAGGAATAAGTATCCACTTCTGAGGATTGGTGATTTGATGGATCAGCTGAGGAGGAGCTTTGGTGTTTTTGATGATTGATTTAAGATCTGAATACCATTAGATCAGGGTAAAGGAGAATGACATACCAAAGACTATTTTCAGGACTAGGTATGGTCACTATGAGTACGTAGTGATGCATTTCGGTGTCACTAATGCTCCAACAGTGTTTATGTATTACATGAATAGGATTTTCAGGTCATTCTTGGACAGGTTTGTGGTGGTCTTCATTGATGATATATTGGTGTATTCTAGATCTTTGGAGGATCACCGTGAGCATCTGAGGTTGGTTTTAGAGGTGCTGAGGGAGAGGTAGTTGTATGCCAAGATGTCCAAGTGTGAGTTTTGGTTGTCTGAGGTGAGGTTTGGGGCATGTGATATCGGCAGAGGGGATTGCAGTGGATCCAGCCAAGGTGGAGGCTGTGATTCAGTGGGAGCGTCCGAGGACTGCTACGGAGATTAGGAGTTTTGTTGGGTTGGCGGGTTACTATCGGAGATTCATTGAGGGTTTTTCTCGAATAGTAATGCCTTTGACTCAACTGACCCGAAAGGATCAACCTTTTGTTTGGATGGACGCTTATGAGTAGGGTTTTCAGGAATTGAAGGGGTGATTGACTACTTCTCCAGTTTTGGTATTACCTGACATTGGTGAGTATTTTGAAGTGTTTTGTGATACTTCTCACCAGGGTGGGCGGTGTGTTGGTGCAGGGAGGGAGAGTAGTGACATATGTTTCAAGGCAACTTAAGACTCATGAGAGGAATTATCCTACTCATGATTTGGAGCTTACAGCTGTGGTGTTTGCCTTAAAGTCGTGGAGGCACTATCTGTATGGTGCAAGATTCAGTGTATTCAATGATCACAAGAGTTTAAAGTCAAAAGGTGTTGAGTATGAAGCAGAGAAGGTGGATGAAATTCCTAAAGGACTTCGATTTCCAGTTAATGTATCATCTTGGGAAGGCGAGTGTGGTAGAAGATGTATTGATTAGGAAATCCATTCACATGTCAGCTATGATGATTAGGAAGTTGGAGTTGATTGAGCAGTTTAGAGATTTGAGACTAAAGGTGGAGGTTGTTCAAGATCATATTAGTTGTGGTATGATCACCATAACTAACGAGTTCTTGAGACAGATGGGAACTAAGCAATTACAGGATTCAGAGTTGTTGAGGATTTTGGGGTTGCTTGGTACCGAGAGGGCAGCTGGTTTTGAGCTTAGTGCTGATGGAGATTCTCGAGTGGAAGTGTGATAGTGTCACTAAGGACTTTGTGGTTGGGTTGCCTAGGATAGCTAGGAACAGTGACTCTATCTGAGTGATTGTTGATAGGTTAACAAAGTGTGTGCACTTTCTTCCTGTCAAGAGGTGGTCCTTGGAGAGGCTTGCACAATTGTATATTAGAGAGATAGTACGGTTGCATGGAGTGCCTTCAAGTATTATCTCTAACAGAGATCCAAGGTTTACTTCCAGGTTGGCAGACTCTACATCAGGCTTTGGGGATGAGGTTGAGGTTGAGCTCCGCTTATCATCCACAGACAGATGGTCAGTCGGAGAGGACAATTCAGTCACTGGAGGATCTCTTGAAAGCTTGTGTGTTGGATCATCTTGGTAGCTGGGAGGAGGTGTTACCATTGGTAGAGTTCACTTATAATAACAGTTATCACTCGAGTATTGGCATGGCGCCTTTTGAGACTTTGTATGGCAGGAGGTGTAGGACTCCATTATGTTGGTATCAGGAGGGTGAGTCAGTAGTGGTTGGTCCAGAGTTAGTTCTTTAGACTATTGAGATGGTGAGATAGATTCAGGAAAGGTTAAGGGCTACCCAGAGTAGATAAAAGTCCTATGCTGATAGGAGGAGGAGACCTCTAGAATTTAAAGAGGGAGAGCATGTGTTTCACGTTTCACAGTTGAGAAACTACATCAGAGACCCGAGTTATGTGGTAGAGATGGATGAGGTGCAAGTTAGGGAAAACTTGACCTATGAGAAGAGACTGGTAGCTGTGGTTGATCACAAGTTGAAGAAGCTTCGTGGCAAGTCCATCAGCTTGGTAAAGATTCTTTGGGATGCAGCTACTAGTGAGACTACCTGGGAGGTGGAGAGTCAGTTCAAGGAACAGTATCCATTTCTCTTTTCAGGTAAGCCTATTTTCGGGGACGAAAATTCCTATTTGTTGGGGGTATTGTAACGTAGCAAGTTGTTTTAGAAAGCCCAATATCAGTGATTTAGTAGCCTAGAACGGGGCGTTCCAAGCTATTAAATTGACCTGTAAGTCGTAGTTGAGAACGGGCCGTTCTAGTTGGAGAACGGGCCGTTCTGGATGGAGAACGGGCCATTCTAGATGAGTTCCAAAACGGGCCATTCTGATTTCAGAACGAGCCATTCAGCATGTGAGATTTAAGTTTATTTTGAGTTGTATGGAGCCTATGCATTGTGTTTTGTGTTTGCATGTGGCTGGATTTGTTGGTTTGGATGAGAGTTTTGAAACTCTCTGACTAGGATTAAGCCGAGCGCAGGTTGGGTGCGCCGGGCGTGGAAGAGCTTAGAGCTCTTGGGTTGGTGTTGGGCCAGGCGCGAGCTAACTGCGCTGTGCGTGAATATGTTTATAATAATTATTGATTTAAATTGATGCTTATGCATGTTAAGTTGAAGTTTTGGATCATGTATGTATGATATATATGATGTATGATGAGGTGTGATTCATATGTATGCATAGTGATGATATATATGAATATTAAATATGATATGGCATGAGTATATGTTCATATGTGTATAATTATTGATCATAATGGCAGGTAGACCATGTATGATGTATGATGCATTATTGCATGTGATGTCTTATGACATGTGTTATTGTTGATCATGATGGTGGGCAGACCATGTATGATGTATGATGTATGATGCATAATTGCATGTGATGCCTTATGACATGAGTCTAACCTAGGACTTGAGGAGAGGAAAAATATTTTCAAACTGGAAGAGCTCACTGTCGCCACCGGCCCGAAACGGGCTTTCGGCATTTGCGAAGGATGGTTGGACTCTTTTATTTGTTTAAAAAATATGGATTGCTAGAATGACTTATTCTCAAACTGAGACCTTGTCAAACGAGCAATTTTATTAAAAGGCTCACCAATCCATGTTAATCTCAAGCAGGACCCTCCATGGATTAGTGGTTTTCATAAAAGAAAGGGTTCATGGAGTCGCCACCAATGTTTTACTCAAAACATTGGAAAAAGAAGTTTAAAGCAATCGATTCAAAAATCGACTTCGGCCATTACAACCAGAGTCGGGTAAGGGAGTCGGTTACGCGTGGGGAAGGTGTTAGCACCCCACAGCGCCCCTTTCGGGTTCCCTATGACAGATTATTTATTGAATAATAGCTCAAAATTACTAAATTACCCCTATTTATTATAAGCGATTGTAAATTAAATATCTACATGATGATAAATTTAAATATGCAACAATCAGAAAGCGGTAAAAGAAGGGATTTTTAGAAAAGACCTCTTGAAGCGTGCTTTTTATATATCAAGTAAAACTGGGAAGCTTTTTGGCGTTCCCTCGCTCTACAAGCCCGCTCACTCCTTCCTAAAAAATTTTAACTATGGAAATCCGGAGGATTTCCCTTCGACTAAGTTCGAATCTCCAAGCTAAATGCTCGGAATTCCAGAACTTCGTCGGATCGACTCCCGGAGAGATTTCTAGGGCAGAACACTGCTCAAAAACCCCAGAATACTCAAGGAGGGAGTCAAAATTCAGTGGAAAAGTGTAGAATGACGTCCAAATGATGTCTTATTTATAGGGAACAGGCGCAATACGGGCCCTGGAGTCAATACGGCCCGTATTGAGTTTTTTGAACTACAATACGGCCGTATTGAATTCAGTACGGCCGTATTGAAGTTCAAGAAACCTCAATACAGCCGTATTGAGTTCAGTGCGGCCGTATTGAAGCTCAAGAAACCTCAATACAGCCGTATTGAGTTCAGTGCGGCCGTATTGTAGTTTAAAATGTTCAATACGGCCGTACTGAACTTTTGGGAGGCCGTATTGGGCTTCATTCCCTCCGCTTCCTTATTTTGAGCTATTACAAGACCTCTAGACCTACAGAGAATCCTCCTAGGGCCTTCCATGAGTCCTTCTGGCTGACTTTCCTTCAGTCTTCAAGAGTCTTCAAGCTTTATTTCCTACCCGGACAATTTTAGGGGTCTACAGCTGCCCCCCCTTTACTTAGTCAAACGGTCTTTTTGGTGTATCGATTGACAAGTAAAGGAGTTGACCCAATTGTCCGGGGAATAAGCCATCCTTCCGACTTGTAGTGTCTTCCGGTGGAAAATTGTTGAGTAGCCTCTCCAGGTTGAGTATTAGTCGTCGCCTCTCCAGGCTCATTGCATACCTCGGTGCTCTGGACAACTGGGTAGCTGAGTACCGCCTCTCCAGGCTTGTGCATACCTCGGTGCTCTCGACAACTGGGTAGCTGAGTATTGCCTCTCCAGGCTTGTGCATACCTTGGTGCTCTCGACAACTGGGTAGCTGAGTACCGCCTCTCCAGGCTTGTGCATACCTCGGTGCTCTCGACAACTGGGTAGCTGAGTACCGCCTCTCCAGGCTTGTGCATACCTCGGTGCTCTCGACAACTGGGTAGCTGAGTATTGCCTCTTAGGCTTGTGCATACCTCGGTGCTCTCGACAACTGGGTAGCTGAGTAGCGCCTCTCTAGGCTTGTGCATACCTCGGTGCTCTCGACAACTGGGTAGCTGAGTACCGCCTCTCCAGGCTTGTGCATACCTCGGTGCTCTCGACAACTGGGTAGCTGAGTATTGCCTCTCCAGGCTTGTGCATACCTCGGTGCTCTCGACAACTGGGTAGCTGAGTACCGCCTCTCCAGGCTTGTGCATACCTCGGTGCTCTCGACAACTGGGTAGCTGAGTATTGCCTCTCCAGGCTTGTGCATACCTCGGTGCTCTCGACAACTGGGTAGCTGAGTATTGCCTCTCCAGGCTTTTGTGATAGTTTTGTCTCCACAGTCCACGATGCTGCTTCGATGATTGTTTTTGATTTTTGTGCCACTGAGGGCTGGGTAACGCAGGGATCCATCTAGGGGATGTGCAGTCATTCATAGGTTCTTGTGCCCCAACTTGCATTTGCATAGTTGGTACCCATGGGGAATTTCTGTTTCCTTGGGGTGTAGACATAGATGCTCTTCTTGAATTGAGCGATGCCTTATGTTTGGCTGACGTCCTTTGACGTTGGTGGAGTATCCCGGTTATCCTTATTCGGGTAACTCTTTTTGATTTTTGGATTTTGTTGCCTCTGTGTAGGCTGTTATCCGCTAGGGGATTTTGTCATTGGTTGTAATTGGCCTCTTCTGTTAGGCGTATCAGCTTGACGTTCAATGATTGGCTGAGAGCCGGATTCCACTTGGGGAATGATTATTGATCTTTTGGATTTTTGATTTTCCTTTTTGAAGGAGTGCCTCTTGTGTAGGCGACTGGGGATTTGAAGTTCTTATGTATCCCAGAGTATTATTTAGAAAGCCTCTTCAGGCTTAGCTTCACTCTTCGTTTGAGTTGGAAAGCTATCTTCCACTGAGGAAGTCTAAGTCCTTTGACTTGAATATTTTGTTTGGATCATGCTTCCGTTGGGGAATTTTGCTGATCTCGCTTTGATAGCTTTCACTGGGGAATTTGGCCCGTGAGTGGAAGCTGAGATATCTCTGGGGAGTATTATTTCGGCGAGCCTCTCCAGGCTCAATTATTCTGATAGAGTATTATTTAGGCGAGTCTCTCCAGGCTCAGTTATTCTGAGAGAGTATTATTTCGGCGAGCCTCTCCAGGCTCAATTATTCTGTACGATGAGTTGCTTTTCTTGTTCAGCCTAAGAATGCAAGCTGAGATGTCCTTTGGTGAGTATTATTTTGGCAAGCCTCTCCAGGCTCAGTTTTGTTGGATTTTCTGTATTTTGCCTTTTTGTTGGCTTTTTCTGTGTTTTTACCTTTTTTGCTGGTTTCGGCTTTTTCTGTATTTTTTTGTTGATTTTGTCTTTTTCTGTATTTTTGCCTTTTTGTTGGTTTTGGCTTTTTCTGTACAGAAATGTCTCTGAGGAGTATTATTTTGGCGAGCCTCTCCAGGCTCAATTATTCTGAAAGAGTATTATTTCGGCGAGCCTCTCTAGGCTCAATTATTCTGAGAGAGTATTATTTCGGCGAGCCTCTCCAGGCTCAATTATTCTGAGAGAGTATTATTTCGGCGATCCTCTCCAGGCTCAATTATTCTGAGAGTATTATTTCGGCGAGCCTCTCCAGGCTCAATTATTCTGAGAGTATTATTTCGGCGAGCCTCTCCAGGCTCAATTATTCTGTATGATGCTGTTGATTTTCTGAATTTCTTCATTTTGTTTGCTGCTGTCATACACAAGCAATTTTTCCTATTTTTTCTATTTTATGCGACTGCCTCATGATGAGGTCTTTGAATGTGCAATGTGCGTGATGCACAAATGCAAGTTTTATTATTAAATGTTTTGTTGTTTTTTAGAAAAAATGAATGGCTCCCCCTATCCTCTTCTTCTTGGAGGAATTTTGTCATCAACGTGAGGGAGGATTTCTGTTATTGCCAATACGGCCGTTATTCATTTCAGTATGCCCGTATTGAACTGAAAATTTGTTCATAACCCTAATTTTGGTACGGGCGTACTGAACATGATACGGGCGTATTGTTTTTCTGAAGTTTATATATATATTTTTTTTGTTTTTTTTGTTTTTTTTGTTTTTTTTCAATAAACAGAGAATAAGTGATCTTCCATTACACCTATCATCTGTATGCATGTATGCAGTATGATGCACCTAATTCTATTTGATTTATCTTTCAAAAGAATTAACCGATGCGTTTTTGTTTGGATTTTTGCCATTCCTCTAGACGGGCTGTGTGCTGCCGATTTCTGTAACCGAGGAATGATGCATGTTATATTGAGATTTGGTGTCATCAACCAAATGATTTCCCTTTCCTTTAGAAGATGTGTCAACCCTCCTATTGACTACTATATCTCCATGTTTCCACTAGATTATTCAAAAATCGTTTGGGACAAGAGAGAAAAGAAGGAAAGGATATTTTTTTCGAAAGTTTGTGTTTTAGAGGGGATTATTCGTTTTTTGAAAAATGGATTTTGTAAGAATGGCTGGCCATGGTAGGCTTATTGTGTTTAGGCTTGTTTGTTTAAACATTCATGAAGTTAATCAAATCTTGTTATTGACGTTGTGATTTGACAACTTAGATAACTTCCCTTGAACCTTTCTTTTTGAATTTGGTTCATGGTACCATCATGGATTTCTTTCGTTTTTTGATTGTCCTTATTTTTGCCTAAAACACCCTTTTGTGGCGTTTTAGCGGACCTTTGTTTTTATTCATTTTCGTAACCCTAACTTTTGCCTAGGTCACCCTTTTCGTGGGATTCCTAGCGGGTCTTTTGCTCTTATTTTTGCGCAACCCCCTTTTTGGGTTTCCTGCCGAGCTTCTTTTATTTTAAAAGATTTCTTTTTACCCATGATGGCACTTGTCGAGGCCAAGGGAAGGTGCTCCAAGTTGTCACACACACTTCCACATAAAAATGATGCGGGTTTATTTTTATTAAGACGATTTTAACCTCATTTATGTTTATTCAAACAGGGTTAAATAATGCGGTCTAGAATTTTATTGTAAGCAAGAAAAGAAGCAATAAGAAATAATGAAGAATGATTTTATTATAATCATAGTGGAAACATGTGCCCTATCGAGGCTCGGGGGTCGGGCTGTCCCCGAGGAGTAATCTCTAATAGTCATCAGGTTTACACATCCCTATCGGAAGGAGGAGAGCACTTGATGACGACGACCGGCCTTGATGCTTGTGAACCGGCCTTCCTAAAGATCTGGCTTAAAGAACGTCGAGAAGGATCTTGATTCCTCTTCGTTCTTTGATAATTAACAGGGTTGTATCCTAACCCTTGTTTCCCCGGATTGTCTGTGATAATGGGTAGCTCCGGGATTCCTTGGGAATCCTTGCCTAATCCTTGTCTTGGCAAGTATCCGTTCTTAGTGAGCATATGGGCTACCTTCTTCATTTCTCGGGGAAACGTCTCAACATTGGCAATTTCCAATGCTTGGAAAGGCGGTTTCCAAAGCTTCCTCTGCTGCATCCACATAAGGTATGGTGGATGGCTTGCTGATGAGTATGTCATCTTCAGCTTGTACAGTCACCAGCTTGTCACCCACTGTGAATTTTGACTTTCTGGTGGAACGTAGAAGGAACAGCTTTTGCATCATGAATCCAAGGTCGGCCGAGGAGACAGCTGTATGCGGGAGTAATGTCCATCACTTGAAATTTGACGTTGAAGATGGTGGGCCCAATTTGGATTGGAAGACTGATTTCTCCCACCACTTCTCTTTTAGAGCCGTCGAAAGCTCGAACGATCATGTTGCTCGGGCGCATTTGGACTCCCTTGATTGTCATTTGGTCGAACGTTCTCTTTGGCATTACGTTCAAGGAAGATCCATTATCCACCAAGACCTTTGCGATATGATACTCCTTGCACTTTACAGAGATGTGCAAGGGCTTGTTGTGGTTCGGTCCCTCAGCGGGGATCTCTTCATCGGTGAAAGAGAGGTGATCATTAGCCGTGATGTGACTAATAATCCCCTCAAATTTGTCTTTGGGAGATAGTATGCGACACATATGCCTCGTTCAAGACTTTCAACAGAGCTTGCCGATGCGGTTCGGAGCTTAGGATCAACGACAACAGAGTAATCTTTGCTGGCGTCTTATGAAGTTGATCCATGATGGAGTACTCGCTTTGTCGGATGTACTTTAACAGCTCTTCAGTCTCCTCCTCGGATTCTTTGTTTTCCTCGGTTTTCTCTTCTTTTTCTTTCCCTTTATTCTTGGGAGCTTTGTCATGAAGATCTTCGGGAGTGTAGATCCTGCCACTCCTAGTCATGCCCCCAAGTCCAGCGATGTTAGAGATATCGCTGTCGGCAGAAGAATGGATGTCGTATATCCATGGCACAGCCTTATTTGATTCGTAGGGGAAAGGTCTTGGAGCAGTGATCCTTAATAGTGTCGGACCTTCCCCTTTACTCGTCTTGATTACCAACAACGGAGTTGATGTGCGCTCGCTTGGCGCGGTTGTTGGCTTACACTTAATAACAAATGGCGTGCGATCCATCTTGAACATACGCATCGATTATTTCTTTCTTTTTATTAATGTTTATTAATGATTTATTGGGAGGGATGTATGAAATGCAAATCTAGATCCCTCCATGATCTTTGATGAGAATGCATGATATGAGATGATGAGGTTGAATATGCATGCATTGTGTTTATTGAACTAAGCATTATCATGTTTTCGGGATGTCCCTAAGATGATGCATGATATTGCTTGGTTTGGATAAATAACCCTTTTTTCCTTTTTTTGGGTATTTTGTTTTTTGTATTTTTTTGGGTGAAAAGGGAAACTACCTACATGAATGTGATGAAGGTAGATGTTAACACCATGCAATGGAAGATTCTTATTCCTATTTATTCTTATTTTTTAAAAAGGAATGTTGTATGTTTAAAGAAATGCAATGTATGCTCATACAATTTCACATAAACAATGCACAAACAATTCACTCATCCACGAACAGTCACGAGCGAATCACGAGGTAGGGGTATCCTGCAGAAAAGTGCATATTCAAGGTGGTTCTAACTGTTCTCACCGGTCTGAGGCCCCCAAGGTGCCCCCATTATAGGGACCCAATTCCTCTCGTCGTAAGTCGATGGAAAGTTCCAACGCACTGTCGGACTTGAGTTCATGGTTATCACCTTGAGTGATGCTTTCCGACAACGGTCTACGGGCACCTATAGACCCATTCGACAACCGGCCGTACTAACATCCACTCCCTATGGCTTTCCACTCATGCCCCCGGGTATAGAGGGAACTGTTGTGTGCAAAGGTTTGTGTGCAATTTATATTTCAAACAATTGCGGAAAATTAAACAAACAACAGTTATTTAAAGCCAAATAGATAAAACATATTATCATACAAGCAAAGGGGTAATGAAGTAATTTTAACTATTATTTGTTAAAAATAATCTGTCACTAAATGGGACTGACTCTCGAGGCTTCCCCAGTGGAGTCGCCATCTGTCGCCACCGGCCCGAAACGGGCTTTCGGCATTCGCGAAGGATGGTTGGACTCTTTTATTTGTTTAAAAAATATGGATTGCTAGAATGACTTATTCTCAAACTGAGACCTTGTCAAACGAGCAATTTTATTAAAAGGCTCACCAATCCATGTTAATCTCAAGCGGGACCCTCCATGGATTAGTGGTTTTCATAAAAGGAAGGGTTCATGGAGTCGCCACCAATGTTTTACTCAAAACATTGGAAAAAGAAGTTTAAAGCAATCGATTCAAAAATCGACTTCGGCCATTACAACCAGAGTCGGGTAAGGGAGTCGGTTACGCGTGGGGAAGGTGTTAGCACCCCACAGCGCCCCTTTCGGGTTCCCTATGACAAATTATTTATTGAATAATAGCTCAAAATTACTAAATTACCCCTATTTATTATAAGCGATTGTAAATTAAATATCTACATGATGATAAATTTAAATATGCAACAATCAGAAAGCGGTAAAAGAAGGGATTTTTAGAAAAGACCTCTTGAAGCGTGCTTTTTATATATCAAGTAAAACTGGGAAGCTTTTTGGCGTTCCCTCGCTCTACAAGCCCGCTCACTCCTTCCTAAAAAATTTTAACTATGGAAATCCGGAGGATTTCCCTTCGACTAAGTTCGAATCTCCAAGCTAAATGCTCGGAATTCCAGAACTTCATCGGATCGACTCCCGGAGAGATTTCCAGGGCAGAACACTGCTCAAAAACCCCAGAATACTCAAGGAGGGAGTCAAAATTCAGTGGAAAAGTGTAGAATGACGTCCAAATGACGTCTTATTTATAGGGAATAGGCGCAATACGGGCCCTGGAGTCAATACGGCCCGTATTGAGTTTTTTGAACTACAATACGGCCGTATTGAATTCAGTACGGCCGTATTGAAGTTCAAGAAACCTCAATACAGCCGTATTGAGTTCAGTGCGGCCGTATTGAAGCTTAAGAAACCTCAATACAGCCGTATTGAGTTCAGTGCGGCCGTATTGTAGTTTAAAATGTTCAATACGGCCGTACTGAACTTTTGGGAGGCCGTATTGGGCTTTATTCCCTCCGCTTCCTTATTTTGAGCTATTACAAGACCTCTAGACCTACAGAGAATCCTCCTAGGGCCTTCCATGAGTCCTTCTGGCTGACTTTCCTTCAGTCTTCAAGAGTCTTCAAGCTTTATTTCCTACCCGGACAATTTTAGGGGTCTACACTCACATAGAGTCTCTTGAGAGTAGTGCTTGGATAGGCCACTGATATATAAGAGTGGTGCTCAGGAGGCCACTGGATTTGGGAGTGTGGTGCTCAGATAGGCCACTGGATTGAGTGAGTCTCCTCTAAGTCCTTAGCTAGTGTTGGAGCGGGGTATGAGGTCGAGGGTTATTCCCTTAACCAAGTACTTGGGAAGGTGCGTGGATCCTTGCGGATAGTCGATGGGCGAACTCCACAATTGACTTGGTTATGCATGTCAAGGTCGTGGTAAGCCCGTACCCAGCTGTGCTATACCTGAAGGTGGATCTGGACTTCCAATTGTGTAAGTGACATCATCCCAGTAAACCCGAGTGAGGATTATATCCTGTTTATCTTTGACCGAGCGGGCGCATTGGGCGTGAAAATGGTTGGGGTGGTTTTCGGTAGGATGGAATGTCACTTATACAGCTCTATTGTTAGAGAGATCTCCTAGGTGTATGCGTGACGACGCATTAAATGATTGATATGCATGGATATCTGTCATGAGTTGCATGTATTGCATGATTGTCATGATGATTAAGTGTATGGTGTTTGACTTAATGTTTGATGAAGAGATGATTGATTGAGATGAAAGGCTCCTTTGGGACTTGATTGGTATGCATGTGTAGTATAGATTTTATGTTGTACTTGTATGATTGATTTTTTTTGAACTCTAGCTTACCATTATGTTTCCATGTGGTGGGACTGCGATGATCATACTTGGTATGAGAGCAGGTCAGGGATAGTTTGGAGTAGAGGTTACCGCTGCAAGACGTGGAGTTTGAGCCTCGTGTTTTGAGTTACCATTTTGGGTAACAATTTTTGTCTGTGCTTGACCGGCACTAAGGAATATTTTGGGATGACTGTACATATATGGTGCTTTATTTTGTATACAGAAACTTAGTTATTTTGATCCTTATATTTATGCATGTATGTACGTGTTATCCAGTTTAATATTCTCTTAGTTAACTAGTTGTAGTGCGATTCCACTAAGTGTAGAGACCATGGCGGGTCGTTACACTTTTAAATTTGGAACGGCCCGTTCTGGACTACTAAATCACCGATATTGGGCTTTCTAAAACAACTTGCTACGTTACACAACCCAATCTATATTATACTATTTTTAAAAGAAAAAAAGTTAAAAATTTTGATTCAAAAGATAAATGGTTAACTATTGATTATTTAATTATTTACATAGATATTTTTAAAATTTTGAAAGTGAAAAAAAAAATTCAATTTTTGGAAATATGAGACTTCTTAAAGAGTAATTATAATGTATATTTATATTCTAAAAAATATTTTTAAGAAAATTTTAAAAATAAGAAAATATTAAATAATATAGTTAATATTACATGTTGATATTTAAGTATTGTCCCCACTATTTGAAATTTTTGGATGTGTCACTGGATATATACATATATATATGAGGATGGATCCGTTTACTCCATGAGTAAGTCTATTTAGACTTACTCTGTTCAATAACTCATATTTTACATCAAATTTCAACGATCAAACCATTGAATTTATAGATCACATCTACAAATTTTATTTTAAAAAATTGAAAATCATTTGATACTTCGTTTCATTAATTCAAATCAATGTATAAAATGATTTTATGATTATCCGTCAATTTGAATTAATGAAATGAAGTATCAAATGATCTTCAAATTTTTTAAAAAATTTGCAGACTTGATTTATACATTAAGTACTTTAAATTCAACGGTTGGGTCATTAAAATTTTATGTAGAACATGAGTTATTGAACGAAGTAAGCTTAGGTAAACTTACTCTTGGAGTAAACAGATCTCTCCTCTCTCTCTCTCTCTCTCTCTCTATATATATATATATATATATATATATATATATATATAAAGAGAGAGAAAGAGAGGAGGAATCCACTTAGTTGATAGATTTACTTTACTCAATAACTCATTCTACATCAAATTTCAATGATATAACTACTTAAATAAAAAAATTTAAATGAATATATCAAGTTTAAAATTTTTTAAAAAATCATATCACTTCAAGAAAACACTGAAATAACTGCAAAAAATAAGTGTGGGTTAATAGCTAACGCAAATACTGTCGAAAAAGTCGACGCTATTCTTTAAATATAGCATCAACTTTTTTTACACTAACTTAATTTAAATTAGTGCCGAAAAAGCCGATGCTATATATAAAGTATAGTGTCAAGTTTTTCAACACTAATAACTTAAATTAAATTTAATGTCACAAAAGTTGACGCTATTTCTTTAGATATAGTGTCGACTTTTCTAACGCTAATTTAAATTAAGTTAGTGTCAGAAAAATTGACGCTATATGTAAAGAATAGCGTCGACTTTTCTGACATTAAACTCAATTTAAATTTAGCATCAGAAAAGCTAACGCTATATATAAATAATAATGTTGGCTTTTTCGACATTATACATGGTTTGAGAGATAAAGATAATTTTTTCAATCTTATATACGCACATTGTGTCGTGGTGCAGTTGGATATCAAGTTAACTTAACACATCGAGGTTTCAAGATCGAGTCTCGGCAGTGCTAAAAAATATGAATAATAAATGATAAGCTGAAAAAAGAAGATGAAGAAAAAAATAAAATAAATTTTGTGTCAACGTAGTATCGGCTTAACCAACAAAAATTTGTGTCAACTTATTTATATAGTCAACTAAAAATTGATGAATGACCGACAATAAATATAATATTAGGTTTTTGGTTGACTCTAAATTGAAACATTTTTGTAGTGTATGATACTTTATCATATAAATTGTAATTAACATATAAAATATTTTTATGATTATCCATCAATTTGAATTAATAAAATAAAATATTAAATAATTTTCAAAAATTTTAAAAATTTGTAGAATTGAACTATGCATTAAAAAATTTTAATTTTCAAAATTCTAAATATTTTCAAATATCAAATAATTTTCAAAAATTTTAAAAATTTGTAGACTTAAACTATATATTAAGAATTTTTAATTAATTTAACGGTTGGATCAATAAAATTTGATATAAAATACAAATTATTGAGTAGAGTAAGTCTAATAAAATTCACTCTTAAATTAAATCAATTCCTCCCCTCCTTTTCTCTATATATATATATATATATATATTCATGTTTGTCAAATAATTTTATTGATTTTAATTTTTTAATCTTTATCATCATTAATATATTTAGGTTGAATTACCTTTATAGTTCTTATCCTTTCATGAGCTTTCTCATGTAGTTTATATTGTTAGAGACGGTACATTTTAATCTTATACAAACACATTTTTCTTTCAAATCAGTCTCTGCCATAAATATATGTCTAATGTTATTTACGTACCCTGATGTGACCATGAAAATGTTGAGTGATTGTTAAAGAAGTGGTGTTCACTGGTTGACACAACATCCAAACCTATGTGCGAGTTAGATAAAAAATAATGACAAGAAACAAGATTGAAAAAAAAACAATGTGTACATGGAAAAAACGTGTTATTTCTTTTGTTTGCAACAATGACAACGAAGTCCCCCTCCACACGGTGCAGCGACAACCTCATCCTCTATCAACGCCAGTGGCGTGTTATTTCTTTTTCTCTCTCTCATCTTCTCTTTTTCCTTTCATTCATTTCTCTCTTTGTTATTTCATTTTTTTTTTCTTCTCTTTCTCTTTTTCTCCCCTCTTTTTCTTATTATGTCTTCTCTATTTTATACTTTTTTTTATTCATCCCTCTTATTTATTTGTTCTTCTTTTTCTTTATTATTTTTTTTTATCTTTTTTTATTTATCAATATCTTGAAGCGAAAGATAAAGACTTCGTTTAAAAATATTTATTTATTATAAATTTAGTTATATAAAATATGAAAATATATTATTATGTGTATTGTAAAAAATAAAATATTAAACAAATTTTTTTAAGTAATTTATTTAATTTAATAATTTATATTTAGTATGTTATAAATATATGTAATTCATGTAAATTTTATCTATACATATATATATATAGATAGATATATGATATATGTAGTATAAAATTATGTTTCTTAACAATGTAGAATAAAATATATAAGGAAATAAATATATTAAAAATAGCTAGACACAATTACACTTAAAATTTATTATACTTAGAAAATAATTAAAGTTAAATTCAAATCAATATATCATTAAAAAATTTCACTTTATGAGTCAATTTTGTATTTTCTAAGATGACGTTAGAGTTATCCTAAATTTTCTTAAAAAGGATCATTTTTTTCTTAAATCGCATCAAAGATATCCTAAATCTATATATATATATATGTTTATCTATTTATAATATAGAAATCGAACTATTTTATAATATAAAATTTTCACTTTACGAGTCAATTTTGTAGTTTCTAAAATGATACTAGAGTTATTCTAAATTTTCTTTAAAAGAGTCACCTTTTTCTTAGATGGCACTAAAGATATCTTAAATCTATATATTTGTCTATTTATTTATAATATAAAAATTGAGCTATTTTATAATATACAAATTTTTACTTTACGAATCAATTTTGTAGTTTCTAAAATGATATTAGGGTTATCCTATATTTTTTTTAGAAAGAATCACCTTTTTCTAAGATGGCATAAAAAATATCCTAAATTTATTTATCTATAATAATATAAAAATCAAACTATTCTATATTTCATTGACACATCAATGTAGAATATATAATATTCTAAATCTATTCTAGAGTTATTCTAGATTTTCTTGAAAAGGGTCACCTATTTTCTAATATGACATCAAAGATATCCTAAATCTATCTATCTATTTATAATATAACAATCGAGTTATTTTATATTATGTTGACACATCAGTATAAAATATATAATTCTTTTATTTTAATATATATCTTCACAGCCACAAATTCTAAATATATGTGGATTAACTTTTTCATGTTGTTCCTTTCCTATGCAAGTAGATGCATAGCTCCTCCATTGTTGCAATGATTGCTCCTCCATCGTCCCTCACTATCTATCCATGCCTTCCATGCTCATCTTCCAAATCCTTCAAGTATTCACCAACTATGGTTTCTCTATTGAAGCCAAGACCACTATTTTAATTATATCTATTTATAATATATATATATATATATATATATATATATATATATATATATATAAACCAACTCTATATGATAATTCAAGAGGGACTCTGCAATTGCAATTTTCAATCTCACAAACATGGCAATTCCACTATAATTTAGTATTCTATTTACAACTCTCTAATATTAAATATTTTATCTAACCCAACTCTACATAGAATCTAAGAGAGACTCTATCATTTTGATTTTCAATGATAAACACAGAGAATCAAGAAATTGAGAGAGTTTATATACGAGTATGAGGTAGTCTCTCTCTCTCTTCTTCTCACTATATTCTTAATTTATTACCTCATAAAATTTTGTATTTGAAAACTCATTTTGCAAACTAGCCAAACAATGTTCTTCTATTATAAAATCCAATTTTTAACGTTTTGTTTCAATTGACATGAAGAGTGATAAGTTAAGAAAGACTTTGAAATAGTCATACGTACATAATAGGGATGACAAAATGAACTTCGACCCTACGCGCACCCGCAAGAGTACCCGCATATGAAGCGGGTAATTAAATACCCGCTTATATGGGATGAGTATATGGTGGGTATAGACCTGCAAAATTTAATGGGTATAGGTGCAAGTATGGGTACTATGGTACCTAACCCGTCCCACTATATATATATATATATATATATATATATATATATATATAATTACTTAATAATAATTTATTTGCTTATATATAAATATATATTAATTAATATAATAATATTACTTTTATTTTATATCCAAGATACAACTTGAAGTTATTGAAGTACTTTTTCCCTTATCTTTATGGTAACTCATCTTCAATTGAAATTAATAATATCAAAAAATGATGATACTTATTGTTTGAAGAGTCTCAAACTAAAGTTAATTAAATAGTGGATTTTTTAATTTCACGAACAAATATTAATGAGTCAAATTTGGATAATATAAATATTAATAATTTTCTTAGTAATTATGATAATGAAGTCAAATGTCTACATATTTATTTTTTAAAATTTATAGTATATAATTTAATCTAACTAATTTCTGTATAATTTTTTTTCACAAGTCTTAGAGAATATTGTTAATACATGATCCTGATGTTGAAAGCTTAATTACAACTTTTATTATGTTTATTTTTTTAAAAAGTTTATTTACAAGAATTGAATGTTTTGTGAATTTTTTACTCAAATAATACTATTTCAAAAAAAAATTACTCAAATAGCAACTGTGCAAATTTATTTCTCCACCTAGCACCATTCACGGTTCATGATCAGAACGGCCAGTTCTGATTTCAGAACGGGTCTTTCCGGATTAAAAAATAACACATGATGAATGGATCACAACGGGTCGTTCCGGATTCAAAATCAGCACATAAAAAGTGGAACTAGAACGGGTCGTTCTGAATCCGGAACAGGCCGTTCTGGCCTATAAATAAAAAAAATTTGGTTCGATTTTCACTTATCAAATACCAAAACTCAGATACTAACATCAAATAATTAAATTTATTGAATATTAACATTATAAATATAACTAAATAAATTTATTAATATTCAATACAACAATAAAGATCAATGGTGGCAGAAACTGATTATGTTCTATAATGTCCATCTCTGCTTTAATCCTGCTAGCTAGACTTTGGCCGAATCGCTGGGAAACTGATTATGTTGCTCTCATGACCCGCTGAGAGATTTACAATAAGACTAAATGAAATGTGGTATGATTGCGGCAAGTTCCAGAAAGTTCATATCTCTTCCTCGCATGACCCGCTGGAAGATTTACAGTAAGGCTAAATGTAATGTGGTGTGATTGCGGCAAGTTCCAGAAAGTTCATATCCCTTGCTCGCATGACCCGTTGGGAGATTTACAGTAAGGCTAAATGTAATGTGGTGTAATTGCGGCAAGTTTCCCAGCGGGTCAGCCAAAGTCCAGCAGGATTAAAATAGAGATGGGCATTGGAGAATAACATAATCAGTTTCCGCCACCATTGATCTTTATTGTTTATTGAATTTTAATAAATTTACTTAGTTATATTTATAATGTTAATATTTAATAAATTTAATCATTCGATGTTAGTTTCTGAGTTTTGGTATTTGATAAGTGAAAATCGAACCAAAATTTTTTATTTATAGGCCAGAACGGCATGTTCTGGATTCAGAACGGCCCGTTCTGGTTCCACTTTTTATGTGCTGATTTTGAATCCGAAATGGCTCGTTCTGATCCATTCGTCATGTGTTAGTTTTTAATTCGGAACGGCCCGTTCTAAAATCAGAACGGCCCGTTCTGATCGTGAACAGTAAATGGTGCTAGTTGGGAAAATAAATTTGCACAGTTGTTATCTAGGTAATTTTTTTTTTAAATAGTATTATTTGAGTAAAAAACTCATGTTTTGTAATATTTATTCATAAGAATTGTTATGTTAGATTTTTATAATGTTAAAGACTTAAACAAATTAATGTTATGTTTATTTGTGCGAAATGTTATATCTTTAGAGATTTATTTATATTATACATAAGTAAAGTGTGGGTCGTAGTATGGCTACACAGGTACCCAAGGAATACAAGAATGTATTGTGCATGGGGGTTACCACACATATACACATGTCTCCACATTGGTGAGATATTGTCTGCTTTGGGCTTTTTGCCCTCACGATTTTGCTTTTGAACATCACCTAAAAGGTCTCTCAACCAATGGAAACAATTATGTATATATAAACCCATGTCCATCCTTTTGTTTGAACGATGTGGGACTTTTCTTGCATCCTAACAATCCTCCCCTCAAACAAAGGACCACAATTTATCCCTCCCCTACAGCGAAAACTATGAGTATTATCCGATTGCTCACTCACGCTCTGAGTGCTTGCACCGCCGCTCCATCAGCGGGACACGCCTCCTAACCCTCCACCGTTAGGAAGACTTTCGACACAAGAGATCCCAAACTTGGATCCACTTGCAAACCATCATACTCGTCGAGCCGGTCACCTAATCAGATCATCGGCTCTGATACCACTGTTCGGAACTAAAAAACTTCTTTTCTTTTACGCACAATAATGATGATGAGAAACATATTAAAATAACACCACAAAAGAAATAGGAAAAGATCACACAAATTTATTTAACGTGTGGTTCAGCCCCTCATGCCTACGTCCACAAGGATGTTCATTATTTATTTCAAAATGTGTTACATATATCTTGAAAATCTGTAACGACCCGGCTGGTCACTACACACAGTATAGCACACTAAAACACCAGACAGATAGAACAAGTATATAAATACAGGATCTAGAATATATAAATATACAAGATTCCAGTCTGACTAGAGTTAAAGTGTACAAAGGAAAATTACAACCAAATGCTACTATCCCAAGTAGCTACAAGCAAAATATCCACACAAGCAAATTAGCTCCAAAGTCCGCCGGAGACTCATCCCAAGACGCCCACCTATTTCTGCTCTGCTCCCATACATAGTATGATCATTGCAGTTCCAACCACATGGAAAACATGCAAGGGTAAGCTAGTATTCTTTAAAAATCAAAACATACTAGTAAAGGATTAGCAATGTAAATAAATTCATCGTTATAATTATCAACACATCTACACAGCTTATATTGCTCAACAACATCAGCACCGTAATGCGGTTATAACAACACCGACTTAGCGACAACAACAGCACCACTTTAGTGGCTATAACAACACCGACTTAGCGGCAACAACAGCACCACTCTAGTGGCTATAACAACACCGACTTAGCGGCAACAACAGCACCACTCTAGTGGTTATAACAACACCGACTTAGCGGCAACAACAGCACCACTCTAGTGGCTATAACAACACTGACTTAGCGGCAACAACAGCACCACTCTAGTGGCTATAACAACACCGACTTAGCGGCAACAACAGCACCACTCTAGTGGCTATAACAACACCGACTTAGCGGCAACAACAGCACCACAATAGTGGCTAACAGCACCGACATAGCGGCTATAACAGCACCACAATAGTGGCTAACAGCACCGACATAGCGGCTATAACAGCAGTAACAACACCACCTCAAGTGGGTATAATCAGCATATAGCTCAGCATTATATAGTACAGCAAATCAGCATACAACACAGCTAAGTAGTATTCAACACAACTTACTACTCATAACTCAGTTCAACATTCTTATAGTAAAATACTGTTATAAATCAACATATAATTCAGCTCGACTCAACAACAAAATTTGACACAGTTCAAAAATATTCATTTATTATTAATCATCAAACAATTAATAATTTCAAAAAAACTAACTTCCCTTACTTGGATAATCCTGAACCAAAACTCGGGCAGAACCCCCTCCTCTCTCTTCCTTAGATAGGAACCGAAATTTGAGCAGAACCTCCTCCTCTTTCTCCTCTTTTCTTTATTCTGACAGAACCACCTCTACCGGATTCCTCTTCCTCTTTCTCCTCCTTTCCTTTCCTCCCTCTTTCTCTAAGGATTTTCTCTTCCCAAGGTATGAATTTTCGCAACTCCCCAAGCCCCTATTTATAGCAATTCTGGCTCACCTACCCGGTACGGCCGTTCCAAAAATCGGAACGCCCGTTCTGGGCTCGAAAAATCTACGTAAATTTTTGAACTGGAACGTCCCGTTCCAAATCCGGAACGGCCCGTTCCCAATTTCCAGCAGAACGGCCCGTACTCCTTTTGAAACGGCCTGTTCTCCCTTTAGAACGGCCCGTTTCACAATCAGAACGGCCCGTTCTCCTTGTCGGAACGGCCGTTCTGAGCCCGTTCTCACTCAAGATTTTTAGTTAAATTTTAAAGTTTGGAACGGCCCGTTTTGCTTTTGGAACGGCCCGTTCCAAGTTACCAAAACACCCTTCAAATTTTTTTAAAATTGCGAAAATGTCATCAATAATTACAATAATACCCCTATACCTTTATAAAATTCACGAAAATGCCATTTTAATAATAAATAATAATAATAATAAAAAAAATAAGGTATTACAATTCTCCCCAACAACAAAAATTTTCGTCCTCGAAAATTCACTTACTTAGAAGAGATATGGGTACTGTTCACTGAACTGACTTTCTACTTCCCAAGTTGCCTCACCCGTAGTTGCATCCCAAAGAATTTTCACCAATTTTATGGACTTGCCACGAAGCTCCTTCAACTTATGATCAATTATAGCTACCGGTTTCTTTTCATAAGTCAGATTCTCCTTCACCTGCACCTCATCCATCTCCACCACATGACTCGGGTCATGAACATACTTCCTCAGCTGGGACACATGAAATACATCGTGTAGTTTTGAAAGAGACGGTGGCAAAGCCAACCGATAAGCAACCGGACCCACACGCTGTATTATCTGATAGGGACCCACGAATCTTGGTGTTAACTTCCGAGTCTTCAGCGCTCTACCCACACCAGAAGTCGGAGTCACCTTCAGAAACACATGTTCCCCCTCAGCAAACTCTAAAGGCTTACGCCTTTTGTCAGCATATGATTTCTGCCTACTCTGGGCAGTCCTCATTTTCTCCTGAATCATCTTCACCTTCTCAGTAGTCTGTAGGATCAACTCCGGTCCCACAACCACTGACTCACCATCCTGATACCAGCACAGAGGAGTCCTACATCTCCTGCCATATAAGGCTTCAAACGGCGCCATCCCAATACTAGCATGGAAACTGTTGTTGTAAGTAAACTCTACAAGCGATAATACTTCCTCCCAACTACCCAAGTGATCTAACATACAAGCCCTCAGCAGATCCTCCAAGGACTGGATTGTCCTCTCTGACTGACCATCCGTCTGTGGATGATAAGCAGAACTCAGCTTTAGCTTTGTGCCTAAAGCTCGGTGTAGACTCTGCCAGAATCTGGAAGTGAACCTCGGATCTCGGTCGGGAATAATACTGGAAGGCACCCCGTGCAACCGAACTATCTCCCTTATATACAACTGCGTCAGCTTCTCTAAGGACCACTTGATGTTGACAGGCAAGAAATGCGCACACTTGGTCAACCGATCAACAATCACCCAGATAGCATCATTATTCCTAGATGACCTAGGCAACCGCACGATGAAATCCATAGTAATGCTATCCCATTTCCACTCGGGAGTCTCAATCTGTTGCATTAACCCACTAGGCTTTTGATGTTCAACCTTTGCCTTCTGACAGGTTAAACAGGCCGCCACATACTCAGCTATCTCTCTCTTCATACCAGACCACCAGAAAGTCTTCTTGAGGTCTTGGTACATCTTAGTCATACCTGGATGTATGCTAAGTTTGCTCTTGTGACCTTCCTCTAGCACAGCTCTCCTTAGCTCAGCATCCTGAGGTAGGCAAATCCTGCCTCTGAACCTTAAGATCCCATCCTCTCCCAGCTCAAAGCCTACAGCTTTATCGGTACCCAACATCCCAAGAAGCTTCACCAGTTCGGTGTCTTGCAACTGCTTAAGTCCAACTTGCCTCAAGAACTCATTAGTTATGGTAACTGCCCCACAACTAATGTGATCCTGAGCTAACTCTACACAGAGATTCAAATCTCTGAACTTCTCAACCAACTCCAGCTCTCTAATCATCATACTTGTCATGTGGATGGATTTCCTAATCAGCGCATCTGCCACCACATTGGCCTTACCTGGATGATACATCAACTGAAAATCAAAATCCTTCAGAAACTCCATCCACCGCCTCTGTCTCATGTTCAGCTCCTTCTGATCAAACAGATACTTCAGACTTTTGTGATCACTGAAGACACTGAATCGAGCTCCATACAAGTAATGCCTCCAAGTCTTTAAGGCAAACACCACAGCTGCTAACTCCAGATCATGAGTGGGATAGTTCCTCTCATGAGTCTTCAGTTGCCTTGAAGCATACGCCACCACTTTCCCGTTTTGCATCAACACACACCCCAGACCCTGATGAGAAGCATCACAGTACACATCAAAAGGCTCACCAGAATTCGGTAACACCAACACAGGAGAAGTAGTCAACCTTCTCTTCAACTCCTCAAAGCTCCGTTCACAGGCATCTGTCCAAATAAACGGCTGCTCCTTCCTCGTCAACTGGGTCAGAGGCGCTACTATCCTAGAGAACCCTTCAATGAACCTCCGATAGTAACCCGCTAAGCCCACAAAGCTCCGTATATCCGTGACAGTCCTCGGGCGTTCCCACTGCAATACCGACTCCACCTTAGCCGGATCAACAGCAATCCCCTTAGCTGAAATCACGTGGCCCAAGAACTTCACCTCATCCAACCAGAACTCACATTTTGAAAGCTTAGCGTACAATTGCTTCGCTTTCAAAATCTCTAACACTGTCCTCAAGTGCTCTCCATGTTCCTCCGGGGTCCTTGAATAAACTAAGATATCATCAATAAACACTACCACGAATTTATCCAAGAACGGCCGGAAGATCCTGTTCATGTAGTCCATGAACACAGCGGGGGCGTTGGTCACACCGAACGGCATCACAACATATTCATAGTGACCATACCTAGTCCTGAAAGCAGTCTTCGGTATGTCACCCTCCTTCACCCTAATCTGGTGATATCCTGACCTCAAGTCAATCTTAGAAAACACCGTCGCGCCCCTCAATTGATCCATTAAGTCATCTATCCGGGGAAGTGGATATTTGTTCTTAATGGTCAATTTGTTCAGCTGCCGGTAATCAACACACAGTCGACTACCCCCATCCTTCTTCTTTACCAACAACACAGGAGCACCCCACGGCGAAACACTCGGTCGCACCAACTGCTTTTCCAATAAGTCCTCCAACTGATCTTTCAGCTCAGCCAGCTCAGCAGGAGCCATCCTATAGGGAGCTACTGACACTGGTCCCGCACTTGGAACCAGGTCAATGCTGAACTCCATCTCCCTAACAGGAGGCAACCCAGGCACCTCGTCAGGGAACACCTCGGCATACTCCTTCACCACATCGATACCAGCTAAGATCCTCTCGGTCTCCACACTCGTGGTAGCAAGCAGAAGACAGCACTCTGCCCCATCCCTCAGCAAGGACTCAGCTTGAACAGCTGAGATCAACAGCTCATCCTCATCTTGAGGGAAGATTAACCGCCTATTGGCACAGTCTATAAGGATGCGATTGGCAGACAACCAATCCATCCCTAAGATTATGTCAATATCCACCAAAGGTAAACAAATCAAGTTCACCTTGTACTTCTTCTCATCTACCACAACTGGACAACCCACGCACAATTCAGAAGCAATCACAGAAGTAGAAGCGGGTGTCGACACAAGTAGTCTCAACCCCAACTCACACACAGGCACACCCAACAAAGCAGCACATGCATATGATATAAATGAATGCGTAGCACCAGAGTCAAATAGAATCATCACATCCTTACCAGCGGCCTTGCCCTTCCCCTTCACAAGATCAGAAGAAGTCGAAGCCTCAGCACCCGTCAAAGTAAATACCCTACCAGCAGTAGTAGGTCTGTCACCCCTTTGTGTATCAGCTCTCTGTGCACCACTCCTCTGAGTATCAGCCCTGTGTACATTACTCCTCTGAGTGCTCCTCTCTGGTCTATCCCCCGTAGGACAATTTGCCGATTCGTGGCCCATCTGATGACATCTGAAGCAACGGTTCTCCGTGTGCGGACAGTCCCTGATAAAGTGGGGCCCAGCACACCTGAAACATCTCAGAGTGGCACCTCCACTCTATCTATCTCCACTAGCAGCACTGAAAGATTGCCTATAAACAGAACCCCCTCGCTGTGGTTGGGGCCTGTCATATGGTTTCCTCTGACTCTCACCCTTCTTGGACCCATATGGTCCCCCAATAGTCCTTTCAGTACGGTTGCCACCTTCCAACTGCTCAACCACCTTCGCCTTCTCCACTAAGGCTGGGAACTCCGTGATGGCCATAGGCACCACCATCCTCTTCAGCTCATATCTCAATCCATCTGCAAATTTCCTGCATTTCCAAGCCTCAGGCATAACCTGCGAATAAAAACGGGCCAGGTGCTCGAATTTTATCGCATACTCAGAAACTGTCATCCCACCCTGATGCAGTCGCATAAATTCAACCTCCTTGGCGTGCCTTACACTGTCAGGAAAGTATTTCTCCATGAACACTGTCCTAAAACACTCCCAGTCAACGGTAACTCCTCTAGCAACAAGCATCTGATAGGTGCCTCTCCACCAATGCTCAGCCTCTCCCACAAGCATGTACACAGCATATGCTATCCTCCTCTCTGGAGGACATCCCAGTACGGTAAAGATCTTCTCTAATTCACGGATCCAGCGGTCAGCTACCTCTGAATCCCCATCTCCAGTAAACTGTGGAGGGTTACACTTTCGGAACTCAGCAAGATCCCGGCTCTCCTGTGACCCTGCAGGTCTTGCTGCACTAACTGCAGCTCTACCAGCATCCATCCTAGCAAAATAAGCATTTTGCTGCTGCATAGCCATAGCCATCATCTCTATGGCATTGGCTATCAGCTCATTGGTTATAGTCATTGTCTACAGAAGTAACAATATCTTCAGTACACAATAACTAAACCAAACAACCATCAACAACACAACAAAACACCACAACAATCAACACAACAATCAACACAACAAGACAACACAACACAGAGTTTAGCACAACAAAAGCCTAAAGGAACCACCCCCAAAGAGTGTCCATTAGACTCGAACTGCTCTGATACCATTAAGTGTAACGACCCGGCTGGTCACTACACACAGTATAGCACACTAAAACACCAGACAGATAGAACAAGTATATAAATACAGGATCTAGAATATATAAATATACAAGATTCCAGTCTGACTAGAGTTAAAGTGTACAAAGGAAAATTACAACCAAATGCTACTATCCCAAGTAGCTACAAGCAAAATATCCACACAAGCAAATTAGCTCCAAAGTCCGCCGGAGACTCATCCCAAGACGCCCACCTATTTCTGCTCTGCTCCCATACATAGTATGATCATTGCAGTTCCAACCACATGGAAAACATGCAAGGGTAAGCTAGTATTCTTTAAAAATCAAAACATACTAGTAAAGGATTAGCAATGTAAATAAATTCATCGTTATAATTATCAACACATCTACACAGCTTATATTGCTCAACAACATCAGCACCGTAATGCGGTTATAACAACACCGACTTAGCGACAACAACAGCACCACTTTAGTGGCTATAACAACACCGACTTAGCGGCAACAACAGCACCACTCTAGTGGCTATAACAACACCGACTTAGCGGCAACAACAGCACCACTCTAGTGGTTATAACAACACCGACTTAGCGGCAACAACAGCACCACTCTAGTGGCTATAACAACACTGACTTAGCGGCAACAACAACACCACTCTAGTGGCTATAACAACACCGACTTAGCGGCAACAACAGCACCACTCTAGTGGCTATAACAACACCGACTTAGCGGCAACAACAGCACCACAATAGTGGCTAACAGCACCGACATAGCGGCTATAACAGCACCACAATAGTGGCTAACAGCACCGACATAGCGGCTATAACAGCAGTAACAACACCACCTCAAGTGGGTATAATCAGCATACAGCTCAGCATTATATAGTACAGCAAATCAGCATACAACACAGCTAAGTAGTATTCAACACAACTTACTACTCATAACTCAGTTCAACATTCTTATAGTAAAATACTGTTATAAATCAACATATAATTCAGCTCGACTCAACAACAAAATTTGACACAGTTCAAAAATATTCATTTATTATTAATCATCAAACAATTAATAATTTCAAAAAAACTAACTTCCCTTACTTGGATAATCCTGAACCAAAACTCGGGCAGAACCCCCTCCTCTCTCTTCCTTAGATAGGAACCGAAATTTGAGCAGAACCTCCTCCTCTTTCTCCTCTTTTCTTTATTCTGACAGAACCACCTCTATCGGATTCCTCTTCCTCTTTCTCCTCCTTTCCTTTCCTCCCTCTTTCTCTAAGGATTTTCTCTTCCCAAGGTATGAATTTTCGCAACTCCCCAAGCCCCTATTTATAGCAATTCTGGCTCACCTACCCGGTACGGCCGTTCCAAAAATCGGAACGCCCGTTCTGGGCTCGAAAAATCTACGTAAATTTTTGAACTGGAACGTCCCGTTCCAAATCCGGAACGGCCCGTTCCCAATTTCCAGCAGAACGGCCCGTACTCCTTTTGAAACGGCCTGTTCTCCCTTTAGAACGGCCCGTTTCACAATCAGAACGGCCCGTTCTCCTTGTCGGAACGGCCGTTCTGAGCCCGTTCTCACTCAAGATTTTTAGTTAAATTTTAAAGTTTGGAACGGCCCGTTTTGCTTTTGGAACGGCCCGTTCCAAGTTACCAAAACACCCTTCAAATTTTTTTAAAATTGCGAAAATGCCATCAATAATTACAATAATACCCCTATACCTTTATAAAATTCACGAAAATGCCATTTTAATAATAAATAATAATAATAATAAAAAAAATAAGGTATTACAAAATCCCCCCTTCATGTTTTGTGGGTTAAACTTGAAAACCTCTTCCTCACAAGTTTTATGGGTGAAACTTTGGAAACCCCTTTCCCAACAATTCCTCTTGCTCAATTAAAATTTTCATTTTGTTTGTCACAATCATCTTCAATCATACTTTAACTCTGTAGTATTCCTTGTCTCCATTTCTTGGGTATTGGAATCGTTGTATGTTAATCTTCAATACTCAAGAGACAAGTCATTAGGCTCCATTAAAATTTTCATTTTTGACTTTGTTGTCATGGATGTTTGTCACAATCATCTTCAATCATACTTTAACTTTGTAGTATTCCTTGTCTCCATTTCTTAGGTATTGGAATCATTGTATGTTAATCTTCAATACTCAAGAGACAAGTCATCAGGCTCCACTAACCATGAGCTCTGATACCACTTGTTGTGCACGGGCCTTCTGCCCTCACGATTTTGCTTTTAGACATCACCCAAAAGGTCTCTTAGCCAATGGAGACAATTCTATGTATATAAACTCATGTCCATCATCTTGTTTGAATGATGTGGGACTTTGCTTGCATCGCAACAGGTAGATTAAAATTACTACCCGCACAAATATGAAGTTGGATATGTCTATTGTTCTTAAGCACGAGTATGGGTACGGATACTGTAGACCCTACCCATTGTCATCCTTGATACATAGCAGCATCAATTGCAAAATTGACAAATTTAGTTAACATGATGTTCTTTCTAATTTCTTTTCTTTTCATTGTTCTTAATTTTTTTTTCACAAATAATTTAAAATTTGATAACTTCATATGAACATGTATGTTTCACAATCTCTCTGTTCATAATTTGTATGATTTTTTTATTATTTCTTACTTATATTTCTTAGAAACTGAAAATAACATTTTCTATAACATTATTTTTTTTTGCTCTCTATATTATATCACACATTAATTATTTCATGAATCTCTAATATTTTCTTTATATTTGTAGTTTTCGACAAAGTAGACAATAGTGAAATTGCAGAACTGACAGAGATAGTTAACGTGGTATTCTTTATACTTTTTTCATTGTTCTTCACTTTTTTCCTTATACATAATTTTCAATTTAATAACATATTAAAGTCAAGTTAAGTGAAAATCAAATGTGATTCCAAGTCAAATAAATTTTGAAGTTCTTATAAAACTTATTTTTTTCATCTCTTTTGTAATTTTATATGTCTTATTTTTCTCTTTTGTTTTTCTTCTATTCTCTTCTCGCACATCAGTAATTGTTTTAAAAAAAATTTCCTCTTAAAAGGTTTAGATATGTATTTTTATCATTAACTTAATTCTTATGTTATTTTATATAAATATATGATATAAAAAAATATTTATTTTCTAATTACAAAATAAAAGTTGAATTTTTATAAAAAAAATTATAATTGTGATGATTGTGTTGTAATATTTTTTTATATAACTAATTAGTATTAAATAATTGTTAATTGGAAATTTTATTTAATTATTAATTGTATATATTATTGATTACATTAATTTTAAACTAAATACTAATTTTGATCTAAATACCAGTTATAAAAAATAATAAATAGAAAATAATTATTATTAATTATAAACAGAAAATAAAATAATACAATTATTAATGATATTAATTTATATCAAAACTTTGATGTAGTCTATTATCATTCGTATTAACTATTGGGTAATTAAAAATTGTATCATGTTATTATTTATGTATATCAATATGTAATTAAGAGATTAAATTTGATTAAAATATCAATTATAGAAATTAATTAATAATAGGTAATTATTATTACCCCGTACTGTTTATTAAATATAAAATAAAATTATGTATTATTAATTATATGTAGAAAATAAAATAATATGTAACTATTAATTATATATTGAGTTATATCAAAACATTGATATCTATTAGCATTCAAAAATTGTATTAAATTAATATCAATATATATTAACGTATAATTAAGAGAATAAATTTCATTTAAATGTCAGTTTTAAAAATAATTAATAATATTTAATTAGTATCAATTAATAATATTTAATTATTATTAATTATAAAATAAATAAATACCTATTTATATTTATGATTTATAAAATGAAACAAAACGTTGTCACAGTCAATATGATATTTATTTGTACATTGTACTGTATATTCATTTTTTTATGGCCACACCAAAATTTTACGTTAAGTTGCTTCCTTATATTTCTATTTTATCTCTTTCTCTTCATCTATACTTTCAACTTTTGCTATTATGCAAAAAAATTATTCATTGATCATTTTAAAAATTCATTTATTAAATAATTACTTATAGTTAAGAGCTAATTTTAATCTTTCATTTTAAATTTAAAAAAGAAAGTTAAACGATTTTATTATACCTAAAATCATTTTTATTTAGAAGCTAAAGTCATTTATTACGTTCATTTAAAGGTTTCTATTAAAACTTGAAAAATATATCTGATTGACAGCTTAAAAAATGTTAAAATAAAGAATACTTAAATACAAATATTATTTGATGAGGTACACATAAGAGGAAAATGAATTCATCCAACATTTTAGATAAATATTAAAAGTAAAGTTTAATTTCAAATAACATTTTTTATTATTATACTTTCTTCTTCTCCAACTTTTATTTTTTTACATTATTTTACAGAATTATTTAGAAAAGATTATAAAACTTCACACAAAAATATACATAATTGAATTTAAATTAAATAATTTTAATGAATGTACAGATAAATCTTATGTTATAGAAATTATGTAATTTTTATCTTTTTTATTGAATTATTCAAAAATCCATTTGAAAAAGAGAATTGCAAATTATTAAGAACATTAGTAATATGAATAATCTCAAGTATAATAATGTCATACTACTAAATTTTATGACAATTTTTCAACATTATATGTTCATCATGTATTTTTTTTATTTGTAGCTTTGTTTATTGTTTTTAAATCTTTAATTTTAATTATCATTCAATACATCTTTTAATTGAGTTGAATTTCAAAAACAGTGTAATAAGTATCCAAAGTAAAAAATATAACATATTTATTCTTTAATGTATATCACTAGAATATGAAAAATTAGTTATTCCAATTTATCTCATAAAATCATGTTAATAACTGAGTGAATAGAAACTAAAATCACAAAAAGAAAATATTATATAAAAAAATTATTTCTCCTAATTTATGACAAATGAAACCCTCTACCCACATACATATTACACAATAAATATAAAGTACATTTTTTTGTGTAAATAAAACTTTCTTAATCGAAACAAGGTTCTAAAACACATAAATAGAAAGTTCATATTCATATTTTACAAATCATAGTCCAATACGAAAATGATGACAAAATAAAAAAAAATTAATCCTTTCAAAATAGAATAACAGTAATGAAACTTCTATGTTAATCTTAATTAAGTCCCGATGTCACATGTGCTATCAGAGCACATCTCACAATGAGACTTAAACTTAATCGATCACCTACAACACAATAAAAATACATAGAGAATAACAATGGAGTGAGAAACATCCAAATAGAAAACTTTCACATTTTTGCCTGTTTCTAAAAGCATGCATCATTCAAGGGATTGGGGACTAATTCTGTTATCAAATATATCCAATATCAAAATTAAACACATGTTCATATTCAGAATCATATAAGGAATGCAACATAACAATCAAAAATAAAATAGAAAACATTCATAAAGTATTTATTTCTATAGTCATACATCAAGTAAAGGATTTGAGGTCAATCTTGTTATCAAACATATCCAATTTCAAAATTAAACACATATTCATATTCAAAATCATACAAGGAAAGCAACAGAATAGTCAAAAATCAAAACAGAAAACAGTCATAAAGTGTTTGTTTCCATAGGCACACATCAAGCAAAGGATTAGAGGCTAATCCTACTATTAAACATTTCCAATTTCAAAATTAAACACATATTGCTACTCAAAATCATACAAGGAATGCAATAGAACAATCAAAAAACAAAATAAAAAATATTCATAAAGTGTTTGTTTCCATAAGCATACATTAGGCAAAGGATTGGGGATCAATCATACTATCCAACATATATTCCTACACCCCCAAGTAAGGTCTCTCACTCCCCCCTTACCTTAATGAGTAGAAGACAATGCACGAGCGAAATTAGGTTGATCCTTTTCTTAGAGTTCTCCTTGGTTTTTCAAAAAGAAGTGAGAAGTGTGAAACTAGTTTGGTAAACTTACTGACTCCTAATAACCTTTTTTCTTAAAATAATAAAATAGTTAATAGTAAAATATATTTTACTAAAATTTCCTTCCTTCCTCTCCTCGTAATATAATTACTAATAATTAAAACACAACTCTCCCTTTAATAAATACATGAGCATATCCATCAATAAAATATATTTTATAAAATTACTAATGTATTACTAATCAAAATAATAATTAAAAGCTATGTCTCATAAATAAATAGAGTTCATATATTAAATAATATCCAAAACTCTAAAATAATCTTATTAAATATCAAAATAATTTCTAAAATATCCTTTATTATAAAATGTGAAATCTGGGGTGTTACAACAAATATACTTATTCTATATATAATTATTTTATTATTATTTTAATTTTTTATATTTCTTAAATATAACAATTTAACATAATTTTAATCTCTTCAAAATATATTATTTACATTTTTTACTCATACAATGCACAAGTCAATATCTAGTTCACTTAAAAAGGGATACCCACCATTTATACAAACATTAAGCCTACTAGTGTAGACATTAAGAGGTGTATTAGGAAAATTTTAAGTTCTGGTAATCTTAGATTATTAAAAATTCTCATCTTATAAGTTAATTTTATAGGATTGAGTTAAGTCCAAACTTATTTTCTAAAATGGTGTCAAAGTTAACCTATATCCATTTAAAAAGGGTTACCTGTCATTTATTCACACACAAAGTCCAATAGTATTGGCATGAGGGAGTGTATTAAGAAAAATTCAAGTCTTGCCTATCTTAAATCATTAAAAATCTTCACCTTACAAATCGATTTTGTAAGGTTGAGTTAGGCTCAAATATACTTTCTAAGATGATGTTAGAGTAATCCTATATCAGTTTAAAAAAAAGGCCACTCACCATTAATATAGGCACCAAGCCTAATAATGTCGAGTGTAAACAAGTGTATTGAAAAAAAACTCAAATCTCGTCTATCTTAGATCATTAAAAAAGGTTACCTCGGCATGTATCAAGTTTAATTTATTGAGCATGAGGGAAGTATTGAAAAAAAATTCAAGTCTTACATCAATTAGAGATAAAGTCAACAAATATATAAATAGGGGGTAACCCTCATTTTACAAGTTAATTTTATAGGTTGAGTTATGTTCAAACTCGCTAAACGTATGTTAGAGACCTCGAGTGTTCTAAATTCACCATTTTACTTTAGAATAAATACTTAATTACTTTTAATTATAAAAATCAATATTATATTATATTATATTTTTTTGAATATCCTCTACAGGAGACAATTGTGTTCGAGTCGAATAAAATTACTATAAATGAAAAATTCTTCCTTTGTGTTGATGGTTTGGTTTGGATGATGACATGTCATATCTTGAATTTGAGACCCAACATTGGTATTGTAATAAGCTAACCATTACACTAGGCTTTAGATAGACTTCCTTTGAATATTTAATACGGTTGCATAATTAAAATTCAAATTCAAAAATATTAGTTAAACTAGAATAATCTAATTATATGTTGACCCTGTGTTCGTTGTTAATTAATATTATATTATTTTATTGATTATCTTTTCACCAGCATTTAAAATTATTTACTTTCTTAATTAGTTTAGAAAAGTCAAATCCACGCTAAATATTTATAAATAAATAAATAAAATCCGCGTTAACTATATGTATAAAAAAATATCTGTGTTTGAGAAAAAGTCTAACGCACTTCTACAAATATGTAATTAATTATTACTTTTCATATATTACTTTGACTTGTTAAGGATTCTCTTGATAGACAAGGCTAAAAATGGAGTGATATGCAAAAATTAAAAGTTCAATAAAAATAGCTTAGGGGCCCAAACTTAAACCACCCAACTAAGTTTTTTTTTTATTATTTTATTTTCTTACATTTTCTTATGAAATTTGTTGTACTTTAATTTTGTATAATTAAAATTGAAAATTTTTACTATTATTTAATTAATTGTGAAATTTTAATTTAATTAAAATAATATAAAAATATGAAATATATTACACTTATTCTTTTTCTTTTCTCATAAATAGTTTTGGAATTTGAGATAAAATAGCGTACAAATAAAGTATGTTTAATGAGTATGGTAAAGACATTAATTAAGAAAATAAAAAAATAAAAAAATTATTATTATATCAAATATATATATATATATATATATATATATATATATATGAAGAGGGGTATATATGAAGAGGGGTCTGTTGACTCTAAGAGTAAATTTACCTAAACTTACTTTGTTCAATAACTCGTGTTCTACATCAAATTTCAACGATCCAACTATTGAATTCAAAGTTCTTAATGTATAGATCAAGTATACAATTTTTTAGAAAATTTAAAAATTATTTGACACTTCATTTCATTAATTCAAATAGATGGATAATCATAAAATTATTATATACATTGATTTGAATTAATGAAACAAGTATGAAATGATTTTCAAATTTTTTAAAAATTTACAGATTTGATCTATGCATTAAGAACTTTAAGTTCAACGGTTGGATCATTAAAATTTGTTGTAGAATATAAGTTATTGAACAAAGTAAACGGATCCCTCCTTTATATATATATATATATATATATATATATATATATATATAATATTTTGTTATGAATAATAATTAGTGGCTTAATTAGTGGATGCCAATATTCATTATCAAGCATTACCATTTATATGTCTGCTATGTACTTATAAATGTTACTCATCTCCCAAAGAGAATACACTAATCAGAATCTTTTCTCTATCTCACATTGTCTTATTTGTTCTCTCTATATTTCTTCCTTTTATAACACGTTATCAGCACGATAGTCTTTTATTTATTGGTATTGCAACTACAAGAGAAAGTTGTGAAGAATTTTCTTGAAGAAAGTCATATTTTTCAAGATAAATATTTTAAAGTTAGCTATTCATTTTTTACAATAAGAATTTTATCAAATATTTGTATTATTTACATTGTTATGAATCAAAGTACTCTTGAAGACATTATAGTAGTCCTGAAGACACTATTATATAAAGAAATTCTTTATACATTTTTGAAATCTGTCTAGAAGACAATATCAAAGAAGAATGTTCAACCTCTTTTAATTTATTTTTTTTTCTCACCAGAAGTGGGAAAATGATGAAAAACAAATGAAATTGAAGGAATAAATTTTCTCACTAGAAGTGAGAAAATAATATGAAAAGTGAAAAATAAAATAAATTTCACCAGATGTGAAAATTTTGATATAAATACATTATATTGTATTTGATCCTTTGATATAAATGAAGTCATCACCGGAAGTGGAATAATTTTGTAAATGTCATAATTATAATGTTGAATGATATTTAGACACATAAAAATTATGACTAACGAAGCATGTCCTCAAGCCTATTTAGGTTTTGTGTGATGTCTTGAAAAGATTATGAGTTTTCCTACATCTGTAATTTGATATTGTTCATGATTAAATTGATTAAAATAAGCAACTTGTCATGTAATTGAACTCATGTGTTACGTTATTGAATCTTAAAGGGTTTGGTTTCAAATCCTATTGATATAATTGGTATTATTTGTTTTCATAAATGTTATGTGTCTATTATTTTAATTGATGGAGATATCATTGAATTATAATTTGATTGTGATTTGTACAAAAATATAGAATTTAATGAAATTATGATCAATGTTTATTTCCATAATTTTTTGATACAACATTTATAAGGAGAATAATTTCCCTAATTTTTAGCATTATTTTTTATCTCCTTAAAGTCAACCTAACAATGACATAAATATATTTTTATTAAATGATTTTTTTTAATAAGTATAATGAGAAAGATTCATTTTTTTTATAACGAAAGACACAAACAAGTTATGATTTTTTTTCAAATGAATATATAATTGTGTTGTATCATTCATTTCCTAAAATGATAAAATAAAGTGTTAGTGAGATATGTTTTTAATTTTTTTTTGTATGAAGAATTTATTTGTAGATAATATACATGAGATGATATAAAAAAAAAATCAATGTAGATTTTGATATTAAATTGATGTCTAAAGATACATAATAAAAATGTCATTTTTATAATGATTTCTCAATTTGAAAAATGTATTATGTTTTTCATACATCTATTTTGCTCCAGAAGTAGCAATATTTTTTTTATATATAAAAAAAAGGATTAAGAAATATTCTTAGTTGGTTTATTGTCTCTTGAAGACTAAAACAAAATATTGAGATTTTTTATGCAAGAGACCATTTTAACTAACATTATTTCATTCCCTGAAGTGAATGTTCTAATGTATTAATTTTTGTCTTCTCATATTCAATAATGCGAAAAATTAATGTTATATGATACTACAAATATAATTGAAAGCTCCGAAAGAGCTAATATATTATTACCGGGAGGAACGAAGTTGCATATTAAAAATGCATTATATTCTTCTAAGTCTTATAGAAACTTATTAAGTTTCAAGGATATTCGTTTAAATGGGTTTCATATTGAAACCAACAATGAAGGAAATGTAGAATATCTTTATATCACGAAAATCCACTTGAATAAAAAGGAAGTATTGGAAAAATTATCTGCTTTCTCTTATGGACTGTATTGCACGTATGTTAATATAGTTGAAACAAATATTATTGTAAACCAGAAGTTTACAAATCAAAATAAATTTGAGGTTTGGCATGATCGATTGGGTCATCTTAGGACTATCATGATGCGAAAAATAATTGAAAATTCATGCAGACATTTATTGAAGAGCTGGGAGATTCTACAATCAAATATTTTTTTATGTACCGCTTGTTCCCAAGGAAAGTTAATAATTAGACCATCACCAGCAAAAATTGGACATGAATCTATCTTATTTTTAGAACGAATACAAGGTGATATTTGTGGACCAATACACCCCCCATGTGGACCATTTAGATATTTTATGGTTTTAATTGATGCATCAACAAGATGGTCACATGTTTGTTTATTATCAACTCGCAACCAGGCGTTTGCGAGATTATTAGCTCAACTAATTAGATTAAGAGCTCATTTTCCTGATTATCCAATTAAGAAAATTTGTTTGGATAATGCTGGTGAATTCACATCTCATGCTTTTAATGAGTATTGTATATCCATTGGAATTGATATTGAACATCCGGTAGCACATGTTCATACACAAAATGGACTTGCAGAATCATTTATCAAACGTTTAAAACTAATTGCAAGACCATTACTCATGAGATCAAAACTTCCAATGTCAACTTGGGGGCATGGGGCATGCAATCTTACATGCCGCCACTAGTAGAAAATAAGTATATTACGTCACCCCTTTTACGTCGGAAATACGAAAATCCGACGTAAAAAAAATGCGGTGGCATTTTTGTAATTTTTGCGAACTTTTTTACGTCGCACCTGGTAAGGTCCGACGTAAAAAGTCCAATCTACGTCGCACCTGGGAAGGTCTGACGTAAAAAGTCCAATTTACGTCGCACCCTACCAGGTCCGACGTAAAAAAGACGCAAATTTGAATAAGAGAGCGCGAGGCACACCGCGTGCATTCACTTTTCATCACTTTTCATTTTTTTCTCTGTAAACCCTCTCCCTCTTCGTTGTGTAAATCCCTCCGCCTCCTACTCCTTCGGTCCTTCCTTCCTTATAATTTTTCTATCATTCAGTCTCCGTTCATACGACAAAAACAAGCAGTTTGCGTTCATACGACTAAATGTGTATTTTCCTTCCTTATAATTTTTCGAGGTACCATCTTCAAGTTTGTGTTTTTCTGTTTCTGGGCTTTTCTATGAGGTTCTATGACGTAAATGATGTTTTTTTCATCTGTTTGTTTCAAGTTTTTGAAGCTGGAGATGGAGAAGGAAGTGACCAAGTCTACCTGAGAACGCGCTCCTGGGTCTCTCAAGCAGAACGGCCCGTTCTGCTTGCAGAACGGCCCGTACTCCATGGAGAACGGGCCGTTGTTCAAACAGAACGGGCCGTTCTCCAAGAAGTACGGCCCGTTCTGCTTGGAGAACGGCCCGTTCTCCAAGCAGAACGGGCCGTTCTGCTGCACTTGTTTTCTTTTTTTTTTTTAAATTTTTTATGACTTTTTACGTCGGACCTTCACATGTCCGACGTAAATTTGCGTCGGTTTTCGCGCCCCGACGTAAATTTACGTCTCCCGCTTCTACGTCGGACATTTTTCTGACGTAAAAACCCCTAAACTAACCGACGTAAAATGTGTATTATGTACTAGTGCGCAATATTAATTTGCATCAAGCCAACAAGTTATCACAAATTCTCTCCTTTACAGTTGGTTTTTGGTGAGCAACCTAATATTTCTCAGTTGAGAATCTTTGGGTGTGCTGTATATGTTCCAATTGCCCCCTCTCAAAGAATCAAAATGGGTCCTCAAAGAAGGTTGGGAATATATGTTTGGTATGAATCCCCATCTATAATAAAATATCTTGAACCATTAACAGGAGATTTATTTACGGCTAGGTTTGCTGATTGCCATTTTAATGAGTTGATTTTCCCAACATTAGGGGGAGAACAAAAACAGTTGGAAAAAAGATATTAGTTGGAATGAATTATCACTATCTCATCTTGATCCTTGTACAAAACAATGTGAACTAGAAGTTCAAAAGATAATTCATTTGCAAAATCTAGCCAACCAATTACCAAATGTATTCACAGATCCAAAAAGGGTGACTAAGTCATATGTACCAGCGGCTAATGCTCCAATAAGAGTCAAAGTCTCTGTTGGACAATTTAATACTGCAAACGAGTCACAAATACGCCTGAAGCGTGGGAGACCAATTGGTTCCAAGGATAAAAAGTCTCGAATATAAAAGGGAGCTCAAGAGCAAAATGACCAAATTGAGGATGTAAAAACTCAAAAAGATTCCTCTGACATAACTCATATTCCAGTTCCATAAGAAACTCATGTACCTGAAATTATTGAAAATGAAGAGATCTCAATAAATTATGTCATGAATGGAATATGATGGAATCGAAACAATGTCAATATTGATGACGTGTTTGCATATAATATAGCGCTAAATGAAATAAATGATATTGAGGATCAAGAACCAAAGTCCATCAACGATTGTCGACAAAGAAATGATTGGCCAAAATGGAAAGATGCAATTGAGGCAGAATTAAACTCACTTGCTAAACGAAAAGTTTTTGGACCGGTACTACGTACACCAAAAGGTGTAACACCAATTGGATACAAATGGGTTTTTGTGCGAAAACGAAATGAAAATGGTGAAATTGTGAGATACAAAGCAAGACTAGTTGCTCAAGGTTTTTCACAAAGACTCAATATTGATTTTGAAGAGACATATTCACCTGTAGTGGATGCAAACACTTTTCGATATTTAATTAGTTTGGTTGTACATGAAAAACTTAATTTACATCTAATGAATGTAGTTACAACATATTTATATGGCTCTCTTGATGCTGACATTTATATGAAACTCCCAGAAGGATTTAATTTGCCTGACGATGCAATTTCTAGAGAAGATTATTCGATTAAATTAAATAAGTCTCTATATGGGCTAAAGCAATCAGGTCGTATGTGGTATAATCGACTAAGTGAATACTTGTTACAAGAAGGATACAAAAATGATCCAATTTGTCCGTGTATATTTATTAAAAGATCTCAAAATGGATTTGCCAAAATTGTAGTTTATGTAGATGACATAAACATTATTGGAACTCCTGAAGAGCTTTCAAAAGCAATAGATTGCTTAAAGAAAGAATTTGAAATGAAGGATCTAGGAAGGACAAAGTTTTGTCTAGGATTGCAAGTTGATTACTTAGAAAATGGAATTCTTGTGCATCAAGAAGCTTATATAACAAAGGTGCTTAAAAGGTTTTATATGGACAAATCACATCCATTGTGCACTCCCATGGTTGTAAGATCTTTAGATGTTAATAAAGATCCATTTAGACCCCAAGAAAAGGATGAAGAAATACTTGGTCCTGAAGTACCATATCTTAGTGTTATAGGAGCACTAATGTACCTTGCTAATTATACACGACCTGATATAGCATTTGTTGTTAATTTGTTAGCAAGATATAGTTCTTCACCTACACGAAGACATTGGAATGGAGTTAAACAAATACTTCGTTAGCTTAGAGGTACAATGGATATAGGGTTATTATATTCAAATGTTTCCAAACCAGAACTAAATGGTTATGCAGACGCAGGTTATTTGTTGGATCCTCATAATGGTAAATCACAAACATGATATTTGTTCATAAGTGGTGGTACAGCCATTTCATGACGATCTGTAAAACAAACCATATCAGCCACTTCATCTAATCATGTTGAAATTTTAGCATTACATGAGGCAAGTCGTGAATGTGTTTGGCTAAGATCTGTGATTCAACATATACGGGAAACTTGTGGTTTATCTTCTGGAAAAATGACATCGACAGTTATATATGAAGATAATGCTGCATGTATTGCACAATTGAAAGATTGATACATAAGGGAGATAGAACAAAGCATATTCTGCCAAAATTCTTTTTTACTCATGATCTTCAAAGGAATGGTGATATAAATGTTCAACTAGTCCGCTCAAGTGACAACCTAGCAGATCTCTTTACAAAGTAACTTCCAAGAAAAGTTTTTGAACAGTTGATACACAAGATTGGATTCCGTCGTCTTAAAGATTGTATGCATGAGGGGGAGAAATAAATATTTATGAATGATGTACTCTTTTTCCTTCACTAGGTTTTTATCCCACAGGGTTTTTCCTAGTAAGGTTTTAACGAGGCACATTCTAAATATTGGACATCCAGGGGAAGTGTTATGAATAATAATTAGTAGCTTAATTAGTGGATGCCAATATTCATTATCAATCATTACCATTTATATGTCTATTATGTATTATTCCCTTTATTGTGTAATTGTTCAGTTACCACATGTACTTGTAAATAGGTTACTCCTCTCCCAAAGAGAATACACTAATAAGAATCTTTTCTCTATCTCACATTGTCTTATTTGTTCTCTCTATATTTCTTCCTTTTATAACATATTTACTGTTTTCTAAAATAATTTTTAATTTTTAGTAGAAAAAATATTAAACATTCTTTAAATATTAAGATGCTTCATTCATTAACATATGTTCATTATAGTATCTATTCTACAGTGATCATATTCGAATTTGTATGTATTTTTTTAAAAAGAAATTATATTCAAATGTTAGCACCAAGTTAGTTAGACACCCAATCGTGCAACTTACCCATTTAATTAACAGGTAGAAGCCATGATATCAAAAGCTTTGAAAGTTTAATAAAAGTGTGGACCATCTCCCTCTCCTATGCCCCACAACCCAAAATGTAAACATCATTAAGATAATAATAAAAAAAATATATGTGGTCAATTACATGCATCCTTTTCTTTCATTTTATTCACCTCCACCTCTCAACAATTATTTTCACAAAATAAATTATTTCTCTCTTGCATTCTATTTCAATGTGCATATATATATATATATATGCATGATCAAAGACACAATCCACTAAACCTTTTCATATCATATATATAGTTCTTGCATAAGCTGGTGATCAACATCATCAGTGATCACTGATCACAGAGATATGAGAAAGGAGTGTCATCCATTGTTAAGGGGAAGAAAAGGGGATACCAAATACAAACATGGATTTTCTGTTTCTGAGATGGAGTCACTAGCAAGCATATGTGAGGTTGTGCTTCCTCCTTTGCCAATGGATGCTCTCAAGATCAGAAAGGCAGACCAAGCTGATAATGATTCTTGGGATAGTGTGAAGTCCTTCTGGAACATTTCTGCTTCTCGTTATCCAATCCCTCATGAGGTATAATAATAATATAGGATAAAATGTATTTTAAGATTCTTAATTTTACGTTAAAAATTTAAAACTGATCTCAGTTCTTTTATTTTAAAAACCATGATTTTAGTTAATTTTCCTTTTTTTTTATATAATTATTGAATTTTTCTGTAGAATTTATGATATCAGAATGAAGATGAAATTCATCAATTATAAAAATATAAAGATCAAATTTGTTATTTTCAAAAATAAAAAAAAACTAAAATTAATTTTGACCTAAATCACAATTATCCCTCTAATCTAAGCAGTGGTATACTAGTATGGTATATTTATGAACTATGAGCATCAACATAGTGGTTTGATTTGAGATAGATAAGAATTTAAGTTCAATTTTATCATTGTCGGTCTAATGATTGGAGAAGAGATAGATACATAAAAATATAGGTTAAACTTTCTAGTTGTGGTTTTAACCTTTCTTATTGACAAAAGACATATAATTAACAGTTTTTTCTCACTTTTCTCTGGTATTTTTTCCTTCTCTTCTGATCCGCAAGAAATCCCTTTATGCAGAAAGCTGGGATGTAGAAGTGGGAGCACTTGGTTACCATGTGCATATCACAAGTCCTCGCAGTTAGTTGTTAATTTTGTTAATGTGTCAAGGAAAATAATTGCAAAGTCCAAAATAATGATCTTGACCACTTTTAGCAGATTTGGGGATCAGCAATGGAATAGAAAGATTGTTACATAACTGAGATTTTGCATGGCAGGCTGGCAGCTAATTATTACTGGCCCTGTTTGTCCTTTTCATGTACCAGAAAAAGAAGAACCGTTTTCTAATATTTTGGCTCATTTCATGGGAACTTTATGTGACATTCATAAATTTGTGCAAAAAAGGGGGAAGAAATTAGAATTAGTTTGTACCATAATTACTAGTACTATCACTTTTGTAGCCTACTATAACTTAAGGATGAGAATATTTGGCTCATCTTCTGCACTATTAGTGCTTACGATTATTATGTTAATTTTTTTTTAATTGAAATCCATTTCATCTTACTGACAGAAACTGAATCATTTCCCTACACACTTGCCTGCTGCTGCTGCACAGAGAAGAAATTTCATATATTACTATGTTATCTCAGAGACATTAGTATAAGGGTTGAACCATATCCATGGCTTCATTTCTTCAGTGTAATTTGGACTTTTTTATTTTTTATTTTTTTATTTGCAACCAACCACTCGCTGTCTTAATTAATTTATAATGAAGCATTAGAAGTTTAGAGCCAAGTGGCGATACTAGGGGCCAGGATAATTATTATTTAATATAGGTTAGGTCCCACACTTTGAAAATTTCATATAAAATCTATTTATTACATTTTAATGCATGTGCAAATGTGGTAAAAAAAAATAATATTAGATTTTCATATTGGTAGAATTTGTTTATGTGGTGGTATTTTCTTTTAAAACTAATGAAACTAAACTTGAACGATGTAATTGTAATGTTTGTTAAATTAGTTGAATAATCTTTTGTCTAAATTCTTCATATCTCACATATACCATGTTCTATTTTCAATGGCAACAGGTTGCTAAGATATTAACTAAGAGGGGCTTAATAGAAGCAGTATTACTGGTTAGAGTGGTTTTATGGCTGCTGGCAACAAGGTTGGGAACCTTCTTGTTCTGTGGTTTCCTCTGCCTTGGCGAAAAATGGCCCTTTATCAACAACTTCTCAAACATATCTTTGGAGAAAAGAGAAAAGGTCATGCAGAAGTGGCTGAATCATAGGTTCCTCTCACCTATTAGGCTGGCATTTGTTTATATCAAAGTCTTGTGCCTCTATGTTTTTTTCTCTTGGGTAAGTTCAACCTTGGTCCAGAGTTCTCTTATTAATTATTATTATTACTTGACATCTGCACATAATGAATTCATATAAGAAAGATTAAAAGGTTAACATGCTAAAATTTGACAAAAATATATTTTTGGCCACTTTCAGCTTTTGATTTATTTAAATTTAATAAATTTGACTTTGATCTCTTAAAGTGTTTTTTGTTAGATTCTATCATATTTTTATTGTAACCATATTAATTTTGTTTGATTTGTCTTAGGGTCATTACAGTTTTGTCATGTAGCACCAAATTTACCAACAAAGTATGCTAAACTGACAGAAGGACCCATTTAGTCTAATAAAGACACTTTAGAGACCGAAAAACAAAATTTTTAAATTTGAGTCCAAAGTAAAAACCTTTAAAATATACGAGACCAATATAACAGAAAAATAAAATGAGGTATCAAAAGTACATTATAACCTCAAAGATTTTAAAAAAATAGATAGTTTACAGAAAATTTCTTGAAGTTTTTGCAGGTTGATGAAAACGGTGATAACCCAGCATGGAAAGCCATTGGATATGAGGTATCAGATGATGAGAAATTGTCCAATGCCTCCAACACTAGGCCCCTTGAAAAGGGGATTATAGAAACGATGAATGAATCTGACTCAACTCTTGAACAATCTCTTGCTAAGAAAGGCCTCAATGTTACACTGGACTCCAAAAGCAACATCCTCAAAGTCAAATGTGATGCACTAGTTGTTGGTTCTGGATGTGGTGGAGGTGTTGCAGCTGCTGTTCTTGCTAGTGCTGGCCACAAGGTGGTTGTTCTTGAGAAAGGAAACTATTTTGCTCCTCAGGATTATTCATCCCTAGAAGGGCCTTCCTTGGATCAACAATATGAAACCGGAGGGATCCTTGCTTCTGTGGACTCCAGAATACTAATTTTGGCAGGTTCAACAGTTGGTGGAGGCTCTGCTATTAATTGGTCAGCCTGCATTAGAACCCCACACAAGGTCCTAAAAGAGTGGTCTGAGAACCAAAAGCTTCCCTTCTTTTCCAGCCAAGAATACCTTTCTGCAATGGACACAGTGTGTGAAAGGATTGGTGTCACAGAAAACTGCACACAAGAGGGGTTCCAAAACCAAGTGCTCAGAAAAGGGTGTCAAAATCTTGGCCTAAAAGTTGACTGTGTGCCAAGAAACTCTTCAGGGAACCACTACTGTGGCTCATGTGGTTATGGTTGTCCAAAAGGAGAGAAACAAGGGACTCAAGCCACATGGCTTGTGGATGCAGTTGACCAAGGTGCAGTAATAATAACAGGATGCAAAGCTGAGAGGCTCTTGTTGGAAAGTAACAAGAATGGGAATGGAAGCAAAAAGAAGAAATGCTTGGGAGTGTTGGCAAAAGCCTTAAACAGCAAAGTCACAATGAAGCTACAAATTGAGGCCAAACTGACAATTTCTTCTGGTGGGGCACTTTTGACACCCCCTTTGCTTATCTCTAGTGGACTAAAGAATAAGAACATTGGTAGGAACCTTCATCTCCACCCTGTCCTAATGACATGGGGATACTTCCCAGAATCAAACTCAGAACTCAAGGGCAAAGTCTATGAGGGGGGTATAATCACATCAGTCCACAAAGTCCCATCAAATGACTCCAAATCAGACTCAAGAGCCATAATTGAAACCCCTTTGCTAGGACCAGCATCCTTTGCCTCACTGTGCCCTTGGGAGTCAGGGCTAGACTTTAAACAAAGAATGCTGAATTACCCTAGAACAGCACATTTCATCACAATAATAAGAGACAAGGCCAGTGGACAGGTAACTTCAGAGGGAAGAATCAGCTACAAGATAAATGAAACTGACAGAGAGAATCTGAGGGCTGGCTTGCAACAAGCACTGAGGATTCTGATAGCTGCAGGAGCAGCTGAAGTAGGTACTCACAGAAGTGATGGTCAGAGACTTAGGTGTAATGGAATTGGTGAAAACGAAGTGCAAGAGTTTTTGGACAGTGTGTGTCCAGTGGACGGGGCACTTTCACCAGGTGAACATTGGAACCTATATTGTTCAGCACACCAAATGGGGAGCTGCAGAATGGGGGTGAGTGAAAAAGAAGGTGCAGTTGATGAAAATGGAGAGACATGGGAGGCTCAAGGCTTGTTTGTTTGTGATGCTAGTGTGCTTCCAACTGCAGTTGGTGTCAACCCCATGATCACAGTCCAATCAACTGCATACTGCATATCTAATAGAATAGTTGACTATCTGAGAAAGGGTCAAATCTCAGAAGTTCGTTGATTTTTCACCTTCATTGGAAGCACATGCAGTTCGAGTTTGGTTATCAAATTACACCTATTTTACTATGATGTTGTGTATCAAATGGAACTTTCATTTTCTTGAATCTTTGTGATTTATTTGGGATGCTGGTGTGTTTGTACATCACTTTTCTTTACATGCCTGTAACTCTCTGTAAGGTTTGACGTGGCTGTGCATGGATCCTTCAAAGAAACCAATGCATCTGCATGGTTTTAATGCGAATATGACATGTGTAATTGTATTTTCCCGTTTATATTTTATGATAAAGAGAAATGTAATTTATACCATAATTAAAGAGAGGAAAATATATTATATTTGTATTTTTTCTTTCGTGAGGAGCTTCTTCAATCCATTAGATTAAAAAGGAAAAAAGTAATGTTTAAAAGAAAATATCCGAGGAATACAGATTAATATTTGATTGTTAACTTTAAAATATTGTGTAAATTATATTTATGAATTAAAAAAATTTAATATAATTTACAATAATACAACTATAATTGGCACAATAGATTTTCGCACATGATAAACAAAAATTAAACAGATTTTTTCTTAAATAAAGTGTCTCCATAATATATGAATACAGAGTATTTAGCCGGTATACCAACTCATCAAGTCAAATAAGAGATTTATATGATAGAGAGAAATAAATACACATAATGTTATGCTAAAAAAACTTATTACATAAATATTATTATGCAAATAACACGATTTTATGACAATGATTAAATGAATAATTTATTTATATAGATAAGGATTAGAATACTTTAATTCGTTCTCTAGTTTTGTTCTTAAATTGCGAATTTGCTATCCTATATTAATTATCTAGTTCTCTAGGTATCTTACTTATCAATTTAAACCAGATCTAAGATAGCTATATTAATTATCGAGTTCTCTAGGCATCTATTCTTGTCAATTTAATATACCAAATATAAGATGGCAAGCTTGAGAATAAATAATAATATAATAAATGCTCAAATAAATGCTAGGAAACCGTTAGCCATAAGGCACGTCTTATGCCTTGCGTTTTGGTACCCAAACTAAAAGAAATACGGTGCTCATGATTGTCATCCAACATTATTAATTAAATATAGGTCACACAACAACCACAAAAAAAAAGTTAATTAGTAGATCATCCACACAATATTTCATTTTGAAATATTTTTTTGAAATTATTACAAATAATTATATGCTTAAAATTAAAAGTCACGTTTTCAATTAAAAAAGTCATGTCACCACTTGTGTATTTAAATCTTAATCATTTATAATAAGATTTAATGTACAATATTTTTTTTCTCATTCTCATATTAGAGTATGATTTAATGGTCAAGTTTTAAGACAATTTTTTTTATTTGAGTAACGCCAATACGTAAAAATAATTTAAAATATGTTTACTTATAATTCAAATTATATAAATAACTATTTTAAATATATATATATATATATGTATATATGTATTTGGTGTAATGTAAGATTTTTTGATATTAATAAGTTAATGAAACACAAACCAACTAATTAAATTATTCAATGAATATAGGTCTTGGGGCGAAGTACTGTGTGGTTCTAAGTTCTTCAGGTTTTCTCACTTTTTTTATGAAAGCCTTTAGGGGTCCCCCGATCATACAATATAATTAGACGTTGTTATTGTTGGGAAAGCCTTTAGGCGAAGTACTGTGTGGTTCTAAGTTCTAAATTATTTGTTCCCTCAATCATTTTATTTCATCAATTTGATCTTTCTGTTAGCAAAATGTTAAACCTGATGCAACATAATGTAGTAGTTTTAGTCCAAATGTCCAATAGAGATTAATGGTGTTATTTCTTAGGATATGTAGCATGATACAAAAAATCAACATATTGTTACCCTTAATTGAATAGAAATAACTATATTACATCATTTGTAAATGTTGGAAATTAAATTCAACCTTTTAATAAAAGAGTAATTTAATTTTTTTTAAAATGGATTTAATTTAATGTCAGAAACCGTATACAGTGGTGACTGGTGAGTTATAATGCTATAAAATATTACTTATGAGTTAGTTTTAAATTTTATATATCTTTAAATAGTTCTTATCACCAATATATATAACGTGCATTTATACATATCACCATGCACATAATGATCATTGTTATGACATATATGTGAATTGGGCATTCTTCTTATACCGTACATATTAAGTAGATTGATAAATAATTTGTGGGACTTATGTAGTATTTGATTGGAGTATGTGCATTTTATTGGACTTTATATGTGTTGATTGTTTTCTAGGTATACCAATGTTTAAGGGTTTAAGGTAATTGCCGCCCACAGTCCTTTTTTTTTTAACATAAAACTTTATATTAAGATAAAACATAATTCATGTAAGACTAAAGTCCAATTATCATCATTTTTATAATTTTTAATAAAATTATAAATCACCTATAATATTTTCATCACAAAATTTCATGAAAAAATAATATATATATATATATATATATATATATATTCAATTCAATTCGATCTCAAATCCAACCTAACTAATAATAACGAAACAAATGTATCACTCAACACTGTCGTTCATAGCCTGTGTAGTTTGATGATGAGTAATGCTTTTTCACTTAACTATAAATTTTTCGGTTTCTTGGCTTAAGGAGACCAATATTTCGTTATCACAGCATGTGGATGATATATACTCTATTGGTTGATTGGCAATTAATAATGAAAAATTTATGAGCTCTGAAGACTATTCCTCGTAGATTTAAACCATGTTTGGGTCAAAAATAAATTTCAGTAAAAATACTTTATTTGGTATATTAATGTAGAGTACTTTTTTCTTGGTGGTATTTATGGCATTCTAGTACTATACTGGTCACCTAATTTTAAGTGTCTTGGATTGTTAATCCAAGGAAGGTGGTCATTATAGAACACCAATTATAGAGTCAATGAAGTGTCGGTTGGCAATATAGAAAGGAAAGAAATTGTCACTTAATGGTTGCATTGGTTTTGATAAATTTTTTATCATCCATCCGATATATCTTTATATTAATTTTTTTTAAAATATCAAAAGAAAGTCTTGAATATCTTAAAAAGTTTGTTAATAAAATAGTGGTTTGGTGGATATGTCATTTTTAAAAATTTGAAAAAGTTATAGGTACTTACAAATTAATTTAAGTTTTCATGGTAATAATAACTTAGTTAAAATATATAATACATTTTGTAATTAGTTTAAGAAGGTTGTTCTATATCGGTTAAACTTATAATTTATGGGAAAAAAATGTCATTTTATATTAATTTTTTAGAATGTAGATTATGAGTCTAATTCAACCTACAAAATTGAATTTTAAGATAAGAATCATCTTATATGTATTAATATTATTTTTAGTCAATATGAAATTTAAATTTTTTTCAATACACTTCTAACCTCAACATTATTAAGTTTAGTGTGTATATAAATGTGGATATTTTTTAATTATATAAGATAGGTAGAACTTGAGTTTTTTTTTTTTAATAAATTCCTTTGCAACCAATGTAGAAACACTATAAAAAAAATTAATTATGTATTATTGTGTATCGGTTATTTAATAACCCATGTAAAATCTAATTTTTATATTAGATATAAATTTATCTTTCAATAAATTTATAATTAAGTTTCACTTTAAATATAATCAACATGCTTAATATTTAAATAAACACACAATTTTAATATATTATAACATATTTGATATAATACAATAATAAATACTACTATTTATTATATTTAAATAAGTCAAAATATTAGACATGGTAGAGTTCTTAAAGTAAGGTTTTTTGAACTAAATAATTTTCTATAAAATTCTTAGCATGATGAATTTTTTAAAAAGACATGTTTTAAATTGGGCTAGTGTAAGTTAACCTAGCTATATGTGTCTTTTTACCTGTTTTATCTTTTTTCATTCTAATAATATATTATTTATTTACTTATGTAACATGTGGAATTTTATGCATTTAATGAATTTCATAAAAAGGCATATTTTGAACTAGGCTAATGTAAGTTAAGCTATATATTATTTACTTTTTATTAGTTATTTCTTTTATAGAATTAGGTCTTTTAGTGTTGTCTTTGTTTTAGTAGCCTAACATTGGTGTTCTAATTCTACAAAGGGAATAACTAGTAAAAAAGGAAACAATACTAAATTCATTCATTTTCTTCATATCATCAACCACATCATAAGGTTACCTTATATAACCAATATCTACTAACCTAATTGAATAATAACCCTATAAATATCATCATTTTAGGGAATGAAAATAAAAACTATATAATATTAAATAATATTTGTAAGACTAACCTATAAAAACTCTTAACCATCTTATTATTGCCATTAGGTTGAATGAGAACCTTGTGTTCAAGGTTCTAAAAACAAGTATGTGGCATAATGGTAATTTTAGATGGTTGGAATTCGTTTGTAAGAGTGGTAGTCTCAATGGATAGTGTGCTTTGGAAGATGATAAAATAACTGGTGTTAAATTTTGAAAAAGTGTGATAATGCATGGTGTTTGTGACAATAAAGTAATGGGTGGGTATTTTGCTTTTGGGGAAAAAAAGTAATTGGAATTGAAATTTGTAAAATGGTGGTTGGATGTGAGGGAAAAATCTAGGTGTCAGGTGAATTTCATTAGGCATGGCTGATGCAGATTGTGTGATAGTGGGAAAGAGGTAATTTAACAGATGATGATATTGTCGAAAAGGGAGTGAAAGCTAACTAGTGGGTGTGCATCCCAACCTATACTATGCCAAATGTGTTGGATCTCCCTCGAGGTGATGGACATCTTGTTGGAGTGTAGCACTACTGTGGTCTTATTCATGAATTTTTCAATTTTTTGTTGAGATCGTCTCTTCCCTATCCATAGAAACTTTATCCGCTACAAGTGTTTTGTTCATGTTGTTAACTTTGCCTTATCCTTGAGGAATCCATAGATGTCTCTATGGTTGGGGATTAGTAGTTGGGATAATGAGTGAGGCTTGTATGGTGCAATGTGGGTTTTGGAAAAGTGATATGTTAGTGGATTTTTGGATTATGGGCATGACATTTGAAGGGGCTATAAATGGTGAGTTAATGTTTTGGGTTGGAAACTTAATGACATAATAGGAAAGGGGTAGGGTGGTGTGTGAAGATGTGGGAAAATGAGAAGCGAAAGAAGTTGGTTGTGTGGATAAAAACTCAAGATACTTTTGGAGGTGTGTAATATATTGGTGTTGTTGTCGAGTTACCTATGCCACATAGGGATTTTGTTGGTGTTGGTGTTGTGTTGGTTGTATCAATTGACTATGTTGTTGGGCAAGGTGACCCACTTGCTATTGTGAGGGTAAGACTTGCAACAACAATTGCCCATGTTATTTGTAACATCTCAGTTTTCAACATGATTATTACTATTGTCATTATTTCTATGTGGTATTTGGTCATAATTTGGTGGTTATATTTTACTTCAATTATAGATAATTCACACTCCATTTATGCTTAGAAAGATATGTGTGTTGTTAGATCTAATTAGATAGTTGTGAAATTTTTTTTAAGAATCATTTCTCGCTGGGCTGACTGACTAGTCTCGGTGTCCGAGGCATAACTTGGGCTGTGATGGTCCAAATGATGCAAAATTGGTGTCAATGGAAATCTAAGAGAAAAACGCATAACTTTTGCAGAAATAGCCATTTGCAAAATCGGTCGTTTAGGAGGTCAAAATTGGACTTTTATTAATACAATTGTTTCTCGCTGGGCTGATTGGCAAGCCTCGGTGTTTGGGGTATAACTTGGTCGGTGGTTGTTCAAATGATACAAACTTGGTGGCTATGGAAAGATAAGAGAAAATCCTACAACTTTCATGAAGGAAATATTTTCCGATTCGGCTGTATATAAGGTCCAAATCAGTAGCCAAAGTCGGTGCGGAAAAGAACATGGCACCAACTCCATTAATTCACACCAACTCCATTAATTCATCCCACCAACTTCTATAATTCATTCCACTAATTCATTCCACTTAGTTTTGTCTATCTTTTTCTCCATTATTTTACATTTTTTTAATGTGTTTTGGAGGCTATAAATAGGCCTTCACTTCTCCATTGCAAACCATCCCAAGAAATACTTCTCATCCCTCAATTCTCATTCTCTCTTCTCTTATACTCTCTTGTTTCCCTCTTCTTCTCTTTGAAGACCAAGGGAAATCTAGAGGAGGAGGTTCTGTCCTAGTTTTAGCTCCGGCCCCTATTTTAGACGGAAGGAGTCTTGGGGAGGCAGCTGTGCTATAGTCTCAGTTTCTGCCCGAGTTTCAATTCAGGTTTATCCAAGTAAGGGTGGCATTTATAAAATTAATCTAGTATGCTAAGTAAGGGTAGTACTTATAAGACTTAATCTAATATATATGAGCATGATAGGAGTAGTATAACTTTTAATATGCGATTTTGTTTGTATGAAGGTTGTTATTTATTTAAGTTGATGGTTGTTTTGGATATTTAATTTGGCATGGTTATGGTTATGATTATGTTTATATATATAATTAAGTATGTTATGTGTATGTGGTTTGGAAAAGTAAATAGGACTGAGAGGAGTAAGGTTATGGATGGGAGATCTCTTGGTGAGATCAGGGATATAATCTTTGGAGAAAATATGAAATTTCGGAATCCCATTGTGAGGATTTCCAATTTGGAACTTTTCCAAGGATTATATAGTAAACCACTTCAGATGTTAGGTGGATTCTGAAGTACTCCTCTAAGTATCTATTTGCTACCGGTATGGGTCTGGGTCGAGTCATACCGATGGATGAGGTGACCCCACCAGGGTTACGTGACGACGTAATCCAACTGTATACTTTCCATGAGAGGTTAGGCGTGAGACATGGGTTGCTGACATGTTTCACCGTATCAACACTTGGTTTGGATAGGTGTTGAGGCCAACATTTGGTTTGGATGTGTTGGTTACATCATGGATTATACGGTGGTGTGACTTTGCTTTGGATGTGGATTATGTATATATATATGGTATGAATTGTATACTTTGGTTATGGATTTCTTTAATTAATATGTATGCATTGGCATGGATGTGTATACATTATATTGGTTGGTTTGAATAAATAATTGTTAAATGATATTTATACTATGGTTGGTTTTATACGTGCTAACCCTTATGTTTCCATGTGGTGGAACTGTGATGATCTCACTATGTGGGGGAGCAGATCAGGTGTGAAGCCATAGGATAGCAAGGAGTCTTCTGGGTAGCTGCTTTGAGAAGTGGCTAGGCTTAGAGCTTGACCAGCACCTAGGGTGTTTCTGTTAATGGTTAATGTTAATATATTTTGGATGACTGTATGATTTTACTGAGAATGACTAATATACTTATGTTTGCTATTATGAAAACAATTTTTACACTCTAGCGTAGCTGGCTTTTGCTCTATTTTTATTTATTATAAATGCTCTTTTATTTTGGTTGGTTATTGATGTGATGACCTAAGGAGGGTCGTTACAATTTTGGTATCAGAGCTGGTCAAGTCTCTTTAGGATTTGTGGGGAATGGTCTTGTTATGTTTCCGTTGTATGGAAACGAATTTTGAAAGGAACTTCATGAGTAACTCATGAGTTTCTTAATCTTGATTAGGAATTTCTTATGAGTTTCGTGTAAACTCATAAAGTTCTTTGACCTTTTTAGGATGACTGGTAGGGGAAATCATTCTAATTCTTCTTCAAGCATGGATGGGCGGCAAATTGCTCGAGCTATGGAGCTAATTGCTGCTACTATTGGATAATAGAATACTTTATGGTGAGCTTAGGTACCAATAGTATGAATAAAGCCTTGATAATCAACTAGAAATTATTGACACCTTAGATTTAGGTGAGACATTGATTTGGCAAGAGTTTACAATTAATGGAATTTAGGAATCTATAGTAGTAGTGATTGAATCCAAAGAGGTTGTATCTGAGAATTGAAGTTTTGATGGGAGATTGGAACGTTCCTTGAGTGTTAGTGCTTGCATGATAACTTTTATGGTTGAGGTAGTATGTGAATTTTATTTTGTGAGCTGTTTTGGTTTAGGATTGTAATGAAAAGCTTGAATATGAGTTTAAGGTGGAAAGGAGTGAGTTTGGAATGATTAAGGTATGTTAGTACACTAATGCTGTATGATATGGGGATTATTTTTGTTGAAATTTTGTTGTGCCAGTATGAGTATCATATTGATAGAATCTGATTTTGTGGTCTTTATGAGAATTATGGCTTTAGATACTATCTTTCTAATGGAACTGGAATCAGGTAAAAAGCAGGTCTAGAACTCTAGTTATGACTGCTTTGGTGATCAGAAGTCTAGTTGTTAGAGCTGAATATACTTGAAGTGATTGTTGAAATTTTAGTTAGGAAGGTGATCTTTTTGAAATCTTAAGAGTTGTAGCTTATTCATTTAGCTTTCGTTTAAGACAGGTTTGAAATCATTTGGATGAGTATAACTCTATAGATATATACTGTCATGATAGGCATAACAAGGATAAAATAGATTTGGTGATGTTTTGAGGTTTGGTCATTGAAAGGTTGATTAAAATGATATGCTTGGTTCATGGTGATCAATTCATATATGCTTAGGGATAGTATATGTGAAGGAAGTATTCTAATATGAATTGATATGCAAGTATGTGACCTTATGGATCAATTAGTGGATATTTGTGTGTTAATGAAAGGTTTTGATCTTAGGATGTGATACCATCATATTAGAGTTAAGTGTGAAGATATATCCAAGATAAACTTAGGCTAGATTATCTAAGTATGACTCTGATTGTATTAGGTGCGTGTTTTAGGCCATGTAATTTCTTGTGAAGGTTTAACATAGAGCTACCTAAGGTAGAAGTTGTAGTGAGAGATACCTAATTCAATTAGTAAAATTAAGAGTTTTCTTAGGATAATTTATAGGAGATTTATTAAGTAAATTTCTAAGATAGCAGTTCGAGGTTTAGGCTACTCTCATCTCACTCGCCTCTACTACAGGAATCGCTTTGCTTTCTTTTCCTATAGCTACTAAGATAGATTCGGGAAGAGTGTTGATGCATGAAGGAAAGATAGTAGCTTGTGATTCTAGGCAATTGAAAATTCATGAGAGGAATTACCTTACCCATGACCTTGAGTTAGCAATTTTAATTAAGATTTGGAGACACTACATATATGATTCTAAGCTAGAGGTTTTTAGCGATCATAAGAATTTTAAATATCTATTGACAAGAAGAGATAATTGGAATTTTTAAGGACTAGGATTTTGATCTTAATTGTCATTTGGGCAAAGCTAGTATGGTGGTTGATACTTTGAGTAGAAGACCTCTAGATATATCTTCCCTTATGGTTAGAGAGATAGATCTTTTGGTTTGGTCTAAAGATTTTAGTTTGGCTTATGAGGTTACCCTTAGTAGTATGAGACTAGGTATGACTAAAGTAACAAGTGAATTATTGAAGGAAATTGGAGAAGCATAATTAGTTGATTCATTTTGAAAACAAGACAAGAGGATATAGGACAAGGTAGTGGATAAGAGCTGCCTTCGGTATAGATGAGGTGGTAAGACTTGGAGATTGATTCTGTGTAAAACTTACGCTTAGGCACATGATTTTTGGAGAGGGTCGTAGAAATGAAAATATTATTCTGGCAGATACCTTGAGTAGGATGATCTTTCGCCTACCACATTTGATGATTTAAGGGTTGGATTTGACTAAAGAACTTAGAGACTTAAGCGTGATGTGTGAGCTCACCCTTAGGAGCATTGAATTTAGTATGTTGAAAGTAACTAATGAATTAATGGACGAGATTAGAGAAGCCTAGGAGTTAAATTCTTTCTTAGTGAACCAAGTGGAGAGGATTAGTAGGGGTGGGTATAAATAGCCCTTTACGAGTGGAAATTGATGATGTTTTGGGGTTCAATAATAGGATCTATGGCCTAGTAATCTTGAATTTAGGAAGATGATCTTAAAGGGAGGACACAAGTGTTCTCTTAGTATCCATTGAGGAGCTACTAAGGTGTATCAAAGTCGTGCAGTGGAAGCATGGTGGCCTTAAGTGTAGAGAGGAATAGAGGATGGTGTGTACTCATATTTAGTATAGTATAAGTCTGAGACAGAACATTAGGTGCCTTTTAGGACTTTTGTAGCCTTTAGATGTTCCTATTTGGAAATGAGATAATGTGTATAAACTTTGTTGTGGGTTTTCCTAGGAGGTTTAGGAAGAATTTTGAACAAGGTACAGATGGAATTTTGAGGTACAAGAGTAGAATTTGTATTCCACAGGATGAGGAGTTGAAGAAATTGATATTTGAGGAAGCTCATAAAAGCAAATTGAGTATACATCCAGGTATGACAAAAATGTATCAAGATTTGAAGAAAATGTTTTGGTGGAATGGAATGAAAAGGGAGATAGCTGAGTATGTTGCATCTTGCATTGTGTGTCAAAAAGCTAAGGTAGAACATCAAAAACCAGGAGGTTTATTATAGATGATGGAAGTGCCAGAATGGAAATGGGATAGTATAACTATGGATTTTGTTGTTGGATTACCAAGGTCTGCTAAGAATTGTAATTCTATTTGGATGATCGTGGATAGATTAACTAAGTGTGCTCATTTTCTTCCGGTGAATATAAAGTGGTCCTTAGAAAGGTTAACTCAATTGTATATTAAGGAGATTGTTAGATTACATGGTGTGCCCTCTAGTATCATCTCTGATAGGGATCCTCGTTTTACATCCCGATTTTGGCAGAGTTTGCATCAGGCGTTAGGAACTAAGTTAAGACTCAGTTCTGCTTATCACCCACAGACTGATGGGCAGTCTGAGAGGACTATCCAATCTTTGGAGGACTTGTTGAGGGCTTGTATTTTGGATCATCTAGGGAGTTGGGAAGAAATGTTGCCTTTGGTCGAGTTCACTTATAAAAACAATTTTCACGCATGTATAGGAATGGCACCATTTGAGACTCTATATGTGAGGAAATGTAGAACACCTTTGTGTTGGTTTAAAGAGGGAGAACATGTATTTTTGAGGGTGACTCCTACCACAGGTGTGGGAAGAGCTATTAAAACTAAGAAGTTGAATCCTAAGTTTATTGGGACCGTATCAAATTCTCAAGAGGATTGGAGCAGTGGCATATCAGATTACATTACCTCCATTCCTATATAATTTGCATGATGTGTTTCATGTTTCACAACTGAGAAAGTATATTCACGATCCGAGTCATGTCTTGGAATCAGAGGCAGTGCAAGTGAAGGAGAATTTAACTTTTGAGAAACAACCAGTTTCAGTGGCAGACAAGAGAGTTAAGAAGTTGCGAGGTAAATCTATCAATTTGGTGAAGGTTATTTGGGATGCAGACACTAATGAAGCCACTTGGGAGTTGGAAGATAATATGAAGGATCAATACCCATATCTCTTTTGAGTAAGTGAATTTTCGAGGACGAAAATTTTTGTTGTTGGGGAGAATTGTAACATCTCAGTTTTCAACATGATTATTACTATTGTCATTATTTCTATGTGGTATTTGGTCATAATTTGGTGGTTATATTTTACTTCAATTATAGATAATTCACACTCCATTTATGCTTAGAAAGATATGTGTGTTGTTAGATCTAATTAGATAGTTGTGAAATTTTTTTTAAGAATCATTTCTCGCTGGGCTGACTGACTAGTCTCGGTGTCCGAGGCATAACTTGGGCTGTGATGGTCCAAATGATGCAAAATTGGTGTCAATGGAAATCTAAGAGAAAAACGCATAACTTTTGCAGAAATAGCCATTTGCAAAATCGGTCGTTTAGGAGGTCAAACTTGGACTTTTATTAATACAATTGTTTCTCGCTGGGCTGATTGGCAAGCCTCGGTGTTTGGGGTATAACTTGGTCGGTGGTTGTTCAAATGATACAAACTTGGTGGCTATGGAAAGATAAGAGAAAATCCTACAACTTTCATGAAGGAAATATTTTCAGATTCGGCTGTCTATAAGGTCCAAATCAGTAGCCAAAGTCGGTGCGGAAAAGAACATGGCACCAACTCCATTAATTCACACCAACTCCATTAATTCATCCCACCAACTTCTATAATTCATTCCACTAATTCATTCCACTTAGTTTTGTCTATCTTTTTCTCCATTATTTTACATTTTTTTAATGTGTTTTGGAGGCTATAAATAGGCCTTCACTTCTCCATTGCAAACCATCCCAAGAAATACTTCTCATCCCTCAATTCTCATTCTCTCTTCTCTTATACTCTCTTCTTTCCCTCTTCTTCTCTTTGAAGACCAAGGGAAATCTAGAGGAGGAGGTTCTGTCCTAGTTTTAGCTCCGGCCCCTATTTTAGACGGAAGGAGCCTTGGGGAGGCAGCTGTGCTATAGTCTCAGTTTCTGCCCGAGTTTCAATTCAGGTTTATCCAAGTAAGGGTGGCATTTATAAAATTAATCTAGTATGCTAAGTAAGGGTAGTACTTATAAGACTTAATCTAATATATATGAGCATGATAGGAGTAGTATAACTTTTAATATGCGATTTTGTTTGTATGAAGGTTGTTATTTATTTAAGTTGATGGTTGTTTTGGATATTTAATTTGGCATGGTTATGGTTATGATTATGTTTATATATATAATTAAGTATGTTATGTGTATGTGGTTTGGAAAAGTAAATAGGACTGAGAGGAGTAAGGTTATGGATGGGAGATCTCTTGGTGAGATCAGGGATATAATCTTTGGAGAAAATATGAAATTTCGGAATCCCATTGTGAGGATTTCCAATTTGGAACTTTTCCAAGGATTATATAGTAAACCACTTCAGATGTTAGGTGGATTCTGAAGTACTCCTCTAAGTATCTATTTGCTACCGGTATGGGTCTGGGTCGAGTCATACCGATGGATGAGGTGACCCCACCAGGGTTACGTGACGACGTAATCCAACTGTATACTTTCCATGAGAGGTTAGGCGTGAGACATGGGTTGCTGACATGTTTCACCGTATCAACACTTGGTTTGGATAGGTGTTGAGGCCAACATTTGGTTTGGATGTGTTGGTTACATCATGGATTATACGGTGGTGTGACTTTGCTTTGGATGTGGATTATGTATATATATATGGTATGAATTGTATACTTTGGTTATGGATTTCTTTAATTAATATGTATGCATTGGCATGGATGTGTATACATTATATTGGTTGGTTTGAATAAATAATTGTTAAATGATATTTATACTATGGTTGGTTTTATACGTGCTAACCCTTATGTTTCCATGTGGTGGAACTGTGATGATCTCACTATGTGGGGGAGCAGATCAGGTGTGAAGCCATAGGATAGCAAGGAGTCTTCTGGGTAGCTGCTTTGAGAAGTGGCTAGGCTTAGAGCTTGACCAGCACCTAGGGTGTTTCTGTTAATGGTTAATGTTAATATATTTTGGATGACTGTATGATTTTACTGAGAATGACTAATATACTTATGTTTGCTATTATGAAAACAATTTTTACACTCTAGCGTAGCTGGCTTTTGCTCTATTTTTATTTATTATAAATGCTCTTTTATTTTGGTTGGTTATTGATGTGATGACCTAAGGAGGGTCGTTACATTATTGTGCTATTACATTTGTCTACTTTGTATAAGGCCCTAATATAGGCTCATCCTATGAGGGCAACTCACCCCATTTCCCCACCTTGCCATCAAGTTAGCCAAAAAGGGACACAAAATCTCCTTCATACCCAAAAGAACACAAGCCAAGTTATAAAACCTCAACCTTCACCTAACTCTCATCACCTTTGTCCCATCAATGTTCCTCACATTGATGGTCTTCCATATGATGTGGAGATCACTTTGCATGTTCCCTCCTATTTGTTCCAACCCAGTGCCATAACCGTGGATCACTTCACTTCAAATTGAACTTTTCCTCCTTAGACTCAAACCCCACCTTGTTTTGTTTGGCTTTGCCATATATCAGATACTAAACGTGGCTCATAGAATAGGGATCAATTCTCTTCAATATTGGATTATTAGGCCCACAATAATATTATACATGGCATCCCCAACTACCGAAAGTTATTAGATGGTCTAGGACCACATTATCCTTAACTAGTATCTACATGACATGTAATCAATTATTATTAATATTTTCTCATAAGTTGAAAATATTAAATGAATGTCATGTAATGATTGGTTGGGACCATGGGCACTTGGTAGTCCAAGACTACCAAATAATTTCTTAGAGAAGATGTAATGGAAAAACCACCTTTAGGGTTCTTTTCTTGTTCCATTAAATTGCATGCATGTGAAGTTTAGTTCCTTGTTGGAACAAGGACATTGGAGTTTGACAATGTTGTTCTTTTCTATGATTGCATCTCAGGTTGGTGTAGGCTTGTCATATGTTATTGTATTTGAGGGTTGTAGAGAAATTGAAGGGCTTTATATGGATTATCTAGAGACACAGTTTGGCAATAAACATGTTTTGATTTCAAGGCCTCTTGTGCCTAAGCCATGCAAGTCTACTTTGGAGGCAAAATGGGGTGAGTGGCTTGGTAGATTCAAGGTTGGTTTAATGATTTATAGTGCATTTAAAAGTGAAAACTTATTAGAACTAAACCAATTGCATGATTTATTATTGGGTATTGACCTAACAAGAATGCCATTTCTTACAACACTTAACTCCCCCTATTAAGCTTGAGTCCACTGAGGATATTCTTCCAAAAGGGTTCAAAGTTCAAACAAAGGGTTCAAGAAATAAGGGTTGTATGTGGGCATTGGATGCAAAAACAATTGGTCTTGGAGCACCTTTATGTTGGGTGTTTTAATACACATTGTGGTGCAACTCCTTCAATTGAGGCACTGGTGAACAAGTGTCAGTTGGTGCATTGTTGCCACACCTTAGTTCTAATTTCATCATCAATGCACAAACTATGGGTGAAAATTTGAAGGTACATGGGTGTTGAAGTGGTGAACAAGGAAGAAGATGGCTTGTTGTGTGCAAAGCTGTGAAAAATTTGATGGATGATAAGAATGAGCTTGGTAGAGGAGTTAGAGAAAATCACAACATAGTGAGGAATCTCTTGTTAAGCCACAATTTTGAGTCATCTTATGTTGATTCTTTCTATCACAGGCTTTGGAATTCAGTATTCTAAGGTCAACATTTCAGTTTGATTCACTTAAATAATTAAGTTCTATAGATACTTCAGTGGAGATGTTTAGTTATTGAATGATTCTAATGTAAAACAAATAGATACATGTCCCACCAATGAGGTACTGATTTTTTTTTCCTAGTTTTATAGTTTGTGTTAGGTGGTGTATTTATAGGCAATTATTTACAATTTTCAGATATACAATTTTAAATTGGATGTTTAAGATTTTGTGAACTTAATTACATTTATGTCTTTTTATTTGTATTCATTTCATTTCGTTTGTTAGCGTGTTTCTCGCTCTCTTGTGAACTTGCTCTCAATCTCTCATAGTCATGATTATAAACATTTTCACTTTGGTACAAAGATAAATGGAGGCCAAGGAGTCACCAATGGATGTGTCACACTTGACTCAAACAATGCTCGAAGCTCTCACCAACACCTTAGACATTCATCAATGGAGAGTAACAATAGAGTCACAAAAGATTCTTTCAACCAAAGAGTCCCCTATTGTCAACAACTTATCAACACGATTTCCCCTCATTTAGATCTACCAAACATTGTTTCAATTCACAAATATGAATCCAATACATTAGCATAACAAATCCATTTTCAAGTAATAACCATACTCATCATCTTACACAATTAAATTTACTTATAAATATCCATTCCTATCATGCAAGTCACCATCATATTAGAACATATAAGATCTTTGAAAATGCTAATGCTCACTACCTTTTGAAGAAATTTTAATCATATTAGGGTTCAAAAATGTCATATTATTGTCTTTTATAAAGAAGGCCATTTTCATAATTGTAAAAACTAATATTTGTATAAATCAATTTTAAAATGTATAAATATTTATTAAAAACATAAATTATATATTAAAATATTTTTATTATAATTGTTTACATAATCTTAATGATGAGACACTTACCAAAATGTTTCATAGTAGAAGCACTCTTAGTTATTATAATAACTAAAAAGTGTTCTTTATGATTGATGCATTAAATCATGAGTTGAGAAAGTACATGTGAAAAAGTCTTATGGTAATATTAAATAAATATCTATTATTTGTAATTCTGTACTATAATAAATTGTTGAACTAAAAATGTTGCCGACTTTAATTAGTGAAGGATTAAGAGCATTTACCATGGTGCATTTAAATGTTAAGGTTCTTAATTCACTTACAATGAGTCCTACCATGCGAAAACGTATTCAGAACTCTGATATACAACATTTTCTACTTTAATGATGCAATTAAGATTTTAAGAAATGATGACGATGATAACTTTGGTTCTAATGACAAAGTTTTAGAGTGTTAATGACCACATGAGACTGTATAATTTGTAACTACGACCTGTTCCGGCCAAGGGTTGGACTAGGGTTTTTTCCTAGATCGTGCCTCCGAGCCAGAGCATTCAAAAGTGTAATCTTCCGTCTTAGCTCTAGGGTTTTAGGTTTTATGCTTTTCTGTTCATGGGCCTCCTGGGCCTTGTGAGCGCGAGGATTTTCATAACGGTTTTCCTTGGGAATATTTGATTATCAAAGATAGGCTTTTCATCCTTGATTCTCGGACCAGTCCAAGGGGTGAGACCCACTCAGACTTTGGCCGATCATTACCATGGCCGAGTACAACCTGGCCGATCTCTCCATGGCTGAGTACACCCTGGCCGATCACCATGGCCGAGCACACCCTGGCCGATCTCTTAATGGCTGAGTACACCCTGGCCGATCACCATGGCCGATCTCTCCATGGCCGAGCACATCCTGGCTGATCTCACCATGCCGAGTACACCTGGCCGACCTCTCTATGGCCGAGCACACCCTGGCCAATCTCTCCATGGCCGAGCACATCCTGGCCGATCCACCATGGCCGAGCACATCCTGGCTGATCTCACCATGCCGAGTACACCTGACCAACCTCTTTATGGCCGAGCACACCCTGGCCGATCACCATGGCCGAGTACACCCTGGCCGAGCTCGTCCAGAAGGTGGGTGAGATCGCAGTCCGACCGAGAAGACCCATATTCAAGAATCATCGGATCAAAACCTGTAAAGGGTATCAGATCGGGATCTGACCGAGACGGTACACTTGCCTTCCAGTCCTGAGCCTATAAGGTAAAAGGGATAAAGCAACTGCCCCTTCGAACCACATCGAAAATAGGCCGAGAATCATATCGGGAAATAAGCTGATAATCATGTCATCATGTAGAATCGTGGTTTCCCGGAACCTGAAGTGAGATAGAATTGTCATCCTTAATCCTCAGAGCACCTAACGTGAGACCCACTCGGACTTTTGCCGACTGCACCATGGCCGATGTCAACATGGTCGAGCTCATCCGGGTGGGCTCACCTTGGCCGAGCTCATCCTGGCCGAGGTCACCATGGCCGAGTACACCCTGACCAAGCACACCCTGGCCGAGCTCATCGGGGAGTGGGTGAGATCGAGGTCCGACTGATCTTACACACGTGGAAAGTTAGATCGCCTGCTGACCGAGACTACCCATATTCAAGAGTCATATGATCAATACCTATAAAGGGTATCAGATCGGGATCCGACTGGGACGGTACACTTGCCTTCCAGCCCTAAGCATGTAAGGCGCAAGGGCTTAGCTGTCCCTGAGATCGGATCTAGCTCGGACTCTAACTGAACCTCCTCGAGACATGGATCGAGATCAAAATCCTATCGACCTTACAACACAAAAACCAAGTTTAAAACTTTTTTTTTTGGGTATATAACACTAGGTCTCCAAAATGCCGACCAGGTCTCCAGAATGCCAACCAGGTCTCCAGAATGCCGACCAGGTCTCCAAAACGCCAACCAAATCTCCAAAATGCCGAACAGGTCTCCAAAATGCCAACCAGGTCTCCAAAATGCCGACCAGGTCTATAGAATGTTGACCAGGTCTCCAAAACACCGACCAGGTCTCCAGAATACCGACCATGTCTATAGAACGCCGACCAGGTCTCCAAAACGCCGACTAGGTCTCCAGAATGTCGACCAGGTCTCCAAAACACCGGCCAGGTCTCCAGAATGCTGACCAGGTTTCTAGAATGCCGATCAGGTCTCCAAAACTCCGACCAGGTCTCTAGAATGCCGACCAGGTCTCCAAAACTCCGACCAGGTCTCTAGAATGCCGACCAGGTCTCCAAAACGCCAACCAGGTCTCTAGAATGTCGACCAGGTGTAAAACGGAAAGACACATCGTCCAGATTCCAATCTCTTATATAATGAGAGAAAATAGTTCGAGTTAATTTATACTCGCCCAGTCAAATTTTTACCCACAATCACGAGTTTGGTCTTCGAGTTATTTATACTCGCCCAGTCGGATTTCTGCCGACAATCACAAGTTTGTCTTCGAGTTATTTATACTCGCCCAGCCGGACTTTTGCTGACAATCACGAGTTTGGTCTTCGACTTATTTATACTCGCCCAGTCGGATTTTTACCGACAATCACGAGTTTGGTCTTCAAGTTATTTATACTCGCCCAGCCGGACTTTTGCCGACAATCACGAGTTTGGTCTTCGAGTTATTTATATTCGCCCAGCCAGACTTTTGCCGACAATCACGAGTTTGGTCTTCAAGTTATTTATACTCGCCCAGTCGGATTTTTACCGACAATCACGAGTTTGGTCTTCTAGTTATTTATACTCGCCCAGTCAGATTTTTACCGACAATCACGAGTTTTGGTCTTCGAGTTATTTATACTCGCCCAGTCGGATTTTTACCGACAATCACGAGTTTTGGTCTTCGAGTTATTTATACTCGCCCAGTCGGATTTTTACCGATCAATCACGAGTTTGTTGCCTTTAAATAACACACCTGTCGATCATGGAAAGATAAAAGAGATGATATTTAATAAAATTGAAATTATTAGTTAGTGGTGCCTCGTTAAAAACTTTATCAGCAAAGAACCTTTTCACATTTTTATATAGAATAAAAATCTCTTGGGACGACCCCATCTTCTCGGCTTTCAGCTGCCCTTTTGTTGATTTGTCCCTTCTCCGTCTTGATGTGACTCAGGGCGAAAGCTCTCACCTCCGACATCGTTTGACAATTCACTTTCTCCAGCACGATGTCGAAAGCTCTAGACCTTAAGCCCTTCTGGAACGCGATAACTGCCATCCTTTCATCAAGGATGCTATCCTCAAGGTGATCTCATTGAACCTTTGCAGAAAGTCCTTCAACGATTCCTCCCGCTGCTGCTTGAGGTCGATCAAGTCCGACGTGATCGGTGGTTTCTTCTTGTTAGCGGCGAACTGTGCCATGAAGAGCCGACTAAAGACATCAAAGTCGGTGATTGATCGGTCAGGGAGACCACTAAACCAATCCAGTGCTGCTTTTTTGAGTGTACCCATGAATAGTTTGCAGCGGACTTCCATACTTCCTCCACAAATCAACATTTGAGCGCGAAAATTTGTCAAGTGCTGACTGGGATCCTGAGTTCCATCAAAAGGTTCGACTTGGGGAATCCGATGATCCCTCAGGAGGTCTCAGCCTCTATGGCCTCCGAAAAAGGTCGAAAATCTCTGGGGACTTCCATCATGACATCTTCCTCCGCCGTCCTAGCATTGGCCGTTATCATAGCTTGCATCTCGTCCACCCGCCTCATAATCTCCTCGTTTTCTCGTTGAATAGCCTCCTCTCTCTCCCTGGATCGCGCATTCTCCTCCCTCAAAACGTTGATCAATGCCATCATCTCCTCCATGGTAGGGTGTTGTGAGTCGCTGTTGGATGTGCCGCCTCTCGCCATGGTAAAGTGCGGATTCTTCTGTGTTACTCGGGGCGTAGGAAAAGTTTCACCGTAGCCCCACGGTAGGCGCCGAAATGTTCCGGCCAAGGGTTGGACTAGGGTTTTTTCCTAGATCGTGCCTCCGAGCCAGAGCATTCAAAAGTGTAATCTGCCGTCTTAGCTCTAGGGTTTTAGGTTTTATGCTTTTCTGTTCATGGGCCTCCTGGGCCTTGTGAGCGCGAGGATTTTCATAACGGTTTTCCTTGGGAATATTTGATTATCAAAGATAGGCTTTTCATCCTTGATTCTCGGACCAGTCCAAGGGGTGAGACCCACTCAGACTTTGGCCGATCATTACCATGGCCGAGTACAACCTGGCCGATCTCTCCATGGCCGAGTACACCCTGGCCGATCACCATGGCCGAGCACACCCTGGCCGATCTCTTAATGGCCGAGTACACCCTGGCCGATCACCATGGCCGATCTCTCCATGGCCGAGCACATCCTGGCTGATCTCACCATGCCGAGTACACCTGGCCGACCTCTCTATGGCCGAGCACACCCTGGCCGATCTCTCCATGGCCGAGCACACCCTGGCCGATCTCACCATGGTCGAGCACATCCTGGCTGATCTCACCATGCCGAGTACACCTGGCCAACCTCTTTATGGCCGAGCACACCCTGGCCGATCACCATGGCCGAGTACACCCTGGCCGAGCTCGTCCAGAAGGTGGGTGAGATCGCAGTCCGACCGAGAAGACCCATATTCAAGAATCATCGGATCAAAACCTGTAAAGGGTATCAGATCGGGATCTGACCGAGACGGTACACTTGCCTTCCAGCCCTAAGCCTATAAGGCGAAAGGGATAAAGCAACTGCCCCTTCGAACCACATCGAAAATAGGTCGAGAATCATATCGGGAAATAAGCTGATAATCATGTCATCATGTAGAATCGTGGTTTCCCGGAACCTGAAGTGAGATAGAATTGTCATCCTTAATCCTCGGAGCACCTGACGTGAGACCCACTCGGACTTTTGCCGACTGCACCATGGCCGATGTCAACATGGTCGAGCTCATCCTGGTGGGCTCACCTTAGCCGAGCTCATCCTGGCCGAGGTCACCATGACCGAGTACACCTTGGCCGAGCACACCCTGACCGAGCTCACTGGGGAGTGGGTGAGATCAAGGTCCGACTGATCTTACACACGTGGAAAGTTAGATCGCCTGCTGACCGAGACTACCCATATTCAAGAGTCATATGATCAATACCTATAAAGGGTATCAGATCGGGATTCGACTGGGACGGTACACGACCCTTATTTAAAATCTTGAATGTAAGAAACTTGAAATGATTCCCACATATTATCTTATAAAATGTCTTTTTATTATAAAAAGATCTGTTTGCATGTGTAAAAATATGTTCTTATAGTTGGAAGTCAATATTGCAATCGAGATGCTTTTAGTGCATGATGTGTGAGAAGCTCGAGTGATTTGTGTTGAAACGTTAAATCACCCTTGGCACAAAGAGAGAAAGAAAGTGCAGATTAAGATGCCCCATGTGCTAATAAATTAACAAGAGGTATCATCCATGATCCATCTCACTCTTCTGTTTTGGAAAATGGATTGACTCAAGTAGTGATAAATTTTTGTTTCGAATGCACAAATGGAAACATAACCAGTACTAGCCTATAGGAATTCATCCAAATTTGGCACTGAATGCTCCTGAAATATGCTTCACCGGGGGAGGTCATGTTCATAGATAGGGAGGGAGAAATGTTTTAGTCTAGGGTTGGGGGAAAACCTAAATCTTTTCAATTTTTATTTTTTTTGTTCGTCCCTAGAGTATCCAGGACCGATAACAGTGACTAATATCCTTGCTAGGAGGGAGACACCTCAAAGGGTGGGATAGCTGGCCCCAAAATTTAACGCGGCTGCATACATAAGACAAGATTCAAACTCCTGACCTTGCTTAAACGTGGATCAACCCCTACCGCTGAACCACACGCTTGAGATTTTTATATCTATTGTTTATATTTTAGATTATAACTAGATTTATTTTTTTTAACAAAGTATCTTATGCTTTTTTTTATAATAATTTTTATTGTAAAATATAGAGAGAAAAGTTATGTACTGAGTGTATAAATTAAAACATTACACTGTTATCTAATACAAATTCCAGTAAATTTTTTAACTTTTACCATACTACTTTAAAAGTTATATTAATGATAATTTTTTATTAATTAATAATATAAAATACTATAAAGAATGTTATATACATATATTATATTATGTGTTGCACTATCCTTTTACAAGAAAATAATGTGATCCTTAATTATTCTATTAATTTATACAATCTATACAATTATTAAAGGTGAAAAAAAAATGAGTTGCATAGCATATAAAATCCACCGCTAGTCTATTTAACAAATAAAGCATAAAATAAACCTTTAGTAACAAAACAATCAATGTTTTTGTAAATAAGAGGATCAAAAGAACTTATGTGAAATGCATTAGCCACCAACCTCCACGAATCATGACCAACCTCATTCCAAAAAAACAATTTGAAGAAGTTATCCATCCCAAGTCCAAGTCTAGATTGCTCTAGATAAAATGCAAATCCCAATGCTATATGAATAAAGATTTTCTTTTTCAATTTTCTAAATTTTGTTTCCTATTTTTCCCCACAATTTTGATCTCATTATTCCAATTATTATATAATTGTGGTATATTAACTTGACATATGCTTAACAAAAAATGTTGATACGATACTTTATTGTATTGAATTGCTATGTTAATATTATTTTTCTATTTGTATCGTATTTAGGGGTGAGCACATTTTTCGACACCGTCAAAACCGAACAAACTGAAAAAAATTTGTTGTTCATGGTTAGCTAAATTCGAGTAAATGTATTGTTACGTCAATATTTTTGTTAAATATATATATTAGATATCGAGTTAATAAACAATTTAAAATTATACAAGTAAAATAAAAATAATATAAGATAAAATTGTAATTAAGCAAAATTGTAGAGTAAGCGATCTCCCTCTAAAAGCTAAGCATAATTATATTAGTTTTTGAATTTAATAAAATGTAAAAATAAAAAAAAAGAAGTCCTAAAACAATAATGTGTTACCCACAATAGTTTAAAACGTGTAATTTAAGTGATAACGTGTTTAAATTTAGGTATTTATATTAAACAAAATGTTTCAAAAGGATATTTTAAGTGATTATAAAAAAAATAGACTTAAATATATTTTAAGTCCCATAAATTTATGATAAATTTAATTTTGATTTTTTAAATTTAAAATTATTATTTTTAGTTCTTGTAATTTTAAAAAAATTTATTTTAATTCTTATATTTGAATTTTTTAAAAAATTTCTCAAATATTATTGTATAAAATTTATCTATTAATATCTTTGTTAATACAAATATCACATTAAATCTAGTTAATATTACATAATTATCTTAATTTATCACTTTTAGATATATTATTAGTAATTTGAGCAATTATAATAAATTTTTTAAAAATTATAAAAATTAAAAATAATAATTATAATTTTAAAAATTAAAATCAAATTTATCTTAATTTGGAAGACTAAAAACATGTTTAAATGAAAAAAATAAAATTAACAATAGGAGGTTATACACCAAACCGCAGCAATTAGTAATTAGCAGAGGTAAACGTCGTCGTATGAGCAGCACGCTTGCTGAGTTGGTTCCCCCTCGCAATCCCATGAACTTTTGCCGTTAATGGAAGAACAAAAACGTTTGTACTACCACTCCTCAGTGTTGCTTCTCCTTCAATTCGATCTTCCTCCGTCGCAATAACAATGGCGGAGCAAGACATAGCTTGGGATTTTCACCTCCGAAAACTCTCTGCTAGTGGCAGAGACTCCAACACCGCCAACGATCCCGCTTCCGATCCCTCCCTTCTTCTCTCCGTAACTCTTTTCCCTCATCAAATTCCCACGTTTTCATTCTATTATACTCTCTCTCTCGCTAACGTTTTTTTTTTTACCAGGTGAAGAAGCTTCATCAACTATGCAAGACCGAAAACTCCGAGGACTTGGTGGCTAGGGTTTATCCCCCGATTAACAAGATTTTCCACCGCGCTGTTGCTTCCCTTCCTCAATCTCGAACCTCCAATGGCCTTCTTCTACTAGTATGCTTTATTTTGTTTTTTAAGTTTACGAATTTTGTACTAATATTTGCTTTTTCTTCAATTTGATGTGTTCTGATTTGGTTCTCAGGCAGTTCTTCAGTTTTACCTAGACTTTGGGGAGATTGTTCTTCACGATGCTGATCCTAGTCTTAGGACATTTTTTCGTTCGTGCTTGAGCAGGTAATGACTGTGTTTATATATGTTTAAAGAGTGTGCTTCAAGTGACTTTAGCGCCGAGAGAAAAGTTAATTAGGACTCTACAATTGTATATATATTGATCATTGGGTCTTCGTCTTGCTAACCAGTACCTTAGGATATTGGTTAAGGAATCAATATTTAGAGAGTTTTCATTGAAAACTATAATAAAGTTATACGGGAGAATGTGTAGATACACGTTTCAATAGAAACTTTCTACTTTTGATTTCTTAACGAGTGCCATTAGGGCAGTGGTTACCATTTTCCTTGATCGTTTATATATGCTTGGATGGTAAAGATTAGTAGATTAGTTATTTGCTAAAAAGTCTTTAATGATTATTCTGTTCTAGCTTTGCTTGTTATCTTTTTTATCTTCTAGTCGTTACTTTATCCTTTATTAATACCATGGAGAGGAATGAGATAGGAGTAGGGTGTGAAATTTAGGGAGACTAATGTTTGGTGTACACTCGAAGGTTCAGGGTTAAACTTTAAACGAAAAGGATTTTATGGAATTAATGTTACTGGCCTTTTTTTTTTTTTTTTTTCCTACCTAAAATGTGTTTAGGTCTCAAGTTTTGGTCAAAATTGATCTTGGACCCTATACATTAGAATTTAGAAGCGGTTATTTTGGTCATCATATTTTTTATAATTGGTGAATTTTGTGCCTCTTTATGAAACATAGGAGTTAGGATACTAGGGTGAAGGATGAAATTTTTTCTAATTATTGAAAATATGAGGATGAAAATCATCATTTATTCTTTTTTAAAGTATAGGATCTAAGATTAATTTTGACTGAAAATTGAGGGACCTAAAACACATTCTACGTGCTTTGTTTATCCTGTTTGGTAATTTCTTGCTCTACTCATATGAGAAGTAAAATTTTAATCCACTTTTCTCCATTCTTGTCTCTCCCTAAAACACCAATCTCAAGTTTGCTTTTTCTCCCTTTCACTTGCTTTCTTTAAAACCACTATTTTCAAGCTTGTATGTTCTTCCAGATATGTGAAACACATGTTGATCTTGCTTGCAAAAGTTCAAACCATACACAGATGGCATTTTCATTTTGAATTGGAAATGCAGAACATGTCACAGAAATTCAAAACTTGGAAACAAAACTAAAATTGGTGGTTCAGAATTATTATTACCTATTATATTGGATTGGGATAACCAGGCTTGATCATACCTCAAGTGGTTGTTAATGGATAACAGGGCAGAATTTTGATATTTTGTTAGAAAAATTAGAGTATTGTGGTTTATAGTAATGTACATAAGTGGAATGGAAGACTGTGAAAGCAAAAAGAATACATAGGAAGTAGCAAACTGTGTTTTTCTCTTTGTTGTTCCCTTGTGCTGCCATTACTGAGAGAGGCAAAAGCAGGAGACATGTGAGTCAGATGTTGGAAAGTCTTGATGATTTCTATCGTTTGTTAATTGTTGAAATTCAGAGACTTTGGAAAATTTACTTAATCAGTCTCCATCAGAGTACTGTTTAACCCCTTAAAAATGGTTGAAAGTTTATTTCAATAAAACTCGTGCTTTCTAATTGCTGACCTATCAAACAGTAATTAGAGAGGAAATTTCAAATTTTATCACTGCAAAATTTTAACCCCAATTTACATCTGTGATAAACAGGCCCTATGAATGTCGCAGATTTATTATTCTAGGAAATTTTTGTCTTGTTTTGCAGGGAGTTTGCTGATCCTGTTGTCGCTGAGGCAACGCTTGAATTTCTCATTATCAACAAGAAGAAGCTTCAGACTTCCTTCCCTAATCTATTGCCTCAGGTATAACCTAAAGCTCTGATGCACCTTTGTTTTTAAAATGGTGCATGAGAAAATATCTCCTCAATGAGTTTTTGGTATAGTTGGATATTTTTAGGTAATAAGGTCTTAAGGATGATACAAAAGTAAAAATGTAACTGATGGAATGAATTGTCTTGGTTTTGGTTTGGATTCTAACTGTCATAGTTCCCCTCTAGAAATTCTGAAGTTTCATTGTCTAACTTGAAGCATGAAATCACAATGCACTCAAATTAACCTCTTGATTCATGTGCTTGTTCTCTTTGGGCGTTGTAACTTGCTTTTTATTCCATTAATAACAGTATGTTTCTATCTGATATCTATAATTATTCTTTTGGCAGTTTTTTCCTTTGTTGTTAAAGTTGATTGCTTGGAATGGGGACAGGTATGTATCTTTTTTTTCATCACTTTTTTTTTGTTCAGGGAGAAAAGGGGGGGGGGGGGGGGGGTTGGAAAAGAAATGGTTTGAAGTTGGGTATATATTTAAAGGTGGGTAAAACTTTAGACTATCCTCTTGTTATAAGGTGGGTATATATTAAAAAGGGAATCTGTTTAGTTTCCTGTTGCAAGAATGTCAAAGATTGAACATTATATATGTCTTTGGTTTCAAGTAGCTATATATTGTCACTGCCAAATAGCATCATATATAATTGGTTCTTAGGGTCACAAATTTTGTCTCTTCTTGATATTATGCTTCTCTGTAGCTTGTTTCTTCATGGTCATCTTTGTTTGGCATTATTTGGGAATGTTCTGTGTGCCCTTGGTCCTTGGACCAGTTTTTCTTAACTAATTTGATGGTTTTGGTTAAAACAAAGAAGCCAATTTTTTGTGGCAATGTGCTGTCTGCTACTTTGGTGCATGTGGTTGGAATGTATTTCTCTTCTCTTTTTTGGCAATGTGCCTAATAGACAAGGGATATTAACTAACTATTTTTACTATACTCTTGCAGATTAGAGAAGCTATTTTTGAAAGCCTTCCCGAGCTTCATGTCACCTGGGTCATTTATTCCCCTATTTCCATATTTAATAGACTTGCCAAGTACGTACAATTATATGACCAATTGTCTTGTTTGCCTTTTTATGTTTATAGATCGATTATTTTAATTTTTATTATGTATCAGAATACAATTAATTACCACTGTTTCTCCATTGGCTTTTTTCACTTTTCTGAATTTCTTGGATATGAACAACGTAATTTGATGTATAATCAAGATAATAGGTGAAAAGTTGACTGCACTAAACTTACATGATTAACTTTTCCAACTTTTATCCCTTATAGGCATATTTGCCATTGCAATTTCATAATGATTATATGTGGGTCCAAAAAAGTAATGTAGAAATGGACTATCACTTTAGTAATGAGTAAGAATCATTTAGGAAAAATAGGTAGCTACTGCAGGTGCTACAGCCTACATGTAATAAGCTTGATAATCTGTTTCTTCTAGTCTCCCTGACTTTATCAATTCAACATTTTGCTGCCCATTTTTGCCAGTTTTGGTAGTAGCATTGGAAAAGGTGGAAAAAAGCTCAGGACCACTAATTGGGAGCAGCATAGCTTCTATTCAGAAAAATACTGCCCCTAAGGTTATCTTTGCTACTTTAAATTAGAGTGAAATCTAGTCACAGTTGCAAAAGTGTGCATATCAGTGACCTTTTTTTTTATTTTTATTTTTACTGTAGATGCTACTTGCCCTTATGGATGAGGCATATACTGGTTCAACTATAGAAGATGGTGGAGGAGATTCTGAATCTGAGGATAGCAGTGCAATTGATGTAGCTGATCCTTTGTTCCTTGAGCTTTTAAAGGATGAAAATGATGGTATCGCTGTATGGCTACCTTTCATCTTGCTAATCATTGACAGTTCAATTTGTTTTGGTTCCCGATACTTTAAAGGTCAAAATTTAAGTTGTTGAGCCATTTATCTGTCACAGTCACATCATGTTTACCAAGTTATATTAATAATCACTTAGAACATGAGATTGATAAAAAGCTGTCACTAATATTGCCTGTTACACTTTGAATGGTTAATATTTAATGAAAAATTATGTATTGTTCCAAATTTGTTCGATATTCTAACTCCATTACAACTCTAGGGTTTTTGTTTGGCATTGAGCTTCATTTAGGTCCTAAAAGTAAATTCCATCATATGTCAGGAACGCCCGTGGTCATCTCCAGTGATGGCCACAATATTGCAGGCTGCGGTCAACAGTCCTTACTCTGATAGGCTGAAAGCAACACTCAGCATGGCACCTCATCTTCTTGATGTGTACTTCTCCACAGCATTGCATAATGTTAATAATTGTAAGTTTTGTTCACACAAAATTCTTTATTTTGATAACATATTGATGACTTGGTTGTGTTTACAGATTTTTCCTGTTTTTTTAAAATTCATTTTCAGCTTTGATTTGTGCATTGATTCCCCTGCTTATGTCAAGATTCGCCACAATGTTTCCAGACAAAATATTTTCATATGAGGTAACATGTTAGAATTGCTTTTGAGAATTGGCATTTGAAAATGCATGCAGCTGTGCTTATTAGCTTCTGTAGAACTATCACTTACTATTTCAAGCTCACCTTTCTTGGGAAACTTCAGCTATAGTAATTTGGCCCAAAGGAAAGAGTAGAGACTAAATAATCTGAAATTAATATTCACTGTGAGGTGATGTGTTGGATATGTTACAAAACATAAAGCACTAGCCTTTATTTATGCTAAATAATAGTAGACTCCTAATCCTAATTAAATATGGAAATAAATCATGAAGTATAAGGACATATGGAAATGAATCCTAAGAGATTATCTAAAATAATCTTATAAACTATTCTAAGATTTAGTTATGATACTATGAGATTCCTTCCAGATATTCTAGTAATAATGATATTTCTTTTATTTTTCTCTATATATAGTATACTCTGCAGTAAGCGTTTTGAAATATGAATGACAGATGACGTTTCTAATCCGAACAACCAAAAGAAAGGAAAATAGGCAAAGGGTAACTGATTTTGTTTAGTACTGTTAAAGGCTCCAAAATGCCTTAAGGCATGGAGGTGAGGAACTAGAAAGGATCAACACCTCTGCGGCTCTGCCTAGCATTTATGGTTCAAGTGAGGCACAATTTTAGTATCTTATTGATGATAATAGCATAAAAGTATCTGAAGACTCAGCTTTTGACTTGCTGTGGTACTAAAGGGAAAAATATTTGGAAAAAAAATAAAAATTGGTCTTTAGGATTTTCAGCAGCAAGCAGCTAGGGTTTTATAAATTGATTATTGTAATCTTTTATTCTTACTGTTAATATTATGCTTGAGTACTTACTACCTAGTTTATATGGAGAATAAATGCAAAATAGTTGGACACTAAAATATTTAACTGTTATCTTTTTCCAATCTGAATGCCTTTCTGTAAGATTAGCATTTTAGTGCCAATTTCCTCAAGGACATAACCTCATAGGCAGCACCTTCACCTTTGACTGCCTCACTTTTGTTATAAATTCCACCTTTTAATTTTTGTTTTTGTGAACTAAGTATTGTTTCATACACATTACTTTGAGCTCTAAGTTCTGCTGTGCTTTTCAGGTTCGTAAGCGGCTTTTGGAGTTTATGCTCTCTACATTTCAGCGCTCACCAAACTTCATTGCCCTTTTAAAGGTATCCTTTTGGCAATATACTTCCTTTTATTTATGATTTTACTCCAAATGTTGTGCAATTTTTATTGTGATCTATTGCATCTACTTGATATTACGTATTTATGAAAAATAATGAATTGCAAAGATTGGGAACTGGAAGAATGTGCTATCTGACTATATTCTATTTTTGGTTATGGGCCACCTTATGCCCCTCCATTGGTTTATACAATCTATTGGTGCTTCTTAATGTTGGTTTCTCTTTTCTTAGAAAAATTGCAGCATTTGTCTTTTTTGCTGTAATTTTATAGCTCTTTTTTTTTCTGTTTTAAAAAGCTATTGCTGATGTCAAGAACTATCTCTCCTGATTCCTGAAAGCTTAGGTTGTTGTCCAAATGTTTAAGCCATTAGCCCATTAGTCAAAAGCTCGTAAGTGATTTTATATAACACTCCTCGTACAAAACCCTTTGGGTTTGGTAATGCTCCGCACACCTTATCTTGTGTCTAAATTCACTTCTGTTAGAAGAATGAGGACAAAAGAATCAAACTCCATTTAGTTATTAAGGCTCTAATGCCATGTTAAGAACCCACTCTTCTAAAAGCTTAAGTTAATAGGTGAAAAGTCGTGAATGATTTTATATTTAGTGCCTTATGTGAATTTATTGCAGAAACCTATAATGGACAGACTTGGAGAAGCTTATGACAGCCCAGACAAGGTTAGTCAACAACTATTTGCCTATTTGTGGGAGAGTGATACAACAATATTGGCTTAAAAAATTCATGATTTTCTTTAGACAGAATTGGCCTTGCAATTATGTTGGGCCATTGGAGAGCATGGTGGAGGTGGTGGATCTCACAAAGATGAAGCTCGAGAGCTTTTTGAGAGTTTAGAACTACTTCTGTACGAAAACCTTTCCTCAAGGTATGAATATATGCGGTATACAGCCTGCTTTTTCCAGTTGAGAGATTTCTTGGGTAATTTTTGATGACTTGATCTACTTTGTATACTTGGTAGTCGTCTGGGCCTTTCACAGGAGGTATCCCTTAGTTCTGATAAGGATACCTACAGAATGTCATCACAGTCCAGGCTTTTATGTTTTGTTGTGACAGCCATTGCAAAGCTTGCTACGCACCATCGAGAGTTACTACCTAGAGCGCGTGTATCCTTGGGCAAGGTATTCTTTGGTGTCACCGGGCAAAGCATAAGAGGTCATTGATGTAATTGTCTTTCTAATGTGAGATTTCCTTTTCAGGTAGCTCGATCTCGAATTTCAGATGCTAGAGTATGGAGACGTGCATGTGATTTCTTGGGTTTGATGAAAGACCCTGCTATATGTTCATCCATTCTGGGGCCTTCGCCATCTGCACAAGGCACAACACAGAAAGTAGGCAGCATAAACTGGAGTGAAGGTTCAACAAAAATGATTGCACATATTCCATTTTACATTCTAGGGGAACAAGAAGGTGAAGGACATTTTCCTCCCGTTGTCATTCATTCATGAGACCTGCATTACTTGCACATTTGCATCTGAACAGTACATTTGGAGAAGATAATTATGTATCAGTCCAACTCCGTTGCATGTCAAGCACTGGCACACGCATATATCCTGCATTTATTTTTCTCTTTTTTGTAATGGAAATTCGCTACTCACCTTTTAAGTTGCTTACCTGTTACAGGGCCACCATTTCATGATTTCTCATTCTCAGAGATCATTCCAAGTAGATGATGGAAGCTGAAATTATACCAGGTGGTCATCTTTATTTTCTCCCAGTATGGTCATCTTAGTAGTATCGTTGTGATCTATCCTAAATTATTTTTGTTTAATGTGTATAATGATTAAGCCCTCCGTAAATAAGCATTCACCTTTTAGTTATATATTATATCACTAGATTTTTGGTTTCTTGCTTGGCTTCTAGCATTCACTCCTAAAAATTTAACACTTTATGAGTGGATCTTGACTCTTCATGTCGAAACAATGATTTTGTCCGCCCCATTAGAAAATATTCAGACTAACATAATGTGAGTTTTCTGTTCAATTTGTGTATTAAAAAAGAATTGTTGGTTTGTATTGAGGTTTGTAGTTGTAGAAGTAGTCATACATCAAAATAAAGGATGCGAAAGAGAGTTTAGGTATTTGTGGAAATGGCTTTATTTACTTTCCCCTTTCCCCGTTACCGTTACGGCTTTGATATCCACTCATTTATTTAAGGTTCTGTAACTTTTACAATTGAGCTCGTCTTTAGTAAACGAGCATATGTATGGTAGATCTTAGATTTATTTATTTTTTAATTATCTTTTGCATGGAAAAAAGAAATTTAACAAAACTCATCTGGTTCTAGGCTACAGTTAAGTTCAACTGGTGTTTTGATAATCGGAATATTGAACTGGTAATGGCATTAATTTACAATTCAATGATTTTACTGGAACTGGAAAATGGTAATTAAATATATATAATTTTAATATTATATAATATATAATTATAAATTATATAAAAAAATAGTTAGGTTTATGTACCAGAAAATGTAGTTAGGTTAAAATTTAATGGATGTAAAAGATTATTATGTTTTGCAAGATAAATCAATAATCAAATGTTGAATAACAATTAATACAGTAACATGACGTATAAATTTGTCATAAAAATAGTCTTAAATTAACATTCAGGTGCTCAGTAAAACAATCCGTAAGCAACTTGCGGAAAGTTGTTCTTACGACTACGTAATCTTATATAAATAGCTAATAGGCCTTTAGGTCAAATGGAAAAATTAGTTATGGTTCAGTACTTGTTCTTTTTAACTAAATACTAAGGTTAGAACCTCGTGTTACGAGTGAATTATGAAGTCCCGAGTAGAAATACTATTTTATCTATATTTAGGCTGATTTTGGTAAAAGTAATTTAATATTCGGATTTTTTTAATTAAAGACCGATGTAAGAATCTCGTAATATGTTGAAAATGTTTTAGGTGAAAATTTATTATTTACAAATATAATGATATATTTATTTTTAAGAAAAAAGAAACAAAAACAAAATATTCCATAAACACTGGACACAGCCCCTTCTTTTTCTACGCTAATTAAGGAAGAGTCTTTACTCTTTGTCAATGCCATAAGAGTTTTGAATGCGTTACTGGGCATTCATGTGATTGAACAAAAAGAGATCACAGCTAAAGGAAGACAGCATAATAGCTGCTATATAGTGTTTTGACCCAATCCTAATTGACCCCTTTAAATAGTACATTTTAAGGATGCATGTTACTATTGGCATGCATCTTCAACGCCATTGATAAATATTTATTTCTCACTTTTTCCTTTTATAGATAACACAAAAGAGAGGTATTGAGGTTCTCCAAGTTACGAGCAGTGACAACAAACCAAGATGCATATTGTTCTGTGTTAGGATACACACTTCAATTATCCTTGTTGTAGCGGGTCTGGTCTTGGGTCTAGGTCTTCTCGTCCTTCTCCGAGTAGTTCGAAGTGAGGGGGGTGCCTGCAAAGACACTCCAATGTTCAAGTAAGTGCTCGGCGTAATAAATGCGGTAGGTGAAAGTTAGTTACGTAAATTAACCACTCCGTAATTATCCTGGTATGAATCCGTGACTTGGCCGAGCACACTGACACGTTCCGTTCGGATAGTGAGTGGTCGGTGTGCTCGGGGAATTTATTTGGGTCGGTTGGGTCGGGAACTTAGGTGTTCAGCCTAGTCGGCCACCATACGGTATACAACCCCTGCAACGACAAGGATTAGAAAGACGCAGACGGTGATACATACTTGGATATTTTGAGACGGGGTAGGTGTCGGCTATGTGTGCCGTGTGGTTGACCCTACGTTTCGGGAGTGGTTATCCGCTTATGCGATGGTGATCGGCGTGTTAGGGTAGTCGGATATTAGGGAATTCTGGGCGAGGTTGTATTTAAACTTACCGATCCCCGTGATGGTGTGTTGATGCCGACCATTGGATAGGAATGATGTCAACAGAAGGGAAATGGTGGGTTCCGAGACCTGGGATGAATGGTCGAAGACCGAGTGTTCGCCGATATCTATGATCACTAGCTGGGTTTAGATGTCTATGCCGAGACCTGGGAGGGTGTAGCTTGCCACGTAGGCCCTGGCGGTTAAAAGCTTAACGGCTAGTAAATCTGGACCGTTGGATGATCAGGATCCAATGGTTGGGGTTTCGGGGTGTCTTTTCACCTCCCCCATTTACCTTGCCTATAAATAGGGGGAGGGGTGCGTGAAGATTTTACGCGCTGTAATTATCCCGAGCACTCTCCACTTAAAGATTTGTCCGAGCAAACCGATCAAGGTACGAGTTTTTTAACCGTAAACCTTTTATTTAATGGAACAAGGCTACTCTTCGGCTAGGAGCTAGACGTCGTCCGAGGCGTCGGGTGCATCGTCGGGGAAAGACGGGTCGGAGTCCAGCGAAGTCTCTCCGGTACCCTCTTTGCAGTGTGAAGTAGTGTTTCCCTCGGATTTTCCCGAGCAAGAGGACAGTGGGGATGAGGTAGTCGAGGTGTTGCCCCTCGTCATGTTAGCAAGAGCTTCGGCACACGTCACTGTGACGACCCCTGATGCCGAGGCGGACGATGACAATTTGGATGTGGTCGGCGGAACCCAAGGCAAGGTCGTAGGGGGTCCGAGGAGTCGGGTGAAAATTGATTATGGGACAGTTGAATTTCCCAGGTATGAGTGAGTGGACGGAGAGGTCGACATATACTTCTCGTCGTTCTCCGACCAGGGGCTGGTTGACAAGTTCGTTAAGTTAGAGAAATGTTTCAGAAGTGGGGAGGACGAATTGCCATTAATTGCTGAGGCTTGTAATAATGATGGGTCGGACACCGATTTCGTGTTTTTGGAGTCAGAATTGGAAGCAGAGGGGTCGGCGAGGGAGGATTACTTCTACGCCTATATGTGCTGGTTCCAAGACCTCGGCATAAAGCTGACCTAGACCTCACCTCTGGCGGCGGGCTTCAATATTTGGAGGGCATGTTCGTAGAGGCCGAGTATAAGCTCTTTTGTGAGCTTGATGCTCGGACTTCTCTTATTGCCAAACATGTTATGATGAGGTCGGCTGTCTCGGAAGAGAGGTTCCAGGGGCGCCTTAAGGAGGCCAAGGCGACGTTGATGGAGGCGTTGAGCGCCAATGCTAAGGCGACGGAGTCGGCAGAGGAGCTGAAGAGGGCAGCTGACGCCCATCGGAGGGAGGCCGACGACTTGAAGCTGTCGGTCCAAAAGTTAAAAATTGAGGCTGCCGCTGCTACCAACGAGATTGCTCGGCTCAACGAGGCTGCTGCCAAATTCAAGGCCGAAGCCACCGAGAAGATTCTCGACCAACATGATGTCAGCATGCAGTCCGACAAGCCTTCTACTTCTGTGAGGTCCCAGCTGACTTTAATTTTGATGTTAGTCAGGACTTCTATGGCGGTAAGTTTATAAGTTACGCCGAGTTCCCTCAAGGGGCCCAACCTGACGAAGAGGCCCCTCGCTGAGGCATTTCAACTCAAGCCCCAGCGCCGCCGGCCAGGGAAGAGGAACCGATCATTGACGTGGTCGGCGATGGAAACCCGGAGGACTCGGCCGCGGTGTAGGAGGTCGGCTCTGGTGGCAGTAGTAGGTTAGGGTTAGAGTTTTTTGTTTGATTTCTTGTAACCGGGCCATTAGTGCCTTTTTGTAATCGGCCATTGGTGTAACATCCTGAAAATTTTTACTAATGTAATAATTAATTGTTATTATTATTTTTATATATGGAGATTAATTCTTATGATTATTTTAACCAATTAAATGGGTTTTATAAAGTGTTTTAGATATTTTTAATGAATATGAATATTTTAATAATAATTATTTACGAAAAAATATTTTATATTTTAGTAGCCCAGAACGGGCCGTTCCAAAATTGGAACGGGCCGTTCCAAACTACTAAATAACATATAAATCTTGCATCGAAACGGGTCGTTCCAAGACATGTTTTTATGAAAAAAATTAGAAACCAGAACGGGCCGTTCCGATTTAAGAACGGGCCGTTCCGAGACATGATTTTATAAGCAAAGTTGGAACCCAGAACGGGCCGTTCTGATTGAAGAACGGGCCGTTCCGGTTATATTTTTTACATAGCATTAATAAGTCCAGAACGGGCCGTTCCGGTGGCATATTTTTGAGGTGACGAAGGAATCCAGAACGGGCCGTTCCGGATTTGGAACAGGCCGTTCTGGCCGCGGCCTGGTGCCTATAAATAGAGCGTTTTGCACTCTTTAAAATTCATTTCTTCATTTTCTAATTTTTTTCCTCCTTTCTCTCTGAAGACGAAGGGGAACCTAGAGGGGGCGACCATCAAGATTCGACTCCTGCTTATCGAGGTAAGGGGGGAGTGAGAAATCTTGCTCTAGGTGTGGGAATATATGCTGGGTAGTGGGATTGGCCCCCAATCCTGTGTTTGCTGTATTTTTTTTGTATGCTCATGTGTGAGGGGTTTCTCCCAATCGTATCTGTTTTACTTATTATTTTTCTTATATGCAATTAATTGTATGATTTAGAGTGCTCTATGGGTTCCTATGGAAAACCCTATGAGAAATAGGCAAAATATAAATATTTTCTGTTTTGATTTCTGATTGCTCTATTGTATTCCTTGTTAAATGTAATGTGTAACTATGTGATTAATTTTGAGAATAAATATGTTTTGATAGGATTTAGAGTGCTCTATGGGTTCCTGCGGGAAACCCTATGAGAAATAGGTAAAATATAAATATTTTCTGTTTTGATTTCTGATTGCTCTGTTATATTTCTTGTTTGATGAGATGTAAAAATATGTATTTAATTTTATAAATAAACGAGTTTTGATATAAATTAAAGTGCTCTGTGAAGGCTTGGTGAATATGATGAGATAATGTGATAATGTGAAATGTGATTGAGACATGAGATATGAAATGTGATAATGAAATATGATGAGATAATGTGATGATGTGATATGACCATGGGAAATGATAATGTGATATGAGAATGCATAGAGTCTTGATTGACATGCATCATTTGCATAAGTGTTTTAAGGGTACGATATGGAATACACCGCCAGAGAAGGCCCCCTAGTGTAAAAGCTTTGGGGATTAGTCCTTGGGGATAGCTCGGTTTGGAAGTCCCAGTCTCGCCCATTGTGTGCATGGGATGTATCTTGCGTGGCTTAGCTATCCCGACGAGACTCTGGTAGTATATCCTTCTAGTGAGAGTGCGCAGAGGGTGTGACCCGGCATGTACTCCTAGACTACTCTTCGTGTATTGCTAGCGGCAATATGCCATGTGATGTTTTACTGGCGCCACATGCATGATAACATGTAGTCCGTGTCCATACACGTGCATTTTCAATGTTATATAATTAATTGATATTTTTATGTCTTGGATGAGTGAGATGTAATATTGTTATTAATAAATCTCTGTTATATCTGTCTTGTTTGTGTTTGGCTATTCGGTGTGTATTTCTACACTGTGAGCTAGAGTGAGATGTTTCTCACTCCCTTTTCTTTTTGTTGTTCTCCTTTGATTGTTGTACAGGTGATTATCAGCATGAGGCTGGAATTGTAGGTGATGAAGCTTAGGCTTCAGAGTTTGGCTTTGCTCTGATAGGACATGTGACATCGGGGCGTAAATAAGATTAAATTAGAATGTTCACTTATTAAATTATTTTTGGAGACTTTACTTTTATTTTTATTTTTTTTAAAATTTGCTGATTTTGTTAAGTTATGCATGTAGTACTCTCTATCTGAACACGTTGGATTTTTTTTTTAATTATAAAATGTTTTATTATTCAAATTTTATTATTATGTGTTATGATATGCGAGGTAGAGGGTGTCACATTTAGTGGTATCAGAGCAGGTCGATCCAATCGGCCGTTAGTTATGAGTCTACTGTGCTTGTTTGATAGATGAATGATAAAATGAATTAATTGTGAAATTTATGCTAGCGTGATGTTTGATTATGTCTTTTGTTTATTTGATTTTGCGTACTATTTTGTTAGACTATGGCTGGTAGAAATGATCGTGCGATTGCTGATGCCCTCCAAGCGTTGGCACAAGCTGTGAGTAACAATAATAGGGCTGAAGTCGCTCCTAACTGGTTGGAGCAATTTCAACGAAATAATCCACCTACTTTCAAAGGAGGATATGACCCAGATGTTGCGATGAATTGGCTAATGGAGATCGAGAAGATTTTCAATGCCATGGAGTGTCCTCTCGCTCAGAAGGTGAGGTTGGCTACCTTCATGTTGACTGCTGATGCCCATTTTTGGTGGGAAGGAGCACTTCAAAAGATGATTGATGGAGGAGTGCAATTGAATTGGGACAACTTCAAAAAGGTCTTCCTTGAGAAGTATTTCCCAGATGATGTGAGGAGTCAGAAGGAAGTTGAATTTCTCGAGCTGAAGCAAGGGAATGATACAGTGGCAGAGTATGCTGCGAAATTTGATGCTCTGGTTCGCTATTGTACTCATTATCATGGTGAGGGTGGTGAAAGGGCTAAGTGCATTAAGTTCGTGAATGGCCTTCATCTTGAGATAAAGATAGCAATCAATTATCAAGAGATTTATCACTACCCGACGCTTGTCAACAAGAGTAGAATCTACGACCGTGACAACCGTGCACGTGCTGTTTTTTACAAGGGAGCTGGAGGTCCTATGCGTGCTACAAGTTCTAGTGCTCTGGGTAAGAGTAAGCCTTACTCTGCTCCTGCCAAGATTCAAGGAAATCATGCTAAGAGTAGATCTGTTGCTGGAAATTCTTTCGTAAGTGGTGTTGCTAGTGTAGGAGGCTCTGTTTCTACACCTACTAGTCGATGTAAGAAATGTGGGCTACGTGGGCATGAGCACTATAACTGTCCTGACAAGGAAATAACATGTTTCAACTGTAATGGCAAGGGTCATATTAGTACTCAGTGTCCACAACCGCCAAGGCAACGCATGATGGGAACAGGAGCTAGTTCTCAACCTAAGCGTCCAAAGACTACTGGAAGAGTATTTGCTCTTAGTGGTGCTGAAGCTGCTCAGTCTGACAATTTAATACAAGGTATTTGTTTCATAGCTAAGAATCCTTTTGTTGTACTGTTCGACTCTGGTGCAACTCATTCTTTCATTTCTTTTGCCTGTGTCCAAAAATTGAAATTGCCAGTGTCTTATTTGAGCTATGATCTAGTTGTAGAAACCCCCACAGATGGTCCCATAACTACTTCTAGTATTTGTCTTAAATGTCCAATTGTTATTTCTGAAAGACAATTTCTGGTTGACCTTATCTGTTTGCCTCTTAGTCAACTAGATATCATTCTTGGAATAGACTGGTTATCTTCCAATCATGTCCTACTAAATTTCTTTGAAAAATCCATATCTTTTGGTGAGAGTAAGTGTGCGGAGTTTTTAAGTGCTAATAAAATAAAAACTTGTTTAAAGGAAAATGAAAAGGTTTACATGATTCTTGCCTGTTTGACACTTGAGAAAGACCATGAGCTTAGTGAGATTCCCTTAGTGAGTGAGTTTCCTGAAGTTTTCCCTAAGGACATGTCTAGCTTACCACCTGAGAGAGAGGTTGAGTTTTCCATAGACTTAGTACCAGGCACTGCACCCATATCTATAGCACCTTATAGAATGTCCCCTAAGGAGTTAGCTGAACTCAAGAAACAAATAGAAGAGCTTCAAGAGAAACAATTCATTAGACCTAGTGTCTCGCCTTGGGGAGCGCCTGTTTTATTGGTTAAGAAGAAAGACGGAAGCATGAGGTTGTGCGTAGACTATAGGCAACTGAATAAAGTGACCATTAAGAATAAGTATCCTTTGCCTAGAATAGATGACCTTATGGACCAACTAGTTGGGGCTTGTGTGTTTAGTAAGATAGATTTGAGATCAGGTTACCACCAAATTCGAGTGAAATCTGAGGATATCCCAAAGACTGCTTTTAGGACTCGCTATGGGCACTATGAATTTTTAGTTATGCCTTTTGGTTTGACTAATGCACCTGGAGTATTCATGGATTATATGAATAGGATCTTTCACCCTTACTTGGATAGATTTGTAGTGGTCTTCATAGATGACATCCTTGTATATTCTAAGACTAGGGAGGAACATGCTGAGCACCTTAGGATTGTCCTTCAAACCCTTAAGGAGAAGCAATTATATGCTAAATTGTCTAAGTGTGAGTTTTGGCTTAATAGTGTTAGCTTTTTGGGACATGTGATCTCTAAGGGAGGAATAGCTGTAGATCCTTCTAAGGTGGAAGTGGTACTTGAGTGGAAAACACCTAAGTCAGTTTTTGAGATTAGGAGTTTTCTAGGACTAGCTGGGTATTATAGGAGGTTTATAGAGGGTTTTTTCTAAATTAGCCTTACCTTTGACCAAATTGACTAGGAAGAACCAACCTTTTGTGTGGGACTCTAAGTGTGAAGAGAACTTTCAGGAGCTTAAAAGGAGGTTAACTAGTGCCCCTATTTTAGTGTTACCTGACCCTAGTGAAACCTTTGTAGTGTATTGTGATGCCTCTAAGATGGGTTTAGGAGGGGTGCTTATGCAGAAGGGAAAGGTAATAGCTTATGCATCTAGGCAATTGAAAACCCATGAACAGAACTACCCTACCCATGACCTTGAATTAGCTGCAGTAGTATTTGTTCTTAAGTTGTGGAGACATTACTTGTTTGGATCTAGATTTGAGGTTTTTAGTGACCATAAAAGCCTTAAGTATTTGTTTGACCAAAAAGAATTGAATATGAGGCAGAGGAGATGGTTAGAGTTCCTTAAGGATTATGATTTTCAATTGAATTACCACCCTGGCAAGGCTAATGTTGTAGCTGACGCTTTAAGTAGGAAATCTTTGAGAATGTCCTCTTTGATGATTAAGGAATTGCGTATGATTGAGGAGTTTAGAGATATGAACTTAGTGTGTGAGCTGACCCCTAAGAGTATTAAGTTGGGAGCCTTGAGAGTGACTAATAGATTGATAGATGAAATTAGAGAAGGTCAAAAGGTAGATCCTTTCTTATTGAGTCTAGTAGAAAAGTTGAATCAAGGTGTGGAGAGTGAGTTTAGAGTTGGAGTGGATGGAGTATTGAGATTTAAGGACAGGTTATGCATTCCTAGTGTGCCTGAGCTTAAGAGAGCAATCCTAGAAGAAGGTCATAGGAGTAGCCTTAGTATCCATCCAGGAGCCACTAAGATGTACCAAGACCTTAGGAAAATGTTTTGGTGGCCTAAGATGAAGAGGGAAGTAGAGGAATTTGTGTATGCCTGCCTAATATGTCAGAAAGCTAAGGTAGAACACCAAAGACCTTCAGGTTTGTTACAACCTTTAGATGTGCCTGTGTGGAAGTGGGATAGCATCTCTATGGATTTTGTAGTTGGGTTACCCAGGACAGTGAAGAGCTTGGATGCTATATGGGTCATTGTGGATAGATTGACTAAGTCTGCCCATTTTATTCCCATTAACATTAGATACCCTTTGGAGAGGTTAACCAAGTTGTACATAGGTGAGATTGTGAGGTTGCATGGAGTTCCTACTAGTATAGTTTCTGATAGAGATCCTAAGTTCACCTCTAGATTTTGGGAGAGCTTGCATAAGGCTTTAGGCACTAAGCTTAGATTGAGTTCAGCCTATCATCCCCAAACAGATGCCCAAACTGAGAGAACCATACAATCTTTGGAAGACTTGCTGAGGGCTTGCATTTTAGAGCATGGGGGTAGTTGGGATAGTTTCTTACCTTTGATAGAGTTTACCTACAATAATAGCTACCATTCTAGTATTGGGATGGCCCCTTATGAGGCTTTGTATGGTAGAAGATGTAGGATCCCCCTATGTTGGGTAGAGACTGGAGAGAATGCTATATTAGGACCTGAGATAGTTCAACAAACTACTAAAAAGGTTAGGATGATCCAGGATAAAATGAGAGCATCCCAGAGTAGGCAGAAAAGCTACCATGATAAAAGAAGGAAAGACCTTGAGTTTAAAGAGGGAGACCATGTATTCCTTAAAGTAACTCCTTGGACTGGAGTTGGTAGAGCACTTAAATCTCGCAAGCTTACTCCACGATTCATTGGTCCCTACCAGGTCCTTAAGAGAATTGGTGATGTAGCTTACCAAATTGCGTTACCTCCATCCCTATCAAATCTTCATAATGTCTTTCATGTTTCCCAACTCAGAAAATACATTCATGACCCATCTCATATTGTTGAATCCGACAACATTCAGTTAAAGGATAACATCACCTATGAAACTATACCTTTGAGGATTGAGGATAAGAGGGTAAAGCAACTAAGAGGTAAGGAAATTCCTTTAGTCAAGGTTGTTTGGGGAGGAAATGTTGAAGAAAGTGCTACGTGGGAATTAGAAAGTCAGATGCAAGAAACATATCCGTTTTTATTTGCTTCAGGTAATTTCGGGGACGAAATTTCTAAAAGGAGGGGAGAATTGTAACATCCTGAAAATTTTTACTAATGTAATAATTAATTGTTATTATTATTTTTATATATGGAGATTAATTCTTATGATTATTTTAACCAATTAAATGGGTTTTATAAAGTATTTTAGATATTTTTAATGAATATGAATATTTTAATAATAATTATTTACGAAAAAATATTTTATATTTTAGTAGCCCAGAACGGGCCGTTCCGAAATTGGAACGGGCCGTTCCAAACTACTAGAATAGCATATAAATCTTGCATCGAAACGGGCCGTTCCAAGACATGTTTTTATGAAAAAAATTAGAAACCAGAACGGGCCGTTCCGATTTAAGAACGGGCCAATCCGGGACATGATTTTATAAGCAAAGTTGGAACCCAGAACGGGCCGTTCTGATTGAAGAACGGGCCGTTCCAGTTATATTTTTTACATAGCATTAATAAGTCCAGAACGGGCCGTTCCGGTGGCATATTTTTGAGGTGACGAAGGAATCCAGAACGGGCCGTTCCGGATTTGGAACAGGCCGTTCTGGCCGCGGCCTGGTGCCTATAAATAGAGCGTTTTGCACTCTTTAAAATTCATTTCTTCATTTTCTAATCTTTTTCCTCCTTTCTCTCTGAAGACGAAGGGGAACCTAGAGGGGGCGACCATCAAGATTCGACTCCTGCTTATCGAGGTAAGGGGGGAGTGAGAAATCTTGCTCTAGGTGTGGGAATATATGCTGGGTAGTGGGATTGGCCCCCAATCCTGTGGTTGCTGTATTTTTTTTGTATGCTCATGTGTGAGGGGTTTCTCCCAATCGTATCTATTTTACTTATTATTTTTCTTATATGCAATTAATTGTATGATTTAGAGTGCTCTATGGGTTCCTATGGGAAACCCTATGAGAAATAGGCAAAATATAAATATTTTCTATTTTGATTTCTGATTGCTCTATTGTATTCCTTGTTAAATGTAATGTGTAACTATGTGATTAATTTTGAGAATAAATATGTTTTGATAGGATTTAGAGTGCTCTATGGGTTCCTGCGGGAAACCCTATGAGAAATAGGTAAAATATAAATATTTTCTGTTTTGATTTCTGATTGCTCTGTTATATTTCTTGTTTGATGAGATGTAAAAATATGTATTTAATTTTATAAATAAACGAGTTTTGATATAAATTAAAGTGCTCTGTGAAGGCTTGGTGAATATGATGAGATAATGTGATAATGTGAAATGTGATTGAGACATGAGATATGAAATGTGATAATGAAATATGATGAGATAATGTGATGATGTGATATGACCATGGGAAATGATAATGTGATATGAGAATGCATAGAGTCTTGATTGACATGCATCATTTGCATAAGTGTTTTAAGGGTACGATATGGAATACACCGCCAGAGAAGGCCCCCTAGTGTAAAAGCTTTGGGGATTAGTCCTTGGGGATAGCTCGGTTTGGAAGTCCCAGTCTCGCCCATTGTGTGCATGGGATGTATCTTGCGCGGCTTAGCTATCCCGGCGAGACTCTGGTAGTATATCCTTCTAGTGAGAGTGCGCAGAGGGTGTGACCCGGCATGTACTCCTAGACTACTCTTCGTGTATTGCTAGCGGCAATATGCCATGTAATGTTTTACTGGCGCCACATGCATGATAACATGTAGTCCGTGTCCATACACGTGCATTTTCAATGTTATATAATTAATTGATATTTTTATGTCTTGGATGAGTGAGATGTAATATTGTTATTAATAAATCTCTGTTATATCTGTCTTGTTTGTGTTTGGCTATTCGGTGTGTATTTCTACACTGTGAGCTAGAGTGAGATGTTTCTCACTCCCTTTTCTTTTTGTTGTTCTCCTTTGACTGTTGAACAGGTGATTATCAGCATGAGGCTGGAATTGTAGGTGATGAAGCTTAGGCTTCAGAGTTTGGCTTTGTTCTGATAGGACATGTGACATCGGGGCGTAGATAGGATTAAATTTGAATGTTCACTTATTAAATTATTTTTGGAGACTTTACTTTTATTTTATTTTATTTTTAAATTTTGCTGATTTTGTTAAGTTATGCATGTGGTACTCTCTATCTGAACACGTTGGATTTTCTTTTAATTATAAAATGTTTTATTATTCAAATTTTATTATTATGTGTTATGATATACGGGGTAGAGGGTGTCACAATTGGCGTCGGTGGACAAAGATGATGATTTTTTGTGTAAGTAGCCGTACTGATTGGTCATACTTTTAATGAAATGTTATTTTTCTTTCCAGTTTTTTGCCATGTTCATTAATGTCTAGTAATGTAAAAATAACCGATCTGCATGTTCGGCCGGGGGGGGGGGGGGGTAAAGTTCGCGAGTTGGTATATAATTGATGCTTGGTGTGTTTGATAACGCGAGAGTGCTCGGCTTGAGAGTGCTCGGCCTAAGTGTGCTTGGCCTCGGAATGTTGGGTCACGCGACTTGATATGCGAAGTATGTTTGAGCACGCAAGAGTGTTCGACTTGAGAGTGTTTGGCCTAAGCGTACTCGGCCTCGAAATGTTAGGTCACGCGACTTGATACGCGAAATATGTTGGAGCACGCAAGAGTGCTCGGCTTGAGAGTGTTCGGCCTAAGCGTGCTCGACCTAGGAATGTTAGGTCAAGCGACTTGATACGCGAAGTATGTTGGAGCGCGTGAGAGTGCTCGATTTGAGAGTGTTCGGCCTAAGCGTGCTCGGCCTCGAAGTTGGATCACGCGATGGTGTAGCATTCGGTCTAGGTGTGTCCTTGGATGGAGGGATGCGAGTTGCATTACTCGGCCTAGGTACATCCTTAGCCGAGGAGGGTACTCGGGAGGGATACCTGTCGGGCCGGAGTGCGCGTCGTTTGAGTGGTCGGCCTAGGTTTGCTCGGCGTTGGCGCGTGTTATAGTGATCGGCCCAGGTACATCCTTAGCCGAGGAGGGTACTCGGGAGGGAAACCTGTGGGGCTCAAGTGCACGTCGTTTGAGTGGTCGGCCGAGGATTGCTCGGTGTCGGCGCGTGTCGTTTTGCTCAGCCTAGGTACATTCTTAGCCGATGAGGGTGCTCGGGAGGGAAACCTGTAGGGCTCGAGTGCACGTCGTTTGAGTGGTCGACCGAGGATTGCTCGGTGTCGGCGCATGATGATTTGCTCGGCCTAGGTACATCCTTAGCCGAGGAGGGTACTCAGGAGAGAAACCTGTGGGGCTCAAGTGCACGTCGTTTGAGTGGTCGGCCGAGGGTTGCTCAGTGTCGACACGTTCATGAGTCATAGTGTTCGGGCTCGGACCTCTTCCACGATGTCCAAGTTTGTTAGGAGCTCGGCTTCGTTGTTTGACTTTTTGAAATGGGCTCGGCGGAATGATGGTTCTCCGATTTCCACCGGGATCATTGCATCGGACCCATAGACCAAGCGAAAAGGGGTTTATTGTGTGGTCGACTGAGGTGTGCATCTATAGGCCGACAGCACCTCGGGTAACTGCTCGGCCCATGCTCCCTTTGCTTCTCCCAGCCGCTTCTTCAACTCTGTCAAGATGACTTTGTTGGCAGATTCGGCCTGGCCTTTCGTTTGAGGGTGCTCGACCAAGGTGACCTTGTGTTGTATTCCTAAGCCTGCTAGGAACTCGTTGAGTTTTCGATCGGTGAACTGAAGACCGTTGTCGGTCAGCAGGGTTGATGGGACGCCGAATCAGGTGATGATGTTCTTCCAAAGGAATCTTTGTACTTGGTGAGCTGAGATGCTTGCTAGGGGCTCGGCTTCAATCCACTTGGTGAAAAGGTTCACGGTGACGATGAGGAACTTGCATTGCCCCTTCGCAACAGGGAAAGGTCCAAGTATGTCGGCCCTCCGTGTGGCAAACGGCCATGCTGGGGGGATGCAATGCAATTGCTCGGCATGGCCGTGTTTTTGACATGGTTGGAACTTCTTCACAAAGGTTGTGCAGTCAGTATTCATGGTCGGCCAATAGTACCCGGCTCGCAAGAACTTGGAAACGGTCATTCTCGCTCCGGAGTGCATTCCATAAATACCTTCGTGAACTTCTCACATTAGGTACTCGACCTCGGCAGGGTCTAGGCACTTGAGTAGTGGAGTAGAGAAGCCACGCCTGTATAACTGACCAGCGATGATAACATACCTACTGGCCTGCGTTCTCAGCCGTTTGGCTTCGGTCAGGTCGTCTGGCATGACCCCGTTGGTCATGAATGCTTTGATTTCGGCTCGCCAGTCTGGGTGGTCGTTGTGATCGGTGTTGTCGATGTCGATGCTTGCTACCATCTTCGCTTCGACGTTGGGGTGGTCGATTTCTTGCTGAATTATGGTTCTCAACTGGCCCTGTTTCTTCGTTGCGGCCAACCTGGCCAACTAGTCGGCTCGGGGTGTTATTCTCGCGTGGGATGTGCTCGACCAACACCTCTTGGAAGTTCGCCTTCAACTTTCGATAGGCATGGTAGTACTTCATCATGTTGTGGTCTTTTACTTGGAAATTACCGTCCACTTGCTCGGCCACGACCTTGGAGTCAGTTAGGCATTTGATACTCGACGCACCCATGTCTTCTGCTAGCCTTAATCCGGCCAACAGGGCTTCATATTCGGCTTGGTTGTTCGAAGCCTTGAATCGGAACCGCAATGATTGTTCTAAAGTTATCCCCTTGGGTCCCTCTAGGATCACTCCTGCCCCGCTCCCTTGGCCGTTTGAGGAGCCGTCCACATGGAGGATCCACCAATGTTCTTCAAAGTGGCCGTGTGGGTCAAGTTCGTTCACGAAGTCGGCCAGGCATTGGGCTTTGATCGGTCCCCTCAGCTTGAAGGTGATGTTGAATTGCGACAATTCAACTGACCAAGCCATCATCCTTCCGGCTAGCTCAGGTTTGCCTAGGACCTTAGAAATTGGGCAATCAGTAGGGATGGCAAAACGGGCCAGCCCGCCCCGTTTTGGCCCGTCCCGCCAAAAATGGGCCGGGCCGGGCCAACCCGCCAACGTAAAACGGGTTGGAGATGCTGGCCCGCCTTGCCTAAGGACAGGCTGGCGGGTTGGCGGGCCAGCCCGCATACAAAAATAAAAATAAAAATAAAATGAAAAAAAAAATATATTTTATGTTCAAATAAAAGAAATTTGCTACAAATAAATAAATATAACCATATGAAATTAAAAATGCATACATATTGTACATAATATATGTTCAATAAAAACAAATTACAAACTTAGAACAAAATCAAATAGAAATTAGTCTATTTACACCAAAATCAAAACCAAATTATAAACTTACACAAGTAAATTTTTTGATAGTTCACAAAAGAAGTTTAAATACAATTAATTAACTTATAAATTTTTATTTTAAGAATATTAGAAGCTCTCTTAGAAGAAGATGTCTCTACTTTTTTTCTTGATCATCTTCAACCACATCTTCTACATCAAAATAAAATAAACATAAAAATAATTATATTTAAAAAAATATATATGCGGGCCGGCGGGTTGTGGCGGGCCGGCCCGCTATTTGGCCCGGCGGGTTGGCAGGCTTGGTGGGGCAGGCTTGGCGGGTTGAAATGATGGGCCCGGCCTGTCAATTTTTGGCGGGCCAATGGGCCGGCCCGCGGGCCACAGCCCACTTTGCCATCCCTAGCAATCAGCGTGTACAATCACTTGGTGGCTCTGGAAGTAATGCCTTAGGCGTCAAGAAGTGTGTACCAAGCCTAGCGCCACCTTTTCTATCAGCTGATACCGGGTCTCGGGGTCCTGAAGTAGTCGGCTGACAAAGTATACAGGAACCTGACTACCTTCTTTCTCTTGTACCAAAACCGAGCTGATCGCCTCGTCGGATACGGCCAAGTACAACTGAAGAGGACTCGAAGGTTTGGGTCTCGTGAGGATCGGCGACGTCGCCAAGGTCATCTTCAACGATGCAAAAGCTTCTTCGCATGGCTCGTTCCACGAGAAGGCCGAATGATGGAAGTCACTTGGAGAAGATTGATGTTCTTCAAGCACTCCATGCAAGGACTTTGATTACTCTTGAGGTAAACCTTCAAATCAACACTTGAAGCTCCTTGAAGCAAACTCCAATGGAGGAGAAGCACTTAGGGAGGTTCGGCCTCCTCTTGAAGAAGTGAAGAAGCTTGAGAAACCAAGCTTCTAGGAGAAGGAACTTTGAGAAGGTTTCTCACGAATTTGACTCTTTAAAATGAGAGAGAAATCTGATTTCTAATTCTCATAAATGTCCAAAAGTGAGTACAAGTGAAGGATTTACAAATATATAGGGAGAGGTAGCTTCTAGGAGAAGCTAACCTTAACCATGGTTCACTAGGAACCATGGTAAGGTGTAGCTAACCATCCATGGTTTCTAAAACTTGTAGGAGAAGCTAACCTTGACCATGGTTCACTTAAGAACCATGGTAAGGTCAGCCAACCCTACCAAGGTTTAGAAACTTGGAGGAGAAGCTTCAAAACCCAAGAGTGTAGCATGGAAATTTCGGCCAAGGAGGAGTAAAGGAGCTAGGCGGCCATGGCTTCATTTTCTCCTTTGAATTGTTTCAAAAATTATTGATTTGGTTTAGTTAGGTTCATCAAATGATGATGAGACCTAGCTAAATCAAATCTATGAAAAATTAGGAGAAAAATGAGTCCAATAGGCAAAATTTTGCCTAAGCCCAACTCAGGCCCAATTTCTAAACACACCCTCAAGCATTGCTAAATGCCACCCCTTTTTCCCTACTGAAAAAATACAAAATGAATGTATCAACTAGGGAGGTTAAATGGAGTTAAACTCTCCAAGTAGCCCACCTTAAAATCAATATACAAACACTAGAAAAAGCAAGTAAAGTGCCTCACAAATACAAAGGCAAAAATAAGTCTATACAAAGAAACTACTATATGTACAAACATATGAAAAAGGTCTTTAAGATCATCCCATTCCTCTTGGTTCTTTTAAGATATCACCTCTTGGATTCCTTGGCCTTGGCCATAGTCTATCATCCCCTCCCTCTTGAAAAGGATTTGACCTCAAATCTCGAGGGTCTTCATGATTATTGGCCACACCTACAAATATATAATAAAATTCATTAGAGGTGATATTCTCATCAAATAAATGTGAAAGGTATATCTTAGAAGGAATCCTTTCATGGAACCTAAAGAAATCTATGATACTAGACCTTCTAATATAATGAATAGGATCCTCTCCTAAACATAGACTAGGTATATTACTAAATCCTAAAAATGTGCTAAAACGAAAACTATAGCACACTAGAGACTCAATCCTAAAAACTAGAACATCTTGCCTAAAGTACCTTATGTGGTAACCTAGGCATTGCCTAGAAAATAAGGAAAATACTACTAAGAAATTTCCTAAACAATTTTGGATTATATTATTTGTTGGATAGTTATGAAAAGAATTTGTCACAAGGAACCTTGAAGGTTCATATGTTATATCCAACAAATAATATATTCCATAAATTGAGTGCATTATTGACACAACCAAGGTAGGAAAAGTCCTACACAAGGGAAGGCTATCTACCTTGGGCACCACCAAGGAAGTAGCATGAGAAGTAGAACTAAGTGAAGTCCAGTTCTCCTTCACCAAATCTTGAAGTTGAGATTCTTTTTCTTTAAAAATAATAGATTTGTGAATCTCTTCTTCAAGACTAGTGGCAGTGTGAGGGTAAGAGTTAAGGTCTTTATGAAGAAAGAGAATATTTTTCGTAGGTCTTCTAGTAATAAAACAATTCTCTTTAGTCATAACTCCCTTAGAGGATATTTCTTCCTCTTTACTCTTCCCTACACTCTCACTTTTTCTTTTGATTTTCATTTGTGCTTGATCCTCAGCCACTTGTTGAGGTGAGAGAGGATAAAGCACAAATTTCTTTTCCTTATGAGTGAAGGTAATTTCATTAGTAAGACCATTATGTATAGTTTTCTTTTCAAATTGCCAGGGTCTTCCTAACAAAATATGACAAGCTTCCATTGGTACTATATCACATAAAGCTTGGTCCTCATACTTCCCAATGGAAAACTTAACCTTCACTTGTTGGTCAACTACTATGTCGCCATCCTTATTAAGCCATTGCAAATGATAAGGTTGAGGATGTGGCATAGTAATTAAACTCATCTTTTTAACCAACCTAGTGCTATAACAGTTGCACCATGAACCACTATCAACAATGAGAGAACAAGCATTATTTAAAACATTACATCTTGTATGAAAGATGTTCTCTCTTTGTGATAGGGTACCACTAGGTTGATTATGAAGGATTCTCCTAAGCATTAGGAGCTCTCCTTCATAAGGATAAACTGGCTCCACTTTGGACATTTGAAGCTTTGTTTCAACCTCACTCTCACTAGAAGAGGAGGTATTAGTCTCTTCTTGACTACTATAAGTGTCATGCCCCCTTAAGATCATGACTTTTTTTGTAGGGCATTGAGAAACAATGTGGCCTCTCCCTAGACACTTGAAACATTTAATATCACTAGACTTTGTGCTAGTGTGTGGAGTGATGAGATCTTTATCCTTATCTTTATTTTTCTCTTTCCTCTTAGCCAATTCTTTGGAGGGTTCTGAAATAATTTTCTTTTCAAAAGGTTTTTCCTCCTCCATGTAGTCTTTCTTAAGAGATCTAGAGTGGGAGCTTTCTCTTTTAGAAGATTTTCTCAACATTTGTTGTTCTACCCTTACACAAAGTTGGACCAAGTCATTTAGGTCCCTGTAGGGTAGTAGCTCCACTTGGTCTCTAATCTCTAAGTTAAGACCACTCATGAATCTGGCTACTGTAGTGGCTTCCTCTTCTCTAATACATGCCCTCATCATGTATAGCTCCATTTGTTGCCTATATTGTTCAACAGTCATATCTTTTTGTTGGAGCCTTTGGAGCTTATTCATAAGCTCCCTGCCATAGTAAGAGGGAATGTGTCTCCTCCTCAATGCATTCCTAAGATCATTCCAATATTGGATAGGAGGATCATTGTGGAGACGCCTTTCTCTTTCCAAAGAGGTCCACCAATACATTGCATGCCCTTGAAAGCTAAGGGTTGCAAGTAGAACTTTCCTTTCTTCACTTACTCTATGGCAAGTAAAGAGTTGTTCTACCTTCATCTCCCAATCAAGGTAGGCCTCCACATCATCCTTCCCAAAAAATTGAGGGAGATCCACCTTGGATTCCCTAGGTTTAATAGTTCTTCTAGGGGAAGGTTGATAATGATTACCCACATTAAGGCTTTCATTAGGAGATGTGTATTGGGAGTGTGAACTCCTACTTTTTTTTCTATGTTTTTTCATATCTTCTTTCAATTTTTCTTCTTCTAATCTTAGAATTCTCAATTCTTCCTTAATGTAACCAAGTTGTCCTTCCCTTTCAATTTTATCTCTTTCTCTTTGAAGAGACTCTTGCTTTTCCATAGTTTAAGTGATTTGAGCTCTTTTGTGATGTATGAAAGACTTTTTGGAGAGCCATCACTTTCACTAGGGGAGGAATCTTGAGACATTTTAAGACAAAAAGATTTTTCACACAAAAATAGTTTTTAAGAAAATAGTATTTTTGGGGAGTGCTTAGACTTGACACTTGGAGGTCTAAGAGTACAAATTGAACTTTGGAGGGAGGTGAGCTACTAAAGAGTCACTTAATAACCAAGCCTCTTCAAGTAAAAATCTCTAAATCCCCTTGTACGTTTTCCTTGCACAAAGCAATTTCACAAAGATCTTTTTCAAAGAAAAAATAACAAGCAAGTGCCTAAAGTGTACAATTATATTATGCTTGAAAACATAAATGGCAAGAAAACATAAATTGCTTGAAAACTTAAATTGCTTAAAACATAACTTGCTTGAAAACTTAAAGACAAGAAAACATAAACTAGGCGTGGAAAGCAATTAAACCTATGTGAGAGCTTGAAAGGCACCAAAGACCTTCAAGGACCCTCTCACAAGTACTAAACGAAATTACTATTAGAACACTTTAAGGAGAGATGGAGATACACCAAAGGCACTCCAAGACACTCCTTATTAAAGGCCTTGTACAAAAATTGGAAATTAAAAGATTACAAGAAAAATGAAATGCAAATTTTCTTCAAATGAAATGCAAATTCACACTTCAAATGAAATGTAAATTCACAATCAAATGAAATTAGTGGCTGCACTTAATCTCAAAGAAAACAAATTAGCCACTAATTAGAGACAAATTTTAGAGATGGATTTTGTAATGAAAATAGGTTTTAGAAACAAAAATTTCCATCACTAAAAATTAGTCTCTAAATTTTCACAATTTTTTTTTTCAAAAATCTTGCTCCTTCTTTCTCCAATTCAGCCACCAAGATTGTAGCCCTCACAACGTGTTTCACTCCTCTTTAGAAGCAACCTTGATGATGGTTACTCCTAGGTGTTTGAATTTCCAAGAATCCAATCCAATGAGAAACAAGCTCCTAGGTTACCACCAAAAATCCTTCAATATTGGCTATCCTTGAGCATGGCCTTCAACACCTTCCAAGAGGCACTCAACACACCTTAAGATGCTGGAATATTAATGCAAAAACTGAAAAGGAACAATTTATAATGGCTACACCAAATGATAGAGTAAAATGAGACAAACTAGAAAGAGTTCCACAAAAATGACAAGCAACAATTAAGGAAAATTTAGAAAGCTAGCACATAAAAGATATCCTATCAAAGGCACTAGAATGGATTACAAAATAAAAGCTAAGATTAGAAACAAAAACAAGACACAAAATATGTGGCTGGACAGAAAATTTTAGAGGTAAGAACACACCAAAATCGAGAGCTAAATATACTAATTTTTCACTCCTTTTTGGCTTTTTTCTTTTGCTATTTTCTTTTTTTTCTTTTTGAAAAATATTTTTCACTTATTTTTATTTGATTAATCAGGATTTTAAATGCCTTTTTGAACTCTTATAGGTCTCGCCCTTAGGCTAGAAAAACTGCAGCAAAAATTTTCACACAAAACAAGAGGTGTTCACATGCATTTTGTAACTAGTCCTTCACAATTTTGTAGTGTTTTTAGGTCAAATTTTTAAGCACTCATTATTTTGTTTTTCTCATGCATTTAGAACACATACACCTCTGTTTTGCCTCTGTTTCTAATGTATATGATTTTGTAAAAGTTTCAGCCACACAATAAGACTCAAGGAAACCTAATAGGAATTAGTGTTTAGTAATTTTTTTTGACAAAACTTTTAACAAGACATAATAGAAACCTAACTCTAGGAAATTTGCTAGAACTAATAGCAAATTATGAACACAAATATGTAAAACAAAAGCACATATAGGTAAGGTTCAGATTCAATAAGAAAATACACAAAAAATTTCGGACACAAACAACACACAAAAAAATTAGGTCAACAAGCTAGTCTAGGAATTTTCAACATGAAAAGGACTACACATGACTTCTATGACAAAACACTTGATTCAAAAATAAAACTAATGCAATGTGAATGAAGTTCAATCACGGACACATGTTAAGGAAATGGAGAAGACTCAAGCAAATACAAAACGCACAAGCAAAGAGAACCTAAAGCACAACACAATTGATTCACGGATTAGAAACAAGCAAGAACATGAATCAATTTACTTCTTATGTGACATATAGGATCTATCAAAAATTTTTTAGAAAATTTAGATCCATGCAGCAAATACATATTTAGACATAGGAGAAGGAAGATACAACACGGATTCACTTAGAAAAAGTTAGAACACAAAACCTCAAGAGCACTAGGCTCTGATACCAAAAATGATGGAAGTCACTTGAAGAACATCAATCTTCTCCAAGTGACTTCCATCATTATATGAAATCAGAATTTGACTCAAATTCTCTCCTCTTAAAGTCCTAAATTTCGTGGAGAAACTTTCTCTCTAAGTTTCTCACAAAGGTTTCCAACCTTTTAGCTTGTTCAACAAGCTTCATCACTCTTTCATGGAGTAACCGAACCTCCTTGGTGATTCTTCTCCATTGAAGCTTCTTCAAAGGAGTTCCTCATCCAAATTCGTGGTCAATCTCAAGAGTTTAAAGGTCTTGGAATGGAGCACTTGAAGATTCATCAATCTTCTCCAAGTAGTTCCATCACCGAAGCCTTCCATAAGAGCTTCGTCATCAGACTGATTTTGTCGGCCAAACGAGGGAGGAATCGGGATAAGGCGACCAATCTTCCTGACAGTCGTTGCAGTTCTTTGAGGTTGCTCGGACTTCGCATATCTAAGACGGCCTGGCATTTGTCTCGGTTTGCCTCTATCCCTCTAGCTGATAGTATAAACTCCAAAAATTTGCCTCCTTTAACCCTGAAAGTGCACTTCTCAGGGTTGAGCCTCATGTTGTGGTTGCGTAACTCACCGAAGATTTCAGCCAGGTCTGCTAGGTGGTCGGCCACCGAGTTGGACTTCACCACCATATCGTCTACATAGATTTCAATGTTACGCCCAATCTGCCCTTGAAACACCTTATCCATTAACCTTTGGTAGGTCGCTTTGGCATTTTTCAGTCCGAACGGCATGACTTTGTAACAAAAGTTGGCGTTCTCGGTGATGAACGCCGTCTTCTCCTCGTCGGCCGGGTGCATCTTTACCTGGTTGTAGCCGCAGTAGGCGTCGAGGAAGCTGAAGATGGAGTGCCAAGATGCATCGTCGACAAGTCGGTCAATGCAGGGGAGCGGATAGGCGTCTTTGGGGCAGACTTTGTTGAGGTCGGTGTAGTCGGTGCACATTCTCCACTTTCCATTCGACTTTTTGACTAAAACCACGTTGGCTAGCCAGGTTGTGTACGTGACCTCCCTTATGAATTTGGCTTGTAACAATTTTTTCACCTCGGCATTCGCAGCCTGCCTCTTCTAGTCCCCCATTTTTCTTTTCTTTTGGGTAACTGGCCGGGCGTCTCGGCATACAGCAAGCCGATGGCAAAGGAAATTTGGATCTATTCCTGGCATGTTTGATGTCGTCCATGCGAATAGGTCTTTGTTGTCTCGAACATCTCGTTTCACCTGGTTCGAATCGACTTCACTCAGTTGGGATCCATGTGCGTGACCTATTCGGGTGCTCAGCCAAGTTGAAAAGGAACGAGGTCCTCAGCCGGCTCGATTCGCTCTTCTTCCCCTAACCGAGGATCAAAGTCAATGCCCTCCGTCATCTCTTGCCTGACCACATTCACACCTTTCGTTGTCGTCGGGGGGTCGGCAATAGGTCGCACCTTCAAGCTAGAAAGGTAGCATTCTCTTGTTGTCTTCTGATCGGCGTGAACGGTTATTACCTGCCCATCTCTCGACGGAAACTTCATGCATAAGTGAGGGGTTGAGACAATAGCCCCCAGTGCATTGATAGAAGGTCGGCCTAGCAGGATGTTGTACGACGTACTCACATGCACCACAATGTAACGAATCTTGATCTCGCAGGAAGATTTTTGGTCGAAGCTGAAGCGAGTGTATAGATCAATGCATCCTCTCGTCATCACTCTTTCACCTGAGAAGCCTACCAGTGGTTCGTGGTATGGTTCTAGGCTTTTCTCCGGGATCCCAAGTTGCAAAAAAGTGTTCCAATACAAGATGTCGGCGGAGCTTCCCTGGTCGACCAAGGTTTTCTTCACAATGCAATTATGCATTTCAACCGAAATCACCATCGGGTCATCCTGAACGGGATCGACGCCTCGAAAATCTCGGTCATAAAAAGTAATTGGCAGCATCTTCGGGGTCTTCGGTTGATTTATGCTGTTTACCGTTCGAACAGCTCGGAGGTGTCTCTTTCATGCCGAAGAGATGGAACCTCCCCCGGCGAAGCCTCCGGCTATGGTGTTTATTATCTTCCTTGGTCGGTCAGTTTATCCCCGGGAATGCCGTGAGTGGTCCCTTCTCTCAGCTAATCGGGACCGGCGGCGTCGGTCTCTTGGAATTGGAGCTTCCCAAGGGTGATGGTCTCTCCCCCTTGACGGGTGGTCTTGGGGGGTGACGAAGCTCCTGAGGTGACCCTGCTTGATAAGGTCCTCGAGCTTGTCTTTTAGTGCCAAGCATTCTTCAATCGAGTGCCCCTTGTTTCAGTGGAATCGGCACGTCTTGGCCTTGTCGGCTCTAGGGGGTGTGTTCGCCCTTTTCGGCATCACAAGGATCTCTGATGCAAGGGCCTGCTCCATTACCTTGGCCCTACTCGCGTTGAGGGGAGTATACGCTGCGTAGCGTGGTCCTCTTGGGGGGCGAGTATTTGAGGGCTCGGCAATCGTCTTTCTCATTGGCTCTCGACCGGATTCTTTTCAGCTATAGCCCTCCTCGGCCCTAGCCTGGTTTCGGGTCTCCGCCAGCTCCTCCATTTGCATATACTTTTCGGCTCGGGGTCGGAGATCGTTCATATCACCGGGCGATTTCTTACACAAGTTGTTCACGAATGGCCCCGGCCTCAAGGCGGTGCTCAGCCGGTCCAACGCCACGGCGGGGTTAAGATCGCCGATCTCCATGGCAATCTTGTTGAATTAGTCCATGAAGCTTCTCAAGCTTTCTTTCTTCTCTTGGCGAACCCCCGCCAGCGCTAATGAGGTCGTCTTGTACGGTTTGCTCGTCGTGAACTACAACGTGAATTGGGATGACAACTCATTAAACGAGTCGATGTAAGAGCTCGGTAATCGGGTAAACCAACTCAGAGCCCTCCCTTTCAATGATGTGGGGAATATCCGGCTCAAGGCCGAGTCATCTTGAGTAGAGAGGGTTTCTTGTGTCAAGAAAACGTTCAAGTTCTCCTCGGGGTCGGTAGACCCATCGTACTTCTCGATTGAAAGGCTCTTCCAATGGTCCAACAGGGTCACTTCCATTATCCTTCGAGAGAACGGGTGCCTTAGGGAGTGAGTGGTGGTGTCGGCCTTGTTGCCTATCAAAGAGGTAATCGGTGTTCGGGTGACCTGGTCGGTTGGGGCATGATAGGCTGACTCCTCTAGGAGTGTGGGAGTGGACGAAACATAGGTTTTGTTCAGACTTTGGAGTTCGGCGTTCTACCGACGCAGTTCGGCCAACTCCCTAGAATCGGCTTCTCTTTGTTTCGGATGGCTGCCATTTCCTCGCACAATACGCGCAAGTCATCGTGGAGGTCAGGCTGGGCAGTGTGCGCTCGGCCAGACCTCTTGTATCACAGGTTCCGATTGTGTCTGAGGCATTCCGTACGGGTATCGTTCTTGGCCAGTCATGACGGGATTGTTCTCGGGGTTAGGGATCGGTTGAGTCGATGTTGATGGTCCTTTGCGCGTAACTACCATGTCTCGGTCTTAGTCGTAGAGTTCAAAGGGGCTGAAAACGTCTCTTCGGCCCCACGGTGGGTGCCAAATGTTCTTGTGTTAGGATACACACTTCAATTATCCTTGTTGTAGCGGGTCTGGTCTTGGGTCTAGGTCTTCTCGTCCTTCTCCGAGTAGTCCGAAGTGAGGGGGGTGCCTGCAAAGACACTCCAATGCTCAAGTAAGTGCTCGGCGTAATAAATGCGGTAGGTGAAAGTTAGTTACGTACCTCGCAGGGGTCCAATTTATAGTGATTCTTATTGGGCCACGATTAGGGACTGGGCCCCAGGAAATTAGGGGGCTAATCCGGTGCATTACGTAAATTAACCTCTCCGTAATTATCCTGGCATGAATCCGTGACTTGGCCGAGCACACCGACACGTTCCGTTCGGATAGTGAGTGGTTGGTGTGCTCGGGGAATTTATTTGGGTCGGTCGGGTCGGGAACTCGGGTGTTCGGCCTAGTCGGCCACCATACGGTATACATATAAACATGCAAAGTGTTCCATTAGTTCCTATTTGTTCATTGTTACTAGGGGTGAGCATAAAATCGAGACCCGAACCGAACCCGATAAAAAATATTACTTTTGGGTGGGTTCGGCGGGTTTTGCGGGTAAATCAGGTTAAAATTTTGATTTTATACGGGTTATATTGGGCAGGTTCGGTTTTAAATTTTTAAACCCGCTAAAAATCGAACTCAACCGAAAATGAGATAAATTTAGATTTTTATTACTTTTGTATAACTAAACAACAATGGTCCAAATTCAAAAGTCTTTATTTCAAGTATAATATAGCCATCAATTTGTAACTTTCTTTTTACTTTTTCTCATAACCTAGATATTTCTTTTGTCTTCTCCTTCCTCATTCAACTTCTCAACACACTAGTCTATTTTTAGATTTTTATTTTTATTTCTTTCTTTATCTTTCTTTTCCATCTTCCTATCTCCATTTTGAGTACAACTTGTGCGACAATAGTTTCTTATAGATTTTGTAATCTAACTTTAGATTTCTTTTGTATGGAACAACTATGGATTTTGTTATCTTTTGTTTTTGCTTATTTAGTTTGTAAATGTTTCATCTACGAATCTACTTACATCATCTATTGTTACCTTAATTCTATTTTTGTACACTATTTTAAAAATATTTTTTTACTGTTTTAAGCTTCACCTTCGTTAAAATAACTTGGTCCACAAAAAATCTCAAACCCGATGTACGCACCCGCACAAATCCGAATTCGTTGCAACCCGAACCGCCTCAAACCGAAAGCTCAGTCGATCATATATGTGTCACATTTTTCCAAAGTCGGTTTACAACGGGTTAAACATTTTTCACCCAAACCCGACCGAACCCGCCCGTTGCCCACCCCTAATTGTTACCCTACTGTTTGTGGGGGATTTCGTTCGTAGGTTCTTTTTGTTCGAACTAGCACGAGTTCACGTTTCAATTTATGCGTGTTCGTGACATGACAGAATCGAAGACTTTTCGTGAAAGAATAAATTCGTACAAGCAACGAATAGAGTTAAATTAGGGTGTTGTTACAGCACGTCAGAAGATCTATGCTCATTGTTTCGAGCACTTCAGAAGATCTATGCTGTTTTGGCACTTCAAAAGATTTATGCTCACTATTTCGAGCACGTCAGAAGATCTATGCCAGTCTTAGCACTTCAAAAGATCTATGCTTTTTTAGCACATCAGAAGATCTATGCTAATTGTACAATCAAATTCATGCATGTAATAATTAACGTGAATCGAATAGATGACATGTATATTGACTGCAAAAATCATATCCTTCATTAAATGGTAACAGAATTACAATTCGTAAGGATAACGAAACATGTTCAGAGTGACTACACTACACTAGGCTAGATTATGCTATGCCACGCTATGCTACGCTACTCCTAAAAAAGGAAAAGAAAAGTGGTCGAGAAATCGTACCCAAAGCTGCCTCGTATGCACAGTATGCCTTATGTGCAGGCTGCGGAGTGCGTGTGAGAATTGTGGGAATTAGATTTCTGACCCTTTGCTACGAGCAAGGCTCGTTTAATTTATAGACAATTATAGACAAAGATTCAGGAAAGTTAACTGTTTCTGACATGCCCCGGAAGTGCATAACCGTTCTAAACTTCCACATCGTGACTTATTCCCAAGCACGTCTTTGGATAATTCATGGAACTGCTCATTAACTTCCCTAAACCGTTCTGCAGCCTTTGACACTTATCCCATGCTACTTCGACCACTCTTAGATCGTGTCTCCTTTAAGTTCTTCATTCTGAGAGGTTACGAAGTGTCCTCGTGTATGTCCAGATTCTTGGGATTTCGAGTAACCCACGAAAAATATACTTGAATGTTTCCTGATTTTTCTTGTACTTTGAGAGATTGCGAGGTTGTGAGCCCTTCTCCTGAGTAGCATCCTTCTTTGTTCCCTGATTTCGAGAGCTTCGCGAAAAGTGTCTTCGAGTATTCTCTGTTTCTCTTCATTCCTGAGACTTCCTTTGCCATTCTCCAATCAATCAAGATTTCGAGCGCCCCTGTATTTCGAGTGTCTCTGAATTCATTTCTGGTACTAACACCTACCTAATGGGTTAACCTCAAATAAGAGGACCGGGAGAGAAATTTTAGATATATGTCTATAAGTTCAAATCATAGCAGAGTTATTTATTCATCTCTCTAGTTTACTTTCGAATATTTCGGAGATAAAAATAATTAACCAATGGTGTGTTATTTATCAACAAGTAGTTAGTTTAAGGAATTTTTTACTTTAACAATAATTTTTTAAAAAAACAATTCTCAAAGTGAATCCCATGTAAATATTTATCAAGTTGAACCTCTTCACTGTAGCTATTGGAATTCGGTTTCCCGAAAATCAAATTTTGAACAATTTCTTTTTTTTAACGTAAAAATTGTTTTATTAATTATATGAATTTGTATATAAAATAATTTATAATTATAAAAATTAATAATGTTAAAAATTTATAATATTAATAACTTATATTATTATAAAGTAATAAGTTTAATAATTTATAATTTTAATAAATTATAATTTTAATGAGTTATAATTTTATTAATTTTTAATTTTAATAAGATATAATATTAATAATTTATAACTTATTAGAAGTATAAATTATGAATTTATATCATATTAAAATTAAAAATTATTAAAATTATAACTTATTAAATTTATAACTCACTAAACTTATAATTTATTAAAATTATAAATTATTAAATTTATTATTTCATGAAAGTAAGGTCAGGGGTTCGAATTCTGCCTTGTGTATGCAGCCGCGTTAAATCTTGGGGTCAGCTATCTCACCCTTTGAGGTGCCTCCAACGTAACGAAGAGATTAGTCACTGCTGTCGGCGGTGAATACTCCAGGCACAAACCAAAAATTATTTTATATAAAAATTTATATAATTAATAAAACAATTTTTACATAAAAAAAATAGGTTGTTCGGAATTTGGTTCCGGGAAACCGAATTCCGGCAGTTACGAGGTTCAACTAAGTAAATATTTACATGGGGGTTCACTTTGGAATTTTTTATTAAAAAAATATTATTAAAGTAAAAAAAATTTAGTTTAAGTGATAGGATTCTTTTTAATTAAATAATATTTCAAGCATGAGTTTTATTATGAAAAATAAATAAATGTAGCTACCATACAGGGCTGGTCCTAGGCTTAGGCTACAAGGACCATAGCCTAGGAATCAAGACTAGGCTCACAAAAAAGAAAAAGTTTAGGCAATTGTGAAGAGAGAAGAAAAAGTCTTCGATTAATCAATTTCCTAGCCATTTATTTTATTCTCATTTTCGACTTCTCAACATGAATAATTTTCTGTACAAGATTTTAAAACTCAATGCCTTTTATTTTTATTTGTGACATTTTTTTTTATTGCTAATCAATCAAATGTAATAAATCATATAGTTATTTTTCAATTTTTCTTTTGGACCGAAGAGTTTAATATTCTCTCCCATCCTTATTCTAAGTCACAAAACCACACATACTAATATTAGAAGTTATTTAGTTTATTTGATAAATTTTATAAAAAAAATGAAATGTTAATTTTACCCTTATTATTTATCATTAAATTGTTATGGAAGAGGTGAATATATTACTTTATGCTAAAGTTTATACACTAATATTAATAAAATTGATAAATGATAATTAAAAAATTTTAAAAGTAGGAGAAAAAATATTTATTTCTCAAGAAGCACATATATATATACTCATAACCTTTAATAGAAATAAGAAATAAAATTAAAATTAATATTCTATAAAAATTATAAAATACCTTATATAAATGATTACTATTTTTTTTTTAAATTGTGTCATATCATAATTAGTTATTTATTATATTATTATAAGGCTTTATAGATTATCTTATCGTATTTTTCTATTTTGAAGGAAGAAAGAGTATAAAATAAGAGAAGATAAAATCTTTTATTTTGATGGAAGAAAGAGAATGAGGAAAGACTAACTCAAATGATTTAATAGTGTTTGTATAAATATATATTTTTAAAAGAATTGAATAAATTACATTTTATATTTATGATCAATTTTTATTATCAGATAAAATTATTTTAGTTATTGATAATTTATTTTAAAAATATTAAAATTTAATTTAGAAGGATAATTATTTATATTTAATATATAAAGATGAAAATGTATTAATTATATTATATTCTAATTTCATTCCATTTCATTATTTGCCACATAATCAAATAATTTGGATCTGTTATAAACTATTCTAGAAACACTTTTAGAAAATTTAAAATAAAATAAAATAAATTTTTCTATAAACTAAAATTAATTTATGTATAAGTTAATTTGTATAAAGTCTCTTCTGTTAATTACTCAAAATCTTTTTTTCAACTCATACATAAATTAATTTTAATTTAAAAAAAATATTTCAAAATTTTTTTTATTTTTCTCTCTTAAAAATATTTCTGAAAAATCTTATCCAATCATCCTCTAACATAATTTCTCAATGCTTATCATATGAAAACAAAGAATGATGAGGGAATAAAAGTTTGGTGATGACAGCTTGTGGAATAGAAGCAACCAACTGAATTCCGTGGCTTAGTTCCCTCAGTTCTTAACTAGCTAGCTAGTTCCTAAGTTGTGACTTGGAATCCATCCAAGAAGACCAAGACAAGCCAAAGTAGATACGCAATCAGTGACACTACGTTAAGCCTATCGTACTGCTTCATGCTCATCATTACTGAAACTGATCAAGAGCACCTTTATTATTATATATATATGATAAATGATATCAATATATACAATCACTTCCTCTTGTCTCATTACCACAATTCAAGCCTCAAAACCGCCAAGAAATTTCATAGAACATTATAAAGAACAAAATAATCTAAATAGAATATGATCTACTTGTAACTATATATAGAATTCTCTGTCAAATAACACTACCATTTTTTCATATATATATATATATATATATATATATATATATATATATATATATATATATATATATATATATAAAAGCACACCTTGTAATAAGTTTTTAAATTTTGTTTCCAAAATGTATATAGAGTAAACTATCTTTTGTCATAATTATATTGAAGGAGAAATGGGATGAATTAATAGGGACAAATTAATGAGTACACTGCACAGAAACACATAAGTTCTGAAAATCAGTCACTGATGAATATGTGTTTCTGTGTATATATAGCGACATGCCAATCCTGTTGTATTTCTGGGAAAAAAAACCAATGGTACATTGCAATAAATCTGAATCAGAAAGCAAATGTATAAGTAGGTTGGATACAATAATATTGTGGATATGAAGGAACCAAAGGTAGAAATAAATCAAATAATTGTGTGAAAGTATTGATATGCATGAATGACTATGGTTGTTACACTACAACACAAATGGTATTTAGTAATATTTAAAAAATATTACTTAATTATATATAAATATTGCTAATTTATTTTAGTAATATATTATTAAATGTTGTATATAGTCTATATATTGCTAAAGACTTTTAATAATATTTTTTATAATTAGGTAATATTTTTTAAATATTATCAAAGTAGTATTTTTATAATATTTTAATAATTTTTTGTAATATTTTAATGATGTTGCCAAGATTTTGTTAATCTTATAAAATAATAATTAATTTTAATTTAAATATTACTATCAATTATTATATCTTTATGTTTTCTAAATATCTAGGAGTTCCTTAAATTTTTAGGGAAAGACATTTTTAATTAGTTACCACTAATTATATATAGAATATCAAATTTCATTTATATTAAATATAACTATATGAGTATATATACTATTTATGAGTCATTAATCTATTCGATGTGAGACTTTAATTATGGGTACTTTTTTTGACTCGATGTGGGACTTTGATTTTAGAAGGAATTATAGTAACATTTTTCAAAAAAATATTACAAAATAACATGTAAAAATTGTTTACTATAAGACTTTAATTTTGAAAATAATTAAAAATAATAATATTGAAACAAAAAATATTATTCTATCTATAATAATATTTTTCAAAAAAGTATTACAAAATAATATATTTATTTAATATATAATAATATTTTAACTAATGTAAACAAGAAAATGTTGTTAAAAAATTAAAATATAGTAATGTTATGATGGACTTTTCATATGTAATGACAAGTATTAGTAATCAACATCTTGTGTGGACCTAGAGTTTCCCTTGGAAATGCTACAAAGAAAGTGACCAATCTTAAGCTGCATTTAAAGCTCTGTTTGTTTTTTGGGAAAGTGATTTTCCTGGCATGCATGTATAACTCGTTTCTCATCATCATGACCCATGTGACATTCAGCTTGGAACACATTAATTATGCTTTCAAGTATATGTGCAAATCACTGTATCATACTAGAAACTAGAAAGTAGAACCTATATGATCTTCATGGTAACTACCGTTTTCAATCAACAATCAAAGACAGTGTGACACTTTGATCCAGTTTCGATTGTTGGCTTTCGTAGCTGGCTAGAAAGTTTAAATAGGCTGCAAATATATAATTAAATACAGTTTTATTTATTTATTAATTTATTTATGATATACATCAAGTATATGAGATAAGGATTCAAGGCATATGAGAGACACACCTTAGGCTCATAGTCATCAAGGGTCTTTATAATTTGTTTATATTTAAAAAATATATTTAAATTATTATATGATAAGCTTTATTACTCCTATATTATTTCGAATATGTATACATATAATATTGTTATATATCATTTTAGAAGTTATATAAAAAATCAATCTAGTATATAAATTAGAATAATCGTTTATTTTTTTAAAACATTTTACTCATTCCATTCTTTTATATGTTTATTTTCATTTTAATATTCTCCTTTCATGCAAATGTGAACTTCATTCTCCTAACATATAAGTGTTTCTTATAATTTTTTTATGTCAATTGAAAAATCTATTATCTAACAAACAATAATTGAATATCAAAATAATATATATATATATATATATATATATATATATATATATATATTATCTTTAAAGTTCAAATTATTCCTATGCATGATTTTTATATTTATTTCAATATTTTCTTGATTTTTTTCTTTAAATATATATTTTCACATTTGTTTTTAATATTTTAGTATTTTATCTCTTTAAATATTTCATTTATATTTATATCAATATTCTTTTTGAAAAAGATTATCAATAATTAAAAATAATTTAATATCACTATATAAATAGTTTATAAAACTATTTATTCATTATAAACTTAATTATAAATATAATATATGATTAAAATATTTGTCTATTATAAATTTAGTTATATAAAATAAATAATTATTATTGTATATTGTGCAGTTTTGTTAGTTATTTTATATTTAAGTTAAACTCTGACCCAAAATCAAAGAAAAGTTGATGAGTTATATTATATTAGAATTCAAATGTTAATTTTTTTTAAGATATCAAACTTTCTAGACATAACCTCAGGAATATTAAATATGCTTTTAATTACTTAAAAGTAAAATTTCGAAAATTTTTGTATTTTAATGTAATAGATACTTTCTAAATATAGTTTCAATTTTTGTGGACGACAAAATGACTTAAATGCTGATGATGAGAAGCAATTCTTTCACTGCATAAGGCCAGAACAAGACGCATAGACCAACGATAGATTCTCTTTATCTCTCGCAGTGCATGCAGAACTGAATATGAGCGGGAAATACAAAGCACGTGTATCGGTTGCTTCAAAAATAAATAAGTGGTTCCTATTTTCCGGTGTGCTATGTCAGCATTAAATAATTTAAATACAAATTTATTTTAATACTAAGAAATTTTAAGAAATTTAATTTTTAGAATTTTTTTTTTCTAATCATTTATAAACTAAATTTAGATTTTTATTAAAAAGGATAATTGCACTACAATGAAAGAAAATAAATTACGAGAAAAAATACACAATAAGTAAATATTAAAAATAAAATAAAGCAATAGTAAATACATAAACATTATATGAAATTAATTTTCTTCATTATTATTTTTGAAACGTTCCCAAATATGTTCAATAAAATCTGCTTGAGGAAACAACTCTCTGTTCTTCAAGCAACTCATGTTGCCACGTCAGAGTCCTCCAATGATAAGAAATCGGGACTTGAGTTACTTCATGAGACAAACAACTCTCATTGGAGTTGCTCTGATAAGAAATAACAATATATAAAGAGAATATCTCTTTTTAGTGTCCACTAAACTCTTATGTTGTATTTTATTTTATTTTATTAATTTATATTTAATGATAAATTGAAAAAAAAAATATAAAAAAATAACTACCTCTTTAAAAATAATAATTATCTACTTTTTTAAAAAAAAATAATTAATTTTTTTTTTACTGGAATACAAAATATTTTTTTTCTTATTAATTATAATAATAAATATTTGTATTTTTTAACTAAGTTGTATGATTCGATTATTAGTTTAAACAAAAGTTTTGATTAAAAATATTATTTTATCTAAGTAGATCTCTTTATATATATATATATATATATATATATATATATATATATATATATATATATATATATATATATATATATATGAGTTCAAATGACATGTAATTTTACTAATTATTGTATTGTTTAGTAATTTTATATTAAATGTAAATTTTATTAATCCAAATATTGAATTATAACTCTATATCACCTTGTATGTTTATGTTTAATTTTGTTAAAATTGAACAACAATTTAAAGATAATCAAAACGTTCATATTTTAAAATGAATATATTACATTAATTATATTCTATATGAATGAGGTATCAAATCTTCTTAAATTATTATAAAGTTTTGCATATATGATTAAGGAACTTTTCAATCTAGCGTAAGTTTTGAAAAATTTACATTTAATTCAAAGTTCTTGAATAATATAATAATTGATAAAAGTTACATATTTGTCGTTTGAATCCTCTCACTAGTACAGAATATACCTTCTACGTCGGTTATTTTAGGGGTTTTACGTAGGAAAAACCTTCGACGTTGAAGCGGGAGACGTAAATTTACGTCGGTTTCGAAAACTGACGTAAATTTACGTAGGACATGCCAAGGTTCGACGTAAAAAGTTGTAAAAAAATTTAAGAAAAAAGAAGAAGAAAAACGACTGCAAGCAGAACAGGTCGTTCTGGTTGGAGAACGGCCTGTTGTCCAAGCAGAATGGCCCGTTTTGCATGGAGAACGACCCGTTCTGCATGGAGAATGGGCCGTTCTCCAACCAGAACAGCCTGTTCTACTTGATAGAACCAGGAGTGGGTTCTCCAAATTAACCCGGACTGGCCACTTCCTTCTCCAGCTTCAAAATCTCGGAATGCAACGCAAACATCACCTTCCTATTCCCGTGAACACACTCAGCAAAAGACGCCACCTCATAGAACCTCCCAGAAAAACCCATGACCAACGCAACTGTCCGAAGAAGAAGAACATCATCACGCAAATCAACCTCTTCCCCAACTTTCCTAAACTCCAAAGGAGGTAGAACTTGTCGAGGCGGAGGGCATTGATGTCGGACCACTCGCGATGCATGGTGTGGAGGAAGGTGGACGAGGTCATCGAGGGAGTGGCTCCGACTGCGAGGGCAGCCACGATTTGAGGAGGAGGAAGTTTCTAAAATCTCGCGTGTGGCCTCCATTGCACAACGCGCGGGAGAAGGAAGTTTTTGAAATCTCCAGCTATGTAAACCTTCTTTTAACGGGCGATCCTGTGGGTTATTTACGTCGGCCCTAGTAGGATTTTACGTAAATTTTAACATCAACGTAAATAATTTAACTAAAATTACGAAATATGCCACCGCGTTTTTATTACGTCGGGTGTTTGTATGTCCGACGTAAAATAGGTGACGTGATATACTAATTTTCCACTAGTGTCTTCTCTCTCTCTCTCTATATATATATATATATTAAAAACTGAAAGGACTATGAAGCTAGTGTCATTAATTACATTACACATTTAATTTTTCTTTTTTCCTATATATTAAAATCTCCCATGACAAGTCACGGTCATGTTCTTATAATTATATGTTACTCTTCTCTTATTTACTCTTATATCATATTATATCCTAATCACTAAGGGCTTAGAGAGCTCCGTAAGAGTGACACAGTTGGTTAAGTCCCTTAACTCCCAATAGTTAAGACCTAGGATTAAATCTGACTTTCCTTGTATTTTATATTCTTGCATACAAACTTGGGTTAGGGATGTGGTATAGGCGATCTATAATTTCATTGAAAATTCTCAAAGATTTTGATGATAGGTTCTAACCTCGCATGAAGTCGTGTTTTGCCTTGATTTAAACTTTTTATTAACTAAAAAAAATAATACACTAAAAGCCTATAATATGATAACATAAGATAGAATATAAGAGGGAGATAAGAGTAAGTTTTAAACTTATTCAATGAGCAATGTACACCAAATAACATTATTGTATTATCCTATTATTTATTTAATATGGATCAAATAATTATAGATATTGGTGGTGTATGATGACAATGAAAGTTAAGGGATGATAGTAATGTTGTTGACAATAATGACAATAATAGTGAAGATGTGATAGTGATGGAGGCTAGTGTAGATGATGACTGTGGCAATGATACTAGTGATAGCTAGTAGAGGTAATGATGGTCAATGACGACTGTAATGACAATGGTGGTTGGTTGGTGACAATTAGGGTGGAGGTGGTGAAAAGGGAGAAGACTAGGGAGAAAGAACAACCATCTTATTTCATTACTTTTTAACTCAATTCCTCACTCAAATTAGAGAAGAAACTAGGTTAAAGAGTTTAGAGACACTCACCCTCTAATGAACTTTTTTTAATATCTATTCTAATATTAAATAATTACCCCCTCTAATACAAATAATTCCCACCCCCTAAATTATAATCTTAATTTTTCTCTTTTTATATTTTTTATCTCTAAAAATGTTTATTGCCAGCACCATAATTTTCTTTAAATGTTTTCTATTGTTTATTGAAAATGCATATAAAATAATAAAATTTATCAAGAAGCAAGTAATTTTTCATACTAATGTTATCAAATTATGCATCATTTTCTTTTTGTTTTTACTGCCTTTCCTTCTTTTGAATCTTCTTTATTTAAATATTGTAATGTTTTTTAATTTAAAAATTATTAGTTTTGCATATGTAATTGGGTTAGAGGATCTTACCTGACTTGATTAATTTTTTTTATTTATGTATTTTACTTCAGTACAATTATTATTTCTAATAAAAATAACACTTGTGATCTTTATAAAAAAAAAATTCACTCATAACTTAAAAAGTTATTAGCAAACCACAAAAACAGATAAATAAACAAATATAAGTTAATTTCTTTTAATTATTCACATTAATTTTATCTAGAATAATTTTTGGTTATTTTTTATATTAATTATTTTATTTTCTTAAATTAATTCAAAAACATTAATTGTTTCTATTGCTATATAATTTTAGTGATCGTATATTAATTACTTTTAATCACTTTAACTTTTTTAGGGTACAATTTTGATTATGTTAATGGCTTTTAAATGTTTTTTAATTTATACATAAGGTTTTAATTTTTTTTAATTTGATAGATAAATTAATTTATATGAGGAAAAAAATAATTTTAACTAATTTTTTTTTATGATGCATAATTTTTTTGCCCCACACCAACATTATATGATAGAGAATAGGATAAATAAATAATATCTTATTGATGTACCAAATAATTGATTATAATAAGAAATAATAACTATTCTATCATATCTTGTCATATATCTTGACTATCAATCAATTCCATAATTAACAAAATAAAGTACCATATGCCTAATTTAGTGGATTTTATTTTTACTTCGCTTTTAATATTTTTAGAAATATATGAAGTTGTAGTGTGTGTTTGGGTGTGTGTTTGGGTGTGTGTCTATATATATATATCACAAATATCCTCTCCTAGAAATAATTATGTTTAAGTTAAGTAGAAACATTGTAGATGATAAAGTTCTTCATCCTTAACAAAAGGGCATGCATAAAAATCAAATTTGAGACCATTACTTAAGCTAGAACAACCTCAAACTGATTGATTAATGCATTGTTTGAAAGTGTTAAGTCACTAAAACCCAAATAGCCAATCTGAACTATTTAAAATTTGTTATCCCATTGAGTCAAATACTTGAATTAGGGAATAGGAGAATAGTTAGTCATGATGGAAAAAGGAATTCTAATTACGTTTGGTGTGAGTATTTACTACACTTATAGTACTTGTAAAACTCTTAAATTTGGTATGGTTGTGCATTATAGCCACAAAGTTTTGGAAGGCTAGATATTTCAAGCAATGAAAAAAATCTAGTGCCCCTTTTGTTACAAAAATTCAAATATAAAGAAAAATCTTAACAAAAAAATGTAGAAAAATAAAAAAGAAAAAAAAGGCAACAGAGAGAGTGTGCAGTGGAATCTAAAAAGATAGTCTAGGATGTTTGGAATAAATTGTTGAAGAATGAAACAAAAGAGAAAGAACAAAATATCGTGACTAAATGTTCTCATAGTCTTAGGTGTTAATGTAAATCTAGAAAAATAATGAATTCATCAGTAGTCTAGCCACATTACAAGCTTGATTCCTTAGCGATCCTTGCATGTTTGTGTTACTATATGTTTGTTCTATGAAGAAAAGATAAAGAACAAAGTTAAATTAGATGGCTTTAATGCGTGAAATTGAGTGAAACACTTCTCATACTTGTACTTGAAATTGTGTAAATTGGTAATTAAAGAGAACAAGTGTATTAGAATTTCATGATTCTGATTTCCATGATATTTAGTCTCTTTGAAATTTCATCATGTATCTTGAATGTGAATCTAGTGTGGATACCATGGTTGACAATGTGATTACTTGAGTAATTGGGAAAAGGAAACCTTAGCTTATAAACAAGATTCTAAGTTTGGTGTATTTTGATAATTGTCACGTGTGTATATTTCTAAGTAATTTTAGACAATTATTGATCATGACTTATGCCTTTGAATAATTTTTTAGTTAAAATAAGCATTAAAATTAGAATAAGTCTTTTACATGCATTTTCTTAATTTATTATATATATATATATATTATGTTTTTGGGGTTAGTCAAATGAATCAAAAGAGTCAAGAAGAACATGAGAAGAGAAAAGTTAGTCAAAAGAGTCAAGAATTAAATATATTAGAGTAACTACCCCAAGGAACTCAAAGCAAGCCACTTTAGCTACTTGAGTGAGGCAAGGCTACAAGCCAGAGATGTAAGATGAAATTGCTCACTTAAGCGAGCCTAGACCGAGAGCATTTGAAAGTTGATGATGATGTCTCCCTTAAGCGAGGTTACCTACTTGCTTAAACGAGTCATAAAAGAAGTTCTAGATTTTCACACACATCTTACTTAAAGTGAGTCACACTACTTGCTTAAGTGAGAGTTCCCCAAGAATCACTAGAGATGAAATTGAAGGCTCGTTTAAGTGGTCATCTTAGTTGCTTAAGCGAATGACTTTTGATAAACCCATATTAAAGACAAAAAAAAACTTGAAAGTTAAAAATTCATTATAATTCATAGGTAGGGAAAAGGTTAGGTTTCAAAGAGAGAGGATGATGTGGAAGTCACCACGAAAAATCCCTCAAGAATCTTCTTCAATCAATATGTGATCTTAGGTTAGCCTATGCAATGCATTTATTGTTTGGAATTAACTTAGCTATTATGTAATTCTTCTAATTATTCAATAAAAGCTTCTTTTTAAATAATTATTTTTTCTTCTATTCTTTATGTTTGTTTTGACTTGATCACTTGTTGCATTATCCTATAGAATTATCTAAGGTTAGAAAATCCTTTTAAAATTACAATCTGGATAAGAACATGAATAACTCTTATTGCTAGGAATAAAGTAGGGATTATTAGTCAATGATTAAAATCTCCTATCTTAATGCAAGTTTTATTAAAATACTTTTTTTGGTTGTTGAATATTTCAATAATTGGGAGGATAAGTGTGAGAGATATCAATGAAATCAATCATTAGTATTCTATATTCTTGAATTACAATCTATATTTAACCTACTTTCAAAAAATTGAAATCTTAAAAATGATCATTTTAGTTTATGCATTCTAAACCTAAATATAATTTTTTCTAATTAATATTAAAATAGATTAATTAATCAATGCACAAGTCTTTGTGAATATAATACTTGGACTTTTGTCTATTTACTATTTGCAACAATTGGTAGGCTTGCCAAAAATCTAACAAAAATGCAAGAATTTAAAGTATAAAATCATCACAAAAGCTAATATAAACAATTTTTTTTATACAACTATGGAAAATAAATTACCATACATGTCTATTACAATTCATCTATCACCCAAATATGTCATATAGACATAAAAGCAATGAATAATAAACTCAAACTAAGTGACATAAAAGCAATGAATAGATAAACTCAAACTATTTTATATCCTTGCATATGGTTTCAAGCTCCATCAATATACAACTTCACTTAGTTTCTTAAAGAGAGAGGGAGAGAGAAATAAAAAACTTAAAGGATTGAGACATAAGTGTAATATATAAGTGCTCCAAGGACAAATTAGACTCTTCTACTTGACAATTACTTATCTCTCATGGATTTACCATCACTAGGCCTCTAATAAATATATTTGTACCTAAGGTTGGATTTATATCTTTCAATTGTCAACATTTCTAGTTGATATATTCCTCTTATTTTAATGACTTTTATACTAGTTAATTTCATCTCATTATCATCTTAGGAAGCTCTCTTACCACAACTTATCTTAGTTGGTCGATTATATCGATCATTCTAATTGTTTACCATCTATCCTTTTTCTCTCCTATACTTAGAGTTGTCCATTATGATTATGTTGTGTGTGGGAGGGAGGATTCACACACACATGTTTCTATATTGGTAAGATATTGTCTACTTTGAACCTAAATTCACATGGTTTGGCTTTTAGATATCACCTTAAAGGCCTCTAACCAATGGAGAGATATATGTGTATATAAACTCAAGTCCATCTTCTTGTTTGAATGATGTGGGACTTTAGTTGTATCCCAACAATCCCCCCTTAAACAAAAGATCATGGTTTAACCCCACTTTGTAGTGAAAGCTATTAATATATATTCGATGGTAGCTCATAGAGCTCAATCACACTTTAAGTACTTGTACTGCTGCCACTCCACCATGAACGTTAACTCATGATAGTGGGAGATACCTTCTAACCCTCCATCCATGTTATTAGGAAGATTATCTTCCAAATATGGATTTACCATTAGGAAGACTTTCGACTTAAAGGATCTTATATACCCAAATTCACTTGTCAACTTCATCATATTCGTCTAGCCAATCACACCATCAATTCTTATACCACTTGTTAGGTCAAGGGGTTCACATACATACACACATGTTTCTACATAGGTAAGATATTGTCCATTTTGAACTTAAACTCTCATGGTTTTACTTTTCTTATTATGCACCAGGGGATTTCCAACACACATGTCTCCATAATGGTATGATTTTATCCACTATAGGTCTAAGTCACATAGTTATACTTTTAGGTATCACCCAAAATACTTCTAACTAATGAAGACATATGTGTATATATAAATTTATATCTTTTTTATTTAAACGATGTAAAACTTTAGTTATATATTCCAACAATCATAAAACTGTTGATACTTAAAGGTATTCGTAACATGCACAATTTTATCCCTCTTACTATAATCAGACTACCTCTTCACATTGGACAAAAATTAAAAACAAATTTTTCACCTATTATTTCCCCAAACCTAGACTCATATAGCATCATTATGAGGTACAATATATTCTCACTCCTTCACAATGACATAGGACATTCTTAATAATAACTTATATTCTCACCTAATGTACAAGCACACTTTATATCTTTTGTCATGTATGTACATTTCATTCTCTATCGAGCATCAAGATAACTCACATGCATAATATATAAGATCATGTACCTATAACAGTCATGCATGAAACCACTCACACTTCACATCATTACAACATAAATGATTGAACATTTGAACATATCACACTAAACCAGAATGCATAGGCATGCCATGCTCCAAAGTTTCTTCTACATCTACTTGTGATATCAATTTAAGCTCTTGAAAATAGTCTAGGAACAAGCACAACCATACCAAGAGTCATCAGCATATCGATGTCTTCAGTTTTTGCATTCTCATTAAAATGATATTCCTCAGTAATTAGTCAAATTTTAATTCTCAATAATTAAGTTTTGCTAGATTTGTATTAAAATTAGCAAAATTATTTTTAATAGAATTAATTTTGAATAGTCAAATTAATTAAAATATATATCTAAATTAATCTTAACAACATATTTTAATGTAAAATCTATCATGATAAAAAAAAAAATATCAATTTTACAAATTAACTAAACAGACAATGCCTTGAACATAGTATTGTACAACATTTATTTGGAGGGACTGATGTAATCACGATACAATTAAAAGTTTTAGTGGTACGTAGGAATTATGTGCATATTATCTTAGTTCGATGAAGAAAGTAATCCTAATTCTTCAAAGATAATACATGATATATGGGATTGCCCATGGTCAAGTTTCGCACGTTTAACTCTCCTGTCATAATTCAATAGTTGGAAAAAAAAAATTGTATTGTAAAGGTTGAAAAATTATAATTAAATGCTGAATTCAAGCTTCATTCTCTCTCTGGCCGTAGGAAATCAATATCCTATAATTTAATATCGAGTATTACTTGATAATTTATGTTTCCTTATTTCTTAAGTGTATGATGGTGCAAACCTTAATAATTAGTTTGGAAATTTAAAAGAATTATTGATCAAGAAAACTTTATATTTTTACATATATTTAATTTCAAATAAAAAAAGAATCATCTCCTACCACTACAAGAAAACGCTGAATAAGCGGCGGAAAATAAGCGTCGGTTAATAGCTGACGCAAATAGTGTCGAAAAAGCTGACGCTATTTTAAGATTTAGCGTCGGCTTTTCCGACACTAAACTTAAAATAAATTTAAATTAAATATTTTAAGTTTAGTGTCGGAAAAGCCGACGCTATTATATAAATATAGCGTCGGTTTTTCCGACGCTAAACTTAAAATATTTAACTTAAATTTATTTTAAGTTTAGCGTCGGAAAAGCCGACGCTATTCTTTAAATATAGCGTCGACTTTTCCGACACTAATTTAATTTAAATTTAAATTAAGTTATTGTCGAAAAAGCCGACGCTATATTTAAATAATATACGTGCTTTCAAGGAGATAAAAATAATTTTTTCAATGTTATATACGCATAATGTGTTCTAGTACACTTGGTTATCAAGTTCACTTAAGACCTCAAGGTTCACGGATCGAGTCCCAGGAATGTTAAAAATACGAACAAATAAATGATAAGCGAGAAAAAGAAAATAAAGAAAAAAATAAAATAAAATTTTTGTCAACATAGTGTCGGCTTAACCGAAAATAAAAAATAAAAATAAATAAATTTGTTAGTGACGGCTTAGCCGACACAAAAAAAAATGTGTCGACTTATTTAGCGTCGGCTAAAAACCGACGAATAACCGACAATATTGCGTCGGCATTTATGATTTAGAGTCGGCTTTTGGCCGACTCTAAATTGAAACATTCTTGTAGTGTACATTTGTGATCTTAGTGAACACATCAAATAAGAATTAGACTTTAGACAAATTGATATTTAATTTTTGCCTTGTTTTGACCTTAGGTGAAGTATTATATGTAGGCGTGCGTATATGCGTTGAGAAAATATAAAAATCAAAAATATGAAGAGAGTGAATGATCCATTTGTGTGAAAGGTGTATATGGTAACAAAAAGCTTCACATGCTGGCATGTTAAAAGCAACGGGTAGGCCACACGTGTATGAATGCCCCATGTGCCATTTCACCCTTATATGTTTATTGGTCTTGGCATGGATAATTATGTGCTGAAAGGGCCATTCCTCTAACTATGACCAGAATCCCGATTAGATTGCATCTTTGAAAAGGAAAATACAACGGCATTTGACCTAAATTAGGAACAATTTATTCAGAAGTCATGTTAGTAGGGACCCCACTATGTGGTGGCCTCAACTCAATGCTCCATGTCATGCCATTAATTTTCATCATCGTCTAATTAATTGTTTCTCTCATATGAATCCGCAACGAAACTAATAAAGGAAAAAACTTGTCTCATATTCGAATGACTTACACTAGTCACCCATAATTTGGGTACCATATATTTAGGTTTGTAGCCTTGTCGTGACCGACCATTATTCTAGAATATGGTGTTGAAACATCTCTCTCCCTCTCCCTTCTCTATATGTTTATTTATTTATTTGATCCATACTTAACTTGGAAATATAAATTCAAAAGGTAAGTAATTTAAGCCATGTTTATCTCTAATTGCCTATTTCTATATCAAATATTAATTTGCATTATAACTATAAGGTAAACATGAGAATGATGCATATTAGTATCTTGGACTATAAACTAGTTTAATAGAAAATATTGGTTATAAATATGTGTGTGTTTAAAATAAATTATGTTCAAATTAAATCAATAACAAAGATACATTTTTTTAATTTATTTCAAAGATAATTACTTAAAAGGAAGTTTAACCATTTAACAATTTTTTTGTTGAAAATAAATAGGATAATTAGGATTAGGAGAGCAAAAAATCCAACAAAAGGCTACAAATGAGAGAAAAGAGATGTGTTTGCTTACAAAATGACAAAGGTCTACAATGTAGGCGACATTTGGTGGGCATGCCCCATCATAGGTTGTCTGGTTCATAGCAAATTAAAGAACCCCTGTGACGGAAACAAATTAATTTTGAAGAGAGTTTGTTAAGATGAGCAGAAAAAAGAAAGAAAAAAATTGGGTTTGTTCTGAAAGATTGGTAAGAGTTTTCTCAATCTTAGCTAAACATTGAAGCGAAGCTGTAGAATTATGTACGAGATAAAACATATCAGAAGCTTACATCATGTATCAAATAGGAGCCTTTATTCAAGCATTGAACATCATCAAATGGGAAATGTATGACCAAAATCAGTCTCAAATTTGTCGAACTAATTACAGACATTAATCTTATTTACCGCAAAATTATACGTTATATTAAACAGATCAATTTACATCAATATTTTTTTTTAACAGCAAATAAAATATATATTATATTGGTACAAGGGTACTAGAACTCATATACAAAATTATATGACTATTAAATTGGTATAATCCACCATCTGCATACTCCCCACATGAGATTACCAATAACGATTTCATGATAGTATTGTCTAGAGCTGTCAAAACGGGCAACCCGACTTGGCCCGGCCTGGCCCACCACGGGTTGAGCATTTGGTGGGCCAACCCAACCCGACTCATTTATTAGTGAGTTCAAAAAATTGAACCCGGCCTGGCCCACCACAGGTTGATGCGTTAAACGAGTTGGCTCACCTAATTTTAAAAAAATGTAATTTTTTTAATATACAACGAAAGCCCAAAATCATAATTAAATGATAATTCTAAATACAATCAAATAAAATCTAAATAATCTCATGTAGACAAATATAATTCAAAATCATCTCAAATACTATTTTGGGCCTAATAATTCAAATATAATTCAAACCTTAATGCTCATTTGGGCAAATGGGCCCAATAAATTGAAAGCTGAAGCATAAGTTTTTTTTAACAGGTTGGTGGGTCAGCCCAGCTCACCACGGGTTATTCAACCCGGGTGAGCCAGGTTCAAAATTTCCCGTATTGAAATTTTCAATTTTTTTTGGCCCAACCCGGCTCGAACCCGTGGTGGGCCGGGTTGGCTCATCGGGTTGAACTCATTTTGACAGCTCTAGTATTGTCACTTCATGCTTCATGGCAATAGGTTGTACACTTCCTTGAAATTGCAAACCCCAATCAGTACCCTGATAAACAAATACACAAACTAGGATTGCAACACCACTAGGTGAAAGTGAATTAGTCAAATGATTTTTTGAGAGTTGACAACCACCTCCAGCTGTAAATCAAAATATCCTTCATTATGTCATCATGATTGAAGGTTCCTCCTTGAAATATGCATTTGTTTCTATGCCTCCACAAGGTTCAGGTTTTGGCCATCCACAATATGTGCCACTTTTCCACCCCATCTTATGAGTGTAACATTCCGGGTAGAAAACTCAAATGCTGAATGACCTGCATAGGAAGTGGTGAAGGACAATTAATCCAAGAGAGACATTGCTTCCAAACTTTATCACTAAGAGGGCATGTGCAGAAAATGTGAGACACCGTTTCTGCATCAGACTTGAAAAACGGGCATAAAGTTTGTTGAGGCTCAAGTGTTATGTTTCTTCTAATTAGATTATCAACGATTGGGATGCCAGAGTTAACCAATCTCCACATGAAATAATGAACCTTCGATGGAGCAGGGATAGACCAAAAGAAGTAGGGAACATTAGTTTCACCCACTAACGATGAGCTATCATATATAGTTGTATAGGCTGATTTCACTGAGAACATGCCAGAAGGTTCGCATTCCCAACTCCATGAGTCCACTTGATCTCTTTGAAAGTTGGTATTCTCAATCGCTTGAAGTAGCTGATGCTCCTGTGAGACCTCCCATTCGAATCTGTTCCTTCTCCACCTCAACTGCCATTCCCATCTTCCATCTACCCATCCATCCATTTCAGATATCGAGTCTTGCTGCTGCAAAAAGTTGGTGAATAACCTCGGAAATGTGACAGCAAAGCTAATAGGACTGGCCCAGTTGTTGAGCTAGAATCTAACCTTATCTCCCACCCCTATTTTCCACTTGACAGCTTTGTCAAACCAACTTTCAACTTCCACGCCACCAAATCAATTTACATCAATGTAATGTATGAATATATTGTCCCACATCTCACATTGACTAGTGAGAAGATTAAAATAATATATATATATATAAAGAAAGTAAAGACTAATTATTTTCTTAAAAATCGATTTTGTTAGTTGAGTTAAACTTTAAATCACCATTTTTAAGATTATTACCATAATCAATCCTTTCGATTATTAATTATTGTTGGGTTTACAGGGCACTATTAGTGATGAGGTCAAAATATTATATATAATTGTTTGTGTTACTCTAAGAGTGAATTTACTTAAATTTACTATACTTAATAACTCATAGTCTACATCAAATTTTAATAATCTAACTATTAAACTAAAAGTTCATAATACAAAGATCAAATCTGTAGAGTTTAGAAAAATTTTAAAATTATTTGATATTCTATTTCTTTAATTCGAATTGACGAATAATTATAAAAGTTTTTTTACACACTGATTTGAATTAATAAAAAAAATATCAAATAGTTTTCAAACTTTTTAAAAATTTACAAACTTAACCTATGTATTACAAACTTTAACAGTTAGATTATTAAAATTTAATATAGAACATAAATTACTAAATGAAGTAAATCTTATATATATATATATATATATATATATATATAATTATTTATATTGAGCTAATTATTTTTTATTGCCACACCCACGCTCATGCATGCACTAACGCATGCATCCACTTACCCATGTACACGCACACGTATAAACATACCCACACTCTCGTATGCGCACGTACCCACATGCACATGCACATAGAGGAGGGATCTAGTCTTATTCTATTTTATATAGGAAGAATTTACTTACTCTAAAAATAAGTTTACTTAAATTTATTTCATCCATTAACTCATGTTTTACATCAAATTTCAATTATATATATAACCATTAAATTAAAGGTTCTACATAGATCAAGTCTGCAAATTAAAAAAATAAAACTATTTGATACTTTATTTTATTATTTTAAATCAAATATAAAATATTTTTATGATTATCTATCAATTTGAATTAATGAAATAAAATATCAAAATAGTTTTCATTTTTTTTTAAATTTGCAGACTTGATCTATGTATCAAGAATTTTTACTTTAATGATTAGATTATTAAAATTTAATGTAAAACATGAGTTATTGAGTGAAGTAAGTCTACGTAAACTTACTCTTGAAGTAAATAAATCCCTTTTCACTAGTGGAAAAAATGCTTTTAAAATCGGTTATTTTTAACTTTTAAAATTGATTATTTAACCGATTTTAAAAGAGTCGATTTTAAAAGAGTCGATTTTAAAAGTTAGACTTGTAAAATCGGTTAAATAACTGATTTTAAAAATTAATTTTTAAGATCGGTTATAAAATAACCGATCTTAAAAGTCTTGGGTTTAAAAAAATTAAACTGGAACGGGTCGTTCCAAAACTGGAACAGGACGTTCCAGGTTGTTAAAAAGGCCTAAAGTTATAGTTTGGAATGGATCGTTCTAGCACAGTTGGCATGAGTTAAAACCCACCTAGAATGGACTATTTTGATTGCAGAACGGGCCGTTCTCCTTGTAGAACAGGCCGTTCTTCTTGTAGAACGGGCTGTTCCAGTTTTAAAATTTATCCAAAATGAACCTACAAAGAAAATAGAGACATGAGAAGACGAAAAGAGACACGAGAAGAGTATGAGAATATGAAAACAAAAATGACAACGAATTTTACCTTGTGGAAGACTTTAGAAAATGAGAGCGCAAGAGAGTAAAAAAATGAATGGAGGGAAAGATTAAAGAGAATGAGAATGGAGGGAAATATAAAAGGTTTCTGTCGATATTTTTAAAATCGGTTATTTAAGAACCGATTTTAAAAGTACTTTTAATATCGGTCATTTAATAATCGATCTTAAAAGTTATGTCTGATACAACTTTTAAGATCGGTTCTTTTGTAACCGATCTTAAAAGTTGTGTCAGACATACCTTTTAAGATCGGTCATAAAATAACCGATCTTAAAAGTACTTTTAAGATCGGTTAAAATTTAACCGATCTTAAAAGTGTTCACATTATTTACAAAATTGTCATTGCGTGACTTTTAAGATCGGTTACCTTTTAACCGATCTTAAAACTCTGATTTTAAAACTAATTTTTGCATTAGTGTCTCTCTCTCTCTCTCTCTCTATATATATATATATATATATATATAAAGTAGAGGAAGGCTAGATCCCTCCTTTGTATTAGGCCAACCTTCAAAGTCCTCAACCTTTTCTTCGAAATAAAAATGATATGGCTAACATGCAAAAAGGATTTTGATGCCAAAATTAGTGGGTAATTGAAGTGTATAAATATAATCACAAGTATCAACGTATAATTTGATAGTGAAACGTGTATATATAGGAGATAAAATGTTACCATAGTTAATAAGACATTTAAATGCATTAAAGACCGTTTATAATTGCATAACGATTGAATGTTACAATATTGCTCGGCATGGGAATGTGCTCGCCAAGTTAAGGGATTGCTTCGCCTTGAGAAATAGTTTGATTTGATAGGTAATCCGAATCGTTGTTATATAGTCGTGGTGACATTACTACGGTTATCTATCAATTCTTAATACCAACATGTGAGACCTATCCCATACAATATATATTACATTAGTTCTAAAATAAATCAATTAAAATTTTATTATAAGGTTGACTTCATAAACTTTAATTTGATTCGTGTGAAAAAAATGTTTTATATATTTTTAATTATATTAGTTACATTATACTTTTTTCTTTGCTCATATGAAGGAATATTCTTCTATGTGATAGTTAAAAATTATTTTAGACGCGACAGTAATTTTTAATATAAATTATTATATTAAAAGCTACGAGTTTAAAAACACTTTTTTAAGAATTTTTTATATATAAAAAACTATTTTCAATAAAAAAATTCTCAAAAATGTTCAAACTTAAAATATAAAATAAGCTTTTAATGCTACGTGGTTGGTATATACTATAGAATTTCTTAATAAATTACCTAAAACTGTGACTTATACTGGACTCAGATGTGTTTGGCAAAGAAATGTTCCTGACACACTGCTTTTTGGCATTTGATGGTCACATGCTCATTGTCTGTGTTCATTGTCACCATTAAAAGCTTACACTCAGGAGTGGGAGGATATATATCCACCTAGCTATAAACTTCAGCTAAGAAAGGTTTTATTGACAGAGACTATGCGGGATAGTGCTCGTGTTTTGTCCTACACAAAATGGTCACCAAGATTTAATTTTTAGAAAATTTCCATGTGTCCTATATGGTCCATGTCGTTTTTGGTCGAGCCCCTTTCTCCTCTTCTTTTTGGAGTCACTAATAGAGAGTAATTACATTAGATATATATGCATGATATTTGGTTTTTAATTTCTGAAAGAAAAAAAATGATAATAATATAATTGTTAGAGATCTCATATTGATCAATAATAAAATTAATAAATTATATATAAATAAAAGAAAAATATTTATCTTATACGTCAATAGTGTAAAATTGAGCTACGTTTCAATTCACTTTCTTATAATTTAAAACACTCTTTTTTAACATGATGTTGTAACTTTTAATTAATTTTAAATAATAAAAAAAAAATATGATGCTACCACTTTTTTTTTTTTTTTTTTTAAATAGTTTCACAGATGATTGCATGCATGGCTATGTCCTACAATTTTGGTAAGAGTACTTTCATATTGCCAGAAAGCATATTTGCCAGTAACCAGCCTTAGCTATGCTCAGTACTACTTAAGAAGTCATGTCCTTTCGACTTTGGTATATCAATATTCTTGTCTCTCAACTCATATTTAAGACATATATATACATTCTACACGCTTATACAATAACACAATATGTTAAAGGGGTCGATCAGTTTTAATTTGCATGTATATTTTATTCTTTACCATGACATACTCTTGTATTCTAAATTCTAATTAATGTAGCAAAAGAAATGAATGAAATTAATGGGAGAAACAATTTGTTCAACTTAAAACATAATATTTAATATATGATACCTACCTATAAAAAAAGAAAAAAGTTATTTCAAGGAAAGTTGGAGTAATTAACATACATTTTGATTCTTAGAGTAATTCTTTTTCAAAATAGTCGTAACTTCTACTTTAGTGTTAAAACTGATGTTTCATTGCATTAATCATCACATGTATAATGCTAGTGTAGTTCCAACAATAAAAGTATCGGACACAACTTATACTTTTGTTAGTTAATGTTAATTTTTAGCTGATGTATTGGTAAATTTTCATGTAGTGACAAGAGGAAAGGTCAAGAGAGTATTGATGGATTCATTCTTTTTGAGTTATGAAGAAATAAAACTGAGTAGGTGATTGATACAATCATGTGAAAGTAGTTATGAAGATAACTTCTATTAAACTAACTTTTATAACAGTAAAAATGAAGGTTGTTAATTAATTTACGAGACAAAATTATTATACTACATACGTGGTCTTATCGCATTATCAAGAAATTGTTGATATGAATCTTGGTTTGGTGAGACCATTGTGAAAACTGAAAGTAGCAATAAATTATAAATGACTGCTTTTTATGAAAGAAATTTAATTACAAAAGTCAGAATTATAACTACTGAAATAGATTGCGGGGATAAGTCATATTTTTGGTATAAAATGACAAGTTTTATTTATAAGAGATAATCTTACTCGAGTAAAAAACCATTGTAAACATCAAAACTCTATTCGAGTGTTTTTGTCATATTTCCTGTCTTATTGTATTTTTTTTATGTTTCTCTTCCTTTTTTGTAGAAAATATTTGACAGAAAGTATTTTACTACTCACATTTTCCTGATAATAATAATAAAATTAAGCGAAATTAGTTCCACACTCACAGAGGGTGATAGATAATATCTATATTAATGATGTAATTTTGAGATGCCAGGACAAAAAAATATTTTTTTTAATGTAAATATGGAATAATATATAATTATAAAAGCAACGTCACCAAATACCGAATATGTTATTGAATAGAGAACAACAACAAACGCCAAGCTCATCAACTTTTAATTCTTTGCTAAAACGATTCATAATTTGTTATATTATTGTTTAATGTCGGTAGCTTAAGTCAATCAACTAAAACTCTCAATTCATCATTCCATCCAATGATGAACCTTGTTATCAAATCAAAGGAAGAAAGAAACTTGAAGTGTGGGCACAGACAAAAGCTGATATAAACTTCAAATATTGCTATTCATATTCAAGATTCTGATCATTAAAAGTGTGGTGGTGGGAGATTTGAGACTGCAGCTCATGCATGCAACTCCACAGGTTCTGTGTGTAACCCTTCCTTGGTAAATGGAAACCCTATATCTAATCAAAATAAATAGTACGTGTTTTTTAAAATAATTTTCACCTATGCATACATCAAAAAGAAAATACTATTTATAAATAAACTATTTTCTATATAAAATTTAAATTATATACAGATAGATAGTATATAATCCATTTTTAGCAATTTTTTTTAATGAATTTATGCAACAATTCTTAACAAGTTTAAAAATAGTTATTTAAGAGAGAAGTGTGTTTCCTTTTAAATATGATAAAACATGATAACAAGTGAATATATATATATATATATATATATATATATATATATATATATATATAGCTTATTTATATATTATTTTATTATTAAAGTATTTAATATAAAAGTGGTAAAGTTAAAATTGGTTTTTAAAACACTTTTTTTTTTTTTACATTCGGTAGACTTCATTTTTTGTTTGGTGAATAGCGGATAGACTTCATTAAAAATATAATTTTTAAACTAAATTTATTTTTATTTTTTTAATATAAACTAAATATATATACCATGCATATTTGCAGCATTACTTACTTTAAAAAATTGACTAATAAAATAAAATAAAAAAAATTCAAAAACAGCGGCATTTAAAATAGACAGGAAGTCAGGAACGTTGATCATTGTTCTTATCATCATTATAGAAGAAAAAAAATATTTATCTAGTAAATCATCACTCCTAACTCAACTTTTAGTCTAACAATTTTACAAGGACATTCAATTGAAATAAAAATAATATAAAGAGTACATTGACGGAAAGAACATTTTCCAAACTTCTATAGGGTAACCAAATGGCTAATTCAACCAATAGTAGTGTAAAAGTCCACCATAAAGAATTTCTTAATTGCCAAATGTATGTTGGGGGCTACTCTATCTCAAGTCTCAACCACAAAGGTCAAAAGCATACCCTACACTTTCTCTCTCCTAATTTTAACTCCCTAACTTCTATGACCCACAACAAACTTAGATTCCATAGTCGTTCATACATATAATATAACTAATCTCTATATTTTCTATACTACGTATATTCTTCAATTAATTTCTTTTGGTTTCGAGATGGATACACAGCTAGCCAAAATTCAATATTTGTTAGTATAAAAGATTATACCGTCAAATGATAAGAAATTATTTTTGGTATGAGTTTTAAAGTGACAAATATTTTAAAATGTGCATTGCACAAATAAATATTTATTTATATAATTAAAATTTATAATAAATAAATGTTTTTAAATATATAATTAAAATTTACAATAAATTACATCTTAGATTCATGATAAATAATTTAAATTATGATGCAACATTTCTTTTCATTAATTATTAATATTTTTGAAAGATAAATTGAAAGAGATAAATATTAAGGAAAATTCTAAAATTATTTTCACAAAATAAAAACTGCTATATATATATATATATATATATATATATATATATTATAATTAGATGAGAATTTTTTCATCAATAAAAAGCAGAATTTTAACTTAAGACAATGTATATACTCCTCTAACTCCATCACTAAATTGATTATAATATTTAAAATTATAATTAAATGAAAATACAAATTCTTTATATGATCGGTATATAAACTATTTACGCAAAACCATGTTATGTTCTAAGAAATTCTTATATAAGTTATCATGATTTACACAAACATTTAAATTACAGTTGGCAATCACAAAGCATACTTTATGAAAAAATTGTATTTAACTATAACTAATTATATAACTATCACAAACATTAAATTAAGGGTTTATAAAGTGCCCCACCAAAGAATTTCTCCAACTATAAATATGCATTCCTTGGAAGACTTGCCTCTTTAGAGCTGGCCACCAAACCCCACTAACCACATCATTTCTCATCTTCTTTCACTTCTTGCCTTTCTCAAAGGAAATTAATTAATTAAAGCCATTCATAGCTTCAATGAGTTCCATAACCAAAGCTCCTCCTTCCTCTAACGACACTGAAGAGAGTGGTTGGACCACGTACTTTGATGACTTCTTCAACAACCATGTTGATAACAAGTGTTCCATGTCTCTATCCGGTGTTGCTTGTAATTCCTCCCTTAATGTCTCCGATGCTGCCTCTTTGGTAGAGAAAAAAGTGAGTCATATCAAACAAGTTGATGATGAGTTTTGTGTGAAGAAAAATGTTAAGAGGTCGAGTTTCAAGAAGAGCATAACGACTTTGATTGATGATGCTTTGGAAGACACGGCAACTTCTCCTCTCAATACCGCCAAGGTTCATTGATTAATTTTTCTTTGGATCTTTCTCCTTTTTCCTTACATTATTGCTATTTTTTTTTCTAGTTAAAGTTATTGGTTATTTATAGTTCTATATTGTTGTGTAAGTCTATAATTTATCCGTGGTGTTTTAGGTTTTGTATGCGAACCAGAAGATTGACAAGGCAAACAGACAGAAGTAGTATAAACCTTTTTCTCAGGTTCAGTCGAATTCACATAAATATACAATATATATAACCGTTTCTTTATTTTTTCTTCTATTGTAAAATCAAAGGAAAATGCATATATATATATATATAAGAATTACGTAAACAAACTTATTATTAGCATCTGACCACACGGGGATATAATGATTTTTTTGTGTGTTATCATTAGTTTCATCTGTTTATATAGTAAAATTAAAATGCATTACTTTTTAAACTTTATGTCCCATTTTTATTTTATTTTTAAAATGCATCAAATATGTATGAAACAGAACTTTTATGTTGTTATATACAGTCCATCTGGTTCAAACCTCTACCAAAGACTGTAATTAACATCAAACCAAACTAGTTAATTGCATTACTTCTTTTTTGCCTTTTCCTTATACCTTTCCTATTGCTGAAATTAATCTCTTTGTAACTCAGTGGTGTATTCTTTCAAACATGCATCAACTAACAAGTCACCAATTTGTTAATTTGGTCTCTGAAGGAGAACGACAATACCTCAGGACAAAGAAATGAACAAAAAGAATTTATTAATGGGAGTGATAGTGTTTGCATTTGCACAGAACTAACGAAGAAAGGCCTTTGTTTAGTTCCTCTGTCAATGTTAGCCAACTAGCTGAGTTAATCATTTAGTGCGTGTTTGGTGTGTTTGAAAATTATTTGAAAAACAAGAAATCACATATATGATGTAGAAGTTACAATTATTAGCTTCTCTGAACGTGACATTTGAGATAAGGAACCAAACACACTATTAGTATTATGTTAAAGGTTTTTATTGTATAAAAGAAAATGTATTAAAGAGTATATATTACTAACTATTTTCTTTCTGACCAAGTAGAAAATCATGCTTGGACATGTTGATATATATATAAAATGAATTGAATTTTTTTCTATACTATGGCAAGTCCTATGCAATAGTATATAGTAAATTATTACTAGTTTTTACACTGAAACATACCTGTGTCTAATGTCTATATATTCTGCTGAAAAGCACAGACGAAACATGAGACACGTAAACCATAGAAGGGTGGGAAGATGAGGTGATGAGTAAGCTGAATAAAAATAATAAGTAATAAGGAAACGAAAGGACTATCATTTTACTCTGACAGGGAGAATCCAGAATCATCAGCATACTCAGATTGTATGTGTCTCCTTAAAAATCTCTTGCAAATTATCATCCATTAAAGGATTTTTTTGTAACTTCAACTGACCAATTTAATGCATTCTTTATCATTTTCTATGTAAAGTGCTGTCTTTTGTGGACAATATGCATGCACGATCTAAAAATAAGAGGTCAAAAAAAAAAACCCATAACTTTGTGGTTTTTATAGTCTTTTTTTTCTATATATATATATATTGCTTCCTCAATATAATATATATCAATAGTTAATTATATATATACCTTAATTTTATTACGATATTATAATCATAAATGTACCTGCTTGGTAAGTACTATCTTTTATAACGGATTAATTAATGATCTCCACCTAACAATAGCAAAACTTTCATATCAAGGATGGGTAAAAAAAGAAAAGCAAGATGATAATAACATCACCAAAACTTAACCCCAAGAAGGCCGGCCATGTTAGATAATTGAATCCTAATCTAGTGTCATTTGGACCATCTATATTATTTGGATATTTGTAAGGGAAAGGAAACATATTTCCAACTAATAACAACTTTAATGAAGAGTAAATTATATTATACTTGTAATCTGAATTTTTCATATGCAAGGCCAACAATATAAAATTTTGCAGTAATATCTGTTATATTGATAAAATATTTCAAATAATTATATTAATATTAATTAACATTACATAAAATAGCATTAACATGATTTTTTTTTTAATAATGGTCACACTAGATTATAACCTGTAATCTTATCTTATGTATATTATAACGCTACCATGGTCAAACAATGTAAAATGAAAAAAAAAAAAAAATTCTGCATATTGGTTAACCATATGCTTGACTAGTTCATTACTTCATCATTCTATCAAGAAATAGTAAGATGTATTAATAGAAGGTATTGTTTATCAATTAGGTGCGTTTGCTTTATAATCATTGTTGTTTAACAAATCGTAAACGTACAGAGCTAAAAACCATGCAAGTAATTATAGTAAGATATGTATTTCTTGAAAACATTGTTTATTAATTAGGTGCGTTGGTTGCTTTACAATCATTGTTTGTTTAAGAATCGCAAATGTACAGAGCTAAAACCATGCAAGTGATGATATCAAGTTCTTCTCTTCTTCATTTATTGTATGCTTAAATTAATTTATTTCATATTTAAAATAATTTATAATTAAAAGTTTACTGAAAAGATTTTTTTCTTCTAAAAGTTGATGCAGTATAAAATAGCTATAAGCTTATATGTTGAAAGAAATTTATAACCTATCTATATATATATAAGAAGAGATATATTTATTTTAAGAGTAATTCTTAATAAAATTACTACTGATCAATAATTTATAACCTATATTAAATTTCAATAATCTAACTATTAAATTTAAATTTTTTGATGAATAGATTAAGTATATAAAATTTTATAAAATCTGAAAATTATTTAATACTTTGTTATATATATTTAAATTAATGTATAATATATTTTTTAAAATATATATTAATTTGAATTAATATAACGAAATATTAAATAAATTTCAAATTTTATTAAAATTTTTATATTTGATCTACTAGTTAAAAACTCTTAATTTAATAAATGAATTGTTGAAATTTAATATAATTCATAAGTTATTAAGTAGAATAATTCTATCTTGAGATAAGTGAATCATTTTCTCTTATTATATATATATATATATATATAAAGCATCTTCCATCTATTTAGAATTAAAGAAAAAATCGAGATTAGAATTGTGTATCTAATAAGAGAGGGGGGGGGGTGGTCTATATGTATTCAATTCTAGCTATATAAGAAATTGAGGAACAACTATGACTAGCTATCATAAATTGGATAGAACTAAATGATACAAAAATATATTTTTATGATGCCCAATTGATCATGAGTCATCCACAATAAAAGTCTAGTTGTAATTAATTTTATCAACTAGTTAAGTGTTGTGATTAAATTAACACTAACACTCTCCATCAGTTCCTTTTTAATTGTTAACTAACTTTTTAGAAGATTTTTACTTTTATATATTTATTATTTTTAATGTTAAAGACAACATTAATTTTTTTTAATTATACCCTCACTTTTATCTAAATTTTTTTTATTAATTTACACGTTTGCAATTAATGTACATTTATTGTAAAGTAAAAAAGAAAAATGGTTTAATAAGAAACTTCAAAACTATTTTATGAAAAAAAAAATAGCATTTCTTAATTTATGTGTAAAAAAATTCTAAATAATTGATCAATGTTAAACTACAAATAAATAATCCAACATCATCTCCCTATTTAGACATATGAAACTATTATATATAACTAGAGTATCAACTACCGTCAATGCAAGTCCAGGAAATAAACATTAACAGTTAAGATGGTATCCAATTAATAAGGATACATATATCATACAGATTAAAATAATGGAGGAGAGAAGAATAATACTATCAACCAATCATTTACTGTGATTAAACTAATAATCTTTATAATCAATATATTTAATAATTCAAAGAAAAAATTCTAAATAATAAAATGATATTAATTAATCCACAAATAAGTAATCCAAAACCCTTTTTCTTTTCTATATAAGAAGGGTTTGAACCAACGTCCAACAACTCTCCCAATAATAAATAAGAATTATATAGCAAGGGGCTTGGAGAAGAGAGAATAGAATTAGAATAATGCAAAGAAGCAACAAATATTTATATGCACGAAACTAGCTCTCGTTGGATCGGTAGGTAACATCCCAAGATACGAAGATATTTCCAACCAAGCAAGCATGAAGTAGGGGCAATGGAAGGGAACACATTAAAGGCAAATTGGCCAAACTATTCTGATTATGATGCATAAGTAACTAACTTTTTTAGGTGTAGGTAGCAAGTTTAGTAACTTTAAAAATGATTAGAAACTTTAAGGAAAATTTGGCATCATATGAGACTGTCATCATTGCCTTTCCTAGCCCTATTTTGGCTACGCCTGGTTTCCTTTAAGTCTAGAGAGAGAGAGAGAGGCCAAACAGAACATTAATTAGATGCCCATATATTAAAAATATGTGCCATGCACCTAACACAATAATTTTCTTTTGGTTTTGGATTGACTTTATCATTTAAATGGCTATTTTCCAGTTGGGAAATTCTCGTAGCATTCAACTTAACTTTTTATTTTGTCCTTGATGAATCGTTTCACTAAACAAAAGAATATACTGAACTTAGACAATTAATTAATAGACACAAAAAGAATGATGGATTAGATAAATACGGGGATCAAGTAATAAGAGGTTTTTTTTTTAATTTAATTAGCAGTTTTGAGTTTAATATTTTAAGTATGTAATTATGTTAAATATTTGAATGAAAAATTTTGTTGTTCTAGTAATTCTTTTAACTTGAACATAATTGGTTAGTGAAAAGTATTTGTGATCCATTAAAAAAAATCAAATTTGAAGAGGTTTCCTGCACTAGTAAACTAAATTGCAACATTAATTTATTGCATACCCTGAAAAAAAAAAAAAAAAAAGTGGTGGTTTTTTCAAACCAATTTACTTACAGTTCCGGCGCATCTACTTTGCAACATATAATAAAGTTAATAACGTACTTAATTTGCTTTGTCAAACCAATGTGCTTGTCCCATATCTATACTATATATAAATAGGATATCAATTATGCAGCAACTTTTACTCTTCACATTTTATTTAATCGTTATTATACTCTTCAATTGCTTAAAAAAAAAGTAAAAACAAATTAAGATTTTTTTTTTTTTTTTTATAAACAAACATCTTCCTTCACATTTTTCTCACTCTTTCAACAATCATTCACTAAATTATCTTTCTTTCTATTTTTTTAAATAATATCTTAAAAAAATATTAGGTTCAACTTCAAGAGTCCGCATTGTGGAATAGTGAGAACTGAATTTCATTACTTATACATTTCATTTAAATAATGTACCTTATTGACAGTCATTTTTACAGACAAAACAGAATATTATCAACAAAATATAATGTTAAAAAACACACACACACACAAGAAGTGTCAACTTAAGAGATGTGGCCTGTGCCTTATAGATGATTATATAATTATTAATAACTTTTTAATTAAAATATTTGTTTCATTTCAAATTAAAACAAAATATGATACTAATAAATTAAATAAAATGATATAAGTACAATTATTTATAAGAGAGGCAAAAAAAACTATTATCTTAGTTCGATAGGGAGTTTCCCTATTCTGGCATATCGATTCTTCAATGCAAAATATATGAAATTTAAAGCTATGTAGCTCTGGAATAAAAATGTTTAGAATTTGAAAGTTTTGTGAGGAAATTGAACAATTGAATTAAGTAGAATCATGATTTATAGCATGTCATTAGTTTCCGGTTGAGTAATGATGGATACCATCTCCTCTAAACTGTTTTTATTCATAAAAAAAAAAAAAAAAAAAAAAGAGAGATAGTTTTTCTACAGTCAAAAGGAATCATAATTTCTCAGCAAAATTAACTCTTTATATATTAAAGAAGTAAATGTAATCACCGGAGAGGGGGGCTTAGTGTCATGATTAAGAAAGCAGTTTATAAGCAATTATATTTGTGAAATTCGTATTCGAGAAACAAGATATAGCATTTTGAAATTCAAAGGAAACATCCTACTTTCGCGTGAAAAGATAATTATCAATATTTGGGTAATTAAGTAAATATTGGGCTAAAAACCTATTTTGCTCCCTTATAATAATTAGGGGTGGACAAAAAAAATTGAACTGAACTGAACTGGTAGTGAATTGAACTGGACTATACTATAAAAAAATGAACTGTTTGTAAAAAAAACTGAACTGAACTATTTAAATTGAACTGAACTGTTGAAAAGTTAACTATACTGAACTATAAAACTGAACTGAATTATAAAAATTGAATTATTTTTATAAAATGATAAAAATTAAATGTGTCTAACATGTTATGTCTTAATGGATTAACTCGATAGTCTAATAACCAAAACTTTAGAAAAGAAAGTGATAAAAAAATTGTATCAAATTTATCGAACCTAACAGATCAATTAAGCTACTTATTTTTAGGCTTAAAATTCACTGAGTTTGTTTGACTTAATTTTATATTTTTTCTTTGAAAAATGTAACTAAAATGGAAAATAAAGTAAAGTTAGCAAATGTGTCCTATTTTGATAGATCAATGAGTCAAAATTGTTCAATTCAAAATATCATAACAGCTCAGTGCAGTTTAAATTGCAATTTAGTTCAAGTTTTTATAGTATAGTTAAGTTCAGTTCAATGATACAAAAAAATAGTTCAGTTCAGTTCGTTTAAACTAATATTTAGTTTAGTTCAGTTTATGAGAATTACTTTTAAGTTCAATATAATTTTTATAAGTTCAGTTCAGTTCAGTTCATTTTGCCCACCCTTATAATAATTGTTTGTTTCAATTTAGTCCCACTTTTATTTTTTGTTTCAATTTGGTCCCTAATAAATTAATTAGTTGCAATGTCGGACTTCCATTCAAATTATTTAAACAGAGTTAATTGTTGGCCACATAGATGCCACGTGGATTCCAAATTTCATTAATGCATTCTGGAACCAGAACGGGCCGTTCTGGTTCCAGAATGCCAAACACAAACGGTCGATGATTATAGTTCACAGTTGTGAATCGTGCAAGGAAAAAGACCCAAGGTACAATGTATCATTAAGGATAATGCAGTATATCATTAATGGTAGCAAGTTTTATTTCATTGTTGGTCAAACTGGAATGAACCATTTACTACCAAATTGACACTATACAGTCAAGAATGAAACGACATGGGTATTTCCCCTTGAAGTCATTGACCGATGTACCCCAACAACAACAACCTGTTCTTGAGGAGGTACAACCTGAAGTAAAGGAAGAGGAAACACATAACCAACATTTCACCACATAACTACATGTACATGTAGATAATGCTGATATCCTATCAGTCATTCAGTGTTATATGATGGATAAGATGTATTGTTGACACCTTCAGCATTATCCAGATGATTTCCCTTCTTAGTAATTTCTTTGAACTTTTTTAGTATATGTTATTATGTTATGAATTTTTGTTTTCAGTTTCTGAACCATATTTCTGTCTTTGAATTTATGATATTTTATGAATTTTTATTTTCAATTTTTGAATCATATTGCAACATTTTGTTGAACGTACCTATGTGGTTGGCGTTTTGGAACGGCCCGTTCTGAATCCAGAACGACCCGTTCTAAAACTAGAACGGCCCATTCTGCTGCACTCATGGTGTGTTAATTTTGCATATGGAATGGCCCGTTCCAAATTCAAAATTAACACACAACATGTGCAACCAGAATGGGCCGTTCTGGTTCCAGATGCATTAATAAAATTTTGCATCTACGTGGCATCCACGTGGCCAACAGTTAACTCCGTTTAAATAATTTGGATGGAAGTCCGACATTGCAACCAATTAATTTATTAGGGACCAAATTGAGACCAAAATAAAAATGAGACTAAATTGAAACAAACAATTATTATAAGGGACCAAAATAGATTTTTAGCCTAAATATTGCAAATATTTTAGTTGATCTCTAACTTAAAAGCTATGTTGCACAGATACAACACGAGACTAGCGTGTCTCCAACTTTGACACTTTTTGGGAGCCAACATGTCATGGACACGCCATGTGTATCCACAAAAATTAGACATGTTTCCATTGTGGACACCAACAAAAATGACGTATTTTCATCATGAACACTTGTAAATGAATATGTTTCTATCTCGAAGCACTATCCAATATATAGATTCAAGATTTTGTTTTAAAAAAAATCAATCTCGATAAAAATAAAAACAAAGAAGGAAGGATTTAAGATTTTTTTTAAAAAAAGAAAAATAAATAAACCCTAATAAAAATATATTAAAAAAAAGGAGAATTTAAGAATTTTTTTTAAAAAAAGAAAAAAATCTCAATAAAAATAAAAATAAAGAAGAGAGGATTTGAGATTTTTGTAACAAAAAGAAAAGAATTTTGATAAAAACAAAAACAAGGAAGAGAATTATTCTCATCTTTCCTTACTTAACATTCACGTAATATAAAAAAAAATATTAATAAAAATAAAAATAATGGAAGAAATATTTGAGATTTAAAAAAAAAGAATTTTTTTGTTATAGAATATGATGCCTATTAATAATTTACTTTTTAGACTTACTAATTTATTGTCATATCAATATATAATTTCTTTTGTCATGTTATTTGTATTATATATTATATATATGTTGTGTCTTATAATTTTTAATTTTGTTGTATCTCCATGTCCATGTCCTTATGTCGCGTCCGAATACGTTAATCGAAGTAATTTAATATACTTGTATTTTTTAATTAAAGATCATTATTTGATTTTTTAAAAAATATAAAGTCATAATTGAAGATACTGAATTTCTATAATAATTGAACTAATAAAATGGAGTTATATTACTTTATCAAATTAAAAAAAAAAAAAAAAGGGTTAGCTTCCATAAAACTCAATTGGTGAAAGTGCATGTGGAAAACAATTGGATGAAAAATATTGCAAATATTATGAAATGTAAAGTCGGATGCATCCCTTTTCAATACCTTCAGTTACCTATCGGGTAAAAACCAACACGAGAATCTAATTCACACAAGGTTGGAAGAAAATCATCAATGTAGAGGAGTCAAAATTTATTGTTTGGTGGTCTAGGGTGCTCTTAAAATATGTCTTGACTTTTTTACCGATCTATTTTCTCTCTAATATTTTCAAGGCACTGTCGTAATTTATCTCTAAACTTGTTTTATTCAACAAAATTCTTGTGGAGAGTGGATCAGGATTAACAAAAAGCTTACTAGGTGGCATGTGACAAGACTTGTAAAAAGAAAGAAATGGATGAGTAAGGAATTAAAAAATTGAAGGCATTTAAATTGTTCAACATGGTGGAAACACACTCCATATATATAAAGCCTCAGGTTGGCAAGAACACTAGTTGAAGGAGTTTGTTGTGATTATGAGGTATTACAAAAGAAAGAGTCTCACATTTTTTTTTGTAACAAGTAAAATATGTGTTTATATACTAAATAATTTCTAACACTAGTCAAAGAAACAAGCAATGAATCATGGACTCGTGCTATGGGTCTCGTGAACCTAGGAAATTGTATCTGACTTTTTGTTTAGTGTTTGCATGGATATGAAATCTGTTTTGACCTCAAAATCTACCTTGTTAAATTCATTAACATATAAAATAAAATAAAAATGCATCGGTGACTAAGTTAGGTGGGTGGATGAAGTGGAAGTGGACTTGGCTTTGGAGTTTAGAAAGGGGGAATATTGCTTTCAATTGAAGGCAGAGTTGTTTATTGATCTCCAACAATTTTAGTGAGAAATATACTTACAAGAGAATGATAGTGATAGTTGGATATTATTGGAGAATCCAACACCCATGCCTATTTTGTGAAAACAACTTATAGGGTACTAAGGCTTGGAAACAATGTTGAAATGTTGTTCTGCAAAAAAGAGTCTGAAATAAGAACATCCCGTTGAAGTCTTGAATGAAGATCGTTGGTCTTGCTTAGAAACTTAAATCTGCAAAATAAAGTTCCAAATTCCAACTAAGGTAAGCCTATGGGCTATGAGGTTTTAGGCTTCAATTGGACCTTATATAATGGAAACCCAATTAGAATGCCACATTAAAGGTTTTGGGCTAATGCAGGGAAGTAATGTTCATAATGATGTTATTCTACAAAGTCTGGAAAAATAATGTTGATCATCCAACAATGAAGTTATACACAAAAAATTTCCATACAACATAAGGTAGACAAATTGGTTGAAAATTACTCTATACAGTCTTAAATAAATGGAGGGATTGCGATTGAAATATGTATGGATATCAATAGGTTTTGGAGATAGTGATTTATGGGTAATGAATCAATTACTAATTTTTTTCATAAAATTAGATGTATTTATTAGACTACTAACAATATAAGTTATTTTCATTATTTGAAAAAATTATTTCTTAATTTATAAATAGAGTAATTAAATATAAATTAAATTATATTTTAGTCTTTTATCTTATTTTTTTAGATTAAATTAAACCCTAATCCAATATTAATAATTTAAAATTAAATTAAATAATAACTGGTCGACTAAAAAATACCTATAGTACATATAAAAATAACAAATTAACTAAAGTAATTTCAAATTCAACTATTTGTCAACTTTAAAATAACTTTGAAAATTTGTGGTCTGAAGGACAGGCCCATGGCCCAAATTAAATGAAAGGGATAGTGTCCAAATGGAAGACCCCCCAACTTGAACAAAAATTTCGGTGTCTCCGACACAAGCACATGTCAACGCCACCACACGCCTCCTAAGCCTCACCGTGCGAGGAGGACGAGGATGTTGCGTGCACCGTTGAACCTCACACTCACGAAACCCAAGTCACCATGTCATGGTTCATCGTCTTTCTCTTTTTCCTTTCAATTAGATGCTGTCAACCTTGTATATGCTTTCATTTCATTTATCTATGTAAATTAAAACTCATAATATTCTCTGTAATGCCACCGCTTCATTTTATTTTTACCATTCATAAATGTGTAGCAAATACTAATGCTAATAGGCATGTAAGCATGTTCTTGTTGCTTGATGCTGCTGTGTTAGTGGTTTTTTTTTTTTTTTTTTTTTTTTTTTTTTTTTTTTTTTTATGATTCTTCAGTCCTACTAGTGGAAAATTTTAACTTTGAATTGGATTATCTTTCTTTCAGTGGTAGGGATTGCAGTAGTATGCATATAGTCATAGGTTTTAGCTTCAGCATTGTATACCCCAAAAGAAATAATAATAATACATGCCTCTCTTAAACACTTGTTTGCATGGACCTAAATAAAAAGGTTCTTGAGGGTATAGAATAGATTATGTTTTGCTGACGGGCTTAACAGAGATTAATAACTGTTTCTGACACTGGATACTTCGTACTTATACCATGGTTCTAGAGCAACAAATAAATTCTGCAATAGGAATTTCTCATATTGGTGAAAGCTAATTTACTTTGAAATTTAATATTCACCCTTTCCTTTTGGAATTTTAAAACCTGAAGGTTTCCGGAGTTTTGCTTGTGACTTGCTTTATACAGTTGGATTTGTCTTTATGCAGAGCTTGCAGGGCATATCTGGTGAGAACATGAGTGGAGTTAATCTTAATCATATAATTATATATGGATGGTTAAAATTATTTTGATTTTAATCATTGATTTGAATTATAGGGTTGAGATTCGCTTCTCACACCTTGATATGCTTTATGTATCATATATATTGGCTTTGTTTGAGTTTGAGCATGTGAAGAATATTTATGCAATGTATTGTGCAGGTTACTCGCTTGTGGAAATGTTAGAAGGTTTACTCGTTCTGTTCACAAGACATCTGGCTTGGAAGTATTTTATCCAATGGGGTCCCCGTACTCAAGATACAATTTTTTCTCTAACTGTAGACATGTACTCAAAGGACAGACTCTGTTCATGTTATTTAAATCAAAGGTTAACTTTTTGATGGATAACAGGGCTAGGAACTTGTATACCCTCCCTGTAAATAATGCAAAATACCAGCATGGCCAAGTTATTTGGAACAGGATGTGTTTCCATAAAGGGCCAGCTCTACTGCCAGTAGGTCAAATTGCCCGTGCAGTAAGTTTGGCTATGGTCAAATCAAATTTTGTTGTTCATGGTGTGATTGCCTTCATAGTAGGGGAGATTGCTTGGACACAAGGGAAATGGGCAGAAGCAGAATCCTTCCCAACGAGGGATTCACTTTATGTGCATGCACAAGATGGACGTGTGTATTTAACCGCAGCTCTTGTGGCAGCCTTTGAGATTTTGTTCTTGTTTCTTAGGGCTGTCTATTTGGTGATTTTGTTCTCTCCTTGCATAGCTACGGCACCTTTGGTTGATTTTTTTGGCACTCAATTTAGGAAAACATGGATTCATGTTGTCCGTGTTTCGCTTGAAAAAGCTGGCCCTGCATTTATAAAATGGGGTCAATGGGCTGCAACCAGACCTGACCTCTTTCCCAGGGATCTCTGTGGTGAACTTGCAAAATTTCAAACCAAAGCACCAGCACATAAATTTAGCTATAGCAGAAAATGTATTGAAAATGCTTTTGGCCGCAAATTATCTGAAATATTTGAAAATTTTGAGGAAGAACCAGTAGCTTCAGGTAGCATTGCTCAAGTTCATCGAGCTACACTAAAATACAAATACCCTGGTCAGCAAATCAAGCCTGTTGTTGTAGCAGTGAAGGTCCGGCATCCAGGGGTTTCTGAAGCAATTAAAAGGGATTTTATCCTTATCAATCTTGTTGCCAAGATTTCGTCTTTCTTACCTAATTTGAAGTGGCTGAGACTAGATGAAAGCATACAGCAATTTGCTGTCTTTATGCTGTCTCAAGTTGATCTTTCAAGGGAAGCGGCACATCTTAGTCGCTTTATCTATAATTTCCGGAGATGGAAAGATGTTTCATTCCCAATTCCTCTGTATCCCCTCGTGCACCCTTCTGTTTTGGTAGAAACCTATGAACAAGGTGAAAGTGTTTTGCACTATGTTGACCAGCTTGAAGGACATGAGCATTTCAAAAGTGACCTAGCTCATATTGGAACACATGCACTTTTAAAGATGCTTTTGGTAATATATTCTGAATTCTCCTTGTTTTATACTTTCCTTAATGACTTGGTGGTCAATTTTGTACATTGGATTCTGTTGTTTGTTGATAGTGTTAGTGTTCATGAAATTATAGAATCATAATATGTTATTGTACCTAACATTTAATCTAGTTGATTTAGATAGTGTGTGTGTGTGTGTGCATGAGATATAAAATTTAAAAAAGAGTTTGCTATTTAAAATGTGGGAGGAGACTTATTACTTCAGAATCTGCTTCATCTGTCAGTAACCTCAATAGTGCTGGTCACAAATTACAACCTGTATTGTTGTCATCAGACTTCATAATGTGATATATATATATATATATATATATTAAATATGGATATGTTTTTCTTCGAAATATGAAAAGTAAAGAAGAAAGTGGAAGATTGAGAAGAAAGAAAGCAGAAAACCAAAAACAAACCTGGATAACATTCTGATATTCCTCATTGTAATGTGGTTTACCTTGGGGGAAATTTATGAGTAGAATGAAGTTGTAAAAGAACAAATGATGGATTCATTGAAGATTTTTCTAGAGAAGATTCTTGATCTTCATTTGATCATATGTTTTGATAAAATATTTTTTTTCCTTAAATGCATTTGAGCATAGCATCCTAGAGATCCAGAATGATTTCCCTTCCTTATAGTTACAATTTGTATTGCTAATTTGTTATCTTATGGATAGAAGTAGACATTTGAGTGGAATTATCAATTGCCTTCACTTAGATATATCTCTTCTTTCAGGTGGATAATTTTATCCATGCAGACATGCATCCTGGAAATATTCTTGTCCGAGCAGGAAAAAGCAAGCCATCACCTATACCACTCTTGAAGTCAAGACCTCATGTCATTTTCCTTGATGTAGGCATGACTGCTGAACTTTCTAAGAGGGAACAAAAATCTTTAGTGGAGTTCTTTAGGGCCGTTGCACTTCAAGATGGCCGCACTGCCGCAGAGTGCACCCTTAGATTATCAAAACGGCAAAATTGCCCAGACCCAAAATCTTTCATTGAGGTAAGAAATACTGTTTCATGTTTTTCAACAAACACGTTATACTAACATCCTTGTAAAAAATACTGTGACAAATTTTATTCTTCACTTGTCATCCTATATCTGAAAGACAACTATTCATTTGACCTGTGACCAATGATTGTGGGTTCAAGGTCTGTAGTTGATAGATACTTTGAAGTTTTGGACATTTTGTGTGTGGGAATTGCATACCACTTCAGAAAAATGCATGTTAATTGTATACTTCTTATCCTGAGTCCACAAATATAACATTTCTACATGTGTTGTATTATGTATCATCTTCAAGACAATATGATAAAGATTATGATTTTTTTTAAAAAAAAATTATCTATAGTCTATTCTCCTGCATCTCCATAACTTCTGTACAATTGACAAATGATTTAGAATTGTTTGTTACATACTTATTTCAACAGCAGCCTGTACTTTTCTTTTCTGAATAAAATCTTTTAGCATTTAACAGGAGGTGGATAAATCATTTAAATTTTGGAGGTCCCCAGAAGGTGAATCTATCCACACAGCTGATCGTATGCAACAATTACTTGAGCATGTTAGACGCTCTAAAGTCAATATAGATGGCAATGTTTGCGCTGTGATAGTGACCACATTGGTTCTGGAGGTAAGTTCTGCCTGAGTCATCTTTTTTAAAAAGTATTCTTGACACCTTTATAAATAAAGTGAATGTTGACAACATGAGTAATGTGGCATTTGTGCATTGCTGTTGGTATATAATTGAAATTTCATCTTTGTATTGTTGATTGTAACATAACTGATCAGGATATACTTTTTTCATGTTTTAGATAACTGATTGTTTAAAAATCTAGATTTAGAAAAGGCACAACTACTCATCACCACCCCACCTGATGTATAAACCATTATTTTGTGTCCAAATTACTTCCATTTGATTCGTTTCTTTCATTGGAGCTGTTATAGGCATGGTTGTTAAACTCGATTGTTAACTTGTGAGCTTGCACCAGTCTGTGTTTAGGGTGACACAATGAACTAACTCAGCCACAAACTCACTCGTGGTTGAACTTGACTGAACTCGTGTAGGATTGTGGTTGAACTTGGATGAACTCATGTAGGATTGTGCACACACGTTCAAAATCATGAGTTTGCTGCCAATTCCACAAGTTTGGTTCGGTTGCCTAAATCCAATATCTACAGACTGGCACTGTTCATAAGGGTTTCTTCCTTCTTCTTTTTTCTATTGCCTTTTCAGCCAAGTTTAATGAGTCACAGCCATTCTTCGATTTTCTCCTTCTCCAATGACAGTCCTTTGGTTCTCACTCACTTGAGCTTCTCTGATCAACCTCTTGTGACAAAGTCACTTCTCCGACAAGATTACTTCACAAGTCTTCTCCTTCTCTGACCAACCTCTATGGTGACGTCCCTTGATTTGTGAGCTTTCAGTTGCAGACCCAGTCTCCTGCGAGTTTGAGTAGCTGTTATCTTCTCTTGCTTGGCTGTTGTGTGTCTGCTGTCCATCTCACTTGCTTAGCTAGTAGGCTATGCACTGGGCATAGTGGCTGTTGAATTGAAGTGTGGACATTGTAATAATTGTGATTTCTAAATAAGGTACCCAGTGGATGAAGCCTGAATCGTGCATTCCCATTTACTCCTTTTGTTTTATTTTCTCTTTTTGGTCTGAACTTGTATATTAGTTGAAAAATTGAGATCCCATTTTGTTTGATCATAATTACAGTGTCTGAATATTGGTGGGTCAAGGTCCTCAAGCAACATGGTTGCTCCAACTAGGAAGAATGCACCCAAAATTAAGTTTGATATTGGGTGGAAAGGTCAAATCTTAAGGGGCATGCTAGCAAAGTTAATAATTCAACTATTGCACAAAAATTATTAGCTGATGAATTTTTAGATTCAAGCATCATCTTATTGAAACTAGAGAAGATTCATAACCTTGTGCAACAGTACCTGAAGAAGTTAAAGCTTTAATAATGAAAGTTGTTGCAAAGGCAGAGGAGGCATCAAAGAAGGAAAAAAAGTATGGTTGATGTTAAGGAGAGAGGGGAGATGGAAAGGGATAGCTTCCAAAGATAAAGGTTGTTTTTAGGGTTGTTACAAAAGGAAAGGGTGGTGGGTTTCAAGCAACAATAAACCCTATGATAAACATATAGGTGGAAGTTGATTAACAAGTTGCTCGATCTTTTAACTCTAGCATTATTCCCTTCAACTGTATGAAACATGTGGAGTTTGCAAATATATGCAATGTAATTGGGAAATAGGGAATTGGTTCCAAATCTCCTGTGGGGTTTGCAAAGATGTGCAAGATGATTGGGAAATATGGACTTGGTTATAAACTTCCTTCTTATCATGAGATTGGGTAAAAGCTTTTAAAACAAGTAATGACTTTAACTAATGCAATGCTTGAAGAATTTAGAGAGGAGTGGAAGAGGATCAGCTATCCAAACATGACTAATGAATGGACAAATAAGAAAAGACGTTCAATTTGCATTTTTTTGGTCAACAGCCCTAAAGGCACGGTATTTCTCTATTCAATAGATACTTGTGACATCTCTAAAACAACTGAAAAAGTTTTAAAGAGTTTGGATGATGTGACATTTATAGGAGAGAGAATGTAGCCCAAGTAGTTATAGATAACGCTGCAAATTACAATGCAACAGGTGTTCTTGTGCAAAAGCAGAAGAATTTGTATTGCGATCATGTGCTTTGTTACTAGTCTTCGAGCTCCCCACAAGTTTATGTAAACTCAAATTTAACAACTTAGTATATAGGTCTATTTGCTACTGATGCCTGGTGGCGGTGCAAAGGCATGGTGCAAAGGCAGTGATGATGGTGATGAATGTTTCGAGTCTTGGAACAAAATGTTGTCTCATGATTTATTGACTAACAAAAAAATAGTTTGTCCTATCATTCCTCATCTGATTTGTTATGTCTTATTATCTTTTTGTAAATCAAACGTACAATAATCATATTTGTCTTATCCAAGTACCACTAATGGAAATGTGTGTACAATGCACTAGATTAGATGACCAAAGACAATGGTTAAATCTTAAACGATGCAGAGGACTTGACATGAAGCAGTTCTTATTTTCCGCAGATTTATTTATTATCTTGACAGTTTAGAGCTCTAAACTAAAAAATTTATTTGTTTTCCTAAAACATGAAGTAAATTTTCTTTGCATTTTGTTCCTGTCTCCTCTTTAGGGTTGGCAGCGAAGACTTGATCCAGAATATGATGTGTTGCACGCTTTGCAGACGCTGCTATTTAAAGCTGACTGGGCAGAGTCTCTATCATATGCCATGGAAGGATTGGTGGCCCCATGAAAGGTGACCATTTTCCCAAAATTTTGAGAATGATAGTGCAGAATTGTTGTTGGTAAATTGCTTAGCAACAGTTGAAGATCTTCCAAATTTTCAATGCCTTTTTTTCCTGCTATTCTTATTGAGTTTCTAGTAACATGCTGGGAAGTGGGATCCTGGCATTGTGAAGGTTTTGAAATAATTTCTGATTCTGATATTAATTCATGATGTAGATTATAACAAGCAGAACAGATGTGTAAAAAAATCGCTTAAATGAAATAGTGTTTAGAAATGGGTTTTTGGTTTTAAAACTAATTTTTAATTTAAACTGGTTTTGAATCCTTTTTTTCTTTTATGTTTGCTTAAAAGAAAATCATTTTTAAAACTATTTTTGAACTGGTTTTGAACCATTTTCAAAACAAATCTTGAATTTAAAAGACAAGTTTTGAATTAATGGTTTTGAAACCAGTTATGAATTGGATTAGTTCGGTCTTTTACAAAACCAAACCATACATGAAGTGAAGTGAATAATTAATGTTCCTTTTTGTTTTGGAAAGAAAGCGTATCCACTGAGCTTTGGAGCTATTGCGAAAAGCTACAAAGAACATAAGAATCTGCTATTTAAATCCACAAATTGAGACATGCTCACACTACACCAGTTCCTTTCATTCTTCTGATAATTTCTGTGAAACATGATGTTTCTTGTTCTTATCGTATTTATAAATCGGGTTCATAGCATTAATCAATCTACGGTAATATTATTTAAAATAATATTATCACACTTTAATATGATAAAACAATTTTTATAACAAATAAAAATTAATTAGAACATGTTTTACTGGACAGTTTTTTTTTTTTTTTTGAATTGGACGGTATACTTTGCACATTATCATTTAAAGTCAAAATATTATTATAATTATTTCTGAAAAAATTAAATATTATAATTGTTGTAGACTGTAGAGTGTAACATATGTATGGTACACTTGGCTTGGCTTTTAAAAGGAGGCTTCTATGTTATTTTAAGTCTTAAATATATTTTGTCTTTGTAATTTAGCTTTTTTAAATTTTGATTTTGTCCTTTATTGAGTCCTTTTTATTTAATCATTCTTGCATGTTTCAAACATCTTTTAGTTTCATTATCAAATTATGTTATAAAAACATTAATTTGTTGACATGATCTCATCATAACATTATATCAACAAAAGATGATATCATGATTTCATCATGTATCACATTAGGATAATACTAAGTCACAGGTGAATGAAAAAAATATAATTTATATAGACAAAAAAAAACACATTGATTAAACGAAGAGAAAATGACATATTCGTAAGCATTAAAAAAATTCATAAAATTTGGATATAATTTCTTAGGTGTAATTAGTGTTGGAAAACAACTCTGATTAGAGAACAATATAAATTACGTCTAAAAAATTGTACCTAGGTTTTATCTTTAAAAAAAATCAAGTATTAAATATAATATATAAATTTAATTTAAAATTAATATAAAATAAAAATAATAATTTTTAATAATCACACATTTTCTCATCCTCTCTCTGGTTTCTTTTTCTCATTCAACGGTATAAGGTCACACATTTTAATCAAAGTTATCATTTTCATCCATTTACTTTAAGTCATCAAATAAAGCATGAAAATCAAATTAAAGGTATCTTTTTTCTATTATTTCACAATAAGCCCCATTTTACTTTGAAAGAATAGAAAATTCAGGATTTAGACAAATCAACAAAAGCAAATAAAGTGCATAACCTTAAACCTATTCATCATGTTTACAAATCAACCAAATAAAATATTCTTAACGTAATGACGAGAAGCTCCATTATGTAATGACAATAACAATGGTACATGAGGATTGAGGGTGATGTAGGTGCAAAAGGAATAACATTTATGTATACGACGTGAAGAAAGAGAGAAAATAAATGGTGTGACATCTTCAACGTGAGAAGTTACTTTAGTTCGGAAATATTAAGCAACAATCTTTGTTTAAAGTAACCATTAGAGCTTGTCAAGTGGCTTATCACATGTAAGGTATGTCTCTTAAATAAGCAATTGTCTCTTAGCTGATGAAGTGAAAAAAAAAATGTATATTTCTCAGAGAGTAATAAAATAGATAGCTAGCTGGCAGAGAGATTAACGAGAGAGGAAAGAGAAATAACTTTAAAAGAAGGAGAATATGAAACAAGTGATCCGAAAGAAAAATAATAATAATTAAAAAGTACTTAATTTAGTTGAAAGACATCATTTTCAATTTAACACAATAAATAAAGTACATTTATAGTAGTTTTTATGTTTTTAAAATTTTTTTTTATTATTTTAAAATTACAATTAAAAAACCATAATTTTTAAGTTAAAATAAAAATATAAATTTAAAGATGTAGAATCAATTGTAAGGCTATAAAATTAAGTTAAGAACTCAAATAAAAAATTTAGTATTAGAGTAAATTTTGTAAGAATTCTTAAACCTTACATGACATAATGGGATCCATAAAAATAAGCTAAGAAGTTTAGGTGTGATGGTGCTAAAAAAAATAATAATAATAATAAACGGTGTATGCTATGAGTGAGAGATTTTGTAGTGTCTATGCAATGTGTGAGTGGTATAAAGTCTTGAATGAAGAAAAATGGGGGAAAAGGTGAAAAGAAAGTGTGATTGTTAAAAAAATATTTTTATTTATTTTTTATGTTAATTTTAAATATTTATTTATATATTATATCTAAGGGTTGAATATTTCTTTGTATCAAAAAAATATATCACTTTATTCTTTTTAGTTCGTATAAAAAAATGTCTCTATAAATTCCTTTCCTTTTTTTTTTTTTTTAGTTTTAGTGCCAATAGTTCTTTTTTTTAAGTTTCTCTATTATAATGATAATATGATATTATTACTAATGTACTATTGATATGGTGATATTATGTTAACGTGTCATCTATCACATAACATTATGTTAACGTAGTATATGATGATGCTATCAAATTAATATTTTTATAATAAAGTTTCTCAACACAAGCTAAAAGTGAAACATTTAAAACTTATAAGGATGATTTTGAAGAAAAAAGTTTTATAGGAAAAAAAAAGAAAAAAGTATTATATGTCACATGACATTATGTTGATGTGATATTATGTTGACATGTGACCCATCCCAAAACGTTATGCTAATGTAGTAGATGATGATATTGTCAAATTAATATTTTATAATAAAGTGATATTATGATTGATACTCATCACTTGACATTATCATGATATCATCAAATTAATATTTTTATAAGGATGATTTTGAAGAAAAAGAATTTATTGGAAAGAAAAGGAAAAAGTATTATATATCATTGTAATCATGAACTTAAAATAAATTGTAAAGATATTAAAAAATGGTTAAATTATTAGTTAAATACTATCATTGTAATCATGAAATAGAAGAATTCGTCAAAATCAGGCAAATAAAAATTAATATTCAGAAAGTTTAAACAAAATAATGTTATAAAATAAAAATAATATATATAAAAAATAACATTTTAAGTTTTTGAGTTTTTTTTTTAAAGGCTTATTTCATATATAATAAATCTTTAAAATAATAAATAAATGTGAAATAAATATATAAAAAGTTAAATGATTTATTTAGTCTTTTTCTAAATAAATTATAATGTTTGTTTTCTTTTGTCTATGTTTGTACCTTTTTATATATTTTATTTCTTAAACTCTTCGTTTCCATTTTCTAAGATCTACACGAAAACTTACTCATTTGTATTACTATTTCAGAATATGTATAAGTAATTGTTAATCTTTCTTGTATTTTTCTTGAGTTCTATTAGTTTATTATTTGATTTAATTTTTTAATTATTGTCACAAGATATTAATTATCAATGTAATTGTCACAAGATGTTAATTACTAATGAATTTTAATAGACTCTTTAAAAAATCTTGAAAATCCAGATTGAATACCACTAGATTGTTTTTAAGTAGCATAAAATCCTGATTGAATACCAATGAATTTTTTTACTAAAAAAAAATCTTTTAAAATGCTACGAAATTCTAAACCAATACACCTCCTAAGAATGAAAATTATAGTAACGATAAAAACAAAAAAAATTAAAAAAAAGTTAAAAAAAGTATGATATCTAACAAATCCATTAAATTTTTCAGCAACCCAATCAATACATCAGAACAAATAAAAGCTAGTTTTCCAAAGAAGATCAGAATAGAGTCATACACTTCATGGAACATTTGGAAGGATCTAAATGAAGCTCATATGATTAAAGAGAATAGTACACATCTTTGATGTCGTAGTTCAAGCACAAATGAGAAGATATGTACTACACATAAGACATACCTCAATACACAATTATTAAACTAGATCAGAATGATGTAACTAAGACATCATTTGTACATGAGAATGAGGGCAGTAATTTGAAGAAAACAAATTGTTGAAATCAGATTTAAAAAAAGAGAAGAGCATATATATTTCACGAAGGATATCATAGTTGTTATTCATTTGCTCTTTAAATAGAGCTAGAGTCAAAAATAAAAAACAAAATATCCCTTATTTTTAGGCATGAAAAAAATAGTTTCTGAACTGATGAAAACAGAATCAGAACTCCTAAAAAATAGATTCTAAGCAACAGAAAATTTAAAACTTCAATTTGCTAAAACATCCACGTATGCAACTATTGCAGGCACACTTTCAACAAATCTCCTCCTTGCCTCGATAGTTGCAAACACCTAGTTTATTTCTTAAAGCTTCAAATCTGGCTTTTGGAAGAGCTTTTGTTAAGACATCTGTACCTTGATCTTCAGTTCTATAGTAAATTAGTTTGACTTCACCTTCTCTTTGTGCTTCCCTTAAGAAAGACAACTTGATCTTGAAATGCTTAGTCCTGCCGTGAAAAACGAGATTATTTGAAATGAAAATAGCTGCTTGATTATCAACAAGAATTTGTGTAGGCTCCTTTTGTTCCATATGTAAATCAGCAAGCATACGCCTTAGCCAAATAGCTTGATTCACAGCTGTAGTGGCTGCCACATATTCTGCCTCAGTTGTGCTTTGAGCCACTATGTCTTTTTTTTTTTTGAACTCCAAGAAAACATACCTGAACCAAAACTGAAACAGTAACCTGTTGTACTTTTAATGTCATCAATTGAACCACCCCAATCACTATTAGAATAACCATGAAGCTAAAAATTCTGAGAATGAGTGCACTTGACACCATAGTCTACTGTCCCCTTAATATATCTCACAATCCGTTTGGCAGCTTGAAGATGAACTTCACTAGCACAATGCATAAATCTTGAAAGCATACTTACTGCAAACATGATGTCGGGCCTGGTTGCAGTAAGATACATAAGACAACAAATTAGGCTTCTAAACTGATGCTCCTCTATCTTATCAGCCCCGTCATCTTTGCTGAATTTTTCCTTTTGGTTCATTGGAGTAGTAGTGTTTTTGCAATCCTCCATGCGAAGTTTTTTGAGTATTTCCCTTGCGTATTTTTTTTTGGCATATGAAGACTCCACCATGATCTTGCTTTACCTCCATACCCAAAAAGAAAGACATTAGGCCAAGGTCTGTTATTTCAAACACTCACAACATTTCAGCTTTAAACTCCATTATTAACTTTTCTTCATTCCCTATTACAAGTAGGTCATCAACATAGACAGAAACTATGATTAAGTTAGTATCCATCATTTTCACATACAATGTAGCTTCACTTGGACTTTTAATAAACCCAAGATTTTGAAGATAATCATCAATTCTGCTGTACCAGGCCCTAGGGGCCTGTTTAAGACCATACAAGGCCTTTTTTAGTTTGTAGACCTTCTCCTCCTGTCCCTTGACTTGAAATCCCTCTGGTTGCTCCACAAATATTTCCTCCTGCAAATAACCATTTAGGAAGGCATACTTCACATCTAAATGGTAAACTTTCCATCCCTTTTGTGCAGTCAAAGCAAGCAACATTCCGATTGTATCGAGGCGTGCAACCGGAGCAAACGTTTCTGAAAAATCCACTCCGAACACTTGAGCATAGCCCTTCACGACCAACCTAGCCTTGTATTTATTTATAGAACCATCTGTGTTTAGCTTAGTTCTATAAACCCATTTGACTCCTATAGGTTGCTTGTGTTGAGGTCTGTCCACTAGCTCCCAAGTGTCATTCTTTTCGATCATCTTTAGCTCTTCCTTCATTGCTTCTATCCACTTATCATCCATTTCAGCTTCTTTAAAATCAGAAGGTTCCAAGACAACTACATTACTCTTTTCATAAATTTCAGATAAGAGTCTTGTACCTCTAACTGGAAAGTTGTCTATATCATCATCAACGAATTGTGGAATTTTTTGTAGTTGCTTCTTTATTAACTCCTCCCAACTCCATTGTTTTTCTTCCATGAACTTGACATCTCTACTTACAAGAATTTTTCCATTTTGTGGTTGGAAAATTCTATAAGCTTTGGAAGTATTGTTGTATCCAATAAAAACTCCTGGTTCTGCCTTCTTGTCCAACTTGTCTCTTTTAACCTGTGGTACAAAAGAAAAACAAAGACAACCAAAGATTTTTAGATTTTGTAAATATGGTTTGTAACCAAACCAGCCTTCAAATGGGGTTTTCTGTTCAGCACTCTGGATGGTAGCCTATTAAGCAAAAATATTGCAGTGCTTGCAGCCTCTGCCCACAGCTTCTTTGGAAACTCCTTTTCATGCAACATACACCTTGTCATCTCCATGATACTTCTATTTTTTCTCTCACTTACACCATTCTGTTGTGGGGTATATGGTACAGTGAGTTGGTGCTCTATGCCAGCTTCTTCACAAAATTTGTTGAAGGTGTCATTTGCATATTCCTTCCCATTATCTGATCTTATTGTGCGTAACTTGCAACAACTTTGATTTTCCACCAATGCTTTAAATTTCCAGAATATTTTAGCTACCTCGGTCTTGGATTTAAAGAAATAAATCCAACAAAATCTGGAATAATCATCAATAAATGTAATATAATATCTATTACCATTCAAAGATGTTGTTCTCTGAGGTCCTCCAATATCTGTATGTACTAAGTGCAATTTTTGTGTTGCTCTCCACTTTGTTTTGAGAAATGGTAATCTAACTTGCTTTCCATATTGACAAGCTACACAATCATCCAGTTTGTCTTCAAGCAACAACACACTTTTCACCAAGGCATGTTTCTGCATGTATAGAAGTCCCACAAGGTGGAAATGTCCGAGCCTTTTGTGCCATAATTCAATGCTATTGCAGGTGCTTGGAAAAGCTATTTGCTCTTCCTCCATTAGATTTAGAGCATAGCTTTTGGCCCTCATTTTCACCTTGAACACATCTCTGCCTTCTGCATCCTTAATCAAGCACCATTTATCTTCAAATATAACTTTGAAGCCCTTTTCAACTAGCTGCGCCACACTAAGCAAATTCTGGTCAATGTCAGGCACATATAAGACATTAGAGATATGTTTCAAACCTGTTAAACTTTCTATAGTAACAGTTCCTTTTCCTTTGACTGAGATGAAATCACCATTTCCAATTTTTACTTTGGAAACAATGGTTTTGTCAAGCTCTTTAAAAAGCATTTGGTCGTCCGTCATATGGTTTGTACAACTGCTGTCTATTAACCATGAATCACTGGAACTGTTGTTTGTAGCAAAACATGTTGCAACAAAGAGTTGCTCATCTTCTTGTTGCTCCATGGACACCTTTGCCTCCTCCAGTGACTTGCAAATCCGCTCTACATGCCCCAGCTTGCCACATTTTCTGCACTTGATGTCAGGCCTCCACCAACATTTTTTTTAGAGTGGTTTGTTTTTTTGCAATGTGGAAAAGGCGGAAAAGTATCATTTTGTTGGTTGTTGGAGCTTTCTGGTTTCTTGTTCTTCCATTTGTTGTTCTTCTTATCTTTGCCTCCTTCTGAATTTTATGCTTTTATATGAAAAACACCTTGTACTGCCTCCTCATGTCTCATCATTCTCCTCTGTTCCTGTGCCTGTAAAGCATTTACCAATTCTCCAAGGGTGATATTTGACAAGTCTTTTGACTCCTCTAATGCTAATATTTTGGATTCATACTTTTCAGGTACAGTAACAAGTATTTTTTGCACTATCCTTTCGTCAGAAAAATCCTTACCGAGGAGACGTACCTTGTTTGCAATGCTCAACAATTTGTTAGCATAACTTTTAATAGTTTCTGTCTCCTTCATGCTCTGCATCTCGAACTCTCTAGCCAAGTTAAGTGCCTTCATACCTTTGGTTTGCTCACTACCCTGATACTCTGATTTGAGGTAGTTCCAAATGTCCTTCGCGGAATTCAAATTCATAATTCTCGTAAATATGATTTTTGAAACCGAAGAGAAAAGACATGCTTTAGCCTTGGCCTTTCTTGTCTTCCTCTCTTTGTGATTCTTCAGCTGAGCCACTGTAGGATTTTCAAGCAGTGGATGAACTGCATAGTCTTCTTCTATCGGTTCCCAAAGATCTAGTGCTTCAAGATGGGTAGTCATCCTTGCAGCCCATAGGTCGTACTCCTCACCATCAAAAACTGGTGGTGGTATTATGTGTGATGTGTCTGCTTCCATTATGGTTTCTCACAACTCACAGATCCCTCAAGATGAAAGCTCTCAATACCAATTTGTTGAAATCAGATTTAAAAAAAGAGAAGAGCATATATATTTCACAAAGGATATCATAACTGTTATTCATTTGCTCTTTAAATAAAGCTAGAGTCAAAAATACAAAACAAAATATCCCTTATTTTTAGGCATGAAAAAAATAGTTTCTGAATTGATGAAACAGAATCAGAACTCCTAAAAAATAGATTCTAAGCAATAGAAAATTTAAAACTTAAATTGGCTAAAACATCCACGTATGCAGCTATTGCAGGCACACTTTCAACACAAATGATGGATTAGAAGGCCACCATATAGTCCAAGGATCATCAAACTGATTGGTAATATCATCATTTTTACATCAATAGAAGAACTTGACTCACTCGCTACATGAAGCTTAATGATGCATATCCTTGAGAATAATTATGAATGAAGCATCATAACAGAGTCTGAACCGAGGATAAATCACTTATCAAACATATAACAACCTCAAAATGATCAAAACGCCTTTGACAGGAGAAGGCTTTTATCAAAAGGTAAGATTGATTCAAATAGGGGAAGAGGAAGGTCCTCATGAAAACTTCAGAAAGGATGATCAGAATTGTCTCTAAAATAAGGATCCATCACTGAAAAAAACTCCAACAATCTAAACTAGAGGATGTGAATTTAAAATCAGTTCAAAACATATAGCTTAGCATACAAGACAACATCGTATCTCTCAAGAGACCTTTAGAGACAATAAGCCAATATTAAAGAATCATTTGTATGTCCTTCATATAAATTGCACGATCACTAACGGGTCATCAAATGAGTAAGATTGATTTCATTTGAACAAAGAAGCCTACGAGTTCATTAGAAGAGTGAAGCTATCAGTAGTAGAATAATGTTAAGCTTTTGTTGAAGTTCTCGAGAATGTTCGAGAAGAGAAGTCTCAAAATTATCTTTGATCCAAGAACATGACCTTACATTTAGTCACAACTACTCTGAACCAGGTCATATCATCTTCATGTGTGGCAAGGCTTTCATTGTAGCAAGGACACTCTAAAGTTCAAGCTCATCTCCAAGAAGACTCTATAAGAACAGTTGGCACCTGAATAAATTTCTCATTTTGACATTAGAATTTACTTTATGAACTCTCTTTATTCTCTATTATAAGAAGAGAAAAAACAATTTTTTAAATATAAAAAATTTCACCCATATCTCGTTTAATGATATCCTTGTTAAAATATCATTCTTTAATATATCACTTTTTAGTTACATTACTTCTTTTAGTATTTATTGTAAGGACAATTTAGAAAAATTATTATAAAATTAGTGAAATTTAATGTTAATAACTAATTTCTTTGATATGTGTAAAGTTAGTTTTTTTTTTCTTGTAATGGAGAAGTGAGAGAGTAATAGAGTACCTTTATTTCACCTTATTAGAGTGATGACTATGAAAATCATAGAAGCATGTATCAAGGACTATATACACATCACAACAACCATAACTTGCACGTTATATATTCTGAAGGCTATGTCTTCAGTTTGTCCTGAACATGAAGGAATGCTACACATATACATCTGAAGAAGTCTTCCATCAACAAAATCATAATGCAAGTCCTTACCTTCTTGAAGCTCATCAAAACTACACATCAGAATTGATCATCAGAATGGTAACTTGAGTTATGGCAGGTCACATACAACTGACATATTTCAGATTCCTCTTTACAGAAAAAGAGTTGTTGAGTCTTGGACTCCATGTTTGTCGCCTCTGTTCAATGTGCCTATAAAAGGACTTACAGCTGCAACTTCCAAAGTGTGAAGCCTGTTATACCGTATGGTGGCTGACTAGGCCGAATACCCCAGTTCATGGCCGACTAAGCCGAATACCCGAGTTCGTGGCCGACTAGGCCGAATACCCGAGTCCGTGGATGACCAGGTCGAATACCCGAGCCCACCGACCACTCACAATCTGAACGGAACGTGTCGGTGTGCTCGGCCAAGTCACGGATTTATGCCAGGATAATTATGGAGAGGTTAATTTATGTAATGCACCGGATTAGCCCCCTAATTTCCCGGGGCCCAGTCCTTAATCGCGGCCCAATAAGAATCACTATAAATAGGACCCCAGCGAGGTACGTAACTAACTTTTCAACTACCGCATTTAATACGCCAGGCACTTACTTGAGCGTTGGAGTGTCTTTGCAAGCACCCCCCTCATTTCGAACTACTCGAAGAAGGACGAGAAGACCTAGACCCCGGACCCGACCCGCTACAACAAGGATAATTGGAGTGTGTATCCTAACACAGGAACATTTGGCGCCCACCATGGGGCCGAAGAGACGTTTTCAGCCCCTTTTAACTCTACAACTGAGACCGAGATATGGTAGTAACACGCAAAGGACCATCGACATCGACTCAACCGATCCCCAACCCCGAGAACAATCCCGTCATGACCGGCCAAGAACGATACCCATATGGAATGCCTCAAACACAACCGGAGCCTGTGATACAAGAGGTCCGGCCGAACGCCGACGGAGCCCAGCCCGACCTCCACGATGACTTGCGTGCATTACGCGAGGAAATGGCAGCCTTCCAAAGATAGAGAGAAGCCGATGCCAGGGAGTTGGCCGAACTGCGCCGACAAAATGCCGAGCTCCGAAGTCTGAACCAAACCTATGTGCCGTCAACTCCCACACTCCTAGAGGAGTCGGCCTATCATGCCCCCACCGACCATGTAACCCAAACACCGGTTACTTCTTTGATTGGTGGCAATATCGACACCACCACCCACAGGTTGAGACACCCCTTCTCCCGAAGGATAATGGAGGCAACCTTGTTAGACCATTGGAAGAGCATGTCGATCGAGAACTATGACGGGTCCACCGACCCCGAGGAGCACTTGAACGTTTTCCTGACACAAGCGACCCTCTCTACTCAAGATGACTCGGCCTTGTGCCTCACGCGATTGCCGAGAGCTTTCATTGACTCGTTTAGCGAGCTATCGTCCCAATTCACTCTTCAGTTCACGACGAGCAAACCGTACAGGACGACCTCACTAGCATTGGCGGGGGTTCGTCAGGAGAAGAAGGAAAGTTTGAGAAGCTTCATGGATCGATTCAACAAGATCGCCATGGAGATCGACGACCTTAACCCAGCCGTGGCAATGGATCGGCTGAGCACTGCCCTCAGGCCGGGTCCATTTGTGAATAGCTTGTGTAAGAAACTGCCCGGTGATATGAACGATCTCCGACACCGAGCCGAGAAGTACAAGCAAATGGAAGAATTGGCAGAGACTAGAAATCAGGCCAGAGCCGAGGAGGGATATGGACGAAAAGAACCGGGTCGAGACTCGATGAGAAAGGCGAATGCCGAGCCCTCAAATGCTCGTCCCCCTAGAGGACCACATTACACAATGTCGCGCTCATGCAGGTCCAATCTCGAATAACGCACACGCCGACGCTGAGCAATCCTCGACTGATCACTCAAAAAGTGTGCTCGAGCCCGACAGGTTTCCCTCCCGAGTAACCTCCTCGGCTAAGGATGTACCTAGGCCGAGCATTACGCACATATGCCGATGCCGAGCAATACTCGGCCGATCACTCAAAAAGTGCGCTCGAGCCCAACAGGTTTCCCTCCCGAGTAACCTCCTCGACTAAGGATGTACCTAGGCCGAGCATTACGCACATACACCGACGCCAAGCAATCCTCGGTCGATCACTCAAAAAGTGCGCTCGAGCCCGACAGGTTTCCCTCCCGAGTACCCTCCTCGGCTAAGGATGTACCTAGGCCGAACACTACGCACGAACATGCGTCGACGCCGAGCAATCCTCGGCCGATCACTCAAAATGTACATTCGAGCCCGACAGGTTTCCCTCTCGAGTACCCTCCTCGGCTAAGGACATTCCAAAGCCGAGCACGCTTGGCTGAACACTCTCAAGACGAGCACTCTCGCGGATCAAATACACTTCGCGTATCAAATCGCATGATCCGACTCCGAGGCCGAGCACGTTTCGGCTGAACACTCTCAAGCCGAGCACTCTCGCGTGCTCCAACACACTTCGCGCATCAAATCGCGTGACCCAACATTCCGGGGCCGACCACGCTTAGGCCAAACACACTCAAGCCGAGCACTCTCGCGGATTAAATACACCGCGTATCAAATCGCGTGACCCAACATTCCAGGGCCGACCACGCTTAGGCCGAACACGCTCAAGCCGAGCACTCTCGCGGATTAAATACACCACGTATCAAATCGCATGACCCAACATTCCGGGGCCGACCACGCTTAGGTCGAACACGCTCAAGCCGAGCACTCTCACGTACTCCAGCATTTTGAGGCCGAGCACGCCTAGGCGGAGCACTCCTGAGCCGAACTCACACCAAGCATTAATTCGCGACAAACATGAATTTAACCCCCCTTCGGCCGAGCATACCATTCGGTTGTGTTTATATTACTAGGCGTTAATGAATATGGCAAAAAATTGGAAAGTAAAATATTTCATTAAAGTATGGTCGATCAGTACGGCTACTTACACAAAAAATCATCTTTGTCCACGACGCCAATGGCCGATCACAAAAGGCACTAATGGCCTGATTACAAGCAAGAAAAAAATCCTAACCCTAACCTACTACCACCAGAGTCAACCTCTTACACCGCGGCCGAGTCCTCCGGATTCCCATCGCCGACCACATCAATGATCGGCTCCTCCTCCCTTGCCGGTGGAGCCTCTTCGTCAAGCTGAGCACCCTGAGGGAACTCGGCGTAACTTGTGAACATTCCACCGTAGAAATCTCGACTAACATCAAAATTGAACTTAGCCGAGACCTCACAAAAGTAGAAGGCCTGTCGCATAGCATGTTGGAAGCTGACATCGTGCTGGTCGAGAATTTTCTCGGTGGCCTCGGCTTCGAACTTGGTAGCGGCCTCATTTAGCCGAGAATCTCGGCTGCTGCAGCGGTGGCCTTGACTTTCATTTTCTGGACCGTCAACATAAAGTCGTCGACCTCTCTCCTATGGGTGTCGGCTGCCCTCTTCAGTTCTTCGACCGACTCGGTGACCTTTGCATTGGCGGTCAATGCCTCTTTCAACGTCGCCTCAGCCTCCTTAAGTCATCCCTGCAACCTCTCCTCGGAGACAGCCGACCTCATCATAACATGCTTAGCAATTAGGGAGGATGTTTGGCACAAGGAAATTCGAACCGGCCACGACCACCGAGGTTAGCAAAACCGACTACACTAGGAACATGCACACTACTACTAGCGGTCGGAGGCAACATCTGCCATTCCACGCCGAGAACCACAACCCTATACAATTAAAACGTCTTCGTCTTTTCCATCCTCGACGCTGCGAGGATTGTATACCGTATGGTGGCTGACTAGGCCAAATACCCGAGTCTGTGGACGACTAGGTCGAATACCCGAGCCCACCGACCACTCACAATCTGAACGGAACGTGTCGGTGTGCTCGACCAAGTCATGGATTTACGCCAGGATAATTATGGAGAGGTTAATTTATGTAATGCACCGGATTAGCCCCTAATTTCCCGGGGCCCAGTCCTTAATCGCGGCCCAATAAGAATCACTATAAATAGGACCCTAGCGAGGTACGTAACTAACTTTTCAACTACCGCATTTAATACGCCGAGCACTTACTTGAGCGTTAGAGTGTCTTTGCAAGCACCCCCCCTCATTTCGGACTACTCGAAGAAGGACGAGAAGACCTAGACCCCGGACCCGACCCGCTACAACAAGGATAATTGGAGTGTGTATCCTAACACAGGAACACCTGTGATGGAGATAAATTATTACTTTTTTTATTTTTGCATTAGTGTCCTAAAGTTTCTTGTTAAACTCTGACAAAGTAAGTAAAGTTTAATTAAGAATTATTTCTACCAAAAATCAAACTTACATACTAGTCGAATGATTATACTTACCTTCTCTAATGAGGACACTCACTCTTCATCCTTCTTTCAAGAGATAGAATGTACCCATTTTTTATCTAAAACCTTGAGCGTTCAAATAATCATATAAAATTGATAGATAATATTCTCTTAGAGGAAAGGCTCTCTTAGTGCAAGAGAGAGAGATGGAGAAGTAGTAATTTGTGAAAACAATCATAGATAAACTATTATGTTGTTTGGTCCTAACCAAGACGTGGGGTGTTGTGGACTTGTGGTTAAGAATGAAAATATGCACTATGGGTGCATCAGGGTCGAAGTTTCTGCAAGAGTTGTGAGCTCTGTATTGGTGAACGGTGAACCATTTGAGTGATGAATGTGCAACCAGTTGGATTGGATAGTTTGTTCATAGTGAAAATCTCACAGGTTCAATGAGGACTGGACGTAGCCACGAGTTGGAGTGAACTAATATCAAACCCCCTAAGTTCATCTTGTCAATCAACTGTTTTGAACTTAAAAAAACAGATTAATTTTCTCTAAAAACATGTTTTAGAGATAAACAAACATTGTTTTAAACATAAATAAAAATCCTTTGTAAAACACATGGAACATTCAACTAGTTTTATGTTTAGTGACAGGAAAAATGTTTTCGACATGGATTTTGAATATTCATTTTGTATTTAGAACGATTTCTTATTCTGAGTTCAGAATGATATTTATTCTTTAATCAAAACCAATACTCTAAATAGATTATGAAAAGAATAAAATTCTTAAATGAAAGAAAAGGAAACAAAGAATTTTTTTTTTTTTTTCACGTCAGTTATCTTATGTTTTCATCATTTTTTTTATAGATGCTTCTTTGTGTTTTATTTAATTAACTGCTTTTTATTTTTTAAATTATTGGCGTGTTTATGTGTTTAAGGAGTCCAAGAATTAGTTATATATGTAACAAGTTGGATATGAAGAAAAAAAAAAAAGGTGAAGTGTTGAGAATCATAAGTTAATATTTCGTATATATTGTACAGCAAAACAAAATATCTTTTATTCATGTGTATTAAATGAGATAAATTTATATAAACTTACTTTGTGTCTCATTTAACAGTTTCAACATCTTTTCTCTATGTTCTAATCTCCTTAATGTACAAATGAAATTTTAAAAAGATAATGTTTTTATGTCTCAAACCTGAATTGCAAATCATTAAGTAATGTTGAAAAATTAGTCTTTTGTTAGAATTTCATTAATTTTATTTGACAAGTCAATTCCTTTTAAATTTGACATAGTTCTTATATTTGTTTCATTTTTAACTATAAATAAAAGTCGATAACAATATCTTGAACATATGAAAATTTATTTTTCACTCAATTTTGTATCAACCAATTTCCAATTATGTAAATGTTTTGATAATTATTCCGCATGTAAGTTTGACAATTCTCACGTGATAGTGAAAGAAATCCTTTCACTGGTTACAATATTTTTATAGTTTAATGTTTACAAACTGCTAATCATTTTTTTATAAATGTGTTATATTTCATGTTTTCCTTTTTTTAGAAATTTGTGTAACACTCTAGTTTGGGGAAGGTTTCATGAGTTTGTTCTTGAAATAGTAAAGTTAGAATAAGAGAAAGTGACTCTTTACTCTTTATTCCTAATATCTTCTTCTTTTTTTTTTGGTATAACTAATTAGTGTTTGAAGAGGTTTGGGGTGAGGGTGAAGCTCTTAGGACTCAAGCTCAAATTCGTGTGGAGCTTCTTCTTCCCTCTCTCCATCTTGACTGATTTTGTTTCTCCTAAGAGGTAAGGGAAACTTGCATTATTCCTATGTAGTATGCATGTTGTTTGATACCTTTTAAAATTCCCAATTTTGTGTTGTATTGTTGGATTTATTGTTGGTTGAGTTGTGGGTCACAAAGGAGATTTGGAGTTTTGATGTTTTCTTGAGTGAGTTGAGCATATCTTGGTGCCTTGATTGTTGCATGTGTTGTTTTTGGTTGAAAATGAGTTGAGAATGTTGCATATATATGAAATTTGATGTTGCATATGTAACGTAGAAAAAAAATGGCTGATTTAGTAGCCCAAAATGGGCTGTTCAAAAACTGGAACGGGTCATTCCAAACTACTAAATTGACCTGAAAAACGTAGTTGAGAACGAGCCGTTCTGGAGGGAGAACGGGTCGTTCCAAATCCCAAAACAGGTCGTTCTGGTTGGAGTACGGGGCGTTCTGAATGTAGAACGGGCCGTTCTGATTTTAGAACGGGCCGTTCTGCATGTGATTTTTGCCCATGATGAAGGGGTTCAGATTAGGAAGCTTACTTTGGGAAGATTGAAGTTCCGAGTTGAACATCGGAAGGGAATTATACTTTTTCTTTTTTAGCCAATCTTTAGGTGAGGGAAGCTAGAATATTTGTTGTTTAGGTTGCATGTGAGTTTAGAAACTCAATTGATGCATGAATGTTGAGAATCCATAAATGGATTGAAGAATATCTCATTTTGGAGTTTTGAGAAAAAGGAGGATTTGATGATTTTGATGCATAGTTTGGATGCATGTGAGATTTAAGTTTATTTTGAGTCGTATAGAGCCTATGTATTGTGTTTTGTGTTTCCATGTGGCTGAATTTTTTAGTTTGGATGAGAGTTTTGAACTCTCTGACTGGGATTTAGGCCGTGCACAGGTTGAGCGCGCCAGGCGTGGAAGAGCTTAGGGCTCTCGGGTTGGATGTTGGGCCAGGTTTGATTTGGTTGCATCAGGCGTGAAGAATTTTAGGAGTCTCTGTCTCAAGGACACCGAGTGTGAGTTGAACGCGCCGGGTGTGGATGAGTTTTAGGACTCTCAGGTTGGGATTAGGCTGAGCGAGCTCAAGCTGCGCCGAGCGTGAATATATTTATAAATAATGGATTTAAATTGATGCTTATGCATGTTTAAAGTCGAAGTTTTAGATCATGTATGTATGATATATGATGTATGGTGAGGTATGATTCATATGTATGTTTTGTGATGATACGTATGAATGTTTGAATATGATATGACATGTGTATATGTTCATATGGGTATGTTTATTGATCATAATGGTGGTAGATCATGTATGATGTATGATGCATTATTGCATGTGATGTCTTATGACATGTGTATGATTGTTGATCATGATGGTGGGCAGACCATATATGATGTATGATGCATAATTGCATGTGATGCCTTATGGCATGAGTCTAGCCTAGGACTTGAGGAGAGGAAAAATATTTTCGAACTGGAAGAGCTTACATAGAGTCTCTTGAGAGTGGTGCTTGGATAGGCCATTGATATATGAGAGTGGTGCTCAGGGAGGCCACTAGATTTGGGATAGTGGTGCTCAGATAGGCCACTGGATTGGGTGAGTCTCCTCTAAGTCCTTAGCTAGTGTTGGAGCGGGGTATGAGGTCGAGGGTTATTCCCTTAACCAATTACTCGGGAAGGTGCGTGGATCCTTGCGGATAGTCGGTGGGCGAACTCCCCAATTGACTTGGTTATGCATGCCAAGGTTGTGGTAAGCCCGTACCCAGTTGTGTTATACCTGACGGTGGATCTGGACTTCCAAGTGTGTAAGTAACATCATCCGAGTAAACCCGAGTGAGGATTATATCCTGTTTAGCTGTGACCGAGCGGGCGCATTGGGCGTGAAAATGGTTGGGATGGTTTCGGTAGGATGGAATGTCACTTATACAACTCTATTGTTATGGAGATCTCCTAGGTGTATGCGTGACGACGCATTAGATGATTGATATGCATTGATATTTGTCATGAGTTGCATGTATTGCATGATTGTCATGATGATGAAGTGTATGGTGTTTGACTTCATGGTTGATGAATGGATGATTGGGATGCATGTGTAGTATAGATTTTATTCTTTACTTGTAAGATTGATTTTTAAACTCTAGCTTACCCTTCTGTTTCCATGTGGTGGGAATGCAATGATCATACTTGGTATGGGAGCAGGTTAGGGATAGCTTGGAGTAGAGGTGACCGCTGCGAGACGGGGAGTTTGCGCCTCGTGTTAGAGTTATCATTTTGGGTAATAGTTTTGTCTGTGCTTGACCGGCACTAGGGAATATTTTTGGGATGACTGTACATATATGGTGTTTTATTTTGTATACAGAAACTTATTATTTTGATCCCTATATCTATGCCTGTATGATATGTGTTATCCAATTTTATATTCTCTTTGTTAACTAGTTGTAGTGCGATTCCACTAAATGTAGAGACCATGGCGGGTCGTTACACTTTTATGGTATCAGAGCCGGTCGAGTCTTTTAGGATACTCTGTGGGGAGTGATCCTTCTAGGTTTCTGTTGTGTCATATCTTTGATATGTGTTAAATTTGGTGAGTTGTAGTGGTGAAGTGTTAGTAAAAGAATGTTTGAATTCTTTTAGTATGGTGAGGCATCAGTTTGATCATATCGCTAAGGCTATGGAGATGATGGCCATGGTGATGCAACAGCAAAGTGCTCACTTTGCTCAGATGGAGGCGGGTAGAGCTGTGGTTGAGGCAGCTAGACCGGTGGTGTGACACCCTCTACCCCATTATTAATATACAACAAATGTAACAATAAAATATTTCTTTTCTTCTTTTTGGGTAAATAAAATCTTTCATAGTTGACAAATATTTCAAATATCACAAGGTAGAAGATTCACATTCGTAACTCATAAATCATAACTCCAGTGTAGAAATTATAAAAGAAAAGAAGTTAAGATTTTCAATACAATTTAGTGAAAAACAAGAAATCATATATATACAAATAATAATAAAGGAAATATAAATTAACTCCAGTAAAGGTGGCAGTGCCTCCTAGTTAGGAATCAATTTATATTTTCCAAATCATGTAATAAAATATAACAAAGATATTCATTCTGGTCTTTTATCAAGAACGTTCAAATTACAATTCTTAACATACAATTTCCTTGAATTATAAACTTTATCTACGTTATCTCTTCGTTAGAAATTACAAAGAAGAGAAACTAAAGTTATTAAAACAATAACATATTAAACTAAAAATAACTATGCCCCGATGTCACATCCTATCAGAGCATGCCCAATTGAAGCCTTTAAGCCTCATCACCAACATCCCCATGATGCTGATCATCTGCAACATAATTTAAAACATATACAAAAACAACAAGGGAGTGAGAAACATCTCACTCAGTTTCAGATGCAGAAATAAAGGTTAGATAGCACACACACACACACAACAAATACAAGTCATATGTAAATAATACACATAAATAATCAATATCACATATATACTCATTTATCATGCTATGATGTCATGAACTCAACTCATAAATACATGCATGTGGCGCCATAAGGAAGTTTCACATATCATCACTGGTGACCCTAAGGCACACCTGCACAACTGTCGGTGACCCTAAGGTACACCTGGTTAGCATATCATCAACTGTCGGTGACCCTAAAGTACACCTGGTTAGCATATCATCAACTGTCGGTGACCCTAAGGTACACCTGGTTAGCATATCATCAACTGTCGGTGACCCTAAGGTACACCTTGTTAGCATCAACTGTCGGTGACCCTAAGGTACACCTGGTTACATCACTGGTATGCGGCCTTAGCGGCACACCTGGAATAAGATATGCATATGATGCATGTCATACATTTATTATTTCATGAACTCAACATTTAACTTATTACAGAATTTCATTTAGTACATCATGTCCTCATTTGTCATAGTCTCATAATCATAGTTTGTCTCAATAGTCAATTCTTAGGTCTCATGTCATTTGTCCATATTTCACATGGTCATGTCATCAATACTCCTCATAAGGTCCGCACAGGAATTCACAGAGAGCATTCTTGTTCATATTAAAACTCATTTATTATTAACATTAATTTCATACTCATTTATTACTTTCAACAAAGAACAAAGTATAATAAATAGAAAATCGGACAGAACAACGGCACCTTTAACAAAAACAGAGTAGAGTAAATAGAAAATCAAACAGAACAATGGCACCTTCAACAAAGAACAAAGTAAAGTAAATAGAAAATCAAACAGAACAACGGCATCCTCAACAAGGAACAAAATAGAGTAAATAGAAAATCAGACAGAACAACGTCAAGGGATTGGGGCCAATCCGACAAACAACTATCCAACAATTATCCCCACACCCCTGAGCGAGGTTCTCACTCCCCCCCTTACCTGGATAGGTGGAGTTGGAACTTGGGCAGGGCCTCCTCCTCTGGATTCCCTCTTCCTTTCTCTCTCTCTTTCTTTCTCTTTCTTTCTCTCTCTCTCTCTCTTCTCTTTCTCTCTCTAAAATTTCACTTTCTTCCTCTGTATAAAAATTTTCACCCCCCTGCCCCTATTTATAGGCCTCCTGGCGCAACCGGAACGGCCGTACTGATTTCGGAACGGCCCGTTCCGGATCCTTCAACGTGGGCAAATTTCTCAACTGGAACGGCCCGTTCCAAAACCGGAACGGCCCGTTCCGAGACTCAGCAGAACGGCCCGTTCTGTTTCTAGAACGGCCCGTACTCCATACCAGAACGGCCCGTTCTCCAATTGGAACGGTCGTTCTCCATCCAGAACGGCCCGTTCCAGGCCCGTTCTGGAACTTGAAAAAAAATAGCATATTCGCTCTTTTGGAACGGCCCGTTCTGCATTTGGAACGGCCCGTTCTGCATTTGGAACGGCCCGTTCCGAAACCCAGAAATACCCTTGTCCCTTTATTAAAATTACGAAAATGTCATCAATAATTACGAAAATGCCATTACTAATAAAAATATCCTTTTAAGGAAATTGGGGTGTTACAATTCTCCCCTCCTTTTAGAAATTTCGTCCCCGAAATTTACCTGAAAACAAAAATATATAAGTTTCTCGCATCTTGCTTTCTAACTCCCATGTAGCACTTTCTTCAAAATTTCCTTATTGATGTACAACTCTATCAATCTCTCCAAGAAATGTCTAATGTTAATAAGTTCAAAGTGAGCAGACCTGGTAAGCCTATCCATTAATCCAAATAAGATCAAATTTCTTAAGAATATCATACATAACTACAACTAAATCCATAGATACAGAATCTTATTTTCAAATTAGAACGTCTAAAGGTTGTATTAAATCTGAAATTTTTTGGTGTTCGACCTTAGCTTTCTAACATACTAAGCAAGCATACACAAATTCCTCCACTTCCTCCGTCATCTTAGGCCACCAAAACATCTTCTTAAGATATTGATACATCTTAGTAACTCCTAGATGAATACTAAGACTGCTCTTATGACCTTCTTCCAAGATTGCTCTCTTAAGTTCTGGCACATTTGGAATATACAACCCATCCTTAAATCTCAACACTTCATCCACTCCAAATTTAAACTTACTTTCTACACCTTGATTCAACTTCTCTACTTCTCTTTAGACCATCATGTTTCCGCTGCGCCACTCTGATACATTTCAGTAACTCTTAAATAAATGCTAAAAATATTCTTATGTCCTTTCTCTAAGATCATCTTCCTTAATTTGGGTTTACTAGGCACATAGATTATATCCTTGTATCTCGAAACACCATCAACTTCCATTTGTAAAAGGCTATTTATATTCTTACCAATCTTTTTCACTTGGGTCACTAAGAAAGAATCTAACTCCTGAGTCTTCTAATCTCATTATTAATCCTTTCAACATATTCAATTCAATGTTCCTAAGGGTGAGCTCACACATCATGCTTAAGTTTCTAATCTACTCAATCAAATTCAACCCTTAAATCATCAAAATGATAGATAAATGTTCATCCTACTCAGGACATTTGTCACCATATTAGTTTAACTTGTATAATTTTCTCCAATGATTAGGCACCTAATTGTAAGTTCACTATGTACTCATACTCGGTCTTCAAGTCTTACCACTTTATTTATACTCCAAGAAAACTCTTATTCACTACCTTGTCCTATAATCTCATACCTGGCCACCAAAATGAATCGACTAATATGCTTATTCAATATCCTTTGAATAATCCATTCGTTAATCGAGTCATACATAATCCCTTACTACTAAGAGTAATTTCACAAATCAAACTTAAATTCCTAACTTGAGCCAAAAGATATATCTCTTTGATCATAAAGAAAGATAAATATAGATATTTCCTATTCAAAGCATCGACTGCTATAGGTTTACTCAGATAACAACTAAGATTAAAATCTTAATCCTTACAATTTCCAACTATCTCTTCTATCTCATATTCAATTTCTTCGGATCAAACAGATATTTAAGATCCTTATAATCACTAAACATCTCAATAATGTTTCTAAAATCTCAAGCGTAACTATTACAACTTCTAATTCAAGGTAATTTCTCTCATGAATTTTCTATTTCCTATATGCTTAAAAACATAAGTTACTACCTTTGCATCAAAAATCCACCCAAACCTGTCTTCAAAGTCATCACTATATCCCACATAAGACTTACTAGAGTCAGGTAATATTATCACTAGTCAATTTTGCCATAAGAGTTAGAACTACTCTTATACTTACTATCTCACATAAAGACAATACCCCTCATAGTGAATGTAGTCAAGGGCAATGCTATCCTAGAAATTCTTTCAATAAATCTCCAATAGTAAGCCTCATAAAACTTTTATTCTCGCTAACTTGCTTAGATATCTCTCTGCTTAAACATAACTTCTACCTAAGACAGATTCATGTTCACCTTAACTGAAATTTACAGGGACTAGAAAACTTAACATACAACCGTCTTGGATATATCTTCACCTTCAACTACAATATGATCATATCACATCCTAAGATCAATATCACTAACCATACAACATTCACCATTTGATCCCTAAGGTCCTCTATTCACATATCGACATACATGCACATCAAGTCATATTAGAATGCCTACTTTAAACCTTCATATATATCATCCATAAGCATGTACATGAACAACCTTTACCATATAGCATCATATAACCTTAAACAACCTCTCAATCTACACGAAAACACCTCAAAACATGTCAATTCTTATCCTTGCATTGCCTACTAACCCGAAAACATTATTATACAGACTAACTTCTATTTTTAACAACTATCAAAGAAAACAACACATAAAGAGTTCTACTCATCCACGTGATATCAACCTATCACTAAGTGAATAGGCTACAACTCTTAGTGAGACATGAGATTTTAAAAAAAATCATTTTCTTAGCTAAAAAATTCAAAAATCACCATAGATATATTCAATGCTTACCACTAGACCTTTGATCACCAAAGTTGCTGTAACGGGAGTGCAAATATTCTCTACACACTAACGCATCAGCATCTATGCCACAAAATACCTTAATCCTTCCAAACTTACCCCTTTCCACCTGAAATTCATATCAAAGTTTCCCACTACAAATCTAAACCAAATAACTCACCTATTCAGTACAAAAGGCTTAGAAAATAAAATTTTCATGCAACCATCAAACTCTAAAAATCATCAACACTTCAATCTCTCCTTAAGAATACCAAAACTCCAATTCTCAACATACCTCATCTTTGGATTCAATTGCTACAACTATAGCTTTCAAAAATTTCACCAATCATAAATTCTTAATACACTTTAAAATAAATCAATGTCTTACCCAAATCTAAGGCCTCAATAGTTCCCACAATATTAACAACATATTTCGTCTACCACTACTCGCACATATGCTTGCAACACAAGCGATATTACTCAACCACCACTTCTTACGTAAGTATCAAACAATTAAGCAATCATAAGAATGAAGAAGAAAGGTCATAATGGTATTAGCTGACACTATCATGACTATCATTCCTCTAATTAAAAAAAAAAATAACTTAACAATATCAAACTTTACAATATCAACACAAGGAGAACATCATCATCATCATTATCAAAGTAAAACATCATCAAAGCAAAGCATCACCAAAGTATACAACAAACAAAACAATGTCGGAGTACACAACAGAATCTCGATAAGTCACGGCCGATTAGATTGACCTGCTCTGATACCACTAAATGTGACACCCTCTACCCCATTATTAATATACAACAAATGTAACAATAAAATATTTCTTTTCTTCTTTTTGGGTAAATAAAATCTTTCATAGTTGACAAATATTTCAAATATCACAAGGTAGAAGATTCACATTCGTAACTCATAAATCATAACTCCAGTGTAGAAATTATAAAAGAAAAGAAGTTAAGATTTTCAATACAATTTAGTGAAAAACAAGAAATCATATATATACAAATAATAATAAAGGAAATATAAATTAACTCCAGTAAAGGTGGCAGTGCCTCCTAGTTAGGAATCAATTTATATTTTCCAAATCATGTAATAAAATATAACAAAGATATTCATTCTGGTCTTTTATCAAGAACGTTCAAATTACAATTCTTAACATACAATTTCCTTGAATTATAAACTTTATCTACGTTATCTCTTCGTTAGAAATTACAAAGAAGAGAAACTAAAGTTATTAAAACAATAACATATTAAACTAAAAATAACTATGCCCCGATGTCACATCCTATCAGAGCATGCCCAATTGAAGCCTTTAAGTCTCATCACCAACATCCCCATGATGCTGATCATCTGCAACATAATTTAAAACATATACAAAAACAACAAGCACTAGTACACAAAGGGTGTTTTACGTCGTGTATTTTGACCATTTTACGTCGGAAAAGAGTCCGACGTTAATACGGGAGTCGTAAATTTACGTCGCCACTGGAAGACGACGTAAATTTACGTCGGGCAACTTTTCAGACCGACGTAAAAAGGGTCAAATTCGTGCCACAAATTTACGTCGGACGTGGCCTTGTCCGACGTAAATTTACGTCGGTCTTTGCCAGGCCCGACGTAAATTTACGTCGGACAACGCCATGTCCGACGTAAATTGTGGCAGTTTTTTTTTTAAAAACGTTTGTAAATTGATATACCCAACACCTGCATATAAATATAATCCAGAATACCAAATCTAAACCAGGCAGTCCAGAATAGAAATTCAAATTGTATTTCAAAATTGAATGACAAAAAGAAAATAATATATAAATCTTAAAAAACATAAATTATGACAATGTAAATCCTATTATCCTAAAAAAGCTATAAAACATGTTTGTCAATGCTATCTAAATAACTAACTATCAAACTATAAACATAATATCTAACTAACTAAACTTAGAAAAAAAGTTGCCCATTGTTCTCTTATCTTGAGCATCTCATCTTCGGGCAATGGAGATGGATCTTGAAAGACCTGAAAGGGTAATTTAAGTGTCATTAATATGCAATGTTAATTATTCTAAAGGTAAATATAGTTAAATAAATTTTGATATGAATTACCTGCGCCCAAGAATCAATAATACCCGCAGAAACTATGGCTTTCATCCAATACATGATGTAATAGCCACATTCAAACGAGTCTTGTTGCTTATTACACTAAAATGAGAAACAAATAACTATTAATTCCAAAGTCAATAAATTTAAATATTATTGACTGTATGAATTAATTTGCTAACCTTAGGGTATATGAAATGCAATGACTTTGATGATCTGGCTCTTCCACTTAATATATTAGCTCCAGACACGATTCTAATTAATTGAAATAAAAATAAATGTTAGCCAATATATATAATTACAGTGTTAAAACATAATGAAAAAATTTAGTTACCCATGTAATTGGCTTTTAATTTCCTGGCTTGGTTTTCGATGAAGTGAACAAAACCACACCACGGTATATTCCTTAGGAATGATTACCATTAACTGCCAATGAGACCTACATTGTATGACAAACAAATCAGTTAAAAAATTACCATGATTAAAAAATCAATTAAAAAACTAACCCGTCAATGTATGGAGCCATGTATATATGTCTTCTTGAGTCACTCATCCATGTTTGCATATATTGTTGGATCTGGACCTGAGTGTTTCCTGATTTTTGGATGGATTGAGGCTCAATAAATCCATATACTTCTGCTTGTGCTTGCTCCACACTCAATTTGTCCATGTACCTAACACAAATAATTATTATAAGTTAAATGTAATTATTGTAAATTTAGACTCATAAAAGAAAATATGACTTACATGGCCCACAACTGTATGATAGATATATTTAACATGGAGGTTCCCCCAACAATCTCTAATGCATCAGGCAGAGATATGTATAGTGGAACATCAGAGCTATCAACTCCAAAAACTCTAATGTCCCACTGCAATTGAATTGGTTGCTTCTTTAATCGTGGTAATTTGATTAGAAGCTTAGATATGGGATCATCCTCAGCTTCTGCGATATTAGCATCATGAACATGAGGTTCTCTCATGACCTCCTTACCACGATCGATAAAATCCTAAAGAAATAATGAAAATTAGTTAAACAATAATAGAATTATAAGAATCTAAAGGAGCAATAATATAATTACCTTTGCCCGTGCTGAAAGCGGCATGACCAAACATTTTGGCCAAGCTAAGAATGTGCCGGTTGCCTGCCCCACTAGTTGAACCTCTGTATTGGGCAAAGGCACTGGAGCAGCAGCATCTTGAACTTGGTCAACCACAACCCGTGTCCAGTCTGGCTGTAGAGGGACACCATGGATGGTTGAGCCACCCTCAAATACTCGGCCAATAGCCACTAACCGTGGGGGGTCATCCTCAACATATAACTCGCACTGGTTTGGTACATCAGTGTGAGCATGTTCCCCTGAGAAATTTGGAGCAGCACAACTCCCTTTAGTGCTGACTCGAACACCATCATGAGCAACTGCAGTCTGTTGCTGAGAACGAGCCAAAAGTTCAAACTTCTCTTCAAACTGTTTTTCAATATTCTTCAGTTTCTCTTCAAACTGCATCTCCAATCTCTGCTCCAATTTCTGTATAACCTCTTGACTGCAAGAGTCGACAGTGGTCCTCGATGATCGGCCACCAAAGAAATCTCGGTGGCTCCAAGAACCACCAACACCACGCACACGACCTCCGTGCTCTGGCTTTCCTATGGCCGTTGTGAGGATATCATTCCGACCATCGGAAACAAATGAGCCTTGGGTGCTCTGCTCAACTAAATCCTCCTGCAACAATAAGGAAGATTAAAAAATCTTATGAATTAAATGAGTTGAAATGAAGAGTCTTAATTTGTATATTTTTACTTACTATTTTATTAGCAACGACCCTTGCAGACTCAGAAGTCATTTGCCCATCTGGTTTTGTCCGGGCTGCTATCCACATCTCATGGCGGGGAGGTGACTCCACATGGTCAGCATCCTCAACCCCTGCTGCCTGTGCCCTAGCCTTCTTCATTTGCTTTTTTTTTCTTTCATATCCCCCTCTTGACAATAGATGGGGTGCATCATTCTTGGCTTGTCGTTCTTGGGCAGCTATTCTTTTAGCCTGCAATAATACAAAAAAAAATGAGATAAATTAAAATATACCTTAAGTATTTGTGTCAATGTAAAAGTTATCGATAACTAACCTGCCACGAAGGGTCCAATCGAGTGGCACAAAATTGCATCCACTCCTCATCAGTGATCTGGTACTTTAGACAGGGAGTCTCATTTTGGCGCTCTCCAAATACATACTCCCGTGTCAAGAAAGTCTTGAAGTCTCTCCACCTGCTGGCAAGGGCAGATAACATCTTCCTCCTCATGCCCTCAGTGTTGGGAATGTCAAAATTTTGCTATGAAAATAACAACAAATAATAAATAATGTATTTAAGTTATATAATATTGAAAGGATGTGAAAGTATATACCTGAATATCCTGCCACATGAGGTTCTTGTCAACCTCCTGAACGTCATCCCATGATGGAATGATAATAGAAACATGTCGTCGAGCTAGGACTCCCAAATAGCTCTTAAACTTGGCAGCATTTGGGCCTGATGCCTTGCCAGAACGAGGATCCACCTCAACCGATGTCCTCTCCTTGGCAATGCGCCCAACTGTCAACCCAGACAATCGAGTGACAGATCTACCTTCCCTCCTTCCACTGCCAGACCCAGAATCCTCCATAATCCTGAAAAAATTAAACTGTCATTATTAAAACAATGAATTAATTGAATAGACAAATAAAGTAAAAAAGATAATAACAATATAGCAACAAAATAACTAATAAAAAAACAAATAATACATAAACAGAAACCTATTAGGTTGGAATGTTTTCCCATATTCCTTCAGCATGATCACTTCGAATAGCATGTATTTCGTCCACTTCATTGTCCGCAATAGGACCAAATGATCTGCTTGAAAAAGACGGTGTCTCATGCATATCTAGAGACTCATCTTCGTGAGTTCCATGCATGGTTCTTCCTTCGAGGACCACTGACCATTTCTCATTACATGGATCATTTACATAAAAAATTTGTCTTGCTTGATATGCCATAATAAAAGGTTCATCCTTATAGCCGACCTTATTCAAATCAACCAAAGTAAACCCTAAATCATCTGTCCGCACACCTGTATTGCCATCAACCCATTTACACTTGAACACAGGCACTCTAAACGTAACATAATCAATTTCCCATATGTCTTCTATGACTCCGAAATAACTCATGGATGCTGTAATGGGATTTTTATCTTTTGAACTAGCAAAGTGCACAGCCTCAGCCTGAATTGTAACCCCACTATTTTGTACTCTACTTTTGTCATCTTCTGTTTTTGTATAGAAACAATATTTGTTAATGTCATACCCACCAAATGTAATGACATCATTGTTAGGCCCACGCGCGAGTCTCAAAAGTGTATCAGAAGCATTAACCTCACCATAAACCTTTTTCTTAAACCAAGCTAAAAAACTCTTGTTATGTTCATTCAATACCCATTTCTCAGTCATCCGAGGGTGTGCTATCTTGATTTCATCTATGTGTTCTGATATGTAAGGAATTACTTCATCAGTGTTGTTCAATATGTACAAATGTGCTTGGTCAACTTCTGTTCGACTCACAGTTCTAATCTTTAAACTTCGACTACCCTTACCAAATTGTTTCCCATCATGTCGAGTCTTGGGAATTCCTATTGGTTCTGATTTCGACATGTACCCAGAACAAAACTCAATGGCTTCTTCTGCAATGTACCTCTCCACAATAGAGGCTTCTGGGCGGTATTGATTCTTGACATATCCTTTTAAGATCTTCATATATCTCTCAACAGGGTACATCCATCTAAGATAAACCGGGCCACACAATCGAATCTCCCTAACCAAATGAACTATCAAATGCACCATGATATCAAAAAATGAAGGTGGAAAATACATTTCCAATTGACACAAGATTGTGATTGCTTCATTTTCTAACTCATCTAACTTTATAGGGTCAATTACTTTGTTGCAAATGGCATTGAAGAATAAACACAATCGAGTAATAGCAACTCTAACAGAAGATGGTAAAATGTTACGAATAGCCACAGGCAAAAGTTGTTGCATTAACACATGACAATCGTGAGACTTTAAACCAATTAACTTCAAATCTTGCATCGACACCAGACTCTTAACATTTGAGGAGTACCCTTGTGGAACTTTCACACTGCTTAAGCACTCACAAAAGCTTTTTTTTTCTTTCTTTGATAGAGTATGACAAGCTGGAGGCAAGTAAGTGCGTCTTCCAATAGACTGAGGATGCAACTCATAACGTATACCCATGTCCACCAAATCTTGTCATGCTTTCACTCCATCTTTAGTCTTTCCTTTGATGTTTAGCAATGTCCCAATTACACTATCACAAACATTTTTCTCCACATGCATCACATCTATGCAGTGTCTAACATCTAACTTGCACCAGTAAGGAAGATTAAAGAATATTGATCGTTTCTTCCAGATATTTCTCTCAGTTGACTTCTTTTGCGTCTTTCCGAACACAATGTTAATGTTCTTCACCCGTTGATATACTTCTTCACCATTGCGCGGTGTCGAGGCAATTTCATCCTCTTGACTTCCATTGAATGTTTTCTTCAATCTACGGTATGGATGACTACGAACAAGAAACTTACGATGCCTAGTGTACGCAGTCTTTTGCCCATGTTTCAATTGGGTATAACTTGTGTTTTCTTCACATATAGGACATGCATAATGACCCTTCACACTATACCCACTCAGGTTACCATATGCTGGAAAATCATTTATTGTGCAAAATAACATTGCACGCATGGTAAATTTTTCTTCACGATATGCATCAAACACCTCCACTCCTGTGTCCCATAACATTTTCAAGTCATCAATCAATGGACTAAGATACACATCTATGTCATTTCCTGGTTGTCGGGGACCTGATATCATCATAGACAACATAATATATTTTCTCTTCATGCATAGCCAAGGAGGCAAATTATAAATGACCAACAAAACTGGCCATGAACTGTGTTTACTACTTAAGTTCCCATAAGGATTCATGCCATCTGTAGCTAAACCAATTCTCAAGTTTCTTGACTCTGCACCAAATTCTGGAAATGTTTCATCAATCCTCTTCCATTGCGGAGAATCAGCTGGATGTCGAAGAAAGTTGTCACATTTTCTACCATTTTCATGCCATGTTAGGTTTTTTGCATCTTCTTTAATGGCAAACAATCTTTTAAACCTAGGTATTATTGGCAAATACCATAAGACCTTAGCAGGGGGACCCTCTATTTCTTCCTCACCATTACTTCCATCAGTTTTCTTTTTGAACCGCGACAATCCACATGTGGGACACACTTTCAGTGTAGCAAAATCATTTGTATATAATATGCAATCATTAGGGCACGCGTGTATCTTCTTATACTCCAAACCCATTGGACATAGTATCTTTTTTGCCTCATAGTTGCGATTAGGTAACGTGTTATCTTCTGGAAGCATCTCCTTCAATAACTCCAACAATTCTGTGAAACTTTTATCAGTCCAACCATTTCTTGCTTTTAAACTAAACAATTTTAAAGTTGCTGATAATCTTGTAAACATACTGCATCCTGGGTATAATGGTTGCTCAAAATCAGACTTTAAGGTATCATACACATGTGCTCTTTCAAAATTTTCTTCACCAACATCACGTATCATCTCTTCTAAGTTATCGTTCATCCCTTCAAAATTTTCAGTTGTTGACATTGTTGGAATGTCTAATATTTCTCCGTGCCATGTCCATACTGTATAACTCTTCACAATACCATATATAAACAGGTGATCACGTATTTCTCCAACTTCTTGACGTATCTGATTCAAACATCGAACACATGGACAATAATATGCCCCTTTGATGGGTTTCCCATTTTCTCTTGCAAATTGTAAGAACTCTTCAACTCCATTTCTGTACTCTTGACTAATGCGACTTGCATTCATCCAACTTCGATTCATTATCTATATATTAACACAAATTAACTATTGACTCAGTTATTCATAATTTTTTTAACCTAAACTACAACCCTAAAAAATCGATGGTAAACTAAAGGTCAATGCCTAAAAAAGTCTCTTCTTTAATGCATCTGGAACGGCCGTACTGAAACTAGAACGGGACGTTCCAGATCATCAAATTACAACAAAAAAAATTCCAGCAGAACGGGCCGTTCTCCATGCGGTACGACCCGTTCTGCAAGGAGAACGGCCCGTTCTGCAAGGAGAACGGCCCGTTCTGCAAGGAGAACGGCCCGTTCTGCAAGGAGAACGGCCCGTTCTCCTTGCAGAACGGCCCGTTCCAGAGGAACAAATAGCAAAAAAAAACAAATAAATTACGGGGACAACAAACTAACCTCAAACGACCAACGTGCTGACACTTACAAACTTGGATACGTTGAATGTAGCCGTAAACGCAGAGGGAGACTCAAGTAATTCAGAGGATTTCGTATAAACTGTGAGCGCGGGAATGAAAATGGGACTTTGGGGGCAATATAGGAGAACTATTACGTCGGATAAGGCGTCGCCGACGTAAATTTACGTCGCCCTTGTTGAACTCCGACGTAAATTTACGTCGGATTTCGGTGGGACCGACGTAAATTTACGTCGGACTACAGGGAACCGACGTAAATTTACGTCGGAATAGTGGTACCCGACGTAAATTTACGTCGGATTGGAGGTACCCGACGTAAATTACCTAATTTACGTCGGTCTAAGAGAGGTCCGACGTAAATTAGTCTCCACTTATTTACGAAACTGCCACCGCGTTTTTACAACGTCGGTGTTTGTGGTTTGCGACGTAAATTGGGTGACGTAAATACCCTTTTTTGCACTAGTGAAGGGAGTGAGAAACATCTCACTCAGTTTCAGATGCAGAAATAAAGGTTAGATAGCACACACACACACACAACAAATACAAGTCATATGTAAATAATACACATAAATAATCAATATCACATATATACTCATTTATCATGCTATGATGTCATGAACTCAACTCATAAATACATGCATGTGGCGCCATAAGGAAGTTTCACATATCATCACTGGTGACCCTAAGGCACACCTGCACAACTGTCGGTGACCCTAAGGTACACCTGGTTAGCATATCATCAACTGTCGGTGACCCTAAAGTACACCTGGTTAGCATATCATCAACTGTCGGTGACCCTAAGGTACACCTGGTTAGCATATCATCAACTGTCGGTGACCCTAAGGTACACCTTGTTAGCATCAACTGTCGGTGACCCTAAGGTACACCTGGTTACATCACTGGTATGCGGCCTTAGCGGCACACCTGGAATAAGATATGCATATGATGCATGTCATACATTTATTATTTCATGAACTCAACATTTAACTTATTACAGAATTTCATTTAGTACATCATGTCCTCATTTGTCATAGTCTCATAATCATAGTTTGTCTCAATAGTCAATTCTTAGGTCTCATGTCATTTGTCCATATTTCACATGGTCATGTCATCAATACTCCTCATAAGGTCCGCACAGGAATTCACAGAGAGCATTCTTGTTCATATTAAAACTCATTTATTATTAACATTAATTTCATACTCATTTATTACTTTCAACAAAGAACAAAGTATAATAAATAGAAAATCGGACAGAACAACGGCACCTTTAACAAAAACAGAGTAGAGTAAATAGAAAATCAAACAGAACAACGGCACCTTCAACAAAGAACAAAGTAAAGTAAATAGAAAATCAAACAGAACAACGGCATCCTCAACAAGGAACAAAATAGAGTAAATAGAAAATCAGACAGAACAACGTCAAGGGATTGGGGGCCAATCCGACAAACAACTATCCAACAATTATCCCCACACCCCTGAGCGAGGTTCTCACTCCCCCCCTTACCTGGATAGGCGGAGTTGGAACTTGGGCAGGGCCTCCTCCTCTGGATTCCCTCTTCCTTTCTCTCTCTCTTTCTTTCTCTTTCTTTCTCTCTCTCTCTCTCTTCTCTTTCTCTCTCTAAAATTTCACTTTCTTCCTCTGTATAAAAATTTTCACCCCCCTGCCCCTATTTATAGGCCTCCTGGCGCAACCGGAACGGCCGTACTGATTTCGGAACGGCCCGTTCCGGATCCTTCAAACGTGGGCAAATTTCTCAACTGGAACGGCCCGTTCCAAAACCGGAACGGCCCGTTCCGAGACTCAACAGAACGGCCCGTTCTGTTTCTAGAACGGCCCGTACTCCATACCAGAACGGCCCGTTCTCCAATTGGAACGGTCGTTCTCCATCCAGAACGGCCCGTTCCAGGCCCGTTCTGGAACTTGAAAAAAATAGCATATTCGCTCTTTTGGAACGGCCCGTTCTGCATTTGGAACGGCCCGTTCCGAAACCCAGAAATACCCTTGTCCCTTTATTAAAATTACGAAAATGCCATCAATAATTACGAAAATGCCATTACTAATAAAAATATCCTTTTAAGGAAATTGGGGTGTTACAGGTGGTCTCTCAGGATGGGAAAGATTTAGCAGAGTTCAGGAGATGTTAGTCTCCTCAATTCAAGGGGATTCAGATCTCGATGTGATAGATTTGTGGTTGTGTGAGATGAGAAGATCTTTAGTGTTTAGGGATCTTCTAAGGAGAGGAAGTTGGCCTATGCAGTATACATGTTGGCGGGCTAGATTGTGTACTGGTGGAGAGGCACCAGGCAGATGATAGAGAGCAGAGTTATGGTTGTAGATTAGGATTGCTTCAAGAGAGTTTTCTTGGAGAAGTATTTCTTGGACAGCATTAGATATGTTAAGGAGGTTGAGTTCATGAGACTGCAGCAAGGGAGCATGTCTGTTTCAGATTATGCTATGAGGTTTGAGCATATGGCTCGTTTCTACTCTCAGGTTGTATCTGAGGCTTGGAGATGTAGGAAGTTGCAGAGGGGTTGAGGCATGAGCTGAAGAGGGTCATAGTCCCAATGTCCATAGAGGAGTTTCCTGCCTTGGTTGAGAAGGCAAAGATTGTTGAGAGATTGGAGGGTGGTGGTAGCAGCGGTAAGGCTGCTAGAGTTCAGGAGGGATCATCCGGATCTAGGAGGGGAGGTCAGCAGAGATGATCCTATGACAGACTTGTTCAGTCTCGGAGGGGTGCTGTTAGTAGGGGACCTCGTCCTGCTACTCCTTAGGGTGGAGCACAGTCAGTGCAGTGTTATGGATGTGGAGGAGCACATGTGGTTAGAGATTGTTTCCATTCGGGGAATGCTTGTTTTAGATGTGGCAGGCCAGACCACCTTTCTAGAGATTGTTAGATGCAATTGACTCCATCTAGGAGTGCCCTGAGGCCAGTCAGGCCTACGATTGCGGGGAGAGTGTTTGCTTTATCAAGTGTAGAGACTTCCACTTTATCAGATTTGGTGAAGAGGAAGGGGAAGGCAGCAGGTGAGGATGTTTTGTTCCTGTTTGATTTTGGTGCCACACATTCATTTATTTTTGTTGATTGTGTGGGGAGATTGGGTTGTCGGTGTCTGCATGGCACGTTGATTTGTATGTATCTACTCTGGCTTCAATTTCTTTGGTGACATCGGAGATGTGTGTGAGATGCCCGATAGAGGTGTTTGGTTAGAGGTTTCGAGTGAACCTGATTGTGTTGCTCATGGTATATATTGACATAATCTTAGGGATAGATTGGTTATCTATCAATCACATCCTTATAGATTGTGTTCGGAGAGGGTCATCATTAAGATAAGATTGTCAGTGAGTTTCCTAAGATGTTCCCAAATGATGTGTCAAGATTGCCACTTATGCGTGATGTTGTGTTTAGCATTGATCTGGTACTGGGTGCAAGACCGGTATCAGTGGCTCCTTATAGGATGGCTTCAGCTGAGTTGGTAGAGCTAAAGAAACAAATTGAGGATTTGTTGGAGAAATAGATGGTGAGGCCCAATGTTTCTCCTTGGGGTGCCTAGTACTGTTAGTAAAGAAGGATGGTGGGGCCCATGTTGATTATTGGCAACTAAATAAGTTAATGATAAGGAATAAGTATCCACTTTCGAGGATTGATGATTTGATGGATCAGATGAGGGGAGCTTCGGTGTTTTTGATGATTGATTTGAGATCCGGATACCGTCAAATTAGGGTAAGGGAGAGTGACATATCGAAGACTACTTTCCGGGTTAGGTATGGTCACTGTGAGTATGTGGTGATGCGTTTCAGTGTCACTAATGCTCTAACAGTGTTCATGGATTACATGAACAATATTTTCAGCCCATTCTTGGACAGGTTTGTGGTGGTCTTCATTGATGATATATTGGTGTATTCTAGATCTTTGGAGGATCACCATGAGCATCTGAGGTTGGTTTTGGAGGTGCTGAGGGAGAGGTAGTTGCATGCCAAGCTGTCCAAGTGTGAGTTTTGATTGTCTGAGGTGAGATTTGGGGCACGTGATATCGGTAGAGGGGATTGTAGTGGATCTAGCCAAGGTGGAGGCTGTGATTCAGTGAGAGCGTCCGAGAACTGCTACGAAGATTAGGAGTTTTGTTGGGTTAGCAGGTTACTATCGGAGATTCATAGAGGGTTTCTCTCGAATAGTAATGCCTTTGACTCAACTGACCCGAAAGCATTAGCCTTTTGTTTGGACGGACGCTTGTGAGCAAAGTTTTCAGGAGTTGAAGTGGCGGTTGACTACTTCTCCAATTTTGGTGTTACCTGACACTGGTGAGCATTTTCAAGTGTTCTGTGATGCTTCTCACCAGGGGTTGGGCGGTGTGTTGATGCAAGGAGGGAGAGTAGTGGCATATGCTTCGAGGCAATTGAAGACCCATGAGAGAAATTATCCTACTCATGATTTGGAGCTTGCAGTTGTGGTGTTTGCCTTGAAGTCCTGGAGGCACTATCTGTATGGTGCGAGATTCAGTGTATTCAGTGATCACAAGAGTTTGAAATATCTATTTGATCAAAAGGAGTTGAATATGAGGCAGAGGAGGTGGATGGAATTTTTAAAGGACTTCGATTTCCAGTTGATGTATCATCCTGGAAAGGTGAATGTGGTAGCCGATGCATTGAGTAGGAAATCCATTCACATGTCGGCTATGATGATTAGGGAGTTGGAGTTGATTGAGCAGTTCAGAGATTTGAGACTAGAGGTGGAGGTTGTTCAGGATCACATTAGTTGTGGTATGATCACCATAACTAATGAGTTCTTGAAGCAAGTGGGAACTAAACAGTTACAGGACCCAGAGTTGTTGAGGACTTTGGGATTACTTGGTACTGAGAGGGCAGCTGGTTTTGAGCTTGGTACAGATGGAATTCTAAGATTCAGAGGTCGGATTTGTTTACCTTGTGATTCAGAGTTGAGGAGAGTTGTTCTAGAGGAGGGACACATGAGTCATCTTAGCATACATCCTGGTATGACTAAGATGTATCAGGACATCAAGAAGAGTTTCTGGTGGCCTGGTATGAAGAAGGAGATAACAGAGTTTGTGGCCGCTTGTCTGACTTGTCAGAAAGTGAAGATTGAGCATCAGCGACCTGGAGGGGTTTTGCAGTTGATGGAGATTCCCGAGTGGAAGTGAGATAGTGTCACTATGGACTTTGTGGTTGGGTTGCCTAGGACAGCTAGGAACAGTGACTCTATCTGGATGATTGTTGATAGGTTGAAAAAGTGTGCGCACTTTCTTCCTGTCAACAAGTGGTGGTCCTTGGAGAGGCTTGCATAGTTGTATATCAGAGAGATAGTACGGTTGGTAGACTCTGTATCAGGCTTTGAGGATGAGGTTGAGGTTGAGCTCCGCTTATCATCTACAGATAGATGGTCAGTCGGAGAGGACAATTCAGTCACTAGAGGCTCTCTTGAAAGCTTGTGTGTTGGATCATCTGGGTAGCTGGGAGGAGGGGTTACCATTGGTAGAGTTCACCTATAATAATAGTTATCACTAGAGCATTGGCATGGTGCCTTTTGAGGCTTTGTATGGCAGGAGGTGTAGGACTCCATTATGTTGGTATCAAGAGGGTGAGTCAGTAGTGAAATTTAGTTCTTTAGACTACTGAGATAGTGAGATAGATTCAGAAAAGGTTGAGAGCTACCCAGAGTCGATAAAAGTCCTATGATGATAGGAGGAGGAGACCTCTAGAATTTCAAGAGGGAGAGCATGTGTTTCACGTTTCAGAGTTCAGGAAGTACATCAGAGACCCGAGTCAAATGTTAGAGTTGGATGAGGTGCAAGTTAGAGAGAACTTGACCTATGAGAAGAGACCGGTAGCTGTGGTTGATCACAAGTTGAAGAAGCTTCGTGGGAAGTCCATCAACATGGTGAAGATTCTTTGGGATGCAGCTACTGGTGAGGCTACCTAAGAGGTGAAGAGTCAGTTCAAGGAATAGTATCCATTCCTCTTTTCAGGTAAGCCTATTTTTGGGAACGAAAATTCCTATTTGTTGGGGGGTATTGTAACTTAGAAAAAAAATGGCTGATTTAGTAGCCCAGAACGGGCCGTTCCCAAACTGGAACGGGCCGTTCCAAACTACTAAATTGACCTGAAAAACGTAGTTGAGAACGGGCCGTTCTGGAGGGAGAACGGGCCGTTCCAAATCCCAAAACGGGTCGTTCTGGTTGGAGTACAGGGCGTTCTAGATGCAGAGTGGGCCGTTCTGGATGAGTCCCAGAATGGGCAGTTTTGATTTCAGAACGGGTCGTTCTGCATGTGATTTTTGCCCATGATGAAGGGATGCAGAACGGGCCGTTCCGGATTCGAAACAGGCCATTCTTGCCACTCCGGAACTTCTAAAAATAGGGGTTGGGGGCAGTTGAGGAGAATGAGTTTTTAGAGAGAAGTTTTAGAGAGAAGGACTCTGGGTCTATGAGCTCCTTTCTCTCCCAAATTTCTCTGTATGATTCCTTTTATCCTCTAGATCACTAATGCCTTTTGTCTTTCCTTGAAATTCAGATTAGGAAGCTTACTTTGGGAGGATTGAAATTCCGAGTTGAGCTTCGGAAGGGAATTCTATTTCTTCTCAGTTATTGGCTATTTTAAGCCAATCTTCAGGTGAGGGAAGCAAGAATATTTGTTTTTTAGGTTGCATGTGAGTTTAGAAACTCAATTGATGCATGAATGTTGAGAATCCATAAATGGATTGAAGAAAATCTCATTTTTGGGGTTTTGAGAAAAAGGAGGATTTTGATGATTTTGAGGCATAGTTTGGATGCATGTGAGATTTAAGTTTATTTTGAGTCGTATGGAGCCTATGTATTGTGTTTTGTGTTTGCATGTGGCTGAATTTATTAGTTTGGATGAGAGTTTTGAACTCTCTGACTGGGATTTAGGCCGTGCACAGGTTGAGCGCGCTAGGCGTGGAAGAGCTTAGGGCTCTCGGGTTAGATGTTGGGCCAGGCGTGATTTGGTTGCATCAGGTGTGGAGACTTTTAGGAGTCTTTGTCTCAAGGACACCGAGTGTGAGTTGAACGCGCCGGGTGTGGATGAGTTTTAGGACTCTCAAATTGGGATTAGGCTGGGCGAGCCCAAGCTGCACCAAGCGTGAATATATTTATAAATAATGGATTTAAATTGATGCTTATGCATGTTTAAAGTTGAAGTTTTAGATCATGTATGTATGATATATGATGTATGGTGAGGTATGATTCATATGTATGCTTTGTGATGATACTTATGAATGTTTGAATATGATATGACATGTGTATATGTTCATATGGGTATGTTTATTGATCATAATGGTGGTAGACCATGTATGATGTATGATGCATTATTGCATGTGATGTCTTATGACATGTGTATGATTGTTGATCATGATGGTAGGCAGACCATGTATTATGTATGATGCATAATTGCATGTGATGCCTTATGGCATGAGTCTAGCCTAGGACTTGAAGAGAGGAAAAATATTTTTGAACTAGAAGAGCTCACATAGAGTCTCTTGAGAGTGGTGCTTGGATAGGCTACTGATATATGAGGGTGGTTCTTAGGGAGGCCACTGGATTTGGGAGATGGTGCTCAGATAGGCCACTAGGTTGGGTGATTCTCCTCTAAGTCCTTAGCTAGTGTTGGAGCGGGGTATGAGGTCGAGGGTTATTCCCTTAACCAATTACTCGGGAAGGTGCGTGGATCCTTGTGGATAGTCGGTGGGCGAACTCCCCAATTGACTTGGTTATGCATGCCAAGGTCGTGGTAAGCCCGTACCCAGCTGTGCTATACCTAACGGTGGATCTGGACTTCCAAGTGTGTAAGTGACATCATCCGAGTAAACCCGAGTGAGGATTATATCCTGTTTAGCTGTGACCGAGCGGGCGCATTGGGCGTGAAAACGGTTGGGGTGGTTTCGGTAGGATCGAATGTCACTTATACAGCTCTATTGTTATGGAGATCTCCTAGGTGTATGCGTGACGACACATTAGATGATTGATATGCATTGATATCTGTCATGAGTTGCATGTATTGCATGATTGTCATGATGATGAAGTGTATGGTGTTTGACTTCATGGTTGATGAATGGATGATTGGGATGCATATGTAGTATAGATTTTATTTTGTACTTGTAAGATTGATTTTTGAACTCTAGCTTACCCTTCTGTTTCCATGTGGTGGGACTGCAATGATCATACTTGGTATGGGAGCAGGTCAGGGATAGCTTGGAGTAGAGGTGACCGCGACAAGACGGGGAGTTTGAGCCTCGTGTTAGAGTTACCATTTTGGGTAACAGTTTTGTCTGTGCTTGACCGGCACTAGGGAATATTTTTGGGATGACTGTACATATGGTGTTTTATTTTGTATACAGAAACTTATTATTTTGATCCCTATATCTATGCTTGTATGATGTGTTATCTAGTTTTATATTCTCTTAGTTAACTAGCTGTAGTGCGATTCCACTAAGTGTAGAGATCTTGACAGGTCGTTACAGCATATATATGAAATTTGATGTTGCATGTAGTTGATTCTAAGTTCCATGTGTGAATTGAAAGTTTTGGAGTTGAATGATTGAGTGATTGTCTAGTCCCAATGCCACGCATTGCTTTCAATGTTGAGCATTTGGACTAACATAAATTCTAATGTTGAGCATTGCCTTCAATATTGAGCATTGGGGCTGACAGAGAATTTAAGGCTAAGCATTGCTCTCAATGCTAAGCATTGGGGTTGACAGAGTATTTGGCACAGAGCATTGCTCCTGATGCTGAGCGATAAACCCTCTGTTGCTTCCCCCTCTTCTCTTGATGAAATTAACAACAAAAAGGGGGTTAATGATGAATGTTTATGTTGTAAGTTGATAGATGAATTAATGATGTTACGTTGTAAGTTGCATGTTGTATAGTTGTTATGTTGCAATTGAAGTTGTTAAGTTGAGATTGATGTTGGTTCAATTGTTAAGTTGTTTAGTTATTTAGTTATTTAAAGTTGAAAGTTGTATGTTGTATAAAATGGTAAAGTTGTGGACATGTGGTTGAGATATATAGATGCTAGAGGTGAATTAAGTTGTATTTTTTTAAAGTTGTTTCTCTCTAGGATCTATGTGATTTTGTTATGGAAGTCGTCGAAACATATTTTAGTTGAATGACTAACCAAGTACAATACAAAACCAGAGGTTAAAATCCCTAACCTAGTATCAAAGGGTTGTGGTATTTGAAAAGTAGTTGGTAAGCTGATCTCATAAGTGGTTTAGTTAAGCTAACTAATGCTCTGATAAACTTATACCCAAATTACTTTATTTTGACATAATATCATACTTCCTTGTTTAAGTAGGAAAGTCTGTGAAATTAAACTAAGTTGTTTATACCTAACTCTCTTATAAGGCCTTAGTCTTATACTTGACGTAACTGAAATAAGTCTAATGTTATGATTCAACAGGGACAAATTACGTAAGTTGTTCACTTCAATTATAAGAGATCTCCTTAGTTAACATGTGTGACAACATATTAGTTGTTAATATATGTATGTTGAGATGTTGATTATCAATAAGTTGATTGTTGTATGTTATCGTTGCTTTAATTGTATTGTATGTTTTTTCTTTTGTAAACTTACCCTTTCTTTTCTTGTATTCTGATAGTCATTTTTTAGTAATCCTCAACCGACTCTATGAAAGACATTATAAATGTCTATAGGTAATTTATATAATATATCTACTAGATTTTATATGGTATATATATATATATATATATATATATATATATATATATATATCATACATTTTACTTAATGCATATTTTTGTTTCTACTTAACGTTGATTTTCAATTATAATGCGATAACTTATCGAGTCACTACAATTTAAAACATTTTCTTTTGTAAAATCAATATTTAAAATTCATTTTATTATAATTAAAAGTATATAATATCTAAACTATCAAACATAACTTTATTTAGGACATAAATTCTATTAATAATATTCATGACATCTCAAAAATTATATAATTATTTCATTCACGTTTTATAAATTATAGTATCAACATTCCTATATAAAAAAACAAAAAAAAACAAAAAAAAAACAAATGAATCTCATTTTTGCCTTAATTATAAGAAAGATATAATTACTTTTAAATATATTAATTGATGTGTTTTATACTTTTATTTAGTATATTAGTTATCTACTTTTAATAAAAGTTATATATTTATTATACAATTAACAAAGTCATGCTCATATCATTAAATACAATTACAACTAACACTAGTTAATTTTATAGATGTCTTTATCATAAAGTTTTTAAGTTATGACATTATTAATTACAATTAATTTAACTATGTTTTGATGAATTAAGTTTTTTTTCTTTAATATAGAAAGATAATATACTAAAAAAAATCTTTCAAATGATGTTCAATAAATTACAGTCCTGTGCAAAATATTTCCTAATTTTTATTATAACCTATTACAATCCTTCAATTTTATAAAAATATTTCTTATTTAATTTAAAACATAAAACATTCTATAAACTAGTTTTTCCCAGAATATTATCATTTATGACAAATCAAATCTTTATTTATTTACAAATGTTAAGTTTGAATAACAAAATTATTGATTACTCTAATTATAAGACATACATACATACACAACCATACAGAGTAGATTACAAACTTACACAACAGTTGGGAGTGTCTTTACCATGTTACTGCACTCAAATATGACATTTTCTGACTAACAGCTGCCCTACCATAGTGGGTTATTGTATAATAATAATAGTAATAATAAGGATTTTTAAAAAAACAAAATTATAGGTAATCATAAAATTAGTATTACACAACTAAATTCATGTCCATGAAGCAAAGCTACAACTAATAGCTTCAGTTTTAAAGCGAATAAGCACATCCAAAATCAGTAGCAAACACATGCTTAAACTCATCATTCAGTTTTATAGTAATTTGAATTCCTAGAACTGATCAGTTGATGCTATATTGTTATTTGAATTCTTCAACATGCAATCTCTAGATGAATGTAAAGTAACACTCCAAATCGCTTCATTACTACTGACTAAGAATCAATTAAAGAAAAATAGTCAATTAGAAGGCATTTTACCATGTCACCTAGACAATGATAGAAAATATTATCACATCAACAGAAGTAGGTAGCATGTTATCGTCCTGCGCCTCATAACGGTTGATATATTTATATCAACCATGTTTATCGTCTGCCCTCAACACCGTACATTCAACCAAGCCTCTCAAAGAAATAAAGATACCCCATTTCCTTGGGAGGATTAATGGAAGCCCCAACCTTGTCGTCGTTGAAAATAACCCATCTACCATCTTTTAATACATGAGCAACATAGTGACCACACAGTGTAGAGGTTCCACTGTGACTTACAATTCCCATAAGTCGATATCCTGTAATGCCAAATGTTAAATAATAAAATCAGATTATCAATAAAAACAATTTTCACACCCCACCATCCAACCCAACAAAAATTAGATTAAATCTTTAGAAGAAAATGATTTTCACTTTGCGTAACATAGAAGAAAAATTGTGTGATACAACAATTACCAATTTTTTTCTTTTAATTCTGAATAAAAGGATCAATAAAACCAACGGCAAGCTATGTTAGAGAAGATAAATGCAACTTACTCCCTCCTCCATCAGGTAGGTCAACATCATTGGGAGTGGATGCAGTGTTTGAAGTGGTAGCATCCATATTGGTGACCGATGCATCAGGATTGTTAAATATCCAATCTGTTGCTTTCTCAATGTCATCACCCTATAAAACAATTATTTTCAATTATTTAGTTAAATATTCCAGCAAAATTTATAAAAAAATCTTATATTCCAAATACAGTCATGGGAGGGGAAAAATAAATTACCGAGGCCTTCAATGCCATTCGAGCAATTTCTTCTTGAAAACCAAACGAAATTAGTGTATCAACTTTTGACTGGTCAACAATTGTTTCAGAGCCATGGCCTTTGGAAATAGGAATGTCAATATCTACACACAAAAAAAAAAATCATTCAACATTATATCATGCATTATGAGGTAACTAGCAAACAAGTTTATATATATATATATATATATATATTCATCTACCTGGATCATTCATGTGAGACAGTAACCAATTCATTGCCTCTTCTACTCCAATGTTCGATGTATTGATTGCAGCTTTCTGACAATGGAGGTGGTTAAAGCCCATGGAAACCAGTTGGGAGACAATTTCTTCATTGGCCCAAGTTTTGTTTGAATCCTCCTCATCAAGTACTGTAAATCACAAAAAAAAATAAAAATGAATGAGATTTGATAATTTTCAGATTTAGTCCGATTAAAATAGTCATTGGTTATTTAGCTGGAAAGGTAGACGTTAATACAACTAGACATTGAAAAACTGATGTTCTAAGAAACAAAGTTTGCAAGTTACTAAGGTTATTCATTTATTGCTAGGAGACAAAATGATGGACAAATGAACAGGTTCAGTTGTAGATAGATTAAAAAGAGGAGTATTAAAAAGTTAATATAATGGAAGCGAGTCATCAGCATCAGGAAATGATACTAAATCATTGTTAGCCACCTAATTTATTTACTTAACCTCTTCACAGCAAATTCCACTAATGATATAGGCATAGCAGCAAGACCTTAAATATATTAAAACAACAGTGACATATTGGCACAATAACACAGAACTTAGTATTGACGCAACATTTGTGTATCTGGTTTCTATGAAACAAATTATTTGCTAGTTCTCAATTTGAAACTATAAAGATATCATATGTAAAGAAAACTTCTCACATACCCCTTTCAGGTAACAGCTCTTCCCCAGACTGGAGACCTTTACTGCGCATATGACTGATATCTATGATATCAGGAACATCAATATACACATCTGAAGGAAAAAAAAATGCTTAGCAATATATATAGATCAGAAAATTCTTTCAATAATAATACTTTACTGTAAATAGGCATATCAAGATCAAACATACCAAGTTTTTTGGGTACCCATCCTGCCTCCATAACAAATCTCCGCATATGTAACACCAGGTAATCAGGAAATGAGGTCAGGCCTGCCGACCTGTGGAATAAATGTTTCAGCATAAGATGATTTTCAAATGCTCTAACAATTAGATTATAACTACATTATTTGATTTATTTCTAATACTAGCTTGACATTATTAGTAGTAACAATTCATTAAATGAAAGGAAATCCATGATATAGCCTATGTAACTACTATCCCGTACACCAAGCATGGGACTGTAATCCTAGGAAACATCAAAATGCTTACTTCAGTGCTGTTGTCTTTGTCTTCAAAGCAGTACTGTAAAAATCATGTATCTCCTCAGGAGCCGAGAAGTTCGCAAGGCAAGCTTCTAAAGGTACTCTTGGACGCACAATTTCATTGCCGTTTCTACCAGAATAAATATGCTCAGCAATACCCAATAAAACATGAATGAAATAATAAGATTTTAGAGCATCTTAACCTACAATTCCTTTCCTTCTGCAAGCTTCTCTGCTTTCAGTTTGTGAAAGGATTCTAATTCTCCTGAGATTTCTCAAACAAAACAAGTACAGGATTTGATATCTCAAAGACATCTCAATTCTTGCTTAAGAAAAGACTAGCGGCATAAATAAATACTCACCTTTGTTAGTTGCTTCATGTAATGGGATATTGAGAGAAAGAATGTAGTCATGCCTTCTATTATAGGTAACTTTTCCAGATGAACACAAAATTCTATCTTCAATACCGAACTTGAAACTCCTTGATGGATCCAGTTCAGTTTTCCCAGCATTAGCTCGTTCAACTTGATCAAGAAAATGTAGGAAAAATTCTAATGCATCCTAACATCAAGTTGAAATCAAGAAGTCAAAAGATAGCAAAGTAACATGAATTTAAGAACAATATATTATTACTACATATTAATGAAAGGATGGCAGAAAAATTTTGAAAAATCAGATCACCTTATGTTAATATATTATCTACTTTAGGCTTCTTAGAATTCAAAACAAATATAAGATGGCCTAAACTTAATAAATAAATAAATAAACAAAAGTAACACCAACTGAGATGTTTTAAATTGTTATGACAAAGATGATAACGTTTCATGAATGTGTTGCTAACACAAGTCCATTTTTCTAAAACATCATTTGGATAATATATTAAAAAAAAGCTCATAGACAGACATCAAATGATGAAAATTAACAGTATTATGACTGCAAATCTGCAACTATAACTTAACATAGAATATTCGACATCCTTACCAGAAAGTTTAATATAACATAAGATGGAGAATGGATTGAGAAAAAGACAAAAAAAATTGCAACAAAATTGATTGTTTGATTTTAAAAACATTATTTTATCTATGGATGTAACATCAACCCTTTGGGTGATTCTAAGCAACTATATATGAAAATATTTTTATGGAAAAGAAAATATTTATTATACTTATGTAATATTTTTTCATTAATAAAAACTTATACTTTTTAGCTGATTAAAATTACCCTAAAGGGTTGATATGTTAAGAAAACCCTTTTAATAATGACAAGTGCTGAACCAAATTTTCAATTCTTGACATATGTTTCCAATTAACTGTAAAAAAAGTCACTTCCTTAGTGTGTCTTCCTCTATTTCAATATAGTCTATCTGACAACTCTTATGGGTTTAGTTCCTAATCCAAGCAGAAATCAATAATTTAAATAATTCAAAGGTGTTTCTGAAGCCTTAATTATATTTTTCTGCACCTTCAACTTTTATTCTTTTTCATGATTTTCTATACACATTTATTAAAATAGAAAATAAGTTGGAACTTTTGTAGTTGCACCACAAGAGAACAAGAGATGAAAACAGAAAATAATTCTCAAATCAAAATGAGTTCTCAAGTTTCTTTCCAACTGAAATTCACAAATAAATTTCAAGATATGAAGCAAAAAATATTAAATGCTTCTTATATCCTTAATTCAGAAAAATGAAATAAAATAGTTGCTAAACATACCTGTTGCCGAATTGACGAGAATTCAGGATGGCTGGCAGCTATTACAGATTTAAACATCCGTGGGCGTATCCCTTCTTGTTTCTAATGTTTGAAGAAGGTGGACATGGGCATACAGAGGAAATGGGAAAAGATAAGGCATCAAGATAAGAAACAAGATCATGAAAGAGGATATTTGAAAACATTCAACAAAATGAATCATTCATTTCCAGCTGAGACTTCAACCAAAAGCCATGGCAACACATTCAACCCCATTCTAATTAAAGTCCATCGCATGTAAAAATTCTTCCGTCCCAAAAAAATAGTAAAGCATATAAACCTAAAGGGAAAAGGATTAAAAGAAAGAGAAAAGAACAAACAGACAGACAAATAAGAACTTACGGATTTATGAAAATTCAGTAATCATTGAGGTAAACATATCCAAAGAAATGAAGAATTAGATTTTAATCACTAGAGACCGAAAGCTTACAGCAGTTGTAGTTGAAGTAGCAACATTTTCTTTTTCATCATTCTGGATGCAGACAAGGAAACATATAAATTAGCAAAGACTGTAAACAAATTTTTAAATGAGGTTCACTGAACTGAGGGCATACCTCAAATGCTGGAACAGAATATTTACCGGAAAGTAAACCATGAGCAAATTTTGTCCTGCCAATTGATGAAATTATAAGTTTCCTTTAAATTATAATTAAATAAAAAAGAGTCTATCTTGAAGTACCTCCTTCCATAAACATTTTCTTTTATGGAGGAAACAGAATGTTCTCCTAAAACTTACAAGTACTGTTATACATATAGATTATTGACACAGATAACCTATCAAAACCATCTTTATTCTTTACCATGGAAAAACTAAATTAAAAAAATCAGCACCCATATACACAGTGACAAATACCATTAAAACTACATCAGCCACCCATTCTGATTTCTGTAAAGAATCTATCTCAAGTGCATCTATAATTTAGTTATTTTGTATATTGTGTATTGTAACACCAAGTTTATAATTTTTATGAATAAAAGATATATATATATATGTGTGTGTGTGTGTGTGTGTGTGAAAAGTTATAGATACAAATATATCACATATACAGAATAGGTAGCGGATTTATTTTGTAAAATAAGGGATAAAAATATTTTAGCTACACATTTCAACTTTCAACATATATTTGTGATATTTTATCATATTGACTCCTTTAATTAATTCCTAAGTAAACCAAAAAATAAAAATGTGACTGCTGTCACAAGCTTTCATGGATTGGCACTCGGCAGAGTTTTGAAAAATAAATTATTATTTTAACAAATCTTGTCACAATGATTCACTTCAATAGGAAGTTTAACATCTCATCATTTGACTTTTCATTCTCTTCCATATTTTTTTCTCTCGAATTTTTGGAACCAATTATCAATATAAACTCATACCTGCATGGAGGACCATAATATTTTATTAACAAAACATGACAAGCAGATAAGAGATAGTTACAATATTCTAACAACTTCAACCAAGATAGTAGCTCAGCTCATGATTGGTTTGCTTTATTTATACACACAAAGGGCCTTTTCATTTTAGCCCAAAGCTTTATGCTTTCAATTATAAGCTTTTGTGAAAAATAAGCCTAATCCAAACATGCACTTACAATTGCATATTTAGGTCTACAGTTGGGTCAGCTGGAGACACCTCAAATGCCTTTTTTAGACTTTGGTTCATGTAGTACCTAAGAATGAAATAACAACATAAGTTGAGCAAATGCAAAGAGGATTCAAGCAGTTTCAAGAAAATAGAAGACATGAACTGACCGTGATGAGAAGGATCTTGTTGAAAACACAACCTGCATAGTAGCTGCCATGTAACAACTGAAAGAAAACAAAGTAAAGAAATACAAAAGAGTCACACTCAAACTAGTATTTTATAATAAGCAGCAAACAGTAGTGACCAACTCTACCTGTTTCCAATATTGACCAATCCTGTATATCCAGGTCCAAAAATTGGATCTACTTCTTGTCCACTTTCTTGGATTCGATTCCAATCAAAATTTGTATTTTGATCAAGTTCTCTTTCAGCAGTTGTCATTTCAGTCTGAAGATATGAATGTCATTAAAATATTATGAGTTATCTGTTATAAATTATATTAAGCACATTCTTGCACCATGCCCATAAGATTAACAAGACAGAAGTTTATTCTCAACCATCAAATTGAATCTTCTTCACTCATAAATAACATCCATCATGCAAACAATGGGTGATATTACCATCTAAATTTGGTTGTTAGGACATGATAATAACGAGTCTTCAAATATACCAATATACCATTAAGCATAAACTATTAAAATAATGTTTTTCCATTTCAAAAGTAAACAATCAAGGGATGCATCTAGAAATATTCTCCATTTCCCCCATCTCATGAAGGAAGGAAATTTGATAAGTGACATAGTTTTGATTGTGTGTCCGGGATTTGACATGTACAGTCTCAAAGAAGCCATGAGTAAATAAATACTACCTTTGCTCCTAATTATAAGCAACATGGGACAAATCACCAAGACCAAGAAAAGTAATTAGTATGGCTGCTTTTAATTAATTATACCATAAATTCAATTTTTATTCCAAATATACCCTTTACTTTAAGTAGTTGTTATATTTAACATTAGTCATAAGTGCATAAAAAATAGAATTAACAATAAATGAAGGGTATAAAAGAAATTTAACCCTAAGTAACTTGAAAAACTAACAACTGATTTATAATTGAGACCAAAGAAAAATCCATTTTGGCTTATAATTAGGACCGGAGGTAGTAATAATATAAATTTAATTGTGTGGGTGAGTGACACATATCATTTCCAAATTTACAAACAACTTAGTTTCGATTGTCTGTGTTTGTGACAGGTATCATTTCAAAATTTATAAACAAATTAGTTTTGACTTTTGACAAGTGCAGTCTCAGAAAGAAGCCATGATATATAATTAATATAATTTTGATTGTGTGTGCTTGTGCATGTGTATGAGTGTTTGGGAAAAGTATCATTTCAAAATTTATAAACAAATTAGTTTTGATTGCACATGTTTGTTCAGGTGCAATCTCAGAAAAGTTGTAACTCGTATGTAATAAGTACCCTTGGAAAAAAGTATCATTTCATGATAAATATATAACCTTTTGTAGTGATGAAAAATCAATGCCAAAAAATGCCAGATGTTGTGCTAGGTGTGGATCCAAGACACTTTCATCCTCTGGATAAGAGAAAACATCTGAGCTGCCACAATACATTACCCATAATTAGCAAACAGCAGAGAAAATGATAAAGTCCATCATCCACTCCATAGAGCATATTTAGATTAGATACTTGAAATGATTTGTTCAGCCTAAAAATAAATCAATTTAGCATGACAATTGCACTTAAATAATGACACCTTAGAAGCTCAATTGATAAAATCGTAATAAAATTGTTAATTATCTCTTTCAACAATTGTCGTCTAACTTTCAGAATGCATACTTCTATCCTTTACACAAACCTCACCTTGTTTGGGATGGATCAAACAGATAAACACAAGTAAAAAAAAAAAATATTGTTCTTTAATAATTTAAAATGGTTAAAATATTGTACAAAATGTATGGTGTATCCATCATAAAACTAGTAATACAGCTCCACTTTATGAACAATATGAGAGAAACTTCCTAGGTTTACATTTCATAAGGAAATACTCTTCCATCAGCATTGATATATTAAAATTGATGATTAAAAATTTCTAATTAAAATTTCAAGAGTAGGAAAAAATTCAGTTCAGCAAAAACTGCATAATCAGCTGACTAGACCATCATAAAAATAAGCTAAAGGAAAGAAAAACCTCATAAATTGTAACCCAGAAATAAATAGATGGGCATAATGATTTCCATTCATGATTATAGACTGCACTCCATTCAAGTAGACCACTGATATTAAACTGATATGAAAGCCAAAGCACTACATTCAGCAAGGAGGCATCACCTGCTGCTTCCAGATCAGCAGTGATAGTCCCAAGCTTTACAGCAAGAGGATAGCGTGTCTCTCGGTAATGGTCAATAGCATGGTTGTTTCCACCACTTCCATCCCAATTTTTCCTCCCACAAAGAATCATTCCATCAGTCAGGTTTAGCCACAGATTGTCTTTCTTCTCACATTTAGCACATTTCCACCCAGATGGTGGAATAACAACACCATTGTCAATCTGTTGTAAATTCATCGCATATGTACTAACTTGTTTTTTATCAGCAGTCCAAGCTGCAAGTTGCTCCTTTCGTTCAGCACCCTCATTTAGTAAGATTGCATCAACTGCCAACCTTACCTAAATATTTTAACAAATGAGATAACTAAAATAAACTCCTTATTCTACATAGCAAACATTTTATCTTTAATTAATAATAGGGGGAAAATAAACAGAGAACTAAAAAGAGGGCAATAAGTACCTTCTCTGGCAATTCCACAGAAGGGAATGGAAGAGAAACATACTCAGGTAATATAACTATACAATGAGATTCCTTATAATCAACCTCATTGTTATCAAATCCCCCATCAACACCTACAAATTAATAAGATGAATAAAATTATGTTATCCAAAAAAGAAACAGCTGATCAACAAACACTCAAATTATTTGAAAAAATAATGATCTAGACTTCACAAAACTGAAGACTCCACTGCCCAATACCTAGAACAATAGAGCTATTTACCCCATTGTGACAAACACAGAAGTTGTGTTTAACAAAGAGAGAATCCGACATAGAATAATCACAAAGCACAATCATAAATCCATAATGTTTTACCACATGATCATCACACAACATGGCCAAGAATGAAGTGATTATAATATATTCACACACCTATAGCCAAGATGGTAGGTTTCTTTGAAGGCCTGTCTTCTGGAACTAACTTCTTTGTCTGCTTTATATGCAAATAGACAGGATTTCCAGTCTTCTCATAATTCCAACCAACATAATCTTTCCCGAAAGCAAGAAAAGTGCACATGTCGATGAACAAACCCCCTTCTGACCTCTGAAATTCAAACAGAACCAAAAAAAAAAAAAAAAAAAAACAGCAGTTCAGCACCGAGCCTCAATTCCACAAATTGTGAAGCTCTAAACACATTACAATTAGCAACACACTAAAACGATGGATTTCCAATCACAAGAGTTCAAAACCATTTGCATTTAACATCTTAAATCTTTTTAATTCCGAAAAACCACAAAACCGTTCGCATATTCTAGTCATTTCCCACGCTTCCTGAGCAACCAAGCGATAACCATTACAAAACCTAATGCTTAAAATTCTAACAAACCAAAAAGTGTAGTTCATTAAACAAACAGCGTGGTTATCAAAGAGAACACTCAATGAGTTCCATTTCTAAGAAGAAAAAAAAACGCCAAATTAGTATAAAAAAAAAAAAAAAAAAAAAAAAAAAAAGACGAAAGAAAGAAAGATAGAAAGAAGAAAAAGATTACCGGTGTGTCGAAAGAAACGCAACATTCATGCTTGTAGATGCGATTGGTTGGCTCGGGGATCCGAACCCGTGAGAGATTGGAGCGAAGCAAATCCAAGGGTTCGATTGTCATCTTCACAGGAGCAGAACAAGAACTGCGATTTCAACGAGGGACGAAAAAGAAAGAAGGGCGTTGGTACTTTGCTTTATATAGTTGCGTCAAAACGCAAGTCCAGAAACGTCGTTTGCAAGTCTTGCCACAAAGCAACACAATCACGGGGGCTGCTGCCGTGGCGGAATGCAGCTGAAAAGCAGCGAAGGGAGAACAGAAGCAGCTGCGTACGACGACGTTTCCGGGAGGGATGGGTGACTCTCGCTCTCACTTTCCAGAGTTTTTGTAAAATCTAAAATGAGTCTCTCGCTCTCGCACTAGGGTTCGTTCGTCAGCCTAAGCAGGGATTGTGTAATAGAATTCTAATGGATACTTACACTTATTTCAACAGAACGATCTTATTATAAATTATAAATGAAGAATAGAATGGAGGCCAAAACCATATGAGAAGAAAGGTATCACTATAGATTTTATCTCTTTTATTACAAATTTAATAATTTTTTTATGATACACTAATGGATGATATAATGTATTAGTACTTTTAATTATTTTTTTAATTTATTTATTTTGTTTAATATTAGTGAGATTTTTTGGTGCCTATTAATATTAATGAGATTGAGATATTTGTTTGTAATTATTTTTATAAAAGAATAATAATTTTGGGAATAATTGTGTAATATATACTTAATTGATAGCAGCGGTGTTCATGTATTAAATTTTTGAAAATCTAAACTCAAATGAATTGATTCATTTTTTATAAAATAAGAATTTTGGAGATAATTGTGTATCAATCATAGTGAGAGATAAGAAAGGAGAAAAAAAATAATTATATAGTAATGAGAAGTTTTCATTTGCAATAAAAATGTAATTTATAGTTACTTAATAATAATTGGTTTGTTTTTTTTTTACAAAAAATTGTGAAGAACAAAATTAATCCATTAAAAATGGAGAGCAAAAACAGTTGGGGAAAAGATATCTCTTTTATTTATTGTTATAGATATATGGTTTGGATTTTAAAAAAAAAAAAATTGAATCAAATCACTTTATAAAATGGATTAGGTAACCAAATTGGTTTTGCAAAGTGGATTGGTTCAAAAGTTTTCTCAAAATGGATTGGAATATGGATCAAATTAGTTATGAATCGAATTGGTTTAAATTTTTTGCACACTCCTATTTAATGGAAGATTTTGTTTGCAATAAAAATGTAATATATAGTTATTTAATAGAAGTTTTATTTGAAGGGCAAAATGGTCTCATTAAAAATGAAGACCAAAAATAATTAACGAGTTGAAAAAAAAAATACTAAGACTAAAAGTTAGGCCAGAAATTTTTAGAGACCAAAGCAAGAAATAAATATATAACAAAGACCAATTTTACATATGGTGGCTAAGGAAGCTTGGAGGTTCTTAGGAATAAGTCATTACTTTCTCTCCACAATAGAAGATCAAGTAGTGTATTGGCTTCAAGAGATCATTGGAAGAGAGAATGTCATTATGACTATTAACCTATGACAAATATGGTTAGCAAGAAATCAAGTTGTGTTTAAAGGCAGGATCATATCAAGTATATGGACATCCACATCAAGATCATGGCTTTATGTGAGGAAACTAAAAGAGCCTTTAACATCCACTTCATGGATCAAATGAGAGGAAAGAGTATGCGCTAGCAAAAACCCCTCAAGGGGATAAAGCCCTCAATGTTGATGAAAGTTTTTCAGATGAACAACAAGAAGTAAGGATAAGTGGTTTATGTAGGCATCATGAAGGCTTGCTCAAGAGGGTCTTTTATGAGCAAGTGGAAAGTTAAGATATTCTGTAAATAGAAATTAAAACTTAGCTTTATGGTCTGAAATTTTGTTGGAGCAAAGGTTACAAGGATATTGAATGCTTTTCAGACTCTCTATCTGTGGTGCAACTTATAAATTAAGATTTACAACATCATCACCAATACAAAAATGAAATCATACAAGTCAAGTTAATGCTTAGCAAGGATTGGTTGTTTTGTGACTCGTATTCATCATGAAGGAAATAAATGTGCAGATATATCAATAAAGTTAAGTGTTAGGAAGAGTAATTGCATCTAGTTCTTTAACCATCCCCTGATGAGATTCGAACTTACTTACATGATCATGCAAGTGGAGTATCTTACTATAGTTTTTGTTTATTTTTATTATTTTTCTTTCTTTTCTCTTTTGTAAAAAAAAAAAAAAACATTGACATATAAAAAAATAATAGTGATTTGCCTCTCTTATATCATGTAAAAGGTTAAAAAAATACTTTAGTCTAATATAACTTTGTATAATTTAATTAAATATAAACTAATTTTAAAGAGAATTCAAATTTGATTAAAATAAAAAAAATTCTATAAATTAGGTAAGGCATAAGATATTGAGAATTTGAAGGGAAAAAAAACATTTATATTAAAATTATTATAAAATGATCCTAAAATGTTTAAAATTTATTATTTATTATACATTATAATTTGAAAAACAATCAAACGCATTATATTAAATATAAACTAAATTATATTTTTAGTTTTCAATTTTTATCGATATACAATGTTGATTTTATCATTAATTTAATATGTGTTTATACTAAATATCAATTCATGGCAATGTTACAATTTAAGTGATATAATAATAATGTTTAATTTAATAAATTTTAACTAATTAAATTAATAAATAACATTTAAAATAAATAAATAAATTTATTATAATAAATAATGTTATTTATAATATTATAATAATAAATTTATTTAATAACATGATTAAAAAATTAAATAAATAACATGATTTGATAACATTATTCAAATGAAATAAATAAATTTTATTTAACAATATTATCAAAATCAATTTATTTAATAACTATTAAAATATATTTATTTTTCATTCTTTATGTTTAATAATGTTACTTATTTATAGGGATTAATTCAAATAAAATAATGGATCCTTATTTTTAAAACTTATTTTAAAAATATTTTTTTTAATAAAATAAGTTTTATAGTTTTTTTTATGTATTTGTCTAATTTTTATTTTAAAAAATAAATATTTTTTAAAAGCAACATCTATCTATTTCTTTAAAAAAAAGTTTTTAGAATTTTTTTTTGTTATAATCACTATTTTTTAAGTTTAAACAAACTAATTTTGACTAGGTTGATTGGCACAAATGATTAGGGATTGGATATGAGCTAACGTGTATCATAACGTGAGTTTAATACTTTCAAGATCATTAAAATCCTCCTTGGTGGGAATACTTTATCAATAAAATCTTTTAACATCAGAGGTAGAGACTAAATTCTCTTATAAACCTTAATTCAACAAGTAATGTCTTAGGTTAAATTGATCATTTATCGTAGCTTTTCTCATCCGCAACACGTGGACATGTTTGGTTTAAGTGAGGATCTTCAATACATCACTAGCTCACTACTTGGTAATTATGGGGTATCACTTCCTTTCTACTATTTTATTCATCAAAAATAATATCAATATTTTCACATCACTTGTGATACCCCAAAAGTGTTATTTTATATTTACTAAAATATTAAAATTTAATTAATAAAACTTAGTTATTTGACATGTATAAAAGGTTCACATTTACAATATTTATTGAATAAAATTTTAATTAAAAACATAATTAAAGAAGATAATTTTGAACTTAATTGACCATTACAAAAATTTATAAAACAAACAAAAACAAAAAACATAAATTCAAATAAATTTTCAAGATAAATATAATTAGTCTCAATACTCAATGTCACATGTTATTATAGAAAACTCATAAAATAAAATTGTGAAACCTAAGTTTCATCTCTCCTGAGGTCATCTTACTCAACTAGATATTTACCTAAAAATTGTCATTTAGCCCAAATATCAAACACATAATCCGAATATAAAAAAGTGAAGATACATTTTACACATGTTTGTATAATATATAAAAAGGCCAGGTAGAACTTAAACACTTCAAATATACACTTTCATTAACAAAATTAAGGAGACGTGACATGTAGACTTTTATGCTCTTAATTTTATGCATATGTGGTACCAATATCACAATTATCATAACATCTTTGTTAGGTCTTAGATCTAGTCTCTTATTAGATGGCCAAATCCGAAACCTATTATTTGAGGTAGCCTAAGAGTACATAGTAGGCAAAGGACCACCACATTATGGGTTTCCACTACCCCCACCCTCACTAGTTTAATGTTCAACTAAGTCCAGTAAAGGTCTCATAGTTGTGCATGAGTACTCATTCCTCAACATGTTGACGAGGAAATCCCAATTAATAAGGTCTCAAGGTTACAATAAATGATTGTATAAACCTCCCTAATTGAACTCCTTCACCAAACCTCCGATAAACTTATGCATGATTTACACATTCACACATTACAATTCACATTATATCATATAAACACACTTATCAAGCCTCAAACTTGGTATTGAACATATGTGCTAAGTCTTGGACTTAGTCTTTATAACAATATCTTTGTTAAGTCAAAACTTAGTCTTACTAGATGGTTAAGCACCAAAATTAGTCATTCACAATTCATAACACACATAGTTCTCAAATATCCAAAGCTTTCAACTTATCCCATCTTGACTTATTTACCTTATCTAAAATAATCTTACCTGATGTTTCTATGAACTATGTTACGTATAAACACTACATCTAATATTATACCTATGCTACAAAATTGATTTTTCTCTCATTAGAAAGCTAAAAAATTATTTATAACTCTTATGTTGAACCCAACTTTTGGTTTTATCATTTGTTGTACCTAAAATTAAAAAAAAAATAAAAAATTTGATGTTTTCATCTAATTTTGGCAATTTAACCTTTGCTCACTATTTTTTTTAATTATATTTTGAGTTTTAAATATCCTTTTTTAAGTGATTCTAAAGTCATTGGTTATCTAACATTCAATCATATAACTCATAATGATTACTCATCCTAATTTTGTCATATATTATGCCTGGTGAGACATTTTCATTGTTGGGTGCCAAACGAACAAAGAGCAAAGATTGCTTTATAAAACTCTTACATATGTTTCTATGTCCAATGTGATTGCAAAGTTCGTACTTGTGCAAAAATGCAATTTTTGCAAATTTGAGGCTTTTTATGGACTCGGATTGCTCAATCACCATTTATTTGTCACCAAAAGGCATACTAAAAGGTTTCTAGCACTTATAAACATCGAATTCATGTATAATAACTCAAATCATATAGTGGTTCGCGCACGAAGAATAGTGGTTCGTGGAGGAGAAGGTAGTTCGCGTAGGGAAAAATGGTTCGCGGAGGAGAATGGTGGATCGCGCACGGAGAAAAGTCATTCACGGAGGAGAACACACACGTAGTGTTTGCCTTCGTCATGGACTCGTGGAGAAGACATCGGAGCCGCACGTAGAGGAGAAGCACGAAGAACAGTGGTCGTTCGAGAGTGAAATGAGAGTCACGAGTGCCCTAACCCAAAACGAGCATTTTGTATAATTGAAAAAAAAAGTGATCTCTTAAACTCGGGACTGATCTCGTGATATTACACAAGATTACCCGAGATTACTCAAAAATGAGTTTACTTACGAGTTATACAGGTAAATTATTCTAATCTCGTAAACTCGTACGAGTTTACGAGTTATCACTAGAGATTGACAACCATGCTTTGAAGTGTGACCCATTAATCTAAAACTTGTTCCTCTTGCTCCTTAGACAAAAGCAATTCTAACTTCATAAACATTTTTTGACTTACACATTAGGATCCCCAACATGTTAATTAATGGCTTTGGACTTCTAAAGTCGAAACCATTACTTAGCCTTTGGGTTAAAACATTCATCAACCTAACTTATTATTATTTTTAAATAAACAAACCTTTGTTTATTTTATATAAAATAATTATAATAAAATAAACTATAGTTAAATAATTACATTATTTTAATGTTAGTAAAAACATGATATTGTAACTTTTTCTCCCTTATTGTAACACCCCGATTTTCATAAATTATATTAATAATATTTTAAAAATTATTTAATTATGTTAATGTATTTATTTTGGGATTTTTGGTACTATTTAAGTATTCATATGAGCACTATTTTATTATAAAGCATGATTTGTAATTATTATTTTGATATTTAATGTAATTATTTTAGAGTTTTGATATTATTTAAATAATTATATGAGCACTATTTTATTTATGAGATATGATTTATAATTATTATTTTGATTAGTCATATATAGGTAACTTTTATGAAATGTATTTTATTAATAATTATGTTTATGTTATTTGATTAAAAGGAAGATGTATGTTTTAATTATATTAATTATTTTACTTGATAAGAAGGGAAGGAAGGACGTGGAAGTCTTTTGATATTTATTATTAATTCAGAAAAAGGGGGTTAAAAGAGGTTATCAGAGGTTATCAAGTCATTTTCACGTATTTATTTCTTCCTTACTCATTTTCTTTCTACGCTTCTGAAGACCAAGGAGAACCTGAAGAAGAGAACCAACCCGATTCTGCTCATGCTTCATCTTCTGTTCATCAAGGTAAGGGGGGAGTGAGAAACCTCACTTAGGGGTGTGAGAATAATTGTTGGGTAGCAAGATTGACCACCAATCCCTTGCCTGATGCATGCTTTGGGAACAGACAAATTATGAAAGTTTTCTATTTTAATATCTGAGTTTTCTGTTGGGTTTCTGGATGGATGTAATGCGTGAATATGTGTTTGATTTTGAAATTAGATAAGTTTTGATATGAATTAGAGTGCTCTTTAGGTTCGTGTGGGAAACCTTATGAGGAACAATTAGGGATATATCTGTTGATGAGAATTGAGGTATTTTATGTAAAATTGAGTATGGATTTACGTTCTAGGTATTATTTGGAGGATGTTTACCGATTGATTTATATGATTACATGTTTGTTATGAAAAATTGTCTAATTGCAAAGTATAGGTTCACACTAAGGGCGCTGGGCGCAGTTCCTTGCGTCGAGCACAAATTAATAATTTCTCAAGAAAATTGAGCCGGGCTCAGGAAAGTTGCACCGGGCCCAAGAAAGCCACGCCGAGCGCGTGTGAAGTTGCGCCAGGTGGAATTCTCCGCTTTAGGCACAACATTAAATTCGCCAGACGCGCTTAAGGCGCACTAGGCGTGATGCTCCACTTTTAGTGCGACATTTAATGCGCCGAGCGCAAGTTAGGGCGCACCGGGCGTGATCCCTATGATGTTTTACATGTTTTATGTCTTGTTTGAAGGTGCAAATTGTGTGGGAATTGCCTTATTACTTTGTTAATGTAAGTGATGTGTTTTATGAGCATGATAATGACAATAATCTCCAAATGATGATTTTATGAGTATGATTATGAGAAATGTGAACAAGTGACATGCATGAGACATGATGTGAATTACGTGCTATTATGAATACTATGATTATGAGAATGTGAAACATGATGAAATGAGATAAGACATGAAATTCCTTGACAAGTAAAATGTTGAATCCATGAGTTTGTGAATGTGTGACATGCATCATATGCATTTATGTGACGGGGTACGATATGGAGTACATTGTTAGGGAAGACCCTCCAAGTGTGAAACATCTTGGAGGAGTCCTAGGGGAGAGTGCGGTTTGGAAGGCCCAGTTCTGCCCGTTGTGTGCATGGGACTAGAGCTGTCAAAACGGGCCAACCCGGCCCATGTGGGCCAGCCCACCTTGACCCACTTTAAAAACGAGCCAACCCAACCCCGCCCACTTGTGATTTTCTTAAAAACAAAAATTGGCTCGGCCCGGCCCACCACGGGTTGGTGGGTTATACAGGCCAACCCACCAGCCCACCAAAAATTAAAAAAAAAATTATCAACAAAATTCAAAATTTTAAATTAATTATAAATTAACATAATAGTCATAAAATTAATATCATTAATAGTCATAAGTCATAATTCATCATACAAAATTAAATACAAATCATGATAAAAGTCTAAAATAAATTTTTTTAACCATCATACAAAATTAACTACAAATCATACTTAAATTTTTATTACAAAAAAAAAATGGTGGGTTGGTGGGCCACCCGACCCACCACGTGTTTAGCCTAGGTGGGCCGGGTCAAAGTGGGCCGGGTTGAAATATACTCACCTACTATAAAACTTTAATTTTTTTGGCCTGGCCCGGCCCGTTTTCAAGGTGGGCCAGGTTAGCCCACGGGTCCCGGCCCACTTTGACAGCTCTACATGGGACGTATCTTGCATGGCTTTGCTATCCCGAAGAGACCCTAGTAGTACATCCTTCTAGTTGAGAGTGCACGGTTGAGCCAACATGTACTCTTAGACTACTCTAGGTATGTTGCTTCGGCAGCATACCACGTGATATGTGATTATGAGACATGTGATTGGCGCTACATGCATGCATTTATGAGTTGAGTCCTTGACATCATTGCATGATAAATGAGTATGCATGTGATACTAGTTGTGTATGTGTATTGTTTATATGTGATTTGTGCTTGTGACTTGTATTATATTTATTGTGTGTGTGTTGTCTAACCTTTATTTTTGCACCCGAACCTGAGTGAGATGTTTCCCACTCCCTTGTTGCTTTTTGTATGTGTTTTAAATTATGTTGCAGGTGATCGTTAGTATGAGGATGTTGATTATGAGGCTTAGGCTTTAATTGGGCGTGCTCTGATAGGATATGTGACATCGGGGCATAGTTAGGCTTAGTTTAGGATTTCATTATTGTTATTTTGTTTTGGAAAAACTCATGTTTCATTTTTTTTGTAAATTCCGCATCTGAACATGATTTACGTTTATGAATGTGAATTCTCTACTCTTATTTTAGCGGAATCATTCTTTTGATTCAAAAGATTTTATTACCCCGAGAATATGTTTTTATAATTATTGTATATGTATGTTGGGGTAGAGGGTATCACACTTATAATAAAACTTGTCCTTGAACTTTACCAGCAATTTTTTTTGGATAAAACTCCTTTATCTAGCTCTCAAGCTCCCAAGTAACACTACCAACAATAGCTCTTCCACAAACAACCTTAACTAAAGGAACTTTCTTCCTTATGAGTTGCTTAACCATTTGGTCCCTAACTCTCATTGACCAAGTCTCATAAGTTAAGTCCTCTTTCACTTGGGTGTTATTTGACTCAATCACATGTGAATGATCATGAACATACTTTTGAAGTTGAGACACATGAAAGACGTTATGAAGGTTTGAGAAATTTAAAGGTAAAACAACTTGATAGACAACTTTGCTAACTCTTTTTAGAATTTGATACAGTTCAATGAAGTGAGATGTAAGGTTTTTAGACTTCAATATCTTACTAACCCCAGTTCAAGAAGCGACTTTCAATAATACACATGATCCCCTCACTAAAACTTTAAGTCATTTCTCCTTTAATTAGCATAACTATTTTGCCTACTCTTAGCTAATCTCATTCTTTCTTAGATCATCTTGACATTTTTAATAGTCTGTTGCACGACTTTAGGCCTTTATACAAGGTTTTCATCGGTTCACTCCAACATAAAGATGTCTTGGATCTCCTCTTATACAAGGCTTCGTAGGATGTCATCCCAATATTTGAATTGTAGTTATTGTTGTAGGTAAACTTTATCAAACACATGAAACTATCTCAACTACCCCTTTTCTTTAACACATACTCTCAAACAAAGATCTATAAGGATTAGATGCTTCTCTCAGTTTGGTCATTTGTTTGTGCGTGTTGGGTTGAACTTAACCTCATTTTGGTCCAAAGGTTGATGTATATTCCCTTAAAACACAAAGGTAAACCTAGGATCTTTATTAGAAACAATGTTAAACGACACATTGTGCAATCTAACAATCTCATTAATGTAGAGAATTATCAATCTCTCCAAGGTATACCTAATGTTTATTGGGATAAAATGAACATATTAAGTCAATCTATCCATTATAACTTAAATGGTAACCAAACCCTTTGCAATTCCAACTAGGTAACCTAACCACAAAGTCTATAGTTATATTGTCTCGCTTTCACTTAAGTACACTCAGAGGTCATAATAACCCAAAAGGCTTCTAGTATTTTACCTTAGCCTTTTGACTATAAATTTATGACTAAAGAAAGAAAGATTAAACAAATACAAGCTAATAAAATATTTGGTTCCAATACTTGGGTAATCCTTCTCTTTTAGTTCTTATACTTGAAAACATTCATTTTAGTCCCTATACAAGCATGTTCTTAAAAAAAAAAATTAATGTCATTAATGATAGCTAATGTGACACTAACTTGATGTTGACACATGTTGCTCCTTATGTTTTAGTTCCTATACTTGAACTATCTTTACTTTTTGGTCCCAATACTTGCACAATCTTTACATTTTTGTCCATACACTTATAAATTACATATTTTAATCCCTATACAAGAATATTCTTTTAAATACTCATACAATAATTAATCCCCATTGACATAAAATCAAACAATCTTGAGGTTGTAGAGTTTAGATGTGATACATAGAAAACAAATGAGGTAACATGCATTTAACAATTTTTGTTGACACTTCTTGTAGTGGTGGAGGCTTGGTGCTCCATTTTAATTTTGCTTCATAAAACACTTACAGATATATGATGCATTAAACCCTTATTGCATCATTTTAATCATTTTAGTATTTCATCAAACACTTAAACATTTGTATCTCTACTATATGGACATTTTTGTTATGCTTTGGTCCTTATTGTTAATAGCCATGTAAGTTCATTAACTTTAAGTTCTTCAACACAACTACAAAATCAAAATTGATGATATAAAATTGTTAAAAAAATCATGATTGTTAAATTGCTAGGAATTTGGAAATGAAAATTTTTCTACAACACATAACTTACAAAAGTGATTTTGGCGGTGGTGCATGGTAGAACCATTATATGGTCTAGAAAATAAATACAATAGTAACTTTTAGGTATTCAAGTTTTTTATGTAGCAAGATTAAAATGATTTACAAAGTCATTGTCACTACAAAAATTAACATCATAAATCATTACTTGCAATTTATCTCGTCTTCTCTAAGTAGAATGCTTGAACTTTGCAACATATAGACTATCCAATTTAAGGTCAATGAGAATTAGTTGTTATGAGAAAATTTAATAGAAAGAAAACTCACAAAATAAAAAGGATATGGAGATGTTGTTAAAAAAATATGAGAAGGAAAAAAAAGGGAAAGAAGAAAGAGGATGAAAAAGAAAAATGCATAATATTGACAAAGACTAAATCATAAAAAAATTGTTCAATAAGGATTGAAATATGCAATTTCTAAGTGTGAGAACTAAAACATAAAGATTATACAAGTATAGAAATCAAAAGATAAAGATAAAACAAGTATTAAGATAAAAGAGAAATAAAGTGCAAGCACATGAATAAAAGGTAAACATAATACATGTATGCATATTGAAATCTATATCTATAACTATTAATAAAGGAAATATTTTTTTAAATAACCGCTTTCGCCTCATTTTTTTGGACTTTTTTGCCCATTCGGTTATGCAATAACTCCTTATGCATAAAGAATAAAATAGATAAAATATATTTTAAAAAAATATAACCATATGTGTAGCTGTTAAAGACATGAAGTGCCTCGATCCCTCTAGTATCTATACTTATTTATAAAGGGGATACATTTTAGTAGCCATTTTTTTGGTCTCCACTTTTTAGTGGATCAATATACCCCTTAAAATGTAAAAAAATCTTTTTATATCTTTTTAAAATAACTATCCCCAATTTCTAATATTTATCTGTGTATAATTATTAGAGACACGGAATAGCTCAGTCCCTCTAGTAAAAAATAAAACAAATATAAAAACTAAAATGTAAAATACAATGTACATCAATGTCACATTAGTAGCATCACGTCATTCACAATTAACAACATAAATTTTATTTAACAATAAGGTCGATAAAAGCTAAAAATACTTATATAAAAATTAAAACAAGTAATTTTAAGTATAAAATTTAAAAAAAATAGAGATCATAAAATTATAAGAACTAAATAATAATTAAACTTAAAAAATAAATTGTTTTTTTAATGATAATTTTTTAGAATATAAATTTAGAATTTGTATGAGTACAATTTTAAAAGTACTTTTTGAATGTTACTCTAAAAAATAATAAAACTATCTATTTGGATGATTACTCAAAATAATTATTTACTCTTTAATTTGCGGTGTGATAAACTTTTGGGTACATCAATATTAAAAAGAAAAAAACTTTTGGGGTACATTGTTATCCTCCAAGGCCCAAACCCAACATTTTGAATGGTTTGCCAACGGTCAAATATTCCGAAACATCCAAAACTGGACGATCCCATCCGTACATCGAAACTCGCTCCTATCATCCAACGGCGTTAGTTTAACGTGGACAGCGAATCAGAAACACAAAGCTCAAACGTCGTCGTTTCGCACTCAGCTTCTTCTTCTTCGTTTTCACGCGCCATGTTCTCCGATTTCAACCCAACGATGCTCTCTGGAGTTCCTTAAATTCGCTTTAACAAGCAAACGCTCACACTTGAAGCGTTTTTCGCAGAGTTCTTGAGAACGATGGAAGCTTCTAAGAAGAAAGGGATTGCGATCAAGAAGAAGACCATCGATCACTGGGCTTTTCTGGTGATTTTTCAATCACTTGTTCTGTTTGTTCATTTTCGTCAGCATTTTTAGGGTTGTGATCGTGCAATTTCTTGATAGTTTTTTTTGTGATGTTGCCTTGCGGGCGTTTCTTGATCATGCTGGTTCTGATCACTCAGGAAAAGCATTTTCAGTTTGTGGAACGTTTTGTCGAAAATCGTAGATTTTAGATTTTGAATTCCATAATCATGCGTTGTTGTTGTTATTTTTAAGGCATCGTATGTTAGATTTGTGGTGTTTTTTCAGTTACTATTGTGCTTTCAATTTGTATCTCTCTGTTCGTTGCTGTTAGTTCTGTTGTGGTATTCTGAGTTGTGTATTGATTTGTGATTGTCTTTTTTGGTGTGTTGCAATTGCATGACATTCAGGAGCATATTGAAGCACCTATGTGGGTGGATTTGATTCTTGAAGCTAAATCTGGCGGTGTTGACACGTGAGTTTTTCTATTGGATTTTCAGTGTTCTATTTAGTGTTTTATGGAATTATGTTTGTTGTTTGAACTTTTAGTTTTTGTTATGTTGCAGAGGTGATGATGATTGGTTCAACACAAGTCACCCGTAAGGAACCTGTGGGAAATTTTTTGGGGGTTTTGATATTTGGCTTGGGATTGTTTTGTCAATGGTGTTTGTTTGCTTACGCGACAAATCATTTTCAGGTTCCACCAGATGTCTGCTCGAGAGTTAAAATCTAAGTTTTCTCAGACTGGTGAGGAGATGTTGACATCAGGAGTTGATTTGCAGGGAGTAAATTCGCCAGAGCTTCCTTCTTCTGTCTCGAGATCAAGGGGCAAACACTACAACAGCAAGAAGTGGGAAGGTGTTGATCTGAATAATTTGTTAGATAAACAGAAGGGTATGAGTAGGAGAGGCTTCCAACAAGGTTCCGGCTTTGGTCTGGAAGTGAAACCCAAATCAAAATTAGATGTTAACAGGCCAAAAGGATTGTTGAGTGGGAAGTCGGGGTTGGTTTTTGAGCGTAATGCCAGAGGAAAAACTGAGTTCATGGCCAGTTGCAGCAATTCAGTCAGTTCAAGTTCTGATCAGAAGACAAGTAGAAGCACTACAAGGAGCACAATTACATCTGATATCACTCAGAAGTATAGGGAGGTATCTAGCCAACCATGTGATCAGAAAATCAGTTCATTAGTCATGAGGGTTACTCGTGGGAAAAGTTGTGTTACGAGAAAAGTATCGGGCATTCAGCCACAGAAGAAATGTTTGGAGGTGTCTAGTCAACCATGTGATCAAAAAAGTAGAAGTTCATCCATTATTAGCACAAGGAGAAGTTATATTTTAGGAAAAGCTTCAAATGTGGAGATTGATAGTGATGGCATGCAATCAAGGGGCCGTAAATCATCTACTGGGAAATCTAGTGTTGGGTCATGTTCAAACCCTGGTTATGAAGTTAAGTTTGTATCAAGGCAGCAGAGAGAGAAAATCACAGATGAGAAAGGTGAGGTTGCAATGAATCTTGCAGTTAACAATCGAAGCAAGCCAGGTGAAATATCAAAGACATCTGCAAAATTTGGTAACAGAAAGGAAAGTAATATTACTTTTGGAAAGCCAGCATACCATCGAACTGCCAAGTCATTGGTGAGAAGCTGCACTGTCCATAGACGTGTATTTCTCTTATGTAGCAATCTGTCCTATATGAAGCACGAATTAATTGAGTATTAAGAATTTTTTTCACCAAATGTTTGTCAACTGCATCAAATTTAATTTTTTGAGTGCATCACTTTTGTGAAATTAAGTTGTCTAGCTACATATCACAATATATTTTTTAGCTATCCTCAAATTTGTTATAATTCATGACCATTTAGAGTATATGTTTATCAAGGATTGTGGATTTACATTTTGCAGGTCCAATACCCGTCTACAAGTTCAAAGGCTTTGTTACAACACACAGTCAATAAAGAAAACATTTGTACTGGTGGTGCTAAGGAGAAACTAAGAAATAGCAAGGTTAATAGTTTGACGAGCAAGGGAAAAGAGATTACTACAAGGAATGTGACAGCGAATCAGAAATGCATTTCAAGAGGTGTTTCACAGAAGGGTGACACAACAGGATCAACTGCTTTGACAAAAGTGGTATTGTAGTCAATTGATTTGGTTGTTGGCAATTTTATTTATTTATTTATTTATCAAAAAATCTTATTTCATACTTCTGTCGGACTTTTAATATAACATTCATTATTATCAAAGAATCTTATCGAATGCGGTAAAAATATAAATACTCGCTTTAGTTAAAACTTAAATGTTATTGTCAAGGTCCAATTCTCCTAAAAACTTCAGCAGTCAGGTGAAAATTCAAGAATGACTTTTATATTTAGCTAATATAACATGAGTGTTAATGTTTCTTCACAGAGACTAGCCTCTTTTGAGCTTTTTTCATGTCAGGTTTTCTAACCAAATATTAATTTGTTCATCTCTTTATTTACTAGTTCTGTTTTTCTTTTGGAGGGATGAAATTTTATAATTATTGCACTGGACATATACTCCTGTTATCATCCTGTATTGGTATTAAAACTTTCCTATAGTCTCAGTTTATGCCTATCTTGTGCTTGAATTGCACTTCGGTTTTCTAAAAGTGCTATTGATTTCTTCACTTTCCATTTTATGTTTTTGTTCAAGTGCTCTTTGGCAAACCTTCCAAGTCTAATTATGCAAATTCGTTATTTCAGGGAAGATGCACCTATCAACGTGACACAAAGAATCCAATTAATCCAGCCAGAAGGATTTACGCACGTTAGAGGGGGAGTACAACGTGCTCATTCTATCTTTTCTTTTAGGTACTAAAAGCTTTTCGGAAAGTAGCCCCATTTCAAAATATGGCCACGTCACATGTCTCAGTGAATCCTTACGTTAGTTTGTTCTAGCTCTGGTATATAGCGTGATTGAGTCTAGCATGGTTATGACGCCATCCTGCAATTTTGGTGATAAATTTTAGTTGCTATTCTAACAGAAATATACCTTTGCTATACCTTTTCATCATTCTGAGATCCATATTCGTAAATTCACGTTCATTATACGTAAATTGATATAAGGAAAATTATGCATTGTTAATAAATAGACACTCATTACCAAAATCATCGCACAAACAGCTATTGGATTATTACATAGTTACTACCGCTCCTCCATTTTTGACCCTCAATATATTGTTAATAAATAAGGGATGCCACTCCCCAAATATAATGGATTCTAATCTGATAATCAATCTTCCATTCCCCAAGATCTGTTTCATTCTGAAGTGTTAGTGAGAAACATTTCTGATAATTCCTTCAGAACTGGGAAGTTATAGTCTCACCAGAGCAGAGAAGCAATACGACTATACGAGTGCTGTCATCTTTACTTATTTGGGATGTTACATGCTTCTATTTGATGTTTTAAGAGTTTTATGCTCTGTAATATGTCTTTTTGTAGTTTTATTGGGCCTCAGCGTCCTTTCTTTCTCACAAAAAACGTCATACCCCACTAACAGCCCAGCCAAATATTAAGACGAATATTATTTGTGTGTAAACATTTCATATACATTTCTTTGAAGGGATACGATATTACTTTGCTCTTTCAAAAAAATTAATGTTATATTAGCTATTATTATATATAGGACATCTTTGCATAAATCATTAAATTTTATCCTATTTAATGTTATATTAGGGCATTATTGTATATAGGTTAGTATTATTTAATGAAAGATCTTACATTACGTCGGTATGTCAGTACATTACATAGTATTAAAATATCACTAGATCTTATATTATGAAGAGCGTGTTTGGATTATCATTTAAAATGATGTGAACGGGAATTCTCATTTCAAAGCAGAAAAATGAGAAATAACATTTTGTTACTTTCACGTTCAATGGCCGTTTAAGACTTTTTCACGATAAACCAAACACACTGTAAATCTTATCATGAGTACGAAAGCTTTCCAAGTTGGTAGGCCATCCTATATCACTAGCCTTATTTTTTCGGTTGGTATCTGTTGTGTTTGTTGCGTTTAAAGGCAAATGGATTTTATCTTAGTAGTAATAATGGATAAAATTTAGTAGAAATTATCAACTTATTATTGATTTTTAGCAGTTTAAAAAAATAGAAATTTTATTGGAGAGAATAATGATAAGAACAAACATTAAAGAAATTGTTATTAAAATTCAAAAAGATAAAAGTTCTAAAATGTGATTTATTATTCTTAATTCTTAAAGATAAAATTTATAAATTAATAAGTAATGTCATTAATTTTATTTATGAAATTATTGACAATACTATGATTTCAAGAAGCTAACAGTTTTTATCTTGAGAAAAATTCTAATTGATCATAAGAGTTTTATTATAAAAATAAAATATAAGTGCACAGAAAAGAATTAAATAATTAATTCAATTGGTAATTAAGAAAATAGCTTGATCATGTCAATTTTCAAGATTCAATTAGTTTAGGTTTCTCTTAATTAAAAGAGTTTGATTATACACTTCTAATTAATTGTGATAAGAAATAATACTCTAAAATAATTTGATAATTAACATAAACAATTCATGAATTCATCATTGCGAGTTCACAAGGAACAATTGCATCACAATCCTAAAATGAGAGAACTTGTCACACATGCAGCTAGAACCCATTAAACAAAGGAAAAAAAATTAACCATGTTAGAAAAATTTCTTTTTCGAGGATTTGACCTTTAACCTCTTACAGAACTTCAATAGCAAATAAAAAAGAAAAGAAAACTAGAACTAATAACAAGAGAAAACTAGATGAAAACTGGATTAAAAAAATAATTTGTTTTGGATATCCCTATTTATAGTCACAAATCTGGATAAAATTTTAAGTATGGTCGTACATATCAACAAGCATAATCGTGCTTAATAAGCTAAGTGTGCTTCATTAAAACATGAAGCATAGGCATGCTATATCAATAGTGAAAGTGTATTTTGTTGTTCAAGAGCACTTTGAAGGAAGCCTGACCTTGCATATTAGTAAGCTTGGTCATGCTTTGTAACATGGTCGTGCATTTAGGCATGCTTCTCTTGAAGCATACTTTCATAATTATTCCATTTTATTCCTTAATTGCATTGATATCATTCTTTTTCTTTTGTATTTTTCTATTTGTTGCATACGTAATAAAAGAAGTAAAATAGTAAAAAAACTTAACATTAAATTAAGGTAAAATAACAATAAGTCAGGTTATTTGCACAACATCTTGATAGTTTAAGAACCTCCCCACACTTGAACTTTGTTTGTTCTCAAGCAAAAAGAAAGATAAATTACGACTAATTTGAAGGAAAAAAAAGTTATTTTCAATCATCAAGAATTTGTTATGTTCAATTTCAAATTTATATGAATTCATGGTTAATGAACATAGTCTAAAGGATTGTCAAATATCATAACTATTTTAGAGGTTTCCAACTACAAAGATTTGTTGAGTTAATTTATTGTGCATTGGGTTAAAGAGTTGATTCAATTTTATTTTCTATGTTTCTTAAGTTCTCTACTAAGAAGTAGGGGTGCCAAAATAGGATAGGCCGATTATTTAGACTCGACCCGCTAGTGGCCTGCAAAAAATGGGTCGGGTTAGGCTAGCTCGCTAATTAAAAACCAGCTGAAAATCTTGGTCCGTCTTGCTTAAAGATGGTCTGGCAGACCGATGGGCCCAACTTGCATAAAAAAATTTGGAAAAATGAGGTTTTACAAAATCTAAATCAGTTCAAGCTCCTAAAATTGAAAATGCATAGTGTATGTTTGCTCAACAAATTCATATTACAAACTTACAAATTACAACTTACAAGCAAATCAAATACAAATTAGAAATTACTAATAGTGCTTCACAAATCAAGCACAAACACAATTATTGAATGTAACCCCTCTCTTGGTCTTGGACCAATACTGAGTGTAAGGTTTGGGCACCCCAATATACAAGGAGACTCCTATTATACATTAAAAAAAAGTTGGTGGGCCAACAGGCCATCCTGTCCCACTCCATCATTTGGCCCAATGGGTTGACGGGCTAGGTGGGTTTGTGGGCCATAATGATTGGCCTGATCTGCCATTTTTTGGCGGGCTAGCAAGTCGGTTCACGAGTTGCGACCCGTTTTGTCATCCCTACTAAGAAAACACTAACCTGCCCACCATGCTTGGGTCTTTCACTTAAATGCTTTGTACTTGCCACACAAAATCTTAAAGGATTATTAATTAGGAGCTTTTGTGGCTAAGCATTCCCCCAATAATTTTTTTTAAAGATACTAAAAATCATTCTAATAACCTATGGCTTCAAATGGGTGTTTAGCCAATTTTTTTTCTTCTAATTTATAATTTTTTAATATATTTTTTAGGCACTCTAAAATAAAAAATTCTCCAGTAATTAAGTGTAGTGAGTGTTAATGAGAACTTAATTTTAACATATATTTTAACTAAACCAATAATCTTACTCAAATGCTTTTATTTCAAGATTCAGTGATGTGGTGTGTGTAGGATTTAAAAAAAGAAGGTTTTAAAAATCATAGCCCTTATAGATAACATTAATTAAATTGAGATTTATTTTCATTATTTTTTTATAACAATTTCTTAAGAACTAGGAATGAAGTTAGAGGAAAAACACATAGAAGGGGGGGTTAAATATATGTGTGTGAAGGTTTAAAGAAATCTTTTCGCATAAAAGGATTTTTCATGTTTCATACTAACATTTTCAAACTCAAGATGCATCTCACGTTTACTTTTAATATAACATTTAAAAGAGTTTTGCGTCTGCAAGTTTTATCGTCTGCACGAGAGTGTTTCTTGCAATAATAAGTTAAACAAGAGATGTTTTCCATCTGAAAGCTGTTGTAGTGTGAAATAAGCAGTGAGAAAGATTTTCAGTATGAAATACCAAATAAATAATTTGCGTCTAAGAAGTGTAAAATAGTGCAAAGAGTTTTATATTCATTCGCTCAGACTAAGCTACTTCCAGTCTCCTTCAATTGAAGGGTTCCACTAGATTTTTAATTATGTACAAGTATTATCACCACTTCTGGTTTACCGAGTATTATCGACCAGTTCTGGCCCGCCAACTTCACTCTTTAGCACTAGTGTTCTTTGTTCAGGCTCTTCAAGCTCTTAGTGAGTATTCTCAACCACTCCTAGTTCCCGAGTATTATCAACCACTCCTGGTTCGCCAACTTCACTCATTGGCGCTAGTATTCTTTGTTCAACCTCTTCAGCCTCTTAGTGAGGATTATCGACCACTCCTGGCCCGCTAACTTCACTCATTAGTGCTAGTATTCTTTGTTCAGCCTCTTCAAGATCTCAATGAGGATTCTTTGACAAGCCTCTCCAGGCTTATACAAGTATTCTTTCCCTAGCCTCTTCAGGCTTTACAAATGATAAATAATTTGTTTTGAGTATGTGGTTTACTCTCACAGAGATGATACAAAGATTTACTACACTCACTAAGGTTTATGTTCCTATGTTACACTTAGAACTCCTTAGTTTACAGAGATAAATACAATACTGTACATTTGACTATGTATGCTCTGTCTCTGGTTTCGTTGCTTCTTGGGCTTGGAATCACTCTTCACCAATCATTCCAGGTTTAGAGTCATGACATATTTATAGCCTCTATAAAATCTGCCCGTTGCAAGTATCTGTTGAAGCAGAATGTAGTCGTTCATGACTAGTTCGATTTCTCATTTAATGCACTTGATTTTGCATTAAATGTTGCTTTCTGTTTATAGACATTGCGTGAAGTCTTCTAAGTTTTTGTTAGCTGCAGTGTCTGACTTTAACTGTGACCTAGGAATTTCTTGTCCTTTTTCAGTCACCGTAGTTGTAGAGACATTGTCTTTATCTAAAAAAATAATGTACTTTTTCTGACACACGCATGCTTTGACTTTTGGGCTTGCATTTCTTCTTCTTCTTCTTTTCCTTCCAGCACGCGAACATATTGAGAGCTCTTTGTATGATTATAGACGATGCTTGAATTGTCCCTTGAGACTTGATTCTTCAAATGCTTGCATGACAGTCTTCGTCTTATACTTGAAGAAGTTTCATCTATAGTTTGTATGGACTTCTTCTCGTTCTTGAATGTATTTCGTCTGAACTTGATCATTTTCATTCTTGTGCTAGAATTGGCTTCGTTTGACCTTTCTGTTTGATGCTTGAAGCTTTCCTTCCTTTATCTTGGTTCTAGTATAAGAAGTGGCACATGCTCTGTTCTTCAACTTGCCTTTACTTATGTTTTTCTGAAACACTAACACACATGTTAGAAATAACAATATGTATTATATTTGTCTCATTCAAAACTTTGTTGGGAATTGCTTCGTCTGAATTACCAAGGAAAACAAACAATTTCATTGAATAACCTTGTGTAGGGACAATGATCTCATAATCATATAATGAATCAAGTGTTTTAGGAGTACAAAAATTCAAACATGAAGTGTAACCCCTCCCAACATTTAAGCATAAGAATGGTCCCTACGCTAAAGTTAGTCCAGATGCATGGAAAAATAAAGACATGAAAATAAAGAACAACAAAATAAAGAAAATCTCTTATCATTGAGAAGGTGGAGCTCTGGAAAACTTCTGGTGAAGATGCTATAGCATGGCCATCATAGCCGTAGATTGCTTAGATGATTGTTGAGCGAAGGCATCAAAATGCTGATCAAATCTTTCCTCTATTGCATCAAAACGGGCATTCATGCTCAACTCCATGGCACTCAAACGAGTCATCACAACATCATAATCAACATAGTATGCTTGGTGTGGTGTTGGTGGTGGTCAAGGATGGACTTCTTGAAATTGATCCCCTACCAGTGCATACTTAGCGTGATCCTCTCCTTCCTCCTCCTGATGATGATGTTGATCATCGGTGATGACTCTAAGGTGCCCCATCTCATCTTTGCAAAGAATCCTTATCTGCAAAAGTGTGGACTCTCCAAGAAATTCCATGGCCAATCCCTAGGTAGATAACAATCCAAAACATCTAAAGTGATGTGCAACTGAAGAGATCAAGGATCCTACCATTATGTGCCCTTGTTGAGTCTTAGGCAACTTCTTTCCTAGTGAAAGACAGTGGTGAAGGAAAAGTATGCCTACATTACATCACTTCTCAATGAACATACACCATAATGGAATTAAGTCTTTGTAGTAATTAATGGTGCCTTCTCTTTGGAAGAGAACATGGATGGATCCTATTATCCATTAGTGTAGAACTCTCAAGGTTGGGTCCTAAAGCTTAATGGTTTTTGATTGATTGAGATTGTACCCACCCTCGTTAGTAAGTGTGTGCCATGCAGCACCATCTAAAACCTTAGGGGTTAATGCTAGTAAGGCCTCCTTGTATTCCTCGATCTGGACACTCTCTACTGTCTCAAATCCCAACAATATTTTGACTTTTGCTAATGTCATCTATCGCTCTAGTCTTCCCAAGAAAAATGAGATCAAAGTAGTAGGAGGGTCAACATCCTTATCTTCATCTTCGAAAGGCTCTTGCTCCCACTCCCTACAAGTGGATAAAATCTCTAGTGTAGGCTCTCTAAAGGTGGGGGTATTCATTGTTGCCACATTGAGCCAATTGATGTTTGTCAAGTGAAACTAAACTCATAGGAGCAACCTACAACGTTGTAAATTGGCCACATCGAGACAACAGGCGAGGTGCCACTAGAAGTGGGAGAGCATTTGGTACCAATCAAAGTATGTAGGGGATAGAGGCATTAGATGCTCGACCTCATCTTGATGATGAAGATCCAACTCCATGAGTACATGGTTTTGTGCATGATCACTTTCCAAAAACACATGCTTTATCCATTTTTGCAAAAACACATAGAGCCAAAAGAGAGTAATTTGTTAATATAATAAAGGAACGAAAGGTATCCACCTACATGCAACAACAAGCATGGTCAAAATTTCACATATGCAAGGTTGTGCTTCAACATCCACAACCATGGTTAAGAAACATGCACAATCGTGGTTCCATAAGTACAAGCATGGCTAGAGACTATGCACGAGCGTGCTTCGTTTGTGTTGACAAGCACGAGCGTGCTTCGTTTGTGTTGACAAGCACGACCATGCTTATTCATAAGCATGGTTGTGCTTAACTGTTGGTGATGACAAATACTTTGTAGAATCCATGGATACTAGAAATACAAGGAAGCAACACTAGAATAACCATGCAACATTATAATATCATGTAGAGAAAAAAAATGTTGTTACCTTAGTTGAAAATGGGAGAAAAATTAAAGACAATGTAGGAAGAAATGAAGAAATGTACGGGAAGATGTTGAGGGTGCTTTAGATGCACCTTGTGGCCACTTAAAAGAAAAAGCCAATGGTATCAAGCACGAGCATGCATATAGTGTTGCATGCTTGTGGTTCATTTAGTTTTATCAAGAGTTACTCTTGGAGTAATTTAATCTCTCATCATATATATATATATATATATATATATATATATATATAGAGAGAGAGAGAGAGAGAGAGAGAGAGAGAGAGAGAAAAAGAGAGAGATCCACTTACTCCAAGAATAAGTCTATCTAAACTTTGCTCAATATTTCATATTCTAGATCAAATTTCAACGATTCAATTGTTGAATTAAAAGTTCTTAATACATAGATCAAGTTTACAAATTTTTAAAAAATTTGATAATTTTTATATAAATTCAAATAAACGTATAAAATATTTTTGTGATTATTTGTTAATTTGAATTAATGAAATGAAGTATAAAACGTACATATATTACTTCAATTTTGATCTATATAAATGTGGTATCACACAATTTTGGATTAACATCATTTTTTATATATGATTTAGGAAAAATAACTTTCAATTTAATTATAAATTTTGAAAAACTATCATTCATTTGAAAGTTATTTAAAAATGTAATAAAATAACTATAAAAGTCACATCGATGTAATTTAAACTCTTCTCATATACATCGATGCAACTTTCACAATTATATTATAATGTTTAATAATTCTATATTGAAAGTGTATTATATCAATCTAGAATTATGACATAATATTTCCTTAAGGGGGGCATTTGGTAGGACAAAAGATTTTAATTTACTCGTAATCTTAGATAGGGAATGTTAGTTTTCCATAATTGGTATTTATTTATATATAAAAAAAAAAGATTCATAGGAAACATTGTTTCTCGAAAAAAAAATTCATCCTACTTTCTTATAAAAACATTCTCATGAAGGGGTTGAGAATCTGACTTTCTTGACTACGGGAAATTTTTTTAATTATTTAAAAGACCATAATATTTTTTTAAAATAAAAAATATATAGTTGAGTTTCATCTTTCCAAAGTATCTCTCTCTCATTCTATTTCTCTTTCTCCCTTTCTTTCTCTTTCTCTCTCTCTCTCTCTCTCACGCACACACACTTCTTTCTCACTCTTACTCACTCTCAATCTTAGTCTCACTCCCCCTCCTCCTCTCCCACTATTTCTCTTCCTCTCCCTCTCTTGCTCCCTCTCTCTCCTCCCCTCCCTTTCTCCCTCCCATATATATCTATTTCTTTTTCTTTATTATTTCTTGACCTAGTCAATTTTAATAATATTATTATAGTCTATTTTGTTTATATAATTTAATGATATTTGTTAATACTTATTTATTTACTTTTTATTTTTTTTAAAAGAAATGAAATAATATATATATATATATATATATATATATATATATATATTATCTTTCTTAGTTATAAGAAACATGTTTCTTTGTTTTTGTTAAATTCTGTATTTAAATAATTTTAACTATAAGTTTTCAACTTTTTAAAATAGTTTAAGTTTTATCAAATGTAACTATTATTATATATATAAAAAATTGTTTATATATGTAATTAGATTTTTATTATCTTCAAAAGTAATTAGATCATAAAAAAATTGAATGTCATATTTGTAACAAGATTTGAATAAATAAATATATCTAATGAGGTTATTTTAATAAAAAATATTTTTGTCAGAAATATTTATTTACACATAAATATACTATTATAATCAAACGTAAAAAACTTTAATTCTTGATAATCTTAAATGAATATTCCCAGAAACTTTTACAAGTAATCAAACAAATTTTAACCATTTTTAAGAATCATGATTTACAATATTTGTAATTCTCAGAAATCATAATTCCTAAATATGAAAAAACTTCTCCCTTATCAAATGCCTCCTAAATATGTGTGTCAAATTTTGTTAAAATTAAACAACAATTAGAAAGTAATCAAATTATTTATATTCTCGTATATTTTAAAATAAATATATTATGTTAATTTTAATCTATACAAATAAAGTATTAAATAACTTTAGATTAATACAATTTTTTTATATATAACCTAAGAGAAAGAAACTTTCAATCTAATAATAAATTTTAAAATTAATCATTAAATTAAAAATTTATTGAATAATCGATAAAAGTTTCACTAATTTTATCCTCTTCTCTATATATATATATTATTTTTGTCTCATATATGGTAATATCCTCTTAATTGTCACTTGATGAGAAATATTATAGAATATTCTATAGGCGCACCTTTAGAATTAGCTAATAAGAGATGTCCCTTCATATATTATTGATGCATGGAGCAAGACAACAACGAAGTATAAAAGCTTTGCACTATTTTCTGGGGCGAATAACTTGAACCATATGCATGTCTGCAGCATATGGACACAAAAAGTTGCAGGAAGATGTACGGAGTAATTGAGAAAATCTAACTCTCGTGACAAGTTTTTCTTGGAACAACCATTAACGACAAAATAATTCATCAAAGTTGCACGCAGATATGCCTCCCCAATATATGGTATCAGTGCAAATTCAACCAAACACGGCATTGCTAGTAGTAGTGGTCCCACCTTTTGTTTTTATTTGTTATTAGAAATTTCTTATGCATAGCCGGAGATTAATTAGAAGATGTTTAGTTTTGCGTTAGAGATTTACATTACTCCTTAATTTCACGTCAAAAAGAGGAAAAAAAAAAAAACACTAGTATTTGCATGGTTGAAGAAATCAAGTTTACGAAAATACGGGGAAATTGTGCCTGAGTACCTCTCATATAGTTGCAGGTATGAGGTGTTAGTATAAGACCTATTTTATCAATCTCCCGTAATTGTAAAGGGATTGAGAATTAGGGCAAGAGGGGGGTGCTTTTTGTTATAGGGATGGTACATATATTAGCAATTCGATGAGAAATAAAAGAAAAATGAATGCTGATGTTGAAGTGAACTTGCTACAATAGCTGTCAGTGTTGAATGACATTGCTGCTGATTGGTATTGATATTATTATGTGTTCTCTTGAATTCGTGACTTATGGATTATGTAGTACTCTAAAAGATAGATCTAGATTGTACTAATTTTTTAAGATTGTTATTTATGATCTTAGTATTAATGCCTAAATATTATATAACTCTTTACTCCATAGGTTGAGTTATACATTATTGTAAATGAGTTGATATATCAGTTATAGTATAATTTCTTTGCTGTAAAAAAAAAAAAAAGTTTATAAAAATTACACACAGGCTTTTAGAAACAAAACAAAATAAAAGCTGTTCATGAAAGCGTTGACAAAAAGTCTTTGATTTGAATTTTGCTTCATTCTCTAAATCTTTAGGCCGGTGGTGGCTTGTCCTCACAATATTGAGATGAGATAACATATCCTATTTTCTTAAACTTAAATAAATAACCATCAATTATTCAATGATGGGTGCCATGCATATATTATTATCATAGAGGATACGGCATCAAGATAATAATAAGGGAAAGTTTAATGAAATTAATAATAATTAGCCAAGAGCCCTCAACATTGTAAATAATAAATTATTTATTAAAACATGCTAAACGATTCTTAATTAAGTATCTTGATTAGGTCTAATGATGGGTGACAAACGAAGACTCAAATCTTGGTTGAAAAAAAATAATGTCATATATATTTAGTGCTACTTTGAAGATATAGGTACGTAAGCGTGGCCATTCCGAGACTGATGAGATCGATGGATATCTGATTGACTCATATATGGACCAAACGCCAGCTCTGAGTTTTTGTTTTTATTTAATTTTAGGCATGAATAATTCCATATATTTTACACAAATGGATCGAGAATCCCATGCATGATCATAATAGTGCAAAATGTGTTTGGGACAAGTGCTATCATTTTGTCATGTATGCATGTGGAATGGCAACAGTGAAAAATTCAAATTCAAATCATTATGATGTGTTCGTAAGAATGGGAGGGGTTTGGATTCTTAAGGCATATATAGTTCTGGACTAGATTTTGAAATTCACGTCTATCGAAACAAAAATCATTAAAGGAGGTTTTATGTTAACATCATGTTGGAAAACGATGGATGCTAGCATGGCAATAAGGCGAGGCGGGAAGGACTTCATTATACCTGTCTCTCTGTCTCGTAGTTCAAATTCATCTTCATTCCTATCCTCATATTTGATAGATATGTAATTTTTATCCTATTTTTGTCTCTATTAGGTATCAGACAAATTCATATCTACACCTGTATTTGTCAAAAATTAATTAATTTTTTTTGTAAAATAAATACAATATTTTTAACTTATCTTTGGATTATATTACAATAGTAATTGAGTTGTTTGTGTATCTTATATTTTAATCAAGAGACTTCTTAATAATTAAACAACCATAAATATTTCGTATCATAATAAACAACCAAACATAATTAAAATCTTATAAATTAAATAATTACACATAATTAAAATCTTACAAATTAAATAACCATAAATGTTGAGTAATGTCACAAATAAACAACTACAATGTTGAGTTGAAATAACAAAATAAATTAAAATTTCTCAAATCAAAAATAGAATTCATGTTGCAAGTGAAACTACTTACGTTCCATGTTCAATTTGGCTGCATTCTAACTCTATTTATTAGAGTTCGCAGATTTGGATAAAATTTGGATAAGATTTACTAAATTATTATTATTAGTTATATATATATATATATATATATATATATATATATATATAATATAGAGCCATGACATAACTCAAACCTATGGCCTAAGACCTAATGTTCTTATGCATAACTAAACAAGTCACTGAATCATTCTATACTATGTGTATATATTACTATATAAATTATAATATATCTAATTTGTTTCACATGCAATTATAATAATTAAAGTATTATTCAAAAAAATATTATAAATATTTATAATATAATTGAATATTATACATTTCTATTTTAGTTTACTAAAAATATTGTAATAAAAATTTTAATGTATTATAAAAATATTGTACTTAATCTCTATTTATTTTAAAATATAGAAACTATAAATTTAGACTATTATTTTAAGAATAAGATAATAATATTAAAATTGAGAATATTATAATATTGTATAAGAATTTTAAGATATTACAGTTCTCCTATATTTACATAAATTTCGTCCTAAAAAATTTTATTACTTAAAATAAAAATAGATAACTTTCCTTAATCTTCTCTTCCAATTCCTCTAAATGTTCTATTATCATTTAGAAAATTTATTGGAGATTTCACATTGAGTATTAATAAGGCCAAAATCATATATATAAGTTATGGAATAATTCTCACCTTAATTATAAACTACCTTAGACACAAACTCAAAAGTTCTAAAATTAATTATATATATATATATGAGTCCTCATTTCAGTTTTTTTACTTAAAAATCTTGAAATCATAATTATTTGACTTAAATATCTTTAGTCTTTATATTTTGAACATTTTGGTTTTTCTTGTCCTTGTATAATTATTTTTGCTCTTTTAGTCCTTTTAATAATATTTTTTTTTTGTATTTTTTAGTTCCTATGTAAAACCATATATTTTTCATTTTGATTAGATATTTTTGATGAATTATATTTTGAACATTTTGTTTTTTTTGTCCTCGTAAAATTATTTTCTCTTTTAGTCTTTTTAATATTTTTTTTGTATTTTTTTTTATTCTTATGTAAAACCATAATTGTTTCATTTTGATTAGATATTTTTTGAGTTTTTTTTTTGTTAATGCATAAATATATCAACAAATCTCACCTTTTTGTCTAAGTATGCAACAAATAGTTGCTATGGTGCTTAATTAGAAGAGTGTTAGAAAAGGAGACATATTTAAAGAAAATGTGTTCTAAAATAAATCTAGCATGCCGATCTTTACTAAATAAAGAGCATAATCATGCTGAAGGATTACACTCATGTTGAAAAAAGAGCATGATCATACTGAAGAAGCACACCTATGATGAATAATAAGTATGGTTATGCTAAGGGCACACCCATATTAAATAAAGAGTATGATCATGTTGAAGAAAAACACTCATATTGAAAAGTAGCAACAGTGGCGGAACTTGAATAAAATATTTGGGGATGCTAAATTAATTTTTTTATATATAAATTAAATATTTTATTAATTAAAAAAATAATATAATTTCTTATTTTTTTTTCTACTCAAAATAAACATATATAATAATAAAATCTTAAAAAATATTATCATTCACTAATCATTTCATAAAATAATCATATAAATATAATATTATATATATATATATATATAAATTATTTTTTTTAGAAAAATTTGGGGGAGCCACGTCCTAAGAAGGTCTGCCGCTGAGTAGCAAGACCATGTTGAAGTGAACATAATCATACTTAAATATAATATAGTCGGTTATAATTTTAAAGTATTTGTTTAAAAAAAAAAAGTTTACATGTTTGTACTTACACCTAACACACTTAAGTTGATTTTAGTATGATCATGCTCAACATGGTTGTATTACATTTTAGCATAAGTGTACTCCTTTAACATAGTCGCACTCTTTATTCAGTATGAGTGTAACATAAGTGTGTTTTTTTTTTCTTCAGCATGCATACTTTTTATTCAATATGAATATGTTGGATTTATTTTAGAGCATATTTTCTTCAAATATGCCTACTTATTTGACTTTTTCTCAATTAAGTTCTATATCACTTGTTTGTTGCATACTTAGACAAAAAAATTGAGTTTTGCTAATATATTTATGCATCAATGAGAGCAAACTCATAAAAAATATTTAACCAAATTGCAACAATTATAGATCAAACACCTTATAATGATAAGGTGACAAATAGTGTTGCACATCAACATGTCACGTATCATCCACATAAGACATATATTTCGGGAATAAATAAAAAAATAACTTTATGGACTAAAACAATAAAATACCAAATTATTAGAAATAAAATAACCAAAAATAATATTATAAGGACTAAGAAAACAAGATACCAAATTATAAAGATTAAAATGACTAGAATAATTTTATATATGGGAGCCGAAAGAACTCATGATTTTGGGTTCCAGTTTGTCTCTAGCTAGTTTAGGTATTGGTTTAGAATAATTACAGTTTTGCAATGGTAGTAATAAGTGGGGTTCTTTATTTCCTTTTATTTTTTTTATTTATAATTTGACTTAAATATCTTTTTAGTTTAATTGGTATTTTATTTTTTTAGTTCTCATAAAATTACTTTGGTAATTTTAGTGTCTATAATTTGATATTTTTCTTTTTAATCTTTATTTTTTTATTTTAGTCTCTAAAACATATGTTTACATAGACAACATGTAATATAATAATACGACACTATATTTGTCATGTCATCAATTAATAATTTTTTTAACAATAAAGATTAAAAAGAAAGAAAATAAAATATTACAAATAATAATTAAATTGATTGAAATACTTTAATAGAGACTTAAAAAAAATGTCTAACTTGAAAAAAAACATTTAAATTCAACTTTTTTAATCGAATAGATGGTGATATATGATGAATTTTAAACAGTACTTATGATGAGTTTAAAACACTTAAAACTTTGGCACCAAGAGTTAGACACCAACTTATATGAATTACATACATTAACTATATAATAAAGAGACTTTAAATATAGTTAAAATGAAATATTACGGCGTTACCCAAAAAAGAAACTAAATAATTATAAAAAACATTTTTTCTCTCTCTTCTTTTTTCTTCTGTGCTATTACGAGTATAACTATGATGCCAAAAACGTTGGTTTCAATGAATAAAAGAATATCTCTACTTAGAGATGGCAAACATACCCGTACTCGCAGATAATACTCGAATCCGTCCCGATTTTGACGGGAAATACCCAGTTTGACCGGGTACGGGTACGGATATAGGTAAAACTCGATATATTAAATCGGGTACGGGTACGGGTACGGGTATGTACTTACCCGCCCCGTACCCGTACCCGTACCCGTCCCCGTTCTCATTTTTAATTTAATACTCACTTTCAATTTAATTATATTAAAAAAAATTAATATTTTTTTATGTATGATTATTTATTATAATATAAGATAAAGAAATAACTTAATTATAATTATAATATAATAAAAAAATAATTTAAAAATATCATTTTTTTTACAAAAAATAAAAAATAAAAAAATTGACAGATATGGGTACGGGTACGAGTATACCCGATACCCGATGAGGACGGGAATGAGGATGAAAATCTATACCCGACAGGTATGAGGACAGGGACGGAGATGAATTTAACTCGCGAGAACGGGAACGGGTATCATGAAACCCGTACCCGCCCCGGCCCGTTGCCATCCCTATCTCTACTTCTAATATTATATTATTATGTATATCCAACATAGACCAATTAAATTATCATGTCGGTAGCGAATTAATTGTGTCGTCTTGCGTATCTCATATATTAAAGAAAAATAATAGTCTAAAGATTATTGGGTATGTAAAATGTCTTTTTTTTTAATTTTAAATTAAAAGTTTTGATTTTCTATACTTGATAGTTATTTAAAAAAAATTAAGAATGTAATTATTCAAGAATTATTTTTATCTAACTTTTACATAAAAACATTTTTTTTATAAGAAAGTCAAAATCTAACCTTTTCAAGTTATGTAGAAAGTTTTATGTGTATAAAATGATCAAACTATCTCTTTTTAAAATAAAAAATCTCTCTCCTTTTATTTCTCTACCTAGCTATATCTCTCACTCTTACACTCTCCCTCTCCCTCTCTCTCCTTCTATTTCGATTTCTCTTTCTTCCTCTCTCTCCCCTTCCCATATATTTTGTAACACCCTGAATTTTCTACTAATATAATTAATTATTTATATATTTATGAAGATTATTTTCTTATAGTTGATTTAGTTAATTAAAGAGGGTTTTATAAAATATTTTGTAATAATTTAATTATTTGTGAAAATTTTTATATAAAATTCTATTTCTTTACGCTAGAACGGGCTGTTCCAAAAGTGGAACGGACCGTTCCAAACGAAGAAATTAAATTGCTTTTGAAGTGGCAGAACGGGGCGTTCCAAAAAGTGGAACGGGCCGTTCCAAATTTGTAAAAAGGCCTATTTGGGTTTTTCCGGAACGGGCCGTTCCCAAAGTGAAACGGGCCGTTCCAGAGTAAGAAAAATGCTTAAAAAGTTAAGTTGGAAACGGGTCGTTCTCTTTATGGTCAATCTATGTAAAAGTGAACTCCAGAACGGGCCGTTCTAATTTTAGAACGGGCCGTTCTGCTTTTTGGAAACGAGCCGTTCCGATTTTAGAATGGGCCGTTCCAGTTGAAAATTTTGCGTATATTTGAAGGATCTGGAACGGGCCGTTCTGAATTCAGTACGGGCCGTTCCGGGTGCGCCAGGATGCCTATAAATAGGGGCAAGGGGGGTGAAAATTTTATACTGAGTGAGAAAGAAAAATTTTAGAGAGAGAAAGAGAAGGAGAGAGAGAGAGAGAGAGAGAGAAAGAGAGAAAGAGAAAGAAAGAGAGAGAAAGAAAGGGAAAGAAAGAGGGAATCCAGAAGAGGAGGCCCTGCCTAAGTTTCAACTCCTGCTTATCCAGGTAAGGGGGGGAGTGAGAAATCTCGCTCGGGGGTGTGGGGATAATTGTTGGATAGTTTGTTTGTCGGATGGGCCCCCAATCCCTTGCCTGTTGTTTTATCTTTCTGTTTGCTCTACTTTGTTTCTTGTTACTTTGTTTCTTGTTACTTTGTTCCTTGTTACTTTGTTCTTTGTTACTTTGTTTCTTGTTACTTTGTTCCTTGTTACTTTGTTCCTTGAAAGTAATAAATGAATATGGAATTAATGCTAAAACTAAATAAGTTTTAATATGAAAAAGAATGTTCTCTATGAATTCCTATGTGGACCTTATGAGGAGTATTTATGACATGACCATGTGAAATATGGACAAATGACATGAGACCTAAGAATGGACTATTGAGACAAGTTATGATTATAAGAATATGGAAAATAATGACATGATATACTTGATGAAATTCTGTAATAAGTTATATGTTGAGTCCATGAAATAATGAAGGTATGACATGCATCATATTCATATATTACTCTAGGTGTGTCGCTGAGGCCGCATATCAACGATGCTAACTAGGTGTACCTTCGGGTCACCCACGACGTAACATGCTAGGTGTACCTTCGGGTCACCCATGACGTAACATGCTAGGTGTACCTTATGGTCACCCACGACGTAACATGCTAACAAGGTGTGCCTTAGGGTCACCAGTGATGTAACTAGGTGTACCTTAGGGTCACCAATGATGAATTGTGAATCTTCCGTATGGCGCCACATGCATGCATTTATGAGTCGAGTCCATGACATCATAAGCATGATAAATGAGTATATATGTGATATTGATTATTTATGTGTATTGTTTACATGTGACTTATATTTGTTGTGCGTGTGTGTGCTATCTAACCTTTATTTCTTCACCTAAAACTGAGTGAGATGTTTCTCATCACTCCCTTGTTGCTTTTGTATGTGTTTAAATTATGTTGCAGGCGATCAGCATCATGAGGATGTGGTTGATGAGGCTTAAGGCTTCAGTTGGGCATGCTCTGATAGGATGTGACATCGGGGCATAGCTAGCTTAGTTTAATATGTTATTGTTTTAATAACTTTAGTTTCTCTTCTTTTGTAATTTCTAACGAAGTGATAACGTAGATAAAGTTTATAATCCAATAAAAGACCCAAATGTGCATCTTTGTTATTTTTTATTACATGATTTGGAAGTTATAAATTAATCCCTAACCAGGAGGCACTGCCACCTTTACTGGAGTTAATTTATATTTCCTTTATTATTATTTGTATATATATATATATATATATGATTTCTTATTTTTCACTAAATTGTATTGAAAATCTTAACTTCTTTTCTTTTATAATTTCTACATTGGAGTGATGATTTATGAGTTATGAATGTGAATCTTCTACCTTGTGATATTTGAGACAATTCTTTTATCCATAAAAGATATTGTTAACCATGACAGATTTATATTTACTTAAAAAGAGAAAAAAATTGTTTACATTTATTGTGTATTAATGTTAGGGTAGAAGGGTGTCACATATTTATTTTTCTCTTTTTTTGTATCTCATTATTTCTTGACTTTGTCAATTTTAATAATATTATTAAAGTTTATCTTATTTATATAATTTAATGGTATTTATTAATTCTTATTTATTTATTTATTAGAATGAAATGAAATAATATATTTTTATCCTTCTTATTTGTTATGTAGCATTTTTTGTTTATTTCTTTTGTTGAATTCTATATTTAAATAATTTTAACTATAAATTTCAAATTTTTGAAATAGTTTAATATCATATTTGTAATAAAATTTGAGTAAATAAATATATCTAATGAGATTATTTTAATAAAGGATATTTTCGTAAAAAATATTTATATACTCAAAAATATACTATTGTAACCAAATATGAAAATCTTTAATTCTCAAGAATCATATTTGAATATTCCTTGGAATTTTTATGAGTAATCAAGTTGATTTAATTATTCTCAAGACTCATGATTCTCCGAATTTTTAATTCTCAAGAATCATGATTTATAAAAAACTTCTCCCCTATCAAATGTTCCCTAAAAGGAGGTTTTTATATACTTATTTTATTTAATAACTTATGTTTCATTCAAATTTTAACAATTAAATTGTTAAATTAAACGTTCTTAATCCATAAATCAATTATGCAAATTTTTTAAAAAATTGAAAACTATTTGATACTTCAATATATAAATTCAAATTAATATATAAAATACTTTTATGATTATCCAGCAATTTGAATTAGTGAAATAAATTATTAAATAATTTTTATTTTTTAAAAATAATTACAAGCTTAATCTATGAATTAAGAACTTTTAATTTAATGACTAAATCATTGAAATTTGACGTAGAACATAAGTTATTAAGTAGAGTAACTCTTGGAATAAGTGAATCCCTCCTCATATTATATGTATATATATATATAAAGAGAGAGAGAGAGAGAGAGAGAGAAGGGATCAACTTATTCTAAGAACATGTCTTAGTAGACTTACTTCACTTAATAACTCATGTTTTATTTCACTTAATAATACAATTATTTAATTAAAAATTCTTAATGTATAAATTAAGTTTGCAAAGTTTTAAAAAATTTAAAAGATATTTGATATTTTGTTTCATTAATTAAAATCAACGTATAAAATATTTTATGTTTATTCGTCAATTTGAATTAATGAAACAAAGTATCAAATAATTTTCATTTTTTTTAAAACTTTGCAAACTTGATCTATGTATTAAAAAATTTTAATTTAATAATTGAATCGTTAAAATTTGATATAAAATGTAAATTATTGAATAGACTAAGTATAAGTAGATTTATTATTGATTAAGTTTCATCTATCATAAAATTTGTATCGAGGGTTTCCAAGTTTCATCTGTCATAAAATTTGGGAAGAGAGTTTTTAAGTTTTAATTCTTAAAATTTGAATGAAAAATTTCTCAAACTTATATAATATATTTTTTAGATAATAAATATGTTTAGATTTAGGCATGAATGACCCAAATCATGTTAAATAAATTGTGATATTTTTATTTCTCTTTCTTTTTGTTGTATGTAAAGGAAAAAAAAGAGAAGAATTTGTTTTTTCCGAACACTATTGAACATTGAGTTTATCTCATTTAAGTAAAATTTTTATTTAGTTAAAATTAAATTATTAGTAAAAGTATTAGGAATATATATATATATATATATATATATATATATCTTTATTATAATAAAAAGAAGGAAGTTTGTGATTCTTTTTTACCGCTCAAAATAAGGGTACTTATGTAATTTTATCTTATTATAATTATTCTGAATTTTATTTTTTTTATTTTAATAAATTCGGAAAATAAGAAAAATCCTTCCTCTTTCTCCTCTTTCTCTTTGCTTTATACAAAAGAAAAATCATTCCTCTTTCTCTCTGCTTTACACGTTTCTCATCAAATTACTTGCATTTTGTCTTCCACTCAGAGAAGCAATTATGAATATTTATTTCTTATGTATTGGTTGCAGCTTTTCAATGCCAATTGATCTCAACTATCCTCTAATTTTTAAAGCATTTTTCTTTTCAAAACTTCATTCTGATTGTCCAGTTCCATCATACTCCCTATTTCTAAAATTACTCTCTCCATATATACATTGTCTATTTTCTGATTTGGGTATTTTTGTACTTCTAATCTGAGGATTCACACTTTATCTATCAATCATAGGAAAACCATTTTTAGGTAAGCTTGTACGAAGTTTTAATTTCAAAGGCTGGTTGTTTCAAATGTTGATGTGTAGTGAACATATTATTAAAAGTTTTATCCTTTTTACTTTCATCGTCTTTTTAAAGGACATGACTCAGATGTTTACATTACTAAATGACATTACAGCGGGGAGAATTGACTGAAAGATAAGAGTTCGTATAATAAGATTGTGGAGGCTACCAGAGTTTAAGAATCCATTGCAAACAAATTCCTTGAAAATGATTTTGGTGGATAAAGAGGTTTTTTTTCTTCATAAATTATAACAATTATAAATTTCATTGTTGGATAGTGTAGTTTTTTTTTTTTTTTGCTTCTGTTTGAAATTTTCATCTTCACAAAAAAAAATATGATTAGTAAAGATATTATTTTCAAAATCAATTACAATGAGTCAATGATCTTAGTAAAGACATTGATAAATTTTTCTGCACATATGTTATTTTTTAGAAGCTAATGTATTTTTTCCCTTTATTCTTTTAATTACTTTTACCTATTATAATTCAAATAAAAACCTTATTTTAAAACAAATGAAATTAGTCTGATTCAAATCTTTCAATTTTTTCTTTTTAACCAAATCTTACAACTCAATATCTTTTTTTAAAAAAACTTACTGTCACTTTTGTATGTACAAATCATTTTATTTAAGGCTAATTACTACAGTAATCACGTTGTATTCTTGCATTTTTAATTGATGAATTTATATATAGTGTTGCTAGATTTTTCCAATTTGACCTTTCTATTTTGCTGTCAACTCATTACATGTCCTTCACTTCAATTTTTTCTTATTCGATTCAATTAAGATGTGAAATAATGTTTATAATCAATTTGTTCCTGTTGTGTTGTTGACTTTCTACCTATTCTACATTTTTAGTCTTAAACTTTTCGTAGCTTCATAACTTTATCATATTTCCTTGCATTTGAGATAATAGTTGTATTGATGTATGCATTTCCTTTAGAATAAATGAGAATATAGGTGATATTTCATAAGTTATCATGTTGTATTGATTTAGGGAGTAGTTTTCTTTTTTTATTGGGTTATTATTAAATGTTACATTTATTTTAAATTTCTGTTTTATGTTTTCAATTTCATTTCGAAGGCCAAATAATCTTTGTTATTTGGTTTTCAATTATATGTGATGCATCAACTTCTTATTCAATTTTAATTTAATGTCTGATTTCATAATATTTAATAATCAGGATGGAAGGATTCATGTAACAGTTTCCTTGTGTTTCACTTTTTTCAGTTTTCTAATTGAAACATGAAGATAAAAACAAAATATTGTTTCATATTTTATTAATTTTATCTTTTAAAGTTTATTATAAAATTTCTAAATATAAAACTATTTTATAATTATTTAAAAATATTCTATAAAGATATATTGTAATATTAATTATATTTATGTGTTTACACAGTGACGGATCCAGGAATTCTAAGTAGTGGGGGCAATATTTAAATACATAAATTTATCCAAATATAAAATAAAATTTCTATAAAGACAAATACATATCATAATTGTTCTCTATGAATTTTCATAGTTTGAAATCATTGAATGATTTGCTCATTTTCAATACTATCAAAAACCTCTCTCCATATATATAAGTAACTAAACAATTATTTAACTACTCATCTCCCATACGATTTCGCATCCAATTCTTGATGATATTCAGAGCAGAAAAAGCTCTTTCAACGATGCAGTTGCCACTGGTAGTATAAAAAATAACTCTAAAAGCAAATATATCAATGGATATACAACATATTTTCTTGTCTCCACAAACTTCATAGAAAGATACCAATCCCTTCTAATTTTGAAAAAGCACTGTCAAAACATACATCTATGAAATAATTTTCAAGTTGGTTATATAATGTAATGTTCATAACATACAATGTTTCTTCTAAACATAAAAATAGAATGAGTAAATAAAAATTAAAATACTGAATTTCTCATTGAAAATAAATAAAAATTCAAATAAAGTAATATAAAAACAATAACTTTAAATACAATAACCTCAAAGATCACTTTAAATGTATAGTTTAGCTATTAAAACAAGAAGGAGAAGAGATGGAAGGAGAAGTTTGTTTGTTTGTTTTTTTTTTTTTCAATTTCACTCTTCTACACTTTAAAATATGTTAGAGATAGAGAGGTACCTCAAAATATGAAAAGAATTGAAAAAGGAAAAAATAAAATAGAAAAAAGATATAAAATATCCAAGAAAAGGTTAACAACAATTTATGATTTTTTTAATACTTAAAATACATACATTATTAATTTATAATTTTTTTTATCTTGATTTACAATTTAAATGCATAACAACTTTTTATTTTATTTTATAAAATATGTAATTTTTTGTTAATTTTTATAACATATTAAAATATTTTTTTTAAATCTTCCTTCTCACACAAAGATAACTGCAACAAGACTCAAATTTAGTTTTAATTTTGTAACTTTTTATATTTTTTATATTTTTTTTGTTTTTAGATTTCAAATAAAGATAATATAATATTATATATATTATTAAAAAAATCCTGAAAAGTTAGTGGGCAAGTCAATACGTGCATTCGTCGTTGTGTTTACACAATTTTTTTAAACAAATATTATAAATTTTGTTTTTTTTTTTCTATAATGATTTTCAAAATAATTATATTTTATACATTAATTACTGATTCAAAAAATAAACTAAGAAAGATGTTACATAAGTAAAAAGAAAAAAAATAAATGAATATCAAACAATTACTACAAAATTAAAACGTTGCACAAATAAAAAGAAAAAAAATTTAAAGGTTGGTATATTTTTTGATTGGTGATGGTTGGTTAAAGCAAATAAGCCAAAATAATCACTACCCTATCGGATAATTAAAGCATTTGATTGTTGGTTGCTTTAAAGTAACAAAACAAAAACTTTTGGAGGGTGACTTTACTCCACATTTGGTGGATGGTTTTTAGATAAACTCAATTAATAAAAGTATGTGGATTTTGCTTTCTTCGACGCACATTTGGTGTTTGTTTCCTACATCACTTTATTTTTAATGGTTGCAACAACAATTAAAGGTATTTAATATTAAAATATTAAAGTCTTATTATATTTAGATTGTTATGTTAGAAGCTATTTATTTTTTATCATGTCACAAGTAGTACATAGTTATTTATATGACAGAGGATAGATATTTTATACTTTAAAAGAGGTATGTGTTATGTTATTTATTTAAAGTATTTTATTAAAATGTATTATTATAATATTATTGTCCTCTCTTTATTTTTTATTTCTTCTTTTCTGAATATTCTTCTCTCAATGTTATTCCTTTTTTTTTTACTCTCTTTGAACACAAATGATTCAATTGATGGATTTATCTACTGCATCGTATATACCGTGAGTGATTATTGGTTTCTAAAATTTAATCACCATCCAAGTTGAACATGTTATGCCTCATACATATACTATTTTTTTCTTTGAAAAATTATACTGTATATATTTCTTCTTCTTTAATATTCTTTTCTCAATATGACTTTTTTTTTATATTTTATTTCAATGCTAAAGATTCCATTGTCTCATTTATTTAGTGCCAAACATATATCGTGCAGGTGATTTTTAAATTATCTAACCTTTTATTTGCTTGTCAAACTATAGTTTTCTAAATGTTAATGGTTTTGATTCATATTAAAAAGACAAAGGGTTGTTGTATAACTCTTTATGGTTGTTTGGAAGGTTTTAATGGTTAATTTAAAAAGGAAACAAGGGAACTTAATAGGTGGGCATTTGGCTTCTGTTAGTACATTACATATCCTCCCGGTAATATTGTCCTTTTAGATTTGGCTCCCAAGCGAGAGTCATTTAAGAAAATAAATATATAATTTTATTTATTGACAGATTGAACTTCTTAAATTTTCATTCAATGCTAAATATTATAAATTATTTATAATAGATATTTAACATTTTCATTAGTTTTTTTTTTGAATTTTGAGTATTCAGAAACAAATAGTGTTATGGATGATAATGTTGGAAAAAAGTAAAATAACTCAAAATCATCTGGTAAAGATATTCATAGTAAATGTGTCAGAGTGTGTCATCCAAATGTCATCAATGGTGAGTGATAATATGTCCCAATGTTACATATTAACAATAAAAAATATTTTTCTGTCAAAGTATTTAATTATATAAAGCACTTTAAAATGTAATTAATATATGAGTGTGTATTTTATAATTGCAGGAAATAATACTCCAAGTGATCATTCCTGTGAGCATTTTCTAAATGATTTTATTGAAGGAAGTGCATCTAATAAAGAATTATGTAGTATTCCATTGTCGGATATTACTAATGATAAAATTAAATTTTGTAAAAAGATGTCTCATTCTATTTATATGTTTGAAAATTAATGATTATTCATATTTTGTTATCATTATTACTAGGTGCCAACAGTCAAAATGTTTCCCTCTCTTTTGCTGGAAATAAACTATTATTTGGTGAAGTTGCACCTATGCAACGTCGATGTAATATCTCAATCTTTTGATGTAACAACTATCAGGTTAACAGGTTAGTACTAAACAAAAAAAAAATTATCTATTATTTATTTCTCAAAAATATTTATGAAGAAACTTATTGACAAGGTTAGTTTTTTTTTCAATTAATGATAACACACATAATGTACGTACATCGATCTAACATTGTCTTAAATAGAGTTGTTAGAAGAGATGTATGTATGACAGAACAATTTACTCAATCTCCATTGGCGAATGTCACAAATGATAATTTATGGAGTCTTATTTATTTTAATATAACTATATTATTTAATTTTATAATATTTATATTTACCCTTTCTTACTTGATTATCCTTTTATTTTGTTATTTTATAGTTAAGATATTATCTAGCCAAAGAGCAAACCGCACATCAAATCAAAACAATGGATTTGATGACATGTTGCTCAAAGAATGTGAATCAAATCATAATAACCATGCACAAGGGAAAGAACCACAAAAATTAATATGGAACAATGGTAGATTAATCAGAACTTCAGAACAAAATGTACTCATTGATTATATACATGAAGATGCATCCACTACCAATTGTATGTCTTCAATATATTGTATTTTATTTTAAGTTTCATATTTTAACCACTAATCTATTACATGAAGACTTATTATTTTCTTATAATAATAATAAATAGTTTATTGTGATATTTTAACCATTAATCTATTACATGAAAGCTTTCTGATTTGTTGCCTGCACCTCAATCTTTGATGGATCTTTACTTCAAGAATGACACAAAGAGTAAGCTATTTTTGGAGAATATTAGATATTTAACATGATGTTTTCATTCACCTCTATGAGGGGGTAAGATAGATGAATCATTAAATAATGAATCAGGTCCTCTAATTTTTGTCATGAGTGGTGAGAATTACCATAGAATTGGTAGTTTGCTTCTTAATCCAAGAGAACAACCCAAATTTTCTCAATTGTACATATATGACACGGAAAATGAAGTTGTTAACAAGATTTCTGTTGTTAGGTAATTATTGATACATTTAGATATACTATTTTTTTCCCTGAAATTTCCATACTCAATTTATGTGTTGATTCCTTATCTTAAATGGTTTTTTATTCTATTATATTGTAGGATGGATAAAAATTCTAATCCATTGCATACAGAAATAGTGTCTGGCATTAAAGAAATGCTTGACTCTCATAATCCTTATTTTCAAACATACAGGATGGTTCAAGATCGTCTAAAGGAAAGTAATGCACGCAACCTGAAAATTCAGAACAATAGGGGAAAAGGGAAAAGATAATAGGAGGTATAATCTTCCAACTGTATTTGAGGTTAGCAACTTTAGTTGTGGGTGATTTTGATGCAAGTAATGGTGAGAGAGACATCATTTTAGAGACTCAACAAGGAATTTCCGTAGTGAGTTCTGCTTATTTACCACTACACTATCCACTTTTGTTCCCACATAGGGAGGATGGATACAGTGATGACATTCCATTAATGAATCGTTTATCATTGTCATTTTATTTATATATTCAAATATTTTTTTTTCATGTTACATTAAGTTCAATTAATTTTTACAATTTTATATATTAATTATTAAAATAAAATTTATTAACTATAATAATTTATGTTGCACGGGCACAAGTCGTATATATATATATATATATATATATATATATATATATATATATATATATATATATATATATATATATGTGAGGATATTCCGAAGACATCAATAAAATTTTAGATATACTATAAGGTAGACCACACATTACTAATTAGGTTCTGTTTCGGTTTCAATTATTAGGTCTATATATCTTGTACTTATTTGGAGCTTTAAATTCCACTCGTATTTTAGTTGAGTTTATATTGGGAAGATTTTTCTTTTTCCAGAAAAATATATTTTTTTTAATAAATTTTCTTAATAATAAGTTAAAGAACAGTATAGTCAATATAATTTAAAGGAAATCTTAAGACTTTCCCCCCCATAAAATGATAATTGATTTTTCCCAAAAAAAAAAACTCCTGTAAAATATGTTAACTAGATTGAGTAAATTTTCCGAGATCAGAGTCCAACAAAAAAGTAAATTATTTTAAAATCTTATACCGAATAACATCTATAAAAAAATCATATTTATTATTATACAAATTTGAAGCAACACTATTTTAAACTAACATAGGAAGCTTTAGTATAAAGGCGTTGTTTGCCATACCTAACATATATATTCTAAATATTAATTGCAAAGTTATAACTATCATGATAGTGATGATAACATGATAGTGATGATAAAGGCAATTGATGAAGAAACAAACATAAAAATGAAGCTACCTGGAACCTTGGTTGCTCAAACTTATTTGAGAATGAGACAGACATTATCCTCTGTCCTTGTTATTGCCGCTGCCAATAATTTCTTCTTATGGCCACTGTTTGCTTTCCCTTACACCCAAAAACCTTTTTTTTTTTTTTTTTTTTTTTTTTTTTTTTTTTTTTTTTTTACTTTTTCTTCTGCATGTACCATGCAAGAGTAAATGCGTTCACCAATAGTACTGTGAATTATAGAGAAATTATGTAATTAATCTCTAAGTAATATTTGTTTATGTTTTTTTTATATATCATGTGGATATTAATAAAGATTATATTAATCCTAGACCACAGATCAACTACAGTACGTGTTATGTTATATTTCCTTAAATCCAAGTATAACTGGGTTAGGTTTTTTTAAGTGAAGTATTGAATTTGAGATTTTTGAGAATGAATTTTTTTTTTTGAAAAAATAGATTCTATTAAAATGATAAGTTAAGTTTCCTATTTTTTTTACAAAATTGTTTTTTTTGTTGTTCACATATATTACTTATTGAGAAAATCGTGAATATTATGTACCTTTAATATATAATTAAAAGGTTAAATAACACTTTTTTGATTTTTTTATAATATCAAACTCATAATTTTGATTTCTCTATTTTTAAATTTGTAATTTTAATTTCTCAATTTCATAAAATCTATAATTTTGATTCTTTCATACAATGTTCATTCGTTCACTATAATCTCGTATTATATAAATAACACAATAATTATTATTTAATAATGTTTAAATTAAATTACACTTTTACTTCTCATTTTCATTGTATTTGCATTTCATTCTATCACTTTTATAAGATAAAAATGAGAACTAAAAAGAAAATTTAGCTAAAATATTATTAAATATTAATTGTTATGTCATTTACTTAGGATAGTACTACAAAAAAGTTGTTATGTAGTGATACATATTTTATAGTGACATAATATTTATTACTAAAAATTACTTTTACCTATACTATAGATATATAAATTATATTTTAGATTTATGATAAATACTTTGTATTGTAATTTTTATTTATTTATTGATAATACATTTTAAACTATTAATATTTAATTAATAAATAATTATGATAAATGAAAATCAAATTAAATAAAAAATTTCTACAAACTTCACATTGAAAAAAAAGTTCTAAAATTACTCTTATACAAAATAGAAATTCGTGTTTAATATATAAGGAGATTGATTTATCATTAAAATTATATCAAGATTAACATTAACAAATAATAAAATTAAATAATAATTGATGAATGAAATAAAATAATAAAAGTAAAGAAATTTGGATTTGAACATGCTAGATGTTATCCTCAGAGAAAAAACATCTCACTGGTAAATTATTTTATATTTTCAAGAATCTTTGAAAAAAATATTGTTTCATAAATATATTTAGAAATAAGAAATAATTTTTAAATAAGAGAGATAATATATATTTATATACTTAGTACACGTGGCCACAATATTAGAATCATGCAATAATCCAAAACAACCATGCAACACCGCAACAACCAATTTTCTAACGTGTACAACAATAAAAACAATATCGTACACAAGAGTAAGAACTGAACCCTTCACAGATTGTAAACCGCTAATAAATAATTAAATAAAATATTGTAATAGATAAGTAATTAAATATAAAATTTTAATTATAATAAAATTTTCAACAGTTCTAAACTAATTTAAAATTTAAATAAAGAATCAAAATTATATAAAAATCTTAAAAAATAATTTTTAATGAAATATGACATTATTTTTTTTGGCATAAGAAACTTTCTAGGTTTGAGGCTTATAGGTAGTATATATAAACTTTTATATGAGAAAAATATAGAGATTTATTGTCTTAAACCATATTACCTTTAACTAGACTTTGGAACATAATATAAATAATATATGTGTTTATTTTCAGACTTTGAAACATAATACAAATAATATAAGTATTCATTTTTTTTAGTTCTAATCAATGGTGCATCTTGTTTTGTGAATATTACTTCAAGATTTGTCCATACCTCATAGTGGTGACCCCACCATCACACTCACTAAGTGAACATTTAAAAGAGTAACTAGTGACTCTCATTCTCATAATTATTGTCGTCAGGTTCATTAAGAGATATTTTAACTTTAACACAATAAATATAAATATTTGAATATTTCAACCTTACAATTGTTGTAATTTTTAAAAAAATACATCTCGTCATAAGAATGGGAATAGAAATTAGAATATCTCAATATAATAAATAAGTTTGGTCATTCATATGAAGTCGAGTGTTTGTCATATTGTGACTAATTGATAAACTTTAATAATATTTTTCTTGATAATTTTATGTGTTAGACACATATTTTTTTTCTTTATAAGAGGATACACAAAATTTCCTCTTGAGAAAATTTTATTAGTGTTATAATATCAATTTCAATCATGACTTTGATAGGAGCACACATGAATTGGAGCGAAAATTTTTACACTTAAACATATCCATTTAAAAATCAAAATTCATGAGTTACAAAAAGATAAATAATAATAATAATAATAACTAGTAACATTAATTAATTTATTCAACATTCTTTTATTTTCTAAAAAAATTCGATCTACAAGTGTTTTCCTCTTTCCGAATATGAAACTCATTATGTGCTTGTTGACAACCTTTTCCTGTACTACATGAGTGATGAATGCATGTATTTATATCTTGTTGCAAAATATAGAATAAGTATGACAATAGTTATAAAAGAATAGGTTCAACGTGAACATGATAAAAACAATTGGGAAGTAGACTTTTTTTCTCAACAAAAGCTAACGTCCATAAAAGAAAAACTTGGTCAAATAGTAATCAACTAATGCTATTAAAAGGTTAAATAAAACCAACACATTAAAGAAATAAGGAATTACAAAACTTTAAAAGTGAAAAAAAAAATTATCATGATTTCTTATTACTATTGAATTATATGACACATCAGGTTCAACACAATTTATTATCTTTATCTATGATCATTGATGTTTATTTATATGATAAATCTCGTCCAAAACAATTTATTTTCTTTATCTATGGTCATTGATGTTCATCTTCAAAAACAAACAAAACAAAGTTTAGTAAGTAATAACTCAACTTTCATATTAGTGGCATCTAAAGTATATTATCTATTTCCATGATAAATATTTTTATAAAGAGATTCTAAAATAGAAATTAAAACATATATTAATTATTATTGAAATTACATCAAGATCAATATTAATAAGTGATAAAATTAAATAATAATAACTGAAATAAAATAATAAGAAGTTTTATAGAAGTTTGAATTGAAATATGTTAGTTGTTATCCTTAAAAAGAAAGCGTCTCCAGTAAATTATATTATTTTGTAATACGTTCATTTAGTAGATTATTTTATATTGCGTTGTTCTCCCAATATATTAGATTAATTATGTAGAGTTAAGAATTTTGGAACTAAAAAATACCATTCCAAAAATATATTTAATAATAAAATTAATTCTTAAATAAGAGAGATAATTTTATTATTATGTTGTGTCACGTATATCTATGTTATTTCTATTCTCTATAGCACCCATATATTTATAGACTTAATAGTGCACGTTACCACAATACTTAAATCATGCAACAAATCCAAAACAACCGTGCAGCACTGTAGCAACCAATTTTCTAACGTGCACAACAATAAAAACAACAACGTACATAACAGTAAGAACTGGTCAAATATATTAAACCCTTAACAAATTATAAAACGTTAAATAAATAATTAAATAAAATATTGTAGCAGAAAAGTAATTAAATAAAAACATTTAATTAAAATTCAAATTATAAAACATATACATATATCTATTAAGCATGTTTAGGTAACACTTGTTTGGTAACATTTATTATCAACAATAGTCCACACTATTAATGATGATGAAGCCAAAACAAACACAAGAAAACAAGAGGGTCCCCATAATGTATGGGTGATTCATGTGCTTCTATGGCGCTTGTTTGTACTTTACTAGCTTAGAATTATTACAAAAAGATTCTGAAATAAATGACTCACAGTTAAGGGATGTACCTTCGAAATCAAATGAAGTTTTTCTCCTGATTTTGTGTTGTTGATGGGGAAATACTACTTCCTATAATTTTTTTATATAAAAAAATAAATAATTAATTCATTAAGGTAGTTGATCTTAATTAATAATATCTTAAATTTAATTTTTATTTTAAAAATACCTTTTGAATAAAATGATTTAAATAATAATTATATTTAATCACATTACATTTACACCCATAAATGTCCCTTGTGTTATTAACAGATCTTAATAAATTCATTCACTACCTCCAATATAAATACTTCGTCCAATACTATAATTACAAAAAAAAAATATAAGTATTTTATTAATTAATATATTTTCTTATAAATGAAGGGGATAAAAATAAATTAATAATTAATACATTTTAAAATAGGTCTATATTCCTTATAATTTGATTAAAAGAGTATTCAATTATTTCTTATACAATGGACCCAAAAATATCTTTTGAGTGCTCGATAATTATCAGTTAAGTGCTTCATGATCTCTGGGTATTTGACGAATATTTAAGAGATAAACATACATATAAAAAGGTATATGTAATTGAGTGACAATATTTTGTTATGTGTGTCAGTTAATTAACATATAATACAAATAATTTTAGTGAGGGTTACAAGAAAAAGGATGGAGAATGAAGGTTGAGAGGAGACAGGAAAAAGGGAGCTGAGAAAGAAGAGAGGAAAAAAAGTTGCTAAGTTTTACTGTAATAAAGTTTTGGGATAGTAAATTGTTCTAGGCTTTGTTAGGAAACAAACTTCTATATTTTTAACGTTTCATTCTTCTTGTCTTTTGTCTCATTTTGTGATTGTTTTAAAATTAAAAATGTAATAAGTATTCTTTTATAATATATTTTATTTCTTTTAACAAATCAAATAGACCTTCATCTTTAAATACAAAAAACTGGACTTCCTATATATTTAAAATCTGTACATTTAGATATAATAATATAGTAGAATGTCTAAAGAGTATTAGAGAAAATTAGGAAATAAGAACGCATTTTAAGTGTTAATTATTCATGTGTGTGGTGTTCATGAAATTGCATAAATATTTTCTATTTTTTATTTGTTTCTACAACAATCTCTTTAACTATTTAAAAAAATATCACACATGCGTGTGGCGTTCGTAAAGTTGTATAAATATTTTTTATTTTTATTTTTATTTTTAATTTTTGCAACAATCTCTTTAAAAACATTATAATGACTTCTATAAGAGATGTTATTATAAACATTAACAAAGAATAAGAGTTGTCAATATTACATAAAAACCTAAGCACTGTTAGCCTAAATTATTTTACTCATCCATCTTTTCATATATCTTAACAAGTACAGTGTCGGTGAAAAAGCAACATATATGATTTTAGTATCTCAATAATATATACACTAGCGACAGATGTATTAATTAAGTAATAATAAATAATTTACAAAAAATTGTATCTAGGTACCAAAGTTCATAATGTATTTCTATTTGAAGTCACAATTAACACAAAGTCAATAAAATAAATGATGTGAAATTATGGAGTAATTAGAATTCAGAAAACGACTAACACAATTCAATATATAATATAATAATGTGAATAAAATTGAATAATTTCTAAAATCATTTTTAGTTATCCCTAATTCTTTGATTAAAAACTATCTTATATATTCTCAATTATAGGCCTTTCTTCTTTAGGCAATTCTACTTTGAAAAAACTTTATGAGTGAGACATAAAGATACATATGTTGCAAATCCATTACTGTGACGAACTACGAAGTACATATATAATTAGAATTTTAATTTCTCAATCATCAATAAGTACGAAGACAATAAGTACATACATAGCAAAACTGTCGTTAACTTGCACCAAGTAATTAATAGTAGATTCACTTTTATGAATTAATTAATGGAAAAAGAAGCACAAAGTTGTGGGATACTCTAATTAAATAATGAGATTAAATTACTTTACAATAGAATGTTCTTAAAAAGGAGATTATACACTCTCTGTACGAGTGAATTGACTTTAATAACAAATCACATCAACTACTTAAACACATTATTTGATCATCTAATGATATCGAGTTTCTACATAACGAAAAATGAATGTGCCGATAGAGGACCTTTTCGACTTGGTTCATTTTAGATTTCAAAACATCAATTTTTTAATATTTAATTTTAAGCATCTTTATATATATATATATATTATCAATATCTTGAATGATTAATGAAGAAGCTTAGATTAAAATTAAACTCTATGTTTGGTGATCCATTATTATTTGGTGATTCAATTCAAATTGTGATTTGAGATCCATTTTTTCAATCAATTCAAGATCATAAATCATGTCACAAACAATAAAAAATGAGACAAGCATTAAGTGTAGAAGAGAACCACTAATGAAAATAAATAAAAATAAGCATATATATATATTGATCAAAAGAAATACATAATATTGATTGCTTACATTTGATCTCAAGAAAGAGAAAGTTAGCTACTCATACTAAAGAGTGTCAATTTAAGATTAAACAATGATTCCATCACTTGATTGAACTTCCATTCTTTAAGATTAGAACAATGGGAGCAAGTTCTCTCCTAGCACCAAGCTTAATAATTCCAAAGCAAGAGAGAGTTTGAGTCTAGAGAGAGAGAATCCTTTCAAATCTAAATCATTTTCCTTTTATTATAGAAGAAAAATGCCCAAGTTTTACGTCAAAAATTGCCCATCCAAGGAAATTAGCTAGGCGAATTGAGGTAACAAATTCACCTAGCCAAAAACTTTCGCCTAGCCATTTCATGTTTGAGTTGGATTTTGGGACTTGTTGGGCTAATTTGGGTGTGCGACTAGGCTATAAATTATTAGCTAGGCCAAAATTTCACACTTCTGATTCTCCATCTTACTTTGCCTCCAAAAAGTGTTTTATTGTAATTCTCTCCCAAGTCTTAGTTTTTTTACTTGATTTAGGCTGAACCTAGGATAAACAATATAGATGAGATTAATTAGGTTAATTATTATAAATATAAAAATTAATTTACTAAATACATTTCTTACAAAAATTAATTTTGCTAAATACATTTCTTACAAAAATTAACTAATTTTGAGATCTAAACAAAGAAAAGGCTAGGAAGTCAAGTTAGATGCTTTCTTTCTTTCTTTTTCTTAAATAGTCAATTCAAGTAAATTTAACATCTAATGATTCATCATCGAACCACACTAATTGAGAGAGGGAAGTTACTCCAATACCAGCTTGTGTGCATTGGAATGAAAGGAATCTAGAAACTTCAGTAGTTTGTGTAGGGAATGCTAGTTGAGCTTGTGGGTTTCTTGAGTGGGGGCTCAAGATCAACTTCACTTTTCACTTCACCTTCCTTCCTTTTCAATCTTGGAAGAAAGTGATCCCCATGCACTTAAGGGTGGTGAGGTTGATCTCCATCACCCTCTTTCCTTGCTCAAAATCGATGGTGTCGACACCGACAACTTCAATCACTTTGGCAAAGAGCATTCCATAGGGAATGGGTGCCATCTTACTCCTTTCCTATTTTTTCCGATTGAGACAAGACTTCCAATGGTTGAACATCAGACTAGGTAGATCCACAACAACTCCAAGACATAGAGGATAGATGTAAGACCTATCAATGTTAGAAACATTATCCTTGGAGCCAAACTGAGGGATGAACCTGTTGAACAATAGATTGTGCAACAACATGCACAATGACTTACTAATCATCGTGCGAAGGAACTTCTTTAACTTCATCTTCTCAGATGGAAGCTTCGAAGGGTAGAGCATGGTATCCACGGTCTCTTTGGTGATGACTTTCTCCCAATCATCAGAGTAAGTTAAACCAACCTCCTTACATCCAGAAAAGGTCCCAATTAAGGTTGGAGTGATCCTTATCCCTAAGCCATCAACCAGTCCTACGATGGCATTACTGTCAACCACTATAGATGCCTAAAAGTAAGTGTATGGTGTATGGAACTAGTTGCACTATAACTTTACAAAACTAGACCATCCAGCCTTATCGAGGTAGTTCTTGATAGGGAATCCATCTTTAATCAATTGGATCAAGTCTACATACTTTCTAGGGAGGAAATAAGACTCCAAGTACTCCTACATTGGAACCTTAGCATTGTGAGTAGGTTATTTGGGGGCCATTTCTTTAAGAGAGTTGAGAATGGGCTTTAAAGAGGAAGTTCAAAAATTCTCAGGAGAGTAGAGTGAGTAGAGGATGTGTGAGCGGTCAATTATTTTGAGGTAATGGGGGAAGGCGATTTTAGGTTTTTGAATACTTGATTGGTAAGATGAAAATATAAGAAAAGAGAGATGACAATCATTTAATTATGTTTGACAACGTCTCTGACCATCACGCATGCTTTACTTAATCCCCGTTTCATAATCATTAAAAAACATTAAATGCAAAAGATACCTTTTCATAAGAGGGACAATTCGTTAGGATAAGATATTAATAAAATAATATATGACAGAATAATGAATTAGACAAATCATGCATGTACATGTCAACATAAGATGATGCATGACAGATGAAACATATATATAAAATGAAATGAATGTAAGACGATACAATGATGTTTTGTCTGAGATGCATTTCAAGTTAAGGTATAATGAATTTAAAGCATTCTTCACCTAAGGTTTTAATAAATATATCAACCTATTGGTGATTAGTATTAATAAACTTTATGTCAAAAACTCATTTTTGTGCATATTCACGAATGAAATGATATCTTATTTCTATGTGTTTAGCTTTACAATGTTGTATGGGATTTTTAGACAGATTAATAATACTAGTGTTGTCATAGAAAATAGACATATTATGTTCAAGATTAGAATAGTTTTCTAATTGATACCTCATCCATAGTGGTTATGAGCAACAACTAATAGTCAAGATGTATTTTACTTTTGACATAGAAAGTGCAATGGAGTTATGCTTTTTTGCTTGCTCAAGAGATGAGATAAAAACCCAGAAAATGATATCCTCTACTTATGTTTTTTTCTCTTAATTCTATCATCAACATAGTCTGTGTCATAGTATCTTGGTAACCTAAAATCTTTATTTTTCTCATTGAATAAACTAAGTTTAGTAGTACCTGCAAGATATTTGAGTATTCACTTAATAACTTTAACATGAGACTCTTTGGGATCAGATTGAAAATGTGGACATAAACATACACAGTACATGATGTCAGATCTGCTAGTTGTAAGATATAAAAGTGAACCAATCATACCTTTGTAGTTTGTCAAATTTACTGGTTTACCTTATTTGTCTTTTAACAGTCTTACAAATGAATGCATAGGTGTAGGCATAGGTTTTTAGTCATTCATCTTAAACTTTGTGAGAAGTTTTTTTTGTATACTTTTACTGATGAATGAATATGCCTTCATCTGAATACTTGATCTATAGTCCTAAATAGAAATTAAGTTCATCCATTATGCTCATTTCAAAATCCATCTACATGAGCTAAGAAAAATTTTCATACAAAGATTCATTAATAGCACCAAATATAATGTCATCAACATAAATTTGTACTACAATAAAGTTTGTACCAAACTCTTTTCTAAAAAGGGTTGTGTCAACCTTGCCTCTCATAAAACCATTATTAATTAAAAAATTACTTAGCCTTTCATACAAAGCTTTAGGGGTTTGTTTTAGACTGTAAAAAACCTCTTTGAGTTTAAAAACATGATCTTTGAAAGCATGATTTTTCAAAACCAGGAGGTTGTGTAACATAGACTTCCTCTTCAATGATTCAATTTTAAAAGGCACTTTTTACATCCATTTGAAAAAATTTGATGTCTTTATGAGTTACAAAGGCTAGCATAATCCTAATAGTTTCAAGTGTAGCATCAAGTGCAAAGATTTCAGTAAAGTCTAAACCTTATTGCTGATTGTAGCCTTAAGTTACTAATCTAGTTTTATTCCTTACAACTTTACCTTGTTCATGTAGCTTGTTTTTGAAGACCCATTTGGTTCCAATATTACTTTGATGTTCAAGCTTTGGAACAAGTGTCCAAACATCATTTCTTTCTAATTGATGAAGTTCTTCTTCCATAGATAGAATCCATTCGTTGCCCTTGAGTGCTTTGTCTATTGTCTTTGGCTCGATTTTTGAGACTAGAGCATAGGATACATTATTTTTGAAGGCAAACCTTGTTCCAATCCCTTCAATCCTAGCTATCTCCCTGAATTTGATCTTGAGAGTGATAATTCACAAACTTTCAATCTTTATGAGATTTGGATGCATTGTTTGACTAGTTCATTTGACCTTTAGTCTTAGCAATTGTAATATCCTAAATTTGTGATACAACATTCTCAATTTTATATTATATATATATTCTTAAAATAATATTTCTTTTAAATTTTAGTTACCTTATTTAAAATAAATAAAATTGGTTGTATTATTTTTTTTAGAAATAGTTATAATTCACATTTTTAGAATAATATTTTAATCATCATATATAAATAAATATATATAAATTTTAATGTAAGTAATCATATTTATATATATATATATATCCAATAATATTATAAATATTTATAGTATTATAATTATATATAAAACCATCTATTATAACGTATATAATAGCATCTATATTTTAATAAGTAATTAAATAAATTTTTATAATTAAATTAAAATATGTGCAGTGTGTGACGTGTGTGTTATGTGTGGTGTGTAGTGACGTATGTGCGGTGTGTAGTAACGTGTGTGGAGTGACATTATGAGTGGAGTGATATTAAGCATATGTCTGCAGGTGCTGCGTGTGTGGAGTGATCTTATGAGTGGAGTGATATTAACATATTATGAGTGGAGTGATATTAAGAACGTGTGTATAATAGGTGCAGATGCTGCAGTAAATACATAGAGATAAGAATATCAGATTACCTCATCTGGATACGTGTATCGTGGTTACATGTTAGATAAACTGCAAGTACCCCAAATCATTACAGAGATAAGAATATTATCCCAAATCAGTGAACAGCACGAGCTCTTATTTACCTATAAATAGGGGAGAGTGAACAAAATCGGGGTAAGAAAAAAAAAACAGAAGGAGATAGTGAACGGAGAGCGAAAGAGAAAAGTGAGAAAGAAAGAGAAAGAGAAAAAAGAAAGAAAGATAAACAACCTTAAAGTAAGGGGGAGGAGAACTTTATCTCTTTAAAATTTTATATACTACTATGTTTATTTATTTATTTTATTTATTTAGTGGGGTGTCCCTAACCTCATTTATTTGCTTAACCTATGATTATTTTTATCTATAATAATTATTAATATGTTCATATTTTATATTGTTTAATTATTTTATAATGATTATCATTGTCATTTACTTGATTGATGCTCTTAATATATTTCATTTACGTATATATTATTTATTTAAAGCTTAAATAATGATAAATATTCCAATTTATTTAGCGTGATTGTTTTTATGATTGACTTTAATATAATTTTGTTAGAATATCTTTGACTTGTTTTAAAGATAAATATTATTCTATGGTCATAGAAGATAAAATTTAAATTATTTGTAGCTGGAGGTTTGACCTTGGGGATTTAAATGAGTAAGGAGTTAAGATTAAAAATCTTTTTGCTAGTTGATATTATAATGCTCATTTATCCTGACTAGTCACTGCAAGTGTAATTCAAATTTATATATATATTTTCTAATATTAACTATTGTTACGCATGCTTTGTGATTATAAACATTTCTTTGAAAATTGTTCTCACTCCTTATATTTCTTGTTTAAAATTTGTATTAATTTATATATAAAAACAAATATATATATATATAGATGGATGTGCCCCATATTCCAGGACCTTTTCCCTCAGTGATATCTGTAGTCTTTTCTAGAACTACATGGAGTGTAGATGCGGTAGCAAACGCAGTCACATTTAATGGAGTGGCGGTGTCAACTTTTACCTTCTCCCCAAACCAAGAAGTCCCTATAGTGATCGACGGCCCAATAATAGTCACTTTCTTTTTACCGCCCGCTAACCATGTAAATTCAATTGTAAATTTGTTTCAACCACCCATGTAAATATTATAATAGAAGTAGAAAAATAAACTATGGTATGTAAATAGGCACGTATTGTAAATATTTTAATAAAATGTAATATATATAAAACTAAGTAACTACGCACGTAGTGGTAATTACTAGACATGTGTTTTCTATTTCTAAATATTATATATATATATATATATATATATATATATATATACGTATGTTATTGAGATTAATATTAATACGACTAGGCGTTACAGCAATCGTCTGCTCCTTTGCATCTGTCCCATTTGTCTTTTCTTGTTCAATTTGCAACTCTGCAATTTTCTCTTCTAGATTTGATAGTTTCCTATCAGTTGTTAAAGCATCGTTAAATTTGATCTGGATTGATTCTTCAACTATAAAGGTCCTAGAGTTAAAACTTTTGTTTGCCTTTGAAGTATCTGAATATCAAAGAAAAATACCTTTGCCCACTTTGGAATCAAACCTCCCAAGTTGATCCTTAGTGTTGAGGATATAGCATTTACATCCAGATGGATGAAAATATGATATGTTGGGTCTTCTCCCCCTCTATAATTCATAGGGAGTCTTGTTCAATATTAGTCTTATCAATATTTTGTTTTGGATATAACAACTAGTGTTTATTGCTTCTACCTATAAGTGTTTTTGTAAAGAGTTTTTTTTTACAAGCAAATGTTTTAGTCATTTCTTGTAAAATTCAGTTCTTTCTTTAAACTACCCCATTTTGTTGTGGTGTTCTTAGTGAAAAGAAGTTGTGAAAGATGTTATGTCTTTCGTAAAACAATTTAAAATATGAGTTTTCAAATTCAGTTCCATGATCACTTTTGATAACAGTTATGCAAAAATCATTTTTCTTTTAAACCCTCTTACATAATATTTCAAAGAATTTAAAGACTCATGTTTGTGAGCTATATATACTCATGTACATCTAAAATAATCATCTATAATGACAAACCCATACTTTTTACCTCCCAAACTTAGAGTTCTGGTTAGACCAGACAAATCTATATGTAACCGATCTTAAAAGTGCCACTTTTAAGATCGGTTCTTTTGTAACCGGTTTTAAAAGTGCTACTTTTAAAATCAGTTATTTCAGAATCGATTTTGTATGTAGTATACAAAATCGGTTTTTAAATAACCGATTTTAAAAGTATTGTCAGAAATCTTTTATATTCCCCTCCATTCTCATTCTCTTCAATCTTTCCCTCCATTCCTTTTTTTAATCTCTAAAGCTCTCATTTTCTAAACTCTCCAATAAGGTAAATTTCGCTGTTGTTTTCGTTTTCATTTTCGTCTTCTCATGTTCTTCTTGTGTCTCTTTTCATTTTTTCATGATTTTCTCATCTCTGTAGGTCCAGTTTGGGTTCGAACCTGGAATGGGCCGTTCTGCAAGGAGAATGGGCCGTTCTACAAGGAGAACGGGCCGTTCTCCAAGGAGTACGGGTCGTTCTCCATTGAGAAAGGCCCGTGCTTCAAGGAGAACAGGTCGTTCTCCCTGGAGAATGGACCGTACTAAAAGTGTCATTTTAGGCATTTTGATCAGACTGGAACGACCCGTTCCAGTTTAATTTTTTTCCACAACTGGACTTTTAAGATCGGTTATAAAACAACCGATCTTAAAAGTTAACTTTTAAAATCGGTTATTTAACCGATTTTAAAAGTCTAACTTTTAAAATCGGCTCTTTCAAGATCGGTTAAACAACCGATTTTAAAAGTTAAAAATAAGCGATTTTAAAAGTCTTTTTTCCACTAGTGTTTTTAGATTTGAAAGAAATTTTAATTTGTTTCCCTTTCTAACAAGCTTCATAGAGAATATGATTTTTTCAAGAAATCTCATGCAATCATCGTACTAAATTTTTCTTGTTTAGTTTAGAGATATGTTTTAAATTTATATGTCCAAACTTTTTATGCCAAATTCATCTTTTATCGTCTTTGGAAAGCAATCAAGTTACAATATAATGGAAAATTTGAAAAAATAAAAAATAAAGCCTTGTATATTTAAATTTGCCAAATGAGGCAATGTATATTATCTTTATACTTTTGGTTATTTATCATTTATCTTTTATTTTAATTATTGGCGCCTAAATTGTATTTTTGGTCTTTAATCTTGTTTTTCATATTCATTTTGTTTCTTTATCTATTAAAATATTCATTTTGGTTCTTTATCTTTTTATATTTGAATCAATTTGGTCTTTTTTAAGATAATGATCATTTCAATTTTATAACATGATTTTGAATCAGATTTTTATTAATTCAAAACTTGAAACTTGTAACATTAGATTCACCTATATGAAAATTATGAATGCAATTGATATTTGAATCCAAAAGGACTATAAACATAATGACAATTGTGTGAAAAATAAATCTCATGAATAAGAAGAAAATAATACAAAATTAATTTTTTTTTGAAAATTTTGTTTTTCACCATGTTTATAAAACATTTGATTTAACCTTCAATTGCATTAAATAATTTTCGTATAAGTGAATTTTATGAGATAAGTTTCAAGTCTTCAATTAGTCAAAAAAGTACTCAAAAGGATTAAATTGACCTAAATATAATAGATAAAGAACCAAAACAAGCATTTTTAAAGATAAAGAACCAAAATTAATCTAAAAAGTGAGATAAATGATCAAAAATATAATTTAGCCTTCATTATTTTACATTTTATCTTTTATTTAAATAAGTGCAAAAATATACGAAGTGTCTCAATCTCATTAATTAATAATAATAATAATAATCTTTTTTTTTTGTTTATAATTTGTTTTTCAATTTTATTTTTTAATTATCTATATAAAAAAACTTGTTAACTAAAAGAAAGAAAAACTACCTATTAATTCACTACAAAAAAATAATAATTTATTTTTCTCTCAAAGGATCAGATTATTTTTTTCCTATTAATATTTATAAATAAGATAATGTAACACGATCAAACTTACTAGATGCGTTATTCACCAAAAAAGAAAATAAAAAACTTACTAGATGTGCCTTGTTTTTGCTGTATTTTTGGCATTGTTTTGTTTTTCTTCTCGTCCCTTTAAAGAGAAGAAAAAAAAAACTTATTAGATGTTTGTGTAAAAAATATAAATCAATGTCTATTACTTTTGCTAAAATCATAATGGCAATGTTCCAAAATCCAAACCATAAACCAAAGGCCATTATTGTTCTGTTTTCGTTTGTATTATGGAGTTGAAAACAAACGGTTGCAAAAAGCCTAGGATTCTGCTTTTCTTGTCATCATCTAATGTTGCATCTATTTCTCCATCTTTACTACAATTACTTTTGCATTTAATACACCAAATCAGATAGGGGCATTTTAATTGACGCGAAATATGTCGGGAACATTGCAGCAACTAAACACTTTAATTTTTGGACATGCTTCTAAACTTTTGTTCTGAAATGTGACTTTTCACCCAAAATAACCGATAAAGATAAGTGCTTTTTCATTAACGTTTAAAAGTGGAAGTATATGGTTGAGAAGACGGGAGTGCCCAACTCAATTTGATTCTTGCTGCTTTCTTTGGCGTTTAAGGATTTGGTACAAAATTTAAGAAATATAATTAATATATTCGGCATCATAAAAAAGTTACTAGTACAAAAGAGGTATTTCACGTCGGTTCTTTTTAGCTTTTTACGTCAGAAAAAATATCGACGTAAAAGCGAGAGACATAAATTTACGTCGGCATTGTAAAACCGACGTAAATTTACGTCAGACATCAACAAGGTCCGACGTAAAAAAGTAGTACAAAATAAAAATAAAAAAATTAACAAGTGCAGGCAGAACGGGCCGTTCTGCTTGCAGAACGCCCCGTTCCATATGCAAAATCAACAAATTAGCAGAAGAAACGAGAGGGTGCAGTGGAAACTAGTAGTGAAGATGGAAAGTAAACAAAAGGAGGTTCACTTCACTTTTACCTTGAGCTTCTTCTTCTCTGGCCATCGCTCTTAATCTCCGAAAATGTAAACAAAAGGTGTACCTCTGTAAGTGAAGATGGAAAAAGTAAACAAAAGGAGGTGAAGTGGAAACTAGTACCTCTGTACGTGGCCATGATCCTGGCCTACGGCTCCGTGAAGTGGTGGAAGATCTTCACGCCATCTCCATGCTCTCGTTCCATTTCATCGTGGCGAACAACCCCTATGCCATGAAGTACCAGCTCTTCCTCAGGTCGAGGACCAGCTCTCGTTCATAACGGTGGATTCGCTGCGGAAAGCCATCATCTTGGGCGTGCTCTTCCTCGAGAGGGTCACGCTCTTCTCCCTCTCCACTTGCTCAAGGGCACGGTTCAGATATAGTGGTAAAAACCATTTTACGTCAGAGTCTATGATATCCGACGTAAAAAACTTCATAAAAATTACAACACTGCCACCGCGTTTTTTTTACGTCAGTTTTTGTTATGACCGATGAGAAAATAGTGACGTAAAAGACTGATTTTCTACTAGTGAGTTATTCAACTTTCTTATACACATTTTTAGATTTTCACAAATAAAATAAGTATTGGAAAAGAAAAGTAACACATTAATTACAGAATGCATTTATAATAATAGTTATGGGTATAATAGAGAAATAATATTTAATGTTATATTGATATTGTAAGACAATAATTAAATTGAAATAGATTAGAATTGCTAAAACATCAAACAAAATGGGAATTTTGAATCAAGAAAAGGAAAATCATGCATTAAATTTGGTCCATCATATTGAGGACCAAGCTCACACACATATAGTTTATTATTCTTGCTTAAATCCTATAAGTGCTCCCAAAGCGATGTTATGTTCTCGTTGCACCAATGTCTACGATGGGGGAGAGGGGGGGGGGAAGAACACCTGCAAAGATCTTCGATGCTCTAGTTAGAGGGGGGTTTAGGTGAAGAATTATGTTAGGGTACAATGATATTTAGTGTCTCATATATGCATGTTGATTGTGTGATTGTGGGATGTGATCCTGTGCTATAATTATGAGTTACCATGTGATTGTGTGTGAATATATTGTTGCTCTTAAATGTGTTTCTATATTTTGGGGATATGGTATTAGTGTTGTTCGCTTATTGCACGATGATAGGCGTGCGGCTCAACGTGGGCAAGCTAGAGGAGGTCGGGCAAGCTTGGGCAAGGTTGCATGGGTGAGTTGGTAGCGACTAGGTCGGCTTGGCCAATAGCCATGTCGGCTTGACCAAGGTGGGTAGTACATAAACCCCCAAGCACGAAATTTGTTAAGGTGATGGAGTTTGAAGAGAGGTTGTCTTTGGTTCTTAGTTTGTTGATGGCGAGATGAGTGAGTGAAGGTAGTCATGTTTTGTTCAAGTTGATTGGTACAAGTGGTATAGGGTGTAGCCGATCTGGTCAGAGTAGCTCAGGATGGTCTGTCTAAGGTTGGCGATACATAAGCCCCCTTAGTTCCGAGCATTATAGGAGGGAAGGAACTTAATTATGGTTTTTCCACGTGCAGAGAGTGTGGCGTATTAGGAAATGATTGTGACTTTTACTCACATGCGTTAATGAGTATTTATCATAATTGTCGTGGATAGATCTAGGTCATTCATTGGGTTTGATCTTTTGAATCGTGGGTGTTTAGTTTTGAAAATGGGGTTTTTCGATGGTTTACTTTTTAGAGGAAGTTAGAGAGACCCTTGTTGCTTTCTAGTGTGCGTTTGAGTTGTTTATTCATGTGTAGTGGTTTACCTTTCTGGTTTTGTTGGCATCATTGTAGGCACCTTTCTTCCTTTTCATTGCGTTTTAGTTTTCTTGAGTTATGTTGTGTTTGGGTCTGTTGAAATGGTAAACATGCATCAGTTGTTGGTGATTTGGGGGTGAGTGCTTTCGACTTTGGGTAAGAGGTGGTGATGGTGGAGTTGCTTTTAGTTAGGGTTGAAGAGGGTGCGAAATCGCAATCGGAAGAGGTTGGTGATAATAAGGGTAAAGTGTTGCTGGATTGTGAGGGATACGAGTGGCTGAAGAATAGAATGGATTAGCATGAAAGTCAGTTATGTTTGGAGGAAGCGATAGTGTCGTTGCTTGATAAGTGTGTATTGTTGGCGTCGGGCGATGTGCACTTGTTTGTAGTGGAGTCGTGTACGGAGGATGACTATTTGTATTTGGGTGATGAAATGTGCTTGCAATCATTTATGTACATGTATCGGTGCGTGTTACAAGACATAAAGGTGACATTTTCATTTAGCGAGCTAGAGTGTGCATTTTTGAGGCAGGTAAATGTTGCGCTTGGTTAGTTGCATCCTAGTAGTTGAATGATTCTTAGTGCATTCTAAGTGTTGTGTACATATGTTGGAATAGAGACAACATTAGCAAAATTTATGTACTTTTATCAGTTAAAAGTGAGTCCACCAATTGGGTGGATGTCGTTGAATAGGTGGAGTCAAAAGACATTATTTAGTTTGTTTGCTCAATCCTTTAAGGGTTTTAAGAGTGATTTTGTGTGGATTGAAGCTACAGTTGGTCATGAAAAGGGGAATGTTGTTTTCCATGGGTTGGATGGAGTGGCAAAGTTTCCTTTACATTGGATGGAGAGTCCCTGGAGGTATATGAAGGAAGTATTTGCAATTGGAAGGAAGATTCACAAGTGTCAAGAAAGTAATGATATTTTCATAAGGTCAATGGCTACTCAAATGAGAATTAAATATGACAAATATTTGGGAAGACCTAATGGAATTAATATTTTGTTATTAATTGCTATTGTCCTTGATCCTAGGTGTAAACTGGAATATGTTAACCATTCCATTGACTATTTATTTGATAATGATTAGGTGAATAAACTGAAGCTAAAGGTGTCTTCTAATTTAAGATCACTTATGAGCGGTACCAAGGTATTGAGGAGGGTTATCAAAGTAGTCACCTAGTAGTACAATTGGATGGTGATGATGATGATATTATGGTATGAGGTATTATTTACAAACAACTGGGTGTAGATTTGGTGCAAAGTTTGAGTTGGAAAAATATCTAAAAGAAGATTGTGAGCCTTTCATCAAATCAGTTGACTTTGATATTTTAAATTGGTGGAAAGTAAACTTAACCAGATTTTCAATCCTTGGAAGTATAGCTCAAGAAGTGTTAGTCATTCTCATTTCTATAGTAGCATCAAAATCTTTATTTAGTACTAAAGAAAATGTTCTTGATCCTTATTGAAGTTCCTTCTCTTTTAGAATGGTGAAAGCACTAGTTTGTACATACGATTGATTGAAAGGAACATCTTTCTTGGTATTTATTAATGAGTACTTTGAAGAGCTTGAGAAATTAGAACACAACTAGTTAATATTGAATGTTCTATATATTTTTATTATGCCTTTACAACAACTTTTTGAAGTAATGATTTATCTCTTTTATTGTTTTGCAAATATATTATCTCCATAAGAAGGGCTTCATTGATCGCTATTAATCTTGATGATTAACATTAGGTAAACAATGCTAATCTTTACTTCTAGTTGTAGATTGATCATGACCGTATACTCTGTTTATTTAGTTGGTTAAATATTATATTATTGTCTAATTATTGTGACTTAATTATTGTTTATTATAAAACTTATTTTAGATGTTTTCATTGTAAAGGAATATTGAAGGTGATTTATTTATTTATTTTTAATTCATTTGTTTGTTTTCTTAATTACACTATTTATTTGATAGTATATCAATGTTTTTCTTTAAAAAAAGATTTGCTAAAGATTCTTGCTTTAGTTCCATGCTGCCTTGCATCCATGTAAAATTTTCATGATAATTTTAGGTTGTTGATAGGAAAATAGTATGAATTAAATATCTATTTATTTAGTATTTGAGCAATGAAATGTCATATATACTTTGTTTATTTAGTGATTTAAATTTGTATTGCATATTAATGTGACAATTTTTTTTAGGTTACAAACAATTTTAATATCAAGAAGCCTTGGACCGCACATGCAATATTGTAGGTGTCTAAAATCGACAAGAGTTAGAGTTACTTCACCTATGGGTATTTTGTAATGGGAATTAATTACTAGGCCATTTTTTAACATTTTGGAAAATTGTACTCTCTACTTGTTAATTTAATTTCAATATTTTAGGTTCTAATTGGGCTTTGATTGAATGTTTCAAATGATATATGTCTGAATACATGTCTCACTTTTATCTAGTTGCTTTGAAGAAGTATGATTATTTATTTCCCATCCCTTTATATGCTACAATTCCTACATTTTTAATATGATTCTAACTGCAAAGTGCATACTTCTAGTAGTTATTGGGTCTAACCAAGTAATATTTTTCCTCTGAATGTTTAACTTAAGAATCAAAGCGAGAAAAATATATCTACGTTGATGGTGTAAAATCTAAATCAATATTGATGTTTGTGTGATGAAGCCTTTACTTCTAGGTTTGAATATTCTATGTTATGTAAAAAAAAAACCTCAAAATTAATGATGCTTCCCTTTTATTAATTTCACTCCTCCCACTCTCCATAAAAAGGAGAAAGTTTTGTTATCTATATTGCATCCTCATTTTGTTCTTCACTATTTTTTTTCTTCATTTTAATGGATATGAACCGATGAGTATTGTATTAATTGATGTAAAATGGAGCCAAGCTCCTTACAATGAGAATGAAAGACAACTTAGAAATTAAGAAAAACCATAGTAAATCCAGAAAAAAGAATCTGAAGCATATATTTATGGATACATGATTCCAAAAAATGGTGTCATTGTTGAGATTTCCGTTGAAGTACTTTTGTTATAATTGTAAATCAGTTTAATTCCATCAACGGTCTCAAACACGGCAAGTATACCGGCCGTTCAAGTAGTAAAAATATCGTATCCACAGGGATTAGAAGGTAACATAAGCATTTATTGACTATTCGTGACTAAAGAATGATTCCAATTTGTAGTTTGTCATGTGAATGTGAATTAAAGATCATGACTACTAGAATGAAAATTATAAAAATATTTGGTTGTGAGTGGAAAAGGTTAGAAATGATATTGTGGTATTGTGAGGTTGTGGGGTCAGATTTCACCAAACGTTAAACTAATGAATCCTTAATCTCTTGTTAAATTCATTGCTTAGTCAACCCAATAGTTTACTCAAACCTAATCCCTTAGAGTAAGAGCCTAGGTGTGGATATTGAATATCAATCCCTTGAGTATCCAATATCTACACCCGCATTACGGGCTAGGGTTTAAGACTACTAATGGGTCAAGCTCTATCCCTAGATACAATCACCACTAGGCATATGTTTCAGAACTAGTTTCAAAGGGTATTTTCCAATACCCATGGAACCTTAAATCATGCAAAGGGTGATCAATCCAAAGCAAGCATTAAGAATAGAAACAAACACAACAAAGAATAAAACAACATGTATATATATCATTAAAACCGTAAAGATTACAATAGAGTACGTTGGTTACATCTAACCCCACAAAATGGGTGAAACCACTCACAACAATGAGGGCAAATACAAAAATAGAGATGGAAGAGGAAGTGAAGAACCGAAGGAAAGATCCGCACACGGACGATCCCAAGCCCTGGGAATCCCTTCCGCAGCTCCTAAAACTCGTCCAATGTGAGAATGGGGGAGAAGTCCCCGAAAATGCCTTCAAATACGAGCTTGGGGAGACAGATTAGGGTTCATGCGCCCGGCGCATAAGTCTTCGCGCCCGGCGCATGGCCTTCCAAATGCCCTCTGTCTTCAGGACACGCCCGGAGCAATTCATATTGCGCCCGGCACAATTCATATTGCGCCCGGCGCAATAGCTTCCAGAGGTGAGATGCTCTGTTTTGCTCGCCCGGCGCGGATCACCTTGCGCCCGGCGCATAACCTCTTCTCTGCTCCTTAGCTCCTTTTAGTTTCCAATCCTATGGATCTTCAATCCTCAAGTCCCTAGCTCAATACCTGCACAAAAAATGAGGTGTATTAAGGTATTGTTAGCTAAATTTGGGTTAGTTATATCTGCACACAAAATGAACCAAAAAGAGAACAATTATATTACAATGGTTCAAAGGATGAGTGGAATTTGTTCAATAAGTCTCATCCAAAAAGAGGTAAAATTGAGACTTAACAACTCCCCCAAACTTAGAACCTTGCTTGTCCTCAAGCAAAAGGTAATTAATCTAGCAGATAACAAGCAATGCAAGTGAGTCAATTTCTACATCCTAGTTCACTTATATTTTCTTTTCTCAAGCATGAACCTCAGATGGATTTCCAGGCACAATTATTGCAATAGAACATGACAAGGGGCAAACAAAGGTTTCAAAAGAGATCAAAGAGCTGAGAAGAGTAATGACTATCTGTGTATACATCCTCACTAGGAAGGTGTTTCTCTCTATGCACACTAGTGTATCAGGATGAGTGTTTCTCTCTAGTCTACTACTCATGCCACATGATTCAACTTTGCTCTTCGTTTCCAAATGAAACCAGCGGTAAAACAAATGCAGACACTTATCACAAGGTCTTTATTAGGGAAATTCTGGGTCAAGCAGGTCAAGCAGTAGCAGTTTTATGGTTTTTCAAGGATTGAAGGTGCTATAGCTTAAGAGAGCAAATAAGATTTTACCATGATGTCCCTCTCCATACCCCATTACACATTTTTGGCACATGCCCTTTACCAGATCCAAGCCATTAGCCTTTTTGTTTTTGTTTTGTTTTTTTTTGTTTTTCTCTTCTTTTTTTTATTTTTTTATTTTTTTATTTTTTTATTATTCTGTAATGGCTGACCACATCTTTTCTTCTTCCCAAATTTCCTCATTCTTCAACTCCCCCAAACTTATTTGATGTCATCAATTTGCTCTCTTAACCAAGACAAAGGTTATGGTTAATTTTTCATGGTTTTGGGACAAGTGGAAGGTGTGGTGTTTAGGCTTAAGAAGGTATGGGTCAAGTGGAAAGTGTATATGACTTTTTGGCTTAGATGGTTAAAAAAAGATGGAAATGTGAATGCCTTGATCATATAAGTGCACAACATAAGCAAACCACCAGGGAAACTCAAGCAAAGTCTATCATGCAACCTATGTGTAGTTCACTCATAGGTATTTAGGCTCACACCTCACCCGGCTATGCATGCACAACTATCAAACTCAGCTCAGTTCTATGATCAACATTGAAACCCGTATGCAACTAGTTATGAACTAAAGATCTAATGTGACTTGAAAATGTCTAAGGTACACACACCATAAACATCAAGCAAACTATAATCCAGAATCGACCACAAGCAAAACAAGTATCAACAAGATTAAAAACCATGCTAAGGCAGACTATTCACAAAAAGAACCAACAGAGTAATCATCAAAAAGACTATATATAAAAATAGTTAAATACTGAAAATAAAAGACAGAAGAATAAATTGCAATAGACAAAGGTAAACTAAGGTAGGCTCCATCTGCTTCCATCTATGGGGTCTGGTCATCATCATCTCCAAGAGCTGCTCTCCATCATCAACTCCATCAGCATCAGCAGCTCCACTCCCCCAAACTTAGGAGCCTGGTCCCCAGGCCAACCAGTATATGCCTGAAAGTTCTGGTAACCAGAAGTGATTGCGGAGAATAATCATGAAAGAACATGGTGAGCACAAAAATTATACACATTGATGACCAAGCAAGTATAGCAAAAAATGGAGAATATCCTTAGACCAAAATTAAGCACAACATGCATGCACACGGAATTGGACGATAACAATGCAACATAAAGCACACAAACATACAACATACAACAGAACATAAAGAAACATGATTGAAAACAGATAAATATTGGGTGTCAGGGATGTGGTGCGCCGGGCTTAACACAGATGCGCCGGGCTTCATATCAGTAAAAATCAACGAGGTTTCAAAATCTGATATCGCGTCGGGCGTGGGTTAAACGCGCCCGGTGTAGTGGTTCCAGAGACCAAAAATTGAGTACTAGGCCGGGCGCAAAAGAGTCACGCCCGGCGCGTAGCCACTTAAAAGGTCAAGTTGCCCAGGTTTTCTTTAGGATCATGCCTTATTTCCACCTAGATACAGAATTCCCTCATTCCTCACATTCTAAACAAAATGTACCCTATATTTACCTACTCAAGCATGATCCTAACAAACAACACATACCACAAAACAATACATACACATAATAACATATAACACAAAACAACTATACATAACAAACATTAACACTGAAATCTACAACAGAATGAGATGACAAAAACATAAACAAAGTCAGATCTCTAGGTTGCCTCTCAGGAAGTGCTTGTTTACTGTCCCGAGCCTGACGGTGACCAACTTGAAGTGCTCTGATTCTCCTTCTCCTCCTGTTGCTCTTATTCCCCTTTGCCATGTGTTCAACCTCATGATTGCTCAACAACGGCTCAAAAGGACTGGTCAATTTGGTTCATAGTATCTTGCATACAAGAGAAAGCTGAAGACTAGAGTACACAGGTTAGTTCCAACACTTCATTTCCAGCACACAAATAAAAATAACAATAAAAACAAAAGAATAAGTCACAAATAGCTAAAAATACTAAATTGCCATTCTAATCCCCGACAACGGCGCCAAAAACTTGTTGAGATTTCCGTTGAAGTACTTTTGTTATAATTGTAAATCAGTTTAATTCCATCAACGGTCTCAAACACGGCAAGTATACCGGCCGTGCAAGTAGTAAAAATATCGTATCCACAGGGATTAGAAGGTAACATAAGCATTTATTGACTATTCGTGACTAAAGAATGATTCCAATTTGTAGTTTGTCATGTGAATGTGAATTAAAGATCATGACTACTAGAATGAAAATTATAAAAATATTTGGTTGTGAGTGGAAAAGGTTAGAAATGATATTGTGGTATTGTGAGGTTGTGGGGTCAGATTTCACCAAACGTTAAACTAATGAATCCTTAATCTCTTGTTAAATTCATTGCTTAGTCAACCCAATAGTTTACTCAAACCTAATCCCTTAGAGCAAGAGCCTAGGTGTGGATATTGAATATCAATCCCTTGAGTATCCAATATCTACACCCGCATTACGGGCTAGGGTTTAAGACTACTAATGGGTCAAGCTCTATCCCTAGATACAATCACCACTAGGCATATGTTTCAGAACTAGTTTCAAAGGGTATTTTCCAATACCCATGGAACCTTAAATCATGCAAAGGGTGATCAATCCAAAGCAAGCATTAAGAATAGAAACAAACACAACAAAGAATAAAACAACATGTATATATATCATTAAAACCGTAAAGATTACAATAGAGTACGTTGGTTACATCTAACCCCACAAAATGGGTGAAACCACTCACAACAATGAGGGCAAATACAAAAATAGAGATGGAAGAGGAAGTGAAGAACCGAAGGAAAGATCCGCACACGGACGATCCCAAGCCCTGGGAATCCCTTCCGCAGCTCCTAAAACTCGTCCAATGTGAGAATGGGGGAGAAGTCCCCGAAAATGCCTTCAAATACGAGCTTGGGGAGACAGATTAGGGTTCATGCGCCCGGCGCATAAGTCTTCGCGCCCGGCGCATGGCCTTCCAAATGCCCTCTGTCTTCAGGACACGCCCGGAGCAATTCATATTGCGCCCGGCACAATTCATATTGCGCCCGGCGCAATAGCTTCCAGAGGTGAGATGCTCTGTTTTGCTCGCCCGGCGCGGATCACCTTGCGCCCGGCGCATAACCTCTTCTCTGCTCCTTAGCTCCTTTTAGTTTCCAATCCTATGGATCTTCAATCCTCAAGTCCCTAGCTCAATACCTGCACAAAAAATGAGGTGTATTAAGGTATTGTTAGCTAAATTTGGGTTAGTTATATCTGCACACAAAATGAACCAAAAAGAGAACAATTATATTACAATGGTTCAAAGGATGAGTGGAATTTGTTCAATAAGTCTCATCCAAAAAGAGGTAAAATTGAGACTTAACAACTCCCCCAAACTTAGAACCTTGCTTGTCCTCAAGCAAAAGGTAATTAATCTAGCAGATAACAAGCAATGCAAGTGAGTCAATTTCTACATCCTAGTTCACTTATATTTTCTTTTCTCAAGCATGAACCTCAGATGGATTTCCAGGCACAATTATTGCAATAGAACATGACAAGGGGCAAACAAAGGTTTCAAAAGAGATCAAAGAGCTGAGAAGAGTAATGACTATCTGTGTATACATCCTCACTAGGAAGGTGTTTCTCTCTATGCACACTAGTGTATCAGGATGAGTGTTTCTCTCTAGTCTACTACTCATGCCACATGATTCAACTTTGCTCTTCGTTTCCAAATGAAACCAGCGGTAAAACAAATGCAGACACTTATCACAAGGTCTTTATTAGGGAAATTCTGGGTCAAGCAGGTCAAGCAGTAGCAGTTTTATGGTTTTTCAAGGATTGAAGGTGCTATAGCTTAAGAGAGCAAATAAGATTTTACCATGATGTCCCTCTCCATACCCCATTACACATTTTTGGCACATGCCCTTTACCAGATCCAAGCCATTAGCCTTTTTGTTTTTGTTTTGTTTTTTTTTGTTTTTCTCTTCTTTTTTTTATTTTTTTATTTTTTTATTTTTTTATTATTCTGTAATGGCTGACCACATCTTTTCTTCTTCCCAAATTTCCTCATTCTTCAACTCCCCCAAACTTATTTGATGTCATCAATTTGCTCTCTTAACCAAGACAAAGGTTATGGTTAATTTTTCATGGTTTTGGGACAAGTGGAAGGTGTGGTGTTTAGGCTTAAGAAGGTATGGGTCAAGTGGAAAGTGTATATGACTTTTTGGCTTAGATGGTTAAAAAAAGATGGAAATGTGAATGCCTTGATCATATAAGTGCACAACATAAGCAAACCACCAGGGAAACTCAAGCAAAGTCTATCATGCAACCTATGTGTAGTTCACTCATAGGTATTTAGGCTCACACCTCACCCGGCTATGCATGCACAACTATCAAACTCAGCTCAGTTCTATGATCAACATTGAAACCCGTATGCAACTAGTTATGAACTAAAGATCTAATGTGACTTGAAAATGTCTAAGGTACACACACCATAAACATCAAGCAAACTATAATCCAGAATCGACCACAAGCAAAACAAGTATCAACAAGATTAAAAACCATGCTAAGGCAGACTATTCACAAAAAGAACCAACAGAGTAATCATCAAAAAGACTATATATAAAAATAGTTAAATACTGAAAATAAAAGACAGAAGAATAAATTGCAATAGACAAAGGTAAACTAAGGTAGGCTCCATCTGCTTCCATCTATGGGGTCTGGTCATCATCATCTCCAAGAGCTGCTCTCCATCATCAACTCCATCAGCATCAGCAGCTCCACTCCCCCAAACTTAGGAGCCTGGTCCCCAGGCCAACCAGTATATGCCTGAAAGTTCTGGTAACCAGAAGTGATTGCGGAGAATAATCATGAAAGAACATGGTGAGCACAAAAATTATACACATTGATGACCAAGCAAGTATAGCAAAAAATGGAGAATATCCTTAGACCAAAATTAAGCACAACATGCATGCACACGGAATTGGACGATAACAATGCAACATAAAGCACACAAACATACAACATACAACAGAACATAAAGAAACATGATTGAAAATAGATAAATATTGGGTGTCAGGGATGTGGTGCGCCGGGCTTAACACAGATGCGCCGGGCTTCATATCAGTAAAAATCAACGAGGTTTCAAAATCTGATATCGCGTCGGGCGTGGGTTAAACGCGCCCGGTGTAGTGGTTCCAGAGACCAAAAATTGAGTACTAGGCCGGGCGCAAAAGAGTCACGCCCGGCGCGTAGCCACTTAAAAGGTCAAGTTGCCCAGGTTTTCTTTAGGATCATGCCTTATTTCCACCTAGATACAGAATTCCCTCATTCCTCACATTCTAAACAAAATGTACCCTATATTTACCTACTCAAGCATGATCCTAACAAACAACACATACCACAAAACAATACATACACATAATAACATATAACACAAAACAACTATACATAACAAACATTAACACTGAAATCTACAACAGAATGAGATGACAAAAACATAAACAAAGTCAGATCTCTAGGTTGCCTCTCAGGAAGTGCTTGTTTACTGTCCCGAGCCTGACGGTGACCAACTTGAAGTGCTCTGATTCTCCTTCTCCTCCTGTTGCTCTTATTCCCCTTTGCCATGTGTTCAACCTCATGATTGCTCAACAACGGCTCAAAAGGACTGGTCAATTTGGTTCATAGTATCTTGCATACAAGAGAAAGCTGAAGACTAGAGTACACAGGTTAGTTCCAACACTTCATTTCCAGCACACAAATAAAAATAACAATAAAAACAAAAGAATAAGTCACAAATAGCTAAAAATACTAAATTGCCATTCTAATCCCCGACAACGGCGCCAAAAACTTGTTGAGATTTCCGTTGAAGTACTTTTGTTATAATTGTAAATCAGTTTAATTCCATCAACGGTCTCAAACACGGCAAGTATACCGGCCGTGCAAGTAGTAAAAATATCGTATCCACAGGGATTAGAAGGTAACATAAGCATTTATTGACTATTCGTGACTAAAGAATGATTCCAATTTGTAGTTTGTCATGTGAATGTGAATTAAAGATCATGACTACTAGAATGAAAATTATAAAAATATTTGGTTGTGAGTGGAAAAGGTTAGAAATGATATTGTGGTATTGTGAGGTTGTGGGGTCAGATTTCACCAAACGTTAAACTAATGAATCCTTAATCTCTTGTTAAATTCATTGCTTAGTCAACCCAATAGTTTACTCAAACCTAATCCCTTAGAGCAAGAGCCTAGGTGTGGATATTGAATATCAATCCCTTGAGTATCCAATATCTACACCCGCATTACGGGCTAGGGTTTAAGACTACTAATGGGTCAAGCTCTATCCCTAGATACAATCACCACTAGGCATATGTTTCAGAACTAGTTTCAAAGGGTATTTTCCAATACCCATGGAACCTTAAATCATGCAAAGGGTGATCAATCCAAAGCAAGCATTAAGAATAGAAACAAACACAACAAAGAATAAAACAACATGTATATATATCATTAAAACTGTAAAGATTACAATAGAGTACGTTGGTTACATCTAACCCCACAAAATGGGTGAAACCACTCACAACAATCACTACAAGAAAAATCAGCATTATCTACGGAATTTTTCCGTAGATAATGATGAAAATCCGTAGATAACTGATAATTATCTACGGATTATCTACGGAAAAAAATCCGTAGATAATAAGGTCGTAGATAACATTATCTACGGAAATTTTTCCGTAGATAACGTTATCTACGGATTTTATCTACGGATTTAGAATTTATCTACGGATGCGTTTATCTACGGAATATATCTACGGATGCAGTTATCTACGGAAATTTCCGTAGGTAATTTATCTACGGAAATTTCCGTAGGTAATTTATCTTCGGAAATTTCCGTAGGTAATTTATCTACAGAAATTTCCGTAGGTAAATTATCTACGGAAATTCCGTAGATAACTTACCTACGGAAATTTCCGTAGGTAACTTATCTACGGAATTTTCGTAGATAACTTACCTACGGAAATTTCCGTAGATAAATTACCTACGGAAATTTCCGTAGGTAACTTATCTACGGAATTTCCGTTATTTATCTACGGAAATTTCCGTAGGTAACTAATTTCAACATTGCATGAATTATTTTGTTTACCTTTCCACACCAATCTTTATAAATAGTTTTACCTGGTCAGAAATATTAATAAAATCACTTATCAGGTTTCTTTAAATATCTTATAATCACAATATGAAATCAAACATCTTTAAAATCTAAATACTCATAGCAATTATGCATAATTAGTTTCCATGTCATAGTGTAAAATAAGACTATTTTTGCATAAAATTATACATAATAAGGATCCAGCCACCAAAAACACCATTGTTTTTGCATTGAAAAAGTTCATGGCAGACCACCAAAGAAAAGCCACAAGAAAAGGGAAGAAAAATACCTATCATGTAGCAAGTATATGTGCAGTTAACCTATAAAACAATTCTGGTCTTCCTATTTTTAATTAGGCAATTCTGGTTTCCCAATTTTGATCCAACCATCAAAATATCTAACAACTCAGATTCGCCACAGATTAAAACATAAAATAAAAAAAATAAAAAATCAACAATTTCTCTTTGATTATCAACACAACTACACAAGCACCAGCAACACAACTCGAAAACAAGATCCAATCAGAAAATAAAATGTAACAAAAAACTGCATAACAATAATAAAAAATGAAAACCAGCACCAAAATATCTAATAGCAACTCAGATTCAAAACAGTCAAACAATTCAAATCAAATAAAACAAAAAAAATAAAATCCACTTCAACAATCAACACAATTACACAAGCACCAGTGATGTTGTGTATTTTACTCGTATTTTAGCACTTTAATTCACAAGAATTCATAGCATAATCATGCATATCTTTCATGTTTTTAATAAATTTTTATATCATTTTCCTATTTTATGCTTTTCTTGGTATGTGTTGTGTTTTCTCTGAGCAGGATCAAGATTTAAGAATTAAAGAGGAAATGCTGAGCTACAGGGAAAATCACGGCCGTGATTCTAAATCACGCCTGTGATTCACCAGAGAAAATCACGGCCGTGATTCCCAATCACACCCGTGAACGCCACTGACCCTTCATAGATGTGCTCCAGAGAAGATCACGGTCGTGATTCTCAGTCACGGCCGTGATTCACTTCGCGTCCCAGCTTTTTAAGTTTTATGTTTTATTTTTATTTTATCTTTGTAATTTTTATCTTGGTAGTTTTACCTTTTTACCCTTTTTACCCTTTTATAGCTCGATATCAGTTTAAAGTTACATTTAATAGAAAAATACACATTTTGATTTATGCCACTGTACAAAAGATTGTGTTTGATACAAGAGGTACATATAACACATACATAGAGTATGTGTGCATAAACTTCTCCAATAGCGTTTTTAAGAGAAAAAAATCAAAACAAAAATCAAACACATTTCTTCAATCATTCATCACAACCAAAACAAAACATAAATTCTGCTAAATTAAGTTAAATACTCCAACTCACGGGTAAAAGCAGGAAGATCAGATCTCTTCAACACCCTCAGCCTCTTCACTGTCGACACAAACATGCTGCCAAGAAAACACATTAATATGGTAAGTGAGATTATGAACGAACAAACTTTGGATGACACATACTAGTTGCCTACAATTATGAAACAACACTAAAATTACAACTAATGTTTTAACATGTGGTAAAATTTACCCATGTTATGAGGTAAAAGTCAGCTGTACAAGTTAGAAACAAAGTTTTAACTTTAGATTCCTTCCTGTGTTACATGCTAATAGGAGTACTAAATTTCCATCTAGATCAACACCAGCCTCAATTCAATATTAAAATCAATCTCCCATGCTATCATTATTTGATTATATAAATTCCAAGTTACTATAATTTGATCATTTTATTTATTTCAGGAGTCAATTATTAAAGAACCAATTTGGTCGATCATCTATTACAGTTTATTTATAACATACAGTTTCGAAACTTATTTTATAATAACTATTAATTTTATGCACCATTTTAACTACCACCATTACAATTTTAACTACTGAAGTGATTCCAGTTTTGATTGTTATAGATGACATAAAAGAGGAATATACGAATGCCAAAATAATTGTACTGTACTATTTAGCATTATTCATAAGTTGAGGAAATATAGACTAAAAGTGAAGTGGAGTTGGATTTCTATTCACTTGTTTATCAGTAGCATTCAATATGCTTTTATATACCCACCACTCTAATTGTTTGGGTGCTAAGTTTTAAAAATCCTTTGAAATGTTTCTGACTAGTTGACTATCATTCCCAAAGTTCTCACTATAGACTACAAAGGCAATTAAATTATTACCGACATATTGTTTCCAATAACTAAATTATAAACACAAAATTAAAACAATAACACAGGAAAGCCGAATTGACTCGCTGGCATGGAAAAAAATATTGAATTGAATAAACAAGAGTATATTCCCCACTTCCTACCAATAAACCCGTATTGACTTTCTTTTCCTCTTCCTTGTTTTGATTTCCACCAGCACAGGAATCTCTTTGACCAGAATAGCAGCTAGAACAGCCAATGTGAGATAAATTCAACTCTGCATCAAGCTCCATTGTCACAAAAGAATGAAAAAATATGAAAGCTAATTATTATAAAAGATCAGTATTTTACTTTAAAAAAATTTGTTAGCTGAAAAAAGATTGACTATTAGTATAAGCTAGTGACTATTCAATTGCGGTAATCAAGATTGAGATTTAGGCTTAGTTTAGATTAGCATCTAGCTTGAGAGCCTTTTGATTGAGATAGGTATTTGATTCCTTAACTTGCAAAAAATCCCTTGTAACTTTATAGGTGTTTGTGAAAAAATTAAATGAGAAAGTTTGTGAAAAAGTCGATATTACATAAGGTAATTTTGACTTACATATGAGGATCCTTGCAGCACTTGATTTTGTCTTCGTAGTTCAAATAAGTCCTTGCAGCACTTGCTAGTAAATTCTTATGTTGTAAATATATCAAATCAGGAACCTGATAAACCTGAAACAGAGGCTATCGTCAACATTGTAAAAAAATATCACAAGCCAATGCAATTATGGTCTTGTGGTTGTTGAATTTACTTCTCCATGTATGATTAAAAGAAAATTTCTAGCCACACTCTATTTATCATCCTCTTTCTTATACTCTAATATACGATCAATGAGAGTTGAATGTTTCCAATCATGCGTTATTGGGTCACTATTAGATCATGCATAAAATGAGACTCACAAAATTTATAATTTTTAATCTATTTCAACTAATAATAAGAAAAATATTAAGAAGAAATCGTTAGAAGGTGTCTTTTATTAGCATTCCTGGCGATTATATTTAGTAATAGAACAATCATATTTTCTAAAAAAAATCAATTTTTCATGTGTTTACTCAAACACATATAAATCCATTCACTCAAACCCATTCTTTAACCAAAGTCAACTTTGCAAAATCAGGCTCATATAGAATAAAGTTTGCAAACCCAAATCCAAGCACAAACTACGTTATTTAAAAATCAATTTATTTGGATAATACAACAATCACATTGTTAGACATTTTGAATCACTACAAATAGAATATAAAATAAATAAATTAGATGCTTTAAACGACATACTGGACACAGAATGAAGCATCGCAAAAACAAAACAGAGGGCTATATCAACTTTGCAAAATCAGGCTCATACAGAATGATGAAACAGAGGAAACAGAGGAAACCCTAAAATGAAACAAATACCTTCACAAGGGAGTCGCACAATAGGACGACTGCGTTTCCGAAAACCTCCTCCGGGAGTTCCTCCACACCCTAAAACATTAGCACCCACGCATTTGTACAAGATGAGAGAGGCAAAAACAACCAAAACACAAAATGAAGATACGCACCTAAAATGACTTCCCTGTGTTGCCCTTCGTCGAATACGACTTCAATGTTTCCTTCGAGGGTTGTTGAAGATAAACAAGCGTTTTAGGTTTCACTGAGTTGAGAGGGTTTGGGTCTTACGGTGTGCGAGAGAGAGCGTTCTAGAGTGAGCAAGAGGTAGGGTTCGAGAGTGCATTTGAGAGTGTTTCAGAGGGTCAGCAACTATACTCATTTTAATTTTATAATTTTTATTTTAAAAAGTATTAATTAAGTTTTTATTTATTCAAATTTATTGAATTTGATTTATTTTAAAATTAAATTTACTCTTATTTTTTAAAAATAATTGAAGTTAAAAGGAAAGAAATTTGATTAAATTAATATATTTTAAAAAATTAAAGACTCAATTGAGTATTTTCAAAATAAATTTAATATTTAAATAAGAAAATTAATTATTGAATCTTTTAAAAATAAGAGAACCAAATTTAACTTAAAAAATATTAAATAAATTATATAAATTATTATATAATATAAGAAATATTTATAATTAATATAAATAGAAATATAAATTATTAATTGTTATATTAGTTTTTATTTGTTAAAAAAATTCAATCTTTAATTTGTTTCTTACGTTTAATAACATTATTTTTATTTTAGAAGGTATCAATTAAGTTTTATTTATTAAAATATGTTAAATAAGTTATTTTTTAATTAAGTAAACATTGATTAAATTAATCTTATTTTTAAAAATTAAAGATTCAATTCAACTTTCTCAAAAATATATAGTAATATAACATTATAAGATCTTATCATATAAAAACTTATTATATAAGATCTTAAACAAGTATTATTTCTTAAAACATATCATTATTCATTGATCTTATTACATAAAAAATTATTATATAATATCTTAAATAAGTTATTTCTTTAAATATATCCTTATCTATCGGATGTTTAATAGTAATATAATTTGTTCAAATCTTTATTAATATGATTCGCTGAATATCTAATTAAAACTTACTTCGTATAAAATCCAAATTAAAGAAAAAGGTAACAAACACATGTACCATGACAACTAATAAACTAAAAAACCATAAACAGAAAATGAAACACAAAAGGAAAGCAAATTATATATATATATATATATATATATATATATATATATATATATTAAAGAAGATGGATCTTTTTACTCTAAGAGTTACATAGACTTACTCCGTTCAATAACTCATTTTCTCTATGAAATTTCAATTATCTAACCGTTCAATTTAAAGTTCTTAATGCATAGATCAAATATGTAAATTGTTAGAAAATTTAAAAATCATTTGATACTTCGTTTCATTAATTTTAATCAATGTATAAAATGATTCTATGATTATCCGTCAATTTGAATTAATGAAATGAAGTATCAAATGATTTTTAAATTTTTTACAAATTTGTAAATTTGATCTATGCATTAAAATTTTTAAATTGAACAGTTTGATCGTTAATAATAATTAAAAATTATTTATTTATTTAGGTTATCACATACCATTATACATTTCATGTCTTTAAATCTTTTAATAAAAAGTTAAATTAATAACTAAAAATTATTTATTTATTTCTTAAGAATTGAAGGTATATAATTATCCATTATTTTGGAGACAAAAATTAGTTACAAGATGACGTATATATATTTCCCTTTATCTATTACTATATACATATAATCAAATAACTATATGTTTAACTATTTTTCTTCCATTCATTTTCTCAGTCTCTCTGTCTCTGTCTCTCTATATATATATATAGACAAACAGGTTATACTAACAGTAATACCGGGTGTAACTTTTATTAAGTATTACACACCACTCGATAATTAATTATTATATTATGAATAATAATAATATATATATTTAATTAATCTTTAAAAATAATTGAAGTTAAAAGAAAAAGAAATTTGATTAAATTAATATATTTTAAAAAATTAAAGACTCAATTGAGTATTTTCAAAATAAATTTAATATTTAAATAAGAAAATTAATTATTGAATCTTTTAAAAATAAGATAATCAAATTTAACTTAAAAAATATTAAATAAATTATATGAATTATTATATAATATAAGAAATATTTATAATTAATATAAATAGAAATATAAATTATTAATTGTTATATTAATTTTTATTTGTTAAAAAAATTTAATCTTTAATTTGTTTCTTACGTTTAATAAAGTAAAACTGAATTCATCTTTTCTTTATGTTTTCCATTAAATATGGTACACAAAAGTTAAAGCTATTCATTATTCTAAATTATATTTTAATTAAAAATAATTTTTTAGTAAATAAAAAGTATTATAATAAATAATTAAACTAAAAAAAATAAATTTTATAATAATTAATTTTTTTAATGATGTTAAATTAAATATTTTAATTATTTTATAAAAAAAATGTTTTACATTTTCCGTAGATACGTTATCTACGGAAATTTCCGTAGATAACTTATCTACGGATATTTCCGTAGATAACTGGAAATTATCTACGAAAAAAATTCCGTAGATAATATTCCGTAGAAAATTAAATATTATCTACGGAAAATATTCCGTAGATAATTAAATTTTATCTACGGAAAAATTTCCGTAGATAATATTCCGTAGATAATATCAATTTTTCTTGTAGTGAATGAGGGCAAATACAAAAATAGAGATGGAAGAGGAAGTGAAGAACCGAAGGAAAGATCCGCACACGGACGATCCCAAGCCCTGGGAATCCCTTCCGCAGCTCCTAAAACTCGTCCAATGTGAGAATGGGGGAGAAGTCCCCGAAAATGCCTTCAAATACGAGCTTGGGGAGACAGATTAGGGTTCATGCGCCCGACGCATAAGTCTTCGCGCCCAGCGCATGGCCTTCCAAATGCCCTCTGTCTTCAGGACACGCCCGGCGCAATTCATATTGCGCCCGGCACAATAGCTTCCAGAGGTGAGATGCTCTGTTTTGCTCGCCCGGCGCGGATCACCTTGCGCCCGGCGCATAACCTCTTCTCTGCTCCTTAGCTCCTTTTAGTTTCCAATCCTATGGATCTTCAATCCTCAAGTCCCTAGCTCAATACCTGCACAAAAAATGAGGTGTATTAAGGTATTGTTAGCTAAATTTGGGTTAGTTATATCTGCACACAAAATGAACCAAAAAGAGAACAATTATATTGCAATGGTTCAAAGGATGAGTGGAATTTGTTCAATAAGTCTCATCCAAAAAGAGGTAAAATTGAGACTTAACAGTCATCATCTTACATTCATGAGTATGTAGAAAGTTCATAGTTTCCTTATATATTATATTTGCTTTGTCACTAGGTATCAAGGAAGGTCTTGGTTGGATTGTCAAGGAGGGTTCCTCTAATCTAAAAAACTTGTTGCACTATAAATATTAATTTATTATTGGAAAAATCTAACTTGAGGACTAAATGTAGATCTCATTTTAACCAAACCAATATAAACTTATTATGCATTCTCTTCTAATTGTAGTTCTTGCAATTGTTTAAGCTTTTTTTTTTTTTAATTTAATTTAAATAACTTATTACCAACAAATATATTTGTAAAAAATTTAGCATGATAATGGATTATCCTTTTATTTTCGATAGATATATGACTATTATTTCTAATAGAAAGTTCATCAATAATTTTTTATAAAAAGATTTGTTGATAATTACTAATAGATATTTCTTTCGAAAACATTTGTTGAAAATTTATGACAAATTAAAATATTACTAATAAAATATTTTTTCCAACAACCATATTTCTAAACAAGTTATTGTCTATCAAAAATTCTATTTTTAACCAATTGTAACCGTCGTTTAACGTTTTATTTTGGTAGTGTGATCCTAATTCTGATAATTTTATCCAAATTAATAAAAAACTCTCACTCCATCTCCTATTCAAAATTATATTCTTACGATAAAAAAGTATTTAAAGAGTGCGAAAATGATTTTAATCTCAGTTCACTCTCTCTTGAATCTATTTAAATTTATCCATATGTAACATTGGATTTGATATTTGAACCACAAAATATTTTGAATTTTATGATAATTACCGATATTTGAATTTATTATTCAATTACGTAGTTTCATAAATAATTGAAGACTGTGAGTGTGATTGTTAGATAATGAAACATATGTTGACTAATGTATTCACAAATATAACTGATTTATGAGATAATGAAGTAATGTATATAATTTTGATAACAACATAAATTTTAATTTTTATAAATTATGATCTATTATTATTAGAGTTAATCACTTATACACTGTTAATGTAAAAGTTTTTTTATACTAGCAATTAATTACATCTTTTAATTGTGTCATGTCACTGTAAATACATTTATTTTTAACTGAGACATGGCACAATTAAAAGATATAATTGGTTACTAATATAAAAAGACTTTACATTAACAATGTATAAATGATTAACTCTTATTATTATTTTTCTATTTCTTTCGTGCCTACTCTTTGTTTTAGTTGGTTTAAAGAAGAATGAATTGGAAAAGAGAAAGAAAATGAAAATAAATTTCTTTGATAGTTTGGGATGGGAGGGGGAAAGAGTAACTTTGTGTGTCCCACCAGAATTTGTTTGCTCTCATTTTTTTAGTCATGAAATGCAACGGATGTCAGTTAAATTATTGCAAACTATGAACGCAGTGCAATATTATTTTTAAAGTATCTATACATGTTTCCCTGTAGGAAAAAAAAGAAGTTTCTATTCATGTTTTTAAGGTTTTATTTTATTAAATACATTTCTTTGACATAAATAGGTTGTGATAATTGTACAGGATTTTAAGTTTGTTGAGATGTTGTTATTATAATTTTGATAGATAAAAAATATATTAATTTTATGATGAAAAATAACATGGTAAGCATTTTTTTTTATATCTTTTTTCTTCTTAATTTCTTAGAAAATTAAAAATAAATATTTTTTATAAATAAATTTTAAGATGATAAATAGTTTATATTAATAAAGCAATAAAATATTTTTTAATTAGTGTGAAAGTATTTTTAGTATAACCTTGTTTATTTTTTTTGAATTTTTTTTTTACTCTTTTCTACTCATCCAAATAAACAATAAGTTCTTCACTTTTTTCCTTCTTATTTCTATCCATCCAAAAGAACATACAATATCCAACCAGGGATTTTGATCATCCATTTTCTAATTTTACATATTTAGTTCACAATTTTATAAAATAACTAAATTTAGTCACATCACTAAATATTTATTTGGTAATCATTAAATTTAATGTAATGTTGATCATTCATATTATTCGTTTTCCATCAAGTAGAAGATCACATGATAGATAATATTAAAAAAATTTAAATTAAATTAAAATTTTAGTTTTCATTTTTATCTTGTAAAAATAATAATAAAAAAGAATAAAATAAGAGTAAAAAAAATTAAAAGTAGAATTTAAATTAAATATTAATAAATACCAATCATCATGTCATTTATTTAATCCCATATCATGATCATTAACATTACAAATTTAACATTTAATAACAGAACCAAAATTTTAAATTTTACAAAACTTAAATATTATAAGAAGAAGAAAAAAACAATTAAGCATATATACATCTTTTATTTGTATTATTCCGATTGCATTCGAAAGTATGCATTATTAGAGAGATGATGTATGAAATTTGATAGGACAAGGAGAGAGATGGAAGAAATGTTTGAAATGCGATATAATCAAAATACATAATGATTAAATTTGCACGTAATGTTGGTGTAATGTGTGGGTCTCTTAGGAACAACCAAGCATCAAGCATGGCTACACTATAAGACCAACTTCACTTCTCACATATTGTCACAATATTTCATACTCAATTACTCATCCAATACAATCCTTCTCCTCTCTACCTATTAATTTCACTTCCACTCACGCATTCCTCGCCCAAACATTCAAATTGTAAATCCCCTTTCATTTTTTCTCAACTATGGCTACTACCATAACAGAGGAAGACTTCTCCTCATCACGTGCCTCCCACGTGCTTGATTCCACCTCGGATGAGGAGGAGGAGGAGGAGGATGGAGAGGAAGAGGAGGAGAACGAGAACGGCTCCGGCGGCGGGGGGTGGTTGATGGGGGCGGCGTGCGGTGGCGGAGGAGGGGGGCGGAGGAGGGAGGGAGGGTTGCTGGGGAGGGTGGTGGACCCTCGGTCGAAGTGGGTCCAGGAATGGAACAGGGTGTTCCTGCTAGTGTGCGCCGCGGGGCTGTTCGTGGACCCTCTGTTCTTCTACGCGCTCTCCGTTAGCGACTCCTGCATGTGCCTCTTCGTCGACGGCTGGCTCGCCGTTACCGTCACGGCGCTCAGGTGCATGACGGACGCGCTGCACCTCTGGAATATGCTCCTCCGAATCAAGATGGCCAAGCGCACCTTCGGCCTCGGCGCCGCCGGTGCCTCCTCCGCCGGCCTCCGAGACACCAGGCCGCGCTCCGTCGCGCTTGGCTATCTTAAGTCGCGGACCGGATTCTTCTTTGACTTGTTCGTTATTCTCCCTCTTCCACAGGTAATAATTTATTATTATTATTATTATTATTATTAATGTTTTCTTATCATAATTATAATTGAAGTTTTAGTTTAATAATATATATTTATATTTAATGTGAATTTCATTATTGGGATAAAATATTAATTTTAATTATGACCAAATTTTAGTCTTATTGATTTTAGAGAAATTAATTTTGCATAAGAATATTAATTCTATGGGGTGTTAATTAAACACCGAGAAATACGTACAAGAAAAGGAAGTTGGTACCATTAATGTTAAAGTGATGCGATGATTGAAAGAAATTTAGAACGAGGGAGATGTATGTTTGAGTGGTGAAGAAATTATTTTTTTTTTGGATAATAAAATTGTAGAAAAAATTGAGAATCATAAATAGGACAGGAAAATAAAAGAGAATAATGATGTTATTAGAAAAATAAGTACGTGTTTCTTTTGTTTTAAATTATACGATTGTTACATTATTTTCAATCTATTATCAAGAATTACTATAGGAAATAGATGGATTTTTTTTTTTTTTTTTTACGTTTCTTGTAAAATTATTTGAAAATATATACAAATTAAAAATAATGGGACGTTCTTGTAATTAAAAGTAAAAAAAATGAAAATACAAATATTAATATACAAATTTTTTTGCATTATCAACTTTATGAGTTTTACGACATTTAATATAAAAGTGAACAATTTTGCAGTATATAAACGTGTATTGAGTAAAAAGATATGTGTATAATTAAATGACTTTAAGTTTTTTTTATTAATTAAAATTTGGAATTGAATTTAGTTTTTTTTTTTTTTTATAACAAACTTAGAGTTGTGTCTTACTTTAATCTAATTTTTTATTTATCAAAAATGAAAATGAATATATAAGTCTATGTATTATTTATTTCAAAATGGATGATAAAATTTGATTTGTGGAAATAAATAAAAAATTTAACAAGAATATATTTTGTATATATACAACACGTCTTTTAATTAATGCTATTATTATCAATTTTGATTGCATTATAAAAATTTTCGTTGCACTTTTTTACTCGTAGATAGAAGAGGTAAAGGAATTTGAATACTTTCTGCCATATTATGTTAAAGGGACAAAAACATAAGTTTTATAAAATAAAATCTATCATGATTAATATGAATTATAATTAATGGAAAATTTGATTATTTGTGTGTGTGACTCTCTCTTATCTTTAACATGGAAAGATATTTTCTTTCTTTCTCCAAAGATGTAGACCGAAGTGTAAAAGGATTAGGATCATCAACAGTTGAAAAAGAAACTATATCTCATGCATTTAATTTCACCATACAAATTTTTTAATTAATTTTTTTATAAGTTAAAGTATATATGAATAGTTGAGATCGATGCGGTTCAACTTGAACCGTAGAAGATCCTGATCCGGTGTAAGGTGAAGTAGATGTTAAAAGATCGTAATTGATTATGTCATCTCATTAATTATGAGTTTTGTCATGTTATGAGTGGTATTTTGGCGAAAAGCGTTTTTGTTTTTTCATAAAAAAAAATTGATTTGAGGAGAGAAAGTTCGTTGTTTGTTATTAATATATTAGTGGGTATTGAAGGAAGAGACGACAGGTGTATGCGACAATGTGACTATAATTTTGCATGGAAACTTTGGTAATAAAACAACAATATTTTGCATGTGATGTTTCTCGTTTGCGTCTATTAGACTTTTTCTGATGATTTGGCATTTATATGCATATGGTGAAGATGGTTTGAGGTGTTTTTTACGCAATTATTTTCATAAGCTGAAATAAACTGCATGTAAGTCCTTTTTAGAGGTAATTAATTAAATTCAATATGCATCTTATAAGGATCGAAAATATTACAGTTTCAAATAAAGACTAACCGAGAGTACTTCCAAAATATTACTATCCTTCAGAGATCTTGAACTGCACTCTTCCACCTCTTAATCCCTTTCCTGATAAATATGTATATATCTGATTTTTTAACTTTTCCCTCATTTTTTTTAAAACATATATTTTGTTACATAATCATTCATTTATATATGCTTATTTTTACTTTGGAAAGTTGAGGAGTCCTTATCATGATTTCCATGACTCACAAACTTTGAATTATATGAGTCTGTTTAGATGAAATTAGAAGTCTTTTGAGAATGTGTTTATAAAAAATAAAGAGTATTTTCTGAAAAACGTTTTTAAACTTATATTTAAATAGTATGATATTGATAGCATCCTAACTAAACATAAAAATAAAATACAATAGCCTTGATACCTACCTAGCTAACAAGGAACACTACATGAGCCTAAGTCACGTGTTCCTGAAGAAGCTACCCCAGAAAAAAAAGTCGATGTTTTTATTTTTGTGTCAAACTTTTGAATTGTGAATGTGTTTTCATTTTCCATTTTAGTTGTTTGCACTGTAGCAAAGGAAAATTTGAAGAGAGGATTTTGTCATTATTATTAGAAGCTAACACACGGCACTTATATGATATGTTCTGATCTGCATAACATGCGTTGCTTGTTGTTTGAAATTACATTGAAAAAGAAAACAAGGAACAGCAAAACATGTTGCAGTCTGTTACATCAAACCATGATGGGAGCCACAGTTTTAGATGCAGCCAATTTGATTCTTGTCTGATCAGAATTTCATATGGCATGTATATGCATAGCGTGGTCCCCTAAAAATCTGTACAAGATTGCATGTTTTGTTCGGAGCAATTCATTGGTGGTCATAAGTATTGCAACTCTGATAACATGGTACATATATATGTCATTTGGCTTTTGTTCATTATTCAATGTTTGATCTTAATTTTTTTAAGAACTTACCTATACATGAGGAGAAAAAAGGAGGAGGGCCAGGGAAAAGTATTGCTAAACATAAAAATAATTAAAATATATATATATATATATATCTATGGACTATGGCATTAAATGAGAAACAACCAAAAAAGAATTGAAATGATTCAAGTAGTGATAGACTCGATCGAAACCTTTAAAACGGTGGTTAGAAAATTGAGGACTGTACTGCTCGAGGCGTCACACCATCGACCCAATGGTTGATCGGCAATTATTCAATTTGGAGAATATTCTTTAGTTTGAGGGATTGTGTACCATTCAAGTTGTCATGACCATAATATTTTGTTTTAAAAGGAAATGATCGATGTATTATCATTAAATTTATATATTATTTATGGATATATAAAACCTAGCTTAATTTGGATTTGATTATATTGAATGAGGAATTTAAAAATTTATATGGTTTTCAGATTGTGCTTTGGGTGGCAATCCCCTCCTTGTTGGAGAAAGGTTCAGTTATGTTGGTGATGACAGTGTTCTTAATTATATTTCTCTTCCAATACCTTCCCAAAATTTTTCATTCTGTGTGCCATCTTCGACGGACGCAAAACCTCTCTGGCTACATTTTTGGAACAGTATGGTGGGGAATCGCCCTTAACATGATCGCATATTTTGTTGCTTCCCATGTAAGTGATCACACCTTGCTTTTCACTCTTAGTTTTTAATTGACTTCATGCATTTTGAACTTGCCTTCTAAAATCAACATGATCAACATATAATCTTCTTCCCTTACACTTTTTAATATCATTAAACTGTCCAAAATTTTGGATTAATATCAATAAAGCTATGATTATGGAGAAAAAAGAAGAATAAAGGGATAATTGAATCAAAAGGAGGTTTATTGATGTAAAAAAGAAGATAGTATATAACTAATGGTCAAATATAATATATAATTTAATACTGTTGGATTATGTTTTCCTTTGATAAAGGGAAACCATAGCTAAAAAACTTATCTACAAAGTGCACGTGAACGTTCACATGTAATGGGCTGACATATAATAGAATGTACGTTAAAGGCTACAATGATATCAATAAAAGTTGAGTATGGTGGAAAGAGTAGACTAGTCTTTATTGGTAAAATTATGACGGATTAATATTTGAATCTTCTTTAATTAGGAGAGTGTTACTCACATTTAACCATGTCTAGAACAAGAATAAGTGCAAAACATGATGAGAAACCAGATAGAGGGTTACAATAATTCTTAATTAGTTGCTTTGCAAAAGGTGGCTGTTAAAAAAGTTCCATAACAATAGGATCCACAAGATTTACGAATAAGACACAAATCAAAATATACTAAAAAATCATAGTAGGTCGATCGTGTTCCACGCGGTAGTGGAAAGTACCTAGGTTTTTCTCCTTTTTGATTTCCTAATCATGAGACTAATACTTTTGACTTTTGATCCACGTATATGTTAAAATATTGTCACAAAGCTAATCTCACTTTTTGTTTTAAGCGAACTTTTAAGAAAGGAATTATTTTAATCACTTAATATTAAAGTTAATTTGTCTGATATGAGTTACACATTAATTTTAATTTTCAAGAGACCAAAGATGACAAAAAGAATAATGAGGGTAAAGCTTATCTAATTAAGTCACAAGAGAGTCGTTTTGACGTAGAAAAAAACCAAAAAAGTGGTATGAGACAAAGAAGTACATATCGTAATGCTTGTGGTGTTGGAGAAATTTACAGTCTTGTTTTATTCTCATGTCTTATTTCGTGGCCATGAAATGAGTAGTGAAACAAACCATATTTAACTATATACGTGTTTAAAATGTCACCACGAAGACAATCTTACTTTTTTCGTTTCAAGAAAAGTATCAAAAGTAATTCTCTAGTGACGTTTAACAATTACAACTTAATTATAACAAAGCAAACAAGATAAATTTTTACAAGTCTTTCTAAACACTACTAGAAAAATGAAAAAAAAAAATAGTAACAACATAATTTATTTGTATTTTAAAAAATCTGTCTCATCCTCCTTTCAAAACAAAATATCTGTCTCTAAAATTTGGTGATCTCAAAATTATCCAAAAAAAAAAAATCGTCGCTAAATTTGATTACTAATTCACTGATTTTTAATAGTGATATTCTAAATTTAAAATCAAGTATCTATATTTACAATTGTACGTGTTTCTTAAATGATGACTTGCTAGAAAGTTTGTTTGTTTGTTTGTTTTTTTTAATTATAATCAAATGAATTCTAATACCCCATTCATGAACACTCAGATTTCAACAAATTAACAACTTGTTTATTTAGTTTAAGCTTATGTTTCATATTTGGGAATTGAAAACGCAATCTAACAATTTTTTTTTTCTTTCAAACAATTGACAAAAAAATATCATTTATTAATTTAAATATAAACTGAAACAAACAAGTACTAATAAGTCATTTAATTTAAAGGTTTTGGAAATGAAATGAGGCCTTGGATTTGGGTTCACTAGGGCAATACTAAATAAGTTGGTATTATTTTATAGTTCAAAACCATATTGTTGTCGATCATTAAGGATCTGTTTACTTGTATTTTTATTTTATAATTATAAAATCATTACCTTATTTTTATTTGTTTCTTACTTTCAAATATTTGTATATAAAACCATGATTTTTTTTTTGTTTTTCTGTTTCATTTACACATATTTTAAAATAGAAAATAAATTGAAAACAAAGTGATAATTTTGTAATTGAAAGTATAAATAGAAAATGAAAACACAAATAAATGAACTCTAAACTATCGAGTACACAGATCAACAACCGACAAGAAACTATTTTAGCTTAATTAATTATCTCAAAATTAATTAGAAGTGTAATTATATTAAATATTTATGGACTCGAATAAGATTATTTCCGATAAATGATATGGTTAAATGTTAATCTATAAACTTTAACATAGCTGTAATTTTACTTTGAGAAACAAAATATAAACATTATCTCATATTCTCTTCCATCTTGTTTTCATATCTATTTTCTTTATATTTCTCTTTTCTACCTATCCCAGTCCACCCAGTTTTGGAGTGAATGTTAACATGGGTGCAATTAGTGAGGGAAAAGTGTTGTTTAATCATGCACAAATGTACAGGCAGCAGGTGCATGTTGGTACTTGCTGGGGATCCAAAGGGCAGGGCAGTGTCTGAAAGAAGAGTGTGGGAAAACAAGTGGTTGTGGCATGAAGATTCTGTCTTGTCAAACACCTATATACTATGGAAGCAATAGTTTGTTAGTTAGGGATAAAGCAAGATTGGCTTGGGCAGAGAACAGGAACGTGAGGCTCACGTGCTTAAATGGTCCTGACAACTACAACTATGGAGCTTATAAATGGACGGTTCAGCTTGTCACTAATGATAATCGATTGGAGAAGATACTTTTCCCTATCTTCTGGGGCCTAATGACTCTTAGGTAAACTCATTTTCTCTTCCCTTTATTTAAACTTTTCTATTCTTTTCATGGTTTTATTTGTCGGGTTTATACCACCATTTTGTGGGTCATTTCTTTGCATAGTGATGATCACACTTCATATTTCCATAGGCTTGACGGCAAAATTATGTAATGTACTTTGGATCTAGTCCACTGATTAAAAGTAATATGTATCCCTGTATAAGATTAATACTTAAGTCTTTGATGGACATATTTAGCTAAATTTTTGTCGTAACTATTAATTTAAAGACATATGATCTGTATAAGCATAGAGTATGCTAATAATAATAACGGACTCTCAACTAAATTAAATGTGAAATTTTCATATGTAATACAATCTAATCTAATTAGTATTTGCATGAGATTGTGTTTTTTTCCCTAATTTAAACTTATACACTTAAAAAAAATATTCTTAAAAGCATGATTATAACAGACATCAAACTTAAAAAACTGACTTATAGATTTTTCTACACTAATATATTATATTTTTGATGTAGGATTTTTAATACTTTATGGATATTTTTTTTATTTCTTTAAATTGTTCTATAAGTTTCTTGTATCTTATACGTGTGTAACTAATATATCCCTTTCGTCTTTTGAAATGTTTTCTCTCTCTTTGAGAGATATGTTGTCTTTAAACATATTTATGCTATGATCAACAAATTAATGTGAAAAAGAGGGAGCAAGAAAGAAAGAAACGACATACGGAAGGATGTACGTAGCAAATTAATTACTAGTATCCAATCATTCAATTCCTGGACAAAAATAACATGCAAGCTAGGCATGTTGTGCATGTACATATGATGCATTTCGACAGCATGAATATTTTACCTAACATTAACAACTATTATTTCCACTTTGATGTTTATCCTTTGCTTCATTCCTACTCTAAAACTATCTGTTTCTGATGTGATAAGCACTTTCGGGAACCTAGAGAGTACAACTGAATGGCTAGAAGTAGTTTTCAACATCATTGTGCTGACCAGTGGCCTTCTTCTCGTCACTATGTTGATTGGAAACATCAAGGTAATTAAACACAACTAGACACGTCAAATAATATGAAACACCTTTGAGTTCGGTGGTTATAAGGTCTATTATGTAACATAAAAGTCGACCTATATTTACTAAAATAATATTTAATCAACATATATGACTCTCATAAAATTCTTTTTGAATTTGCATGGATCTAAATAGACTTAAAATATATATTTGTTAAGAAATTGTTTTCACATTTTGGGGGTAGGTATTTTTGCATGCAACGACCTCAAAGAAGCAAGCAATGCAATTGAAGATGAGGAACATTGAATGGTGGATGAGGAAACGGCGTTTGCCGCAAGGGTTTCGGCAGCGAGTGCGTAACTATGAGAGGCAGCGTTGGGCTGCAATGCGTGGAGTTGATGAATGCGAGATGACCAGAAATCTCCCTGAAGGATTGAGAAGAGACATTAAGTACCATCTTTGTTTAGACTTGGTGAGACAGGTAAGAAATTTGCTTCAGAATTATTGAGAAAAATCACATGGATTACTATATAATATGATTAATGTCGACCAAATTTATTCAATCGGACCAAACCAAATGACCTCATATTTAGTTTAACTTTAAAAATAAATAATAACTTTTTGTTTAATTTTTAGAAAACCATTTTTATTATTTTTTTTTTAAACGAGTAATGCCCTCATATTTTGTTCAGGTGCCACTATTCCAACACATGGATGAACTGGTTCTAGAGAACATATGTGATCGTGTGAAGTCTCTGATATTCACAAAGGGAGAAACGGTACATACTTCTAACAATTTTCTATATATAGTAACATCACATTTTGCACAAAGCATTGAAATCACCTTTATTAAACATAAGACAATGATTACAAACATGATTTACGTAGATAGCAAGAGAAGGAGACCCAGTTCAGAGAATGCTGTTTGTAGTAAGGGGTCACCTTCAAAGCAGTCAAGTCCTAAGGGACGGTGTGAAGAGTTGCTGCATGTTAGGTCCAGGAAACTTCAGTGGGGACGAACTCCTCTCATGGTGTCTAAGAAGACCATTCATAGAGCGTCTTCCACCGTCTTCATCCACACTCATCACGTTGGAAACCACAGAGGCATTTGGCCTTGAAGCCGAGGACGTGAAATATGTGACACAACATTTCAGGTACACGTTCGTGAAGGAAAAGGTCAAGAGAAGTGCAAGGTATTGAAAGTGTTATTGAGTTTTGTTTGCTGAGATATATTTTTATTTTGGTTTGATATTTGAGGATCTACTTAGCCCTCTAAGTATTAGGAGACTCATTGACTTAATAATTCATATTTTATATTAAATTTTAACGATCTAATTTTTAAATTAAAAATTTTTAATATATAGATTAAGTTTATAATTTTTAAAAAAAATTATAAAACATATGATTCTTTCTTGTACAATTCATATTAACGTATAATATTTTGATGATTATCCGTTAATTTGAATTAATAAAATAAATTTTTAAAAAGTTTTTAAATATTTTAAAAATTTATAAATTTAATCTATATATTAAAAAAATTTAATTTAACATATATAATGCTTATTACTAAAAATTATTTTTACCTATACTATATATACAGTACATGCATGTTGGTACATTTTTAAAAAGTGTAGATATAATTTATAGTGATGACACACAATATATGTTATTAAATTTTATTTAAAATCAACACTAAAATTATGTATAAATATGTATTAAATAGATTTATAAGTACATATGTTTCATTTATAGTGACACTTTTTGTATGTCACTATATATAATATTTCTTGTAGTGAAATTTGATATAAAATATAAGTTATAATATAATAAATATACAATTACTTACTCTTGCAATAAGTAGATCCTCATCTTATTATTAGTATATTTGTACACGTCTTCACATTAGTATCATATTATTCAGTTTAAACTTAAACTCTTGTAATTTTGTTTTTGATCATAATCTAAACAATCTCAAATTAATAAAGTATATAAGTGTGTGTATATATATTGAGGAGGGATCTGTTTCCTTTAGGAGTAAGTCTACCTAGACTCACTCCGTTCAATAATTCATCCTCTATTTCAAATTTTAACGATTCAACCATTGAATTTAATTAAATTTCTTAATGAATAGATCAAATTTGTAAAATTTTAAAAAATTTGAAAATCATTTGATACTTCATTTTATTAGTTCAAATTGACAGATAATATGTTTTTATAATTATCCGTCAATTTGAATTAATAAAATGAAATAACAAATAATCTTCAAAATTTAAAAAAAAAAATTGCATATTTAATCTGTATATAAAAAACATTAAATTCAATAATTGGATCGTTGAAATTTATTATAGAAGATGAGTTATTAAATGAAATAAGTTTAGATAAACTTACTCTTAGAGTAAATGGATTTTTTCTTATATATTTGTTAAACTTTTATTTATCTTTTTATTCTAAGGATGTGACTAATTTTATCCCAATAGGTATTATTCTCCGGGGTGGAGAACTTGGGCTGCTGTGGCCATTCAATTGGCATGGAGGAGGTACAAGCACAGGTTGACTTTGACTTCCTTGTCCTTCATAAGGCCTAGGAGGCCCTTGTCGCGGTCCTCTTCCTTGGGAGAGGATAGGTTAAGACTCTACACAGCGTTGTTGACCTCACCAAAGCCTAATCAAGATGATTTTGACTTTTGAGAAGATCGGGTGGGCGTGGGCTTTTATTGTTTGATTGATCTTAATGGTAGAAAATTAAAGAAATATTTGTGCATGTTTTATGATTTTGTTCATTATTATTTGGATAAGTAGTAAGATTATAAAATTGATTGTGCAGAAATTTAATTAATTGCGTTTAGAGTACTTAAAAATAAACCAGTTGTACATAATTTGCATATCAATCCCTTGAACACATATTTTTAGAGTATTCTCATTTGATCTCACGAAACCACGCGTACAACTGTATATGTTTGGAACATGAAATTCCTCTCGATCACTAGCCAACTATTTTACAAAGCAACAAATTATCCATTAAAAAGTGCTAAAGTCAAGTGGAAATATTTATCATTCTTAATTTAAATAAATGGATCACATTATCATAAAGGATATTAAACCTTTTTTTTTCTTTCTATGAACATAATTTATACCATGTTATAAAATTAATAATTAAAGGTTGATATACATTTATGAAATATAATTTCTGTTGATCAAACATATATTAAGCTCATTTAAATATGTTACCAAAAATATATTGTACCTATAATAATATACTTCTCTTTATTCCTTGTTATGTTTTTACTTCTCTTCACTTTTTGAGCCGATTGCTTATCCATGTCAAGGGAGATGCACCTATAAAAGGCAGTTTGAGGCTAAGTTACTTACTTAGTGTAACAAATATGAATCATGAATAATAACTTTATCTCGAGATACAAACTATTTATACATATCATAATGAACCCAACTCTCAATGGACCATAAGTCAGGGATACCAATTAGGTAATAATTCGATAGTTAATTTCGTACCAATGATTAAGCCTTAATCACATTAGTTATCATACTGTAGGGGTTTTACATGTCATTCGATCTTTGTGGCTTCCAAAAGGGTTGATTCATCTCCAATCCTTTTGATTGCCGAAAGTCTCAAAGGGTTGCATGATCCTTTTGACTGTCAAGGGTGTTGAAGGGATACTTTAAGGATCTCAGTCAAGTGATCCAAAAAGGTTCAACTACTGTATATGATTCATTCGGCTATTGAAGGTATCGAAGTGATGGGCTATCGAAGGTGTCAAGGGATCTTGTTTCTGAAGATTTCTGGTGATTGAATGACCTATCCAATATATATATATATATATATATATATATATATATATATATATATATATATATATATATATAATCTTAGATTAATATAAAATTTTGTATGTATGATTTAAGAGTAAAGAATTTTCAATCAAACGGTTGAATTTATAAAATTCACATTTAATATAAAGATATTAAGCAGTGTAATACTTAATTAAAGTTACACTGGTGTCGTTTGAACTCCTTTATATATATATATATATATATATATATATATATCAATGTTACAAAAAAAAAACTCATTTAGTTCTTACCCTTAAATATTGGACTTGACTCGATAAACATAAATATATTTCTAAAATCTAAATTGGAGTTCTTGATAAATATTATTAATTTTTTATATAAACTAGGAAAACTTAAATATATATTATATTAAATTAATTAAGGCCATGAAATATAATAATTCTAAACTATTTAATAATTTTTTCGTCGAAAGAGACCATAGAGGCTTAGATTGTTTTTTAGTGGGAGTTTGTCTTAAATGTTTTAGTAAGACAATTGTATTTCATTTAATATGTATTTTATAAATATACTTTGTCAATTTGTATTATTTCTTACACCTAACATATACATATCAATGATATGTACACTCATCTTATAATAATGAAAATATGATTTTAATGTCTAATTTCGTAATTTTAGTAAAAAAAATAAATATTAATTATAACACCCCGAATTTTCTATTAATACAATATTAATTATTATTTATTTTTATATTTATGAAGATTATTTTCTTATAGTTGTCTTAGTTAATTAAAGGGGTTTTTATAGAATATTGTAAAAGTTTGTAATAATTTAAATTATTTATGAAAAATTTTATATAAAATTCTATTTTTTTTAGGCCAGAACGGGCTGTTCCAAAAAGTGGAACAAGCCGTTCCAAACGATGAAAGTAAATTATTTTTGAAGTAGCAGAACGGGTCGTTCCAAAAGTGGAACAGGCATTTCTAAATTAGTAAAAAGACCCATTTGAGTTATTCCAGAACGAGCCGTTTCTAAAGTGAAACGGGCCATTCCAAGATTCTAAAATTGCCTAAAAACCTCAGTTGGAAACGGGTCGTTTCAACTATGGTCAATAAGTGTTAACATGAACCTCAGAACGGGTCGTTCTGATTTTAGAACGGGCCATTCTGATTTTTGAAAATGGGCTGTTCTGATTTTAGAACGGGTCGTTCCAGTTGTAAAATTTTTCCTATAACGAATGGCTCCAGAACGGGCCGTTTTGGGTACCCCTGAATGCCTATAAATAGGAGGGAGGGGCTGTGAAAAATTATAACTGACCAAAGGTAAAATCTTAGAGAGAGAGAGAAAAAAAAAGAAAGAGAGAGAAAAAAAAAGGAATCCAGAGGAGGAGATTAGCAAGGTTCTGCTCTGGTTTCAGCTCCTGCTTATCCAGGTAAGCAGGGAGTGAGAAACCTCGCTCGGGGGTGTGGGAATAATTGTTAGATAGTCTGATTATCGGATTGGCCCCCAATCCCTTGCTTGTTGCATGCTTCTAGGAACATGCAAAATATTAATATGTTCTGTTTTATTTTCTGTTTGCTTTACTTTGTTCCTTGTTGGAAGTAATAAATGAATATGTTATTAATTTTAAAAATAAATAAGAATGATCTCTGTGGATTTCTATGCGGACCTTATGAGGAATAATTATGACATGACTATGTGAAATATGCACAAATGACATGAGACATAAGAATGGACTATTGAGACAAGCTGTTATTATGAGAATATGAAAAATGATGACATGGTGTACTAAATAAAATTCTGTAATAAATCAAATGTTGAGTCAATGAAATAATGAATGTATGACATGCATCATATGCACATATAACTCCAGGTGTGCCGCTTATGCTGCATATCAATGATGTAATGAGATATTTTAGGTGTACTTTAGGGTCACCCACGACGTAACATGCTAACAAGGTGTACCTTAGGGTCACCAGTGATGTAACATGCTAACAAGGTGTACCTTAGGGTCACCCATGACATAACATGCTAACAAGGTGTACCTTAGGGTCACCCATGACGTAACATGCTAACAAGGTGTACCTTAGGGTCACCAGTGATGTAACAAGCTGTGATAAATGTGAAACTTTTGTATGGCGCCACATGCATGCATTTATGAGTCGAGTCCATGACATCATTGCATGATAAATGAGTGTATATGTGATATTGATTATGTATGTGTATTGTTTACATGTGACTTATATTTGTTGTGTGTGTGTACTATCTAACCTTTATTTCTGCACCTGAAGCTGAGTGAGATGTTTCTCACTCCCTTGTTGTTCTTGTATATGTTTAAATTATGTTGCAGGTGATCATCATTATGAAGATGTTGGTGATGAGGCTTAAGGCTTCAGTTGGGTATGCTCTGATAGGATGTGACATCGGGCATAACTAGGCTTAGTTTATGATGTTATTGTTTTAAAAGTCTTAGTTTTCTTTTCTTTTGTAATTTGAACGTTCTTGATAAAAGACCAAAATATGCATCTTTGTCATATTATTTTTATTACATGATTTGGAAGTTATAAATTAATTCCTAACTAGGAGGCACTACCACCTTTGCTGGAATTAATCTATATTTTCATTTATATGATTTCTTGAGTTTTGATACTTACATGTTGACTTTTTTATGATTTATGAGTTATGAATGTGAATCTTCTACCTTATGATATTTGAGACAATTATTTTATCTATGAAAGATGTTGTCAACTATGAAAGATTTTATTTACTAAAAAAAAATAATTATTATTTACACTTATTGTGTATTAATGTTGGGGTAAAGGGTGTCACACTAATAATAATTTTAAAAGGAATAATTACATAAGAAAAGCAAAACAATTAAATTAAATGGAAGGTTATATACATGTAGTGTAACATTTGTGGTGAATGTCTTATTATTTTGTTTTATAAAATTTAATGCTTTGAAATTTATTAAATAGTATTGCGTATGAAAGATTTAATTGTTTAGGAACATTTAATAGACAAAAATTAAAAAAAAATATAGGCTTAATTGCATTTTTTATCCCTCAAGTATAACAATTGTGTAATTTTGGTTTCCAAGGTTTTAATTGAGTAATTTTAGTCCTTAAAAGATTGTAATTGTGTGATTTTAGTCCTTCGATTTTTAATTGAACATTTTTAGTCCATCAAATATCATAATTATGCGATTTTAGTCTTTCTCATTAAAAATTTAATAATTTGAAATTTTTAATTTATATATATATATATATATATAATGTTTTAAAATTATACAATTGTTTGCTTCTTTAAATTAACGTATATTATAATTTTTGTTAATGTATCAAATGATATATATTTATTATTACTAAATAAATAAAATTTATATATTATTAATATTTTAATATTACTAATAAATTGATATCAATACTATTTTTAGTATATTTATAGATAAACTAATAATTTGATAAATATAACTTAGTATATATTAATACACTTTTACAAAAATATAATAAGATAAGATATATATTTCTAATTAATATACTTATATTTTTGTAAAAGTGTATTAATATATAATAATTTATATTATCAAATTATTAGTTTATCTATAAATATACTAATAATATTATTGATATTAATTTATCAGTAATATTATAAAAATAATAATATATAAATTTTTATTTATTTAATAATAATAAATATATATCATTTGATATAATAACGAAAATTACAATATACGTTAACTTGAATAGATAAATAATTGTATAATTTTAAAACATTATATATATATATATATATATATATATATTAAAATTATTAAATTTTTAATGGGAGATACTAAAATCACTTAATTATGATATTCGAGGGACTAAAATTGTTCAATTAAAAATTGAAGGATCAAAATTGCACAATTACAATCTTTAAGAGACTAAAATTACCCAATTAAAATCTTGGGGATCAAAATTGCACAATTGCAATACTTGAGGGATAAAAACGCAATTAAGCCAAAAATATATACACATATATGTTATTTTAAAAGTGAAATAATACATTTATTAATATAGGAATCAATGCAATGTAGGAAAGAATATTTAAATTTTGAAAATAATTATATTTATTTTATTTATATTATATATAGATAATTATGATATTGATACAAAATATTTACTATCGAAATAATAATTAATATAAAATAAATGATTCATATATTTAAGAAAAACAAAATTTCATATATATTTCCCATAATCATTATATTTTAAAATAATAATATAAATTAATATATTACATTAATTATTAATTGCAATCCAAATTAAAACTTAAATATAATTGATGAAAAAATATTAAATCATAAAATTATGTTAAAAATATATATTATTTAATATATTATTTTCACTAATAAGATTAATTTTGATGGTAAAAATTACAAAAATTCATGTTTATTATTTAATACGTTCAAGCTTCATTAAATATAAAGACGTTATAATAGAATAATTTAGTAATTATCATATTTTTATATTAGAACATTTTATTTTTTAATTTATCTTATATGCTCTTGAATTATAATAGAAGCGGCTATCTATTATAATTTATGTTTCAAGTTTCTAAAGACTTAATATTAATATATCATTTAATGTCCGTATTCTCATAATATAAGTATGTGAAAATCAATTTTCATATTTTTAATAAAAAAATATATTTAATTATAACTTAATGCAATATTAAAAAGTGAAACATCAATTAATTATTACATAATATTTTTAAAAAATAAATAATTTTTTATAATAAAATTATTTTAATTACATTCATGCAATGTATACAATCATTTTAAGAGAGAATTAATGCATGAAAAACTTATGAGAAAATTATGCACATGGTAGTTATTTAAGAAGACATTATACATGAAGAACTTATGGAGAAATTATATGCATTAATATAAGTAAGATAAGATAATATATCTTTAACAAAAGTAAGTTAAGAACAATATTTGAAAAAGAATTTGGTAGAATATAAATGGATTAAAAATTTAAATATTTTAAATTATATATTATTTATTAAATTATAAATTAAATAGTTATTAACAAAAATAAAATATAAAATATTCACAAATTAACAATAAATTTATTTGCATTGCTTATGATTAATAAAAGTTACATAGTATTCACTATTTTTTATAACTAATTTTTTTAATCAAATTTAATCTCTTGATTTTTTATTAATGTAATAATTAATATATAATTACTGATTAATTACAATTTCAAATTATTAATTTTTTTATTTGATACCAAAATTATTGGTTACTTAATATTAAATGTAACAATATTATCTTTTTTATAATTATTATTGCTAAAAATTAATTGATTGCAATTAATTGTTACAATCATAATTTTATATAAAAAAAATTGTTCGGTTTTTAATTAATAATAAAACTCAATCTTTATTTTGTTTTTTCCAAAAATATTTAATTGAAAAATACAAATTCAAAAAATATATATGAGAATAAAAATAGAAAACATAAAAAAAAAAAAAAAAAAAATTAAGGCAATTGAAAGTATTTGTTCAAAAATAGTTAATTAAAAAAATACAATTATTTTATAAAAAATAATAGAAAAATACAATTATTTTATAAACAAATAAAATATTTCATTATTATCTTGTCTAATATTTATAGTAAAAGATATTTTTTATGAAATACATCAACATATCCGATTCAATAATAATAAATTATCTTTCCTTTATTTTTCCTGCAAAATTAACTATTATGCATTAACAAATAATTTTAATTTATCTTCAACACATTGAATCACAAAAAATAATTATTATTATTATTATAATAATGATAATAATAATAATAATAATAATAATAATAATAATAATAATAATAAAGTTATTTTTGTATCTTTTTTATATAATTTCTATTAATTTGTTATTCTTCATTAGCAATCTCTTGCAATATTAAAATAAAATGCCTAAAACTCAATTTCACAATGAAAGTATAATGTTTCTAAAAATTTTTAATTGTTCTTCTTATGTAAATAGAGTTATTAAATCTTATAATATGTATGAATTGTGACACCCTTCTACCCCAACATTAATGTACAACAAATGCAATAATTAAAAAAAATTTCTTTCTTTTTGAGTAAATAAAATTTTTCATAGTTGACAAATGTCTCAAATATCACAAGGCAGAAGATTCACATTCATAACTCATAAATCATTAACTCCAATGTAAAAATTACAAAAGAAAAGAAGTTAAGATTTTCAATACAATTTAGTGACAACAAGAAATCATATATATATATATATATATATATATATATATATATATATATATAATAATACAAGAAATATAAATTAACTCCAGTAAAGGTGGCAGTGCCTCCTGGTTAGGAATTAATTTATATTTTCCAAATCATGTAATAAAATATAACAAAGATATTCATTCTGGTCTTTTATCAAGAACGTTCAAATTACAATTCTTTACATTTTCCTTGAATTATAAACTTTATCTACGTTGTCTCTTCGTTAGAAATTACAAAAGAAGAGAAACTAAAGTTATTAAAATAATAACATATTAAACTAAGCTAACTATGCCCCGATGTCACATCCTATCAGAGCATGCCCAACTGAAGCCTTTAAGTCTCATCACCAACATCCTCATGATGTTGATCACCTGCATCATAATTTAAACATATACAAGAACAACAAAGGAGTGAGAAACATCTCACTCAGTTTCAGGTGCAGAAATAAAGGTTAAATAGCCCACATACACACAACAAATATAAGTCACATGTAAATAACATACATAAATAATCAATATCACATATATATTCATTTATCATGCTATGATGTCATGGACTCGACTCATAAATGCATGCATGTGGCGCCATAAAGAAGTTTCACATATCATCACTGGTGACCCTAAGGTACACCTTGTTAGCATGTTACATCGTGGGTGACCCTGAGGTACACCTTGTTAGTCGTGGGTGACCATAAGGTACACCTTATTAGCATGTTACATCGTGGGTGACCATAAGGTACACCTTGTTAGTCATGGGTGACCATAAGGTACACCTTATTAGCATGTTACATCGTGGGTGACCATAAGGTACACCTTGTTAGTCGTGAGTATGCGGCCTCAGCGGCACACCTGGAGTAATATATGCATATGATGCATGTCATACATTTATAATCTCATTGACTCAACATTTAACTTATTACATAATTTCATTTAGTACATCATGTCATTATTTGTCATAGTATCATAATCATAGTTTGTCTCAATAGTCCATTCTTAGGTCTCATGTCATTTGTCCATATTTCACATAGTCATGTCATCAATACTCCTCATAAGGTCCGCATAGGTATTCACAGAGAGCATTCTTATTCATATTAAAACTCATTTATTATTAACATTAATTTCATACTCATTTATTACTTTCAACAAAGAACAAAGTATAATAAATAGAAAATCGGACAGAACAACGGCACCTTCAACAAAAACAAAGTAGAGTAAATAGAAAATCAAACAGAACAACGACACCTTCAACAAAGAACAAAGTAAAGTAAATAGAAAATCAAACAGAACAACGACAAGGGATTGAGATTACAATCATTTATTATTTCCAACAAGGAATAAAGTAGAGCAAACAGAAAATAAGACAGCACAACGGCAAGGGATTAGGGGCCAATCCGACAAATAAACTATCCAACAATTATCCCCACACCCCTGAGCGAGGTTCTCACTCCCCCCTTACCTGGATAATAGCGGAGTTGAAACTTGGGCAAAGCCTCCTCCTCTTGATTCCCTCCTCCTTTCTCTCTCTCTTTCTTTCTCTTTCTCTCTCTCTCTCTCTCTTCCTCTTTCTCTCTCTAAGATTTCACTTCCCACTTCAGTATAAAATTTTCACCCCCTGCCTCCTATTTATAGGCAATCTGACGCACCCGGAACGGCCCGTACTGATTTCGGAACGGCCCGTTCCGGATCCTTTAAACATGGGCAAATTTTTCAGCTGGAACGGCCCGTTCCAAAATCGGAACAGCCCGTTCCCAAAAAGCAGAACGGCCTGTTCTGAAACCAGAACGGCCCGTTCTCAATCTCAGCAGAACGGCCCGTTCTCCCTCCGAAACGGCCCGTTCTCCATACCAGAACGGCCCGTTCCAAGGCCGTTCTGCAACAACAAAAACAATACATTTTTAATGCTTGGAACGGCCCGTTCCAAGTTACCAAATTACCCCTATAACTTTAATAAATTTATGAAAATACCTTTAATAATATAATAATAATAATAAAATAATAAAATAAAAGTTGGGTGTTACATGAATATATAATGAGAATGAAAAGAATCAATGTACCTTCAATCTTCTCGACGAAAAATACAATGTAGAATAAGAACAAGACAATAGCTGAGAAAATTAAATACATATTAATAATCCAATTTACATATAGTAAAATTGGGAAATATATTGAATTCTAAGAGTAAAATAGTCTTTTATGGTATACTTTTTACGGAGGAGAAAATATGAGAGCATGAGAATGAACATTCTTTTAAGTCATTGTTTACCATCAATCCAGCATCTACAGATAATACAAAAAATTTGATACTACAAAGACAAAAATAAAAGGAAAAATACAAACAAAGTACATATTAAAATAGTAGGTAAAGGAGAAAAATACAAAATAAAATAGATATTACTTAGATCATCTCTAATGGAGAGTGTTTTGTGATGTATCTTACTAATAAAAAAAGGTTCATATTAGTAATTTCCATTAGAGTGTAATGACATAATACATAAAATTGCTTAAAAATAAGTAATAATTCTTAAATGAGTAATGTTATTTATGAATTAAATAAGTAACAATTCATCACCCACAAATTAAAAATTAGTCACCTATCATCATTATATATTTTTTATGGTTATATAATTTCTTTACTTTTAATATTTAATATTTCTTATACGCATTAAATTATTTGTATAAATTTTATTAATTTTTATATGTTAAAATAGTATTTATTATGTTTAATTAAATTAGTATTTAATTATAATAATTACATTAATTATTTAAGTTGTCAAAAAAAGAGGTATAAATAAAAAATTATAAAGGTGTGAGTTGCTTATAAAATTCCATCGTAAAATTTGTAAAAATGTGTATGTTAGAATGTCAAAGTGATTATTTTAAGTTGTACCCGCTTAATTTTTTTGTGACACTATGTCCGTGTGTGAAACTTTTAAATATTTTTAATAAATTTTCAAAATAAATATTACTTATCTACCATAAAATGATCTTTACGGACAAAAAAATATTATTAACTTTAAATTTTAGAAAAATAAAATTCAAAGAAAAATATTTTACAAAAATCAAAACTACTTGCTCATTTTTTTTTTTTTTAAAAAAATACTTACAAATTCTATAAAAATGCATAACAAAGAAATTTTCTTACTATAACTAAAAACTTATTTAAGCTGACTATTAATGTATATAAGAAGGTATGGACTGAATCCATAGAGACAGCAAACATTTAAGTCTAAATCTATCAAGAACCATACAAAAACAAAGCACAGAGATGACTACGGTGAAGATAGCTCTAGCACTAGTCCTTTTTACTTTAATGGCTTGCAATGGTATTTTTCTTCAACATCTTCGTGCTTGATTAATTATATGAAACTATATGTATTTCTAGGAAAATACTAATATTGTTGAATTATATATATATATATATATATATATATATATATATATATATATATATATATATATATATATTTTGCAGGGCATGGTTTAACTGGAATACCAAGAATGACAACACTTAGAAAATGTCATGAAAATGATGAATATTGCAATTTGATATTGCCTAGTTGCGAAGGAAAAGCAATTTGTTATAATGGTGGTTGCATGTGTGTCCAAAGCAAAATAATCTCAAGACGACGACATTGTCAAGTAAACAGTCAGTGTTGGAGTTACTGCCCTCCATCATGTGATATGGCGCATTGTAATATGAGAAAACATGAATGTGTGTGTGCTTGTAATCAACAATGAGTGACATGTTTGAGATCTACTTAATAAAGATAAATGTATTCGGAAATGGTCTCATTTAAATATGTTTTTAAATTCTCAAATTTAAAATAAATATATTTTTGTCTTTCAAATTTAAAATCGTTGTTTTTAGTCTTTATAATTTTTAAAAATCTTATTTTAGTCCCTTGGATTACTAATAAAATATTTGAAAATAACTAATTAAGACGGTTATGCAATATCAATTGAGTTTAACGTGTATTTTCACTAAAAAGAATACTAATAATATTAATTTCAAATTTGAGGGATCAAAAATAAATTTACCTTAAATTTAAGGGACTAAAATTATATTTAAACTTTTTTTAATTATAATTAATTTTATTAATAATTAATCTTTATCAGAATTTTTTTTATCATAAAACTTGAACCGGGATAATCTCATTATTCACCATGCATTTATCTTAAATATAAATAATAATTAAATATAATTATTATTTGAGAATTTTTAAATTATCATAAATAAATAAATAAATAATATGATATCAATGTTGGTTCCAAAATTGAAAGACCAAAGTTAAACTCAAAGTGGTAAGAATTTGCTAATTTTCAGTGAATAATAAAGATAACAAACGAAAAATTCTAATACGAAATAGTATAAAATGTGGTACATGGATGAAGCGTTATTTTTAATCGTTAGATTTAATAATTAAGTATTCAGATTTCTTACCGGTAACTTGGAAAAGAAAATTTGTGTATTTTACAGATTAGTTCCTGTTTAGGGTTACTGTTTTTGGCCGCCGCTAAGTGGTGAGGACGAGAAAAACGATGATAGCGAGTGCGACGGTGAAACCGTTGAGGGCGAGGTTTTGGTTGTAGCGGATGTAGTTAACGGTGGAGAAGGCGAATGAGAGGCCCTGGGAAAGTTGAACATCGCGAACGACGGGGAGGGGGAGGTAGCGGCATAGATGGCGCCGAGGAGGAGAAGCCCACGCCTCCGCTGCCACCTCGCGAAGAAGGAGGTCGCGCCTCCGCTCGAACAAAGTCACACTTCTGCTACCACCGCTTGAAGGCACTCACGCCTCCGCTCTACCACCACGCGAAGGAGGTCGCGCCTCTGCTGCCATTGCACGAACTAAGTCACGCTTCCGCTGCCATCGCGCGAAGGAGGCCGCACATTTGCTGCCATTGCGCGAATGAAGTCGCGTTTTCGCTGCCATTGCTTGAAGGAGGTTGCACCTCCGCACTGCCACCATGCAAAGGAGATCGTGCCTCCGCTACTACCACACAAAGAAGGTCATGCCTCCGCAGCCACCGCCATAGAAGGAGACGACACCTCCGCTGCCACCGTGCCTTCGTTGCCACCTCACCTCCATAGTGCTTTCGCATATAATATCAGGACTATTTTGCAATTTTAAACAAGTTAAAAAACTTGCTATTGCCAGTATTTTTGGTGCCTCATGGATGACCCATGGCCTCAAATACTTCATGTTAGAAGGCCTTATAACAAACAATGAAATAAAGGCACTGGCTAGTGTGAACCTGTATATCAAGTGGTTCACAGTGGACCAGTAAAAATTAGTACTGTGGTTTTCACGATAGCGAAAACAGTAGAAAAGAAATATATTTTAATAATTTAATTAATTTTTATTTAAAATTAAAAATATATAAATTATTACGAGACATAAATATTATTTTAATATGTTAATAATTTTTTTAAAAATATTTAAAACAATAAATAGTAAATTTAATACTAAGTACAGTAAATATTTATTATTATTTATAATAATATTTAATGTTTTATTATCTTAAATGTAGTATGGTTAGTAGATAACTTTGTCTCTTAAAAAATTTTATAATTAGTATAGTAAATATTTATTATTTATGACAATATTTAATCTTTTATTAATTTAAATGTAATATAGTCGGTAGATAATTTTAATTCTTAAAAATGTTATATTTTGTATTCACATTTAAATTACGTTGTTAGTAGATAATAGGTTAAATATCTAATTTGGTCCCTTATAATATTTTAAAGCTTCAATTTAGTCTCACTTTAACTTTTGGTCTCAATTTGGTCCCTAATAATTTAAATTACTACAATGTTGGACCTTCCGTCCAAATTTCTTAAACGGAGTTAACTATTGGCCACGTAGATGCCACATAGATGCATAGGTGGATGCCGAATTTCTTTAATGCATCTGGAACCAGAATTGCCCTTCTAGTTCCAGAACGCCAATCACAAACGGTCAATGATTATAGTTCACGCCCATGATTCTAAATCACAGTTATAAATCGTGCAAGGAAAAAAACCCAAGGTGCAAAGCATTTCAAATACTGGATTTGGTAATATTTTCAATGGGGGATTGATAACTTCAATTGCTAAATATTTGGGCTATACACCATTTCTAGACCAATTGCAGGATATAGGAGTTCCTAGAAGTATTAATTATAATACTTGTTATGCAATGTAGTGTATCATTAAGGACAATGGTGGCAGGTTTTATTTCATTGTTAGTCAAACTGGAGTGAACTACTTACTACCAAATCACCACTATACAGTCAAGGATGAAACGATATGGTGTTTCCCCTTGGAGTCATTGACCGATGTACAACAACAATAACCTGTTCTTGAGGAGGTACAACCTGAAGTAGAGGAAGAGGACAAATAGGACCAATATTTCACCACACAACCACATGTACAGGTAGATAATGCTGATATCTTGTCAGCCATTCAGTGTATGGATCGTCGATTACAAGAGATGGATGAACGCCAACAACATTATAATTATATGGTGGATAGGATGTATAATTGGCACCTTCAGCATTATCCAGATATATAATTTTCCTCCTCAATAATTTCTTTAAACTTTCTTAGTATATGTTATGTTATGAATTTTTGTTTTCAGTCTCTGAACCATATTTCAATCTTTGAATTTATGTTATGTTATGAATTTTTGTTTTCAATCTTTAAACCACATTGGTGCATTTTGTTGAACGTACGTATGTGGTTGGCGTTCTGGAATGGCTCGTTCTGATTACACTCGTTGTGTGTTAAATAATGCATCTCGAACGGGTCGTTCCAGATGCAAAATTAACACACGACGAGTGCAAGCAGAATGGGATGTTCTGGTTTCAGAACGGGTCGTTCCAGATGCATTAAAGAAGGAGGAGGAGGAAGACAACAACATACGTATGGGACCTTGCCAACTATGCATCTACGTGGCATCCACGTGACCAACAATTAACTCCATTTAAGAAATTTGGATGGAAGGTCCGATATTGTAGTAATTTAAATTATTAGGGACCAAATTGAGACAAAAAATTAAAATGGGACTAAATTGAAACTTTAAAATATTATAAGGGACCAAATTAGGTATTTAACCTAGATAATATCTATAATATACTTGTTTTTTTTACCCAAAACGTTTTCGTTTAACTTTTTTTTTATATTTTATTTTCATAATTATCATTACCTTTTTACTATTTATGCATGACATGTCAAGCATCAAGATGCTAAAATTTACTTGCAACAGTTTATTTAATGAGAGATTATCAAATAATACACGTGTAACTTTTACCAACTATTATACGGTTTAATAATTTTTAATTAAATAATTAATTTTTTTAAAATACCATTAAATTGAAAGTTCCTTACTCCTAGAACATACATACAAAATTTTACATTAATCCTGTAACACCTAGTTTTTTTTTAAAGATGGCATTTTCGTAATTATTGATGACATTTTCGTAATTTTAATAAAGGAATAAGGGTATTTCTGGGTGTCGGAACGGGCCGTTCCAAATGCAGAACGAGCCGTTCCAAAAGAAGGAATATGCTTGTTTTTGAAGACCCAGAACGGGCCTGGAACGGGCCGTTCTGGTATGGAGAACGGGCCGTTCTAGAAGCAGTACGGGCCGTTCTACTGAGATTGAGAACGGACCGTTCTGGTTTCAGAACGGGCCGTTCTGCTTTTTGGGAACAGGCCGTTCTGATTTTGGAACGGGCCGTTCTAGTTGACAAATTTGCCCATGTTTGAAGGATCCGGAACGGGCCGTTCCGAAATCAGTACGGGCCGTTCCGGGTGCGTCAGATTGCCTATAAATAGGAGGCTGAGGGGTGAAAATTTTTTTACTGAGCAAGAAGTGATAATCTTAGAGAGAGAAAGAGGAGAGAGAAAGAGGAGAGAGAGAGAGAGAGAGAGAAAGAAAGAAAGAAAGAAAGAGAGGGAAGAAAGAGAGAATCCAGAGGAGGAGGCCCTGCCCAAGTTCCAGCTCCTGCTTATCCAGGTAAGGGGGGGAGTGAGAACCTCGCTCGGGGGTGTGGGGATAATTGTTGGATAGTTTATTTGTCGGATTGGCCCCCAATCCCTTGCTGTTGTTCTGTCTGATTTTCTATTTACTCTACTTTGCTCTTTGTTGAAGGTGTCGTTGTTCTGTCTGATTTTCTATTTACTCTACTTTGCTCTTTGTTGAAGGTGTCGTTGTTCTGTCTGATTTTCTATTTACTCTACTTTGCTCTTTGTTGAAGGTGCCGTTGTTCTATTTGATTTTCTATTTACTCTACCTTTTTCTTTGTTGAAGTAATAAATGAATATGAAATTAATGTTAATAATAAATGAGTTTTATTTTAATATGAATAAGAATGCTCTCTGAATCTCCGTGAATACCTATGCGGACCTTATGAGGAGTATTTATGACATGACCATGGAAATATGGACAAATGACATGAGACCTAAGAATGGACTATGAGACCTAAAAATGGACTATTGAGACAAGCTAATAAGAATATGAAAAATAATGACATGATATACTTGATGAAACCTTGTACTAAGTTAAATGTTGAGTCAATGAGATTATAAATGTATGACATGCATCATATGCATATATTACTCCAGGTGTGCCGCTGAGGCCGCATACCCACGACTAACAAGGTGTACCTTAGGGTCACCAACGATGTAACATGCTAACAAGGTGTACCTTAGGGTCACCAGTGATGTAACCAGGTGTACCTTAGGGTCACCAACGATGAATTGTGAATCTTCCGTATGGCGCCACATGCATGCATTTATGAGTCAAGTCCATGACATCATTGCATGATAAATGAGTATATATGTGATATTGATGATGTATGTGTATTGTTTATATGTGACTTATATTTGTTGTGTGTGTGTGGGTGCTATCTAACCTTTATTTTTGCACCTGAAACTGAGTGAGATGTTTCTCACTCCCTTGTTGTTTTTGTATATGTTTAAATTATGTTGCAGGTAATCAGCATCATGAGGATGTTGGTAATGATGCTTAAGGCTTCAGTTGGGCGTGCTCTGATAGGATGTGACATCGGGCATAGTTAGGCTTGTTTTTTTTGGATGTTATTATTTTAAAAGTTTTAATTTTCTCTTCCTTTGTAATTTTGAACGTTCTTGAGAAAAGACCAAAATGTATATCTTTGTCATACTATTTTATTACATGATTTGAAAGTGATATATTAATTCCTAACTAGGAGGCACTGCCACCTTTACTGGAATTAATATATATTCTCTTTTATATGATTTCTTGAGCTTAATACTTATCTTTGACTTTTTTTTATGATTGATGAGTTACGAATGTGAATCTTCTACCTTATGAGATTTGAAGCAGTTGTTTTATACATGAAAGATGTTATTAAACTATGAAAGATTTTATTTACTCAAAAAGAAAAAGAAATTATTGTTTACATTTATTGTGTATTAACGTTGGGGTAGAGGGTGTCACAAATCTAAAATAATTTGATATCTCATTTATATAAATCAAAATTTACTTAATATATATGCATTTAAAAATATATTAAAATATGAACAATTTAATTAATTTTTAATTATTTTTCAATTTTAACAAAATTTTAAAAAATAACATACAAGCTAATATGTTTTAATTCAACAGTTGAATTAACAAAATTCATGTTTAATATGATGAAGTTGTTAAATGATGTAATAGTTGATAAAGTTACATTAATGTCATTTGATTCCTCTAACATTTAATAGACAAGTCATGCAAAAATAGTAAAAAATTAATGATAAGTTTTTTTTTTACAAAAATGAAAAATTAAGCAAAATTTTTTAGGGACTAAAATATATTTGAGACTAATAAATAATTACTGTTTTATTTAATATTTACAGTTTTCAATTAATTAATAAAATAATGAATTTATTATTTTATAATTTTTAAATAAAATTTATTTAATTTATGAAATATTATTTATTCACTAAAAATTTATTTATTATTTTAAAATTTTAAAATAAAAATTTGTTGACATATTAAAATAATATTTGTAATTATTTATATATTTTTGAATTTTAAATAAAAATTAATTAAATTATTAAGAAGTCTATTAAGAAGCTTGCTTTAAGCGTGTAACTACCAACATTTAAGTGAGTCAATAAGAACAAAAAACCCACTAAGGATTTTATGAATATGACTGAACACATAAGAGAAATTTACTTCGCATAATTAAGAGAGATTTGAGAGAATAGAGTGAGAACATTAGTCATAATGGAGTTCTTGAAAGTCTCTCTTTGTTTCTTTGTACAATCTCATTAGTCATGGGTGACCAATTCATCCATTGTTAGAATTTGACATAGTTGACTCTAGTTTATATAATTCTTGTTTTTATCTAATTAAGTTTTAGTTAATTAATTATTGTTCTCTTTCTCCCAATGCATGTTTTACTTAATCACCCTTTTGATCCCATATAATTAATTGAGGTTGAAAAACTTTTTTGAAACTATGATTTAGAGAATAACATTATTACTAAGAATATGATAAGAATTATTAGTCAACACATCAAAATTAATGCAAGTATTGCTTAATTAACTTCACTAGGAAATAGAGATTTTAATTCAAGAACTTAAAATTTTTCACATAAAGAATTAAGGTTAAAATACTTGTGTTGGTTTTCAAATTAACCAAATAATAATTGAATTTGGATAATAATTGACATCAATCAAATCAATCTTTGACATCTTTTTATTATAAATTTATCAATTATCTTTTTAACCTTTTCTTTTAATTTTGAAACCCTTAAAATTCTCTCTTTATCTTTTGTGTGTTCTTCCTCTCTTTTTACCACCTAAATGAGATTAAAAAAAATGAAATAAGAGTGAAATATGACCTAAATATTATTTAATTAATATTACACCCATCATATCATTTACTTGATATTGAATCATAATTAATATTACAATTTTAAAGATCAAAAATTGAAAATGTTGCAATAAAATCACAATTATAAATTTTATAAAATTAAATGAATAAAATTACAAACCAAAAAATTTAGACATCAAAGTTATGTATAAGATATTGAAGAGGACAACAAATTAGTCAAATAGAAAAGGAACTAACTTGGGTGTTCATAATAATGATATAATACCTGATAATTAATAATTAATTGATTTCAAATGAAGAACATATTAGAATTAAAATCAAAATTTAGAATAAAAATATAGTACATTTAAAAAGGTGTGCTTTAAGAAGGAAAAAACTAATTATAAAAAAAAATTCTGATAATGAAACATGAAAAGAAAAATGTGGACATTCAACATTGTTTTATATAACACTATTTTTAATGTTTTTAAAATTTGACCAATCATAGAATTAGTCTTGACATTAATTCAATATTTGATATGATTTAACTGTATTTAAATTGTATTCGAATTAATATTAATAAAATAATAATCATAATTAATAGTATATAAAATATATAAGAGTATGTTTAGATACAAATTTATAAATATTTTTTAAAATTTTTTTATTAAAGAATACTTTTTTTTTTCAGTAAAGAAGCACTTCTAACTTAAAACATACTCTAAATATAACATCATACTTTTACCACACTAAAGATTAAAATAAAACATCATTCTTAGGTTCTTAACATTCAATATGGTGTGAACCGTGGGTCAGAGATTTGGCAGGTAGCAGTGTTGGTTCTCCTCCGCATAAAAGTGTTTCTTGGTTGACAGTATAAGGATTTGCTGATCATGGGATTGAAGGAGTGGGATATGACTTTTGTCCATTCCCTTGTACCAATAGAAATAGCAAAGATGATTCAACGAATGCCAATATTTATGTCAATGGGGTGCATGTATACAATGAACTCAGGCTATTATTCTCTATTGTATTCATGGGAGTTTCATAATCAGTGGAAGGTCAATGGAGAATGGAGGTTACTGTTGAAGATACGGGTGCCACCACAAATGTAAAAGTTTTTCTATGGAAGGCATGTAGAGGTATATTATGTCTTGCATCTTGCATGTTATGTACAAATGCATCGGAGAATTGCTGACATGTGTTTATCAAATGTCCTAGTAGCATTGGGATTTGTTAGAGCTGTGGATATTGGGTATGATTAATCTTCTCTTGATTAATACATATTCTTTTAAGGATTTAGTGTTTCAACGTTGTGGAATATTAAATGAGGATCAACTACAAGTATATATGGTTTTATGGAGTGTTTGGAAAAGAAAGAATGATAAAATATGTATGGAGTTCCAGGGAGGAGTAAAACGTTGCTGTTTTAAATCGTGCAAAGTTTTTGCTGGTTGAATGATGTGCTTCTCATGAGACCAATAGTGACTTGGTCAATCAACAAAGAAATATTTGAGGGACTCATGGCTGGTGTAGACCTCCAAATGGTAGATTAAAGTATAATGTAGATGCTGCATTTTTTAATGAAGAAGGAGTAACAGGGTATGCTACTTGCTTTAGAGATGATAGAGGCCTTTATTGGATCGCAAAAACTAGATTTATCAAAGCTATGATGACCGTGGGGAGAGAGAAGCAAATGCAATCCTTCAATCTTTGATTTGGTTGATAAATTATAATTTATTCAATGTTATTCTTGAATAAGATTACAAATCGATGATTAAACCGGTTTTGAATAATGAAAAAGATATTTATGAGTGTAATAAGATATATTGAAACCATCACTCAAATTAGGTATTTTGAGATTATTTCTATACATTATTATCAAAATTCGATTCAGATGAGCTGGTTGGACTGGTTTAAAAACAAGAGATGTTACCGATTCGAGCTAGAAAAAGGGATAGAAAGGCACGGATTCAGTGATGATATCATCGAACTAACTTTAAATTAGATCAAATTGATGATAATTGGTGCTTTCTGACGACGTGCTGCAACATTTGTATGGAGGCTATTGAGTGGGGGAATCCAACTATTGACAATCTGCTTAAGAGGAACATCATATTGGAACCACAATAGCTGGCATGTGCCTTCTTCAAAGTAGACATTGATAAACACTTCACCTCTTCCACAATTGCAGTCAAAGACAAGTGGAAAATTGGTGTTTAATATGAAGTGCTACAATGCGGTATTTATGGAGACAAGAAACTTGTGTGTTTTTGAAGGTGGGTACTTTGATCATGACAAAGTGATCAATGATATTCTTTTTTATTCCTGGTCGTGGTTGTACACACTATAAAAGTCTTTCCAATATACATTCTCACAATGGTGTAGTAATCCGGGACAATGCCTTCACAAAAGGGATTAAAGCTGAAAAGAGATAAAAGGTGGAGATGTATCTATATGTTAGGAAGGGTCATCTTGTACAAAAAATAGCGGCTGCTGCATCTTTTCTCTCTAATGCTGTAAATAAAAGCTTGGGAGGGGGGATTTCTTATGTGGTTACGGGGACAGGATGCCATAAGGTGTGATATAATTATTAGGAGGAGATAATACAACAACTGAAATGGATTTTTTGGAATCAACTTGGACTGATACTGCTAGGAGTACTCAGAGATACAGATGTAAGAGATTTCAGAGAGGGATATTTTGAGTATAGACATGTTGATGAAAGAGTCTGGTACATGAGTTGGTCATGGTTTAAACTTACGGTTCAGTATTTTCTGAATTCGTGCATCATTGGATCATATTTTGGAGTGTGTATTTTTCAAATTGTTGATGAAACAATTTGTGCAAGGCATAAGGGATGATGCAAGTCGCTTTGGAAAATAGGGGGCAAACCAGAGGCACACTTGCTGTGTTGCATGGATGTAGATTAAGGATAGAACTTTTTCTCTTCAAAATTAACACAAACATATACGGGGATGTCAAAATGGTATGGTAACTATTACTACACCGAGTATGATTATGAGGAATTACAACAATTGACAATTGATTGGATTTGGCTGACTTCATGAGATGCAGGGATATAACAGAAGATTGGATTGTATTCAAGGAGGATACTATTAACCAATTTGTGAAAATGTTAGGCTCACTATATATTTAGTCATAATCAAGGTTAGCTAGTAATTTCTCTTTATACAAGGGCACATTACATCTAACCTTGGGATATTAAGTTCTTAAATTCTCCTATTTTTGTAAATAGGTTTTAGGTACCCTTTTACCTATCTAATATATATTACTTTGCCGTTAAAAAAAACATGTTGGTTGCACAGGACCCAAGAAAATCTATAATTATTTTTTAAAACATGAAATGTAAATTGTATGGTATTAAGAGTCAAATCCAAGTCTTCCACATGTTTGAAGGTTTAAGACATTTCAATATAGACTAGTGAAGTTGAGAGTAGAATGAGACACAAATATATTCAAAAATTTGTTATATACACCAATTCATTAGGTTTAACTAAAGTGATCTATTAGTTCAACCAATGACCATTGGAGTTTCATTGTAGTTTCTAAAAACAATTTTATTAAAAAAAATTCATGAGTGGAATAACCTTTTTCCATATACCACACATTATTTAAAATCACGTTATGAGCTTTAAAATTTTATCTCTGTAACACAATTTATGTCTTTTTGAGAGCCTTTTATGTGGTTGAAGGGTGAAAAAGCTTTCTTTCTTTTGATCACCAAGCACCAAAGAGTATGGTATCACTACTTAATCCACACAAGCAATGTAAGAACAAGATTTCAGTGTTAGCCATGGATGGATAGGGTTAAGGTTTTGTTTATCTCACAAAACCTTCACAAACTTTTCTTTATTTTTCTCCCTTAGAAAGATATGTGTAAGTATGATTAGGTTAACCTGTCTATTAATAAACTATTGTTAACCTAATCTATCTCCTTGTTAGACTTATTCAATAGAGACCCAATCTCATGTTCATTTAATTAAATCACATTTAATTAAGTTCGTTTGCTTCCAATTAATTAATTCACATTACAATTAATTAAATCTTAAGTTAAATAATATTTAATTTAATGACTTTGTCCTATACATTTATTCTATAGGTGCAATTGATAAAATTAGATAACAACTAAGTTCACTAAAGCTTATTAGCTAGTTGAAAGTTTATAAACTATTAACTAGGAGCTGAAAAATCAAAAAAGCTTATAAACTATCTAATTGAATTGAAAGTGTTTAATAAGATTAGCAAATAAGTTAGCTGATTAATGTAAAATGACAAATTTATTTATTTAATAAGGACATAGACATACTAGCGTGTAGACAACTTGGTTTCTCAATTAATAAAGGTAAAAAAGGATTTCAAGTAAATTAATGATGATAAAACCTTAAATCCTAAATCTTAAATCAAAAATACTAAGAATTTATAAGTTATAAGTCACTTCAATTAACTTTTGAAATAAGCTATAAGATCCTAAAACAAGCTCGTTTATCAAACAAACTTATTTTGGTCAAAGAAGCTTATAAGCTACCCAAATGTCTTGCCAAACACACAATGCACCTGACCTATAGGTTTCACATAATTGATAATAATATTTAATATTTTTATATCAAATATTATAGACAAAGATTGGCATCTAACAATGCATCATTGTCAACCAATTAAAGAGAATAAATTGGTGGTCTCATTTCAACCTTTTCACAAATATAATTATAGTAGGGTAATATGTCCCTTTGTCCCTATACTTTTGATTGAACATGCAACATAAGCGTGTTATTTTTTTTAGCCTGTGACACCTTCTATTCCACATGCATGAATTTAATAAACATAATACTAATTTTCTAAATAAACTATGACTTGAGATAGAGGTATCAAATTAAACAAAACTAATTCTAAGAACAATTACAAGAATTAAAACTGAGCATTAAAACAATTCCAACTAAATAAGTCAATACCTATAATTCAAATACTAACAGAAAACAAATTCTTTAACTAAATTCTTATGTCACATCCAATCAAAACATTCCTAACATAAAACTTAGACTTCTCCAACATATTCAAATTCACATGCATAATCACAACAAAACAAAATATCATAAGAAAAAGGGGATGAGAAACATTTCACTCTAACTACCAGTATAGAAAATTAATGGTTAGGTAACCATACACATACATAACAAGTAGGCATATAAAACAACAACAATAATATTAATCACATACATAATTTCTCAATAATCAAAGCATACCAAGCAACATACTTAATCACATGATGCAACAAAGCTTGTTCCACAAATCTCAATATTCATCCAATTCAAATTTCAAAAACAATAAGAATATTGTTATGATCATGCAATGGACAAGACTCCTAAAATTATATACATGTGGCACTAGTAAATTCACTTTCTCACGACTCAAAGGCATGAGTATTTTCAGAGATCATATCGGGTCAAGCACTACAAGAAAACTTGCTTTTAGAGATTGAATTTTTAGTCTCCAAATTAAAAAAAAATTACTAAACCAATGAATGATTGAATTAGATGCTAGTTGTAGAAAGTAGCTAAACACTAATTGTTAATTTTAGCTACCAATTTAGAGCCTAATTTAAACTAATTTAATGACCAATTTTCTTATGAATGATTTTGTAACTAATTTTATAATAACCAACTTAGTAACTAATTTTACAGTGACCAATTTATTGATTAATTTTCAGTGACCATCTTATTGACCAATTTTATAGTGACCAATTTAAGTCATCACAAGATGCTATACTAGAAAAAAAATACATCAGCTACACATTGGGACAACTATGTCATGCAAGTTTAACCCCATCCACAAGTAGGCGAGACTGAGGCTCCTAAACCCAGTTGCCCCAATGTTGTGAGCCCCTAAGCTTTTACACAAGTGGAACCTTTCTTGGCAATGTATTTCACATTGTACCCATCATAAAAATACATAATACATATGATACATGTCACATGAACTTTACGCATGGTTATATTAATCACTTACAATTCACACACACACACACACATATATATATATATATACATTGTTTCTCATCACATTAGTCACATCACAACTAAGATATACCTAGGCTTAGTCACAAGATCACTTGCACTTTTATCACATGTCACATATCTCAAGAGTTCACATTAATGTTGCACACGTTTTCACTTAACACACACATCTTTCACTTACTACTGTTAATTAGTTCACATGGTTTACTTATCAAAGCTATTTGCATTCCCTAGCTAAGTGTAAATGTTTCAATTTAAGGCATAGGGTAGTGCCCGAGTGGACTACCATACGCTAGCTCAATCAAGACCAAAAGCCTTTGGAAGAATTACACCTAGCGTGGTCCATTCTATGCCCAACAAGTTATCAACAAGGAGTGTCATGGAGCTCCCATGCCCAGTGTGAGAACTCCTATGCCAGACATCAACACCATCGAGAGCACTTTGTGGCTCTCACACCTAGTGGGCACCTCCCTATGCCCGATGTGATCACCATAGAAAGTAATCTAAGCTCTCTCTATCTTCTCACAAATTGATTTTAGAAAAAGGGTTTCTATAGTATATTTAATTCATTCTACTATAAGGGTTTCCTAATCATAATTGTTTCTCCAATAATTTTATTTGTATTTTAATTCTTAGGGTTTTCCCAAAAATCCACAAACACTTATAGATTCACACCCATAGGCAATATTGGGGATACAATTCCAAATTACTAAAACATTCAACATACTAGGAAATTCACAAACGGTGCAAATTCACAAAAAAGACAAGATCACAGATCATAACAACACAATTAGGAGGCAAGAAAACAATAGATTCACAACACATACACAATCTAATTTTGATTCCATCATGCTTTCAAACACAAACAATGAGATTAAGACCAATCTTGCTACCTCGTAGATGACCCACACCTAGAGTGAGGTTCTCATTCCCTCCTGACCTTAATGGATGCTAAACTCCATATGTGGATCACATAGGTCATCTTCGACGACTCCGATTTTCCCTCCTCGATCAATGAGAAGCAAAAAGATTAAAACCCCTAAAAGTAGATCTTTTAGTGTGAAATTTTTTTCTCCCACTCTATAGATCCTTTGGACGATCAAACCGTTGAAAATGAAGCATAACATCATATGAACCTAGTGTCAAAAATTCAGCCTGATCCAACGGTGAATGAGCTCTAATTGTAATTAGAAAATCACTATCTAGTGGTTATACAAATTGAATAATGAATTTCTCTCTTATTTCCTCTCATGCATTTTTTTGTTGTTCTCTCTCAATTATGAGTTACTCACTTCTCTTTAGATCAAAGGGATGTGTATTAATGATGAGAAGCAATCCTAGATTACTAATCTATAAATAGGGAACACTGAACCTAGCTCTCACATAACCTGTCGATAAAAGCCCATTAATCATTGTTAGTTACTCCTCTCATTAAAATTTAAATAATTATCTATTATAATTAACTAAAAAATATCATTTTTATCACTTACTCGTATTTTAAAAATAACGTCAATTAATTGTTTAAAACTCTTATAGATAAATATATAAGATAATATCTCTTCAAATAAAATAATTTTGAAAATTTTATTTTCTTTATCTAAAAACATTCTTATTTATAAAACCTCTCAATTAATTAAAACTACAATAGAATAATCAAAATACGTTAAAACAAATAAAATATATTTGTATCTATAATAATTAATATAATAAATAATTACAAATCTTTCTTTAATTAATAAAAACACTCATAATATTTAAAAATCCTTTAATGTAATTATAAAATCTAATTAATTAATTAATTATTCTTTTAATAATTTTAAAAAAATGAGTATATTGCAAAGTTCAATCATACGTTTTTTGATATCCAAGTAGATGTTCGAACACGAATGGACCCAATATCCAATACTGGTTGACTGCAAATATTTCATGTCTCACTCAATCGTGATATCCAAGGCACATCTCTTGTTATGTAGGAAGGACAAATCCTCTTTACATCACTAACACCACTCACATGATTCATTACATGCCCTAATTAACTACCTTTATAATTAACATGTTATGATGAAGTTTTATAGTATTAAAACCTTTATTTAATTCCTACATATAGGAATCATAGTAAATTTAAGTCAAAGGACTGCTCTACTATGGTCTTCATGAGAAACGCCTATGACACTTGCATAATGTATGATAAAATCTTCTTAAAGTGGGTTCATCCAATATAAATATTTACCTCCAATATTTAAAAATGTATATCTTACTTGATATCTCCATATTCATGACATGTGAGATGTGGTCGTTAGTCACCACATACAATAGTCTTAATATATTAATTATTGTCATCCTAGTTAACAATAAGACTTTACTATAGACACTTTAAGAATAATGTTCTTTATTCAAAGAATTTTACAATTGTAACCCTAGTAGCACAATACTAGCATACATACATACATACATATACATATATATATATATATATATATATATATATATATATGTGTAAAAACATGTAAATTTAAAATTAAAACATTGTATTTATTGGGAGAAAACAACGCAACAATTAAGAAGGGTAAACATAACCCCATAAAACTTAAAAAAAAATTAAACAAAATATTATAACCCTCATGCATGAGATTTAAAACCCAACTAAGAAAATTACTTGAAAAATATCCTAAACTAATTAGTAGGGGATTTAATCTTCATGTCTCACTTTAATCTACAAGCGTTGTCTTATTTAAAATTAAACTAATAAGATGATCGTCTTAAGTGCCCTATGATACACACAATGAGTAAATACATTTACATACATGTAGTAAATAAACTTAATTAACAATTAATAATGCAAACTCTAAGTATAAAATTTAATAAATAATATATAAAGTCTCTTTAAACCTCTTTAAACATCTTATCTTTGTTGTCCTATTGGTCAGGTTTGAGCTCAAAATCCCAAGAAGTGTCCCTCTTATATTGTCATACAATCCTTATATTATGTCCCTACCTTGTCAAAGGGGATGTTGTGTTTTAACTTTACTTCAAACATTTAACTTTGATCATCCTTTGAGGACTAAAGGTTATCCTTCCCTTATCAAAGGAGACCTTTCCTCTTTCATACATAGACAACATAAAATATTTCATTCAAATATAAGAATTCACATTATAATTCCTTTACATATGGGATGATAATCAAGTTTTATTTATTCATTTAAGATAATAACTTAAATATTTATATAAAATTTATTATATAAATATATAAAGGATTGGTCATTAGGACTAACTTTTACATGACCCATCAACCAAGTATCTTAACTGACTTAATTATTACTCTAATTCTAATAATATTTTTTCCATTCTTTACAATTCAATTAGTTTGCAACTAATATTGTGGCTCATATCTTAGCTAGATTTTCAATCTCGTTAAGTTACTTGCATATTTATTATGTAATGCCTCATCGTATCTACAATTCTATAATAATAATAAAAAAAATTTAATCTTGTGCTTGTACAAAAGAAACAATTCAAACTACACATAAAGATCTAACTAAATGTAATATTATATTTTAATCAATTTTTTTTTGAAAATATAATAATATCAAAATAACGTAATATAAATTATACGAGATATAATTATAGTATAAATTAACATGAATTATTTAATTAAATTTTTATAAGAAAAGTATTAACATAACTAATAAAACATTTTATTCTAATTTATAACTCTTATTAAATATGTATTTTATTTTTCTAAAATATTTTAAATTGAATTTTACAAATTAAAAAAATGTACAGTACCAATTTGACTCAATTTTTTATCCAGGCTATTGACAGATTTGTATCAATTCTGAGTTGATGTGATTTTGGTTAATTAATTGAAAGATTGGTCATCAAATTAATTTTTGGTCAAATCAACCAGTTCAGTCCGATTTTAAAAACGGTACCCTTTTTACAAAGTAAAGCCATTTTAACAAATCTTTGTTAGAAACGTGAAATAAATTAAAATATTTCAATGGAAACATTAACTTCTTAATGACTATTCCATCTCTTTAAAAGGAAAAAGCATTAAAAGTTATATATTTGAAATTAATAGAAATAACATTTGAAAAATAATTTATTAATTTTTCTCTAAACTAGAAAGAAAAAACTCATGTAATTTTAAAATTAATAAAGAAAATCGTGGTTAATAGAAATAATAAAATAAGATTTAGTATAATCTTAAAGAATTTACAAACAATATTTGAACATGAGAAAAACAATACGAATAATTAAATATAATATTAATATTATCTTCATTTGACTAATTTTTATTTTAATTAATTTCTTATATTATCAAAACGTATTTATTTATAGAAAAATAATAAATATATGAGATCTTCAAAATTTAGTTGTTGGGATGAAATTATATACCACATATATCATTTTCCTTATGTAAAAGTCATTTAGTATTATAAATATGCATTTGAAGGTATCAATCGAGTCCATAGAGACAATAAACAGTTGTTTGAGTATAAATCCAACAAGTTCCACTCTAAAACAAAGTACAGAGATGACTTCAGTCAAGATAGCTTTTGTAGCTGTCCTTCTTACTATAATGGCTTGCAGTGGTATTTTCCTTGGACATCTTCACCTTTGAATGATTTATTTATTTATTTTCTATATTTATATTATCATTACGAATTATTCATCAAATTTGTCATCGATTAATCTTTATCAAGAAATCTAATGGACTACATTTAATATAATAAAATCTTTTATTTTATCCATTTTTTTTATCATTAAGATTCAAACTTAAAATTTTATGGAAAGAAATGAACTTAAATATATCTTTAATTAATGACTTATTAGTCATGTGTACATATATATATATATTTCTAGGAAAGTAACAATATTAATTACTAAATTCTATGTTTATGTTTTATTTGCAGGACTTGGTTTTCAGGGGATACCAAGAATGCCAAACCTTAAGCAATGTGAAGAACATGATGAATGCAACTTGATATCGGCTAGTTGTGAAGGAATACCAATTTGTTATGAGGGTGGTTGCATGTGTTTCCAAAACAAAGGAATTGCAGTACGAAATTGTGAAGTAAACAGTCAATGTGAGAAATTTTGCATTCCATCATGTGATACGGCTTATTGTGATGAGAAAATAAAACAATGTGTATGCCCTTGTAATTAACAAAAGGGACATGTTTGAGATTTAATGAATAATGATTGATATATTTAGGAATGATACCATAAATCTATAATAATAAGATTAATGATTAATTGGTTTTTTAATTTTATTGAAGTTCATTATCTTTATATGTGTAAAAATAGATTTATTTCATATTGACCATATTAGTTTGTTTTTTTTTAATGTTAAAGGTTTTGTTATTTTGATCCCTTATGATCCAATGTGTTTTCATTAGAAGTAAAATTTGTGAATTGAAAATTTATTATGTATATAAAGATGTCGTGACATTCTCTAAATGAATATCTTAGAATTTAATTAAATAAAGACAATTATGTAAATGACATTCGATCCAAACAAAAATAAAGTATTTAAAGAAAAATTGAAATAAATCTCATTCATTTTCGTAGTGTAAAATAAGGTCAAATGATCTCAAACATAACAACAATATAAGCATTATATTCAATCATAATCAAGAGATGTATGTCTAATATTCAAATGGAATTGTGCATGTGGCATCATTTAAAAAACACATGTCACTCGAAATCTCATAAAGTAGTCTAGAAGTGTAGTCTAGAAGTATGTACATGTCTATAAAAAAAGTTGTCTAGCCAAAGATGTCTTCCATCAAACACTCTCACTAAGAGAATAAAGATCCCCAGCGTGTCAAGGTCATGTGATCACCCTAGGTCCACCTATACTCACCATAGAGTGTTATTAAGGTTCCAAAACCAAACGAACCCCCGAGTTATGAATACATTGATCACTAAAGCACCTTTTTATCACTAGATTCCACACCTATACCTCAACCTTTTAAAACATTTTCCAATAACCACAACCTTATAAATGTGCCAAGTTATTGATCATACCATTGATAAACAATAATTAATGATATATTATAGTTTAATATCTGTATTGGTTCACTCTCATCCTTAGAGAGCTACATCTAGTATTCAACAACCCACTAAGAATTATGTTTTGTGATCTTTATAAGAATTGTAACCATAAATGTTAGTTTTTCAATATCGTTGGAATCACACAAAAAAGAAGTCTAAAACTCAAGATATGATTAAATTAGTGAGTAGAGATCAAATTGTCATAATTAGGTTGAAATACTACGATTTTTTAATTCTTAAAAATAGTAGATGATATAATTAACTCTTGAGATCAACATATAAGTTGTAGATAATTATTTTAAATTTCTAAAAAAATTAAGATCAACTTGATATCATATATATATATATATATATATATATATATATATATATATATATATATATATATATATATATATATATATATATATATATATATATATATATATCGGGTTTAGGCCATATGAGGTCAAATAATTAAGTTACGAAAATATAGTTTGTGAGTGGTGATAGTGCATTGTCTTACACTTTAAGTGTTGGATCTTATGAATGATTTTACTCTAATGTTTGATTCTGATTGAAGTATTTTAGTGCCATGACTTTGGATCATGATTTATAATATTAATAGTACACGCTAGGGTGCATCAGGATAGCGATGTTAGCCAAATTACAACAGGTGCACACAATTGGAAAAATTATAGCTCCCAAAGTAATTATCCCCAAGGTCATGAATTCCCAAACTTTTACAATAGGTGGACCTTCCCTAATGACATATTCTATACCCATCACAAAAATAAATGATGCACATGATGCATGTCATACCACATTCTATGCATATTCATACTCGACACATTCATCATAACATACTCATATAGTATACTCATCAATTGTATCATATACTTATTAATAACGAAGCAAGTACAAATGGCTAGAAAATTTCACTAAGACTTTCACATGACTAAGTTAAACTAAGATTTCACATTGTATGACCATCACATGATCCACACACACAAGCACATCATGTCACCATCAAGTATACATCAATTACAAATTCCTGATATTTAAAGTCAAATCTTAACCTAGTCATTCAACTCATCATTTAATCATTCTTGTATCACTAGTATATCCTCCTAGTGTAAAGTGTTATGATGACTTGGCTCGACATGTTCTCCCAAGCTACTCCTATTGACCTTCAGACAACAATTGACAATTGACAATTATTTTACTAGCGCTACATGTATGTAGCTTAGGATTTTACTGTGTCCATTGCATTATCATAAAGCATAATGAGTATATCTTAAATGAATGTAAATTGTGAATGTGATATATGTAGGAATGTGTAACTTTTGGAAGATGCGTTGATATCTATTAATCTTACTCCCTTTTCTTTTGTGGTTTTTTGGTGTATGCTTGTAAGTGAGATTCATCATGAGGATGACGAAGCCAGAAACGAGGTCTAGACCTTGTATTAATGTACTTTGATAGGATGTGACATTGGAAAAATAGCTAGGAATTTATGTTTTCAATTAATTGTTAAAGTTAGACTTACTTCTATTGAATTGGTATTAGGTGTTAATTATTATTTTGTTGTAATAACCAATGCTTTTAAAATTGGACCGATTATTAAATTGGTCTAAGCACTTATTCAAGATTCAATTGTTCAATATCGTGATCAAATTAATATTAATAAAATTATTATTATTATTATTATTATTATTATTATTATTATTATTATCAATACAAAATTAATATTAAATAAATACAATAAGTTGACATAAATGACTAAATTATATTTATGAAACAAGTATTAAAAATTAGTTACTCTAATTTATATTTTTAAAAATATTATTTTTATTAATATAATTTAAATTAAAATTTAAAATATTTTTTAATTAATTGGTTCAAATTGATTTGGCCAATTTTTTTTACTGATTTAGACTGGTTCTGGACAAGTTTTACCATTTTTTCATCGGTTCAATATAGAATGGTTCTTTGACTTAACTAAACTAGTTTTAGATCGAACTATAATTTGATTGATTCAATTTGATTTTCAAAACTATGGTAATAACTCTCGTACATATTTTGTTTCTTATTGTTTAGTTTTGTTCATGATGTGATACTTCTACCCATGCGAATATATCTTATTCAATATAACTATTCAAAAATCTTTTTTTTAATAATTTTTGAATTATATGCTATGATAGTATGTGAGGTAAAAGGATGACACACAAGTAGATATTCAACACAAATGGGCCTAATATCCAATATTGGCTCATTACCATGTGATCACATACATTTCATGTCTCACTTTATCTAGATGCCTAAAGCTCATCTCTTGTTATATAAGAGGGACAAATTCTCTCTACATAGTCACATCTCACATGATTTATTACAGGCCTAATTAACTACCTCTATAATATCCCTATAACTAGATAACATTTTATAGCATTAGAGCCTAGAATTCATACATATATAGGAATCATAATGAATTCAAATCAAAATACTACTCTACAATGATTAGTACGAGAAGCATTTATAATGCTTCCATAAGGTATTATAAAGTCTTATCAAAGTGAGTTCATCCTATATATATATATATATATATATATATATATATATATATATATATATATTCACCTACAACATTTATACATGTATATCTTGTTGGGATGCAAGAAAAGTCTCACATCGTTCAAACAAGAGGATGGACATGGGTTTATATATACGCACTTGTCCCCATTGGTCGAGAGGCCTTTTGAGTGATGTCCAAAAGTAAAATCGTGAGGGCTAAGTCCAAAGCGGACAATATCTCACCAATGAGGAGACATGTGTATATGTGTGGTAACCCCCTGGTGCACAACAAGTAGTATTAGAGCCGATGGTTTGATCAAGTGACTGGCTCGACGAGTATGATGGCTGGCAGGTGGATCCAAGTTTGGGATCCCTTGTGTCGAAAGTCTTCCTAACGGCGGGTCCATGTGGAAGAGAGGCTTCCTAGTAACATGGAGGGTTAGGAGGCGTGTCCCGCCGTCATGAGGGAGGTCATGATGGAGCGGCGGTGCAACCACTCTAAGCGTGAGTGAGCTCTGTGGGGCCACCATCGGATAATACTCGTAGTTTTCGCTGCAAGGGAGGGTTAAACCGTTGTCCTACTCGTAGTTTTCGCTGCAAGGGAGGGTTAAACTGTGGTCCTTTGTTTGAGGGGATGATTATTGGGATGTGTGACACCCTCTACCCCATTATTAATATACAACAAATGTAACAATAAAATATTTCTTTTCTTCTTTTTGGGTAAATAAAATCTTTCATAGTTGACAAATATTTCAAATATAACAAGGTAGAAGATTCACATTCGTAACTCATAAATCATAACTCCAGTGTAAAAATTATAAAAGAAAAGAAGTTAAGATTTTCAATACAATTTAGTGTAAAACAAGAAATCATATATATACAAATAATAATAAAGGAAATATAAATTAACTCCAGTAAAGGTGGCAGTGCCTCCTGGTTAGGAATTAATTTATACTCCCAAATCATATAATAAAAAAATATAACAAAAATGTACATCTTGGTCTTTTATCAAGAACGTTCAAATTACAATTCTTAACATATATTTTCCTTGAATTATACATGTTATCTACGTTATCTCTTCGTTAGAAATTACAAAAGAAGAGAAACTAAAGTTATTAAAACAATAACATATTAAACTAAAATAACTATGCCCCGATGTCACATCCTATCAGAGCATGCCCAATTGAAGCCTTTAAGCCTCATCACCAACATTCTCATGATGCTGATCACCTGCAACATAATTTAAACACATACAAAAGCAACAAGGGAGTGAGAAACATCTCACTCAGTTTCAGGTGCAGAAATAAAGGTTAGATAGCACCCACACACACACAACAAATATAAGTCACTTATAAACAATACACATACATCATCAATATCACATATATATTCATTTATCATGCAATGATGTCATGATCTTGACTTATAAATGCATGCATGTGGCGCCATAAGGAAGTTTCACATATCATCACTGGTGACCCTAAGGCACACCTGGTTACAACTGTCGGTGACCCTAAGGTACACCTGGTTAGTACATCATCAACTGTCGGTGACCCTAAGGTACACCTGGTTAGCATATCATCAACTGTCGGTGACCCTAAGGTACACCTGGTTAGCATATCATCAACTGTCGGTGACCCTAAGGTACACCTGGTTAGCATATCATCAACTGTCGGTGACCCTAAGGTACACCTGGTTAACATCGTTGGTATGCGGCCTCAGCGGCACACCTGGAGTAATATATGCATATGATGCATGTCATACATTTATTATTTCATGAACTCAACATTTAACATATTACAGAATTTCATTTAGTACATCATGTCCTCATTTGTCATAGTCTCATAATCATAGTTTGTCTCAATAGTCCATTCTTAGGTCTCATGTCATTTGTCCATATTTCACATGGTCATGTCATCAATACTCCTCATAAGGTCCGCATAGGTATTCACAGAGATTCAGAGAGCATTCTTATTCATATTAAAACTCATTTATTATTAACATTAATTTCATACTCATTTATTACTTTCAACAAAGAACAAAGTAGAATAAATAGAAAATCGGACAGAACAACGGCATCTTCAACAAAAACAAAGTAGAGTAAATAGAAAATCAAACAGAACAGCGGCACCTTCAACAAATAACAAAGTAGAGTAAATAGAAAATCAAACAGAACAACGGCAAGGGATTGAGATTACATAATCATTTATTATTTCCAACAAGGAATAAAGTAGAGCAAACAGAAAATAAGACAACACAACGGCAAGGGATTGGGAGCCAATCCGACAAACAAACTATCCAACAATTATCCCCACACCCCCGAGCGAGGTTTCTCACTCCCCCCTTACCTGGATAAGCAGGAGCTGGAACTTGGGCAGGGCCTCCTCCTTTGGATTCTCTCTTTCTTCCCTCTCTTTCTTTCTTTCTTTCTCTCACTCTCTCTCTCTCTCCTCTTTCTCTCTCTCGTCTTTCTCTCTCTAAGATTTCACCTTCTCACTCAGTATATAATTTTTCACCCCTAAGCCTCCTATTTATAGGCAAACTGGTGTACCCGGAACGGCCCGTATTGAATTCGGAACGGCCCGTTCCGGATCCTTCGAATTTGTGCAAATTTCTCAACTGGAACGGCCCGTTCCAAAATTGGAACGGCTTGTTCCCAAAAAGCAGAACGGCCCGTTCCAAAACCAGAACGGCCCGTTCTCAATCTCAGTAGAACGGCCCGTTCTCCCTCCGGAACGGCCTGTTCTCCTTGTTGGAACGGCCCGTTCTGGGCCCGTTCCCAACCTAAAATTTTAGCTTATTTTTAATGCTCAGAACGGCCCGTTCCACTTTCGGAACAGCCCGTTCCGAGTTACTCAAATGCCCCTAATACCTTTATAAAATTACAAAAATGTCCTCAGTAATTACAGAAATGCCATTACTAATAAAAATATCCTTTTAAAGAAATTGGGGTGTTACAGGATGCAAGCAAAGTCTCACATCGTTCAAACAAGAGGATGGACATGGGTTTATACACACACACTTGACTCCGTTGATAAGCCCAAAGCGAACAATATCTCACAAATGTGGAGACATGTGTATATGCTAGGGATGGCAAAAATACCCGCACCCGCGGGTATCTACGGGTAAAATCCGCTACGAATAATAAATGGATAGACTAATCGGGTACCCGCAGATAGTAGGGACGGATAATTTTTTATCCGTTTATAAACGGGGCGAGGGCGGGTATGATGATATCCATACCCACAGGTACCCGTTTAATAATATTTCTTAAATATCCTAATTATCCTTGTACCACATAACCCTAAAACTATACTCTCTCATCTTTGTGATATGAGACTTTCACTTACTTGTGAGATTGATGTATTTTAAGTTAATGATTATCTTGCATTTTTATTATTATTTCAACAAAATTAACATTAAATACAAGTTCAAAATTAACATTGAATTTTTATTTTTAATATTTCATTGACATTAAATATAAATTATTTGTAATATAATTTTTTTAATTTCTTAAAAAAATTTATAAATATCTATGGATATCCGTGGGCATTCAAGAAATTCATGGATACCCGCTTAATGGATACCCGCAAGGATATGGGGTGGGTATGGGGCCAATTTGCATCCAGCGGGGCGGGAACGGATTTACTATTACCCGCCCCCATGGGGTCCCATTGCCATCCCTATTATATGCATGTGTGGTAACCTCCGGTGCACAACATATCTAACGTAATATCTCTATTTCATAATCTATGAAATGTGATCATCAATCAACTCATTTAATATTTTTAATGTATTATTGTTGTCCTACCTAATACCTTAACTAAGTTGATAATCAATTCGATTCTAATAACATTGTTTCCATCCTTCACAATTCAATTACTTTACAATTAATATTGTGGCTCATATCTTAGTTAGGGATTCAATCTCTTTTAATTCTTTGCATATTTATTATGTAATGTCTCGTTGCATCCTTAATTTTATTATAATGAAAAGTATATTTAATCTTCTACTTGTAAAAAATTTTTAAACTACATATAAAAATATAATTATATATAATATTATATTTAAGTTCAAATTTTAATAAAATAAAATAATATCAAATTAATAAAATATAAATTATATAATATACAAAAAAAATTATAAATTAATGGGAATTATTTAATTATATTTTTATAAAAAAAGTATTAAAATATTTTATTTTTTTAAAATATGTATTTTCTTTTCTAACACATTTTAAATTAAATGTTACAAATTATATATATATATATATATATATATATATAAATTTATACAGTACCAATTTAACTCAATATTCTAAGTTGTTATGATTTTAGTACCAATTTAACTCAATATTCTAAGTTACTATGATTTTAGTTACTTGAAAAATTAGTCATCAAATTAATTTTTAGTTGAACCAACCAATTCAGTCCGATTTACAAAATGGTGCCCTTTTTGAAAAAGTAAAGTCATTTTAACAAATCATTATTGAAAAAGTTAAATAAGTTAAAATTTTCCATCTTATCTCTGTTAAAAATCATTAAAATTCATATATTTGAAATTAATAAAAATAATCAAAGCATATATTTGAAAAATAATTTATTAATTTTTCTCTAAATTATAAAAGAAAAAACAACACATTTAATTTTAAAATTCGCTCTTACCAAAATCTACAAGTGCTCCAATAGTGGGACGATGTCCTAGTTGCTCCAATATGCACGATGAAAATAGACATCGACAAAGACACTTTAAGGTTCAAATTAGAAGGAAGTTTAGATTAAGAATTAGAGTGATACCTAGTGCTTGACATATAGTGAGTGATCTTATCTCTAAGTTTAGAATTATGTTGTATAATATTTTAGAGATATATTTTAATGATTATGTGAAGATGTTGTTATTGATTTGTAGAGATATTATTCCTGATTAGCAAAGATATTTTGTTAGATGAATATATTGTGTTTCATTATAAATTAGGTTTTAAGCAAGAGTATATGACTTAACCTTTTTTAAAATCTAGCCTAATCTAACATGTTTAATAAAAAAAATCAAATTTAGACTTTTAAGAAAACCTATTTATAAATTAGTTTTATGTTTATAAAAAAATGGTTACGTCTAATAGGTCAGCTTAATTATTTATATAATATAATAAAAATTAATATTCATATATTATTAAAAATATAAATAAACAATTAAATTTATAAAACAAAAAATTATTAATATTATTTTTTTATACAATTATCTTTCTTTATTATAGGTCTATAAGCTTATGAAATGTGCATGAGTATACATTAACATATATGACTAAGTATGAATTATCTCTCCAGTAGAAAATGATTCACTTTTACTCCTATATTTTTTTAAAAATTTAAGTTTTAATAATATTGAGTAAATTATATTTTAAAAATAAATTTATTTATATAATATAATAAAAGTTAATATACATATATTATTAAAATTAGAAATAAACAAATAAATTTATAAAATTAAAACAAATTATTAATATTTAAAATATTTTTTACACTTTTTTTAAGTATAGGTTTATAAGCTTACGACATGTACGTGAGCATACATCAACATATATGATTACACATGAATTGTCTCTTCAACAAAAATGATTCACTTTTCTCCTATATTTCTTTTAAATTTTAATAATATTGAGTAAAATATATTTTTTAAAAATTGTTGGTTTTTAAAAATTAAGTTTATTGATTTAATTAGCATTTATAAATAAACTTTTAAATAAACCAATAGATCAAGTAAGATTTTAAAAAAGTCATGTCAAACTTAAAAGAAGTCTATGATAGATAATAGGTCAAGTTTGATCTTTAATTTTATAGAATAGACCTAATCTATATTCAAAATTTAGTCTAATCTATCCTATTCACATTTCTAATTACAATATTCTATAAGATATTAATTCCAAGATATTCTTATAGTCATTAGGAATTAACTATATAGAGTTTTAGTTTATAGCAATGGGTCGAAGTCTTGATGTGCGCAAGTAGCAAAAGGTCAACTCAACCTTATTGAGTTGGACATTACAAAATTAATAAAAAAATATCAAAATTAATAGAAATAATTAAAGAAAATTATTATAATGTTAACAAAATTATAAATAATATTTGAACATGAGAAAAAAAAATAAATATAAATATAATATTGATATTTATTTATTTAACTAATTTGTGTTTAAATTAATTTCTTATTTTATCAATATATTTATTTAATAGGAAAATAATAAATATATGGGATCTCCAAAATTTTAATTATTAAGATGATATTATATATCGCATATATATGATTTTCCTTATTTAAAAGCCATTTAGAATTATAAATATGCATTTGAAAGTATCAACCGAATGACAATAAACAAGTTTTTATTCTAAATTCGACAAGAACTACTCCAAAACAAAGTTTAGAGATGATTGCAGTCAAGATAGTTTTTGAAGTTGTATTTCTTACTTTTATGGTTTGCAAGGGTATTTTCCTTCAACATATTCACTTTTGAATGATTTATTTATTTATAATGATTATATTATTATTATGAAATATTTATCAATCTAATTTATCAACAATTAATCTTATTGAAAATTTTGATTAATTATCTTTAATATAATAGTTTTTTTCATTTAATCATATTTTTTTCATTTATAAGATTGAAACATGAAGTTTTATTTTAAAAAAGTAATTCAAATTTCTCTCGAATCAATGACTTATTAATTAATTAATTAATTATATATATATATATATATTGAGGAGGTTATAATAACATCGGTATAACTTTTATTAAGTATTACACCGCTCAATAACTTTATATTAAATGCGAATTTCGTAAATTCAACCGTTAAATTGATAGTTCATATCTCTTAGATCATATATACAAAATTTTATATCAATCCAAGATGATTTGATACTTCATTTTTATAAAAACAAAATTGACATAATATATTCATTTCAAAATACACTAAAATATGAATACTTTGATTACCTTCAAATTATTGTTCAATTTTAACAAAATTTGATATACACCTATAAAATGATATGAACTTTCAATCTAACGATTGAATTTACAAAATTCACATTTAATATAAAGTTATTAAGTAATGTAACACTTGATAAAAGTTATACCGGTGTAATTATAACCTCCCTCATATATATTTCTATAATACTATGTTGTATGATTTTTTTTTTCCGGGACTTGATTTTCAGAATATACAAGAAGGCCAAACCTTAAAACATGTGATGAACATGATGATTGTGATATAATATCGTCTGGTTGTGATAAAATATCAATTTGTTATCTGGGTGGTTATAATCAACCAAGTGTGGACCCATTGTTTTTAACCAACTAGCCCCCAAAATTAAATTGGCCCTTGAAATTGGAAATAGAAATCCTGGTAGATGGAATATGTTCCCTTGAGCTTGACTAGTCAGCCTCCATATAATTTCCATTACCCACCATGTAGGAGCAGACTCTTCGGGTAGCTTCAAAAATCTAAGAAGTCTTGGTTGTAAAAATTTATCAAAGCTTCCTCCATCAACTAGGACAATAACAGGAGGACAATAACAGGTAGCTTATCCACATATGCCAAGAACCTTATTATACCAACACCTTTGACACCCTTTATTGCATTGAGTGATAAGTAATGATCATCACTTATAGGATCCAAGTACACTACATTACAACCTGATCTTTTTCAAATTCTAACTCAATTTGAGGGCCTTCCTGTTCTTCCTCATCCAATTGCAAAAATAAATATTGACGGTTAGGACATTTATGATTAAAAGTAAACTTCTCATCATGGAAATAACACAATCCCTTCTCTCTTCGAATTTACATTTCAACGGGGCTAATTTAACACTGGCAGCCTTTAAATGTGGTCCATTAGGCGTAGGAAGCAAAGGAGATAATGTAAGTTTACTCACAAGTTTAATTGGAATTTGAGGAGAAACATAAGATGAAGAAGTCACAGAGGAATATTGACGAACAGGAGCGGTTTGCATTTTACCCGAAAAGGTATCTTTATCTTCATACAATTTTGCTAATGCCACAGCTCTTAACAATGAAGGTGGGGGTTGAACCACCACATCCCCCTTAATATCTATGTTTAGTCCACTAATAAAACAAGTCAACAAAGCTTCATCACTTAATCCAGATGATCTATTAGCAAGGGATATGAATTTGAGGTAGTAGTCTAAAACAGTACCTGTTTGTTGCAGTTTGAAAAGTCCACCCAAAGGACAATCAAATGGAGAGGGTCCAAATTGAGATTCAAGAGCTCTTGTCAAGTCTTGCTAAGTGTTAACAGCCGATAACCTTTGTTGCATCTGAAACCATGGAATGACCTCATTGTCGAAATGAATGGAAGCGATATCAATTCTTGTTGCACCCTGTGTATTATGATAATTAAAGAATTTTTCTGCCTTGAAGATCCATTCCTGCACAGATGAAGTACCATCAAAATGAGGAAAACCAAGGAAAATGTGTTTAACTGGAAACACCATATTCACTGGAGTGGCGAGCGGGGAGCCAGAGCTGGACGAGGAACCTCCATGAGATAGAGTCTTCTAGATCAGAAGTTGATTAAAGGCAGATTGAAACTGTTCCAAATGAGTATGCATCTTAGTTTGGGCTAACGTTGCTTGAACAACATGTTCTCTTTGTTCTTCGTGTCTCAACTCTAACAATTCCACCAAACTCCTAAGCTCAACGTCATGTGAATTAATTGTGAACAACATGTTCTTTGTTCTTTGTGTCTCAACTTTAACAATTCCACCAAACTCCTAAGCTCAATGTCATGTGAATTAATCACTACTTGCATTTCCTTCAAACGCGTATTCTCAGCCATAGAAGCTCAATGAAAGCACCAAAACATGAATAATATTGAATAACAACTTTGAAAGTATTTTTATCTCTTTTTATATGTGGATACAATAGTATATGATTGGATAGTATAAAGAGGTAACTAGAAATTGAGTAACTAATGAATGACAGCAAATAGTAGCAAAAGAATGATTCCTTATAGAAGTCTACTCAGAACCTGAATCAATACAAGGAGAAATCGGATCAGAATGCAGAAAAGAAGCAAGAGCACATAAGGGAGAATTATCAGAGAGAAGCATATCACACGCATAATGATCTCACTCCACAAAGTTTTCCAATAAAATATTCTTTCTCCTAGGTCTCATGCTTTTCCTCTGGTCCATAATTCCCGAATCTGCCTCCATGTGACCATTCCTTACAACTAACTTTCCATCCTCCAATTCAATAATTGGATATCCCTTTTTATTATTTTGCTCACATAGTGACATGTTACACCTGACTGCAAATTGACAACTACACGTGCCAAGAACCAAGAGTGTCTGAATTTCACATGATAAAACTTTTCCGAATCATTTCAATCGCCTGCATGAGGTGAACAATGAAAATAATCTAATTTGATGAAGTCAATTATCACTTTTGATCATAGCCTTTCTGGTTGTAACCAGTATTCCCAAACCAAAAAAAAAGAAAAAATTGATGTCAAAGTATCAGTTGATTATGTACTTCCATGATTTTTCTTCAAGTATAAAATTATATCCTTACAACTGCATACACTTCCATGTTTAACTTCTCATCCTTTCCCAATTAGGAAGGGATGCAGTACCCACACATCACTGAAAAACCAATCAAATTCAACTTCTAAACAACTGTGGGTAAAGAATTCTTGTTGTCACACATATCAATATTTCCTCTACCACAGAGTGCCATAAACTTATCATAAAATTGCAACAAAGGACACTTATCTACCAAGTTGGAACCAAGGTATGCATCTTTGAGGAAGACAGTACTCCTTACACCTTTGTTAGTGAGGTAAAATATCCCTTGATGCTTTATCAAGCAAAGCAACAATTGAGATGGCAAAAGACACTCTGCATGAAATGCATCCAACTGTGCAGATGTCATCCTCTTCTCCATAGTCAAGCTGAGGAGCTCATGAATCACTGCCACGACCCGTTTTCGAGCTTTTGGATCAGTAGCATTAAACCTCCTCGCATTCAAATAAGGTGAAGGAAACTCCAACTTCTGCCACCTCTCAAGCTGCTCAAGGAAACCAACATTTGGCCTAAAACCAGAAGGAAAATTCATTTTGAATGCAAATGGACCAACATAGTTCCCATCTCTTGAAATCTTCACCTTCTTCTGATCCCCATCTGTCTTCAGCTTCACAACTCCTTCCTGTGCCAACCTAATTCACGTTGAAATTAACTCATTTTGTTCCAAAAGAATTTTATAATCAAAGTCTCACCATTGATGTTAGTGTTAGGGCACACTTTCAATAAGAAACAATCACCTTTTTTTATTTCAAAGGTTGTTTACAAAGCCCCAAATATTATTATTCAAAATAAGCTAATCCGAAAACAAAACTAAGACCTGTTTAGATAAGTAAAAAATTCTTTCAGGAATTTCTCTATCGGTTATTTCCTGCGAAATTCTAAAAAACGCTTCTAATCTTATATCTAAACAAGCTCTATAAAGATTTCATTTTTCTTATAAGTTAAACAAATTGAAACATGTAGCAAATTCCTACGCAATTGTAAAAATATATACCGACAAAAAAACCATTATTTCCTCAAATGTTGAGTGAATCCAAACACGAACCTAGTCTCTCTTGCAGTGACAGCCAAAGTGGAATCCCAATCCTCCAAGACGAGACAATCCCTTCTTCCGAAACGCCTAACAGCGAAAAACTGAGGGTACTTGGCGATCAAGCAGTGGTTAAAATCCTGGGGCAGGCCCAACTCAGGCCCAATAAGCTCAACCGTGTGGAGTGGCAGCCTGCAATCGACGCAGAGCATGAGCAGCTTGCGCAAGTTAGTAACCAAGAGGGGTTCCATGGAGGCACGGGCGCAGGCCTCCTGGTGGGCCAGGCGGTGGGCCCGGGGCGTGAGGGAGACGGAAGGGGGGGTCCCGGTGACGCGGAAGACAGAGGGGTGCTTCTGGATGAGGCCCATGAAGGCCCATTTGCGGACGAAGCCGACGTTCTTCTCGAGGTCGCGGAGGAAGAGGGAATGGGATTGGAGGAGGGAGGCGAGGTGGAGAATCATCGAAGGCTTCTTGCGAAGCTCCATCACTCGGTCTAGTTCGCTCACTCTGTGGTAAGTTTTCTTCTTCGGCCTTCTTCCGCCGCTCGATTTGTGCCTCACGCCGAAACGCAGCGTCACACAGCCGTGACGAAGCATCGCAGTTGCTGAGAGGAACACGAAATTCCCAGGCTATGAGAGTGGGAGGTTGCACCATGTGATAAGGCTTATTGTAATGCCCTTGTAGCTAACAAAAGAGACATGCTTAAGATTTAATGTAGAAAGATAGATGTATTTGAAATAGAAGAGAATGTTAACCTATATTCATAAATTTATATTTATATTTGTTTTACATGTTTTTTAATTATATCTTTTATATTGTAAAATTAAATTTATAAAAAAATAATTTTATTTTTTAAAGAAGAAGTTAGTCTTAAAATTGTAGAAATAAATTATTTTTTAAAATGTTTATATGTTAAAAATAAAATAAATTAAGCTTTTCTTTAAAAAAATTAAATGAAATTGTTATGGTTCAAAACGATCCTTTCAAATATTAAAAAATTATTTATTTATATAATTTTTATTTTTATTTATTTAATAATTTATTAAATTTTTATTTTAGTTCAAATAAGACAAATTTAATTTATATTCAAATCTTAAGCTCTAAATCCAAAATAAATTAAATTTATTTATTTATTTAAAAAAAAGTCTATTAGCCTTAAAATTAGATAAATAAATTTTTTTTTTTTTTTAATTTAATGTGTTAAAAATAAAATAAATTAAACTTTTAAAAAAAATAATAAGTTCATTATGATCATAATGATCCCTTTAAATATTAAAAAAAATCTCTCATCTATAATAATTTTAAAAAAAAAATAAGTCATTTTGTGTCATTTCAGTCAATAACTACTTAAATTAGATCATTATAATTGCAACAACCTTTATTTCATAACATTTATAGTTTAAAAAAGAACATGTAACATATGAGTCATAACAACTTTACAGTAAATAATTCTAAATATATAAATTATTTTAAAATAATCTTATTGAAATTATTTATTTTTAAAATAATCCTACAATAATCAATCAATCTTATGTGTCAAATATATTTATTTCATATTGAGCATACTAAGTTTTATTTTTTGTTATTTGATTTCTCATGGTGGAACGAGTTTCCATTAGAATTGAAATTCATGAATTAAAAATATATTACCCAAAGAGGTGAATGTGACAGTCTTTAAATGATTTTATTTTGGAATTTAAATTAAATAAAGACAACAAATTTTTTTAAATAATTTATAAACACTTCACAAGTAAAAATTTCACATTCTGGTTCCATTTGTTAGGCTCTATTTGTTATTTTTTTTAATAAAATCATTGTTTTTAATAAAAATAAGTACTATCATATTTTTTTTAACATGTTTGTATAAACTTATTTTTTCTTAAAATAAATAGTTTTCTACTTTTTTTAAGAAGTAACTCTTATATCTTTCTTAAAGAATTATATTTTAATATATATTTTTTATAAACACACTTCTTTTTAAATTTGAGCAAATGAATCCTCAATCTTCAACTGAATAAATCCAGAAATAAAAATAAATAAACTATAATAATTAATAGTTTAAAACACTCCAAAAGGTCAAACATAATTTATTTTATCTAACCTTATATAACCTTTAAAGACTAAATAACTAAAATATAATTAAATGCATATATCGTCTGAATAATTGAAAATAGTATACAGAATTATGATATGATGTCTTATCAAAACATGGTAATTAAAGACATAATAAGGATGTTTAAATTTCACCATATGCATCAACATCTAGTCAATCCTCATCTCCAAATGGAGTTCCACTGAAACAAAATTTTAGTTTCCAAAATAATTGAAATCTTCATACATTCTAGAAACTAAATTTCAGAATGTTATGAAATACTTTATAGAATCTTAATTTTAGAACATTTACATATTGTCATATAAACATTCCAGAAATTAGTTTTGAAAAGATAGTCTGGGGTGAGGAATACAAAAACTGAGTATTTTGAAGAGAGAGAAAAAAAATAGTGTAAAAAGAATTACCCATAACACTGGCATGCTTACATTCTAATCGGAAATCAAGCCTACGCAATTTGTGACTCTCAGGCCACATTGCCACAACTAAATGTGCCCTTTCATGGCATTTCGTTTCATAGTATTAGTTAAATTAGTGAACTAAAAATAAGCAAAGCCAAAATAATTTTATTATGGTCTAGTGGTTGTATAATGGAATTTGATAATATATCCAAAAAATGAAGAAAAAAAAAGTGATTATAACAATATGTTGTTCAGTAAAATATACTAATTTTTCAGTTGCCCTTGCTCTTCCAATTCACATGTTATGGAAACAAGCAACCTTCATTGTGAGTTCACCAATGAATGGGTGGTTCAACAGCGTTAACTCCTATTAATTAAATATATTTTCCAAGTGCACAAGAATGTACATACCATTTCAAAACAATAATATCACACTCCACATGCTCTTGATATGGAGGAACGGTAAAACTGCACATTCTGAAAAGAACTCTCCCAAGAAGAATAAATCAATTAAAGGGTCAAGTTCCTGCTTTCTATATTGCAGCTGACAGTACCCTATCACCAATTAAAAAAGGGATAACGGCTGAACTTTTCTGTACTAAGATTTGGAGCCGTTAATGCCAGAAGATGCTGCATATATATGATAAGTGAAGTTTTCAGGAGTGAACATTCTCAAAAATCGTATTTGGTTCTTCCACTTCCCAAAATGAGACATAACATGTCTGAAATATCAAGAGAAGAGGAATAAAAATTCCAAGATTCGAGCATTAAGCGTTTTCTTGATCCTTTAAAATGAACAACCTGCATCCCAAAAATAAACCAGGAACAAATGTGTTAAAACTAAAAGGATAGTATATTATCTTTATAGAATTTCCCAATATCTAACTTCAATATTATCTTTACCGAATTTCCCAAAATCTAACTTCAAGCATTCAGCAGAGGACCAGACAGAATACTGTTGTAAGTTTGAATTATACCTTAACATCCAATGGCATGCCGTGAAATTGACCAGCACCCTCAGGCGGAGTCCAATTGTACAGAGAACAAGGTAAGAACAACACTGAAGTGCCACCAATATCCTCAGAGAAAGCAAGTGCTTTGGCATACCTGCTGGCGTCAAAATGAGGTTTTGACTTCACAACCCAAGCAAGAGCTAACTGATCACCCAGCATGCGGGAAGCATTTCTATATTTTGTGCTATAAACTTTCAAGACCTCTTGTAGGAAAAGCTTTGCCCTACATTGATTATCAAATTATATTAAAAAACTTGGCATCAAAAAATAAGAGAGAAATTGAGAAAATGGTAATTAAAAAAGATTTACAAATTTTCAAATGTTCAGCGGAGAAACAGAATACAGAAAATAGCCCCAAAAGAATTATGATAACAATGGCAATGCAAGCTTGCAAATGACTAAAGTATCATATCATATCAAAGGTGTTTGCATGGTATCTATGTAGTGTAGTGTGCTGTTACACATCATGTAATTTGCAAGAACAGTAATTCAAAATTCCTCACTGCTTTCCACCAAATATAACAATGTCAGTAGCATCAAAACAACACTCAAATACTGGCATCAAAATAAGGTGTTTCTTAGTGCAATACTCTTTATTAGTAAACAAGAAACGTCATACTGTAAAATACTTCCATTTGCAGGTTTAAATGGGACTGGATGGTATAGAGTAAAACATTTATGGTAACAACAATCAAAATTAAATACCAAAAAAAAAAATAATCTTTCTTCTACAAGAAACCTGAAACGAGCATGCCAGGCGAATAGTTGTAGATTTGCAGATCAAGTATATGATCTAAACAAAGGTAAGTCCATGTATGATGCTTAACACTAAATGAAAACTGCATAAATACTAGTTCATTGCGCAACCAGTTCACTACTTTTAAACCTTTTGTAGTTTATGACACAATTGCAGTTGAACCAAAAAAACTTCAGTAGTACAGATTATCACCTTAAAATTGCTTCTGGGGTACCCCTTACTGCAATGAATCCTGAATTCAAAGGTTGAGCCTTATTGTTCCTAAAAGTCAGAGCCAGATGAAAATTAGGATTGTCATGAAAAATATGCCCTAAATCATCAACCACTGCTATATCAGAATCAGTGAAGATGTAATGAGTGATATTCCTCGGATTCTGAGTAAGTTTCTGAAGCCTTGTTTCTAGAAAGGTCTGTGAAATGAAAAACACAAGGTTATTTAGTTTAAAGAATTATTTTAAAATTCTAAACATATCACCTATAATGCTATAATAATAATAATAATAAAAACAACAACAACAACAATAATAATAATAATAATAATAAAATAGCTCAATAGGGGAGAATGTGAAATTGTCACAATTAACCACAAAGTTGAATGAATGATGTTTTTCTGCCATAATTGTCAGAAAACGAGCTCTAGGCCAAAAACAATCTGAAATTATGAAACATTTGTAATATTGGGTAATAACAAACTAGCAAGCACCTCTGGTCTATTTTGGTACACATTATTGAGGGAAAAGGCAGCTATAGTATAGATCATTATAATTGATGGACAGAACAACAGCAGGAAAAACATTCTGCTAAATGTAGTCACTGATGAGTGATGAAAAATTATTTTTCATCAACAAATGTTCTATCTACAGTGGATGCAATGTGATCTTACAATGTAAGACCTGATCCTTTGGAGCATCAACTTGTCTCGTGAATATTCACCTTGTATAGGATATAGAGAGACCCTATTCCGTGGCACTGAGAGGTCAGACACGGGATCTGTGAGAATAATTACTTTGCTCTGGGGCATTCTGACCTGCATACATTAACCACAATGTTGAGTGAATGATATCTGTCTTGACGAGCTCTATGCCAAAAATTTGTCATCTTTCTAATCTACAGCTGAATGATGAATGATGCAAATTCAGTGCAATTTGTACTTTTGTGCATACAGTAATATTTACTATTAAATCACTCAAGCTACCCTTGTTGCCCACCAATTGAAATTTACCAGTAGCCAATTGTTGCCAAGGATGTATGACGTTTGGGTTTAGTGCCAAGATAGGAAAAGATGAAAAGCTCATGTAGACAAGGCTAATCCACTATTTCATGCTGATAAACTCCAAAAGTATAAAATCATAGACAAAGACAATCACACTTAGCTATACGCCTACAAAGTAAAGAAACAATATACACTAGAGTGTTGGCAACACATTGCAAACTACAAAATCATAAGGGGATCTCAATAAATAAATGGGACCCACAATTTTGTGGTTTTCAATAAATTTCACTCAATAATAGTGTGTTGCCAACATTTCTCAGTCTCACTCATGCATAATAATAGGCTATTAATAGGCAATATGCTCTTTGCAGTGAGAAAAACCCCACAACTTTTGTTCAACGTTTACCTGAATGAAGTTAATAAAAACATTCAACAAAGCCATGGACCTGCCAAACTTATTGTATGAAGCATTGCCAACAACTGTGTTTGATGATTTATCGTCTACATCACTGAGAGAAGAATTATAAATGGTAAAGACAGTGACAAATGTGATACTTCCATCTACAGCTGATCTGCTGCTAGAATAATGGGTCCTATTGAGAGCTTTTGCCCCTGTGAATTGAAAATTTGTAAATGCATTATAAGAATCAATTGAAGAAAAAAAATAAACATGAAAATTATGAGGAAATGCAAAGCTCCTATGTGTGTGGGTGTGTGTGTGTATATATATATATATATTGCATGCATGTATATATTAAATTTCAATGATCCAATTGTTGAATATTTGATGTTATCCCAGTGATCATTCACACCAAATTTTAAACAAATCAGATATTTATAGGTAGGTAATCTTATAGTCAACATTTATTAATATATTAAAAAGTATATCATATGTTAAATTTATTTAATGAATTATTTATTAAAGTTTCAAAATTTCATGAAAATTTGAAAACTTAATCTATGCAATATTTTTTTTTTCAATTTAACAATTGAATCTTTGAAATTTATTGTATACAAAGATTCGATTGGAGTAACTCTTCGAATACTAGATCCTAGCCCATGTGTTCGAGCTCCATCCGCTATTGTGGCCGCTATGGTATCATGTTTGCATATGTATCTTATATCCTCATGTTTGCATATGGAATCTAATATAAGGCTTTTGAGAAAAGAAAAGAAAAACTAAGATCTAGTAACATTTGTGAATGCTAAATGACCTAGCTCCAGAATACAAATTTCCCAATGTTCATAACACATTTGAAGGAAGTTACCATTTTTGTCAAATGTCGTTGAACAGTGGGTTTACATCAGTAGCTTTATTTGATAAAAGCACTAGGTTTTGAGACAACCCTATTCAGATTTCAGAATCATATTATCCAGAGCAAAACCATTTCAAGAATCAAGAACATAACTAAAATAACTTTATAAAGAGACAAAAAGAACCTTGGCATTGCAAACGATTTGACAAGCCTTGTCCAGCAGCAGGACCAATAACTAGATGATCGAATTTCTTGTTTAGTTGCTTGTGGGGTTCCTCCATTTTTGGGTTTTTGTGCAACTCCATGACTAATAAAAACAACCAAGTTAATTTTATGCTCCAATCATACACAGAAATTTATAATTACAAATAAAAGTGACTACCCACCGGAAAACAGATGAGTAAGGAGGAAAATCAAAGGAAGACAAAAAACCAAACGATGCCATCCACTGACTATTTTCATGCCTGCTAAGCATTCACTTGAGTACAAACACTGAGAAAAAAGGGGGAGAAACTAATGTTCTGTAATCACAAGCACTTCAGCTGCACAGACAATACAAAGTGCACTTAGAATGGAGCTTTAGCAACAGTAAAATCATGCATGGATAAGAAAAGGATGAAAGAAATGAGGCAAAAAAATTCTGTTCACAAATTATATATTAGGCCACCAAATAGAAAAATTATACAGCTGAAAACTTGTGAGAATCACGAAAATATCAGACAAATTATTTTTTTAAAAAAAACTTAAATTTAAATGGCAGGATCTAGCAGGTTGATGATTAATCCTAAATGCTAACCCACCCCAAAATGAATGGTGGATTATATGATTAATATGATTTCTTCTTAGCTTAATTATTTACTTTGCAATGTGTAGCAACAAAGACTTAACCCTTAGCTAGTATAAAATGGCAATCTTATCATCCTATAATCACACAAGAAGAAGAAATGAATAGTAATCAAGCTCTAAAAAATTGCACAGAATACTTAGTAGCAATGATCCCAAGTTCCAACAGTAGTCAATGCCTACACCCACAATATTTACTTTATTTTTTGTCACTTGTGTAGCATTCAGAGTAGTGAATCGCATTTAATGATGACTCCAACAACACTAATAATGTAGCAGATCAGGCAGCGCCAGCCTCACTGAATGCAAAAAAATATTAATACTTTAAACACATAATAGATAGTAGATGCATAGGACTCGGTACTCAAAAGTCAATTTATGACATAACAACCATCATCAATCGGAATCATAACTAATATGTCAATAACATAGGCAGGAGGGGGAGCAATCTTGCCAAGCAAGGGATGGAGACGCTGCCAAAAACAGAGGAACTCCAACTCAGCATCCAACCAAAGCTGTGATGAATTGACTGGAGATGGAAAATATCCCCTATTTCGTGAATTAGGATTTAATTTCAATATTTCCAAATATGTTTTCCAGTTTTCTTAATTTCTCGAAATTGATTGAGGATTTCCTCAAGCAAATCAGAAATATTTTCTTCCCTTTCATCAATTGTAAAAGCATGTGCTGCCAGATTTCACCAAGCAATGGGTGGATTGCAGAATAGAGACATGGGAACAACCTGTCTGTGTGCAATAAAACAGGGGAACTAATCACAGCATGCTTCAGATATGTGAAGGATGAAGGAGCCAAATAAGACCCTCAATCAGCCATAAATGTTAAAAATTCAGCATGGGCAAAATAGATTTTTTCCCTGACAAAAATTGTAGCCTCAACAGACACAATTTGGTCCACAATCAGCCACCACCATTGTGGCTACAACTCACATACACTTGAGCTCATCTAGGAATGGCAGATGTCTGCTGACCCTGCTGTAATTGTCTGATTGATAAGCCAATAGCATTACAGCTAGCATAAATTTACAAGACATTACATAATAAAAGGAATACATTTATATTATGGAAATCAAATCATAATTAGCGCTTGAACTTGCAACCTATATTTTTTGAAGTAACATTTTAGTAATCAATATTTTGAAAATCAGACTTGCTTGATATGTTAGAAAGTCTGAATAAAAACTACTTCTGGTTCAATAGCTAATAAGCTTCAACTTCATGATAATCCGCCAAATCAACTTTTTAACTTCATGATCATCCACCAAATCATCTTGTTCATGGTGCTTCTATGTTTTGTGCATAAGATTAATGTACCAATATCTAACACCCATTAATGGATGTTTCTTAACCAAAATATCATTTCTATAAGCCTCTCTAAGTACAACAGTCTGCGTCCTAATCTTATTGGAAATGTAAAATATACCAGGATGATGAACCAAAGCCTTCTTGAATCTCAAGGCCAACCCTAAACATTCTCCAAAACAAAGCAAATTCTCTCTCTCAGTCTTCTTTGACACAAGAAGAGAAAGCAACTCATGCAAAATTGCCACTGTCCACTTCTCTGCTTGGTCACTATTTGAGTCAAGATGAAAAGCATCTTCATATGGAGAAACATAAGGCAATTTTTGCCAGTTCTCAACCCAAGCCTTCACCCTCTTCTCTAAATCAAAACCTTTTGGCAAAAATATGGGAAATGTAATACCGTGCCTTCTTTTATCTCCAACATAGCCCAAGCTCATTGCACTCTTTTGTAACTCAGACACAGAAAGCTCTTTTCTCCATGAAACAAGCTCTAAAGCAAGCAATTCTTTTCCAGATGATGGATCTTCCACAACACAAACATCAAAGTAATCAGGGTAATCAGACAAAAGGGTCGTCACATAATCATGAGGTAGTCCCATATCCCATTTTAGCTTCTCAATTACATAAAGAGGCAATTTTTCCATGCCAGCAAGCATCAGAAGCCTTGCAAGCCTGTGAACAGTTTCTTCACGATTAGTGGGAGAGTTATGAACAGCCATTTCTTCTTTGTGGAGGGAAAAGGCTTGAGGTGTGAGCTTGACAACTGGAGGAAGACCAGGACCAGGTTGGAATTGTGTGAAAACACAACGATATTTGTCAATGAATTTGGTAGTTGTAGTGGGAAGGTTGAGGGAAGCTTTTAGTTGAGAAGCAGTATACATGGAAACGGATTCCGAAGGAGATGAAATGATTTGGTTCTTGAGGGAAATTGTCTGTTTGAGATCTTTCTCTTTCAGGACTGCAGTATCAAGATATGGGTCTCGGACCCATTTGACCTTCACATTCACAAAAGTCCTAATTTGGTTGAACAGGCGAGGATGTTTGGAGGAAAGAGCCATGAACAACCAGCTCAATACCCTGTAAAGTGGAAACACTCTGTCATAGGGTAAAAATTCTTCTATAGACTTGCACTCTAACTTGTTTAGACTAAGCTAATAAAGTATTGAATATAACGACCATTAAATAAAGAAAAATATTCTGCATAAATTTATGAGCTCTACAACTATTTTCTTACATCTAAAATAATGATGCATTAGGTTGTCAGTCTTTTGTTGGCTTAGTCTATACACTGCACAGCTTGTGTAACTGTAGACTAAGTTTATAATTTCATATCATTCCGTAGGTAATGCCAAAAGGTGAGATGAATAAAATTTGTCAAGCCTAAATTGGTATCCCTAAGATTTGAGATTTGAGTCTATGTTGGATTAAAGTCACAACTCAATTAAATTACAACAAAACCCCAATGGGAATCCAATTAAAATTATTCTTCTAAATTCCAATGCCGATAAGAAACACAATACATGTGCAATTCCAGAAAAAGAAAAAAAAAACACAATTTGGAGCTGAAAATATAAATTAATGAGTAAATAGTCATAACAACAAAGATATATAACTAGTTGATAGATTGAAAATGTAAAAAAAAATTATACCAACAGTGCATATGACTATTTTCTCACATTCATAAAAGTCATATCAACTATATATAAACCATACAATGTTGCTTAGTTCAATAAAAATCAAGTTGTGATAAAATATCAGCCATAACTACGTGGTCCAAGCCACAAGAACACTCTCCATTCTCCAACCAACCGCAATGCCTATAAATATTTTTCAACAATAAAAAAGAAGTCCACCTATATGCAGTAAACATCCAAACTTTGGTTTAATTTGTTTCTCAAACTTCTCATAAATAAAATATCAAAACCATCGATCATACATATGCATCATGAAACTATGCGAGTAAACAAACTCTAATATCAAAAAAATTAAAAATAAAAATTAGCCAAAAGGAAAAGTGGGATTTCAAAAATTTTCTACGGAAACATCCATAAAACACTAAGAATTGGTCAAACCTAGAAATGGTGCAAAACATAAAACATATCAGTATTAGGAAACTCAGTTGGATATGCACATTATGGTTATCAGAATTCACTGAAACAGTATAGTTTTCAACTCTTCCCAGCCCAATGCTTATGAAGTGGTGGAAATGGTAAAGATTAGGAATTGGTTATGGATAAAAGCGACTTTTGGTAAAGCCACTATAAGCTTCTATGAATGGTGGTCAAATCCAATTTGTTTTGTTGTGTATCCTCATTCTATATCTTAACTTCTCTAATTTGTTGTCTTGGGTTGGTTCTGCAAAAGCTCACAGTAGCACTATCAAAAAGCTAGTCACCATTGATGTCCGAGTTTTACTAGGTGCTGCTGATGAAAGACACTTTCAATTATGAATGCAGTTTTGGGAGCTGCACCCAATTGGGTTATGTAACGGTGTTGAATGCACTTGACACTAAACATAAACTGTGTAGTTACAATTGAAAACCTCTTGTACTAACTCTTCAATGCATTTTTCTTATCAAAAAAAAAAAACGGAATTTCGGAACAAATCATAGGCAAATAGTGGCAACGCACGAAACACAAAATATGGATGCACTGGATGGTGAAGTGAAGAATGGAACAGATCTCAAAGAAAGGAAAGTGAAAAATACCTGAATGAGAGAGATCAAAGCATCAAAGTGGAAGAAGAAGAAGAAGAATAAAACGACGACGTGTAAGGGAAAACACTGAAAACTATGCTTCGTTTTTCTGTTCAATCTGTAAAACGCAGAGAAAGATTGTCGCTCTCGCCTCGCTGGGACTTGTTTATGTGCGACTCTGCGTTTCGCTGGTGAAGTAAGTCACTTCACGGAATCACGAGTGTGAGCTTGGACTACGAGCCCATGTGGCCCAAAATACAAGCCCAGTAATTCGGTCTAGCCCAATAACTCGTATATGATTATTATGAGAGAGGACTTGAAACTTGAGATTATAACAGTGATGGTTATCATTTTTAATTTGACATTTTTTATAAAAAAAAAAAAAAAGTTGTATTAAAATTAAAATTAGTGAAAGAAAAAATTCTTTAAACTTCTACACATATTTTGGTGTTTTAATTATAATTAATAGTTAATGAATGTTTAAAGTAATTTGTTCCAAATAATATTTTCTATGTTCTTATTCGTGATAATTTTAAATATTTAGAGTTTGTCTAGTTTTATGTTTAAAATTCCATTGATAATCAATCCATATATTTGTATTAAGTCACTTTTAGGTAGTGAGAAAGAGCCAAAAGAGGTGGAAAAACTTGATAATATTATTAGCTTTGTGATTGATATATGTAACTTTCTTTCTTTATTTTATGAAATCGTGTGTTTCACTCCTTGACTTTGTTTTCTCAAACTAAAGCAGGTTTTCTAGTTACTTATATGTTTGGATTCTTTGGAAGAAATTTAGTCAAATGATTATAAGTTTCGTAGACGAAGAGGAAACAATCCATGGACATCTATGTTAATTTTAGCCTACGAAAACATGCAAATTAAATTTGAAAGGCACAACTATCTACTTGTATATATTAAATACGATTTATTATTTTATATCAAGATATTTCAGGGATTTCTCTTTACCACCAACAACTTTAAACATTTTTTTCCCAATAGAAAGGTTTAACATCTTATCTAATTAATCTTTTATTTATTATAATTTTTTATAAATTATTTTTTAATACTTTTAAAATAAATTATCAAAAATTTTAAAAAAAAATTATCATAATATAAATTATGTATCATAAATTTAAAATATAATTTATATATTTAAAAATATTTATTTATAAAATTTTAAATATAATTTATATGTTTAAATATAGTATTTATTTATATAAATATATTATAATTTTAAATTATATGTGTTCTTACCGGAAATACGTACAATATGTATTTAGCTTGATAAGTTAAAATACTAATTTATTTACTATCTTTATTTTTGGTGTTTTGAAAAGGTTACATAATTTGGTTGCCTTTAATTGGTCTAGGTAACAAACAATAAGATTTGATGATTAAACATAATTATTCTTCTTTTATTTTAATAATATTCGTATAAAATATTCATTATCCGTCGCTAAATTTAATTACTATTTAGTGACCGAATTCAATTCGGTCGCTAATTTTAACTAATATTTAGCGACTGAATTCAATTCTGTCGCTAAAAAAATAAAAATTCTAAGTTAGCGATCGAATTCAATTTCGTCGCTAAATTTAACCACTACTTAGTGACCGAATTGAATTCGATCGCTAATTTGAACTAATATTTAGGACCGAATTCAATTATGACGCTAAAAAAATAAAAAAATTTAATTTAGCGACCAAATTTAATTCGGTCGCTAAAAAATTCAAAATTTCTTATTTAGAGATCGAGATATCAACTGATTTTCTAGCGACGACTTATTTTGGTCGCTAAATCGGTCGCTATTTTGATTATTCATAATATGTCGCTAAATAGTGACTGATAAATTTTGGTCGCTAATTTTGGTCGCTATTTTACAATTTTCTAGCAGTGGGTTAGGGTTCCTATAACTTGATGAACATCTTATTTATATGAATTAATGAGTAATTGAGAAATTTTTCTTATGGATGTACCTTAGTATTATTGTAATATTTTTCTGTGTGATTAACCAAATCAATTTTTGCTTGTTAGGCTAAAAAGTACACTTGGGACTATAATTTAAACTCTAGAATCTTATAAAAATATTAAGAATTGATTGAGTTATGCAAATTATAAGTTCAGCCTCCAATCTAGTGCGCAAAATATAAATATTTTTGAAACATTACACAAATTTATAGATTTGATTTATTTAATAAAAAAATTTAATATAATAATATTAAAATTCAATGTTTATCTTAAATTAATGAGCGAAGAAACTCTACTTATTTTTAGAATAATTTTCCATGCTATATGTATATATAACCAAAAGTTTGTAATAATAATTGAATTTAATAAAATTAAATGGACTTAATTACATTTGACAATGAATTGAATTACTAACATTAGTTATATTTATTATATACATACAATCTATCTATTTATCTAGGAGACGTGTCATATAAGAATCAGAATGATCAATCTCAATTCATAATTAAAATAAATAATTTTAATTAAAAGAGTCACTTAAAATTACAAAATCTCTTCCATCATCATTATCACTATCAACACAATTTTACTATTATTATCGATGCCATTATTATAATACTTGAGTTAACATTACGAGTAGTTGTATCTAATAAAACTTAATTAATTATATTTAATAAAAAAAAATATCCATATTAATGATATTTATTACATAGATATTTATGTGACACCCTCTACCTCATTATTAATATACAACAAATGTAACAATAAGATATTACTTTTCTTCTTTTTGGGTAAATAAAATCTTTCATAGTTGACAAATATTTCAAATATAACAAGGTAGAAGATTCACATTCGTAACTCATAAATCATAACTCCAGTGTAAAAATTATAAAAGAAAAGAAGTTAAGATTTTCAATACAATTTAGTATAAAACAAGAAATCATATATATATACAAATAATAATAAAGGAAATATAAATTAACTCCAGTAAAGGTGGCAGTGCCTCCTAGTTAGGAATCAATTTATATTTTCCAAATCATGTAATAAAATATAACAAAGATATTCATTCTGGTCTTTTATCAAGAACGTTCAAATTACAAATCTTAACATACAATTTCCTTGAATTATAAACTTTATCTACGATATCTCTTCGTTAGAAATTACAAAGAAGAGAAACTAAAGTTATTAAAACAATAACATATTAAACTAAAAATAACTATGTCCCGATGTCACATCCTATCAGAGCATGCCCAATTGAAGCCTTTAAGCCTCATCACCAACATCCCCATGATGCTGATCATCTGCAACATAATTTAAAACATATACAAAAACAACAAGGGAGTGAGAAACATCTCACTCAGTTTCAGATGCAGAAATAAAGGTTAGATAGCACACACACACACAACAAATATAAGTCACATGTAAACAATACACATACATCATCAATATTACAAATACATTCATTTATCATGCAATGATGTCATGGACTCATCTCATAAATACATGCATGTGGCGCCATAAGGAAGTTTCACATATCATCACTGGTGACCCTAAGGCACACCTGCACAACTGTCGGTGACCCTAAGGTACACCTGGTTAGCATATCATCAACTGTCGGTGACCCTAAAGTACACCTGGTTAGCATATCATCAACTGTCGGTGACCCTACGGTACACCTGGTTAGCATATCATCAACTGTCGGTGACCCTAAGGTACACCTTGTTAGCATCAACTGTCGGTGACCCTAAGGTACACCTTGTTAGCATCAACTGTCGGTGACCCTAAGGTACACCTGGTTACATCACTGGTATGCGGCCTCAGCGGCACACCTGGAATAAGATATGCATATGATGCATGTCATACATTCATTATTTCATGAACTCAACATTTAACTTATTACAGAATTTCATTTAGTACATCATGTCCTCATTTGTCATAGTCTCATAATCATAGTTTGTCTCAATAGTCAATTCTTAGGTCTCATGTCATTTGTCCATATTTCACATGGTCATGTCATCAATACTCCTCATAAGGTCCGCATAGGTATTCACAGAGATTCAGAGAGCATTCTTATTCATGTTAAAACTCATGTATTATTAACATTAATTTCATATTCATTTATTACTTCAACAAAGAAAAAGGTAGAGTAAATAGAAAATCAGACAGAACAACGGCACTTTCAACAAAAACAAAGTAGAATAAATAGAAAATCGGACAGAACAACGGCACCTTCAACAAAAAGCAAAGTAGAGTAAATAGAAATTTAGACAGAACAACGACACCTTCAACAAAAAGCAAAGTAGAGTAAATAGAAATTAAACAGAATAACGACAAAGGATTGGGGGCCAATCCGACAAACAACTATCCAACAATTATCCCCACACCCTTGAGCGAGGTTCTCACTCCCCCCCTTACCTGGATAGGCGGAGTTGGAACTTAGGCAGAGCCTCCTCCTCTGGATTCCCTCTTCCTTTCTCTCTCTCTTTCTTTCTCTTTCTTTCTCTCTCTCTCTCTCTCTCTTTCTCTAAAATTTCACTTCTTCTCCTCTGTACCAAATTTTCACCCCCCCTGCCCCTATTTATAGGCCTCCTGGCGCAACCGAAACAGCCGTACTGATTTCGGAACGGCCCGTTCCGGATCCTTCAAACGTGGGCAAATTTCTCAACTAGAACGGCCCGTTCCAAAACCGGAACGGCCCGTTCCGAGACTCAGCAGAACGGCCCGTTTTGTTTCTAGAACGGCCCGTTCTCCATACCAGAACGGCCCGTTCTCCATCCAGAACGGCCCGTTCCAGGCCCGTTCTGGAACTTGAAAAAATAGCATATTCGCTCTTTTGGAACGGCCCGTTCTGCATTTGGAACGACCCGTTCCGAAACCCAGAAATACCCTTGTCCCTTTATTAAAATTACGAAAATGCCATTACTAATAAAAATATCCTTTTAAGGAAATTGGGGTGTTACAATTTATATAGTACATAATCTTATTAATATATTGTTTTTATAAATATAAAATTAATATTTTATTTTAAAAAAATAAATAGTGAGTTTACTATATATATATTTAGGGGTGGGTATATGGACTTGAGTCCGCGGACCGGTCCGTAAGTCCGCGGACTTCACGGATAACGGACCCATTTTTTTTAATCCGTATAATCATACGGACTTTCTAGGCCCGACCCGTTTAGTCCGCGGATTTTGCGGTTTAATCCGCGAGCCCGCGGATTACCCGTTTAAATGTGGACTCAAATTTTATTATTGGAGATGGTTGATTATATTTGATAGATGTAATTGGACTTACAAATATTTTATGTTTGTTTTTAAGATATTAATTAAGACTTTATGTTTTAAGGTATTTAGACTTTGATGTACTGGCTTTAATATTTGGTTAATAGTTGGTATGCTTGGACTTTAAATTTTAAAGGCATTGAGACTTAAATATTTCTATTAGAAATTTAGAATGTGTAAACTTTGTTATTTAAGACTTTGATTTATTATTTACAATGTTTGATGTTATTATTAGAAGTATATTTATATGATTTTATATTTTTTTTCTCATGTTTTCATAGGTTAAATAAAGGAAAAGAAATTAAAAATCTGAGTCAATATTCATTTAAACAATTTAGATTTAATTGGGCCCGCGGACTTATCCGTTTATCCGCGGGCTTCACGGGCCGGATACGGACTTGAAGATTTAAGTCCATTTATTTCACGGACCGGATTTATCCGGCCCGTTAAAAATGCGGACTTCGCGGACCGGGCCTTAAACGGGCCGGACCGGTCCGCATACCCACCCCTATATATATTTATTAAATTAAATAATTAAAATATAAATATATTAAATGTTTTTTTATCAAAATTTATATATATATATATATATATATATATATATATAGGGAGAGAGAGAGAGAGAGAGGAGGGTTATAATAACACCAAATCACCAATATAACTTTTATTAAATATTACATCGCTTAATAATTTTATATTAAATGTGAATTTTATAAATCTAACCGTTAAATTGAAAGAGTTCTTAACTCTTAAATCATATATACAAAAATTTATATTAATCTAAGATGATTTGTGTGACACCCTTACTACCCCAACACATATATTGTAATAATATAAATAAACTAAGGAAATAAAATTTTCCACATAGGTAAAAGGGTTCACATAAAAACTTTTAGAAACATTCTTCAATATCTAAAATAGTCTGAAAATGAAACTTGGAAAATAAAACATAAGAGGTTACAAAATGTTTTCAAAATAATAGGTTCAACTCCATATACAAATACAATTCATATCCTAGAAATCTTCTGCCCCGATGTCACAATATCAGAGCATACCCATAAATCAACTGTTGACATTCTAGATGCTACTCATAGCCCGGATCTTCCTCACCTAAAACATCCACAAGTTGTACGGTGAGAAAAGAAAACATCTATATATATAGAACATAAGAAAACACAACATATTATCTCATTATAGCTTAATATTCATAAATATTTCAACATGTCATATTTCAATCAATCATGCATCGTCATCACGTCATAATTCTCAATCACACCATTCATCACAAATCTTGCACTTCACACTATGCCAAGGTCACGCTACCCAATTAACAATCCAAGGCCGTGCTCACCCCTGATATAACACTGTGCCAAGGTCACGATTCCCCTGTAGCATATCTAGCCCAGGGTCGTGCTCACCCCCGACATGTTATTCAAGGTCACGATACCCACATAACAATCCAGAGCCGTGCTCACCCCTGATATAACACTGTGCCAAGGTCACGTTACCCCTAACCTAGGGCCGTGCTCACCCCTGACATGTTAACCAAGGTCACGATACTCATGTAACATACTCGGGTCGTGCTCACCCCTGATATAACACTGTGCCAAGGTCACGTTACCCCTAACCCAGGGTCGTGCTCACCCCTGACATGTTAACCAAGGTCACGATACCCATGTAACAATCCCAGGCCGTGCTCACCCCTGGTCATAGGTGTGAAGAACCACAATCACATCTCATTCACATTCCACACAACATCTCATAGTTCAACTCCATACACGCATCAAATAAGTCCAAGATAATGAGTTTCATACATCTCAAGCAATTCTCATCTAAGTCATCAATTTTATCAAGTAATATAGCAATAACATTCATAAGTTAATATGATAATCAATGGAATTATTAGTTTAATACAATCTTAACATAAATAGTAAAACCCCCAATTGTTCCAAAACCTAGCTCACAGGCACTTTTTTACAATTTCGTTCTCTCCCCCAGATCATCATTCTTACAAATTATTGGCATATTTATAATCCTCATCACATACAGAATCTAATGGGTCATTAATTCCTCAAACAGAAATCATCCAATTTTTCACAACCTAACTTACAGGCATTTTTCTATAATTTCGTTCTCTCTCTTAGAGCATCATTTTTACCAATTAATCATATATCCATATTCCTAAATACATACAGAATCAAATAAGACCAATAATTCTTCAAACAGAAATAATTATAAAATTACTCATAATCCTAAGGGACTCTTCCTCTACCCAATTCCTTCATGTAACTCTACATATAAAAAATTCCCTTTTCCCCCGTACCTGGATAAACAACAATTGAAACTACAACAGGGATCTCTTAGTCTCCTCCTCTAAGTGCCCGATGGTCTTCAGAGAGAAGAAGATGGGAAGAAGAAAGAACAAAAGAGAATAGGAAGAGAGAATGAGAGATGTGTGAAAATGAGAGGTAAGGCCTCCTATTTATAGGAATCTGCCTCAGCTAACCCGGAACGGCCCGTTCCAAAAGTGGAACGGCCGTTCTGGACCCTCCAGAACCAAGCAAAAAACTCAACTGGAACAGTCCGTTCTCAATCCCAGCAGAACGACCCGTTCTACTTTCAGAACGGCCCGTTCTCCAAACCAGAACGGCCCGTTCTCCAACTGGAACGTCCCGTTCTCAACTACGTTTTTTAGGCAATTTCTTTATTCTAGAACGGCCTGTTTCACTTTTGAAACGGTCCGTTCTAGGCAACGAATTGGGCCCACACGGCCTAGTGAAAATTTGGGCTGTTACAATTTGATACTTTATTCTTATAAAACAAAATTGACGCAATATATACATTTCAAAATATACTAAAATATGAATACTTTAATTAACTTCAAGTTGTTCAATTTTAACAAAATTTAATATAAACATATAAAGTGGTATGATATTTCAATTTAACGGTTGAATTTATAAAAATTCACATTTAATATAAAATTATTGAATAATGTAATACTTACTGAAAGTTACATCGGTATTATTATTATTATATATATATAGGGTTAACCCGTAGGTGCATTTTTCCCGTTCTCTCTTTTTTCATCTGTTCACCATTTCTTTTCTTGGTTAACACTTTCTTTCCCATTGCTCTTTGTGGTACGAAAGAATGTGAATTTTGTTCAACATGTCTTAGTTAATTTGCACCATTTACACATTGTGTATATAAAAAGAAATATTCTTACAATAATGTATCATCCAATGAATCCAGAGATGGTGGAATATATCATTCAATGAATCCAGAGATGGTGGAATGGGAAGTTTGAGAACAAAAATTATTTTAATATCACATGGTTGGAGGGCATCATGCAATTGGATGAACAACTTAACTTTGAGATAGTTTTTGGATTGCTTTTAATGTGTGAATTTTATAATCTATTAGTTCTACGATAACTTTTTCCATCTAAAAGTCATAGTTCCTTTCCCTCTAAAACTCCTTCAAAAAATTTATTTTATATAAAAATGTTATTTATAAAATCAAAATAAACTAACACAGAATATATGATAAAAAAAACGTATCAAAATCAAAGGAACATATTAATAAATAAACTACTTCTAAATATCAATTAAAAAAAACAAATGTATCAAAAATATCAAAATGAAAAAAAATCAATGCATATAAATAAATGAAAATAATTAGATTAAAATATTTTAGGCTAAAAACCTATTTTAGTCCCTTATAATAATTGTTTGTTTCAATTTAGTCCCACTTTTATTTTTTGTCTCAATTTGGTCCCTAATAAATTAATTGGTTTCAATGTCGGACTTCTGTCTAAATTATTTAAACGGAGTTAACTGTTGGTCACGTGGATGCCACGTAGATGCATAAGTGGATGCCATGTGGATGCCAAATTGTTTGAAAACACCTGGAACTAAAACAGTCTGTTCTGAAACCAGAATGGGCCATTCTGGGGCACTATTGGTGTGTTAATTTTGCATCTGAAATGGGTCGTTCCAGATGCAAAATTAACCTACCACCAGTACACCGGCCGTTCTGAAACCAAAACGGACCGTTCTGGAATCAGAACGACCCATCCCAGAATGCCAGTTAAGTAAAAATAATAGAATTATTAATTTGTTTTGTCCTCTAAATTTTTTTACTCATTTAAAACAAAAATATTTTATATGTTAATTTAAATTAATTTAACGAAGTATCATATAATTTTTAATTTTTTAAAAAAATTTATAAATTTGATCTATACATGAAAAACTTTTTAATTTAACAATTAAATTTTTAAAAATTTGATATAGAACATTAATTATTAAGTAGAATAAATCTATCAAGACTTACTCTTGAAGTAAGTAAATTTTTTCTTCATTAAAAATGAAGATAATTTTACCACAAAATAAAAAATAATTAAACAACAAAATAAAATATAAAAAAATATTAATGTATTTATTATATTAAATATAACAACATAATTAAAATATAATTAATAATATATATTTTATAAAATTATTAATATTTTATATATAAAAAAAAAGAATGAAAAAAATTATTGTGGGGGCAAGTGCTCCCACTACGATTAACTTAGATTCGTCCCTACATGTGACTGTGTGGTGAAATGTTAGTCTTGTCTATCTTCTTCCTTTACTTTAGGTTCTACCTCTTCAAGAACAAATTCTTGTTGTTGGGGTACATCGTTAATGACTTCAAGGAAAAATACCTTGTCAATAATGATACACTGTCCTTAATGATACACTGTATAGCCCAACTGTTTAGCAATTGAAGTTATCAATTTCCATTGACAATATTATCAAATCTCGTGTTTGAAATATTTTGTACCAAATCCACGTGGATGCCACGTGGATGCCATGTAGATACGATTTTTTTAAAACACCTGGAACCAGAACGGCCCGTTCTGAAACCAAAACGGCCTGTTCTGGTTGCACTCTTAGTGTGTTAATTTTGCACCTGGAACGGGACGTGCCGGATGCAAAATTAACACACCTAAAGTTCACCCAGAACGGGCCATTCTGGTTCCAGATGTTTTCAAAAAAATGGCATCCACGTGGCATCCACGTGTGCATCTACGTGGCATCCACGTGTGCATCTACGTGGCATCCACGTGGCCAATAGTTAACACCGTTAAAGAAATTTTGACAGAAGTCCCACATTGAAACCAATTAATTTATTAGGGACCAAATTAAGAAAAAAAATAAAAGTGGGACTAAATTGAAAAAAAAACAATTATTATAAGGGACCAAAATAGGTTTTTAGCCAATATTTTAATAAATTTTAATTATTTTATATTTTTGTAATAGTATAAAAAATTCTATTAAATATAAATAAAAAAATGTATAAAATATTTATAAAAATAAAATAAAAAATAATATATATATATATATATATATAATAAATAGATACTAAATATAAGTTTAAAAAAACAAATCTATAAAAAATATCAAAATGAAAAGAAAATAATCAACATATATCAAATAATATATTCATATGTTCCATATACAATTATAATTTATTACATTTCAAATAGTATATAATTATGAAATTTATTAAAAAAATTACTCATTTAAAATTTGAAGGAGTTTTGATATATACCATATAATATGGAATATTTAAAATTCAAGGATTATATTTTGTAATAAATATATGACTTCGCAAAAAAATTAATTTAAATTTCTGACGTTTAATGATAAAATAAGAATATGATAAATTAATAATTTCAAAAATAATGTTACTAAATATCTTAGAAATACTCTTAATCACAAAATCTTATGTATAAAAAATATCAAAATGAAAAGAAAGAAAAAAAATATATATATATATCAAATTAAATGAAAATAAGTAGATTAAAATATTTAATAATTTCTAATAATTATTATATTTTTGTGATAGTATAAAATAAAATTCTATTAAATATAAATTAAAAAAGTATAAAATAATTATCAAAATAAAAGAAATAATCAATATATATATATATAAAATAAACTGATACTATATATAAATTAAAAAAAATTATAAAATATATCAAAAAGAAAACAAAAGAATCAATATATATCAAAATAAATGAAATAATTGGATTAAACTATTTTAATAATTTCTAATAAGTATTATATTTTTGCAATAGTATAAAATAAACACCTACTAAATATAAATTAAAAAAATAAATGTATAAAAAAATTAAAATAAAGGAAAAAATCAAAATATATCAAAATAAATAAATAAATAATTGAATTAAAATATTTTATTAAGAAGTTTTGCAATAACTTTCTTTTCTTCAAAAGTTTCAACTCTCTTCACTCTAAAACTCCCTAAAAACCTTTTTTTATATAAAAATATTATTTATAAAAATAAAATAAAGTAGTACAAATCATATGATATAAAAATAATATACCAAAATTAAAGAAAAATTAGTAAATAAACTGCTACTTAATATAAATTAAGAAAATAAATGTATAAAAAAATCAAAATGAAAAGAAAAGAATCAAATATAATCAATTATATTTGTTTTCAATTGCGAATAACAACTTTTGTTTAAAGTTAAAGATTACTAATAATGAATATTTGAGGCTAAAGGTTAAATAATTTAAAAAGATAGAGAGAAATTAGTAAAATAATAATTCTTTCAATTATTTACCGGTTAATTGTCCATAATTACCATAATTAATTATCAGTTTTCGAAATGTCAAATTTATTATGAATATAGGCAATTTTATACATATCATTTAATTTAATACATTTCAAATAATATATAATTATGAAATTTATTAAAATAATTATTAATTTAAGATTTGAACGAGTTTTGATATATATAATATTTAATATTTTTTTTAAATTCAATGATTATATTATGTAATAAATACAAATAATTATGTGAATTTTTAAAATTTTGTGCATACACCATTATTTTTAAAAACAATTTGTGCTTTATGTCTTCCACATCACATTTTAAATTTGAAAGTTCGAGTGTCAGTGATATTATTAACAAACATAGACCAATCATAATCATCAAGATTGTGTACTGGCATAAGGTTGATAATTACGAAATTGAAAAAATATGTTAAGAAAAAATCATATCATGCTCATATTAGTGTAAAGATATATATATATATATATATATATATATATATATATATATATATATATATATATATATATATATATATATATATATATATATATATATATATATATATATATATATATATATATATATAGAGATTATCATTAACCCATATGCTAAAATTTCATTCAAAATTTAAAGAAGACAATTTTCATTGGTTGTTTAGTTGGCAATGACTAATAACAAAAGTCAAGATCAATATTTAAAGCATAGTTAATGTGACACCTTCTACCCCAACGTTAATACATAATAAATGTAAATAATAATTTCTTTTTCTTTTTGAGTAAATAAAATCTTTCATAGTTTAATAACATCTTTCATGTATAAAACAACTGCTTCAAATCTCATAAGGTAGAAGATTCACATTCGTAATTCATCAATCATAAAAAAAAGTCAAAGATAAGTATTAAACTCAAGAAATCATATAAAGGAGAATATATATTAATTCCGGTAAAGGTGGCAGTGCCTCCTAGTTAGGAACTAATATATCACTTTCAAATCATGTAATAAAATAGTATGACAAAGATATACATTTTGGTCTTTTCTCAAGAACGTTCAAAATTACAAAGGAAGAGAAAATTAAAGCTTTTAAAATAATAACATCCCAAAAACAAGCCTAGTTATGCCCGATGTCACATCCTATCAGCGCATGCCCAACTGAAGCCTTAAGCCTCATCACCAACATCCTCATGATGTTGTTCACCTGCAACATAATTTAAACATATACAAAAACAAGGGAGTGAGAAACATCTCACTCAGTTTTAGGTGAAGAAATAAAGGTTAGATAGCACCCACACACACACACAACAAATATAAGTCACATATAAACAATACACATACATCATCAATATCACATATATACTCATTTATCATGCAATGATATCATAAACTCGACTCATAAATGCATGCATGTGGCGCCATAAGGAAGTTTCACATATCATCATTGGTGACCCTAAGGCACACCTGGTTACAACTGTCGGTGACCCTAAGGTACACCTGGTTAGCATATCATCAACTGTCGGTAACCCTAAGGTACACCTGGTTAGCGTATCATCAACTATCGGTGACCCTAAGGTACATCTTGTTAGCATATCATCAACTGTCGGTGACCCTAAGGTACACCTGGTTAGCATATCATCAACTGTCGGTGACCCTAAGGTACACCTTGTTAGCATATCATCAACTGTCGGTGACCCTAAGGTACACCTTGTTAGCTTCGTTGGTATGCGGCCTCAGCGGCACACCTGGAGTAATATATGCATATGATGCATGTCATACATTCATTATTTCATGAACTCAACATTTAACTTATTACAAGATTTCATCAAGTATATCATGTCATTATTTTTCATATTCTTATTATCACAGCTTGTCTCAATAGTCCATTCTTACGTCTCATAGTCCATTCTTAGGTCTCATGTCATTGTCCATATTTCCATGGTCATGTTATAAATACTCCTCATAAGGTCCGCATAGGTATTCACAGAGATCATTCTTTTTCATATTAAAACTCATTTATTATCAACATTAATTCCATATTCATTTATTACTTCAACAAAGAACAAGGTAGAGTAAATAGAAAATCAAACAGAACAACGGCACCTTCAACAAATAACAAAGTAGAGTAAATAGAAAATCAAACAGAACAACGGCAAGGGATTGAGATTACATAATCATTTATTATTTCCAACAAGGAATAAAGTAGAGAAAACAGAAAATAAGACAGCACAACGGCAAGGGATTGGGGGCCAATCCGACAAACAAACTATCCAACAATTATCCCCACACCCCTGAGCGAGGTTTCTCACTCCCCCCTTACCTGGATAAGCAGGAGCTGGAACTTGGGCAGGGCCTCCTCCTCTGGATTCTCTCTTTCTTCCCTCTCTTTCTTTCTTTCTTTCTTTCTTTCTCTCTCTCTCTCTCTCCTCTTTCTCTCTCTAAGATTTCACCTTCTCACTCAGTATATAATTTTTCACCCCTCAGCCTCCTATTTATAGGCAAACTGGTGTACCCGGAACGGCCCGTATTGAATTCGGAACGGCCCGTTCCGGATCCTTCGAATTTGTACAAATTTCTCAACTGGAATGGCCCGTTCCAAAATCGGAACGGCCCGTTCCCAAAAAGCAGAACGACCCGTTCTAAAATCAGAACGACCCGTTCTCAAACTCAGCAGAACGGCCCATTCTCCCTCCGGAAAGGGCTTGTTGGAACGGCCCGTTCTGGGCCCGTTCCCAACCTAAAATTTTAGCTTATTTTTAATGCTCAGAACGGCCCGTTCCACTTTCGGAACAGCCCGTTCCGAGTTACTCAAATACCCCTAATATTACCTTTATAAAATTACGAAAATGTCCTCAGTAATTACATAAATGCCATTACTAATAAAAATATCCTTTTAAAGAAATTGGGGTGTTACAATTCTCCCCTCCTTCAAGAAATTTCGTCCCCGAAATTTTTGTAATGGTAGACTCCTCGCTTCTTACTTTCTAATCTTTATGCAACCTCACTCACTATCTTTCCGATATACAGCTCTATCATTTCACCAAAGGATTTCTAATGTTCATAAGTACAAGGTGAGCAAATTCAGTAAGCCTATCCATAAGATCAAATTTCTTAAGAATATCATATAAAACTACAACTAAGTCCATAAATACAGAATCTTATCTCCAAATTAGGACGTCTAAAGGTTGCAATAAATATTAAAGTTTTTGGTATTCTACCTTAGCTTTCTAACATACTAAGAAAGCATACAAAAATTCCTCCACTTCCTTCTTCATCTTAGGCCACCAAAACATCTTCTTAAGGTCTTGATACATCTTAGTGGCTCTTGGATAAAAGAGTACTCTTATGTCCTTTCTCTAAAATCATCTTTCTTAATTCAAGATTACTAAGCATCCAAATTTATTCTCAAAACAACATCAATTTCTATTTAGAAAAGGTTACTCATACTCCTACTAATCTTTTCCACTTGATTTACTAGGAAAGGCTCTAACCCCTGAGCTTCTAATCTCATTATTAATCCTTTCAACATATTCAATTCAATGTTCCTAAGGGTGAGCTCACACATCACGCTTAAGTTTCTAATCTCCTTAATCAAACTCAACCCTTACATCATCAAAATGATAGATAAATGCTCATCCTACTCAGGACATTTGTCACCATATTAGTTTAACTTTTGTGAGCCTTTCCACAACCTTTCCAAAGATCAAACACTTAAGCATAAGTTCACTAGGTACACATACCAGATCTCTAATTTCACCATTCCATCTACAACCAAGTCAAACTCTTATCACCTTATCCTATAGTTTCATATCTTATCACAAAAAATGAATCAACTAATTGTGCTTTTCCAATTTCTTTCAAGGATCCAATTGTTATTCAAGTCATACCTAGTTTCACACTACTAGGAGTAATCTCATAAGTCAAACTTAAATTCCTAATTTGAGTCCAAAGATCCATTTCTCTAATCATAAAGGAAGACAAATATCAAGGTTTCCTACTCAAAACATCAGTTACCATAATGGCTTTGGCCAAATAACCAATAAGATCAAAATCTTATTTCTTAAGGAATTCCAACTATCTCTTTTGGTCAATAGATATTTAAAGCTCTTTTGATCACTAAATACCTTAAGCTTAGAATCATATAGGTAATGTCTCCAAATCTTAGTATAAATATTAAAACCGCTAACTCAAGGTCATGGGTACGGTAATTCCTCTCATACATTTTTAATTGCCTAGAATCATAAGCCACTACCTTTCCTCTTACATCTACAATGCATCCAAATTCATCTTATAAGTATTACTATATACACAAAAGGCTTACTAAAATCCAATAATATTAACACTATTCATTCTTGCCTTTAAGAGTTGAAACTACTCTCATACTTACTATCACACATAAAGGCAATACTCCTCCTAATAAATGTAGTTAAGGGCAATGTTATCCTAGAAATTCTTTCAATAAATCTCCAATAATAAGCCTCATAACACTTTTATCCTCGCTAACTTGCTTAGATATCTCTCTGCTTAAACACAACTTCTACCTAAGACAGATTCATGTTTACCTTAACTGAAATTTACAGGGACTAGAAAACTTATCTCATATAATAAAAGAATATAATAAAATAAAATAAAATAGTAATACTTAGATAACTTAACATACAACCGTCTTGAATATATCTTCACTTTCAACTACAATATGATCATATCACACCCTAAGATCAATCTCACTAACCATACAACATTCACCATTTGATCCCTAAGGTCATCTATCCACATATCAACGTACATGCATATTAAATCATATTAGAATACCTACTTTAAACCTTCATATATACCATCCATAAGCATGTACATGAACAACCTTTACCACATAGCATCATATAACCTTAAACGACCTCTCAATTTACACGAAAACACCTCAAAACATTTTAATAAAGTCAATTCTTATCCTTGCATTGCCTACTAACCCGAAAACATTATTATACAGCCTAACTTCTCTTTTCAACAACTATCAAAGAAAACGACACATAGAAAGTTCTACTCATCCACGTGATCTCAACCTATCACTAAGTGAATAAGCTACAACTCTTAGTGAGACATGAGATTTTAAAAAAAATCATCTTCTTAGCTAAAGAAAACTTCAAAAATCACAACAAATATATTCAGTGCTTACAACTATACCTCTGATTACCAAAGCAGTTATACTGGAGTTCTAGACCTCCGTTTTACCTTATTCCAATTCCATTAGAAAGATAACATCCAAGGCTACCACTTTCCTGAAGACTAACAAAAATTCTAATTTTGTCAGTATAGCACTTGTACTGTCACAACAAAACATCTCCTACACCAGACAACAATAGTGTATCAACATCTAAAGCCACAAAAATACCTCAATCCTTCCAAACTTACTTCTTTCCACCTGAAATTCATATCAAAGTTTTCCACTACAAATCTAAACCAGATAACTCACATATTCAGGCTTAGAAAATAAATTCACATGCAATCATCAAACTCTAGAAATTATCAACACTTTAATCTCTACTTAAGAATACCAAAATTCCAATTCTCAACATACATCATCCTTGGATTCAATCGCTAAAACTATAGCTTTCAAAAATTTCACCAATCGTAAACTCATAATACACTTGAAAAATCAATGTCTTACCCAAATCTAAGGCCTCAATAGTTCATACAATATTAGCATAATATCTCGTCTACTACTCACACATATGCTTGCAACACAAGTGATACCACTCAGCCACTACTTCTTACATAAGCAAGAAGTATCAAACAAATAAGCAATCATAAGAATGAAGAAGAGCAGTCATAATGGTATTAGTTAACACTATCATGACTATCATTCCTCTAATTACAAAATAACTTAACAATATCAAACTCTACAATATCAGTACAAGGAGAACATCATCTTCATCATTATCAAAGCAAAGCATCATCAAAGTATACAACAAACAAAACATTGTCAGAGTACACAACAAAATCATGATAAGTACATAACTCACGGTCGATTAGATCGACCTGCTCTGATACCACTAAATGTGATACCCTCTACCCCAACGTTAATACACAATAAATGTAAACAATAATTTCTTTTTCTTTTTGAGTAAATAAAATCTTTCATAGTTTAATAACATCTTTCATGTATAAAACAACTGCTTCAAATCTCATAAGGTAGAAGATTCACATTCGTAATTCATCAATCATAAAAAAAGTCAAAGATAAGTATTAAACTCAAGAAATCATATAAAGGAGAATATATATTAATTCCAGTAAAGGTGGCAGTGCCTCCTAGTTAGGAATTAATATATCACTTTCAAATCATGTAATAAAATAGTATGACAAAGATATACATTTTGGTCTTTTCTCAAGAATGTTCAAAATTACAAAGGAAGAGAAAATTAAAGCTTTCAAAATAATAACATCCCAAAAACAAGCCTAGCTATGCCCGATGTCACATCCTATCAGAGCATGCCCAACTGAAGCCTTAAGCCTCATCACCAACATCCTCATGATGTTGTTCACCTGCAACATAATTTAAACATATACAAAAACAACAAGGGAGTGAGAAACATCTCACTCAGTTTTAGGTGAAGAAATAAAGGTTAGATAGCACCCACACACACACACAACAAATATAAGTCACATATAAACAATACACATACATCATCAATATCACATATATACTCATTTATCATGCAATGATGTCATGAACTCGACTCATAAATGCATGCATGTGGCACCATAAGGAAGTTTCACATATCATCACTGGTGACCCTAAGGCACACCTGGTTACAACTGTCGGTGACCCTAAGGTACACCTGGTTAGCATATCATCAATTGTCGGTGACCCTAAGGTACACCTGGTTAGCGTATCATCAACTATCGGTGACCCTAAGGTACATCTTGTTAGCATATCATCAACTGTCGGTGACCCTAAGGTACACCTGGTTAGCATATCATCAACTGTCGGTGACCCTAAGGTACACCTTGTTAGCATATCATCAACTGTCGGTGACCCTAAGGTACACCTTGTTAGCATCGTTGGTATGCGGCCTCAGTGGCACACCTGGAGTAATATATGCATATGATGCATGTCATACATTCATTATTTCATGAACTCAACATTTAACTTATTACAAGATTTCATCAAGTATATCATGTCATTATTTTTCATATTCTTATTATCACAGCTTGTCTCAATAGTCCATTCTTACGTCTCATAGTCCATTCTTAGGTCTCATGTCATTGTCCATATTTCCATGGTCATGTTATAAATACTCCTCATAAGGTCCGCATAGGTATTCACAGAGATCATTCTTTTTCATATTAAAACTCATTTATTATTAACATTAATTCCATATTCATTTATTACTTCAACAAAGAACAAGGTAGAGTAAATAGAAAATCAAACAGAACAACGGCACCTTCAACAAATAACAAAGTAGAGTAAATAGAAAATCAAACAGAACAACGACAAGGGATTGAGATTACATAATCATTTATTATTTCCAACAAGGAATAAAGTAGAGCAAACAGAAAATAAGACAGCACAATGGCAAGGGATTGGGGGCCAATCCGACAAACAAACTATCCAACAATTATCCCCACACCCCTGAGCGAGGTTTCTCACTCCCCCCTTACCTGGATAAGCAGGAGCTGGAACTTGGGCAGGGCCTCCTCCTCTGGATTCTCTCTTTCTTCCCTCTCTTTCTTTCTTTCTCTCTCTCTCTCTCTCTCTCTCTCTCCTCTTTCTCTCTCTAAGATTTCACCTTCTCACTCAGTATATAATTTTTCACCCCTCAGCCTCCTATTTATAGGCAAACTGGTGTACTCGGAACGGCCCGTATTGAATTCGGAACGGCCCATTCCGGATCCTTCAAATTTGTGCAAATTTCTCAACTGGAACGGCCCGTTCCAAAATCGGAACGGCCCGTTCCCAAAAAGCAGAACGGCCCGTTCTAAAATCAGAACGGTCCGTTCTTAAAGTCAGCAGAACGGCCCGTTCTCCCTCCGGAACAGCCCGTACTCCTTGTTGGAACGGCCCGTTCTGGGCCCGTTCCCAACCTAAAATTTTAGCTTATTTTTAATGCTCAGAACGACCCGTTCCACTTTCGGAACAGCTCGTTCCGAGTTACTCAAATACCCCTAATACCTTTATAAAATTACGAAAATGTCCTCAATAATTACAGAAATGCCATTACTAATAAAAATATCCTTTTAAAGAAATTGAGTTGTTACAGTTAAGATATATTTTTCAAAATCAATTTTTTCTCATGGTCAATATGTAGCAATTTCAAGAGTTACATCAAATAGTACATTAAAATATATAACAAGTCAGTGTATATTTATTTTTTAATATTATTTTTGACTTATTATTAATATTAGTATACTTTATATCTATTATTGTTATCAGTTTTTATTTATATAATTAATTAATATCATTTTATTCAACTAATTAAAATAAACCGTGCATCGCATGGATATCGATTTAGTATATAATACATGAAGTTAGGGACACTAATATAGTAGAAACATTTTATGCTAATTATTTTAGATATTTTATGTTAATTCTAGATCTATCGTAAATCTCAACACATACAATACTCAAACATATGTCATAGTATAGGTGTTAAATATGATGTTAATTATAATACATCTAACCCCCATTTGAACCCATTTTATATGTCAGGTGTAGCCTTACCCACCACATTCTAAGGATGACAAGTTTGGGTTAGTGGGAAAACACAAAATAGATGTCTATAAGGAGAAAGTGTTGGAAAAGGAAAAGAGGTCCTTTCATGGGTTTTATGAGGTTGCACAACCTGAAGAGTGTGTTTGGAGATTGAGGAAACTCACACAAGTCGACGAGGTGTTGGAGCTTAATCATCCTCCTAGCGAGGAATCTAATGCCATAGTGCATTCCATCCCTTCCTTAGTTCCAAAATATGCTTCTTTAGAGAACGCTATCACTCTCATTTTTCCCTTTGGTTTCAAATTGGGAGTTTATGTTCTCTTTAGTTAAGGGGTGACCAACTGACCCCTGAATCTCCCTTTTCTTTTTAGTTTATGTAAATGTGGAAAGACCACCCAGATTATCGTAGGCTTATATATTGAAGAGGTATGGGGGAATCCAATACATGGTTGTCCCTTGTTTGTTTTAAGTTAAAAACTTAAAAGTTACCCTTAAGGTTTAGAATAAGGACATTTTTGGAAATATCCATTCAAGAGTGATGAATGTCATGCATGCGCTGGAGAGCTTTTAGCTCCTACAAGGTACTGGTGAGGATCTAAGTAACACTAACAAACAAGAAATGAATGCCAAGGTAGAACTTCAACAAGCCTTGGCCTATGAGGGGGCTTTTTAAGGAGAAACCTTGTATGAATTGGCATTCTATAAGGAATCATAATCCACCGACTTTTTGTATTTTTTTTAATAAATTTCAATCAAGTGTATTTCAAAAAGTGTGTCATAATGTATTATTCCTAACATTTGTCTATTTGATATATTACTAACCATTTTGAATCAAACGTAAAATTAAATTAATGTGACCTAATCAACTAACTAGCCAATACTCTCATTATTCCTACACATAAGACACTTTTTTTTTTATTTGCTTGGCCTTCTTATAAGACTCTTTTCATCAAGTTGTTTATTGATTAATTAATTATTTTTTACTAAAGTATATCCTTTATTAATTTGAATAAATGTTATTCATTAATGTCACAAATTCATTATCTCTTTTAGGAGATATATAAGCACTTGTACACTTTAGTAATTAGATCAAAAGTAATTATATGAAAAAGGAGATAATAAGTGTCAATAATTTTAAGGGTAATTATAGAGAAAATAATATAAATGGAGGTTTTGAGGTGGGGGAGACAAACGCAACCTATTCACAATGGTGGGAGAGAAGACAACTAAGGCATGAAAGAGAAAAATGAAAGGAAAAAAATATTAATCATCCTGCATCAACCATACACTTAACCGATGTAGAATGTAAATATACAATCAATATATAATAGTTATATTCTTGTCCGTTGTTACACAAATGTTAAAGAGTTTCACTAGTATTCTTTTTTTAATCAGTTGTGAAATAATCGACACATAATAGTATTTTTTTTTCACTAGTGTTATGTTAATTACTACCTAAAATATTTTTTTTAATTAATAAGTGTGAATTAGTTAAAACTAAAAGATTCTTACATTTATGGGGGAGAGGGAGTAATAACCAAAAAAAAAAGGGTGATCTCTAGTCTCACTACTCCTATAAATATCTCTTACCACAATCACAACTCTCCATCCACCAGAAACATGCATATACAAACTCTTCCGTTTCCATGGACCCCAATAAGCACCCACCACCTCATGTCAACACCAAAATGTGTTACCCTAGACTCATCATCGTGGTTGAAACCGCCAAAGAGCCACTCAATGTCACTCGAGAAGTTAGAAATATTAAAGTCACTGGAGGGATGGGTCTCCCAGCAAGTCCTGCCACTGCTGAAACCCGTGGAGCAAAGTTGGCAACCACAAAGCTTTGTCCCTGACTCATCACTGCCATTGGAAGAGTTCAAGGAGCAGGTGAAGGGTCTTCGTGATCGCACCAAGGAGCTACCAGATGAGTACTTGGTGGTGTTGGTGGGTGACATGATAACGGAAGAAGCGCTTCCCACTTACCAAACCATACTGAGCAACCTCGATGGGGTGAGAGATGAGAGTGGAGCAAGCCCAAACCCATGGGCTGTGTGGACCCGATCATGGTCTGCAGAAGAAAATAGACATGGGGATTTGCTCAAAACTTATTTGTATCTTTCTGGTCGTGTTAACATGAACATGATCGAGAAAACTATCCATTACCTTATTGCTTCTGGCATGGTCAGTATACTTTCTTTTTTTTAAAATAAAGTAAATGTGATATAACATAAATAAAAAGGAATATTAACTAAGTTAACACCCTGCTTACCAAAAACAAAAAAACTAAGTTAACATCCCACTCTCCATTAATCATATACTTCAAAAGAAAAAAATAAAAGTACATGTATAAAGTGGGAGAACAAATCAAAACCGCCTGCAAAAATATACTTTCTATAATCACCTTAGACAACAAAACATAGCAACAGAAATTTAGGAATATACTTACTAGATTTTGCAATTCTTGATCTTGTTCTAGGTCTAGACGCGAAAGGTTACCAGAAATGGATTCTCTGACTTTATGGAGGAAAAGTTATGGTAACTTAATACATTTTATACTGTTAGATTTGTAATAATAGATCAGATTATACGTGTACATTTAAGTCAAAATATATATTATACACGTGTCATAATCTGATTTATTTTTATAAATCTAACGGTTTAAATGCATTAAGTTATCGTAACTTTCATGTTTCAAAGTTAGAAAATCTGAATCCAAGGTTACCATTACCAAAATAAAATAGAAAAATTAATTCTAACATACTTTCTCTCATACTCTTATAAATACATTCTTTTTTAATGATTGAAATTTGTTGAAAAATATAAAAGTTGATTGGTATTATATTTTATTTGATAATTTTTTCTTGCTTTTATAATTTTTAATAAATTTTAATTATTAAAATAAATTTATTGTTATCAATTAAATTACCTTCTTGTTTTTTTTAAGAGTTTGTTGAGTACTAAAATGGTGTATTATTTGTTTTGTTTGGGATGATTAGCGCTCTGGTTTCGAGAGCAATCCATATTTAGGGTTTGTGTACACGTCATTCCAAGAGCGAGCGACGTTCGTGGCGCACGGGAACACAGGTCGTCTTGCAAAAGAGGGCGGTGATCCAGTGCTTGCGCACATATGCGGGACCATAGCTGGAGACGAGAAGCGACACGAGAAGGCGTACACTAGAATCGTGGAGAAGCTTCTAGAAGTGGACCCCTCAGGAGCAATGGTGGCCATAGGGGACATGATGGAGAAAAGGATCACGATGCCGGCACACCTTATGTACGATGGGGAGGACCGCAGGTTGTTCGACCACTACTCTGCAGTGGCGCAACGTATAGGCGTGTACACCGTTGATGACTATGCGAACATCTTGGAGTTTCTGGTTGGACGGTGGAGATTGGAAAAGCTAGAAGGTTTGACGGTGGAGGGAAGGAAGGCACAAGATTTTGTGTGTGGGTTAGCACCCAGGATCAGGAAGTTGCAAGAGAGAGCAAATGAGCGAGCACGTAAGATGAAACCTCGTGCCGTCAAGTTCAGTTGGATCTTCAATAAAGAGTTGCTTTTATGAACTTTCCTTGAGATTGTGAGATAGGATTAAAGGTCACAAATCACTTATGGGGCATCAAACTATAGGGTATATGCTAGCTCCAAACTCTTTCTGTTTAGAATGATATATATATATATATATAATATAATATAAGATTATGTGTTCTTGACCACCTCTATGCAATATTTAATTTGAGTACTAATTAATAGTTTTTTTTCACCCAATATTTATCTAGAAAAATGGTTAACTATGTGTAAAAGTAAACTTAATTTCATCTCATGAGTGGTTAAAACTAAAATTTGTATAATTTTATGTATAATTTTCGATATGAATGTTATTATTCATTTTTAATCACTATATATGTTATACATTTAAATAACCTCATGACATTATTAACTACTTACAAAGTAAAGTTAACTACTGAGACATTTCATTAATTTCATGTCACAATTAGTTAGTTTTTTTCTTTTTTATTTATGTTTCTTTCCTATTTTCACTATTAATTTCACTTTCACTCTTTCACTATTTTTTATTTAATTTATATTTTTGTTCTACTTTTTGTAAAACTCTAACTAATCAATAATTATTATTTTTAAAATAAAATAGAATAAAATAAGGCGCCCCCACTAGTAAGTAGAAAGAGTATTCATTAACGTAATATTGGATTTTTCCATTTGGTGTCCAGCTAGCACATGTGGTTAATCACATATGTAAATATGATTATTTTTGTTTTCTAAGTGATTAATAGTAGATGAATGTGATTATATACAGTTTTTAATATATATTTAATTTAATATTATGATGTTGTTGAAGCATATAATAATGGTTAAATTTTTGGTTAATAGTATCATAAAATTATTGATCATCATATAGTTAATTATATGTGCAAATATGATTAACTTTTAAATAAATTTGATTGTTTATAATTATTGATATGTAGTTAATAATAATATTAAATTATTAAAATGTCTAATAATAATTAACTTTATCTTACGATTAATAATATCACGAGTTTATCAAAATGTTTAATAGTTGTCGACATTATTTTATATATGATTAATATTAATCATATCAATATTTATATAAAATTATCTTTGTTCATTAATCCCTTCAAATTTAAATATTAGCAAATTTTAATTAATTTGACTCTATTTTAATGACAACATCTCCAAAATACCGTCAATTTAAATGAGATTCTATTTTCAAAGACATTTTTATTTTTGATATCAAGTTTCCGTGAAAGATAATATAGGAAAAACAATGTTTTTGGTTGAAATTAGTAAAATTAAATAATATTAATTAATTTTCTTAATTACTGCATAAATTAGTTAAATTTATTTATAATTGAGTCAATGGACATGCTTGTAAATATAAACTAGGCTTGCTCTCATGTAAACTGTAACCTTAACTTTACAATAGTTGTTAGATTTAATAAAAAATGATTATACTTAAATTATATTTAATGAAGTATTAAATATTTCATATTAATGATATTTATTAAATAGATATTAATGTAACAGTTAATGTTATTAATGTATAATTTTATAAATATATTAATAAATATTTTTGTTTGAGTAGAATTAATATTACATTTTTTATATTTATTAATTGGATAAAATATATTTTTAGTCCCTCTAAAACTATTAAAATTTGATTTTAATTTCTCTATAAAAAATTGTCTTATTTTAAGTTCTTAATAATTTGAAATCACATCACTTTTAGGCATTCAAGTTCTTTAGATAACACCTAAAAATGATTATAAAACATAATTTAAACTATTTTTAAGGTCAAAAGTGGAGCATTTTCAAATTAGATAGATTAAAATAAGACAAAATTATTCATTAAAATAATTACTTTAAAAAATTCATGAATATTTTATATTATGTATAAATTAGTTATTTAATTATATTAAATTATAATTTAATGATATTAAAATAGTGGATGAAATAGTCGTTAAATTCATTTTCTTTATATTTTTAGAACTACAAATAATAAAATCACAAAAAAATTACTAAAACAATCAAAGAAAATGAATATTTATATTCAATCGTTTTATTCTAAAAAAAATAAATTCTAATATATAAATAAATTATTACTTTAAGAAAAAAAATTTGTAGAAATTGTTTATTCATTTTAAACTTTGTCAATATCTAAATTATCTAAAATATAATGATGTGGTGTTGTTGTGGCATGGGAAAACAGGAGCATAAAATATATAAAAATAATATTTAAAAATAAAAAATTTATTCATATTATATATATTTGAGGAACTAAAAGAAGACAAAAAAAAAATTAGAGGGACTAAAGTCAAATTTGAGAAACTTTAACGGAACAAAATTATATTCTATCTTATATATTTTTAACATTAACAATATTATTAGTATAATCATAGATAAATTAATAATTTAATAAATATAAATTGATATATGCCAATATAGTTTTTACTAAATATAAATATATTATGTATGATATAAACAAATTAAAAGAAATTTAATTAAAAATATACTAGCAAGAAAAAAGCACTCCGTGCCTGTATTATATTAAAAGAGAAAAATAAATAAATAAAGAAAAGAATAAAAATTACTCATAAAAAATGTAGTTATTGAAAAATATAAACAAAGAATAAAATGGTCGATGTAAAAATAGAAACTAAAAGTAATTATTGAAAGTAGTATCCCTTTTATATATTAGTATAGATTAGTATAGATGTCTAAATAACTATCCATAATCTTTTAATATCTTTTGCGTGTCTAATTAGTAGAGACACGTGTCTCGAGTCCTCTAAAACTTATATATATATATATATATATATATATATATATATATTATTTAAGAGTAAATGGAGAGGTTGGGGAACCTTATATCTAAAATTTACTTCGAATGAAAATGGAAAGTATTACTACTGTGATGAATTGGAATGCATATTCGATTTTTCATTAACAGCAAGAGTTGCTTTGCTCCATCTTCCTTCAACTATCAATAATTTTTCTTTTTTAAATTATGTCTTATTTTTATTCTAAAAACCAACTAAAGTGTTAAATTGGATAACCATCAATAACAGTTACATGAAGGTTGTTTTTTTAAAGTGGAGAACAAAACCTTTGTATTTCTTTTATCTTTAGTTAAGTCATAAATAAGTTTAAATTGATTTTTTTAAAATGAGTAAACATGATTTAGATTAAAAAATGACTAAACGTAATAATTTATTGTAGATTTTTTAATAATTTTTTTTGGAAAAAAACTTAGAAGAAATCAAATTTCCAAATAAAAATTATATAAATTTAGTTATTTGAATTTTTGTAATTAAAAAACCCATAAAAAATATATAAATTTTAAAATTCAAAATTAGGCTAATTTTAAAATTTAATTTATAATAAAATATGATTATATATTTAAATGTTTAAAAATGAATTTAAAAATTATTGAAACGACAATTTACATTTATGTTGTTTTATATAAAAGAAATGAATTTGAAAAATATGGATATCTTAAATTTAGATGTTTAATAAGTTGAATAAATTTAAATTCATTGTAAAAATATAAAAAATCATTGTAAAAACTAAAATTAAATAACTTAGTTAAAAAAAGACTATAGTTAATAATTTAATGTAGAATTTATTTATAAAAAAAAATTGTTGAAAAAACTGAAAAGAAATAATAAAATAAAATCCGTTGAAATCGCAAATCTAACTACAAATATAAAAAAAAATCTAGAAACAAATAATATGACGAAACAAAAACCTTCGAAATAATATCACAAAACAAAAAATTTTGAAACCGCAATTGAACCTTTTTGTTGTTTTGGACATGTCTCCATGGTGCAAAACTTTTATAAGTCGCACAATCACATGTTATTTAAAGAAAGAAGAAAATGAAGGAAAAAAAAAAACCAAACAGTATGGGCCGGATGTCGTCTTTTAAATTTATTACACAGTTTTAAATCTGTATGTCATCAAAACTAATTTGATTCATTAAAAAAATAAATTGAGGCAGAATAATCTACGTATATGATAAACACTCAGTGTTGAAATAGGATGAAAATTTTTTGTCTCCAACTCCTATCTCCAAACCTTGTCCCTCCAATCATAAATTGCCACGTTATTGTATTTAATTTTTATTTTTGTTAAGTACATCTCAGCCATCTTCAAAGCCACGTACCCACCATAACTGAAGGCGTTCAATGAGGCGCTGCAGCTCCCCGCTCTCGTGGAGTTGCCGGACCTTGTCGGCATGAAGTCGCGCGGCAGTGCAACGCTGCAGCGGCCGAGGATCCCGAGGAGCTCGTCGCGGAAGCGGTCGTCGATGGAGATGTCGCGCTCGTTGACGGTGACGCGGAGGCCGCGGAGGATGGATCGGACGGCGCGACAGTCGTCGAAGGTGCAGGGAACGATGCAGAGGGAGGTGAAGTAGACGATGACGCCTTGGTCGAGGCCAGGCGGCAATGTGGCGGGGGAGGCGGCGCGTGAGGCGCCGAGGGCACGGAGGACGGCGGTGGAGATCCGGACGCGGCGGAAGAGCGACGGGGATTTGGGAGCGGCGGGCTCGGGCTTGTCTTAGAGGAGGCTCTGGATGTCTTTGAAGGAGGAGCAAGAGAAGTTGAAGGAGCGAGATCGAGAATGTGACGGCGAATGCTGCCACACACTCCGCTGGAAACCGTAACTAATTGGTTACACTTTTTAAAAACAAAAATAAAAATTAAATGCAATGACATGACAATTTATAATTGGAGGGACAGGGTTTGAAGACAGGAGTTGGAGACAGAAGATTTTCATCCGTTGAAACAATGGAATGCTACTTTACAATAAGCAACATTGAAAATCAAAGGAAACAAAATATAAAGGAAATAAACACTCGATGGTGAAAAAATGGAATGCTACATTACAATTAGCAACAATGAAAATCAAAGGAAACAAAATATAAAGGAAATGTACCGTAAAATGGAGAATAGATTTTGTAGTGATATGAAGTTGGTTTAACAAAAAGAAGATGAAGTAAGAAAGACGGGATTGTGAGAATGAGACTAATAAATACAGTTGCTTAGATGTATGTGATTAAAATGAGTAAAAGTGGTGGTTACTTAAATAATATGTGGTTAAAAGAGTGTTTTGCGAAGAATAAAGGATTTCAAAATTATATATAGAGACAAAATAATTGATTGTATTATTAAGGGTAAAAAGATCATGAATAAAAGTATAGACTAAATGATAGTTATCTATATTTGTATCCTTTTATATAATGTTATAGATTATATAAATATAAATTTTAGTGACAGAAAAATGTACGAATTTGAATCTCTAATGTTAAAGGAAGCCTCTCAATGTCGCTACCTTGTGTTTGGAAAGGACATATTTAAACATATATTACATCGTTTCAAAATTGAATTGATTCAAGAAAGTTATTTTGAGTTTTAAAGATATTATCGCATCACTTTTTATTTCATTTCAATTATATAATCAATGTAAAAACACGATATAAAATGATTTTTTTTTACTAGTGTGTCGGCCATTGTTTGCTACATATTTAGCAAACTAATTTATACATATATCACTTGTGATTTTTATTATTAGAAGAAATTATACTTATTATTATAAGACAATTTATTAAAAAATATAATTCTTTTTATAAGGTGCTTTACAGTTTTTATAAAATAATTTTATATCATTTTTTGCCTCTATTAAAATTTGTGAAAATGTATTTTTTTGCTGTTGAATAATGAGAAGAGAATTTGAGACATAAATATTTATTCTCACCTCTAGAACTCTCCAAGTTATTTATCAATTTTATTGGTATGGTATATAAACTTTGATATGAAATAATATCTTTATTCCTCACAAAAATTTATAATAAGTAGGGTAAAATTGGTATATCATAATTTATTTTATAAATTCAATAAAATCAACAAACATAACTGTTTATATTGATTTAGTTAGAAGTACATTATAATAAAAATTGGATTAGTTAAAAGTACATTATAATAAAAATTGGAAGGAGTCAGGTGCATGTGCCCCCACTACCATTTTACACACATATTTTTTTATTCAAAAAATAATATATTTTAAAAATAAAAGTTATATTCTAATAAAATAAATATGTATTAAGTTATCATATGTATAAAATATAAATTTAAAAAATTGTTCATTTATTTTATATTTATCAAACTTTCAAAAGAAATTAGTTCTTATATGTGATAAAGAATACTCATTAATAACAAATTAATTTCTTAAAAAGTTTAATTTTTGATAAAATAAAATTTGCAACATATATATTTATCTTTTGTGCTTTCTATTTATGTATACATTGATTAAAAAAAATCTAAATAGTAAAGATTGTAAGATTATATATGTTGATTAAAAAAAATTAAAATGGAAAAAGTTGAAAGATTTATATTTTATTTAAAATTTTTATTATAAAATATGTTTTAAAATAAATTATCATCTAAAATATTATATTAGATATTAAAAACATGTTTATATTATAAATAAATTAAACTTGATTTTTATACAATTTAATATATTTATTTTTATATTTTTATTAGTATTAAATTATTATAAAGTACATTTTTAGGATTGTAATTTTAACAAAACATTTAAAAAAATATCTATAATAGATAATAAGTCATATTTAAGACATGTATTTAAAAAAAAGTTATGTTCAAATTTACTAAATTATAATATAATATAGTCTGACTTAACTTATTTTTATTCTTAATCGTAATCATAAATATAAAAACTTTTAAAAAATAATTATGATATAGATTTATACTTTTAAAAGTTATATGTAAAATTTTTAATATTATAAATATATAAATAATTATTGTCTTTATTATCTAAATGAGTAATATATAAGTAATATGTGAAATGTAAAGTAATATAGCATACAAAACTTACGTCACACAACTGTTCTTTTAAGGAAAAAAACGAAAACCTATATGAGCTGTTAGATAGTTGGTGAAAAAAAAAATAATGGATACAAAGGGAAGAAAAAATAGGCTAAACTTTTTTGAGATTTTCTTAAACTTATGTTTTAATCACGATAATCAAGTTCTAAATGTAATTGTTTAGAAATTTGTAAAAATATAGGTCCATGACCTATTTTCTCATTTTATACTAAATATTTGCGTAAAAATATGTTACATGAATATAAATTAAATTCTTATGAAATGAACATTTTACTACTACGTACCAACCACGGCCCAACAAACATATACTCATTTGACATACATAGACTAGTTCGTGAACCTTTTATATATATATATATATATATATATATATATATATATATATATATATATATATATATATATATATATATATGTATGTATATATATATATAATAGCACAACCACATAAATGCAACGAAAAATTGTTCTTCATTATGCAAATCATGCTAGCACATATGGTGTTAGATGCAATTAATCTCACTAAGCCCTATCTCCAACAACTATGAGTTTTGTGTGACACCCCAACTCTAACATGTCTTGATCTACAACTCCTTTATGGGTTGACATGCCCCGAAGCCATTTAAGGACAATTGTAATAGCCAATTAAAGCAAAAAGAAACAAAGCCATATGACCAAACCAATACATGCAATGGTGGGTGAAATCGTCATCAAAAGTTGGACACTAATTATGGCACATTTCAATTTCCAACCCTAATAAAAGAATCAACAAGGTTGGAAAGAAGTGATGATAACATTGTCACGAACACCATTGTCAAGGAGAAAATAACGACCAAGAATGTAACAATCAACAATATTTTGTAGTGTGTTACCAAAAATTTCTCTTCCTTGACTGGATCCATTGCCATGATGCGATAATTATTCCAATTTCCAAAGAACACCAATATTCTGTTTAGTATCCTTTTGTGCCAATTTATACAAGAGGTTGACTTCTTGCTCACTAGATAAAAATAAAAATAAAAATAAAATAAAAAAATAAAAAAAGTTGAAGTCAAGAAAAGAAAATGCCACGCGTGTATGAAGAAATTGAGGTTAAAAATAATGAAGGAAAATCAAGAAAAGAGATCTATTTGTTATTTTCTTAACAAATTAAACGTATTGATTAGTGTATTTTGTGCAAATCAACTTTCTTATTAACAAATAATAGTGTATCACAAAAGAGAATAATGATATTGAGCAGTGACATCGTCCAAGAACACTTACGTTATTGATGTAGTTTCTACTTATTGATCTTTTGCCTTTTGAGTTTTGAGGAACTAGTAAGTTGTTATTTTGCGTGCCGTGCCTTATAACATTTCATTGGCGTAGTGAGTAATAAGTCACACAAATTAAAATGGATTCTTAGTTCATACTTACAGTCCAAAATACAAGCCTAGACTCTATACTAATCCAGCCTAATAACTCATTTTCCAAGTCAAAAGCTGTCCAATCTGGCATTAATTCTGCATTGGGATGAAACTTCATTTGAACCATATTTGAAGTGAAACCTTTTTCAATAAAGTTTTATACTCCTTATCATTCTTAATTGAACAATTTTCTTTATTTTTTATATATTAGTCATGATATCATTCTTAATTTCACAGAGAATCTCGATCCCTTGATCAAACGATCTCTTACACTTGTAGATTTCTTGTTTTTATCTTAATTTTTTTAGTTGAAAATGTATTTTTTTACCCCAAGTTTGAAGTTGGTTTTGAATTTTTACTTTTTTATTTTGTAAAATAAGGATGTATATGGGACTTATTTGACACTTAACTAATCTACTCCCAATGAGTCGGTCATTTAGGAGTAAAGAAAGTAGTATTTTCAATCATAATTCTTTTTTTAAGTCTGAAATTTGGTTTTAATCCTTGCTTAAGAGTCACAAATGTAAAATTAGTTATTCTTATGATTTTAATATAGTTGGTTTTGATTTTGTCTTTTAGTTTTATATTTTATATAGCCCACTCTAACTTTTATTTTCATATCACGCTAGTCTTTTCATATAGTTGGATTAAATCTTGTCAAAATATCACCAAAAAAAGGAGCTACATTTTGCTTGTTGAGGAGGTTTAGTGTGTGGGTTGTAAAAAGAGGTTGAAATAAGAAAATCACTTGTTTCATGAGTGCTCTTGATTTTCAAAAGTATGGTACGTCTCTATGCTTCATGGATAGGATGTGAAACAGTTTTTCATAATGATGTTTAGTGCCATTTCAATAATTAATGGGGTTGTTGAGCAACCATGAAAGTGATGGAGAAGGGTTGGATGGTGATTTGGTTTGTTGCGGTATAGGTCATATGGGAGACTAGGAATGATATGTTGTTTAAAGGTAAATAAGTAAATTTGTTGGATATTGTAGATTTAGTAAATAAGTTGAAAGCTTGGAGTTAGTCGAGGGCGAGAAGGAAGATGTTCATTCCCTCAACTGGATCTTGCACCTTGAATTTGTTGGCTTGTCTGGAGGTGATTGCTTAAATGGGATCCTCAGGGGTAAAATGGATTGGTGAGTGTTGATGTGGTGGTATTGAACTACTTGCATGGTCTCTCAATTTTGGAAAAAGGTAGTAGGTTTTGATTTATATCATTAGATAACGTACTTATTGTGTGACTATCATGCATTTTGATGTATGTCTTTGAAGTTTAGGTGTATAGTTTAGAGCATGTGATTTATCTACTACACAGTCTTTGTATTTCTGATACTCTACATGCGTATATACTGTATTTTATTGAGTATGATTTAATAAAAAAAAGTTTGCTATAAAAAAAGTCTCATTGTAAATTAGTTTTATTTTTCAATAATCCTTAAAATTAAGAGTAAATCACATTGATACTATATAGATAGGGGTTTAAATGAGTCAAGTTGTAACAGCTCGGTCACACCCAAATGAATGGAATCTAGAGGTTGTATAGGTGTAAGACTATACAATTGAGGATGACCTAAATGAATGAATTTGTATTCTTTATACCAACAAGATACATATACTTTTTTATAGTTTATCACTTAAGAACTTCAAAATTAAGTGTGTTTGACTTGAAGTAATTTAAGGATGTGTGAGTGAAGATAAAACATGTTAAAAAGTTTTGTATATTGGTTTGTAGGGATAACCCTTGATCCTAAAAGCGATCAAACATCTTAAAAATAGCTACCCATTGAGGGTTCTAATCGATATAGGATTTTAACCAACGAGATATTATGTGAAGTATCATAGAGTGAAGTCATAAAGATGTTAAATCTAAGGGGTGTTACAAATGGTATCTAAGTTTGCTTCTCTCTCCTAGTAAGGTGTAGTTTGAGAACAAGTCAAACAAGAACTGGTGAGCTTGTAACAGTCCAAACACACCGAAATGAGAAGGATCCAAAGGTTGTATAGGTATGAGAATGTACATTGAAGATGACTTAAAGGAATAAATTTGTATTATCTATACAAACAAGATATGCATCTATTTTTTGGTAACTCCTCATTTAAAGACTTCACAGTTAAATGTGTTTGACTTATATGATTTAGGGATGAATGATTTTCTAAGAAGTTTTCTAGAAAGTGTATGATTGAGGACAAAGCATGCTATAAAGTCTTGTGTGTTGGTTTGTGGAGACAATCGTTGATCCCAAAGGTGGTTGGACATCTCAAGAAGAGCTACCTACGAAGGGTTTTAACTAGTGAAGGATTTGACCAATGAAGGGTCTAACCAATAAGGAGTTGTGTGAAGTATCATCGTGTGAAGTATTGTAGAGTGAAGTTTTTGATATGTCAAATTCGATAGGTGTTACAAAAGCTATTCTTGAATTATTTTGACTTACATAAAAAGATCAAGTCTAGTACCACTCAAACTAACAACTTGTAGGTGTAAACTCTTATATTTAAGTATTTATAACATAAAAATATATACATTATTTAATTAAAATGACAAGGTTTATTACATTAAACAAATAACATAATGTTAACAAATCTTAGAAAGATGTATCATATTTTTTATTCAATTTACTTCTTTATTATATATTATTAGTAGGAAAAAAAAAACAATTCGTGCCTTTGATATTAAAAAAAAAAGTAGTTATTGAAAGTATATCTCTCTCACTTAAAAAAAAATAAAATAAAAAAGAAATAGTAGAGTGGGGTAGTTATTCAAAAGGTGTGGGTGATTTATAATCTATGAAATAATAATTTAAGGATAAAATTATAACTAAAATGTATAAATGAAAAAGGTCTTTCGCATTTATTATAATTATAGATAAAACTCTATATAAATAATTTTGAAGACTAAAAGTGATGCATATGTCTATAAAAAAAGTTTGATGAATAAGAAAAATAGTGGATAAGTAATGACAATCATAATTATCAAATAGAAAGTTAATGACATATTGAGATTTTTAAACTAAATATTACTATCTACTTAATAATTACTTGAAATTCAATAGTTCTTAATATAGGACATTTTTTTGAAAGACAAACCAAACTTAAAAATTTCTAAAGAAACCAAGAATATATATTTCACACTTTTACCATTAATATGAATATGATACACAAAAAGTTAATAATAAAAATAACAAGACTTAATCATATCACAATTTTATATTTAGATATAAAAATAAATTTATAAGAAATAATAATTTATTTTTAAAATAATATAAAAAAAATTATCTCACAATTATATAACTATTAAAAAAAAAAAACTCTTTTAATCATGATTTCGAAGTAATTGCACCTCTAAACGAGGCTCAGAGGCAATCCTGGATGATTTATGATTAGTGACATTGTAAAATTATTGGTGTTTAATTTATTTTCTCATTTTATAATAAAATATTATATTAAAATATGTTACATGCATGTAAATTAAATTTTTATGAAATTAACATTTTGCTACATCAACCAATCTCAACAATGGCCAAACGAACATTCTTATATGACATGCATATAGAACAGTACATGAACCTTTCTCTATATTAGCTCACAATCACAGAAATGCAACAGCAAATTGTTCTTAAGCAGATCAATCTAACACATGTAGTGTTGGATGCAATTGATCTCTCAGAACAACTATGAGTTTTGTGTGATCCGAAGCCATTTAATTAAAGTCGCTATGAGTTTTGTGTGATCCGAAAGCCATTTAATTAAAGTCGAAAACAAAAGCATATAACCAAAGCATTACATGCAATGGGTGCAATCGTCATCAAAAGTCGGACGCTAGTGGCACATACCGATCCTAATTAAAGATCGAGCCAGATTTAAAAGAAACGACGTGGCAACTTTATCAAATTAAAGCATCACTGTGAAGAATAAAGAAAGACCAAGAAAGCAATAATCATCGATCCATTTCTTTGTCAAATTAAAATTAGCGAGGAAAGGAAGTTGTACTAAAGAGAGAAGGAAATGACTCAATTGAAAAGTTAATTTAACTTTTTGTGGGGGAACAGATTTCTATAATTTTCTAGTTATCTTATGTATATGAGTTTTTGATACCCCTCTACCAGTATATATAATAATATAAATATTTGTTGGCTGATAAAAAAAATGATGCCATGATTCCAATTTCCAAAGAACATCAACATTATGTCTAGTATCTTCGTGACAATTTATAGAAGAGCTTGACTTCTTGCTCACTAGAAAAAGGGTTCATGAATTCAACAAAATAAAATATCACGCGGGTATATATGTATATGAAAATGCATAGTTTCAATAAAGAAATTGAGGTTAAAACTAGTGAAGGAGATTTAAGATCAAGATTAAACATACAAGATTATTTGCTATTTTCTTAACAAATTATCACATGTTGATTGTTGGAGTTCAAGTGAGAAAAAGAGTCTCACATCAAATAAAGTTGAACGTGTTGAGTAGTATACAAATAATAAAAACTCTCAAATCTAAAATGTTATGATTTTGGTTAAGATATTTGTCTAGTTCACTTATGTGATTTATTACCATCCATTGTGGAGTGCTTTCTCAAATTTTCATTATATATCTAAATCATCCTCTATGTTATAAAAAATATCATCAACATTCATACGGTAGTTCAAATTATTTCATTTATTAGTTTAATAGATTATGTTGTAAAAAATATTTTCGACATTCATGATGGTAGTTTAAATTATTTCATTTATTAGTTTAATATGTATTAATCTAACTTATATTTATTTTGTTTGTCGGACTTAGCAGATTAGATCAAATATCTATTAAGGTTTAACTCGTCAAATTGATAACTATAAACCCAATAACTTATTTTCTTTGTTAGAAGCTATATATTTTATTCAGCCTTTTGTTTAAGGATGGAATCTGGAATAGAGAATGAAATATTGGTGCAGGAGGGTGTAAGAACGCATAAGGATCAACAGAGATTGGTTGGGGCTGTGAGACCTTCTTCTTTTGTTCGATTTGTTCTTCCAGTTGAAAGAATTGAGCTTTAAGGCTCCTAATTTCTCGATCCTTTGCATTTGCTGCTTCGCCAAAAGGAGTGTGCTTCATTTCATTCTCTAATATAGAGATATTAGGAGTTATCTTTTAATAATAGGTTTTCATTTTTGAGGAGAGGTAGTCCAGCTTGTCTTTTGTTTTTTGGATACTGCTTGACATTTTGGTGACTTTGTCATCAATCTTTCTTAGCAAGGAGTTCTGTGCTTGTACATTTTCTGTATGTCAGTTTAGAACTTCTTCTGCTTGGTTGAGTACCTTCGATTTCCCATCGGTACCAATTTCTGATGGAATGATGGTAGGTTTGGTAAAGTACCTGGTATTGGGATCCTTCATTTTGAATCTTATTTAAAACAAAAAAAAAAGTATTGTCTAACCATTTTTAATAATAAAAAAAATTACACTCTTGTCATTCTTAATTTAACAATTTTTTTCAAATTTTTATATTCATTCTTAATTTCACATATAATCTCCCTTATAAAGCTGTCAGCTAGCTTATCAATTAATTTTACATTCAACTAGTTTATCAACTAATTTTACTAAATATTTAATTCTAATTCAATCAATTAGCTTATAAAGTATGTCAAATCCTTAATTTTATATATATATATATATATATATATATATATATATATATATATATATATTAACTTTCACTTGTAGATAATTTATGGACCTCTACCAATATGTTTTTCTGATCTCAATAACCTTCCATTTCTTTCTACATTATCATTACATGGAGTGAACAAAAATATAAGAGTCTAAAGAGAGGGAAAATTAGGCAGTGAATTCATGCTTTTGCTTTTGCTGCCTCAAGTGCCGAGAACTGATTTTCATGTGCCTCTGGAGCAGCTGAGCCCCTGAACAGCAAAATGGCCATGTTGCCTAAACAGAAATAGATGAAACAGCCACAGCAGTGTGTCACAAACGAACCAAAATCAGTGCCTACGATACACTGCCAACCAGGTCCATGCATCCTATCAAATTCCTGCATTAACAACACACAGAAAATGACCAAAGATGATTAAATTAATTAAGAACCCATTTTATCACTAATCTCAGCCAAGGGAAAAAAAAATTAATTAAAATACACTAGCTTATGTTATTATTGTGTGATTCTCACATAAGATTGACAGCATAAAATGTAAAAAGTTATGATTTTCTTAATAGATATATTTACTATGATTTTTAATTTGTTAATAATGTAAACATTTTGAGTTTAATAAATATGATCAATATAAAAGTTTTTATCGGTCAAACAATAATAATTTTTTTAATAATCGTTATCTAAATCAATAGACTTATGATAATATAGTGATTTTTAATTGGATGATATAGCATTTTCTCAAAAATCCTTAGTAATATCAAAATTAAAATCCAAACTAAAATCCAAACAGAATTAAGTATATATTAAAGAAATATCTATCATGTCAAAAATCAAAATCTTACAAGAGTTTTATTTATTTATTTATTTATTTTCCAACTTACCTTCTTTATAAATCGGGCTATCTCGATGGCTTCAGTGACATCAAAGAAATCGAGTGCTTTGGATGCTAAATCTAGGGCATCTTGCTGCATGGTCTTGAGCATGTCAGTTTCACCAATCACAGCCTTGCCTTCTAGCATGATGATGATGAACTAATGCAAAATTTACAACAATATTGGAAAACAAAGTGCAAAGCAATGATAAAGCAAAATGAGTAGCTGTAAAAGGTTGTAAAGTGCAAGTTAAAGGGCAATGGATGGAGGGTACTATATAGTCAGATGAAAAGGGTAGTGCTAATTGATCAGCCACATATATATGGAATATTGCCTTTTTGTGGCCACCAAAAACATGCTAATTAATATGCATTTATCCCATTTTACTAGTACTATATGATAATTGATAAACATGGCCCACTTTGGCATCTCATTTTAACTGCATCTGCATGTGGATCGAGTAATTTGTCTCTACTATATCCTTGGCACACCATGAACCACTAGAGTCAAGTAAACAACATTTGCTAGAAAAAAAATGTAAATCATGTGATAGGGAAAAAAAATTGGATAAAATTTCATATGTATTTTTTAGTTGTTTTTCAAATTTAAAAATGTGCTTGTATAATATAAATTTGTATTGAAAAAATATAAATTATAAAATGAGACTCTAATTTCAATCAGAAAATTAAAAATCTCCTAAGCACTAAAAAAATTGCCCAAGTTTTGTCCAAAGAGGATAAGTTACTATCATTTGCTGAGCCTATATAGTTAGATAATGATGGACACGTGTTGAGTATCTTGTGGCCTTGTCGGTTGATCTGCCACGTGTGATTATCTAGGTGTGATGGTGTTGTAGTAATTTGTCAAGTTCTGATTATGGTTAGTTTGATTTTGAACATCTTGTCCAGTGCAGTGCACATGGCAGAAAATCCACTCCATTGCAGAGACTTTGGAGATGTCAATTTTCCAGAAAAGATGTTGCATTTTAAGTTTGTTTGAATAAAGTTTTCTATAATATTTTTAGAAAAAAAAATATAAAAAAAAAACTTAATTAAGCTTTTCTTATAGCTTATGTATTAATTAATTTACAGAAACTTTCTTATATTAGTTTATCTGATAATTTTCATAAATTAGTTTCAATTTATGAAATAATATATAATCTATAACTTATTTTTAACTCTTTTTTTTTAGTTTTTAAAAAGAAAATTATCTAAATTAAGTTTAGCGATTGTTAAACAAAAAAGACATGAAGGATGGCTCTAATTATCCAAGTGTTTCCCAGTTGAAGGTAAAGTAGCCAAAAATCAGCTATATAGCTTCAAGTCCACTTTGAGTTTTGAAGCTTTATTTGGTGAGTGAAATTTGAATGAACTTTTCTCAGTGATTTTTGTGACACCCTCTACCCCAACATTATTAATAAACCTAAACTATATTTATAAAAGATTTTCATAGAATGATATAAAACAATAAGTATCATAAGGTAGAAGATGCACATTCATAATTCATACACATAAATATTAAACTCAAAAAGTTATTATAAAACAAAGATTATAAATTAATCCCAGTAAAGGTGGCAGTGCCTCCTAGTTAGGAATCAATTTATAATTTATTAAATTACACAAGAAAAGAAAATATTTTTAGAACAAGAAATACATAAGAGAAATCCTAGCTAAACCCGATGTCACATCCTATCAGAGCATGCCCCAAGAAGCCTTTAGGCCTCATCACCAACATCCTCATGATGATGATTACCTGCAACATAAATTTAAACATATACAAAAAAAATAACAAGGGAGTGAGAAACATCTCACTCAGTTGTAGATGAAGAAATAAAAGTTAAATAGCACACACACATATAATCATTATCATATATAATTATTTATCATGCAATGATGTCATAGACTCAACTCATAAATATATGCATGTGGCGCCATACGGAAGTTCACATATCATCATTGGTGACCCTAAGGCACACCTAGTTAGCATATCGTGGGTGACTCAAAGGTACACCTTGTTAGTCGTGGGTATGCGGCCTCAGCGGCACACCTGGAGTATATATGCATATGATGCATGTCATACAATCATAAACTTAACATTTAACATGTTACAGAATTTCCTATAATATACCATAAGAAATTCCTAATCAAGATTAAGAAACTCATGAGTTACTCATGAAGTTCCTTTCAAAATTCGTTTCCATACAACGGAAACATAACAAGACCATTCCCCACAAATCCTAAAGAGACTTGACCAGCTCTGATACCAAAATTGTAACGACCCACCTTAGGTCATCACATAAATCATCAATCATAATAAATAATATATAATAAAGAAAATATTAGAGCAAAAGCCAGCTACGCTAGAGTGTAAAAATTGTTTTCATAATAGCAAACATAAGTATATTAGTCATTCTCAGTAAAATCATACAGTCATCCAAAATATATTAACATTAACCATTAACAGAAACACCCTAGGTGCTGGTCAAGCTCTAAGCCTAGCCACTTCTCGAAGCAGCTACCCAGAAGACTCCTTGCTATCCTATGGCTTCACACCTGATCTGCTCCCCCACATAGTGAGATCATCACAGTTCCACCACATGGAAACATAAGGGTTAGCACGTATAAAACCAACCATAGTATAAATATCATTTAACAATTATTTGTTCAAACCAACATGTATTTCCAAGATAGATATAAACCAATAGCATACATATTAATTAAAGAAATCCATAACCATAGTATACAATCCATACCATATGTATACATAATCTACATCCAAAGCAAAGTCACACCACCGTATAATCCATGATGTAACCAACACATCCAAACCAAATGTTGGCCTCAACACCTATCCAAACCAAGTGTTGATACGGTGAAACATGTCAGCAACCCATGTGTCACGCCTAACCTCTCATGGAAAGTATACAGTTGGATTACGTCGTCACGTAACCCTGGTGGGGTCACCTCATCCATCGGTATGACTCGACCCAGACCCATACCGGTAGCAAATAGATACTTAGAGGAGTACTTCAGAATCCACCTAACATCTGAAGTGGTTTACTATATAATCCTTGGAAAAATTCCAAATTGGAAATCCTCACAATGGGATTCCGAAATTCCATATTTTCTCCAAAGATTATATCCCTGATCTCACCAAGAGATCTCCCATCCATAACCTTACTCCTCTCAGTCCTATTTACTTTTCCAAACCACATACACATAACATACTTCATAATTATATATATAAATATAATCATAACCATGCCAAATTAAATATCCAAAACAACCACCAACTTGAATAAATAACAACCATCAACTTAAATAAATAACAACCTTCATACAAACAAAATAGCATATTAAAAGTTATACTACTCCTATCATGCTCATGTATACTAGATTAAGTCTTATAAGTACTACCCTTACTTAGCATACTAGATTAATTTTATAAATGCCACCCTTACTAGATTAATTTTATAAATGCCACCCTTACTAGATTAATTTTATAAATGCCACCCTTACTTGGATAAACCTGAATTGAAACTCGGGCAGAAACTGAGACTATAGCACAGCTGCCTCCCCAAGGCTCCTTCCGTCTAAAACAGGGACCGGAGCTAAAATTAGGACAGAACCTCTTCCTCTGGATTTCCCTTGGTCTTCAAAGAGAAGAAGAGGGAAAGAAGAGAGTATAAGAGAAGAGAATGAGAAGTGTTTCTTGGGATGGTTTGCAATGGAGAAGTGAAGGCCTATTTATAGCCTCCATAACACATTAAAATAATGGAAAATAATGGAAAAATCTTAGACAAAACGAAATGGGATGAGTTGGTGTTGTTAGTGGGATGAGTTGGATGCCATATTCTTTTCCGCACCGATTTTTGACCACCGAATTTGACCTTCTAGACGGCCGAATTTGTGAATGGTTACTTCATGAAAGTTGTAGGGTTTTCTCTTATCTTTCCATAGCCACCGACTTTGCATCATTTGGACAATCACAGCCCAAGTTATACCCCAAAAACCGAGACTTGCCAATCAGCCCAGCGAGAAACAATTGTATCAACAAAATTCCAATTTTGACCTTCTATACGACCGAATTTGAAAATAGCTATTTCAGTAAAAGTTGTGCGTTTTTCTCTTATATTTCCATTGAATCCAAGTTTGCATTATTTGAACCCTCACAGCCCAAGTTATACCCCAAAAACCGATACTTGTCAGTCAGCCCAGCGAGAAATGGTTCTTAAAAAATTTCACAACTATCTAATTAGATCCAACAACACATATCTTTCTAAGCATAAATGGAGTGTGAATTATCTATAATTGAAGTAAAATATAACCACCAAATTATGACCAAATACCACATAATAATAATAATAATAGTAATAATCATGTTGAAAACTGAGATGTTACAATTCTCCCCAACAATAAAAATTTTCGTCCCCGAAAATTCACTTACTCAAAAGAGATATGGGTATTGATCCTTCATATTGTCTTCCAACTCCCAAGTGGCTTCATTAGTGTCTGCATCCCAAATAACCTTCACCAAATTGATAGATTTACCTCGCAACTTCTTAACTCTCTTGTCTGCCACTGAAACTGGTTGTTTCTCAAAAGTTAAATTCTCCTTCACTTGCACTGCCTCTGATTCCAAGACATGACTCGGATCGTGAATATACTTTCTCAGTTGTGAAACATGAAACACATCATGCAAATTATATAGGAATGGAGGTAATGCAATCTGATATGCCACTGCTCCAATCCTCTTGAGAATTTGATACGGTCCCAATAAACTTAGGATTCAACTTCTTAGTTTTAATAGCTCTTCCCACACCTGTGGTAGGAGTCACCCTCAAAAATACATGTTCTCCCTCTTTAAACCAACACAAAGGTGTTCTACATTTCCTCACATATAGAGTCTCAAATGGTGCCATTCCTATACATGCGTGAAAATTGTTTTTATAAGTGAACTCGACCAAAGGCAACATTTCTTCCCAACTCCCTAGATGATCCAAAATACAAGCCCTCAACAAGTCCTCCAAAGATTGGATAGTCCTCTCAGACTGCCCATCAGTCTGTGGGTGATAAGCAGAACTGAGTCTCAACTTAGTCCCTAACGCCTGATGCAAACTCTGCCAAAATCAAGATGTAAAACGAGGATCCCTATCAGAGATGATACTGGAGGGCACACCATGTAATCTAACAATCTCCTTAATATACACTTGAGTTAACCTTTCTAAGGACCACTTTATATTCACCGGAAGGAAATGAGCACACTTAGTTAATCTATCCATGATCACCCAAATAGAATCACAATTCTTAGCAGACTTTGGTAATCCAACAACAAAATCCATGGTTATACTATCCCATTTCCATTCAGGGATCTCCATTATTTGTAACAAACCTCCTGGTTTTTGATGTTCCACTTTAGCTTTCTGACACACAATGTAAGATGCAACATACTCAGCTATCTCCTTTTTCATTCCATTCCACCAAAACATTTTCTTCAAATCTTGATACATTTTTGTCATACCCGGATGTACACTCAACTTGCTTTTATGACCTCCCTCAAGTATCAACTTCTTCAACTCTCCATCTTGTGGAATACAAATTCTGCCTTTGTACCTTAAAACCCCATCCATATCTTGTTCAAGATTCTTCCTAAACCTCCTAGGAAAACCCACAACAAAGTTTATACACATTATCTCATTTCCAAATAGGAACATCTAAAGGCTACAAAAGTCCTAAAAGGCACCTAATGTTCTGTCTCAGACTTATACTATACTAAATATGAGTACACACCATCCTCTATTCCTCTCTACACTTAAGGCCACCATGCTTCCACTGCACGACTTTGATACACCTTAGTAGCTCCTCAATGGATACTAAGAGAACACTTGTGTCCTCCCTTTAAGATCATCTTCCTAAATTCAAGATTACTAGGCCATAAATCCTATTATTGAACCCCAAAACATCATCAATTTCCACTCGTAAAGGGCTATTTATACCCACCCCTACTAATCCTCTCCACTTGGTTCACTAAGAAAGAATTTAACTCCTAGGCTTCTCTAATCTCGTCCATTAATTCATTAGTTACTTTCAACATACTAAATTCAATGCTCCTAAGGGTGAGCTCACACATCACGCTTAAGTCTCTAAGTTCTTTAGTCAAATCCAACCCTTAAATCATCAAATGTGGTAGGCGAAAGATCATCCTACTCAAGGTATCTGCCAGAATAATATTTTCATTTCTACGACCCTCTCCAAAAATCATGTGCCTAAGCGTAAGTTTTACACAGAATCAATCTCCAAGTCTTACCACCTCATCTATACCGAAGGCAGCTCTTATCCACTACCTTGTCCTATATCCTCTTGTCTTGTTTTCAAAATGAATCAACTAATTATGCTTCTCCAATTTCCTTCAATAATTCACTTGTTACTTTAGTCATACCTAGTCTCATACTACTAAGGGTAACCTCATAAGCCAAACTTAAATCTTTAGACCAAACCAAAAGATCTATCTCTCTAACCATAAGGGAAGATATATCTAGAGGTCTTCTACTCAAAGTATCAACCACCATACTAGCTTTGCCCAAATGACAATTAAGATCAAAATCCTAGTCCTTAAAAATTCCAATTATCTCTTCTTGTCAATAGATATTTAAAATTCTTATGATCGCTAAAAACCTCTAGCTTAGAATCATATATGTAGTGTCTCCAAATCTTAATTAAAATTGCTAACTCAAGGTCATGGGTAAGGTAATTCCTCTCATGAATTTTCAATTGCCTAGAATCACAAGCTACTATCTTTCCTTCATGCATCAACACTCTTCCCGAATCTATCTTAGTAGCTATAGGAAAAGAAAGCAAAGCGATTCCTGTAGTAGAGGCGAGTGAGATGAGAGTAGCCTAAACCTCGAACTGCTATCTTAGAAATTTACTTAATAAATCTCCTATAAATTATCCTAAGAAAACTCTTAATTTTACTAATTGAATTAGGTATCTCTCACTACAACTTCTACCTTAGGTAGCTCTATGTTAAACCTTCACAAGAAATTACATGGCCTAAAACACGCACCTAATACAATCAGAGTCATACTTAGATAATCTAGCCTAAGTTTATCTTGGATATATCTTCACACTTAACTCTAATATGATGGTATCACATCCTAAGATCAAAACCTTTCATTAACACACAAATATCCACTAATTGATCCATAAGGTCACATACTTGCATATCAATTCATATTAGAATACTTCCTTCACATATACTATCCCTAAGCATATATGAATTGATCACCATGAACCAAGCATATCATTTTAATCAACCTTTCAATGACCAAACCTCAAAACATCACCAAATCTATTTTATCCTTGTTATGCCTATCATGACAGTATATATCTATAGAGTTATACTCATCCAAATGATTTCAAACCTGTCTTAAATGAAAGCTAAATGAATAAGCTACAACTCTTAAGATTTCAAAAAGATCACCTTCCTAACTAGAATTTCAACAATCACTTCAAGTATATTCAGCTCTAACAACTAGACTTCTGATCATCAAAGCAGTCATAACTAGAGTTCTAGACCTGCTTTTTACCTGATTCCAGTTCCATTAGAAAGATAGTATCTAAAGCCATAATTCTCATAAAGACCACAAAATCAGATTCTATCAATATGATACTCATACTGGCACAACAAAATTTCAACAAAAATAATCCCCATATCATACAGCATTAGTGTACTAACATACCTTAATCATTCCAAACTCACTCCTTTCCACCTTAAACTCATATTCAAGCTTTTCATTACAATCCTAAACCAAAATAGCTCACAAAATAAAATTCACATACTACCTCAACCATAAAAGTTATCATGCAAGCACCAACACTCAAGGAACGTTCCAATCTCCCATCAAAACTTCAATTCTCAGATACAACCTCTTTGGATTCAATCACTACTACTATAGATTCCTAAATTCCATTAATTGTAAACTCTTGCCAAATCAATGTCTCACCTAAATCTAAGGTGTCAATAATTTCTAGTTGATTATCAAGGCTTTATTCATACTATTGGTACCTAAGCTCACCATAAAGTATTCTATTATCCAATAGTAGCAGCAATTAGCTCCATAGCTCGAGCAATTTGCCGCCCATCCATGCTTGAAGAAGAATTAGAATGATTTCCCCTACCAGTCATCCTAAAAAGGTCAAAGAACTTTATGAGTTTACACGAAACTCATAAGAAATTCCTAATCAAGATTAAGAAACTCATGAGTTACTCATGAAGTTCCTTTCAAAATTCGTTTCCATACAACGGAAACATAACAAGACCATTCCCCACAAATCCTAAAGAGACTTGACCAGCTCTGATACCAAAATTGTAACGACCCACCTTAGGTCATCACATAAATCATCAATCATAATAAATAATATATAATAAAGAAAATATTAGAGCAAAAGCCAGCTACGCTAGAGTGTAAAAATTGTTTTCATAATAGCAAACATAAGTATATTAGTCATTCTCAGTAAAATCATACAGTCATCCAAAATATATTAACATTAACCATTAACAGAAACACCCTAGGTGCTGGTCAAGCTCTAAGCCTAGCCACTTCTCGAAGCAGCTACCCAGAAGACTCCTTGCTATCCTATGGCTTCACACCTGATCTGCTCCCCCACATAGTGAGATCATCACAGTTCCACCACATGGAAACATAAGGGTTAGCACGTATAAAACCAACCATAGTATAAATATCATTTAACAATTATTTGTTCAAACCAACATGTATTTCCAAGATAGATATAAACCAATAGCATACATATTAATTAAAGAAATCCATAACCATAGTATACAATCCATACCATATGTATACATAATCTACATCCAAAGCAAAGTCACACCACCGTATAATCCATGATGTAACCAACACATCCAAACCAAATGTTGGCCTCAACACCTATCCAAACCAAGTGTTGATACGGTGAAACATGTCAGCAACCCATGTGTCACGCCTAACCTCTCATGGAAAGTATACAGTTGGATTACGTCGTCACGTAACCCTGGTGGGGTCACCTCATCCATCGGTATGACTCGACCCAGACCCATACCGGTAGCAAATAGATACTTAGAGGAGTACTTCAGAATCCACCTAACATCTGAAGTGGTTTACTATATAATCCTTGGAAAAATTCCAAATTGGAAATCCTCACAATGGGATTCCGAAATTCCATATTTTCTCCAAAGATTATATCCCTGATCTCACCAAGAGATCTCCCATCCATAACCTTACTCCTCTCAGTCCTATTTACTTTTCCAAACCACATACACATAACATACTTCATAATTATATATATAAATATAATCATAACCATGCCAAATTAAATATCCAAAACAACCACCAACTTGAATAAATAACAACCATCAACTTAAATAAATAACAACCTTCATACAAACAAAATAGCATATTAAAAGTTATACTACTCCTATCATGCTCATGTATACTAGATTAAGTCTTATAAGTACTACCCTTACTTAGCATACTAGATTAATTTTATAAATGCCACCCTTACTAGATTAATTTTATAAATGCCACCCTTACTAGATTAATTTTATAAATGCCACCCTTACTTGGATAAACCTGAATTGAAACTCGGGCAGAAACTGAGACTATAGCACAGCTGCCTCCCCAAGGCTCCTTCCGTCTAAAACAGGGACCGGAGCTAAAATTAGGACAGAACCTCTTCCTCTGGATTTCCCTTGGTCTTCAAAGAGAAGAAGAGGGAAAGAAGAGAGTATAAGAGAAGAGAATGAGAAGTGTTTCTTGGGATGGTTTGCAATGGAGAAGTGAAGGCCTATTTATAGCCTCCATAACACATTAAAATAATGGAAAATAATGGAAAAATCTTAGACAAAACGAAATGGGATGAGTTGGATGCCATATTCTTTTCCGCACCGATTTTTGACCACCGAATTTGACCTTCTAGACGGCCGAATTTGTGAATGGTTACTTCATGAAAGTTGTAGGGTTTTCTCTTATCTTTCCATAGCCACCGACTTTGCATCATTTGGACAATCACAGCCCAAGTTATACCCCAAAAACCGAGACTTGCCAATCAGCCCAGCGAGAAACAATTGTATCAATAAAATTCCAATTTTGACCTTCTATACGACCGAATTTGAAAATAGCTATTTCAGTAAAAGTTGTGCGTTTTTCTCTTATATTTCCATTGAATCCAAGTTTGCATTATTTGAACCCTCACAGCCCAAGTTATACCCCAAAAACCGATACTTGTCAGTCAGCCCAGCGAGAAATGGTTCTTAAAAAATTTCACAACTATCTAATTAGATCCAACAACACATATCTTTCTAAGCATAAATGGAGTGTGAATTATCTATAATTGAAGTAAAATATAACCACCAAATTATGACCAAATACCACATAATAATAATAATAATAGTAATAATCATGTTGAAAACTGAGATGTTACAAATCTCATCTAGCTTATTCTCAGTCTCAACTGTTAATGAAGATAAGATCATGTATACCCTTTCATTTTCCTTTAAACAAGTTTTAATGTTAGAAGCACTAAGAAATTCCGTACTCTTACATTCACAAAATGAAATGGATTTATCAAAGCAATTTAAAAGAACATGGTGAGAAGATAGCCAATCCATAACAAGGATTACATCTAATTGACTAAGAGGCAGACAGATTAAGTCAACTAGAAATTGTTTATCAGAAATTGTCAAAGGGCATTTTAAACACACTAGGGATGTAGTTACAGAACCATTAGTAGGGGTTTCAACAACTAAATCAAAATTTAACAAAGACACAGGCAATTTCAGTTTTTTGGACACAAGAGATGGAAATAAAGGAATGAGTTGCACCAGAATCAAATAGTACAACAAAAGGAGTCTCAGCTATGAAACAAGTACCTTGTATCAAATTTTCTGACTGAGCAGCTTCAACACCACTAAGAGCAAATACTCTTCCTACAGTCTTTGGTCGTTCGGTTTGCGATCCTGATCCAACGACACGTGTTCTTGGTGGTTCAGAACATTGAGTGCTAATATGTCCTTTACCACTACAGTTGAAACAGGTAATCTCCTTGTCACGACATTCTGACTTGTTATGACCAACACGTCCACACTTCCCACATCTCCCTGAAAAAGTAGATCCTCCAACACTTCCAGTAGTATTTACAGTGGTTCCTCTAGTAAAGGACTTACTTCTATTATTAATAGTCATATTCCCTTGAAATCTTGTAGGGTTGGAATAAGGCTTACTTCTACTAGAAGTATTAGAATTCACTGTACGAGCAGGGCCTCCAGCTCCTTTATAGAAAGCAGCACGAGCACGGTTGTCACGATCATAAATACTGCACTTATTGACCAGAGTGGGAAAATGATATATCTCCTGATAATTGATTGCTGTTTTCACTACAGGACGCAGACCATTTACAAACTTTATGCATTTGGCCCTTTCCCCACCTTCACCATGATAGTGTGTACAGTAGCGGACCAAAGCATCAAACTTTGCAGCATATACCTCTACTGTATCGTTTCCTTGTTTTAGTTCAAGAAATTCCATTTCCTTCCTACTCCTTACATCATCTGGAAAATATTTTTCAAGAAAGACCCTCTTGAAGTTCTCCCAATTCAAATGTACGCCTCCATCAATTATCCTCCGAAGTGCTCCTTCCCACCAAAAGTAAGCATCAGCTGTCAGCATGAAGGTGGCTAGCTTCACTCTCTCTGTAAGGGGACAATCCATAACATTAAAGATTTTCTCGATCTCTGATAACCAATTCATGGCGGCATCTGGGTCATAACCTCCTTTGAAAGTGGGTGGATTATTCCTCTGAAATTGCTCCAACCAGTTAGGAGCAACTCCATTCATATTATTGTTGTTCATAGCTTGGGCTAATGCTTGGAGAGCATCAGCAATCGCACGATCATTTCTACCAGCCATATTCTAAAGAAATAATACAATTAATAGACATAGGCAAGCATCATATCAACATAATAGATCTCACAATCAATTCATTTATCAATAAATATAGTAGACACATAACTCACGGCCGATAAAATCGACCAGCTCTGATACCACTAAATGTGACACCCTCTACCCCAACATTATTAATAAACCTAAACTATATTTATAAAAGATTTTCATAGAATGATATAAAACAATAAGTATCATAAGGTAGAAGATGCACATTCATAATTCATACACATAAATATTAAACTCAAGAAGTTATTATAAAACAAAGATTATAAATTAATCCCAGTAAAGGTGGCAGTGCCTCCTAGTTAGGAATCAATTTATAATTTATTAAATTACACAAGAAAAGAAAATATTTTTAGAACAAGAAATACATAAGAGAAATCCTAGCTAAACCCGATGTCACATCCTATCAGAGCATGCCCCAAGAAGCCTTTAGGCCTCATCACCAACATCCTCATGATGATGATTACCTGCAACATAAATTTAAACATATACAAAAAAAATAACAAGGGAGTGAGAAACATCTCACTCAGTTGTAGATGAAGAAATAAAAGTTAAATAGCACACACACATATAATCATTATCATATATAATTATTTATCATGCAATGATGTCATAGACTCAACTCATAAATATATGCATGTGGCGCCATACGGAAGTTCACATATCATCATTGGTGACCCTAAGGCACACCTAGTTAGCATATCGTGGGTGACTCAAAGGTACACCTTGTTAGTCGTGGGTATGCGGCCTCAGCGGCACACCTGGAGTATATATGCATATGATGCATGTCATACAATCATAAACTTAACATTTAACATGTTACAGAATTTCCTATAATATACTATATCATAAGCATAATTCATACTTATATTATATTTTATTAATCCAATAGTCCAAAGGTCCAATAATTCAATAGTCCCATAGTCCAAAGGTTCAATAGTCCAATAGTCCATTGTCCAACAGTCCAACAGTTCAATAGTCCAAGGTCATTAAGTCAAGGGTCCAATAGTTCAAAGGTCTTTAGGGATCATATAATTTATATTTCCTGGTATAATTATATCCTTAAGTAAAATAGGAAGCTTAATGAAAATAAGGAGGCTCGGCCTTCCATTTAGATAATAAAGTCTAAATTTATAAGTTAATAGGAGACTTAGTCTTCCATTCAATGAATATTTTAGAATAGTAAAAGTGAAATTATCCATTAATTATAATTATTAATTACCGCAACAAGAAAATCAAGTAGTACAAACAAAACACAGTAATAATGTATATTCAAATAATCAAACAACAGACAAGGGATCGGGAGCCAATCCAACAAACAGATTATTTAACAATTATTTCTACACCCCCAAGCAAGGTTTCCCACTCCCCCCTTACCTGGATAAGTAGGAGTTGGAACTAGCGCAATATCTCTCTAAAACTTGGGCAGAATCTCCTCTTCTCTTTCCTTAAAAAGGAATCGGAATTAGGGCAGAATCTCTTCCTCTTTCTCCTTAAACAAGGCACTGGAGCAGAACCTCCTTTTCTTTCTCCTTCTCTCTCTTACTTTCTCTCTCTATTTCTCTAGAATTTCCTTCTCTCTAGAATTCTAAATTTTCCAAAACCTTAGGCCCCTATTTATAGAAATTTTGAAGTTACTATGCACTATGCACTATTCATTAAAATAATAATATAATTACTATTCATGAATAGTAAAATACTATTCATCCAAATAATTTGAGTTTTGACGTAAGTGCTTACGTTTTTTTTCAAAATTACTATTCATATGAATAGTAAAATACTATTCATAAATACGTATACATAAATAGTAAAATACGTATACATAAATAGTAAAATACATATACATGAATAGTAAAATACGGGAATAAAATACTTATTCACATAATAAATAACTCTTTTCATTTGAATAAAATTTTGGGATATTACAATTTTTTTTCCGTTCTATTTGATAGAGAATTGTTGTCTGTTGAGTAAAGTGAAACAATAGAACAATTAGGGTAATAAGCTTGTGAAAACAAGGCAATAGAATGTTTGCTAATTGTCTTTTGGAAACAACCTATAATGGAAGCACATTTGTGACGCTTAGAACCACATAAGATTGCGTGCATAGATTATTCATAGAATGGTGGAATTTTGACATGAATTTGGTTCAGGTTTTCACTCAGTAAACAGAAAGAAACAAAGTGAGAAGGTTAAGCTAACAATCACCACAAAAGTTGTTCATGGCCAGCGATAGTTTGATGAAGTGTGAGCCATAGCCTAGTCGGCATATCCATCTCCGAATCCAACGAATATTCGTTCTTCTTTGAGTTTTTTATCCTTTTTTTTTTTCCTCACTTCAATATATGTCACTTTCTATGGATCTTGTTTAATTTGTTTCCCAAAAAATAGCATAATTTAAAAAAAATTATTTTTTTAAATTTTTTTATGTGTTTGTCTATCTTTTTAAATAAAAGTTTATTCTATTTTTTAAAAATAATTTATATCTACCCATTAATTTTTTTAAAAGTACTTATTTAAAATATTTTTTAAATTTTAAACAAACGGATCTCAAATATAACACTTACACATAATGATAAATTAAAAAAAAATAAGTGTTACGATGATGAAAACAATTTTTTTAATATGAAAACAAAAGGATAAAATTTGAAAAAAGATAATAAATATTTTTTTAGTATAAAATCACAAAATAGTTTGAAATGAAAAATTGCTAAGGTGAGATCTAATGGAAGGAGTATAAGGTATTGATACATATATTCTATTATTTTGTGTCAGATTGATAACAATGGTGCATACAGCATACTGCATGCAGTTCAATCTTCTCACATACGTTTTTATTCCATTTTATTTATTTTTCAATTTTTTAACTTAGTAAAATACTTATGAATGATCAAGATTCATGCGGTTTAATTAAAGAAGATCCTGATCCGGTACCAATTCCTTAATGCATTTATTACGTTAGTGTAGAACTAAAATTATGTTAAAGTTACGTTTTAAAGCAGAAATTATATTTATAGCCCTGCCCTTTCCACCTCGTAAATATCGTTTGTGGAAATTAAAGTTATAAAACTGAAGTGAAATTTATTAAAGAAAAAATAATTTTAAATAAATAGTATTTTTAAATTAATAAAATAAAATTATTAAATTATTTTACAATAAAAGAGAAGTGGGGGCAGTTATTAAAATAAATAAAAGATAAAAAAATATTTTTAAAATATATACATAAAATTATTATATTTCTTTTTATATATTATTATAAATTCATAACTGCGTACACTTCAATAATTGTTCTTTTGTGTTAGCTAAATTTCCATAACGTATAAAAAAATGAATTTCGCACAAGGCTTTTCACAGTAAATTTACTTAATTTAGATATTGAAGTAGAGTATTAAAAATCGACTCGAACCGGTCGGTTGTACCGGTTGAATCAGGAATTAATGGTTTAGTCGGTCCAAGTTTTGAATTGGATTAATTATGTATTGACTGTTTTAGACAAGAATAAATTAGTCAATTTTTTGGTTTGACCAATGAATTGGTAGGTCAAATCAATTTAGTTACAATTTTTTTTAAAGGACCACAAATCACAAAAATAATAATGGAAAAAAGCCTTATCAAATATAAGGAAGATCACTTGTTCTAATATATTTATTTATAATATATACAACTTAAATAACTTTTATAGTATATTATTAATTTTAAATTATATATCTAATAATATAATATTTATATTATGTGATATTAATTGCAAGTATATTATATATGTACATATTATTTATATTTTTAATTTATATTAATATATAATTTAACATGTAATTTTTTTTATGTATTTCTTTATATAAAATAAAAATAAAGATAATTTTAAATAAGATGAAAATTAAATTTTAAAATAGAATATAAATTTATTTAAATTTATAAGTAAAAAATATATTTAACATAAATATTTTTTAAAAAATTAATAAAAATTAGGTCATGCAGTTTAATTAGTGACCCACTGAATCAATCTTTGACTTATTAATCCAGTATCCTAATCGGTTTGATGACAATTTTAAAAGTATGCATCGAACACTTTATATATTTTAGTTTAAACCAACTTTATGATATTTTATGAAGAAAAAAAAAGTATAAAAAAAATATAATCAAATTTATATTTGTCTATTTAAGCTTTTAAATAGAATATAAAAAATAACATTTTTTATTATTTTAAAAATATATATACATATTTTGAGTAACTTCTGAAAAGAAATCAAATTTATAATTAAATTTTAATTGTTATTTATATAATGACTTAAATGTGTTTTTAGTTTTTAGTGAGTTTTGATGTTAATTTTTTATTTTTTATCCTTTTAAAAATTTGTAAACATTATTTTAGTCCTTCTAAAATGAGTAAATTTTAATTTTAATTCTTATAAAATATTTTTATTTTAATTTTCATTCATCTAAATATGACTAACAATTATGAATAACACCTAAGATGATTGTTTAGCCTTTTGGTAAAAATATAAATAGTTAAAAAATGATCATTTAATAGTAATGACTAAAAATAATAATTTTAAATTCTATAAAAATGAAAAACAAAGAAAAAAATTATAGAGACCAAAATTAAAATTTGTTCATTTTTTTCGGGGACTAAAAACATCTTTTATAATTGTAAGCAAATGTATTTTTATATATATTTTTTTTTTGAAAAATTCCTTAAATTTCTCATGTGTGATATGTTAAGTTTAAGTTTATCTAAATTATATATTCTTCCAAAGAGTTTGATTGAACAAAAAAAAACCAATTGTTCAGATTTTAAAAAAATATATTTTTAGTCTTTATAAATAAGAAAATTTTGATGTTGATTCCTATATATGTAAAATATATTTTTAATCTTTTTATTCCTTTAAAAATTAAAATAAATAATTTTGGTCATATAAAATGAGAAAAATTTAATTTTGGTCGATATAGTATTTTTTTTCTTGAATTTTCTTTCTCTAAAAATTTTTTTTTTTGATGTTGATAATATTTACTTCTAAAGGATATAAATAATATTTATTTTAGGAACCTAAACTTTTTTAGAAGTGTCACGCGTTAATAGTACCAATGACAGAAAGATCACTTGATATTATGCTAATGATATAAGGTGTTAATTAATGATGTCATATAGTTGAAATCAAAAATAATTATTTCAATTTTTAGGAATAAAAAAATATAGAAACTAAAATGTAAAATATTTAAAATGCACTATTTTTTTAAGATTAAAAATATATTTAAACATTTTTTTATCAAACCAAATTTTTTTATAAGTTAGTTTGACCAAAAAATATTTTTTTATATATATATAAAGAAGCTTATTTTAGTAGCTTCTAACTTGTTTTTTCTACAAGTCACTCCAACAAAGTTATAAGCTACTAGATATTTTTTCTTCTCATTTTTATACTAGATAATTGATATGAAAATATATTTTACCTCAAACAATTAAATATGTCTTTTATGTTATTTTACATTTATCAACTAGTTTAATTATGTCATACTTTAAGTCATTTTAATTCTCATGGAAAAAGTTATATTTTTTTATGGTAGAGGCATAGCCAAAGGATCCACCACTAGGGTCATGACTAAGAGGATACAAGAGGATTGGGCTTATATTGAGGTTGGTGGACTTAAGTTTTTCTAGAGCTGGGCTACTACTTCAAGTTCAATGCCTCTCTTTATTTTGGACTTTGTATTATGAGCCTTGTAATGTAGGATTTTGGACCTTGATTGAGCTTTGTATTTTTTGGGCTTTGTATTTTGAACATCAAAGTTGTTTTTGGGCCTTGTATTTCTTGGACAAGTAATGTAGGTTGTTTTTGGTTTTAAATGGGCCTAAGGTTTTATTTAGTCATTTGGGTCATGTGCGATCATTTGAATTTGAATTAGTAGAGATGTGACCAATCATGTAAAGTGGTGCACATGGTCTATAAATTCAAATTCAAATGTATCTCAAATGACTTATCTAAACCTCCTAGATATAGTTGCATGTGGGAGCACATGTGGAAACCTAAGTTCATGCATCAATTTTAAATTTTGAATTCAAATTTAGCATGCCACATGCTAGTTAAGCTACCATGGTTCACTTTTGACCCATGGTTAGCCTAACTTCTCCTAGAAGTTATCAAGATCTATATAAAGGCTCTTCCATTCCACCCTTATAATTGTGATTTTGGAGTATATGGGATATCTACATTCAGAAAATTCTCTTTCAAATTTTCTAGAGTTCTTTAGGAGACACTTCTCCTTAAGAACTTCCAATAAGGAAACCTTCCTTATGGATTGATACCATTTTGTGCTTGCTTCTCCTTCCCTAAAAGCTTGGCATGCCACTTCACTCTCATCTTTCTTTCTTTTTCGATCATAAATCATTGGAAACAAATCAAGAAAGATCAATGGAGATCTTAGGAGCTACTTGAAGAATTCAGCCACTAAGCCTTCTTAGGAGTTCCATCATTTTTTGACAAAAGGGTGGAAAAGTTATATTCGTATGAAAATGTGGGAAGCCATTATTATCTAACTTAACTATAACTTTTATTCTTACTTTTTTTAAATTTTAAATTTCAAAGTACTCCTTAGATTGGTTAAATTTCACCAAATATTTTTTTTTGAAATATTTATGGAAATAACATTACTAGTTATATTATTCTTGAGAATATGATTTTCGAGCAGGGTGGGTAGATGACCCAAGTCCACGAGTTGACCCATTAAGCCTGCAAACATTATAGATAACATAAAAGTTTTTTCAAATCCATATAACTATATTTAATTTTTGAGTCTAGTCCATAAAGTCCATAAATTTGACAAAATTTATTTGTGAGCTATCCTGCAAACTTCATTAATTAATTTTTTAAACATTATAAGACTTTAATATTTAGTTATGTCATTGGATTTTTAAATTATTAAGACATTAAAATTATGTTTAGTTGGTGTGTATCAGTTATTTGGATTATTTTAAAAATATTTTGATACTTTTATTATTGATAGTTTGAAACTATTAAATAAATATTAGTAATATTTAGCATTTAAAATCATTTTAAATGTTGGTATATTTTAGTGTGATATATTTTAACTTAAAAATTAAAAGATTTTTTTTTCTTCTAATTTTATGAATTTCTTATTTTTTTAAATATTCTTTTTTGATCCTTTATTTTTCTCGCTTGGGTAACACAGTTAGTACCTGGTTAAGTCTCTTCCCTCTTGCTAGTTAGAACCTAGGGTCAAATCCAATTTTCTTTTTGTTTTATATTATTCTATACAAACTTGTGCTGAAAATGGGATACACAACCTTAATCATACTAGAAATCTTCCAAGACAATAGTAATTGGCCCTAACATTGTACATGGTTATATATTTCCTTAATTTAAAATTTTCAATACAAAAAATAATATTATTTAAATTTGCGGGCTGATCTGTTTATCCACAAATTTTAGCAAACTAGATACAAACTTATAAAAATAATTTATTTTGCAAACTAAACTTGTTCGACCCATTTAAAAAGTGAATTGAGTCTACAAAAAGTTGTACATTTAAAGTCTATTTGAATATAAGTTTAGAAGTATTTTTTAAGTTTACTAAAAAATATTCTTTATTTTTAATAGAGAAGTTCTCGAAATAGGCTCTTGATCATGAAAAATATAATTAGAGATTTCAATTTGGATCATGACCCTGAAACTAGCCCACCCCACCTTCCATAAAAACTCCATTTATTTTTGTCTAACTTAACAAAGGGGCTTAAAGCCCCTAAGCAAAATCCCAAATAAAAAGGGCTAAGACTAGGACTAAAAGGAGCTTGGTAACTTGGTAATATATATCACAATTTGAGTTTACTAATTGAACCATTTATATGTATGTTAAGTCAAAAGACAATCTTGAATTTCTTAAGCTTTCATGTTTTAATGATAACAAATGAAAGGTTTTTTTAAGAGAAAATGTTTTTATAAGAAACGTTGTCAGACGAAGTATAAGGCGCTACTTGTAGTAAGATGTGGTTCAACCAGATGAAACATACTATCTATTAGACTAGCATTTATTCTATATCATTTATGATATCTAACAACGAAGTTATGTGTCTAAATTATTCTTTAATAGATCAAACCTTAAAAGCTTCCTTGGAATTCACAATATATTAAAAAGGAATAAAGACAATCGAATCCCTATAATCACGAAAAAGGTTAGTTGAAGTTGTTTCATAACTCATAACGTTGATACACTTTTTGTTTCATTTGTTTGGTACTTAAAAAATGATAAGTAGCCTCCTTGATTATATAAGAAGCGGCTTTTCAATGAAATGCATTCAATGCATCAACGAATACTTCTCTCCTCAAGGAACTCGAGATGAAGACAAACAAAACAAGCTTATGAGGAATGCTAAAAGTGTTGCAACAGTTGTCTCCATAAAGGCTACTATATAAGAAGCTTGACGCTCATAAAGAAAGAGAGAACACTTTGTACAAATTATTATTATTCATTCAGTCTTTTTGTAAAGATTTTTTATGTTTAATTGGTTGTATCACAACTTGTTCGTAAGATGAAGCTATATTTGTAAAATGTTACCTAAATATAATTTTTTGTTATTGGGTTTGAGTCTGGGAGGCTTTGTAACAGCCCAAGAACCCGCATGTAGATATTGTCCGCTTTGGCCGCAGCCCTCACGGATTTGTTTCTGGCAATGGCACGCATGCCACCCCAAAACGCGTCTACACAAGGAAGGTATCCACACCCATATATATGGCATGCTTCGTTCTCCTTCCTAACCGATGTGGGACTATATCCACCCCCCCTCAAGGGAGTCCAGCGCCCTCGCTGGCACACCGGCCCGGGAACCGGCTCTGATACCAAATGTAACAGCCCAAGAACCCGCATGTAGATATTGTCCGCTTTGGCCGCAGCCCTCACGGATTTGTTTCTGGCAATGGCACGCATGCCACCCCAAAACGCGTCTACACAAGGAAGGTATCCACACCCATATATATGGCATGCTTCGTTCTCCTTCCTAACCGATGTGGGACTATATCCACCCCCCCTCAAGGGAGTCCAGCGCCCTCGCTGGCACACCGGCCCGGGAACCGGCTCTGATACCAATGTAACAGCCCAAGAACCCGCATGTAGATATTGTCCGCTTTGGCCGCAGCCCTCACGGATTTGTTTCTGGCAATGGCACGCATGCCACCCCAAAACGCGTCTACACAAGGAAGGTATCCACACCCATATATATGGCATGCTTCGTTCTCCTTCCTAACCGATGTGGGACTATAATCCACCCCCCCTCAAGGGAGTCCAGCGCCCTCGCTGGCACACCGGCCCGGGAACCGGCTCTGATACCAATGTAACGGCCCAAGAACCCGCATGTAGATATTGTCCGCTTTGGCCGCAGCCCTCACGGTTTTGTTTCTGGCAATGGCACGCATGCCACCCCAAAACGCGTCTACACAAGGAAGGTATCCACACCCATATATATGGCATGCTTCGTTCTCCTTCCTAACCGATGTGGGACTATATCCACCCCCCTCAAGGGAGTCCAGCGCCCTCGCTGGCACACCGGCCCGGGAACCGGCTCTGATACCAATGTAACAGCCCAAGAACCCGCATGTAGATATTGTCCGCTTTGGCCGCAGCCCTCACGGATTTGTTTCTGGCAATGGCACGCATGCCACCCCCAAAACGCGTCTACACAAGGAAGGTATCCACACCCATATATATGGCATGCTTCGTTCTCTTTCCTAACCGATGTGGGACTATATCCACCCCCCCTCAAGGGAGTCCAGCGCCCTCGCTGGCACACCGGCCCGGGAACCGGCTCTGATACCAATGTAACAGCCCAAGAACCCATCGGTTAGGAAGGAGAACGAAGCATGCCATATATATGGGTGTGGATACCTTCCTTGTGTAGACGCGTTTTGGGGTGGCATGCGTGCCATTGCCAGAAGCAAAACCGTGAGGGCTGCGGCCAAAGCGGACAATATCTACATGCGGGTTCTTGGGCTGTTACATTGGTATCAGAGCCGGTTCCCGGGCCGGTGTGCCAGCGAGGGCGCTGGACTCCCTTGAGGGGGGGTGGATATAGTCCCACATCGGTTAGGAAGGAGAACGAAGCATGCCATATATATGGGTGTGGATACCTTCCTTGTGTAGACGCGTTTTGGGGTGGCATGCGTGCCATTGCCAGAAACAAATCCGTGAGGGCTGCGGCCAAAGCGGACAATATCTACATGCGGGTTCTTGGGCTGTTACATTTGGTATCAGAGCCGGTTCCCGGGCCGGTGTGCCAGCGAGGGCGCTGGACTCCCTTGAGGGGGGGTGGATATAGTCCCACATCGGTTAGGAAGGAGAACGAAGCATGCCATATATATGGGTGTGGATAGGATACCTTCCTTGTGTAGACGCGTTTTGGGGTGGCATGCGTGCCATTGCCAGAAACAAATCCGTGAGGGTTGCGGCCAAAGCGGACAATATCTACATGCGGGTTCTTGGGCTGTTACAGGCTTGTTTATAAAAAAAAAATCATTGGTTGTTTAAGCCTGGAGAGACTTGGTTACAAAGAATACTTAGATAGTTACTTGAAAAGACAAGTCAATGAACACTTTTAAGGTTGAGCCAGAAGTGACTTGGGAAAAGAATAATTATATCTTTGATAAAGATAGTAGAATTCAATCTACTTGGATTGAGAATTGGACATAACCTTGAGATAGAGACAAACCAATATAATTTTCCTTGTGCTTAGTCTGTTGACTCTTTGTAAGTGTTCTTGTGGTTATATTACTACTTCATTGTTTGAAAATGTGCAACTTTTCAATAGACACTATTCAATTCCCTCCTTCTAGTATTTTTATTTTCTCCACAATGTACTTAAAATGTAACTCGATAAATTATCATATCTTGTATTATATTCATGTATGTGATACACTAAGATTAATTTGCTTGAATGTGTAATAAAATATAATAAAACTTTTGATATTCTCAAAGACTAGCAAAGATTAAGTGTTTGTCATAGATTATAAATTATTCTTGTTAGTTGATATTTTTTATATCTTAATTTTATAGAAAATGTTATCTTAATTTTTGGTTAAAATATTAATTTTCTTATACATTAATGTTAGTTAAAATATTATTTATATTTTGAAATGAGTTTATCTTAATTTAAAGATTTTTTACTAAAAAATAAAAATGAAAAATTATAACCCATAAAATAAACTCATTAATATATAGAATAAAGATGACAAATAAACCTGTATATGTAAGTAACATCCAAACTCGTCTCAATTTTGACAGAAAATATTCGGTTTAACCAAGTTTAAACCGGAGACCGGGACGGATTAAGTGATCTTTGGTCCTGTAATTTTCTTTTTGGCCTGGTTCACGTAGACTAGAGCTTTGGATGGTGAGAGTAATATGACAGTAATTCCAGTCCACCAAGTTTGTGTAGCTTCTAATTTTATACTTCCAATCACAGATTCCTTACAAAACATGCCACATCTATCTTTCCTCCACCCAACCATCTTGTGTTGGATTCGTTAAGTAGGTGATCTGTGACATCTGTTACCACCCTATTTTATTAATACAGGATACCACCCAAATGTAACACTGACAACCCAACCTGCATCATGCATGCCACCGACACAACACAACAACCGTGTCAACAACGTAACCGACTCGTGTTACCACAAAATCTACTCATCAACCCTTCTCTACTCTCTACTCTTTTCATAACCAAGACACATAAAATAAACAATCTATAAATTAATAAGAAAAACAAATATATATATTTTCTCATAGAAACATTGGATATATTGAAAACACGTAGTAGCTAGCTCCTCGTACCCGTGTCCTTCGCCACCTTTCTTTCTCCACCTTCCATCTCCATTTTTCTTCCCTTGATAACACCACTTTCTCTCTCTCTCTCTCTCTCTCTTTCTTTCTCTCTCTCTCTCTCTATCTCTCTACGCAAACATTTTTCTCCTTAGCACATACCCGAATCCATTCTCACTGCCACCGCCGTTGGATATATCGAGGCGATGGCGCCGCGTCTCTGGTCCTGCTTCATCAGCAAGGGCGGCCGCGGCGGCGGGGGAGGCGGGGGCGACGCGGCGGAGCGTCGCGTGACGGCGGACCCGGCGGCGGAGGAGTCGAGGGGCGGCGCGGGCGCCGTGCTGGTGGAGATGTTCTCGTCGCAGGGGTGCGCGACGTCGCCGGCGGCGGAGCTGGTGGTGTCGCGGCTGGGGCGGGGGGACTTCGGGCTGGAAGTGGCGGTGGTGGTGGTGGTGTTCCACGTGGACTACTGGGACTACGTGGGCTGGAAGGACCCGTTTGGGTCGAGCCAGTGGACCGTGAGGCAGAAGGCCTACGTCGAGGCCCTTGGGCTTGACACCATGTTCACGCCCCAGGTCGTTGTCCAGGGCAAGGCCCACTGCGTCGGAAATGACGAGAATGCCCTCCTTCAGGCCATCACCAACGCTCCTAGATTCCCTGCTCCCACCTTCCAGGTTTCCATTTCCTTCCACTTTCCTCTCATTCTTTCCTTCATTTTCTCTATATAACTACAAAATCATCAAATCTAAGTATTAAAAAAAAATATGGTAAAATGAATTTAGCTGGTTAATATCAGCTTAAGTTTTGTCCTTTATTACATTGAAAGGTTTGCACTGAACTTAAAGATGTTGGTTATAATGGAATTTTTATTTTTATTTTTTGAAGTTAATGAAGGGAGAATCTGTTATATATGCTCAGTGAGAATAAACTGTTTTGCTAATATGCATGTCTATGCTTTATACATGTATCTACTTTTTGTTTTGATGAGACAATTTTTAAAGGTACAAGTTAGCATAGAAAGCTAGATTTGGGGAATATTAGTTTGGCCAAAAACAAAAGAAAGGAAGGAACATAAAATTGATATACTCTATATTTTTCTTTCTTAGTTTCTCAACCTCATTTCTTCCAAAAATCAATTCTAGTGAATCTAAAACAAACGGAGACTAAGTATGTGTGCTCTTAGGTGCCAAAGTTTTTGTAATAATGAGATCTGAATTTTACATTTTATTTTTTTTTTTAAAAGTGATATGATTAAAAACCATAACACATTCCCAAAGAAAATAATAAATGTATATAGCTTGAATGCCACGACAGTGCTTCTGACGAAAAGTAAGCTAGAACACTTTAAGATAGATCCAAAACAGAAGTTGAAGCGTGATTTTCAATCACAATGCCATCATCCCACCCAACACCACGTTGGAGGTCTCTTGCTCACCTAATGCAAATTAAGCTGCTTTTTTATGGGTTAAGGAAGTTATTGTGTTCTTTTCAAATTTTCATCACCTTCATTATTCTAATAGGAGTTGGATCAAAGCATCCTTTGAAACCAACCGCATAACTAACTATTTCACTTTCACACACAATTTAAAACCACTTACCAACAAGAATGTGAAAATTCCAACTTTTAAGATGCATACATTTGCATGTCTCTAAGCATAGCATTGAGTGATGACAGACATGCCAACCAATCATGTAAAACTCATATTTATGAAAAACTATATGCGTGTGTATGTATGCAAGAAGTTTGTCTACCTGTTTTCTTTTCTTTTCAATGACTTGTAGTACTGTTAACAAAGCAAAAACTGTCTTTCTATCAGGCAACTTTCACCAAGCCTTCACTAGATTCATTGCAAGTGTCCCTAACAGGAGCATTGAGGACCAAGGTGGACAGCAATGGCGCAAATGTGATGGTAGCATTGTACGAAAGTGGCTTGGTCACTGACTGTCCAAGAGGGGAGAACAAAGGGCGTGTTCTATCCAACGACTATGTCGTTAGAAAGCTCGAAAAGCTCTGCACTGTCAAGGACATCTCTGCCAAGAAAACAGTATCAGGAACGGTTAACTTTTCCTTGTGGGGAGGATTCAACAGCAGCAAATGTGGTTTGGCTGTCTTTGTTCAAGGCAGCTCTCACCAGATCTTTGGATCACAGAGTTTTCACCTTCCGGATGATATATGATCTTGATTCATTCATTAGTCTCATTAATTTGTTCTGCTTGCTGTTATCATATTCTTGTCACATTGTTGTTTGCTAGGCTATATGTACATATTGTGTTATGATTTAGGATGATGTTGTTTTCTTCTCTTTTTTTTTTTACATTTTTTCCCATATGTACTTTGTCCTTCCTTACTATTTACTCTATGATTAGGAGATGCAGACAGAAGTTTAAATTTGTGGTGTGCAAAAATTTATTGATTGGATTTGGAAAGTGACACTAATATTGAATCTGTTGTTGTCTTGTGTTTAATTGTTGTTACTTTTATTCTGCTTCCGTCTTGTGATGGCAACATTTCGCAGTGATTCATCTCTGCCTGTTCCATCCACATAATAGACCTCTTCACTGTTTTGGTTTCCTTATACATGGATACGGACAGAATTTAAACCATAAAGGATATCGGTGCAATTTTTGTAAATTATTACATTATTCAATAATCTTATATTATATGGAAACTTTTCAAAATTTATTTTTAGATTGAAAATTTCTTATTCTAAAATTATATATGCAAAATTTTATATCAATAGAAGATAATTCAATATCTCATTCTTATAGGTTAAAATTGATATAATATATTTATTTTAAAATATATAAAAATATGATCATTTTGATTATTTTTAATTATTGTTTAATTTTAATAAAATTTGGCATAAACATACAAGGTGATGTGAAATTATAATTTAATAGTTAGATTTGTAAAATTTATATTTAATATAAAATTATTAAACAATGTAATAGTTAGTAAAAGTTATACAAATGTCATTTGAACCCTCTCCCATTCTCTTTCTATATATATACATGAAAAAAGATTCACTTATTTAAAGAGAAAACTTATCTAAACTTATTTTACTCAATAACTTATATTTTATTTCAAATTTTAACGATCTAACTGTTGAAATAAAAAATTTTAATGCATAGATCAAATCTGTAAAATCTTAATAAAATTAAAAATTATTTAAAATTCTGTTTTATTAATTTAAATCAACGTATAATTTTTTTTTCATAATTATCTATCAATTTGAATTAATGGAATGAAGGATTAAATAATTTTAAATTTTTTTAAAACTTGACGAATTTAATATAAAATATGAGTTATTAAGTAAAGTAAGTTTAAATAAACTTAGTCTTTGAAATAAAGAGATCTCTTTTCTCTGTATATAAAGACTTACTAAGTGAATTTCTTGTCTCCTCTCCCTCTCCCTCTCCCTCTTTCTATATACATTGGTAGACACTGATGCGAATTCTTTTGAGTAGGAACTTGAACTTTCATTCATCAATTCAACCTTCGGGTCTACAACGGTGGTATACCCACCAAATAGCAAAGACATTTCCATGCTTAGACTCACTAGTTATTCTACTTGCCAATTGTTAATTCTACGAGGCAACAAAATATATCTTGGTTTTCTGTATCTTCCTCTCTCTTTTTTTGGGTTTAATTGTCATTTTAGTTATTGTATTTTAAGTTTATGTATGATTTTGGTCTGCTATATATCTGGTAATAAGTGAACGAAATTTAAGGTGATGAACTTAATTTGCACAATTAAGAAAATAGGAAAGCTAAATGTGGGTAATCAACATAGAAGAATGAAAATAGCTCATGAACTAAAGTACAGATATAAAAAATACAATGAAAATAAAATTATTTTATGTTGTAATTAAACTATAGCAAATACTTACAAAAAAAAAGTTGCGCATCCAGGGAATCGAACCCTGGTCAGTACCGTGGGAGGGTACTATGATACCACTACACCAGATGCGCTTGTTGATAACATTACTATTTGTTATATTTTATTATTTATAGTTTAAAAAAAGTTATCTATATAAAAAGGTATTGCGCATCCGGGGAATCGAACCCCGGTCAGTACCGTGGGAGGGTACTATGATACCACTACACCAGATGCGCTTATGTTCTGGGTCGGACTATAATTATTAAATAAATTATTTTCACTACAACTTGTAGGTTAAATAATATTTAAAATTTTGGGTTTAAGTATATTTTTAGTTTTTCAAATTTAAAATTATTATTTTTAATCTTTATAATTTACAAAAATCTTATTTTAGTTCATTAAATCACCAATAACATATACAAAAATAACAAATTAAGATAACTAACTGGGATATTTGTACATAAATTTTATGAACAGTATTTAACAAATTTTTTAATAAAATTTTAATATCAAAATTTAAATAAGATTTTTTAAAATTATAGAACTAAAAAGATCAATTTTTAGTTTAAGAGACTAAAAATAATTTTATCCTGAATTTGAGAAACTAAAAACATATTTAAATCATTTTATTAATATAGATTGTATAATATTAATATGGCTTAAATAATTTTTAGTTCCTCAAATTTAGAGTAAATTTATTTTTGATTTTTTAAATTTAAAATTTTTTTTTTCAGTCTCTATGATTTTTGTTTAAACTCTCAAATTATTAATAACACATTTGAAAGTAACAAATTGAGATAATTATACAATATCAATTTAGTTTAATGTTTTCACTAACAAAGATATTAATAGGTAGGTATAATATTTGACAGATTCCCTAAAATTAAATATAAGAAATTAAAAAGGATTTTTTAAAATTACAAAGTCTAAAAATATTAATTTTAAATTTGAGAGGCTAAAAATAAAATAGAAAATCATAAATTCAAAGTAGATGTTATAAATAATAAAACTAAGTTAAATATCATTTATCCAACTGCTAAGATATTTGAATTTTTATGAAATTTTTTTTACAAATTCAAGCTAGAAAATCCCAAAGATTTATGAAACTTGTTATATAAATATATCTAACAACAGTGTGAGGATCGCTTTATACTAGTATCCATGGTCCGTGTACCAACCTGACTCTAGCCGACCTGAGCCGAGTTCATTGTACCAACCTAACTAGAGCCAACCTTGGCTATACCTACAAGTTAATCCACCCCGAGGTGACCTCTTAAGCAGGCCAAGATGACGTCAGAGAATGCTGACATATCATAGAAGGCATCATTAAGATACCTCGGTAAGTTAACGAAAACAAGGACAAGTAACCACCCTCAGAAGATAACCACATAGCAGTTGCACAGTTATTCGGACGACTCCACACAGGTAATAATATAATGATATGCAAAACTGGAAAAGCTAGGCTAACTTGATCGTCGGAGTCCTTTTTGCAGGTACATCCAAAACGCTCAAACGGAGAGACCGAAGAGAAGGAATCCCATCTTGTCAATCAACCTCGTACACTCTCAAACAAGCCGAGCAGAAGAGATGACTTATCTGAGTTAGGAAGACGACCTAGTTCGTGTAAGTACATTCCGTAAGTTACATTAGTTTTAAATTTTGACAATGTATCAAAGTATGACCTTTTCTTTCCGTCTTAGCACGATCTGCTTATTATGTTCAAGGAAAATATTACGTGAAATATAAATGATGATATTTTGCCTATTTAATTTTGACAGTAACCTCTTAAGTTAATCGCTCGTACAGACATTTAATAAAACAAAATGTTCGTGTGAACCATATGCAATGACACCATTATGTCAGGGGCACAGCTAGACAGCCTTGTCCAATGAGGCCGACAAGGAAATTATCGATACATCGGGAGTTAGGGATAAAATTAAATTAAATTTTATTATTTTTCTTAAAATGAAATTGAAAGAAAATCAAATATTTTGTAATTTTGCTAAAAAGTAAGGTTCATAAATTGATTTTAAATTATAAGAAACGCTCAATTATTTTACTTTTTAAATTTTTTATAAATAATTTTTAAAAAGTTATTCAAATAAGAATAAAATCATTAAGCATTTACTTACCTATGTCATGTGAAAACAGTGCTCCATGGTGTAAGTATCAATAATCTTCCTAGATTTGTGTCGCCTATAACGAAGGGTTGGGTCACTTATTCAAAAGCACTATATCGAATCATTTGACTACATTTATAATCTATAACATATTATAAAATCAATAGTATAATTTGATAAGCACATTTTTTTTTCCAATTTTACTTTTAACTTTTTAAGTAATAATTTACTTTTAACTTTTTAAATAATAAAAAATAATATTAAAATTAATTATCTTTACAAACACTAGACTCGAACTCGATATCTTGAAATTTGAAGATCAAGCACAAATTGTTAATTTAATAAATATTAACAATTCTTAATTAAGGCAACCAATAGTTGCTGTCCAACCTGAATTTGACACCGTATAAGATCGAAGCCTTGCTCACTCTATGTTGATTTTCCATTCCAATATGCAAGTTGTTAGTATTAACATTATTTGTTTGCAGTGTGGTAATGTAAAATGAGCCAACTATAAATTTTTTTTTTTAATTCCTTATTTCAGGTAAATAAATGCAATTTTGAGGTTCCAAGGATGGATGACACATTGCACCTGCATAGTATATACAGATGCATGTTACACGTTTTATTTTTTCTCAGGAAGCTTCTCTAGTAACTCTGGTATCACCTCAAACAGATCTCCTACAAGTCCATAATCAGCAACCTGAAATTTATCACATCACATAAATATGGCAAAACGGCTGGTTTGTGGCCAATAAAGTAGAAAAGGTGCATTTACTAAAATACTCCATTTTAAAATAATTATCATTTATGATGTGTTTGGACGAAGAATTTTACAAATTTAAGGAATTTTAAATTCTTGGTATTTGAATTACTTTGATTTCAATTTCTATCATTCTTAAAATATTTGGATAAATTAATTCAAATTTATCAAATTTTAAATTATTAGGTTGGATATGATAATTTGATTCTACCATGGTAAAATTGATTTTAAAAATATATTTATATGTTGAGAATTTTTAAATTAAATTTTATAAAAATAAATATTAGCAAATTTTAAAATATTTAATCATTTTAAAAAATTAATATTATATAATATTTAATAATCTTAAAAATATTTTTGAATATTTAACAATTAAAAATATGAAGAGATAAGAGATAAGATAAAATATATAAGTGAAATAAGCAGAAAAAAAATATGAAGAATTTCAAATTCTTACTTTTTTGGGAGAATTTGAAATTCTACTATTTCAAGGAATTTCACAAATGCTTGAATTTCAAATTCCTTATAAATTTTCCATCCAAACAAAGTATTTCACCTCAAAGAATTTGAAATTCTTCAAATAAATGAATTACTCCATTTAAATTCCCCATCCAAACACACTATTAAGGTTTTGCATAAAGATTAATAAGAAAGTCATTATTTTAGTCAAATATATTTGTTTGATTAAACTAGTTTTTCACTCCATTAATGCTCTGCCTCATTGCACACCGCTTTTGCCTTTTTAATGTGAACGAATTAGAAACTAAGTAAAACTTCTAAAGTAACAATTACTTTGAAATGGAGAGCAGTTTGATCCGTTTAAAACGCTCATTACCTGAAATATAGGAGCATCAGCATCATTGTTCACGGCAACAATGACCTTGGAATCCCTCATTCCTGCCAAATGTTGAATAGCTCCAGATACACCAAAAGCCATATAGAGTTCAGGAGCAACTATCTTTCCAGTTTGCCCTACCTACATATCATATTTCCAATAGGAAAACATCGACACGAGAACTACATTAGGCAATGAATTAATATGATTCAATAGAAATATGTTGATGTGGCAACTACGTTAGGCAATAAGATTTTGAAATGGTTACTGAAATTCAATAAGCCTATTACATGCATATCCCAATACTCCATATGATATGCCATTGCATGATCATTCAATAACAAAGTCAGGATAGCAGAAAACCATATCTTTTCTTCTACTAATTTATTCATTAGGTTGAAATAGCATCTCCAAATATTTTGTCAAGAAGGGGAGCCATGGTGGTGGTGCGACACTTCATGTTATCACCATGTAAACCAAAGGTCATAGGTTCAAGTTGTAAAATAAACCATTTGCAAATGCAAGATAAACCAACATACTACAGACCCAAACACTGAATGCAACCTGCCCTTGGATCCTGAGCATACAATTTCACCAGGGTGCCATTTTAATTTTCTAAATTATAAACAGTTGCTAAAAGAATGAAAGATGACATGAAATGATTAATGCCCGGCTGCTTGAAAGAAAAAAAAAAGAGTATATGTTCAACTTTTAATGCATTAAATAAATATATGAACTTTAACAATCTATCCCTCTTTGTTCCACTAAGAGATGTTTTGCCGTTTCAGACTTGTAGTAGTTGCAATGGTCTTAAAACTTTCAATTTTTCCCATTTACACAAGGCAATATGACAATTAGCAGGTTAATAAAGGGAGACAAGGATGTAAAAAGAGGAATCTAGAATGAGGACTTCATTCAACTTTGCTTTTGTATGTGTGTGAGGCAGTGTGTAGGGGGGTTAATTTTGAAAGCAAGTAAAGTTGTTACCTGGAGATCATTAGGAACAAATCCGGCATCAACAGCAGCACGAGTGGCGCCAACTAAGCAAAGGAGAATGAAGTTAGCAGATTCTACTTAATTCATATGGCAAAGAATAAAATTTAAAAACTAATAACATTCAAACAAGCTATCATGTGTTAAGGCAAGGAACTAGATATTATAAGAATTTCCATCGATCAAATGACCTATCATGTGGTGAATCCCGCAAACAGAGATAACAAATCTCTAGCTATTAAAATAAGTATCATAATGGCATATATATGTAGCAAATAATACCAGCAGCACCAAGTTTCTTGGCTAGATCTTCTATCAATTTAAAGTTCTCAGCGCTCTTTAGTGCTCGGCCACCCGTAATTACAATGCGTGCATTCCCAAGATCTGGTCGTTCACCATCCTGGGAAGTTTGAGATATATATCTAGACTTGTCCAAACCTACCCAAAACAAAAAGAAGAAAAGAAATAAGAATAATTAAAGATTCTTTCTCCATATGAGAGGTTTAAGTATTCAAGTCTAACAGGAGGTAACTGATCAAATAGATGTATATGACTGAGGATAATTATCTGTGATATTGTTGAAACATAGCTGTTTAAGCATCCATGCAGGATCTATTGTCGGTAGATAATTAAGGACAAAATGCATTTCTGTCTTTTTCAATTTTCCAAAAACTAAAATGTTCATGCAACAGAAAGGAGAAAAAAAAAACAAAAACAAAAAAAAACAGACCTTCATCAAAGGTTGAAAGGTCAACCTGAGATATTGAAGCCTCATTAGATTTTGAGTCGGCTGAATTCTGAGGAACGGGAAAAGATGTGGATCTAATTGTTAATATGCAAGGATTGGCACCAGTATATCGAACAGTACAAAGTGCATTTCCAGCATAGATTGGCCTGTATATGAAATCAAAATTTTACTTTCAGTTAGACAAAGAACCAAACACATATTCATATTTAAGATAGAAGCAGGATCATAATCAATAACTTGAATATAAGATAATCGTTATAGATGTCAACTTTAGCAAAAGAACATATAGAGAAGCTATAAGAATACTTGTTCAGGAACCTTCAGTTATTATCACTTTCTCTTTGGCCAATCAATGTACATTAGAATTTCACTTTTTCTACTCCTTTCGTAAGCCTAAGACTAGAATGGGAAAATCTTCCCCTATATGCATGAACCACCACCCATGTATCACTTCAGTCACACCTATGAGTCAGGATTACAATTAGTTTATATCTATTTCTATGTCTTCCTATCCAGAGTTCACTTCAGTCCAAACGATATCTATGGAAAAATATACTCTGACTGATAGAAATACCTTCCCAGAGTTAAAATGTCCCAATATAATCCAGGTTTAAAGTTTATAAGTTGTTTAGTCTGGATTTCAGCTTTCTATTAGATCTTTAAATACTCACTGCTTTGTTTACAAAAAGCTTTTATAAACGTGTAAAAAGAAAGAATGAGAAAACTATTAACAGCATTGACTATTGAGCTGAAGAAAAGCTTGTCATACTAAAATTGCCCAACATACCTTGGTTATAGCCAGCGCAGCAAAAAACAAATTTGATTTTAATCTTCTTGACTTGACATTTCTAATATTGTTGTGCAAATAATCTTTCCAATGATTCATAATAGAAGACAGTAACAAGAACAACAATATGATGCATCAGTGGCATTTTTAGCTTTATTACTCTGAAAGCCTTAAAAATTCATTAGCTTGATTGTATACATTGACTGGGCTAAATGATAAAACAGTTTCTTCCCAGACACAGTCCAAAAGCGGAGATCTTCCATGAAATCAATAATATGAACTTGAGTATTGCCAAGGAAAGGCTATATTAGCAATAGCACAGCTCCCTAATTAGAATACCTTATATAGTCAATAACTCACATGATAACAATACGCAATGGGGCATCTTGTTTAACCAGCAAACCAAATATATAGAAATTTACACAGTAAATACAACAATTTCCTGTTACCAAAAAGTATAGCATAAGCTAGCAGTAGTACCATTCCATCACAGTTTTAATAGTAGGTGACCACCATTGAAATTTGCAATAAGCAGCAGGTTCCTAGTCATTAAATTAAAAAAGAGAACACGAGAATGTACCTCACAAAAGTATTGGAATCAGAAATTCCAGTAACATCAGTAACTGGAGAAACATCTAAAAGCGCAGCTGCGCGTGGCATGACATTTTTCCCAAAAGAATTTGCAGCAGCAATTATGTGAGAGTAACCACCGCTCTGCTGAACCAAATGCACTAATTTAGCCCAGGGCTCTGCCAGAGGGTTCTTGAATTTATCCGATTCTGCCACAAGCACCTACACCACGAGCAGCACACCCACACCAACCATCAAAATCCTGAAACTCAATCTTCCTTTCCAACACATCGCACACACAACCCACACTCTTTGTCAATCACAAAATCTCCATTTCCTTTTCCCCTTTTCATCACTTCAAACTCAAAATAAATGTCCAAAGCACCAAAACATGAATCCCTACTCATCTATAGTGTATTTGCAATAATATAATATCTAATCAAAGACAACAGTCATTAACATTAAATTAGAATAAAAATGATAATTAAAATAATAATATAAAAAAATAGACTACATAGACATAAGACCAATTTGGATAAACTTCTCCATAAGTATTTTTAAAAACTTTTTCCATAAACTAAAATTAGCTTATATATAAGTTAAAAAACATATTTTGAAGAAACTAATATGAGAGAGCTTCTATAATTAGTTTATACATAGAGATTGTTTAGATAAGCTTCTCTAGAAACACTTTTAGGAGACAAAAATAAGAAGGAAAATCAAAATAAATTTCTCCATAAGCTAAAACTGGCTTATGCATAAGTTAAAAATAAGATTTTGAAAAAATTAACAGAAAAGAGTTTCTTCGAATTAACTTATGCATAATTCGACTTTAACTTATAGAAAAACTAATTTCATTTTTCTTCTTATTTTTCTCTCCTAGAAGTACTTCTGAAGAAGTTTATTCAACTAAACCTCCTAAGAAAAAAATTATTTCATTCTTCCTTCTTATTTTCTTTTCTTATATGCTTACGAAGAAGCTTATCTAAACATCACCATACACACCAACATAATCTTTCACTTGCAGTTTAGCTCCTTAATTTACCTACGTGAAACGTTTTAAACTTTTAACTAGCTTACATTGAAGAGGTAATTTTTTTAAGACAACTTTCAAAAAAAAAAAAAATAAACAGTTCTCGATAATTAATCCATTCCAAACACGCCCTAATTTTAGGATAAATTCGAATATCTACTCTAAAAAAATCCCAATTCCATAATAATTAAACAGAAAAAAAGTAGGATCGAGCTAACTTACATTGGAGATTGAAGAGTGGCACGAAGCAGCGTGTGAAGCAGCTTGATGGAGCGAAGGACCCGACCCGGCCACGAGGACCGAAACGGAAGAGTCGCGATCGGGAAGACACGTGGCAGCCGCGAGCGCAGAGAGCGAAGGGGGTTTGATAACGCCACCCTCGTGTTCCGCCACAACGAGCGTGCTACCCTGCAACCACAGCACAGCACAGTGAGTTGAACACTGTACCACACCGAAAACGAATCGAAAATAGTTTTTCGTTTTACGACGAATCGTTACGTGTCGATGAATGGAGGCGCCGGGGAATGCGGGGAACGAGACGGCGCGTTTCCTGATTGCTCGGAGCAACGCGCGAGTCGCCATTGTTTCTTCGGAAACGGTGTCGTATTATGACGATGATGATGATGATAAGTATGAGGATGGCGCTGACGTGTTCTGCTTTATAGTGTTTTGTGTCTCGCTGGTAGGTGCCATGTGCGTTGGGAAGGTTGGCATCTTTTGGTTCGGGATACGGAAATCGTCGTCAAATGAGAGAGGACGCTTCACAAAATAAATAAATTACGGGGAAAACTACAAAGTACAAACGTTTTTTATTTTTTATTTTAACATGATCTTAACTTGAGATTAGGAGATGGATATGATGCCCTAAAGTGTTGTTGGTAAAGGAATCATCTTGATGTTTATGCTAATCCATGCTGATTAATGAAAAATGGCACGGTGTACTTCTATATGTTTATTTTTATAAAATAAAATATATTTAAATATATTTTTAATCTTTTAAATTTAATGTATATTTATTTTTAGTTCTTTAAATTTAAAATTGATCTTTTTAATTACTAATTTCAAAAAAAAATTATTTAGTCTTTGTATTCAAATTTTTATTAAAAAATTTGTCAAATATTATCATATAAAATTTACTGCTAAACTTAGTTGATATTGTATAATTATTCAATTTGTTACTTTTAAATATATTATTGAGGACTTGAGATTAAAATAATTTTTTTGAAAATTACAAAGACTAAAAATAATAAATTTTTAAATTTAAGAGACAAAAAATAAATTTATCTTAAACTTGAAAAATTAAAAACATATTTAAGTCAATCAAATAATAGATGACAAATGCTAAGAAAATAATAGATGACAAATGCTAAGGTAAACCATCTTTACATATGATTTAAAGTGTATCATAATTTCAATCTATTTGATTGATCCAAGGTTTATATTATTATGGTGTTGTCATTGTATCTTATCTGTATCATCTTTCCTTCCCTCCGATCATAACCACAATGCACTACCATTGTAGTGTCAATGCCCACCACCCATCCCCAGTGAAGATGATTTCTGGTGGTGGTGCCACTTTTTCCCTTTCTTTTTTTCCTATTCTTTGGGTTGAATTTTGATTTGTAGGTTAAACATGGTGTGCGAGTAGGTGTTGTGATGTAGTGGCGAAGGCATGCGAATGTAGGCTACAACACAATGGTAGAAAGTGTGGTTCTATCACTATTGTTGCTTGTGATATTTTGCTACGACTCATGTTCATCCTCGTTGTCTATTGCATTCAACTTTCCCATAACATCTCCTTCACTTTCTTTGTCATCAAGTACATGATAATCATAATAGATATATGAAGTTTTTACATGAGAAGAGATATAAAAAAAAAAAGTAATTGTCTTTATTGATATTAGGAATAAAGAGACACTCCATGTCTCTCAATATTTTTTTAAAATAATATACATAATAAAATGAGTGGTTATTCAAAAAGTTAACATAGTAGTATATATGACTATTCAAAGAATTTTTCAATGGTAGTTACTAAAAATAAATTTATTTTCTAAAAGAAGTATCAATCGAAAAATTAAGGGTGTATTGGTTAAAAAATTGTGGAGATGAAGAGAGGTTATCGAAAGAAATATCATTTTTTTATATATTAGCATAGATAAGTATGTGCAATTAAAGAATAATAATGATTGATTTTAAAGATTGTAAGAGTTTAAGAGTAAAAATGTCTAAAAAAGAAATGGAGACGGACAAAATAATTAACACATGTATCCCTTTTACCAACATTAGTCAACACAAGTGGTAGTAGTTTGTGTCCATTAATCAAAGTGTCTAAAGTTTGAATTCTAGCCTTGAATATAGAATAGGTTATGTTGAGAGAAAAATATACACTTTGTATGCACTTACACTTCTCGGTAGAGATCAACCATTACTCCTAGTAGTAGATAATTTGAATATAAAAAGAAAGACATAATGTTTTTTCTTTCCCCTAGTAAGTATAACCGAAGTCATATCCATTGAATAAAGTTTTGATGTAAAGGTGGCATATAAAACCCACCAATATTTGCTTAATTAAGTAGTTCATGAAGCAACTCAACATTAAAGTTGCTTTAAGTGGCTTTATGACACCTTTTCACACATGGAGGACAAATTGGTTGAAAATTAAACATTTCTATTACTTATTTTCTTCTCCATCTTCATCTCTTTCTCACATTTCATCTTCTCTTCTCAACAATGCCTCACTCAATAACCTTATGCCCTGAGTGTAGAGAAAAAAAGAGGCTAAGAAGATTTTTTTGCCTCTTCTTATTTTTTTTCCCTTTGATTTTTTAGTTCTTCAAATAATGGGAAAAAAGGGGATGAGAGTTTAGGGTTTTATGACAAAGTGTAGGATAGATGATGTCATATGTGCACGAGGGACCTTAGCAAAGTTAACAAATTTAATGGCTGAAGTGTTTGGTGGTCAAATATAAGTGGTGGTTGTTAGAGAAAGGTAGGGTAATATAGATTGGCAGCGAGCTAGTAGTGAAAGGCAATTCATTTGAGGAGAATGTGTGACAACAAGAATGTATAAAGCAACTTGAGATTGCAAGGATGATGACTCCATAACACTTAATGTGACTTCCAAAGTTAGGTATTTATTTGGTACTTAATGTGTCATCTAAGCACTGCTAATAATGTTACATAAAAAGAACATCCATTTTGAGACCAACGTAAATGATGAAGATCAATTTTAGTGCTTTTTAAAATACTTTCCTATATCTAAGCATTAACAATGTGTTACAATTTTATGGGTTAAATTGATCGTTTACCTAGTAATCATTTATTTCATTGCATCACATTTTATAGGTGATATTTGAGCTTTTGTAAATTATAAAACCTTTTCTTCAGTTTAATTCAATTGACTCGCTACAAAAAAACACAATTTAATGTTTACTAAAAGTTGATCTTAATCATCGAAAGCTAACACAAACAATTATTTTAGTATTGGTTAATTGATGACCTCATGGTCATCACAAGTCACAATGAAATCTATTAGTGTTGGTTGGAATAGGTTTTTAGATGATAGCATTTGTTAAGCCAACACTAATAAAAGAACACATACAAAGTAACCATTATTTTTATCGATAATGACTCCATCTTTGACCATTAACAATGACATTGTTGTTGCCACTTGTTTGTATTTCACCTTGTCCCCCCCTTTTTTTTTTAGTAAAACATAAGAAACCATAATAAGAAAGGTTGAAATGTGTTTTTAACAATGTTTTGCAAATTCATTTACTTATGAAATTGTTTCATCCTATCTAGAATGATACACTAAAACTTTTGAAAAGACGATGTATCTTAAACTTCTTTTAAATGTCAATACTCTTAAAACTTGTTAAGTTTTTAGAAGTTATTTTAAACACTTTTATTCAAATATAAAAAGTAAGATAAGAGATAAAACATTAAAAAAAATATTGGTTCATCTTAAATCTATGACTACCTCTAGCTTGGGTGTCAAGAGTTTCACTAATTGTTAACATTATTATAAGTATTCTTTATCTCAAACTTCTTTAGGCTTAAATCAAATATTCTTTGAATTGTTTCTCAAAACACTAACTCAAGTATTATTTTACAACAAATAACTTTAAGTTTTCATTGTTTTCATTTAGAAAGGTAAGGGTAAAACTCACTCAACTATAGTGTCTTAGTAAAACAAATGTACAAATTTAAGCGCATTCTTTTTTCTTATGTTACACATAAATTCAAAGAATGCTTTAGACAAAAGATTAACAAGATATAATTCAAATTCCAGCAAAAAAGGATTCTCTTTGTCTTTAATATTTATAATTAATATGAATATGTTCGTCATAAGATCATTATTTTAAGAAAAAAAAATGAACGTTGGAACATTAAATACAACATTAATTATATTTCATCACTTTCACCTTTTGACAGTGTTGTGCAACAAAGAATAAAATAATTTGTATATACTATATAGAATTATTTGTGCTTTGAGTTTCAAATTAGTGCGTTTTTAGATAAATTAGGTGAGATTTAGTTTTGACTTTTTGCAAGGCTTCTTATTCTCCCCCTCCCCCTCTTTTTACTTATGAAGAATATATATTGTGCTTTTGAATTCCTAAAAAAGATATTAAAACCACACACATATATACAAGATTCTATGCATATTAGAAACACGACATTAAGCTCTATTGTTTTATTAAGACCATTGTTTTATTTGATTTTTAAGAAAAAAATTTTAGTGTGTATTTTTTTAACGTTGGATGAAACTTAACATGTATCCATCCCTTCCTTTATTGCTAAGTTTTTGTTTTGGAAAGTGTAAAAAACTCATTGAATAATATTCAAACTATAAAACAAACACGCTACTAGTCTTCCTTATAAAAAAATAACTTTTTTTTAATGCTTAAATCAAAACTAATTCATGATTATATGATACTCTTAAACTTAACAAGGATGTAAAACATTATTTATTCTAACATATTTCATTTTTTCTACTTTCTTTATCCTATTCCTTTCTAACTTACTTTGTCATTCTTGTTTTTGTTCATCGAAAATCTCTCCCTTTGAAAAATTGAAACTCCCTTACTACCACTCCTACAATCCATCATCATTTGCCTTACTACCAGCCATTAAAAGAGAAAGAAAAGTGTAGTTCTTGCCACTATAACCCTCCCATCCACGACCACCTACCATCTCAACCCACCACTTAGGAGTGTAAAGAAAATCTAAACCATGTCGATTGATATAAAAAAATCTAGTTTTTTTTTATTAAATTTTTTAAAACCAATTCATTTTGTAAAAATGATTTGGTTACTTAATCTATTTTTATAAAGTGGATTGATTCGGTTAAGTTTTTTTATTATAAATAATTCATATATGAGTAAAAATTGAATAATTATACTGTACCAAATCAATCTAATTTTAAAAAATATGATCTATATTTTTAAAGAATTGAACCAATCTACTTTATAAAAAATAGATTAATTAATCAATTCACTTTTATAAAATAGATCAATTCAATTTTGTTTAAATTTTTAAAAAATCTTATCTATAAACACCCATATTATCACCACATGACCCGTAACTTATATTCATTAACAAAATCTACTACCTACAACCTATCTCAACCATATTTTGGGAAGAAAAAATAAGAAGGGTAAATTTTTGAGATTTAAAAATAACAAAGAAGTCGTAAACAAAATATTATAAATCAATTTGAGCGAGTAAATTAAAATATAATATTGCTAAAGTCAATGCTAATACTAAAAAAAATTATCTTTTTTACAACTTAAAAAATAAAGATAACATTAAGGAGAACTATATTAGCATTCACTTCTATCAATTGGGCTAATAATTGGATCATATCTATTCAATGTTTTTCTTTGTAATGACCCATTGAAATTGACTCATATATTATTTATCATTAAAAATGTACTTTTTTTTATTTCATAAATTTTTTTATTGATTTTAATATTTATATTTAATTAAAAAAATACAATTTTAACCTTTTACTAAAGATTTAAAATCTCACCTTTTTTTACATTCTTTAAGGATTAAAAAATAAGTAAAATTCAGTTGAGACTAATATAATATATATATATATATATATATATATATATATATATAATATTTCCATAGATAAAAATATATTTAACCTATAATAAATAAGTGAATGAATGCTCTTTAATTTCTTCGGTTTACTTTATCAATAACCTTTGACTATTTAGTTTATAGTTGACAAACTCAAGTTTACTTTTTGTTCAAATATATAAATATATCGGAAAGAAATTGTATATTCTATTTCTACAACCATTTCTCTATATTTTAACATGTGTTCATTTTATAAAAAAAAAAAAACTTTCATAATTTCTGACCTACTAATCATGTAAAATTGCACAACACCTTTTAGTGTATAACTTATTTTTTTTTCTCCATAAATATGGCTTATGTTTTCATTCAAAATTAACAACCAAAAACTAATACATTTTTTCAAAATGTGCTTCAAAATTATAATATGACCTATTTAGACATAAAGATAAAATATGATACCATATAAATTCAATTAAAAATTATAATACTAAACATGATTTTTAATTTATTTACGATATGTTTTTTTACATCAATAATACATATTCATTAAATTCTAGTAGAATTATTAGAGTCAATTTAATAGTAAAAATTAAAAATAATACATGTAGGATTTTATATTCTAATTTTATTATCATTATTGTAATTTTTATAAAAAAAAATCTAATATAATTAACTTGCTACAAAAGTTGACATTTTTAAGAATCTTTTAATATGTTTTAACCTAAATTCATAAAGTTATGCCAAATGTAAATATTAAATATTTTTTATTTTATTTTTTTTTAGGACTTTTTAAATCTTAAAAGTGAAAATTTAGTACTACCACTTGTGCAAAATATTATTTTCCCCCGAATTTAATTAATAATTAAATATATTCCTCTTTCCCCCAAAAGAAATTTAAAATACCAATTTTTTCCTCACCGAGAAGAAGAGAGTGAGTGTGGGTCGAAGAAGCTACAGCTGAAACAGAAGCTCCTTCGATCTACAATCCATAGCTATTGCGCTCTCAATTTCCGAGAGTCTTCTTTCTCTCTCGCTGTGATTCCACCTTTTTGTCATCATGATTTCTGCTACTAAACTCAAATCCGTCGATTTTTACAGGTTGGAATCTTTCTCAGTTTCTCTCCTCTTTTCGGTTTCAATTTGCTTCAAGTATGCAGAAGAATTGTTTTCGGTTTCATTTTGCTCCAAATATGCAGATTAGTTGTTTTCTGTCCTAAATTTGGTTAAATCTTGTCGTGTTCATTGTTAAGCACTTTAGATAACGGTTGGGACCGTAAGAGAACACGAATATCTACGTGTAAGAAGAGCATGTCCATTACCTAGATTTGCATTTTCTATTGTGATTCGGAGTGTTTTTCTGTAAATTTTACCTTTAGTTTTGTGGCTATGGACATTATAAAATGCGATGGAAATTTTATGAGTAATTTGTGAATGCATACTTGATTTTTCCCCTTTCTATAAAAAAAATTATTAATAATTTTGTTATGTGCTTGTTGTTGACTTCAATGACTTGTGTCAACAGAAAAATCCCAAGAGATTTGACTGAGGCGTCGTTATCGGGAGCGGGATTATCCATAATAGCCGCTCTTGCTATGATGTTTTTGTTTGGAATGGTCAGTTGCTGAAGCCCCCATTGTCATGTGCATTGTACATTGATCTTAGGTTCTATCTTGCTTATACTGTTATAACTCAAATTATGAACATCTTCTATTTTGTTTTTGTCAAATTTTGAAAATTGAATTGGTTGTTTAGGTTTCATTTTGATGTTTGTCTTGGAACCTTGTTTCAGGAACTAAGTAATTATTTGGCTGTTAGCACCTCCACAGCTGTGATCGTTGACAAGAGTTCGGATGGTGACTATTTACGTATCGATTTCAATATCAGGTAGAAGCATATGTAGGCATTTGCTGTCTTTTATTGAATAGGATGTTTTTTGAAGATGGATGCCCATGTCTTAACTATTTTTTACTATTATAATCTGAGTTATTGGTAGCTTTGTGGTTTTCCTGAGTCTTGGTATGGACTTGTCATATTTTACAAAGAGTACAAGCTTCTTTCTACTTGCATTTGCTTATTGAAGCTCTTGTTATATGAATGCATAATTGTCTAATAGAGAAATTTATGAAGACCAGCTTGTTAGGGGTTGATAAGTTGTTTGCTAAGTATTGGTTAATTCATTGAACAAAATGGTTTGTAGTTTGACTTTTTAGAAGCTTGAAATTCACTCAAGTAGTGTTTGGACGGAGAACTTCAAAACTCTAAGGAATTTAAAATGCATGGAAATTTAATTGCTTCAATTAATTTTTTTTTATTTTCAAAATATTTTGTTGGAATAAGGCAATTCAAATTCCTCGTATTATCCTTTGTTATGATAAAGTAATTTAATTTTTGTTGCATGTAGATATTATTTTTAAATATTTATTTAGAAAAAAAGGTGTAGAACAAAGATAGAGAGGGAGAGGAAAAGAGAATAAGAGGTAGAAAAAAGAGAGAGAGAGAGAAAAAAAGATGTGAAAGAAAGAGGGAGAGAGAGACACAGAAGAGCGAGAGGAGAAAGAGATGCATTAGAGATAGACACTCACCAAAGCTTTGGGTGAGAGAGTTGGAAGTGAGACCGTGAAAGAGAAGGAATTTTCAAACTTCTCGTTTTCAATATTATTTGAAATGCCTTCATATTACTTAAAAAAAAATCTCCTATCAAATTTCCATCATATTGAAAGTTCTTTGGAGTTGATATCCAAACAAGTAATTTTTTTTGGTAACATCAGAGAAACAAACAAGTCATGTTGATATGTTGTATTTTAAATCCACTTAAAAATTGAATTCTTCTCTTAAAGCGCCACATCCAAACACACTTATGGAGGAAGACCTTTCAAAGAAATTGGGCCAGCTTCAAATCAGATCATTGTTGAAATTGGGAGTGGGATGACGATCTTACAAAATGATAATTAAGAGGCTAGGAGTCATTATTGATATTTGATGTTTAGTGATGGCTTGTGAAATTGTCATGAATTCAAAGTGTCCCCAAGCCAATGCCTTCAGCTCATCAGATTTTCTAGTCCTTCCCAATTTATTTAGACACCGTAGCTAGTCATAGTATTATTCTCAGTATGTTAATTTAATGGCTATTTGTAAACTTTGTCTTTCTCTTTCTCTGTTGTTGTTGGCTAATTGCTTCAACTTATTTTGTAGTTTTCCTGCACTTTCATGCGAGTTTGCATCAGTTGATGTGAGTGATGTGCTGGGAACAGTAAGTTTCTATTACTCCATTTTCTTATTCATTTTATACTTGCTTATGATATGATACCTCATCTCATTCTTTGATGTTTTAGTCCTTGTACTTAATATTTTGCCACTTGTTTTCAGAACAGGCTCAATATAACAAAAACGGTTCGCAAGTTTTCCATTGATTCAAATTTAAGACCCACTGGTGCTGAGTTTCATTCAGGTACAGTTTCAAATGCTGTGAAGCATGATGATGAAGTAGATGAAGAATCTGTTGAAGGTTCTTTTTCACTTGCAACACATAATTTTGATAAATATGTTCATCAGTAAGTGCCCACTCCTGAGAATATTTCATTCAATTTTTCTTTGTTTTAAGTACGTGAGAGCTCAAAAGTTCCTTTTAATATGCATTGTTTACACTATTTTAATGATCCTTTTGCAGGTTTCCAATTACAGTTGTAAATTTTTATGCACCATGGTGTTCCTGGTGTCAACGTTTGGTAATCATTTAATCATGATTCTTTACCTCTTCTTCATTTCTGGAAATAAGAGCGGTACTTGATGTTTTTGTTGTTTTGTAAATAGTTTGATTTTCTATTCTGTTTCTGTTTCTGTTTCAACAATGTGTCGATCCTTAAAAGAGGAATTTCCTTTTCATTACAAGCCCTGTAGTAGTGGCAAAGGCTATTTCAAGTGCTTAGTGCATTTTTACCATCTGTTACACTTCAGTAGTGACTAATGCAAAATCATGACTCAGAATATTGTATAACATGTCATATGCTATGGGTGCTAGTAGTTGCATTTCATCTGCCCTAATAAGATTGTTAACCAAATGCTTTGATACAATGAATGAATTGTGTAGAATTCTTTCCTTTAATGGATGATGGTATGATTAGTAGATTTTGAATTTGTTAATGAATTTATCTTCTACTCATTTCTTTCAGAAACCTTCATGGGAGAAGGCAGCTAAAATTTTGAAAGAGAGGTAATTTATTATTGACTCATCGTTTCTCACACTTTTCGAAAATTGAAATTACATTTTAGATGATTGACTCTCATCTCCTTTGTGGATTTGGTAGAGTTAATTTATCATAACTTCACTAATTAAATGTCCAATATGTTTATGATTTCATTTAATTTAGATATGATCCAGAAATAGATGGGCGTATTATTTTGGCAAAGGTAGATTGCACTCAAGAAGGAGATTTATGCAGGAGGTACTATTGCTAGTTTATTTACTTTTATTCTTTTTCCCCCCAAATCACTCTGTTTCTTACCTACAGTTGACTTATTTTCCTTTTTTTTTTGTCTGTAATTTTTTTTTTTATATCTATTATTAAATGAAATTTGGTTTTGTATCATTTTTATGTTTTTGCTTTTGAATCATGAAAAGATAAAGTTGCCAAATCATACCTGGAAAATAAGTACTTATAATAACTATAAAAGCTATACTACGATGAAATTGGAGTGGAGAAAGAAAAAGTGGTGAAGATATGTTCTTTAATTTTAGTAGAAAAGAAGGAAAATAAGGAAAAGAACATTCTTGAAAATAAAAATGGGGTTAACTGCCATATACCCTGTTTCGTTTGTATAAACCAACATGGGAGGCAAACTCATAAAGAAATGTGCATGGATGAACCCCTCATTTTGGTTCTCTCATCATAGGCAGAAATGCTACAGAAGGATGCATGATGGTTGTTAAGAAGTGGATTTGTTGTTTTGACCCTTATAATAGCATGAACCTTATGTCAATTTGTCTGGTTCATCACTTAATAGGTATTACTTGCAAGAAATTAAGGCTGTTGGGTAGATTTTTCTAAATGTATATATAATGCTAATAACATTTCAGGAGTACTTTTGTATAAAAAATAATGAAATTAGGAGTATTCAAATTCTTTAAAATGCTGTAATAAATTATACTTTTCATTAACCCAAACATATATGAAGAATAAGTTGACAATGAATTGCTATGTGTATATTACATTATACTGCTTTTTTAATAGTTTTTTGGGATGCTTTTTTAAATTCTGGTTCTTAAATTTAAAAACTTCTGCAATATCTTTACTTTCTTTCTCCTCAGTTTTGTTCTATTTAAACATCATCAGGAAACAGTTGTATTCTCTATATTTTTCATTTCTTTTGTTTTCTTCCCTGCTTCTTTCTTTTATCACCAAGAGTTGAGAATTGAGATTGACATTGTGCTTCTATCTGCAAAACACAGATTTTTTGTTGTTGACAAAACTGGAGCTTAGTTTCCATGTCAATTAACCTTTTTGATACATATTAAAGAAAAAGGCGAGGTACTTCTGTAAATAAAGTGAATTGATAGTTAATGGCTCTCTGTTAAAAAGTAAAAATTGATTGTATGGGAGTCAAAGCCAAGATGTGGAAATATCATTGTGATGTTGCATTCTTCTTAGTTTATGTTCTCTTCTTTTACTCGGAGTTGGGGGAAAGAGAAGGGAAACAAGTAAGCTCCAGTTAGAGTAGTTTGTTTATTAGTTAGTTAGAAGGGGGCTTAAATACCTTACTCATTCTCGCAAATATTCTAGTTTTCACTCTTAGCCCTTGGGGTTTTTGTAATGATTCTTGTAAAGTTCAAACCTTTGAATTTTTGGTTTTGCTGTCAGTCTCCATTACAAAAACGCTTATTGAACTTGTTATTCTCCATCTATGTTTTTTTGCCATTCATCTGTATCTCATTATCATTTTCCAGGAATCACATACAAGGGTATCCATCTATTCGAATCTTTCGTAAAGGAAGTGATGTCAGGTAACAATGCCATTATGTAAAATCCATTGGTCAACTAGTGTATGATGAAGAATTCCTACCTTTTATTCAATATTTCAATTAACAAACATTTGTACTATATGTTATGTTATGTAAGATAATTAATATGATGTTATTAATTATTATACAGAATTAATATCATTAACTCATGGAGTTATCCCTGCACAAACCTCATTATGTACAATTCATGCATTTTAGATATTTCTCCTCGCTTTTTTGGTTAATAATGAACATGTGCTCATCTGGCATCTGCTTATCCTTTTCAGGGTATTATTACTATTATATACAATAATTTATGACTAGTTTAATGCTGTAATTTTTGTTTTTGGCTTAGATGCACTTTTGGTTCCTCTACATTGGCCATAGTGCGATTTTGGTTTACCAAGATCTTTTTTGAGTTAATTAAGTATCTTTTTAAAGTCAGAAAAATTTGGTCCCTTTATCACTTAATACCCTCATTATTATTTTTCTATCCAAATATTTGGGGGTTTATGATGGAATCGGGATATAATTTTAAAATTTAGAAGTACGAAATTTAGTTAAAACTTGATAAAATTTGATGGATTTCTATGATATGTGGGATTAGGGTTTGAAGAGGGAGAATTTTAAGATATTTTTGTGGAAATTTAATGTGTTTGTTTTATAAATAAAGGAACTTAATTGACTCAAAAGAACTTGGGAGACCAAAATTGCATATTGACTAAATTAAAGGACCAAACATGCAATTAAGCCTTTTTATTCAATAAATATGGGAATGGGTTGGATCTAAAACTCAAATCTAGAACGTGATTAGTGATAAAAGTCAACATTAATGGAACACGAGGAAAGGATGAAAATAGTGCATTAAAATAGGTGGGAAAGGACATGACTATATGTTTCAATGGGAAATGGTTAGAGTTATGAAATCATTTTGTGAAAATATATATGAATAGGTTAATTTTGTCTTGTTATCGCATTTACATATTTTCATTATTGTTTGATTGTCATATTTTCATGCTTCCGTTATTATTTGAATTTGATTTGGTTGTTATTTCCTAATTCTCTATTTCCTTATTTAGCCTGTATAGTTCAGGTTTTATATAGGGATATCTCTTGTACCAAAATAATGTCATCACATCAGATCTCTTTAATACGCATGGAAAATAATATGTACTCTGTTTTTTTCTTTTTCCTTTTCATCTCTAAATTACCTAAATCTTCATATTTCAACATGTTTAAAATTATTTTATTTTTCTTAATGTTTGGTTGAAAAAAAAGATAAAATGAGTGCATTCCTAGAGCAATTCACAAAACCATTTGCGCAATGTTGCACTGCTGTATCACCTAAGAGGATCAGCTGAATATTCAAATTGAAATCATGTCGATGACCAATTTTGTAGTTATTGTAGCTATCTTTGGACAAGTTAGCAAGACTTACCTCCTTGACATTCTCAATGAATCAAACTTTTAATGGACAATGTCACTTCTTTATAATGTTTAGTTCTCCATTGTATTTAGAGGTCTTTCTATTCATTTTAAGCCATATCTTTATGATATTTTGCACATCCTGATTACTGTTTCAAATTGTTTGACGACTGGATTTCTAAAGTTTTGGATTTTTGATTAAATCTAGTTTGCTGAATACTTTTCAGAAGTGAACATGGGCATCATGAGCATGAGTCATATTATGGAGATCGTGATACAGAAAGCCTAGTCAAGGTTTACATTATATTTATTTTAAATTAGCATAATTTGAACCGGTAGACTTGATGCTTTTTTTGAAGTAATTAAACACCACTTTCTACCTGCAGTTTATGGAGGGTTTAGTTGCATCTCTCCCAACAGAATCTCAAAAGCTAGCTCTGGAGGATAAATCTAATGCTACAGGGAATACAAAAAGGCCAGCGCCATCAGCAGGTGGATGTAGAATAGAGGGATATGTGCGTGTGAAAAAGGTAAATGCCCAAAAGGTCAAGGTTTAATCATCAAATATAATTTATAAAATCTCCTTGTTTTTCTTAAATAGTTTTCATATGTAACCATGAGTTATGAAGGTCTTACATTGCTCTGGAAGTAACTGATGCAATTGATTCCACGTTTTCTTTGTCTTTTTGGTTTTAGTAGAAGCTCCAGTTATTAATACTAAAATCTCTAAAAATAACTTTTTCTTTCCCTAGATTTCAAAAAAAAAAAATGTTGAAAAAGAAATATAAGCTGTTTTCCACTATGCAGGTTCCAGGAAATTTGATCATCTCAGCTAGATCAGACGCCCATTCCTTTGATGCTTCTCAGATGAACATGTCACATGTCATAAACTACTTGTCCTTTGGAAAGAAAGTGACAGCTAGGGTCATGAGTGATGTGAAGCTCTTGATACCATACATTGGTAGCAGCCATGACAGGCTCAATGGCCGGTCATTCATCAATACTCGTGATTTAGGAGCAAATGTTACAGTAAGTTCAATATTTATATGAAGAACATAATTTAGTGTTTACTTTACTATTTGACTTTTGTTGGTTGCCATGTGTTGAATGTTTGATTTCATAATGGGCAAAAAGTTTGTTGATCTCCATTTGCAAGAGTAAGATGTTACAGATAGCATGAATGCCCAGGACCTCCTCATGTAGTGCTTTGCTTTTCTTTATTCCTTTTCTTCCAAATGCCTCATATTCCTATAAATCATGTTTCTGCAGATAGAGCATTATATTCAGATAGTTAAAACAGAGGTAATGAATAGAAAAGGCTATAAATTAATTGAGGAGTACGAGTACACAGCGCACAGCAGTGTGGCACACAGTGTAGACATTCCTGTTGCGAAGTTTCATCTTGAGCTCTCCCCCATGCAGGTCTGCATACATTTAAGGTTATATAGTTTTGGATGAAATTTTGAACTTGTAAATTCATTTAAGGTTTACAATGTTCTTGTCCGCAGGTCTTAATAACAGAAAACCAGAAGTCTTTTTCACATTTTATTACAAATGTCTGTGCCATTATTGGGGGAGTTTTCACGGTTTGTATTAGCCATTGTTCCCCATACTTTTTGTTTTATGTTTGATTTTTTTTTTATAATTATATTGTTGATTAGTCTTTTATTTTTTATTTTTATTTTTATTTTTATTTTTTTCCCTTTTGTGATTTCAGGTAGCTGGAATTTTGGACGCGATTCTGCACAACACTATTAGAATAATGAAAAAAGTAGAGCTTGGCAAAAATTTTTGATAGATAGATGAAAATTTTGTATAGCGTAGGGCCTGATTTTGTTATGCCCAGTTTCACTTAACAGTTCTATAGATATTAACTATGCTATACATCATACAAATATAATTTTGTAGTTACTTCGGTAAAATGTTCATTACAAGGATAAAGATTATGTGGCGCATAATGTATCTGATATTTGTCTTAATTAATTTTTTTGTTGCTTTTAGGAAAGAACATAATTTATTAGAGGAAGGGTACGTAAAAAGTTTAGGGGAAAAATGATAGAGTAGGAGCATGACTAATTTTGACTGCAAAATTGGGTGTCAAGTAATGAAAACCATGACTTGAGACTCAGCTGTTAGCACAGAACAGTTTCCTTCTCTTAGGCCTGTTTATTGAAATCACTCTTAAAAATAAGTCATTCGCAATTTGCAGTGTACTTCGAGACAAAAATGATCAATTGGTGTGGCTAGAACCTTTTTCTTACCAAAGGGAAGAGAGAGAAAAAGGAATAAAATAGAAGAGTTGATGTGGTAGCTTCTCTTATTTTCTTTCTCAACAAGAATCTTCCAGTAAGCACTTTTAGTTTCTATAAGCAAAATGAAATTGCGAGGTGCATGTTATTTTATAAGGGACTATAAATTGAGATTTTAAATAAGGTTTTTGATTCCTATGTTATTGCTATTATATAATTAGTCTCTTAATTCTAGATTGTGCAATTGTAGTCGTGTTTTGATATCTTTTTAAAGTGTAATTTCGGTCTGATTGTTAGTTCGTTGTTAATTTTTAATGTTTCTTCCTAACTTGTCTGTGCACTATTAGTGAAGTTCTCCTTCAATTACACTTTTTTTAACCTAAAATACTTAAACTCAAAACTTTATTTTAGAGTATTCGGTTTATTTTCGTTCGCACCAGTATCTGTTAGTATTGACATGTTAATTTTTTTTTGCCATGAACATAGTATCGAAATAAATAATGAATGACTAATTTGCATGTGTGTGATTTTTGCTGATAAAATATTATTTTAATATAATAATTTGACACATTAATATGGTATATAAGATTAAAATTATACAATTATAATATTTTAAAGAATAAAATTGTACACTTGTATTTAAAGATTATTATAATGAAAAAATAAAACATGTTAAAATATTTCAATCAAGTACGACCAAAATAAAACTAAAATAATATAATTCCACCATTCAAAATGTGTTCATACAATTCCAAAATATAAAGCAAACACTTCAATCAAGTGCGACCAAAATAATACCAAAATAATATAGTTTGACAAATCCAACATGTGTTCATACACAACCAAATTATAAAGAAAATACTCAAATCAAGTGCAACTAAAATAACATCAAAACAATATTGTTCATCCTAGCTTGTACTTTATCCAATTTGAACGCTCTTTTATTGACAACATCAAGAAAAAGTCTTTCTTTGCATTAGTATTGAGGAAATCAGCTGACATGTAGCGAGTTCGAACATCCAAATTTGGGATCTCTTTTATGGCACTCCAAAATATTTCCCTTTGCCTCTTGGTATCTTTCTCTTTTTTCCATCAAGTTAGACATTTTTTCAAAATTGGCGGCTATAGTCTCGATGCCAACAAATAGATTTTCTAGAACTTTGGCTTGACTATTGTTCCCAATTGAGTTAGAACTCACTCCATACTCAGACCTACTCCACTTACAATTAATTGGTTTTTCAGTGGGAACCTTTGAACTTAAAGGGGGTTGAGGTGTTGAAATTCTTGGGTGAGGTGATGGAGGCTAGTAAGGTAGTTCATAGTGATCTGGTGTTATGGTGTTATGAATACATCATTGTTAAGATCTAGTGTTATGAATACATCATTATTAGATACTAGAATGTCTTATGTTAATTTTCTTTTTTTAAAATATAAAAAAATCCAAATTTCACAATATAAAAATTAAAATAAAAATTCATAGTAAAAGATAATAATTGTTGAGTCATAAAAGAAGGAGGAAGATAAGAGTAACAAATTCAAGAGAAGAAGAGAGATCGCAATTTTTATACAGAAAGGGTTTTTCCCCCAATTAAGATCCATTTTCATCTCATTCTACTCATAGAAACCCTAACTCAAATTCATCTTATATATATATATATATATATTGTAGAGATCATGATATCAATTTCATCTTTTACCTTTCCCTTTTCTTGACCTGTGTTATAAAAAAATTATCACTTAAAAGTTAAAATTTCAAGCATTTTTTTTGTGTTATATAAAGGAACAAATTCAACTAAATAAAATAAAATAGAGCAAGTCAATTAAAGAGAACGAAGAGAAAAATAGAGCAAGTCAATGATACTGTCATTTATATATCGGAGTTTCACAAAATAGGGAAATGGAATGGGAACAATACTACAATATTATATATGAGCAATGAACAATAGTGCAATATTAATTGTAGAGAAAAAATTGAGAAGACGAGAGCATAGAAAAAAAAATGAAAAACTCATTTGAAAATTCTTGAAGCACTTGAAAAGTCACTTCAAACAATCCTCCGAAATCCGATAGGTTTGGATGAGATTGTTTTATGAATTTGGTATTTATAGATAACACTAGAAAGTCATTCAAAATCCCTCTAACACAATAATCATTTAAAATCCTTATATTTTGAATACCAATTGATTGTTTTTAAGTTGTAAATGAATACTAATGGATTTTAATAGACTCTTTAAAAAATATTGAAAATCCAGATTAAATACCACTGAATTGTTTTTAAGTGACATAAAATCCCGATTGAATACCAATTGACTTTTTTACTCAAAAAAAAATCTTTTAAAATTTTATGAAATCCTAAACCAATACACCCCCTAAGTTTTCTTACTTCCTACCGTTAACCCCTTTCTAGCCGTTTCATCCTCTGATGACCTCCACTAAGGTGTCATATATCGTGAAAGGCTAGGTACAGGACATCAAAGTTAGCTTACATTGACCTTTATTTAATTTTTTTTTTAAATATCTCATTTTTTTATACTTATTTCAATAATTTTAAGACAATATATTTTTAGTTTCTATAAAATGAAAGAGTTTCTATTTAAGTTTTATAAATTTTTTTCTTTGTTTTCCATTTTTTTTATAAAATTTATAAACATTATTTTGTCTTTGTGAAATGAATTTTTTGTTTTGATTTTGATCTGATTTTCATTGTTCTAAAATCTAAAGTCACTTTTTATGGCTACTAATAGTTGTTTTAAGATAAATAAATAACGGTTGTTTTATAGATGTATGCAAATTTTCTAATATTAACACGATGTCACAAATAATTGTGAGTAACATCTAAGGTAATCATTTAATTATTTCATTAAAAAAGTAATTAAAAAGGATCACATAAAAATGGAGATTAAAAATAATAGTTTCAAATTTTAGAGAGATAAAAAAATAAAGAAAAAATTTACAGAGATTAAAATCAAAGCTTACTAATTTTGTAGAGACTAAAAACATATTTAATTTTTTTAAAATAAATTATCAATAGTTAAAAATAAATTTTATTATAGCATAAATTATTTAGCATAAGTTAAAAATATTATTTGTATGTTTATACAAATTTTAGTTATAATATAATATATATCAATAAAAAATTTAGTTATATAAAATAAATAGTTATTTTATGTATTGTAGGGATAAATAATATTTTATATTTAATTATGTCATACTTGATTTTTGAGGAAATTGTTTTTTACATTCCTTTTCATAATTTTTTTTGACTAAATTACACTTTTGGTCTCTTTATTTTTATTAATATGCAATTTTAGTCTCAGAGACATCTAATCCCTCTAATTTTAAAAATACAGAATTTTGATTCTCCCATCAAATTGACATCTAATAACTATTAAATTTTAACGTTTACTCATATTAAAGTAATATAACATTTAGTAACATGACATTTAAAAATAAATAAATAAAAAAATTACAAATAAATTTTTTATTAATAAAATAAATATCAAATACCCATAAAAATATTTACAAATAAAAATGTTTTGTATGTCATTTTTTTAACTTTTATACCTATGTGTTATATTGTTAAGTCTCAATTTTACCTCTTTTTGGATGAGACTTATTGAACAAATTCCACTCATCCTTTGAACCATTGCAATATAATTGTTCTCTTTTTGGTTCATTTTGTGTGCAGATATAACTAACCCAAATTTAGCTAACAATACCTTAATACACCTCATTTTTGTGCAGGTATTGAGCTAGAGAAGTGAGGATTGAAGATTCTTAGGATTGGGAATCCAAGAGGCTAAGGAGCAGAGAAGAAATTGCGCCGGGCGCAAGATGACTCGCGCCGGGCTCGAGAAGAACAGAGTCTGGAGCCGTGTCGCCGGGCTTGAGAATACATGCGCCGGGCGTGGTCGAGACAGAGAGTGCTTGAAACTCTCTGGAAGACATCGCGCCAGGCGTAAAAGGAAATTGCGCCGGGCTTACACTGAGGCAGAAAGTGCTCAGAAGAGTACGCGCCGGGCGCGAAGACTTACACGCCGGGCGCGAAACCCTAATCTGATCTCCCTGGCTCGTATTTGAAGCCATTTTCGGGGGAGAAACCCCCATTCTCACATTGGGCGCCTTCAGGAGCTGCGGAAGGGATTCCCAGGGCTTGGGATCGTCCGTGTGCGGATCTTTCCTTCGGTTCTTCATCCTCCTTTCATCTCTATTTTGTATTTGCCCTCTTTGTTGAGTGGTTTCACCCATTTTGTGGGGTTAGATGTAGCCAACATACTCTATTGTAATCCTTACGTTTTCAATGATATATATATTTGTTGTTTCATTCATTGTTGTGTTTGTTTCTTTGCTTAATGCTTGCTTTGGATTGATCACCCTTTGCATGATTTAAGGTTCCATTGAGTATTGGGAAATACCTTTGAAATTAGTTATGGAACATATGCCTAGTGGAGATTGTATCTAGGGATAGAGCTTGACCCATTAGTAGTCTTAAACCCTAGCCCGTAATGCGGGTGTAGGTATTGGGTACTCAAGGGATTGATATTCAATATTCGCACCTAAGCTCTTTCTCTAAGGGATTAGGTTTGAGTAAACTTATGGGTTGACTAAGCAATGAATTTAACAAGAGATTAAGGATACATTAGTGTTACGTTCGGTGAAATCTGACCCCCACAGCCTCACAATACCATTATCCTATTTCTACTCTTTCCCATTCTAAAACTAATCTTTTTATAGTTTTAACATTCCAATAGTCATGCTCTTCATCTCACATTTACATGACAAACTATAAATTGGAATTATTCTTTAGTCACGAATAGTCAATAAATGCTTATTTTACCTTCTAATCCCTGTGGATACGATATTTTTACTACTTGAACGGCCGATATACTTGCCGTGTTTGAGACCGTTGATGGAATTAAACTGATTTACAATTATAACAAAAGTACTTCAACGGAAATCTCAACACATATCACAAGATATTATGTCCCTTAGTGATTACAAATCACAAAAAAAAATCATAATTTAATGATTGAACATTAAATTGATGCTACAATCAAAATTTTGTATTTTTAAAAATGGGAAACTAAATATTTTTATTTTAAAATAGAAGGACCAAAATTGCATATCTATAAAAATAGAGGGGCCAAAAAGTGTAATTTAGTCTATTTTTTAATTGATTTTCAAAAATACACATTTTTCTTCTTCTGAAAATCAAGTTCAAATAATAAATAAATATTTCAAAAAATATATATTTTTTGAAATGTATTACACACATTATAAAAATTAACTTTCGTAAAGTTGTTAAGTCATGAGTGAGAAAAACCCACTCATCTAATAGATTCAACCCGATTCTTTGTTAATTTGGATGAGATTTGGATCTTAAAATTAGACCCGATATAATTTTTAGGATGAGTTCGAGTTATGATTCAGGTCCGACCTATCTCTTATTTCTTTTAAATTATATAAATTTTTAGAATAATTTTGTATTAATAATAAAATATTTTTAATAGATAATACTTTATATAACATTATATTATATTTATAATATCACTATTTATTTTAAAATATATAATGTGAAATATACTTTAATTTAAGTTTTGTATATCTTTTATTTCATAATTTAACTATACATATTTTAATATTAATATACTTGTGACATAATCTACCCCACCTACTATAATACTTAAAATAAATAAAACTGAATCAAGAAGTTTATCATAATGAAAATTCATCATGTTCAACATAAAGAATACCACATTTTAACAAAACAAAATCAACTAATTAATATCAAAATGAAATCTAATGCATTAGAATAACCATCGTCTAAAAACATAAACATCATGATATAAACCACTTGCAAGGATACACAAAACAAGGAAGTGAGAAATATTTTACTCTGACTCAAGACATAAAATATAGCTGGATAACCAAACATAAGCGAAGATGTAAATATATGAATCATTACAGAAAACTGATATAGATACACTAGTATAAAATCTGTTATTTACGTCACTATTTTGTCGTCGAAAAATGAAAAATCTGACGTAAAAAAAATGCGGTGGCATTTTTGAAATTTAAACCAAGTTTTTTACGTCAGACACCACTAGGTTCGACGTAAAATTTAAAATCTTCGTCAGCCCTCTATATAGTCCGACGTAGGTTTAAAAATTTATGTCGGACCTCGTGGTGTCCGACATAAAAAACTTGTTATTTCCCCTCATTCATTTCTTTGCGCGCGCTTCAGGGTTTTATTTGTAAAACGTTCTGGCAACCTCCGATGACGAGTTTCTATGCATCCTGGGTGTTTTCGGTGACGTTGAATGGCGACGACGGTGGTGGCGACGTCCATTCATCATTGCAGATCATTTTATCCGATTGTATTGAAGTTTTGGTGCACCTCTTGCTTAAGTTAGCGTTTAAGGGTACTTGAAGGTGTTGGGATTCAAGGTTAGTGCAAATAGATTGGATTGGAGGATATTTTTGAACTTAAACATTGTTTGTGTGTGTTGTTTTAGAGGATTTATGGTTATTCCGTAGGTATATTCTTTAAAAGAAAACATACGTATGTCATGTGTTAATTTTACATCTGGAATGACCTGTTCTCCAAGCAGAACGACTCGTTCTGCTTGCATATATCATGTGTTAATTTTGCATCTGGAACGCCCCGTTCTCAAACCAGAACAACCCGTTCCAGATGCACAATTAACACACAACGAGTGCAAGCAAAACGGGCCGTTTTGGTCTTGGTTTTTCAACTTTTTTACATCGGGGCTCGAAAACAACCAACGTAATATTACGTCAGCTTTTAAACCTGACGTAGATTTATGTCTCCCATATTTACGTCGGACATTTTTCTGACGTAAAAACCTGAAAATAACAGGCATAAAATACCCTTTTGCACTAGTGATATATTGATAGAACAAAATACAATTCAATTGACAATGCATAAATCATGTTTACAAATTTTTAAAAAATTTAAAAACCATTTGATACTTTGTTTTATTAATTCAAATCAACATATTCAAATAATTTTATAATTATCCATCAATTTGAATTAATGAAACGAAATATCAAATGATTTTCAATTTTTAAAAAATTTTATAGACTTCATTTAAGCATTAAGAACTTTAAATTCAACAGTTGTATCGTTGAAATTTGATGTAGAATACGAGTTATTAAATAAAGTAAGTCTAAGTAGACTTACTTTTGGATTAGACTTACTTTTAGAGTAAAAAGATCTCTTATCATATTTTATTAATAAAATAAAAAGAGGAGAGATTAAAGGATTAAGGACTGGACTTTGGGCATAAGCCGAAGGCTGTTTAAAAAGAAGAAAGAAGGAAGGATTAGATTATTGCACATCTTCTAAAACCTAAAGTACTTACAAAAGGAAATCTATAGTAGACCACTAGGAAAGGTACAAATTAGTGATCAAAGCTATTGAAACACGTTAATCCACAAGTTCTTCACTCCAGGTACATGGAATGAGATTATCACATCCATGGGCATATATGAGAGATAAGGGTAGAGAGACAATCCCTAAGTTTCTTAGGTTGTATTTTGTTTGATTTATATTGATGCATATGAATTTAATAGAGAATTTGTTACTACTCTATTTTATGAACCATGAATTTACTCTAATTAAATCTATTTGGTGATGAGCTTATGTATTCTAAAGGTTTGAGTATTACATGTATGAATTTGGGGGTTTTCGGTTTAATTGGATGAACTTTGATGAATTGATGATGTAGTGATATTATTGGAGTATAATGTTTAATTTTGAGATGATTACAAATATTGGATAATTTTATGATTTGATGCAAAATAGAGAAGGAGAAAGTGAGAACTATGTGCAAATCAATCGAGTCCAATGCAATTTCATGGCTCTAGACTGATAAGCACGGTCGTGCTTGAAGGAAACATGCTTGTGTAGGCATGTGCAAGAGGTACCACGACTATTTTTAAGGAAGCATGGTCGTGCATGGTTGAAATTGAGGGAACCACGACCGTGATTAATAAAACATACTCATGCATGCTTAATTTTAGTGAGTTACACCTGTGCTTATTTTTTGCATGCTTGTCAATCCTTTTAAAATTCAAATTAGCTTTCTAGTGGCACTGAAATCACCAAAAAATGAGGTTTAAAATTCGAGTTATGATCAAATTAGTGAGTAAAAGTCAAGTTGTCCAAATTAGGTTAAAATACTTCGATTTTGTAGTTTTTAAAAATGATTATCTTAAGTTTCTAATAAAATTAAGATTAACTTGATATCATAGATACATATCTAGATAACTCGTTTAAACCATACAACGTCATATATAAAACTTAAGATAAAAAGTGAGAGTTTGTGAGTTGTTTTATTCCTTAAGTGTTTAATCTTAAGACTTTGTGCCTAAATGTGATATGAAATGTGAATGTTTGACTTAAGAATGATGTACAATGTTTGAGATATTGATGGATGTTATAATGCTATAATATGTGATGAATAAATAGTATGAGTAATGATAATGTATCATGTTATGTTGTGCAATGATGTTTTGATGATAATGTATAGTGATAATGATGAATGAAATGAATGATGATGAAATGTAATGTTGAGATGTGAGGATATGTATATTGTAAAAGTATTTATGATGAGATGAGATAGATAAGTTCGATGCTACAAAATGACGCATGAGGATATGAGTTATGCATATTGTATTTGTTGTGATGTGAGTATTGAGTCCATATATTCATGTTTTGTTTGTGGGATAGTGTGAGTCTATGTAGGTAACCTATCATAGGTCATCTACCATGATGAACTATAACACTTCAACATGACCTTGATAGACATGTCTTGGTTGAAATGGTTTGAGGGGATTACTATTGATGGATTGTCTTGACACTATTTGATGGGAGGTCCCATTCCATAACTTCTAGGCTATTCTATATTGATAACGATGATGAAAAGAGTGGTACCATACATATAGAGTTAAGAGCATTCATTGCACGAGTCTTAATTTATGATTGATATATATATTTTGTGACTTGTTGTTCATGAATGATGAATGTTGAAGATGGTTATTATAGATGTATGAAAGGATGATTAAATGTGTGAATGATGCTATTAAAGTTACAGATATGTGTGTCTACCTTTGTACCTTATATATGTTATGAATGGATGAAATGTATTCACTCCTTATGGTTGTATGTTTATGCTTGGGCTAAGCGTCATTTACAGGACTAGAACAGGTACAAGAAAACATGTTTGACAAGGGAGAAAGATATAGAGAGAAGTTTTGCTTTGATAATGTGACATTGAGAGAGAGTTTGTCTTAATAATTATTCGGAATTGTTAGATTTCTATTTCATTATATTTTTTTGTTGAATCTTTATTAAATTAGGTGGTTGTGTCTTACTTTGATTCAAATATTATTTTTTATGTTTTCTTCAATTAATAAAATTATGAAAATAATTATTATGAACCCTTTTACAAAATGTTAATAAGAAAAACTTTATTATTATTTTATAAAATTATTGATATTAAATTATTTTTTTTATTTAATTATTCGAGGTAGAAAGATGCCATAACCAGAACTAGCTTAAGGGTGAAGTGGACAAAAACTTCACCTTAGACCTCCTTCAAAAAAATATTTTATATTAATATTTATTTAATTTTATAAGGTTTTATAAAGTAAAGTCATTTTTGCATTCTTAAAAATTTATTTTAAAAAGTCTATCTCTAAAAGGTGTATAGATATAATTATTTTTTAAAACCCATCTCTAAAATAATTTTATTTATTTTTAATTAAAATATATTATTATGAATTAAAAAAAGTCTCACTTTTAAAATTTATTTTAAATTTAATAATATGTTCGGTCATCCCTAATTACAACTCCTTCTTCCTTAAAAGAATTTTATAATTAATTATACATATAAATATATAATACTTATTTACATGTATAACTCATTATAAATTATTTATATATAATAAATATTTAACTTGATGGATCGACGATAATACTCTAATACTCTTATAAAACACAATTCAATTCAATTTTTCTATGCATACACTATACTATTTCCTATTTCAATGTTAGGTTTTTTTTTCTTTTATATATATATATATTTTTTTATTTTTTTTATCATTTAGTAATTTCTTTTAAAGTGTTTCCCACATCTTTATATTTTTATTTTCTTTATTTTTCAATTGACAAATTTAAGTTTTAATGTCAACATGCAAGTTGATCATATGAATTTCAATAAAAAAAACAGCAATTTTTTATAAAGTATTTTTTTTTTAAATTAAGTTATATATATATATTAATATAAATGATAATTTTCTATTTCGTATATATATATTTTAATAATTTTGTTCCTATAACTAGCTTTTCAATCACTCTTTCTCTCTCTACCATTTGTTTTATTTAGCCTTTTCAAAACTATCCAAAAATTGTCCACTATTCAGATATTTTTTTTAACCGTTAACTTTTATTTTACTTTTACATTTTAAAAGTTAAACGGAGACCGAAAGTGTGATTTTTACATTAGTAGATAATAATATTGCAGCATCACATGAAATCAAAGCCAATCATAATTAATTTTTAATGAAAGAAAAGAGGAAGATGAAAGTCGAACAAATTAAATAAGACGAAGTGAAAGAGAAGAGGAAGATGAATTTTTTAAAAAAATAAAATTATTAATTCAAAGGAGTCGTGTTTGTTATAATATAATAAAACTAATCTGGAACATTATTTTCGGTAATGCAAATGGCCCAACTATTAGAGGAGTTTTGCTGGTTTAAAATTGAAAATTTTATCTATTTCTTATAAAAATAAAAGGTAATAAAACTTTAATTTGTAGAATATAGATAAATTGCGGATAATATCTGTTATAGAGAAAAGGTAATACGAATAATTAATACCAAACTTTATTTAACTACTTTTCATTAAAATAATAAATAGATAAGATCTCTAAAATTTGCTAGATGATATACCAAATAATATCATTTTCTTCATTTGAAAGTCATTTAGTACTATAAATGTGTAGTAGAGAAGTGTTAACTGAATCCATAGAGAATATAAACTATTGTTCAAGTCAAGATAGCTTCACTCAAAATTAGAATGGCTTCCATCAAGATAGCTTTTGCAACGTTGTTTCTTGCTTTAATAGCATGCAATGGTATTTAATTTCTTTCAACATCTTAATATTTGAGTGTATAAAAACACATAATTCATATTAGTGTTACTCAATATTTATATGATTTTGCAGGGTTTGATTTGGCGAGGAGTGATGGTGAATGTGATGGAAATGATGAATGCAACTTAATTTTATCAAAGTGTGAAGGAAAGGGTATTTGTGAGAATGGCATTTGCAGGTGTGTGGAGAGCAAAGCAACCTTGGATGGGTGTCGAACATCTGCAGATTGTGCTTTTGCTTGTCCCTTACCATGCTCTCCTTTATTCTGTGATCCAAAAACTGGTCAATGCAAATGCACCTGTTGACTCAGATCTTCCTCATAGTCTTCTTAATAAACATGTCATTATCAAACACTTTAAATCTATGCTCCAAGTTTAATGATTAGTTATGATTGGCTTTGATTTCATGAGATGCTTCAATATTATTATCTACTAATGTCTCTGTTTAATTTTTAAAATATAAAAATAAAATAAAAGTTAATCATTAACCATATGTTTGGAGATATACATAGACCTTACGTTATTTAAAAAATGTATAATTTATTACAAAATACAATAATGATTCATTAAATTAATTGAATATAAAATATGATGTACGTATACATCTTTGGTATAATTTTTGTTAATTTTATTATGAAACTAGTTGGAATATGATACTTTGTATTTCTATATATTTTATTTAAATAAAAAATATAATATAATAAAAATAGAAGAAAGGATAGTTATGTAAGTATTGAGTGAGTATAGAGATAATTGTTGATAAAAAAAAAACTTTGAAAATGTGAGAGAAAATATCCCTCTAAAAAGAAAAAAATAACAAAGATATTTAAGGATAAAATTGTCTGAATAAAGTAAAAATTGAAAGCAATTGAGATGAAAGTACATGTGTTTAAAATTAAACCAATACAAATGAAAATTTTTAAACTAATCCCAAAAAACATAAATCGATAGAAAATTGCAAACTTGTAGTTTGGTTTCTCTCTTAAATTTCCAAAATTGCACAATTTTATTTGATTTTTGGATTATAATGTGAAATCGCTCTAAACTAAAACAAGTTGTATTAAAGAAATATTTTTACTAAAATAATAATAAGTTAATAATTTGTTTGTATACTTTTAGTACTATTATTATTTTTACGTCTAATCTTAAACAAATATTATAATATTATATATTTTTACTTAATTTTTAAATAACAAAATTTTAAAACTGTAAAATCCAAACAAACAAAACCACAAAAAGATTAGTCTGATTCTTAAGAGATTTGACTTAAAAGAATCCTTGATCTTGAAGTCCAAAAAGACTTTGTGTGAAATAATATTTGGATAGATTATTTAAAGAAACAATTCAAAGAATACTTAGTTTGAGTCAGAATTGAATTGTTAAAAAAATACTTGTATTTTTTAAAGATAGAAAAATTTAATTTATTTGGATTGAGAATTGAATGTAATATTAATAGTTGAAATAAACTGATATAAATTATTATGTGTTTCATCTATCTTTTCTCAAGCACTTTTTACTACTAACATTACTACTTTACTATTCAAAAAAATTCAATTTTTTTTTTGTAGATACTATTTATTCCCCTTCTTTTATCCATAGTTATACAATTCAAGACACATTACTAACCAACACAATTAAAAAGTATATATTTAGTAACACTAATATTATTAATTAATTATCAATTCAAAAAATAGTATAAATAGTAACAACAATACAATTCACCCATAAATACGATTCAATTTAGCAATTCAATCATAAATAATTAAGTTTTAAATATGTTTTTAGTCTTTAAAATTTAAGATAATTTTTTTAGTGCCTCAGATTTAAAATTGATCTTTTTAATCCTTATAATTTTCAAAAATCTTATTTTAATCCTTATTATCAAAATTTGTCAAAAAGTTTGTTAAATAATATCACATAAAATCTATCCACTTTCTCTATTAGTGAAAACATCACATTAAACCCAACTAATATTGTATAATTGTTTCAATTAGTTACTTTTAAATATGTTATTGATGACTTAAGAGTACTAAAACAATATTTTCGAAAATTACAAAAATTAAAAAAAAGTTTTAAATTCCAAAACTAAATACAAATTTACCTTAAATTTAAGGGACTAAAATATATTTAAACCAATAATTAAAATACAATTCAGCCATAACTATTGACAATTCTATTTTTGATAATGCTATTTGGTAAGCTAAACTAAGAATTTTCCTGGCACACGTAAGTTAAGAATAGCCTTAATTTGGAAACAACAATGCTATTTGGTAAGAAAAGTTTTCCAAAACAATTGCACGAATCATACTCGTTTACCTGTTATTTATCAAATAATCATGTAAATTAATAGATAAATAAAATTAGAGAAAATGAAAAAAAAATTATCCAACGTGAGCTTCGATTTTTAGTTCTTATAAATAACTACCTTTAATTCTCTCTTTTTGAAATTTAAACAATAGTCAACAATACAATTTAGCCATAAATAATAGAAACAGCAATACAATTCAGCCATGAATTTTTATAAATAGTAACAACACTTGGCATGTTTATTCACCATGATCGATTATTATTATCTCATCTCAAAGACTCAAGTTTCAATGGCATGCTACCAACCAAGTATCAACTGGCATGTTTATTCACACACAAATACACTTGATCACAACTCACAAGTCCCTTCTAAAAGTTATTAAAGAAAAATAATTTCCTTCTCTTTTTATGAACCCTCTCTAAAAAATGAAGACGATTAACCTCTCTGAATCAACATGGTTTCGGACCAAATATCATGAATCACCCAAGTTTCTATAAAACATGAACCAGATCAATTAAATATGACAACTTGGCCATGAACATTTTAAAGAGATCAATTAAGTCATTCAACCAGATCAATTCAATAGCATCAATTCATCAAACATGCATACATGAAAAATAAAAATCAACAGAAAACGAGGCCCTAACTATTGAGCAAAAACAATACTTTGTTACATGCCTATTACCTAGGTCTTAGACTAGGATCTTTAGTTATTTTTTTTTGTTTTGTTTATGCTTTTGGTCATGTAATTTGTTTTGGAGTTGTAATTCTTGTTATTCATGAGTTCATCTTTTTACACTTCCTACTTCATTTGTTAAGTATCTGTTTTCAAGATCAGATGAACGTGACTTTCTCTATTGATTGAGGTATTTCGCAAACGTTTTCTTTATATATCAAAAATCAAATAGAGTAAATATAATGATTAATATCGATGTACGGGTAGAGGATGTTACATTAATATATTTTTTTTTATGTGGTTATTAATTTTTAAGATTTCATTTTTTCTCAAATCTCAACTTTAACTATTCCATTTTTCATAATATTTTTTTAATTTATATCTTAATTATTTATAATTTTAAATTACACAGCCCTAAATTATTGTAAACTTTATTATTTTTCCTTTAAACTTTATTTACTTATATAATTTACTGTTTATTATTGAAATTAAAAATATAAATTTATGACATGATACTTTTTTGGTAATCTGAGAAAAAAAAACCAATTTAAAACAAATAAAACTACAAATTGACGAATAATTATAAAATTATTTTATACGTTGATTCAAATTGATAGATAATTATAAAATCATTTTATACGTTGATTTGAATTAAGAAATGAAATATTAAATAATTTTTAATTTTTTAAAAAATTAAAAATTTAATCTATATATTAAAAATTTTAAATTCAATAGTTAGATCATTAAAATTTGATATAAATTATGAATTATTAAATAAAATAAATTTATATAAATTTAGTAAGCACACCCTGTCTCTATGCCAAATTTGTTCTTATAACTACCTTTCCAATCACCCTTTCTCTCTAACATTTATATTATTATGCTTTTATTGTTTCTTTTTTCAGTTTTCCCAAATTGTCCACTATTTATATTTTTTTTATTGCTAACCACTAACATTTACGGGAAGTGTGATTTTTACATCATTAGATAATAATATTGAAGCATCTCATGAAATCAAAGTCAATCATAATTAATTATTAAACTTATTTATTTTGTAGCATAGATTTTAAGTCTTTGATAATGGCAAGTTTATTAATTAGACGATCACTTAACAGCTACATTTACATTCACCCGTTTTTACGTCACAATATAAAGGAAAGCATGGAAAACCACAAACTAAATCACAATCACTAGTTGTTTGACACCCTTCCAAGGATGCTTTGCTCTCGACACACCTGCAAATGCCATTGTCACAAATGCCTTTTCCTTTACAGTTTGATAAAATTAGCTTGCAGTCATCATTTTTATCACATTCACCATGAACTACTGCCCTTGCCAAATCAAGCCCTGCAAAAAGATATACAAATTGAGTAACATTAATATGAATTATATGTGTTTTTATATACTCAACTATTAAGATGTTGAAAGAAATTAAATACCATTGCAAGCTATTAAAGCAAGAAACAACGTTGCCAAAGCTATCTTGATGGAAGCCATTCTAATTCTGAGTGAAGCTATCTTGACTTAAACAATAGTGTATATTCTCTATGGATTCAATTAACACTTCTCTACTACAATTTATAGTAGTGCCACATGACTTTCAAATAAAGAGAAATAAAAAAAAATGATAAAGTTTGTAACTTTTCAGCTAAAAAGGTGATAAAAAGAGAAATAAAAGTTTATATGCTAAAGTGAATAAAAAAATACCAGTAATTAATACTACACTTTATTCAAGTACTTTTCAATAAAATAATAAATAAATAAGATATATAAAACTTTTATTTCCTTTTTTTTTTTATCACTTTTTTAATTGAAAAGTTGCAATTTTTTTTTTAATTTTATCTTTTTTATATAAACGATAACATTATTTTTTAAAAAAATATATTTTTTATCACAAAAAAATATTTCTCTTGACATACGCTGTGATACCCTCTATTCCGACATACATATACAATAATTATAAAAACATATTCTCAGGGTAATAAAAATCTTTTGGATCAAAAGAATGATTCCACTAACTTAAGAGTATAAAGATTAACATTTGTAAACTTAAATCATGGTCAAATGCAAAACTTACAAGAAAATGAAACATGAGTTTTTTCAAAACAAAATAACAATAATAAAATCCTAAACTAAGCCTAACTATGCCCCTATGTCACATATCATATTAGAGCACGCTCAACTGAAGCCTAAGCCTTATCACCAACATCCTCATGTTGATGATTACCTACAACATAATAAAATGCACATAGAGCAACAAGGGAGTGAAAAACGTCTCACTCAGCCAGGTTCAAGTGCAGAAATAAAGGTTAGACAACACATACACACAACAAACATAATACAAGTCACAAGTACAAATTGTAATGTCTTAATTTTTAGATACAATATTCTCAATGAAAGAGAAATAAAAGTTTATATGCTAAAGAGAATAAAAAAATACCAGTAATTAATACTACACTTTATTCAAGTACTTTTCAATAAAATAAAAAAGGCTAAAAACCTATTTTGGTCCCTTATAATAATTGTTTGTTTCAATTTAGTCCCACTTTTATTTTTGGTTTCAATTTGGTCCCAAACTAATTAATTGGTTTCAATTTAGTCCCTAATAAATTAATTGGTTTCAATGTGGGACTTCCGTCCAAATTTCTTTAACAGAGTTAACTGTGTGGCCACGTGGATGCCACGTAGATGCATAGGTGGATGCCAATTTTTTTGAAAATACCTGGAACCAGAACGGCCCGTTCTGAAACAAGAACGGGCCGTTCTGGTTACACTTTTGGTGTGTTAATTTTGCATTCGGAACGGCCCTTTCCAGGCGCAAAATTTACACACCAAAAGTGAAACCAGAACGGACCGTTCTGGTTTCAGAACGGACCGTTCTGGTTTCAGAACGGTCCGTTTTGGTTCCAGACTGCTAAGTATAAACTATCAATGATTATAGTTCACGGTTGTGAATCATGGAAGGAAAAAGACCCAAGGTACAAAGTATTTCAAACACTGAATTTGCTAATATTGTCAATGGAAATTGATAACTTCAATTGCTAAACAGTTAGGCTATACAGTGTATTATTAACGACAATGCAATGTATCACTAAAGACAATGGTAGCAGATTTTATTTCATTTCAAACTGGAGTGAACCAATTACTACCAAATTGACACTATACAGTAAAGGATGAAATGACATAGTAGTTTTTCTTGAAGTCATTAACGATGTACCCCAACAACAACAACATGTTCTTGAAGAGGTAGAACCTGAAGTAAAGGAAGAGGATACACAGGACTAACATTTCACCACAACCATATGCAGGAGCAGATCTAAGAAAATAAATTAATAATTTTATTATATTTATCCTATTAATTTTTATCATTTTATTCCTCTAATTTTAAATAAGTTACAAAAAATTATAAAGTGACACTTAAATATTTCTTCAGACAGAAAGAGAAAAAGAAAAAGTTATTACTCTATTTATAAGACAATTGTATTTTATAAAAATAAATAATTTTAAAATTTTTATCATAAAAAAATATTTTTCAAAATTATTATATTTTTTTAATAAAATTAATAAAGAATATTCTATTCTCAGTCTTGGAACGGGCTGTTCTGAAATCAGAACGGCCCGTTCTGATGTACTAGTGGTGTGTTAATTTTGCATCTAGAACGACCCGTTTCGGATGCAAAATTAACACACCAAGAGTGCATTCAGAACGACCCGTTCTGGTTTTAGAACGGGCCGTTCTGGTTCCAGGTATTTTCAAAAAATTTGGCGTCCACGTGGTATCCACGTATGCATCTACGTGGCATCCACGTGGCCACACAGTTAACTTTGTTAAAGAAATTTAGACGGAAGTCCCAAATTGAAACCAATTAAATTATTAGGGACCAAATTGAGACCAATTAATTAATTTGGGACCAAATTGAGACAAAAAATAAAAGTGGGACTAAATTGAAACAAACAATTATTATAAGGGACCAAAATAGGTATTTAGCCAATAATATAAATAAATATGATATATAAAACCTTTATTTCCTTTTTTTTATCACTTTTTTAATTGAAAAGTTGCAACTTTTTAAATTTTATCTTTTTTATATAAACAATAACATTATTTTTAAAAAAAAAAAATTTTTCATCACCAAAAAAAATATTTCTCTTGACACACAATGTGACACCCTCTATTCCAACATACATATACAATAATTATAAAAACATATTCTGAGGGTAATAAAAATATTTTGGATCAAAAAATAATATATGTTAAAAAATAAAAATTATATTCTAATAAAATAAATATATATATTTAAATTATCATATGTATAAAATATAAATTTGGAAGAGTTGTTCATTTATTTGATATTTGCCAAACTTTCGAAGGAGATTAGTGATAAAAAAAATACTCCTTAATAACAAATTATTTTTTTTAAAAGTTTAATTATTATATATATATATATATATATATATATTAATGCTCACATATATATTATAAAATGTTAAAAAATTAATTTTTCATAAAATAAAATTTGCAACATGTATGTTTAACTTTTGTGCTTAATTTCTATTTATTGTATACATTGATTAAAAAAATCAAATTAGTAAAGATTGTAAGATTGTATACATTGATTAAAAAATATCAAAATAGGAAAAATTCGAAGATTTATATTCTATTTAAAAATTTTATTATAAAATATGTTTTAAAATAAATTATCATCTAAAATTTTATAATAGATTTTAAAAATATTTTTATATCATAAATCAATTAAACTTGATTTTTATACAATTTAACATATTTTTTTATGTTTTTATTAGTGTTAATTATTGTAAAGTAAGTTTTTTTCATATTTAGAACATGTATTTTTTTTTTTAAAAAAAAAATAGGTTTAAACCTACTAAATTATAATATAACCTAGTTTGACATAATTTATTTTCATTCTTAATCGTAATTGTAGATATAAAAGCATGTAAAAAATAATTATGATATATATTTATATTTTTAAAAATTATATGTAAAATTTTAATACTACAAATATATAAATAAGTATTACCTTTAACATCCCAAATTTTATACAATAGTTAATTATTATTTTATATTTATGAAAATTATTTTCTTATAGTTATTAATTAATTAAAGGAATTTTTTAGAAGATTTTAGATTTTTTAATAATTTAAATATTTATGAAAATTTTATTTTTTAATATGAAATTCTATTTTTTTAGGCCCAGAACGGGTCGTTCCAAAAATCGGAACGGTCTGTTCCTAAAAGCGGAACGGGCGTTCCCACAAGTGGAACGGGCCGTTCCAAATTTTCAAAAAGGCTTGTGTTTGTTGGCCCGGAACGGGTCGTTTCAAAAATGGAACGGGCCGTTCCAAATTAGTAAAATGACCTATTTGGGTTTTCCCAGAACGGGCCGTTCCCAAAGGGAAACGGGCCGTTCCGGAATTCTAAAATTGCCTAAAAAGTTTTGTTGGAAACGGGTCATTCCAATAATGTTTAATGTGTATGAAAATGGAACCCCGAACGGGCCGTTCTAATTTTAGAACGGGCCGTTCTGCTTTTTGAGAACGAGCGGTTCTGATTTTAGAACGGGCCGTTCCAGTTGCACATTTTGCGTATATTCGAAGGATCCGAAACGGGCTGTTCCGAATTCAGTACGGCCCGTTCCGGGTGTCCCTAAAGGCATGGGTTGTGAAAAAAATATAACATGTGGAGGTGAAAATCTTAGAGAGAGAGAGAGAGAGGAGAGAGAGAGAGAAAGAAAGAAAGAGAGGGAAAGAAAGAAAGAATCCAGAGGAGGAAGTTCTGCTTAAGTTTTAGCTATTGCTTATTTAGGTAAGGGGGAGGAGAACCTTATCTCTTTAAAATTTTATCTACTACTATTTTTATTTATTTATGTTATTTTTTATGTATATTTATTTAGTGGGGTGTCTCTAACGTCATTTATTTGCTTAAGTTATGATTATTTTTATCCATATTAATTATTAAGGTGTTTATATTTTATATTGTTTAATTATTTTATAATGATTGTCATTTTTATTTATATCATTGGTATTCTTACTATATTCTTTTTACGTAAATATATTTATTGTAAATATATTTATAATCAAATATAATATAGTTGTGATATCTATTGGACTCGTGTTGTTGTTATTTCTTCACGTATTTATGAAGATAAATATTATTCTATGGCCATAGAAGATAAAATTTGAATTATTTGTAGCTGGAGGTTTGACCTTGGGGATTTAAATGAGTAAGGAATGAAGGTGAAATATCCTATTGTTGGTTAAGGTGAAATATCTTTTTGTTGGTTGGTGTTATGATGATGCTCATTTATCCTGACTAGTCACTACAAGTATAATTTAAATTTTATTGTATCATGAAATTTTAATATATGATCTGTATATATATATATATATATATATATATATATGTTAATATTGATTATAAATAATTCTTTATATTCTTTTGAATTATTGTATTTATTGGATATTCTTCTTACTCCTCTCTTTTCTTTGTTTTTAAAATTAAATATATTATAAAATAGATGGATCTACTTGGGATTCCAGATCATTTTCCGGTTGTTATCGTTGTTATTTTCTTTGGAAGGAAATGGAATGTGGAGGCTATTTGATGAATCTATTATAATTTTATTTGTTATTGTAAATTTATTCTCATTATCAATGTAAATATTTTGTAATAGAAGTGAAAGAAAGGAATATTGTGTAAAATAATACATTATTGTAAATATATTATAACGATATGTCATGTAATAAATTTACAAAATATTCTTTTTTTTATCTTTATCTTCAAAAAAAATATTGTTAATGATATAATTGCGAAAATTTTATATAAGAAAAGATATAATTATTATTATATAAATCGGGCGTTTAATTACCCCTTCTATTTAAAATTTCTAGATCCTCACTGATTTCAACGACATTGAAAAGTAACATCTAAGGCTAAAAACTCTTATTAATACCACGAAACCTATGTCGGTCAAGGTCCTCATAATGCTTACAAGGTTTAGACGTTTCGCGCACAAAATGTGAAGTTTTTTTTTTCCTTTTCATTTCATAATGGTGTAAGCAATGTGACAAACCTTGGCCAGACTTTACTTATCTCTCGGTTGAATCATATTAGTTTAAAGCGAAGCCTTATAACACTTATGCGAAACTAAAAAACAGTGTAACACCTTGATTTTCATTCCTTATATTAATAATATTTTAGAAATTATTTCAATATGTTAATGTATTTATTTTGGGATTTTTGCTACTATTTAAGTATTCATATGAACACTATTTTATTATAAAGGATGATTTGTAATTATTATTTTGATTAGTGATATATAGGTAACTTTTATGAAATGTATTACATTAATAATTATGCTTACGTTATTTGGTTAAAAGGAAGAGGTATGTTTTAATTATATTAATTATTTTATGGAAGGGAAGGAAGGGCGTGTTAGTCTTTTGTTTATTATTATTATTATTATTATTATTATTATTATATTTTATTATTTTAAGAAGGGAGTTATCAGAAATTACCTTATGCTTCATCCTCCTGACTTCTCCTTATTCATTTTCTTTCTATGTTCTCTAAAGACCAAGGGAAACTAAAGGAGACGAACTAGATTCTGCTCGTGCCTCATCTTCTAATCATTAAGGTAAGGGGGAGTGAGAAACCTCGCTCGGGTGCGTTGAAATAATTGTTGGGTAGCAGATAATAATATTGAAGCATCTCATGAAATAAAGCCAATCATAACTAATCATTAAACTTGGAGCATAGATTTAAGAGTTAATCATCTATACACTGTCAGTGTAAAGTTTTTTTACACTGACAACCAATAATATCTTTTAAAATTATTTATTTTATTATTATTTCATTAAATAAGCAACTAACATGACACTATTAAAAGATATGATTGGTTACTAGTGTAAAAAAACTTTACACTAACAGTGTACATAGGTGATTAACTCTAGATTTAAAAGTCTTTGATAATGACATGTTTATTAATAAGACTATGAGGAAGATCTGAGTCAACAGGTGCATTTGCATTGACCAGTTTTTGGATCACAGAATAGAGGAGAGCATGGTAAGGTACAAGCAAAAGCACAATCTGCAGATGTTCGACATCCATCCAAGGTTGCTTTGCTCTCCACACACCTGCAAATGCCATTCTCACAAATACCCTTTCCTTCACACCACTACCAAATATGTGGGATAGAGTGACCTAATATTTTATCCTACCAAATCCAAATCCAAAATGTTGACCATGTCATTTTTTAAATCTTAAATCAAAACCTAAAGGCTCAAAATATGTGGGATAAGAGTGACCTAATATTTTATCGTATAATATATCAATACTCACATTATCTACAATTAAATTATAAATATTAATAAGAGAGATATGAAAATAAATTAAGGTATATTTTATGGTATATAATTTAAAATGAAAATATTATTTTAAATAATATTATATTACACAAAATTATTTATTGAATAAAATAATTTTATTATTAATACATAATTTTCAACTATAAAGTTTTTAAAAATAATATAATACATTAAATCGAGTTAGAATGATTTAAAAAAGATAACTTGAATTTATCTTAAAAGAAAATATGAGATCTAATTTTAATATTCGAATCTTTCCAATCCTTTTCAAGTCAGGCTAAATCAGTGGAATGAGTTAGGTCTTGTACACTCTTGAGCGGAATAATTTTTCTTTATATGCAACTAAAACTTAATATTAATCTAGTATTTAATATTAACGAAAGAAAAAATAATTTAAAAAATACCGAGACAAAAATAACATCACCATAATAATAGTCATAATTTATTAGAGAAATTCTATTGCACCCTTCTAAATTTGAGGTTTTTGAAACTGCCAATTTTCTAACCAATAGGGATGACAAATAAATTCATACTCGTAGGTAATACTTGAACCCGTCCCGACTTTGACGAGAAATATCCGGTTTGACCGGGTACGGGTACGGGTACGAGTAAAATCCGATAAATTAAACCGGGTATGGGTATATACATACCTGTCCCATACCCGTACCCGATTTAATTATATTAAAAAAATTAATATTTTATTATGTGTAATTATTTATTATAATGTGAAATATTTATAATTGTGTAATTATTAAGAAATCTCTTGATTAAAATATGAGATAAAGAAATAATCTAATTATAATTATAATATAATAGAAAAATAATTTAAAAATATTATATATTTTTTTGTAAAAAAAAAAATAATTTTTTACGGGTACGGGTATACCCGATATCCGACGGGAATGAGAATGAAAATCACATACCCGACAGGTACGGGTATAGGTACGGGGATGAGTTTGTGTCGCGGGGACGAGACGAGTATTATAAAACCCGTACACGATCCGTCCCGTTGCCATCCCTACTAACCAATAATATTTAAATTTTTTATCATGTCATCATTTTCCACTTGCATAAAGTCTGTGGAGATGAATCAACTTGCCCTACATAAGATCTAAACAAGAAAATGCGTGGCAAGAAAAACTCAATTTCATGTCGAACAATACAATATGTTTCATTCCTACATTGCAATAACATCTATTTTTTATTTTTCTGCCCAGTTCATTAATAGGTTTAAGAAATGCACCATCAACAAAATAGGACAGGCCTTCCACCTTTTTCTGGATTGAAGGCAGACTTCATTTGTGGTACTGCATTTGTGAAAATAACAAGTGTCTCTACCTTAAAATGCAGGGGGTGATACTTCCAGCATCTTAATATTCTCAACAAAAGCATCATTTGCACTACCAATTTTTCTTGCTTTTTTCTTATGTTCTAAATAAGGCTTCTGGAAACATTCTGCTTAAGCCTCTCTTTTTAATTGTTTATACACAATTTGTCCTGCACGACCAATAATTTTTTCACTGTCCATGTTTCATCGCATTAAAATTGCATTTTCACACTTTTATTGCATTACCAATATGGCACAAGAGGGTACTAGAACCATGTAAATGTGAAGTGAATAATTGAATAGTAGATTGCTAAAGAATGTATGGCCACCAAAACAATTAAAAAACCATTTCCGAAGGTATTTTTATTTTTATTATTAATTTTATTATTATTATTGTTATTGTCAGGACTCTTGACTCTTTCCACAAAGCAAGGTACGTTATTTTGTTGCTAAAAGTATACTTTATTTCAACTTAAAACTAAAATGGGACCCAAAATGTGAATGATATTATCCCACACGGTGAAAATAAATGATATTTCTTTTTCTCTTTTTGACACCATTGATTTGGATAATACTGTTAGATATTTGACGTACATAATGGAAAATGGCTTATACATGTATATTCAAAACAGACGAGAGAATTTGTCATTGGCTCATTTATTATACTGTTCACGAAACATTTCCCAGGTGAATCAAATAAAAATTGGTACGTTTTATTTCATTTCAATATGCACAGCATTTTTACATCATGGAGTAAGAAGCACACAAAAGGGTATATTACTGTCAGCTTATTATTCAATCTTCACAAACAAATATCAAACATCATCCCAACTTTGAACCAAAGACCAGCCAGTTGAACAGCTCATGAACTCAAAGTATAGGAAACAAAGAACAGAAAAAAGAATCGTATGAAAAAAATAATAAAATGAAATTAATACTCAACCACTCATGCAAACTTATTAGAGGGAGAAAACCAGCACTGAAGCCATGAATGCTCCAACAGAGGCAGCAAAGGAGACAAAGGCTGAAGCAGCAGCATTAGGATGAGGGGGAGGTTCACTGACAGGGCTTGGTGTTTGGTTTGTGTCTGGTGGGGGAGATTGACCCTCTTGGCCAGTAGGTGCTGGTGAAGGAGATGATGGTGATTGTGGTGAGGGTGGAGAAGCATTGGTTGTTTGGTTTGTGTTTTTGCTCCTGTCAGCTAGCACAATCACTGTCAACTTTTCATTTTTGAGACAGTTATCTTTGTTGCCACTTATGAAGAAGTGAGGCCCTGATTGGTTTAGTTTGATGACTGAGTGGCCATCAGAGTATTTTGCATAAGGTGAGCCTGTGTTGCAGCTGGCATAGTCTTCACTCTTTACATAGAGCACTGAGTCTTGGCCAGATTGGTAGTTGAACACTGCAATAAACATATGTAAAGGCTGAAACTCTTAGGGCGTATCTGATAGGGGAATTTTGGAGAGCAAATAAGCAGTGATTAAATAAAAAATTTGAAGTAATGTGACAAACTGACAATATTCATACTATGAATTGATCTTTTTTACTGCATTTCAAATTATGAAAACAAATTATATATATATAAAGAAAAGTTAAAAGAAAAAGTTAAAGGTTGCCCCAACAAAAATCCAATTCCAAATGGATCCGTCCAGGATGAAAACAAATGATTTTTGGACATCTAAAAACCTATTTGACATCTAAAAAGAGAATAATAAAAGAGAGAAAAATATAAGTATATGATAAGTGATATGATCTGATAAAAAGAGAAAAAAAAAAACACAAAGAAATGATGAGTGTTAGTGAGGTTTTAAAAAAGTGGGGTGTCTAAAAAATCATTATTCCTAGAATATGCACCCGAAAACTTTATGCAAATATTTCTATTAGGAGGAAGAGCTGAGGAAGATAAATTTGATGCCCCAGCAAAAAAAGAAGGCTTCATGTAGTTTTTATAACCATTATTTGATATTTATAACATATCAACAATGATGAATTGAAAAGTAAAAGTTATTTTGTCCAAGTAGAAATATGTCAACTTGGATTTTTTTTATTTTTTTTATTTTTTATAATCCAACTTGGATCTAAACGAAAAGGTTTCAAAGTAGCAATAAGGACTACATATTGAATCAGAACTCACCAAGGGAGTCTCCAATTTGAAAACGGCTCTTTTCTGCCCATTGATTGAAAGGGTTGAAACTGGGGTCATTTGGAACACTCCAACCCTTTTGTCCCCCAACAATGAAATCATAGGAAGCACCCTTGTGCACCATCAGCAGGAGACAGAGCCAGCCAAAGGCATGAACTGCTTTGTTAGACCTTAACATGAAGGTGGCCATGAGAGAGTGAAGATCACAAAGCAATTGAAAAGTAGAAAGGAGGTGTTGCAATTTGCAACCTTGAAATGTTGAAGCTAGAGGGATGACTCACATTGAACCATCATAAGGGTTTATGTAGGTGTGAGTTGCATGGAACTGTGGCAGTGAAGCTATTACAACTTTTTATTATTCTCCCTTCTGTTAGGGTTTACTTTGATTCTGGTGCAAAGCACAAGTTCACTTTTATTATCTGGAGTATGAGCTCTTTTGGAATCTTTCTCATAACTTGGTATGTGGGTTTGTGCTTTGCTTCGGTGTTATCAAGAATATTCATGTCTTGTGACATAGGGCTAAACAAGATAATAATTACAAAATATGATGTGACTAAAGTCTATACTGCATGTTCCATACCCCTTAGTTTTAATATGAAGCTTTTTTTGTGGCGGCAATGATAATTAACGATGTGTGTGTTCCATTTGATCCTTCGCCAATACGTGATAAATTAACACCGAAACATTAATTTTTCTATGACTTTTACACTTCAGCCTTCTCTCCCTTTATGATCCAATAATCCTCTTTGGTAAGTTTTATCAACTTTTTTCAGCAATGAATTTCACCATATATATTGAGATGTATAGCAGCCAAATTAAAGTTTTCAATTCCGTCACTAACGTAAAAGCTTTGTATAGTTTGGATACTTAAAAAGTTTATAGAAAGATATTTAGCTTTTGTGGAAGCGTATAGAAATAGTATTAATAGAAAAAATAATTAATATATATATATATATATATATATAAACACTGCGTATGTAATTATATACTGTGTATGTATGTGTTTGTATATAGAAAAGTAAATCAGAGTGATTGACAAAATGAAAAATAGCTAAAATATATACAGAGGGTATTGAGAATCGTGCAAGTGGTCACAAAAGGACAATTATCTTCAATGTTGATCTAACTTATTGCCTTGAAGAACATTTTGTATTTTTTTAAATAATTTAATTAAAAGGTTCTTTAAAATAAATAAAAAATAAAATAAATTTAACATGTATTTTGTTTTCGCTGTAATTGCAGCATATCTTCGTGTTTGATTAGAACAAAATTTATACATCACTGTTTCAGTTTAGCTCTACTTGGTTGGTCACTTTTTATATATGTAACCAATCCGTTTTATCCCTAAAATTAGATTAATTACATAGACTTATTCATGGTTATATTACTATCACTCTCATTCTTCAGACTCGTAAAACAATATCATTTACTTAAATAAGTAAACGAAAGAGGCTTTAATTTCTCATAAGAAACATGTACTTGGACGTGACTAAATTATAAGTCATCATATACATACAAAAGTACACAAATAAAAATGAAAAACAAAAGCGAGGGGAGATAAAGAGAGATACAAAGGAAGAGAGAGAAAGAGAGAAATAGAAAAATTAATTTGTGTAAATGTACGCATTAAACGGCCAATGTTTGAGTTTGTGAGGTTGTGAATCATTTTTGACAGGGTATTATGACTTCCCTTCCTCAAACACAATCACCATTGCTAACCCCACAAAATCATAACTACTAAAAAAATAGAAAAAGCAAAAACCATATTTTAAAAAAAGCTTTTTTCATTTTTGTTGTATGTGGCTTTAGAGTTTAGTCCTACCTATCGAACCTTTGGTTGGGTCCCCTTTGAATTCATTACAAAAAATTTATTTCCTGGGTTTCCTTGATAATTTCAAAGGGGTCCAGCTCCTGGTTGTAGGCAAGGATATTTATTTCCTTAAAATTAACACAATTTTTTCTTAAGAACAATTTTGGTTTTGGGGATGTGGAGAGATCCTGGAGCTCCCGCTGATTCTTTCTATGAAACCCGCCCTGAGTGCACTGATGTTCCCAAGTCTCGATTTAGGATCAAGGTATGTTTATCTTCCATATAGATACATCATACATATTATAAATAAAAAATAAAAATAAAAATATGTGTGCACATTATCAAAGAAAAATGCTATAAATAATAGTGTAAATTCAATTTTATCAATGTGTTGATCAATTGTAAATATTGAGTACTTTGATTTTAGTTTTTGTTGATTTCTATAGTGAAACGTTTCAAGTCATCATGATATTGAGATTGAAAAGTTGATAAGCTGAATGAAGCTTTTCTTCAAATGGAGATAACTAACCTTGTGCTTTTTAGTTATTGAGATTGGATACTTGTATAAAAGTATATTTAAAATGGTTTGGCCTTAGTAGAATGGTGAATAGGTTGTGGTGATGGTGTTTTTCTAAAGGGAAAATAAAGTTTGTACTTGTTGCTTTTAGGATAGTTTCATGGTTATTTTTGGTTTATTACAAGGTGTGTTCGGAACGTAGTGATAAAATCATTATTGGAAAATTTTATCTCTTGCAAAAGAAGGAAATGAGTATTGATAAAGTTACTCTTGAGTCTTGATGGTATGACAATAAGCAGTATATTATGTGTGTGTAGATAATTTACACTATATTACAACAATTTTATACCTTCGATTGAAAACTTTTAGATTTATTTTGATTTTTTAGTTTTGTTTAATTGATATGATATGCTTTTAGTTTAAACATCTTGTCATATGATTCAGGCTGGCAAAACATTAAGTGCAAGAAAATGGCATGCTGCATTTTCTCCAGAAGGGTATCTGGATATTGGCAAAACTCTAAGTCGAATCCACCGTGGGGTAATTCCATTTTCGCAGTTAAAATGTTGCTTTATTGTGTTTAAGTACATGAAATTTATTTATTTTTTCTATGATCATTTACATTGTAATCAGGTGTATTAGCAACCTTCATTATTTGAGTAAAACTAATGCACAGAAGTTAAAACTTAATACCTAATGCTTTTGGGTTTTTGGTTTTCTTTAGAACATGAGGTTTTATTACTATATATTATGATACCAGAAATTTCAATGCATATATATAGATATTCTAACAAGACTCTTTAATCAAGAGGTTTAAAAAGTAGATTGTTATAAACAAGTTAGTATATGCAATAAGGAATCTCAAGAATAATTTTTCTCACTTCATTACTTTTTTCAAATTAGGGAATCCATCCATCAATTAGAGGAGAAGTTTGGGAATTTCTACTTGGTTGCTATGATCCCAAGAGTACATTTGAAGAAAGAGATGAGATAAGACAACGTCGAAGGTAAACATTCTCAATTTTATGATCTATTTGGTTAACATTTTACATCACAAAACATTTAGGATTTGTTTTGATAAGTTTCTCCATAACCAATTTTAGGATAGAAAAATATAAAAGAAAATTAAAATAAGTTTTTTGATAAATTAAAACTAACTTATACATGACTTAAAAATAAGATTTTAGAGAAATTAATTGAATAGAATTTCTATAAGTTAATTTATGCACAAACTATTTTTTATTTATGAAGAAGTTCTTCCATTTTTTTTTCTCTTTCCTAGAAGTGTTTCGAGTGAAGTTTACTCAAACATATCTTTAAACTATCACTTAAATATCCAATGCAGATTTTCCTTAAAAAAAATGGAATGCCACCTACATTATACAACGACAATACAATGCTATTTTTACTACAAAAAAATTGTTATATAATGATACACATTTTATAATGACACAATATTTATTATTAAAAATTATTTTTACTTACATTATAGATATGATATATATTGGTATATTGTTAATAAGTGTAGGTATAAGTTATAGTGAGATCCAATATATGGTATTAAATCTCATTCAAAATCAACACTAAAATTATGTATAATTATATGTCAAATAGATTTATATATATATATATATATTTTATATCTATAGTGATATCTCGTATATGTCACTGTATATAACATTTCTTATAGTGTTTATAATTTAAGATTGTTGTGCTTTTAATTCAAAATTTATTAGATGATATTAACTGTATAACTCTTATGACAATGTTGTTAGGGAGCAATATGCTACATGGAAGGAAGAATGTCGTCAATTGTTTCCTCTCATAGGAAGTGGTAGATTTATCACAGCACCTGTAGTTACTGAAGATGGTATACCAGTTCAAGATCCATTAGTTTTGTTAGAAAATAATCCAGAGAATGGAGTGATTACTTTACCTCAAGAGAGTACTGCTGTAAATAACGTAGAAAAAATAACTGACAAGGCAGTAATTCAGTGGCTGTTAACGCTACATCAAATAGGTTTGTGATTATTTTTGTTTCTCAATACACTATAATATATTTCTCACACTAAATGTTGTTAATTTATTAATCTTTAAAATTATAATCTACATGTTTTGGGGAGAACATTTTCTTGCAATTTTTTTCCTCATGAATTATGTCAACTTGCACCATGTAATAAAAATTTAGGGACTTTTGAAATGGTTAATTTGAGGATATGAAAGTGACTTGTGATCATTCTATAAGTTTTTTCTCAATTTATTTCAATAAGAATCATGGAAATATTATCAAATAAGTTCTTTTATTTTATTTAAATGAGTCTCACATTCAAATTTATAAATGAGCTCTTATTTAATTACATTTTTAAAAAATAGGTGCTTCATTAACTTGTTTACCCCAATAATCTTTCAGAATTCTAAATATCCATGCCCCTAATTTCATTTTGTATGTAAGAACAAACATGCACACACTTGTAGGTAACCTTCTATTGTTTATTGGTTTTGCTTTGTTTTTATGAGATATTATAAATACTCAATTAGATAGTTAGGCAACCCTAGCTATCTTTGCATGTATATAACACATTGTTCATGTTTCATAGTTAACCTTCAATTGTTATTTTCATGTTGCATAGTTTTTTCTGTTATTTCTAATAAAGTGTTCCTGTCTCATGCTATTGTTCAAAATATGTATGAAATATAATGGTGTAGGAATTCAAATAGATTTTAAGTTAGTTTGACTTGATTAAGTTGTACTTTGACTTTGATTTAATAAATGACTAATAATGATTTAACATTATTGTTAATTTTTAAAAGTTTTCTTAAGACGAGAGGTGAAATCATATTACCATGTAAATTGCAAAATAAATAATCATAATTCTTGTACAAATACATATTTCAGGTCTTGATGTTGTTCGCACCGATAGAACATTGGTTTTTTATGAAAAGAAAGAGAATTTGTCAAAACTATGGGATATTCTCTCTGTTTATTCTCGAATAGATTCGGATGTTGGCTATGGTCAAGGTGAGTCAAAAGGAACGATAATATTCATAATTAAATCATTTTTCCATTAGATAATGAATAGTAATGACACCTTATAATGTTTGAGTACAAGGAGTTTTGATATCACATAAATGTATGGTAGCAATGTCATCATTTTTAAAAATTATATTTTCAAATATTTATATTTTAATATTTTTTATTATTAAAATAATTTTGTATGCATTAAACTAATTTCATGCAATATTTTAATTTTATAGATATATTTTTATTAGATGAGATAATTAATTTTAAATAAAAAAAAATTAAAAGGGGGAAAATCAGGCATTGGGTTTAGAAAAAGAATAAAATAAAATAAAGACTTAACTCTTTTAGATTATGGTTTTACTTTTGATTTACTTGTAATGTCATAGAAACAAAGATTTATCTGGTTTGAGAGATTTTTTTCTTTCTAATTTACATAAAAAAAAAATAACAAAAAATATTAACTTATTTTTACTTTATTTCTTATTTTCAAGGATTCGTATAAGAAATACTTTTGTTTAAAAATAAGAAACAAAAGGAAAATTAAAGTAGCATTTTTTTTCTTTTTGTGATTGCTAATGAGAAAAGAAAAACAAAACTTAATATTTTCTCAAACCAAAGAAGTCTTAAATGTAACTATTATTTGTAACTAACGTAATTTTTTCCTTGTGATTATAATGTTTGTAGGAATGAGTGACTTATGCTCTCCTATGATAATACTCCTCAATGACGAAGCTGATGCGTTTTGGTGCTTTGAACGTTTAATGCGTAGATTGGTAAACTCTAATCTCATATGTTACAAAACTAAATTGTTGTGTCATTTCCCTTTACTTATTATTAAACAAACATAATTAAGTCGTACTTAAAAATTCACATTCTTGTATGAAATTACAATTTACCATATTGTTCGCAAATATACAACAATGAAAGTGTAGAAAAACAAAATGTGTCTAAAGAGTAATTTCTAGGATTTCATGTGATTTGTTAAGATACAATTCTTATTATAATCAATTTTATATATCTTTGTTCCTTACTATCTACATTGTTTAACTTTTAAGCGAGGAAATTTTAGATGCACCGGTAATTCTGTTGGTGTCGAAACACAACTAAGTAATTTGGCAACAATTACTCAAGTAATTGATCCAAAACTTCATCAACATATAGGTATTTTTCTTATGTCATTTTTATTTATGTTCAAGCAATTCAGAGTTTTATTAACAATCATGTAGTTTTTCATAAGTGATTATTTTTAAAAAATGATGAGGGGAAAGTACAACAAGATCATTCTTAGTCCTTGTTATTTGGTTATAGTAATGTTATAGTTAATGATTTGTCTCTCTAATAATGCATATTTTGTTATGATCATTGCATTTTCATTCTATAAGTGTTGAATACTTTCCGGTATTTGTTACCACTATTCTCAATTAATGTTTTAAAAAAATAAAAAGTAACAAAGTTATTTTTTTTTTTTGTTGGAGCACAGAACAAATTGGTGGAGGTGACTATCTATTTGCTTTTCGGATGATAATGGTTCTATTTCGACGAGAATTCTCCTTTTGCGATTCATTATACCTTTGGGAGGTATGCTTTATTTATTTATTTTTATTTATTTGAACACATTTCTTGAAAAAAAAATATCGAGTTACTTATAATTAATAAAAGTTATTCCCTCAATATGAATGTAATGTCTAATTTTAATATGATATATCATGCGATCTTTTCATGTTTATATTATTTTTCATTAAAAATTAGTGGTAGTAATCAATATTTTTAATTAGGTATCCCTTCATGTGATGCTATTGTAACTTTTCTTTTAGTGGTAACTAATGAGGCATAATAGTTGGATAACAAATATTCGTGATACAACTACAATTGAAATTTAAAGTCCTAGTTGAAAAAAATTATTATGTCAATCTATTAATATTATATGCTCATTGGAATAGGTTGGTGTTTGTCTAAGTGTGCAAATGTATAACACCGTTTCTTCATGAACACTATATATTTAAAAGTAAAAGTATATATCTGATATTTTTTACCCCACATATGTCTATAAATTTAAAATTCATAATAAAGGATATAAAAATCCTTAAATCCATGTATAAATAATCGATGTGAAATGTATTAACTTTTTTTATTTATTTTTTCTAAAATACTTTGTGTATATGGGTTAGAGTATCTATTGTACTCTTGTTAATTCTATTTTTCTTATAAAAAAAATAATAATAATCAATGTGAAATTTTTACATGCGATAAAGTCTCACATAACAAACTCCATACTAAAGTAAAAATATAAAACTAAACATAAATAATATCATAAAAATTAAGAAAGAACATCTCTAGACTAAGTTAGGATATCACATATCCTATCAAAATACTCTCAAGACAAGGATTAAGTCTCTTCACCAACTTCATCATAATCTTGGTGAACCTTACATGCATCAACATTCATAACAACAACAACATGAAACAAGGGAAGTGAGAAAAGTTCTCACTCTAACTCATGCCATGAAATAAGAGATGAATAGTCAAGCACACCCAATACATTCTTTATAGCAACAGTGTCAATATTAAACATATATTTAACACTATCAAAAACAATAACTCATTCACAATACATCATAGAATAAATATCCATATATAATTTAGTCACATGTAATTATGATATGCAATGGGCACGAGCTCTTGATTTGCATGTATGTGATACCAATCACAAGATATGTGTAGTGCATATTTAACAATTAATGATTTATCGATTTGCATACATATGATGCATGTCGTATAAACTCTCTATCATTACATAATCATTACACATATTTAACGTTTTACCATGCATACGATTTTTCATATATATAATTGTCATGCTTACAACTGTTACTCACAACGATTTATCATACATATTATTTTCCTTGCACAATTCATGTATCTCATTCAATCAATATATCAATAACATTCTTGTTTATCTCACACTCATCAAACATCATAATCATTTAACCAACTCATTTCATTTAAGTAAAGAATGCATTTCAATTAATAAAACACTTTAAAATACTTATACAATACATCTATAAGACATGAATTTCATACCATTATCCATTTTTATTAATTACTCACATAATAACCATTTAAATGCATACTCTTAGGGTTTCCACAATAATCCACGGGCAACTTAATTCATACCCAAAGGGCTCGATGTATGAAATTTAGCATAGATAATCACAATTCATAATAATTCAAGGGCATAAGAATCATGAGGAAGACAACAAACAACAAAAAAACAATTGGGGTTTATCCCTTTATACAACACATATATCATAGAGTTGGAAGCTAACCTCACTAACCAACAATTATCCTATGTCCTATAGCGAGAATTTTCACTCCTCCCTTACCTTGTTTGGTGTTGAGTGTAGCAAATGGAGTTGTGGGGTGATCTCGTGTAGCTTCTCATCTCCTTGATTCTTCAGAGTGTAATAAGAAAGTGCCTGAAAAAGGAAAGAACTAATGCTTCTCTCTTTTTAATAACAAACTTAACTCATTCACGTATATTAACTCTTGACTCTAGTTACATATTCCTTCCCTTCATTTAATAATAATAATAATAATAATAATAATAATAATAATATAAAACAATATATTATATAACAATTCACAAATAATTTAATTAAAATAAATATAAAAAAAATATATAATTTTAATGTCAAAATGATCTATAAAACCAATCTCTTTAATTTTATAATAAAAAATATATAATTAATTTAATTGCAAAAACGTTAGGTGTTACAATATAGGTGTTACTTTTTCCTGCTAAATAATTTAAAATTTATATATGTAAATTTAAATATTTATATAAAAAAATTATGGTTATACAATTTATTGATACAATTTTATTTTTTTTCTTCGAGTTTGTCTCATGCATATATTTTTGGGATGTGTATATGGCCCTTACTTTATGTTTTAATATTTATACATATAAATTCAAATTTTTATATAAAAAAGTTTTACAATTTATCAACACAATTATGCATATCTTAATTTTTCTTTTTATGTCTCTTACATGATTTTTCTTATGTGTTTAGTTCTTCCTTTATATCTAGTAAAAATAATTTGAGGTGATTGTGATACTAATCACTTAAAATTTTAAACAGATGATGTGGGCTCTAGAATATGATCCTGACTTGTATTGGTTGTATGAGGAAGATGATGAAAAATCTGAGGAAAATAAAGGAAGGTTAAAGTCATTACGCCACTATGGGAAGTATGAGAGGGAAAATATGAAAAATGGAGGAAAGAATAGTGAAGAACCTCCTCTTCCTATATCTGTTTTCCTTGTTGCTAGTGTGCTTAAAGAAAAAAGTGCAATATTACTCCAACAAGCACGAGGCTTGGATGATGTTGTCAAGGTTGGATTTATTCATATGACTTATTATGTTTAAGTTGACACTAAATTATAAAATATCAACTACATTGATATAAAATGAGAAATAAAAAAGATAAAGAGAAATTATTTTCTTTAGATGATAATCTACATACTGTTAGGGTCAATGCAATTATTTATATAGGATTTATGTAAATAATTGTAATATTTTATAACAAATATAGTTTCCTTTTTCATATTTAGTAACTTCTCTTTTTGATCATTTAATTTATTTATCCTCAGATATTGAATGATGTAAATGGAAATCTCGATGCCAAGAAAGCTTGTGTCGCTGCACTCAAACTTCACAAGAAATATTTGAAAAAGGTATTGCAACATGTCTTTGTCTTTCTGTTATATATCTTCAGGTTCCCATATAATAAAAAGGAAAAAAAAAACCACCTTAAAAAAATGATTGATCATACATATATAATGGTTGATCCCTTTAGATATAATAGAATACTATAATTGGCATATTAATAGCATATATTGGGTTTACAAAAATATATACACAAGAATAACTATAATTTTAAGATTAATGTGAGAATAATAGATCTTGACTACGAAATTATATGATGATCAAAAATTAGTTACTTGTCAAATGATCATTTAAAAATAAGCATGTGTTTAATTTTAATTTTAACCAATAAAACTATATTTGAACATCAATATTCATTATTCTCATTTCTTACTATAACAAAGTATTATTACCTAATCAACTTCTTTAAGTTAGTTACATAAAGTAATTAATCAACATACAAAACATGACTTTTGTGTTGTCATATTGTTCTACTTAAAGTATGATGTAAATTATATATTCTAACATTTTCTTTCTTAAATTATTATTTGTACCTTTCTTAACTCCTTCATTACATGTAAATGAAACATAATAACTAGGTTTGAAAAAAAAACAAGTTCTTTGGTCAAATAACATCATACATTAATCTCTTTTGGTTAGTTATTGATGAAAATATTTATTTAATTATGTCTTTTATTATAAATAAAATAAATATTGTTAATTCTTTTATAGATATAAGTTGTACGTAGATGATTATTCATATAAATAAGCACTACAGAAAATTTCATTTATTAATGATGAGAAAATATTAGTTCATCATATTATTATTGTATGTATTTGTTAAATAAAAGTAAAATTATGTTAATAGAAGGATGAATTATACCATCATATGAAAAGAAAAGCGTATATATATATATATATATATATATATATATATATATATATATATAATCAAACAACTAATATGGATTTTCAACAACTATATTTTAAATTTTAATATAGTTAAACATAAGTTTTCAACAAAAATATAGAATATTACCGATTAATATTTTCTTACTATAATGATATATTTTGTACTAAAAATATGTGATATATACAACTTTTATGACTAATCATTTTTTTATTACATACAGTCATATTAATATTAGCTTAGTTTCATTTCTTTTATCTTGTTTTTTATATAATTTTGTTTATCTATCTAACTAATTATATACAAGAAATGTGTGATTGTTGCAGGCTAAGAATCCTTAACACCAAATACAACACATGATATTTGTTTTTTGATAGACCAAGTGTTGTGTTGCTGTGCCCTTTGTTTGGAAGACAACCTTAGATCTTTTATAAAAATTGAAACAGGATTCCAACCATTGTATTTAAGACGAAAAAAATTGTTGTATGTGAAATTAATCATATTTTTTGATACATTTAAAGTAAATATAGTTGTACAAGAAATTATTATCTACAACTATTTTTTCATACTTTGTAATGTATTTTATGCAAACAAAAAAAAAGGAAAAAAATATAAAAAAATATTTATGAATGAAATTAACTTTAGATTGTATTTCTTGTCATTAATATTATACTTTTTCTTTTAGTAGAGTGGTATTTTATATTTACATTTACATTGGACGTTCAATTTGAATTAAACAATATTACAATATAAATTTGATAAAATAAAACACAATTAAATAAAATTAAACTATATTCTAAGTCTTTAACAAATTAATGAAAAAAAATTCATTTATTATGTCTCAATGTTAGACAACAATTTGTGCCACTTCTGTTCAAATTTTAATTAACTCCAATGATCAAATTAAATAAGAAAAATTAGTACTTATAGATTCACACAAGTACGACACATTTCTATCCCAAATACGTGAATTAAGAATTTAATTAAATAATAAAATTTTAATTCTAATAAGTTATAAACTTTCTTAATCATCACTATTAGTAAAGGAGTTTACAACTCTTTTCTAATAACTTTATTAAATAAAGGAGGGCTGCAAAATAATGTATAAAATTAAAACAAAGCATAAATTGATCGTTTAATTGAACAAAATTTTAACATGAATATAATTATACAAAACTTAAATAATTTCAATAAAATATTAAAAATATAATTTCCACCTCAATGTTGCATTAATCAAAGCAAAATCTTAGACAAGTGAAGCTCTAAGTCTCTCTTTTATCGAATACATCTTCATGTATCTTATCTACTCTTACAAATGGCGATCAGTCCAAACACAAACACATAAGTATAGGGAGTGAAAATGCATCTCATCCACACAACATATAAGAAGTTTAAGAATAACACACATACACACAACATAACTAAATTCTCAATTATGCATTAAATTCTCAAGTACATCTAAGACAATGAATTTCTTATTATCATACTATCAATGCTTTCATTCATCAATCAACAACTAGCAAATTAAATACTTTGTTCAATCAAAGTTATAATTATAAGGACTCATGCATATGCATGCTCCTAACTCTACATGTATATAGTATCAATCTCATCATCATCATTAAAATGGAATAGCCTATGAGCCACGGAACAGGACCATCCATCTATAGTGTAGGGACCACCCATCTATAGTGATTCCTCCCGAATCACCTTCAATTAGAAGATGTCAATCAGGGTCCTATCGAAGTGTTACAGCCGACCATGGTTGTCTCTGATTCCTGTTAGAGGTTCCCCACCATGGTTATCACACCTACATAGATTCATTATTTCACAAATAAAGTATGAACATGGACTCAACATTTACATCACAACAACACAATATGCAACAACTCATCTCCTCATGTACCAATCTACAACACTGAACTTGTCCACCATATCTCATCATATACTCATATTAATACATCTCATCATACATTTCTATAATTTCTCATTTAACATCTTCACACAACATAACATTATATATTAATAATATTACTCATATTATTCACTCATCACATATTATAGCATTATGACATCATTCATCAATGCTCAAACATTATACACTTCATTCTTGAGTTGAAAATCCACATTTCATTTCACATATAGGCATAAGGTCTCAAGATTAAACACTTAAAGAATAAAACAACTCATCATTACAACTCGCAAACTATCTCTTATTATCTTAAGTTTCTACTTATGATGTTGTGTTGTATAAACGTGTTATCTAGAGATGTGCCTATGCTATTAAGTTGGTCTTAATTTTCTTATAAAGTTAAGATAATTATCTATAACATCTATGTTAACCTCAACAATTGATTTTACCATCTACTATTTTTAAAAATTACAAAATCATAGTATTTTAGCGTTATTCTGACAGTTTGACATTTGTTCACTAATTAATTTGATTATAACTTGCAATATAGACCTTGGTTTTGGGTGATTTTAACGCGCTTGGAATGCTAACATCTAAGGCTGTGACTATTATGACTACCATGAAACCTAATACGATCATTGAAGGGTCCTTACAAGGCCTATAAGTTTTAAACATAACTTTTTGCACACAGAATGTGAGACTTATCTTGTGACTCATATAACTCAATTGTTTCTTAATATTTTATGTGCGTAATTCTTGAGTCTAAATTGTATCCCTAAATGTCTACTTTTCAACCAAACAAACAGAACCTTATTAGGTTAATCGCATAAAGAGCAATCATCTATATACCGAGATGTGTTCATACCAAAATTTTCAAAATTAAATAAAGCATACCAAATCTCTAAATCATACATCCAATAAACTCAAAACCCAAAATCTCTTATTCCTAACCCTCAAACATTGCAATTCATCATCAAATTAATTCAATCATAATTCATGCATAAAATTACAAGGACAATACAATAATTCAACTTCAAAGCATGCACATAATAATCCATAGAAATCAATTCAATAACCTAAAGGGCTTAGGAATCACCTCTCTACCGTTACCCCTCATGTATGCCTATGGATATGATAATCTCACTCCCCTACCTAGAGTGATGACTTCATAGTTCAACGTGCTTCTCATATTTCTGCTCGCTATTTTGCACCTTCCTCAATGGTCTTCTTTAGGCTCCCCTCTACAAATGCTCTAGGTTTTCCTCTACGAGTGCTCTCAATTTTGTAAAAATGCATAATAAACCTAATATCTTCTATTTTACTTGTTTTTAATTAATCTCTAGATTAAGTCAAGAATTTGGGTCAATACTCTCTAATTTACCATTTCTATTGTTTAATTTATTAATAAAATATTTTGATAACTTAATTAATATCAAATATTTATTTATTTTAAAAATAAACATGATGTTACAACAAGAGCTTGAATTTCTTTAAATATCATATTAAATGTAAGATTTAAGTCATTGCAACAAAGTTGCTAAAAGTCATCGTGATGAGAGACAAACCAAAAAATATTAAAATCAATGAAGATGCCGCTTATTTAAGAGCAATAATTAGAACGAAAAAAAACTTTTATTTTGATTTAGTTGGTAATCAAAAAGATTTTAGGTTTAAGAGTATATTTACACTAAGAGAATGGTGGAAATTAAATCATATTGCACTCCATATGCATTTATTAAAAAATAATTACTTTTAGTTAATTACTAAAGTGCGAAAATTGCAAGTGTACGCATATTGTTAAGTAATAAAAAAACAGCAAACTCATAAAGACTATGTGTTTGACAACGTAATTATTGCTAATTGAATGCAATTAAACAAGATAATTATAATTAAAATTTAGAATTGAGTTTTGGAAATTTAATGGTTAAAATTTGAAGTAGAAAAAGAACAAGAAGTAATAAAAGATATTAAAATTCAATTTATGAAAACTTGTAGGATTGGATTACATGCTATAACAGCAAACAATTTAATTCAATTAACTTCGTAATCTTATGAGTTCTTATCAAAGGCGAATACACTTATTTATATAGGGTAATTCATTTATTTGAAGAATTTCAAATCCCTTGAGATGAAATGCTTTGTTTGAATGAGAAATTTATATAGGATAATTCATTTATTTGAAGAATTTCAAATTCCTTGAGGTGAAATGCTTTGTTTGGAAGAAGAATTTACAAAGAATTTGAAATCCAAGTATTTGTGAAATTCCTTAAAATAGTATAATTTCAAATTCTCCCAAAAGTGGGAGAATTTGAAATTCCTCATATTTGTTTTTCTTATTTCACCTATATATTTTATCTTATCTCTTCATTCTTTTAATTATTAGATATTCAAAAATATTTTTAAAATTATTAAATATTATCTTATATTAATTTTTAAAATTATTAAATATTATCTAATATTAATTTTTAAAATTTTTAAATATTTAAAAATGGATTAATATTTATTTTTATAAAATTTAATTTAAAAATTTTAACATATAAATATATTTTTAAAATCAATTTTACTATGATGGAATCAAATTATCATATTCAACCTAATAATTTAAAATTTAAGAAATTTGAATTGACCCATCCAAACAAAATATTTTAAGAATGATAGAAATTGAAATCAAAGTAATTCAAATACTAAAAATTTAAAATTCCTTGAATTTGTAAAATTCTTCATCCAAACACATTATTAAGTTACATTTTGTTTTATCTCTAGATATGAAAAATGTATCTAATTATATTGACTCCTGGCTCTTGTGGTGCCTAGACCATTTAAATTCTATATTAATTTGTTTTACCCTCCTAAAATTAGTTCTACTATTGTGAATTAAAACATTAGTTCATTTCTATGCTTCCAAAATTACAGGTTTTCTTCTCAATATGTCCCTAAACTCCTACAATGTAGTTAATGTTACTCAATTCATTCAATACAAATTAACAAATCAGTACAAAGAAATCAAATATATATAGACAAGAATAACACAGTGATAACAAAAATTAATTCATCCAAAAATCATAATAGTGTGTTTGGATGAGGAATTTTACAAATTCAAGGAATTTTAAATTCTTGGTATTTGAATTACTTTGATTTCAATTTCTATCATTTTTAAAATATTTTATTTGGATGAGTCAATTCAAATTTCTTAAATTTTAAATTGTTAGGTTGCATATGATAATTTTATTCCATCATAGTAAAATTGATTTTAAAAATATATTTATATGTTGAGATTTTGAAATTAAATTTTATAAAAATAAATATTAATCCATTTTTAAATATTTAATAATTTTAAAAATTAATATTAGATAATTTTTAATAATTTTAACAATTAATATTAGATAATGTTTAACAATTTTAAAAATATTTTGAATATCTAATAATTAAAAAAAATGAAGAGATAAGATAAAATATATAGGTAAAATAAGAAAAACAAATATGAGGAATTTCAAATTCTCCCATTTTTGGGAGAATTTGAAATTCTACTATTTTAAGGAATTTCACAAATGCTTGAATTTCAAATTCTTTGTAAATTCCTCATCCAAACAAAGCATTTCACCTCAAAGAATTTAAAATTCTTCAAATAAATGAATTACTCTATATAAATTTCTTATCCAAATGCCAATCCCAGAAATAAGAAGCATTACTCATAAAGACATTGAAACCAAAAAGAAATTATTAGAAAAATGAGATCACAGATTGGAATTCAAGAAAGGAGAGCGTTAATCACTAATTTCGTTCCTAGGTTTGTCATCACCAAAAAGAATTTTGATCCCCTTTCCCTTATGTTTAGAATAGTATTTTAAATAATGAGCTAAAAAGAGTTTGAACTCAAATAACTATTAAATTGCAAGTAAATTAAAAATTGTTTGTTTGTCCAAGTTCATGACTATGAGATTGAGTTCAAGACCGTGAGCATCAATGGTTGAACACAGATGATCGATGTAGTCTTTTTGAGTTCACAATTGTGTGATTGAGTTCACAGCTGTGGTCTTCTCTACTTTAACACGGATGATGGAGCCTTTCTAAATTCATGGTCGAGAGTTGAGTTCACAACACTATGAACCTTTGAAGTTTCCAACTCTTTCTTTTGTTCCATCCACCAATCTCTAAAGCTTTTGACTTCACACTTGGTGGTTTTTAATGCTTTCTATATCTATACAAGATTTTAAAATTCTTTTTTTTTTTTTTTTGTTTCTCTTTCTCAAAATATTTTCTTTTTTTAAGTCAAAAATAGCAGAAAAAATTAGAGAGATTATTTTTTGAGTGCTTTTAGAATTAAAATACCAAATCTTAAAGCAAAAGATGCCAAAAAAAAAACTAAGAAATTCACATGGGAACAAAAATTGAAAGTATATTAAGATTAAGATCTATATGTTAAAAATTAATATGCAATTAATCTCAAGTAAAATGTTATGCACAGATTATATGAAATGCAACACATCAATTAAATAAAATATTAACAAACTTTAAATATTTGTTTAACCCTTTTATTTTAAAGTATAAAATGAAAATAAGCACTTGTATTATTTATTTTAAAATTAAGCAAATGTATATAAAAAAAATTATGATTTAATTAAAATAAAATACTTCAGAAAAATTAATTTTAGACTTGTACAAAGATAATTTTGAAACCAAAGATTTGATAAGTCTAACTCTTAATAGTTTTAATGATAAAAAGAGACGTTAAAAATGCATGGTATAATTGATCTCTTTATGAAAAGGTGATAAAATCAAGTGTTTTAATTAAAGCATCTAATATACGTTTTTTTAACACAAGTCATCCGATACGTTTTTTATAAGATCGTCACATTATTAGAGTAAGGTCCAAAACAACCATAAAAGCTTTTAAGTTTCTCCTTCATCAAACCCCTTTTCTTGTATATGATTTAATCATGCAAGTGCAATCAACCCAAACATGCACAACAACAATAAACAAGGAGTAACAATACATCTCATCCATGTATAGCACATACAAGGCATAGGATAGCACTAATAAAAAATACAATAACTTAGATTAATATTCATATTCAACATCTCAAAGGTGTATTCATTCCCTACCATAACACCTCCAAGGTCTAGGTAAATAACCTTTGAGACCCTCCTACATACACTTACACTACCTTTCAAACAAAACATACATGCATGGACTTTACATCCAATAACATCGCAACACAACTTATGCAAAGACAATTAGGATACTTGCTAGAATGAAACCCTAAACTTGTTCATAATACATCAAGCCCTGGTTAGGCTTAAGCCCTCACAATTTTATTTTTGGTTATCAACCAAAAGACTTCTCAATCATTAGAGTATAATTTCTTCTTTTATTTTATCGATGTGAGATATTGTTTGTATTCCAACAAGCATGTTCATGTTACTCTTCATGTTCTTTGACAACCTCCTCTTGGTTCTTCTCTTTGTTGTTACTCATCATTATATCGTCTCCGCTAGTGTTTTCCCAAATGTTAGCACAACCTCTTGAATTGTGACAACTTGTGTTGGAGTTATTTTTTGACGACTTGTTTGAGGGGATGTTTATATCAACAGAAGAGTTATAACTTGTTATTTTTATAAGGTTATTTCACAACAATCCTCCCCTTGTATATCACATTATCACCTATCACTTTATAAGGGTTATAACTTATTGGTTGTCACTGAATCCAACATGTGACTCTAATACCACTATTGGGATTATTTTATGGTATTTGTTTAAAGAGATATTTTATATCAAGAGGAGGGTTATAACTTTGTTATATTTATAAATTTATTTCACACACAATTTCATAATAATAAGATATTGTCTGCTTTGGATCTGAGCCCTCACAATTTTATTTTTAGTTATCACCCAAAAGACCTCTCAATCATTGGAGTATATATGTATTTTATAAACTGTTATTTCTTCTTTTATTTTATCGATGTGAAACCTTATTTGTATCACAACTATACTTTCTAATTAGTTCCTCAAATGATGAATCTCAATGTAACAAACACGATCTTTGTTATTATGAGGCTACTCCATGTGCTTATCGAAGTTCTCTTGTAAATTTTTCCTGTGCATACACTCTTAAAGTTTTAAAAACTGACACATATATGTGACTTAACTCTCTTTTTCTTAGTATTAATAAATCCCTTGAGTTGATCTCAAAAGTCCAACCCAAGACTCATCTTTAACCAACTACCTATTTTGTTTTTCAAAAATATTTTAATATAAAATTGACCTAATTAATTAAATTAGTTAAGTCTAGAATATAATTATTTTTATTAAAACACTTATTTTATTTAATTAATAAAATATTATTTATATGATAAACTTAATTAATTAATTAAGTTCATAATATTTTTTATTAATAATAATTTATTGTATTTTAAAATTTTGGTATATTACGTCATAGAAACCACTATTTTTTTCACACTATTAATATAGTTTCTTTCTATATTAGTTATATTTCTTTTTTTTTCGATATTTATTTATATTTTACTTTTATATAAATAAAATATATAGAAATAAATCGGCCCGATTAATATTTATAATATAAAACATACGTTCAAGTCGAATCATTTCAAATAAACCTTACTCGATCCTTGCTCGATATTTATAATATAAAACATACCCTTCAAGTAAAATCATTTGGAATAAACCTTGCTCAATACCAATGAGGTATATACCAGCTCAATCACCTGAACTACCCTTGGTATATTATATTATTATCACTTTTTTCCATTACATACTAAATTATCACTTTAATTACTTCAATATGAATTTTGAAAATATAAAATTTGCGAAAAAGGTGGATATCGTAGTACATCCTCTCCATATTTAAGTTAAAATAAGGTTCAAACAAACAAATTAGAGTGTGTTGAAAAATCAGTTAAATTCAACTAATTAACTACACTATTTTTTTTTTTTTTTTTTTTTTTTATATTAAAACACATTTTTCTATTCAACATAGTTTTGATCTGGTATCTAATACACTTAGTCATTGAGGAGAGTAGCATCACACAATTTAAAGGAGTTGGCAAAGCCATTCATGTTATTAACAGAACCTCATACAGTCACATTAAGAGATCAACCACTACACTCCATGCACCATCATTACCATTACCTTCAAAGTTTAATTCCCTAAGTACAAGTATTATTTTTGGTTGCAACCATTGCTACAATCAACTAATGCAACATTAATTAAGCCTCAGCAATTTCAGCAGATTGATCAGCAGCAGCTAGGATAAGCTCAGGATGAACATTTCCTGCATAATCCAAAGAATTGGGAAGTCCCAATGCTCTCAAAGCCAGATGAGCTGCTTTCTGCCCTGATATCATCATTGCTCCAAATGTTGGACCCTACATTCACAGTTTAACATGCTTCATTTTATTTTAAGGACCCTTTCATTGAGCAATTCAAAACATGAGGCAACAAATACGAAAACTAGAACATTATTTCACTACAATGAGCATTACCACATCATATAAATCACCCAACAAAATAGAGCATTATAAAAAAAAGCATACCATTTATGAAAAAAAACAGATTAAAAATAAGATAATAATTTTATAATTAAAAATAAAATAAAATAAATATTTTCTCACTTAAGCAGCCAAAGGAAAAGTTGCAGACACGACAGAAAGCTGTCATGAAAAAAACTAAATGTTAGCAGGACTGGGACCATGACCCTTCTTACAATGAGAGTTGTCTCATTATACATCATTAAAAATCCTTTTCAGTCCTTTCATATGAAATATAAAATATCATATAGTTATAATTAAAAGAAAAACTATATACCATGAACATGACATGTTTTGACATATTTTTGAGAATTTTTCTATTAAAAATAAAAATTATTTTTCAATAAAGACACTGTCAAAAGCGTTTCAAAGTTTGTATGTATCCAAATAAAGAAGTTGTCAAAAATATTCTAAAGAAGTATTGATATGATATATATGATATATATGATAAGACCCATCATATAAAATATCTGTATAACACTGCCAAACAAAACAACCTAAAATTAGAAAAGTGATTGATGCAAATGAAGATGCAAAAATTTACCATTCTAGGAGCACCATCAATCTCAGCAACCTCCATGCCAGTAACAATCATGCCAGGCACAACCTCTCTAGTGAGTCTCACAATAGCATCCTCTGCCTTGTTCATGTCAAGGGCCTTCATTCCGGGGACAGTGTCAATGAGCCCAATGCTCTTGAGCCTCTTCACCCCAGTGGCCCCAAAGGGCCCATCATGGCCACAAGAGCTCACAACCACTTTGGCCTCCATCACGTTGGGGTCCATGCATGATTGGGTGTCATGGTTCATGGAAACCAAGGCCCAATTCGTCACAACCCCACCAACTCTTCCATTCTTCACAATCAAATCCTCAGCTGCCACTGCATTGAAAAGCTTCACGTTTGGCCTCGCCAAGAGCTTGCTCATGATGGTGGAAGTGAACAATGCAGCATGCTTCATCACTACATAGTTGTCTTGTTCGTCATACTCAAGACCCAGCTCATCAAGGAAAAGATGTGCAGGCTTACGCACTACCTGGAATCCACATATTCCTAATAACATCAAATTAATTGTTCCTATGTATATATAAATCTTCTTCAATTTTTCATATGTGTATTGAAGGTCTTTGTTAATTAAACACTTGTTAATCACCACTGAGCCCTCTCAGAATCAATTTTATCAATCTTTAAAACAAAGTAGCACATAATAATTAGATGAACTATAATGTACTTTTAGTATTTTTTTTCTTCAAAAACATCTTGTTATCCGGTATTTTTTATTATGTTTGTTAAGAAATCAATAACAAAAAAACTATTACATGTTGAAACCTTTTTTAATTTCTAAAACTATTGAATTTAAAGTGTTATTAATAATTTTCTACGTACACTAATATTTAATAATTATTGTAACAATAATTTTTATTATATATGACATATCAAATAAAAGTATTTAATGTAATTAGATCAATTAATATTTTATGAGTTGAACAGATCAAATATAGGGTGGATACTGGACACTCTTATTTTTCTAATAAATAAATAACTCTATCAGTTTTGTTCTTTATTTCATTCTCCTTCCAAATCCAGATCCGGATTTTATTTTCCATCTATTTCCATTAAAAAATAAAATTAATAGATAGGCAAAGACCAAGTATGGTATTCATATTAACTAAATTTAATCTTAAAAAAATAATTAAATTTTATTCAGAAATATTAAATATAACACTCTTTCTTTTTCCTATTATATAAAAAAAATTATATCTTTTATCTTAAATATAAATAAATTTATCTATTTTTTCATTTAATTATATTTTTTCTAAATTTAATAATATTTTCAGTAAAATATCCTTCTTTTAATATATCACTTTTCTTATATACTACCTTTTTAAGGTCTTTTAAACTTACACTATTTTTCTTAACTTCTTTTAAAGTTTATAAGATGAACAATTTAAAAAAAAAAATCTTATAAAATTTAATAAATAATTATCTTTCTTAATACACATAAGATTAATTATTTTTCTTATATCTCTTCACTAAATATTTTACTACCTTTGAAAAATTTGTTTAATTATCCCACTACTTAATTAATTATAAGCTTTTCTTATAATTTCATCATTTTTTTAATGAAAAGTGAAGTGCCTGATTTTCAGTGACACTACATAACGAGGTTTGGAAAGTAAAAATGAGTCTTGCATGTTATGCTACCCAAAGATCCTCTTCCGAGTTCCAAAGAAAGCAAAGGGTGGGGTTTGAGTTTGAGAGAGTCACAAACCATGGCAGAGAAGAGTTGACCACCGAGCCACGCGCCGCCGCCGGGGCTGACGGACTGCTCGACAATAGCAACTTTGACGGAGGGGTTTTTGGAGAGTTCGTAGGCGCAGGAGAGTCCGGCGGAGCCAGCGCCGACAATGACAACATCGGTGTCGGCGTGGGTGACCATGTCGGTCATGTACCTGCGGGTCATCTCGCGCGCCACCATCGACTCCTTGATGGGGGCGAACTTGAAGGACCCCAGGTCGTAGGGCGGTGGCGGTGGCGCCGCCGCGGACATGGAGGCGCGCGGCGCGTGGGGGAGAGGGCGCAGGGCGCGCGTGACATTGAAGGAGGGGGTTGGCTTTTGGAAGAGGGAGGAAGGGGTGGAGAGGAAGGAGGAGGAGGTGGTGATGGAAGCCATGTTGGAAGTGAAGTGTGGTGTGGTGAAGTGGGTTTGGAGGGAGTGGAGTGAGATATTTATGGATGGGAGTGAGTGGGTTACAATTGGAAAATTCCAAAAGTAGTGTGTCATGAAACAAAATGGTGGGGAAAGAGAAATCCTCTCATGGATTTCTAGATGGTGTGCATGGAGGACGCGTGGCACTTTTGGTAAAATCAACGCTGCAGAGTGCAGAGGATTACGTGGTCATTGTGTTCCATTGGTGCTGTATAAATTAATTTAATAAAAATGCTAAGATAATTTTTTAATTAAAGATAATTTTTAATTATGTGAAAATTAAATATAGTACCAATCAAAACATTAGTTGATAGGATAATATAATTTTTTATTTTAGGCTTAATTACGTTTTTACTCTATTGTGCAATTTTGATTCTCAAAGTTTTAATTGAATAATTTTAATTTTTAAAAGATTGTAATTGTGCGATTTTGGTCATTCAATTTTTAATTAAATAATTTTAACTTTTTAAATATTATAATTGTGCGGTTTTAGTCTCTTTTATTAAAAATTTAATAATTTTAATATATATATATATACAATATTTTAAAATTGTATAAATATTTGTCTATTTAAGATAACATATATTATACTTTTCTTCAATATATCAAATGATATATATTTATTTTTAATAAATAAATAAAATTTATATTTTATAATATTACTGATAAATTAATATCAATAATATCATTAATACATTTATAAATAAATTAATAATTTAATAATTATAATTTATTATATATTAATATACTTTTAAAAATATAAGTATATTAATTAGAATATGTCTATTTCTTAGTATATAAATTTTATTTATTTATCAAAAATAAATATATATTATTTGATACATTAAAGAAAATTATAATATGTGTTAACTTGAATAGACAAATAATTGTATAATTTTAAAATATTATATATATTAAAATTATATATATATTAAAATTATATATATATATATATATATTAAAATTGTTAAATTTTTAATGGAAGAGTTAAAAAATAAATAAGAGTTATTTAGATTTATCAACATAATATTAATTAATTTTTTATTTATACTCCTAATAATATTATTTAGAAAGTGGTTATTATGTTTTTATTGTGTTTTTATTTTATATCAAAAAGATTAATTATAAAATTAATTTTATAAAATTATTATTCTCTTTTAATTATTTATTACTCTCTTTACTTCTTATTATAAGATATTTTTTAATTGAACTATACATACTATTATAATTATATAAGTAGCTATATTAGTTAATTTTATTAGACTTATAAAAATAAAGTCGTGATGTACCAATATTACCCTTCTAATTTAATTATTATTAAATTTTTTTTAGAAGTGAAGATATTATTTTATATAAAATCTCATAAACTAGTATTAATAAAATTTGTCAATTAAAGAACTTAAAAGGTGAGATTGAACATTTATTTATAATAAAAAAATTTATTATCTAAAAGAAAATAAAAATAAAAATAATGAAGAATAAAATTAAACTTTGATAAAAATTATAAAATACTTTATTAAATGGCTAACATTTTCTTCTAAACATGTCTTATAATAAGCACATGAACGAGTAATTTTTTCAATTTATATAGAATAACTTAGGTGATACTTATTACGAGAGTGGTTGGAGTAATGTTTTACACAAGTTTCTATGGTAAATCAATGGATGATTCTGGATCATTAACTGCTAACTACAAGTGTCATCCATGCAACAAAATAAGGAAGAAGGAGTGGTTTCTACAGTCCAAAGTCAAAAATAGAGTATGCTTGTGAGCACATGTGAGTGTGGGTATACGCATTAATTCCACTTTTCAATGGTGCAAGCAAGTGGTGGGGTTTCATGATTTTTCAATTCTCACACACTTTCTGTGATATTTAGCCACCAAAAAGGTTGTTTCCTTTGTCACGACATGCGTAATCAAATATATGTTTTCACTTTCTCTTTTGTAAGGCAAGATCACGGATGGTAACAAAATCATACCCTAGGTGTGGTCGTTTGGAAACCATGAAGTGTGGCTTTTAAAAAGTGAATATGTTTGGATTGTTTTTCATTTGATGTCTTCTTCTGTATTGTTCTTGCAAGATGACTCATTATGGTGATTCGAGGTTCGAATTCGTTTTGGAATATCCTATACGGGTCTCTAGAGAGTGTCATCCCATGTCATGAAAAGGATTGGTGATTAATAAAATCCATATCCACTATCTTTTACTTGTCTTCTTTTGCTAATGATTCTTGTAATATGGTGAAGTTCAATTTTCATTAGGATTCGTAGTTATTATCCGACAATAATAAAATTACTATTAAAGACAATACCTATAGAGGAAAAAATAATAATTAATGTTGTTTTTACTTCATTTTTATGACTTTTTTTTAATAATTTATTATATTTTATGATTTCTCTTTTTATAGAACTTAATTTTGTTAGTATCAAGATTCATATATTATTACCTAATTAAAATCAATATTAAATTTGATTTTTAAAGAAATTATTATAAAAGTTAACAGTCTTATATGGTATATGATCAAATAATAGTATAATTTTTATTACAATATATCAATGTATTTCAATTAAATTATATATTATTTTCTTATTTCTGTTTATATTATAAAAAATATTATAAGAATAGCATTACTTTTTAGAAAATATTCAAATAGATGAAATATTTTTTCCCATAAAAATATTACTTTTTGAAAAATTAACTTTTGTGTTTTTAGTTTTTAAAATTCTAAAAATTATGCATGGTTTAATTTTTGGAAAATAAACTAAAACTATAAACATAAAAGCTAAAACAAAAAAAAATCAATTAGAAAATAAAAGTTATATTTTCAAAAGTAAAACCATTTGTAAATATTTTATTGTCGCATAGTTTGACACTAAATAAAATTTTGTTGCAAATTTCACACATTAAAAATTCCCTGCTAATATTTTTGAAGTGACACTTGTATTTTTTTATTTTAGTTTTAATTATCATCATTAAAGTAATGTATTTGAACATCTTGGAGCTACTGATTCTACAACCAAAGACAATTAATCAAGGACACAAACTATGTCAATTTTGTTCTTACAATTCACATGTTTCTGTTTTCCTCGCTCCTACACTTCCACCAATAGATACAATCAAAGTCCGTCCAACATATTTTAAAATTTAAAGTAAATTTTGAAATTAGGTATTTTTAGAGATAAGAGAGTGAAAAAGAAATTAACATTCAAAGGAACTTTCAACAAAAAAATTATAATACTAAAATTGAACTCAGTCTTTACAATACTAAACTTAAAAATCAAAATTAATACTAATACAATTAATTCATTAAATTCTATAAATAAATAAAAAATATTTTAAAATTTTAAAATTAAAGCTTGAACAGTCTTATACTTGGACCGGCTCTAAACCCTATCCTACTTCAAACCCAAACCAAGCAACCCAATTACCCATCAAGTGTATGACCCAAGCCCAATTAAAGAAAGATGTGAAGCGGTCCTATGATATAGTTGTGATAAAACAATCCATTTTGGTCACAGATATGTTACCCCAAAGTTCCTTCTAAGATTTTGTAATATCCTCGAGATTTACATAGATCCAAACCTAAACCACATCACCTTTTGATGACCCAACTTGTTTATTTTATTAAAAATAATTTTGTATAGTTAGAAGTCCTTAAATAGTATAATTTTATTTTGGTTTATTTTTTTAAGAATTTTTTCTTATGATGACAGCTATAAAAACCCACAATGTATTAATGTATTTTGTGTGACCTAGCTTTGCATTTAGTATGTATATGTCTTTTTATCTAGCAAACTTTTATTTTTTTTCTACAATATGCATTAAAACTTATTTATTCCTTGGTGGCTTTCCAGCTTTTGTATATGGATTACATAAGCGAGTTTAACTCGACATAAATGTTTCTTTTTATCGTAACCAATCAAATCCACAATTTAAGTTCACAACCACCACACTTATTTGCAAGCGTGCTACATTAAGTGCAAAAATGTTTTCAATAAGTAAACCACTTGGTTTCCATATATTGTAGAAATGATTTACATATATCTCTTCATTTTTGGTACCTTAACCTAAAAGTTTGAACATCCTCCACATTTTTTCAAGAGTATTACCACCCTTGTTAAAAGTTTGTACCTTAACTTCTTTTAACTAAACCACTTGGTTTTCATATCTTGTAGTATTCTTCAAAATAAAATATATTAAAAAAAAACAACATCAACAACAACAACGTATACCCGTCTTCTTTTTCAAGGATTTTCTTGGGAACCAAATAGCACATCACTCTAGACATGAAAATTTATCCCTTAATAGTTTGGTGATTGCATCGTTTAGACTTTTCAGTTTACAATGCTTGGTGTGAATATAATATTAATATGTAACTTTTCTATGTTGGCTATGCAGATAAATTACTACTACTCTTTTTTTTTTATATATATAAATTGTAATTTTTTAGCAAAATTTTGTTTCTGTTCCTTTTTAATTGTCAATTTTTAGAAAAATTTTGTTCATTTTACTGACGTTTTCAATATTCAAGATTACATTAATTACATTTTATCAGTTGTATTTTTTACTTTTCACCTGATTTTTAATTAATTTACACATTAAAAATTAATATATATTTATTATGGAACAAGAATGAAAAATAATAATATAAAATCATGTAGCAAAATGATCCCTTGGTAAAACTTACTAATTAAATAAGCTAATTGAACTTGTAATCCATCGTTGTATCATTATTGTCCAGGGTACAAAATCACCGAAGTTGTTATCGAATTAGGAATCCCTAAACTTAGACATACCTTTTTGTGAGAAAACTATCACGTTCTTAAACCTACATTCCAAAGAATATTAAATATGCACAATACCCAAGTCTATAACCTGATTTGATGTAAATATTTTTTTAACAATTTTACCCTTTAAATTTTTAAATAATAAAAATAATACTAAAAAAATAACCACTTTAACAAAGACAAAACTCAAACTCAATATTGAGATTTAATGATCAAACATAACATCAATTTATTTAATAAATATTAATAATTTTTAAATAATGTTATTAAATAAAATATAAGAACACAGTATCTTAATCCACCTAATAACTACAGTATAAGTGTAAAATGAAAAATGAAGTAAAAATGAACTTGTCCCGCCAAATTTAGTTATATTCTTTAATTTGTATAAATCTCTCTTTCCAAATGGGTATTGTTTTGAAATGTCAGGTTACAGATAACTCGAGACGTAAAACTAAAAGCTGCACAGCTTTTTTTTTAATTTATTATTAAAATTAGGTTAAAATCCTATTTTAGTCTCTTATATTAATTGTTTGTTTCAATTTAGTCCTATTTTTATTTTTGGTTTTAATTTAGTCTCAAACTAATTAATTGGTTTCAATTTAGTCCCAAATTAATTAATTGGTTTCAATGTAGGACTTCCGTCCAAATTATTTAAACGGAGTTAACTTTTGGCCACGTGGATGCCACGTAGATGCATACGTGGATGCCACGTGGATGATAATTTTTTGCTAAAAACCTATTTTGGTCCCTTATAATAATTGTTTGTTTCAATTTAGTCCCAATTTTATTTTTTGTTTCAATTTGGTCCCAAATTAATTAATTAGTTTTAATTTAGTCCCAAATATATTAATTGGTTTCAATTTGAGACTTCCGTCCAAATTATTTAAACAAAGTTAACTTTTGGCTACGTGGATGCAGTTTTGATCCCTCAAATATTACAATTGTGCAGTTTTGTTCCCCAAAATTTTAATTGGGTAATTTTAGTCCTTAAAGAATTATAATTGCGCGATTTTGGTCCTTTAATTTTTAATTGAACAATTTTAGTCCCTCAAATATCATAATAGTACGATTTTAGTTTCTCCCATTAAAAATTAATAATTTTAATATATATATATATATAATGTTTTAAAATTAAACAATTATTTATATTCAAATTAACATATATTATAATTTTCGATATTATATCAATAATATTATTAATATATTTACAAATAAACTAATAATTTGATAAATATAACTTATTATATATTAATATATTTTTACACAAATATAAGTATATTAATTAGAAATATATATATATGATCTTATATATTTATATTTTTGTAAAAGTATATTAATATATATTATAAAAATATATATTATAAATTAATATCAATAATATCATAAATTAATATCATAATATTTTATAATATATTAATATACCTTTACAAAAATAAATATATAAGATCAAATATATATTTCTAATTAATATACTTATATTTTTATAAAAGTATATTAATATATAACAAATTATATTTATCAAATTATTAATTTATCTATAAATATATTAATAATATTATTGATATAATATCGAAAATTAAAATATACGTTAATTTGAATAGATAAATAATTGTTTAATTTTAAAACATTATATATATATATATATATATTAAAATTAATAATTTTTAATGAAAAAAATTAAAATCGTACTATTATGATATTCGAGGAACTAAAATTGTTCAACTAAAAATTAAAGGACCAAAATCGCGCAATTACAATTCTTTAAAGACTAAAATTACCCAATTAAAATCTTGGAGATCAAAATTACACAATTGTAATACTTGAAGGATCAAAACTGCATCCACGTGACTAAAAGTTAATTCCGTTTAAATAATTTAGACGGAAGTCCCAAATTGAAACCAATTAATATATTTAGGACCAAATTGAAACTAATTAATTAATTAAGATCAAATTGAAACCAAAAATAAAATTAGGACTAAATTGAAACAAACAATTATTATAAGGGACCAAAATAGGTTTTTAACTAAAAATTGTCATTCACACGGCATCCACGTATGCATCTACGTGAGATCCACGTGGCCAAAAGTTAACTCCGTTTAAATAATTTGGACGAAAGTCTCACATTGAAACTAATTAATTAATTTGAGACTAAATTGAAACCAATTAATTAATTTAGGACCAAATTGAAACCAAAAATAAAAATGGGACTAAATTGAAACAAACAATTAATATAAGGGACCAAAATAGGATTTTAGCCTTAAAATTATCAATTTTAATTTTAAGTACCGGCTAAACGAAATGAGACTGAATAGGACTCCAATTAAACTGTTTTCATATATGTCTTTAAGGCAAACAACACACAATGTTCTGAAATCCATAATCCCACATCACATGGTAAAATACCAGAACAATAGAAATATCACAATCACATAGACAACTCAGGTTATATCTATATGCCCAACTCTAGTCAGGCAGGTAAGACTTGACACTCAAGACTCCATGCGCTTAGAAACCATGAATCTTGATATGCTCCTTCTTCACGATACCAGCCTGTTCGCATTCACAAGTGAAAACCAACAACATAATTAGATAGAAAATCCTAGTGTCCAAATATTTCATGAAAATTCCTTATAAACAATTAGATATGAATATTGTGTATGGTCAGCTTTTTACAGTTTTACAGATACCATCTATTATAAGATCCCAAGACATTGTGGTAAGACGCAACTATGATTTGTGCACCATAAAGTCAATTCAGCTACAACCATGATTTACTCGATTAAAAACTACTTTTGCTTCCTTTTCGTTTTTCTCTTTGCTTTCTTTTTCTTTCGTGACAAATAAAAGATAAATCTTCTACTCTTTATCAGAGTAAATATGCCCTTGGTGCACGTTCCCCGTATATAATTCCAAAATATTGGATATGGTCTCTAATTTTTAACTGCCAAATTACTTGTCAAAAGACTGACCAGCTAAGATTGCAACATCCAAACGACTTAGTGTGTGTTTGGTTTATCATTTGGAAGGTATTAAACAAACATTCACTCATTCCAATGCACAAAACGCCAAAGCAACTATATTGATGGATTGGAAAAAATGTGGGTTACGTTCAGTTGAACGTTTTTCCAAACACACCATTAAAAAGTATTGTTCAAAAGGATATCCAGTTGCCACACTATTACTAAGTCATTCCCAAAACCAATAAATTAGCACCCAAATGGCACTATCAATAAGCTTTTTCTCTAAAATGTCTTATTCCTAAAATAAGCCTTGAAACACCATTATGAAAACAGCACAGCAAAAAGAGACATGAAATAGATGAAAATTAAAATGGAGAAATTTAGTAGGACAACACACAGCATAACACAAAGATGAAGCTATAGTTACCTGGACCAGGAACGTAGAAACATTTTTCCGCTGATCACCTTGAAGTTGAATAACCTAAAACCCAAAACACGTGTTATTTGAAGCAAAAAGAGATAGATCATTGTTTGACAGGAGGATGTTACCACACACCTGTCCTAGTTCTGGGTCCTGAACAACGGTGCCATTGCAGCAGAACTCTTTCTTAACGTCTTTAAGTATCTTGTTATAGCTGAATTCTTTTTTCAATCCCTGAACAGTTGTCAGACTTTTTCTACCATTTCGCTGCTGTACGCGAATATGCACATACTCCTTTGTCCCAGCACCCGAATCATCAGCATTTGCCTCAGCAAAAGGATCTACATATTGAGGGCATACAGCAAACACATTATGTATTAGATCCAATCCCTAATTCTAATGAACATAATCGCAGTAACTATGTACTCCTCATAACATATAAGATAGTGAGCAAGCATGTCTAATAACACAACTTTCACAAAAGTTAAAATCAGCAATAGGTACTCTACTCTGCTAGTGCAGATACCACAATAGAACCTTGAGAGCAAAACAAAAAAAACGCTATGTTAATCATACATATATAAGCAACTGATATCGATTCCCTTGAGAAAGATCACATATCATAAACAAAACAACCAATCCACAGACTAAAACATTTTCAAAAAGTCACAACATACCAAAGGCAGTAGGAATCTGAGCGTCTAATTCAGACATAAAAGTTGACTTTCCAAGACCAAAGGTTCTACCAACCAGATTGCTCAAACCTGACATTACAATCAACATGTTAGCCGAATTGAACCACTATCATCAACCATCCTCACCCCATAAATATAATCATCCACAAACAAAATGAAAGAAAATATCAGCAATGACCATCCAGTATATCCAAAATTTGCTTATCTCTGCTTACAACTAGATGATTAAAACATGACAGCGGCTAAACAAATCAACCGTCAGTTTAATCCTCCCCGAAATTTAAAACATTAATTTAAAAAATAAATCCAAAAGATCTTTGTAGCACAAAACAAAAAGCTTTCCTAGATTACAGATTTTTCCCTAAAATTGATATAGTTCCTACATAATACCAATCTAGCAACCACACCGTCAAAAAAAATCTCAAAAAAAAAATCCATAACTCAAAAATCACTGTACACCAAAATTAAAATGAATTAAAAAAAAATCGCCCCTTTCACTAATAAAAACAAAAACATGATTTCTACCTGAAAGATCTGATCGAGACTATACCAAACCCCCAAAAAAATGCAAGATATCAAGGAAAACAAAACTCGGGAGAGAAAATTGAGTCAAAGTTAGATCAATAGTGATAAAACGTAAGCAAAACAAAAATTAATTGAGAAGAGAAATGAAATATTAAAAAGGATGATCTGAAATTACCTGATCCTAAATTTAGGGCTCGGATACGTCAAATTTAAGGTGAAGAACCGAAACCCTAAATTGGATAAGGCTGAAGTGGAACCTCGAACACTTTCTCTCTCTGCGACTCGGTGCGGTGTGTGGTTATGTTTGGAAGAGAACAAATTTAATAAAGAAATCCCAAGGTGCACGTGAGACGTCACGTGCGAGGCTAAATTTGTCAACCCCAAAACATCGAGAGCCGTTTGATGGCTGCCATGGTAGGGATTTCGTACTCCTTAATTTTTTTTTTTTAATTTTTTAAATTTTAAAAAATTAAAGAAAAATAATTTAAAAGTGATTGGAGATGAGAGAGTTTTTTTTTTCTTTTAAAGAGGATAATGATTCACTAAAATAAAAATAACAGTTAAACAAATTCATCTCTTTAATTAGATTTAATTAGAGTAAATTAAAAAGATTAAGATTTAATTAGATTTTTTAAAATTGTATCCCAAGTCTAGGCCTATGTGAGTTACACATCTTTTAAACTAGTATAATATTTTTTTTCTAAAATTCAAATTAGATAACTATTATGAGAATTATTTTTATTGATTTATTCTATTATTACATTTAATAAAAAATAAAAACTTGGTCATATGAATTTTTATAATTATTTTTAATATGAAAACATTTATATATAATATATTAATTTATCTATTATTTTATAAAATTAGTAGTGAAAAGGTATCTATATATATAATATCTAATTATTTAGACAAAAATTTATTAAAGTTCTAATTTTATTAGGTCTTTTTTTCTTAATTATTAAATTTTTTTGTAATCATTTAGCAAAATTTAATAACGAAACAAACAACTTGTGACCTAATCTAATAATGTAGTCTAATCTCGTTTATGACAAAAGTTTTATAAAATTAAACTAAAAAGGTTTACATTTAATTAAGAGTAAATATTATATACGCCTACTCTTACTGAATATACCCCCCTCCCTCCCTTTTATATTTTTTTCAAAAATTTTCTTAAACAAATCATATTCTTTATTCTCATTCTTTTATTTTAGTCATTTTCTTCCCCTACTTTATCCTTTTTTAATCTCTTCATACACCTCTCTTTTTCTTTTTTACGTTTTATTCCTTAATTTTTTTTTCAATAATCAAGACACTAATTTATCTATATTTTTTTAAAACTTAATTTTTTTTTTGTACTTTTAGTTTCATTATTTTTTAAACACTAATTTTTTACACAAAGTATCATACAATATAACGAAAATATTCAACTAACACAAATATCTAAACATTAAGAGACGTTAAACTCAAACATTTTCTCGTGCAAAAACAAAAAATTCAAGTTTCATCTTAGAAATTGTCCACTTACTTAGCCTAAAAACTTAAGAAACTTAAAAAGAATGAAATATAAGGTTTTAGTGAGTATTCAAAGGTTTATCTTTACTAGGGCCAAACCAATAATATTAGATACTCATTCTCACAATTATTATTAGTGAATCTCATCCTTAATGTAGTTATTTATTTTTCATCACTTACTAGGTTAACTTACCATCCTTATTGGTAGTCTTCTTGCTCTTATAATCTTCATCCTTAGATTTGACCATCACAATCAAACCTAAGACCACTAGTGCTCTATGACACCTACACCCCAATCGTTGACCTTTACCTTTTCTATATCATCTAATATCATTTTCTTTATTTATGATTTCTTTTAGTGATGACTTACCTTTCCTTTAACCTTATTTTTACTTGTCTTTTGGGACTTACATAGAGTGTTATCAAGTTACAATCCCTCTTAGGTACTCATGGGGTAACATGTACATATAACTTTCTTATTCTACATTCCCACCTAATCCTTAGGCTTATTCAATATTATCTACCAAATAATTAGACACCCATTTCCTAATTACCGAAATAGGCATGCATGCATTATCGTCTCTCTCCTTATGGAACGCATATAATCATCATATATCCTATACATACATGCATATTGGCTAGCTTTGTTATTATTTTTTTCACTTCCTTTTTTCATCTTTTGGTTGAGTTTTATCCATCAAGAGGCATCCCTTTTACTCGACCTTTTACTATCAAAACAATTCCTTCTAACTTTTTCTCTTTCAAAGAATGATATCTTTATCACATGGACGAGAAGTGATAGTTCTCACTATTTGACCAGGGGGCTTTTAACCTTTTACTCACAACTCTTCCAGAGTTGCCTAAACTTTCCTTTATAAATACTTTGAAATCTCACTCCACCCTAGTAACCTAGGGGATCTTTTTATAGGAGTTGCATAATCTTTGTAAGTTGAGGGTACAATTCAAACATGACTAGATCAAGTAGGTTCAACCACATTGTTAGATTTGTTACATCTTATACCACTTTTGCATTATATTTTAGTTAGAAAAGTTGCATTATTTATTTGTATCTAATATGGATTTCATATATTTTTTGTTGTTTTTTCACCTTTTAAAATTCGTTATACCTTGTGTGGTATTTATGTTTTAGGTGGCCATTTTTGTTAAAGGATAAAACACTAAAGTCTTTCTTTAAAGCATTGGAAGCATTGACCTAAAAGCAAGCATTGAGACAATACAAAGTCAAAAAAGTTAGTTTTTGAGAAGATTCTAAAGCCTTAATGTGGTTCACAATTGTGAAAATCTGCTTATGCCTGTTAACCCTTTTTTTCTCCACCATTGTTTATGTTTATGAAGGCAATGAAGTTTACAATTGTGAGAATTTGCTCATGATTGTGAATCTCTCTAGTGTTCCACTCCATGATTTAGGTTTCAGGGGTTAGTGGTCATGAGGGATGATTCATAGAGGTGTGTTATGAGTTCTATAAACAATTTATGATTTATTTTGTATTTAAGTGTATGACGCTCAGACCTTTTTAGCCCATTATTTAAATAAACTTTTGAAGTTTTTCTAAATGTATTTTGAAATTAGCTACTTAAATGCTTAGGGAATGGCACAGGGATTCTCCCCTTCTCCTTTGCATTTTGATATTTTATGTTTTTTTTAATGACTCTGATGTGAGTAGCCATTTTGTTTTAGGATTAGGGCTAGCACTTAATAAATTTTAATGCTAATTGACTTATCTTATTCTTTTAGTTTTACTTCTTGATTCTTAATCGGATTTTTTGTGTGACAAGAGGACCTTCCATTTTTTATAATCTTTAAGCTTATGTTTGACACCAAGGAGGGAAATAAAGAGGGGAAAATAGAGAAAATAGGTGAAGATAATAAAAATAATTAAGAAATAAAGGAAAAATAAAATTTGTTTGGTTAAAGATAATTAAGTGAAAGTTAATTTTCTAATAGATTATTTAATTTAATAATAATAATAAATTAGTTAATCAATTTTGTTTATGTTAGAGAAATAGGTAATCATTAAGGGGCTAAAATACTATTTATTTCCATGTAATTATGTTCAATTTTATGAAGAATAAATGGACACATTCTCACCCACATTTTCCCATAATTTTACTAAACTAAATATAGGTATAACTTCCACTTCTACTATTTTCTTTTCACCTCTCTTTCATTTTCGTCACACTAAACTCATTTTAAACATCAAAAGAATAGAACTTAGAGAGGAACTCAAAGGTTGAAACCTATAAGGAAGGAACTTAAGATTTAAATCATGAAAGTAGATTTCACTCTTTAAGAAAAAAATATTAACAAAAATTTAGTAAATTTAATTGAACATAACCTTTTTATACCAATGTTGGGAACTACATTTGTTGACTTTACAATTTATTATAATTTGATAAATTAAACAATTTTTTTTATCCTAATTAATTTTTTAGATTAAATTTCATTTTTGGTCCCCTATTATAATATCACATCCACAATGTTTATTCTTGATTTCCAATCTGAACCAACTCAATTAAATTATGTTTAGTTTAGATTGAATCATTTCATTGGATCTATCTGTAAAATAAAAAAATTTTAAAAATAAAAACTAAAATCACATTAGACAACTTGTAAATTATATTTTTATGTTATCAACTTTTAAAACATTTATTATTATAAACTTGCTTATAAACATTTTAAAGTACTCCTTAAAACATAATAATTACAAACTTAAAAAGTAACAAACATCATTAAGTTATAACTTAAATTTATTTAACACTAAAATCTACAAATCTATCGTATGTCATCTTTAATATTACAAATTCAACAACATATCCATAATATTACAACCAACACCACAAAACCTTAATGTGTAATTTGCTCTCAACTTTCACAAATGACAAAACTTGCAATAAAGCAAACAAAAAAAACTTGAGTTTTCTTTTTGTCGGTTGATACTAAATGAATGAGTCACTTTCAAACAAAAACATTTGGTTGAATGGACTACAATCCCTTCACTTCTTTATCTTTAATTAGTAGCCAAATTTCATAACCTAAAATAAATACGATAATAATTATAATAAATAATTAATAATAATAATAATAATAAATATTAAATTAAACGAGTTAATCAGTTTATTTTGATTTCTATAAATCAAGATTGATATCCAAACTAAACTAGTTGAATTTCCAATTTTTAAATTTAAATTAATTTGCTAATCCAATTCAATTCGATTTTTTCAGATCTTCAAATTCCATCTTTTACCACTTTTATAAGTAGAGATAAAAAAAAAAAAAATTATATTTTAATATGTTAAAGCAAAATCAATTTGGTGCACTTCTATCGGAGGGTTCTTGGAGATTTACTTAAAAGGGACATTTCAAATCTCACAAAGCTTGAAGGAAGACCGTACTTGAGAAAAACACTATGTGAGAACAAACCTTAATGGAGAACTCCTACAGACCCTCCAAAACGAAGGTGCAAAGGAAACATATCACCAATATTCAAAGAGAAAGAGTGAAACGATGTACAAGTATGAAACCACTATAAGACTGTAAATAAGCATGCCCACAACATGATTTTAAAAGGCCTCAAACTATAGCATAAAAATGGGGATGCAAAAGAGAAAGCTCATTGTGGAGGATTAACCATGGACAAATTTGATGTGAATAAGGTGGACCTACTAATGGCAAAATTTTATGGTTAAATCAAAAGATCTCCAAGTTGGAACAAACCAAATATTTTTCTAAACTTTTCGATGAGGAAAATAAAAAATGAATAAATAATTAATTTTTTTTAAGTTAAAATTAATCTGTGCATAATAATTTGTAAAAATTCTCATCAATTAACTTTTTCAAAATTTTATTTTTAGCTTAAAGATAAACTAGTTTTAACTTATAGAAAATCTCATTTTCATTTTTCTTATTTTTCTATTTTTTGAAAAAATTATCCGATAAGGTTTCTAAATAAATTCGGTAGGTTCTGTCAACCTTTCTTGTCATCTTTTTTGGGATGCCAGGGCATAAAGTCATAAATTTCCCAATCATAATGATCGAAAGGCAAGAGCAAATTGAATAAGTAACTTCCACTCAGTTTATAGACAGAATATATACACAGTTAAATTCGATTAATGTTATTCACCGATTAAAATTACAATTTTACTTGATAATATATCAAATTATTTAAGATTTAAGATATACTCTTACATTTACACATTATTAAAATAAGACTTTAATTTTAATTAAAAAACAATACCAACCTTGAAAAATTACACCTAAAATTTGTCCTTTCTATAATTACCCTAAGAAATAAAAATTGAAACCATTTTGATATTCAGGCAGATTACAGAGAATAATCCTAGCTCAAATCAGAGATATTCCGACAGAATGCTTCCGTTGTAAGGTGAAGAAATATGTATTGAAAAATGCTGGATCCTCCGAACATAATCGTCCGAAAAATTAACACATTGATATGAATATTATATATTAATATGTATTTGCATTGAATAATTAGAAAGATAGAATTTTACTCAATCATGAAGTAATGATTTTCTTGGCCACCAAGCTCTAATGATATCTGAGTTGGTAACAATTGCCTAACAGCAAAAGGCATATTCTAAGAAACTTCATGACACCTCAGCTTGGGTATGACCAAAACATGTGCTCACAATTCACTAGTCATCATCTTACATTAAACTAGGAAGGAAATAAGAAGCATATGCTATGTATTATTATGTACAAATATGTTGCCACAAAAATTCAACCTTCAAAGCTACACAACATTTTTTTAGTTATTAAAATTATCTATTTTAATTTCAAGGACACGCTAAATGAAATGAGATCGAATAGATTACCAATTAAACTGTTTTCATATATGTCTTTAAAGCAAATAACACACAATGTTCTAAAATCCATAATCCCAGATCACATGGTAAAACACCAGAACACGATAGAAATATCGCAATCACATACACCACTAAGAATATCTATAAGCCCAACTCATAGTCAGGCGGGTAAGACTTGACACTTAAGACTCCAACCGCTCAGAAACCATGAATCTTGATATGCTCCTTCTTCACGATTCCAGCCTGTTCACATTCACAAGTGAAAACAACCAACAACTTAATTAGATAGAAAATCCTAGTTTCCAAATATTTCATGAAAATTTCTTTTAAAGCAATTAGATATGAATCAAGGTATACTTGTCAGTATGTGACTGAACAAGTATGATCAGCATTCTACAGTGTTACAGATACAATACAACCAATTAAAGATTGCAAATCGTTGTGGCAAGACCAAACTATGATTTGTGCAAAATAAAGTTAATTAAGCTACAACCATGTTTTACTCGATTAAAAACTACTTTTTCTTCCTATTTGTTTTTCTCTTTGCTTTCTTTTTCTTGCGTGATAAAAAATATATAAATCTTCTACTCTTTAGCAGAGGAAATATAGCCTAGGTGCACATTCACCAAATATAATTCCAAAATATTGGATATGGTCTCTAATTTTTAACTGCCAAATTACTTGTCAAAAGGCAGACCACACCGTTATTGGGTCCTTCAGAAAACCAATAAAATAGCAAGCAAATGGCACAATCAAGAAGCTTATTCACTAAAAATTGTTATTCTTAAAGTAGGCCTCGAAACACCATTATGAAAAACGGCAAAGCAAAGATGGAATATAGTTACCTGGACTAGGAAGGTAGAAACATTCTTCCGTTGATCACCTTGAAGTTGAATAACCTACAATAAGAAACACATGTTATTCGAAGCATCAAGGGTGGGATCATTGTTTAATAGGAGGATGTTCTCACAGACCTGTCCTAGTTCTGGGTCCTGAACAACTGTGCCATTGCAACAGAACTCTTTCTTAACGTCTTTAAGTATCTTGTTATAGCTGAATTCTTTTTTTAATCCCTGAACAGTTGTCAGGCTTTTCCTACCATTTCGCTGCTGTACGCGAATATGCACATACTCCTTTGTCCCAGCACCCGAATCATCAGCATTTGCCTCAGCAAAAGGATCTACAGAATGAGGGCATACAAAAAACGCAATATGTATTAGATCCAATCCCTGACTCTAATGAACATAATCACAGTAACTAATAGTAAGTACTCCTCATAATATATACAATGGTGAGCAAGCTTGCTAATAACACAACTTTAATAACAAAAGTTAAAATCATAATGTATCAAGGTATGGAAAGTTCAATGAAAAATTCACCATAAACCAACACTCAAAAAACTCATCCCGCTAGAATGTCCTTTTTTTCACCATAATTTCTTATTTGTGGAAGTTATACACATAAGATTGTCTTTGACCGCACAGGAAAACAGTCTTGTCCGACCATGGAATGTAATCAAATTGATACTGATATTATACATAAAATATCTCTAATAAAATACAAAAGTAAAGGGAACCAGATACATAGTTAGACATGAAATCTAAAGACAACCAGATACATAGTTACTACCTTAAGACATAAAAGTTAAAATAGTTTGACATAGAACTTGTGAAATTCAACAACAGGAACCCTACTCTGCAAGTGAAGGTACCACAATACAACCAAGAGAAGAGAGGAAAACATAAAAATAAAAATATTAAAAAAAAAAAAACGACACGCTATGCTATGTTAATCAAATATATATATATATATATATATATATATATATATAAGCAAATGATATTTATTCCCGTGAGAAAGATCACATATCATGAAGACATTTAGTCCAGACAAAATGTCAAGAAGTCACAACATACCGAAGGCAGTAGGAATCTGAGCGTCTAATTCAGACATAAAAGTTGACTCTCCAAGACCAAAGGTTCTACCAACCAGATTGCTCAGACCTGACATCACAATCAACAAGTTAGCTGAATTGAATTATCATGATAACACGTTTTATAAGAAATCAAAAGCAAAACCTGACATTGATCATCTCATCTTCATCACATCAAAATAATCTTCCACAAACCAAACGAAAGAAAATATAAAAAATGACCATCCAACCCAGTATATCAAAAACTTGCTTAGCTCTGTTTCGATTTAAAACACTAAAATCAATACGACTAAAGGAATAAAACAGGACAGCGACTAAACAAATCCACCGTTAGTTTAAACTTCCCCACAATTTAAAACATTAATTTGAGATAAATTCAAAAGATCTTAATAGCACAAGACAAAATGATTTCCTAGATTACAAAGCTTGACAAAAAAAATGATATCGTTCATACATGAAGGCAATCTAGAAACCACACCGTCAAAAAATTCTCAAAAGAAAATCTCATACCTAAAAAATCACAGTAAAAAAAATAAATTGAAAAAACGAATTAAAAATAAAAAACACCTTTCAATTAAAATAAAATTTATAAAAAAAAAACACGATTCCGACCTTAAAGATCTGATCGAGATTATATGAAAACTCCCAAAAAAATGTACAGTTATCAAGAAAAACAAAACTCGGGAGAAAAGATTGAGTCAACTTATAGGTCATTGGTGATAAAAACCCTAAATTTAGAGAGGAAGAGGAATAAAATCTTAAAAAGGATGATCTGAAATTACCTGATCCTAAATTTAGGGCTCCGATACGTCAAATTTAAGGTCAAAAACCGAAACCCTAAATTGGATAAGGCCGAAGTGGAACCTTGATGGCTTTCTTCTCTCTCAGCAACTCGGTGAGATGTGGCTATGTTTGGAAGAAGATAAATTTAATAAGGAAATCGCAAGGTGCACGTGATACATCCGTGCAAGGCTTAATTTGTTTTGTACATAAATATAAATATATATTATAAATTATAAAACTTGTTTGGAGGTTAATGAAATGATAAGATAATTAATAATTATTCCATCATTTTATATTTTAAAATAGAGGAAATGAAATTATAGATAGATAAAAGTAAAGGGACAATAAATATAATTTAATCTACAAAATTATGTTCCATAAAAAATGACTTAATTAATTAATAGAGAGATAAAATGCTTGTACATATTTATCTTACTTTATTTTAACTAACTATAACAAGAGACTCAATAAAAAATTCTAGTAAATTTATAAACACAAAATTTTCAAAATATATTGTTTATTTATTATTTAATAAATATTTTATTTTAAAGTTTTTAATTTAATAATAATTAGTAAAGATAAAAACATGTTATGTTTCCTAAAAGAAATGGATAGTTGTTTTTTAAATGAGTGAGCAATTTTTTTTAGTAAAAATAAAATAGATGAACAATTTTTTTATACATGCCTTTTCTTATTTCATCCTTGACATATGCATTAGTAGATAAAAAAATTAGAATATAAAATAGGGAGTTTAATTGAATTTCTAAAAGTGGACACTAAAAGAGTGTATCTCCTTTATACATTTGTATACATTGTTATAAGTTATAGATGTATTTTCTAGTTAGTGGCATGAAAAGGAGGTTTTGAAAATAAGGTGGACTAATGTGTTTTAACTAAACAAAAGTGTTAATTTGATTCAACTCAACTCAATTCATTTATAAGAAAAAAACTATTAAGACAACTCAACTTTATTTATAATTCTTTGTTGTTGCTTGTCTCGTGGAACCTTGGTGTTATATAACCATCATGAGAAGAAAAGTAAACTTGAGGATTGTCATTATTTCACCTTTGTTTTAAAGGAAAATTTTTTTAATAAGGAGAAAGTGAGTTATCTCACCCAAGGTGTGAATTAAAATGTGAGTAGTGGAGTTGACCCAACTCTATGTGTTTTAATAATTTTATGGCATGTTTTTTTAGCTTAGTTATGGATATCCTAAGACTCTTGTATGAATTTTCTCTTTGTTTTGTATGCTTAATTTTGCTTTGGATTTTTTGTCATGTGACATGTAAATTTAGGTTTCCTTGAAATTGAGTTGGTTATTGAATTGTGAAGGATTATATGCATAATTTGCAATTGATGATGTTAATTCAATGTTTTTGTTAGTTCCTTCGTCATTGAATAACCTATTAAACTAAGAAGAATTGGACTAAAAGGGTTAAGAGTGTGAGGGGAATGTGAACCCTAAATATAGGTTTTGTGCAAGTCCAAGCTAAGCATGGGTGTTTCCATGCTAAACACAAAATTACTAAAGGAATAGGGATTGTTTATGTTCTTTTAGTGCTGAGAATGGATGTCTCCATGCCAAGTGTTAGAGTCACAAAGAATAATTACCTTTTGGATGCTAAGCACACTTGGTCGTGCTAAGCATTATTTGAAATAAAAAAAATGTATGAAGTTTGAACGCTAATCAAGAATGAGTTTTGTTGAGCTCCATAACCCCTGAAAGTTCCTATGACTTTGATGCTAATGGAAACCTCCTTCATGTCAAGTGTGAGTTCATGTTAAGTACAACACCTTGAATAGTAAACAATGATTTTGGGACTTAATGACAAACTTGAACTTTTTATATACTTAATTTAGAATAATTAAACACTTGAAAACTTTAAGGCACTTGAGGTGCAACATGAAAGCAATCATTCCTTTTGGAATGGGATCTACCACGAGACTTTAAGCTTTGAGGTGACCTATTCTAGTAGAATAGGATCCAACATGAGAAGTTGATGACACGAAGTGTCATGAGAATGTAAGAACTTGTGAAAATTAAGAGTGATTGAGAATTGAATTGTTGAGCATTATGATATGCACATGCATCATAAGCATTTGAACTTAGATTTTTGAAAAAGGTACATGTTATGAATCTTACACTAAGGAGGCCCCTTAGTGATTTGATTATTCAAAACTTTGTTACTTTATGAGTTTTCGAGCGATTAATATTTTAAACTTGGTATCACATGCATAAATGCACTACAAGAAAACTTGTCTTTAGAGACTAAATTTTCAGTCTCCAAATTAACAACATCAGTTACTAAATCAATAAGTGACTGAATTAGATACCAATTGTAGAAAGTAGCTAAATCACTGGTTGCTAATTTTAGCTACCAATCTAGAGTCTGATTTAAAAACTAATTTAATGACCAATTTTTTTATGACTAATTTTGTGACTAATTTTATAATGACCAACTTAGTAACTTATTTTACAATGACCAACTTATTGACCAATTTTTAATGATCATCTCATTGACCAATTTTATACTGATTATTTTAATTACCAATATTATAGTAACCAATTTAGATACCAATTTTGATAACAACTAATTTAGTAACCTATTTTATAACAACAAACTTAGCAACTTATTTTGTAATAATCAATTTAGTGACTGTTATAATAACCAATTTTAAAGTGACCATTTTAGTGACCAAATTTTAAACTAATTGAATTAGTGACCCATTTTTCTATGACTCAAAGTGACTGATATAATACAAAAAGAAAGTATTTCTTTCATATTTATTATCTTCTTTATTCAAATTCACCACATACCTAACTTCAATTATTTTTCTACTAAAACATAATAATTATTTATTATTTACTTCACATGTTTATTCTATGTTAAACTATTATGCAAAAAATTAACATTCGCTATATACTAACATGAAAATTAAATAAATAAAATTTTTAATTTTTTAAAATTGCACATAATATCCTCCAAACATACAATCTTAACTGTTTGTATTTATAATACTCAAACAATCACTTTCAATAAAAATTCATTTGATAATACCTAGTTTTAATATAATAACAAATTATCTTTTAACACTTCTAGTGAACATCAATCAACCGGATGTCTTTCTGTCTTTCTTTCTCCGAAAGATAAGAACAACTTAAGAAAAACACAAAAATTTAGAACACTTTCAACAACAAATATATGCAAAATTAAAAAAAAAGTTGTTCTAATTTATAACAAGAATTTATTGCAGAATATAATGTCTTCTAGAGGAAGATGTTGATTTCCTTTTCAGTCATCTCCCAAACATGGTCTCTTGCATCAGCCAAAGCACTCTGCATGTCAAGTATATTTAGATCCATTAAAATAAAATAAAAGGTAAAACTAAGCAAAAAAGTAATAGTAATAGCTTAGAAATACATCACCTGCCCAAATTTTGTAAGAGCATCTGCAATGGGAATTGCTTATAAGCAACCCCAATTGGAGATGCTCTAAGGAAGTTACTGACAATGTTTAAGGAAGAGATAGTTACATCATCATTGGACTTGTTGACTCTACTTTATTGTTGTACGCCTGTACCAATAACAAAATCCCGAAATTGTAGTTTATCACCTCTAAAAAGAGAAGCAAGTAATGACTCTAGTTTTCATTCTTATTTTATCATCTCTTCCTTTTTTATATATATCTAGAGATTGAGAGGTACCTTTCTTCAAAATAAGGACATATCATTTGGAGTTTTAATTTAAAGAATTACCATAGTTGCGATTTACCATCTACTAAATTTGTCATGCAAAAAAAGTCACTTATTAGTATTATAAGAGTCTATATTAGTGAAAACTTCACATATGCATAACTTGTCTAATTTGTTGTTGCAGGTGGGTCAAAGAGACTAAAATAAATATTTGTAAAATTATTAGTAAAGTAACTTCACATCTGAGCTAATGAATGGGATTGCTGAAGAGGTTGAAGTGGTTGTTGCTGCACAAAGAGAGGAACTTGTTGATTTGGAGTAGTTAATGCAGTATATAAGTATATAAGTGACAAGAAAGAAGAAATTGTTGGAGTAAAAAATCAGGATCAACAAAAATACAAAAAAAAATTCTTACTCTCATTGTGTAGGTTCATTAAGTCCATTAATAGCTTCCAGAGCCATATCTCTCTGAGAGTATTTAGCAAAACCACATCCTTCAATCAAAATATGAGAAAATATTATATATTCAGTATTGATATTAAACACACATACAGAGACACAAAAATGTAAGCCTAGACATCAACTCCAAATCTGCCCCAAATCTAAATTCAAATCCACAAGAATGCAATCAAAACACATAATGGCACAATACATACCCACAATATTTGCAGCTTATGACAGTGTCGAATAATTGATTTTAGCTGAAGCGCATTGACATCAGCATAGCTCAAATTCAACGAAGTAAGATTCGCTCAGAAGTATTTACATGAAGCAGCGCCATATGACCCTCTGTACGTCCCTAAACCGAACAAAATTTTCAAATTCAACAGAAAATTGAAGCAATTTTATAGAGAACAAATATTTTCTCACCATTATTACTTTAGTACAAACTCAGTTAAGAATTCAAGTAATATTTATTTAATATAACTTGAGATATAGTTTTTTTTTATTTCGTCAAAAATAACTACAGTAGACGGTCAAGAATGGATTTTGATTTATGACTCCAAGACACTCCTCCACGCAGAAGTACTTTGGATCTAAAGCAGGGAGAAAACACAGGTTCACTGTTTGAAGAAACTCTTAACAATTAGTTTTTTTCTTTTTTTTCAATAACACCATAACTATTTATGGCTTCCCAATTTTTATATATTTTTCTCTCCACAATGCAACCAAACGAAATTTTGGGACAAAATCAAATTGATCTATATATAGTGAAGCTTGGAGGAACTTTAATTCTAATTTCCCACCCCATTTCAGTTGAAATCATATGCATATTTTTCTATTATAGAGCAATAACAAAACACTGTGAGCCATTTTCTTTCTAAAAAATGCAACAATAATAAAAAAGAAGTACAATTTGCAATGTGAAATTCACATAAATTAAAAAAGAAAAAACATAATGAGAAATTATGTATAGAAAATTCCATAAAGCTTAACTAACTATCTGATTTTGTGTGTGTAGTATGAGTTTGTGAACAAGCTGAACCTAGACTTTGCAGAACTTGGCATTCGCCTCCAACATATTCCGATTCCGACGCCGCCTCCGTTTCCTCTGGTTTCACCTTCTCAACACAAAAACAAAGGTATGTTTCTCAATTTCACTCTCTTTCGATCGTTAGCATAGTTCATGCAAAAATCACAAAATTAAATCCACAAACCAAGAACACCACGCGCATGCACCTCTGACGGCGATTGCGCCTCGTTTACGATCTTTTCTTGTCCTTCTCCCTGAACGTTCGCATTGGAGAAACTCTTTGTTCAAGGGGAAAAAAAAATTAGCATCGAGAAATCGAAAAGGAAAAGTGTTGAAACCGCTTCATTTTGCTGCAAGAGAAATAAGTTTGAGAGAGAAAAATCCCTACTAATTACCTATTTTTTTTGTAGTGAATATAACACAATTAGATACTAAAAAAAATTAAAATGAATTAATAATGACTAAAAAATCAATTATTATTTATTAGTGTATTTTAATTAGAGACCAAATATTTTTGTGTCTAAAATAATTTAATAAATTGAAATATTAGTTTTTTATTATATTTTTATTAGAGACTGATACATTGGTTTCTAACAAAAAAACCAATTAGATACTGAAAAAATGGTATCTAAATTGAGTCAATAGTGACAAAAAAAATCAATCTCTAGTAATATTTAAAATAGAAACTATAAAATTTAGTCTCTAATTGTGGTGCATCTTGAGGCTAAAATATTGGTTTCTAAAGTGTTTTAATAGTGACCAATAATTTTGTCTCAGATTAGATTTTAATTAGAGACTAAAAAAGTTGTATCTAATCAAATAAATAATAATTTTTAAACTATTAGTTACTAAAAGTTTGGTCTCTGATTACATTAAAAATATTAATGATAATGGAGATTGAATTAGAGACCAACTATAATCGATATCTAAAATAGTATTTAAATAAGTTGCTAAAGTGACTATATAAATTTAGTCTCTAAATCAATTTTTATTTAATGAATTTCTTGTAGTGATGTATTAGACTTTAGTTGAGAACATTACATAACATGATATCAATGTTGTTTATAAATGATTATAATTGCATATACTTTGCTTATATGTATTGTTTATGATGCACAACCTTCAGTTCATATTAGGAGCACTAAGTGAGAAACATTTGTATGACCTTTAGAGAATCAAAACTTATTATCTATCTATCATTTTCTTATGTTAAAAGGTTAAAATATAGTTTTAGTTATGATGTGATTTCTTTATTCATACAATATATTTTTATGAATATATGTCAAATTGAATTTATGCAACAAAGTCTTAAATAACTTACAAATTTTGAAAAACCTTGTAAACTTGATTTTTTGCAATAAGAAATTTTAATCTAACAATTAAATCATTGAAATTTAATACATACACTAAGTTATTTAGTAGAGTAATAAGTTGTTGGTTTCAAGGGATTGAACTTAGTCCCTTTAAGCAAAATTACTTCAATTAATATATAAAAATAAGCTATAAACTTCTAAAAGCAGTTTAAAAAGTTTATAAGTTCTTCAAATATCTTACCAAATACACTTATAGTGTGTTTGGATGAGAAATTTTACAAATTCAAGGAATTTTAAATTCTTGGTATTTGAATTACTTTGATTTTAATTTCTATCATTCTTAAAATATTTTGTTTGGATGAGTCAATTCAAATTTCTTAAATTTTAAATTGTTAAGTTGAATATGATAATTCGATTCCACCATAGTAAAATTAATTTTAAAAATATATTTATATGTTGAGATTTTTAAATAAAATTTTATAAAAATAAATATTAATCCATTTTTAAATATTTAATAATTTTAAAAATTAATATTAGATAATATTTAATAATTTTAAAAAATAATATTAGTTAATATTTAATAATTTTGAAAATATTTTTGAATATCCAATAATTAAAAAGAATGAAGAGATAAGATAAAATATATAGATGAAATAAGAAAAATAAATATGAGGAATTTCAAATTCTCATATTTTTGGGAGAATTTGAAATTCTACTATTTTAAGAAATTTTACAAATATTTGGATTTCAAATTCTTTATAAATTCCTCATCCAAACAAAGCATTTCACCTCAAAAAATTTAAAATTCTTCAAATAAATGAATTACTTTAGATAAATTCCTTATCCAAACACACTATTAAAGTCTTGGTTCAAGTATTGTGATTTGTGAATGAATGAAAATTGGTTGCAAGGAGACCCCACTAAATATTATTTGTCAAGTTTTTTAGTAGTCATCAACAAAATCAATAAACTATTTTTTAGTAAATCAAAGTATCTCCTAACCGAAAGCTAAGGATTAAACTAATCCCTTGAGGTATTAAGATCTATTTAATAGATTGATACTTTTTAACAAATATTTTTTCATTCATACTAACAAATGATCATCCTTAATCACATACTTAAGAGATAAGATTATTTATCAATCACTTCATACCTTGATAATCAATTAGTTCTTTCAACATTTTTTTTAAAACACAATTCCTATATCTTATATTTGTTTAAGTGTGCACCTTCTAATTTCTTAAGGATAAAAACTCTAATCTCAAATGTATAATAGATAACTTTTCATTCACTAATAAAGTTATAATTAATATAAGATACTTAATTTTAAAATTAAAATTGAAATTTATTTTTCCTTTTCAATTAATATTTTTATAATTATTAATAAATTATATTTTAAAATGATTGATGAATTATATTGTGAATTTATTAAACATTCATTCGGACTAATATTATACGTATTCACTCATAAAAAAAATTATATATATTCTACGACTTTAGTATGGTAAATTCTTTTTTTTTTTTTCCTTTCATTAGCATTGAAGGGGATAAATCCTAATAAATTAATATTTATAAAAAGTGGTTAACATGATATTTGAAAAATTTATAATTTTTTATTAAAAAAATAAGTTTGTTTGATAAGATAACTTATTATCAGAATTTATAATTTAATTTTATAAATTAATTGAAGTAATTTATAATTTATAAACTCTTATTTTTTTGTCTTTCATTTTTTTATCTCATTAATTTACTTAAAATCTCTCTTCATCTTTTTTAAATAAATTATTTTACTTACATATTATTCTCTTATTTTCATTATCAAATAAATAAATATTATTTTATATTAATTAATTAATTTATCAATTAATTTTACTAAATACTTTCAAATCAATTAACTAACTTATAATTAAGTTTCTAACTTTTAATTTTAAACTCCTTTCTTATAGTCATGAATGTTCAAAACTAAACTAATGTAAATAGAAAACTGAAAACCAACACAAAAATCTGAAAGTCGGAAAACTACAAACTAGTGATTTAGTTTTTTTTTTCTTTTTCAAACCATGTGATTCATTTCGGTTTGTAGTTTAAAATGTGAAATTGATCCAAATTAAATTGAAATATATATATATATATATATATATATATATATATTAAATACATATTATAATATTAAAAGTATTATATAAAATTGTAAGTTACTAATTTATTTTTTCTTCTCAAATGCACGTTATAATATATTTGATTTAAAAGGTATTTTATAAGATTATAAGTTATTAGATTGAATTTTATAATGAATAATTATGAATTATTTATAATGTTCAAATATAATTTAATTTTAAGTGATAAATTATATATGTAACAAAAAATATTTAATATGATAACTAAAATTGTTTTAAAAAAATATTTTTACTAAAATAATAAGATAATAATTAGTACTAAGTGATTGAATTTTTTTTGTATTTATATATCTTTAATTTTATTTTTGACATACGAGTCTTTAAAAAAACAAAATATTATATATTTTAGCTAATTTTGAAATAACATGTTTTTAAAATCTAAAAACCAAACCAAACTACCAAAAATTGGTTTTGTTTGGTTCAAATTTTATAATACCTTTAAATTGAACTGCATTTAATTTTCTTGTTTGGTTCGATAACTTTTATGCTAAAAATTGAACCAAATTGTATCACAAATATTCCTACTTATGACTTATAATTTATAAACTATCAATTAGGTCATAAGTTTTCAAGAAACTTATTAACTAATTTTACTAAACATACTAATTCACTTTAATAAGGACAAAACAAAATTTTATAGATAACATATAATACGCAATATTATATTACATGTAGATTCACATATCTAAGATGTGTTAGTTCAATTTTGAGTTAGATAAAAAATTGCATAAACTCAACCTAACTCATTCCATAGAATTTTGATCAAGTTTTGTAAAACTTTAACTAAACATAATCCAAACCAACTCTTTATTCTTGCAACAAATGCCTTCTAATCGTACACTCTCATTTTGTATTTAACTTTCATCATCACTCTTATTTATTTTTATTTTAAAACAAATATATGCCCCCTAATGCATATAAATAAGTAATAACAAGTTATTGGTCTGAATGACACTAAGTTCGAATCTCTTAAACAATATATTAAATTTAAATTTTGTAGTTGAAAAAGTTTGATTAGGAGAAGATATTTCACTATAGATAACCAACAACATTATCTAGTAAAAATTATTCATTAATAAAATAAATGAATATTTTATACTAATATTATAATTAACAAATATACAAATAATTTTCTCTAATTTGTTTTTAATAGAATATTTATTCCAAAATTTTTTATTTTTAATGTCGTGTTATTTTTTTTCTTCAAATATACTTTTCCATAAATATCAATAAATATTTACAAATACTTTCCTTTTTCTCCCTAAAACTCACATGAATATATTTTTAGTTCATAGACATTTCACACAGTGTTCTAGAGTTGACGATTAAGTATTAATCTATATTAAATGATAATATTATGATAATTAATGATTAATTTATGCTTATGTTACCAAAAATCATTTTAAAACATATGAATATGATTATTTATATGAAGTGAATTTTGATCCTCATCCCTTGCTTGTTAAGGTCAGCCCAAGACGAAAGGCAAAGCCCAGTGGACCCGTTGTTGGCTTTGATCCAAAGTCGCATCGTTGCTTCACTCGCTATCACTGCGCAGATCGCACCAAAGCAAAGCAGAGACTCAACAGTGAACACCCTCCATGGCTCCTGTCGCTCCTCGAACCGGCGATGCCATTTTCGCTAACGTCGAACGCGTTGTAAGCAAAACCCTCTTTATGCTCCGTTTGCTTTTCCATTAACAAATCCCCATCTTCACTCGCTGTTACTCCTGCGATAATTTCCACTCCAAACACTGGATTTCTCGGTTTTCCTTTATTTCTTTTCACATGTCAATTTTGGTTTTTTACTTTTTATTTTATTTTTTCTGAAGTTTACGTGATCATTATTGAGTTCATGTCGTAGTATTTTATTTATTGATTTCTTAACCAGCATCCTTAGAACAGGTCCATTTTTTAACACTACCAACAACATTAAACTTTTATTCTGCAGCATGTATATAAAATAACATTAACCTTTAAGTAACATGCACAATAAATAACACAAATAAACAACCAGAAGTGTAGAATTTCTGCGGCACAAGGCAGATGAATCTTTTTCATACAATTCCCCAGCAAGTAAAGACAATAAAATACCTTTGCAATTACATCAGTAGTCTCTCTGAAGTCATTGCATCTTGAGACATTAGATTTAGCTAAAAACTCATCAATCAAACGGATTCCAATATTATAACCCCTGAAAAGGTACAATTCTGAATCTATTTCTTTTGGATCTGGAAGAGATTGAGGAGGTTAACAAGCAGCTTGATCAAATGTACAATTCTGAATCTATTTCTTTTCTTTTGAATTCGATTAATGTTGTTACTTAATTTTATGTAAACAATTTCATTTCAGTGGTTCCTTGGTTCAGTGTGTATTGATATTAATAAAGGGAAATGTTTGGGTCGTATAGGTGTAGGGAAGGAGAAATTATTACATGGTTCAGGGCTACCACAGTGCCCAACAATCTCCACGTCGAGTTTAATTAATCCTTTCTAGTAGATGGGAAAAATCAGTTGTATGTCATGTGGAGATTAGTTGGGACCATAGATACATGGTGATCTTAAACGATGTAATAATTTTCTGTAGGGAAAAGAGAGAAAGTAAAATATGTGATCAAGCACGAAGAAAAATGGGGTGAGAAAGGAAATGAGAGAGAAAGTGGGTTTACGAAAACTATTCATATTTAGATTATATATTTGCAGATGTGAATTTTGGTGTTTGGTTGGTTTTTTCAGGGGTTATAATATTGGAATCCGTTTGATTGATGAGTTTTTAGCTAAATCTAATGTCTCAAGATGCAATGACTTCAGAGAGACTACTGATGTAATTGCAAAGGTATTTTATTGTCTTTACTTACTGGGGGAATTGTATGAAAAAAATTCATCTGCCTTGTGTTGCAGAAATTCTACACTTCTGGTTGTTTATTTGTGTTATTTATTGTGCATGTTACTTAAAGGTTAATGTTATTTTATATACATGCTGCAGAATAAAAGTTTAATGTTGTTGGTAGTGTTAAAAAATGGATCTGTTCTAAGGATGCTGGTTAAGAAATCAATAAATAAAATGTTTTTATCATAAATCACGGTAAAAGTGCATTCGTTTTATTAAATGTTACACTTATCTAGAAAAAATCGTCTTTTGATTTCTTAACTACCACCTTTTAAATGAAGCTGAAACTTAGACAAGTTTCTCAAATTTGTTTTGCTTTTTTGTTGTCATTGAAAAGGTAATTATTTTATTATTTCATTTTCTCTCATGCTTTTAATTGTATAATTTGAATATTTTCATATATTACATCCTTAAGAACTGTATTCCTATGAAGTATGGTAATAGGTTTATTTATTTTATTAAAATGAATGTGTATTTTCATGTAAATATATGTGATTTAAAAATACTAGAATGGATGCAGGTGAGTCATACTTGCTCCATAATATATAAATTATTTAAACCTTATACAAGTTTGTACTTTGTAGTTGGATTTTGATTGGGCCTGTGTAATTCGTTAAAGTTGTATGTTTATTAGATTGAAGTATTAAGAAAAAGGGGTAGGAATTTGCTTAAATAAAATGAAGGGGCTTGAACCCGAAGCCAAAGTTGAACTTCAAGGTGACAGTGCTTAAGATACCTATGGTTCCAGTGTTAGATGGTGCATCGCCTGTGTGATGATGCTTCGTGGTTCAGTTAGATGGCGATGCCTAATAAATTTGGTGCAATCCTAGTGCCAATTCTGACCGATTGTGGTGCTTATCCTGACCACCTGACCGGTGGTGGTGCTCATCCTGACTGGCATTCCTGGTGTGGTGCCAATCTTGACCCATGCTTTTATTAACTCTGGGTGTTCTTATTTGGGAAATCAATCTCTCTCTCTTTGTCTGCAACTTCCAACAAAAGCTTTTGAAAAATAATAAAATCAATTACTTTTGAAAAAACAATCAGTGGCCAAACATGTTAAGAATGTTGATTGCCTATTTTTCTAATCAAAAGTACTTCTCAACCTAGGTTTGTCATCAAGTATTTAGTGTGTTTGTATAACTGTTTTGTCTTGCATTACACTCATTCCCAGGCACCGAATGTAGCAGCAAAAATATGAAGGATTCATGTTTCAATGGCTATTCAAATACACTCTTAGTCAATATTTACTCACTTTGGCAAGTGTTATAGGTGGATACCATATATGGTACAGGTGTTCGACGAAATTTCCCACAAAGGAAGCTCATGGGCAAGAAAGGACGGGCCCAAAAATTGGGGTCGGTGTCTCACACTGCAATATCATTGAGGGAAGAAGCCACCGGAAAAATACAAACCAAGGCAGCCTCTAACACCAAGTCCAAATCGAGATTTGAGCACTTGAAAAACCTAGCTTTGTGGGCCACCACCAATGACCCTCTCATACCCTCTTTGGCTGCCTTCTATGGACACCAATACGCCACCTTTGGAGAGGCCACCGGAGTACCACCTGATCCTTCTCTAATGACTTGCCAAAGGTTTTTTATCTTCTTCTTTTCCTATCTCACTTTTGTACTTTTGCTTTTCAATATGCTTAGCTATCTATTCTCGTGCTTCAATGCTTTGTTATGTTTCGCTTCAGAAGTTGCCCCTTAAATAATTTAATTTGATGGCTTGAACCGGCATGTATGTAGAGCAATATGATCTATATGTCATATGTATTATTGGAATTATAATCCTATCAAAATTAGCTTAGGGCTATATGTCATTTTTGTAGGTAAAATTGATGCTTTGTTGACCACTATTATATTTTATATGACCAATTTTAATTAGAGAGTAGTAACACTGTTCTATATTATTTGTTGTATGCTTCAAGTTTCAAATTAACAATCCAATTTGTGAAACTAGGTGATGGTTGAAGCAGTGTTTTCTTGTACTTCTGTATGCCATTCTTTTCTACAAAGGTTTCAATATGGTTTAGTTTATAGGTGTTGTGCTTATTTACCATATCCATATGGTATTTTGTTGAAGAATTAATGTAATTTGTTTGAAGCAAACATGACATAGCTCCAAATTTTTTAAGTTGCATTTATTTGGGTTTGCTTGAATATCAACCCTGGTCATCATTGACTGCTCTACAGATGTGAAACTGTTCTTCAACCTGGCTTTAATTTAACTGTTCGAATTGAGAAGAATAAATCGAAGGTCAGGCACAAGCGCAAGAAGACTGATAACATCACTCAAAACAACGTAGTGTACAAGTGTCATTTTTGTTTGCATCAGAATCGGAAGAGAGGGACCCCTAAAGGACACGTAAAAGGAATTTGTCCATCAAAAGATAAATCGTTGTTAGAGTCAACACCTTCATCAAAATACATCACAAGTGAATCTTGCAAGATTAAATTAGAGAAAGGAACTGTAAGTAAAGATGAAGTGAATGAGGTAAATGTGTTTCCTTCACAAGTTGTAGCTAAGGATCTCACTCTTATGGACTGTCTGGCTACTCCATCAAGTACAAATACAACAACTTCGTTAGAAGGAAAGAAGAGAAGGAGATATAGTTCCTTGCCCAAGAACGTAATTAAAACGACAAACATGTCTGCAAAAGAAGTAGCAAATTCTACAAGTGCATCTAGCAAAAGACGAAGAAAATCTTGGACTAGTTTAAAGGAAATTGCTCAGAGCAACGAGCATGAGAAAAGTCAAATTGCAAATCTAACAATCCCATTTTTTTTGTAAGCAGCGAGTTTTCCTGTATATATTAAAATGAATTGTATTTGTTTTCACATGATGTCTGCAGGCTTTATGGGTTCTTTGGTGATTACTCATTCAAGCCAATTTGTTTTTACTGTGTTTGGTGCTCTGACAAAGGAGTTTTGTACTCCTGTATGGCTATCATTTTTTTTTGTTGTAATTTTAGTTTTTCTCTATGACCATTGACCAACAACAGCTTGGCCGTCTTATTGTTTTTTTTTTTTATTCCTTTTCTGATTCTCCTTACAAGGTGTAATCACAATTGAGCCCTTGATTGGATGATAGTAAGGAATTCATATTCTTAAGTTGAATAGAATAGTAAAATCTCTCAAGTCTTGCACAGATGCAATCAAAAAATTTCATTACCATTTGTCTGTGTTTGAGAGAAGTAGAATTTAAATTAACTAACATCAATTTTTTGTGGTGACTTCTACGGTATGTTTAATCCAGCTTAATTTTTACTTAATTCACATCTCTATCAGCTTAGTATGTCCAATTTTTGGCATGAAAAGAATCATTAGATAGTGTAATTCGTAGTTTTTATTTTATTTTATTGTTGTAACGTGCAATGCGTTACTTATTGTTACCATATCATGGACCGCAAAATCTTCATTTTGAAGGCAGTTTTAGCTATGAGGCTGAGAACCACACAACAATTTATGAACATGTCATGTGACAGATATAGTAAGCCTTGCTTGATAGGCTAAAGCTGTAGCAGAGGAAATGGGAATTGTATTTTTAGGATTAGGCTTTCGGTATGTTAATCAAATATATATATATATATATATATATATATATATATATATATATATATATATATATATATATATATATATATATAAGCAAATGATATTTATTCCCGTGAGAAAGATCACATATCATGAAGACATTTAATCCAGACAAAATGTCAAGAAGTCACAACATACCGAAGGCAGTAGGAATCTGAGCGTCTAATTCAGACATAAAAGTTGACTCTCCAAGACCAAAGGTTGTACCAACCAGATTGCTCAGACCTGACATCACAATCAACAAGTTAGCTGAATTGAATTATCATGATAACACGTTTTATAAAAAATCAAAAGCAAAACCTGACATTGATCATCTCATCTTCATCACATCAAAATAATCTTCCACAAACCAAACGGAAGAAAATATAAAAAATGACCATCCAACCCAGTATATCAAAAACTTGCTTAGCTTTGTTTCGATTTAAAACACTAAAATCAATACGACTAAAGGAATAAAACAGGACAGTGACTAAACAAATCCACCGTTAGTTTAAACTTCCCCACAATTTAAAACATTAATTTGAGATAAATCCAAAAGATCTTAATAGCACAAGACAAAATGATTTACTAGATTACAAAGTTTGACAAAAAAAAAACTGATATCGTTCATACATGAAGGCAATCTAGAAACCACACCGTCAAAAAATTCTCAAAAGAAAATCTCATACCTAAAAAATCACAGTAAAAAAAATTAAATTGAAAAAATGAATTAAAAATAAAAAAAATAAAACACCTTTCACTAAAAAAAAAAAAACAGGATTCCTACCTTAGGTAGTGCTTGTTTCAGGTGATGTACTGTTTACGAGTAAAGAAAGACGAGGAAAGTATGTGTTTGTTTCCCGTGATTTGGAACGAAGGAAAGGCGAAGAAAAGGGAGGAGAAGCACTGTTGCTGTCCTCGCACAAAAGCGAAGAAAGGAGCTGAAAGACACGTAGGATTTGTGAAAACCCAGAAATGCCCCTCCCATGCATGTGCCATGCGGACCTTCCCTGTATCCTTGTCTCATGCATGCATACTGTCAGGAATCTCTGCCATTGTTGACTGCCATTATTGAAGGAGCTTTGTCGTTGAGTGCGTTTGAAATAATATTATAAGAGAGTTGGAAGCTCTCTTTGTAGTGTGTCTTCACAAAATTTCGACGCTGGTGGTTGGTATTACTCACTGATTCTCCACGTACTCCACGGGCTGGTGACTGATTCTCGACGTTACGGGGCTGGTGCGTGGCTGGTGCGTGTTGGTGGTGAGTGATTGTGGAAGGAGCTCCTCCATTGAAGGTAAGTTTGATCTCATTTGGTATATACGAAGGAGCATAATCGATTATGTGGTCAAGCATAATCGATTATGCTAGGATATTTTCGCTTGCAGTGGAACCCAGAACGGCCCGTTCTACTTTTGGAACGGGCCGTTCTGGTTAGCAAATTTTGGGATGAGAAATGAGTCCAGAACGGGCCGTTCCACTTTTGGAACGGACCGTTCTGGCAACATTAATTACTTAATAAATATTGATTATTTAATACTTTTTTTCATATATATATATAATATTAATATTTAATATATAATACCTTAAATTAAATATAATTATTTAATATTAATATTTAATTTATACATATATATATTTAATATTTAATATTTAATATATATATATATAAATTAAATATTTATTTAATTTATATATATATAAATTAAATATGAAAATTAAATATTAATATTTCTATCTTCTCACTTTTATATATATTAAAGTTCGGTTATCTATTTTTAGGGTATATTGTACATTTTTTTTATATTAAGAAAATTCTATTATTTAAATATTGACATTAAAAAGTAAAAATATAAAAAAAATAAAGTAATACATGTTTATAAAATTAAAATAATAACACTTTCATAAACATTAATAAAATAATGTTACAAAATATAATTATCATAATATATTTTGTTATTATTATTTATTATTATAAATATTATTATTTTCATTTTTATTAATATTAATATTATTTATTATAATTAGTATCATTATTATTTATTATAATTCTTATTATTTTTATAATATTTATTATTATTCTTATCATTATTTATTATTTTTTTTAAAAAATTATACTTATTAATATAATTTTATTGTAATTATTATTATTTACAATAAATAATATTATACTCATTTTTAATCCAAGAGTAAAAGTGTAAATTATATATTCATCTATTAAATTTTTAATTTTTATCTATCATTAAATTTAAAGTAAATATTTAAATTAAATTGTTTTTAAATTAATATTTTATAATTTTTTAATTAAAATTTATATATTTATCTTTTAATTATAATAATTATAAACTTTTTTTTAACCTAAGGACAAAATAGTAATCTTATACAATTATCAATTAAAAAATTTATTTTTATCTATCACATCAATCAATTAACTCACAAACTTTCACAAATTTTCTCTACACTTTTCACTCACTTTCCCTTAATCCAAACAACTTCACTTTCCCTTCAAATCCCTCCTTTTCCACTTCCCCTTTTCAATCCTCAAATCCAAACAAAGCATTAAAGATCTGATCGAAATTATATGAAAAATCCCAAAAAAATGTAAAGTTATCAAGAAAAACAAAACTCGTGAGAAAAGATTGAGTCAACTTATAGGTCATTGGTGATAAAAACCCTAAATTTAGAGAGGAAGAGGAATAAAATCTTAAAAAGGATGATCTGAAATTACCTGATCCTAAATTTAGGGTTCCAATATGTCAAATTTAAGGTCAAAAATCGAAACCCTAAATTGGATAAGGCCGAAGTGGAACCTTGATGGCTTTCTCTCTCAGCAACTCGGTGAGATGTGGCTATGTTTGGAAGAAGAGAAATTTAATAAGGAAATCGCAAGGCGCGTGATACATCCGTGCAAGGCTGAATTTGTTTTGTACATAAATATAAATATAAATTATAAAACTTGATTGGAGGTTAATGAAAATATGAAATAATAGGATAATTATTCCATCATGTTATGATTTTAAAATAGAGGAAATGAAATTATAGATAGGTAAAAATAAAAGGATAATAAATATAATTTAATCTATGTTCTATAAAAAAATGACTTAATTAATTAATAGAGAGATAAAATACTTATACATAATATTTTTTTATTTTACTTTATTTTAACTAACTATAAGTACTAATCTATAATTTATGATTCATATAATATCTCAAAGCTGACATTATGATAATTAATGATTAATTTATCCTTATGTTACTAAAAATTATTTTAAAACTCAAAACTCATATGAATATGATTATTTATATGAAGTGAATTTTGATCCTCATCCATTGCTTGTTAAGGTCAGCCCAAGACGAAAGGCAAAGCCCAGTGGACCCGTTGTTGGCTTTGATCCAAAGTCGCATCGTTGCTTCACTCGCTATCACTGCGCAGATCGCACCAAAGCAAAGCAGAGACTGAACCCTCCATGGCTCCCGTCGCTCCTCGAACCGGCGATGCCATTTTCGCTAACGTCGAACGCGTTGTAAGCAAAACCCTCTTTGTGCTCCGTTTGCTTTTCCATTAACAAATCCCCATCTTCACTCGATGTTACTCCTGCGATAATTTCCACTCCAAACAGTGGATTTCTCGGTTTTCCTTTATTTCTTTTCACATGAAAAAAATTACAATTTTGGTTTTTTACTTTTTATTTTTATTTTTTTTCTGAAGTTCACGTGATCATTAGTGAGTTCATGTCGTGGTGTCCTAATTGGTCTCGATTGTGCAGAATGCGGAGCTGTTTACTTTGACGTATGGCGCAATTGTGCGTCAATTGCTCACGGATCTGGAAGAGGTTGAGGAGGTTAACAAGCAGCTTGATCAAATGTACAATTCTGAATCTCTTTCTTTTCTTTTGAATTCGATTAATGTTGTTACTTGAATTTTATGTAAACAATTTCATTTCAGTGGTTCCTTGGTTCAGTGTGTATTGATATTAATAAAGGGAAATGTTTGGGTCGTATAGGTGTAGGGAAGGAGAAATTATTACATGGTTCAGGGCTACCACAGTGCCCAACAATCTCCACGTCGAGTTTAATTAATCCTTTCTAGTAGATGGGAAAAATCAGTTGTATGTCATGTGGAGATTAGTTGGGACCATAGATACATGGTGATCTTAAGCGATGTAATAATTTTCTGTAGGGAAAAGAGAGAAAGTAAAATATGTGATCAAGCACGAAGAAAAATGGGGTGAGAAAGGAAATGAGAGAGAAAGTGGGTTTACGAAAACTATTCATATTTAGATTATATATTTGCAGATGTGAATTTTGGTGTTTGGTTGGTTTTTTCAGGGGTTATAATATTGGAATCCGTTTGATTGATGAGTTTTTAGCTAAATCTAATGTCTCAAGATGCAATGACTTCAGAGAGACTACTGATGTAATTGCAAAGGTATTTTATTGTCTTTACTTGCTGGGGAATTGTATGAAAAAAATTCATCTGCCTTGTGCTGCAGAAATTCTACACTTCTGGTTGTTTATTTGTGTTATTTATTGTGCATGTTACTTAAAGGTTAATGTTATTTTATATACATGCTGCAGAATAAAAGTTTAATGTTGTTGGTAGTGTTAAAAAATGGATCTGTTCTAAGGATGCTGGTTAAGAAATCAATAAATAAAATGTTTTTATCATAAATCACGGCAAAAGTGTATTCGTTTTATTAAATGTTACACTTTTCTAGAAAAAATCGTCCTTTGATTTCTTAACTACTACCTTTTAAATGAAGCTGAAACTTAGACAAGTTTCCCAAATTTGTTTTGCTTTTTTGTTGTCATTGAAAAGGTAATTATTTTATTATTTCATTTTCTCTCATGCTTTTAATTGTATAATTTGAATATTTTCATATATTACATCCTTAAGAACTGTATTCCTATGAAGTATGGTAATAGGTTTATTTATTTTATTAAAATGAATGTGTATTTTCATGTAAATATATGATTTAAAAATACTAGAATGGATGCAGGTGAGTCATACTTGCTCCATAATATATAAATTATTTAAATCTTATACAAGTTTGTACTTTGTAGTTGGATTTTGATTGGGCCTATGTAATTCGTTAAAGTTGTATGTTTATTAGATTGAAGTATTAAGAAAAAGGGGTAGGAATTTGCTTAAATAAAATGAAGGGGCTTGAACCCGAAGCCAAAGTTGAACTTCAAGGTGACAGTGCTTAAGATACCTATGGTTCCAGTGTTAGATGGTGCATCGCCTGTGTGATGATGCTTCGTGGTTCAGTTAGATGGCGATGCCTAATAAATTTGGTGCAATCCTAGTGCCAATTCTGACCGATTGTGGTGCTTATCCTGACCACCTGACCGGTGGTGGTGCTCATCCTGACTGGCATTCCTGGTGTGGTGCCAATCTTGACCCATGCTTTTATTAACTGGGTGTTCTTATTTGGGAAATCAATCTCTCTCTCTTTCTCTGCAACTTCCAACAAAAGCTTTTGAAAAATAATAAAATCAATTACTTTTGAAAAAACAATCAGTGGCCAAACATGTTAAGAATGTTGATTGCCTATTTTTCTAATCAAAAGTACTTCTCAACCTAGGTTTGTCATCAAGTATTTAGTGTGTTTGTATAACTGTTTTGTCTTGCATTACACTCATTCCCAGGCACCGAATGTAGCAGCAAAAATATGAAGGATTCATGTTTCAATGGCTATTCAAATACACTCTTAGTCAATATTTACTCACTTTGGCAAGTGTTATAGGTGGATACCATATATGGTGTTCCTTTGCAATCTGTTGTTCTATTATACTTCCCTGGCTTTTGTCACATGTTATAGTTGGTCTGGGCTATTGATGTTTAATTTCAGTTTGAAAGTTTTGGGTGACATTTTGATTGGTATGATGTTCACAAGATTAAGCATTGCTTCTTGATTTTGTGACTATGCTCAGAATTTTTTGTTTGTTTATTAATTATATTACTAGTTAGGTATTTAAATGAGAAGATAAGTTTTTATTTTATTAACTTTAATCTTGCTTTTATACAGGTTGGTTTTAAAATGTTCCTTGGTGTTACTGCATCTGTAACCAACTGGGATGCTGACGGGACTTGTTGTAGTATTGTTTTGGAGGATAATCCTTTGGTAGATTTTGTTGAGCTTCCTGACAACTGCCAAGGTTTATACTATTGCAACATCTTAAGTGGAGTCATTAGAGGAGCCTTAGATATGGTAAGTTTCTGTTCCTATTTGTTACCTCAATTGGCATATCACATCAACTTTATAGAACTTCAACTTATCAAATATCAGTTATATTCTTTTTTTTTTTCCCTTCACTTTTAACACTTTATAAATTAGGAAAATATAGGAGTTTGGTTACTGCAGCCTTCCTCTGCGGTCTTCTGAAATTTGAGTATTTTTCTCAAACATGAAATAGATTACTCATGTTTTTGTGTAGCATAGTGTGGAAAGGGCAAAGAGTTTTTTTACCAATTATTTCTTTCTGAGTTGCTATTTATCTTCTGTATAAATCATTCAGTATTTTATGAATGCAATTGTTTTTAGCTCAATCCCTTTTGTAGAGACATCGAAAGAAAGTCAATGTTTAACTTGAAAATTTCCATTTTTTGGGGCAAGTTTAGCTTGTTCAAAACCATATCACTGATCTCAACCTAATTAAATTGCTACACAACTTTATGATAGTAAATTGGCCTGGAGGAAAATAAGGCATGAAGGCAATATTCTGTTTCCTGCTATATCTTGAGAATTGGGTATCTTGGTGAAGCATTCTACACCATACACTTTTATTCTCTTTTTTCTCAACATGATTCCCATACATTCATGTACAGGTGTCAATGAAGACTGAGGTAACTTGGCTCCGTGATGTGCTTCGGGGTGATGATGTGTTTGAGTTGCAGGTAAAACTTCTCAAGCATGTTCCAGAAGAGTATCCATACAAGGATGATGAGTGAATTTGTTTTTGTAGTGTTGTATACTCGAGGTGTTTATTTCTTCATTTCTGCAATATTAGATTATCATCTTCTGACTTGTCCTGTGTGTATTTTGATGAAACACTAGATACAACAAAAAATCTTTAACTAAAACATTGTCATATTGGCTTTGACTAAGTTCTATCATGATTTCTGAGGGCCCTCTAGATTGAGGGATTCTTATCATCTTCCTCATTATATCATATGTTAGTAATTAGTATGCGCTTGATACAGATGTTTCAGTTTCAGCTATTAGATAATAACAGTTAGCAAAATATTTCACAATTCAAACTTTTGGATTCCGTGTATTTGAATATTTCATATTTGATACAGATTTAAGTTGACTCATTTGATATTTGAATCCCCTGCTTCTTTTGAATTGTAACGTTCCTTAGAATTTAAAATTACTATAAACTTCAGGAATCTAAGTTTTTCTTCTTTTGGTGTCTCAGAGACGCCCTTTGTCGTGTACTAATTTTGCTTTCATAAAAAAAACGAATATTCTGGTCATATAAATGGTTAAAACTATTTTACTTAAATCTGATTTTATTTTTTAACCATGTATTTTTTATTATATGATTGAAATTTGTCCCTCCTGAACCCACTAGGGTCGGCTGGAGTAGAGGGAGAGTTAGAATAATTTATGCAGTCCTAGGTTCTATTCTTGTGGATCGGTGTGGAAAACAATGTGAGGGAAGGAAATAAATTTTTGTCTTTAAAGTTTAAAGGTTTATTTTTATTTTTAATTTTAATTTTCCTCTTATCACATTTCCCGACAAGAGTTTAAAGATAAATGAACGGGACAACTTTCGGTGTTTGTGACAACAGAAAAACTAAAATACTTCTATTAAAACCATCACAGGGTAAGGTGAATTTCCCAATATATTATCCCCATTAAGAGAAACAAGCATAAAAATTATTTAAATCAAATAAATAGATAAATATTTTTAATAATGTTACAATTACAATTTTATGATAAAAGAAATCTTGATTAAGAAAACGTAAAATTGCTCATTGTATTCTGCACTAAGCTTAATTAAATTATATTTACATTTTTATGCAAAGCATATTTCAGTATTTTTTTAAAATGAAATTTTTAGGAATCTCAAAAAGATATCTTATCAAACTTTAGACGCATTTTAAAGAGTTGAAAGAAGACTCACTTGATAAGGTTTTGTGAAGAATTGGAAAAAAAATCTGTTTGTAACAAGATTTGTTTGGCTAACTAATTTCTTGCAAGAAGCATATGTTACGTGAATTAGCTACTCTTTGATTTTTCCCATTAAATACGAACTTTTTTTTACTTGGTGAAAAACTACTTTTGACAATACAAAGAGGAATCAGAATCGATTCCCTGCTAAAGTTTAGACATTTTAAAGAGCTGAAATATGCTTTCTGGCTAATAAAGTTAACGTCAGTTAACAACAAATGTCTTAAATGCTAACGAGTGTCAATTTATATATATGTTAAAAAAAGAAAGTGACACAATTGGTTAAATTTATTTGTTTTATTAATTAGAACTTAAAATTAAATTCAATTTTTTTCGTGTTTATATTTTTTACGTGAACTTATGTTAATTTTACTCAAAATCTCTAGATGTTAATGATTAACTCTAGTCTTGGATGAAGTTGTGTTTTATACTTTTATTTAATCTAAACTTTTTGTAAAAAAAAGAAAGATACAAGTTAAAAATGTTTTGAGTTTTTTTATTGAAAAAAAAGTTTTTTTTTTAGTAGAGAAATTTTTAAAAACAGTTTTGTTTTTAATTGTTGAATTCTCAAAAACAAAAGAACACTTTTCACACAAGCATAAAAATTATGAGGAACCAAAACTAAATCCTTCTAAGTAGCTCAAAGGACGTCGCCTCCAAGCAAATTTAGAAAGCTTAGAAATATTAAATGGTGAAAGATATGTTAAGGGAACCTCCTAACAATGCAAATTCGCCTTGTGCTGAACCCGAATCTGTCCAATATAGAAAAAACATTAGAATATGATAACGTAACAAAGATTGACTCAACTCTCAAGTACTGTTGAGTAAGGCCGGCAGCATTAATATATATTTTACAACTAAAAGAGTACATTTCCTAATTAATTACAAATGGCAAAAAGGTAGAGATTGTGGTATCTTGCTAAGAACCAAGTGTTCACTTTCATCATTGTATAAATAAAGCATTAATATATATATATATATATATATATATATATATATATATAATTAAAATGTACTGATAATGTAAATTTTTTTTAATATTTTCATTCAATCATAGTTTACTGTGTAAGGTAAAATTATTGAGTTTTGTAATAAATTACTTCAAAAGTGGTGTGGTTCTAATTGATTTCCATTAAAATTAAACTATATGTATGATTACGGTCTAAATTTATTCCTCTTATTCTCTCATATAAACACACCTATATATGTGATCGATAAGTAATTGATATCTCTTTATAATCATTATATAGAGTAAATTATATTAACACTTTCGATTTTGAAGTTTTGTGAAATTATATAGACACCTCTTGCTTTGTTTATCTTTATAATAATAATTATCCTTGATTGTTTGAAAAACATTATGCTAACATCTTGAATTGCACTAATCCCTTGATTATTTAAAAACATTACACCATGATCCTTGTCTGAAAGGTTAAAGTTAAAAAAACATGTGTCGAGGTAATTTCATAAAATCTCAGGAGGAGATATATCAATGTAATTTATTATTATATAAATGAATAATCGATAATCTCTTTGTAGATTTTTTTTGGCCAGAATGCTACCATATTGAAGGCAAGTACATCTTGATTAATAACATAGACTATAAAATGGAAATTTTGGACCCCTCATGTGACATTGGCCCTACACAACAATGCAAAGGCAGAAAGACACTTCCAATGAACGTACGTGCCTTGGAAATACCGAGTCATTGCCTTATTAACTTGGCAACAATACTTGACTAGGTCCAATTGGCACCAAATCATATCATATCTACGATTGCAACGGGAATGATTCTTTGCAAGTATCTAAAACTGCAAGAAGACACATTAACAGTGACCCTTATGGAACTATGTGCCGAGGTAATTCACTAGGTGAAACCACAACTATCAAACACGGCACATCAAGTTACACAAACAATGTTTTCAAGTTTGAATAATGTATTAGCCCGGCCAAATCCACTCTTGCATGTTGGATCAGTTCCGGCTTTGATTGTAAAAAGACAACAGCAAGAGCCATGTGTTGGCTGCTGATTTTGCATAGCTAAGCCTAAGGGAATATAATTAGTATATAATAGTCTTACTATGTGTTTTCACTGAGATTGGTGATAAACCTTAGCGAATCTTGGAAAAATAAATTAAGGGGTGTGTCTCCATAGGGAGGGTCAAGGGGAAAATGGGGAACAATAGTTTGTTTCGTTATGCAGATGGGTTGGACAAGTTGTTGATGTTCTTTGGGACCTTGGGGAGCCTTGGAGATGGGCTACAAACCCCTCTCACGATGTACATTCTCAGTGATGTGATCAACGCCTATGGAGACAAAAGTAGTAATAGTTTGACAAAGCATGATGTGAACAAGGTGAGTTTGTTCAAATAAAATCTCTACTCTTCTGCTATAGACAACAGGTGCTTTTTTGTGGGGCAAAAATGCTTCATCTATTTTAGTACACAATTTTGCTTTTGTTAACATTTTGGCAGTTATTTGATTAAGAAGTTAAAGTTGTCAGGGGAAATTCAGAAAAAATAATAATATATTTATGTCTCTATGATTTTGAATGAAATTAATTTTGAAGTAAAGTGATTTATGTTTGAATATTTTATTCCTGAAAGCAAGTTTGCTTTAAAACTTCGTTAAAATTTTCAATTTGCTAAGCAAACTTTTTTAGAAGCATTTCTAAGAGATGAAAATAAGAAGAAAAAATGAAATAATTTCACTATAAGTTAAAATTAACTTATACATAAGTTAATTTGTAAAATTCTTTTCTCGTTAGCCTTTTCAAAATCTTATTTTTAACTTATGCAAACATTAATTTTAACTTATGAAAAAGTTTGTTTTGATTTTCATCTTTATTTTTTTTCACTTAAAAGTACTTTTAAAGAAGTTTATCCAAATAAATTTCTAATACTAAGAGTATGTTTGGATATAAGTTACAAGTGTTTTTGAGAGATTCTCTACTAGAAAAAGCTCTTATTTTCGGTAGAGAAGCTTTCAAAGACTCTTATAAGTTTGTATCTAAATAAGTTCTAAATCTAATTTTTATTACTTCTAGGAAAACCGGTGTTTGATGGCAAAATCAGTTTTATCCAACAATAATCGAGCATCAATATTTTTAACAAAATCATGTTAAACAAGAGGCAAAATCAATTCTGATACTTCCTACAGTAAAACCAAACACACACTTAGTCATGGAACTTCAAGACTGATAGTGAAAGTAGAGAATGCATGTAGAAACTGACTTTTGCATTTGGAAGGATATCACTTATGGAAGGTCTTTCCACAATTTGATTTTTGGGGCATGATTATTCAACAGTTTTTGAAATTGCCACTTCACTTGCCTTTTTTCAGTATGCGTTGAGGCTTTTTTGTGCTGCAATTGGAGTTGGACTTTCAGCTTTTGTTGGTAAGCTTTGATAGCTCAGTTACTTTCCTTGCAGAACTCACATCAACTTTGAAGTTATGCAAATAGCATGGCTAGCATTAGAAAAACTAAATCTATATTTTTTTCATGCTTTGTTCTAATTGATGCTGGCTACTACAGAAGGAATATGTTGGACAAGAACTGCTGAGAGACAAGCTTCAAGAATGAGAATGGAATACCTAAAATCAGTCCTAAGACAAGAAGTTGGTTTCTTTGACACCCAAACTTCTGGTTCTTCAACAACCTACCAAGTTGTCTCTCTCATTTCCTCAGATTCAAATACAATCCAAGTTGTCTTGTGTGAGAAGGTTTTTCTGTAGTTCTGCCTTTCCCTCAAACTTGCTTGGAATACAATTATGATCGTAGTTATATTTCATTGAGTCGGGTCTACTTTTCACTGATTTCTTAGGGTGAAATTCATAAACCTTTGTTAATAAATTCACTGAATACAATGGATACAAATATTCTGCGATGCATCTCCAAAAGTAGATAGGTTTCTGGTTAAAAAAACTAGTATATAAAAAGTGCAGTAGTGACACTAAATAATTTTCCTATAAAAAATTTGTTGATCTATAACAAGTAATAGCTCCTGCTAACAAGATCCCTGAGGGAACCAGTTAAACAATCAATAAATAGAAAGCTTTTGTTGGAAATCATGCAAGAGCACATTAGAATTTATGATAGGGGTACCTTGGTAACACTTTTTTTGTAAGAACTTCTCATTTTTGATTATTTAATGAATGCCCCAAGTTGTTTGAATTCTCCAAAGTAGTTGTTCACTAGGAAACCAATGAACCTGACCTTTAGACTGGTTTGAAATCTAATTAATTTTGTAGCAATTTTAATAGATTGATTTAAAAAATCTGATAAAATAAAACTCTTCATCACAACTTTATTAATTTATATTTTTTTTGAGTGTAGATACCTGACTGTCTCGCTTACTTGTCAACATTTCTATTCTGCCACATCTTTGCATTTGTACTTTCATGGAGACTTACATTGGCAGCCATACCACTCTCTATCATGTTCATTGTTCCAGCACTAGTATTTGGAAAGATCATGCTGGATCTTGCAATGAAAATGATTGAGTCTTATGGAGTTGCTGGTGGGATAGCAGAACAAGCAATATCTTCAATAAGAACTGTTTACTCATATGTTGGGGAGAATCAAACACTAAACAGTTTTAGCAGTGCACTTCAGAAAACTATGGAATTTGGAATAAAGCAAGGTTTTGCCAAGGGGCTGATGTTGGGAAGTATGGGAGTTATTTACATAAGTTGGGGTTTTCAGGCTTGGGTTGGAACATATTTGATCACTAACAAAGGTGAACAAGGTGGCCATGTATTTGTAGCTGGCTTCAATGTCCTCATGGGAGGCTTGTAAGTGGTTTTCTCATCATTTATATTCTACTTTTGTCTTTCAATATGACATGTTGATACTAACATGTTTAACTTCATAAACTTCAGGAGCATTTTAAGTGCACTTCCAAATTTAACTGCCATGACAGAAGCCACTGCAGCTGTCACTCGCCTTCTTGAAATGATTGACCGGGTGCCAACTATAGATTCCGAAGATAAGAAAGGAAAGGCCTTATCATATGTGAGAGGAGAAATTGAATTTCGAGACATCTACTTCTGTTACCCTTCTAGGCCAGACACACCAATTTTGCAAGGATTCAATCTCACTGTCCCAGCAGGCAAGAAGGTAGGCCTTGTGGGAGGTAGTGGTTCAGGTAAATCCACTGTCATAGCACTGCTTGAAAGGTTTTATGACCCTGTTGAGGGAGAAATACACTTGGATGGTCACAAGATTAATCGGCTTCAGTTGAAGTGGTTGAGATCTCAACTTGGCCTAGTAAATCAAGAGCCTGTTCTCTTTGCCACATCCATAAAAGAGAATATACTGTTTGGAAAAGAAGGGGCCTCAATGGAGAGTGTGATAACTGTGGCTAAAACAGCTAATGCCCATGATTTCATTGTCAAGTTGCCAGATGGATATGAAACTCAAGTAAGTTGATCTCCAAAAAATTACTCAGACAAAGTATGAAAACAAACTAAAACTATACGTGGAAGAGAAAAGAAGGAAACAGAACAAAATCTCTGTAATTTATTTTATGTTTTGAACAAAATTTTTTCAGTTGCTTTAAATATGCTTCTTTTGAAATGTCATTATCATATTTAAAGGTTTCCAACTAATACTTTGTAGCACCTAAGCACATCAAAAAGTTTGATCCTTAATATTGTATTAAAGGAACATGAAATTATACCCAATTTAATTTTGGTCTCTACATCAGAAAACCTACATTTTGGTCCTTACATGACAAACGTTTACAAATTGATTCTTACTGTTAATCAAAGTTATTAGTGTTATATTTTGCAGAGTTGACTTACATTTTATCCTATGTAGCATCATGCTATCTTATTGGGCAACTCAGCAAAATCTTACAGCATCATACCTTCAATAAACGACAAGTACTAATTTGCGAGCATTTTTTTCATGTAAGAACCAAAATATAAATTTTTCATGCAAGGACTAAAACAAGAAAAAGCAGTGAGATGTATAAAACAGATTTAATTAAATATTTTATGTAAGCTGTTTTAATTAAAGCCTTGTTATATCAAACCACTATGGTTTTCCTAGGTTGGCCAGTTTGGATTCCAATTGTCAGGCGGCCAGAAGCAACGCATTGCCATAGCAAGAGCCTTACTAAGGGATCCAAAGGTTCTCTTGCTTGATGAAGCTACCAGTGCACTTGATGCTCAATCTGAAAGAGTGGTACAAGCAGCAATTGATCAAGCTTCAAAGGGAAGGACAACCATCATCATTGCTCACCGCTTGTCCACAATTCGAACCGCTCAGTTGATTGCAGTCCTTCAAGCAGGGAGAGTGGTTGAAACAGGTACTCACAATGAGCTCATGGAGTTGAATGATGGAGAGTATGCTCGAATGGTTGAGTTGCAGCAAGTGACAACTCAGAATGATGAGTCCAAGTCTTCCAATCTTCAAATAGAAGCAAAGAGCTCCCACAGAATGAGCATTCCCCAAAGTCCAGGTGTGAGTTTCAGATCAAGCACTGTAGGCACACCAATGTTGTACCCTTTCAGTCAGGGATTTTCCATGGGAACACCATACTCCTACTCTATCCAGTATGACCCTGATGATGATAGTTTTGAAGATAACTTGAAAAGGCCAAATCATCCGGCTCCTTCACAGTGGCGTTTGCTGAAAATGAATGCACCTGAGTGGGGAAGAACAGTGCTAGGAATCTTGGGAGCAATAGGGTCAGGAGCAGTACAACCTGTAAATGCATATTGTGTAGGAACACTTATATCAGTTTATTTTGAACCTGAAAGTTCTAAGATGAAGTCTAAAACTAAAACCCTGGCTCTCGAATTCTTAGGAATTGGTGTTTTCAACTTCTTCACTAGTATTCTCCAACACTATAACTTTGCAGTTATGGGAGAAAGGTTGACTAAAAGAATAAGAGAGAAGATACTAGAGAAGTTGATGTCTTTTGAGATAGGGTGGTTTGATCATGAAGACAACACAAGTGCATCCATTTGTGCAAGATTATCCTCTGAAGCCAACTTGGTTCGTTCCCTTGTCGGGGATCGGATGTCTTTGTTGGCCCAAGCAGTTTTTGGGTCAGTCTTTGCCTACACTCTAGGGCTTGTGCTCACGTGGAAGCTTTCTCTTGTGATGATAGCAGTGCAGCCATTAGTCATTGGAAGCTTTTACGCAAGAAGTGTCTTGATGAAGAGTATGGCAGAGAAAGCTCGCAAAGCACAAAGGGAGGGAAGCCAACTTGCAAGTGAAGCTGTTATAAACCATAGAACCATAACTGCCTTCAGCTCTCAGAAAAGAATGTTGGCACTTTTCAAATCCACATTGGTGGGGCCTAAAAAGGAGAGTATTAGGCAATCTTGGATTTCAGGCTTTGGTCTTTTCAGCTCCCAGTTTTTTAACACTTCATCAACAGCATTGGCTTATTGGTATGGTGGGAGGCTCCTGATAGAGAATAACATAGAACCAAAGCACCTCTTCCAAGCATTTTTAATTCTACTCTTCACTGCATACATTATTGCAGATGCTGGAAGCATGACTTCTGACTTGTCCAAGGGAAGCAGTGCAGTTGGATCAGTTTTCGCAATCATAGACAGGAAAACTGAGATTGATCCTGATACCTCATGGGGTGGTGAGAAAAAGAGGAAAATAAGGGGCAGAGTGGAGCTTAAGAGTGTTTTCTTTGCATATCCAAGTAGACCTGATCAAATGATTTTCAAGGGTCTGTGTCTTAAAGTAGAAGCTGGGAAAACAGTGGCTCTAGTGGGGCACAGTGGTTGTGGTAAATCAACTGTTATTGGCCTTATTGAAAGGTTTTATGATCCTGCAAAGGGAACAGTGTGCATAGATGAACAAGACATCAAGTCCTATAATTTGAGAATGCTGAGGTCGCAAATTGCATTAGTGAGTCAAGAGCCAACCCTTTTTGCTGGCACCATTCGAGAAAATATTGCCTATGGGAAAGAAAACACAACTGAATCTGAGATAAGAAGGGCAGCATCTCTGGCCAATGCACATGAATTCATAAGGTACGAGATAAATGGAATTTTTTTTGATAAAAATATCATTTTTTTTTCAATCCTTCTTTGTTCTTATGACAAAATTATTCTTTTATGTGCCTAAACACAACATTAAGGAAATAAACAAGAATTCCTATCAACACTGACATTAAGTAAACCCTGCTGAATCAACATTGTAGCATTTGGAACAAAATTTTTCAACTTCTCTTCTCCTTGAAAGTAAAAACTCCTCCAATTAGTCTCTAATCTCTATAGAAGCTTTAATTTAGGGTCCATTTTGGTAAACAGCTTAATTGAGCGCTTACTGAATAAGGGCTTATCATGTAAGCACTCATGTATAAGTTGTTTCTATATTCGAAAGAAGAAATAAGAGTTAAACTGTTTTTATATAAATTGTAAGCTATATTTAGAAGCCATCCTGAAGAGCTTATGAAAATAAGCTAAAAAGAGCTTATGTATATAAATAAGCTCTTCCGATTGCTTTTATAAATTACTTTTATATTTTAGAGATCATTATTTGACATTGTGTATGGGATAGCTTATCCCTTTAAAGGGAAGAGAAATTCAAAACAAAGTTAGTCCAAACATTGTTGTGTTAAGAAAATATTTTCCCAAGTTAAACTGCAGAGAAAAGTCCAAACAATGGATTTTGAAACTTTCTTTCTCTTGGCACTAACACTTTCTCTTTTGTCTTGGTGATGCTTGTCATGGCAGTGGAATGAATGATGGATATGAGACATTCTGTGGAGAAAGAGGAGTTCAGCTATCAGGAGGTCAGAAACAAAGAATAGCCTTAGCTAGGGCAATACTGAAGAACCCTGCAATACTGCTTCTGGATGAGGCTACTAGTGCACTTGATAGTGTGTCAGAGATCTTGGTCCAAGAAGCACTAGAGAAGATAATGGTTGGAAGAGCATGCATAGTAGTGGCACACAGGCTATCTACAATACAAAAATCCAACTCCATTGCTGTGATTAAGAATGGGAAGGTTGTAGAACAAGGTTCACATAACGAATTGATTTCACTTGGAAGTGAGGGTGCATACTATTCTCTTGTTAAACTTCAAGGTGGTAGCTCCCCTAGGTAAACTTAATTAGTAGTTGTAATATATGGTAGTTTTTTTGGTTTTTCCTCTTTTTCTCTTTTGCTTTTCTGAGACAATAATGTACGTGTCATCCTAGAATTGGGGGTTGCCCTTCATGAAATTTAGCATATTGCACGTTTGCATGCTTGAATATGATGTGAAAAGAAAAGTTAGAACTTCTTTTCTTGAAAAAATTAATGGTCTCATTTCAAGGTAGTAAACTTTTGCTCTCCCCCCCCAAATTTGCAGTGTTCCCTTAGTAGTGCTAGTTATGTCATATATCATATAATTTTATTTAAGTACAGTAAAGAATAGTATATATAAAGAAATTCAGGAAAAAGAAAACGTTAGGGATGGGATGCCATATAAATTTAAACAAAATCATGCATACCAGTCTATCTATTTATAATATGTTAAAACTGAGGTCGAATCAGGCATTGCACTACAAGAAAAACGAAAATTAGCATCAAATTTTGCCGAAGCTAATAAGCAAAAGCCAACGATTATATTAGTGGCAAAGTGATGACATGATGCCATAAATACAAAAGTTTTTGCAAATGAGTTTGCATTGACGGAGGTCATTGCATATTAGTGTCAATCAAGCCAACGCTGATTAATAAGGAACACAAAAAAAAATGTGAGAATAGCAATATGTCTTCATCCATGTTGAACTAAATCAACATTGGTGAACAGAAGTGATAGCGGCTTATGTTCCTTAACCAAGATGTCCAGAGTTCAAATCTTGGTATTTAGTATGAAATAAATTATGTTGAGAGAGAAATACTGTTGGAATTATTTTTATGGTATTTGTCTGAGAGGATATTTTATGAGGGTTGTTATATAAGGTTATTACACAAACATACTCCACAATGATGAGATATTGTCCCCTTTGAGCTTAAGGGGCTCACGGTTTTGCTTTTGGTCATCACCTAAAAGGTCTCTCTATCATTGAAGTATGTTTATGCTATATAAGTTGTTATTTCTTATCTTATTTTATCGATGTGGGACTTGTTTGTATCCCAACAAATACCTACTTTGTGTATGCTCACGATTTCTGGTTGAGATTAGTCACTATTTTTAACGATGAATACTTCGCATCAATACCATCTAAAAAAAAATCCATGTTGAACTAAAATATAACTATACATACACAACCTAAATTGATTAAAGACCTAACCAACTAACATATAACTAACTAACTAGTCATAGAAAGTGGTATAATCAGAAGCTGTAACAGCTCGTCCATATAGTATCATAGCTAGCTTTAAAGGTTAAATTAAGTGCAAATCTAAATATTAAGATGAAATCAAAACTTATTTTAGTAGTTGTTTTTAGGCTTATCTTATAATTAAGGTTATTATTAAACTACCTGCAAAAGTTGAGTCTTGCAAACTTTATGCCTAATTTGTTCAGTCAGTTCATAATGTAGGGGATGTGTTAGAGATCACAGATTGACTAATAATATAGCCAAAATAGTGTGTATAATTAAGTGGAGAATCCTCACCCCATAACTTTTGAAGTTTAGTTAGGTCAAAACCCAAATTTTTAGAATTAAATTTGTTCAAGTTAATTAGGAAGATGTGGATTCGAAATGTAAATTTTCATATTGCTTGATTCAATGATCTTTCCACACTGATCACTCGTATAATTTTTGTCTCATAATTAAGGAATGAATGCTATTTATCTCGATCTCCCATTAGTTGACTTCACAATAATAATAATAAAACTTTTTTGGAAAAAGTGGTTTTGGACATATCGGGTTTCTAGGAAAAAGAACTCAAAGTTAGGTGAAAAGCACCCATAAGACATGTAAACCTCTAGAATTTTACGAAACTGATCTCTTAGAGTTAATACACTATGGTTTAGGTGATTCAAAATCTACAATGACTAGAGGAGATAAAGAATTTTATGTAACATATAGAGTATTATTAAAGATACTCGCATGAATATTTTCTAAGAACAAAAGATGAACCAGAACAGAAGATAAATTAAATATTATAAACTGAAGTTGAGAACAAACCAAACAAGAAAATTAGAAGACTATGAACAAATAGCGGCGTAGTGATCTTAGGGGGCGTTTGGTAGGGAATTTTTTTTCATATTTGGTACTTTCTTCTAGTCATATATAAGATACAATTATATTTAAGAAAACTAATAAATTTACATTTTAACTTTCGGAAATATGATTACCCAATTTAAAAAATATTAAATTGTGGGGGGCTCTGTTTGCTAAAGTTTCATTACTTAAATCTAAGAAAAGAAAATTGGCTCTAAAACTTGTGATTGCATTTATATTGGCTTTGTTGAAAATAGTTTTAAGCCAGTGTTGAAAAGTGGTTTTAGAAAGCAATACTATTACAAAATTACTAGATTAAAAAATACGTTGAATTCTTTGAAAACGTGTTTCCACCAAAATCTTCAGTAAAAGGAAATCAATGACTGAACATTCATGTGAACCTGCAGCTTATTCTAAGAATTTTTCAACTTAATCCTAGAAGAGTTGACTTTTCGTTACTTTCTATGAAATTGGTTCTTAATCAGAAGGGCCAGCAGGAGGCACAACACTCCAATATGCATAAGCTAAAGTTGACTTTGAAACCTAACACCCAAAGCAATACTTAGCTTTAAAATATTTGGTATACTTTCAACGAAATTGATTCCTAAACTGCAGGGCTGCCAGGAAAGCTCTAACATGCATGAGCAAGAGTTGACTTTTGAGGCCAATGACCGCTTTAATGTGATCTCCATCAATCATTGTGGCCAAAGAAAAGAAAAGCCAAGGCTTAATTTGATGAAATGTAGGCTTAATTTGAAAGCTTGCTAATCCAGAAGAAGCTGGTATTGTATTTGTCATATGACATCCTTCTCCAACTTTTGATTTTTCCATTTCCTTTCTAACTTAAACTTTGGATGTGTTTGGATAAACTTTTTGATAAACACTTCTAGAAGAGAAAAATAGGAAGGAAAATGAAAATAAGCTTCTCCATAAGTTAAAAATAACTTATGCATAAGTAGAAAATAAGATTTTAGAGAAGCTAACAAGCAAGAGCTTCTACAAATCAGCATATGCATAAGCTAAATTTAGCTTATGAAAAAGCTTATTTCATTTTTCCTTTCTATTTTTCTCTCCTAAAAGTCTTTTTGGAGAAGTTTACTCAAACAAATTCTTATTATAAATATCAAGTTTGTGTTAGAAACTCTTCAATTTTTCCATTTCATTTCTTACTTTCTTTTTTCTTTCCAGTTACCTTATGGTTCATACATATTCAGTAAGTGCAGATACAAAGAAAGATCAGTGTGCATTTGTTCCAATCCAACACCATACAGAAATTGAACATGTCATATTTCTTCATCTCTTGTTCATTTCTTTGTGTGTTGTTTTTGTTTGTCTCTTGGTTATTTCCAAAACTGAAGGGTGTAGAGGAACAACCAAAGTCAGACAACAGCACTCCTCAAGTAAAGTATGATGTTTTTGTTAGCTTCAGGGGCGAGGATATCCGCCATGGTTTTCTTAGCCATTTGATTGACACTTTTCAAAGGAAGAAAATAAATGCCTTTGTGGATGATAAACTTGAGAGGGGAGATGAAATATGGCCATCACTTGTTCGAGCAATTGAAGGATCATTCATTTCATTGATCATATTCTCACAAGACTATGCTTCTTCGCATTGGTGTTTAGAAGAACTTGTGACTATACTTGAATGCAGAGAGAAACATGGCCAGATTGTAATTCCTGTTTTCTACCATGTAGAACCCACACATGTAAGACACCAATTGGGGAGTTACAAAAATGCATTTGCTGAGCATGGAAGAAAATATAAGACCAAAGTGCAAAGCTGGAGGCATGCTTTGAATAAATCTGCTGATTTATCAGGAATTGAGTCATCTAAATTTCAGTAAGCTCTTTTTTCCCTCAGAAAATCAATATTTTCTTGCTGTTATATAGTTACATGAATATTATCACAATGTGACTGCTTAAATTGCAAATAAATGTGACCTTTGTTTTTTAAATTGTTTCAGCAGAATATATGTTTACTAGTTATTGCTATCGCTGTTGGGAAATGCCATCATAATTTCCCTCCTCTGTGAACTCATAATAAGCATTATCCGGAAACAGAGAATAATAATACTGAATATTTTTAGCATAGAAAACCTCCTCAATGTGAGTAAGAAAAAAATCACAGGACTCGTAGGCCTCTTAAACTTCCACTATAACAATAATGGGAATACAAAATACTACAACAATGTATCTTCAATTCGTGGATATCACTCACAAATTGGCTCACTAATATTTCTCTCTCAAAGAAACTCTTTAAGAGGCTCTCTGTGTTTTTTCTCACTCTCTTTCTCTCCAAGTTAGGATGTGCTTATTCACTTTGATTGATGCTTGATCCATGGCTTCTCTTCCTCTATTTACAGGAGAGGTTTGCACTTGGTGCAATTAATGCACCGAATGGTGCAGTTGGAGTTTGAATATTTTTACACCTCCCTTTTTCATTATTTTCCATTCATGTACGTGCTTCTTTCTTATTATCACATTGGCCTGTAATTTTCATGTACAAATTCTTGCATTCACATTTGCATTGGGTGGTAAATTTCCAACCCATTGAATTTGTTTGGCTGGATCCCGCATTCGCATAAATGATTTTTGTCATTGCTGCTATGCTAGAATTCTGATGGGACCATGTGCTTTGTTGATCCATTGATTTTAACGGTTATATTACAAAAATTCTAAATCATAATCTTTATAAAAAAATTGAGATACATCTCACAACACCCCTTTATTTATTTTTTAGTACTCGACCTCTTAAGGAATCCCCACTAAGAAGAAAGGAAACAATGAAGAGAATTTTCCATCATGATGTTGAACCCCTTCCCCTCTCAAAACAAACAAATAAGTGATTAATATTAACGAGATTTTTAACACTCTCTCTCTTTGTGTGTTGCATAGAAATGATGCAGAGTTGCTTAAAGCAATTGTTGATCTTGTGCTGCTAAGGTTGGGTAAACATGTGGTTAACTTAAAAGGACTTGTTGGAATTGATACAAAAGTTGCAGATGTAGAATCATTGATATGCAAACCCAAAGAGCCAAAAGACATCCGTCTTATAGGAATTTGGGGTATGGGCGGTATTGGCAAGACAACCCTTGCAGAAGAATTATTTAACAAACTACGGTTTGATTGTGAATATGATGGTTGTTATTTTTTAGCCAATGAAAGAGAACAATCAAGCAAACATGACATAATTTTTTTGAAAGAAAGGATATTTTCCGAGCTATTAGGAAATGCTGTGAAAATTGACACACCAAATTCATTGCCCAATGATGTTGTATGGAGAATTGGTCGTATGAAGGTTTTAATTGTTCTTGATGATGTGAATGAATCAGATCACTTGGAAAAATTGCTTGGAACTCTTGACAATTTTGGATCAGGTAGTAGAATAATTGTAACAACTAGAGATGAGCAAGTGCTTAATGCTAACAAAGCTGATGACATATACCAACTTAGAGAATTCAGTTTCAATAAAGCACTTGAACTTTTCAATTTGAATGCATTTAACCAAAGTGATCATCAAAGGGAGTATGATGATCTATCAAAAAGGGTGGTTGATTATGCCAATGGCATTCCATTAGTGCTTAAAGTTTTGGCTCATCTTCTTCGAGGAAAAAATAGGGAAGTATGGGAAAGTGAGCTAGACAAGCTTAAGAAAATGCCTCTTACAAAAGTTTATGATGTAATGAAACTAAGTTATGATGATTTAGATCGCAAAGAGCAACAAATTTTTCTAGATCTTGCATGTTTCTTTCTTAGATCGGGTATACAAGTAGATGTGGGTTATCTAAAATCTTTATTAAAAGATGGTGAAAGTGATAATTCAGTGGTTGCTGGCTTAGAAAAATTGAAAGATAAAGCTCTTATTACTTTCTCGGAAGATAACTTTGTAGATATGCATGATAGTTTACAAGAAATGGCTTGTGAGATTGTTCGTCGAGAGTCTATCGAAGTCCCTAGAAGTCGTAGTCGATTGTGGGATCCTGATGACATTTATGAAGCATTGAAAAATGACAAGGTTAAAGCCTATCTAAATAAAAATCTTTTGAATAACATTTTATTTTATTTTTCTTTTGAGAAATGTGGCTTTTGGTGTTAATATTTTTTCTTCAACATTGATTGTAGGGAACTGAGGCCATTAGAAGCATACAAATTCAGTTGCCAACCATTGAGGAGCAGAAGTTAAGCCCTCACATATTTGCTAAGATGAGCAGACTACGATTTTTGGAGATTTATGTGGAATATAATCACGATTGCTTCAATGAACATAATATTCTTGCTGAAGGGCTTCAATATTTGGCAGCTGAACTAAGACTTCTTTATTGGTGGTGTTACCCTCTAAAATCCTTGCCAGATAATTTTTCTATTGAAAAACTAGTTATATTAAGATTGAGAAATGGCAAAATTGAAAAACTTTGGGATGGAGTGAAGGTAAATATGTGTTTCATCGTTATACTTTTCTCTTAATTCAACAAATATGAAATTAACTCATATGCTTGCGTGATATAATCATTTTATTACAGAATTTGGTGAATTTAGAAGAACTTGACCTCAGTGACTCCGAGATGTTAAGAGAGTTGCCAGATTTATCAAAAGCCACAAATCTTGAAGCATTGATTCTCAGCCGTTGTTCTATGTTGACTAGCGTTCATCCATCTGTTTTCTCTCTAAGAAAACTTGAGACCTTGGACCTTCAGGACTGCATGTCCCTTGCCATTCTCACAAGTGATTCTACTTTATGCAACCTTAGTTATCTGGACCTTGGTTTTTGTAACAATCTTACTCAATTTTCACTAATATCAGAGAATATGAAAGGTCTAAGAGTACAAGATACGAAGGTCAAAGAATTTCCCTCATCATTTGGACTTCAAACCAAGCTTGAATGGTTAATTCTAGCAGGAAATGACATTGAGAGGTTACCTTCATCCATCAAGAATCTTACACATCTTGAAATTCTAAATGTCAACTTTTGTAGTTCACTTCAGAGTCTACCAGAGCTTCCCCAATTCCTCAAAGCTCTATGTGCCAACAACTGCAAATCACTTCAGACTTTACCAGAGCTTCCACAATTCCTTGAAACTCTAGATGCCAAATATTGCTCTCAACTTCAGACTCTACCAGAACTTCCCCCATTCCTTAAATCTCTTAATGCACAATCCTGCTCTTTACTTCAAACTCTACCAGAACTTCCCCCATTTCTTAAAGATCTAAATGTTGGAACATGCAAATCACTTCAAAATTTACCAGAGCTTCCCCCATTCCTTGAAACTTTAAATGCCAATTTTTGCACTTCACTTCAAACTTTACCAGAGCTTCCCTTGTTCCTTAAAACTCTAAATGTTGATTATTGCACATCACTTCAAATTCTACCAAAGCTTCCATCATTCTTTAAAACTCTACTTGTTGATCACTGCACTTCACTTCAAATTCTACCCGAGCTACCTTTGTCTCTTGCAACTCTAACTGCCCAATTTTGCACTTCACTTCAAAATCTACCAAAGCTTCCCCCTTCCCTTGAATATCTAAATACCCAATCATGCACTTCACTTCAAACTCTACCAGAACTTCCTCGATCTCTTAAAACTCTGAACTTCACACAGTGCAAATCATTTCTGACTCTACCAAAGCTTCCTCCGTCTCTTCAAACTCTAAATGCTCAATCATGCACTTCACTTCAAACTCTACCAGAACTTCCATCACCCCTTAAAACTCTTAATGCACAATACTGCACTTCACTTCAGACTCTTCCAGAACTTCCTTCATCTCTTCAAACTCTAAATGCCCAATCATGCACTTCACTTCAAACTCTACCAGATCTTCCCTCATCCCTTAAAACTCTTAATGTGCAATCATGCACTTCGCTTCAAAATCTACCAAAGCTTCCCCTTTCTCTTGAAACTCTAGATGTTAATTGTTGCACTTCACTTCAGACTTTACCAGAGCTTTCCAAGTTCCTTAAGACTCTAAATGCCCAAGAGTGCAAATCACTTAAGACTCTACCAGAGCTTCCCCAACCCCTTGAAACTTTAGATGTTAAACGTTGCACTTCTCTTCAGAATCTAACAATGCTCCCTTCATTTGTTAAGACTTTAAATGTCCAAGAGTGTGAATCACTTCAGACTCTACCAAACCTTCCATCATCTCTTAAAACTCTAGATGCTAAATGTTGCACTTCACTTCAGGCTTTACCAAAGCTTCCTCCCTCCCTTGAAACTCTTGATGTTAAATGTTGCACTTCACTTAAGACTCTACCAGAGCTTCCCCAATCCCTTAAGACTCTTAATGTTGAAGAGTGCGAAACACTTGAGAATCTGCCAGAGCTTCCTTTGTCTATTGAAACTATAAATGCCAAATCTTGTATTTCACTTCAGACTCTATGGGAGCTTCCCATGTTCCTTAAGACTCTAAATGTCCAAGAGTGCAAATCACTTCAAACTCTACCAGAGCTTCCCCTATTCCTTGAAACTCTTAATGTTATGTATTGCAATTCACTTCAGACTCTACCAGAGCTTCCCCCGTTCCTTAAAACTTTAAATGCCAAATTATGTGAATCACTTCAAACTCTACCAAAGCTTCCCCATTTCCTTGAAACTTTGGATATCGAATTCTGCACATCACTTCAAACTCTACCAGAGTTCCCCCCGTTCCTTAAAATTGTGTATGCCAGAGATTGCGGATCACTGAAGACTGTATTGTGTTCCCCTTCAACAACTGTTCAAGAATTAAAGGAAACTTGGAAACATGTTATTCTATGGAATTGCTTGAATGTTGGTGAATATTCTCTAGTGGCTATTGGATTGAATGCGCAAATCAACATGATGAAATTTGCAAACCAACACCTATCTAGTGCCAATCTCATTGATGTTAAAAATTATGATGATTATTGTAATCATCGTTCCTATCAAGCTGTTTATGCATACCCGGGAAGTAGTGTTCCGGAGTGGTTGGAGTATAAGACAACAAAAGATTATATAATTGTTGATCTCTCTTCTATTGCACCATCTTCCTCCTCCTTGGGCTTCATTTTCTGCTTTGTCCTTGGTAAGTACTATGATGAAACATTCATTGACAGACTTGACGTCAACATCACTATAAGTGATGGTGAGGGTGAAGGTGAAAAGGACAGTGTCAGAATGTACATAGATTATTGGGGTATGGGAATTGAATTGGATCATGTGTGTATTATGTACGACCAAAGGTGTTCTGGATTCCTAAATACTAGAGCCAAAAACCAGACAAGGTTTAAAATTGAGGTTACATTGTGGGCAAAATTTCTCTACCCGGAAACTTATGATGATGCACTGCCGCAACAGGTTTTAAAGGGATTTGGTGTCAGCCCAATAAGCACCTCGACATATAACAGTTTCATTCAACAAATGGAATTGAATTGTGGTTCATATCATCCCAGGTATTTTCTTCATGTGGTTTACGACAAAATCTTTGATTTAGAACTTAGAACAATGTGTAAAATTATTGTGTTATAACTTATTTATTTACAACATTTAAGTTAATAATGTGAGTTCATATATTATTTACAGTTATCATATTCATATGGACTTACTAAGTTCTAAAATGAACAACTGCAAGTAATGATTACTCAAACGATAGTAGTATGCAAGGGTGCTCAAAACTACCAAGGAAAATACTAGTTTGCTCGTATTGTATTTGTAATATGACCCTATGCCAAGTTGTTGTGGCACTTTCCCTTGGCTCTGTCATTCTTTTGAATATATACATTACCTTATATTGTTAATGTGTCTCGATGTCACAAATTCTTATAAGTTGTAAAAATTTCTGGGGGAGAGAAGTGTTCCCCTACTTTGACTTCCTCAACCCTACGCACAAAAGAAAAGAAAAAATAATCATTGGTTTCATTAACTAATGTCAAGATACTACTGAGAGATTATTTACTTCCTTTTGAACTTTGATTAAGAGTACTATATGTCTCTCTTTTTTACGCATTCATAAATGTTATCATAAAAATATGATGATAGATGGGGATTATATATGTAAAGGAATTCGACATATATAACTTTTTGCACATGTTGTCTACTTTTTTTTAGGTTTTATTCTTATATTAGATATTAGATATTAGATATTCTAATCACAAGCACAATTCACTTGAAAACATTCACTAATATGATTTGGCAAGAAATTTGATCACTTTATTTTTTTTAAGTCGCCAATTCTCCTTTCTTGCTAGTAAAGGAGTGAATGGGTTGCATAATATAATTTTTGTATGTAAAAGTAAATTTCATTTATGAAGATGTTGATTTATTTGTTCATCTTATCATTTCATTACTTTTATGCTTTATTTGGATTAGGAGTGAAATAGAGGAGAAAGAAATAGGAAAGACAGATTATGTGATGGAGTGTGGTATAAAGATTTAGCATAAGATATATTGGAAGCATTCAAAATCATCTATTCAACAGTTCCCATTTACTTCTTATCAGACAAAAATGTCCTTTGCAGGGTAATCAAAAGGCATGATGTATACGAGCTTTAACACATGAAGGTTGTGCACCAACTTTTTGTTGTCAGTGTCCAGAGCCCTTCCAGGGGATTGATAAAGTGAACAACAAATTTAGAATATTGTTTTGTTTTCTGAAGAGTACATTGCCAAATTCTAGCAGGTAATTGTGCAGTAAAGGATAATGGGCAATAAATTGTAGTAGTTGAGTTGAGTGGGAGGAAATAATTCTATTTGATGGGTAGCTTGCAGCCACAACATCAAATTTTTGAAACTTGATTCTTTTGAAAGTATGTATATGAAACTTGTATATAATATTTCTTAGTATATTGTTTAAGACTTTAAATAGTAACAGTTGCACATGGAGTTTTGTCCCTTGATGTATCTGTTACAACTAAATATTCATATTAAATGCATGTGTTTTCCTTCTTTAAGATGAGTCTTAGATGGAGGATGGTGTTATTGTAATAAAAATCCCAAAATCATGGATGACCGAAAACTGTTAATTTTTTTTTCTTCATAAACATGGTTCACGCAATGTTCCAAAACTAATAATTAATGACTAATTTATACTTGCAACATATGGTTTCTATTTGTTGGGGTTATTTTATGGTATTTGTTTGAGGGAATATTTTATAAGAGTTATTTTTATAAGGTTATTACACAAACATACTAGATATTGTCCGCTTATTTTATGGTATTTGTTTGAGGGGATATTTTATAAGAGTTATTTTTATAAGGTTATTACACAAACATACTAGATATTGTCCGCTTTGAGCCTTAGCCCTCACGGTTTTGCTTTTGGTTATTACTCAAAAGGCCTCTCAATCATTGAAGTATGTTTGTATTATATAAGTTATTATTTTTTGTCTTATTTTATCGATGTGGGACTTGTTTGTATTCCAACACTATTGACCAAACATTAATTTAATACTTGATAGGCCCACCACCCATGTCTTAGAGCGAGAAATTATTAGATGGTTGTGGATCACAATTATAACTTGCTGACAAATAATTTTATCTTTTTAACTGTAAATAGTTTCTGAAATGCAGGCCCTAGCCTTGACACTAGAATCTTCTATGGGATGAAGTATGAAGATTATTTTGGGGGTGTTTGAATTTTGCTAATTTAGCCAACTCTGGTTTTGTTTTAGTTTTATAATACCAGCTTCAGCTATGTGTATAATAAAAGCTTTCTCCTTATTCTACATATTCTTAGTCATTGGTTCTCAATAATTAATCTAGATGTCCTTTGTTGAGATCCTACATCGATTATAGATTTGGAATAGTAAAGCTTATAAAGGCTTGGTCCTGTAGTTTTCCAATGCATTATAAAATAAGTCTTTTTGACAATTCTCCATGCTTTAGATGTCAATTCCTGAGCATGAGGCGCATGTGTTGAGATACCATATTGACTACAAATATGGCCAAAGTAGAACTTATAAAGGCTTGCACAATTCTCACCTTAAGCTAATTTTTAAGATTGAGCTAGGTCCAGTCCAAATTCATGACCTTTCAAGTTCTTCTTGACAACATATTGCTACAAATATTCATAAAAAGCAATTTTTATATGCCTAAATTAAAAATAAAAATAGAAATATCTGCTTGTACAGGGTAGACACATATAATCTAATTTTACTTAAGTAAAAAAAGCCAAAATTAGTTATTTTCTTTATTATATGTAAATATGCATGCTTTTCTACGCTTCTCCTTTTGGAGTGACCTTGTGATGGACAGAACATCTTGTAAATCACCTGTTTCTTCAATATTGGTATAGAGCATAAGTTGTGTTTCGTATTGCAAGTACTTTTAGATCCAGACATACCAAACAAGAGCTTAAATGAAATCAAGAGTGTACTTGTCTCAACTCTTGCATCACATGGGCAATTGTCCGAGGCTCTTCTTGTATATGAGGAGATTAAGAAAGCTGGATATAATTTGGAGCCAAAAGCTGTTATAAGTCTTATTGTAAGGTTTTGTATTAGTGGTTTGTATATCAATCATCTACCTTCAACTTTATAATTAGTTACTCGACATTCTTAGGAGGAGTTCACTCAATTCAATGGGGAATTGGATGGGCTACTGCTTCTACTTAAGGAAGTGAGTGATCTAGACTATTGGGTTGATGGTTGCTTCAAGGTTATCATGTATTGTATACGGATCAAGAATTTGAGGTTTGATGTTTTACCCCTCCCATATCAAATTTGTTTGTATTCTGCAAGTTGCTTATCTTGATACTTGAATTTTTGGGTCAGTTCTGCTATTCTCTTGTGCAAGCAACTCAAGGATAAGTTTGAAAATGATGAAATAGTAATGGAATCTCTTATGATGCGGTGAGTTCTCGTTCTGTCCTACTTTAATTTTAGACATGTTTTGCCCTTTTCATCACAACTGACAAGTGTTTTTGTGTCTGTGCAGGTATTTTCTCTAATTGCAGCATCTGAGTCCACTCATTTACAGATTGGCCTAGACTTGCTTTTCTTCACGACAGTGTCTTGATTTTCTTCTAAGTTCTTGTGCGAATGCCGGAGATTTGAATAATGCTCGCTTGATTTGGAGAGAATACGAGATTGCTGGATTTCCTTACAATGTAAAATGTTACTTGAGGTAAGTTGTAAGCCTCTCCCTGCTTTTCCCTAACCTTGTATGAGTTTTTATTCAGTATCTATCTCTGTCGAATTTGGATCCTCTCCTGCAATATTCTCTCTCCAGCCTCTTTCCAACAACATTAATAACTGTTCTTACCGAAAATATGCTGTAGAGCTGATCCGCCGGGTAAGATCGGTGAGCCTCCTTTGCCGGGTGTATTGGTGCTCCGAGATGGGGGAGGTACCTGCAAAAGAGACTCCGATGCTAAAGTTAGGGTTTGCATGAGTAATAGTCTCATATATATAATGCACGTACCTTGAGGTGATCTAGGTTTGCCTTGGGCTTTTGGGCTTGAGATAAGATATATCACGATATGATATGATATAATTGAAGGGCGGATCTGGTCTGGGACGAGATCCTCGGAATCAGGTATGATTCGCTCAAATGCCGGGCTGACGTCATGCACCGCGTGCCCGGGGTGACTTATTTGCAATACTAATCCGGGCTAGGAGCCCGGGTGCGAAGTATGGTTAGTACACTAGCCCCCCGAGCTCTGAAGGCCGTAGGTCGAGGAGTTAAGACCGGGCTTGCTAGAGGGGAAAATGGCTTTGCGCGCATGCTAACTGGAGGTCTGCCACGTGTCGCGACTGTTAGTGTTCTGGAGACGTTTGAGTGACGCAATAAGGGCAGTGACGGTTGTGTAATGATGATTTCACAATAAATGTGTTGTCAGTTGTGCTTTTCAGCTGACACGTGTCGCGTCAGTTTTGAATTTTGGGAGAGAGTTTTTCCTTTTCTTCCACTCGCGCCTCTTCTCTGTCTTTCTTCTGACTTCTCGAGTACGAGAGCTTTTCTTGCTTCCCTTTACTTCCTTTCTCTTTTGCGCTTCCGTCGCCGTCGTCGTTTTCGGTAGTCCCTTCTTTGTTAGGGTTGTTTTTTGAGGAGGAGTACCAGGTACTTCCTTTTTATTTGCTTCTTCTCTTTTTTCATGGCTGGAGGAAGTGGTGCTGGATCCTCTGCGTCTGCCAGGGGCAAGGCGCGTGGCAAGGTGGTGGCCGCCGGAAGGGTCACTGTTGAGAAGAAAGACCCGCCGCCACCTAGGGGCCCAGAACCAGGCGTTCCTGGTTACGACTGGGTCAAACGCGAGGTGGCTGAGGCTCAGAGCATTTTTCGCTCTTTCCTCGAAGTGAATGCGTTTCGGAGAGCGCACAGGGTTTGCGATTCCTCCATTTCCCACATGATTCGGCTTGAGCCCTGTCAGGCTGATGAGGGCGTGTATATGGGGAGGTCTACTGATCCCCCCCATTTCTATGTATATCAATGCTTCTTTAGAGATTTGGGTGTCTGTCTTCCTTTTACCCCGTTTGAGTGCGATTTTTTGAATTTCATCAACGTGGCTCCCTGCCAGTTGCATCCCAATAGTTGGGGTTTTTTGAGGGTTTTTCAGGTCCTGTGTACAGTTCTAGGTATAGAGGTGTCTCTTCGCGTCTTTCTTCATTTTTATCAGTTGAAGATGGGCGTTCCGCCTTATGGCATTTTGTCCCTGAGCGGGAGTAGGGATGGGGGCTTGTTTACTCCCTACTCCCAATCGTATAAAAATTTCAAGCAGGAGTTTTTCCGGGTCGCCCTTGTGGGTGTTGACCCTTTGGAAGACGAGGTGTTCTACTTCGGCGGTTTGCCGAGGTTTCCATTCTATTGGTGTCCCAAGCCGTCTAGGTTTCACGGTTTGGGGGATCTGAAGGTGACGGCCGCGGAGACGGCCGCCATCAAGAATCTTGCCGCGCTCCCTCGTCTGTTGGATTGCAAGCTTGTCTTGTCGCTTGCGAATTCGCCTTTCAGGGAGAGGGGACTAGAGAGTGAGTATTATGTGCTCTGGTAGGTTATTAGGACTTGTGCGGTTGCCCGTTATTGATGTGTTTCTGTTTCTTTTCTGCAGGCATTATGGGCAGAAACTTGTGGCGTCAGCTTAAACACCGCTACAATGTTTCCGAGCTTGAGGTTCCCGAGCCTCTAGAGGAGGATGCTGCCCCCCTGAAGACCCACCGGAAGAGGAAGAGGGGGGAGGAGGAGGTCGGGGGGACCTCCGCTTCTCGCGATGCCGAGGAGGCGACCTCCCGGGTTGTGGACGCTGTGGATCTCACCGACAGCCCTCCGGCCAAGGAGGCCTCGCCGGTGGCTACGGCGGAGGTGGTGCAGGGTGTCGGGCTTACTGCACTGGACGCCGAGGTGAGTAGCTTATCATTTGCTCGCGTTTTCTATGTGAGTTCCGTCTTTGTTTTTTGAGGCGTTATGGATCCCTTTGCAGGGCGGGGTTGGCGTTGCTGAGGTGGAGGTCTGCGTTTCTGGGCAGACCGTCCGAGTTGCCAAGGTGGTAAGTACTGTCTTTTCAGACTTTTCACTCTGCCTTTTTGTTATGTTGTTTGGCTGTTTGATCTGGGTGATTTTTTTGTAGGCAGGAAATGCCTCTGGGCCTGAGCTGCAGGCGGGGAAAGCCGCTGATCCTGAGGTGTAGGCTTCTGGGCTGGCCGCCCAGGCTGCTGGGGTGAGTCTGGTTTTTTTTATATTTTATTTTATTTTTTTTATGGCTTTCTCGCATGTCTCCTTATCTATTTGTGATGCGGGACTGGTTTTTGCAGGCGGAGTCGGGAGTCCCTAAGGTGGACTCTCTAGGTGCTGAGCAGGGAGGGCCATCCTCTGTCGCGGGTTTGGCGCCGCAGGCGGGCTCATCGCAGGGGCCTGTCCGGACCCAATATCTATCCCATCGCTTTGGGAAGGGGATAGATACGGTGCGGCTGGATCACGTGAGCGCGTCCGCCGACATGGATTCATTGTGGAGCGCGGGGGTGACCGCGGAGAGGTTTTTTCCTCAGGGTTCGTTGAGCTCTGAGGACCAGGGATTGATTGACAGGATCGGTCCCGAGGATAGTTTTGATGCTGCCCAGGTCATGCTGCAGAGGGTGATAGGCATAATGAGTCACTGGAAACCCAAGTGGGGCCAGCAGCGAGAAGATTTGGCCAAGCAGCAGCAGGAGCTGGCTAAGCAGGAGCAGGAGCTGGCCAAGCAAAAGCAGGAGCTGGCTAAGGTGAGGGGTCGGCTTCAGCCATGGAAGGAGGCGAACGAGATCCTGAGGGAGGATAACAAGACTCTCACCGCGACCCTTGATGAGGCGAAGCGGCGGGAGGCTGAACTCCGGACTGCGCGTAGCGACCTTTTGCGGGTGCAGAAATCTCTTGAGATTGCATTGCGGTCCAATGAGGCTTATGCTTCTCGGGTGGGGGAGCTGCAGGAACTCGCCACCTTCTCCCGGGCGCGGGCCCGCTCTTTGGAGGACGAGGTGACGTCCTCGCGTGACCAGGTGCGGGTCTTAGAGGATGTTGTGGCCTCTCTAAAGGGGGAGTTGGCGGCGGTGGCTGAGGAGCGTCTCCGCAGTGAGGCCATTCTGGGCGGTCGAGAGGATGAGATTGCTGCGCTGAGAGTAGAGCTCGCAGAGTTGGCAGCGGGGAAGGCGGCCGTGGAAGGACGGCTCGCCGAGGTGGAGCGCTCTGTCGTGGCGGAGCATAAGAGGGGCTTTCAGAAGGCTGCTCGTCAGGCACGACTTCTTGCTCCCGGGTTCGACTTCTCTTCGACGCATGTGGAGAAGGTGGTCCGTCGTGGGAGGATTGTTTCGGAGGACGATGTTAACGACAGTTCCAGTGAAAATGCCTCCGCCTAGGCTTTCTTTGTAATTTTTGTTTCCTTTTTCTCTGGCTTGAATTGATGTACTCGATTTTGTGAACTTTGTTTGTATACATATATGTATGTTGCTCTATTTTGTTCGTTTTTGCGTTCAGTTTTGGCTGTTCGCGCTCTTTGAGGCACATGTTTGGTGTCTGTTATATGCTTTTGTATCGGGTGATACTTCTACCTTGAGCTGGTGAAGTCGAGGTTCGAGGCTGACCTTAGTTTTTTGCTTGGTAGGGTTTTTCGTGGGAGTTCAAACTCAGCCGTAAATGAATGTGTTAAGATTCGTATTCGATCTCGAATTTTGACTAAGTAATTGTTGTGAGAGTTCATAAATGACCCTAGGCTGGAGTCAAGGTCAGCATTCGACTCTAAGTCGGTCGTGCCGGGGTTCGAATTCGACCCTGGTATCGAGAGTGGGGTGTGCTTTGCCAGGGTTCAGAGTTGTCCTCAGGTTAGTGGCGAAACTGTCGATGGACCCTGCTTCGTTAGCGGTGCGCATCGCCGCGAGGTCATTCTCATGCTGGATGCGCATATTCTGGAGGTCGGCGTCGTGCTGACGCCGCATCTGCTCGACTTGTTCGACCAGCCGCCTCAGGGTCGCGGTGTCGCTGTCCATGGTAGTTGAATTGCTTGTGTTATCTATTGCTCGTCTAATGTGGCTTCTGGCAGAAACCATGCAGGTGGCCGATGAGAGCTTGGTCTGATCGGTCCCACGGTGGGCGCCAAATGTTCTTACCGGAAATCTGCTGTAGAGCTGATCCACCGGGTAAGATCGGTGAGCCTCCTTTGCCGGGTGTATTGGTGCTCCGAGATGGGGGAGGTACCTGCAAAAGAGACTCCGATGCTAAAGTTAGGGTTTGCATGAGTAATAGTCTCATATATATAATGCACGTATCTTGAGGTGATCTAGGTTTGCCTTGGGCTTTTGGGCTTGAGATAAGATATATCACGATATGATATGATATAATTGAAGGGCGGATCTGGTCTGGGACGAGATCCTCGGAATCAGGTATGATTCGCTCAAATGCCGGGCTGACGTCATGCACCGCGTGCCCGGGGTGACTTATTTGCAATACTAATCCGGGCTAGGAGCCCGGGTGCGAAGTACGGTTAGTACAATAACCATTGGATATATCTAATGACTCAAATTTAATCTTATAATTAATGTAAATTCTTAAATGATTTTTATAAGATTAAATTTGAGTCATTAGATATATCTAATGGTTATTAATGTTGCTGGAGAGAGAATATTGCAAGAGAGGATCCAAATTCATCTCTGCCTCATGGGTGTGGCTGTAAACTAATTATTTGTATGGTTGTAGAATGTATCAGGCACTTTTGGCAGCAGGAGATCATAGATCTGCTGACTTTATGCTTAAGAAAATTCCACAAGATGATGCCGAGGTTTGTTCTGTCATCATAGCAGGTCAGGAAACTTACAATGGTTTTAATTCTGTAGGAGGGGAGAAAAAGCAAGGAAAAATAAAAAAGAAAGAAAAGAGTAAGACTTGAATACTAGTTCCATCTTGGGAAGAGAGATACCCAATTTTTGTTTGGCTTTAGAAATATGCTTCACAAAGGGTGATGTACCTGATTTAATATATACTTAACCTATTGATTATCATTGAAGATGTTGGTTCCAATTAATTATATTGAGGGTGGTCCTACTTGATTTAGAATAGGCCTGTAGCCGGGCTAAATGGTACTTTTGGGTTCTCATCTTATAGGCTAATTGTATCCTATATTATAGCCTTTCATTTGTGGTTTGGAAAGGTGCCTTTTGAATATGAAGAAGGCTTTTCACTTTTCTCTTATAGAATTTAGTTCTAGAATGTATTTAATACATTTTGGAAACTAAATTCTGAAATATTTATCTATTATTAAAAGTATGTTCGGAAAAAATAATATTACTGGAAAAATAATTACAAAAGCAGGGAAGTCTATTGAGAAAAAAATGGGAGTGCAAAGAGAAACTCTCTTATGTTTATGCTTAAAAAGTTTGTCTAATACTGTTTTATTTATGTTAGAAAAATGAAATGAATTTAAGGCCCAAAATTTAAGCTCGGTGGCCATTTACATGATATAAAAAAGTGAAGGAAAATTGGTGGTCGATCATCCACATCATATATCCGAAGTATTTTCCTTTTGGTACAATGATTTCTTTTTGGGTTACAATGATTTCTTTTGTTTTTACTCAAAAGCGAAAATAGTCATGGAAATAATAAAGTTATTATTAATCATTATCTCTGCCTTGCTATTGACATTGTTGTTATGATATAGGACGGATAATACTTTATATCAATACTATAATTATAAAAATGATTAATAAAAAAAGTGAACCCAACTTGCATGTTCGAGTGGCAAATTAATTTGGTGAAAAATGTGAGAAACTTCAAAGATGCTGCCACGAAAGTGCGACCAATTATGTTAGCTTTTATTATGCTGCGTAAAATACCCACTTGTATTTCTATATTTAGTTTTGTAAACAGCTAATATTCATATCTATTTTCTGCATAAATAAAAATATTATGAATCTTTTACATAAATATATATAATAAGCATTTCCCTTACTCATCATGTGATTTTCATGTATCCAACCATGTATTTCTTACAGCCTTTGTGCCCAGAAACAAAATTCTCATTGCCTTTTCTAATTGCAATGGATTCTATAATCCCATCATTAAATGCAGACCCAAAGAAAGAAAAAAACTGACATCGCCAAACACTTTCCAAGCTCCATATTGTAGAGATAATATGTATTTACAACCATGTAAATATATATAACCAACCTTAAATTCTTAATTCTAATTGATAAATCACAAATCTGTTGGGTTTGGGCTCCCATCCTATGTGGAGAATGGGCCCAAATTGTGTGGTCCACTATGCCACACTTAACCTAATTGAGAAGGGTCAGATTAGGGTAAGTGGGAGAGTGTGTCATTCTTGAAAAATAGAGCAGCCAAGTGAGAGAGAGAAGGAGAGAAAGTTTCCCGCACAAAAACAGAGAGGGTTCTGTGTTTTCGCCGGTATGAAGTCTTTCACCGTTGGATTGAGCTGATTTTTGGATAGTGAGTTCCAAACGTTAGGTTCTTCATTCTGACCGTTCGGATCGTCAATCTGAGGTCTGGTTTGTCAAAGAACAGCTTCGTATCAGCAGGTCATTTTGTGAAATTTTTATCTTCATTGTTCTCATTTCTAAGCTTTTGTGCTTAGTTAGTTTTGACTGATTGATAACACAATTTGGTGTGTTTATTAGAGACTCTGTTGTACCCCATTATTGATCATAGTGGAATTTTCATTGGTCTGGACGACTCGTGGTTTTTATCCTACATTGAGGGGTTTTCCACGTTAAAATTGTCGGTGTTCTTGTCTTTGTTTAAATCCTGTTTTTGCTCTATTTGTTTGATGCTCCTCACAGATTCTCGCAAGTAAGGGAGATTGTATTTCCGCTGCGTTATTACTTTTTTTTGTAGAGTTGTTATTGCATATTGGTCATTTCTCCCATCACAGTGGTATCAGAGCTCCAGGTTAAGGGGCTATTTGGCTTGCGTGAATGATGGAGGCACATACAAAAATGATATCTTTGAATGGAGCAAATTATCACTTATGGAAGGGCAAGATGAAGGATTTGCTATTTGTGAAAAATTTGCATCTTCCTGTTTTTGCTTCTAGTAAACCGGAATCCAAGTCGGATGAAGAATGGGATTTTGAACATCAACAGGTATGTGGATTTATCAGGCAGTTTGTTGATGATAATGTTTATAATTTTATTTCAAATGAGACACATGCAAGAAGCCTATGGGATAAGCTTGAGTCCTTGTATGCTTCCAAGTCGGGGACTAATAAATTGTACCTGCTGAAAAATTTTGTGGAGTTGAAGTACAAGGAAGGGACTCCTATTTCAGATCACTTGAGTGAATTTCAAGGACGCTATGATCAGCTAGCAGGAGTGGGTATAAAATTTGATGATGATCTATTGGGGTTATTCCTATTAAACTCTCTACCGGATTCGTGGGAGACATTTCGGGTTTCCATGATCAGTGCTACCCCTAATGGTGATATTTCTTTGCAAATGGCAAAAAGTGGTGCACTTAATGAGGAGATGAGAAGGAAGACACAGGGTACTTCATCTTATTCAGAAGTGCTTGTTACAGAGAACAGGGGGAGAAGTCAGAGGAAAGAACAGAAGAGTGGTAGAGATAAAAGCAGGAGCAAGTCCAGATCCCGGTACAAGAATGTGGAGTGTCACTATTGTCATAAAATGGGGCATATACAAAAGAATTGTTTTCTGTGGAAGAAAAAGAGCAAAGACAAAAAGGGTAAGCAGAGAGAAAGAGATCATAATGATGGTGATCGTGTTACTACTGCTACATGTGGTGACCTTGTTTGTCTTCATGATTATGACATTGTTAATCTTGTATCCGATGAGAGCATGTGGATAGTTGATAGTGGTGCTACACTGCATGTTACATCCAGGAAGGAGTTCTTCACATCTTATACTCCAGGTGATTTTGGAGTATTGAAGATGGGTAATGATGGAGTGTCTAAGGTGATCGGTGTTGGTGATGTTTGTTTGCAAACCAACATGGGAATGCAGTTGTTGCTTAAAGGAGTTAAACATGTTCCAGATGTTCGCTTCAATTTGATTTCTGTGCAAGTACTTGATGATGGTGGATATGATAACCACTTTGGTTCTGGAAAGTGGAAGCTCACCAAAGGTAACTTGATTGTAGCCAAAGGGGAGAAAAACTCTAAGCTTTACTGGACAAAAGCTTTGGTTGCTAAAGACAGTGTGAATGCCATGTATATGGAGTCATCTTTGTGGCACCGAAGACTTGGTCACATCAGTGAAAAGGGGCTGAACTGTTTAGCCAAAAAGGATATGCTTCCAGGATTGAAGAATGTAGAGTTGGAGAAGTGTTCTCATTGCATGGCTGGTAAACAAACCAGAGTATCCTTCAAGAAGCATCCTCCCTCCAGGAAGTCAGAGTTGCTTGAATTGGTGCATTCTGATGTTTGTGGTCCGTTGAAAGTAAAGTCCTTTAGTGGCGCACTTTACTTTGTTACCTTTATTGATGACTGTTCCAGGAAACTATGGGTCTATGCTTTGAAGACAAAAGACCAAGTGCTGGAGAAGTTTAAGGAGTTTCATGCCTTAGTTGAGAGACAATCAGGCAAGAAGCTGAAACGCATTCGTACTGACAACGGTGGTGAGTATTGTGGACCCTTTGATGTCTATTGTAAACAGCATGGTATTGCACATGAGAAGACTCCTCCTAAAACTCCTCAGCTGAATGGTTTAGCGGAGAGGATGAACAGGATATTGATTGAGAGAGTGAGGTGTATCCTCTCTGAAGCTAAGTTGTCCAAGCATTTCTGGGGTGAGGCACTGTACACGGCGGTACATGTTATCAATCTTAGTCCTGCTGTTGCTTTGAATTCTGAGGTGCCAGACAAAATTTGGTTTGGCAAGAATGTTAGCTATGATCATTTGCATGTCTTCGGTTGTAAGGCATTTGTTCATGTTCCAAAGGATGAAAGATCTAAGTTGGATGCGAAGACCAGGCAATGCATCTTTATTGGTTATGGTCAGGATGAACTTGGCTACAGGTTGTATGATCCTGTTGGGAAAAAGCTTATTAGAAGTCGTGATGTGCAGTTCATGGAAGATCAAACCATTGAAGACATTGATAAGGTGGAGAAGTCTACACCTAAGGAAGATGGTAATGTGGCTGATGTTGATCCAATTCGGTTATCAGCTAATGAATTGGATACTAATGTTCATAATGATGAGCAACATGGTGATATTGATAATCAGCAGGTTGGAGATGAATTAGAGGTTCCAATTGGTGATGCTCAACATGAAGATGATATGGTACATGATGATGATCATGATGATGCACCTGAGCCACCACAAGTTCAACCTAGGAGATCTACTAGGCCAAAACAACCTTCTAAGAAGTACACTCCTAATGAGTATGTTTTGTTGACTGATGAGGGAGAACCCGAATGTTATGATGAGGCCATTGAGAGTGAAGAAAAGCAAAAGTGGTTGGATGCTATGCAGGATGAGATGAAATCTCTGCATGATAATCACACTTATGACTTGGTAAAGTTGCCTAAGGGTAAAAGGGCCTTAGAAAATAGGTGGATTTTCAGGGTGAAGCAAGAGAGCAATTCTACATCTCCCAGATACAGAGCCAGATTAGTTGTGAAAGGCTTTAGACAAAGAAAGGGTGTTGACTTCAATGAGATTTTCTCACCTGTGGTAAGAATGACGTCCATCAGAACTGTGCTAAGTTTAGCTGCTACTCTTGATCTAGAGGTTGAACAGATGGATGTGAAGACAGCTTTCCTTCATGGTGATTTGGAGGAAGAGATTTACATGAAGCAACCTGATGGTTTCCTTATTGAAGGAAAAGAAGACTATGTGTGTAGGCTACGAAAGAGCCTATATGGTTTGAAGCAGGCTCCAAGGCAGTGGTACAAGAAGTTTGAATCTGTTATGTGTGATCAAGGCTACAAGAAGACTACTTCTGACCATTGTGTTTTTGTTAGAAAATTTTCTGATGAAGACTTCATCATCCTGTTGCTGTATGTTGATGACATGCTTATTATTGGGAAAGATGTTTCCAAAATTGACAGGTTGAAGAAACAATTGGGTGAGTCATTTGCCATGAAAGACATAGGAGCTGCTAAGAAGATTCTTGGTATAAGCATCATTCGTGATAGAAAAGATAAGAAGCTTTGGTTATCACAGGAGCACTATATTCAGAAGGTGTTGCAGAGATTCCATATGGAAAATGTTAAAACTGTAAGTACTCCTCTTGCTGCTCATTTTAAACTGAGTGTTAAACAGTGTCCTTCAAATGAAGCTGAGAAGATAATCATGAGCAGAGTTCCTTATGCATCTGCGGTGGGTAGTTTAATGTATGCAATGGTATGTACAAGACCTGATATTGCACATGCGGTTGGTATAGTCAGTAGATTTCTGTCAAATCCAGGTAGAGAGCATTGGAATGCTGTGAAATGGATTTTGAGGTATCTTCGTGGTACTAGTGGTTTGAAGCTTTATTTTGGAGGTGATAAACCTACTTTGGTGGGTTATTCAGACTCAGATATGGCTGGAGACATTGATTCTAGAAAGTCCACTTCAGGCTATTTGGTTAAGTTTGCAGGGGGAGCTGTGGCTTGGCAATCAAGATTGCAAAAGTGTGTAGCATTGTCCACTACTGAAGCTGAGTTCATTGCACTTACTGAAGCGTCCAAGGAATTGTTATGGGTGAAGAAATTCTTGCAAGAGCTTGGTTTTGTGCAAGACAAATACCTATTGTATTGTGACAGTCAAAGTGCTATTCATCTTGGTAAGAATCAAACTTTCCATTCTAAATCCAAACACATTGATGTGAGGTATCATTGGATACGTAATGTTTTGGATGCTAAGCTGTTGGAGTTAGCTAAGGTTCATACAAATGATAATGGTGCTGATATGATGACCAAGGCATTGCCAAGAGGAAAGTTTGAAGTTTGTTGTGACATCACCGGTTTGGCGGATCTCTCCACATAGTTGTGAGGGGGAGATTTGTTGGGTTTGGGCTCCCATCCTATGTGGAGAATGGGCCCAAATTGTGTGGTCCACTATGCCACACTTAACCTAATTGAGAAGGGTCAGATTAGGGTAAGTGGGAGAGTGTGTCATTCTTGAAAAATAGAGCAGCCAAGTGAGAGAGAGAAGGAGAGAAAGTTTCCCGCACAAAAACAGAGAGGGTTCTGTGTTTTCGCCGGTATGAAGTCTTTCACCGTTGGATTGAGCTGATTTTTGGATAGTGAGTTCCAAACGTTAGGTTCTTCATTCTGACCGTTCGGATCGTCAATCTGAGGTCTGGTTTGTCAAAGAACAGCTTCGTATCAGCAGGTCATTTTGTGAAATTTTTATCTTCATTGTTCTCATTTCTAAGCTTTTGTGCTTAGTTAGTTTTGGCTGATTGATAACACAATTTGGTGTGTTTATTAGAGACTCTGTTGTACCCCATTATTGATCATAGTGGAATTTTCATTGGTCTGGACGACTCGTGGTTTTTATCCTACATTGAGGGGTTTTCCACGTTAAAATTGTCGGTGTTCTTGTCTTTGTTTAAATCCTGTTTTTGCTCTATTTGTTTGATGCTCCTCACAGATTCTCGCAAGTAAGGGAGATTGTATTTCCGCTGCGTTATTACTTTTTTTTGTAGAGTTGTTATTGCATATTGGTCATTTCTCCCATCAAAATCATACTCTAATTCTAATTGACAAACCACACATCATATTTAAGTAACTATATCTAATTTTTCTTTCAATTTTGTTTATCTGAAATTTTTTATTACGTGTATGATGCATCGTTTTAACCCTTTTAATATGCCTTTATTTAGCCTTTTAAGTCATTCCATCTATCATTTAATTCTCCTTTCTTCTATTTCAAATAATTATTAATTATTTATTTAAGACAGTTATTTTTCCCTTCCAGTATTAATTATATGAATGATTATGTAAGCCTTTTAACAAAGTTAGTGTATTGAGTTTGAAACTGTTTCAGGGTGCTGTTTCTTATATATGTATACGACCTGATAATGTACATTGTGCCAATGGTGGAGGTTTTAATCTGAATAACGCTCAATTGGTCGAACAAAAACTATTTTAATTATATCATTACACATTAAAATTATCTTATTCTCTTCAATCGACAAAACATGGCAATGGAAAACTAAAGTGAAAATCATTGTAACTTAATTTTTTGGAAGGAGGGTTGAAGATTCTTAAAGGCAACTATGAGAAACTTTAGTGAAATGTAGAAGCCGCCAAGAAAAACTAGCGGCTTTTATTTAATTATATATATTCTTTAATTATATATGAGAAACTATGTTGAAGCATCCAATTGGAATAAAGGTTGAAGATTCTTTAATGCCCAAACCACAAAACCGTTTCAGTGGAAAAAACAGGACATTCAAAAAATAATGTTTTCATATACACTAACGTTAAGATAATTGAGCAGCCAACTTGGACTTCATGCAATAGTGGCAATTGCAACTTGATTTCGTCTGAATCTCAGTGCAAAGTCTCAGAAACTTGGTAGAACCTTCCAATAACCATTTCTCTTTACCTCAATACATAATCAAACAACTTCATTCACAGCTTCAACCCTTCATTTCTATCACCCGTTCTTGCTTTTGCATTTGCATCTTTACACAAATTCTATTGCACATCTTTCATTCTCTACAAGTTTGTTTCCACTTTTGGCAATTGCAATGGCATCTAACGCCATCATCCAATGCAGCTCCTCTTCTTCTCACATGATAAGGACTTATGATGTGTTTGTCAGCTTTCGCGGTGAAGACACACGCAACAACTTCACTTCCTTTCTCTTTCATGATCTCAGTAGAAATGGCATTGTGGCTTTCAAAGATGATACGCATCTCCACAAAGGTGAATCCATTGCACCCGAGTTGCTACAAGCCATTGAAGGGTCTCGCCTTTTCATTGTGGTCTTCTCTAAGAACTATGCTTCCTCCACTTGGTGCTTGCGTGAATTAGCACACATATGCAATTGCATTCAAACTTCACAAAGGTGTGTTCTTCCTATCTTTTATGATGTTGATCCTTCAGATGTGCGAAAACAGAGTGGATGCTATGAAAAAGCCTTAGCAGAACATGAAGAAAGATTCAGAGAAGATAAAGAGAAGATGGAGGAAGTGCAGACATGGAGAGAATCTCTCACTCGAGTGGCCAATCTCTCTGGTTGGGATATCCAAAACAAGTAAATAATCTTCTCTCATTTCTTGATGGTTCTTTATTTCTTACCTATATAACACTACCTTATATCCATCTGCATATATTCATCATTACATTGTTACGTAGTTTTCTTGTTCTTACTATCCCTTTCTAAAATAGAGTTGAGAGAGGTTGAAGACATAACATGTAGATTGCATACAAACAAATATGCCTTTAATATACTTAGCATTTAAAATAGGAAAAAGTACTGTATTATTTTCATTTCCCATTCATGTACATCCTCTGATTTGGTTCTTTAGGAGATAATTTGGCATTCTTTATTTTCTTTTAAATTTCAGGCCACAATACGTAGAGATCGAAGAAATTATTCAAAAGATAAAAAATATAATGGGTCATAAATTTTCGTGGCTTCCAAAAGATAATTTAGTTGGAATGGAATCTCGTGTTGAAACATTATCAAGGATATTGTATTTAGAGTTGGTTAATGATGTTCGTGTTGTTGGAATTAGTGGAATGGGTGGGATAGGAAAGACAACTCTTGCTTATTCTTTATATGAAAGAATCTCTGAACAATATAAATTTTGTTGTTTTATTGATGTAAGCAAAATTTATCAAGCTTCTGGTACTATAGGTGTACAAAAACAGTTACTTTCTCAATGTCTTAAAGAAAAGAATCTTGAGATTTCCAATGCTTCTGAGGGAACATGTTTAGTATGGGAAAGGTTACACCATGCAAGGGCACTTATTGTTCTTGATAATGTTGATCAAGATAGGCAACTAAATATGTTTACAGGAAATAGGGAGACTCTGTTACGTGAATGCCTAGGTGGAGGGAGTAGAATTATCATAGTTTCTAGGGATAAACATATATTGAGGAAATATGGAGTAGATGATGTTTATCAAGTCCAACCATTGAATGACGAAGATGCTACCCAATTGTTCTACAAATATGCTTTCAAAGGTAATCATATTATGACTGGTTATGAGGAGTTGACATATGATATACTATCACATGTTCAAGGCCATCCTTTGGCAATTCAAGTATTGGGCTCATCTTTGTTTGATCGAAATATCTCACAGTGGAAAAGTGCATTGGTTAGATTTAAAGAAAATAAAAGTGACAATATTATAGATTTCCTGCGATTAGGTTTTGATGAGTTGGATAACCTAGAGAAGGAGATATTTCTAGATATTGCTTGTTTCTTCAACAATGAAAAGGAAGAAAGGGTGATGGAGATTCTAGATTTTCGTGAATTTCATCCTGAATATGGTCTACAAATTCTTGCTGAAAAATCACTTATAACTGTTGAATGTGGACATATTCGTATGCATGACTTGTTGATAGATTTGGGAAGGTGCATTGCTCGAGAAAAATCACCTAAGGAGCCAATAAAGTGGACTAGGTTGTGGGATTACCAAGATCTGCACAAAGTTATGTCAAACAATATGGTAAAATATTATTTGAGTTTTTGAAATGTTAGGTTCTCATTTTTCTACAATCTGTAAATGCTTCCAAAGATCTAACATTTTCTTCCCTTTTTACATTATTATAGGAATCTGTAAATCTTGAGGCTATAGCTGTTGTAGATTTCCTAATGGAGTTTGATGAAACAACTATAAGGGCAGATGCTCTATCAAAAATGAGTAAACTTAAGTTTCTCAAACTTGAATTTGTGAACTTTTGTGGCAACCTCGATCATCTTTCTAATGAGTTGGGATATCTTAGATGGGGAGATTATCCTTTTAAGAGTTTACCTCCAAGTTTTCAACCGGACAACCTTGTTGAGTTGTCTCTACGTGTGAGCAACATCAAACAATTGTGGAAAGATAGAAAGGTAGTGTAGATTGTTATTCTAGCTTTTTCTATTTTGTTTTTCAATTAATAAATAAAAATACAAACTCTCTTATGTTATTTACTTTATCTCATATTCACTTAAGAAAGAAAAGAAAGGTTGAATATCACTATTAACTTTGTTTCCTACTATTGTCCCTTCTTTGCAGCATCTACCGAATTTAAGACATTTGGACCTCGCTCATTCCAAAAACCTAATCCAGATACCAGATCTTGGGGAGGCCCCAAATCTTAGGTTGTTGGATTTGAATGGATGTAAAAAACTCAGGCAGCTTCATCCATCTGTTGGTCTTTTAACAAAGCTGACTCTTTTGAATTTGGAAAAATGTAAAAGTCTTATCAAGACACCACATTTCAGAGAGAACCAAATTCTTGAAACACTAAATTTACGAGGATGTAGACAACTCAAGGAGATCAATCCATCCATTGGTCTTCTGCAAAAGCTTACCTTTTTAGATTTGGATAGGTGTGAAAATCTAATAAGCTTACCCAATAGCATATTGTGCCTAAGTTCTCTAGAATATTTGAATCTCTCTCGCTGTCCGAAATTGTTTAATACCCAGTTGTTACATGAAGCAAGGGATGAAGAGCAAATGAAGAAGCTTTGCATAGGTGAATCTCCGATTTGTTCCCACTCAACATCGTCCATCATGAAAAAGTGGTTTAAGTCACCTTTACATTTGTTGCATTCTAGAGCACGTAAAGGTCCAGTTAGTCGCTTGTTGCCTTCCTCGCCTACACTTGGTTGTATGCGTGAACTTCATCTAAATTTCTGCAATTTAGTTCAAATACCTGATGCTATTGGAAATTTACATCTCTTAGAATCCCTATGTTTAAGGGAAAACAATTTCGCCACACTGCCGAGCCTCAAGGAGCTTTGGAAGCTGTACTCTTTAAATTTACAAGATTGTAGGCAGTTGAAGTATTTTCCTGAGCTTCCTTCGCGAACTGACTTGTCATCAGAAAGATACCAGCTCCCAGAGTATTTAAATAGGGATCTTTATGACATAAGAGAGCATTTGAGAGTTGAGGTTTACAAGTACAAGAAAGCGGGATTAAATATTTATGGTTGTCCAGAATTAGTTGATTTGGAACGTTGCACTAGCATGGCTTTTTCATGGACGAGACAAATTCTTGAGGTGTGTCCACTCCTTCCTTTCTTTCTTTTTCTTTGTGTGTGTGTGGGAACCAGGAACTAACACATAGTTATGTCTGTGGTACTAGGCTCACTACCAATACAAACGTCCGTGTCTGTCATACAATGATGTGTTTCCTCTACACATTGCAAGTATTATTAGAGGAAGTGAAATACCCAGTTGGTTCAACAATGATCACGAAGGCATAGGCAGTTTAATAACCTTAGATGAATCTCCCCTTATGCAGAAAGACAATAATTGCATAGGCCTTGCTTGTTGTGTAGTATTTGGACCTCCTTCTAGAATAATGGCTCCTCCCAAAACAGAATCAGTTCGTCGTTTTCGTGCTGAGATTCCATTGTTTTTGGGAGAAGATCAAGTCACGGAAGATCACTTGTGGTTGTTCTATTATGCTTTACCACAATCGTTGTTGACATGCTGGGATGCACATTTCAAATTGGAAATTGAGATAACAAACATTGGAAGTTGGACTTTTGAGGTGAAGAAATATGGGTATCGTTGGGTATATGAGAAACCCCTAGAAGTATCAAACTTGATAATGATGCACAACCCAAATTCGTGAGCTTGGAAGCACAACTTTTTGGCAATTGAGGAAGCCATGCATGTATCAACTGCATATTTCTGCTACACTTCCATAGTTCCATCCTATAGAAGGATTGGAGGCATCATCCAATATGGATGCAAGATTAGTAACAATAGACCAAACAAGGATGCACAGTAGAATTCAAATTCACAATGACTCCATGGATGTCTTTACAAGTTGCACTAAGATTAAATTTAGTGCTACTTTGTTTGATTACAGAGGGAAGAAATGCTCTTGGTCTTTTATTTTATTTTATTTTATTTTTTTTATTTTCTCATTATTTAAAAAATGTAAAGCATATTAAAGTTGTTCCATAATCAGTTTCCGCATCTTGCATCTGTAGGATCCTTCTGTTGGTAAGCATATGATTCTTTTTCTTTTGTTTTATATGTTTCTAATCCTTTTTATATTGACATAACCTAATATTATGCTCCTTTTGTTGGTTTTATTCAAGTTATATTACTCATGATTGCAACAATAGATTTTAAAAAATGATTCCTTGAATTTGTCAATGTAATAATGAGGACATTGAAAAAAAGGAACAAGATTGTAGAGTAACTAGAAAGGAAATGAGGGAAAATATATTTGAAGTTCGACTTACCTTATCTTTGTTTTATGCATTCAAGTCTTATATACTTCAATCAAAATAGAACTTACTTCTGTTTCATATTTTGATCCAAACAGTCATTGCCCTGTTCTCTGATATTGGAGGGCATGACTAGTCTCAAGGATTTTGATTCCTAACAAAATAATTGGAAAACAAAATGAATTATTTGCTGTATTGTTTTGAAAATTAAATTGAAGATTGAACAAACAAGGCAAATGCTTCTAAAAACCCAAAATGATTGTTAGAGAGACAATTTTACTCAAATTGAAAATTGAAGATATAAGTTGCTTAGAAAGGATAAATTTAAAGAGAAACAATTTTACAAGACTGCCCAGCCATAAGAAGCCTTCCAAACTGTACTACTTAAACTTACAACATTGTAAAGAAGTTGAAATATTTTCTTGAGCAACCTCGGTTGTCATCTTCGTGCTAGAATTCCGGTGGATTTTGATGAAGATCTACGGAAAATTGTCTGTGCTTGGAGCTCCATTTTTTTCCTGCCATTTAATTCCACTCTGTTTGAAATGGGTAAGAAATGTTTCATTTCTTTTCTGCCATTTAATTTTAAGTAAATTATATGAGTTCCTCTCTAAAGTTTCATGAGACACACAACTCTCCAATGATAAAATATTGTTTACTTTGGATTTACATTCTCAAAATTTTGTTTTTGGTTATCATCAAAAAAGTCTTTAACTAATAGAGTATGTGTATGCTTTATAAATTCTTGTTTCTCCTCTTATTTTAACGATGTGAAACCTTATTTATATCTCACATTATGGAGTGTCAACATAATGTTTTTCAAAAGATGATTAAGAGATAGAAAAAATAGGGTGTATGTATGTAATTTCACAAAACATCAAGGTGTGTTTTACTCTAATTTTTTTTAATTTGTCTTTACTGTTTTTCTGTTAATAAATTTATTAATCTCATTCTAAATTTGATGTACAATATGAGTTATTGAATAAAGTAAGTTTGAGTAAGTCGATCCCTCCTTATATATATATCATGGTTTTAAATTGCGGACCGCAACACGTGTTGCGGCCGCAATATTGCTGTTGCTACCTTGTCCGCAACGGCATCGGACCGCAATTGCGATGATACTCGAAATCACACATTTTTCCGCAACGTAACGGTGTTGCGTCCGCAACACATCTGCAATGTACCGCAATACATTTGTAATGCGATAAATTGATACTATAATTTTAAAATAAATTAAATTATTCATTAAAATAATAAGATATTTAAAAAAAAGGAATTAAAATGTATAAATCCTTAAAAATAAAATATATATTGATAATTATAAATTTTTTATATTTAGTGAAAATAATTAATAATTTCACACCGCAACAACCGCAATCCGCATCGCAATACCCGCAATCGCAGTAACTGCAACCGCGACCGCAACCGCAATTTAAAACCATGATATATATAAATGGTACAAAATATAACAATACATAAATGGTGGAAGCCTCGTTTGGGCTTATCTTGTACAAAAGTCAACCTATGTACTTCTATGGTATATACAAAAGAATTCTGACCCAATCCAAAATTAGTATTTCTAACTACACACAAAATGACGCAGAGCTTTTAAAGTTGGCTCTGCAATTGCACCACTAAATCCTGCATCAACTTAATCTTTTGACTGAGTTTATTGGACAACTTAACATCAGTTTGAAATATGATATAAAGGAGTGGCAAGGTTTTGATGTTGTGGTGAAGAAATATGGGAATTGTTTGGTAAATGAATAGGATCTAGAACTGTCAAAATTAAGAATGATACATAGCAGAAATTCTTCAGCTGTGAAGCACAACTACTGATGGAAGCATCACAGTGAGGAACTTGATATAGACCTGTGTATTGCCTAGAATTAGTTGAAAGGGAACTCTGCACTGGCAATCTAGCATGACTGTTTCTTTTGGTTGTAATTTACCAGAGGATGGTACAATTTTTTATCCTCTTTATGTAACTTGAAACAAAATCAGTGAATTTTATGTCTAGTATGCTCTTTGTTAGTGTAGAGTTGTATGATGCACCAATCATGTTTTATTCTAGTCATTTTACTTTGACAGCTGGAAGAGTAACTTTTAAAAAAAATACTCCTCGTTCGGTCAATTTAATAATCTCGGGACATAAAATCAAGGAACAAGATTTCAGACCAAGTGGAAAGGAAGTGAGAAAAAAAAAATAATAATAAAAGTGTGTTGATATTAGCTTTTAACAATGTCTAAAAGTAAATCCAACTTGACTGCATCGAAAGCAAAATGGAAATCACGAATGTGAAATAAAGAAAAACGCAATTATGAGAAGGCTTCCAAGAAAAAACGCCAAAACCGCATTATAGTGTTTCTCTTGTTTATATCCTGAAACAAAATTGTCCTTGCTTTGCAACCTTGTTTCAAATGCTATGCATTTGTTTTGACAATAATTATTTTGATTAGAATCTTCATTAGTTTTCTTATTCTCTATTAATTTTTTCTTTCTAATTTATGCAATTTTAATTCCTTTACAACAAGCACAATCATTTTGCTTCTTTCAAATTCCGAGGTGAGCAATTTTTTTTGTCTTATTACATTTCGTGAAATTTATTAAATTTCAATTTCCGTTTTTCTTGGTTTTAAACCTAATACAAAGGGTTACATTACCTATGATCTCAAAAATAGATCCATCACAGTTTTTAGACTTGTGGTGTTTTATGAAGATTGTTTTCCTTATATATCAAGGATAATTCTTCTAATCCTTTGTTTGTTTTTCCTACACCTGATAAACCCAATTACCAATTTAGTGTTTCATGATAATGCCATCGTTTGATGCACAGTAGAATTCAAATTCACAATGATATTAAAGTTAGTAGCGACTCTGATTGATTACATATAGAAGAAATGCTCTTGGTCATCGTTTCTTTTTATATTATTTAAAAAGTGTAAATTAGCTATATTTTTGGCCCTTAACTCCCTTCTAGTTTTTTAATTTGTGTTTGTATATTATTTGACTGATTTTACTTGTAATTCTACAGAATGATGAGATATTGTCTGCTTTGGGCTAAGCTGTCACGATTTTGCTTTTGATCATCATCCCAAAGGCTTCTCAATCATTGGAATATGTATATACTTTATAAATTGTTATTTTTCTTCTTATTTTATCAATGTGAGACTTGTTTGTATCCCAACATTTTCATACGAGTGGTCGTTCACACAACTTGAAATAAATCTTGGCAAAATGGAGAAAAGATGCTTCCAAACTCTCATGGGAAAACACTATCAAATTGTTGCACAATCAGTTTTCACATCCTGCATCTGTAGGGCCCTTTTGTTGGTAAGCATATCATTCTTTTTCTTTTCTTTTATATGTTTCTATGGTACTTTTGTTGGTTATTATTCAAGTTATATTACTCATGATAGCAAGAATAGATTTTTAAAAACGATTCCTTGTATTTGTCAATGTAATAACGAGGGCATCAAACCAAAAAATAAGATTGTAGACTAACTAGAAAGGAAATGAAGGGAAATATATTTGAAGTTTGACTTGCCTTTTATGCATTTCAAGTCTTATATACTTATAATAAATACAATCTGTTTCATATTTTCATCCAAACAGTCATTAGTCATTACCCTGTGCTCTGATATTGGAGGGCTTGACTAGTCTCAAGGATTTTGATAATAGGAAAACAAAATGGATTATTTGCTGTAATGTTTTGAAAACTAAATTGAAGATTGAACAGATAAGGCAAATCGGACTAAAAACATGTTGAAGTATCTACTTTTATTATTAATTAAGAAACCCAATTAATTCTATATACATATATTTATTCAGAATTTTCAATTTTTGTGCTAGAAAACTGTTATTATTCACTGATTTCCTTTAAAGTTGCCAACTAGTAACTTTTTTCATCCCTTTTGGGAGACACTGAGCTAAAAATTGATATCACCTTATGAAACTATCAAGAGTTTATAAATTATTCCAAAATTTCTCATTCTGTACACTTAAACCTCAAAACGTTAAAATTGATCTCTCTGGTTCTGTAAAAATACAGCACGGATGCAATAGATTCGAAAGACAAATTCTTCCTGTTATATTTATGTATATATGCTATGCCAGATATTTATAGCATGAAAATTGCATTTGAATTTAATACTTTGTTTCTATATATATTTTTTCAATGCTGGTAGATGTAGCATTTTATTTTACATTAACAAAGTTAGTGTTCCCTTCCAGCATTATATCAATAATTATGTTTGACCCGCGCGATGCGCGGATTCATGTATAAATATATAAAATATAATTTTAAAATATTAAAAATATTTTAAAAATCATTACATGAAATTATAAAATTAAGTAATTGTAAAATATTATGTATTGAAATAAGAAGAATATAAAGTTTATATGTAAAAAAATTATAGCAAAAAATATGATATAATTACATCTACTTTACATATGAGTGTATGAAGTGAATTAATAATGTCTTAAATGAAACATGAGATATATAATAATGATTTAATTTTTATGTTAAAGTAATATTATTTTATTATACAATATATGAATCCAATTGTGACAAATTTAGTCACGAAACTTGTTCTTTTGTCATTGATATATTGTAAATTGTGACAAATTGAATTTTTAGTGTAAAATCAATTTCATAATCAACTTTTTAACATAGGATTTTGATCAAATTGAACTAATAATCTTGAAGTATTGTAAACAAAAGACTAATGAATGAGTCATTTTTTTAAAATTAATTATAAAGAAAAATTATTATTTCAATGTTTAATTGATCTATAAATATCAGTTGCTAGAACTATTTTAAAAATTTTATGATGTATATATATTTTTTTTGTAAAATATGATTGAAATTTAAATATCATTTGTTGTTTCAACGTTAATAAAAATACAAAATGAATTTAGAGATGAAAATATTAAATAAATAAAATTAATATAAACTTTGTTAAAAATAATTGAATGTGAGAGATTATTTTGCATTGTATGATATTTACTGCTAGCTAGTGAGTATTTGTTAAAATATTGAAATGAATTTTAAACATCAAAATATTTAAATTAGGTTATATATATATATATATATATATATATATATATATATATATATAAAAGATTGAAATTATTATATTTATAACTATTGAATAAAGATTTTAACTTGATCACTTTGTAAGGAATGTTTTGGGTAGATTTATATAACTTTGCTATTCTAAATTTTACTATTTTGGGGGTGGAGGTGGAGACCTACATCCAAATTTGTTGGCCGAGTTAAAATGTGGGTAGTAGAATTTGTTTGTCTCGTGGCATAACTCAATTTTGAAAAATATTAACCTTGTATCTGCAAGATCTAAGAATAGCATCAAATTGCAACTTAGCAATACAACCTCCTAAAATACCATTTACAATTGTTTTTCAATCTAATTCAAAGATAACATGCTGAATACTAAATCTGTCAACCAGTTAATTGCCTGAAAAAAGGGCCAAAGCCTCTACCTCCACAACTGGAATCATACCCTTAGAACACTGTTTTTGCAAGTGGGAAGGGTCCTCTGTCATTTCTCAAGCACATGCCCAAACCAAATGATGGAAATGTGCAATCAAGATATAGATCCAGACAAATTAGAAAGCTGATAGATTTTTCTCAACTTTTAAAAACATTGAAGAATATGTAGGTTTTTGATCTAAAAGTGTTCATCTAAATTTATTATTAATTAATTAATTATTTTTATTAATCGGGGAAAGCATTTCGTGCTTCTAAATTTTTTTAATTTTTAAAAAATTAAAGAAAGATAGCTTAATAGGTGGTTATTCACACATCATAAGATTTTTTTCCTTAGTAATTGAAGGTTTAATTTAATTGTAGACTAAAAAGTGGAGAGAAAAATTTACATAGAATGTAACTCCTTTATTATAGACTAAGCATAGAAAAAGAGTTATTTAGTGCCTCTTGAATTTTTAAAAGAGCACAAATAAAATATATAAAAAGAGTAAGTAGTTATTGAAATAGGTTTTAGGAAGTTTCTCATCTTGTTAGAATTTTTAAAAAATAAAACAATAAAGTGAATATTATCGAAAGAGTATAAGCAAGTTATCAATCCCATGGAAGAATAAATTATTTATTAAAATAAATCTTAATTTTTAATTTTTTTCTAAATAATTGAAGGTATAATGGTCCAAAAGTGGAAAATAAGGTTGTAAAGAGTAGTATTCCATTTATATAATAGTACAATCCAAAGGAAAAATAGACATTTTGTGCATCTTAATATTTTATTTAGAAAAATAACATAAAAGATAATGCAATAGGTATTTCTTAAAAGGTTAAATTATATTTTTTGTTCTTTATTTTCTTTGTTTTATTCATTTTGATCATTTATCTTTTAATATATGTTTATTGTGTTTCTTTATCTCTTTAAAAATTTGGACCAATTTGGTCGATTATTTTCAATTTTGATACATGATTTTGAATTACTTTTTGACTCATTCAAGACTTAAAATTTGTTTTATTAGATTCATTTATATGAAAATTATTAAACACAATTAAAGTTCACATAAAAAAATATTACTGACATAGTCAAAATTGCATTAATAACTCCAAAAGACAATTGAAAATTCAAAATAACTATAATTTCATATTATTTTCTAGTTATTTACGAGACATATTTTTTACATATTTTCTAGTTATGTGTATTATTTTGAATTATGAGGGTGTTAATTTTATAATATATTTTTATTATCAAAATGAGTTTTTCAATAATTATTGGCTATTATTATATTAGTATGTAAATATTATAAAGTTTTTTTTTATATTTTAATGTTTTGTTTTATTATTAGTAAGGGAAGGAAAAGTGAACCTAGTTTAGAATATTTTACTGAAGAGTTAAGGGTTAATTAAGTTTTAAAAAAAATAAGAGTTTAGCGGTTTTCTTTTTAAGCTTTTTCACTTTTTGTTTTACGCTCTCAAGACCGTGGGAGATCAGTTTCGAAGGCTTGTGCCTTTTGCCCAACGCTAATCAAGGTAAGGAAGGAGTGAGTATTCTTGCTATAAGGCATGGGATAATTGTTGAGTAGTGGGTTGGTCCTAACCTGTTATTTTGTTGTATGTGTTATATGAGGGAAGATCTCAATTTGTATTTGTTTATGATTTGTTTCCTCCCACATGATTCTTTTACTCTTATATTGTTATTAATTGTGTTTATGCATGACCAATTTCATGTATTGAGTCTATTTGAGCTGCCTAAGTTTCTATGAGAACCTTAAGAGCATGCATTTGGGGGTTAATTAAGGTGTGATTAGTTAGTAAAAGTATGTAATTCTATGTAATTTGTGCCTTATAGATGTATAATGTGACTATTTTGGAGTGTTTTACCAGTTGAATGGATAAATGCATGTTTATGTTTTGGTTCATAAATTGAATGTTTTGTGTTTTTGCATATTTGAATTTTTGGTGATGGTGTCAAGTGCTATCATGTCTGAGAGAAAAGTTGTTCTCTATGTCATTTAAGTCAGGTGTGAGTTGGGTCTCACCAAGCGTGCAGTGGGAGCTCTAGGAAGCTCCTTGTAGCTATCTCGTAAAGCGCAATACAAATCTCATCGGGTATGAACCACCCCAAGAGCTATGAGTATCTTTTGGGCGCAGGTTGGTTGCTGCTAGGTGCCATCCATGCCTGATGCTTGTTCTTGTGAGCATAAACATGAATGGTGTGATCGATTCTATACCTTGATGAGTATGACTTGAACATGAATGGTGTGATTGATTCTATACCTTGATGGGTATGACTTGAACATGAATGGTATTGTTGTGAATGATTGAGTAATGCAAATGGTATGTGAATGACAAATTGTATGTATGATAAATCGTTGAGTATGCACATTGAATGATAACATGATATTGAGTCTATGTGACATGCATCATATGCGCGCAAATTGACAAATTGTTAAATCGTTATGTATATGCATTTCCCATATTTGTGAATGGTAGCACATGCATGCAAATCGAAATTCGTGTCTATTGCATCTCATACTTGCATGTGAGTGTACTTGTCTCTTGGGACTCATAATATGATATGTATTTATGAATGAGCTATTGTGTTTTGATAATGTTAATCATGTGTTTTTGCAATGAAGGATATGTTGAGAGTGTTTAGCTATCTATCTTTTGTTTGATGCCATGAGCTAGATTGAGAAGTTTTTCACACTACAAAAAAAAAGACAATTTAGCCACCAAAATTAGCGACCGATTTTTTTCCGTCGCTAATAGCGACATAATTAGCGACTGAATCTGATTTGGTTGCAAATTTTATTTAGCGACCGAATTTTTAGTGGCAAATAATCGGTCGCTAAATCGGTCGCTAAAATAATAAAACATTATTATTTATAATAACTTTAGCGACTAAATTAAAATCGGTCACTAAAAAAATAAAAAAAAATTAATATTTATAATAATTTTAGCGACCAAATTAAAATTGGTCGCTAAAAATTTATTTATTTTTCTCTAGCTTGAGAAATTTATTTATTTTTCTCTTGAGAAATTTATTTCTCTTTTACCATGCTTAATATTTTATTACATTATTAGATAATATGAAAATACATAATTTATTGTGCTTTCCAATTTTGTTAAGATAAATAAACTTCTTGTCATAAATCTTATTTTATTTTCATTAATATTTTCAAAATTAACTTAAACATCTAGTTCAACTGATATAAACACGTTAGTTCCATTAAATTAAAAATAATTGGCTTATATAAGGATTAATAAAAATTTATCAAACAAATCTAAAATTGATAAAATATAATTATTATTCCATTAGTTTAATAAATAAAAATTATAAAATAAATTATATATATAAATATATACACCAATAACACATGAGATCAATTACTTAAAAGACGTTATACCATTTATCTTTGATTATGCTCGTACTACTTTGGGTATATATTGCTTCTTTGAGGAAACATGATTTTATTATTATATATGAATATGATCCTACCATGGAAAACTGATTCAATAACAACCATACTTTGAAATATTTTTATTTTGTTTAATGTTAAATTAATTTTTAATATAAAAATATTTATTTAAAATATATCTAATTATACATATATATTTTAAAATTATATTAATTAAATATGTATATAATAGTTTATCTTAAAAATCAATTCATTTAGATATTATAAAATATTTTATTTTAAACATCAATTAAATAATACCTTGCTACTTATAATTTATTTAAATATTTATAAATGAATATTACATTAACTCCATTGATTATTTTAATCCTTGTCTTTAATTTTATTATATATAAAAATTATTTACCTAATATATTTTGAAATTATTTTCATGAATCTTATTTTATTTCAATTGTTATTTTAAAAGTTAGGCTTAATCATTCAATTCAACTGATATAATCGTGCTAGTTTCATTGTTTAAAAACAATTGACTTATACAAAAATTAGTAAGAATTTGTGAAACAATTATAAAATGAAATATTTTTTAGTAATTTAAAAAAATTATTATCCTTTGATTTTAATTTACTCATAGATATTCATAGTATTTAACTTATGATATATACACCTCCTTTTAATTACAATTACACCTGCTTTGTTTAAAAAGGCTAAAATTGCTGACAATAGAGCTTGAATCCACACACATACTTACGTGGAGAAAATCTTAAGTCTTTCCCCTTAACTAATTGGGCAAACCATCCGCTGGTTCTTTTTGATCAGTTTTGAATACATCACAATGTGTTTCCTTGCTTTTTTCTCTATCAAATAGAATACGTGACTGTTTTAACGGAGTTTTTTTTATTCGCATTTATTTTAAAGTTTCATGTTGAAATAAAATTCCAACACAAATTAACATATTTTATAACTAATATCTGGTTTTAAACATGATATGAAAATATTATGATATAACTTGATAAGATTTTAAATTAGTATTTTATTAATGGTTGATAATTAAAAAATAAAACAAGGATAAATATATTTTTTAAATTTTATATCTTAGATTTAAGATGAATAAATATATTAAGTTAATTAATAATTTATTTAAAATGTTAAAATTTAATTTATAAAAATAATATTTTAAAAGAGAAGTGTTATAATAACACAGGTGTAACTTTTACTAAGTATTACATCGCTCAATAACTTTATATTAAATGTGAATTTTATAAATTCAACCGTTAGATTGAAAGTTTTTTCCTCTTAGATCATATAAACAAAATTTTATATGAATTCAACATGATTTGATATTTCATTCTTGTAAAATAAAATTGACGTAACATATACATTTCAAAATATATTAAAATATGAGCACTTTGATTACCTTCAAGTTGTTGTTCAATTTTAACAAAACTTGATATAAAAATATAAAGTGATATGAACTTTCAATTTAATGGTTGGATTTACAAAATTCACATTTAATATAAAGTTATTGAATAATGTAATACTTAGTAAAAGTTATATCAGTGTTATTATAACCCTTCTCATTTTAAAATATAAAAATTATTATTTAAATTTTTAAATTTATAATATATAATTTAAATTGTATCATAATATTAATTTTAAATAGAAATAATAGTAGATTGTTAATTATAAAAGTAAGTATATATAAATAAAGATTAATTAAATATAATATAATAATTATTATTAGTAATATAATTATTAAATATATTATTATATTTTTATAACGGTTCGGATACACCGAAATGAGAGGGATCCAAAGATAGTATAAGTATGAGATTGTATATTTGAGGATGACTTAAATGAATTAATTTGAACTACATATACTGACAATATGCATATGCCTTTCTGTAGCTTATCTCATAAGAACTCCACAGTTAAGCGTGCTTGACTTGGAGTAATATAGGGATGGGTGACCTTCTGGGAAGTTTCTCAAAAATTGTGTAATTAAGGAAAAAACATGCTGAAAAGTGAAGTATTGTGAAATAGAATCCTTGAAAGGCCAAATATGAGTATTTCGTAGCGATCGAATTTGCAACGTCTATAAAATTTAATAATTTAAAAAATAAATTTTTAGCGACCGATTTATTCGGTCACTAATTTGGTCCCCATACACATCAGCGACCAAAATCATTGCAACCATTTTGCGACCAAAATTTTCGGTCGCTAAACCAAAATTTTAGCGACCGAAAATTTTTTGGTCGCTATATAGCTTTGCGACTAGGGTTTTTGCAACTACTTAAATTCGGTCGCTAAGGCAAATAGCGACCGATTTTAGCAATTTAGCGACCAATTTTGGTGGTCGCTAAATCCAATTTTTTTTGTAGTGTCATTCCCTTTGTTTTTATGCTGTTGTTATGTAGTTTGTAACACCCCAAAATTATTAAAAGGATATTTTGATTAATTAAAAGAAATTTTATAAAATATTTTGGAGACTTTTAATTATGAGTGTTTTAATAAAATGTTTAAGAAATTATTTTGTATAATATTTATGAGAGAAATGTATATTTTTATGATATTTTGTTATAGAAAGTATTAGAGAAAATATATATTTTAACTGTTTCTGTAATTAAAAGTATTTTATAAAATATGGGTTTTATGTTAATTCCTGGCTCCTGCACACAAGAAAAAGGTAGGAGCTACACACCTGAACAAATTTTATCATCCATGACAAAATCATGCTAGAGCAGTGTTCCCTCTCAACTAATTTTGTGCAATTGAAAATATTTAATCTCACGTCAAAAGGAAGTGTTATGATTGGCCATAGTGGTAAATAAGTTTTTGAGTGCAAGTCAGTTCGTGAAGAGAGCTGAAAGTGTACTTGTGTTCGGATCAAAATCTGCAACAGATTCAAAATATAGCGACTGCATTTGCTTTGTCTATTCAATCTTCAATTTAGTTTCCAAAATTGAAGCAAATAGTGTTCGGTAATGTATTTTTTTTCCTATTCGTTCGTTATGAATCAAAATCCTTGAAAGCCATCAAATATCAGAGCATAGAGCAATGATCTTTTGGATCAAAATACGAAAGACTTGAATGCATTAGAAAAATATACTGTAAACTCTATGATTTGAATATATTTTACTATTGATAGTTATTGGAAACAGAACATAGAAGATAGGTGTATGATTAAAATAATATAACAGGTGAAATTAAAAATCTGCAAATTCCCACATACGAAACAGGTCAAAAACTGATTTGATATATTTGAGTTATGAAGTTAGTTTTACACACATTGAAAATGCTACAAGTGTTTAAATACTAAAACTAGTCATTTAGTAAAGCTAAAAATAAATTAAGACTAAATTAACAAACAAACATTATTTGTCTATACAATTTACTTTTTTCCTAAACACAAATAACTTTTAACGAAATTTATAAATTAAATAAAAAATTGTAAAGACTTTAAAATATTTTATTTTGACAATTAGAAAAATTTCAATAGCCAACAATATTTTAACATACTTCTATCAATTTTTAGATGATTGTCTTCGAAAAGGATAAAAGACATTTATTCTATCAATTTTAATATACTTCTATCAATTTCACAGTCATCAACAAATGCTACGGAAGAAATTAGAAGTTATTAACTTCAAAGAAAATTAAAGAATATGATACGGGTTTGTATTCTTGTATTCAAAACATTTATGTATTTAGTCATAAATTTAACTTAATGAATCAAACAAACATTGATATAGTGGTCTTCTTGTCAGTCTTTCATCCTGTTCTCATAATGTTGCAACAGAGAGAGTGTTGGGCAATGTCACTTCATTCTTTTTTATTTTTACTTTTCTTTGAAACTGTAAAGCCCTCACATGTTAGACCACAGGGGAAAATCTGCCTGGATCAAAATCTGCAACAGATTGAATTTTTGTTAAGTACACAACACATGAAAGAAGAAAACAAAAATATGGCAACTTCAAGCATCAAAATATTATCCAGAAGCATTTGCCTTGTCTGTTCAATCTTCAATTTAGTTTTCAAATCACTATAGCAAATAATGCATTTGGTTTTTCCATTCTTTTATTATGAATCAAAATCATTGAATCTAGTCAATCCCTCAAAAATCAGAGGACAGGACAATGACTGTTTGGATCAAAATATGAAATATGAAATAGATTCTATTTGTTTCAAGTATATAAGACTTAAATGCATAAAAGGCAAGTCAAACTTCAAATATATTTTCCCTCATTTTCTTTCCAATTAGTCTACAATCTTATTCCTTTGTTTGATGTCCTCATTATTACATTGACATATACAGGCCTACAGGGAATCGTTTTTTTAAACTCTATGCCAACCAACAGAAGTATAATAATATTATATGTCAATATAAAAAAAGATTAGAAATTGTATCAATTAACCTCTGGTAAACATTACAATCAAAAGAAAAAGAACCATATGATTACCAACAGAAGGATCCTACAGGTTCAAGAGGTGGAAATTGATTATGCAACAACTTGATTCTGTTTTCCAATGAGAATTTGGAGCATCCTTTCTCCATTTGCCAAAGAGTCATCTTAATAAGTTGAGTGAAAGGACACTCATGAAAATGTTAAGTACCACCTAAGAGTCACAAGTAAAATTGGTCAAATAGAGTTAACACAAGAATTTACTTGTTGTGAGATTCATAAATTTAGAAACCAAATAATATGCAATGACAAACTAAAAATGAAAAGGGATTATTTAGGAAATTATGATAGCGACAAAAGAGCTACATTATATTTTTAATTAAAAATAGAATACCATGAACATGATCATTTCTTCTATCATGAGTTTATTCAAACAAAGTAGCACTAATTTTAACATTAGTGGAGCTTTCATAGAAAAGATTGGACTGCACATCCCTGAAGTCATTGTGAATTTGAATTCTACTGTGCATCTTTGTTTGATGTAATGCTGCAAATCTTGCATCCATATTCAATTATGCCTCCAATCCTTCTATATGATGAAAGTGTAGCTGAAATGAAGTTGCTACTTGTTCTCTTCAATTGCCAAAAAGTTGTGCTTCCAAGCTCACTGGCTGCATATCATTGTCAAGTTTGATACTTGTAAGTCCTTCTCATATACCCAACGATACCCATATTTCTTCACGTCAAAACTCCAAATGTCACCGTCCGACTTCTCGAGTATGAGAAATTGCAATTGCAAATGTTCATACTTGGTTGACCAAATATGGCCTCCACTTCGAACATTGGTTGACCAAATATAGCCTTCACTTGGAACATAAAACCACCACAAGTGATCTTCCGTAATTCGATCTTCAGCCCAAAGAAAGGGAACAAAAATGCTATGATAAAGTGAGCGTATATTTGGAGTTCGAGGAGCTTTTCTTCGAGAAGGAGGTCCAAATACTACACAACAAGCAAGAGCAATGCAATTATTGCCTTTCTGCATAAGGGGAGATTCATCTATGGTTATTAAACTGCCCATGCCTTCGTGATGATTGTTGAACCAATTAGGTATTTCACTTCCTCCAATAATACTTGAAATGCGCCGAGGATACAAAAAGGGTGGAGGAAACGGAAGTTTGTATTGGTAGTGACGCTAGTAGTAGTACCGCAGACAGAGCTACGTGTTAGTACCTGGTTCCCACACACACACACACAAAGAAAAAGAGAGAAAGGAAGGAGTGGACACACCTCAAGTAGAATTTGTAGTGTCCATGATAAAGCCATGCTAGTGCAACGTTCCAATTCAATTAATTCTGGACAACCAAAAGTAATTAATCCTGCTTCCATGTAAGTTAGAAATGTCTCCAATGCCCATGGCTTTTTTTTTGTATTAAAAGAGTGTTTAAGTATTCTTTTAGATGACAGGTCAGTTCGTGAAGGAAGCTCAGGCAAATATTTCAACTGCCTACAATACTTTAAATTTAAAAGTTGCAGCTTGGAAAGCTCCTTGAGGCTAGGCAGTGTGGAAAAATTGTTTCCCTTTAAATTTAGGATTTCTAAGAAATGTAAATTTCCAATAGCATCAGGTATTTCAACTAAATTGCAGAAACTTAGATGAAGTTGAAGCATACAACCAAGTGTAGGCGAGGGAGGCAACAACCGACTAACTGAACCTGTACGTACTCTAGAATGCAACAAATGCTCTTCATTTGTTGAGTGCGAACAAATCGGAGATTCATCTATACAAAGCTTCTTCATTTGCTCTTCATTCCTTGATATATTTAACAATTTTTGACAGCCAGAGAGATTCAAATATTCTAGAGAATTTAGGCACAATATGCTATCGGGTAAGCTTACTAGATTTTTACACCCACTCAAATCTAAATGGGTAAGCTTTTGCATAAAACCAATGGATATATTAAACTCCTTGAGTTGTATACATCCTCGAAGATTTAGTCTTTCAAGATTTAGGTTCTCTCTTAATTCTGTTATCTTGATAAGACTTGTACATTCTTCTAAATTCAAAAAAGTCAACTTTCTTAGAAGACCAATGGATGGATGAAGCTGCCTCAATTTTTCGCATCCACTCAAATTCAACAACCTAAGATTGAAGGCCTCCCCAAGATCTGGTACCTTCATTAGGCTTTTGGATTCAGATAGATCCAAATGTTTCAAATTGGGTAGAGACTGCAGTAAAGGGACAATAGTTGGAAACAAAGTTAATAATGACATTCAGAATTTATTTTCTTTCTTTAGTTAATATGAGAAAAAGTAAATAACATAAGAGAGTTTGTATTTTTAGTTGATTATTGGAAAGAAGAAAAAAAACAAAAATAAAAAAGCTAGATTCACAATCTACACACCTTTCTATCTTTCCACAGTTGTTTGATATTGCTCCTACATAGAGACAACTTAACAAGGTTGTTCGGTTGAAAACTCGGAGGCAAACTCTTAAAAGGATATTCTTTCCATTCAAGATATCCTAACTCATTAGAAAGATGATCGAGGCTTCCACAAAAGTCCATAAATTGAAGTTTGAGAAACTTAAGTTTACTTATTTTTGATAGAGCATCAGCCCTCATTGTTGTTTCATCAAACTTCACTATACAACCTTCAATAGCAATGACCTCAAGATTTTCAGATTCCTATAATAATGTAAATAGGGAAGAAAATGTTAGATCTTTGGGAGCATTTAAAGATTGTAGAAAAATGACAACCTAACACTTTAAAAACTCAAATAATATTTTACCATATTATCTGACATAACTTTGTGAAGATCTTGGTAATCCCACAACCTACTCCACTTTCTTGGTTCCTTAGGTGATTTTTCTCGAACAATACACCTTCCCAAATCTATCAACAAGTTGTGCATAAAAATACACCCATACTCAATGGTTATGAGCGATTTGTCAACAAGAACACGTAGACCATATTCAGGATGAAATCCACGAAAAACTAGAATCTCCAACACATGTTTCTCTTTAAACTCATTTAAGAAGCAAGAAATATCTAGAAATATCTCCTTGTCTAGGTTATCCAAGTTATCAAAACTTAATCGCAGGACATCCATAACATTTGCACTTTTATTTTCTCCAAGCCTAGCCAATGCACTTTTCCACTGTGAGATATTTCTACCAAACAAAGATGAGCCCAATACTTGAATTGCCAAAGGATGGCCTTGAACATGTGATAGTGCATCATTTGTCATCTCTTCATAATCACTCATAATATCATTACCTTTGAAAGCATATTTGTAAAATAATTGAATAGCATCTTCGTCATTTAACGGTTGGACTTGATAAACATCATCTGCTCCATGTGTTCTCAATATATGTTCATCCCTAGAAATTATGATAATTCTAGTCCCTCCACCTAAGCATTCACGTAATAGAGTCTCCCTATTCCCTGTAAACATATTTAGTTGCCTATCTTGATCAACATTATCTAGAACAATAAGTGCCCTTGCATGGCGTAACCTTGTCCATACTAAGTATGTTCCATCAGAAGCATTAGAAATCTTAAGATTCTTTTCTTTTAGACATTGAGAAAGTATCTCTTTTTGTACACCTATAGTGCTAGAATCTTGATAAATTTTGCTCACATCAATAAAACAACAAAAATCATATTGATGAGAGATTCTTTCATATAAAGATTGAGCAATAGTTGTTTTTCCTATTCCGCCCATCCCAGTAACTCCAATAACTCGAACATCATTAATCGACTCCAAACACAATATCTTTAATAATTTTTTAACACGAGATTCCATCCCAACTAAATTATCTTTTGAAAGACTTGAAAATTTATGACCCAGAATGTTTGTTATCTTTTGAATAATTTCTTCAATCACTACATATTGTGGCCTGAAATTTGAAAAAAAAAATGAAGAATGTCAAATTAACACATTGAGAACCAAATAGAGGAAATGAAAATATCAGAGTTATTCTTCCCTTTTTAAATGCTAATTACATTTAACACGTATTTGTTTATAAAAAAAATCTACATGTTACCAATTCAACCTATCTCAACCTTATTTTAGAAAGGGTTAGTAAAAACAAGAAAACGAAGTGATAATGTAATGGTGAATATATGCACATGCATATAAGGTAGGGTGTGTATAGGTAATAAATGAAGATCCAACATCATGAAATGAGAGAAGATTAATTACTTGTTTCGGATATCCCAGCCAGAGAGATTGGACACTCGTGTGAGAGCTTCTCTCCATCTCTGAACTTCCTCTGTCTTCTCTTTATCTTCATGTTTGGAAAAGGCTTTTTCATAACATCCGCTTTGTTTTCGAACCTCTGAAGGATCAACATCATAAAATATAGGAAGGACAGGCCTTTGTGAAGTTTGAATGCAATTGCATATGTGTGCTAATTCACGCAAGCACCAAGTGGAGGAAGCATAGTTGTTGGAGAAGACCACAATGAAAATGCGAGACCCTTCAATGGCTTGTAGTAACTCGGGTGCTATTGATTCACCTTTGGGGAGATGTGTATCATCTTTGAAGGCCTCAATGCCATTTCTACTGAGATCACGACAGAGAAAAGAAGTGAAGTTGTTGCGTGTGTCTTCACCACGGAAGCTCACAAACACATCATATGTCCTCATCGGATGAGATGAAGAGGAGCTGCATTGGATGATGGCATTGGAAGCCATTGCAATTGTCAAACCTGTAGAGAATGAAAGATGTGTATTAGAATTTGTGTAAAGATGCGAATGCAAAAGCAAGAACAGGTGACTCTGGATACAAATAAAGGGTGGACAGTGAAGAAATACAAGGTTTGAGGGTTAAATGAAGTTGGTTGATTATGTATTTAGGCGAATATCTCTTGCAAACAAGAGAAATTCTTCTTGGCAGGTTCTACCAAGTTTCTCACACTTTGCACTCAGATTCAGACGAAATTAAGTTGCAATTGTCACTATGGCATGAAGTCCAAGTTGGGTCCTCATATTTTTACTTAATCATAAAGCTAGTATGAAAACACTATTTTTCCACTGAAACGTGTCTTGTGCTTTGGGCATTCTAGACTGTTGTTATTGATTTGCCAAAACGTATTCGTGTTACAATAATTATGGTTATCTATAGTTTCTCCTCTTCATTATGTAACCAGAAGCAATTGAAATTATTGGCAAATGCAATGATTTGCATTAATTAGTATTACTGCCAAGGTGTAAAGCAAGAACAATTACTGTTTCAGGATTCAAAGAAAGTGTGGTAGTGATGTTGATGCTGTGGTAATATTTGAAGGAAGACAATGTAATTAAAATAAAAGCCCCTAATTCGGAAGAAATTAAGTTGCAATAATTTTCACTTTTCCATGACATCCATGTTGCTTCCGGTGCAGTGAAGTTGGCTTCAGTTTTCCACTTTATTAAAAAGCTAATTTCAACACATTTTAGTTTTCTATTGCCCTGTTTTCTCCACCTAAGAGAATAAGATAATTATTCATATAATACTGGAAGGTTATAAAAAAAATTATTTATGCTCATTACAATGTAAGATGTGAGATAAAGATGTACCATCTCACTACTTATAATTTTTTTACATAAATTTGTTACATCTACCTGCATTCAAATATTAAAGAAACACAGTATTCAATTCACAAAAAAACACAGTATTTAAAATGCTATGTGAATAATCTTATGTCTAATGAGTATTAATTTTGGTTCACAAATAGTTACCAGTGTCGTGATGTTATTTAACTGTTACACGTCTTAAATATACATGTGAAAAAAAATATTATAAATTACACAAACTAATATGAACACACGATTTTTCCACTGAAGCGTGTCTGGTGAGAGCATTATTCCTAACTTTACAGCTAGGACAGGCAGTAAAGAATAATAAAAGCCTCTAATTGTGGCTTTGGATTTTTACTTTTATTTTGTGGAAAGATTCTTTACTTGATTTCTCATAATTGTGTTTAACAAACACATTGATGACTTTCCTTTTGCTTTGGGTGTAGTCAAGTTGGGTTTACTTTAAGACTTCATTCAAAGCTAATATGAACACTTTTTTCCCTTGTTTCGTTTCTTCTGCAAAAGCAGGGATTTCTTTTAAAAAATATGGAATAGTTACAAAATAGTCTCCGAAGCAGCACGGTCCTTGCTAGAAAAAATATGAGTATTCTACTTCTAATTGTTGAGATACAAACAAATCTCACATCGATAAAATAAGATAAAAAATAACAACTTATATAACACAAACAAACATATACTTAAATGATAAAGAGTAGTGACAGATCTAGAAATCTTAAATAGTGGCGGCAATATTTAAATACATAAATTTGTCAAAATATAAAATAAAATTTCTATAAAGACAAATACATATCATAATTGTTATGTACGAGTTTTATTCATAGTTAGAACACATTAAATAATTTGTTCATTTTCAGTAATATCAAAAATCCCTCTATATATACAAGTAACTAAAAGCAATATAATTTTAACTAATGTAATGTTCATAACATATAATGTTTCTTCTAAACATAAAAATAGTTTGAGTAAATAAAAATTAAAATACTAAATTTTCATTGAAAATAAAAAATAGTTCAAATAAAGTAATATAAAAATAATAACTTTAAATACACTAACCTCAAAGATATCTCTTTAAATGTATAGTTTAACTATTCAAACAAGGAGTAGAGATGGAAGAAGAAGTTTGTTTTTTTTCTTTTTCTCTCCAATTTCACAATTTTACACTTTAAAATATGTTAAAGGTAGAGGAGAATCTCAAAATACGAAAAAGAATTGAAAAAAGTACAAATAAAATAGGAAAAAAATATAAAATATTCAAAAAGAGATTAATAACAACTTATGTTTTTTTTATACTTAAAATACATACATTATTAATTTATAATTTTTTTATCTTGATTTACAATTTAAATGCATAACAACTTTTTTTTTTCTTCTAAAATATGTAATTTGTTGTTAATTTTTGTAACATATTAAAATATTTTTTTAAAAATCTTCCTTCTCACACAAAGATAACTGCAGCAAGATTCAAATTAAATTTTAATATTGTAACTTTTTTAGTTTTTTTTCTTCTGTTTTTAGATTTTAAGTGAAGATAATATAATATTATATATATTATTGAAAAAAATTGAAAAGTTAGTGGGGGCAACTGCCCCCACAAGCTAATACATGCATCCGTGAATGATAGAGAGACCATTTGGGTGATGACCAAAAGCAAAACAGTGAAGGCTTAGGTACAAAACGGATAATATCTCATCATTATGGAGTATACTTATGTAATAACCTTATAAAAATAACACTTATAAAATAATCCCCTCAAATAAATATCATAAAATAATCCCAACACCAATATAATCTATTACATACTTAAAGCCAACATAAATAAATCATTATTTATGTCAACTAGTCATGAAAATATGATAGACCATTAATTCAAAGGTGGCTTATGATTCGATCTAAAATTAAGGTTTGTAGACACTCAATTTCGTCCGGAGGCACACAAACAAGGAAATGGACCTCCGTTGTGAAGGGAAGGAGCTCCCGAAGCAGGCAAGCAACAAGACAGGACATCAGAAGGCCTAAAGGCCAAATAAGGTAGTTTTAGTAGCTCGGAACGGGCTATGCCAAAATCGGAATGGGCCGTTCCGAACCCCGGAACGGGCCGTTCCAATATCAGAACAAGTCGTTCCAACGTGACTAAAGCACCAAAAGAGTCCTAGGCTGGAACGGGGCGTTCCAATACCAGAACGGGTCATTCCAAACAAGTCAAATTTGGAACGGGCCGTTCTGGAGAGGGCAACTTTGTGTTAATTTCCACTCTGGAATGGACCGTTCCATTTTAAGAACAAGTCGTTCCAAAGTTTGTAATTTGCACATAACGAATGGCCTAGAACGGGGCGTTCTGAATCCGGAATGGGCTGTTCTAGCCCCCTTCTGATTCTTATAAATAGAAGCCTCGGGCACAGTTCCCAGGGCGGCCAGAGAAATTTTGAATAAGACTCTTTTGAGCACGAAAATTCTCTAGATCTTTCCCCTCTATTGTATTTTTTGAGATTTGTGTCACATCTCTATCTTCTCTCTCCCTCCTATTGTATTTCTTTAGATTTGTACCAAAAGGAATATACTTCTTATATATGATGTGGATGATCGACAACCAATTTTCCTTCACTTGTTTATATCATGTAATTGGTCACAGACACTAGTAGAAAATAAGTATATTACGTCACCCCTTTTACGTCGGAAATACGAAAATCCGACGTAAAAAAAATGCGGTGGCATTTTTGTAATTTTTGCGAACTTTTTTACGTCGCACCTGGTAAGGTCCGACGTAAAAAGTCCAATCTACGTCGCACCTTCCCAGGTGCGACGTAAAAAGTCCAATCTACGTCGCACCTTCCCAGGTGCGACGTAAATTTACGTCGCACCTTCCCAGGTGCGACGTAAATTTACGTCGCACCCTACCAGGTCCGACGTAAAAAAGACGCAAATTTGAATAAGAGAGCGCGAGGCACACCGCGCGCATTCACTTTTCATTTTTTTCTCTGTAAACCCTCTTCCTCTTCGTTGTGTAAATCCCTCCGCCTCCTACTCCTTCGGTCCTTCCTTCCTTATAATTTTTCTATCATTCAGTCTCCGTTCATACGACAAAAACAAGCAGTTTGTGTTCATACGACTAAATGTGTATTTTGAACTTATTATGTGTGTTTCTTTATATATTTTGAGTAGGAACAACCAGTGGCTGAAGCCAAGCCTGAGGAGAACAGAGAAGAGAAGCGATTCTGGGAAGAAAAGCGATTCTGGGAGGAAAACGCAGAAGAAAAGCGATTTCTGGGAAGCAGAACGGGCCGTTCTGCAAGGAGAACGGCCCGTTCTGCAAGGAGAACGGCCCGTCCTCCAAGCAGTATAGGCCGTTCTCCAAACAGAATGCCCCCGTTCTGCAAGGAGAACGGGCCGTTCTCCAAGCAGAACGGGCCGTTCTGCTGCATTATTTTTCTTTTTTTTTTTAAAATTTTTACGATTTTTTACGTCGGACCTGGGTATGTCCGACGTAAATTTACGTCGGTTTTTGACCCCCGACGTAAATTTTACGTCTCCCGCTTCTACGTCGGACGTTTCCCTGACGTAAAAACCCCTAAATAACCGACGTAAAAAGGGTCTTTTGTACTAGTGAGAGCTTAAATTTTGGACCTTAAATTCATTTCATTTTTCTAACATAAATAAACCAATATTAGATAAACTTTATAAGCATAAACACGAGAGAGCTTCTCTTTACTGTCCCATTTTTTCCCAATAGACTTTCCGGCTTTAGTAACTATTTTTTCAATAATTTTTTTTCAAACGTACTTTTAATAATAGATAAATGTTTCAGAATTCAGTTTCCAGAATATATTAAATACATTCTAAAACTAAATTCACTTTATGTGGTTGAATAAGAAATTTTAGAAATTGAAAATTTCTTAAATTTGAATTACTTTAATTTTAATTTTTATTATTCTTTAAAAGTTTTTTTTAAATAAATCAATTAAAATTTATTAAATTTTAATTTAGATATGGTAATTTGATTTTCATTATGAATAAAATTGATTTTAAATATAATATATATATATATATATATATATATATATATAACCTACATATATTGAAATTTTAAGATTAAAATTTATAATAATAAATGTTAGTCAATTTTTAAAATATTTAATATTTTTAAAATTAATATTAGATAATATTAATAATTAAAAATTATTAATATTTTTTATGTGGATTTGGAAGGAGAGATGATAAAGGTAGGAGAAAAAACAAGAGAGAGAAAGAAAAATTATACAATAGAAAGAGGGAGAGATGAAGAGAAAAGAGAAATGAGGGGAGAGAGAGGGGAAAAAAAGAGATAAAAATTAGAAAGAGAAGAAAGAAAAGAATTTGGGAGAGAAAAAAAAAGGAAAAAGGAGAGAGAAACAAAAGAAAACATAAGAGATAAAAGATATATAAATAAAATAAAATAAAAAAATAAATAAATAATTTCAAATTCTTATTTGCTTTTGAAAGAATTTAAAGATTTTTTACAAATGATTGCATTTCAATTTTTTTAAAAATTATCCATTTAAACAACACATTTCATTTCAAAATATTTAAAATTCTTAAAAAAAACAAATAAATTATTTCATTTAAATTTCTTATTCTAACACACTATAAGAGAAAAAGTGAAAAGCCTTCTTCATATCCGAAAGGCACCTTTCCAAGCCACAAATGAAAGGCTATAATATGGGATACAATTAGCCTATAAGATGAGAACCCAAAAGTACCATTTAGCTCGGCTACAGGCCTATTCTAAATCAAGTAGGACCACCCTCAATATAATTAATTGGAACCAACATCTTCTATGATAATCAATAGGTTAAGTAAATATTAAATCAGGTGCATCACCCTTTGTGAAGCATAAAGTGAGCAGATCTATGATATCCTGCTGCCAAAAGTGCCTGATACATTCTACAACCATACAAATAATTAGTTAACAGCCACACCCATGAGGCAGAGATGAATTTGGATCATCCGATAGTTATTGATTATAAGATTAAATTTGAACCATTAGATATATCTAATAGTTATTAATGTTGTTAGAGAGAGGCTGAAAAGATAATATTGCAGGAGAGGATCCAAATTTGGTAGAGATAGATACTAAATAAAAACTCATACAAGGTTAGGGAAAAGCAGGGAGAGGCTTACAACTTACCTCAAGTAACTTTTTACATTGTAAGGAAAACCAGAAACCTCGTATTCTCTCCAAATCAAGCAAGCATTATTCAAATCTCCGGCATTCGCACAAGCACTTAGAAGAAAATCAAGACACTGTCGTGAAGAAAAGCAAGTCTAGGCCAATCTGTAAATGAGTGGACTCGGATGCTGCATGGAAGAAGAAGTTTGAGCGAGCGTTAAGTTTTCATAGAACTGCCTAGTTACGATTTTCTTTTTTGAATGTAAGTTCTTTAATTCTTTTATTTTTATATTTAAAATTATTGTAATAAAAATAAAAATATATTTTAATTAAGTTATCCACGAGGTGACATAAAGGATAAATAAATATTTAACTATTATGGCAATTTAAAATTACCAAAAATTTAATTATTTTGTAGGAGTTAAATTAACTCCTAGAATTGATGATTATATTTCGTCATTTAGTTATCCCTCACCACCTATTGACTTCCTTCATTTCTCATCTCCTAAAATTGCGATAGTCGCTCTTCTGTTGCATCTATTAGCCTTTGCCACCTTCCCATCCTATAAATCCTCAAAATACTTCCTAGTCATAGCTTCTCTGTTGAAGCAAAAATTGCAATAGTCTTATCTTTGTCACTTACGTGGGATGATCGCTCCTCTGTTGTCACCACCTTTTTCCGTCCCGATGATCGCTCTTCTGTTGTTTCATATCATGACATGTCTAAATACTAATTTTTAGATAGGTTTTTTTTTTTAATTTGATTCCACTCACATAATTTGAGATTTGATAACCAATTTTAAAAACTAACAAAATAATTTTCTTTTACTGTGAAATTGCTTTTTTTTATTTTATGATTTGTTACAACTGATATATGAATATCTATTTTCTGTAAAATCAAATGTGATTGATACAAGTTATTCTCTATTGCGTCGACACATTAGCTCAAAATGTCTCTAAAATGTTGTCATGTCAGCAAAATTATTTGCGTGACATTCTATAATATATTTCTTATCTATTTATTTTTATATATAAAAGTTGAGCTGCACTCTATTACATTGACAAGTTATTATAAAACTAATTTTGCATGTTGTAATATTAGCATATTTGTCTAAATTTCTATCTTCTATCATATTTTTTCTTTACTTTCTATATATTACATCTTTCCACATTCTATTTAATCTAACTCTTATTTCTCTATTATCTAATTTTTATTTTACCATCATTGTCATTCTATTTATTTATATATAAAAGTTGACCTACACTTTATTATGTCGACACGTTATTATAAAACTAATTTTACATGTTGTCATGTCTGCATATTTGTCTATGTGAAAAATTCTATAAACTTCTATCTTCTATCATATTTTCTCTTTACTTTCTATACATTATATCTCACTACATTCTATTTAATCTAACTCTTATTTCTCTATTATCTAATTTTTATTTTATCATCATCGTCTTCAAAAAGGTAATACTTTTTTCTCTCTTCCTTTTTTTTCTTCCCTCATTTCTCTATTGTCTAATTTTTATTTCATTGTGATACTACTTTTTTCTCTCTTTCTTTTTTTTTTTTTCTCCTCTATCCTTTATATTATATATTTATGTTCTATCTAATCTATCTCCTATTATCTTTGTTTAATTTTATCTCACATAGTAATCTTTGTCAAAAATAAAATGTACTACTTTTCCCCCTTTTTTTTCTTCTCTACCTTTTATATTACATATTTACGTTCTATCTAATATATATCTCACACTCTTTGTTTATTTTTCATTTCACTTGAAAATCTTTGTCAAAAATGAAAGATACTACTTTTTTTTCCACCTCAACCCTTTATGGTACATATATACATTTTATCTAATTTATTTCCTACCCTCTTTGTTTAATTTTTATCTCACATGATAATCTTTGTCAAAAATAGGTGGTGGTACTTTTTTTTTCATTTTTTTTACTATTCTCAATTTGTCACACATAACATGAGATTTGATACACAGTCACATGATAATCTTTGTCAAAAATAGAACGTACTCTACGAGAAAAATATAAATTTCTGACGAATATGGATCTATAGGAATTTTTCAACGGATTTATATTTTTATCGAAAATTTTTGATGGAATATTCTGTCAGAAATTTCTGACGGATTTATATTTCCGTCCAAAATTTCTGAAGGAAATATAAACCCGTCAGAAATTTCTTATTTTTAATTCTTATTTTTAATTTCTTATTTTTAATTCTTATTTTTATTTTCTAAAATTTGAATTTTTATTTTTAATTCTTATTTTTTATGTAATCATTTTTAACTACTTTTAAATTTTTTTAAAAAAAGATAAAGAATTATCTTAGGTGTCACCTATAACAATTACGTACTATTATCGTATTGATATTTAACACCTCTAATTTTTTTTTAGTTTTTCAAAATAAATATTATTTAGCTACCTTAAAATAATCAAACTAATGAATTTATATTTTAGAGGGATGAAAATCAAAGAAAAATATTTTACTTATTTTACAAGTACGAAACAATCTTTATAAATCTTACAAGGATGAAAAATAAAGAAAAAAATTTACAAAGACTAAAATCAAAATCACCCATCTTATAGGGACTAAAATATATTTAAACGTTCTGAAATTAATATTTTCGATCTTAACAATTATTTTAAATAAATAATATTTATTTTTAAATATTTATAAACTACTTAGAGATGTTAGTATATTGTCTTTAAAATTATAGTAAGCAAGTTCAAGTGTGAATATTTTCATATTTGTGTGTTTCATGAATTTTCTATTAATTAATTAGTGCATATATTAGTTTATTTAACATAAATAGTAGTTTTAGATTTTAGAAGAAAAAAAATAAATTTTTTATTTTCTAGAAGTAATAAGCTTAAAATTATGTAACATCCCAATTTTTCGTTGGGCCAAGGGTCCAATTCGTTGCCCAGAACGGGCCGTTTCAAAAGTGAAACAGGCCATTCCGGAATAAGAGAATGCTTAGAAAACAAAGTGGTAGAACGGGTCGTTCCAATTGGAGAACGGGCCATTCTAGTTTGGAGAACGGGCCGTTCTGGAAGCAGAACGGGCCGTTCTGCCAGGTTTGAGAACGGGCCATTCCGGTTTTAGAACGGGCCGTTCCAGTTGAGAAATTTGCGTAGGTTTGAAGGGTTCAGAACGGGCGTTCCACTTTTGGAACGGGCCGTTCCGGTAGGTGAGCCTGAAATCCTATAAATAGCGCCCCTCGCCTCTCATTTTCACACATCTCTCATTCTCTCTTCTTATTCTCTTTTGTTCTCTCTTCTTTTTCTCTTCTTTTCTCTGAAGACCAAGGAGCATTTAGAGGAAGAGACCAAGAGATTCGAAGGAGACCAAGAGATTCCTATTTTAGTTCAACTGCTGTTTATCCAGGTACGGGGGAAAATGGAATTATTTATATGTAGAGTTACATGAGGGAAATTGGTAGAGGAAGAATCCCTTAGGATTATGAGCAATTTTATAATTATTTCTGTTTGGAGAATTATTGGTCTTATTTGATTCTATATGAATTTAGGATTATGAATATATGATTTATTTGTAAAAATGATGCTCTGGGAGAGAGAACGAAATTATAGAAAAGTGCCTGTAAGTTAGGTTTTGGGAAAAATTGGATGATTTCTGTTTGAGGAATTGATGATCCCATTAGATTCTGTATGTGTTGAGGATTATAAATATGCTAATAATTTGTAAGAATGATGATCTGGGAGAGAGAACGATGCCTGTGAGCTAGGTTTTGGAACAATTGGGGATTTTATTATTTATGTTGATAATTCCATTGATTATTATTACATTTATGAATGTTATATTAAATTGGTAATTCTATTGATTTAATATTGTATTAAACTGGGGAATTAATTGAGTTTTATATTATTGTTATAATGAATATTCATGGTGAATTGCTTGAGGGATGTGTAAACCCTTATTTTGTTATACTTATCTGTTGAGTATGTGATATGGAATTGTGTATGTGATATGAAATCGTGATATGAGATGAGATGTTGTATGGACATAATTAAGAATGTGATTGCGATGTGTTTCCTCACACTAATGACTAGGGATGGCACGGTCCCTGGGTAAGTGGTGTTACAGGGAGGGCGTGACCCTAGCATGGTGTGGGATGAGTAAGACAGTTAACACACACCACTTATGTCGATTATGGCAGCCCTGGCATAGGGTTAATTGCAAGAGATTGTATGGATTGTAATGTGACTGTGGTTCCTCACACTCATGCTTCAGGGATGAGCGTACTCCTGAATGATCAGGGATGATACGAACCCTGGGTAGGTGATACTTTAGGGACGAGCGTACTCCTGGATGATCAGGGATGATACGAACCTTGGTATGGTGTGGGTTGAGTGAGGCAATTAACTCGTATCACTTGTGTCAGATGTGGTGAGGTCTTGGCATAGTGTTAATTGTAAGATTGGCTTGAATTATGGATGTGGAAATGATATTGTTAATCGTAAAATTGTGTGGATTGTGATGGATTTATAAATTATGATACATGCTTGTATATATGTGAATTATGATGAGATTTCATGATGATGTGGTTGTATGTACTTTGCATATAGATATTTCCTTTTCTCACCGTATAAATTATAGATATTTTAGGTGAGGAAGATCCGGCTACGAGTGACCTTTAGAATGCCAATAGTTGAATTGTGGGTATGCTATGATATTGTGACATCGGGGCAGAGGATTTTTAGGACATAGATTTTATATGGATTTGAAATTGTAAATATGATTTTGAAAACAATTTGTAAACTTTCAAGTTTTATTTTCAATTATTATGTTGGTTATTGATAAATGCATATGAAGGTTTTATGTGAACCCTTTTACCAACGATAAAAATTTTATTCTTTAGTTTATTTATATGATTAATATTTAGATATGTGTTGGGGTAGTAAGGGTGTCACAAATTACACACACACACACACACACACACATATATATATATATATAGTGACGGATCTAGAAATTTTAGATAGTGGGGTAATACTTATTTATATATTTGTAGTATTAAAAATTTTATATATAACTTTTAAAGGTATAAATATATATTATAATTATTTATTACAAGTTTTTTATATCTACGATTAGTATTAAAGATGAAAATAAATTAGGTCACACTATATTTTATTATAATTTAGTTGGTTTGAACCTAACTTTCTTTAAAAATATATATCTTAAGTATGACTTATTTATCTATCATAGACATTTTTTAAATGTTTGGGTAGAACTACAATCATAAAGACTTATTTTATAATAATTTAACACTATTAAAAATATAAAAATAAATATGTTAAATTTTATAAAAATCAAGTTTAATTTATTTATGATATAAATATGTTTTTAATATCTAATATATATTTTTAGATGATAATTTATTTTAAAATATATCTTATAATAACAATTCTAAATGGAACATAAATCTTCTGATTTTTTTTATTTTGATTATTTTAATTAATGTATACAATTTTACTATTTTGATTTTTTCAATCAACGTATACAATAAATAAAAAACACAAAAGATAAACATGCATTCTACAAATTTTATTTTATCAAACAATTATTTATTTTAATATATTACATTATATATGTGAATCTATATATTTATTTTATTAGAATATAATTTTTTTTTAAATATATTATTTTTTAGATAAAGAATTATGTATATGTCAAATAGTAGTGGGGGCAAGTGCCCCACTATTCTAAACGTGCATCCCTCCCTGTATATATATGTATATATATATATATATATATATATATATATATATATATATATATATATAATATAGGGGGTTATAATTATACCGGTATAACTTTTACTAAGTATTATGTCGCTCAATAACTTTATATTAAATGTGAATTTTGTAAATCCAATCGTTAAATTGAAATTTTGTTAAAATTTAACAACAACTGGAAAGTAATCAAAGTATTCACATTTTAGTGTATTTTGAAATGAATATATTACATCAATTTTGTTTTATAAAAATGAAGTATCAAATCATCTTGGATTCATATAAAGTTTTGTATATATAATCTATAAGAGATATGAACTTTCAATCTAACAGTTGGATTTACCAAATTCACATTTAATATAAAGTTATTGAGCGGTGTAATACTTAGTAAGTGTTACACCGCTCAATAACTTTATATTAAATGTGAATTTTGTAAATTCAACTGTTAAATTGAAAATCTTTTACTCTTAAATCATATATACAAAATGTTATATTAATCGAAGATGATTTCTTATAAAACAAAATTAAATCTTTGGGAAAATTTATATTTTCGATGAGAAATTTTTTGTAGGAAAAGCTATATTATTGATGGAATATTTCAAACAAATTTATATTTGTCGAAAATGTAGGAATTGGTTTTAAATTTGATATGAAAATATTATGATATAATTAGATAAGATTTTAAGTTAGTATTTTATTAATGGTTGATAATTAAAAAATAAAACAAGGATAAATACATTGTTTGAATTTTATATGTTTGATTTAAGATAACTTACAAAATAACTCTTGGTAAAGTTATTCCGCTCAATAACTCATGTGGTGTGTGTTGAATTTTATCGATCCAATTAATTGTTAAATTAAAAGTTATTAAATTTTACTAATAATTAATATAAAAAAATTAATTAATTTTGGAATAAATTATTTGCTAATTAACAATATAATTGAAACATTAATTATTTTAAACTATTTAACTAAAATCTTATTGATAATTTACTATATGATCTTAATATTTTTGTATAAATAATATCTGGTTTTAAATTTGATATGAGAATATTATATATAATTAGATAAAATTTTAAGTTAGTAGTTTATTAATAGTTGATAATTAGAAAATAAAATAAGGATAAATACATTTTTTGAATTTTATATGTTTGATTTTAGGTAAATAAATATATTAAATTAATTAATAATTTATTTAAAATATTAAATATAATTTATAAGTATGTACTAAATAAATATTTATAATTTTATAAATTATATTAACATTATAAATTATAAAATTAAATAATTTAAATTATAATTTTAAATTGAAATAAGTAGATGTTAATTATAAAAGTAAGTACATATAAATAAATAATAATTAAATACATTATTATTATTATTATTATTATTATTATTATTATTCGTAATATAAAATTATTATATATTATTATTATAGTACAAGTATGAGATTGTATATTTGAGGATGACTTAAATGAATTAATTTGAACAAGTTATACTAACAACATACATATACATTTCGGTAGCTTACTCACCAGAACTTCACAGTTAAGCGTGCTTGACCTGGAGTAGTACATGGATGGGTGACCTTGGAAACCCAAATATGAGGGTTGTTACGTTAATAAATTTATTAAAATTTTAAAAAAAATTATAATTTCCGAGCCATCAGAAATTTCTGACGAAAATTTTCGACGGATATTTTCGTCGGAAATTTCCGACAAAATTTTCTGACAAAATTTTTCATCGAAAATTTCTGACAGATTTTTTTTTTCCGACGCCACTTTTTCCGACGGATTTCAATCCGTTGGAAAAGAAAAAATCCGTCGAAAAAGAAAAAATCCGTAAAAAATTACCTATTTTCGTCGAAAATTTCCATTGAAAATCAGCATTTTTCTTGTAGTACTTTTCATCTTTTTGTCACCATTCTCAATTTCTCACACATTTTATCTATAATATTGCTTTTATTGGCCTTCTATATTTATATTGAGTAATAAATATCGTTAAATTATATTTAATTAGTAAATAAGTAATTGTACAAATAGCTATATTAATTAATAATTAAGAGATTAAATTTAATTAAATTGTTTATTATAAAAAAATAAAATACAAACAATAAAAAAAATTCGTAAAAACTATAATATATGATAATTTAAAATTACGCTTAATATGTAATTATATGTTAATTAATGATTTTATTAACTAAGAGATTAGATTTTGTTAAATTTTTAGTTACAAATAAATTAATTTTAATTATAAATAAAAATGAAACCATATTAATCAATATTAATTACAAATTAAAATATTTTATCACTAATTTACTATTTAAGAAATTTAATTTGACTAAATTTTTCATTTCAAAAAAATAATGAATATTATAGTAATTAATATTAATATTAATGTTAATTATAAATTATTATTAAAAAATTACTTTTGTTAAAGTTAATAATTATTATTAATTGACATTTATACTCATTAATAAGAAAAATATTAAATTTTTTATTAATATTAATTTTAAACAACAATTAAAAAAACTTTTTAACTTACATATTTGAAAATAATGAATATATGTATAATGTTTATTATCAATTTATTAATTTAATAAAATATTGAAATGAACTGTTTTATAATTTAGTTATAAAAATATTTATTTGGATATATTACCTTAAGTTATGAACTTTTTAAAAGATTATTTACTTGAATTTTATATTTTTGAATTTAAATCTAACAAAAAAAAATTAAGGTTGAAGTATTATAAAAATATAAATAAAATATTTATAATAATATTTTTTCTTTATAAATTTTATTTCAAAAAATAATAAATTTATTTATTGTAAAAAATCAATAACAAATTTATATTACATAATTAAAATATATATATATATATATATATATATATATATATATATATAACTTCTATATTAACTTACAAAATAATTTTTTTTAATTTAAATAATTTTTTTTATCCGTGCATCATACGGATCTATGTATAATTGAACTATATGTTAATTATAATTTAATTGATTGTGGTAATAGTTAGATACGGAGAGTCACATTTGTGAGACCAATATATTTAATGAATTTTTTTGTGTTTAATTCAAGCTATGTAATTAGATCTTTTAGACTAAATAGTACCATGAGAAAGATTGATGTTTATTCCAATAACCAGAGAGATACACGTAATTGAACTTCAAATTTATTTGATATTTAAGAGATTTGTTTGATATTTTTGAAATTTCTAACCCAACAACATTTAGTACTTTGAGGGCCTAAGTTAATTGTGTACTGAATTGTTTAGTGCCATTTGGATTGTGTTGTGATTATTGATTTTTCTATTTTGGGGGTGGAGGTGGAGGTGGAGACCAACATATAAATTTGTTTGTCTCGTGACATAACTCAATTTTGAAAAGAATTAAACTTGCATCTGCAAGATCTGAGAATAGCATCAAATTGGGACTTAACTATACAACCTCCTAAAATATCAATTACAACTGTTTTTTCAATCTAATTCAAAGATAACACATGCTGAAAACCAAATTTGTCAACCAGTTAATTGCTTGAAAAAGGGCCAAAGCCTCTACCTCCACAACTGGAATCATACCCTTAGAACACTGTTTTTGCAAGTGGGAAGGCTCCCCTGTCATTTCTCAAGCACATGCCCAAACCAAATGATGGAAATGTGCTATCAAGATATAAATCCAGACAAATTAGAAAGCTGTTAGATTTTTCTCAACTTTTAGAAACATTAAAGAATATGTAGGTTTTTCATCTAGAAGCGGGACATGATTATAGTTTCTTGATAACTGACACTAGTTGGAAGAACATATGTTGCTTGATTTAGGTTTTTCACATATAGGATCTTAAGAGCTTTCAAACGGTTGCAAATTTGTTTTAATGTTAGTGGGGTAAATCAGATTTTTCCCCCATAACCTTGGTTATACAATAAGGTTGTTTTATAACCTCAAATGTAAGGTCCATCAAATTAACATATGTTTCTATTTCCTTTTTTTGATAATTCAAAATTAACAATTTTTGAACCAAGTCTCATGATCCAGCAATTGTATGGCATGTTCTAAGTTTTTTTATTTTACACGAAAAAATTAAGCACACTTTATTACATGTTATATAAGACTAGTTAGAGATCATGTGATTTAGGACCTCCTAATAATTCCTCGCTCTAAGACATGGGTAGTATGAAAAAAAAAATTACAATTTTCTGTTATCCATGGTTTTGGGATTTTAATTACATTATCACCATCCTCCATCTAAGACTCATCTTAAAGAAGGAAAGTACATGCATTTAATATGAATATTTAGTTGTAACAGATCCATCAAGGGACAAAACTCAATGTGCAACAGTTACTTCTTAAAGTCGAACTTCAAATATATTTTCCCTCATTTCCTTTCTATAGTTAGTCTACAATCTTGTTTCTGATTATTACATTGACCAAATCGATTTTTAAAATCTCTTGTTACGATCATGAGTAAAATAACTTGAATAAAACCAACAAAAGGAGCATAATATTATTATATGTCAATATAAAAAGGATTAAACATATAAAACAAAAGAAAAAGAATCATATGCTTACCAACAGAAGGATCCTACAGATGCAAGATGTGGAAATCTGATTATGGAACAACTTTAATATGCTTTACATTTTTTAAATAATAATAATAAATTTTTTTAAAAAAAAGACCAAGAGCATTTCTTCCATCTGTAATCAAACAAAGCAACACTAAATTTAATCTTAGTGCAGCTTGTAAAGATATCCATGGAGTCATTGTGAATTTGAATTCTACTATACATCTTTGTTTGGTCTATCGTTACTAATCTTGCATCCATATTCGATGATGCCTCCAATCCTTCTATATGATGGAAGTGTAGCAAAAATATGCAATTGGTACATGGTTTCCTCAATTGCCAAACAGTTGTGCTTCCAAGCTCACAAATTTTGGATGCCCATCATTATCAAGTTTGATACTTCAAGGTGCTTCTCATATAGCCAACAATACCCATATTTCTTCACCTCAAAAGTCCAACTTCCAATGTTCGTTATTTCAATTTCCAATTTGAAATCAGCATCCCAGCATGTCAACAACGATTGTGGTAAAGCATAATAGAACAACCACAAGTGATCTTCCGTGACTTGATCTTCTCCCAAAAACAACGGAATTTCAGCACGAAAACGATGAACTGATTCTGTTTTGGGAGGAGCCATTATTCCAGAAGGAGGTCCAAATACTACACAACAAGCAAGGCCAATGCAATTATTGTCTTTCTGCATAAGGGGAGATTCATCTACGGTTATTAAACTGCCTATGCCTTCGTGATCATTTTTGAACCAACTGGGTATTTCACTTCCTCTAATAATACTTGAAATGGGCGGAATAGCCATATAGTGCGCTGTGAATAGGTGGTAAACCTAGTACCACAGACATAGCTACGTGTTAGTGCCCTGTGAATTGGTAGTAAACACACACATAAAGAAAAAGAGAGAAAGGAAGGAGTGGACACACCTCAAGAATTTGTCTCGTCCATGAAAAAGCCATGCTAGTGCAATGTTCCAACTCAACTAATTCTGGACAACCATAAATATTTAATCCTGCTTCCTTGTACTTCAAAAGATCTAAATACTCTGGGAGCTGGTATCTTTCTGATGACAAGTCAGTTCGCGAAGGAAGCTCAGGCAAATATTTCAACTGCCTACAATCCTGTAAATTTAAATAGTACAGCTTCCAAAGCTTCTTGAGGCTTGGCAGTGTGGCAAAATTGTTTCCCCTTAAACATAGGGATTCTAAGAGATGTAAATTTCCAATAGCATCAGGTATTTGAACTAAATTGCAGAAATTTAGATGAAGTTCACGCATACAACCAAGTGTAGGCGAGGAAGGCAACAAGCAACTCACCAAACCTTTATGTGCTCTAGAATGCAACAAATGTAAAGGTGACTTAAACCACCTTTTCATGATGGACGATGTTGAGTGCGAACAAATTGGAGATTCACCTATGCAAAGCTTCTTCATTTGCTCTTCATCCCTTGCTTCATGTAAGAACTGGATATTAAACAATTTCTGACAGCCAGAGAGATTCAAATATTCTAGAGAACTTAGGCACAATATGCTATTGGGTAAGCTTATTAGATTTCCACACCCATTCAAATCTAAAAAGGTAAGCTTTTGCAGTAGACCAATCGATGTATTGATCTCCTTGAGTTGTCTACATCCTCGTAAATTTAGTGTTTCAAGAATTTGGTTCTCTCTGAAATGTGGTGTCTTGGTAAGACTTTTACATTTTTCCAAATTCAAAAGAGTGAGCTTTGTTAAAAGACCAACGGATGGATGAAGCTGCCTCAGTTTTTTACATCCATTCAAATCCAACAACCTAAGATTTGGGGCCTCCCCAAGATCTGGTATCTGGATTAGGTTTTTGGAATGAGCGAGATCCAAATGTCTTAAATTGGGTAGAGGCTGCAGTGAAGGGACAATATTAGCAAACAAAGTTAATAATAACATTCCAGCTTTCTTTGCTTTCTTTAATTAATCTGAGAAAAAGTAAATAACATAATAGAGTTTGTATTTTTTGTTTGCTAATTGATAGAAAAACAAAATAGAAAAGTTACAATAACAATCTACACTACCTTTTTATCTTTCCACACTTGTTTCATGTTGCTTTTACGTAGGGATAGATGAATAAGGTTGTTCGGTTGAAAACTTGGAGGCAAGTGCTTAAAAGGATATTCAAACCATATAAGATACCCCAACTCATTCGAAAGATGATCGAGGTTGCCACAAAAGTTCAGAAAGTCAAGTTTGAGAAACTTAAGTTTACTCATTTTTGATAGAGCATCGGCCCTTATTGCTGTTTCATAAAACTCCATTAGGAAATCTTCAACAGCTATGACCTCATGATTTATTACAGATTCCTATAATAATGTAAAATGGGAAGATAATGTTAGATCTTTGGGAGCATTTACAGATTGTAGAAAAATGACAACCTAACATTTTAAAAACTCAAATAATATTTTACCATCTTGTCTGACATAACTTTGAGGAGATCTTGATAATCCCACAACCTACTCCACTTTATTGGCTCCTTAGGTGATTTTTCTCGAGCAATACACCTTCCCAAATCTATCAACAAGTCATGCATACGAATATCCCCATCCTCAATAGTTATAAGCGATTTTTCAACAAGAACTTGTAGGCCATATTCAGGATGAAATTCACGAAAAGTTAGAATCTCCATTACATGTTCTTCCTTTTCGTTATTGAAGAAACAAGCAATATCTAGAAATATCTCTTTCTCTAGGTTATCCAACTCATCAAAACCTAATCGCAGGAAACCTATAATATTGTCACTTTTATTTTCTTTAAATCTAACCAGTGCACTTCTCCACTGTGAGATACTTCGATCAAACAAAGATGAGCCCAATACTTGAATTGCCAAAGGATGGCCTTGAACATGTGATAGTATATCATATGTCAACTCCTCATAACCACTCATAATATGATTACCTTTGAAAGCATATTTGTAGAACAATTGGGTAGCATCTTCGTGATTTAATGGTTGGACTTGATAAACATCATCTACTCCATATTTCCTCAATATATGTTTATCCCTAGAAATTATGATAATTCTACTCCCCCCACCTAGGCATTCACGTAACAGAGCCTCCCTATTCCCTGTAAACATATTTAGTTGCCTATCTTGATCAACATTATCAAGAACAATAAGTGCCCTTGCATGGTGTAACCTTTCCCATGCTAAACATGTTCCCTCGGAAGCATTGAAAATTTCAAGATTCTTTTCTTTAAGGCATTGTGAAAGTAACTGCTTTTGTACACCTATAGTACCAGAAGCTTGATAAATTTTGCTTACATCAATGAAACAACAAAAATTATATTGTTCAGAGATTCTTTCATATAAAGAATGAGCAAGAGTTGTCTTTCCTATTCCACCCATTCCACTAATTCCGACAACTCGAACATCGTTAGCCAACTCTAAACACAATATCCTTGATAATGTTTCAACACGAGATTCCATTCCAACTAGATTATCTTTTGGAAGACATGAAAATTTATGACCCAATATGTTTTTTATCTTTTGAATAATTTCTTCAATCTCTGCATATTGTGGCCTGAAATTGAAAGAAAATAAAAAATGACAAATTATCACCTAGAGAACTAAATTACAGGATATACATGAATAGGAAATAAAAATAATACCGTACTTTTTCCCTTTTTATATGCTAATTACATTAAACACATATTTGTTTGTATGCAATCTACATGTTATGTCTTCAACCTCTCTCAACTCTATTTTAGAAAGGGGTAACAATGTAATGATGAATATATGCAGATGGATATAAGGTAGTGTTATATAGGTAAGAAATAAAGAACCATCAAGAAATGAGAGAAGATTATTTACTTGTTTTGGATATCCCAACCAGAGAGATTGGCCACTCGAGTGAGAGATTCTCTCCATGTCTGCACTTCCTCCATCTTCTCTTTATCTTCTCTGAATCTTTCTTCATGTTCTACAAAGGCTTTTTCATAGCATCCACTCTGTTTTCGCACATCTGAAGGATCAACATCATAAAAGATAGGAAGAACACACCTTTGTGAAGTTTGAATGCAATTGCATATGTGAGCTAATTCACGCAAGCACCAAGTGGAGGAAGCATAGTTCTTAGAGAAGACCACAACGAAAAGGCGAGACCCTTCAATGGCTTGTAGCAACTCGGGTGCAATGGATTCACCTTTGTGGAGATGTGTATCATCTTTGAAAGCCACAATGCCATTTCTACTGAGATCATGAAAGAGAAAGGAAGTGAAGTTGTTGCGTGTGTCTTCACCGCGGAAGCTGACAAACACATCATAAGTCCTTATCATGTGAGACGAAGAGGAGCTGCATTGGATGATGGCGTTAGATGCCATTGCAATTGCCAAAAGTGGAAACAAACTTGTAGAGAATGAAAGATGTGCAATAGAATTTGTGTAAAGATGCAAATGCAAAAGCAAGAACGGGTGATAGAAATGAAGGGTTGAAGCTGTGAATGAAGTTGTTTGATTATGTATTGAGGTAAAGAGAAATGGTTCTTGGCAGGTTCTACCAAGTTTCTGAGACTTTGCACTGAGATTCAGACGAAATCAAGTTGCAATTGCCACTATTGCATGAAGTCCAAGTTGGCTGCTCAATTATCTTAACGTTAGTGTATATGAAAACATTATTTTTTGAATGTCCTGTTTTTTCCACTGAAACGGTTTTGTGGTTTGGGCATTAAAGAATCTTCAACCTTTATTCCAATTGGATGCTTCAACATAGTTTCTCATATATAATTAAAGAATATATATAATTAAATAAAAGCCGCTAGTTTTTCTTGGCGGCTTCTACATTTCACTAAAGTTTCTCATAGTTGCCTTTAAGAATCTTCAACCCTCCTTCCAAAAAATTAAGTTGCAATAATTTTCCCTTTAGTTTTCCATTGCCATGTTTTCTCGATTGAAGAGAATAAGATAATTTTAATGTGTAATAATTTTATTAAAATAGTTTTTGTTCGACCAATTGAGCGTGATTCAAATTAAAACCTCCAGCATTGGCACAATGTACATTATCAGGTCGTATACATATATATATTTACATGGTTGTAAATACATAGGAATTGGAAAAGGCAATGAGAATTTTGTTTCTGAGTAAGGGAAATGCCTATTATATTTGTGTAAAAGATTAATAATATTTTTATTTATGCAAAAATAGATATGAATATTAACTGTTTACAAAGCTAAATATAGAAATACAAGTGGGTATTTTATGCAGCCTAATAAAAGCTGACAGAATTGGTGGCACTTTCGTGGTAGCTAGCATCCGTGGAGTTGCATAAATAATTTATATTATTTATACTCTAATTGTTAGTAAAGAATATAATAATATTTCACTTAAAATTATTTATTTAATTTGATCAAATCATTAAATAGTAAAATAATTTTTTTAGTAGAGATTGGAACAATTGTTTGTATCTAATCTCGTAAGTTTAATACTAAGCTGATAATAAATTAATCGAAATAACATATTAATCAAGGTAGACATCTAGCAATACTTCTTAACATCCAAATAGTATAAAGTAATATTTTTTTTTAAGAACTTAGAAGAACATATAATATTTTCCTTCATCATTATAACTCTTAGTTAACTATATAGAGTATGGTATTATATTGTCAAATTCCATTAAGTTAATCTATCATGAATGACTTAAGAAACTTATTTGTTCTTTCAATCAATTTCCTTGGCCAAGATATTATTTTATTCATAGAGTTCATACTCATTATCAAGAGTTGATGGATTCTTTCTTGATTTATTATTAATTCTACAAGCGTTTGATCATATCCAATATTCATTCAACTAGTACTCTAAGGTATTAGGTGTCTGAAATTAAAATATAATAAATTACTTGTTAATTACTATAATAATCTCATGTCAAAGAAAAATATTTAATTTCTTCTTGAAAAAATTTGATTGAAAAATTAAGATAATGTAAAACATTAAAAATTCTCAATTAAGTTGATTCAAATGATAATATTCACATATGCATCATCTATATATGTAATTAATAAATGAGACCTATTAATTTTTGGATTGATATCCCATATACAACAATCCTATGATCAAGAATGATTTAGATTAAAATAATAAAAGACTTTATTTCTTATTATCATCATCTCTATTATGAAAACAAACATATATCAAAGATTTTATCAAATTATATCTATTTAACAAAACAATAAATACAATAATAAATAATAATGTTTTATTAAATCCAATATAATTATATGATAAATTGGATCTTGAAATGTTTAATTATTCTCCAACAGAAATATGTTTATCAAGACAAGTACAAAAAGAGATAATAAAAGAAAAATATTCAAAAAAGCAAGTCCAACATTAATTTTTTGGTAATGACTTTTTGTGAATTGTAGACACCCAATTTCGTCCGGGAAGCACAAAACAACAAGATAGGACGTCAAGGGTCCAAAAGCCCAAATTAGACATTTTAAGTGGCCTGGAACGGGCCGTTCCCAAGTCTGGAACGGGCCGTTCTCGATTTGGAACGGGCCGTTCCAAGGCTCCTAAAAAGCCTATAATTTGTAAACTGGAACGGGCCGTTCCAGTCTCCTAAAAGTGGGCTAAACGTGTACCCTAGAACGGGCCGTTCTGGTTCCCCGGAACGGGCCGTTCTGGTTTCAGAACGGGCCGTTCCAGGGTCCAAATTAACACACAACGGCCATATCCAGAACGGGCTGTTTCGATTTTGGAACGGGCCTTTGTGGACCCCTTCTGAAGTCTATAAATAGACGGCTGGGGCTCATTTCTCAGGATCCCAAAATTTCGTCCAGACTCTCTAGAGCACGAAATTTCTCTCTTTTTCTCTCTCCTCTTCTCTTTTGTATTTCTTGAGATTTTTGTGAGGCATTGTAGTGTGAAGGGTTGCCAAAAAGCACCCAAATCTCCATCTATGAAGATTAATAGAGCTCGTTCAAGAGGTATTTTAGCTAATTTTCTTCTCTCTTTTATTTATTATTTTTAATAAATATTATTTATAATAAAAATAATCATGTAGACATTTTAGGATTAATTGTATAATTTAAATTTCAAGCATGTAAATAGTCATCAATAAAAGGTAGAGCTGTCAAAACGGGCCAACCCGGCCCATGTGGGCCGGCCCACCTTGACCCACTTTAAAAATGAGCCAACCCGACCCGACCCACTTTTAATTTTCTCAAAAAAAATTTGGCCCGGCCCGGCCCACCACGGGTTGGTGGGTTATACGGGCCAACCCACCAGCCCACCAAAAATTAAAAAAAATTATCCACAAAATTCAAAATTTTAAATTAATTATAAATTAACATAATAGTCATAAAATTAGCATAATTAATAGTCATAAATCATAATTTATCATACAAAATTAAATACAAATCATGATAAAAGTCTAAAATAAAAATTTTCAATATCCTATCATACAAAATTAACTACAAATTATACTTAAATTTTTATTGCAAAAAAAAAATGGTGGGTTGGTGGGCTACCCGGCCCACCACGGGTTTAGCCCGGGTGGGCCGGATCAAAGTGGGCCGGGTCAAAGTGGGCCGGGTTGAGATTTACCCACCTACTACAAAACTTTAATTTTTTTTGGCCCGGCCCGGCCCGTTTTCAAGGTGGGCCGGGTTGGCCCACGGGTTCCGGCCCACTTTGACGGCTCTAATAAAAGGGGATTTAATATTTATATTATTATTATTTATAATGTTAACTTCGTCATAGGGTACCGATTAAGGGCGTTGTAGGGGTGCTTAATACCTTCCCTACACGTAACCGACCCCCGAACCCAATTCTGGTTATCAAGGCCATTATTGGACTTTTAAAAACATTTTCTTTTTCCAATGTTTTGAGTAAAATATTGGTGGCGACTCCATGAACCTATTTTCAAAACCATTAATTAAGGATTAGTCTGGTGTCCGGGCATTCCTTAATTGATGAGACTTTTCAAAGGATGTCTAAACCATAGGTCGCAAGATCGGAAATTTTCGGGTTGCGACAGATGGCGACTCCACTGGGGACGTTTAAAGAGGGTCAGGCCCATTTAATTGATGAAGTTAATAAAATAAAAAATAATAATTTAAATATTTTTTCCCCTTTACCTTGTTTATTTTCTTTGTTTGACTTTGATATATGTTTGCTTATTTAAATTCTGCACCTGTTTGAAATAAAATTGTACACAAACCTTTGCACACAATAGTTCCCCCCTACACCCAGGGGCATGAGGGTATTAAACACAGGGAGTGGTTGACGTACGACCGGCCCAAGTTTGGCCTTGGAGCCTGCGAGCCTTGTCAGAAATCACACTCAAGGTGATAACCGGTTACTCTAGCCCGAAATACTGCGACAAACCTTAGAGTTTGCCAGGTGACGGCGACAGAGATACTGGGTCCCTATAATGGGGGCACCTTGGGGGCCTTAAGACCAGTGAGGATAATTAGAACCGCCTTGTACAATGCACTTTCTTAACAGGGACCATAGACCATGGATTTATACACCACTGTTCGTGGGTGTACGTTGATTGAGCATGTGTGTGTGCATTTGTTTGTACTATTTCTTCTAATAAGAGTGGATTGAAATTTTAAAATTAGCAAACAGATAATAATAAAATAATAGAAAAAAAAATAGAGAAATTTATACCCTTTTGTACGTTCTTAGGTCATCATATCATCGCATCATACAAGTAGTTTCCTTTCCAAAAAAAAATATGTACAATACCTTAAAAAATATATGTATATTCATATCATGTGTGACACCCTTACTACCCCAACACATATATTGTAATAATGAAAACTTAACAAAAACAATTTCTCTATTTCGGTAAAAGGGTTCACATGAGAATCTTCAAAATTATTCTTCAATAACCACAACGATAAAAATGAAACGTGAGAGTTTACAAATGATTTTCAAAAATAATATTTACAATTCTAATTCCATATAACAATCTATGTCCTAAAGAAAATCTTATGCCCCGATGTCACAATATCAGAGCATAACCACAACTCAATCGTTAGCATTCTAGATGTCACTCGTAGTCGGATCTTCCTCACCTAAAATATCCACAAATCGCACGGTGAGAAAAGAAAACATCTATATATATAGCACATAAGAAAACACAACATATTATCTCATTATAACTTAATATTCATAAATATTTCAACATATCGTATTTCACTCAATCATACATCGTCATCACGTCATAATTCTCAATCACACCAATCATCACAAATCTTGCACTTCACACTATGCCAAGGTCACGCTACCCATTTAACAATCTCAGGCCGTGCTCACCCCTGATATAACACTGTGCCAAGGTCACGTTATCCCTATCCCAGGGTCGTGCTCACCCTTGACATGTTAACCAAGGTCACGATACCCACGTAACAATCCAGAGCCGTGCTCACCCCTGACATGTTAACCAAGGTCACGATACTCATGTAACAATCCAGAGCCGTGCTCACCCCTGATATAACACTGTGCCAAGGTCACGTTATCCCTAACCTAGGGTCGTGCTCACCCCTGACATGTTAACCAAGGTCACGATACTCATGTAACAATCTCGGGCCGTGCTCACCCCTGGTCATAGGTGTGAAGAACCACAATCACATCTCATTCACATCCACATTCACATCCACATCCACATCCACATCCACATCCACATCCACATCCACATCCACATCCACATCCACATCCACATCCACATCCACATCCACATCCACATCTCAATTCCACAATACATACACAATCCACACAAAATGGTGATTCACATACCCCTCAAGTAATTCATCATCTAGATCATCAAATAATATAACAATAACATTCATAAACTAATATAACAAACAACAGAATTATCAATTTAATATAATTTTAACGTAAACAGTAAAATCCCCAATTGTTCCTAACTCACAGGCACTTTTCTACAATTTCGTTCTCCCTCTTAGATCACCATTCTTACAAATTATTAGCATATCTATAATCCTCAGCACATACAGAATCTAATGGGATCCTCAATTTCTCAAACAGAAATCATCCAATTTTTCACAACCTAACTTACAGACACTTTTCTATAATTTCGTTCTCTCTCCCAGAGCATCATTTGTACAAACAAATTATATATTTATTGTCCTAAATATATACAGTATCAAATAATGCCAATAATTCTTCAAACAGAAATATTTCTAAAATTGCTCATAATTATAAGGGGTTCTTCCTCTACCCAATTCCCTCATGTAACTCTATATATAAATAATTCCATTTTCTCCCGTACCTGGATAAATAGGAACTCGGGCAGAACCTCCTCCTCTTTTTCCTTAAATAAGGATCGGAACTAAAACTGGAGCAGAACCTCATCCTCTGAGTTCCCCTTGGTCTTCAGAGAGAAGAAGAGGAACGAAGGAGAGAACAAAAGAGAAGAGAGAGTGAGAATGAGAGGTGTGTAGAAATGAGAGGATTTGAGGCCTATTTATAGGATTTTTCGCCCACCTACCACTACGGCCCGTTCCAAAATCAGAACGGCCCGTTCTGGGCCCTTCAAACCTACGTAAAATTTTCAACTGGAACGGCCCGTTCCCAAACCAGAACGGCCCGTTCTCAAACCCAGTAGAACGGCCCGTTCTAATTCCAGAACGGCCCGTTCTCCAAACCAAAACGGCCCGTTCTCCAAACCAGAACGGCCCGTTCTGCTTCTACAATTTTGGCCATACTCACTATTCTAGAACGGCCCGTTTCAAAATTGAAACGGCCCGTTCTGGGCCACGAATTGGGCCTTTAGCCCACGAAAAATGGGCTGTTACATCATGCATCATATCTCATAGTTAATTAAAACATGATAAAGTTTAGACAAAAACAAAAATGGCATGCATTCTAGGTTAAAATTAGGTATCAACAACATATAGAGAAAGTTAAGAAAAATGAATGCTCTAATATACGACAAAGCCCGAATCGATTTTATAAACAAAAAAAAACACTATGGTTGGGCCTTTGCTTTGATTTGTTAATACTGTCAAAATCTATTTGAGCATTCACAAATAAATAAATCAATGAGACTGATATTTATTATTCTTAACTTTCTCTTCATTCTGCATTGCATTCATTTAGAACATATCCTTCTTGAAAAAAATAAATGAGAATAAAAAGAGAAATTAACCTATGTGCGTTAGTTAGAAATAATGGAAAATAAGCCGTGCATAAAGAGTTTAAGGTAAAGAATTTCACAATCATTAAGACGCCAACTCTTGCCCCAAAGAAAATAAGGCCGTGTCGTGCAACTGTGAAATCCAAGCGGAACAAGGAAGACGAATCCCACAAAAGGCAAAGTGAATAGAGCTTTCTTGAAGGATGATTTCAACAAGAGAGAAGCATTGCTTGTTAAGAAGCGTTAGAATGAAAACCCGCAAAGGGAATACTGTAGACCCCTAAAATTGTCCGGGTCGGAAATAAAACTCGAAGACCCTCAAAGATCGAAGGAAAGTCAGCCAGAAGGACTCCTAGAAGACCATAGGATGGCTATCTGTAGATTTAGAGGTCTTAGAGTAGCTTAAAATAAGGAAGTGGAGGGAATGAAGCCCAATACGGCCGTACTAAACTTAATACGGCCGTATTGAAGCTTCAACACGGCCGCAGTGAACTCAATACGGCGTATTGAAGTTTTTGAAACTTCAATACGGCCGTACTGAAATCAATACGGCCGTATTGAAGCTTCAATACAGCCGCAGTGAACTCAATACGGCGTATTGAAGTTTTTGAAACTTCAATACGGCCGTACTGAAATCAATACGGCCGTATTGAAGCTTCAATACAGCCGCAGTGAACTCAATACGGGCGCATTGAAATTTCTGAATTTCAATACGGCCGTATTGAACTTCAATACGACCGTATTGAACTTCAAAAATTTCAATACGGCCGTATTGATTCTGTAGCCCGTATTGCGCCTATTCCCTATAAATATGACGTCAATTGGACGTCATTCCACACTTTGGAACATAGTTTCAACCCTCTCCTTGAGTATTCTGGGGTTTTTGAGCAGTGTTCTGCCCTAGAAATCACTCGGAGAGTTGATCCGACGAAGTTCTTGAGCCCCGAGCCATTTTGCTTGAGGATCGAACCTAGTCGAAGGGAAATCCTCCGGATTTCCATAGTTAAAATTTTATAGGAGGGAGCGAGCGGGCTTGTAGAGCGAGGGAACGCCAAAAAGCTTCCCAGTTTTACGAAATATATAAAAAGCACGCTTCAAAGGTTTCTTCTTAAATCCTTCCTTTTACTGCTTTCTGTGTGCATATTTAAACTGTCATCATGTAGATAGTTAATTTATAATTGCTTAGAATAAATAGGGGTAATTAAGTAATTTTACGCTATTATTTTAGAAATAATCTGTCATAGGGAACCCGAAAGGGGCGTTGTGGGGTGCTAACACCTTCCCCACACGTAACCGACTCCCTTACCCAACTCTGGTTGTAATGGCCAAAGTTGATTTATAAAATCAATTGCCTTATCCCTTTTTCCAATGTTTTGAGTAAAACATTGGTGGCGACTCCACGAACCCTTTTACTACGAAAACCACTAATCCATGGAGGGTCCCGCTTGGGATTAACATGGATTGGTGAGACATTTAATAAATAAATTGGATAAGATCGACAAGGTCTCAGTTTGAGAACAAGTCGTTCTAATAATCCAATACATTTTCAAAACTAAAATAAAAGCGAGCTCGACCGTCTTCGCGACCGCCGAGGCCCGTTTGGGCCGGTGGCGACAAATACTAGGCAAAAAAAAAGCAATGTTTGTTCGAGCTGAAAATCGAGAGACAGCTTGAATGTTCCTTTTGAGAAACAAGACTCCATGGAAAGCTCTATCATCGTTTCTACCCATTCCTACCTCGTAGGAAAGACTCAGGATATAGATTGGCAACACCTTCATGAGAGAAGAAGCCAAAGGACCTTCCTCTACACGAGATCTTCTGAAGTGCCACATCCAAGCAAGTGTGGGACTAGCCCTACAGTCTGACTTGGGGCAACCTCTAAGGGCCAACCTCCTACTTTTTCTTTGTGTATGAATCACGAACTTGGGGCATGCCCGGGCCCTCAAGCTACATTAAATGGGCACGTGTAAATTGAAAATTCCATTTTAATGCCATACACTTTTCTAATTCATTTCTCTTCTCCCTTTTATCTACTCTAAGCCTCGTTAACAAACCTTAAATGAGCAAGTACATTTGAAATAAGGACGTCATCAGAAACAATGGCTTAATACGCAATAAAAAACAACACATAAAGATCAATCAAATTGGGCATGACTTGTGGATAAAAGTCCAAATGAAATCAGTGCAAGGGGCATCCCCCTTTAATGAAGGAATGAAAGATGATCACAAATGCTGCAAGGACAAAGGCCTGGCAGGAAACCCACTAAGGGGGCTGCACAAAAATTAGGGCAAGGTCCGCTAGGAGACCCACAAACAAAAAGGGTAGCCTAGGCAAAAGTGAGGATCAAAGAAAAAAAGAAAATGTCCGCTAGGGAATACATCTCAAGTAACCTAGGCAAAAGTTAGGACAAAGCAGCATCCCCGAGCTGAAAACCGAAAGGCAGCTCAAGAAGATCATTTAATCAATATGCAATCCCAAGTCATCGCTTAACTCTGAAGGAAATAATAAGCTAACGCGGAAAATGATTTCCTCACTTTGAATGTGCTTGTTCATCAGCCTAAACCACTAGCCTACCTTGGCCAGCCATTCTTCTATAAACCATTTTTGAAAAAAATCCTTTCTACCAAAACTTTTACAAAAAATATATATATATCCTCTTCCTCTCTTTCCTCTTGACCTATATGGCATTAAGATAAATTTGAGAGATACACGGAGTATGCACAGTGAACACTCACAAGGAGAAGATGGAGGTGTCCTTGAAAAGAGTCTAGGTACACCTGATCCAAGGGCTAACATATCATATCCAGTACAAGCGAGAGGGCTGAACTAAACAAACCTCAAGTTCAGGAAGCAACACTTGGAATGAATTCGACACGGCTAAAGGCTAACAATCCATGTCGTTGATTAATGCGCATAGATTAATTTCTTGAAAGTAAAATCAATATGCATTTAAGCATTAGCATAGAGGCATCATTGCATAGCATGCATAGGGCACAAGTGTGCACAAAAGGGTATAAGTTCAAAAAAAAAAAATTTGAAAGAAAAAAAATTCAATCCATTCCTGCTTTGCATTTTCTTGTGTATTCTTGCATTCTTTGTGTGTGTTTATCCATCCCTTGTCGGAGGAATCAAGAGGCCAAAGCACTCGTAAAAAAGATCAATAACTAGACAGTGCCTTAAAGCCAAGATCATGTCAAAAAACATAGTCCCAACAAGGGCATTCCATATAAGTGGTTTCATATAACCACCAAGAAACAAAAGACATGTCAACAACAAGACAGGATAGAACCGGACGAGGAAGAATGATCAAGTCCACAAGCATGAAGAGGCCATCGCGCCATACTCCTCAACTAAATGAAGGATGATCCAAGAGAATGCCAAGACTAGGAATGGTTTCCTTACCAAAGCCAGGAGTGGCTTCGAAAATAATACTCATCAATCAAGATTCAGCCAATAACATCATCGTGGGAATAGATCCCTCCATCAATGATGACACAAAAAAACAAAAGCAACATGAGAAAAAGGCAAGCTTCGTAAATGTTGAAAAAGCTGAAGCATTTAAAAAATAGCAGAAAAAGGCAAGCTTCAAACATGAAAAAGCCGAAGCTAAAAAAATGAAATTTTGAAAAAAAACCCACCGCAAGCAAGCGCTTGGAGAGGCATCACAATACTCACATGGCAGGGGCAACACCAGAATCTCTGTCAACCATCTATTCCTTTGCCCACCGGCACAAGGGCACCACTTACCAACAATCCTCGTCAGGGGGCAATCACATCATCAGCACCAACAGACCGCCTGGAGAGGCATCACAATACTCACCTTGACAAGAACAACACCAAACACTTACCAGCCATCCCACAATAAAGACGCCTGGAGAGGCATCACAATACTCACATGGCAGGGGCAACACTAGAATCCCTGTCATCCAACATCTCCTGCCCATTCACTTAGGGGCAATCTTTCATCCCACAACACCAACAAGAAGATATCAAGTACAAGATCAGTAAGGGTTGCTAGATCCCCAAAACTAGTACAAGATCAGTAAGGGTTGCTAGATCCCTAAAACTAGTACAAGATCAGAAAGGGTTGCTAGATCCCCAAAACTAGTACAAGATCAGAAAAGGGTTGCTAGATCCCTAAAACTAGTACAAGATCAGAAAGGGTTGCTAGATTCCCAAAACTAGTACAAGATCAGAAAAGGTTGCTAGATCCTCAAAACTAGTACAAGATCAGTAAGGGTTGCTAGATCCCTAAAACTAGTACAAGATCGGAAAAGGTTGCTAGATCTTCAAAACTAGTACAAGATCAGTAAGGGTTGCTAGATCCCCAAAACTAGTACAAGATCAGTAAGGGTTGCTAGATCCCTAAAACTAGTACAAGATCGGTAAGGGTTGCTAGACCCCAAAATTAGTAGTGGGCCGGCTGAAGCCCTAAATATCAGTCCAGCCTAGAGAGGCTGAGCTCATAATATACTCCCTCTTTAACAAGCCACAAATAAAGAAACACACTACCATGAGACAAGCAGAAGCAGTAGGAAGCATCTACATCAAGACCAAGAGCCTAGATGTTTCGGTTTACAATCCATATCACCCGACGGAGCATATAAACCAACACTCAGTTGCTCTTAGGGACAAGGATACAGGTAAACACCATCTACTCGAAGGAAATGGTGTGGAGGCATCTACACTGCTGAAGTAAAGGAGAAGATTCAGACATAGCAAGCGACATAGGGCATTCATATGGATCTTGAAGCCTAGATGTTTCGGTTCACCATCCTTGACACTCAATAGAGCATACAATCCAACACTCAGTTGCTCCAAGGGACAATGATATAGGGAACACCGTCTACCTGAAGGAAACAACGTGAAGATATCTATTGTCAAAACAAGAGTGAAGATCTGAATTTTCACCTCACTATCACAAGAGAAAGAATGGAGCTTCTACTCGAAGACTGAAGATCAAGTGTATAGTTTGTCACCCTTGTTACCCCATAGAGTATGCAACTCAACACTCAGCTACTCTAAAAGGTAATGATACAAGCGAATACATCTATCCAAGGGAAGCAACGTAGAAGCATCACACAAAGAGACAAAGAGAAGACCCGAACGAAATGTCTACGTCTTTACTTGCCTTTGGAAAAGCAACACGTTACTATTCCAAAGGACAAGTAAAGAGGGGCAGCTGTAGACACCCAATTTCGTCCGGGAAGCACAAAACAACAAGATAGGACGTCAAGGGTCCAAAAGCCCAAATTAGACATTTTAAGTGGCCCGGAACGGGCCGTTCCAAAATCGGAACGGGCCGTTCCCAAGTCTGGAACGGGCCGTTCTCGATTTGGAACGGGCTGTTCCAAGGCTCCTAAAAAGCCTATAATTTGTAAACTGGAACGGGCCGTTCCAGTCTCCTAAAAGTGGGCTAAACGTGTACCCCAGAACGGGTCGTTCTGAAACCAGAACGGGCCGTTCTGGTTCCCCGGAACGGGCTGTTCTGGTTTCAGAACGAGCCGTTCCAGGATCCAAATTAACACACAACGGCCATATCCAGAACGGGCCGTTCCGATTTTGGAACGGGCCATTCTGGACCCCTTCTGAAGTCTATAAATAGATGGCTGGGGCTCATTTCTCAGGACCCCAAAATTTCGTCCAGACTCCCTAGAGCACGAAATTTCTCTCTTTTTCTCTCTCCTCCTCTTTTTTGTATTTCTTGAGATTTTTGTGAGGCATTGTAGTGTGAAGGGTTGCCAAAAAGCACCCAAATCTCCATCTTTGAAGATTAATAGAGCTCGTTCAAGAGGTATTTTAGCTAATTTTCTTATCTTTCTTTTATTTCTTATTTTTAATAAATATTATTTATAATAAAAATAATCATGTAGACATTTTAGGATTAATTGTATAATTTAAATTTCAAGCATGTAAATAGTCATCAATAAAAGGGGATTTAATATTTATATTATTATTATTTATAATGTTAACTTCATCATAGGGTACCGATTAAGGGCGTTGTAGAGGTGCTTAATACCTTCCCTACACGTAACCGACCCCCGAACCCAATTCTGGTTATCACGGTCATTATTGGACTTTTAAAAACATTTTCTTTTTCCAATGTTTTGAGTAAAATATTGGTGGCGACTCCATGAACCTATTTTCAAAACCATTAATTAAGGATTAGTCTGGTGTCCGGGCATTCCTTAATTGATGAGACTTTTCAAAGGATGTCTAAACCATAGGTCGCAAGATCGGAAATTTTCGGGTTGCGACATGAAAAAGAAACGGTTAAACATACTTATCACTTCAAGTTAGAAGTAAAGCCCTCACTTCCATAACGTGAAGAATTCCTCATGCATTTAATGAATAATTAGAAGGAAAATTACAATGTCAAAGCATTCTCGAGAAATACCTCAAGATAACACTATTAATACAAGAAGAACAAGTAATATAGTGAACATATTTTAGTGTTGAATCTCTGTTCAAACATTTTTTTTTATTATCCTCCTTTTAAGAACTTATTCATATTAATTCATTGAACGATCATCTTATATAAATTTAAAAAATCTTATCCTTATTCGTTAACAAAGTTATTTACCCTATGCTTAAACTTACACATCCTCACATTATTTATTGATTCTATTGAAACAAGCCTTGATTGGTTGGAAAAGTTAGGAGAGATTTAGCGGAAAAATAATGCTTGGCTTATGTAAACTTAGGATAAGTTTACTTGTTATTTTATTAGAAGTGACATAGAGAATACTTGTTTTGTAATCATGTTATTTTGTGAAACTTTTAAAGTTCAAAGAGAACTGAACATAACTTAGGTTGAGTGAATCAATATAAAATTTACTTGTTTTCTTTCCTTCTATTCATTACACACTTGTTTTCTTTTTCTTGTCTTTTCATTTTAGTAGTCCATGCCAATGATCATAGTAACAATGCTTGTTGTGGTGACATTGTCGATGATGGTGACAATGTCAATAATAATGATGTTAGTTTAGATGATAGTAATGACAATGTGAATCGTCAATATTGTCAAATTTAGTAGAAACTTGAATTTTTAAAACAAAAAGGTTTTACAAAGCTTTTTCTCATTTTTTGAAAATGAATGTAAGGATATGTTGAAATCAAGTTAAAAATAATTTCAGCACTAGTTTTACTAAACAAATTTTATTTTAAAAGTTATATTTAAGATTCAAAAATAAAAAAATTGCAACCACACAAAAAATGCCTTTTGTAATGACTTGGTTAGCTACTACACTTATTACGGTTCAATTACTACGTAGTGAAAGATTAAACAATATATATCAGAATTAGGGTTTATCATACAACTAATAACTAATATCATGTACATACATGCTATATACATAATATAATACTAAGTATAAGATAAACCTAAGTGTCGATCGGTGTCTATACAAGACCTAACTACATCGTAGTAACCATCAACAAAATCTAGCTGCTTCCAACATAACTCAACACCAATTGCACAAGTCAGCTTACTAATCCTATCTTGCTCTCATACCAAGTATGATCATTGCAATTTCAACCAAAAGGAAAACATAGGATAAACTTGTGAAAATATTCAACATATGATCAAAATTAAGCACCTTTTAGCAATACAACACAATCAACTCATAAACCACACCATCACATCAAAATATAACAATTCACAACATGGCAACAATCTAAACACAACAACTTAATCAACAACTTCAACACATTCAACACAACAACACATTTATTATATCTTATGTGTCATCACACATGCCAACAACATAGATCTCCTACAATACAGGATGAGCAATTTAAGTGATTAGACCCTACTTAACCACATGTGACCTTTCTCAACTAGGTTAGCTAGCAACTCAATTTAATTTCTCAGGTTTGCCTCTTAAACCAGAAAATCTAATATTGTTGTCAAGGTAAAACAGTTTGAGTATGAGCCTACTATGACATTAGTTTGCATCATTGAGCTACCCATGAGATTAGTCCATCGACTATCCTCCAAGTACTATGTCTTTCCAATACTAAGTTAGAGATTAAGTCCTCAATTCAGTACTTTACTCAGTTGGTCGCTTTATAGATATGCTTCTCAATCTTGCCCACACACGAATACCACATGAATCCAAAAGGAGACAACACACAACTTACCATTCAACATTCAACTCACATATTAAGTTTTTTCAACACTTAGGCTCTTGGAGCACCACACCTCATATTCGCACAATGGGATATTTAGTTTTTGAAGCCATCACTTACTCTCCTCTAGCTTTTATGTATCTTAAATAAGATGCATGTATCTCAACCACATGCCTAACAACTTAACAACATAACGATTTTAAACAACTTAATATATGCTGCTTTACAACTTAATCGTCTATCAATTCACACCTTACCGCTCATACATTTTTCTATCATGCATCATCATCCATATGAATTATTCATCATCATTTAACTATGAAAATAACTTAACAACAACTTTTGATCATGCAACTCGTGTCTATAACCACTCACTAAGAACTTGATGCCATTAAGGTAGAGAACTCTCTATCTTGTCCATGCTTGGCGCAAAATCATCCACGTCTGACGTGATTGAGACAGAGAGTCTCCCATGTTCTCGCGTCTAGCATGGCAACACCCACACCTGACCCCAATCAGGTAGAGAACTCTTTATCTGACTCACATCCGACGCCACATACACTAGTGCCCCACGTGAATCTAGACAAAGATGAGTCTTTCTTCTCAAACACGATGTTGTTTAACCCCTGTCTGACATGAATCCAATTTAAGATGATTATCTTTCCTCATGTCTAGTGCATAAGTAAGACAGAAAACCCTCTTGGGAGTCATATCCAATGTGATATCAGATTTCGCACTTATGTAGAACCCAATTTCGATCATTCCACTTGAAATTCAAAATTCCCAAAACACATGCATTGCACAAAACAACATTTATACAACTTATACAACACAATTTTATCATTAAAAACAATATGCAACTAAAATCATTCTAGAATCAACTTAATCTCTCATACTCTACTTCAAAGCTTCAAAATCTTCTCAACTTCATCATTTTCATCACCCAATTCTTCCTAGCAGCCAACAATTCGACTCATTTCAACATCATAACCACACAATGCATACAAGAATTTGTGATCACAACTTCCTTTACCTCATGGAGAATCAAAACCCACAAGAGGATAACAGGAAGAAGGCGACTCCGCGCATTGCTAGCTTGAAGTTCCAACCTCGTAAGTTTGGATCTTCATCACCACTAACTAGAATCAACTGAGAAATGGAAGAAAAGGAAGTTTTTTTTAGTGAGAAGGGAGAAGGAAGAAGGAAATCTCTCTCTAGTTTCTCTCTACAATTCTTGAAAATTGAAATTATGAGACTCACAACTTAAAAGCTTCCTTTTATACCTTCTTAAACTGACTCTAGTTATCTTTAACTCAGCCATCTAAATATTTAACTTACTCTAAGGGTCTCTTGACCCCATAGCTCTCGACAACATATATCAACTAAACAACCAAGCATTTTTGTAGTAGAGATTAAATAGTTAAAAAGAAAAATTAGATTTACAAAATTCACAAATAAAAATTACACAAATTGAAAGAAAAATCAATACACTTGGAAAAGTGAAAAAAATTTAAATCCTTTTATTTATTTATTCAAAATCCTTGTCTTTTATCTTTATTTTTTTTAAGTCAAAAAAAATGCTAGAAGAAAATAAGGAATACATCTAGACTCAATAAAAGAAAAGTGAAAAGAAAATATGCAATTAAGAAGAAAACATCAATAAAAAATATTTTTTTTTCTTCAAAGAAATAAGCATTTAATATTAAAAACTCACACGAGAAATTATTACCAACTAATTAATTTAGCGTAAAATATAAACATATTTTTTTTTTAAAAAAATTAAATGTAACAAAACTCTGACTTACATTTTCTATTTATAAAAAGTATTACAAAAATGTGATAGACGATCGAATTTAGGTTTTCTTATTTTTACACTTAACCATTAAATTAACATAATGATTTGTAACTTCTCCTCTAACACACTAAGATTTTGCTATGAACAATATTTTTACTTTTGTTTTTGGGTTAAAATACTTTTTGGTCAATATAATTTTATTTATTTTATTTTTTAATTTCTATAATATAAAATGTTTAATGGTTTCTAACTTCTCGTCTAACATACTAAGATTTTTCTATGAACAATATTTTTACTTTTTTTTTTAGTTAAAATACTTTTTGGTTAATATAATTTTATTTATTTTTAGTCTACTGTTAATTTGTTAATTTTTTTACAATGATTTTCATGTAAATAACGCGATAAACTCGTTGAAATTGGACTGGGCCGAGGTTCGAGACTGCTACTGCAACGGTTGCAACTGGCAAGGCCTAAGGCTCGAGACTGCTACCGTATAACCCGCCTATATATGAATCAACAAAATGTGACACAAACTGAAGTACTGAACTACATGAGTTCTTGAGAATATGTTTCACATATATTATATATACACACATTTATAAAATTAAATAATTTCAATAATTTAAATGCCTACTAAATTAATATACTATGTTATTATATAATTGACTAAATAAATTATCTAGTATATTTTTTAATTTAAAATTATATAAATAATTTCATATTAATTTATGTGTTCAATTTGACTATAATTCAATTATTTCGTTAATATTATATTGAATTATATAAATGAATCAACAAAATGTGACAGTAAAGCATATAATTTTGTGGACCATCAATATTTATTATTGTCTAAATGAATAATCAACTTATATAATAAATAATTTAAATAACTTTATAGATACTCAATATTTATTATTTCTAAATTTAATCCGGATGAATAGTCCAATTACTAATATTAAATAACACATTACCATAAAAAAAACTTAAATACATGATCACCAATTTAATAAAATCATATGATTTATTAAAAACGGCGTTAAGAAATATAATCACATGATGACATTAAGAATTATAAGTACATTGATTTAAACAAATTCGACAGTAATATTATATTTTTTTCCATAGTGTGCCCCTCCATTGTTTTTGTCAACAGCAATATAGTATTTTTACCTTTTACGTTTTGCTTCGTTTTTGTTTCTCTCTCTAACTCCCCGCGCCCTCCGTTTCCGTTACACCATTTTCTTTTCTTTTTCATTCATGTACTTATTTGCTCATGTTAGTGTTCATGCTTTCTTCACTTTCTTCGCTCATATGCAGCAGCAGCAGTAGTTGAATCGAACACCTTCTTCCATTTAACACAAAACGCATTCATTCGAATAGGTACCAAACAAACAAACTCTTTTTCAACCTCGTTGCGGATCTTAGATGCGCGCCCCCACCGTAAGAAACCTGTGCACCCTCGGCACCCTTTTCCGCTTGAAAGCCCGCAAACCCCGCGCCAACGTTGTACCCTTCACGGAGCCTTCTCCGGAGTCCGAACTGCATCTCTCAGAAATTGGCATTGGCGACTCCTTCCAAGGTAACTTTGCCAAGTTTCAATTTTTACGCCTACCCGTGTTTTCTTTTACGTCTAACTTCACAGAGGAGCCTTGTTTTGATAATGGGTTTTTGGTTTTTTGGAGCTAAATGAGTCAGAAAAATGTTGGGCTTTATGCTGCCAAATGTGTTGGTTTCGGTTGTTTTGTTTGCTTGGTGGTTGCTATGGTGTTTTGTTGGGTATTCGGGTGTGTAGTGATGTCGTTTTCTGAACGTTTTGGTGCAGGGAATTCGGCTGACGAGGATGCGGATACTAGTCAGCTTAGTGCTATATTGTGCCGTAAGTGTTTGTTAAATTTACTGTGAGGAGAAATGCAAGCAAAACATTCTTTCTATCACACTTTTCTAAGATACTCACTGTTATTAGCTGAAATTTGTTGGAAATAACTAAAAGGCTATTTGTTTTATCATTGAGTTCTGTTGAACAGAAAAGCTATGTGAGATAGCTTTTCCGCTGAATGAAACATTGGAATTCGAGCACATTATAAACTCTGTAGGTCCCACTCGTTAATTAGTGAATTCTACTTGTGATTTTATTGTTTTTATTAAATTTTAACTAATTATAGAGAGTGTGTTAGAAGATGGGTTATTAGCACTCTTTGTACCGTGAGAGTACAAGTCTTGCACTTTTTAATAGGATGATGTGGAGAGTAGAGAATTGAAATGTGTCTTGGCTTATGTTGTTGTCTTATATCCATGTTGGGTATGTGCTGTTTTTGCTTTTGCAGCTACAGAGATCAAGGTGTCTGGTTCAGAGGAAATTGATGATGATGAAGAAAAAGGGAAAAGTGCTATAGATATGCCGTGGATGCCGGAACTGTTTCATGGTAATTTATTGGTGAAACGAAAGGAGGTAACGCGTGACAGGAAACAAAAGTGGATTTTTAAGTACACGAATGATGACCGTTTCGACAGGTTAATTAAATTGTGTGCAGATAAACTAGGAACAGGAAAGACTGTTAATGTGTTTGGTTGCTTGGGTCGAGAAACGGGTGTGAAAGAGTACACTGCATTGATAAAAATGTGCATAAAGAAGGCTAGGGCAACTGACGATGAATTCGTTGCTGTAAGAGAAATGAGTAAGGCCTTTCACCTTTTCAAATCAATGAGAGATCTTGGGCATCCACTCGAAGAGAAAACATATGGTCCACTTATTCAGTATATATCTGATATGGGTTTGGTTCAAGAATTTCAACTTCTCTCTGATGTTATCAAAGCTGAGAATCCTAGTTCAGCTTCACGATTGGGTTACTATGAAATGTTGCTGTGGTTAAGAGTTGATGATGAAGAAATGATCCGGGATATTTGTGAATATATTACAGTTGAAGATAGTGAAGACACTTCTGCTTTACGAGGTTGGTGAATCTGTTTTTAATGTGCATCGATTTTTCATAATTTGTTCATCCAACTTCGAACATCCAACCCAGGGTTTTAACAGTGACTTGTAAGAAATTCATGAGTTACTTTATTTTTTCACGTAGGGACAAGGATGATGCCCTCCATAACACATTCTTCATTTCATGTGCTACCAGGGAATACTTAGTGACATGATCTAAATGGATCACTGCAGTGGAAATGCATGTTTTATGCCTTTGTATTGCACTTAACAACTTGTTCTTAATTCATATACTAGCCATGTTAGCAACACAGTAAGAAAACTGAATTCATGCTAAATTGTATTCCAAGTACGTTGCTGGAATCCAGCTTCCTTGGCTAATAATAGAAGTGACTGCGCCAAGCATAGTTATTTCAAAATCAGTGCATCTGGTCTTATAACATATTATAATTATTGGCACAATTCTTCTTGTTGTGTATTTTGATTTCCAATAGACGTTTTTGTTTCATGTGGTACATGAAACTCAGCTGAATTCAATTCTTGTTGCAGAAAGTTACTTGAAGGCTCTTTGTGAAAGTGATCGAAAAAACCATATTTTGGATGTGGTGAAGAATATAGACATCACAAAGCTTTCATCTGCAAAATCTATTGCCAATATATTCCAAGCATTAGGCAGGCTACTGCTGGAATCTGTCGCGGATGATTTACTTTTGGATTTGAGAGCACGTGGTATGATTATGATCTTATTTTTTAATCTAAGAATTTTTGCGGATAGTATTAAAGATGGTGCACTGTTCTGTTTTTAAAAAGAAGCCGTGTTTTTTATATATGTTTTCCGCTTTATATTTCAACTGTGTTTGTCCTATGATTTTTATATATTTGATGGGTTCTAACTGGTTTGTAGAATTAACATTATCATATAGAATTGTAAATGTAATTTTAATTCTAATAGATATTGGAATTAGTTTAAAACTGTAGTTCTAATGTTTGGGCTTCACAGTAAGGGTTAAAATACAATTACACATGTATTCATAATCAACTTTCAGTTTTCACAGTTAGAAGGATTAGAAGCTTTTCAAAAAAAAAAAAAAATTCCTTTAATTCTTAATTCTAAAGTATAATTTCTATTAGTCATTATGACATTTTTTCCCTTTATTCTTCCCTTTATTTATTATTTGAAATGTGGTAGTTCACAATTGGAACTTGACACCAAGATATTGTAACACAATTTGGGTATTAATCTAGTATAATATATATCTTTTCCCAAGTCAGGTCAAATTCTTGTCTAAAAACATTAAAACAACTGTATCCCTGTACCTCAAGAAATTCTCCATATGAAAGCACATGCTTTGGAAAAACCTTTTTATCACCTTTCTGGAAATATTTGCTTAAATTTGGTCATTTATGTTTCTTGCAAAGCCATAATAATTACCCAGATCTCAAAATCCTAGATAATGGGGAAGAGGGGGAGGAAAGATGGAAGTCATGGTACTCAACAGTAACAATGCAGACAAGATTTGCCCCCCTCCCTTTTTCTTTTTTTTTTCCGATTTGACCCTTTTAATTTGGGCCTTATAATATTATTTTTGCCTCTCTCTCTTTGCCTCTGTTTGGGGCTTTATATTTTTCCCCGGATATAGGCTCTGTCGCTCTGATATCAAATTAGAATTTCTGTGTGGGCCCTTGTCCAAGAGTGAGTGATCTGTTTGTCTAAAATTGGCTAGACACTTTGGACTCATGACCCTCTTCATTATATACCCCTTAATTTGTTTCTCACCTCACCTGTCATGTTGGACTTGTTCTTCCACAAAACTTGTTACATCCTACAGTGGTTGCTGGTGAGTGACATCCAGAGCTACAAATCCCTTAAGGTGATGAGAGATGGACAAGATAGGCAAATTTGTTTAACTGTTTTGTCCTTTCTGATTGTTTTATTTTGAAGAATTTGTGAGGTTTAACTCATGTATTTTGTAATTCAAAGGATTTGTCTTGTGGAATTTGAATTCTAATTCTAAATTGCATGCCAAGCTTAGTATTTTGGTACTAGAAGATCAGTTCTTACCACTGAATAGGGTCTGATATAAATGAAGGCTCCGAGAATTTTTTTAGCCAGAAAGAATAAGTTGGTGGTGAATGTCTCTATCTTATTTCAAGGCTTTGTTGAAGTTGCAAAGCCCTAATATATGTTCTTCTAAGGCCATCTTCACTGGCATTGCATTTCCTAGATCTTCCCACTAAGCACCAATTCCTAGTGAAAATCATTATTGGAGTGCAATCTTCATAAGCACCTGGTGCTACTAAAGCACTGCTCCTTATTTACTTTTGTGGGACATAATGTCAGACATGGCAGCTTTTGTGATGAAAAAAAAAAAAAAAAATTAACCACTTTTGTGGGCCATAAAAATTAAATGTTAGAATTTTTATTTTGTTGTAGTTTTTATCTCTTTATCTGTTTAGCTTTCACCAGCTTGCTGTGAAAATTTTATGTTACAAAATTTCTTCTTTAACAACCTGTATAGATTTTTTAAAATATATTTATCAAAAGTAAATATTATTTTAATTATGTAATTTTAACTATTTTTATCATTTTAAATAAAATCTAATTCATGAATTAATTTTTTTATATTATTTTGTTGTTTTATATATTAAAATAATTAGGACTTAATAAAAGCATTGTTCATGAGATGTAAGGATGTGAGTCACTTTTGGGGCCCATTTAGTAAAGCTTTTAGAGTTGTTGGGTTGGAGAAGTAAGTTCCTTAAATTATAAAAAGTAGATTTGAGTAATGTGTAATGGTGGGACCCATTTAAGAACCTCGAAAAATGAAAAATTGAGTTGCCAGGATGGAGATGGCATAACACTTTGCCAATATTTATCTGGATTCTAGAATAGTAATGGATGGTGAAAATCTGTTATCCTTGGGAAGGATCAAGTATTACCTTTATAAATTTGTGCCCTGTAAGTATTTTAATAAGGGATTCTTGTGTGATGCAGATCATGATGCAGATAATATTTCAAACTTCATTGTTAGTTATGCTGTTAGCATTCCAAATTTAGCGGTGAGGAACTTCTCATGAATGCTTCTGGTAAATGTCCTTGATGCTATATGTGATACTGGGATGCACTTCTGTCTGTCTACACTCTACAGTTTGCTTCTTCCTACAGCTATGTTCTAATCCTGCATTTAATGTTGAAACTTCAATCAAAATCTATGTTTCTTGAAATCTAGCTTACTAGTTTATGTTAGCAACTTGGCTTGTATTTTATGAATAATTGCTTTATGATTGATTTTGTGTAAAAGAAAGGATCATACAGAGGACCCTCTTTTGCAAACCTCTGCCATACTATTTGAAGTTGTTGCATATTGAACAGGCATACAGGGATTGTCCTAACAGGGAATGCTCATAAACATGGGTTTTAAAGAATTTCACACATGCTTTAGTCTATTTTACACAATTCAAAAACAGTATTGAGCTTTTCCCATCTCAAAACATGTTTTGTATGCATTTAAGTGTTTTAAAACTGATTTTTTTTTCTTCACCATTTCAGTAAGAGAAAGAGAGTGAGAGAGAACAAAAAAGTGGCACAAAAGCAAGGCAATTGATACATGGATATACCTTAGTAGTTGCTTTGGAAGATAGTATTCTCTAATGTAGAGAGTGAAAAAAATTGAGAAAGAGAGGCATTTATTGTGATATTCTTACTTCTTAACACTCACAAATATGAAAACTTAAGAGGCTGGGTAAAAGATATACTGCATATCCTGTTCCCTTTATTATTTAGTGGAACCATATGCTGAAAATTTTGGGACATAAACTGCCCCATAGCTCCAAAATGAGGGCATGGGAGAATGGGTGTGGTATGATTGAAAAGGGCTTCTCTCAGTTCCTCAATCAAAAGAGTTCAAATTTACCTTATTTTGAACTGTTTCATTAAATGAATAAAGTTGATCCCCAGTTGTCAATTTTCCACAAGAATGCTTCCTTTTTTTATTTATGATTGCTCTATGTTTCTTATATTGATTTATAATGTCAGTAATTAAGTTTATATCATTTCTTATAATGCACACAGTGAAATTATTTGTACCATTTTTATTGTTCTTCTATGTAATTTGGTTCATTACATTCAGAAGTTTGGCCACACCTATTTGTTTTTATATTTCTATATTGCTTGTTTACTATGTGATAAATAAACTTGCTCTCCAACTTCTCATTTGCGTAACCACCCCTTCCCTTTTAAACATTTTTCAATCTATACTGATATTTTCCGATATTTTGTATCTCTAGCTTTTGTCATTGATAGTCCAAGCTAATTGGAATAATTTTATATCAACACTGACACAGTTAAGAGCTGTCTGCAAGTGTTTTTCTATATTTTAGTGTTATCTGGAATAATATTGGCCTAAAGTAGTTGTATGTTATGAAAGATTTTTAAATTTTTTTTTTGTGTGCTTTCTTATGGGTATTGTTTGGTAATGTGGTAGGTTGAGGATATCATCCAAAAATTCACGAATATGCATGAATTACTGGACGTGTTGCCTTCATCCTCTTCATATGAAAAGCTCATTTTGCATTGCTGTGGCTTAGACAAGGTATAATTCTTTTTATTCATCCTCATATTGTGGGTATCAATTGGTTGCAAGAACCTTGTTCATGAGAATGAAAAAGGAAAAGAAAATAAGCTAGAAGGAAAATGAAAACAAGATGAGTATTGAGCACTCTTCAGAGCCTTTACAGAACACTCAAACTCTGCTCCATACATCCATCATATGCCTTAAAGAAAAAACTTGGAAAAATAGAAATAGTAATCTGTTTATTATTCACCGTAATTCCATAAATTTATTCATCCTCATATTGTGGGTATCAATTGGTTGCAAGAACCTTGTTCATGAGAATGAAAAAGGAAAAGAAAATAAGCTAGAAGGAAAATGAAAACAAGATGAGTATTGAACACTCTTCAGAGCCTTTACGGAACACTCAAACTCTGCTCCACTCCATACATCCATCATATGCCTTAAAGAAAAAACTTGGACAAATAGAAATAGTAATCTGTTTATAATTCACCGTAATTCCATAAATTTTATCAAAACAATTTATGCACATACTAAGTTTCTCTAATTTTATTTCCCCCAACCATAAGTGACATTTCTGCTTCTTCCTTTTCTATCACTGACATTAATCCTGACAGTTAGAAAATATTTCAAGATCACAGCAATTTCCTTGTCCATTGATTTTTTAAGGCTTGACTTGTCTCAAGGATTTGTATTTATAAGAAAAGAATATAAAAAAAGAAAGGGACATAACCCAACACCCTGTTCACTAATTACTACCATGTTTCGAAAAGTAAGTCCAAGATTCAATTGGTGATGCCTCTGGGTCACGGTTTGATTGATTCAGCTTGGTAAATTTATAATTTAACATGATAAAATTCAAACTGGAGACAGTGCTGGTTCTCTCCGATTGTGTCATCCCATTTTTTTTCCGTTGATTTCTTTATTGCTGGAGAGTGGAGAGGCTGCCTCTTTCCAGAAAGTAATTTTTTGCGTTCCCCTTTTTATCACTCAAGTTATATGTATCTTCACTGGATAGAAAAACAGAAGATATTTGAAAAAGGGTAATCACTGGCTTGGGAAATTATACTAACTTAGTCTCTTTTTGATGGGAACTGAGAGTTAGGTTAGGGCCCGTACTGAAGTTGTTGGTAGAAAGTAGGGTTAGTAACTTATAAACGAAATGTGAAATAATATCTGTCATTAGCTGTTTTGTGCTGTTAGAATTTGTTCTCTTAAGAAAGTGAATTTGAGTCTAACAATTCTATAAAATCAGTTTTTAAGGTGAGAGCTGTTTGTCATTTATATAAAATCTATTTTGGTCATACTACTTATCAATGTGAAATTTCCAACACACTCCCTCACGTCAAAGTTTGAACATCTTAAACATGAAATTTGTAGGACCAGACATGATATGAACACGGAAACAGAACAAATTGTCTTGAAGGATTCAGACTTAGAAATTGGATTTAAATTTTTTCTTTAAAAAAGGATATTGATGCCTCACTCAAGAAAGAGGTGAGCGACAAGCCATAAGATTGATTGTCACAAGTTGTCTTGAAAAGATCAAATTTATTTCTTTGCCCAAGAACAAAGAGAAACTTTCACAAAAGGAGAAAAGTCAGATTTCGTTCCAATTCAACATGCTTCATAACTATAAAGTGATCTCTATTTATAGGCTAAGCTTCCCTCTAATCTTTCCACTAGGAATTTAATTATCACTAAGAAGTGAATGCCCACTCACAATCAGATCTCTATCAGGACTTCTATGGGTGGTCTGATAACAATCAAATCGTAGGTGGTCTGATAGGCTCAACAACAATTGTTAGAATATGTTTTAATACTATTTGTGGGTGGCTTGATAACAGTCATCAACATGTGTATCATAACTTTCATTAGCAGTTATGTTTTACTTTTGTTAAAATATGTTCAATAATAACTGTCATGTTGACAGTTTTTGGCAAAACAGTTACATATTAAATGTGTGTGATAGCCTGAATGGAAAATTTGTGGTATTCTTTTAATTTGGACAGAGACTCATATCAGTAGGGGGACTCTGGGACAACAAATACTGTTGTATTCTATTTATTTTATGTGACTTAATTCTAGCTTGTGTCATACACAAATGAGTCAAAATTCATTGAAAAGTCAACACTAAACTATTTATATGTTTGAAGTCCCCGAATAAGCCCAAGTAGAGTCAAAAGTCAGCAAAACTTGAGAAAAGCTAGGCACCACTTTCAAGCTCGCCTTGGGCATCGAATATTTGGTCTAATTAAGGGACCAACAATCAACTTGGGCCCTCAAGTTCCAATTACAGAAAAACTAGGCCCAAAGCCCAAAATTACAAAAATAAGGTCCAAGGTCCAAATACAAAATAAAACTAAAAAGTTACAATTGAAAGTCCTATTCTAAAATTTAGATTTCTCCAAAAGTATCTTGCTTCCTCTTGAGTTCTTCATCCCCCTTCAAGTAGATCTACATCAACACTGGTTCAATAGATTCAAAGAAACTGAAGCCACTCTTACATGGGTAATATTTAAAAGAATATTGATTGCAAGGTTTGGTGGAAGGAAGAATGAAAATCCATATGAAAAGTTGGTTGAGTTAAAGCAAATGGGATGTATAGAGGTCTACATAGAACCCTTTTGGATTTTTGTCCTCTTAAGTGAGAAAACTGCTGGAAGGGCAATGCATGGGTTATTTCATTGGGGGACTTCAAACTGATATAAGATGTCAGTGTGTTTGATTGTTGTGCCATTATTTTATTTTATAATTTATGAAACAAATCTGTTATTCATATACCTGTGTCTGGCATGGAGATTGCATTTGAAATAAATTATTTGCCTTTTATTTTTCAATGCAGGTGGACTTAGCTCTTGATGTTGTTGAAAAAATGTGTGAAGCTGGATTTACCTTGTCAACTGAGGTGTTACAATTCATATTACAAACCTGTGAAGAATCTTATGAATATATTTTGGTAAGATACATATCCCATACAATAACACCCAGTCACCCCTGCTTCTTGTTGATATTTTTTACAAAAATCCCTTCATGTCTCCTCACAACATATATCATCAAATTTTTCCCTTAAACTATTGAACTTCAAGCTATCAATGTTGAGTTGCACCAACGAAACCTATAAGCAAAATGTTAGTTTGAAGAGTTATTTTATTCCTTAAGGTCCTTTGGGCTCAAAGGGAGGAAAAACTTTAGGCCAAAACTGCCTTGAGTTGAAATAGTAATAGTATGTAACTATGTATTGAAAACTAGATACAGACCTCTGTGCATCGAGATTCATCTTAGTTTTGTTTTTTTTAAATAAAAAATTAATAACAATAGTATGTATTGAAAACTAAATTTTACAGAGATCATTATATTTCTTATTTAGAATTTTATTGTACATTTAAATTTGGTTCAATGATATTAAGATGATTGGTTGGAATAATTTTACTTGAATTTCGTATTTTCAACTCTTTTTTAATTCTTGTTTTCACTCTATTTAAACTTGACTATCACAAGTATGGAATAATGTGGAAATAATAATGCCATCTAAATGAATTAAGCCTTTATAAAACTTATTTGGTTCATGCCTATTTTGAATTATTTATCTAATATGTTTCTTAACATTATGAAACAATAAATCATCAACTCATCAAGGCGTCTAGTAACAAGTTACATTATAAATCTTAGGAAGTCTAAATTCAAAAGATGTTTTGATCCACTAGGAATAAAAATAATATTGTATTAGTCTTTTATCTTTGTTTTTATTGCAACAATTATCATAATTATAATTTATTTTCTTTTCAGACATGTAATACATATGAATAAAATTAAGCAATTAAATTGTAATCAGAAATCAAGTCAATCATAATATTTTGACATGCTAGTCAGTATAATTATTTTCATGATGAAGGTCTATTAGATTGCTGATTTAAGAACTAAAATACATCTACTTAACCCTTTGTCGGGTCAAACAAAAACATTGATTGTAATATAAATCCATAGAAATCTCATCCTTTCTTACTATTGGATTTTGCAAAGAATCAACTTTTTATTTGTCGAGTCAGTGGAAGTATTTTCATGATGAAGGTCTATTAGATTGATGATTTAAGAATGGAATACATTTACTTAACACTTTCTCGAGTCAGACAAAGACATTGATTGCAATATAAATCCATAGAAATCTAATCTCATTCTTTCTTATGATTTGATTTTGAAAGGATCAACTTTTTATTTGTCTTTCTTATGAGTATCAATTTCAATGTATATTTGACAGGATTTAATTATTTTATTCACCTTCAAAATAGAGACAAATGTTTTTGGTTTGTTTTGTATTTTTTCCTTATGGAATAGGCTGGACATATTTCACTAATGCTGTTTTGGAATATTTTCAACAAAAGAATGTGAAGAGTATGGTGCACATTTAAACTCTTTAATCTAAATAAGTTTCATAAAGGCACCCAAAATAAAACTTGTAACCCCTAATCAACATTTATGTTAGTTCCTCAAAACTCAAAAGGCATGAAGGAGCTATATCAAAGCGAATAGTCTATATTCACACCTGCAAAAAAAAGGGAGAGAATAGTCTATATGAAGATAACAAATGTAAAAAGCTTAGCTGGCAAAATGAAATTGAAACTTAAGCTGGCTGGACTGCTGAGATGTCCACGCCCATGCTTGCACTTAAGCTTTTGTATATTGTAAATACATGTGTAGAGAATGGGTTTCCCATCATTTAATTCTCAAATAATTGGTCATGGAGTCTCTAATACTACCTTACATTTTTCAACTTAATGGCTTAAAATGCAAGACTGGATGAAGTGTTAGTTATAATACAAAGGAAATGCTTCATTCACAACACTAGTGCCCAATTTTCATAAAATTTGACCCTTTCTGGCCAGTTATCTAAAAATTGTGAGGTTGCTTAGAAATGAGCAAGTAATCTTTTATAATACTTTTTTCAAAGACTCAGGATTTGTGATTTATACAACATAATACTGGAAAAAAGGTTATTTGCCGAAAAAAGCCTTTATTATATCCAGATATCAACGAGAAATATATAATGAAACTTATCTTCCTTTTGCCATTTCAGTATTTTCATGACATTTCGTACATATAGTAGCACAGACTATAAATTATTATTCTGGAGAGCTTCATTGTTTGTTGCTGAAATTAACTGTGTGATAATGTTTAATTGTTTAAAACCTTTATTCTTCACATTATACTGATATATAATTTTTCCTTTCTTCCATGTTTGACTAAAAATCAAGGTCCACCAAATCTATTCCATAATATCTCGCTATCATTTGGAGTTGAATGGTGAAATATGCAGGTGTCTGGTACACTTTTGCGTGAGGATGAAAAATGTAAGTCGTATCTATTTTGTTTATGTGGTTGCAACACATGTGTGTTCTGCAATCTGATATCTTTAAGGTCATGTAAAAGCAGAAAAATTCTATTCTCTGCTATATAGTTTCTATGTTAACTGGTATTGAATATACACATAATATACTTCCTAAAACTACTCCATAAGACAATGACCTAATCAATTAAATGGCAATAGATATTTTACTAAAATCTCATTTGACTGGAGGCAAAATCAATTTGGATACTTCCCATCATGAAAACCAAACACACACATACTTAAAAGTAAAACTGATGAACATTATTGATTGACTTCACTTGATCAATGCTCTATGCCCAGGGTACTCTGATACTCTGATACCAACTCACACGGGATCATGGTAGTTGAATCGAGATACAAATAATGTATCGGAAGGCTTATTTTTTGAATCGTGAATCGAATCGTATCGTGAATCGTAAGATTCATGATCAATAAAAACATAGTGTATATATATGCATACAAGACATATAAAAATGAAGTCATACATAAATATATAGTAATTAGTAACATATAAACTTCAATACAAACAAAGATACAATTATACAAATAAAAACAGTCTCAAAGCCAAAAGAAATGACTGCACAGTTCAACAACAAAGCCTCCAAAAAAAATCATTGTTGTTGCTAAATATATGCATATACCAAGGACTGATTGCTATTCTAATTCAGCAATATAGCTACCCAAAAAAAATATTAGTGTTGTTGCAGCATAAACTCAGCAACAAGTGGTGCTACTGCCACACAAATTCTGCCACACAAATTCAGTCATATGGCCTCAAAAAATCTATACAAAATGCCCCTATCCAAGATCATTCATCATCCCCAACCCCAAGATCTACATCACTCAAGTCATCTTCATCTTCTAATATCAAAAGTTCTTCTTCTTCATTATCTTCAATTTCATCCTCATCTTCTATTATTGATTTTCCCTTACCAATCTTGGCATTCAAGTTTCTTGGACCTATGTAATCAAAAGAAATAAGAAAATAATAAGGTCTAGTTCTAATTCCAACTTCCAAGTTCTAAACTAACTTTTAAATATAAATAATTACCTCTCTTTCTTTTCTTCTTTGGAGCTCCCTCATCAACACCAAAGCACTCATGTACATCCATCCATGAGGCATCAATAGGCAAGCAAGGATTCTCCTTTTCGGTGATCCATTCATCATCGGATTCAATATCTGACAAACATATGGGATCATAGGTATCTCCATTCTCTTCTCTACTATTTTGCCTCATCTCAAGTTGAAGATTATATTTGACATATACAAGTGCATTTAATCTTTGTTGCTCCAATCGATTTCTTCTCTTAGTATGCACTTGGTCAAATGTACTCCAATTTCTCTCACATCCCGTGGCACTACATGTAAGACTCAAAATTCTCATGGCCACCTTTTGTAACTCTTTACCTCTTCCACCGTAACTCTCCCACCAAAGAGCTACAAAAAAAAATGTATTTATTTTACAAATGTAGTTATTAATTATTATGTATTATGTTTATGATATTAATAAAGAGTAAAAATTAAAGGGATACCCGGTTGTTTCTTATCTCTAGTAGCTATTGCCATGTCCATTCCAAAGATCTCCTTAGCTCCCTTAAACTTTTCAAGTTGTTGATCTATTATAACTCTTGTCCTTATATCCAGAACCATTCTTTGAAAGGTTTCATATAAACCAATTAACACTTCACTATCCGGATTGAAGTTCTTGTCATAATGATACCTAACCAAATAAGAAATAACTTAGCTACTAGGCACAAAGAAAATAGTAGTTCTTAAAATGATAATTATTTTTAAATAATTTACCTAGGATTGAGATAATAGGCAGCTGCATGAAGAGGCCTATGAAGCTGCAGATTCCACCTAGTGTCAATAATCTTCCACACTTTTTTATACCTTGACTCTTGCATTTGAAAGTTTTGAGCAATTTTCTCTTTAGCCCTATCCATTGCTTCATAAATGTATGGTGAGGCTGGCTTTGAATCACCATCTACAAGCCTTAACACTTTCACAAGTGGAATCACGCACTTTAGACAATATGTAATTGATCTCCAAAATCTATCATCACTCAACACTAGGTTCATGACTTGCTTAGCCTCACTTTTACTAGCATGTGGACTAGTAGCCCATTCCTCCGATGCAAACATTGATCTAAGAGCATTCTTTTGTTGTTTAATGCAATTTAGTGTAAGATAAGAAGTTGCAAATCTTGTCACAGCTGGTCTTGCTAATTCCCCTCCATTGGAATATTGTCTATACAAATTAAGGACCCATGTATGCCTATATATGTAGGTAGTAATCTTCTTTGCATTAGCAATGGTATTATAGAATACCGGAAGCTCTCCAATGTCCTCAAGGATTAGATCAAGGCAATGGGCTGCACATGGGGACCAAAATAGTTTGGTTCTCTTCTCCATTAACATTTGTCCAGCAGCCACAAGATTAGAAGCCCCATCCGTCACAACTTGGACTACATGCTCCTCCCCAATTTCTTCAACAATGTTGTCTAACAATTCAAACATTTTTTTCCCATCCTTTATCACATCACTAGTATCAATAGATTTCAAAAAAACAGTCCCACTTGGACTGTTAACAAGAAAATTAGTGAGTGATCTTCCTTTTCCATCCGTCCAACCATCACACATCAAGGTGCATCCCCATTTCTCCCAATCACTTCTATATTTCTCTAAGCTTTTTTGGATGTTGTCAACAGCTTTCTTCAAAAAAGAAACCCTCACCTCATGATAAGTTGGTGGCTTCAAACCTCTCCCATATTCTCCAACAACCTTCAACATTTGAATAAAAAGAGGACTCCTTACCAAATTAAATGGTAATGCATTACCATAAATGCATTTACAAATTTCTTGAATCACAAATTCCCTATCTTTACAAACTTCATTCATTGTCTTTTGTTGGAAAATTTGAAATGTTCCCTCTTTTCCTTTTACTGTCCCATTCTCTATATTCAAGCAATCCTCTTTCTTTTTATCTTTAGTTTCCAAGAGCTTGACAAATATTTCCTTCACATCATCCGGAACACTTGTGCAAGCAATCACATTTTCCTTTGTTCCCGCAAGATGATGTTTCATCCTTGAAATACCACCCCAACAAACATGAGAACAAAACTTACATTTTACTTTGAGTCTATTTGGAGGGATACTATCACAATAGTTCCAAGTGATATCCGGCTCTCTTTTTGAATGACCCATTTTTTAATGGCCTACCAAGTACCAATAAATAGAAACTTAGACAGCAGCAAGAGAGGGAAGTTGTAGAGGGAATAACAAAGAAAAAAAGAGAGAACAAGTGAAGGAATGGACCACAAACAGCAACCCAAACAGCAACAAGAAGGAAGCCCTTACCTTGGAGTCTTGGACCACGAACAGCAACCCAAGCAGCAACAAGAGCAACCCAATCAGCAACAAGAAGGAAGCCCTTACCTTGGACCACGAACAGCAACCCAAACAAACGAAGCAGAGAAGTTGGACCACGCAAATGGACCACAAAAAGTGAAACCCACTAAGTGGGTCATGTACAGGGAGTCTAAGCGGGAGTTTCTGTCTCATTTCGTTTTTTTTTTTTTTTAAAAATCATTTTTTTAGGGTTTTTAGAACCGGGTCGTGCGTGACCCGACCCGGTTTCGGGGGTGACCCAAAATGTTCAGAATCGTGCGATTTCTCCTATGAATCGTGATTTTCCGATTCCGAACACGATTCAAGCGATTCGCATACGATTCGTAATCAAAAACGATTCTACATGCGATTCGAATCGCGGAGGCTCTGTATCGTATCGTATCGTACGATACGTATCGCGAATCGTGCGATACTTACTACCATGCACGGGATAACAAAAAATAGAAAATAACTCCTATTAGTTTGGAATTTAAACTGTCTGATATTGGTGTCAACATGTCAAACATGCAGCAAACTTATTTTGTATTTATTTTCTTAATGCAGTTTGAAGGTGCATACAAGATGATTCATGACTTGGAGGAAATGAATTTCAAAGCTACAGCGAACATGTATAATGCTATAATGGCAGGATATTTTCGAGAGGTGACATTTTTGGATTTTGAGGATACTTTTATTCTCATTCAAACTTCCAACTATTTTTCCGCCAGATTTGATTGTTTTGCTTTAATTTCAAATGTAATATGTTTCAATTTTTGTCATTTTTAACAATAAGTTAAAATAGCCTCTTGACATGCATGTATGGAGGCTTCAAAAAGTAGATTGCATGGACATTTTATCTTATATGCTTATACTATTTTTGAACTTTTTTCTCTTCATTATTAAATAAAAATATTGAATTTGTTTCAAATAAGGCATTCTTTTTCTCACCAGTTTTAATATTTTGTAGAAAAACATCAGTGGTGGGTTGAGGGTCTTCAAGCACATGAAAGATGTCAATGTAAAACCTGATTCTCAGACTTTCTTCTATTTGATCGGCAATTGTGAAACGGAAGAGGATATAATCAAGGTAACTTAAGCTTAATGTATGATGATAATACATGACTAGAAGTTGGCCATAAACTCTAATGCTTAAGCCATTTTATTATTGTTTTGTCTAGTTGTCAAATGGTTATTGTAACTTTGAAAGTCTCCAATATTATTCTTTCTCAAAATTAAAGGTAATATTCAATCATTGAGAAAGAAATCAAGAATCCATAACATGATAGTTGTCCTTTCTTTGCAAAGTGTGCCATTGTTTCAAAATTCAAATAATGCGTTCTTTTTTCATCTAATCTAACTTTGACCCACTATTTCCACATAATACAAAGCAAAATCTTATGTTATGCACATCACACAGGCATAAAAAGAAATTTGATTCATATATGTACTAGTTGAATCACTGAAAGTGACAACTGTCACTGTCATAGAACCTAAAACCCCTAACAAAAATAACGGAATGACAGCTGTACAAAGTGACACTGGCAGTTGTCACACTGATTAATTAACTGATAGGGAAGTTTGAACAGAGAAATTATACATTGTTACTGTGTTTGGAAGCCTGGCCCTTGAACAAATTGAAATTTTTGGGTTCTCCTTGAAAGTTTTGCTGCTGAAACAATCCCTGATAATGTGTGTTCTACACATGGAACTGGTTCATATGCTTTGAAGTGTGAATATCATCATGATAATGGGAGAGCTGAAATCAGTGAACTTCCTGTACTTGCTGATTATTAAATGTTCAACCATTCATGCCCAAAAATATATACATTATTAACTGTTAATTTAATTGTTTCTTTATTGCATGCATACTTGTAGCTGCATTCATACATTTGACAAATTGAATGTAACTAAGATTTTATGTTTACCGAAGTTCTGATATTAAGATTTGATGTATCAACATTGAGTTGCTAATTACAATATTTTCTCACAGTATTGTGAAGAAATGCAGCAAGCTAGAGTCCAAGCTACAAAACAAATTTTTATGGCCCTTATTAATTCATATGCAACTTGTGGAAAATTGGAGAAGGCAAAACAGGTATGGGTGTAAGCAGCAACATTGCTACCTGAAATTATTTTTACTGGACCATTAGGGTAATAGAGTCAGTGTGCAAGCTTTAAATATCTAGCTGATTGAACTTGCATGTTGATGAGTAGCTGCACGTAGATTGTCATGTTCACACAGTTATAACTTATTGCTGACAAATAATTTTATCTTTTTAACTGTAAATAGTTTCTGAAATGCAGGCCCTAGCCTTGACACTAGAATCCTTTAAGGATGAAGCATGAAGATTATTTTGGGGGTGTTTGAATTTTGCTAATTTAGCCAACTCTGGTTCTGCTTTAGTTTTGTAATACCTGCTTCAGCTATGTGTATAATGAAAGCTTTCTGCTTATTCTACATATTCTTAGTCATTGGTTCTCAATAATTAATCTAGATGTCCTTTGTTGAGATCCCACATCGATTATAAATTTGAGAATAGTAAAGCTTATAAAGGCTTGAACAATCCTTACTTCCTGGGCTAGCTTTTGGGTTGGGTTACGTTCAATCCAAATTTAAGATGGTATTAAAACCTATCATAGATTTGATTTTGGGCCACCCTTAATTGAAATATAAACTTGGCCTCACAGATTTCTCAGGACAACCAACTTGGTCCCGTTCCAATGCATTATAAAATAAGTCTTTTTGACAATTCTCCATGCTTTAGATGTCAATTCCTGAGCATGAGGCGCATGTGTTGAGATCCCATATTGACTACAAATATGGCCAAAGTAGAACTTATAAAGGCTTGGACAATTCTCACCTCAAGCTAATTTTTAAGATTGAGTTAGGTCCAGTCCAAATTCATGACCTTTCAAGTTCTTCTTGACAGCATATTGCTACAAATATTCATAAAAAGCAATTTTTATATGCCTAAATTAAAAATAAAAATAGAAATATCTTCTTGTACAGGCTAGACCCATATAATCTAATTTTACTTAAGTAAAAAAAAAAGGCAAAATTAGTTCTTTTCTTTATTACATGTAAATATGCATGCTTTTCTACGCTTCTCCTTTTGGAGTGACTTCGTAATGGACAGAACATCTTGTAAATCACCTGTTTCTTCAATATTGGTATAGAGCATAAGTTGTGTTTCGTATTGCAGGTACTTTTAGATCCAGACATACCAAACAAGAGCTTAAATGAAATCAAGAGTGTACTTGTCTCAACTCTTGCATCACATGGGCAATTGTCCGAGGCTCTTCTTGTATATGAGGAGATTAAGAAAGCTGGATATAATTTGGAGCCAAAAGCTGTTATAAGTCTTATTGTAAGGTTTTGTATTAGTGGTTTGTATATCAATCATCTACCTTCAACTTTATAATTAGTTACTCGACATTCTTAGGAGGAGTTCACTCAATTCAATGGGGAATTGGATGGGCTGCTGCTTCTACTTAAGGAAGTGAGTGATCTAGACTATTGGGTTGATGGTTGCTTCAAGGTTATCATGTATTGTATACGGATCAAGAATTTGAGGTTTGATGTTTTACCCCTCCCATATCAAATTTGTTTGTATTCTGCAAGTTGCTTATCTTGATACTTGAATTTTTGGGTCAGTTCTGCTATTCTCTTGTGCAAGCAACTCAAGGATAAGTTTGAAAATGATGAAATAGTAATGGAATCTCTTTTTGATGCGGTGAGTTCTTGTTCTGTCCTTTAATTTTAGACATGTTTTGCCCTTTTCATCACAACTGACAAGTGTTTTTGTGTCTGTGTAGGTATTTTCTTTAATTGCAGCATCCGAGTCCACTCATTTACAGATTGGCCTAGACTTGCTTTGGGCAATCAAGGATGAGCTTGGCCTTATGCCTTCACGACAGTGTCTTGATTTTCTTCTAAGTGCTTGTGCGAATGCCGGAGATTTAAATAATGCTCGCTTGATTTGGAGAGAATACGAGGTTTCTGGATTTCCTTACAATGTATTAAGTTACTTGAGGTAAGTTGTAAGCCTCTCCCTGCTTTTCCCTAACCCTGTATGAGTTTTTATTCAGTATCTATCTTTGGCTCATGGGTGTGGCTGTTAACTAATTATTTGTATGGTTGTAGAATGTATCAGGCACTTTTGGCAGCAGGAGATGATAGATCTGCTCACTTTATGCTTAAGAAAATTCCACAAGATGATGCCGAGGTTTGTTCTGTCATCATAGCTTGTCAGAAAACTTACAATGGTTTTAATTCTGTAGGAGGGAAGAAAAAGCAAGGAAAAATAAAAAAGAAAGAAAAGAGTAAGACTTGAGTACTAGTTCCATCTTGGGAAGAGAGATACCCAATTTTTGTTTGGCTTTAGAAATATGCTTAACAAAGGGTGATGCACCTAATTTAATATTTACTTAACCTATTGATTATCATTGTAGATGTTGGTTCCAATTAATTATATTGAGGGTGGTCCTACGTGATTCAGAATAGGCCTGTAGCCGAGCTAAATGGTACTTTTGGGTTCTCATGTTGTAGGCTAATTGTATCCCATATTATAGCCTTTCATTTGTGGCTTGGAAAGGTGCCTTTCGGGTATGAAGAAGGCTTTTCACTTTTTCTCTTATAGTGTGTTAGAATGAGAAATTTAAATGAAATAATTTATTTGTTTTTTTTAAGAATTTTAAATGCTGAGTTGAAATGTGTTGTTTGAATGGATAATTTTTAAAGAATTTGAAATGTAATCATTTGTAAAAATTCTTTAAATTCTTTCAAAAGCAAATAAGAATTTGAAATTCTTTATTTATTTTTTATTTCTTATTTCATTTATATATCTTTTATCTCTTATGTTTCCTTTTGTTTCTCTCTCCTCTCTCCTTTTTTTTTTCTCTCCCAAATTCTTTTCTTTGTTCTCTCTAAATTTTATCTCTTCCCCTTGCTCTCTCTCCTCTATTTCTCTTTTCTTTTCCCTCTTTCTATTTTGTTTTTTCTCTTTTCTTATTTATTTACCTCCTACCTTTATCATCTCTCCTTCAAAATCGACATAAAAATATATTAATAATTTATAATTATTAATATTATCTAATACTAATTTTAAAATTATTAAATATTTTAAAAGTTGACTAATATTTATTTTTATAAATTTTAATCTTAAAATTTCAACATATATATGTGTTATTATATATATATATAAATAAATAAATCAATTTTACTCATAATGAAAATTAAATTATCATATCTAAACTAAAAATTTAAAATTTAAAAAATTTGAATTGATTTATTTAAACAAAATATTTAAAGAATGATAAAAATTAAAATTAAAGTAATTCAAGTTTGAGGAATTTTAAATTTCTTTTATTCAAACACATCAAGTGAATTTAGTTTTAGAATGTATTTAATATACTTTGGAAACCGAATTCCGAAACATTTGTCTATTATTAAAAATACGTTCGGGAAAAGAATAATATTATTGGAAAAATAATTACTATAGCAGGGGTGTCTATTGGGAAAAAAGTGGGAGTGTAAAGAGAAGCTCCCTTGTGTTTATGCTTATAATGTTTATCTAATACTGGTTTATTTATGTTAGAAAAATGAAATGAATTTAAGGTCCAAAATTTAAACTTGGTGACCATTTACATGATATAAACACGTGAAGGAAAATTGGTCGTCTATCATCCACATCATATATCCGAAGTATATTCCTTTTGGTACAATGATTTATTTTTGGGCACAAATCCGAATTATTATTACAATAATTTCTTTTATTTTTACTCAAAAGGGAAAGTAGCCATGGAAATAATAAAGTTATTATTAATTATTACCTCTGCGATGCTATTATTAATTGTCCCTGGAGTATGCCAAACAGCAGGGAAAGGGTCAACGGCAAGACAATATAAATGAAAAAAACTGCAACAAACCATTAAGTAGCACACGTTAGGATTAGTTATATCACAAAGAGGAAAAGTAAAATTATTAGTCTTATCAGAAAATACTGTAATAAGCTATATTGAGAGAATGATATTTATTTTTTAAGCATTCAAAGTTTGTGAACGTGATTAGTTACTGTATGTGACCAAGATTAGTTATCATATGGGACGATAATGGTTCATATCAATTATATAATTATAATAAATTAATAGAATAGTGAACCCAACTTGCATGTTCTGAAATAGTGAGTGGCAAATTAATTTGGTGAAAAATGTGAGAAACTTCACGGATGCTGCCACGAAAGTGCGACCAATTATGTCAGCTTTTATTAGGCTGTGTAAAATACCCACTTGTATTTCTATATTTAGTTTTGTAAACAGTTAATATTCATATTTATTTTTGCATAAATAAAAACATTATCAATCTTTTACACAAATATAATAAGCATTTCCCTTACTCAGCATGTGATTTTCATGAAACCAATCATCCTTATATTTCTTACAGCCAATTCTATTTGTGCCCAGAAACAAAATTCTCATTGCCTTTTCCAATTGCAATGTATTTACAACCATGTAAATATATATATATACGACCTGATAATGTACATTGTGCCAATGCTGGAGGTTTTAATTTGAATAACGCTCAATTGGTCGAACAAAAACTATTTTAATAAAATTATTACACATTAAAATTATCTTATTCTCTTCAATCGAGAAAACATGGCAATGGAAAACTAAAGGGAAAATTATTGCAACTTAATTTTTTGGAAGGAGGGTTCAAGATTCTTAAAGGCAACTATGTTGAAGCAGCCAATTGGAAAGTTGAAGATTCTTGAATGCCCAAACCACAAGACCGTTTCAGTGGAAAAAACAGGACATTCAAATAATAATGTTTTCATATACACTAACGTTATGATAATTGAGCAGCCAACTTGGACTTCATGCAATAATGACAATTGCAACTTGATTTCGTCTGAATCTGAGTGCAAAGTCTCAGAAACTTGGTAGAACCTTCCAATAACCATTTCTCTTTACCTCAATACATAATCAAACAACTTCATTCACAGCTTCAACCCTTCATTTCTATCACCTCTTCTTGCTTTTGCTTTTGCATCTTTACACAAATTCTATTACACATCTTTCATTCTCAACAAAATTGCTTCCACTTTTGGCAATTGCAATGGCTTCTAACGCCATCATCCAATGCAGCTCCTCTTCTTCTCACATAATAAGGACTTATGATGTGTTTGTCAGCTTCCGCGGTGAAGACACACGCAACAACTTCACTTCCTTTCTCTTTCATGATCTCAGTAGAAATGGCATTGTGGCTTTCAAAGATGATACACATCTCCACAAAGGTGAATCCATTGCACCCGAGTTGCTACAAGCCATTGAAGGGTCTCGCCTTTTCATTGTGGTCTTCTCTAAGAACTATGCTTCCTCCACTTGGTGCTTGCGTGAATTAGTACACATATGCAATTGCATTCAAACTTCACAAAGGTGTGTTCTTCCTATCTTTTATGATGTTGATCCTTCAGATGTGCGAAAACAGAGTGGATGCTATGAAAAAGCCTTTGTAGAACATGAAGAAAGATTCAGAGAAGATAAAGAGAAGATGGAGGAAGTGCAGACATGGAGAGAATCTCTCACTCGAGTGGCCAATCTCTCTGGTTGGGATATCCAAAACAAGTAAATAATCTTCTCTCATTTCTTGATGGTTCTTTATTTCTTACCTATATAACACTACCTTATATCCATCTGCATATATTCATCATTACATTGTTACGTAGTTTTCTTGTTCTTACTATCCCTTTCTAAAATAGAGTTGAGAGAGGTTGAAGACATAACATGTAGATTGCATACAAACAAATATGCCTTTAATATATTTAGCATTTAAAATAGGAAAAAGTACTGTATTATTTTCATTTCCCATTCATGTACATCCTCTGATTTGGTTCTTTAGGAGATAATTTGGCATTCTTTATTTTCTTTCAAATTTCAGGCCACAATATGCAGAGATTGAAGAAATTGTTCAAAAGATAAAAAGCATATTGGGTCATAAATTTTCATGTCTTCCAAAAGATAATCTAGTTGGAATGGAATCTCGTGTTGAAACATTATCAAGGATATTGTGTTTAGAGTTGGTTAATGATGTTCGAGTTGTCGGAATTAGTGGAATGGGTGGGATAGGAAAGACAACTCTTGCTCATTCTTTATATGAAAGAATCTCTAAACAATATAATTTTTGTTGTTTCATTGATGTAAGCAAAATTTATCAAGCTTCTGGTACTATAGGTGTACAAAAACAGTTACTTTCACAATGCCTTAAAGAAAAGAATCTTGAGATTTTCAATGCTTCCGAGGGAACATGTTTAGTATGGGAAAGGTTACACCATGCAAGGGCACTTATTGTTCTTGATAATGTTGATCAAGATAGGCAACTAAATATGTTTACAGGGAATAGGGAGGCTCTGTTACGTGAATGCCTAGGTGGGGGGAGTAGAATTATCATAATTTCTAGGGATAAACATATATTGAGGAAATATGGAGTAGATGATGTTTATCAAGTCCAACCACTAAATCACGAAGATGCTACCCAATTGTTCTACAAATATGCTTTCAAAGGTAATCATATTATTAGTGGTTATGAGGAGTTGACATATGATATACTATCACATGTTCAAGGCCATCCTTTGGCAATTCAAGTATTGGGCTCATCTTTGTTTGATCGAAATATCTCACAGTGGAAAAGTGCACTGGTTAGATTTAAAGAAAATAAAAGTGACAATATTATAGATATCCTGCGATTAGCTTTTGATGAGTTGGATAACCTAGAGAAGGAGATATTTCTAGATATTGCTTGTTTTTTGAATAATGAAAAGGAAGAATGGGTGATGGAAATTCTAGATTTTCGTGGACTTCATCCTGAATATGGTCTACAAATTCTTGCTGAAAAATCGCTTATAACCATTGAGGATGGGGATATTCGTATGCATGGCTTGTTGATAGATTTGGGAAGATGCATTATTCGAGAAAAATCACCTAACAAACCGATAAAGTGGAGTAGGTTATGGGATTACCAAGATCTATGCAAAGTTATGTCAGACAATATGGTAAAATATTATTTGAGTTTTTAAAATGTTAGGTTGTCATTTTTCTACAATCTATAAATGCTCCCAAAGATCTAACATTTTCTTCCCTTTTTACATTATTATAGGAATCTGTAATAAATCATGAGGCTATAGCTGTTGAGGATTTCCTAATGGAGTTTGATGAAACAACAATAAGGGCTGATGCTATATCAAAAATGAGTAAACTTAAGTTTCTCAAACTTGTCTTTTTGAACTTTTGTGGCAACCTCGATCATCTTTCGAATGAGTTGGGGTATCTTAAATGGTCCGGATATCCTTTTAAGCACTTGCCTTCAAGTTTTCAACCGAACAACCTTATTCATCTGTCCCTACGTAAAAGCAACATGAAACAAGTGTGGAAAGATAAAAAGGTAGTGTAAATTGTTATTCTAACTTTTCTATTTTGTTTTTCTATCAATTAGCAAATAATAAAAAATACAAACTCTATTATGTTATTTACTTTTTTCTCAGATTAATTAAAGAAAGCAAAGAAAGCTGGAATGTTATTATTAACTTTGTTTGCTAATATTGTCCCTTCACTGCAGCCTCTACCCAATTTAAGACATTTGGATCTCGCTCATTCCAAAAACCTAATCCAGATACCAGATCTTGGGGAGGCCCCAAATCTTAGGTTGTTGGATTTGAATGGATGTAAAAAACTCAGGCAGCTTCATCCATCCGTTGGTCTTTTAACAAAGCTGACTCTTTTGAATTTGGAAAAATGTAAAAGTCTTATCAAGACACCACATTTCAGAGAGAACCAAATTCTTGAAACACTAAATTTACGAGGATGTAGACAACTTGAGGAGATCAATCCATCCATTGGTCTTCTGCAAAAGCTTACCTTTTTAGATTTGGGTAGGTGTGAAAATCTAATAAGCTTACCCAATAGCATATTGTGCCTAAGTTCTCTAGAATATTTGAATCTCTCTGGCTGTCCGAAATTGTTTAATATCCAGTTGTTACATGAAGCAAGGGATGAAGAGCAAATGAAGAAGCTTTGTATAGGTGAATCTCCAATTTGTTCGCACTCAACATCGTCCATCATGAAAAGGTGGTTTAAGTCACCTTTACATTTGTTGCAATCTAGAGCACATAAAGGTTCGGTGAGTCGCTTGTTGCCTTCCTCGCCTACACTTGCTTGTATGCGTGAACTTCATCTAAATTTCTGCAATTTAGTTCAAATACCTGATGCTATTGGAAATTTACATCTCCTAGAATCCCTATATTTAGAGGGAAACAATTTTGCCACACTGCCAAGCCTCAAAAAGCTTTGGAAGCTGTACTATTTAAATTTACAAGATTGTAGGCAGTTGAAATATTTACCTGAGCTTCCTTTACGAACTGACTTATCATCAGAAAGATACCAGTGCCCAGAGTATTTAAATAGGGATCTTTATGAGATAAGAGAGTATTTGAGCTTTGAAGTTTACAAGTACAAGGAAGCAGGATTAAATATTTATGGTTGTCAAGAATTAGTTGAGTTGGAACGTTGCACTAGCATGGCTTTTTCATGGACGAGACAAATTCTTGAGGTGTGTCCACTCCTTCCTTTCTTTCTTTTTCTTTGTGTGTGTGTGTGGGAACTAGGAACTAACACATAGTTGTGTCTGTGATACTAGGCTCATAACCAATACAAACGTCCGTGTCTATCCTACAATGATGTGTTTCCTCTACGCATTGGAAGTGTTATTGGAGGAAGTGATATACCTAGCTGGTTCAGCAATGAGTGCGTAGGCATAAGTAGTTTAATAACCATAGATAAATCACCTCTTATGCAGAAAGGCAATAATTGCATTGGTCTTGCTTGTTGTCTAGTATTTGGACCTCCTTCTGGAATAATGGCTCATCCCGAAATAGAATCAAATCATCATTTTCGTGCTGAGATTCCGTTGTTTTTAGGAGAAGATCAAGTCACTAAAGATCACTTGTGGTTGTTCTATTATGCTTTACCACAATCCTTGTTGACGTGCAGGGATCCACATTGGAAATTGGAAATTGAGATAACAAACATTGAAAGTTGGACTTTTGAGGTGAAAAAATATGGGTATCGTTGGCTTTATGATAAACACCTAGAAGTATCAAACTTAATAATGATGCCGAGTCCAAATTCGTGAGCTTGGAAGCACAACCTTTTGGCAATTGAGGAAACCAAGTACCAATTGCATATTTCTGCTACACTTCCATCATATAGAAGCATTGGAGGCATCATGGAATATGTATGCAAGATTAGTATCAATAGACCAAACAAGGATTCACAGTAAAATTGCAATTCATAATAACTCCATGGATATCTTTACAAGTTGCACTTAGATGAAATTTAGTGCTAATTTGTTTGATTACAAATGGAAGAAATGCTCTTGGTCTTTTTTTTTTTTTTTTTCTTATTATTTAAGAAATGTAAAGCATATTAAAGTTGTTCCATAATCAATTTCCACATCTTGCATGTTGGGAAAAGAAACCTTCAAACAGCGGAAGTGCACACACAAAAATAGAGAAACAAAAACAAACTCAGAAATTAACGTGGTTCGACACTTCTTACTTACATCCACAAACACACTCTGCAAATTATTTTATTTCTCTCCACTTACAATTTTTACAAGGACAAAATTGCAAACCCTCTCATTCACAAGTTTTCTGGAAAAACTTGGAAACCTTCATACACAAGTTTTCTGGCGAAACTTGAAATCCCTCTCATGACACACAACTACCCAAGTCTCCAATACACCTATTGGAACCAATGTTGTTGTGGTGAGTAGACCCAAACTATCACCCCTTATATATAGTAGTAGTCTACCACTTCCCTTCTTCAAACTACCCAATGTAGGAATTTGGAGGATACCCACACACTTTGGGCACAACATTGCATCTGTAGGATCCTTCTGTTGGTAAGCATATGATTATTTTTTTTTTTTTTATATGTTTCTAATCCTTTTTAAATTGACATATAATAACATATGCTACTTTTGTTTTTCAAGTTATACTACTCATTATCACAAGAGATTTTAAAAAACGATTCCATGTATTGGTCAATGTAATAATTAGGACATTAAAAAAAGAACAAAATTGTAGACTAACTAGAAAGGAAATGAAGGAAATATATTTGAAGTTTGGCTTAACTTATCTTTGTTTTATGCATTCAAGTCTTATATACTTAAAGAAAATAGAACTTACTTTTGTTTCATATTTTGATCCAAACAGTCATTGCCTTGTTCCTTGATATTGAAGGGCATGACTAGTCTCAAGGATTTTGATTCTTAACAAAATAATTGGAAAACAAAATGCATTATTTGTTGTAATTTTTTGGAAACTAAATTGAAGATTGAACAAACAAGGAAAATGCTTCTAAAAACCCAAAATGATTGTTAGAGACACAATTTTACTCAAATTGAAAATTGAAGATTTAAGTTGCTTAGAAAGGATAAATTTTGTTGGGATACAAACAAGTCTCACATCATTTAGAAGAAATATGGGTATGGTTGGCTTTATGAGAAACACCTAGAAGTATCAAACTTGATAATGATGAACAACCCAAATTCGTGAGCTTGGAAGCACAACTTTTTGGCAATTGAGGAAGCCATGTACCAACTGCATATTTCTCCTACACTTCCATCATATAGAAGGATTGGAGGCATCATCGAATATGGATGCAAGATTAGTAACAATAGACTAAACAAGGATGCACAGTAGAATTCAAATTCACAATGACTCCATGGATATCTTTACAAGTTGCACTAAGATTATATTTAGTGCTACTTTGTTTAATTACAGATGGAAGAAATGCTCTTGGTCTTTTTTATTTATTTATTATTATTATTTAAAAAATGTAAAGCATATTAAAATTTTTCAATAATTAGTTTCCACATCTTGCATTTGTAGGATCCTTCTGTTTGTAAGCATATGATTCTTTTTCTTTTGTTTTATATGTTTCTAATCATTTTTATATTGACATATAATAATATTATGCTCCTTTTGTTGGTTTTATACTACTCATGATCGCAACAAGAGATTTTAATAATTGATTCCTTGTATTGGTCAATGTAATAATCATGATGACATTAAAAAAAAGGAACAAGATTGTAGAATAACTAGAAAGGAAATGAGGGAAAATATATTTGAAGATTGACTTTAAGTAGTAACTGTTGCACTTTAAGTTTTGTTCCTTGAGATATCTGTTACAACTAAATATTCATATTAAATGCATGTGCTTTCCTTCTTTAAGATGAGTCTTAGATGGAGGATGGTGTTATTGTAATAAAAATCCCAAATTCTTCGATGACTAAAAACTGTTATTATTATTATTATTATTTTTTATAAACATGGTTTACGTAGTCTCAAAATTAATGATTAATGAATAATTTACACTTACAAAAATATGATTTTATTGACCAAACATTAATTTAATACTCGATAAACCCACTACTCATGTCTTAGATTGTAAAATTATTAGGTGATCATAATTACATAATCTCTAACTAGTCTCTATATAATATGTAATAAAGGGTTATTAATTTTTTCTTGTAAAATAAAAAACTTAAATACATGTATAGTAATTGGTTGGGGTCATAGACACGTGATAGTCTTGAACTAACCAATAATTTGTCCTCAGAACATGCCATACAATTGCTGGACCAAGAGGCTCGGTTCAAAAATTGTTAATTTTGAATTATCAAAAAAGAAAATAGAAACATATGTTTGGACCTTACATTTATGAGTTTATATGACAAACCTTATTGAATAACCAAGGTTATGGGGGAAAAATCTGATTAGCCCTGGTAACATGTAAAACAAATTTGTGACCGTTTGGAAGCTTTTATGATCCTATATGTGAAAAACATAAATCAAGCAACATTTGTTCTTCCAACTAGTGTTTGTTATCAAGAAACTATAATCATGACCCATTTCTAGATCAAAAACCTATATATACTTCAATGTTTCTAAAAGTTGAGAAAAATCTAACAGCTTTCTAATTTGTCTGGATCTATATCTTGATAGCACATTTCCATCATTTGATTTGGGCATGTGCTTTGGGCATGTGCTTGAGAAATGATAGGGGGAGCCTTCCCACTTGCAAAAACTGTGTTCTAAGGGTATAATTCTAGTTGTTTAGGTAAAGGCTTTGGTCCTTTTTTAGGTAATTAACTGGTTGACTGATTTGAGTTTCAACATGTTATCTCTTGTTAGTATATAATAGTTGTCAAGGGAATAGTTGGAGGAATAATAGAAACTTATTTGTATTGAGAGAATAGTAGTAGTTGTGGTAATTGTTGTTGATGTTGTTGATGTTACAATGAAGATCCAATTTGCCTATTTATAGGCATGGTACTCCATCTCTAGATGATGGTGGAAATATCTAGAATTTTCTATACTATTTAAGTCTCTACACTTTTTTAGATTTTTCTAGAGACTTATACACATTTATTGTGCCGAGAACTGACTTGAGCGTCGGAGTGTCTTTGCAGGCACCCCCCACTTCGTTTCGGATCATTCGGACAATTACAAGAAGACCGGGACCCAAGACTCGACCCGTAACGACTAAGACAATCAAAAGTGTGTATCCTAATACAGGAACATAATCATTTGTAAAAATTCTTTAAATTCTTTCAAAAGCAAATAAGAATTTGAAATTCTTTATTTATTTTTTATTTCTTATTACATTTATATATCTTTTATTTCTTATGTTTCCTTTTGTTTCTCTCTCCTCTCTCCTTTTTTTCCTCTCCCAATTTCTTTTCTTTGTTCTCTCTAAATTTTATCTCTTCCCCCTATTTCTCTTTTCTCTTCCCTCTTTCTATTTTGTTTTTTCTCTTTTCTTATTTATTTACCTCCTACCTTTATCATCTCTCCTTCAAAATCGACATAAAAATATATTAATAATTTATAATTATTAATATTATCTAATAATAATTTTAAAACTATTAAATATTTTAAAAGTTGACTAATATTTATTTTTTGTAAATTTTAATCTTAAAATTTTAACATATGTATGTGTTATATATATGTATATAAATCAATTTTACTCATAATGAAAATTAAATTATCATATCTAAACTAAAAATTTAAAATTTAAAAAATTTGAATTGATTTATTTAAACAAAATATTTAAAGAATGATAAAAATTAAAATTAAAGTAATTCAAATTTGAGGAATTTTAAATTTCTTTTATTCAAACACATCAAGTGAATTTAGTTTTAGAATGTATTTAATATACTTTGGAAACCGAATTCCGAAACATTTGTCTATTATTAAAAATACGTTCGGGAAAAGAATAATATTATTGGAAAAATAATTACTATAGCAGGGGTGTCTATTGGGAAAAAAGTGGGAGTGTAAAGAGAAGCTCCCTTGTGTTTATGCTTATAATGTTTATCTAATACTGGTTTATTTATGTTAGAAAAATGAAATGAATTTAAGGTCCAAAATTTAAACTTGGTGACCATTTACATGATATAAACTCGTGAAGGAAAATTGGTTGTGGATCATCCACATCATATAAGTATATTCTTTATGGTACAATGATTTATTTTTGGGCACAAATCCGAATTATTATTACAATAATTTCTTTTATTTTTACTCAAAAGGGAAAGTAGCCATGGAAATAATAAAGTTATTATTAATTATTACCTCTGCCATGCTATTATTAATTAAGTGTCCCTGGAGTATGCCAAACAGCAGGGAAAGGGTCAACGGCAAGACAATATAAATGAAAAAAACTGCAACAAACCATTAAGTAGCACACGTTAGGATTAGTTATATCACAAAGAGGAAAAGTAAAATTATTAGTCTTATCAGAAAATACTGTAATAAACTATATTGAGAGAATGATATTTATTTTTTAAGCATTCAAAGTTTGTGAACGTGATTAGTTACTGTAATGTGACCAAGATTAGTTATCATATGGGACGATAATAGTTCATATCAATTATATAATTATAATAAATTAATAGAATAGTGAACCCAACTTGCATGTTCTGAAATAGTGAGTGGCAAATTAATTTGGTGAAAAATGTGAGAAACTTCACGGATGCTGCCACGAAAGTGCGACCAATTCTGTCAGATTTTATTAGGCTGCGTAAAATACCCACTTGTATTTCTATATTTAGCTTTGTAAACAGTTAATATTCATATCTATTTTTGCATAAATAAAAATATTATCAATCTTTTACACAAATATAATAAGCATTTCCCTTACTCAGAAACAAAATTCTCATTGCCTTTTTCAATTCCAATGTGTTTACAACCATGTAAATATATATATGTATACGACCTGATAATGTACATTGTGCCAATGCTGGAGGTTTTAATTAGAATAATGATGTGGAACAAAAACTATTTTAATAAAATTATTACACATTAAAATTATCTTATTCTCTTCAATCGAGAAAACATGGCAATGGAAAACTAAAGTGAAAATTATTGCTACTTAATTTTTTGGAAGGAGGGTTGAAGATTCTTAAAGGCAACTATGTTGAAGCAGCCAAATCGAATTTTGAAGATTCTTGAATGCCCAAACCACAAGACCGTTTCAGTGGAAAAAACAGGACATTCAAATAATAATGTTTTCATATACACTAACATTAAGATAATTGAGCAGCCAACTTGGACTAGATGCAATAGTGACAATTGCAACTTGATTTTGTCTGAATCTGAGAGCAAAGTGTCAGAAAATTGGTAGAAGCTGCCAAGAACCATTTCTCTTTACCTCAATACATAATCAAACAACTTTCACAGCTTCAACCCTTCATTTCTATCACCCCTTCTTGCCTTTGCATTTCCATCTCTACACAAATTCCATTACACATCTTTCATTCTCTACAAGTTTGCTTCCACTTTTGGCAATTGCAATGGCTTCTAACGCCATCATCCAATGCAGCTCCTCTTCTTCTCACATGATAAGGACTTATGATGTGTTTGTCAGCTTCCGCGGTGAAGACACACGCAACAACTTCACTTCCTTTCTCTTTCATGATCTCAGTAGAAATGGCATTGTGGCTTTCAAAGATGATACGCATCTCCACAAAGGTGAATCCATTGCACCCGAGTTACTACAAGCCATTGAAGGGTCTCGCCTTTTCATTGTGGTCTTCTCTAAGAATTATGCTTCCTCCACTTGGTGCTTGCGTGAATTAGCACATATATGCAATTGCATTCAAACTTCACAAAGGCGTGTTCTTCCTATCTTTTATGATGTTGATCCTTCAGATGTGCGAAAACAGAGTGGATGCTATGAAAAAGCCTTTGTAGAACATGAAGAAAGATTCAGAGAAGATAAAGAGAAGATGGAGGAAGTGCAGACATGGAGAGAATCTCTCACTCGAGTGGCCAATCTCTCTGGTTGGGATATCCAAAACAAGTAAATAATCTTCTCTCATTTTTTGATGGATCTTAATTTCTTATCCACACAACACTACCTTATATCCAGTTGCATATATTCATCTTTACGTAATTACTAATTTTTCTTGTTTTTACTATCCCTTTCTAAAATAGAGTTGAGAAAGGTTGAAGACGTAACATATAGATTGCATACAAACAAATGTGTTTAATGTAATTAGCATATAAAAAGGGAAAAAGTACGGTATTATTTTCATTTCCTATTCATTTACATCCTGTAATTTGGTTCTCTAGGTGATAATTTGTCATTTTTTATTTTCTTTCAAATTTCAGGCCACAATATGCAGAGATTGAAGAAATTACTCAAAAGATAAAAAGCATATTGGGTCATAAATTTTCATGTCTTCCAAAAGATAATCTAGTTGGGATGGAATCTCGTGTTGAAACATTATCAAGGATTTTGTGTTTAGAATTGGTTAATGATGTTCGAGTTGTCGGAATTAGTGGAATGGGTGGGATAGGAAAGACAACTCTTGCTCATTCTTTATATGAAAGAATCTCTGAACAATATAATTTTTGTTGTTTTATTGATGTAAGCAAAATTTATCGAGCTTCTGGTACTATAGGTGTACAAAAACAGTTACTTTCTCAATGTCTTAAAGAAAAGAATCTTGAGATTTACAATGCTTGTGAGGGAACATGTTTAGTTTGGGAAAGGTTACACCATGCAAGGGCACTTATTGTTCTTGATAATGTTGACCAAGATAGGCAACTAAGTATGTTTACAGGGAATAGGGACTCTATGTTACGTGAATGTCTAGGTAGAGGGAGTAGAATTATCATAATTTCTAGGGATAAACATATATTGAGGAAACATGGAGTGGATGATGTTTATCAAGTCCAACCATTGAATTGCGAAGATGCTACTCAGTTGTTCTACAAATATGCTTTCAAAGGTAATCATATTATGAGTGATTATGAGGAGTTGACATATGATATACTATCACATGTTCAAGGCCATCCTTTGGCAATTCAAGTGTTGGGCTCATCTTTGTTTGACCGAAATATCTCACAGTGGAAAAGTGCATTGGTTAGACTTAAAGAAAATAAAAGTGACAATATCATAGATTTCCTAAGATTAGGTTTTGATGAGTTGGATAACCTAGAGAAGGAGATATTTTTAGATATTGCTTGTTTCTTCAATAATGAAAAGGAAGAAAGTGTGATGGAGATTCTAGCTTTTCGTGAATTTCATCCTGAAAATGGTCTACAAGTTCTTGTTGATAAATCACTTATAACTGTTGAGGATGGGGATATTCATATGCATGACTTGTTGATAGATTTGGGAAGGTGCATTGTTCGAGAAAAATCACCTAAGGAACCAATAAAGTGGAGTAGGTTGTGGGATTATCAAGATCTACACAAAGTTATGTCAGACAATATGGTAAAATATTATTTGAGTTTTTAAAATGTTAGGTTGTCATTTTTCTATGATTTATAAATACTTGCAAAGATCTAACATCTTCTTCCCATTTTATATTATTATAGGAATCTGTAATAAATCATGAGGCCATAGCTGTTATAGATATCCTAATGAAGTTTGATGAAACAACAATAAGGGCTGATGCTCTATCAAAAATGAGTAAACTTAAGTTTCTCAAACTTGAATTTGTGAACTTTTGTGGCAACCTCGATCATCTTTGTAATGAGTTGGGATATCTTATATGGTTTGGATATCCTTTTAAGCACTTGCCTCCAAGTTTTCAACCGGACAACCTTGTTCAATTGTCCCTACGTAAAAGCAACATCAAACAAGTGTGGAAAGATAAAAAGGTAGTGTAGATTGTTATTCTAACTTTTTCTATTTTGTTTCTATATCAATTAGCAAATAAAAAATACAAACTCTATTATGTTATTTACTTTTTCTCAAATTAATTAAAGAAAGCAAAGAAAGCTAGAATGTTATTATTAACTTTGTTTGCTACTATTGTCCTTTCTTTGCAGCCTCTACCCAATTTAAGACATTTGGATCTCGCTCATTCCAAAAACCTAATCCAGATACCAGATCTTGGGGAGGCCCCAAATCTTAGGTTGTTGGATTTGAATGGATGTAAAAAACTCAAGCAGCTTCATCCATCCGTTGGTCTTTTAACAAAGCTGACTCTTTTGAATTTGGAAAAATGTAAAAGTCTTATCAAGACACCACATTTCAAAGAGAACCAAATTCTTGAAACACTAAATTTACGAGGATGTAGACAACTCAAGGAGATAAATCCATCCATTGGTCTTCTGCAAAAGCTTACCTTTTTAGACTTGGGTAGGTGTGAAAATCTAATAAGCTTACCCAATAGCATATTGTGCTTAAGTTCTCTAGAATATTTGAATCTCTCTCGTTGTCCAAAATTGTTTAATACCCAGTTGTTAGATGAAGCAAGGGATGAAGAGCAAATGAAGAAGCTTTGTATAGGTGAATCTCCAATTTCTTCCCACTCAACATCGTCCATCATGAAAAGGTGGTTTAAGTCACCTTTACATTTGTTGCATTCTAGAGCACATAAAGGTTCGGTGAGTCGCTTGTTGCCTTCCTCGCCTACACTTGCTTGTATGCGTGAACTTCATCTAAATTTCTGCAATTTAGTTCAAATACCTGATGCTATTGGAAATTTACATCTCCTAGAATCCCTATATTTAGAGGGAAACAATTTTGCCACACTGCCAAGCCTCAAAAAGCTTTGGAAGCTGTACTATTTAAATTTACAAGATTGTAGGCAGTTGAAATATTTACCTGAGCTTCCTTTACGAACTGACTTATCATCAGAAAGATACCAGTGCCCAGAGTATTTAAATATGGATCTTTATGAGATAAGAGAGTATTTGAGCTTTGAAGTTTACAAGTACAAGGAAGCAGGATTAAATATTTATGGTTGTCAAGAATTAGTTGAGTTGGAACGTTGCACTAGCATGGCTTTTTCATGGACGAGACAAATTCTTGAGGTGTGTCCACTCCTTCCTTTCTTTCTTTTTCTTTGTGTGTGTGTGTGGGAACTAGGAACTAACACATAGTTGTGTCTGTGATACTAGGCTCATAACCAATACAAACGTCCGTGTCTATCCTACAATGATGTGTTTCCTCTACGCATTGGAAGCGTTATTGGAGGAAGTGAAATACCTAGTTGGTTCAGCAATGAGCGCGTAGGCATGGGCAGTTTGATAACCATTGATAAATCACCCCTTATGCAAGAAGGCAATAATTGCATTGGCCTTGCTTGTTGTCTAGTATTTGGACCTCCTTCTGAAGAAAAGGCTCCTCCCAAAACAGAATCAGATCATCATTTTCGTGCTGAGATTCCGCTATTTTTGGGAAAAGATCAAGTCACAGAAGATCACTTGTGGTTGTTCTATTATGCTTTACCACAATCCTTGTTGACGTGCAGGGATCCACATTTGAAATTGGAAATTGAGATAACGAACATTGGAAGTTGGACTTTTGAGGTGAAAAAATATGGGTATGGTTGGCTTTATGAGAAACACCTAGAAGTATCAAACTTGATAATGATGAACAACCCAAATTCGTGAGCTTGGAAGCACAACTTTTTGGCAATTGAGGAAGCCATGTACCAACTGCATATTTCTGTTACACTTCCATCATATAGAAGGATTTGAGGCATCATCGAATATGGATGCAAGATTAGTAACAATAGACCAAACAAGGATGCACAGTAGAATTCAAATTCACAATGACTCCATGGATATCCTTACAAGTTGCACTAATATTATATTTAGTGCTACTTTGTTTGATTACAGATGGAAGAAATGCTCTTGGTCTTTTTTTTTTTTTTTTTTTTAATTTATTATTATTATTTAAAAAATGTAAAGCATATTAAAATTTTTCAATAATTAGTTTCCACATCTTGCATTTGTAGGATCCTTCTGTTTGTAAGCATATGATTCTTTTTCTTTTGTTTTATATGTTTCTAATCATTTTTATATTGACATATAATAATATTATGCTCCTTTTGTTGGTTTTATACTACTCATGATCGCAACAAGAGATTTTAATAATTGATTCCTTGTATTGGTCAATGTAATAATCATGATGACATTAAAAAAAACGGAACAAGATTGTAGAATAACTAGAAAGGAAATGAGGGAAAATATATTTGAAGATTGACTTTAAGTAGTAACTGTTGCACATTATGTTTTGTTCTTTGATGTATCTGTTATAACTAAATATTCATATTAAATGCATGTGCTTTCCTTCTTTAAGATGAGTCTTAGATATGAAGGATGGTGTTATTGTAATAAAAATCCCAAAATCATGGATGACTAAAAACTGTTAATTTTTTTTTTTCATAAGCATGATTTACATAGTCTCAAAACTAATGATCAGTGAATAATTTACACTTGCAAAATATGTTTTTTGTTGACCAAACATTAATTCAATACTTGATAGGCCCACTACTCATGCCTTAGATCGAAAAATTATTAAGTAATCATAAATCACATTTATCTCTAACTAGTCTCTATATAATATATAATAAAGTGTTATTAATTTTTTCTTGTAAAATAAAAAACATAAATACATATCGTATAGTAGTTGGTTGGAGTCATAAATACCTTATAATCTTGAACTAACTAATAATTTCTCCTCAGAACATGATATACAATTGCTGGACCAAGAGGCTTGGTTCAAAAATTGTTAATTTTGAATTATCAAAAAAGGAAATAGAAACATACATTTATGAGGTTATAAGACAAACCTTATTGAATAACCAAGGTTATGGGGGAAAAATCTGATTAGCCCTGGTTACATGTAAAACAAATTTGTGACCGTCTGGAAGCTTTTATGATCCTATATGTGAAAAACATAAATCAAGCAACATTTGTTCTTCCAACTAGTGTTTGTTATCAAGAAACTATAATCATGACCCATTTCTAGATCAAAAACCTATATATACTTCAATGTTTCTAAAAGTTGAGAAAAATCTAACAGCTTTCTAATTTGTCTGGATCTATATCTTGATAGCACATTTCCATCATTTGATTTGGGCATGTGCTTGAGAAATGATAGGGGGAGCCTTCCCACTTGCAAAAACTGTGTTCTAAGGGTATAATTCTAGTTGTGTAGGTAAAGGTTTTGGTCCTTTTTTAGGTAATTAACTGGTTGACTGATTTGATTTTCAACATGTTATCTCTGAATTAGATTGCAAAACAATTGTAAATGGTTTTTAAGGAGGTTGTATAGCTAAGTTAAGTCTCAGTTTGATGCTATTCTTAGATCTTGCAGATACAAGTTTAATTCTTTTCAAAATTATGTCACGAGACAAGCAAATTCTACTACCCACATTTTAACTCGGGCAACAAATTTGTATGTTGGTCTCCACTTCCACCTCCACCCACAAAATAGAAAATCAATAATTGCAACACAATCCAAATGCCACTAAACAATTGAGTACACAATTAATTTAGGCCCTCAAAGTAATACATGTTGCTGGGTTAGAAATTTCGAAAATATCAAACAAATCTCTTAAGTATCAAATAAATTTAAAGTTCAATTATGTGTATCTCTCTGATTGTTGGAATAAACATCAATCTTACTCATGGTACTATTTAGTCTAAAAGATCTAATGTACATAGCTTGAATTAAACACAAAAAAAAAATCATTAAATATATTGGTCTCACAACATGCGACTCTTAGTACCTTATAACTATTACCACAATCATTTAAATTACAATAAGAATATAGTTCAATTAGTTCATAGTGATATTCCATTCCTTGGCGACGAAGAGCGCGAAAGAGAGGCGAACGACGTCGTATTTGGCGCCCTTGTCCTTGTTGTCATTTTGCTGCGCGAGCTGGAATACGACGGTGTCACACGTGCAAAGAGTTTTGGAATTACTATCAAACCCAATAAATTATAGATATTTATATTTTATGAAAATGTTATTGTTTTTCTAAATTGGGAATTTGAATGCATGTTACGTAAAAAAAAAGTTGTAAACTAATTATATGGTGATTTTGTTTTTATTTAGTAGATGCTTATAAATAACAGAGAACAAAAGTATAATGATGAAAAGTAATATATGATCCAGTAAGAAAAGAGAAGTAAATAATAAATATCGATGAAGTGTTTGAAATTGGAACGATGGTATTTATGTTTTTTTTTAAGTATATTTAAGTAAATTGAATGTTTAAGTATTATTTTAGGGGTATAATAGTAAATATTTATTAAATATAGGAAAAATTAAGTTAGTTTCTCCTAAAATTTATTTAAATGACATAAATCATCTTTCTAATTTTTTAAAAATAGAAAATTTCTCTAATATTAATTCTATTTAATTTCAGTTAAATTATAAATAATAAATATTTAATGTGCATGAATTCTTGAAATTTTAAATTCATTGTTATAAAATATCCAAACCAAGTTTTGTTACAAAAGTTTTTAAATCTTTTTTAAATTACATTTCTCATTTAAAATTTTCTATCCAAACACACCAATAGGATTCATTTGGAGTGATTTTTAGTTGAAAGTTTTTTAAAAAAATTTAAAAACCATAACTAATGTTTAGTTTTTAATTTTCTTTCTATTTTATAGTTTTTAAAATAAACTCAATTTCAAAACTCCATATCATCTTAAAATTAATTAAGAGTGATTTTGTGTAGTAGGAACAACATCAATATTAGTGTTGGTACTAGTAATTCAAGTGGAAGAGCTAGTAACACTGGTGATAATAACATTATTGATCACGATCATAGTAGTAATAGTGCTGGTAGAATTTGTTGAACCAAAAATATATGAAACACCTATTTCATGAATATATATTGAGTTTTTATTATAACAAATGAAATTATATTTTAATAACTTAACTAAGTTATTTTAATGGTGTAGTTAGTTCATCGTAAGAAAGGTATAAATGTTCATAACTTATATAAGGTAATAACTATATGTTAAATAAACATGTGCTAAATGTTCTTTTTAATCGTCCAAACATTTTATTAGTATATACATCATCTAAATTATTTCTATCATACAAACTTTCGCACAAACGGTTCAATGTTATTTTACATATTTGACTTAAATGAACAAAAGGTTTTCTTAATAAATCTCTGATAAGTACGTCCAAAAACCTTTTTGGAACTTGAACTTTGTATAAGATTTTGTGCTCTTTTTTCTCATATAAATTTAAAATTTAAACAAAATCATCCTTAAAATATTATAACATTTTAAATATCTTTTCGTTTACTAAAAATAAGATTTTATGGATAAATACAACCTTTAAGCAAAAGTGAAATCGAAGAATAATTAATATATATAATGTTCAAAACACATACATAACAGAAATAATCATATATTTTGTATTAAAATAGATATTATAATATACAAAAGCTATGAAATATACCCGTTGACAAGTTATTGAATCATAAAATTATTCTTTTAACAATTTGAAGACTGCGTGAGTTTTATGAGATTATCAACTTCTCTTTAATAATGTGAAGATTTTAGTTGTATTCACATTGAAACCAATCTCTATCTTCAAAATCTTTTGAAAGTAAAACCAAATCAAAATTATGTGAAAAAGACAGAAAAAATAATAATGGATTATTTTTCGTGTAGCAAAAAACTATACTTATAGCATAAAAAAAACTTTTTCTAAAAAATAGGAAACAACTAACATATTTTATTTTATTTTTCAAATAAAAACAATACGAAAGTATATTTTAAAATTTACATTTTTATTACAAATACATTGAAAGTAATTTGAATAATTGTTATTTTTTTTTGCTAACTAATTTTATCATTAGAAATAACTTTGATCAAATCTAATCTTTGATTTGTATCTTTTGGTTTTTTAATTTGTCTTTGCATATTATTTGGCCAATTTTACTTGTGAATCTGGTGGCAATTAACATTTTCATACAAGTGGTCGTTCATACAACTTGAGATAAATCTTGGCAGAATGGAGAAAGGATTCTTCCAACACTCATGGGAAAACACAATCAAGTTGTTGCATAACCAGTTTCCACATCCTTCATCTGTAAGTTGGTGGCAATTAACCGCGTTTATGATTTACATCGGTTCTACTAGAACCGATGTAAATATGGCGATGTAAAACAGTATTTTTGTAGTAGTGGTAGGATCCTTCTGTTGGTAAGCATATGATTCTAATTTTCTTTTATTTTATATGTTTCTAATCCTTTTTATGTTGACAGAAAATAATATTATGTTACTTTTGTTGGTTTTATTCAAGTTGTATTACTCATGATAGAAAGAAGAGTTTTTTAAAAACGATTCCTTCACTAGTGGAAAAAACACTTTTAAAATCGATCGTTTTTGACTTTTAAAATCGGTTCTGTGACCGATTTTGAAAGAGCCGATTTTGAAAACTGGCACTTTTAAAATCGGTCGCCGACCGATTCTAAAAGTCCACTTTTAAAATCGGTCACTGTTGACCGATTTTAAAAGTCCTACTTTTAAAATCGGTCATGCCCTGACCGATTTTAAAAGTCCCACTTTTAGACTTTTAAAATCAGTCATACCATGACCGATTTTAAAAGTTTTTATTTTTTTTTTAAATATTTGACTTATTTTAGGAGGATCCCTGAACAAAACCTGGAAATTAATAAAATACCAGACAATTCATATATTTTTAATATACCAAATTACATACAAATAACAAGAGTTGGTAAATGTCAACCATATATGTAATCAAAGTAACTTACAAATTATGTACATCCTAAACTACAAAATGAGTACAACTCGTAGCTAGCCAATGTTTCAATGAAAAATGTAGCCCATTGCTCCCTAATGGTGTTTATATCTTCTAGCGACAATGGTGATCGATCTATAAATATCTGTTAAGAAAATTTAGAACAATTAGAAGTAACTCTTAAAACATGATAAAATGCAAACTTAAAATAAAAAATTTTAAAATTCTAAAACGTACTTCAGTCCACCCAGATACTATTTGTGAATCAACAATAGTATGCATTGCCTTCATTACATAGTATCCACCCTCATAGTTTCCTTTTTGCTTATGAGACTACAAAAAGAATATAAAAACCAATTTTAGTAGTAATGGTAATTCAAAAGAAAATACATTAGAAAAAATATCATTACTAAAATAACTCACTTTAAGAGAGACCCAAAACATTTTTTTCTTCAACTTTGAACCTTTAAGCATATGGTATCCTTCCATAGCCCTAATGATAAAAGGACATCATTATTATATTTTAAAATAAAATGTAATGATAAATAAAATAAAGTAGTTTTTTTAAAAGAACTTACTTATCTAATAATTGTTTAAAATCTGCAGGAGGAGGTTTGTGCATCGAACAAATGCATACAGATATATTGTTCATAGGAAAAATAATCAGAAGTTGCCAATGAGCACTACATTGAGAAACTATCAGTAATAGACAATACATTTTTTAACAATTTATAATCAATTATATACAAATATACTTACTTAGAAAAGTAAGGAACTAAGTAAACTTTTTTATTTGATTCAGACATCCAATTTTGGATGTAAGCTTGAATTTCTTCTGTCTTGTTCCCAATTTTTTGGATTAACTCGGGTTCCAAAAATCCATAAATGTGATCATTCCCTTTATCCACACTCAATTTATGGATAAATCTACAAGGTTAGAAATAAAGTTAGAAAAAAGCAACAAAACATAATTAAAATTAATTCAAATACTTACAATAACTACAATTGCAAAATTGATGTGTTCAGCATGCAGTGCCCGTTTGTAATCTCTAATATGTCGCTCTGGCTTATATATAAGGGGACATTACTACAAAAGCCAAACACTTTAGGAGCCCAAGGGACCTGTTTGGGTCGATTGTCATCTTCCATATCTGCAACCAATCTCCGTAGTGTTTTCATCGGAGATAGATTTCTAGAATGGTTAAGCATAGCCTTTGGTGGGGCAACAACATCCTATTAAATAAAGTACACAAATAATGTTATACTACATTATAATAAAATAACACCAAGTTAATTTTTTTCCATCCGTAACTAGTCCAAGCCTCACATTTCTTGGCTCCTTGCCAAAATTTGGAAACATAGAATCAATTTTTTTCCATTGCAAACAATCTGCTGGATGCCTAAGACTTCCATCACACTTCCTTTCATCTTCATGCCATTTCATTAGCTTTGCGTCATCCGCATTAGCAAACAAACGTTTTAATCTCGGAACAATTGGCAAATACCATAAAACCTTCGCTGGAGGACCCTTAGTGCTCACATCATAATCATAATCATCTTGTTTCTTTTTATATCGTGACAACCCACATCTTGGACATTGATGCAACCCTTCAAACTCACCATGATATAACATACAATCATTTGGGCACGCATGTATCTTCTTATACTCCAAACCCATAGGACACAACACCTTTTTTGCCTCGTAGTTACGATTAGGCAATGTGTTACCCTCTGGAAGCATTTCTTTCAGTAGCTCTAACAATTCTGTGAAGCTTTTATCACTCCATCCATTTTGATGGAACCAACTTCTCCATGAGAGCTAGTGGTTGATTCCTTCTCTTCTCCAAGGTTGATATGATGTGAAGGATGATCTCTTCAAGGGTATGGAAGTGGAGGATTTGATGTTTGGGAAGGTGAAGGGTGACGCACAAAATGAAGGAGACAAATGGATGGTGTTTGGTGGTGTAGCTCCTTTAGGCTAGCTCACTTCACTTAGGATGATGAAGGCCAACCAAGGAAGACCCAAGCTCACTCTAGGTAGAGAGGAGAGGATAGAGGGCCATGGAGTTCCTAGGGGACTAAGGAAGGAATGAAGAGGCACAAAGGCTCACTCAAATTTATTAATTTCCAAAGTGGCTACAAGGTGGGTTACCTAGAGTACTTATAGGGAAAGAAAGGCATCTAGGGTTTCTTGGGAGCATTTGGCCAAAATTTTGGTGTCCAAATGCACCCTAAATGAACCCTAAATGCATCCCAAATGAAATGGGTCTCATCCCTCCTAAAAGACTAAAGTACCCTTAGGTCAAAAAAAGAAAGAAATGGACTTTTGACCTTAAAAATAAGACTTAAGTCCTAAAATAAATCCTAAGACTAATTTTGCCCCATAATACAAAGGCTAAATAAAAATACAAAATAAAATCCTAATATCTAATGTACCCCAAAATACAAGGGCAAAATGGGAAAAAGAAGCAATAAATTAAGGAAATGGCTAAAATTTCACACACATGATGATCATGACCTTTGGTGTGGTGTGTTCTTCATCTTCCTCTACTCTCCTAGCCATGGACCTTGTGATAGGCCCTATATGATGCTTCACGAATGGTCCTCCATCATCCCCTCCTTCTTGAGAAGGATTTGACCACAAATCTTCAAGCTCAATCATTCCATTGGTACCTTCAAGAGATGTGAGACCACAATTAGGGAAAGAAACTACTTAAAACTTAGCTATGCAATCCTTAGGTACACAATTTTTTGAATGAAAGTGATAGGGGAAGGAGAAAGCCAAAGAGGCATCACTATTTTTGAAAAAGTTATTGCCCCATGCAATTCAATCACCAAATCATCTATTTTAGGGATTGGGTGCCTTTTATTCAATGATGGCTTTTAAGAAAAAAAGTGCTCATCCTCCATTGCCATCTTTCTTTAGCACCAAAAGAGTGAGGATGGCACAAGGGTTAAGGTTCTCTTGAACCTAGCCCTTCTTTCTCTTCAAAGGGAAAATTCTTTTATTTTCTTTTCTTTTTCTTTTTGTTTTTGCTTTTCTCTTCTTCATTTTTCTTAGCTTTTAGTTTGAGTTGGTCCTCATTCACTTGAGAGGGTGATAGAGGACACCACACAAACTTCTTACCTAAGTGTTGGAAACTTATTTTGCTTGTGAGGCCATCATGGATTGTTTGTTTGTCAAATTGCCATGGCCTCCCAAGCAAGACATGACTAACCTCCAATGGCACTATGTCACACAAAACTTCTTCTTTATAATTGCCAATGGAGATTGGTATGCTTGCTTGTTGGTTAACTACAATACCTCTCTCCTCATTGATCCATTGCATTCTATAAGGTTTAGGATGAGGTTTTGTAGTCAAGGCTAACTTATCAACCAATCTAGTGCTACAACAATTGGAAGTTGATCCACTATCTACAATAAGAGAACAAGTATTTTCTAAAATCTTGCATTTTGTTTGAAACAAGTTCTCTCTTTGAGATTGGTCAATGTCACTAGAGTGATTGTTAAGAAGCCTTCTTACCAAAAGTAAGTCTCCTTCACAAGGTAAAATCTCTTCCTCGGATTCTATGGCTTCTTCTTCACTACTAGAGGAAGATGAAGTAGCTTCATCAAGGCTACTATAGTGATCTTGGGCCTTTAAAACCATGGTTTTCTTTGTAGGACATTGAGAAGCAATATGTCCTCTTCCAAGACACTTAAAGTACTTGATTTCACTTGACTTAGACTCTTTGGAAGGTGCTTTAAAAGATGAATTTTCTTTTTCTTCTTTTTTTTCTTTTTCGTCTTTGGGATAAGGTAGGGAAGAGTGGCCCTCCTTCTTGAAACTCTTGGAATAAGATGGAGTGGAGTCTTTTCGAAAAGTTTTTCTTTTAAGTTGATGCTCCACCCTTGAACAAAGTTGAACAAGTTCATTTAAATCTCTATAAGGTAAAAGTTCAACTTTGTCTCTTATTTCAAGGTTTAAACCACTTTGAAATCTTGAGATTATGGTCCTCTCTTCCTCCCTAATCCCAGCCCTCATCATTAGTAACTCCATAAATTTCCTATATTCTTCCACACTAGAGGACACTTGTTTCAATCTTTGAAGCTTGTCCATAAGCTCTCGATCATAGTATGGAGGAATATGCCTCTTTCTTAAGGCACTATGGAGCTCATTCCAATATTGGATTGGGGGCTCATGGTTTATTCTTCTTTCTTTTTCTAAGGAGGTCCACCAATACATAGCATGCCCTTGGAAGCTATGGGTTGCTAAAGAAACCTTTTTCTCTTCACTTATTCCATGGCAAGAAAAAAGTTGTTCAACTTTCATTTCCCAATCTAAATATGTTTCAACATTGTCTTTTCCATGAAATGAGGGAAGAGTAATGTTGGGTTCCTTATTGGAAGACTCCCTTGGTCTTGGTCTTTGTGTTCTTGGTGGCCTTTGATAGTAATCGTCATTGTGATGACTACTATAATGGCTATCACTTAGGGGGTTGGTAGGGTGTTGACTACCCTCACTTTCACTTCTAGGGATGTTTACCCTTGGGTTGGATCCCCCAACTCCCCCTCCCATGACTAGTTTTGCTAACATCTCTTTTATTTCCTTATTATTTTTCTCATTTTCTCTTTCTTTTCTCTTATATTTTTCCTCTCTTTTTGCATTTTCTTCTTCTTTTCTTTTTATATACTCCCTAAGTTCTCTAAGCTCATCCCTAAGACTATGTCTACTACTATGAGTCACTACAAGAAAATGACGATTTTGCGACGGTTATATGACCTACATTGCGACGGTTATAACTGCCGCAAAGACAACATTGCGACGGTTTGGGAACCGTCGCAGAGTCGTCCGTCACCAGGCAATTTTGCGACGGTTATCAGAACCGTTGCACAAACCGTCGCAAAATTGGAATTGCGACCGTTTCATCAACTGTCGCACCAAATGCCTCTATATTAACATTGCGACCCTTTCATCAACTGTCGCACCAACTGCCTCTAAATTAATATTACAATCCTTTTTTTACCAGTCAAAAATTATAATTTTTTTTATTTTAATAAATTTATTAATGTAACAATCCTCATATTTGACCTTTCAAGGATTTTATTTCACGATATTTCACTGTTTAGCATGTTTTATCCTTACTTGTGCAATTTCTGGGAAACTTCCCAGAAGGTCACCCATCCTTGTACTACTCCAGGTCAAGCACGCTTAACTATGAAGTTCTGATGAGTAAGCTACCGAAATGTATATGTATGTTGTCAGTATAACTTGTACAGATTAATTCATTTAAGTCATCCTCAAATATACAATCTCATATCTGTATTATAATAATAATATATAATAATTTTATATTACAAATAATAATAATAATAATAATAATAATAATATATTTAGTTATTCTTTATTTATATGTACTTACTTTTATAATTAACATCTACTTATTTCGATTTAAAATTATAATTTAAATTATTTAAATTTTTTAATTTATAATGATAATATAATTTATAAAATTATAAATATTTATTTATTACATACTTATAAATTATTTTAATATTTTAAATAAATTATTAATTAATTTAATATATTTATTTACCTTAAATCAAACATATAAAATTCAAAAAAAAAATGTATTTATCCTTGTTTTATTTTCTAATTATCAACTATTAATAAAATACTAACTTAAAATCTTATCTAATTATATATAATATTCTCATATCAAATTTAAAACCAAGTAGTAGTTATACAAAAATATTAAGATCATATAGTAAATTGTCAATAAGATTTTAGTTAAATAATTTAAAATAATTAAGGTTTTAATTATATTGTTAATTAGAAAATAATTTATTCCAAAACTAATTAATTTTTTTATATTACTTATTAGTAAAATTTAATAATTTTTAAATTAACAATTAATTGGATCAATGAAATTCAACACACACGATGAATTATTGAGCGGAATAACTTTACCAAGAGTTATTTTGTAAGTTATCTTAAATCAAACATATAAAATTCAAAAAATATATTTATCCTTGTTTTATTTTTTAATTATCAACCATTAATAAAATACTAACTTAAAATCTTATCTAATTATATCATAATATTTTCATATCAAATTTAAAACCAGTTCTTACATTTTCGACAAATATAAATTTTTCTAAAATATTTCATCAATAATATAGTTTTTCCTACAAAAATTTTCTCATCAAAAATATAAATTTTCTGACAGATTTAATTTTGTTTTTATAAGAAATCATCTTCGATTAATTTAACATTTTGTATATATGATATACACTTATAAAAGTGATATGAACTTTCAATTTAACGGTTGGATTTACAAAATACACATTTAATATAAAGTTATTGAACAACATAATACTTAATAAAAGTTACATTGGTATAATTATAACCCCCTATATTATATATATATATATATATATATATATATATATATATATAGGGACGGATGTACATTTGGAATAGTGGGCACTTGCCCCACTACTATTTGACATATACATAATTTTTTATCTAAAAAATAATATATTTTAAAAAATAAAAATTATATTCTAATAAAATAAAAATATAGATTCAGAAAAAATGTTTATTTATTTTATATCTATCAAATTTTTGAAAGAAATTAATTCTCATGTAATAAATTTTTTTTTCTTAATAATGAATTAATTTTTTAAAAAAGTTTAATTATAATATATATATATATATATATATGTATATATATATGTCTTAATATTCACATATATAATGTAATATATTAAAATAAAAAGTTTTTTGATAAAATAAAATTTTTACTATGCATGTTTATCTTTTGTGTTTTTTCTTTATTGTATACGTTGATTGAAAAAATCAAAATAGTAAAATTATATATATTGATTAAAAAAATCAAACTAAGAAAAATCAGAAGATTTATGTTCCATTTAGAATTGTTATTATAAGATATATTTTAAAATAAATTATCATCTAAAAATATATATTAGATATTAAAAACATATTTATATCATAAATAAATTAAACTGGATTTTTATAAATTTTAACATATTTATTTTTATATTTTTAAAGAAAGTATATATAAAATTGTTAATAAAATATAAGTTCATTAAGATAATATACATAATACTTAAAAAAAAACTTTTAAATTCTAATAAAAAAAATGCTGAAAATTTTGCGACGGTTTATGACTAACTGTCGCAATGTTAAATTTGCGACGGTTATGATTAACTGTCGCAATGTTAAACTTGCGACGGTTTTATCATAAACCGTCGCAATGTTAAACAAATTTTGCGACAGTTTATGATAAACCGTCGCAATGTTAAACAAATTTTGCGACGGTTTACGATAAACCGTCGCAATGTTGAACAATTTTGCGACGGTTTTGAAAAACCGTCGTATGAAGGGTCGCAATATCAAAGCGATGACGGTTTCTAGATAACCGTCGCAATTTTTCCGTCGCAATTTATCATTTTTCTTGTAGTGAGTATTTTGACCCCTCACACTTGAATGATCACTCATCTTTGATCAAGAAAGGTAATTCACAAAGAGGTTCTTGAAAATATTTTCACAAAGAGTGAGTGATAAAAGGTTTTCACAAAAGATTTTGAGTGCAAGAGTAGTGATAGAGGCCTAAGTGCACAAAGTGAACTATCAAGGGAGGTGGACTACAAAGAGTCTCTTAAAAACCAAGCCTTTTCAAGTAGAAATCACTAAGCCTCTTTTCACTTTTCTCACAAAAACAATTTTAGCACAAGAGTGAGTGTGTGTTCGGACCCTTAGTAGGCAACTTTGGAAGCCTCTAAATGAACATACAACAATCTAAGGAATTATGCTAACAACTAAGAGAACTAAAGGAAAGCAATAAAGCATATACTAGTCGGAAGTCCTAGGGTGGAAGCTTGAAGTGACCTTGGGGGTTTTCAAGACACTTCCACAAGTACTAAATGAAACTACTCCTAAAAAACTAATTAATTTAAGAGGCCAATTTACAACCCAATTGAATGAATAAGGACCAAGACACAAGTGGTCCAATCAAAACAACACAAAATTGGCACAAAAGGAAGAGTAAAGAAACAAAACAAGAAAATTCTTCAAGCTCCAATTTGGTGTTCCCTTCACAATGAGCAAACTTGGTTAGTTTCCTCCCAATGTGTTTGGCACTCTAAGTTTATGATGGTTCCCTCCCAAAGCTATTTGGATCTCATGGCCAACTCCTCCAACTCAATCTTCCCCAAAATTGCATGGAAGTGTGGAAGTAGGCTTCATCTACACCAAGTGAAACAAACCAACCAAGAGCAAGAAAGGAGGCCAAGAAATAAAAACTAAAAATGCTCAATTAGGAAGGCTAAACTCAAGAGAAATATTGATGAGACAAAACACAAGGAATTCCAAGAAAGACAAGCAAAAAATTAAGGCACATTTAAGAAGGCAAGCACTCAAAGGAAAATCTTAGAAGGTTATAGAATAGAATTATGTGTTTAATGTTCCTTGTCCTTAAATGAAATCAATTAGTGTAAGGTCTTTTCCTTAATGTCCAGCCACGGTTTTTGTCATAAAATGGGTCCAAATATGGGTACAAAAAAATGGTCCAAGTCCACTCCAATTGTGCAAGGGTAAAATGATAATTGTCCACAAGTCTAGCAACAATTTCCTTTTGAATTTTTTTTTTCTCTTGTATTTTTCCAGCCAGCTTTTGGTGCAGCCCCTTGGTCAGTTTTTTTTTGAATTTTAACCTTGTTATGTTGCTTGGTTTTTACACTTGTGGGTGAATTAAAAGTAGCACAAAAAGTAGGAGACAAAAAGGACAAGTGACATGCAAAAAGCAACTTTTGTAAGGTGGAATGTGTCTTGTACTATGTACTAATTTGGTGCAGTTTTTTTCAGCAAACAAACACACATTCTTGGCAGATTTTTCAGCAACAAAACACTACTTGGTTGTCATACAAAGGACAAGGGACAATCATGTGATGATGAGCATGTAGGGGTGACTAACCATGCATGTATAGGAGACAAATTCACATGGAATTCAACAAACTTTTAGAACATGTCATGAACTAAATAACATGCATGAATGACCTCTAAGAACATGCAAAATTTTTGGCTAGCCACTTAGGAGAGGAAACATGCATCATTCATTTCCATATTACATGCATCAAGTGAAGGTATCATGCATATACTTGGTATTTGGGTGAAAAAGTGAGAGAAACACAAACTTGAAACAAAACTTGGACAAATAAAGATTAAAATGGGGTTCATAAAGTGTTCATCATGTTCTTGACAAAATTTTCCAGCAAAGGTGAAATTGGAGAAAAGCACACAAGAACCTATTTTAAAGGAAACCTAGAGCGCAACAAAGGAAGGCTCATGAACCAACAATGAACCACTCAACAAGAAGAAAACATTTTAAGCAATATTTTAGAGGATAACATCAAGACATATGAGAAGACATAGACATGACAAGAAACATTTAGAAGACACAAAAGAGAAGAGACAAGTTACCCTTGAAGACAACCATGGCTCTTGATACCACATGATGGAACCAACTTCTCCATGAGAGCTAGTGGTTGATTCCTTCTCTTCTCCAAGGTTGATATGATGTGAAGGATGATCTCTTCAAGGGTATGGAAGTGGAGGATTTGATGTTTGGGAAGGTGAAGGGTGACGCACAAAATGAAGGAGACAAATGGATGGTGTTTGGTGGTGTAGCTCCTTTAGGCTAGCTCACTTCACTTAGGATGATGAAGGCCAACCAAGGAAGACCCAAGCTCACTCTAGGTAGAGAGGAGAGGATAGGGGGCCATGGAGTTCCTAGGGGACTAAGGAAGGAATGAAGAGGCACAAAGGCTCACTCAAATTCATTAATTTCCAAAGTGGCTACAAGGTGGGTTACCTAGAGTACTTATAGGGAAAGAAAGGCATCTAGGGTTTCTTGGGAGCATTTGGCCAAAATTTTGGTGTCCAAATGCACCCTAAATGAACCCTAAATGCATCCCAAATGAAATGGGTCTCATCCCTCCTAAAAGACTAAACTACCCTTAGGTCAAAAAAAGAAAGAAATGAACTTTTGACCTTAAAAATAAGGCTTAAGTCCTAAAATAAATCCTAAGACTAATTTTGCCCCATAATACAAAGGCTAAATAAAAATACAAAATAAAATCCTAATATCTAATGTACCCCAAAATACAAGGGCAAAATGGGAAAAGGAAGCAACAAATTAAGGAAATGGCTAAAATTCCACACACATGATGATCATGACCTTTGGTGTGGTGTGTTCTTCATCTTCCTCTACTCTCCTAGCCATGGACCTTGTGATAGGCCCTATATGATGCTTCACGGATGGTCCTCCATCACATTTCTTGCCTTCAACACTACAACATTTTTTATATTAGGCAACGAGTTTTTAGGCAACGCCTAAAAAAATGTTCTCGAAATATGGAATAAGCAACAATTTTGTAAACTGTTGGCATTTTGTTTGACAACAATCATAAAACCGTTCCCAAAATCACATATAGGCAACAATTTTGTAAACTGTTGGAATTTTGTTTGACAACAATCATAAAACCGTTTCCAAAATCACATAAAGGCAACAATTTTGTAAACTGTTGGTATTTTGTTTGACAACAACCATAAAACCGTTACCAAAAGCACATATAGGCAACAATTGATCAAAGCGTGCACTATTCTCTTTTCAATATTAACATAACTATTCTTGCACTACTAAGAAAGATACCTTCACACCCCCTTCTCCACCTCTTCACATACCCTTCCTCATCTCCCAACCCCACACCCCTTCTCTCTTCATCATCGCCCTCTCCGCCCCCTCCCTCGCCCTCTTCCGCTGCCTCCGCCACTCTATGCCGCCGCCTCTCTCCTCTTCAGCTGGCGCTCCCCCTGGCCAGACTTTGCAGTGTGAGCTACGTGCGCCGACTCCGTCGCTGCACTGTCAGCGCGCGACACCAGGCAGCCGTTCTCCTCCTTCCTCAAGCTGCTCACTGAGGTGCTTTTCACGGAGTAGGAGCTGAGCTTGCAGGCCGCCTCTACGCTCTGCATCACCACCGCGATCGCCACGGCTCTGGATCCGAACATGCCCAGGCTCTAGATCCTAACCCATGTCGCCGCCATACCGAAGCTCTAAGGCGGAGCCACCCCCGCTGCCTCCGCCAGTGATGCCGCAGCTAGAGATCGTCGGGAATCCATTCGTGTACCAACTCCACCTGCGCCGGCCATGGCTCTGACCTCTACCGAGACGACTCCGCCGCGCTTGTCCTCAAATTCGTCGCCTTCGCCTCCATCCTCCTCCCCGGCATGGCCGGAATCTCCATCCTTCTCGTCGGACGCCACCGCCGCTTCCTCCGCATCGACGGCAACCTCTTCGTCGCCGCCAAATCCTCAATATAAAGAACTCCATTAAGCCCTTCGATGCCTGCTGCCTCTGCCTCAAATCCTTAATCGACCCTATGAGCTGTCACAAGGGCCATCTCTTTTGCAAAGAGTGCATTCTCCAGTGCCTCTTGTCTTAGAAGAAAGACATTCAAAGGTCTATTTTCTATCTCGCTTTATTTTATTTCAAATTGCAAACCCTATGATTCAACTCCAATTAGTTGCATTTCTATTGGTCCTTTGTTGAACAAGAGTGGGATACCTTTTGCTGTGCCTTTTAATTGGAATGGATATGAAAATAATCTCACTTATATTCTTATTGTCGACGGACGTTTGTTTAATTGAAGCTGCTAGAATTACTGTACAATCTTAGATGAGATTTTCTACAAGGCTAGATTTTTTCTTTGACACAATCAATTTGCTTCACTGGGTTGAATGCTTTTGGAATTTAGATAGCTGAGCTGTGTTGTTTAAGGCATCATTTTTCCGGTGTTGCATGATTTGTTTTGTGAAGTTGAGTTGAATTTTGTTTGTTGCAACTTGCAACTCAGTAATTATATGGCTGCCTTGGGAAGGTGATGTCCTGTTTGTGAATATTGGTTTGTTTCATGTCTCTGTCACAGCGGTCCTTCTTGCAAACTGTTGATTGAGGATTTTGTTCAGTTGTAATGTTCTCTTTGAAATTTTCTATATTTGTGATGGTCTCATTAGTCATAAGTATAACCATGTCAATTATTTTGGATTTCTGTCTATTAATATTGATAAATGTCATATCCTGCTCACTAAAAGTTTTAATGGTATAAAATAGAACTTTTGTCCTGCTCACTAAAAGTTTGTTATTTTTATTGCTTCTTCATTTAACTAATTTGGATTTTACTGTCTTCACAGTTGGCTGTATTCATATATATTGATAATTTATGCCGGTAAATAAATGTTTTGAAGGATATGAATATGAAACAAAGGCTTAAAAGGATAAGAAACCTTAAATGTTTTGCAGATTATTGCCATGTTGAAGGAGAAACTTGGAGTGAAATCAGATAAAGATCTGCCAATGGTGGATTACAGGTAGAAATTTTTATACATGCTTTTGCAATTATGTTGTTGCAATTCTAGCATTCTAATATGTAAAAAGAATGATGCTTAGTTCATTAGCTACTTCGATTTTGGAATTTTCTTTCAAGATTTGATTCATGTTATTGAAAGGTAATATTCCAAATGTAAAACAGTTTTCTTGTTGGTTACCAGCGCATCCGATACATGCGTAATTTTAAAATAGAGTTTGATACAAATACAATGTGGAATTATATTGATTAATTTTGAGCTTATTTTATTAAGCTTCACAATCAAACATGTGAATAAACTCTTAAGTTGTAAGCTCTCGTATGGTTAATTAAGATCTTTACTCAAACACCATTTAATATTAAACTTAGGAAACGCAAATCTACAATTAATTTTTATTTATGTTGCAGGAAACATTGATAAATATATAATGCACTAAAAAATTTCGTTTGAAATATCTTCTTGTTTAGGCATTTGGCCAGCATTTGTACCTTCTCGAGAGAACTTTTAAAAAGAAAAAAAATAAAGTAGTTACTTCTCGAGGGGTTTATAGCCAAAATTAGAACCATGTATGAATTTTTTCACTTGTTCCAGAATACTCAAGTGGGTCACCCAAGATGAAGATGAGCTTAAAGAAACCACCAAGGGTCGAGTCCAAGCAGTAATTCTTGACATGACAAGTGAGTTTCTGTTAAATATTTCATATCAAAAGAATTTTAATGCCTAAACATTTATAAATTTGATACTATATATGCCAATGACCCTGTGCAATTCTCTTTCATAGACTTGATGAATGTTGATACTTCCGGAATTCTAGCTCTTGAGGAACTGCACAAGAGGTTGCTTTCACGTGGTGTAGAAGTAAGGCTACTCTGAATTTGATTATATTCTTTGACATTAATATACACAGGATTAAATATGTTTTTACATTACTAACAGCAAATAAGTGAATGGTCCAAATTTCTATAAATAAAAGAAGATAATTTTTTTTTAACATAAGACACATTTTTAAAAATGAAACACTAAAATAAGATGATCTTTTGTAGAAAGACTATAGATGAATATTTCATTATGTAAAAGTTTATTAAAAAAATTATAGGTTGATAGATAAAAATTATCATGCTAATTTACACTTGAAAATGAAAAGAGAAAAATATATGTATGGTTGATATATAGTCGGATGTGAAAGTTGTGTTAAATGGAATTTTTTTTCCTATGAATTTGTGCTTATTTCTTTTGTTTGTTAATTATCATGTAATAGAAACTTGAAAACTGAGTAATTTTATTTCTTCCATTTAAATTATTATGTAATGATGATGTTGAAATTTAATGCCTTTTTTCTTATTTTGTTACATCTTTTCACTTGTTTTATGTTCAAACTTGTTTCCATAAACATGCCAATATAAATGTCCGTGCTATAGCTCAAGGTTGTTCTGAGTACAATGTTATTGTTGTTGTTAAGCGAGAGGATTGTATAAAGGCTTTACGAGCTGTGGATAATATAATGGAGAATGCTAAGCAATGACAATAGTGTAGCACCTCCTTCTTCTGCCTCAACCCATAGTCCTGGTCATGATAAGCTATAATTTATTCCTTTGTCAAGTTCTAAATTATATTTTAATTCATTTCATTTGTGTATACCAAACCAGTTACAAAAGTTTTCTTGTGTATAACTAGCTTTAACTCATGTTAATTGTTGGGGATTGATTGGGGATTAATTCTATAAGTTTTCTAAGTGAAAAAATAATTTATGTGCAGGAAAGACTTGATAATGAAGATCAGCCTTATGATGATGAAGAGACTGAATGATGTTACTTACATGGATGGATGACTAGCCTTATAATTTGTTTTATTATTTTTTGAGGGTGAAATCAATTCTTTATTGAGCACATGAGAAATGTCTTCTTGAAGAAGACGATGTACAAGAGGATTATCAATCCAAAATAATGTATAGTTCTTCTTATTAATATGAGTTGTTTAATATACTATTTGTATTATAATTATAGGTGCGTATTACATATATATGATTTCACAGGATAAAGTAAAATTTAGACAATATTTTAGACAACATTAAAAAAATGTTAAATTTAGTCAATTTTTAAATTTAGACAACGTTGGGCGTTTATTTAGACACTATTTACAAAATTGTAGCTTAAATTTAGTCTAAATTGTTACCTATATTATCTCATTGACAACCTTAAAAAAAATGTTCCCTGATGTCACTAGCAACGGTCATAAAAGTGTTGCCTATAAAAATAGACTACATTTCTAAAACCGTTCTTTAAAAATTAATAGTGTTGCCTTAAATTAAAAAAAAACCGTTGCCACTGAAGATCATGAAAACCGTTCTTGAAAGTTTAGGTAACGGTTTTTTTGACATCGTGGGCACAGGCTAAAAAACCGTTGCATATTGAAATAGGCAACGGTTGATAAATCCACGCTTGAAAAACCGTTGCCAAACCGTTCCCTAAACTTTTAGGAACGGTTTTTTTGGCTTTCAACAACGTTTTTTTATTGTTGCCATAGATAACAAATGTTGTAGTGCAAATTGAACAATCTTAATATCGCTGAAAGTCTTGTGAATTTTGTACAGTTTGGATACAACGACTTCTCCAAATCGTTGCACATAGTTTCATACATATGTGCACGCTTGAATGATTCTGGACCAACATCACGAAGCATCTCCTCTAACCGATCATCCATATCTATCTCTTGTGTAAATGTTTGAGTTTGATTTTTGACTGATTCACTTTGAATGTCAACATTTTCACCATGCCATATCTAACGTGTATAATTGTTAAGAAATCCATCACACAAAAGATGTTCTCTTATAACATCAAGTTCTGGGCGAGTCGCATTACAACAATTAACACAAGGACAAAAAAACCTTCCATTCATATCATCATTAGCATTTCGTATTACATATTCAATAAAATATTCTACTCCAGTCTCATACTCATCACTTATACGTGATGCATGTATCCAACTTCGATTCAATAACCAACTTTTATCCATAATTTATGTTCTTCATAAAAGAAAAATAGACCATGAACGTTAATCTCACTATTTTAATCATTTGTATTAAATTTCAAAAGGGAAACTAAGGTTCACTCAATATGTGCATAAATATAACATCATACTAATTTATAAAAATCAAATAAACCACCTAATTTTTCTAAACACTAAATTACTAGGTAGACATTAATTATATCACAAATTATTAAATAAAATACAAATATATAACACATAAATACAAGGGGTCCAATTAAGAAAAATGCCTAAAACTACTTTAGTGTCTGGAACGGCCCCAGAACGGGCTGTTCTGCAAGCAGAACGGGCTGTACTGCTTGCAGAATGACCCGTAGCTGCAAGCAGAACGGCCCGTACTGCAAGCAGCACGGCCCGTTCTGCAAGCAGTACAAGTCGTTCTGCTTGCAGTACAGGCCGTTTTGCTTGCAGTACAGGCCGTTCTGCTTGCAGTACAGGCCGTACTGCAAGCAGTACAGTCCGTTTTGCTTGCAGTACGGGCCGTTCTACTTGCCGTACGGGTCGTTCTGGGGCCGTTCCAGACTCAAAGTTCGCCCAGAAACAACGAAATAAGACGCATGAAACGAAAATGTTACCTCAATGTTGTATTCGTCCTAGAAAATGAGAAGTTTCACACTTCAGAGAGTCCCTAGAGAGTAAAGAGGAAGAATATATGATATTGAAGCAAAATAGTAGACAATGGAACAATAGGAGCAGAGATAGTGTAATTAATTCTCTGATACTACTTTTAAAATCGGCTGCTCAATAACCGATTTGAAAAGTGATACTTTTAAAATCGGCTGCTCAAGAGCCCATTTTAAAAGTAGCGTCAGAGACTTTTAAAATCGGTCATAGCGTAGCCGATTTTAAAAGTAATGCCATTATTTACAAAATTGTCACCGCATCACTTTTAAAATCGGCTACCTGATGACCGATTTTAAAACCCCGATTTTAAAAGCCATTTTTGTACTAGTGCTTGTATTGGTCAATGTAATAATGAGGACATCAAACAAAAGAACAAGATTGTAGACTAACTAGAAAAGAAACGAGGGAAAATATATTTGAAATTTGACTTATCTTTGTTTTATGCATTCAAGTTTTATATACTTTAAACAAACAGAATCTGTTTCATATTTTGATCCAAATATTGCCATGTGCTATGATATTGTAGGGCTTGACTAGTCTCCAGGATTTTGATTCCTAACAAAAGAATTGGAAAACAAAATGAATTATTTGGTGTAATGTTTTGAAAACTAACTTGAAGATTGAACAAACAAGGCAAATGCTCCTGAAAAATATTTTGAAGCTTGAAGTTGCTATAATTTTGTTTTCTTCTTGCATGTCTAGTGTGCTTAACACAAATTGAATCTGTCAGATTTTGATCCAGACAGTCTTTTTCCTGTAGAAGGAAGTAACATTGGCCAACACTCTCCAGTTGCAACTTTTTAAAAATGGGATTGAAGATTAAAACAAGAAGACCATGCTTGTTTGATTCAATAAGTTAAATTTTTAGTGAAATTGGATACGTAGCTTGTTCATGGCCAACCATATTATATCTTGATTACAACATTGATAGAGTGGCTGGTTTACAAAATGTAATTTCACATAACCCATCTGAACATGAACAAGCGGAGGAGAAATGGGGGTAATGACAACTTTTCTTGGGTGTCCTCAATCTCATGTCCAAAAGTCGTTACATTCCAATTACATAATCTCAATCTCATGAATAATTACGTTGGATTTTTAATAAAGTTAGTGTATCAGTTTGAAACTCTTTCATGTGTGTATAGGTATTTATGTAATTGCAGCATCTGTGAGCAGATTGCCCTCACAACAATTAAGAGAAAGTTAAGTTACAGAAGCTGCCAAGAAAAAAAGGATCATCCTTTGCCATTTGCAATTGCTTCTTGTCAGATAATGAAACTGATAACCATAATTCTTGAAACCTGAATTTTTATGTTAAATTAATTAACAAGATTGTAACGAAAATGTAGCAGAATCGATGGGGGTAAATTCCAAAAACAAACTATTCATTGGTCTTTTCAATAAGGTATTATCAGACTCATAAATCTCAAATTCAGAAAATTCGCACCCAAGTATCAAAACTTAATTTGCTGCAACTGGATATAAGTAAAATTCTTATACAATACAATGAAGAAAACTTTTGATTTAGTTTCATATCACTTTGATCGAGAAATGGTCTAAATTTTTTGACTTGCTTCAAGACTGCTCTGGAGGTTTCTTGAGTTATCAGCCTAGATAGGCTAGGCATGGTTGGTGAGTATGCTTGCTCATGGCCATGTCTTGTGCCACCTTCAACCGGAGTGGGGTCTAAACCGCCACCTAAGTCATATACTCATGTGGTTTCTGCTCCAGCCTTGGCTGGACCGTCTCTTTCACAGCTTCCTACCTTGATATCTCTCCCTAAACCTTGTTGGAAGATGTCTAATTTTTATGAAAATGAAAACAAAACAAAAAAAAAAATATTCAAATCAAATAAGGCCTTATAATTTCTGCATCAGACTTCTACATCCCTACTATATCGGTTAGAAAACAAATTTTTAGACAGTTTGTATTGCAAAAGACTCAGCCATCTACCATACCACAATATGAAATTAAAGATCTATTCCCCAACTATCATTCAACTCACCTATTCATACATGTTACCAAGCACACTTACATATTGCATCCTATGTTTATGTTTATTAGGGTGTTAATTTTCTCTATCAAAGTAGTCTTAAATAATTTGTATTAAGAATATGCTACTATTTTTCTTTGACTTAAATTAATCCTTTTATGCGAATATTTTACAGATAAGTATTTTGCGAAATTCAATATAATTAAATTATTTATATAATTTATTCTCAAAATATAACTTGTACATTTCTTAACCCGTACAATGCACGAGTCAATATCTGGTTATAACTAAATTAACGAGCAAATATTATTTGCCTACACAATTTACTTTTTTTTTAATGAATACAAACAACTTTTAACCTAATTTAAACTAAACAAAAAATTGTAGAAATTTTAAAATATTTTATTTTCATAATTAGAAAAATCTCAATAGCTAACAATAGTTTAATCCACTTCTACCAATTTTTAGTTAAGTGTCTCCGAAAAGGATAAAAGAAATTGGTAGTTGAAAAGTTTAAAGGAAATCAATGAAATTTCCCGGTCATCAACGAATGCTACGGAAGAAATTAGAAGCTATTAACTTCAAAGAAAATCAAAGAATATGATACGGGTATGAATTTAAAAAAAAAACATTTATGTATTTTTTTTATAGTTAAAACATAAAATTTTTTAATTTAATGCAAATTAAATGTATTTAGATATTAATAAAATAATAAAAATTGAAAAAAATATTTGAATTTAAAATTTGAAGCATAATATTATTTTTGTTAAATATAGATGTTACCGATTAAAAAAAGAATAAGAAAATATTTGAAATTATAATTTATAATCAAAATAGTTAACAATTATCTTACATCATAACTATTGTATTCTATCAAGATTTCTCTAACCTCAACATTGATATAGGTACCTCAAATCATTTGTAAGATCAAATACTTAAAGGGAAAAATTATTCATCATCAGCATTCATAAACTACATTTTCATAACTTAATCTTTAAAGAAATCGTGTAATTCAAACACCTTACAGTAATGCAAAAAGGCGCTTTTACGTCACCTAAATGACGTTGAAAAATGGCACCACCGACGTTATAAAAACGCGTTGGCATGTACCGTAATTTGGTAGATTATTTACTTCGGTCCTAATTGGGTCCGACGTAAATTTTAACATCTACGTCGGCTATGCATTGTGTCCGACGTAGATATTAAAATTTACGTCGAACCCAATTAGGGCCGACGTAAATAACCCGCAGCTGCTTATTAAAAGAAGGTGCATGTGCGCGCAGTAGCTAGATTTCAAAAATTCACCTCCCCCACGTTGTTTCTTCCTCATCCCTCCCGCACTAGCTAGCTGTTTTTCTTTCTCATCCCTCCGCCTCCTCCTCAAATTGTGGCTGTCCTCCTCATCTGCACCTTCTTCTGTTTTTCTTCTTCGGAGGGTTGCGTTGGTTTCTTCTTCACCTGTTGATGGAAATGGCTTAACCATACATCCATCTATTTTTCTATGAGGTAACATCTTCTATCAAGTTTGTGTTTTCTGGGATTTTTTTTGTAATAATGTTTGTGCTGCATTTCGAGTTTTTGAAGCTGGAGAAGGAAGTGACCAAGTCCGGATTTGGAGCTGGGTCTATCAAGCAAAACGGGCCGTGCTGCTTGGAGAACGGGTTGTTCTGCAAGCAAAACAAGCCGTTCTCCAAGCAATACGGCCCATTCTGCTTGCATTCATTTTTTTTTTTAAATTTTTATGACTTTTTTACGTCGGACCTTGTCATGTTCGACGTAAATTTACGTCGGTTTTCGCACCCCGACGTAAATTTACGTCTCCCGCTTCTACGTCAGAAATTTTTCTGACGTAAAAACCCCTAAAATGACCAACGTAAAATGTGTATTGTGTACTAGTGTTAGCTGGAGTTAGATATATGTTATCAAATAGATCTTAATTTTATTATAAAGTTAAGACAATTATCTATAATTTCTATGAAGATCTCAAGAGATAAATATGTCATTTACTATTTTAAAAAAATACAAAACTATAATGTTTCATCCTAAATCTCACTACCCATCCTTCTTTCACTAATTTGATCATAACTTGAGTTCTACACACCCTTTTTAGGTGATTCTAATGGAATTTGAAAGCTAACATCTAGGGCTACAACTTTCATGATGATTATAAAACATAACTCATTTCCATTTATGTGTAGTTGAAATGCTTACAACACATACATATGCTTCATTTCGTGCATAGAGCATGAGATTCATCTTTTAACTTATATAACTCGATCATTCCTTAATATTTTTAATTTGATTCTTCAGTATAAATTGTAACCCCAAATATCTAATTTATAACCTAATAATAGGAACTAAATTTCATTAATTACATATAGAGAAATCACATAAATAGTAAGGTATATTCATACCAAAATTTTTAAAACAAGGTACAACTTACATCCAAACTCTTTTATCTCAATCCAATTGTTAAAAACATAGATTAAAGTCTAATATTACTTTATTATATTATCAATTACTCAATCTAACCTCAATTTCACATATTCATGCAATTAACATCAATCTTCACTTTGCTCCATATAAACAAGAGTTTCCTATAGGAACTATAGACACTCGTAGATTCTCAAACAATTCAAATTATATGAAATTATATATATATATATATATATATATATATATATAATTTAAACATCACATATAACGCACATAATTATATACGCATATCAATTTCTCATAAAATTACCGAAAATGCATTCCCTTAGAGTTATCATAAGAACCAACAAATAATTCAAGATCTACAAGATTAGCTCAATACATAGAATTAAACATACATATCACTTAATATCATCAATTAGAGTAATGAAAAATCATATAGAAGACAAAAATTAAAGAACAAATACAAATTGAATTTCCTCCTCTCCTCATTCAACGTATAAAACAAAAAGGAGATTGAGGGTCAATCTCACTACCCAACAATTATCCCATGCCTAGAGTGAGACTACTCACTTCCCTTTTATCTTGACGAGCTTTAGAAGATAGACATAGATATTTGGGGTGTTCTCCTATGAGCTTGTTCTCCCAAGCCTTTAGAGCATAGAGTAGAGGAAAAGAAAAAAGCGTAAAATAAAAACTGATCGAACAATTCCTTTTTTAAAAAACTTAACCCCATCTTAACCTAATATTTAAACACAATTAACCCCAGTTACAAAACTCTTTCCTCACTTAATAAAATAATTAAATTATTTAATTATAAAACTTTATAATATATCCATATACATATAAAATAATTAAAACAATTATTAAAACTATCTCAAATAATTATAACAAAATACAATAATTGTAACTAACAATATATATTAAAATACCATAAAATACATATTTTATAAAATAATTTTAATTATAGAAACAATTAAAGTATATATTTTCTCTAATACTTTCTATAACAAAATATCATAAAAATACACATTTCTCCAATAAATATTTTACAAAATAATTTCTTAATCATTTTATTAAAACACTCATAATTATTAAAAGCCTCTAAAATATTTTCTAAAATTCCTTCTAATTAATCAAAATATCCTTTTAATAATTTTATAAAATTTGGGGTGTTACGAACTATATAACAACAACATAAAAACAAGGGGAATGAGAAGCTTCTCACTCTAGCTAAACACACTCAACATATCCTTCATAGCAAAAGAACATCATTAACATCATCAAAACACAATAGCTTATTCACAAATACATCATATTATGAATCCCAAAAGACAAGTACAGTCACATGCAAGTATGAGATGCAAGACACAAATTTTGATTTGCATGCATGTGGTACCATTCACAAATATGGCCAGTGCATATACATAATGATTTAACAATTTGTCGATTTTCACACGTATGATGCATGTCACATTGACTCAATATCATGTTATCATTCAATGTGCATACTCAACAATTTGCCATACATACTATTTGACATTCACATACCATTTGCATCACTCAATCATTCACAACAATACCATTCATGTTGAAGTCATATCCATCAAGGTATAGAATCAATCACACCATTCATGTTCAAGTCATACTCATCAAGGTATAGAATCGATCACACAATTCATGTTTACACTCACAAAGAACAAGCATCAGGCATTGATTGCACCGAGCGGCAACCAACTGAAACCTAACTCATGCCCGACTTGAGTGGCACAGAGAACAACTTTTCTCTCAAGCATGATAGCACTCGACACCATCACCAAAAATTCAAATTTGCAAAAACACAACGTGCAATATACGAACCAAAACATGCATGTTTCCATTAAATTGGTAAAACACTCCAAAATAGTCACATAATACATCTATAAGGCACAATAAAATACATACAATTACATACTTCTACTAACTAATCACACCTTAACCCCCAAATGCATAGTTCTCATAGAAACTCACAGGCAACTCAAGCAGCTTCAATACACAAAATTGGTCATGCATAAACACAGTTAATAACAATACAAGAGTAAAAGAATCATCTGGGAGGAAAAAAATCATAAACAAATACAAATTGAGATTTTCTCTTATATAACACATACAACAAATACCAAGCTAAGACCAACCCACTACACCCAACAATTATCCTATACCTTATAGTGAGAATACTCACTGCTCCTTACCTTGATTAGCGTAGGGCGAAAGGCACAAGCCTTCGAAAGTGATCTCCTACAATCTCTTCTCCTCTCAGGTCTTGAGAGCGTAAAACGAAAAGTGAGAAAGCTTAAAAACAAACTACTTAACCCTTCTTTGTTTAAAACTTAACCCTTAACCCTTTAGTAACATATTCTAACTAGGTTCACTTTTTCTTCCCTTACTAATAATAAAACAACACAATAAAATAAAAAATTTATAATATTTACATACTAATATAATAATAGCGAACAACAATTATTAAAACACTCATTTTTATTATAAAAATATATTATAAAATTAGCCCTCTCATAATTGAAAATAATACACATATAATTAAATAATTAAAAAGCTAGGGGTGTTACAAAAATTATTTGAAAAATATGTCTCATAAATAACTAGAAAATAATATAAAATTATAGTTATTTTGAATTTTCAATTGCCTTTTGGAGTTATTTATGCAATTTTCACCATGTTAGTAATACTTTTTTTTTTTATGTGAACTTTAGTTGAGTTCAACAGTTTCTACATAAATGAATCTAATGAGACAAATTTTAAGTCTTGAATGAGTCAAAAAGTAATTCAAAATCATGTCTCGTAATTGAAAACAATCATTGTCTCAAAATGATCAAATTGGTCCAAATTTAAAGAGATAAAGAAACACAATAAACATTTTAAAAAATAAAGGACCAAAATGAATCTAACAAATAATATAAAGAATCAAAAATATAATTTAACCTTTTAATAAATACCTATTGTATTATCTTTTATTTTATTTTTTAAAATAAAATATTAAGAGACACAAAATATCTGTTTTTCCTCTGAATTATACTATTATATAAATGAAATACTACTCTTTATAACTTTATTTTTCACTTTTGGACTATTGTACCTTCAATTATTTAGGAAAAATTAAAAAAATTAAGAGTTATTTTAATAAATAATTCAATCTTCCATCGGATTGATAACTTCCTTATACTCTTTGATAAATACCCACTTTATTGTTTATTTTTTAAAAGGTCTAACAAGATGAGAAACTTCCTAACCTTTTTCAATAACTACTTACTTTTTTTTATATATATTTTATTTGTGCTCTTTTAAAAATTTAAGAGACACTAAATGACTCTTTTTCTATGCTTAGTCTATAATAAAGGAGTTACATTCTATGTAAATTTTCTCTCTCCACTTTTTAGTGTACAATTAAAACCTTCAATTAATAAAAAAAAAATCTTATGATGTGTGAATAACCACCTAATAAGCTATCTTTCTTTAATTTTTTTAAAATAAAAAAATTTAGATGCACGAAATGCTTTCCCCGATTAATAATAATAACTAATTAATTAATAATAAATTTATAAACTTGACTTTTTATGTATGATGATACAAACTGTATCAAAGGTGCCTCCAGAAAACAAGGAAATAATAGATAAAGAAGAAGAATAGTTAATGGAATCAGACCAAAGCTTCTCCAAGGCAGAGAAAGGTTCTCTTAACTCCAAATTCTATTTCTAAAATGTTTGGGCCTTTCGTGATATATCTTGAAAGGCCTAACCCTATATGGTATATTCCTATAATTTGCTCATATATTAATGTACTATTTTAATACATTGTAAACACATTAATATAGTATATAATAATATTAAAAAAGATATTATTTGTATTATTTAAACGCACTGACCTAAAAGTAATTTAAATGAATTAAAGTCATATTTTAATTAAACAAACATTAACAAAATTATTTACATCCTATACTTTATTTTTAAAAAACCTTAATTTTAGATCGAATCATAAGCCACCTTTAAATTAATGGTCTATCATATTTTCATAACTAGTTGACATAAATAATAATTTATTTATCTTAAACTGTCTGAAATTTGAGTATATAATAGATTATATCAGAAGTAGAATACTCATTTTGCATATTTTTTTTTTCTAGCAAGGACCAGTCTGCTTAGAAGAGTATTTTGTAACTATTCCATATATATTTTTTTTTTAAAAATCCCTGCTTTTGCAGAAGAAAAGAAGCAAAAGGAAAGTCATCAATGTGATTGTTAAACACAATTATGAGAAATCAAGTAAAGAATCTTTCCAAGAAAAAAGTAAAAGTCCAAAGCCACAATTAGAGGCTTTTATTATTCTTTACTTCCTGTGCTGGCTGTAAAGTTAGGAATAATGGTCTCACCAGACACGGTTCAGTGGAAAAATAGTGTGTTCATATTAATTTGTGCAATTTATAATATTTTTTTTTCAAATGTATATTTAAGACGTGTAACAGTTAAATAACATCACGACACTGTAACTATTTGTGAACCAAAATTAATACTCATTAGACATAAGATTATTCACCATACATGTTAACTATATTCATAAATATATACTACCTCCTTTCCCAACTTATTTTTCCAGTTTTTATTATTTATTATTGTACCGTCCTGGTCAAAATCCGACCTGTACCTCCATTCGGCAGTAGGGCGATCATGGTCTTCTACTCGGCATTAACCCGACTGAGGGCTCAGCACATACCTAGTCGGTCATAACTCGACTTGGCCTGCGAGCTCGATTCCTCTCGCCTGTAAGGGGACTACTCGGCATTAACCTGACCGGGTCCTCGGCATGGACCCAGTCGGTCGGAACCCGACTAGACTTGTTCCCTTTAACCCCGCGCCATCATGATAAGAACAGTTGGGGAAATCCTTCCATTCTCGGGGCCCAAGAGGCCCATGAACGACGTACCAAAAAACCCAAAACCCTAGAGTTGAGGAGGCAGATCACACTTTTGAATGCTCTAGCTTTGAGGCTTGACCTAGGAAAAAACCCTAGTGCACCCCTTGGTCAGAACATTTTGGCGCCCACCGTGGGACTACGGTGAAACTTTTCCTACGCCCCAAGTAACACAGAAGAACCCACACTTTACCATGGCGAGAGGCGGCATATCCAACAGCGACTCACAACACCCTACCATGGAGGAGATGATGGCATTGATCAACAGTTTGAGGGAGGAGAATGCGCGATCCAGGGAGAGAGAGGAGGCTATTCAACGAGAAAACGAGGAGATTAGGAGGCGGGCGGACGAGATGCAAGCTATGATAACGGCCAACACCAGGACGGTAGAGGAAGATGTCATGATGGAAGTCCCTAGGGATTTTCGTCCTTTTTCGGAGGCCATAGAGGCCGAGACCATCCCGAGGGATCATCGGATTCCCCAAGTCAAACCTTTTGATGGAACTCAAGATCCCAGTAAGCACTTGACGGATTTCCGCGCTCAAATGTTGATTTGTGGAGGAAGTATGGAAGTCCGCTGCAAACTATTCATGGGTACACTCAAAAAAGCAGCACTGGATTGGTTTAGTGGTCTCCCTGACCGATCAATCACCGACTTTGATGTCTTTAGTCGGCTCTTCATGGCACAGTTCGCCGCTAACAAGAAGAAACCACCGATCACATCGGACTTGTTCGATCTTAAACAACAGCGGGAGGAATCGTTGAAGGACTTTCTGCAAAGGTTCAATGAGGTCGCCTTGAGGATAGCGTCCTTGGATGAAAGAGTGACAGTCATCGCGTTCCAGAAGGGCTTAAGGTTTGGAGCTTTCGACATCGCGCTGGAGAGAAAGCGAATTGTCAAACGATGTCGGAGGTGAGAGCTTTCGCCCTGAGTCACATCAAGACGGAGGAGGGACAAATCAACAAAAGGGCAGCTGAAAGCCGAGAAGCTGGGGTCGCCCCAAGAGAATTTTATCCCATATAAAAATGTGAAAAGGTTTTTTGCTGAGAAGGTTTTTAACGAGACACCACTAATCAATAATTCCAATTTTATTAGATACCATCTCTTTTATCTTTCCATGATCGACAGGTGTGTTATTTAAAGGCAACAAACTCGTGATTGTCGGCAAAAGTCCGACTGGGCGAGTATAAATAACTCGAAGACAAACTCGTGATTGATCGGTAAAAGTCCGACTAGGCGAGTATAAATAAATCGAAGACAAAACTCGTGATTGTCGGCAAAAGTCCGACTGGGCGAGTATAAATAACTCGAAGACAAACTCGTGATTGTCGCAAAAGTCCGACTAGGCGAGTATAAATAACTCGAAGACCAAACTCGTGATTGATCGGTAAAAATCCGACTGGGCGAGTATAAATAACTCGAAGACCAAAATCGTGATTGTCGGAAAAAGTCTGACTGGGCAAGTATAAATAATTCGAAGACCAAACTCGTGATTGTCGGCAAAAGTCCGACTGGGCGAGTATAAATAACTCGAAGACAAACTCGTGATTGTCAGCAAAAGTCTGACTGGGCGAGTATAAATAACTCGAAGACCAAACTCGTGATTGTCGGCAAAAGTCTGACTGGGCGAGTATAAATAACTCGAAGACAAACTCGTGATTGATCGGTAAAAGTTCGACTGGGCGAGTATAAATAACTAGAAGACAAACTCGTGATTGTCGGCAAAAGTCCGACTAGGCGAGTATAAATAACTCGAAGACCAAACTCGTGATTGATCAGTAAAAGTCCGACTGGGCGAGTATAAATAACTCGAAGACCAAACTCGTGATTGATCGGTAAAAATTCGTCTGGGCGAGTATAAATAACTCGAAGACAAAACTCGTGATTGATCGGTAAAAATCCGACTGGGCGAGTATAAATAACTCGTTCAAATCGGTATTTTGGCGACTAAATATGAAGCTTGTTGCTTAATTCAGTCGGATTTTGGACGACTTCATTTAATTAATTTTAAGCTTGAATTTTTTCCCTTATCTTGTTTAAGTCGGAATTTGGATAATCAAAGGTGAATTTTTATTACCAAAATGAATCGGAAATTGGGCGCTTCCTACGTTATTTATTTTAACTTGGAATAGTGCATTTACGTCCTTGAGTCGGAGTCCTAGCAATCAAAGATGAATTTCCTCACCAAAACGGAATCGGGATTCGGGCGACTGTAAGTACGGGACTCGGCATTTGGCCGCGTTTACTTGGAAAACTAATAGAATTTTGAGTACGGAACTCGGTGTTTGACCGGTTGTCTATGGAAACGAGTCGGAATTCATACGACCCCCTAACTCAACATAGAATCTTCCGTGCATTGTTCCATATTTTGTTTCCTTAAAAATCGGCTTTTCGGCGATTGGATAATTAAAATTCCTTTCCTTAAAAATTCCCTTTTACACTTGAAAAATTCTCCACTCTTTGCTATGGACATCGGAAGCTAGACGACTGTTCAGTATCCCAAACTACTAGTCTTTATCTTAAGAATAATTTTTCTCAACGTAGAAATTGAGGTTGAGGTGATTACCTTTGCTTTACAAATCCAAACCTTTAGATATCTAACTTATACTTTTACATCATTGGTTATACGTGGTCGGCATTTGGACAACTGGATGGTCTTCGAAAAAAATAAAAATAAAAATTCACAAGTCCTTGACTTAGAATAATTTTTCCATCATTGGAATTGGACCGTCTCGGCTATAGGCCGATCGGTATCACCGACTATAAGGACTACACCTTAACCCTTTTCGCCTTATAGGCTCAAGGATGGAAGACAAGTGTACCGTCCAGGTCAAAATCTGATTTCACCTTCTGTTCGGTTAATACCCGACTAGGTTACCAGGCTACAAGACTTTTCGCTTTATAGGCTCAAGGCTGGAAGGCAAGTGTACCGTCCAGGTCAAAATCCGATTTGACCTTCTGCTCGGTTAATACCCGACTAGGTTATCAGGCTACAAGCCTTTTCGCCTTATAGGCTCAAGGCTGGAAGGCAAGTGTACCGTCCAGGTCAAAATCTGACCTGCACCTCCATTCGGCAGTAGGGCAACCATGGTCTTCTACTCGGCATTAACCCGATTGAGGGCTCAGCACATACCTAGTCGGTCATAACTCGACTCGGCCTGCGAGCTCGATTCCTCTTGCCTGTAAGGGGACTACTCGGCATTAACCTGATCGGGTCCTCGGCATGGACCCAGTCGGTCGGAACCCGACTAGACTTGTTCCCTTTAACCCCGCGCCATCATGATAAGAACAGTTGGGGAAATCCCTCCATTCTCGGGGTCCAAGAGGCCCATGAACGACGTACCATAAAATCCAAAATCCTAGAGTTGAGGAGGCAGATCACACTTTTGAATGCTCTGGCTTTGAGGCTTGACCTAGGAAAAAACCCTAGTGCACCCCTTGGCCGGAACAATTATTAATACCTAAATATATTTAATTTACAATAAATTAAACATTTTTATGTTTCAAGTATATAATAAAAAAAACACAGGAATGTTTTAAGTTATGGTTTTTTTTTTTGTTAATTCTCTTTCTGTACATTTAAACCTCAAAATGTTTAGATTCTCTGGTTCTGTATAAAATACAGCATGGAACAGAGAAGATGCAATACAAAAGAACTTATTCTTATCTCATGTATCTATACTATGTCATAAATCTGCCTAGCATGTAAATTGCATTTGAATTGAATATTGTATATATTTAATAGATGTATCATTTTACATTGTTGATAAAATGTGTGAACTGTGAAACTGACCTTACCTTGTGAGTTATCAGCCTGGGGCCTTACTATCTATTTAACAAATTTATGTAAAAAAATTATAAGTAGTGAGATGGTACATCTTTGTCTCACATCTTACATTGTAATGAGCATAAATAATTTTTTTATAACCTTCCAGTATCTTATTCTCTTCGGTGGACAGGGCAATAGAAAACTAAAATGTGTTGAAATTAGCTTTGTAATAAAGTGGAAAACTGAAGCCAACTTCACAGCACCGGAAGCAACATGGATGTCATGGAAAAGTGAAAATTATTGCAACTTAATTTCTTCCGAATTAGGGGCTTTTATTTTAATTACATTGTCTTCCTTCAAATATTACCACAGCATCAACATCACTACCACACTTTCTTTGAATCCTGAAACAGTAATTGTTCTTGCTTTACACCTTGGCAGTAATACTAATTAATGCAAATCATTGCATTTGCCAATAATTGCAATTGCTTCTGGTTACATAATGAAGAGGAGAAACTAGATAACCATAATTATTGTAACAAGAATACTTTTTGGAAAATTAATAACAACAGTCTAGAATGCCCAAAGCACAAGACACTTTTCAGTGGAAAAATAGTGTTTTCATACTAGTTTTATGATAAAGTAAAAATATGAGGACCCAACTTGGACTTCATGCCATAGTGACAATTGCAACTTAATTTCGTCTGAATCTGAGTGCAAAGTGTGAGAAACTTGGTAGAACCTGCCAAGAAGAATTTCTCTTGTTTGCAAGAGATATTTGCCTAAATACATAATCAACCAACTTCATTTAACCCTCAAACCTTCTATTTCTTCACTGTCCACCCTTTATTTGTATCCAGAGTCACCTGTTCTCTTGCTTTTACATTAGCATCTTTACACAAATTCTAATACACATCTTTCATTCTCTACAGGTTTGACAATTGCAATGGCTTCCAATGCCATCATCCAATGCAGCTTCTCTTCATCTCATCCGATGAGGACATATGATGTGTTTGTGAGCTTCCGTGGTGAAGACACACGCAACAACTTCACTTCTTTTCTCTGTCGTGATCTCAGTAGAAATGGCATTGAGGCCTTCAAAGATGATACACATCTCCCCAAAGGTGAATCAATAGCACCAGAGTTACTACAAGCCATTGAAGGGTCTCGCATTTTCATTGTGGTCTTCTCCAAGAACTATGCTTCCTCCACTTGGTGCTTGCGTGAATTAGCACACATATGCAATTGCATTCAAACTTCACAGAGGCCTGTCCTTCCTATATTTTATGATGTTGATCCTTCAGAGGTTCGAAAACAAAGCGGATTTTATGAAAAAGCCTTTTCCAAACATGAAGATAAAGAGAAGACCGAGGAAGTTCAGAGATGGAGAGAAGCTCTCACACGAGTGTCCAATCTCTCTGGCTGGGATATCCGAAACAAGTAAATAATCTTCTCTCATTTCATGATGTTGGATCTTCATTTATTACCTATACACACCCTACCTTATATGCATGTGCATATATTCACCATTACATTATCACTTGGTTTTCTTGTTTTTACTAACCCTTTCTAAAATAAGGTTGAGAGAGGTTGAATAGGTAACATGTAGATTGGGTATAAACAAATACGTGTTAAATGTAATTGGCATTTAAAAAGGGAAGAATAACTCTGATATTTTCATTTCCTCTATTTGGTTCTTAATGTGTTAATTTGACATTCTTCATTTTTTTCCAAATTTCAGGCCACAATATGCAGTGATTGAAGAAATTATTCAAAAGATAACAAACATTCTGGGTCATAAATTTTCATGTCTTTCAAAAGATAATTTAGTTGGGATGGAATCTCGTGTTAAAAAATTATTAAAGATATTGTGTTTGGAGTCGATTAATGATGTTCGAGTAATTGGAGTTACTGGAATGGGCGGAATAGGAAAAACAACTCTTGTTCAATCTTTATATGAAAGAATCTCTCATCAATATGATTTTTGTTGTTTTATTGATGTGAGCAAAATTTATCAAGATTCTAGCACTATAGGTGTACAAAAAGAGATACTTTCTCAATGTTTAAAAGAAAAGAATCTTGAGATTTCCAATGCTTCTCATGAAACATATTTAGTATGGACAAGGTTACGCCATGCAAGGGCACTTATTGTTCTAGATAATGTTGATCAAGATAGGCAACTAAATATGTTTACAGGGAATAGGGAGACTCTATTACATGAATGCCTAGGTGGAGGGAGTAGAATTATCATAATTTCTAGGGATGAACATATACTAAGAACACATGGAGCAGATGATGTTTATCAAGTCCAACCGTTAAATGACGAAGATGCTATTCAATTATTTTACAAATATGCTTTCAAAGGTAATGATATTATGAGTGATTATAAAAACTTGACAAATGGTGCACTATCACATGTTCAAGGCCATCCTTTGGCAATTCAAGTATTGGGCTCTTCTTTGTTTGGTAGAAATATCTTACAGTGGAAAAGTGCACTGGCTAGGTTTGGAGAAAATAAAATTGTAAATGTTATGGATGTCCTTCGATTAAGTTTTGATGACTTGGATAACCTAGACAAGGAGATATTTCTAGATATTGCTTGCTTCTTAAATATGTTTAAAGAGGAACGTGTGTTGAAGATTCTAGATCTTCGTGGATTTCATCCTGAATATGGTCTACGTGTTCTTGTTGACAAATCGCTCATAACCATTGAGCATGGGCGTATTTTTATGCATAGCTTGTTGATAGATTTGGGAAGGTGTATTATTCGAGAAAAATCACCTAAGGAACCAAGAAAGTGGAGTAGGTTGTGGAATGTCCATGATCTTCAAAAAGTTATGTCAGACAATATGGTAAAATATTATTTGAGTTTTTAAAATGTTAGGTTATTATTTTTCTACAATCTTTAAATAATGCCAAAGATCTAACATTTTCTTCCCCATTTATATTATTATAGGAATCTGAAAATCTTGAGGCCATTGCTATTCGAGGTTATGAAGTGATGTTTGAGGATAGAACAATAAGGGTTGATGCTCTATCAAAAATGAGTAAACTTAAGTTTCTCAAACTTAAATTTTTGGACTTTTGTGGAAGCCTCGATCATCTTTCTAATGAGTTAGGGTATCTTGTATGGGAAGAATATCCTTTTAAGAGCTTGCCTCCAAGTTTTCAACCGAACAATCTTGTCAAGTTGTCCCTATGTAAGAGCAATATCAAACAACTGTGGAAAGATAGAAAGGTTTGTAGATTGTGAATCTAGCCTTTTTATTTTTATTTTTTTCTTTTCAATAATCAACTAAATATACAAACTCTCTTATGTTATTTACTTTTTCTCATATTAGCTAAAGAAAGAAAATAAAATCTGAATGTCATTATTAACTTTGTTTCCAACTACTGTCCCTTTACTGCAGTCTCTACCCAATTTGAAACGTTTGGATCTATCTCAATCCAAAAACCTAATGAAGGTACCAGATCTTGGGGAGGCCTTCAATCTTAGGTTGTTGAATTTGAGTGGATGCGAAAAATTGAGGCAGCTTCATCCATCCATTGGTCTTCTAAGAAAGTTGACTTTTTTGAATTTAGGAGGATGTACAAGTCTTATCAAGATAACTCAATTAAGAGAGAACCTAAATCTTGAAAGACTAAATGTTCGAGGATGTATACAACTCAAGGAGTTTAATATATCCATTGGTTTTATGCAAAAGCTTACCCTTTTAGATTTGAGTGGGTGTGAAAATCTAGTAAGCTTAACCGATAGCATATTGTGCCTAAATTCTCTAGAATATTTGAATCTCTCTGGCTGTAAAAAATTGTTTAATATATCAAGGAATGAAGAGCAAATGAAGAAGCTTTGTATAGGTGAATCTCCGATTTGTTCGCACTCAACATCGTCCATCATGAAAAGGTGGTTTATGTCACCTTTACATTTGTTGCATTCTAGAGCACGTACAGGTTCAGTTAGTCGGTTGTTGCCTCCCTCGCCTACACTTGCTTGTATGGTTGAACTTCATCTAAATTTCTGCAATTTAGTTCAAATACCTGATGCTATTGGAAATTTACATTTCTTAGAAATCCTAAATTTAATGGGGAACAATTTTGCCACATTGCCCAGCCACAAGGAGCTTTCCAAGCTGCAACTTTTAAATTTAAAGGATTGTAGGAAGTTGAAATATTTGCCTGAGCTTCCTTCACGAACTGACTTGTCATCTGAAAGATTGCTACCAAAGTCTGTTTCTAGTAAAAAAGACCCATGGGCAATAGAGAGAATTTCCAACAATGAAGCAGGATTGAATACTTTTGGTTGTCCAGAACTAATTGAATTGGAACGTTGCACTAGCACGGCTTTATCATGGACGCTACAAATTCTACATCAGGTGTGTCCACTCCTTCCTTTCTCTCTTTTTCTTTATGTGTGTGTGGGAACCAGGCACTAACACGTAGCTATGTCTGTGGTACTAGGTTTACTACCAATTGACGCCGTACAATTTGTCTCCTCCGGAAATTTTAAGTATTATTAGAGGAAGTGAAATACCTAGTTGGTTCAACAATCATCACGAAGCCACGAGCAGTTTAATAACCATACATGAATCTCCCCTTATTCAGAAAGGCAATAATTGCATTGCTCTTGCTTGTTGTGTAGTATTTGGACCTCTTTATCCAAGAAACTTTCCTCCAACTCCAAATAAATACTCAGTTAATCCTTCAAATATACTCAAATTTAGACATCATAGTGTTCTTGTTCCCTTGGTTTGGGCTGAAGATCGAATTACGGAAGATCACTTGTGGTGGTTCTATGTTACAGATCGAAGCCATATTGAGTTGGCCAATTATGAACAATTGGAATTGTTATTTCTCATAACAACGAAGTCGGGGAATAAAAGATGGAGTTTTGACGGGAAGAAATATGGGTATCGTTGGGTATATGAGAAGGACTTAGAAGTATCAAACTTGACAATGATATGCAGCCGGTGAGCTTGGAAGCACAACTTTTTGGCAATTGAAGAAAACAAGTAGCAACTTCATTTCAGCTACACTTTCATCATATAGAAGGATTGGAGGCATAATTGAATATGGATGCAAGATTTGCAGCATTACACCAAACAAAGATGCACACTAGAATTCAAATTCACAATGACTTCAGGGATGTGCAGTCCAATCTTTTCTATGAAAGCTCCACTAATGTTAAAATTAGTGCTACTTTGTTTGAATAAACTCATGATAGAAGAAATGATCATGTTCATGGTATTCTATTTTTAATTAAAAATATAATGTAGCTCTTTTGTCGCTAACATAATTTCCTAAATCCCTTTTGATTTTTTAATTTGTCCTTGCATATTATTTGGTTTCTAAATTTATGAATCTCACTGCAAGTAAATTCTTGTGTTAACTGTATTTGACCAATTTTACTTGTGACTCTTAGGTGGCACTTAACATTTTCATGATTGTCCTTTCACTCAACTTAGTAAGATGACTCTTGGCAAATGGAGAAAGGATGTGATGGAGGACCATCCATGGTACTTTATGTGAAACCCATCACATGGTCCAATGCTATGACTAATTTTGAGTAATGTAGGATTTATTTGGTTTATTCCAATTTTACCCTTGTATTTTGGGGTATTTTAGTCATAGGATTTATTTTCTTTGTATTTCCTATTTTACACTTGTATTATGGGGTGCTTTAGATAATTAGGGTTTTTAATTTTTGGGCTAGGGTGTTTTAGAGGAGGTGACGCAATTTTTGGCAAAGTTTGGACCTATTTTTGGTGTTAGAAAGGCTTAGGCCCAAGTGGAGGGCAAAGGTTGCATGGTCTTATCATGCACCTTGTTATAGCCAATCTAAACCCATAGATTCCAAACTTGGCCACCAAGTTGCATCTAGGGTTAATTTGGCATTGCATTTGGAGTGCATTTGGCCTTGGCATTTTCGGCCATACAACCCTAAATGCAACCCTAAATGCAACTCCTCTTATAAAAACCCCACACCCCACCACTTGTAAACACTTTGGATTATATGAATTTGAGAGAGCATTTTTGCCTCAAATCCTTTCCTTAGTCCCTAGGTTAGTTCGGCTAGCCTCCTCCTATCTCCACCCTTGGAGAGTAGGAAACCTAGAGTGGCCTCCACCTACCTTGGAGTGAGCCAACTTTGAGCACCCAAACACCTCCACCCTAAGTGCTTCCGCCCAAACACCATCATCTCACGCCAACCCCCTTTCCTTCATCATATATCCTCCTTTTGTCCACCTTGTTGAACCTAGATCAAGGGCAAGGCTTCCTCTCCTTCATCTCTACGTCATTCCATGGAGAAGGAACCCATCAAGTGGTATCAAGAGCCAAGGTTCTACAAGGGTAACATCTAATCTTTTTGTGTCTCCTTTGAGTCTTTTGCTTTCGGTCACTTTCCTTCTTCTTGTTTTCTTTGTGTGGCCGAATAGCTTTGGGGTTCACACCTTGTTCTTTGTGAGCCTTCCTTGAAATTTTAGGTTTCCATGTTTTTAGGGTTGCCATGTTTTTTCATTTTTCTTGAGTCTCATATGAAAATTCCATAAACATGCTTTTTGATTTTTGAATCCACCTAAGTTTTGTCATTATTGTTTCCTATATTTTGTCTACATAAATTCCATGTATGTGCCAAACACTTTGCATGAAACACATGAAAAAAATATGCCATATTGCATTATATAGTGGGCGTGACATATATCTTTCCTTTTAGAAGTCATTCATGCATGCTAAATAGTCCTAGCATGTTCCTTGTATTTTGTTGAGTTTCCATGTGTGAAATGCTTCCTTGCACATGCATATAACTTGCTGCCCACTTTTTCCCTTGCATTCCACTTGTTTTGGTTAATTTTGTATGCTTAAAGGAACCCTAAAAGAATCTAAGAGGTGGCTGAAAAAAAAAAATTGTGCAAACAACTTGTACTAACTAGTACAAAACCTTTTCCACTAAAAAGATTCCTTAAGGTACCTCTAAGAAACCGCCACTTGTCATCACTTCTTCTCCTAAATTTTAACCTAAATTTTGACCATCCACAAGTGCAAAACCTAAGCAACATATGGGCTTAATTTAAAAAAAAAAAAAATTTCGGATCCAAGACTTATAAAGAAAAGAAAAGAACAAAAAAAAAATTCTTGGACCAAAAAGGACTTGTTGCTAGACTTGTGGACTTGGACCAATACCTATGCATTTGGGAGTTGGACTTATGACATTTTGACCTTAATTTGGGACCTTACCTTTGGCTGGACCGAAACATATAAAAGAACTTAATCAAGTGGACTAAACACTAACCTAATTCTAGTGCCTTTCTAGGATTACTCTTTGTGTGCTTCCTTTCTTTGATTGAGTCTTAATTTTTTGCTTGTCTTTCTTGGCCTCTTTTGTTTTGTCATCTTAAATTCTCTTTGAGTTTAGCCTTTCTTAATTGTGCTTTTCAGTTTTTATTTCTTGGACTCTTGCTTTGGGTTGGTTTTAATTTCATTGTAGGTCAAAACCCACTCTAGTCATTTTTCACACCTTTGGTGGATTTGAGTGGAGGGGTGAACCGAATCCAAGCCTAGCCTTTGGAGGGACTTACACCACACATAAAGGAGTGAACAAACACTTGGAGAGGTCTAACACGTTTGTTCATTGTGAAGGAACCCATTTGGAGGAGTTTGAAGACTTGAATCTTTGTTTTACTTGATTTTTGCTTAATTTTTCTCTCTCGGCCTCTTTGTGTTTTTTTGGCCTTAGCTTCTTATTTTGGTTTGTAATTTGGCCATTATTAAACCTCTTCTACTTGGTTTTAGTTCGTGTAGTTGAAGGTGATTTGAAAACCTTCACCTAGGACCTCGACTAGAACATGTTTTAAGTGCTTTCCTTTTGCATGTTTTAAAGCTTTTAGTAGTATAATTGCTTAGGACTTTAACTTTGTGCAATTACGTTTAGAAGGCTTGTTTTTGCCTACTAGGGGTAACGTGCACACACTCACTTATTGCTTGTGCTAATTGTTTTGTAAGAAAAGTAGCAAAAGGCTTAGTGATTTTTACTTGATAGGGCTTGGTTATTAAGTGATTCATTGTAGTCCACCTCCCCTTGAAAGTTCACTTTGTGCACTTAGGCCTTTGCTACCTATCTTGCACCTTGAAAACCTTTTTTGTGAAAACCTTTTATCACTCACTCTTTGTGAAAACCATTTTTTTTCAATCCCTTTTTGAAAACAATTTGTGAAAACCTTTTCTTGATCAAAGATGAGTGATCATTCTAGTGTCCATGGTCATAATTCTCGTAGCACTAGGTCTAGTGTTAGGGATGTACTTAGGGAATTGAAAGAGTACCTAAGAAAAAAAGAAGAGGAAAATATAAAAAGAGAGGAAGAATTAAGAAGAAAAGAAAAAGAGTTGGAAAAGAATAATGATGAAATAAAAAGATTGCTAGAAAGATTAGTTGTGGGAGGAGAGGCTAGTGGTTCAAGACCAAAAGTCACTTCTTCTCAACCTTCACGAGGAAAGGGGCATATGTATGCAAGTGCTCATGAGGAGGAAGGGCATCATACCCAACCTCCAAGTGATATCTTCATTAGTAGCCATCACAATGATGGTTACTATCAAAGACCCCCAAGGCATCATAGAAATAGGGAGTCTTCCAATAGGGAACCCAACATCAATCTTCCCTCATTTCATGGCAAAGATAATGTTGAAACTTATCTAGATTGGGAAATGAAAGTGGAGCAACTTTTCTCTTGCCATGGAATAAGTGAGGATAGAAAGGTTTCTTTAGCAACCCTTAGCTTCCAAGGGCATGCTATGTATTGGTGGACCTCCTTAGAAAAAGAAAAAAGAATAAACCATGAGCCTCCAATTCAATATTGGAATGAGCTCCGTAGTGCCTTAAGAAGGAGGCATATTCCTCCATACTATGACCGAGAGCTTATGGATAAGCTTCAAAGATTAAAACAAGGGTCCTCTAGTGTGGAAGAATATAGGCAATCTATGGAGTTACTCATGATGAGGGCTGGGATAAGGGAAGAAGAGAGGACCACCATCTCTAGATTTCAAAGTGGTCTTAATCTTGAGATAAGAGACAAAGTTGAACTTCTACCTTATAGGGATTTGAATGAACTTGTTCAACTTTGCTCAAGAGTGGAGCATCAACTTACAAGAAAACCATTTCGAAAAGACTCTACTCCCTCTTATTCCAAGAGTTTTAAGAAGGAGGGCCACTCTTCCCTACCTTATCCCAAAGAAGAAAAAGAAAAAGGAAAAGAAAAAGAAAATTCATCTTTTAAAGCACTTTCCAAAGAGTCTAAGTCAAGTGAAATCAAGTGCTTTAAGTGTCTTGGAAGAGGACATATTGCTTCTCAATGTCCTACAAAGAAAACCATGGTTTTAAAAGCCCAAGATCACTATAGTAGCCTTGATGAAGCTACTTCATCTTCCTCTAGTGAAGAAGAAGCCATAGACTCCGAGGAAGAAATCTTACCTTGTGAAGGAGACCTATTGTTGGTTAGAAGGCTCCTTAACAATCAATCTAGTGAAATTGACCAATCACAACGAGAAAACTTGTTTCAAACAAAATGCAAGGTCTTAGAAAGTACTTGTTCTCTCATTGTCGATAGTGGGTCTACTTCTAATTGTTGTAGTACTAGATTGGTTGATAAGCTAGCCTTAACTACAAAACCTCATCCTAAACCTTACAAAATGCAATGGATCAATGAGGAAAGAGGTGTTGTAGTTAACCAACAAGCAAACATACCAATCTCTATTGGCAACTATAAAGAAATTGTTTTGTGTGACATAGTGCCATTAGAGGTTAGTCATGTCTTGCTTGGGAGGCCATGGCAATTTGACAAGCACATAATCCATGATGGCCTCACAAATAAAATAAGTTTCCAACACTTAGGTAAAAAGTTTGTGTGGTGTCCTCTATCACCCTCTCAAGTGAATAAGGACCAACTCAAACTAAAGGCTAAGAAAGATGATGAAGAGAAAAGTAAAAACAAAAACAAAAAGAAAAGAAAAGAAAAAAAGAATTTTTCCTTTGAAGAAAAAGGGCTAGGTTCAAGTGAACCTTAACCCTTGTGCCATCCTCCTTCTTTGGTGCCAAAGAAAGATGGCAATGGAGGATGAGCACCTTTTTAAAAGCCATCATTGAATAAAAGGCACCCAATCCTAAGTTAGATGATTTGGTGAATGAATTGCATGGGTCAATAAATTTTAAATGGTGATGCCTCTTTGGCTCTTTCCTTTTACCCTAAGCACCTTCATTCAACAAATTATGTACTTAAGGATTGCATAGTTAAGTTTTAATATTTTACTCCCCTAATTGTGGTTTCACTTCTTTTGAAGGATCAATGGAATGGAAGAACTTGAAGATTTGTGGTCAAATCCTTCTCAAGAAGGAGGGTATGATGGAGGACCATCCATGGTACTTCATGTGAAACCCATCACATGGTCCAATGCTATGACTAATTTTGAGTAGTGTAGGATTTATTTGGTTTATTCCAATTTTACCCTTGTATTTTGGGGTATTTTAGTCATAGGATTTATTTTCTTTGTATTTCCTATTTTACCCTTGTATTATGGGGTGCTTTAGATAATTAGGGTTTTTAATTTTTGGGCTAGGGTGTTTTAGAGGAGGTGACGCAATTTTTGGCAAAGTTTGGACCTATTTTTGGTGTTAGAAAGGCTTAGGCCCAAGTGGAGGGCAAAGGTTGCATGGTCTTATCATGCACCTTGTTATAGCCAATCTAAACCCATAGATTCCAAACTTGGCCACCAAGTTGCATCTAGGGTTAATTTGGCATTGCATTTGGAGTGCATTTGGCCTTGGCATTTTCGGCCATACAACCCTAAATGCAACCCTAAATGCAACTCCTCCTATAAAAACCCCACACCCCACCACTTGTAAACACTTTGGATTATATGAATTTGAGAGAGCATTTTTGCCTCAAATCCTTTCCTTAGTCCCTAGGTTAGTTCGGCTAGCCTCCTCCTATCTCCACCCTTGGAGAGTAGGAAACCTAGAGTGGCCTCCACCTACCTTGGAGTGAGCCAACTTTGAGCACCCAAACACCTCCACCCTAAGTGCTTCCGCCCAAACACCATCATCTCACGCCAACCCCCTTTCCTTCACCATATATCCTCCTTTTGTCCACCTTGTTGAACCTAGATCAAGGGCAAGGCTTCCTCTCCTTCATCTCTACGTCATTCCATGGAGAAGGAACCCATCAGGATGCTCCAAATTCTCATTGGAAAACAGAATCAAGTTGTTGCATAATCAATTTCCACCTCTTGAACCTGTAGGATCCTTCTGTTGGTAATCATGTGATTCTTTTTCTTTTGATTGTAATGTTTACCAGAGGTTAATTGATACAATTTCTAATCTTGTTTTATATTGACATATAATATTATTATACTTCTGTTGGTTGGCATAGAGTTATATAATGAACCAATCATGTTTTATTTAACTTATATAAGTTATATTACTCATGATAGCAATTTAAAAAAACGATTCCCTGTAGGCCTGTATTGGTCAATGTAATAATGAGGACATCAAACAAAGGAATAAGATTCTAGACTAATTGGAAAGAAAATGAGGGAAAATATATTTGAAGTTTGGCTTGCCTTTTATGCATTTAAGTCTTATATACTTGAAACAAATAGAATCTATTTCATATTTTGATCCAAACAGTCATTGTCCTGTCCTCTGATTTTTGAGGGATTGACTAGATTCAAGGATTTTGATTCATAATAAAAGAATGGAAAAACCAAATGCATTATTTGCTATAGTGTTTTGAAAACTAAATTGAAGATTGAACAGACAAGGCAAATGCTTCTGGAAAATATTTTGATGCTTGAAGTTGCCATATTTTTCTTTTCTTCTTTCATGTGTTGTGTACTTAACAAAAATTCAATCTGTTGCAGATTTTGATCCAGGCAGATTTTCCCCTGTGATCTAACATGTGAGGGCTTTACAGTTTCAAAGAAGTGACATTGCCCAACACTCTCTCTGCTGCAACATTATGAGAACAGGATGAAAGACTGACAAGAAGACCACTATACCAATGTTTATTTGATTCATTAAGTTAAATTTATGACTAAATTCTAATTTGATTATTATATTGACGTAGTGGCACCTGGTCTCTCTCTACTCTTGCTTACAAAATGTAATTTCACATAAACCTTCTTTAACAACATAGAGGAACAAGAACAAACGGAGTACAAAAACTGTTTTTATTATAAATTATAATTTCAAATATTTTCTTATTCTTTTTTTTTTTATCTGTAACATCTATATTTAACAAAAATAATATATATGCTTCATATTTTTAATTCAAATTTTTTTTTCCAATTTTTATTATTTTATTAGTACCTAAATAATTTTATTTGTATTAAGTTAAATATTTTTGTTTTAACTATAAAAAAAATACATAAATGTTTTGAATACAAGAATACAAACCCGTATCATATTCTTTGATTTTCTTTGAAGTTAATAACTTCTAATTTCTTCCGTATCATTTGTTGATGACTGTGAAATTGATAGAAGTATATTAAAATTGATAGAATAAATGTCTTTTATCCTTTTCGAAGACAATCATCTAAAAATTGATAGAAGTATATTAAACTATTGTTGGCTATTGAAATTTTTCTAATTGTCAAAATAAAATATTTTAAAGTATTTACAATTTTTTATTTAATTTATAAATTTCGTTAAAAGTTGTTTGTGTTTAAGAAAAAAGTAAATTGTATAGACAAATAATGTTTGTTTGTGAAACGTCCGATTTATAAATCTCAATATTATCCATATATATATATATATATATATATATATATATATATTAAAAATAAAAATGTAATATTAATAATATTATACGTGAATTAGTTACTCGACATTCTTAGGAGGAGTTCACTCAATTCAGTGGGGAATTGGATGGGCTGCTGCTTCTACTTAAGGAAGTGAGTGATCTAGACTATTGGGTTGATGGTTGCTTCAAGGTTATCATGTATTGTATACGGATCAAGAATTTGAGGTTTGATGTTTTACCCCTCCCATATCAAATTTGTTTGTATTCTGCAAGTTGCTTATCTTGATACTTGAATTTTTGGGTCAGTTCTGCTGTTCTCTTGTGCAAGCAACTCAACGATAAGTTTGAAAATGATGAAATAGTAATGGAATCTCTTTTTGATGCGGTGAGTTCTTGTTCTGTCCTTTAATTTTAGACATGTTTTGCCCTTTTCATCACAACTGACAAGTGTTTTTGTGTCTGTGTAGGTATTTTCTTTAATTGCAGCATCCGAGTCCATTCATTTACAGATTGGCCTAGACTTGCTTTGGGCAATCAAGGATGAGCTTGGCCTTATGCCTTCACGACAGTGTCTTGATTTTCTTTTAAGTGCTTGTGCGAATGCCGGAGATTTAAATAATGCTCGCTTGATTTGGAGAGAATACGAGGTTTCTGGATTTCCTTACAATGTAATAAGTTACTCGAGGTAAGTTGTAAGCCTCTCCCTGCTTTTCCCTAACCCTGTATGAGTTTTTATTCAGTATCTATCTCTGCCTCATGGGTGTGGCTGTTAACTAATTATTTGTGTACCTGTCTAAGGGCACACTCCTGTTCTTCTTAGTGAGAGGGGACCGAATAAGAGCTCCAACGGTATCTTCCAGAGAGGGGGGGTACCTGCAAAAGGTACTCCGACGCTCAAGTCAGTATATGCACGAATATCTAGGGTAAAAATGAACAGTGACATACCTCATTATGAATGTCCTATTTATAGTGTCTGACATGGGCCTGAGTATGGTGGGCTTTCTCAGATATTTACCAAATTAGGTAATACGTACTAATCAATTGTTAGGCTTTAATCATGTGTTTACCTTTGTTAATTTGTGATTACTATTATCATCTGTTAAACCCTTCAACTCTTGGCCTAGCCGACTAGCGATACCTGTCGGTACGGCAAATGGCCGAGCCGGCTGGTGATGTTTGTTGGTACGGAGAACGGTCGAGCCGATTAGTCTGTGGTAACTTATCTCATTTCAGATGGTTAGGTTAACATACCATCTTCTGGGGTTTTACTCATTCGGCATGAAGCCGGGCCGAGGGTGCCTTCGGCCTCATGCCGAGCCGATGCTGACACCAATGTTCGTGACTTGCTATGCGTGGGTGTCTGATGAACTGGCACGTGTTAGCCCACGTGACCTCTACGGTCTCTCCGGTACACAAGCCCCCCAACCCTTGAGGAGTGAACGACTCGAAGGGTTAATGAAAGTCAAAGGGTTTTTTGGTTGGCCTTGGAGGGTAAGCAAGGGTTGCAGCTGGGACACGAAGGGTTGTACTCGTTTAGGTTTTTTAATGGCGTATGCGAGAAGTTACGATGGTAGGCGAAGGGATATAACCGTTGGGCATTAATGACGCATGCAAAGTTGCGGCGGGAGGCGAAGGGATATGTCCGTTGGGCATTAATGACGCATGCGAAGAGTTGCGTATCCTGGATCGTTAGATCTAGATGATCCAACGGTATGCACGAGGGGGTGTCGTTTCAGGTGCTCATTAGAGACGCCTATAAATAGGTGCAAGGAGGTGAGGGTTTTTACGTGCAAATTCATTAGCTGCTCCGAGCCGAAATTGTTTGGAAGCGTTTCGAGTATTCTCAACGATAGGTCAAGCTCAACCATTAGGTACGTAATGGCTAATCTGGATGTTGTTAACATTGACTCCTCTGGGGACGAAGGGGAATCTAGGTTAAGGGCGACGCCGAACCAGGATGCACCATCGGCTTCGGCATCCAATGGGGACGACTCTGTGGGGTCGGCTTCTGGGTCTGGTCATACTCGAAGTGGGGGTGATTCTGCATCGGCTGTGGGTTCCGATGAGCAACCGAGTCAGGGTGGAGAGTCGTCAAGAGTGTTTCCTCCTATATCAACTCCGGGGTACTCATGGGTGCATGGTGAGGTTGGTAGCGTATACTCTCGGTATACGAGTAAGAAATCTCTTATGGATTTCGTATCGGCCGTGAAGTTTTTAGACTTTCCTGAAGATGAGGAGCCTTCTGCCATCTTCTTTCAACCGTGCCGAGGCGACGGGGTGCCAAATCCAGACTTTGTTTATTTGAGTTAGGGGACTTCTAAATACCCCTTTTTCTATGTGTATGATTATATGTTCCGGGATTTGAAGATATCTCTCCCGTTTGATAATTACTTCATGGGTATACTTCGGCTTCTGAATGTGGAGCCGAGTCAACTTCACCCGAACACCTGGGCCGCTATGCAAGGGTTCAGGCATTTGTGTCTGGGTCTCGGTCTCCCCCCTACTCCACATCTTCTTACATTTCTATACTTCTCGGCCGACGAGGAAGGCCAAGTGACTGTCTTTGATTCGTCACAGTGATTGTCTGCTACAACCTTTCACCACCTCCTACAAAAAATTTAAGGTGGGATTTATGAAGGTGATGATTCGGCCAGAACCAGGGAAAAAGTATTTCTTTAACGCCGAGGGGAATCCACTATTTCCCTTGTACTGGACCCGGAAGCCGCGCAAGTATGACACGGTTTCCAAGTCACGCATGTCCCCGGAGGAGAGACGAAGTCTTAATTTTTTGGACAAGTTGCCTCGGCCCTTACCATGCCGTCCTCTTGTTCGATTGTTTGATTCGGCCGACGCGGTCGAAGAACTAATCGGTATGGTATTTTTCCTACTTGTTTGAATTCATGTGTTATCATTGATTTTGACTAATGATGTGCAGGTATAATGGCGGCTCATGGAGTTGATGATTTGGATATCCGCAATTTGCTTCGGAATCAACTAGCATCGAATACCGTGAATAGGCCTCCGCCCGCCGCGCGCGTGAATCAACCAGCTGGTCAAGGTAGCGGGGTCGGGCCCTCGTCTAGGCCGAAGAAGACCACCCGGCCCCAACCTGAAAAAAGAAGGCCTGACTCTAGGGCCGAGGAAGAGAGTCGCCGGGCGAAACAGCGCCGAGTGGCCAGCCCCCCTGTTCCCGAAAGCCTGTCGGCACCAAGTTTCTTGGCTGACAATGTTAACGCTCAGGATTTCCTGAGTCAAGACCTGACCTCCGAGGCAGGCCAGGGGCTGCTGAGCCGAATGAGTTCGGCGTAAAAATGGAGCTTCTTTTGTGAGTTCCAAGTGCGCGCCGTGGCCATGGCACAGAGCATCGTCATGCAGCCGAATGGTGAGGCTGACGAGTTGCGCAAGCAGCTGGCTGAGCAAGACAAGTCTCTCCAAGAGACACTGGCTGCTTTGACCGACGCCCAGACGTCCAGTAGCAAGTATCAGGCCGAGATGGATCACCGAGAAAGAACCGCTGACGACTTGGCCTTAAAGGTGCAGCGTCTCGAACTTGCTCTGAAGGGCGAGGCCGATAAGGTGACGGCTCTGAGTAAGGAGCTGGATGCTGAAAAGGTTGCTTTTGGTGCTTACCAGGAGAAGGCGCGTGCCAAGGTTCTCGGTCAGCATCAGGCCGGTTTTGCTCAAGCTGCTCGGCAGGCTTGCTACTTTGGCGATTTTCCTCCTGACTTCCACCTGGACATGACAAAGGATTTTTTCCAAGGGAAGTTGGTGGATATGACCTCCATTCCTCCTGATCAGGAAGCCGACGAGGAGGCTCCGGCGCGGCCAGCTGGGCCGAACGAGGGGGAAACCCTGAACGAGGAGGCAGCGCCTGAGGATGGTCCGGTTCAGGGGGAGCCAGAAGTAGTGTCTTAGATACTTTTGTATTATGGGGTCGATAGCGCCCATTATGATAATGTACCTTTTAGGGGGGCCGATAGTGCCCCGCTTTTAATGAAATTTCTCCTTTCTTTATGTTATATACTGGTGTAAATTCTTGTGGTGATTAACAACTTAATTGGCGTGGGCCACTTCCTTAGCCGAGAGACATCTCGGGAGGAAAGACTTTGCATAATTTAATTAGTCGCGTCCTTGGCCGAGAGACATCTCGGGAGGGAAGAATAACAAAGTCGCGTCCTTGGCCGAGAGACATCTCGGGAGGGAAGACTCGAATAATTTAATAAAAGTCACATCCTTAGCCGAGAGATATCTCGGGAGGGAAGACTTGAATAATTTAATAAAGCCACATCCTTAGCCGAGAGACATCTCGGGAGGGAAGACTTGAATAATTTAATAAAGCCACATCCTTAGCCGAGAGACATCTCGGGAGGGAAGACTTGAATAATTTAATAAAGCCACATCGTTAGCCGAGAGACATCTCGGGAGGGAAGACTTGAATAATTTAATAAAGCCACATCCTTAGCCGAGAGACATCTCGGGAGGGAAGACTTGTAAAATAAATTGCGTAATTCTAAAATAAATCGTGAATGATTGAATCGTGTTGTCATTAATGAATGGATGCCTCGTTAAAAACCTTGCCGGCCAAAACCTCTTTTCACAATTTTTTAAGAGGAAAAAGACCGGTTCAAGGAAAAGAGTACATCCTTACAACATTTACAAGTTTGTGAAATGGAAAGCTAGCTATAATAAGTCTTCAAGTGTGTAGAGTTCCATGTTCGAGGGAGAACTTTGCCGGATAATTCTTCCAACTTGTATGCCCCGTTATGAAGAGCGTGTCGTACTCGAAACGGGCCGTCCCAGTTGGCTGCCAGTTTGCCCTCAGACGAATTGCACCTTGCCGAGCCGGTTGCTCTCCATACAAGATCTCCTTCGTGAAATGTTCTTGGTTTGAGGTTAGAATTGAAGCGCTGACTCATGCGTTGCTTGCATGCTTCGGCTACTACCTGCGAATTGTCCCGCACTTCATCAAGAACATCTAGTTCAGCCCGAAGAGAATTGTCATTGGAGTCCTCTTGAAAATGTTGCCGTCTGAATGATGGCTCCCCCACTTCAATCGGTATCATTGCGTCGGCACCATATGTTAGGCGAAAGGGGGTTTCTCTAGTAGTAGACTGAGGTGTGCACCGATATGCCCACAAAACTTCCGGCAATTCTTCAGCCCAAGCTCCCTTTGCCGATCCGAGTCGCTTCTTCAGTTCCGTGAGTATGACCTTGTTAGCCGCTTCAGCCTGGCCGTGCGACTGAGGATTCTCAACCGATGTGAATCTGTGTCGAATGCCAAGGTTTTGAAGAAAAGAGTTGAATTTTTTATTCGTGAACTGTAAGCCATTGTCGGAGATGATGGCATGTGGAATGCCGAACCGGGTAACCATGTTTTTCCAGACGAACTTCTGGACGTTGACAGCAGAGATGCAAGCAAGCGGCTCGGCCTCTATCCATTTTGTGAAGTAATCTACTGCTACGAGGAGGAATTTAACCTGCCCTTTTGCAACCGGAAATGGTCCCAATACGTCAATTCCCCATATGGCAAACGGCCAAGGAGAGCTGATGGTATGCAGCTCTGTGGCCGACGCATGAATGAGGTTCCCATACTTCTGACATTGAACACATTTCTTTACAAAATCTGCACAATCCCCCTTTAGGGTCGGCCAAAAATAGCCAGCGCGCAGAACCTTAACTGCTAAGGTTCGTCCTCCGGAATGAGATCCACAAATGCCCTCATGGATTTCCCGCATTACATAGTCGGCTTGGTGACTATCTATACACTTGAGCATCGGGGAGGAGAAACCCCGCCTGTAGAGATCCTCGGCGATCATGGAGTACCGAGCCGCGCGAGTTCGCAACTTATTTGCTTCCAACGGGTCAGTTGGTAATTCGCCGTTAGTGATGTAGTTCCGAATGGGTGTGATCCATGAGGGTGCTTCATCTATTGCCATGCATTCGGCGGTTACACTTGGGGAAGGAACCTCAAGGTGAATGGTAATGCGCAACTGTCCTGGTTTTCGGCTGCTGGCGAGTCGAGCCAACTGATCGGCTCGTTCATTATTGTTGCGTAAGATATGCCGAACATGAACTTCACTGAAGTCGTCTTTCAACTTTTGGAATAGATAATAGTACTGCAGTAGGTTTGAGTCCTTGACCTGAAAATTGTCATTAACTTGCTCGGCCACAATCTTTGAGTCAGTGCAGCATATAATTCTTTTTATGCCCATTTCAGTTGCCAACCGCATTCCGGCCAACAAAGCTTCATACTCTGGCTGGTTATTAGACGCCCGAAAACCGAACCGAAGGGACTGTTCGACTGTGATGCCTGACGGACTAGCCAGAATTATCCCTGCGCCACTACCTTGAGCATTAGAGGAGCCGTCGACGTGCATGGTCCACGGCTCGTCTTCAAAATGTCCTGGGGGGGTAAGCTCATTAACAAAATCTGTCAGATGCTGTGATTTGATGGGGCCTCTCGGTTCGAAGGACAAATCGAACTCTGAGAGCTCGACCAACCATGCTACCATTCGGCCGGCAATCTCTGGTTTTCGTAGTATTCTGGCTACTGGGCAGTCGGTTCGGACAATAATCTTGTGGCTATGAAAATATTGCCGAAGTCGACGAGCTGTGTAGATGAGACCTAGGGCTACCTTTTCTATCAGCTGGTAGCGTCGTTCGGAATCCTGGAGAGTCCGACTGATAAAATATACCAGTTGTTGCTGTTCTTGATTTTCCTGTACCAGGACGGCACTGATGGAACTGCTTGAGATAGCCAAATACACAATCATATCTAGGTGACTGATTGGTTTAGACAAGATTGGAGGAGCACCAAGGCGTTCCTTGAACTGCTGGAATGACTCTTCACACTCCTGAGTCCATTTAAACCTTTCAGTCTTTTTGAGCAAAACAAGGATAGGCCTGGCTATTTCGGCCATGCATGGAAGGAACCGAGACAGGGAGGTGAGGCGGCCTGCTAATTTTTGTACCTCCTTTAAAGTGCTTGGGCTTTTCATGTTCAGAATGGCTTGGCACTTGTCAGGCTTTGCTTCAATGCCTCGGCTGGACAACATGAACCCTAAAAATTTGCCGCCCGAGACTCCAAATACACACTTTTCGGGGTTCAATCTCATTTGATGATGCCGAAGGGCTTTAAAAACGTCAGTCAGATCTTGTGCATGTGCCGACATGGTACTTGATTTTACCACCATGTCATCAACGTACACCTCCATGCTTCGACCAATTTGGTCATGAAAAACTTTATTCATCAAACGCTGATACGTGGCTCCGGCATTCTTCAACCCGAACGGCATGACCCGGTAGCAATAATTGGCCGATTCAGTGATGAAGGCCGTCTTGTCTTCATCTTGGGGGTGCATCCAGATTTGATTGTATCCTGAGTATGCGTCTAAGAAAGACAAGAATTTGTGCCCCGAGGCTCCATCAACAAGTCGGTCAATATTTGGCAGTGGGTAGGCATCTTTTGGGCAGGCTTTATTCAAGTTAGTGTAGTCGGTGCACATGCGCCACTTCCCGTTCGGCTTGCGGACCATGACCACATTGGCTAACCATGTTGTATAGTGCACTTCTCGGATGAACCGAGCTTCAAGTAATTTTGACACCTCCACTTCGATGGTTGCTTTACGCTCTTCACCAGTTTTTCGACGCCGCTGAGCAATCGGCCTAGCTTCCTTATTGACGGATAGTTTGTGGCAAAGGAAGTTGGGGTCGATGTCGGGCATATCAGACGGTTGCCAAGCGAATAAGTCGCTGTTTTCAAGGATCACTTGCGTAATGGCGAGCTGTTCCTTTTGAGATAGGTTGGCCCCTAAGTAAGTGACTTGAGAATCAGATGTGCCGACTTGAAATGGTTGTTTTTCTTCAGTAGGTTCTACCCTTTCATCTTGATTGATTCGGGGATCAAGGTCCACCACCGATTGCTGTGAAACCGAGTGCACTCTTCTTGGCTCCTTTGGTTCTTCGTCCCGCATTTTCGGCAAACGCAAGCTGGTAAAATAACATTCTCGGGCGGTCTTTTGATCGGCATGGATGGTGACTATTCGTCCTGACCGGACTGGGAATTTCATAGCCAAATGCGGGGTGGACACTATTGCGCCGAGTCGATTCAGTGACGGTCTACCAAGCAGGATGTTATACGATGTGTTGGCGTGCACCACCACATATTTAACCGGCATATCACTGTACTCGTCCTCATCAAATCCGAATCGGGTTGTCAACTTGATGTAACCCTTCGTGTGTACTCGTTCGCCAGAGAACCCAATTAGAGGTTCGTCATAGGGGAACAACTCGGATTCAGGAATTCCCAACTGCTTGAACGTATTCCAATAAAGAATGTCGGCTGAACATCCCTGGTCCACCAGCGTTTTACGTACAATACAGTTGTGAATTTCAACACTAATGACCATTGGGTCATCTTGGTCCGGATCGATACCTTTAAAATCATCTTTTGTGAAAGTGATAGTTGGTAGGTGGGGCCGGGCTGTCTCAACTGAATGCACATGCCGAACGGCTCGTAGATATCTGCGTCGTGCTGATGAGGTTGAGCCTCCGCCTGCAAAACCACCAGCTATGGTATTGATTACTCGTCTGGGCTGTGTCGAAGGCTCTTCCTCTCTTCGCTCTCTTCGTTCCCTAGACCGACTACGTTCGCGATATGAACGTGTTTCGGCCCTCCTGTGCCCGGATCGTTCGTACTGTCTAGAACGATCAGTGTGCCGGGTCGAGTTGGGTTGGTCTACGAAACCTTGGAGTTGCCCCTGTTTGATTAGATCCTCGATCTTATCTTTCAAGGCTGCGCATTCCTCTGTCGAATGCCCTCTGTTGCGATGATACCTGCAAGACTTGGTCGTATCGGCCCTCGGGGGAGTCGACGCTCGCTTCGGAATTGTGAGTATTTTCGAAGCGAGTGCTTGTTCCAGCACGACTGTTCTGCTCGTATTGAGCGGTGTGTATTGTGAGTACCTCGGCCCTCGAGGATGTTTCTCACGAGGAAGAGGTTCTTTTGGACGACTACGAAAGTTTGTCTCGGTTGTTTTCTCAGGTTTTGCCGATGTTTCCGCTCGGGCTTGGCTTCGGAATTCTGCCAATTCTTCCATCTGCATATATTTGTCAGCGCGTCGACGCAGGTCATCCATGTCTGTCGGGGGCTTCTTGCAGATACTATTGGCAAAGGGGCCCGGTTTTAGGGCAGTAGTTAGATGATGAAGGGCCACTGCAGGGTTCAGGTCTCGAATTTCCAGTGCCACTTTGTTGAAACGGGTCATGAATGCCCGAAGCGATTCCTTCCTCTCCTGACGGATACTAACCAGTGCCAAAGAAGTCAACTGATGAGGTCGGCTAGTGGCGAACTGAATGGTGAATTGAGAGGCTAAAGTGCCGAACGAATCAACTGAGTTGGGGGGAAGCCGGGTAAACCAACTAAGTGCACGCCCTTTTAATGATGTTGGGATGATTCGGCACAAGGCAGCATCATCGGTTGTGCTCAGCGTAACCTGGGTCAAGAACACATCTACGTGCTCGTCTGGGTCGGTGGTACCGTCATACTTGTCCAAGGGCAAAGATTTCCAGTGGTCAAGGAGTGCCGTCTGCATGATACCCGGGGTAAAAGGATGTCGGTGTGCTCCGGCCGGCAAGGGCTGGATTGGTCGGCCGGCCGAAGCATGTGCAACCGGAGTAGCAACAGAGGTGTGGGGAAGAGTAGTGTGAGGACCTTGCGAGTGGAACGACCCCTGCGTTTGGGTTGCCTCAGAAGGTTTCCACGTGGGATCCCGGTATTGATTTTTTAGCGCAGCATTTTCTTCTCTCAATGCGGCCATCTCGGCAGCATCCCTCTCTCGCTGCTGTTTCATAGCAATCATTTCCTCCTTCATCTGGCGTACCATATCGGTCAAGTTTGTCTCCTCAACCGTCTCGGCGCCAGACTGATGCTCGTCCTCGGACTGGTGTTCTTCGACATTATTCTTCCTTGTCTTAACCATACTTTCTCCTAACAATACTCAATCTCGAACTTGCTCTCGGTTCGGCCCCACGGTGGGCGCCAAAATGTACCTGTCTAAGGGCACACTCTTGTTCTTCTTAGTGAGAGGGGACCGAATAAGAGCTCCAATGGTATCTTCCAGAGAGGGGGGGGTACCTGCAAAAGGTACTCCGACGCTCAAGTCAGTATATGCACGAATATCTAGGGTAAAAATGAATAGTGACATACCTCATTATGAATGTCCTATTTATAGTGTCTGACATGGGCCTGAGTATGGTGGGCTTTCTCAGATATTTACCAAATTAGGTAATACGATACTAATCAATTGTTAGGCTTTAATCATGTGTTTACCTTTGTTAATTTGTGATTACTATTATCATCTGTTAAACCCTTCAACTCTTGGCCTAGCTGTTGAGATTTCCGTTGAAGTACTTTTTATTATAATTATAGATTAGGTTACTTCCCTCAACGGACTCAAACACGGCAAGTGTACCGGCCGTACAAGTAGTAAAAATATCGTATCCACAGGGATTAGAAGGTAAACTAAGCATTCATTGGCTACTTGTGACTTGAGAACAATCCCAATAAATATGAATATGAATTTAAGAACAAAACTACTGGAATTGTTAAAACACAAATGAATGAATTAGAAATGAAATGGGGTGAGAAATGGTAAAATGGACACTTGAAGTTGTGGGGGTTTGATTTCACCAAAGAAACACTAGTGAATCCTATGTCTCTTGTTACATTCATTGTTCAGTCAACCATAAATTTACTCAGACCTAATTCCTTAGAGAAAGAGCCTAGGTGCAAAATATTGAATATCAATCCCTTGAGTACTCAATACCTCCACCTGCATTACCGGTTAGGGTTTTAAGACTACTAATGGGTCAAGCCCTATCCCTAGGTACAATTCCCACTAGGCATATATTCAGAACTAGTTTCAAGGATATTTCCCAATACTCAATGAAACCTTAAATCATGCAAAGGGTGATCAAGCCAAAGCAAGCATTAAGCATAGAATCATACACAACAAGGAATGAAACAACACATATATAACATTAAACACAAAGGGATTACAATAGAGTTTGTTGGTTACATCAAAACCCCAATACAACGGATAGAACCTCTCAAAACAAAGAGGGGAAAACTAAAATAGAGATGGAAGAGGAAAGGAAGAACCGAAGGAATGATCCACCATGGCCGTTCCCAAGCTCTGGGAATCCCTTCCGCAGCTCCTGGAGGCGCCCCTGCGTGAATGAGGGAGAAAACCCTCGAAATTTTCCTTTTATGCAGCCTGAGGAGACAAATTAGGGTTATTGCGCCCGGCGCGTTACACTTCGCGCCCGGCGCGGGCTTCCCCTGATGCTCAATGTGCTCGCGGCCTTGAATTGCGCCCGGCGCAATTCTAAATTGCGCCCGGCGCGAGGTTTCCAAAGGCTGAGAGTACTCTATTTTATGCCCGCCCGGCGAGATTAACACGGCGCCCGGCGCGGTTGCCTGCTCTGCTCCTTAATTCTTTTGATTTCCACTCCTTTGGCCTTTTTATCCTCAATTCTCTACTTGAATACCTGCATATACAAAAGAAACCAAAATGAGAACAATTAAAATGCAATGATACAAAGAATGGAAGAATTTGATCATTAAATCTTGTATAAAAACAAGTATAATTTAGGCTCATCACTAGCCGACTAGCGATACCTGTCGGTACGGCAAATGGCCGAGCCGGCTGGTGATGTTTGTCGGTACGGAGAACGGTCGAGCCGATTAGTCTGTGGTAACTTATCTCATTTCAGCTGGCTAGGTTAACATACCACATCTTCTAGGGTTTTATTCATTCGGCATGAAGCCGGGCCGAGGGTGCCTTCGGCCTCATGCCGAGCCGATGCTGACACCAATGTTCGTGACTTGCTATGCGTGGGTGTCTGATGAACTGGCACGTGTTAGCCCACGTGACCTCTACGGTCTCTCCGGTACAATTTGTATGGTTGTAGAATGTATCAGGCACTTTTTGGCAGCAGGAGATTATATATAGATCTGCTCACTTTATATTTAAGAAAATTCCACAAGATGATGCCGAGGTTTGTTCTGTCATCATAGCTTGTCAGAAAACTTACAATGGTTTTAATTCTGTAGGAGGGAAGAAAAAGCAAGGAAAAATAAAAAAGAAAGAAAAGAGTAAGACTTGAATACTAGTTGCATCTTGGAAAGAGAGATACCCAATTTTTGTTTGGCTTTAGAAACATGCTTCACAAAGGGTGATGCACCTGAGTTAATATTTACTTAACCTATTGATTATCATAGAAGATGTTGGTTCCAATTAATTATATTGAGGCTGGTCGTTCTTGATTTAGAATATGCCTTGCTAAATGGCAGTTTTGGGTCCTCATGTTGTAGGCTAATTGTATCCCATATTATAGCCTTTCATTTGTACCTTGGAAAGGTGCCTTTTGGGTATGAAGAAGGCTTTTCACTTTTTCTCTTATAGTGTGTTAGAATAAGAAATTTAAATGAAATAATTTTTTTTTAAAGAATTTTAAATGCTTTGAGTTGAAATGTGTTGTTTGAATGGATAATTTTTAAAGAATTTGAAATGTAATCATTTGTAAAAATTCTTTAAATTCTTTCAAAATTAAATAAGAATTTGAAATTATTTATTTATTTTTTATTTCTTATTTCATTTATATATTTTTTATCTTTTGTTTCCTTTTGTTTCTCTCTCCTCTCTCCTTTTTTTTTCTCTCCCAAATTCTTTTCTGTTCTCTCTAAATTTTATCTCTTCCCCCTGCTCTCTCTCCTCTATTTCTCTTTTCTCTTCCCTCTTTCTATTTTGTTTTTTCTCTTTTCTTATTTATTTAGCTCCTACCTTTATCATCTCTCCTTCAAAATCAACATAAAAATATATTAATAATTTATAATTATTAATATTATCTAATACTAATTTTAAAACTATTAAATATTTTAAAAGTTGACTAATATTTATTTTTATAAATTTTAATCTTAAAATTTCAACATATGTATGTGTTATATATATATATAAATTAATTAATTAATTAATTTTACTCATAATGAAAATCAAATTACCATATCTAAATTAAAAATAAAAAATTTAATAAATTTGAATTGACTTATTTAAATAAAATATTTAAAAAATGATAAAAATTAATATTAAAGTAATTCAAGTTTGAGGAATTTTAAATTTCTTTATTCAAACTCATCAAGTGAATTTAGTTTTAGAATGTATTTAATATACTTTGGAAACTGAATTCCGAAACATTTGTCTATTATTAAAAATACGTTCGAAAAAAGAATAATATTATTGGAAAAATAATTACTATAGCAGGGGTGTCTATTGGGAAAAAAATGGGAGTGTAACTCTCGTGTTTATGCTTATAAAGTTTATCTAATACTAGTTTATTTATGTTAGAAAAATGAAATGAATTTAAGGTCCAAAATTTAAACTTGGTGACCATTTACATGATATAAACACGTGAAGGAAAATTGGTCGTCTATCATCCACATCATATATCCGAAGTATATTCCTTTTGGTACAATGATTTATTTTTGGGCACAAATCCGAATTATTATTACAATAATTTCTTTTATTTTTACTCAAAAGGGAAAGTAGCCATGGAAATAATAAAGTTATTATTAATTATTACCTCTGCGATGCTATTATTAATTGTCCCTGGAGTATGCCAAACAGCAGGGAAAGGGTCAACGGCAAGACAATATAAATGAAAAAAACTGCAACAAACCATTAAGTAGCACACGTTAGGATTAGTTATATCACAAAGAGGAAAAGTAAAATTATTAGTCTTATCAGAAAATACTGTAATAAGCTATATTGAGAGAATGATATTTATTTTTTAAGCATTCAAAGTTTGTGAACGTGATTAGTTACTGTATGTGACCAAGATTAGTTATCATATGGGACGATAATGGTTCATATCAATTATATAATTATAATAAATTAATAGAATAGTGAACCCAACTTGCATGTTCTGAAATAGTGAGTGGCAAATTAATTTGGTGAAAAATGTGAGAAACTTCACGGATGCTGCCACGAAAGTGCGACCAATTATGTCAGCTTTTATTAGGCTGTGTAAAATACCCACTTGTATTTCTATATTTAGTTTTGTAAACAGTTAATATTCATATTTATTTTTGCATAAATAAAAACATTATCAATCTTTTACACAAATATAATAAGCATTTCCCTTACTCAGCATGTGATTTTCATGAAACCAATCATCCTTATATTTCTTACAGCCAATTCTATTTGTGCCCAGAAACAAAATTCTCATTGCCTTTTCCAATTGCAATGTATTTACAACCATGTAAATATATATATATACGACCTGATAATGTACATTGTGCCAATGCTGGAGGTTTTAATTTGAATAACGCTCAATTGGTCGAACAAAAACTATTTTAATAAAATTATTACACATTAAAATTATCTTATTCTCTTCAATCGAGAAAACATGGCAATGGAAAACTAAAGGGAAAATTATTGCAACTTAATTTTTTGGAAGGAGGGTTGAAGATTCTTAAAGGCAACTATGTTGAAGCAGCCAATTGGAAAGTTGAAGATTCTTGAATGCCCAAACCACAAGACCGTTTCAGTGGAAAAAACAGGACATTCAAATAATAATGTTTTCATATACACTAACGTTATGATAATTGAGCAGCCAACTTGGACTTCATGCAATAATGACAATTGCAACTTGATTTCGTCTGAATCTGAGTGCAAAGTCTCAGAAACTTGGTAGAACCTTCCAATAACCATTTCTCTTTACCTCAATACATAATCAAACAACTTCATTCACAGCTTCAACCCTTCATTTCTATCACCTCTTCTTGCTTTTGCTTTTGCATCTTTACACAAATTCTATTACACATCTTTCATTCTCAACAAAATTGCTTCCACTTTTGGCAATTGCAATGGCTTCTAACGCCATCATCCAATGCAGCTCCTCTTCTTCTCACATAATAAGGACTTATGATGTGTTTGTCAGCTTCCGCGGTGAAGACACACGCAACAACTTCACTTCCTTTCTCTTTCATGATCTCAGTAGAAATGGCATTGTGGCTTTCAAAGATGATACACATCTCCACAAAGGTGAATCCATTGCACCCGAGTTGCTACAAGCCATTGAAGGGTCTCGCCTTTTCATTGTGGTCTTCTCTAAGAACTATGCTTCCTCCACTTGGTGCTTGCGTGAATTAGTACACATATGCAATTGCATTCAAACTTCACAAAGGTGTGTTCTTCCTATCTTTTATGATGTTGATCCTTCAGATGTGCGAAAACAGAGTGGATGCTATGAAAAAGCCTTTGTAGAACATGAAGAAAGATTCAGAGAAGATAAAGAGAAGATGGAGGAAGTGCAGACATGGAGAGAATCTCTCACTCGAGTGGCCAATCTCTCTGGTTGGGATATCCAAAACAAGTAAATAATCTTCTCTCATTTCTTGATGGTTCTTTATTTCTTACCTATATAACACTACCTTATATCCATCTGCATATATTCATCATTACATTGTTACGTAGTTTTCTTGTTCTTACTATCTCTTTCTAAAATAGAGTTGAGAGAGGTTGAAGACATAACATGTAGATTGCATACAAACAAATATGCCTTTAATATAATTAGCATTTAAAATAGGAAAAAGTAGTGTATTATTTTCATTTCCCATTCATGTACATCCTCTGATTTGGTTCTTTAGGAGATAATTTGGCATTCTTTATTTTCTTTCAAATTTCAGGCCACAATATGCAGAGATTGAAGAAATTGTTCAAAAGATAAAAAGCATATTGGGTCATAAATTTTCATGTCTTCCAAAAGATAATCTAGTTGGAATGGAATCTCGTGTTGAAACATTATCAAGGATATTGTGTTTAGAGTTGGTTAATGATGTTCGAGTTGTCGGAATTAGTGGAATGGGTGGGATAGGAAAGACAACTCTTGCTCATTCTTTATATGAAAGAATCTCTGAACAATATAATTTTTGTTGTTTCATTGATGTAAGCAAAATTTATCAAGCTTCTGGTACTATAGGTGTACAAAAGCAGTTACTTTCACAATTCCTTAAAGAAAAGAATCTTGAGATTTTCAATGCTTCTGAGGGAACATGTTTAGTATGGGAAAGGTTACACCATGCAAGGGCACTTATTGTTCTTGATAATGTTGATCACGATAGGCAACTAAATATGTTTACAGGGAATAGGGAGGCTCTGTTACGTGAATGCCTAGGTGGGGGGAGTAGAATTATCATAATTTCTAGGGATAAACATATATTGAGGAAATATGGAGTAGATGATGTTTATCAAGTCCAACCACTAAATCACGAAGATGCTACCCAATTGTTCTACAAATATGCTTTCAAAGGTAATCATATTAATAGTGGTTATGAGGAGTTGACATATGATATACTATCACATGTTCAAGGCCATCCTTTGGCAATTCAAGTATTGGGCTCATCTTTGTTTGATCGAAATATCTCACAGTGGAAAAGTGCACTGGTTAGATTTAAAGAAAATAAAAGTGACAATATTATAGATATCCTGCGATTAGCTTTTGATGAGTTGGATAACCTAGAGAAGGAGATATTTCTAGATATTGCTTGTTTTTTGGATAATGAAAAGGAAGAATGGGTGATGGAGATTCTAGATTTTCGTGAATTTCATCCTGAATATGGTCTACAAATTCTTGCTGAAAAATCGCTTATAACCATTGAGGATGGGGATATTCGTATGCATGGCTTGTTGATAGATTTGGGAAGATGCATTGTTCGAGAAAAATCACCTAACAAACCGATAAAGTGGAGTAGATTATGGGATTACCAAGATCTATACAATGTTATGTCAGACAATATGGTAAAATATTATTTGAGTTTTTAAAATGTTAGGTTGTCATTTTTCTACAATCTATAAATGCTCCCAAAGATCTAACATTTTCTTTCCTTTTTACATTATTATAGGAATCTGTAATAAATCATGAGGCTATAGCTGTTGAGGATTTCCTAATGGAGTTTGATGAAACAACAATAAGGGCTGATGCTATATCAAAAATGAGTAAACTTAAGTTTCTCAAACTTGTCTTTTTGAACTTTTGTGGCAACCTCGATCATCTTTCGAATGAGTTGGGGTATCTTGATTGGTTCAGATATCCTTTTAAGCACTTGCCTTCAAGTTTTCAACCGAACAACCTTATTCATCTGTCCCTACGTAAAAGCAACATGAAACAAGTGTGGAAAGATAAAAAGGTAGTGTAGATTGTTATTGTAACTTTTCTATTTTGTTTTTCTATCAATTAGCAAATAATAAAAAATACAAACTCTATTATGTTATTGACTTTTTTCTCAGATTAATTAAAGAAAGCAAAGAAAGCTGGAATGTTATTAACTTTGTTTGCTAATATTGTCCCTTCACTGCAGCCTCTACCCAATTTAAGACATTTGGATCTCGCTCATTCCAAAAACCTAATCCAGATACCAGATCTTGGGGAGGCCCCAAATCTTAGGTTGTTGGATTTGAATGGATGTAAAAAACTCAGGCAGCTTCATCCATCCGTTGGTCTTTTAACAAAGCTCACTCTTTTGAATTTGGAAAAATGTAAAAGTCTTATTAAGACACCACATTTCAGAGAGAACCAAATTCTTGAAACACTAAATTTACGAGGATGTAGACAACTCAAGGAGATCAATCCATCCATTGGTCTACTGCAAAAGCTTACCTTTTTAGATTTGAATGGGTGTGGAAATCTAATAAGCTTACCCAATAGCATATTGTGCCTAAGTTCTCTAGAATATTTGAATCTCTCTGGCTGTCCGAAATTGTTTAATACCCATTTGTTACATGAAGCAAGGGATGAAGAGCAAATGAAGAAGCTTTGCATAGGTGAATCTCCAATTTGTTCCCACTCAACATCGTCCATCATGAAAAGGTGGTTTAAGTCACCTTTACATTTGTTGCATTCTAGAGCACGTAAAGGTCCAGTTAGTCGCTTGTTGCCTTCCTCGCCTACACTTGCTTGTATGCGTGAACTTCATCTAAATTTCTGCAATTTAGTTCAAATACCTGATGCTATTGGAAATTTACATCTCTTAGAATCCCTATGTTTAAGAGAAAACAATTTCGCCACACTGCCAAGCCTCAAGAAGCTTTGGAAGCTGTACTATTTAAATTTTCAGGATTGTAGGCAGTTGAAATATTTGCCTGAGCTTCCTTCGCGAACTAACTTGTCATCAGAAAGATACCAGCTCCCAGACTATTTAAATAGGGATCTTTATGAGACAAGAAAGCATTTGAGATTTGAGATTTACAAGTACAAGGAAGCAGGATTAAATATTTATGGTTGTCTAGAATTAGTTGAGTTGGAACGTTGCACTAGCATGGCTTTTTCATGGACGAGACAAATTCTTGAGGTGTGTCCACTCCTTCCTTTCTTTCTTTTTCTTTGTGTGTGTGTGTGGGAACTAGGAACTAACACATAGTTGTGTTTGTGATACTAGGCTCATAACCAATACAAACTTCCGTGTCTGTCCTACAATGATGTGTTTCCTCTACGCATTGGAAGCGTTATTGGAGGAAGTGAAATACCTAGTTGGTTCAGCAATGAGCGCGTAGGCATGGGCAGTTTAATAACCATTGATAAATCACCCCTTATGCAAGAAGGCAATAATTGCATTGGCCTTGCTTGTTGTCTAGTATTTGGACCTCCTTCTGGAATAATGGCTCATCCCGAAATAGAATCAAGTCATCATTTTCGTGCTGAGATTCCGTTGTTTTTGGGAGAAGATCAAGTCACGGAAGATCACTTGTGGTTGTTCTATTATGCTTTACCACAATCCTTGTTGACATGCTGGGATGCTGATTTCAAATTGGAAATTGAAATAACGAACATTGGAAGTTGGACTTTTGAGGTGAAGAAATATGGGTATTGTTGGCTATATGAGAAGCACCTTGAAGTATCAAACTTGATAATGATGGGCATCCAAAATTTGTGAGCTTGGAAGCACAACTGTTTGGCAATTGAGGAAACCATGTACCAATTGCATATTTTTGCTACACTTCCATCATATAGAAGGATTGGAGGCATCATCGAATATGGATGCAAGATTAGTAATGATAGACCAAACAAAGATGCATAGTAGAATTCAAATTCACAATGACTCCATGGATATCTTTACAAGCTGCACTAAGATTAAATTTAGTGTTGCTTTGTTTGATTACAGATGGAAGAAATGCTCTTGGTCTTTTTTTAAAAAAAACTTATTATTATTATTTAAAAAATGTAAAGCATATTAAAGTTGTTCCATAATCAGATTTCCACATCTTACATCTGTAGGATCCTTCTGTTGGTAAGCATATCTTTTTCTTTTGTTTTATATGTTTAATCCTTTTTATATTGACATATAATAATATTATGCTCCTTTTGTTGGTTTTATTCAAGTTATTTTACTCATGATCGTAACAAGAGATTTTAAAAATCGATTTGGTCAATGTAATAATCAGGACATTAAAAAAAGGAACAAGATTGTAGACTAACTAGAAAGGAAATGAGGGAAAATATATTTGAAGTTCGACTTTATTAAGAAGTAACTGTTGCACATAGAGTTTTGTCCCTTGATATATCTGTTACAACTAAATATTCATATTAAATGCATGTACTGTCCTTCTTTAAGATGAGTCTTAGATGGAGGATGGTGATAATGTAATTAAAATCCCAAAATCATGGATAACAGAAAATTGTAATTTTTTTTTCATAAACATGGTTCACACAGTCCCAAAACTGACAATCAATGAATAATTTACACTTACAAAATATGATATTTGTTGACCAAACATTAATTTAACACTTGATAGGCCCACTACCCATGTCTTAGAGCGAGGAATTATTAGGTAGTCTTAAATCACATGATCTCTAACTAGTCTTATATAACATGTAATAAAGTGTGCTTAATTTTTTCGTGTAAAATAAAAAAAACTTAAATACATGTCATATAGTGAATGGTTGGAATTAAGGATTCGTGATAGTCTTGAATTTGTTAATGAAAAGGGGCATAAATTTGGGAGCAAAACAAACTCTCTATATTATCATTCATGTTGCAAATGAAATTACACTTATTTGTAGTTGAAAGAAAAACACAACGTTTACATCTTTAAATGCCTCTCATAATTCACACCATTAATATTATTAAAACAAAATAAAACTCCTAATTTAAGTTTCATAACAAATCTCCCCCTGAAACTTAAATGCTTCTCCCATCTCTCATTCCAATCAGCTTTTTGCAATTTTCCAGCAGTGTAGTCGACAGTGGCTTGGTAAATATATCTGCTGCTTGAACTCGGCTTCCGACATGCTCCAACTCGGCTTTTCCTTGTCTGATCTGCTCTCGGATGAAATGAAATCGGACGTCGATGTGCTTGCTCCTTCCATGATTGACCGGGTTCTTTGCCAACTCGATTGCCGACTTGTTATCAACTCGGATCACAATCGCTTCATCTCGGATCACTCCCATATGCCTCAGTAAATTTGAAAGCCAAACTGCATGACATACGCTCCAAGATGCCGCCACGTACTCGGCCTCACAAGTTGACAGAGTTACAATAGGCTGCTTCTTTGACAGCCAAGTAAAAGCCGTATTCCTGAGTAGAAATACATAACCCGAGGTACTCTTCCGATCATCAACATCTCCACACCAATCACTGTCCGAGTAACCCACTAATCGGTAGTCGTCCGATTTTGAATAGAAAAGACCAAGTGATAGGCTTCCTCGAACATATCTCAGAATTCTCTTCAAGGCCTTCCAGTGTGTGTAACTCGGATCCTCCATAAATCTGCTCGTTATCCCAACACTCAACATTAAGTCGGGTCTCGTGCTTGTAAGATACCTCAGACTTCCGACTAAGCTCCGATATCTCCCGGAATCAGCTCGATCTCCTCCATCAGACTTTGAAAGTTTTGTGCCTGGTTCCATTGGAGTAGAAACCGGATTGCAATCCTCCATTTTAAACTTCTTTAGGATTTCAAGTGCATACCTTTCTTGGGATATAAAAATCCCTTCATCCGATTGCTTCACTTCTAGGCCAAGAAAATATTTCATCAAGCCTAAGTCAGTCATCTCGAACTCCTTCTTCATTATCTCCTTGAACTCCTTAATCAGTTTTGCATTGCTTCCAGTGAATATGAGGTCGTCGACATAGAGAGCAACTACCATCATATCTTTTCCTGAGTTCTTTATGTATAAGGCATGCTCGTACGGACATTGCTCATACCCGTTCTTCTTGAAATACCCATCAATCCTTTCATTCCAAGCACGAGGAGCTTGCTTCAACCCGTAGAGGGCTTTTCTCAATCTCAGCACCTTCTTTTCTTCTCCTTTCTTCATGTACCCGAGTGGTTGCTCAACATACACCTCCTCCTTCAGCACTCCATTTAGAAAGGCTGACTTCACATCCATCTGTAGAATTTTCCATTGTCTCTGAGCAGCTAACGAGATCAGAAGTCGGATTGACTCCATTCTCGTGACAGGAGCAAAAACCTCATCATAGTCAACTCCTTCCTTTTGTTTATAGCCCTTCACAACAAGCCGAGCTTTATATCGCTCAACTTCTCCCTCAGCATTCATCTTCTTTTTGTACACCCATTTTACTCCAATGGGCCGAGCTCCTTCAGGAAGGTTGGTCAATTCCCAAGTTTTATTACGCTCAATCGCTTCAAACTCCTCATCCATAGTTGTTCTCCACTTCTCATCTTGGACAGCTTTCTCAAAACTCAAGTCTTCAGAGTCGGCAAGAAGACATACAGCATGGACTTCACTTGTAGTGTCGTAAATTTCCCTCAGGCTTCTCATCCTTGGCTGTTGTAGCTCGGATTCTTCATCTGAGAGCTCAGTCGTTGTTATCGTTGAAGGTACAACAATGTCCGAGCTATCCGAGCTAGTTTCTACTTCGGCCGAGTTACTCCAACACCATTGCTTTGTTTCCTCCACGTGAACATCTCGGCTCACCACCACCTTTTTGTTATCAGGATCAAATAACTTGTATGCTTTGGATTTTTCATCATATCCAATAAATATATACTTCTTGCTTCGATCTTCTAACTTTGTCCTCTACTGTCTTGGTACTTGCCCATAGGCCAAGCTACCGAACACCCTAAGATGAGAAACACTTGGCTTCATGCCACTCCAGATCTCCTGAGGCGTCTTCTCTCCTAGCTTTGCATGTGGGCATCTATTTTGCACATAGACTGCACACTGCACTGCCTCTGCCCAAAACTTCTTCGGCATATTCTTCCCTTTCAACATAGATCGAACCATATCAAGAATAGTTCGGTTCTTCCGTTCCGCTACACCATTTTGCTGTGGAGAATATGGGGCAGTCAAGAAACGCTTAATCCCATGTTCCTCGCAGTATTTGTTGAACTCAAAGGAAGTGAACTCGCCACCTCGGTCAGATCGGACTGCTTTGACAAATTTGCTTGTCTCTTTTTCCACCATCACTTTGAATTTCTTGAAGGTTTCAAACACTTCTAGCTTCTCCTTCAAAAAATAAACCCACGTCTTTCTTGAGAAATCATCAATGAAAGAGAGGAAATACTTCTTACCACTGAATGATTCTGGAGTTATTGGGCCACACAGGTCGGTATGGATCAGTCCGAGTTGCTCCTTTGCTCGGTATTCAGAACTCCTTGGGAAAGAAGTCCTCGCGTGCTTCCCGATCACACATTCTTCACAGAACTTCTTTTCAAACTCCATTTTAGGCAGTCCAATCACCATCTCCTTTTTCACCAGCTCGGTCAACCCCCTAAAGTGAAGATGACCGAACCTCCGATGCCACTTCATGGCCTCATCCTCCAAATCAAGTTGCATGCATTCATCTCGAACTATTTTCAGCTCAAGTTTGTACATGCGATTTTTCTTCATTTCTACTTGGGCAACTAGTCTCCCGAGTTTATCCTTCAGTTGTAGTTCTCGGTCTTTCATCAGAACCGAGTACCCTTTCTCCATTAACTGTCCCATGCTCAATATGTTGCTTCTGAGATCGGGTACGTAGTATACATCTCTGATCTCTCCGATTTTCCCATTTCTCTGTTGATATCGGACCGTTCCTCGGCCTTTAACAGTTACTTTTGAAGCATCTCCGAAAGAAACAGATCCGACCTCATCCTTTGAAAGCATTTTGAACAAGTGCTCGTCACCACACATGTGATTGCTTGCTCCGGTGTCCAAGTACCAAACAGAGTTATCAGTACAACTCGGTTTGATCTCGGAAGAACAGCTTGGTTTGATCTCGGTTTCTGGAATTGTTGTCACCAGTAACAATCCTTCATCTTCTTCCTCGGCAAGGAAGTTGGTTGGTTCCTCCTTTTTCTTCTCGGACCTACAATCTTTGGAAATATGACCCAGATTTCCACAATTGTAGCATTTTATCGAGTAACACTCCTTGGCCACATGTCCATACTTCCCACAGTTATAACATTCAATAATGTTATTTGTGTTTGATCGGCCACCCCAGGTCTGACCTCGGCCTCCCCGTACTTGACCTCGGCCACCCTGAGTTTGACCTCGGCCACGCCAGTTCTGTTGGCCGACATACTCATTACCTCGTCCTCCTCTTCCTCGACCACCTAGGCCTCTACCTCTTCCTCGTCCTCTATTATTCTGAGCATAGAGCACCTTCTCCTCCTTTATTGTCGCCTTTGCCTGGAGAGCTTGTTCAAGGGACTCCCCCTTCTCCTTCTTATTCTTTTTCCTCTGCTCATACGCCTCCAGGGACCCAGTAAGCTCTTCGACAGTGAGCGTTGACAGATCCTTGGACTCTTCAATTGCACACACTATATTCTCAAAGTCATCTGTCAATGACCTTAAGATCTTCTCCACAACTCGGCTTGAGGGAAGATTCTCTCCATTCCTGTTTAGTTTGTTCGCCACAGTCTCCACCCGAGTAATGAACTCGGATACACCTTCTGACTCCTTCATCCTCATGTTTTCCAGTTCGCCCCTAAGGGTTTGAAGCCGAACTTGCTTCACGCGTTCATCTCCCTTTTTTGCTTTCTCGAGTATGTCCCATGCTTCTTTTGAAGATTTAGCATTAGCTATCTTCTCAAAGCCCGACTCGTCAACAGCTCGGTACAGCAAATACAGTGCTGCCTTGTCCTTTGCCCGAGCAACCTTCAATGCATTCATCTGGGCATTTGTATACCCCTCAGTGGTCACCGGTTCCTCGTACCCATTCTCAACCACATCCCAATTGTCTTGGGAGCCGAGAAGGGCCTTCATCTGCAGCTTCCAGTTATCGTAATTGACATCTTTAGTCAATTTGGGTAATGGAATGCCATTAGTTAAACCTGCCATCTCTCTTGAGTGTATACGCTCCACTCACACACCTCACAAGAATTTTTTTCTCTTTTCTCGGGCTGGGTACACTAGGTCGGCTCAGGTCGGCTCAGGTCAGATCAGGTCGGCTTACTCTCACCTCACGCACACAAGCTCTGATGCCAATTTGTTAATGAAAAGGGGCATAAATTTGGGAGCAAAACAAACTCTCTATATTATCATTCATGTTGCAAATGAAATTACACTTATTTGTAGTTGAAAGAAAAACACAACGTTTACATCTTTAAATGCCTCTCATAATTCACACCATTAATATTATTAAAACAAAATAAAACTCCTAATTTAAGTTTCATAACAGAATTAACTAATAATTTCTTCTCAGAACATGCCATACAATTGCTGGACCAAGAGACTTGGTTCAAAAATTGTTAATTTTGAATTATCAGAAAAGGAAATAGAAACATATGTTAATTTGATGGACCTTACATTTGAGGTTATAAAACAACCTTATTGTATAACCAAGGTTATAGGGGAAAAATTTGATTTACCCCACTAACATTAAAACAAATTTGTAACCGTTTGGAAGCTCTTAAGATCCTATATGTGAAAAACCTAAATCAAGCAACATATGTTCTTCCAACTAGTGTCAGTTATCAAGAAACTATAATCATAACCCACTTCTAGATGAAAAGCCTACATATTCTTTAATGTTTCTAAAAGTTGAGAAAAATCTAACAGCTTTCTAATTTGTCTGGATTTATATCTTGATAGCACATTTCCATCATTTGGTTTGGGCATGTGCTTGAGAAATGACAGGGGAGCCTTCTCACTTGCAAAAATAGTGTTCTAAGTGTATGATTCCAGTTGTGGAGGTAGAGGCTTTGGCCCTTTTTCAAGCAATTAACTGGTTGACAAATTTGGTTTTCAGCATGTTATCTTTGAATTAGATTGAAAAAACAGTTGTAATTGATATTTTAGGAGGTTGTATAGTTAAGTCCCAGTTTGATGCTATTCTTAGATCTTGCAGATGCAAGTTTAATTCTTTTCAAAATTGAGTTATGTCACGAGACAAACAAATTTATATGTTGGTCTCCACCTCCACCTCCACCCCCAAAATAGAAAAATCAATAATCACAACACAATCCAAATGGCATTAAACAATTCAGTACACAATTAATTTAGGCCCTCAAAGTACTAAATGTTGTTGGGTTAGAAATTTCAAAAATATCAAACAAATCTCTTAAATTATAAAACAGTTCATTTCAATATTTTATTAAGGGTTAATGGATGAGGCCTAGAATGAATATTTAAAGGGAGAAGAGAAATGAAAGAATGTTATGGCATTTAAAATAACATTTCCAATTTACACATGCCCCATTAGCAAAAGCTCGAAGGCCCGGGCATGCCCCAATTTCGTGATTCATACACAGAGAGATTAACTAAGGTTGCCCCCTAGAGAGGTATGGTTGACGATTTGTTGAACTACGTTAGGAACGCATTCCCACTTGCTTGAATGTGGGTGTTTCGACTTCAGAGTGAAACCTTTACGAATTCTTGCTTTCTAAAGGGAATACTCAAGCCGCCTTTCGATTTTTAATTTGAGCATGCATTTTTTTTTACATATATATGTATATCCCTAACTTTTGCATAGGATGTATCTTATCGGGATTTTGATTCCTTTACCCTAATTTTTGCCTAGGACGCCCTTTACGGGTTTTCGTCATAGCGGGTTTTTGTCATGCAATGCCTTTGTTGTAATTTCCTAGAAGCAAGGATTCATTCATTCTTGATCGTTCCTCCTATCCCAATAGTTGTCATTTCCGCATGGGGAACTCTTGGTGTTTGAATCGTCAATTTGGGCGTGTTATGCCCCCAGTCTTCTTGCACAATTACTGGTTTTTAAGTGCTTCCAATTTGATGTATCGAGTTTGCACTTGATTACCAGTGATCTCATTATTCGATTAACATGCACAGGTTAGGTTTTCCTTTTTTGTTCTTATTTATTATTTACCAGGACGACATGTTATCTATATGAAGTGCAAAATAGGATGTAAAGATGATTGAGAAATTCAACAAATATCATTCTCATTGATTTGTTTGTTTAGAGAACATTCTTTGTACAAGATCTTTCGGTGCACCTTGATGATGTTGTTGTAGGCTACAGAAGCTCATGCTTGAATGATATCCCTATAGACATGTTTGCTCTTTCGTTGATTTGCAATTAATCTTCGTTTCTTCTCAGATTCTCTTCTTGCTATTCCCATCAGAAGTAATCGTCAATAGGATCTTTGGCTTCCCCACTATTTTGGTGATTACCAAAATTTTCATCTTTATTGACGAATTTGATGAGTCAGAGAAGAAAGATGCGGTTTGGAGTGATTTGATAATGAATTGGAGGTGTAAGGGTGCTTATTATCAAACTCTGTTCTTTTGAAGAAAATTATTTTTTATTTTTATTTTTTGCTTCAATTCCCTTTTTCTTTTGTGCCTCCTTCTCGAAATTTCAAATAATCTCCTATTTGAATTGATGAATGACATCTTTCTAGATTGGAAGAAGTCTGAGAAGATGTAGACTTTGCCTTCTTTTGAAAGGATGACGAGAGTTCGAAGTCTAGTAGGCCTCCTTAATATAAGGGCACATGATTCTTATACTTTAGAATGTTCTCTTTTCTCAAAAATCTTTGCATACTATGTGTCTTCCATTTCTAATGAATGTATATGCTAAACTAAAAGATGCACGATATTTGCTTTCTACCTAAATTTTATCATGTTTTTGACTAAGGGTTATGATGCATGATTTTTTTTGCTATATTTATTTTGTTTTTCCTTTATAAATAAACTACCCTATATGATGCTTTAGAGTTAGGGCATACAGAAGGGAGTTAAAATTTTATCACATTTTTTTTTATTAATATCTATTTGTTTGTAATTATTATCCATTTGAAATAAATAAACACAAAAAAATGCAACACACATGCTCAAACAAATGTACACCCGCGAACAGTCACGTTTAAATCCTTGGTTTGTGATCCCTGCAAGAAAAGTGCATTGTATAGAACAGTTCTAATCTCACTGGTCTTAAGGCCCCCAAGATGCCCCCGTTATAGGGACCCAGTATCTCTGTCGTCGTCACCTGACAAACTCTAAGGTCTGTCGCAGTATTTCAAGCTAGAGTAACAGGTTATCACCTTGAGTGTGATTTCCGACAAGGCGCACAGGCTCCAAGGCCAAACTTGGGCCGGTCGTACGTCAACCACTCCCTATGTTTATTACCCTCATGCCCCCGGGTGTAGGGGGAACTGTTGTGTGCAAAGGATTGTGTACAGTTTTATTCAAACAAGTGCAAAATTTAAATAAACAAACAAACAGATATTAAAGCCAAACAAATAAAACAAATAAAGTAAAGGGGAAAAATATTTAAATTATTATTTTTATTTTATTAACTTCATCAATTAAATAGGCCTGACCCTCTTTAAACGTCCCTAGTGGAGATGTCATCTGTCGCAACCTGAAAATTTCTGATCTCGCGACTAATGGTTTAGACATCTTTTTAAAAATCTCATTAATTAAGAAATGCTCGGACACCAGACTAATCCTTAATTAATAGTTTTGAAAATGAGTTCATGGAGTCGCCACCAATGTTTTACTCAAAACATTGGAAAAAGAAAAGGTTTTTTAAAAATCCAATAATGGTCTTGATAACCAGAATTGGGTTCGGGGGTTGGTTACGTGTAGGGAAGGTATTAAGCACCCCGACAATGCCCTTAATTGGTACCCTATGATGAAGTTAGCGTTATAAACAATAAAAATATAAATATTAAATCCCCTTTTATTAATAACTATTTACATGCTTGAAATTTAAATTATACAATTAATCCTAAAATATCTACAAGATTATTTTTATTATAACAATATTTATTATAGAGAAGAAATAAATAAAAAAGGCGAAAGAGATTAACTGAAATACCTCTTGTATGAGCTCTATTGAATCTTCAAAATAGGAAGATTTTAGGTGCTTTGTGGCAACCCTTCACACTACAATGCCTCACAAAATCTCAAGAAATACAAAAGAGATAGGGAGAGATAAAAGAGAGAAATTTTGAGCTCTAAGGAGTTTGGACGAAATTTTGGAGTCCTGAGAAATGAGCCCAAGCAGTCTATTTATAGACTTCAGAAAGGGTCCAGAACGGCCCGTTCCAAAATCGAAACGGCCCGTTCTAGATATGGTCGTTATATGTTAATTGCGCATGACTGGAACGACCCGTTCTGAAACTGGAACGACCCGTTCCAGAAGTGAGATTGACACATATATGCCTGGACTGGAACGACCGTTCCAAAATAGGATTTTTAGGCATTTTTCATAACTTGGAACGGCCCGTTTCAGTTTAGGAACAACCCATTCCAGTTAAGATTTAAAACCCTTTTTTAGGAGATTGGAACGACCTGTTCCAATTCTAGAACGGCCCGTTCTAATTCTAGAACGGCCCGTTCCAATTCTGGAAAGCCTACAAGTTTTAGGCCTTTTAGGAGCCTCGGAACGGCCCGTTCCAACTCAAGAACGGCCCGTTCTGGACCTTGGAACGACCCGTTTCGATTTTGGAATAGCCCGTTCTGAGCCATTAAAAATAGTTAATTTGGGCTTTTCGGCCTTCTAAAGTCCTGTCTTGTTGTTGGCATGCTTCGGGAGCTCCTTCCCTTCATAACAGAGGTCTATGTCCTTGTTTGTATGCCCTCGGACGAAATTGGGTGTCTACAACTTTACCTTCCAGTTGTTGTTCAATTTTAACAAAATTTGATATACACGTATAAAGTGATATAAACTTTCAATTTAACGGTTGGATTTACAAAATTTACATTTAATATAAAGTTATTGAGCGGCATAATACTTAGTAAAAGTTACACCGGTATAATTATAACCCCCTATATTATATATATATATACATATATATACAGGGACGGATGCACGTTTGGAATAGTGGGGCACTTGCCCCCACTACTATTTGACATGTACATAATTCTTTATCTAAAAAAATAAAATATTTAAAAAAAATTATATTCTAATAAAATAAATATATAGATTCACATATATAATGTAATATATTAAAATAAATAATTTTTTGATAAAATAAAATTTGTTGTACGCATGTTTATCTTTTGTGTTTTTTATTTATTATATACGTTGATTGAAAAAATCAAAATAGTAAAATTGTGTACATTGATTAAAAAAATCAAAATAAGAAAAATCAGAAGATTTATGTTCCATTTAAAATTGTTATTATAAGATATATTTTAAAATAAATTATCATCTAAAAATATATATTAGATATTAAAAACATATTTATATCATAAATAAATTAAACTTGATTTTTATAAAATTTAACATATTTATTTTTATATTTTAAATAGTGTTAAATTATTATAAAATAAGTCTTTAAGATTGTAGTTCTACCCAAACAATTAAAAAATGTCTATGATAGATAAATAAGTCATACTTAAGATATATATTTTTAAAGAAAGTTAGGTTCAAACTAACTAAATTATAATAAAATATAGTGTGATCTAATTTATTTTCATCTTTAATACTAATCGTAGATATAAAAAACTTGTAATAAATAATTATAATATATATTTATACCTTTAAAAGTTATATATAAAATTTTTAATACTACAAATATATAAATAAGTATTACCTCCACTATCTAAAATTTCTAGATCCGTCACTATATATATATATATATATATATATATATATATATATATATATATATATGTGTGTGTGTGTGTGTGTGTGTGTGTGTGTGTGTGTGTGTAATTTTAAGCTTATTACTTCTAAAAAATAAAATAAAAATTTCTTCTAAAATATAAAACTACTATTTATGTTAAATAAAGTAATATATGCACTAATTAATTAATAGAAAATTCATGAAATACACAAATATGAAAATATTCACACTTGAACTTGCTTACTATAATTTTAAATACAATATACTAACATCTCTAAGTAGTTTATAAATATTTAAAAATAAATATTATTTATTTAAAATAATTGTTAAGATCGAAAACATTAATTTTAGAACGTTTAAATATATTTTAGTCCCTATAAGATGGGTGATTTTGATTTTGGTCTTTGTAAATTTTTTTCTTTATTTTTCATCCTTGTAAGATTTATAAAGATAGTTTCGTACTTGTAAAATGAGTAAAATATTTTTCTTTGATTTTCATCCCTCTAAAATATAAATTCACTAGTTTGATTATTTTAAGGCAATTAAATCATATTTATTTTGAAAAACTAAAAAAAATTTAGAGGTGTTAAATATCAATACGATAATAATACGTAATTATTATAGGTGACACCTAAGATAATTATTTATCTTTTTTTAAAAAAAATTAAAAAGTAGTTAAAAATGATTACATAAAAAATAATAATTAAAAATAAAAATTCAAATTTTAGAAAATGAAAATAAGAATTAAAAATAATAAAATTAAAAATAAGAAATTAAAATTAAAAATTAAAAATAAGAATTAAAAATAAAAAATTTCTGACGGATTTATATTTTCGAGAAAAATTTCGGACGGAAATATAAGATCACTTGTGATTGTTCTATTATGCTTTACCACAATCCTTCTCGACGTGCTGGGATCCACATTGGAAATTGGAAATTGAGATAACAAACATTGAAAGTTGGACATTTGAGGTGAAAAAATATGGGTATCGTTGGCTTTATGATAAACACCTAGAAGTATCAAACTTAATAATGATGCCAAGTCCAAATTCGTGAGCTTGGAAGCACAACTTTTTGGCAATTGAGGAAACCAAGTACCAATTGCATATTTCTGCTACACTTCCATCATATAGAAGGATTGGAGTTTAAGTAGTAACTGTTGCACTTTAAGTTTTGTTCCTTGAGATATCTGTTACAACTAAATATTCATATTAAATGCATGTGCTTTCCTTCTTTAAGATAAGTCTTAGATGGAGGATGGTGTTATTGTAATAAAAATCCCAAATTCTTGGATGACAAAAAGCTGTTATTTTTTTTTTAATAAGCATGGTTTACGTAATCACAAAATTAATGATTAATGAATAATTTACACTTACAAAATATGATTTTTATTGACCAAATATTAATTTAATACTCGATAGGCCCACTACTCATGTCTTAGATTGTAAAATTATTAGGTGATCATAATTACATAATTTCTAACTAGTCTCTATATAATATGTAATAAAGTGTTATTAATTTTTTCTTGTAAAATAAAAAACTAAATACATGTATAGTAATTAGTTGGGGTCATAAACACGTGGTAGTCTTGAACTAACCAATAATTTGTCCTCAAAACATGTCATACAATTGCTGGACCAAGAGGCTTGGTTCAAAAATTGTTAATTTTGAATTATCAAAAAAGAAAATAGAAACATATGTTTGGACCTTACATTTATGAGGTTATAAGACAAACCTTATTGAATAACCAAGGTTATGGGGGAAAAATCTGATTAGCCCTGGTAACATGTAAAACAAATTTGGACCGTTTGTAAGCTTTTATGATCCTATATGTGAAAAACATAAATCAAGCAACATTTGTTCTTCCAACTAGTGTTTGTTATCAAGAAACTATAATCATGACCCATTTCTAGATCAAAAACCTATATATACTTCAATGTCTCTAAAAGTTGAGAAAAATCTAACAACTTTCTAATTTGTCTGGATCTATATCTTGATAGCACATTTCCATCATTTGATTTGGGCATTTGCTTGAGAAAAATGATAGGGGGAGCCTTCCCACTTGCAAAAACTGTGTTCTAAGGGTATAATCTAGTTGTGTAGGTAAAGGCTTTGGTCCTTTTTTTAGGTAATTAACTGGTTGACTGATTTGATTTTCAACATGTTATCTTTGAATTAGATTGCAAAACAATTGTAAATGGTTTTCTAGGAGGTTGTATAGCTAAGTTAAGTCTCAGTTTGATGCTATATTCTTAGATCTTGCAGATACAAGTTTAATTCTTTTCAAAATTATGTCACGAGACAAGCAAATTCTACTACCCACATTTTAACTCGGAACAAATTTGTATGTTGGTCTCCACTTCCACCTATCCACCCCCAAAATAGAAAATCAATAATTGCAACACAATCCAAATGCAACTAAACAATTGAGTACACAATTAATTTAGGCCCTCAAAGTAATACATGTTGCTGGGCTAGAAATTTCGAAAATATCAAACAAATCTCTTACATATCAAATAAATTTAAAGTTCAATTATCTGTATCTCTCTGATTGTTGGAATAAACATCAATCTTGCTCATGGTACTATTTAGTCTAAAAGATCTAATGTACATAGCTTGAATTAAACACAAAAAAGTTCATTAAATATATTGGTCTCACAACATGCGACTCTCAGTACCTAACTATTACCACAATCATTTAAATTACAATAAGAATATAGTTCAATTAGTTCATAGTGATATTCCATTACTTGGCGACGAAGATTGTGAAAGAGAGGCGAACGACGTCGTATTTGACGCCCTTGTCCCTGTTGTCATTTTGCTGCGTGAGCTGGAATACGACGGTGTCACACGTGCAAAGAGTTTTGGAATTACTATCAAACCCAATAAATTATAGATATTTATATTTTATGAAAATGTTATTGTTCTTTTAAATTGGGAATTTGAATGCATGTTACGTAAAAAAAAAAAAGTCGTAAACTAATTATATGGTGATTTTGTTTTTATTTAGTAGATGCTTATAAATAACAGAGAACAAAAGTATAATGATGAAAAGTAATATATGATCCTGTAAGAAAAGAGAAGTAAATAATAAATATCGATGAAGTGTTTGAAATTGGAACGATGGTATTTATGTTTTTTTTTAAGTATATTTAAGTAAATTGAATGTTTAAGTATTATTTTAGGGGTATAATAGTAAATATTTATTAAATAAAGGAAAAATTAAGTTAGTTTCTCCTAAAATTTATTTAAATGACATAAATCATCTTTCTAATTTTTTAAAAATAGAAAATTTCTCTAATATTAATTCTATTTAATTTCAGTTAAATTATAAATAATAAATATTTAATGTGCATGAATTCTTGAAATTTTAAATTCATTGTTATAAAATATCCAAACCAAGTTTTGTTACAAAAGTTTTTAAATCTTTTTTAAATTACATTTCTCATTTAAAATTTTCTATCCAAACACACCAATAGGATTCATTTGGAGTGATTTTTAGTTGAAAGTTTTTTAAAAAAATTTAAAAACCATAACTAATGTTTAGTTTTTAATTTTCTTTCTATTTTATAGTTTTAAAATAAACTCAATTTCAAAACTCCATATCATCTTAAAATTAATTAAGAGTGATTTTGTGTAGTAGGAACAACATCAATATTAGTGTTGGTACTAGTAATTCAAGTGGAAGAGCTAGTAACACTGGTGATAATAACATTATTGATCACGATCATAGTAGTAATAGTGCTGGTAGAATTTGTTGAACCAAAAATATATGAAACACCTATTTCATGAATATATATTGAGTTTTTATTATAACAAATGAAATTATATTTTAATAACTTAACTAAGTTATTTTAATTAATGGTGTAGTTAGTTCATCGTAAGAAAGGTATAAATGTTCATAACTTATATAAGGTAATAACTATATGTTAAATAAACATGTACTAAATGTTCTTTTTAATCGTCCAAACATTTTATTAGTATATACATCATCTAAATTATTTCTATCATACAAACTTTCGCACAAACGGTTCAATGTTATTTTACATATTTGACTTAAATGAACAAAAGGTTTTCTTAATAAATCTCTGATAAGTACGTCCAAAAACCTTTTTGGAACTTGAACTTTGTATAAGATTTTGTGCTCTTTTTTCTCATATAAATTTAAAATTTAAACAAAATCATCCTTAAAATATTATAATATTTTAAATATCTTTGCATTTACTAAAAATAAGATTTTATGGATAAATACAACCTTTAATCAAAAGTGAAATCGAAGAATAATTAATAGTGTTCAAAACACATACATAACAGAAATAATCATATATTTTGTATTAAAATAGATATTATAATATACAAAAGCTATGAAATATACCCGTTGACAAGTTATTGAATCATAAAATTATTCTTTTAACAATTTGAAGACTGCGTCAGTTTTATGAGATTATCAACTTGTCTTTAATAATGTGAAGATTTTAGTTGTATTCACATTGAAACTAATCTCTATCTTCAAAATCTTTTGAAAGTAAAACCAAAGCAAAATTATGTGAAAAAGACAGAAAAAATTGTAAAGTTATGGCACAAATTTCTTCCATATTTCCTGTTTTAAGGAAAACACGTTTCCTTGATTTTAGGCCATGATTCCATGCATGGTTTCCTCTTTTTTGCTCCTTGTTTTGTTCTAGGTTTCCTTATTCTGGGTGCATACGCTTCTTCTCAATGCCTATATAAGGCATCAAGCATTTGGAGCAAATTGCAATTGATTCAGCAATCTACACACTTGAGAAAAATCATACATAGAGAGGAAAGATTCAAGAGAGTATTTTTAGTCTATATTTGAGAGATTATCTCTTTGTTCTCATGATATTAGAGAACTTCTTGTACTCTCCTATTTCTACATAGTGGAATTATCTTGCTCTTGATCGCCCATGGTTTTTTCTCCGTCTTTGGAGTTTCCACGTAAACTTGGTGTGTATTTATTTTTCTTGTCTCTCTACTTACTTCTCTCTATCTCTAATTAACTTGATCCGGTGCTTCCGCATTCCGCTCATTCTTTCTGATACCCAACAAGTGGTATCAGAGCTACTTGTTTAATTAGAGATTCAATATGTCTACCGTCACTAAATTTGACATTGAGAAGTTTGATGGCAAGATTTGTTTTTCTATTTGGAAAGTCCAAATGAAAGCCGTTCTTACACAGAATGGATTGAAGAAAGCTTTAGATGGAAAAGCCAAAAAGCCGGTCAACATGACTGATGAGCAATGGGACGAGTTGGATGAAAAGGCGCTTTCAGCAATCCAACTATGCTTGTCCAAGGAGGTTCTTCGTGAAGTAGCAAATGAAACAACCGCTGCTGCTTTGTGGCTGAAATTGGAATCTCTTTATATGACCAAAAGTCTCGCAAACAAGCTTCGTCTCAAAGAAAGACTATATACGATTCGTATGGTCGAAGGTACTCCTATTCAATCTCATCTTAATGAGTTTAATTCTATTATCATGGATTTGGAAAATATTGAAATTAAAATTGATGATGAAGATAAAGCTGTTTTGTTGATTGTCTCATTACCTTCTACCTATAAACACTTTAAAGAAATTATGTTGTATAGAAACAATGATACCTTATCCTTTGAAGATGTTAAATCTAATTTGTTGTCCAAAGAAAAGTTTGATCTTGATATCCACTCAGAGGACAAGGGTGAGGGTTTAAGTGTCAGGGGTAGAACTCAAGAAAAAGGGAGTACCAGTAACAAGAAAAGTAGATCCAAATCCAGAGGGCGTAAATCCAACAAAACCTGTCGTTATTGCAAGAAATTTGGGCATGATATCTCCGAATGCTTTATCTTGAAAAAGAAACAAGAAAGGCAAGAAAAAGGTAAAAATCCTGCTGAAGCTGCTAATGTTGAAACTGATTCTGATGGTGATGTTATGATATCTGTCTCTTCTGATAAGAGGAGCAAAACTGAATGGATTCTTGATTCTGGATGTACATTTCATATGTGTCCTTATAAGGACTTATTCACCACTCTTGAACCTGTTGATAGTGGTGTTGTCTTGATGGGTAATGACACCCAATGCAAGATTGCAGGAATAGGTACTATTCAGATCAAGACTCATGATGGCACTATCAAGACTCTTTCCAATGTTCGCTTTATTCCTGACTTGAAGCGAAATCTAATTTCTCTTGGCACCCTAGAGTCTCTTGGGTGCAAGTATTCAGCTGAAGGTGGAGTTCTAAAGGTATCAAAAGGTGCTATTGTTTTATTAAAAGCTAACCGTATTGGTAGTTTGTATATCTTGCAAGGATCTATAGTGACAGGATCAGCAGCTGTCTCATCTTCTATGTCTGATAAAGATGCCACCAAATTATGGCACATGCGCCTGGGCCATATGAGTGAAAAAGGCATGCACCTTCTGAGCAAGCAAGGTCTCCTTGGTAATCAAGGCATCGGTAAGTTGGAGTTTTGTGAACATTGTGTCTTTGGGAAGCAGAAAAGAGTTAGCTTCTCCACTGCAACTCACCGCACAAAAGGTACCCTTGATTACATTCATTCTGATCTTTGGGGTCCTTCTAAAGTTCCATCTTATGGAGGATGCCGTTATATGATGACTATTATTGATGATTTTTCTCGTAAAGTCTGGGTCTATTTTCTAAGGCACAAAAATGAAACATTCCCCACTTTTAAGAAGTGGAAAACTCTTGTTGAAACTCAGACAGGAAAAAAAGTCAAGAAGCTCAGAACGGATAATGGATTGGAATTCTGTGAAGGTGACTTTAATGAGTTCTGCGCAAATCATGGTATTGCTAGACACAAAACCATTCCAGGTAAACCCCAGCAGAATGGTGTTGCAGAACGTTTAAACAGAACTATCCTTGAGAGAGCTCGTTGTATGCTCTCAAATGCTGGGTTATGGCATCAACGTGAGTTGTGGGTCGAGGCAGCATCTACAGCTTGCTACTTGATCAACCGATCTCCACACTCTTCACTTAATTTCAAGATTCCAGAAGAAATTTGGTCAGGTAATCCTATTGATTATTCTAATTTAAGAATTTTTGGATGTCCTGCATATGCACATGTTAATGATGGAAAATTAGCTCCTAGAGCTATTAAGTGCATATTTCTTGGTTATGCATCTGAATCTAAAGGTTATCGTTTATGGTGTTCTGAGTCTAAGTCACGAAGATTAATTCTTAGTAGAGATGTGACTTTTAATGAGGATGCATTATTATCTTCTGGAAAACAATCATCTGTGTCTTCTTCCAGTACTAATAATCTGCAAGGTACTAGCGAGAAGGTGGAGTTAGAGTTAAAATCTGTAGCTCCTAATGTTGATGTTCCATCTTCCTCTACCACTGAGTCTAGCATTGATGATCATGGTGATGATCATCCTATTCAGCAACAGGAAGAATATAATATTGCACGAGATAGGACAAGAAGACAAATAAAATTGCCAGCTAGATACATTGATGACAATTTGACTGCTTATGCATTGTCAATTGCACAAGAGGTAAATGATGATGTTGAACCTGCCAGCTATAGTGAAGCTGTTTCTTGTGTTGATTCTGCTAAGTGGCTAGTGGCTATGAATGAAGAAATTGAAAGTCTTCACAAGAACAACACTTGGAATTTGACAAAGCTCCCCAAAGGCAAACGACTTCTAAGGTGTAAATGGATCTATAAGAAGAAAGATGGCATTCCAGGGGTTGAAGATCCTAGATGCAAGGCGCGATTAGTCGTTAAAGGCTTTTATCAAAAGGAAGGTATTGACTTTAATGAGATTTTCTCACCTGTTGTTCGTCATACTTCCATTCGTATTTTGCTTGCTTTTGTTGCTCTGTTTGATTTAGAATTAGAGCAACTTGATGTAAAGACAGCTTTTCTACATGGAGAGCTGGAAGAAGAAATTTATATGGATCAGCCTGAGGGATTTGTTGTTCCTAGTAAGGAGCATCTTGTTTGTCAATTAAAGAAATCTTTATATGGCCTCAAGCAAGCACCCAGACAATGGTATAAAAAATTTGATTCCTTTATGATTGGGCAAGGTTATTCCAGGAGTAAATATGATGATTGTATTTATTTTCAACAATTTCATGATGGAACTTTCATATACTTGTTACTTTATGTTGATGATATGTTGATTGCATCACGTGACAAGTCTTTGATCAACAAATTGAAAGCTCAACTCAATAATGAGTTTGAGATGAAGGAATTAGGTGCAGCTAAGAAAATTCTTGGCATGGAGATTCATAGAGATCGACAAGTTGGTAAATTATTCTTATCTCAACAAAAATATATTGAGAGATTACTTGACAGATTTAATATGAATAATTGTAAACCTGTTTCTACTCCACTTGCTGCACATTTCAAGTTATCTTCAGACCTTTGCCCACAAACAAAAGAAGAGATGGAGAGTTTGTCACACGTTCCATATGCTAGTGCAGTTGGCAGTTTAATGTATGCTATGGTGTGCACTAGACCTGATTTAGCATATGCTGTTAGCATGGTGAGCCGATACATGCATAATCCTGGAAAGGATCACTGGAGTACTGTAAAATGGATTTTTCGGTATCTTAAAGGTACTAGTAATATTGGCTTGGTGTTTGACAGAAACAAAGCTACAACTAATAATGTTGCAGGTTTTGTTGATTCGGATTATGGTGGTGATCTTGATAGAAGAAGATCTCTTTCTGGCTTCATTTTTACTCTCTGTAATTCTGCTATCAGTTAGAAAGCTTCACTTCAATCTATTGCAGCATTATCTACAACAGAAGTAGAATATGTTTCAGCAACAGAGGGTGTGAAAGAGGCTCTCTGGATCCGAGGTTTGGTCAAAGAACTTGGTCTCACACAAGATGTTCTTACTGTATTTTGTGATAGTCAGAGTGCCATTCATTTGACTAAGAATAGTCGTTACCACGACAAGACCAAACACATAGATGTTAAACATCACTTTATCCGAGATATTGTTACTATTGGTGAAGTTCTACTACAAAAGGTACATACATCTGAGAATCCAGCAGATATGCTTACTAAGCCACTTCCGAATGCCAAGTTTCAACATTGTTTGGGCTTGGTTGGTCTCTACAACAAATGATTGCCCCTCTGGGGCTTTATCTGGCGATGAGCAACTTATTAAATTTGAGCCAAGGTGGAGATTGTAAAGTTATGGCACAAATTTCTTCCATATTTCCTGTTTTAAGGAAAACACGTTTCCTTGATTTTAGGCCATGATTCCATGCATGGTTTCCTCTTTTTTGCTCCTTGTTTTGTTCTAGGTTTCCTTATTCTGGGTGCATACGCTTCTTCTCAATGCCTATATAAGGCATCAAGCATTTGGAGCAAATTGCAATTGATTCAGCAATCTACACACTTGAGAAAAATCATACATAGAGAGGAAAGATTCAAGAGAATATTTTTAGTCTATATTTGAGAGATTATCTCTTTGTTCTCATGATATTAGAGAACTTCTTGTACTCTCCTATTTCTACATAGTGGAATTATCTTGCTCTTGATCGCCCGTGGTTTTTTCTCCGTCTTTGGAGTTTCCACGTAAACTTGGTGTGTATTTATTTTTCTTGTCTCTCTACTTACTTCTCTCTATCTCTAATTAACTTGATCCGGTGCTTCCGCATTCCGCTCATTCTTTCTGATACCCAACAAAAATAATAATGGATTATTATTTTTCGTGTAGCAAAAAACTATACTTATAGCATAAAAAAAAATTTCTAAAAAATAGGAAACAACTAACATATTTTATTTTATTTTCAAATAAAAACAATACGAAAGTATCTTTTAAAATTTACATTTTTATTACAAATACATTGAAAGTAATTTGAATAATTGTTATTTTTTGTTGCTAACTAATTTTATCATTAGAAATAACTTTGATCAAATATAATATTTGAGTCATATATTTTTTATTAACTATTCCAACATGAAATTTAAAAAAAAAACATTTTAAATAGTTTATATTATCTATACTTTAAGTGCTAGCAAAGAATATAATAATATTTTACTTAAAATTATTTATTTAATTTGATGAAATCAACAAATATTAAAATAATTTCTTTAATAGAGATTAGAACACTCTTTTGTGTTTGACCTCGTAAGTTTAATACTAAACTAATAATAAATTAATCAAAATAACATATTAATCAAGATAGACATCTAGCAATATTCCTTAACTTCCTCTGACATTAAGAGAGTTTGACTAGTCTCAAGGATTTAGATTCATAAGAATATATGAGAAAAAAATCTGACATTACCCAACACTATTTGGTGCAATGTTTTGAAAACTAGATTGAATTGAACGGACAAGACCAATGGTTTTGAAAAATATTTTGATAAGGAGAGTTACTATATATATTTTTTCTTCTTCCGTGTCTTATGTACTTAACACAAATAGAATCTTTCAGATTTTGATGAGGATAGCTATTCCCATGTCCTCTAACATGTGAGGACTTGACTAGTTTCAACAATGTGTTCTTTTAGGATAAAGAACAGAGAAAAAAAAAACAAAAAAGAGAACTAACAGCATCTAGGAAAAACTCAAGTTTAATCTATCTTAGATCATTAAAAATGATCATCCATCATTTATTCATACATTAAAGTCAATAGTGTTAAGTGTGAGAGAGTATTAAAAAATTCAAGCCTCACGTTAACTAAATAGAAGACAAACAAATAATATGTAAGTAGGAGACTGATGGAGTTTTTCGCAAACCTATCACTTGGCAAGTGAACCAAGTTTCGAAGTAGTATTTAAAGATCGTCCTCAGGGATTTGAGTGATTAGTAATTCTTACTCTAATGATTTATAAGAAAATGATGTTTAATTTGCGGATGAATGATGATAAATTAAAACAACACAGTAAAACAAACGTAGTAAGGATGATGATTAAGAAACAAGGATTGGTTCGGAAGCACTTGCTAACTCATAGATCTTCTTAAAATAAATGCTATTCTAATTCCATTATTTCCACGTTCATTAAGTAATCCAACAAGATTCCTCAAGGTTGAATCCTAAAGTCATTAAGCTCAAAACATGATTCCTCTATGTTTTGAGTTCAACACTTCGTATTAAGAACAAGAACTTGAACAATGTGACTAACCAAATCAAGTCTATCCCTAGAACAAGAATTGATTAGGTGCAAGATTCAGTTCGGGTTTTCAAAAACGTTTTCCAACTGGATTCAAAAACCAAAAATTCATACAACGGGTGATCAAGCCGATATAAGCATTAAGTAAAGAATCATACACAAATAATGAGATTAAAATGCATATATTTAAGAAGGAGAAGAGTTAGTAGTTACATCCAACCAATCCTCAATGAAATTAGCCACTCATGGCCATTACAAATTCTGCAGCAAATTTCATAAGAGAGTACAAAGTTGCAGATGAAAAACAGAGGTTTTGGGAGCTCCTATACGTAACTCCCCTCTGCAGCCCCCCAATCCGTTCCCCCCTTTAGCTGTAGTCTCCAATCAATGTATATACAGCTGTTTTTGCATTATTGGTTCAATTAGTGGTTTTTCCACTAATGATTTTCTCCTTTTTCCTTGTTTGTTTCTCCTTAATTTAAGGCTCCTTGTCTCTCTTTTTAATTGATTGCTCATGTGCTTCTTGTTTCTTTCCTTAATTTTTGTCCCCCACTATTTTTCTCCTTAATTTTGGGCCCCACATATGATCTGTCCAAGGAAAAGTTGGGATTTTTAACCCAAGGCTGCAGCTCTGGAATGGGGGCTGCAGCTCTGGAAGTGTTTCCATACGCACAAGGCTTCAAGGCTGCAGCTCTGGAATGGGGGCTGCAGCTCCAACTCTCTGGAATTGGTCTATATACGCACAAAGCTCCAAGGCTGCAGCTCTGGAATGGGGGCTGCAGCTCCAACTCTCTGGAACACTTCTTTTTGGTTCATGCTTCATGGCTGCAGCTCTGGTTTTGGGGCTATAGCCTTGGATTTCCAATTTCATCAAAACCTACACAAAAAGGAAATATTTTTAGCCAAAGAAACTACACTCTTGTAACTCCTTAGATTAATCTTAGTTCATCTATTTGGAGGGTCAAACATAACCAAAATTACTTATATCTCATCCAAAATAAGTGTCAAATTAAGCATAAAAATATGCAATTTGAGCACTTATCAGAGACAACTTTTATCTTATAAATTATTAGTTTTGTAGAGTTAAATTAAGTCTAAACCCACATTTTAAGACTCATCACTCTCCCATGTGAATTGTTCAGATGAAGATCAGAAAAGCCCAAATCAAAGATTCAGCCAATGAGATTTCTGGATTATGGTTTGATTAGTTGTATCAGTTAAGAGTCATTAGGAAGTTGTTTATATCTTTAACAACACAAAGGAACAGGATCAGGCAGAAGAGAAATGGGGTAATCACATGCCTAAGCAATAATCATGCATGAAAAAATTGGGTATGTGATTGGAGTGTAACAACTTTTGGACATTGGTTTGAGGTGAATTATAAGGACATTTAAGGGTCTCACATTTTCGTTGTGGTCTTCTCACACACTAGTGTGATAACCATAATTGTTATAACCTGAATTTTTATGTTAAATTACCAAGATTAGAACGAAAATGTACCGTAACCCATGGATGCAAATTTGAAGAAGCAACTATTGGTCTTTTCAATAAGGTATCATCGGAGACATTTCAAATTCAGAAAATTGGCACGGAATCTTCAAGACACTTGAGATTTGGTTCGATCACTTGGTTTCAAAAATTTGATGCAAATGGATAAGTAAAGTTCTTGTACGATACAATGAAGAAAACTTGACATAATTTTGCTACCCTACGATCAAATAAAAAAAAATTAATAGAACAAGTTTTCCATCTTAAGTCGGACAACTAAAAATTTCGAAAAGATCACTATTTCATAAAAATCAAATAAATTCAAATTTAATAAATAAAAAAGTTAAAATGAATTTTTAACTTAACCGCATTGTTGTTGTTGTTTTTTTTTTTTTTCTTTTTCTTTTTCGCTAAGTGTGTCTTTCTTATGACTTGTTTGGTGTAGTAGAAGACAAAATGAGGACAAGGGAAGAAGAGAGTGGTGTGTGTGGAAATTAAGTTTAGAAGTGTACATGTTTCATGAAGTAGAGGTACGTATGTGAAAGTTTTATGTGGAACCTATGCCCAAATCTTTCACTCAAATATGAAGTTACTATGTAACTTCAGTTTCCACATTCTCTAAGCCTATATGTCTCACTATATACAATAATTTGTCCACCAGTGTTCATATATATGGAAAAATAATAGACTATATAGTTATATACATAATCAATTATGTGTAACCATAATTGGTTATGGTTATAAACTTAACTGATAATTGATTATATATATATATATATATATATATATAATTGATTAAATATATAAATAATTTTATATTTATTTATTAATTTTAAGAATTAAATAATATAAACATAAAAATATAATTATTATAATAAATAAAATAATGGTAAATTATTTAATAAATTAAAATTTATTAATATTTTTTTTATTTAATTCAATACAAATTAATTAAGAAATTTATCTTCCTTTCACTTATCTTCTATTTTCTTCCTACCAAATAACTTTAATTTTCATTCTAATTCTTTTATATATATATATATATATATATATATATATATATATATATATATATATATTCCTATTTCTTTCGACTCTATCAAAAACTATCTTATTGGTTATGAGAAGAAATATCCATGTGATCTGAGTGTCATCCGTATAGTATTGTCTTTTTCCTTCACATTAGTCAATGAATTTGAAAGATTCGCCTCTAAAACTAAAAATTTGTCAAATAAATCCTTAAAATATCGAATAAATAATTAAATTTAATTATTTACTGTCATTTTAGTCCCTAAATGCATAGAAATATTATCTCTTTAGTTACTTTATTTTTGAGTTTTTGACAAATATAATTATGAATTTTCAGAGATATATATATTTAACAATTTATTAATTTTAAATACTAATATGACCAAACTTTCTAAATTAAAATAACAATTTAGGTGTACACTCAAAAGCGAAAAAAGTCAAAGAAATAATACAGTTATTACTGCTTACCTCTGTCCTCTCACACCAACTATCTCTGACATAGCCAATTAAGTGCCCAAACCATTAATTAACACACGTTAGGATATACCTAATCTAACATACTTTTGCACAATCAATAAGAGTCCTCAATTCCCAAACCACAAGACACGTTTGTGGAAAAAAAACAAGGCATTGGAAGAATAGTTTTTTCATATGTACTAGCTTTATGATCAAGTCAAAAAAGTGGACCCAACTAATAGCGATAATAGTCAACTTAAATACATTATCAACGAACTCAATTCCCAAACCTTATATATCTTGACTCTCCACCCTTTGTTTGTCTCCTGAATCACTTGTTCTTGCTTTTGCATTTGCACCTTCGCATATCATTCATTCTCTACAAGTTTGCTTCCACTTTTGGCAATTGCAATGGCTTCTAACGCCATCATCCAATGCAGCTCCTCTTCATCTCACATGATAAGGACTTATGATGTGTTTGTCAGCTTCGGCGGTGAAGACACACGCAACAACTTCACTTCCTTTCTCTTTCGAGATCTCAGTAGAAATGGCATTGTGGCCTTCAAAGATGATACAAATCTCAACAAAGGTGAATCCATTGCACCCGAGTTGCTACAAGCCATTGAAGGGTCTCGCCTTTTCGTTGTGGTCTTCTCTAAGAACTATGCTTCCTCCACTTGGTGCTTGCGTGAATTAGCACACATATGCAATTGCATTCAAACTTCACAAAGGCGTGTTCTTCCTATCTTTTATGATGTTGATCCTTCAGATGTGCGAAAACAAAGTGGATGTTATGAAAAAGCCTTTTCCAAACATGAAGATAAAGAGAAAATGGAGGAAGTGCAGACATGGAGAGAAGCTCTCACTCGAGTGGCCAATCTCTCTGGTTGGGATATCCAAAACAAGTAAACAATCTTCATGGATATTAATTAATTCATTACCTACATATGCACATCCTTATATCCATGTGTATATTCATCATTACTTTGTCAGGTGGTTTTCTTGTATTTATTATCGCTTTCTAAAATAAAGTTGAAGAGGTAACATGAAGACTAGGTCTAATTAAATACATGTTTAGTGTAATGAGCATATTTAAAAGGGAAAAAAGTACTCTGTTATTTTCATGTGCTATACATGTACATTCTACTTTGGTTCTCTTGGTGATAATTTAACATCTTTCATTTTCTTTCACATTTCAGGCCACAATATGCAGAAATTGAAGAAATTATTCAAAAGATAAAAAATATATTGGGCCATAAATTTTCAAGTCTTCCAAGTGATAATCTAGTTGGGATGGAATCTCGTGTTGAAAAATTATCAAAGATATTATCTTTGGAGTCGGTTAATGGTGTTCGAGTTGTTGGAATTAGTGGGATGGGTGAAATTGGAAAGAAAACTCTTGCTCATTCTTTATACGAAAGAATCTCTGATCAATATGATTTTTGTTGTTTTATTGATGTAAGCAAAACTTATCATGATTCTAGTACTATAGGTGTACAAAAACAATTACTTTCTCAATGTCTAAAAGAAAATAATCTTCAGATTTCCAATGCTTGTGAGGGAACGTATTTAATATATATGGACAAGGTTACGCCATTCAAGGACACTTATTATTCTTGATAATGTTGATCAAGATAGACAACTAAACATACAAGGAATAGGGAGACTCTATTACATGAATGCTTAGGAGGAGGGAGTAGAATTATCATAATTTCTAGGGATGAACATATATTGAGAACACATGGAGCAAATTATGTTTATCAAGTCCAACCATTAAATCATAAAGATGCTATTCGATTATTCTACAAATATGCTTTCAAAGGTAATGGTATTACAAGTGATTATGAAGAGATGACAAATTATGTACTATCACATGTTCAAGGTCATCCTTTGGCAATTCAAGTATTGGGCTCATCTTTGTTTGATCGAAATATCTCACAATGGAAAAGTGCATTGGCTAGGCTTGAAGAAAAAAAGAGTGGCAATATTATGGATGTTCTGCGATTAAGTTTAGATGACTTGGATAACCTAGACAACGAGACATTTCTAGATATTGCTTGCTTCTTCAATACTGTTAACGAGGAACATGTGATGGAGATTCTAGATCTCCATGGATTTCATCCTGAATATGGTCTACGTGTTCTTGTTGACAAATCGCTCATAATTGTTAAGGATAGGTGTATTCATATGCACAACTTGTTGATAGATTTGGGAAGGTGTATTGTTCAAGAAAAATCACCTAAAGAGCCAATAAAGTGGAGTAGGTTGTGGAATTATCAAGATCTCCACAAAGTTATGTCAGACAATATGGTAAAATATTATTTGAGTTTTTAAAATATTAGGTTGTTATTTTTCTACAATATGTAAATACTCCCAAAGATCTAACATTTTCTTCTCCTTTTACATTATTATAGGAATCTAAAAATCTTGAGGCCATTGCTATTGAAGATTATACAGTGAGGTTTCATGATGCTCTATCAAAATTGAGTAAACTTAAGTTTCTCAAACTTAAAAATGTGAATTTTTGTGGAAGTATCAATCATCTTTGCAATGAGTTAGGATATCTTACATGGGAAGAATATCCTTTTAAGAGTTTGCCTCCAAGTTTTCAACCGAACAACCTTCTTGAGTTGTCCTTATGTCAAAGCAACATCAAACAACTGTGGAAAGATAGAAAGGTAGTGTAGATTGTTATTCTAGCCTTTTCTATTTTTTTTTATTTTTTCAATTAACAAATAAAAATACAAACTCTTTTATGTCACTTACTTTTTCTCAGATTAACTAAAGAAAGAAAAGAATGACTGAATGTTATTATTAATTTTTTTCTACTATTATTCCTTCATTGCAGCCTCTACATAATTTGAAACGTTTGGATCTCTCTTATTCTGAATACCTAATGAAGATACCAGATCTTGGGGAGGCCCTAAATCTTATGTGGCTAAATCTGAGAGGGTGTAAAAAACTTAGGCAGCTCCATCCATCCATCGGCCTTCTACAAAAGCTTACCTTTTTACATTTGTATGGGTGTGAAAATCTAGTAAGCTTACCCAATAACATATTGTGCCTAAATTCTCTAGAATTTTTGGATCTCTCTCATTGTCCAAAATTGTTGAATATCAAGTTATTACATGAAGCAAGGGATGAAGAGCAAATGAAAAAGCTTTGTATAGGTGAATCTCCAATTTGTTCCCACTCAACATCGTCCATCATGAAAAGGTGGTTTACGTCGCCTTTACATTTGTTGCATTCTACAGTACGTAAAGATTCAGTTAGCCACTTGTTGCCTTCCTCGCCTACTCTTGCATGTATGCGTGAACTTCATCTAAATTTTTGTAACTTAGTTCAAATATCCGATGCCATTGGAAATTTACATTTCTTAGAAAGCCTAAATTTAATGGGAAACAATTTTGCCACATTGCCCAGCCTCAAGGAGCTTTCCAAGCTGCAGTTTTTAAATTTAAAGGATTGTAGGCAGTTGAAATATTTGCCTGAGCTTCCTTCACGAACTGACTTGTCATCAAAAAGAGACCCATGGAAATTTTATACAATTCACAGGGAAGCAGGATTAAATATTTATGGTTGTCCAAAATTAGTTGAGATGAAACACTGCACTAGCATGGCTTTTTCATGGACAATACAAATTCTTAAGGTGTGTCCACTCCTTCCTTTCTCTCTTTTTCTTTGTGCGTGTGTGTAAACAAGGAACTAACACATACCTATGTCTATGGTACTAGGCTCACTACCAATACAAACATTTATGTTTGACTCTGTGTGAGTGGAACAATGCTTTGTTGCCTCCAAGCATTTCAAGTATTATTGGAGGAAGTGGAATACCTAGTTGGTTCAACAATCAGCATGTAGGCACGAGCAGTTTCATAACCATAGACAAATCTCCCCTTATGCAGCAAGGCAATAATTGCATTGGCCTTGCTTGTTGTGTAGTATTTGCACCTCCTTCTGGAAGAATGCCTCCTCCCAAAACAAAATCTGTTCGTCGTTATAGGGCTACAATTCCGTTGTTTTTGGGTGAAGGTCGAGTCACGGAAGATCACTTGTGGTTGTTCTATTTTGCTATTCCTCGATGGATTGTGACAGACATGGATGCACATTTGAAATTTGAAATTCACATAATGAAGAATGGAGGTTGGACTTTTGAGGTGAAGAAATATGGGTATCGTTGGGTATATGAGAAGAACCTAGAAGTATCAAACTTGACAATGATGCGCAGCCAAAAGTCGTGAGCTTGGAAGCACAACTTTTTGGTACCAACTACATATAGAAGGATTGGAGGCATCATCAAATATGAATGCAAGTTTAGCAAAACTAGACCAAACAAAGATGGACAGTAGAATTCAAATTCACAATGATTCCATGGATATCTTTACAAGCTGCACTAATATTAAAGTTTGTACCTGTCTGAGGGGTACACCAGTAATCTTCTCGTAGTCTGGGGATGGCCGAACGAGCGCTCCGATCCGATATGAGGAGGGGTCAGGTACCTGCAAAAGGCACTCCGACGCTCAAGTCAGGACAAGCACGAATATCTAGAGTAATTAATGAACAGTGACTTTACCTCGTGACACGCGCTATTTATACTGACATTTATGGGCCCGGATTCCCATGGGCCCTGCAACAGGATTACCAGATTAGGTAATACGCCTCTAATTGTCTTGTTGATGTGGTTAGTCCTTAATCCCTGATTATGAGTTAATTTCTTCCTCTTATTAGGGTAAGTCTAAGTCTTATGGATCTCCTAGTGGCCGAATGGCAATCGGCAACCTGATTCGGCCGTTTTAGGTGCTGAACAGGCGTTGGTCATGAGGCGGCCGAATGGCCGAACCAAGTGTCCGAATGGTCTTACCGGTACACTTGCCCCCTAGCCTTGCGGAAAGGGTACCTTTTCGTAAGGGTATTGAATCCAAATGAAGTTGTGGGAAGTTAAAGAGTTGGGACGATCTCCAGCGTTGGATCTTGATGATCTGACGATTACATTTTGAATTTTCCTGCCCTTTTGTCTTGCTATATATATAGGTGAGTGGTAGGGCCTCCCACGCCTATCGTTTTCCGCCGAACTAGGGGACTGCAGATTTTCGAGACCGACGCGCCGAACCAGTGCGATTCTTGAGGAAAATTGGTAAGTTTTTATTGATATGGCTAACACTTCTTCTGCACACTCTTCGGCTAGCAGTTCTCGGCCATCGTCGTCCGAGGGGTCTTCGTCCAGTAACCCGAGCAATTCAAGTTTAATTGAATCTCCCATTCGTTCCGAAGGGCCGGATGGGAGTACTTCGCCTTCAGGGGAGGCTTCTACCAGTGGGAGTTCAGGGGTTCAAGAGGAGACCAGACGAGTGTCAAATCGCCAGCGATATGGTCCATCCGATGTGCCTGGGTACGAGTGGGTGAATGGAGAAGTAACTTCTTATTTCTCGCGCTACCGCGACTCTAGCATGATCACGAATCTATTGGATTATACGAGCTGCTTAACATTTGATACCAAGGAGGAGCCGTACCCGATTGGCGTTCGGTCATGCCGAAACGATGCTTTCCCGGACCCCGATATGGTTTGCCTGGATCAGAGTGGCGCTAGAATGGAGTCGTTCTACATGTACGACTGTCTGGTTGGGGATCTTAAGGTGAAACTGCCGTTTGACGAGTTTACTATGGGGGTATTGAGGGTGTTAAATGTTGCGCCGACTCAATTGCATCCGAACAGCTGGGCACAACTGCAAGGGTTCAAGCATTTGTGTAGGTGTCTTAATATTAAGCTCTCTCCCTTTCTTTTTCTGTACTTTTACTCCTCGAGACCCACTATATTGGCCAAGTGGCTCTCTTTAAGCCGAGTGAGCACTCACCTATTGTTGGATAGTTTCACGTCCTCCTACAAGAACTTCAAGGCTGGCTTTTTCCGAGTCACTATCCGGCCGAACGGACGTCGCTTCTTTTTTGACGAGAAGGGGAGTTTATTCCCATTGTACTGGACTCGCGCCCCTCGGCCTTACAATGTGGTACCGAAGAGCATGCTGTCGGCCAAAGAGAAGAAGGATTTGAAGTTGTTACTTCAGCTTCCTCGGTGTCTGCCGATTAGGTCTTTAATTAACATAGTTGAGTCTCCACGATGGTGGAACGACTTGATAGGTACGTGATCTGTCCCATCCTGCCTGTAAATTTAATTCCTATTGATGTTTACTTGGATTCTTTGCAGGAATCATGGTTGCTAGTGGTGCCGACGAGTTGGACATTCGGAGCTTGCTTGCTGCACGAGTGAAATAGGTGAAACAGGCTGGGGGAGTAGGGACATCTACTGTTGCAGCCACCCCTCAGCCAAACCGGGATGACCGAGTGCCTCCACTTCCCGAACGCAAGAAAAAGAAGGGAAAAAAAGGGAAGGGTGCCGACCGGGAACGCTCGAAGAGGAAAGGTTCTGAAGAGCGACAGGACAATTCCAAGAAAGCTAAGGCAACGGCTGAAGCCTCGCCCAATCGGACTATCATTGTCGTGCCGCCTCAATTAATGTCTCGGGGTTTCTTGGACGATAATGTAACAACTGATTTTCTGGTTCGGTCCGATGCTGTGTCACCTTTCGGGCAGGAGTTTTTGGCTGGTTTTGATGCTAAAACCAAGTGGAAACATTTTTGTGAACTGCAAACACGCGCATTAGCCTTGGCTCATCATCTAGCAATGGAGCCGACCAACGAGTTGGTGACTCTGAAACAAAGTCTTGCCGCATCCGAGAGGGCCGTTGCCGAGGCTGTTTCTGTGAACGAACAGGTGACAGCCAGGAACCGAGATCTAGCTGCCGAATTGGACCTGGTTAGGTGCGACAACGATACGCTTCGTTTGGAGCTTCAGAAAGCCGCTAACGAAGAACGTCGCCGACTGGAGGAGGCACGATCTGAGTATGACCAGCTGAAGGAGAAGGCCAAGGAGAAAATTGTTGCTCAGCACGAAGCTGGGTTTAAACATGTCGTTCGGCAGGCGAAGCACTTCGATCAATTTCCGGAGGACTTCGAATTTGACATGGCATGCGATTTTTACCAAGGGTCATACATGCCGTTTGCGGAGATGCCCGAGGGAGCGGGTCCTGACGACGCAGAACCGAGTGCCAACCCCCGAGTTGAGGAGGATTCTCGTGCGTCAACCGAGGAGGAGGGTGAAGAAGATGACAATCCTGTTACCGAACATGATGACCCCGAGGCGGACGTGCAAGATAACCAAGTTAATCCTGATGAATAGGTTTAGGTTGTTGTTGTATAGATTCTACTTAGGTGTTTGCATAGGTTTAAGTACGAATGTAGACAAGGGGCCGGTAGAGCCTCCATTATGTCAATGAAATGATGCTTTTTTGTTCGAATCGTATTGTTGAATGAATGGTGATTTGGATCGTCCTTATGATTGCTAACTTCGCGTATCTGCTGTTAACAAGAAATAATTAAGCGAAACTATTATGCTTGGTAGTGCCTAAAGTCAAAACCGAATGGGGGTCATTCGGAAATGCTTGCTTTTGAAGCAAAACCGAATGGGGGTCATTCGGAAATGCTTTGCTTTTCTAGCAAAACCGAATGGGGGTCATTCGGAAATGCTTGCTTTTCAAGCAAAACCGAATGGGGGTCATTCGGAAATGCTTGCTTTTCAAGCAAAACCGAATGGGGGTCATTCGGAAATGGTTTGCTTTTCAAGCAAAACCGAATGAGGGTCATTCGGAAATGCTTTGCTTTCCTAGCAAAACCGAATGGGGGTCATTCGGAAATGCTTTGCTTTTCAAGCAAAACCGAATGGGGGTCATTCGGAAATGCTTTGCTTTTCAAGCAAAACCGAATGGGGTCATTCGGAAATGTTTTGCTTTCCTAGCAAAACCGAATGGGGGTCATTCGGAAATGCTTTGCTTTTCAAGCAAAACCGAATGAGGGTCATTCGAAAATGCTTTGCTTTTGAAGCAAAACCGAATGGGTGTCATTCGGATATTTGCGTCCTTGGCCGAGTTGACTATCTCGGGAGGAAAATTTAACTATTTTTTGAAGGTACGTCCTTGGCCGAGTTGACTAACTCGGGAGGGAAACCTTTAACTATTTTTTGAAGGTACGTCCTTGGCCGAGTTGACTAACTCGGGAGGGAAACCTTTAAATATTTTTTGAAGGTGCGTCCTTGGCCGAGTTGACTAACTCGGGAGGGAAACCTTTAACTATTTTTTGAAGGTACGTCCTTGGCCGAGTTGACTAACTCGGGAGGGAAACCTTTAAATATTTTTTGAAGGTGCGTCCTTGGCCGAGTTGACTATCTCGGGAGGAAAATTTAACTATTTTTTGAAGGTACGTCCTTGGCCGAGTTGACTAACTCGAGAGGGAAACCTTTAACTATTTTTTGAAGGTACGTCCTTGGCCGAGTTGACTAACTCGGGAGGGAAACCTTTAACTATTTTTTGAAGGTACGTCCTTGGCCGAGTTGACTATCTCGGGAGGAAAATTTAACTATTTTTTGAAGGTACGTCCTTGGCCGAGTTGACTAACTCGAGAGGGAAACCTTTAACTATTTTTTGAAGGTGCGTCCTTGGCCGAGTTGACTATCTCGGGAGGAAAATTTAACTATTTTTTGAAGGTACGTCCTTGGCCGAGTTGACTAACTCGAGAGGGAAACCTTTAACTATTTTTTGAAGGTGCGTCCTTGGCCGAGTTGACTTACTCGGGAGGGAAACCTTTAACTATGTTTTGAAGGTACGTCCTTGGCCGAGTTGACTAACTCGAGAGGGAAACCTTTAAATATTTTTAACAAAGTAGGATAGTAAGAATGATCATGAAATGGATTGTATTTCACTGATGCGTGCCTCATTAAAATCCTTGTCGGCCAAAACCCCTTTTCACTTTTTTATAAGGGGAGACAAGACCGATCAAGGAAAAGAGTACACGTTTTGATTACATTGCTGTGATGTTACAAAGACTATCACTAACTATAGTATGTCTTCAAGTGCGATGCGTTCCATGTCCTTGGGATGACCTTGCCTGAAAGCTCTTCCAGTTTGTATGCGCCATTATGGAGGTTGTGCCGAACCCGAAACGGGCCGTCCCAATTAGGTGCCAACTTGCCTTCTTGCGGATTACGTCGTGCTGGTCCAAGAACTCTCCAGACTAGATCTCCCTCCTTGAAGCTTCTCTTGGTGAGATTGGAATTGAATCTTCGAGACATTCGCTGCTTGCATGCTTCTGCTACTATCTGAGCTTGAGTACGCACTTCGTCCACTAAGTCGAGCTCCGTCTGTAAGGATGTTGCGTTGGAGTTTTCATTGAAGTGTGTTCGGCGGAAGGAGGGTTCGCCGACTTCGACGGGAATCATTGCGTCGGTACCATAGGTTAATCGGAAGGGTGTTTCTTTCGTTGTGGATTGAGGGGTGCAGCGATACGCCCACAAAATTTCTGGAAGCTCTTCGGCCCATGTACCCTTGGCTGTTCCCAAGCGCTTCTTTAGTTCCGATAAGATAACTTTGTTAGCTACCTCGGCCTGGCCGTTCGACTGTGGATGCTCAACCGACGTGAATCTATGTCTGATCCCCAAGTCTTGAAGAAACTTGTTGAATTTTTGATCTACGAATTGAAGTCCATTGTCAGTGATAATGGCATAAGGAATGCCGAACCGTGTGACGACGCTTTTCCAAAGGAACTTCTGCACGTTGTTTGCCGTGATTGTTGCGAGAGGTTCAGCCTCAATCCACTTGGTAAAATAATCTACCGCGACAAGTAGAAACTTGCATTGGCCTCTAGCGATTGGAAATGGTCCTAATATATCCATGCCCCATATGGCGAACGGCCATGGGGAAGCGATGCTGTGTAGTTGCTCGGCTGATGCATGTATCAAATTGCCGTGTTTTTGGCACTGGATGCATTTCTTGACGAATTCCATGCAATCGGATTTGAGTGTCGGCCAATAATAGCCGGCCCGAAGAACTTTCGTTGCCAATGTTCTTCCTCCTGAGTGAGAACCGCAGATTCCCTCATGCACTTCCCGCAGCACATAATTGGCCTCTTCATCATTTAAACACTTGAGTAAAGGAGACGAGAAGCCCCTTCGAAAGAGTTGCCCTCCTATAACAGAATATCTCGCAGCTTGAGCTCTTAACTTTCTGGCTGCCGAAGGGCATGTCGGTTGGACACCATCGGTGATGAACCGTAGTATGTCGGTCATCCATGTTGCCGATTGCTCCGAGAGTGCGAAGCATTCTGCTATCTCAGTACTTGGAGTTGAGAGTTCTAAGTGGAGGGTGGTTCGAAGCTGTCCCGGTTTCCGATGGCTTGTCGCCAGTCTAGCTAATTGATCTGCTCTGTCATTGTTTTCGCGGGGAGTGTGCTTCACTGCTACTTGGTCGAAATGTTGGCACATGTTTTGAAAAGCATGAAAATACTTCAATAGCTGGGCGTCCTTAACCTGAAAATTCTCGTTGACCTGTTCCGAGACAACCTTTGAATCAGTCCAACATAGCAAATTCCGAACTCCAACCTCTCGAGCCAACCTCAATCCCGCCAATAACGCCTCGTATTCGGCTTGATTGTTTGAGGCTTTGAAAGCGAAACGGAGAGATTGCTCTAGTGCCATGCCTGTTGGTCCTTCAAGAATTATTCCAGCTCCACTACCTTGGCTGTTAGATGACCCGTCGACCCGAAGTATCCACTGATCATTTTCGAAATGACCCATCGGTTGTAACTCATTAACGAAATCCACCAAGCACTGGGATTTGATTGGTCCTCTTGGTTCAAACGCTATGTCGAATTCAGACAATTCCACGGACCAAGCCATCATTCGTCCTGCCAACTCGGGTTTGCGTAGAACTTTGGCAATTGGACAATCGGTTCGGACGATAACCTTGTGGCTGTGAAAATACTGCCGAAGGCGTCGTGCTGTGTGGACCAAGCTAAGTGCCATTTTCTCGAGTAGCTGGTACCTTCTTTCGGCATCTTGTAGCATTCGGCTCACAAAATAAATTGGTTTTTGGGAATCTGTTTCTTGTACTAGGACCGCGCTGATTGCCTCGTTAGAGACGCACAAATACACTATCATATCTAGTTTTGGATCGGGCTTTGAGAGAACTGGAGGTGTGCCGAGGCGTTGTTTGAGGGAGGTAAAAGACTCTTCACACTCTGTCGTCCAGACAAACTTCTTAACTTTCTTCAATAATCCAATGATAGGTTTTGCTGTCTCTGCGAGACAAGGGAGGAACCGAGAAAGAGAGGTAAGACGCCCGGACAACACTTGGACTTCTTTGATATTCTGTGGGCTTCGCATGCCAGTCACCGACTGACACTTATCAGGATTGGCCTCAATACCTCTGGCAGATAACATGAATCCGAGAAACTTTCCTCCAGCTATACCAAAGATACATTTTTCAGGATTCAGCCGCATATTATGCTTTCGGAGTTGTGTGAATACTTCGGCAAGGTCATTTTTGTGAGTGCGAAGGTCGTCCGACTTGACGACCATATCATCGACATAAACTTCGAGGTTTTTGCCGATCTGATTCTTGAAAACTTTGTCCATAAGTCGTTGGTATGTCGCCCCTGCATTCTTTAGACCGAACGGCATTACGCGATAGCAGTAATTCGCCGAGTCGGTGATAAAAGCTATTTTATCTTCATCATGCGGGTGCATGCGAATTTGATTATAGCCCGAGTAAGCATCCAAGAAAGTCAACAACCGATGCCCTGCCGCTCCATCAACCAGTCGGTCGATGTTGGGTAGTGGGTAGGCATCCTTAGGACAAGCCTTGTTGAGATTGGTGTAGTCTGTACACATTCGCCACCTGCCATTGGGTTTCTTGACCATAACGACATTTGCTAGCCAAGTGGTATAGTGGATTTCCCGAATGAAGCGTGCTTGCAAGAGCTTAGCCACTTCCGATTCAACGACAATTTTTCTCTCTGTTCCCATCTTTCTCTTCCGTTGAGCAATTGGTTTTGCCGTCGGGCAGATAGACAACCTATGACACATAAAGTTTGGGTCGATACCTGGCATGTCTGACGGTGTCCATGCAAACATATCTTTGTTTGACACAATTACCTTGCTCAGTTCTTGCCTTTCATCATCCGACAGACCGACCCCGATGTAGGTGATTTGGGACGACTGTGATCCGATTTGTATCGGGACCTTTTCTTCTATCGGTTCGGCCCTGTCCCCGTTCATCCTGGGGTCAAGGTCGTATTGCGAAGCCAAATCCGAGGAGGGAATGACCGCATGGACTCTGCTTGGTTTTGCTTGTTTCTCTTGAATAGGTTGCACACGTAAGCTCGCATAGTAACATTCCCGAGCTGCCTTCTGATCGGCATGTATTGTTAGAATGTTTCCTTTATCCGATGGGAACTTCATAGCCAAATGAGGTGTTGACACTATTTCCCCCAAGGTATTCAATGATGGCCGTCCTAGCAAAATGTTGTAAGATGTGTTGGCATGGACCACGATATACTTCACCTGGATGTCTCTGTGCTGTTTCTCATCAACACAAAAACGGGTAGAGAGTTTGATAAATCCCTTGGTGTTGACTCTTTCACCTGCAAAGCCAACCAATGGTTCGGTGTATGGTGTCAACTCTTCTTCAGAGATGCCAAGCTGCTTGAACGTGTTCCAATATAAAATATCGGCCGAACTACCTTGATCTATGAGCGTTTTTCTCACAATACAATTACGTATTTCAACACTGATGACCATAGGATCATCTTGAATTGGATCGATGCCTTGAAAGTCCTCATCAGTGAACGTAATAGTGGGTAGCCACCGAGTGGATCGCTGCTCAACAATGTTAACCGATCTGACGGCTCGCAGGTGTCTCTTCTGAGCCGATGAGGTCGATCCGCCCCCGGCGAAGCCTCCAGCGATCGTGTTGATTACCCGCCGGTGCGTGGTATGAGGTTCTTCCTTTCGATCCCTTGAACGACTACGCTCACGGCGGCGCCTATCTGAATGTTCATGCCTGTCGTGCTGCCGAGCTTGATATGTAGGCTGATGCCGAGTCATGTGTGGCCGATCAATAAAATTGTTGAGTTGCCCTTGCTTAATCAAATCTTCAATTTTATCCCTCAACGCCGCGCATTCTTCAGTAGAATGTCCGCGATTGCGGTGATATTTGCAAGATTTGTTAATGTCAGCACGGGGAGGAGTGGAGGCTCGCTTGGGGGTCGCCAAGACTTCTGATGCTAAAGCTTGTTCGAGCACTGCGGCTCGACTTGCGTTGAGGGGAGTGTAATGAGAATACTTCGGACCTCGCGCATGTCGGTCCCGCAAAGTTATCTCTTTGCCTCGCCCCCTGTATGGTTGCTCTGCCTGCTTCTCGGGTTTGTTTCCTGTTTCGGCTCGGGCCTGATTACGGAACTTAGCCAGCTCTTCCATCTGCATGTACTTGTCAGCTCTCCTTCGTAAGTCATTCATATCCGAAGGAGGTTTTTTGCAGATGCTATTGACAAATGGTCCGGGTTTTAGCGCTGTTGTAAGGTGGTGGAGCGCTACGGCTGGGTTAAGGTCTCGAATTTCTAAGGCAGCCTTATTGAACCGATCCATGAAAGTTCTAAGCGACTCTTTTTTATCCTGCCTAAGGCCGACTAGCAAAGACGTCAAGCTGTGCGGACGACTTGTTGCAAACTGGACGGTGAACTGGGATGACAAAGTGCTGAAGGAATCGATGGAGTTGGGAGGTAGCCGTGTAAACCAGCTTAAGGCCCTGCCTTTGAGCGATGTGGGAAAAATCCGACATAATGCCGTATCGTCCGTTGTGCTTAACGTCACCTGCGTCAAGAAAACATCGAGATGTTCATCCGGATCTGTGGTACCATCATATTTATCAATCGGTAAAGATTTCCAGTTATCCATCAATGGGAGTTGCATAATTGTAGGGGTGAAGGGGTGGCGATGCGTCCCACGGGTTGACAAGTCTGAAGGACGGCCAACGGGGGGTTGGACCGAAGTGTGTGGTGCCGAAGTGTGAATTCATGGGAATGATAAGATCCTTGCGTCTGCATGTTGGTTGTTTGAGTAGGCTTCCACGACGGATCTGGGTTTTTCAATGCCTCGTTCTCAGCTCTTAGGGCCGAAAGCTCCTTTGCGTCGTTATCTCTTTGCTGTTTCATTACTGCCATCTCTTGTTTCAACAGGCGAACGGTTTCGGAGAGATCGGTTTCATCTACCACTTCCACATGTTCTTCCACCTGTTGGTAATCCTGAGTGTTTGTTCTCCTAGTTATCGGCATGTCTTAGCTCGATTAGTCTTCCAACTATCTTCGTTCGGCCCCACGGTGGGCGCCAAATGTACCTGTCTGAGGGGTACACCAGTAATCTTCTCGTAGTCTGGGGATGGCCGAACGAGCGCTCCGATCCGATATGAGGAGGGGTCAGGTACCTGCAAAAGGCACTCCGACGCTCAAGTCAGGACAAGCACGAATATCTAGAGTAATTAATGAACTGTGACTTTACCTCGTGACACGCGCTATTTATACTGACATTTATGGGCCCGGATTCCCATGGGCCCTGCAACAGGATTACCAGATTAGGTAATACGCCTCTAATTGTCTTGTTGATGTGGTTAGTCCTTAATCCCTGATTATGAGTTAATTTCTTCCTCTTATTAGGGTAAGTCTAAGTCTTATGGATCTCCTAGTGGCCGAATGGCAATCGGCAACCTGATTCGGCCGTTTTAGGTGTTGAACAGGCGTTGGTCATGAGGCGGCCGAATGGCCGAACCAAGTGTCCGAATGGTCTTACCGGTACAAAGTTAGTGCTACTTTGTTTGATTATAGATAGAATAAATGCTCTTGATTTATTTATTTATTTAATTTAAAAATGTAAATTTGATATTTTGGCCCTTAACTCTCTTTTGGTTTTTTAATTTGTCTTTGCATATTATTTGGCCAATTTTACTTGTGAATCTGGTGGCAATTAACATTTTCATACAAGTGGTCGTTCATACAACTTGAGATAAATCTTGGTAGAATGGAGAAAGGATTCTTCCAACCCTCATGGGAAAACACAATCAAGTTGTTGCATAACCCGTTTCCACATCCTTCATCTGTAGGATCCTTCTGTTGGTAAGCATATATGATTCTAATTTTCTTTTATTTTATATGTTTCTAATCCTTTTTATGTTGACAGAAAATAATATTATGTTACTTTTGTTGGTTTTATTCAAGTTATATTACTCATGAGTCATGACAGTAAGAAGAGATTTTTAAAAACGATTCCTTGTATTGGTCAATGTAATAATGAGGACATCAAACAAAAGAACAAGATTGTAGACTAACTGGAAAAGAAACGAGGGAAAATATATTTGAAGTTTGACTTATCTTTGTTTTATGTATTCAAGTTTTATATACTTTAAACAAATAGAATCTGTTTCATATTTTGATCCAAATATTGCCATGTGCTATGATATTGTAGGGCTTGACTAGTCTCCAGGATTTTGATTCCTAACAAAAGAATTGGAAAACAAAATGAATTATTTGGTGTAATGTTTTGAAAACTAAATTGAAGAGCTTGAAGTTGCTATAATTTTGTTTTCTTCTTGCATGTCTAGTGTGCTTAACACAAATTGAATCTGAGTCAGATTTTGATCCAGACAGCCTTTTTCCTGTAGAAGGAAGTGACATTGGCCAACACTCTCCAGTTGCAACTTTTTAAAAATAGGATTGAAGATTAAAACAAGAAGACCATGCTTGATTGATTCAATAAGTTAAATTTGTAGTGAAATTGGATACGTAGCTTGTTCATGGCCAACCATATTATATCTTGATTACAACATTGATAGAGTGGCTGGTTTACAAAATGTAATTTCACATAACCAATCTGAACATGAACAAGCGAAGGAGAAATGGGGGTAATGACAACTTTTCTTGGGTGTCCTCAATCTCATGTCCAAAAGTCGTTACATTCCAATTACATAATCTCAATCTCATGAATAATTACGTTGGATTTTTAATAAAGTTAGTGTATCAGTTTGAAACTCTTTCATGTGTGTATAGGTATTTCTGTAATTGCAGCATCTGTGAGCAGATTGCCCTCACAACAATTAAGAGAAAGTTAAGTTACAGAAGCTGCCAAGAAAAAAAGGATCATCCTTTGCCATTTGCAATTGCTTCTTGTCAGATAATGAAACTGATAACCATAATTCTTGAAACCTGAATTTTTATGTTAAATTAATTAACAAGATTGTAACGAAAATGTAGCAGAATCGATGGGGGTAAATTCCAAGAACAAACTATTCATTGGTCTTTTCAATAAGGTATTATCAGAGTCATAAATCTCAAATTCAGAAAATTCGCACCCAAGTATCAAAACTTTGATGCAACTGGATATAAGTAAAATTCTTATACAATACAATGAAGAAAACTTTTGATTTAGTTTCATATCACTGCGATCGAGAAATGGTCCAAATTTTTTGACTTGCTTCAAGACTGCTCTGGAGGTTTCTTGAGCATGGTTGGTGAGTATGCTTGCCCATGGCCATGGCTTTTGCCACCTTCAACCGGAGTGAGGTCTAAACCGCCACCTAATAAGTCATATGCTCATGTGGTTTCTTGAGTATGTTTTCTTGTCTCTTCCACAGCTTCCTACCTTGATATCTCTCCCTAAACCTTGTTGGAAGGAGGATGTCTAATTTTTATGAAAATGAAAAAAAAAAAAAAAAAAAAAAAATATATATATATATATATATATATATATATATATATATATATATATATATATATATTCAAAGCAAATAAGGCCTTATAATTTCTGCATCAGACTTCTCCATCCCTACTATATCGGTTAGAAAACAAATTTTTAGACAGTTTGTATTGCAAAAGACTCACTGACTCAGCCATCTACCATACCACAATATGAAATTAAAGATCTATTCTCCAACTATCATTCAACTCACCTATTCATACATGTTACCAAGCACACTTGCATATTGCATCCTATGTTTATGTTTATTAGGGTGTTAATTTTCTTCTTAAATAATGTGTATTAAGAATATGCTACTATTTTTCTTTGACTTAAATTAATCCTTTTATGTGAATATTTTATATATAAGTATTTTGCGAAATTCAATATAATTAAATTATTTATATAATTTATTCTCAAAGTATAATTTGTACATTTCTTAACCCGTACAATGCACGAGTCAATATCTAGTTATAACTAAATTAACAAACAAATATTATTTGCCTACACAATTTACTTTTTTAATGAATACAAACAAGTTTTAACCTAATTTAAACTAAACAAAAACTTGTAGAAATTTTAAAATATTTTATTTTCCCAATTAGAAAAATCTCAATAGCTAACAATAGTTTAGTCCACTTCTACCAATTTTTAGTTAAGTGTCTCCGAAAAGGATAAAAGAAATTGGTAGTTGAAAACTTTAAAGGAAATCAATGAAATTTCACGGTCATCAACGAATGCTACGGAAGAAATTAGAAGCTATTAACTTCAAAGAAAATCAAAGAATATGATACGGGTATGTATTTAAAAAAAAAAACATTTATGTATTTTTTTATAGTTAAAACAAAAATATTTAATTTAATGCAAATTAAATGTATTTAGGTATTAATAAAATAATAAAAATTGAAAAAAATATTTGAATTTAAAATTTGAAGCATAATATTATTTTTGTTAAATATAGATGTTACCGATTAAAAAAAGAATAAGAAAATATTTGAAATAATAATTTATAATAAAAATAGTTAACAATTATCTTACATCATAACTATTGTATTCTATCAAGATTTCTCTAACCTAAACATTGAAGTAGGTACCTCAATCATTTGTAAGATCAAATACTTAAAGGAAAAAATTATTTATCATCAGCATCACAAACTACATTTTCATAACTTAATCTTTAAAGAAATTGTGTAATTCAAACACCTTAGTTGGAGTTAGTTATATGTTATCAAATAGATCTTAATTTTATTATAAAGTTAAGACAATTATATATCTACAACTTCTATAAAGATCTCAAGAGATAAATATGTCATTTACTATTTTAAAAAAATACAAAACTATAACGTTTCATCTTAAATCTGACTACCCAACCTTCTTTCACTAATTTGATCATAACTTGAGTTCTAGACACCCTTTTTAGGTCATTCTAATGGAATTTGAAAGCTAACATCTAGGGCTACAACTTTCATGATGATTATAAAACATAACTCTTTCATTTATGTGTACTTGAAATGCTTACAACATACATATGCTTCATTTCGTGCATAGAACATGAGATTCATCTTTTAACTTATATAAATCCATCATTCCTTAACATTTTTATGTGATTCTTGAGTATAAATTGTAACCCCAAATATCTAATTTCTAACCTAATAATAGGAACTAAATTTCATTAATTACATATAGAGAAATCACATAAATAGTAAGGTATATTCATACAAGAATTTTCAAACACAAGGTACAACTTACATCCAAACTCTTTTATCCCAATCCAATTGTTAAAAACATATATTAACGCCTAATATTACTTTATTATATTATCAATTACTCAATACAACCTCAATTTCACATATTCATGCAATTAACTTCAATCTTCACTTTGCTCCATAAACAAGAGTTTCCAACGGAACTATAGACACTCGTAGATTCTCAAACAATTCAAATTATATAAAATTATATATATATATATATATATATATATATATAATTTAAACATCACATATAACGTACATAATTATATATGCATATCAATTTCTCATACAATCACCGAAAATGCATTCCCTTAGAGTTATCATAAGAACCCACAAATAATTCAAGATCTACAAGATTAGTTCAATACATAGAATTAAACATACATACCACTTAACATCATCAATTAGAGTAATGAAAAATCATATAGAAGACAAAAATTAAAGAACAAATACAAATTGAATTTCCTCGTCTCCTCATACAACGTATAAAACAAAAAGGAGATTGAGGGTCAATCTCAGTACCCAACAATTATCCCATTCGCGCCTAGAGTGAGACTACTTACTTCCCTTTTATCTTGACGAGCATTAGAAGATAGACGTAGATCTCTGGAGTGTTCTCCTATGAGCTTGTTCTCCCAAGCCTTTAGAGCATAGAGTAGAGGAAAAGCAAAAAGCGTAAAATAAAAACTGATCGAATAATTCCTTTTTTAAAAACTTAACCCCATCTTAACCTAATAGTTAAACACAATTAACCCCAGTTACAAAACTCTTTCCTCACTTAATAAAATAATTAAATTATTTAATTATAAAACTTTATAATATATTCATATACATATAAAATAATTAAAACAATTACTAAAACTATCTCAAATAATTATAACAAAAATACAATAATTGTAACTAACAATATATATTAAAATACCATAAAATACATATTTTATAAAATAATTTTAATTATAGAAAAAATTAAAATATATATTTTCTCTAATACTTTCTATAACAAAATATCATAAAAATACACATTTCTCCAATAAATATTTTACAAAATAATTTGTTAATCATTTTATTAAGACAATCATAATTATCAAAAGTCTCTAAAATATTTTCTAAAATTCCTTTTATATAATCAAAATATCCTTTTAATAATTTTATAAAATTTGGTGTGTAACAAACTATATAACAACAACATAAAAACAAGGGGAATGAGAAGCTTCTCACTCTAGCTAAACACACTCAACATATCCTTCATAGCAAAAGAACATGATTAACATCATCAAAACACAATAGCTCATTCACAAATACATCATATTATGAATCCCAAAAAGACAAGTACAGTCACATGCAAGTATGAGATGCAAGACACGAATTTTGATTTGCATGCATGTGGTACCATTCACAAATATGGTCAGTGCATATACATAATGATTTAACAATTTGTCAATTTTCACACATATGATGCATGTCACATTGACTCAATATCATGTTATCATTCAATGTGCATACTCAACAATTTGCCATACATACCATTTGACATTCGCATACCATTTGCATCACTCAATCATTCACAACAATACCATTCATGTTGAAGTCATATCCATCAAGGTATAGAATCAATCACACCATTCATGTTCAAGTCATACTCATCAAGGTATAGAATCGATCACACAATTCATGTTTACACTCACAAGAACAAGCATCAAGCATTGATTGCACCTAGCGGCAACCAACTGAAACCTAACTCATGCCAAACTTGAGTGGCACAGACAACAACTTTTCTCTCAAGCATGATAAAACTCGACACCATCACAAAAAATTCAAATTTGCAGAAACACAACGTGCAATTTACGAACCAAAACATGCATGTATCCATTAAATTGATAAAACACTCCAAAATAGTCACATAATACATCTATAAGGCACAATAAATTACATACAATTACATACTTCTACTAACTAATCACACCTTAACCCCCAAATGCATAGTTCTCATAGAAACTCACAGGCAACTCAAGCAGCTTCAATACACAAAGTTGGTCATGCATAAACACAGTTAATAACAATACAAGAGTAAAAGAATCATGTGGGAGGAAAAAAATCATAAACAAATACAAATTGAGATTTTCTCTCATATAACACATACAACAAATACCAGGCTAGGACCAACCCACTACACCCAACAATTATCCTATGCCTTATAGTGAGAATACTCACTACTCCTTACCTTGATTAGCGTTGGGCGAAAGGCACAAGCCTTCGAAAGTGATCTCCTAAAATCTCTTCTCCTCTCAGGTCTTGAGAGCATAAAACGAAAAGTGAGAAAGCTTAAAAGCAAACTACTTAACCCTTCTTTTTTAAAACTTAACCCTTAACCTTTTAGTAACGTATTCTAACTAGGTTCACTTTTCCTTCCCTTACTAATAATAAAACAAAACATTAAAATAAAAAATTTATAATATTTACATACTAATATAATAATAGCCAACAACAATTATTAAAACACTCATTTTTATTATAAAAATATATTATAAAATTAGCCCCCTCATAATTGAAAATAATACACATATAATTAAATAATTAAAAAGCTAGGGGTGTTACAAAAATTATTTGAAAAATATGTCTTGTAAATAACTAGAAAATAATATAAAATTATAGTTATTTTGAATTTTCAATTGCCTTTTGGAGTTATTTATGCAATTTTCACCATGTCAGTAATACTTTTTTTTTTTTATGTGAACTTTAGTTGTGTTCAATAGTTTCCACATAAATGAGTCTAATGAGACAAATTTTAAGTCTTGAATGAGTCAAAAAGTAATTCAAAATCATGTCTCATAATTGAAATCAATCATTGTCTCAAAATGACCAAATTGGTCCAAATTTAAAGAGATAAAGAAATACAATAAATATTTTAAAAGATAAAGGACCAAAATGAATCTAAAAAATAATATAAAGAACCAAAAATATAATTTAACCTTTTAATACATACCTATTGTATTATCATTTATTTTATTTTTTAAAATAAAATATTAAGAGACAAAAAATATCTGTTTTTCCTCTAAATTATACTATTATATAAATGAAATACTACTCTTTATAACCTTATTTTCACTTTTGGACTATATATTATACCTTCAATTATTTAGGAAAAATTAAAAAAATTAAGAGTTATTTTAATAAATAATTTAATCTTCCATCGGATTGATAACTTCCTTATACTCTTTGGATAAATACCCACTTTATTGTTTATTTTTTAAAAGGTCTAACAAGATGAGAAACTTCCTAACCTTTTTCAATAACTACTTACTTTTTTTTATATATTTTATTTGTGCTCTTTTAAAAATTTAAGAGGCACTAAATGACTCTTTTTCTATGCTTAGTCTATAATAAAGGAGTTACTTTCTATGTAAATTTTCTCTCTCCACTTTTTAGTGTACAATTAAAACCTTCAATTATTAAGAAAAAAAAAACATCTTATGATGTGTGAAATAACCACCTAATAAGCTATCTTTCTTTAATTATTTTAAAATTAAAAAAATTTAGATGCACGAAATGCTTTTCCCGATTAATAATAATAATTAATTTATAAACTTAACTTTTTTTTATGTATGATGATACAAACTGTATCAAAGGTGCCTCCAAAAAACAAGGAAATAATAGAGAAAGAAGAAGAATAGTTAATGGAATCAGACCAAAGCTTCTCCAAGGCAGAGAAAGGTTCTCTTGACTCCAAATTCTATTTCCAAAATGTTTGGGCCTTTCGTGATATATCTTGAAAGGCCTAACCCTATATAGTATATTCCTATCATTTGCTCATATATTAATATACTATTTTAATACATTCTAAACACATTAATATAGTATATAATAATACTAAAAAAGATATTATTTGTATTATTTAAATGCACTGTCCTCTTAGACCTAATGTTGGGAGATACAAATAAGTTCCATATCGATAAAATAAGACAAGAAATAATAACTTATATAATACAAACATACTTCAATGATTGAGAGACTTTTTGGGTGATGACCAAAAGTAAAATCGTGAGGGCTTAAGCCCAAAGTAGACAATATCTCATCATTGTGGAGTATACTTGTATAATAACCTTCAAAAAAATAACCCCCTCAGACAAATACCATAAAGTAACCCTAACAGTGGTATCAGAATTGCCTGGTTGGATGTGGTAACAACCCTCACAAATAAGTCTCACATCGACATACTTCAATGATTGAGAGGAATACCATAAAGTAACCCCAACAGTGGTATCAGAACTGCCTGGTTGGATGTGGTAACAACCCTCACAAATAAGTCTCACATTGATATACTTCAATGATTGAGAGACTTTTTGGGTGATGACCAAAAGCAAAATTGTGAGGGCTTAGGCCCAAAGCGGACAATATCTAATCATTGTAGAATATGATTGCATTGCTCTTGCTTGTTGTGTAGTATTTGGACCTCCTTCTCGAAGAAAAGCTCCTCCAATTATATGCTCATATCCAGTTCTTGTTCCCTTTCTTTGCGATGAAGATCGAATTACGGAAGATCACTTGTGGTGGTTCTATGTTACAAGCAGTCAAACCCATATTTTGTTACGGAATTTTGATTTGAAATTGCAATTTGTCATCAGGAAGTCGGACAATAAAAGGTGGAGTTTTGATGTGAAGAAATATGGGTATCGTTGGGTATATGAGAAGGACTTAGAAGTATCAAACTTGACAATGATATGCAGCCGGTGAGCTTGGAAGCACAACTTTTTGGCAATTGAAGAAAACAAGTAGCAACTTCATTTCAGCTACACTTTCATCATATAGAAGGACTGGAGGCATAATTGAATATGGATGCAAGATTTGTTGCATTACACCAAACAAAGATGCACACTAGAATTCAAATACACAATGACTTCAGGGATGTGCAGTCCAATATTTTCTATGAAAGCTCCACTAATGTTAAAATTAGTGCTACTTTGTTTGAATAAACTCATGATAGAAGAAATGATCATGTTCATGTTATTCTATTTTAATTAAAAATATAATGTAACTCTTTTGTCGCTAACATAATTTCCTAAATCCCTTTTGATTTTTTAATTTGTTCTTGCATATTATTTGGTTTCTAAATTTATGAATCTTACTGCAAGTAAATTCTTGTGTTAACTCTATTTGACCAATTTTACTTGTGACTCTTAGGTAGCACTTAACATTTTCATGAGTGTCCTTTCACTCAACTTATTAAGATGACTCTTGGCAAATGGAGAAAGGATGCTCCAAATTCTCATTAGAAAACAGAATCAAGTTGTTGCATAATCAATTTCCACCTCTTGAACCTGTAGGATCCTTCTGTTGGTAATCATATGATTCTTTTTCTTTTGATTCTAATGTTTACCAGGGGTTAATTGTTACAATTTCTAATCTTTTTTATATTGACATATAATATTATTATACTTCTGTTGGTTGGCATAGAGTTGTATAATGAACCAATCATGTTTTATTTAACTTATATAAGTTATATTACTCATGATAGCAATTTAAAAAAAACGATTCCCTGTAGGCCTGTATTAAATTTAATAACGAGGACATCAAACAAAGGAATAAGATTGTAGACTAATTAGAAAGAAAATGAGGGAAAATATATATTTGAAGTTTGACTTGCCTTTTATGCATTTAAGTCTTATATACTTGAAACAAATAGAATCTATTTCATATTTTGATACAAACAGTCATTGTCCTGTCCTCTGATTTTTGAGGGATCGACTAGATTCAAGGATTTTGATTCATAACAAAAGAATGGAAAAACCAAATGTATTATTTGCTACAGTGTTTTGAAAACTAAATTGACGATTGAACAGACAAGGCAAATGCTTCTGGAAAATATTTTGATGCTTGAAGTTGCCATATTTTTCTTTTCTTCTTTCATGTGATGTGTACTTAACAAAAATTCAATCTGTTGCAGATTTTGATCCAGGCAGATTTTCCCCTGTGGTCTAACATGTGAGGGCTTTACAGTTTCAAAGAAAAGTAAAAACAAAAAAGAATGAAGTGACATTGCCCAACACTCTCTCTGCTGCAACATTATGAGAACAGCATGAAAGACTGACAAGAAGACCACTATATCAATGTTTGTTTGATTCATTAAGTTAAATTTATGACTAAATTCTAATTTGATTATTATATTGACGTAGTGGCACCTGGTCTCTCTCTACTCTTGTTTACAAAATGTAATTTCACATAAACCTTCTTTAACAACATAGAGGAACAAGAACAAACGGAATACAAAAACTGTTTTTATTATAAATTATAATTTCAAATATTTTCTTATTCTTTTTTTAATCTGTAACATCTATATTTAACAAAAATAATATATATGCTTCAGATTTTTAATTCAAATATTTTTTTCCAATTTTTATTATTTTATTAGTACCTAAATAATTTTATTTGTATTAAGTTAAATATTTTTATTTTAACTATAAAAAAATACATAAATGTTTTGAATACAAGAATAGAAACCCGTATCATATTCTTTGATTTTCTTTGAAGTTAATAACTTCTAATTTCTTCCGTAGCATTTGTTGATGACTGTGAAATTGATAGAAGTATATTAAAATTGATAGAATAAATGTCTTTTTATCCTTTTCGAAGACAATCATCTAAAAATTGATAGAAGTATATTAAACTATTGTTGGCTATTGAAAATTTTCTAATTGTCAAAATAAAATATCTTAAAATCTTTACAATTTTTTATTTAATTTATAAATTTCGTTAAAAGTTGTTTGTGTTTAGGAAAAAAGTAAATTGTATAGACAAATAATATTTGGTTGTTAATTTAGTCATAATTTATTTTTAGCTTTACTAAATGAGGAGTGGGCTAGTTTTAGTATTTAAACACTTGTAGCATTTTCAATGTGTTTAAAACTAAGTCCATAACTCTGACCTGTTTCGTATGTGGGAATTTGCAGATTTTTAATCTCACCTGTTATATTATTTTAATCATACACCTATCTTCTATGTTCTGTTTCCAATAACTATCAATAGTAAAATATATTCAAAGCATAGAGTTTACAGTATATTTTTCTAATGCATTCAAGTCTTTCGTATTTTGATCCAAAAGATCATTGCTCTATGCTCTGATATTTGATGGCTTTCAAGGATTTTGATTCATAACGAACGAATAGGAAAAAAAATATACATTACCGAACACTATTTGCTTCAATTATGGAAACTAAATTGAAGATTGAATAGACAAAGCAAATGCAGTCGCTATATTTTGAATCTGTTGCAGATTTTGATCCAAAACACAAGTACACTTTCAGCTCTCTTCACGAACTGACTTGCACTCAAAAACTTATTTACCACTATGGCCAATCATAACACTTCCTTTTGACGTGAGATTAAACATTTTCAATTGCACAAAATTAGTTGAGAGGGAACACTGCTCTAGCATGATTTTGTCATGGATGATAACATTTGTTCAGGTGTGTAGCTCCTACCTTTTTCTTGTGTGCAGGAAAACCCATATTTTATAAAATACTTTTAATTACAGAAACAGTTAAAATATATATTTTCTCTAATAATTTTTATAACAAAATATCATAAAAATATACATTTCTCTCATAAATATTATAAAAACTAATTTCTTAAACATTTTATTAAAACACTCATAATTAAAAGTCTCTAAAATATTTTATGAAATCCCTTTTAATTAATCAAAATATCCTTTTAATAATTTTGGGGGTGTTACAAACTACATAACAACAACATAAAAATAAAGGGAATGAGAAATTTCTCAATCTAGCTCATGGCATCAAACAAAAGATAGATAGCTAAACACTCTCAACATATCCTTCATAGCAAAAACACATGATTAACATTATCAAAACACAATAGCTCATTCATAAATACATATCATATTATGAGTCCCAAGAGATAAGTACAGTCACATGCAAGTATGAGATGCAATAGACACGAATTTCGATTTGCATGCATGTGGTACCATTCACAAATATGGGAAATGCATATACATAACGATTTAACAATTTTCCAATTTGCGCGCATATGATGCATGTCACATAGACTCAATATCATGTTATCATTCAATGCGCATACTCAACGATTTATCATACTTACAATTTGTCATTCACATACCATTTGCTTCACTCAATCATTCACAACAATACCATTCATGTTCAAGTCATACCCATCAAGGTATAGAATCAATCACACCATTCATGTTCAAGTCATACTCATCAAGGTATAGAATCGATCACACCATTCATGTTTATGCTCACAAGAACAAGCATCAAGCATGGATGGCACCTAGCAGCAACCAACCCGCGCCCAAAAGATAGTCATAGCTCTTGGGGTGGTTCACACCCATGAGATTTGAATTGCGCTTTACGAGATAGCTATAAGGAGCTTCCTAGAGCTCCCACTGCACACTTGGTGAGACCCAACTGACACCTGACTTAAATGACATAGAGAACAACTTTTCTCTCAGGCATGATAGCACTTGACACCATCACCAAAAATTCAAATATGCAAAAACACAAAACATGCAATTTATGAACCAAAACATAAACATGCATTTATCCATTCAACTGGTAAAACACTCCAAAATAGTCACATTATACATCTATAAGGCACAAATTACATAGAATTACATACTTCTACTAACTAATCACACCTTAATTAACCCCCAAATGCATGCTCTTAAGGTTCTAGAAACTTGGGCAGCTCAAACAGGCTCAATACATGAAATTGGTCATGCATAAACACAATTAATAACAATATAAGAGTAAAAGAATCACATGAGAGGCAACAAATCATAAACAAATACAAATTGAGATTTTCCCTCATATAACACATACAACAAAATAACAGGTTAGGACCAACCCACTACTCAACAATTATCCCATGCCTTATAGAAAGAATACTCACTCCTTCCTTACCTTGATTAGCGTTCGGCTACAGGCACAAACCTTCAAAACTGATCTCCTACGTCTCTTCTCCTCTTAGGTCTTTAGAGCGTAAAACAAAAAATGAGAAAGCTTAAAAGAAAACCGCTCAACTCTTATTTTTTTTAAAACTTAATTAACCCTTAACTCTTTAGTAAAATATTCTAAACTAGGTTCACTTTTCCTTCCCTTACTAATAATAAAACAAAACATTAAAATAAACAACTTTATAATATTTACATACTAATATAATAATAGCCAACAATTATTAAAAAACTCATTTTTATAATAAAAATATATTATAAAATTAACTCCCTCATAATTCAAAATAATACACATAATTAAATAATTAAAAAGCTAGGGGTGATACAAAATTATGTAAAAAATATGTCTCGTAAATAGCTAGAAAATAATATGAAATTTTAGTTATTTTGAATTTTCAATTGTCTTTTGCAGTTATTAATGCAATTTTCACCATGTTAGTAATATTTTTTTTTATTTGAACTTTAAATGTGTTTAATAATTTTCATACAAATAAATTTAATGAGACAAATTTTAAGTCTTGAATGAGTCAAAAAGTAATTCAAAATCATGTCTCAAAATTGAAAATGATCATTGTCTTAAAAGGACCAAATTGGTCCAAATTTAAAGAGATAAAGAAACACAATAAACATATTTTAAAAGATAAATGATCAAAATGAATATAACAAAGAAGATAAAGAACCAAAAATATAATTTAACCTTTTAATAAATACCTATTGCATTATCTTTTATTTTATTTTTCTAAATAAAATATTAAGATGCACAAAATGTCTATTTTTCTTTTAGATTGTACTATTATATAAATGGAATACTACTTTTTACAACCTTATTTTCCACTTTTGGACCATTATACCTTCAATTATTTAGAAAAAATTAAAAATTAAGATTTATTTTAATAAATAATTTATTCTTCCGTGGGATTGATAACTTGCTTATACTCTTTCGATAATACTCACTTTTTTGTTTATTTTTAAAAAACTCTAACAAGATTAGAAACTTCCTAACCTCTTTCAATAACTACTTACTTTTTTTTTAATATATTTTTGTTTGTGCTCTTTTAAAAATTCAAGAGACACTAAATAACTCTTTTTCTATGCTTAGTCTATAATAATGGAGTTACATTCTATGTAAATTTTTTTCCTCCACTTTTTAGTCTACAATTAAAACCTTCAATTACTAAGGAAAAAAAATCTTATGATGTGTGAATAACCACCTGTTAAGCTATCTTTCTTTAATTTTTTTAAAATTAAAAAAAAATTAGATGCACGAAATGCTTTCCCTGATTAATAATAATAATAAATTAATTAATAATAAATTTATAAACCTGACTTTTTATGTATGATGATACAAATTGTATCAAAGGTGCCGGTAGAAAACAAGGAAATAATAGAAAAAGAAGAAGAATAGTTAATGGAATCAGAGCAAAGCTCCCCAAGTCAGAGAAAGGTTTTCTTGACTCCAAATTCTATTTCCAAAGTGTTTGGACCTTTGGTGATATGTCTTGAAAGGTCTAACCCTATATGTGATAAGTGCTCAAATTGCATATTTTTTATGCTTAATTTGGCACTTTTTTTGGAAGAGATATAGTAATTTTGGTTGTATTTGACCTTCCAAATAGAAAAGCTAAGATTAATCTAAGGAGTTACATGAGTGTAGTTTCTTTGGTTGAAAATATTTCCTTTTTGTGTAGGTTTTGATGAAGTTGGAAATCCAAGGCTTTAACTCCAAAGCCAAAGCTGCAGCCATGAAGCTTAAACCAAAAAGAAGTGTTCCAGAGAGTTAAGGCTATAGCTCCAGATTCAAAGCTGCAGCCACGAAGCCTGAACCAATTCTAGAGAGTTGAAGCTTCAGCCCCCATTCCAGAGCTGCAGCCTTGGAGCTTTGTGCGTCTGGAAACACTTCTAAAGCTGCAGCCACACATCCAGAGCTGCAGCCTTGGGTTAAAAATCCCAACTTTCACCTGGACAGGGGGTATTTTAGGGCAAGAAAGGAAGAAAAAAAGGGGGCACCACGAAATTACAGAAAAAAGGGAGATCTAGACTTCAGAGAAGAGAGAAACGGAGGAGGAACGAAGACTTGGGCAGCTGGGTCATTTGGGAACGAAGCCCAACCCCTTGTTCTCATCTCCCACTTTGTAATCTCTTCTTTTACTTCTTAGATCTTGTAATGGCCATGTCTGGTTAGTTCTCTTGGGTTGGATTCAATGTAACTACTAACTCTATTTCTTCTTAGATCTATATGATATTCAGTTCTATTATTTGTGTTTGATTCTTCTCTTAATACTTAATCCGGTTTGATCACCCGTTTTATGATATTAGGTTTTTGAACCTTGTTGGGAAACATTTTCAAAACCCTGAACTGAATCATTCACCTAATAATCTCTTTTTCTAGGAATAGACTTGATTTTGTTAGCCATTTTGGTTCAAGTTATTGTCTTAATGCAAGGTGTTAATCTTAAATCATAGAGGAATCATGTTTAGGGTTAACCACCTTAGGGCTCAATTTTGAGGAATCTGGTTGAGCTAATTATTGAACATGGAAGTGATAGAAGTGGAGTCATATTTATTTGATGAAGATTAAAAGAGTTAGAAAGTACATTTGAATCCAATCTTTTTCTCATATAAGGTTTTCTATTAAATTGACACTATTGCTTTTAATTGCTTTGTTATAAACTTAAATCAATATTTCATTCATGTTCTCTGTAAACAAGAAAGGAAATTACTAGTATTCCCAAATCCCTGAGGATGATAACAAAATTACTACAACGAAGCTTGGTCCGCTTGCCAAGAGTAAAAAAATCCATCACCAATATGGTATATTCCTATCATATGCTTATATATTAATATTACTATTTTAATACATTGTAAATACATATAATATATAATAATACTAAAAATGATATTATTTGTATTATTTAAATGCAATGTCCTCTTAGACCTAAAACTAATTTAAATGAATTAAAGTCATATTTTAATTAAATAAACATTAACAAAATTTACATCCTATACTTTATTTTTAAAAAACCTCAATTTTAGATCGAATCATAAGCCACCTTTGAATTAATGGTCTATCATATTTTCATAACTGAAATTACAAAAATAAGGTCCAAGGTCCAAATACAAAATAAAACTAAAAAGTTACAATTGAAAGTCCTATTCTAAAATTTAGATTTCTTCAAAAGTATCATGCTTCCTCTTGAGTTCTTCATCCCCCTTCAAGTAGATCTACATCAACACTGGTTCAATAGATTCAAAGAAACTGAAGCCACTCTTACATGGGCAATATTTAAAAGAATATTGATTGCAAGGTTTGGTGGAAGGGAGATTGAAAATCCATATGACAAGTTGGTTGAGTTAAAGCAAATGGGATGTATAGAGGTCTACATAGAACCCTTTTGGATTTTTTTCCTCTTAAGTGAGAAAACTGCTGGAAGGGCAATGCATGGGTTATTTCATAGGGGGACTTCAAAGTTCAAACTGATATAAGATGTCAGTGTGTTTGATTGTTGTGCCATTATTTTATTTTATAATTTATGAAACAAATTTGTTATTCATGTACCTGTGTCTGGCATGGAGACTGCATTTGAAATAAATTATTTGCCTTTTATTTTTCAATGCAGGTGGACTTTAGCTCTTGATGTTGTTGAAAAAATGTGTGAAGCTGGATTTACCTTGTCAACTGAGGTGTTACAATTCATATTACAAACCTATGAAGAATCTTATGAATATATTTTGGTAAGATACATATCCCATACAATAACACCCAGTCACCCCTGCATCTTGTTGATATTTTTTACAAAAATCCCTTCATATCTCCTAACAACATATATCATCAAATTTTTTCCTTAAACTATTGAACTTCAAGCTGTCAATGTTGAGTTGCACCAACGAAACCTATAAGCAAAATCTTAGTTTGAAGAGTTATTTTATTCCTTAAGGTCCTTTAGGCTCAAAGGGAGGAAAAACTTTAGGCCAAAACTACCTTGATTTGAAATAGTAATAGTATGTAACTATGTATTGAAAACTAGATATATATAGACCTCTGTGCATCGAGAGTTGTAACGTAATTATTATTTTTTTTTTAAATATATTTTTTTTGGCTGATTTAGTAGCCCAAAACAGGGCCGTTCCCAATCTGGAACGGGCCGTTCCAAGCTATTAAATCAACTTAGTTTTTTAGGTTGGGAACGGGTCTAGAACGGGCCGTTCCAAATTTTAGAACGGACCATTTTGGAGGGAGAACGGGTCGTTCTGGAGGGAGAACGGGCTGCTTTAGATGAGTCCCAGAACGGGCTGTTCTGATTAGGGATGGCAAAATGGGTCGTGGCCCGCGGGCCAACCCGCTGACCCACCAATTTTTGGCAGGCCGAGCCCATCATTTCAGCCCGCCAACCCACGAAGCCCGCTTCGCGAAGCCCGCCAACCCGGCGGGCCAAATAGTGGGCTGGCCCATCACAACCCGCCAACCCGCATAGGTGAAGAAATTAGGAGAGTCCGTTTCAGACTTTCAGCCAACCCGCATATGATTAGGCTTTAGTATAAATAAAATAATAGGCTTTATATAAAACAAAAAAAAAAAAAATTCAGGCCCAACAGGTAAAGAGATTAGGATCTTTGGACAAAAAAAAAATCCTGACCCCAATGTTATTTTGATGATTACCGTAAATTTGTGGAGTATAATCATCTACTAAAAACTGCATTTAATTTAATTTATCAAAATTTCAAAGCCAAACCTGCTCAGGGGTGAGGGTGAAAGGTTTGCCTCCAACAGTAAACGTGATGTTTGGCAATAGAGAAATGCTATTATAGTTTACTACTGACTCTCCATTTGGATCTTTGGACAACATGGTTCAAAAGGCCTACCTGGCTTATGTAAATTATTTTTTCCATTTTTTTGCAAATTATTTTTTGGGTATACGGGCTGGCCCGCCGGCCCGCCAACCTATCCTTAGGCAGGGCGGGCCAACATTTTCAGCCCATTTTTCATTGGCGGGCCAGCCTGGCCAGGCCCATTTTTGCGGGCCATTGGCGGGGCAGGCTAAAAAGGGGCGGGCTGGCCCGTTTTGCCACCCATAGTTCTGATTTTAGAACGGACCGTTTTGGAGGTGGTTTTTGTGCGTGTTTAGGGAGTTCAGAACGGGCCGTTCCGGTATCGGTACAGGTCATTCTGGCCAGTCTGAAAAGTCTATAAATAGGGGTTAGGGGCCTTCAGGAGAATGTGAGTTTTTAGAGAGAAGTTTTAGAGAGAAGGTCTCTGAGTCTGTGAACTCCTTTCTCTCCCAAATTTCTTTGTATGACTCATTGTCTCCTCTAGATCACTAACTCCTTCTATCTTTCTTGAAATTCATATTAGAAAGCTTGCTTTGGGAGGATTAAAGTTTCAGGTTGAGCTTTGGAAGGGAATTCTATTCTGTAATAGTTGTTGACTATTTTGAGCACATTTTCAGGTAAGGGAAGCTAGAATGTTTGTTATTTAGGTTGTATGTGAGTTTACAAACTCAATAGGATTAGGCCGGGCGCAGGTTGAGTGTGCCAGACGTGGAAGAGCTTAGAGCTCTTGAGTTGGTGTTAGACTAGGCGCGAGCTGACTGTGCCAAGCGTAATTATATTTATAAATAATTGATTTTAAATTGATGCTTATACATGTTTAAAGTTAAAGTTTTAGATCATGTATGTATGATATATGATGTATGGTACGATATGATTCATATGTATGCTTTGTGATGATACGTATGAATGTTTGAATATAATATGACATGTGAATATGTTCATATGAGTATGTTTATTGATCATAATTGTAGGTAGACTGTTGAGATTTCCGTTGAAGTACTTTTTATTATAATTATAGATTAGGTTACTTCCCTCAACGGACTCAAACACGGCAAGTGTACCGGCCGTACAAGTAGTAAAAATATCGTATCCACAGGGATTAGAAGGTAAACTAAGCATTCATTGGCTACTTGTGACTTGAGAACAATCCCAATAAATATGAATGTGAATTTAAGAACAAAACTACTGGAATTGTTAAAACACAAATAAATGGATTAGAAATGAACTGGGGTGAGAAATGGTAAAATGGACACTTGAAGTTGTGGGGGTTTGATTTCACCAAACAAACACTAGTGAATCCTATGTCTCTTGTTACATCCATTGTTCAGTCAACCATAAATTTACTCAGACCTAATTCCTTAGAGAAAGAGCCTAGGTGCAAAATATTGAATATCAATCCCTTGAGTACTCAATACCTCCACCCGCATTACCGGTTAGGGTTTTAAGACTACTAATGGGTCAAGCCCTATCCCTAGGTACAATTCCCACTAGGCATATGTTCATAACTAGTTTCAAGGATATTTCCCAATACTCAATGAAACCTTAAATCATGCAAAGGGTGATCAAGCCAAAGCAAGCATTAAGCATAGAATCATACACAACAAGGAATGAAACAAAACATATATAACATTAAACACAAAAGGATTACAATAGAGTTTGTTGGTTACATCAAAACCCCAATACAATGGATAGAACCTCTCAAAACAAAGAGGGGAAAACTAAAATAGAGATGGAAGAGGAAAGGAAGAACCGAAGGAATGATCCACCATGGGAGGCTTCCGAAGCCTGAGAATCCCTCCTGCAGAGCTCCTGGAGGCGCCCCTGGGCGAATTGGGAGAAAACCCTCGAAATTTTCCTTTTATGCAGCCCGAGGAGACAGATTAGGGTTATTGCGCCCGGCGCGTTACACTTCGCGCCCGGCGCGGGCTTCCCCTGATGCTCAATGTGCTCTCGGCCTTGAATTGAGCCCGGCGCAATTATAAATTGCGCCCGGCGCGAGGTTCCCAAAGGCTGAGAGTACTCTATTTTATGCCCGCCCGGCGAGATTAATACGGCGCCTGGCGCGGTTGCCTGCTCTGCTCCTTAATTCTTTTGTTTTCCACTCCTTTAACCCTTTTTTTCCTCAATTCTCTACTTGAATACCTGCATATACAAAAGAAACCAAAATGAGAACAATTATATGCAATGATACAAAGAATGGAAGAATTTGATCATTAAATCTTGTATAAGTCTCATCCAAAAAGAGGTAAAATTGAGACTTAACAACTCCCCCAAACTTAGAACCTTGCTTGTCCTCAAGCAAAAGGTAATTAATCAAGCAGATAACAAGCAATGCATGTGTGTCAAATTCCTTATTCTTGGTTCACTTACAATTTCATTTCACAAGCATGAACCTTAAACGAATTTTCAGCCACAATTATTGCAATGGAACATGACAAGGTGCAAACAAAGTTTCAAAAGAGATCAAAGAACTGAGAAGAGCTAATGACTATCTATGAATGCATCCTCACTAGGAAAGTGTTTCTCTCATATGCACACTAGTGTATAGGGGTGAGTGTTTCTCTCATATCTACTACTCACGCCACAGGATTCAACTTTGCTCTTCGTTTCCAAATGAAACCAATGGTAATACACATGCAGGCACTTATCACAAGGGCTTTATTAGGGCAATTTAAGGTAATTAGGGTCAAGCATAGCGGTTTCATGGTTTTTCAAGGAATAAGGGTGCTATAGCTTAAGAGAGTACTTGAAATTTCTTCAATAATTTCTTTCTCCATACCCCAATGTATCATTTTAGCACAGGCCCTCAACCAATTCCAGCCATTAGCCTTTATATGATGCATCTGTACACTTTTGCATCTTATTTCATTTTTTTTTTTTTTTTTTTTTTTATTATTGACCACATACTTCTTCTTTCTCAAATTTCTTCATTCTTCAACTCCCCCAAACTTATTTGATGTCATCAATATACTCTCTTAACCAAAACAAGGATTTATGGTTAATTTTTCAAAGTTGGGATAAGTGGAAGGTTGAGTGTTTAAGCTTAGGAAGATATGGGTCAAAAGAAAAATAAATATGGCTTTTTGGCTTAGATGGTTATCAAAATATAGAAATGCCTTGATCATGTAAATACACTACACTAGCAAACCACCCGGGAAATTCAAGCAAAGTCTATCATGCAACATAAGTGTAGTTTCTCTCATCAGTATTTAGGCTCAGACCTCACTCGGTTGGCATCCACAGATTATCACACTCAGCTCAGTCTATGATCAACATTGAAACCCGTATGCAACTAATCATGAACTAAAGCTCTAATATGACTTGAAAATGTCTAAAGTACACACACCATAAACATTAAGCAAACCTCAATCCAAAATTGATCACATACAAAACAAGTATTCAACAAGATTAAAAACCATGCTCTAGCAGGATATTCAAAAAGATGTACCAACCAGAGTAATCCAAAAACAATTAAAATACTGAAAATAACAACAGAAAAATAAATTGCAAACAGAGGTGAACTAAGGTGAGCTTCATCTATTTCCATCAAATTTGGTCATCTTCCTCAGTAAGTGCTCAACCGCATCTGCATCAGCAGCTCCACTCCCCCACATTTAGAAGCCTGGTCCCCAGGCCAACCAGTATATGCCTGCAAGTCCTAGTAACCAGAAGTTGTGAAAGAGTATAACCATGAAGAACATGGTGAGCATAGTATACAATGATGACCATACAATTATATCAAAAATGAAGAACAACCTTAGACCAAAATTAACCACAAAGAAACATGCTTGAAAACAGAGAAATATAGGTTCAGGAGAGTGCTAGCGCCGGGCGCAGCACAAACTAGCGCCGGGCGCCATATCAGTAAAAGGCCAACGAGGTTCAAATTCTGATACCGCGCCGGGCGTAGCACAAACTCGCGCCGGGCGTGGTACTCTGAAATGGTCACATTTTGCCTAAATTTGCTTTGAAAGGAGCCTTGTAACCAACCAGAACCAGAATTACCTCATTTCTCACACTCCAAACAAAGTATAACCTATATTTACTCATTTCAAACATGATTCACACACTTAACAAATAACACAAACAATACATAACACAAACAACATATAACACAAAACATATTTACATATAAACAAACAAGTCACAAATAGCTATAAATACTCAATTTGCCATTCTAATCCCCGGCAACGGCGCCAAAAACTTGTTGAGATTTCCGTTGAAGTACTTTTTATTATAATTATAGATTAGGTTACTTCCCTCAACGGACTCAAACACGGCAAGTGTACCGGCCGTACAAGTAGTAAAAATATCGTATCCACAGGGATTAGAAGGTAAACTAAGCATTCATTGGCTACTTGTGACTTGAGAACAATCCCAATAAATATGAATGTGAATTTAAGAACAAAACTACTGGAATTGTTAAAACACAAATAAATGGATTAGAAATGAACTGGGGTGAGAAATGGTAAAATGGACACTTGAAGTTGTGGGGGTTTGATTTCACCAAACAAACACTAGTGAATCCTATGTCTCTTGTTACATCCATTGTTCAGTCAACCATAAATTTACTCAGACCTAATTCCTTAGAGAAAGAGCCTAGGTGCAAAATATTGAATATCAATCCCTTGAGTACTCAATACCTCCACCCGCATTACCGGTTAGGGTTTTAAGACTACTAATGGGTCAAGCCCTATCCCTAGGTACAATTCCCACTAGGCATATGTTCATAACTAGTTTCAAGGATATTTCCCAATACTCAATGAAACCTTAAATCATGCAAAGGGTGATCAAGCCAAAGCAAGCATTAAGCATAGAATCATACACAACAAGGAATGAAACAAAACATATATAACATTAAACACAAAAGGATTACAATAGAGTTTGTTGGTTACATCAAAACCCCAATACAATGGATAGAACCTCTCAAAACAAAGAGGGGAAAACTAAAATAGAGATGGAAGAGGAAAGGAAGAACCGAAGGAATGATCCACCATGGGAGGCTTCCGAAGCCTGAGAATCCCTCCTGCAGAGCTCCTGGAGGCGCCCCTGGGCGAATTGGGAGAAAACCCTCGAAATTTTCCTTTTATGCAGCCCGAGGAGACAGATTAGGGTTATTGCGCCCGGCGCGTTACACTTCGCGCCCGGCGCGGGCTTCCCCTGATGCTCAATGTGCTCTCGGCCTTGAATTGAGCCCGGCGCAATTATAAATTGCGCCCGGCGCGAGGTTCCCAAAGGCTGAGAGTACTCTATTTTATGCCCGCCCGGCGAGATTAATACGGCGCCTGGCGCGGTTGCCTGCTCTGCTCCTTAATTCTTTTGTTTTCCACTCCTTTAACCCTTTTTTTCCTCAATTCTCTACTTGAATACCTGCATATACAAAAGAAACCAAAATGAGAACAATTATATGCAATGATACAAAGAATGGAAGAATTTGATCATTAAATCTTGTATAAGTCTCATCCAAAAAGAGGTAAAATTGAGACTTAACATAGACCATTTATGATGTATGATGCATAATTGCATGTGATGTCTTAGGACATGTGTGTGATTGTTGATCATGATGGTGGGCAGACCATATGTATGATGTATGATACATATTGCATGAGATGCCTTATGGCATGAGTCTAGCCTAGGACTTGAGGAGAGGAAAAATATTTTCGAACTGGAAGAGCTCATATAGAGTCTTTTGAGAGTGGTGCTTGGATAGGCCATTGATATGAGAGTGGTGCTCTGGGAGGCTACTGGATTTTGGAGAGTGGTGCTCAGATAGGCCACTAGGTTGGGTGAGTCTCGTCTAAGTCCTTAGCTAGTGTTGGAGCGGGGTAATGAGGTCGAGGGTTATTCCCTTAACCAAGTACTCGGGAAGGTGGATCCTTGCGGATAATCGGTGGGCGAACTCCACAATTGACTTGGTTATGCAAGCCAAGGTCATGGTAAGCCCGTATCCAGCTGTGCTATACCTGACGGTGGATCTGGACTTCCAAGTGTGTAAGTGACATCATCCGAGCAAACCCGAGTGAGGATTATATCCTGTTTAGCTGTGACCGAGCGGGCACGTTGGGCGTGAAAACGGTTGGGGTGGTTTCGGTAGGATGGAATGTCACTTATAAAGCTCTATTGTTATAGATATCTCCTAGGTGTATGCGTGACGACGCATTAGATGATTGATATGAATTGATATCTATCATGAGATGCATTTATTGCATGATTATTAATATGATGAAGTGTGGTGTTTGACTTCATGATTGGTGAATCGTATTTTATGCATGAGTAGTATTGGATATAGTGTATGGTGTGACTCTATGAATATGATTGATAGTTGGACGATTGTGTAGTATAGATTATTGTTCTATACTTGTCTGATTGATTTGTGAATTATAGCTTACCCTTCTGTTTCCATGTGGTGGAACTGCGATGATCATACTTGGTATGGGAGCAGGTCAGACTAGCTTGGAGTTGAGGTGACCGCTGCGAGACAGGGAGTTTGGTCCTCGTGTTAGGGTTACCATTTTGGGTAACGGTTTTATCTGTGCTTGACCGGCACTAGGGAATATTATTTTTTTGGGATGATTGTACATATATGGCGTTCTATTTTGTATTTAAGAAATTGAGTTATTTTTATTCTTATCTATACTTGTATGTATGAGTTATCCAACTTAATATTTCTCTTAGTTCATTAGTAGTAGTGCGATTCCACAAAGTGTAAAGACCATGGCGAGTCGTTACACTTTTATGGTATTAGAGCCGGTCGAGTCTTTTGGGATACTTTGTGGGGAGTGATCCTTCTAGGTTTTTGTTGTGTTATATCTCTTATATGTGTCAATTTTTGTGAGTTGTAGTGGTAAAGTGTTAGAAAAAGAATGTTTGAATTCTTTTAGTATGGTGTGGTCTCAGTTTGATCAGATCGCTATGGCTATAGAGATGATGGCCATGGTGATGCAGCAACAAAGTGCTCACTTTGCTCAGATGGAGGCGGATAGAGCTGCGGATGAGGCAGCTAGATCGGTGGTCTCTCAAGATGGGAGAGATTTAGTAGAGTTCAGGAGAGGTTAGCCTCCTCAGGTCAAGGGGGGATTCAGATCCTGATGTGATAGATTAGTGGTTGTGTGAGATGAAGGAGATCTTCAGTGTTTTGTGATCTTCTGAGGAGAGGAAGTTGGCCTATGCAGTTTACATGCTGGTGGGCGAGATTGTGTACTGGTGGAGAGACACTAGGCAGATGTTATCTTATCTCTTACTGTTTTTAATTATTGAATATTCAAAATATTTTTAAATTATTAAATATTATCTAATATTAATTTTTAAAATTATTAAATATTATCTAATATTAATTTTTAAAATTATTAAATATTTAAAAATTAGCTAATATTTATTTTTATAAAATTTAATTTAAAAATCTTAACATGTAAACATATTTTTAAATCAATTTTACCTTGGTGGAATCAAATTATCATACCCAACCTAATAATTTAAAATTTTAAAAATATGAATTGATTTATCCAAACAAAATATTTTAAGAATGATAGAAATTGAAATCAAAGTAATTCAAATACCAAGAATTTAAAATTCCTTGAATTTGTAAAATTCCTCATCCAAACAAATCATAAAGAAAATTAATGAAATTTCATGGTCATCAACAAATGCTACGGAAGAAATTAGAAGCTATTAACTTCAAAGAAAATCAAAGAATATGATACGGGTATGTACTTAAAAAACATTTATGTATTTTTTTATAGTTAAAACATAAAAACATGTAATTTAATGCAAATTAAATGTATTTAGGTATTAATAAAATAATAAAAATTGAAAAATATTTGAATTTAAAATTTGAAGCATAATATTATTTTTGTTAAATATAGATGTTACAGATTAAAAAAAGAATAAGAAAATATTTGAAATTATAATTTATAATAAAAATAGTTAACAAATAACTTACATCGTAACTATTCTATTCTATCATGATTTCTCTAACCTAAATATTGATATAGGTACCTCAAATCATTTGTAAGATTAAATACTTAAAAGGAAAAATTATTCATTATCATCATTCACAAACTACATTTTCATAACCTAATCTTTAAAGAAATCGTGCAATTCAAACACCTTAGCTGGAGTTAGATATATGTTATCAAATAGATCTTAATTTTATTATAAAATTAAGACAATTATCTACAACTTCTATGAAGATCTCAAGAGATAAATATGTCATTTACTATTTTAAAAAAATACAAAACTATAATGTTTCATCCTAAATCTGACTACCCAACCTTCTTTCACTAATTTGATCATAACTTGAGTTCTAGACACCCTTTTTAGGTGATTCTAATGGAATTTGAAAGCTAACATCTAGGGCTACAGGTTTTATGATGATTATAAAACATAACTCGTCCATTTAAGTGTACTTGAAATGCTTACAACATACATTTGCTTCATTTCATGCATAGAGTATGAGATTCATCTTTTAACTTATATAACTCTATCATTTCTTAACATTTTTATGTGATTCTTGAGTCTAAATTGTAACCCCAAATATCTAATTTCTAACCTAATAATAGGAACTAAATTTCATTAATTACATATAGAGAAATCACATAAATAGTAAGGTATATTCATACCATAATTTTCAAAACAAGGTACAACATACATCCAAACTCTTTTATCCCAATCCAATTGTTAAAAACATAGATTAAAGTCTAATATTAATTTATTATATTATCAATTACTCAATCCAACCTCAATTTCACATATTCATGCAATTAACATCAATCTTGACTTTTGCTCCATAAACAAGAGTTTTCTACAGGAACTATAAGATTCTCAAACAATTCAAATTATATGAAATTAATTATATATATATATATATATATATATAATTTAAACATCACATATAATGCACATAATTATATACGCATATGAATTTCTCATACAATCACCAAAAATGCATTCTGTTAGGGTTATCACAAGAACCCACAAATAATTCAAGATCTACAAGATTAGTTCAATACATAGAATTAAACATACATACCACTCAATATCATCAATTAGAGTAATAAAAAATCATATAGAAGAAAAAAATTAAAGAGCAAATACAAATTAAACTTCCTTCGCTCCTCATACAACATATAAAACAAAAAGGAGATTGAGGGTCAATCTCACTACCCAACAATTATCCCATGCCTAGAGTGAGACTACTCACTCTCCTTTTATCTTGATGAGCGTTAGAAGATAATGTAGATCTCTGAGGTGTTCTCCTATGAGCTTGTTCTCCCAAGCCTTTAGAGCATAGACAAGTAGAGGAAAATAAAAAAGCGTAAAATAAAAACTGATCGAATAATTCCTTTTTTAAAAACCTAACGCGATCTTAACCTAATAGTTAAATATAATTAACCTCAGTTACAAAACTCTTTCCTCACTTAATAAAATAATTAAATTATTTAATTATAAAACTTTATAATATATCCATATACATATAAAATAATTAAAACAATTATTAAAACTATCTCAAATAATTATAACAAAACTCAATAATTGTAACTAACAATATATATTAAAATACCATAAAATACATATGTTATAAAATAATTTTAATTACAAAAACAATTAAAATATATATTTTGTCTAATAATTTCTATAACAAAATATCATAAAAATACACAGTTCTCTAATAAATATTTTACAAAATAATTTCTTAAACATTTTATTAAAACACTCATAATTATTAAAAGTCTCTAAAATGTTTTCTAAAATTCTTTTAATTAATCAAAATATCCTTTTAATAATTTTATAAAATTTGGGGTGTTACAAACTTTATAACAACAACATATAAAAACAAGGGGAATGAGAAGCTTCTCACTTTAGCTAAACACACTCAACATATCCTTCATAGCAAAAGAACATGATTAACATCATCAAAACACAATAGCTCATTCACAAATACATCATATTATGAATCCCAAGAGACAAGTGTTCAGTCACATGCAAGTATGAGATGGAAGACACGAATTTTGATTTGCATGTGTGTGGTACCATTCACAAATATGGCCAGTGCATATACATAACGATTTAACAATTTGTCAATTTTCACGCATATGATGCATGTCACATTGACTCAATATCATGTTATCATTCAATGTGCATACTTAACAATTTGCCACAAATACTATTTGACATTCACATACCATTTGCATCACTCAATCATTCACAACAATACCATTCATGTTGAAGTCATACCCATCAAGGTATAGAATCAATCACACCATTCATGTTCAAGTCATACTCATCAAGGTATAGAATCGATCACACAATTTATCTTTACACTCACAAGAACAAGCATCAGGCATTGATTACACCTAGCAACAACCAACTGAAACCTAACTCATGCCCGACTTGAGTTGCACAAAGAACAACTTTTCTCTGAAGCATGATAGCACAAGACACCATCACCAAAAATTCAAATTTGCAAAAACGCAACATGCAATTTACGAACCAAAACATGCATGTATCCATTCAATCGGTAAAACACTCCAAAATAGTCACATAATACATCTATAAGGCAAAAATTACATACAATTACATACTTCTACTAACTAATCACACTTGAACCCCCAAATGTATAGTTCTCATAGAAACTCACAGGCAACTCAAGTAGCTTCAATACACAAATTGGTCATGCATAAACACAGTTAATAACAATACAAGAGTAAAAGAATCATGTGGGAGGAAAAAAATCATAAACAAATACAAATTGAGATTTTCTCTCATATAACACATACAACAAATACTAGGTTGGGGACCAACCCACTACACTCAACAATTATCCTATGCCTTATAGCGAGAATACTCACTGCTCCTTACTGTAACACCCCAATTTCCTTAAAAGGATATTTTTATTAATAATGGCATTTTCGTAATTATTGATGGCATTTTCGTAATTTTATAAAGGTATTAGGGGTATTTGAGTAACTCGGAACGGGCTGTTCCGAAAGTGGAACGGGCCGTTCTGAGCATTTAAAATAAGCTAAAATTTTAGGTTGGGAACGGGCCCAGAACGGGCCGTTCCAACAAGGAGAACGGGCCGTTCCGGAGGGAGAACGGGTCGTTCTGCTGGGTTTGAGAACGGGCCGTTCTGGTTTCAGAACGGGCCGTTCTGCTTTTTGAGAACGGGCCGTTCCGATTTTGGAACGGGCCGTTCCAGTTGAGAAATTTGCCCACGTTTGAAGGATCCGGAACGGGCCGTTCCGAAATCAGTACGGCCGTTCCGGTTGCGCCAGGAGGCCTATAAATAGGGGCAGGGGGGTGAAAATTTGGTACAGAGGAGAAGAAGTGAAATCCTAGAGAGAGAAAGAGAAGAGAGAGAGAGAGAGAGAAAGAAAGAAAGAAAGAGAGAGAAAAGGAAAAGAAAGAGGGGATCCAGAGGAGGAGGTCCTGCCCAAGTTCCAACTCCGCCTATCCAGGTAAGGGGGGGAGTGAGAACCTCGCTCAGGGGTGTGGGGATAATTGTTGGATAGTTGTTTGTCGGATTGGCCCCCAATCCTTTGTCGTTATTCTGTTTAATTTCTATTTACTCTACTTTGCTTTTTGTTGAAGGTGCCGTTGTTCTGTCCGATTTTCTATTTATTCTACTTTGTTTTTGAAAGTGCCGTTGTTCTGTCTGATTTTCTATTTACTCTACCTTTTTCTTTGTTGAAGTAATAAATGAATATGAAATTAATGTTAATAATACATGAATAAGAATGCTCTCTGAATCTCTGTGAATACCTATGCGGACCTTATGAGGAGTATTGATGACATGACCTTGTGAAATATGGGACAAATGACATGAGACCTAAGAATTGACTATTGAGACAAACTATGATTATGAGACTATGACAAATGAAGACATGATGTACTAAATGAAATTATGTAACAAGTTAAATATTGAGTCAATGAGATTATGATGGTATGGCATGCATCATACGCATATATTATTCCAGGTGTGCCGCTGAGGCCGCATACCAGTGATGTAACTTGCTAACGAGGTGTACCTTGGGGTCACCAGTGATGTAACTTGCTAACGAGGTGTACCTTGGGGTCACCAGTGATGTAACATGCTAACAAGGTGTACCTTAGGGTCACCAGTGATGTAACATGCTAACAAGGTGTACCTTAGGGTCACCAGTGATGTAACATGCTAACAAGGTGTACCTTAGGGTCACCAGCGATGTAACTTGCTAACCAGGTGTACCTTCGGGTCACCAGTGATGTAACCAGGTGTACCTTAGGGTCACCAGTGATGTAACCAGGTGTACCTTTGGGTCACCAGTGATGATATGTGAAACTTCCGTATGGCGCCACATGCATGCATTTATGAGATGAGTCCATGACATCATTGCATGATAAATGAATGTATTTGTAATATTGATGATGTATGTGTATTGTGACTTATATATGTTGTGTGTGTGTGTGCTATCTAGCAGTTATTTCTGCACCTGAAACTGAGTGAGATGTTTCTCACTCCCTTGTCATTTTTGTATATGTTTAAATTGTGTTGCAGATGATCAGCATCATGGGGATGTTGGTGATGAGGCTTAAAGGCTTCAGTGGGGCATGCTCTGATAGGATGTGACGTCGGGCATAGCTAGGTTTATTTTGGATGTTATTATATTAAAAAGCTTTAATTTTCTCTTCTTATGTAATTTTGAACGTTCCTGAGAAAAGACCAAAATGTACATCTTTATTATACTATTTTATTATATGATTTCAAAGTTATAAATTAATTCCTAACTAGGAGGCTCTGCCACCTTTGCTGGAATTAATCTATATTTTCCTTTATATGATTTCTTGAATCTTAATACTTATATGTTGACTTTTTATGATTGATGAGTTACGAATGTGAATCTTCTACCTTATAATATTTGAAACAATTGTTTTATACATGAAAGATGTTATTAAACTATGAAAGATTTTATTTACCCAAAAAGAAGAAAAGAAATATTTTATTGTTACATTTGTTGTATATTAATAATGGGGTAGAGGGTGTCACACTTACCTTGATTAGCGTTGAGCGAAAGGCACAAGCCTTTGAAAGTGATCTCCTACGATCTCTTCTCCTCTCAGATCTTGAGAGCGTAAAACGAAAAGTAAGAAAGCTTCAAAGCAAATTACTTAACCTTCTTTTTTAAAACATAACCCTTAACCCTTTAGTAACATATTCTAACTAGGTTCACTTTTCCTTCCCTTACTAATAATAAAACAAAACATTAAAATAAAAAACTTTATAATATTTACATACTAATATAATAATAGCCAACAATAATTATTAAAACACTCATTTTTATTAAAAAAAAAAATATTATAAAATTAGTCCCCTCATAATTGAAAATAATACACATATAATTAAATAATTAAAAAGCAAGGGGCGTTACAAAAATTATTTGAAAAATATGTCTCATAAATAACTAGAAAATAATATGAAATTATAGTTATTTTGAATTTTTAATTGCCTTTTGGAGTTATTTATGCAATTTTCACCATGTTAGTAATACTTTTTTATGTGAACTTTAGTTATGTTCAACAGTTTTCACATAAATGAATCTAATGAGATAAATTTTAAGTCTTGAATGAGTCAAAAAGTAATTCAAAATCATGTCTCATAATTGAAAACAATCATTGTCTCAAAATGACCAAATTGGTCCAAATTTTAAAGAGATAAACACTACAAGAAAAATGCTGATTTTTGACGGAAACAGGTAAATTTCTTATGTATTTTTCTTTTTCCGACGGATTTTCGACGAATTTTAATCCGTCAAAAAAAGCAGCGTCAGAAAAAAAAATCCATCGAAAATAATTTTTCTGATGGAAATTTCTGACAGAAAATTCCGTCGGAAAATTCCGTCAGAAATTTCTCATGAAATATCCGATGGAAAATTCGGTAAAAAATTTGTGACAGAAAAATCTGTCGAAAATTCCATCAGAAATTTTTGACGGAATTTTCTATTGGAAATTATAATTTTTTTAAATTTTAATAAATTTATTAATGTAACAACCCTCATATTTGGCCTCTCAAGGGTTCTATTTCACAATATTTCACTGTTTAGCGTGTTTTATCCTTACTTGTGCAATTTTTGAGAAACTTCCCAGAAGGTCACCCATCCCTATACTACTCCAGGTTAAGCACGCTTAACTATGAAGTTTTGATGAGTAAGCTACCAAAATGTATATGTATGTTGTCAGTATAACTTGTACAAATTAATTCATTTAAGTCATCCTCAAATATACAATCTCATATTTGTACTATAATAATAATATATAATAATTTTATATTACGAATAATAATAATAATAATATATTTAATTATTATTTATTTATATGTACTTACTTTTATAATTAAAATCTACTTATTTCTATTTAAAATTATAATTTAAATTATTTAATTTTATAATTTATAATGATAATATAATTTATATAATTATAAATATTTATTTATTACATACTTATAAATTAAATTTTAATATTTTAAATAAATTATTAATTAATTTAATATATTTATTTACCTTAAATCAAACATATAAAATTCAAAAAATGTATTTATCCTTTTTTTTCTAATTATCAACTATTAATAAAATACTAACTTAAAATATTATCTAATTATATATAATATTCTCATATCAAATTTAAAACCAGATATTAGTTATACAAAAATATTAAGATTGTATAGTAAATTGTCAATAAGATTTTAGTTAAATAATTTAAAATAATTAATGTTTCAATTATATTGTTAATTAGCAAATAATTTATTCCAAAACTAATTAATTTTTTATATTAATTATTAGTAAAATTTAATAACTTTTAATTTAACAATTAATTGGATCGATGAAATTCAACACACACCATGAGTTATTAAGCGGAATAACTTTACCAAGAGTTATTTTGTAAGTTATCTTAAATCAAACATATAAAATTCAAAAAATTTATTTATTCATGTTTTATTTTTTAATTATCAACCATTAATAAAATACTAAATTAAAATCTTATCTAATTATATCATAATATTTTCATATCAAATTTAAAATCAGTTCTTACATTTTCGACGAATATAAATTTGTCTGAAATATTCAATCAATAATATAGCTTTTCTTATAAAAATTTTCTCATCGAAAATATAAATTTTTCAACAGATTTAATTTTGTTTTATAAGAAATCATCTTCGATTAATATAACATTTTGTATATATGATTTAAGAGTAAAAGATTTTCAATTTAACGGTTGAATTTACAAAATTCACATTTAATATAAAGTTATTCAGCGGTGTAACAGTACTTAGTAAAATTTACACCATTGTAATTATAACCCCCCCTCACACACACACACACACACACACATATATATATATATATATGTGTGTGTGTGTGTGTATGTGTGTGTGTGTGTGCGTGTGTGTGTATATATATATATATATTAAATGTGACTTTTACAAAGTATTACACCGCTCAATAATTTTATATTAAATGTGAATTTGGTAAATTCAACTGTTAGATTGAAAGTTCATATCTCTTATAGATTATATATACAAAACTTTATATTAATCCAAGATGATTTGATACTTCATTTTTATAAAACAAAATTGATGTGATATATTCATTTTAAAATACACTAAAATATGAACACTTGGATTACCTTCCAGTTGTTGTTCAATTTTAACAAAATTTGATATACAAGTATAAAGTGATATGAACTTTCAATTTAACGGTTGGATTTACAAAATTCACATTTAATATAAAGTTATAGAGCGGCATAATACTTAGTAAAAGTTTCACCGGTATAATTATAACCCCTTATATTATATATATATATATATATATATATATATATATATATATATATATATATACATACATATATATACAAGGACAGATGCACGTTTGGAATAGTGGGCCCCCACTACTATTTGACATATACATAATTTTTTATCTAAAAAAATAATATATTTTAAAAAATAAAAATTATATTCTAATAAAATAAATATATAGATTCAGAAAAAATGTTTATTTATTTGATATTTGTCAAATTTTTGAAGCAAATTAATTCTCATGTGATAAATTTTTTTTCTTAATAATGAATTAATTTTTTAAAAAAGTTTAATTATAATATATATATGTATATATATATATATGTCTTAATATTCACATATATAATATAATATATTAAAATAAATAATTTTTTGATAAAATAAAATTTGTAGCATGCATGTTTATCTTTTTATATTTTTTATTTATTGTATACGTTGATTGAAAATAATAAATTAAAATAAGAAATTAAAAATAAATTTAAAATAAGAAATTTAAAATAATAATTAAAATTAAAAAAACATTAATATAGTATATAATAATACTAAAAAAGATATTATTTGTATTATTTAAATGCACTGTCCTCTTAGACCTAAAACTAATTTAAATGAATTAAAGTCATATATTAATTAAATAAACATTAACAAAATTTACGTCCTATGCTTTATTTTTAAAAAACCTTAATTTTAGATCGAATCATAAACCACCTTTGAATTAATGGTCTATCATATTTTCAAAACTAGTTGACATAAATAATGATTTATTTATCTTAAACTGTCTAAGATCAACTGTTGATTTTGAGTGTGTATTAGATTATATTGGAAGTAAAATACTCATTTTGTGTATATTTTTTCTATCAAGGACCAGTCTGCTTCGGAGAGTATTTTGTAACTATTGCATATATTCTTTTAAAAAAAATCCCTGCTTTTGCTGAAGAAACGAAGCAAGTGAAAAAAGTGTTCATATATATTAGCTTTAGAACGAAGTCTTATAGTGTGTTTGGATGAGGAATTTTACAAATTTAAGGAATTTTAAATTTTTTGGTATTTGAATTACTTTGATTTCAATTTCTATTATTCTTAAAATATTTTGTTTGGATGAGTCAATTCAAATTTCTTAAATTTTAAATTGTTAAGTTGAATATGATAATTTGATTCCATCATGGTAAAATTGATTTTAAAAATATATTTATATGTTGAGATTTTTAAATTAAATTTTATAAAAATAAATATTAATCCATTTTTAAATATTTAATAATTTTAAAAATTATTAGATCATATTTAATAATTTTAAAAATTAATATAAAATAATATTTAATAATTTTAAAAACATTTTTGAATATCTAATAATTAAAAGAATGAAGAGATAAGATAAAATATATAGGTGAAATAAGAAAAACATATATGAGGAATTTTAAATTCTCCCATTTTTGGGAGAATTTGAAATTCTACTATTTAAAAGAATTTCACAAATGCTTGGATTTCAAATTCTTTGTAAATTTCTCATCCAAACAAAACATTTCACCTCAAGGAATTTGAAATTCTTCAAATAAATGAATTATCCTATATAAATTTCTCGTCCAAACACACAATTAAAATAAGCCCAACTTGACTACACCCAAAGCAAAAGGTAAAGAATCTTTCCAACAAAAAAAAAGTAAAAATCCAAAGCCACAATTAGAGGCTTTTATTATTCTTTACTGCCTGTGCTAGCTGTAAAGTTAGGAATAATGGTCTCACCAGACACGGTTCAGTGGAAAAATAAAGTGTGTTCATATTAGCCTTATCATAAAATATTAAACTTATAAATTTAAATATTTTTTTGATTTTTCTTGCGGATTAAAATTGGCAGGAAAATCTGCAGGAAAAGTTACTTGCAAAAATTTTCTACCATTTAGTAAACATTACTTGCGAATTTAGTTTTGCAAGAAAATCTGCAAGAAACAAAATAAAATTCTTACAAGATTTTCTGCAAATTTTTACTATGAAATTTTTTTTATGATCATTAAAATTATAGCGAAATTTGCAAAAATTTCTTGTAAATTATTTTTCATAACAAAATTGTAAGAAATATCTGTAAATTATTTTTTGCAAATAAATTCGTAAAAAAATTTGTGAAATTATTATTTTAAGAAAATTTGTAAAAAATTTCTGTAAATATTTTTTTGTAGGAAAATTAAAAAAAAAAACATTTTTCTAGTAGTGAATTATATTTATTCTCTTTGGCGGAGAAAACAGGGCAATAAAAAACTAAAATGTGTTGAAATTAACTTTGTGATAAAGTGGAAAACTGAAGCCAACTTCACTGCACCGGAAGCAACATGGATGTCATGGAAAACTGAAAATTATTGCAACTTAATTTCTTCCGAATTAGGGGCTTTTATTTTAATTACATTGTCTTCCTTCAAATATTACCACAGCATCAGCATCACTACCACACTTTCTTTGAATCCTGAAGCAGTAATTGTTCTTGCTTTACACCTTGGCAGTAATACTAATTAATGCAAATCATTGCATTTGCCAATAATTTCAATTGCTTCTGGTTACATAATGAAGAGGAGAAACTAGATAACCATAATTATTGTAACAAGAATACTTTTTGGCAAATCAATAACAACAGTCTAGAATGCCCAGAGCACAAGACACGTTTCAGTGGAAAAATAGTGTTTTCATACTAGCTTTATGATAAAGTAAAAATATGAGGACCCAACTTGGACTTCATGCCATAGTGACAATTGCAACTTAATTTCGTCTGAATCTGAGTGCAAAGTGTGAGAAACTTAGTAGAACCTGCCAAGAAGAATTTCTCTTGTTTGCAAGAGATATTCGCCTAAATACATAATCAACCAACTTCATTTAACCCTCAAACCTTGTATTTCTTCACTGTCCACCCTTTATTTGTATCCAGAGTCACCTGTTCTTGCTTTTGCATTCGCATCTTTACACAAATTCTAATACACATCTTTCATTCTCTACAGGTTTGAGAATTGCAATGGCTTCCAATGCCATCATCGAATGCAGCTCCTCTTCATCTCATCCGATGAGGACATATGATGTGTTTGTGAGCTTCCGTGGTGAAGACACACGCAACAACTTCACTTCTTTTCTCTGTCGTGATCTCAGTAGAAATGGCATTGAGGCCTTCAAAGATGATACACATCTCCCCAAAGGTGAATCCATAGCACCCGAGTTACTACAAGCCATTGAAGGGTCTCGCATTTTCATTGTGGTCTTCTCCAACAACTATGCTTCCTCCACTTGGTGCTTGCGTGAATTAGCACACATATGCAATTGCATTCAAACTTCACAGAGGCCTGTCCTTCCTATATTTTATGATGTTGATCCTTCAGAGGTTCGAAAACAAAGCGGATTTTATGAAAAAGCCTTTTCCAAACATGAAGATAAAGAGAAGACCGAGGAAGTTCAGAGATGGAGAGAAGCTCTCACACGAGTGTCCAATCTCTCTGGCTGGGATATCCGAAACAAGTAAATAATCTTCTCTCATTTCATGATGTTGGATCTTAATTTATTACCTATACACACCCTACCTTATATGCATGTGCATATATTCACCATTACATTATCACTTGGTTTTCTTGTTTTTACTAACCCTTTCTAAAATAAGGTTGAGTAGGTAACATGTAGATTGGGTATAAACAAATACGTGTTAAATGTAATTAGCATTTATAAAGGGAAGAAGAACTCTGATATTTTCATTTCCTCTATTTGGTTCTCAATGTATTAATTTGACATTCTTCATTTTTTTTTCAAATTTCAGGCCACAATATGTAGTGATTGAAGAAATTATTCAAAAGATAAAAAATATTCTGGGTCATAAATTTTCATGTCTTTCAAAAGATAATTTAGTTGGGATGGAATCTCGTGTTAAACAATTATTAAAGATATTGTGTTTGGAGTCAATTAATGATGTTCGAGTTATTGGAGTTACTGGGATGGGCGGAATAGGAAAAACAACTCTTGCTCAATCTGTATATGAAAGAATCTCTCATCAATATGATTTTTGTTGTTTTATTGATGTGAGAAAAATTTATCAAGATTCTAGCACTATAGGTGTACGAAAAAGAGATACTTTCTCAATGTTTAAAAGAAAAGAATCTTGAGATTTGCAATGTTTCTCATGGAACATATTTAGTATGGACAAGGTTACTGCATGCAAGGGCACTTATTGTTCTAGATAATGTTAATCAAGATAGGCAACTAAATATGTTTACAGGGAATAGGGAGACTCTATTACATGAATGCCTAGGTGGAGGGAGTAGAATTATCATAATTTCTAGGGATGAACATATACTGAGAACACATGGAGCAAATGATGTTTATCAAGTCAAACCGTTAAATGACGAAGATGCTATTCAATTATTTTACAAATATGCTTTCAAAGGTAATGATATTATGAGTGATTATAAAAACTTGACAAATGATGCACTATCACATGTTCAAGGCCATCCTTTGGCAATTCAAGTATTGGGCTCATCTTTGTTTGGTAGAAATATCTCACAGTGGAAAAGTGCATTGGCTAGGCTTGGAGAAAATAAAAGTGCAAATGTTATGGATGTCATGCGATTAAGTTTTGATGACTTGAATAACCTAGACAAGGAGATATTTCTAGATATTGCTTGCTTTTTAAATAAGTTTAAAGAGAAACGTGTGATGGAGATTCTAGATCTTCAAGGTACCAGATCTTGGGGAGGCCTTCAATCTTACGTTGTTGAATTTGAGTGGATGCGAAAAATTGAGGCAGCTTCATCCATCCATTGGTCTTCTAAGAAAGTTGACTTTTTTGAATTTAGAAAAATGTACAAGTCTTATCAAGATAATACAATTAAGAGAGAACCTAAATCTTGAAAGACTAAATCTTCGAGGATGTATACAACTCAAGGAGTTTAATATATCCATTGGTTTTATGCAAAAGCTTACCCGTTTAGATTTGAGTGGGTGTGAAAATCTAGTAAGCTTAACCGATAGCATATTGTGCCTAAATTCTCTAGAATATTTGAATCTCTCTCTGGCTGTCAAAAATTGTTTAATATATCAAGGAATGAAGAGCAAATGAAGAAGCTTTGTATAGATGAATCTCCGATTTGTTCGCACTCAACATCGTCCATCATGAAAAGGTGGTTTATGTCACCTTTACATTTGTTGCATTCTAGAGCACGTACAGGTTCAGTTTTAAATGGTTTGGTTTGGTTCGGTTTTTTTGCACACCCCTACCTACACTTGCTTGTATGCTTGAACTTCATCTAAATTTCTGCAATTTAGTTGAAATACCTGATGCTATTGGAAATTTACATTTCTTAGAAATCCTAAATTTAATGGGAAACAATTTTTCCACACTGCCTAGCCTCAAGGAGCTTTCCAAGCTGCAACTTTTAAATTTAAAGGACTGTAGGCAGTTGAAATATTTGCCTAATCTTCCTTCACGAACTGACTTGTCATCTAAAAGGTCGCTCCCAGAGTCTTTTTCTAGCAAAAAAGACCCATGGGCATTTGAGAGATTTTACGACTACATGGAAGCAGGATTAAATACTTTTGGTTGTCCAGAATTAATTGAATTGGAACGTTGCACTAGCACGGCTTTATCATGGACGCTACAAATTCTACTTCAGGTGTGTCCACTCCTTTCTTTATTTCTCTCTTTTTCTTTGTGTGTGTGTGTGTGTGGGAACCAGGCACTAACACGTAGCTCTGTCTGTGGTACTAGGTTCACTACCAATACATACTTCCGTCTCTGTGGAACATTCCTTTTCCTAGCATCATTTCAAGTATTATTGGAGGAAGTGAAATACCTAGTTGGTTCAACAATCATCGCGAAGGCATGGGCAGTATAATAACCATAGATGAATCTCCCCTTATGCACAAAGGCAATAATTGCATTGCTCTTGCTTGTTGTGTAGTATTTGGACCTCCTGCTTCTCGAAGAAAAGCTCCTCCAATTATACACTCACTTAATCATGTTTCTGTTCCCTTTCTTTGCGCTGAAGATCGAATTACGGAAGATCACTTGTGGTGGTTCTATGTTACAAGTGGAAGCCATATTTGGTCAACCAAGTATGAAAATTTGAAATTGCAATTTCACATAATAAGGGAGTCGGACATTGAAAGTTGGAGTTTTCACGGGAAGAAATATGGGTATCGTTGGGTATATGAGAAGGACTTAGAAGAATCAAACTTGACAATGATATGCAGCCGGTGAGCTTGGAAGCACAACTTTTTGGCAATTGAAGAAAACAAATAGCAACTTCATTTCAGCTTCACTTTCATCATATAGAAGGATTGGAGGCATAATTCAATATGGATGCAAGATTTGCAGCATTACACCAAACAAAGATGCACAGTAGAATTCAAATTCACAATGACTTCAGGGATGTGCAGTCCAATCTTTTCTATGAAAGCTCTACTAATGTTAAAATTAGTGCTACTTTGTTTGAATAAACTCATGATAGAAGAAATGATCATGTTCATGGTATTCTATTTTTAATTAAAAATATAATGTAGCTCTTTTGTCGCTAACATAATTTCCTAAATCCCTTTTGATTTTTTAATTTGTCCTTGCATATTATTTGGTTTCTAAATTTATGAATCTCACTGCAAGTAAATTCTTGTGTTAACTCTATTTGACCAATTTTACTTGTGACTCTTAGGTGGAACTTAACATTTTCATGAGTGTCCTTTCACTCAACTTATTAAGATGACTCTTGGCAAATGGAGAACGGATGCTCCAAATTCTCATTGGAAAACAGAATCAAGTTGTTGCATAATCAATTTCCACCTCTTGAACCTGTAGGATCCTTCTGTTGGTAATCACATGATTCTTTTTCTTTTGATTGTAATGTTTTCCAGAGGTTAATTGATACAATTTCTAATCTTTTTTATATTGACATATAATATTATTATACTTCTGTTGGTTGGCATAGAGTTGTATAATGAACCAATCATGTTTTATTTAACTTATATAAGTTATATTACTCATGATAGCAATTTAAAAAAACGATTCCCGTAGGTCTGTATTGGTCAATGTAATAATGAGGACATCAAACAAAGGAATAAGATTGTAGACTAATTGGAAAGAAAATGAGGGAAAATATATTTGAAGTTTGACTTGCCTTTTATGCATTTAAGTCTTATATACTTGAAACAAATAGAATCTATTTCATATTTTGATCCAAACAGTCATTGTCCTGTCCTCTGATTTTTGAGGGATTGACTAGATTCAAGGATTTTGATTCATAACAAAAGAATGGAAAAACCAAATGCATTATTTGCTACAGTGTTTTGAAAACTAAATTGAAGATTGAACAGACAAGGCAAATGCTTCTGGAAAATATTTTGATGCTTGAAGTTGCCATATATTTTTCTTTTCTTCTTTGATGTGTTGTGTACTTAACAAAAATTCAATCTGTTGCAGATTTTGATCCAGGCAGATTTTCCCCTGTGGTCTAACATGTGAGGGCTTTACAGTTTCAAAGAAAAGTAAAAACAAAAAAGAATGAAGTGACATTGCCCAACACTCTCTCTGCTGCAACATTATGAGAACAGGATGAAAGACTGACAAGAAGACCACTATATCAATGTTTGTTTGATTCATTAAGTTAAATTTATGACTAAATTGTAATTTGATTATTATATTGACGTAGTGGCAGCTGGTCTCTCTCTACTCTTGTTTACAAAATGTAATTTCACATAAACCTTCTTTAACAACATAGAGGAACAAGAACAAACGGAGTACAAAAACTGTTTTTATTATAAATTACAATTTCAAATATTTTCTTATTCTGTTTTTAATCTGTAACATCTATATTTAACAAAAATAATATATATGCTTCAGATTTTTAATTCAAATATTTTTTTCCAATTTTTATTATTTTATTAGTACCTAAATAATTTTATTTGTATTAAGTTAAATATTTTTGTTTTAACTAAAAAAAAATACATAAATGTTTTGAATACAAGAATACAAATCCGTATCATATTCTTTGATTTTCTTTGAAGTTAATAACTTCTAATTTCTTCCGTAGCATTTGTTGATGACTGTGAAATTGATAGAAGTATATTAAAATTGATAGAATAAATGTCTTTTATCCTTTTCGAAGACAATCATATAAAAATTGATAGAAGTATATTAAACTATTGTTGGCTATTGAAAATTTTCTAATTGTCAAAATAAAATATTTTAAAGTCTTTACAATTTTTTATTTAATTTATAAATTTCTTTAAAAGTTGTTTGTGTTTAGGAAAAAAGTAAATTGTATAGACAAATAATGTTTGTTTGTTAATTTATTCATAATTTATTTTTAGCTTTACTAAATGAGGGGTGGGCTAGTTTTAGTATTTAAAAACTTGTAGCATTTTTAATGTGTGTAAAACTAAGTTCATAACTCAAATATATCAAATCAGTTTTTGACCTGTTTCGTATGTGGGAATTTGCAGATTTTTAATCTCACCTGTTATATTATTTTAATCATACACCTATCTTCTATGTTCTGTTTCCAATAACTATCAATAGTTAAATATATTCAAAGCATAGAGTTTACAGTATATTTTTCTAATGCATTCAAGTCTTTCGTATTTTGATCCAAAAGATCATTGCTCTATGCTCTGATATTTGATGGCTTTCAAGGATTTTGATTCATAACGAACGAATAGGAAAAAAAAATACATTACCGAACACTATTTGCTTCAATTTTGGAAACTAAATTGAAGATTGAATAGACAAAGCAAATGCATTCGCTATATTTTGAATCTGTTGCAGATTTTGATCCGAACACAAGTACACTTTTTGCTCTCTTCACGAACTGACTTGCACTCAAAAACTTATTTACCACTATGGCCAATCATAACACTTCCTTTTGACGTGAGATTAAATATTTTCGATTGCACAAAATTAGTTGAGAGGGAACACTGCTCTAGCATGATTTTGTCATGGATGATAAAATTTGTTCAGGTGTGTAGCTCCTTCCTTTTTCTATTGTGTGTAGGAACCAGGAATTAACATATAGCTGTCTGTGGTACTAGTGTGCATCACCTAAACATATAATTTGTGTATTGTGCAGAACATAATCTGTTTAGGTCGAAGCCTTTCAAGTATTATTTCAGGAAGAGAAATACCAAGGTGGTTCAACAATCAGCATGTGGGCATGGGAAGTTTCATAAGCTAGACATATCAGAACTTATGCAGCATGACAATAATTGCATTGGCTTTGTGTGTTGTGTAGTGTTCACAATTCGTTCTGGTTGGGAACAGCTTTGGGGATGAGTCCTCCGAAACAACCAATTTTTGTTCGGGTGGATCTCAATGCATGTCAAGTCACTGACGAATCAGATCACATGTGGTTATTCTTTTACACTCCACTACCATTCCAAATCGGTATAAATACAAAATTGTTAATAAGTGAAGACCATTGTGTAAAATTTGATGTTGAGGTGAAGAAATATGTGTATTGTTGGGTATATGAACAGAATCCAACACTATCAAACTTAACAAAGTTGCATAGCAGGAATTCTTTGGTTTGGAAGCACAACTTTTTGGCAATAAGCAACTTCATTTCAGCTACACTTATATCAAAATCAAGAATCGGAGGCATTGTAGGTTGAATATGGAGATCAAACAAAAAAATGCTTTTATTTGGGATAGGGATTCGAATCTTCTTTTTTCTAGCTGCAATATTGTTAATGTCAGTTCCACTCTATTTGAATAAAGTGAGAAGAAATGCCGATAGTCTTTGCAATTATTACTTTCCAAATTCAAACTAGCTATTTTGTCCTTGACATTAGTGCTTACCTGCCATTTAATTTTTTAATTTCTCTTCGATTATCATTTGGTTTCTAAATTTATAAATCTCACTAAGTCAATGCTTGTGTTACTAGCATTGACCAATTTAATTGTGAGTCCAATGTGTGGCAGTTAACATTCCCATGTCTCAAGTTAACTACCATGTTCTAAGTAATTAACATTAAATTTTACGTGAGGATGGTACAATATTCTATCCAATTAATGAATTTGATGTCAAGTATGATTTTATTGTATCTAAATCAATATATTAACTTAATTATGATCTTTAATTCTGTTAGTGTGGAGTTCTATAATGTACCAATCATGTTTTATTCAAGTCATGTTATTTATGACAACATGAAGAGAAGTTGATAAAAATGATTCCCTGATCAGGAAATCTAATAATCAGGACATAAAACCGTGGAACAAGGTTTCAGATTAAGCAGAAAGAAAGTGAGGAAAAATAGTTTTGTTGCATTGAGTCATGATATCTTCATTTTCTGCTGCTTTCATGTCTTATACTTAAAACAAATAGAACGTGGTTCAGTTATTGATCCAACCAGCCTTTGCCTGGTCCTCTGACATTTGAGGGCTTGACTAGTCTCAAGGATTTGGATTCATAAGAACAGTAACAGATCACTGACATTACCGTGCAATGTTTTGAAAACTAGATTGAATATTGAATAGGCAAGACAAAAAATGGTTTTGTAATATATTTTTATAAGGAGAGTTACTTGGTATATATTTTTCTTCTTCTTCTTCCGTTTCCTATGTACTTAACACAAATTGAATCTTTCAGATTTTGATTGGGAGAGTTATTCCCCTGTCCTCTAACATGTGAGAACTTGACTAGTTTCAACAATATCAGAACAGAAAAATCAGAGTAAGCTCTATCAGCCGATGAGATTTCTGGATTATGGTTTGATTAGTTCAATCGGTTAAGCCCTCTTTGAGTCATTAAGAAGTTGTTTATATCTTTAACAACACAGAGGAACAGGATCAGGCAGAAGAGAAATGGGTTAATCACATGCCTAAGCAATACTCTTTGGTTTTGTATTTTCCTTACAATACTCTGATTTCGTAGGTCGGACATTTTTTGGTGTTGGGTTTAGAGTTCTAAGCACTTCTATCATTATTTTAAAACTATTTTGGTTTTCTTTTCATTATGTTACGCCAACCTACTAGCTACAATAACATACCCCGATAATACTTTTTGATTTTCTTTGAAGTTAATAACTTTTAATTTCTTGGCATATTTTTTTTAGTGTGATTGTGTGAAATTTCACTGATTTCCCTTAAAGTTTCCAACATCTAATTTCTTTCCGTACATTCGGGGATATATGTTGGAAATATGTCTAAATATTTTTAGGAGAATAAATTAGTTTTGAGAAAAAAAAATTATTTATGTTTTAAATATTTAGATTTAATCTATTTTGATTATTTTAGAGTTTGTTTTCTTAATTTTATAATAAAAATAATTAATTTTGTATTACAACTTTTTTCTATAAATAGAGACTTTATGAATAAAATTAGATTATACTCATCTGATAAAAAATATATCTTTAAATAATACAAATATAAAATAATTCATCATTGGTATTTAGAGTCAAGCTTACAACCTGTGGAGATGGATGTCAAAATAAACTTTTCACAAATTTCCCTACCTATCTTTGATGGAGAAAGTTATGATCTTTGGGCGATGAGAATAGAAGCATACCTAGAGGTTTTAAATTTTTGGGAAGTCGAAGAAGATTATGATGCTTTCGTGTTGCCAGACAATCCTATTGTAGCTCAAATAAAAATTTACACAGAATGGAAAATCAAGAAGTTACTCTCTTTGCCTGTTTCTCACAAAATGTTTTCATCATGACCATGACTCTCAAATTGCCAAAAATAATATAATTTGGGATTACTTGGAGGAAGAATATGCTGGAGATGAAATAATTTGAAGCATGCAAGGGTTGAATTTAATGTGAGAATCTGAGTTACAAAGAATGAAGGATATTGAGACAATCAAACAATACTCAAACAAATTGTTTGACATTGCTAATAAGGTATGATTACTAGAAACACAATTTCATAATTCTAGAATTGTTAAAAAAAATTCTAGTAATTATAACCAAAAGATATGAAACTTCAATAATGGCCTTGGAGAATACAAAGGATTTGAGTAAGATCACTTTGGTAAAGTAGTTGCATGCATTGCAAGCATTATAATAGGAAGCTTATGAGACAAGAGGAACTATGGAGGGTGTATGTTTAGCCAAATGGAAGAACAATAATGGTGGCAAAAATAAGAAGGAATTCCAAGAGAAAAACCAAAATAATAATACTCAAATTTTTCCACCATGTCTTTGTTACAAAAAGTCTAGTCATCCACAACATAGGAGACCTGACACAAAATGTTACGAGTGCAAACAATATTAGGATGCTAGCCTAAAATATATATGCAAATCTAATGGGCAACAAGAAGAAGCCAACATTGCTGGAAATCAACAAGAAAAGGAAGAAGAACAACTACTCTTAATGTCATGCTTTATACGTTCCTGATATTAATCAAAATTTGTCGAGTGTTTCTTAGTTGTTGGAAAAGGCTATAAAGTGTTATTTGATTATAAAAATTGTGTGATTAAAGATATAAATAATAAAAAAGTGTTCAATATTCATATGAACGCAAGACTTTTACCTTAAATTTGGAGAAGAAGGAGCTAATTACAAATGCATATACAAGTGAAGAGCACAAAGATGCATGTTTTCAAAAAAGAAGTTTGATGATCAAAAGCAGAATGAAGATGATGAAAAATCACCTTCCAAAGAAAAATTTGAGACAAATATTAAGGTGGTTCCACTTAAGAAGGATTGTAACAAAAATCACAAGAAAAATAAAAGGAAGAAACAAAATAGATTTTGAAATTTAAATCCAAATTAGGTGATAATTAAAGATATTCGATCAAAGAAATGTATTAGGAATATGCGACAATAAATTAGTTTTGATAAGTATTTTTTTATTTATGTTTCAAATATTTAGATTTAATATATTTTAATTATTTGAGAGTTTGTTTTTCTTAATTTTAGAATATATAAGATAATACCAATAGTTGATTTTATATTACAATTTTTCTCTATAAAATAGAGACTTCGTAAATAAAATTAGATTATGCTTAAAAGCTATATTTTTTTAAAATACAAATAAAAATAATCGATCAATATACTTTAGCTAAAAGATGACATCACCTTATGAAACTATACGTAGCTTATAAATTGCCCAAGATTTCTCATTCTGTATACTGAAAACCTCAAAACGTTTAGATTTCTCATGTGTAGTCTAAATTTCACCGTATTCAATCAGAAAATTCATTCAAATGATAATCAATACACTTTTCAATTTCAAGACTTTTCGATTATCTCTTGGAATCAATACATCTACAACGTCCAAACCATAAGTCACGTTAGGATTACCTTATTTCCTTAGTGAAAGAAACAGGCAACAAGAAAATAAAATGTGTTCATATGAGCTTTTAATAAAGTGAAAAAAAGTGAACATTGACCACAAAGGAAGAAAAATGAAAGTCATGGATGTGAGTTAAGGTTTGTTATGAGAAGCAACCGAGAAAAAAACGCCAAATTGCAATACACATGACTTGGGTTGGGTCTAATTAGCATCAATATGCAATTGCCATCAAAGATTACCAAGACGTGTTCTGCCCATTTTTAATGATGTTGACCCTTCAGAGGTGCGAAAACAGAGTGGACACTATGAGAAAGCCTTTGCCGAATACGAAGAGAGATTCAGAGAAGATAAAGAGAAGATGGAGGAAGTGCAGACATGGAGAGAATCTCTAAACAAAGTGGCAGACATCTCTGGTTGGCATATAGGAAATAAGTAAGTAATCCTCTCCCATTTGGCAATTGTTCTCTTGAATTTAAGAGAGGTAACATGCAAGTTGCATATTGGGCCCAAATTAATACATGTTTAATGTACGTAGTATTTAAAAGTGTTATCTTTGTCCTATGATCGTAGTCCTGTTTTAATTCTCTTGGGTGATTTGGCATCCTTTATTTTTCTTTGAATTTTCAGGCCACAACATGTAGAGATTGAACAAATAGTTCAGATGATAATAAATATATTGGGTCCAAAATTTCCTAGTCTTCCAAATGATGATCTAGTTGGGATGGAATCCCGTGTTGAACAATTGGCAGAGTTTTTACGCTTGGGGTCTAATAATGATGTTCGAGTTGTTGGAATTAATGGGATGAGTGGAATAGGAAAGTCAATTGTTGCTCATGCTTTATATGAAAGAATCTCTCATCGATATGATTTTACTTGTTTCATTGATGATGTAAGCAAAATTTATCGAGATTCTAGTATATTAGGTGTGCAAAATCATTTACTTTCTCAAACTCTAAATGAAAAATATCTAGAGATTCACAATATTTCTGAGGGAACATATTTGGCATGGACAAGGCTACGCAATGCAAGGGCACTTATAATTCTTGATAATGTTGATCATGTTGGACAATTGCGGATGTTTACAGGGAATCGAGAGACTCTATTACGCAAATGCTTGGGTGAAGGGAGCAGAATCATCATAATTTCTAGGGATGAACGTATATTGAAGACACATGGAGTGGACGATGTTTACCAAGTCCAACCATTGAATCGGGAGGAAGCTGTTCAGTTGTTTTGCATAAGTGCTTTCAAATGTAATTATGTTATGAGTGGTTATGAAAAGTTGATGTACAACGTACTATCACATGCTCAAGGCCACCCCTTAGCAATTCAAGTATTAGGCTCATCTTTGTTAGGCCAAAATGTCTCCCGGTGGAAAAGTGCATTGGCTAGGCTAAGAGAAAATAAAGGTAGAAATATTATGGATGTGCTACGAATAGGTTTTGATGAGCTGGAAGACATTGACAAGGAAATGTTTCTTGACATCGCTTGCTTTTTTAAAGATTATGACCGTGAGAATTTTGTGAAGGAAGGAAGTACTAGATTTTCGTGGATTTCATCCTGAATATGGTCTACAAGTTCTCATTGCTAAATCACTTATAAGTATTGACAGTGCTGGATGCATTCATATGCATCGCTTAATAAGAGATTTGGGTAGATTTATTGTTCAAGAAAAATCACCTATGAAGCCAAGAAAGTGGAGTAGGTTGTGGGATTACCAACATTTTCACAAAGTTATATCAGACAATATGGTAAAATAGTTTTTTGTATAAAATCCTATGCTGTCATTTTTTTCAGAATTTGTAAATACTTCAAAAGTTCTAACATTTGCTTTGTGAATCATTGTAGGTATCAGAAAATATTGAAGCCATAGCAGTTGAAAAGGTTATATGGCCTAAAGTTTGGCCTAAGGGTTTTCCAGAGAGTAAGACAACTAAAGCTTAGACCTATCAATATAAAATTATTTTCTTGTTATTTCTTTATTAAACAAAATAAGTCACATATATTGGTAAAATGACCCATTATATAACTTTCTCATTTAAATTAAAACAAAAGTCTTGGTGAAATTTTACTTTTAGGTCTCACTGATTGTTGGATTGATCATAAAGACATGAAAGAGCTTAATGAAACAACAATAAGGGTTGATGCTCTATCAAAAATGAGTCATCTTAAGTTACTCAAGTTTAAAAATGTGATGTTTTCCGGAAGCCTCAATCATCTTTCGAATGAGCTAGGATATCTTATTTGGGATAAATATCCTTTTGAGTGTTTGCCTCCAAGTTTTCAACCGGACAAACTTGTTGAGTTGTCCCTTAGAGACAGCAGTATCAAACAACTATGGGAAGAAAGAAAGGTAATAGTATCAATTGTTATAGTACTAGTCTTTTCTATTTTGTTTTCTTTAAATGAACATATAAAAATAAAAGTCTCATTTATTATTTACTTATTTTCTCAAATTAATTAAAGAAAAAATCTTAGTTCAGTGTCGTTATTAACTTTGCCTACTACTATTGCCCCTTCATTGTAGACTCTACATAATTTGAGACGTTTGGATCTCTCTCATTCCAAAAATTTAACGAAGATGCCAGATATTGGGGAGGCCCTAAATCTTGAGTTCCTAAATCTGACTGGATGTGTAAAACTCAAGCAGATTGATCCTTCATTTCGTCTTTTAAGAAAGCTTAATTTTGTGAGTTTGGAAGACTGCAAAAATCTTATCAAGCTGCCACATTTTGGGGAGGCCTTGAATCTTGAAACGCTAAATCTCAAAGGATGTGTGAAACTCAGGAAGATTGATCCCTCCATTGGTCTTCTAAGAAAGATGTCTTTTTTGAATTTGAAAGGTTGCAGAAGTCTTATCAAGTTACCACATTTCAGAGAGGACCTAAATCTTGAAATGCTAAATCTCGAAGGATGTACACAACTCAAACAAATCAATCCATCCATTGGTCATCTAAGAAAGCTTACTTTTTTAAATTTGAAAGACTGCAAAAATCTAATAAGCTTACCCAACAACATATTGGACCTCAGTTCTCTTCAACATTTGAGTCTCTCTGGATGTTCCAAATTGTATACTATTCAGTCTTTAGGTAAATGTTAAGTCTCAATTTTACCTCTTTTTGGATGAGACTTATACAAGATTTAATGATCAAATTCTTCCATTCTTTGTATCATTGCATATAATTGTTCTCATTTTGGTTTCTTTTGTATATGCAGGTATTCAAGTAGAGAATTGAGGAAAAAAAGGGTTAAAGGAGTGGAAAACAAAAGAATTAAGGAGCAGAGCAGGCAACCGCGCCAGGCGCCGTATTAATCTCGCCGGGCGGGCATAAAATAGAGTACTCTCAGCCTTTGGGAACCTCGCGCCGGGCGCAATTTATAATTGCGCCGGGCTCAATTCAAGGCCGAGAGCACATTGAGCATCAGGGGAAGCCCTCGCCGGGCGCGAAGTGTAACGCGCCGGGCGCAATAACCCTAATCTGTCTCCTCGGGCTGCATAAAAGGAAAATTTCGGGGTTCTTCTCCCCAATTCGCCTAGGAGCGCCTCCAGGAGCTCTGCAGGAGGGATTCTCAGGCTTCGGAAGCCTCCCACGGTGGATCATTCCTTCGGTTCTTCCTTTCCTCTTCCATCTCTATTTTAGTTTTCCCCTCTTTGTTTTGAGAGGTTCTATCCATTGTATTGGGGTTTTGATGTAACCAACAAACTCTATTGTAATCCCTTTGTGTTTAATGATATATATGTTTTGTTTCATTCCTTGTTGTGTATGATTCTATGCTTAATGCTTGCTTTGGCTTGATCACCCTTTGCATGATTTAAGGTTTCATTGAGTATTGGGAAATATCCTTGAAACTAGTTATGAACATATGCCTAGTGGGAATTGTACCTAGGGATAGGGCTTGACCCATTAGTAGTCTTAAAACCCTAACCGGTAATGCGGGTGGAGGTATTGAGTACTCAAGGGATTGATATTCAATATTTTGTACCTAGGCTCTTTCTCTAAGGAATTAGGTCTGAGTAAATTTATGGTTGACTGAACAATGGATGTAACAAGAGACATAGGATTCACTAGTGTTTGTTTGGTGAAATCAAACCCCCACAACTTCAAGTGTCCATTTTACCATTTCTCACCCCATTTCATTTCTAATTCATTTATTTGTGTTTTAACAATTCCAGTAGTTTTGTTCTTAAATTCATATTCATATTTATTGGGATTGTTCTCAAGTCACAAGTAGCCAATGAATGCTTAGTTTACCTTCTAATCCCTGTGGATACGATATTTTTACTACTTGTACGGCCGGTACACTTGCCGTGTTTGAGTCCGTTGAGGGAAGTAACCTAATCTATAATTATAATAAAAAGTACTTCAACGGAAATCTCAACAGTAAACCAAGGGATGGAGAGCATTTAAAGAAGCTTTATATAGGTGAAGCTCATATGTATTCCCAATCAACATTCCACAGCACATAAAGATTCACTTAGTTGTTCGTTGGATTCCATTAGTACTTTCCCATGCATGCGTGAACTTGATCTAAGTTTCTGCAATTTACTTCAAATCCCTGATGCTATTGCAAATTTACATTGCTTAGAAGGACTAACTTAAAGGGGAAACAATTTTGCTACACTGCCTAGCCTCAAGAAGCTGTCCAGACTGTATTATTTAGACTTACAACATTGCAAGCAGCTGAAATATTTGCCTGAGCTCCCTTCGCGAACTGCCTTGTCAAATGCATTGCTTCCATTTAGTAGAGCAGGATTGGAGATATTCAACTGCCCAGAATTTGTTGAGAGGGAATGTTGCACTAACATGACTATTTCATGGATGATACAAATCATTCAGGTGTGTCCACTCTCTCCTTCCTCTTTGCATCTATTTCTGTCTCTTTTTTCATGTGTAAAGAAACTAATGAAATTGTGTGACAAAATTTAGAGACAAAAAATTATCTTTACAGTAACTAACATATCACTGTTGTGTCTGTGGTACTAGGCGGAATTCCAATACAATCCTCTTAAATATAGTACATGGCCTCCAAGCATTTCAAGTGTTATTCCGGGAAGTGAAATACCAAGGTGGTTTAACAATCAACATGAGGGCATGGGTACTTTCATAAGAATTGAGGCACCTCCCCTTATGGGAGACAATAATTTCATTGGCATTGCTTGCTGTGTAGTATTTGCAGCTGGTTCTGGGATAGAAAAAGTTTTAGGGATGGATCCTCCAATGCTACAAACATCTCGTGATGCTTTTATTCCGGTGATTCTAGATGAAGATCTAGTTGCGGACAAATCAGATCACATGTGGTTATTCTATTTCAATGCACAACGACCCACATGCCCATTTTCGAAATTGGAATATGATATAAAGGAGTGGCAAGGTTTTGATGTTGTGGTGAAGAAATATGGTTATCGTTTGGTATATGAATAGGATCGAAAACTGTCAAAATTAACAATGGTACATATCAGAAATTCGTTAGCTGAGAAGCCCAACTATTTGGAAAGTGATGGAAACATCAAAGTGAAGAACTTGATATAGACCTGTGTACTGCCTAGAATTAGTTGAAAGCGAGCACTGCACTAGCATGACTATTTTGTGGATGAAATAAATTGCACACCCCTTCCTTCCTCATCTCATCTCTTCCTCTCCCTGTGTTCTTTTTTCTGCTGCAGGAACCTGCAACTAACATATAGTTGTGTCTGTGTAGATGGACCACCATTACAAATGTCAAATGTCTTGAAAGTACTCTGTTTCCTCCAACCACTGAAACTTTGAAAGTATTATTTGAGGAAGTGAATGAAACTGAAATACTTAGGTGGTTCAGTAATCAGCATGTGTGCATGTGGGGAACAGTTTTAGGGATAGGGCCTCCAAAATTAAGTGTTTTATCCTCTTCTCGGTATAATTTGTTAGAGCATGAGATTTTGTCTTATTTGAATTTTGGCTTTTGAAAATTTAGATAGTCTTATTGTTTCAGATTTTTATTCTTTTTGTTCTATTTTTATTTTGCTTGTAATCCTAATAATTCTGATGGCATATGAAACTTTTTAGAATTTTCAAATTGGTTGGAAGTCTATATATAGACATTCTCTTTTACGAATTTTAATGTCAAATTTCCTTCTTCATTTTAATTTTCTGCAAGTTACAAATTTCTAACGTGATTTGGGTGGTTCTTGATGAGCATCTAAACATGGAAAAATAAATTCACATGTGGTTATACTATTTTACTGTATTATGTGACACATCTTTGGCATTGGTAATGGAGAAGCTAAGTTTTGATGTTGAGGTGAAAAAACTTAACATTCCTGTGTCTAACGTTAACTACCATCTGCCAAGTTAATATCAAATAAATGGAAATACTTTTACCTTTCATATCTACATCACGGAGAATAAAATGAAGGAAGAAAGCAAGGAAAACGGAGTTAAAGAAGAATCTCAGGAAGGTGAGGAAATCTGCCATTTCGGCATAATCAATTTTCCCAATTGAGCCTATAGAATGACCTATACATTTGGCATTTATTTTAAGCCATGAAATGCCAATATTTAATCATAAATAAGCTACAAGAAAAGCAAAAATGACAACATTTTCACCAAGAATCAGGAAGAGGTATAAAAGGAACTGATGCAAATTCTGAATAAGCATGCTAACATAAAATTATATTGTCTGTTATCATAGGATCCAGGTGTCAGTAGGGTTGGCATATGATTCTGTTTCTTTTGGTTGTAATGTTTAACAGAGGATGGTACAATTTTTTTATCCTGTTTATGTGACTTGAAACGAAGTCAGTGAATTTTTTATTTAGTATGCTTTTACTATATCTAAATCAGGATGGTTAGTGGTATGTTGTATTCCAGAGCACTTAAAGATTCAGTTAGTAGTTTGGTGACTTCCTCATCTACTTTCCCATGTAAGTCTCTAGTATATCTAAGTCTCTAGTATGCTTTTACTATATCTAAGTCTCTGCAATTTAGTAAAAATCCTTTATGCTGATGGAAATATGAGATGCTTAGAAAGGCTAGATTTAATGGGAAACAATTTTGCTACACTGCCTAGCCTGAAGGAGCTTTCCAAATTGTATTATTTAAACTTACAGCATTGTAAGAAGTTGAAATATTTGCATGAGCTCCCTTCACGATTAACTTATTCCAGTAAGTAAAATACCAAGGTGTTTCAACAACCAACAATAGCATGCATGTGGGAATGAGCAACTTAATAACCATAAGACACATTACGATTAACTTATTCTCTTTAATGGAAAAACAGAGCTATGAAAAACTAAAGTGTGTTGATATTAGCTTGGTTTTGTAATGAAGTGGAAAACTGAAACCAACTTCATTCCACATGAAGCTGTTGGAAAGTCCCAATTCACCTGTTTCCATTCTTCAGCTGCAGTTTATATATCTATTGGACAACTTCACTTAATGTCAATTAGTTTTAAGATGAAATCTAACTTGATATCAAAACTTAGAGTCCACATCTTCTTGATTTGCCTGGTTCTGGTGGGCATCGCCTATCTCAATTTTTGGGTGTGGTTTATATATTTATTGGACAACTTCACTTAATGCTAGTAAGGGAAATACTTGTGGTATTTATTAAGTAAAAACCAACAAGGTTGCACTTTCTTGGTAGCTTTTACGAACCTTCTCTCACTTTTGCACTATATTTCCCTGGTTTTTCCACCAAAGAGAATAAGTTCATCCTAATGTGTCACCACCTACTACTATTATTTATACTATTAGAAAAGTGGATTATCCCATTTCGTGTACACATTTTTTAGAAAGGGATTATTTATGCTAGTAATTATTATTCATGTTATTGTTATCCCAACCTGTAGTATTATTCAATCAAGGGAGCATTATAAAATATCCAGCATTGGCACTCGGAAAGGGCAAATTAGAACAAGTCAGTAACCTACTTGAGATTAAATTATTTTCTTTGGAGTCACAAGCCGAAGCATTGGCTGATGGAACCCTCAGTGACCAGTTTGGGCTTCTATACATAGCTGCACAACAAGCCAACGATTTTTTTTTTTTTTTTCTGAACCATTTAACATAGAGGAAATGGAATCTGTTAATGGTTTGTTATAGCTTCTTAATTTTTATTTCTATTTATATTCTTCAAAAAGTGTATATACTCAATTTTATATTATTTTTTAATTCAAAATAGTACCATTATTTCTAACAACATGATAATATTACTATATGTATATAATTGAAGATATTTCTTTCTATTTAATTAGAAATGTGCTTAATTTAATCACTAGTAGGTTATTGCAGACTTGTTCTTGCTTTGCGTGATCAATGATGTACTTAGCCCTTTCGAAGCTCCAATGCTGGGGGTTTGAATAATGTTTGCTTGATTGAATAATAATAATGATGATGTACTTAGGGTTAACTTATTCTCTAGGAAGTGGTGAAGTCGGAGAAGTTTCCCACAAGTTGCCAACAAAGTTGACAATATCAGCTTTTAGTTACATTAATGCAAGAGATTTTTAAATAACTCATATTCAACTACGTACTCTTAGCTTTGCACATTCACACTACTTCTGAATTCTGATACACATCATTCAGAAAAAGTTAACTTAAACTTTTCCCAATTGCAATGGCTTCTAACACCAGTGACATTGTGAGCGTCAATGTCCATGTTTAATATTAAAAATAAAAAGTACTATATTATATTGATATCTTGTCCTATACATGTTCTGTTTTGATTCTCTTGGGTGATGGTTTGACATCCTTTATTTTCTTTACATATGGTGTCCAAATGACATTGTCCAGCCAGAGTCAGTGTTTCATAGTTTAAAAAAAATGTACTCTATTCTATTGATATCTTGTCCTATACATGTACGTTCTATTTTTATTCTCCTAAGTGATGATTTGACATCCTTTATTTTCTTTAAATTTTCAGACCACAATTTCAAGAGATTGAACAAATTGTTCAAACGATAATAAAATTACAGGGTCCCAAATTTGCAAGTCTTCCAAATAATGAGCTAGTTGGAATGCAATCTCGTGTTCAAGAATTAACAAAGCTTTTAAATTTGGGCTCAGATAATGATATTCAAGTTGTTGGAATTAGTGGGATGAGTGGGATAGGAAAGTCAACCGTTGTCCGTGCTTTATATGAAAGAATATCTCATCAATATGATTTAGGTGTTTTATTGATGATGTGAGTAAAATTTATCGAGATTCTAATATATTAGGTGTACAAAAACATTTACTTTCCCAGTCTCTAAATGAGAAAAATTTAGAGATTTACAATGTTTCTGAGGGAAAATATTTGATATGGACGAGGCTACGTGCAAAGGCACTTATAGTTTTTGACAGTGTACGTTGATCAAGTTAGACAATTAAAGATGTTTATAGGAGGTAAAGACTCTGTATTACGTAAATCTTTAGCTGGAGGGAGCAAAATCATCATAATTTCTAGGGATAAACATATATCGAGAACATATGAAGTAGATGATGTTTACCAAGTGCAATCTTTGGATGAAGATGAAGCTGTTATGTTGTTTTGTAGAAATGCTTTCAAAAGTAATTCTATTATGAGTGGTTATGAAAAGTTTACAGACGTCATACTGCGACATATGCTCAAGGCCATCCCTTAGCAATTGAGGTAATGGGCTCATCTTTGTTTGGACGAAATCTCTCACATTGGAGAACTGCATTGTCTAAGCTAAGAGAACATAAAAGTAAAGATATTATGGATGTGTTGCGAATAAGTTTTGATGAGTTGGACGACTTTGTTAAGGAAGTATTTTTAGATATTGCTTGTTTCTTCAATTATTATTGTGAAGATCACCTTAGAGAAGTTCTAGATTTTCGTAGATTTCATCCTGAAGATGGCCTACAAATTCTCATGGATAAATCACTCATACAAATTCACTATGGGTACATTTTTATGCATGAGTTATTGATAGATTTGCGCAGGTTTATTGTTTGAGAAAAATCACCTAAGGAGCCAAGAAAGTGGAGTAGGTTGTGGGATTGCCAAGATTTCAACAAAATTATGTCAGATAATATGGTAAAATGGTTTGAGCTCAAAATCTTAGTTTGCTATTTTATTTTGGAATCTGTAAATACTTCACAATATCTAACATTTTGTTTCCCTTTTGCAACATTTTAGGCTGCAGAGAAACTTGAAGTCATAACTGTTGAACTTGAAAAAGAAGAATTTCATGAAACAACAACAATGGTTGATGCTCTATCAAAAATGAGTCACCTTAAGTTGCTCAAGCTTAAGAATGTGAACTTTTCCGGAAGCCTCAGTTATCTTTCAAATGAGTTAGGATATATTACTTGGGATAAATATCCTTTTGAGTTTTTGCCTCAAAGTTTTCAGTCGGAGAAACTTGTTCAGTTGTCCCTAAGTGAAAGCAACATCAAACAACTATGGAAAGACAAAAAGGTATTGTAAATTGTTATTTTAGCTTTTTCAATTTGTTTTTTTAAAATAAACAAATAAAAGTACAAGGTCTTTCATGTTATATGTCCTTTTTCTAAGATGAATTAAAGATATAAAAGAAATATGAAGAATCATTATTAACTTTGTTTGCTAATGTTGACCCTTCACTGCAGCCTCTACACAATTTGAGACGTTTGGATCTCTCTTACTCTGAAAGCCTAACCAAGCTGCCAGATTTTGGGGAGTTCCTAAATCTTGAGTGGCTAAATCTCAAAGGATGTATAAAACTCAGGCAAATTGATTCATCCATTGGTTTTCCAAGAAAGCTGATTTTTATGAATTTGGAAGACTGCATAAGCCTTATCATGATACCACATTTTGCATATGTCCTAGATCTTGAAACACTAAATCTCAAAGGATGTATAAAACTTAGGAAGATTGACCCATCCATTGGTCTTCTAAAGAAGCTTTCCTTTTTGAACTTTAAAAATTGCAAAAGTCTAGCAAGCTTACCTAACAGCATATTTGGCCTCAATTCTCTTGAGTATCTAAGTCTCTCTGGCTGTTCAAAACTACATATCCAATTATTTGGTGAACAAAGAGATGCAGAATATTTGAAGAAGCTTTGTATAGGTGAAGCTCCAATTTACTCCCAATCAACATCCACCTATTCCAGAAGAGTAAATAAAAATTTAGTTAGTTGTTTGTTGTCTCCCTCATCCACTTTCCTATGTATGCGTACGTTGAACTAAGTTTCTGCAATTTAGTTCAAATCCCTAATGCTATAGGAAATTTACCTTGTTTGAAAAGGCTAAATTTAAGTGGAAACAATTTTGCTACACTACCCAACCTCAAGGAGCTTTCCAAACTGTATTACTTAAACTTACAACATTGCAAGCAGTTGAAATGTTTGCGTGAGCTCCCTTCACAAACTAACTTGCCCTCAAGAACATACCAACCGCCATCGTTAATTTTAGAATTAGGCGAACTTGGTTTTAGAGAAGGGCCATGGTCAACTACAGAACCTACAACTGATATAAGCCAACCAGGATTATATATTTTCAACTGCCCAGAATTAGTTGAGATGGAAAGCAGCATTAACATGAGTTTGTCATGGATGATACAAATTAATAATCATTAAGGTACATATGTGCCCCCTCCTTCTTAATTTGCAACTCTTTCTCTCCTCTTTTGTGTGTAGGAATCAACAACTAACATATAGTTGTGTTTGTAGCACCTGGCAGACTACCAATACAAAGATCTGAAAAACTCTCCTGTGGATCCAAACGTTGAGATTATTGTTCCAGGAAGTGAGATACCAAGGTGGTTCAACATTCAGCATGTGGGCATGGGAACTTTCATAACCATAGACATAGAGGCATCTCCCCTCGGACAACATGACAATAACTGCATTGAAGTTGCTTGTTGTGTAGTATTTGCTGCTCGTTCTAGGTGGGGATTACCTTTTGGGATGAATCCTCCAAATCCAAGAACAGTCCATCGTCGTTATGCTATAATGCCGGTGGTTCTCGATGAAGATCTTGTCATGGAAAAATCAAATCACATGTGGTTATTCTATTATGATCCAAAACACTCCATCATGACCAATTCGAGCAGATATTCTAAATTATAGTAGACAGGCATGGCTTTCATGTTGAGGTGAAGAAATATGGTTATCGTTGGATATATGAACCGGATCTAGAACTGTCAAACTTAACAGTTCCTCGTAGTGGAAATTTGTCTGCTCAGAAGCACAACATTTTGGCAATTGAAGAAAACTTGTAGCACCTACATTTCAGCTACACTTGCAGCAAAGTGAAGAATTGGAGGCATTGTTGAAAATGTAAGCAAGATTTGCAACAATCAAACAAAACTAAAATGCAAGTAGAAGCAGCTGTAGCATTCAAATTCACCATGATTTAAGGGATAGCAGTCCAATCCTCTTTCTGTTAAATTTAATCCACTCTGTTTGAAGAAGGTGAGAAGAAATGCTTTATTTCTTACCAGACATTCAATTTTTTAATTTGTGTTTGCACATATTTTGGCTTCCAAATTTATTAATCTCACTCCAAGTTTATCCTTGTGACTCCAAGGTGGCACTTAACATTCCTGTCTCTTGTTAACATCCTTGTGACAAGTTTAGCATTAAATGAAATAAATAGCCGCACTTCTATCTCCATATCTACATCAAAGAAAATAAAACAGAGGAACAAAGTGAGGAAATATAAATAATGGAAGAATCTGCAAAAGGATGAAAGGATGCTGCCAAACCCTCCCTGGAAAACACAATCAAGCTGTTGTATAATCAATTAGAGCATTTGGACCTATAGAATGATCCTTCCTTCTGCAATTTATTGTAAGCCACAAACTTCCAAATGCCAATATATCATAAGGTATAAGCAAATGAATAATGACAAAACTTTTATTTGAAGAGACATGAAGAGTCACAAAGGGGAACTGATGCAAATTCTAAATTAGGTTCTTATGATAAATTTTTATGTGATTCTGGTTTACTTATTCCTCATGTTGTAGGCTAGTTATAAATAAAGAATGGATCAAATGTGACAAGTTCTATAATTTAAGTGTTATACGAACCAATTAATTTGTTAATTTATGAAATACTTTATCATTCTAGTATTTTACATTGTTGATTTAAAATGTGTGACCTGTGAAACTGGCCTTACCTAGTCACTTGTCAGCTAGGGGTGTTACAATCTATTTTACCAATTTATGAAGAAGTTTATATGTATGAGATGATACATCTTATATTCAACAGCTCCAGTTCAGTTTCTTCTTTGTGATGTTTAATAATCCATTCACCTCATATCACTTCACATTTAACATCTTCATCTCACATCTTGCATTGTATGGGATGGAAACTTTCTTTGATAAAGTGATTACAAGTTCCCTCCAGCATGAATAATTTTTATAACCTACCAGCATTATATAATAAATAATTATGTTACGTTTTTAACAATGTTAGGGTGAGTTTGAAACTCTTTTCAGGGTGCTGTTTTTTATGGACCATAAATCTATCAAGTGGGGAAATGGAAAAAATTTAATCTGTCTTGTCCATGTATGTATGTATACGTGTGCAGATTGCCCTGATCTGATGGTGTACTTTGTGCCAATTTTGGAGGTTTGAGTTTGAATAATGCTCAATAGATCGAACAACAACTATGATAATACTAACAATACACGTTAGAATTATCTTATTCTCTTCCGTGGAGAAAACATGGCAATGGAAAAATAAAGTCTGTTAGTATATATTATCTTTATAATAAGTGGACAAGTTAAAGTTGTCTTAACTTTTATTAATTTCATCTGAAGGAGGATTAAAGATTCTTATAAAGGCAATTATAAGAAAGCTAAGGTGCAGAACCTGCCAAGAAAAAACGCTTATACCACAATTAGGGGCTTTTATTTAATTATTATATTGTTTTCTTTTGATGGAAGCGGACAAAATAAAGTGGTATCATATATATATATATATATATATATATATATACACTTTTTATTTTTATTTTTTTTTACCATGGTATTGATAGGAGTATCATCGACTTTGTCAAAAATAGTCTCCCTCAAGACTTTTACTGCAATAAGATTATTTCTCTCGGTGTCATTTTTTTTATCAAATTTAAAACTCGAATTTGAGACCTTAATGTTTGAGGACCTTGACTTGCTAATTCACATTGTCAAATTTGTGTTTAATGATTTGTGTATTTGGATTCTGACCCAAGATTCCCTATGTGTTACAAATTTAAAAGAGAAACTAGTTTAATCTGATAACATCTCAGTAATGTTTATCAAATTTGGCGCAGTTGCCGATTTCACAAGTCAAAGTTCCTTGAATTTTATCATGCATACTATCTGGTTGTTCAATTATTCTTTTGTATACACTAATAATCATTTTTGTTGGGTTTCATAACAGGTTACACGATGTTTTGTTATTGCTGTTTTGCTGTTGTTGTTTTGCTATCCTCAAATTTATTGTAATAGAAATTAAGTACAAATAAAATAATAAATTAATATTTCAAAATCAATAGCAAACTTAATATTTTTATTATATATACACATGCATCAAAACCAATGGAAAGCATTATATTTTCATATGATAAATTTATAAGAAATCCAATGATTTTGAACTTCAAACCCAAAAATAAACGCTTCAGTTTTTCCTCCGTAAAATCAGTAGCAAATTCAACTCTTTAATGGACCAAAGTCAAAAGTTATATTTCGGTAAGTTAGTCTAATAGAAACCAATAAATGTTCCATTTTGATGTAGGACGATTGATAGAAATTTCTATATTTTAATGTGGAAAAATCTAATTGTTACATTAGTAATGAGAAGAACCATTAATATTTCCAATAATGACCATTTTTAGTGTGCTAAAAAGTTGAAGACATTTGAATATGTTATATGATATAGTATTAGGAATGGAAACTATAAAGTATGGAAACTACGTATGGACTTAAAGAAGAAGAGGAAACAGGGTGATAAAAATAAAGTTGTTACCCTATATTGTGATTAATTGTATAAAGTTGTTACCTTTTACTGTGTTCAGAGGATGATATAAATTGATGATGAATAGTATATTGTGTGTAAGGTAACTAATTATTAATGTGTAATTAAGATACTAAGGATTTTCTTAATGCATATAGTTTTAGAAGAAGAAAAAATAGTACATAATTATTAATAAATTACAATATTGGAACGAAAATTTACTATAACCCATGGATGTAAATTTTGAAGAAGCAACTATTGGTCTTTTCAATAAGGTATTATCGGAGACATTTCAAATTCAGAAAATTGGCACGAAATCTTCAAGACGATTTGATAATCATATTTTAGCACACCTTCTTTTTATATATTTTTGTCTTATTTGATTTTTTTTTTTTAGTATCATATATTCATGTATTAATTTAGATTTGTGTTAATGAATCATTTAGGATTCGGTCGTAAATTTTACTAAATTTTTGTAATAATTTTCTCTTTTGACGCATTTTCTTGTGCAAGCCATATTTAGAGTTATACAACTTGAATTGGGCAAACATGGTGTTCCTAAAAACATAAGAGGGAGATCTACAACTTTTCTGTTGGGAGAAAAACCAAATTTGGATATTTTTTCAAACCCTAAATCGTGCCTCAAGCTCATGGCCTTGCACTAAATTTTTTAGCTTATCTCACTACTAGAAAAATTAAAATTAGAGAGGGAACAAAATCCGTCACAAAGTATGTTAAAATCCGTCACAAAATAAATTAGTGACGAAATTTGTGATGAAACTGATTTCGTCACAAAAATTGGCGTCACAAAATATTTAGTGACGGATAATTTCAGTCCGTCACAATCAGTGATGGAATTATGACATCACAAATTTTATCACTAATTTATAATATTAAATATTCATAAATTAATAAATTTTTGTCACAAATTGTGACAAATTTAGTGAGGGACTTTTTTCCGTCACAAATTTGTGACGGAATTTGTGACTCCATCACAAATTTTGGGACGAATTTACTTCATCACAAATTTGTGACGGATTTTTATTTTCGTCACAAATTTGTGACGGATTTGTAATTCCGTTACAAATTTGTGATGGAATTTGTGACAAATTAACTCCGTCACAAATTTGTGACAAAATTTGTGCCTCTTATTAACGCTACAAGTTGATAGGGATGTTGACCTCTCAAGAGGGGTATATTTTACGACATATCACTTTTTATCATGTTTTATCCTTGCTTGCATAATTTCTGGGAGACTTTCCAAAAGGTCACCCATCCCTACATTACTCCAAGTCAAGCACGCTTAACTGTGAAGTTCTTATGAGATAAGCTACCAAAATGTATATGCGTGTTGTTAGTATAACTTGTACAAATTAATTCATTTAAGTCATCTTTAACTATACAATCTCATACTTGTACTATAATAATAATATATGATAATTTTATATTATGAATAATAATAATAATAATATATTTAACTAATCTTTATTTATATATACTTACTTTTATAATTAACAATCTACTTATTTCTATTTAAATTGTTTATTTTTATAATTTATAAAGATAATATAATTTATAAGAATTTATTTATTACATACTTATAAATTAAAATTTAATATTTTAAATAAATTATTAAATAATTTAATACATTTATTTATCTTAAATCAATGATATAAAATTAAAAAAATGTATTTATCCTTGTTTTATTTTCTAATTATCAACCATTAATAAAATATAACTTAAAATCTTATCTAATTATATCATAATATTTTCACATCAAATTTAAAACCATATATTAGTCATACAAATATATTAAGATCATATAGTAAATTGTCAATAAGATTTTAATTAAATAATTTAAAATAATTAATATTTCAATTATATTGTTAATTAGCAAATAATTAATTCCAAAGCTAATTAATTTTTTTCTATATTAATTATTAGTGAAATTTAACAACTTTTAATTTAACAATTGGCTCAATGAAATTCAACACACACCATGAGTTATTGAGCAGAATTACTTTACTAATAGTTATTTTATAAATTATTTGATTCCTCCACTCTCTCTCTCTATCTCTCTCTCTCAGAGAGAGAGAGGATGATTATACTAGTATCAGTGTAACTTTTACTAAGTATTACACATCGCTTAATAACTTTGTATTAAATGTAAATTTTGTAAATTTAACCGTTAGATTATTATAAAAATATAATAATATATAATAATTATATTATGAATAATAATAATAATAATTTATTTAATTAATCTTTATTTATATATACTTAATTTTATAATTAATAATATAATTAATTCTATTTAAAATTATAATATAAATTATTTATTTCTATAATTTATAATGATAATATAATTTATAAAATTATAAATATTTATTTATAACATACATATAAATTAAATTTTAAAATCTTAAATAAATTATTAAATAATTTAATAGATTTATTTATTTCAAATCAAAGATATAAAATTCAAAAAATGTATTTATCCTTGTTTTATTTACTAATTATCAACCATTAATAAAATAGAAACTTAAAATCTTATCTAATTATATTATAATATTTTCACATCAAATTTAAAACTAGATATTAGTTATACAAAAATATTAAGATTATATAGTAAATTGTCAATAATATTTTAGTTAAATAATTTAAAATAATTATTGTTTCAATTATATTGTTAATAAACAAATAATTAATTCCATAGCTAATTCATTTTTTCTATATTAATTATCAGTAAAATTTAACAACTTTTGATTTAACAATTGGATCGATGAAATTCAACATACACCATGAGTTATTGAGCTGAATTACTTTACAAAGAGTTATTTCGTAAATTATTTGATTTCTCCACTCTCTCTCTCTATCTCTCTTTCTCTCTCAAAGAGAGAGGATGATTATACTAATATTGGTATAACTTTTACTAAGTATTACGCACCGCTTAATAACTTTATATTAAATGTGAATTTTGTAAATTCAACATTTAGATTATTATAAAAATATAGTAATATATAATAATTATATTATGAATAATAATAATAATAATATATTTAATTAATCTTTATTTATATATACTTAATTTTATAATTAACAATCTACTTAATTCTATTTAAAATTATTTATTTTTATAATTTATAATGATAATATAATTTATAAAATTATAAATATTTATTTATTACATACTTATAAATTAAATTTTAACACATTTTAAACAAATTATTAAATAATTTAAAATAATTATTGTTTCAATTATATTGTTAATTAGCAAATAATTTATTTCAAAGCTAATTAATTTTTTTTCTATATTAATTATTAGTAAAATTTAATAACTTTTAATTTAACAATTGGATCGATGAAATTCAACACACATCATAAATTATTGAGCGGAATAACATTACCAAGAGTTATTTCATAAATTATTTGATTCCTCTACTCTCTCTTTCCCTCTCTATCTCTCTCTCTCAGATAGAGAGGAGGATTATCCTAACACCGGTATAATTTTTACTAAGTATTACACACCGCTCAGTAACATTATATAAAATGTGAATTTTGTAAATTTAACAGTTAGATTACAATAAAATATAATAATATATAATAATTGTATTACGAATAATAATAATAATATATTTAATTAATCTTTATTTATATATATTTATATTTATAATTAATAATCTACTTCTTTCTATTTAAAATTATAATTTAAATTATTTATTTTTATAATTTATAATGATAATATAATTTATAAAATTATAAATACTTATTTATTACATACTTTTAAATTCAATTTTAAAATTTTAAATAATTTATTAAATAATTTAATATATTTATTTATCTTAAATCAAAGATATAAAATTTAAAAAATATATTTATCCTTGTTTTATTTTCTAATTATCAACCATTAATATAATACTAACTTAAAATCTTATCTAACTATATCACAATATTTTCATATTAAATTTAAAACCAGATATTAGTTATACAAAATATTAAGAAAATATAGTAAATTGTCAATAAGATTTTAGTTTAATAATTTAAAATAATTAATGTTTCAATTAGATTGTTAATTAGCAAATAATTTATTCCAAAGCTAATTAATTTTTTATAAATTAATTATTAGTAAAATTTAATAACTTTTAATTTAACAATTAGATCGATAAAATTTAACACACACCATGAGTTATTGAGTAGAATAACTTTACCAAGAGTTATTTTGTAAGTTATTTGATTCCTCCACTCTCTCTCTCTCTATCTCTCTCTCTCTCTCTCTATATATATATATATATATATAGAGAGAGAGAGAGAGTGTGTAACACCCCAATTTTCAAAATGGTAATTACTATTATTGTAATATTCCAAATTTTATTAAATAAAACAGGTTATTTTGATTTTAAATATTTATTGAGATTATTAGAAAGTTTATCATATTTTTATACGTATTTTTACTATTCATATATACGTATTTTTTACTATTCATATATACATATTTTTTACTATTCACATATACGTATTTTACTAGTCACGTATACGTATACGTGAATAGTAAATGGCTGCTAAGGGTGGCACGAGGGAAGCAAGGTTCAATTTTATAATTAATTGGAATATTTTAATGAATAGTGTATAGTAACTTATAATATTATTTTAATGAATAGTGCATAGTGCATAGTAACTTCAAAATTTCTATAAATAGGGGCCTAAGGTTTTGAAAATTCAGAATTCTAGAGAGAAGGAAATTCTGGAGAAATAGAGAGAGAAAGTAAGAGAGAGAGAAGGAGAAAGAAAAGGAGGTTATGCTCTAGTGCCTCGTTTAAGGAGAAAGAGGAAGAAATTCTGCCCAAGTTTTTAGAGAGATATTGCACTAGTTTCAACTCCTACTTATCTAGGTAAGGGGGAGGAGAACCTTATCTTTTTAAAATTTTATATACTATTATGTATAATTATTTATGCATTTATTTATTTAGTGGGGTGCCCCTAACCTCACTATATTTATATATTTATTTAGTGAGGTGTTCCTAACCTCATCTAACTCCTTAACTTTTAATTACTTTATTTATTTATTTATTCAGTGAGGTGTTCCTAACTTCATCTAACTACTTAACTTTTAATTACTATGTTATTGTTATATTTATTCAGTGAGGTGTTCCTAACCTCATCTAACTATTTAACTTTTAATTATTATGTTTATTTATTTACGTTATTATTTAGTGAGGTGTTCCTAACCTCATCTAACTCCTTAACTTTTAATTACTTTATTTATTTATTTATTCAGTGAGGTGTTCCTAACTTCATCTAACTACTTAACTTTTAATTACTATGTTATTGTTATATTTATTCAGTGAGGTGTTCCTAACCTCATCTAACTATTTAACTTTTAATTATTATGTTTATTTATTTACGTTATTATTTAGTGGGGTGTTTCTAACCTCATATATTTGTTTAACCTTTAATTACTATTACTTATTCTATGATTATTCTTAAATCTATTTTGAGTAATTTTTTTTATGATTAATATAATTTGTTAAAATGTCTTTTACTCAGTTTAAAGATAATTAATACTCTATGGCCATAGACGATAAAGTTTGAATTATTTGTAGCTGGAGGTTTAACCTTGGGGATTTAAATGAGTAAGAAATGGAGGTGGAATAATTTTTGGCTGGTGTTATAATGATGCTCATTTATCCTGACTAGTCACTACAAGTATAATTCAAATTTTATTGTATCAAGAAAATCTAATATTTAATCTGTATAAATATATATTTATATATATATATGTTTAAAATTTTATACATAAATAATTATGTTTATTCGTTCGAATTATTGTATTTATTGGATATTGTTCTTACTCCTTTCTTTTCTTTGTTTTTTTTTTAAAAATTAAATATATTATAAATAGATGGATCAACTTGAGATTCCAGATCATTTTGCTGTTATTGTTACTGCTGTCCTACATGGAAGGAAATTGGAATATGGAGGCTATTTGATGGATCTGTTATAACTTTACTTGTCAATCATATTATTTTAATTGTAATTTTCTTTCCGTTATGAATATATATATATTGTATTAAAAGAGTAAGGAAAATGAATAATGTGTAAAATAATACGTTATTCTAAATATTTTAGAACGATATGTTATGTATTAAATTCACAAGATATTCTTTTCTTTACTTTTAAATTTTATTAAATAAATATATAGATATTGTTAATAATATAATTGCGAAAATATTATAATTTTATATTGTATAATTTGGGTATTAGAATTAGGCGTTACAGAGAGAGAGAGGAGGGTTATACTAATACCGATGTAACTTTTACTAAGTATTACACATAACTCAATAACTTTATATTAAATGTGAATTTTGTAAATTCAACCATTAAATTAAATGTTCATATCACTTTATATGTTTATATCAAATTTTGTTAAATTTGAACAACAACGTGAAGGTAATCAAAATGTTCATATTTTAGTATATTTTGAAATGTATATATTACATTAATTTTGTTTTATAAGAATGAAATATCAAATCATCTTGGATTAATATAAAATTTTGTACATATGATTTAAGAGTAAATAATTTTCAATTTAACGATTAGATTTACAAAATTCTCATTTAATATAAAGTTATTGAGCGGTGTAATACTTAGTAAAAGTTATACCGGTGTTATTATAACCCTCATTATATATATATATATATATATATATATATATATATATATATATATATATATATATATAATTTTATGGACCTTTATTTTTATATGATTTTCAATTTTCGTAACAAGCTTTTACATTCTTGACAAATATAAATTTGTCGGACATATTCCATCAGTAATATAACTTTTCTTACAAATTTTTTTTCCATCAAAAATTTTGATGGATTAATTTGTCATAATTTTAATAAACAATTTAACATATATTCTTTAATTCTGCATAATTCTTATATATAAAAATTTCATAAATAAATTTTAATATTTTGATAGGGATCAATAATTCTTCATAAATGTTGACAAAAATTTCGTCGCAAAATTCGTTACTGACTTATTTATTATAGTATTATGACGCATTTTTGTGAGAGATTATTTATAGAGAAACTTAATCCGTCACAAAATTCGTCACTAATTTTATTTTTTTATTCAGTGACGAATTTTGTGACGAATTAAATTGTCTCTAAAAAATTTGTCACTAATTTTATTTTTTTATTCAATAATAAATTAAATTTTATCTTTAAAAAATTTGTTACAAAATCCGTCACAAATTTTATTTTAATCGAAAGCAAAAGAAGCCATTGAAATAAAGTTATTATGAGTTACCTTTGTCCTGTGCCAACTACCGCTGCCTTGCTATTGACAGAGTGAATTAAGTGGCTGAGGAGTATGCCAAACAGTGGGAAAGGTTCAAAGTCAAGGGAGTATGCCAAACAGTCAAGGGAGTATGCCAAACAGTGGGAGAGGTTCAAAGTCAAGGGAGTATGCCAAACAGTGGGAAAGGTTCAAAGTCAAGACAATAACACTATTCAAAGTCAAGGGAGTATGCCTTGCTATTGTACTACACTTTCTTCAGTGCGACTCTGACCACGGTCAAATATACGACTATCCAGGGCTCATTTTTAAAAGGGACACTATTTTTTTTATTTACAGAAATACAAAAATAAAATTTTTATAATTAAATTGTATAAAAGATATTATTATAAAAAATAAATTAATCAATTGATATGAGATATTTTTATTTCTTAATAAAAATTAACTTGTGATTTTTTTAAAAATAAATTAATTATATTAAATATAAATAAAAAGTGTAATGTATAATTATAATATATTATTAACTTATTTTTTTAATTTCTTAAGATCATTTTGAAATTTCTTTCTTTTCCTTCATATATATATATATATATATAATCCTTTAATTTTCTCTCTATTCACTTAATCGTTATCTTTTATAATTGTTATCTAATTTTTTAAATTTTAACATATTGCACAGAAAATAACTTTCTTGTTATTTAAAATGAAAAAAAATAATAATTAAGATTGATATTAATTCTCAAAAGAGTATTCGTGATAAATATTTTTGTTAAATATCTTATAATTTTTCTTTCAAATAAAGTAAATCTAGATATTCTAGGCTCTAAAGCTAAATTTTTTTTAGAATGAAGTACTATATAAAAATAATGAAGAGTTTAATATTTTAATTTAAAATAATAAAAATAAAGATGATTATTATAATAAAATTGAATATTTTAATAATAAAAATTAACATATCCATATTAGACAATATAGTCAATATAATTTAGGCTTTTTGACCAAAGTAGGGCTGCATGGAAAGTTATTTACGTAAATGGGGCTGTTTAGAAATTATTTACGCCTTTAGGGCTGTTTACAACGGTGTCGCTATGGGCCATAGCGACACCACTGCCACGTGGCATTTTTTAAACTCCAGAGAAGCCATGAGAGCCATATTGAGGAAGTTGGTCCAGCCTATAGCGACACTAGTAGCTACAATGAAGTCGCTGTGGGCTACAGCGACTCATATTAGAAATTTAAAAAAAACTTAAATCCAAAAAATATAATTTATTTAAAAAGAAAATTTATAAAATAGTTATTAAAATTTATATGATAATTTAAAAAAAAAATTACAAAAAAAATATACTACATAATTTAAAATATTAAAACGTAAAATACAGCTGGTGTCGCTATGGGCTATAGCGCCACTATGTCGCTATAGCCCATAGCGACACTATTATATATATATAAAAAAAATATATTTATATTAAATAAAGAAAATAATAGAAAAATAAGTTTATAAAAAATAGTATAATTTATATGATAATATATAAATATAGAAATGTTTTTAAAAAAATAAGATAATGATTTAAAATATAAAAAAATCAAAACAAAAGAAAAAATCAAAACACTGGTGTCGCTATGGGCTATAGCGTCACTGTGTCGCTATAGCCCACAGCGACACTATTATATACAGAAAAAATAAATTTATTTATATTAAAAAAAGAAAATAATGGAAAAATAAGTTTATAAAATAGTATAATTTATATGATAATATATAAATATAGAAATGTTTTAAAAAAAATAAGATAATAATTAAAAAAAAAAAAAAAAAAAAAAAGAAACAGTGGTGTCGCTATGGGCTATAGCGCCACTGTGTCGCTATAGCCCACAGCGACACTGATGGTGGTGGTTGAGGCCATTTATTACAGTGGCCACGTGTCAATTTACCGTCTGAGGAACCAATGGGTAATTGACATGTGGCCTGGCACAGTAAAAAAAAAAAAAATTTCCTATATATATAGGATTTACCCTGCCTGCTGGTCCCCCCCCCCCCCCTCCGCGTGAACTTCTTCAGGTGCTGGTCCCCCTCCCTTCAAATTTTTTTTTTCTTTTTTTGTTGAATTTCGTTTAAATTTTGTTTTTTAAATATTGTTTAACTTATATATATTATAATTAATATTTCAGGTTAAATTGTATTATTTGGATTTCTGCAGAGTTCCAGAAATATCAAGTATTTGAGGTATTTTTTATTTTATCAGTTTTGTAATTTAATTAAATATATTGATTTTTATAATTATTATAGTTTATTTAGTTATGTTTGTCTGTAATTTATGTTTAATTTATAAATAATGATATTTGTATTTATTTTATTTAGTTAAATTTCTGTGTAATTTAATATAAATTTTTTATGAAATTATTGTGTGTAATTTGAGGTAGTTATATTTGTCTGTAATTGTTATTATTTTAAAAATAATATTTGAAATTTAAATTCAATTATTTTAATTCTGTTAAATTTATATTTATTTAGGAAAGAATTTAATTTAAATTTTTTGTTAAATTTGATTGTGAGTAATTTAATTAGTTATAATTCTGTGTAATTGTTTGTTATTGAAAAAATAATGATATTTAAAATATAAATTGATTTATTTTAATTCTGAATAATTTATATTTATTTAGAAAATAATTTAATTTAAATAATTTATTAAATTTAATTCTGTGTAATTTTATTTGTTATTTTTCTGTGTAGTTTATTTTAAAATTAAAAGATAATGATTTTTTAAATATAAATTGATTTATTTTAAATCTGTTTAAATAATATTTATTCAGAAAATAATTTAATTTAATTTGTTATTAAATTTAATTATGTGTAATTTGATTAGTTATAATTTTCTGTAATTTATTTATATTTTTAAAATCATTATATTTAAAATTTGATTTGTTTATTTTAATTCTGTTGAATTGATATTTATTTAGAAAATATTTTAATTATATTTTTTTATTAAATATAATTCTGTGTAAATTTAATTAGTTATATTTCTGTGTAATTTATTTTAATTTTAAAAATAATGATATTTAAAATATAAATTAATTTATTTTAAATATGTTTAAATAAAACGATTACCAACAAAAAACTCATCATGACACAGATCATAAAATGTCCCTAGAGCAATTTCTTTCATGTATTGCAGCCATCGAGGTAAATAAGCATACGATTCTTCCCAATCTCCAAAAACGTTAACAATTGCTTTTTGTTTCGCCATCCAAGCCTTTCTATAAGATATTTTGAACCCAGTTTGAGATGTTATTCTCTCTTGGATAAGGCTAATCTTTATTGATGGATCTTGGTTAACCATTCCTACATATTAAATATTAGTAAACACTAACATATTAAATATTAGTAAACACTAACATATTAAATATTAGTAAACACAAACATAAATTATTATTAATATAAACTATAAACTTTGCAGAACTTACCTTGTATAAATGTTGCAATTAACTCAGAATCTAACTTAGCATGATCTTGCGACAAAGACATGTTCAAACACGTATGACGTCCACCCCACTGAGTCACTTTCCAGTTATCAGATCTCTTTGACTCAATGGCTCTCATGTACCATCCACATCCATCATGTGCATTTGGACATCTAACAACCCATTTAGTCTTTTTCGACTCAACCACATAAAAACTTTGATGCATTCTCATTGCATTTTGCTTGATTGCATTTTTAACTGCATCTTTATTTTCAAACTCCAACCCCACATATAAATCTTGCCCAATTGACCAAGTACTACCGACATCCATCCCTGGAATATCTTCTTCATCGGGATGATTCCAATTTATGTTACTGTAGTGGGGTAAATTACCCCAAAATTGACTTCCACCTATTTTAATAATAATGAATTTAGTAAGTTCAATAAAATAAAATTCAACAATTTACTTTAAACAAATAACAAATTATTGACAAATTTATTTTTCAAATGATACCTTCAGTAGATGGATACATTGAAATTGGTTCAACCATTGGACTATTAACAAGAACATCCGGCTGCACCTCATCATCAGATGGTTCACAATTATCAATTTCATCTTCATTGGATTCATCAATGCTTTCATATGATGATGAAACATGATAGTCTTCATCTTCTTCGTCATCTTCATCTTCATCTCTTGTGATCAAAGGTGATCGTTCAATTGACAAATTTTCTAATGAAAAAGTAGAAGATTCTTGCATACCTATTTCAGCATATAATTCCATTATTGGCATCACATTCTGGCTTTGAAATGCTTCTATCATGCATTGTACATCATCATCGTCACTCAATTCCAATGAAGAATATATGTTGTTATCACCTTGTGAAACTAAAAATCTGTAGCTTACAGATAAAATCACTTGATTTGAGTTAAGACTAAATTTGTTATGAATCCTTCCCTTTAATATATCCAAAGTGATACCTCGTTTAATATACATTCCTTTTCTTGGTCCATCAAATGTTACACCCTCAGCACCTTCATACATCTTTCCAGTATAAATATAAGCAATCATTTGATCCATAATATCTACAACAAAAAAAATTAATTAGTGCAAATATCTATAATTTATATTTAAACAAAAATAAAATTATACTCACCGAATCAGAAAGAAACGTAACTGGCTCAGAGTCTTAAATCAGACCAAAACGTAATTGATAAATATATATATGACTTCAACTGTGAAAAGAACGTAGCTGGGTGGGGGTATATATACTGATAATGTCGCTATGGCCCATAGCGACATTGTGTCGCTATGGGCCATAGCGACACCATAAAAAAAAATTAAAGGATAAAATATACATAGAAAAATAAAGAAATTACACAAAAATTAATTTTACAATTACAAATTATTATTCAACTGCTAATATAAAATAAACAAATTGTAAAATAAAATAAGTAAATAATTTAAAAAAAAAAAAAAAACAAATTAAATGGTGTCGCTGTGGCCTATAGCGACACTGTGTCGCTATAGGCCATAGCGCCACCTAAAACAACATTAAAATAAAGGAAAAAAATATATATACACAACCCTAATTACAGAAAAATTAATTTTACAATTACAATATTATTTAACTGCTAATATAAAATAAACAAATGGTAAAATAAAATAAGTAAATAATTTAAATAAAAAAAAACACATTAAATGGTGTCGCTGTGGCCTATAGCGACACACTTAAAAAATAAATAAATGCATTATTTAATTTGTCATAAAATAATAAACGAAAAAAATATATATACATAAAACTAATAAGAGAAAAATTAACTTTATAATTACAAATTAACATTTTTAACTGGTATTATAAAATTAATTTTAAAATAAAAGAAAATAATAACTAAAAAAAAAAGAAATTAGTAGTGTCGCTGTGGCCTATAGCGACACAGTGTCGCTATAGGCCATAGCGCCACTTGTAAAATAATTATATGTATTTTTTATGATTACGTTTTTAAATAAATATTTTTTATTTTTATAAATATATAAGTTCACTTCATTATTTTTAAATTTAGAAATTATTTTACTTTTTTTTGTTTTTTTTCTTAAATGGTGTCGCTATGGGCTACACCATTTTTAATGGCGCACAAACTGTGTCGCCTCAGCCCATAGCGACACTGTTTTGGCTCATTCGAGCCCACCCCACACAAAAAAAAAAAAAACCACGTGGCATTGGTGTCGCTATGGCCCATAGCGACACCGTTGTAAACATCCCTAAAGGCGTAAATAGTTTTCAAACAGCACTATTTACGTAAATAACTTCCCATACAACCCTACTTTGGTCAAAAAGCCATATAATTTATTAGACAATCTAATAACATGAAATAAATATAGAAGTGATTTAATTATAATATAAATTACTGGTACTAAATGAGTATGTCTATTGTGAATAGACTTAAAAATATTATTGATATCCTAATAATTTTATAATAAAAAATTAAAAAATGATTTTATAATAAAAAATAATTATTAAAAAATAATAAATAATTTTATAATAATTTTCTTCAGTGCGACTCTGACCACAGTCAAATACACGACTATCCAGGGCTCATTTTTTAAAAGAGACACTATTTTTTTTTTTTAATTTACAGTACAAAAATAATTTATATAATGAAGGGGAAAAACTAGATAACCATAATTATTATGACATGAATTCTATTAAATCTTTAAAAATATAATAACAAGATTGGAACGAAAATCATAAATGTAAATTTGAAGAAGAAACTTTTGGGTTTTCCAACAAGGTATTATCGGAGACATAAATTGTAAATTCAGAGAATTCGCACAGAATCTTCAAGACTTTTCAGTAGGATTAGTTCGTTCCCTTAGTATCAAAACTTTGATGAAAATAGATATAAGTAATCATTTAAGATTCAGTTGTAAATTTTACTAAATTTTCATAATAATTTTCTTTTTTAACATAGTTTTTTATGCAAATTATATTTGGAGTTATACAATTCGAATTAGGCAAACATGGTATTCCTAAAAAGATAAGAGGAAGATCTATAACTTCTATGTTGGGAAAAAAACCCAATTTGGATGTTTTCAAGCCCTAAATAGCGTAGCTCATGGCCTTGCACTTGAAATTGTTTAGTTGTAGTTAATTAGGTTCTAAGAGTATAATTAGTGGGCTGGACTCTTAGTTTAGGTCCTACTTTGGCTTTAAATTCATGTAATGACTCTTTGCATAAAACTTTTACTTTTACTCAAGAAGTTTCTCTCATTTTCTCTCAACTCTCTTCTCTTCTCTCTCATGAAATTTCTCTTCTCTCTCACGAGATTTCTCTCTTCTCTACTTAAATTGGCTGAAGCAACATGATTGTGAGGCAAGGCTAATCCATCAATCGATTTAGGGTTTCAAGAACCACGGTAAATTTGAGTTCCTAATTTTTATCGAGCGAATTCTCTCTTCCTCTTCTCTTTTCTATTTAGGATAGTTTCATTTTTTCATGATATTGAATTTTTGTTTTGAATCTTAAACATAAATGAGAATATGCAATTTCATATTTAAAATAACCTAAATCAACTTAATTTAATTCAATTTACAGCTCTTGAATTTTTTTGGAACCTTGAGTTTGCGATTGCAGTTCTTATTTTAATGGAATTCATAATATAGATTTAGATTTCTATATTAATTAATTTCGAATTGAATTAGGTTGGTTGAGAATTCTTATTTGTTGTGAACAATAAAAATTTCATAGTAGGAATTGAAACCTTAAACCGATATTTAATAATATTAAAATTTTGTGTTGAAATTCTATCTTCTGTTTTCTATATTGTTGTTTACAATTTGATTGAAATAAAATTCTCCCAAACCTGAGAGATAAATTAGATTAGTTCTATATATTACAAAATTTTTGAGAAATCTAATTTCATTTGATAATGACTCGGCAACGTTATCACGGTTCATTAGGTTTGGTTCGATCCCTTAGTTTCAAAACTTTGATGCAAATGGATGTAAGTAAAGTTCTTGTAAAATACAATGAATAAAACTTGATATATTTTTGCTACGTTGCGATCAAATAAATAAAGGAAGTTTAATGGAACAAGTTTTCCATCATAAGTCGGTCAACTAAAAATTAAAATTATATCTTAAAATTGAAAATATTACTATTTCATAAAATTCATAACAATTCAAATTTAATAAGTAAAAAATTAAAATAAATTTTAAAGATAACTTCGTTGTTTTTTTCTTTTTTGCATAGTGCTTCTTTCTTATGCTTTGTTTGGTGTAGTAAAAGAGAAGAGATTAAAGAGGGAAGAAGAGAGTAGTGTGTGAAAAATGGGTTTAGAATGTGTTTGATGAAGTAGAGGTGTGTGTAGAAGTTTTTATATATGTAGGATCTATGCTAATCTTTTACTCAAATATGAGTGCGTGTTTAGATTTGTGTTTGGAGAATTGATTTTTATCTTTATCAGTGTTGGTCAAAATTAATTTCTTCAAAGCATAGAAATAATCTTTATCAACGTTGATCAGAATTGATTTTTATCTATAAAATCATGTAAAAATGAAAATTTTAAAACATGCATAAAAATAAAAATCATATTTTAGAAGGAAAAAACGTGTGTTGTCCTAAAATGTGTATCCAAACACATGCTGAAGGGGAAGGAAGGAAGTTACTATGTAACAGCTTCCAAGTTCATGTGTCCATCAAAGTCCATAGTAGATTGTGGTTATATATATATATATATATATATATATATATATATATATATATATATATATATATATATATATATATAATATTTTGTTATAAACTTAACTGAAAATGAATTTATTTGTCCTAAGAATAACTGTAATTATTTCATTCAAATTTAATTTAATCATTTAATAACAAATTTTTAATACATAAATTATGTTTGTAAATTTTTAAAAAATTAAAAATGTATTTTATTATATAAATTCAAACAAAGTATAAAATAATTTTATGGTTATCTATCATTTTGAATTTATAAAATGCAGTATCGTATGATTTTTAATTTTTTTATTTATTTATAAATTTACAGACTTGATTTATATATTAAAAACCTATATTTAAATGGATAAATCATTAAAATTTAGAATAAGATATGAGTTATTGAGTAGAATAAACCTAGCTAAAATTATTCTTGAATTATTCTTCAAGTAAGTGGATATGGATCCCTCCTCTCTTTCTATATATAATTGATTAAATATATAAATATTTTTATATTTATTTATTTTAAGAATTAAATAATATAAATATAAAAATATAATTATTGTAATAAATAAAATAATGATAAATATATTTAATAAACTGAAATTTATTAATATAAATGTATTTAATTCAATATAAATTAATTAAAAAATTTAATCCTTTCACTTTTCTTCTAATTTTCTCCTACCAAATAAATTTAATTTTCACATTAATTTTTTTTGTCTATTTTTTCCTTTTTTTCTTTTTCTATTTCTTTCCTTTATACTAAACACTACCTTACTAGCAAAGAGAAGAAGTATTCATGTGACTTGAGTGCCATGCATATAGTGTTGTTCAAGACTTTTCAGTAGGATTAGTTCGTTCCCTTAGTATCAAAACTTTGATGAAAATGGATACAAGTAATATTCTTGTAAAATACAGTGAAGTTTTTTTTTCCCACTTATTTAATGAGTTATTTTATATTTATATTTTATAAAATTATATTTTTATAAGTATCATTTAATTTTGAGTTCTATATAGAAAAAAAATTGTAATATAAAAATTAAATATTAAAATTATCCTATTCTAAAAATAAAGAAGCAAATCTTAAAATAATCAAAACAAACTAAATTTAAATATTTAAAACATAAATAAAAAATTCTTATCAAAACTAATTTATTCTCTTAAAAATATTTAAACATATTCTCGACATTATTTTTGATGCACGATCAAATAAATAAAATAAATTATGGTGTATAACGGTTCTTTTGCATAGACTCGAAAGTTAACATATGAGAAATATAATGCGAGTGCGTTGATTTGAGAAAATTCACGTATGAAATGATAAGGGTATTTGGTGAATTTCTCTTTACGTACGGAACCTAACATGAGAAATATAATCTAACATTTACGCATGCAATCAACAAGAGTCCTCAATTCCCAAACCACAAGCACGTTTGTGGAATAAAAACAAGGCATTGGAAGAATAGTTTTATCATATGTACTACTAGGTTTATGATCAAGTAAAAAAAGTGGACCCAACTAATAGTGAGAATAGTCAACTTAAATACATTATCAACCAACTTCATTTACAGCTTCAATTCCCAAACCTTATATATCTTCACTCTCCACCCTTTGTTTTTCTCCTCAATCACTTGTTCTTGCTTTTGCATTTGCACCTTCGCATATCATTCATTCTCTACAAGTTTGCTTCCACTTTTGGCAATTGCAATGGCTTCTAACGCCATCATCCAATGCAGCTCCTCTTCATCTCACATGATAAGAACTTATGATGTGTTTGTGAGCTTCCGCGGTGAAGACACACGCAACAACTTCACTTCCTTTCTCTTTCGAGATCTCAGTAGAAATGGCATTGTGGCCTTCAAAGATGATACACATCTCCACAAAGGTGAATCCATTGCACCCGAGTTGCTACAAGCCATTGAAGGGTCTCGCCTTTTCGTTGTGGTCTTCTCTAAGAACTATGCTTCCTCCACTTGGTGCTTGCGTGAATTAGTACACATATGCAATTGCATTCAAACTTCACAAAGGCGTGTTCTTCCTATCTTTTATGATGTTGATCCTTCAGATGTGCGAAAACAAAGTGGATGTTATGAAAAAGCCTTTTCCAAACATGAAGATAAAGAGAAGATGGAGGAAGTTCAGAGATGGAGAGAAGCTCTCAATCGAGTGGCCAATCACTCCGGTTGGGATTTAAAAAACAAGTAAATTAACAATCTTCTCTCATTTAATGATGGATCTTAATTTCTTACCTATATAACACTACCTTATATGTTATATCCATGTGCATATATTCATCATTACTTTGTCATTGGTTTTCTTGTATTTATTATCCCTTTCTAAAATAAAGTTGAAGAGGTAACATGAAGATTAGGTCACTACTAGAAAAGTGTTATTTTTTTTTACAAATTTTCTTGCAAAAAAATATTCGTAGAAAACTTTTGCGAATTTTCCTATAAAAAAATATTTACAAAATTTTTTTACGAATTTTCTTGCAAAAAAAATATTCGTAGAAATTTTTTACGAATTTTCCTACAAAAAATAATTTACAGATATTTCTTACAAATTTTGTTACAATTTTAATAATCATGAAAAAAAAATGTCCATGGTAAAAATTTGCAGAAAATATTGTAAGAATTTTATTTTGTTTCTTGCTGATTTTCTTGCAAAAATAAATTTGCAAGTAATGTTTACTAAATGGTAAAAAAATTTTACAGGTAACATTTCCTGCGAATTCCTGCAAATTTTAATTCGCAGGAAAAATAAAAAATATATTTAAATTCATAAATTTAATATTTTAAAAAATCTTCAAGTCTCACATCGATTGAAAATAAAACAATTAAAGAGTATATAAGTTGAAGTAACACTTATCTTAAAAGTTGAATTGTATGGTTGAGTATTAGACTTATAATTTATAATCTTAGAATTCAAAAGATTATGTATGAGGCATGAAAATAAAAGATTATGAATTCTTAAAATATAGAATTTATAGTAAATTTTTAAAAAATTTCTTGTGAAAAAATTCGCAGGAAGTTTCCTGCGAATTTTTTTTTGTAAGAAAATTTCCTGCAAATTTTTTTTTGCAGGAAACTTTCCTGCGAATTTTTATCGCAAGAAATTTTGCAGGAAAATTTCCTACAAATTTTAAAATTCGCAAAAATATATTATCCACGAAGGTATTACCTGCAAATAAAATTTCGTAAAAAAATTTGCATGAACAACATTTCTTGCAAATTTTTATGAAAAATTCGCAGGAAAAATCGCATGTAATAAGAGAAATTCTAGTAGTGGGTCTAAACAAATACATGCTTAGTGAAATAAGCATGTTTAAAAGGGAAAAGAGTACTCTGTAATTTTCATGTCCTATACTTGTACATTCTACTTTGGTTCTCTGGGTGATAATTTGACATCCTTCATTTTCTTTCACATTTCAGGAAACAAGATGCAATGATTGAAGAAATTATTAAAAAGATAAAAGATATATTGGGTAATAAATTTTCTTGTCTTCCAAAAGATAATCTAGTTGGAATGGAATCTCGTGTTGAAACATTATCAAGGATATTGTGTTTAGAATTGGTTAACGATGTTCGAGTTGTCGGAATTAGTGGAATGGGTGGGATAGGAAAGACAACTCTTGCTCATTCTTTATATGAAAGAATCTCTGAGCAATATAATTTTTGTTGTTTTATTGATGTAAGCAACATTTATCAAGCTTATGGTACTATAGGTGTACAAAAGCAATTGCTTTCTCAATGTCTTAAAGAAAAGAATCTTGAGATTTCCAATGCTTCTGAGGGAACGTGTTTAGTATGGGAAAGGTTATTAGGTGCAAGGGCTCTTATTATTCTTGATAATGTTGATCAAGATAGGCAACTAAATATGTTTACAGGGAATAGGGAGACTTTATTACGTGAATGCCTAGGTAGGGGGAGTAGAATTATCATAATTTCTAGGGATAATCTTATATTGAGGAAACATGGAGTAGATGATGTTTATCAAGTCCAGCCACTGAATCACGAAGATGCTATTCAGTTGTTTTACAAATATGCTTTCAAAGGTAATCATATTATGAGTGGTTATGAGGAGTTGACATATGATATACTATTACATGTTCAAGGCCATCCTTTGGCAATTGAAATATTGGGCTCATCTTTATGTAATAGAAATATCCCAGAATGGAGAAGTGTATTGGCTAGGCTAAAAGAAATTAAAAGTGAAAAAATTATGAATGTCCTACGAATAAGTTTTGATGACTTGGATAACCTTGAAAAGGAGCTATTTTTAGATATTGCTTGCTTCTTCAATTTTTCTATCAAGAAAGAAGTGATGGAGATTCTAAATCAACGTGGTTTTCATCCTGAATGTGGTCTACAAGTTCTTGCTAGCAAATCGCTCATAACCATTGATGAGTATGAGGGTATTCATATGCACAGCTTGTTGGTAGACTTGGGAAAGTGTATTGTTCGAGAAAAATTCCCTAAAGAGCCAAGAAAGTGGAGTAGGTTGTGGGATTATCAAGATTTGCACAAAGTTATGTCAGACAATATGGTAAAATATTATTTGAGATTTTAAAATTTCGGGTTGTCATTTTTATACAATGTGTAAATGCTCTAGAAAAAATCTAACATTTTCTTCCCATTTTACATTATTAGGAATCTGAAAATATTGAGGCCATAGTTTCATACCCTGATTTTTTGGATGAAATAACAATACGTGTTGATGCTCTATCAAAAATGAGACATCTTAAGTTGCTCATGCTTCATACTCTGAATTTTTCGGGAAGCCTCAATCATCTGTCCAATGAGTTAGTACATCTTGAATGGAAAAAATATCCTTTTAAGAGTTTGCCTCAAAGCTTTCAACCAGAGAACCTTGTTGAGTTGTCTCTATGTGAGAGCAACATGAAACAACTGTGGAAAAAGAGAAAGGTACTGTAAATTGTTATATTCTAGATTTTTGTATTTTGTATTTCATTCAATTAAAAAATAAAAATACAAGCCCTCTTATGTTATTTACTTTTTGTCATATTAACTAAACAAAAAAAAAAAAACCCGAATGTTATTATTAACTTTGTTGCCTACTATTGTCCCTTCACTGCAGCCTCTACCCAAATTACAACGTTTGGATCTCTCCTATTCCAAAAACGTAATGAAGATACCAGATCTTGGAGATGCTCTAGATCTTAGGTGTCTAATTTTGAGAGGATGTAAAAAACTCAGGCAGCTTCATCCATCCATTGGTCTTCTAAGAGAGCTGACTCTTTTGGATTTGGAAGAATGTACAAGTCTTATCAAGTTACCACATTTCAAAGAGAACCTAAGTCTTGAAACTCTAAATCTTCGAGGATGTATAAAACTGAAGGAGATCAAGCCATCTATTGGTCATCTACAAAAGCTTACGTTTTTAGATTTGCGTGAGTGTGAAAATCTAGTAAGCTTATCCAGCAACATATTGCGTCTAAATTCTCTAGAATACCTGAATCATTCCTGGTGTCCAAAATTATTTAGTCTTAAAGCAAGAGATGAAGAGAAAATGATGAAGCCTTGTATAGGTGAATCTCCTATTTGTTCCCACTCAAAATCGTCCATCGTGAAAAGGTGGTTTCATCCTAGAGCAAATAAAGATTCAGTTAGCTGCATGTTGCCTTCCTCGCCTACTCTTACTCATATGCGTGAACTTTATCTGAAGTCATGCAATTTAGTTCAAATCCCTGATGTTATTGGAAGTTTATGTTTCTTAGAAATTCTAAATTTAATGGGAAATGATTTTGCCACACTTCCGAGCCTCAAGGAGCTTTCGAAACTGTACAATTTAAATTTAAGGGATTGTAGGCGGTTGGAAAATTTGCCTGAGCTCCCTTCACAAACTGACTTGTCACCAGAAAGATACCTGATCCCAGAGTCTATAACAACGTCTCGTTTAAGAATAAATGACCCATCAGTATTTTTGAGAAATAACAACTTCAAGAAAGCAGGATTAAATATTTATTGTTGTCCAAAATTGGTTGAGTTGAAATGCTGCCGTAGCAAGGCTCTTTCATGGACGATACAAATTCTTAAGGTGTGTTCACTATTTCCTTTCTCTCTTTTTCTTTGTCTGTGGTACTAGGAACCAGGAACTAACTCTTAGCTATGTCTGTGGTACTAGGCCTACTACCAATACAAATGTCTGTGGTTCGATGATACTGTGTGTTCTCCAAACATTTCAAGTATTATTGGAGGAAGTGAAATACCTGGTTGGTTCAACAATCAGCACGTAGGCATGGGTAAATTCATAACCTTAGATGAAGCACCCCTTATGCAGCATGACAATGGTTGTATTGCTCTTGCTTGTTGTGTAGTATTTGCACATTCTTCTGGAAGAATGCCTCCTCCCAAAACAGAATTTATTTGTGGTTATACTGCTGTGATTCCGTTGGTTTCGGGTGAAGAACGTCAAGTCACGGAAGATCACTTGTGGTTGTTCTATTATTCTAATCCACCACGGGATATCACAGACAGGAAATTGGAAATTCAAATAACGAGCTATTGGCCTATTGAGGTGAAAAAATATGGGTATCGTTGGGTATATGAGAAGGACAACTTTTTGGCAATTGAAGAAAACATGTAGCAACTTCATTTCAGCTACGCTTTCACATATAGAAGGATTGGTGGCATAATTGAATATGGTTGCATAGCAGAATTCAAATTCACAATGACTTTAGGGATATATTGTCCAACCCTCTCTTTGCAAGCTGCACAAATGTTAAAGGTAGTGTTACTTGTTTGATTGTAAATAGAAGAAATGCTCTTAGTCATCTTTTTCATTATTACTACTTTAAAAATGTAAATAGCTAGTTTGGTCCTTAACTCCCTTTTGGTTTTTTAACTTGTCTTTGTACATTATTTGACCAATTTTACTTGTGACTCTAAGGTGGCAATTAATATTTTCATACAAGTGGTCGTTCACACAACTTGAGACAAATATCAACAGAATGGAGAAAGGGTGCTTCCAAATCCTCATGGAAAAACACAGTCAAGTTTTTGTTTAATCAGTTTCCACATCCTGCATCTATAGGATCCTTCTATTGGTAAGCATATGATTCTAATTTTCTTTTGTTTAATGTGTTTCTAATCCTTTTTATGTTGACATATAATAATATTATGGTATTTTTGTTGGTTTTATTCAAGTTTTATATATATACTTAAAACAAATAGAATCTGTTTCATATTCTGATCCAAATAGTCATTGCCCTGTGCTCTGATATTAGAGGGCTTGACTAGTCTTAAGCATTTTGATTCCTAACAAAAGAATAGGAAAACAAAATGGATTATTTGTTGTAATGTTTTGAAAACTAAATTGAAGATTGAATCTGAAAAATATCTTGAAGCTTGAAGTTGCTATATTTTTGTTTTCTTCTTACATGTTTTATGTGCTTATCACAATTTGAATCCTTTTTCCTGTAGAAGGAAGTGACATTGGCCAACACCCACCTGTTGCAACTTTTTGAAAACCGGATTAAAGACCGAAACAAGAAGACCATGTTTGTTTGATTCAATCTGTTAAATTTATGATTAAATTGTAATTAGGCTTTAGTCAAATTGGATACGTAGCTTGTTCATGGGCCAACCATATTTTATCTTGATTACTATATTGATGGAGTTGCTCCTTTACAAAATGTAATTTCACATAACCCATTTGAACATAAACAAGAGGAGTTAATTATTATATTACATTATTACATTTTTTATATTTTAATTTTTATTGTATTTTATTAAGAATAATTTTAAACTATCCTCAAGCTTATAGATGATTATTAAAGAATCGCTAGGTTTGGCCTAAGGTGGAGGGTTGAGTCACTGTCACTCTCAGTTATGTGTCACTTCCTTTCTGTTAAGAAGTAGCTTCTCTTGTATTCTTCTTAGGAGATAGCTTCTGTTGAAGTCTTGCAACTTATGAAGCTTGTTGTGCACATTTCAGCATCTATATAAATATAGTTGCTCTCTTCATTATAAAATCAGAATTTTATTCTTTCATAAATAATACAGAGTATCGAGTTCCTTCTCAATTTGGTATATATCAAGAGCTTGGATCAATCTCTGATCTATGGCTTCTGGTTTTCCTCCTCCTTCCCCTCCACCTCTATCAGAAACATCATGAAACACCCTCACATTCTCTGACTCTGTCTTGGAAAAACTTGTTTCGGAAAACTACTTGTGTGTTGTCAACAAGTAGAATTTGTGATCAAATTCATAGATGATCTTTTAGGATTTATTTTTATTTTTTATTTTATGATTTATTTCTTTATTAAATTAGGATCTTTGTAATTATAGGTCTATCATATAATGTAAATAGGAAAATCTTCTCCTAAATTTATTTGTATTTATTTCATTGAGTCTATATAAAACACTCTGCTATGTAGCCAAAACACACGGTTTCAGCATATCTTGCATATGTTTTTCCTTCTTTCATTGTTTTTAAGTGAAGTTGCCCTTGCATTTGTTTTTCTCTCTTTCAATAGTTTTTAAGTGAAGGGGACGGAGGTACATGATGTGGGACTTCACTCTCCAGCAAACAATAACTACTGTCAACTCATAAAATAAACTCCATCATTAGAACCGTCAAGAACAACCAAAATAATCTAGTATGTTGTCCTTTAGAATATTTAATGATCTTTCTATTTCTTTTCCCCTTCTCACTTATTTCTCTTTAATAAAATAATTAAAATTTTCACTTTATATTTTACTTATTTTCACTCCCTTTTTATTTCTATATTTCTGACTTATTTATTTCTTTTCTAACAAACACACACTTAAGAATGAATTTAACAATTTTTAATTTTACAAACTAATATGACAATATCTTCTAAATTCAAAAACACATACTTAGGAATGAATTTAACAATTTTTAATTTCAGAAACTAATATGACAATATCTTCTAAATTCAAAGAACAATTTATGTGTTTACTCAAAACCAAAAGAAGCGATGGAAATAATAAAGTTATTATAAATTACCTTTGTTTTGGCACACCAACTATCTTTAATTTCCTTGCTATTGATAGAGTCAATTAAGTGCCTCTGGAGTATATCAAATGGCGAGAAAGGGTGAATGAAAAAATAATATCTATCTATCTATTTATAATTGAGTTACTTTATATTATATTGACACGTTAGCTAAAAATATTTCTAAAATATTATCATGTTAACAAAAATGTTTACGTGTCATTTTATATATTGTCTCTTTTATTTTAATATATATCTCTATAACCACAAATTCTATATCTTCATATTTACAAATCGATATATTTGTATGAGAGTTTCCCCCACTAAAATTTTACTTTTTTCTATTTATATATATATATTATTATTATAATATATATATATATATAAATTATATGTTAATTTATTAAAAATAATTATTAAGTAATGACACACATCTTATAGAGACATAATACTTGTCATTAAAAATTATTTTTTCAAATATTATAGATGCAATATATGTTGATATATTGTTAAAAAATATAAATTTAGACTACAGTGACACTTTTTGTATGTAACATGTGTAACATTTTTTATAATAATTATTTTTTATATTTTATACGTTAAAATATATTAATATTTCATTTATATTTTATTCTATTGTGTAATTTCTTTCACTTTATAATAAAATTATCTTTATTTTTTTATTATTATAATATATTTTATTTTTTGATTGAAATATTTATTATTTCTTTATTCATTAAAGATGTCATAGTTTAGTTTACAAATATAGGTTTTTTTCAATTTTTATTTTAGTTTTAAACCTTTTTGATCTTGTATATGTACATCGTGTGTTGGTAGGAGATGATCCAAATTGAGAGTAATGAGAGTAATTATCACGCAAAGTTTTATTTTTTTTACTTAAAAATATTTAATAAAAAATAAATTTACTCTTATAAAAAAAATAAACGTTGCTCTCATAAATATATTTTTGTTTTAAATGAACATAGAAATTTAGAAGAGATAAAAAAAAATAGTAATTATATTATCTTTATCTTAATAATTTATACCATTTTGTTCGTCTAATATTAAATAAGGCATTAAAAATTACAGAGTCACAGTTAAATATAATATTAGACACAAAAAATAAATTGTTACTCTATTTATGAGAAAATTTTAATTTATAAAAAAATAGGCATATTAAATTTTTTTATCACAAAAATATATTTTTCTAAAAAGATTATTATATTTTTTAATAAAAAATATTGTATTGCCCTCACTTAAAAAGTTTTCTAAATCCGTCACTGCTACAATATGTAATATTATCTTTTATTATAAGTTTTTGTTCTCTAATTTTTTTCTACTTTTATTTTACAATTTAATTTAGAAAAAATCATCAAATTTTATACACAAAATATGTAATAGAGTTTGAATTTAATAATTTTAATGAATGTGCAGAACAATATTATATTATAAAAATTGTGTAATTTTTATCTTTTTAGCTAAATTATCCACAAATTGATCTGAAAAAATAATTACACAATTACAAAGTGAGAATTAATATGTATTTTCTATCTTCTAAATTTTATGACATTATTTTTAGCATTTATTATTTTTATATCTATAATTTCAATTATCCTTTGATTCATTTTATAATTAAGTCACATTTCTTGAACTCAAAAAACTAAAATCATAACAAAATTCTATGTATTACCAATCTTTTTCATCTCATTTGTCACAAACATATATAAATATCTTACATGTAATTATTATACATTTGTTATTTATATTTTTTAAAATATAATAATTTAATATAATTCTAATCTCCTTAAAATATGATGTTATATGTTTCTTCATCCGTACGTGTGACACTCTCTACCCCATTATTAATATACAACAAATGTAACAATAAAATTTTTCTTTTCTTCTTTTTGGGTAAATAAAATCTTTCATAGTATAATAACATTTTTCATGTATAAAATAATTGTTTCAAATATTATAAGGTAGAAGATTCACATTCGTAACTCATAAATCATAACTCCAGTGTAGAAATTATAAAAGAAAAGAGGTTAAGACTTTCAATACAATTTAGTGGAAAACAAGAAATCATATATATACAAATAAAGGAAATATAAATTAACTCCAGTAAAGGTGGCAGTGCCTCCTAGTTAGGAATTAATTTATAACTTTAAAATCATATAATAAAATAGTATAACAAAGATGTACATTTTGATCTTTCCTCAAGAACGTTCAAAATTACATAAGAAGAGAAAATTAAAGCTTTTAAAACAATAACATCCCAAAAATAAGCCTAGCTATGCCCGATGTCACATCCTATCAAAGCATGCCCCACTAAAGCCTTAAGCCTCATCACCAACATCCTCATGATGCTGATTATCTGCAACATAATTTAAAACATATACAAAAAAAACAAGGGAGTGAGAAACATCTCACTCAGTTTCAGATGCAGAAATAAAGGTTAGATAGCACACACACACACAACAAATACAAGTCATATGTAAATAATACACATAAATAATCAATATCACATATATACTCATTTATCATGCTATGATGTCATGAACTCAACTCATAAATACATGCATGTGGCGCCATAAGGAAGTTTCACATATCATCACTGGTGACCCTAAGGCACACCTGCACAACTGTCGGTGACCCTAAGGTACACCTGGTTAGCATATCATCAACTGTCGGTGACCCTAAGGTACACCTTGTTAGCATCAACTGTCGGTGACCCTAAGGTACACCTTGTTAGCATCGTTGGTATGCGGCCTCAGCGGCACACCTGGAGTAATATATGCATATGATGCATGTCATACATTCATTATTTCATGAACTCAACATTTAACTTATTACAAGATTTCATCAAGTATATCATGTCATTATTTGTCATAGTCTCATAATCATATCATGTCTCAATAGTCCATTCATATGTCTCATGTCATTTGTCCATATTTCACAAGGTCATGTCATAAATACTCCTCTCAAGGTCCGCATAGGTATTCACAGAGATCCAGAGAGCATTCTTTTTCATATTAAAACCCATTTATTATTAACATTAATTTCATATTCATTTATTACTTTCAACAAAGAACAAGGTAAAATAAATAGAAAATCGGACAGAACAACGGCACCTTCAACAAAGAACAAAGTAGAATAAATAAAAAATCGGACAGAACAACGACACCTTTAACAAAGAACAAAGTAGAATAAATAGAAAATCGGACAGAACAACGGCACCTTCAACTAAAACAAAGTAGAGTAAATAGAAAATTAAACAGAACAACGACAAAGGATTGGGGGCCAATCCGACAAACAACTATCCAACAATTATCCCCACACCCCTGAGCGAGGTTCTCACTCCCCCCTTACCTGGATAAGCGGAGCTGGAACTTAGGCAGAGCCTCCTCCTCTGGATTCCCTCTTCCTTTCTCTCTCTCTTTCTTTCTCTTTCTTTCTTTCTCTCTCTCTCTCTCTCTTCTCTTTCTCTCTCTAAAATTTCACTTTCTTCCTCTGTATAAAAATTTTCACCCCCCCTGCCCCTATTTATAGGCAATCTGACGCACCCGGAACGGCCCGTTCCGGATCCTTCAAATCTGGGCAAAATTTGTAACTGGAACCACCCGTTCCAAAATCGAAACGGTCCGTTCCCAAAAAACCAGAACGGCCCGTTCTCAATCTCAGTAGAACGGCCCGTTCTCCTTCCTGAACGGCCCGTTCTCCATACCGGAACGGCCCGTTCCAAGGCCGTTCTGGGACTACAAAAACCTCACATTTTCAACATTTGGAACGGCCAGTTCCACTTTTGGAACGGCTCGTTCCGGAACCCAAAATACCCCTATAACTTTATTAAAATTACGAAAATGCCATTAAAATAATAATACAAAAAATTGTGTGTTACAATTCTCCCCTCCTTTTAGAAATTTCGTCCCCGAAATTTACCTGAAAACAGAAATGGATAAGCTTCTCGCATCTTGCTTTCTAATTCCCATGTAGCACTTTCTTCAATATTTCCTCCCCAAACGACCTTAACCAAAGGAATTTCCTTTCCTCTCAGTTGTTTTACTCTCGTGTCATTAATCCTTAAAGGAACCGTTTCATAAGTAAGATTATCCTTCAACTGAATGTTGTCAGACTCAATGATATGGGAAGGATCATGGACATACTTTCTGAGTTGAGAAACATGAAAGACACTATGGAGATTTGAAAGAGATGGAGGCAAAGCAATTTGATAGGCTACTTCACCGATCCTTTTAAGAATTTGATAAGGACCGATGAAACGTGGAGTAAGCTTACGGGATTTCAGTGCTCTGCCTACTCCTGTCCAAGGAGTGACTTTAAGGAATACATGATCACCTTCTTTAAACTCAAGGTCTTTTCTCCTCTTGTCATTATAACTCTTTTGCCTACTCTGGGTTGCTCTTATCCTCTCTTGGATCATCTTAACCTGTTCAGTAGTTTGTTGAACTATCTCAGGTCCTAACACGGCATTCTCTCCAGGTTCTACCCAACATAAAGGTGTTCTACATCTTCTACCATACAGAGCCTCATAGGGTGCCATCCCAATACTAGAATGGTAGCTGTTATTGTAGGTAAACTCTATCAAAGGTAGGAAACTATCCCAACTACCTCCATGTTCCAAGATGCAAGCCCTCAACAAGTCTTCTAAAGATTGTATTGTTCTCTCAGTTTGGCCATCTGTTTGGGGATGGTAGGCTGAACTCAATCTAAGCTTAGTGCCTAAAGCCTTATGCAAACTCTCCCAAAATCTAGAAGTGAACCTAGGATCTCTATCAGACACTATACTATTAGGAACTCCATGCAACCTCACGATTTCACTGATGTACAACTTGGTTAACCTCTCCAAAGGATACCTAATATTAATGGAAATAAAATGGGCAGACTTAGTCAATCTATCTACAATAACCCATATAGCATCCAAGTTCTTCACAGTCTTAGGTAACCCAACTACAAAATCCATAGAGATGCTATCCCATTTCCACACAGGCACATCTAAAGGTTGCATCAGACCTGAAGGTTTTTGGTGTTCTACCTTAGCTTTCTGACAAACTAGGCAAGCATACACAAATTCTTCCACTTCCCTCTTCATTTTAGGCCACCAAAACATCTTCTTAAGGTCTTGGTACATCTTAGTGGCTCCTGGATGGATACTAAGGACACTCTTATGACCTTCTTCTAGGATTGCTCTCTTAAGTTCTGACACATTAGGAATACACAACCTATCCTTAAATCTCAAAACTCCATCCACTCCAATTCTAAACTCACTCTCCACACCTTGATTCAATTTCTCTACCTGACTCAATAAGAAAGGATCTATCTTTTGACCTTCTCTAATCTCATCTATCAAGCTATTAGTCACTCTCAAAGCTCCCAACTTAATACTCTTAGAGGTCAACTCACACCCTAAGCTCATATCCCTAAACTCCTCAATCATATTCAATTCCCTAATCATCAAAGAAGACACTTTCAAAGATTTTCTACTCAAAGCGTCAGCTACAACATTAGCCTTGCCGGGGTGATAATTCAATTGAAAGTCATAATCTTTAAGGAACTCTAACCATCTCCTCTGCCTCATATTCAATTCCTTTTGATCAAACAAGTACTTAAGGCTTTTATGGTCACTAAAAACCTCAAATCTAGACCCAAACAAGTAATGTCTCCACAACTTAAGCACAAATACTACGGCAGCTAACTCAAGGTCATGGGTAGGATAGTTTTGCTCATGAATTTTAAGTTGTCTTGAAGCATAGGCTACTACCTTACCCTCCTGCATAAGTACTCCTCCTAAACCCAATTTAGAAGCATCACAAAATACCTCAAAAGTCTTACTAGGATTAGGTAACACTAACACAGGGGCACTAGTTAATCTTCTCTTAAGCTCTTGAAAACTCTCCTCACACCTAGAATCCCACACAAAAGGTTGGTCTTTCTTCGTCAGCTTAGTCAAAGGAAGAGCTAGCCTAGAGAAATTCTCTATGAACCTTCTGTAATAACCGGCTAGTCCTAAGAAACTCCTAATCTCAAATACTAATTTAGGTGTTTTCCACTCTAACACAACTTCTACCTTAGCAGGATCTACAGCTATCCCACCCTTGGATATCACATGTCCTAGAAAGTTCACACTATCCAACCAAAATTCACATTTTGACAATTTTGCATACAACTGCCTCTCCTTAGGGGTTTGAAGAACGATCCTAAGGTGCTCAACATGCTCCTCCCTAGTCTTGGAATACACTAGGATATCATCTATGAAAACCACTACAAATCTATCCAAGTAAGGATGGAAGATCCTATTCATGTAGTCCATAAAAACACCAGGTGCATTAGTCACACCAAAAGGCATAACTAAATACTCATAGTGCCCATAGCAGGTTCCAAATGCAGTCTTAGGAACATCCTCAGCTCTCACTCTAATCTGATGGTATCCTGACCTTAAATCGATCTTACTAAACACACAAGCTCCAACTAGTTGATCCATAAGGTCATCTATCCTAGGCAAGGGATACTTATTCTTAATGGTCACTTTATTCAGTTGCCTATAATCTACACACAACCTCATGCTCCCATCTTTCTTCTTAACCAACAAAACAGGTGCTCCCCAAGGTGAAACACTAGGCCTAATGAATTGTTTCTCTTGCAGTTCCTCTATTTGTTTCTTAAGCTCAACTAACTCTGTTGGGGACATCCTATAGGGTGCTATAGATATAGGTGAGGTACCTGGTACTAAGTCTATGCTAAACTCAATCTCTCTCTCAGGTGGTAAACTAGACACATCCTTAGGAAATACTTCTAGAAATTCTCTCACTAAGGGAATCTCATCTAGCTTACTATCAGTCTCAAGTGTTAAGGAAGCTAAGATCATGTACACTCTTTCATTTTCTTTTAAACAAGTTTTAATGTCAGCAGCACTAAGAAATTCCGTACTCTTACATTCACCAAAGGAAATAGATTTCTCAAAGCAGTTTAAAAAGACATGGTGAGAAGATAACCAATCCATGCCAAGAATTACATCGAATTGACTAAGAGGCAAACAAATTAAGTCAACTAGAAACTGCTTATCAGAAACTGTCAAGGGACATTTCAAACACACTAGGGATGTAGTCACAGGACCATTAGTAGGGGTTTCAACAACTAGATCAAAATCTAACAAAGACACAGGAAAATTCAATTTTTGGACACAAGAGACAGAAATAAAGGAATGAGTTGCACCAGAATCAAATAGTACAACAAAAGGAGTCTCAGCTATGAAACAAGTACCTTGTATCAAATTTTCTGACTGAGAAGCTTCAGCACCACTAAGAGCAAATACTCTCCCTATAGTATTTGGACGCTCAATTTGCGAACCCGATCCAATAACACGTGTTCTTGGTGGTTCGGGACAGTGGGTACTGATGTGACCCTTACCCCTGCAATTGAAGCAAGTAACCTCGTTGTCATTACACTTAGACCGATTATGACCAATACGTCCACACTTTCCACATCTTCCTGAAGGAGTGGACACAGATCTTCCAACACTTCCAGTAGCACTAACAGTGGATCCTCTAGTAAATGACTTGCTTTTATTAGCAGCAGCTTTATTCCCTTGAAATCTAGTAGGAGCGGAGTAAGGCTTACTCCTACCCGAAGTACTAGAACTCACAGCACGGATAGGACCTCCAACTCCTTTATAGAAAGCAGCACGATCACGGTTGTCCCGATCATAAATACTGCACTTATTGACCAGAGTGGGAAAGTGATATATCTCCTGATAGTTAATTGCAGTTTTCACTTCAGGACGCAGACCATTTACAAATTTTATGCATTTAGCTCTTTCACCACCCTCACCATGGTAGTGTGTACAATAACGAACCAAAGCGTCAAATTTGGCAGCATACTCTGCCACTGTGTTATTCCCTTGATTCAGTTCAAGAAACTCCATTTCTTTCCGACTTCTCACATCATCCGGGAAATACTTCTCAAGAAAGACCTTCTTGAAGTTGTCCCAATTCAAGTGCACCCCTCCATCAATCATCCTCCGAAGTGCTCCTTCCCACCAAAAGTGAGCATCAGCAGTCAACATGAAGGTGGCCAACTTCACCTTCTGAGTGAGGGGACAATCCATGACATTGAAGATCTTCTCAATCTCTGTTAGCCAATTCATAGCAGCATCTGGGTCATATCCTCCTTTAAAGGTAGGTGGGTGATTTCGTTGAAATTGCTCCAACCAGTTAGGAGCGACCTCAGTCCTATTGTTATTATTCATAGCTTGTGCTAATGCTTGAAGAGCATCAGCAATCGCACGATCATTTCTACCAGCCATAGTCTAAGAAAATAATACAATTAATAAACATAATCAATCATCATACTAGCATACCAACAAGTTCCACAATCAATTCAATTCATCATTCATGTACCAAATAAGCATAGTAAACTCATAACTCACGGTCGATTAGATCGACCTGCTCTGATACCACTAAATGTGACACCCTCTACCCCATTATTAATATACCACAAATGTAACAATAAAATTTTTCTTTTCTTCTTTTTGGGTAAATAAAATCTTTCATAGTTTAATAACATTTTTCATGTATAAAATAATTGTTTCAAATATTATAAGGTAGAAGATTCACATTCGTAACTCATAAATCATAACTCCAGTGTAGAAATTATAAAAGAAAAGAGGTTAAGACTTTCAATACAATTTAGTGGAAAACAAGAAATCATATATATACAAATAAAGGAAATATAAATTAACTCCAGTAAAGGTGGCAGTGCCTCCTAGTTAGGAATTAATTTATAACTTTAAAATCATATAATAAAATAGTATAACAAAGATGTACATTTTGATCTTTCCTCAAGAACTTCAAAATTACATAAGAAGAGAAAATTAAAGCTTTTAAAACAATAACATCCCAAAAACAAGCCTAGCTATGCCCGATGTCACATCCTATCAAAGCATGCCCCACTGAAGCCTTAAGCCTCATCACCAACATCCCCATGATGCTGATTATCTGCAACATAAATTAAAACATATACAAAAACAACAAGGGAGTGAGAAACATCTCACTCAGTTTCAAATGCAGAAATAAAGGTTAGATAGCACACACACACACAACAATACAAGTCATATGTAAATAATACACATAAATAATCAATATCACATATATACTCATTTATCATGCTATGATGTCATGAACTCAACTCATAAATACATGCATGTCACTACAAGAAAAATGCTAAATAGTGACCGAAATTAGCGACCGAACTTTTTCGGTCGCTATTTTGCGACCGAATTAGCGACCGAAATTTTTCGGTCGCTATTTTGCGACCGAATTAGCGACTGATTAAAATAGCGATCGATTTAGCGACCGAAAATTTTCGGTCGCTATTTTGCGACCGAATTAGCGACGGATTTGGGTGGTAGCGAGAAAATCGGTCGCTATTTAATTGTGTTTTATGAAAGCATGATCTGCGACGGAATTAGCGACCGATTTTGAATAAATATCAAAAAAAATTGCGACCGATTTTATTTCGGTCGCTAATCCTAAACTTTTGAATATTTTAGCGACCGAATTAAAATCGGTAGCTAAAACTTTTTTTTATTTTTATCATTCAAATGTCAATTGATGTGGCAATTTTTATTAAAATGTCAAAGCTAGGATTCAAACTATGGACATGGAGATTATGGGTCACGCATGGTATCGCTGTGCCACTTTAATTTCTTTGTAAAATATTAAAAGTAATATATATACATAATATAATATCTTTTCTAAACTTTGAAAAATCCTCAACATTATATTAGATATCTTTTAATTTAATATTAAATATCTTTTAATTATAAAATATAATAAATCAAATCTAAAATCTGTAATAATTTATTTGATACAAATATTTAATATGAAATTATTTATTATAAATTTAGTTATGATTTTTATAATCTTTTAATTTAATACTGGATTTCTTTTGATTATAATATTTTAATATATTTTATTTGAAATATCAATTAAAATATTTTATTACCTTTTCATTTTAATTTATTGTAAAAGAATAAGAATATTTAATTTAGCAGTAATAAAAAATAACTATTATAAGATTTAATTTGTTTAATTTTATTATTTATTATAATATTTTTAGTCGCTATATTGATAAAAAAAATATTTTTAATTAAAATATATTTTAAAATTTTAATTAATTTATTTCATTCACTCTCTTTATTAAAAAGTGATAAAATATAATTTATATTCAATTAATTTAATAAAATAAAAACTTAAAAATATGTATTTAAAATCTATAACAATTTCTTAAATACAAATATTTAAAATTTTAAAATAAATGTTTATTTATTTATTTATTTTAAATAAATTAAGCACAAATTAAATGTTGTGATTTTTTTTTTAGTATTCATCCTTAAAGTTGCAAGCTCAGTTACTTGCTATAGAGAAGGAGAAACATAAATATTGAATAATTCATCTTCTGAGAACCATGAAGGATCTCAGATCAAAGTTAGAGCAAGTGAGTATAGCTGATTTGTTTTTAAATTTTTATTGAAATAAATGATCAAAATATATTGCCTCTTTTAATGTGTTGCTTCAAGTCAAAATTAGCCAATCTGATTACAAAATAAATTAAAGGCAAAAAAATCACGTATCAATTCATATCATAATCAAATTTGATTATAAAAGAAAAATGAAAGATCATATCTGGTTCCGTGAAACATCAGTGTTTTAGCGACCGAAATAGCGACCGATTTTATTCGTAGCTACATCAGTGTTTTAGGAGTATTTTTTTTTCAACAGGGAAAAATTTATAAGAAATCTTTTAACTTCCTATTTAATTTGATTTCTACTTGTCATAATTATTTATGAACTAGATTTTAATATTTTAAAATAAATTATCATCAAATGAAAATAATTTTATACCAACTTGATTTCTTTGGGAAAGTAATATATATATATATATATATATATATATATAAAATACAGAAGCTTATAATTTTTATTATCTTATAATTTAATATTAGATTTCTTTTGATTATAAAACATAGTAAATAAAATCTAAAATCTGTATTAGTTTATTTGATAAAAATATTTAATTAATTTTAATATATAATAAATTTAATATCAAAATATTTATCTGGATTTGAGTTATAATTATTATAATTTTTTTGATTTAATATTAGATATCTTTTGATTATAAAATATAATAAATAAAATCTAAAATTTGTAGCAATATCTTTATACAAATATTTAATATCAAAATATTTATTATAATTATGCTTTTTATAATTTTTGGATTTAATACTGGATTTCTTTTGATTATAATATTTTAATGTGTTTTATTTGAAATACCAGTTAAAATATTTTATTATCTTTTTATTTTAATTTATTATAAAATAATTAGAATATTTAATTTATTATTATTAAAAAATAATCATTATAAGATTTAATTTATTTAATTTCATTATTTATTATAATACTTTTAGTCATTGTATTGATAAAAAAATATTTTTAATTAAAATATATTTAAAAATTTTAGTTAATTTATTATCATTCACTTACTTTATTAAAAAGTGATAAAATATAATTTATTTTCAATTAATTTAATAAAATAAAAACTTTAAAATATATATTTAAAATCTGTAACAATTTCTTAAATATAGATATTGAATTAATTTTAATATATACTAAATTTAATATTAGAAAATTTATTATGATTTTAGTTATATTTTTTTATTATCTTTTAATTTAATATTGAATTTCTTTTGATTATAAAATATAGTAAATAAAATATAAAATCTGTATCTGTTTCTTTGATAAAAATATTTAATTAATTTTAATATATAATAAATTTAATATCAAATTATTTATTATGATTTGAGTTATAATTATTATAATCTTTTGAATTAATATTAGATATCTTTTGATTATAAAACATAATAAATAAAATTTAAAATCTGTAATAATTTCTTTAATACAAATATTTAATATCAGAATATTTATTATAATTTTAGTTATGATTTTTATACTCTTTTGATTTAATACTAGATTTCTTTTAATTATAATATTTTAATGTATTTAATACTTTTGATTTGAATTATAATTTTTATAATATTTTGATTTATTATAATTAATTAATTTCCATTTTCTTATTTTTTAGGTTAGTAGTAAGTAGTTTTACCAGGAGAAAAGCAAAAAAGAAGGGGGAAAGAGTGAGTGAGTGAGCTAGTGGCGAAACCCCCTCACAATTTGGCATCAAATTTTGAAAACCACCCCACACACACACTTTAACCCTCCAGCTCACCCTCTCATCAAACTCCAATTTCATTTCTCTCTCTCTTCTAATCCCAATCACAACGATTCTATTCCTTTTCCCTCCAATTCTAGGGTTTTTCTCACCGCTAGGGTTCCCAATTCTCTGGTCCCCCTCCCCCATCCATGGCCACCGAAATCCTAGAAGACTCCAAGTCTCCGCTCCACGAAGCCAAATCGCCACCGGCCTCCAAGATTCCGGAGAAGGATGCTTCCGCGGAGGCCGCTAAATCCGAGGACAATCAAGCGCCCTGTTCCGCCGTCGCCCTGTTCCGCCGTCGCCCCCATCAAGCGCCGCTCCCCCTCTTCCTCCGCCCAGCCCAGCGCTAAGAAGCTCTTCTGCGACCAAGAGGACCTCTCCCTCCACGGCTTCTCCGCCGTCCACGTCCCCCTCAACCTCCACTCCCTCCTCACCAAGGGCCGTTCCTCCCCCGTCCTCCGCCGCTGCGTCTCCGACCCCTGCTGCCCGCCCCTCCCGCCCACCTTCCGGAGGAGCGTGTCCGACCTCTCTCCCTTGCCTCTGCCTTGTATCAACTGCGAAGAAAATACTGCACCCGACTCCCTGGTATGGACGATTCTTGAAAAAGTTTTGATCTTTCTTGGATTTGGAATCGTGGGTTTTGTTTCTTTTTTGATGGGTGTGTGTGTGCAGAGGCTGAGAAGGATGAAAGATCGTTTGAAGGAGATGAAGCAGTTGTGGGATGAGGTTATGGAAGATAATGACCAAGAAGATGGAGGAGGAGAAGACTGTTAAGTGCATGAACATGACAAACTCCTGCCTAAGGTATTCTTGATTTTCGACTATGATTCTTTTGTCTTTTTAATCACCAACAAGATATATAATAATGAATCAAGAAAAAACATTTTATCACAGACATTGAATTCTGGTAGATCTGACCTGAAAACATGAAGATAATGTTTTCATGTAATTAGTATTTGGAGGCCTGCTTTGCATTTAGTGCTGCCTGATTTAATAGCTGAAGCTAGTCTTAATTGTACCATAAACTGAGTAATTTCCCCAATGAGGCCTTAAAATTTGTTATTGATTTACTTGTTACTTCTTGCTTCTTCCTCAGTTCTTACATTTTTTTATTTTTAATTTGGTTGGCCTTTGTCTTGTAACTTGTGAATTTTATATTTGATTTGATGTGTGGAAAAAAGTTTCTTTTGTTATTAAATTCACCCCATTTGTGTCATATTTGTTAGGTGGATCATGATTTTGATGTATCTTTTAGCATGCAATCTTGGTTTGGTATCGTATACCCATAAAATATTATCTTTGCAGATTTTGAAATTGATTGTTCACCCATCTTTATCTTTTTTTTTATGTCAGTGGTACCCAATCAAGTTAAATTTAAAGGGTCTTTGGTAAATTTTACTTCATAAGTGTTTGCAAGAGTGTGTTGCTAGCATTTTTCTATGGATGAATCTTAATGGTTTCTTTTCAAATGTTGTTTCATAAAAACAGGAGTGTCTGAGGCTGTAATGGACCTACTATTGAAAAATCATGAATTTATCATTCTTGGCAGGACAAACAGAGAACCAAGGTAAAGGAGAGGATTGACAAATTTGTCAAAGAAAAGTTGTTGGACTTCTGTGATGTTCTTAATATTCAAATAAACAAGACCAATGTGAAGAAGGCAAGTCTTGTCATAATAATATATACTGATTTCATTTGAGAAGAGAGTTTAGTACTTTTTGAAATTAAATAATTAAATGGATATGGTTTCAGGAGGAGCTGTCGGCAAAGCTTTTGGAATTTTTGGAGTCCCCCCATGCTACAACTAATATTCTACTTGCTGATAAAGAGCAGGTTTATTCTTTATAGATTATTTTAATCAGTTAGACACTTTTGCATGTTTTAAGTTGTAACACAAGTAATTTGCATCGTTGTATATCATTTCATTGATTGAATGTTAAAATTGATAGTACCTCTCTGCTTTATAACAAATTGTCCATTCTTTATTTTTTTTTAGTTTGAGATTGTTTTCTAACAAAATATATCAATTACAAACACATGAGAAAATCACTAGTCATTAAATGCTTCTTGGAATCTAATCCATATTCTTATCCTTATATTTAATGAGGTTGTGAAGAGGAGAAAGACAACAACGACGATGAGGAAGAAGTGGAACAGGAGGAGGACGAAGCGGAAGAGAAAGGGAAAGAGAAAGGGAGTATGCATGGATTTTTTTTTTGTTGGCAGTTTAGATTTTATCATTAGACTTGTGTTGTTTGTTGAAAGTATTTGAAAACCGTATTGTAGTTTTTTGTTCTGTTATGACTCATGATACTTGATCCTACTACTATACTTTATTTCCATCACCTAAATTTCCTTATAATCTCTCCTCCCCACTCTCTATCTTGTTAGTCTTCCTCATCATAGAAAAATTTCCTTTGTTTATTCTTTTAAGTCTATAGTCTTCCATTTGTAATATGGAGTCTAGCAGTTTAAGTTTTTAAAGACCATCTTTTTGAATTGTAACGTTAGTAAATAATAAATACATACTCATTTAATATGAGGCGTTATAAATATATTGTTAATTTCATATTCGTTAACAGGTATAAATTTATAATTAAAAAAGAATTTAAAAATACTGGTATATTTTAGTGACTGAATTAGCGACCGAAATTATTTGTAGCTAATTCAAGTTATTAGCGACTGAAATAGTGATCAAAATAATTGGTTTTCAAATTTTTAGCGACCGAAATAGCGACTGATTTTATCCGAATCTATTTTAGATTTTTAGCGACCGAAATAGCGACCGATTTTATTCGTATCTATTTCAGTTTTTTTAGCGACCGAAATAGCGACCGATTTTATCCGTACCTATTTTAGTTTTTTTAGCGACCGATTTAGCGACTGATTTATAAAATGTTTTTATTAAATAAATATAAAAATTAGCGACGGAAATTGCTACCAAAAAATTCGGTCGCAAAATTGGTCTCAGAAGTTAGGAGACCAAAATTTTAGTGACGAATTTTTATTGGCTAGCGACTGATTTTTCGGTCGCTAAATTGCGACGGAAAAAATTTCGGTCGCTATTTCAAATAGCGACCAGGGTTTTAGCGACGGATTTTTTCGGTCGTTATTTCGGTCGCTGAATGAAATAGCGACTGAATTTACCTAAATAGCGACCGATTTTGGTGGTCGCTAAAACTTGATTTTTTTGTAGTGGCCTTGAATCAACTGCGAAGAAAATACTGCACCCGACTCCCTGGTATGGACGATTCTTGAAAAAGTTTTGATCTTTCTTGGATTTGGAATCGTGGGTTTTGTTTCTTTTTTGATGGGTGTGTGTGTGCAGAGGCTGAGAAGGATGAAAGATCGTTTGAAGGAGATGAAGCAGTTGTGGGATGAGGTTATGGAAGATAATGACCAAGAAGATGGAGGAGGAGAAGACTGTTAAGTGCATGAACATGACAAACTCCTGTCTAAGGTATTCTTGATTTTCGACTATGATTCTTGTCTTTTTAATCACCAACAAGATATATAATAATGAATCAAGAAAAAACATTTTATCACAGACATTGAATTCTGGTAGCCATAAGGAAGTTTCACATTCACTGGTGACCCTAAGGCACACCTGCACAACTGTCGGTGACCCTAAGGTGCACCTGGTTAGCATATCATCAACTGTCGGTGACCCTAAAGTACACCTGGTTAGCATATCATCAACTATCGGTGACCCTAAGGTACACCTTGTTAGCATCGTTGGTATGCGGCCTCAGCGGCACACCTGGAGTAATATATGCATATGATGCATGTCATACATTCATTATTTCATGAACTCAACATTTAACTTATTACAAGATTTCATCAAGTATATCATGTCATTATTTGTCATAGTCTCATAATCATATCATGTCTCAATAGTCCATTCATATGTCTTATGTCATTTGTCCATATTTCACAAGGTCATGTCATAAATACTCCTCTTAAGGTCCGCATAGGTATTCACAGAGATCCAGAGAGCATTCTTTTTCATATTAAAACCCATTTATTATTAACATTAATTTCATATTCATTTATTACTTTCAACAAAGAACAAGGTAAAATAAATAGAAAATCGGACAGAACAACGGCACCTTCAACAAAGAACAAAGTAGAATAAATAAAAAATCGGACAGAACATCGGCACCTTTAACAAAGAAAAAAGTAGAATAAATAGAAAATCGGACAGAACAACGGCACCTTCAACAAAACAAAGTAGAGTAAATAGAAAATTAAACAGAACAACGACAAAGGATTGGGGGCCAATCAGACAAACAACTATCCAACAATTATCCCCACACCCCTGAGCGAGGTTCTCACTCCCCCCTTACCTGGATAAGCGGAGCTGGAACTTAGGCAGAGCCTCCTCCTCTGGATTCCCTCTTCCTTTCTCTCTCTCTTTCTTTCTCTTTCTTTCTTTCTCTCTCTCTCTCTCTCTTCTCTTTCTCTCTCTAAAATTTCACTTTCTTCCTCTGTATAAAAATTTTCACCCCCTTGCCCCTATTTATAGGCAATCTGACGCACCCGGAACGGCCCGTTCCGGATCCTTCAAATCTGGGCAAAATTTGTAACTGGAACGGCCCGTTCCAAAATCAAAACGGCCCGTTCCCAAAAAAACCAGAACGGCCCGTTCTCAATCTCAGTAGAACGGCCCGTTCTCCTTCCGGAACAGCCCGTTCTCCATACCGGAACGGGCCGTTCCAAGGCCGTTCTGGGACTACAAAAACCTCACATTTTCAACATTTGGAACGGCCCGTTCCGGAACCCAAAATACCCCTATTAAAATTACGAAAATGCCATTAAAATAATAATACAAAAAATTAGGTGTTACAGTACGACCCACAGGTCGACATCTAATTGTTGTTAATAAAAATAAATTTTATTGCTAATAATATCTTTTATTATAATTTTTACTTTTATTTTATATGTTAGTTTAGAAAAGATCATCAAATTTCACACACAAAATGTGTAATAGAGTTTAAATTTAATAATTTTAATGAATGTGCAGAAAAATATTATATTATAGAAATTATAATATTTTTATCTTTTTAACTGAATTATCCGCAAATTGATCTGAAAAAAGAATTAAACAATTGTAAAGTGAGAATTAATATGTATTATATATCTATCTACTAAATTTCATGACATTATTTTTAGCATCATTTATTGTTTTTATATATTTAAATTAATATATATAATTGAGTCAACCATTAGGATTAATTAACCTAGTGGTTGAGTGGTAAGGGATTGAATAGTCAACCAGTAAATTCAATTCTTATTAAGACTATCTTTGTAATCTTTTCTATCTTTACTAAAAAAATAATAATAATTGAGTCACATTCCTTGAATTCAAGGAACTAAATACATAACAAAATTCAATGTTTTACCAATTTCTTCTCCTAATTTATCACAAACATATGTAAATATCTTAATATAATTATTATACAATTATCATTTCAAATTTTTAAAATATAATAATTTAATATACTTTTACGCTCTTTAAAATATAATATATACATTTCTTTATCCGTACGGGTCAACATCTAGTTGTTGTTAATTTTTTTTTGGTATCATTATGAAAGATAGAAGACAAAAATACACTAGAACCTAGATGACATAGAGTCAACTCCTAAAGCAAATAAAATAAAATTTGGAGGACTCCTCCATGAAACATTCGAGTTCAAATGTTGGACACCCCATCGTGCTAGAGAATGGGCCACACAGTTGATTTCGCGAGGGATACAAACAAACTCTACCTCCCAAGCTCGGGAACACTGATCCATCAACCTCTTAATAATATCATAGTATTTATGTCTAAGTTGAGCCCCTTTCCCTAAACTCTTAGCTGTATTGATAACACCTAGACAATCGGATTCGCAAATAACCTTCTTACACCCCTCCTTCCAACAAAGCTCAAGGCCTTCGACAATTGCTAGTAATTCTGCCTGGAAGGAATCACCGCCCTGGAGGCCAACTGCAAACTCAAGTTTCCATTTCCCAACTGAATTCCGCAAAACACCACCAGACCCCATAGCATTAAGCTGGGGAACAAAACTGCCATCCACATTTAGCTTAACCCAAGATGGTTCTGGGGGACTCCATTGAACGTTTACTTGCCACAACTTGTTGAAAATCCATCTAGTTGTTGTTAATAAAACAAGAAAATAAATTTGGGTTTTTATTTTTTATAAAAGTAAAAGAAAAGGAAACTGAACTGCTTTATTCCACTGAAAATATTATAACCTTATTAAACTTCACAAACGACACTGAACAATAACCACCCACACTCGTCACCACCATATCCTTTAACAACATAGAATCAACTCGAGCAAAGTAAAACTGACAAGCCCTGATTAAAACTTGCATATCACCCAAGTAATTCTTGGAGCTTGTGACAAAAACTATCAACGTAAGTGTTCTCCAAATCCTTGCTGAGTAACATGTTTCTCAATTTTAAATGATTTTCTCTAACCTCCCTTCCAACCTCACTCTCATCATCCATCACAGTCTTCACAGCTTTGCAGACACTTTCCTTTGTGAATGAACCATCTTCTTCACCTTTCTCCACTTCAACACCAGCCTTCAAGCTGCTGCTTATCATCCTCGCAATAAGGATCTGGTCAAGAATATTAGGTAACGCCACAAGCTGACACTTGCTCACAAGTGCCTCTAGTAAAGATGAGGCTCCACAATGGGTAATGAAGCAGCCAATAGATGAGTGGTCAAGAATTAATGTCTGCTGAACCCAACCCCCATCCACAATGCCTCTTCCATGAACCCTCTCTTTGAACCCTTCTGGCATAGCTTCTTCCACAGAATCAAATCCAATAGGTGCTTTAAGTGCTGCCAGAAATGGAAAACCTGTTAACTCAAGACCCAGCAACAGTTCCTTGAACTGATTCTGGTTTAGCCTCCATTCACTTCCAAACGCACAGTATATGACTGAACCAGGCTTGAATCCTGAAAGCCACTGAGCCCATTTTTCTTCCAAAGTGGAGGTAGGTGGCTCTGGTAGTACAGGCCCTGAAAGTAAAAAAGGCTTCCCATAAAAACTCTCAAGAAACTCAGCATATGTTCCCTCAAATTCTCTACAACCTTTATATCCCACAGCATCTGACTGTGTGGCGCCAGTGCGGATCCGATCCACGAAACGAACACCACTACCATACTTTAAATTCAGGAATGAAGCTAATACTCGAACCTCATGAGCATGAAGCTTGATGGAAGAATCTGGGAATTCATGTAGATTATTCATGAGATTCATCTCATCTCTAACCAAGTTCTTTTCTTGACACATGTTCTCCATGGATTCCACATAAGCTGCTGATATCATGCTAGTGATTGTGTACTGAAGAGACTTGATGCCTAAGCTTCGAGTCAAGCTAGGTATCCAAGACGCTAGATCAAAGAAAACAACGTGGGGTTTGAGCTCAAGTAAAAGTAGTTTAAAGTCCATCTCAGTACGTTCCATGGCAGTCATAAGAAGTGAGCCTAAGGAAAAGGGAACATCTGAAGTGGTTTCTGCATCAGGAGGAAGGCCATCAACTGGGGGAATGGTGATAGGGATGAAGGTTATTAAGTGTGGATAGAGGTTGAAATGTTCCACCTTTGCTTTTGTTCGTTTGGGTATGAGAAAGGATATTTTGTGTCCTCTTGTTGCTAATTTGTTTGCAAGGTGAAGATATGGCGTTATGTGTCCCATGGCCAGCCATGGGTACATAGCTATGTGCAACTGCAAGTGTGCTGCGTCCATGGCTATCTCAAAAGTATCAACTGATGTCTTCTCTCTCTGTATGAGACATGAGAGGGTAACAAATTAAACCCTTATTTGAAGTCTTTGCGATCCAACTCATGATCACGTGTTGAAGAGTTGTGAACAATAATTGTTTGATCATCCAAGCTATTTTTCTCTTGCTTGATAATTGATACATATTATATTCTCGTGAGGTACAACATTAAAGCACTCTTATGACCGACATTGCTCTTTTCTTTTTTTATTCTAATTTGAGTTTTCGATGCTAAATCACGATAATATCATCATTTTTAAAATCCCAAAATTCAAAGGACTTGCTTCGAATATTGAATATTTATATCATCCCTAACTACTCCCAGTATATGACAATTAATAAATGATGAACACGTTACTTTGATCCCTAGCGTTCTGTGTTTGTCTAAAGCTTTTCCCAAATTCTAATATTCAGTTCAATGAAAAAATTATTTCACTAATGTTTTCAGTTCAACAGAACAAAACGTCGATACAATCAAGTCTTTTAACTCCTCATTTGAAGTCTTTTCAACCGAATAAAAGATTATTTTGGTTCCTTGATTCGAAAGGCTGTTATATTAATTTTGAAAGGCTGTGTTCTTAAACCAAAATATATATCAAATAAGTTTATGAAAGTATACATTGAGAATCAATTAAAAATTAGCTAAAATTTAAGATATCATTTCACTAGTGATAATATTGATAAATATTTAAGAACTAAAATGATAGTAATTAAATTTAGGTATTTATTTGACAAAGTAGCTAGCGACCTAAATTCCTATGCTTTTGAGTTCCAATATATACTACCTAGCCTGCTTGTTAATTCCTTGTATTCAATGTGAGCTCCGAGTCTTTGAAAAACTTATCTGGTCAGCAGCAAAAACATTATTAATTATTATTCACGATTAATATTAGGTGCTGAATATTTCAAATTGAAAATATTGACCTTTCTTGTTTAATTAATTAGTCCTATTGATAAGATTGGTCATTGGTGTAATGGTGTTTTGTTCTCCCCATTGGAGAAATTATCAAATAACAGCTGGACTGCATTTGACACGGGTGGATAAAAATGTGAACTTCTTGACAAAGTTACAATATAAGATTTTCAAATGATATTATATATTGTTGTGAATATAATATACAAACCAAACTTAAACTCTTCACATCAACAAGAAGCAGATCCTGTGGGTGATCCTGATTCCTGAGACTTAGATCAACCTTAATTACACCATGTGAAGCTTTATTGATAAGAGCGCAGTGAGTTATATTAGTAAAGAATAAAAAATACACAACTTCGTAAATTTTAATATAATTATTACTGAGACTTTGAATAAATATAATAATTGTACGATATTTATGAAATAGATTTCTTTCACTATAAGTAAATAATAATATGGATAAAGAGGCACTACTACTAGAAATATGATATTTATCTAAGGATTTTCATGCAAAAAAATATTTGTAGGAAATTGTTGCAAAAATTCTTACAAATATAAATCTCCAATAAATTATTGCAAATATTTTTGTAATTTTAAATTCGCAGAAAATTCTTGCAAATTTTACTACAAAATATTAATTATATAAATTTTTTGTTGCAAATAAAAATTTCTAAAAAATTCTGTAGGAATTTTTTTATTTTCATGCAAAATTTGTTTTAAATATAAATTCGCATGTAATTTGTTTCTTTTTTGTAAATAATATTTCTTGCAAATTTTTAAATTTTTTTTTGAATCCTCGTTTACATTGCATTGACTCCATCATTGCAACATCGTTCTTCATAACACTTCTCTCAACTGTTCATCACATCCACAACACTTCTCTCAGGTAACACTATTTTTCCACAAAAGCACCGCACAACACCATAACACTTCTCTCAATTGTTCTTCATCACCTCCAAAACATCGTCGTGCCACATCCACCTTCTCCTTTTCTCGCACCGCATGCATCTGTTAGGTTTTCGTTTTCTCTCCTTTTCCTTTTCTCACACCGCACCTTCTATTAGGGTTTTCGTTTTCTCTCCTTTTCCTAATTTTTCTCACCGCACAACACTTCATTTTTTGTGTGCTTTTGAATGTAGATTTGAAATACCAACTCAATGAGATAGAAGACAATGCTTGGAATCTGAAAAATGTAGAAGCAGATGTTGCCTGGAGGTAAGATGTTGTTTGGATACGATTTCCTTGCTTTCTTCCATGTTCTGAACCTGTTTGATTTTGATCTAAGTTGAAACTACCACTACACATACTTGTTTGATTTTAAGAGAAAATGCTCTGGTTTCTTGCTTTGGCTTTGATACCTGAACATGTTTTGTTGTGATTACTGAGGAAAATTTAAGTTAAACCATTAGAGAATAGCCTTTGTAAAAGCTGGGTTCTTGACATTGCTTGATAGCATGGTTTGGTCCATGTAGCAAATACCAACTACTTGGAAAAGGCTTTTGTTTTATTCTTCTTAGATGATCCTATGGAATACTTTCAGGATTCGATATATGTAAAATATACTAATTGTTTCGTCTTTGGTTAGTTGGCTACTATGGCTTCTTGATTATCATGCATGAGATTTTTTTAGCTTCTTTTATGCTCTTTTTTTTATTCAATTTACCATGTTTTGAGCTGTCTATCTGCACAATTCAGTACACTTCTCAATTCTTTCTCTTTGAAGAAGAAAGATATTTTTTTTTATCATTTTATTACTTAATTTTTTTTTCTCCTGTGTGACTTTAATTGATTTAATCATTCATGAGCCATATATTGAGTAGTTGCAGATTTTCTGCTATAAGTCTGTAACTGAACGTTGTATCATAATCACGTCACCTCAGTGAAATTGTGCTAGATTTATTTTCCCCAAACATGTAAAAGTGTTGCAGTTTTTTTTATTTTATTTTATTTTTATTTTTTGTGATGAAACTAGAGGTTGCTTCAATGATTTGATCAAGGTTGGAGAACCTATTTGTATGTTGTTCTTGAATAGGTTTTTTCAATTACTTCAATTTATATGCCCCTTGATTTCAGGTTAATTTTACCTTGATTAGATTAGTAATAAGTTATACATATTTTCAGGGATAACTCTGTTTTGTGTATGAATTCATCATATAGGTTATGCATGCAAATTAATAACTTCAGGTTGATTTTATATTAGAAAATAGAAATGAATTTTTTGGTAAGTATTTGCCTAAAATTCTCAATTTGAACGACAATGATGTAAGTCAGTTTTTTTCATTTTTGTTAAAATGTAAATGTCAACTTTCCCCCTTAATTTTAAATGTTAGTATATTCTTCTTGTTAGGTAACATGCTAAATTGTTAGTGTAGCTTTTCATTTTGGTTGATAAGGTGTATGTGTTACCGTATCACAACATAATTGATTATCCTGTCCAGTTGGCTTGGCTAGTAGTTTTGCAATTCAGGATCATATTATTTATAGCGAGCCAGCTACAATGCTTGCAAGATACTTCTTTTCTACTCTATTTGTATTGCAAATTTCATGAAGTGGTACCAATGAGAAAACGCAATGGGTAATGGATGTTGTTTACAAAGCTACCTAAAATTTCATATTGTGCATTTTTGTGAACCCTCCTGCTGGCCCTTTTTTTTTTGCTGGTGATGCTTTGGCATCTTCTGAGTTTGCATTGACCTCTGGACCTCTTCATCAGTACTGAGCCTGCCTCTTTGGTCCATACTTTATTATCTGTCCCTCCACAATGCCTCTTTTTTTCTTTCTCGTTGGACTGGACTTCCCCCAACCTATTGGTATCTGACTATCTGGAGAGACTATGGATAATGGTCTTATTTCTCCTTTATTAATAATTTTTTTTGGTTACATTCTATTAGACCTTTTATTTGTTTCAACTTCTAATTGTATTCTGCTAGCAATAGTAGGTTGTTGAGCTTTTTCTATAAGAAGGGATTTGAAAATTTTGAGGAGAAAGAGAAAATAATAAAGAAACATCCTTTGTTGGATGAGGCACATGAATTTCTCTATGCATATTGGATGCTCATTGGTGTCTCTATTGTTCTTTGTCTTTGCTTCTCTCTTGGATTATTAGTTGCTTAGGTAAATCATTTTGTTCCTTTGATGCTAACTTGGGAGGTGTTGGAATGATGCTATTGATACTTGAGTTTGTTTGCTGATAAAGGTTACTTGGGAAATGACTGCTATATTTGGGTTCAATAGTTTCTATATATATATATATATATATATATTGAAACACATGAATTAAGCAATAGGAATTGAACTGTGGGGCAGTGGTTGTGGTTGTGATCCTATACTTGCTCTTGATGTCGGGCTTGCTTTTTCAGGTGCCTGGTGGAAACTTTCAGACAAGTGGTGCTTCCATTCTCATTCATTCTCTCCTCTACTTTGTGGTCTCATTTGTTTGTTCTAGATCTCCATTAAGGTCCACTTTTACATAGGCTAATCACTTCATTTGCCTCCACATTATATACTATATATTCATCCTTATGTTTAATACTTAGACTTGCGGGAAATTTGCTACCAACTGTAATTCCACTCTTATTAGGTAGAAGCTTCTTCATGTAATACTTAGACTTGCGGGATAGAATAATTGTTTTCCTTTTCTTCTCAGGAATAGAATCAATTGAACATTTAGAAAATCCACGCCTCACAAACCTGTCAATAAATTGGGAATCCATGTCTTTAGAAAAGCATTCATAGAGTTAACAAACCATATGAAACATCCAAGAATATATAGAGAGTATGCAGTAAGTAACAATCCACTGAAAGCACAAAATGCCATTGATTCTGGATAAATATATTGACATATGTTTGATTTGCAATGAGGAAGGTACTTACCAATCTGCCGTACGAGTTGTGAGCAAGAAAAGCATTTCAAATCCAAGAGATGATGCCTTCTCTATGTAATCTGTTAGATTTGATCATAAAGTGAAAGTTGGATGGAAAATAAAGTGAATGTACGAGTATAATTTTTCATTTTCCTCACCTCAAAATAATGATAGTTGATCAAGTAAACTTGGAATTCCCCCCCTTTTTTTCTCTATATTTTTATTTAAAAAATCTCATACGTTAGTCACTAATTAAAAATTTACCTGCAACTGCGTAATTTAGTTGTGTTTTTGCGCTTGATGCAAGGCACGTTTAAGTTTAACACCTTTGAAATTTATAATCTCAGTTAACTGATTTATAATGCAATGTTTATATGTTTGACGTTTTTCCTGTTGAATATAAATTATTAGCAAACGTTAGTTGCAGCAGAAGCTAAAATGATGTTACTTTAATTTAAAAGTTAATTTGAAAAATTAATTTAACCCATCTTAATTTTGAAACCGTAATCCACACACACATAACATGTTCAAATCGGTTGCATGCACTTTTGCAGAGAAGTGAAGCAATTTGGAGTGAGAGAAAGAAGGATAAGGAAAGTTTGATAGCGATGGGTAAGGAGGTGCTGAATGCCCTGGACGTAGTAAAAACACAATGGTATCACTTCAGTGCAATCATCGTGGCTGGAATGGGCTTCTTCACCGACGCATATGATCTCTTCTGCAATGTGAGGCGTGGATTTCTCAATGAGGAAAATATTTTATTTATATTGCAAAAATTTCCTGCGGAATAAATTTGCAGGAAAATTTGCAGGACAGTTTCTGCAAATTTTTAGTTCCGTAACAATTTCTTGCGATTTTGAAAGTTGGCAGGTAACTTTTCTACAACTTTTCTTGCGGTTTTAAAATTTGCAGAAAACTTTGCTGCAAATTTTAGGTATGTAGAAAAGTACCTACACATTTTCTTGCAATTTTTTTCTCAGGAAAGGTTACCTGCAGATTTTTTTGCAGCAAAATCCGCAAGAAATATTTAAAATATAATTTTTCTTGCCAAAATTTCCTGCAAAAATTTATTATTTTCATGCAAAAATAATTCGCAAGAAATTTCTTACGAATTTTTTAATCCGTGGAAAATGAGTTATCCACGAAGGTTTTACCTGTAAATTTTAATTTGCAGAAAATTTTGCAGGTAACTTATTTCCTGCGAATTTTTGAGAAAAATTTGCAAGAAAATCCTCAAATAATAAAGAAAATTCTAGTAGTGTCCATTGAAGCAAAAATCGCTACGGTTATACTTTTATTGCCTACATCAACACATCAGCTTAAAATGTTTTCAAAATTGTTTACGTGTTATTCTATAATTTATTTCTTATGCTAATGTATTTATAGCTACAAAATCTATATCTCTATAGCCACAAAAAGCCTAAATACTTAGAGCACCAACTATAGCTCTATCATAGATCGATAACTTCTTTATCTATAAAGATTGTACTTCATTATCTAATCATCTTTCATTACCTACTGACCTCCTCCTATTGATTAAAAAGTGAATTAAAAATATGACATTGGAACAAAATATAAGAAAATACAATAAAATATCAAATGAATTCTTAAGTACTGACCGACCTGTACTTATGTATATAAAATAATAATAATAATTATGTTTTAGTCTCATGGCCTTTTAGATTCGAGGCAGGAGAGACCATGTATTCTCCACAGTTTTTAGTCGAAACCTCTCAATTTCGTCGACCTCTTTATGTTGAGCTCCTAAGATATCCTTCTTAGACTCATCAAATTAGTCTGTCATTTAGTACCTTTGTGGATGATGTGTGCTTTCTAGCGGTTGAAAGCATAGCCAACAATAAAATGAAAGAACACACCTCTCCTACAATAGGTCAATACTCATATTTTTTTTTTTCTTGATACCCTTTTAGCTATAGACCCGCATTTTTTTTAGCTAAAAAATTCAAACATTTGTAATGCACCAATCATTTAGGGATATCAATGTCCCACTATAACGTTAGATATCAAGAGAGACTTAAGAAAGAACAAATAAATTAGTTTTTTACTCATTGAATGTTTTGGTAATATAACTCTATCTATTAAAATAACTAAAAAAAATATATAATTATATGTCATTTTAATCTTTAATAGGAGTAATTTTTGAAACTACATAACTTGAATATGATTTCTTAATTAGATATTTTAGCATTATTTTTTTAATTAAAATTAGAGTTTTATTTCATTTATTCGCCTAATAAATATTTGCATTAATGGTTAGTATAGTTTTTTTTTTTAAAAATTAAACTCCAATTTTGATTTATAAACACCGTCAAAATACCTAAGAAATTGCCGCAACTAATTAAGTTTCACCCTTTTTTTTAAAAAAAAAAAAAGTGTTTTCAAAACTAATATTTCTTGTTTAATTTTTATAATTAAAACTTGAAAAAAAATAGAACATCTTTAATTTTTTTGGGTTTTCTTCTCTTATATTTTTTCTTGGATTTTTATATGTTTTCTTAAAAAAATTTATTATTAAAAAATCAAAGAAAAATACAATCAAACCTTTATCTTGTGTGAGAGTATTTTTTAAGAATTTATCTTCAACGAAATTTTTTTAGAGATTATTTTACTTCTTATCTAATTCAATTTTTATTTATCATAATTATTTATGAATTAATTTTAATATTTTTAAAATAAAGTATTAATAAATAAAAATAATATTATGCTAAAAATAAATTATTTATCATAAATCTAAAATATAATCTATATATTAAAAATACTTATTTATTCAAATTTGTAATATAATTTATATAATTAAACATAATATTTATTTTTATATATAATTTATTAAAAAAATTATTTATATAATAATAACTATATTTATGTATTGTGCACACTAAAATACTAATATAAATCAAATATAGTACGCTTTAAATATTAAAATGCGGTAATCGTCGCACTACTAGAAAAGTGTCATTTTCTTGCGAATTTTCCTACAAAAAAATATTTGCAGAAATTTTTTGCAAATTTTCTTGCAAAAAATTTTTACGAATTTTCCTGCAAAAAAATATTCGCATAAATTTTTTGCGAATTTATTTGCGAAAAATAATTTACAGATATTTCTTAGAAATTTTGCTACAATTTTAATAATCATAGAAATTTTTTTCCATGGTAAAAATTTGCAGAAAATATTGTAAGAATTTTATTTTGTTTCTTGCAGATTTTCTTATAAAAATAAATTCGCAAGTAATGTTTACAAAATTGGTAGAAAAATTTTGCAGGTAACTTTTCCTGCGGATTTTCCTACAAATTTTAATCCGCGGGAAAAATAAAAAAAATATTTAAATTTATAAGTTTAATATTTAAAAAAAAAACTTCAAGTCCCACATTGATTGAAAATAAAGCAATTAAATAGTATATAAGTTGGGGCAACACTTACCTTACAAGTTGATTTGTATGGTTGAGTATTAAGCTTATAATCTACAATCTTAGAATTTAAAAGATTATGTATCACATATTGGAGGTACGGAAACAAATGTTTCGGATGAATTCATTGTGAGCTTTTAAAAGTTGAAAAATTATTGATAGAATTTATAGTAATTTCTTTAATTTTTTGTCGTAAAAATATTCCTGCAAAATTTCTTATGAAAAAATTTTCCTGCGAAATTTTTTTTGCAGGAAACTTTCCTGCAAATTTTTTTTTGCAAGAAACTTTCCTGCGAATTTTTTTCGCAGGAAATTCCGCAAGAAAATTTCCTGCAAATTTTAAAATTCGCAAAAATATATTATCCACGAAGATAAAATTTCGTAGAAAAATTTGCAGGAACAACGTTTCTTACAAATTTTTCATAAAAATTCGCAGGAAAAGTCACATATAATAAAAATAATTCTAGCAGTGTCGGTGAGAAATTTATTGAAGCAAAATGCGATACATATTCTTGGATCTTGATGTATGTAGAATTGTAGATGCTGTAATTTTATATTGTTCTAAACCCTTCATATTTTTCACAATTATTATTATATTTTCAAAGTAATCTTTTGGATTAAAAAATATTCTTTTTTTTTGTGTGCTTAAATATGGTAGAACGGGAAGGCAAAAAAATGCTCTCTTTTAGAATATTCAAATTTATTAATATTATAAATTATAATGAATTTTAAATACTATTAACTATCAATAACTATATTATATATGCACTCGTGACTCATTCATTGTACTTGAAGAATCAATGCTTCTCATTTAGACATTGTCATCGTGGGGTTACTAGAAGTAGAAAAAGAACAACATGAAAAATCTTAAACCCTCTGAATTAATAATTACTATCATGAACTATGATTAAGTTTATTAATTAACTGTCGAATTAGATATAATTATATAATCCTATTATCTTATAATTGTCTTTGAATCATATTAAAATTGAATAATTATAAATTCATAATTGTTGTTCTTATATCGTTTTTGTAGATAATATTGTTAATGTCACAAGAGCCACGTAATTACCTTCGTAATTTAATTACATGAAGGCCCACTTTGATCCGATTATTTTTTTCCCAAATCTTGCTTTCAAACATGTGTTTGCTCTTTTTGATAATCTTTTTTTATCAGTGTGTTTGTCCTGTGCGATTCTGATAATGTTAATAAATTATTTTATTCTGCTATACATTGAAGACATTTAGGCAACAGCTTAAAGCCTGATTGTTTGTTTTAAATTATATTATAATTGAATCATACATACATAGGTTTAAATATATTTTTATAATGTATTCATTTTATAAATCCTTTTTTGAAAAAATTATATTTTTAGTCTTTATTATAAGATTTATTTATTTTCTTAATGATGTTTCTTTTAGTGCTTATTTTAAATTCATAATAAATGTTTTGTATGTTAAAAGATTTAATCTCTTTTATTAAAAAATATTATTTATTGTCTTATACATGGACTAATTAAAACTAAAAAAATATTAAAAATAAAATAATTCTATGTCTAGACTAAAACCATAAAAATAAGTGTGTTTTACAAGATATTTTATAAGTTTAGAAGCTCTTTTAACTAACTTATAAGTTAATTTCATCAAAAAATAACTTTATTTTATATAAGGTTTTTTTTAGCTTATTTTATGACCTAATTGAAGTAATTTTAGCTTATAAGTTATTAAATTTTTTTCATCTCCATTAATTTACTTAAATTTATTTTACCCTTTATATAACTATTTTATTTATTTTGTCATCTCTCACTTTTATTATAAAAATTATTTATGACAATTTACATTTATCAACTACTTTATTGGATATAATGTTGTCAAATATTAATTCAATCAGTTAACTAACTTATATATAACGATCCATCATTATACTTACACAAACGACACAACTACTAGTAGTGAATAAACATTAAGAACTTAGAGTTATAAGTCTTCTAATAACTGAATATGTATTATATATTATTCATGTAAAAGTGAAACAACTATGCAAATATATGCAATATAAATGCAGTAATTTAATAAAAGTAAATTGTACAATCTTAATTGCCAATCAAGCAACTCCTACTACCAACTATGTAACGACCCGACTTGGTTCCTATATTGTACCACACAGCTACTGATAGCGAAAAAACAACTAACTTAACATCATATACTTACAAATACTAGAATACGTACTATATTGCATATGTATAAGGATAAAATGACTATTTGAATGTGTGCAATATACATACAGTGATCTTGGGAATGTAAATAAATAACGAAGTTGTCAATCAAGCAACTACAACTATTTATATAAATCTACCATCATAGGGTAGTCGACAAAATGTCCTCCCGCTCCTATGTCACTAGGTGGCCTCCACAGCAATTCTCCCCCTGCCCTGATCCCATACTATGTATAATCATCACATTCCACATCACATGAAAACACGCAAGGGTAAGCTAGAGTAAAAAGGGACAACATATATCCATACAACATAGGAACATTGCATCATCATTTCACCTTTGACAACACAACAACAAAACATCACAGCATACAACACAATAACTTTACTTCAACCCAGCAATACATTTCATCAGCTTCTCTGACCGTGGAAGAACAAATAATAACTATTTATATCGAAACAAATGATTATCTTGATTCATTAGAAATTGGACAAGTAAGAAAATTTCTCATTGATAAAATCAAAGATTTCACATAGTATTTTGGATCGAAAAATCAAATTGATTTATTTCGTACTTTTCACTTAATGATAAAATGGGTCAGATTCTACAGGATCAAACTTTGTTAGTGTTAAGGGATGATGGAAGAAAATAAATAAAAAATAAAAAAAAAAAGTAAATAAAAAATGCAATAGAAAAGTTATAATCATTTAGTCATGGATGTTTAGCGGGATTCCTCGTACGTGGTGAATAACCAAATTTCAATTGAAGTAAAATCTTTCATATAAATCAATTCAAATCATGGATTTTTAAATTGAGAGAGATATCGAGAGAAATCAAGAATTATCGCTATTTCTTAGATTATGAATTCCACATTATTGTACTGTATTAATGATAGATATTTTAGGTTAAGTTATGTCAAATACTCGATTAACTTTCCATGACAATTAATTGTCTTTTTCTTCTTTTTCGATAACCTTTGCCTAAGATGAGAGAGTGCATTTCCATTCACATCGGCCAAGCCAACATTTAGGTCGAAAACACTTGTTGGAGCTTTATTGCATCGAGCATGGCATTTAGGCGGATGGCTAGATGTCAAGTGATAGTATAGGATCATTGGTGGAGACGATCAGTGACGGATCCAGAATTTTTAAGTAGTGGGGGCAAAATATAAAATAAAATTTCTATAAAGACAAACATATATAATAATTATTCTTTACGAGTTTTCATAGTTTGAAAACATTAAATGATTTGTTCATTTTCAATATTATCAAAAATCTCTCTATATAATTTAGCTATTCAAACAAGAAGGAGTAGAGATGGAAGAATAAGTTTTTCTTTTTTTCTAATTTCACTCTTCTACACTTTAAAATATGTTAGAGGTAGAGAGAAACCTGAAAACATGAAAATAATTGAAAAAAATAAAAATAAAATAGAAAAAAAAATATAAAATATCTAAAAAGATATAAAATATCCAAAAAGAGATTAATAACAACTTATGATTTTTTTTTACTTAAAATACATACATTATTAATTTATAAATTTTTTATCTTTATTTAAAATTTAAATGCATAACAATTTTTTATTTTTTCTAAAACATATAATTTATTGTTAATTTTTATAATATATTAAAATATTTTTTTTTAAATCCTCCTCCTAACACAAAAGATAATTACAACAAGACTCAATTCAGTTTTAATTTTGTAATTTTTAAATTTTTAATTTTTTTTTTCTAGTTTTAGATTTTAAATAAAGTTAATATAATATTATATATATTATTATAAAATAAAAAAACTGAAAAGTTAGTGGGGGCAACTGCCCCCACAATGCAATATGTGCGTCCGTCACTGGAGACGATGACGCATTCAACACCTTTTCATGACAATTAAATAATTATTTTAGGTTAAATAATATATAATTTCATTATAACAATTAAAAGGAATTGACTATACTTCAAATAAGAAAATGAAAGTGGTTTAACTAAAATAAGGTTGTTAAGGACAAAAGCATCCAACAAATGCTTTTATAATCAACAAAAATCCACCAACAAATAGAAATAGTTTAATATCAATTAGTATTATTCATTTAGAAGTAATTTAAATTAATTAATTAATTAATAGACTAAAGAATTGAAATATAAAAGAATAATAATTACAATATTACTAAATTTTAATATAAATATATATATTAAAATATCTATAAATATATATTGTACGTGATGAAGAAATGGTCATTGTGGTTTTTGCTTTAACGAAAAAGATGGTTGAAATTGGTGCAGTCATTGTGCGTATGTGATGGAGGTGTAGCTATTGGTTTTCACTTTAATAGAGAATGATGACTATGAAACAACATAAGGGGTGAGTCATCGTAAATGGAGAAGAACGATGACTATAGAGCTCTTTAATCCAAATATTTAGGATTTGTAGATATGGAGATATAGGCTTTGTGGATATGAAGATATATATTAAAATAAGAGAAACATTAATTATAGAATAACATATAAATAAGAGAGATAATATAGAATTAATGACACGTAAGCATTTTTACTGACATGACAATATTTTAGAGGTATTTTAAGTTGACGTGTCAATATAATACAAAATAACTCGACTTTTATATTATAAATAGATAAATATATTAAGGAACCCAATTAATTCTATATAAATATATTTATTTAGAAATTTTCATTTTTTTTGCTACAAAACTATTTTTATCACTAGTGAAAAATCAGTCTTTTATGTTAGTGTTTTCTCGTCGGTCATAAAAATATCCAACGTAAAAAATACGTGGTGGCATTTTTGAAATTAATTCAAACTTTTTTACGTCGGACCAAAGGAGGTCTAACGTAAAAAAATTAAAATCTATGTCATATATGGAGTATAGTCCGACGTAGATTTCAATTTTTACGTCGAACCCCTTTTGGCCCGACGTAAAAGAGTTATTTTATACTTTTGTTCCCCCTCGGCACCTTTGTCTTCTTCGTGCGCGCAAGTATTTTTACATTATTTTTCTCTCCAACAATTTTCGACGACGGTGATATGAGACCTTTAGGCATCTTCCAGTCACGGTAAGCAGCAATAATAGTGGCGGCGAGACCCATTTTTGATTCTAAACCTATCTCTCCGATTGGGTTAAAGCATTTAAGTACTTTCACGGATTAAGGTTAGTGTTTTTCATACATGTGTTGATCTTTCTATGTAAAAATGTTGTTTTATTCCTGTGTGAGTGTTTTGATATTGTTTTCCTCTCCAGCGGTTTTTGGTGACAACAATGCGAGACCTTTGGGCGTTTTTTGTTCACGATGCGCAGCGACAAGACCCATTTTTTATTCTGAACCTATCTCTCCGATTGGATTGAAGCATTTGGGTATTTTTCGGACGTGTTCATGGATTGAGGTTATTTTTTTTGTTTGTTTGTCAACCATTTTATGTCGGACGTGAAGGATGTCCGACGTAATTTTACGTCAGCTAAAACACTCGATGTAAATTATTCCAAAATAACAGACGTAAAATGTCTTCAACAATTAAGTGTATTCTTTGATTTCCTTTAAAGTTGCCAATTAGTAGCTTTTTTTTATCCCTTTCGAGAACTAAAAATTGATACCACCTTATGAAACTATCAATAGTTTATAAATTATTCCAAAATTTCTCATTTTGTACACTTAAACCTCAAAACGTTAAAATTGATCTCTCTGCTGGTTCTGTATAAAATACAGCACGGATGCAATAGATTAGAAAGACAAATTCTTCCTATTATATTTAGGTATCTATGCTATGCCATATATATATATTTATAGCATGAAAATTGCATTTGAATTTAATACTTTGTTTCTATATTTTTTTTTTCAATGCTGGTAAATGTAGCATTTTATTTTACATTAACAAAGTTAGTGTTCCCTTCCGGTATTATATGAATAATTATGAAAGTTGTGCATGTTGTTTGAAGTTGATTACTTCTTATATTTCATCATATGATATTTTTTTTCACAAATTTATTCTTACTTTTTCATTTGTTAAACTGTTATGATCATATTTATTATGCGAGCAAGTCAAGATTAAGCTGGAGGATGTATTTTGTTAATGACCATGTTGAAAATGACACCTTTGTTTTGTTGAATTGTTTTGATACTACATGTACATAAAGACGTTTGATTGACGTGAAATTTTTGGTTTTTAGTACTTATTTATTTGATACATGATCAGAGACACTTGATCAATGCGAGATTTTATATTTTCAATACTTATTTATTTTATGTATATGTATATATTTATATGATTTGTTGTAATCTCATAAGGATCCTTGTGTAAAAGCTTAGGGATGCATGAACTTGGGGATAACCAAGTTTGGGAGCCCCAATTTCGTCCACTTGTATGTATGGGGTGTAACTTAGTCAAAACTACTATCTTGATGTTCCCTAGTGTGTCTCCTCCTAGTGTTCTCTTAGGCTACTCCTTGTGTGCCATCGAGTAAGGGTTGAGGCGTTTTACTCATATCACATGCATATAGTATAATGAAGTCCATGTGCATTAACTAATGTGAACATAATGTTCACTACAAGAATGTTTCAATTTAGAGTTGGCCAAAAACCGACTCTAAATCATAAAAGCCGACGCAATATTGTCGGTTATTCGTCGGTTTTTGGCCGACGCTAAATAAGTCGACACAATTTTTTTTGTGTCGGCTAAGCTCTCACTAACAAATTTATTTATTTTAATTTTTTATTGTCGGTTAAGCCGACACTATGTTGACACAAATTTTATTTTATTTTTTTCTTTATCTTTTTTTTAACGCTTATCATTTATTCGTTCGTATTTTTAACATTCCTGGGACTCGATCCCTGAACCTTGAGGTCTTAAGTGAACTTGATAACCAAGTGTACTAGAACACATTATGCGTATATAACATTGGAAAAATTATTTTTATCTCTCTGAAAGCACGTATATTATTTAAATATAGTGTCGACTTTTCCGACGCTAAACTTAAAATAAATTTAATTTAAATTTATTTTAAGTTTAGCGTCGGAAAAGCCGACGCTATTCTTTAAATATAACGTCGGCTTTTCCGACACTAACTATATTTAAATTTAAATTAAATTAGTGTCGGAAAAGTCGACGCTATATTTAAAGAATAGCGTCGGCTTTTCCGACGCTAAACTTAAAATAAATTTAAATTAAATATTTTAAGTTTAGCGTCAAAAAAGCCGACGCTATATTTAAATAATAGCGTCGGCTTTTTCGACGCTAAACTTAAAATATTTAATTTAAATTTATTTTAAGTTTAGCGTCGGAAAAGCCGACGCTAAATCTTAAAAAAGCCGACACTATTTTCGTCAGCTATTAGCCGACGCTTATTTTTCGCCGCTTATTCAGCGTTTTCTTGTAGTGGTTTATGTGTTTGATAATTGTTAAATATGTATACAAATTATATTTAATTTAAGGAATTATTAATATATCTTATGTTTTAAATTCTTGATTTTTGGTAGAAAATATTTAGTCAAGAGTTAATGCTATTTTAGAATATAATTACGCTAAAAACAGTACCATTCGCATTCTTTTGGATAGGCAATCCTCTTTTTACGAGGTCTAATACTGTTAAAGTTAATTCCACAATGAAAAGAGAAAAAATCTTTCATTTCTTTCCTGCCATTTAATTTTGAGTAAATTATATACGGGACATTGTCTAAAGTTTATAAGACATCTTTAGAGAAAATTTAATTAGGTTTACTCTTAAAATAATTGAATTCTTCATCTATATATATATATATATATATATATATAATTTTTTTTCTCTTAAAGTTATATAATATGAAATCTGCACGCCAAATCATTTAAATGTTTTTATTTTTATTTACCTGAATGTCAAACATTGGTTATGGAAAAAAGAAAAGGATAATTGTGTCTCAAATAGATAAATGATTAAATGTAAGGAAAGAGGTGATTTTAGTTGATACACAGCCGAGATCGAATTCCTTGTTGGTTGCATGAAAACTGTAGATATCTATTGTAGAATTCTTCAAAGTAAATTTTTGTTAATCATCATATTCTCATCAAATAACTTCTCTGATAAACTATTAAGATTGTGTTAAATTTGGAAAAGTTATATATATTTTTCTCGCCACTGCATGTACTAATAATAAATATAATATGCCCGTGATCCTGTCAGTGCTCTTGACAAATTTTTTTAGCTCTATTATATAAACTCATGGATTGCACGAAATCATATAATTGTACAAAATTGAGCATCAAAGTGAAAAATATAAACGAGAAATTAATACAATAGAAGGTAAAAAAGATTGGACCTTGTAAATTGATATAAGATGTAAAAAATAAATAAAATGGAAGGCACACCTGAATGTAAGAAAATTGCATTCCTTTCTCTCATTCCATGATGCGTTAACGGTACAAAATTTACTAATACATAAATGGTGGAAGCCTCATTTGGGCTTATTTTTTACAAAACTCAACCTATGTACTTGTATGGTATGTACAAAAGAATTCTGACCTACCTAATCGAAAGTTAGTATTTCTAACTACACATAAAAATGACGCAGAGGCTTTAAAGTTGGCTCTGCAATTGCACCACTAAATCCTGCATCAACTTAATCTTTTGACTGAGCTGTTTGACGACAGTAAGGTGCTCAAACGAAGACTCGGAAGTACCAATATCAGTGACCAGAGCATTAATCTTAGCCTGTGAATCTGCAACTGCTTCCTCAAGCAAAGTAAATGTGGGTTCCATAGATTTGTGTGGAGAGAGTCCTTCGCTACAAACACTACCATCTAAGCTGAGCTTCTCTGGAGAAAAAATCTTCTCAATTCCTTCACTTCCTGCATATCATCATAACGTTATTAGAATGATAGAAGACAGAATAAATGAGTGCATGAGCCCAACCAAGCCTTGACAATCTAGGAACTAAGAGCTTGAAGGCAAAGTATCAAAAGCAACAAAATTAAAAAGCCATATGTTGGAGATCCCATTTCGTCAGGTGAGATGGCCATAATATTGTATATAAGAGGGAAACAATCCTCACCTTACAAGTTTGTTTTATAAAGTTGAGTTAAACTCAAATCCACTTCTTTTAAATGGTATTAAAGCATATTCTAACAAATGTTGGTAGGCTTATCAGTACTTGCTATCGGACCATTATCGAACTAATACAGATGTTTAATTATGCAAATTTCACGCTCCAAATGTCTCAGCATGAGAAGGGAGGAGTGTGTTGGAGATCTCACATCATCTAGTGAGATGGCCAAAATATTGTATATAAGTGGGGAACAATTCTCACCTTACTATCTAGTTTTTTAAGGTTGAATTAAACTCATATTCACTTTCTTAAGACCACACATCCAAACAGTCTAGGTTGGTCTTGGTATTGATCTGTAACATAGAACAGGCAGTGGAGGTGCAAAATGGGATAGAGATTAAATATATAATATTAAATAAAAGGAGGGATCCTCTGAGAGGATCAAGACAACAGCTGGATTAGTATGCTTGAGTCGGCAAGTTATGAAATTTCAAATTTTGCTGTTTGTTTTTTCCTATTTGTTATGGATCTATACAAAATTTATTCAAGTGATAATCAATACAGTCTTCAAAGTTCAAATTCAAGACTTTCCATCATCTCTTAATGCTCCTATTGACCAGGTTGTCTTACTCTTGACTCTTTGTCTTTGGGCTAGCCTGCTCTCCCTTGACTTTTTCCCCTCCCTGACCTGAAGGAGGGAGAGGCTGACCCCTGAAAAATGATGGAAAAGAGAAGACAATACCTCCTCATTGATCATTTTCAATTTCCTCGTCAATTTTTTCATTTCCATGTCAAGGAAGTAGAGTATCATTAGTCTTAGTCAGCCCTGGTTTATATAAACTAATTTTAAGTATCATATACAACTTCCATCTGAGGTACGCTTCCATTTACCAACCACGTGGATTCTATCCAGAGACCTTGTTTCGAAGTCCTATGTAACTTCTGAAAATATAACACAAATAGAATCCTTGGGGTTTTTTATTACACTTTTAATGATATGGACACCAACCATTCAGTGCCAATCAAGAATGCTAAACCAGATATCTGAAATTCATTTCTGCCATACATCAAAATGCAATTTTCTAAAAGATAAAACAATGACAACACTTGGTAAATGGTAAATTTAAGTATGGCAGAATAGTAGAATTTTCCAGCTGTATGTAAGGTTGAATGATCACTAATAGATCTAGTAAAAGTAAGAACTGAAACTAAAACCATTAGATACATAAGAAAATTTGGCAGCATACCTAGGTTGGCAAGCTGATCAATTACAGACTGGCCAACAGAACCTTCTAGGTTGAATAGCCGTAAAATTCCAGCTGTTATCCGGCCCATGGAATCAATTTCAGATTTACACAGAAAAGTGAGGTGTTGGACCTCATCCTTGGTTACAACTAGCTCAATCTGCATGGTAAAATCTTCATCACACACAACCTTCCATAACGAAAGACAAATTGACCACATACTTTAAATATGAAATTGCCATTACCGGTTGCCTTGTAGAAAATTTTAGGTTTTCCACTTTCCAATTAACCGTTTCATCACCTTCATTATCCTCGCATAATATAAATCCTATTTCAAGATCAATACCCCCAACTTCGTCATTGAATTCTTTAACTCCATTTGCAGCTATCATCGAGGAAGGAATGTTATTTTGGGTTTGGGGCTTCATGATCTGCAGCCCTTGAACTCCAACCTGCAAGTTATGGCTCAATATGTAAAGGGTACGACACGACACATTTACAGGTAAGATACACTAATAAGATAAGATACACTAATAAGATGCAGATAAAATCAACCAACAAGTATCTGAGTTATAGCTAATATTTAATATTTCTAGTGTCTACAACTACAGTATTTCATTCATTAAATTTGTCCTTTAATTGTAGGGGAAAAAATCCTTACCGACTTTGGCAAGGCAATACAGAATAAAAAAATATCCGTACATTCAAGCAACCAAAGGTTAGGTAAGGATAAGCTAATTCTGCTTTTGAAGGAAAAATTTATACATGCTCTAGAGATAGTAGCTGCTAAAGGATGGAATGTTTTCTGACTTGAGACAGACTCACTTTTGGTAGCCAAGTGTCTTTATGATCACTCTTTGGTGCCTTGGACTTTGAGAAATGACATGATGCTTTGGAATTTATCACAAAGATCAGATTTCGACTCTCTCATATATAGAGAAGGAAATTCATGTGCTAATAGTATAGCAAATCTTTGCATAAGAAATACAGGATACTATTGGTGGGATTAAGTACCTATTTGTATGATACATAGTTTCAGTTGTGATATGAGTGGCTTGCAACACTATAGATTCTCTTAAGTGGGTTTGGTGTAGCTCCCCCACTTTTCTTGTATTCTTTCATCTTTTCTTAATAATATTTAGAAATGTTGTAGATGATTAATACAATTTGTGGTGCTAACCTAGTTAGGATCACTTTCAAAAGCATTTCTATCTTAATTGAAAAAATGGAAAAGAAAAAATGGGTAGTAGATCAAATGATCCTGTTGAAATTTTGCATTTTAGATATATAGGGATGAAAGAGGATGAAACTGTTAGAAATTGAATCAAAATAATATTCAGTTAGAATAAGTTCAATGTATTGTAGCAAATATGTATCATAGGAATAATGTTATCTTAATTTCTGTCTTGTAAGTTGTATTAGTCATTTATTATCTTTAGAATCCTCATGCCTGTAAACTGAAACACTGTTGGTGAATCATATTGATAGAACCCAATTCAAAGTAGCAAATCTAGTTTATGATTATGTCATTTGAATTACGTTATTTGAATCTATTTTCACAGCTTATCTTAAGTTAGGATTTATCATTTGAATTCTATTATCATAGCTTATCTTTAGGATTTAATTTAGGATTATGTTATTTGAATTTTGTTATAATAGCTTATCTTTAGGATTTATCTCCTTTTATCAATTTTAGGGAGTTAGTTGAGGGAGATGATAATAAATACAGAGTAGCTTGAGAGAAAGGGGGATTATTGGAGAAATTTTATTGGATTTGGAGTCGGTGCTCTGGGAAAGTGAGGCAGTAGATTAATCTGCCAATTTCTATTTTTTTATTTGAGATAATAATACCTGCCCATTTTTGGGTTTCCATCATTGGTCTGACTTGTCGGATAGCTCAACATGGTCTCTAAGGTTGATGCGTTGGAATCCAAAATCACAACTTTGGATGCCCAATTTCAAGAATTGCAGTCCTCGGTTGCCGATCTCCAACTATCTGTCATCAAGGAAGCACATGTGAATGAGAATTAACGTCGTGAAAATGCTGAGTTTAGGCTAATAAGCCTCTTCCCCCCTTAGTCGTCACTGATGACTATCGACTTGCAGTAAGGAAGGTTGAATTGCCTTCCTTTGATGGTACAGACCCATGCGATTAGATCAATTAAGCATAAATGTATTTCCATGTGCACAGTACCCTACTAGAAACAAAAACTCCTCTTACCCAATTTTCAATGGAAGGACATGTCATCCATTGGTTTTCCTTGCTATGGGAGGGTGATCCAGGGCTCTCATGGGAGAAATTAAAGGAGGTGTTGCTCAATTGCTTTGAGGACATAAATACCCAAATTCATATGAACTATTGGCCGCACTTACATAGCAGCATTCTGTGGCAGACTTTATTGAAGAGTTTGAGTTTTTGTCCTCCCAAGTCCCTTGCCTAGCTGTACCACACACCATCAGATATTTTATGCATGGCTTAAAGCCCGAAATTAGACGTTGGGTGCGTCTTCACCAACCAGAAACAATTAATAGGACTATCTCTCTAGCACGAGACGTGTAGTGTGCTCTATATGGGAAGGTAGATAGCAAGGTGAAAGGCTTTGATCTAAAACCAATTGTCAATGCTAAACTGAATTACCATAAGTCCAAGACTTTGTTTTCTTCCTCTTCTCATCCCACCTTTCCATCATAGGAATAAATCCCAAAATTCGAAACCTAAACCCAAGTCATATGAGTCAGGGCTAAATGTTCACAATAACAAACACCTGGGAGATGTGAGGAGTAGGGAAACTCGCCACCTACCTTCACAAGAATTGTTTGACAGGAGGAAGAAGGGGTTGTGTTATCATTGCGGTCAAAGATATCATCCTATGCATCAATGCCCAAACAAACAAGTTAGACACACCTTGCTTGCTGAAGACAAAGATCAATGGAGAAGGCGAGATCGAGTTGGTAAAGAACATCATGAAGGAGGAACAAGAGAACGTAAATACATCAATACACTACTAGAAAAGGCCCATGGATGATTTCAATTTTGAGGACAAGGCCAATATCATAGGAGAGAGCAATGATAGAACCAATTCAAAGTAGCAAATCTAGTTTATGATTATGTCATTTAAATTTATTTTCACAACTTATTTTTAGGATTTAGTTTAGGATTATATTATCTGAATTTTGTTATCATAGCTTATCTATAGGATTTATCCTCTTTTATCCATTTTAGGGAGTTAGTTAAGGGAGATGATGATAAATACAGAGTAGCTTGAGAGAGAGGGGGATTATTGGAGAAATTTTATTGGATTGTAATTGGAATCGGTGCTCTGAGAGAGGGAGGTAGTAGATTAATCTGTCAATCACAATTTTTTATTTGAGATAATAATACCTGCCCATTTTTGGGTTTCCGTCACATACACTCGAGACAATTCAGAAAAATCTCATTTCTAATTTATCAAATGGTATCAGAGCTCCCAACCTAAGGGGTCTCTGCTTCTACAAATAACTTTGTTGAGGATCTAGCTAGGCATTTTGTGCTTCCAGAACCTTTGTAAACTTGACGGGCACCGTGTACTGTCAAGCTCCTTTGTCTAACCACTGTTGGTGACCATAGATAATATTGAAATTTCAAACGCTTGCGTCCCCCAGTGTGTAGCACTCGTGCACTACCGTCTTTGCATCAGACATTATTGCTGATTGCTCTGGTTGGGTCTCGTTTTTTGGGTGCTTTTCCTTGCCCTTTATTGGGTTGGGTTGACTGTGGAGAATCTATTCTTTTTTCGTTTTAACTTATGGGTCATATGGCAGAGATAGTGAATTCTTCAGCTCAGGAGAGAATGCTCAATCTAAACTGCTAGTCTGGAGAATTACAGAGTATGCAGGCCGTCTATCAACTGAATGGAAAAAATATTTGGAGTGGTCTCAACTTGTTCGTACCATATTAGAAGGGAAAGGTGTTGTGTTTTTGTGGGTATTCCAAAAGGTTCCAAGTCCCACATTGGGTAGTTTGGCCTATCTTAAAGAGTATACATATTTACATGGGAGAAGAGGATATAAACAAGGTAGCAAGAGGCACGAGCCTCTCATGCATGAGAGAAATTACGAGAGAAGGTAATTGGTACAAAAGAAGGAATTCCTGGAGGAGGAAGATTTCCAGAGAGTCATGGCTTTGGATTGGTTTCAAGCTCTATATATATACCATGTTAGAGGTCATGCAAGAGAGAGATGATAAAGAGGATCAGAAATTGTATTCTGTTATCATTCATGTCAGAGAGTGATTAAGCCAACTGCATTCAGTTACAGTTACAGAAACCAACAGACTTCTAACTACAATGGATGTAGTAGCTGTCAGTGACAGCTAAGGTATGATGGCATCATACATGTACTAAACATAACAACATATACATCAACACTTACTGTGTCAAACTTGAAGAAAGAAGGATGCTTATGTATTACCGTAATCAGTTCCACAAGATATGGCTGTATTCTACGTGATTGTGTTTTTCCGTCTGGAACAGTCTCTGGGCAACATTTTGCATTTACTCGCAAGGAATTGAAAGTTGTGTGCCAACACCTCTCTTCTCTTTTTACATTTTCAAGGCTTGAGAACCACCATCTTTCAGCCATATCTCGAGCACCTTCGAGAGCAAATAACCAGTCTCTCAATTCTATAGTTATATCCACAATATCTGGCTTCTTCAAGTGTGCGAAACCAGTATCATTCCCTTCTCTCGTACTTTCAACTGGCATAAAGAAGGTTAGTAAGAAAAGTATACTTAAAAGTAACAAACAAAACACAAGGAAAATGACGCAAAAAATTTACTATATATAAAGCAAACCTTCCAGCTACAGAAAATAAGAGACATATTCATACCATTTTCTGGATTATCAATAGTCAGAGGTGTTGTCTTAAAAAGTTTTGCCACTGGCCCAGTCTGTAAGTTCTCCAACCCTTTAGATAGACCCTTCCCTGGACCACCATCAGGTCCAAGTATTCCAAATCGATGCAGAAGGGCCTCAGAGTAGTTCATTCCCCCACCAAGACGAACACCAGATACAGAAGCTGAGACATTCAAAGTATGTGACTCCATGTCTACCATACAAAATGGTATGACATGCACCATATTTATGTCCAGAAACGGGGATGAATGAGCATTTCCATTAAGTAGTTGTTTTTTGCTGTTATGCACCCAGAAAACAGGTCTCAGTTGAGGGTATCCATGATCACTTATTGAAGGAACTTCTCCTGTACTAATATGCAAGTCCTTTTCGCATGTCAAGTTATCCTGAGAATCCATACAATTTATCTCAACACTCTCCCAATTTAAAGTGGATGAAACAACAACAGCACCACCGAGGGTTCTATGAGTGGCACTAACAGACAAATCATCTCCGACAAATTGTAATAGGGGTATTCCCTCGGCAATCATAGAAGATGACTCACGAAAATGAAGTTGGAGATTGTTTACTGCCAAACTTACAGCAGCGTCACTGGGAATCTTGTCCGTCAGCTTTCCACTAAAAGATTTGTTCTTGACATCCTTCAATTGTTTCTTTTTTCCAGCTACCGCTATTTTCTCACTAACTCTCCCAAAATAAGCATAGAGATCAAGGACAAAAAATAACTGTTCAACTGAAGTGTTGGATAGATACTGTTTACAAGCAATGCCAACCCTTACAATACCCCCTGGAGGAGGAACCTTTAACAATGGACTTCCATCAGCAGTTACCATAGCTACTTCTATGCGAGCATCTTTCAGGTCAACACATCTCCACAATCCAGAAGTCCATCCAAGAGAATTCTGATGTCCAAGCTTGCCAGTACTTGCTTCCAGAGATAAAGTAAGCTGGGATGCCCCGGCAGTCCACTTCTTTTGACTAGCATCAATTGGTTGATCCTCCCAAAGACAAAAGCAAGCAGGATCCTTCTCGAGGTTCAATATACTCCGTTTCATTGAGGGTGAATCTAAAAAGAAAACATTTTCAATATGAAGCCTTCCTCCAGCAAAGGAGGTGTTGACTGAATTGTCCATATTGGTTTCCGAAATATCCATTTGGGTCTTACCCAGAGGAACTGTAAGATCCAACGCCTTGAGAGTGAAAATAAAAGATTTTACTGAGAAATCTGGTAAAATGTCACCCGGATTGACAACAATACCATCAGCTAAGAATGATGAAATTGTCAGGCAGGATTCTTCCTGGAGGTGAATCTGGAAAATAAAGAAATGTCATCAAATAACATAACTTGCAACCAAAATTTTAAATAGATGCACTAACAGGCCATTTGTTAAAAGAACTTGCACGAAGCCACCCACCATAAGAGGTTGACAACCAATAACTGTTTGAGAGGCAAAGGATGGTGGAACTGGAGAAGGAGCAATCTGAACGGAATGGAGGCATATTAGAGGAGTTCCCAGAGTTGATTTCCATGGCTGTTCCCCTAGAGGATATATTGGAGGGCAAAAGCTTCGAGCTGTCAAAAGAATAAAAAAAATATTTAATTAATTAAACATTATCATTACTAAAATGATAGTCTTTTGAAAAATACGAGGTAATAAAGATTTCAAATTTGATCCGGTGTTTGCATAAGGCTATTTTACATTATCATTCAAGCATGTTGCCACATTATTAAAAAAAATCACTTCTTGGTAATAGATAGCTGTTATTATAGTCAAACTTTTTAATAAAATTACAATGCATCAATGGATGTATACAAGCTTTTACACTTAATGGATCGAAATTAAATTCATAACTTAATACCGAATGCTGGCACTTCAAAAGCATCTCCTGTGACAGATTGCATCGATGGCTGCACTAAGGTACATGGAGGAAATGAAAAGGTGTCCCTGCATTTTAAAATACAGAGGGTAAAATTTGGTTACAAGATAACAATGTTAGCTTCCATCTTACAACCAAATGCCATTGTTATAATCTGAAAAATATCTGATAATTTTTTTTTTTCATATTTTAGAGTATCCTTAGACCTTAATGATTTTTTAGGATTTATTTTTATTTTGTATTTTAATATTTTTCCTTATTTAATTAGGATCTTTGTAATTAATTGTAGGTCTCTAGTATCATGTAAATAGGAATATTATCTCCTATATAATTTTGTATTTATTGCATTAAGTCTATATAAAACGGAGTCAGTTGTGTAGTCAACACACTGTGTCAACATCTCTTATTTTTCTCTCTTTCAACATGGTATCAGCAGTACCATCGTAAGCATCCTCTGTGATTTGTCCAATCACTATACTACACCAGACTCCCGAAAATTTGGAACTCCAATTAGTCACCTCCTCCGATGTGTCTCTTCTTTCCAGCATGAATGTCAGCACTTTCTGCCGCTATGTCAGAAATTTGTCGTGCTTTTCCTCCTTGCCCACCACCCACCTTTTCGGTGAAATCTTCAACAGCCACCATTCATTGTCGCCAACTTTTCTGGCAAGTTTTTCGATGGCTGCTATTTGTTAGAGTATAGAACTTTACTCGAAATTTTAAAATGTATTCTGTCAGTTTCTTTCTCGGTATTTCAGTTGTAATTGACAGTGACATGAGTCACTGTCACTTTCAGTTATGTATCACTTTCATTCTGTTGAGAAGTAGCTTCTCTTGTACTCTTGTTAGGAGATAGCTTCTGTTGAACTCTTTGCAACTTATGAAGCTTGTTGTGCATATTTCAGCATCTATATAAATATAGTTGCTCTCCTCACTGTAAAAGCAGAATTTTATACTTTCATAAATAATACAAAGTATCGAGTTCCTTCTCAATTTGGTATCAAGAGCTTGGATCAATGTTTGATCTATGGCTTCTGGTTTTCCTCCTCCTTCCCCTCCACCTCTATCAAAAATATCATGAAACACCATCACATTCTCTAACTCTGTCTTGGAAAAACTTGTTTCGGAAAACTACTTGTGTGTTGTCAGCAAGTAGAATTTGTGATCAAAGTCATAGATGATCTGTAAGGATTTATTTTTATTTTCTATTTTATAATTTACTTCTTTATTAAATTAGGATCTTTGTAATTATAGGTCTATCGTATCATGTAAATAGGAAAATCTTCTCCTAAATTTTTTTGTATTTATTTCATTGAGTCTATATAAAACAGACTCTGCTATGTAGCCAATACACAAGGTTTCACCATGTCTTGCATTTGTTTTTCCCTCTTTCATTGTTTTTAAGCGAAGTTGCCCTTGCATATGTTTTTCTCTCTTTCAATAGTTTTTAAGTGAAGTTTTTCAATAGATACATAAATTGCACCCCAAGGACGGAGGTACATGATGTGGGACTCGACTTTCCAGCAAAAAATAACTACTGTCAACTCATAAAAAAGACTGCATCATTAGAACTGTCAAGAACAACCAAAATAATCTATTAGGTCATATAGCAAGTCCTTTAGAATATTTAATGATCTTTCTATTTCTTTTCCCCTTCTCAGTTGCATTAACTATTCAAGAGTCAATCCAGGATATATCTAACCACATAGGCTGTTATATATGCCAACACCGATTGTCAATATTTTCAGATTAGTCAGTATTGAGTGATAGAGAGAGAGGCTGTTATATATGCCAACACCGATTGTCAATATTTTCAGATTAGTCAGTATTGAGTGATAGAGAGAGAGAGAGAGAGAGAGAGAAGAAAAGAAGAAAATTTGCAAAATGTGTAACTGATTCTTGTTATTTTACAGTGGAGCAAAAGCCACTTATTTATAGAGCTAAGACACTTATAACAAACTAACCACCCAAGAGTCAGTATTACAACTGATCTCTTTACAGTTCACTCACAGTCAGTTCCCAGTTTCACTTAATTTAAGTTGAATGAGGAAGATAGATAGTGAGGACAAACACCTGAACTGGCACTAACAAACATGAGCACAAACAGACCACTAGCAGGTAGAGCACAGGGACAAACCTTAAAAACAGCCCTGTAATCGTAATTTTGGTCAGGATACTGTCACTATCTCCTTCAGAAAGACTGGCCTGCAGAAATAATCTATCGATGATTCCATTGCATTGGAAGCTAGACATCATGGCATGGCAAGCATGACATTCATGAGAGGAAAAGTGTATATTTGCCAATGGCATTTGGCATCTCAAACTAGCACGTGCAGAATACACAAACCCATAGCATATATCATCAAAGTACAGTCTCCAAAGTTTTTTTTTTAATTTTATTGTTTAATTAAGGTTAGGAGTCTTTTTTATTGGCAGCCTTGAGCTTGTACTAGTAGCATTACATTATTACATGGCCTAATTCTGAATATAAATATGTATCAGCTCTTTGTTTTTTAAATATATACATCTCAATCTAATATCTAAATATTCAGAACCTCCTTCCTCTTTCATCTTCTGTCTAAACCTTATTATTTCAACAAGTAACAAGGACACATCCAAGAAGAAAAAAAAAATACATGGAAAAAGCAACGCACAAGAACATAATCAAGTAAATTACCCGTGAAAAATAGAGGGACTGCATTAAAAGCTCAAGCTGGAACTCTGCAAGTTAATGCCAATTGTAGGATTACTTTGCATGCTATGTTTACATATAAAACTAACAGCTGTATGATATTTTATAATGATTTAAGAAGATATAAATCAACATAACAATAGTTAAAGCTAAAGACTACCAGAATCTTTAATGCAAAGAAATATATGGTCCACAACAATTGAGACAAGAGAACGACCAGCAGCTTCAGTTGATCGCTGTCATGATTGATTCAGAAACAGACAAGACTCAAAATTCACAATGATATTAGTCTTTTCCATACAATACTGCTGAGAAATAGTTTGCTCAAAGGAGGAAGAAAGTAAGGAAATATGAAACCTGCTGAGCCTTGAAATCTACATTTCCCCTGTTTAGACAGACATATAATCCTGTTATAAAGCGGAGAAGCGCACGCAACCCTGTTCATATGAGTTATATGAAATTCATGTCACATCTTTTCCTTTTATATTAACACAACAAGGATACTAAAAGCCTGACAACTATCCTTTAACCTACCAGGTTCACTTAATGCAGGGCAAACAGCTTCTGTGACATGTAACTGAACTTCAAGCCCAAGTGGACTGTTCAATTCAGTTCTCTGAACCGTGATCTAGTAAATAAAAAGTTCGAGTAGTATTTCATGAGTCATGACACAAAATTTTGGAAGAAAACAAAATATTCACTGAAACTGATTGGAGGAACTATATTCCTTACATATGCTTCTCCTGATATTCCTTCTATAAAACGCTCGCCTCCAAACAGTACTCGCTTTGCACCATCCTCATCTCTCAGGTTGGCTCCCTCTTGAGAACGGCCTAAAGTAGCATCCGTGAACATGTCAGGGTGAGGCAAAAGATCAATAGACAAAGATTCCCATTCTAGTTTCTGAAGAGAGGGGGGAAAAGTAAGAATTATTATGGGGTAATAAAAAAAATAAGTAACTTAACATCCTCAATATGGAGAAATATAGCAGAAACACATTCTTACGAAGCATAAATGATAATCTGATGAAAGGAGAGATGTAATATATAAGAGCAATATAAAGACAAGTCAATCATCCCAATAAGGTTCTGTTTATTTAAGTTTTTGAAAAAAGTGATTTTAATTTTTAAGAATGTATAAAAAAAAATTTTTTTTAAAAAGTGATTTATATTTCATAGATTTAATGTAAAGCAGGTATTTTTTTTGTTTGGTTACATTATGAAAAACACTTTTATCCAGGTAAGCTAAAATTACAGCTTTTTATCAGAAGCTACTCAAAGTAACTTCTCATAATAATAAGAAATTTGATTCATTTCAGATTTCTTATTTGTTTCGAAAGCTCAAACAAATACACATTTTTTAAAAAGTTAACTTTTTTCAAAATACAAGTGACTTTTCACACAAAAAAAAAAAGAAAAAAGCTCAAACAAACCGACTCCAAAAGGCTACAAGCACACATTAAATAAAAATAAATAAATGAAAGAGGGTATAGTACCTTGAAGACGTATATATACTTCTTATTAGTGGAGAATTCCCGTGCCTCTTTAAGATTTACAACCTGATAACAGAATAAAAACAAATCAATAAACAATATATTCAATTGCCCAGACGTTTATTGCAAGAATGAGTCTCAACATAATTACCTCCCAGCTTTCATTTGTGGTATACAGTAAAAGGTTGTGTATCGTGATAGATGCCATAGGTGGTGTCCTACAACCAAAGACAGGGAACAGGCATGTTTATAAATAGACTTTAGATGAAATTTACAGCAGTCTTTGAGTCAAACAGATATAATCCATTAGCTGTAATCCATAAGTTACCCCATAGAACCACCCACTACATCTATGCTAATACAGTAATATCAATTTTCAATATATAGAGATCCATAATAACAATTGAGATTGATTGTAGAGCATAAATCCACTAGAGATGCTAACCAAAATCAGAGCACTGGTAAGAATAACTTACCATGTTGCTCCCCCTTGGCAACGAGCACTTCCACCAGTTTCAAGTAATAGATTAACAGTATGAATCTGTATAGTCATTCCATCTGCAATCTGATGGTTCCCACGATGAATAAAAATGAGTAACATTCAAACTAAATATGTATATCTGTAGATGAGTAAATGGCATTTGCTAGGAATTATTAATCCTTAACCTATTCTCTATAATTAGTCAAACAAATAATTACCTCTCCTTATAGTCCAGAAGTTATCTCTGCCTACATCTTCATTTTTAGAGTCAATATACAATTTCATCCTTAATTGGAGCAACCCATGTTGATTTGGTCTCCAAAAGTTTACGTGTATACTATTTAGTCCCTGGATCTGTCAACTTAAGAACAAAGTAGTCCTTCTTTGACAACTTAGAGCCGAAATTTTTCAACTTCATGACAATTTAATCTCTGAATTTGTTAACTTGAACACAAATTTAGTTCCCAAATCTGGTCATGTTCACATTGAAAGGACTACTTTGCCATGAAGTTAACAAATGCAGAGACTAAATTGTATACATGCAAACTTTTAGAAACTAATCAAAAGGTTGCCACTTTCACGGACAAGATTTATATTTAGTCTTATTTTTATGTTATTGAAAATTCTCCTGGCAAGTGACAACAACTTCAACAGAAGAAGGAAAGGGAAAAAAAATGACAAGTCCCATCAAGTTCCTCCCCCACCCCGTGTTCCAAAGAGTTCTTGTTTTTCTCTTCCTCCATTCAATTGTCAAATTTCACTACAAGTATTTTATGATTAATATAATAGTATATGGATATCACTCACTCATACAAATCGATTTACACTTTGAGATGAAAGAATCAAACCTTATCAGCAAAACCATAGCCGCTACCCTTTCCAGAGGCACTTGATGGGGTGCTACTGTAAACAACAAAGTAAGAAGGAACGAAAAAAGAACTTAATAAGTAACAGCAAAGGCGTCACCCTAAAACAAGACTCCTCACATGTAATATTTGGAAAGACTCTAATTTCACTACCTGGTTGGAGATTCAGATGGCTCAAAATCAGAATTCTCCTCAAGAACCAAATTGAGCCTATCAATTTGCACAATGATTGGCTCTATCTGTACATTGCTCATGGACGGCAGCTAGAAAGCCACACACACTGGACTCAATAAGAATCCATACAAACCCATTTGAATATATGCATGCAAATATATATATATAAGATTATAAGCTAAGTAGCAAACAAGACAATGGAAGTGTGCTTTTTTATTTTCAGTTAATATGCTTTTTCACCAATTATTACAGCAATATAAACTTGTTTTTATATTTCTTTTTATTTTAAGGAATTTGCAAAGGAAAGACTGGAATCACACAACGTAAAATGAATATGCACCACAAAATGAACAAAGAAGAGGAAAAGGAAGTACCAATATTAGAGGTGTTCAAAAAAATAACCAAACTAGTTGTGAATTGAACTGAAACTCAATTATAAAAATTGGAGTATTTTCATAAAAAACTGAACTGAATTATTTTTATAAAAAGCCAAACTAAACTATTTGAAAACAGAACTATAATAACTGAACTATTTTTATAAAGGAGTAAAAATTCTCCCACTTTTAATTTTTCTTATATTTATCATTGCCCAAAAAAAAAAAAAAAAAAAAAGCAGTTCAGTTCAAATAGTTCAGTTCAAGTCAAAACACATTTCAGTTCAAATTTGAGAAATCAATTTGCCGAACTAGTTCAATTCAATTTGCCTAAACAGCGATTTGGACAAACTGTTTTTCCAATTCAGTTCATTTCTTATACAGTTCGATTCATCAACACCCTTAACCAATATTTCACTTGAAAAAAATGGTAAATACCTAGATATAGAAAATTAGAAATACATTTAATTGATGATTCAAACGACTAGAATATTCTATTTTATTTAATTGGACACTAAAGGCTACAAGGTTTGTCAACCCATTTTACTAAAGTTTGAGTGAACATTAATATTAATTCCTGAATTTACAATCATCAGTCATTTTAGTCCCTCAAATCACGAAGAAGAATGAAATTGGAAACCTTCATTAATTACAGTCCCTGACATTAATACTCATCAATTTAATCCTTAACTTCGGCAACATTCAATCATTAAAATCCTTTCGGCACTAATCAATTTGATCCCTCATTTCAGAAGCCAAATTGACTATGATTATCAAAATTGAAAACTAAATTAACCAAATTGGCAATGTTGTTGGGACCAAATTCACAGGTGCTGGCAATTTCATGAGCCAAATTAAGTAGGAGACCAAATTTGCATTTTCAATACTATCACCAAATTCACCAGCGGCGCCAAATTCAGGACTCGTTTCACTTTCACATTGTGATCACGAGGAAGCTAACACCAAAAAGAATCAAACAAAAGAGAGCGGAAAATTCCACAAACCGTGATCTCCAATTTGGCAACTTTGGCGGTGGTGACATTGAGCGCGGGCGGAAATCCAACGCTGGAATGCAGTGCATCCCCGTTCAAATCTGAAATGAACGAACTCCAACCATCATAAACCCTAATTTAAAAATCAAAACTAACGAGGCAACGAAACGGAGAATCGACCTAGATTGGAGAGCTGAACGGTGCGACCCTGCAACTTGAACTGGTCTCTGGAGAATGATTTGAGCCAGTACTTGAGAGTGTACTCAAGAGCTCTTCCCAGGATCGACTCCATGCCTCAGCTTCGGATCCAGCTTCGGGAAAGCCACGAACGAGAAGCTTCGAAAACCGCTATAAATAGCTTGTGACGGAATCGTCGTCACCGACAATGTGGCGCTGCACTGCACAGATCGTGATGCAGTGTTGTGTAATGAGAAAGCCGAAACGGAAAGTCACGTGCTTGCACGTGCGAGTGGGAGTTAGTTAAGTTTTAGCGGGAGAAGAGAGAAAGCTTGGGTTCAGTTAGAAAGTTCGTTATGGCCATGTAGTACATAGTTTTGAATTTTCAATTTCATTGGGAAAAATAATATATATGTATATATACTAAAAATAGATGTTGAACTTGAAATGAATTATAAGATTGCTCCCTCATTTCCAACCTCAGCCACAAGATCCATGTTAAGAAATTTCTTTTATTATATAATAATAAAAAAGAAGTAATATTTTTTATTGTGTAATATATGTAATGTGAGTACAAATTTATCAATTTTGAATTAATATGCAAATCATCTAAACAAACAAGAAAGAGACAATAAATAATGTATCACACCCTAAAATAATCATTTAACCATAAAATATTGAGTATGTACTAACAATTCTTAGTTTGAATAAAACTAGAGTTAGTTTTTTTTTCTTAAATAAGGTCATTAAATTCAAACCTAAAAGTGATTAGTGAGGTTTTCAAGCATAGTAATTAATAAAATTGATAAATATTTCAGATAAGTAACATAATTATTTAGTATGGAAAGTTTGTTGAATTTTTTAATAGTTATCTTAAAATAATGATAATTTTTTATTGATTGACGGTTTAAAAAAAACTATAATATCAATGCATAACAATAAACTTGAATTAAGATAAAGAAGACATAAGTTATTTTACATTGAATTAATAAAATGGTATTCGAAATTGTAGGAGACAATGATTTGGCCTCAAAATTATACTAATTAAACAAGAGTGAAAGAGGTAGTACCTCAGCCAATTTTGAGCTCCATTAGGATCAAAGCATCCCATTAAGGTAAGTGGATTGTTTTTCTGGAAACGATCCCTACAACATGTGCTAAGATCAATATGGCATCAACTATTGTGTGGTAATTTCTACCCATCATTTATTCCCTTAATTTGTTGATATATTCACGAAGTAATCAAAAGGTAAGACAAATAAAAAGACAAACAAAGAACCAAGCCAAACAAATCACATAGGAAACAAAGAAAAAAGCACATAACATATTGGCTCTTATTTACTCTGATACCATTAAATTTAATGCCCTCTACCCTCTATAATTATCACAATAAATAAAATACTTTTCACTATATAAATTAAATAAAAAATGGTGGAATTCCCTAAATCTTTTATATACATTTTGCAAAGGTAGAAAGTTCACATTAACTCTAGTCACATAAATCATTAATAAAATTACATTGTTACTAAATATTTTAAAAAACACTTGACACTCCAAAAGGTTATATATAAGTTTTAAATCTAAATAATTGAAATATAAAATAAAATATATAATAACTAAAATAATATCTCACACCTCAATGTCTTATCCTATCATAGTATGGTAACCAAAGTTATAATCTTAAAGGTCTAAACTTCACCACCAACATTAACAGTTGGCTAATCCTCACCTACAAATGATGCTCAGTCCAAAAAATAATAAAGAGAATGAAATACATCTCACTTATATTTCTAAAGAGAAATAAGTTGGACAAGTTCGAACATAACAAATATATAACAATAATATAATATTTTACATTCAAACACATCCAAGAGATTTGTAACATATGTATTCTGCAATGTCTCACGTTCTAGTGCAATATGCATGTAGTGTCATTCAAAATACACGTCACTCAAAAAGCTCATAGGATAGTGTAGGAATACATGTTGATAAATAGAGTCATTTGGCCAAAGTTGTCTACCACCAAACACTCTCACAAGAGGGAAGATCCACAAAGGCACGTTGGGGTTATGTAAATTCATCATAGAGTATAACTAGGATTCCCAAACTATGTTGACCTCTTAGGTCTGGATACATTGATCATTAAGAGACATCATTGGAACCGAATTCCTCACCAATATCTCGCCAAAAACATAATTTATGCAAACGTTTCATGTCACAATAATCAACAATCAATCAATTGTTCAATTGTCTCAATTGTATTTTTTAGGTCAAATGACAAATTAGAACCCCTCAAAATTTATGTTTTAATGATAATAAACATACTTGTTTTTGTAAAGCATAAATAGACTAAGTTATAAGACAATATTTTAAGATCACATAAAAGCATATAAGATGAAGTCTTATATGTGTCCATGTATCAAACTAAATGTACTATATGTCACAAATGAATGTACTTATTAATATATTGACTATATTTTATGTTCCTATTATTTGTTTTCAATTTATATCTCAACAGATTGTGAGAATAAAAGTTTCTTAGGTGCTTAGAAAGACTATCAAAGGATGAGGATTGTTTTTTGTTAGAGAAAGGATAAGAAGATTCCTCAAAGTACGCATAGTCAATTAAAACTTGTTTTGGACTAACACACGCTATAGTTTTTATCTTTTGTACTCAAAAGTTGGTAACTAGCATTCTTGATCATATAAGAAGTGATTGTGACACCCTCTACCCCACATACATAATTACACAATGAAAAGAAATAATAAAGTCTTTCATAAATAAAAAACAGTATCAATATCTCGCATAGAGGATTCACATTCGTAATCTATAAACCAAAAATCAGAAGTGAAAATTACAAGAAAATGAAACTTAAGTTTTTCAAAATAATTCAATGTAAATGACAATCTAAACTAGTCCTAACTACTCTCCGATGTCACATATCCTATCAGAGCATTCCCATTGAAACATAAGCTTTATCACCAATATCCTCATGTTGATGGTCATCTACAACACAATAAGAGACACACATAGAACAAACAAGGGAGTGAGAAACATCTTACTCAAATTAAGGTGTAAAAATAGCTGTCAGATAATACACACACAAATCATAACAAATATAGTCATAGTTGCACATCAATTAGTTGCAAGCTCAAATTACACATACAACAGCAACACATACACAATCACTCATCATGCAATGATGTCATGGACTCGACTCATAAATGCATGCATGTGACGCTAGTCACATATCACATATCATTAGTGTGCTGCCAAAACAACACACCTAAGGTAGTATAAGAGTACATGTAGGGAGCTACCCATACACTCTCAACTAGAAGGATGTACTGCTAGGATCTGGTCGAGATAGCAAAATTGCACAAGTTACGTCTCATGCTCACAAACGAGCATAATCGAGACATCTAAACCGCACTATCCCCTAGGACTCCCCAAGCTTTTACATAAGGAGGGTTTTCCCTAACGGTGTACTCCACATCATACCCTTCACACAAATGCACATGATACATGTCATTCATTCACAATGCATTGACTCATCACTTCACTTGTCATAGCTTATCATATGCCACAGTTTCTCATATTTCATATCTCATATCTCATTGTCACCTTTCACATTTTCACATCAAGTTCACATGGTCATATATGTAGTAATCGCATTATCACATATCTCATTATAACACATTGATCATGCCAGGAAAATAATCAGTAACATTCACATTCAATTCGCAACTCATGTCGTTCAAAACACAAAAGTCATAGGTCGAGGTCACGCCCAGCACGCCCCAGCCCGTGCCAACGCATTACTTACGCTCGGTGTGTTCCCAACCACACCCGGCAACTTAATTGTCATACCAAATGCAGAGCTCCATGCCCGACGCACCCTTGAGCATGTCCGGCGACTAAAATTCCACACCAAAAGTGGAGCTTCATGCCTAGCGCACCCTTGAGCGCACCCGACAACTAAAATGTTGTGCCAAAAGCGGAGGTTTTCTACTCGACATGACCCATCTTGGGCCCGATGCAAATCCTCCAAGAAACTTGCGTCTGGTGGGACTCACCATGCGCCCGACGCAGGAGACCCTAGGGACTTAGTCCCCAAATCATGAATTTGCGCCCGGCACCCCAACACGAACCTACACATCTCAGTCTTGTGAAATTACCCATTTTTTGCATGCAATTGAGAAATCACTTGAATTAATCGATAAAAGTCCTCCAATTAATAACCAGAACATGAATTCATACTCAATTTCACATACTATACCTCAACTCTTAACACAAGATCATATTCCTAACCGTCCCTCATAGGGTTTCCTACAGGAACCGATAGAGCACTCTAATTCATATCACAACTTATCTATTTGCAAAATTTAACACAGAATCATACTCAGCATTCAACAAGGAACACAACATAAGCATCAAACGTCAAAACAGAAAACTTTCAAAATTTGCCTATTCTTAAGAGCATGCATCGGAAAGGGATTGGGGGTCAATCCTGCTATCCAACAATTATTCTCACACCCTCAAGTGAGGTTTCTCATTTCCCTTTACCTTGATGAACAAAAGATAAAACACGGAAAGAATCAGGTTGGTTCTCCTCTTTAGAATCTCCTTGGTCTTCAGAAGTGTAAAAAAGAAAGTGGAGTCAGAAACATGAAATGAGTTTTCCCTTAACTCTTGATAACTCTCGTAACCCCCTTTTTTCTCAAATGAATTTAATAATAATAATAATAATAATAATAATAATAAATATCAAAAGACTGTCATGTCCCTTATTCCCTTCTCATAAAGCAATATATAATTAAACACATTCTTTTCCTTATCAAATAATCATGAACATAAAAAAATACATTTTATAAATAATTTCTACTTCACTAATTAAAATAATACTTTGCAAATCACATCTCATAAACGAAATATAGCTTTTATAATTAAATTTAATAATACCCAAAGCTCTAAAATAAATACATTAAATCTCAAAATAATTTCTAAAACATTATTAACATAAAATAGGAAAATTGGGGTGTTATAGTGACTATATGGGCTTCTCGGGTACAAAATGAGTCACTTCAAAAAGGTTCATTACTTCGACCCATAATACTATTAATTCAACATGGGTTAAATGAGCCCCTAATAATTTACCAAATAAATTGATAAATCGGACATCCTTAGCCCATCAAGCGAAACTAGTAGTTTGTTGGTCACGATCAGTTAAAGCTAAAGTTTCATTAAAGAGTGTTTCCATGTGGTAGAACCTCCTTAGTTATAACACGTTAAATGTTTGCATTAAATGTATCAATGACACATCTCCACTTAAGAAAGTAAGAAGATTGAAGACGAAGTAAGCTTATGAAAAAGAATCAAGAGATTTACAACGGTCATCTTCTAGTGCTACATATATAAGAAGCATGGACAAACTCAAAGAAGATATAAAACAAACACTTTCATTCATTATTATATTCACTCTATAAAAACATACTTTATACTTAATTGTTTATCATGTCTTGTGTGCAAGATTATTTGTTGTTAGCTTATCCAACTTAAACCTTATATTTTAGCCTGAAGACTAAAGAGATTGTGTTAAAAAAATACTTGGTTTAAAAAGTTTGTAGATGCTTTCTTTTTCAAAAAAATACTTCAATATGGTTTGTTTGGTTAGGCAAATCTAAAAACACTTAGGCTGACCTAAAATATTATCTTAATAAAAATAAAAACAACCAAAAAGAGGTAAGGACTAGGACTAAAAATTAGTCAAGCTGAGCCGATCTCAACTCAATAATATTTGACTCAACTCATACCTTGATTTGAGTTTGACATGAATCTTTTTATCTAGTTTGAATTCAAATCGATTCAAGCTCACTAACAGTTTGGTTTAACTCGTCAACTCGAATCACATGAACAAATAGTCATTTTTTTAATCTTACAAATTTCAACTTAATAATATATATATTTTAGATAAAATGATTGTTTAATTTTTTTTAAAAAGGCGCAATATAACTTATTCTATTAGCTTTGCAAGGTTACAAGGTATCACTTCAAAGAAACATAATTACAATCAAAGTTTGCATAAATAAAAACTACTTCACATTACATAAAATAATAGAAAACCTAATTTATAACCATAAAATTCTAAAGTGTCCACTTTATTATTATTATTATTATTATTAACTTTTAACTAAGTTTTAAAAGTTATTTAAATTTTAATAAGTTGAAATTAAATAGAAAGTTAATTATATAGACAATTTTTAAGTCATGATTTCATATTTTTATTAATTCAAAATGTGTAAATTATATAATTCAATTGATATTTGAATTAAATAAGACTATAAATGTAATTAAAATTGTGTCAAAAATAAAATTCAAGCAACTTAAAAAAAATATCATATATTCTGGTTCTATATTAAATTTTTAGTTATTTATTAAACTTATTTTTACGTGATTTTCCTAAAGCGTATATATATACCTTACACGTAAATAAATTAAAAAAAAGTTTAAAATTAGCGAGTTAGCGGCATGAGGCTCAAATGGTGCAAATCCGTTACCCGCATGAGAGACAGAGTGCATTCATTGAAGGAAGGAATATATTGCAAAGTGTCTTAATAGTGAATGAAACAATTCAGGAGGCAAGGGTGAAAAAAAAGGATGGGATTTTTTTTAAGGTTGATTTCGAGAAGGCGTACGATTCTATGAGCTGGTCATATCTACTATATATGCTACAAAGGTTGGGTTTTAGCAGTAAATGGGTGGGGTGGATTAGTGAATGCCTCAGGACGGCAACAGCATCCATACTTGTCAACGGAAGTCCGTCTAAGGAATTTTCACTGAATAGAGGTATTCGGCAAGGAGATCCCTTAGCACCATTTTTATTTTTAGTGGCGGCGGAAGGTCTGACAGCCATGGCAAGGGAAGCAGAGAAGAAGAATATTCTCAAACCTATGGTGGTGGGGAATAATAAAGTTAACATCATTATTGTACAATATGTTGACGACACAATGATTTTCGAGGAAGGCTCCATTCAGAATGTGGTGGTTATTAAAGCAATTATGAGATGTTTTGAGCTAATTTCCGGTCTAAAGGTTAACTTCATAAAAAGCAAGTTCGGGGCCATTGGGTTGCAAGTCCAAGTGATGGAAAGATATGCACAACTACTGAATTGTAAACTATTGAAATTACCTTCTATTTATCTTGGATTGCCAATTGGTGCAAACCCAAGAAGGAAGGAAATTTGGAACCCTGTATTGGAAAAAATAAAAAGGAGACTATCCAATTGGAAAGGGAAAGTATTATCCATGGCTGGTAGAGTGCAATTGATTAATTTGGTACTCACTTCTCTACCTTTATACTATCTATCTTTTTATAAGATACCAAAAGGTGTGAGTTCTAAGATTTCAAGATTGCAAAGACAATTCTTATGGGGGTCTAATCAGGGGACTAAAAAGATGGCATGGATCAAGTGGGAGAAAGTCACGGATTCTAAAGAAAAAGGGGGGCTGGGTATAAAAGAAATTAATCTGTTTAACAAGGCACTCCTTGCCAAATGGAGGTGGTGTTTATTTCACAATCCGGAATCTCTATGGGTGAAATTTATATGCTCTAAATATGGGGGATTCCAAAATTTATGTGCACAGAATGCATTACAAAATGACTCAGTTTGGTGGAAGGACTTGATAAAGGCATGTGGTGGGCTGGAATCAGAGGGGTGGTTTGATAGTCAGTTGGAGTGGAAAGTAAACAGAGGTAGTGCGGTAAGATTCTGGCTGGATAATTGGGTTGATCAAGTTACCTTAGCAGTAAAATTCCCATCACTTTTTGAAAGTTCTAAGCAGAAACACCACTTGATTAGTGAAATGGGGGGGTGGGTGGAGGGTGAATGGAACTGGAGGTTCAAATGGAGTGATCAAACAGATGTAAGTCATATAGAGTTGGAACAGGAACTTGGTCAGGTGTTACGAGGATGGCGACCTACAATTAACCAAACAGATTGGTGGTTTTGGAGGTCCAAAGTAGATGGAGAGTTCTCGGTGAAAGAAGCATACAAGGTGATTGAATCAGAGTCAAGGCTCGGGGAGGAAGGAGTGTTATTTAAACAAATATGGTCCATAAAAGCTCCACCAAAGGCACTTATTTTCTTGTGGAGGTTAGTCAATAGAGGTATTCCTTCAGTAGATATCCTAAAAAGAAGGAATTTAATCCTAGATGAAAAACAATCCATTTGTGTGCTATATAACAAGGTAGAGGAAATTGTTTCGCATTTATTTTGCACTTGCCAACAAGTTGATAACATTTGGAAAGGTTTGTTGAATTGGATAAATTTTCCATCCCCGCTCCCTCAAGAGGTGGCACATCACTTCAATTTTATCCCAGGACCCTTATCATCTAAACTTCAAATACAAGCTTGGAGAACTTTATGGTTGGCAACGACTCGAACGTTGTGGATGAATAGGAATAAGGGTAGGTTTGAAGGTGAGATTTTTAATTCAGAAAACACAATTAGAGAGATCACGTGCACTTCATGGTAGTGGATGAGGTTGCTTAACAAGCAGTTCACAATTCCTTTTGCTCAGTGGCTCAGTAACCTAGGTTAATGCTTGCTGTCTTGGTTGCCTGACCGAATGGAGGTTTCGCAAAGGTTAAAGAAGGTCAATAATACCTATGTTACTCACACTAATTAGAAATGGAGGATATCAGTTATTTAACGAGCAACAACTTTACGTAGTTGGCATCAAAAACTCTATAGCCAAAGTTAAGAAATGGGGCGTAGCATGTTTTGGAGTGTAATTATCTGGTTTCTATTTTTGGTTATGCAGTAATTTGATTCAAATGAACTAAATTATAAATAACTTATTATTTGTAACATTGGGTTGTGGCACCCCAGTGCCACCACAATTAATTTTGCTGCTTCAAAAAAAGTTGTTGCAGTATAAATTTGCACGGGTGTACAAATATGTGCAAAATTTTGAGACAACTACAATTTCTTGATCCAAACAATAGTAACAAATATTTAAAATTGTTTCTTAAAATTAAAAACCATCATAATTTCAAAAGATTAAATTGATTAAAATTTAGAAAAATAAAAATTAAATGAATCTTAAAAATAAAAATAAAGAACTAAAAGTGTATGTTTAATTGCGTTTTTCATCTTTTAATATTACAATTGTATAATTTTAATTTCTAAAATTTTAATTTAACAATTTTAGTCTCTTTAAATATTAACTCAGTTAAAGTTTAAGAGACTAAAACTGCACAAATATTATATTTTAAGAACCAAAAACACATTTAAGTCAAAAATATAATTATATATACTAAGAGAAAACCGACACTCTTGCCTCCCTTATTTAAAAAAAAAACAAAAAATAAAATATAAAATGTGGATAGTTAATAGAAACCTGTGGTTAATTTGTGGTGATGAATTTACAAAAATAATACTAATATTTTTACAATATCGTGAACACCAAAAAAAAATTATCCTCTTTTATGTAAAAAAGATATTTTGTCTTTCTTTAAATACACAGACATTAGTTGAGATTGTGAGCAGTTATTAAGAGATTAAAAAAAACTTATATCAAACCTGGAGCAGTTATTAAAAAGAAACTTATTTTCAACAATAATTTGTACATAAAACCTGGAAATAATGGAATGTGAAATAAAAATAAAAAGGAAATAATGAAATAGATGGTTGTGAGTGGTTATTCGGATAAAATATGAAAATTTATTCTTTTTTAATATTTGAAGAATATAATAATTCACTAAAAAGTGGTGATAAAGAACAGTCACACTTGAAAACTATTTGATACTTCATTGTATAAATTTAATTCAACACATAAAATAATTTTATAATTATTCATCAATTTGAACTATAGAAATGGAATATCAAATAGTTTCTAAATTTTTTTAAAAAAATTTGTAAACTTGATATATGCATTAAAAAAATTAATTTAATGATTGAATTGTTAAAATTTGATCTAAAACATGAGTTATTGAATGAAGTAAGTCTGAGTAAACTTACTCTTGGAGCAAGTGAATCCCACTTTATATATTATATATCTATACCTATTATAAAGGAATACCAATATGTGCACTTAAGTTAAATTTCAACGTATTATAAAGAGGAATGATCTAATTACTCCTTTCAATAACTCATATTCAACATCAAATTTAAAAAATTCAACCGTTGAATTAAAAATTTTTAATACATAGATGAAGTCTACAAATCTTCAAAAAATTTGAAAGTCATATGATACTTCGTTATATAGATTCAAGTTAAGATATAAAATGTTTTTACGATTATCCGTTAATTTGAATTAAAAAAATAAAGTATCATATAATTTTTAATTTTTTTTAAAAAAATTGTAAATTTGATCTATGCATTAAAGAATTTTAATTTAACAATTAAATCATTGAAATTTGATATAAATCATGAGTTATTGAATGAAATAAGTCTACTCAGACTTACTTTTAAAAGAAAACTTAAGTATAATTTCTTAGATGTGGTTGTTGTTTCTCTCCAATCAGAGTTTGAACTTTACCTCAATGTTATACATTTGCATTTAATACAGGTCTCATTAATATACATTTATTCATACTAATAAGGTAAAACTCCAACTCGAATTAGAGAACAACACCAATTGTACCTAAGTAATTCTTAAGTCAAAATACAATCTTGAATTCCTCAACTTTTGGAATTTTAGTGTTAACAAACGAAATGTTTTTACAAGAGAAAATATTTTCAAAAATGTTTATCAAACAAAGTGTAAGATGTAGATCATCTTACTCAGATGAAACATACAATGTGTCTCGTATATATTAAATGTTCATTATTTATTAAGACTAACGATAAATTTTTTTGAATATTTTATTCCTTAATAGATTGAACTAGAAAATCATCTTAGAACTCACAGATTTGTTAAGGAGAACAAGATCATGATTTTCGTCAGAACCAAGGACGAAGATCCTAAAATCAAGGAGAAAAACAGATAAAGGCATTGTTGTTGTTGCTTTACACTAATATTGCTTCTCCAAACTCCATTTTCATATGGAAAGATGTTAAATAACTTTATTGATCAAATAAGAGATACCATTTGGTAAAATGCATTTAATGTTTGCATTAAATGACTCAACGATTATCTCTCATCATAAGGAAAAATGTTGAAGACAGATGAAACAAACTTGTAAGCTACACTCAAAGTGTTGCAACGATTATCTTCTCCAAAGCTACAATATAAGAAGATTCAAAGTTCAAGAAAGGATATAGACACATGTATAGAAACATATACAAAGAAACACATTGTAAATAATATTTGTGTATGAACTTCATTCTTTTTTATAAAAGCTTAGTACAATGTATTGGTTTTATAACATCTAAGTGAGACAAAAATAACATCTTTGTAACCTTCATAATCATTTTTATAAGGTTGAGTATGGAGAGACTTGTCTGTAAAATAATATTTGGTTAAGTCTAGATAGACTTGTTTGAAAAAGAATACTTGGTTATTAAGCTTAGAGATGTTTGTTGTGAAAAGAATACTTGGGATAATTGCTTAAAGAGACAAGTCAAAGAATACTTAGGATTGAGCCAGAAGTGGCTTATTAAAAGAGTATTTGTATCTTTGTTGAAAGATAGTGGAACTCAATTTAGTTTGATTGAGAACTGGACGTAATCTTGATGATTGAGATGAACTAGTATAAAAATATATAATGTTCCATTTGACTTCTCTTCACACTCCATCCTACTAGTGTTATTACTTCACTATGAAAATGCAAATTTTTTATACACATTATTTAACCACCCTTCTAGTATATATCTTTCTTCAGAGTAATTCTACCTAAGTTTTTTTTTTTCTACTCTTATAAATAGATTCCTCCTCCTCCTCTTTCTCTCTCTCTCTCTCTCTCTATCTATATCTATATATATATATATATATATATATATATATATAGAGAGAGAGAGAGAGAGGGATCCTTTTACTCTAGGAATAAAACTACAAAGAGTCACTCCGTTCAATAACTCATGTTCTACATCAAATTTCAACGATCTAACCGTTCAATTTAAAGTTCTTAATGCATAGATCAAATCTGCAAATTTTTAGAAAATTTGAAAATTATTTGATACTTCGTTTCATTAATTCAAATCAATGTATAAAATAGTTTTATGATTATCCGTCAATTTGAATTAATGAAACGAAGTATCAAATGATTTTCAAATTTTCTAAAAATTTGTAAATTTGATCTATGCATTAAGAACTTTAAATTGAACGGTTGGATCGTTAAAATTTGATGTAAAGCATGAGTTATTGAACGGAGTAACTCTAGGTAGTTTTACTCCTGGAGTAAAAGGATCCCTCCTTGTATATATATATATATATATATATATATATATATATATATATATATATATATATATATACACACACACACACATACACCAATGGAAAAAATGTCTCTTAATTTTTTTTCAAATTAAGGATAAAATAAAATAGATAATAAAATAAACAATTGTGGGCGATTATTTAGAGAGAATGTGTTGTCTTCCTCTTCATATTTAAGAGATACAATAGTCAATTAAAAAGTGGAGATCAACAACATCCATCATGTACAAAATACCAATGATTAACATCTCAACCAATAACAGCATACCAATGCATAACAATTCATACAATAATAGCATATCAATGCTCCACAATTAATTCAACATAGCATATCAATCACATAAAGCACATCAATGCTCATCACCATTTCAAGTACACAAGGATAGCATTCCAATGCTTATTATCATTTCAAGCACACAAAGATAGCATATCAATGCTCATTATCATCATTCTATAACACACAACATGCAATAGACACAAGTATTCTATTCATGTTCACCAATTTCACCTATCACACAACCTATATCACATGCAATTTATCAAAATTACTTATTCCTACACTGACAACCTTCACCTAAAACAACCCAAAGGGAGTTCTACTACTCCAATCATTCTCATCCTTATCTCATATGAAAAATAAGAAGATTTTCTACAATTCTCATGAAGACACCAAGTCGTAATTCCATCATCTACCTTGTTAAAAAATGTAAAAACCGCAACCATTCTCCTTAATGTTGACAACTTGACCTTTGCTCACTAAAAAGGTCATAACTGGAGCTCTAGACCTTCTTTTTGGGTGATTCCAGCGCCATTAAAAAGTTAACATCCAAGGCTACAACTTTTAGGCAGACCTCAAGACCAAATTCGGTCATCTACCCTCACCTCTGCAACGCTCAATCCAGCGCTTTAGCGTTGAATTTCTATCTGCTCAATTTCCTTTCCACGGCCATGGCTGCAAGTTTTTGCCACTCCATTTTCTCCCAAAGCCATGGCCCTCTAATCCACAACCATGACTACAAGTCTCTGCCACCACATATTTCCCTCCCACGGCCATGGCTGTGAATTTACGGCCATGACTGCAAGTCTCAGCCACCACATTCCCCCCCCCCCCACGGCCATGGCTGTGAATCCACAGCCATGACTGTGAGTCTCAGAATTCCTAAAAATCCATGGGTTTCACCTTCGATTTTCACTCAAATCCTTCATAAACATGCAACCCAAGGAGACCTAATCCATGCTACAACTCAAATGCAACACCACCAACCACATGCAACACAAAAGCTTCAAGAACCACAACATGCATACATCAAATTTTCAAGGAGATCATCAAGAACAACAAAGTTTCAACTTTCATAAGCAAACAACTTCCACTACAAGAAAAATGCTAATTTTCGACAAAAATTTCTGATGGAAACAAGTAAATTTCCAACGAAATAAAGTATTTTCGACGAATTTAAATCTATGGGAAAAAGGGGCATTGGAAAAAAAATCAGTCGAAAATACTTTGTTCTATCAAAAATTTCTATCAGAAATTTCTGACAGATATTTCCATCAGAAATTTCTAACAAAAATTTTCATCAAAAATTTTTTACGAATATTTTCGACAAAAATTTTCATCAGAAATTTCTGACGAATATTTCTGCCAGAAATTTCTGACAATTACTTTCGACAGAAACTTCTGTCGGATATATCTGTCATAAATTAAAAAAATTAATTTTCAATAAAAAAATTCATTAAAAATATTTGAATTTTATTTTTGAATAAATTTATTAATATAACAAATTCACATTATTTTCACCTGTTTAACAATATATATAGATTGATAGAAGCTTCATCAAAATAAATTTAAAAGATAATAGTAGTATTTATATCATAATAATAATCCAACACTAACATATGTTAAACAATTCATAATTCAAACATCATATATAGTTAATTCAAATAGATTAATATTTTTCAAATGCTAACTAATAATCTTCATAATTAGGAGAGTCTTCTTGATTTTTTCCTTGGTCATCTTCTTGTTGTTGGTTTTGATGTTGTTCCCCATTTTGTTGATCTAGGTTGGTATTTTGTTGTTGACAAATATTTTGAATGGCAGTTTGTGCTTCTGCGGGTAAGAATTGCAAGACAATTGATTGAAATTGTTGCAACTGACGAATAATCACATCATGTTTTGCAAGTCATTGTTTCAATTGAACAATGTCTTCTGTGTCATGTGAACTGCTACAAGATACTTTCCTTTTAATATTGATGTGACTGTTCTACGTATCTTTTAAATCACAAGTAAGGTCTCCAGCTCCATACAGTTGCCTCTTAGTAGTCATGCTACCAACTGCATCAGACCAACACTTAGACCTAATTGTATCCTCCAAACTTGGGTCCATAGGATGTGATTCATCAACAGATGATGCAGCCTCAGACATAGCTTGAGAAAATTTATTGAGAAAATCTTCCTGTTATTCAAACAAAGGCATTATTTTACTAATCTTGTAAATATGATTAAAAATAACATGAATAATTATTTAAATAACTTAAATATGTTTTGTTAGATATTGCTATAAACCATGAATGTAAATGAATACCAAATATTGGTGATGAATCTGTTTAGAGATATAAAAAAAATTCCTCAGCCCCTGATTGCATAAGCTTTTAGGATAGTTGATTCTTAACATAATATTAAAGTTGTGACCAAGTGATCAAGAGTAGTTAGAATTCAGAAAATGACTAACACAATTCAATATATAATATAATAATGTGAATAAAATTGAATAAGTTCCAAAATCATTTTTAATTATTCTCTAATGTAATGTCATTTCACTATCAACTTTATTTAATTTGAAATTCATTAAATTAAATTATCCCTAATTCTTTGATTATAAAAACTATCTTATATATTCTCAATTATAGGCCTTTCTTCTTTAGGTAATTCTACTTTGAAAAAACTTTATGAGTGAGACATAAAGATACATATGTTGCAAATCCATTACTGTGACGAACTATGAAGTACATATATAATTAGAATTTTAATTTCTCAATTATCAATAAGTACAAAGACAATAAGTACGTACATAGCAAAACTGTTGTTAACTTTTATAATCTTTTATAATATTTATTTAACAGTTTTCTTATTTTTGTAATAATATTATCAACTAAAGAACTCAAACAACGGAACACAATATAATATTTTGCAGCATGATGCTACAAGGACACAATATTGTCAAAATAATTATCTGGCAAATTTTCTGTCACAAGAAGGAAGTGCCACAGTTTACCAAAGTTTTGACTCAGATGGATATAGAGCTTCCTAATGCACATGTGGAAGAACCTTCATTTGGTAATTCCTACTACGATATAATAGGTAAGAGTGTCAGATTAATGCTACTCTCTTGCAATCATTTACACTAAAATAATCACAATTAAATGTTTAACAAATCAACGGACTAAAAAGTGTAAATCCAGATGTAAAATTTTGTAATTAAAATGATGGGAGAATCATTACTCAATAACTAATTGCACGTATCTGGTAAAGATTATTTTTCTTTTTCCAAAAGCTCTCTCCAGAAACTTAAAAATAAGATACATAGTAGTATTATTTATTGTAATTTTATTTCTTAGCAATCTAATTCCCCACACCCCACAACTACAACAGGATGATGAGTTTCAAAATCTACATCCACATTCATAGTCTTATACACAAACTTCATGACAATCTTTTAATTTCTACATAGTAAGTCGATAAAAATATAGTAAAATCAACATGTAAAAATCTATATCAAGATTCATGTAATTATTTCTGATGTGATTTTAACAGACTCTGAATTTGAGGACAGAGGGTCTCCTAAAAGAGAATAATAGGGAAGAAAATGACTGAATTCTCATTGCCTGTGTCAAACATACAACATTACATAGAAACCTCACAATGCTCACGCATAACCCACAACAAACAGTAAAGCAATAACAGAATTGTAACAAATTGTTTCCGGAAGCTGCTGAATCATTTGATTTTTCCTTTATATTTATAAAAGATAAAATCTGACCACTTCTTGGGTTTGTTGGTAACTCTCTTGGGCCTAGCATTAGTGGAAATAGCTTGTACTGGATCTTCTCTATTGAGCTTGGGCATATCAGTTTCTCTATTTTTCAAATCAGAAAAGTTCTTAAGCTTCCTCACTATACACACTCTGTTATTTAGTAAATGATGTTTTATTTAGTAATTTGAGCAAATAAAACATCATTTTCTTCCCGTCCTTTACTTAAAAAATACAACAAAATGCAACCAACCACTCCAACAAATACAATGACAATCAAGGTCGTCAAACACAAGGTCCAACTTAGTACCACAAGTGTAAGTAGCATGAGTAACAAAATTCAAACACACAAGTTGATAGGTCCCCCGTAACAGTAAAAACAAGAAGTAACAAAGAAAATAAGAATCAGAGTTTATTGCTCTGCCAAGGGAAGAGTCCCCTTCAAATGCTGAACGAAGCTTATTGTTTAAAAGTATATGAACTAGATCCACCAAATGCTGAACGAAGCTTATTTTTACAATTTAGGAAAACAAGTATGCAACTTAAACAAAATAAGAAGACACAGAAAAGCTAAGAACATAGAATTTCCAAATAGCCTCTTGGAACAAATTAATTGACAAGCAAAGGAATCATAGCAGTAATATTTTACTTCATTGATTCACCACATAACCTAACACTTTTTGCCTGTTTCTAGTCCCAGATTTCCCGATTTCATAAGCAAAACGCATAACTAGGAGGTGTCGTGGCCGGCGAAGAATGAAAGCGAGAAACAGAGCAGAGAAGGGATGAAATACCTAACAGAGATGTCCTGGCCGGCGAGGGAGTGTTTCTCGAATGTCTGCTACGGCAAGAGCCGGAGGGAGTGGCGCTGTGTTGTGTTAAATTTCGTGTTGTTAAATTCAGGAAGGAGATGTGTTGTTTTAATTAACTTTGCTCACTGTTGAGCTAGCTGGGTTGGGCTTGGTCTCAGATAATGGGTTTATGGCCCGAAAGTGGAAAAAATTCATAGGCCCAATCCATGATAATTTCAGTTAATATTAAATTAAAAGATTATAAAAATTATAATAAAATTCTTTTATTATTTATAAAAATATTAATTTTTTTTTTAAATTAATGTATCAACAAAGGGAACTTTCTATCGGCAAGTGAAAAGGAAACTTGAAATTTTGTCGTGCATAAACTTTCTTAAAATTTTGGCATTTTTTTAAGTACTTAATCAAAATATCTAAAATTATTAATATTTATTAAATATATTAGTATTATATTTAATTCTTAAATTAATTTTAAATTTTATCTATACCTATTATAAAAAGGATACTAAGGTTATGTAATTATTTTTGGTCTCCACTTTTTAGTGGATCATTATATTCTTTGGATAAAAAAATTATATTCTCTCTAAATAACTACATACAATCTTCTAATATTCTATCTACCTATCATTATTAGTGGCACAAAGTGATTCAACCCTTCTATTATTTATAAAAATATTTAATTTTTAATATTATTTTTATTTTTAAAAAAATATAGCTAAAATCATTTAATATATATATATATATATATATATAAAATAGGATGGATCTTTTTACTCTAAGAGTAAGTTTACCTAGACTTATTCCGTTCAATAACTCATATTTTATATCAACTTTCAATGATATAACTTTTCAATTTAAAGTTTTTAATGCATAGATCAAATATGTAAATTGTTAGAAAATTTGAAAATTATTTGATACTTCGTTTCATTAATTTGAATCAATGTATAAAATGATTATATGATTATCCGTCAATTTGAATTAATGAAATGAAGTATCAAATGATTTTTAAATTTTCTAAAAATTTGCAGATTTGATCTATGCATTAAGAATTTACATTGACCCCTACTTGAAGTTTTTCTAAATGACGTCGTATATATATCTCTTCTTAAATTTTTAAGTGAGTATTAATTTTCTTATTTATTTATTTAAGTGGCACATACAACTACTTATATAAGATAATACTATTTATATACTATTAAGAGAAAATAAATTATTAATATAAATATCAATAATTAAATGAGATTTGATCTCTTATTTCATTTCAACTTTTAAAATATATTTTAAATACCATGCCCAATACTGTGATTTAAAAAATATATCAACTTTAACTAATAATTTTAAAAAAAAGATTTAAAAATTAATATTTTCAAAATTGAAGATCAATGAAAGTTTTCATAAAAATGTCATAGTGTTGGATGTAATTTAGAAACAAATTATAGACGCATATGATTTGTAGAACATAAATTAACTTCCCCCTTATTTTAATTGATAACGTTATTTTGAAAGAGATGAGTAATTTTTAAAAATTAAAAAAAAGATATGTACATTATTCTTAAATTTGGACGTCATGTATTAGTATTTTTCAAGATAAGTAAAAAAAACACATTAATGCTAATTAGTTTATAATTTATAATAGCCTCACTCACTCTTTAGTAAAAAAAAAAACACATTAATGCTAATTATATTTTTCAAGATATAATTATATATAGGTAAGACATACCTCACTCACTCTGATTTGTATTTATCTTATTCAATACAATATATTTATATTTTGAAAACACTCATATAATAATGAAAATATTATATAGTGCATTGTTTTGTGTATCGACGGGATCAGGGTGCATTTGAAAAGCAATTAGCTTAAAATTTTTGACAAAATTTCCAACAAAAATTCTGTCGAAAATTTCTGACAGATAAATCCGTCAGAAATTTTCGATGGAATCCGTCAGAAATTTCCAACGAATTTATATTCGTCAAAAATTATCCGTTAAAAGATTTGCGTTTTTCTTGTAGTGTTCAATCCTCTTTTTCCCATTTTAGATTTTCATAATTTACACAAATTTTGAGTTCTCAACTCAATCAACAACCCCACAAATCATAAAAATCTAAGATTCCTAGTTTCCCTTACCTCAATCTCAAACTCTACGAGGAAGAAGAAGAGAAGAATGGAGAAAAAAAGTCTTTATTCACAGCTTAAGCCCCACCACTTCAACATTGAGATGAAAGAAACAATAATGAAGAAGTTTTAGTAAGAAATGAGAGTGAAGTGGGAAAAAGAAAAGGGGACAAGGGTTTTTGGTTCTCACAATTACACTTTGTTTGAATTTATTTAAAATCATTTTTCAAATTTAAATTCTGAAATAGCATATTTTGAATATTAAAAATTTAAAATATATTTGAGGAGAATAAAAATGTTAGAAAATTATAGGCTTAATTACACATTTTGTCCTTCTATTTTTATTATTTTGTAATTTTGATCTCTTAATTTTAAAAGAAATATTTAGTTCCTCTAATTTTAAAAATACAAAAATTTGATCCTTGTATCAAATTAACATCTACCAAATGTTTACTAATACTTAAGTTATATGAAATTTAGTAATATAAAATTTATAAACAAAAAAATTGAAAAAATAACACAAATAAGATTTTTATTAATAAAAAATATTAATCACTTGTAAAAATAGATATAAGAAAAAAGATCTTTTGTATGTTATATTTAATTTTTAATCATGTATTTCACGTTATTAAATATCACATTACTTAAGTGGTGATAGACCACTAGATAACATCAAAATTTAACTATCAATGAACATTAAATTAATCTAATTAATGACCAAAATCTGCATTTTATAAAATAAGGGGATCAAATGTCCCTATTTTACAATAAAAAGATCAATACGGATTAAAAAAATAGATAAATTAAAAGTGTAATTTAACAAAAAATTATATATTAAAATACTCATTTAGTCTATTTTTTATTTAATTTGATCATTTTATTATTAAAAAACTTTGACTTGATCTTCTCTTTTAAAAAAAATGAAATATTATCATTTTATTCCAACTAAAATAACAATGTTAAATATTTATGCATATATCACTACAATAAAATGAACTTTTAGTGGTATTTAATATGAATTTTAGTGGCAATAAAAGTTGTTACAAAATTTTTTTCCGGCATTTCACACATTAGCCATTGTATGCAGTGTCGCTAAAATATTTACCGGCAATTATTCTATATGTTGGTAAAGACCCTCACAATGATCGGGAAAAATGTATAATTTTTTGTGTCATTTGTTACTGGCATTTAAAATTGTCGCTAAAAGTTTAAGAAAAGATTTATAATACTCTTTAATTATCTTATTTCTAGTCGATGTAGGATTTGTAAGATGAGTACAAATATTCTTTAGTTACCTTATTTCTAATTGATGTGAGACTTAGAAGATGAAGGTTATCTTCTAAGTATATATTCTTTAATTTTTTTAATTATCTTATCTCCTAAATACCAACTTAGAATAGTAAGTTATAGGCTTAACTCAACCTTATAAAACATACTTGTAAGGTGAGAGTTATCATTCACTTATATACTCTTTAATTATTTTATTTCTAGTCGATGTGGGATTTAAGTTTTTTCTAACAAATAATTATCACTAATAATAAATTTTGATGTGATGTAAATATATTTTTAGTGGCCATTATATAATAGTCATTAATATTTTTTATTAAATAATAAAATAGAGACAATTAATTTATTACCATTAAATAATTGTCAGTAATACTAAATTTTGTTGTAGTGATATAACATGTGACACCATAAAAAAGTAACACATATATCTACGCAGAAACAAAGTTGAATCAATAAAGGAAAAGGAAGATAAAAAAATTATTAGCAGTAAAATTTTATTATATATAATTAAAATTTGAAATAAATTATATATATAAATAAATATTATATTTGAATATATAAATTATTTTTAAAATTTAAATAAATAAATATTTTAAATATATATTTTATATTTTATATTTAGGATAAATAATTTATATTATAACATAATATTATTTTATTTATTGATAATTTATTTTAAAAGTATTAAATTTAATTTATAAATAATTATAAAAAATAAAAATCAAAGTAATTTATATATTTTAAACACAAATTACTATCTTTTACACGAGAGTGTCTTTAGGAACTTTTTTTCGTAGAGAGGATTTGTAGGATTTTTTTAAAATTTTTTATCTAATTTAAACTTTATTTATCATAATTATTTAAGAATATAATTTTAATATTTTAAAATAAATTATCAATAAATAAAAATAATTTTTTATTATAATATAAATAATTTATCATAAATCTAAAATATAATTTATATGTTTAAAAATATTATATATGTTAATTTTAAATAACACATATATATAAGTATTTATTTATACATATATATTTTATAAATTTTGATTATATTATATATAATAAACATACATGTGAATTATACATGTTAAAATATTAGTTAAAAATAATAATAAATGATATGAAAAATTTTAAATTATTAGTTATCTATTTGAAAGTTTATATATATATATATATATATATATATATATATATATATATATATATATCATTTTAAAGTAAAACACCCATGCACAAAAAATTAAAAAAAAATCGTATGATCGTGCATTTCTTTTCTTCATACTGATCATATGAATGTGAATTTAGTTACAACATTATTATGATTATATGCTATAAAATGAGACTCATATTTTCAATGATTATATAGTTTAATTAATTAATTATTTTTAAATGTTAAAAATATCAACCTTATATATTATACACAAATCTTTATGTTGCATGAAAATATTTTTATTAGAGAATATGTAGAGACTTTTTTAATTTATTATCTAATTCAATTTTTATTTATTATAATATGAATTAAATTTGAATACTTTAAAATAAATTATAAATAAATAAATATTTGAATATATTTTTAGTCCTTTAAATTTAAGGTTAATTTATTTTTAGTCCATCAAATTTAAATATGATTTTTTTAGTCTTATAATTTCAAAAAATATTGTTTTAATCCTTATACTAAATTTTTGTTTCAAAATTTATGAAATGTTGTCGCATAAAATCTACATATTAATATCTTTGTTATTAAAAACATCACATTAAACCCAACTGACATTTTGTTAGTAAAAACATGACATTAAATCCAAGTGATACCGCATAACTTTTTTAATCTATCACTTTGAGATATGTTATTAAAGATTTGAGAGACTAAAATAAATTTTTTGAAAATTATAAGAACTAAAAGTAACGATTTTAAATTTGAGAAACTAAAAAAATTTTAGTCTAAATTTGAGAAACTAAATACATATTTAAGCTATAAATAAGTGTGTTTTCTTTTGTTACAATATAAATTATTTATCATAAATCTAAAATATAATTTATATCTTAAAAAATATAATTATAATTTTTTTAAAATATAATTTATATATAAATATAATATTTATTTATATGTAATTTATTATAAATTTTAATTATATAATAAATACGTTTGTACAATGCATAAACTAAAATATTAATCAAATATAAAGTTAAAAGAATCTTTAAAACTATCTCATAAAAAAATTATTTAATAAAAATACTCTCATATAAGATAATTGTTCGTATTTATATATAAAATTAGTTTAACCAAAATAAAATATAAAAATAAAATTAACATAAATAAAGTAAGTTGGTTTAATTTCTATTGCTTAATAGTATTAAAGGAAAAAATAGATTTATTGTTAATATGTTAACTCATAGGGTGATATTGATTTATTGTTTAAATTAGGCTTAAATATGTTTTTAGTCCTTGAAATTTAGGATAAATTTGTTTTTGGTTCCTGAAATTTAAAATTATTGTTTTTAATCCCTATAATTTCAAAAAAATCTTATTTTAGTTCTTATATTGAAATTTTGTTAGGAAAATTATCAAATATTATTGCATAAAATTTACATACTAATGTTCCTATTAGAGAAAACATCACATTAAATTCAATTAATATTATTTAATCATCTTAATTTGTCATTTTCAGATATGTTATTAGTGACTTAAGGGACTAAAATAATATTTTTGAAAATTTCAGGACTAAAAATAACAGTTTCAAATTTGAGGGACAAAAACAAATTTATCTTAAATTTGAGGGACTAAAAACATATTTAAACCTTTAAATTATTTAATTATCATAATATATATATCATAGGAATCTATATGTATATAAAAGATTTGTTATTTCTCTTATTTTTTTTAAAATTTTTTAAATTATTAATTGCATTAACTATATTATCTTTAAAATATTTTTATTTAATTAATAATTAGTTTAGACAAAAAATAATAAATATTTAAAATTAATTAGATAAGTACTCTCTTTCTTATTAGTATCAGATAATATAATTAAACACAAATATCTCTCTTTCAAAAATATTAATTAATTAAATGAAAAATAATTAAAAATACTAATTTTAGAAAAATAATTTAAATTATTAATAAATTTAATTATCTTAATAACATTAATTAATTTTTTTAAAATACATAATTTTATTTAAAAAAAACCTATAATTATAGACTAAAGATGCAATTTATATAAGAAAATTTTCTTTTACAATATAATAATATAATTAATACAATATTATGTAATAATAAATATAAAAAAGAGTTTAGATATTTTAGAGAGAAAAAGAAATTGAGTACCAAGTACCTTAAACACATGAGGGAGAACTTTTTAATTTTAATTTTAACTTTCTTAATTTGCTTCTTTGTTATACTGTTTTTCTCTCTCCACTTTTTTTTTTGTTTGTTTGTTTTTTTTTTTCTCTCTTATCGCTCTGTTTTCTGGACTTTCCAGGCGAGTTCTCTTTTCAAAACCCTAAATTCTCATTCCCAAATTATCTCCAACCGTTTCATTGCTTAAATCATCAACATGTATATATATATTTTTTAAAGATTCATACGAGTAAAATTTCATATATTTTTTTTTTCACAATTTTTATTATTATTTAATTTGTGATTATTAAGGAATTAGAAATACTAATTATTGTTGTTAATTTGCAACTAGACCCGTAAATTTTTTTTATAATATTTTTCTGGGTTTCAATCAAAGTTAGAAAAAAAAGGAAATTATTTAAAGTATTTTGGTTTTTTTTCGGTGTTTTGTTTCCTGGGAAAACACAAAGAAGGGGAAATTTGTTTGAGGCAAATTTTGTTTTGGGGTGACTGTGATTTGGCTGGTTTTGGAGAGGTTAAAGACACGGTGACACTTGTGACCTTAGCGGTGTAAAAATTGTGAATTTTTTTTATTAATTAAGTTTTGTTTTGGTTTTTGAGGGTGATGATTGAATTTAAGGGTGAATTTGGAGAATCATTGGTGACCCTTTTCTTGTTGTGGTTGTGGATAGCTGTTATTTTCATCTCTTTAGTTTTTGGGATGAGTAGGAATGGTGGTCAGAAACAAGGACGCCTTCTTCGTGGAGGTGTTGCAGCCGCAGATAGTAGTGGCAGAGCCAACAGCAATGGCTTTATTCCCAGCTCCTTTCGTACTCTCTCTGGTTACATGAAGACTGTTTCATCTGGTGCTTCTATTGTTGCTCGGTCTGCAGCCGCCTCTTTTGCATCGTCCATTTTGGATAAGGATGGTGGTGCTGATCCTAATCAGGTATGCATGAGTTAGTTCTAATGTGTGGAAGTGGAAAATAGTAACCTTGCTGGGGTTTACAGTTTTATAAAGTTCTAGAACATGCTTTCATTGTTCATTCCATAATGATCTCTTGTCAAACCAAATGTTTTAAAAGATAAAATTTAGAATAGGTTGTATTTAAGAAAGAAGAATAAATAGTTTGTGTTTTTGCAAATTGGATATGCCTACACTTCAGTGCATGTTCATTTCATGTTTCTAATAAATAACATGCTAAACCCTTTGTCATTTGTGTTTAATGGTTTGTTATGGGAAGAGGGTATAGTCATTTCTGTTAGTTGAGATTTTATTCCATTTTTGCTTGATATTTATTCTTATTCTGGACTGAGCATCTATGTGTTAAGAAGGGATAAGCTTTTTTATCACGCATGAGTGCATGTCCTTATATCATGGGTTAAATTTTTGTTGAAAGATTTCGTTATTTTCTTTCTCTATTTGTTGATCTGTTATCAAGATATCCTTTTACCAGTTGTACGGCCAACCAATTTGTAATTTGTAGGTTCTAGCATGGTCACTGTTTAATAGGGTTTTGATGAATTCGAATAAAAAATAGCTAACAAATTTATTGCACCTTGTAATCAGTATCTCTATTAATTGTCAATAAATTATCTGCCCAAACTGAGCTCTATCCTATTGTGGAAGTTGTAATAATCATGTTTATCAGCAGCATGTTTGGATTGACATTCACAATCTTCAAACATGAGTATACACAGTGGAAACATGTTTTGGTAAGAAAAACATATCTTTTGCATTAGGATTAAGATTAAAAATTTCAAAATATAATACAATTCACTTCAAAATCACTTTTAACCAAAATTAATTTTGCAAAATCAAGATAATCTACACTCATCCAAACAACCTGTTAGTAATCAAGGAAGTAAAATTATGTAAAGTGAGTTATTTTTTTTCTTTCTATGCTTTAGTGGCTAATGTAGAGGGTGAGCTGGGTACCTCTAGATGACCATGACCTACTACCAAAGAGAAGTGAAATGCCTAATCTAATTCCCAATTAACTGTTGTACCAAAGAAACCTCATTATAGATATGAGAGAGAGCTGTGCTCTAGCAATGCCAAATTGTAGCATGGCTTTGTAGTAAGAGTTTGACTCCTCTGTGTTGTGCATCAACCATCAAATACTGGATATGTTGTTGTGACTCAACAACATGTACTGTGTTGCACCCATGTGTTCTTGATATAACAGTTTCTGGAGTCATAACAAAGCTGGAAATGTGGTTGTGTGTATATGATGCCTTTAATGTTCCTATGTAATTGATCATTTAACCAAATATTCTTATTCTTAATATTCTTATCCTTTTGGAACTATTGGGCCTTTTTGTCTTCTTCTGTAGTATAAATGATGCTATATATCATTTTTTTTCTCCTTATGTTAAATAGATTTCAGTTTAGGATGTATGCGTGTTATTTATGATTTTTCCTCTGCCCTTTAATTGTTCTCTGGATCTGATATCTTATTGCTTCTTTACCTAATGAATATTGAAAATTTGATACTCCTTTTTTTTCTTCTCTCTATGGCACTTTTCAATTTGGTGTTAGGGCTGAGGTGACACTTTTCAATTACTTCCACATTTGTATAGGTTATTTGGGCTGGGTTTGACTCGATAGAGGGCCAGGGAAAAGTCATTCGAAAAGTACTTCTTCTAGGCTATTCATCTGGCTTCCATGTTTGGGATGTTGATGATTCAAATAATGTCTGTGATCTAGCTTCCAGACATGATGGTCCTGTTTCTTTTATGCAAATGGTTCCAAGTCCAATTGTATCAAAGACACCAGAGGACAAGTTTGCAAACAGGCGTCCTTTGTTGGTAGTTTGTACAGACAGTTTCTTGGCTGATGGAGGCAAAATACAAGATGGGTTGGTTGCCACTTGCAATGGGGGTGCATTAAACTGCCATGACCAAGTAAAGGGAAACTGTCTGCCAACTACTGTTCAATTTTATTCTATGAGGTCTCAATCGTATGCTCATGTACTAAAGTTTAGATCAGTTGTTTATTCTATAAGATGTAGTTCTCGAATAGTTGCTGTTTCTCAAGCCACTCAGGTATACTTTCTAATATTTATATTAAGTTCCTCTAAATTTGTTTTCCTAAAATGTTTAATGGTATCTCTATTCTGCAGATACACTGTTTTTCTGCAACAACTTTAGAGAGAGAGTATACTTTACTCACCAATCCTATAGTCATGGGTGGTATTGGTTCTGGAGGCATTGGCTTTGGACCACTTGCAGTGGGTCCTAGATGGCTGGCCTACAGTGGAAGCCCAGCTGCAACAGCCCCTTCTGGGCGTGTCAGCCCACAGCATTTGACACCTTCTGCAAGCTTTCCTTGTTTTTCTTCAAATGGGAGCTTGGTTGCACACTATGCTAAAGAGTCTAGCAAGCATCTTGCTGCTGGGATTGTGACCCTTGGTGATATGGGGTATAAGAAACTTTCCAGATACTGCTCAGAACTTCGCCCAGATAGCACTGGTTCTATACAATCTGCAAATTCTAGCCCAAAAGGAAATCGAATGATTAGCCATTCAACAGATGTGGATAACATTGGGATGGTAAATACTGTTTTTTATAAATTTTCATTCACTTTTAAGTTTTAATTGGATCTGCAGCATATTATGCTTGATTATCTTTTGCACCTGAATAGATAGAATAGCATTTTCCCTATCTTGGGCTGTACACATCTGGTCTGAGGTAGTTCTTAACATTATGTTCCTAAAATTGTCGTCGGTCTTTCCTCACTATTTATTAAAATTTAGTTGCAAAGATGGTTATGTCTTTCTGGAAATAATAGTCTATTATAATTTTGCATTTGCTCAATACTTTTGCATTTCTCGGGTTGGATTCTTTTGCCGGTATATTTTGATCTTGGTTACACTTCTACAATATGGAAAATAATGCTAGTACAGTTAATATTATGATTTAACAAGCATAACTTATCGTTCTCTTTCAGGTCATTGTAAGAGATATAGTCAGTAAAAATGTCATTGCCCAATTCCGGGCCCACAAGAGTCCTATTTCAGCTTTATGCTTTGATCCTAGTGGTACCATATTAGTGACGGCTTCTGTTCAGGGGCATAACATTAATGTTTTTAAGATAATGCCTGGATATGAGAGAGTGTCAACATCTGATGCTGGCCCATCTTATGTTCATCTTTACAGGCTGCAACGTGGTTTTACAAATGCAGTGAGTTCATCTTTACAGGCCCATTTTGTTTTTCAAAACACATTTACAAGTAATTAATACCTTTTTTAATAATCGGTATTTGGCTTTTCAGGTTATTCAAGATATCAGTTTTAGTGTTGATAGCAAGTGGATTATGATTAGTTCCTCAAGGGGAACTAGCCATCTATTCGCTATAAATCTTCAAGGAGGGCCTGTAAATATTTTGTCATATGACAATAGCTTAACTGAAAATAATGATGGATTGGGTGTTATGTCTAATCAAGCGGTTCGTTGGCCTCATAGTTCATCTTTAAAAATTTGTAAACCGCAGAGCCTTTGTGCTGTGGGTCCTCCAATAACACTTTCTGTTGTAAGCAGAATTAGGAATGGATCTAATGGCTGGAGAAGCACAGTAACTGGTGCTGCTGCAGCTGCAACAAGTAGGATGAGTTCCCTTTCTGGGGCTATTGCTTCATCTTTTTGTAACTTTGAAGGCAGCAGTAGCTTTTATGTTAATGGGAACTATTCCAAGGAAAAGTATCATCTGTTGGTCTTTTCACCTACTGGTTCTATGATACAATATGCTCTGCAGACAATTAGCAGTCAAGATTCAGTTGTTGTTTCTGGATTAACACCTGCATATGAATCCGTCCCACTGACTGATGCAAGAGTAGTAGTTGAGCCGATCCAGAAATGGAGTATAAGTCGGAGACATAGTTGGAGAGAGGGAGAAGATAATATTGATATATATGGTGAGAAGGAAGCTTCAGACAGCAATAATGTATATTCAAAGGAAGTGAACGAGGATAGTATCATTGGCCCAAAAATCAATGACATATCCCAGAAATTGAATTCCTATTCTGAGAAAGAATGTCGCTTGTATATTTCAGAAGCTGAACTACAAATGCATGAAGCTAAGATTCCATTGTGGTCAAAGACTGAGGTATATTATTTTAAAAATGGAAAATGTTTTTTATTCTTTCACATTTCATGGTTTGGCATTTAAATATATGATTCTGTTTCCAACTAGATATATTTTCACTCGATGGGTAAAGAGGCTACTTTGATGGCGGATGAACAAGTCTCTTCCAGAGGGGAATTTGAGATCGAAAAGATTCCAACTCATGTGATAGAAGTTAGGTCAAAAGACTTGGTTCCAATTTTTGACTATATGCAAACCCCAAAATTTCAACCATTAAGGTTTGATGACTAATTATTTTACTAATTAGTTAGTAGGTAGGTTAAAATATTTAAGCTTTTGATGTTGTGCTATTTGATCGTAATAATGACAGTAGCTTATTTTCAAAGGCTGGATATCATATACCAGTATCACCCGTGCTATTTATTTTTGCATTTACTCTTTGCATGCAAGGATATAGGATATAGTTTATTTATGTGAATGAAAAATCATGGTTTTCTTGCAGGACTCTTGCTGTGGATAACAGAAATGAACAACTTTTGCATCAAAGTTATAAGTTGTTTGAAAAGGGAAGAGTTTCACCCAGGAGTTTTTTGGAATCTCCTGATTGTATTATGACTAATTCTAGTGGAACTATTGCTGAAACTGGGATTCAAGGAAATGAGTGGAACGATCATTTGATTCCGGTAGAAACAAAGGGATTTGTAAATAAAGATAACACCCTTAAACCAAATACTAGGCCAAAGATTGTAAATAATAGAATTGAGTACTTCAACATGGATGATCGACATATGTTTGTATACGGTGACAGTAGAGGCCTGAATCTGGAGAATGACTGTGAAGAAAAAAGAGATGAATTTGATTGAAGGTGATATTTTAATTTTTTATATAAATATTGTCAAATGGTTAGTTTCTTGAGATTGTTATACTAAAACAATCAAGTATATCTAACTGTTTGTTACATTACTGAACAATAATCTGGTTTATATTTACACTTGTAATTGGGTTATGGTTGCTTATAATTGCATGTACTTTTCTTTCTTTTCATAGGTATGAAATATTCTTTCATTTCACACTAATGGCTTTGTTAACTTGGTCAATTATTGTGGAAGAGGTAGAGAAGTTTGAGGTTTAGGGGCTTGACTGCTGTGCCAAAATGTGGATATTACTTTGAGATTCTTCTGTTGACCCTGTAAATAACAGACATTGCATATCAATAATTAGTTGTGATGGATTTATTCTTTTAAATTGAACTGATGTGTAAAGTGAGAAAGGATGCATGCTTATTCTATCACTTTACACTACTCAATTTAGAGGTTTCAAATTCAGTTGTAATTTATGGTATTGATGTAAATAATAGAATCGACTTGTATCTTATCTTTTGTCCATCATTCTATTTATTTCACATTTCAATTTTTTTTCTTTGGACAGTCACTTAAGTGTCCTGTCCTGGTTCTAATAACATGATGACAAAATTATGCGGTTTTAAGGGTTTTTTTATTTACTTTTTATCACTAGTTTAAGCTGAATTTCAATGAAGTATCTGTAATGAGTAGAGTGAGAAAAGTGTTGTATAAATAACGATTATATGATCATAACTCTTAGGCTAAAATTCTATTTTGGTCCCTTATAATAATTGTTTGTTTCAATTTAGTCTCACTTTTATTTTTGATTTCAATTTGGTCTCAAATTAATTAATTGGTTTCAATTTGATTTCAAATAAATTAATTGGTTTCAATTTGGGATTTTCGTCCAAATTATTTAAACGGAGTTAACTATTGGTCACGTGGATGTCACGTAGATGCATAGGTAGATGTCACATGGATGACAATTTTTTTTGAAAACACCTGGATCCAGAACGGCCCGTTCTGAAACCAGAACGGCCTGTTCTGGTTTCACTTTTAGTATGTTATATTTACATCTGGAACGTTCTGGTTCCACACTGCTAAACATAAACGATCAATGATTATAGTTTACGGTTGTGAATCATGGAAGGAAAAAGACCCAAGGTACAAAGTATTTCAAACACTGAATTTGGAAATATTGTTAATGAAAATTAATAACTTCAATTGCTAAACAGTTAGGCTATACAGTGTACTATTAAGGACAATGCAATGTATTACTAAAGACAATGGTAGCAGATTTTATTTTATTTCAAGCTGGAGTGAACCACTTACTACTAAATTGACACTATACAGTAAAAGATGAAATGATATGATATTTTTCCTTGAAGTCATTAATGATGTACCCCAACAACAACCTGTTCTTGAAGAGGTAGAACCTGAAGTAAAGGAAGAGGATACACAGGACTAACATTTCACCACACAATCATATGCAGGGACAGATCTAAGTTAATTATAGTGGGGGCACTTGCCTCCACTAAAATTGTTTTCATTCTTTTTTTTTATATTTTATTTTTATTATGTTTATCCTATTAATTTTTATCATTTTATTCCTTTAATTTTAAATAAGTTGCAAAAAATTATAAAGTGACACTTAAATATTTCTTCAGACAGAAAGAGAAAAAGAAAAAGTTATTACTCTATTTATAAGACAATTGTATTTTATAAAAATAAGTAATTTTAAAATTTTTACCATAAAAAAATATTTTTCAAATTTGTTATATTTTTAATAAAATTAATAAAGAATATTTTCAGTTTTGGAACGGGACTAGAACGGCCCGTTCTGAATCCAGAACGGAAAGTTCTTAAACCAGAACGGCTCGTTCTGAAACCAGAACGGTCGTTCTGTTGCATCTGGAACGGCCCGTTTCAGGTGCAAAATGAACACACCACGAGTGCATCCGGAACGGTCCGTTCTGGTTTCAGAACGGGCCGTTCTGGTTCCAGATATTTTCAAAAAATTTAGCGTCTACGTGGTATCCACGTATGCATCTACGTAGCATCCACGTGGCCAAAAGTTAACTCTGTTTAAATAATTTGGACGGAAGTCCCAAATTGAAACAAATTAATTTATTTGGGACAAAATTGAAATCAATTAATTAATATGGGACCAAATTGAAACTAAAAATAAAAGTGAGACTAAATTGAAATAAACAATTATTATAAGGGACCAAAATAGGGTTTTAGCCTAACTCTTAATAACTCAATGTTAATGTTTTAGTAATGAAAAATCGCAAACTAGCTGTTTGATTCAATATTTTATTTTCTTAAATCGTGTTGTTTGATACAATTTGAGAATGAAAAATTAATCCAAATCAAATTGACCAACACATTTATGTAAATGTTTTATTTTTTTGCAAATGCATTATTTAAGTATAAGACATCCACATACAACATAAAAGGTATTTTTATAAAATTGTAAGATATTAAATTGTAAACTACTAAAAAAAATATTTTCCCTTAAATGAAAATTATAATATATTTTATTTAAAATGTATTTTTTAATATAAAATTATAAGTTATTAAATTAAATTTTAGAATAAAAAATTACGAATCATTTATAACATTGAAAAGTTATTTTATTTTAAGTGACAAATTATATATATGAGAAAAAATATTTAATACAATAACTAAAATTTTATAAAATAAATATTTTACTAAAATAATAAGATAAAAAATAGTGTTAAACATAATGAGTAACCCAAATTCTATAGTATTTATATATTTTTAATTTTATTTTCAATGTATAGGTTTTAAATTAACCTTTATATATTAAATATGAATTTTTATCTCATATGAAAATTATTTTAGGAGTTTTTCTTGTACGAGAAGAATTTTAGAACTTTTTTTTAACTTATCTAATTAGTTTTTAATTTATTAATTAAATTTTAATATTTAAAATAAATTATCAATAAATAAAATAATATAGTATTACAATACAAATTATTTATCATAAATCTTAAATATAATTTATGTGATTAAAAATATCTATTTAAATGATTTTTAAATATTATTTATATATTCAATAATATTTATTTATATATAAAATTTATTATAAATTTTAATTATATATAATAAATATTTAACATATATATATATATATATATATATATATATATATATATATTGCACAGACTAAAATATTACATATTTTTAACTAATTTTTAAAATCACAAAAATCAAATCAAATTGTAAGACTCGAGCTTCTCTCATTTTCTGCATTCTCACAAAGTTTGGAACATTCTCATTTCCTCCGGTTTCTCTTCCTCTCCGCAAGCTTCTTTTTTCTTGGACATGGTGGAGCTAGGGTTGTGGAGCCGAAGCTCATTCTCCTTCCTCGTTCTTTCAGTGGTAGCTTGGAGTTCTTCCCCGAAGTTTTTGACTAGCCCAAAACCTTGGAGTTTGCAGATTCGAGGTTAGGGAGGCTCCATTTTCTAGTTTTCATTGAAATGGGTTTTGACGATTTTGATGCACTAGGTGTGTGCATGTAGGATCTGTGCACGTTTCTAGATTGTTTGATACTTGGATATCATGTGGTATGGATTGCATGTTGTGGATTCTTTGGATTTTCAAGTTTTTGGACAAAAATTCTGAGGTTTGAAAGTTGTTGTTTGAACTTGTGTCGGGCGCAGTTCTTGGCGTTGAGCGTGTCTTCATCAGAGATCACCATTAGTAAATCACGTCGAGCACGAGGCTAGTCACGCCATGCACGATTTGCAATGGGAGCTCTCTGGATGAATTGCGTTGGGCGTGTGAGAACCACGCTAGGCACGATATCAGATAGTGGCCTTGTTGGGTGTTTTACCGATGTGGCGTCGGGCATAGGGTTGATGTGCCAGGCGTGGAGACTCTTTTGAGTCTCTAACTTCAGGGCGCCGGGCACAGGGTTGATGCCCCGGGCATGAAGACTCTTTTGAGTCTCTGACTTCAGGGCGCTGGGTGCAGTGATGGTGCGTTGGGCGTGGAGACTTTTTTGAGTCTTTGACTGGATGGCGTTGGGCGCAAGGTTGAGGCGTCGGGCGTGGAGGAGCCTTAGAGCTCTCGGATTGAATATCAAGCGAGGCGGGAGATGGCTGCGCTAGGCGTGAATATGTTGAATGATTTGGTTAAGTTACTAAGTTGTTTGATAAAGATGAGTTGAGTAGGTGTTGATTTATGTTGTTTACATCTTGTCATTGATGAAATGTGTATAAGTTGAAGTAGGCTATTGTAGTAAAGTTGTAATTTGCTCTAAAGTTATTGAAGTTGAGATTGATAACTATAGTTGCTTATTGTTGTAAAGATGGTTATTGTTGTAAAGTAGTCATGATGCCTATAGTTGTAAAGTTGTAAAGTTGGGGACATATGGTGAAGATATATGTCCTATGTTGAGATACATAATACTAAGGTGATAAGTTGAAAGTTGTTTTAAAGTTGAATTCCTTAGTACTGTGTGGGCATATGGAAGTAGTTGATCCATGTTATGCTTGAATGACCAAATTGAGTAAGGTATCTAGTTAGAGATGTAGTCTTTGACTAGGTACTGGAGGGTGCATGGTACTTGGAGAGTAGTGGGTGGGCTAACTCCATATGTGGATTGGTTATGCAGACCAAGGTTGTGGTAGGCCCATACCCAAACCCTTCTGCCCTAATAGTAGTACTGGACTTCCGAGTCTAAGTGAGACACCTGAGTAATTGCCTATTGTTGTCTATACCTGGTTCTCTTCAGAGTTTCTAATGATGCCCTATACCTGACCTGGTTGAGATATGTCAAACGTTGGATTCGGTAGGGTTTATGCCACCTAGAGTGCTCAACCTCAATTGTTGGAGATCTCCTAGTTGTATATGCCTGACGACACATTAGTTGACGATATATATATATATATATATATATATATATATATATATATATATATATATATATATATATATATATCTACTGTTGTCTATGCTGTCGTTTGAATTTGAAAGACGTAAAGTTGAATGTTGTATTCTATTGTTGTTTGTTTTATGTTGATGTTATTTTATGATGATTATTGCTATGAGCTTACCTTAACATATCTTCCCTTGTGGATTTGGGATTGCCATGACCATACATTGTATGCAAGCAGATCAAGATTAGGTGGTGTTGTGAAGGGTAGCGGACTCTGATTGGATTCAGTAGGAGAGCTGAGGCTTTTGTTGTGAAAATTTTGTTGTAGTCTGCCAGTCATTTTGTATAAAATATTACATTATATTATCAGTCATATATATGTATACGAGACATTAGTTGTTATTTCCTAGTATGTATATAACTGCTTAATTATGATGTGTTATTTTATGCATATATATAGAGTACGGGAAAGACATGTTATTATTTTCCCCTGACGCTATAGATTGTATGAGACCTGACGGATCGTTACACAAATCAAACAAAAAATAATTAATTTGATTTACTTTGAATTTCATAATACATTCAAATCCAATCATAACTCCAAAAATTTTATATTTTATATAAGAGGATTCCATAAGAACAGGGTGCCTTAGCCCTACTTTGCTCAATTAACTTCCAATAATCTAAGTTGGACTTGTTGCCAGCTTTGATTTAAATAAAATGATAAGCACAAACAAATCGGATAAAGCTGCTATTATTTTTCAGACTTTCATCCAATACAAATTGAGTATTTACATCTTGACACCAATCCAGTCGGAGAAAAAAAAGTAGTTTAAATTTGATAAAATTTGTTAAAGTTAATTTGTAACAACATGTTCATCATAAATATTTTTAAAAGAAGAAAATAAAACAAAATAATGTTATAATATCTTCATAAGTCAAAATTAACATAAAAGTACATTAAAAACATTTTAAAAGTTAATATAAGAAAATATCTATAAAATAATTTATGTATAAATTAACAAGTTATTGATTCAAGTCAAATTGAACCTAATCTTTCTTAACTAAGATTTTGGATTTAAGTCTTGTGATGAAGATATATAATTTGAAAAAAGGAATTTTACTAAAGATGTTCAACTAGGTTTTCTTGTAGAAATTAATTATCAATAAAATTGGTACATATTTTATATTAGTAAAATCTTTTGGAAAACTTATAAATAAATTAATTTTAACTTTTGGAGAAATTTGTTTAATTTTTTCTCATATAAATACTTATTATTTAAAAAAAAATACATCATAAATTTAAAGTTCACGTTAAAAAAATATTTTGTTTTTGTTCTTACAGTTTTCATTTCAAAGTTAACTCTAAATGTTGATGTCTCAGACCAAAAATTTAAGTTATGTAAATAAAAGTGTTAAGATACATGAGGATGAATTCTAGTGCCAGATTTTCACCTTAGTGGCTACAGTTTTGCATTCTTTCTTTGCTCAGACAATTTCTAACTTCTTGTCACGTTGAACCATTTAATCACTTATATTCATTGAATAAAAGGAGTGTTAGAAACATATTTTTTAACAACTTTTCTAAAACGCTCTCTTATAAGTTAAAATTTATTAAAAATTACAAAATCAGAAAAAGTGTCATTAATGACAGTATGAGCCATGTAATTTTATAATTTTTAATAAATTTTAATCAATAAAAAAATTTGTTCAAAACATGTATTTAGCAATAAAACTACTGCCTAAAGTATAACCTTAATAAGGCTTGTACTTTTATTTAGACTTAAAATTACTTTTTATTCTTATAGTTTTGTGAGTACGTAATTTTTATCTCCAAAATTTTCTTATTGCAAATTTGATTCTCATAATTTTCAAATTTGAGCAATGTTTAGTCCATCCCTTGACATGTCATAAAAATTTAAAAAGAAAATATTAATGTGTTTGTGAATAATACAGTCAAGCAATTAGTTTGACACAGAAAAATAATAGTGTTAATTTTTTTTAAAAAAAATTGGTTTAATAAATTATAAATTTTACTTAAAATTTAAAAGAAATGTAACATATATGTAATAATAAGCAAGTTGTTCTTTACATGAAAGACAACATGGTTAAGTAATAGTAATATCATTCACACATACATTAACATTTCTTGTTTATTTTCAAATGACATATCGATAAGTGGATCAACATTAATTAATTTTTAAAACCAGTAAGACCAATTTTATAATAAAAAAATTGAGATGAAAATTATATAATCATGAAACTATAAAGATTAAAATAGATTTAAGCCTTTTATTTATAAGAAAAGCTTTACCAAAAAAACTGACCCGTAGTTAGATCCATACCCCCAAAAAAATCTTTGTTTTTTAAGGGGTAGACGTGCATATAAAGCATTTGAAAAATGATAATAATGCATGTTTCTAGAATTGATGGTTCACAATGTGAAACTATAGTCTAAGAACTTATGTGTTTTGGACATTTTACCTTATGTAGCATAGCTTGGATGCAAATTTAGCACAAAATTGACAGTTTTGGCTGCTGCAATTGTCAAGAGTGTCTTTAAAGACTTCAAAGGTTGGCTCGTTAGAATGAAAGTTACAACTTCTTTTGAGGAATGAATTTGATTCTGTTCATATACGATACTAAGTCATATAAACATTTTAAATTTGATAATGAAGTTAAAAGAGAGCATATGATCTAGTGACAAATAAAACAATAAAATACACATCATTATATCCTTTTTTATAAATAAAAAAATAGATTAAATAAGATACATCTTTATTAATTAATTATTAACTTTTTTTTAAGATTTTCAACGAGATTACAAATCATCTATCTCATTATTTCATATTTAAATATTATATATATATATATATGATTTTTTAAAAATAATTGTAAGTAATTATGAATTTGAGTAAAAAAATGTGATTATGAACTAATTATTAATCTTAATTATCTATTTATGACTTTATGTCCTAAATCTATAAATTTGACGTTCTTAAAAAATAAAAAATGTTCTTGTTAGATAGATTCTTTATATATAAAGTGAGAATAATTATTTTTAAGAATGTGAAAACTATAATTCTTAAACCATATAATTATATATATGAATAGTTAAGATTAAAAGTTAGCAAAAATTTGTTTAATAATTAAATGAACGTTTAAAAAATCATATACATTTTGTTTTCGAATATGATTTTGCAACCTATATTTGTATTTCTTGTTTCCACACTAAGAAATGTTCCCATTTAAGTTTAATTTCAATGCATAACTAGTGGATAAACTATTTCCTTTATCTGAGATTATTTTTTATGCATTGTCAATGAAAATACAACTTTTAAGATTATTATTATTATAAAAACTAACGAATTTAATGTAAATGATGTATACTTTGTAATTAAATAATACTATAAAATAAATCTATTTTGTGTACGCATGCACTATTTGTATATATTATATTTGATAGTTAGGCTATCAATTTTGAGCTACATGCATTTATGCTTTCCTCCTACTACATGTCAATTGTCAAACATCAGTTGTTCAACGTTAATATGTAACCTTTTTCATTATATATTGCTACGTGAAAAGTGAAGACCAAGAAGTGTAAGAACATGTTGAATCTCAGAAACTAGATTTCCATTTTGTTGTCCTTGTAATTTTCTATTTGTAGTAGAAATCCATGCTTTTCAGTTCAGTTAGTACATCAATATTGCAGGGAAATTAATGATGGTCAACTAACATTTTTCTTTAATATCATGTATCCACACGCAAATATTCTCGTCATTAATAAATTAACAATATTGAAAGGTTACTTAAATCTATTTTATTTATTAGTAAACCATTAAATGGATAGTGATATTTTATATTTTTATTTGATTATCTTTAATATGTTGTTAATTTTTACTTGTCATTTTGGAGTGTTATCTTATATCTTTGTATCTACTATTTTATTCATAAAAAAGTTTTTATTTATTTATTACATGACCACCAATAAAAGGGTAAAATGCAAAATATTAGTCTTTAATTAAAAAAATCTAAGGGTTGATATCTTAACAACGTCATAATTTCTTATACCTGTGTTAATTAATCTCCCTTGTCTCCATTTTTAATATAAACTCTTTCATTTTAATTACATAATAATTTCTTATATTTGTGATAATATAAGTGATTCAAAAGTCCGATTTTTTTTGTTGACAGAAATGGGTGAATACTTTGTATTAATGACATGTTTATTAAAATAAAATTGGATCATTTAAGATTGGCTTAAAGATAAGACTATTGAAAATTAAGTTATAAGTCCAATAATAAAAAAAAAAATATTTTTCAGGTTTTATAAAGTAAAAATGTCAAAGACTCATCATCATATACTTTTTCATTTAAAGAAAACAAATTCTCAAAATTTATTTTAGACTTCACTTACAAGTTTATGCATGAACATTGAAAAAATTATGACTAAGGATTTGATTATTCAGTCATGATATTTAAGAATAAGAAAAATTAACGTCTTTTAGTGGGACAATTTTAAAAACAAATTATCAAAAGTTAAAGTCTTTTGTAATTAATTCCCACTTCGGAAAGATCAACCACTGTGTCATCCTTATTACACAATACTTTTTTATAAATTAAAAATTTATTAAAAAAAATAATTATTCAATTTAAATTTATAAACTTGCGTCTTTCTTGTCACGTGATTTTTTTTAATATAAATTATAAATTTATAAAATAAAAAATAATTATTCAATTTAATTTATAAATTTGTTACCACTTATTTATATTAGTTTTTTTTTTTACAATCACAAAATCAAATACTTTTCATTAAAATAATAGAATTCTGAATACAATGAGATATTACATAATAGATATGCCCAAAATCAAACAAGATTCGATTCCTAGCTAACATGACTAATTTTGTTCTTATATAAAAGTTTTCAGTACAATTTTTTTCTAGTTTTTTTCGTGAAAAACATTTCTTTAGCATATATTTCACCATATCTCAAAACAGTTTCTTACTAAATTGGGTACAGCAAGTTATCATGAGAGTTTTCTCTCCTTGGGCTTTTAAAGCAACACAACATTAATGGTGGTTCCATTTTTCACTTCTTAAGGTGTGATGTCTAAATAGGATGGATACTTACCTTGGATTGTCTTTTTCTGTCTATCTACCATGAAAATGTGTTCGTGTACAAGTGACACGTCAATCATTTTTCAATTTTGTTCAACATTAGTTTTTTCAATAGTTTTTTTGTTCATTAGTTGATTCCACGTAGTATAGATATAGGTAAAGAGATTTCATTAAACATGTGTTTATTGGATCTTTTCCATCCTCTATAAAATTTGTAGCACCATTGCTAAAAATAATAACTCATGATCGATAATTATTTAAGAAAGATTTCCACTAAATAAGGTTGTTAATTTAGAAAGAGAGAAAATTGTAATTATATAAATTAGGGTTGATATAATAATGGCTATATAAGTTTTTTTAGAGACAATTTTATTATAAAGGAGATCTTATTTAAATATTTAATGTCTAAATTAATTTTTATTAAATTTCATGGATGATGCTGCATTCAAAATTGTACCGGGAAGACCCTATCGGTCACATGGACCAACACATGCCGTTCCGTCAGACACCCACGCGAACTGAACCATACCTAAAACCTTGACGTTAGCATCGGCTCGGCCTACAACCGAAAGCCAAGAGGAGTTCGACAACAATATCGGCTCGGCTTAAGGCCGATACGAACGGAACCACGATGTATCTCCATATACCACGTATCGGCTCAGCCAAATGCCGATCAAGTAGAATAGCCGAGCAAATACTTATCGGCCCGGCCAACAACCGAAGACGTTCAGCACCCCAAATCTTAACCTGTCGGCTCGATGATGTGTCGAAGGGCAAAGCAAGGATTATAATGTTGATCATGGTTAACAAGGATAAGCGCATGATTACGACATAATTAGTCGATTAACGTCATATTACCTAATTTGGTAAGCTTTAGAAGAGGCCCACTGCTGACAAGGCCCATCAGTAGTAGTATAAATAGGTCACTTATATCGAGGTACGTCACTGTTCATTAATTATCCTAGAGAATCGTGCTTATCCTAACTTGAGCGTCGGAGTGCCTTTTGCAGGTACCTCCCCCCTTCCGAAGTATCTACCTGAAGCTCCCGTTCGGCCCTGCCCCACAGAAGATTACGAGTGTATTCTCAGACAAGTACATTTTGGCGCCCACCGTGGGGCCGAATCGATAGTTGTGAAGAGACTTTTGAAGAATCGTTATGGCAAAGACAAGAAGAGCTAACGTTGAAGACCACCAGTCTGAAGATGAGCACCGGTCCGGGGTGGACAATGCCGAGACAGTAGAGGAGACAAACTTGACCGATATGGTACGTCAAATGAAGGAAGAAATGGCCGCCATGAAACATCAGCGAGAAAGAGATGCTGCCGAGATGGCTGCATTGCGAGAAGAGAATGCCACCCTCAAAAACCAGTACCGGGATCCCACATGGAAACCCTCTGAGACAACCCACACTCAGGGGTCGTTCCACTCGCACGACCATCACACCTCTATCCCTCATACTTCTGTTGCTGCCCTAGCCGTCCATGCTTCGGTCAGCCGGCCGATACAACCGGTGTCGGCCGGAGCACACCGACACCCCTTTACCCCAAACATCATGCAATCTGCACTTCTTGACCATTGGAAGTCCTTGTCCCTCGACAAGTATGATGGTACCACCGACCCAGATGAGCACGTGGATGTGTTCTTAACTCAAGTTACTCTGAGCACTACTGATGACGCCGCCTTGTGCCGAATCTTCCCAACATCATTAAAAGGGAGAGCACTGAGTTGGTTTACTCGGCTTCCTGCCAACTCGGTGGACTCGTTCAACACGTTAGCTTCCCAGTTCACCATTCAATTCGCTACAAGCCGACCCCACCAGTTGACCTCTTTGGCACTAGTTAGTATCCGTCAGGAGAAAAAGGAATCCCTTCGGACGTTCATGAGCCAATTCAACAAAGCGGCGCTTGAAATCCGAGACCCGAACCCTGCTGTAGCCCTGCACCACCTTACCACCGCCTTGAAACCGGGGCCTTTCGCCAACAACATTTGTAAGAAACCCCCTACTGACATGGATGACTTGCGTCGACGAGCCGACAAATACATGCAGATGGAAGAATTGGCTGAGTTCCGAAACCAAGCCCGAGCGGAGGTGGCGACAAAACCTGACAAGCCGACCGAGACTAATTTTCGGAGTCGTCCGAAAGAGCTGATTCCTCGTGAGAAGCCTCCTCGCAGGCCGAGGTACTCACAGTATACCCCACTCAATACAAGAAGATCGGTCGTCTTAGAGCAAGCACTTGCCTCAGAGGTGCTAGCAGTCCCAAAACGAGCTTTGACCCCTCCCAGGGCCGATACAACAAAGTCTTGCAGGTACCATCGTAATAGGGGGCATTCAATAGAGGAATGCGCGGCTTTGAAAGACAAAATTGAAGACTTAATCAAGCAGGGACAACTGCAAGGCTTCATAGACCGTTCGACCTCATCTCAACACACCGACCGGTCTCGGCGGCATGATCAGCCCGAGCAGAGGAGAGCCGGAACACACTCATACAGGGAACGTAGTCGGTCAAGAGATAGGAGAGAGGAAGAGCCTTCGGCACAACCTCGGCGAGTCATCAACACCATAGCCGGTGGATTCGCTGGCGAGGGCTCATCCTCATCGGCCCAACGGAGACACCTGCGAGCCGTTCGGCACGTACACACAGTGGAAACAGTTCGTCGCCGCCTTCCCACCATCACTTTCACCGAGGCCGACTTCAAAGGCATCGACCCGGACCAAGATGATCCGATGGTAATCAGTGTTGAAATTCACAACTGTATTGTGGGTAAGACGTTGGTTGATCAGGGAAGTTCGGCTGACATCTTGTATTGGAATACGTTCAAGCAGCTGGGTATTCCGGAATCCGAGCTAGTTCCTTATGATGAACCTCTGGTTGGGTTCTCAGGCGAACAAGTCAAGACAAAAGGGTATATCAAGCTGTCAACCCGGTTTGGGTTTGAAGGAGCCGAATATCGTGACATTTCGGTTAAATATGTGGTAGTTCACGCCAACACATCTTATAATATTCTGCTCGGCCGACCATCCCTGAATCGGCTCGGGGCGGTTGTGTCCACCCCTCATTTAGCCATGAAATTCCCGGCCGATTCAGGACGAGTCATCACGGTCCATGCCGATCAGAAGACTGTGCGAGAATGCTACTTTGCCAACTTGCGATTACCAAAAGTGAATGACGAAGCGCCTAAGGGGCCGAGAGGCGTTCACTCGGTGTCACAGCAATCGACCATGGACCTCGACCTCCGGATCGATCAGGAAGAGAGGGTAAAACCTATTGAAGACAAGCAATCGATTCAAGTTGGAGCCTCGGACTCCCAGCTTACTTACCTAGGGACCATCCTCTCTGAACAAGAAAAGAGTGCTATCGCACAAGTAGTTCTTGACAACAGAGACTTGTTTGCATGGCATCCCTCCGACATGCCTGGCATTGACCCGGATTTCCTTTGCCACAAGCTCTCAATCAGTAAAGAGGCAAAGCCGATTGACCAACGGCGTCGAAAGGCCGGGGAAGAGAGGAAAGTAGCGATTGAAGTTGAAGTATCCAAACTGCTAGATGCTCGGTTCATCCGAGAAGTACACTATACGACATGGCTGGCCAACGTTGTCATGGTCCGGAAGCCGAGTGGAAAGTGGCGTATGTGTACCGATTACACAAACTTGAACAAAGCCTGCCCGAAAGACGCCTACCCATTGTCGAATATTGACCAACTCGTTGATGGAGCATCTGGTCACAAATTCTTGTCTTTCCTGGATGCATACTCGGGGTACAACCAGATCCGTATGCACCCCCAAGATGAAGAAAAGATGGCATTCATTACTGAAACGGCCAACTACTGCTATCGGGTCATGCCGTTCAGGTTGAAAAATGCTGGAGCCACGTATCAGCGTTTGATGAATAAAATTTTTCATGACCAGATTGATCGAAGTATGGAAGTGTATGTTGACGACATGGTCGTAAAATCAAGCGACATCTCCATGCATGTGCGTGATCTGGCCGACGTCTTCCAAGCGCTTCGGCAACATCAGATGAGACTTAATCCCGAAAAATGCGTGTTCGGGGTCTCAGGTGGAAAATTTTTGGGGTTCATGTTCTCCAACCGAGGCATTGAAGCGAACCCCGACAAATGCCAAGCCATTTTGGATATGAAAATCCCGGGTACTCTGAAGGAAATCCAAAAGTTAGCAGGCCGGCTCACCTCGCTCTCCCGGTTCCTCCCTCGTTTGGCCGAAGTAGCCCAGCCTATCCTACTTTTACTCAAGAAAATAGAGCGGTTCAGCTGGACCCGAGAATGTGAAGAATCGTTCTAACAATTCAAGAAACACCTTAGCGCGCCTCCTGTACTCTCCAAACCGATCGGTGACCTCGATGTGGTTGTTTACCTGGCTGTTTCAAGCTATTCTGTGAGTGTCGTCCTGGTAGAAGAAAACCAAGGTCATCAGCAACCTATGTATTTTATCAGCCTGACGCTGCAAGATGCCGAACGACGTTACCAGCTGTTGGAAAAGGTGGCCTTAGGGCTCATCTATGCCGCCCAATGGTTAAGACAGTACTTCCAAAGCCACAAGATAATTGTCCGAACCGACTGCCCGGTTGCAAAGGTCCTCCGGAAACCAGAGATCGTCGGTCGGATGATGGCATGGTCGGTCGAGCTCTCAGAATTTGACATATCTTTCGAGCCGAGAGGCCCGATCAAGTCGCAACATTTGGCTGATTTCGTCAACGAGCTCACTTCTTCGGGATGTTTTGAAGACGAGCCGTGGACCATGCATGTTGATGGATCCTCTAATGCCCAAGGTAGCAGCGCCGGAGTAATCCTTACTAGCCCCTCAAGGATCACAGTCGAGCAATCCCTTCGGTTTGGCTTCCGTGCATCCAACAATCAGGCAGAGTACGAAGCCTTGATAGCCGGAATGAGATTAGCAACCGAGATGGGCGTCAAGAAAATCACATGCTGGACCGACTCTAAAATCGTGGCCGAACAGGTCAATGATAACTTTCAGGTTAAAGACTCCAATTTGTTGCAATACTATCACCTCTTCCAAAAGCTCAAGAGCGATTTCACCGAGGTACAGATACGACACGTCTTGTGTAGCAACAATGAACGAGCCGATCAGCTAGCTCGGCTCGCCAGCAGCCGAAAGCCAAGACATTTGCGTACAACCATTCACCTTGAGATTCCTTCCCCAAGTGTGACGGTTGAGTGTATGGCAACCGGTACTGAGGCGCTGACCTGGATGACAGCCATCCGGAGCTTTATTGTCCGAGGGGAGTTGCCAACCGACCCGATGGAAGCAAAGAAGTTACGAACACAAGCGGCTCGGTACTCCATGGTGGCCGATGAGCTCTACAGGCGGGGATTCTCCACCCCGCTGCTCAAATGTATCGACAATCACCAAGCTGACTACGTAATAAGGGAAATACACGAAGGTATCTGCAGCTCCCACTCAGGGGGACGAACTCTGGCAGCCAAAGTCTTGCGTGTCGGTTACTATTGGCCAACTCTGAAAGGAGATTGCGCCGAGTTCGTTAAAAAGTGTGTGCAATGTCAAAAGCATGGAAACCTCATCCACGCTTCGGCTGCAGAGTTGCACAGTATCAGCTCCCCATGGCCGTTTTCTTTATGGGGTATAGACGTGCTCGGACCGTTCCCTGTAGCAAAGGGGCAAGTTAAATTCCTTCTCGTTGCGGTGGATTACTTTAAAAAATGGATAGAAGCCGAATCGCTCGCCTGCATCTCCGCTGCCAACGTACATAAGTTTGTTTGGAAAAGTCTGGTTACCCACTTCGGCATCCCGTACGCCATTGTTTCGGACAATGGCCTTCAATTCACCGACAAGAAATTCAACATTTTCCTCGAAAACCTCAGCATTCGGCATCGGTTCACATCAGTCGAGCACCCTCAGTCAAACGGGCAGGCCAAAGCAGCCAATAAGGTTATACTCATTAAGCTCAAGAAGAGACTCGGCTCGGCCAAAGGAGCATGAGCCGAAGAGCTACCGGAAGTCCTTTGGGCATATCGATGCACACCACAATCAACTACCAAGGAGACGCCTTTTTGCCTAACATACGGTGCGGACGCGATGATCCCGGTTGAAGTGGGGGAACCATCCTTCAGGCGACAACATTTCCATGAGGAGTCTAACGATATTTCACTCCGGGCTGAACTCGATGTTCTCGATGAGGTGCGAGAGAAGACGCAGGTAGTGGCCGAAGCATGCAAACAACGCATGACCCGACGCTTTAATTCCAACCTAAAGCCGAGGGCATTTCATGAAAGCGATCTCATATGGAGAGCAACCGGGTCGGCAAGGCGCAACTCTTCCGAAGGAAAGCTTGCGGCCAACTGCGACGGCCCGTTCCGGATACGACATGCTCTCCACAATGGAGCTTACAAATTAGAAGAACTATCGGGCAAGATCATTCCGAGAACTTGGAACTCCACCCACCTGAAGACGTACTACAGTTGAACCAAGCTTATGTATTTACATTTCAACTATATGTATAATGATGCACTCTTTTCCTTGAACCGGTCTTTTTTCCTCTTAAAAAATTGTGAAAATAGGTTTTGGCCGGCAAGATTTTTAACGAGGCATCCACTCGATCAATAACAAGACAGTTCAACTATATATGACTTGTTTTACATTTTTGCGATTTTTTCAAATTATAAGTCTTCCCTCCCGAGATGTCTCTCGGCCAAGGATGTGGCTTTAATCATTTTACAAGTCTTCCCTCCCGAGATGTCTCTCGGCCAAGGACGTGGCTTTAATTATTTTACAAGTCTTCCCTCCCGAGATCTCTCTCGGCCAAGGATGCGACTTACGTCATTTTACAAGTCTTCGCTCCCGAGATGTCTCTCGGTCAAGGATGTGGCTTTAATTATTTTACAAGTCTTCCCTCCCGAGATGTCTCTCGGCCAAGGACGTGGCTTTAATTATTTTACAAGTCTTCCCTCCCGAGATGTCTCTCGGCAAAGGACGTGGCTTTAATTATTTTACAAGTCTTCCCTCCCGAGATCTCTCTCGGCCAAGGATGTGGCTTCCATCAATTCTTACGAGTTTTCATCACGAAAAAAGTAAATTTTATACTAATATGTAACAACAACGAAAGTCTAACTTCATTTAGCAAGGCACTATCGGCCTAGAAGAGTACATTCAAAAAGGGCGTTATCGGCCCATCCATACAAAGAACAACAAAAAGCTTAAGACCCTACCTCCGGTTCCCCCTGAACCGGACCATCTTCAGGCGCAACCTCCTCGTATGTTGTCTCCCCCTCATTCGGCCCAGCTGGACGTGCCAGGGCTTCCTCGTTGGCTTGTTGATTCGGAGGGATGGAGGTCAGGTCCACCAACTTCTCCTGGAAGAAGTCCTTTGTCATATCAAGGTGAAATTCAAGGGGGAAGTCACCGAAGAAGCATGCTTGCCGAGCTGCCTGAGCAAAGCCAGCCTGATGCTGAGTGAGGACCTTGTTGCGCGCTTTCTCCTTATAAGCCCCGAAAGCAACCTTCTCAGCATCCAACTCCTTACCCAGAGCTGCAACCTTCTCTGTCTCGCTCTTCAAGGCAAGCTCAAGACGCTGAACCTTCAAAGCTAGGTCGTCAGCAATTCACCCCCGGCGATCCAACTCAGCCTGATATTTGCTGTTGACCATTTGGGCGTCAGTAAGTGCCGCCAGCGTCTCTTAGAGAGACTTCTCCTGCTCAGCAAGTTGCTGACGCAGTCCATCGACCTCGCCGTTCGGCTCCATCATGATGCTTTGAGCCAAGGTCACAGCACGCACTTGGAACTCACAGAAGAAGCTCCACTTCTGAGCCGAGGTCATGCGGCTCAGCACCCCTTGACCCGATTCGGAGGTCAAGTCTTGGCTCAAAAAATCCTGAGCGTTAACATTGCCAGCCAAAAAACTTGGTCCGGCCAAGCCTTCTGGAACAGTTGGACCAGCCACGCAGCGCTGCTTAGCCCGACAGCTCTCTTCCTCGGCCCCTGGATCAGGCCTTCTTTTTTCAGGCTGGGGCCGAGTGGGCTTCCTCGGTTTGACCGTTGGTCCCGCCCCACCACCTTGGGCAGTTGGTTGATTCCTACGCACGCCGGTCAGGGTCTTATTCCCAGTGGTCGCCGCCACTTGGTTCCGGATCAATGTGCGGATGTCTAGATCGTCCTCTCCATGATCCGCCATGATACCTGCACATCATTAGTCAAAATCAATAATAATACAAGAATTTAAACAAGTAAGAAATGTACTATACCAATCAGTTCTTCGACTACGTCGATCGATTCAAACAATCGGACCAGAGGACGGCATGGTAAAGGCCGGGGCAGTTTCTCTAAAAAATTCAAACTCGATCTCTCCTTCGGGGACATTCGAGATTTGGACACCGTGTCGTACTTCCTCGGCTTCCGAGTCCAGTACAACGGAAATCGTGATCTCCCTTCGGCATCGAAGAAGTATTTATTTCCCATCTCCGGCCGAATCATCACCTTCATAAATCCCACTTTGAAATTCTTATAGGAAGTGGTGAAGGGCTGTAACAGGCAATCACTATTCCGAACCAGTGACAACCACTTAATCTTCTTCGTCGGCCGAGACGAATAGAAGTGAAGGAATAGGTGCGGAGTGGGCTAGAGGCCGAGAGCCAAACACAATTGTCTAAACCCTTGCATCGCCGCCCAAGTGTTTGGATGAAGTTGACTCGGCGCCACGTTCAGAAGCCGCAGTATACCCATAAAATAATCATCAAACGGGAAAGTTATCTTCAAATCCCGAAACATGTAATCGTATACATAAAAGAACTGGTACTTGCACAACCCTTGGTTCAAGTACACAAAATCCGGATTCGGCCCTCCATCGCCTCGGCACGGCTGAAAAAAGATGGCAGAGGGTTCCTCTTCCTCTGGAAAGGTCAAGAATTTCACGGCCGATACGAAATGAATAAGAGACTTCTTATCGGTATACCGGGAATACACGCTGCCAACCTCCCCGTGCACCCACGAGTACCCAGGGGTCGATATGGGAGCAAAAATTCCTGGACGATCCACCACCCCTGCTCGGATGATCATCAGAGGCTATCGCCGATGCAGAATCACTCCCACTCCGTGACCGTTCGGACCCGGAAACGGACTCTACGTGGTCTTCCCCATTGGAAGCCGAAGCCGATGCGACGTCTCGGTCCAGCGTTGCTCTCAACCTAGAATCACCTGCGTCCCCGGAGGAGTCAATATGAACAACATTTAAATCTGCCATTAGGTACCTGATTGTTGAACTTGACCAATCTTTGTTGAAGAATATTCAAACACCGCAACTCAGCTGATCTCAGCTCAGAGCAAGTGATAAACGCGTATCTTTGGGGACCCTCCCCACACGCCTATTTATAGGCATTCCTTGCAAGTATATCAAGAGTCACACCCCTCTACACACCGTTGGATCACTTAGATCCAACGGTTCACGATGCGTAACCCTTCGCATGCGTCATTAATACCCAACGACTATAACCCTTGGTATTCCGACAACGGTTACAACCCTTCGCCTTCCATTAGCAGTCATAACTCCTCGCATGCGTCATTAATGCCCAACGGTTACAACCCTTCGTTTCCCGTTAGCAGTTGTAACCCTTGGCCTTCCCTCAAAATAGGTAACAACCGAAATACTACATTTACCCTTTGCGTTGTTCCACTCCTAAAGGCTGGGGGGCTTGTGTACCGGGAAGACCCTATCGATCACGTGGACCAACATGTGCCGTTCCGTCAGACACCCACGCGAACTGAACCATACCTAAAACCTTGACGCTAGCATCGGCTCGGCCTACAGCCGAAAGCCAAGAGGAGTTCGACAGCAATATCAGCTCGGCTTAAGGCTGATACGAACGGAACCACGATGTATCTCCATATACCGCGTACCGGCTCAGCCAAATTCCGATCAAGTAGAATAGCCGAGCAAATACTTATCAGCCCGACCAACAGTCGAAGATGTTCAGCACCCCAAGTCTTAACCTGTCGGCTCGGTGATGTGCCGAAGGGCAAAGCAAGGATTATAATGTTGATCATGGTTAACAAGGATAAGCGCATGATTAAGACATAATTAGCCGATTAGCGTCATATTACCTAATTTGGTAAGCTTTAGAAGAGGCCCACTGCTGACAAGGCCCATCAGTAGTAGTATAAATAGGTCACTTATATCGAGGTACGTCACTGTTCATTAATTATCCTAGAGAATCGTGCTTATCCTAACTTGAGCGTCGGAGTGCCTTTTGCAAGTACCTCCCCCCTTCCGAAATATCTACCTGAAGCTCCCGTTCGGCCCTTCCCCATAGAAGATTACGAGTATATCCTCAGACAAGTACAAAAATCTTGATAAATCCACTTATTTTTTGTCAAAATCCAAGGGTATTGAATAAGTCGATGAATAATAATGTCAATTCATTCCGACAAAAATTATGAAAACATTAAAACTATATCATTAGTTTTAATATAAAACTTAAACAAATAATCCAAAGTCCCAAAGCTTTCACTGCCAACCCACTTCTAATCATGTAGCCTCTGTTCTTTCGGTAAACTTTGTAACTCTTCTTTTATCCTAAGAAAAGATGTGCAGCATACATGCTAACATGCACATAAATTTTCTTCAAAAAGTATGATTTTGTGATGGATTTTTATTTTTTACACACATTTTATTTTTGTTGGAAAATAAAGTGTTTTTCGACAGTTTAGTAGTCACAACTATCAATTTTATTTTATTTTTTAAAACCAAGTAGGTGCTTTTATGTCTATAGGATGATCGATAAACTTGGTGCATTTTTATGCAAATTCCTAAGCATGAAATTACCACAATAAGTCGTTGGTGATTTTGGCACTTATTCAAACAAAAAGTTTCACACAAAGTAATTGATAATTTCATCTTAAGAAGCGAGAGTGAAAGTGAGATGAGACGAGACGGTGAGAAGTGAGGCAAAAAAAAAAAAAGGAAAATGTGTTATGCATTGAGTGTGAGAATTTTTTTTTTAAAAAAAGTTCAAATAAAAATTAATATTAACAGTAATTTTTAAAAATTACTATAAATAATGTTTTATTTGCTAATTTTTATTAGCCATTAAAAATTTTAGTTAATAATAATATGCAGACAATTATCTTATTGTCACTAAATAATAGTCGTTAATGATACGTTTTGTCGTAGTACTTATGCACTTTTAGTATATAGTCATGTCATCCTTAGTTATTGTTAGATTTTTTTCTTCTTCTTTCCTTTATTAATAGTTAGGTTTGTCATCAATAAGGATTTTTATTTTTTTTATTTTTTAAATATTCTTGGACACCCTTAATGCCTAAACACTAGAGAGCATATAAAGAAAAAAGATAAATAATTAACACGATTAATGATATGATATGATAAAAAGAAAGAACTAAAAATATATATATAAGAAAATGCCAGTATTTATAAATTGTAAGTGTCTAAATATCATTATTTTTTTTCCTTATTAGTAATTTACCCATTCATGGGTGTGATAGTTGATTTTTTTTTTATTTACTATAGTAGTTACATTTTTTATTAAAAAAATATGCAATTGATCAATCTAACATTATAACTAAATATAATCTTTAAATTTAATAATACCTGGAGAAATTTTAATAATGATAAATTTGTTAAATTATGACAAATCAACAAGTAAAATATAATAATTATTAATAATTAGTAGTAACAAATAAATAAGTAAAATATAATAATTATTAATAGTTAACTTCTATATATTAAACCTGAACATCTATATTCTACGAGAGTATTTTTAAAGGGTTGTCTTCAATGAAAAGATTTTATTGAATTTTTTGAACTTTTTATGTAATTTAGATTTTATTTATCATAATTATTTATGAATTAAATTTTAATATTTTAAAATAAATTATTAATAATTAAAAATAATATTGTTGTTACAATATAAGTTATTTATTAAAAATTTAAAATATAATTCATACATTTAAAAATATCTATTTTTACAAATTTTAAATATGATTCATATATTTAAACATGATATTTATTTATATATAATTTATTAAAATTTTTAATTACACATAATAAATATTTAATCTATACATTGTACAAGTTAAAAAACTAATTAGTAATAAATCAATTCCTATATATTAAACACAAACATCTATTTTACATGAAAACGTTTTAAGGAACTTTTATTCTACGAAAGAGTTTTAACATATTTTTTAATTTCTTATCTAATTTAGATTATTTATCATAATTATTTATAAATTTAATTTAAATATTTTTAAATAATTATTAGTAAATAAAAATAATATTATGTTACAATATAAAATATTTATCAAAAATTTAAAATTTAATTTATAGGTTTAAAAATATCTATTTATACAAATTTTAAATATGATTTATATATTCAAACATAATATTTATTTACATATAATTTATTATAAATTTTAATTATATAATAAATATTTAACTTATTCATTATACAGGTTAAAATACTAGTTAATAATAAAATTAATAATTGATAAAAGTTAATAGATAAAATTTAAAAATTACTGAAACGAATCATAGTTAATTTTACTAATTTATTAGTATTAAAGTTTTAGTAATTATTAAATTTATTACAAGTCAGTAATAATTAATAGCAATTATAATCTAGCAATAATTTAGTAATCACAATAAATTAACATGTAGAATTTAAAAATTACTAAAAAAAATTATACATAGTTGATTATAAAATAATTCAATGCTAATGTCATCTACAACAACTCATACACTCTGATCATAGTTTTACTAATTTATCACTATCATTTAGTAATTATCATAATCTCTGTTATTAATTCCAGTAGTAATTACTAACTTTATTAATAATTAGAAATAAGTTTAATAGTTATTAATACATTAGGTCATTAATAATAAATTAATAAGTAAAATATAAAAATTAGTAAAAAGCTTAATATATATTTAAATAGGAATAGTAATAAATACTAAACAAAAAAAATTTCAAATTAAAATAATATTTGACATGTTGAAGCATGCAAATTAGTCTTGTATAACTCTAAATCATTGTGTGATACTGATGAAGTATATTCATGATCCAAAAGAAACAAAAAAAAAAAAAAAACATCTACGGTAAATCACAGTTCATCAAACTGATATAAATTCTTTTAATGTTTTTTCTCTCTCTTAAAATATTTACTTTATGATTAATTATGATGCAAATTGTATTTAATTGATACAGCTTTGAGCAATAAATAGTAATCAATTAAACAATTGATAAAATTTTTAAGTGAGTTAATACTAGTAGTAAATATAATTTATAAAAAAAATTATTAAAATTTAATAATTAGTAATCAATACAATAATTATCAAGGTAACACATTTAATAATTAGCAATACATTAATAGTAGATTTATAAAATTTAAGTATATTAAATATGTACAAAGTGCTTAAAAGGTGATTTATAAAATAATTCTTTAAAAAACAAATAGGAATTACTCTTAAAAGAAACAAAAAACTATTTCTTTTTTCTAAAAAAATAATTTAGACAAACATAAAAAGTATAAAAAAAAATATATATATACTTATTTTATATAAAAAAATTACTTACTTTTTCTTGTATAGCCCTTGTTAATTAGTATTTTTTCTATTAAAAGGAAAAAAAATTCAATGGCTGCCACATCTTTTAAACATGGTTACCAATAAAAATTTATTAGATTCACCAAGAAATCAAATATTCCAGAACCAATAAAGGTCAGCCACCCTTTAAAAATTCAGTTTCCTTCCAAGAAATAGAACTAATATATGTTTTCTGAACTTTTACTCCAACAGCCACATCCTGAAAGAGAGAGAAAGAAATGCAGTCATTTTCCATGTACAAGTCCCCTTGTGTTGTCACACTCTCCAAACTCCAAACTAAACAACAACTTCATGTGGAGGCAAAGCCAAGCATACGCCAAACCTTGTATTCAATTTAGAGTAAATTCTCACTTTGTGTCATATTAGTCAATGAAATTAAGAAATTATTAAATAAGTTCTTGAAAGTACAAATTAACAATCATATCATTTTAAAATATAAAAATTTGTGACTAAAATAATAATATTAATATATATTTAAAAATTAAAATCACTATAAGTAGTTAAGTTTAAAAATTTATTTAATATTTTAGAATCTTATTTGATAGTTTTCTAGTTTCAGGAATAACATTATCTCCCAAATTCAGGTATCAAAAAGTGTTTACTCATTTAACTTTCTACCCTTTGTTTCTTAACTTGCCACCTTCAAAACGAAGTCAATAAACAAAACTTGAATCAAACAACATGGTACTCCTTCTCAGTCTCATGTCTCTTTCTCCTTAACAACCCCCTCCTCTCACAACAATATTAAAAGCCTCCAAACACCCCTTTGACATGCTGCCTGTCCCAAATGCTAAGCAAGGTTAGGTGAAGACAGCAACCTTAAGCACCATCAAAACCTTCCTTTTACAGAATAACCTGACGTGGGTTCTTGCAGGTTTTTCTACATTGTCATTGATCATGTGGTGAAGATGTCAAATGAAAAGAACTAAATAAAAGTACATGTTCAAGAGGAGGGTGAATAAGGCTTCTTGCTGTTTCTACTTTTTTGGTGTTGTCTTTGCCTTGCCTTGTGTGTTTTGGAGAAAATGTTGCTGCAGATATCACCCAGTTTAAGGCATGTCACTGTGCTTCCGGGAAAAGGGTTGAAGGAGTTTATCAAAGTGAAGGTTGCATCGAGGAGGCTTTCTTATCGGATGCTATTTTATTCACTGTTGTTCTTCACATTCCTTCTTAGGTTTGTGTTTGTTTTGACAGCAGTGGATAACATTGATGGAGAAAACAAATGCTCTTCCATAGGTACATTAATTATCACTCTCTTTCTTTCATACACACATGCACACAAAAGTCACAAACATAAAAAAAACAAAACATATTTATGCATAGCAGAAGGACATAAAGATGTAGCACAGGGGGAATAAGGCTTTTATTTTCAATATGTATGTTCCTTGAGTCTGCTAATATTGTTAAAGTCACAGTATCAGAGATATTAATTATTCACCTTAATGAATAGGAAATGATTATAAATGACTTTTATCCTTAACTCGTAAATGATGTGAGACTTCTTAGCAACAAAATTAAAGCATAAATTTATTTTACTATGCCTTAAACTTTTCATTATTTGCATAGTTATTTGACTGAATTCAAAGTTTGAAGATTATTGATTAACGGCCCTTATATAAATTGAAGGATCATGAAACCAATGTAAACGAAGCGTTAACGCTGTCTATTATTTTTCAACTTTGGCTACTCGTGTGTATTCAGTTATGAGAAGCTTAAGACATAATTAAAGATATCTATGAAGATTAGAGTTTCATATGTTGGAACTGGAATATTTGTAATATGTAATTTGTACGGTAGTGTGGTAGAACACGTCGATGTACTGTTGGGTAAATTTGATATCATGCACTAGTGTTTTCCTTTTAAAATTAGATAAGGTATGATGCAATGTTACAAATTTATAAGTACACTTGATATAGATTTTTTCCAATACAATAACAAAGAATGAATTCCACAATTTGCAAATATCAAATTCTAAACCGACAAATTTAAGGTAATGATACATTCTGTAAACTTTTGAATTTGAAACAAGTGCATGACACTTTTACGTCTAGATATTATAATTCAATTCAGTTTGATTATTTATGTATATATATGACCTGATTTACTAAAATTAATATTTGCAGGTTGCCTGGGAAAAAAATTGAGGCCTAAGATTTTGGGGAGAAGTCTTGAATCAAATGTAATCTCCTTAACTCTTCAAATTATATTTGTCAGCATGTGAATCCATATGGTAACTAATTGACCAAAATTATCTAATGGTGGCTGAAAATGACCCTGGTTTCTGCTAGGTCCCAGAAGTGATATACGGAATATTAGATCAACCCCTTGGCAAAGATGAATTAGAGGGAAGGTCTGATATTCCTCAGACTTTAGAAGAGTTCATGATCCAAATGAGGGAAGGTGGATATGATGCCAAGACATTTGCAATCAAACTAAGAGAAATGGTAACCATTTTCCCACTCTTTCAAACTAAAGCATAAGTAACAGTTTTCCGATAAATTATTAGGTGGTCTTACACCCCATAATCTCTAACTAGTCTTTACATGACATGTACACATAGTGATTAGTTGGGACCATGAACTCTTGGTGACCCTAACTATCTAATAATTTCTCTAGTTTTCGAGGCATTATTAGGTGGTCCAATACCATATAATCACAAAATAGTCTTTAGATGACATTTAATCAAAGTGTACTTAATTATTTTCATAACTTGAAAAACTTAAATGCATGTCATGTAGTGATCAGTTAGGACCATGGACACTTATCTTGAACTACCAAATAATTTCTTCAATTTTCCATGTTCAAGTCTCCACTTAAATTATAACATTTTTAGGTAACCTTTATGGAACAAAGGACAAGGGAAGCCAAAATCCAAGAATATTTATATCGTCATGTAGCATCAAGCAGCATACCTAAACAGCTTCACTGCCTTGGCTTGAGGCTGGCCAGTGAACACTCCAACAATGCAGCTGCACGCCTTCAACTTCCATCTGCAGAACTAGTCCCTGCACTTGTTGACAACAACTACTTCCACTTTGTGCTTGCCTCAGACAATGTTCTTGCTGCCTCTGTGGTTGCAAAATCGCTCGTTCGCAACAGTTTGCGGCCTCAGAAGGTTGTTCTGCACATTATTACGGATAGGAAGACTTACTATCCCATGCAGGCTTGGTTTTCCTTGCACCCTTTAACACCTGCCATAATTGAGGTCAAGGCATTGCACCACTTTGATTGGTTTACAAAGGGAAAAGTACCTGTGCTCGAAGCAATGGAAAAGGATCAAAATGTGAGATCACAGTTTAGAGGGGGCTCATCAACTATAGTTGCAAATGCTACTGAGAACCCAAAGGTAATCGCTGCAAAGCTGCAAGCACTTAGTCCCAAGTATAATTCAGTAATGAATCACATTCGGATACATCTTCCAGAGGTAAGAAATAGTGAATGGTCTTATCAATGAAAAATTACTTTTGTATAACTCATTAACCTTTTTCCTGTGATGCTTACTGCCATAATACATTTTTCATTGACAGTTGTTCTCAAGTCTTAGCAAGGTGGTGTTTCTTGATGATGATATTGTGGTACAAAGTGATCTTACACCTCTGTGGGACATTGACATGAATGGAAAAGTCAATGGAGCAGTGGAAACATGTACTGGTGATGATAAGTTTGTGATGTCAAAGAGGTTGAAAAGCTATTTGAACTTCTCGCACGCTTTAATATCCCAGAATTTTGATCCCAATGAATGTGCTTGGGCTTATGGTATGAACATTTTCGACCTTGATGCATGGAGGAAGACCAATATAAGCTCTACATACCATTACTGGGTTGAGCAGGTACATGTAGTTTCCAATTTCCATCCTACTACAATTCTGTAAAGAAAAAGAAAAAAGTAAAAGTAAATTACATTGATTTGTGCATAACCAAAATTTGAGTTTCCATGTGGGGAGCAATTATTAGATAGTTCAGGACTACCAAATATCTATAGTCTCAACCAATCTGTACATAACATATATTTAAGTGTTTCAATTTACGAGAAAAAAATTAAGAATTGTTGATTACATGTCGTGTAGAGATTCATTGAAGATTATTTGGTTCAATACTATCTCATAATTTCTCTCTTACCAGATAAAGACAATATTATAACACACTATTGATGTTACGCCTCATGCAGAATATAAAATCAGACCTCAGTTTGTGGCAGCTAGGAACATTACCTCCTGGATTAATAGCATTCCATGGTCATGTCCATGCTATTGATCCTTTCTGGCACATGTTGGGATTGGGATATCAGGAAACTACAAGTTTGGATGAAGCTAAGAGTGCTGGTGTCATCCATTTCAATGGCAGGGCAAAGCCATGGCTAGATATAGCTTTTCCCCATCTAAGGCCATTGTGGACTAAGTACATTGATTTTTCTGATTACTTCATAAAGAGCTGTCACATTAGAAAATTGTAACTTTGATCATGAGAAAATGTGATCTTTTTGATGAGCGGAAAGAATGGTATTTGCATATAGAGGAAGATGAAAATAAGAGGACTTCTTCAAAGCATATACCTATCCATCGATACAAAGAAGTGACAACAGTGATGTGGCTACTTGGCAAGATGCACCCTTTGTTTTAATTTTTCTGTAACTCTGCTGTTGAAATTCTTTTTTTCTTCAATCCGTATTGTAAGTATGAGTATTTGTAGAGCATATATATAAGAAAACGCAGTTCTTTTGGAAAACGAACGTGAAAGCTAGTGGATTAAGATGCAAGGTGAAGAAATAAAAAAGATTTTGAGGAGACACGAAAGGACCATTTGAAATTCTTTTGAACCAGTGATTAAAAATTATGTGGAGTTTCAAAACAAAAATGCAATAGTTGTGATTAAATATTCGTTCTCTGCCACTGCATTTTCAATCATTCTCATTCTCTTTCCATTTATACTGAAAAAGCTGAAAATGACTATTTTATTTTTCAATTTTCCAATTATTTTTAAAAATATTTTCAAATAAAATGATTCCGAAAGTTGAAAAAAAAAACATTTAGTGTTATTTTCTATTTTTTTTCACTCAAGGAAAGAGAATGGGCATACCAAAAAAAAAAAAAATAGACCCTGAGATTCTGGGCCAATTTTGGCAATTGAAGGAATGTGTCCAACTAAAGGAACTCATACTAAGTATTGAGATTCTATGTTTTTCCTTTTAAGATCTCGATCCTGTCAGGCAGCCACCGCCCAAATTTTAGGATTAAGAAACATGTCACCAAGACGCCATATACACACTTCCACGCCACTCAGTATATATCAATAACCGGAACTTATCTATTTCCGTACAAAAAGAAACATGACTGCACCAAATTTAAAACTAAAGCACCATAGCTCTATAATATTGCTTGTTAAAACATATATACTAGCAAGAATGCGCTCTTACCTATATTGTAAAAGCCTAAACCGAAATAATGCTGCTGTCAACCTAACAATGGATTATCTTAGAACCCAGTAGCAACTACTAAAACAAAGGTGAAGACAGCCAGACAATCTTATTAACATTTACATGCAAATGCCAGCATTAATCATAATAGTATCATATGCCAAATACATTCAGAGAAGTTACCACTGGGTCCAGTTAGAATACTTAGAAGAGAACTAACAAAGCCAGGAAGGTGTTGGTAAAATGGATACAACCTTGGGCCAAAATTGAAGCCCAGAGAATTGTACAATGCCAGATTAGGCAACTGGTGGACGGAGAACGTGATCCTGTGAGGTATCCACTGCAGCAGGAGGCATAAATTGCCACATTGCAACTCCTGGATAACTGATAAAAGGAACCAGCTTGTTGCCGTGGGCTTGGCCTTGTGCCGCAAATGCTGCGGCCGGGATTGCAGCAGGGGGAGGCATGAAACTAGGTTGGGCATTTAATGATTTCAGTTGCTGCTCCAACTTCTCTTTTTCTGCCTTGAGCCTCTGTTTCTCATCTCTAAGTTCATTTTTCTCAGCCTACACAGCAAGATAGGAATTTGATTTTTAATACAGATGGTATTTGCCAATTTCAGCATCATTAGGAAAAGGTTGGACTTTTGAAGGCAGAAAACAATCTTCAGAGGCTGTTTCGTTTGAAAAAAAAAAGTTTTTTTATTTCATTTTCTATTTTTACTGTTAAAAAATGTCACTTTGTTTTCAGCTTATTTCTTCTTTTCAATAGTCTGTATGTGAAACAGTCAAAATAAGTTGTTTTCATTGTTTTCTATACAAATATTTGAAAACATAAAACATAACAAAAAGGTGGGATTTTTGTAATTAAAAGTGAAAATAGAAAACATTTTCTTAAACCAAATGGCCCCCAAGTGATCCAGAATGATCCAGAATATGGAATTCCCAGGAAGTCATCCAAATATGAATATATATTGAAACCTCACCTTCAACTCTTTAATCTTTTCTTGAAGACCCTGATTAGTGTCTTTCAACTTTTGGGCTTCACCCCGTAACTGGGTCACCATTCGGACAGCATCAATCAGGATAGCAGCCTTGTCTGTTTTGATAGGCCTTCCAGGCTCCAAAATGGCACCCAATTCAACAAACCTAGGCAAGTCCATCATATTAGGTACATGCCTCAGCTAAACATTCACAAAAACTCACAAGGGGAATAGCGGAGGTAGTTGGGATTAAGAAGTAAAATGCGTACTTGTCGTTAAGCCTATCTCTTCGCAACTTCTCACGACATGCCTTAGAGCTAGAAGCAGCACATGACTCAGACCTAACCCTGTAACAGGAAATGAACAAAAGAATGAGGATAACTTCCTTCTAGGATAAGACAACTGGATTGGGTCGACTTATTTTTACAAAAAAGCAGTCAATACTATAAGACGGGGAAACGTGATTTTATATAATTGGCATAAAAGTTTAGAAAAAAAATTTACACTTGAATAAGATAACATATACAATGAATACAGCAATAAAATTTGTTATGTTGATTTCTTGATCAACATCAATTGCACAAATTAGCCTCGTGCTTTGACTGTACTACATTATTAGGCATCCTGTGCTTTCATTCAAAATTATGTGTGGCTAGTGATTAGCAAAATTATTAAAATTATTTAAATAATTAACACAGCCCTCAGATTTCACTTCAGTCTTGAATCATGATGGGTTTATTATGGTACAAGAAAATGGAAAGAAAATAGAGCAGTAAGTCATCTGAAGACTGAAACAGCAAGAAGCAGGCATGCAAGCAAAACAACAGAAATTAGGAAATATTTATAGAATAAAGAACTTCACAAGTGCAGGTTCAGAATAAGATTGCCAAGTTGCCACATATGTTGATTTATTTTTTTTCCTTTAATTAACATAAAATTATTTTATTCAAAAAATGAAAAGGGAACAGAACATTGTGTACCTCTTCTTTGAACCGGACTCTTTGAGACCGTCAGAATCCCCCAATGAGCCATCAATTTCAACACTAGGAGAAGACAATATCGTAAGAAAGAAAAGCCAAAAAAAATTTGTTTTTTAATAGGGGCAGGGGTGGGGAGGTAGACAAAATCACAGATAATGGGTGTTATGAATAATGTCAGTAGCCATGTTGCACAAACAAAAATGTACAGGGCCTCAAATCACAAATATATGTTTTGCTTTGGAAAGGAAAAACCCTTCTTTAATTTGTATCTAAACACCTGTTTAGCCACTTAAGTTATCAGACTAAGTCCACTCCTTTCCCCACAGAAAAAAATTGACAAACAAATGCGCTACGCAAGATCGTGGTATAATTATTTCACATTCTCATGCTGGAAGTTAGAACAAAATAACCAAGCCTTTACTTCCCCCACAAGGTGGAGTTGGCTATATAGGGCTCTAGCAGTAGCCAAATTTCAGTAAAACCCCTAAGGGAAGATTTTTCTTAATTTAAACACCCTCCTACAGTTATCCACTTCTCTCACCGGAGACGTCATCTGTCTCCATCCCAACGACTGAACTAAACTACCTTACGCAAGTTTAGCCTTCTTCACCTCAATAGGTGCTACACCTTCAATCCAACATTCTCTCAAATATTTCTGTTCTAACATTCACATCCAACTCATCATTCTCATCTCTGCTACATTTATTTCTCACACTTAACGGCACTTTCAATACCCCCTACATTCACTTCCACATAATACTAGCATTAACAAATTTATAAGCCATCCCTGCACAGAAGAATCTTCCCTCGAGTTAAACAAGCACTTCACCATTACAACTTCCAACCGAATCATTCTTCATTTAATCCACCTAGCTTGATTCCAATGTAAAAATAAAATGACCCTATGACTCGAGAAAATAATTTAACCGTGTAACTCGAGGTATACAAAGTACAAACGACCCCCAATTTCGCAAGCCAAAAACATAATTACATAAATGGAAAGGCTCAATAAAAACACAAACTGCACACACACTAAAATGGTGAAATCTACACTCATTGTACGTCCTACAGAGAAAAATTAATCGCACATGCATGAACGCCATCTGAATTAATTCTGACCAGACATTTATGACCTAAACAGACCAAATTCCGCCACGTAATATAATATATATAAAAAAAATAATAAAAAAAAAAACTACAACCACCCGTGACTACACCAATCCCCAAAAAAACAAAAAAAAAAAACGAAAATCACATTCCTTCCACTCACACAAAACTCTCCACCGCGTGGAACCTCCGAACTAAGACACGAAACCCTAAAATCAAAGAGCAACGAGGAAACCCTAATGAACCAAAAGTGGGGAAATCAGAGAGGTTGCGAAGGGAATCTTAAAGGGAAAAGGCAATTGGCGAAGCGATCTGCGAGTACCCGACATTGGAGGCGTTGGGGGGCCAGGTGAAGGCGGAGAAAGCGGCGTCGGGAACGGGAATATCGTCAATCAAGGCGTAATCGAAGAACCAATTGGTGTTTTCCCGGGAAACCATTATGGCGGTTGGGTTCCCGGAAAATTGAGGATTTTCCCGCACCGGGATTTTCCTGGGAAACAAACAGGGACTATGTGTGTGTGTGTGTGACTGTGTGGGGTTTGCAAATTGCAATTGCTTGCACGTTTTGAAGTTGGGAGAGGAAGAAAGAACCAAAGGTTTAATATTAATAATTTTGGTAGTGCTATTAATTTATTATTATTATTATTAATATTTTCTGGGAAGAGAAAAAGGGGAATCTGCGTGTGAGACAGATGAGGAAACAAATTGGTGGCAACTGCCAAGTGCTGATGGAATTCTTCGTCCTCAACTTTTACGACAAAACAGATCCCCGATTGGGCTTCGCCTTGGGCTTCTCTATGGGCCTAAAGATTCCGAGATATTTCAAACCTCTTCTTGTTCTTTTTTATTTTCAAAATGAAAATTAGCTGGTAATGCACACAGTCATGTTATTATTCTTCTTAAATTCTTAATTCGATTTTTTTGGTTTCAATGTCGTAACACTTTCCCATAAATTAATCTAATTCAACTGAAAAATAAGTAAAATTTAATCAAAATTTATTTCTGTCTAAGATTCAATTTGGACATTATTCAAATAACTTAATCTTGATTTAAGTAAAAAAATGATATTTTTATTTGAGTACAAGCTATTATTTACGATAAATTATCGACTTATATAATAAATAAGTAAAAAAAATTATCAAAGGTGAACTTGATTGAGAATGTAAATTATTGCCTAAATGGAAGACGAGGACATAACACTAAATACGATTACTTACTTGGCATTGCGTATCCTTCAAGGGTTGGCGACGCTTCTAATGTAATGATTGTTTATCCTTCAAGACTTGGTCATGCTTCTAATGTAATCATTGTTTGTTCTTGAACAAATCTTAGACAACTACTTTAGTCCATTTTGTTTTTTTATTTATTTATTTACATAACGACTTATTATATAATTTTTAATTTTTTTAAAATTTTGTAAGCTTGATTTATACATTAAAAATTTTTAATTTAATGATTAAAATTTAAAGTAAAATATAAATTATTAAATAAAATAAATATGTTAAAATTTACTATTAAAATAAGTAAATCTCTTATTTTATATATATATATATTGTTCTTACCGGGGATCTGAGGTAGAGTTGATCCGCTGGGTAAGGTCGGTGAGTCTCCTTCGCTGGTACGCTTGATGTTCCAAGATGGGAGTAGTACCTGCAAAAGAGACTCTAATGCTAAAGTTAGTATTTGTGGGAGTATGAGTCTCGTATAAGTAACGCACGTACCTTGGTGTGAATTAGGGTTTTGTTGGATCTTGAGCCTGAGATCAGTTATGATCTGATTAGATAGCGGATCTCGTATAGGCCGAGATCTTCCCAGTGCATATCTGAAGTCGTCCTGTGCTGTTATGCCGAGCTCAAGCTCGGCATAGCAGTAGAGATAATATATATATATATATATATATATATATATATATATATATATATATATATATATGATTGTCTCAACTAAAATAATGATCTCAATTTTTTGAACCACGAATATATTGTTGTGTTACATATGAAAAGTTTTGGTGCTCATAAATACTCTATTCGAATCAAGTAAAATTGTTTTTTTTTTTTACCTAGCTATAATACTTGTTGTCTCTACTAAAAATGAAACCAATTAAAATAAAATGGAATCGTGGTTGATTTTTTATAGTTGCATTACATTTTTTTTTATTTACAACCCATTCTTAACTGAAGTGCGAATAGTCCTAGATAGTTGTAAGAAATATTTTTTTCCCTCTTTCTCTCATGTATCTTTATCTAACATTACTATATTTTATTGAGTAAATATTCACTTTGATTTCTAAAAATAGTGAGCATTGTCAGTAGTAGCAAACCTACATAGTGATCAGTGATCACTCACCTCAATTCAAAAAATTACTTATAAATATCTTAAAAAAGAAGTTTATATTTTATCTCCTAATTTTATGTATTTGAACCCACTTTCTTAATTTTTTATTCGTTAAAAATAAATATCTTAAATTTAACTATTTTAAGTAACCCTAATTTTATATATTTCAACACACTACATTTAGTGTCCACACTGACTCAATATCCTAAATCTGCTACTAACAGTGATGTTAGTCTTAAAATTAAACAAATATATTAAATAAGTCTTTAAAATTTCAAATGAGTTTCTAAATTTAATTATTTACAATCATTTTTCTCCCTAGATATATATTCACGTCAGCTCTTTCGTCACATAATTTTCTGAGTTTTAAACATATAATTGTTAATTATTTAACATTTTCTTAATCTTAAGCATTAAAATAACAACACTTTCTAAATTCAGGACCAAAATAACGATATACTTGAATCTATCACTTAAAAAACAAGAGACAATCTAAATTCATGAACAAATGTCTATGATTCAGAGTTTAATCATGACGCAACCATCAATTTAATTAACGGATTCAACCAATTGAATCATGACATGAGTTCTTTCCGTTCAATTGAATTCAAATTTTCAAGAATTGTACTCAGAGCAATTAATTAGAATTGGAAACTAGTTGTCCTTGTCAATCGTCCCTCGCAAGAATTAAAATTGAAATTATTTGCACCCATTATTGTTTTTCAAATGTTCCTCGTAACCTCGTAAGGTGCATGAATTTGAAGAAATTGGTTTGAAACATGACATATGACATGGTAGTTGGTAATAAGTTGCACAGGTAAGCTTTGCTACTATACGACCACAAAAGTAAATTAAAAGAAAAAAAATTAAAATATCACTCTAAAGAAAATGAATACACTAAAACACCCTTTCATAGTACATCAACTTGCCCTTTCATATCCACACCAAACATTTACAAATAATAAAAGATTAACCACTTGGAGTTTGTGACATACAAGGAATATCCTTTTTTTTTATATTTTATTAAGAGAAAAAAAAAAACATAATAGGTCTTCTTTACAGCTTTGACAAACTGTGTTCAACATGTTCATGCATCATTTGACTTGGGGGAATGTGTCTGGTGAATAAAACAATCTATTCTTTTCCTTATCTCATCAGGATTTGCACCCACAGTTTTGTTCACTGGAGCTCCTCCATTCATCAACACAAAGGTGGGAATGGCTTTAATTTCCAATTTGGAGGAAATTTCCTAGATAGAGCCACAATGCACATGGACAGTGGCAGAACACAAAAGGTGGTTAATTAAGAGAATTGTGATTACAATGATATACTCAACAATTATGCAATATTAGAATTTGTCTCTTTGAAACCACCCAAAAAAAAAATGTTATTACATGTCACAAATTGATAACAACAGAAAAGTCACAACTACTAATTGTTTTTATGACCAATAATGCCATTATTATAAGTTAAAAGGTTTGAAACCTATCCCAAAAGGATGACTTGACAGGTAAGTAGTGAGTTATAAATTCTGAGTATTTAACAGAAAATTACGTATTTAATCTTTTGTTGTGTGTGAATACCTTTCAAACGACAATTATATAATCATGAATGATATCCATTTATGGCCTAGTGAGCTAGAGATATTGGTTTTATCAAAAAAAGATGCTTCTATGCTTGAAACACAAAATATAACCTTAAATATGTTTTAAATCTAGTCACTTTAGGGTAAATATATTTTTAATTTTTAAATTTAAAATTAATTTTTTATAATTTTCATAATTTTTAAAAAGTATTCTTTTAATTCTTTGAGATACAAGTAATATATTTAACAGTAATAAATTGAAAAGACTATACAATATTAACTAAATTTAATATAATATTATTATTAATAAGATATTAATAAGTATATTTTATATGATAATATTTTATAAATTTATTAATAAAATTTGATCATAAAAAATAAAATAAATTTTTTAAAAATTATATGGACTAAAAAGTTCGTTTTAAATTTGATGAATAAAAATATATTTATTCTAAATATAAAGGATTAAAAAAAAATACTTAAACTAAATAATTTTTATATTTTGTGTTTGCTGACATAAAAACAGCCCACGTGACCTCAAAGTTGGGTTTGGAATCCAAAAGTAAACAGTTTTATCCACTTGAGCTCCTCCACTACTGATCAAAACAAAAGCAGGCATGGCTTTGATTTCCAACTTGGAGGCAACTTCTTAGATATATAGAACAAAAAGTGCTCATAGCAGTAGAATAAAAGGTGGTAAAGAAAATTACGAGTACAAGTGATACTAAGCAATCAAGCATAGAATTTGTCCTTTCGAAAACCATCCAATAAGGATAACAAAAGATACATCTGTTATAGGTCTCTTTTTTATATCATCTGCAAAGTCACACTTTATTAATGAATAAGGATCATTGATGAATAATTAATGCCTTATGATATGTTAAAGGCTTGAAGCCTAGGAGTTTTTTCTTTTTCTTTTTTGAGAATAGATTAGGAACAAGCTCTAGTGATACTATGCTTGCTGATATATATAAACACAGCCCACGTGACCTCAAAGTTTGATTTGGAATCTCAAAGTAAAGAATTAGGAAATATTTTTCTAGACTACCCTTTATTTGAATCATATGAACATTATTGCATGTTCTACAAATTAGAGCCACACACATAGAAATAGATGAATTGAAAATCTCAAAGATATGTGGTGGAATATGGGCTAAATAGTTTTATAAAAACACCAAATCAAAAAAGGTTATATTATACTCATAATTACCTTAACCTCATCTACATCCACATTCAGAAAGAGAACATTTTGATAGGTGGAGGCCAGTTCTTGAAAGAAAGGGTTCATAGCTATAGAAGGGACGCACCAATAAGCAGAAAAATGAACCATAACCTGAAAATTATTTATAGGAAGAATATAGAAGAGAGCTATGAATAAATTAACCTATGTACTTCACATGAACACTTCATTCTTAACCAACCAATTGTAATAATTAGAAATGAAAACAGATGTATAACCAAATGAATCTCCAGAAAACAAATGAGACTCACAGGGTAGCCTTTATTGGTAGCATCAATGATGTGGTGCTCCCATGACTTTCTTGAGTCAATTTTCACAACCTTGGACTTTCTGAGCTGTTTTTGGCTTTTCATTTCTTTCTGCTGCTGCAGCTTCTTCAAAAGGTTGATTTATGCATAAAATACTCTGGGAGGAAATACCAGTACCGTAGAAGAAATTCTGATTTTTCTCTTGAATAACATTTGCTATCACTTCTATTACAATTTTTCTCCTGGTAAAGTTGGTTGAGTTTTTTACTCCTACTTATTGAATCCGAATATGATTTTTCTCATATTTAATTTCAATTCATGTGAATTTTTAATGCAAATAAAATAAGAGCCCTAATTTTATTAAAAATTATTAAAGAAATTATTGATTGATTCTATTCCAAAAATATCTTCTATTTAAACTTTTTTTTTTTGTGTTAGGTAAGATTATTATAAATAATTTTTTTTAGAGGAGCTTATAATTACACCGGTGTAACTTTTACTAAGTATTACACCGCTTAATAACTTTATATTAATTGTGAATTTTGTAAATTCAACCGTTAGATTGAAAGTTCATATCATTTTATATGAGTATATCAAATTTTGTTAAAATTGAACAACAACTTAAAGATAAATAAAATGTTCATATTTTAGTATATTTTGAAATAAATATATTACGCCAATTTTGTTTTATAAAAATGAAGTATCAAATCATCCTAGATTAATATAAAATTTTGTATATATGATCTAAGAGTAAAGAACTATCATTCTAACGGTTAGATTTACAAAATTCACATTTAATATAAAGTTATTGAACAGTATAATACTTAGCAAAAGTTACATCGGTGTGAATATAACCCTCCTCTTTTTTAATATTTAACATATTTAACCCTCCTCTTTTTTAATATTTAACATATTTGCATATATGGTACTCAGAATTTGAAATTATTGATTTAGAGTATGTTATATAAACTTAAAAGAGTTTTTTTTTAGAGAATTTCTATTAAAAAAATACTGCTTATTTTTAATATAAAAAAAACTCTAAAAATGATTTTAATTTATATCCAAATATCTATCTAAACTAAAACAATTTCATAGAGATTGACATACGTGTTCATGGGTAGCTATCATCTATTAATAACAAAATAAAAATTTTAAAAGCAGATAACTTTGCCAAGTATTGTTAGTTGTCAGCTTAGGTCTGAATTGTGTAATGATGACATTCAAAAAAGAAACAGCAAAGATTGGAAACTTCTGTTCCGGTGTTAGTGATGTGGAGAATGGACCATACTCATTTACCATTGCTAACCAAAGGAAAAAAGAATAAAAAAAGGATCACAAAGAATGCTAGCTGCCAATAAATTCTTTCGAGCACATTTCTTTTTTATTTTTTATTATTTATTAAAAATTACAAAATTAGGGGTGATATTAATATACAGTGAGACTGATCACACATTAAATTTTATGATTTATTATAAATCTTAGTCATCAACAGAAGAGTGGTCAGAAAAGATTTGTAAAAAATGTTTTATCAGTATTTTTCTATTATTATTGTTATTATTAAAAATAGTAATAATATATTTAAGATCAGGTTAAATATAAAAATATTTATTTTTGGTCCTTGTAATTTTAATTTTATTTTTTATCGGTATTCATTCTCATGTGTTTTAACCTTCATATTGCAAACCTGTCATTAGTAACATGTTTTAATATTAGTTTTTGTTTCTAGTCAAACAAATACAATAAAAAAAAATCAGTGTATAAAATATAGTGCCACCTTTTTGTTTTTAGTAAACAACAACCATAAAAAAAAAACAAAAAAAAACAATATAAAGACTAAAAAGAATTGTTTATTTTTTCAAAGATGTAATAAAACATATTTATATTTATTAATATGCTGTAATTTTTTAGAGTTACTATAATATCTAAAAATTTAGGCACAGTTAATTTTTGCGCTAATAGTTGCATAACTTTTCCCAAACAAATAATATGACTTAATTCAAATCAAATATATATTGATCCAAAAACTAATGGTATCAAAACTCCTATAATAGTGTCAAGTACCATATCGTAATTTGCTATCGTTTAGCCTAAGTTTGGGGATTTCTTATTTCATTTGCAGATATATTTTTTTTAAAAAAAAAAAGGTTTATTCCTGCAGCCATGTCATAAGATATAAAAACTAATCCCAAAATGGATGTAATAATTCCGTACAAGTCATCTTTTTTAAGCTTAAATTTTAGAATCCAAACCTTGGACATTTTAAGCAAAGTTTGTAAATTATTATTATTATTTTAATTATATATCAATACGAATTTTCTATTATCGAAAATAAAGATTAATTTTAACAACATCATACATGCTCAACTACATATAAAATCAATATTCCTCTCTCAAAAATATTGTATGAAAAATACTTAAGCTTAAGATTCAAATTCTAAGTTGATATATAATCTCCTTTTGCATTCTGATTTAGTCAAATCCTCAAAATTAAAATAACATGTAAGCTAAGGAATCTGGTCTTTCAGTTTTGGTAGGCTAGAACTAGAAGCTGACAAACAAAATCATGAACATTAAGGTTTTTCTTCCCTATGGGAATTAAACTTTCAATTTGAATTACATATCTCATGTCATTTTCACAGGCACAATTTCTTGACTAAATTACCAATTAAATTGTAAGAAGAGATGATGGCAAATGTCAAGTATCCCATTTTATTTTTATACAAATACGCAGCTAAACACGATCTTGTGATGTGTAGGCCATCCTTTGTTGGTATCCAGGTCTGCATATTATTTTTCATGATTATCTTCATCAATCAACCTTATCCCTAACTGCTCAAACAACCAAGGATAATGGCTAACCTTATCATCTAAACGTATTCTCTATACTTAATTATTGGAAAAACCTTAAATGTGTTTCTTACCATTTATACAAACACATCTCAATAGTATTCAGTGTGAGAAAAAATAGAGATATGAATATATATCTTATATCATTTTATTTATGTATCAAGTTTAATAGTATTAGACGTGAGATAAAATTAATAAAAAAATATGTAAGTTAAGTGCACAATAATTCTTACTTTGAAAAAATAAATTTTACAAAATTGAGTTAAATTAAAAATTCACATTTTATGACTGACTACTAATGTTAAACTTTACTTATGATGAATCACTAAAATACATTTTATGACTGATTACTAATGTTAAACTTTACTTATGATGAATCACTAAAATTTAACTAATGGTTGAAAACTTAGAATAAATACATTTTGTCTTTCATGCATCGAGGTTTAAAAGACAATCACAACCGTAATTGTGATTGTAATTGCAATCACAATGTCAAGGTCACAATTACATATATCTTGTAATTGTTTATAAATTTCCACAATGTTAAAGTAGTGATAAAATTTCTGTAAAAAGTTTTTGTACTTAATTGATTGTATCACGTCTTAATAGTAAAATGAAACAACATAATTAGCTTATCCCAATTATAACTTCATGTTATTGCTTTGAGCTTTAAGACATTTGACTATAAAAAAAATATTTGGTTGTCAAAGTCCATAAACTTGATTGTAAAAAAAATACTTGGTTGTTAAGGCCTGAAAAGACTTGACTGTAAAAAAATACTTGATTGTTAAAGTTTGAAGATGCTTTGTATTGAAAGAACATTTTGGTAGTTACTTGATAAAATAAGTCAAAAAATACTTAGGTTTGAGTCAAAAGTAACTTAGTAAAAAAATATTTGTATTTTTGCATAATATAATAAAACTTGATCTAATTAGATAAAGAATTGGACATAGTCCAAGTAGTTGAAGCGAATCAATATAAAAATATTTTGTTCAATTTCTTATCTTTTTGTCTCCACTTTTTCATAAACTTACTTTATCATTATTTTTGAAAAATGTGAATCTTTTGTTGACATTATTCATCCTCCTTTTAATATCTCTCTTTTCTCAATAGAGTATAAACATTTATTTTTTTTGTTAGTTTGAATTAACTTATTTTAAGAAATAAATGATTATATTTTAGAATGGTTTATCATTTAAATAAATTATTTCTTTAAAATTAAATAAAACTATAAAATTAATCTTAAATAACAAGGGATAAACTTCAAAATCTTAAGCACCAATATTAGCTTCCTAGATATAAATGAAATAAAAATATAAAACACACAGACACACTAAAAATGATTACAATTGTTTCAGTTCACTAATTATGCTTGTGATTTTATCTATTCCAATATGATAATTCTTTAAATTCTCTAATATTTTCATGTTATTTTTAGAGAATTTAAATCATTTATTTTAAATTTTAACTCAAATTCCACAAAAAAAATAATAATTTTTTTAGTAACAATGATATTAATATAAAGTATCTATCATTAAAATTAGTAATTATTCTCTTTTAAAGATTGTGAGTGGATACACTATATTTTTTCTTAACATAGTAAAAAAATATGAATATATATAAGAAAATGCCATCATATCTTCTATTAAGAATATTCTACATTTAAATATTTTTCATCTTTAATTGGTCCTAAATTAAATTAAGGTTTTCAATTATTACTAAAAGTTTAGTTAAAATAATTATGATTTTTTTATTCGGTAAGATAATTATGAATTAAATGAATTATATAAATTTGATGAGTTTGAACTGATCACAGAGACAATTTATCTAATGAAAAAATCAAGTATTTTATTTTTTTCGATGCATGATAAAACTCCCCAGACCAAAGATAACCACAATATGAAGAGTAAGATTAGCTTATGACTCAATGAAGTAAAAATACATGTGTGATGGGATTAAAAAAATCAATTGGACAAATTTGGTAGATAAATCAAGTTGAATCAATAAGTTAATATTCATATTAGGAATTTTAAAGGAAATTGAATGAAATTAATATAGTTTTATATAACTCGTTTATCATTTAATTCATTTTATTAGTTTTACACTTTTATGTTTTTATTATTTTTTATTTATCAAAATTACAATGACAATATTAAAATTTAAACAAAGATGTTATGTGTATTATTCCAACCTTCATCATCAGGTCTTATGCTTTTATTTCTAAGAAACAAAATCTAAAAAAGTAATTTTATTTTTCATTTTTAATAATTATTTCCTTCAAACAAATTTAAATGTAATTACTTATGCTCATTTAATATTTATATATCGAGGATCCATCACAATGAATAGCAATGCACAATAAGTGAGGAGAGAGATTCATACGCTTGTTTCGCTTTGAGGCCCTTTAATTAGACCAAGATGCAGATTCGTCTTAAAACCAAACACCCATGTCTTATCAACAAAAATAAAACATATGCACACGTTACTCCAAATTGAGTTTTTCTCCATTTCTTCATCTTCATTTCTCGTCTATTTTTATAATTTTGAATTATAAATAATATTAAATATTAATATTTTTTTAATTAATATTTAATGTCATTTATATATTCAAAATTATAAAAATAGACAAAAAAATAAAGAGAAAGAAATAGAGAAGTTTCAAATTCCGTTAATCTACTAGTATTTTGGATTATGAGTTCACACACATATATGTGAGGAGAAAATCTAGACTTATTTTACTTAACAACTCATTTTCTACATTAAATTTTAATGATCCAATTGTTAAATTAAAAGTTTTTAATGCATAAATAAAGTTTACAAATTTTTAAAACAATTGAAAACTATTTAATACTATTTTTCATTCACTCAAATCGATGAATAATTATATATTTTATACGTTAATTCAAATTAACGAAATAGAGTATCAAATAGTTTTCAAATTTTTAAAAAATTTACAGACTTGATTTAAACATTAAAAACTTTAATATAGAACATGAGTTATTGAGTGAAATAAATGTAGGTAAACTTACTCTTAGAGTAAGCAGACCCAAATCAAAATTCTTAATGCATAGATCAAATATGTAAATTTTTAAAATTTTGAAAATTATTTGATACTCCGTTTTGTTAAATGAAATCAACATATAAAATATTTTTATGATTATCAATCAATTTGAATTAATTAAATGGAGTATCAAATAGTTTTCAATTTTTTTGAAAATTTGCAAATTTGATCTAAGCAATAAAAACTTTTAATTTAATAGTTAGATTATTAAAATTTGATGTAAAAAATAACTTATTGAATAGAGTAAATATAGTTAAACTTAATCTTGACGTAAGTGGATCTCTTCTTGTAACGCCTAATTCTAATACCCAAATTATACAATATAAAATTATAAAATTTTATAATATTTTCGCAATTAAATCATTAACAATATCTATATATTTATTTAATAAAAATAAAAGTAAAGAAAAAATATCTTGTGAATTTAATACATAACATATCGTTCTAAAATATTTAGAATAACGTATTATTTTACACATTATTCCTTTTCCTTACTCTTTTAATACAATATATATATTCATAACGGAAAGAAAATTACAATTAAAATAATATGATTGACAAGTAAAGTTATAACAGATCCATCAAATAGCCTCCGTATTCCAATTTCCTTCCATGTAGAACAGCAGTAACAATAACAGCAAAATGATCTGGAATCTCAAGTTGATCCATCTATTTATAATATATTTAATTAAAAAAAAACAAAGAAAAGAAAGGAGTAAGAACAATATCCAATAAATACAATAATTCGAACGAATAAACATAATTATTTATAAATAAAATTTTAACATATATATATATATATATAAATATATATTTATACAGATTAAATATTAGATTTTCTTGATACAATAAAATTTGAATTATACTTGTAGTGACTAGTCAGGATAAATGAGCATCATTATAACACCAACCAAAAGATATTCCACCTCCATTTCTTACTCATTTAAATCCCCAAGGTTAAACCTCCAGCTACAAATAATTCAAACTTTATCATCTATGGCCATAGAGTATTAATTATCTTTAAAATGAGTAAAAGACATTTTAACAAATTATATTAATCATAAAAAAATTACTCAAAATAGATTTAAGAATTTATCATTATTTAAGCTTTAATTAAATAACACAAATTTAAATAAAATATATTAAGAGCACTAATTAATTAAATGACAATGACAATTATTATAAAATAATTAAACAATATAAAATGTGAATATATTAATAATTATTATAGATAAGAATAATCATAGAATAAGTAATAGTAATTAAAGGTTAAACAAATATATGAGGTTAGAAACACCCCACTAAATAATAACGTAAATAAATAAACATAATAATTAAAAGTTAAGTAGTTAGATGAGGTTAGGAACACCTCACTGAATAAATATAATAATAACATAAATAAACATTGTAATTAAAAGTTAAGTAGTTAAATGAGGTTAAGAACACCTCACTGAATAATTATAACAATAACATAGTAATTAAAAGTTAAGTAGTTAGATGAGGTTAGGAACACCTCACTGAATAAATATATAAATATAGTGAGGTTAGGGGCACCCCACTAAATAAATATAATCAAATAAATGCATAACTAATTATACATAATAGTATATAAAATTTTAAAAAGATAAGGTTCTCCTCCCCCTTACCTAGATAAATAAGAGCTACAACTTGAGCAGAATCTCCTCTTTTAGATTCGCTACTTCCCTCTTTCTTTCTCTTTCTCTCTTTCTTTCTCTTTCTCTCTCTCTCTAAATTTCTAAATCTTCACGGCCTCCTGCCTCTTATTTATAGAAATTATAAAGTACTATTCATCTGGTTACTATTCATGATATTATATTCGAATTAAGTGAAATTGAAATCGATTTGAATTCCGTTATAATTGAAACACTTATTAATTCACTATTCAGTGAATAGTAAGATTCACGAATTGATTTGAATTGCTAATTGAAATCCGCTATTCATGAAAATTCGATTTGAATTCTGATTGAAGGCTACTATTCATCAATTTGAAGACTCATAAATTACTATTCATGTAGATAAGGATAATAATATTATATAATATAATTTAATATTAATATAATTATTTGAAAACTTACGTAAGGGCTTACGTATTTCCTTCGAATGATTGGCATTCTAATCATATATACTTTTTATTAAAATATTATTATATTTACTATTCATTAAAATAATAATATATTTACTATTCATAAATACATAAATACGTATATGTGAATAGTAAAATACGTATATGTAAATAGTAAAATACGTAAATAAAAATATGATAAACCTTCTAATAATCTCAATAAATATTTAAAATCAAAATAACTTGTTTTATTTAATAAAATTTGGGATATTACAATTCTTCCCTACTTACAGAAATTTCGTCCTCGAAATTTTTATTGCTTAAAATAAGTAAGGATAATTTTTCTTAACTTCTTCTTCGAGTTCCCAAGTAGCATCTCCAGTAACATCATTCCAGATTACCTTTACCAGTGCAATCTGTTTGCCTCTCAACTGCTTGATCCTCCTGTCTGCGATCTGTGCAGGTATTGTTTCAAATGTAAGGTTATCCTTTAATTGTACTGTATCAGGCATTATTATATGAGAAGGGTCAGAAATATATTTTCTTAACTGAGACACATGGAAGACATTATGGAGATTAGAAAGAAAAGGTGGTAGAGAAATTTGGTAAGCAACAGGACCTATTTTTCTAAGGATTTGATAAGGACCAATAAATCGAGGAGTGAGTTTCTTTGATTTCATTACCCTACCAATACCAGCTGTTGGTGTAACTTTCAAAAATACATGATCACCTTCCTGGAATTCAAGAGGTCGTCTTCTTTTATCAGCATAACTTTTTTGTCTGCTTTGAGTCATTCTCAATTTTTCTTGAATCATTTTGATCTTTTCCGTGGTTTGTTGCACCAATTCAGGACCCAAGATTAAATTCTCTCCTGTTTCAAACCAGCACAAAGGAGTTCTACACCTTCTTCCATATAAAGCTTCATAGGGTGCCATACCTATGCTAGAATGGAAACTGTTGTTATAAGTGAATTCAATCAGAGGCAAGTATTTGTCCCAACTACCAGAATTCTCTAGCACACAAGCTCTCAATAAATCTTCTAGGGATTGTATGGTTCTTTCTGATTGTCCATCTGTTTGAGGATGATATGCAGAGCTAAGACGAAGCTTAGTTCCTAATGCTTGATGTAAACTTCCCCAAAATCTAGAAGTGAATCTAGGATCCCTATCAGATATTATGCTAGATGGTACCCCATGCAACCTTACAATCTCTCTTATATACAGTTCAGTCAATTTTTCTAGAGAATACCTAATGTTGATGGGTAAGAAATGAGCAGATTTTGTTAGTCTATCCACAATAACCCATATGGAATCAAACTTATGAATTGTTCGTGGTAAACCAACTACAAAATCCATTGCTATACTGTCCCATTTCCATTCAGGTATATCTAAGGGTTGTAACATTCCTGCTGGCTTTTGGTGTTCTATCTTAGCTTTTTGACAAATCAAACATGTAGCCACATATTGTGCTATTTCCTTTTTCATTTTGGGCCACCAAAACATCCTTTTGAGATCTTGATACATCTTTGTTGCCCCAGGGTGTATGCTCAACTTGCTCTTATGTGCCTCACCTAAAATTATTTTCTTAATTTCTGAATCATTTGGTACACATATCCTATTATTAAATCTCAAAACTCCTCTTTGATCTAAATCGAACTTTTCACTATTCTTTTGACTTATCAACCTCTTTTTCTTCTGAATGAATTTATCAACTACCTGAGCCTCACCAATTTGTTCATGTAAGTCACTAGTAATTTGAACCGTATGCAATTGTATTTTATCTTGACTTACCGTAGTTGATAAACTCATGTCTCTAAATTTTTCTATCAAATTCATCTCTTGAATCATTAATGAGGAGACATGTAAGGATTTTCTACTCAGTGCATCAGCCACAACATTGGCTTTCCCTGGATGGTAATGTAATTCAAAATCATAATCTTTCAAAAATTCCATCCACCTTCTTTGTCTCATATTCAGTTCCTTTTGATCAAACAAATATTTCAAACTCTTATGATCACTAAAAACATCAAACTTACCACCATACACATAATGTCTCCATATTTTGAGTGCAAAAACAATGGCAGCTAGTTCTAGATCATGGGTTGGGTAATTCCTTTCATGAGCTCTTAACTGTCTAGAAGCATATGCTACTACCCTTCTATCTTGCATAAGAACACACCCTAATCCCATTTTTGAGGCATCACAAAATATGACAAATTGTCCATTAGGATTGGGTAAGGCTAAGACTGGTGCAGTAGTTAATCTTTTCTTAAGCTCTTGAAAACTATTCTCACATTTTTCTGTCCACTCAAAGGGTTGTCCTTTCTTGGTGAGTTGAGTTAAAGGCATAGCTATTTTAAAAAATCCCTCAATGAATCTCCTGTAATATCCTGCCAAACCCAAAAAACTACGGATTTCTGTTACCGTCTTTGGAGGTTCCCATAGTAGAACTGCTTCTACCTTAGATGGATCCACAGACACTCCATCTTTGGAAATCACATGTCCTAAAAACTTAACCTCCTCTAACCAAAATTCACACTTAGAAAGTTTGGCATACAGTTGTTTGTCTTTCAGGATTTGGAGAACAGTTTGAAGGTGTTCTTCATGCTCTTCATGAGTTCGAGAATATATGAGGATATCATCTATAAAGACCACCACAAAATGGTCTAAATACGGACGAAAAATCCTATTCATATAATCCATGAACACTGCAGGTGCATTGGTTACTCCAAAAGGCATTACTTGATATTCATAATGACCATACCTTGTTCTAAATGCAGTTTTCTGTATGTCTTCTGCTTTCACTTTGATTTGATGGTATCCTGATCTTAGATCTATCTTAGAAAATACAGTGGCTCCTCTTAATTGATCCATCAAATCATCTATCCTAGGAAGAGGGTATTTATTCTTTATGGTAAACTTATTTAATTGTCGATAGTCCACACACAGTCTAAAGCTTCCATCTTTCTTTTTGACTAACAAAACAGGAGCCCCCCAAGGTGATACACTAGGGCGTATGAATTGTTTTTCAAGTAACTCCTCTAATTGTTTCTTCAACTCAGCTAATTCAGAAGGTGACATCCTATAAGGTGCCATTGAAATTGGTCCAGTTCCAGGTATTAAATCAATCGAAAATTCAATCTCTCTGTCAGGTGGCAAACCAGGAATATCATTAGGAAAGACTTCAGGAAAATTTTGAACGACAGCTATATCTTTCAAGTTGACTTCCTCTTTAGCTTCCATAGAGGATAAGATTAAATATCCTTGAACTTTACCCCAAGGAAACTTGTTTATTGGTTTAGATAATGAAATCGATAGGTCCTTAGGATCAGAAAATATTATAGACTTTTCTGCACAATTAAGAAGAACGTGGTTGGAAGATAACCAGTTCATACCTAAAATCACATCTAATTGTGATAAAGGTAAGCAGATCAAATTTACAAGAAATTTTTTATCGCCAATAAAAATAGGACAGTCTGAACAAACCTTATTGGCAATTACAGATTTGTTTGTAGGGGTTGAAACAATCAAATTATTCTCTAAAGAAGAAATTGGTAATTGGAGATATTGAACACAATTATTGGAGATAAAAGAATGAGTTGCGCCTGAATCATACAGTACATTTAAAGTTTTGCCTTTAATGAAACATTTACCTTGTATTAGATCATTGTTTTGAGCAGCTTCAGTTCCGGTCATGGTGTAAACTCTTCCAGTTGTAGAAGGTCTTGGTTTGGATCCGGAAGTATTCACGTGCGTCTTTGGTTGTCCACACTCAGAAAATACATGACCAGACTTTCCACACTTGAAACAAACAGGTCCTTTGAGATGACAATCTTTAGTATAATGACCCTGTCCACACTTAAAACACTTGGCTTGATTATTAATGGACCTACTGGAATTTCCTGCAAATTGAGAGGATTGGGGTTTCCATTGTGGTCGAACATAAGGTTTTCTTTCATTATCCCTTTTCTTACTAAATTGAGGGCCAAAAGATTTTGGTCTATTATCCTTATTATGATCAAAACCTTCCAAAAATCGACACTTGTGTATTAATGTGGGAAAATCAGAGATTTCCAATATCCCTACTGCCTTTCTTAATTCTGATCTAAGTCCATCCTCGAATTTAATACACTTCATCCTCTCATCAGGGTGATAAAAGAAAGTAGAGTATTTTCCCAATTCCTCAAACTTAGAAGCATATTCTCCCACTGTCATATTCCCTTGTTTTAACTGCATAAATTCTATTTCTTTAGCCCTCCTAACATCATTAGGAAAATATTTTTCAAAAAATTTGGTTCTAAATACTTCCCATGTAATGATTATTCCCCCTCCTTCTAATAATCTCCTGGTACTATCCCACCAATATTCTGCTTCTCCTACTAACATAAATACTGCATAATTTACTTTTTGGTTGTCAGGACAGTTCATAGCTCGAAATATTTTTTCTATTTCTTTAATCCATAATTCAGCTTTTTCAGGATTGTATCCTCCATCAAATTGGGAAGGGTTATTGCTTCTGAATTCTACAAGTCCTTGTGACTCTCCTGTTCTTCCTGGTGGTTGATTCCTTAACAAGGCGGCAGCCATGTCCCTAATAGCTTGTACAGCCTCTGTTAGTTCGGTATTCCTTCTTCCTGCCATCTGTAATTTTATAGATCAGTTTATAATAGAAACATGGTTAGCACATTTCCCCAAGTTACACATGGAACGTTGCTCTGATACCATTTAATGTAACGCCTAATTCTAATACCCAAATTATACAATATAAAATTATAAAATTTTATAATATTTTCGCAATTAAATCATTAACAATATCTATATATTTATTTAATAAAAATAAAAGTAAAGAAAAAAATATCTTGTGAATTTAATACATAACATATCGTTCTAAAATATTTAGAATAACGTATTATTTTACACATTATTCCTTTTCCTTACTCTTTTAATACAATATATATATTCATAACGGAAAGAAAATTACAATTAAAATAATATGATTGACAAGTAAAGTTATAACAGATCCATCAAATAGCCTCCGTATTCCAATTTCCTTCCATGTAGAACAGCAGTAACAATAACAGCAAAATGATCTGGAATCTCAAGTTGATCCATCTATTTATAATATATTTAATTAAAAAAAAACAAAGAAAAGAAAGGAGTAAGAACAATATCCAATAAATACAATAATTCGAACGAATAAACATAATTATTTATAAATAAAATTTTAACATATATATATATATATAAATATATATTTATACAGATTAAATATTAGATTTTCTTGATACAATAAAATTTGAATTATACTTGTAGTGACTAGTCAGGATAAATGAGCATCATTATAACACCAACCAAAAGATATTCCACCTCCATTTCTTACTCATTTAAATCCCCAAGGTTAAACCTCCAGCTACAAATAATTCAAACTTTATCATCTATGGCCATAGAGTATTAATTATCTTTAAAATGAGTAAAAGACATTTTAACAAATTATATTAATCATAAAAAAATTACTCAAAATAGATTTAAGAATTTATCATTATTTAAGCTTTAATTAAATAACACAAATTTAAATAAAATATATTAAGAGCACTAATTAATTAAATGACAATGACAATTATTATAAAATAATTAAACAATATAAAATGTGAATATATTAATAATTATTATAGATAAGAATAATCATAGAATAAGTAATAGTAATTAAAGGTTAAACAAATATATGAGGTTAGAAACACCCCACTAAATAATAACGTAAATAAATAAACATAATAATTAAAAGTTAAGTAGTTAGATGAGGTTAGGAACACCTCACTGAATAAATATAATAATAACATAAATAAACATTGTAATTAAAAGTTAAGTAGTTAAATGAGGTTAAGAACACCTCACTGAATAATTATAACAATAACATAGTAATTAAAAGTTAAGTAGTTAGATGAGGTTAGGAACACCTCACTGAATAAATATATAAATATAGTGAGGTTAGGGGCACCCCACTAAATAAATATAATCAAATAAATGCATAACTAATTATACATAATAGTATATAAAATTTTAAAAAGATAAGGTTCTCCTCCCCCTTACCTAGATAAATAAGAGCTACAACTTGAGCAGAATCTCCTCTTTTAGATTCGCTACTTCCCTCTTTCTTTCTCTTTCTCTCTTTCTTTCTCTTTCTCTCTCTCTCTAAATTTCTAAATCTTCACGGCCTCCTGCCTCTTATTTATAGAAATTATAAAGTACTATTCATCTGGTTACTATTCATGATATTATATTCGAATTAAGTGAAATTGAAATCGATTTGAATTCCGTTATAATTGAAACACTTATTAATTCACTATTCAGTGAATAGTAAGATTCACGAATTGATTTGAATTGCTAATTGAAATCCGCTATTCATGAAAATTCGATTTGAATTCTGATTGAAGACTACTATTCATCAATTTGAAGACTCATAAATTACTATTCATGTAGATAAGGATAATAATATTATATAATATAATTTAATATTAATATAATTATTTGAAAACTTACGTAAGGGCTTACGTATTTCCTTCGAATGATTGGCATTCTAATCATATATACTTTTTATTAAAATATTATTATATTTACTATTCATTAAAATAATAATATATTTACTATTCATAAATACATAAATACGTATATGTGAATAGTAAAATACGTATATGTAAATAGTAAAATACGTAAATAAAAATATGATAAACCTTCTAATAATCTCAATAAATATTTAAAATCAAAATAACTTGTTTTATTTAATAAAATTTGGGATATTACACTTCTTATATATATATATATATATATATATATATATATATATATATACACACACACCGTTAAATTAAAAGTTCTTAATACATAGTTGAAGTTTGAAAAATTTTAAAATTATTTAATACTTCATTTTATTAATTCAAATTAATATACAAAATAATTATATGATTATCTATCAATTTGAATTAATAAAAAGAAATATAAGCAAATAGTTTTTAAATTTTTTACAAATTTCTAGATTTGATCTATATATTAAAAAGTTTTAATTCAATAGTTAGATCATTTAAATTTGAGGTAGAACATGAATTATTGAGTAGAATAAGTGGATCCTTTATTTCTCTCTCTCTCTCTCTTTGTGTGTGTATATATATATATACATATATATATATATAGAGAGAGAGAGAGAGAATGATTATAATAACACTGGTGTAACTTTTATTAAGTATTACATTGCTTAATAACTTTTATATTAAACGTGAATTTAGTAAATCCAACCGTTAGATTGAAAGTTCATATCACTTTATATGTTTATATCAAATTTTGTTAAAATTGAACAACAACTTGAAGGTAATCAAAGTGTTCATATTTTAGTATATTTTGAAATGAATATTACGTTAATTTTATTTTATAAAAATGAAGTATCAAATTATCTTGGATTAATATAAAATTTTATATATGATCTAAGAGTAAAGAACTTTCAATCTAACGGTTGAATTTACAAAATTCACATTTATTATAAAGTTATTGAACGGTGTAATACTTAATAAAAGTTATATATATCGGTGTTATTATAACCCTTTTCATATATATATATATATATATTTGGTAACATGGTAATTATACAAAATATCTATCACTGACTAATCTCTACCAGGGATCATAAGTGTACACAAGGTAGGTATTTCTATTCCAACATAATTTATTTTATACTTAATGTTAAAATTCGAATCCTAGACAACTTGATTAAAGAATGCAAGACACCACAACTTATGTTAATTGTTCTTAATGTATAAATTAAGTTTACAAATTTTTAAGAAATTTCAAAACTATTTAATATTTTATTTTATTAATTTAAATTAATTAATAATCATAAAAATATTTTACACATTGATTTGAATATATATAATAAAGTATCATATAATTTTTAACTTTCTAAAAAGTTTAATAATCAAATTAATAAATTACAAATCAAATTGATAGCCAAAAAACTTTAAATACAATAATTATTAAATGTATGATGAAGTCAACTTATTAAATAAAAAAAATAAGAGATAAATCATTAAAAACATTTATTATTTTATTATATTGAATAAACACTATAATTAATGTATATTATAATTAAGGTTGACATTCCAAAAAAAATTAAATATCACATTTAATAACTATAACATAAAATAAATTAAATATTATATTGATTAAGTATGATACATTTATTATTTTCTATATATAAACATTACTTCGACAAGTTAAATAGAGATAATAAGAATTAATATAAATATGAAACTAAAATAAATATTAGCTCCTTAATTATTATAAGACATTTTTAATCAAATTATAAAAAATATATAAATAATTATATTAGTTGATGATTTTATTGAGTTTATATTAGTTAAATTTATTGAGTTTATAAACAAAATCATGTTGTATCAATTTGGCCTTTCTTATTATTTTATTTTCAATAACATCTATAAATATCATAATCAACTTATATATAAATATCAATAACATTTATAAATTATAATTAATTTGAGAGTTTAAAAAATATGAGAAAAAATATTTATTTCTCAAATTATTTTTCATTATCTAATAACAAGAAATACATATTTTCACTATCTTATATAACAAAAAAAAGACGAAAAATAAAAATAATTCTTTATAAAAATTATAAAGCGCCTCATAATAGGAATTATCATTTTTTTTCTTTTTAAATTGTGATATTCAATAAGTACAAAATAAAGTATTACATTTAGAAATTAATACATGTGTGGAAGTCCATTTTACTTATACATATAGATAAAAATATATTAAGCCACAAATAGGAGTAGGTGATTTTACTAACTTGCATAAAGCCATAAGTTTAAATCTTTTGATGTCATTATTATATACACGGATTTTATTTTTTTCGAAAATTCCCATTTATGGTCTTATATACAACATACACTACTATAAACATGTAGAATGTATCAATTGAATCTATAAAGATAATAAGATATTGTTTAATTCTCAACACCTCTCAAACACCACACCAAAACAAGGTGTAGGGATATGGCTTTAGTCAAGGTTGCTTTTGTGGTCGTCGTTCTTGCTTCAATAGCTAGCAATGGTATTTTTTATTTTTTTTTTCAACATCTTAAAGTATGAGTATATGAAAATTAAAATTGATAACACACAATGTCTTAAGAAGGTTCTTACAATATTATTGAATTTGTGTATCTTTTTGAAGGGCTTGGATTCACGAGTATAGCAAGAAAGACAGGTTCTGGTGAATGTGTTGAAGATGTTGAATGCAACTCGATTATACCTTACTGCAAAGAAATAGCCATTTGTGGTAATGGTGTTTGCATGTGTGACCAGATCAAAGAAATCGTGATTCCAAAATGTAGAACCGATGCTGATTGTGGAATACTACTTTGTTTTCCACCATGCAATCTTGTTCCATATTGTGACATTAAAAGTGGTGTATGTAAGTGGAAATGACTTTAAGTCATTATTAGTGCAAAATGAATAAGTTCAATGATTATTTAATTTCAGTTTCAATTCAATGTGATGCTTGAAATCTGTTTTTTTTTCTTCTCCCTTTTGCTATGGAATTTGGTTTATGGCTTTTAACGAGATCTCTCTTCTTAATTAATTAAGTATTCATTCATAAAATTTAAATTTAAAAATTTGTTTCAAGAGATTAACTTTTAGTCTAATCTTATTCGAGCCAATGACTTGTTTATTAAATTTGTTATCTTTTTATGAGTTAAAAGTTAACTTTTCATACATTTTTCTTTTTTGTTTTTCTATTGAGAGTTTTTATATTGATTTCCTAAAATCATCATATTGCCATTAAAATTGAAATTTGCCAATTGATATACGAGGCAACATGAGAGTAAGGCTCCTAAATCTTAGC